>NC_090941.1:718793499-723793499 GCF_040938575.1 Ambystoma mexicanum | reverse complement strand
CTGAGATGTTTTGCTGGCTGTGATCTCCTTATATACCCTCTGCAATCGTTGTACATTAGCTGTATTTACCTGGCAAGGCCAGTCGGAGATGTGACCAGGGCCCGCTTTGCTTCTCTGCACATCTTGTCAAACGACAAGTTAGATTTTTTTACCCTCCTGTCATGGTCGCCTTACTGGCACTGTCGGGGATTCTCCTAGCGACTCAATTAAAGTGAGATAACTCACACGTTTACTTTCAAGAGAGGTACTTGCCTCACAAATGCACTCGAGCTGCACTATAATTTTACTGTACCAAACCGGAGCAAGATCACCCAGGCTCAGGCTCGCCCATTTCACAGAGTGCCTGGCTTTACCGTGAACCGTCACAGGCGCTGTCGGGTCCGGCTTAGGTGAAAGGTCTTTTAATTGGAGAAGCATCGGCCTATGATCACTCTCTAGGCGCCCTAAAACCTCAAACCCTTCTATTATCTGCCAGTCTGATTCTGACACTAGGGCATAATCTATTCTAGAAGGACCTTGTGGGCCTCTAAAAGTATACCCTAGCAAATCGGCCATTACAATGTCTCACTCCCACATTATACAATCTTCTAACCGTCTCTGAGGAGGCTGGTTGCAATTTTGCAGGTGTATCAGCAATTATCTCTGGGATACCCCAAACCTCATCCTGGTCACCCCAAAGACCTTCCAGCAATTTAGGTGGTTCTAACTGGGTGTTAAAGTCACCCAATGCAGTAACGCAATTCTTCCCACCATCGTTTGGCACTCGCTGTTCCTAAATATCAGAGTGCCCAGGACTGTATTAGTCCTGGCCTTGCTAGTAGGTCTATTATAGACATTAGACAAAAAGAATCTACAACAAGTGACCGCCAAGCACAGCAGATCTAAGGATGCTGTGTTTATCGGGTTAGCTACCCCTCCAAGAAGCCCCCCTGCCGGTCTACCTCTAGGGCCCTGCTTGTGTTTAATCTCAAAAAGGTTATACCCCTGTATCCTTATTTCCTCTGTGGCACATGTCTCCTGCAATTTATGATGTCATACAGATCCAATGACCCCACCCATTGGATATCAATAAGGTGTTTAGAGAGACCTGCTATGTTCCAGGACAATAACTTTATTCAAGTCAGCCCTGGGTCAATGTGGAGATCTGCGGTCTTTGGTAGTCAATCTACCACCTCTAGGTCTGAGCCCACCTCTGTCTCTCTACCCCAGAGCTCTGAGATGGGGGGCCCATTGGGTCCCGAAGACCCTAGGCTCCCCATACTCCCCCATTTGGACCCTGCCATGTGTTTCCCAATACGGGGGGAGGGAGGGTAGCAGCCTTCAATGACATTTTGCAACCCACAGGAGGGTATGATCTGGTTTCAATGCCAAGCAATCCCTGTACTAGTCAATCATCCCTTGGGTAAACCTAGATGTAATCCCTTTCCTCCCCAAGGTGGCTGCCTAGCTTACAGTACACTATATCTTCTCGTACCACTGAAGTGCACCCTCTCCTGGTGCGTATCCAATGAATGACTTTATTCAAGAGCATGTCTTGATTCTCATAGCTACCCTCCCATAATTCCGGGACATTAACCATTACCACCAAATGCTTGTGCTGGGTCGGTTAGTCCTTCCAGTCAGTCAGGCCTCTGGATGATACCTGCATGGATACATAGCTATTGGCAGCCATAGGTTCTGGGACTATTGGGACTCTATGGGGGATTCTCCAGCCATTCCCTGGCATGGGGGGTACAGGAGGGTTTATGCCAGCATGTCCGTCCCTACTTGACAGGTCCCCTTTGGCGACATGTTTTTCAATGACCTCCAACTGTGCGTTGGCCCAGCCGATACCCTCTCTCACCCCCCTGTGCATAGGCCTGGGCGCTCCTCTGCAGTGTATTTTGGGCAGGCTTGTTTTTATCTCTGTTTGCACTTGGGTGAGAATAATGCCCAATTCCCAGATTTTTCTCACCCTGTTCTTTACTTTGAGCCCCTGAACAGTGGGAACACTTCTGGGTGGTGTTAACCGCCAGCTGCCCTAGGTCAGTCAACACCTTTTCTATCATTTCTCTCAGCATTTCCACCCCTTGTTTGAGATCTTCAGTTGCCCCCCCAATTGCCCCCTCCACCCCCCATTTTGTTCCATGGCTAGTCCTTTGTGACCTTTCGCCTTCCTTGGGCTCCCCTTAGCCCTTCTGAGGGGGGTTACAAGCCTTCTGGCCAGGATATTTGCACGCTTTTCTTTTGCCAGGCCCTGCACTCTCACTGGGGGGTGATCTATTTTTCCCCAGGCCATCTGCAGTAGTTTCATGATTCCCTTGTCGACCCAATAGTTTCACTCTCTGGGCAGTTAAGGGGACTAAGGGAAGAAACCTGATTCCAGTGGGTATAGATGAACACACCTCGATCACCCTGCTCTCTTCAAACAAAATCACCTTAGAAGTCCTATAAATCCTATGCACCCAACTCCTATAAAGCCTCAAGTATTGAGACGAGGAATAGTTAATATGGATCAGAGGGAACACTCAACTGAACATGCAGGCTAGTTGTAATGAGGCCCAACTGTGCAGGACATTTAAAAATGGTGCCTGCATCTGCAAGAGCGAGAGAAGCCAAACGGAAGAAGGAAGCACCACCACAGGAGGATGCAGAAGCACAGGAACATACTGTGCTAGTGACAGCAGGTGTTTTCAGACTGCCACTTGCAGGAAGTGGTTAGCCACATTGGCACAAGGCCGCAGAAGATACCGCAGACACCGTGAGAGGACCACTGGGGAACTGGCAGCAACAGCAAAGCTACTGGCAAAGCTACCGGCAGCGCTGTCGAGTCCAGAAGCGGCAGGCTTACCAGCAGATGAACGAAGAGCTGAGAGAAGGTCTGCAGAGCGGAGAACACATCCTAAGGTGAAAGCTTCACTGCAACAATGTGCCATGGGTTGGAGACTTTGACAGACACTGCAGAGTCTGCCCAGAGATGTTGGGGACCTCAGGGAATACCGACAGGCATGTGAGCCATTAAGCACTTCTTTTTAATACTGACCAAGTAAACAACAAAGACAGAATTTGCACAAATCCTCATATAGGAAGTGTTAGTATGAGGAAAGTTGGAACAAGTATTGCCACACGCCAATGAATACTAGTGAAGGAGTTAAAAGACAACACTTGAACAAGTCTACATATATTAATATGGGGAAAGTTGGAACAAGAAACACTGTAAGCCAAGAAAGTATAGACCATAAAGGAATACAACTGTGCTATGCTAAAAGAAAGCGAGAACCTTAAAAAGAAGCCTGTGTGAAAGAAGCACATCAGGCAGTACACATTTGAGGATAAGCTACTTGGTGGAGAAACATACGAGGGGATCTGCCTACCCCAGAAGGGGATTTCTGGCAGGGGAGTATACCAGGTAATCTATTTTGGAATAATACATTTTGGACAGATACCTCGCAGCAGAGTATACCGGGAGATCTGATGAACTTCCTAAAGGCTCCCTGACATGGGAGTATACCAAGATGTACTCCCTAAGAAGTTATTACTTTAAAGAGACACTTTATGCCATCCTTAGGAAGTGGTTGCTGGAAAGAAACATTGTTGCTATCTCTAAGCGGTCATTATTTGAAAGACACTTTTGCCATCCTACCTGAGACATCCATGGTAAGGGAACCACCCTCTGGAACCAAGGATTATTTTGTTGGATTTATCAATTTGTTTTTTAACACTTTTTACCGTACCTACATCATACACTTTCCTTACACTCTTAGTTCAATTTTAAAGTGGGGGGATCCATGTTGTACCCATTAGGAATCCTGTTTAATCGGGTAGTTGTTCACGAGCACCGCTCACATTAGTTCCACTGGTTGCACAGATGTCGGGAAGAAGCGGAAAACCGTACCATGGAGGGAATACCAAAGGAAGGCCCAGTGGTCCTCGGGGTGAACTGGCCGACAAAGGGTTGCTGTGAACCAATTCCGGGATGGCAGACGGCCTCTTTCTAACCTCTGCAAGTGGTGCCTCAGGGTAATCTGCTATGCAGCACAGGCCACCTGTGGAAATGATGGTTTACCTGTGCTTCCCAATTATCAGACACACTTGCACCTCTTAGACAGTTGCCGCTGATCACAACTAAACTGCTATGGTATATGAGAGAAGGACAGCAGTTTAGTGGTGTGGCTATTAGGAGGCAGAATGTAAAGGTGGAGGACAGGCAATTGCAGAGTAGAGTATGGCAGAACAGCAAGGCGGTTGAAAGAGGAAAAAGTGAGAGACCAGGACAGAGAATAGAGTACAAGAGGTGCAGAAGGGAGGGGAAAAAGAGAGCATCTGTGAAAAGGGCAGCGAGGAGGAGATGAACTGGGAAAAGGAGAAGAAGAGCTCAGGGCAAAGAGTTAGAGGGAGTGACATCTTTTAGAAACTGTGCTAAAGGTCACTTTCTGGAGTGTAGGACGGGGTGACCATAGTGGACCAAATAGGAGTGAAAGATTAGGCCGGTTTGAGAGGTGTGTGTTTATTTTTACCAAGAAAAGAAAGCTGATGGTATCCTGGAGTCCAACCATTTGTATATTGCCTGTTGCCTGCCCACTGTCTGGAGAGCTAAGGGTACCAGGTGGAGATACCTGGGGTGTCCAGGTGGACCAATGTGTTGCCCATACTGCATCGGTCACTGTCGGAGCCAAGAAAGAAGTGTTGGGTACACTATAAATCCCAGAGACTGCTTACAACTGTTTTGCCAAAGGAGGAGTTTGTCCTGGATGAGAGGATCGAGGAATCATAAACAGACCTAGATTGTTAATTGCTAACCCAGATGGTCAGACTCAATCTGACAGTGTGTGTCGGTTTGAATTCAAATGCTGACAGTGTGCCTGTTTGAATTCAAATGCACCTGATGCAGGCTGGTCCTATAAAAACTGACAGGAAAGTGTTTTTTGGGGGGGGCTGGTGTATTTTTCAGCGCACGCTTTAGGAGAAATCGGTCAAGGCCATGAGATTTACAAATCATTATGAAGGCATTCACATTAAATCTTCTCATACTTCATAAACTGGATCACTAACGGTACACAGGAGCATTTCACTGAAGCGACCATGAATGTGGCCATCAGAAAAGTGTGTTCCCAACAGAAATTATCGATGCACAGTTCACAAATATATATTTCTTCAACACTATTTCTGAAGCAGAACTTCATGCAGTTACCATGGGCCAAAATGGGAATTGATAAATTAAATGTCAATCAAAATTAGACTGGTTTATATCAAAGGGTTTCATAAAGTTTTAGCTCTGACAGAAGAATTGTGTGGTGTATGCTTACGATGTAACTTTTTTACACAATGTAACCTTCTTAAGCACATTTTGTTATGCAAGGGTGCACAATTAAGCTACACTGCAAAGTTGGAGTAGTCTAGTGCTGTTTAATAAGCATAGCATCCTGGAAATAGGCAGCAGTGAAGTTTAACGTTTTTGTTTGTTTTTTGTCAAGCTCAGAATAATTGCATGCTTTGTTTGCATATTGTGCCAAAGACTTTCAGGGTGGCTGCAGGATTATGTCTTTCGTATTTTACTTAAAAGAAAAGAACCGTTTAATGGGAATGTGACTATTTCTGTGCTTACTTGATTTGGTCACATATTAATCATTTTGGGGTTTGCCTTGTTTTAATTTCCCATTTATTTTAGGATATTTTTCTTGATGTCATTGATGTTTCGCACCTCCAATTTTCTGCTAGGAGTCAAGTACTGTAGATTGTGCTTTTCTCTGTGAATGAAACTGAGGCCTCAGTAGCCGTCAATCCTTGGCTTTGATTTCCTCTGTCAGAGCGCATTGCTCTGAAATATGCAGTGTGCACAAAGGCCCAAAAGAAGGAGATTTCTGGGTTTGATATTGTTTACATGCCATATATTTGACACCCCTCTGTTGTCCTATCCCCAACCTGTGCACATAGGCAAAACCTGATGCCAACTTTGTGCGTTCAAAATAAAACGTAAAGTGAATTCTTAAAAGGTCTTTAGGAGTCAGTTGATATTTCGTCTGTGACAGCGGTCAACTGTACGCCTCCTATCACCACTACAAAAGAGCCCTTTGGGGCACTGAATCTTCCCCTAAAGAAGCCATATCATCAAAAATATATAAGTCTGAATGAAAATGTTAATAAACATGTAACACTGTCCAGTGTAACCAAGAAAAGATCCTTGCTGAGTGCCTGAAGTTGGTTTAATGTCACGTGTTGGATTCTTTTGCTATTGGAACTCTGTCCGTAAGCTGAACCCATTTTTACTTTTCAGCATCAGTTTGGTTTAACTCTGTAAAATGGCTAAGAAGTGTTCCCTAGTTCGGCCTTCTTGTTTCTTAACTGCTATATTTTAGTGGTGGCATCTGTTAAGCAGGTCTCTGAATCCCATCACTGGCCAAACTTTGTGTGGTGAGGTAAAGTTATGGCAACCCCACTTTAGGACCTGGGTTCATGGACATCTGAAATTGGGAGACACCTGGCCATGTGATCGCTGATCCTTTTTGGGGGTGCACACTTTCCTGTAAACCAGAAGTGTCTATGGAATTATCACATTTTAACCACTGGGTGCCGCCAGAGGTGTGGGAGCCGTCACCCCATTTCACTGCTGCAGCTCTTGCTGGTATCTTGCAGACAATTGACATCTGAACTACTTTTGATACCACCTCCCTTAGGGACAGCCCTTCCTGGTGCCTGGTCATGATTGTGTACCCAAGGATTAATCCCAGCAGCTGTGTCTCTACACCCTGCTTACAAGCACACTAGCTGCAGAACATCACATGATGCAGCCTCTCTCAGTTCATGTATCTGCTTCTGCGTACCTCCTCTTCATAGGAATCAAGTACACTCAGTAACCCTGGATGGGCATCCAGCAGATAGCCTAAACGAAACAAGCCATGGTATACGGGCATCATTTTTTGCATGGTCTGTCCCACGGGGTTGTGGTTGATTTTTGGGGTTATTGTAAACAAACGTATTAGCCTTGTAACTCAGGGAATATTGGGCTGACATTGTATCCGTTTTCCACAGAGGTCCTATCTCCTTTGCGCTAGTTCAGAGTTGTGTTTTCAAAGTGTATAAGTGCTTTCTGCCAGAAGTCATGAGAGAACTATTCAGCTGGCCTTCTCGAAGACCCCTGAAGGTAAAATTCTGACCTTAACTGAAAAGTGCAGGGCAATAGGGGTTTAAGACAGCCTGCAAATAATATGCTTGAGCCAGTATGTACTTAGGTATGTCACCTGTGTTGTGAGTGCGCTGATACACTCTAACAAAAGCAATTTCAATATTTCTAATTTCAGGACTGTATTTATTGAATGTGATCCAGATGATGCTAATTTGTGTCAGGATTTTGAAGTCGCAAAATATGCTGCACTTGAAAAAGTAAGTATTTGTTTTTATAATGTAAATCAAAATGATTTGCCCTATACTTAAGGGGTGCAGAGAACCATTCCTTTCGAGTTATATACCAGATGACTTGTAATTATGTTTTAACATCCAGTAATTTCCAATATGCATTGGGTTTAATTAGCTCTAAGTGATCCCATGTACCTTTTATATTTCTCACTTGCCCAATAAATAACAATTTTTTACTGTTTAATAATTTTTAACAGATGAATAAATAGCGGATGATGCACGATAAAGGTACATATTTCTGAACCAAATTTAACAGAATTAACAGATTTTAACAGATATACCCTCTTGGAGTAAAATATCAATAACAAGTGATAAGAAACAAGTTGATTGAGAAATCTTCAATGTGATTACATTTCTAGATGGATATTTGAGACAGACACAGGGGAAACGAGACATAAAACAGTAGGGGGAGAGAAGGGAAGGGAACACAATACTAAAGAAGTAGTTGAACTTAGTCAGGATTGTTGAGATAAAGAATAAATGCATTCAATTGTTTTGTCAAATTTGTACATAGTCAGAGGAAGAGGCATGACACTTTTCAATCGGGCGAGTGGGGCAGATAGAATTCCACCAACAGTTAAAAGATAAATTAGACAAGTTTTTCCAGTTGTATGTGATGTTATGAAACGCAATACTGACAAACAGATTAAAGTAGGAGATTCAATATGTTGCATTGTAGGGTTGACAATAGAGCCAATCATAAGATTAGAAAGAGATAAAGGTTCTGCAAAGTGAAAGATCTGTTGCACGCGAGACCAGATCTTAGTCCAAAAAGCAAAGACATATTTACATTTGAAAATTAAATGAAGAAAATCAGCATTAGGTTCATGAGAGGACCAACAATTATTGGGAGAATTATCTATGGTCTTGGCGATACTCGGGGGTGTGAGGAAGGTGTGGTGAAAGATGAAAAATAGGGCTTGGGTAAGATTGGCGGTGACAGATGTGGAATGACATAATTTCCAAATTTGAGTCCAGAAGACTGGTGTCAGTTGAAAGTTCCAGTCTGCCTCCCATAGTCTGACAGTGTTATGGTTTAGTAGGTTGGGAGAGGGGGGATCATTTAGGAATGCATAGAGTTTAGAAGCACTAATAGAAGGGTTGCTGATTAAGAAAGCCAAAAAAGGGGAAGGGGAATTTTGAGTCAAAGAAGGAAGGGATTTAAATAATGATTTAATCGGGGATGTGTGAAAGGGGAAATAAGATTCAGGGATATTGTATTGTTGACACATTTGTGAAAAGGGGATCTTGACAGAATTATGAAATCGTTGTTTAGTCAATTTGATACCTGACGAGTACCATCGGTATATATTAGAGGGGTTGGATTTGGTGGGATTCTGTTTATTAAACCAAAGGAAGATGTCACCCAAGTTGGTTTTAGAGAAATAATTGGTAGGGAGTTTATTCTAGATGTTTTTGAAAAAATGTAGAGTAGGAAATGAGGCAATATTGGACCAAGAGGAAGTCATTAAGAAATGAGAGAGGGAGAGTGGAGAGATAAAGTTAGTTTCAATATTTACCCAAAGAGGGGCAGTTGCAAGATGGGTTTCAACATGTTTAAAAATAGTTCATTGTTTTACAATAAAGGCTTTATGGTACAATTGAAAGTTAGGAAATGTAACTCCACCTAACAGTTTAGCTGTCTGTGGTGCGTCAGCGAAGGCTACGATACCGATACGTGTTCCAAGTGTCAATCCATGAAAGGAAAGGCCTTGAGGGAACGAAAGAGGAAGCTCAAGGTAGTCAAGGTATCCAAACCCCATAAATCCTGGCCTGCTGGACCTTTGACCGATGAATCAAGAGGCGACTCTCCTCAGAGGAAGAAGGCCAAGCGCTCTAGGTCTAGGAGTTGTTCCCACCACTTTTCTGTCTTAATTGAGGAAAAGGCACCACCAGTTGCCTTCCTCGTCATCTTAGTCGGGCGACTCCCCCGAGCGGGTAAAATGCCCATCTAAAAACACCGGCAGAATGGGAGGCTTTTCGTGTGGAAATGCTTAAAATCTTTGATTAACAGGGCTGGGCTTTGACTGTGCCTTCTGTGGAAGCCGGCACGGAGCGTCTTGGCCGGATACTCGCGCGCCCTTGAGTCAGAGTAAAGGCTGTGATCCACATTGAGAGCCCCGGAGGACAAAGTATCGAAGGGTCACTCGAGACATGGAGAGAGGTCAAGGTCGTCGACACCTTCGAAGCCGTCTGCGCCACGGCCGTCGGTAATTCCCATAGGGTCATCAACCTCTGTCAGGCCTTCGAAGACAACCTCCTAGGACTTAGGCAATCAGGATTCCGACCAAGACACGGTACGGAAACTGCACTAATTGACCTTACTACTCAGATCCATATCCTGAAAGACAATGGCAAACTCGCACTCCTTCTATTGCTTGACCTGTCAGCAGCTTTCGACTTGGTCAACCACTAAACACTCTGTCACCACTTGAAATCTGCAGCACACTTTTCAGACGCAGCCACGGCCTGGATTAGCTCCTTCCTGGCGAACAGAACCATGAGGGTCTTTTCTGCTACGGATTCTGCTGAACCCTCACCAGTACCTTGTGGAGTCCCGCAAGACTCTTGCGTGTCCCTGACACTTTTCAATATATTCACTAAGCCACTCTTTGATATCCTTGACGCTCTGGGTGTCACGTATAATAATTACGCGGATGACACCCAGATACTCGTTCCTATCTCGAGTGATTACGTAACTGACAGTACCACCCTTAATGAAATCTACTCGGTAATACAAGCATGGATGGCACACCATGGACTGTGTCTCAATGACGAAAAAACTGAGTTAATCATCCTGGGTACTCAACCAAACTTAAAAATCTCAATCCCTCATTCAAAGCCTTTACCATAGATGGTAACCTCATCCCTGTGTCAAATAACACTAAAACTCTTGGTATCTACATTGATGCCACCTTATCCTTCTACAAACAAACCAATGCAGTAGCTTCCTCAGCCGCATACACCTGCAAGCTGATCACGGCATGTAGACCGTTCATCTCCACACCCAATTGCATTACTCTTGCCAGAGCACTAGTCCTATCCAAATTAGACTACTGCAACGCCCTTTACCTGGGCACTAGTCACAAAAACATCAACAAATTGCAAGTAGTCCAAAACAGTGCCATCAGGGCTGCCCTCAACATCCCCAAAAAAGCACACATATCGGAGACCAGATGTAAACTACGCTGGCTCCCCGTCGAGCACAGAATAGCTCTTAATCATTGGCCCTCATACACAAAGTCAGGGCCAACCTTGCCCCAGCGCATACCTTACAAACCAACTTACACCCCACACCTCCTCAAGACCACTCAGGGCAGCACAAACTAATACCATGACCATACCGCAATTCAAACTTCATAACTCAGGTGGAGCTAGCTTCCCTGTACAAGCTTCCAAATTATGGAACACTATCACCGCGCCCTTGCGTGCAGAATCCTCATTCAACCTGTTCAAACATAACACAAGGTGTTGGCTTCACAATTTGGACTTCTTGACAGCCTATCCTCCGGATCCTAGCACGCTAGACTGATGCCGACACACCATGTAATTTATGTATATTTGTACGCACTTGCAACATTATGTTTGTACCTTCTGTAACGTAACCACTGTTGACTGCTTTTTATTGTAACTGTAACCAGATCTAACTTACGCGCCCATATGCCCCCGGGCCTGGCTGCGCTTTACAAATAAATAAAAATGAAAAAGAAAAAAATGAAGCCGTCAATGCCAGCTGTGCCAATTTTGCCGTCCACGCCAGCTGTGCCAATTTTACTGGCGCAGCCCCCAGTGACTGCTGACCCTCCAAAGAAGGTACCTTCGACAATTTAAAAGCATCTGGGTACCACACCAGAGAAAAACTAGTGTTCGGAAGAGGATGCCCCTTTTAGTCTCCAGTTTGGGACCCCTAATGTGCCTGAATGCCTCATTTCTGAGGAGAGTAGGATGCAGGATCTCTGTGATACCTTGCATAATTCGAGTGGTATAGACACCTCTCCTCAACTGGCAAGCTGGACCCAGTGGAGCATGCCGACTCCTCGTACAGACAAATCATGTCTAGAGTTGTTGAATATTTGGGCTGGTCTAGACCTCCTGTTCATTATGATCAGGATGATCTAAAGAACATTTTGGACAAGGGTCCACCTATGGATCCTGTGTTTCCTTTCCATGTGGTTCTGCAAAAAAAGGGTGGCCAGGAATTGGGAAACTCCAGAGACTAATGAGGCGGTTAACAAATCTCTTACAAGAAAATACTGCCCCTCCAGTAGCGAACCCGGCTACCTGTCAACACACCCCGCTCCAGAGAGTCTGGTTCTCCAGGCAGCTGTGGCTACCTCGAAACAGGCAGCGTACCCTACCATTCCTCCTGATAGGGACATTAAGCGCATAGAGTTGTGGGAGCATATTCCCGAGAGGGAAGAAAGGGACGGCTTCCTGGCCAATGGTAAGAACGGCAAGGAAGCCATGTGTGAGTCCCTTCAGTCTGGGTTGGATTCTGCAGATAGCATCAGCAGGTCCATGGCTATGAGCACCGTGATTCGCAGGTTTGCGTGGTTGCAAAAGTCTGGTTTTGCCCCTGATGTGCAGGCTCGACTTCTCAACATGCCATTTGACGGGTCTCTTCTTTTTTGCAGCAAAGCTGACGAGAGCCTTGAGGTTGCAGACCTCTAAAGCGGCGTCCAAGTCTTTAGGCGCTGCTGTTAGGCAACCTCAGCCTTTTCGTCCTAGCAGACAGCCTTGGAGGGATAGATCTTTTTGATACTACTCCTCATTTGGAAGGGCGAGAGGAATGGCCTTTCAAAGAGGCCATGAAAATGTTCTTGTGGTGGACGAGGTAGAGTTGCTAAGCCAGCTCAAGCAGCAGCCTCTTTACCATTGGCCTCTGCTACAGCCTCTTCAAAACCGCTCTGAGGGCTTGAGTTACAGCTCGCCAGTGGGGGACAGACTGTCCCACCATCTAGAAGAATGGCGAGACATTACTTCAGAAGCTTGGGCTCTGGAAACAATAGCCCACGGTTACTGCTGTCCTTTTATAAAAAAGCCTCAGACCAATCCACCGGGAAACACTTTTTGAGGATTCCGAATCCGCTCCTTGTGCAGGAAATCTTCGCCCTGACAGAGAAAGGCGCTTTAGAACCAGTGCCTGTAGCAGAGGGGAACACAGGTTGGTGTTCCCCATATTGTTTTATTCCCAAGAAGGACGGGGGACTGAGACCCATCTTGGACTTGAGATACTTGAAAAAGGTCCTCAGGAAGGACAAATTCAAGATGGTCACTCTTTCTCAGATCCTTCAGGTGCTCTAACTTCAGGACTGGTTGGTGTCATTGGACCTACAGGATGCTTATTTTTCTCCAGCATGGGGTCTGGCATGGATTCACATGCTCATGAATATTCCCCGTCGTCAGGCTGGGAATCCTCGGTAAAGAAAAAACCAGTATCAGTTTCGTTTCTGATCTGTCTTTCGTAGTAATAACCAATCACTGGTCTCTGCGTCATACTGACCACAGCCAATGACTGCCCTCTACCTAAGCACCGCCTCTGGCAGCCATCTTCAGATTTTTACCGCACGTTCATGTGTTGGGATCCTCGTGCTATTGCTCTCGAGCGTTAGTGCTATTTTTTCACGTTTTTTCTCAAAAACTTCGTTTTTTCGGTCAAAAGAGCCTCAAGCTCCACCGACTCTCCATCCGATCAACGGGGACCCGTTTCGGATTCGTCTGCGCCCCTCAAGGGTGAAGATTTCGTCGAGCTACGCTTTTGGAGGACTCCAGAAGTTTCTCAGGCCCGGCCATGGCCGAGGAGAAGGGAAGCTCGACGCCCGGAAAGCTGTTCAGGGTCTGCCCTGGATGCCAGCTGCAGAACGTCTTCAAGGAGGACGAACACTCTTTTTGTCTTTACTGCCTACATGTGGAGCTCGAAGGCGGAGGGGGAGCGAGGCAGTGTCCCCCCCCTCAAGGATAAGGCGGTGAGCGCACCTAAGGTGGTGAAGGCCTTAATCCATCCGGCCAAGCCCTCTATCGAAACTGTCGCGGCGGCCCTGGCTCAGCCTGTGGAGGCTACACCAGTGGTGGCGACCTCGGGGCTCAGAGTCTCCCTGCCACCTCGGAGGGAGTCCTCTTTTGTGCCCATCGATAGGACCCCCGTGAAATCCCCCGTGGGGAAGAAAAGGGGGGGGCAGGGCGTCGTCGTAGATTCGGCCTCAACCTCGGAGGAGGAGCTGGTCGAGGTCTTAAGCCACGGCCTCGGCGTGGAAGAAGACCGGCCCGTCGGGATGGATCCCGACGCAGGTGACGACGACATCGTCGAGGGTACCGACGGGGCCCCTGATCGCCCGTCGGATTCCCCTCTGCCAGCGCCGCGAGACAACTCGGCGGTCATTTTGTTGGCTATACAGTCCTTATGCTCTGAGATAAGGACGAGACTACCGTTGCCGACGGAACCTCTCCCGTCGGGGGACCCAGAACCGGGACCTTCTGGTGTTCCCCCTACCAAGAAAAGAAGGATCCACGATCCACCTCCTTTTCAGCCGTCGCGCCCCTTCCAGCCCTCCTCCCCGTCCAAACGAGGGGATGATACGGGGACTGACACGGCAGCGACGGGTACGGACGACGAGGTATACGACGAGGATGTACCGTCGTCGCCTCCCACCAGGGCTTCTCCGCCAGACGAGATTGGATCGTTCCACTCAATGATCGCCAGGGCATCCGAGCTTTTCCAACTCTGCCCTGAGGAGAAGAAGAAGGAAGGTTTCCTTTATCAGCGGCGCGAGGCCAAGAGGAAGACGGTCCTCGCGGTGCCTCTATTGGACGACATTTGGGATGAGGGCCTCACCCTCCTCAAGAACCCGTCCACGACGCCAGCTAGAAGAGACCGGTACGAGAAAAAGTACCGGGTCCCAGACACGGCCCCCCTGTGCCTCCGGGCGCAGCCTACCCCGGACTCCGTCGTCTCCGCGGCGGCCAGGAAAAAAGCGGGGGGGGGTGCGGCCTCCACATCGACTTCCCCACCGGACGGCGAGGGAAAGAAATTGGACGCTATGGGACGCAGAGTCATCTCGTCTGCAGCGACGACAATTAAAGCTGCCAACGCCTTGGCTATCGTGGCCCGATACGACAGGGAGCTCTGGTACAAGCTGGCTCCCCTGCTGGACTTCTTGCCGGACGACAAGAGGGCAGAGGCCCTGGAGATCCTGCAGGAAGGTGAGGTGGCTTCGGACCACGCCATTACCGTTGCGACGGACATCGCCGACACTGGGTTCTGCCAGTTGGGCAACGGCGTTTGCCTTAGGCGGCGTGGATGGCTCAAGGCTACGGACTTCCGTCAAGACGTTCAGACCAGAGTCCTGGACATGCCCTTCGATGGGAACAACCTGTTTGGGAAAACGGTGGACGATTCCCTTCAGGCCATTAAAGCGGACACCGAGACGGCCCGGGCCCTTGGAGTTCTGCAACAACAACGGACGCCCTTTCGGAGCAGCGGAGGCAAGGGCGCCTCCAAAGGTTCCAGCGGCGGTTTCTCCTCCTACCTTCAAGCGGCCCGCTCGTCATCTCAGGAGGCCTACAGAGGACGAGGCAAGCCTGGCGGACACCGCCGTCGTCGCCAAGGACAAGGCGCTAAAGCCTCGTCGAAGTAGGATTGAACCGGCCGGGGGGTCGGGCCCCCACCGAAGCACCCCGGTGGGAGGCCGGCTGGCGAGCTTCGTCAGCGTGTGGGAGTCCATCTCCACCGACCGTTGGGTGCTGGACGCCTTGGCCCGGGGCCACGCGCTCGAGTTTCAAAGAAAGTGTCCGTGCGTCCCCCCCGTGGCCAGGAAAGAACTTCACGTCCCTCAACTTCTCCTGGAGGTGAAGGCGATGCTCAAGAAGGGCGCCATCGAACTCGTCCCAAAGAGGCTTTGGGGCTCCGGAGTCTACTCGAGATACTTCCTCGTGAAGAAGAAGACGGGGGGATGGCGCCCCATCCTGGACCTGCGACGTCTGAACAAGTTCATCAAGGCGCAAAAGTTCCGGATGGTCACCCTCCAGCACGTCCTGGGTCAGCTGGAGGAAGGAGACTTCCTGTCGTCGTTGGATTTGGAGGATGCCTACTTCCATATTCCCATCTTGAAGGGGCACCGAAAATTCCTCAGGTTTGTGGTCCAAGGGCGGCATTACCAGTTCAAAGCCCTCCCCTTCGGTCTACAGTCGGCACCCAGGGTGTTCACCAAGTGCCTCGCACCGGTGGCGGCTCAGCTGCGCCGCGAAGGGATCCACGTCTACCCCTACCTGGACGACTGGCTCATCCGAGCCAAGTCAAGGGAGCTCGCCGTGGTCCACACGGCAAGGACCGTCCAACTTCTCACGGACCTGGGATTCTCCGTGAACTACACCAAATCCCACCTGGTACCCGCGCAAGACACTCTGTTTCTGGGAGCGAGGCTCAACACAGTGTCCCTTCGGGCCTCCCCGTCGGAGGAGAGGACCAGGACCATCCTGGGCAAGGTGCAGCGGATGTTGGTGGCCGACCAGGCCAAGGTGAGGTCCATCAAGTCCCTCCTCGGAATGATGTCTTCCTGCATCTACCTCATTCCCATGTGCAGGCTCCGGATGCGCCCGTTGCAGGAGTTCCTGGACGCGCGCTGGATCCAAACGACGGGCAACTTCGAGGAAAGGATCACACTCGACGAGAGTTTCCGACGAGCGATCCGGTGGTGGGGCACCCGCGCGCATCTGACGGCGGGCATGGACTTCCAGACCCCAGCCCACCAGGAGACAGTGACCACGGATGCCTCCCTGGAAGGGTGGGGAGCGCACACCGAAAATCTGCACGCAAGGGGCCTTTGGCTCCCGACGGAGAAATCCTTACATATCAACGTCCTGGAGCTCCGTGCAGTGTTTTGGGCCCTCAGGTCCTTCCTTCCGTCCCTCAAGGGCAAGGTGGTGAGGATCTTCACCGACAACACCACCACCATGTTTTACATCAGAAAACAGGGCGGAACCAGGTCCCCAGCACTGTCCAAGGAGGCGCAGGACCTGTGGCATTGGGCAGTCGCCCAAGGGATGTTTGTGGTGCCGTTTCATCTGGCAGGGATAAAAAACACCATCGCCGACTCACTCAGCAGGGAGCTGCGCTCGTGCCACGAGTGGGAACTACGACAGGATCTAGTGGATCGCCTCTTCCGACGGTGGGGCACACCCCAGATCGACCTGTTCGCGACGGCGACGAACTCCAAGTGCCGGAGGTTCGCCAGCAGGTTTCCCCAGGCGAGGAGCATGGGCGATGCTTTCTCGTTCCCCTGGGAGGGCCTGTTCCTCTACGCGTTCCCTCCTTTGCCACTGCTAATCCGGCTCGTCAACCAGCTCAAGAGGTCACGGTGCAGGATGATCCTCGTCGCACCTGCGTGGCCGAGGCAGATATGGTTCCCGGACCTTCTGGACTTGTCAGCGTCCCCGCCAATCAAGCTGCCGGTGGACGCATTTCTGCTCTCCAGGGAAGGAGGCGCCATCCTCCACCACGACCCGAAATCGCTGAACTTGCAGGCCTGGCTCCTGCAGCGCTAGAGTTTGGAGGATACGACATACCGGCCGACTGCAGAGAGGTTCTTGCAAAGGCCAGGGCGTCCTCGACTCTTAAATGCTACGGACACAAATGGAAGAGGTTCTCTGTCTGGTGCCACGCACAGAAGATTAACCCTCTACGGATTACGGCTCCCCAAGTTCTGCCGTACCTGCTGACGCTGGCCAAAGCTGGACTGGCACACGCGTCCATCAAGATTCATCTTGCTGCGATCTCCCGATACACCAGAACCACGGGACAGACGTCCTTGTGGTCTCATCGTCTGGTGAAAGAGTTCATGAAGGGACTGTTCAGATCGTTCCCGCCGGTAAAGGCTCCGGCCCCGGCGTGGGAGCTCAACGTGGTGCTGACCAAGCTCATGGGACCTCCGTTCGAGCCTCTGCACTCGGCCCCGTTGAAGTTTCTGTCGTGGAAAACAGTGTTTCTTGTGGCCATCACCTCCGCACGACGGGTGGGAGAGATCCAGGCCCTTTCCTGCAAGGCCCCGTACTTGACTTTTCACGACACGAGGGTAGTGCTCAGGACGCACCCCTCCTTCATGCCCAAGGTACCGTCGGACTTCCATCTCAACGAACCCTTGGTGTTGCCTGTGTTCTTCCCGTCGCCTTCGTCGCCGGCTGAGAGGACTTTGCACTCGCTGGATGTGGCTAGAGCGCTGAAGTTCTACGTGGACCGCACAAAGTGTTTTCGGAAGACGTCACAACTCTTTGTGAACTTTGGACCTGTCAATCAGGGGAAGGCTCTCTCGAAGGCTTCCATTTCCAGATGGCTCTCCGACTGTATCATGTACTGTCATCGGTTGGCAAACCGACCGCTGCCCGGCCGTCCGAGAGCCCATTCCACCAGAGCGATCGCAGCTACCACGGCGTTCCTTTCTTTTGTGCCCCTGCTGGACATATGCAGGGCTGCTACGTGGAGGTCGACGCACACCTTCACGAAGTTCTACTGCGTCGATCGGGATTCCAGGGAGGAGTCCAGGGTCGGCCAAGCAGTGCTGCGCAACCTGTTCGCCTGAGGTGAGCCTGGTGAGGAGGTAAGATGCATAATGTTGAGTTTGATGCAATGCTTAATGTTGAGCCTTTGCCACCTCCCGTGGTTGTGCATGTGTGTACTGCTATGTATTCTTTATTCATGAGCATGTGAATCCATGCCAGACCCCATGCTGGAGAAGGAACAAGTTACTTACCTGTAACTGTTGTTCTCCAGCATGGGTCTGGCATGGATTCACATGCGAACCCTCCCGCCTACCCCTCTGCGGCTCTTCACTTGGTCACACTGCCACTTCACGTGCTTCCAAATCTGAAGATGGCTGCCAGAGGCGGTGCTTAGGTAGAGGGCAGTCATTGGCTGTGGTCAGTATGACGCAGAGACCAGTGATTGGTTATTACTACGAAAGACAGATCAGAAACGAAACTGATACTGGTTTTTTCTTTACCGAGGATTCCCAGCCTGACGACGGGGAATATTCATGAGCATGTGAATCCATGCCAGACCCATGCTGGAGAACAACAGTTACAGGTAAGTAACTTGTTCCTCATGTGCCAATCCATCTTCTGCACAGGAAATACCTGAGGTTCGCCGTTGGCGGCTCGCACTGTCAGTTTTGGTCCCTACCATTCGGGCTGAAATTTGCCCTGAGGGTCTTCACCAAACTGATGTTGGTGGTGGCAGCACATCTCAGGAGAGGGGGGGGATTCAAGTCTACCCTTAACCGGACGATTGGCTGATCAGCGTGCGGTCTCCCGAACAAGCCTTGGATCATCTTGACGTTACCTGCCGCTCCCTTCACAGGCTGGGCTTCTCTCTCAATTTCAGGAAGTCCCATATGACACCTTCCCAGCAGCTCCAGTACATCGGGGCTGTCTTGGACACATCTTTGGGAAAGCGCTCGCCACCCAAGGTGAGGGCTCAAGACATTCTCCAGATGAAAACTAAATTCCAGAGTGCCAAGAGTCTTCCGGCCTTTGAATTCTTGAGGTTGCTCGGCCTCATGGCATCCCGCATTTTTCTGGTGCCAGAAGCCCACCTGAGATACCTTCAGTGGGCTCTCAGGACACAATGGTCCCAGTTCTCCTGCAAGATGTCGGGCCGGCTTCAGATTCCAACTAGTCTCCCAGGATCTTCTGTGGTGGACCTGCGAGGCAAATATTCTGAAGGGAGAACCTTTTTAGCAACCGTGGCCGGAGTTCACGGTAGTGACGGATGCCTCACTCATGGGGTGGGGAACTCAAGCCAACGATCTGACAATCAACAGTCAGTGGTCTTCATCGGAGTAGAGGCTACACATTTTGGCGCTGAGAGCAGTCAGACTAGCGCTGAAGGCTTTTCTGCCGTCTGTACGGGGAAAGAATGTCCTGATAATGACGGACAACACAGTGGCCATGCACTACCTCAACAAGGGAGGAGGCGTAGGGTCACTACCACTGTGCAGAGAGGCAATGCTGCTCTGGTACTGGGAAATACAAGAAGGAATCTCCCTATCGGCAGTTCACCTGGTCCGGGAGGAGAACATGGCAGCGGATGCTCTGAGCAGGCAGAGCAGTCTCCCACGAGTGGAAACTAGCTCATGAAGTCCTTCAAGAGATCTTCGCCCTTTGGGGAACCCCTCCAGTGGATCTGTTTGTGACCAGTGTCAACCAGAAGTGCGAGCTGAACTGCTCAAGGGAATTTCTTCTGAAAGAAGCTCTACGAGACGCGTTTGTTGTGGATTGGGAATTCCCGCTACTGTACGCGTTTCCTCTAGTCCCCGTCATTCTTCAGGTAATCAGGCGGTTGAGGCGATTCGGGACACACATGATCCTCATTGCCCCGGATTGGGTCAGGAGAACGTGGTACCTGGACTATCTGGACATGTCCATCTGTCCTCTGATACCTTTTCCACAAAGCGAGGATCTTCTCTCGCGAGAGGAGGTTCGGGTTCTCCATCCCGAGGTCAAGACTCTCAACCTTCACACTTGGTTTCTGAAAGATTGAGGTACAAGGTTTGGGACCTTGCGGATGACATGATGGAGGTGTTGCATTTCGGCCAGAAGGCCAGCAACCAAGTCTCTGTACCGTTGCAGCTGGAATACTTTTTGAGACTGGTGAAGGGAAAAGAATGTTGATCCATTTCAGTGTACAACTCAGGATGTTCTATCCTTTTTGCTTTTGTTAGCACACAAAGGTCTTCAGGTTGGAACTATTAAGGGTTACCTGGCAGTGCTTTCAATCTTTAAGTGCTCATCCGAGGAATGCTCCTATTTCAAGATCCCAATATTCACTCAGTTTCTTAAAGAGCTCACAAATGTGTTCCCGCCTTCTACTTTTCAGGTTCAGGTTTGGGACCTCAACCTGCTTTTGAAATGTCTGATGTGTGCCTCATTTGAACCCTTGCACACATGTCCGTCGAGGTTAACCTTTAAGACAATTCTATTGGTTGCTATTACATCTGCACGGTAGTGAGCGAGTTGCAGGCACATTCTTCCAAGCCACCCTTTACTATATTCCGCAAGGGCAGGGTTGTGTTGAGGGTGAAACCCTCCTTTCTACCTAAGGTAGTTTTGGACTTTCACTTAAGTCCGGAAATTGTGCTGCCAGCCTTCTATCCTCCTCCGCATCCTAGTAAGGAAGAGGAAAGGCTCCATAGGTTGGACCCTAGGAGAGCATGAAGCTTCTATATTTCCAGAATGTCCAAAGTGTGAGTGGATGACCAACTCTATGTGGGGTGTACAGGACACAAACTGGGCCAGGCTGTTTCTTAACAGACCTTGTCTAGGTGGATCATCTTCGCCATTTCTGAATGCTATAGACGGGCTGGCAAGGCCCCTCCACCCCCTGAGAGCTTGCATGCTCATTCCACCAGAGGCATGGCCACATCGACTGCTCTGCAAAGGGGTGTCCCTATTAAAACATATGTGATGCTGCAACGTGGTCATCTATACGCACGTTTGCTAAGCATTATTCTCTGGATACCTCCCATGCTCAGGATGTTGCTTTTGGTAAGGCAGTCCTTTATCCTGCCCTTTAACAAAAAACAAAAAAAAAGAATTCTGCTTGTCTAAATTCTTCACCCTCCTCCTATCTTGGATACTGGTTTGGGAGTCTGTCAAAGATTAGGAATACGTTGGTGGACACAATCCATTTGAAGAACAAGTTACTTACCCTTGGTAACGTTCTTTCGACTGGATCCCAACGTATTCCTCATTGCTTCCCATCCTACCCCTCTGTAGAACTTCCCAGGCTATTCCAGCTTTCGTTCCAACAAGGCAGAGTACTGTCAGGCCCATGTTGTGGGCAAATCTGCTGCACGAGGAGGGGAAAAACAGAACTCAGGGCAACGGGCGCCGTGCGTTCTACTTATAACATCCAATGACGTCACCCTCGACGGAGGCCTCCGGGGGACATCGACACAACGCAATCGACGCAGGGCGCCCTCTGCCGAAAAAAAATAATCCGAAGTAGCTGAAGCTGGACATTACATGTCAAACATAAGGAATGCGTTTGAGGAACATCCAGTCGATAGAACGTTACCAGGGGTAAGTAACTTGTTCTTCAGCTACCAGCAGTTGAAATTAAAATAAGTTATTGCAAAATGCAGGCCAAACTAAAACTCCATATTAAAGATTGTTTTTCTCCGCTCTCGAAGCTCCACAGCTATGCAGCCATCCCTGTTGCCGCTGGGCCAGCCCCTATTAAATAACCATTTTAACCAGCCTTTTTAAATGATCCTGTTTGTGACAATCCTATCATGCTCCTCTTCTTTTACATATTTTGCTAACTTGTAGGTGCTTCCTGACGTAATGTTGATGTTCATCAAACCACAATTGTAGTTCAAAAATCTATATTATAGTGTGGCTATATCAGGGCATGATTGTCATGGCCACTCATAAGTTACTACCATGGTAGCACACACATTAATGAAGTCAGATTAGCTTTGGTCGCTGGCGAATACTTAATATACTGTGGAACAGGGAAAGCCAGACGCTACATCATGCAATCCTTGGGAATGGTAGCTGGGGGGATTCCCCAGAGTCTGCACTTCATCCTTAAGTGTATTCTGCTGAAGGGGTACAGACCCACATAGCCCCCTTAAGGAAGGTCCTTTCCATTTAAGCAATTTGGGTAGGTATAATTTATTATGGTAGAATTATGAATTCCCACTTAACAGTGCATCAGATAGCAGACTATGGGCTGCCAGACCCTCTCTTCCTAGACTGTAGCACATTTTTGAGGGCAGCACACACTATATATTTATCAGCGCCATCGTGCCTCTCCACGCTCCACAGCCCGGAATCCCAGCTCCACCTCCCACTGCCATTCCTCGCTGCATCAGATTGGTGTTCCATGTCACAAGACCCGGAACACCGAAAGGAACCATCGACAGTGTTTGAAATTTATCAATTTCCCGCTCGCAGCGGCTAACAGGAGTCATCCCAGGGCTTGAGGAGCCCTTTTGAGGTATTTCTATCTGTTTGGGGGTATTTTCAGCACCATCAGCACTTCACCATGCTACCCAGCTTGAAATAAAAGCTCCAACTCCCCCCGACATCCAGGACGCATATTGGACCTTCCATTCGAGGGTAGTGACCTCTTTCACTCCACCACGGATGAAGAATAAGATAAAAAGAATAACCGCTTGCAAACCGCAAAGCCTTTATCTATTCTTACGAAGGCCACGCCCAAGGCGTACATCCAGTCACATCAACGCATCAACGCTCCAACAAGGGGCGGACGTCTGGAGGGTACCAGGGCTTCCAAGAACGAAGGTCCAGATAACCAGACCATTCCCAGAGTCAGCACCGGAGGAAACAAGGAAAGGGGGGTGGGGGGGTTTCCAATCCCCCTCCTCCGCAACAGCCTCAGAGGGAAAGAAGGCATGACACGCCCCTTCGGGTCCATGTGTCTCCAGAGAGGTGCAGACTTGCCTTCCACGTGCAATTTTGGCACCAAAGGTTTTCGGACCCCTAGATGCTCTCGGTAATATACACGGGGTACCGCCTGCCGGTCCCTCCCTCTCCTCCCTCTTCTCCTCTCTCGCAGATTGGGACAGCAAGTCTGTTGGCAGAGATCCTCTCGCTCCTCGAGAGCTAGGCAGTGGAGGAAGTCCCAGCCTCCCAGCGAGGTTTGGGCTTCTATTCCAAGATTTTCACCATACAGAAGAAGAACCAGGCTGGCCTGAGAGTTTTTTTTTTTACCTTTCCACCCTCAACCTCTCCCTTTCTCTACAAAAATTCAAGATGGTTATGCCAGCCCTCATTACGGCGACACTGAACAGGGTAGACTGGATGTGCTCCCTGGATCTGAAGGACGCGTATCTACAAGTCCCTATTTGGCAGCCAAATCGTGGGCTGGGATTTCCAATACAAGGTGCTAGCCTTCGGCCTCAACTCATCCCCCAGGGTATTTACCAGGTTAATGAATGCGGTGGCAGCCCTACTCGGGGCCCAGGGCCACCACCTGTACCCATACCTGGATGACTGGCTCATCCGGGCTTCAACTCAGGAGGTCGTTCGCCACACCACCTCTACGCTTATGAGCACACTCCACGACCTGCGGTTGACGATCAATCTCAAGAAGTCTCCGCTGCACCCCACGCAGAGCGTGACCTTCCTGGGCCTCATCTGGGACACCAGCTCTGAGAGAGTCTTTCCCTTGGAGGACAAGATCACGGCTATCAAAAGGGCCACTACTCACTTCCTCTCCAGGACAGTGACCTTGGTCTGGTGGTTCCAACACCTACCGGGTATTATGGTGGTTGTCCTGTTGGCCGTACCCCACACAAGACTCAAGATGAGGAGATTACAGCTGCACTTCGCAGCCTCATGGAATCAGGAGAGGGACTCCCAAGCGGAGCCTGTCGACATTCCTACATCTCTCCACCCGGACCTCACGTGGTGGTCTGCAGATTGCAACCTGCGGCAGGGCAAGCCCTTCCGGCAGCCTCTCCCACAGGTCACCATCTCTCCGGACTCCTCCCTAGACGGCTGGGGAGCCACGCTGGACGGTCACAGCGTCCATGGAGTCTGGACTCGGCAGGAACTGGAGTCCCACATTAACTGGCTAGAATTGAAGGCCATTAGGCTGGCTCTCAAGGCCTTCCTCCCTCTGATCAAGGTCAAGACAGTACTTATCCAGAGGGACAACTCCACCAGCATGTACTATATCAACAAGCAGGGGGCTACAAGATCCCCTCCGCTGTGCAACCTAGCTGTCAGCATGTGGGAATGGGCTACCTCACTGCTGTCCACCTCACAGGGGAGCCCATCCTGGAGGCGGACAGGCTCAGCAGACTGGGGCGGACAATTACGATTGGCAATTGAACGACCTGGACCTGAAGTAGATCTTCCTCAGGTGGGGGCAACCCCAAGTGGATCTGTTTGCCTCCCGGGAGAACAGGAAATGCCAGCAGTTTGCCTCTTGGCAGGGACAGGGCTCGGGCTCTCTGGGCGATGCATTCCAGATGCAATGGAACTACATGACAGCATACCCCTTCCATCCCACACACCTGGTACACGGGGTGATCTGCAGGATAAAGGAATCTTGTCACCTCAGCATCATTCTGATAGCTCCTTGGTGGCAGGCGAGACCGTGGTTCTCCAAGCTGCTCAGCCTATAGGACAGGCCCCCCATCCACCTACTGTTCGGTCCAACTCCTCTCTTGACCCAGCAGGGGGGCAGGGTACTCCACCCCGCTCCTCACAAGCTAGCCCTCGCAGCGTGGTTCCTGAGCAGGTCACACTGAAGCACTTGAACCTATCTCAGGCTAACCTGCAGATCATCCAGGGCGCCAGAAGCAAGGCTACCAGGAGCCAATATGAGAGCAAATGGTCCAGATTCTGTCATTGGGCCGACAAGTGCACGTTGGACGACATACTCTCCTTCTCGGCACACCTCACCCACTCCGGAGTTCAGGTGGACACATGCCTCACCTATCTGGCAGCCATAGGAACCTATAGAAATTCGGAGGAAGGTCTCTTCTCTGCTAACCCGGTGGTCAAACAGCGTCTGGCAGCCCTCCACAGGCTCTACCTGCCTATAAAGAAGCCATACCCTGTATGGGACCTCAATGTAGTCCTGGGTGCCTTGGCACACAAACCGTTCAAGCCAAAGGCGCCCGCAGACATCAGGCTGGTCACCCTTAAGACATTGCTGCTCGTAGGCCTCACCTCCGCTCGTAGAGTCAGCGAAATACAGGCCCTCGTGGCATCAGAGCCCTACACTACCTTTCACAAGGTGGTCTTCCGGGCGCACCCTGCGTTCCTACCCAAGATGACCTCCTCCTTCCATCTGAACGAGGAAATAGTCTCACCCACCTTCTTCGCTGGCCCTAAGGATGAGTCTCAGAAGGTCTTGCACCGTCTGGATGTCAGATGTGCGCTAAAATACTACCTTGACAGGAGCAAGGACTTTCGCAAGCGGGAAGGCCTCTTTATCACTTTTGTTGGTTCAAGGCCTGGCTATCAGGCCTTCAAGGCCTCCATAGCAAGGTGAATGGTCATGGCCATCGAGGAGGCCTATGAGGGGCAACACAAACCAGTGCCGGCCAATTTGCATGCCCATGCGGTCAGAGCCAAAGCCACAGCCATCGCGTTTCAATGGCATGTGCCATGGCAGGTCATCAGCTGGGCGGCTACCTTGGCCACCCCTTCGGCTTTCTTTAAGCACTACTGTTTGGACCCCGCCTCCAGATGACGATGCAGCTTTTGGGCTGGCGGTTCTAAGAAACCTGTTTGCTTAAGGAGGGTCTCCTCTTCACCCTGGGGCTCCATTCAGTTTCAATCGCCCATACAGTATGGAGGAAAGGGGACAGGACGCAATTGTAATTAATAGTCACTCACTGTAGTGACTACCATAGTCCCCTTTCCTCCATACGTCCCACCATCCCCCCCCTAATAATACTGGTGTCATTAGGCAATGTTAAATATTGTCAACGCGTCAATGGGGACTGAGGAGTGGCGCAGGTGGGTGGAGTCAGGCGAGCGCATGCTCCCAGGGCTGCGCCCCGCCGCCTCTAAATTTGAAGGGGGAGAAGATTTTTCTGGTGAAAAAGGTTCTGTCTCCCATCCCTCGCGAGGGACGCCCATACAGTATGGTTGAAAGGGGACTATGGACTAAGAGTACGTTAGTCACTATGGTGAGTAACTATTAATGAATCCTACTCAACCTCTTGGCAGCCTTTGACACCAGTGACCACACCATTCTCAGAGACCGACTTCACATTGTCAGCATCAGGGACTCGGCTCAGAAGTGGATATCCTCCTTCCTCTCCAACAGATTCCAAATAGTACACATGCCTCTATTCTTCTCGACTCCCCGCCCAGTCGCCCGCAGAGTGCCGCAGGGTGCCTCACCCTCTCCACTCATCTTTAACCTCTACCTGAGCTCCCTTCCGCACTCATTCGATCCCAGGGTCTATCATGCTATAATTACGCAGACGATTCCCAAATCATCTTCAAAATCAAATTCAGAGGGTGCATAGCCAAGATGGCATGCTGAGTGGACGTGCATTGGGGTTGCTCTGTCCAGGCACGGTGAAAAATGCACAAAACCAACATCAGGCACGTCAAATAATTTAATGTGAGCTGCGGCAACATAGCAGGAAGGATCTCGCTGGATACTAACTCCAGAGATACGCTGCTGACAAGAAGTAGGAGAGAGGAGCGCCAGAGCTGTGAAGGGTCAGGAAAGCTGAGAGTGACAATGGCGGCTGGTTCGGGAATAGAGAGGCATTGGTCCCAGGCCTGCAGGTTCGGACGATGCGAGGGAGGAGAGTGCGGGCAAGGTGTTAGCAGTGCGTGGAGCGGACCACCCCAAGAGCAAGACGATCCTTCTTCGGAGAAGTCAAGTGACGGGCGGGAGAACCGAAAGAGTGAGTGGCAGTTATTTCCGGCCGAGAGTGAAGGGTGCCAACGGTCCCTGTCCCGCAGGTCCAGGAACAACGAGGGAGCAGTGAGTGGGTGAGGATCTTGCACCGCAGGGATCGGAGCACAACAAGAGCAAGTCGATACCTCTTTGGAATGACCAGCTGCCTGGGCGAGGGTGAGGAGCTGTGCGGAGATTGCCCAGCGGTGGCAAAAGACTGCGAGGAGCGGAGAAACAGCCGCAGGCAGGTGCCGGCAGAAGAAGAGCGGGATGCCATCCAAGAAGGAACAGAGCTCTGAAGGGGAGGCTGTGCGTCGATAGGGATGTAACGGTATACCGTTAAAGATACCGTGAACCACTTAATTGAACAATAATAACCTTCACATTGTTTATACCATTATACCTTTCATACCGTAAAGTGTGCTTTTCAATCTGATTTGGAAAGGCTGCAGTAAGCAAGTGCTGCGCAGTCTTGGTCTTGCACTGTTGGATGTGCCGTCTGCCAAGTAGTTTCAGTTGGAGCAGTTTTTAATGCCATTCCATAAACCACACGTGCCTGACACAAAATCAATATGTTAGCAATAGGAAGAATAGATACAGTGCCAAGAAGGAAAAGGATTTACTTTGGGTTGGCGGATTTGGGGTTTATATATTTATAATGGATAATGTTCTCTAAACATATGGCAATGGGGGATTTCCCTGGTTCTATCATTGAATTTACATATAATAAGTCACACTGCGAAATTCACTCTGTGGGTATTCCCTGCTGCCATACCAAACGGTAAAATGTCCGTGATTACTGAACACCTTTTGGCCTGCAAGTAAACTAAAGGCTGTAACGTAAAGAGGGTGCGTGTGTGTCTGTGTGTGTATATGCGCACAAGCGTATACTACCATCAGCCTCCATTGATCAGTGGCATGCAGGTTATCAAGATGGCAACATGTTCATCTTCACCAGTAGCCAGTGGGGGAGCATAAAGCCTAAATGACCACTTAAGAAAAGCTATTCAGTTTGCTTTGCCAGTTGCAGCAGGGCTCCCCCCCATTCTCCCCTCCACGCGTGTGTTTGTGTTTGGTGGAAGCAAGGCATTCCAGTGGAATGTATGTTGAAAAGCCCAATTCTGGCCCTGGGTGCCTGGTTTTGTTTGTGATGATAAATCTGTCAATTTATGACCTTTTAGAAAATATTTGTTAAGATTAGTTAACTCCACCTGCTATACCGCGATAACCATGATATACCGTCATTTGGCAAGAAGGTTATCGTACCGTCATAAAACTAATACCGTGACACCTCTACTGTGCGAGTACCGCGCAGGAAGCAGGCTTCAACAGGAGCAGGATGGAGACCTAGGGGGTGACCGCCACGGCAGACGGAGGAGGAGCTGCTGAGCACAAGGACTGCAAGGCAGAGCACGGGAAGAGCCGAGGTCTAAGCAGTAAGAAGCACAGGAGAGGTGGCTAGAACTCCTAGAACCTCCCACACGCTCGAGGGAAGGAAGGAGGGCCATCAGAGCACCGGGAAATAGCCGCAGAGAATCCCAGTAAGCACAGAGGGCTTCCAGCGTCATCAGAGAGGTAGGGAAGCTTCTTGGAAGTCGCAGCACCAACAGGGCTGTCAGGGAAGGCTCTAAAATAAAGTGGTGCATGCATGTGGAAGTCCAGCTACCTGAGGAGGCTGAGGGGGGCCCCAGGGAAACTCCAGGGGTGACAAGGTTGGCAAACAGGAGCAGGGGCATCAGCAGACCACACCACTCACAAGAAGCAGATACACCAGAGCAGAGCCCAATCCCAAAATATTAGGGCGAAAGGGGCAATAATTGAACTACAAGCTGGATAAAGCGGACCAGAGGGCTGGAGGCCCCCACCCCCCAAACAATCAGGGGATTAGGGGGGGAAGGCAGGAATGCAAAAAGACCGGCAGAAGCCGCATAAACCCTCCAAGGGGGAGAAGCCCCAGGACCTAAAAGAAGTTGAAGATGATACGCGACGAAGATCAAAAGGGGTGACCTCAAGGGCGCCCGACACAGGCACAGAGACCCCTGGACACTGTGAGCCTGAGAGCTCCGACATCCAATATCAACGAAAGAGCCTGTGCAGTGGGGGGAAAAGGAGCAGAGCAGAGGTGTGTAAAGAGTGGATGGCAGAGGAGGCAACAGTAACACAGACAGGGAACCGGCGGAGGAGTACGAGATGGGCTGAGGAGGTGCACCTCGAGGGTGTCGGGGTAAAGAGGGACATTGAGGCAACGCGAGGGGGTAATGGCTGCAGTGGAGTAAGGTGAAGCTGATGGGACCAAAAAAGAAGACTCTCAGCCTGGGCGAGCAAGAGCAAGAAGGACACAGCAAGGGTCACATTCAAACAAAGCTTTATTTTGGCAGCTTGACCGAATAGAATGCTGGAGCAATGGCCCTCATCAAGGAGGATCTGCTCAGTGCTGGCCAAATTCAAGGGCGACCTGACAGACACAGTCAAAGTGGAGGGCGCAAGCATAAGAGAAGAGCTTTCTCAGGCTATCATTAGTAACAGGAGAGATATTGACTCATTGGGAGAGGGGGTGGCGGCGATGGAAGAGCAGCTAAACGAGCCACATGCAAAAGAGCCCGAATGGACGTTTCAAACGAAGGAAACCGACGAGAGGCTGAGAGCGCTTGAAGAGAAGTGCGAGGACCTGGAAAACGGGTCCAGAAGAGACAACATTCGGATCAAGAACCTGGGGAAAGGAGCGGAGGACTCAGATCTAGAGGCCTGCATAAGGGAAATATTCAAAGAACTGGTGGAAGAGGAGGCGGTCTGAAATATGGGGATTCAGAAGGCCCACAGAGTGGTGAATGGGAGAATGGACCCAGGGACGAGACCCCAAGACATCGTGGTTAAGGTGCATAACTACAAGGACAAGGCATAGTTAATAGGGGCAGCCAGAACAAAGGGCAAGAACCGAGTGAGAGGACACGAAGTGCTGGTATATGAAGATTTATACCAAATCACGTTGGCGAGAACGCTTGCTTTCAAACCATTGACAGAGGATCTTGATAAGAGGAAGTTACGATATAGATGGCTCTACCTGATGCAGATCCAATTCCGCATGGGCAACGAAGAAAGGACAGTCACCCAGTTTGAGGACGGGTTGAGAGCACTCGGAATGATCTCAAAGGAGACAGGAAGTGAAAATGGTGAAGCCCATCAGGAGGCAACAACGTCTGCAACGTGACCTGATCCGCAGGGTTGGACTATGAAAAAGGTGAGGAAGACCTGATGAGGAGCAATATAAAAAGAACTGTGGCTCACAGTAATAGTACCACATGGACTAGAATATTGCCTGATGGTCGGTAAGAAATTGGGGGGGAGTTAGGAGGGAGTGAGACCATGCATGGTTCACCAAGGGGGACCACGCAGAGAACCTGGACGAGGATCATGGGATAGTTACAGGAGGGGAATTCACAACCAGTCTGACAGGCGGGAGGGGGCGATGGCTCAGCAACTCAGATAGAACTCAAAGTGCCGGAGTAAGCAGGGGGGCCTCTACTTACAGCGGGCTGTATAAACTGAGAACATGGAATGTAAGGGGGCTGAATAGCCCAAATAAGAGGGTAGCAGTCTTGAGAGAATTAGACAAGGAGGGGCCGGAGATAGTCTGTCTGCAGGAGACGCACCTGGTGAGGGGAGATGAGGGTCGCATGCAAAGCAGGAATTATTTACAGCAATTCCATGCTGCGGCGGGCTCCAAGCACGCAGGGCGTTGCAATCTTAATCCACAACAGTATAAAAATCGAAGGGACCGAGGTTAGGCGGGACATGGAAGGGAGGTATGTGATAGTGAAAGGGAGGGTAAGGGGCAAGTGTTATACATGGGCCTCAGTATACGCTCCCAATCAGGGACACAAGGCGTTTTTTAAGAGGACTCTTGGAGGAGCTGGGCAAATTTGGGGAAGGGGGAAATGATTATAGCCGGGGATTTCAACCTAGCAGCAGACCCCGTATGGGATAGATCAGGGGTGCGGGGGGGGGTTGAGGGTGCATGCGACGGGGACGATGTCCAGGAAACTAGTGGGCAGGCTTTGGGAGGAGGAGCTCTGCGATGTGTGGAGGGCAAGGCACCCTAAGGAAAGAGAACTCCCATGTTCATAAATCCTATTCCAGAATAGATTATATAATGGCAACACTAGGAATAGTCCAGGCGAGCAGGAATATACAAATGGGACACATGACACTTTCGGATCATGCGCCGATCACACTGGAATGGGAAGGAGGTAATGCCCGGAGAGGGACGGGGGGCTGGAGGCTTGAGGAATACTTGCTCAATGAGCAAGGTGGTGAGGCAGCAGATTGAGGGTGGAGGGAAGAAGGGCAACAACCCAGGGGAGGGAGGGAGGGAGGGAGGAAGATAAAGGGGAGAGAGGTGGGAGAGGGGGGTTTTATGAACAGGGCAATAAAGTGGGAACAGTGCTAGCAAGACATTTGAGAGCTAAAGAACAAAAGGCATGTATAGACGCACTGGAGGACAAGGATGGAAGCTGGGTGGAGGGCGCTAAGAGGAGCATTGTAAGGGAGTTCTATGCAGATCTATATAAGGAGGACCCAGTGGAGAGGGGGAAGCAAGTGGCATACTTGGAGGGCTGGGAAGGGTCGAAGCTCACATCGGAGCGAAAGGACCACTTGGAAGAGCCCATGGGGGTGGAAAAGGTGCGATGGGCAATGTCCCGACTAAAGATTAACAAAAGCCCGGGGAAGGATGGACTAACAGCTATAGTCTATACCACAATCAGGGACTTATTGGCAGGAATCCTCAGACCTATTTAACCACTTCAGAGAGACAGGAGATATCACCACGTCCATGAGCATGGCGCATATCCCCTTGATTCCAAAAGCGGGAAAGAACCCACACATGTGCACCTCAAATCGTCCGATTGCATTCATCAATGTGGATCCCAAGATTTACAGAAGGGTGCTAGCAGCTAGGTTATAAGGGATACTACCAGGGCTGGTGATGCAGGACCAGACTGGGTTTATACAGGGATGCAACACGTTTGATAACATAAGGAGGGTATTACATGTGATAGACAAAGCAGGAAAGGAGGGGGCCACTCCTGCGTGCTTTTGATGGTAGACGCTGAGAAGGCATTTGATCGGGTCCATTGGGTCTTCATGGAACAAATACTGCAGGGGGTGGGAATGGGACCAAACTTTGTGAGAATGGTAAAGGGGAATTACCAACACCCGCAAGCCAAAGTGAAAGTTAATGGGCGCTTAACCGACCCATTCTCAATAAGAAGGGGGATGAAGCAGGGGTGCCCGCTGTCCCCGCTTCTCTTCGCTCAAGTAATGGAGCCATTTGCACACCAGATAAGGGGGAACGAGGAGATCCGAGGGATCGGTTGGGCTATTTGCGGATGATGTGATCCTAATGATCATATAGCATATAGCATAAAGTCTCTCCCAGCGATATTGATCTGAGATATCAGGGTTTAAAGTGAATCTCGGGAAGTCCTGAACCTGTCCGTAGGGAAGGTGGAAAAGGCCCTTTTAGATGGGGCTCGGGCCCAGTTAAATATCTGGGGGTCAATCTAACCGCGTCCATCAAACGAATTGTAGGATCCAACTACCACCCACTGATCAAACAACTCAAAGCAGATTTTGTTCGGAAGGGTAGCTGTGGTTAAAATGAACGTATTAACTAGACTACTGTACTTATTCCAGGCGATCCCCCTAGTAATACCTGGGAAGCATATAAAGGAGATCCAGGAATGTATTATGAACTTCATATGGGGAGGAAAGAAACCGAGGATTGGAAGGAAAGTGGTGTTCAGGAATAAGGCACAGGGAGGCGTGGCTTGCCCAAGCATAATTAAATACTACCAGGTGGTGCAACTAAGGGCGCTAGCAGAGTGGGGAAGGCCAGACAACCAGAAGCACTGGGTAGGTATGGAACGAGCGTTGGCGGGAGAGCACCTGTGGAAGGTGATGGGAGAGAGGAAGGGAGACCGGCCAAGGTGATTACTTGGGAACCCAAATACGAGCAACACCCTGAAGATCTGGGAAAAGGTGAACAGTAAGTTCAACCTGTCTTTGGAAATCCTGCCTTCCCACCGGGTAAAGACTATGGCAGGTTCAAGAGGTGGATGGAATGGGGGATTAGAGTGATCAGTGACCTCTATGAAGGCACACGGTTTTGGACATTTGCAGCTTGTAAAAGGGAGCTGGGACTAAAGGAGGAGGACCGGTTTGCATACCAGCAGCTGAGACACTGGGCAGGGGCACCCACAATGATGGAAGGGGCCACGAGGGATCTCTGAGTGGGGAAAAAGTGATGACATCTGCAGAGAACAATAAGGGGCTGATTTCGGTAGTATACAAGATCCTAATGAAAGGGGAGAATGAAGAGGGTGGAGCTGCATGGGATAAGTGGGAGAAGATCAGAGGGAGGGCATTCACTGATAGAGTGGGACAGGGCGCTGGGAGGTTGGCACACCTCATACACGTCTGTACAACACCAGGAATTGCAGTATAAGCTCCTACATCACTGGCATTACACACCACAGAAGCTTCATAGAATATTCCCCACAAGGTCAAAGCTGTGCTGGAGGGGATGTCGGGCGAAGGCGACGATGCTGCATATGTGATGGGGGTGCCAATGATGGAAACACTTCGGGTAGGAGGTAAAGTCCAAGGTGCTGGAGATAATGGAAGTAGAAGGGGATTTCGAGTGGGGGGTACTACTGGGCACCATGTTCGATCAGCAAGGGGGGAAGGCAGGAAGGCTATGGGCGAATCTCACGATGGCTGCGAAGAGGTGCATAGCGAGACAGTGGAACCAGAAGGAACCCTCATCCATCATACAGTGGTACTATGCAATCTGGGACACGTTCTATGTGGAGAAAGTGACTGGGATTGTACGGGGGAAGCTAAAGACTTTCAGTAAAATTTGGTCTCCTTACATACAGTATGCAATCAAGGACATGTTGCATTTATATATCCCGATGAGACTACAGGCACTGGCAACCTTGGAGGAAGAGGGGAATGAGCCAGAACTTGAGAGCTAATAATATAGGATCACCCGAGAGGACTGGGGGGGAGGGAGGCAAGGGGGGAACGTTTTTGATTATGGAAGTTGGAGTTTGAAACTTTGAAGGGAATGTACCACACGCTGTTAGAAGAAGATGCAAGTTGTTTGTATATGTGAACCGAGCTGTTAAATAAAGTTTTGGTTGGAAAAAAAATCAAATTCAGGGCTCCTCTTTTACCTCCCCGATCTCGAAACATGTTTCTCAGAAATCGAACACTGGATGGTTGCTGATCACCTCCTACTCAACCCAGGCAAAACAGAGATCATTCTTTGTGGGCAGCCTGGCGTCTTCCTCCAACCCACCCTGTGCCAACTCTCTAGGTCCACCGGCCACCACCTCCAACACCGTAAAAATAATTGCAGATGCTTCATGGATGCAGACCTGACCCTATCACATCACATGAACTTGGTGACAAAATGCTGTTACTTACACATTCGTATTCTCCACTGCTTTTTTCTCTAGCCGATCTTCCCACACATACCGCCTCATCACGAGTTGGGCGTTAAATCTGCTGAGCGGAATTAGCGTTACTGCAGGGAACCGTGGCGCAAATAGCTCTGCATCACAAGTATGCGGGCACGGCCACATGACTCATGGTAACACTAATTGGGCCTGATGTATACATCGCCGGGAATTGGCCAACCAGCAGAAAAACCAGCGAAAATAGCGCTTCCGCCGGCAGCGCCATCACTGTGCAATTTTAGTGCCAGCGGGAAACATGTCACTGCCGTAACGGGAAAGTCTGCACTGGCCATCTTGGAAATCACAATCCATATAAAATCCGATCCCCTGTCAGCCATCCACACTTGAACATCAAAAATGTCACAGCAGAGTGCAAGGAGCAAGGCAGCCCAAGATCGTCTGTGGAAAACTAAGTTGATAGAGGCTGAATTGAATGCACTGATGGATGATGTAGTGGCCCACTATGCAGACATGTACGGGACAAGGCAAAAATAGACCACCTCCCAGCGGTGCAACCAGATCTGGCTGAGTGTGAGTCAGAAGGTGTCAGCAGTCAGCCGCGTCCCCTGGAACGGTGAAGACTGTCAAAAGATGGAATGACATGCAGGTCCGTGTCTGGGGAATGTTGGTGCAGCATCGCACAGACCGCATGGCCACAGCGGGAGGCTCACCACCACAGCTCAACCTGGTGCCCTGGAAGGAACGCTGCAGCACTGTGATCAACATGGAGGCTATATAGGGATTTGGAGGTGCCGAGGCTGGCACTGGCACCCTAGAGGACGGTGAGTCAACCCCCCGCCCCCTACCCCGCCTTTAAAATGTAATTACAACAGCCCACCACAGCATCCCTCAGTGGAAATAGCTATGACCTGGGCATTGTGACTGGGGGCAGTGTGTGGGTGCCACCACAGGCACCTATGGCAGCACCCATATGCCAGTGCACCTAGGCCACCCCAGTGAGGCAGAGCAGTGGGGAGGGCAGCCAAGGGACACATACAAGTGCCATGCACTACACAGCCATGACGCGGGCATCACAGTGCCCCATTGGTGGCTGGCAGTGACAAGTACCAGCCCCCACCACAATCACCATGTGAAACAGTCCAGCTGGTCATGGGGATCAGGAGCATGCGAGACAAGCAATGGCTATGCCAGCAATGTACCCCTGCCATGCCACCAGAGCAAGTTCACATCCCTAAGTGCCCCCCCAAGCATGTGGCCCCATCTCTGCCAATCCGCTACCAGATGCAAGTAGGCCAGGCCTGTGCATGAGTCCAACAGCCTTGTGCCACCCCCCCCCCCCCAACCTGTTATGACTGCCAGGCATGCCAAAACATGTGACGTGTCCTAACACCACCCCCTAAGTCCCCTACAGGCACACTGGCATCACCTGAGGCATCCGGGGAAGAGATGCAGTGGGGCCATCTACACGTTTGCCCTCCCATGCCAGAACCACCACCCCGCAAAGGGGAAGTCGGTCAACGCCCAGGCGCAAGACCCACCCCACCACTCCCCACTGCAGCAGAGGCCCACCCGTTGCCCAAGGCCAGCCTGGCAGGGGCACACCAGTGGTGAGCATCAACATCACCCTGCCTGACAGTGAGGACACAGCCCCAATAACCGCCACCCAGGAGGAGGGAGGGGCGAGCAGCCCCCACAGTGATGGCCAGCGTGCGGCCGCTGCACCGACACAATTCCGAGGGCAGTGCCAGCCACCACACACCCCACACGAGAGCCCAGTTGTGGAGACCCAAGGCCACAGGGCCAGGCACAGCGCCGACACGCACACACCCCGGAGCCAGATAAAGACACTAGTTCCTATAGGTCCCCAGCCAGAAGTTCCACCAGGCAAATTCCCAGCACCCCACCTCAGCTGACTGCTGCCTTGGGCACTGTAATGGAGTGCCTCGATGCCATGGAAGCAAGCCAGCATCACATGTAGGGTCTGGCCATTGCCCACAACGAGCATGTGCAGGCCATTAGCAGAGCCATCAGAGTGGTCACGAAGAGGATGGCCCGGGACAATTCGCATACCAGGGCTCTAGTGGGAGCGTCCACAGCCTCCCTTACTGGGTTTGGCCTCAGGGTGTGGGAGCTTTGGGAGGGGTTCTCTGCCTTTGCGGAGCAGATGAGGGAAAGTAATGCCCTCCACCGCCAGCAGTTGCAGATGGCATCCTCAATTGCCTCATCCTCCACCAACCCCATGGAAGAACCTCAATAGGGAACACCTAGGCGGAGGTCCCCGTGGCAGATACGCTCACGCTCCCGGGATGCTGGCCCTTGGGGAAAGAGGTGGCCACCTTCATGACCGCCATGCGTACTGTTGGCCTGAGTGTGCTCCAAATGGACAGGTCGTTATGTGGGGGGCTGGGGTATAGTGTGCTGGGGTGTTGGTGGTGGGTGGGGGTAGGGTGGATGGTGTGCTGGGGTGTTCGTGGGTGGAAGGTATAGTGTGCTGGGGTGCTGGTTGTGGGGGGTGGGGTTAGGGAGGATGGGGGTAGAAATAGTCACATTAAAGCCTGTTGAAATAAAAAAAATTAAGGACATTCATGATTGTGTACTTGTGCTCTTTATTCAATATGTGCAGGTTGTGTACTGTCAGGTCACTGCGCTAAAAGTAATTGTCTATCAGTGCCTGTCGGGCCAGTCTCCCTTCCCTCACTTCATCCTTGTGTGTCTGCTCTGGCCACATGGTCATTTTATTCCCCTGCGTGTTGCCGGTCAGTGTTGGGGGGGTGGGGGGTTGAGGGGGTAAGGACACATTCCTCCTGAGGCAAATGTTGTGGAGCATTGCACACACCAGTACACTTTTCCCTACTTTGTCTGGTGCATACTAAGCACCAGAATTGTGCGTTTGGTAGTCTGAAGGTGCATATGCATGTCCGGCTGTGGGCATGGTTGTAGGCGTGGTCATGTGGTGTTCGTGGTTCCCGCACAGGGGTCATCGGCCACGTCAGGTGCAGATATCCTGAGTCACCTGCCTGGGGGTGGAATACCGACATCAGTCATTTCTGTCAGGGATAGGTCTGCAGTCTCAATGTCTTTGGCCATTGTGAGCCGTGGGCATTCTTGTGTGCATCCGGACCATGCAATGTGTGTGTGATGGGTGTGCATCCTTCGTATATCATGCCATGCATTAATTGTCCTGTACATGCACCCTGAGTTATTGTGGCAGATGTTTTGTGGCGTGTGACGGTTGACTGCACATGGGAAGACTGCAGTGCCATGGGCGGACATTTGGTTGGCTGCTGGTGTGTGGATCTGCGCTGCATTGTGGTTGATGTGCCATTGTGTTGTCAGCGGTGTGTCCAGGTGTGGTAGACGTGTGCATGCACCCTTGGATGCCACCTGTCAATGTTGCAGGTGCTGCCAGTGCCCCCTCTTGACATGCAATGCTTCCTGTGGCTACCCCCCCTTTTTTTACTTGTGCTTCGACATGCATTGGTGGCTGGGTTTGTACTCACCCGCTATCCAGGTATGTTGTCCTCTGTGCCTCCATGTATCCCAGTAGTGTGCTGTTGCGTAGAACCATGGAGTCATGGGTGGATCCAGGGTAGCGGGCACAGCAATGGGTAATAAGGTCAGGGACACAGATCAGCTGCACGTTCATGGAGTTAAAGTGTTTGCAGTTCCTGTAGACTGCCTCATGGCCCTGGGGCGCCACAGCCCAACATGGGTGCAGTCGATGGCTGCGATCACGTTCAGAAGCGTGCCTTCATGTAATTTACCTGGGCCTGGGTGGTGGGGAGTGCAATTGCTGGTTGATATGGCCTAGAAGGGCATCCAGCACCTGGACAAGGACTTTGCTGAATGTTGACTGTGCCATGCCATGTATCATGGCCACGGAGTGCTGGAAAGTGCCCGTCCCAAGGGACTGTAGGACTGCCACCAGCTTCACCAGTGGGGGCACGGCTGTGCAGATGTTAATCCTGTTCCCAATTTCATCATGTGTTGTGGCCAGCAGCTCAGTGATGGTCTCCCTGTCCAGGTACTTAGTTACCAACTGGGTGTCACTGAGGGCCCAGGGTGGTGGCCTGACCCTGGGGATGGGTGATTGCCTTGCTGTGGCTGCTCTCCTCCGCCTCATTCCACCCCCCCTGAGACTGAGCAGCTGCCTGTCCCAGCTTGCATCAAATAATGGCAGCATGGTGTTGCAAACAGTGTTTAGGGCCTGGGTGGGTCTTATGTAGCCCTCTGGTGTGCATTGTTAACCTGTGGCTTGGCACCTGGGTTCATTTACCTCCAGCTGGAGGTAATTCTCAGCTGTATTATTGCTGGTTTTCAGTGCTAATACTGCCAAGAATACACTTGTGATATGCATGTGATTGCGCGTTGTTAGGGAGAATTCTCTTATAAGGCTAATTTCCCAAACCTAGTGAGTCCCCCAGCAGCTTTGCTGGATTTTTGGGGTTTGTTTTTTTTCTCCTGCTAAGAGTGAGACTCTCTTACTCCCACTCTTAGGCATGATTTGAGGTATGTCTTTGACTTTTTGTGTGCTTATGGGCTATGGGGTCTTTTACTCCATAGGGTATCATCTGTGTTAGTGTGTGTGTTACACAGCACGCTCAGTGCAGTAACACAGGGGTGTCATAGTGAGCCCCAAACATAGACTCCATACCCTGGGACTGACTACTGTCTCCCAGGGCATATAAAGTCACCATTGGCTTTACTTGTCCTAAATTGTGAACAGAACCAGTACAAACCATCATATTGTGGAAGTACTGGAAGGGGTTAATTTGATTGCCCCTGCGTCTGTTTCCAAGGGGGTCACTGTCCAGTCCCCCCTTGTCGAGTTTCTGGCTGGTGGCAGTGGTTACCACGCAAAATATTCCACCAGAATATTTCCTATGGGATTTTCCCATTGATTTTAAACGCACCACTTTTTGGTGCAATGTTAAAGATACCGCTGGTTTATTTATTTAATATTAAATCACCGGTTGGGTCTTTTTGCCAGAACTCTTTTCAAAAATGGCGTTTGTGTCCATCTCTGTAACTCCAAACAAGGTCGGGCCCTTTGTTCCACTTTTTGGCGGGCTTCTCCACAGAAGCCCTCCAAATGGTGCCACTCTGTCTGGGTTCCACAGGATGTGTGGGTGGGGGAATCGGCACCCTGGACTGCGTTGCCTTAGCAACCCAAGTCGCACTCTGTTCTGATTGGCCCAGTGGTGAGCCGCCCGGCTCACCACTTACCATGTTTGAGTGACAGCTAGGCTGTTGAATGGGGGGTTTTCTGCATAGAAGCAGGACTTTTGCTACTGGAACTTCAGAAGTCGCCACATGACCTAAGAAATCCAAAGAGGGAAGAAGCTGAGCCATCTGCAACAACGACACCACCGGTGGAGCCCTGCTGCAACGATCTCACCACTTTCCCGACGACAAGAGGAAATCTTCTGCTAGAAGAGTCTTCTCCCTCTGAGCTGGTGGGATCAACCAGTTCGCCAATTCGCCTTCCAGGACGTCTCTTGGTCGAATCACCCGTGCCAAGCACCCCGGAGGCCGGATAGCCAAGTTTCACCACTGTGACCGCGAATACCAGGAATGCACCTTTTAACCGATGAACTCCGCGGCTGGTAACTTCATTGGGCAGTGCAACGACTCCAAGTTTCCTCCTCAACGAGATCCTCCCTTCCCCTGGTCGAAACCACGAACTGCACCTGCTGCCAGGAACAACTGCCACCGCTGGAGGTTCCTCACTCTTTAAGGTACTGTGTTCTGCCTGGCCTCCCTTTCTTCGGATTGCTAAAGGTGACCCTTAAATCCTTGGCTTTCCCACTGGGTTGGCCCCAGACCTTCTAACTTCATCTTTTGAATCACCGCAACCTCTTTTGAACATTTCTACAAAGACTTGAATGCATTTCTAAACTGTGTGATCTTGGGCACATTTCGCCTTGCTCCATTCAAAGTGGGCCTGGCCTATGAACTTTGGCTCAACAGTATAATCTGCCTTCAGTAACTTGTTTGTGTCTCTTAAAAGTGTTGGGAACTGTTTTATTTTTATGACCTGCCTTTTTCCCTCTCCTTAACCTAATTATTGGAGTGCCATCTAGGTTACGCGCTCACCTCTGTTTTGACAAAAAGTGGTGTTTTAACTTAGACTTATCTAGTAATTGCTAATGGAGGTGTGAATACTTTTCTGATTGTTTTGGAACATGCTTTTGATGTATTATGCTAGTGTATTTTCTGAAGTGTGTGTTAAATAAATAATTATATACTTTTGATAACAAGCTCTGGTCAGTGTTTGCTTGTTCTACTGTGTTTTTGGCCCTATTATGTATCCTCTGTATACTGCCTAACACTTCTTGACAGAAGTCTGACTGCTCAGCCACAGCTACCAGGTAAATCTGGTTGGTACGGACTGCTACCAATTGGGTTTACTGCTTACTCCTGTAGTCCTAAACTTTTTGCAGTGGTCCCCAAGGGAACTGCACAGGATTCTGCCTAACACGCGTTGTGTTGTCAGCGCTATTAACACCAGCTGGAATAACGCAGGTATGTTTTGAGTCCGGCGGTAGTTGCACCTACACGTGATCCGGCGGAGCAGTATTGGCGGCACTAATACCGTTACCGCTGTATTTAAGGCCCACCGCCCAACTCGTGATGAGGCCCATAGTCCCTGAGATTGTTGCCATCATCCTTTCACGCTTAGACTATGCTAATGCCTTCTACCTGGGGGCCCCCGCACCACAGCTAAGAAAACTCCAATGTATCCAAAACACCCGCCTGCATGTCCTTCACTGGCTTCCGATCGGGTGACTATCCACCTTCAAGGTAATGTGCATCATCCATTGAGCTCTTCACAACATAAGACCAGAATACTTGCAGCATAAACGTACATGCTACAGGCCTGACAGAAACCTCGGATCAGACGCAGCACTTCTCCTCATCATCGCAGTGACAAATCAACCCGAATGGGGGGCTCCTCTTTCTCAGTCCAAGAACCTACCATCAGGAATTCAATCCCCTTAACCATCTAACGCATAGAAGAACACCACACCTTCAGGAAGGCTCAAAACCTGTCTTTTTCTATCGGCACCCTCAGACTTGGCCCATCTTGTGCGCAGACTACCGCCCGAACCTCACTGGACTTCATAGGCACCTGAGGAGTCAATGAAGTGGGACATAGCATTCCCAAGATTTTAAATTGGGCAGACTTTTATTATATGGTCCGCAAGACCATATCATCGAACTATCATAGATATCAATCTAACTATGTCTAATTCTTTCTTCACCGGAACCTCTTGCACTGAATCCCACGGACTATAAGTGTATCCCAGCGGGGGATCGGCCCTCACATCTACATTTATCTGCAATAAACACTGACTATACCCACCCAAAACACACATCCACCTTGGCCCGAGTGCCACCTCCAATAGAATACAGATGAGTCCTAAGAGTTTTTACTAATCTCATGATATCGTCCCTGCTACCCGAGGGAGAGAGCCTTTCAGTGAGGCCAGGGAGGTGAGACGTTACCCTATACTTCTCCTGGGGGTGGTACTCAGCGGGTGGATCTCGTAGGGAGGGATTCCCCCTCTGGTATACAGGGAGGACATCGGGAGCCAACACAGTACAACACACATCAACCCATCTTTCTTTACTCATCTTCTTTGTCTTCCCCATATCCTACAGCTTCCTTTATGTATTTCTGTTATAGTAGTGATATTACTACTGGGGCGAGGAAGAATATCGCTGACTCCACTGAGCTGCTCCCTCAAAGTATTGTGAGGAAGAAGATACACGGAGTCTTAACAAATCTCTCAGAAAACCAGAGTGAATGGTCTAGTTATCCAGTCACAAGTAGCTTAAAGATGGAAGAGGGACTTAAGTTTTTATTCACTCCTTGGAGGCACTGCAAGTATAGGTCCTTGCCTGCTCTAAGAAGATCTGAGTCTGCAGCTCCTGACCAGGACAAAACTTGGAGAGTTCCGCAGTCCCTACATGCTTTGCCGAAGTGCGCCGTGCCTAGAACAAGCAAAACAGAAGATCCAGGTGCAGGAGAGCACTGTGCCATGCAGGCGAGCTGGTTCGCACTCCGTGGCTCCACAGAAAAGTGGCAGAGTCGCGTAAACCAGCACGAGAACAGAAAACTTCTGAGAGGAGCTGCAAGAAGAAAAACAGAGACTGGAGAAGGAGGTGAAGGACCGGGAGCCCCGAAAGAAGATACGTGGGCTGCCTGGGGACCTATTGGACACTTGAGAAGCCAATACGAAGGGGTCTAGGGCACACATTTAAGAAACCTGTATGAGGGGTCTGGGACCCGCACTTGAGAAGCCAATAGAAAGAGGTCTGGGACCCGCATTTAAGAAGCCAATACAAAGGGGTCTGGGACCCGCATTTAAGAAGCCAATTCAAAGGGGTCTGGGACCTGCATTTAAGAAGCCAATACAAAGGGGTCTGGAACCCGCATTTAAGAAACCTAAACAAAGGGGTCTGGGACCCGCAGATAAGTCAATACAAGGGAGTCTGGGACCCTGTTTATGAGATGCCTAAAGAGGGGTCTGGGACCCACATTAGAGAAATGTACACCCAGGCAGGAGAGTACACCAGGGATGTTAAGTGAACTGCCAAGAGAAGCATGAGTAAGTCCAGTCGAATAGAGACATTCCCCCAACTATAGTGAATCGCAGAGATAAGACTGAGAAAGGCCCGGGGAAGGGAGACATTCCCCCAACTACAGTAGACGGTCAAGAGAATCCTGAGCAGGGCCCGGAGAAGGGAGACCTTTCCCCTACTTTGGACATCATACCATCCAAGGGACAAATTCATTTTAGTTTTGTTATAAGTGTGAGCGTTAGAAGTAGGATTTTGACACAGAACGGTGGAGTTTTTAGTTACGGACATGCTGACATTTGCTTATTTTTATTTGAGGCAGGGAAGCCCCTCTTAAAATGAGGGTTAGATTGGTTTCTTTCTTTTGTTATATAATAAGTCTTTGCCCAAAAGCATGCCCCCTATTTGTCAGTCTCCTCCTGTCATACCCTCACAGAGGGCAGCAGGGAAATCGACAGACCAACGTAGGTGAGGAGTGTGTGTCTCTCTCTCTCTCTCTCTCTCTCTCTCTATATATATATATATATATATATATATATATATAGAGAGAGAGAGGGAAATACTATCCCTAGTGTGACGTCCACTGTACCCATGATCCCTCACACGACTAGGACCCTCAGATTGTTTTTTTCCGCCATACTGGTCGGAAGCACTTCGCGAAGTTCCCTGGCCTTAGCCATACTTTTGCTAAATATTGTTAAATTTACCCATTTCTCCACCCCAACGTCGAGTCACCGAACTTCAACTCTCGACGTCGGCCCGGAGAAGAATTCGACTGTCGACAGCTGCACAACAGATTTGGGCCTCGGAAGGCCTCTGGTCTCGGCCCAGGCCTTGGAAGGCCGCTGGCCTCGGCCCTGAAAGTAGGGAGAGTGGAGGGTGGACATACTCTACACTCTTTTGGTATATAGGTACATTCTTATATATTCCTACACTTACAAGCCCACTGCCACAAGGTGCGTAGGGAGGGTACCCCTTTCCAATTCTGCCCCAAGTGCAACTGCAAATACCCTTGGGTCGACAGGCACGCCACGTGCAATCTCTGCTTGCCGAGGGACCACCCCGAGGCGAACTGCAGAGCGTGTAGTAGGTTTAAACCCAAAACACTTACGGACCGTTCGATCAAGCGTTGGGCCCACCACGCCAGGCGTCAAGAGGCCATGGCAGCGGAGGGCGCCTTCAGCGATGGCAGCAACTCCATGCTTTCGGACGGCGAGGGTATTATGGTGTCGAAAGACAGCCGAGCGCAAGTCCCCAACCTCGGAAGGTCGTACGGCAGGGCGGCTATGGGGAAGACCCTCGGCGACACAAGCGCTTCCCACAGCACTTCCACAAAACACATGAAGTCCAAACGGGACTCAACGCGCACGTCAAGTTCTTGGAAAGAGGCACATAGGGAACGGTCCGAATCGGCGTCCTCTGGGCATTCTCGATCAAGATCGCGCCATGACTCCAGGCAATCATCCACTGTTGCCAAGAGTGCCTCGCTCCCCAAAGTAACGGAAGTCCGATCGTCGGAGGACGAAGCCGACTTCCATCCCCAGACCGCACTCCAGGAGTCAGCGCCCGCAGACCGCGTTACGGCAGCCCCCGAGCCCCTACCTCCAAACTCAAACGATAGGGATACTACCCCCAAACCTCGACGCCAGGTGTTGAAAGGCTCCGAAGGGGCGAAAAACCAGGGAAAACACTCTTCCACTCACGGGGAGGGGGAAAAACAGTAAAGGAAGCAGCCTCTGCCTACTTCCACACCTTTAAAACACTCCAGTCCTCATAAACAGACAGACAAGTCCAAGACCCCTGCTCAGACCACCAAGTCTAATCAGGATAAGTCAGAGAAACTTCCAGAAAGAGTCATTCCCAGTTCTAGAGAATGGTCTAGTGATGACATAGACAGGGTCATGTCAAGGATGTCATCATTGGCAGATTTTTACGCTAAAAACCCTGAACACTTTCTCTCTTATAGTCCCGACGAGTCAGCACCCTCAGGCTCTAAGGATCCTATACCTCCAAGTAAAAAGTCCGGGTTTGAAACACCAACACGGTCTTCGGACCCCTTCTATGTACAACCCTACTCTCAGTATCAAGGAGAGACATCCTTTTGTGAGGATCCAGATTTGGGCATGTTGGAAGAACAAACTGGTACGGGCTTCTATGGGGATGATGACCAAGAAGAGGATGAGGACGACCCGGAAACCTACAGAGTAGATTCCCCGGTAGAGAAGGAACCCCCGGTTACCGACTCCCCTGTCGACAACCAACCTCTCCTAAATGAAGTTCTGTCTCGAGCAGCTGAACATTTCAACATTGACACCCAGGGTGCTCAAGAGGAGAGGGACTTCGCCGAGGAGTTAGTGGGAGAAAGGAGGCCTGTTGCTCAGGCCATCCCTATCCTGAAGTCTATTCAAAGAAGAATAGATCCTTCACTCGTAAATCCTAACCTCACCAGGGCAGTGAACCCCAGGATTGAGAAACTTTTCAGGGCAGCCCAATCAGACCCAATGTATATAAGGGGGCATCTGAAGCCGGACTCCCTGGTTGTTACAAACACCCGTAAGAGGGCTGGAACACCCTTGTCATCATCCAAAGCTCCTCCCGACAAGGAGAGCAAGAAACTGTATGGTTTGGGCAGGAAAGTAGCCTCCACTTCGGCCTACCAGGCAAGGATTGCCAACTCCACCACCCTGTTGGCCAGCGACAACTGCCATCAGTGGGAAGAAGTTGCGGCACTCATAGACTCCGCCCCAGAACCATTAAAGAGCCAGTTGGCACGAGTTTCGGCGGAGGGAAGAGCCGTGTCCGGTTGCATTTTCAAAGCAAACTTTGATGCCGCGGATAACACCGGCAGATTGATAGCAGAAGGAACTGTTATCAAGAGACACGCTTCGTTACGCCAGTCTGGATTCAAGGCTGAAACCCAAGCATCATTGTTAGATAAACCGGTGGAGCCGGATCTGTTGTTTGGTAAGGCGGTCGAGGACGCGCTGAAAAATGCCAAGGGCGAGTATAAAACACTCAAATCCCTAGGCCAACTAACCAATAAACCCCCTAATCAGAGAGGGAATGGCAATTTTCGTTGCCCACGCGGCCAAAATTCCCAGAGAGGATCTAACTATCCGCAGGGTACTGCATAGAACTGGTAGAGCGTCCCCGAAACCATCCTCCATGACAAAAAATACATTCTTTGGACCACCAGAAGATCCTGCTCGAGGTGATCGTCAATCTGCTAGCAAAGGACGCGATAGAACTCGTCCCGGGACACCAGGTAAACAAGGGTATTTATTCAACTTACTTCCTTGTGCCAAAAAAAGATCTGACAATGCGCCCAGTATTAGATTTACGGCCTGCAAACAAGTATGTCAAGCCCCAAAGGTTTCGCATGACTACTCTCCAGGAGGTAATCCCCCTCCTAAAAAAGGGGGATTACATGGCAAAATTTTACATGAAAGATGCCTATTTGCATATTTCCATGTTCCCAGCGCACAGAAAGTACTTGCGCTTCAAGGTGGACAGTCGGCACTACCAGTTCAAGGTACTGCCCTTTGGGATAGCTTCGGCTCCAAGGGTATTCACCAAGGTACTGGCGGTGGCGGCAGCAAACCTACGCAGGGAGGCAATCCCGGTGTACCCTTACCTGGACGACTGGCTCATCACGGGGGAGACCCCAGTAATTTGCAGAGCAAACATTCAAAGGACAATCGACCTCCTCTTCGAATTGGGCTTCTCAATAAACGAGAAAAAGTCAAATCTGGTGCCAAGCACATCCAAACAGTTCCTAGGAGCTATCCTAGACACTCAAGAGGGGTTGACCTTTCCTTCCGAGGAAAGAATTCGGAATATACTGCTGCAAATTCTGCAATATCAGTCCGGTCGCCAGATAACGGTACGCAAAGCAATGCGTTTGCTGGGCATGATGGCGTCCTGCATTTACCTGGTCCCCCACGCGCGCCTGCGCCTGCGTCCCATGCAGGAATGGTTGGCGAAACAGTGGTCTCAGGTAAGTGGTCAGTGGGACGATTTTGCCAACACTTGTATAAAGCCTTCACTGGTGGACAAGAGAGAATCTGTCCAAGGGGAAACCCTTTTACGATCCCGAGATACAGGCAGTAGTCACAACCGATGCATGCCTGACAGGGTGGGGAGCTCACCATCTCCACCACACAGCTCAGGGTCTCTAGTCTCACTCAGTGGCCAAGAATCACATCAACCTGTTAGAGCTTCTGGCAGTATTCAGAGCACTTCAAGCGTTCGAGCCCTACCTGTTAAATCTGTCGGTGCAAATCCAGGCGGACAGCACTACAGACATGTTCTACCTGAACAAGCAAGGAGGGACTCGGTCGCCAAATCTGTCCAAGATTGCCCAGAAAATCTGGATAAGGGCACTCAGACGGAACATTTTCCTGTCATTGCAACATGTTCCAGGGGATCTCAATTCCCTAGCGGATGATCTGAGCAGAGACCCCCTCCCAGAGGAACACGAATGGTGTCTACACAGAGAAGTCGTAGAAGATATCTTCTCTCAGTGGGGTTTCCCGACTATAGACCTATTCGCCACAAGCGAAAACAGACAATGCCCAGGATTTGCATCCAGGTTCCCCCAACCAGACTCCCAGGGGAACGCCCTGTGGATGAATGGTCAGGGATGTTTGCGTACGCTTTTCCACCAACTCCTCTAATCAGGAAGGTGGTCAACAAGATGAACAGAGAATCGATGACGCTCGTCCTAGTTGCTCCCATGTTGGCAAGACAACCGTGGTTCCCACACTTACGCAGATTGGCGGTGTGCGAACCCATCAAACTTCCGGGCTGGTACAACTTACTGTCCCAGCACCAGTGTCAAACGATGCATCCTCAACCCAACTCAATGAACCTGGCAGCATGGCTCCTGAAGTCATAGAGTTCGGACATCTCAATTTACCACAGAGGTGTATGGACATCCTAAAAGAATCTAGGAAACCTAATACGAGGCACTACTACTTTGACAAATTGAAGAGATTTGTTATCTGGTGCCAGAATAAACAAATCAACCCAGTTGATTGCACTCCTTCCACTATTGTTACATACATGCTCCACCTGCTGGATGCCGGACTGGTTTTTAACTCACTGAAGGTACACCTGGCAGCCCTGTCAGCATACACCACTTCCCATAACAAGGTGTTGTGATGGAAAGTACCAGTAGTTAAAGCCTTCATAGAAGGAGTAAAGAGACTTCACCCTCCAATTTCTAACCCACCACCAGGATGGGTCCTTAATGTGGTTCTTGCTAAACTCATGGGCCCTCCCTTCGAGCCCATGCATAAAAGCAGTCTGAAACACCTGACATATAAAACTGCCTTCTTGGTAGCCATTACTTCTATAAGAAGGGTTAGTGAAATTCAGGCTCTCCGTGCAGGATCCTTTCTTTACTGTCCATAAAGATAAACTGGTTTTACGCACACACCCTAGGTTCTCACCTAAGTTTATTTCCAAATTCCACGTGAACCAGTCCATCGAGCTTCCGCTTTCTTCCAAGACCCACAAGGCTCGGCTGAGGTGAAACTACACACACTAGATGTGCGTAGGGCGGTCCGCTACTATGTAAACAAAACCAGACCGCTAAGAAAAACAGATCAGCTGTTTGTCTCCGTAGCTACCGGCAGAGAGGGGGATCGCGTCTCTAAAGGTGCCATCTCTAAGTGGATTATTAACTGTATCCAGCTGTGTTACTCACTTTCTGAAAGAACTCTGCCTTTCACGCCTAGGGCCCACTCTACAAGAGGCATTGGGGCCACTCTGGCTTTCATTGCAAATGTACCTCTTGACACCATTTGCAAAGCAGCTACTTGGAGCTCTATTCACACTTTTACTCAGCACTACTGCATTGACACTCATTCCAAGACAGATACACAAGTGGGACAAGCGGTTCTAAGACATTTATTTGCTCATGACACTTCTCAAATCCCACCTCCTTCTTCAGGTACTGCTCGCTAATCTATGCACAGCATGTGATCTAAGCAGATTCCACAAGCCTCAGAAGGGATACATTACTGACCGTAATCATATTTCTGATGCTTGTATCTGCTTAGATTCACATGCGACCCACCCTTCCTCCCCTCTGAGAGAAGGCGCATGGATGCTTGTAGTCTTACCTTTCTATCTATCAGCTTGAATTATCTGTACTCCTGCTAATCCTCATGTCAGAAAAAATACAATCTGAGGGTCCTAGTCGCGTGAGGGATCATGGGTACAGTGGACGTCACACTAGGGATAGTATTACTGGCACGCCCTGTGTCGACGCCCTTTTTCGAGTTTCGAAAAACAAACTGTAATACTCTGCAGCTTCCACTAGATGTCGGCCTATGCACAGCATGTGAATCTAAGCAGATACAAGCATCAGAAATACGATAACGGTGAGTAATGTATCATATATATATTTCTGAGGCTTGTGGAATCTGCTTAGATCACATGCTGTGCATAGGCCGACATCTAGTGGAAGCTGCGGAGTATTACAGTTTGTTTTTCGAAACTCGAAAATGGGCGTCGACACAGGCGTGCCAGTAATACTATCCCTAGTGTGACGTCCACTGTACCCAAGATCCCTCACGCGTCTAGGATCCTCAGATTGTTTTTTTCCGCCATACTGGTCGGAAGCATCTTGCGGAGTCACCTGGCCTTAGCCATATTTTTGCTAATGATTGAAGTTAAAATTATTTATTGACATCCTTCCCCACCCCAACGTCGACCCTCGACACTCGACGACGGCTGGAGAAGACATTGACCGTCGGCTGCTGCACGACGGATCTGGGCCTCGGAAGGCCGCTGGCCTCAGCCCGGGCCTAGTAGACCGCTGGCCTCGGCCCTGCAAGTAGGGAGAGTGGGGGGTGGTACATACTCTTCACTCTTGGTATATAGGTACACCTTATATATTCCTACACTTACCAGCCCGCTGCCTCAAGGTGCGTATGGAGGGTACCCCTTTCCAATTCTGCCCCAAGTGCAACCGCAAATACCCTTGGGTCGACAGGCACGCCACGTGCAATCTCTGCTTGCCGAGGGACCACCCCGAAGCGAACTGCAGAGCGTGTAGTAGGTTTAAGCCTAAGACACTTAAGGACCGTTCGACAAAGCGTTGGGCCCACCACGCCAGGCAGGCGGCCATGGCAGCGGAGGGCACCTTCAGCGATGGCAGCGACGCCGTACTTTCGGACGGCGAGGGCATTACGGCGTCGAAAGACTGCCGAGCGCAGGTCCCCGACCTCGGAAGGTTGTCCGGCAGGGCGGCTATGGGGAAGACCCCCGGCGACGCAAGCGCTACACACCCTACACACACAAAGCACACTAAGTCCAACCGAACCTCGACGACGTCGACTTCTCAGAAAGAGGCACAGATAGAACGGTCCGACTCGGTGTCCTCTGGGCGCTCTCGATCGAGATCGCCTCATGACGCAAGGCAATCATCCACTCTTGCCAAGAGTGCCTCGCTCCCTAGATTAACGGAAGTTCGATCGTCGGAAGACGAAGACGACTTCCACCCCCAGGCCACGCTCCAGGAGACCGAGGCCGCAGTTAACACCAGCGAGGCCCCACGCTCGAAACACACTGATACCTCTCCCGACCCTCGACGCCAGGCGTCGAAAGTCTCTGGGGCCTCCAAGGGGCAGGGAAAACATTTTTCCACGCACGGGGAGGGGGGGAAACGGCGGAAAGCACAGCCTTCCACTCCTAGGCAGACAGACAAACACAAATCTACTGGGACATCAACATCCAGCAAGGGTACCCTTGTTAAGTCCTCTAAGTTGCCTACTAAAGTCATACCCTGTTCCAAAGAATGGTCCAGTGAAGACATAGACAGGGTCATGTCAAGGATGTCTTCCTTAGCTGATTTTTATGACAAAAACCCAGAACATTTCCTTTCGTATGACCCTCAAGGGGCCACACCCTCAGGCTCCTCTGATCCTATCCCCCTAAGTAAAAAGGCCCGGTTCGAAAGACCTGAACCCTTAGAGGTGCAGCATTATTCTACTCCATACTCTACTCCACACCCCAGTTACCAAGGACAGCCTTTCCCTGAAAGAGACCAGGAGTTTGAAATTATGGAGGAACAAACCGGGACTGAATACTATGCGGATGATGAGGACCTGGAGGAGATAGAAGATGAGCAGGAAATTTACAGAGTAGATTCCCCGGTAGAGAGCGAAGCCCCAGTTACCGACTCACCAGTTGATAACCAGCCCCTCCTTAATGAAGTTCTCGCTCACGCAGCAGAACACTTTCACATCGACACCCACGGTGTACAGGAGGAAAGGGACTTCGCAGAAGAGTTGGTGGGAGAGAGGAGGCCGGTCGCTCAGACCATCCCTATCCTTAAATCCATCCAACGTAGAATAGATCCATCCCTGGTGAATCCTAACCTCACCAGAGCCGTCAACCCCAGAGTTGAAAAACTTTTTCGGGCAGCCCAGTCTGACCCTCTTTATATAAGAGGACATCTTAAACCAGACTCCCTAGTGGTTACCAACACTCGGAAGAGGGCTGGGACACCCTTATCGTCATCAGAAGCTCCTCCCGACAAGGAGAGCAAAAAACTGTATGGGTTTGGCAGGAAGGTAGCCTCAACGTCCGCCTACCAAGCAAGGATTGCAAACTCCACCACCCTGTTGGCAAGTTACAACTGCCATCAATGGGAAGAGGTCACGGCGCTCATAGCCTCTGCTCCTGAACCGTTAAAGGGCCACTTGGCTCGGATCTCGGCAGAAGGGAGAGCCGTGTCTGGTTGCATATTAAAAGCAACTTTCGACGCCGCGGACAACGCAGGAAGATTGATAGCAGAAGGTACTGTTATCAAGAGACATGCGTGGTTACGGCAGTCGGGGTTCAAAACAGAAACCCAGGCTTCATTAATAGACAAGCCGGTGGAACCCGATCTATTGTTTGGGAAAGCGGTCGAAGACGCACTTAAAAATGCCAAGGACGAATACGAGACTCTCAAATCCCTTGGCCAGCTTACTAACAAACCCCCTAACCAGAGGGGGAACAGTAATTTTTGTCACCCACGCGGCCAAAATTCACAAAGAGGCAACTATGCCCAAGGACAGGGTACACAATGGAACAACAACCAGCAGTCTACCCAGAGTTACGGCAGGGGTAACAAGAGAGGTCGTGGAAGAGGCAGAGGCAGCCCCAACAAGGGAGGTGGCACGCCTCCACCAAAGCAGTGACGCTCAGTTCAGGGTCCCTTCTCACGCAACCCCAGTAGGGGGACGCATTTCCAACTTCACCCAGGCTTGGGAAGGGATCACCTCAGACAGATGGGTGCTGTCAACAGTGTCCACAGGATATTGTATAGAATTACTGCAGCGTCCCCGGAACCACCCTCCACGACAAAGAATACACTCCTTAGAACATCAGAAGATCCTTCTCGAGGAGATCGCCATTCTGCTAGAAAAGGACGCGATAGAACTCGTCCCAGGACACCAGGTAAACAAGGGTATCTATTCAACTTACTTCCTTGTGCCAAAGAAAGATTTAACAATGCGCCCTGTATTGGACTTACGGCCTGCCAACAAGTATGTCAAGCCCCAAAAATTCCGTATGACCACAATAAGACTACAAGAGGTAATCCCCCTCCTAAAAAAGGGGGATTACATGGCAACCTTGGATATGAAAGATGCTTATTTTCATATTTCCATGCTCCCAGCGCACAGAAAATACTTGCGCTTCAAGGTGGACAGCCGCCACTACCAATTCAAGGTACTGCCCTTCGGGATAGCTTCAGCACCAAGGGTATTCACCAAGGTACTGGCGGTGGCAGCTGCACACCTACGCAGGGAGGCAATCCCAGTGTACCCTTATCTGGACGACTGGCTCATAACGGGGGAAACCCCAGGAATTTGCAGGTCAAACATTCAGAGGACTATCGACCTCCTCCATGAATTAGGCTTCTCTATCAACGAGAAGAAGTCCAGTCTGGTGCCAAGCACCTCAAAACAGTTCCTAGGAGCAATCCTAGATACTCAGAGAGGGTTGACCTTCCCTTCGGAAGAGAGAATTCGGAATATACTACTGCAAATCCCACATTATCAGTCAGGTCAACAAATAACGGTACGCAAAGCAATGCGGTTACTGGGCATGATGGCGTCATGCATTTACCTGGTCCCCGACGCGCGTCTGCGCATGCGTCCCATGCAGGAATGGTTGGCGAAACAGTGGTCTCAGGCAAGTGGTCAGTGGGACGATCTAGTGGTCGTTTCGCCAACACTCGTACAGAGCTTACACTGGTGGACAAGAGAGAATCTCGCAAAGGGAAAACCGTTTTACGATCCCGAAGTACAGGCAGTGGTGACTACAGATGCATGCCTGACTGGGTGGGGAGCTCACCATCTCCACCACACAGCTCAGGGTCTCTGGTCTCACTCAGTAGCCAAGAACCACATCAACCTGCTAGAGCTTCTGGCAGTATTCCGAGCGCTTCGGGCGTTCGAGCCCCATCTGCTAAACTTGTCGGTGCAGATCCAGACGGACAGCACGACAGCCATGTTCTATCTGAACAAACAAGGAGGGACTCGTTCGCCAAATCTGTCCAAGCTTGCCCAGAAAATCTGGATATGGGCACTCAGACGGAACATCTTCCTGTCATCACAACATGTTCCAGGGGAGCTCAATTCCCTAGCGGATGCCCTAAGCAGAGACTCCCTCCCAGAAGAACACGAATGGGTCCTTCACAGAGATATCGTAGAAGATCTCTTCTCTCAGTGGGATTTCCCCACTATAGACCTATTCGCCACAAGCGAAAACAGACAATGCCCAAGATTTGCATCCAGGTTCCCCCAGCCAGACTCCCAAGGGAACGCCCTGTGGATGAACTGGTCAGGGATGTTTGCATACGCTTTTCCACCAACTCCTCTCATCAGGAAGGTGGTGTACAAAATGAACAAGGAATCGATGACGCTCATCCTAGTTGCTCCCATGTGGGCGAGAAAACCATGGTTTCCACATCTACGCAGGATGGCGGTGTGCGAACCCATCAAACTCCCAGCCTGGTACAACCTACTGTCCCAGCAGCAAGGTCAAACAGTGCACCAGGAACCCAACTCAATGAACCTGGCAGCATGGCTCCTGAGGTCATAGAGTTTGGGCACCTCAAATTACCACAGAGGTGTATGGACATCCTAAAAGAATCCAGGAAACCAAACACAAGGCACTGTTACTTTGACAAGTGGAAGAGATTTGTTATTTGGTGCCAGAATAAACAAATCAACCCAGTTGATTGCACTCCTTCCAACGTTGTAACATACATGCTCCACCTGCTGGACGCAGGTTTGATATTTAACTCTCTGAAGGTACACCTGGCAGCCCTCTCGGCTTACACCACATCCCATAACAAAGTATCGTGGTGGAAAGTACCAGTAGTTAAAGCCTTCATGGAAGGAGTAAAGAGACTTCACCCTCCTATTTCGAACCCACCGCCAGGATGGGACCTCAATGTGGTGCTAGCTAAACTCATGGGCCCCCCTTTCGAACCCATGCATAAAAGTAGTCTTAAACACCTGACTTATAAAACGGCCTTCTTAGTAGCCATTACCTCTATAAGAAGGGTCAGTGAAATTCAGGCTCTGTCAGTGCAGGATCCTTTCTTTACTATCCACAAAGACAAACTGGTTTTACGCACACACCCTAGGTTCTCACCTAAATTTATATCTAAGTTCCATGTAAACCAGTCCATCGAGCTTCCGGCTTTCTTCCAGAACCCGCAAAGCTCAGCTGAGGTGAAACTACACACCCTTGATGTGCGTAGGGCGGTCCTCTACTATGTAAATAAAACCAGACCGCTAAGGAAAACAGATCAACTGTTTGTCTCCGTAGCTACAGGCAGAGAGGGGGATCGCGTCTCTAAAGGCGCAATCTCGAAGTGGATTATCAACTGTATACAGCTGTGTTACTCTCTTTCTGAAAAAACTCTGCCTTTTACGCCAAGGGCCCATTCTACTAGAGGCATTGGGGCCACTCTGGCTTTCATTGCAAATGTTCCCCTCGACACCATTTGCAAAGCAGCTACTTGGAGCTCTATTCACACCTTTACTCAGCATTACTGCATTGACACTCATTCCAAGACAGATACACAAGTGGGACAAGCGGTTCTAAGACACCTGGTTGCTCATGACCCTTCTCACATCCCACCTCCTTCTTCTGGTACTGCTCGCTAATCTATGCACAGCATGTGATCTAAGCAGATTCCACAAGCCTCAGAAGGGATATATTACTCACCGTAATCGTATTTCTGATGCTTGTATCTGCTTAGATTCACATGCGACCCACCCTTCCTCCCCTCCGAGAGAAGGCGCATGATTGCTTGTAGTCTTACCTTTCTGTCTATCTGCTTGGATTATCTGTACTCACGCTACTCCTCATGCTTCCTCATGTCAGAAAAAATACAATCTGAGGATCCTAGACGCGTGAGGGATCTTGGGTACAGTGGACGTCACACTAGGGATAGTATTACTGGCACGCCTGTGTCGACGCCCATTTTCGAGTTTCGAAAAACAAACTGTAATACTCCGCAGCTTCCACTAGATGTCGGCCTATGCACAGCATGTGAATCTAAGCAGATACAAGCATCAGAAATACGATTACGGTGAGTAATGCATCCCATATATATATATATATATATATATATATACACAGTTATGCTTTTTGAGTTGTGCTTATGTGTATACAATGGCAAGACCAGAGTCTCACATTATGCCATCAGATGGCGCCCCAATACAAGTCTGATAATATGTGGAGGAGAGTAGAAATTTCAACTTGAGTCCTTGGGGCCCACCCCTCGGCCTGAGGACACTGGCATGTTTGGGTTTCTGGGTAGTATGAGGCGTCAAGACTTGCTCTTGGGCTCCTGATCGCCTGTCTACTCACAGTTGTACTGTAGGGAGCTGTGGGGATTTCTCAGGTGTCCATACTGACCCGTATTGCAGCAGTTAGCCTGCTTATATTAGCAGCACAGTATCTTTCCACGGCCTTGCTAAACCTCCTCTTATGTTTAAAAAAAATAATTAAAAAAATAGAGTAATTTCTGCTCTCATGTACAGTACCTCATAATAAGCTTGTATTGGGTCGCCCTCTGGTGGCATAATTCTTCGTAGGGCATACTACTTCACCTACGTGTCTGTAATAGAATCATGACTTTCCTAAACGTTATTATGCAAAATCTGTATTACTTATTTATTTTGGTGTTTTGTGGATTGCTGTCACCTTCTAGCTGCTTTAATAGCGCTTTTCGGCCTTGTAAAGTGCAACATGATACTACTGTGAACCGACACAAGGAAACATGCATAAGATAACCTTTCATAACCAACTGGTATGACAAACGTATGTGTATGACTTGGATGTTTTTAAGTCCTTTTTTAAACATAATGGTTACATATGATATTTATTATTGTGCATATTGAGCTGTTTTTATTGTTCTGCTGTTAGCTACATCCTATTTTCTCTAAACCATTGCATCAAAATGTCACAGTTCACAAACTGGGGGCCGTTGAAATATCTGCTGGTGAATTTCGTATACAGTGAATTTTAAGGTGTAACTGTCTTATGTGGCTTTTTTTCTAGCTTCTTGCAGGTGTTCCCAGCCAATTTGGAGTTATTGAACTGCAGTGTTTAAGAGGAGATTTTGACCTGCCCTATCAAATTTCTGTTCATTTAGGATTATCAAATGGCGTTAAGGTAAATATTAGAAGTCACATTTTTCTTCAGTTTAACATGAATGCCACACTTATGTACACATTTAATCATATGGATCCAACAGTCACAGCCCTGATTCAACCGCTTTTACTCAAAAACGTCAAAAATCTAATTTTCCAAAGCGCAGCATGTCCTTATGCCACAAGAACAGCAATTGCAATAGCTCCCTGAGTAAAGGGTGCCCGTTTGAGATCTCTCGAGTATTGCACATTGGTGTGAACATGGCCCTTCCTTCGCTTTAATGATTTGGTTGTAATGCTGCAGCTGGTGTAGGAGCGTGTGGAAAGAGATTGCTGCTACATATGTGCGGTTGCTCGTTGAGGGTAATGCACTCTAGCTTGTAATACATACTGATTTTGCACTTTCGATTCATTCGGCCATGTCCATATTTAGACACACATGGAACACATGTTTTGCACATTTTTCACTTTTTAAACACTGGCAAGTTGTTCTATAATGCAATTTGATTTTTTGAAAAGACCAAACAGAAGAAAATACAGAAAAGACGCTTTTACGCATATTTTCATGTATATTAAATTCTCATAACTTTTTCATACCTTGTGCTTTTTCGTATGTTCATTGTGGGGTTCAATTATATTCTAGATGCAATATGTTTATTCGTATCATGCGTATTTAAAATCACTGTAGTGTGTAGTTTTCTTTCTTCCTTGCTTCAAAGTCCCAATAGTTTAATTTACATCAGCTTGTAAAGCTTTTGAGGGGACACAAGTTAAAACCCATCACGCTGATTTCTTAAAGTTGAAAATGCGATTCCCTGTTTATTTGCTTTTCTTAAAAAGACTCATTTAGCTGCTGGACACAGTTCAGGGTTTTCCCAATCAGTCTGCGGGAAGTTGCAATGGGGTCATATTTTAAATCTGCAGAATGCTTCCAATGTCACATGTGAGCTGTAGTAAATCGACTTGCCCTTTGAAAGGTCTTTCTCTATACTTGTGGACATAAATACATATAATCATACAAAGTATGTTAGCAGAGTAAAGTTGTGCATATTTCTATTGCTGGTATGGTTACATTTGGAGTAGAAAGATAACTATTCGGACCAGATGAGCAAGATACAGAAATATACCAAGGACAAGAGGCTGTAGAAAACAGGAAAAATATTTTTTGGTCTACTCTCATTCATTTTGCCAAAGAGAAAACGGTGCTTTTATTTAACACCCCTAGTGTGAAAACCGCTGGACAGATTTACACCAAGTAAGAAACAAGTTTGGCACAACGTGATGCAGATATTCATTTTTGGATTGGTGTAAATAGGTCCAATACATTTTTTTAAATTTAATGGGGAAGGGATTGTCCCCCTCCCCCGTTTCAGGAAAAACGTCTATCTTCAATGTTACATTGAAGCAGAGACTTTTCAGAAATGAAATTCTGCCTTTTTTAAAATCTCGATGCAAGCTATTCCTGCAGTAATGCATCCGGAAACAAGCCACAAAAATAAAAAGGCTCAAAATGATACTTGGAGGAGTAAAAAGGGTGGAGGAGAGCCTGTTTTGAGGCAGACCGCTTTCTTCTTACTGTAGGAATCTCATCGGATTCCTGGGGAAGGTCACGTTGCGTGAACTAGCAGTTGAAGGGGATAATGCGAGAGGGTCAGGAAGGATTTAGTGGACGGATCGTGGGGGGTGCTGACTTAGAAATGAAGAGGTGAGGCACATGGAGAATGGCATTGGGCATGGGGTGGACCTCTGAAATGTTGAGTGCTTTCCCATTACTTCAGTGATAGGAAAACTCTGCATTAATGCTAGAATGATTACTGCTGCTATACAAGGTGGAATTGAGGTGACCACAGTATGCTGCTGGCGAGGAACTACAGCAGAAATTAAAGGAAGGGGTAGAGGGCACTGGGTTTGTCCGGTGACTCATGCTCTTCTATTTGTATAAGTGCAACATGGACAGTGACCATGGCCGAATTGGCTATGGCCGTGAGATCTTGTTAGTTACTCGGCATGACCTTAACATTTGGTCTAACGTAGATAGTGGCCAGAGATCATGGCCAGTGGCCCCTGGAGAAGATCTAGTTTTAAAAAAATCTTGAAATTCAGTGAATAAACTTTAGTTAAGACAGGGTTAAGCTGATCAGATTAATAGCAAAAAAACTCATGAAATTAGGTAGCTGAGGGGAGAGACCACAACCTTAACCAAGTTACGGCCCCCCGCGCCTCCCCGCCTACGCACATTGTTTGGATGTTTATTGGGATGGACGTACAGCGTCCCAGCCAGGCTAAAAGGTTTAGGCTGAGAAAAACATGTAAGTACCACAGTGGGAGCAGTTTGAGTTGTGTGCAGCAGAAAGCACATGTATCACTTGTAGTTAGTTTTGGCACCTAATAGATGCATCATATAACACAGAATGAGCAACAAATGTATTAATGTTGTGGTTGCAGAGTTTATAGTTAGGGCAGTGTGTTATAGGACCTCTGTTAAGAAATAGTACACAAAGATATATTTTGAGTGAGTTGCGAGAAGGGAGCTGAAGTATGTGGAGAGAGAAGATGGAACCCGAAAGGTATTCTGGTAAAAGCGAGGTCAGCGGGTCAACATGGCATGAGTGCATACATATAGGATTTTAAGGCCTAACACAGGATGAACAGAATGAAGGCCTTGATGTGGAGCTGTGGCTCTGTTTAGCTCAGCCCCAAGACAAATCCCCTTTTCATCCCCCAATAAAGAAGCCGAGGTCAGAAGCATCAACGCTCTATAGATAAACGCTAATTCTATGCAGCTGCAGAGCTCGCAGACGGTGGGAATGGAATGTTAGATACAGGGAGGGCAGTTGGGGCTGCGTCCTTTGAAGGAAGAATTCATGAGACCAGGGCACGAGGTTCTGTGATGCCAACAGGCCAGGCGGAAATTTAGAGCACTACTGCCCTCACCCAAGGAGCTGTCATCCCATTTGAACTACAAGTAGGCGCCTAACCAAAACAAATAAATCTCTGAAATTCAGACTCAGAAGTGGTACCCTGGTCAAGTCATTACTGGGCAACTGGCGCTTAAAGGAGATGAGGCGTAGCCGTGTCTAGAACATACTGTGAATTGGTATAGGAGTAGCAGAGGTGATGCCAGTAAATTTAGTCCAAGGTCGGGGTGCAGCTTGTGTGTGTTGCAGCGTCTGGTATAATGAGAAGGCCCATTGTCTTATCAATGCAGAGTTGTCCCGCCAGTCTTACTTTGAGTGTGCCTGGGTCGGAGGGGTGCACATCAAGTGGCGGTTAAGATTTATTAGTGTATCAATATACAGGTTAGTCAATCCTGTACTAAGATTCAATAGTGATGATGTAGTGGGCAACGTGCATGGGGGAATGGGCTTAGATAAGGTGTGGCCAATCAGTCCAGGGAATATAGGGGATTATTAGCATGTCATATAGGTTGCAGCCGATGAGGGTGGTGAGATGACATTCTAATCTATGTATGATAATGCGCGATTTTCTGCTATATAATGTTTAACGTCTTGGGGCATGATGATCTCCATGTCAGGTCTGTTCTACGGGACTGTCTGAGACCTTTGTCTCTAATAAAACCTGTGCAGTGGTTTTGGATCACATCTCTCTACAAAACTGGTGACCCCAAAGTGATCCCAGGCTCTCAGTGAGGTCAGGGGTGTCACAACTGTGCATCCTGGGTTGTGGCACCCGTCTGCAGTGACTAGTCCCCCATGCACGACATGAAGAAGTTTGCAGTCGCTCTGTTGCCAGAAAGCCTGACTGCTCATTAGAGCGAGGCGCTGCTCTTAGTTGTGCAGGCGAATTGATGGGTAACCCATATCGGAGGCGGGCGGGACAATGCATAGATGTAAGTGCACCTTTGGTGGAAAAAAGAGGTGGGAGTGCATGTGGAGTGAGTTGATTATGAGTGTGTAGATTGTAAAAGACCATGTCACAATATATATTGATTTTTTTTTTTTATATATATATAGAGTTGGCCAGAGGGATCTCCTCCGTCAAAAGGAAAGGTGACGTCATGGTAGTATTGTGTGAGAAAAAGAGAAGAGAGAGAAAACGGAATCTCCTCCATTATGGGGGGAAAAGTCAGTGCTGCAAGTAGAGTAGAGGTCCAGTATATGAAGAACCTGGGATCCCTCCAGGGAGTGTGAGGAGGGGAAATGCCCTCGTCCCGAGGGAAGGGGACAGATGAAGGGTCTAAATCATTCTGCTAATAAGTGATTTTGTTGTGTAGGTCCATTGTATGGCTGCCCTGGGATCCCTTCGTCCATCATAAGAGGGCGTAAGGAAGTAAATTCCCACGTCTCGAAGTGGAGTCTGAGGAAGGGTCTATACCATTGTGTATATAATTATGTTTTATTGAATTGTGGTCTAATCTGTTTATGGAATTGTTTTAGTGTGGAGTGGCAGTTGAGTTGTATGAAGAGAGGTGTGGTGTAAGAAGTGTGGTGTGGTAGGGGTGTGGCCAGCCGAGGAACCGCGATGCATGCTGCCTCAGTGAGCTCCGCGCTCTCGGCTGCCTCTTGGCCCTGTCTACCCCGATTGCCGAAATGGATCTGCTAAAAAATGAAGTCTCGGGAGGTGATATCCCCGTCCACATGCTGGCAGACGTTGGTCCCATAACTCGTTGAGAAAGCACGACTCCAACGGACGAATGCAGATTGAGGGACGAAAGACGCAGGAGAAGAAAGATGGCGGGTGGACTCGACGAAGAGTCCCAACGGAGCAGGAGCAGCAGCAGCAGGTAGGCACCTTTGCCTGCACTCCTACATGGCAGAGTAGATCAGTCCCCATAAACCTTGGCAAAGCAGGGTCATTTCCAACGACCTAGAAGGTCGAGCTCACCTCCACGACAAAGCCGCAAATGAGCGCGTCACCACCAAGGATGACACCTGAAATCAGGCGGTGCCGCTGAGGCGGGATCGTCCCCGCGATCTTCTGTGTGGTACGACTGGAGCCAACCGGCAACGGAGGAGGAGCAGCTGGGGGAACGCTCAGAACACGACATGAACAAGCGGCATAAGGCAAGTGCAGGCGAAGGTGAGCTGCAAAGTAGGGACTAAGATACAGATTTGCGATTGAGTGCACAGCAGTCCTCGCTGCTCACACATTCCTTCTCTGGGAAGGTGGCCCCTGGATGAGGAGGCACTGTGACTCATCTAAGGAGTATTTGAACCCGAATTCCTTCACTATGTCCAGGCCCCCACAATGTAGGGAGAGATGGAAGGCCCAAACAGCTAATTAGCTGTGTCTAGACCAGGGGGGGCACATAGTTGAGGCGGCTCATCAAACAATCTCGGACACAGGATGTCTAAACAGGCAATCAAACCCGAAAGGCCTGCAGTCCGGGGATATAAAGGCAATGATGCAGGAAGAACTGAAGAAATCAAAACAGGTGGTAGTGCAAGTCCATGATACGGACAACGCGGTGGAACTGCCAGATATAGTTGACCCCCCCCCCCCCCCTGCGAGGCGGTCTGATCTTCAGGAGGTGCTGTCAGAAATTAAAGGGCTGAAAGATTGCGTCCTGAACCTCACCAAATTGATTACAGACCTGAGCAAGCAAATGGTGTCCGTAGAGAGAAGAGTTGAGGAGACCGAAAACATGCTATGTGGCCAGGGCTATGAGCAGGATGAGCTGGCAAAACGAATGACCACGAGGGAGCTACAGATGGAATGGATGGTCCACAAACAGGAAGACTCAGAAAACAGGTCCAGGCCTAATAACATCAGATTACGTGGGATAGCAACATCGATCCCAGACCAAGAACTGAAAGGGTATGTGCAGGCACTGTTTCACCAACTACTCCCCGATATGAAAGAAGAGGAGATCGTACTGGATAGAACCCATTGAGTTTACTCTGCCTATCAACAGAGAAATGATTCGCTGTCCGATGTCCTTACGAGGGTGCATTTCTTTGAAACAAAAGAACAGATCATGAGGGAGGCACGGAAGCAAGAGCCCCCAACGTTCCGAGAAGTTAATGTATTGCTATACCATGATGTGGCCCCTGCGACCCTGTTGCGATGCAAGCAATTGAAAATAGTGACGTACTGGCTGCAACAGAAAGACATACGATACAGGTGGACCTACCAATGTGGACTCAGGTTTGAGTATCAGGGCAAGGATTATTACGTAACTAAAGAGGAAGATATGTCAGACCTGATGGAGCAACAGTATCTGCAACCCACAAAACTACCATCGCCTCAAAAGGGGGAGAACCCACGCCAGCAGTGAATGCCCAGGCGAGGCGGATGGCAACAGGCCCGCTGATACGGTTGAGGCAGGGGAAAGGTCCCCAAATGCCAGAGGATACTTGAGATATGATTTGTTGCATGCACCCACCTGGAGGAGCTGTGCAAGGGGACATGTGCAGCGAACATGTCGCACTGAGACCCATGTGAATGAATATGGAGCGGTAAGGGGGGGCCGGGTGGTGCCGACAGAAATGTGACCCCTACTCTGAGATGAGTGTGATGGAGATACACAAACTACAATCATGTTTGTTTAGTTATAAGTTATGGTTAGTTAAGGGGAGAGAGTTTAAAGACAATCCTAGGGGAGCACGTCAATGGGACAAGATGATTCATAAGGTAGTGGGAGGTACTAAGCCTGCTCGACGTGACTTTCAGTGGCCAGCGGACACATCGTTCAGATTCTCCAATGAAGCGTAATTCAATTTTGCAGATACTGATCAATCTGAAGGTTTCAGTGGTCTTTATGCAATAAACATACCTGCTTCAGAGGGACGAAAAAAGAATAATGCACAGACAATTCCCTATTCAATACTAAGCATCTAGTGGCACAAAAACTAAGGGAGTGGGCACCCTCTTACGTAAGGGCATGGACTTCAAGAAAACGTTCATATATAGAGACCCTGAGGGCACACTGCTGGTCCTCAAGGACATGCTGGAGGTATAGATGTTTACCCTAATTGCTCTGTACGCCCGACTGAAAAGCAAGATCAATTCTTATTGATGATGATACAGAAAATAGGGGGAGTGGTGTGAGAGACAAACCGTGGTGGGGGCGATTTTAACTGCCTAATGGATCCCACGCAAATAATGATAGTAAACTTCGGCAGGCTTTGGGGAAATTATTTAGGGAATTAAACCTGATGGCGACATGGTAGTTTTTCCACGATGCCGAAAGAGATTATACACACTCATCTGGGGCACATAGAGGGTTTTTCGTGGATAGACATGGTACTGGTATCTGCAACACTGATCCCACGGTTACAGCTATAGAGATAGAGATATGGTACCTTTTGGATCATGCCCGAGTATCCATTCGGATCAACCTTGATAGGCCCGCAAAGGGGATCCCCAGTCAATGAAAATTGAACAATCTGGTCTTGAGGGATGTGGCTTTGAGATCCCATATGGAGAAGGTTCTTAGTGACTACTTCAAAGAAAATGATACAGAGTGCATAGATTGGAGGGTAATTTGGGATGCTGGTAAGGCCCTGGGTAGGGGAGAGTTCATATCTCAAACTGTAGTTTTTTTCAGACTACGGGATCTTCACTGAATAACACTCGAAAGAGAGGTGAAGGAACTGGAAACCCAGCATAATAAGAAACAGACCCTGAAGGCAATGCGGACCATACAAAAAGCCAGAGTGCAGTTGGAAGCCCATATGGTGGACCGCTCTGCTCAAGCTATGCTGAAGGTAAAGCAAACGTATTATGTTAAATGAGGGAAGGCTAATAAGTTCCTTGCAGCCAAATTGAGGAAAAAGCAGATGCGTAACTGTTACACAACTGAGAGACAAATGTGGGTTATTGCAAAGGGCTGAGGGGGGGTAAACGGGAGGTAGTGGAATCTTTCCACAGAGGACTATTAAAGAAGGAAAGTAAGGACATAACCCAACAACTAAATTATATCCGGCAAGCACAATTACTCAAAATAAGGGAGGAGGATAAAGGGTACTTGGAGGACCCCATTACAGAGGAGGTGATGGGAGAGGCTATTAGATCTTTACCAGCCATTAAAGCCCTGGGACCAGATGGGCTTGGGAATGGCTTTTATAAGGTGTTCCGCACACAGCTATTCGGGCCACTAACTCGGCTCTTCAATAAAATTAGGGAACTAGGAGGGGTCTCAAATGACATGAGTGTCTCCACCACCACTTTAATATTAAAACCGGGGAAATATCCTGCAGATTGTGCTAACTTCTGTCCCATCTCCCTGCTCAATTGAGATGCTAAATTGTATGCAAAGGTTCTGGTGAAGAGATTAGGAAAAATTCTCCCAAAACTGATTCATGAGGATCAATCTGGGTTCATCCTGGGTCGCCAACCACAAGATAGCATTCAGCATGCAGTGTATGTTATTGATATGGGCAGAAGAACAGGGCAAAAATGTTCGATCGCTGCCTTGGATGCAACACAGGCTTTTGACAGTATGGACTGGCAATTCTTGGAGCAAACGCTGATTGCATTTGGGTGTGGCCTGATATTCAGACGTATGATCCTGGTGAATTACCAAATTCCTTCTACTAGGTTTCTACTTAACGGAAAACACACGACCAAAATAGACGATACACCGGGGTATATGACAGGGGTGCCCATTGTCCCCATTGATCTTTGCAATGGCAATGGAAACATTGGCAGCAGTAATCAGGTTAGATCAGGAGGTTAGGGGTGTTACACATCAGCAACGGGAGCACAATATTGCCCTCCATGCTGATGACATTTTGCTCTTTATGAAGTACACACAGCACGCCATCCGAACGATAATGGAGCAACTCCAGAAATGTGCAGAGGTCTCGGGCTTCACTATTAATTACCTAAAATCCGAAGCCCTAAATGTCTCTGATGACCAAGAGCATGTATCCAACTTAGAGGCCACATAGCCACTGGCGTGGGAGGGCAAAGGCTTAGACTACCTGGGAATCGTACTAACCAAAACATTTAAAGGATTGTTTGAAGCTAACTACCTCTCCCACCCCCCACGTGGAATAAATTGATGGAAGACCTGAATAGATGGGCTAACCAAGAATTACTATGGCTTACCAGGATAGCTGCAGTTAAAATGACGTTGCTGCCACGACCCCTCTATTTATTGCAAGCTTGCTTCCCTTAAGAATCCCACCCCTGAAAGTCAAAATCCTGCAAGCAGCAATATTTCTCTTTGTCTGGCAAAAGAAGCATCCACGGGTCCCTAGATCAGTCTTACTTAGATCCCAGGCGATGGGAGCATAGGGGTTTCTGGATCTAAAATGCTACATTTTGGCCACACATCTGGCCCCCATGTTACACTGGGTGGAGAATAGTCAAGGGAAAGGATGGCGCGGAATAGAACAGGGGGCATAGACAATCCCACTACATATGCTTCCTTTTATGAGGCACACAGCACGAAAGGCATGGGGACAGCTGTGTGCGGCCACCCAAGCCACGTTACAAGGGTGGGACCAAGGGATGCTTCTCTCAGGCCTAGGTCTCTATAGCCCAATGGTTTTCTCTGATGATTTCTCCTCGGGATGGAGTAATACCTTCTGGGACAAATGGGGAGGACGAGGCGCACTGCGATTGATGGACTTCTATAGCAATGGGATGCCACTCTGCTTTGAAGACTGTAAAACTGCATTCCAGGTGGGTGATGGGGAGCGATATCAATATCTACAGATCAAACATTGGATATCCCAGCGAGAGGTCAGGGAGGCTGGTAAGAGACTGCCGATATGACTTGAAATTATGATGAGTGAGTGGGAACCGCAAAAGGGCATTTCGAGACTGTACCACCTATTGGACAATGCCAAGATGAACAACAGGCTGCCATATATGGGAAGGTGGGCAAAGGATTTGGGAGTAGAAATCTTTGAGGAAATGTGGGGCCATAATTGAACATGTAACCATTGATCCTCTAAATGCTCATCCATTAAGGAATCATCGTTCAAAATATGCTATAGATGGTATCTAACCCCCCCAGTGCCTTAATAAGAGTTGGCTGCTGAGTTGCAGTCTGCGGCAGTACTCTAACCTTGCTACAGCGTTTTTCAGCATCAATTCAGTCTATCTACCATTGCAACCAGTGAAGGAGGCGGTACCTTAAAAGCTCTGCTCTGCCGCAGAGTAGGCTGCTGAGTTGCAGTCGGCGGCATTCTAAGGCAGCAATGGCGCAGAAGAGGAGTACTGAGGAAGAAGGCCGCCACCTGCAGAGACAGCGCTCGAGGCGTGAAGAATCAGAAGACTTGGAACATCTGAGTCCTCTAAAAACTTCAAGGAAACCGTCTTCGTTTGCAGAGTCGACAGGTGAAGATTCCAACTCAGGTAGGAGGGAATCAAACTTTTGTTCAGAAGACATTGAGTCTCCAATGTCCACTCCTACCCGCCCCTTCACTCCCTCGACTGTCCTTACGTTCCTTTCGTCTTCACATAGAGCAGCTGACAAACAATAAAAGTAAATATGACATACATGAGGTCTTCGAGACACATAATAATAAGGGTTCTGGGGGCAGTGTGACAGCGGGTCCAGGGCTGGCAGAGTGGGCTCCTCTCATGGGTGTGGAGGAACGTTGCGATCCAGGCCGGGGGCGGAAGTGGTGGACCCGGCAGCTAAATCCCAGCTCCCTAGAGCTGAATTTAGCGCACTTGCAGACACGGAAATGTACCAAAAAATCCAACAAAATGTACTTGGGTTGCAGAGTAATGATGATAAAGGCACAACGGACTCTCCAACAAAAGAGGACGCGATGTATGGAGGATTGGAGAGCAACCAGAGTGTAAAAAGTGGTCCGAGCCATTCTGACGGCCGACCTGCCCAAATACCACACTAGGTCGAAAGACAGGAGAACCCAACAATCCATACGCCCAACCCTCTAACGTACAATACCCCTCAGGACATCCCTCCCATTGTAAGAGGAACACCATACCCTACTGACTGAACAAAGACACAGCCTCGAAAACATCCAGACAGAACAATTTAGGTTTAAAATCAACACTAGCCTTGCACGAGGCACCACAATCGGAAACTGCCCCTATAAACCTAAAACCCAGACCAACTCCTCCCAAAATGACCAGACGCAGAATTGGACGCAGACAAAGAGAAAAGGAACACAGTACAAATAAAACGGATACACAAGCTCAACCACAACCCAAAAGAAGACGCCTTCAATACAGAACACACCCCGAAAAATAACTCTATTGACAGAACAAACATTAAAAAAGAAAAATCCTAATACCTTACACCGTACCTCGCACCAACCAAAGAACCTAGATACTCCAACAACACCAACATTTCCACATGATGAAAATAAAACACCCGAACAACGGAACAAAAGAGGGGACCCGAGAAGAGAATGGGATGACACCAACCCCCTTACTCCCTACATCACAAGAACAGATGAGCACTATCGATACCCACATCAAATGACAAGAGATGAAGAAACAATAGAAGTCAGCAACCCAATTATCAATCTCACAGACCGATTCAACGACAAAGCTGCCTGCACAGAACCTCTGATGCTCGGAGGCAACATAAAAGCACCCAAACTGAACACCCACAAACCAAAACCCGGGAACAAAAAATAAACCAAATCAATGTCCAAACATGCCACCAGAATCTACGACCTCCTAAGTGATGGAGGAGGCATCAACATCCTTTTCATAACCAAAACATGGCTGGATAACAACTACAGGATCACCCTCAATAACTGCCTGCCCGATACCTTCAAGTGCATCCATGTAAACAGGAAAACCAAAAGAGGTGGTGGACTGGCAATCGTCCACAAGGAACACCTGTAAATTAAAGCGAAAGACCCATTAAACCTCAACAAATGTGAATCCCTAATCATGCGTCTATCAACAAATCCTAGAACAAACCTGAAATTCATACTGATATACAGACCACCAAAGTACGACACAGCCTTCATAGACCACTTCATAGAAGCAATCATCAACCTAGCTGTCGAGCTTAACCAACTGATAATCCTCAGAGACTTCAACATCTGGTTCGATGAAGAAACCACAACTTCACAAAAATCTCTTACCAGCCAACTAACAACAATGGAACTACATCAGCTGGTCAAAGGTGCAACCCACATGGCAGGACATACACTAGATGCAATCTTCGCCAACAGAAAACTAATTACCACAGCACCACTGATTCAGATCCTCTGGAGCGACCACCTCATCACCCCCTTCGTAATCACACTGCCCTCCCGAATAACAGGAAAGAAGGAAAACTACCAATCATCATGAAAAGATGCTGGAGAACCATAAAAAACTCCAACTTAACGGAACAACTGTAGATCACCAAACCACAAATGATAACCATGGGCGAAGCTGACCTAGACACTAAAATAGGTATACTTCACAACTGGATCCCCACAACAATCGACGAGATCGCAAAAGAAAAACCTTTCATTCTATCCCGCAAAAGAGCAACAGCAAAATTGTTCACCCCACTACTAGGCGCCATTAAAAGGAAAAAACGAAAACTAGGACTAAAATGGAGGATCAACAAAGACTGCGGGAAAATAAATTCAAACTTTAACATACCTGTTCATACAAAAAGGAAATACTATGACAACAGAATCCTCAAAGCACCCAACACCCAAAAAGAACTGTTTAAAATCATAAACGAAATTTAAAAACCTGCCCGGCTGCAACAACACTCCAATACCATCAAAGAAATTATGCAATGACCTTACAGACCACTTCATAAATAAAATCATGACCATCCAATAGACTATACAAAACAGACCATGCAACAACTACACTGAAGACAGTGACCAATGCAAGGAACACCTGAACAAACTCCGAAACTTCCCACACATATCGCAGGAGACTTTCATCAAACTCGTAAATCAAAGCAACAAATCATGCTCCCCCGCGGATCCCTGCCCCCCGGACATCTACAAATCAACCCTTGCACATGGAACACAAATGGGACACTACAGGAACATCCTTAACCAATCAATCTCAATAGGAAGAGTGCCTCAAGCCTTCAAAACAGCATACATCAAACCACTCCTCAAGGATACAACCGCAAACGTAGGAGACCTCCAACTACAGACCCATCTCCAACATCCCCTACCCAGCTAAACTCCTGGAAACACACATCTATAGAACAACCCAAGAATTCATTGAAGAACACCACTTAATAAACCAGGCACAAGTAGGTTTCAGACCGATGAGAGGAACAGAAACAGCACATATTTCAATCTGGGATGATCTAAAGGCAAACGCAGACTCAAACAGCACCGCACTGATACTTGTATACTTCTCTGCTGCATTCCACACAGTTAACCACGACGTCCTCATCATGAGACTGGAAGAATTCAGAATCACCAGCAACGCCTTACTCTGGATCAGATCCTTCCTAACCAACAGAACAGAAACAATATGGATGTAACCTTACAAATCAAGCCCACGAGAATCATCATGCGGAGTCCCACAAGGATCATCCTTCTCGCCACTACTAATCAACATCTGCCTGTCACAGCTAATTAAAATCATCAAAAGACATGGCCTCACCTTCTTACAACTATGCTGACGACACACAAATAATCTCCAAAATACAAGACACATAAGAAGACAATTCAACACTAGAGAACTGCCTTCGTGAAATATACAACTGAATGAACTTAAACACCCTTAAACTCAACCCAGGCAAAACAGAAATAACGATCATCACAAAAAACGGAGAAGACAACCTACATCCTATGGCCAACTGAACTTGGTGAAACCCCAGCACCATCCTCGACTGTAAAAAAAACCTGGGAGTCCTGATGGACAAAGAACTCACTGTAGAGCCACAAGTAAACGCCCTAATCAAGAAATGCTTCTTTCTCTTGCGATCGGTTAAAAGGATCCTACCATTCCTCTAATTCACCAACAAAACAACTACTGTCATCGCCCTAATCATGTCCAGATTAGACTACGCCAACAGCCTATATCTAGGCATGCCTGAACGACTCCTAAATAAACTCCAACCCATACAAAATGCGGCGGCCAGACTGCTCCTTAAACTACCTCGATCAGAACATATCACGCTAGCGCTGCAAACGCTACACTGGCTTCCCATCAAACAGCGGATCAAGTTCAAATCAATGTGCATAACTCGCAGAGCAATGCACGACAAAGGTGCAGAGTTCCCCAGAAGAAAACCAAACGTACATCAAACTACAAGGCCACTCCGATCCTGCTGCGACATCTGTTCGGAACCCAAATCATACAACAAGAGAATACTTGGAGGATCCTTTTTCTCCCGTCACCCCAAAAACCTGGAACGAACTACCGAAGAACATAAGGGACACAAGAGATCACCTATAATTCAGGAAACTCTTCAAATCATGGCTCTTCACCCCATAACAAGAAATAATGCCAATAAGACATACACAAGTAAGTAGGCCGAGAGAAGAAACTACCCTGATTCCCTAAATCATCAACCCTTATAAAATAAGGATATACGGATCTGTAATCTATCAACTTATCAATTAATCTACAAACCACTTTGAATCATACCAAAGAACACCCACAGATCGATCGGAAGGAGAACAAGGTATGACCCAGCAATAGCACCTGGCCACCTCGTAGACACTGGCAGCAATTGACCACCAACAGTAAATAGATAGGAAGGAGCGGGAATGATAATATACCACTACCAAAGCAGGGTTTATGCTCGCCCCCTGGGTGTACTATGCTCAATAACTTAGCTGGAGGCCTGCCTCACCACTGCCCCTAATACTAGAAAGTCAGAAAGGCAAGAGAAGAATATACCATCAATAAACTACGGATAGTAAATAGATAGAGAAAAGAGCTGGTAAATGATAATATATCACCACTATCAAATGAAGGGATAATGCTCGACAAACCTGGGGTACTAAGCCCAATTTATGTGCTGGAAACCAGGCATTGTATCACCATAGAAACTATATAATCAGTAAACCAAGGGAAACAATATACCTACCCAGTCTGACAACCTGATACATAAAACTAAACTCCAAGGCTTATGAGACATACACCCACTAACCAAAACCTAACATTTCTGTATACTTAATTCACACAAAAACCCACTTGGCCACCTTTCTCACAGCAAACTGCACAGACTTCACCACACTGCAACAACAATCAACACATAGATCTCAGCAACAGCACGCAAGGACTTGCTTCGATCCTATATGCACAGACAAGCTCAGCACACACTGAAAACCGAACTGAAACGGCCAACAGTACACTACCTCTCACTTTCCTACGCCCTCTTCACCCACTAACACCCCCCCCCCAAATTTTGATTACATATCCGCCTGAGCGCCTGGAGACCAACTCTGTTGGTGACTGTGCTCTATATAAATAACATTAACATTAACCCATTAAACTTCCTTTAGCAATGCTCAGTTACTTAAAGATGGAAATCATTACTTTTATTTGGAAAAGGAAACATCCAAGAAGCTCTCATATTATGTTAATGCTCTCTCCACTTATTGGAGGTCTGGGTGTGCCAAATGTGAGAAACCCAAGGGTATCCGCCCATTGTTTCACGGAGTAAAGGGGGGGACTATTCAGGCGAGACACAACACTTACATAAATGTTGTTACCCATCAGACTTCCCTCCCTCACGTGTAAGCAGTTATCGCCAATTGCAACCATACATCCACCTTTTTTGTGATCACCAGGGAACACTACACACCCATAATTCCTCCCCACTGTTCTTTTCCAAAACAACTGGGACGAAGAAGAGGAAAAAGAGACCTGTGAAGATTATCCATAGGAACCAATGCACCAAGGATTCCTATGGGCAGTTGCCATTTTGTCCCACTAATGAGGCCAGGCAAGGTCAGGCCTCCCGCTAAGATTCCCACTTGAAACCTATTAAGCCTCCCAGTCACTATAAAAACACACAAGCACACTTTGAGCAAGCTGGGGATGCTGGATGGTGCACAGAAGCCAGAGGGAGAGAAGACCATTTGGAGAAACCCTGGAAGGAGAAGGATTTCCAAAGCACGGAGCCTGTGAGCGTGAGGGAGGCTGCAGTGTGGCGATGGGGCTGTGACTCCAGGCAGCCAAACCAGGGGCATCTGGGGATTACCTGGAAGCACTTCCTAGAAACGGCAAAGGCTGCGCAAGCCAGCCCTGCCAAGAAGAAGAGAGAACGTCTAAAGTGCTGCAAGGTTACAAACCAGCCTCCCGGGTGAACGGCAGAGTTGGGGAGGCACTGAGGCTACTAGAGTAACGACCTTGACTGCAACATCAAAAGAACGCGATGAAAAGAAACTCCTAAAACCAACAAGTGAGCTAAGTGAAAAGGTGAAGGTCTGGTCTGTGATTTGGAGCGCTTGTAACATTTTAAGAGGGCATAAAGGTTACGCGCACACATATAAGACGCGAGTGAGAGAGACCAGTGTTGAAAGCCAGAAATCACAAGTGCTAAGTATCAGAGTGGTCCGGCAAAGGGAATGTGCCTTATCGAAAGTGAGAAAGGTTGTGCAGTTGTAAGGCAGCAGGAAGCGAAAGAACTGTAACAAAAGCAAATGTATTATGAAAGGGAAGGGAAACAGGAACCTTTGAAATGAACTTTTCTATAAAGAGCTACAAATTCAAAATAGCATTGCGACGGAGAGAAGTGAAAGTATGACATTGAGAGAAAGCTAGGGGAAGTGAGCCCCGGAAAGTAAATTCCAAAAGGTTTGAGCCTGACGGAAGGGAACCAAGAAAGCTTGAACTCCATCGAGCGGAGCCGTTACTGAACAACGTTCATTATTAACTTTTTGTTGAACTGTGGAAAAACGCAGGAGGTTGACCTGGACTTGGGGAGAAGGGAAACTCGAGAAGTCGCACCCTCAAACTTGTGACCGAGTGCTTGAAAGCCAAGAGGGCTCTGGAAGGCAGAACAGGCTACCTAAGGCGTAGTCACAAGCTGGAGTATGTCTGTACGCCAAGTGTTCCACCCAACCCACGTGTCATACAACGTGGGGCGAGAATCTACACTTGTCATTCTGACCTATTTTGTTTATTCTGATGATTCCTTTAACACAACATTTTCCCTTTCACATGTATTGTGTTAGAGTGAGGGCAGGCAATAGGTTTGTCTAGTATAAATATTATTATTTTGGACTAAGACTGACTATGACTGTTTTTATTTATTATTTGATGGCCGAGAATACTCCCATCTTAGTTGTAGGGCAAGATAGGAGTTTTTCCAACCCCATTGAGAACTGTTCAATAAACACCCTTGAACTTGCAGCTGTTGTGTCTGTCATACTTTTGATACCATGCCTCCCTTACACATACATACAGATATAACAGAATGCAACATCAATTATCCCCTTGCTACACTCGTGCTTATGTCATGGAGCTGAGAGCTGGCGAGATATTGAGCAGGCTGCAGCTGTCCGTCCATCGTCTGAGCTATCGTTTTTAGACATGGGTTCGAGAGTGGCGGGAGGACAGTTGCTCTCTTGCACTAAATTCTCCTTGGATGACTTGGATAGGGGACTTGACTGGACCTAGGAACCCTCTCCCTGATAACAAGCAATGCGGAATTTACCCATGGTACGCCCAGAGGAAGTTTTGAGACTTCGGAGGGGAGTGGGCTCCTTCACCTTGTGACGTTTATTTGAATGGGAATGGGCATGCATCTGTGTGAAGTGCTTTGGAAAGTGCTGTTTCGCTGTCCCTGGCTGCTGTGCTGTCTTCAGAAACAGAAGTGGTTCTACACAGCATTTTAATATACTTCTGTGGAACGCAACTTGGCCCCGCCCACTTACCCCGGAAGCATCTATATTAAAAGAGACTGCACACATTTTTGTGAAGTTCTTTGGAAAGTGCTGTTTCTCTGTCCTTGGCTGCTGTGCTGTCTTCAGAAGCAGAAGCATGACATTACAGAAACTGGGAACATTTTACTCCTATGAACTCTGTGGACTCCATTTAATAACATCTAACAACGGTAGTTTAATTGGATATTCTTTCTGCTTACCCCTTGGGTTCTATACAGCATTTTAATATACTTTTGTGCAACGCAACTTGGCCACGTCCACTTACTCTAGACGCACTATATTAAAAGAGGCTACACGCATTTGCGCACGTGCATTTGTGTGAAGTGCCTTGGAAAGTGCTGTTTTGCTGTTTACTTGCGAGTGTTCTTACACTCTCACTTCACCTGTAATTTTCTTATTGTTGTCTAATAACCTCTATTGTTGCACTATAGTTATTTCAATTCTTTGCAGTGTGTTTTCATGTCCAGCATTTACTCTCTGAATAAAGGCGATGCCTTCCGCAAAGGAGATTAATAAAATCCTCAATCAACCCAAATGCACTCCAACACGGGCAACTCATACGCTGAGGCTCACCCGAAGTAGTAGTTCTTCGACGTGACTTCGTCTGCAGTCCTTATCTGCAGACATCCTGTTAGGCAGAATCCTGTGCAGTTCCCTTAGGGAGCAATACAGAAGATTAAGACTACAGGTGAGAGCAATAAATCCCCTTTGGTATCAGTCTGTACCACAAAGATTTAGTTGGTAGCCGTGGCTGAGCAGTCAGACTTATCTCAAGAGGGAGATGAGCAGTATTCAGGGTTTACACAATAGGTCTACAGTACTATGGCACAAGGAAACACTGATCAAAGCTTTGTATTAAAAAGTAGTTAAATGTTTATTTTATATACTTCTAATAAAACACATGTATTAGTCATCAAGCAAGTTAAATTAAGTCAAAGGAAAAATATACACACTCCCAAGTTAAATTGTAGACCAAGTGAACCAGAGTGAAAACTGAGCAAAACGGCACAGTGAAAACCACATACAACGGATGTTCTAGCAATTTCTCACAAGGGAGGGAAAACGTAAGTTATTCAGAAATACCTTTTTACACACCCCAGCAACACTTCCTAAAAGTTTGTGAACCAGTTTAAGCAAGACAGTGCATCAGTATAGAAAATACTTAAATGAAAACTGAGCAAAATGGCATTTCACAAGGTTTAGAAAAGGGAAGGAAAGGGCAGTTGTAAGAAATAGGTGCACCACACAGTTCTAGATGAGAATCAATCTAAAGAAGGCAGATCAAACAAATGTAGCCAGAGTCAGTAGGCCTGTGCCAGAGTCAGTGGTACAGGGCAAGGGCCCAGGAGCAAAATGTTCTTGTAGCTCAAGTCTTTGGTTAACGAATTTGAAAAGGTGGATGCAGAAGTTGAAAAGGCAGCATTAAGAGAGAGGGGCGGCCAACCCAACAGGTAGTGTTAAAGGATTTAAAACACCTTTAGTGATGCCGCGAAGAAAGGGCGGCCTGGCGGAACAATGTACCTTTAAATGAAGAAATGGCTCCTGCGGTGACGGTTGTTCCTGGTAGTTCCTGCAGTTCGGGTGATCCAGCAGAGGAAGAGAGGCTCTCGTCGGGGATGAAGGTTCGAGTTACTGCACTACCCAGGGATGAAACCAGCCGCGGTGCTGCCCGACGAATAAAAGGTACGCTCCTTTAAATCGCAGTCCGGTTGGACTGGTGCCTGGCTAGCGGCCACCGAGTACAGGGTACGGGAGATTCGACCAAGGCAGGTCCGGGAAGGCGATTGGCAAACTGGTTGGCCCCACCAGCTCAAGGGAAGATGGCTCTTGCAGATGAAGATCTTCTCTCGTCGGGTGGAGAAAAGTGGTGAGACGCTGCAGCAGGGCTTCACCGGTGGTTCAGTCATTGCAGATGTCTTTGGCTTCTCTCCTCTTTGGCTTCTTAGTTCCAGTGGCGACGTCTTTCTCTTCCAGTCCTCAGGACCCTGCTTTTATGTAAAAAGATCCCCATTCATACAGCCTAGCTGTCACTCACACAGTGGAGTGGTCATCTTGGCTGGAGACCCTCCAGCCTATCAGGATAGAGTGCAACATGGGTTGCGGAGGCAACCCTGTCCAGGGGTCCTACTCCCCCCTCCCACACAATGGGCCCACCCCAGACTCAGTGGCGCCGAAAGGAGGGCTTCTTGGCAGAAGCCCACCAAAAGGACGAACAAAGGATCCTCGACCTGGTTTAGGAGTTTAGAGAAAGAGACGAGAAATAAGTTATATTAAAGTTCTGGCAAATAAAACCTACCGGATTCAAGTTAATATTAAAATGCACCGGCGGTATGTTAGAGGCTGTCAGAAAAAGTGGTATCCTCGAACAATGGGAAAATCCCATAGGGAAATATTTGGGGTCGAATATCTATGGTAGTAACCACTGCCACCAGCCAGAAACTTTTGAGAGAGGGACTATACGGTGCCCTCTCGAGAATGAACATAAGGGAAAAACTATTAACCCTTTCCAGTACCTCCATAGTAAGATGGGTTGTACTGGTTTAGTTCACAGGATTTGACTAGTAAAGTCAATGGGGACTTTACATGCCCTGGGAGACAGTAGTCAGTCCCAGGGTATGGAGTCTATGTTTGGGGGTCGCTACGACACCCCTATGTCACTGCACTGAGGGTGCTGTGTAACACATGTGAATAAAGATGGTTCCTATGGGGTTGAGAAAATCCCATTGACATTAAACACAAAAATAGCCTAGAACACACATAGCAAAAATGCCTAAGAGTGGGAAAAAGAGTCTCACTCTTAGCAGGAAAAAGAAACAAACCCTTCAAATCCAACAAAGCTGCTGGGGGACTATATAGGTAAGGGAAATTAGCCATAGAATGAGAATCCTCCCTAACACATCCGATGATTTTGAACCTCTGATTCTTCTGCTAAAGCAGATTCTAAACATGCGACTAACAACCCTACCCTCATAACAGTCGCTCAGCCTCCCATCGAACACCCCCGTGCCAACACGCCTTTCATTGATTTGTCCACTCCATCGGACTCTATAATAGCGGCAGGCTTTTTCCTGTCGACTAGGAGCTCATCTCACACCTCTACCTTATCTTGCTATCCAGCTATGCCATTTCAACCCTCGCTCGGTCCAAATGCTGAGCAGTGATGTTCGTACTGAAACTGTATCCGTAGCCCAGGTGCATAATTGTCCTTTACAACCATCCACATCAGTCGATTAAGAAACTGATGCAGGCAGTCAGGCAATTGCTAATCAAGATTTAGACATAGAGTCCACCTCCCGTCCTGCTGCTGTCAATTTAACTGATGATGCCTCTTCTTTCCCTATTCCACTACACACAGCTGTCTCCTTTCAGCCACCTCTTACTTCCCTTCCCAATCCTTGTCCGACCAATCTCTCCCAATCTCCCATCATGTTTGCAAATTCCACCCATAATTCGTCTGTCCTTTCACTTTCTTTTGCTAATCCCTCTTCTAGAAGATCGGCACACGTGGAGTCCACACAGAGTCCCTCTTTGCCTTTGCTGGGACTTTTGGACCATTTGGAATCCTCGGATCGATAATCCTTCGTCTTGTTTGAATTGGAACTACACTACCCAAAAGGCTCCTCCACGCTCGAGGGGGCGGGCTATATAATCGAGAGCCTGCGCGCACAGCGACCGTGCACACGTGGAGTCCATGCAGAGTCCTGCTTTGCCTTTGCCGGGACTTTTGGACCATTTGGAATCTGCGAATCGATAATCCTTCGTCTTGTTTGAATTGGAACTACACTACCCAAAAGGCAAGACTATTTAATATTGGACCTTATTTGACCATACTAGATAGTACTACATAGTATATTTACATCTATCTCTGTTTATTTATAGGCTCCTCCACGCTCGAGGGGGCGGGCTATATAATCGAGAGCCTGCGCGCACACGTGGAGTCCACGCAGAGTCCCGCTTTGCTGCAGCGTCGTGGCGGCGGGGCTCTCCGTTGGAAGGGGACCAGGTTATTGAGAGTTGGTGAGTTAAGGAAGCCCATTCATTAACATTTGACTTTCCCTAAAATCAGGGATGCTGGCACGCAGTCCCCTCAGGAGTGTCAATGCCGAGGGATTTTGAAAATATGGTGACCCCACCCACTCATGCTCCACGCCCAGGAGAGGGGGGGAACTAAGGACACGGTACTAGGAAATCCTGATCCGCCAATTCTGTAACGGGTCCCTTTCGGCATTCCGGGCTAAAACTGGATCTACACCTCTAAACTCTGGAGCAATGGGAGCACCTGAAAAAAAATCAACAAACCACTAGAAAGGGGACCAATTGCTTAGGGCTCCATTTCTGATACAGCACTCCTTGAGTCACTCCCTGTAACTGCGGTATTGGTGCAGGGAAAGTCTAACCCTATTGAATGTGTCGATGGAAAAGTGGATGTGGTTGTCATTGATCTCGACCCAAACGATTCAGTCTTTTCTGACCATCACCTTCCAGACAACCCCTCAGCCTCGCCGGTAAACAAATCCCACTCGTCTAGTGATGAGCAGGAAGTGGCAAATGGGCTAGACAGTTCGATAACTGTACCGCATGCAGTAAATGTTGGGCGGGATGGTGCTAATCTGTCTATTTGTAAGCGAAGCATGACTACATCAGTTGTTTTACAGCAGACAGAAAATGGTTGGGGTGTAGCCCTGCAAGCTATGAGTTTAGTGTTATCTTCAATATCTAGATCTTTGCAAGCGTTTGAAGAGAAATTAAGCTTGCAGAGCGAATGTATGGCGCAAATTATGAAGGGGCAAGTTGTCAATGTAGATTTCTTGGCCAAAATGTGGGACATGCATGAATTAACGAGGACCAAAAAACCCTATATGTCCTTGGTGGCCATTCAAACAGAGGGAACTGCTGTTGCAAATGATGCCCCACGAGAGGTACCTAAGGATAATTTAAAATCAAAGTCGATTGTATCAGTTATACCGTGTTTTGATGATGTTATTCTGGAAAGTACTAAAGGAGGGGGTGGGCACAGGGTAACAGGTGAAGATAGCCTGAATGTAGTGCATGCAAGTTTGATTGAGTCACCTGTATTACATGCAAAAGACAAGGTGGTTGAGATAGTTAACCCCCCCCCCCCAAACACGATAATAAGAATGGTACCTCAGCTCCTAAAATAGTAGAAAAAAAGCTACCGAAGAATCAACCGAAACAGAAAAACACAGGTAAATCTTCAGTGAAACACTTCTTTAAGGTACTATCAACACCGAAACGTACCACCATGGCTACAGCGGAGGCCATCAAACAAAAATATCAAGTGCAAGCCCTTGACCGTAGGAAAGGGATTTTGAACTTTCCCCCACTTCAAGCCTTGGAATATCCACCATTAGATAATCTTGTGGATGAAATAGAGAAGGCTGACACCGGTTTAGATGATGTCCCAATCCCCCAAGTAAAAACAACATCAAAAGCTGTGTCAATCGAAAATATCGAACACAGGAATATTGATCCTGCTCTAAAGGCTCATTATGCAGAGATCAGGAAAGCAGTCGATGAATATATGGCGAAGGTAACGCCAACAATCCTCCTTCCCCCAGCGAAACCAAGTGGCCTCTGTAACCCAGAGCAGGCTTACAGGGAAAAAAGTAGATTGGCCTTTGAAGCATCAGAAACAATTTGCCCGAGTACTCAGCCCATGGATAATACAAGTCAGTTAAGTTCAAAATTAAGAGAGCCTGTGAAGATCAGAGATCCAACATACACTCAAAAAGGTGTAACAACCTCTCACTCCACACCTGGCTTGTCCATAGGGGACCTATCGCAAATATCAGGGCCTTTAATTACCTTAATTGAGAGTGCCATTTTGAAAATGCAAGGCCCATTGTGCAAGGTAACGAGGTCTCCTCTATTGCTAAGGGAAATCATAGCAAGACTACATCTTATATGTTGAGAAGCACACCAGTTTCATTTCTTCTAGTATTGTCCTGTAGGAGATCTCCCCCCCCCCCTGTATCCAATACAACCTTAACAGGCGGGCGGTGATGGCTATCTTCTCGGACATACCCTTACTACATGATGTTGTTTCTACAGACATGGCATTGGTAGAATTCACAGTAGAGAATCAGTTAAATTCAGTAATATTGTGGTTCAAGTCCAGAGTAGTTCAAAACGTGATCTGGCAGGCTAAGGAAGAGTTGTTTGTTCTGGGATTTGTATTGGAGCTTCTATCCGATAAAATCATAAAGCAATCGGTGCAGTGTGTGAATATGAATGGTTCGCGAAAAGGTATAATTATCACCAACCCCTCCATATGGGGTCAACACTAGGTAATCCGACCAGTGTACCAGCTCAAAAGTAGGGTGAAGTTTGGGGGAGGATGGAACGGATCTCCTTGGTTAATTGGAATACCAGGTGATTCTCTCATCTTTTAAATAACGACCAGAATGAGTTGAACCAATATATCATAGTTATTTCTCAGGAGACATGGCTAACTGTGGCACCAATTTAGAATAATCACGAAATACTTCTAAACCCAGCCATCAAATTGGCTGTTGGACATCCAATGTCAGGCACGGTAATAGCAGTCAGAATGGGCAGAAGACTAGCTTGAGCTGTGAGCGATGCCAAATAGATATATGATGTTGGCAAAATTAAAGGTGGGCATCCAGGTCCATGCCCTGATAAACATCAACTGGAACCCAGCCACCATGTCGGACGATGTCTTCTTTAAGGATATCAACAATTTGTTTGATTTGGTTGTCATGGAGCCCCTTGTAAGAGGAATTGTTGTTGCGGGGGACCTAAATTTAAATTGTTTGAGTAAATGCGGATGTAAGAACAAATTGAGATGGGGAAGATGGCACTCATTTGTCAAAGCCAGAGGGCTAACCATGTTAAATGTTGCCTTTGATACCGACATTGCACCCGCTCCGACATGGCAAATGGGCGACAGTAAATCGGTAATTGATTACATTTATGTAAATGTGGATCTATGGCCAGCAGTATTGAATTTTTCTGTGGTAAAAACAGAGGTCAGTGACCATAACAAGCTTGAAGCTCATTGATCATGTGACCCGATAACAGGTGGAAATGAGCCAAAGTATATGGACATATGTGGTGAAGTGTATGCGGGAGGGAAAAAACTCTGATGGTCAGAGAAGGAGGTTTTTGACCTCGGCCGTTTATTAGACAGAGGTCATCAAGATTATATACCCTGTTGCTAAGGTATGATAATAATGAAAGACCAGACTTAATCCAACATAGCTTTGTCCAATGTAGTAACAACAAGCCACCCTCACACCATCTTCATGTTTTCAATAAGGAGGTAAAAGAAAGAAAAGCAAAACTGCGCGCAGATTTGGGAGCGGTACAAAATGAACCCTTGTTGAACAGGAAAATTCTGTCCTCTTAATTGAAAAATGTACATACAAATTGGGTGCGAGGTCAACGTGCATCTCTGTTTCAAGAGGATGGAGCAAACATGCTGAACAATCTAGCTGTGAAAAATATATCAAATATGGGCGACCATAAATTATTCCACTTTAGGCTCTCAAGCCTCCAGGTGTCGTAAATCTCCCCCCGTCTCACCTGGGATCGCTTCTTGTTCTGTTCCGCGGGAGGATTCCTCTTGTGGACGGATCGGGTCTTGTATAGGCTCGCTCGAGTCTCGTCCGACTCCAGCACGCGTTCAGAGTCCGGGAAAGTCGCAGTTCCAGGATGTCCAGGAAGAAAGTAGCAGTCGCTAGGGTTGAGGATTCCGGGAGCAGATTTAGAGGGGGAAAGGTGGAAGGAAGGAAGAAGGGACCAGGAAACTAGGAATAGTGGATTCGCCAAACAGCACACACATGTCTAGTCACTACCTAATGATAGCGTTGGGGCCGCGGGGGCGTGGCCAATTCATAGAACGTGCCGGGTCCGACGTAAAGGCTGGTGTGAGGCAAGTCACTTGGCACGCCCATGTTGGGAGTAACAAGGAATACAAGCGTTCTTTGTACAGAACATTTAACTTCTGGGAAACCTGAGCTTTGGAGGCTTTAAGGCTGTAAGGCGAATCTCAGCCCTTCGAGTCACTTTGAACTCTCGCTGCTCGCCGCTTCGTTCCCTGGAGGGGGCGGAGCCACTTGGAGCTCACGTGAAGTGTCACGTGACCGCAACAGCAGCCAAAACGCACCCGCGTCCAGGCGAGCGGTGCGTTCTTTGTACAGAACATTTAACTTCTGGGAAACCCGAGCTTTGGAGGCTTTAAGGCTGTAAGGCGAATCTCAGGCCTTCGAGTCACTTTGAACTCTCGCTGCTCGCCGCTTCGTTCCCTGGAGAGGGCGGAGCCACTTGGAGCTCACGTGAAGCGTCACATGACCACAACAGCAGCCAAAACGCACCCGCGTCCACCCTTGCGGCATTGAGCCCGACCAGGGTAGAGGGCGCTGGCTGTTGTGCGGCTGTTTGGCGCTGGTGTCGCCTGATTCGTATTGGGGAGACTGCGGGGAAATCCTCTCTTTGATCCCTTTTAAGAGCACCATATCGCGCGAGGTGAATGCAGGAGGAAGCTGACAGCGCAACTACCTGAGTTCCTCCAAGAAAGAAAGTACAACCTACCTGTATAAAATCAAGAGCAGCGCGAAAGGCGCACAGAGTCTGTGAGTGGAGCAAAAGACTGCTGCAGTCCGCAGCAGACGCAGGTAAGCGGGAACCATGGCTGAGAATGGCCCATTCACCCGTTTAAAACTTAAACAAGCATTACAATGTCAGGTCGACCATGGTTGTGATAAGAGCCTCTTAACGGACTCTGAAGAAGCAGCACCATCATGTGATTTGAGGGGGTATGAAAAAGAGCAGAACACTGCGGAAGCAGAATCTGCATATGCTTCTGCCACATGTCCGTCCTTGCAAAAACTTGTATCTGACAAAATATCACAATGGCAGCTACTTGCAGAGAAAGGGGGTATGACAGATATGTTGCCAGGACTTGAGACAAATGAAATCATAGTTGCTAAAGTAAATAGAAACTCAAATGGACAACATGCCGCTGCTGTAGCGGGGGTTGTAAGCAACAAATGTCATATCAAGGAATGCGATAAAACCTCAAAATTGACAGATGCATGTTCTGAAAGTGCTAAGGTTCCTGAAGTGATTGAAGTGAATGCAGGTGTGTTTCAATCACCTTTTGATGTTACTGACACAGAGCTCTTGGAAATTGAGGTCCCTAATAGATTCTTCCAATCCAACTCACTAAAATTAACGTTTCCAGCAGAACATGCTGACCTCAAAAATTCCCTGCTAGAGACTCAGAGATAATATCCAGCCGCACATGTAAACAATATACTAGAGACGAGAAAAGACCCAGACATCAATGAAAACATAAGAGGAAATGAGGCGATAGGAACCTCGTGTCATCTCATAGCTATAAGTCCTGCTGGAACTGGTATTACAACCATCAGCCTACAGCCTCTGAGTCAACAGCACGAAAAGAAAAGACCATCCATGTCGAATCTGGGGCTCAATTTAGCGGGCCGTGACGCCCGCTTGACGGAAAGACTAAAAGCAGATTTTGAATTAATGAAAGGAAAGTTATCTGACAGCTTCAATAAAGTAAATAATGGAAGACAAAATCGGTCTCTAAATAATCAAAAGACAGGAACACAAGTAACAACACAAGCAATACTTGAAGCAAATTCAAATCAACAAACGATGCAAAAGGAAAAGTGCCCTATAGCTGGGATAAACTGCGGATTCACGCAGCGGTCTCTGCAGGGAAGTGCTGCAGGCCATCGAGGACGTGGAACAGAGATCTTTCGTCGCCGGGATGGCGAGATTCCCCATTGTGGGAAGATCCCGGCAAGCTGTTCAACACTGAAGCCTGCGCTTTTGATGGGAGAGTGTGAACAAAAAACACAGGCACCGATTAACTCATCCATTAATGACCCACCTGGATCGGAAAACTCCATAAACGAAAATCTTAATTGTGATTCGACAAAAGATATTCACAAAAACAAATCAAATTTGTCTGTGGCAGCAGCCATTCAAATACACAATAACATGTTGGCTGCAACTCCGCTGGCACTTATTCCATTTATAAAGCTGTATGACACATTGAATGAGGCGACACAAAACAATGGAACGGTTCTTGGACATATAATGGAAAAAATAAATAAAATGGAAACTACAAGTTCGGCTTGGCACTCACGATTGGAAGCAGAATCTGTCCAGCACTTTGAACACGTTAATAGATTGCATGACATAATTCTGAAAGAAAATAAGGAAAAATCACTCCTAATGGAGACAATGGATGAGTTATTGAAAAATTCCATGAAAATAAGGTGCCACACTTACCATCATGCTATAGTGCTGTAACTGAGGGAAAGCATGTCGGAACGCAGTGCGGTAGTAATTCAATTGTTGCTGACTTAACTACACCCAGTGGCGCAATGGCACCCTCAATCGTGGCGGAGGAAAATACTCAGGCTGAATGTATATCAAACACGGGGGGGAAAAAAAGGCCCCGGAAGAGCCTAACTCCACCGGCTTAGATGAGGGTGCCTCAAAGAAGAAAAGACCTGAAAGTGAAAGAAGTAAGCAAGCTAGGTCGGACTTCAGAAATACGGAGGACAAGGAGGGAAATCGTGGTGAACAGGCATCAGTCTCGGGTGTGGCTGTAGCCGCCACTAAGGAATCCTATGGGATATTCAGTGGATTGGCGGCGAATATTTCCTTGAAGGAAATGTTATCGCAAGCGGTGACAAGCCACTGCAGAAAAAAATAAAAAATCAATGAAGACAAAACATACAGTGAGATCGACAAATCAGTTAAGAAATGCAAAAAAATTCATAAGAAATTTGACGACTCCTCCTAAAACTTCATCTTTTTGAAGGAAGACAAAAAATGATGAAACGATGAAAGACATGCACAAAGAGCGGTCTTCTATACCTGTAAGTGGAGCCACAAAATCGTGCACTGAAAATCCAAAGAAGAGAATGAGACTCGACTTGGATAAGAATTCAACTCATTCAGAGATGAACTTGACAGACCTGTGTAATTTATCCACCTACACCAATGACAATGATGAGGATCAAAACATGGAGTTGCATCAGGGACCAAACAACGATACCGATGATCAACGAACGTGTGGTATTCAAAGTATGGCTAAAACTCAGCACCTGTTTAAGCCACCTACAATGAAACAGGGGAATGAGACGAAGCAAGACCGAGAGTCGGGAGCTGCTGAATCTATGAAGGTGACAAGTAAGAGACCGATACTTCGCGATCATGCCAAGCGAGATTCCCTAATAAAGTTGAATCCAAAACATACAGCGGCACAGCAATTAAAAAAAAGACGATCAGTAGAGACTCCTAAAAATGGTCCGAGCACAATTACACATAAAGTGAGAATTGAAAACGTGCTCCCAGATGACCTGGATGTCATCTTGAATAGAGGTAATATCATGAGGCTGCTGCACTCAGTGCCGGCCCTAAGAACCATCAGGTCCGAAGACATTGCAATAGTGGAGTATATGTCTGAAGATAGAGTCGATCGGATGCTACTGCACATAAACTCTCAGACTGTACGGAAAACCATGATGGGTGCAAAAGATGAACTACTATGTCTGGGCTTCGACGCTGCTGAATATGAGCAAGCGACAAGCTTTCTTGATTCGGAAAGCAGCGAAAAATTTACCAGCAGGAAATCCTTAGAACAACGTTGAGATGAGATAAAAAAAACATTTGACAGCTGAGTCATCCCAGCGCCTGCAAATCGGAATTGGAACAAATAAGCAGAACGAGAATTAGCTATCTGAAATTGGACTGGAGGGTGATTCGACTTTGATATCGTGGAATACCCGCGGATTCAGTCATCTGTACAGCGATTTCCCAGTAGATTTGACAAACAACTTTGCCATCTGTTTACAGGAGACATGGATGCGATCTCCTCCCTCAAAGGATGGCTACATGACCCTAATAAACCCAGCTGTAAAAAACACACAAGGAAGACCTTTTTCTGGTCTATTAACTCTGGGGAAGATTGGGACAACATGGGAAGTCATTGAAGAAAGCAACTCTAATAGTCATGTACAATCAACTCTCTTACAACAGTCAATTGGACATGACAACAAATTCCAATACTTGCTTCTAATCAATGTTTATTGGAACCCGTTGAAAATATCAACTGCAAATTTTGTCACCTAGGTAATGACGATAATCGATAAAAATCAAAGAAGTCATCTAGATCTATCGATAATCATCTGCAGCGACATGAATAACACTTGGTTCGACACAGATAAAGAGTTATTCTTTGATCACTCAAACAGCAAGCTACCAAACTGCTCGCAAAGAACAAAATGGGACAATGAAATAGAAGCATGTAACTGTGTAATGGTAAACTGAAACGTGAGTGGCGACAGTCCGCCTAATTACACCTGGCATAGTATGGGCCTGAAAAAGACTTTGGACTACATTTGGGCGTCTCAAAATCTATGGTCTACAATTAAAAATCTGAAGATCGTGTCGACCGAAAACAGTGACCATAACCTGCTGATCATGTCATGGCCTCTAAAACGCCGAACCACACTCACAAAAATGATCCAAGTCCTGGAAATAAACAGTGGAAGAAACAGGCTCAGACTAAAAGCAAACCAAATAAAGAAATTGACTTCAGCCCTACTAACAGCTGACAATGAGCTGAGTGATCCAACGAATTACTCGAGATTACTACCATGCAAATGTGAAAAAACTAAACATTGCGGAAAAAAAATTCGTATTCATCGTCACATCTGGAGTAAAAAAATTATCCAAGAAAAGAGACAATTTAAGAAGGATATTAGTGAATTAAAAAATCGGTTCGGAACAGCCGAAGAACAACGAAGAATTAAATTAAGAAAACAGAAATACCAGAACTGGCTAAAAGCCTTTAAATTCCAACGAGATCAAGAACTCGGAGAGGAAATGTTGGGGTTAATAAAAACAAACACAAGAGAGATCTGGTCCATCCTGAATAAAGGTCACGAAAATCAATCGAAGAGACTTGAAAAGAGCTGCCGAAGGAGAATGGCACAAACACTTCCAAAAGGTATTTTCAACGCAATCACTGCAAGAAGAGATACAGCTGGCATGTGAAATCTCAAAATGGGATGTCTGTGAGTCTAAAGAAACAATTGAAAATGCTATCGGAAAATTAAAAAACTCGAGAGCTGCAGGCCCCGATGGTATTACGAATGTGATGTTAAAAGAAAACAAACATGAGTGGTCCGAATTTATGGAAATCCTGTTTTCTGTGATCGCAGAACAACTATCTCTTCCGCCTTCATGGTCAGAGGTAATAATTGTGCCGATTTATAAAAAGGGCAATCGGGCTGACCCTGCCAACTACCGCCCGATTGCCCTTTTGGACACGATTGGCAAGGTGTTTACCACGTTCCTTCAGAAAAAACTATTATCTTGGGCAACAAGGGCAGAAATGGTAGACGTAAGACAGTCTGGCTTTACTAAAGGAAATGGGACGGAGTTGAACCTGGCAATTATAAATATCCTGAAATTGGAGGCAATAAAGAATAAAATCAAACCTGTTTTTTGCATTTATTGACATGCAACAAGCATTTGATACAATAAACTGCAAAAAACTCTGGATGAAATTGGAAAAGCAGAACTGTCCAAAATCGCTGCTAACTCCAATAAAAGCACTATATGCAAACACCACGCTGAGGATCCGGATAAATGAACAAGGGGATCTCACAGACCCGATCGCAACAGACAAAGGAGTAAAACAAGGGTACCCCTTGGCAGCAACGTTATTCAAAACTATTCATTGCTGATGTACCAATTGCCCTAGCAAAGGCAAAATGCTTTGCGCCACAGATTAATGGATCCGCAATAAGTTGTGTAATCTATGCCGATGACCTGGTTGACCAAACACAGATCGGGTTACAACGACTTCTCCATGAACTCCAAAACTACATGGACAATAACGACCTAGTAATAAATGTTGGAAAAACTAAAATCATGAAGTTCGGAACTACTAAAGGAACAAAAAATAAGAACTTCAAGTGGCGAATATACGACAAAGAGATTGAGAAGGTAGAGGAAATCCGCTATAAAGGGATAAAGATCAACACCTCAATACGTGAATGGAGCTGGGTCCAGGAACTTTGCCAACAAATGCGGACCTTAGCCCTACAAGGAGCACGAATACAGTCACTTTATGGCAAATTCTCTATGATCCCGACACGCACGTTTTATCTGCAGAAAGTGATCCCTGCAATCGAATTCGGAGCAGAAGCTGGATGGAACACCGACAATAAGATCTGGAGCCAGCTTGAAGGGATGTTTTGGCGACGGGTTCTGAGATTGCCAACATACATCTCAATGATAATAATAAGGCAGTTAGCATTAGATGGACTCTATACCATTGTCTTATGGAAATCACTATAATTACTGCGGAAAATGAACATGCCAGTCCCAGAACCAGGATTCAAAATTTTCGCCTCAAAACGCAATTGCGGCAATTCGGATCTGCTCCAGACATGGTCCCAAAAGGTGAAAGCAATAATGGCTGAAGCAAATATTACAATGGACACATAATTGATGCTACCACAAAACGTGTCCAAATATGAAAATCTGCCGACATCTCTAAATCTCGGAATAACAATGAACAATTTGGATAAAATGCCAAATTACTTGCAGCAATTTCCCTCGAGACATCACCGAGATGGTTTCTTTCATCTGCGCATAAATGCCTACAAATCAAAACAAATGCTATATATGTGACATATGGAAGACACAGCAGACAATATATGTAGATATTGTAAAGTAAATGAAGAAAGCATAAAGCACTTACTAATGGAATATACAGCTCTTAAAGATAGGCGTTCACTACATATGAGCAAATACGCGCCAAAAACAGGAAATATGGAGGACTTGTGGGCTCGAATTCTGAGTGGGAGCTCGGTGCACCTAACTTGCTCTGTAGTGAACTTTCTGGACAACATTTTTCCAAAAAATTAGAGCTGAGGAGGTCATCAAATGAAGTTTGTATTGGAAAAGCTTATCATGGAAAATCTGAAATTTTGTTAAAAAGTTTGTAATAAACTAAACAATAAAAAAAAAAAAAAAACAAATACAAGCCCCGTCGCCATAAGGACCAGGAAGTCTAGAAGTCTAGAAAGGGCAAGTTCTATGGGTCATGACAGCATGCCTCCTCCGAAAACCTGTTCCATCAGGTTTGCACGGGTGTATGAGATGGAATCTTCTAAGCAACCGAGGGGTATTTAGGTTAGAAACTGGTTCCCAGGTTCTCTCGCTAGGAGGATATCCTTTGCATTCAACCAGGTATTGAAGTCGACCCCGTTTATACCTGGAATCGCATATTCTGGACACTTCATATTCCAGTTGATTGTCCACAATCACAGGACTGGGTCTGCAGGTTTTCTGGGTGGATCGGATGTAGGGTTTCAATAGAGAGGTGTGAAAGACTGGGTATATTCTCTTCCAGGAGTCTGGTAGCTTGAGCCGGAATGAGACAGGATTGATGATTTCCTTTATGGAAAATGGTCCATAGTACCGGGGGGCTAATTTGTTTGGCCGTAGATGTCGTGGTAATAGTTTCGAGGACAACCAGACTTGATCACCAACGGAATAAGAAGGCGCTGGTCTTCTTTTGGAGTCCGCATAACGCTTAGTGTGTGTCTGGGCCTCTTCCAATTGTTCCTTGGCTTCCTTGTGTATGTTAATGAGAGTCTCAATCCATGAGTCGAGAGTAGGTACTGGTGTGGGATGTGGAAGAACACAAGGTTAAATGGACGGGTGAAAACCTTGACTGCAATAGAAATGGCTGACCTTGACTGCTGAGTGATCGGAATTGTTGTAGGCAAACTCAGCCAAGGGCATAAGGAGAGACCAGTCATCCTGAACCTTGGTGGCAAAACAACGAAGATATTGCTCTAGAGTCTGATTTACACGTTCCATGGCTCTGTTGGTTTGTGGGTGATAACCTGATGAGAGAGCGCATTGGATCCCTAGAATACGACACCGATGTTTTCAGAATTGTGAAACATATTGAGGTCCTCGGTCCGATATGATCTTGGAAGGAAGTCCATGAAGACGGAAAATGTGTTCCAGGAAGATTCCAGCAAGTTCTGAGGAGGATGGTAGTTTATACAGAGGCGCCAAATGAGTGAACAAGTCTATGGTTCCCATGATGGTCGTGTATCCTCGGGAAGGTGGTAATTCCACAATGAAGTCTGTACCAATGAATTCCCATGGTCTTGTTGGCAGCGATGGTTGCAGTAGAAGACCCGCCGGTCTCTTGTTATCATATTTGTTTTGACTGCAGACAGCGCAAGCTTTGATGTACTGTTGTATGTCGGTCTTCATTCCAGCCCACCAAAACTGTCTTTGTATAAGACGGAGGGTGTTAGTTATGCCACAATGTCCGGAGTGAAGGGTATCATGGCAGAGGTTTATCATTCTTTGTTGTAATTTCTGTGTGGGAATGACCAGTGCATTGTCCTTGAATAAATATCCTTCCCTAACTCTTAGGTTCCATGTATTCTTCCTTGAAATATCCTTCCAGATGTCAGAGGACTGGGTTTGCACTCAGATTTCTTCCAGGAGGTTGACTGCTTGAGCTACAAAGATTGTATGGGGAAACATTTTAGGATAGGCCTTGTCTTCAGTGGTTACATAGTCAGGACGTCGAGATAAGGCGTCAGCAATCATGTTTTGTGATCCGGGAACATGAGTGATTTGGAATTGGTACTGGGCAAAGAAGTAGGCCCAACACGCCTGACGACTGTTCCTGCACTCCAATGACTGTAGAATTTGAAGCTTCCGATGGTCTGCGCTGACCTGAACTGGATATCTAGCACCCAGAAGTAGATGTCGCCATTCAGTGAAGGCTTGGCGGATGGCTAACAGTTCCTTTTCCAGGGCGGAATAGTGTGTCTCACTGGGAGTCAGGGTTCGTGAGAGGTAAGCAATGGGGTGTTCCAGTTTATCCTCAAGTACCTGTTTCAAAACCGCTCCTATGGCGTAGTTAGAGGCATCCGTTTCCACTAGGAATGGGCAATTTATGTTGGGTTGGGCGAGGATGGGGGCTTGCGTGAACTCTGTCTTCAATCGTTGGAACGCTTTATCTTGCGGTGTAGACCAGATAAAGGGGGTGTCTTTCTTCAAGAGAGCAACGATCGGCTGAACGATCTCGGATAAGGTAGAAATGAACTTCCGGTAGAAGTTGGCAAGCCCCAGGAAGGATTGAACTTGTTTCACGATTGCTTCCACCGGCTGCATGGTGCTTTGTGTCTCATACGGAATATGATGACTAACAACCCAGTCTTGAGCAATGAAAATTCCCATAGCTCCGCAGTCCACCAAGGCCAGAATGGGATAGGTCTTATTCTTGGAGGGTGACAGGAAGGCCTGTAGTATCACCAAATTGTTTTGTCCAGGAGGGTTCAAGGATGGAATTGATGTGGAGCAAACATCTCTCTCCCAACACCTCGCTCCATCTAGGATCAGGAGCTAGCATTTCCCGAACGCTGTGGAGGGGCTAGAGGACATTCTCTAACAAGGTGTTTATCCGAGGCACAATACATGCACAGGCCTGTGTGGATCCTTCTCATCCTTTCTAGTGGGGAAATAGGTCCACGGAAGGCTCCTATTTGCATGGGTTCCGGATCAATGTCAGGGGTTGGGGCAGGATTGTTTTTTACAGAAGTCTCAAGGGAGTTCTTTTGAAAGGGTATCTTGGTCTTTTTTCTTTCAGCCTTTCTTTCCTGGATTCGGAAGTCTATTTGCATGGCTAGATCCATAAGAGCCTGGAATGAGCTAGTCCGAGCCACTCTGGCTAATTCCTCCTTTATATTCTCATTTAGACCCCTGCGAAATAGAGTGAAACTTGCTTCTGAGGACCAATCTGCTTCCTTGGCCAGTTGTTTGAATCTAGTAACATACATTAGCATATCCTGGAATCCCTGTCGGAAATCAAGTAACCGTTCCTGAGCACTATAAACCTGTTCTGGGCGGTCGGACATAGTTTTGAGTGCCTGAATAAATCCATCATAATCATCCAGGAGGGCATCTCCAGAGTTGACTAGGGGAGTGGCCCAGGTCAACGCGATCCCTGTGAGGTGCGAGATTATGAAGCCCATCTTCGCCCTGGAAGTTGAAAAATAGTAGGGCTTAAAAGTAAAATGCACCAAGCAGGAATCCAGGAATCCACGTAAGGACTTTGCCGAGCCATCATATTTGTCTACCACTCCACACAGTAACACACTTTCCTTGTTAGCGGAGTCACGAGACAAAACAAGTTGCTTTAACGCAGCATTCTCCGCTTTTAAGTTCTGCACTTCAGTTGTTAGTTCTTGCATGCCACGCATGCGGTCCTGGACTGCTTTCTCCATAGCAGTATCACTGTCGGTCGTTTGGGCGTCTCAAACTGTCGTAAATCTCCCCCATCTCACCTGGGATCGCTTCTTGTTCTGTTCCGCGGGAGGATTCCTCTTGTGGACGGATCGTGTCTTGTATAGGCTCGCTCGAGTCTCGTCGAACTCCGGCGCGCGTTCAGAGTTCCAGGATGTCCAGGAAGAAAGTAGCAGTCGCTAGGGTTGAGGATTCCGGAAGCAGATGTAGAGGGGGAAAGGTGGAAGGAAGGAAGAAGGGACCAGGAAACTAGGAATAGTAGATTCGCCAAACAGCACACACACGTATAGTCACTACCGATTGATAGCGTTGATACACGCGGGGGTGTGGCCAATTTATAGAACGTGCCGTGTCCGACGTAAAGGCTGGTGTGAGGCAAGTCACTTGGCATGGCCATGTTGGCAGTAACAAGGACTACAAGCCCCGTCGCGATAATGACCAGGAAGTCCAGAAAGGGCACGTTCTATGGGTCATGACACCAGGTGAATACAGTTGAAACTGAGAAGTGGATTGCCCACTTCTCGAAGCTTTATGCTCGACCATCGTCGTTGGGTATCCACAAATCCCCTAGACAGCATGCGCCCTTCCATCTAAAATTTGATGTGGAAGATATCATAATCCTGATTAACTCTGCCTCTAATTCGAAAGCAAGAGGTCCTGATGGGCTCTCTAACTTCGAATTAAAAAAAATTCCCTGAAGCATGGGCGGTCGTGTTATTTAAAATATTTTCCTCAATAAATGCAACGCAGTCACTGCCCCGTTCCTGGACGCAAGGAGATAGACAAGACCCAAACAGTTATAGACCTATCTCTTTGCTTGACGTCGTCTTATACTGAGGGATTTGCAAGTTTGGGTTAAAACTAAGAAGCTGGTAGACCCCATGCAAGCGGGGTTTGTAAAAGGGTTAGGTACAATCCCTAATATGATGATGCTAAATTTAATCAAAGCAGAGCAGGCGGAAAGATCCCAACCCTTGTTTATGGGTTTCATTGACTTTAAAGCAGCATTTGATTCAGTGGATCGTGATTTGTTGTTTCGGAAACTTGAGGCTTATGAGTGTCAGTCTTCACTATGGTCCTTAATCATTTTGCTGCACTGTAAAACATCAATGAGGGTCAGGATCACCTTAGATGGGAAATTGTCACCAGAAATCGCAACCCAACGGGGCCTAAAACAAGCCTGCGCGTTGGCAGCATTTTTGTTTAATTTTTTTATTTTGGACCTGGGCCACAAATTCACAGACTGTATGGGTGATCCTCCCAGAATAGGTGAACATCATGTACCCTACATACTCTACGATGATGACTTGGTGGTACTGTCCCAAACTCTGCAAGGTCTCCAGAGAATGTTCACAAGGTTAGGGGGTGTTAGGCAGAAACCTGTGCAGTTCCCTCTGGGACCACTGCAAAAGATTTAAGACTACAGGTGTTTGGCAGTAAACCCACTTGGTAGCAGTCTGCACCACACAGATTCACTTGGTAGCTGTGGCTGAGCAGTCAGACTTCCCTCAAGAAGAGTTAGGCAGTATACAGAGTATTCACAATAGGTCAAGAGAACACAGTAGAACAAGTAAACACTGACCAGGGCTTGGTGTAAAAGAGATCTAATTATTTATTTAAAACCACATCTAGAAAAACACACAGGTACTAATAGTAAGCAATTCAAAAACACGGTCACTAAAAGATATACACTCCCTTAAAAGAATATTAGACAAGTCTTAAGTAAAGCCCCACTTATTTTCAGACAGCGGTGAGCGCTTAACGTAGATGGCACTCTAATAGTTCGTTTTTAAAAGGTAGAGAAAAGCAGAGAATAATTTGAAACAGATCCCAACACTTTTACAAGAACATAACAAGAGAGGAAGGTAAAGTAAAACCGTGAAGTTAGAGTTCAGTAGGCTGGATCCACTTTAAGAAGATCAAACAAAATGTGTCCAAGGTCACACAGTGTCATGATGCCTACTCCCGAGGAGCCAGTTCAGACCCAGCGTCCCCAAAAGCAGACATCATATCCCCGGGGAAGGACCCAGCAACCACGTGTAGGGGCTCTTTGGACACTGTCCTGGCGCCTTTGGCGCCAGGCTCATAGAAGACATTGGTCCTGGTGCCATAGGTGCCAGGCTCATAGTGGGAGGGTTTTGGTGAACTTACCTGATGCAGACCATGCTGCAGGATTCAGACCTCCTTGAGGTCTGCAAGGCTTATAGTGGCAGTGTTTTGGTGAACTTACCTGATGCAGACCATGCTGCAGGATCCAGGCCTCTTTGAGGTCTGCAAGGGACTATTTTACCTATGGGACTATTTTATCACTCGGGCGTGGCTGAGGAAGAATACTTACCTGGAACTACTTTGGGGGCTATTTAAGCCACGCCCAGACAGCAGCTCACGCTTCGCGTTGTTCTGCATCTAGCAGCTGGACGCTCACCGTGTCTGCTCCTGCATCCTGACTCCAGCCACGCCCGCCTTTATCCTGGAACACCTGAAAAGGAAGGAAAGGAGAGAAAAGGTGAATAAATGAACATTACCTGCTTCTATCCGGAGTCCGGAACCATCACGCCGACGACCCTAAGGGAAGACATTTATTTTTAAAAGCGCATCGCATTGGTCGCCGCAGCGCCGCGTTCCACTCACCTTCACAAGGCGCCTTCAGGCTCTTCAGCGACCATCGGCACCATCCGTCGCATTTCTGCGCCTAAGGGGGAAAAGAGAAGAACAAAGGTGAGCGAAGGAACAGATTGAGGAAGGCCTGATTTTCCACCATAAGACTTACCTGATTATTGCTGGAACATTTCTTCCTCATCTCGGGTCGGCGCCGCTTCTCGGCACTTCCGTACCCCAGCGCCTAAGGGGAAAAAAGACACAAGCATTAGTGGACTATTGCAAGGACACTAGAGGAACCATCCTTCTCCAGCATGGGGTCTGGCATGGATTCACATGCTCATGAATATTCCCCGTCGTCAGGCTGGGAATCCTCGGTAAAGAAAAAACCAGTATCAGTTTCGTTTCTGATCTGTCTTTCGGAGTAGTAACCAATCACTGGTCTCTGCGTCATACTGACCACAGCCAATGACTGCCCTCTACCTAAGCACCGCCTCTGGCAGCCATCTTCAGATTTTTACCGCACGTTCATGTGTTGGGATCCTCGTGCTATTGCTCTCGAGCGTTAGTGCTATTTTTCACGTTTTTTGCTCAAAAACTTCGTTTTTTTCGGTCAAAAGAGCCTCAAGCTCCACCGACTCTTCATCCGATCAACGGGGACCCGTGTCGGATTCGTCTGCGCCCCTCAAGGGTGAAGATTTCGTCGAGCTACGCTTTGGAGGACTCCAGAAGCTTCTCAGGCCCGGACATGGCCCAGGAGAAGGGAAGCTCGACGCCCGGAAAGCTGTTCAGGGTCTGCCCTGGATGCCAGCTGCAGAACGTCTTTAAGGAGGACGAACACTCCTTTTGTCTCTACTGCTTACATGAGGACAAGACGCACGTGGAGAAGGACTGTGCGTTTTGCGGCAACATGTCGGAGCGGACCATGAAGGACCGCCATCAACGTCTCGCCAACTGGCTGGAAGGGAAGAGCCCGTCAGGCGAGAAGAAGAGGAAGAAATCCGAGCGGTCTTCTAAGACCTTTGAGGACGCCCCGGCGACGGGGGTCCAACACAAGGCCAAGCACCGCGAGTCCGCTGGCACCGGGAGCGCCGAACGGTCGGGCTCTACGGGCGCCAGGCAGGGCGCACCCTCCCCGGCACCTTCAGCCACGAGCTAACGCTCTGGGTCGGGTAAGAGGAAGGGGAGCACCCGGCAAAGCTCCTGGAGAGGCCCCGGTCGAGCTCGAAGGCCCCATCGGAGGGGGAGCGAGGCAGTGTCCCCCCCCCTCAAGGATAAGGCGGTGAGCGCACCTAAGGTGGTGAAGGCCTTAATCCATCCGGCCAAGCCCTCTATCGATACTGTCGCAGCGACCCTGGCTCAGCCTGTGGAGGCTACACCAGTGGTGGCGACCTCGGGGCTCAGAGTCTCCCTGCCACCTCGGAGGGAGTCCTCTTTTGTGCCCATCGATAGGACCCCCGCGAAATCCCCGGCGGGGAAGAAAAAGGGGGGGCAGGGCATCGTCGTAGATTCGGCTTCAACCTCGGAGGAGGAGCTGATCGAGGTCTTAAGCCACGGCCTTGGCGTGGAAGAAGACCGGCCCGTCGGGATGGATCCCAACGTGGGTGACGACGACATCGTCGAGGGTGCCGACGGGGCCCCTGATCGCCCGTCGGATTCCCCTCTGCCAGCGCCGCAAGACAACTCGGCGGCCATTTTGTTGGCTATACAGTCCTTATGCTCAGAGATAAGGACGAGACTACCGTTGCCGACGGAGGAACCTCTCCCGTCGGGGGATCCTGAACCGGGACCTTCTGGCGTTCCCACGCCCAAGAAAAGAAGGATTCACCCTCCACCTCCTTTTCAGCCGTCGCGCCCCGTCCAGCCCTCCTCCCCGTCCACCCGAGGGGATGATACGGGGACTGACACGGCAGCGACAGGCACGGACGACGAGGTATACGACGAGGATCTACCCTCGTCACCTCCCACCAGGGCTTCTCCGCCCGACGAGATTGGATCGTTCCACTCCATGATCGCCAGGGCATCTGAGCTTTTTCCAACTCTGCCCTGAGGAGAAGAAAAAGGAAGGATTCCTTTATCAACGGCGCGAGGCCAAGAGGAAGACGGTCCTCGCGGTGCCTCTACTGGACGACATTTGGGATGAGGGCCTCGCCCTCCTCAAGAACCCTTCCACGACGCCAGCTAGAAGAGACCGGTACGAGAAGAATTACCGGGTCCCGGACGCGGCCCCCCTGTGCCTCCGGGCGCAGCCTACCCCGGACTCCGTCGTCTCCGCGGCGGCCAGGAAGAAAGCGGGGGGGGGGTGCGGCCTCCACATCGACTTCCCCACCGGACGGCGAGGGAAAGAAATTGGACGCTATGGGACGCAGGGTCATCTCGTCTGCAGCGACGACGATTAAAGCGGCCAACGCCTTGGCTATCGTGGCCCGCTACGACAGGGAGCTATGGTACAAACTGGCTCCCCTGCTGGACTTCCTACCGGACGACAAGAGGGCGGATGCCCTGGAGATCCTACAGGAAGGTGAGGTGGCGTCGGACTACGCCATCACTATTGCGACGGACATCGCCGACAGTGGGGGCCTCATTACGACCCTGGCGGTAAGGGGTTTACGCCAGCGTTAGCTGCGCCGACCCCTTACCGCCAATTACGAGGTCCCTTAGCGCCATGGCGCTTTTAACACCTGCTTTTAGCAGGTGTTAAAATCCATGGCGCTAAGGGACCATGGAGTTAATTACACCACCGTAATTTACGGTGGCGTAATTAACGCCTTCCCCACTCCCATTATGCCCTATGGGGCAAAAATGGGAATGGGGAAGGGTAAATGGGACATGGGGATTTACCGCCCCGCCAAGGTCGGAATGGGGCGGTAAATCCCCATTCCGCCATGGCGTAAACATAGTTTACGCCATGGCGGTAAAGTCACAACCCAGGCGGTAACTTACCGCCTGGGTTGTAATGAGGCCCTGGGTTTCGCCAGTTGGGCAACGGCGTGTGCCTTAGGCGGCGTGGATGGCTCAAGGCTACGGACTTCCGTCAAGACGTACAGACCAGAGTCCTGGACATGCCGTTCGGTGGGAACAACCTGTTTGGGAAAACAGTGGATGACTCCCTTCAGGCCATTAAAGCGGACACTGAGACGGCCCGGGCCCTTTGGGTTCTGCAGCAACGACGGACGCCCTTTCGGAGCAGCGGAGGCAAGGGCGCCTCCAAAGGTTCCGGCGGCGGTTTCTCCACCTACCGTCAAGCGGCCCGCTCGTCGTCTCAGGAGGCCTACAGGGGACGAGGCAAGTCTGGCGGACCCCGCCGTCGTCGCCAAGGAGGTCAAGGCGGCAAAGCCTCGTCGAAACAGGATTGAACCGGCCGTGGGGTCGGGCCCCCACCGAAGCACCCCAGCGGGAGGCCGGCTGGCGAGCTTCGTCAGCGTGTGGGAGTCCATCTCCACCGACCGTTGGGTGCTGGACGCCTTAGCCCGGGGTCACGCGCTCGAGTTTCAAAGAAGGTGCCCGCGCGTCCCCCCCGTGGCCAGGAAAGAGCTTCACGTCCCTCAGCTTCTCCTGGAGGTAAGGGCGATGCTCAGGAAGGGCGCCATCGAACTCGTCCCAAAGAGGCTTCGGGGCTCCGGAGTTTACTCGAGATACTTCCTCGTGAAGAAGAAGACGGGAGGATGGCGCCCCATCCTAGACCTGCGACGTCTGAACAAGTTCATCAAGGCGCAGAAGTTCCGGATGGTCACCCTCCAGCACGTCCTGGGTCAGCTGGAGGAAGGAGACTTCCTGTCGTCGTTGGATTTGGAGGATGCCTACTTCCATATTCCCATCCTAAAGGGGCACCGAAAATTCCTCAGGTTTGTGGTCCAAGGGCGTCACTACCAGTTCAAAGCCCTCCCCTTCGGACTACGGTCGGCACCCAGCGTATTCACCAAGTGCCTTGCACCGGTGGCGGCGCAGCTGCGCCGCGAGGGGATCCACGTCTACCCCTACCTGGACGACTGGCTCATCCGAGCCAAGACGAGGGAGCTCGCCGTGGAGCACACGGCAAGGACCGTCCAACTTCTCACGGACCTGGGATTCTCCGTGAACTAAGCCAAGTCCCACCTGGTACCCGCGCAAAACGCACTGTTTCTGGGAGCGAAGCTCGACACAGTGTCCCTTCTGGCCTCCCCGTCGGAGGAAAGGACCAGGTCCATCCTGGGCAAGGTACAGCGGATGTTGGCTTCCGACGCGGCCAAGGTGAGGCCCATCAAGTCCCTCCTCGGAATGATGTCTTCTTGCATCTACCTCATTCCCATGTGCAGGCTCCGGATGCGCCCGTTGCAGGAGTTCCTGGACGCGCGCTGGATCCAAACGACGGGCGGCTTCGAGGAGAGGATCACACTCGACGAGAGTTTCCGCCGAGCGGTCCGGTGGTGGGGCACCCGCGCGCATCTGACGGCGGGCATGGACTTCCGGACCCCAGACCACCAGGAGACAGTGACCACGGATGCCTCCCTGGAAGGGTGGTGAGCGCACACCGAAAATCTGCACGCGAGAGGCCTTTGGCTCCCGACAGAGAAGTCCCTCCATATCAACGTCCTGGAGCTCCGTGCAGTGTTCTGGGCCCTCAGGTCCTTCCTTCCGTCCCTCAAGGGCAAGGTGGTGAGGATCTTCACCGACAACACCACCACCATGTTTTACATCAGGAAACAGGGCGGAACCAGGTCCCCAGCACTGTCCAAGGAGGCGCAGGACCTGTGGCATTGGGCCGTCGCCCAAAGGATGTTTCTGGTGCCGTTTCATCTGGCAGGGATAAAAAACACCATCGCCGACTCACTCAGCAGGGAGCTGCGCTCGTGCCACGAGTGGGAACTACGGCAGGATCTAGTGGATCGCCTCTTCCGACGGTGGGGCACACCCCAGATCTACCTGTTCGCGACGGCGACGAACTCCAAGTGCCGGAGGTTCGCCAGCAGGTTTCCCCAGGCGAGGAGCATGGGCGATGCTTTCTCGTTCCCCTGGGAGGGCCTGTTCCTCTACGCGTTCCCTCCTTTGCCACTGCTAATCCGGCTTGTCAACCAGCTCAAGAGGTCACGGTGCAGGATGATCCTCGTCGCACCTGCGTGGCCGAGGCAGATATGGTTCCCGGACCTTCTGGACTTGTCAACGTCCCCGCCAATCAAGCTGCCGGTGGACGCGGATCTACTCTCCAGGGAAGGAGGCGCCATCCTCCACCACGATCCGAAATCGCTGAACTTGCAGGCCTGGCTCCTGCAGCGCTAGGGTTTGGAGGATACGACATACCGGCCGACTGCAGAGAGGTTCTTGCAAAGGCCAGGGCGTCCTCGACTCTTAAATGCTACGGACACAAATGGAAGAGGTTCTCTGTCTGGTGCCACGCACAGAAGATTAACCCTCTACGGATTACGGCCCCCCAGGTACTGCCGTACCTGCTGACGCTGGCCAAAGCTGGACTGGCACATGCGTCCATCAAGATTCATCTTGCTGCGATCTCCCGATACACCAGAACCACGGGGCGGACGTCCTTGTGGTCTCATCGTCTGGTGAAAGAGTTTATGAAGGGACTGTTCAGATCGTTCCCGCCGGTGAAGGGTCCGGCCCCGGCGTGGGAGCTCAACGTGGTGCTGACCAAGCTCATGGGACCTCCGTTCGAGCCTCTGCACTCGGCCCCGTTGAAGTTTCTGTCGTGGAAAACAGCGTTTCTTGTGGCCATCACCTCCGCACGACGGGTGGGAGAGATCCAGGCCCTTTCCTGCAAGGCCCCGTACTTGACTTTTCACGACACAAGGGTAGTGCTCAGGACGCACCCCTCCTTCATGCCCAAGGTACCGTCGGACTTCCATCTCAACGAACCCTTGGTGTTGCCTGTGTTCTTCCCGTCGCCTTCGTTGGCGGCTGAGAGGACTTTGCACTCGCTGGATGTGGCTAGAGCGCTGAAGTTCTACGTGGACCGCACGAAGTGTTTTCGGAAGACGTCACAACTCTTTGTGAACTTTGGACCTGTCAATCAGGGGAAGGCTCTCTCGAAGGCTTCCATTTCCAGATGGCTCTCCGGCTGTATCATGTACTGTCATCGGTTGGCAAACCGACCGCTGCCTGGCCGTCCGAGAGCCCATTCCACCAGAGCGATCGCAGCTACCACGGCGTTCCTTTCTGGTGTACCCCTGCTGGACATATGCAGGGCTGCTACGTGGAGGTCGACGCACACCTTCACGAAATTCTACTGCGTCGATCGGGATTCCAGGGAGGAGTCCAGGGTCGGCTAAGCAGTGCTGCGCAACCTGTTCGCCTGAGGTGAGCCTGGTGAGGAGGTAAGATGCTTAATGTTGAGTTTGATGTAATGCTTAATGTTGAGCCTTTGCCACCTCCCGTGGTTGTGCATGTGTGTACTGCTATGTATTCTTTATTCATGAGCATGTGAATCCATGCCAGACCCCATGCTGGAGAAGGAACAAGTTACTTACCTGTAACTGTTGTTCTCCAGCATGGGTCTGGCATGGATTCACATGCGAACCCTCCCGCCTACCCCTCTGCGGCTCTTAACTTGGTCATACTGCCACTTCACGTGCTTCCAAATCTGAAGATGGCTGCCAGAGGCGGTGCTTAGGTAGAGGGCAGTCATTGGCTGTGGTCAGTATGACGCAGAGACCAGTGTTTGGTTACTACTACGAAAGACAGATCAGAAACGAAACTGATACTGGTTTTTTCTCTACCGAGGATTCCCAGCCTGACGACGGGGAATATTCATGAGCATGTGAATCCATGCCAGACCCATGCTGGAGAACAACAGTTACAGGTAAGTAACTTGTTCCATAAAAACTCTCTGGAGTTTACCCCTGGGCGAATCCGTTCTTCTACGCAGAATCATCACTCTGCACCTGAAAAAGAGAAAAGACAACGGTCAATAAAGGCTTGAACTTTTACAACTGCATACTTACGGCAGCATACCAGAAAAGTCAAGCGAACTTGAATGTTCACCAAATCCGAGATCCAGTGAAGTAACTGGATATCAACGCGCCCCTGCATCAGAAGCAGGATGGAGAGCTCGTCCTTTCAGACTCTCAGGTGAGACTCTACGGGGAATCGCAGAAGGGGTTCGAGGAGTGTGAGAAGGGGAAGTGGGAGGCCGACGCATTAGCCTGCAGACAGTTAGCTCCCTTTTCCATCTACAGAAGGATTCTCTTGCGAGCCAGACAAGCAAAATTTGGGGGTCCGGTCCAGTCCGTCTTCCGAGTCCTGCGCATCACCTTAGAAGAGGCCACAGCAGTCCAGAACAGGTCAGCGCCTCCGTGGGAGTCAGGTGAGCGTTACACACGGTTGCAGAGCACACAAGTCTTGTAACGGTTCAAAAAGGAGTTGGACCAAAGAAAGGGACCAGTTAGAGGGTCAAGGCGGCCAGCCCAGTCCAGAAGGTTAAGGGGTTATTATTACCTTGTAGCAATCTTTAGAAAGGGAGGCCTGGCGGACACGGTACCTTAAAGTGGTGAGAACACTCCAGCGGGGGCAGTTGTTCCTGGCAGCGGATGCAAGTCGGTGCTTTGTCCGGGGGAAGAGAGGATCTCGTCGTGGAGGAAGACAGGAGTCCGTTGCACTGTCTGGGAAGAAACCAGCCGCAGAGTTTCTCAGGTACAAGGAGCGGTCCGTTGATTTGCGGTTCAGTGGTGAGTGGCTATCCGGCCGCCGAGGTGCTTGGCACGGGCAGTTCGACCACAAACCGGTCTGGGGTGCGAAGAAAGAAGGTAAACTGGTTGTGCCCACCAGTCAGGGGGAGAAGCCTCTCCAGCTGGGAGATCTTCTCTGTCGTCGGGTGGTGAGTCGGTTCCGCAGGGCTCCACGGGTGGTGTCGTCGTGGTAGGTCGGCTCAGCTTCTCCCTCGTCGGATTCTCAGGTCCTGTGGCGACTTCTGAAGTTCCAGTCCCCAAAGCCCTGCTTTTATGCAGCACACCCCATTCACTCAGCCTAGCTGTCACTCAAACATGCTAGGCTGGCCGGCTCACCACTTGGGCCAATCACACAAGAGTGCGACTTGAGTTACCAAGGTAACTCAGTCCAGGGTGCCTAAACCCCCTCCCACACCCCCTGTGGTACCCAGACAGAGTGGCACCACTTTTGGAGGCTTCTGTGGAGAAGCCCGCCAAAAAGTGGAACAAAGGGCTCGACTTGGGTTGGAGTCACAGAAGAGAACACAAATGCCATTTTAGAATCGAATCCTGGCAAAAAATACCAACCGGCGAATTAATATTAATTAAATAAACCAGCGGTATGTTCGAGGCTATGGGAATTAAATAATTAAATTTGGTAGCCTCGACTAATGGGAAAATCCCATAGGAATATATTTGCGGTCGAATATAAAAAGTAGTTTCCACTGCCACCAGCCAAAACTCGATCAAGGGGGACGGAGACGTGCCCCCTCGACTAACAGATGCCGGGGCAATCGAATTGCCCCGACCAGTACGTCCATAATATGATGGTTTGTACTGGTTTCTGTTAATAATTTGGGACTAGTAAAGCCAATGGTGACTTTACATGCCCTGGGAGACAGTAGTCCGTCCCAGGGTATGGAGTCTATGGTGGGGGTCACTATGACACCCCTGTGTTACTGCACGGAGGGTGCTATGTAACACACATAGTAAAAACACATGAGACCCTATGGAGTAAAGGACCCCATAGCCCATAAAACACATTAGCAGTCAAAGGAACACCATAAACATGTCCAAGAGTGGGAGAAAAAGAGTCTCACTCTTGGCAGGATTAAAAAAACAAACTCCATAAATCCAGCAAAACTGCTGGGGGACTCACTAGGTTAGGAAATTCAGCCTAAAGAGAGAATTCTCCCTAACAGGGGGCTATGATGCTGAAACCCGTTTGACTATTAATGTTGGGAAATCTGAGGTAATATCATGCACCCCTTCATTGGGAAGGAGGCGTCTTTATTTCCGGCATTCGTGGTCGATCCAGGGCACCAATTTGGAAAAAGTGGCACAGTATAAATATCTAGGGATCGAAATTACAAACACACAGCGCATGGCTGAAATGGATTCAATGAAGCACTCTAAGTTATTGCAATTGATTTCTCAGTCTAAAATTCTGATCAAAAATGTTCTTTGAAATACGTACTGGATTTTTGTAAAATGAAAGAGGTTCCGATCTTATTGTATGGCACAGAGGGCGTGGTTTTAGATAAAAAATCTTCATGGGCGTCTTTGGAGTCAAAGTACTGGAGGGCGATCTTAGGATTGCCTAATGCAGTTCCTATTGCGCTGATACGATACGAACTAGGGCTCGTGTCTATGTATGCCCAGATAAGTTGGAGACAATGTGCGTTTTTACGCAAGTGCATGTTAGGGGTAAACAGTGGCACAATTTTAGAAGTTTTAGCTTTGACTCTGTTAAAATCAAGAAACATATTCCTACGAAAATGGTTGAAGTGTGTGTTGAACAATATGGGCGATGCAAATGTTACTCTTGATCTGTTGCTCCAGAACCCCGAGAGTGCGAAAGTGAACAGTTATCGTGCTGATTGGGCTGACACTCTAGCCAAATGTACCTTTTACAAAGATTTCAATATTTGGGCCTTTGGTGTAAAATCTTATGGAGTGGTGGCTCCGTATCTAGAGAAAGCTCCATCACCCTCCATTCGTGCAGGCTTTTTGAGGTTCAGATTCAATTTGTGGCATACACGTGACATATTGGTTAGGCTAAATTGATTGCTCATGAATTGAATTATTGCAGATATTGTTTGAATAATCGGTTAAAGGAAACCCTTCATCTGTTAATTGAATGCCCAGCATTAGAGTTGGTAAGTGAAAGATGTCTTCAGAATGTAATGGTGATCCACCCTCAGTGCTCGGGAGAATTGAAATGACAAATTATCTTTTCTACACCAAGAGAAAGAGTGTGGATTACAATAGTACAGTTTTTGAGACTGGTGCTTCCAAGGGGCAAAGATGTATAGTAGGTTAAATACCTCTTAAAATCTTAGGTGAAAATGGAGTGTGTCCTTCCATTTGTTTCTCTTTTTATGTGTTTTTAGGTGTTTTGTATTTTTTAGTCCTCACTATTATTGCATTTGAAGTTGTGTAATTGTATAAAATTATTTTAAAAGTTGTTTATCAACTAAATCAAATAAAAAAAAAAATTAAAAAAAAGATCGGCCTTTCCTCAGTCACATCAGTCCATTGCCCTTCGAGCAGCTGCTTCTCCACTTGTAGAACTGACGCTCAGTGTCATGAATACAGCTCTTCTGTCACTGACCAAGCTCTTCGAAAATGTAGATACTAAAATTAACTCGCAAGCTTAATTGATATTGCAACTTTTGGAACGCGATTCACATATACCAACACCTATCCTCCTCTGGGGGCTGATCAATAGGGTTCTGCCTTCCAACTGCAAACCCAGTGAGATGTCTGCAGAGGCAGGGACCTCATCCTCCGGAAAAAACTTGTGCCTCTTTGTGAATCTGATCTGAGCTCTTGATCCCCCAACTTCTGACTAAGCCAGCATTCACTATCCTTGCCAAATCGAAGAAATCTATTAAACCCCATGAGGTCTTGAAAAAAACTAAAAAGTATCAAATCTTCCATGAATACAGCTTGATCAGGTTCGCTGCACTTCATTCACTCCTTAACTTTGCTGAGCAAATAGTCCCAGATAGCCAAGTCTGCCATTACTAAAAAATATGCAAAATTAGCTCGCGCTAAAAGTGATACGCAGAAAAAGCTTGCAAATCATGTGTCTGTTTCGTCTATTGCCATAGCTTACAATACAAACCACTAGATGACCTCCTACAAGAAGTAGAACTTTATGACAAAAAGGCCCCAGAGCCTACCCTGTGCTTGCAATCAGCTCTGTCTGGTGTGCCTTTAGACTCCTCCCATGAAATATTGCCCCTTCGCAATAATGATTTTTTAACTTTAGAACAAAGGTGCGTTGAAATTACCAAATCAGTTGCCTTATTTACAACTTTGCCTAGGACCAGGCACAACAATTCAGCCTTGAGTACTTGGAGCTCTAACAAACCAATGTGGAAACATGCCTTGGCAGTTAATTCAAGAGCATTGTCATCCACAGTTGTGTCTGCATTACGGTCTCAATCCTCATCAACAGGTAACACCGAACCCACTCGAACCTAGAGGATTTTGCAAGAGCCTGTGCTTAAAAATGATGAAGCCCTACATGCCACTGCTTGCTTTCATCCCTTAATTCTTCAATGCAGAGGTGGTTCATTTCCGACTTATGATCTAAACAGAACTAGCATTCTGAAGATCTTTAGTGATGTTCCAATCCTAGAAGATCTTTACTCTTCTGTTATAGCACAACAGTGGTCTATCAAGTGCAAGACTGGATTCAGTCGGGCATAGTACTCAACACTGTATGGCAAGCCAGAGCTCCATTATTCCAACTATGCTTTTTTCTCACTAAGGAATATTCAACAAAAAAACTCAAGACACCTGAACTTTCAAGCGATAGTGCTCCCTTGAAAAATTGTTTTATTTTTTCTACCTTTAAAAGTAACTTCCACTTGAGGAGCTTTTGAAACGCTGTGACAGGTAGAATCTCTTTCTAAATTAAATTGTTCCCAACAGCCACATTACGTGAGCCATAATTAACAACTCAAGACTGATAAACTAGACACTTATAAATTTGCCAGCTGGACTACTAGGGGCTTCAAACATCTTCTATCTACTACTTTGAATCCATTGACTACCTATGATATTTTTGCCCTTCAGTAAATTTGGGTAACCAAACCATCTCTTTGGGACAAATATAATATCACACTGCTTCCAGCCAAAGCTTCAACTCAAGGTCGACCAATGTGTGGTCTCTTAGTTGCGCTGAGAACTCCCCCAGGTATACAGCTTGAAATGTGAGCTTCTCCGAATATGTTCACTCAATTAGTAAAAATCAAGTCTTCTTCCAAGGTGTTTGCCTTAATCAACATATATTGGAATCATGCTAGCATAAAGGCAGATGCATTCTTGTGAGACTTGGAGTATGTACTAGATCTAATCACCAATAATTGTTCAATAAGACATCTCATCTTAGCTTGCGATCTCAATATACATTGTCTGTCTAAATGTACCCCTCAGAATGCAGCTCTCGTACACCGTTGGCCTTCATTAATAGCCGAGGGACAATTAATGATGTTCAATGGTGCAATTCCTGGTGACATCCCCCCTCAAAACACATGGAAAAGGGACCAGCAGATAGCAATCATTGACTATATTTACACAGATCGTGACTTGTTTGCAATCATTGAACATTTTCAAGTTAAGCTCCAAAAGCAGAGCGATCATGAGCTTCTATCATTAACTTGGCCTTGGTCTCTTCCTCCTCCCCAATTGAAATTTTACAGACCTACCCTTGCACTTTCCGGTGGCAGAAACCGATTCAGATGGACCCCAGATTCCCTGAGAAATTTAAATACACTCGTACTACACCAAAAATACCTATTACACTGCGAATTAATATACTCTGATGGTCTTTATATAGCGGCTTTGCAAATGTTCAAACTGCAACCGTCCTCATTTTCCAAGTGTATCCATAGACAAAAACATGTATACTGCACGAAAGAAAACCTGCCTTTCGCCTTTGCAAAAGAAAACTTTCTAGCCTGCCACTTGCAAATTAGATCTTCAAGGCTGAGACAAGCCAAAACACAATATAAAAATTGGATCAAATCGCTTAAAGGCCTTATTATGCAGAACGATGGCGAACAAATGTTACAGGCATTAGCTACCAAAAAATCAGCTTTAATTTGAAGCCTACTTAATTGAGCAAAATCATATCACCCAAACTCCAATGCAAATTAATGCGGTCCCAGAAGAAGTCTGGGATCACTATCGCATCTTGTATTCCCCTGCTCCTCTCTGTCGACAACTCTCAGTGCAAACGTTTTCCAGCGACATCACCATTGCATTTAATCTAGAAGACATTATTTATCTCAAAGTTAATTTCTTCTAGAGCATCAGGGCCTGATGGGCTCACTAATGCCATGTTAAAATCACATCCTGAAGCCTGGGCCAAAGATCCCTACAATATTTTCACCCATATTGTGAAGCAGCAACGAATTCCACCTTCACGGCGAAAGTCAATTCTCCAGCATGGGGTCTGGCATGGATTCACATGCTCATGAATATTCCCCGTCGTCAGGCTGGGAATCCTTGGTAAAGAAAAAATCAGTATCAGTTTCGTTTCTGATCTGTCTTTCGTAGTAGTAACCAATCACTGATCTCTGCGTCATACTGACCACAGCCAATGACTGCCCTCTACCTAAGCCCCGCCTCTGGCAGCCATCTTCAGATTTTTACCGCACGTTCAAGGGTTGGGAGTCCTCGTGCTTAGCTCTCGAGCTTTTACTGCGTGTTTCACGCTTTTTCAGGTGAATTTTCACATTTTTTCGGTTAATCGAGCCTCAAGCTCCACCGTTTCCACTCCAGTTAACGGCTACCCGTTGCAGGATTTTCCTACGCCCCTCAAGGGTGAAGATTTCGTCGACAACTTCTTGGAGGATTCCAGAAGATTTGCGGCCTACTTCGAGATGGCCCAGGATGCGAGTTCGTCGCCCGGACCCAAGCTGTTTCGCAGCTGCCCTGGATGCGGGCTGCAGAATGTGTTTAAGGAAGACGAACATTTGCGATGCCTCTACTATCTTCATGGGGACAAGACTCATGTAGAGAGGGACTACCAGTTCTGCAAGAACTTGTCGGAGCGGACCATGAGGGACCGTCGATCCCGTCTCGCCAGCTGGTTGGAGAAGGGCTCAACGGGTGAGAAGAAGAAGAAAGGGTCAGAGCGGGCTTCTAAGTCCTGTGCGGGCGCCCCAGCGACGGGGGCCCAACACCAGGCCAAGCGCTGCGAGTCCACTGGCTCCGGGAGCGCCGAAAGGTCGGGCTCTTCGGTCGCCAGGCAGGGCGCACCTTCCCCGGCACCGTCAACCACAAGCCAGCACTCCGGTTCGGGGAAGAGGAAGTCCGAGACCCCGGGTAAGCTTCGGGAGAAGCCCCGTCCGATCTCAGAAGAGGGGGAGCGAGGCGTCGCCCCACCCCGAAGGAGAAGGCCCAGGACGCACCTAAGGTGGTGAAGGCCCCTACCCAGCAGGCAAAGGCCTCTATCGAGGCGATCGCGGCGACTCTGGCCAAGCCGGCAGAGACCCCACCAGCGGAGACTGCCTCCGGGACTAGAGTTTCCCTGCCGCCAAGGAGGGAATCCTCTTTTCAGTCCATCGTCGTGGCCGCCATGATGGAAGAAGCGAGGGGGGGGCACGGTAGCCTCCTCGAGCTCGGAGTCAGCCTCGGAGGAGGAACTGACCGAGTCCGTGAGGAACCTCGAAGTCCAATTCGAGAAGGTTCAATCCCGTAAGGAAGATCCTCGGGAGATAACCGAGGAAGACAACGATGGCGAGGAAGAGCAGCCTTCCCTTCCGGCGCGCCGGAACCTAGGCCTCAGGATGGCTCGGCGGCCATTTTGTCTGCGATCCAGTCTTCATGCTCCGAGATAAGGACGAGGTTCCCACGGCCCAGGCCGGAGGACCCGCAGCCTGGCCCGTCGGGAAGTCCTCAGAACAAACGATGGAGGACCCAACCCTCTCCTCTGCTCGCCCCCGTAAGGCCTACAGTTCCCTCCTCATCCTCCCACGAGTCGGGAGATGACGGTGGGTTGGGCTCGACGACGGGTTCTGAGGGCGACGGCGACGATGACGGAACGGGTCTCCCGTCTCCCGTCGCACGGGCCTCGCCGCCCGACGAGGTTGGCTCATTCCACGCCATGATCGCCAGGGCGTCCGAATTGTTCCAGCTCTGCCTGGAGGAGCAGAAAAAGGAAGGTTTCCTCTATCAGCGCCGGGAGGCCAAGAGGAAGACTGTCATCGCGGTGCCTCTAATCGATGACATCTGGGAGGAGGGCCTGTCGGTTCTCAAAAACCCCTCCACGGCACCAGCCAAACGGGACCGGTACTAGAAGAAGTACCGGGTCCCCGAAACCGCTCCGCTGTGCCTCAGGGCCCAGCCAACGCCAGACTCGGTCGTCTCGGCGGCGGTGAAGAAGAAAGCGGCGGGGTCAGGAGCCTCGACGTCGAATTCCCCGCCGGACGGCGAGGGAAAGAAGTTGGACGCCATGGGGCGGCGGGTCATTTCGTGGTCGGCGACGACGATCAAAGCGGCCAACGCCCTGGTGATCGTGGCCCGTTACGACAGGGAGCTCTGGTTTAAGCTGGCCCCCATATTGCACTTCCTGCCGGACGACAAGAGGTCCGAGGCCCTGGAAATACTGCAAGAGGGCGAGGTGGCGTCGGACCACGCCATAACGGTGGCAACCGATATTGCCGATACCGGGTTCCGCCAGCTGGGCAACGGTGTTTGCCTACGACGACGGGGTTGGCTCCGGGCGACCGACTTCCGTCAGGACGTCCAGACCAGGGTGTTGGACATGCCGTTCGACGGCAGCAACTTGTTCGGGAAGGCGGTGGACGATTCCCTCCAAGCCATAAAAACGGACACGGAGACGGCCCGCGCCCTAGGAGCCCTTCAGCAACCTGGAGGATGCATACTTCCACGTTCCCATCCTCAAAAGTCACCGAAAGATCCTCAGGTTCGTCTTCCAGGGATGCCACTACCAATTCAGAGCACTGCCGTTCGGATTGAAGTCGGCCCCCAGGGTCTTTACCAAGTGCCTAGCACCAGTGGCGGCGCGGCAGCGCCGGCAGGGGATTCACGTCTACCCCTACCTGGACGACTGGCTCATCCGCTCAAGGACGAGGGAACTCGCCGTCGAACACACTGCGAGGACCGTCCAGCTACTCACAGACCTGGGATTCGCCATAAACTACCCAAAGTCCCACCTGGTGCCGTCGCAGGTGGCCCTGTTTCTGGGAGCGAAGCTCGATACAGTGAGGCGCCTGGCGGCCCCGTCGGAAAAATGGACGAATACCATTCTAGGCAAAGTGCAGCGCCTGCTAGCCACGGACGTGGCCAGGGTGAGGTCCGTCAAGTCCCTCCTGGGGATGATGTCCTCCTGCATCTACCTGGTGCGCCTCTGCAGACTACGGATGCGCCCTCTTCAAGAATTTCTCGACGCCCGTTGGATGCAGGCGACGGGCACCTTCGAAGACAGGGTCCCCCTCAACGAGGTGTTCCGGCGGGCGATTCAGTGGTGGGGCGTTCGAGCGCACCTCACGGCGGGCAAGGACTTTCAGACGCCGGCGTACCAGGAGACGGTGACGACGGACGCCTCCCTGGAAGGTTGGGGCGCCCACACCGGAAATCTACACGCAAGAGGCCTCTGGCTCCCGGAGGAGAGGCTCCTGCACATCAACGTCCTGGAACTCCGAGCCGTGTTCTGGGCTCTCAAATCGTTCCTCCCGTCGCTCAAGGGCAAGGTGGTGCGGGTCTTCACGGACAACACCACGACAATGTTTTACATACGGAAGCAGGGAGGCACCAGATCCCCAGCCCTATCCCTATCCAAGGAGGCACAGGATCTGTGGCACTGGGCGGTCGCCCAGGGGATGTTCCTGGTTCCCTTCCTCATGGCAGGAGAAAGCAACACCATCGCCGACTCGCTCAGCAGGGAGCTGCGCGCGTGTCACGAGTGGGAACTGCGCCAGGATCAGGTGGATCAACTCTTCCGACGATGGGGCAAACCCCAAATCGACCTGTTCGCAACAGCGACAAACTCGAAGTGCAAGAGGTTCGCCAGCAGGTTTCCCCAGCCGAGAAGCATGGGCGATGCGTTCTCGTTCCCCTGGGACAGCCTATACCTGAATGCGTTCCCTCCGTTGCTGTTGCTGCTTCGACTCATCAGCCAGCTCAAGAGGTCCCGGTGCAGGATGATCCTCGTCGCACCGGCGTGGCCGAGGCAGATCTGGTTCCCGGACCTTCTGGACTTGTCAACGTCCCCTCCCATCAAGCTGTCGGCGGACGCGGACCTTCACTCCAGAGAAGTCCCCTCCCATCAAGCTGTCGGCGGACGCGGACCTTCACTCCAGAGAAGGAGGCGCCATCTTCCACCACGACCCGGCGTTGCTTAACCTGCAGGCTTGGCTCCTGCAGCGCTAGAGTTTGGAGGCTACGATATACCGGCCGATTGCAGAGAGGTTCTTGCAAAGGCCAGGGCGTCCTCGACTCTCAAATGCTACGGTCATAAGTGGAAGAGGTTCTCTATCTGGTGCCGAGCACAGAAGATCAACCCCCTACGGATTACGGCCGCTCAAGTGCTGCCGTACCTGCTATCGCTGGCAAAGGCTGGGCTAGCCCATGCCTCCATTAAGATTCATCTGGCGGTGATCTCCAGATATACCAGAACCACAGGACGGACGTCCCTGTGGTCCCATCGACTGGTAAAAGAGTTTATGAAAGGACTGTTCTGGTCGTTCCCGCCGGTGAAGGCCCCGTCCCCGGCGTGGGAACTTAACGTGGTGCTGACCAGGCTCATGGGGCCCCCATTCGAGCCGATGCACTCCGCACCGATGAAGTTTGTGTCATGGAAGACTGCATTCCTGGTGGCCATTACCTCCGCAAGACGAGTGGGAGAGATCCAGGCCCTATCCTGCAAAGCACCGTACTTGACTTTCCATGCCTCGAGGGTGGTGCTTAGGACGCACCCCTCCTTTATGCCCAAGGTGCCGTCGGACTTCCATCTTAACGAGCCCTTGGTGTTACCTGTTTTCTTCCCGTCTCCTTCGTCGCCGGCCGAGAGGACTTTGCACTCGCTGGATGTGGCTACAGCGCTGAAGTTCTACGTGGACCGCACGAAGAGTTTCCGGAGGACATCACAGCTGTTTGTGAACTTTGGACCTGTGAATCAAGGGAAGGCTCTCTCGAAGTCTTCTATTTCCAGATGGCTCTCCGGCTGCATCATGCACTGCCACCGGTTGGCTAACCTACCGCTGCCAGGCCGTCCGAGAGCCCATTCGATCAGAGCGATCGCTGCTACTACGCCGTTCTTATCTGGTGTGCCCCTGCTGGACATCTGCAGGGCTGCTACGTGGAGGTCGACGCACACCTTCACGAGATTCTACTGCGTCGATCGGGATTCCAGGGAGGAGTCCAGGGTCGGCCAAGCAGTGCTGCTCAACCTGTTCGCCTAAGGTGAGCCTGGTGAGGAGGTAAGAGATGCTTAATGTTGAGTTTTTTGTATTGCTTAATGTTGAGCCTTTTGCCACCTCCCGTGGTTGTGCATGTGTGTACTGCTATTTATTCTTATATTCATGAGCATGTGAATCCATGCCAGACCCCATGCTGGAGAAGGAACAAGTTACTTAGCTGTAACTGTTGTTCTCCAGCATGGGTCTGGCATGGATTCACATGCGAACCCTCCCGCCTACCTCTCTGCGGCTCTTCACTTGGTCATACTGCCTCTTCACGTGCTACCAAATCTGAAGATGGCTGCCAGAGGCGGGGCTTAGGTAGAGGGCAGTCATTGGCTGTGGTCAGTATGACGCAGAGATCAGTGATTGGTTACTACTATTGGTTACTACTACGAAAGACAGATCAGAAACGAAACTGATACTGATATTCCCCTGACGACGGGGAATATTCATGAGCATGTGAATCCATGCCAGACCCATGCTGGAGAACAACAGTTACAGGTAAGTAACTTGTTCCTTATTGTTCCAATTTTTTAAAAAGGTGACAGTCATTCACCACAGAACTATAGTCCCATCGCTTTATTAGATGCACCAGGCAAACTGTTTGCACAATTGATCTTAAGAGATTTTAACTGTTGGATGTCCTGTCAAGACTTGCATGATCCTTTTCAAACAGGTTTTGTCCCGGGGCTTGGCACCGCGGTTAATTTACTTAACATCAATGCGATAAAAATGTACGGATAAGAAGCAAAGCAACCTGCCTATATGTCTTTCATTGATATTAAGACCGCTTTTGACTCTGTTTCCAGAGACTTGCTGCGACTCAAGCTAACCAACGCAGCTTGTCCCACCCACATCAAGGCTCTGATTTTACAATTGCATTCTGACACAACAATCCAAATTCATCTGACTCTAGATGGTAAACTCTCGGCCCCTATTCCTACCTTTTAGATACCTTAAACAAGGCTGTATACTGGCCTCTGCCATGATTAATTTGTGTATATCCGACATGAGGCATCACTTTGCCAAGTTAATTTCTGACTCTCCAAAACTAGGTTAACGAACTGTGTCCTTGCTATTCTATGCAGATGACTTAGTCCTATCTAAAACCCCAAAGGGCCTGCAAAATCTTCTCACTGCTCTGGAAAATAAGGTTATTTTGAACCAATTTACAATCAACCTAGAAAACACCAAAATCTTAATTTGTGCATTTAGGCGCCAGATTAACGAATGCTTCTATACCTGGCACCTTCATGGAACTTGTTTACAAGTGGTCAATGAATACTGCTATCTAGGTTTAAACACCAACAATCATAACTCTGCTTTTCCTTATTCTGTAGAGCTAAGGAAGACAGTTCAGACAGCTGCTGCTCAAGCTCACATCATCCATACGAAATATGGCAGATATTTCACTGTACTGCCACTTAAATTCTATAATCCGAATGTAGGGTTATTTTGGAAACTAGTTCTATCCTTGCCAAAGAGTCAACCAATGTGCCTAGTGAGGCACGAATTGGGCCTGCTCTCACTGAACATATCTTATGTTTGGAAAGTGTGCTCCTTATATAGGAAAAGTTTATTAGCCTCAAATCCCGTCTCCCTACTACATGCCTTATACATTTATGTGAGCACATCCGAAGACCACTTTATAGAAACCTGGAGACAGCAGGTAATCGATGTCATGGCAGCGGCTGATATTTCAACTGAGCTCTTACTGACTAATCCAACACGAGATAAACAAATACTATGGCGATCTGACTGGATCCTTGTGTGACAACTTTGTATGACTCAACAACAATTTAAACTTGAACAATTAAATCTAAAAACGTTCACACCCCAGAATCTTATCTAGTGAAGTTCCCATGCACACTCTACAGGAATTTATTTTGATTGAACTTGTGGCTAACGAAGGATGTTCGAAGGATGTTCTAGCTAATCGAAGAATTATTTCCAAGTTTGATAACGTATGTAGATTTTGCCAGGATCCTGAGAAACATTTGCTTACATTGTGTCCGCTGTTATTAGAGAAAAGAATGTTTTATTTGCAACCATTTTTTCAAGCCTACTTAATCCTCACATGTGAATCTTTGTGGTGCAGAATCTTCAACACTCAACATACATGTGTCAGAATTGCAACCATGACATTTTTATTGTCTTTAGACTTCGGCTGAGTTAGTTCAACTCATTCTACTTGCATCTTCTCTATCTTTCTTCTATTGAATTGTAAAATGTAATGATCATAGCGAGTTTGAACAAATGGTATATGTCAATTCTACCAACAAACCATGTCCCAAGTTGCACTCGATTTTACTTCCAATGTTAAACTGTTTTTAATTTTCTAATGAATTATGAAATATCTATTTTACACTCTCATGATGTTCCATGCTTTTACATACAAAATCTCATGTGATGATGAATTTTATATTTTTTAATGACAATCTGAATTCTGTTCTGTGTATATTGAAAGGTTGATTTTCTTCTTCAACCATAACAATACCAAATAAAAAAAGAATGGGAAGCCCCTTACCTTAACATATTTTAAAGAGGCTACTGGTAGAGATGAGGGAGCACTTCAGATACTCCCAGCTATGATTCTGGGTTTCACACAAGACTGTATTCACAGCTGGCATTAGAGCAGCAAGGAGCTGGGCGATGTCATTGAAGGAGGAAATTATTAATAGAAAAATCTCCCAATTGTATAAGATCTCTCATGTATAAGATCTCTCAGAAGATAACCGATCATACAGGGCTGACCGTGAGCAAAAAAATGGGGATTACGATTACAGGGGAATCTTGGGAGTGCATATGGGAGAGTACACATACATCCTCTGTTTAAGGCCATAAAGGAATGCTCGTATACATTTTGTTATTGCTGTTTTTTAACTCATTTGAGAATTCATCCCAACTCATCACCTCAGTGCTGGAGTAACTGTGGAACGATAGGAAACATGTAGCAAATGTGGTGGGATTGTTCAAAATGTATCTTTTGGAAAGCGATGTAAGCCACATTAAAAAATGTTGGGCTTTCTGTTACCCCTGGGACTAGAAGTGGTAATTCTGGGAATATTGGCAGAAGGGAGCTATGCAAAAAGGCACTACTGCCGTGCTGATCATCACTTGTTAAATGCTGCTCGCCTAATGCTAGTGCGGTTTTTGAAATCGTCAGCAGGACCCATTGCACACTGGTGGCTGAAGATATGGGGAGCAATGGCTATGGTGAAAACAAGAGTTAGCTGCAGGCGACTTCCAAACATTTTGGAAGGTATGCTTCCCATTTCAAGAATGCGTGACGAACTGAGAACAATGGTTCCATAGATCATTGCTGTTTGCCAATCTTAATATAGAGGTGGGCATTGGCAGTGTTGATGGATTTAGCCTGGTCGGGCCTGTGGGGCAGGAAGAGTGGTGGGGAAGTTTTGTTCATTGCAGGCGGATAGATGAGCGGCAGCATTTTGTGTTCCCACTATATTTTGCTTCATCAGCTGCCCTATTCAATTTTACTTTGGACATATTCACATTTCAGAGAATATACGTTAGTGATTGTTTGGTATTCTTTGTTTTCTCTAATCAACGAAAATAAGAAAAAGCTTGAATACATTTTCAAGGGACAGTGAGTAACATTGCTTTGATCAGTGGCAGGCAGATCCAAAAGGAAGAGGAAAACGGACTGACTATGTACGATCCTTAAAGAAGCTAAATCAGCAAAGCCAACTTCCCGCAACTATTCAGGGATCTGCAGAATGACCTGGAGCGCTGGCATAAACAAGAGGTATCATGGTTAGGAAGAATCGCGACCCTGAAAATAATCTTGGGACCATATTCGATCTACAAAAGCCTCGCCCTTCCAGTCACTATCCCCGAGAAAGAGCTACTAAAACTAGAAAAATGGCTGCTAAAATGCGTATGTGGCAGGAAAAAAACCACAAATAGCCAAGAGATTTATGCCTAGGGGTACAGCAGGGGAGGCCTGGTGGGTGCCGGATGTCTCCAGGTACTTTCTCGCAGCACAACTCTCACAAGCCTTCGCCTGGCAGGCAACCACCAACCAACCCAGATGGAAGCAAATAGAAGAGGTGTGGAGTCCATTTCTGCTAGAATCCCTCTCACACATCGCAATACCGCGGGGGGCCCGGGCTGTAGCCCATTAACATCTACCAAAAACACAGTCAATTGCTGGAGCTGGGCGGCATGCAGATGGTGGTTCAGGGGCTCTCTGGGGCCCCTGACCCCAGTATGGGACAACCCTGACTTCACCCCTGGGACGGAGCCTGCGGGTTTCAGTAGATGGCGGGAGGGGGGCATAAGCTAAATAACTGATTTCTTTAACAATGGGCCCCATTAACATTCGAGGAATGCAAGGATAAATTTTAGCTCCCAGAAACTGAAAGATTTCGATATGCGCAACTAATGCACTGGATGACACAAATCGAGATAAAAACACATGGAGGCAGGGACTTCACTGTGCTTCAGAGTACCCTAACATAAGCAGCCCCAAGAGGGAACATCTCACTCCTTTATAGACTCCTAGATAATGCCGTTGTTACCAAGAAGGAGCACTATGTGCTTAGTTGGGAAAGGGACGTGGGACGTGAACTAGGGCTCGAAGACTGGGGTCGCATCTGGGCCCGCATGAATAAGAGCTCAAAATGTATTACAAATAAGGAGAGGGCATTGAAGGTGTGTTACAGATGGTATATCGCCCCAGAAACGCTAAACAAAAGCAACCCAACATTATCACCACAATGTTGGAGGGGCTGTCAAACAACGGACACACTATTCCATCTCTTATGGTCATGTTCGTAGTCAGCCTGATTCTGGAGTGAGGTCCTAGAGCAGATCCGACTAACCACAGGACTGACAATACCATGGGATCTGGGAATCATACTATTGGGGACATGGCTGAAGGGGCATTCCCACTGACGTGGCACCTGGCGGACCTAATCGCACACCTGCTCACTGCAGCCAAGATTACCATAGCCCAACTTTGGAAACAACCTGAGGGTCCAGTGCTCGCGATGTGGTGGACGAAATGCTGGGACACAGCAGTGGTGGAAAAAATAAGTCACCCGTGCAGGAAATATGGGGAAATTCTACAGCACATGGTCCCCCTTTCTGAACTATGCTGAACAATTCATGAGAATGGCCTGCCAGCCACCCGCACTTCGGTGGTGCACAACATCTTGGCTCACCCATCCCTGGACTCACCAACGGGCCACTACTCTGCTGTCACACCAAACCCTTAACTAGTCACTACAACCTGTCAACAGCAGCTCATCACCCCTAATTGTCATCGAAAGCTCATGAACTATCCCTCTGGGTACAACGCTGTCCCCCCTAAGTGGTTCTGTCCTAATGCATGTGGTTACGATCCCCTGCAACTTGTCACCTCTTGTTTTGTTTTATTCTGCTGTATTTGCTTGTGTTCTAGTTCAGTACATGGCACATTCTAGCCGCAAGGAAGGTATATGGGCTGTAGTATGGATCCAGGACCAATATCAGTAGTCATATGAAAAAGGTGTTCCAGCACAGACACAGAATACAAATTAACAGCCACATGAAATGTTCAAGTGCTCAAGCATGGATACAGGATGTAGATTGGAAGCAAGCTGGGAGGTACACATACTATTGAATATATGGGATACAGATTACAACTTGCCAGTAATGTACTCATAGCAGAACCTAGTCCGAGAAAAGAAATGTGCCATGGTTTTCAAATGTTGCCATAATTGAGCAGAGAAACACATTTTGGTGCGCAGTATATTAATGTTCAACGCTGTTATATATGAAGAAACACAGTAATTAATGAAACCATAAGTGAGGCTTTTTTGAAGAGCGAACCCTGAGAACGAAAATACTCTTAGGAATTGGAAATTTTAACATGCGAGTTAAGCTGGGAATTGAGCCCAATCTGTAATGTCCGCAGACCACATTGTTCCCCACTTCTTGTCATACTTTAAGGAGTAATTATTTGTGAATGTTTGACTTTCCTCAACTAAAGTAATACCCTGTTTTTCAGACATGAATTGGAAAGTATGCAAATCACATAATAAACCATTGTGGCAATATTGCTTTTGAAAACATCCTTATAGAAACATATGCAAAAGGATTGTAGCTTTATTTTCTCTTTCATAAACCTAAGTCCATATGCACTAGAATACACTTTTTTATTGATTCAGCTGATTAATCAACTTTACAATTTTACATTTAAAATTAATCTTATAAAATTCTTAAAAAGTCCAAGATATTACACCGTACGAAATGTCATCGTTAAAATCTTCCTAAATATTTCCTAATACAAAACTAAAACTAATCCTATATTTTTTAATAAAACATATTATTATCATACTTTTTTACATACTAATTTCATAGGCATTTATTGATCATACTTCTCCTAAATGTATTAGGTTAAATTCAATGCATGTAAAAAATTCAAAGCAGCAATTTGTAGTATCAACTGTTGACCTGAGCATATATTTTTCCATAGTTCATCTGTCGTCAATGTGCCATATTTTACAGCTAACTTCTTGAAGTGCAAGGTGCGTAGATCACCATTGGGCAATTAATCAATAAGGGCTGTAACGTCTCTTTAGTCTGTGCAGTCATACAGAATCGACGCACATTCGCACAGTTTTGAATGATCCCACGTCTGTTCTGGATAACTCTTGTGGGCCATAGATTGAACCTAAGCCTCATGAATTCACTTCTGTGTGAAAGAGAAGGTGATTTAAGGATACATTGTTCAACCAAGCCCTGTTTCTTGTCATGAAATGGATTGTTCGTAAAATCTATACACTTATCAAAGGTAAGAATCCAATCATATTCAAATCATTTATTTTAGGCTCTACAAGGATTTTCCAAAAGGGTTTGCACAGATATTTCTGCGTCCGACAAGGGCCGGATTACTATGTCATTCCATTGCTGCACAAACATGTGTCTTGACGTAAGCATATACTTAGATAAAATACCCAACAACATGGTTGAATTTGCTGCTATTAGACATTTCCTAAATAGCGATATTAATTGCCATAAGTATCCGGTATTTAAGGAAATCAACCCACATTAATTCTGCACCCACACTGCTGGTACACAGTTGGGTAAATTAAAAATGCACCTCCGATATCGCGCCTCAGATTTTAGCAACATCGATTCTCTAAAAATGTTCTTTGTCTCGGCCCCATATAACAGTATTGGAGTTGTTTTTTGAGTAAAAAATGAGATTGCGGGACTAAGGATAAATTTTCCATATTTTGCCGTATGGTGACAGATTGTGAGATCCCTGTTTCCAGTTTCACTTCTAAATTTGCATAGTATTCTTTATTAGATTTGGTATTACTAATCACTACGCCTAAGTATGTATACTGTTGTACAATTTCCAGAGGCACGTTCTGTAAAAACAATGTCTTACTGTATTTTTTTCGTCCATTGTTGCTACATATCATCACTTTTGTTTTGTTCAGATTAATTGTCAGAAGATTGCAATTGACATATTTTGGCAGTGCATCTAAAAGACGTTGCAGACCTTGTGGTGTTTTTGACATCAAAACAAGGTCATCTGCATAAAAAAGGGCCGGAATTTGCTGACCGTTTATTTTCGATGCATCATTGTCAATATCTTCGAAATCCTCTGACATATCTGAAATAAAAAAGTTGAAAAGGGCAGAGGCAAGATTACATCCTTGACTCAATCCACGAAAAGTTGGAATTTCTGTAGTCAAGTCCCCTTGAAGGGAAATTCTTATTCTAATTTCAGTTTTCGTGTGTAAGGTTTCGATCAAGTCACTTAGATTCGATGGGCAATTAGCTCTTTCCAACTTTCAAAATAAAATCTCTCTCGAGACAGAATCGAAAGCGGCTTGAAAGTCCACAAAAGCCATAGAGAGAGGTAAACTAGAATTACAGTGATGTTGTTGTATGACAGCAATGGTATACAAATTAATAGACGTGCCCAATCCCGGAACAAATCCTGTCTGAAAACAGTTGCGTTGTTGATTTTGAGCTGTTCATTGGTTAAGCTTTATCAGCATAAATCTAGAACAGATCTTCCCTGGAGCATCAAAAAGGCCGATCGGTCAATAATTAGTGGTACCTGACCGATCATCCTTCTTGAATTTTGGTACAATTACTAATCGATGCCAGGACTCTGGGATAATTCCCGAGGTAAGTATTGACTGGAATATATTGTAAAGAATTCTTGCCCAACCCTGAAGGTTATCTTTGAACCTTTTTTTATTGAGGCCATCAGGACCAGGAGCCCGAGAGTTACTTGATTTAATTATAAAGTCAAGCACATCTTCTTCGTCAATCCTCAGGTGATAACAAGAATCAAGAGCCTTGGTTTGTTTAATCGTACTAACAATTGGACGTGCGTATAGATTAGTGAAGTGATGAATCCACTTTTCATTACTGACACCATTTATTTGAACAGTGAGTTGGGTATTTTGTGTCGCTAAATTTAGCAGTCCCTATATCTGTGCCAAATATTTTCCATAGAAGGGTCTTAACATTGCTTCACCATCAGATTGGTAAAGTTGTATTTTTTTTAGAACGGCGCCAATTATTAAATTGGCACTTTAAAACTCTTAATAGACCAGATCGTTCATGGCTAGATTTTAACAGAACTAACTTCCTTTGTTTTCTCAATTCTCTTTTTCGATCTCGAATATCTGGGTCGAAAGTGTGTTTTTTTAAAATAATTGTATCCCATCTTATACCTCGAGTGGACTTTAAATATCTGCAGGGCATTTACATATTTATCGCCCAACCACATTGAATGTCCAGGCTCTTGTAATTGACCCGCAATGATGTTCTCATTAAGATGGTTTAATGTTTCCATATTCCATTTAAATCGAGTGCTAGCATTCTTTACCAATGTATTGTTTAGGTGCATGGTTCAAATGTAACGAGAATTGGAATGAAAGTAGATTATGATCGCTATTAACCTGTTCACATACCTTAAATTTCTCAATCTTGGTGAATGAGCCAGAGTCAACATAAACATAGTCTTTAATGGCGCTTCTTGTCCCTCAAGGCCATGTAGCGACTGCAGGCACATCACCAGTAATTGATCCATTGAGCATATGTAATTGGTGCGCTTTCATTAGAGATTGCCATCTATTCAATGCTGCACAGTTCTTATTGTGGGTGCTATTTAAACATTGTACATTCAAATCCCCTGCTATAATAATATTCATGATATCAGGGGAATTATATACAACACTCAGGAGTTCTTCGAGATCTTTAAAACATGTATTGTCAACCAAGGCTATGGGATTTCTGTACATATTCATTAAAGCAACCATTGCGCCAGAAAAGGTGATCTTAACCAGTTGTAAATGATTATTTGGCGAGACCCATGCTTGTAAATCTAACCCTATATTATTTTTGATGGCAATCATGAGGCCTGACGTTGGTTAGCCTATTTCTTTTTTAAGAGCTGGAATCAAATTCATTTCATGATTGTTCCATAAGGGCTGATCAATTAGCCAGGTTTCCCGAAATATCAATAGGTCGAATGAGTCAATCATATTAGCACTTTCATTAGTCAAATGAGCATGCCCACGAGTATTCTAGCAAGCAACACGTAGCAATTTAACAATGTTATTTCCCACTAGCTATCATTTTGCAATCGAACTCCATTGATCTGTTGGAGCTCTAGATTTATTTAATTAATTTGTAGTTGCATGCTGTACTTAGTTAATAAATCTACGGTATTGCAGTCTATCCAACACCTCATTATAGCTTTTGTTATTATCAGAAGGATTGAATATTGTGGGGTCCTGGGCTACAATGAAACCTAGTTGGAATCATTAAATAGCTCATTGGGTTTTACTACAGTATTTCAAAGCTGTACATACTTCCAACAAAAAGTGTGGTAAGGCCACCTACTCAGAGTAATTGTTTGCCACAGACTTGCAGGTTCTTGTTCATGAGAAGACAATTTGAAGTTGAGGAAAAGTACTGTTTTGTGTCAAATAAGCAGACCAGAACATAAGCTTGCCCAGGGGTTGGCCATTTAGTCACTCTCTTGTCTATGTTCCCTTCAAATCAAATGGCCTACATAAAATGAAAGATAAGGCAATGGGTTAAGCAATGGCAGCATAATGTGAAAAGGCAACCCTTCCAGGAGGCAACTCAGTACCATAGAGTAAGGTAAGATGATTTGTTCAGGATCACAGTATGCTGCGGTGGCTAAGCTGGGAGACAAGCATCATCAATTTTGTTCCACAACTTCAAATTTGAATACCTGTTCGCCTTTCCACACTAATACTTTATGCTCTTTACAGCTCTCATTGCAGCGGCTACCTCTAAACCTGCACCATACTTGTGCTATGTTAGATGTTATAACTGTCATTCTATCGGGCTGGTACATTGTTTTGCAACAGCGGCTGTGTTATTTCACCAACGTTTATATACTCCAGTTCATCAAACTCCGAGTGTGGAAAGCTTGGTTCTGCCTTGTTGGGATTTGAAACTGTGCCCTGGCATATGAACAGATCACTGAAACAAGTGCTTATCCCACTGATATTTCCTGAACCAGTGTGGCACTGAAACGTCTCGATATTAATTTCAACTTTGGTTACTGCATGTTATCAATAGAGGAACCATAGAAAGTGCAACATCAGTTATGCTATAGTGAACACAGTGTATGCACTACAGTGTACACAGAGCACATTAAAGGATTAATTAATCAGATCGCTTTTCAGTTCTCAACAGACAGCAGGATCGGAGCCTCCACAGCACACTGGATATTTTCATGGCATGAGTGATTTATGTTTTGAAAAAAAAATATGCACAGTCTTCCTTCCAAAAGTCAGCCAATTGGGGGCACAGGGAACTTGCCAATTTTTCCCTCTGATAAAGGTTCCATGTAAAAATGCCCCCAACAAAAAGACAGTCATAACAAAAAGTCACCAGGAAAAGGCTGTGGTGAAAGGTAGTTTCATATAGTATTGTCCCCTGCATCCCCTGTAATGGAAGCGGGGGACACCCGCGCAATCCCTGCTCCCCTTGAACATATCGAACAAAACAAAACTAAACAGCCTTTTCCCGGCAACCTTTTGTAATGACTGTTTTTCTTGAAGATATTTTAACTGGATATGCTGATAAAAGCGTCTCTGTGCCCTCTATTTTTCCACTGATCTAATTGACCCACTTGTCCCTTACTGTTCAATTTCCCACATGTCCATTTTCTGACCTCTGGTCACATTGGCCAGGGAGTGGACATTATGAATACTCAGGCTGTCGTTTTCGCTAGTTCAATTTCTCACTTGAGCTTGGTTTAGTCAGAGGTCAGTTTTCTATATTATCCAAGATAGACTGTTAGATGTTTACGTTTCCCAGGGGTCTGCATACAATGATGTATGACCTTCATGCGTTTTATGTGGTTGGACTGAGGCACTTTCCTACACCAGTTACTATCGATACCCACATCTTTTGTCTTCTATTTATTAAGAGAAACAATGGGCCTCATTTCGAGATTGAAGGTAGTCATGGTGCTATTTGCGCCATGACTGCCTCCAATAACGGGTCCGGCACTGGTATGGTTCAATGGGGACTTACCGGTGTAGTTCGACCTTTGCAGCACCGGTAAGTCCCCATTGAAAAAGCCATTCCCCATTCCCATTAGAGCTCCCATAGGGCTCAATGGGAATGGGGAAGGCGCTAATAACGGTACCGCAAATTGCGGTACCATTATTAGCTCTAAAGTCCCTTAACGGATCCCGTCCATAACGCCTGGTCAGACCAGGCGTTAAAGGAGGGACCCGCTAAGGGATCTCGTAGTAGGGCGGTAAGGGATTACCGGCACCGGTCTCCTTACCCGTGCCAGGTATCCCTTACCGCCCTACTCGGAATGAGGGCAAATGTGTTTGTAACAGACGCCCAAGAAACATACAGTAGACACGGCTGTCCTGAGACCAGGCGCCTGACAAAGCAATGTGAATAAAACATGATCAAGCAGTAGTAGCGAGGGAACCAGAGGTATATAGACCAGCCACTTAGCAGACAATCGATTTGGACATTTTTACTGTAGATGGAGGTAGTTTCATTGGGGACAACGGGACAGAGCTATTAAGGGGGCAGAGGGGAATGGAACATCCACTAGAAGGAGAAAGTGACCTCTAAGTGTACATTTAGAGGTATGGTTGTTGGTGGGGTTTTTGATTTCATGGGGTACGGAATTCCAGTAAATTGGGGCAAGTATAGAGAAGGAACAGAAATGAGTGATAGCACAGAGTGGATAAGAAAAAGTAAGTTTGAAAGCGTGCGAGAGCAAAGGGTGTGAGTAGGGGATTAGTGGAAAAATAAGGGATAACAGGTTTAGAGGGGATAAACTGTGAGCATGGAGACACTCTGGAGAGGTAGGAAAGGAGTGAGAATAGTGAGTGTGGCTGGTAAAATTGAAGATTTCATTGAAGAGTGAGAGTACAAAAGCAGGCCAGTTTTAGGCTGGATCAGTACTCATGGGAACTGAGTGCAAGAGTTCACATGAGAGATTTGGTTGGGTGATAGGTGAGGAATCTTATGGTGTATGCACCTTTTTTACACTGTCCTGTGTATCACTGGTTTTCACTTTAAAGAAATCTGTCTTGGGATTCAGAGCTCGGTAATATTCGAACACTCCACTAGGATCACGGTGAGGTGTTGTAGAATGGTTAGAATAAAAGAAAAGCACGTAATATACCAGTAGCTTCCTGAGAGCACATTATGTAAATGTTAGACTAAATGTGTTTGTTTGTGGCGTAGCGTTGTTCCTTATACAATTCCACACCGTTTCACCAATCTGCACCAACTTTTACATTGTGGCCTGCCAGGGCCCTCCACACTTTACCAGCTACATGACATTTGGACACACCACCCCTTTCCCTAGATTTCAGTACCTCCACACATGAGATGTTTCACCTGAAATCGGCGAAACATCAATGTGGTCGTAGAAGAACCAGTCCCGACACGAGGAACAAAACCTGAGGTCCAGACCCTAGGATGCATGGTTTCCAAGGTATTTGCATTGCAATGCACCGCAACGAACTGCACCACGCCAGGGTGAGGTGACAGGTGGGGGAGAACACAGAAGATCCCAGTATGTAGCAACACATCAACTCTCACCTCCCCCCAAAGTCTGCTCTGGGATATGCCAGCCACACGCACCCATTCTCAGTGCAGTTTACTTCAGTGTGCAAAACACATGAAGCGATAAGATAATCAAAACAGCGACCTACAGGATCAGTGTTATCATGTCTGTCTGATCCCGGTGGAGAACAGGTACTTCTGCTAGTAATGAATACAAGCAGACAGATTGACTTGGTGTACTGTTGGTGAGGAAGTATATCTCGAGGGCAATGAGATGTCTTGGAAGCAAGACAACGCAGCGCAACACAGGTTCTAATCCTGATCCCGTGCTTAGAAACCATTCGCTAGTATTAAGCAAGTTATAAAATAACAATTCTAATGAGTTATAATTATAGTTAAAGAATAGCTGAGATGGGGAAGTTAGTTCAGGGGAAAGATTGTGGACAACCAGCTCCTGAAAATGGGAGGATCAGAGTGATGAAAAAATCTAGAGACGCATGGTTCTTATGGACACTCATAATCACAGCCATGAAATGAATGCCCATTAGATTATCGCTAGAACCTCACCTCTGGCAAAGGGTGCATGGATTTTTGAAGTCCTAGCATATTTGAGCGACTTGCAACCAATGTGTCTGTTTAGTGTTCTGTAGGATAAGTGCATTGTAGTGTTGTGCCAGCCTCATTGTGCTGCTGTCGAGACCATGTGAAGATGGTGAGATTCAGTCCATTCGCTGCGGTGGGGCTAAGGATTCTGCAACACCATTATAGATATTTTTGACCCAGATACTTTGTTTGATTCAGCAAGAAAAATTCGAAATAGTTATACAATTGCTGTACTCTGTTATCCATATACATTTATGAAAAACATATCTTGCATCCCCTGGTCTTATTTTCTGTGCTTGATTAAATTAATATTTGATATTCCACATACACTTAATTGAATACCAAATATTTTATTTTTGATATACAGAGCAAACTGAATTACCTACAGTTTGAAACTTCGGAAGAAGCATGTGAAAGATATCACATCTGTGTTGAAGATTTAAGGAAGAAAGGCTTCAAATTAAGAGATGACATTCCACGAGAAGCTGTTCACTTGACTTCGGAAAAGCTGCAGGAGGTTGGCATTGTCTCCAGCACTACATGATTCTCTCCTAACGGTTCCAAATTGTTATATTTTGTGTTCAAAAGGGCTGCTGCATATGTATGAGTGTAGGATATGCATGTACTTGCTAAGTGTACTCGGTTGAATCTCAATAGATTAGCGTATGTATATTTGATTGTAGGGATATTCAGTGTCAGTGCTGCTACACTTTTTATAGAGAGATTAATGGTGACCCAATGAAAATCACCCATTGGGCAGATCAACCAATGTGATCGGGTGGCTAACTATCGGCCGATCTCCATCACTCCTTTCCTGGGCAAACTCTTGGAAAATCTGGCCATCTTCCAGCTTAATCTACATACTGAATCTGCTGATTGCCTCCATGAACACCAGTCTGGCTTCAGAGCTGCCAGAAGCACTGAAGCTGCTCTCCTGAACACCCGTGAAGACTTGCTCTCAAATCCTGACTCTGATCTCCCTTCTGTCTTCATTCTCCTCAATCTATCCTCTGCTTTTGACACAGTGGCCTGGTTGATCTCCTTTCTCACCGACTGACCCTTTTGATCCAACTGTGGTCTTTCCTGTCTTCTATCTCTCTCTCTACTTGTGGTGTTCGCCAGGGGTCTAACATCTCTGCCTAGCTCAGCAGCCACTACCTGGCACTACTTGCCCACTGCATCGCTACTTTCTGCTCCAATTTTCAATGTTATGCGGATGACACTCTGCTCTTTTTCAGGATCCCCTCAGCCACCTCTGCTTCTTCTCTCATACCTGACTGGCCGCAATTCGTGAATGGTGTTCCGCCAATTATCGCTTTGTTAATGCCAGTAAGACTGAGATCCTCCACATTGGGACACCCACTCCCTTCTTTCCTCTCTTTCTCTGGCCGCCCACTCTGGGCCCTCTGCCTCCTCCTTACTATGAGTCTAAGAACCATGGTGTCATCTTTGACTCTACCCTCTCCTGCACTTATCAGACCGACCCTGTTGGCTGCCTTAAACCTAGCACTTGCAAATTGCTGGCTGCGTTACCACTGTTTGTTGTTTTTATTATTTATTTATTGTTATTTGTTTCTCCTCTGCTTCGCACTTTCCACTTCTCCCTCCTTCCATGCACTTTTCCCCTCCCCCTCTCCCATGCACTTGCACGTTCTCAATGTCACTGGGCCTAGTAAGATCGCTGTTTTGTTCTCCCCTGTTCCCCTCCCTTGCCTTGTCACGCTCTGAAACACTTGTGTACGAGCGCAATAGAAATAAAATATCAATCAATCTCCTCACATCTGTGACGTCTCTAAGAAGTCAAACTATCAGCTGCACTTCCTCAGAGGTATTCTTCCTTTTCTCACTTTCCCCCAGAATCTCACTGCCTCCAGAGCTCTGGTCCTCTCTAGGCTGGACTGTTGCAACAGCCTCTTTCTAATTCTTCCTGCCTCTACTCTTTGACCTTTACAGCTTATCCAGAACAGGACTGCAAGACTTGTCCTTGACCTCAAGCCCAGGGATTGTATCTCTCCAGCTGTGAAATCTCTTCACTGGCTCCCTGTGGCTGCAAGGATCAACTTCAAGACTTTGTGCATCATCCACAAGGCTTTCTGGGGCCTGCGACCACTGTACCTCCAACTTTCTCTTCCAATACATATTCCTTCTCAAGCTCTCGCTCATCCACCACCGACACTCTGAGGGTCAGACGCTTCTCCAAACAGAGACTTTGGGGCAGATCTAGCTCCTTGGATGCGGCATCCCTCTGGAACAGCTTCCCTGCCTCTCTCAAACTTGAGCAGAGCCACCTCTGGTTCCGGAAGCAACTCAAGACCTTTCTTTTTGCTTCCACTTTCTCTCTTCTACTCCCCTGCTGATGCACCCGACTGCTCCGCACACTGGTCACCCGGTCACCCTCTGAACTCGGGCACAGGCTCCTGCATGTCAAGTTGCCCGCGCACTGCCTCTGGGCTCCCCAGCACTTAAGGGTCTATATCTGCAACCCTGCAGTCCCTTCTCTCTGCACTTATGAGCCACTTGCTGGCTGCACTGGTGAGTTAACTGCACTTCCCCTCCCGCTGGCTTTTCTCCCCTTCCCTTTTCCCTTTACTTGCGCAATCTGATTGACACAAGGCTTAGTAAGATCGTTATTTTGTCCTCTGTCCTTGTCTTATCGCGCCTAGAAACACTTGTGTACAGGCGCGTTATAAATGCCACATCATATCATATCTAACCATCAAGGTCCCTGAATTGGAACAACCTCCCACCAGACTTTACAATAGCGCCTAATCACTTGATGTTCTGAGAAGCCCTCTGAAGAGCCTTTGCACAGAGTTACCACTGCTGGGTTTTTTGCCAGTACTGGCCAATTCTTGCAAGGCTAGTAATCTACCCATACTAATGAGGTTGTTAGACCCTCATTGGTTACATTTATTTTGGTATAATGATGTATTCTGCATCACTGTGCAATGATAGTAACTATCAGAACAGCTGTGGGAATACAATCCCTTCTGGGATTATTTTAATATTGCTGACAACTTCAGCTTGCCTCTGCTTCATACTCCTCCTCTTCACAAGCCCCCCCTTATCGCCACCTTCCCTGTTAGCTACCCCACTCCCCATCCCTTCCCCTGGTTTTGCTCTTAGCACTCTGAAGTATCCATTGTTTGCATGCAGCATGAAACCAGGTAAATTAATACATCTCGGCATTCGGTATGTTGCAATAATCTAGGGCAGTTTTGGACTATATATATATATATATATTTCTATATATATATATATCCCTTCATCCCTAAGCAGCATATTCATTAGTGAGGGATCATAGGATTTGTAGTACAAAACATTGGTGGAACCGCAGGTTGCAGAACCCTCATCAGGGGGATGAGCCCAGCACATTAGCTAAAGGGAAGATCCTGGAGTCTTGAAATAACTTCTCTAATTGCAGATTTTGGAGTAATGCGATAAATCTCTCACTTAACTGCATGTAACCAGAATGTCTGTTATAGTGCAGACGTCCAGTGATCTAGAGTCAATTCAGAACAAGTCCCTTTAGAGAATGCTAGGTATTCTATGATCTAGCATGAAACTTTTTTTAAAACCAAGTAGGTGATGTGTGTATCACTTTTTGGTTGGCTCTGTGCATGGTTTGAAGCACCATTCTTTCGATATGCTACTGTTAATTCTTCACCTTCAGGAGCAGATACATTATTGCCCTGCTTTAAGTATTATGATGAATCCTCGGATTTCCCACGCGGCCAGGGAGGTGAGACTGCTACCCGATAGTTCCCCTGGGAGTGGTACTCAGCAGGAGGATCTCATGGGCAGGGATCCCCTCTATGGGATTAGGGATGACTATCAGAGGAGAATGCAGTATAACACCCAGTTCTCTTCATCTAACCGTTCTTTACCCTATCGGTACTGGGACTATGAAGAGCACAACCGACCCAAGGGAGATCAAGGGTAGAAGTACTGAGACTAAAGAATCCAACGTACTCACTAGGAGTCATCAAGATCAGTACTGAGATGAGGAGAATGTGCAGAGGCGTAACGATTTCTTCTATGAACCAAACTGAACTGTCTAGTGGTTGCCAACTTCCTACTGGCCAAGGTAGAAATAGAAGAGGGAAACCAGGAAGAATTGTCAAGCCCTCATTGGAGGAGCAAGGAGCTGGAAAACTTTGTTCGGATGAGAAGGGGCTATGGACCGGTGTGCCTACCAGAGAGAGGGGAAACCTTTGCAAGCCGGCAAAGCACAGAGCGCTGGAAGAAGCTGGAGAGTCCCTTTCTGGTGGAACCAAGGTCAAGCCTTCCCCGGATGAACCACAGTCTTGGGGAAAGCTGTGATGTGTGAGAAGGGGTTGCAGACCAGTTCACCTACCAGAACGACAGGACTGCAGAGCCACTGCAGACCATGTAACCTGCAAGAGACGTCAAGAACGTGAGAAAAGCCCCAAGGACAACCGTGAGAGACCAGTGAGCACCTAGAGGCAGGCTGGAGGAACGGAATAGCTGCTGGGGTTCTAGAGAGATAAGAAAGTAAGGGTCTGGGACCCACGTGACAAACTAAGTGGCAGTAGCTCGGAGGTAGTGCACCAAGTCTGCCCCATTCCCAAAAAAGGAAATGAGGGTTTGGGACCCATTTGTGAAACTGAGGTGCATCCAGAGAGATCTTCCTCGTGGCAGTACCTGGGAGCCTAGTGCAACAGGTCTGCTATATTGCCAAGGAAGGGAAAATAAGGATCTGGGACCCACATCATAAACCGAACTAGGTCCAGAGGCATCTTCTTTGTGGCGGTACCTGCGAGGTGTGTGCACCAGGGCTGCCAGATTCCCAGAGAAGGGAAATCTTGGTCTGGTACCTATACCTGTTTACTTGAAGTTGTGATATGAAGAAGACCTGGCAGGACCAGGGTTTTGCCAGAACCCTACGAGGGAAGTCAAGAGAGGAGGGTTCCTCTTAATATTGGGGAAACTTTAGAAGACCAGGGAAAAGAAGCAAACCCCATAGTGTTGCATTGGAAACCTTGTGCAAGACCAAGAGAGGAGGGACATCCTGTTAACATTGTAGAACACTTAAGAAGATGGGGAAGGGAGTCATTCCCAGTGGTGCTTGTGAGTGTGGTGTGACATTTCTGGCGATATCGTCACTACTTTCCCAGCAAGTCTCCCCTCATGTGGCCCGAGAAAGATAGAAGCTACCCGACACTCACCCTAGGAGTGGCTTTCTGAGGAAGGACCACATGGGGGGAGACTGGCCTCTGGGGAGAGGAGTGAACTTGCTAGAACACACACAATATCCCACTTTTCCATCAGAACATAACATCACCCCCTTGCCCACCATTTATGTATGGCCTACTGTAATATTGAGCTAGAACTTCCAGTCATGACAATAGTAAGAACCATGTCTCTCCCCACGGCCACTTTGACTGACACCATTGAGAGGAGGATGATTAGAACAATGAAGATTACTAGAGCCTAAAAGCAAAGGGCGCTCTATTCATTCTGAGATTCTGACAAGTGGCAGGATATTTAAATGCACTGCACCCGAGACAGAGGAGGATTTGCTACTCTGATGCGGGTCAAGAAACCTGCAAGGAGCAGGCGGTCACGTGGTAGAAAACGGCTTGAGGAGATGCCCCCCAAAGAGGTCCTGCAGGGGGAAGAGTCCTGTGTGAGTGTTTGGACCAAAGGATGAAAAACTCCCCTTCCGGCGCCACAGGAACCCCAGAGCAGGAGAGACACCAGCCGGACGCAAAGACCAGCAACAGGAGGCAACTAGAAGCGCTGAAGCGGCTGAACAAAGCTGGTGAGCCTGTAGGAAGGAACAGGGACACTGAGAATTCTTCACACAGAGTATTGTGCAAGAACTGAAAGAAGTGATATCGGTGAGGCGAACCCACAGAACGGATTTGGGATGCTGAGCCAAACATTAAAGAGTAATAAGAGTGAGAACGGGTCAGGTAGCCAGTTTTTGTGTAAAAGAGAAACCGTAGGAAAAGTAATTTTGACTGGAGAAGGATTGCCAGCCTTGGACCCCCACCTAATTGTGATAAAGAAGGAACATTTGTATATTGGTGAAGAAACCTGGCAGGAGAGTGTACCTGCGAGTCTCGGACTCGCACTCAATTGTGTCGAAGCAAAATCTAAGAGTATAACAGGCTCAAGGGGCAGGGTCTGAAGTTTGCTCTCAAATTTGTGGAAAGTATAACAAAACGGAGAAAAGCCAAAGGAAGGAGCAAACCTTTGGGAGTGTGTGAATATCAAACCAGGGGAAGAGAGGCATTCTCCCTGGACTGGGGGTTGAACTGTGGAGAGCCAAGAGGGAGGAGGCATCCTCTTGCCCGTGTTAAAGCATCCCAGGAGAAGTAATTACCCCTGCGATGTGTATGTGAAACTTTGGAAAGCCACAAGGGGATGTATCCTCTTGGCAGTGATAAGGCAAACCATGGGAAGGGTGACATTCCCTTAGGACTGTTTGTTTTGAGCTTGGAAGAGCCAAAAGGAGGGAGGCATCCTCTTGGCCCTGACAAATCAAACCAGGGGAAGGGAGTCATTCCCCCTGGACAGTGTGTAGAACTTTGTTTTCCTTTGCCCTTTTTGGAACTTTGTGTTGGAACTTTGGAAAAAAACTACAATTGGGCAGTTGAAGGTCTATATCCCTTTGCACTTTATTTTGAGTTTTACAGGCAAGTTTCAGGTTAGGAATTTGGACGCAGGACGGAGAAGGATTTACTTTTGGAGAACTATTTACTTTTGGACATTCTGACACCGACATCCTTTAGTTTCGTTGAGGCAGGAAAACCCCTTGTAGTGATGAGGCAAGATAGGTCATTCTTCAACCCTCTTTTTTTATTTAATAAAAGTCTATAGCAACCGTCGCATATGTCGCTGTGTCATAGTCTTGTTCCTGATTCCTTATAGGAGACATTATCTTGAACTGGGATGGACGACAAGAGTTTGATTTTTGTTTTGCACTTGTTTGGAACCCTGTGGTTTTATTCACCTTGGAACCTACCATTTGAGAACTTTGATTTGCACTTTTTGATGAAAGACTCATATCCTGGTGGAAGGGAAACCAAGCTTAGGAAAGAATTATTCCAGGCACAGGAACTGTGAGCCATCGTCCAGGAGAAGGGCACCATTCTCCTGGACCAAGAAGATTGACATTTTAGTTAGTTTAGTTACAAAGGTATTGGTTGGAAATACGATGTGACACAGGATGAAGGACGTTTTATTTCTTGGACATTATGACAATGTCCTTAGTTTTGTTTGAGTCAGGGAAACCCCTCTTAGTTTTAGGGAGAGAGAGGTTATTTTGACTTTATTTTCATTAAATAAAAGTTGTCACCAAACATGACTTACTGTGCCTGTCTCCTGCTTCTGCACCCTTACAGTAAGTTAAAAATCTAGTCTCCTTAAACCACCAAGAATTCTCCTAGCCTTCCCAAAAAGGGAGCAAAGCAAATGGCAAACAAATACATGTTGGGCTTGGTGAGACAGGCGTTTGAATTTTAAACATTGGCTTGGCTGCCTTATTTTGAGAAAGGCAATGAGATATCTGGACCAAATTGTCCCTCATTAAGAGACAAAGGGCCTCATTACACGGTAGGCGGTAAGGGTTTACCGGTACCGGTATTTTACCGGTACCGGTAAATCCTTACCGCCTTACTAGGAAGTCCCTTTGCGGGCTGGGGTATTTAACGCCTGCTTTTTGCAGGCGTTAAAAACCAACCCGCAAAGGGACCCAGGGAGCTAATTACGGTACCGCAATTTGCGGTGCCGTAATTAGCACCTTCCCCATTCCCATTATGCCCTATGGGGCAAAAATGGGAATGTGGAAGGGCAATGGTGGAAGGGGGAATTACCGCCCCGCCAACCTTGGAATGGGGCGGTAATTCCCCTTTCCACCAAGGCGGTGCTGGTATTTTACCGGCATGAACCATGGCGCTAGTAGCGCCATGGTTCTCCGCCTACCGTGTAATGAGGCCCAAAGTGCTTAATTACAAATTTGGCGTTATTTCGGTGGTACATCTGCCAAAATACCACCAAACGAAATTACTGTTACTGCCACTTGGTCCCATGGATTTACCACAGGATTACAAGTGGTTGGGAGCAGTGTATGTTTGCATTTATGGAATAAGTAAGACTCCATGTAGAATTCAGCAGAATTGCTGTCAGCAGTAATTCTGCCGATTTCGCTGGTTTTTGGCGGTGTGGTGGAGGAATTACCTTCAGGAAAATCCTACACTTTACCACCTAAGTTGCAGTGCAACGGTGCGTTAATTTGACGGTAATGCAGTGGTACTGCATTACCCTGGTTTTTCCCTGCACTGCTTTACTCGTAATGATGCCCAAATTCTGGAAACAATTCCCCATTTCGTGCTTCAATGTTAATCAAAATCTAGTCTGTGACAACCAATGGAAACACACTTTCCTTGTTGTTCCGTTGGGCTTTTGATACATTCAAAGGAGGTTATATACACATGGAGGATTGAGATGTTAATATACAGATGGCAGGCTATCTTTGTGTGCCCTCCTTTATTATCAGAATGTGTTTTCATTGAACACCAGGAAAATTGGTGTTCAATGATATCAAATTGTATTTTGCTGACTGCTACAAAGAACTTCAATTTTCCGGGCTTTAAAAAAGGACCCTCATGTCCTATGTGGTCTGATCCTGCCTGGATTGTCAGCCACCCACACAGCTGCATCTGAATCCTTGATTGATTACAGTTAGGTGCTTGTTCAATCAGCCTTGATTGATTACAGTTAGGTGCGGGTTCAATCAGCCATTATAAGTATTCACTGGTTTCTGACTTGGACATCATTTAACTGCCAAAAGAAAAATATTCCACCCACATACTGTATTTCCTCTCCCTCCAAATGCACATTCCAACAAGCGTTGGCAAAGCCAACCATTTTGGATTTTGTGTAAGCATGGGTACTACCCAACCACAGAGAACAACTGGAAAATGGTTTGAGTACCTGAGCATATGATAAGTGTGCATGACAAATGCCTATGAACAGGCCAAAATGGTTAACAGCACTCAGATATAAGGATACACATACTGCTTATAAATCAAGTGGCTGAAGGCACTATTGGTTAAGTCATTTGTTTTGTACTAGTAGTGTATTTATAGATGCAATAAATCCAATAACTCTCAAAAGACTTTTTTGAAGTAACATTCACCATCTATGGTCTGGGGTTTGAAAAAAGGACTAAAAAAAACATTCTACTTGCAATTCCATAGTAGTATAGACTGTTTCAGCAAAAAAGCCACACAAGCACAGCGCAACCTATAGGCCATCACTAGAATTTCACCTATAAATCAAAGTCACACCACAATCACTACTTCTTCTTCTCCCTTTCTTCTTTTGGATTTTCTGGTTCTATAATCACATGGTTTTAATCCTATATCTCTAATCACACCTACTCAGTATCCTGGGCTGGTGTTAGTCTAGATCCCCTTCCTCTTCTACACAGTGTTCCACAAGGGTCTGTTCTTGGCCCAGTTCTTTTCTCACTGTATACTTCTCCTTTAGCCAAGATGCTCTCTTCTTTTGGGTTGTCTCATCACCTTTATGCTGATGACACCTGACTATTTCTATCCTTTTCTTCCTTCACACCTGATATACACACAAACCTCTCTGCCTGTCTTTCCGTGATCAAAACTTGGATGTCAGACCACTTTCTTGTCCTTAATCCATGTAAGACTCAAGTTCTCTTTTTTCCCGCTAATACTATCCCTCTCCCGGTTTCCCTTCCTTATGTCCTCTTTTCCTCTTAGCATCTGCTGTTCTATCTGACTGCCCGCAACCTTGGCTTTCATCTTGATAATAATCTTTGTTTGCTCATCATATGTCGATCGCATCTCGTTCTTGACGTCACATCTCATTCTTGACTTTTTCAGTTTTTTAACGTTTGGAAAGTTAGACCTTTTCTCACCTTCAGTGCCACAAAGCTTCTAATCTCTTCCTTAATCTTCTCTCAATTATTCTACTGTTTTGCATTCCTCTTTGGTCTTCCTGTCTCTCGTCTAGCTCCTGTTAAATCTATATTCAATTCCTCTATCCGTCTTCTGTATTCCCTACCTATTCACAACTTTATTTCTCCTTCTCTGGCCTCTCTTCGATAGCTACCTTTCCACTCTCAACTTAAATTCAATTTTCTCTGCATAAGATTTAAATCTATTTATGGACTTGCCCCTATCTACCTTGCCTCTCGTTTCCTTCTACGTCCCTTCTCGCACTCTTCATTCCCAACCCCACTTTCTTTTGGCTGTGCCTCATCCCCGAGTGCTTCCTCTCATTACCGTTCTTTTTCTTTACTGTCTTCTCTTTACTGTAATTCTCTCCCACTCTCTCTGCGGTCTATTCATTCTTACTCAATCTTCTGTGCTGCCCTAAAAACGTTCTTACTTCAACCTTAATTGTATTTTGAGTCCTGTTGTGAGTTATATTGTTTTATTGTATGCAATTGCTCATTTTATTGTATTGTACATTAGTCCTGTACAGTGCCTTGGTGTAAGGCGCTTTATAAATAACAAATACAAAATCAATATGGCTATGCAAATTATCTGAAAAGCTTGCTTTTTGTTTCATACGAGTACATTATGATTTTCTTATAGGGAGTGCTATTTTATATTTGTATTTATTTAGTTTATATAGCGCTTTCATCCAAAGCGCTTTACATTAAACAAAAATATACATAGACAATATAACAGTAGAAGCAATTTACACTCATGAATCAAACCAGTAAAAAACAGTAAGTAGAGCAATTAATCTGAAGGGGGAGTGGGAAAGGGAGGAAGGAAGGAGGAGGGAGGAAACAGGAGTGGAATAGGGTGAAAATGAGGGAGGATAAGAGGAAGGGGGAGGGAAGAGAGAATCGTAGGGAAGAATCAAGGGAAGGGGAGGGAATGAGAGGTGGGGAAGGTTTCAAGGCAGGGAATGGAGAATGAGAGATTTCAGGGGAGAGCGGAAGGAGGAAAAGGTAGGAATGGAGCGGATTGAGAGAGGTAAGGCATTCCAGTGCAGGGGGGCTAGGAGCTGAAAGGAGCGGAAACGGGAGGAAGCAAATGGGGAAGAGGGGACGGTGAGAAAGAAGTGGTCAGCTGAACGGAGGGGGCGGGAGGGATTATAGAAAGAGAGGAGAGATAGGGGGGAGCCAGGTCATGGAGAGACTTAAAGACTAGACAGAGGAAATGAAATTTTAGTTGTGAGTGGAAGGGAAGCCAGCCAAGGGAGGACAGTGGAGAAGAAATGGAGTCATGCGGGGCAAGGAGACAGAGGGTACGGACAGCTGAGTGGTAGATAGATTTGAGAGGGGCAAGATGAGAAGCAGTTAGTCCAAAGAATAGGGAGGAGCAATAGAAGAGGCGAGAGAAGAGAAGGGAGGAGATTAAGAGTTTAGTTGCATGGAAGGTAAGGGAGAAGCAGACTTTGCGAATATTGAAGAGGTGGTAGCGACAGGCACGAGAGGTAAGAGAAATATGATGGGAAAAGGAGAGGGAATAGTCAAAGTGAACGCCTTAGTTGTGGGTGTGGGCAGAAATAGTAAGATTAGTGGGGGGAAAGTGAATGAAAGATGGAGGAGAGGGAGGGGAAAGAGTGTTGGAGGGAAAGAATAAGACTTCATTCTTATCAGTATTGAGAGAAAGAATACGGGATGACATCCAGTTTTTAATGGCATTAAGACAGGAAGAGAGGTTAAGGTGGAGGTCAGAGGAGAAGGAGGAGAAAGAAAGGAAGAGTTGGGTGTCATCAGCATAGAAATGGTGAGAAATACTGAATGAAGATACAACAGGGGCAAGGAGAGAGGTGTAGAGGGAGAAAAGGAAAGGGCCAAGAACCAAACCTTGGGGTACACCATATTCCAAGGGGAGGGTAGGTGAGGAACGGCCGCCCCAGGAGACAGTGAATGAGCGAAAGGAGAGGTAAGATGAGAGCCAGTTGAGAACAGAGTCTTTGAAGCCAAAGGAAGAAAGCGTGTTGAGAAGTAGGGGGTGATCAACAGTGGCGAAAGCAGCAGAAAGGTCAAGGAGAATAAGGACAGATGAATGCTTAGAGTAACGAGTGGAGAGGAGGGAGTTAAGGATATAAGTGAGGGCAGTTTCAGGAGAGTGTTTAGGCCAGAAACCAGATTGCGAGGTGGGTAGGAGAGAAAGATTAGTGACAAAGGCTGAGAGCTGGGAATAGGCGAGGCGTTCAAGTAGTTTAGAGAGGAATGGGAGAAGAGAGATTGGACGGAAGTTAGAGGTAAGAAGGGGATCAGCAGAGGGTTTCTTTAGAATAGGAATGATGGTGGCATGCTTAAAAGCAGTGGGATAGGTGGCTGAGGAAAAGCAGGTATTGAAGAAGGAGGTTAGGTAAGGAATAAGAAGAGGGTAGATCTTGGGGATAAGAAGGGAGGGGAGAGGATCAGTAGGGGCAGACGTAGGATGGGCTTTGGACAGGAGGAGGGATACATCAGAAAGGGAGACAGGCGAGAAGTCAGACATGCAGGTTGAAGGGGAATAGGGAGGGGGCGAAGGGGGTGAGTACGAAGAGCTGTTAATTTTTTGCCGAAGAGAAAGAATCTTAGAGGAGAAGTTGGCAAAGTCAGAAGGAGAAAGGGTAGAAGAGGCTATACATGGCTTTGTCAACTCAAGACTGACAGCTCTCAAGGATGCAACAACATACCACTGGCAATCCCTTATCAGAACAAAGTATGATGTTGGATGGAACTTTCTCAAAGAGATCCTAAGGGAATGTTTTTGGGTGGGAAGGGGCAGTTAGTGGGTGAATATGGTCATAGGGATCAGCATGACCAGGGGTGGTAAATTGGTGGGTAAATACCCAACAAATTCCACAGGCTGTGTATTCCACCTCACATGTCATCTCACTCCTATCTTCACTTTCCATTACCATAGTTCTCCAGCATGGTCTGGCATGGATTCACATGCTCATGAATATTCCCAGTCATCAGGCTGGGAATCCTCGGTAAAAGAAAAACAGTTTCACTTTCACTTATAAACTGTACTTCTCCTCTAAACCAATCACTGTCCTCTGGGTCATACTGCCCCATCTAATGACAGTCCTCTTCCTAAGCCCCTCCTCTGGCAGCCATGTTCAGATTTTTACTGCATGCTTCAGTGTTGGGAGTCCTCGAGTTTGCTCTGCGAGCTACTTCTATGTTTTTTGTGGGTTTTTTTTGCAGAAAAAGGTTCTATTTTTGTTCCAAAAGAGCCTGTGTGCTCTTTTCTCCATCTGCTGACAGCGGGGATTGTTAGGCAGTATTATATGCAGTACTCTTTGGGAACACCACACACAATTAAGACTACAAGTGACAGTACAATTTCACCTTTGGTACACGCCTGTACTACACAGTTAAAGTGGTAGCGATGAGTGAGCAGCCAGACTTATCTCAAGAGTAAGTGAGCAGTATCAAATAGTTACATAAAGGACAGCAATTACTATGATTCAGGCAAACACTGACTCAAGGTTTTCAAGTAAAAGAATTTCTGATGCTTGTTAATCTGCATAGAATCACATGCTATGCATATGGTCCGACATCCAGTGGTAACCGCTGAGTATTGCATCTTGTCTTTCGGGGACCGAAAGGGGACGTCGGCATAGGCGTGTCAGTAACACTATCCCAATCGTGACGTCTGGTGTACCCAAAATCCCTCACGCGCAGAGGTACCTCAGATTGTTTTTTTTTCCGCCCAGATAACTGGTTGCCCTATAGCGGAGCACTTACTAGAGACATTGTTTATCTTTACTGAATTGTCGATTATTCCCCGTTAAGTCACTTCGGTCACAAGAACAGCTTCAAAAAAGACTACAGGGGATTCATCTACGGCTGTGGATTTCGGCGCCTAAAATCCGGCGGCTGGATTTTCCACGTGGCCGGGCCCTCTGGCCGACCTATACAGTAGAGAGAGTGGGGTCGGGGTGACCATATTGTCGGTATGTCTTTCCTCCTTTCCCCTCTTTTCCCTTTTGGCCTGGTCACCATTACCTTTAGCTATGGAAAGGACTCCTTTTAGATTCTTCCCTAAGTGTAGGGTTAGATATCCTTGGAAGGACGAACACAGGACGTGTAACGCCTGTCTCCCCCTAGAGCACGACAAGAAGCGGCGTGCGGCCTGTAAACTCCTTCGACCTAAGACCCTTAAGGTGCGCTGTGTAAAGTGGTGGGCCGCGTTCGGTATTTCGCGAGTGGAGGCCCCTTCCCCCCACCGCCACACCCGCTGAGAGTGACTGGGGTACTTCGGATGACCAAATATCCATTGCGGATGTTATAGACATTGAGGCGGACACTTCTAGGTCTGCCACGCCCGTCCATGACCCTTTAAGGCCTGACTCTGGTCTCGCTACAGGGACAACACCCGGCGGCAGGGGCGTACAAGCTCATCACACTAAGCAAACAACCCCTACACCGTTTATGACATCTTCGTCGAAAAAGGTCAAAGCGCCAACAGGGCCGCCGAAAACTTCGCTGGTTTCCTCTGATCGTTCAGATTCAAAGCCTTCCCAGCATCCGCAGCAGCGTCTTGTGACTGGGCAATCAAAATCAAGTAAGGGGGCTACTCCAAAAACTGCACACGTCGAAGCGCGGAAATCCGACGCTTGACGGTCCCAAAGGCCGCGGTAGGCCCGAAAACTACGGCTAGGCCTCTACCCAGAAAACCAACCGCTAGGCCCTCTAGCACCGCGGAAGGTAGTACACCTACCGATAAACCATCGGCGCCTCTGTCTCATGCCGATTCGGCGACTATCAAAAGCAGCATCGAAAGAATTACGGTGGCGGTGGGTCTTACCCCGGTTCCGCCTAAAGTTATTGGACAAGCCGCAGAAAAGGTTTCAGATGCGGATTGGGATCCCGATTCTTACGATGCTTACGAAGATAGGCAAGAGCCTCTTTCCGACACCCTAAGAGACTCTTTTCGACGCCGTAGGGCAGAGAACGCCGTTATCCCACCCGCAGGCCCGCTTGGGTCTACTAAATGGACTACAGAGAAGTTTGAAGGGTGTATGGATCGGCTGGAGAAGATTATCAGTTTTTCTGATCATCTTACCCCGAAAAGGGCTCGGGTAGACCCTAACCTCCAAATTTAAGAAGATCAGTCTCCTGCCTTTCAGTAGGAAGACGTTGTCCACATGGACACATATAGGGACATTTATAATGAAGAGGAAGAAGCTTCATTTCTGCAAAGTTATGACGGAGAACAGGATACTACGGACAACTGGGAAGAAACCCAGCAGGAAGGTCAGGACCCATGGACACAGCAAGATCAGGACCCTGATGTTTTGTGCCTGGATTCTCCTCCGTCCACCCCGGCTCGCCAGGCCTCTCCTGTAGATGACCAAATGGCATTCAACTCCATGTTGAAAAAAGCAGCTGAATACTTTAAGATTTCCACTCAAGAGGTTATGCCTCAGCATGATTTTGTAGAAGATATCCTTAAGGAAAAACCTCCATCTAGCCAGGCCATCCCCCTCCTTAATTCTATTAAGAGAAGGGTGGCCCCCCTCATTGGTATCACCAGCTCAAACTTGGGCAGTGAACCCAAGAGTCAAAAAATGATTTTGCCCTTCCCCTTCCGACCCTCTATACGTTAGGGGGCACGCCATCCCAGATTCATTGGTAGTGACTACCACTCGGGAAAGGGCAGGGGTACCCCTTGCCACAGGGGAATCACCGCCGGACAAGGAATCCAAGCGACTGGATTCCCTTGGCAAACATGTCACTTCAGTGGCCTCATACACTATGCGGATTGCTAATATTACAACACTATTGGCAAGCTAAGCTGACGCCCAATGGAACTTGCTCCAGGAAGGCCTCCAAGAGGTTCCTGAACCCGCCAAATCAAAACTTCTCTCCATTGTAATGAAGGGAAGACAAGTTAACCAGCGTGTGATCAAGAACATCCTGGACACTGCGGAAACTGCAGGCAGGTTTCTGGCCCAAGGGACCCTACAGAAAAGACACGCTTGGCTGTGTACCTCAGGGTTTAAACCGGCGACTCAAGCCTCCCTCATCAATAAGCCCATTGAGGAATCTAACCTCTTCGGGAAAGCGGTGGATAAGGCTTTGGAAACAGCCAAGAAGGAGCATGAGACACTGAAGTCTCTGCAACAGATCACACAGAAACCTTCCACCAGAGGGGTAATAACTCTCGGCGGTCCTTTCGAGGGCAAGCCCGTGCTGGTCAAAAGAACTACTGCACGGGGAACTTCAACTCAGGACAAACTTCTGGAAATCCCACATACTACCCGTCAAGGGGTCAGAAACGCGGCAAAGGCAGAGGTAGAGGCCCAAATCCCAGAGGAGCCACAGCGAATGGTCAGAAATGACCACCAAATTCAGGTCCCCTCCCATGTTACCCTGGTCGGGGGGCGATTAACATCTTTCATCATGGCATGGGAGGGGTAACTTCAGACCAGTGGGTCATAAAGACGGTCACCCACGGTTACTGTGTGGAATTCTCCCAACCTCCACAATTCAAACTGCCACGCTCAGAGCGCCTTTCACCGGACCATCTGGAGATCCTGAATCAAGAGGTGGAAGCTCTGCTGGGAAAGGACGCCATAGAAGCCGTCCCTATTCTTCAGGTAAACAAGGGTATGTATTCAGTGTACTTCCTTGTACCCAAAAAGGATCTCACCATGCGCCCTGTTCTAGACCTGCGCCCAGAGAACAAGTTTATAAAACCCCAGAAGTTTTGCATGGTAACACTGCAAGAGGTGATCCCATTGCTGAAACAAGGGGACTACATGGCAACATTGGACATGAAAGATGCATACTTTCATATTTCAATGTTGCCAGTGCACAGGAAATATCTAATGTTCATGATCTAGGACAGGCATTACCAATTCAAGGTACTCCCCTTTGGCATCGCCTCAGCGCCAAGGGTGTTTACCAAATTCCTGGCAATGGCGGCAGCACACCTGCGCAGACTATCAGTCCCAGTTTACCCTTACCTCGATGACTGGCTCAATACGGGGGACTCGTTCGACGCATGTTTTTCGAACACCCAAAAAAAAGTAGATCTCCTCTTCAGTCTGGGTTTCTCAATCAACAAAAAGAAATCCAGTTTAGTCCCCAGTCAAATAAAAGAATTTCTGGGAGCTCTAATTCGCACGAAGGACGGTCTCGTTTTCCCCTCCAACGAGAGGGTTCAGAACATGCTTTTTCAGATCTCTAAATATGTAGCCAGTCGGGAGGTGACGGTGCGCAAGACCATGCGCTTGCTAGGAATGATGGGGTCATGCAAATACTTGGTTCCCCACGCGCGGTTGCGCATGCGTCCCATGCAAGAGTGGCTCAACAGCCAGTGGTATCAGGCCAGCGGGCAATGGGAAGATCTAGTAGTTGTCTCGCCAGCCCTCGTTCTCTCTCTGCAGTGGTGGTCAAGAGAAAACCTCTTGAAGGGGATGACCTTCACCACCCCTGCACTCTCACTATAGACGCATCTCTCACAGGGTAGGGAGCTCATCTGCTTCAGCAGACAGCGCACAGAGTTTGGTCTCCTCAAGTAGCGTCCAACCATATAAACCTACTGGAGCTATTAGAGGTGTTCAAGGCTTTGAAAGCCTTTTAGGTGCAACTGCAAGGGAAGACAGTGCTGATTGTAACAGACAGCACTACAGCTATGTATTACATGAACAAACAGGGGGGCACTCGCTCTACAGGGATATCCAAGCTGTCCCAAAACATTTGGATATGGGCTCTCAAACACAAGATGTTTTTGTTGTCCCAACATGTTCCAGGGGAACTCAATCTTCTGGCAGACGTACTGAGCAGAGATTTTCCTCTGCCCGAACAATATGAATGGCGGCTACACAAAGACATTGTGTCCAACGTCTTCACAGAATGGGGCTTCCCAGAGATCGAACTGTTCGCAACTCAGGAGAACGCCCAATGCCAAGACTACGTCTCCAGGTACCCCCAGAACCGATCCAAGGGGAACAGTCTCTGGATAACATGGTCAGGGAAATGTGTCTACCCTTTTCCCCCAACGCCCCTTCTCAACAAGATAGTGCACAAGATGTACCAGGAACCAGTTACCATGATACAGGTGGCCCCCATGTGGGCCCGCCAACCCTGGTTCGCTCACCTGATGGAAATGTCCCTCCTCCCACCAGTGAAACTACCCTGCCCGTACAACATGTTGTCTCAGGACAGGGGGGGAGACCCTACACCCATGCCCACAAACTCTGAACTTAGCAGCATGGCTCCTGAGGTCATAGAGCTTGGACACCTACAACTCCCTCAGAGGTGCATGGACATACTCAGGTAAGCTAGAAAACCAAATACGTGTTATTGCTATGCCAGCAAATGCAAAAGTTTTGCTATCTGGTGCAATTCCAAGGGAGTCAATCCCATCGATTGTTCACCCACACACATTATGCTGTACCTGACCCATCTGTTGGACACTGGGTTAGTCTTCAATTCCCTAAAGGTTCATCTGGCTGCTCTGTCAGCCTACACCACGTGACAACAAAAAGTGTTGTGGTGGAAAATACCGGTGATTGAAGCCTTTATGGAAGGGGTTAAGAGGATTTATCCTCCCATCTCTCACCCGGCCCCTGGATGGGATCAAAATGTGGTTTTAACCAGGCTCATGGGAGCTCCCTTTGAGCCTATGCAAAAAGCAAGTCTGAAAGACCTGACTTATAAAACAGCCTTTCTAGTGGCTATCACTTCTATCAGAAGGGTTAGCGAGCTACAGGCACTTTCTGTTCTAGACCCCTTTGTTACAGTCCACAAAGATAAGGTAGATCTGCGCACACATCCCAGATTTGCGCCTAAATTCATATCAAAGTTCCATGTGAACCAATCAATCGAACTACCCACTTTCTTCCAGAACCCTACTAGCATGGCCGAAAGAAGCCTACACACACTAGATGTGCGCAGGGCAGTCATGTTCTACCTGGAAAGAACTAAACCACTGAGGAAAACAAAACAATTCTTCGTTTCAGTGGCAGCTGGTAGAGAAGGGGATCCTGTCTCTAAATTGGCTATCTCAAGGTGGATTGTCAAATGCATCACACTATGTTACACTCTTTCTAAGAGAGAACTGCCCTTCAAGCCTAGAGCACATTCTACTCGGGGCACTGGGGCATCCACAGCATTCATTGCAAATGTTCCCCTTGAGTCCATTTGCAAAGCGGCAACCTGGAGTTCTCTACACACCTTTACAAAACACTATTGCCTAGACACTCATTCTAGGTCTGATTCTCAGGTAGGACAAGCAGTACTAAGACATATTTTCTCTACTGTTCCTTCTCACAACCCGCCTCCAACTCCGGGTACTGCTCGCTAGTCTATGCGCGGCATGTGATTATAAGTAGATATTACTTACCGTAATAGCATTTCTGATGATTGTATCTGCTTAGATTCACATGCGCCCATATTACTTACCGTAATAGCATTTCTGATGATTGTATTTGCTTAGATTCACATGCGCCCTCCCTACCTCCCCGCTCGGGGTGGAAGGAACATAGACGTCTTACTACTTTCTCTCTTTATGTACTCACTCACTATAGCCTTGGGCTACATCATGGTAGAAAAAATACAATCGGAGGGACTTGGGCGCGTGAGGGATTTTGGGGTACACTACACGTCATGATAGCGATAGTGTTATGACATGCCTATGCCAACGTCCCCTTTCGGTCCCCGAAAGACAAGAAGCAATTCTCCGCGGTTACCACTGGATGTCGGACCATATGCACAGCATATGAATCTAAGCAGATACAATCATCAGAAATGCTATTACTGTAAGTAATGCATGTCATACATTTATTTCACTCTTCAGTTGTATAACATTACACTATTATAAGCAGTCTAAAAATCGCACTCTTAATACACCACACCGATTCCCTTAAATTCCAGACAAGTTAAGCTTACAAAATGAAGTGGTAGCAAAATGGCACTCCAGCAATTTAAAAGGGAGGGAAAGACAAAGTTATTAGAAATTAAATCAAACCAACAGGTAAGTACCCAGGGCAATTGAACAAGAGGAACTACAGGGATAGATCAGGTAGAAAAGGCTTAGGGCCAAAGTCAATGGGTCAAAAGTCTTTTGCTCAAGATCACACAGTTCAGGGTAGTTTGCGGTAAAGTTTGTGGCACGGTTTCCGGACGAGGTTGGTTGATGGAAAAGTTAGTTTGAAGAGAAGGACAAGCCCTCGGATTGGAGGAAGATTTCAAACACTTTCACCGCTGTTGAACGAAACGAGCAACCGGATTTGCACAGCACCTTAAAACGGAGAGGAAGCTTTAGCTGAGGCCATCGTTCCCGGTAGTTCCTGCAGGCTCACGGTTCCTGAAGCGACTGTCGGACTGACATGAAGTAGGAAGACTGGAGGGTCCTGCGCTACCCAGGGTAGAAACCAGCAGCAGAGCAAAACAACAAATAAAAGGTGCGCTCCTTAAAACCCAAGCGGGGTCCGACCTTCCTGGCTATCTGGCCTACTGTAGCTCTGTACAGCGAATTCGACCAGAGGAAGGGTCCTGGTTTATAGTTTGGGCAAACTGGTTGGTCCCACCAGCTCAAGAGAAGACGTTTCCTGGAGGATCTTCTCTGTTGTTGGATTCTGAAGATTCGGACCTGCAGCAGGTCTTCGCGGGCGGTTCAGTCGTTGTAGGGGTCCTCTTCCATCAGCTCCTCGTAGCTTCTTTCGTTTGAGTGGCGACTCTGCCTTTCCAGTCCCAGAGACCTGCTTTTTATTCAGTTTTCCCCCATTCATACAGCCTGGCTGTCAATCACACAGCAGGGTGGCTGTCCTGGCAAGGACAGTCCCCTCAGCCAATCAAACAGGAGTGTGACTTGGGTTACCAAGGGAACCCATGGCAGGGGTCCGAAGATCCCTCCCTCACATCCAGCCTACCTAGACTTTCAGGCGCCTTAGGAGGACTTCTGTGCAGAAGCCCACGCTAAGACAGCGAACAAAGGAATCATCCCCTGTTTGGTGTGCAGAGAAAAACACGAGAAAGACTTTAATAAAAAGAAATGGCGAATAAACCCAGCCGGAGCCAAAATAAAATGTATTTGATCAAGCGGGTTTATGTGCAAGGCTAATATAATAGCCTGAAACAATACCATGGTTATATAAGATAACGCGGTAGAAAAGTTAGGGTAGTTACCACTGGCACCAGCCAAGTCTTAATGTAAAGGGAGCAAAACAATGCTCCAAGAGACACAGACAAAAAGGGATAAGAGTTAACCCTTTCCAATACTCCATGTAAGGTGGGGTGTACTGGGTCTGTGGTTTAAAGTGAATACAATAAAGTTAATGGCAGTGGGAAGTCTCAAAAGACAACCCTGTGTCACTGCACTGAAGGTGCTGCTTAACACACATAAAAAATATGAGGCCATGGAGTAGGTGAGGCTCCAGTGCTTAAGATCACACAAAAAGTGGAAACAAACACAGCAAAACACATGTAAGAGTGGGGAAAAGGCTCACACTCTTACCAGGTGAAAAAAATAAATCCTAGAAATCCAGCAAAGCTGCTGAGGGACTCATTAGGTAAGGGCAATCAGCCATTTATGAGAATTCTCCCTAACAGGTGAATTTCAGTGCCCCCCAATGGCAAATATTGTCAAGGTTTGCAGAAGGTCCTTGGGCCTACGTCACGCCCTCCGGCCATGATGGAGGAGAAGGAAGGAAGATCCCTTTTCAGTCCCTGCACCAAGTGTGGGCTGCGGAATGTGTTTGTGGAAGACAAACATCTGCAATGCCTCTACTGTTTGCATCCAGACCACAAGGAAGGAAAATCCGAGATTTGCCTTGGGTTCTCCAAGAAGACAACAAAGGACAGGCACAGTAGACTGGCAGCGTGGCTGAATGCCAAGGCCTCTGCCCCGTGCTCCGAGCAGGGTCATGCCTCATCCAAGACCGGTCGGTCCAAGGAACGGTCTTCTAGGTCCTTTGAGGGCGACTCAACCGTGGGGGGCCAAAGACAAGGCTAAGAACTGCAGGTCCGTGTCCACCGGGGTTGCCACGGAAGCGGGTCCTGCGGTTGCCAGGGCGTGCTCGACATCGCCATCCGCCTCCATTGCCAGCCAAAATTGAGATCCTCCTCAAAAAGGAAATCTTCCAACTTGGCTAAGCTACGAGAGAAGCCAAAGAAGCCACGGACGGAGGAGGAGAAGAAGACAGACGACGAGGACTGGAGTCCATACACATGGCCCACCAGGACGTGGAAGAGGATGACGACAACGGTGCAGTGCCTAGCGTTACGAGAACGCCAGCTCAGCCGAGGGATGTTTCTCTGGACATTCTGTCAACCCTCCACACCTTGGTGTCAGAGATTCAGAAGCGGATGCCACAAGACCTGGGTCCCCGATCAGCCACCAGCGAAGAGGAGGCGTAGTCATAGGACACCCCCATTTTAGCCTCCACATCCTCATTGGGTCCTCTTCACCCCCCACCCCCAGCGGACCTGGACACAGGGACGGATATGGCCACAGAAACAACAGACGATGACGATACCGTCGCAGTGGGCAGTTGGTCTCCGCAGCTTAGAGCGTCCCCACCGGATGAGATGGTGTCATTTCATTCCATGATCGCCAGAGCCTCCGAGATGTTCCAGCTTGTGCCCGAAGTAACCAAGAAGTAGGGTTTCTTGTACCAGAGGTGTGAGGCCAAGAGGAAAACCATCATGGCGGTGCCCCTTCTGGACGACATGTGGTAGGAGGGCCTAGCCCTCTTGGAGAACCCTTGGACGGCTGCGGCCAAACGAGATGGGTTTGAGAAGAAGTAGTCCACACCCAAGTGCCTGAGGTTGCAAGCATTGCCGGATTCGGTGGGCGCGAGGAAACGGTTGTCTAGCCCGTCCTTGTCGTCATCAGTCCCTCCGGAAAACGAGGGGAAGAAAATGGATGCCATGGGAAATAAGGTGATTTACACTGCAGTGTCCACCATCATGGCGGCCAATGCACTGGCGATCCAAGCCAGGTATGACAGGGAGTTGTGGTACAAGCAGGGTCTGATTTTGGAGTTCCTCCCCTACGACAAGAAGATGGAGGCAATCGCTCTCTTTCAGGAGGGTGGGTGGCGTCGGATTGCATCATCAGTGTGGCGCTGGACATTGCCAAAACCGGGTTCCGACAGATGAGGAACAGTGTCTGCCTTTGTCGCCAGGGCTGGATGAAGGCCATGAATTTCCGCCAGGAGGTCCAGACGAGGGTGCGGAACATACCTTTAGATTGGGATAACCTTTTTGGGAAGGTTGTTGACAAGTCCCTGCAGGCCATCAAAGCGTATACGGAGACGGCCCATTCTCTGGGCATACTCCAGCAGCACTGCTCTTCTTTTTGCTCCTTCAGGGGGAAGTCGGGCAGGTCTTCAAAAGGGTTTTCCTGATCGTACAGTCAGCCTTCCGGATCCACGACTCAGGAAGCCTACAGAGGCCGTTCCCAGGCCTATGGTGAAGGACAGCACTGCCGTAACCTTCCAGGCAGGAGGCCGGTGCTGAAGCAAGCCTGAACTGGCCACGACATCGGGACCCCATTCGTACACCCCGGTGGGAGGCCGACTGGCGAGGTTTATCAGTGAGTGGGGTAAGATCACCACAGACAGATAGGTGCTGAATGCTCTCGCCCAAGGACATACCCTGGAATTTCAGCGCAAGTGTCCACAGATCCCTCTGGTGGCCCATCAGGAGCAGCACATTCCTCAGCTCTTGGAGGAGGTATGAGCAATGTTGCGAAAAGGGGCGATAGAGCTAGTCCCTCAACGACTCTGGGGCTATTTCAGATACTTTTTGGTCATCAAAACAACAGGGGGGGGGACCTACGACATCTGAACAAGTAACTCAAGTCTCAGAAATTCAGGATGGTTCCGTAGCATGTGCTCAGTCAACTGGAAAAAAGGGATTTCTTGACATTGCTGGACCTGGAGAACACCTACTTCTACGTCCCCATTCACAGGAAGCACCAAAGGTTTCTACGCTTCGTAGTGCAGGGACAGCACTATCAGTTACAGACTCTATCCTTCGGATTGAAGTCAGCCCCCAGAATCTTCACGAAATGCCTGGCACCGGTGGCGGCCCTGCGTCAATGGTGGATACATATACACCCGTACCTCGACAACTGGCTCGTCTGGGCCCACTCGCGTGAATTGATCATCGGACACACGGCTGCGACTGTCCAGCTGCTGGCGGGTCTGGGATTCTCCATCAACTATCCAAAGTCTGTCGGTGTCAACCCCGGTCAAGCTGCCGGTAGTTCCGGACCTGCTCACCAGAGAAGAAGGCGCTATCCTACATCACGACCAAGGGTCGCTGAACCTGAAGGCTTGGCTCCTGCAGCCCTAGAGTTTGGTGGATACGTGTTGCCTGGAGACTGCAGAAAGATCCTCGCCAAGGCCAGGGTGTCATCAACTTTGAAGTGCTACGGTCACAGGTTGAAGTTCTTTGCGACATGGTGCCGGTTGCAGAAGATTACCCTGTTGAGTGGCACGGCCTGCAGGTTCTCCCATGCCTGCTCTCATTGGCCAAGGCCGGACTGGCACACGCTTCTATCAAGGTTCATCTGGCGGCTATCTCCCGCTACACCAGGTCTCCAGGAAGATCGTCACTTTGGTCTCATCGACTCATCAAGGAGTTCCTTAAAGAACTTTTCATGCCGGTGAATGCTCCTGCTCTGACGTGGGAACTCAACATGATGCTGACGAGATTCACAGTGGCCCCTTTCGAGCCTATGCATCAGGCCCTTTCAGGTTCCTCTCATGGAAAACGGCTTTCCTTGTGGCAATCACCTCAGGCTGGAGGGTAGGTGAGATCCAGGCCTTGCCCTGCAAACAGCCATACCTGACTTTCCACGAATCGAGGGTGGTGCTGCAGAAGAACCCTTCTTCTATGCTGAAAATTCCATCTGAAATCCACCTTAACAAGCCTTTGGTGTTACCTGTTTTTTCCCGAAGCCTTAGTCACTGGCTGAAAGGGCCTTGCACTCGCTGGACTTTGCATGTGCCCTGAAGTTCTATGTGACACGCACAAAGGGCTTTCGGAAGACTTCTCAGCTGTTCGTTAAATTTGGTCCTGTGAACCATGGGAAGGCCTTGTCCATGCACTGTCATCGGTTGGTGAACCAGTCGTTCTCTAGAATGGGTCTGCCATGGATTCACATGCCCTCCCTCCGGACCCCTCTGCGACTCTTCTTGGTCATACTGCCACTTAACTTGCTTACCAAATCTGAACATGACGGCCAGAGGAGGGACTTGGGGAGAGGACTGTCATTGAATGGGGGCAGTATGACCCAGAGGACAGTGATTGGTTTAGAGGAGAAATACAGTTTATAAGTTAAAGTGAAACTGTTTTTTCTTTTACTGAGGATATCCAGCCTGACGACCGGGAAATATTCATGAGCCTGTATATCCATGCCAGACCCATGCTGGAGAACAATAGTTACAGGTAAGTAACTTGTTCCTTTCATCTTATAGGCAACAAATTCAGCGCCCGACCCTCCAATTGCCAAAGCTAAATAAAAAAAGCAAAGGTTCTATTTTCTTCTAATACCATTTGGGCGCTAGAGAATGGATACCCCAGAATCCTATTTGTGATAAAGTGGTTTGGAAAACCTATGCCACATGCATGGAATTAAGGATGCTTCTGATTTCAACATACAATGCAAACTCTGAAAGCAAAGCACAAGCCTAAATATGTTTGGACGAGTGGGAATTGCCAAATGAATGTGCCTCAATACAATGGCATGCAGACATGGGAAACACTACGTGAAATCTTTTTACCATTCTTTAAAAGATAACTTGCTGCATATTATTAGTAATCAATGGGTGATGTGTTTGCTCATTATGAATGTTGATTCTTGAAAATACCCACAATCAAGATGTGCTAGAATATAATTGGGCCCTGGCACATATTCTTTTTATTTTCATTCATTCATTCATTCATTCATTCATTCATTCATTCATTCATTCATTCATTTATTTAACAAATGAAACACTGCAGAATCTGGCATTTCGCTTCTGCTCATGCATTTCATTGTCTCTTAACTTGCCATGCCCAGATGCCACTGCATGGTGGCACCTCACACTTTAAAAACGCATCCAATAAAATTAAAATGGATTACTGTCAGCAGGGAAGCCTTTCTTTGGTAATCATTTTACTGCAATGTCAGCAGTATACATCCGTGTTTAGAGATACCAAACTGAAACGATGCAGTACGGCAGCCCTGACCATAATTAATACAGATGGGAAATAATGTGGCACACCTTTCTAAACATCAGCTACATAGGATAGCCCATGACTGGCAAAACAGCTATAAGTTTCAGCATGGATCTCAAGAATTTGGAAGCAGAGCACAAATAATCTACGGTAGTTGGTGGGCAGGGGCGGGGGGGTTCGTTTGAAGATGCACATTTGCCCATTAAGGAGGCTGACTACTTTCTAAATAATACCAGTTTGCTTAAACTCCGTTTCTGTCACTGCCTGCCTTGTACAAACCAAAACACGACTGTAATTTTCTGGAACTGCTAATACACACAAGGGCTTTGCACAGGAAAAGTGTTAGTAAAAGGTGTAATAAAAAACGTATGGAGACACTCTGCAAAAGTGCAAAGGTTACACATAAAAAGGGTAAGCTCATTTTCTGTACTAATCGAGTGGACATGCTTTATAATCATCTCTAGATTACAATGTTGATATTATATGGGAGTAACTGACCCCAAAGTGCAAACAAGGAAACTGATCAAGGTTAATTGTCTAGAGGCACCTGGCTTCTCCCACAAAACAAAGTAAATGGTCCAGGGTGGTGAGGACAGTGGCTGTCCCTGTATAACCAACTAGAGGGACCACCCGGCGTTGCACGGGTCTGTAGCTGACATGTACATGGGGGTCTGCTATAGCCTTGTGTATTTTTTATTGTGTTATAACTTCCTATTTTAAAAAAATTAAAAAATCGGCAATCTCCCGAAATCGCCTATACTGATAGCAGAGGCCCGGACCCCACCCAGAGCGACTGGGTGGGGTTGGTCAGATTTTACCATCGCCAGTACACCCCAGACGGGTATGCCGATCTCTGCCAACGTTTCAGCCTACCAATTTTTGTGGGGATGGAGACAACAATCGCAAAATCAGCAATCTCTCGAAATCGCCTTTACTTGTAGCAGAGGCCCAGACCTCCACCCTGTGCAGGGCGAATGGGTGGGGTTGGTCATATTTTACCATTGCCAGTATACCCCAGACAGGTATGCCGACCTTGGGCCAAAATGTCAGCCCACCAACTGTTATGGGACTGGAGCCAACCCCAAACATACAAACACACTTTCACTAATATATGTATATATAGATAACTGTGGCCTGTTCTAAGTACAGTGCAACATTAACTGCCCCGAGTGGAAAGGAAAAATAACAATAATTGATAAGTATTTTGACAATGGCTGAGGATGGGACTCATGCTGGTGGATATTGGAAGGGGCATGTAACCGTTTGGGGAAGTTAGAAGGAGTGGTGGAGTACCAAGCCTAAAATAATGCCAAAAGTAAGAAAAATATTAAGATTACTTCAAAATAATGGATTTCTTTCTCAACAGCTGATTATTCAAGATGCCATTAATGCAACCAGTGTGGCCGCGGAGATCAGTTCATTCGTCGAATTGATCTGGGTGGAAGCGCTGGGGCACCTGGAACATATTCTTCGTAGCCCAGTGAACAGCTTCAGTCTCAACGATGTGAGTGTTTCTAATATAATCATGTTTTAAGTATATTATCTTATGTGCTCTGCGCCCCCCTGGTGTTATGACCGTTCTGGCACTTATGACCATTCTGGCACTTTGCAAGTCTATGTCAATAAAGTATCTTAGCAAGGTAAACACTTGCTTCATTTCAAAAGCCCTTCACTGATCAATAGATTGAGTATTAGGGGACAGCATACATGTTATTATAGTGCTTTGAGGTTGGTGGAATCCTGCATGAAGTGCCATAAACACATGTTGGAATTTTATTGACCAAATCCACATGTAGCATGGCTGGATGTATGTCTATTTCTAAAAAAAAAAAAATGCTGCTCGAATTTCTTTTGCTCATTTTCTTTTCTTGAATTGTTTACCACAGAATGTGGAGGGAGACACCCTGTACTCTCCCCTCACTAAACTGTCCCCACCCTACCACCACCAATATTGCGTGAACCTAACCCACCATCTACATTTTGGTGGTGGAGTTCGAGAGAAAAAATAAACAACATGTGTTCGAGCAGTTTTTAGTTGCACAATAGACCCAATGCCGTATGGCTTCACGTGGTAATTGAAACACCTACTGCTGGCATTTGCTATAATATATATTAGTAAAGTAAACCCATTATTCACGGTGCTGATGTTTCAACAGTTTGCCATATGATAATGGAAGGATAGATTCAGTGTTCTTAGTTAAGATTGAATTTAATCAATATCGTCAATGAATACACTTTCACTGTTGTGCGCTTGTCACTTCAAGATTTCTAAGACGCAAGACAATGATGTCTTTCTTGTCCGAAATTGTTTGCAGTTGCAATGTATTAATTGCTTGACTGTTTCCAGGTTGCCGACACATGTTTCAACCTTCTGGTCATTTTAAGGCTTTGATATATACAGTCAATAAACATGATACATTTTTCAAAATTGAAAACAATGTCAAATGCAGTAATAAACAATAATGAAGTGAAATAATTGGAATTCACATTACTGTCCAACAATTGTGTCTAGCACATCATTCGTTCTATGAAGGGATATATAATCATAAATATGTGGAATCAATTGGGGATTTAATGAGTAAGAAAATAATTGATTCCATTGTGGTGCGTATCAGTTAAGTGGTTCTCACCAGTTCCTCAATTCATATGATGTAACAAAGTTGGGTCTTGGTATGTCAAGTTGATTGACTTAATTGTCCTGAAAATTTATATCTGCCTCTGGACCAAAGTAAAATGCCAGAAGTAAATATAGCATTGTTAACATAGCAACTAAAATCATCCAATCTAATGTCCTAAAGTCCAGATGTCTAATGGCTAATGCATCTCTTACCTAATCAATCAATATTGTGTCTTCAAAGGTGAGCAGAGCTGAAGGAATTCTGCTGCAAGTGAGGACTGCATTGGATAAAGGTGAAAATGTGGCCTCTATAATACCGGTGATGTCTGAGTTTTATCGAATTATCCCCCATAAAGGTGGATCGGACTACGACATTAACAAGAAGCTTTTGTCAAGCAAACAATCCCTTTGTCAGGTAAGGCACTATAATGGCTGAATGGTTTATACTTGTCTTTTCAGGAAAATACTAACCATTGTTTTCTATAGGATAAACTGTTAAGAATATATATTTTTCACAGATGGCACAAAAATCACTCCCACTCGCAGAGGCAATTCAGGGTTTTTATTGAAATCCTTGTGGGTCCTAGGTCTCTCTTTCTCTCTTTCTCCGGTTCTCTCTCATTCTTTCCCTCTTTTTCTCTCTTTCTCTTTCTCTCATTTTCTCTCTCTCATTTTCTCTCTCTCTCTCTCTCTCTCTCTCTCTCTCTCTCTCTCTCTCTCTCTCTCTCTCTCTCTCTCTCTCTCTCTCTCTCTCTCTCTCTCTCTCTTTCCCCCCCCCCCAAGCCCAGACGTCCTTATTCCCCAGGTTAGTATTAGCACTTGTTTCTTCCTTAGTATGCTAAAACACTAATGCACTAAAAGTCACTGGGCCCTATCTGTCTAAACTCCATAAGGGACTTCCCAACTATCCTTACCAGTTGCTGGTGATTTAAAGGGTTTGGGGACATGCCTTTCGGACACCATGTAAGATCCATGTTCACTTTCTCATTTCCGTAGTCTCTCTCCCCCCTACGTTTCCCCGCTCCTTCTCCCATCTTTACTTGATCACCTTTCCACTGTCCCGCCGAAGCCTTTCACATTCCTAGTATTCTCCTCCACTTTTCAGTGTTATTCCTCCTTCGCACTGCCCCTCCCTCCAACTAGTCCTTTTCCCTCCAAACCAATACTCCTCCCCTCAAGGCTTGCCCTGGTTGCAGAGGATGACCCGAGAGGACACTGTTTGTTTGTGTTTCAGGACCCTGTTCCATGGGGTCTCCTGCTAAGTGGATCAGGGCTGGGTGGGTCCTGCTCCCCTCTCGGTCACTGGTTGTTTACGGGTTTTCTGAGTTGCTATGTGTGCTTGCTTTGGAGGCTCTGCAAAATTGTTTATGGCGCTGCATAGGCACACAGCTTCTCACCCACTCCTTAGCGTAGCAGCAGTGTCTGTGGGAGGGATTTTCTTTACTTCTAATATTGATGGTGGAGCTCTGAAATTAACAGACACTAGTAAGTATCTGACAAGGAGGCAACATTAAGCTGGTTTAGTTCTCGTGAACAGTGATCGAAAGGGTTGTAAAGCCAAGAACCATCTCAAGACTCGGGGATTATTGTCTTAGTTCCTGGCCATCTGGACCAAAGGAACATTGGCCTATCACCTATTTAAACATTTGTCTCCTGTTAGATAATACCCAATCCTAGACACAGCCCATTTGATGGCAAGGGCTTCACGTTTGATTATCGGGTAGATTATTTCTCATGGATGCAATTTATTTACCCACCCATTTACTGCCAATGGCCTTGTATTATAAATCAGCAGAGGATTTAAATGATAGAAAGATAGTGTTCCATCACTAAAATACCCGGATAATCGCTGACTTGCCTTGTATAGTAACACTGCTTTTCCTACAGCTGTCCACCAGTTTCACCGTCTCATCTCCACCCTTGCCCCAACCTCCTGTACAAGAGAAAACAAAAAGGGGAAGAAGCCCTTTCTAAATCAATGTTTCGCTGTAATGGACGGCCTCCTTTGGATCCTTGAAGAAATGTCTCTTGCACTTGATATTAATTCATACTTTTGCAGGTGGCAAGGGAGTGCAGGAGATACCTTTTTACCGTGATGATTTTCTTAGCTTCATCAAATCTTTTCTTGCTTTTTTTGCATCTCCACCAAAATGCCTGTGGGAAAAGGGTATTATGTTGCCATTGTCAATCTTGCCTTGTTTTCTCACAGCTGAGAGAGTTTATCTTGGTATCTCAGCATCCGTACCATCACCAACCTAGGGAGCAGAACAGATGTATGCCACTGAGAAAGTTTGATGTGCTCTGTGGTGGTTCAGAAGAAGGACGCAGACTCTGATGATTCATTTTAGTGAATTCTTTATTAAAAGAAAAGGGAAAAGGTCTAACTTTCCCTATCCTTTGAGGCGCCCCAACCTAACAAAACTAGCTAAGCTGCTAGTCAGTCGTCAGTTTAGTCTTAATTTAATCTGTCCACCGTCCAAACTAACCCTCTCTGACCCTACCACTAACCTAATACCTAAGGACAGGAGAATGACTCCCTTCTCCTGTTGTTTGCTTTTTGCAAACTTAATCCAATATGTTATCTTCAAATAGTCTACTTTCATCAATTCACACAGTTCATTCAATACTTTCTGTGGTTTTCCCATCTCTATTCTTGGCCTGTGGTTTTCTGTTCTTTTCTTATCTTCCTTTTGACTTTTTCTATCGATGATACTGTTCCCTTTCCCCCCCTGAAGGGTTTGCCCGATAGTGACAAATCTTTCCTTTAAAAAAAAAAAAAAACTATTTATTATTAGGTTGTACTCATGGAAAACTTTACATAAGCATCATTTCACAGAATAAAGGTAAAAAGAAAAACAAAGTAAAGAATTATTACAGATCCTTTGTACAACATTATATGGACCGCAGATACTTCCACCATATCTTCCCTGATAGGTTCTGACCTCAGTGTTTCACCAAGTCTTCAAAAATTGGCTCACCTGTTTATGTTTAGATGTTAACGCTGGGAAGTTTTGATCAAACTCCAAAAATGGAGTCCAGATCTTTGTGAATTGGCCTAACCTACCGTCTTTGACTGCAGTAATTTTCTCTGCCACAATAGTGTCCTATACTTTTATCCACCAGAGGCTTTTATACTTTCTCTGTTTCGTGGTTTCTCTTATTTTGTTAGTCTCTCCCGATTAACCCGTATATGAACATTCCAAAACAGTTGTTCTTTATCACTACTGGATATTAACTGGATATTTCTCTTTCACCGGGACAAGTATGACTGTTCCAGTAACGATTTTCATTAACTTCTCTACACATCAAAGTGGTATACTCTTCTTCTTTACTGGTTTGAGTATGAGCGTTCCAATAATGATTCTCATTAACTTCTCTGGCTTTTACTGTTCTAGTCTTTCTCCACACTGGGACGAGTTCCAATAATGGTTCTGCGGCCCCCTCCCGGGTCTCCCGTCTTGCCTGTTACCTGTGACTGGTAGGGAAAACGTCACCTGGTTCTCTGTTTTCTCCTGGTTGTCTGTCAACTTCGTCAAGTTGGTCTTTGAGGTTTCCTTCACATGTCTGTTCTTTTATACCACCGTAACTCAAAGCTCTCGGGCTTCCCAGGTGCCAGATTATTCTGTTTCATTGGAGTGGTATTGGCATTGTTAATGGGGCTGCATGTCCACCACTCATTTTTTGTGGTCATAACACCACTCTTTCCCTCATTCATTTTGCTGCTTCTAGGATGCTTTGGATCCAACGGTACTTCTCTCCTGTTCGTTCTTACGAGATTCCACCCGTCTCCCGTGGGTACCTGCTCTCTTACAACTTGTGGACACAGAGCATCCAGCCTCTGCTTAACGCTGACGTGCGAGCCAATTCGTAACTCGCAGGCTTCTCTCCTTTCTCTGCTGGCTCCTCCACTTTCATATGCTACGTAACTGCGGTACTTCGCTGGTGCAGTTACTTAGTCCTTTCTGTGTCCTCCAAAACTTCGCTTCTCCTCCACAGGTCATCCTCCTCATCTCGGTTAATGAGGATTTCTTAGTTAAAGGAACAGTTGCAGTTTCTTCTTGACAATAGTGCATATTGATATTTTCTTCGCATGCATCTTTACAGGACATCTTGGAAGAGATGGTGTTGGTATGTTCTCTATGGAGTTCCTCACAAGAACTTTAGTTCTTTTCCGCAAAGGGGGAGTCTCTCCCGGTGAGGTCCCACTTGCCTCTATCCCTAGGGAGGGTATTGTGCAGCAGGCTCACCTCACTAGCCTCACAGGGCGCTCCCCTTGGGAGAAAGGACAAATTCCAGCGATTCATCACAGCTCCTACATCTGTATTCATTGCAGAGCCTCCTTGTCCTGAAATAGCTTGGGAATGCACTCTTTCAAAAAAAATTGCTCATGGTGCCCAGTTCTGTCCCCTTCGGCAGTCCCAGTATTTGAATGTTATTCTGCCTTGAGCGATATTCTAAATCCATGATTTTTGACATGTTGCCAATAAGGTATTGTGGTTGGTAGACATCAGCCATCTCTTCCAAGGAGGAGGTTGCTCAACCTCCTTTGTACATTCCCTCAATTGTTCCCTGTTTTATCAGATAAGTGCTATTGAAATGGCTGGGAATCTTTCCCGCAATATGGTTATTGCTGTCCAGTATTTCTGCAGCACAATCTCCATCCAGGCCCTGCTGACCTGTGCTAATTTCAGATGACATGCAGGTCTCTTTGGCCAAACATTCTGCTACTCACCCTTTTTGATTCACCACAGTGTTCCCACCATTGTGTTTTCTTTTTTATTTTCCATTCACAGGCTAGATGATGAGCAGCTCCAGATGTATTTTGCCTACAGTTTCCCACATTGGCTCTTGCCAAGCGCCTACATATGAAACACTTGCTTAGCTTTTTTTGTTCTAAATCTCCACACACCTCTGCCACGCAATCCTTAGTTGCTCTATATATCCTGCTGTGTAACAAATAAATGTTGCACACCCTTTATTTCCCTGTCCATTAAAACTGTTTTGCCATTGCAGTATTTTCCAATAATGGCAATAACTGAAAGTGGAACTAAAATCAGAGTGCTATATGCTATTTCCTCTTCTATTTTGTCACTCACTGCAAAGCCAGCTATGTTGCAGCTTTCAGTCTTGGCTCTGCTTCCGACTTAATGAATCGGAAAATACATTGAAACGCTGCAAACCAGTTCAAATATATAGGATATGCCTAAGGTTAAATTCCCAGTAGAAATTAATGCGGTCAGATACCATTATAGAGCTACTTATCTTGCTTACATAATAATTTGCTATTTGAAATACATTGTGCCTGGATATAGGAATATGCTCACACACAAACTATGAGAGAACAGAGTATATGAACCATCTATGCCTGTAAATTGTGACACTATACTGAAGTATATGTTTATGGAAATCTTACAACAGATTGTGATTATAGGATTACAGAACGAGTATTAATATTGTATATATAAAATTGTTGTGCCTTGAGAAAGCCCAGGTAAAGGCGAAACAAATGCATGTGCCTCCAAATAGAGTATTTTGACACTTTCTTTCTTAGCACTATAAACTATTGGTACACATCCAATGATAAAAAAATAATTTAACTAACCACTTGTTTGAAATCCTATGTAAAAATTCAAAAACCTAACAAGGTGGGGCACAATCAACCTAACATAACCACCACTTAACAAGAAATGTACTGGCTAGCCAGCCAATAGCAGTCATTGTTGGGTTCTGCTGCCAGGCCGTAATACTGACAGAGAACATAACTTAAAAGAATAGGCTAAATGTAATCTCTATTATGAATTCTAAGGGCAGAGGCACTGCACTATATTCACTACTCACATACCAATTTACTATTTGGGACAGTGCCTGACAGGAGAGGGAACCAGGTCTGCCAAAGCCAAACACTAAAGGAACTTTTGCAAGCCATCTTCTTCGTGGCAGTACATGTGTCAGAAAAGGACAAGGAAAGGGAGACCTTCCCCTTGGTGTTGTGAACTGTAAAGTAAACCTGGGAAAAGTCCAGGGAAAGGGAGACATTCCCTCTGATGTCGAACTGTAAAGTAAATTAGAGAAAAAGGCCACGGGAAGGGAGACATTCCCCCTGGTGTTGTGAACTGTGAAAGTAAAAGCCAAGAGAGTGTCAGAACAAGGCCAATGAAAGTCAGGACAAGGGAGTCATCCCCCCGGCATTGTGAAAACACTAAGAACAAGATACCTGGAGAAGGGAGGCTTTCTCCAGAAACCTAATAGTGAGGAATCAACTATGGGCAATAAGGAATGTTAATGTTTGAACTGTAATTTTACCTTTTGAGCTTCAATGGAGAACTTTACTGCTTTACAATTTGGGACACTGTTTTGTGCCCTGGAAAGGCATTGAGACCTGGGAAAGGAGGTAATTGTTGTCCTTTGTCAGAAGAAGGGTGCCATTCTTCTGGACCAAGAAGATCCATTACTTAATTAGTTTAGTTATTAGTGTAAGGGACAGAAGTAGGTTTTTGACACAGGACGGTAGACTCTTGATTAACAAGGACATCCTCACTGACCCCTTAGTATTTTAGTTGAGGTAGGGAACCCCCTCTAGAGTTGGGGAGAGGTAGGTTTTCTCTTTATTTCTGATATAATAAAGGTTTATGCCAATAGCAATGCTACCTGTGTGTCAGTCGCCTTCTTCTGCACCCTTACTGTAGGAAGCGTCATAGTGAGATATGCAGATAAAATAAATGAATAAATAAATAACCTGCAACCAAAATTGGGCAAAGGATAAAAGTAAAAACCTGTTAGGAGTTGCACTTGGAGGAACAACAAAAGTACAATACAAAAGCAATAAGATCAAAATAGCAATATAACAATACAGTAAACGAAGTAAAACTACCCACCACTCAACTTATTAACATGTTATCGGATAATGAAAATAGTCAGCATTTCAACACAGAGGTACATATTGCCGAAGATTCTGACCAACCGTACACATTCTTCCCCAAACGGACAGATTGGATGTGCCCAAACACTTTCACAACATATGGATCTACGGGGTGGGGGGCGCTCGAGAGCCCGAGCAAGATGGCGATGACTTGATGCTGCTCTAGAGAAGGCGGGCGACATCCTGAAGACTGAACATCCTACCCTGCTGGGTTTCCGTTGTAACCATCTCATATGAATTCTTATGTGCACCAGGAACCGCCCAATGCTAAAACCGAACGTCCAGCTGCCCCGGGAGAACGAGACGTGGACGCAGTTTGTTGGAGGCTGCTGTGTGCTGTATGAGCGCCGGCATTGTTGGCGTTCGCTGTAGGGGAGGAGCTGATCCACGCAGCTGATCTCTGCGAAATATTGACTAGCGGGCTCCACTGCTTTTGCCTTCCCGGTGCAACGCTTAGTGATTGGACCCCAGGACTGGACGTGGGTCTACTCCGGTGTGCCCAGGTACGCTCCTGAATGAGGGCTTGCGCAGCGCACCCTCTGCCGCCCTGGTGAGCCGTGCAACGGTGAGGCACACCAGCCTGGCCCTGTCAGAACAACTACAATATGTTGCTGTAGCTGTGGTAAGAGACGCATGCCGTAGAGAGGAGCATCGGTGAGTGGGCCCACCCCCCCATGTATTGCCAGGCGGTCCGCATGCACTCCACGCAATGCAGGCGGTGGGCTCCACAGCAATTACTGGATTACACAATCCGAGGCCTGATGGGCTGCTCAGCTACTGCTGATCCCTCACCCTAACGCCTGTCACAGGGACTCACGCAGAGGAGCACTAGGCCACTGGCCCGACGACATTGTAGCAGTGTGGGAATGCATAATGGGCCCCCCCTGCAGCCTGGGAGGGGCCTTATAAATACTACACCAACACGCAAATACACTGTGACTGGGCCTACCGCTAGTGCTAACAAATGTATTTGTCTTGCACAATGGTCAATCCACCGCCTGCTAAGCACTCTGCCCCTTTGGACTCATGGCCTGTGCTCCCGCCCCATCACAGAGGATTGGCTTCCTGCCCCACCTATGATCTGATATTTTTCTTTATATAGCGCCTATACACAATGTGTTTCAAAGCGAGGGAGGGAACAAGGGAAAAAACAATGACATTCTTACAGGCCATGAACAGTAAGGATGTGAAATTAACTATCGTACTCGGCCTGACAACATTTCTGGTAGAGCCAGAGAAAAGGTGAGGGAGAGGGATGCAGAAAGGGAGGGGAGGAACAAAACAAGCGACTATCATACTAGGCATGACGATATTTCAGATAGTGCCTGGGGGGGAGGAAAAAAGACAGTAAAGGGCGGGGGAGAAGACAGACAAGGTTGCTATCATGCTAGGTCCAGGGACAATTCTGATAGAGTAAGTGCATAGAAGAAAGTAAGGGGAGGAGATAGGAAAAGGGAGAAAGGGAAAGGAGAAGAGAACACAGAAGAAGCAGTCAGAAAAAGTGGAGAAGCAAGAGGTGAGAGCGAATACAATTGCAGAAGTTAGTAGTAACACATAATGTTGCAAGCCTGGATACAAGAGGAAGATGGGAACAGCATGATTCAGGGCCATCATGAGAAAGGGTGATTCACCGTGAATCAATGTCCATAAAAGTCAAATCCAGCATTGGCCACAAGACAGTGATGGTGAAATCAGAATGTATCAGGACAGACTCCTGCAGAAGTAGGCTGGGGGCGGGGGCGGAGGGTGAGCAGGGTAGAAGAATTGAGCAAAACAGGCAGCACCTGAGTGCGAGAAGGGACGGGCACAGGAGACCATCATGGGGGGACCAGAAGGGTGGGGATGGCCTGTGGGGACAGGGAGGAGTAAACACATGTTGATGCATGCTTACCTGCTGTCTGAGCAGGGATTCGGACCCTGGGTCCTCCTGGTCCAAACAGGAATTGCACTTTTCTTTGTCAGCCCTTCAGGTCAGACGCCCGGGCGAGAGATGCCCTTGATCTAGGAGTAGGAAGGAAGAGGCAGGGCTAAGAAGGTGGGTGGTGCTTAGGCCAGGTGACCAAGATTCACTTGCACCTGCTCCCCACCTGCAAAGGAAAATAGGCTGGGGGGCTCCTTAAGTAGGGAAAAAGCTCTGCAACCAGGAAGGCACCAGGTGGGCAGGGCTTGCTAAGAGGGGACAAAGAGCGGTAACCAGAAAGGCACCAGGTGGGCGGGGCTTGGGCCAGGTGACCAAGATCCACTTGCACCAGCTCTCCATCTGCATAGGAAAATAGGCTGGAGGGCTCCTTAAGTAGGGGAAAAAGAGCGGCAACCAGGAAGGCACCAGATGGGCAGGGCTTGCTAAGTGGGGGAAAAAGGGCGGCAACCAGGAAGGCACCAGGTGGGCAGGGCTTGCTAAGTGGGGAAAAAAAGCGGCAACCAGGAAGGCACCAGGTAGCGGGGCCTGCTAAGTGTGAAATAGAGCGGCAACCAGGAACGCACCAGATGACCAGGGCTTGGTAAGTGGGGGATAAAGAGTGGCACCCAGGAGGGCATCAGGTGGGCAGGGTTTAGGCCAGGTGACCAAGATCCACTTGCATCTGCTCCCCATCTGCAAAGGACAAGAGGCTGGATCGCTCCTTCAGTAGGAAAAAAGAGCAGCAACCAGGAAGGCACCAGGTGGGTGGGGCTTGCTAAGTGGGGAAAAAGAGCGGCAACCAGGAAGGCACCGTGTGGCCGGGGCTTAGGCCAGGTGACCAAGATCCACTTGCACCTGCTTCCCAGCTGCAAAGGAAAACAGGCTGGAGGGCTCCTTAAGTAGGGAAAAAGAGCGGCAACCAGGAAGGCACCAGGTCGGCGGGGCTTGCTAAGTGGGGAAAAAGAGCGTCAACCAGGAAGGCACCAGGTGGGTCTTAGGCCAGGTGGCCAATATCCACTTGCACCTGCTCCCCATCTGCAAAGGAAAAGAGGCTGGAGGGCTCCTTAAGTAGGGAAAAAGAGCAGCAACTAAAAAGGCACCAGATGGGAGGGGCTTAGGCCAGGTGACCAAGATCCACTTGCACCTGCTCCCCACCTGCAAAGGAAAATAGGCTGGGGGGCTCCTTAAGTAGGGAAAAAGCTCTGCAACCAGGAAGGCACCAGGTGGGCAGGGCTTGCTAAGAGGGGACAAAGAGCGGTAACCAGGAAGGCACCAGGTGGGCGGGGCTTGGGCCAGGTGACCAAGATCCACTTGCACCAGCTCTCCATCTGCATAGGAAAATAGGCTGGAGGGCTCCTTAAGTAGGGGAAAAAGAGCGGCAACCAGGAAGGCACCAGATGGGCAGGGCTTGCTAAGTGGGGGAAAAAGGGCGGCAACCAGGAAGGCACCAGGTGGGCAGGGCTTGCTAAGTGGGGAAAAAAAGCGGCAACCAGGAAGGCACCAGGTAGCGGGGCCTGCTAAGTGTGAAATAGAGCGGCAACCAGGAACGCACCAGATGACCAGGGCTTGGTAAGTGGGGGATAAAGAGTGGCACCCAGGAGGGCATCAGGTGGGCAGGGTTTAGGCCAGGTGACCAAGATCCACTTGCATCTGCTCCCCATCTGCAAAGGACAAGAGGCTGGATCGCTCCTTCAGTAGGAAAAAAGAGCAGCAACCAGGAAGGCACCAGGTGGGTGGGGCTTGCTAAGTGGGGAAAAAGAGCGGCAACCAGGAAGGCACCGTGTGGCCGGGGCTTAGGCCAGGTGACCAAGATCCACTTGCACCTGCTTCCCAGCTGCAAAGGAAAACAGGCTGGAGGGCTCCTTAAGTAGGGAAAAAGAGCGGCAACCAGGAAGGCACCAGGTCGGCGGGGCTTGCTAAGTGGGGAAAAAGAGCGTCAACCAGGAAGGCACCAGGTGGGTCTTAGGCCAGGTGGCCAATATCCACTTGCACCTGCTCCCCATCTGCAATGGAAAAGAGGCTGGAGGGCTCCTTAAGTAGGGAAAAAGAGCAGCAACTAAAAAGGCACCAGATGGGAGGGGCTTAGGCCAGGTGACCAAGATCCACTTGCACCTGCTCCCCATCTGCAAAGGAAAAGAGGCTGGAGGGCTCCTTAAGTAGGGAAAAAGAGCAGCAACCATTAAGGCACCAGGTGGGCGGGGATTGTTAAGTGGGGGAAAAAGAGCGGCAACCAGGAAGACACCGGGTGGGCGGGGCTTACCAAGTGAGGAAAAAGAGCGGCAGCCAGGAAGGCATCAGGTGGGCAGGGCTTAGGCCGGTGACCAAGGTCCACTTGCTCTTGCTCCCCAACTTAAAAAAGAAAAGAGGATGGAGGGCTCCTTAAGTGGGGAAAAGAGCAGCAACCAGGAAGGCACCAGGTATCGGGGCCTGCTAAGTGTGAAAAAGAGCGGCAACCAGGAAGGCACTAGGTGGGGCTTGCTAAGTGGGGAAAAAGAGCGGCAAACCGGAAGGCACCAAGTGGGTGGGGCTTAGGCCAGGTGACCAAGATCTACTTGCACCGGCTCACCATCTGCAAAGGAAAAGAGGCTGGAGGGCTCCTTAAGTACGGAAAAAGAGAGGCAACCAGGAAGACACCAGGTGGGTGGGGCTTGCTAAGTGGGGGAAAAAGAGCGGCAACCAGGAAGGCACCGTGTGGCCGGGGCTTAGGCCAGGTGACCAAGATCCACTTGCACCTGCTTCCCATCTGCAAAGGAAAACAGGCTGGAGGGCTCCTTAAGTAGGGAAAAAGAGGGGGAACCAGAAAGGCACCGGGTGGGCAGGGCTTGCTAAGTGGGGGAAAAAGAGCAGCAACCAGGAAGGCACCAGGTGGGCAGGGCTTGCTAAGTGGGGAAAAGGAGTGACAACAGCCTACCACAGACTAATTAAACAAGTGAGAGAGCTTTTGGAACAGGAAATCTCGGAGATTGAAAGCAATTACAAGTAGAGTTGGTCTCCCAAAGTTCTTTCTGCCCTTCGTATTGCTCGGAACAATCTGAAGTCCCTCTACGCCGAGGAGACTGCACGTTGCCTAACAGTGGTGAAACAGGGCTATTATGCGAAAAGCAATAAGGCCAACCAACTGCTAGCCAGAAAACTGGCACAGGTTAAAAAGCAGAACTTTATCATAGGCCTCAAAGACCGACGCAGAGTCACCCACTATGGGGAACAGGATAAACTTCACCTGGCACAAGCACACTTCTTAGAAACTATGTGGAATCCAAGAAGGTCGACCTTAGCGCAGAGGGAATACATTGCAGCAGCGGCCCTACCACATCTAACCAAAGAGCACATGAAGGCATTGGAAGCCCCAATCCGACAAGAGGAAGTGGATGTTGTTATAATGGCCCTAACACCTAGACCCCCTGGCCCGGATGGATTCTCCCCTAAATTCTATAAGATCTTTAGTGCTCAGCTGGTTCCCCCTTAGCGGCCCTCTGTAACTCGTTTGGTACAGTGGGTAATGTGACCCCATCCATGCAAGCCTCATCTACGATCTGGATCTTAAAACCAGGTAAAGATCCTAAAGAGTGCGCTTCCTACAGGCCAATTTCCCTTCTGAACATTGACGCTAACATTTACTCAAAGGTGCTGGCAAACCGCTTAGCCCCCCTTCTCCCTACTTTAATCGACGCTGATCAAACGGGATTCATAATGGGGAGAAAAACTGGGGACAATATTAGACAGGCAGTGAGCCTCAACGAAGCTACCACGCAGGGAAACAGGAAAATTGTCCTAATAGCATTAGACGCAACCAAGGCCTTTGATAAGGTGGACTGGTCCTTTTTACACTTAACATTAGAAGCGTTCGACTTTATACCCCAATTTAGGAGTATGATCACGGCTAACTACTCCTCCCCAAGCACCTTCTTACAAGTCAACCAGATGCGCTCATCCTCAACCCCCCTAAAATGTGGCACACGACCGGGTTGCCCCCTCTCCTCCCTTTTTTTTCGGCCTTATTATGGAACCATTAGTCCAATGCATTTGACGAAACGGCTCGATCAAGGGGTGGGGACCCAGGACACCTCACACAAGGTTTCTCTCTATGCTGATGAGGTGCTTCACACCAACTCTGACGATCAGCCATCTCTCAAAGCGGCCCTCCAGGAACTCAAGGCCTTTGGTAGCATAGCATGCTTTGAGATAAACTATGGAAAGTCAGTGGCCCGGGAGGTGGGGTTAACACTGCAAGACATTTCTTCCTGCCAACCCATGTGCCCGATACGTTGGTACACTAGCTCGATTGAATACTTAGGGATCCGGTTTACAGCCTTGCTGGATCTCTACGCTGCCAACTCCCCCCGCAACCTCTTCAAGCAGCTCGAAAAGGATTTAGATAGATGGGCAAAGCAAGAGATATCCTTAATGGGCCAAATCACGGCCGTAAAAGTGAACCTGCTCCCTCACCTACTGTACTGTTGTGCCTCCCTCCTGTTAGTTATCCCTAAAACAGCACTAGACCAACTTGAATGGAAAGTCCTTTAGATTCACTTGGCGGGGGAAAAAAGCTAGCATCCCTAAGAAAGTTATGGTGGGAGGTGCACGCCTGGGAGGTCTGGGGGCACCAAAACTACGGAAATATATACGGAGGCAGCCAACTCACATATCTAATGACGTGGATATCTGAAGTACCAACACCAAAATGGATGGAGATTGAGCAATCTCAATGCTCTCTCCGTCTCCACTTCCTACCATTCATCACTCACACTTTGTTAGGGAGAATTCTCTGTTTAGGCTGAATTTCCTAACCTAGTGAGTCCCCCAGCAGCTTTGCTGGATTTTTGGGGTTTATTTTTTTCTCCTGCTAAGAGTGAGACTCTTTTACCCTCTCTCTTGGACATGATTTGAGTGTGTTTCTTTGACTCTAGATGTGTTTAATGGGCTATGGGGTCTTTTACTCCATAGGGCTTCATGTGGTTTTTTTGATGTGTGTTACACAGCACCCTCAGTGCAGTAACCCAGGGGTGTCATAGTGACCCCCCAGTATAGACTCCATACCCTGGGACTGACTACTGTCTCCCAGGGCATGTAAAGTCACCATTGACATTACTAGTCTCAAATTCTGAACAGAACCAGTACAAACCATCATATTGTGGACCTACTGGCTGGGGCAATTCGATTGCCCCGGGGTCTGTTAGTCGAGGGGGCACGTCTCCGTCCCCCCCTGATCGAGTTTTGGGTGGTGGCAGTGGATACTACTTTTTATATTCGACCGCGAATATATCTCTATGGGATTTCCCATTGTTCGAGGCTAGCAACTTTAATTATTTAATTCCTATAGCCTCGAACATACCGCCGGTTTATTTATTTAATAATAATTCTCCGGTTGGTATTTTTTGCCAGAACTCGGTTCTAAAATGGCGTTTGTGTTCGCTTCTGTGTCTCCAACCCAAGGTGAGCCCTTTGTTCCACTTTTTTGGCGGGCATCTCCACAGAAGCCCTCCAAAGTGGTGCCACTCTGTCCGGGGTACTTAGGAGGGGTGGAGGGGGATTTAGGCACCCTGGACTGAGTTGCCTAGGCAACCCAAGTTGCACTCCGTCCTGATTGGCCCAAGTGGTGAGCCGGCCGGCTCACCACTTAGCCTGTTTGAGTGACAGCTAGGCTGAGTGAATGGGGGTTTTCTGCATAAAAGCAGGGCTTTGGGGACTGGAACTTTAGAAGTCGCCACAGGACATAAGAATCCGACGAGGGAGAAGCTGAGCCGACGTGCTACGACGACACCACCGGTGGAGCCCTGCTGAACCGTCTCACCACTTTTCCCAACGACAGAGGAGATCTCCAGCCCGGAGAGTCTTCTTCCTTCGACTGGTGGGGATAACCAGTCTGCTTCCTTTTTCGCTTCCTGGAGCATCTCATGGCTGCCTTGCCTGTGCCAAGCACCCCGGCAACCGGGATACCACGTTTTACCACTACCGCAAATCAAAGGGTAGTACCTTTAACCGGAAAAAACTCTGCGGCTGGTTTCTTCCCTGGCAGTGCAACGACCTTCATATTTCCTCCACGTCGAGATCTTCTCTTCTTCTGGACGACGCTGTGACTTGCACCCGCTGCCAGGAACAACTGCCCCTGCTGGAGGATCCTTTCCACATAAGGTACCGTGTTCTGCCTGGTTTCCCTTGCAACCGACTGTACGGGGTAGATTTAGCCCCCGGCTTTCGACCCTGGGTTAGCCTGGGACACCCTGGCTAAACTTTTCTGAACCTAACTAAAACCTTTCTGAACTCCCTGCAAGACTGTTTAAGCCTGTTGTCATTGTGTGATCTTGGGTGCATTTGTGCCCTGCTCTCTCCAAAAGTGGGCCCGGCCTATGGACTTTGGCTCACAAGTAACTTTTGACTTTCCTGCCTTGCTTAAGAGTTCCTAAGTATTAGTGTGGTGTATTTTCCTACATTCTGCCTTTTTCCCTCCCTTTTTCGTTAAACTTATTGGAATGCCATCTATAGTTAAGCGCTCACCTCTCTGTAAATAAGTGGTGTTAACTAAGACTTGTCTGATAAGGAATAAGGGATGTATATATAATAATAGTAACTGTGTTTAGAGTGATTTACAATAATAGTGTTGGAGTGTTTCAATAAGTGTGTTTTTAAATAAATAATTATATACCTTGATACCAAAGCTCTGGTCAGTGTTTGCTTGTGCTATTGTGTCTGAGTACCTATTGTGTATACCTTACATACTGCCTAACTCTTCTTGAGGGAAGTCTGTCTGCTCAGCCACAACTACCAGGTAAATCTGGGTGGTACAGACTGCTACCAAGTGGGTTTACTGACAACACCTGTAGTCCTAAATCTTTTGCAGTGGTCCCCAAGGGAACTGCACAGGTTTCTGCCTAACACACTTTGAGTAAACAATGGCCACTTCTCCTCTCTTCGACTAAGGTTACGCTGCAATTTTGGGACGAGACCCGAAAAGGGAAGAAAATACCCAGGTGCATAGGTCCACTCTCCCCTATCTTTGGCAACCCATCCTTTACTCCGGGTATGCCCCTGAGGGCATTCTGAAGTTGGGTGGGTGGGGGGTTCTGCAAACGTTGGCTCAATTATAGGCGGGAGGTCAACCCTGCACATTTGAGAAGGTAAGAGGGAATTCCACCTTTCGGAGACAGACGGGTTCTCCTACCTCCAGTTGCGGCATTGGATTACACACCCTGAGACAAAACAAAAAGCCACGCGCACCTTAAGCCTGCTTGAACTGACAATCTGGGAGGGCATGGGCATGGGGGACATCTCAAGACTGTACACACTTTTGAGGGTGGATCTGTTAACCCCCCGCAGGACGGACTTCATGCCCCGATGGGAAACAGACCTAGGCCATTAGCTGGACGATACAGAATGGCTAGACATCTGGGCCAGTGCCCATTCATCGTCAAGATACGTAACTAACAATGAATGCGTCCTAAAACTCCTATTTTGATGGTACTACCCTCCAACACAGATTCACCACTTTCAGGCCTCCATTCCCCCCACCTGTTGGAGGAACTGTGGGGTACAAGGGACATATTTCCACATGTGGTTTGCCCCCGTGGCACGCGCCAAACTATTGACACAGCTGCCTTTGGCAGCGTGCATCACCATTGTCCGACACTGGAATGCCCCGGAAGGCCCAGATATGATTCTATAGTCGGTTAGTTAATTTTTGGGATGTGATGGTGTCGGAGAGAGGGACCGCAGCAAGGGAGGGGAAGCTTCACCAATTCCACACGATTTGGTCACCTCTTCTGTAGTACGACTGCAAATACTGGCCCTTACTTTTAAACCCTGTCTGGCACAGCTATATTTGGGTCAGGGAGTGAACAGATGGAGGGGGCAATGGGAGACGATTGCATTGGCGCGAGGGAATCTTGTGAAAATGAGGGGATGGTCAGGGTTCTTAACAATTGTCTCACTTGTGATGTTGCCTTCACACAAGGCAATGCTATAATGTTATGCACCAACTGTTAATAATAATAAAAATATGTTTTAAAACAAAAATTAAGATCTATATACCTACACGCTGCTTGCGATCCTTGGATTCGGGCCTGCTGACGATTCCCTTGTTTAAAACCACTTGGGGTGACAGACGCTTTTCAGTGGCCGGCCCTCGGGCCTGAAATCTACTTCCATTATATCCATGACAGATTGAATCAATGGTCGTTTTTAGGAAGAAACTGAAAACCTATCTGTTTATATAAATCCATAATACCTATATTACACTGTTGTGCAATTCTTGATATGATCTGTGCCTAGATGCAGCTTGCTGCTTGGTTCCTATGGATATGCGCAATATACATTTCTAACATAATAGGGGGCAACCCTGCCGGGTCTCCCTTCCTAGCCTAAACTGGTCCGAAACACATGAATTGATGAGAACCCTGGCCAATGGACGAGCATATAGAAGCCTAATGTACCGAAGCATTACCAACCCCAGTCCTGTTTTATCCAACATCACAAGAAGGTATTCCCAAGAGACCATATTCAAAACCTTCTGGTCATCAATAGTTACTGCTACTGACTCGGATTCCGTATTCAACCGGGCCGTGACAGTAATCAAACGTTGGATATTAAGGGATGTAGAGCGGCCTGGGATGAACCCAGCTTGATCGCGGTAGATCATGTGTGGCATTAGTGGGAGCAGGCGATTCAACTAGCACTTTTGCGAAAAACTTGGTGTCTACATTCATTAATGAGAGAGGGCAGTAAGACCTGCACTCATTACTGGGTTTGGTGGGCTTAAGAAATACAATTATAGTAGCCTCCCTTAGAGATTCAGGCAGAAGAGAATTATTTAGTAATTCCTCCCAGACCCCTAGCAGTTGAGGGGCCAGTAGCTCCCCATATTCCTGATAAAATGGTGCTGTTAACCCATCTGGCCCGGGGGCTTTCCCTCTGGGAAGATCTCTGATTACTGTTAATAACTCTTAAACATTTAATGGAGTATTTATACCATCCTTAGCCTGTGCATCCAGCCGAGACAATGGTACACCACAAGTACAGAATGATTGGCCTGTTCTCCGTGGTGCCGTCCTACCTAATATAACGATCCTTAAAGGTTCAGGAAAACCTCAAGGATATCCTGGTCTGCCCACTTGGGAGTCCCTTGCGCATCAGGACACAGTCTATTTCTGTCTGCCCTCATTATGACTTCGCTAATGTCCTCTGTGGTCTTTCACCCTCACTGTATTTCCTAGCTGCAATCGGCTGCGCAAAATATCTAACTTCGCGGAGAGCATGGGCCCTAAATTGTTCCAGCACTGCCTGCGTTCGCGCCAGTATCTTGGGGTCTGGCGAGGGAACATACTCCAACTCTAAAGCCTTGAGCCTAGTTTCACACTGTTGCAAGCCTCTCCTCATTTTAAGAACACCCGCTTCCCTGGAGATCGCCATGCCTCTGATAAAGACCTTGAATGCCTCCCATCTAATGCCCATTGTTGTAGCGTCCGCGGTGCTTCAAGTGAATAAGGTCTCGATGACTGCCTTAATGTAAGCCTCAAAGACCATATCTCCCAGTGCTTCTGATTTTAACCTCCATGATCTGCCCCGGCTAAAGGGCTGTCATGATCACAGGCAAGGCATCAAGTTCAGTTCCCCAGATGAGTTGGTCATCAGCCTGGCACTCTTGGGCTACATACAAGTCAGGTCCTGCAGTTGCTTAATTCTCCACTACCGGATCACCTAATATGGTGTCTTGTTGGTTGTGATTTGTGAAGAGTTGTTTGTCTATGCCTCTAGATCATCTCCCTTTATAAGCCCCGCCCACTGAGTAGTCTGTGCTTCGCGTCGCTTCTGCTAAAGCAGTGTAACTCTTACCGCCCATCCTGTCAGTTTACAGCACTTCAGTTTTCCATTTAGTCTTCTGGTGAAATTCCTCTCAGCTTTTAATTCCCTTCATCTCACAGTCTCCTCCGTTCCCTGCCTGCTCTATTTTTCTGCCCTGCGGTCCTGTTTCCTGTCACCTCTCCGAGCCGAAGACTGTCTGATGCGTAGCTGTGGCAACGTTTTACCCTCAACCGTCAGCTACGCTGCACGAGAGCACAAGTCTTCCGACTTCATACTAAACCTGCAGCAATATAGTCCGTCTCTTGACGTGGCTTGAAAAATATTTCTTAGTAGCCTGATGTTAGTAGAGTTCCGTAGTTTCTCGGAACTCAGTTTGCTGCTGCCCGTTTATAAGTGTTTACTTTCGACAATTCCTGTGAGTGTTGGTCTGCTCTGCACTGCTACCTAATTAGTGCAGGGAAGACTTTTAATAAGTATAAGAATTACGTCCCGTTACTCCAAACTAGCCCTAGTTCAATATACGAAGCCCCTCCTTAGTAGAACTCATATTTAACACCTAGCTCAGTGTCAAGATAATTATTCCTCCCATATATTTCAGCTCATGCCCACTTATCTTTGCTAGTTGGTTCCCATTTTAGGTCTTAATTTCTGCTGGCCTTAATTATTTTTCCCATTGTCCACTTGCACCTTCTTCCCTTTATAAGTTCCCTACATTCACTGAGTTTTCCATACTTCCGTTGGACCAAGATTGATTTTACCAATAGCGACTGCAAGTCTCCTCAGTCTTCAGAACTAGCACCCCTGCACCAGAGCAGTATGGAGAGCTCAACAAACCAAACACAGGTGAGCTGAGGTACGCCATCCTATAAAGAAATCATCCCTGGATCAACCTCTACCTAGACCTATAAGTAGTGTTAAGGTCATATAGGAATTAATAGTTGTTGTATCCACCTTTGCAGAAAATTCCAGTCTATTCTCATCTAAGAATACACCCAACCTTTGAGGAACTACGCATCAGAACCAGACGTCCCCGCAGAGTCCAGGTAAGCATTACAGGGCTTGTCTATGACAAAGCACAGCACAATGGGGGAATGGTCAGATAGTTGTAAGGAACTCATGGAGGCAACAGTAAAGACAGACACAAGTGATCACAGTCCAAGGGTGTTTATTAAACTGTATATTTGGCTTGAAAAACGCTTAATCTGAGCCTAAATCTAATATGGGCGCAAGCTATGATCTAGTGGCGTCTTGGCAAACAAAAGGGCTTATACTAAAACGCCTATTGCCAATCCTTCCGATAAAAACAAACAAAGAGTGTTGGATAGGGTTCACAGGAAAGAAAGAAGTGTTCACAAATAATACGTCTCGATGCGGCAGTCGGGTCCCCCTTCACCAGGTTTTGTGCACGGGACAAGATAGGACTCTGGAGCACAGGACACGCTCGAGCTTTCCCAGCACGAGCTAACAGTTCCGTTCTTAGCTTATCAGGGCCTTCGGTGGTTAAGTCTCTTTTCTACCAAAAAGAAAGTCTCTTGCCTCCAAGGACATGATGTCTTTAATAAAATAACAAACAAAAGTTCCTTTCAGCTTGCAAGTTTGGTGATACCTTTTAATGTCTTTTTAAACAGTTGACTCGGTCGGGTTCATGCTTGTCAAAACACTGTTAATCAGGACTTCAGACTTCACCCCCTTTTATCGGCATCCCTCGGTCAGGTACACTTTCTTGCCAACTTTACGATGCAGGATTCGCTTCCCTCAGTTTTCACAATCATCTGTCGGTTAAAGGCTTTTGACAGTACAAAGGATTTTACTAGACCCCTGTATGACCACTTTGAGCCCCTTCTCGCCTTTCTCCCAAGGCTTTCTGGTTACGGTAGTTCAACAACAGGGTAATCGCCCAGAGTTTCTCAAGTGAGCACCCATGTGGTGCTTGAATCTGCTATGCTGGCTTTCCCCTTTGCGTATCAATCGTTTTTTGCAATTTCTTTAATCAGCCGATTGCTACTTTCGTTCAACGCAGTTCGGTTTCTTATCGGCTCTCCCCTCGACTTACTGGCTGTGATAAACTGCAAGACTTTCTTGTCTGTGGAGTCAAGGCCGGTACCATTGGGCCACGTGTCTCTGCCCGGCTTGGCTGTCAGCGGAGGAGGCGCCCGTGTACCGTTGATATCTGCTGCAACACACGCTGGCTATTGTTTGTGGTCTTACGATTCCTCCTGTTGTTAAGGGCAAGGTCACTTCTTTCCTTGGTGTCCTCTTGATTTGTGCCGTCTTCCTCTTCCTCTTCAACTGCCTTGCTGAGTTGGCTCTCTCGTCATCGTGCGGCCTGCCTTGCTCGTATGGTGCTCTCATGCTCCACCTTTTATCCCTACGGGGAAGGCATAGGGCCGTCCGGTATATGTGATTCAGGTTAATCGCCTGACCCTGGCATTGGGACAAGTCGGGTAAATGGCCTTGGTGTTTGTCTGTCATCTTGTGCAGTGTGCAAAAGCGTTTGTTGCAAAAGGTGGGGGGGGGGGTTACTGTGTTAGAGTATGCTACGGGGTAGGATGGGGAAAAGGTATAACAAGAAGGGGGATACCGCATCTCACCCGTCATTGCCCCAATTCCACTCCCCAAGGATCCCTCATCCAGGTGATCCTCCCTCACTAGTCCAGCCCCAGGATCTGGATCCAATAGTGACAGCTGTGTCCTGCCCACCTGGATGACAGATCCCTGGGAACTAGTCGGAGAGACACCTTCAGGTTTCTCACATATTGTACGAGGAAGGATATCAGTACTCAAAACCTTTCACATAAGAGATTTAGATATAAAAAAAAGGTCAATGCACGAGGCCATGTTGTGTACTGAGGAATAGATCGTATATTCCTGGGAGAGCAGATGCAGGTAGCGCCAGACGTTCCTTAAAGCCAGGACGTCCATGTGATTCGACCGAGGTCTAGGGGCAGTGCCAGTTCTGTCCAACCCCAGGTCCAGTATCGGTTCATATCACCTCCTCAAAGGATAGGGACCCCAATATAAGTGTACAGTATTGTGGCTATTGCATCAAAATAGTGTGGCAAGTCAGTATCCGGCCCATATGTATTTACAAGCAGAAGCTTGATTCCCTCAATAATACCAAAGACAATCACATACCGCCTCTCAGTCATTTTCAGCGATTTATGGATGAGGGCCGTCACTCCCCGTGAGTCGAGTAAGAGGTGAAGTATCTATTCCCTCCAGCCCCCACGAGGACACTATTCCGCGACAGACACTCAACATAGCATGTTTCCTGAAGGAGGATATTGGCTTTGGGTCTGTTCATGTATGCCATGATTTTCCTTGATTTGATGAAATTCCCCAGCCCCCTGACATTTCAACTCATTACATTGATCTGCATTACACCACACCTAAAATCAAACGTTTGGTTTCGCTCGTCAACACCCTTAGCGCCCTTGTAGTCCTCGCCCTCTAACTTCACATGCCGTCTGCCAAGACATTTTTATAACTTTCAACCAGCAAATCCCCAATTTCCCATTCCCATGCTAGGCTTAAACTGCTGCCCTCCCCTGCTGCCCTCCCCATCCTCACTGCCACCCCCCAACCTGCAGTGTACTGTGACCCTCCCCACCCATCTCCCACCCCGGTTTAATAGCCCAAAACCCAAAGGTTAAACATTAACATCAACAAATACCAAGAAAATGTCCTGGGGCTTACTGTTGCCACTGTGGAATCAACTTCAAATTACGACACAGCCACATATATCGACATGGCGATAATCCTTCAAGAAAAAGTAGTATTCTCTCATGTGTCTTGCAGAGACGACAGTTGTTATGTGGGAAAGAGTCATTCAGTCTGGCAACCGATCCTCTGGAGCTTCATTGTTTGAACCAGTAAGTGGAATCTTGGCCTTGATAAATTTCACCGCCTCCCCTGGTACAGTGAAAAAATATAGCTTCCCCTGAAACTGAAAGCAAAGGTGAGCTGGGAATAACTTTGCATTTTGGATGTTTCGTTCCAGTAGCATCTTCTTGACCCTGAAGAATTGCAGACGCTCTTGCTGGACTGTCACCGAGAACTTGAGAAAGATCTGGATAGTTTGGGAGCCCAGCCACAGTTCCTTCTTGTCCCTAGCAAGCCTACGAAGTTGGTCTCTGTCTCGGTAGCTCAAGATCTTTGCGATAATAGGCCGTGGGAAGTCGCCAGGTTTCGGTCTTGGGGACAGTGTGTAGTAACCTCCCTCCACCACAAAAAAGGGTGACAATTGTGGATTATTAAGGAACTCCTTTAGCAAGCGCTCCATTGCCTGCTCCATTCCTCCAGAGAGCGCATCATCAGAGACTCTGACTAATCAAATATTATTTCTTCTAGACCGGGATTCGAGGTCATCACATTTATTCTTGAAAATGTTCATATCTTTCGTCAGTTTAGTCACTGTCGCCTGAAGCTCATGCACGTTATCATCAGTTACCCAATTCTCTCGTTGGCTTCATTGACCCATAATGCCTCCTTCGCCAGTTGTGTTACTATGGAAGTTACATTTTCAGTAATGTCGTTGAGCGTTTCATATATGGCTGAAAACCCCATAGCCATTGCATCCATCATTTGTTGAAGATCAGTGGGCGGTGTATTTACAGTATGATCTTGTGCATTCAGAGGCTGATTTGGAATATGTTTCCCCACGGGGGGGCAGCTTTGGTAAACTTGTCCGTCCATTGCACCGTACTTTGTCCAGTACCTGCTAGGCAGTGGTGGGGTTGTACTGGAGGGGAGGTAAGGCAAGTGTCCAGCACGTGGCTACAGAATACAACAGATTGCATGTAGTCTCCAGTGAGGCGCCATAGTGACAGGACTCCACTTGTTTGCCTTGCCACTGGCTGTGTTTTAGCTCGACCTCGTCCCCACAGCATAAGTTGCAGTGCTCCCTCGAAGCCAAGCAGTGTGCCTGCAGACCAGTAGCACCTAAGGGGGCACTGGCACAGCCCACGTGACACAGTAGATGTGGGCAGGAACAGAGTAATCCTATAAGGGAGGATGGTCCCCGTCAATCAGTGATCTGATATGGCATTTGTGACACACCTATATACCAGTGTTTCAAGGCACGACGAGGCAAGGGAGGAGAGCATAGGGAAGACAGAGACACCAATCTTAATAGGCCAGGTGACATTGAGATCGCGCAAGTGCAGGTGAGGTGGGAAGGGGAAAAGTGAGAGGGGAAAGGGAAGTGCAATGCATAGGATAAACAGATAAATAAAATTAAAATAAAAAATAAGAACAATAAAGAAGTGTGGCCAGCCGGTGGCAGGTGCAAGGGTAAGTGCAGACATCAGGTGTCAAGTGCTGGTAGGGGGCTGTAGGGATACAGAAGAAAGCCCCAGAGTACCAGGGTTGCCAGGGGGCCTGTGCAGGCGTGCAACTGGCAGGGTGGGGACTTGGGGCCCAAGAACAAAGGGTAGCCAGGTGACCAGTGCAGTTTCAGTTTCAGCCAGGAGTTCAGCAGGGGAGAGGAGGAGAGAAAGCAGAAGCAAAGAGGAAGGCCTTGAGGTGCTTCCGGAACAGGAGATGGTTCTCCTCAATTTTCAGAGAGGCAAGGAGGCTGTTCCAGAGGGAGGCCCCGCCAAAGAAGGAGATCTACCACCAACCCGTTGCTTGGAGAAGTGACTGACCCTGAGAGAGTTGGAGGTAAATGAGCGGAGAGCTCAAGAAGGAAGATATTTAGGAAGAGAGAGTTGAAGGCATTGAGGCCCTAGGCCCCAGAAGGCCTTGTGGACAATGCAGAGGTTTTCTAATTTAATCCTCGCCTTCACTGGGTGCCAGTGCACAGATTTCAGTCCTGGAGAGATACGATCCCTGGGCTTGAGGCCAAGGACAAGTCTCGCAGTCCTGTTTTGGATGAGTTGCCGAGGGCAGAGAGTAAAGGCAGGCAGATTCAGAAAGAGACTATTGCAGTAGTCCAGCCTAGAGAGAACCAGAGCTCTGGAGACAGTGAGTTTCTTGGGGAAGAAGAGGAAAGGAAGAATACCTCTGAGGAGGTGCAGCTGGTATTGTGACTTCTTAGAGATGTGAGGAGAGAAGGAGAGTGTCGAGTTGAAGATGACCCTAAGATTTTTAGCCTCACAGGTGGAAGCAGGAAGAGGGCCAATAGAGGCCGGCCAGATAGTGGCAGAAAAAGAGGGAGCGGGTGTGCTGATGAGGAGACTCTCGATCTTATTGGCATTAAGGCAAAGATCATTGACGGCACACCACTCCTGGATAGCAGACAAACAGAGATGAGAGAATGAGAAGAGGTGGCTGAAGGGAGACTGAAAATGAGCTGAGTGTCATCCGCATAACATTGAAAATTGGGGCACAGAGCGGCAATGTGGTGGCCAAGAATGGCCAGGTATTGGTTGAACAGCGAGGGAGAGAGGTTAGACCCATGGGGAACACCACAGATGGAGATAGAGATAGAGGAGAGGAAGGACCCAACCTGGGAGGGCCGATCAGAGAGGAAAGAAGTCAGCCAAGCCAGGGCCTGATCGGTGATACCCAAGTTATCACGGAGACGGTTGAGCAGGATGGCATGGTTGACCATGTCAAAGGCAGAAGAGAGATCGAGTAAGATGAGGACACAGGGGGTGTTGGAATCAAGGTTAGAGAGCAGGTCTTCACGGATGTTCAGGAGAGCAGTTTCCGTGCTTTTAGCAGCTCTGAAGCCAGACTGATAGTCATGGAGACAACCAACAGATCCCGTGTGAAGATTAAGCTGGGAGATGGCCATCTTTTCCAGGAGTTTGTCCAGGAAAGGAGTGATGGAAATTGGGCGACAGTTAGCCGGGCAGGACAGGTCAGCGGTGGGTTTCTTAAGAGGAGAGTGCTTCAGGGGGGTGAGGAGAACACTCCAGTGGCAAAGGAGTGGTTGCAGAAGTCGGCCAGAGCAGGATCCAGGGTGCCAATGTGGTCCTTGATGGTTTTGGAGGAACAGGACCGGTTTTGACAAGACTTTCATAGATTGGACTTGTCTAGAAACCTCATCAGGGGAGAACAGGGGAAAGGCAGAGAAGGAGGGAGGAGAGGTGGCCGAAGAAGGGCCAGAGGAAGAGCAGGGAGTAGAGAGAGGAGGGGGATAGGACAGGATTTCCTGGGTTCTAGTGAGAAGCCAGTGCCGTGCAGAAGGCCTGGGAGGGGACAGGAGAGGTAGAGACTGCAGCAGTATTGGCCAGTCATTTGCAGATTTTAAAGAGTTTGGCCTAGTTATTAGATGCCGCAGAGACGCAGGCTTGGATGTGGGCTCTCTTCTTGGTGCCGACAGAGAGCCGGTATTGCCTTTGGAGCAGGTGGCAGGCCAGTTTGTCAGAGGATGTACTGGAAGTACGCCATTTCCTCTCGGCCACCCTGCACTTGCGTTTGAGGGTGACGAGGTCTGAATCGTACCCGGAGTTGCACTTGGCTTTCAGCTTCAAGCGGATCCTCATGACAGGGGCAAGAACATCAAGAGTATCAGATATAGCAGAGTGGAGCATGGAAAGGGCCATGTCAGGGTGTGAGTCAGCCGAAGTGGGAGTGGAGGGGGGGAGACATTGGTGGCGAAAGCCTCAACTGACACACGCTTCATGGGTCGGATAACCAAGAAGGTAGGTGGCAGTTCTGGAGGTGGCGTGGCCTGAGGGATAGAGAGGGGGAGCTGGGAGGGAAGGAGAAAGTGATCACTTCAGGAGAGAGGAGTGGTGAGACAGATAGAAAGGGGAAGGTCTGAAGAGATCAGAGCATCCAGAGTGTGCCCTGCTCAAGTGAGTCGGGCCAGAGGGGACAATATAGAGTGAGAGTGCAGAGGTTACGAAAGAGTCCAGAGGAAGGACAGGAAGCATCCAGGTGGATGTTTAAGTATCCAAGAAGGAGGAGTTGAGTGGTTGAGACCAGCAGGGAAGAGGAGAGGTCCGCCCACTGAGAGAGCAAGGTGGAGATCTGACCAGGTGGCAGATGGATGGTAGCCACAGTAAGGGAATGGCTAGGGGAGAGGCATTTGAAAGAAGAGTAGGCCTGCGTAGGAATGATAGAGGCAGGTATCCACTCAGGGAAGATCAGGGCTACAACCCCTCTGGAATGGTTGGATGTGGCCACAGAGAGGATCTTGTTGCCATCAGGGAGGAGAGTGTCAAAGCTCATGACAGAGCTGGCCATGAACCATGTCTCGGTGAGACCGAGGACATTGAAGTCAAGTTTTTCCGGGAGGCAGCAGATGTCAGAGGAGTGTTTGACAGCAGAGCGAGAGTTGAGAGTGGAAATATGGAGGAGGCTGCCATCTTTGAAAGAGTTCTGGGGAGGGGTACAAATCAGAGCTATGCCCTGTGGAGGTGTAGAAGAAGCCCGAGGGTGTGCAGAAGAGGAACGAGGAGAGGACAAGGTAGCCAAGGAGGAGACAGCAGGGGGAGGCAAGGAAGCCGTAGGGGGACCAGGGGCATAGGGGGAAGGGGGGGGCAGCAGGAGAGGGAAGGAAATTGATGCAGCGCGGGAAGCGTCTATCGAAGAGGAGAAGATTGGCCTGAGGGCTTTGGACCCACACGGTACCATTCAGGTAAACATTAATGATGACCTTTTAAGAGTGGAAGGGGGCCAGGAGGACCCCCCACCAGGTGCCACCATTAATGGGAGAAGAAGAGAAAGGCAATAGCACAGAGAACATATGAAGAGTCCATAGGTCTGGCGAGGGAACGACAAAAAGGATGTCAGTGAGGGTTTGCCTGGAGGAGGTGCTCGTATAGCTGTCAGCGATAGGGAGGCCTGGATTGGAGACCAGGATGTCCTTTTTAAACTTCTTCCTTGCACACCAAGTCCAATATGAGACGATTTACTCAAAGGCAATGGCTCGGCAGTCCAGCTGGTAATTATAGAGCAGAGCCGTGCATCTCAGCCGGGGTACTGCAGCAGCCCAGATCCAGGGGCACTCTCACCCCAAAGCCGTTCACCACTCAGTGGGCCCCAAGCGCCTCTCCCTCCAGGGCACGGGGGCGCCCGAGCGTGGGGTCCAATGTAGCCTTCGTACCAGCCAGGCCGCCAGTGCCGGCAACAACATCAGTGCTCCTGCTCCGCTCTCAAGGGTATTCCGGCGGGCGGCGCCTCCAATCTGGCACCAGGGGGAATTAGCGGGACGTACCTCTCGCAGCTACCGCAGCGAGCTGCAGTGTTTGATCGGGCAGGGCGCTCGCCTCTTCGATGAAGGTCCCGGCTCAATTATGTATCCCATCAGGTAGGCTGCTACCTGCGGCAGAAGGGCTCCAAGCAGTTGCCCGCCTCCAAGCTGCGCTCTGGCTGTGCTGCGGACCCAGAGAGGCACCCTCAAGAAGTTTCACTTCGACAAGTATTTATGCATCATTACACAGTGCTTGAGAGCTAGCCAGCCGTCTTAGCCGGCTGCTCAACAACACCCCCAAAACATAGGATTTTAAAGGACGAGAGGGAGAGGAGCCACACAGAGGGAGGCAGTGGAAGCAAGGAGCAGTAACAGGAACAGGGGAAGGAAAAAACAACCAAAATGCAAGCCACAATGGAGACAAAGCCTAATCCTGACTAAGAACTGTTATGTAGTATAAATCTGGATTTAGGACCATGGTCCCACCTAGAGAATTGCTCTGCATGTCTCACACTGTCCCAGCTGGTTTGTTTCTCCTGTCCACCCCCCTTTTTATGGATAACTATCAATCCTTTGTTCTACACATTCCAACCATTCATGCATTTAAAAATAAACCCTATTTTGAGAATATAGTGATTGTGTGTGTGTGTGTGTGTGTGTGTGTTTGTTTGTGTCATCTGTTGATTGCTAGTTGTGACATTAATCCGTGTGTATCAATTCATATCAGATTGAGCCGAGAAATGCATTTCTTTCCTTGTTTTAAAACAGCATATGTTATGTTCCAAATGCATTGTCGAATAGCATTTCCTGTTTCTGTTCCTTCCAACTTCTTGCTCCACCCCACTGGAACCTTCTCCCTCTCCGCTCGATCACCTCTTCTCCTCCTTCCGCACTTTCTTAAAATCCCACCTACTCCAGTCAACTGTTTGACAATCAACAGCTGATTCTGATCCCAATCCGGCTATGTGCAAGTCTATATTACTGTCTGTTCACGGTGAAGTGTTCTTTATAATGTTCTCTACCACATGATTCTTGAATTGTATTCTTCTTGCTTTGTAATGTAATACTGTTTTTCCATGTAAAGTGCTTTGGCTAAAAGCGCTATATAAAATTTAATAAATACAAATACAAAATAAACAGGGTAGGAGGCACATATCTAATCCCTTTTTTAAATGATTTTCTTTTTAAATTGTAGGTAATAAGAGACATTGTCAGCGTTTGCGAAGCAAATATGTCTAATCCTAATCCTCCTTCTCTTGCCAAATACCATGCATTGAGGTGCATGATCCAGCATGTCAATCCAAGCAGCGATGAGTATCTGCAGGTCAAAGAACAGGTGCTCCAAAGAAATTACAGGTAAGACTAGAAATATATTTACTTCATTATGCTATGTAAAGAAATTACAATAAGAAAGCAGTTTCATGCTTTTGCATAGCTGGACATTTTTAAAGCGATAGAACCCGAGGATGGGGGGGCATTGCCAGTATGGTAATGCCCCCAGGGTGATATTTACAAGCCAGAGCAACATATTCTCCACTTCACCATGTCCTCTCTGATCCACGTAAATAACTTGGGGTAGTTGGAATTATATAGCCTTCCTAAGTGTGCCGTAACTTTAACTTTAACTGTACACATATTTTATGTGAAGCCTGGCCCAGCGAAAGGAGTAACTATCCTTTATGTTTGACAACATCTCTGATTGGGTGGTCCAATTTAAGGCTTCAGACTTGGACTAATTGACCTGAAACCCTGCCATGTTCCCATACTGCTCTAGTTCATTCCGAATGGCCTCCAGGGAGGGTATTGGATTACTAAGGGGATAACAAGACATCATCAGAGAATAGGGACATTTTATATTCCTTTCCACCAAATCTGATGTATTGAATGCTCGGGATTGCTCTGATTGTTCTTGCTAAGGGCTCCACCTTTAGAGCGAAGAGGAGGGGAGACAGTGGACACCCTTGCCTAGTCCCCCTTCACAATGGGAAACCAGGAAAAAGCATGCCATTAACCCTGATTTTAGCCGTTGGCCCAGAGTATATACTAAATATCCATTTCACTATATTATTCCCAAAACCCGACTCCTCTAAGACAGCCCTCCGAAAACCTTCAACTGACCCTGTCAAATGCCTTTTCAGCATCTAATGCCAACAGGATTTCCAGGTCCCCTGGTAATCTTCTGGTTTTATCTATTAGCTGAACAACCTTCCTGATGTTGTCAAAAGACTGCTTACCCTCCACAAAAAACTGTTTGCTCTGGGTGAATTAGTAGTGGCAGCAGCATCTCAACGTGTAGAGCCAGTATCTTTGTGTAGGCTTTCCTATCCTGGTTCAAAAGAGCAATTGGACCAGAATGATCTTGGTCCTTGCCTGGCTACAGAATAACTGCAATGGTGGCCTGGCTCATCGTCTCTGCAAACTTTCCCATTTTTTGAAATTAGTCATTGGTCTAACCAATTCCTTTGCAGACTCCTTGTAAAAGTGACCAGTAAAGCCATCTGGATTCGGCACTCTGTTTACCTTTGATGCTTTTATAGCTATTAGTACTTCATCTCTTATCGGGCAGTCCAGCTCCTCCTTCTGGTCATTAGTAATTTTCCTCATCTGAGATTCATTCATGTATAGCCTACCATTATCCTCATCTCCCTCCTCTGCTTTATAAAACCTTTCATTGAATAACCGAAATTCCTCTAGAACACATGATCTGTAATCTTGGTCCCTCTTCTCAGTTGTTAGTGACCCAATTCGTGGTTATGTCTGCCTTGTTTGTAGTGCGTGCACTAGCATTTTGTCTGTTTTATTCGATTTCTCATAGAAAGCCTGTTGTAGACTCAACATTCCTCGTTCAGCTCTGTTTGTGGCTAAGGTGTTAATTTGCCCCCTTAAGTTTGTGAGCTTTCTCAAATCTTCTATAGCACCTGTCTGCATATATTTCTTTTCAAAGATCTTCAACTCCATTATGAGCTTCTTGTTTCCCCTTTTTTTATTCTAGCTATTTGTGTACCCAATGCCAAAAATGTCCCCCGTAGAACTGCTTTTAGTGTATCCCAGGTGTTGCTCATGGAGGTATCTTGGGAGGATTGTTTTGAAAGAACTCACTGATTTCTTGTGAGATCTTCCGTTTGACTACTGTATCTCTCAGCAGGTTTCTGGGCAGAGTCCCCAAACGTGGACACAAAGGCTTATTATCGAGGACAATTTGCAATGTAGCTGGTCTGTGATCTGAGATTGTAATATCCTCCATATTTGCTTCACCTACTGAGCTTTTCATGGAATTAGACAATAACATGTAATCTATCATTGTGTATAACATATGTGTATGCGAAAAGAAGGAATACCCTCTTCACGATCTATGCTCTTCTCGCCAGGTATCATAGAGCCCCAAATTTGCCAATTCCTTCTTAAGGCGTTCCGATGCAACTAGTCCCCTAGAACCCTCCCCTTTCAAGTAATCTAAGAGTCAATCCATGCGCAAAGTCAAATCTCCATCCTTAATATTGTCCCTTCGGGCAAAGTGGGATAATGTCGGTATCAGTTCCAGCATAAAGTCATTCTGCGTCACATTAGGAGCATACACAGAGACTAGTGTTACCTGCTTCACCCCAATGCATCCCCTGACTGCTACATATCTGCCTTCCAGGTCCTTGATGACGTCTGATCCTTGAAACCCTACTTGTCTTTTGCACAATATTGCCACTCCAGCTGTCTTGGTCCTTGCTGATGCCAGGTATTGTGCACAGAACGCTCTATTGTTCAGCCTATGCCTATCCTCTGCCACCAATATAGTTTCCTGAATTAGCTCTGTGTCTTCTTCTAGGTCGTTGAGTAGATGAAACAGCCTACCCCTCGTATTAGGTTTGTTAAACCATCTAATGTTCAGGGTTACGACTTTATCATGGAGGCAGAGAAAATCGCAATCTCAACCCTCTTGTGTCCTTTCTCCCAGACTGGTAAACCAAGTGGAATCCCAGTCCATCCCGACCCCCAAACTCACCTCAACTCCCTTAACTATATTACACACATCAAATACTTCATAGGAGATCGGGATGTACTTCCCTTGCATGTAGCTCTATGCCATCACCCCTGTCACCAGGACTCAATGAGGCAACCCATTTGTATCAACTGACATGTTCATTTGTGTCTCTTCCCCTTCTGGCAAAGGCAGCCAACAGTGCCCCTTGAGCTTATTGTTTTCCTTTGCCATCTTCCCAACTTGAGGTTTTCACCTAGCAAGTACCTGCCGCGACCCCTACCAGTGTTCCAGCCCCCTTAAGTACTTCACAAGCTGATCCCTTTCCTTGCTTCATTACCTCCTATGAGTAGTTACTGTTAGGGAGAATTCTCTTATAAGGCTGATTTCCCAAACCTAGTGAGTCCCCCAGAAACTTTGCTGGATTTTTGGGGTTTGTTTTTTTTCTCCTGCTGAGAGTCAGACTCTCTTACTCCCACTCTTAGGCATGATTTGAGGTATGTCTCTGACTGTTTGTGTGATTTTGGGCTATGGGGTCTTTTACTCCATAGGGTTTCATCTATTTTTTGTGTATGTGTTACATAGCACCCTCAGTGCAGTATCACAGGGGTGTCATAGTGACCCCCAAATATAGACTCCATACCCTGGGACTGACTACTGTCTCCCAGGGCATCTAAAGTCACCATTGACTTTACTAGCCTTAAATTGTGAACAGAACCAGTACAAACCATCATATTGTGGAAGTACTGGAAGGGATTAATTATATTGCCCCTGGGTCTGTTTTCAAGGGGGCACTGTCCAGTCCCCCCTTGTCGAGTTTCTGGCTGGTGGCAGTGGTTGCCACGCGAAATATTCCACCGGAAATATTCTCTATGGGATGTTCCCATTGATTTTAAACGCACCACTTTTTGGTGCAATGTTAAAGATACCGCTGGTTTATTTAATATTAAATTAACGGTTGGGTCTTTTTGCCAGAACTCTTTTCTAAAATGGCGTTCGTGTCCGTCTCTGTAACTCTGACCAAGGTCGAGCCCTTTATTCCACTTTTTGGCGGGCTTCTCCACAGAAGCCCTCCAAAGGGTGCCACTCTGTCTGGGTTCCACAGGAAGGGTGGAGGGAGGAATTGGAACCCTGGACTGTGTTGCCTCGGCAACCCAAGTCGCACTCTACTCTGATTGGCCCAGTGATGAGCCGCCTGGCTCACCACTTAGCATGTGTGATTGACAGCTAGGCTGATGAATGGGGGCTTTTCTGCATAAAAGCAGGGCCTTTGGGACTGGAACTTCAGAAGTCGCCACAGGACCTAAGAATCCGAAGAGGGAAGAAGCTGAGCCCTGCTGCAACTACCTCACCACTTTCCTGACGACAAGAGAAGATCTTCTGCTGGACGAGTCTTCTTCCTCTGAGCTGGTGGGACCAATCAGTTCGCCCTTTTCGCCTTCCAAAGATGTCTCTTGGTCGAATCGCCCGTGCCAAGCACCCCGGCTGCCGGATAGCCAAGCTTCACCACTTTGACCGCAAATAAAAGGAACGCTCCTTTTATTGACGAACTCCGCGGCTGGTTTCAACCTGTGCAGTGCAACGATTCCATGTTTCCTCCTCGACGAGATCCTCTCTTTCCCTGGTCGAAACAATGAACTGCAACCACTGCCAGGAACAACTGCCACCGCTGGAGCTTCCTCTCTGTTTAAGGTACTGTGTCCTGCCAGGCCTCCCTTTCTTCGGTTTGCCCAAGGTGACCCTTAAATCCTTGGCTTGCCAACTGGGTTGGCCCCAGACCTTCTAACTTTACCTTCTTGAATCGCCCCAACCTCTTTTGAACATTCTGCATTTTTAAACCGTGTGATCCTGGGCACATTTCGCTTTGCTCCATTTAAAGTGGGCCTGGCCAATGAATTTTGGCTCTACAGTGTATGCTGCCTTTATTCCCTTGCTGAGAACTCCTAAAAGTGTTGGGACCTGTTTTATTTCTGTGCTCTGCCTTGTTCTCTCCCTTTAACTGAACTATTGGAGTGCCATCAGGTTATGCGCTCACATCTGTTTAACAAATCGTGGTGTTTTAATTCTGACTTGTCTAATAGTTATTAAGGGAGGTGTGTATACTTTACCTGACTGTGTTTTAACTTGCTTTTTATTTTGAGTGCTAGTGTATTGCCTAAAGTGTGTTTTAAATAAATAATTATATACTTTTTATACAAAGCTCTGGTCAATGTTTGTTTGCGCTACCGTGTTTTAGGCCCTATTGTGTATACTCTATATACTGCCCTACTCTTCTTGAGAGAAGTCTGACTGCTCAGCTACAGCTACCAGGTAAATCTGGGTGGTGCAGACTGCTACCAATTGGGTTTACTGCTTACTCCTGTGGTCTTAATCTTTTTGCAGAGTTCCCCAAGTGAACTGCACAGGATTCTGCCTAACAGTTACACATCAGAGTCTGTTCCATTCGACCTGCTATAATGCAAGTAAATATTCGTACTTGGACTCATTTGTTTCTGTTCTTGACCACAGTTTCTCATTGCCCTCACTCTGCCTTTTCTTCACCTGGAGAACTGGCTTGTCCGGTAGCTCAATTTTCAAGCTCTTGCCGCCCTGTGCCAATGCTTCTCGGCCCCCAGTTCAAATTGAAAACCTGTAGGAAATGTCCACCCATATCGAATTCTGTCGCACGATAGCTTGTCAGTAAGCGGTTTCAGGTGTCTGCATTTCGGCAGAGTTATATTTGAGATGTCAAGTAACAGTTGAATTTTGGATCCCCTGAACAGTCTCTGGCCTCTTGGAGAATCCTCTCTTTTGCCGTGTAGCTATGCATTTTAAACACTGTCACGAGGACCCCCTCCTCGCTCCTGGAGTCGGTCTGACCAATTCTCTGAGCTTTGTCGATCTCCATTAAAGACAGCTGATTCCCCTCCCCCTCTGGGCACAGCACCTAAAACAATTCCTGCAGCAGGCTGGGAAGGTTCTCGCCCTCTGTCCCTTCTTTCAGAAACTTCAAACGTATATTATCTCTGCAGAACCTGTTCTCTAGATCGTCACACTTGGCTTCCAGGTCAGATATTGATTGCTGTAATGCCTGGATCGCCTCCTCTCCCACCAGCGCTTGCACGGCCAACCCACAGACTGTCTGCTCAAGGTCATTCACTCGGCTCTCCCAACGCAAACATGCTATTCCCAAGCTGCTTGATATTTTGGGCTACCTCCCTTTTCAGGCCAGCCATATCCTGCGTGAGGTTGTCCTACAGTGTTTGGAAACACTACATCAGATCCTCTTTAGTGAAGGTGACTCTTTAGTGAAGGTGACTGCAGTGCTGTCCTGCTCACCCGCTGCATGCACCGTTGCTTTGGTGGTCTGCGTAGCCATTCCTTGATGCTTTGTGATGAACTGTTCCATGCACCCTTACTACGCTCTCAGCAGTGTTTTAGGAATTTTCTTAATCTACAGGTCACCTAGTGCCCACTCCTCCAATCTCTCCGAGTATCCTCTTCCCCTTTTCCCTCACTTTTCTCTTATGGCAGAGTCACAGCTTTAGGATCCTATGCATGGAACTATCCACCCTGATGCGTGGTATGCGCAAGCATCGTGAAATTTCCTCACAACCAATGGTTCTGCATCTTGTCTATAGTAGCGGTCCCCATCTAAACATTGGTACATCTGACGCCCTGTGGTCCCTCTTCCCCCGCACCCTTGAATGGATGCTTATAGTGGCTTCACTCACCGTCCATACTCTGAGCACGGGGAGCCGGGCCTGGAGCCGGAAAATGTGCTGCGTCGCTACTGCAGCTTTAAGACCATTCCACTGCAGCACTGTTTGCCTGTCGCAGTATGTGGATGGTGCACAGAGACATGCCCAGATTCACTTTTCCTCTTGTCCACCAGGCTCCAACGGTTCCTCCAGTGCCCGACACCACACTTTGTTCCGGCCTTCTAAAGCCTGCCTGGGCCCCGGGCACAGGCTCTCTCAGACACACATCTCCCAATACGTGCGCCCTAGCTGCACCCCGGCTCAGACTCCCTGCCCCGAGGCAATTTTCTCTGGGGGTCAACTCACCGTCCACGTTTCCATTTTACTGGGCCAGCTTTGCCACTAAGGGGCTAGCTCTGGTCGCCTCTCATGGAACTAACACTACAGCGACTGCTCCGTCCGCCATCTTGGCTCTGCCTTTACTTACAGGTAATCTTCATTACAAAGAGTCTCGATCTTCCTTGTCACCGTCCTTACTTAATTGAGGACAAGTCTCCCACGACGGACCTCCAAACGAACCTGGAGGAATTGAATGGCCTAAGCAGGTCCTTCCTCCATGTTGATAATAGTTTGGGGTTTTTTCTTTACCTTTTACTACAAAGAACCCTTTCCACCTCCAACCCATCCTGCTTTACACTAAGTCCCTTGTTAGGGAGAATTCTCACTTATGGCTAATTTCCCTTACCTATAGAGTCCCCCAGCAGCTTTGCTGGATTCGAAGGGTTTATTTCTTTTTACCTGCTAAGAGTGAGACTCTTTTTCCCACTCTTAGGCATCTTTACTATGTGTGTTCTAGGCTATTTTTGTGTTTAATGCCTATGGGATATTTTCTCTCACCCATAGGAACCATCTTTATGCACATGTGTTACACAGTACCCTCCCTGCAGTGACACAGGGGTGTCGTAGCAACTCCCAAACATAGACTCCATACCCTGGGGCCGACTACTGTCTCCCAGGGCATGTAAAGTCTCCATTGACTTTACTAGTCAAATCTTATGAACTAAACCAGTACAAAACATCTTAAAAATGGAAGTACTAGAAGGGGTTAATAGTTTTTCCCCTATGTTCATTTTCGAGAGGGTACCTTAAAGTCCCCCTCTACAAAGTTTCTGGCTGGTGGCAGTGGTTACTACCTTTTTATATTCGGCCGCAAATATTTTCCTATGGGATTTTCCCATTGTTCGAGGCTAACACATTTACTGACAGCCTCTAACATACCACCGGTTTATTTTATTATTTACATTACTCTGGTAGGTTTTGTTTGCCAGAACTTTGATATAATTTCTTTCTCGAGTCTTACTTCATTTTCCTAACCCAGGTCGGGGATCCTTTGTTCGCTCTTTTGGCAGGCTTCTGCCAAGAAGCCCTTCTTTAGGCGCCTCTGAGTCTGGGGTGGGTCTGTTGTTTGGGAGGGAGAGTAGAACCCCTGGACAGAGTTGCCACAGCAACTGGGGTCGCACTCTAACTTGATAGGCTGGCGGGTCTCCCGCCAAGAAGACCACTCCACTGTGTGAGTGACAGCTAGGCTGTATGAATGGTTCTCTTTCTACATAAAAACAGGGTCCTGAGGACTGGAAGAACAAGACGTCACCACTGGAACTACGGAACCGAAGGGGAGAGAAGCTACAGACATCTTCAGCAGCTACACCACCGGTGAAGCCCTGCTAGATCGTCTCACCACTTTTCTTCCACACGACGAGAGGAGATCTTCAGCGAAAGAGCCTCCTTCCCTTGAGCTGGTGGGGCCAACCAGTTCACCTATCGCATCCTCGGACATGCCTTGGTCGAATCGCCAGTGCCCCGCACTTGGAGACCAGATAGCCAGGCAGCTATCGACCCGGACCGCGATTAAAAGAAGCGTACCTTTTAAACTTCGTTTGGCAGCACCGTGGCTGTTTTCATCCCTGGGTAGTGTAGCGACTCAAACCTTCCTCCACGACGAGAGCCTCTCTTCCTCTGTTGGACCCCTAGACCTACAGGAACTACCAGGAACAACCGCCACTGCAGGAGCCACTTCTTCACGTTGAAGGTACATTGTTCCGCCAGGCCGCCCATTCTCCGTGGTAGCTCTAAAGGTGTTTTAAATCCTTTAACTACTTGTGGGGTCGGCTGCCCTCTCTCTTAACATTGTCTTTTGCCTCGCATCTACCTCTTCAATATTTTTCTACTAAAGGCCTGACTGCAGCTACAAGAAAGCTTTTGCTCCTAAGCTCTTGGTCCTGTACCACTGACTCTGGCTCAGGCCTATTGACTCTGGCTGATTTGTTAGATCTGCTCTCACTAGATCGGTTTTCAATGAGAAATGTGTTGATGCACCTAAATCTTCTAAATCCCTCTTCCTTCCTACTGTTTTAACTTGTGGAGTGCCATTTCGTTCAGTTTTCATTCACTTATCTTTTGGCTAAAGTGTTACTGTGCATTACTTGTTCACAAAACTTCAGGGAAGTGTTGCTAGGGGGTGTCTGAAGATATTTCGGTTTAACTTGTGCTTTCCCTCCCTTTCGTTAAATTGTTAGTGCCATTTTGTAGTTGGTTTTCACTGTGCCGTTTTGCTCAGTTTTCACTCTAGCGCAAACTTGTCAACAATTGAATAGGGAGTTGTATATGTTTTTTTCTTGACTAAACTTAATTTACTTTATCAACTGTGATCTATGTGTTGGAACTAGAAGTGTATAGAATAAATATATTCTCTTTTTGATAAAAAAAAACTTTGGTCAGTGTTTCCTTGCTACATAGTATTGTACTGCCTATTCTCCAGCATGGGGTCTGGCATGGATTCACATGCTCATGAATATTCCCCGTCGTCAGGCTGGGAATCCTCGGTAAAGAAAAAAAAAAAACAGTATCAGTTTTGTTTCTGATCTGTCTTTCGTAGTAATGACCAATCACTGGTCTCTGCGTCATACTGACCACAGCCAATGACTGCCCTCTACCTAAGCACCGCCTCTGGCAGCCATCTTCAGATTTTTACCGCACGTTCATATGTTGGGATCCTCGTGCTATTGCTCTCGAGCGTTAGTGCTATTTTTTTCACGTTTTTTCTCAAAAACTTTGTTTTTTTCGGTCAAAAGAGCCTCAAGCTCCACCGACTCTCCATCCGATCAACGGGGACCCGTGTCGGATTCGTCTGCGCCCCTCAAGGGTGAAGATTTCGTCGAGCTACGCTTTTGGAGGACTCCAGAAGTTTCTCAGGCCCGGACATGGCCCAGGAGAAGGGAAGCTCGACGCCCGGAAAGCTGTTCAGGGTCTGCCCTGGATGCCAGCTGCAGAACGTCTTTAAGGAGGACGAACACTCCTTTTGTCTCTACTGCTTACATGAGGACAAGACGCACGTGGAGAAGGACTGTGCGTTTTGCGGCAATATGTCGGAGCGGACCATGAAGGACCGCCATCAACGTCTCGCCAACTGGCTGGAAGGGAAGAGCCCGTCAGGCGAGAAGAAGAGGAAGAAATCCGAGCGGTCTTCTAAGACCTTTGAGGACGCCCCGGCGACGGGGGTCCAACACAAGGCCAAGCACCGCGAGTCCGCTGGCACCGGGAGCGCCGAACGGTCGGGCTCTACGGGCGCCAGGCAGGGCGCACCCTCCCCGGCACCTTCAGCCACGAGCCAACGCTCTGGGTCGGGTAAGAGGAAGGGCGAGCACCCGGCGAAGCTCCTGGAGAGGCCCCGGTCGAGCTCGAAGGCCCCATCGGAGGGGGAGCGAGGCAGTGTCCCCCCCCTCAAGGATAAGGCGGTGAGCGCACCTAAGGTGGTGAAGGCCTTAATCCATCCGGCCAAGCCCTCTATCGAAACTGTCGCGGCGGCCCTGGCTCAGCCTGTGGAGGCTACACCAGTGGTGGCGACCTCGGGGCTCAGAGTCTCCCTGCCACCTCGGAGGGAGTCCTCTTTTGTGCCCATCGATAGGACCCCCGTGAAATCCCCGGCGGGGAAGAAAAAGGGGGGGCAGGGCGTCGTCGTAGATTCGGCTTCAACCTCGGAGGAAGAGCTGATCGAGGTCTTAAGCCACGGCCTTGGCGTGGAAGAAGACCGGCCCGTCGGGATGGATCCCGACGCAGGTGACAACATCGTCGAGGGTGCCGACGGGGCCCCTGATCGCCCGTCGGATTCCCCTCTGCCAGCGCCGCAAGACAACTCGGCGGCCATTTTGTTGGCTATACAGTCCTTATGCTCAGAGATAAGGACGAGACTGCCGGGGATCCTGAACCCGGACCTTCTGGTGTTCCCCCGCCCAAGAAAAGAAGGATTCACCCTTTTTTTAGCCGTTGCGCCCCGTCCAGCCCTCCTCCCCGTCCACCCGAGGGGAGGATACGGGGACTGACACGGCAGCGACGGGTTCGGACGACGAGGTATACGACGAGGATCTACCGTCGTCACCTCCAACCAGGGCTTCTCCGCCCGACGAGATTGGATCGTTCCACTCCATGATCGCCAGGGCATCCGAGCTTTTCCAACTCTGCCCTGAGGAGAAGAAAAAGGAAGGATTCCTTTATCAACGGCGCGAGGCCAAGAGGAAGACGGTCCTCGCGGTGCCTCTACTGGACGACATTTGGGATGAGGGCCTCGCCCTCCTCAAGAACCCTTCCACGACGCCAGCTAGAAGAGACCGGTACGAGAAGAAGTACCGGGTCCCGGACGCGGCCCCCCTGTGCCTCTGGGCGCAGCCTACCCCGGACTCCGTCGTCTCCGCGGCGGCCAGGAAGAAAGCGTGGGGGGGTGCGGCCTCCACATCGACTTCCCCACCGGACGGCGAGGGAAAGAAATTGGATGCTATGGGACGCAGGGTCATCTCGTCTGCAGCGACGACGATTAAAGCGGCCAACGCCTTGGCTATCGTGGCCCGCTACGACAGGGAGCTATGGTACAAACTGGCTCCCCTGCTGGACTTCCTACCGGACGACAAGAGGGCGGATGCCCTGGTGATCCTACAGGAAGGTGAGGTGGCGTCGGACCACGCCATCACTATTGCGACAGACATCGCCGACACTGGGTTTCGCCAGTTGGGCAACGGCGTGTGCCTTAGGCGGCGTGGATGGCTCAAGGCTACGGACTTCCGTCAAGACCTACAGACCAGAGTCCTGGACATGCCGTTCGATGGGAACAACCTGTTTGGGAAAACAGTGGACGATTCCCTTCAGGCCATTAAAGCGGACACTGAGACGGCCCGGGCCCTGGGGGTTCTGCAGCAACGACGGACGCCCTTTCGGAGCAGCGGAGGCAAGGGCGCCTCCAAAGGTTCCGGCGGCGGTTTCTCCACCTACCGTCAAGCGGCCCGCTCGTCGTCTCAGGAGGCCTACAGAGGACGAGGCAAGTCTGGCGGACCCCGCCGTCGTCGCCAAGGAGGTCAAGGCGGCAAAGCCTCGTCGAAACAGGATTGAACCGGCCGTGGGGTCGGGCCCCCACCGAAGCACCCCGGTGGGAGGCCGGCTGGCGTGCTTCGTCAGCGTGTGGGAGTCCATCTCCACCGACCGTTGGGTGCTGGACGCCTTAGCCCGGGGCCACGCGCTCGAGTTTCAAAGAAGGTGCCCGCGCGTCCCCCCCGTGGCCAGGAAAGAGCTTCACGTCCCTCAGCTTCTCCTGGAGGTAAGGGCGATGCTCAGGAAGGGCGCCATCGAACCCGTCCTAAAGAGGCTTCGGGGCTCCGGAGTTTACTCGAGATACTTCCTCGTGAAGAAGAAGACGGGAGGATGGCGCCCCATCCTAGACCTGCGACGTCTGAACAAGTTCATCAAGGCGCAGAAATTCCGGATGGTCACCCTCCAGCACGTCCTGGGTCAGCTGGAGGAAGGAGACTTCCTGTCGTCGTTGGATTTGGAGGATGCCTACTTCCATATTCCCATCCTAAAGGGGCACTGAAAATTCCTCAGGTTTGTGGTCCAAGGGCGTCACTACCAGTTCAAAGCCCTCCCCTTCGGACTACAGTCGGCACCCAGGGTATTCACCAAGTGCCTTGCACCGGGGCGGCGCAGCTGCGCCGCGAGGGGATCCACGTCTACCCCTACCTGGACGACTGGCTCATCCGAGCCAAGACGAGAGAGCTCGCCGTGGAGCACACGGCAAGGACCGTCCAACTTCTCACGGACCTGGGATTCTCCTTGAACTACGCCAAGTCCCACCTGGTACCCGCGCAAAACGCACTGTTTCTGGGAGCGAAGCTCGACACAGTGTCCCTTCTGGCCTCCCCGCCGGAGGAAAGGACCAGGTCCATCCTGGGCAAGGTACAGCGGATGTTGGTTTCCGACGCGGCCAGGGTGAGGTCCATCAAGTCCCTCCTCGGAATGATGTCTTCTTGCATCTACCTCATTCCCATGTGCAGGCTCCGGATGCGCCCGTTGCAGGAGTTCCTGGACGCGCGCTGGATCCAAACGACGGGCGGCTTCGAGGAGAGGATCACACTCGACGAGAGTTTCCGCCGAGCGGTCCGGTGGTGGGGCACCCGCGCGCATCTGACGGCGGGCATGGACTTCCAGACCCCAGACCACCAGGAGACAGTGACCACGGATGCCTCCCTGGAAGGGTGGGGAGCGCACACCGAAAATCTGCACGCGAGAGGCCTTTGGCTCCCGACGGAGAAGTCCCTCCATATCAACGTCCTGGAGCTCCGTGCAGTGTTCTGGGCCCTCAGGTCCTTCCTTCCGTCCCTCAAGGGCAAGGTGGTGAGGATCTTCACCGACAACACCACCACCATGTTTTACATCAGGAAACAGGGCGGAACCAGGTCCCCAGCACTGTCCAAGGAGGCGCAGGACCTGTGGTATTGGGCCGTCGCCCAAAGGATGTTTCTGGTGCCGTTTCATCTGGCAGGGATAAAAAACACCATCGCCGACTCACTCAGCAGGGAGCTGCGCTCGTGCCACGAGTGGGAACTACGGCAGGATCTAGTGGATCGCCTCTTCCGACGGTGGGGCACACCCCAGATCGACCTGTTCGCGACGGCGACGAACTCCAAGTGCCGGAGGTTCGCCAGCAGGTTTCCCCAGGCGAGGAGCATGGGCGATGCTTTCTCGTTCCCCTGGGAGGGCCTGTTCCTCTACGCGTTCCCTCCTTTGCCACTGCTAATCCGGCTCGTCAACCAGCTCAAGAGGTCACGGTGCAAGATGATCCTCATCGCACCTGCGTGGCCGAGGCAGATATGGTTCCCGGACCTTCTGGACTTGTCAGCGTCCCCGCCAATCAAGCTGCCGGTGGACGCGGATCTACTCTCCAGGGAAGGAGGTGCCATCCTCCACCACGACCCGAAATCGCTGAACTTGCAGGCCTGGCTCCTGCAGCGCTAGAGTTTGGAGGATACGACATACCGGCGACTGCAGAGAGGTTCTTGCAAAGGCCAGGGCGTCCTCGACTCTTAAATGCTACGGACACAAATGGAAGAGGTTCTCTGTCTGGTGCCACGCACAGAAGATTAACACTCTACGGATTACGGCTCCCCAGGTACTGCCGTACCTGCTGACGCTGGCCAAAGCTGGACTGGCACACGCGTCCATCAAGATTCATCTTGCTGTGATCTCCCGATACACCAGAACCACGGGGCGGACGTCCTTGTGGTCTCATCGTCTGGTGAAAGAGTTCATGAAGGGACTGTTCAGATCGTTCCCGCCGGTGAAGGCTCCGGCCCCGGCGTGGGAGCTCAACGTGGTGCTGACCAAGCTCATGGGACCTCCATTCGAGCCTCTGCACTCGGCCCCGTTGAAGTTTCTGTCGTGGAAAACAGCGTTTCTTGTGGCCATCACCTCCGCACGACGGGTGGGAGAGATCCAGGCCCTTTCCTGCAAGGCCCCATACTTGACTTTTCACGACACGAGGGTAGTGCTCAGGACGCACCCCTCCTTCATGCCCAAGGTACCTTTGGACTTCCATCTCAACGAACCCTTGGTGTTGCCTGTGTTCTTCACATCGCCTTCGTCGCCGGCTGAGAGGACTTTGCACTCGCTGGATGTGGCTAGAGCGCTGAAGTTCTACGTGGACCGCACGAAGTGTTTTCGGAAGACGTCACAACTCTTTGTGAACTTTGGACCTGTCAATCAGGGGAAGGCTCTCTCGAAGGCTTCCATTTCCAGATGGCTCTCCGGCTGTATCATGTACTGTCATCGGTTGGCAAACCGACCGCTGCCTGGCCGTCCGAGAGCCCATTCCACCAGAGCGATCGCAGCTACCACAGCGTTCCTTTCTGGTGTGCCCCTGCTGGACATATGTAGGGCTGCTACGTGGAGGTCGACGCACACCTTCACGAAATTCTACTGCGTCGATCGGGATTCCAGGGAGGAGTCCAGGGTCGGCCAAGCAGTGCTGCGCAACCTGTTCGCCTGAGGTGAGCCTGGTGAGGAGGTAAGATGCTTAATGTTGAGTTTGATGTAATGCTTAATGTTGAGCCTTTGCCACCTCCCGTGGTTGTGCATGTGTGTACTGCTATGTATTCTTTATTCATGAGCATGTGAATCCATGCCAGACCCCATGCTGGAGAAGGAACAAGTTACTTACCTGTAACTGTTGTTCTCCAGCATGTGTCTGGCATGGATTCACATGCGAACCCTCCCGCCTACCCCTCTGCGGCTCTTCACTTGGTCATACTGCCACTTCACGTGCTTCCAAATCTGAAGATGGCTGCCAGAGGCGGTGCTTAGGTAGAGGGCAGTCATTGGCTGTGGTCAGTATGACGCAGAGACCAGTGATTGGTTATTACTACGAAAGACAGATCAGAAACGAAACTGATACTGTTTTTTTTTTTCTTTACCGAGGATTCCCAGCCTGACGACGGGGAACATTCATGAGCATGTGAATCCATGCCAGACCCATGCTGGAGAACAACAGTTACAGGTAAGTAACTTGTTCCTTGTGTAAACCCTGAATACTGCTCATCTCCCTCTTGAGATAAGTCTGACTGCTCAGCCACAGCTTCCAACTAAATCTGTGTGGTACACACTGATACCAAAGGGGATTTATTGCTCTCACCTGTAGTCCTAATCTGGTGTAGTGCTCCCTAAGGGAACTGCACTGTATTCTGCCTAACACTCTGTAAGGAAGGCATGATATCAAACAGTGAAGACAGACACAAGTGATCACAGTTCAAGGGTGTTTATTGAACTTCAATGGGTTGGTTGAATGCCTATCTAACCTAAATCGATGGATTGTAGCAAGCTACAACCATCAAATAATAATGCAGTCCTAGTCGAGTCTGTCAAAATATAACCTATTGCCAATCCTTACTTCTAAATGCAAAGGGGTGTGGGACAATTGTGTATACAAAAAGAAAAGTATTCAAGAAATATGTCAGGTCGGTTGAGCAGTTGGCTTCCATTCCCCACATTTTTAGCACAGGCAAGGTGGCACGTTAAAGATTTACACATACTCTGGCTTCTCCGCCACGAGGATACAGTTACTTTGCTTCGCTCACAGTGTGCTCTCATGCTCTGCCTTGTATCCGTGTTGGAAGGTTTAATGGAAGTCAGGTGTGAGTGATTGTCAGTAATTGCCTGACTTTGCCTGACCATAGTAGCGGGACATGTCCGGTACACTGCTCGGGTGTGAGTCTGGTTTCTCCCAGAGTGGCGGTCTGTGTGAAAGTGTTTGTTAAGGGAAATGGGGTGGGGGTAACGTTCCCACGTATCCTACCTGGTAGGATGGTGTGAAAATGTTACAGGGGGAGGGATACTGCATCTCGCCATCCGGTGTCCCACTCCCTGAAGACCCCTCACCCAGGTGATTCTCCCGCACTCGTCCACCCCCAGGATCTTGATCCAAAAGCGATGGCCATGTCATGGCCACCTGGATGACAGATCCCTGGGGACTAGCGGGGTAGACACCTTCTGGTTTCTCACACCTCTCTCAAGAGCAGATGCTATCAATGAGCAACAGCTGTGACAAGGAATATACAGACTCTGTGTAATGGAGGTTACCAGTAAATAATGAAGCCATTATCCTCGAGTCTGACTACCTTGTCACAGTCCCTACTTAATTGAGGATCTACGAAGACAGTGCTTACATTGAGTGAACACCACCAGACACCAAACCAGTTGTCATGCACTCAGTGACTTTATTCCTGCATTTTACAGTGATACAGACCGCAGGAGTGCTGCACCAAAATGTGAGCCCTGTAACAAACCCATCAGCAGTTTGCAGTATCTGATGAAGGTGGTTGGAGCAGCCCACATGGGTGCCAAGCAAGTTTTCTCAATTGAAGCACCCCTAATCTCGTCCTAAATGGCTGCCACACCCCTTGTCTATCTCCTTTAACTAGCAGCATGAAGAGAAGTTCCTGATTCAGCATAGGTCATGGCATGGAAATGACATACCTGAGCCATCTGCTAAGTGTTGAAATGGAGTGCCTAACTCCTACTTCGGCAGTTTTGTAAACTAAAGAGAGCAGTTGCTTGTCTGAATGCTTTTGCATGGTCCAGATATATGGAAATGGCTCTGGCCAAGTCCAGTGGGTCTGGACCCTCTACTCGTGACTCATCTGCCCAACCTGGAAGAATAAACTGCTCAAAAAGTAATTTTGAAATTCTGAATAATAAACTAGCTCTCAAATTGCAGCGCTCCCACTGGTAAATAGTTGCTGCAGCTGTTCTTCCTCAATCTTCAACTTCTGTCGTCCTGGTCACTTTCCAAAGGTAGGCCTCAAAGGAGTACCTGAAAAACGTGACTTCTTCCTATGACAATTATGATGAAAGGCAGTTGGGAAGAGTTCACCTTCAACCTGTTCTTTACATTCCATTGTAGAATGCTACTGAGGGGAAATTCCATCTTGCCCTGGGTTACTGCCCAATCCTCCATTTTGTGTGCTGACCACTGCAGATCTCCGAGTTCAAATGGTTAAGGAACAAGTATGCATTTTCTTTTGTTGCCAACCCCCTAAAACTGCCTGTACACAATTAAGCCTACATGTCCTCACTCCCAGCCTAGTTCTAGTACCTTGCCTTCCTAGAACCTTGACAGTATCCCCACGACAAGGACCTGTCCAAGGACATGGCCTTGAAGGAAACCTCTTATGTAATCTAGTCACAAGAAGCAGGGCGTGGACATCCTCAGCAGATTCCCAGGATCTCTCTTCCGGACCAAATGCCTTCCAGTCAATTAAGTATTGCAACTTTCCCCTACTGTGACAAGAATCAAGAATGTTTTGAACTTCATACACTTCTCCCTCAGAATCAGTTATCACTGGAGCTGGTTGCACAGTCAAACGAGTATCTTTCACAACTGGTTTAATGAGACTTACATGAATAGTGTTATGTATTTTTAGGCCACCTGGCAAATTTAGGTTTTACTGATACTGGGCCTAAAACCTTCTCAATTTCAAATGGCCCTATGAATGTGGGACTGTTTGAGTTTCAATTTTTTAGTTGATAACCACACCTTGTCCCCAATCTTATACTCTGGACAGTTCTGTCGATGACGATCTGCAAATTGTTTAATACTTTTTTTGCTGCTCCGTAAAGCGCATCTAGCCTGTTCTAAATTGATCTTCATGAGGTGTAATCTTTCTTTCTCTTCTGGGCAAGAGACTTCACCACTAATGTGTTCACTGCATAGAAATCGAGGATGAAAACCTTGGTTGAAGAAAAAAGGCGACATTTTAATTGGATCGTTAGTTGCATAATTGTAGCAGAACTCTGCCAACCACAGCAGATCAACCCAAACATCATTGGACAGAAGTAAACAACATAGACATTTTTCAAGCTCCTGATTCACTCCTTTGGTGAGTCAATTGGTCTGGGGGTGATATGCAGAAGATAAACTGACTTCCATTCCGAGTTCCTTGCAAAAAGCTGTCCAAAACTTAGATACAAACTGTGAACCTCGATCAGGAATTATACAAGCTGGTAGACTGTGCAGTTTCACGATTTCCTGTAAAAGTGATCTTGCCAGACTTGATGCTGATGCCTTTCCTTTCATTGGAATGAAATGTCCTGCCTTCGATAAATGGTCCACGACTACTAGAATTGAGGAGCACCTTTGATCTGGTGGTAAATCAACAATAAAATTGAGTGAAATTGTATGCCAGGGTCGAGGGTGCGCGGGTAAGGGATGTCAAAACCTGCAGGTTTACCCTGTTCTTTAGCTCGAGCACAAACTTCACAAGTCTTTACAAAAGTGAGCACATCAGTTCTCATCTTAGGCCACCAAAAATATCTTCGTACCTACTCCGTCTTCCTATAACTTGGGTGCGCCGCCAAAGTGGTTTCATGACATTCTCTTAGAGCTTCCTCTATCAGCGCCTCACTCGGCAGGAAAAGGCGACCATCCACCTTGTGTAATCCCGCCTGAATGTTTCGGACTGGATACCCAATTTTGCATCTTTTCCAGATTCATTAGTTCTTTTACTTTAGCTCCGATATCTAACTTTTCTCTCGAGGTAGCACAGGCAAAGTGTTTTTTTTTAAATCACAGGGGCAGATTTATCCTCCAGCATCTTCAAACTCCCCGGAAATTGACACGAAAGCGCATCTGCTTTTCCGTTTTGTCTTCCTGGTTTAAAATGTATAATAAAATCAAATTCCTAGAAAAATAAGGACCACTGCAGTTTTCTCAGGGTCAGTGTCTTTGCTGACTTCAGAAACAACAAATTCTGATGATCGGTTAAAACAGTCACAGTATGGCTTGCACCTAAAAGATGGTATCTCCATTCGTGAAAGGCCGCCTTTATGGCCAGTAACTCACGGTCAGGAATAGTGCAATGTATCTCTGTTGGTGCCAAGGTCTTAGAGAAATATGCCACTGGATGTAGCTGACCTGTCTCTTTATGACACTTAGACAATACTGCTCCTACTGCCAAATTTGAAGCATCAGCCTCAACTAATAAAGGATGACCAGGGTTGAGAACCATGTGGGGTCCATGGCAGCTTGGACGGGAAATATCAACTTGGGCCTTTCATTCTGTCTGGTAATTCTTAATTTTTCCTCTGTGGAAGCTGCTGAACCTCACTGTCCCTCACCGACTGCTCTGTGTCCTACTGATCTTATAGTTCTAGCAAGACCCAGGTCAGCCTAGGGGCGAAAGGGGAATTGGATAAAAAAACAAAAGACACTGGGGCTCCTTTTGATTTTCTGCTGGGCTTCCTGTACAAGAATTAAGAAATGTTATTATCAAGCACTTTCAATACCCCACCTTCCTCTCTTCCCCCCAAGAATTACCTGTGTATCCTCTGCCTATGCCTAGAGGATGCAATGCAGTTGTAGTTGCAGCTGCAGAACACTGAATGCTTTGTATTCCTGATGTAGAAAAAACTTTTTTTATAACTTCCTGTCCAATTTTCATAGCAGGAAAGTCTTATTTCTAAAAGTCTTGTATTTTCAAATTCTTAACCTTGCTTTTCTTCAGGAAAGTCTTTCTCTTATCTCAGCAACCTTTAAAGCGAACTAGTAATCTACTAACTCTTTTAAACTTCACTTTGTAAATTGTGCTGCTTCTCCAAAGTGTATCTTTAAATGTAATAGTTTAGCTGACCTAATCTGTACACTTCTTTCAAACGCCATCTAGTAGCAAGCGCGTGTTCCCACAGTTGGCTTTAGTTTAGTTTCTTTTCAAAGTGTATCTTGCCGGCAACAGATTTGCGTGACGTGATTTGCGTGTGCACTCTATCTGTGAAAACGAGCACGGAACAAAATTAGCTCAGCTTTCCTGCGCATGATCCCTCAGAGATACAAATGGCTGTCATGTTAATTACACAGAAGGTTGTTCCTCTCAAATTTCAGTGCTCCCACCGGTAAATAGTTGCTGTAGCTGTTCTTCCTCAATCTTCAACTTCTGTCGTCCTGGTCACTTTCCAAAGGTAGTCCTCAGAGGAGTAACTGAAAAACATGACTTCTTCCTAGGACAATTATGATGAAAGGCAGTCGGGAAAAGTGTTCACCTCCAACCTGTCCTTAACATTCCGTTGTAGAATATCACTGAGGGGACTCTTCATCTTGCCCTGGGTTACTGCCCAATCCTCCATCTTGTGAGCTGACTTCTGCAGATATCTTGAGTTAAATGGTTAAGGAAAGTAGTATGCATTTTCTTTTGTTGCCAATCCCCTAAAATTGCCATTACACAATTAAGCCTACGTGTCCTCACTCCTAGCCTAGTTCTAGTACCCCGCATTCCTAGAACCCTGACAATATAATCCCTGTGCAGGATTTTAACGTTGCCTGGGATCCTTGCAAAGATAGGAGTGCTAGGGTCTTCCATAATCAAGGCAAACCCTCGAAAGAGCTAATGGATAAAAAGACTCTCACTGGTAGATGGGTGGAGGGAAAGCGAGGGACTGCGAAAGGGTACACCTTCTCTCATGTACACAGAACATTCTCAAGTATTGACTACGCCTGGGTGTCGAAGGGCTTTATTGGGAGAGGTAACAGAAATAGAGGTGGGGGCAATCGCCCTGGCAGACCACGCTCCCATTACATTATCTATAAACATGGGGTACGGCTCACCCGGGTTCTGGAGACGGCGATATCTGTCACATATTCTTTTTTTAAACTTCTTTTTATTATGTTTTTTAACAAACAAAGCAACCCAAACACTCCCCCACCTCCTTTCCTCCCTCCCCGCCCCCCTCGGTGCCTCCTCAGGTTTTTCTTGTCCATTTTTAACTTGTTTTGTCTCCAGGGGATCAATGTAGGTGCAAAGGTCTAAGGCGTTGTGGGCGCCATCCGATCCTGTAATCGTCCCTGAGAAAGGTCAAGATTTCCCCCACTCCCTCGCAAAGTTCTGCATTACAAAGTTCATAGCGTATGTAGCCCATTCCATTGCGACCATCTCCCAAACTTTTCGCAACCAGTCTGGGAACGTTGGGATATTTGAGCTTTTCCACCTCTCAGTGATAATTGGCATACCTGCTATAGTGAGCATCACCTGTGCTCTTTTTCTGGCTCTTGGTTCCCCGGGCCGCTTCCTCGTTCCTAAGGTCCAATAGAGTCCATTCTGGGGGCCTACTTCCCCCTGTTCCGAATGCCTGTTCCTGCGCTAGTCGAATTTCCTTCCAGAACGGCTCTATTTTTGGCCACCTCCACCATATATGTTCCACTGTGCCCTCTTTCCCACAATCTCTCCAACAGTCCCCCGATGTCCCTGCGTATATCCTATGTAAGCGAGCTGGTGTGAAGTGCCACCCATAAATAATTTTGTACCAAACTTCCTGAGTTTGGGAGGCTCTAGCTAGTTTGGGGATTTTCCTCCATAGTTTCTCCCATTCCCTCTTCTCTATGTCCTTACACAGTATTTGTTCCCATCTTCCCATTTAAGCCCAATTTTGCCTAGGGGTAGCCCCGTCCAGTATCTTGTACATCTGTGAAATTAGCCCTCTAGAGCCATCGTTTGTCATTAGGAATTTCTCGAAAAAGGTTAGTGATCTGGTGGCCGCTTCTTTGTTCATGGGATGTAGGAGCCAGTGGCACAATTGGGAATACCGCATTCTCTCCCCCTCCCGCAGTGGAAAGTCCCTTTTACAGTCCATGAAGGTGCTAATCTCCTCCCCTATAAACATGTCTCGCATCCTCTGACAGCCCCCGTCCTGCCATTTCCTGAATACACCCCTCTCCAGGCCAGGCGTGAATTCTTTGTTGTTAAATAGGAGTGTGAAGGGGGACGGAAACGTGATTTCCCTCTGTTTTACCAGCCTATCTCAGTTATCCGCAATTAGTTTGGTGATAGAGCTCTCATCCATGTGTTTTGGTCAGTGTTGCTTTGGTATCCACAATACCTCCCTTAAGTCATGCTTCGTTACTGCCCTGTCCATTTTGACCCAATGCTTCTCTTCCCCCTCATGGAGCCATTCCCTAATTACCCTTAGTTGGGTTGCCTCATAATATTGTCAGAAATTGAGTAAGGCTAGTCCCCCATCTTCCTCGGGGCTGTAAATTGCTGCCTACTCATCCTTGCTCTTTTTCCCTCCCATATGAACTCATTTGTTATGGTTTGAAGTTCCCTGAAGAAGCTCTCTGGGACTACTTGGGGGATAGCCTGGAACAGGTAAAGCATCCGTAGGAGCATGACCATTTTTATTGCCGCCAATCTCCCAAGCCAGGAAATTCGGAGATTCCGCCACCTGAGGAGGTCCTTCTTAATACCACTCACAAGTGAAGGATAGTTTGCCGCATACCAACCTGTGAGTGCTGGCGTTATCTTTACACCCAAATAGGTGGCCGCCAGGCAAATGGCATTGTTCTTTTTAGCTTTTCTCTCTCCTCTCTCTCCGTTTTTGCCCATATTGATGCGAAGCCCTGACGCCTCCCCATAATCCTCTAGTAGTAACCTACTCGCCCTACTTGATTCGGAGGGGCTGGTGAGGGTGAGCAGCATGTAATCGGCGAAAGCTGCCACCTTGTGCTGTCTGCCTCCAAATGGGATACCCTGGATTTCATCTGTCTCTCCTGAAGCTTGAAGTAAGGGTTCCAGGTAAATTGCATACAGAAGCGGAGATAGGGGGCAACACTGTTTTGTACCCCTTTGTAAATTGAACGGTCGTGATGTCATGCCGTTCACTACTATCCGTGCTTGGGAGCCCTCATAATTTGCCTTTACTATTTGCAGATTGGCACCACCGAGCCCCATCCTTTCCATGGATTTGAAGAGGAACTACCACTCCACCCGGTCAAACGCTTTTTCGGCGTCTAGTGATAATAGCACCGCTTGGGTGTTTGTTTTGTCCACTTTTTCTAGAAGGTGTGCCACCCTCCTTATGTTATCTGCTGTTTGCCTGCCTTTAATAAATCCTGCCTGGTCCTGATGTATCAAGTCCAGTAAAAGCCCCTCTAGAAGCCCCTCTAGTCTATTGGCCAGAATTATTGTGTAGATTTTAGCGTCCATTAATAAGCGCTATTGGTCTATAGGACGATCTTCCCATGGGATCCTGATTTTTGCTTCTTTCATGGAAGTGGCTATTTGACCTCGATCTTTGAAGGAGTTGAAGAGGTGGGTCAGTTGTCGTACCAATAACCCCCGCAAAAGTTTTATAAAATGACGTCGAGGGCAGCTTTCCAATTACCCCCCTCACCTCGTCCTCCGTTATCTTTTGTTGTATGGTGTTCTGGGCTTCCCTGCATATTTCCTGTGGCCCTATCTTTTCCAGAAACTCCTCCTGTACCTGGGCCTGGTGTAACGCTCACCTGACTCCCACGGAGGCGCTGGCCTGGTTCGCGCTGTTGTGACCTCGTCTAAGGTGATGCGCAGGGGTCGGGAGACGGACTGGACTGGGCCCCAAATCTGGCTTGTCTGACTCGCAGAAGTATCCTTCTGTAGGTGAAAATAGGGGGTTAACTGTCTGCGGGGTAATGCAATCGGCCTCCCACTTACCCCTCTCACCCTCCTCAAAACCCTTCTGTGCTTCCCCGTAGCGTCTCACCTTAGGGTCTGGAAGGACGAGCTCTCCATCCTGCTTCTGATGCAGGGGCGCGTTGGTATCCAGTTACTTCACTGGATTTCCGGATTGGTGAGAACCAAACTTGCTTGGCTTCCAGGTAAGTTTTTGATAAGTGGTTCCCCTTGTGTCCATGCATTAATGTTCTAATGCTAGTGTCTTTTTCCCCATAGGGGCCGGGGTACGGAATGCAGAGGAACAGGCACCGACCCGAGATGAGAGGTGAAATCCTTGTGGAAATCAGGTAAGTCTTTAATGAGCGTCTTGGTAATGTCTTTTCATTCGCTCATTAACGCTGATGTCTTTTTCCCCTTAGGGGCAGGGGTCCGAAAATGCCTGGATGCGGCGCGGACCCGAAAGGAAAAGGGAATGACCCGGCAGGTAAGTCTTAACATGGAGATTTAGCTTCCCTTTTCCCTTCTTTCTCTCACCTTCGTTATTGTCTTTTTCTCTCTCTCTAGGCGCTGGGGCGCGACTGTGAATCCGGATGGTCGCTGCAGAACATGGAAGCGCCCTGTAAGATGAGTAGAATGAGGCGCTGCAGCGATCGATGTGATGTGCTTTTAAAAATAAATGTCTTCCTTTTCAGGATCATCAGCGAAATGTCTCCGGGATGCAGATTTAGCAGGTAAGGCCTTTTCCTTCTTCTGTTCTCTTGTTCCCTTCCTTTGCAGGTGATTCAGGATGCTGGCAGGCGTGGCAGAAGTCAGGATGCAGGAGCAGACACGGTGAGCGTCCAGCTGCTAGATGCAGAACAACGCGAAGCACGTGTGGCTGATCGGGTGTGGTTTAAATAGCCTTGGAAGAAGTTCCTAGAATGTGTCCTTCCTCCAATCAGGTATGTATCCTTCCCCAACCACGTCCGGGTGGTAAATGAGTCCCACAGGTAAAGTAGTTCCTTTCAGGCCTCAAGGAGGCTGGGGTTCTGCAGCATGGTCTGCATCAGGTAAGTGCACCCAAACACTTTCATAATGAGCCTGGCGCCTATGGCTCCAGGACTGACGTTTTCTATGAGCCTGGTGCCATAGGCGCCAGGACGCTGTCCAAAGGGCCCCTATAAGGGGTTGCTGGGACCTTCCCCGGGGACTTGATGTCCGCTTTCGGGGGACGCAGGGCCTGAGCCGGCTCCCCAGGAGCGGGCATCGTGACACCTGGGGTATCTGTGGCGTGTATAGCGTCTCATAGAATTTGACCATGCTTTCCTGGATGTCCTCTATTTGTGTGATTCTTTCACCTGTCTCTGTTTTTAGAGCCATTATTATATTTCTCAACATCACCCCCCCGAAGGAGACGCGCCAGTAGGGCGTCTGCCTTGATTACTTTCGCATAGTATATTTTGTCTTGCATAGAGTAGGGCCCCCTCTGCATTTTTAGTCCGCAGGATCCCTAATTGACTTATTGCCCTTCTATATTCCCCCTGGTTGTTTCTGTTGGGTTTCTCTGCCACCTTTTTCCTCGCCCCTTCTACTTCTGCCTCCAACTGTATCTCCAAGGCCTGGAGCTGCTTATATCTTTGTGCTTTGGCTGCTATGATTTCCCCCCTCATTGTCGATTTAAACGCGTCCCATCTGGTATTTTCCCCTGTGTCCCCCTTTTGTTATTTTCAAAGAAGCTAAGCCTAAGCGCGCAAAGGGCATTGTCTAGGATGATTCCTTTGCTGTTGTGCTGTGGCTGCGATTCCGTCACCTGCTCCCTGTCAGTTCCTTGACAGCTGTTGGATGCTTTTAGAGGCGTGAGGGAAACGCGGCACAAAACGAAGGACAAGGAAGGTGTGGTGAAGGAAAGAACGCTGTTGCGCTGTTTGGCCCCGCCCCCTGTCCGCCCCTGCCATTGGCGCCGCCCACAGGAAGTGCTAATTAGCAAACACCCAGACACCCTTGCTGCGCTAAGCCTGAGCGCGCAATGGGCATCGTCTAGGTGGATTCCTTTGCTGTTTGGCTGCTTGCTGTGGCTTTGCCAGTAATCTAATTTGCATGCGGCAGGCAGCCTAATTTGACCAAAAAAACAAGGCACTACAAAGAGGAGCTGCAAGACAAAATCAAGTCAGCTCCCGCTCCCCCGGACCTACCAGCAACGGGACTAAGAACCCGCCTCCAGGTAAGGCAAAGATTCGCCTCACTTCCAGAGGCAAATGGGAGCCCTGAGCATACATTGAAAATGACAATGCTAAAACAGACCCTTTTACCCTTTTGTACTAAAATCGAGATCGAGACGACAGGGTCAAGATGCAAAATTGGTGCGAGGGATGATTTGCATAGTCCTGTTCCACCCTTTATCCCCCCTAGTGGAGGACATCATTTTGTTGACAAGACATAATGTGAATTAGCCGGAAGTCTAAATCTGGCTATACCTGCTCTGCATAAGGTCATGACTGACTACCATGACTGTCCAGCAGAGGTGGGGGCTGAAAACAGATCAAGGGAGACTCCAAAGATACCCACAATGGAACCCAGTTGTGTGATGACACCTCCTAATCGAACCACAGGTGGACCACTAGCATCAGAGGCCTTATGGGAACATGGAAGCCAGTGGGACGCGATTGAGTTGGGACAATTGGAAAAAGCTCTACAGGACTCTACCGACACGGGAGAAAAGTTGCAACACTTAGGCTCCACGGAGGCAGCCCCAGTAATATTAGTTCTGATGTTTGTTAATCTGCTTAGAATCACATGCTGTGCATAGGTCCAACATCCAGTGGTCACTGCGGAGCATTGCATTTTGTTTTTCGTAGTCGAAAAGGGGACGTCGACAAGGCGTGTCTGTAACACTATCCCTATAGTGACGTGCGTTGTACCCACAATCCCTCACGCGTCGAGGTCCCTCAGATTGTTTTTTTCCGCCCAGCTTCTGGTCGCCGTACGTGGAGCTCCTAGAGAGACATTGCAAAATACTTACTACGGACCTCGGTCCTTAATTATACTTATTATATTGTTAAAGATCCCTCCACTCGACGTTAGCTGTGAAGCTGTTTCTCCGCCGAGCAAGTTTTCGACAGAGGGGAAGAGACGGAGGAGATCCTTCGGCGCTGCCGAACACGTGGCCTGGCCTCGCCGGCCAACATACAGTAGGGAGAGTGGGGGTTCGAACTTTTATCTTCTCTTTGAGAATGTCTTTCTTTCTCCCCTATCTTTCCCTTGGGGTTGTTATCACCAGTTATTATTGCCTCAGCTATGGAGAGGACACCTTTTAAGTTTTGCCCACGCTGTAGGGGCAAATACACTTGGAAGGATAAACACAAGCTCTGTAATCGTTGCTTGCCCCTCGATCATAAGGAGGACAGCTGCGCGGCCTGTAAGCTCTTGAAACCAAGAACTCTTAAAGAACAAAAAGTTAAGAGGTGGGCGGACGCGCTATGTCGAAGTCAGTTTCCTCACCCGCCGCCGCTGTTACAGAAAGTGACGAGGAGGGTGATAACTCGACGTCCGTTACGGAAGTCATTAACCCCCAGAAGGAGCGCTCGCGCTCCTCAACGTCCGTCCCCGACGGGCTCGGCTCACGCCCTGCTTATGGGGATGAACACCCCGGCAACACGGATGCCTAAGCACACAACCCACGGCTCTTCTTCGTCGAAGACGAAGGATCCATCAGCGCCGAAGGGGACGCAGGGCACTCCGGCGTCTACCTCAGACCGTAAGGGTCTCAAGCCCCACCCGCAAACGCAGCCGCGACCAGCGATTGGGCTTTCATCAAACACGGGCGCTACCTCAAAATCATCCGACGTAACGCTCCATAGAGCGGCCGCGAGGAACAAGGCGTAACGCAGGTAACGTCGACACCAGAGCCCTCTACTGACGAACTCGTTGTCGAGAGCCTGGCGAGAATTGTTTCCGAAGACAAACATAAGCGGACGACGAAACAGACGTCGAATACCGCACAAAAAGCTATAGAAACGCTGAAAAAGCACAAGAGTAGCCAGGAACTGCCCCCTTCATCTAAGGGCACTTCTGAACTACCGGAGGGCTTTTCTGAGGGCGACGGAAACCTTTCTTCGACGTTGTGGGAGCGTTCTAAGCGTTTTGAAGGTGAAAACACTGATTTCCCCCCTCTAGACTATTCAGGGGTCCCCCATGAGACCCTTGATAGACTCCATTCTTGTATGGAGAAAATGGAAAGGTTTTTGGGAAGCCAAAACCCACCCACACACAAAAGACCAAGAGAATGGCCCCAGGATGACCCTAGGGACAAGATCCCTAGGCTGTTTCCCCCTTCTACAGACGTATATGACCTCACTGAAGAGGAGCAATACCTCCAGGAAGATGAGGAGTGTTTGGGTGGAGAGGAAGAACATGAGGAAGAGGGGTTTGAAGAAGATCCTTACACTAGTGCAGGAGTTTTTGAAGAAGATACAGCTACCTCGCAGCCCTGGCAATCCCCATCAGTGCAGCCTTGGCAATCCCCATCAGTGCACTCAGACCCTGATGCCTTTCACCCTTCTCCTCCCAAGGATTCACCTATTGGAAACACCTCTCCCATAGATGACCAACCTTCACTTAATGCACTATTGCGCAAGGCAGCAGCGCATTTTGAAATAGACACAGGGGAAACTCTTCCTGACATAGACTTTGTAGAGAAAGTTATTAAAGAAAAAGCCCCTGTTAGTCAGTCTATTTCACTCCTGGCTTCTATAAAGAGAAGAATAACTCCTTCCCTTTCCAATCCTGCCTTAGTCAGAGGGGTCAACCCTCGGATAGAAAAGCTCTTCAGCCCTTCGTCCTCTGACCCTTTGTACATCAGAGGACATTCTATTGCGGACTCCCTCGTAGTTACTAATACAAGAAAAAGAGCGGGGGTACCACTATCCACTAGTGAGGCACCACCTGACAAAGAGGGCAAGAAGCTCTATGCACTTGGGAAGAGAATCACGACCTCCACCGCCTTATCAACTAGGATTGTAAATAACAATTCCCTACTAGCTAGCTACGCAGATGCACAGTGGAGCAAGCTGCGCAGCGAAGCAGAGGACGCACCAGAACCCCTGCGTTCACGCCTGTTAGCTTTAATCTCAGAGGGAACTCTTGTAAACCAGGGCATCGTAAAGAACTCCTTAGATGCTGCAGAGACGGCTGGCCGTTCCCTGGTTCAGGGAATACTTCTCAAACGCCATGTCTGGCTGCACAATTCGGGATTTAAGCCGGAAACCCAGGCTTTCCTGATAAATAAGCCCATAGAACAAACACATCTGTTTGGGAAAGCAGTTCATGAGGCCCTAGAACATGCGAAGAAAGAGTTTGATACCATCAAGACTCTTGACCAAATTTCTAGGCCCCCTAACAGACGCGGCTATGGCAATAGACGCTCCTTTCGTGGCCAACGCTAGCAGCAAAACCAACAGCAATTTTACTCTGCTACCAACTGGCCCTCTAACCAGGGTAACAACACCCAGTTCAGTCAAAGAGGCCAACGCCGTGGCAAAGGAAGAGGTCATGGCTCCAGCCCCAAAGGTTCCACGCCCAATACCAACAAATGACCCGAAGATTCGGGTCCCCTCCCATGCATCACCCGTCGGGGGCCAGCTAACATCGTTCCTATCAGCATGGGAGGGAATATCGTCAGACCGCTGGGTTTTATCCACCATAGCCCACGGATACTGCATCGAATTCAACGGTTCCCCGAAGTACAGACCCCCACGGAACCAACACAGGACACCGGAACACCTCCCCATCCTTCTTCAAGAAGTAGAAGAGCTACTGAAAAAAGAAGCTATAGAGGCTGTCCCCCTATCTCAGGTAACAGAAGGTATTTATTCAGTGTACTTCCTTGTACCCAAAAAGGACTTACCCGGCGCCCTGTATTAGATCTGCGCCCAGCGAACAAGTTTGTCAAACCCCAAAGGTTTTGTATAGTGACCTTGCAGGAAGTAATCCCACTGTTATCACAAGGGGATTACATGACAACACTAGACATGAAAGATGCATACTTTCATATTTTAATGTTGCCAGCGCACATAAAATACCTCAGGTTCAAGATAGAGAACAAACACTACCAGTTCAGAGTACTACCCTTTGGGATAGCATCTGCACCAAGGGTATTCACGAAAGTACTGGCAGTGGCAGCGGCCCACCTGCGCAGGTTATCCATCCCGGTATACCCTTACCTCGACGACTGGCTCATAACAAGGGATTCTTACGAAACATGTTTCTCCAATACCCAAAAGACCGTAGACCTTTTGTCCCAACTGGGCTTCTCCATCAACGAAAAGAAGTCCAGCTTAGACCCCAGCCAAATCAAACAATTCCTAGGGGCTCTAATTCGAACAAAGGACGGCCTCGTCTTCCCCTCCAACGAGAGGGTCCAAAACATGCTGTTTCAGATCCCCCATTATGTGGCAGGCCGAGAGGTGACGGTACGCAAAGCAATGCGCTTGCTAGGGATGATGGCGTCATGTATTTATTTGGTACCTCACGCGCGCCTGCGCATGCGCCCAATGCAAGAGTGGCTCTACAGCCAGTGGTGTCAGGCCAGCGGACAATGGGACGATCTAGTGGTGGTCTCGCAGGCCTTGGTTCTCTCGCTACGGTGGTGGACAAAAGAAAACCTGTTATTAGGGAAAACTTTTGCCACAACCGCAGTGGAAGTCACTCTAACCACAGACGCATCCCTCACATAATGGGGGGCTCACCTATCCCATCAGACTGCTCACGGAGCGTGGACTCCGAGCTTAGCATCCAAGCATATAAACCTGCTGGAACTACTAGCGGTGTTAAAAGCACTGAAGGCCTTTCAGGAACACCTACAAGGAAAGACAGTGATGGTCCTCACAGACAGCACCACAGCCATGTACTACCTCAACAAGCAAGGGGGCACTCACTCTCCAGGACTGTCCAGGCTGTCCCAGAATATATGGAAGTGGGCTCTCAAACACAACATGTTCCTACTATCACAACATGTACCAGGGGAACTCAATCTGCTAGCAGACTGTCATGATCTCTGCTTCCAAAAGGTCAGGACTTACCCAACTCCCTTGGAAGCAGACCCATAACCCAGGTTCCGAGTGCCATCCAGTCCCAATTGGGACCTTTTGGACCCTGTCCTGGCGCCAGTGGCACCAGGCTCATAAATATGCCCAGTCCCAGCGCTGGAAGCTTTGGTGGACTTAGCTGCAGCAGACCATGCTGCTTACTTACCTGCCAGTTGAGCCTCTAATCCTCTTCTGTTTGGGACTACTTTTCATGTTGGGTGGGGCAGGAGCCACTCCCTAGGTTCAGAACACTGGAACTCTTCTGGAAAGCAGGAACTCTTTTCTTACCTAGGCGAGGCTGTGGAAGGAGACACCTAAGCACCACAGGAGGCTATTTAAACCACACCCGATGGATGAATCTTGCTTTGCGTTATTCTGCATCCTCTGCAGCAGAACGCTCATCGTGTCTTCTGCATCTGATCCTGGGCCTAAGGGAAAAAGGCTTACCATCCCGAATCCAGTCTTCAGCAACACCTATAAAGACAAGAAAGAACAGGTTAGCATTACGGTCTTCAGTGACAGCGCTTCTCTTACCTGGTCCATCGGCTGTCACCAACGCCTCGCGCTGCATTCCGGCATCTGAAAGACAAAGGCTTACCTACTCTTCGCGTGCTCCGGAGGTCTTCGCACTGCATTCCGGCATCTGAAAGACAAAAGCTTACCAACTCTTCGCACGCTCCGGAGGCCTTCGGCGCTGCATCCCGCATCTGAAAGACAAAAGAAGGTGCGTTTAAAGACATTGGGTAACTTTATTACTCACGTGCCATTACTCCTTCCCACGCCGAACCCAGTGTGTATTCCGGCACCCTTCAGCAGCTCCGAACTTGTACCTGCAAGATAAAAGGACAGTTAGTGCGCATCGTGAAGCAGGCAACAAGCGCTTACTTACGTGCTTCCAGGCGCTTCTATTCCTCACACGGGTTCCATCCTCAACTCACTTCAGCCCGTCATCCGCCATCGCCGGAACACTGCAAAACAAGAGACATCATTACAAAAGACTTTTAAAGACATTTGAAATACTTAGAACTTACTGTTCGTGCAGTAAACGACGGACAGCAGTCCTCTGAGGTCAAGAGGCCTGCACCCTTATCCAGTGAAGAAACTGGTTACGGCACCCTGCCCCGAGGCAGATGGAGAGCTCGGCGTTCACTTACCTAAGGTGAGAGCGTTAACCTTTGGGGTTCTACAGGAGAAGAGAAGGGGAAGAAGAGAGAGACACTCAATAACCCCAGTTCATTAATCCCATATTTTCTATCTGCAGACATCTTACTCTGCGAGTCAGACATACAGTGCACAGAGGTCCAGCCCAAAGAGCCAACCGTGTGTTACACATCACCTTTGAAGATACGGTATTCGCCCAGTCAAGACCGGTGCCTCTGCGGGAATCAGGTGAGCGTTACACAGACAAACTCAGCAGAGACTTCCCCCTGCCCAAAGAGTACGAATGGCAATTGCACAAAGACATCGTCTTAGACGTCTTCACGCAATGGGGATTCCCGGAAATAGACCTGTTCGCAACTATGGACAACTCACAATGCCAAAGTTACGCCTCCAGGTACCCCCAGAACCAGTCCAAGGGGAACGGTCTGTCGATTCAATGGTCAGGGAAATTTGTTTACGCCTTTCCCCCGACTCCCCTTCTCAACAAAGTGGTGCACAAGATGCACCAGGAGCAGGTTACCATGATACTAGTGGCCCCAATGTGGGCCCGGCAGCCATGGTTCGCTCACTTGATGGAGATGTCCCTATCTCCCCCAGTGAAACTTCCCTGCCCGTACAACATGCTGTCACAGGACAAGGGCAGGACACTGCATCCATGCCCTCAGACCATGAACTTAGCAGCCTGGCTCCTCAGATCATAGAATTTGGACATTTACAACTCCTGCAGAGATGTATGGACATCCTCAGGGAAGCCAGAAAACCTAATACTCGCCACTGCTATTCTAGCAAGTGGAAAAGATTTGTCATCTGGTGTAAAGGTAAGAGCATCAACCCGGTTGACTGCTCTCCCACTAACATTGTTGTGTACTTGAACCATTTACTGGATTCAGGTCTAGTGTTCAATTCCATTAAAGTCCACCTAGCGGCACTTTCTGCATACACCACTTCCCAACTTAAAGTGTCGTGGTGGAAGATACCAGTTATCAAGGCCTTCATGGAGGGGGTAAAGAGAATACACCCACTGATAGCTAACCCAGCTCCCGGATGGGACTTAAATGTGGTACTTTCTAGACTCATGGGCCCTCCTTTCGAACCCATGCACAAGGCAACTCTTAAATACCTCACTCTTAAGACTGCTTTCCTAATAGCTATCACCTCCAGTAGGAGAGTAAGTGAACTACAGGCTCTTTCTGTACTAGACCCCTTCGTAACAGTTCACAAGGATATGGTGGTTCTATGCACACACCCAAGGTTTGCACCAAAATTCATCTCGAAATTTCATGTAAACCAGTCAATAGAACTACCAACGTTCTTTCAAAACCCTTCCAGCTTGGGAGAAAAAAGTCTGCATACACTAGATGTACGCAGAGCTGTCATGTTCTACATGAAAAGAACCAGACCACTGAGAAAGACTAATCAGTTCTTTGTCTCTGTGGCAGCAAGAAGAGAAGGAGATGCAGTTTCAAAGTCCACTATATCTAGATGGATTGTTCAATGCATCACTCTCTGTTACACTCTTGCTAAGAGAGAACTACCCTTCAAGCCAAGAGCACATTCCACTCGAGGCACTGGGGCTTCCATAGCGTTCATTGCAAATGTTCCCCTTGAGTCCATCTGCAAAGCGGCTACCTGGAGTTCTGTACACACCTTTACAAAACACTACTGTCTAGATGCACACTCTAGATCTGACTCCCAGGTGGGACAGGCAGTATTAAGACATCTTTTCTCTACTGTTCCTTCTCATAACCCACCGCCAACTCCGGGTACAGCTCGCTAGTCTATGCACAGCATGTGATTCTAAGCAGATTAACAAACATCAGAAGACAATGCATTACTTACCGTAAAAGCATTTCTGATGGTTGTATCTGCTTAGATTCACATGCGCCCACCCTTCCTCCCCACTCGGATGGAGGGAACATAGACATCCTTTTCTATATTTCTCTCTTTTCTGTACTCACTCACGTCTAGAAGGCTCCCTCAGGGAAGAAAAATACAAACAGAGGGACCTCAACGCGTGAGGGATTGTGCGTACAACGCACGTCACTATAGGGATAGTGTTACAGACACGTATTGTCGACGTCCCCTTTTCGACTACGAAAAACAAAATGCAATACTCCGCAGTGACCACTGGATGTCGGACCTATGCACAGCATGTGAATCTAAGCAGATACAACCATCAGAAATGCTTTTACGGTAAGTAATGCATTGTCATATCTTCCAGCCAAACAGGGAAGATTATCAAAATCAAGGATATAAAGACAAAGGCAATCAAAAAAGCAATCAAAATGATGAAATGGCTACGACTTCAAAAACCCAAGGGGAAAAAGGAAGTCTATACTTAAGTTCCTTCAAGGAAATGATTAGAACGCAACGCACCCCACCCCTGTGTGCAGTGATAAGCAAGCCCAGAGGCAATCGGAGAGGGCGATTTCATCAGGAAGCCCAAGAATCAACGGAAATCTAGTCTTGCCACCAGCTAGCCTGAGCAACTCAAGTCTAGCAAATAAAATCATGAAAGACATAACGCTAATGACGGGAAAAATTGAAAGAGAGAAAAGGAAGAGTTTCTCCCTAATAAACGAGAGGATGGCAGCATTGGACAAAGAACAAATCAAAGGGAGATCTTTTGAGGTTGAGGACTCTGTTATAATACCAACAAAGCATCAGGGGGACCAAACATCAACAAAAATGACTCAAACATCAACCCTTGAAGATGAAAATATATGACCAGGTGACCCATTGAAAGATCTAAACTCACAAACACCAGCTTGTGAGGCTCAAACGGCAATGTAAATGACTCAGACAACAATCTCGGAAGACGCAAATCTGCGCCCAGGTGACTTATTAAAAGAACAAATCTCACAAACAATTAGCGAAGCCTGTAAACTTGGAAGAGAAAAGGACAAAGAACACATTCCAAAAGTAGTTATGGCTTCGTTAAATATCACACTGGCCCCTTTTCTAATACTCTTTGAGGTGATTAAAGACTCTGTTCAAGAGGTGATTACCACCAACACACAAATAAGAGGCAAATATACAAATGGATTCGTCTTTGCAGAGTTTGAACATACGAATGAACAAAGAAGCAGAAGTAACACAACTCTGGCAAAATCACCTCAGTGAATTAGCGAGAAGGGATGCAAACGACAAATCACTATTGATGGAGGCAGTCCTTGAGGACTGCAAATGGATGAGAAGCTTGCATAGACAGAAAAATGATGGGGACCATCTGGGAGAAAACCCCAAAGGAGGAAAAGGCCCAATGAAATTGAAACAAGGCAACAGTACCCACCCCAAACAGAGTTACCACTCAAGGATGTGATTCTGATCTCCCCTACGAAAAAGGGGGAGGAAAAACGTGAACTAACATCTCTGCCGGAGCAATCCAACTTTGCCATTTTTTCAGGAGGAGCCCCTAAGGATCAGGTCCATAAGAAGGGGAAGGAGGTAGCTAAAAAAAAAGAAAATGAGAAAAAATCCAAAAATGAAGTCCTAAAACGGAAGGTAAATGGCTCAAGAGCATTCCTGAGGAATCTAAGAACACCGCCCAGAAGAGAAAATATACAGTGTGCAAAGAAGCCCAGAAGAGAACTGGCTATGTGTGAGTTAAACAGTATAGTGTTTGATGGGGAAAATTAACTCAAAAATATTGCTCCATCAGCAGATGAAAAATAGGAAGAGCTGGAGCAACCAGCGGATCTAAGCGACTTGTTTGAATTTATGGACAAAAACAGAGATGAGGAAGACTGGGAAAGCATCAGCCTATCGGAATGGCAAACCATAGAGAACTGGGAAACCGCCGATCCAGGCTCAAATCCTATAGATCGTAAGAGGTTGAAACCTCAAAGAGAGACTTTCCCCAAGAACACTAGGAAGTCAGGGAGAAGATCTGACCCCTCGGAAAGACAATCTGTTAGTGATGATGAAAGAGAGTCCACCCACTTCAGAACTCTGGAACAAAAAAGGAAAGAGCAGGCCAATTAAGAGATGAATGCACAAAATCAGCAGGGAAACCCCCAACCAAAACAAAAAAAATAATAACAGAGAAAAGGAGTATATTGAAGCCAAGATAAGGCAAGAGTCGCCTCCACCAATTCCAAGGAAATCTACTCTACCCAAAGGATGCTACCTAAAATTAGAAATTGCATCTAATGGCCCTATATTGAAGCCAAGATAAGGCAAGAGTCGCCTCCACCAATTCCAAGGAAATCTATTCTACCCAAAGGATGCTACCTAAAATTAGAAATAGCATCTAATGGCCCTAGAAGGGCGGTGTTAAACAGGAGCTATGTGATGACTCTTTGCAACCAAACCTAACCCCCATGCACGATATCAACTGATGATATAAAAATAGTGGAATTCCCAAGGGAACAGAGGATGGATCAAGTTATATTACACCTTACTTCCAAAAGAATCAAGCAGAAATTACTGGTGGCTAGTGATACCCTAAAAAAAATGGGTTTCCGATTAGAGGATGTGGACGATGACTTCAAGCAAAACAACCCAAAAACAATAATGTAGGAAGGAAAGGAACCCAAGGAGGAGATCTCAGCACGCAATAAGGAAAAAGCTACTGACAAAAAGCGTATAAAAAACAGATCAGTCCATGAGGATACCACAGAAAAGAATATAAAAGAAAATGAAAGCGGGGGAAAAAAAACAAAAAGTAAACCCATCCATAATTTTAATTAAAGTGACGAGAAATTGAAAACCCTGAGGTTTACTGTGGATAACTCAGAGAATCCAATGAAGGTGAAAACTAACCCGAATAAAGCAGGAAACAAACCTAACGACTGGTCATGGATGGCGAAAACTCTAAGAAGAAACAATACAGTGAGGAGGGCCAGCAAAGTCCCGTCTACTGTGCCTCATGGAACACCAGAGGCTTTTAACATCTGTTCTCTAAGGACAGTAGTTTTCTGGCCAAATATGACCTTATCTCCATTCAGGAATCTTGGCTGCGTGAGCCACCAGTGTGTGAGGGTTATGAAGTCTACATTAACCCAGCCAGAAAGGGTCCAAAAGGACGACCATTTGCGGGACTTATGATATTAAAGAAATTGGATAGCCCTTTAAAAATGCTAGAACATCACATCCCAAACCCCCATGTGCAAATTTTGAAAATAATACATAAAGGAGAGGAAAAGGAGGTGCCGGCAAAGATGATCCTGATTAACACCTATTGGAGTGAAAACATGCCGAGGCAGGTGACCTATCTAAAATCCATCATGAATGCCATCAACAAATCTATGACTGAGGAAAAAGATCATTTGATACTATTAAACGGGGATCTAAATATCAAACTGTTGGACAAAGAGGGCAAAATCAAAGAAATAGAACATCTATTAGGAAAAGAAAAAAAATGGATGAAGGAAATGCAAATCCATTATATGAGGATGCTTAATAGCCAGACGAGATGAGATCTAATGGGTGCTAATAGATGGCACAGCGGAAAATCGGGAGCATGCCTAGACTACTGTTTTGTAGGAGGTAACACGCTTGCTTGGATAAATTCATTCACAATAACTAAACAAGCGAATAGTGATCGGCAGGGAAAATTCAGACGTGGTCGTTGGAAAAGGGAAAATTGGAGGAGGTCGATACCACAATATATCTTGGGATATGGATACATAAAAACTGCAATGTACAGGCTCACTGTGCACTGATTTGAGAAAAACTAACGGCCTTGACCAACCAAGGAATACTTTTACATCGTAGGTACGGTAAATTTTCCCTGACGCCGATAACGACCTTCTACAAGCAAAAGGTGGTGGCCGTAATTACGTATGGAGCGGAGGCACTTATAGCCCTAAAATGGGAAGTCTAGAATCTATGAGTCCTATTTTTGGCGAAAGAACTTGCATCTCCCGAACTCGCTGCCATTAGAGCTCATAAGAACAGAACTAAGGCTCCAATCCATGGTCTCAATCGCGCTATGGAAATCCTTATCCCTCTACAGAAAGTGTATCCTCGACAATCCTTCCCAGCCGTTTGAAATCCTAGCACGGACAGGGGTACCAAATGGAGACACGATTTTCCACGATTGGAAAAAGAGATGAAAAGCAAGTTTAGAGCAGGTAGATGTCTCGGAAGACACCTTGATGTGTAATCTAGGTAAGGCCAAAAGAACTATCTGGGAAAAGGACTGGGAGGAAACACAGGAGAATAGACTGACAAGAAACCAGTGCCATAATCTCATCTGGGAACGAAAAGGTCTAAATATGCTCCCACCGTACCTGTTGAAATGTCCATCAAACCATTACAGAGACTTGCTGATGCGTTGCATGCTTAACATATGGCATTCCAGAGAGGTAAAATGGAGAAGGCGGCTTATTGAAAAATCAACAGCATATTGCAGGTCCTGTAAAAACAAAGACCAACTAGAATCTGTCAGGCATGTGATGTTAGCCTGCCCGACCGTGGCATCGAAACGCCAGGCATACATGGGAAGTTACACTAACATCTCTGAGGAGACGGAAGAGTAATACTGGGGGCGGCTAATGACAGCTGAAAAGGTTGGCAGAACACTAGACGCACTAAAATGTGTTGAATCCCTAAATTTGGATCAGGAGGAAGATGGTCCCGAATTGTGAGCTAATTTCAGCAGGCCGGCTAGACTGAGCGAACTGGCTTCGGGAAAACTCAACCCATTTCCACAAATATTGGACATGTATCTAATGATGATGAACTTGATAATGGAGGAATGTTAAAGGTTTAAATCTGATTAACCAATAAAACGAAAACAAAAATATTCTCAAAGAAGTCTCTCATCTTTCCCTCCGTCTCTTCTCTAATTATGGGGTGCCTCATCAGGTATTCTGGGTATTTCCATCCTCATACTCCCCTCCTCCTATTTCCCAGTTCCAGTCGCATTGATATTATTTTATGGTCTGCTATTCCCATTGGGTCTACCTCTTTCATTAACCCTACCCACCAGGTTCACCAAGACCCATATATAGTCTATTCTTGATTGCATTTACAAAGGTAGCGGGCGCCCCTCTCTCGCAAGAACAGACATGATAACCTGTTCAGTGGTTATTAACCACTTGAGAGTTCGCAGCCACTGCTTTTACTCACTGTGCCTTTCACAGATGGGAAATGTCCATTTGCATATCAGTCTTTGTCCTGCCCAGGGGCAGTCCAGCACCGAAATACAATGGCAATTCCAATCTGAACGAGAGTACCACCAGCAACCCCATACACGTGTTTCACCCTTGTTGGGGATCATCAGTGAGGTGAAGCTGATGCCTCTCTAAGCACAGTGAGAGGGAGACCACGTCTGGTTGCCCCCAGGAGACCTAGGGTTACCAATCCCAGGTTCCTTAACAAATAGTTTTACAAAGGTAGCGGGCGCCCCTCTCTCGCAAGAACAGACATGATAACCTGTTCAGTGGTTATTAACCACTTGAGAGTTCGCAGCCACTGCTTTTACTCACTGTGCCTTTCACAGATGGGAAATGTCCATTTGCATATCAGTCTTTGTCCTGCCCAGGGGCAGTCCAGCACCGAAATACAATGGCAATTCCAATCTGAACGAGAGTACCACCAGCAACCCCATACACGTGTTTCACCCTTGTTGGGGATCATCAGTGAGGTGAAGCTGATGCCTCTCTAAGCACAGTGAGAGGGAGACCACGTCTGGTTGCCCCCAGGAGACATAGGGTTACCAATCCCAGGTTCCTTAACAAATAGTTTTACAAAGGTAGCGGGCGCCCCTCTCTCGCAAGAACAGACATGATAACCTGTTCAGTGGTTATTAACCACTTGAGAGTTCGCAGCCACTGCTTTTACTCACTGTGCCTTTCACAGATGGGAAATGTCCATTTGCATATCAGTCTTTGTCCTGCCCAGGGGCAGTCCAGCACCGAAATACAATGGCAATTCCAATCTGAACGAGAGTACCACCAGCAACCCCATACACGTGTTTCACCCTTGTTGGGGATCATCAGTGAGGTGAAGCTGATGCCTCTCTAAGCACAGTGAGAGGGAGACCACGTCTGGTTGCCCCCAGGAGACCTAGGGTTACCAATCCCAGGTTCCTTAACAAATAGTTTTACAAAGGTAGCGGGCGCCCCTCTCTCGCAAGAACAGACATGATAACCTGTTCAGTGGTTATTAACCACTTGAGAGTTCGCAGCCACTGCTTTTACTCACTGTGCCTTTCACAGATGGGAAATGTCCATTTGCATATCAGTCTTTGTCCTGCCCAGGGGCAGTCCAGCACCGAAATACAATGGCAATTCCAATCTGAACGAGAGTACCACCAGCAACCCCATACACGTGTTTCACCCTTGTTGGGGATCATCAGTGAGGTGAAGCTGATGCCTCTCTAAGCACAGTGAGAGGGAGACCACGTCTGGTTGCCCCCAGGAGACCTAGGGTTACCAATCCCAGGTTCCTTAACAAATAGTTTTACAAAGGTAGCGGGCACTCATGCGCCCAAGATCACACAGCTTAAAAGTCTTGAAAAGTCTTGCAGGGAGTTCAGAAAAGAATTAAGTCAGCTCAGAAAAGTTCAGTTAGCCAGCCTAGGGCCAACCCAAGTGGTAAGTGGAGGCTCTAAGAGTCACCCCACACAGACCGTTGCGAGGGAGGCCAGGCAAACACAATACCTTCAAAGTGGAGAGGATCCTCCAGCGGGGGCAGTTGTTCCTGGCAGCAGGTGCAAGTCACTGTGTCGTCCAGAGGAAGAGATGGTCTCGACGTGGAGGAAAGCTGAAGGTCGTTGCACTGCCAGGGAAGAAACCAGCCACAGAGTTCTCCGGTTAAAAGATATGACCCTTTTTTTCGCGGAAGTGGAAAAACCGTGGTATCCCGGTTGCCGGGGTGCTTGGCACAGGCAAGGCGGCCACGAGATGATCTGGGAAGGTTAAAAGACGGGCAAATTGGTTATCCCTACCAGTCAAAGGAAGAAGACTCTCCGAGCTGGAGATCTCCTCTGTTGTCCGGAAAAGTGGTGAGACGGTTCAGCAGGGCTCCACCGGTGGTGTCGTCGTTGCAGGTCGGCTCAGCTTCTCCCTCTTCGGATTCTTTAGGTCCTGTGGCGACTACTGAAGTTCCAGTCCCCAAAGCCCTGCTTTTATGCAGCAAACCCCCATTCATTCAGCCTAGCTGTCAATCAAACATGCTAAGTGGTGAGCCGAGCGGCTCACCACTTGGGCCAATCACACAAGAATGCCACTTGAGTTGCCGAGGCAACTCAGTCCAGGGTGCTTAAACCCCCTCCCACATCCCCTGTGGTACCCAGACAGAGTGGCACCACTTTTGGAGGCTTCTGTGGAGAAGCCCGCCAAAAAGTGGAACAAAGAGCCCGACTTGGGTTGGAGTCACAGAAGCGAACACAAACGCCATTTTGGAACCGAGTTTCGGCAAAAATTACCAATCAGTGAATTTATTTTAATTTAATAAACCGGCGGTATGTTCGAGGCTATATTAAAAAAGTGGTAGCCTCGAACAATGGGAAAATCCCATAGGGATATATTCGCGGTCGAATATATAAAGTAGTATCCACTGCCACCAGCCAAAACTCGGTCGGGGGGGACTGGACAGTGCCCCCTCGAATAACAGACCCCGGGGCAATCGAATTGTATGTCCACAATATGATGGTTTGTACTGGTTCTGTTCACAATTTAAGACTAGTAAAGCCAGTGGTGACTTTACATGCCATGGGAGACAGTAGTCAGTCCCAGGGTATGGAGTCTATGTTTGGGGGTCGCTACGACACCCCTGGGTTACGGCACGGAGGGTGCTGTGTAACACACATACCAAAAACACATGAAGCCCTATGGGGTAAAGGACCCCGTAGCCCATAGAACACATACAAAGTCAAAGGAACACCTCAAATCATGTCTGAGTGGGAGAAAAAGAGTCTCACTCTTAGCAGGAGAAAAAAATAAACTCCGAAAATCCAGCAAAGCTGCTGGGGGACTCACTAGGTTTGGGAAATTAGCCTTAACAGAGAATTCTCCATAACACCCGGTAACATTTCTTGCCGTAGATACGCGTTTATTTAGTAAGACCGAACTGTCATTACTGTCAAAAAGTGATCGCAAGTGTATTCCCGGTAACGTCTTTTGTTTTGCAACACCAGTCCTTGGTGTTTATAACAAATGGTTTAAAAATAAATGTACTTATATTTTTTTACCTGAAACCTTGAGTCCGTGTTTGCTCAAGTCACAGTAATTGTGGTCCCTTTGTGTAATCTCTGCTCTTGCTCATATAATCTTGAGATAAGCCTGGCTGCTCCGCTACTGCTACCACTTTAACATAGTAGTACAGGCTTGTACCAAAGGTAAAACTTGTATTGCCACTTGTAGTCCTAATTGTGTGGAGTGGTCCCTAAGGGCACTGCACAGGATTCTGCCTAACAGGGGCAAAGAGAGATCACGTCTTCAAGACAGTATGAGGGTGTTCACAGAGTATTTCTCTTCTCTATTGAATCGGACTCCCTGGCAGAACAGGCCCAAAATAAATACCTCAAAACATGCCCACCAGGTTGGAACGGGAGGAGTCGGATGGCGACATTACACCAGAAGAATTAAGAGCGGCCATGATGAGCTTACCGGGGTGCTGCGGGGGCCGGTCGGGTACTCAGCAGATTTCTTCAAAACCTAGGGAAAACTCTAATCCCTTATCTGTTCCCGCTCTTCAACTCTTTTGGGGGAACAGGGGAAAGTACTCCATCCATGGGAGAAGCCAAGGTGGTGTTGTTGCAGAAGCCGGGGAAGGATAACACCCAATGCGGATCCTACAGGGCGATTGTGCTTATTAACATTGATGCAAAAATGTACACTAAAATACTGGCAAACCGACTCGACCAGCTCCTCCTGGGGCTTGTCGATCCGGACCAATCCGGGTACCTAAGGGGTAGACAGACTTGCAACAACACTAGAAGGTTCATTCACCTCATTGAAAAGGTTAATATATCAGGGATCCCAGCACTTATCCTGGCCCTAGACGCGGAGAAAGCATTTGATGGGGTCGAATGGCAGTTCCTCTTTAACACCATGGAAAGGATGGGGTTTGACGTGAAATTCCTAGCAATGATAAAAGAGAATTATCAAAATCCCAGACTTCAACTGGCAATTAATGGACGGCTCTCAGAGAGTATCCCCGTCTCGAGAGGTACGGAACAAGGGTGTTCTCTTTCCCTGCTGCTTTACGGTATCCATTTGGAGCCTCTTCTGACCATCATTTGGATCTCTAAGAAAATAAAAGGGATCCTCTTTGGTGGAGAAGACTACAAGTATGAGCACTCACGGATATCCTGATGCTCATGATCACAGGCCCAGAGAAGTAGCTTAGAGCTATAGATCTGTAGATCGGGCACTATGACAGTTCGGAGAGGTAGCAGGCTTAAAAATCAATGTACAAAAATCAGAAGTGTTAACTCTGATGCTCCCGATACATAAGGCCCAAGTACTGTAAGAAGCCCTCCCATACAGGTGGGTGGAAAAAGGTATAAAATATTTAGGCATAGTGATCACTAAAAAGATAAGCACATCATATGGTGCAAATTACCCGCCCATGTTCGAAAAAATTTGAAAGATGCTAGTCGACTGAGGACCCCTAACAATATCATGGTTGGGGAGGATCAATGTTCTAAAACTGTTAATCCTGAAAAACACTGCTCTCACTTTATGGCACTGCCAATACGGGTACCTAATGCTTACTTCCGGGTCCTGCAAAAACATACAGGTACATTCATATCGAAGCACAAAAAACTCGGGTGTCGAGAAAAGGAAAGGAGGGCTGGGAGAACCAGACTTCGGAGTTTACAACCTAGCTAATGTGATTAGGGACTGGTTTAGTGACGATGGGAGGAAAGTATGGAAACCTGTGCACAGGGCAGTTGTGGGGGCCCCACTTTAGGAGGTCCTATGAGAACAAAGGGAGGATAGACCAACGAACATGTACTGTAGTGAAATAGAGGCATTGGTGGGAGAGGCATGGGATGAGTCAGTGCGACGCGACCACCTTCCCCTCCCCTATGACGCCTTTTGTTTAGAAACCCTCAATTCACACCCGGCATGGGAGGCAAATCATTTACAGGTGGCAAGAGGGAGGCTGCAGCAAACAGACATGTTTATTGGGCAAGAGTTGAAGTCTTATAACCAATGCAAGCAGGACTTTGAACTAGGAGAGGGAGAGCGATACCGCTACTTTCAACTATGACACTGGCTACAGCATCTCACAATTAAGTTAGCTGCAACTAGGGAGCTTAGCTCGTCCAAAAAATATGTCACGACAAACTCAGAGGGTAAACACAATGTGGGGTCAATTTAGGGTATTATTAAAGAGTGGGAGTAACCTGGGAAAAGGTTGTACATGGGGAGATGGGAAACGATAGTGGGACATCCCATTTAGGAGGAGCAATGGTCCGTTCTATGGGCGCAGATCCCCAAGCTAGCAAGGGCAGTCCATATACAAGAAATATGGACAAAGCTAATGATTCAATGGCATCTCACCCCGGAGAGGCTCCACAGATGTTATCAGGCGGTCCCGGATAGATGTTGGAGGGAATGTGGGGGGCTGTGGACATGGGATCACATTTTGTATAACTGATTGCAGTCCTTGCCGGCTTTTTCTTCCTAATTTGGCAATTTCTAAGTGCAAAGTTTAGTTATTCATTTACCTAGATGCTGCACCTTTAAGTGTATATTGCGGCTGCTGCAATATTTTATTCAAATTATCTTTTTTTAAGAAAACACTTATATATAGTGCGGTTCGGGCAAGAAATGGTATTGTCACACCAACAAGATTACTTCTTAGATGGTATTTATTTTTTGCATTAGTATCATACACTTTCCTTCTTCATACATTAGTTCGCATATTCATATTTGTTTCCTCTTTTTTGCATTAATGTCATGCACTTTACTTCTTCATGCATTAGTTCGCGTCCTAGTATATTTTTTCTCTCAACACATGTTTCCCCACATCTTATGCACGTGGTTCATCAGGAGAGATGCTATGTAGAAAAGGAAATTTAGGAAAAGAAATGAGAGAAAAAGAGAATTATTTTTTAGTTATATTGTTCATATTTTGATGGTGGTGAGATGCGGTGAGCAACTATGGTTACATTGCTTGTAAGTTGTACTCGCCTACATTTCTTAGTCATCTAGTCATATTTCTAATTTATTATTCCTTTTTCATTTTTATCTCTTTCATTTATTATATGGGTATATTTCAGCTAGTTTCTGTAAGTAACAAAGAGAAAAAGTATACGTTTTTAACCTATAACTTTAACTTTAATATTTTTCCACAGGTTTCTGTAAGTAACAAAGAGAACGGATAAATTAGGAAACCTTCTTTGAAATAGTGGAAATCATTACAAAATTGGAGTCACCATTAATCTCTCCATTGTATCCCAAGCCATATACTTTCTAGTTTAGGGTACCTTTAAAGCCCAGAGTGTAATCCTCACTTTCCTTATTTTTAAAAAAAGAAAGAAGTTACCTTTATTGTTCATCTCGGTGCGATTGCCTCCAGTCTGCCAGGATCCGCGCTATCTCTCTGTGTGATTCTTTTACTTTTATACAGGCTGCGATCGCGTGGCGTATGATGTCATCGTGTCACATTACGCGATGACGTCACACATAACGCTACAACGTCTGGCGGGCATTTTGGTTTTACAATTTTGCCGTTATTTTACGGACATTAGTTTTTTTTTTAAAAGAATTTTCTCATTTCTTTGAGATAATTTTAAATTACTGCGTACCGGGTTAAAGTGTGTCCTTCCTTTGGGTCCTTATTTGTATAGTACCAAATGGGTGCAATAAAGTAAAGGATAAGGGACAAAGAAAAGTATCAGAAGGGAAGGACAGATCGAGCAGTCTAAATAAGAAAAACCTTTTCACAATACATTCTATAATTTTACCATCAAGAAAGTAAATAAATCTTTGTACTCATCATCAAAAGATTTCAACATAAAGCATTATGGTAGTATACTGAAACATGATAATAGTCAAGAATTTTGATGTATTTTCAAAAAGGCTTGCACTCTATTTTCATAATTTGGCAATAATGTAACTTTTTTTTTATAACCAGTAAGCCATTTCATGTTCAGAATTCAGACCAGAATGACACGTGTCCAGGTTACATATCCATTTAGCTTCTCTTCTTCTTAGCTGAAGTTTCCTCCTCTTTCCATTGTGTCAACCCTTTCCATACCTAAAAATTTGATTTGTTTAATTTCGGTTATTTGATGTTCTTGGTTGTAGTGTACTGCCATAGGATATCTGAAATACTTATTCTTAATTGCTCTTAAATGCGCTTGTAGTCTGATTTTTAGTGTTCTGATTGTACTTCCCACATATCTTTTTTTACAGATACATGTTATTACATAAATCACATATTTTGTATTGCAATTAATATATTGTTTTATCTTTTGGTATCTTCCATTTGGTAATCTTATTTCTTTGGTTCCATTCTCCATTTGATCACAGATTACACAGTTCCCACAGCTGTAAGTTCCTGTTGGTGCCAGCACTTTTAGAAATTGACTGAGGGTCTCAGTCCTGTCTTCTTTAAGATGACTTGGGCTGACCTTTTGTTTCAATGTTGGTGCTCTTCGATAAATTATCCTTGGTCTGACTTCTATATTGAGTTTGATCGAATCATCACTTTGTAGAATATTCTAGTGTTTTTTCAGAATTTTCTTTAAAATATATGCTTCACTGTTGAAAGTAGTGATAAAGTCTACCTTTGTTTTTTTATTTTTCAACTTCGATTTATCTTTCAGTAGTTCAGTTCTGGGTATTTTCTCAGCTTTTTTATAGCTTTTTCAACTTCTTCAATTTTGTAACCTCTCTTTATGAGCTTTTCTTTAAGTTTTTGAACATGTTCTTCATATTTTTCTTTTGAGCTACAATTCCGTTTTGTTCTTAGAATCTCACCATAAGGTATATTTTTAATTATGTGCTTCACATGGTTACTTTCTGCATGTAACACTTTGTTTACTGCTGTTGGTTTTATGTATAGATCAGTCAAGATCTTTTCTCCATCTGTATAGATTTGTAGATCCAAGAATTCTATGCTCTCTGGACTTATTTTTTTCTGTGAATTTGATATTATAATCATTTGTGTTCAAATAATCAATATATTCATGTAGTTTCTTTGTATCTCTATTCCATATCATTAATACATCGTCGATGTAGCGCCCCCAGTAAACAATATATCCTTCTGTGAATGCTAAATGTTGCCACGTATGATTGATCTCAAAATGTCCCATAAATAAGTTTGTGTATGAGGGTGCAAACTTGGCCCCCATCGCCGTTGCTTGCTCTTGTCTGTAGATTGTTTTATTGAACATAAAAATGTTATTAGTTAGAGCAAAATGTAACATTTCTAGGATCATTTTGTTTTGTTGCAAGAAGGAAATTGATCTTGATTTTAGAAAGTATTCCGTAGTTTCAAGACCTTTGAGGTGTTCGATACTAGTGTATAGAGATACCACGTCTAGAGTTACAAAAAGAAAGCTTTTCTCCCAGGGTATTTCTTCCATCTGTTGTATTACATGTTTACTGTCTCTCATATACGATGCTAAATTGGTTGTTAGTGGCTGTAGATGCAGGTCTATGTACTGTGAGGCTTTTTCGGTCAATGAGCCTATACTATTTATTATTGGTCTACATTTTGGAAATTGGTTGAATGTTTTATGAATTTCCGGCAGGAAATATATTATGAGCATTATTGGGTGAATGTTATCCAGATAGTGGTATTCTTCTTCTGAAAGTAGGCCAATTTCTTCCCAGTTTTTTATCATAAGATGCCACTGAGTCTGAAGTTCTTTGATCAGGTTTTTTTGGAGTATAGAGTAACAGTTTCTGTCACTTAAATGTCTGTTTCCTTCAGTTATGTAATCAATTCTTCGCATAAGAACAATGTTACCACCTTTATCTGCAGATTTGGTTACCCATTGTTTGTTTTTGACAAGAGCGTCAATAGCTTTAGATTCTTCATGTGAATGATTGTGTTTGAATTTCGTTGGTTTATTTTTGAGATAATTTTGTCTCAAATCCTCACTCACCATTTTTTGAAAAACATCTATCACATTATTTTCTGCCAGTTTGGGAATGAATTTTGATTTCAATTTTAGGTTTGATTCTTCTGTTTGAAAAGGATTAATATTCTGTTCTTCCAAAAACATTTCAGTAGTGTAATTTTCCTCAGTAAGATTCATAATATTCAGTGTTCCTTCGACAATTTCAACTGTAAGAGGTGAAATTTCTTCTACATTTTTTCTTTTTTATTCATTACTTCAGCAAAATATTCTTTCATTTTCAATTTTCTACAAAATTTGAACAGATCCACTTGCGTGTGAAAGTAATCCGCTTTGTTTGATGGACTATAATTTAATCCTTTATTTAACACTGTACATATTGTTTTGTCCACTTCCTGTCCAGTTAAATTCATTACTAGATTCACTTGATCTTTTTGTCTTGTGATCTGGTTTGCATTCCTCCTTGTCCGCCTCCTTTGTTTTTGTGTTCCTCCTCTTTTTCCTCTCTTGTTTTTGGTGAATTGGTTCATGTACTTTCGCTTATTCCGATCTCATGCCTCTTGTGTTTAATGTCCCTTGTTGATGATTTGATTTTGTGATGGATTTGTTCCTTCTTGACTATTATCATGTTTCAGTATACTACTATAATGCTTTATGTTGAAATCTTTTGATGATGAGTACAAAGATTTATTTACTTTCTTGATGGTAAAATTATAGAATGTATTGTGAAAAGGTTTTTCTTATTTAGACTGCTCGATCTGTCCTTCCCTTCTGATACTTTTCTTTGTTCCTTATCCGTTACTTTATTGCACCAATTTGGTACTATACAAATAAGGTCCCAAAGGAAGGGCACACTTTAACCCGTTACGCAGTAATTTAAAATTATCTAAAAGAAATAAGAAAATTCTTTGTTAAAAAAACGAATGTCTGTAAAATATCGACAAAATTGTAAAACCAAAATGGGCGCCGGACGTTGTAGCATGATGTGTGATGTCATCGCGTAATGTGACGCAATGACATCATACGCCACGCGATCGCGGCCTGTATAAAAGTAAAAGAATCACACAGAGAGAGAGCGCGGATCCTGGCAGACTGGAGGCAATCGCACTGAGATGATCAAAAAAGGTAACTTATTTCTTTTTTTAAAAAATAAGGAAAGTGAGGATTACACTCTGGGCTTTAAAGGTACCCTAAGCTAGAAAGTATATGGCTTGGGATACAATGGAGAGATTAATGGTGACTCCAATTTTGTAATGATTTCCACTATTTCAAAGAAGGTTTCCTAATTTATCCTTTCTCTTTGTTACTTACAGAAACTAGCTGAAATATACCCATATAATAAATGAAAGAGATAAAAATGAAAAAGGAATAATAAATTAGAAATATGACTAGATGACTAAGAAATGTAGGTGGGTACAACTTACAAGCAATGTAATCATAGTTGCTCACCGCATCTCACCACCATCAAAATATGAACAATATAACTAAAAAATAATTATTTTTCTCTTCTTTTCGTAAATTTCCTTTTCTACATAGCATCTCTCCTGATGAACCACGTGCATAAGACGTGGGGAAACACGTGTTGAGAGAAAAAATATTCTAGGATGCGAACTAATGCATGAAGAAGGAAAGTGCGTGACATTAATGGAAAAAAGAGGAAACAAATATGAATATGCGAACTAATGTATGAAGAAGGAAAGTGCATGATACTAATGCAAAAAATAAATACTATCTAAGAAGTAATCTTGTTGGTGTGACGATACTGTTTCTTGCCAGAAGCACATTATATATAAGTGTTTTCTTAAAGAAAGATAATGGGACCACATTTGGTTGGAGTGCCCATACGTTGATTCCTCTTGGAAGAGATCTTTGGGGTACAACAGAGGGGCTCTCAGAGGGAAGCCATCCTATAAGAACTACCAACAAAATCACAAAGAAATGCGTATGTCATCCTGATGATGGCGGGAGCGTTGGTGTTTGCCCAGAAATGGAAAAAGAAGGAACCTTCCAACGAACATGAATGGGAGGGGAAGGTATGGAATTTCGTAGCTTTAGAGTGGGTTACCTATTCCATCCAGGGGATCACCAACGGTTCCTCTTAGAATGGGACTTGATTCTAAAGTTTCTTCAGTGAGACTCGACAGGAGCATGGTGCCTGAGAAAAAATGAACTTTTGGGGGTGATTTTATTGTAGAAATCGTGAAGAGCAGAAAGGGGCCGGGACTGTTGAAGCCAAGGACTGGGGACGTTGTTGAATCTGGACTACAATTGAGAGCTGCAAGAAAGACAAAGGGGCAGGGAAGAAGGATAGGGTTCAAAGAGGTTCATAGTGGATCAAGGAAGGGAGATGGGGCGAGCCGTGGTGAGGAAATAGGGTGGGAGTGTAATGGGTTATAGTTGGGACAGGGAAAGGTGGGAGGGGGCATTGGAGGGGGGGACAGAGTTAACAATGTTGTGTCACTTGGCAAATGGCAATAAAAAATGTACTTACAAACAAAAAGAGTGGACAGGAGATGCCTGTACCTACTTGGCAGTTGAACTTGTAATATCTGTCTTTCCCTGAGTTCACTGAGGCATTGATCAACACCACTCAGGAATACTTCACGGTGAACGAGGGATCGGTGAATAGCCCTCTTACGATCAGGGAAGAGTACAAAGCGGCACTCAGGGGCGAAGTAAGCTCATGGGTTACGGCTCTGCGGAAACATGTGTTGGCCGAGGCGGCCTCGGAGGGCAGAGGTGGATCTGGTCGTCTTGGGATCCTTGAAGGCTGCGGACAGCCCTGGAAACACTGAAATGTGGCATTGGATAATGCGAAGGAGGCATACGGCTCAAGTGTAGCCAGATCCATGAAGTGAGGGACAAGGCGGGGAAGATACTTGTGTGGCTGGAGCATAGAGAAAGGGGCAGTGGGTATGTAAGAATGTTGCAGAGGGTATGGGGGAGGCCTTGACATAGGGTGAGGGCATTGTGCATGCATTCGCTGGGTGTCGGGCCGGTGGGTGTATCACAATTGACAGCTCTGCAACGAGAGGGGTTGGAAGCAGATATTTTGGAAGAAGAGGTAGCAGCAGTCATCTTCCACCTGCAGTTTGGGAGGTCCCCAGGACCTACAGTTTGGGAAGTCCCCAGGACCGAACATCTTCCCGGTGGAGGTCTGGAAGAAACTATGATGTGCAGTGGTTTGGTCACTTCACCAGCTATTCCTGCACAGCAGGCAGGATGGTTCGCTGCCCGAGGATTTTAGGAAGGCGTCTATTGTGGTCCTTCCCAAACCGTGTAAGCCCCCGGTATGTTGCACATCCTACAGACCAATCTTGCTTATCAATGGAGAAGCAAAAATCTTAGCAAGAGTCCTGGCGAACCACGTCCTGGGGCTTATATGGTACTTAATTCACCCGGACCCGTGCAGCTTTATGTCATCCAAGTCTACCTGCATGAACCTTCGTACTGTACATTTAGCGTTGGGGAAGGCTGGCAAAATCCCGGGACCACTGGCTTTGTTGTTGGGATATTTTGAAAAGGCATTTGATTCAGTATCCTGGGAGGCTTTATGGGGAACAATGGAAAATATGGGATTCGGGGGTAACTTTCTGGGATGGATGTGTTTGCTTTACCAATCACCAGTGGCTGAAGTGTGGCTCAATGGGTTTCGCACCAGGACATTCTCCCTCAGGCAGGGTAAAAGGCAGGGTTGTCCCCTTTCCCTGCTGCTCTTCACTGTAGCAGTGGAAGCAGCTCAGAGCAACCACAGAATGGGAGGCCTTTTGGTGGTCCTGAGGTGTTCAAGAGAGAATATCTTTATATGCGGACGACCTGTTAATTTATATGGGCAACCGCAGGTGTCCTGTTATGCAGTGATGAAGATACTGAGTGACTGACAATTGGCAGAAATTGGTCTTCTTTCCTGTACAAGGTTGGGCTGCAGCGATCCCACAGTAGCGCCCATATTAGGTGTCACTAACAAGCTTCCGGTATCTGGGAATCTAACTGGGTGAACACCTCTTGAAATTTCGCGATCTCAATCTGCAAACGTTAATGGCTACATTTAAGTCGGATGTCACACATTGGCAATCCCTCCCACTGAGTGTGATGAGCAGATCAGCCCTGTTTTAAATGATATCCCTACTCAAGTGTCTTTATGTATTGCAGAATTCCCCACTACTGGTCCCCAGGAGTGTGTTTGATGAGATAGAGTGGTCCCTGATGGAGCTTCTGCGGGGGCGCCAGCAGGCACGAATGGCCCTTAGATCCTCCAGCGGTCGTCTGGGAGGAAGGATTGGCGTACCCTTCCTACAACAGTACTACTGTGCATCACAGCTGGGAGTGGCTGACGACTGGCTTCACAGTGATTCTAGGCTGCCTCATATCGCATCAGAGATGGGCTGGATAGGAGGGCAGGGTCCCGGTGCAGGTACTTTATAGAGGGAAAGGGGGATGGGTGGGACTTCTGCTCATGACCCAGCATGTGCAGCGGATCTGGGTTCAGGCACACACACATTGGGTGGGATGGGAGGCCAATGCTAAGCCAACCTCTATGAGGTAACTCGCACCTTCCGAGGCTCCTTAAATATAGGCCATTTTAGGAACTGGGAGAGTTATGGGATTGGGCGCTTGGGGGGAATGTGATACAGGGGGATGCTCTCCTACCCTTGGAGTCTCTACAGGATAGGTTCGCCCTACCTGAGGGACGGGGGATTCTTTGGATACACACAATTCTCCCATGCAGTAAGATCACAGTTCCTGTTCAGAGTGACATCACACAGAGCTCCCAGCTGGAGGCAAATTTACTGCAAGCCAGAAGTGAGACAAAGGTCACGTCCATGCTATACCAAGTAATATCTGCTTTTGGGGCCCAGGAACTGACCCGCCTGAGGGACAGATGGGAAAGAGATGTAGGCCCCATGGAATCTGAGGAATGGGTGGAGGCGTTGATGTTCCCACAAGAGTTTGGCATATCAGCTGGGCTTCACCTTATACAGTACAAGATTATTCACAGGCTCTACTACTACTGCACAAAATTGTGTGGGTGGGGATGGGTGGACAATGACCACTGCTTACGGTGTGGAGTGGCTGGGGGTACATTCTACCACACCTTGTGGGACTGTCCTCGGCTTCAAGCGTTGTGGGGGGAAGTGTATAAGTGATGATGATGCCCAACAAGGCTGAAAACACGTGTATGGGGTTGCTGTTGGTACTCTTGTTCAGAGGAAAATTGCCTAGTGTTTTGGTGCTGGACTGCCCCTGGGCAGGGCAAAGACTGATATACAGGGACATTTCTTCTCTGTGCAAGGGACAGTGAGCTAAAGACTTGGTACAGTCTCTCCAGGGGTTATTCACCCAAGAACAGGCCATTGGGCTGTGTTTGTGCTGGTAGAGAGATTCCCAGAACCCCCCCTTGTTTTGCAGAAGTGTATAAGTAAGCTGTCTAATATAATGAACGTGGTGGTCCCTGGAGAACCGAAATGTGTGCTTCTCTGGATATAGGGGCTGGGTGGGCCCAGGGGTGTGTGGCCCCACTAAGCATGAGAGGACCTTTCTGGTGGTTGCCTTGGGACTAATCAAGAAAGTGATTGCCTCCTCATGGGGGTTACTGGATCGGCCTTGGATGACTTGTTGGTCCACTGAGATGGACCGACGCATGGCCATGGAGAGAAGGGTCTATAATGTGAGGGCATGTCCTGCAAAGTTTTTGAAAGTGTAGGGTAAATGGGAGGAGGGGGGCTGGTTAGTGGGGGTTGGGGGAAGGGGTACAGTTGTCAGACATTGGGGGATTGATATGTTGACCCGAAACTCTGGAATATGCATCACAATTTTATTTTCACTTGGCTCTCTTGTGCTGTTATGTCAAGCAATGGCAGTTTTCTTTATTTTTTATTTTCTTTGGATGAAAACAATAAAAATGATTTCATTAAAAAAAGATGGCTGTCTCAAAAAACGTTTCCATATGAAGACAGCTACATCAAGACTCATAAAATGATGGATGACTGTTGGAGTACGGACAAGACAAGAGAATACAGCACTGATGGTCCACGCAAAGATAGTGACACAAAGAGAATTACAATGCCCCAAGGAAGGACAGAGGGAGATATGAGAAATTCCAGGCTGCTGGGAAAGGCCAAAGCTATTAGTATATGGACAAATCTACACAGTAGATGGGTGGAAAGAATGAGTAGTTGGGAGCAAAGCACAGGCATTCCTAACAATTCCAATAGAAATAGTGCAAAGGGAAAATGGCAATTGCCTCAAGGAATGGGAAGCAAGCAGGAAGCTGCTCACATGGATGGAAAACGAAGTAGGCCCTATGCCCATCCTAGGGTATGGGTGGGGAAGGTATGGAATTTCGTAGCTTTATAGAGCACTTGAGGGTGCTTCATTATGTTTCCAGAATGATGGTCCAGTAAAGGTTGGAGAGAGCAAGGGGTGTAGAGAGACTTCCAAAATGCCAGGCATGTAGGTTGGTACCGCAGTGTTTATGGACCACTACTGGGCCGGCGGGTTGAAGGCTTACATGCAACTGCCACCTAATTGGGGAGGGATATGTTCCCTCGTGCAGCTAAACACAACTGCATTAATAGTAACGCGGAAAGACGGGTTCCCCAAAATGGATACTCACCAAAGGAAAAACAGATCTGCAGAACTGACCAGAGTAAAGACGAGGAACTATGCATCATCAATAATGGAAGGGGCATTGGACGCGATACCACCAGAACACGGGCTGTTCAGCAGGGCTGAAATGTTCTTTGCATCCATCGTTCCAGCAGTACAAGCAAATGTAAATGCCAAGTGGCTCCAGATCACCTGTTGGGAGCTGATGCAGGTGATAAATTTGACCATCAAGAAGTTAAACCCTATCAAGGAAGAACTGAGGGCAGTGAGGTTAATGGCCCTCCAGAATCGATACGTTCTAGACCTCCTCCCGGCAATGGAGGGGGACGTATGCACCAAAATCGGGCCTTCTTGCTGCACATTCACACCTGCCCATGATGAAGAAAACGGGACCCTGACGGAGGCCATTACTCGACTATCAAAGCTGCATGCCAAAATGGAGACAGAAACAAACACGGTAGGAAAAGACGAAGGCTGGTTATCATACATCTTCTCCTGAAAAAATGTGTGGATGGCCACCGGACTAAAAGTACTGGTGGCAGCATTAATATTAGTATTATTCACCTTCTGTGTCATCAGAATAGCAATATTACAATGTTGAAAGACCACTGAGAAGACTACAGGGATAAAAGTAGTATTAGACTTATAGACCGAGGAAGACGAGTAGACAAAGACACATAATGCACTGAAATCACAAGTGTCCTCTGTTCCCGGCAATAACAGTGTTCGAGTTTCCCTTCAACAAACTTGACTATTGCGGAAAATAGGTCTGGTGCAACCCCAGTGGAAACTGCAGTTACCTGCCGTGGAGCCCAGATGACCATGCAAAGTATCATGGACATCTCGGAGGAATAACAAATATTTGGCTCCCGAAGTTGTACGTGAATAGAGAGTTGTTTAGGTAGTGTTGTCTGCTTGTCGACCAGAGGGGGTTTTGAAGACAGAGGTCCGAGTGTGGCTCTAGTGACTCCCACACGACTCTCAGCCCAGAGACAGAGAAGTGACAGATGCACATAATTCTTAGGCCCCTTCATCGCCATAAGCGATGTATCGCAGATGTGAGAAACATTACTCTCTCAGACAGCCATTCAAACCATACTTGATTGACAGTATGGAGGAGGTGGAGTTGTCATCAGTCGAACAAGTCGACTGACTGTGAATCGAAAAGTTAATGACGTCATCACTGACATCGTGACGTAGGTGAACATAGTCATAAAGTACATAGGCATCCATGCACAAAGTTACATGAACTGCATTAGTTTATTGCAAATAGACACAAAACAAATGCTTATGACTCACATAGGTAGACGACTGACACACGCATATACATATATCTATATCTTTTGCCAAAGCCGAAAACCACAAGATGCCAAGAATACGTATACCCACCTTGCACATAATTGATTGCAACGTACATTGAAAAGCCGTAAGGACCAACATGGAAGCTATAGGCGGACTGAAGTAAATGAGGAAGGGGAGACAATTTCGAATACATGGACGGGCTGACAGCTTGATGCGGCTAAAGGCAGGCAGACAGAGCTTTCAGCACAGACACAGTGCACGGCCGCCAAGGACGAGCAGAGATGGAAAGTTTCCAGTTACCAAGACAATAAGCCACTTGCAAGAAATATAGTCTAAAATCCTCATAATTACAAACACAAAAGCTCCATTTCCTGGTCCCAAGTGACCTGGAAGAGCAAGACAATGCCTATTCACTGAAGAAAGATGGAGAGGAGAAATACCCATCGAACCAGAGGTGGAAAGATTGAATGTACTCTCTCAAGCTTAGGTGATCAGGCATGGCAACATTAGGGAACACACAGCACCTCTGTGCTCATTCCCATCGCCTTGAAAAGGTACACCCAATCTGGTAATTGTCCAGGATCCCAAGGCTGGGAGGACACATTCTGCCCAATCCAGAATCACCTTTCACGTTGAGGCTTATTATGCTGCAGGACCCAATATTTTCTACACGTTCCTGCAACTTTGTATTTGTTGTAGGTAGAGGTGGTCGCAATAGCAGCCAGCAAATATGGCTACCCAATAGGTGAACTAACCCCTATAGATTTATAGTTTTTCTGCCTAAACTGACCAATCCGCACCACTGGTTTCGGGGACGGAACTTGCTTTTGTGACATCACTCCTGGTTAAAACGGGGTGACACACGTTGAGAAGACGAGAGCTCTGGAGAATTTGTTTATTGTCTAGCGCGAGCCTTGTCATTTTTGTTGGATAATAAAGACAGTAAACCTTGCCCTATGGTTGAGTCTTCCGTTCTTGTGGCAGGGATTTTGTTGGGGCCCGAGTGTCTCTCTGCTGGTAATCTGGGTGACTGCTTGAGAGCCCCTGCTGCTCCTTTACACTACAGATTCCCCATAGGTCAGTGAACACATCACCTAGCTAGAAATATGGCTTGCACTAATAAATCAGACAGTTTAACGAATTCAAGAGAAGCTTAGGAATCATGACAGCTGAGGTGCCAAGGTAAAACACAGAAAGCCAACAAGGGGGGGTGGGGAGGACAAAGATCACGACTGCCACAGGTGACGCAGTTAGATGAATTTCATGGGGTAGGAAATATGAGGCACTCAGACAGATTTCAGGGGTGGGCATTGTTATGCCCTTGGATGGATGACCGGCTTAGTGAATCTGACGATTTAGGTGGATTTCAGTGGTAGGAAATGTGTTGCACTTAGAGGGTTTTTCAAACAGCTATGTTTGCATTTTGTAGCTTTTTTTGGGATTCATGCAGTTCTTGGGACTTAACATTCTCACCAAGGTAGACAATAGGGGAGCCATTGTCTCTCTTAACCTTCTTTCCCTTTAAATTTAGAGGCGTGCGGGGGTGCGGCCCAGGGAGCATGCGCTGCTCTGACATAACCCCACCCCTACGGGGTTCTTATTCCACTGTCATTTCTGTATTCCCCATGCTTGGCATTCTGTTTCGTGAGCTCCCACCCCATAATAAGCCTATCTGTCCCAAGCAGGCTGGCCAGACCCAGCCAAGCCCAATCCCTCAATGCTGAAAGCGCGGCTCAAGCACCCCCGCTTTCACCACACACGCTCTCTCCACCCACTTCCGTTATGCCCCTTCTGACTGCAGGAACATGATGTGCACTACTAGTTCACCTACTCTTATAAGGATAACCAGCTACAGGTGAGCAGATTAACCCCTTGTACTGTCACCAATTCAGGTAAGGAGTTGAGCGCGCTTTGGGGTCTCCTTGTACGTTTAGTTTGGATACATGGCTCTTCTTATTTGCCCCAGTGCCCTATCCCGAGCACACCAATCTCCACCACAGTGGGGCAGAGAAGGGTATTGTGTTTTAAAAACATTTTTTGCATTGTTTTTATTTTTTAGAACTCGAAGTATTCATACAACGAAGGTCTTAATTAAATGTTATATAAAACAAAACATGGTGTTGTTTATTTGCCCAAGTGCCAGGTGGCTGGTGAGGTGTCAAATGCGTAATGTCAATGCAACAGAGAATGCTGTTGCATTTTTTAGATATATTATTTATATTGCATTAGTTATCTATTAAAGTATCCCCTATCAAAACAATATCCTTGTATTCTTGACATGGAGCCACATCTGATAATGCTCAAGCAAGGGAGATGATTCTAGTTTTAAGAGAATCTGGAACATTGCCATTTACTCGTAGACAGCAGGGTCACTTCAATACTAGAAACAGGATTATAAGGGATTGGGCAGAACCAGATAACAGGGAGTTTCTATGGAAATGAACAGCAGCATGACTCATCCCTGGCTCAAACAGAATGAATGTGTATTTTTGTGTACTGAGGAGCCTGGAAAGACTACTTGCTTCTTGGAGAGTTTAAGTTAACGTCTTTATCCTAGCCCATCAAACACTTTGAGTTAACATAACCGCTGTTTGCCAGAACTGCAGATTTCTTAAACAAATTCACATAGTGGTCACCGTCAAAAAATATAAATGCAGGCCTCATGGTTTCATGGGGTTTTACATCTTCCAGCAGGCTCTCTGGGAACTGATGGGCATGTTTTAAAACTAGAAAGATAGCCAGCAAGGACTCTCCTTAATGTCTATTAGCTGACATGTTTCTGTGAATATTTTTTCCAGTGATAATCCATTGTCAATTTTAAACATATATCGAGTTGGACGGATCAACGAAGCAGTGGAATTTGAGAGCAATCTTGTCAACGTAACGTCCTTGTTGCATGCTTCTGCTGCCTGCCATTATGTAGGAATTCTGTCAAGGTAAGAAGAAAAGAGTACACTACTTTTATAGAATGCACGCACTGAATGTAATTTCTCCCAGTCGACTTGATAACTGAATACAAATGTGTATTATTTTCCAAATGGGTTATGGGTACTCGTTTGTATGCTCTTTCTACATCTGCTAATCCTCTCCAAAACTCACTGGATCTCCTTTCATAGGACTGGAAGCTTTACATGGCAAGCAAAACAACGCTTTCAGAAAGGGAGCAAACCACTTGTGCACAGCTAGAGGCTCTGCCCTCTATGGGCTACTGGTGCTTTGCACCATTTATTTCTTCCTCTATTCACTGTCTGGTGTTTATTGCTCAGCACATGTGTTTCCACAGTGCTCGTCCCCATTGGCTGCTAAATTCCTTGTTTTGTTCCTGACTGCCGACTCTGCCAATGGTAAATGAATTCAAGTGAAGCTTTCATGTCAAAGTTTTCTGGTGCTCACCCACACTGAACTATCTTTCCCTCCAGTGCCTGGAGCCAGATGTCCTCTAGCCTGTCTATGCGCTTCGCATCTTATTTTCTTTTCAATCCCTCTTCAATATACTTTTGAATGTCCTGGATATGAGAAGTAGTCCCTAAGTAGTATTTGTGTTTAAGAGACACTGGTAATTGGAGGTCATTACCACTAAACACTCTGAGCAATTGTCAAAGGCCTAAATGGTCCCTTGAGGATTACTTGGGGGTGAGCCGCTGCATGGGATTGGCATATGTACCCTATCAATGAGGGCATAGCTTCATGGTGTGGGTACATCTTGTGTTTGTGAGTGATGAGATCTAATATGAGCACCTCGAACAGAGCAAATTAGCTCCTTGGTTTCTGGTTGCCTCAGCTAAAACTGGTCAAATAATTGGCCCTTTTGTAAATTCTTTGGCATATCTGACAATGGATGGATCAACTGTCTGCCCCATGAATTTCATTGATTTTGTATTTTCTACTCACTGAATCATACAACTTTGCACTTCTTGATCAAGATTACCCATCTCAAGCAAGGTCTTCTGGCAAAGCTGCTGTGCTGTACCAAGAAGGAGATATTGCCCCTCTTCTGTGGTCACGTTTTCTGGTATAGCACTGCCCCTTTGGCTCCATAGTCCTTGCCCTGTGTTTAAAGATACTGCACTCGTCCAGTTTTTCCGGTAGCCAGATTCTGTGCTGAATGTTCTGACCCCACATGTCCCCACTGCAGACCTGAAAATCAATGAGTATCAATCACAGCTCCTGGGATTATGAAAGCTGGTATCCTCAGAGTTTATTGTACAGACATTATTTAGCATGTCAGCTCTGTGGTGCTTATGGGACCTGTGGCTTTGCTACTAGCATCGGCACAAGTTCTGTTGACAGTCTCAAGTAATGTCAGTGTGTCAGCCTCAGTCTACTATGCCAACAAATGTAGCACTTTACTTTCCTAGATTCAGGCTGTGTCCTGAAAGGCAGATGGCTCAACCACACTTGGACTCACCCTCCTCAGCAACACTGGTGGGCGACCTGGACTCAGATCTGGAACAGACCAACATGACAGATGATAATTCCTACCTTAAGGCCACATTTTTCCATACAATTGTGTCACTTTATTCTTTATAAGCATCTTCCCAAACCGGGGTACACCGTCTAGTCTTGCATGCTGTTTTTGGGAGAGGCCAGAAATCTAACACCAAGCTAATGTTACACATGTGGCTACTGAGATCTTGAAAATGTCAGGTTCCATTACAGTGAGTGACCATATGCACAGGCCATACCTATGGCCAGCTGAACTTAAACTGTGATACTGTCTTCTGACATCCAAACATCTTGAATCTAATCACATCAAATTTAAAAAGGGATGTAAGACCTAGCTGTTTAGGAACAAGCTCTTGCCTGGACCTTTACCCTTCATTTCATCTGATATCTTGTACAGTCTCTGTGGCCATAAGTGGGATGAAGCCCTGCAAGTATGAACGTGGTCAAATCCCTAAATAGTTGGTTTGTATACCTGCTGTTTTATTGTATATTTAAAAGAACTGGTGCATTGTGGAACATGTTCACTGGCTGTTTGCTACGCATGGCATGTTGTGCTTAACCACAATGACTACTAATTAAGTAATTCTGCATTCCAAGTTATATAAAGAAAGACCTTCCTTTCTATTGTTTTGTTGTAATGTGGAAAACACTCTACGTGCTTGGTCTCTGCTGTTTTTTTTTGTGACCTTTTGCCTGATATTTTACTGCTGCTAGAGTTAGGCACTGCACAACGAAAATACTCTATGAACATTTGTCTTACTAGAGAATTAAAGATACCTTAAATTAGGTATAGGGCAGAGGGCTTTTTTAGGCTTGCAATTGCCACTTAACTGTACTTGAATTTCTTTTGGGATTAAACTTTTACTCACTTCAACATTACAGGCACTATTATTGAAGACTAATTCTGCTTTGTGCTTTGAAGAGATTAGGGTTTAACAGAATTCTAAATTGTGAGCTTTTTTTGTTTCAGAGTGTGTCCCTAGAACGATTCAGGCTCCAACCACATGGAGCAAAGCCCTCTCTGATATTGTATTTAGATTTGTGGGAGACTTTTACCAAGTGATTTGGCTCGCCATCAATTTCCCCAGGGCACCACCTCCATTTACTTTACTTTTATACATTTATATTGCACAGGCCATGGACCTGTAGGCTTAAGGGCGTAACAGGACACAGAAGAAGTTACTCAAACATGGGAGATTGAAAAGGAATAGTAAGCAGAAACAGATCATCTTAGGCAAACAAGAGTATCTTCAATTTCCTTTTGAATACATCAGTAGACTCAATGCTCCAGAACTCCTGAGGGTGATCATTCCAAGCCCTAGGCGCAGCAATGTAAAAGGCTCCCTTTGAAGCCTTTGCGGTCCTACACCTAGGGTTCATCAGAAGATCCTGATTGCTGGATCTGAGCGATCTTCCATGTGTTTTATTAGATATACGAGCCAGTAAGTAGGTAGACATTTTTCCCTGCCTACATTTCTGGGTTATTACTAATAGTCGGAACTGGATTCTTGACTCAACAGGGAGCATAACCACTCTTACTGCTCCGTTCTGGGTCACCTGCAGCCCATTGCACGTAGATTTATTAATGCCCACGAGCAGGCTGGAGCCGTAATCAATTTTAGCTCCCACAATTACTCTCGCAATTCTCTGCTTTAACCTGAGAGATGAGAGGTCTAAGGTGGGCTAGCAGTTTGATATAGTAGCTACATGCCGATACCAAACTTCCTACAAGAGACTTCATACTGAGATGCTGGTCAAAGGTGACCCCCAATGTCTTAACTTTCTTAAGAGGGATTATTTTAGAAGCTCCTACATGAAAGCATTCATATGCTGGTCCCAGTTTCTGTATCATAGATGGCGAGCCTACAATCAAAAGCTCAGTTTTTTCCTTATTTAACACAAGTCTATTGTAGACCATCCAGGTCTCCATCAAGGCATAAATGTTGTTAAGCTGTGCCTCATCTGTTTCATGATTTCCAGAGAGGTGGATGACACATTGCGTATCGTCAGCATATTGTGTAAATGTCACCCCCTCATATGTTAACATGGCAAAAAGAGGGGCTGTGAAAATATTGTATAAGCAAGGCGAGGTACACAAACCCTGTGGCACCCCAAAACATATATCAATGGGCATAGCTTCAGCTTCCTTAAAGAATAATCTGCTTTCCTGGTTGCTAAGAAATGACGAAGTCCACAGGGCTGCCATTGATGAGAAGTTTGCGACCTCCCCCAACCTGGTGACCATGATGGAATGGTCCACCAGGTTGAAGGCTGCCGACAGGTCCAGTAACATCAGCATGGAGGCTTTGTTCTTATTGATACAATTCATTAACCTAGATTTTAATTCCAACAAAGCTGTCTCAGTTCCATACTCTGCTCTGAAACCTGATTGATGATCATTCAGTATAGGGAATTTGTTCATATGCTCTGCAGTTTGCCTATTTGCCACCTCATCTAAAAATGATAAGAGAAATGGGGTATTTCTGATCGGCCTTTAATTGTTTGGGACATCAGCCGAGAGTCCTGGCTTTTTGAGGATTGGCGTGACCCATGCACTTTTCAGGTCTTGCGGAACAACCCCCTCTAAAAAAGAGAGATTGACAAACTTGTATATAGCTGCAAGCTGTGTGGATGGACACGTTTTAATAATCATGGCCGCACAGGGATCATTTTTGCATTTAGTCACCTTTAGGTGTTCGATAATAGAAGCTAGTTCTAATGTAGAGATGGCAGTAAAACTGAATTTGTGGGATGGAAGGACACCTAATAAAGACTCCTCCAGGCTACTTCAGGTGAGTTGTCTTTTTTAGCATCAATATCCGCCCTGATATTCTGGAGCTTATCCTGCATGGCATTCTGAATCTCTTCCAACCAGGCAGCATCCCTTACCATCATTCCTGAGTTCTTATGATTTGTAGATTCTTGTTCCTTAAGGATCTTAAAATGTTCCCTAGTATCCGAGTGAGCGTTCTGAATCCTGGTGTTGACTTTTATTGGCCTCCATTATCGCTAGTCTATACTATTTAGCAGCAGGTTTATAAATTGTCAAAGCTGACTGAGTGGAGTGTGATTTCCATTTGTAAAAAAGTTTCTCCAGCATGGGGTCTGGCATGGATTCACATGCTCACGAATGTTCCCCGTCATCAGGCTGGGAATCCTCGGTAAAGAAAAAATCAGTATCAAGTTTTGTTTCTGATCTGTCTTTCTTGGCAATCACTGGTCTCTGGGTCATACTGCCCCCAGCCAATGACTGCCCTCTTCCTAAGCCCCTCCCCTGGCAGCCATCCTCAGATTTTTACCGCACGTTAAAGTGTTGGGAGTCCTCGTGCTATAGCTCTCGAGCTTTTACTGCGTTTTGCGTTTTTTTCAAAGAGTTTAATCTAATTTTTTCAGTCAATCGAGCCTCAAGCTCCACCGTTTCTACTTCCAATCAACGGGGACCCGTTTCGGAATTTTCTACGCCCCTCAAGGGCGCTTCTTGGAGGATTCCAGAAGTTCTGAGGCCTACCTCGTGGTCATGGCCCGGGACAAGGGAAGATGGCCACCCGGATCCAAGCTGTTCAGGAACTGCCCTGGATGCGGATTACAGAATGTTTTCAAGGAGGATGAGCATTCGAGATGTCTCTACTGCCTTCACGAAGTCAAAACACACGTGGAAAAGGACTGTGCATTTTGCAAGAACTTGTCGGAACGGACTATGAGGGATCGTCTGATCCGCCTCGCCAGCTGGCTGGAGAAGGGCCCTGCAGGTGAGAAGAAGAAGAAGTCTGAGCGGTCTTCTAAGTCCTGTGAGGGCGCCCTGACGACGGAGGCCCAACAGAAGGCAAAGCACCGCGAGTCCGTGGGCACCGGGAGCGCCGAAGGGTCAGGCTCCTCGGCTGCCAGGCAGGGCACACTTTCACCAACGCCATCAACCACGAGCCAACGCTCTGGCTCAGGGAAGAGAAAATCCGAGAACTCGGGTAAGCTTCTGGGGAGGCCCCGGTTGATCTTGAAGGATTCAGCCGAGGGGGAGCGAGGCGGTGATCCTCCCTCCAAGGTGAAGGCCTCAAGCGTGCCCAAGGTGGTGAAGGCCTTGATTCACCCGGCTAAGGCCTCTATCGAGGGAGTTGCTGTTAGGCAGAATCCAGGGCAATTCCCTTAGGGAGCACTACCCCAGATTAGGACTACAGGGGAGAGCAATAAATCTCCTTTGGTATCAGTCTGTACTACAAAGATTTAGTTGGTAGCTGTGGCTGAGCAGTCAGACTTATCTCAAGAGGGAGATGAGTAGAATTCAGGGTTGACACAATAGGTAGTACAGTACTATGGAGCAAGGAAACACTGACCAAAGTTTTGTATTAAAAAGAGAATATATGTCATGATGCCTACCGCCGGAGCACCAGGCCAGGCCCAGCACCCCCGGGAGCAGGCATCATGCCCCCGGGTAAAAGCCCAGCGGCACCGTATAGGGGCTCTTTGGACTCTGTCCTGGCGCCTTTGGCGCCAGGCGCATGTTGGACATCAGTCCTGGCGCCATAGGCGCCAGGCTCATAAAGGAAAGTGTTTGGTGCACTTACCTGATGCAGACCATGCTGCATACTCACCTGATGCAGACCATGCTGCATGAAGACCCAAGCCAAATGAGGCTTAGGAGGGACTATTTTACTGAAGGGATTATTTTGTTACTTGGGTGGGGCTGTGGAAGAATACTTACCTAGGACTTCCAAGGCTATTTAAGCCACGCCCGGACAGCCACACGTGCTTCGCGTTGTTCTGCATCCCAGCAGCTGAACGCTCACCGTGTCTGCTCCTGCACCTGGACTCCAGCCACGCCCGCCTCGAACCTGCAACACATGTAAGGAAAGAAGAGAAGAGAAAGGTGAAATCCAAGAACTTATTCAAACTTCTTACCTGCATCCGGAATCTTCACGCCAGCATTCTTGAAGAAAGACTTCCATTTAAAAGCATTGCGTTGCTCGCTGCAGCGCCGCGCTTCACTCACCTGTCCTCGAGACATCTCCCGGCTCCATCGCGGCTGTCAGTACCGGTCGCCACATCTCTGCACCTAGGGGAGAGAAGAAGAGACAAAAGGTGAGCAGAGGGAACACAGGAGGAAAGCCGAATTTTCAGCCATAATACTTACCGCCTTTTCTTGGTGAACCATTCCACATTTCGGGTAGGCGCCGCTTCGTTGGCAGGTACCGCACGCCGGCCCCTATGGGGAAAGGACAAAAGACATTACTGGAGAATTATAAAGACATTTGGAGGAGTCGCCCTCATCACTAACTCACCTGATTTTACCATCGGCAATTTAACCCCTCAACGCATCGCCTTCGTTCTGCACCTGAAATAAAGGACAGATCACAGGTTAGGAAGACAACATAAAAAGAGGCGCACATTTGAACTTTTGAATCTTCATACTTACGGTGTATCGCTCAGAAAAGTCAAGTGGAATTTGCCAGTGCCATTCTGAAAACCAGTGAAGTAACTGGACGAACGCGCGCCCCTGCACCAGAAGCAGGATGGAGAGTTCATCCTTCCAAACCATAAGGTGAGCTTAAACCGGGGGTTTTGGAGGAAGTCAGAGAAGAACGAAGGGGGAAAAGGGGGAGCAAGCACACTATTCTGCAGACAGTTAATCCCCTTTCTCATCTGCAGAAGGATATTCCTACGGGCCAGACAAGCAAGATTTGGGAGTCCTGTTCAATCGGTGGTCCGAGTTCTGCGCATCACGCTTGAAGAGGCCACAGCAACCCAGACTAGACCAGCGCCTCCGTGGGAGCCAGGTGAGCGTTACATATATATTTATTTTATACACTTCCAAGTCAGCACATAGATCACAGTTAATAAAGTAAGTTAAGTTTAGTCAAAAGAAAAGCATATACAACTCCCTATTCAATTGTAGACAAGTTTGCGGTAGAGTGAAAACTGAACAAAACGGCACAGTGAAAACCAACTACAAATGGCACTCTAACAATTCAACGAAAGGGAGGGAAAGTACAAGTTAAGTCGAAATATCGTCAGACACCCCCTAGCAACACTTCCGTGAAGTTTTGTGAACAAGTAATGCACAGTAACACTTTAACCAAAAGACAAGTGAATGAAAACTGAGCAAAATGGCACTCCACAAGTTAAAATAGTAGGAATGAAGAGGGGTTTAGAAGATTTTGGTGCATAAACACATTTCTCATTGAAAACTAATCTAGTGAGAGCAGATTTAAGAAATCAGCCAAAGTCAATAGGCCTGAGCCAGAGTCAGTGGTACAGGACCAAGAGTTTAGGAGCAAAAATATTCTTGTAGCTGCAGTCAAGTCTTTAGTAGAAAACTTTTGAAGAGGTAGATGCAAGGCGAAAGACAATGTTAAGAGAGAGGGCGGCCGACCCTACAAGTAGTTAAAGGATTTCAAGCACCTTTAGGGCTACCAAGGAGAAAGGGGGCCTGGCGGAACAATGTACCTTAAACGTGGAGAAGTGGCTCCTACGGCGGTGGTTGTTCCTGGTAGTTCCTGCAGGTTGAGTGGTCCACAAGTGGAAGAGAGGCTCTTGTCGTGGAGGAAGGTTCGATTTGCTGCACTACCCAGGGATTAAACCAGCCGCGGTGCTGCCAAACGAAGTTTAAAAGGTTCGTGGTCCCGGTCGATAGCTGCCTGGCTATCCGGTCTCCAAGTGCGGGGCACTGTCGGGTCGACCAAGGCAGGCCCGAGGATGCAATGGGTGAACTGGTTGACCCCACCAGCTCAAGGGAAGGAGGCACTTCGCTGAAGATCTCCTCTCGTCGTGTGGAAGAAAAGTGGTGAGACGATCCGGCAGGGCTTCACCGGTGGTGTAGATGCTGACGATGTCTCTGGCTTCTCTTTCCTTCGGTTCCGTAGTTCCAGTGGCGACGTCTTGCTCTTCCAGTCCTCAGGACCCTGCTTTTATGCAGAAAGAGACCCATTCATACAGCCTAGCTGTCACTCACACAGTGGAGTGGTCTCCTTGGCGGGAGACCCTCCAGCCTATCAGGTTAGAGTGCGACCTGAGTTGCTGTGGCAACTCTGTCCACGAGTTCTACTCCCCCTCCCTAACAGACCCACACCAGACCCAGTGGAACCGAAAGGAGGGCTTCTCGGCAGAAGCCTGCCAAAAGACAAACAAAGGATCCCCACTCCATTCAGGTATGGAAAATATTGCCCCTTTCGCTGATGGGTAGGGTGGCACTTTGTAAAATGGTGGTCCTCCCGCGACTGCTTTACTTCTTCACCAACATCCCGTATGTGGCTAAGAAAGTATTCTTTAAAATGCTGGCTGTCAAGATTAGGGAGCTACTGTGGGGTGTTGGGATGAGAAGGTTGTCTTTGGGGATTCTTCGAAGGACTGGGGAGGAGGGGGGCCTAGGTCTCCCTCATTACGAGCGATACTTTGTGGTGGCACAATTGCAATCGGTGCTAGGATGGAATCAACTGGGAGGGGAAACCCTCAAGGCATTGATAGGGACTTGGCCGCCGACTATTAGGCCGGTGGCGTTACTATGGCGCCCAGTAGGCCCGATAGGGAGGACTGTAGTGTTTGAATCGGTGAGGGAGACGTGGAGGAAATACATGGGTGGTAGGGGGGTGCAGGGGAGGTATGAAGGTGTGGTCTTCCATGGGGTGTGGACCAATCGCTTTATCAGGTGATTGGGAGGATGGGAATACAGAGACTTAGAGAGAAGGGTTGTGAAACGGTGGGGGATTTCTTTGAGGGGGAAGGATGCTGCGAGGAATGGTGCCAGAAGTTTGATTTACCGCAGGGTCTCTTTTTAACGTATGGGGCAGTGGTCCGGAGAATGGCGGAATTATGGGAGGGAATTCCTACAGAGCCGGAGCCCTGTCCGGTGCTCAAGTGCTTTTAGACCGAACGGGGGGTAGGGCGTGTATTGCACGGGTTTATAGGGCACTCCGGGAGGAGAAAGCAGAGGAGGTATTAAAGGTTAAGGAGAGGTGGGAGATGGATATGGGGCGCCCAATACCAGACGAAGAATGGGCGCAGGTCTGGGAACTGGTTAAAAAAACATCCAGAAATGCCCCGATTTCAGTTGGTCCAATTTAATATCTTACATAGGGTATATGTGACCCCGGTGATGCTCAACGCTATGAGTAGGGAGCGCTCAGATGCATGTCCTAGGTGTGGATCAGCGCAGGCAGGATTTTGGCATATGGTGTGGGAGTGTGAGATATTAGCTGAGTACTGGGAGGAGGTTCTTAAAGGAGTTAATGAGGGGCTGGGAACCAGTTGGGACTGCAACCTGGAAATTTGCTTGTGGGGTAAGTTGCCAGGGGGAAAAAAGCACAGACTGCAGAATAAAATGGGCTGGTTCTTGCTGGTTTTAGCTAAGCGCCGCATGGCGATAGCGTGGAAATCCCCGCAGGGCCCGGCGGCCAGTCAGTGGCGGAAGGATGTGCGGAGATGGGGAGTGGCAGAGTTAACATTGTTACAGAAGGCAGACTCGGGGGCGGAGCGGACAGGTGTAACGATTCATAGGGCCCTACTGTTAGAGGATTTATCGAGAGACAATGATCTGCGACCTCTGTAAAAGACTGGAGGCAGGAAGGAATAACAGGGAGGTCAGAAGTGCAAAGAGTATACGGTAATGGGTGTTGATGGTTGGGCCATCTAGTTGGTATTTGGTCACGGACAAGGGAGAGTTGCAGGCTGGGGTCGAGACGGGGAGTGAGAATTAACAGACTGCTATCGACACTGAAAGGGGGGAGGGTTTTGGGGGTGGAGGGGATCGGGTAGTTGTTGATATCGTTCGATTGGACATTTGGTAGAAGTTCACTGGGAAAATTGTTTGGGGCTGGGGGAGAGTGGAGGGTAGGGAAGGGGGTGTTCTGAGGTTGTTATAATAAAATGCCAATAAAGAGTGTTTAAAAAAAAACAAAGGAAACCCCGACCTGGGTTAGGAAAATGGAGTAATACTCGAGAAAGACGTTTTAGCAAAGTTCTGGCAAATAAAACCTACCGGGGTAAAGTTAATCATAAAATAAACCGGCGGTATGTTAGAGGCTGTCAGAAAAAGTGGTAGCCTCGAACAATGGGAAAATCCCACAGAGAAATATTCGCGGTCGAATATAAAAGGTAGTAACCACTGCCACCAGCCAGCTAGGGGGAAAAAACTATTAACCCCTTACAGTACTTCCATATTAAGATGGGGTGTACTGGTTAAGTTCATAAAAATCGACTAGTAAATTCAATGGGGACTTTACATGCCCTGGGAGACAGTAGTCAGTCCCAGGGTATGGAGTCTATGTTTGAGGGTCGCTACGACACCCCTGTGTCATTGCACGGAGGGTGCTGTGTGACACATGTGCATAAAGATGGTTCCTATGGGTGAGAGAAAAGATCCCATAGGCATTAAACACAAAAATAGCCTAGAACACACATAGCAAAAATGCGTAAGAGTGGGAAAAAGAGTCTCACTCTTAGCAGGTAAAAAGAGACAAACCCTTCAAATCCAGCAAATCTGCTGGGAGACTCTATAGGTAAGGGAAATTAGCCATGAAATGAGAATTTTCCCTTACACTCGCCCCCCCCCCCCCAGACTAAAGGACAGGAGGATCTAATCCACTCCTGGATGAGTCTCATACCTCTAGTCGGTTAAAAACATCCTAGAGAGACCATCAGCATTTTGGTGGTGACATCCTGACCTGTGCTCAATGGTAAAATCAAACCCTTGGAGGCAGATTGACCATTTTAGCAGTTTTGTTTTCCCCTTTCATTTGCATCAACCATCTCAAGGGTTGGTGGTCTGTTTGAATGGTGAAAGTAGACCCATAGAGGTAGGGTCTAAACTTCTTCGAAGCCCACACAATGGCAAAACATTCTCTCTCAATAGTTGCCCACTTTGTTCCAGGTTTCTTCAGTTTCTTACTGATGAAGCAAATGGGGTGTTCCCTACCTTTCTCATCCAGTTGACTGAGTACTGCACCTATACCTATATTGGAAGCATCTGTCTGTACAATGAAGGGTTGGTGGTAGTCAGAAGCTCTGAGAACTGGAGCTTGACAAAGGGCTTTCTTTAGGCTTTTAAAGGCCTGATTGCACTCCTCAGTCCATTTGACCTTTGTAGGAAACTTCGAAGAAGAGATTACATTCAGTGGAGAAGCTATGGATCCATAGTTCTCAATGAAATTCCTGTAATACCCAGTGAGGCCTGAACTTGGATCCCCCGCAGGCTGCACCTGCGGGGGATCCAAGTTTACCCCTACCTGTACTATTGGCTCATCCGTGCAAGTACATGGGAACTCTCCGTCGTACACACAGCGAAGACCGTCCAACTGCTCATGGATCTGGGATTCTCCATCAACGACTCGAAATCCCGACTAGTTCTGTCGTAGGTCGCGCTGTTTCTGGGAGCCAAGCTCGATATAGTGACGCGATTGGCTTCTCCGTCGGAGGAGAGGACGAAGGCCATCTTGGGTAAGGTGCCGTGCCTGCTAGCCACGGACGTGGCCAGGGTGAGATCCAGTAAGTCCCTGCTCGGAATGATGCCCTCATGCATCTACCTGGTGCGCCTGTGCAGGCTACGGATGTGTCCTCTACAAGAGTTCCTCGACGCCCGTTGGATACAAGCGACTGGCTCCTTCAAAGACAGGATCCCGCTCAACAAGGCTTTCCGCCATGCGATTCGATGGTGGGGCACCCGCGCACATCTCGCGGCGGGCAAGGACTTTCAGACCCCGCACATCAGGAGACGGTGACGACGGACGCCTTTCTGGAGGGATGGGGAGCGCACACCTGAGATCTCCACGCAAGAGGCCTTTGGCTCCCGGAGGAGAGGTCACTCCACATCAACATCCTGGAGCTCTGAGCCATGTTCTGGGCCCTCAGGTCGTGCCTCCCTTCCCTCAAGGGCAAGGTGGTGAGGATCTTCACCGACAACACCACCTCGATGTTCTACATCCGGAAGCAGGGAGGCACCAGATCTCCAGCCCTATCCAAGGAGGCCCAGGATCTGTGGCACTGGGCCGTCGCCCAGGGGATGTTTCTGGTGCCCTTCCATCTGGCAGGAATAAAGAACAGCATCGCCGACTCACTCAGCAGGGAGCTGCGCTCGTGCCACAAGTGGGAGCTGCGTCAGGATCAAGCGGATCGACTCTTCCAACGATGGGGCAAACCCCAGATCGACCTGTTCGCGACGGCGACGAACTCCAAGTGCCAGAGGTTCACCAGCAGGTTTCCCCAGCCGAGGAGCATGGGCGATGCTTTCTCATTCCCCTGGGACGGCCTGTTCCTGTATGCGTTCCCCCCGTTGCCGTTGCTTCTGCGACTCGTCAACCAACTCAAGAGGCCCCTGTGCAGGATGATCCTTGTCGCACCGGCGTGGCCGAGACAGATCTAGTTCCCGGACCTTCTGGACTTGTCAGCGTCCCCCCCAGTCAAACTATCGATGGACGCAACTCTTCTCTCCAGAGAAGGAGGCGCCATCCTCCATCACGACCCGGGGTCGCTGAACTTGGAGGCCTGGCTCCTGCAGCACTAGAGTTTGGAGGGTACGATATCCCTGCAGACTGCAAGGAGGTGCTTGCAAAGGCCAGAGCGTCCTCAGCTCTCAAGTGCTATGGACACAAATGGAAGAGGTTCTCTGTCTGGTGCCGTGCACAGAAGAATAGCCCTCTGTGATTTACGACCCCTCAAGTGCTGCCGTACCTGCTGTCGTTGGTCAAGGCGGGGCTGGCTCATGCCTCCATCAAAATACATCTAGCGGCGATCTCCCGCTACACTAGAACTACGGGACGATCATCTCTGTGGTCTCATCGCCTGGTGAAGGAATTTATGAAGGGACTGTTCGATTCATTCCCGCCGGTGAAGGCTCCGGCCCCGGGGTGGGAGCTCAACGTGGTGCTGACCAGGCTCATGGGGGTGCCTTTCAAGCCTCTGCATTCGGCACTGTTGATGTTCCTGTCATGGAAAACAGCATTTCTTGTGGCCATCACCTCTGCACGAGTGGGAGATATCCAGGCCCTATCCTGCAAGCCTCCATACGTGACTTTTCACGAGACGAGGTTGGTGCTGAGGACTCACCCCTCCTTCATGCCCAAAGTGCCGTCAGACTTCCATCTCAACGGTTCCTTGGTGTTACCAGTTTTCTTCCCGTCGCCTTCGTCGCCGGCCGAGAGGGTTTTCCACTCGCTGGATGTAGCTAGAGCGCTGAAGTTCTACATGGACCGCACAAAGAGTTTCAGGATGACATCACAACTGTTTGTGAACTTTGGACCTGTGAACCAAGGGAAGGCCCTCTCGAAGGTTTCCATTTCCAGATGGCTCTCCGGCTGCATCACGCACTGCCATCGGTTGACAAACTGACCGTTGCCCGGCCTTCCGAGAGCCCATTCGACCAGAGGGATCGCTGTTACCACGGTGTTCCTATCTGGTGTGCCCCTGCTGGAGATCTGCAGGGCTGCTACATGGAGGTCGACACACACCTTCACGAGATTCTACTGCGTCGACCGGGATTCCAGGGAGGAGTCCAGAGTCGGCCAAGCAGTGCTGCGCAACCTGTTCTCCTGAAGGTGGGCCTAGTGAGGAGGTAAGAGATGCTTAATGTTGAGTTTATGTAATGCTTAATGTTGAGCCTTGCCACCTCCCATGGTTGTGCATGTGTGTACTGCTGTGTATTCTTATATTCATGAGCATGTGAATCCATTCCAGGCCCCATGCTGGAGAAGGAACAAGTTACTTACCTGTAACTGTTGTTCCCCAGCATGGGTCTGGCATGGATTCACATGCAAACCCTCCCTCCTTCCCCTCTGCGGCTCTTCACTTGGTCCTACTGCCACGTTACGTGCTACCAAATCTGAGAATGGCTGCCAGGGGAGGGGCTTAGGGTGAGGGCAGTCATTGGCTGGGGGCAGAGACCAGTGATTGGTTACTGCTAAGAAAGACAGGTCAGAAACAAAACTGATACTGATTTTTTCTTTACCGAGGATTCCCAGCCTGACGACGGGGAATATTCATGAGCATGTGAATCCATGCTGGAGAACAACAGTTACAGGTAAGTAACTTGTTCCTTAAGAGTATTTGTTTTTAGTTTTTTCAGCACCTGGGAGAACCATAGCTTATTTTCTTTACCTTCCCTATGCATTGTCCTCTTATGTGGTGCTAGAGTATTCACAACCATATCCAAATTAGCAAGGATGGACCTTGACAGCTCCTCAGGGGAGGCAAGACTTGATAAGTTCATTAGAGAAGTTAAAGTGGTTCTACCTTATCTAACAATATGTTCTTCTAGTCAGAATTCCTCGCATTTTAAAGTCTTTCACTTTCCTCAGGAATTCGGCTAGCACAGTGAACTCCATAAAGAAATGATCTGACCAAGGGCAAGGTGATACCAAAATATCCATGGAAGGAGGTCTATAGATCAAAAGGACGTTAATTGTTGCTTCCGCATTGAGTCAAATTTTGACGCATATGAATTCAATCCCATCCATAATGTGCCCTTTAGTTTCCCAAATAGTGAGCGATAATCTGAAAATTAGCGCCACCCCTCCTCCTCTTCCCTCTTTCCTATCATATCTTATCATACCATATCCATTTGGAATTGCAAGATTCAAGGAGGGTGCAGCAGCATTATGGCCCCAGGTTTCAGTAATAGCACAGACATCAATGCTATTATCTTCTATATGGGTTGCCACCTCAATAGCATGATTCACTAGTGATCTAGGGTTTAACATCAAAAATCTAATGTTACTTACAGGCGTGATCATATTTCTATGATTGATAGGAGTAACCCCTGATTCCGTAAGATGGAGGTATCCTACATCTCCAGTTGTTTCTATCATGGGAGGCTTTTCATCAACCACATCAACAACCTGCACCGGAGTCCCTTTTAAGCTAGCTGGCTTCCCATAGGCATCTATTGAAGCTGCCTCGGCATCAACAACAGTCGCCTCTGGAACAAGTACCGACATGTGTAAAATTCCATCCTCAGCTGAGCGCTCAGCTTTGAGTGCCCTCTGCCTAGTAACAATTTCACCCGAATCAATTTTTTCAGTATTACCTACCATCCGAGATCCTAGAGAGGTGGGAGGAGACATTGAATTCATAGGATCTAAGATTCTTCTGGCAGCCTTAATTGCCGCAAGCACCTCCGCACTGCCCATGGCAAGGGCAGCACTTCCTCCCTTACGGCACTTAAATACCGTCACAGACCGGCTGGGCTACTTCGCGCCGGTGCGTTCGCGCCTGGGTTTGAAGTAAATTGCTCCTCAGAACTACAATTACTATGGGAGATGTAGTTCTGAGCAACGGTGGCACAGTGTGTGCCAAGTCTACGACTCTGATTCAAATTGCACAGTACAAATACTGATAAGGAGAACTTCTGGGAGTCCAATGGGGAGATCAAATCAGATTACTTTAACCTCTGCTCCTCTCCAATGTGGCATCCATTGCAGCCATGTTGGAATGGATCAACAGAAATCTATTTGTGGCCAGAAAGGTTTTCTCCCATTTTGGTAGGCCAGATTTGTAGAGTCTTCACTTGCCCAACTATTGTTACCCTTAGCCTTCCTATTATGCTGATTTGCCTCCCCTACCCTCATTTTGGCCAGATACAGATGCAGAGACTCTGTAACTAGAATACTGGAGCAGACAGTCCACCCATGTTTAATTAACTTTAATTTCCACCCTTTAGCATTTCTTGTGCTGCTCTGCACAGTTTCCAGTGTCAGTAAGTTGTTCCTTGTACTGTACATGTACCTCCTATCACCTTGCTTGTATTAGACTTTGGTTTATGATTTGCTACTAGCGTTAACTCAGTTGCCAGCCTTTATCTTGGTTATTTCTTCACATGCCTGTTCTAGATTAAGGCCTGACTTATCTACCAGAAATCCCGTAGCGCTGTGCCACCTGGTTCTGAACAAGTTGGATTGTAAAAGTAAATGATAGCATACCGCTTACTGGACAAATCAGACACGACCGTAAAGGAAAAATATATGTTTAGCTGAGAAAAAGATCTATCGTGCACAATTAAAATAGAAGGCTGTGGCAGGATATGGACCAGATTACACAAAAGTATGCAGTGCATAACTAACAGGGAGTGGGGATATAAAGTATGCTACAGGTGTTACATAATGCCAAAACTGCACAAAAACAATCCAGCTATTCCCCCAGGTTGCTGGAGAGGATATGCAGCCACTGGCTCCCTTTTCACCGATTATGGGCCTACCCAAAAGCAAGCGACTTCTGGTGGGGTGTGTTTGAACAAATTAAAGCGATCACAGGGCTTACCATCACATGGGATCCAGGGATAATTCTGCTGGGGGACACGGGGGCTGGGGAGTTTCCACTTACGGGTCAGATAGCCCGCCTGTGGACTCAACTTCTCACGATCGCCAAAATTGCCATTGAACCCAGACAGCCCTGCAAAACCTATGTGGTGGACGAAATGTTGGGATATTCTGGTTATCAGAAAAAAAACGACAGCGATCTGCGCAGGAATCATTAATGCTTGCCAAAACACCTGGGCCCCATTTATGGACTACTCTGAGAAATTCCCAGGAATTGCCCGTCGTCCTCCCATGAACCTCTGGCTCCAGTAAAGAATCAATATGGGAGGAAGAGGTACTCAACAATCAAGGCTTCTACAGCAGCTGGTCAGCAAAGGGCCCTGATGATCAGACCCAGAAAGAAAGGGTCTTGGAACTCTCTTGTGTTCGTGAAATGTAGTATTATTAACTCAATTGAAAATGCTTAATAAAATGTTTTGTTGAAAAAGTCAATGGTTACTTGTAACTCTTCTTGGAACTTAACAGGGTCTTCACAAATCTTAGGAAACCTTTGTTAAAATATTGAATAGGTCACTGTAGCTCCATGGAGTGTGCACAGTCACTAATGCATTGTCTGCCCTGGTAACTGTCTTAAAGGGAATGCTGCTGCACCAGTTTGAGGAAATGAGGAAATCCCACAAACCACAGATCATCCGATGAAGGCGAGGCACTAGAGAGATTAGCAATGGTCCATCTAGCTCTCAGTGCATCCATCCCTTAAAGCGACTGTGATGAAGAGCCTCCCATTTATTGTATAGGTTTTTGACTATGTGCCAGCGGTTCAGTGAGGGATACATCTGGGCTCGGGATCTGCTCACCTGTTGATTGAGGCGGAGCAAAGGCAGGGGCTTGAATTTACTCAAGTGCCTGATCAGATGCAAAATTCAATATAGCAAGGTTGTGCGAATCAAACATTTCCTCTGGAGTTTCTTTTAGTCGTGGTACTCGTTGGCGAGCCAGATAATCTGTTGTAAGCCTTTTTGTTTTATGGGATAGTCAAATTAGTGTGCTCAGCTTTTAATTCCATGAACTGTTCTTGAAGCTTTTGATGGGCATTTCTCAAAGCTCTGTTTTTTACATTGGACTGCTGTTTAGGGACTTCCAAGTACGAGTGAAAGAAGTAGTTCTACTGTTGTTGGTGTGCACTTTCGACCCCCAGGATTCTAGGGTGCCTTGTAGGTAAACAGTTCAATCCAGATCAAATGTACCTTTCTGGGGTAACTACTTAGTAGGGTAGCTATGAGTAAAATAATTCCATTTACCCTGAGATGTACACGTTGTGGGAAAATAGTGTATATGCTGGACTAACCCTAGGGTGTAGTGAAACTTACTTCAAACTAGCTGATCCCATTCCTACAGAGTAAGACTAGGAGTTACTTAAAAAGTATGTGCCGCTCTTTTGCAACTCCAATCATTATAGTCAGAGACACCACCAGACCGACACACCTCATGTGACCAAACAGTGCTATACACACTGCTTCCAAGTTGCTGCTCCTCCGCCATTTAATCAATTTCTCAGAATCCCACTAACCATGCCTCATGCAGTAGCATCAAGACAGTTTATTGCTCCCGTTACACCCCAGATTAATAGTGGTCTAGAGAAAGGGTATGGGAACGAGACAGGGATGAGGACAGAAGGAGCTGAAATTAAAGTCTTGACCAAAGCCATGCTTGCCGAAGCAACAGGTCTGTCTTCAGAAATGAATTTGGTAGGGTGATTGGTGGATGGACAGACAACAAACATATGCATACAGTCACTTTGCAGCACCTGCACAGCATTATCTGCCACCAGCCCTAAAGTGACTTCATTGGGATAGGCTTTTCACTCCTCTGTTATCTCAGTCCTAGCATGAAAGCAGCCTACTAGGGGCTCTCCAGAACAATCACTGTGCCTTTTAGGTGATAGTAGCGTAGTTGTGTGCGTTCGTTCTAATTAAACCTACAACCCTTATCAGAGCTCAGTTTGAAGCTAGGTCAACCTGCACTGGCCTGAAATTAGCTGTGTGAGCAAAGTTAAATAAATAAGGCTTAGTGCTGGTGTTTGCAAGCACATAGTCATGTTTCTCCATGCCAAAGCTGAAAACTATCTTGCGCGCTAGTATGGATGGTTTCAAGATGGATCTGTCTTAACTATACTGGATCAGCAAGGGATTGTATGGCCTAGTCTTGAAGCAATACGAGGATTTTCTTTTCACAACAGTTTACACCTACTCAGACATTGCATCCTGACAGTCTCATTTCAACCTACTGTAGACCTTGCCACAACACTGCCCTCCTCTATGGATCAAGAGCACTTCTGATTAGCCATCCTTTGCAGAAGCCTAAGGAACTGGCTTTTCAAGCACAACTGACTCCACAGGCTTCAGTCCGTGCCATCTAAATTAACGCCCAGGGACCACTCGGTGGGGAATGTTGCACTCTACAAACTTTACAAATAAATACATATAGATATGGTGAAAATGGTTCAGTTTACTGTGGTGTATGGAAGTCCTTTCTTTATGTCTACTAGTGTGAAAACTCTTGGCTTTGAAAAGGGTTGTTTTGGTATGTTATCTACTGTTTATTATGTGGGATGTATTTACCCATGCATCCGAGCCATACCTCAAAACTGTGCAGTACTGACATGGAAAACATCATGATGGCCAGAGCTTCCCAGAAAATGCACAGGGAAATGCATGAAGAATAGGCTGCCACTCATTTTTGCCGATGTTATGGGCACAGAAGGACACTGCCTAAAACCACCATTGGACTACCCACACAGTAGTCTGAAACCATTGGGAATGGCAATGCTGATTGCCAAAAGCAAACCCATAACTGTTGGGAATTCATTTTCTTAAATCCCAAAAATGCGTGCAGTACCAGTACTCACCACTATCCAAAAGCCGGCATTTTAAAGCAACACCAGATTTTACTTTTTGCAAAACTGAATAAATGAACCCAAAACATGCCAAAGAAAGACTTACTGAGAGGTGGATCCAATGTAAAGTTATATTCTGAAGTGACTTGTAGGTTTATAACAAGACTGGCTGACCTGTGGATTTCAGCAGTTTAAGTAAATTTGGACTGGAAGACACTAAAAAAAAATCTAAATGTTTAAATTGACTGAGTGACCTACTTTTGAGTGTCACATAGGTTGCAATTGTTTAAATGTCATAGTTTTAAACTTAGAATCAGCCTTCTAGCTGCATATGTGAAAATGTTTAGTTTTATTTGAATGCAGAAACTGGGGAACAGAAATGACAGCTTAAAGAGATTCCAATTTGCCTGGCAACTACCCCCATCAGGAGTGAAACTTGAGTCACAACTGTGTTCCCAGGCCCATCTGCCCTTTTGCTGCTCACACTAAGGATATGCCATCTATCTGATAATTGAATTACCTGTGCTCTGCAGGAAAGTGAACAAAGCCCTGTCCTGGCTCAGGCCAAGGTTTTATTGGCAGGAGTCGTAAATGGTCGTAAAAAGTGGCTTCCTCCTGAGGAAAGGGGAGGGGCACTGCCTGTGAGAGCAAGCTGGCTTGGCAGAACTGGAAAAACCAGTATTTTCTACCTTGTGCTGAGAGGAAACCACACCCCTTTGGAGCCAGAACATAACTTTAAAAAGATGGATCACTCATAGTACGGACATGTGAAAATTTTATAAATGACACCATAATTCTTGTGATTTTTCTGCCCACAGTTTAAGAGGTTTTTAGAACCGGTGGTATGTTCAGCGGGGTGTCAGCGGAAAAGTGGATATAACTCTAAATGTATGCATGTTAAAAATCTGAAACTTCATCAGTTAATGTCCCTACTCCCTGCACACATGTATGTAAAGTTGGGTCAATGTCAGAAAGTGAAAAATCAGTTAAAAAGTCAATTATGTGCCATTTCTGAATGCAAGCTCTTAGAAACAGCAGATTTGGACAGAGACATGGCTAAATTCAGCCACACCATGTATATGTAATTTCAAACAACTGTGTAACTCTGAAATATGTCTTTTATTATCAAATATAGAATGTGTGCAATCTGACAGAGGAGTGTCCTATCTGCAAGCCATAAAATGACATCCCTCTGACTCACAGTTCATTCCCCAATCAAATGATAAATGGAAGTTTGACCAATTAGAAGCTGAGAGAGAGGTAGGGTCAGTGATGCTAGAACACACCCACATTCTAAACACATAAAAGCAGACAGACAGGACAGATAGGGACCTTCAATTCCATTTGCTGCAACGCACTCTGCCGGAAAAATCCATACTTACCTCCATCAATCTTCAAAGAGCCAACCCTTAGACTCCAAGATAAACAGAGACTTCAGAACCTTAACCAAAAAGGCCACTGCCAGCAAGAGTATTTGTCAGCAGGCCTCAAAATATTTTTGCAACTGAACTCTTCAGACAGCCGGGTGAGCCGTCTGAATTTTGCCAAGAACTTTTGCAAGAACCCGGTGACAGAGATATCCAAAGAGAAGGCAGGACCCGACCCAGAGAACCGGTGCCTAGCAGAGAGAAAGCAGTGCTGTACCCAGAGAGACCCAGACCAGACCGCTGTGAGCAGTTCCAGAGGCCAGGCGCTGTGAGCAGAACCCGGGAAGACCTGACCAGACTGTTGACCAGATCGTGACAAAGCCGCTTTCCGGTTCAAAATCTCTTGTGAGTACTCAGTAAAACTCAGAACACATCTCTTAGTTAAAATCATATAATTCAATCCATTTTTAATCTAAGTAGAACTGCAGCTTAGCAATTGTGTTATCCTGCCATCATTTTTAAAGCTGAAAAAGTGTGCGTTTAAAATTTGCAAAAACCAAAAACGACCTCTAGTAAATCGGTCATATCTCCGCAACCGTTTGGGCTAGAGACTTGCAGTAACTTTCCTCTGATAGCTTAGAATCGTGGCTTTCCTACGAACCTAGAACCGCATTCCTACCCCCTATAGCGAATTTTACCGCGATTTGCAATTTCTTCACGTGTAAAAAGACAGCAGTTTTGCTTTTCCATTTGCCAGAAATTCGTTTAACCTGTTAACTATCCCTGCATCATTGCTAGTGTGAGCCTGGACTAATATTAACTAGATACCACTCACCCTGAACCTCTGAAAGGGAATTAAAAGCAAATTTAGCATATTTCTCATCCATTGCTAGCACATATCAAAGCATTTGGGCTTGTGTTTTCAAAACTCCTATCTGTTTTCTGTTGTCTAAGCTTGCTGGGTTGAACTGAATTACATTGATTGCATTTCTGAGAACTGTGTGTTTCCTCCCATTTCCTTGCATTGCATAAAGAGGGGGGGGGGAGTGAATAGCCAGAGAAAAGTGATTACATTGTTTGGTTGAAATCATATTGAGTATTTTCTGTACTGCATTCATTGAATATTGCATCCACCTGAGCTTACATAAAGCATCCTCTACCACATTATACTTTTGTTCCTATTTACCAGTGTGCTACCTTATCCATTTCATCTCAACTCCTTAGTAATTATAAAGAAGTGTGCTAGTGCCAGATTCTCCGTTGTTGATCTTTATCATATCAGATTAAGTGTGCTATTCAATTATTAACTTATTATAAAGTGTGATATATATATATTTTAAATTATCAAATAAACCTTTTAAACTTGCAAAACAGAACTACTTCTTGGCTCAGTGGGGTCAGGGGGATTCCAAGAGAGGGGTGTTATATAGGGGTAGTCATCCAGAACGCATGAACTGGACCTAAAGATATATCAATAAGGGTTTTCATTCAGTATTCTAGACTAGGCGTTAACTTAGCTGTAGTGCTGAATTGAATCCTCTTACAAATAATAATATGGATCATAGTGACAGTTTTAAATGTGATGTTATGGCCAGGACATTTGCCAAAACCATAGATCATGACTGACTTGATATGTTTTCACAAAGGACTTTCTGAAAGCAAGTTAAACTTTCCAACTTTTAAACTATATTAGTTAGAATGTAAATGTCTTTCAATTTCTTGTCAAACATATTCCTATTGTCTGGTAGAATAATAGAGCATGCTAGATAATGTGACATTGACTATCGCTGCAACCATCATGTTAAAAAAATGGTATGCTGAACATTGTTGCTAACAGTCTGCACAGAATCACATTCTTACCTCTTTTATCCAGGGGGCTGCTGTTACCAAAGGTTGTGGTGGAAGATCATGGTGTGGAAAGAACTGATATTGGGAACCTAGGCAGCGGTATTTACTTCAGTGATTCAATAAGGTCTGTTGCCTTGTGTTTGTGCCGGTTTGCTCATGAACACTCACTGCTGCTGTTAGTCCTTTCTTATTGCATTCATTTATTGGGCCTGATGCTTTTTTGTGATAAATGTACTTTGATGTTACACCAAACCCAGTATCTCCTTGAGCTACAAATGACAAAGTATGGCTCAAAACATACCATGAAACCTTCCCATATACATTCCACCCCTTGATTGCTTCCAATGTGTTGATAAATTAGCATCTTGCAGCTGCAATCATCTTATAGGAGTCTGGCAGTTTCTCAGTACCTTCAGAATGGTCTGTTAGACGTTTCAGACCTTCTTGAAAAGATTGTCTTTCCAGATGAATTCCTTTATTGATTATTAACATATAACACAAGACTGCGGTTGTTGTTCTCTGGTAATATCATACAGTGAAAATAAATTGCATATTTTCTATGGTACAGAAAAAGTTGCCTAACTCCTTCAAGGCCCTTAGTGTGTGTAAACACATCTTAAACATCCAGCTAGATAGCTCAGCAAGCGATGTGCTTACCTGAGATATCTGTGTGCAACTGTGAAGCAGGACATGGCCCTTGTACCGCATACCTGGCTTATGTATTTTGGGTTCTTCTCAGGGTCCACTTTGGCTGTTTTCACACCCAATCCTGGAGCACATTGGATGATGCAGGAAACCCACTCCCCACTAATGCTGGGAGTTGAGCACCAGGATAAGGAACAGAGTGAGCTCCTGACACGACGGATGTGACACCTCTCTGTTAATGTGGTGTGAAGACAGGATAAGCACAGAAAAGTGGCGTCAGCCAAGACATCTAGGGTGTTGACTGGACCAAGAGATGGAGTCGCTGGTAGGTGAATGGGGCCATGGAAAAAGGCCACTGAAGACTGGCAGAACAGGCCGGCAGACGGCAGGGTCAACATAGAAAACAATCAGCAGACTGTCAGTGGCTTCCGAGGACACAATTGCAGAAGAATAGCTGGGCACAAGGACCAAACGAGACATAGCAAGAGTAGGCCAGAAGAATAAAAAGGGAGCGACGAGGATAACCAAAACAGGCTGTAAGCAAAACTGGAGAGGAAAGACCAGGAGGGGCTTTGAGCAAGGGCAAATGGAAAAAGGCTGGTGAGCCACACAGATAAAACAAGTCGGAGCATTGACACAGCATCCCCTTTTTTTTTTTTAGAGTAGTCTTAATATGAGTCTGAGGAGGCAGACCGTACATGTCCTCTGCCACTAATTGCTCACACTGCACATGCTCGATGTTACCGATTCAGCCCAGGAAGCAGTCTCCAAAGTGGTTGCACCTACCACTGGGTGCTCTAGACAGGTAAGGTGAGGCATCCAGAACGCTTATGGAACACGTGTCATACGGCAGTGTGATAGAGACCTGCAGACTTAGGTGTGAATCCTACTAAAAACACATATTTTCAATTAGGTTATTTGAAATAACATTGGTACATCAATCTTTTACACTGTATCTCCCTTCATCTAATTAATCATTGAATAAATCAATCCATTCATAAGCAGATGGAATTTCACAATCTAGACTCACTAACTTGAAATGTTTACAGACCAATTGCAATTTGCACCTTGACCTCAGACATGAATTTAACAATGTGTGATAGGGTCAGTAGTCTAGCCCTGTCAAGGGTGGTAGGGGAGAGGTTGGCAGCCAGGAGGGACTCCGTACTTATCCCCTCCCATTGTGTCTGCATAGCTGTAGGTAGAACTATCACTTTTACCATTCCTCAAAATACAGAGACTAACCAGTGTTTTGTTTGGAGATACCAGAGAAGAAGTGTGTCCACCACTCCTGTGGCCCGGGGAGCCTCCGCAGAAGGTTCCAGCCACCACAAAGCCCTGATGGCTTCATCTCATCAGCACTGTATAGCTTCAAGGAGCCACCAAGAGGACAATAACTTCTGCACTGTATGCCAGCGATTCAAGACCAGCAAAGGCTGTCAATAGAGTGAAGAGACAAATAAACACCCTAGACCACCAGCGATTTACCAGGACATGGCTCCCAGCACTCACCAAGGATGGTAAAACAAACATTGACACAGAACGTACAGCACCCCCTAGAACACCAAGCGGCAAGCCCATGCGAAAGAAGCGAGCGGAGCTCAAAGCCCTGTTAAGACATTCCCTCACATACTTAGTAGGAGTAAGGGGAAACAGTGGTTTGTGGATGAGTTTGTTAGAAAGAAATTGGGTCTTGGTGAAGGATGGAAGTTGTTCTACTGAGTGGGAGCGCTTACGTGGGTGACATGTGGCTAAGAGAAGTGAGTGACTTTGAAGCAAAAGGTGCTGAGTAAAAGTAGGGTGACTGAGTAGTGGGAGGAGTATAGTAGTGGGAGGAGTATATCAGTGGGGCGGGGAGTAGTATATTGGGAGGAATGAGGAAACTCAAAAGGGTGGAAGTTGGAGTAGTGAGCTGCTGAAAGAGCAAGAGTGCAATCAGAAGCAAGGTGGTGGGTAGTGTGAGGGGTCACAAATGAGAGGCAGACAATTATTTTAGAGATTTTACATATGATGCCATTTTATCAACTCAAAAGGGTTTGACAAACACCTCACTATCCCTACCCTAATGCCTCCCTGTCCAAACTGAGGATTTCCCTGTCTATCAAAATAACTAAAGGAAACACACAAGGTAATGTATGGCAATTTAAATATAACCAAAAAAAACGTTATGTTCAATCTAAACATAACTGTTTCTCCTTGTAACCTGGGTAAAATCCCCTTCCCCAAGTTCAAGCAGGACTTTCAATCAGAGTTCTTATTGCTCCAAAAGGAAAGTCTCTCACTTGGACTTTGGTCAAAGGTCAAAATATTCAATAAATCTTTATCCCTCCACTGGTGGCAGAGAGTTCAACATAGCTTCTTCTTAGAAAACAAATCTATTCCCACGGTTCATCTGTATCAACAAACATGCCTTTGTCAGGATGGTACCACAACAGTTCACAAATACTTTAATCAGCAATAAGGATTTGTCAGGTTGATTCCACAACAGTTCACCATATACGTTAGTGGTCTTACTACTTATTCTTCAGTCTTTAACCACAACACAGGGTGTCCAGTCAACTCGTCGAAAAAAAACTGGTCGACTGCAATTTGGTCGACGCAAATTGGTCGAAAACCAAATGGTCGAATTTTTTTATTTATATATTTATTTTTCGGGTTTTCGTTTAGTTAAAAAAGGGGTGTTTAGAGAAAAAAAGGGGGTTGGGGGGGGACCCCCCCCCCAAAAAAAAAAAAAAGGGTTAAAAAAAAAAAAAAATTCGACCATTTGGTTTTCGACCAAATTGGTTCGACCATTTGTCTGGTCAACCAATTTTTTTCGACCAAATGTCTGGCAACCCAACACAGTACTTCAATGACTTCTTCCTGGTGCACTCACCTTCCAGGACTACTACTACAAAGTCCCTTGCCCTGTTATACTCGCCTGCCAGGACTCAATGTAAAGCTCCTAACACCAATACAAGTCCTTCTGTGGTAAAGTTTACATAAAGAAACTTTGCAAAGTCTTTTGATTTTCCACAACATCAGTTTTCACTATTTCTTCTGGGAAGACATGAAACGCATTGATGCTGTTTGTTCAACACTTGTGATTGCCACATGCAATACAGGTTTGCTCCTCTCCTCCTGAATGCCTTCGATCAGCAGGGCAGCTCTCCTGCCACTTTTGTTTTGCCACTCTTGTATTAACCAAGTGCTGATAATACTTGATAATATAATAATCTCGTACTTGCTCTTCTTTGGCTTAGACAATGGTTGTTTAGATCAGTTCCAACTATTGCTTCTTTCTCACTCTGGCACTAGGGTTTACAATCAACTTGCTTTTTAATTGCCCTGTCTTGGCTTTGCATCAGTACAGTATTCAAAACACTTAGACCTGGTCAGTGGACGATTACAGAGCGTTCTGGGGTCACACAATACTTGTGAACACACCGGGCCTCACAAACGCGTCCGCTCGCTCTGCTACCTAAGAGTCTTCTGCCTCCTCTACTTTGCTCTGCCTGCCAACCTGCTTCTTTCCGCTTCTCGTGGACCACACCAGTCGGGAAAGGAGAGACACTCCGGTGCACGCCTTCCACTGGAGCCCAATTTACAATGGGGAAAGCTTTTCAATGTGACGCTTCCCACCGCACGACCACTGCATTCACGCTGTTCAGGCGGAAAACTTTCAAAAACAACGCTTCCCGCTGCACAACCTCTGCATACAAGGTCTTTGAAGGTCGCGACCCTCTCTGAACCGGCATCCAATCTGCAAATGAGAGTAGCTCTAGCGTCTCTGCTGTCCTTCACGTTCTGCTGCACTGCAACGTGGAGTTACTGTAATCACTCCACCTCCCACTACTTCCCTCATGACCTGCATCTGAGGTGGCCTTTTATAATTCCCAGTCCCAATCAGGGGTGGGTCATTAGCCCTTTTAGACTGCTACTTAGTCTAATGCCTCTGCTGCCTTCTTCTTTGTCCCAGTACGTTGGGCATTGTGGGACATGAAGTCCTCAATGTTCAAATCACCATTTCCGTTCACAGTTTCAATTTTACAGTAGGCCATTAAGTTGGTAGGGTGTTTGGGAAAGTTATTAAATGGGTTCTCCCATTCCTCCTGATCTGCTTCCCGCCCATGTGATCCTCCCGCAGAACACCACCCCCAGGGTCAGGATCTGGAAGCGCCTGCCTTTCCCTGGCCACATGAGAAGGGTCCCAGGCAAGGTTTTCTAGGGGAATCATCTCTGATTCATCACAGTAGATGGAGTCGAAGGGAAATGTTTAGCTTAGTAGAATCCAACCGGCCGAGAGCAAAGGCATGTTTTCCCAAGCCCCAGAATACTAACACCTGGATAGACTAGATACAGATAGGCCCTGAGCGAGCGGACACAGCTGATTTATTAGGGAGACATTGTTGGCATAAAACTAGACCTTAGATAGTAGGGGTTACGGTTCAATAGCACTAACCAGGGTTAAGGTCACCTGGGTTAGGGAGTAAATCCCACGGGAGATGAGAGAGAGAGACGTCCGTAGGACCCTCAAAAATACAAATAAAACCCTTGAATCATCTCAAAGAATCAGAGTGGTTTTCTCTGCCATCTATGACAGATGTAACCTAATTACTAGTACCTTTTTATCTGATAACTCATCCCCCACTACAGGTGCGACAAACTTTCCAAAATGTTCCTCTAGCATGCTTCGATTCTGCAATTGGAATGCAGAATGGGAATGTGGAATGAGGCATGTGAAAAGAAGAGTCTGTATCCGTTGATTACATTAAAGAACATACAAACGCCACTGGGCCACTGTGCAGATGCCGGATTCGCAACCATTCGGGATGTCTTTGATCAAGGTAGCTTCCTGGAATGTCGGACCTGCCAGAGGCCCTACGACGAAAGTCATCCATCTGGCTCCAATACTCAGGCCTCCGCCGATTCCTTAATATAAGTTATCCGAGTTTTCCCATTATGCCCCCTGATGATCCTATTTTAGCTGAAATCCTGAATGCTGCATCTACCAGAGAGAAGGTTTCCAGATTGTACACCATACTACAGGCCAGAGCTCCCCCTCCGTTTGATAAGCTGAAACACTCTTGAGCGGGTGACCTGGAGATCGATATGACTGATCGTTGCTGGAAGCGTATTTGTGTGCTCGCACTCACAATGTATCATTTAATGCCTGCTTCAAACTTATTCAATTTAAAATTTTACTCAGATTCCACTACACTCCAATTAGATTACACCGTATGTCCCCGGATCATTCCCCCAGGCGCCCCAGGTGTGGATCCGAGGATGCAACTTATATTCATATGACCTGGTCCTGCCCCTGACTTGCTCAGTTCTGGACCTGCTCCACGCTTTCTGCTATCCTGGACCACGAAATCATCCCATCCCCACTGAAATGTCTCTTTCATGAATTTCCCGGCCTCGGTCGGGATTCCAAAAAGTTGGCAGGGCTATGCTTGCTCCTCGCAGCACGCTGTATTCTGCTATGTTGGCTTGGCCCCTGAGCACCCACGCACTCACAGTGGCTCGCCGCTGTGACCTGGGCCTCCGATACGGAGGAGGCGTTGGCGGTCCAGCAGCCTCCAATGTCCAAACCTAGAGATGTCTGGTCTCCGTTTCGCTCCTCTATCTCGATTAATGATGATGGCAGTTCAACTGCGCCTTCTTCCCCTGTTAATGTTTCCACCTGAACTATGGTGCTAAATGCTGTGCTACATATGTGTTTTGCATGATGGCTGGTGCAGTAGCCCCTCAATCTAATTGTCGTTACCGCATACCAATTGTTTATGTCACAACTGTAATTGCTGATTACTACTTACTGCTCACTCGTCTATTGTTATGTCAAGCACAATAAATAAAGTTAAAAAAAACATACAATAGATAAGAAATCAAATTTGACATTAAGCAGTGAGCTTCCTACAATGGGGTGAGTTTGAGTGACATTCTGACCAGGTGTTTGGGGGGAGTAAATGGAACAGTCACCCGAGCCAATACTTGGGTGGCTATACATAGATTAAGGACAACCAACATTGGACATTTTACAGTGCAGGTAAGTGGTACGGCCAGCTGTGTTGGGATGTGACCTTGATAGATGATGTGCTAGAATAGAGGCAGTAGAAAGTGAGGGGCAAATGTTAGCTAGAAGGCAGATGGGAGGTAGGTTAACAGAGTAACTCGGAGGTAAATTGGTAGGCTTTTAGTTAGGGTTTAAACAAATCGTTGTGGACTGTTTCTGACTGTAGACAACATAATTCCATGCAAGTGAAGCATGAAGCAAGAAAGAGCTGAAGTGAGAGTAAGCACAGTGCTGGTGAAGGGCCACAAGGGTAGTCAAGGAGACAGAGCAGAGATTACAAGAAGGCTTGTAGAGTTGGATAGATGAGGATGGATACAGCAATGTCTTTCTGTGGATAGATTTGTGAAGCAGGAGCAGAAATTTAAATCTGGCCCTGTTTTGCATCGCTAGCCATCCAGCATGGTGATGGTACAAGGAAGCAGGTGTGAAGTGAGGAAGTTCGAAAAGAGTCCTGATAGCAAAGTTAATGATCTTGTCAAGAAGGCAGACCCCATAGTATTGGAGATATGAGGATGCTGGCACAGTAGTCCAGTTTAGCGACTAGAACAGTAGTTAAGAGATGCTTGGCGGTGTTAAAAGGAAGGCAGTGCCTGATTTTCCTAATACTTAGGAGGTTGAGGTGAGCCACTGTTACAGTTTTGGAGATGAAAGTAGAGAAGGTGTGAGAAAGGACTTACATGACACAGAATTTTCTATCTGAAGAACAGGGGAGAGTGTCAGGTGGTAACTGGATAGGCGGGGGAAATGATGAGAGAGCATTTGGCATGGAAGAAGAGCACCTCTGTTTTTGTATAGTTTAACATCTCAGAGTGCAATGCCATCTAATATGTAATGACAGAGAGATAGTTTGACATTTTGAAAGAGAGATCAGAGCAGAGTTCCAGAAAAGAGAAGAAGATGTGGATGTTGTCTGCAAAAAGTTGGTTCAAGAATGCAGAGGATGAGATTGGTGTAGAGATGTAGAATGTAAAGAGGAGAGGGCCCAAGACAGAGCCTTGTGGAACACTATCAGTTAGAGGAGTGAGTTGAGAGGTGGTGTTGCTCCAGGAGACAGAGAATTGGTGAGGTGCAAGGTAGGATTTAATCCAGGCAAGTACTTGATTGTGAATCCCAAGAAGAAAGAATATTAAGGAGATCGGAGTGATCGACAGTGTCAAAGGTAGCAGATGGGTCAAGGATAATTAGGATAGAGGATAGGTTGGAGTGCTTGGCAGAGGATATGAAGTTGGAGGCATTCACGAGAGTAGTTTCTGTGCAGTGGCAGAAGCGGAAACCTGCTTGTAGGGTTTGATGTGATAATATCCCTGTAAAAATATTGCCATACAAGAATGACGCCTTATTTTTGTGGCAATATTACCCCATGGAACCTGCGGGGGACATCGGGAAATAATATCGCCTATGCCATTTCCCCGGCAACCATATGTATGGCGATATTATTTGTGGGATAATATTTTCATACCGCCTGTAGAGGGTCTTGCAGGTTGTGGGTGTCTAAGAAATTGGTAAGATGAGTGAACACAACTGTTTCAAGCTATTTGCAGTAGTGTGGAAGGATACACACAGAGGGAAGTTTAGCCAGTAGATTTGGGTCACTCCTTGCTTTTTTAGGAGAGGGATGACTGTAGCCGTTTTGAAAATATAGGGAAAGGAAGCAGAGTCGAAGTACAGGTTGAAGAGTTCAGTGAGTTGAGAGGCAATTTAGGAGCAAGAGGTCTGATGGGGCACAATAGGGGGTACACTTCATCAGTAAAGATAATACTTCAGTATTAGTGGGACTAATGTGAGAGATCGAGGCAGAGGATGATGGTAGAGTAGGCAGAGTGTAGAATGTAGGAGGGGGGAGTCTGAGGAATGTCAGGAGAGAGTCTCATTTTGAAAATGTTTGCAGCAAAGTAATCAGCTAGGTCATTAGTTGTGAGAGTGGAGTTTATGATCATAGGTTTAGGAGGAGTGAGTTTAGGGTGCCCTGTAGCCGGCAAGGATGTTTGGAACAAGTATATGAGGGTGCAGCAGAAATCCCTTTTCACTCTCTCAAGAGAGGGCTTGAGAGAGTTCAGTGCAGAGAGGTCAAGTTTCAGGTTCTCATGCTAATGGGTACACTTCCATTTGCGCAACATACAAAGTATGTCTGTGCATCAAAAGCGTATGAATGGGGTGACCCATGGTTGAGGATGGTGAGACTTGGAGGTGAAAGTTAGTAGTGGGAAGTCAGAGGAGAATGCGTTGTATAATAGTGATTGGAAGCTGGAAGAAGGCAGTGTTGGTGGAAGAGGCATCAGATGTGAAAGAGGAGAGTGAGCAGTGTAGGTCAGAGAAAGGGTGGAATGGCAGAAAGTTTAAAGTTCTGTTTAATAATAGGTGAGGGAAGTGGTGAGAAGAGGTCAGGGGCTGGAAAGGAGATGGTGTTGGAAACAATAGAGTGATCAGATAGGGGTGGTGTGACAGTATTAGTGGCTGAGACAGAGTTGGAGAGGAATAAGCGATCCAAAGAGTTGCCCCCGTTGTGGGTAGGTATGTTATGGATAGAGTGGAGAGCGTGGTCATTAAGAAAAGACTGAAGTTAAGATTCCTGACAAGTGGTTGAAGAGGGAAGGTTAAAGTCATCTAAGAGAATGCGGTGATTTATAGTGGAAAGAGAAGCAAGGAGTTTCCCAAGTTTATCTAGGAAGGCAATAGATGGAGAAGATGTGAGCCGAGTGAGGCAGAGCAATAGTGGAGTTGGTGAATTCAAAATAGGCAGGCAAGGATGTGGCATCAGAGATTTGTGAGGCATTAAGACGTGAAGAGAGTATGTGCCCACACTTCCTCTTCTGCCGGTCAGACAAGGAGAGTGAATTAAGGATAGTTTCAAGTCATATAGGACTGTCAGGGTGGCAGTGTCAAATGGAGAAATCCATGTTTTAGTGATAGCAAGTAGGTCTAGGGGAGGAGAGCTGGTGTGAAAGTAGTCAGTGATAAAGGAAGCTGTTTTGCATACAGATTGAGTATTCCAAAGAGCAATGTTTAGTTGATGCAGTAAGGAAGAGTAGAGAAGTTGAGTCTCAGAAGAAGAGGCGAGGTGGATAGGTGTTAGGGGAGGTATGGTTAGCTCGTTTGTTGGAAATGTGAGCTGCAAGAGGGATAGAGCAGTAGGAGTTTTGAGATGTGAGCTTTATGATAGGGATAGTGAATAAGGAAGTTGTAGCATGATTGGAGAAAGCATAGGGTGAGGTGAGCAACAGGAGTGAATGCATTGGAGTTGAGTACTGCAGTGTAGAGAAGACAACACAGTAGTTAGTAAGCTATGAGTACCGACATCTCACCATCTCTAACTCCTCATATACCAAAGAATCCACACTAAACAAATAAAAAGGGCCAATATCTAGCCTGGGATAAGTCTGCTGAACATTGTATGTACCCTGTTACTATACCGCTGACGTGCCACTGGTCATTCAGTATGACCATAACCTTCTGTTAATATACCTACAGTGCCAGGTTAAAGTGGCTTTGGGTTACTCCGTCACTGGGGATGGCCAGAACCACTAACCTCTTAACACTCGAAGTTATCCTCTATATCTATATAAATGTAGCAAAGTATCGAGTACTAAGTAAATACAGAGATCACTTGCAAAGACTAGTACACAGACACCATCTGTAAAACATCAGCTATACTAAAGCATCCACACTACTAGAATTGCAAGCCATTCAACATTCTAAATGTATATAAATACCAAACTATTCTCAGTGCTAGAGTGGGTTGGCCGTTGGGCTAGTCTGCAGATAACAAGATCCACTTGTTTTTTTACAGGACTACAAGCAGTCCCACTACTAGTCACTGCAGTACCATGAGAGCCATTTAGAACCTAACCTGCAACAAACTAAAATGTCTGGAGAGCCGTACACCAATTCATGCACAGTCATTCATGTTCACTTTTACCCTCAGAAATACCTTGTTTCAGCCCTTTAGAAGAAATATTCCACCCTATTCTGACCGGCCCTCATATTCTTCAAGGTTTTTTCATGTGTAAGACTATTGTAATGTTCTGTGTTTGTAAGATATTTTATGTGCGCTGTCTGTGGTCCTGAGTCTTTGTTCTCAAATGATGAGTCTGTTTAAGAATGGGATGTCAGGGGGGGCGTGGCTTGGCGCCATGGCAGACTGTTTGGCCCGGTGAGAGCTACTGGCCGTGACCGTGTGTCTACTAAAAATGCCCCAGTAAAATCGAAGTTCCTGCGAGCTAATTCGTCGTCCTGAAGAGCCGGGAGGCTGCTGCGGTTTATGCCTCAACCCCGACATCCCTAGCCTGGAGGGGGATCGAGTTCTGTCCGACTCTCCCGGTGAGATGGCTCAGCGGTGGCGGGATCCCAAGACGGCAGACCGTTGAGACGCTTAGTCCGGACTCCCTTCACCGATCAGTCTTGGCGGGAGTGACAGGAGCTTACCCAGAGGCTGGCAACGGCAGACTCCTCCAGGCAGACAAGAAGTGGAACCATCCAGCAACCCCCGCGTAAAGTGCTCACCAGCGGGCGTCAGCTGCGGTGACCAAAGGCAAAGGCGGCAGGTCCCGTCTCCAGACGAGACCTGGTGGACTGATCTGCTCTGGCAGCGGGGCACCGGAGCATCAGGTCCGGAGAAAGCCAGCAACAGCAGGGAGAGCCCTGCCACAGAAGGATGCAAAGCAGAGCCCCGCCGCCCCCTCAAGCCCACTAGCTCTCCACCACCTGCGCTTCGGGGCGGATGGCCCCCAGCGGGCTCCCGAAGACGACCCGGGCTGCCGGCGTCCCCTCTGGAGCCGGGGGCACGGCGAGCCACTCCGACGCAGCTTGCCATTGGCTGAACCAGGAGCGACGAGAGGAGGAAACTTCCAGAGGTTCGAGGCACGACGTCCGCTCTTGGAGGAAGATAGGGCGGCACCTGCCGCATCATACGGTAGCTACCGCAGGCTCACACGCCAGGGCCCCTGCTCCGGCTCTCAGTGGAGGGCGGGAGGCACCTGAACTGCCGCGGATCACCACACGAGTGGGGCCCGAACTTGAACTTGTAAAGGAGGCCGTGTCCCTCCCCCCTTATTTCACCCTGCAGTCCCGGGGAGCCCAGCACATCTCCCCCCCAACGGCTCCGCCCGGCCCTCAGAGGAGTGGATCCAGCTGAGTGCGGTTGGCGGCCTTGCTGCTCCCACCGGAGTTCTAGGACATTAACAGAGCACAGCAGCCGGTCACGCTCAGCGCCCCACGGGAGAGCCACCAGGCAGAACAGATCAGCCCCGGAGTCTAAGCCAAAGGGGGCCCCCCGGGAACTAAAGCTGCCTACTTTGGGCGAGGGGCTGCCTCGCTTCCTGCTAAAATCACAGGGAACAATAATATCCAGGAATCCGAAACCCTCCAAACAAACTGACATAGGTTCCCTGCTGTCCACCAACATGGGGGAGAAGGCTAAGAGAGGGGAGCGTAATGACACCGCAGGCGCACCCCCTGACCCAAATATCGAGATGCCACCCCAAGCAGTTACTAGAGCAGACCTCCAGGAGCTCCTATCTGCCATAACCAAGGAATACCAAAAAAGTACAGAAGAATTAAAAGGCAAAATCTCGTCCCTAGATAGGAGAGTGGGTGAAGTCGAAACCCGGACAGAAGAAATAGAAGCAACCCTGTTTGAGCAAAACTTCGAGATTGCGGAGGGGGCCGACAGACTCACAGCACTAGAGGCCAGATGTGAAGCCCTTGAAAACAAGCAAGAAGAAGCAGAAAATAGGTCTAGGCACAATAATATCCAACTGAGAGGAATCTCGAGTTCCGTCCCCGAAGATTAACTCAACACCTATGTCGATGACTTATTCCGCTTCATCCTAACGCTCCCAGACAGAGACCCTATGGAATTGGATAGGGTTCATAGGGTTAGAGCCAAACAAAATGCAACCTCCCCGCCAGATGTCCTAGCGAGAGTCCACTTCTACAAAGTCAAGGAAGAAATTATGCGCGAAGCTAGAAGGTCAGCCCAAATTGGCTTCAGAGATGCCGAAATATCCCTGTACCAAGACCTGGCAGCGGTCACACTTGCAAAAAGAAAAGCCCTTAAACCACTCACCGAATGGCTGCGGGAGAGAAAAATGACCTATCGATGGGGGTTCCCCACAGCCCTAATCTTCAACTGGGAGGGCAAGTCACAACTAATCCCTTCCCCCAGAGAATCCGAGCGCTTCATGAACCCGGATGTCGGGGCCGGGGCCCCCAGAGGGTCCTCCAGGTCCTGGACCAGGTGGCGGGGCGCCGCAGACCCCGAGGTCCACCGAGCAAAACTAAAAGGGATAACAACCTCTAAGTAAGAAGCTCCCACCAGCTGCAGCTTTAAGTGGGGCGCCGTTCCCCTTCCCGGACTTATCACCTACCTGGCGGGAATCGAAACCAAAATGGCTCTGGCTGATCCCATAACACGGACTAGTTATCCCCCAGGACCCTCAAGCCAAGTCGCCCAGGCGACCCATCAGTCTGCCTAGTCCGGGGTGGGAGACTCGAACACTGCCGGAAACTGGCCTCAACCCCACCAACGAACAAACGCCGAATAGTCTCAACCTGTACTTTACTGGTCAACAGAAGAGGCACAGTTGCCTCCATCAGAGTTATTACACTGGTCCGGCCGAATGCCCCGTTGGTCAAAGGCTGGTCTGGAAACCTTGTTACTGTTGTGGGATGGTGGAGAGGGGAGGTGTGGGGGATTGAGGGGGGAGATCCTCACAGAGGAGGGGGGTGGTGAAATAAGGTGCAGACAAATCTGGAGCAAGTAACCTTCAGGGAAGACTACGAACTGAACTACCTTGGGCTCAAAGGATGGGTTTGTTAAACAAAACACTTACCATCACGACTTGGAACGTACAAGGTCTCAACGCACCAAGAAAGCGGAAGTCGGTGGAACACAGACTAGACCAGCTAGCAGCTGACATTGTCTACCTCAAGGAAACTCATCTGATAGCAGAAGACGAAAAGCAGATACGTTTCCGATGCTACCCTAAATGCTACTTCGCCTCTGCCGCACAGAAAAAAAGAGGAGTCGCAATCCTGCTGAGTCAGGATCTGCCATTAACTCAGATTACCATCAAAAGAGACCCAGAGGGGGGATTCCTGCTCCTAAAAGGCCTCCTAGTTGAACTACCGATTTCCCTGGTGGAAATCTACGGTCCAAACAAAGAGCAAGACCAGTTTCTCCGCAACCTCTTCCCTACCATCACCGCCTTCTCCGCTGGCCACTTGCTAATCGGAGGAGACTTTTACCTCCCTCCAGACCCAAGTGTGGACAAGACCCTACCAGCCTCAAGGAAAGACTTTAGCAAAGTCCTGGCCATGGCTGAATTCCTACGGGAAACTGAAACAATTTACATATGGAGACGGTGCAACCAGGGAGAAAGGGGACCATACCTTCTTCTCGCATGTCCACAGTGGGTATTCGCGGATCGACCTCTTGCTGGCCGCAAACACAATGGCCCCCTATGTGGAGGAAATCCAAATTGGGCATATAGCAATCTCAGATCACGCGCCGGCCACAATGACGCTACTTCTGCACGGAGCTCCAGAACCTACCCAATGGCAATGGAAAATGCAAGATCAGATCCTTGCTGACGTGGCGGCCAGCTCTGACCTCGCTGAGGCGATTCAGCATTACTTCACTGAGGACACAACCCCTAGACTCGTCAAGGGCAACAGTGTGGGACGCCATGAAGCCGGTGATCCGAGGGGTGGCAATGGACACAACAGCTAGACTCGAGCGTCAAAATCTGCTGAAGCAACGAAAGCTGGAGGAAAGACTAGTAGAACTGGAAAACAAGCTCAATCAATGCTACACAAAAACAACAAACCGAGAACTAAAAAGAGCAAAAACAGAGCTGGAGATGCACCTAGCAGATCGGGCCGCCACAGCATTAACTTATACTAAGCAGTTTTACTACCTCAATAGTAACAAAGCGAACCGGCTCCTAGCACACAAATTGAAAAAGCTCCAAATCAGGAACTACATCCAAGCCCTGGTCGACAAAAATGGCTCCTTACACCACCTGGATCCAGAAAAGCTTGAGATAATGGCTCAGCATCACAAGGAAATCATGGCAGGGCCTCCGACACCAGGCCCGGCCATTGCCCAATTGTTGGCCCCAATCTCAAAGATACAGCCACTTCCCCTAATGCTTTACCTGGAGGTCCCAATCTCAGCAGACCCATGAAGTAAGCGAGACGATCCACCAACTGAAAAATACTACGCCCGGGCTGGACGGGCTGACCTCGAAATTCTACAAGAAGTTTGCTCACCTGCTTGCACCCCATCTGGCAAACCTATACAACTCATTCCTCTCCACTGGCTCCACTACGTCGTCCATGAATGAATCTATAACTGTGCTGATCCCAAAACCTGGGAAAGACCGAACACAATGCGCATCATATAGGCCTATAACTCTTCTAAATAACTATGCGAAAATATTAGCAAACAGGCTTGCTCCGCTCCTCCCAGAGATCATCCATCCGGATCAAACAGGCTTCATTCCGGGGCGGGGTACTCAGGACAATATCCGCAGAACTGTCAACATTATAAACTCTGCAAACAGGATGGGCTCGAAGCTGACAGTCCTCTCCTTGGATGCGCATAAGGCATTTGATATGCTTGACTGGGGTTATGTGAAGGAAACCCTATTGCATTTTGGTTTTGGCCCGAACTTCGTAAAATGGGTCCTAGCCATCTACCAAAGCCCCTCCACAAGATTGCGCCTAAATGGGGCCAAATCTGGCAAAATCAACATAACCAGAGGCACGAGGCAGGGATGCCCACTCTCCCCACTCATCTTTGCCCTATCTATGGAGCCATTCGCGGACAGGGTCCGCCTGAACCCATCGATACACGGGCTCACGATCAAAAGGGAATCCTACAAAATAGCCCTCTACGCGGATGATGTGCTGCTCACACTCACCCACACGACGGAATCCATAGGAGCCCTATGGCAAACCCTCGAAGAATTCCGAGCAGCCTCAAGGTTCACAATAAATGTCTCCAAATCTGTGATAATGGGCATCAACGTGTCAAGAAAGCTCAAGACTGCACTTGAAGCTGAGCTTCAGATCCCATGGGCAAAAAGCAGCATCAGCTACCTAGGAGTGCAACTACCCAACAAAATGGAGAAGCTGTACAAGACAAACTTCCGGGGACTTTTCAGAGAATTGAAAAAAGACATTGGACGCTGGAGAAAACAAGAAATCTCATGGTTTGGCCGGATCACGGCGATAAAAATTAATTTTACCCCACGGCTGCTGTACTTCACGCAGGCCCTTCCAGTGGCGATCCGGTAAAAGGCCCTACGAAAGCTGCAGGGGGGTATATTGAACCTCGTCTGGGAAGGAAAGAAGTCACGTATCCCGAAACGCATCATGCTCCGGAGTGCTGCAATGGGAGGCCTAGGGGTCTCAGATATTACTAGGTACTGTTTCGCAGCTCAGCTAGCCACAGCCTTCACCTGGAAGCAGCTTATCAACCACCCCCGGTGGCTACAAATGGAAGAAGATTGGTGCAAGACCCCAATCGAATTGCTGCCCCACTGCAAAGAACCCAAAGGGACCCAAGACTCGGGCCCTCTACCATCAACTAGGAACACAATGGCTAGCTGGAAAAAGGCAGCCCGCCTATGGAAATGCAGAAGTACAACGGGACCCCTCACACCAATCTGGGACAACCCAGAGTTCTCCCCGGGAATCGCACCAAATCATTTTGCGGAGTGGAGAGTCGGGGGCTTAGAGACCATGGCAAACTTCTTTGAGAATAGGCGCCCACTAAACTTCGAGGAGTGCAAAACAAAATGTAAGATTCCGGAGACTGAAAGGTTTTGCTACACACAACTGTGGCATTGGCTGTCGAACAAGCAGGTCAAGAAACATGGCAGCAGTGAGCTAACGGCATTAGAACACACCCTTACGGCAAATCCCCCGAGGGGAAAAATCTCCACGCTGTACAAAATGCTGGACAGAACAGACCCCACTAAAAAAGAGCCATATATGCTAAAATGGGAAGACGATATCGGAAGACCGATTGAACCAGAGGAATGGTATCACATCTGGGCCTATACGCAAAAAAGCTCAAAATGTGTGACAAACAAAGAAAGTGCGTTCAAAGTTTGCTATAGATGGTACGTACCCCTGCAATCCTCAACAAGTGCAACTCAGCTATCCCTGCTCAGTGCTGGAGGGGGATGTCCAGACCGAGGAACCCTGTTCCACCTTTTTTGGACCTGCCCGAAAGCCACCCAATTCTGGAAGAATACCTTGGAACAAATCAAAGCAATCACTGGGCTCACTATCGCATGGGACCCGGGAATCGTGCTGTTGGGGGCGACAGGAGATGGCCAATTCCCTTTAACAGGCTGCCTGGCGGACCTCTGCTCCCACCTCCTCAAAGCCGCCAAAATCTATAAACGCCAGACTATGGAAAAATCCAGAGGTTCCGTCTACGCCAATGTGGTGGTCCAAATTTGTAGCAGCCGAGAAGGTTACGGCCATCAGACTCGGCAATAGGCCCAAATTTAAGCGTACCTGGGCCCCCTTCCTGGACTACGTGCAGCAATTTCCTGGCATGGCAAGACGGCCCCCCCCCCCCGGCGCTGCGCTGGATGGAAACCCAGGACTGAAAAGAAAGAGACATAATATAGGGTTGATGTGCGGAAAGGCTCCTGCATACATCCGAGTCGCTAAAAGCTGAGCAGGCTAGAGACACTAACCTGGAAAGGCCTCCGCCGATGGAACCCATCCTAAGACCAGACAGATACACCGAGAGTTTTATGTTATATGTGCACTGCTCCTCTCCCCCCTTTCCCCTCCCTCCGTTTGTTATTATTGACTTTGTTCTTGAAGTAAATTCATGATTCGCTATGATTCAGTTAGGCTCAGCGCTGTTTTCTTCTCTTAAATGCTATAACAAGTGTGAAAAGTATGTAACATTTGAAGATTTGCATTGCTTGTTGTGCTAAAAATAATAAAAATAACTTTGGAAAAAAAAAAGAATGGGATGTCAATGAACGGAACAAATCAAACAACCTTTTTTGGCAATATGAAAACCTATTCCTCCTCAAGCGGACCACTCCTCAATTTTACTTTTCAAAATATCTTGTCGTCCCCACGTTTTCCCCATTCACCAATCGGCTCCTTACAAGATGTCTGCGAGGCATTTTGGTGATCAAACATGGACTGATAAGCTTCATAGAAACATTCAAATTTCAACAATATATGGTCATTGTTATCCACATAAGGGGTAGCCCAGGCTACAACTGTTTTCTCAAGAGTTAAAATGAAACTGTTCTTAGCTTGATCTGATGCATATATGGGTGGTCGGTGTAGGTAGTGTAAATGACATTGTGCACACAAAGCTCTGAATTCCATAGGATCCCCACTATATTTAGTTTGCCTAGGCTGGGTTTGGCTATTGAGTCCTAATTCAGTTGTCTGTAAAGTAGCCGGGGCCACTACTTGTCAACTATCTGTCAAGTACCTGTAGTTGAGTCTGTGGTCATGATGCTTCACTTCTGGGCTTTCCTTGATTCTCCAGAGTTTCGTCAAGTGGCTGGTATGGCATAGACGCGGACCCCTGAGCCCCCTTCCATGTCGGGAAAACAGAATAGGTACCCAGAGGCTGACTCCTCACGCCACAAGACAGATTTCCTGGACTAACGTGGTGTAGAGACAGCGCAAGGTGCCTGCCGTGAAAGCTAGTTGCTGAGTGATGACAAAACACTGGTACTGATTGGCGAAGGCCAGAACGCAGCAGATGAAGTCCAGGCGAAGAAGATAGTTCGCTCTGGACAAGCAATGACAAGGCAGGGCAGGCAGAAGGCAACCAGGCTCAATAGATAAATGCACGAAGGAAAGACAGAAAAGAGGCCAGAACAGGATTGCTGGGTACCACAAAGAAAAGGGGAGGGTGCCAAGAAAAGCAGGACTGAAACACGGCAACACAAAAGTACACAGAGCAAGCGAACGTACAGAGCGCATTGAGACACGCCCGTTCCTTAATATGCTGGGTTTTACTCATATATCCTGTCCCCATTCTTCTACCCTTGTGCGCGTCCCCCAACATCGGGATGGTACCGGATCCTTTGGCAGCGAAAAATGAGCTACCCCTTTAAATTTAGTTTAGCGCATGGGGGTGCGACCCCGGGCATTGGAATGCCCCCAAAACCCTGCCTTCCCATGCTTCACCTCAGTCCCTTTTCCCACACGGACAGTGTTGGGCCTGGCAGCTAGGCGTGGGAACTTTTTCAACTTTCTGCGTGCTCCGTTATTTTGTGTTTTTTTTAATTCTTCACCTCCCTTCGGTGCCTTGCCTCCCCCACCACATGTCGGCTGCAGGAGGCTTCACGAGATGTGCATCCTGCGATCAGTCATTTTTCAAACCCTCAGACCCCCATGCGCTCTGCCTTGAGTGCCTGGGGTCCGACCACCGCTGGGATGCCTGCGCAGCTTGCAGCTCTCTTGGTCACCAAGCCTTGAAGTATTGCGTTTCCCGCTGGAGAGATATCTTCCATTGTTCTCCTCCCGGTCATCTAAAGTATTTTATTGACAGGACCTTGCATCAAGGGAAGGTAGGTCCTTTGTTCACCAAGGCCCCCCAGCACGGGGACCCCTTCCCAGTGCCCCTAATCTGGAAGTGGACCCCTTCCCAGGGCACCTAAACTAGAAAGGGGACCTTTGACTCTGGATCTGGCAAACCAGAGACGGCTAAGGCTACCAGCTCCCAAGCCGGGGGCCCAGGGGCTCTTCCAACACTTCCTCATCTTCTGCACCAGAGTGCAAGGGGCTGTCAAGTTCTGGTTCTAGGAGCAGGCCTGTGGCACCATCCCAGATGACTACCAGATCCATAGCTGAGGCCCCTAGGACTACTGGAGCAATCTCCAAGGTTGGCACTGCTGCTTCAGGGTCGGGGTTCAAAGAGTCCTCGTCCATTTCGAAACCGGCACGAGGCACGGGTCATGCGCGCCTTCCCTCCCATGGTGTGGTACCAGGCCCAAAGATGGTGGACAAGCATGCTGTCGAGCCTGCAGGGCAGCCATCTTGGATTGTGACTCTGGGCCTCCATGGCTCCTTCACCTTCAGAGTGGGTCACTCAAGGGGGTCCTATTCCTCTTCCTTCGGGGAGTGGTATCGGGCCCTACGGTGTTAGGAGTATGGTCTCCAGCAGGGTTACATTTATCCCTCTCAGCCTTTGGGATACCCGCCCCAGGCTCTGGGCCGTACCCCCGTGATCCGGCGGCCTTTGAGGATCGGTTTTACAAGCGCTTCCACCTCCTCATACACTCCCACCAGATGTCAGGGCTCCTCAAGGGCCTCATCAAGGAGGTGGTTCTGCAGCTCGTGCCTCTGGTCCAGGCCCTTCCGGTGCTACTGAGCCCTCGGCCTCCAGTACCACCAACGCCTCCTCATCTGTAGTTGCCTTTCCATGTCAATGTCTAGCCGCCGACGGGATCAGACCAGGACTTCTCTTTTGCAGGACCCAGACTCCCCTTGGTTTGGCAAAAAATGGAGGGCGGAGAGGGCGACGATGCTCAGGATGAAGAGCCCTTACCTTGGTGAAAGTGTTTCATGTCGGTTTTCAGAGCCTTGCAGATTTTTTGGGTGTCCCCGGGCCCGAGCAGGCCCCCCAGGAATCAGGGGTGTTAGTGGAGGTCCTTACCTGGCGCTCCACAAGCCACTCTTGCATTCCCCTTCAGAAAGATGTCCTTTCAGTGGCTAGAAAGGTCTGGGAGAAGCCCCGGGCCAATGCCCAGATATTGGACAACCGTTTGAGGCTCTTGGATGGGGATCTGCACCTGCGACAGGCTAACGCTGACTGATTGGGGAGTTCCTATCTGACCTCCCTCCAGAGAGCCAGGCCTCTTTCAAAGCCAGGTTGGCGGAGGCCCATGCTGTTGCGCAGGTTGTCACGGAGTCCTCTGTCTTGCACATCGACACAGCCAGCAGAGGGCTCTGCCTGGGGGTCGAGATAAGGCGGACAGCATGGATGCATGGCACTAAGTACTCCTCGGATGTGCAGGAGAGGATTCTAGACCTTCCATTCAAAGGAACGTACCTCTTTCATTCGTCCACTGATGGCAAGCTGATAAAAAAGACCTCAATGCAGGCTGCTAAATCCTTGGCCGTCCTGACCAATACAGGGCAAAAGTACTTCCTTCAGACGCAGGGCAGGTCCGACTTCAAATCCTGCTCCTTCAGCGGCTTCAAGGGGTTTAGGGAGCACGGTGGGCAGCAGCCAGGCTGGTCCCCCAGCAACCACAGGAGGTAGCAGCAGAGGACCTACCGGGGCTTTTTTCATACCCCCTCCTCCGCTCCCACCTCAGACTCCAAAAAGCAATGACGTAACGGTCAGGGAACAGAGCTCTCCTGTAGGGTGTCGGCTGGCCCCCTTCACAGACAGCTGGAAGCGTTGTTTCAGGAGTCCTTGGATTCTTTCAGTAGTCTCAATGGGCTTCAGTCTTCCTTTTCCCCTACCCTCTTCTCCTCTGCTTCAGATAGGGTCGCCGGCACTGTTGCTGGAGATCCTTTCTAGGACAGGCAGGCGGTGGAGCTGGTTCCTCAGTCAGACAGGGACTCTGGCTTCTACTCCAGGATTTTTGTGGTACCCAAGAACAACCAGGCTGGCCTGAGGGTAGTCCTGGACCTTTCATTCCTCAACCTATCTTTACCTCTCGAATGCTTTAAGGTGGTCAAACCAGCACACATAGTCACTGTGTGCGGGGGACTGGATGTGTTCCCTAGACCTTAAAGATGTGTACATTAAGCTCTTCTAAAGGTTATCTGCAATCACTGAATAGAGAATATGTTTCTGTTGCCCTAGAGGTTAATGGTAAATGTTAGGCAGAAACCTGTGCAGTTCCCTCTATGACCACTGCAAAAGATTTAAGACTACAGGTGTTTGGCAGTAAACCCACTTGGTAACAGTCTGTACCACACAGATTCACTTGGTAGCTGTGGCTGAGCAGTCAGACTTCCCTCAAGAAGAGTTGGGCAGTATACAGAGTATTCACAATAGGTCAAAAGAACACAGTAGAACAAGTAAACACTGACCAGAGCCTGGTGTAAAAGAGATATAATTATTTATTTAAAACCACATCTAGAAAAACACACAGGCACTAATAGTAAGCAATTCAAAAACACGGGCACTAAAAGATATACACTCCCTTAGAAGAATTTTAGACAAGTCTTAAGTAAAGCCCCACTTATTTTCAGACAGCGGTGAGCACTTAACGCAGATGGCACTCTAATAATTTGTTTTAAAAGGGAGAGAAAAGCAGAGTATAATATGAAACAGATCCCAACACATAAGAACAAAACAAGAGAGGAAGGCAAGTAAAACCGTGAAGTTAGAGTTCAGAAGGCCGGATCCACTTTAAGAGGATCAGAACGAAATGTGTCCAAGGTCACACAGTTGAAGTGCACAAGAGTCTTGCAAAGGTTCAAAAAGAGTTGGACCAGAAGAAAGGGACCAGTTAGAAGGTCAAGGCGGCCAGCCCAGTCCAGAAGGTTAAGGGATTATTATTACCTTGTAGCAATCTTTAGAAAGGGAGGCCTGGCGGACACGGTACCTTAAAGTGGTGAGAATACTCCAGCGGGGACAGTTGTTCCTGGCAGCGGATGCAAGTCGGTGCTTCGTCCGGGGGAAGAGAGTATCTCGTCGGGGAGGAAGACAGGAGTCCGTTGCACTGCCAGGGAAGAAACCAGCCGCGGAGTTCTCAATTAAAAGGAGCGGTCCTCTTATTCGCGGTCCAGTGGTAAGTGGCTATCCGGTTGCCGGGGTGCTTGGCACGGGCAATTCGACCACAAGACGTCCTGGGATGCGAGAAAGGAAGGTAAACTGGTTGTGCCCACCAGTCAGGGGAAGAAGACTCTCCAGCCGGGAGATCTCCTCTGTCGTTGGGAAGTGGTGAGTCGGTTCAGCAGGGCTCTCCCGGTGGTGTCGTCGTAGCAGGTCGGCTCAGCTTCTCCCTCGTCGGATTTTCAGGTCCTGTGGCGACTTCTAAAGTTCCAGTCGCAAAAGCTCTGCTTTTATGCAGCACACCCCCATTCACTCAGCCTAGCTGTCAATCAAACATGCTAAGTGGTGAGCCAGCCGGCTCACCACTTGGGCCAGTCGCACAAGAGTGCGACTTGAGTTACCAAGGTAACTCGTTCCAGGGTGCCTAAACCCCCTCCCACACCCCCTGTGGTACCCAGACAGAGTGGCACCACTTTTGGAGGCTTCTGTGGAGAAGCCCGCCAGAAAGTGGAACAAAGGGCTCGACTTGGGTTGGAGTCACAGAAGAGAACACAAACACCATTTTAGAATCGAGTCCTGGCAAAAAATAGCAACCGGCGAATTAATATTAAATAAATAAACCAGCGGTATGTTCGAGGCTATGAGAATTAAATATTTAAAGTTGGTAGCCTCGAACAATGGGAAAATCCCATAGGGATATATTCGCGGTCGAATATAAAAAGTAGTATCCACTGCCACCAGCCAAAACTCGATCAGGGGGGACGGAGACGTGCCCCCTTGACTAACAGACCCCGGGGCAATCGAATTGCCCCAGCCAGTACGTCCACAGTAGGATGCTTTGTACTGGTTTCTGTTCATAATTTGGGACTAGTAAAGCCAATGGTGACTTTACATGCCCTGGGAGACAGTAGTCAGTCCCAGGGTATGAAGTCTATTGTGGGGTGTCACTATGACACCCCTGTGTTACGGCACGGAGGGTGCTGTGTAACACGCATAGTAAAAACACATGAGACCCTATGGAGTAAAGGACCACATAGCCCATAAAACACATTAATTGTCAAAGGAACACCATAAATCATGTCCAACAGTGGGAGAAAAAGAGTCTCACTCTTGGCAGGAGAAAAAAACAAACTCCAGAAATCCAGCAAAGCTGCTGGGGGACTCACTAGGTTAGGAAATTCAGCCTAAAGAGAGAATTCTCCCTAACAGTAAAGTATGACTACTGCTCAAATGTTTCTTGCCCAGAAATGGGTACATCGTCAACAACATGTGCTTGAATGTTGATGCACTCTTTGCATGGGTATGGTTGGTAAACTGGTGCTGTGTCTTGGTACAATACAATATCAGAATGTTGATGCATACAACGGCTCTCAAGCAGGACATGCCCTCCTACAAATGGTCTCATATATTGTGTATGTTTGTATTCTGTTTGAGTACAGTCCTACTTTTTAGCCCTCTTGTTAACTGATTGTTAGGGGTATTCTGTTCTGTTTGGTATCCTTTACAACCCTGGATATTTGGGGCTTAGTGTGTTTTAACTTTATTGATGACCAATGGTAGACAGATTAAAAGTGTTTTATGGGTCTTCATAGCAGACTGTGTAAACTACAGGCGTTGTGCCTCAGCAGCCAATGTAAAATAATAGAATATTTAATAAGTCTGGTTAGTCTAAAAATTCAAGTAATAAATGACTGGATGTCTGGCCTTTCAGGTTGTATGTTTTTTAGCTTGCCCATTTCTGTATGGGGCTGTAACGAAGGCATGGTATTGAGTAGTAGGCACAGACACAATGGATACAAGTTTCGAAAACCTTTATTTAGTATTTCAGTTGGGTTGGTAGAACTGGGCCTTACTCTAGAATGGGAGTAGTCTCGACCATTAAATAACAAACACTTCCAAGTCAGTCTAGTCAAATAAAACGGCCTATACTAGGAAAACCTAACCTTGCCCTCCTTCTTTTCAAAATGGCAAATGTGTTAAGGGAATACAAAAGGAAAATAGTGTCTCAAAGGAAATGTCAGTATGATTTCAGTAACAATTCCCTTCCCCACATTCCGCCCCACAGGGTCCAGAGAGTTTCTTAAAAAGGATAGATGGATGGCACAGTTCTATCAGTCTTGCACACTTTGGCTTGCTGGTACAATTCAACAGTTCAGTCTTAGGCTTCAAACTTCTGGTACTTCAATCACTTCCTTGGGCTTCGTCCTCCTTGTCATCAATACTCTGTTCACATTCGCCTTCTCAATTTCTGACAGTTCTGCCCAGGCTTCCCTCTGCCGGGCTCGAGCCCGTCTCTTCTTTGTGGTGGTTCCCTTCCCCACGTTTTATCTTGGTTTCATTTCACTGTCAAAGACTCTCGAAACTGCAAGGATTTTACATAGACCTCTGCATGACCACTTCAACCTCTCTTTCAACAATTCCACAATTTACAATCAACCTCGTCTTGCAACACCAATGCTTCTTGGTACTTTTATCTTGCAACACCAATGCCTCTTGGTACTTGCAGTTCTTATTCTTTTGTTTGCCTTCTTGGTGCCTTTTCAAAGTTCATATGCAACACCAATACTTATTGGTATTTGTAATTTCTTATTTCCTTTATTCGGCCCTCTTGGTACTTTCATCTTGCAACACCAATACTTCTTGGTATTTCTTTTTCACCAATGCCTCTTGGCACTTATAGTTCTTATTCTCTTTAGTTTGCCCTCTTGGCCTTTTCCAAAGTTCGTATACTTTGCCCTCTTGGCCTATTCAGAGTTTAACATACTTTGCCCTCTTGGCATATTCAGAGTTCACCTACTTCGCTTTCCTGTTGTTCAACTTTCTCTCCTTATCGTGGTTACTTTCTTTCCTTTGGTTCCCGCTGTAATATTTTTCAACTCTAATAACATTTCACAGAGACTTTCGAATGTGCAATTTTGCGTTTTATCGGCACACACGCAACCTTCAACTTCCAGATTAGTTACTTTGCTTTTAAGACAAACCAGACTTTTGTTGCCTTCAATAACTCACTGGTCATGTTAATTGGTTTTCTTTCATCTTATTCATGCAGCAGTCAAGGCCGTTCCAATGCCTCCTCTGCTCCCCCCCAACTCTGCCGTTCATCCGGGAGGGTCGCAGGCCGCTTTCTGGCAACTTAAAGGTTTCTTCTGTGGAGAAGCCCGCCAAAATAGTGGAACAAAGGGCTCCACCTTGGTCAGAGTTACAGAGACGGACACAAACGCCATTTTTGAATTGAGTTCTGGCAAAAAGACCCAACCAGTGATTTCATATTAAATAAATAAACCGGCGGTATCTTTAACATTGCACCAAAAAGTGGTGCGTTTAAAATGAATGGGAAAATCCCATAGAGAATATTCCGGTGGAATATTTCGCATGGTAACCACTGCCACCAGCCAGAAATTCGACGAGGGAGGACGTGACAGTGCCCCCTGTAAAACAGACCCAGGGGCAATCGAATTACCCCTTACCAGTACTTCCATAATATGATGGTTTGTACTGGTTCTGTTCACAATTTTGGACTAGTAAAGCCAATGGTGACTTTACATGCCCTGGAAGACAGTAGTCAGTCCCAGGGTGTGGAGTCTGTTTGGTGGTCACTGTGACACCCCTGTGGTACTGCACGGAGGGTGCTGTGTACCACACATACAGAAAAACAGGTGATACCCTATGGAGTAAAAAGAAACCCCATAGCCCATAAGCACATAACAAGTCAAAGACATATCTCAAATCATGCCTAAGAGTGGGAGAAAAAGAGTCTCACTCTTAGCAGGAGAAAAAAACAAACCCCAAAAATCCCGCAAAGCTGCTGGGGGACTCACTAGGTTTGGGAAATTAGCCTTATAACAGAATTCTCCCTAACACAGGGATAGAGGTTTGATGGGTTGTGGAAAAGGGGGTATACCATGTCTCACCATTGGGTGCTTCTCCCCCACTCCCTGAGGATCCCGTACCCAGGTGATCCTCGCTCGTCCACCCCAGGGTAAGATCCAAAACCGATGGCCTTTCCCTGGCCACCTGATTTTGTGAACCCCGGGGACTAGGTTGTGAAACACACTCTGATTTTTCACAGGGCTGACAAAAATGCATGCCTTTAGATGTACAATGCAAAGCCCAAACTATTAGGTTGGCCAAGGGGATAAAGGATCCTCATTTGGTCCAACTAACCAAAACAGTCAAATTCTACTGTCGTGTGCTACTGTCTCATGTTATGATGTTGCATGTGCTGCATGAAATGTTGACATTTTGCAATGATTGTATTTACTATTTGAAAAGGGAAGATTTAATGTGTTTGTTTTTTTCATACAGTACAAGTATGAAATATTCTGCTCCTACTCAAAACGATGGTTCGAGACTGCTGGTTGTTTGTGATGTAGCACTTGGAAACTGCTTTGACGCGCACAGGAAAGATTTCAGTTTAACAAGTGCACCTTCTGGATATGACAGTGTACATGGAATTCGAAAAGAACCAGGAGTCTTTGCAGATTTTGAGGTATTGAGATCCTTACCAAATAAGATACAATGTTCTGAAAGATATATATTTTGCTCATGTCTCAGATCCTTCAAATTCTCAGTTTGCAAGTTTGCAAATGGTCAGGCAAGACCATACCTTGCAAGTCATTTTTACTGTAATTTTGTACAGTACTGTGAGCTGGGATATTTGAGTATTTTATATTGTTGGTCACTATTTTAGGCTTTGGCTTCTTTTTACTTATCATGGACCATGAAATGTCAATCTTTTTATACCTTGCCATTCTCAGATTTTTTTTGCCTCATTTAATTTGTATTTGAGTGTCATTTAGTCGGAAACAAAAATACTACAATGTCTAAGAATTATCTTCTTTCCATGCAAAAACCCTCTCCAGTGACTTGTTTACCTAGCCATAGTTCTCCCACCATCTGTCTAAAAGACATAATCAATCTTTCTCAACAGTGTGTTTGATAGAGTAATAGGTTTACTTTGGAGGGACAGGTGTTTACAGTGTGCATCTGGTTGTACATGCACATGAGCATATGGTACCACCTTTTGGTTTGAAATGGATCTTGCGCTTGGTTTTCATCATTACATTTTAAACTGTCAACATCAATTTGCTTTTGTTGAAATCGTTTTATTGCACATCAATCCTCATCTTGCATGTATGCAATCAGTGGAAACATTATCACAGGAAAAGTCAAGAAAACCATAAAGAAGACAACAATAACACAAAAACCAGATACAAAAAGGAAATTGCATGTCGCGTTCATCCTATACATAGTTAACAATAAGATGGGGTCTACCATATATTTCAAGGTATTACAGTCCTCATGTGATCTAACATTAGCATCAATCGGGACATTGGACAACTTACTTTACCAATACCCCTATCGTGGCAGTATATCTTGTTCCAAAGCTGAATCGCAGCAAGTGTAACATTGCGTTCTGCAGGGTTTGTCATCTGATGAACCAAACATCACAATTATAAGGGCATTATAGGCTTCCATGTTGTCCGTGATCTCTCCGGGTCCCCTCTGTAGGCCTCAATACCATACTGCAGTCTCAGCCGGAGACCACCTCCGCAGGTCCTCCCACCACAGTGAAAATAATGGGCCAGCTTTCAACTTCTAGGACATGGCTATCCTGCATTTAGCTAATATACAAACAAGGTCCATTAGCTTAACCGCATGTGCTGCGTTCCTTGGTCTGGCATACATGCCCAACAAGCATTCATCTGGTGTCTGTTTAAATCTAGTAACCCCAGCCCTCTCCAGCGTCTGGTTAATCAGTCCCCAGAATCTTTGTACGACGTGGCATTGCCACAACATGTCCATGAGATCCTCCACATTAGAACCACACCACGGGCAAGCACATGATCCCTGCTTGGCAAATTTCATCAATCTATGCGGTGTCATGTATGTCTTAAGCAGGATACTTAATTGCACCAATCTGTGTCTGGCATTCCTAGAGACCCTTATTATATACACCATATCATTTTCCCAATCGAGATCCTTAAAGGTCTTATGCAAGTCAGTTTCCTGTAGCTATTTTACCCATAGCGATTTACCACTTATGCCCACCAGTAGTCCAGCATATAGTCTCGACACTCGTTTCCAACCATCTTCTAGCTCATACATCAACATCAATACCTTGTCATTTTTAGGTTCCATGGGTACACCCTGCTATTTCCCTCTAATAGTCGTCGTCAGTCTCATGCACAGCAGAAACTTCCCTGTACGCAACCCACATTCCTCCATCGCCACTGGGAAGTCCATTAGCATGCCATCCCTAAAGAGATCTCTGCATGTGGCCAATCGCACAGCCTCCCAGGCTCTTATCCTGTGGACATCCCCTCTGTTCATTTTTTAACTTTTGTAAGTGGGACATGTGGGCAATAAAGGTCTCGAATCCCAAGCATCTTTAACATTCCCTAATCTATCTACCCAGCCTTAACAGAGTCAGGGTGCATGGCAAGCATTTCTCAGGAATCCACAATGCCTCCTTCAGCCCTATCAGTGTGATGGCCAACTGCATCAGGTATATGTCCAGAGTCATCTCATCAGACAGCCACCATGCCAAATATTGCAGTTGGGCCGCCAAATAATATAATTCGAACCAGGGGAGTTGCACCCCACCATTTTCCCAGCTCCTATATAGGGTTGTCAGTGCTGTCAGTGTTGTCTCCCTGTTCCCTACAATAATCCCCTGGTTATATAAGGCCCAGGAGACACTAAACGGTACATTAGCAAAATGATACAGTATCCATGTTAGCACAACCACCTTGACCAGTGACCATTATCGAAAAGGGCAATTTGCTCCAAAAACCCATCGATTTCACTTTCCCATACAATGCCGAACTGTGTTCTGCTTGTTTTTATTTTCACAATTGCTGCAAATATTAACCCCCAAATATCTAAGGGCATCCAAAGCCCATTGATACCTACATTTGGCAAGTCTTCTACACTTCTAGTGGAGGGTCCAGCGAACGAAAATACAGGACTTGTCTCTGCTCACTGTGATGCCTGAGAGTGCAGCAGAATTATCCAAGACTTCCATCACAAATGGCTGGTTATGGGTAGGTTCCTGAAGATATAGCAGCATATTATCTGCATACAGTGATATCAAGTGACTTCTCCCGTCTGCCACTATCCCAGCAGCATGAAATGTAGCCCTTAAATACACTGCCAGTGTCTCCAAAGCTAGAATAAACAAAGTTGGTGACAGTGAGGAGTCTTGTCTAGTTCCTCTTCAAAACTCCCATGCCTCAGATATGTGCCTGGCTGTTTTAACCCTGGCCACCGGTGCTTTGTATATTAATCTGATCCATCTCAGGAACCCCTCACCTATCCCAAAACCACAGAGTGTATCATACATCCATGGCAAGTACACTGAATAGAAAGCCTTGATGGCAGCAAAAGAGACCATTATATATTCAGCTTCAGAGTGTCTGGTTCTTTCAATGATATGGTGCAATGTCCTCAGATTCAATGAAGTATTCTTGTCTGGTACAAACCCTGTCTGGTCTTTTGTATAACTGAACCTATCACTTGACGTAGTCTCCCTGCTAACAGAGCCATCAGAATGTTGACATCCTGGTAACGGTCAACATCAATGTATCTATAATGAACCCTCATGAATTTCTCTATTCTCCCAGTGCACCCCGTGAAGCAGGTATTTTCTGAACATTTTTATTTTTCTATCCTCTTTTTTGGTCACGGTGAGTGATGTGGAGAAAAAAATGCCTATGATGATTACTTAATGAGGCATGGAGAAAGGATAGCAAGTGACAACCAATGCCAAACAAAACAGATTTCGGCTTTAAAGAGGGCTATTTCCAACAAGACCGATATTATGGCACCAGGGGAGCACCCAAAGGTACAAGCATGCATATAGAAGGAAACAAGGGCTGGTGTTTTTAGATTTCTCCAGCATTGGATCTTTCATGGATTCACATGCTTTGAATATTCCCCGTCGTCAGGCTGGGAATCCCCGGTACATTATATAGACCCTTTCCCGTAGGAAAACTTTTTCGACGCTTATGCGTCCTATCCACCTCGTTTTGTATCATGCGTGCCCGTGCCGTCAGGACGTCATGATATAAATACAGGCCCCGCCCCCGCGCTCCCTCAGATTTCAACCGTCTTTCAAAGCAGTGGGATCTTCGTGTTACTACTAGTGATAACTAGATTGTTTTTTTGTCTGTTTCGCGTAAGCGAAGTTCAAATCTGGAGAATTATGTAAATAAAAGAAGGCTGGTCGACTGGCTTAATGACGGAGCGGGTGCCTACCCGGCTTCGGAAGTTGGCTCCACGGCCTCCAGGAGCAAGTCGGAGCCTCCATCGAAGAAGGTGCGGCCAGCAGAAATTCGCCCTGAGGACAAGCATAAGGGGAAACATGCTGGATCCTCCTCATCTCATAAAAAGCCCTCCTCCTCCTCATCATCTAAGACGGAGAGGCTGGCGCTGTCTAAATCCTCCTCAGGGGACCGTCCCAGGTCTTCCGTGAGTCGAGAAGCTTCAGCCGGGAAGTCGGCATCAAAATCGACAACGAAGTCTAAAGGCTCGACGACGACGACTTCCTCGTCGACCTCGGTGTCATTGACGATGCCTATTACCGTTCAAGCAGCAGCGGTTGGGATTCCTTCGTCGACGGAAACTCAGTCTATGGCTTGGCTGCCTGAGGTCTATGACCCGATCCCCCCTGAGGTCTTACTGCAGCCAGACACGGCCTGCTCGGCGGAAGGGGAAGGTGACATGGTTCTGCAGCCATTGGATTTAGGCTTACGGCCTTCCACGTCGACGACGACGGCGACGAGTGCGAGCGGGGGTATGGTACCTATATCATCCACGTTGCTGAACCCCCAGACAGTTTTGTCTCTGGATGTGCTTAATACTCTTCAGAAGCTACTACAGCGGCTGGATACCCAGTTCCCTCAACCTGGGACGTCATCGTCACTTCTGTCTGTACCTTCCGTCGACGAGCAAACTTGTACGGCTCGCTCGTCGACGAATCACCCATCGGCTCCCCAGGCGGTAAAAGATCGTCCTCGAGCTCAGGAGGAGGGTGAGTTGTCGGAGTCCGACTCTATACATGATGACTCTGGGTCAGACATCTCCCTGTCACCGTCGAGGGACCCGACATGGAATTCGGATGTAGAATTGGAGTCTACGAGGAGCCAGACACAGCCATCTCCCCCTGATGATGTGGGAGCCTTCCATGCAATGATGGGGAAAGCGTGTTCCGAATTCGGCTTGATTCCTGAGGAGCAGAGGAAAGACTGTTTCCTTTTTGACCATATGGGTCAAAGGAGAAAATCGGTATTTGCCATCCCAATCCTTGACCACGTGTGGCAAGAAGGTCTCAAAACGATGCGCCATCCGTTCTCGGAACCAGCCATAAAGGGACGGATCGAGAAAAAGTTTAAAGCTCCGGAGTCCACTCCAAAATGTCTAACATCACAGCCTTTGTCTGACTCGGTGGTGTCGGCGGCAGCAGCTAGGAAGGCCAGGGTCCAGCAAAAATGTTCAACGCCACCGGAAAGCGAGGCTAGGAGGCAGGACGCATTTGGAAAGAAGGTGCTCTCGGTCGGAGCGACGACAGTAAGAGCAGCCAATTCCTTAGCGATCGTGTCACGATATGATAGGGAAATGTGGCACAAATTAGCCCCTATCCTAGAACACCTGCCAGACGAACACCGAAAAGCAGCTATGTTACTGGTGCGGGACGGCGAGGAGGCCTCGAACCACGCTATTAATATCGCAGTGGACCTAGCAGAGTCTGGTTTCAAACAAATCAACCATGGAGTAGTGCTTCGTCGACAAGCGTGGCTCAAATGTACTACTTTCCGTCCTGAAGTACAGTACAAAGTCCTGGACATGCCATGCGAAGGGGAGCACCTGTTTGGCGAAAAGGTTGATGAAGCGCTGAAAGGGATGAAAGAAGACACGGATACTGCTAGGTCCCTCGGCGCCCTTCAAACGGGTAGAAATTTTCGCTCTTTTCGCCCTTTCAGAGGTGCTTCTGGAAACTCCCGCTTTGGAGCCTCGAGGGACCGTGGATTTAACAGGCCCTCGTACTCTTCACAAGGGTTCAGACGAGCGTCCCAGTCGGCACGTGGAAGCAGGGACTATCAAGCCTCCAGGCGGCGAGGCTCAGGTCCGTCGTCAACGAAGAACAAGCAAACCAGCAACCAATGACGGCCTTCGGAACGTCCTGGGGGGTCGAGTCTCTCATCACTTCGACCGATGGAAATGCATCACCAAAGATCGATGGGTCCTAGACACGATTCGCATGGGTCATGCGCTGCAATTCAAAGACAAGCCTCCGCGTCTTCCTCCTTTATTCTCGACACAGCCCCACCTCCAAATCCTACGACAAGAGGCGGAGCTTATGTTGCGAAAAGGGGCGGTAGAGAGAGTTCCTGTGGCACAGGAAGGCCAAGGAGTTTATTCCAGGTTCTTTGTTGTCAAAAAGCCAAACGGCAAATGGAGGCCCATTCTCGACCTGAGGGTACTCAACAAGTGGCTAAAGAGCCAAAAATTCAAAATGCTAAAACTCCAAGAGGTTATCAGATCGGTGCAACCCATGGACTATCTCTCTTCACTAGACCTTCAGGATGCTTATTTTCACATCCCAATACGCCCACGACACAGGAGATATTTAAGATTCGTCGTCGGGAGAAAGCATTTTCAGTTCAAGGTCCTCCCGTTCGGGCTCAAGTCCTCCCCCAGGACGTTCACCAAGTGCTTGGCCCCTATAGCGGCCCATTTAAGGAAGGATGGTCATCATGTCTATCCATATCTAGACGACTGGCTAATCAGAGGGTCATCCAAGGAACAAACACGAGACAGTCTACGAGCCACAATGTCCATCTTACAGGAACTGGGCTTCGCAATAAACTTCAACAAGTCCTCAGTAGAGCCTTCGAGGACCTTGGTCTTTCTAGGAGCGGAGTTTCATACGCACACAAGCCTGGTGAAACCATCCAGCGAAAGAATTCAGAAACTTCAAAACAAGGCGTCGGAATGGAGCGGCGGTACCAGAGTCTCTGTGCGCAAGTACATGTCCCTGCTAGGGACCATGTCGTCCTGCATTCCGTTAATAAACAACTGCCGTCTGTTTATGAGGCCTTGCCAGGAATTTCTAGCGGACCGTTGGGCACAGAGCAGAGGTCGCTGGTCCGACAGACTGGTCGTCGACGAACAACTAGTTCAAGCACTCGGCTGGTGGAAAGTGTCTACTCACCTAACGAGAGGGATGCCTCTACTGGAACCAGAGTTCCAAAAGACGGTGGTGACGGATGCATCGCTGAGCGGATGGGGAGCTCATCTGGATATGTTACAGGTACAAGGCCAGTGGTCTTTGCAGGAGTCCTCCCTGCATATCAACCTGCTAGAACTGAGAGCAGTGCGATGGGCTCTGAAGTCTTTTCTTCCGCAACTGAGGGACTCGGTGGTGCGTGTCATGACGGACAACACCACTACGATGTTCTACTTGAGGAAACAAGGAGGGACACGTTCCAGGTCCCTATCGACAGAGGCACAGAAAATCTGGCATTGGGCCCTTCAACACAACATACAAATCTTAGCATTTCACCTACCAGGAGTGAAAAACGTGGAAGCCGATGCCCTCAGCAGAGAAATGAACGAAGTTCACGAATGGGTGCTGAACGACCAACAACTTCAACAAGTATTCAAGGAATGGGGACACCCTTCCATAGACCTGTTTGCAACGAAGAACAACAAGAAATGCCATCAGTACGCAAGCAGATGGCCTCAGCAGGGCTCACTGGGGGATGCGTTCTCATTCCCATGGACGAACAAATTCCTGTACGCATTTCCTCCTTTTCCCCTTGTCAGGAGGACGTTGCAATGGATCCTCAGGTACCCATGTCGGGTAATTCTGGTGGCCCCATACTGGGCCAGACAAGTGTGGTTTTCAGACCTACTACACTTAGCGGCGGCGGAACCGATGAGATTCCAGAAGACCCCCGACCTTCTGTCTCGACAGGAGGGTGTCGTTTGGCATCACGACCCGGACAGCCTCAAGTTGACGGCCTGGCTCCTGACTTCGCCGAATTTGGTCGGCTAACGATTCCGGAGGACTGTCGACGTATCCTGCAAGCGGCAAGAGCACCTTCCACAAACGCCTCATACGCGTACAAATGGAAAAGGTTCTGTCAATGGTGTGAGGATCAACCAGGTTTGGCCCCGCAATCGATTAGGCCGGAACAGCTCCTTCCATACTTGCTGTTATTAGCTCAAATGGGCCTGTCGGTGTCGTCAATAAAAGTACACCTAGCAGCCATTTCCAGGTTTACTCGTCGACGGCACTCGGCACCATTGTTCAGCGACCGCCTGATTAAGCACTTCCTTAAAGGCCTCTTTCGGAGTTTCCCTCCAGAGAAGAAATTTCCACCGGAGTGGAGCCTCAATCTGATCTTAACGTCTCTTATGAAACCTCCGTTTGAGCCAATGTCATCATCGTCTCTGAAGTTTCTGTCGTGGAAATTGGCCTTCCTGGTGGCCATCACTTCAGCCCGACGTATCTCAGAAGTTCAGGCTCTAATGGTGGACCCACCATACTTACGATTTTTCAAGACCAAGGTAGTCCTAGCCACTAACCCACAGTTCATACCAAAAGCTCCTTCGGTGTTTCATAAACACTCTTCTATCGTGTTGCCTACGTTTTTTCCGGAGCCATGCTCGGGAGCGGAGCGCATGCTACACACATTGGATGTAAAAAGGGCTCTCAAGTTTTATCTTCATCGTACGCAACCGTTCAGAGAAACGAGACAGCTGTTTGTGGCCTATGGGTTGGGTGCTAGAGGAAAAGCCATTTCAAAGCAAGGACTTTCAAGATGGGTGTCATCTACCATCTCGTACTGCCATTCCAAGGCAGGGAAGCCTCTTCTACGACGGCCAAGAGCTCATTCAACTAGAGCAGCGGCATCGTCGACGGCACTGTGGGCCGGAGTCCCTCTAGGGGACATCTGCATGGCGGCTACCTGGGCGACTACACACACCTTTACCCGCCATTACTGCCTGTCGCAGCAACATGCCGAAGACACCCGGATGGGACAGGCGGTGCTTCGACACCTATTCCAGTAAGGTAAGCCCCGGCTGCGGGGTGGCATCCTGTGGAATTTATGACTGTATGTGGTCCGTTTTTTCCCTATGTAAACTATTACTGATGTATACATAATCTTAGGGAACGGCCTTTTGCGAAGAATGTATAGGGGTTTGCATGCACACCTCCTCTTGGGGGTAGTACTGCTATGTAATCTATTCAAAGCATGTGAATCCATGAAAGATCCAATGCTGGAGAAGGGAATAGTTTCTTACCTGTAACTCCATTTCTCCAGCATTGGTATCTTTCATGGATTCACATGCGCCCACCTGCCTCCCCTGATCATGCAAACCGGTTCCCCCACTACTTTGGGGGCCGAAATCTGAGGGAGCGCGGGGGCGGGGCCTGTATTTATATCATGACGTCCTGACGGCACGGGCACGCATGATACAAAACGAGGTGGATAGGACGCATAAGCGTCGAAAAAGTTTTCCTACGGGAAAGGGTCTATATAATGTACCGGGGATTCCCAGCCTGACGACGGGGAATATTCAAAGCATGTGAATCCATGAAAGATACCAATGCTGGAGAAATGGAGTTACAGGTAAGAAACTATTCCCTTATCAAGGAACCCTATGTCAAATCGGTCAAATTGACAAGTTTCAACACCATTGGCCCTGAAGAAGAAAGACATTTTGCCATCAAGGGGCGAGAAACGGATCTTAGATCAGAGTGGGTGGTGGTCTGGACAGAGAGAATGATGTCACGCGAGTTTCACATTGATTCCAAAATAGCAGATCTATGTGGCTTCAACCCCAATTCCATTCCAGTTACATTAATACTGATTCCAGCAGCAGACCTAAATATTGCAGTGATGATTGTGATGAACACTGTGGAGTCATCACTAATCCCTAGTCTAAAATCTCCTCCCATGTGGCCAGTGGATGGCAGCCGCTACCTGATCCTGACCCTGGGGGTGGTATTATGAGGGAGGATCACATAGGAGGAGATGGCTGCTGGGGAGATGTGGTGACCCCACCAGGAGGGACACAGTATACTTCTCTTCCATGTGAAGAAGATCCTATAATCCCTGATCTCTTGATGGCCTGTTGTCTGTACACCAATCCTTTCAATAATAAAACTCAAAAGACCTCTTCTTGCTGGACAGGATAGCATTCACACTTCATGTGCACATAATATTCACATAACATCTTCTATGTCTGACCATCTTGACTTTAATAAAAATCCAAAGCATTACAGCTTTACAGAGTGTCTAGCTCAATGGACTCCAAGTCCCATAAAACGTATAGTAATGGGACGCGGAAGAGGAGAAAGTAGTTCATGTGGAGCGGAAAGCACACCAAGCTGAATGTGCAGACTAGTTGTTATACCATTCAGCTGTGCAGGACATTTAAAAATGTTGTGCCTTTGAAAATGCATAGCAGATGTAGAAAGGGGACAGCAAAGAGAAGGCTGTCGGGAGCGCGGTCACGCAGCGCAGCAACCATCCTACCGGCAAGTGAGAGAGAAGTCTGCGGGAAGACTGGAGCACCGCACAAACATCGTGGCGGCAGTACGCGAAGGGTTGGGAGCACCAGGAAACACTGGTGATTCTGCCCTGGAGTATGGGGAGGCACAGGGCGCACCGACATGCGTGCAAGCAATTACCAAGCTGGTTTGAATACTCGTCAAGTAATAGTGAAAGACTAAGTTTACACAAGTCTCCATACAAGGGATGCCAATATGGGGAAAGTTGGAGTAAATGTTGTCAAAAGCAAATCAACATTAGTAGTGAAGTAATTGAAAGGCAAGATCTATACACCTCTTCATATAGGAAAGGTCAATATGTGGAAGATTGAAACTAACCTTGCCACAAGCCAATGAACATTACTAATGAAATTAACAAGCAAAACCTGAACAAGCCTCCATATAAGGGATGCCAATGTGGGGGAAGTTGGAACAAGTAATAACTGAAACCAGTGGAGTATAAAACAGTGAAGGAGTAAGAACTGTGTTATACTCAAATGAGAATGAGAATTGAAAGGTTGTAAGAAGACCTGGTGAAGGTGTTGCATCAGGCAGTGAGCCTTTGGGGGAACGATACCTGGCAGGAGAGTTTACCAGGGATCTGTCAAACATAGAGAGAGGAGCATTTCTGGCAGGAGAGCACATCAGGTGATCCAGCCAAAGTATATTTAAGAAGAAAATACATTGTAGAACGTGTTTCTGGCAGTGTAGTATACCAGGAAATCCTCATCAATAAGTTGATTGGTGGAAGAGACACTTTTTGCCATCCTGACAAAAATCACAATTGCTTTAAAAAGATACTCTTTGTCAGTCTTAAGCAAGTGCTAAGACATTTTTACTTACATTGCCAAGAGATATTTTACCTTTCTTGAAGCATCATTTATTTGGAAGAGACACTTTCATCTTCAGGGAAGCGTTATGTGAAAGAGACATTCCTACCACTCTTCAAGAACTTTTGTGTGAACTGAATCTTTCCAATATTCTACCTGAAACAATTCAGGGCAAGAGAATCCTCCCATGGACACAAGGATTGTTCTGTTGGATTTATATACCTAATCTTCGCACTTATTTTTCAGAGTTTAAAATAGAGACATTTACCTTGCACATTTTGTTGTTCATTTATAGTGTGAGGGTGAGATAAGTTTTGGATACAAGGACAGTTTGCTTAAGTTGGAGGACGAGATATAGGCTATTCCCTAGTTTTGATTTGATAGGCAGGGCAACTCTCATTTGGATAGGGATAGGAGGGCCTTTATCCAAACTATTTTAATAAAATGTAAATTCTCTCGCCCTCAACGATGAGAAGACAGAGTTGCTCATTATTACTTCAGGCCCTCGACTGAGGAAACTGGACCCCCTTTACAAGTGCTCCATAGTGAGACAAGTCAAGATGCTGTAAGTGTACCTGGACGCTGAGTTGTCCATGAAACCTCTGGTCTCATCTGCGCTCCTCTTGTGGATATGTTAGAAAGCTTCTGCACTAAATAAGGCCTTACCTGTCCATTAGAAACAGATATCTCCTGGCCACTGCCCTGGGTAAAACTAGACTTGACTATTGCTATAGTCTCTTAATTGGAACATCCCAAGCCAACTTACGCTACCTTCAGACTGCTTAAAATGGTGCGGTTAGCCAAAGGAAAAAGGGTGAGTAGGTCTGCCAGATCCCTATGTTTACTACAGTGCAGCTCAATGCTGCGCTCTCGTTCCGCACCTGAAAAGCGACAAGCAGAAACAGTGGGTGGCCATCGAAAATTACAGACTCAGACCAGTAACACTTGGTGAATGGCTATGGGCTCCTCAAAAAGCATTCCCAAGAGTGTACTGAACCACTTTGCAATGGGCCCCTCATGAAGATGTGGTGGAACAAGAGGGAAATGAAAGGTCTCACAACATGGCCCTCCCCGCTGAGTTGTATTTGGGCTCCACCCATCAGATGCAAAATTCAAGAACCGAACCGCTATCAGAGATGGTATGAGGGGGGCCTAGAAAAAGTGGGGCAAATCATAAAACGAGAAGGGTGTATAACAATCCAGGATCTGGAGGCAGGGCTGCAACTGGGACCTCTGGGGGTGCTTGTTTCTTCAACTGAAAGGAGTGCTAACAACCCCAGCATGGAAAGACACACTTCAAAGAGACCTCACCAGCTTCAAACAGATACTCAACGAGACTCAATTGAGCAGAGGCCTCACCTCCCGCCTGTATAGTTCACTGATAGCAGAGCAACAAAATAATCTCGAGAGCCTCAAAAAAAAGATGGGAGAAATATCTAGGCCCACTAATGTCAGACCAGCTCTGGACAAATGTGCATAACAGCGCTAAAAACATCTATCTCAGCACAGTACAAACTGCATGGAATAAAGCTACTGCACAGGTGGCAGTACGACCCATTAAGACTCTCCAAAATGTTTGATCAGACCAGCCTTCAGTGCTGGAGGGAGTGCGGGAACACAGCTGACTACTGGCATATATGGTGGTCCTGCCCAAAACACAAACATTTTGGAGGGAAGTTCTGGCATGGATTAGGAACAAAGAAGGAATCACCAGGGACATTGATCCAAGGCTTGTGCTTTTTGGGCACGAAGAACAAGAAGGGCGGCTAATGAAAGTCCCCCACATGACCCACTTCTTATTGCTGGTAGCCAGGGCCTGTCTCACAATCAGTTGGAAAGCCTAAAGCCTTCCCTCAGAACAAACATGGGCCCGTAAAGCCAGAGAACTCTACAAGATGGAGAACATTACGGGGGCCATTCATGGAATATCCCCAAGTAGAGAAATGGGGTGGGTGCCCTTCTTGGAGGCCTATAGATGACTCGAGACTTCACCAAGTGCCAGGATCCACCAGGAAATATAACGCCCACGACCCAACAACTCTTACCTGTGCTCTGTTCAGTCTCCTTAAGGGGGGGTGTGGAGGGTGTGGGTGGTGGGGGCAGGAGGGAGGGGAGTTAAGACCAAATTCAGTGTCGAATGACTGTCTGTTCATGAGTTTTTCTAAGATAACTTTTTGAGATTTGTCATGTTGATATGCGACTATTCATGTACTCAAAACGTTCAATAAAATTAATTTAGAAAAAAATGGTGTGGTTAGAGCTATTCCTGGCCTACTAAAACGAGACCATGTGAGTCCCATCTAGCTAGAGAAGGGCTCTACATGGCTCCCAGTCAAGCAGAGGATTACCCACAAACTGCTGTCAAGAACATTTAAGTGTCAGACAGCACTGCTCCCCAATACCTGACCGACTTCCTGGTAGTCAATCAGCCCAGGCGGAATTTGCATTTCAGTGACAACCATAAGCTTTTGCAACCACAATTTAAATTGATAAACTTTGGTGGGACAAGTTTTGATGTGTAAGCACCAAAAGAATGGACTTCCTCTTTCTGTGAGGACGTCCTCATCCCTGCTTGAGTATATCATTTCAATCAAAACCTGTCTGTTCAACCTGAAACCAGGCTGAAGAAAGCTAACCTCATTGTCTCCCTGTCTTCCTATCGTCTATCTAGCTTCTTGCTCCCATTTGTTATGTGTGCGCCCTGAGGCCCATGCGCATGTGGCACGTAATAAAAAATAACATAATAAACTCCAAGATCTTGAACAACCTTTACATTATTGGCATAACTGCAAGGAACATGTTGTTTAGCAATGGTAACACTTCTGGTCAACCACAAATAAAGTAAAAGCCCTAATGTGATGCGGTGCTAAGTGGCCACTTGAGCAGCCTGCAACTGAAGAATTTCCAATTGTATTATATGAATACCTAGCTCCAGAGGGAGTCATCTCTGAGATTCAAGACCTAAAGAAACTTTCATAAGAAAGACATAGTAGGGCACAATACTTTGTACATTGAGACAAGAAAAGCAAATAGCTTGTAGGGTACATGCTAACACTAGTGTTGATGGTGCTGAAACCACATCTAGACAGGCAGCCACAGAACTAGTCGCCAAGAAACATTCTTAGTTAAGAGCATCTGGCTTAGACTAGATATTAGACATGACATTTGATGGAATCACGCTTTGTAAGGCATACCTTTCTCCTACAGATTCCTCAAGTCTTGAAATACACCTCCAGACCAGTTTAGAAACTTTTGATAGTCACCTGGATGCAATGGGTGGCTCCTTTTAGACTCTGAATGGCAACAGTGGTGCCTCTTTATGCTGGAAGTGACACCATCAATGTCTGTGTGTGTATATATACTGACCTGTGCGTACCCTTTTATCTACATGCCTTTTTTCCATGGTCACATACCAACATACTCTTACGTCCCTTTGCCTTTCCTCCATACTGTATGGGCGTCCCTCGCAAGGGACGGGAGACAGATTTTTTTTCACCAGAAAACATCTTCTTCCCCTTTAAATTTAGAGGGACGCAGGGCTGCGGCCCTGGGAGCATGCGCTTGCCTGACTCCGCCCACCGGCGCCACTCCCCACTCCCTTTATCCGCGCCGACAGGACAGGGCCGAATTCACCAGCACTCCTGTGTTTGGCTTCGGCCATGTAATACCACACGCTCTTCCCCATATATTCTTCTAGCTTTGTCTTTTTCTTTTCAATTAGGTAGTTGGTCCTCTGATGCCATGCTCCTCCCCGGGACATGTTGACTTCAGGGGGCTTCAGCAGGTGTCCAGCCTGCGAGGGGCTCTTCCCTGCATCCGACCCCCATGCCCTTTGCCTCCGCTGCCTTGGCCCCGACCGCGCTGGGAAGGTTGTTTTGCGTGCGACGCACTGGCTCCACGGGCACTGAAGAACAGGCTAGCTAGGTGGAAGGAGCTATTCCAGAAATCAACTCCGGAGGACTTGAAGGACTTTGTCAAATATCGCTCGAGGCCAAAGGAAAGGCCTCTATTCACCACTGCACCCATAAGGGCGACTCCTTCCCAAGGAAGCGCCCGACCTGCAGGAACCTGTTGGGTTGTAGCACCAGTACACGTACCGAGGCTAGTCCAGCTACCGGCCTTATGGCTGTGGGGTCTCTGGAGCCTTCCGGGTTCAGTACTGAGGAACCATAAGGTTTTTTTTACCGGGGTTACTCCCGAAGGGAAACGCCCTAGTACCGGCATCATGTCCGAGGGGGCACCTTCATGCAGCACTACCGGCAGCTTTGCCGAGGGAAATACGCCTTTCCGGTCACGGCCTGACGTGCGGGATAGGCCTTGTGTTCCAACACCAAGCGTCTTGGACGGCACGTGGCACACAGCTCGACAGAATGGCCACCGCGCCAGGCAAGATGGCTGCTCGTCCGATAACCCCTCGTCCAATACCCTCTCTTGCGGAGCAGGTGGAGGAAAGAGTCACAAGGTGGGACTGGTATCCACCAGGTGCGTGGCCTACAGTTTATCCATCAGCAGCGCAGGGCAGGTTTCCCCTGCACCACAGGCAGTGTGTGCCCTGGCCCCAGTTGCCCTCAGCCACTCCGCCAATATCACCTGCCACCTCTACAGCCTCCGAAGATAGGTTCTTCGAAAGGGTTCCTAGGGCTGATGCGAACTCCCCAGATAGGGGCCATCCTTTGGGACGCCATCAGGGACATGCTCCCCCAGGTCACCCCACCAGCACCCATAGTCATTCCTCCTATGGCTCTGGTACTGCAGGCCCCAACGCAGCCACCTCTGTCCCAGCCGGCTCCTCCAATTCCGGCTTCCCTGACTCCCACAGTGCAGGCGGTTCGACACCAGCATCCGCAGCAGCCACCCGCTCCGGTCTCCACACCGCATCCCACGGCGCCCAGCACTCCTAAACTAGCTTCGGACCCTCCGATCACCCTGGTGGACACAGACGAGGAGGACCCCAACACAACATCTTCAGCCAGGGCCTTCCACGAACCCCTTGCAGGTTTGGCAGAGTATTTGGGCCTTCTTCAACCAGAGGTAGAGCAGCCAGAGGAGGGGGTCTTGGCAGAGGTCCTCACCCTACGACCCCCTACCAAAACGGGGATCCCGATGCAGAAAGACATAGTTGCCCTGGCCAAGAAGGGGTGGCTCAAGCCGCACTCAGCCCAGCCTGTCAATCAGCGCCTGGAAGCCAAGTACAGGCAGATGTAGGGGAACACACTCTTGCTTTCGGTGCATCCTCAACCGCACTCTTCTGTGATCGCTGCAGCGTCACTCTATTCCAAACCTCAATCATCCTCGGCCACCTCGTCCTCAACGCTGCTAGGCAAGGAGGAGAAGATCTTGGGGGCGTATGGGAAAGATTGGGACAACAACTCTGCTGGCCGAGATCTGGTCGCTCGTTGAGAGCCAGGCATTGGAAGAAGTCCCAGCCTCCCAGCGAGGATTGGGCTTCTATTCCAGGATTTTCACCATACAGAAGAAGAACCAGGCTGGCCTGAGAGTTGTGTTGGACCTTTCCACCCTCAATCTCTCCCTCCCTCTGCAAAAATTCAAGATGGTTACACCAGCTCTTATTGCGGAAACAATGTACAGGGGAGACTGGATGTGCTCCCTGGATCTGAAGGACGCTTATCTACAGGTCCCAATTTGGCAGCCACATCATTCCTTACTGCGCTTCAGGATCATGGGCTTCCATTTCTAATACAAGGTGCTAGCCTTCGGCCTCAACTCAGCGCCCAGGGTATTTACCAGGTTAATGAATGCAGTGGCAGCCCTCCTCAGGGCTCAGGGCCACCACGTCTACCCATACCTGGATGACTGGCTCGTCCGGGTTACCTCATCGGAAGCAGTTCAGCATACTGCCTCTGCACTGATGAACACACTCCACGACCTGGGGTTCACTACCAATCTCAAGATGTCTCAGCTGCAGCCCACGCAGAGCCTGACCTTTTTGTGACTCATCTGGGACTCGAGCTCCGTGAGAGTCATTCCTTCAGAGGACAAGATTAGGGCCATCAAGAGAGCTACAGCTCACATCCTCTCCAGACCAGCCTGCTGGTACCAACACCTACTGGGTCTTCAGGCAGCGGTCCTCTTGGCCGTACCCCACAGAAGACTCAGTATGTAGAGATTAAAGCTGCACTTCGCAGCCTCATGGAATCGGGAGAAGGGCTCCCAAGAGGAGCCAGTCAGCATTCCTTCCTTTCTCCTCTCGGACCTCCAATGGTGTTACGCGAACTTCAAACTGCGGCAGGGCAAGCCCTTCTGACAACCGGCCCCCCCGAGTCACTGTTACTACGGACTCTTCCCTAGAGGGCCGGGGAGCCACCCTGGACAGCCACAGCATCCATGGAATCAAGACTCGGCAGGAGCAGGAGTCCCACATCAATTGGCTAGAATTGAAGGCCTTATGGTTGGCCCTCAAGGCCTTTCTCCCTCTTATCGAGGGGAAGACAGTTCTTATCCAGACAGACAACTCCACCAGCATGTATTATGTCAACAAGCAGGGGGGCACTAGATCCCCTCCCCTACGCTGTGCACCCTAGCAGTTAGCATGTGGGAACGGGCGCTGGAGAACAACATCTACCTCATGGCTGTCCACCTCCTGGGATAATCCAACCTGGAAGCGGACAGGCTCAGCAGACTGGTGGCGGACAATTACGAGTGGCAATTGAGCAACCTGGTACTGAAGGAGATCCTCAGGTGGGGGCATCCCCAGGTGGATCTATTTGTCTCCCGGGACAACAGGAAATGTCAACAGTTTGCCTCCTGGCAGGGGCAGGCCTCCGTCTCCCTGGGCGACGCATTCCAAATACAATGGAACGACATGATGACGTATGCTTTCCCGCCCACGCCCCTGGCCCACAGGGTGATCTGAAAAGTAAAGGGATCCTGGCACCTCAGCATCATTCTGATAGCTCCCTGGTGGCTGGCGAGACTGTGGTTCTCGGAGTTTCTCAGCCTTTTGGACAGACCACCCATTCACCTACCGCTGCGCTCAGCTCCTCTCCTGGCCCATCAGGAGGGCAAGGTACTCCACCCTGTTCCTCACAAGCTAGCCCTCGCACCTTGGTTCCTGAGCAGATCATGCTGAAACACTTTAGCCTATCTCAGGCTAATCTAGAGATCATCCAGGGTGCTAGAAGCAAGGCTACCAGGAGGCTATATAAGAGTAAATGGTCTAGATTTTGTCATTGGGACGACTCTAGGTAGATGACTCTCTTAAGTGCACCTTGGACGACATGCTCTCCTTTTCAGCACACCTCGCTCATTCCGGTGTGCAGGTGGATACATGCCGCACCCATCTGGCAGCCATAGGGGTTTACAGGAATTCGAAGGAGGGCCTCTTCTCCTCCTCCAACCCGGTGGTGAAGCGACATCTGGCAGGCCTCCACAGGCTTTACCCACCTATAAAGAAGCTACACCCCGTGTGGGACCTCAATGTTGTGTTTGGCGCCTTGGCGCGCACACCTTTTGAGCCTATGGTGTCCGCGGACATCAGGCTGGTCAACATAAAGACAGCTCTGCTCGTGGGTCTCACCTCAGCTCGCAGGGTCAGCGAGATCCAGGCTCATGTGGCACCCTACACACTTTTCCCAGGGTCAAGGTCGTCCTGCATATGCACCCTGCCTGCCTACCCAAGGTGACCTCCTCCTGCCATCTCAACGAGGAAATAGTCTTACCCACTTTCTTCGCTGACCCCAAAGATGGGCCTCAGAGGGTCTTGCACTGTCTGGATGTCAGACGAGCGCTGAAATACTACCTGGACAGAACCAAGGACTTCCTCAAGTAGGACGCCTTGTTTGTCACTTTCGGTGGGTCAAGGTCCGGTTATCAGGCATCCATAGCACGGTGGATGATTGCGGCCATCAAGGAGGCCTAGTAGGGGCAGCACAAACCAGTGCCAGCGAACTTGCATGCCCATGCGGTCAGAGCCAAGGCCACGGCCATTGCGTTCCAACGGCATGTCCAGTGGCAGGTCATCAGCAGGGCGGCTACCTGGGCCACCCCTTCGGCTTTCTGTAAACACTACTGTTTGGACGCTGCCTCTAGGTCAGATGCGGCATTCGGGCAGGCGGGTCTAAGAAACCTGTTTTCTTAAGGAGGTGCTCCACTCCACCCTGGTGCTACATTCAGTTGTAATCGCCCATACAGTATGGAGGAAAGGGGACGGGACATAAGAGTAATTAATAGTTACTCACCGTAGTGACTAACGTACTCTTAGTCCATAGTCCCCTTTCCTTCATACGTCCCACCACCCCCCAATAATACTGCTGTCATTAGGCAATGCTGATCATTGTCGACGCATCAATGGGGACTGAGGAGTGGCGCCGATGGGCGGAGTCAGGCGAGCGCATGCTCCCAGGGATGTGTCCCTGCGCGGCTTTAAATTTAAAGGGGAAGAAGATTCCCATACAGTATGGCGGAAAGGGGACTATGGACTAAGAGTACGTTAGTCACTCTTTTTCTTCAACATCATGTTGCACGCTTCAAGTCTGTTAAGGACTGTGACAGACACCATTAATTCTTCATTTGGTGTCTGGGACAGGACCATTTCACTACAATAGTTCCTGCCCGCCAGTACACCGCAAAGGGGTGATGGCGGGTTACCAGTTGTCTTCATGGCCTTGAGCAAGTCTGATTGAGCGTATGCTGTTACCAGTTGTCTTCATGGCCTTGAGCAAGTCTGATTGAGCGTATGCTGCTCGTTAGAGAGATGTGTTTCTGTGGTCCTGGAATATGCAGAGACTCGAGTTCAACCACATTACTGGGATAGAAGAAATGGAAGAAGAGGTCTGGGTTTCATAGCAGATCTTCCCACCATCACTCCTTTTCCTGTTGGTGCAATCAGTCCAGGACCTCTGCTCCCCTTTAGTCTGAGCAAGTCTTTGAATTCAATGCAAGTGACAGACTAGCACTACCCACTGCAACAGAGGAGAGGGTAGCTTTTTAGGCTGCCAAATTTGATTAACCTAACTAACGTAGAGTAAATCCAGACCAGACTTGATAGGCAGCATAATGGATAGAAAAGTGATGATCAAAGTATATCTACTTTGATGACACATCCACTAGCTCTTCCATCATCGTTAAGGCACTTGAAGTAGCTGTGAAGATGGGGCAGTCCCCTAGAAACAATATTATCCAGGATGTTTTCAAAATGGATCATGTTTGGAACATTGCCATATTTGTCAGACAGCTTCTATCTGAATCATTAGATTGAACCATAGTCCTCTCAGATCGACATCACGGTATTGTCCCATACATCTGTCGCCTTAATCAACTCCAGGATCTGCGCCTGGGCTTATTATTTCTAATCTTGTAAAGTAAAGAAACTGTAAAACCACACTCAGTCTAACCTTGGAGGCTGGAGATCTGAGGTAGAGTGAAACAAATATTTCCATATGTATAGACTAAACTATTACTGTGCAGCTGGCCTTAAAATCCTGACTTGGCGTCAAGTATATGCTATGAGAATGGCACATTAAGTACTCTGTCCTTGCCAGCCAATAGTTTTAATAGAAGACATTTGTCCTCTTGACTTCCACATTGGCATGTGAATTTCTGAAGAAATGCCATGCCTAACCTCATCCTTCACGTATCATTTGTATGAGAAGGGGAATCTGGTAGATCTCCAGAAGACAGATGGATATCAAATTCTTCATCTTGAGCCCTGGTGACCCTACCAAAGATTGGTGGTAGGAGAGTTGCCTTTCTGAAATAGCTCGATCTGCGGTTGTCAAAATTATTCTGCAAATTAGTTGCTTTGTCAAGTAGGTGGTTTGTTTCCACTTGTGCTTTTATGCTATTTCTGTGTGTTTACTGCTGCTGGGCAACTCAGATGGAATGCAACACAAGTAGGACTTGAGCTCATTGACCTGGGGAGCCTTGTTAGAGATTGCCCAGCAAGAACATCTAAAGTATTATGAAGATGATCAAGATCTGCACCTTGTTGAAGATCTAAAGAATACATTTAAGGTGATTCTAAATGGAATGTTGTGGCAATCTAGTTCTAATTGCCCGTTCTGCCAGATGTAAAATGGTACAATGTTGTACTTTGCTATGTTGGCAGCTAAAAGGTGGAGAAAATGCATTGAGCTACCGATTTGACCATGACCCATGCATGACCATTTGCTTCGTGAACTAAGTAGCACTCTGGATCTCATCACGGGTTGGGCGGTATCCCTGCCTGCGGTAATGCCACCCAACTGTAATTGCGTTGGCACCACCCTGGATCACGGATTGGGTGTTGGTAAATCCCTAGTCCCCATTTGGTCTGTTGGACCCAATGAGACATTTTAAGTGCACATACTGTGCACTAACACAGCCGGCTTTAATTGCGATGAAAACGGGGCACTAAATGGGATTTTAACCTCGAGCAAAAAGCTGGAGGTAAAACAGCCCATTTAGCGCCCAACTCGTGATCGGGCCAGCCCTTAAATGCGGTGGTAATAGTGTTACCGCTGCATTTAAGGGCTACCACCCAACTCGTGATGAGGCCCTCTGTCAGCAAACCACCAGGTGCAGCCATGCAAGTGACAGGCTGGCAGATGGAACACAGAAATCCGCAGGAGGAATGCTAGAGAATCGCAGACCGAATCGTTCAGTGCCAGGTGGGCCAATAAGATAACTAATCCATGTATGGAGGCTGATGCTGCTTTGAGCTTGTATGGGGATATAACCATGCAAGTAAAACTCTTGGGTGATCAGCACTTCCAATTTGACAATTGCTGAGTCGTAGGATGAAGAATGCTGACATGCCAAAACAAGGTTGACATGACTGGCGAGGTTCTGTTGACTAAACCACTTCCCAAGTATACCATTTAGCTGTAGGCAAGTGCAGTTCAAGAATATCTCAAGAAAAAAAAGGCTCATTGGGACAAATTATGGGATCACCTTTTGTGAATGCAGGACGTTTTGGTTACTAGAAGCCAAGGGACCCTGACAAGTAAGGCAGGTACTGCCGTGGCGGTCCCTACAGAGATTGGATAGAAATATTAACTAATCTGTTCATGGATGTTTCGTTAGTTGAATTGACGGTTGTTCTGTGGAGGACATTAATTGTTAGCCTCAAAAGAAGGAAAGCTGCTGGCTGAAATGGCCTTTTCAGTGATTGATTCAATGGACCTAATTCCGAGATTTGAGGTAGCCATGGCGCTATTTGCGCCATGGCTGCCTCCAATAACGGGTCAGAGTCCGGTGTTGTTTAATGGAGACTTACCGGTCCATTCCAAACCTGGAGGGAACGGTAAGTCCCCATTGAACAAACCATTCTCCATTCCCATTTGAGCCCCCATAGGGCTCAATGGGAATGGGGAGGGTGCTAATAACGGGCTCACGAGTAGCAAGCCCGTTATTAGTACTCTGGTCCCTTAGCGGGACCTGTAAAGGACGTGTGGTCCAACCACACGTCCCTTACGGTTCCCGCTAAGGGACCTCGGAATTGGGCGGTAGAGGATTACCGGCACCGGTCTCCTTAACAGTGCCGGTAATCCCTTACCGCCCACCTTGTAATGACCCCCAATGTATTTCCCACGTGGTGCATATCGTTAATAACAAGAGTGATTGGCAATATTTGTGTATGTGCTGCTACTTCCCCATGCTAGAAAGAGGGTGAGTTCTATTGCTGATATTTCATAAAAGAAATCAGTTCCAACTTCTTTAAGGCAGACCCCCCTTTTGAATGTGGGCAGTAACATTTTTGGCCAGTGGTTCCTAATACAATTGGTTGGTTGTGCATAAGAGAATAAGTTGTTATGCAAGCTCTGTTCCAAAAGGGTCATTTAATGGTGCACCACACCATCTTCATTTCTAAGTTGATTAAGGTCAAAGGTGATGCTTGTTAATCTGCTTAGAATCACATGCTGTGCATATGGTCCGACATCCAGTGGAAACCGCGGAGTATTGCATCTTGTCTTTCGGGGACCGAAAGGGGGCGTCGGCATAGGGGTGTCCGTAACACTATACCTATCGTGACGTGTACTGTACCCAAAATCCCTCACCCGCCGAGGTCCCTCAGATTGATTTTTTGATCCAAGATAACTGGTCGCCCTATAGTGAAGCTCCTACTAGAGACGTTGTTTATCTCACCGAATTGTCGGTTATTCCCCGTTAAGTCACTTCAACTTCAAGAACATCTTCAACGAAGTCTACCTGGGATTAGTCTACAGCTGTGGATTTCGCAACCTAAGATCCGGCAGCTGGATTTTCCATGTGGTCGGGCCTTCTGGCCGACCTATACAGTAGGGAGAGAGGGGTCGGGGTGGCCATATTGTCGGTATGTCTTTCCTCCTTTCCCCTCTTTTCCCTTTTGGTCTGGTCATCCTTCCCTTTAGCTATGGAAAGGACTCTTTTTAGATTCTGCCCTAACTGTAGGGTTATATATCCTTGGAAGGATAAACACAGGATGTGTAACGCCTGTCTCCCCCTAGAGCACGATGAGAAACGGTGTGCGACCTGCAAACGCCTTCGACCTAAGACCCTTAAGGAGCAAGGAGCGCCATGTGAAGTGGTGGGCCGCGTACGGTGTGTCGCGGGGGAATCCCCCACCGCCACACCCGCTGAGAGTGACGGGGGTACTTTGGATGACCAAACATCTGTTGCGGATGTGATAGCCCATGAGGCGGGTGCTTCTAGATCAGCCATGCCCGTCTCCGACCCTTTAAGTCCTGACTCTGGTCTCGCTACAGGGACAACACCCGGCGACAGGGGTGTACAAGCGCATCGCACTAAGCACACAACCCCTATACCGGTTTCGACATCTTTGCCGAAAAAGGTGATCCATTCTGATCCAAAGCCTTCCCCGCATCCGCAGCAGTGTCTTGCCACTTGCCAGTCCAAATCAAACAAGGGCGCTGCTCCAAAGGCTGCACACGTTGAAGCGCGTAAATCCGACGCTTCGACGGTCTCGAAGTCCGCTGTAGGCCCGAAAACTACGGCTAGGCCTCTACCCGAAAAACCGACCGTTAGGCCCTCTAGCGCCGCGGAAGGTAGTTTACCTGCCGCTAAACCATCGGAACCTTTGTCTCACGCCGATTCGGCGACTATCGAAAGCAGCATCGAAAGAATTACAGCGGCGGTGGGTCTTATCCCGGTTCCGGACAAAGTTATGGGACAAGCTGCGGAAAAAGTTTCAGATGTGGATTGGGATCCTGATTCTTACGACGCTTACGAAGATAGCCAGGAGCCTCTCTCCAACACCCTAAAGGACTCTTTTCGATGCCGTAGGGCAGAAAACGTTGTTTCTCCACCCGCAGGCCCGTTTGGGTCCTCTAAATGGACTACAGAGAAATTCAAAGGGTGTATGGATCGGCGGGGGAGGATTATCAGGTTTTCTGAACATCCTCCACCGAAAAGGGCTCGAATGGACCCTAATCTCCAAATTGAAGATCAGTCTCATGCCTTCCAGCAGGAAGACGTTGTCCACATGGACACATATAGGACATTTATAATGAAGAAGAAGCTTAATTTCTTCAAAGCTATGAGGAAGAACAATAGGATACTACGGACAACTGGGAGGAAACCCAGCAAGAAGGTCAGGACCCATGGACACAGCAAGATCAGGACTCTGATGTTTTGTGCCTGGATTCTCCTCCGTCCACCCCGCCTCGCCAGGCCTCTCGTGTTGATGACTAAATGGCATTCAACTCCATGTTGAAAAAAGCAGCTGAGTACTTCAAAATTTCCACTCAAGAGGCGGTGGTGCCTGAGCAGGATTTTGTGGAGGATATCCTTAAGGAGAAACCTCCATCTAGCCAGGCCATACCCCTCCTCAACTATGTGAAGAGAAGGGTGGCTCCCTCATTGGTATCAGCTGCTCAAACCCGGGCAGTGAACCTAAGAGTCAAAAAATAATTTCGGCCTTCCCCTTCCGACCCTCTATACATCAGAGGGCACGCCATCCCAGATTCATTGGTAGTGACTACCACTCGGAAAAGGGCAGGGGTACCCCTTGCCACGGGGGACTCACTGCCGGACAACGAATCTAAGCAACTGTATGCCCTTGGCAAACGTGTCATGTCAGCAGCTGCATACACTACGCCGATTGCTAATAATACTACACCATTGGCAAGCTATGCTGACGCCCAATGGAACTTGCTCCAGGAAGGCCTCCAAGAGGTTCCTGAACCCGCAAAATCAAAGCTTCTCTCCATTGTAATGGAGGGAAGAGAAGTTAACCAGCATGTGCTCAAGAACACTCTCGACACTGTGGAAACTGCAGGCAGGTCTCTGGCCCAAGGGACCCTGCTGAAAAGACACACTTGGCTGCGTACGTCTGGTTTTAAACCGGAAACGCATGCCTCCCTTATCAACAAGCCCATTGAGGACTCTAACCTCTTCGGGAAGGCGGTGGATGAGGCTTTGGAAACAGCCAAGAAGGAGCATGAGACTCTGAAGTCTCTGCAACATATCACACAGAAGCCTTCCACCCAGAGGGGTAATAACTCTCGGCGGTCCTTTCGAGGGCAAGCCCATGCTGGTCAAAACAACTACGGCATGGGAAACTTCAACTCAGGACAGACTTCTGGAAACACTGCATACTACCCAGCAAGGGGTAAGAAACGTGGCAAAGGCAGAGGCCCCAATCCCAGAAGAGCCACAGCCTCTGGTCAGAAATTACCACCAAATCCAGGTCCCCTCCCATGTCACCCTGGTCGGGGGGCGATTAACATCTTTCCTCATGTCATAGGAGGGGATAACTTCAGACCAGTGGGTCATAAAGACGGTCGCCCACGGTTACTGTGTGCAATTCGCCCGACCTCCACAATTCAGACTGCCGCGCTCACAGCGCCTTTCACCGGACCATCTGGAGATCCTGAACCAAGAGGTGGAAGCGCTCCTGGGAAAGGGTGCCATAGAAGCCGCCCCTATTCTTCAGGTAAACAAGGGTATTTATTCAGTGTACTTCCTTGTACCCAAAAAGGATCTCGCCATGCGCCATGTTCTGGATCTGCGCCCAGCGAACAAGTTTATAAAACCCCAGAAGTTTTGCATGGTAAACTGCAGGAGGTGATTCAATTTCTGAAACAAGGGGACTACATGGCAACATTGGACATGAAAGATGCATACTTTCATATTTCAATGTTGCCGGCGCACAGAAAATTCCTGAGGTTCATGATCCAGGACAGGCATTACCAGTTCAAGGTACTCCCCTTCGGCATCGCTACGGCGCCAAGGGTGTTTACCAAAGTCCTGGCAGTGGCGGCAGCACACCTGCGCAGAATATCAGTCCCAGTTTACCCTCACCTTGACGACTGACTCATTATGGGGGACTCGTTCGACGTTTGTTTTTTCGAACACCCAAAAAACAGTAGATCTCCTGTTCAGTCTGGGTTTCTCAATCAACGAAACGAAATCCAGTCTAGTCCTCAGTCAAATAAAACAATTTCTGGGAGCTCTAATTTCGACAAAGGACCGTCTCGTCTTCCCCTCCAACGAGAGGGTTCAGAACATGCTTTTTCAGTTCCCTCAATATGTAGCCAGTCGGGAGGTGACGGTGCGCAAAGCCATGTGCTTGCTAGGAATGATGGCGTCATGCATATACTTGGTTCCCCACGCGCGTCTGCGCATGCGTCCCATGCAAGAGTGGTGTCAGGGCAGCGGACAGTGGGAAGATCTGGTAGTTGTCTCGCCAGCCCTCGTTCTCTCTCTGCAGTGCTGGTCAAGAGAAAACCTCTTGAAGGGGAAGACCTTCACCACCCCTGCAGTGGAAGCCACTCTCACGACAGACGCATCTCTCACGGGGTGGGGGGTTCACCTGCTTCAGCATACAGCACACGGAGTGTGGTCCCCTCAGGTAGCATCCAACCATATAAACTTACTGGAGCTATTAGCAGTGTTTAAAGCATTGAAAGCCTTTCAGATGCAACTGCAAGGGAAGACAGTGCTGATCCTAACGGACAGCACTACAGCAATGTATTACCTGAACAAAAAGGGGGGCACTCCCTCTCCAGGGCTATCCAAGCTGTCCCAAAACATTTGGATATGGGCTCTCAAACACAAGATTTATTTGTTATCCCAACATGTTCCAGGGGAACTTAATCTTCTGGCAGACATACTCAGCAGAGATTTTCCGCTGCCAGAAGAATACAAATGGCAGCTACACGAAGACATTGTATCCAAAGTCTTCGCAGAATGGGGCTTCCCAGAGATCGACTTGTTCGCAACTCAGGAGAACGCCCAATGCCAAGACTACGTCTCCAGGTACCCCCAGAACCGATCCAAGAGGAACGGTCTCTGGATAACATGGTCGGGGAAATATGTCTACGCTTTTCCCCCCCGACTCCCCTTCTCAACAAGATCGTGCACAGGATGCACCAGGAACCAGTTACCATGATACTGGTGGCCCCCATGTGGGCCTGCCAACCATGGTTCGCTCACCTGATGGAAATGTCCCTCTCCCCACCAGTAAAACTCCCCTGCCCGTACAACAGGTTGTCTCAGGACAGGGGGGAGACCCTACACCCATGCCCACAAACCCTGAACTTAGCAGCTTGGCTCCTGTGATCATAGAGTTTGGGCACCTGCAACTCCCTCAGAGGTGCATGGACATACTCAGGGAAGTGAAAAAAACAAATACACTTTATTGCTATGCCAGCAAAGGGAAACGTTTTGTCATCTGGTGCAATTCCAAGGGTGTCAATCCCATCGATTGCTCACCCACACACATTGTGCTGTATCTAACCCATCTGTTGGACACTGGGTTAGTCTTCAATTCCCTAAAGGTTCATCTGGCTGCTCTGTCAGCCTACACCACATCACAACAAAAAGTGTTGTGGTGGAAGATACCGGTGATGAAAGCCTTTATGGAAGGGGTTAAGCGGATTTATCCTCCCATTTCTCTCAGCCCCTGGATGGGATCTGAATATGGTTTTGACCAGGCTCATGGGAGCTCCCTTTGAGACTATGCATAAAGCAAGTCTGAAAGACCTGACTTATAAAACAGCTTTCCTAGTGGCTATCACTTCTATCAGAAGGGCTAGCGAACTACAGGCTCTTTCTGTTCTATACCCCTTTGTTACAGTCCACAAAGATAAGGTAGTTCTGCGCACACATCCCAGATTTGCACCTAAATTCATCTCAAAGTTCCATGTGAACCAATCAATCGAACTACCCACTTTCTTCCAGAACCCTACTAACATGGCCGAATGAAGCCTACACACACTGGATGTGCATAGGGCAGTCATGTTCTACCTGGAAATAACTAAACCATTGAGGAAGACTAAACCGTTCTTAATTTCAGTGGCAGCTGGTAGAGAAGGGGATCCTGTCTCTAAATCAGCTATCTCAAGGTGGATTGTCAAATGCATCACACAATGTTAGACTCTTGCTAAGCGAGAACTGCCCTTCAAGCCTAGACCACATTCTACTCCAGGCACTGGGGCATCCATAGCATTCATTGCAAATGTTCCCCTCAAGTCCATTTGCAAAGCGGCAACCTGGAGTTCTGTACACACCTTTACAAAACACTCTTGCCTAGACACTCATTCTAGGTCTGATTCTCAGGTGGGACAAGCAGTACTAAGACATCTTTTCTCTACTGTTCCTTCTCACAACCCACCTCCAACTCCGGGTACTGCTCGCTATTCTATGCACAGCATGTGATTCTAAGCAGATTAACAAGCATCAGAAGACATGCATTACTCACCGTAATAGAATTTCTGATGATTGTATCTGCTTAGATTCACTTGCGCCCTCCCTAGCTCCCCGCTCGGGGTGGAAGGAACATAGACGTCTTACTACTTTCTCTCTGTGTACTCACTCACTATAGCCTTGGGCACCCTCATGGCAGAAAAAATACAATCGGAGGGACCTCGGCGCGCGAGGGATTTTGGGTACACTACACGACACGATATTGATAGTGTTATGGACACGCCTATGCCGACGTCTCCTTTCGGTCCCCGAAAGACAAGATGCAATACTCTGCGGTTACCACTGGATGTCAGACCATATGCACAGCATGTGAATCTAAGAGATACAATCATCAGAAATGCTATTACGGCGAGTAATGCATGCCATTTAGTGGATAGAGGTAGATTGTAGTCCAACCTGAAGACACTTGGCCGCCCAGAGGGTCTTGTACGAGCATGTGACAGGAAAAGTGAAACAGAAGCCTCCCATATCGAGAGAGGGGCGAGGCATTGTTGCCTTTTTTATTTGTTATACTTCACAGACTTGAGTCATATGAGTCAACAGGAAATACATGTCCTTGGAGGATAGTGTAGAGACCTTTTAAAGCCCTTCTTCTTGACAATGATACGATGATCCTAGACCGGGTGAAGAGTGCTCTAATCAGGAAATCATTGCTACAAAACACTACTTCCAGGGAAACAACCGAGAACTTCATTTGCTGAAAACTAAGATAGTACATTTTAGAGGAATGGCATGGAATAAGAACTGGTACATTGATGGAATTAAGTACAAAGTAAAACAAAGCTACATGTGTCTTAGCATCACCTTTCACAAAATGGGTCTTGAGCACCAAATGCTGCAAGTAAGATGCGACTGGTCGGTCTAGGTATTAGCCACTTTGCCAAGTTGTATGGAAGGAAGTCACTACGTAGCCACCCCCAAGGTTGCGCTGTGAAAGGAGCAGCAGCAACACTGTATGGTACAGCTGTATGGGGAATGCAAACTACGATTATCCTAGACTTGGCTGAAGTGACCTTAATGTGAACAGTGATTTACTAGGCTCTTTATAAAGAAGAGAACTGGACCTAATTGTCACACACATGTGCCACCCGCTCTGCGTGCAGCATGCCAGTCCACTTACCCAGCCATCGGTGCTGTCCCGAGCGCATCCTGGATGTTTGGTGCCTTCACCAGCATCCAACCTTGTTCCCCAGTCGGGGAGCGGCCCGCCGTCTAGTGACCGGTGGGGGCACTAGGGGCCACTATCTTGCGGTTGTTGCATGGTCTTGGGGGGTGGGGAGGCCCCGTCCCCAGATACTGTGCATACATAAAGAGTTTAGTAAATCCTGCTAACCCCTGTTTTAGGATGGTGATCGGAGGAATATGAAAAAAGATCCCCTTGGGTTGAGCATGTTCTGAGGGTTTTTAGTTAAGTTTGACTTGTCCTACCCAAGGACCATCCCCGTAACAATGATCCATACGTACCTGAAAAAGTATGTGGAGGACAGGCTGAAGGATTTCATTATAGAGGCTGAAGGATTTCATTATAGCTGAAATATTGCACTTCCAGGGGCCTTCTAATTCACTTACAGGATATTTACTTTTGAAAGCAGCCTAGTTGTAGGAACCTTGTTCAACGGATATGCACATGCCAGGCATTAGGAATTTATATATAAAAGGGTGTCTAAACCAGCTTAGTATATGGGAGAGATTTGGGAGGAAAACTGTGCTTTTAAAACTAGGGTATGTATTTGCGGCTTGTTTTTTTTTTTTTTTTAAACTTTTATTTTTGGCGGCAGAAGGTTACATGGTACAAACAGCAAGGCCTCAAGCATGGGCACACGTTACAAGGTGGAGCAATACATAAAGCATAGTACAATGGTAACAGTAGTGTCAGGCATTGGTCACATGAGATTTATACAAGTATATGTTCATATAGTAGGGGTAGTTAAGGAAGGAGTGGGGGAGAAGCCGGAGCTGGAGGCGTTCGTGCTTCTACTGTTAAGGTATGAGTTGAATTCCGTCCATATGTTCTTGGGGCGAGAGGTGGCAGGGAGCATGGATATGAATTCTTCCTCACAATTACGTGACCAAGTAAGCATATGGAGCCACTTCCGGTGGGCCGGAGGGAAGGGACTTTTCCAATTCTGAAGAATGCATTTTTTGGCTATCATACAACCAATATTAAGGAATCTAGCTGAACATCTAGTGTCATCGGTCCTCCAGGCACCAAACAGGACGGCCAGCGGATCCGGGTCAACTACCGTTTCAGTGATAGCAGAGAGTGTTTCTAGGATACCCTCCCAAAATCCAAGCAGTTTGTTACACGACCAGAACATGTGTAGGTGATCAGCCTCTGTCGCCCCGCAGCGGGGGCAGGGGTGCGCCGCAGTACGGGCGAACCTCGAGGTTCTATACGGAGTATAATAAAGTCTATTTAGAAGTTTGTACTGCATGGCGCGAAAACGGAAATTGAGGGAGACTCTTTGGGTGTGTAGGCACATACCCTCCCAGGCCCCATCCGATATTTCCAGGCCCAGGTCGCTGGCCCATTCATCTCGTGCCTTGAGAGTGGGAGTAGGGGAAGCAGCCTGAAATATCTTGTAAAGTGAGGAGACCACTCCACGGGCACCGCCTGAGTTGGCAATGTATGCAATGGCCGAGTTGTCTGGGGGCTCGTCCGGGAATGTGGGCCATTTGGAGCGAAACGCGGCCCGTAATCTATAGTATTGGAGGGTTTCCAAGGCGGTCCCGGTGTGTCCCGGTTTCCAAGATCGGGGGTCAATGAACCTGCCTTCGGGATAGAAGTCCGTCAGTGCTTGGTATCCCAGCTTCCCCCAGTGTCGGGCCAGCGCTGCATCGTGAATTGGTTCCAGGCCGGGAAAGGCCCACACAGGAAGCCACTTGTAGTACGGGGAGGCTCCAGGCGTCTGGAATAGCAGGCGAGCCCAGGCTAAAAGAGTCGTATTGAGAGGGTCAATGGGGGAGTCGGGTGTGTATTGACGATGCAGTATGATGGACATTAGATCGGTACCAGCAGTTGCCAGTTTTTCCAGTTTGACATGGGGACGCACCGGTGTACCAGGATACCAGTGAGTAGCATGTTGGGCCTGAGCTGCGTGCCAGTAAAGTGATAGATCCGGAGCCGTGAGTCCCCCTAGTTTGTATGGAAGTGTCATGTCCATCCACTTTTTGCGTACTGCGCCCGAGTGCCAAAGGAACTGCGCAAATAATGTGTGTAGCCTGGCAAAATAGACCTTCCCGGGCCACACGGGTACGTTGCTAAACGTGTAAAGAAGTTTGGGGAGCAGGATCATTTTAATGAGGGAGAGCCGTCCAGCAATGGATAGTGGGAGGGTACGCCACCGGAGGACTTTGGTCTCAACTATTCGTGCTACCGCAGAGTAATTGTCAGCAAGGAGGGTGGATTTAGCTAAGGATATGTGTACGCCCAGATATCTAACACCGTTCGGTGACCAGCGGAAGGGGTATTCAGAGGCGGGTTGCTGGGTGGATTTAGTGAGCGGGAAGATCTCTGATTTGGAATAATTAATAGTGAAGCCGGAGTGAGTGCCAATGCGGGTAATATCCCTCAGTATTGAGTCCAGGTGTGTCGCAGGGTCTCTGATATATAACAAAACATCGTCCGCGTATAGAGATATGATTTCGGGGCTGTCTTTCAATCTTATTCCCTTGCGGGCGTGTTGAGCACGGACATAGTCTGCCATTGGTTCTATTGCTAAAGCGAACAGTATTGGAGAAAAGGGGCATCCCTGTCGGGTACCTCTGAAAAGTGTAAAAAGGTCAGATGTTAGTGTATTGGTTCTAACCCGCGCCACGGGAGAGGTGTATAGCAATTTGATGAACCTAATCATGTTTGGGCCAATGCCCATAGTCTCCAGCACCAGTCAAGTGTATCTCCAGGAGACCATATCAAAGGCCTTTTGGGCGTCTAGTGTGACCGCCACCACCTGTACATCCTGATCAATGCGGGACATTACGTTAAATAGTCTTCTGATGTTGTGGGAGGTGGACCTTCCAGGTACAAAGCCGGCCTGGTCCTCATGGACCAAGTACGTCATAATGGGCAGAAATCGGTTCGCTATAATTTTTGCAAAGATCTTTGTGTCGAGGTTCATAAGGGAGAGGGGTCTATAGGACCCACATTCATCATCCGGTTTGTCAGGCTTGAGCAGCACTGTAATGGCTGCCTCGCGCATGGAAAGGGGGAGGATAGAGACTCGGAGCGATTCATCCCAGACCTCAAGTAGCTTGGGGGCGAGTATGGAAACGTGTTCTTGGTAGAAATCGGCGGTTAGGCCGTCAGGCCCCGGGGCTTTGCCTTTGGGTAGGTCGGAGATGGCTGTTACTATCTCATCAAGTATAATTGGGGAGTCTAGTTCGTCTCGAGTGGTGGAGGAGATCTCTGTGGTGGGGATCCGGTCGAGGAGTTCTCGCATATGTTGTTCAGTGTGCTCAGCAGGCTGAGAGTAGAGGGACCTGTAGATCTCGGTGAATGTGTCTAGGATTTGTTGGTCAGCCCATTGAACATTGCCCTGTTCATCTTTAAGAGAGGTGATTTGCGTTCGACCAGATTCCCATTTGATTAGTGTCGCTAACGTTTTCCCGGGCCTATCTCCTTCACCATATTTCCTGGCCGCTTGAGGGCGGCCAAGGAATTGTATCTCGCTGACGGCGAGTTTGTTGAATGCCTGGAGTTCATCGGAGATCTGGGCAAGTGTGGCAGGGTCGGCACCCGAGGCACCTTGCAGTTCTAGTTGCTTCAGTTTGCTTTCAGACCGACCCAATGCTGTTCTAATTGATTTCAACACCCCAGCTTCCCGGGAGATGGACATTCCCCTGATATACACCTTGAAGGCGTCCCATCTTACAGCAGCAGAAGTGTCCCGGAGAGTGTTTAGTTCGAAGAAAGACAGAATGTCAGCAAGTATTTCAGCCTTAAATACAACATCTCGCAGAGCATCGGATTTGAAACGCCAGATGCTAAACGTCGGAACAGGTATCCCCAGTCTAGCTGAGAGTGTAATCGGGGCATGATCAGACAGCGTGCGAGGCAGGATCTGGGAGTCCACAACCCCTCCCATGACTCCTTTTGAGACAAAAAATAGGTCTATCCTAGAAGAGCTATCGTGCACTGATGAGTAATAAGTGTAATCCCTAAGATGGGGATGTAGCATTCTCCAGGCATCGCAGATGTCGAGGGTCTTAATGTGAGAGTGCAGTCTGCGTGCAGCGCTGGACAAAGGCCGGGGAGTAGTTCCAGTTCTATCTAGGGCCGTATCAAGGATAAGATTTAAATCTCCCCCCCAAAGGATCGGTGTGTGCCCACATATCCCAGCAGTATGGTGGTGATTTTATCAAAAAAATCGGGAGAGTCCACATTGGGGCAATAGGTATTGACAAGTAGATATTCTTTGTTGGCCAAGGTACAGTGTAGTATTACATAACGTCCCTCGGGGTCAGTGTAATTTTCGTGCAATGTAAACTTAATGGATTTATGAATCATGGTTAGAACCCCCCTGGAGTGAGTGGAGTAGGAGGTAAAAAATCTGGCAGGTCCCCATGCCGGGGCCATGGTTCTAGGAATGTGGCCATTGGAGTGTGTCTCCTGTAGGAGCAGTATTTTGCAGCTATGTCTGTTGGCATAAGCCATGATTTTACGTGCCTTGGTGTGATTGCTAACCCCACGGACATTCCATGACATTATGACGGTAGCCATCGCAGTGACTGATACCCCATTATGTAACACGTATTCTCAATGAACATCTAGGATCCAACAAAAGTGTATGCCCCGAAGCTTGAAGATAAACTCGCGATCGCGGCCCATTAGTGCTCGCCACATGCAACCTCGTGTGCCTTTGTAGATATCTCCCCGTTTCCCCCCCCCACCCTCACCACCAACCCAAGATTAGCAGTGTACACCCCACCCATCCCAAACAGCGCACAGTCGGATCGGCCCCAACATGATGCAGCCTGTACAAGAGCCCAACAGGGGCAAACCCAAAACAAAGGTATAAGAAGCAGTGCAATCGCAGTGGGGTGCGCTATTGTCGTGTGCTAGCACGCCTGAGACCCAAAGGTGTCCGTGAGAAATTAAACAGTGTTCGCGGTTTAGTAATGCATGTCGCAGCATCTGTATGCAGCCGTGTCGGGCCTAAGTGTGAAACAGAGAAACGTTACATTCAACGAAGACAGGAAGTCAGCATGGTCACGATGAGTAGTTCAACAACATGAAAAATTGACAGTGCGTATCTGAGAGTTTAGGTACAGTGAGTACAGCCCGAAGGGCATGGGAAATATAACAGCAGGGTAGTTGTGGGGGAGGCCGATGGATGGTGGAGTCGTCAGACCGCATGAGCAAAGGACAATGAAGGAGAACAAGTTTCGGACCAAGTTCAGTCATTCTCCCCCACATCTTCAGCAGGTGGATGAGGGGGAATGTGTGCCTCTATGAATTTCACCGCTTCCGAGGGCACCGTAAAGAAGTAAAGTTTGTTGTTAAATGTGAACTTTAGACGGGCAGGGAATAGGATGGCGTATGGAATGCTTCTCTCCCTGAGCAGTTTCTTGACTCCAAGAAATTGGCGACGCTCCTGCTGAACTGCGATTGAGAAGTCAGGGAAGATTCGGATCACCTGCAAGTCCAATCTGAGCTCACCCTTCTCACGCGCGAGGCGGAGGATTTGATCCCGATCTCTAAAACTCAGAATTTTTGCGACAATGGGCCTCGGAAAGTCTCCCGGTTTGGGACGTGGGGCCAGTGCCCTATGGGCCCTTTCGATGGTGAAGAAGGGGGACATATCCGGGTTGCCTAACAGGTCTTTCAAGAGGTTCTCGACAGCCAGTTTGAGTCGACCCTTCAGCGCATTTTCCGGGACCCCAATAATGCGTATATTGTTCCTCCGTGATCTAGATTCGAGGTCATCACATTTGGCCCTCACCAGTTTCATGTCCGTGACAAGGGTGGATACCGTGCTCTGCAGTGTGGTTATATTGTCCTCATTGGAACTGATCCTGTTTTCAGTTTCGGTGATTCGCGTCCCTTGTTGGTCCTGAGAGATGCCACATTTGCATTGATGTCATCTAGCTTCTCATGAAAAGCTGCAAAGTTTCTAGCCATTGACTCCATGATGACCGTCAGGTCCGTGGGGGGGCCTTCTGCAGAGAGTGGTGCTTCGATCTGGTCGCATGATGTATGGGCCGAGTCGGGCCTCGGGGTGGCCTTCGCAAATTTGTCCATGGCCCCTGTCTTACCAGTGTTCCTGGACCTATTGGACATCGTGTGTGGCGTGTGGTACAGTGTTCAAAGTGGTTAGTCTCGTGTGGGTATTGTGTACCCTGAAGCGGGGCGGTGCAGGGACAAGATGGAAAAGGCTGCTCTCCTGTTGGTGGCGTAGCAACGGCCCGCAGGACTGGTAGGCAAGGTTAATAAATGTCCCTGAGCCAGAAATCCAAGTGCCTGGGGTGGTGGCTAAAAAAGTTCACCCTAATGGAGCACAGCGCGGTTCTTAGGGCGGCAGTCAGATTGAACCAGGGGGGTTTGCAGAGAAATACTGCACACAATGGCCTCCCCAACTCCTCACCTCAGGCTCGGTTCACATCCGTGAGCAGGATCAGGATAGTGGCGTCTTCAGCGGCGTCTTAAGCGGCATCACACGCAGCCGATGGTCCAGTCCCCAGAGGTGACCAGAGAGGCCTCCGGGCCGTTAGGCGCGGAGGGAGCGTTGTCTCCGGGGCGTGCTGCGATATCACAGAGGCAGCAGGGGTAGAGCCAGGCAAAGGCGGCGCACGAGCCGCGGTCGGCCGCCAGGAGTACCAGATGTCAGGCGCCGGATTCCGCGCTGGATCCGCCCACGCGCGTCAGCGTAGGCAGCACAGGCGGCCCCCGCGCAACGAACCCGGTCCCAGCCACAAGGCAGCCGGGCGCGGGGGCCAGATAGAGAGCCGGACGGGGGGATGAACCGCTGGGCCGCCAACGGCCACGGGCGTCAATCAGCGCCGCCGCCCGCGTCTACAATGAGTGTCGGCAATGAGTGTCAGCAATGTGGGAGCCAAATCTTGAGACGGGGCAAAGTAGCAAACCGCAGATGGAAGCAGATGCAAAGCGGCAGCACACGGAGCTGAAGAGCTAGGCAGCCATTTTGTCGGCTGCTCAACAGCGCCTCCTCGGCTTGTTTTTAATTGATTTCAAAGATCACTTACTATTAGTTGGTAAGATTTACCAAAGGCAAGGGGAGTGCTGGCTGAAACGTTTTATTTTTTTTCTTTCTTTTTATTATCTTTTCCGAACAGCTCACATATCGCCGTCTCAAATGGCACAGCCAGTGGCCAGGCCTACGCAAGAATTCACCCCCATGGTCGAATGGTCCTCAGCCCAGACACCAGGGTGCACGACCTACCCCATATCATCCGCGTCTCTACTTTACTCAGAGGTGGGGTACAAGAGGCCAAGACCGAGATCAGTCTGGCCTCGCACTACTTCGTATACACTAACGGTGGCCTCTCAAGCCTCATCACAGGCAGCCTGAGAGGAAAGATTTTACCGTTTCATGGGGTTAATGAAATGCCAACAGATGACAGGAATTTTTAAATATTTAATAAGAGGGTATGCCACAGATGCCAATGCACCCTAAGCAACCATTGGCACCTCCTGCGCCTACTCCAGCAGTGATTAACCCTCTCCCGTTTCAGCCGATAACTATACCCCCTATACCAGTGGTGCCGTTACCTGCTCCTAGTGTTCCACCTACAGTACCAGCAGCCCCTGCACCTAGCATACTGCCTGCAGTACCAGCAGCCCCGGTGACACCGGTAGATACGTCTGAACCCCACATAACATCTCCTACACTAGTGGATGATTTACAATGTACAGGGGTCGACAAACAGGTGGACACAGATGAGGAAGATTACCTCAAAATGTCAGCATCTGCCAAGTCATTCCATGACAGAATTTCTAGGTGTCCCTCCTCAGCAAGAACAGCCAGAAATGGGAATACTGGCCAAAAGGGGCAGTACATCTGGTATCCCTTTACTAATGTATGTGGCAATGCTTGCAAAAAAAGGTTTGGCTCAAACCTCATTCAATGCATCCAGTCAACAAGAGATGAGATGCTAAATACAGACAGGCAGAAGGAGAAGCCATCTTGCTATCTGCTTACCCGCAACCTCATCCTTCCGTGATAGCAGCAACCTCTATGTACGGGCTTCAGCTGCTATATCGTCGGTCTTCCGAGCAGCACTCCTCTCACAGTAGAACAAAGTCTTAGAATCCTACGGCATAAAGGTTTACTTTAACACTGACTTACATTTATGACAAGCCAATACGGATGCACTATTGAACACCACTAACCAGATATTATGGAGGGAGATATCAGAAGGTTTACCAGATCTCCCTACCCACAGACAAGCGGCCTTCTAAGCGGGCATATCTGAAGCAAGAGTAATAGTCCAGGACCAGATGGAATCGGTATCGGCCGAAAATGCTGAACATAAAATGATGAATGCATATTTACTGTGCATTCAGCTGCAACCAAAATACCAACTCCCATAATACCAACCAATGGGTGAGGGGGTTGCGAGGGTGTGCCTGTTCCCCTTGTTTGGTATAAAGGGAGTTGGGGCCTTCGGTGGTGTCCACAGATGCACACAGGTAGGCCCACTGGGGCTCCTACCATCTTTTTCCATCTATGCTCAAATCTTTAAGATGGACGCGACCATTGTGTGTTCCCTGCTGGACTGCACTTTTGAGGCAGCTCCCGCCTCCAGGCAGCCGTGATTGGCTGCATTGAACCAACTTCTGGGCCATAGAGGATCCGGCAGGCGAGCTGTCTCCACCACAAGGCCCACACTAAGGCCCTCTGTCTGGCCTGGCCGCTGTTAGGCAGAATCCTGTGCAGTGCCCTAAGGGACCACTACACACAATTAAGACTACAGGTGGCAATACAAGTTTTACCTTTGGTACAAGCATGTACTACTATGTTAAAGTGGTAGCAGTAGCGGAGCAGCCAGGCTTATATCAAGATTATATGAGCAGAGATTACACAAAGGGACCACAATTACTGTGACTCAAGCAAACACTGGCTCAAGGTTTCAGTAAAAAATATATAAGTACATTTATATTTTAACCATTTGTTATAAACACAACATTTCTATTAATTTGAAAACCACATGTAAAATACACTACAACTAACCAATTCACTTTGTACAGTATACTTCAAGGTAAGTACCCTGTGTTTTAGCGGACTGGTGTTATGAAACAAAAGACGTTACCAGGAATAAACTTGCGATCACTTTTTGACAGTAATGACAGTTCGCTCTTACTAAAGAAACGCGTATCCGCGGCAAGAAATGTTACCGGCGCAAGAACACAATTGGCACCTGAGATACCCAGAGAGAGTTAGGGGCAAAAATCATAGGCAATACTTTTGCCAAGGCAGACAGAATCAGAGAACACTCTTTAGACAGAGATTTAAAAAAGTCAATAGGCCGGAGCCAGTGTCAAGTGGAACCGGGTTCCTGTTGTCGAGGATCACACAGTCAGATAGTTCATGATTCGGCATAGCCAGGAGTACTTAGCTATTGTCAACAGAGGAAGCAAAAGTTATAAGAAGGAGGGAAGACAAGGGCAAGCCTTGGAGGCGAAGAAAAGGTATTCACCCAAATTCCTTGAGCAGAACACAGTACCTTATTCAAGGAAGAAGCTGGTGCCACGGCAGTTGTTCCTGGTAGTTTCCTGCAGACCCTTGGTTCCTGGAGCTTCGATCCGAAGAAGGACGTCTGGAGAGGTCTGCAGCACACAGGGCTGAAGCCGGAAGCAGCGACGGTGAATAAAAGGTGCGCTCCTTAAAAACAGCGGAGGCTCTTCAGATGGCTATCTACATCAGGGTGCAGCGATTTCGACCACGAAGAGGATCCTCTGGCTGTAGAAGATGAGCTTGTTATCCCCACCAAGCTCATGGGAAGAAGACTCTGGACTGGATCTTCTCTAGTCGTCGAAGGGTAGATGGCTCAGGACTGCAGCAAGGCTTCACCGGGATCTAGGAGTTCACCGGACGGGATAGTTGCAGCAGTCAAATTCTTCTCCGCTTCTCTTCGGTTCCTTGTAGTTCCAGTGGCGACTCTGACTTCTAGCCCAAGAGACCTGCCTTTTATGCGAAAATCCCCCATTCACACAGCCTGGCTGTCAATCACGCAGCAGGGGGGTTTTCCGGCCCGGACAACCACATCAGCCAATCATGGCGAAGTGCGACTTGGGTTTCCTAGGATACCCTGTGCAGGGGGTGACTACACCCTTCCCTCACATTCAGCCCACATAGACACCCAGGTGCCTAGAGGAGGGCTTATGGGCAGAAGCCTGCCAAAAGACAGTGAACAAAGGAGGCAAACCTGGCTTGCCGCGCAAAGTAAAACACAAGAAGGACATTAACAAAAAGAAATGGCGAATAAACCCAACCGGAGCCAAAAGAAAAAGTATTTGGTCAAGCGGGTTTAAGTTCGAGGCTAATATAATAGCCTAAAACAATACCACATTTATATAGTATAATCGCGGTAGAAAGGTTAGGGTAGATACCACTTCCACCGGCCAAGTCTAAATGTTAAAAGTGCGAAACAATTCTCTAGGAGGTACAGACAAAAAGGGCTAAGGATTAACCCTTTCCAGTACTCCATGTACGATGGGGTGTACTGGATCTGTGGTGTAACGACTAAAGTTAATGGCAACTTTACCCTTTTCTAGGGGACAGTAGTCAGCCCCAGAAATGGAGTCGGTGGGTGTCTAAAAGACAACCCTGTGTCACTGCACTGAAGGTGCTGGGTAACACACAAAAGAAGGGGGCTACTAAAGTGGTGTACACCAGAGTCCACAATCACAAAAAAAACAGATGAAATGCACATGGCAAAACATGGGTAAGAGTGGGGGAGAAGCTCACACTCTTACCAAGTAGAAAAAGAACTCCAGAAATCCAGCAAAGCTGCTGAGGGACTCACTAGGTAAGGGAAAGAAGCCATTGAATGAGAATTCTCCCTAAAAGCCGCATCACATCGCGCTGACTGCATGGAAGGAGGTTGCTTCACTGCTGCCTGCACCAGAGCATTGGAGCCCACAGATGCACACAGGTAGGCCACTGGGGTTCTGTAAAGACTGGAGGGGGCGGTATCTGTACTTCTTCCCTCTATATGGTAGGGTAAATGCACAGAGCACCCCAGCAAGGCTCTCAATTTGGTAGCAATGGACGAGCAGCCAGGCTTACGCTTTCAGGCTGGTTCTTAAGTACAGTGTTTCCCCAACACCCCCACAAAAGAATGTCCACACACTATGGTAGGTGATAACACATTCTCTTTATATAAAATAAGGGTTCAGGAATAGATACACATATAAATAATAACACTTTGTACTTCGAATACCTATTCAAAAAATGGTAAATCTATACATTCTATGTAGTACCACACATGACTTAAATTCAGTAATAGGTGCACTAACTGCAGACAGTTTTAAATAGGCAGGTGAATTCTTTGTAACATCATAGAATAGGGAAGAAAGGCAGGTTAGTTAGCAGAATGCTTTCTTTAGACTAGGCAAGTAATTCTGAGTGAGGATCCCCCCCAACCTGGGCAACCTGTAAGGGAAAAGTTAAGGAGTAACTTATGTTGTCTTTTACAGCCCAGTCCAATAATGTTCAACAACCTTGTGCTTTCTTTTAAAAGGTTGTACCACCCCAAACTACCTGAGAGCCACAGGAGAACTGGATCCGAGAAGAATCTGGGACCACTGGACGACTCCTGAAGCTAGAAGATGCTCTTCCTTGTCATAGTACCTTGGCAGGTGAAGTGGCAGAGTTTATCGGCTTTACTCGACGATTACCTCTGAGGGTGGACCCCCTTTGGAAGAAGGAGCCACTGGGATGCTGAAACCAAGAATAAAAAGGAACCTAAGTGTTTCGAAGATGCAGGAGTTTGGCTCTTCACAGTGCTCTCTTTTGGTTGACGATTTCTCTGACTGTAGAAGTCCTGTGACTGTGAAACTTGCTGTGGTCTCCTTAAAGGCTTGGCAGATGAAAGTAAGACCCCTGGGACCCTTCGATGACTTCTGGCGGTGACAGATGCATAGGTCACTTTTGGTGTCATTTTTGGAATATCGCGTTTTTTTGACTTTTGATTCTTCAGTGCTGCAGCTGCAACACGGGCCTCTGGATGGCTTCTGGTGACCTGGACTCGACTACTGAAGTGGACCGCGGACCCTCGCCAAGTCTGGACCCTCGGGACGTCTTTGTTATCTTCTGGTGGCGAGAAACCCACCGACGGACCTTCCACTGCACCCAACGACTCTGGGCTTTCTCCGGTGGGAAAAAGTGGTCAGTGGTGACTGCAAGGATGTCCTTTCAAATGTTCTTAGGCAGTTTGGAACTTTCACAGCACCAGGTGTGCAGCAGCACTATGCCACAGTACCCCCTCTTCTGAGTGGTAGACTGCAACGGCTTCCAGAGGTCACGAAACGCACCTCAGCACCCTGGGTGACACCAGTGGACTCTGCTGGCTTGAGATGTCCGTCGCTCCTCTTCTGGACTTCGAAGACCCCTTCTCCGGATGGCAGGCACACAGGACTGGCTTCCAGGATACTCTGATGAAGAGCAGCAGCTTTGCACAATGGTCCCTTGTAGCTCGGGGAGAGGTCTCCTTAACAGATCCTCTCTGGATCAGTCCTTGGGAGACATGACAACTTTTGGATTAAAGTGAAGAAATGCAGCAGCAGACCTCTCCTTCAGCTGGGCTTCAAGGACAGCTTCTTCTTGGTTCAACTTCAACTTCAGCTTCTGAACAGATTGCTAAGTGAGAGGTCCCCACATATACACATCTGTTCCCCATTCACTCTGGCTGAGCCATGCTCAGTTAGCGAATCATACAGAAGGGCATTCATGCATGCATGCAGGCAGGCCAGGCAGCCAGACTGCCAATCAGGCTCACAGACGTTCAGGCCATTCATTCCACTAAGACACCCATAACAAAAGATGGGTAAACATTGCGAGTGGGCATCTAAGCCCTTCCTTCAAAAATGACTACTGTAGACGTCACTAAAAGTATGCCATCTCATTGGTTCTACTAACTATAGGACCCTAGATTATCTGGTCCATTGTGATTGGGTTGGCATCAACCCCATGCATGAATCTCCACTTTGCTTAGCGCGCAGAACAGTCAACCAGGTGCAGGTTGTCCCCCAATTCACCCTGCCTTCCTTCAATCAATCATCACTTTATGGGCTATATGTCAATTAGTTCACTGTGGCTGGCCTTGAAACTGCATCTTCTTGTCTCGAAAAAGTTCTGATATCTCTGTCTGGGTGGTAGCCAAGCGTAGGTGTGAAACTGTGCCTCTTCTCGCTCGGCTGGTCACGTGCTAGCACACCATGGATTTACCTTGTGTCTTTCCATTTGTGCATTTTATTTTCATTTCACCCCCCACCTGCCTTCGTCTTCTTATCTCGATCCTTCAGTGGCAGGATATTCTGTTCTTAGCTTCAATTAAAAGTAGCTACTGTTCATAGCTTCTATTAATATGACCTTGGCTTCCCGGCACAAGCTGCCTCTGCTGAGTTTCGATTCAGCCTTTTTCCTCGTGTTACTAGAATATGAAACTTCTTGCGTTTATCCTTTAATAACCTGGGTTGGTTCTGCTTTTCATGCAAAGTGGACTCGCACTTGTATATCATGCTTCATTTTGAGGTAGATTGTGTACAATGGCACTTGCCGCTCTATTCTTCTACTTAGAATAGCAAACCGCACTGTTTTCTTAGCTTTCTTGCAGTTACAAGCATATGTACAGGTGTTAGCTGGTTCAATATCTTCATCCTGCTTACAGTTTAAGTTCCTTTGCCTTCTATCAACATTCTCTTCTTTTAGTTTCACAATATCTTTATTCATGGCGTTTCGTCTTTGTGTCATCCTTGAGTCATCATATCTTCTATGGGTGTGTTTGTCCAGACCCTCGTGATGTCACCCTTCGTCTTCCATTGAGGATTTTTTGGTTTCTTCCTGTACATTACTTAAGCAATCTTCATTTTGTTTCATTTGCTGGTAGGGTTTTCTTAGTGGATACCTTACTGTCCATGGTTGTCTGGTTATTGGTGCTTCTATAGGTATTGTTCTTCTGATAGGTACTGGGCAGAGCCCTACTGCGGCTCTCTGCTGGTTTATCTGCTCATCATACGTCACATATTTCGGTGTGAATGTTCCTGGTGCTTCAAAATGGTTGACTGGAGTGCAGGCTCTATTTGGGACCTCCTCTACACTCACCGCTCTGGTCGATTCATCGACCACTTCCACTTCCTCCTTTGGATTCATCTTACTTGGTTCTTCTGTATTCATCTACACTTCGTCGTCTGGGTTCATCCCTTCTTCATCTTCTGGGTCTGTACATGATGGTTTGAAGAAGTCTCTTTGGAGTCCATATTTTTATTACTGCCCTCAGGCTTCCTGCTGTCCTTACATGTTCGTCTTTATTCCATGTCATCAGCTGACATTGCCCATTTGGGCTGCAATAAATCTATCGTCCCACATAATTTCTGCGTTTCCTGGGATAAAGAAACTTTGTACCTTCTGGTGCATACTTGCTGGCCTTCACAAAGTCTCTTATTTCTTCATCAGTCAGATCTCCGGGCTTCCATCCTGGTTTGACATCATTCATGATCTTCATCCCTATGGCTTTCTTCGCAGTTTTCTGGAATTGCGAGATTATTATCTTGATGATGCAAAATCCTAGTAATATCATTATTAGCAGGGCTCCCAAGAATTTGAATGCATCTGCCATCCATTGTGCAACCCATGAAAACAGTGATCCAAACCAGCTGCCATCATCAACTTCATCGTTTTCATTGATCATCTGGTTCTGCAGATTTGTCAGCATACCTATAGCTTCTGTTAAAGTTCCATTTTCCTCGTCGTTAGAAGGTATAAATGTGCAACATGATTCTCCTATTTTTGCACAAACTCCTCCATCCATAGCTGTGATCATGTCAAGTACATATCTGTAACGCTCACCTGGTTCCCACGGGGGCGCTGGTCTAGTCTGGATTGCTGTGGCCTCTTCTAGCGTGATGCGCAGGACCCGGAACACTGATTGGACAGGACCTCCAAATCGTGCTTGCCTGGCCCATAGGAATATCCTTCTGCACATGAGAAAGGGGATTAACAGTCTGCAGAATAGTGTGCTAGCTCCCCCCTTTCTCCCTTCCCCCTTTGTTCCTCTCTAACTTCCTCCAAACCCCAGTTTAAGCTCACCTTATGGTTTGGAAGGATGAACTCTCCATCCTGCTTCTGGTGCAGGGGCACGTGTTCGTCCAGTTACTTCACTGGTTTTCAGAATGGCGCTGGCAAAATCCACTTGACTTTTCTGAGCGATGCGCCGTAAGTATGAAAGTTCAAAGTTCAAGTGAGGCCCCCTTTATGTTGTCTTTCTAACCTGTGATCTGTCCTTTATTTCAGGGGCAGAATGAAGGTGATGCGTCGAGGGGTTAAACTGCGGAGGTGAGTAGTGATGAGGGCGATCCCTCTAAATGTCCTTATCATTCCCCAGAAATGTCTCTTGTCCTTTTCCCATAGGGGCTGGGGTACGGTACCTGCCAACGGGGCGGCGCCGACCCGAAATGTGGAAGAAAAGCCGGTAAGTATTATGGCTGTTAATCAGGCTTTCCTTCTGTGTTCCTTCTGCTCACCTTTTGTTTCTTCCTCTCTCCCTAGGTGCAGAGATGTGGCGTCCGATGCTGACAGCCGCGATGAAGCCGGGAGATGTCTCGAGGACAGGTGAGTAAAGCGTGGCACTGCAGCGAGCAACGCAATGCTTTTATATGGAAGTCTTTCTTCAGGGATGCTGGCGAGAAGATTCCGGATGCAGGTAAGAAGTTTGAAATAGTCCTTGGTTTTCACCTTTCTCTTCTCTTCCTTCCTTGCAGGTCTTCCAGGTTCGAGGTGGGCGTGGCTGGAGTCCAGGAGCAGGAGCAGACACGGTGAGCGTTAAGCTGCAGGAAGCAGAACAACGCGAAGCATGAGCTGCTGTCTGGGCGTGGCTTAAATAGCCTCCAAAGAAGTCCCAGGTATGTATCCTTCCATGGCCACGCCTGAGTGAAAAAATAGTCCCTATGAAAAAATAGTCCCTTTCAGGTCTCAGGGAGGCCTGAAGCATGCAGCATGGTCTGCATCAGGTAAGTGCACAAAACACCTCCCTTTATGAGCCTGGCGCCTATGGCGCCAGGACTGATGTCCAACATGAGCCTGGCACCAAAGGCGCCAGATCTGAGTCCAAAGAGCCCCTATAAGGGGCCGCTGGGCTTTTACCCGAGGGCATGATGCCTGCTTCCGGGGGTGCTGGGCCTGGCCTGGTGCTCCGGGGGTAGGCATCATGACAGCACTCCCCCCCCAAGGCCCCTCCCAAGGTCGTTCCTTCTGGAGGTTTGTTTGAGAAATTCCGATGGAACCTTTTTACCAGCCGAGGTGCATGTACGTGATCACTGGGTTCCCAAGACCTTTCCTGAGGCCCGTACCCTTTCCAATCAATTAGATAGAAAAGTTTTGATTTTGAGATCTTAGAATCCAAAATGTTCTTCACCTCGAATTCAGGCTCCCCATCTATCTGAATCGGTTCTGGTGGCTTTGTTAATCTGGTTCCTGGGTGCACTGGTTTCAAAAGTGACACATGAAAAACGGGGTGAATCCGCATGTTAGCTGGTAGATCGAGCTTGACTGCCACTGGGTTCATTATAGCTTTGATTGAGTAAGGGCCTAAATACCTTGGATTAAAAGTTCGAGGCCCCTTGAGTGATAGGTGTTTGGTAGCCAACCATACTTGATCCCCTATTTGGTATGGAGGCGCCTCTCTTCGATGCAGATCCGCATTCTTTTTGTATTTACCTTTCGCATGTTACAAATGTGCAGTTGCATCCTTGAAGGCTTGAGTAATCGTAGAATGCAAATGGTCCACTGCGGGCATTTCAAGGCTCAGAGGATAGTCCAAGTCTGAAGTACGAGGGTGATGTCCATATAGGGTAGAAAAGGGGCTCTGACCAGTTCCAGAGTGTATCGAGTTATTGTATGCATATTCTGCCACCCATAAAATGTCCTTCCAATTACCCTCCGATTGGTGCAACATACATCGTAGATATTGTTCAAGGGTCTGGTTCGTTCTCTCCGTCTGACCATCGGTCTGTGGGTGGTGGCTGGTCGAGAGTCTTACGTCGATTTGTGCCAGTTGACAACACTTTTTCCAAAAATTAGAAATAAACTGGCTTCCCCGATCGGAGACTAGTATGGACGGGAATCCATGCAAACGGATGATATTTTCGAGGAATTCTTTGGCAAGAACAAAGGCTGAAGGTAATCCTTTCAACGGAATAAAGTGGGCCATTTTGGAAAATAAATCCACCACGACCAGAATAGTATTGTAACCATTACAAGAGGGCAGGTCCGTGATAAAATCTAGTGACAGGGTGTGCCAAGGTGCTGGTGGAATGTCTAAGGGTTGAAGAAGACCGGCGGGTCTTGTCTTTTGACCTTTGTTTTGGGCACAGACTCCACAGGACATCACAAAAGATTTAATATCCTTTCGCCAGGAAGGCCACCAGAATTGTCGTTTAACCTTTTCCTCTGTTTTGGCAATGCCAGGATGTCCTTCCATCAGGCTATCATGATGACGGGAAATAACCAGTTCTTGCAATTCCTTTTCTGGCAAAAATAAGCGTCCTTGGAAGTAAGGTAAGCCATCCTTGACTGAAAAGTTAGACCCCCTTTTGATCCAATCCTGCAAGGCTGAAGAGTCCAGAAATTGTTTCACTCGTGCTTGAATGTCTTCAAGGGTTTGTAAAGTGGTTATCCCCAAAATTCTTTGTTCGGGAATTATCGGCACAGGTTCTGAGTTTGTGTCTATTTCTTCCATTCCAATTCGGGATAGAGCGTCCGCCTTACCATTCTTATAGCCGGGGCGGTAGGTGATTACAAAATCGAACTCAGCAAAGAACAAAGCCCATCGGAGCTGTCGAGATGATTGAGCCTTGGCCGTTTTTAAATATTGTAAATTTCGGTGATCAGTGATCACAGTGATGGTATGCCGGGCGCCGAGGAGATAATGCGGCCAAGCCTTGAAGGCGGACTTAATGGCTAATAGTTCATTATCGGTGACCGCATAATTTATCTCCGGCGGCGAGAACTTTCTGGACCAAAATGCTACGGGGTGCAGTTGGTTGGTTTCAGGGTCTCTCTGAGACAGGACAGCTCCCATGGCTAAACTGGACGCGTCGGTTTCGACTATATATGGGAGATCGGGACGCGGGTGCTTCAAAATAGGTGCGGATGTGAACTTAGCTTTCAACTCCTGAAAGGCCTGTTCGGCTTCCTCGGTCCATTCAAAACATTTATTTTTTCGCAAGAGTGCAGTGATGGGTTGCACCACACGTGAAAACTCCGGGATAAACCTGCGATAAAAGTTGGCAAAACCAAGCATGCTTTAGACACCTTTCACCGAACTAGGTGATGGCCATTTGAGGATGGCATCCACTTTCCGTGAATCCATTCGGACCCCTTTCGGTGTCAGGATGAATCTGAGAAACTCAACATCGGTGGTATGGAAAACACATTTTTCCAGCTTGGCAAACAGTTTGTGCTGGCGCAGTTTCTCTAGGACGGCCCTGACATGCTTTCTGTGATCAGATTCCGAAGAGGAGTACACAAGAATGTCATCGATATACACGACAACACAGACCTCGATGAGTTCCCGAAGGACATCGTTCATGAAGAATTGGAAGGCTGCAGGCGCGTTGCACAACCTGAAAGGCATCACCTGGTATTCGAATAGTCCATATTTTGTACGGAAGGCCGTTTTCCATTCATCGCCTTCTTTTACTCGTACCAGATGATAAGCCCCCCGGAGATCTAACTTGGTGTATACGCAAGCGTCCTTCACCTGGTCAAGGACTTCAGGGATCAGAGGCAGAGGGTAACGATTTTTAACAGTTATCTGGTTCAATGCGCGGTAATCGATACAAGTTCTAAGGTCGCCTTCTTTTTAAGGCACGAAGAACAAAGCTGAGGATGCCGGGGACTTTGACGGGCGAATTAAACCATTGGCGAGGTATTGATATAAATATTGTCTCAAATGCAGATTCTCTAGTTCAGTAAGGGCGTAAATCCTGCTACAAGGGGGTTGTGCACCGGGCACCAGATCGATTTGGCAATCGTACGATCTGTGGGGAGGTAACGTGTTGGCCTGTTCCTTTTGGAAGACGTCCTGAAAGTCTTGGTACTCTGGAGGTAGTTGCACAGGGACAGAGGTTACTGATGCTACATTAATCTTTGGATTTTCTGGGTAGCAGGTTTGTGCACAATCCGGGAAGGTTATTCTCTTCGCTCGCCAATCAATTCGAGGATTATGTGTCTCTAACCAAGGGATTCCGAGAATAAGCTGAAACTGTGGAGCCTTGATTACATCAAACACAACTGCCTCCCGATGGCCATCTGGACCTACAAGTGTCACCTCAGCTGTGGAATGTGTTACCGGTCCAGAGGCAATTTCGGTTCCATCTACTGTGGTGATGACATCTTTGTTGGTTTTAGGACGCAGAGGGAGGTTTATCCTAGAGACCAATTCTCGATCCACATAGTTTCCTATAGCCCCGCTATCGATGTATGCCTTTATAGCATGCAATCGTTTAGGCTGTTCCGGATCTACGAGGACCATTGGCACAATGAAATGCGAGGTCTGAGAGTTAGTTTTCAAGCTCGGCAAGCGGACCCCTACACTTGCCGGGCGTGGTCGTTTCCCGATAGAGTTTCCATGGATTTTATCAGCGGCTTCTACCACCTTCTTGGGCGGCTTAACCGGGCAATCTCATAGAAAGTGTCCAGAGGACCCACAATAAAGGCATAATTGCATCTGTCATCTTCTTTCCCGTTCTTTTTGAGTTAGGGGTCCTTTAACACCTCCGATTTGCATAGGCTCCGAGGCATCAGCCCCCTTGGGGTTAGCGTGGGTCTTGGCCAACACCCGGGTTTCAAACTTGGACCGATCTGCTTTTCTGTTTTGCAGCCTGTGATCCAATTGGACCACTAAGTCTATATATTCAGTGCATTCTTGGGGCGGATTTACTACTTGTGCCAGGACATCTTTAAGTTCTCCGCGTAGACCTCGATAGAATAACGTGTTTCTTTTATCCTCTGGCCAACCAGTTTCCACAATTAGTCTATTGAAGGTTGCAATGTAGGATACAAGGTCTTGATTGCCCTGTCGCAGAGATAGAAGTTCGTCATCCAGAGCCTGTCCCTGGGAGTGTTGAGCAAATAACCTTTCCATGCTTGTTTGAAATCCTTGAAAATCACGAAGAATCGGGTCATCTTGAGTTACCAGTGGGACTGACCAATCGGCAGCACAGCCGCTGAGATATGACAACACAAAGGCTACCTTGGTCTGATCATTAGGGAAGGCCCCAGGTCTGCATAGGAAGTGCAAACGACACTGATTCATGAATACGGCGAATCGTTTGGGGTCCCCAGCAAAGCGTTCAGGTGGGGCCAGCGGCATGTTTCCAGGTAGATTAATATGCACGGGGTTACTGGAAACCACAGGAGCGGGGTTCCCCCCGGAACCGGGTAAAGGAGTTTGTCCAGTTTGACCTTGCAAAAGCTGTCTAGCCAGGTCATCAGCTCTATCCTTTATTACAATCACTTCCCGCCTGAGGGCACTAGTCTCTTGATGAGCGGCGTGTACTTCGGCCCGTAATTCCCCCAGTAATTGGGCCAACTGGTCAGTTTCGGAAGTTTCCATAGCGCCTGGGTGGGAATTTGTAGGAAGGCTTTGCGTTCTGTAACGCTCACCTGGTTCCCACGGGGGCGCAGGTCTAGTCTGGATTGCTGTGGCCTCTTCAAGCGTGATGCGCAGGACCCGGAACACCGATTGGACAGGACCTCCAAATCGTGCTTGCCTGGCCCGTAGGAATATCCTTCTGCAGATGAGAAAGGGGATTAACAGTCTGCAGAATAGTGTGCTAGCTCCCCCCTTTCCCCCTTCCCCCTTCGTTCCTCTCTAACTTCCTCCAAACCCCGGTTTAAGCTCACCTTATGGTTTGGAAGGATGAACTCTCCATCCTGCTTCTGGTGCAGGGGCGCGTGTTCGTCCAGTTACTTCACTGGTTTTCAGAATGGCACTGGCAAAATCCACTTGACTTTCCTGAGCGATGCGCCGTAAGTATGAAAGTTCAAAGTTCAAGTGAGGCCCCCTTTATGTTGTCTTTCTAACCTGTGATCTGTCCTTTATTTCAGGTTCAGAATGAAGGCGATGCGTCGAGGGGTTAAACTGCTGAGGTGAGTAGTGATGAGGGTGATCCCTCTAAATGTCCTTATCATTCCCCAGAAATGTCTCTTGTCCTTTCCCCATAGGGGCCGGGGTACGGTACCTGCCAACGGGGCGGCGCCGACCCGAAATGTGGAAGAAAAGCCGGTAAGTATTATGGCTGTTAATCAGGCTTTCCTTCTGTGTTCCTTCTGCTCACCTTTTGTTTCTTCCTCTCTCCCCTAGGTGCAGAGATGTGGCGTCCGATGCTGACAGCCGCGATGGAGCTCGAGGACAGGTGAGTAAAGCGTGGCGCTGCAGCGAGCAATGCAATGCTTTTAAATGGAAGTCTTTCTTCAGGGATGCTGGCGAGAAGATTGCAGGAAGCAGAACAACGCGAAGCATGAGCTGCTGTCTGGGCGTGGCTTAAATAGCCTCCAAAGAAGTCCCAGGTATGTATCCTTCCCCAACTAGGTATGTATCCTTCCCTGGCCACGCCCGAGTGAAAAAATAGTCCCTATGAAAAAACAGTCCCTTTCAGGTCTCAGGGAGGCCTGAAGCGTGCAGCATGGTCTGCATCAGGTAAGTGCACAAAACACCTCCCTTTATGAGCCTGGCTCCTACGGCGCCAGGACTGATGTCCAACATGAGCCTGGCGCCAAAGGCGCCAGGACTGAGTCGAAAGAGCCCCTATAAGGGGCCGCTGGACTTTTACCCGAGGGCATGATGCCTGCTTCCGGGGGTGCTGGGCCTGGCCTGGTGCTCCGGGGGTAGGCATCATGACAATATCTGTTCTGGAGAGTCATCAGTCGGATGGCTCTTAACTCTTCCTTGTTTGCATTGAATCCTTTTATTGTAGTGTTGATGGTTTGCAGTAACTCCCATCTGGTTATCTGCAACCATTTAGTGTTTACTCCAACTTAAATTCGTGGCAGGAAAATCGTTGTGAACACTGATGATGTGAGGCTGAACAGCCTGTGTTCATATGGGATTGCATGAAATGCTTCTTCTGATTTAGCGGAGAAGTAGTTCTCTCTCTTCATTCGGGTTATCAGGTCCACAGATCTCTTTTTCCTCAGGTGAGCATCTGCTTTCGGGAAACTCAATGTTCAGGTCACTTTTCGGGATTACTAATGCTGGAACATGGACATTCACAATCATGCATATGCTTCCCCAGTTTTTCGGAAGTCTGATGTATGGTTTGGGTCCACATGCCCAATAATGATCCATAATTACTGCAGTCCCACGAGTCATTCCCGGAGCCTCAAAAATGCGTCCACAGTTTATTCTCTCCCATTTTCCTTGTGCCATTGTTCCTGAAGCACAATTTCGGACTTTCTAGTGGCATTATCTGCAGGGGTCCTCCTCTGTCTTCGACCCATGTTAGTCATTTTGTAAGTTTGGGCCATAGTGGTTTGCACTGTCTTTGTGAGTTTTCTATGGCTTCCTTGCAGGCTCCGAGGACCATCCATGCTCTGCAGATCACTACTCCTTTCTCCCATCCGTCTGGTGAAAGCACTGTTCCCCAAATCTGCATTTGGCCTCTGTTCTTCCAAATTTGAGCCTCTGCTGGAGTTTTCCCTTGGACGTTCAGTCTCGGGTTTACTTCCCATCTTATTCCTGTTCCTTTAACTCCAGGCTTCTCGTACCTGATCACATGATTCCTAGTATGAGCTCTGTTTCTTGTCTTAATGTCTTGGACATAATCCTCTTCATCGGGGTAAGCTGTTTCTGTTGCACATATCAATGAGGCATCACTTCCCATGAACTGGCCTCTGGTGTTATACATTGCTATGTGTGAGAGACAGTGTGCTGTTAGGACATCAATTTCTACAGCCACGAAGATCTTGGATTTCCCCATGCTGTACGGTAGGAGTGCGCAGACAGAGCATTCCCCTTCGGAATTTCGTCTTCCAACTTCCTTCATGTGCTGGTACCAAATGTTGTTACCTAGGTGTGGTGTGCTATCCAGGTAATCGTTCAGTTCATTGCCGTCTTCATGCATGCTTCTCTTGATTCTTAAGGATTTCATGTAGTTTGCTATTACTACATCTCTGAATGCATCTGTATGGCTCTTTCTTGCTGGAAGGTTCTCAGGTATCCTGGCCCCTGGTGCAGGCCTTCTCATCTGCGCCATTTGAGTGGACCCGAGTCTGACAGCTCTTTCCTTTTCTTCATGCATTTTTTTCCTGCTGGATGCAAGTGCCCATACCCACCAGCCTGGCACTGGTTCGGTATATGGCTGCACTGTGTAACTGGTGCTTGTCCCTTGTATTGGAACATATATGCTTGGCAATACAGTTTCTGCTGTTTTGTTCTTCATTTCCTCTTGTAATTTCCTCGCTCTGGCTATGTATGGGAATAGTAAGTCTACTAACATTTGCGTCCTTGCGAAGCGTTTTTCTGAGTTGGCCCTTATTTTCTCAAGAGTTTCTGATGACTGGTTCGGTTAGCTTTTCTTTCAACTCTTCTCGTTTTCTCATGACAGCTTCTGTGACATTTCTTATGGCAGGCAGTCTCTTCTCTCCTGCTGCTTTGGTTTCTGGTTCTGCAGTCATTGATGCTAGGCCTATTTCGTGTACATTCAGTGTTTGTGTGCGTGTAGTTGTCAGTGATTTTACTTCATTCACCTCTTGCCAACCCTGTCTCTGGCATTTCTTTTCACTTGTTACCACAAGTGTGTGTGTATTGTTGCTAATTACATCCATTTCAAGTTCATTCACTCCACCATCAGATCTTATAGTGTCTGGAATGACTATATAAGGTCTGGGTGCTTTTGTGGGTTTCATGCGTACATCATCAGGTGGGTATACTGAAATTGGAACGCTTTGTGCACCAGTATAGAATGCAGTTCTAATTGTTAATGTCGGTAAAATAATGATGAATATGATACATAGGTACATGATAGTCTTGTATGTCAGGCGGCAGCATTTTCTCCAGAGAAGCGGGATGCCTCTCTTCTTGTGGGAGGACCAGGTCGCTGCTCTGGACCCCCATCTCGATCATTAGCCATATGTCGATGTTAGTATTTCCTTAACTAATATCGTCTTTCAAGTTCTGAGTTTATGAGTGTCTGTGCTCAAAGGTGTTCCCCTTCCCCTTTTTGCAAGTGACAATTGTCTTTTATTTCAGGATACAGTTCTTTTGCTAGACTACGGAAAATAAATCAAATTAAGTAATACTTTAGTGTGTCCCTTTACTGTGCATGTTCAAAGTAGGTGAACTCCCAGTCCACCCCCCAAATCTGCTTCAGTCCTGAGGACATGCTGGGCACTGATCAGTATGAGAAGAATAGGAAGGAAAAAACAACAGGTACAAGTGAAGTTCTCAACTCTTCTTCCTCGATCTGTCCCTCGGCGGAAGGTTTCACTGTCTCCTCAGGAAACTTCTCTGATAATTGGAAAGTTCCACTTGAAACATGATTCCATGCAGTAGCGTTCCCATTTGTGCAATATTAGCTGGATCTCTGATGAATGTGAGGACGTCAACATCGATTGGTCTCCCCACTAGCTCTGGAAAGTCAGTAACTAGGCGAAACAGAACATTATGTGCCAACCTGCTGTCCTCTGCTGATAGGGGCATCTGTCCAGTCTTTGTTGAGATTCAGGATCATATGTTTTTTCCTTGATGTAAACAATGTCTGCACTGTCCGTTTGCGTGGAGTGCGACCAGAACGATTGTTGTTTAGGAGACAACTTAGGTTCTCTGTATTCATTAGATCTCGAAGGTATGTTAGTGTATCAGTTGTTCTCCCGACAATAGATGGACAGTCTTCAATTATGCGAAAGAACAGGGTGTTGATGAGCTCATCTATTTCCGCCTGTGTAGGGAACGTTTGATTCTTTCTCACTGTACTCAGAGAGTATAATACACTGTTCGGCAATGACAGTAAGCAGTTGTCTTATTATTTTTTCGTTTCCAGGATCTTGACGAAAGTCTGTGACACTTTTGAGCCCTCCTACCAATGACGGGTATGATCTTAGCACTAGGTTGAAATAGGTGACCACGTCTTTTGTGATATCTCTACTGTGGGACACCATAGGTGATTCCAAATAGGGTCTTGGTGTGGAAGGAATCAAGGTACTGTATCTTCCTCCAATTTATATGTCCTCGATCAAAATTTGGCATAGTCTTTTTCTCATCATGGCTTCAGCGTGCCTTAGTCCAAAGTCAACAGACTATGTTGTGGCTTACACATGCAGTTTTTCTTCTTCACCCTGTAACTAGGATGCACAGAGTGTCCGTTTTTATGTCCTTATCCCCTTTTTTGCTTAGAGGAATGTCCAAAAAGAAGCCACAACCTTTTGCAAAAAAGTTCTTTGTCTTTACTTTGCTGGTCATGCGTCCTTCTTCCGCGTCATGGCTCTTGTCTGCATGTGCTGTGGTTCTTCCCCATTGCTCGTTGATTCCTCTCGTTGCGGTGCAGGCAACGGGCCTTCTCCGATGTAGGGTTTGATATCACCAAGAAAAATCCATGCTCTCCACCCCTGTAGCTTCACAGCGGATGGAGTGCAGTCCTCTATGATGAAAGGACAGTTGAATCTTGGCTCGTCCCACCTTTTCCTTGTATGGTTTCTCACCAAGACGGCGATTCTAGGAAAGATGAGTGGAACACGTAGACCTTGAACTGAGTCTGGTGTAGTGTCTCCTTCTGTGTTCTGTGCTGCGCTGCACCCTTTTCGTCGTCGCTTTAGCTGGTCTGAAATTACAGTAAGGTAAGATGTCATACAGTTCAGATAGTTTTGGATTTCAAATCCTAAAACCTCTCCTGTTGACTGGGAATCACATCTAGCTCTATCTCAGGGTGTTAGGGGAGTTCTCATTCTTCTTCCTGTGGCTATCTCGTGTGGCATAAGATGATGGTCGGAGCCAGGTTGGTTCCGAAGAGCATACAGTGCCAGTGGAAGGCAGTGCAACCATCCCGTCTTTAGAGTAAGCTTCAACCTGGCTATTCTCTCCTTCAACAGGCCGTTGAGCTTCTCACAGACCCCATTACCTTGTGGATGATACGCCGACGAGAACTTGTGATTTATACCAAGCAGCAAGCTAATCTGCTCGAACACTCCATTAGCAAAATGAGGGCCATTATCTGATCTCATGACTTTGCATAACCCCCACCTTGGGAACACTTCCCCCACTAAGAATTTGGCCGCACAGGTAGAGTCTGGGTGTGTACATGGACCTGCCTCTATCCATCTAGAGAATGGACACACCACAACAATTAAGTATCTGTACCCGTTGCATATTTGAATCATGTCGATGTAATCGACATGCAAGTGCTGAAAAGGGCCATTTGGTCTGGAGATGACTCCTCTCATAACCTTTGGTGTGCCCAGCAGTGAATTGTTGGCAGATTATGCAGTTCACCATAAAGAATGCAACATGCTCAACTAAATATGGTATGAACCAGTCTTCCGTGAGCGTTGCTGCTAGATTCTCTTTTGTCATATGTGCTGGGTAATTTAACTGCTCCAGCGCTATTTTTAATAGGGCTACAGGCATTACTGGATTACCAGTGCTGTCTTGTCCCCACAAGCTGTCAGAGGGGTTTAAAGAACACCCTCGATGTTTCCACAGGTTTTTCTCTTCCTACCGTGCCTCCCCTTGGAGTTCCATTAACTGTGTTTGCCCCAAATAGTTGTAACCCTCAGGTGCAGTTCGTGTAAGCATCATTAGTCCATTGGTATGGATAGCTTCTACTGCCATAACCATCTCACTTTTGGATGCCATACGTTTAGCTTCCGTGTCTGCTGCTTGATTTCCGCGTGAGATCAAATCGGTCCCTTTCGTGTGGGCGGCGCATTCCACGACCGCTATGCCCACTGGGAGTTGTAGTGCCTTAATCAGCATGTGCAATAAGGATGCATGCTGCACTGGCATGCAGTCTGCTCGGAGGTAGCCCCTCCTTTTCCAGCGCACTAAGCGTGCATGCACTGTTGACGTCACATAGGCAGAGTCACTGTACACTGTTACTTCCTGGTCTGCGTGATTCTCAATGGCGAGTATCAACGCCAATAATTCTGCAGCCTGTGCTGAATAATGAGATGGTATTCAAGCACTAAGGAGCTGTGTGCTTTATCACAGCAATGCCTGTGTATCTTTGCCCATCACTTTGTTGAATTCTCGAAGACCCGTCAATAAAGACGATTTCTCCACCTGTCAAGTCATTTTCTTTTACCTTGGGAATTTCATCATAGAATTCTTCATAATTCGCTCAGTCATGTATCGGCTCTCCCTCAGTGACTGGCTCTGCGATGAACATAGCTGGGTATACTATCTTACATCGGACTATTTTAATTGATGGGTTTGATATGATCGCTTCATAAGCAGGGACGTCATTTGGGGGTCGCCAGAGGTCGCTACTGCGACCTCTGGGTCTGTGGGCTGCAATGTCTGTGGTTCCCTTGCGACCGCTGTATTTTCTTTTTCTGAAAGTATTTTTTTTTTTTTTAACGGACTTGCTGACTGGAAGGGAAGTGCCTGTTGCTGCCTTGGCTCGGATATTTCAATGATCACAGCGAAGGCAGGCTGCCCTTTCTTCATCAAGAGGAAAAAGGAAGCAAATGCCTATTCTTCTGCGTGGTCGTCCTCATTTCTCCAATTTCACAAAAGCTGTGTCTACAAGTGTCGGACCCTGCAACAATGAAAACTCCTGAGAGGGGGATGTGAATCCTGGTCTGTGCGCAGCTCATTAAGCTCAGAAGAGCCATTTAATCAAGCACGGACGGCGGGACGGACTTGCAATGAATTTCTTTTCCATTAAGAGAGTTCATGTGCACATAACGTCCAGGCAGAGCGAGGACACATGGCATGCTGCAGCAGGCATCATTAACTTGCAGTGCTTCAGTAAGTACGCTAGTTGTTTTATCTTATGTGAACTGATGCAAGGTGTTCACATCCAATACAATTGGAGGTTCTTGCGTTTTACATTCACACACAGACAAATGCTTCAAAAATGTATGATATGATATGGCATTCATAAAACGCCTATACACAAGTATTTCAAGACACATTATAAATATATTTGTATGGAAATATAAACACATTGGTGAAATGCCAGTGGCACCAAGTGGTCGCTGGTTAGCAAGCATTTCTGGTTAGCAATGCCTAAAGGGTTTGCAGTGAGTTGTTTGCAAATTTTTATAGGGGTGCAGCGGTGCATTTTTTTAGTTTTATGGATGTCTGCTTAGGATGTAAGACTATGTCGTTGTTTGTAATGCTGGTGTGTAAGCTAATGGGGCCTGTAGAGAGCATTTGTGCTGGAAAGCAGAACAGTGGGCGCTCGGGTGCTAGATTACATGTAGATTTTTAATGATGGTCGCATTCTTAGTTTGTAATGTTGGTGTGTAAGCTAATGGGGACTGTAGAAAGCATTTGTGCTGGAACCAGTACAGTGGGCGCTCGGGTGCTAGATTACATGTAGGTTTTTTAACAATGGTTCCCGTGATGTCACTTTTTTGGGGCGGGTCAAATGACATCACTTCCTGTGATGTCATCAGAGGTCAGGGTCATGTGATATCACTTCCGCGACCCCTGGCATTTTGGTGAAATGACGTCCCTGTTCATAAGCAGAAGCTCTCTGAGATGTCAATGTGGCCTTTGGTTTCTCTAGAATGGCAAATAATGAGTGTTCGACGTACAACGTCATGGAGCATCCCATCACAATGGTTGTAGCCTTCTCTATGGCAAACGATGCAGCAGCTAACTTTGTTCGCATGGGAAGTGGCCTCTCATTACTGGATCCAGATTCCCACTGTAGTATGCTAGGGGCTTGTACCTCAAGGAGGTTCTGTGAGCGAGCACTGCCGTCATGACGCTGCCATCAGTGTGTGAGAACAGGTAAAATTCTTCTGCATAATTGGGAATTCCGAGAGCTGGAGCCGTACAAATCGCTCTTTTGAGTTCAGCAAACCATTTCTCCATGGCTTCACACCATTCAATCTTTTCTTTTGTCACTTGGGCCTTCTTTAGGGCATGCAGTAAAGGCTTAGTATAAGATCTGTCATCAAAAACCCATGCCCTAACATAGTTGCACAGGCCTAGAAAGCTCTGCATTTGCTTTATCGTGTGTGGCTTAGCCGTGTTCAATATGGCTTCAGCCCTTTCTGGGGTCACTTTCTTGCCTTCATGTGAGATCAGCTGGCCTATGTACAGCACTTCTTGTTGACAATATTGTAACTTTTCCTTGTCAACCTTATAGCCTTTCTCAGCCAGTATAGTCAGTAGTTCAATAGAATCGTGCCTGCATTGCTCTTCTGTTGTGCTGCAGATTAGGATGTCATCCACATATTGTAAGATGACACTTCCTAGTGCAATATTGCTCAAATCCATCTGCAGGACTCTGTTGAAAATAGACAGAGACTCACAGTATCCCTGTGGCAGCCTCGTGCTTTTCAGATGCATTTGTCTGAATGTGAATGACGTTAGATCTTGTGAGTCATGGTGCAACGGGATTGAGAAAAATGCATTTTTCAAGTAAATATTTTGCCTCAACGGGTATATTACATAGGATTGTAGACGGGTTGGGGACTAGACTGAACTCGGCCTCGACAATGTCATTTGTTGGGTGTAAATCCTGGATTAAACACCAAGACCCCCCTTTGATTTTTTGATCGAATAAACCGCATTATTGCATGACGACTCTGACGTCACTAAAATGCCCAGGTCCATCATGGCAGAAATTGTCTTAAAAATCCCTTCATCTGCCTCTCTGGACATGGGATATTGTTGTGCCTTTAGCAGAATTGCTCCTGGTTTTAGTTTAATTTTCACTTCTCTCATCCCATTCAAGAGGCCTACGTCATAGGGTCTGGTAGTCCACACTGAGACAGGCACTTTAGCTATATCGTCATCAAAATATTCAGGACATTTTAGTGCCAACATCATTTTCTGAGGTACCTCTCTTTTAATCATCTTTACCAGAAAGGTGAGGCTTACCTCTACCAGTGTCTCTCCTATTTCTGCTTGCTCTTCAAACAGATCATCATCAGTGACGTCAGTCGAGTGATCCTTCTTCGATGGCGATAATCGCGCACCATTGTCAGCCTTCATCATCGTAACCGTCGACCAATACCACTTTCCCTCGCACTGCAGCTGCGTGTATCATCAAGGGAAATACTTGTCCCTCCTCCTCATGCATCGGTATTCTTGGTCTGAATAAGAACTCATCAGGTGTTCTCATTATTTTGTCTGCAAGGCCTGGCAATCCCGCCATAAGCACACGCATGCCATATTTAAAAATGTCTGGCTCTAATGATATGGCTCTCATGGCTATGTGTCCTGAGTATGCTCTAATCATTTCACATACATTTGAGTAGTGCATTCCTGGAGTGGAGCATACTATGCCCTCCTCCGTGAATGAAATTGTCATGTTCAACTTTGTCATTAGGTCTCAACCCAAAATGTTTACTGGGGTCTGACGTGAATACAATAAAGGTACATTCATTTCGCACTCTCCTATGGAGACTGGGGGTGCGTTTGTAAAGCGAACTGGACTGTGAGCTCCTGTAAAACTCTGAGTATCTATGGCCTCGCTGGACCAGGAAAGCTTGCCTTCACGTATGCACGAACGTGTTGCACCCATGTCCAATAGGAAGGAATAATCTTTACTCCCTATAACGCCATGCACCCTAGGTTCCCTGTGAGGGTCTGGTGTCACTGATAGGATAGAGCACATCAGGGTTCCCAGTGAGCTGTCCTAGTTCATATACAAGTTTGGCCCACTGTGCACTTGTGGATTTTCCCCATTCCCATTGTTACTTCCCCTTCCAGGGTTCTGGGTCTGCCCTGTGCTGATTGCTTGTGACACTTGCAACGGTGCCTGTTGGGTTTGTCTTTGTGGAAAACTGCCCATGCTCTGAGTTTGCACTCCTTGTTGCGCTCCTGGGGCTTGTTGTTGCACCATGTGATTCTGTGCAATGCCCTGTTGTAAAACTGCAGGTGGATTCGCCATGCCTGCTCCCATTCCTTGGCCATTCTGTATCATGCCTTGATTTCTGCATGTGCGTGCCAAGTGCCCTGTCATTCCACATAGCCAACATACTGGCGGTGGTCGGATTACTTGCCCATTCGACATATCAGGGTTTACATTTATTTTGCATGTTTTGGAAGCCTCCTTGATTATTTTGGAAACCTCCCTGATTGCTCTGACATCCTCTTCCCCTAAATCCTCTTCCCTGTGGGTAAAACCCTACGTTACCCTGATTATTCTGTTCTGGACTAGCCACCTGCTGCATGTTTTGTTCAGCTGCACTAGTTAGCATGGCTCCTTCAAGAACATACTTTGATAGTTTCTTCTGCACCAATTTCGCTTCCTCAGCCTTTGGAGTTGCTTCTTTTTTGCGATTGTTTTCCTGCAGCAGTCTACAATAATGTGCGATAGTCAACTGTATTTCAGCCCAAGGTTTAGCCTCAGCTCCTACCAATTTCTTGAGTTGTTTCTGTACCGGTTCTGGCAAGCCTTGGCACAATATATGGTAAAACACAGGTATTGATTTCGTCCATGATTCATGCGTTACGAGCACCCACGCATCTTGGAAATTCTGTATATAAATTAACGGATCTTCAGAATCCTTAATTTTTGGAGTTATTATAGCTCCCATATCGGAAGTATCTGGGTAAAGTACTCGTAGCGCTTTCCATACTGCAGCTCTGCAATTGTTAAATGGTGCTCCGTCATGCACAGTATTAATTGTGGTTACGCCAGGGTAGCCTTTCGTGCCCAGATATCGTCCGCTCTCTCACCAAGTATGGCGATTAGGAGGCCCTTAATGTCCCCTATAGCTAGCGTGTTTCTGTAAAGAAGACCGGTGGGGGGGTCTGTACTTCTGCTCTCTATATGGTAGAGGGGAGGCACAGAGGACCCCAGCCAAGATTCTCTAATACGGTAGCGATGGACGAGCAATCAAGGCCTAGCTTCTCAGGAGGTGATGCAGGCTGGTTCTTAAGTACAGTGTATCCCCAAGCCCCCACAAAGGAATGTCCACACACTGTATTACTGAAAACACAGTCTTTATATAATTAATATTCAAGGGTTATGTACACTTATCACAATAACGCACTTTGTGCTCAGGAAAATCAGCAATGGTAAATATCTACAATTCTAAAGTGGTACCACTAATATTAGACCTCATTAAAGTGCATTCACAATACTGTAGAAATGGCACACAGATCAATAAGAAGGAAACCAGCAATAGAGAGAGGAGAGATAACAGAGGGTTGAAACAATAGGCAGAATACTGGCCCTTGCTACTGGACACAGTTCTGTGTGGAGATCCCCCCACCTGGGCAACCTGCAAAATAAAGAGATATAACCCCAGCCCAGTCCAGATATTGTTCAATAGTCTATTTTTCTCCTATAATGTTTTTACCCCCCCAATGTACCTGGTGGAGTCGAGTTCCTCGAAAAGGCGTCGACAAGCGTCGAGGGACTCGCTGTTCGGCGACGGGGAATCGACGGCCCTTCTTGAATGCCTTCCTTTACAGGCGGGAGGCACGGGGCGTCGAACGTCCGTCGACGAACGAGGCCGAACGTTGTCGAAGAGGCGGCAGCTCCGTCCGAGCGGTGCTCGTCGGCGTCGGGGCGTCGGCGTCCTGCAAGGCGGAGGTGTGCGGGGCACCTCGATGACAATAGTTCTGGACCGCAAAGATTGTAGAGACGGGAGCCCAGCAAGGGCGTCGAGTCGTCCGAGTCTTTGGGGTCGTCGGGTGGCGGGAAACCCACCGGCAGGTTTCTCCTCGGCGCGTTGGTCGTCCTCGACTTTCTCCGGCAGGATAAGCGGTCGACGATGCGGTCGAGAGAGTCCTTCGATTGAATGTTCTTAGGCAATGGAGCGGACGGCTCCGATCGTCGGCGGCACGGCGTCAAGTGGTTCCCACGGCTGGGCAACACAACTTCGACGGGCCTCCAGCGGTTACACAGACCTGCGAACCCTGGTCGACGGCAATGGACTTCGACAGCGTCGATGTCCGGGTGCTTCACTTCGATCTCCTCGGCGGTCCCGTCTCGGGTCGGCAGCCTTTCGAGGGTCTGACTTCCAGGGCGCTTCGGCGAAGATTCAGCGGTGCTCGATGGTCCCTCGGAGCACGGGAAGAGGGCGCCTTACCAGGTCCTCTCTCGGGTCAGTCCTCGACGATTTCGACAACCTTCAGTTCCGTCGAAGCAAATGCCACAGCAAGTCTTCTTCTTCCAGCTGGACGTCGAGGATCAGCAAATCCAGTTACTCTTGAGTGGAGACTCAGCTTCTGAATGCTTCTGAACAATTTCCAGTGGTGAGAGGTCCCCAGATATACTATTCTGTCTCTCATCCACACTGCTGGCACACACACAGCAGCCAATCACACAGAAGGGCATTCATGCAGTCAGTCAGCCAATCAGGCACACAGTGCATTCAGGCCACACTCCTCCCTTTCAGACACTCACAACAAGGAATGTGGATTGGGACAAGTACCCAGCCATTCAACACTACACACTGCATTCAGGCCAGTTTCGGGCAGGGCTGTCTCAGTCTTTGTCTCTCATGCCAGAAACCAGACAACCACAACAAGGAGTGTATATTGGTCACACACTCCATTCACCCAGGTCCCACCCACAGGAGGTACCCACAACATACAGTCACTGGGAAGGCTCCAGTCAGTCTAGCTGGGCCTTCACAACAACACCATATATGGAACTTCCACCCAACAGCCAGTCAGGGGGAAGGGACAGAGTCAGGGCATCCCAGGACTTTGGGAAAACAAGACAACAGGCAATAGAAAGCAAGAGGCCACAGGGGCCATCTTGTTTCTATCAGGAATCAACTGATCCCAATGGCAGGGCCTGGGTATCCCAAAATGGAGGACACCCAGAGCACCTGTCCAATTCAGCATGGAGCTGCCACCAGCCCATACCCTGCTCTGTGGGCCACCCACAGGTGCCCAAAAACATACACTAGGGGCACAGGGTTGTACCCCCCCACCCATGGGTGCCATAAGGGTATCCCAGGGGTCTGTTCACCAAACCAAAAGAGAGAGCTGCACTGCCAGGAGTCCCAAATGGATTCCTGGGCAGAAAACATAACAGAACACACGATAAAAGGCAGAAGAGGACAAGGATTCAGAGGCCCTGTCCCTCTGATACATTTCCAGCATCACAGTCGCCCCCCCCAGACTGAGGTGGAGGGTGCCTAATCTCCCACGGGATAGACACCCTCATCCAGACGGTCAACATACCTTCTGGAAAGGCCATCTGCATTATCGTGACTCTTCCCTGGTCTGTGCTCTATGGTGAAGTCTAGCCCTTGTAGGCTAATCGACCACCTGAGCAATTTCGGATTCTCACCCTTCATCTGCATAAGCCACTTCAGGGGCTTATGATCTGTTTGGACCTTGAAGGTGGACCCCGTAAGGTAGGGCCTAAAACGCCTAAGGCTCCAAACTATACTAAAACATTCCTTTTCAACAGTAGCCCACCTAAGTTCTCTACCCTTGAGTTGTCTACTGATGAATATGATAGGATGTTCTCTCCCTTTGTCATCTAACTGGGACAAGACAGCTCCAATTCCGGTGTCGCAGGCATCCGTCTGGACGATAAAGGGTCGGCTGTAGTCAGGCGCACTCAACACAGGTGCCCTACACAGACTTTCTTTCAAGCCATCAAAGGCCCTCTGACAGTCTTCAGTCCAATTAACCTTCCTAGGCTGTTTGGGTGAAGTTAGAGCTGTCAGGGGTGCAGCTATGGTTCCATAGTCTGCCATGAAATTGCGATAGTACCCAGTGAGGCCCAAAAAGGCTCTCACCTGGGTTTGAGTAGTGGGAGTCTCCCAGTTCTGTACGTCCTGTACTTTACTGGAGAGAGGTTGGATTTGACCCCCTCCTACCTCATGACCAAGATAGGTAACTTTCCCCTGAGCTATCTGGCACTTGGTGGCCTTGATAGTGAGGTTAGCCCTTTTCAAGGCCTGCAACACCTTATCCAGATGTGTCAAATGCTCTTCCCAGGTGGAACTGTAGACGGCAATGTCGTCTAAGTAAGCCACACAAAAGGCTTCCAGCCCACTGAGCGCATGGTTGACCAATCTCTGGAAGGTGGCAGGGGCATTCTTCAACCCAAAGGGCATGACCCTAAACTGGTAGAGTCCCTCAGGTGTGGAGAATGCCGTCTTTTCCTTGGCATGGTCCGTCAGAGCTATTTGCCAATAGCCTGAGGTAAGGTCAAAGGTGCTCACAAATTTGGCAGCACCTATAGTGTCCACGAGCTCATCAGCCCTGGGCAATGGGTGCGCGTCAGTTTTGGTGACGGCATTGACTCCTCGGTAGTCCACACAGAACCTCCAATCCTTGGTACCCGCCGGGGAACTTGCCTTGGGGACAAGGACCACTGGACTGGACCAGGGACTGGTGGAGGGTTCAATAACACCCAGATCCAACATCTTGGCGACCTCAGCCTGGATGTGGTTTTTGACGGTATCTGACATACGATAGCTCCTGCTTTTGACAGGCACACTGTCACCAGTGTCAATTTCGTGCTTACACCACGGTGTAAGGCCCGGTGTCAGTGAAAACAGAGGGGCATACTGCTGGAGCAAAGCCCGGCAGGCCCTCTGCTGCTCTGTTGTCAAATCGGGAGAGAGTTGTACTCCCTCCACTGAGCCATCCTGAGGGTTGCTATGCAGCAAATCAGGAAGGGGCTCACTCTCATCCTCTTCTTGCCCTGAAGCTAGCAAGAGACATGAGACCTCTGCTCGCCTGTGGAAAGGCTTGAGCCTGTTGACATGGAATACCTGGGGGGCTACCCCAGAGGCTCCCATGTCCACCAGATAATTGACTTCGCCCATCTTGGAGATGATCCTGAAGGGTCCAGTCCACTTGTCTGCCAAAGCTCTAGGCTTGGTAGGCTCCATCACAAGGATTTCCTGTCCCGGAGTCCAATCCACTTGCGAAGCTTTCAGGTCATGCCAGTACTTATTCAATTCCTGGCTGGCCTTGAGATTTGCTGTTGCCTGACCCATCATTTGTGTCATCCTCCGCCTGAGGCCTAACACATAGTCCCCCACTTGCTTGGCGGGACCTGGAGGGGTGGCTTCCAAGCCTTCTCGGATCAAGGCGAGGGGCCCCCTCACGGGATGTCCAAAGAGTAACTCAAAGGGGCTGAAACCAACACCCTCTTGAGGTACCTCTCTGTAAGCAAACAGCAGGCATGGCAGGAGGAGATCCCATTTCCTCCTTAGGGGCTCTTCCAAAGCACCTAGCATGCCCTTGAGAGTTTTGTTAAATCTCTCAACCAGACCATTGGTCTGGGGGTGGTAAGAGGTGGAGAACTTGTAGGTTACCCCGCACTCTTTCCACATGGTTTTCATGTAACTAGACATGAAGTTGGATCCTCGGTCAGAGACAACCTCCTTGGGGAATCCAACACGGGTGAAAATGCCCAGGAGAGCCCTGGCAACCACCTTGGCAGTAACAGTCCGAAGGGGTATTGCCTCAGGGTACCTGGTGGCATGATCTACCAAGACCAGGATGAACCGATGTCCACCTGAAGTGGGAGGGTCAAGGGGACCGACGATGTCGATGCCCACCCTCTCAAATGGGGTGCCAACCACTGGTAATGGCTGCAGTGGGGCAATGACCCTGCCTCCAGTCTTGCCAGACAACTGACAAGTTGGGCAGGTCCTGCAGTGGGACTCCACCTCTACTCCCATCCGTGGCCAGTAGAAATGGGCAGAGAGCCTCTGCTTAGTCTTCTTGGTCCCAAGATGACCAGCCAAGGGCACCTCATGCGCCAACTGCAGTAGGAAGGGCCTGTAAACCTGGGGTACCACCAACCTCTTGCGGGCACCAGGTTCGGGCTTAGTGGGCTCACTAACAAGGAGCTCACCCTCCCAATAAATCTTGAATGTCCTAGGCACTTCACCTTGTGCCTGGGACAGGGCCTGTTTCCTCAGGCCCTCGAGAGAGTGGCACTCTCTCTGTCCCTTACAGAAGTCTGCCCGGGAGGGTCCCCCTTCAGCTAACAAGCATTGAAGGTCGGGATGATCCTCCGGGTTGAGAACCTCTCCCACAGGAGAGTCTTCTGTCTCTTCTCCCACAGGAGTTGAGTTTGGGTTTTCCGCTGGACCCAGCCCGTCCGGAGCATGGATCCCATTGGGTGCTGTCGGAACAGCAGGAAGAGAAGGTGTTCCCTCCACAGAGGTGGCCTTCTTGGTCTTCCTTCTTCTTGCCTTAGGCCTCGCCTTTGGCTCGGATACCTGACTCACAGCCAGACCCGGTGTCACCTGTGACCTAGTGACTGCAGCAGCAGTCATGGGAAGACCATCCGAGATCAACCCCAACTCTACTAGATCGTTTCCTAACAGAATGTTAGCAGGGACATTGTCCTGAACCAGGACAGGAAGCTTTGCTGTCTTGTCTCCAATCATGAGTGTGACTAGGGTTACAGGCGATAATTTGGGAGGCCCACCAGCTAACCTGGTGGTTCTCAGAGGAGCACCTACATAGTCCTCTGGCTTGAGCAGGGTCCTGTCCACCACTGTCATGCTTGCCCCAGTGTCTCTCAAACCAGTAGAAGGCTGGCCATTCAAGAGGACACTTCTCAAAAACCTACGGGTGTTCTGCGGGATAGTCGCCAGTACTTCTGCGTACTGGTCCCAGGCCCCAAGGGACACTAAGGAAATCTCTACTGGAGCACCAAATGTGATTCCTGTAGAGGAGGGGAGGACAGTGGCCTCCACCTCAGACACGGGGTAAGGGTAGGTCAGGCTGACAGCCTGTACTCCAAGTGCCTTACCTTTACACTTGGGGTCACCCCTTTTGTGATCCAGAGCCCCACAATCCCAACAAGTGCCAGGAGTGCGGGGTACGGTACTGGAACCACTGGGAGCCTGCTTTGCAGCAGGTGGACCACTACTCTTATTCCCACCCACAGAGGACTTATCCCCACTAGATTTTTGGGTCTTAGGAGAGGAAGGTTTTGGTTTACCCGACTGTGACTGCTTTTGGGACTCCTCAGCTTTCTGAGAGGCCCCCTTTTCTTTGTCCTTGTCCTTCCCACTGGAGTCCTTAGGGGACACCCGGTGGGAGACCCACTTGTCAGCCAACCTAGCCAGCTTAAAGGGGTCCAAAATGTTCTGGTCAGCCACATACTGACGCAGCTCTGGTGAACAGGCTTCAGAAAAATGCTCAAAAAACAAGAGGTGGGACAACTCAACAAAAGTTTTCACCTTGTATCCATCAATCCACCCCATCATGTTCATGTGCGCAGTACTCACCCAGTCAACCCAAGACACATTCTCTCTTTTCTTAAATTCCCTGAACCTTTTAAGGTATTGGGCAGGTGTCTTGCCAAACTTGGCAATCAAAGCAGACTTCATACACTCATACTGACCCCTTTCTTCCACACTCAGCTTCAGAATACAGTCATATCCAGTTTGAGGCACTCTGCTTAACAAACACTTAGCCCAATCTCTTTTATCTACATCATGAATTGCACAAGCCATTTCAAACGCTTCAATCCATTGGAGGATATCTGAACCCTCCACAAACACACCAACCAAATCTTTCATAAACTTGGTGGCTGGGGACCTGACACTCTCACTGGATCTAGCTGAAGTCTCCACTCTGGCTTTCTCTAGCTGGATTCTCTGACATTCAGTGTCCTGGCTTTTGAGTTCAAGGTCCTTATTTCTGAGTTCAAGATCCCTATTCTTGAGTTCCACTTGCTGTGCCAGCTCCTCTTTCTTAAGCTCAGCTTCTATTTCCAACTTGCGATATTCAAAGGCTAACTTCATCCTCAATAACTCAAGTTCCATGGAATTGCTGGGGTTTGGAACAGAGGCAGCAGGAATGGTGGCATTCCCAGAAACAGATTCAGCGACAACCCCAGGGGCAGAGTCCTCACTGGTTGCATCCCCCCCTTCCTCAAGAGTTTCATCATCAGTCTGGTAATCCACCAGGGCAGCTATCAGCTCAGCCCTAGACTTATCCACAAAGTCTAACTCCCTGGCTTCACAAGCACTCTGGAGAGCCTCTAAGCTCATCCGAGTCAATTTACCATTTGCAATGGCCTCCATTGCTTGTAATGCAGTTATTTGGTACACACCCAAACCTTAATCTAATAAAAGTGCGGATATTTTGTAAGTGGCACGGTTATACACTGAGTCTTAAAACCATAAGCATCCCACCGCTGCCACCAGCTTTGTAAAGAAGACCGGTGGGGGGGTCTGTACTTCTGCTCTCTATATGGTAGAGGGGAGGCACAGAGGACCCCAGCCAAGATTCTCTAATACGGTAGCGATGGACGAGCAATCAAGGCCTAGCTTCTCAGGAGGTGATGCAGGCTGGTTCTTAAGTACAGTGTATCCCCAAGCCCCCACAAAGGAATGTCCACACACTGTATTACTGAAAACACAGTCTTTATATAATTAATATTCAAGGGTTATGTACACTTATCACAATAACGCACTTTGTGCTCAGGAAAATCAGCAATGGTAAATATCTACAATTCTAAAGTGGTACCACTAATATTAGACCTCATTAAAGTGCATTCACAATACTGTAGAAATGGCACACAGATCAATAAGAAGGAAACCAGCAATAGAGAGAGGAGAGATAACAGAGGGTTGAAACAATAGGCAGAATACTGGCCCTTGCTACTGGACACAGTTCTGTGTGGAGATCCCCCCACCTGGGCAACCTGCAAAATAAAGAGATATAACCCCAGCCCAGTCCAGATATTGTTCAATAGTCTATTTTTCTCCTATAATGTTTTTACCCCCCCAATGTACCTGGTGGAGTCGAGTTCCTCGAAAAGGCGTCGACAAGCGTCGAGGGACTCGCTGTTCGGCGACGGGGAATCGACGGCCCTTCTTGAATGCCTTCCTTTACAGGCGGGAGGCACGGGGCGTCGAACGTCCGTCGACGAACGAGGCCGAACGTTGTCGAAGAGGCGGCAGCTCCGTCCGAGCGGTGCTCGTCGGCGTCGGGGCGTCGGCGTCCTGCAAGGCGGAGGTGTGCGGGGCACCTCGATGACAATAGTTCTGGACCGCAAAGATTGTAGAGACGGGAGCCCAGCAAGGGCGTCGAGTCGTCCGAGTCTTTGGGGTCGTCGGGTGGCGGGAAACCCACCGGCAGGTTTCTCCTCGGCGCGTTGGTCGTCCTCGACTTTCTCCGGCAGGATAAGCGGTCGACGATGCGGTCGAGAGAGTCCTTCGATTGAATGTTCTTAGGCAATGGAGCGGACGGCTCCGATCGTCGGCGGCACGGCGTCAAGTGGTTCCCACGGCTGGGCAACACAACTTCGACGGGCCTCCAGCGGTTACACAGACCTGCGAACCCTGGTCGACGGCAATGGACTTCGACAGCGTCGATGTCCGGGTGCTTCACTTCGATCTCCTCGGCGGTCCCGTCTCGGGTCGGCAGCCTTTCGAGGGTCTGACTTCCAGGGCGCTTCGGCGAAGATTCAGCGGTGCTCGATGGTCCCTCGGAGCACGGGAAGAGGGCGCCTTACCAGGTCCTCTCTCGGGTCAGTCCTCGACGATTTCGACAACCTTCAGTTCCGTCGAAGCAAATGCCACAGCAAGTCTTCTTCTTCCAGCTGGACGTCGAGGATCAGCAAATCCAGTTACTCTTGAGTGGAGACTCAGCTTCTGAATGCTTCTGAACAATTTCCAGTGGTGAGAGGTCCCCAGATATACTATTCTGTCTCTCATCCACACTGCTGGCACACACACAGCAGCCAATCACACAGAAGGGCATTCATGCAGTCAGTCAGCCAATCAGGCACACAGTGCATTCAGGCCACACTCCTCCCTTTCAGACACTCACAACAAGGAATGTGGATTGGGACAAGTACCCAGCCATTCAACACTACACACTGCATTCAGGCCAGTTTCGGGCAGGGCTGTCTCAGTCTTTGTCTCTCATGCCAGAAACCAGACAACCACAACAAGGAGTGTATATTGGTCACACACTCCATTCACCCAGGTCCCACCCACAGGAGGTACCCACAACATACAGTCACTGGGAAGGCTCCAGTCAGTCTAGCTGGGCCTTCACAACAACACCATATATGGAACTTCCACCCAACAGCCAGTCAGGGGGAAGGGACAGAGTCAGGGCATCCCAGGACTTTGGGAAAACAAGACAACAGGCAATAGAAAGCAAGAGGCCACAGGGGCCATCTTGTTTCTATCAGGAATCAACTGATCCCAATGGCAGGGCCTGGGTATCCCAAAATGGAGGACACCCAGAGCACCTGTCCAATTCAGCATGGAGCTGCCACCAGCCCATACCCTGCTCTGTGGGCCACCCACAGGTGCCCAAAAACATACACTAGGGGCACAGGGTTGTACCCCCCCACCCATGGGTGCCATAAGGGTATCCCAGGGGTCTGTTCACCAAACCAAAAGAGAGAGCTGCACTGCCAGGAGTCCCAAATGGATTCCTGGGCAGAAAACATAACAGAACACACGATAAAAGGCAGAAGAGGACAAGGATTCAGAGGCCCTGTCCCTCTGATACATTTCCAGCATCACAGTTTCTGCCTGTCATTTTTTTCTAACTCATGTATCCACTTTCCAGCTCCCGATGTCAGCATTGGAAGCTTGTTTTTCAAGTTTTCTCGATCCATGTGTGGCCATGGAATATATTGTGGTCTTACTCCCCCCTTCTCTAGTAGGGGAAATTGGAATGCGTAGCCCTCTTTTTCTTCTCTCATTGTTCTCCTGTCTATTGCAGGGGTAATATTCCCGCATCGCCGTCTACCTGGCAAAGACCTTAGTCTGTCTACATGGGGCGGCAAATACACCCCCCTCTGACCATGAGATACGCCTTCATGTCGGTCAGACTGCATGGCTGACTTTGAGGCCCTTGGTGCAGGCTCGCTGGTGTCTGACCATTGTATCCCTTTTTCCCTTGGGAGTCGTCTTTTGCTTCGTCCCTTTTCCTCTTTCTCCTCACACTCCTCCTTTTCGGAGTCGGACAATGTCTGTCCCCAACTAGTGTGACTTCTAGGATCTTCTTTGTTCCTACTTATTTCTAGCCTAGCCAGGGATATGTCTCTATTTCCACTACTTAGGGAGACATCCTCAGTGTCGTACAGCTGAGTGCTCTCCAGGCGCTCGTCCTTCCCCTCTCCTTGGGGTATTTGTTCTAGTCCCATTTCATCATATATTTTATCGATCGTTTCTCCGATGCTTCTGGTGTCAGTCATCTTCAATATTTGCCCTAGACGTACCTGGTACTGAATACCAGGTACGTTCGATATCGTCATCAAATTCTTTGCGCTTCCTCGCCTATTCTCTGACCCTATCATCTTCCTTTCTCTTTTCATTTCTACGCTCATCTACCCTTTGTATTTCCTCATCTCTTCGTCTCCTTATTCTTTTTTCACGTATCTGTTGCTCTTCTTCTAACATATGCTGTTTCTGTCTGTCTGGATCGTAGGCTGCTCTTGGGTTGCGATCAAGCTTTTTTTCCTGCTCCTCGCTATATACCTGTTCTCGCCTTTGTCTGTCTTTCCTTCTTATTCTTTCATCTCTTAACTCATTTTCTTTCCCCTTTCTCTGTGTCTCATCTAACCTCTCCTTTTTTCTTGCGTCATCAATGCCTTTACCATCGAATTCCAATAAAATGTGTCCTCCCATCCAATCCATTCGTCTTTTGCGAATGCTATCTCATCAGTTCTGTCTTCGCTCCCTTTCCATCTCTTCCCTTCTCTCTCCTTTTTGAGAGATGCACTTGTCTGTGCTTGACCTTTCCTTTCGTCATCACGTCTCTCCTTGTCCCTTGGGACTGCAGAGGTAATATTCTTGTCCTTATCCGTCCCTTGATTTTCGTCACTACTATGTGTAGGTGACTCATTATGCAGGGTTGATGTACCCCGTGGCTGCTTTAAATTCCCTCAACGGGTATAATCCCTCATCTTTACTTCCTTCAATTTTCGTTTCAGGCGGGGAAGGTGGCGCGGTAGGTGTCTCACCCCCCTCTGTGCATATATTTATCCAATCTGTTTTCGGCTCTTCCTCCTTTACCTGTTCGTACATTTTCCACAACTCGAGAACAGCAAGGCGTTTTTCTAACTTCTTGCCTGTATATGTGGTGTGCAAATATGTTGTCATATGTTGTAAGACGGCTTTAGATAAAGACCCGTTTTGTGGCCACGGCATAAACATCTTGTGGGCAGTACCTTTAACCCACTCGGTGCTATATTTCTTTAGCTTGGGTGCGTGTTTTGGTAATTGCTTGCATAAGTGTGCTAATGGAGTTATGTCTTCCATGCTTAAATCTGTTCCCTTTCCTCTTATATAACACTTGTCAATGCTTTCGTGTTGGTTTAAGCAGCTTCTAATAATATGAGCGAGCACCAAAGACTGCAAGCTCCAATCCAAATTTTCCACAAAAATGTTATATTACCGATTTGTTCAAAAAAACATCAATTCATGTGCGATTCTATCTCAGCTATTAAATCGCGAAAATTTTAAATCAGTTTTCTTAAAATAAATATTTTACATATGACGTCACAACAAAACAAATAAGACAGACGCTTGACAGACTAGACGGACACCAGCTGGACACAGATATCTCTGCCTCTAATCATTACCCCTTCATGGAGTGTAAACGTACCCCTGTCACAACGTTTTTAAACGTTGTGGTAGCCTAATCGTTCCCCATTATGTGGGACTCTGGGTATATGTTTCTTCTAGCCGCTATATTTAAAGCGTAGGAATAAGGCGAATCCTCTCACTTCTCGGGTGTCTGCCCCGGTAACCTCTCCCTTCTTTGGTGTCTAACCCGGTAACCTCTCCCTTCTCGGGTGTCCTCCTGGTAACCTTTCTTTATTTAATTATTCTTGAGTCATTATCCCCATATATATATATATATATATATATATATATATATATATATATATATATATATATATATATTCAGTCTTCTCTACTTCTAACTATATTTTGTTTTCCCTCCTCCCTCTGTTACCTTTTCCCTTTACTTGTTCTAAGGCATGCACTGTTTGCCAAAGCACTCAATTTTTTTCACTCACCGTTCGCATAGTTCCTCTCTGGACCCTCGGGATCACCGCCTTTGTTACCGCCTTCTTCCGTTTTTCGCTCACTCAGCTGTCCGTAGAAATGGGAAGGGAAATGTGGGAAAACAGGTTCCTTCAGGCCCTGACTGCAGTTTCTTGCTTACGCTACCATTGTCTACGGGGAGCTTCACGGTCTACTCAGCCGAATGGCAAAGGACTCGTGATATTGCCGAAGACCTAGAGTTACTTTATGTCGACGGCCAATAGGTGTCTTTCTTTAGTCAAATAATCGATAGTCGATAAACCATCAAATCTCTGCTACCAAGTGTACTGGAGAGACCCCTCAGCGGGCCCATAGAGTTGGGGATTGCTCTGCAGTACTTTATGATGAGATAGCTGCACCTTGAGATAGATGGGGGTGTAGGTTTTCTTACTCCAACACCAATCAATAAGGACAACTCAATGGTTTGGCAAAAGGGAGTCAGTTTAATGACAAGTACAAAAAACGGGGAAACATGGAAATCAACAGTGATGCGACAGCCCGTCTCGCTTCAACTCCCACGAACTTCATACAAAACATAACTTCTATACTCAAAACGCATCATAATCTGACGTGTAATACTCAAAAGTTAACATGCAATTCTATTGGTTAGGAAAAGGTAACTTTAATATAGGTGCTATATCTGTATATGGTAACGGAGTGAGGGGATTGGGTAAATACTGTCAGGTGGGCATCCAAACCCTTCCTTCAAAAAGGACTACTGTAGACGTCACTAAAAGTACGACATCTCATTGGTTCTTCTAACTATAGGACCCTAGATTATTTGGTCCATTGTGATTGGGTTGGCATAAACGCCATGCATAAATCTCCACTTTGCTTAGCAGCACGCAGAACGGTCAACCAGGTGCAGGGTGTCCCCCAATTCACCCTGCTTTCCTTCAATCAATCATCACTTTATGGGCTATGTGTCAATTAGTTCACTGTGGTTGGCCTCGAAACTGCATCTTCTTGTCTCAAATAAGTTCTGATATCTCTGTCTGGGCGGATGCCAAGCATGGGTGTGAAACTGTGCCTCTTCTCGCTCGGCTGGTCACGTGTTAGCACACCATGGATTTACCTTTTTTCTTTCAATTTGTGCATTTGATTTTCATTTCACTCGCCACCTGCCTTCACCTTCTTATCTCGATCCTTCAGTGGCAGGATATTCTGTTCTTAGCTTCAATTAAAAGTAGCTATTGTTCATAGCTTCTATTGATATGACCTTGGCTTCCCCGGCACAAGCTGCATCTGCCGAGTTTCGATTCAGCCTTTGTCCTCGTGTTACTAGAATATGAAACTTCTTGCGTTTGGCCGATAATATGCTGGGTTGGTTCTGCTTTTCATGCAAAGGGGACTTGCACTTGTATATCATGCTTCATTTTGAGGTAGATTGTGTACAATGGCGCTTGCCGCTCTATTCTTCTACTTAGCATAGCAAGCTGCACTGTTTTCTTAGCTTTCTTGCGGTTACAAGCATATGTACAGGCGTTAGCTGGTTGAATATCTTCATCCTGCTTACAGGTTAAGCTCCTTTGCCTTAGATCAACGTTCTCTTCTTATAGTTTCACAATATCTTTATTCGTCATCATATCTTCTATGGGTGTGTTAGTCCAAACCCTCGTGACGTTACCATTCGTCTTCCATTAAGGAATTTTTGGTTTCTTCCTGTACAGTACTTAAGCAACCTTCATTTTGTTTCATTTGCTGGTAGGGTTTTCTTAGTGGATACCTTACTGTCCATGGTTGTCTGGTTATTGGTGCTTCAATAGGTATTGTTCTTCTGATAGGTGCTGGGCAGAGCCCTAGTGCGTCTCTCTGCTGGTTTATCAGCTCATTATACGTCACATATTTCGGTGTGAATCTTCCTGGTGCTTCAAAATGGGCGACTGGAGTGCAGGCTTTATTTGGGAACTCCTCTACATTGCTGTTGCTCTACTTCATTGATCTGAAAGCTGCTGTGTCTTCAAGAACTGATCCAGAGAGGACCTGGTTAGGCGCCCTCTTCCTGAGCTACGAGGGACCATTGTGCACTGCTAACCTTCACCGAAGCGCCCTGGAAGCAGCCTACGAAAGACTGTCAGCCGGAGATTGGGACCGCCAACGAGAAACGAAGAGAAGCACCTGACAGACGTCCACCGACGTCGACCAGGGTTCGCAGGTTTTCTATAACCGCTGGAGGCCCGCCGAAGTTAGTTGCCCAGAAGCGGGGACTGCTTGATGCTGTTCTCCTTTGCCTAAGACATTTGATTCCCGGACTCACTCGTCCGCACCGCCTTAACCTGCCGGAGAAGGCCAGGCCGTCGACGCACCGAGGAGCATCCGCCGGTGGGTTTCTCCCCACTCAAAGACCGTAGAGACGCCAAACGACTTGACGCCTTTGCAGGGCCAGAGTTCTTCACAAACGCTTTGCAGTCTTGAACTATCGACATCAAGGTGCCCCGCACGTCTCATCCTTGCAGGACGTCTTCGACTTGTTGTCGATGAGCACCGACAGGAGCAAAGCTGCTGCCTCGACACCATTGAACTTTTCATCCAGGATCATCGACGCCAAGTTCACCTTTTTTCGAGGCCCATCGACGATCCGTGGCTCTTTAAAAGGGAGTCACTCAAGAAGAATCCATAAACGCCTCCTCGAGGAACTCTGCTATTCCAGGTACACTGGGGTGGTAGAAACACTTTAGAAGGAAATAAGACTAATTGAACAATATATGGACTGGGCTTGTAGTATATCTTTATTTTACAGGTTGCCCAGGTGGGGGGGGGGATCTCCACACAGAGCTGTGTCTATGTAACAGGGCCAGTATTCTGCCAATTGTTCTAACCAACTGCTTTCCTCCTATATCCTTTGTTGGTTACCTTTATTAATTGATTTGTGACATTTGACCAGCGTACAGTTGATGCACTTTAATGAAATCTGATAATAACTGTGGTACCACTTAGAACTTTATACATTTGCCATTGTAGTTTAACTGAGCACAAAGTGAGTTATTGTGATTGTGTATATAATCTTGAACCTTAATTATATAAAGACTGTGTATTAACTAATAGTGTGCAGACATTCCTTTGTGGGTGCTTGGGGACTACACTGTACTTAAGAACCAGCCTGCATCACCTCATGAGAAGCTAGGCCTTGACTGCTCGTCCATTGCTACTAACAATAGAGAATCTTGGCTGGGATCCTCTGTGCCTCTCCTCTACCATATAGAGAGCAGGAGTACAGACACCCCTCCTCCAGACAAACGGTTCTCAGCAGCACAGACATGAAGTGAAACATGGACTTCTTAACGTTGCAACGTTGAGGGCACTCTCACAGGCAAAATTGGTAAGGCTAACAGTTACCTTGGGAACACATAGTCAATCTCATCACTTTGAAGAAGTGCACAGAGCTCTGATTACAGAGCTGGGTCCCAGGCCTGGGGAGACCAGTTCCAGCCAATCGGGGAACGGAAATCCAGGGGTGGATGGCAGAGGGCAAGGGTCAATGGTAATCCTGTGACCCTGCAACAATGTGGTAGATAGTTTCTTGGGGAAGGGGCAGGCCAGCCACCTGACATGCAAGGTCCAATAACAAAACATCTATAGGGGTAATATATAAGGGATACCACTCTGATCACTGAAAGTAGTCACAAAGGCATAGATGCAATCCGGAAAGGAATGGAGTATCAAGAGATAAGAGGTGCACAGATGTAACAAGTACACACAGCCAAAAATCGAATTTTCTAAAAGAGGCATAGATGCAATACAAGTGAGGTGCACAGATGCAGTTCAGTAGGATTGTTGGAGGTGGTAATGAATGAGTACAGCCATCACTTACTTCAAGAAAGGCAGGGAGCGTAGATGTCCACGGATCAAGTGAGGAGGCCGAGGCATAGCTTGTGGGGGGCCCTTCTCGGCTCAGACGTGCACCGAAAGCGCCTTCGGTGTAGGGGCCAGCTTCCGCGAACCAGTGCCCCTGATTGGTTCAGATAGAGGTGAGGCAGCCAATTGCAGATGTGGCATGCTGAGACGAGGGATGGCTCCACTGCACTAGGCAGACGCGGACATCTTCGAGGGTGCCCACAGCAACAGTGTTAATGCAGGAAATAAACATGAAAAGTGCCCCTTCAAGGATGATTGTAATCAGCACAGATGCATCCCAATTAATAAACGTTTTGTTGATTATTCAATTTAGTAACACTTTCTCTTTTTTTGCGTGTGTCGAGTGCACAGCGGCAAATATTGCAATTGATGAAAAATGCTTTTGTTAGAGATGAAGCGGAAGTCTGCTTCGATTTTTAAAGCCCCATTGGGCTAACCTTCAAGCAATGCTGCTCCAGTGGGGGCGGAATGTGGGGGCTGGAGGGACCACGATGTAACTGGTGCTTCATTTCGCAGGCTTATGAAAAAGAAAATGCTCTCTCATTACTCTAGCGTCTTTTTTGCCTGCTCCCTTTCTGAGGCTCCGGGAGTCTGTGTAGCTACTCTCTCCCCCCTTAAGCTCTGTGTCTTGCGCCGTGAAACACATTGTGTATAGGTGCGTTATAAAAACCCAATAAATGAATAGAATTTTTAAATCTTGCCACGGCCTACCACCAGATTTACTTACACCCCTCATCCAGGAACTATACCTTGTTCATTACACATGTGCAACCAATCTTCTTTGTTTGTTTATTTATATAGCGCGCAAAACCCTGGGGTATCTAGGCGCTTAACTTAAGAGATTAGTTTCAGTGCTTCGGGTTGCAGAAAATGAAGCGCAGGAGGTGCATTACAACATTGTGGAACGTGCAAAGGTAATACATCATACGCAAAGTGCAAAAGAGAGGTACATGGTGATCACATCCAAATGAGCCTGACCCCATGTTTCAGGGCGGCAGCAGCACACAAATGCGAAGGTCAAATAATGGGCAAATACATGGTTCCTACCCCATGTGCAGGGCAGCACAAAAATGCAATAGTCCATCAGTGGGCAAATACATGGTGCCTACCCCAAGTTGCTGGGTGGCAGCAAAACACGAATGCAATAGTACAGCAGTGGGCAAGTACATGGTGCCTACCCCATGTTGCAGGGCGTCAGCAGCACACAAATGCAATAGTCCATCAGTGGGCAAATACATGGTGCCTACCCCAAGTTGCTGGGTGGCAGCAAAACACGAATGCAATAGTACAGCAGTGGGCAAGTACATGGTGCCTACCCCATTTTGCAGGGCGGCAGCAGCAGCACACAAATTCTTTCATTCCTCAAGTATTCTTTAGCCGCTATTGTGTGGCTCTTTCCATCCCTCCTATTTTCTGTAACTGCTACACTATCTCCTATCCACCCTCTCTCACAAAATCCGGTAGGGAAAAAGCACAAAAGAGACATCTTGAGTGCAAACCCTGGACTTCCCATCGCAGACCCCTAAGTCAGCGCTTCCTCCAGAGAGGTTTTCACTGATATCCTCTTCTCTGTCCCTTCTCCAGATCTATGGGCCCCATCTCATCTCCACTATCTCTCCTTCCACGTCCTCTACCATTAACGGTGGCACAAAGAGGGAAGTTCGTGGCACAAAGAGGGAAGTTCGCTTGGCCGGAATATCATCCTCATGTTGCTTGGTTTTTTTTCTTTTAAATTTTTTATGAAATTTTAACAAACATTACAAACCAAAAACTGCAGTAGATACAACAACTTTTCATGTATACATTGGTCAAACATGTTCACTGCTTCCCTTTAACCACCCCCCGTTCTGAGCCTACTACTGCTGATGTTCCTTTCCTGCGTTTAATGGTGAGGTTTCGCTTTCTTTTATATCTGAAGGGTCCTGGGTTGTGCCAAATAGTTCTGCTATAAGCAGTCTCCAGGTCATCAGGGTCTCAGTTTCGCCTTCTTCCCCACTACTGCTAGCTTCTTGCCATACCATGGTTTCAGCCTCTGCCCACTTTTGCAGGTCCATCCACCAAACCACCAGTCTCGGCTTGTGTCATGTCTTCCACCCCATAGCAATTCTTCGCTTAGCAAGCGCATATGCTAAATCATTTAATTTGCTAATATGCCTAAGTTTTCGTGGCCTAGGGAACCCCCTTAACAAGCAGGCCCACACAGAATCCACCACAGGCCCAATACCCTTTACTGCTAAGGCACATGCAACTTCTCCCCAAAAGCCTTCAATAACCGGGCATGACCAGAACATCTGTACCATGCCCGCATTCTCCTCATCACACATGGGGCAAACCTGCAATCCCACATTCTTAAACTTGGCCATCTTTTGGGGTGTCAGGTATGCTCTACGTGTAATGTACAATTGCATCTGTTGCAGCCTAGCATTTCTTGACACTTTCTTGTGATACCCCTGAACTAGTTCCCACATCCCGTCCTGCGTCAAGATACCCACTTCTTCCTCCCAGTCCAGTCTTAGTTGCACTAACTACTTTCCCACTCTAGACATCACCAACTCATATATCCTAGATATCTCGTGTTCCCCTTCGGCTATATCATAGATTGTATCTATAGTTATATCTGGTTCTTCCTCAAGTACCAGTTCATACCATGTTCCCTTAAATTCCCTCACCAGTCTATGGTACGTAATAAACTGGCCGGTGTGCAACCCTGTTTCTACCCCCAACTCCTCAAAATCTGTCATGGTCCCCCCCTGCCAGATATCTCCCACTGTCACTATCCCAACCGACTCCCACTGGTTTCTAATTGTCGCCCTAAATTGTACATCTCCGCCCGCCAATGCAACCAACGGTATCAGAGGGGAGCAGTGGAATGGGTTCCCCATCAGTTGGCATTCCCTGCGCCACATCTTCCAGCCTAGCACCATCATCTTGGGGCGCCCTTATAATACAGCACGGGGCAATCACATTATCTCTCTCAAGTAAAATGGGGGACAGTCCCGTTGGAACAGCCTGGTTTCGGTGGTCGCCTCCCCTGAGCGCCATTTAGACACATATTGCAGCTGGCTCGCCACATAATAGGCTTCATAATTAGGCAATTTTATACTCCCTTTTTCGCAGGAGTTCTGCAGCTTCCAAAGTGCTTCGCGCTTTCGCGTGCCCTGCAATATGAAGTCCCGACACATAATGGCTAGTCTGCAGAAAAACTTCTTAGTTATCCAACACGGGATATTCCCAAAGTAGTGGAGAAACCTAGGCAGTACCACCATCTTTAGCATAGCGCTGCGTCAAAACATTGCCAGGGGGAGCTTAACCCAGAACCGCATGCAGTTTTTGATTTTCGTGACCGCTACTTCTGTATTGCGCCTGTGTTCTTCCTCGACAGAGTGGTAGATATCTATTCCTAAATAGCGGAATGTGTTGGGAGCCCATGGAACCAGTAGCACTGGGAGATGATCCAGGGGAATCCCTCTATACCTTCCCAGTGGGAACATGCTTGACTTCTGAGGGTTCACCGCTATACCAGACATATCTGCATATCTTCCCATCACCCCCAGTATGTACTGAAGGTTCTCTTCTGGATATCGCAGATACAGTAGTATATCGTCAGCATACAATGATATCAGGTGTCGCTCATCCCCACAGGGATGCCTATTGTGTCATACTGTTGTCTCAAATAAATAGCCAGGGGTTCTAGAGCCAATATGTAGAGCATGGGGGACCATGGGCAGCCCTGTCTGGTACCTCTGCTGAGTTTCCACTTCTCCGATATCACTGTCCCTGTCTTAACCCTAGCAAGAGGTTCACTATATAGCAGTTTGGCCCACCGTAGGTATCCCCGACCCATCCCGTAACCAGCAAGGGTCGCCAACAGCCACGGCCATTTGACCGAGTCAAAGGCCTTTATTGCATCCAGCGACACCACCGCCAGGCCATCTTCACTCGTGTTCCCGTATTCAATGACTCTGTGGAGCCTTCTAAGATTGTGAGATATATTCCTGTTTGGGACATAACCCGTCTGATCCGGGTGTATCAATTTATCTATAACTTTACGCAGCCCATTAGCCAGGATAGCAGTCAGAATTTTACTATCTTGATTCAACATTGACAGAGGTCTATAAGAGCTACAGCTGTGTCCACGCTTGTTAGGTTTGAGGAGTGGTATTATGATTGCTTCTCTTAATGACTCTGGCAGTCTGCCTCCCTCGTACGCCTCTTTTAGTATGTCTTAACAGCGGGGGGAGTACCTCCTCCTTGAATGCTTTATAGAACTCGCTCGGTAATCCATCACCTCCCGGGGTCTTGCTGGTCGGCAACTGCCTTACCACTTCTCCCAGCTCCTCCAATGTAATGGGCACGTCCATTTCCTCTCTCTAATCTGTGCTAATCTGTGGCATTCCTATGTCATCCAGTGTTTCTTCTATCCTCTTGCGATCATCCCCCCCCTTCATCACCGTACAACAACTCATAGTATTTCGCAAATTCCTGATTTACTCCTTCCTGGGTGTCTGCCTCCCCTCCATCCTCCCGTACTATCACTCTAATCGGGGGTCTCGGAGTTCGCTCTTGTATAGCCATGCCAAAATCTGACCTGGTTTGTTACCCCCTGCATGATGCCTCTCTATATACTTCTTATAATTAAGGTTACTCAGTCTTTCCCAGTGCTCAACACACTTTTGCTGCAATCTTACTATCAGGTCACTGTCCAGAGTGGCCTCATTCCCGCCCCTCAGTGCCTTTTCCAATTCTCTTTCAGCTTCCTGTAATTCTGCAAGGATCCCTCCCTGCAAGCCCTTAGACTTCACTATAGCCACTCCTCTAATCACAACCTTGAAGGCCTCCCACAGAGTACCCGCCGAGTCTACACTGCTCGTGTTTGTCTCGAAATAGCTGACAATTTCCTCCCTCATGTCTTCTCTAAAGATGGGATCTCTAAGTGCCTTTGCTCTGAGGTGCCATGTCGGTATCCTTGCTCTAGGGGAACAACATTGCCAATGGAGGAGCAGGGGCTAGTGGTCCGCGAGGACCCTTGCTTTAAAATCAATTTGCATAATTTCAGTCAATATATCTGGAGTGGCGAAGACATATTCCAACCTCGTGTGCAGTTGCTGCGGGGCTGAATAATGCGAATATTGCCTCGCCTGTGGATGGTGTACTCTCCATACATCCGTCAATCCAAAATCATTTAGAAGTGCCTGTAACGCCTTGGCCGACGGGGCCGGCCTGTCTTGCTTCCCATCTGACCTGTCTACCCGAGTATCTAATACACAATTAAAGTCCCCACCCTAGATCACTGCACCCCCTACACACATGCTCAGACTACCACACAGAGCCCTGAAATACGCTGCAGTGTTTTGGTTCGGGGCATACGTATTGACCACACTTATTTCCCTATTTTCCACTAGTCCTTTCACCACAACCAATCTCCCATCTGCCTCCACCCACGTCTGCAACAGCCGAAACGGGACATGTGGCACCACCCAGGTGATCACTCCCCTGGCATAGGCCGAATATGGAGCCTCCACCACCGTTCCTTTCCATTTCCTCTTGATCATTTCTAGCTTGTCTCGCGTCAGATGCGTTTCTTGCAGTAAAACAATGTCAATGTTCTGTCTCCGGAGGTATAACATCACCTTATTTCTCTTTAATTAACTATTAAGATCCCTGACATTCCAAGTAATTATTCTAAGGTCCCCCATGGCACAACCGAATCCCTCTCCTCCTCCCACCAGCGCAGTACGGTTCGACTCTTCTATGTAGGCTCGTATTCAAACGAAAACTCCCCAAAACTATATACACCACAAACTTTCCCTCCCACCCACCTCCCCACCCTCACCCAACAAAACCCTCCCCAACTGTTGCCCAGCTCCATCCCTGGATCTCAGGCATCCCCACATCTAGCCCTGCCTAGCAAGTCTATACTCTGGGCTCAGCAGGGTGAAGTCGCCCTAATGGCCATTTAACTAATTCTTGGGGGTAGGTTGCTTCCATCCCTTTGCTCCTATTTCCCGTACTACTACGGATGATGTTAATGCTATTCAGCTCCAGCATGCAGTTAATTCTCTATATTCCAGTCCAGCCAGAGCACAAGGTCCAAAGGCTACAAAAATGTCCATCAAATCTCCCATGTTCTCATAACAAGTCCACCTTCCCACTTATCCCCTTAATGTTCGCGACATCGACTCCTCACTTATCATGCTCCAGACTATCTCGATCAGCCTCCTGTTCCGGGCAGCCCTGCAGATCCAGCCACAACGCCGCCTCCTCCGGAGTGTCGAAGAAAAGCGCCTTGCTCTTGTGCAACACCTTTAGCTGCGCCGGGTACAGAAGCATATATTTGATGCCCGATGAACGCACCCTCCTCTTGACGGCCACGTAACTATACCTTTGCCTCTGCACCAGCATCGTGTAATCCGGGTACGCCGTGATGTTGGTGGATGCTCTCTCAAATGTTCCGCCCTTACGAAAATACTCCAGGATCTTCTCTCTGTCTTTGTAGTTCAGGATCCTTGCGATTATCAGCCTCGGCGGGTCCCCAGATCGTGGTTTCCTCACCAAGGCCCGATGTGCACGCTCAACAGTAAAACCCTTTGAGAGTTTGTCTGCTCCTATCTCCTGGAGGATCATGTTCTCCACATAGTGCATGGGGTCATGGCCTTCTTCCTCCTCGGGCAGGCCGACCACTCGTATGCTGTTCCTTCTCGCCCTTCCCTCCGCTTCTTCCACTCGATTTTCAAGGTTGGCGAGCTGCTGTTTTAGCACGTGGACCTCCTTTGCATTGTTCGTGCTGACATCCGTGTTAACCTTCACTGCGCTTTCCAGGCCACTTGTTCTCTCCGCCAGCGCTCGGACATCTTGTCGCAGCAGGGTAACTTCGATTCCCACAGCGTCAATTTTGTTCTCCAGGGCTGTCTGTAGGTCCAACATTGCTGTGCCCCATTTGGTGCTCAATTCCGTTATGGCCGCTAGGACCTGACGGTTATCTCCTTCTGAGGCGCCATCTGCGGAGGCCACATCCGTGCTCTGCGCTGCTGTCATAGGGGTCTGCTGCGTTTTCGCAAAGACCTCCATTGTGGATTTAGATTGGGCTCTCAGTCCTTTCACAGACATCTTGCAATTCCCCTTCGTATCTGGTTCCCCAATGCAGTGACGTTGTGTCGTGCTCAGGTCTTCTGGGCGCTAGGGCGCTAGCTATGGCGGGTTGCGTTATGTTGCAGCGCGCGACAATATGTTTCAAATGGACTGTCTTCTCCCACGTTTTCCTGCTGCGCACAATTATCCATGCGCCATCAGCGTGTTTCAAGGGATCACACAGAACACAACATTACTTCTCACCCTCCTTGCATTGGCCTGCCAGGTCACGTGTAGGTTTTTGCAAAGTTGGGGTATGTCCTTGTCATAATGTGTCACGCACTCACATGCCTCAGCCACCAGTTAATATCCATTACTGTTTTCCTCATCAGGAGGTACTGTGATGCTCCACTTCCCAGGTTGCCTCCAATCTCCTTACAGCCAGCAGGATCTATCATATGGAACTGTAATATGCTACTTTTTCGGGGCAGCACCTCCCCAGGGCGTAATGTCTGGATGTAAGGTGGCAGGGGGCCTACCAGCGCTCCACGCAGCATACAGCACTATGCTCTGTCCCTGTGGGTCCACCAACCCGCTATTTGTTGGCCCTTATGAGTGGAGTATGCACCGTTTCGTTTCGAAGGGTGATCTACCAGGGATCATGCTCCGGTGCGCACAGCACGTAGCGCCCGTTTCAGGAATTCAACTGCATGTGGCAGCGGCAGCCCAGTGTTGGGTCAGCTGCTGCTGTCCGCCTCGGGCCCTGCGCCCAGCAGGCGCAGCCCCTTTGTTCAGGATTCCGGGATCAGGCACGCGCACCCGATATGCCTCTCCGGTGCAGTGCTGTCCAAGGCTGCGCCGGCAGAGGAGGCCCGCTGTCTGCAGCCTGGAGCAGCTGCAAATGTCTTCATTTATTTATAGCCGCTGCGTGATACTGTAGCTGTCTAATGGAGCGGGCTATTCCATTATGAAGCTGCATCCTGCGGGATCCTTTTGTTCTCTGGAGTCGCCGCTATTTTGATGTTGCGTTCGCGGCCGCTCTCAAGGATATAATGTATCCGTCTGGCTGTTCTTCAGTCTCACGTGTGCCGCTCGCACGCTCATGCTCTGCCAGACACCTTCCGACACGTTTAGATGTGTTCTACAGCTCGAATCGAGTAAATTAAAATGCGTTTTTTGACGGATCTGGATGCCGGATCGTGGAGCACACAGGGCTCGCAGCCAATTCCAAGGCTGCCCAAGCCACACCCCAATGATGCTTCGTTAATGTCTATCACACATGCACTATCCTGGTTCAGGCTCCACAACCAAACCTCCTCCTCTTTGACCAGATCCTGCCTTTACTCTTTGTCTTCCTTCCTTCTTCTGCATCTCCCCCTACCACACTTTCTCCCTCCTCTGACTGTTGTACCACGCCCCTGTACACCACCTCATAAAACTTTCAAAGGTAGAGACCTCCTCCATCTGGCGAGTCTCAATGCCCGCTCAGTCAACAAACACTTCACTGACATCTGCCTCCTTCTTGAAGACCTTGACATTTTTGCTCTTACTGAGGCATGGTTCAATGACAACTCAGTCACTTCTTTTGACTCCCTCCTCCCTGACTGCTTCTTTGAAAGCCTGGTTTGCAAGTTTGTCATCTCTCCCATCTCCACCCTGACCATTGCTACCACCTACCGGCCTCCAGGCGCCACTACCCTATTCCTCTCGGAATGGGCTGATTTCTGCTCTTCCTTCCTTTCATCCACCTCCAACCTCCTCCTAGGTTATTTCAACATCCAACTGGACTTGCCTGGCTCTGCATCCACTCTCTTCACTGACCTCTGCACCTCTTTCCCTCTCCATTCTCCCTTCTGGGCCAACAAACTCAGCTGGGCACACTCTGGATGCCCTCATACACTCTGACCTCTTTCTCTCCTCTATGTCACCCCTCTGTCCTGGTCAGACCATTCTCTCCTCCCACCTGGGTCCCTTTGACCATCTGAGCGCTCCCCCCCAAAATGCCCTGCCATCCTCGTTCACTAACATCTGCCCGATGAAACGAGTGTCAGATGCTGTGTTTGCTTCCACCTTCATCCCCCCTCAACCTCCTCCCTCTGACACTACCTCTGACTCTGCTCTCAGTAACCTCCATCTTTCCATTACCAATACCCTTGACATTCTTGCCCCAGTCATGAGGATCCGCCTGACACCTGCCTCTAAGCGTAACACCTGGTATGACTCTTTACTTGCGGCCCTGAAACGAAAGTGCAGTGCAGCGGAATTGAAGTGGCAAACTTCAGGCTCACCCTCTGACAAACTGGTCTGCCGCCTGCTCCAAAGGCAATACAGACCCTCCATCCGCTCCTAGAAAAGAGCCCACATTTATGCACGGGTCTCCGTTGTATCCAACAACAAGGCTGAACTTTTCAAGATCTGCAGGGAACTAGCCAACCCGTCTGCAATCTCCTCCTCCCCTTCTCCTTCCCAGGCCCTCTGCAGCGCACTGGCCTCACACTTCGGCACCAAAACTCAGGACATCCTGAATACCCTTGCTAGCTTACCTCCGATCCTTTCCCTCACCCCCTTGTCTGCTGTGCTCCCCCACCCTCCTCTTTCCTTCTTCACCTCCTCCCCTGTCACACCTGAAGAAATTATCAGAGTTGTCCGCTCCATGAAGGTCTCTTCTGAACAGGTTTCCCCTTGCTCATCCAGAGCCATCAAGGATAACATTGGCTCCCTTGCCCCCACACTTGCTGATTTCTGCAATCACTCTTTCGACACTGGATATTTCCCCTCCTCCTTTAAGCACTCCCTTGTGCGCCCACTCCTGAAAAAACCTTCAGCAGACCCTACCTGCCCTACCAACTACTGCCCTATTTCCATCACCCCCTTCCTGCGGAAGCTGTTGGAGAAGTTGGCATTGCCCCAACTCACACACCGAACTTGTTGATGGTCTCAACTACCACCAATCTGGATTCTGAGCATCCAGAGGCACGGTAACTTCTCTTCTGAACACCTGTGAAGAACTGCTTGCATCTCTGGACTCCAACTCCGCTGCTGTCCTCATCCTTCTCAATCTCTCGCTTGCTTTTGACACACTCAACCATTCCATCCTCATACAAAGGCTCCACGATTCCCTTGGTGTCTTGGAACGGGCACTGGACTGGCTGACATCCTTCCTTACTGACCGCTCTTCCCAAGTCATCTTGGGCACCTTCTCCTCACCTACTTCCTTCTCCACCTGTGATGTTCCCCAGGGTTCTATGCTCTCCCCTTGGCTCTTTAACGTCTACCTTGCTCTGCTTGCACTCCTCATCTCCTCCTTCTCCTCCTCCAATTTGCAGTGTTACACAAACGACACACAGCTCTTTTTCAAACTTTCTGCTGACCCTCTTCACCCTCCATCATCCCAGACTGCATATCTGCCATCCAGTCCTGGTGCACCTCCAACGATCTCTGCCTTAACGCCTGTAAAACTGAGATCCTTCCCATTGGGACCCCTGCTCCCTCCTCCTTCCCTTCACTCTGGCCTTCCTCCTTGGGCTCTCCCCCTACTCCTTCTTCTGTAGCCAGAAACCTTGGAGTCATCTTGAACTCCTCTCTCTCCTTCCTCTCTCACACTCGGGACATTGGCAGGAGGTCCCACTTTCAGCTCTTCCTTCTCAAAGGAATTCTCCCTTTCCTCACTTTCCCCCAGAGGCTCAATGTTACCCGAGCCCTGGTTCTCTCTAGGCTTGACTATTGCAATAGCCTCCTGAATCTACCTTCTTCCACTCTGCGACCCCCCTCCAGCTAAACCAGAATAGGGCAACAAGACCTATCGTTGGCCTTAAGCCCAGGCACCGCATTTCTCCTGCCTTAAAAAGTATTCATTGGCTTCTGGTTGTTGCATGGATTAAATTAAAATCCCTCTGCATCATTCACAAGGCTGTCTGGGCCCGGGGACCACACTATGTTATCTTACTAAATACTCTCCCGCTAGACCATTTTGTTCCTCGGCACCAGAGCGCTTAGCTAAACAGAGGATAGGTGGTCAATCCCTTTCCTCAGCTGGCTCCCTCCTATGGAACAGCCTCCCCCTCCTCAGCGCCTTGAGCAAGACTTTCTTAAATTATGGAAACTCCTCAAGACCTTCCTCTTCACCTCCTCCTTCCCTTCTTCTTTTCTCTGCTAATCCCACAGTTGCTGTGATTGGTGTCCGGGCCCTTATACATCCTCGGGGTCGCTGACCTCCCAAAACCAATGTGCCCAGCTTCTGTCTACCCTCAGCACTTGCCTTGGCACACCCTCCGCCTTGGAAGTTCGCACTTACTCATACGTGACCCCTAGCCATGTGGCACTCAACAACCAAAGCACTTCATCTGTGCTCACCCATGAGCCCGAACTCCCCAGCACTTACGCCCTCTGCCCTTTTCCTTGCAGCACTTGCACACATTCTGAATACTCACAAGGCATAGTAGGTTTGTTCCTTACTCCTTTTTTCCTCCACTGCTCTTATTAATTATTGTGTTTTGTAATGTATTTCAATCCCTTGTTCCATCCTATCGCCCTGTGGGCTCTTTGAAACAGTATTTTACTTGCTGTATAAGCGCCTAACAAACAATCAATAAATAAATATGTAAACAAGACAAGAGAGGGGTGGGGGAACATGGATGGCAAAGAAACAGTCCAACTAGGTCTTATGACATTCGGATCGGGCAAGTGCAGCAACAGAAGTGTAGGGGGGACTGGAAGGGTGGGTGGAGTGCCGGAATGTAAGGGAGTGCCTGGGGTGACCAGGTGGACAGTGCCCGGGGAGAAGAGAGTGCAGGGCCAGGAGGTCAACGTGCTAAGTTTGAGGAGCGGGGCTGGAGGGTCCCGGCCAGGCTAGTACAGGGGGAGATAGCCCAGAGCGGCAAGTGCAGGTTAGGGGGAGGGAGGGTTAGCAGGGTAGACTGGTCAGAGGGGCCATGTGCCCTGTAAGATCTGAAGTAACCAGGCAGCCAATCAAGAGACAGAGGGGGAGCATTAGCAGGGGAGAGGTAAGGAAGAAGAGAGAAGAAGGATCTTGAGAAGCTTCCGGAACTTAAGGTGATCCGGCTCAAGTCTGAGAGGGGCTGGGAGGCCATTCCAGAGGGAGGCACCTGTGGAGGCGAGAGATCTACCCCCACTCCCTGCTGGAGAAGCGTCTGATCTGCAGAGAGTTGGAGCTCGAAGACGAAGGGCTCTAGCAGAGAGGTGTTTAGGGAGAGAATGTAGTGCGGTCCCAGGCCCCAGAAAGCCTTGTGGATGATGCAGCGAGTTTTGAACTTGATCCTCGGAGCAACCGAAAGCCAGCAGAGAGATTTTACGGCAGGAGAGATGACGCCAAGGATAAGTCTTGCAGTCCTATTCTGGATTAGTTGAAGGGGCGAAGGGAGGAGTTAGGCAGGTTGGGGAAGAGGCTGCTGCAGTAGTCTAGTCTGCAGAGTTCCAGATCTCTTGAGACATTGAGTTTCTGGGGGAAGGTGAGAAAAGGAAGAATGCCTCAGAGAAGGTGCAGGTGAAAGTGGGCCTTCTTGGCAGGGTCCGTGATGTGAGGAGAGAAGTAGAGAGAGGAATCGAAGGTGACACCAAGGTTTTTTGCGTCACTGGAGGGTGAGGGGATGGGGCCCATGGAGGGCGGCCAGAGCGTAGGAGGGAAGGAAGGAGCTGGGGTACGGATGAGGATCTCAGTCTTACTGGCATTAAGGCAGAGATCGTTAGCAGAACACCATGCCTGAATAGCAGACAGACATTCAGGAATGAGAGAGGAAGAGGAGGCATAGGGGGGAATCTTGAAGGAGAGTTGCGTGTTGTCCGCATAACACTGGAAGTTAGGATAGATGGCAGAGATCAGATGGGCTTTGAGGGCAGGGTGTATGTTGAAGAGTCAAGGTGAGAGACCAGAGCCCTGGGGGCACCACAAGTGAAAAGTGAGATGGAGAGAAAAGGGCCTAGTAGAACCTGGGAAGGTCGTACAGAGAGGAAAGAGGTCAGCCAGTCCAGAGCCAGGCCTGTGATGCCAAGGGTATCACGGAGCCGATTTATAAGGGTTGCATGATTGACCATATCAAAGGCAGAAGAAAGGTCAAGAAGGATGAGAGCGGAGGGAGAGTTGGAATCGAGATTCGAGAGCAAGTCTTCACAGGTGTTCAGGAGAGCAGTTTCCGTGCCTCTGGCAGCTCTGATGCCAGACTGGTGGTCGTGGAGACAATCAACAGATTTGGTGTAGTGGATAAGCTGCAAGATGGCCGGCTTCACCAAGAGTTTGCCTAGGAATGGGGTAATGGAGATAGGGCGTTAGTTAGCCGGACAGGAATGGTCGGCTGAAGGCTTTTTGAGGAGAGGGTGCACAAAGAGTTCTTGAGGAGTGACGGTAAGGATCCAGTGGTAAAGGAGTGATTGCAGGAATCAGCAAAGGCTGGAGCAAGGGAGACAATGTTGTCCTTGATAGTTCTGGAGGATCAAAGGAGCACCTGTTTGGATGAGATTTTCATAGATGGGACTTGTCTAGAAACCTCATCAGGCATTATGGGAGAGAAAGAGGAGAGTAGAGGGATGGGGAGAAGGGGCCAAGGGAGGAATGTAGGCAGGTGAGGGAGAAGGGTGAGGTGTAGAGGAGAGTGAGGACATGATGTCCTAAGTTTTAGTAATGATGTGAGAGACCACAGAAATGCACAGGGCCAGAGAAGACAGAGAACAAGTGGAGACTGCAGTAGGATTGGCAAGTACCTTGCAGATTATGAAATGTTCTGCTGTATTGTCAAAATCGTGGCCCATGTTTTCAATCCTCAGCCGCCATGCTAGAAATGTGATTTGATGCTAACTATAATGGGAAGGAGAAAGATTACAGGCAGTTGGGAATTCCACACAGAGGAATCAGAATGCCAGATGAAACACACCTGAAAACCATCTTAAAGCACTTGTATCATGCATCATTATCTTCTGAAAACATTGAAGTAATCATTAGTGGAAACTTGGAGAGAAACAATAACTAAATGTAAATTAGCCTTTAAAATGAGCCCTCAAACAGACTACTATGTTGAGCTGTGGGGATCTTTTCATGAATCTTTGCTGCACTACAGCTACTGTTACAAATTAACAATAATAGATTGAGGACTGGAAGACTGATTTTGTTAATGGCAGGTTACATCATCTCTGAAAGCAAACACAGAGCCTCATTGTTTCACTGCACTACACAGTAGACGATATGACTGAAAAAACAATTTCAATCTATGTCTGTTTTTCTCTCTAGAGATGTTTGTGAGCGTATGATAGTGATTGCTGGTAGATAGATTAAGAAGCAAGCAGGGCACAGTATCCCTAAATTGCTAAGAAGCAAACAAGGTGTTATATCCCTAGGTTCGCAGAGAAGTGAGCAGAGTGCCTTGTCCCTAGCACCGAGAAGCGAGCTGGAAAGTGTAACCCCAAGACTGAGTTCTCGCAAAGAAGCAAACTGGTGCTACATCCAACAAGACTATGTTAGCCCATTGTGTACTGAAATGAAATTTGGTCTCTAGCTAGGTTCTAAAAAAAATCTTTTGGCCATCCTAACTGGTTTAGTATACATTTTTAAATTATTTTAGTCAAGGACCCTGAGGGTCGAAAATCCAAGAGGAGATCCCTATCTTTCTGTCAGTCTCTCAAACACAGTGGGTTCACCATCCTAGTACATTTTAGTAGCGCTGCCCCTTTTCGTTACAACTTGAAGGCACACTCCTGAATGCTTACGCCAGAAAAAATACAACCCGCTAGTGAAAAAAGGCCAAGAGATTTCTTGCAAGGCTAACCAGTTTTAATAGCACAGAAATAAGGATGCCAACAAAGAACTCTGCTGCACGAGAACATTCTGCTGAAAAATAGTACAAGCAGAAGGTTATAAGGCAGCACATCATCATTACTATGTCATACATATAGTAGAAACCTGCATGGCTGGTTGGTGGGACCCTATACAGGGCGGCCTTCTCCATAGGGGATGCCAGGCTGATATTGGCCCCAGCCCCGTCTGTCCGTCTTCCATAACGTGGGGTCAGCTAGGCTCATCTCTCTGGGGACTGAAGGTCGCCTTCCACATTAGTTGATGTCTTTTCAAGGAGAGAAACATTATATTCTAGTAGGGGTAAACCTTTCAAGTTGCACGCTCCTTTCTAGCCAGCCATAAAAAGTTACTTGCATCCTCAGTTCTCTACATACACAACTCACGTGATTTCTTACTCGCCATGAGTCAATTATCGCTAGGAAGTTGCACGTTCAAATTTGAAAGCCTAGATGCTAGACTATGTCTACCGGGTGATGCGGTTTTCTTCTTGGTTTTATGAACATTTGGATCTCGTAACAGTTAAGTAACATACTGTTTTCTATTTTGATATCCATTATAGTTTTTTCCAATTTCTTACAGCATTGTTTATCTCGAAGCTTTTGATGAGCTTCATATTTGTAGTCATTAGTGTCCACCATTATTTGCTTTTGCCTGATACATGCACAGTTTGACCAAAGTGCATGTTTTATTACTTTTTTTATGGCTTTCCATTGATATTTGTTTAAATTTGAATTTCTTCTGTTTTGGTTACATACCTTCATTTTCCTGAAATCTTGGTCTTCAAAAATGTCCATGTTCCCATTGTTTCGCATTATCTGGTTGAATCTGTTTTTTATGTGTTTTACATATATAGACTAATTTGAAGCTAGGTTCAAACCAATCATGTGGCATCATCAGTATATTCCACTGTAACAAATATAATATATCCTAATAATTAAAAGACAAATTCATAGAGATGAAATTAGTAACAAAATGTTAACAATTTTAATTGATTATGAAATTCTGTGTTTAAAGATTAACAGGTCAATTTGACGCGTAGAGTTCATCGTAATATTTTTGCAAATCTGCTGAACTTTAAGTATTTATGAAAGGTGTGCCAGTGGAAACCACAAATCACCAGGTCCCTTCTGTTAACGCCACATGTGCCCCATAGTAGTGACAGGAATGCAGGAATGTGCTAGATCACGTGGCTTGAATTTGAAAAGTAGGGATCTGTGTAAGGCCATCTGAGCCACTCGTTTCCTCAGTTGTGTTAGATGCGGGTCAAAATAACAACAATAATAATAATTGTACAATGGCACAGGTCATCTGAAGCCTATACGATATCTGTTGGACAACCTGTCTTTGGCCCCCGAGCAAGGTCAGATAGGTCACTGTGAGGAAATATCAGGCGATCCTCAGACACAGAGGGTTAAATAATAATTAAATAATAACTTTATTGAGAAATACAGGCATTATTTAATTAATTTAAACGCTTTACTTTTTAACCAAGGAAAAAAGTGACATTTTGTACATGCGTGATAACTTTATAGGGAAGTTATGTTTAAGCAGCACAATTCACTGAAATTTAGTAATAAAAGGGTTTTGTTGCATTGGGGCGTTCATTAGTTGTCAGTATTATTATGGACTCACTTGCATTGGTGGTCGAGTGTAAAACTGTAACAGGAAGAAAACGTTGTGACATGTGATCATGAATGGACCAGTCGTGCAAATTAATTTAACGCTAAACTATGTCCCTATTTTTCTTTTACGAGGAAATGTTTGAAACTTGAGTAATGTATTTTTATCTGCTTTTTACCCATTAGGATGATGAATATGTTGTTTACAGGAGTACTCAGGTGAAGATGAAATACATTGTTCAGTTTTGTCTGGCCGAAGACAACATTACAGAGTTTTGTCCTGAAGTTAATATTGCCGAATTAGAAGAAAGTTTGCCAAATTCCCCAGATTTACATTTGGACGGTGAGGAAAAGTTCCTTTTTAGAATACATATTTTACACTAGACTTTTATATTTATAATCCAAATTATAGGAAATCGCTGAGGGCTACATTTTCTAAAGGGTTCAACACCCTCTGTTTGGCAACCATTTCTTTTGAAACTTTTTTTTCTTTTCTGCTTTTGACTTGCAACACAGTGCGTTTGAATGAACTTCTTGTGATTTTGAAGGACAGTCACAGAGCACATTATAATACATTTCTTCAATGTACCACCTGGGGCTTCATCCTAAGTGTATTTTGGTAACTGAGACCTGTATCCCCTGCTCACAGTTGCCTAGGGAGTCAGCTGCACCTCACCAATGACGCCCTGAAGAGGCAGAAATACTTGTCTTGGGTTGTTGGTTGTACTCTTGCTTAGTATTTCGGTGCTGGGCTGCATTTGCGGGTGGGACTAGACTGATGTGCAAATAGTTATTTTCCTCTGTGAAAGGTACTGCAAGCTCGAACGTGGTTGGGGTTCTCAAGTGGGCTACACCCCATAGAACATGCTTGTATAGCTGTTTGTTGTTCTTGGGAATTTCTCCTTTCTCTTTTCTTAACTTTTCCTCACGGCCAGTCAATATGCACCTCCCTGTGAGTTCATTGAGCTATACTGGAGATTGACCCATTAAGGACACTATTGACTCCCTCGTTCCAGCCTTGGCTGATCTCTGCAATCTCTCCTTCTCCACTCGAGCTTTCCCAACTACCCTTAAGCACACCCTTGTGCACCCTCTGCTCAAGAAACCCTCTGCCGACCCCTCCATTTTGCCCTATCTCCATCACTCCTTTCTTGGGCAAACTCCCGGAGAAGCTGGCTATCACTCAGCTAACCCTCCACACTGAATTTATTGGTTGGTTCCACGGCCATCAGTCTGGCTTTAGAGCATCCAGAGGCACAGAAACTGCTCTTCTGAACACCCGTGAAGACTTGCTCTCAAACCCGGAAACAAACACTCCTGCTGTCCTTATTCTCCTTGACCTCTCCTCTGCCTTTGACACGGTTAAACTTAACATCCAGAGCACACGTCCCAGTGACACCCTGGGAATCACAGGTCAGACTCTGATGTGGTTAATCTCCTTTCTCTCCGACTGCCCATCCCAGGTGGCACTCAGAGCCTTTCTCTCGACTTTTGCTCTCTCAACCTGTGGCGTTCCCCAGGGACCTAACCTCTCCCTCTGGTTCTTCAACGTATATATGGCTGCCTTGGCACGTATGAGTGCCACTTTCACTTCGAACTTCCAGTGTTACACGAATGACACGCAACTATCCTACAGGTTACCTTCAGCCGCTGCCTCCTCCTCGCTCATATCTGACTGTCCGCTGTTCATTCATGGTGTGCTGCAAATGACCTCTGCCTCAATGCCAGTAAGACTGAGACCATTTGCATTGGGACCCCTGCTGCCACTTTTCCACTTTCACTCTGGTCGTCCTCCCTTGGCCCTGTGCTCACACCCACCTGAGAGGCAAAAAACCTTGGGGTCATCTTCGACTCCACTCTCTCCTTCTCCTCTCACATCTCTGACATCTCTAAAAAGTCTATCATCTACACCTCCTCAGAGGTACTCTACCCTTTCTCACTTTCCCCCAGCAGCTCATTGGCTCCAGAGACTTGGTTCTCTCTAGGCTGGACTATTGCAACAGCCTCTTCCTCAACCTTCCTCCTTCAGCCCGGCGCCCTCTGCAACTCATCCAGAACAGAACTGCAAGACTTATCCTTGGCCTCAAGCCCATGGATCGCATCTCTCTGGCGCTGAAATCCCTTCACTGGCTCCCTGTGACTGCAAGGATTAAGTTCAAGACCCTCTGCATTGTCCACAAGGCTTCTTGGGCCTGGGACCTACCTACCTACCTGCAAATCTGCCTACCTAAATACTGTCCCTCACAAGCCCTCCACTCATCTACCTCCAACCTTCTGCGAGTGAGCCGTTTCTCCAAGCAGAGATTTGGAGGGAGATCCCTATCCTCAGCAGGTGCCTCCCTCTGGAATAGCCTCCCTGCCTCACTGACGCCCTCTGTCTTGAGTCTGACCTTCTTAAGTTCTGGAAACTCCTCTAGACCTTCCTCTTCTCCTCTTCCTTCGCACTCCCTCTACCCTTCTAACCTAGCTCTCTGCTCTCTCCATCTCTCCCCCCTCTTCCCTAAAGCTTGCTGACTGGCTGCCTGGTCCCCACACCTCAGGGCCACACACACACACACACCCACCTTCACGGCACTTAGAAATAACCCAAACTCTCTCTGCACTTAGCCCATTCTCCACCGACTGGGTGCACTTGACCCACCCCCACCCTATTACCGTCTATGCACTTGCCAAATGCAACGTGCCCAAATATTGTCTGTCTGTTCTCCCCTTTGCACTGGTCAAACTGCAGAATCTCTGTCAGGCCTATTTGCTGTGTCTCAAATGTTAAATGTATTTTTTGTGCACGTGCACTGCCGGTGCAGACTATTATCATCTCAGAATTTCAAGAACTCTGAATGACAATGGTTTTGCCCTTGTTCTCACTCTCCCTGAGCGCTTTAAAACAATTCCTGTGTATAGGCGCTATTTAAATAAACCATGCAATAGGATAGAGAGTATCAACTTTCCTTTTATGGCGTGTATCCTCTTTGAGGCATAAGATTGACTGCCATAGATGAAGAATTTGATTCTTCTGTCCCTCAAACATGAAGTGCAACTCTTTGGTTTCCATCCATGCCAAAATTCATTTTTTGCAAACTCCAAAGTCTCTGAAACCAATGCTTCTCACAGAACAAAAATGATAACATTTTGGTGGAAAGGTTGGACGAGGAGTCAGTTTCTCCCTTTGTCCTCCCTTAGTGATCCATTGCTGCTTATAAAATCGCGTTGACATTGGGAGGAGTCAGTTTCTCCCTTTGTCCTCCCTTAGAGATCCATTGTTGCTTATAAAATCGCAATTGACATTGGGAGGGTACACTAGGGCCTTGGAAGGGGAGGCCAGTGTTAGACTACCTCCGAGCAAATGGTAAATATGTTTTTAAGTAATAAGAGAGATCCAGCTGCAGGCCACTCCCAACCAATTCACATTGATGTGGGTATGGGCATCGGCATGAGCCTGGAACAAATATTGAGATGGGGACGGTAGCACTTCTCATTAGGAAGGGGGTTAAACAGTAGCTGGGCAATATGGTAACTGTAACGCTCACCTGACTCCCACGGAGGCGCTGGTCTAGTCTGGGTTGCTGTGGCCTCTTCGAGCGTGATGCGCAGAACTCGGAACACCGACTGAACAGGACCCTCAAATCTTGCTTGTCTGACCCGTAGGAATATCCTTCTGCAGATGAGAAAGGGGATTAACAGTCTGCAGAATAGTGTGCTTGCTCCCCCCTTCCTCCTTCGTTCTTCTCTAACTTCCTCTGAAATCCCCGGTTGAAGCTCACCTTATGGTTTGAAAGGATGAACTCTCCATCCTGCTTCAGGTGCAGGGGCGCGTGTTTGTCCAGTTACTTCACTGGTTTTCAGTATGGCGCTGGCAAAATCCGCTTGACTTTTCCGAGCGGAATGCCGTAAGTATGAAGATTACAAAAGTTCAAGTGTAGAGCCTCCTTTTCTGTTGCCTTCCTAACCTGTGATCTGTCCTTTATTTCAGGTGCAGAATGAAGGCGATGCGTTGAGGGATTAAATTGCCGATGGTAAACTCGGGTGAGTTAGCGATGGGGGCGATCCCTCTTAATGTCTTTAAATTCCTCCAGTAATGTCTTTTGTCCTTTCCCCATAGGGGCCAGGGTGCGATACCTGCCAACGAAGCGGCGCCGACCCAAAATGAGGAATGGTCCACCAACAGAAGACCGGTAAGTGTTATGGCGGAAAATTAGGCTTTCCTCATATGTTCCTTCTGCTCACCTTTTGTCTCTTCTTCTCTCCCCTAGGCGCAGAGATGTGGCGTCCGGTGCAGACAGTCGCGGTGGAGCCAGAAGAACTCCCGAGGACAGGTGAGTGAAGCGCGGCGCTGCAGCGAGCAACGCAGTGCTTTTAAATGAAAGTCTTTTCTCAGGAACGCTGGCGTGAAGGTTCCGGATGAAAGTAAGAAGTTTGATAAAATTATTGGTTTTCACTTTTATCTTCTCTTCTTTCCTTACAGGCGTTCCAGGATCGAGGCGGGCGTGGCTGGAGACCAGATGCAGGAGCAGACACGGTGAGCGTTCAGCTGCTTGGATGCAGAACAACGCAAAGCGTGATCCACTGTCTGGGCTTGGCTTAAATAGCCCCCAAAGTAGTTCCAGGTAAGTATCCTTCCCTGGCCACGCCCAAGTGGCAAAATAGTCCCAATGAAAAAATAGTCCCTTTCAGGTCTCAGGGAGGCCTGAATCTTGCAGCATGGTCTGCATCAGGTAAGTGCACAAAACACCTTCCTTTATGAGCCTGGCACCTATGGCGCCAGGACTGATGTCCAACATTAGCCTGGCGTCAACGGTGCCAGGACCGAGTCCAAAGAGCCCCTGTAAGGGGCCGCTGGGCTTTTACCCGGGGGCATGATGCCTGCTCCCGGGGGTGCTGGGCCTGGCCAGGTGCTCCGGGGGTAGGCATCATGACAGTAACTCAACCCCTGCAACCTCAATAGTTCTTCCCGCACAAACTCTGTCTACATTATTCTTCCAGCCAGAGCTACAACCCACCTTTGCTGAGCAGTGTGCTTCTTTTTGCAGGAGCAAAGGAAATCGAGGAGAGAGAAAGAGAGAAATAGGGAGGGGGAGAGGGGGAGAGAGAGAGAGAGAGAGACAAAATAAACAATACAACCAACCAAATTAGCCAAGTGTGTACCATCTGTAAGTAGTAAGGTCGGGGGCGTGGCTAGCCAGCCATGTAAGAGGCTGGGAAACCCTGAAGCTCCCGCGGATCCGACCAAACTCCTAAGATGCCCACCGGAATAATGCAAGGAAACTCATCCAGAACCTATGGCCAGCTACATGAAGATGTGTAGCACATAGCGTGATAAATTATACCCAAAAACGCACATCTAAGACTGTGAATTTGGAGGAAGAAAAGTTGCGCGACTCCCGTGGATGACCACCCAAATTGTCGCCCTGGAACAAAGGGCTTAGTCAGACCGTAGCCCTGAGAAGCGGAGCCTAGCGCCGATACACAAACGGCATGGTGGGGAAGTGGCAGAGATCGCCGGAAGAGAAACGCGGTCCTGGGCAACCAGAGGGAGATAATTAGAGCCCCAGTGAGGATCGGCTCACGGAGATAGCGGGGAGAAGAAAAAACCCGCCCCGTGGGGACGCATATAATCAGGGCAGCCCGTGACGCGGAGGAGGCCCCCCGCCGATCCGACGTTCCCTCAGAACAAGGCAATATCACGACAGAGAGTAGCGGACACCATCCGCTGGCCAGTAGAGCACATGATCTACAAGCCGGCTGAAATCCGCACCGCAGGATGCACGACACCTCCTGACGAGTGCATTGGACTCAAAAAGCCTGCCGGAAGGAGGACACAGCAACTGCGAAACACAGGGACGGCGACGGGGGAAGAAGAGAGCCCCACAGCCCGCACGGAGTAGGGCCAACGTAGGCAGCATACTCAAGGTACGTCTGACCCACACCATAGCGGAGAGGAAGCCCAATGGGCAAAACACAAGGGCAACAGGGGTGACATTCCCCCAGCGAGAGCCATACCAGGGTTACACCCTGTGAAGTTGCAGAAGGGTATTACGCAGCCTGCACCATCAATGCAGCCCGTCTGAAGTATGAACACCCCCTGCCCCAACCCGAGGCACAAGACTAAGAAGTATAACACCTTCCCCAGCACTGTGTAGTCCATGATGGAAAGCTGCAGAAGCATGGGCACAGTGGCGGACCCCTAACCTAACTGGAGGTGGGGATACGGAAGCGGACACACCGAAAAAGGAGGCACTCTACCAATTGATACCACCTCACCCTGGGGGGGTGGGCAGCATTGGAGAGGAAGCCAGCCCAAAGGCTCCGTAGAGCAAGCGCCGCTGTAGCAAGCCACAGCACCAGCTGGTGGGGCTCTGGACCCCAGACAAACGAGACAATACAGCAGGAAAATCGCGGCCAAAACACAATAAACAGAAGAAAACACAACCTTCGGGACGCTGTGCAGAAGAGCCCAGAAACCATTGACACGCAAACGACTGCCTTACTATAGAAAGGCACCATGGGCAGGTACTCTGCGCTGTGGTAGTAAGATCGCCCGCCCCGGGGGTAGGAGGGGAAAGCCTAGTGGAACTGAACCAGAGCAGCCAGCACTGCGGAGACCTGGGCTCCTGGCACTTGTGGTGAACACTCCAGAGGACACTGGGATGATGTCAAAACTCCCCCAATCGAAGGGGAAGCAGCCCACCATAGAAGAATATACCAGAACACCACAACCAATAGATGGAGCTAGGCATAAGGAGAGAAATCCACAGACAGACACAGAACCAGCGAGCAGCGAAAGACACATCCTGGAGGCGATAGCAGATCTAAAGGTCACGTGGGAGACCAAACTAGAAGCAGCCATGGCAAACCTCAAGATGTCACTTGAATTCAAGATCGACGCAGTGCAAGTGGATGTCACCCATCTGCGGCAAGAGGTAAGAGCGATTGCAGAACGCACGAGCGAGCTGGAGAAAGAAGTTCAATCAAACACTACCACATGCAAGGCGAACACCGCCGAGATCCATACACTGCGCCAACAAGTAAGCAACTTGGAAAACACGGCAGAGGAGGCCGAAGGACGAGCCCACAAAAATAATGTATGCATCATAGGGCTCCGGAAGGCGAAGAATGAACAAACTCCACTGAATACATAGAAACTATGCTGCTGCAAGAAATTAAAGGAGGGGCACTAACCCAAGGATTTGCGGTGGAGAGAGCCCACCGGACACTGACACGCAGACCGGCGCTGGGTGCCCCGTCGAGGCCTATTATCGCAAAGACACTAAATTATCGAGACAGGGAAAGAATCCTAGAATTTTTCCGGTAAGGGGGCACAATAAGAAGAGCATCCGCAGCAATAAAAGCATACTGGGACTACACACTTCAAGTACAAAGACGCTGCTTAAACTTTGGAGCAGTCAAGAGGAGACTGTGTGAGGCGAATCTCAAATACATGCTGGTTTACCCAGCGAAGTTGAACATTTTTCATAAAAACAAGACATTGTTCTTTGAGACCCCAGAAGAAGCTATGGACTGGTTGGACTCACAGAATAGCCCACAGGAGACAAAGGACCAGCGAGAGGGCAGAGACGACAAGTGAAGCATCGGTCTCCAACACTGAGGTGCTGTATACATAATGACATTGGGACTTGAATATAGATTCGGATAGGTCAGTTAGAAGGTAGGATATACATAAGGCAGACAAAAACACAGCAGATTTGATGCGGGAGACACAGAGGTCCCAACTCACAACCCATTAGATAGACTAGTTAGGTTGTCAGTAGTGCGGCAACCACCTGCAGGGTTCCTAGCACCGAGTTAACCAGGGCAGGACTAGATGCGGGAAACCCTGAGATACAGGGATGGAGCTGGGCTACAGTTGGGGACGGAAGGAAGGGGAGAGGAGGGAGTGTTCGGGAGTTTGTAGTGAAGTTAACAAGGGAGCGAACGGTGGGACGGGAGGAAAGGTGGGAGGGGAGTTGTGGAGTTTGCAGAGGTAGTTGTTGGGGAACGAGCTTGCACCCATGTGCCTCTGTGCATGATCCACGCCAAGTACGCTTTGAGTGAAGGACAAGGAAGGAGGGAGAAGAGATGGGATACGGATGGCAATGGGAGACCTTAGAATAGTAACCTGGAATGTCAGAGGACTCAACAGCTACCTGAAGAGGAATAAGGTAATGATGTACCTGAGAAGGCAAAACGTGGACATAGCCCTATTGCAAGAAACCCACCTCACTAAAGAGAAACAAGAGGTGGTAAAGAAAAAGTGGAGAGGGACCCCCATAGGAGCAACGTACTCGGCATACGCCAGGGGAGTAATCATTTGGGTGGTGCCACATGTGCCCTTCCAGATGCTACAGGCCACGGTGGAGCCGGATGGGAGGATGGTAGTGATTCGGGGGCTGCTAAAAAACAGAGAACTGTGCATCTTAAATACCAAGATACGGTGGCCTATTTCAGGACACTATATATAGTAAAATCAGTCCCCACATAGGAGGCGTGGTTATATGGGGACTTCAATTGCAGCCTGAACCCCAAAATGGACAGATCAGACACGAAACTAGACATATGGAGGCAGCAGCACCCGAATGATAGGCACAACTCACACTATGCCGTCCCACACAACCTTTACACAAGACTGATTACATGTTCACTACTCTGGAACTGGTTGGGGAAATTACTTGTTCAGAATATAAGGCGAGAATATTATCGGACCACTACCCTCTGGTCCTGGTGTGGCGACATCAGCCCCCCAGAGCCAGGATCCCAACATGGAGGTTTAGAGCCAAGGCATTGAAGGATACTGCATTCTGAGAGGACCTATGGAGGAGATAATTGGGTATTTCGAAAATAATACTGGAATCGTGGAGTCAGAGGGTACCCTATGGGAGGCCTTTAAGGTGGTAGTAAGGGTGGCGGCCATATCCAAATCTAGAGGGCTCCAAGGGAGTATAGTGTGAGAGCTACAGGAGACAGAAAAGAAACTAGAAGCAATCATGAAAAGAGGGAGCACCTCACAGGAGGACGCCGAATGTGTGAGCCAATTACAACAGGCATGTGCTGGGCTCTGGGAGAGGTTATGCAACCTGAATTATAAAAAATACATTGAAAGACAACACGCAGGGGGAAACAAACCAGGGAGGCTGCTTGCATGCCTATACAAAAATGAGACCCCAAGATCAGCAATAAGAGAGATAACGTGATAAGCGGGCCAAGTCTGGAACACCCAGGAGAGTGTGAACGAGGGATTCCTTAGATTCTATAAACACCTCTATGAAGATGCAGGAGAGACGGCAGAGCAGGAGATTCAGGAGACGCTAGAAGACATAGGACTACCTAAAGTGAATGAGGAAGTCAGGGAAAACCTGGATGCCCCAATCACAATAGAGGAATTGGAAACAGTGGTAATACACCTGCCCACGAGCAAAGCCCCTGGGACAGACGGGCTCCCCAGCAAATTCTATAAAACGTATAGACAAGAAGTGCTCCCCCATTACTGGCAATGTTAAACAAGGCCTTCGGGAAAGGGAGATTGCCGGAATCTCTGAGGGAGGCGGTACTTGTTCCACTCCTTAAACCTGACAAGCCAAGCACAGACTGTTGGTCATACAGACCACTATCCATGCTAAACCAGGACAGTAAAATTCTCAGGTCTGTGCTGGTGAATAGACTTAAGCGGGTAATAAATAAACTCATACACCCCGATCAAACCGGATATGTCCCAGGTAGAAGTATATCCGATAACCACAGGAGGCTCCACCATATTATAGAACAGGCAGAGGGCGACCCAAGCGAAATAGCAGTAGCCTCGCTAGATGCAGTGAAAGCCTTCGACTCTGTAAGGTGGCCTTGGATGATGGCGGCCTTGAAAGAATAGAGGATGGGATCAGGGTACCTGCGTTGGGTGAAAATGGTGTATAGCTCCCCAACAGCCAGGGTCAAAACGGGAGCGATAATTTCAGATAAATGGAAACTTAGCAGAGGCACGAGACAGGGCTGCCCATGGTCCACGATGCTGTACATCCTTGCTCTAGAACCACTAGTGATCTGTCTGAGACAGCAGTACGAAGAAATACGGGTTCACACTAGGGAGGGACCACACTTGATATCATTGTATGCGGATGATCTGTTGTTATACCTGCAGTACCCAGAGGAAAACTTGCAATACATCTTGGAGGTGATGGAGCGCTACGCGATTCTCTCGGGCATAGCGGTGAACCCCAAAAAATTGTGCATGTTCCCCTTGGGGAGGTATAGAGGAGTCTCACAGGAGAACTTACCTTCTTGCAGATAGCCTGGCAGACCAGAACATTTAGATACCTGGGGGTTAATATATATCACACGATTGAAGATGAGCACAAATATAACGCGGAAATGGCAGTAGAAGGTATCAAGAACAGCATGGGGTTCTGGACAAAGCTCCCCGTAGTCATGGTGGGGAGGGCGGCCTTGCTCAAGATGGTGGTCCTGCCTAGGCTACTACATTTTTTCGTAAACATCCCACACAGTTTGCCCAAACGCTTTTTTATTAAACTCCAGAGCTTATGCAGAGATTTCCTGTGGCACAACTGCAGAAACAGAGTGGCCCTATGGAAATTACAGAATATGTATGACAGAGGGGGTATAAACATGCCGAAATTTGAGATATACCACTTGGCAGGGCAGTTACAATATGTAGCTAGGTGGCTGTCGGAAGATGAGACAGCAGAATCTAGATTGTTGAGGGGTGAATGCGACGCTTACTCCCTAAAAGAACTGATATGGCTACCCAAACCAGAGATGCATGGGCAATCGAGATTGCAGGAACTAGGCTGGAAGACATGGCGCAAAGCGTGCCGAGCTATAGGAAGTCCAACCCCATGCTCCCCGCAGCCACCACTTGTGGCGCTATGCGGGGCGGATGAGCAACTGAGGAAAGGGATCCACAAACACTGGGAGCCAGTAGGCCTGGGGACCTTAGGAGATATATGGCAAGAGGGGAAGGCACTGGACTTCCAAACGATAGTGGATGACATTGGGATACATACGGGGCAATAAATCACATATACTAGAATAGTTAGACGGGTGAAGGAAACATGGTCCGAAATAGCACTAGCAGAACAACCTGATACTGCCATAGAAACGATGTATGATATCTCGGTGGGAGGGCACGAAATATCACGGATTTACGAACTGGTGATGTCTAGAGTGGGCAAGGAGCTGCTCCAATTGAGATGGGACTGGGAGGAGGAAGCGGGAGAACCTATGCAAGACGGGCAGTGGGAGAGCTCAGAGATATCGTAAAAAGGTGTCTAGGAATGCGAGGCTGCAGCAGATTCAGTTATACGTCACCCATAGCGTGTACATGACTCCTAGAAAGATCGCAGATTTGGGAGTACAGAAGTACAAAAATGCCCCAAGTGCGGGGAGGTGGATGCCGGGATGATCCATATGTTTTGGGCGTGCCCAGAGGTGGGGAAATTCTGGGAGGAAATCAAGCTACAACTATCTGAAAAGGGAATCAAGCTAGATGTGGGATCCGTGTGGGCTTGCTTGATGGGGGGATTTACCAGACCACGCAACCTGAAACATGTATGCAAGCTCAAGGACCTGGCCTACATTCTGGCCAAAAGGAGAATAGCCATGATCTGGAAAGCAGCCTATACACCCAGATTAGAGGTATGGTGGAACGATCTTCTGAAATGGGCAGACGCTGAGACAGTAGTATGGTATGAGGCAGCCAACCGAGGGGAGGATAATGAAGTGGGACCTCTGATAGCATGGAGACAAATGGTAGCCACATTGTCGGGATCCTTCCATGCCAATTCCAGTGAATGTGACACGCCCGAGAACGGTGAAGGGGATTAACCCCAAGAGAAGGGAAGCCCGAAGAACTGAGGTGGAAGCTTGAGTTAAAGTGGGGGGAGGAGGGAAGACAATAATAAATAACATGCAAATGTATGCTAAGAAGCTTGTGACTGAAAATGTTGGGTAGGATGGTTTTGTTTGTTGTAAAAACCAATAAAATGTATTTTAAAAAAAGTAGTAAGGCATGTAACAATATTTAGGGTAGCTTCCTCATTAAGCTGTTGAGATCTCTTCCCAACAAGTTCTCCAAACCCGAAGCCCTAACCCTCACCCCACTCACTTGTCCCCTTCCACCGTGTTACCCCTCCACCCTTCTCAGCCCAATTCCCATTTTCTTATCAATGGACCCCATTCCTCCTGGAACGTTCCATGTGGTCATTCACAGTAACCATTAGCTTTCCATCGTATAGATGTCCCTTCATTTCTGTTCCCAGACTGCCCTATCCAGGACCCCCGAGGACTTCGCTTGAAATTGTAAGCAATATTCAATCAACACTACAGCTAAGTCAATGCCTCGTCTGGGATGCTGAGGAAAACCCATAGTGATGTATTTTTATGTCCAGTTCAGTATTCTGGATGACAACCCTTGTATAACATCCCCCTGACCCCACTGAGCCAAGAAGTAGGTTTGCTTTGCAAATTAAAAGGTTTATTTGAAAAATTAAACAATATATATATATATATATCACACGTTATAATAACTTAATATCTGATAGTACACTTAGACATATGATGTTGATCAACAATGGGTAATCTGGCACTAGCACACTTCTTGACAATCAATGAGGAGTTAGTGTAGGATCGATAAAGTAGCAACAATACTTTTATGATTTCAAGGGAAAAGCAACGAGGAATAAAATGCAGTACAGAAATACTTGATATGATTTTAACACAAGATGAGATAATCACTTTTTCTCTGGCAATTCACCCCCCTCCCCTATGCAATGTAAGAAATGGAAGGAGATGGAAAGAGGAGCACACAGTTCTCAGGAATGCAATCAAATACAATACGAAATTCAGTCCCCCCCCCCCCCAGCAAGCTTAGAGGAAACAGGTAGGAGTTTGAAACACAGGCCCAAAATGCTTTTTAAATGTGATGGCAATGGATGGGAAAATGTACCAACTGATTTTAATTCCCTCTAGAGATTCAGGGTGAGTGGGAGATGCGTGTTGGTATTAGTTCAGGCTCACTTTAGCAATGCCCTATGAGTTATTACCAGGTTGCAAACGGATTTTAACAAAGAGAAGCAACAAGCTGCTGATTTCTACAGATGAAGAAATCGGGCCAAATCGCAAATCGCTGTAAATTTCGCGAGTGCGTGTCTCGCGATTACGGGAAAGGTATAGGGAGTCGGTTCTAGGTTTGTTGGAAAGCCTAGATTCTAAGCTTTCAGATGAAAGTTAAATTGCGTTCCTAGCCCAAACGGTTCAAGAGATACGGACGATTTAATAAAGGTAGATTTTCAGATTTAAAGTAAAACTCAAAATGACAGGTGACAGCTTGCAGCTGCAGAATTGACAGGTGACAGTTGTGCAGCTTTAAAAATGACAGATGACACGATTTGTAGGAGGCAGTTCTACTTAGGTTAAAATAGTTTGGATTAGATTATTTTAACTAAGAGATTGGGTTCTGCACAGTTCTGGCGGTACTCGCAATATATTTTGGGCAGGAATGGGCCTCGCCACGGATCTGGTCAGGTTTTGGACTGGACTCCGGTTCTGGTCTCGGCACTTCACAGCGATCTGGGTCACTGGTTCTGCTCACAGCGGTCTGGGTCAGCTCTGGTGTGCTGGTCTAGCCTCTCTGGATAGGGCGGGTCAATCAGGCACCGGTTCTGCTCACAGCGGTCTGGGTCTCTGGTTCTCTCTCTGGCAATTGCTCTTGGCAAAAGAATTCAGACAGCTCGCCCGGCTGTTGAATAGTTTGGTTAGGTTTGCTGGATTCTGAAGGCCTGCTGAGAATACTCCTTAGTTTGTGGGTTTAGGCCCTTGCTTTAAAGTCTGAAGTAAATTTCTGGTCTCTGAAGATTGATGGATGTGAAGTCTGGAGTCTCACAGCAGAGCGTCCCACAGAAAATGGAATTGCATGTCTCTACCTGTCCCAGCAGTCTCTTTTTATGTGTTTTGAAAATGGGTGTGTGCCTGGGTCTAGCTAAGCCTGCCCCTCTCTACTTGTCATTGGCCCAATTCTCCCCTCTCCCATGATTGGGGGAAGTAAATGGATTGTCATTATGATGAGGTCTGTTTATGGGTCAGAGGATCCTCCCCTGGTCCATTTGCACACAAATCTATTTCTGACCCAAATACATATTTATCTATGTACCATTTTTCTAATATTATAGGTCCAGTTAACATATTTTCTGTAGCACCAAACCATCCGATCCCTCTCTTTGTACGATGTCGTGTCCACTGATGACAGAATTCTCCCCTTTTCATCCAGATAACGACCTCTAAACCTTTCCAGATTTTACACAAATGTGCACCAGGGATATGGGTTACAGATGATAAATTGTCAGATTTTTAACAGGCATACATTTGGAGAAGCAACCTTTTTTCCGCTACTATCCCCAGGAACATACCACAGGGTCCTAACACCTCTTAAAATGTGCACCGAAAAATCACAAGAATAATGGTATTACTCATATAATTTTGACAAGTCCGCACTATGAGTTATCTATCTTTTTAAAATTATGCCCTGGTCAAACAGGGGTGTGGCTTCCCACATCACATGGTGGAATAACTGGTTTATCCACTTTCCCCAAGCTCAGCTGACTGGCAGAGGCACTGCCCCTCCCAGTTTCCCCTAAGAGGAAGCCACTTTACGGCCCCCCCAATATAACATTTGCCTGAGTCCAGGACAGGCCTTTGTTCAACTTTCTGTAGTCCCCAGGTCCCCTCTCTTAATTCAATCAGAGAGGTGTCAACTCCTTTTGGCCAGGGGCAGCAGGATGCAGCTAGGCCTGGGAAGAGTGGCTGAACAGGTTTCTCCTGTCGGGGGTAGTTGTCAGGCAGAATCCAGTTTCATTAAGCCAGGTTTCAGCTAAATGTCACTTTTTGTTCCCAGTTTTCTACATTCAAATCAAACTGACAATTTTTACACATGCAGCTAGAATGCTGATTCTAAGTTCAAAACTATGACATTTCAACAGTTATAAACTATGTGACACTCAAAGGTAGGTCTCTCATTTAATTTAAACATTTCGATTTTAGTGGTTTTCAGTTCAGTTTAACTTAAGCTGCTGACCTCCACAGCTCAGCCAGTTTTGTTATGAACATTGTTTTGGGCTCTTTTTCTTTCCAGATTTTTTATGCACACAAAACTTCATTCAGCCAAATGTCTGCTGGTGTTCAGTGAGATTTTTGAATATCCTGCAATGTTTGAAAATAGGCATTTTGAGCTTGTATTCAGAGAAACCAAGGTGATTTCAAAGGGTTTTTTAAGCTAACGGGCACTGCTGTTTTTCCTTTGGCACACATTCCACTCATGGCACCCCTGGCCCATCACGCTCGCACTGGTGGGTGGAAGGTTAGGCAACCATTTTGGTGTGCGCACAAACTGCGCTGTTCACCTGGATTCTGGCGCACATGTGGGCTTTTTGGCCATCTTGGATTTTCTAAGCCCACAGCACCAAATGTTGCAGCTTAATGACTCAAACGTGGGTCAATACACCTGACAAAGCCCCCCCACCTGACTGCACTTTGAATTTGAGTCGAGGGGGAGTCAGGTGCGAAGAATGTTTTGACCCACGCACTGGTATGTCCGCATCATCTTCTTCCAATTCCGCAAATGGCACAGTTCAGCATCTTTTCCTCCATCCGGTTGGATCAATCGGTTCTCCTCGCCGGTCCTGATGGGAATATTGGGCGGTACCCCGGGCCCTTCGGATCTTCGGTCAGTCTCCATGTTTTCTTTCTCCTAGGACGACAAAAGGAAAGCGGCAATACCTATTCGGAGACATTTCTTCCCCACCATTGATATAGTTGGGTGGCATATACATTTTATAGTCAAAACATTTGTGTTCTTATTTTAACAAAAAACAAGATACAATCATAAGACATTTTTTTTTTCTTTTATTTTTCAGCAGCTCCAGTCTTCAGCCACGCCCGCTTCGGTCCTGGGACTCCTGAAACAAGAAGACAAAAATGATAAAGGTTAGAACAGGAGTTTTAACTTTAATCCTTACCTGAATGCTGATCCATTTCGCCACGGAACTGAAAGACAGAAGTCTTTGAAGCGTTGCTTCGCATTCCTACGGCGCCGCGCTGACCTCACCTGCTCACCTGCTTGGCGGTACTTCAGCATTCCATCACACTCTCTCCATCTCGCGGCCGCCCTCCGACACCCAAGGCGACAAAGACAGCAAGGTGAGCAAGGGGACTCTCTAAGGCCATACAAGCTACCCCCAAGGACTTACCTGATTTACCACAGGAGGTACTCACCTCATTTCGGGTCAGCGCAGTCAACTCTGCTTCATCGCCGTACCCCGGCCCCCTAAGGGGAAATCCACAATAGACTTACCTGAATCTTACCGAGTGCCATTTGGAAATCTTCGAGTGGATTAATCGGCAAACTGCAAGGAATCGGACAGAGTGAAGAGCAGACATTTGAACTCTTATGAACAATTGGACTTTAGAGTCAATACTGGAACTCACCAATTCCTCTACGCCAGTGAAGTAACTGGTCATAAACGCGCCCCTGCGGTCGACGCAGGATGGAGAGCTCATCCTTCCAAACCATCAGGTGAGACTAAAGAGGGGACATCAAGAGTGATCAGTGGGAAGACAACAGGAGTGGGGAAGGTGGGTTGACACTCAATTCCACGGGTGGTTAATTCCTCGTCTCCTTTGCAGAAGAATATTCTTGCGAGCTAGACAAACTAGGCTGAGCGGGCCAGTCCAGTCAGTCATCTCGGCGATACATGTCACGCTTGTGGAAATAACAGCGGCCCAGTTCCGGTCGACGCCCCCGTGGGAACCAGGTGAGCGTAACAGAACGCGAAGCCTACCCACAAATACCCACCTGGGCGTCATGGAAACCTTGGAAACTGATCAGTTGGCCCAATTATTAGGGGAATTAAGGGCCGAAGTGCATTCCGCCCGCCAAGAAACCAATGCCCTCAGGAGGGAACTGATAGTGTCAAAAGAACGAACTGATGAGTTGGCCAGACAACTATTACAGAGCCAGGCTGGACAAACACCTCTACCAGGACTTGGGGCAAGTCCAGCTCCTGTACCATCGAGTAACCCGGTGCAGATAAATTTACCTGGAGCCGTTCCTTTGGCTCCGCCTGAACGCTTTGCCGGAGACCCAAAAGGGTTTGCAACATTCATGAATCAATGCCGCTTGCACTTTTTATGTAGACCTGGAGCTTTCCCAAACGATCAGGCCAAGGTAGCCTTTGTACTGTCATATCTCAGCGGCAGTGCAGCGGATTGGTCCATTCCACTAGTTAACCAGGATGACCCGATTCTTTGAGATTTCCAGGGTTTTCGAACAAGCATGGAAAGACTATTCGCCCGACACTCCCGAGGACAGGCTTTGGACAACAAACTTTTATCCCTACATCAAGGTAACTAGGATCTTTTATCTTACATTGCAACTTTCAATAGATTAGTAGTGGAAACCGGATGGCCTGAAGCCAAGCGAATCACATTATTCCATTGAGGGCTTGGAGGAGAACTCAGATGTTTTGGCCCAAATCGTGAACCCGCCTCAAGACTGTGCTGAATATATAGATCTAGTGGTCCAGCTCGATCACAGACTTCAAACCAGGAAGGCTGACCGAACCAAGTTTGAGAACAGGGTGTTGGTTAAAACCCACATAAGCTCCAAGGGAGTAGATGTCTCAGAACCAATGCAAATTGGGGGGGGGTTAAAGGACCCCTAACCCAAAAGGAGAGAGATAGAAGACGGCAACTGCAATTATGTTTATATTGCGGAACTACTGGTCATTTTCTTCGGAACTGCCCTGTAAAACCACCCAAGAAAGTTATAGGAGCAGCAGACGAAAACCATGTGAAATCTGACTCGGGAAACGACCACGCCCGGCAAGCGTAGAGGTCCGCTTGCCGAGCTTAAAGAAGGACACTCTGACCTCGCATTTCACCATACCCATGGTCCTTGTAGATCCAGAGCAGCCATCACGCATGCACGCGGTAAAGGCGTACGTAGACAGTGGAGCCATAGGAAATTACTTGGACTGGGAATTGGCTACCAGGATGAATCTATCTCTCACCCGCAAGACCACGGCCGATGTTGTCACCACTGTAGATGGAACGGAAATTGCCTCTGGACCCGTAACTCATTCCACTGCAGAGATGACATTGCTGAGTCAAGATGGGCATCGAGAGGCTATGATGTTTGACTTAATCAAGGCCCCACAGTTTCACCTGATACTGGGGATACCTTGGTTGTAAAAACATAATCCCTGTATTGATTGGCGAGAGAAGAGACTAACCTTCCCAGAATGTGCTCACACCTGCTACCCAAGGAAAACTCAAAACTCAGTCCTGGCCCCAGTAATTCCAGTAGCCATGCAATTACCTGTTGAATACCAAGACTTTCAGGATGTCTTCCAAAAGGAACAGGCAAACACCTTACCACCTCACAGATCGTATGATTGTCAAATAGATCTTGTACCTGGAGCACAACCACCTTGCAGCAGAATCTATGCCCTTACGGAACCCGAAAATCTTCATTTGCGCCAGTACCTAGACAAGTACCTTGCTAATGGCTTCATTCGCCCGTCCAAATCCCCTGCATCTTCAGCTTTGTTCTTCGTACTGAAAAAGGAAGGCTACCTTAGAACATGTATAGACTACCGCACACTGAATCAGATAACCATCAAGAATCGATGCCCACTGCCTTTGATCCCAGAACTACTAGACCAGGTGAAGGACGCTTGTATATACACGAAACTAGACCTTCGGGGGGCATATCATCTGGTACGTGTCAAAGAGGGTGACGAATGGAAGACTGCTTTTCGCACCAAGTACGGACTATTTGAGTACCAGGTGATGCCCTTCGGACTATGCAGTGCACCAGCAGCCTTCCAGTTCTTCATGAACAATGTCCTCCGAGAGCTTATCGACGTTTGTGTGGTCGTTTACATCGACGACAACTTAGTATACTCTATCAGAATCTGAGCATGTAAAACACGTCCGAGCAGTCCTAGAGAAGTTACGCCAGCATACATTTTATGCTAAACTAAAGAAATGCATCTTCCACACTACGGAAGTGGAATTCCTTGGATTTATTCTGACCCCGAGAGGAATCCGGATGGATACACGAAAAGTGGATGCCATTCTTAATTGGCCTTCGCCAAGTTCAATTCAAGGAGTTCAAAGCATGCTTGGCTTTGCCAATTTCTACCGCAGGTTTATCCCGGACTTCTCGCACATTGTACATCCCATCACAACGCTATTGCGAAAAAACAAACGCTTTGTGTGGACAGAGGAAGCCGAGAACGCCTTCCAAGAGTTAAAAGCTAAATTCACATCTGCTCCCATATTAAGACACCCGCGCCCCGAGCTTCCCTACATAGTGGAAACAGATGCATCCAGTTCAGCCATGGGAGCAGTCCTTTCCCAAAAGGATCCCGAAACTAACCAGCTTCACCCAGTGGCGTTTTGGTCAAGAAAATGTTCAGCCCCCGAATTAAACTATGCCATAACCGACAAGGAGCTGCTGGCCATCAAGTCCGCCTTCAAGGCTTGGCGGCACTATCTACTGGGTGCCAGACATACCATCACGGTCATCATCGATCACCGCAACTTACAATACCTAAAGACAGCCAAAGCCCAATCTTCGCGCCAACTCCGCTGGGCATTGTTCTTCGCCGAGATTGATTTTGTAATAACCTATCGACCAGGTTGTAAGAATGGTAAAGCAGACGCCTTGTCCCGGATTGGAATGGGAGAAGCAGAACCCGTACCCATAATTCCGGAACAGAGAATCCTTGGCCTGACATCCATACAGACACTGGAGAACATTCAAAACAAGATCCACCAAGTCTTTGATTCCGTTGCCCTACAGGACTGGGCAAAGAAAGGTCCAGAGTACTCTGTCAATGATGATTTACCTTATTACCAAGGCCGGCTATTTTTACCGCAAAAGGAACTACAGGAACTTGTCATTTCCCATTACCATTACACCTTAATAGAAGGGCATCTGGGTATTGCAAAAACCGAAGCTAAAATTAGGAAGCAATTTTGGTGGCCTACCTGGCGAAAGGATGGCAAGTCATTTGTCATGTCTTGTGGCATTTGCGCACAAAATAAAGGGCAAAAGAAAAAACCTGCTGGATTATTGCAACCATTAGCCATACCACCTACCTCTTGGCATACCTTTTCATTAGACTTCATCACGGATTTACCCCCTTACCAAGGTTACAATACCATTCTAGTTATTGTAGATCTTTTTTCTAAAACGGCCCACTTCATTCCTTTACAAGGGATACCTTCAGCTTCAATCCTGGCCAAGGAATTCCTTGAAAATGTTGTCCGCCTGCATGGCTTTCCTTCAATGTTAATTTCAGATCGGGGCAGTCAATTCATTTCACATTTTTGGAGGAAATGCTGCCAACTGGCACAAATTGATGTTAGGCTTTCGACCAGTCACCACCCTCAGAACGACGGTCAAACAGAGAGGACCAACCAGACTCTTGAACAGTACCCCCGTTGTATGCTACATCAGTCTGAGGGGAATCGGAAAGACATTCTGTGGATCGCAGAGTATGCGTACAATAATTGTGTACACTCAGGAACTGGACAAAGTCCTTTTTTTACCAATTATGGGCACCATCCTCGAACCTCGGATTTGGACTCACCCCAGCATTTAGAGATGCCCGCAGTGGACCATCTCCACGCTGTTATTACACAAGCCTTTAAAGAAGCAACCATCCATTTGCAAAAGGCTAAGGAAAAATACAAAAAGGATGCGGATCAGCACAGAAGTGAAGCTCCTCAATACCAAATAGGGGACCAAGTATGGTTAGCCACTAAGCACTTACCACTCAAGGGGACTCGGACCTTTAACCCCAGGTATTTGGGACCTTTTTCTGTCAAGGCAATTCTTAATCCAGTGGCCGTCAAGTTGGACCAACCTGCTCATATGCGAATCCATCCCGTTTTCCACGTGTCTCTTTTGAAGCCAGTGCAACCAGGAACAAGGCTAACCACTCCACCTGAACCTATCCTCATAGACGGGGAGCCCGAGTCGAAGTCAAGAATATTTTGGACTCAAAAAGAGTGAGATCAAAACTCTTTTACCTAATTGACTGGAAAGGTTATGGTCCACAGGAAAGGTCTTGGGAACCTAGTGACCATGTGCATGCACCTCGTTTAGTGAAGAGGTTCCATCGGGAATTTCCAGACAAACCACGGCCAAGGGGGAGAACGACTTTAGGAGGGGCCTTGAGGGGGAGTGCTGTCATGATGCCTGCCCCCGGAAGACCAGACCAGGCCCAGCAGCCCCGGAAGCAGGCATCATGCCACTTGGAGCATGCCCAAAAGCCCCAGTTAGGGGCTGTTTGGGTACAGTCCTGGCGCCATGGGCGCCAGGCTCATTATTGATAACTTACCTGAAGCAGACCATGCTGCATACTCACCTGAGGCAGACCATGCTGCATGAAGACTCAAGCCAAAAGAGGCTTAGGAGGGACTATTTTACTGAAGGGACTATTTTGTTACTTGGGTGGGGCTGTGGAAGAATACTTACCTGGATCTTCTTCCAGGGCTATTTAAACCACGCCCTGACAGCCACACGTGCTTCGCGTTATTCTGCTTGCTGCAGCGTAACGCTCACCATGTTTTCAGCAGCTCCAGTCTTCAGCCACGCCCGCTTCAGTCCTGGGACTCCTGAAACAAGAAGACAAAAAGGATAAAGGTTAGAACAGGAGTTTTAACTTTAATCCTTACCTGAATCCTGATCCATTTCGCCACGGAACTGAAAGACAGAAGTCTTTGAAGCATCGCTTCGCATTCCTACGGCGCCGCGCTGAACTCACCTGCTTGGCGGTACTTCAGCATTCCATCACGCTCTCTCCATCTCGCGGCCGCCCTCCGACACCTAAGGAGACAAAGACAGCAAGGTGAGCAAGGGGACTCTCTAAGGCCATACAAGCTACCCCCAATGATTACCTGATTTACCACGGGAGGTACTCACCTCATTTCGGGTCGGCGCAGTCAACTCTGCTTCATCGCCGTACCCCGGCCCCTAAGGGGAGAAAGCAAGGACAATACCAGTTACCCCCCACAAAACTTACCTGATTTACCACAGGGGTCTCACCTCATCTCGGGTCGGCACAGTCCACTCTGCTTCATCGCCGTACACCGGCCCCCTAAGGGGAAAACCACAATAGACTTACCTGAATCTTACCGAGTGCCATTTGGAAATCTTCGAGTGGATTAATCAGCAACCTGCAAGGAATCGGACAGAGTGAAGAGCAGACATTTGAACTCTTATGAACAATTGGACTTTAGAGTCAATACTGGAACTCACCAATTCCTCTACGCCAGTGAAGTAACTGGTCATCAACGGGCCCCTGCGGTCGACGCAGGATGGAGAGCTCATCCTTCCAAACCATCAGGTGAGACTAAAGAGGGGACATCAAGAGTGATCAGTGGGAAGACAACGGGAGTGGGGAAGGTGGGTTGACACTCAATTCCACGGGTGGTTAATTCCTCTTCTCCTTTGCAGAAGAATATTCTTGCGAGCCAGACAAACTAGGCTGAGCGGGCCAGTCCAGTCAGTCATCTCGGCGCTACACGTCACGCTGGTGGAAATAACAGCGGCCCTGTTCCGGTCGACGCCCCCGTGGGAACCAGTTGAGTGTAACAGGAAAGTTTTGCTCCGGTGGCCCTCAACGGTGTCAGAACATAACGGATCTCCGCTATGTGTTCCTCCACAGATGAACTTTTGAGGAGGACATCATCTACATAAGCCAGGTTACCCCTCGCACCCAGGTCGGGCATGGCCTTATGTAGGAAAATGTTGAATTCATTGCCGGAGTTGAGGTATCCGAAGGGAGTCGGGGTCCAGGTGTACTGCTGGCCCCCAAAGGTAAAAGCCAGTTTGTATTGGTCCTCCCTACTGACAGGCACGGTCCAGTATCCATTGGTCAGGTCTATTGCAGTGAATACTTGTGACCCTTGAATCGGGGCCAGCCCTTGGTCAATGTAGGGCAGAGGCCATCGGGAAGTATGGACCCGTTTGATGAGCTCCCTAAGGTCGGCGCAGAGTCTCCACTGGCCGTTTGGCTTCAATATTCCCAGCACCGGATTATTGAAAGTGCTGTGGACTGGACGGATTTTTCCCCGGGACTCAAGGTTCTTAATTATTTCAATAAGGGACTCCATGGATGCCAGAGGCAAACGATATTGCTTCACAAACACGGGAGTCATTCCAGGGTCCGGGGGAATGGTTGTTGTGTGGATGTCGGTGCGACCACAGTCATATGAGTCTACCGCAAAGAGATCTTGGAAATCCAAGAAAACTTGTTTCAACTTTTGCTTCTGTTCCAGCTAGGTTGACTCTCTCTTCCACCATCTGCCTGAAGCCGGGAAAGACTTCTGGTTTGGCTATCTCAGCAGCCTCCTCCAGCTGGGTGGAGAAGTCCCTGGTCAGAGTGCTGATTTGGACTGGAGGCTTCAGGTGGGAAAGGCAGCCTTCATGGACCTGAAAAATCACCTCATCACTCCTGAAGTCACAAGTCACATCTTCCTTACCATAAAGGCAGGAAGTGTACACCAGGAAGTTCCCCCCCATGCCGGGTGAAGATCCTGTCTGGTGTTGTATTGTCCTCACTGTCACTGTCAAAACAGTCCTTGGGGATCGGTCCTATCAGTTCATTCCCTAAGTCAATGGAGAAATGTCGGTCATCAACCGCCATTCCAATAATGGTGCCTGCGGCTAGAGTAATGCTCTTTAAGTCGCTGTTATCCACCTCTATTGGAATGGTGTCATGTTCTATGTTGACTAATGGTGTTGGGTTTACCCCCAACCCTTGCTGTTGGAGAGAAGCATTTAGATGGATATAAGCATCAGGGTTTTTCAATTTTTGTCGTCTTTTAACTTTCACTTCCAGGGAGAATTGTCACGTCCTTTCTGGAATGGTGACTTCCTCTTTGATCTGAATTTCAACTGCATAAGGTAGCAATAGAGCTGACCAAAATGCTTTTTCTGGATCATCAAAGCCCATGGGATTATCCGCTAATCGGGACCAACCTTTGAAGTTTATTAGGTCCAAACTAATGGCAAAGCGATTGAGAATGTCACTGCCAAAGTATAAAGCGGCAGTGACGTCTCGCACGACCCAACAATTATGGACTATGCTCTTGTTGCCAATGGAGATTTTGAGCATACACCTCCTTGGCAGGAGATGTTTGGAATTGGGTGCTTCCAGGTCCATTTCCCATTTGTCTATCAGTTTGAATGTGGGAATGGCTGGATCTTTTGGGAGTTGGCGGAAAAGGGCTTTGCTGATGAAGCTCTTACCGTTGTTCACACACACTCGGGCGAGAACAAAGTCCTTCCCATCATTTAACTGAACAGGGATGAACAACTGCTCTCCAATTTGCTGAATATCAGCCAGGCTCTGAGCTGATTTCACCTCATTCTGGACTATAGGAGTGGGAGTGTCTGATTGTGGATTGGTAAAGAATGTCAGAGTGTTTCCTTCCAGTGTGGAATACCACCTTAAACTGGAAGGAAGGTTGATTTTCAGAAATAGAGAGGACCCTCCATCACCAGTCTGTCACGTCTGGAATTTGGTTGTTCTGGAAGTGAAATTCTACTTGGTCAGATTTTTGTTCAACCATGTGGCAGGTGCCGTTTAAACTAACATGGTTGACACTCTGTTTTAATTTTATTGGTCGGCTAGTCTGGGTCCAGAGGACCTTGTTTATGCAATCTATTAGGGGTGACAACCTTCTCAGGAGACCATTCCCTAGTAAACAAGGGGTGCCCTCTGGAGTCTCTACTATGACCGGGTGTTTCATCTTGTGTCGCCCAATTTTGATGTCCAAGTCTGCAGTCCCCTCGACAGGAATTTCCTTCCCGTCAAAGTTCTGCAGTTGTCCAGGAAGAGAGGTGAGAGGAATACGGTAATTCTCCCCCCTTCCTGCATTTAGTTCATCAAAGGCCCTTTTGGACAGAAGGGTAGCTTGGGATCCAGTGTCCACCAGTGCCAAAATTGTACCCTGCCCCTGTACTTGTACCGGGGCATAATATCTTCCCTCCTTCTCCTCAAGGGGGCACAGATAATGCACATTTTTGGACAACTGGTGGGCTAATTTTCTGGTTTTGCACATGGCGAGAGAAGAGATTTGGGCAGAATTCTGTGGAGAGTCTTGGGAATCTGAAAGAAAAAGTTGGCAACTGGAGATCAGAGCCATTGTGGGTTCCCCTGGTTCCAGTTCTGGGCCACCCCCCCTTTTCGGAGGCAGTCATCAGGATGGGTTTGAACCAGGGGATTTTGGTATTGTTGGTTCTGGGATGAGATGATGGGCGGCGGTAGCTCAGTCTCCACATCTCCCCAGTCTGAATTGGCATCCCTTGGGACCCATTTTTCCTTGGGAGGAGTTCCCCCATCTCTGAAGGAGAAGATCCTTTTCCCAGGATCTTCTGAGGATCCCTCTCCCTCAAATTGGAAGACCTGTACCTCCTCCACAAAGTGGGTCTGTTTGGGTCCTTTGTTTCTCCTACCCTCCCTCTGCTCCTTGGGAGGCAGGCTTTCAGGGGCAGGAGATTTTGTTTCCGGTTCCTGGTTTTCCAGGGACTGTTTACATGTTGGGAAGGAAGCTTCCTCCAAGGCTTTACACCCCCCTTCCCCTTGTGCCTCCTCCCTGGGAACCGGTGGGTTATCGGGGTGCTGCCCCCGTCATTGTTCTGGAGCACCAGGTCCAGAGTTTGGGGCATTCTGCGGTGGCATACTCATCTGAGGTTTCTGTTGAGCCCTCAGTATGTGACCCAGATTCCGTGCCATATTTTGGACCTGGCGCTCAAGTTGTGAAACCCGCTCAGGCTGATACGGGGCTCTATTTTCTCCCCTGGGCTGATCCCGGGAAGGGTAGCTATCCCTTCTCTGGTAGTACCCCTGGTTGGGAAGATTTTGGTACCCCTCCACCGTTGGCCTCCCCTCCCCCGGATTAGGTTGTCTGGGCTCAGGGAATTGGGGAAAGAAGGATGGATGATTTTGGGGCTGGAAATTGGGCAGATACCTGGGGAAAAAGTTCTGCCCAGGATTTGGAGAATGTCTGCCCTCCTGCGGGAAGTTAGGAGGGAGGTTCCCTGGGTTAGGTGCTTGGCTGGATCCCCCCTTGGGCTGGAGGAGTCCACACATAACCCAGGATTGGTCGGTTTCCCTTGTAGCGGGGACTTACATGGTCAGGGGAGCGGGGGACCCCATTTGTGGGACTACCTCCTCGACTCCCTGTCTGTGACTGGCCCGAGGGCCTTCTGGGCTGTGAATTATTTGGTGCAGGCTGGTTTTTAGGCCCCCCCATCTCCAAATCTAAAACGGGGCAACCTTTACCTCTGCCACCTTGGCAGCAGCAGGGGTGCTGTTGGTTTTGGGGTTTTTCAGCGCATTATTTTTATTTTCGATGGGCTTCTGCACCTCATAGATCCGGGTAGCCTGTTCAATGACCCAGTCTAAAGATCTTTTCTCATGAAAATCTCTCACGAGCTGGGTCATTATGTATTTGGCTAAGGCATGGAAAAACGTATTGATAAATTCTCTGCTATCCGTGCGCACCCTTCTGGTGGTCTGCGCAAAAGCATGCTTTAATTCTTGCACAAACTCTTGTGGGGCCTGATCCTCCCCACATTGCAAATTGTAGGCTGCCTTGCAAGCCTCTTGAGGATTTCTGTGCACAGAAAAATGTTTCAAGATGGCCGCCCTGTATGTGGACCACCTTAAATGGTTTTGATCCTCCAGCCCCGCAAGGAAACTGGAGTATTCTGGTGAGAAGGTCCACTTTACATATTGAATACAGCTTTGGCTGTCCTTCAAATGGAAAGTCTCCATCATTTGCTCATAGAGCTCCAAGTGTTCCCAAATAGAATACTTGGCGTTCTTATGATAAGGCGTGATGACACTCCTTATTGCCTTTATTTGTTTCAATGGGTCCTTAAGCAAGGCCCTTTTTTGCCTTATTGGCCTTTTTGGTTCGGGTAACCCTGGTCCATTCATCCTCCGACTCAGAAGCGCTGCTCCCAGAGGTGCCCGTCTGATCTTCCAGGTTTTCCTGGATTCTGCGAGCCTGGGAATGGCTGGCGGAATGTGGGGACCTGGTCTCCTGTGTCCTGTAATGCTCAGAGGAGTCTTCAGATCCCTCCTTGCTGCCAGGATTTGATGGTTACCCCCCCCCCCACTGACCTAACTGGGCAGAGGTTTTCAGGATGCCCTTAATGGGCCTACTCTCCTTGGGTTCCCCACTAAATTGCACTGTGCTTGGGTGCCCATACCCGGATGCCCGCCCATCCATTCCTGGGAGGTACTGGCCTATGAGCCCCATACTTCTAGCTGGATAGCAATCTGCCATCCCTGTGCACGAGGGGACATGGGGGTGGCAGAGTCCAGAGACTGGGAGAGATGAAGGCCTCTGGTACTAGGGCTCCTGAGGTTATGCTCAGGAGTTTCTCTTTCCCAGAGAACCTCATCTCTATCCGCCCCTGCTTCCTGTTGCAATGCAAGAGCCTGTGCTTTCGGTTCCTCAGTTAAGGCCTTACTAGACTCTATCAGTCTCTCCTGCATGGCTACCTGTTGCTGGAGCCTATCATTGTGCTGGCAGAGAGCGTCATTCTCTCTTTGTGCCTCCTGATTGGTCCTGGAGTACTGGGCCAGTTTCTGCTGCAGGAGGGTTACCTCCTCAGTCCCATCCCTACTGGCCTGCTCCTTTCTTGCCAGAGCATCCTCCACCCTCCTGGTGTTCTCTAACAAGTTCTGATGCTCTTTTTGGAGGTCACCCAGCCACTGGAGGGCCAACTGATTTTCTTCAATTTTTCTTTTTAAATGGCAGACTTCCTGGCCTAAGGTATCCCTTTCCTGACCAAGAGCCTGCATTTGTGACGCCAGGTCGTCCCTCTGCCCTTGAAAAGCACCAGCTTTCTGGCGTTCTTCATCAAATTCTGCCTGGGTATCCAGGTCTTTCAAAATCAATGTATTGCTTTCCTCTTTCTCTCTGTCTAGTTGGATTTGCAGGGTGGCTACCTGCTCTGTGCATCCCCTGTTGAAATTGATCTGTTGCTCCAGCTTTTTCTGGCTCTGCAGTAAGGAGTCCAAACTGTCTTGGTGCGCCTTCTGCAAAGCCAGAATTCTGGTATCCTGGTCTGTCTTTTCCTGTTGCAGTATATCCATGTCCTCTTTTATTTTAATGATATACTGCCTACTATCGTTTTCTGACTCCTGGCTCCTCTGCAGCCTCTGCTCAGAAGAGACCAGGTCAGATTGGGCCTTTTCTAACGCCATCTGTTGCCTATTTGCCAGATCTTGGCCTTCAGCATATTTGTCCTGCATGGCTCCCATATATATATACAAATATGCCACTATCCTGGCAATCTTATTGTGTTCATTTCTGGCCTTAGAAGCCATATATAATTCACTCAGGGCCACATGTAATGGACCCTGATCTCTCCATATATCTGACCCTGTTTCAGTGACCTGTTGCGCGATTGCCTGCAACCAGACCGTTTGGTCCTGATGAGTCCACTCACCTCTCACAAATAGCTTATGTAAGAAGTGCTCTCTGGCTATTTTCATATCTACCAAGGTCGTCATTCTGGAATTTGAGTTCCTTCCTGACTTACAGAAGTTTGTATTTTATTTTGCAAAACAGTTTCCTTAGAGCGTTCCTTTGAGGGATGCTTTCACAGTGTAAAACAGCATGGTGAGCTAACCGGATATGTGTATCTGGTCAGTTGGCACACTGTATTAATCTGCACAAGTGGTAAATCTAACCCAGAATATCCCGGCTCCGAGCCCCCACTTCTGTAAGCGATATTCAATCAACACTACAGCTAAGTCAATGCCTAGTCTGGGATGCTGAGGGAAACCCTTATTGATGTATTTTTATGTCCAGTTCAGTATTCTGGATGACAACCCTTGTATAACACCCCCCTCTTAGAATCCCCCTGACCCCACTGAGCCAAGAAGTAGGTTTGTTTTGCAAATTAAAAGGTTTATTTGAAAAATTAAACAATATATATATATCACACTTTATAATAAATTAATATCAGATAGTACACTTAGACATATGATGTTGATCAACAATGGGTAATCTGGCACTAGCACACTTCTTTACAATCAATGAGGAGTTAGTATAGGATGGATAAAGTAGCAAAAATACTTTTATGGTTTCAAGGGAAAATCAATGAGGAATAAAATGCAGTACAGAAATACTTGATATGATTTTAGCAAAAGATGAGATAATCACTTTTTCTCTGGCAATTCACCCTCCTCCCCTATGCAATGTAAGAAATGGAAGGAGATGGAAAGAGGAACACACAGTTGGAATGCAATCAAATACAATACGAAATTCAGTTCCCCCCCAGCAAGTTTAGAGGAAAGAGGTAGGAGTTTGAAACACAGGCCCAAAATGCTTTTTAAATGTGATGGCAATGGATGGGAAAATGTGCCAACTGATTTTAATTCCCTCTAGAGATTCAGGGTGAGTGGGAGATGCTTGTTGGTATTAGTTCAGGCTCACTTTAGCAATGCCCTATGAGTTATTACCAGGTTGCAAACGGATTTTAACAAAGAGAAGCAACAAGCTGCTGATTTCTACAGTTGAAGAAATCAGGCCAAATCGCGGTAAATTTCACAAGTGCATGTCTCGCGATTACGGGTAAAGTATAGGGAGTTCTAGGTTCGTTGGAATGCCTAGATTCTAAGCTTTCAGATGAAAGTTAAATTTCGTTCCTAGCCCAAACGGTTCAAGAGATACGGACGATTTAATAAAGGTAGATTTTCCGATTTAAAGTAAAACTCAAAATGACAGGTGACAGCTTGCAGCTGCAGAATTGACAGGTGACAGTTGTGCAGCTTCAAAAATGACAGATGACACGATTTCTAGGAGGCAGTTCTACTTAGGTTAAAATAGTTTGGATTAGATTATTTTAACTAAGAGATTGGGTTCTGCACAGTTCTGGCGGTTCTCACAATATATTTTGGGCAGGAATGGGCCACGCCATGGATCTGGTCAGGTTTTGGACTGGACTCCGGTTCTGGTCTCGGCACTTCACAGCGATCTGGGTCACTGGTTCTGCTCACAGCGGTCTGGGTCAGCTCTGCTCTGCTGGTCTAGCCTCTCTGGATACGGCGGGTCAATCAGGCACCGGTTCTGCTCACAGCGGTCTGGGTCTCTGGTTCTTTCTCTGGCAATTGCTCTTGGCAAAAGAATTCAGACAGATCGCCTGGCTGTTGAATAGTTTGGTTAGGTTTGCTGGATTCTGAAGGCCTGCTGAGAATACTCCTCAGTTTGTGGGTTTAGGCCCTTGCTTTAAAGTCTGAAGTAAATTTCTGGTCTCTGAAGATTGATGGATGTGAAGTCTGGAGTCTCACGGCAGAGCGTCCCGCAGAAAATGGAATTGCATGTCTCTACCTGTCCCAGCAGTTTCTTTTTATGTGTTTTGAAAATGGGTGTGTGCCTGGGTCTAGCTAAGCCTGCCCCTCTCTACTTGTCATTGGCCCAATTCTCCCCTCTCCCATGATTGGGGGAAGGAAATGGATTGTCATCATGATGAGGTCTGTTTATGGGTCAGAGGATCCTCCCCTGGTCAATTTGCACACAAATCTATTTCTGACCCAAATACATATTTATATATGTACCATTTTTCTAATATTATAGGTCCAGTTAATATATTCTTTGTACCACCAAACCATCCGATCCCTGTCTTTGTACGATGTTGTGTCCACTGATGACAGAATTCTCCCCTTTTCATCCAGATAACGACCTCTAAACTTTTCCAGATTTTACACAAATGTGCACCAGGGATATGGGTTACAGATGATAAAGTGTCAGATTTTTAACATGCATACATTTGGAGTAGCAACCTTTTTTCCACTACTATCCCCAGGAACATACCACAGGGTCCTAACACCTCTTAAAATGTGCACTGAAAAATCACAAGAATAATGGTATTACTTATATAATTCTGACAAGTCCGCACTATGAGTTATCTATCTTTTTAAAATTATGCCCTGGTCAAACAGGGGTGTGGCTTCCCACATCACATGGTGGAATAACTGGTTTATCCACTTCCCCCAAGCTCAACTGACTGGCAGAGGCACTGCCCCTCCCAGTTTCCCCTAGGAGGAAGCCACTTTACGGCCCCCCCAATATAACATTTGCCTGAGTCCAGGACAGGCCTTTGTTCAACTTTCTGTAGTCCCCAGGTCCCCTCCCTTAATTCAATCAGAGAGGTGTCAACTCCTTTTTGCAAGGGGCAGCAGGATGCAGCTAGGCCTGGGAAGAGTGGCTGAACAGGGTTCTCCTGTCGGGGGTAGTTGTCAGGCAGAATCCAGTTTCATTAAGCCAGGTTTCAGCTAAATGTGACTTTTTGTTCCCAGTTTTCTACATTCAAATCAAACTGACAATGTTTACACATGCAGCTAGACTGCTGATTCTAAGTTCAAAACTATGACATTTCAACAGTTACAAACTATGTGACACTCAAAAGTAGGTCCCTCATTTAATTTAAACATTTCGATTTTAGTGGTTTTCAGTTCAGTTTAACTTAAACTGCTGACCTCCACAGCTCAGCCAGTTTTCTTTTTCTTTCCAGATTTTGTATGCACACAAAACTTCATTCAGCCAAATGTCTGCTGGTGTTCAGTGAGATTTTTGAATATCCTGCAATGTTTGAAAATAGGCATTTTGAGCTTGCATTCAGAGAATCCAAGGTGATTTCAAAGGGCTTTTTAAGCTAACGGGCACTGCTGTTTTTCCTTTGGCACACATTCCACTCATGGCACCCCAGGCCCATCACGCTCGCACTGGTGGGTGGAAGGTTAGGCGACCATTTTGGTGTGCGCACAAACTGCGCTGTTCTCCTGGATTCTGGCGCACATGTGGGCTTTTTGGCCATCTTGGATTTTCTAAGCCCGCAGCACCAAATGTTGCAGCTTAATGACTCAAACGTGGGTCAATACACCTGACTAAATTATGCTTTATGGAAGTAAACAAATTACCATGGAAGGTGATCTTAAATCTGGGATTTCCCTCCCTACCCCCTCTTCCCATCGTTGCTTGAATTCTTGTCTATTGCCAACCTCAGCTGCGATCATAGCCCTATATAAGCGCAAGATGATTCCCCTGCGACCTTCCCCCGCAGAAACCAAACCCCCTCCGAATTGAGTCAAGTCCCTAGCCAGTTTATTCACCCACCTCCTGTCAATGAGAAACCCTCTTACCCCGAGATAATCAAAAAGGACATAGATTTCTTTCCCACCACATTGGCCAAAGCTTTGTATCCTATGAAGGACCCCTCCAAAAACAGGTGGCCTACCCTCTCTAACCCACTGCACTGTCCGACCAAATCTGAGAATGACGGAAGCCTTGCTTGGGTAGATCCAGTGGGGGCCCCCATACCGACGAAAGTGGGGATGGCCAGGAGGACAGGTGAACATTAGACTTGGATTCTTTCCATATGGACCAAAGAACCCCTAAAGTAGGATGTGATTGCAACATCTGGGGCATCGCCCCTAGCGGAGACCACAGATAACCCCTAATCTTCTTGGGGTGTGCCGCAACATTCTCGAGAAAGGTCCAATAGTTGCCCAGGTCGTCTCTTAGATGCACCACCAACACCCACATCTGTGCCGCCTTGTAATAAATCTGGAAGTTGGGATAAGCAAATCCTCCCCCCTGTCATGACCCTTGCCCCTGGCCCTCACTGGCAAGTCAGCCCTCCAATTAGGGCCAGGTCAAAGGCCTTAAAACCTCATCCAAGGCTCATAACCATCATGAAGACCAACATTAGAATGGGACTATTTACTTGACAGTATTTATCTTGGGGGGAGGGAGGGGGTTGAACCAACATGGAGGCACACACATAGCTCAGTAACAAGGAACTGAACTATGCGGTCTAGTCTTTTGGGTGTGGCAGGCCTGGGACTACTTTACCTGGACTACTTTGGGTGTGGCAGACCTGGGACTATTTAGGCTGGACTACTTTACCTGAAACTATTTAAACCACACCCAAACAGCAGAACATGCTTTGCGTTATTCTGCTGTGGGCAGCGTAACGCTCACCGTGTCCAGTTCTTTGATGCCAGCTTACCTGAAACCAAGGACCTGCAGAGAGAGAAAGAACACTACGAAACATACTTGGAACAGTATCCTGTCTTCAATCCACTGCTGACTTCAGTTCCACTCACCTGAAGGTACGAACTCCATCATCCGGCACCGCATGCATCCTGGAATACCATAACCTGGAAAGCGGAGAAAGAAAGACCGCATTAGTAAGCGTTTACTCACGAAAGAAGAAAGCCACATAATTCTTACCTGGGTAGTCATCGCCTGGTCAGTATCATTGCTGGAACGGCGAGGAACATCGCAACATGCAAGGAAAGAAAGGACACAGGTTAGCAATATAAAAGGCAAAACAGTGCCGCGCATTTCGCATTACTCACCGGACAACATCGCGCACACCGCACTTTCGCCTACCGGCCCATGCTCATCTTCAAACTGCATCACAACACCAAAATACCTTTCCATACCTAAAAGGAAAGAAGCAAGAAATTATTATTCGAACTAAGAGGAACATAAGAACTGCATTTAAAGACTGTAAAGCAGCAAACCTATGGAGTCGCAGCAGGCCTGGATTCCCACAGGGGGCTTGCACCAGTGAAGTAACTTGGTCACTGCTCGCCCCCCACATCTACACGCCTCTGCCACGAGGAGCAGGACGGAGAATCCACCTCTTACAATATTAAGGTGAGGAGAAGGCCCAAGGGGGAGGAAGGAGTTGAGGCCAAGGGAGGTGGGAAAACAGACTATCTGGTATTGAATCCAGCTCTCCTATATTGCAGACCCATCTTTAACCAGAGGCATTACCAAGGGACCGGGAGAGGGTTCGAGAGTGCAAATCAACCAACCAGGGCTGGGTGGCGTCCCCGTGGATACCAGCTGAGCGTAACACCCCCTCCCAATCCCTGTGTAGAGGTCCCAAATAAAGCATGCACTCCATTCGCCCATTTTGAAGTACCAGGAACATTCCCACCGAAATATGTGACGTATGATGAGCAGATAAACCAGCAGAGAGCCGCAGTAGGGCTCTGCCCAGTGCCTATCAGAAGAACAATACCTATTGAAGTACCAATAACCAGACAACCATGGACTGTAAGGTACCCATTGCGAAAACCCTACCAACAAATGAGACGAAATGAAGATTGCTTAAGTACTGTACAGGTAGAAACCAAAAAGTCCTTAATGGAAGACGAATGAAGATCCAAGGATGACGCAAAGAGACGAAATGCCATGAATAAAGATATCGTGAAATTGAAAGAAGAAAACTTTGCTGAAATACAAGGGAGCTTAAACTGTAAGCAGGATGAAGATATTCAACCAAGCTAACGCCTGTACATATGCTTGTAACCGAAAGAAAGCTAAGAAAACAGTGCGGCTTGCTATGCTAAGTAGAAGAATAGAGCGGCAAGTGCCATTTCTACACAATCTACCTCAAAACGAAGATTGTTATATGAGTGCGAGTCCACTTTGCAAGAAAAGCAGAACCAACCCAGGTTATTATAGGCCAAATGCAAGAAGTTTCATATTCTAGCAACATGAGGAAAAAGGCTGGATCGAAACTCGGCAGAGGCAGCTTCTGCCAGGGAAGCCAAGGTCATACCAATTGAAGCTATGAACAGTAGCTAAAGGCTAAGAACAGAATATCCTGCCTCTGAAGGATCGAGATAAGAAGGCGAAGGCAGGTGAAATGAAAATCAAATACACAAATTGAGAGAAACAAGGTAAATTCATGGTGTGGTAGCACCTGACCCTCCGAGCGAGAAGGAGCACAGGTTCACACCTACGCTTGGCATCTGCCCAGACAGAGAAAACAGAACTTTTTCGAGACAAGAAGATGCAGTTTCGAAGCCAACTACAGTGAATTAATTAATACATAGCCCATAAAGTGATTGATTGAAGGAAGGCAGGGTGAATTGGGGAACACTCTGCACCTGGCTGATCGTTCTGCGTGCTGCTAAGCAAAGTGGAAATGTGAGCGAGGGAATTGAAGCGATACAGGCTATCGCATCACTGTTGATTTCCACGTTTATCCATTTATTGTACGTGTCATTAAACAGACTCCCCTTTGCCAAACCATTGAGTTGTCCTTATTGATTGGTGTTGGAGTAATACATCTGCAACCCCATTCATCTCAAGGTGCAGCTATCTTGTCTTGAAGTGCTTCGGAGCAAACCCCGACTCTATGGGCCAGCCGGGGGTCTCCCCAGTACACTTGGTAGCAAGATCGGATGGTTTATCGACTATCTATTATTGATTAAATTAAGACTCCTATTGACCGTCGACATGAAGTAACTCTAGGTCCTCGGAAATATCACGAGACCTTTGCCATTCGGCTGAGTAGACCGTGAAGCTCCCCGTAGACAGTGGTAGATAAAGAAGAGACTGCAGTCAGGGCCTGAAGGGTCCCGTGTTCCCCACACTTCCCTTCCCATTCCTACGGGCAGCTGAACGGGCGAAAAGCTGAAGAAGACAGTAACAAAGGCGGTGATCCTGAGGGTCCAAAGACGAACCATGCGAACGGTGAGTGAAGCAAAAAATTGAATGCCTTGGCAAATAGTGCATGCCTTAGAACAATTAAAGGGATAAGGTAACGGAGGGAGGAGGGAAAAAAAATAGTCAGAAGTAGAGAAGACTATATACATATAAGGGGATAATGATTCGAGAATAAATAAAGATTACCGGGGAGGACACCCGAGAAGGGAGAGGTTACTGGGGGAGCCAAAGTCCCACATAATGGGGAATGAATAGGCTACCACAACGTTTAAAGACGTTGTAAAAGGGGGTATGTTTACACTCCATCAAGGGGTAATGATTGGAGGCAGAGATATGTGTCCAGCTGGTGTCCATCTAGTCTGTCAAGCGTCTGTCTTACATGTTGTGTTGTGACGTCATATGTAAAATATTTTTTAACTGATTTAAAATGTTTGCGATTTAATAGCTGAGATAGAATCATACACGAATTGATGGTTTTTGAGTAGATTAGAATATATAAAATTTTGTGAAAATTTGGATTGGAGCTTGCAGTGTTTGGTTCTCGCTTATATTGTCAGAAGTTGTTTAAACCACATGAAAAGCATTGACAAGTGTTGTATAAGAGGAAAGGGAACAGATTTAAGCATGGAGGACATGACTCCATTAGCACACTTATGCAAGCAGTTGCCAAAACACACACCCAAGCTAAAGAAATACAGTACCGAGTGGGTTGAAGGTACCGCCCACAAGATGTTTATGCCGTGGCCACAAAATGGGTCTTTATGTAAAGCCGTCTTAAACATATGACGACATATTAGCATGCCACATATACCGGCAAGAAGATAGAAAAACGCCTTGCGGGTTCTCAAATTGTGGAAAATGTAGGACCAGGTAAAGGAGGAAGAGCCGCCGGCAGATTGGTTACTTAAAGGATAGTTCCGGGACTTTTTTTTTATTGTTCCTATGGTTCGGCCATGTGTTTTTAAGCATAAATCGGTAGATCGTAGAAAACTTTCCTATGGACCTTACCCGACTTTTCGTCCATTAACGCACTCGAAAACATCCGCCATTTTATGATAATCCTATCATTTCCCCCCATCGCCCTGGCTCACCTGCTTTTGCGGCACTAAATCAAATCCCCCGCCCCTGAGCCTGACATCAGCAGACGCGTACCGCCCATTTCCCAACGCCAAAGCACGTTTCGTGTCAACAATCGCTGCGCCTCAGCTAATGAAGTGTCGCCATGGAAATGGCAGGACGCCTCTCTCCTCAATAAGTATAAACACACCGTTTCACAACACACAGCAGCAGATATTCGATTCCATTACTCTCTCTGTGTTACTTTGAGTATTCTGTGACTCGTTTCTGTGCTCTGGTCAGCTACCTTCGCCGCTTCTAGGCCTTGTGAACACCTGTACCATCTCTGTAAATTATTTTACTTTCTTTACCACACAATGGCTACAATAATGCCGTATATGTACGAGCCCGAGTACACCGAGGAAGAACTACTGGAAAGGCAAGCACGCGAAAACGATGGGGATTCGGACGGCAGTTGGGAGGACCAGTCAACGGATGAAGAGCCTGGACCATGTCGCATGGACGGCGTCTCCACCTGGTGCACGTGCAATCGGTGCGAGCTAATGCCAACTGAGGAGGAGAACTGCTGCTGCCGTGAAAATTCCGGGTGCTTGGCCTACATTTCGGAAGGCGAGCCAAGTCCGCAATGCATCACCGAGCTGCCAGAGTTCAGGGAAGCCTGCCTCTCACGGACCGTGTTGAGGATGATGATGGTGCTTATGCACGAACTTCGCGCCACTGTTCGTCCGCGTAATCCGAGTAACAAGTAAGTATACTCTGGTTGTGATGTCAGTGATGCCACTACTATGTCATGGTCGTCTCCCACATATAAAATTACATCTACATATCATTTGAATGCATGTAAATTGGTTCCATATTGTGCATTTTCTAGATAGAATTTTTTTCAAAGCAGAATGACATTTTTTACCTGAATCGACAGTGATAAGAAAGTTTTGTCATTTTAATACAGTTTGCATCTTTCATTTTCACAGGTGGTACAGGCTGGTGGCCTATCGTTGCTTCACTTGGTGGCTTCACGGGAGGCTCGGACACCGCGTTCGGAGAGTAATACCTGCCTGTGCGGTACTTGCCATTAGACAACATTTCCCCAGCGACAGTGGACAATACCGCGGATTTTCCCTGGGTGTGCTGCAACCGGAACTTTACAATGTGTAATGTTTATTATTTATGTTCAATTGAAATTAAGATCTAAAATAAAACCCAACATATATTTTAACAATGGTTGTTTTGATTTTTTAAATGAATCTAGTGTGTCTCCATTGAATAGTCTTCCTGTGCCTTGTCTTGTCACACCACATGTCTCCGGCCAGCATCCTCCCTCACGCAGGCCGCCCAATAAATCATCCTTTTGGGCACCGGGTACAGAGATGACCCCCTCTGGCCCGTGCCGCCCCTTGTCTCCTGCCAAGCATCCCCCCTCACGCTGGACGCCCCCCTGGAATCCACATAAGTGTGTCTCCATTCACGAGTCTTCCTGTGTCTTGTCTGCACGACCACCGCCCCAATCCACCCCCCGCCCTATCAAAGGCAGTTCGCACCGGGGTACTTGCGCTGGCAAGTGGAGCTGTCAGGGAGCGATAAAGGCCAAGAGGTGCCAAAGACCATGTACACTTCAAAGTGGTCTATAGAGCATGGGTTGTTGTTCCCATGTCTACCTCCAGACCCCGTGTCTCCTGCCAAGCATCCCCCCTCACGCTGGACGCCCCCCTGCAAACCGCATAATGCCACGACATATACACGTCATTCATTCACAAACACACCCCAGTTTCGAATCCTTTATAACCCACTTCATATTTCTAATGAGCACTTCTTTGCGCTTTGCTAGTCAACCCGTGAAGGTGCTGGTTATCTGCTCTTCGTCTCTGTGAACTTCCGTGACCACTTCGAGGAAACTCCTCAGTTTGCAACCTGTGAACTGCTCCATGTTCTACGACAAGAAACTACTCTGATCCCTGCATCTAACTGTTTGTTCGTCAAGGTAAGGCCATGTACCATAATCATTTTGCGTCCAATTTCTTTTCGTTCAAGACAGTACATGCAAGGAACTAGTCACATGTTCTGAGTTTACATTGGTATTCATAGAGAATTGTTGATCTTTACTTTTCAGAACTTTCCATAATGCCTGCCTGTTCCATTGGCGGTTGCCCTTCGAAGACCCATAATAAATCTGAAGGTACTATAATGCATGTTTTCCCTAAGACAATAGATCAGATAAGAGAATGGGTCCGATATTGCGGATATCCACCGTCTGAGCTTGAAAGTAGAGTCCTAGAAGTCTTTGCGGACAAGAGGGGTGATCGATACTGCATCTGCAGCAGGCACTTTACCTCTGACATGTACTCCACATCATTGCTAATAAAGAAGAACACACCGCGAGCGAGGCGAAAATTGCTCTCAACCGCTATTCCCACTCTATTCGTCCACATCCCTCCACTGGTGAGTCAAGTTTACGTATTTATCTCTCGGCCTTGCGGTAGTGTGTAGCATTAGCTAACAATAATTTCCCCATTTATGTATCCTCTCAATATGAAGGCGGAAGATTCTCCATCCGTGTCGTTATTGCAGTCATCAGCCACTTCAAGCGCCTATCGGGTAATCTTACTTAGCTATTCTGCCACTGACTTGTTTTAGGCATGTAAATCAATAGTTTTAATTTATCGTGTAATTATTTTACCTAATGGTACACCCTTGTACTCGTCCTCTAGTCTTTGTTTTCAGTTATAATTATTGTTATCCAAAATAATGCAAGTACTGTCTTTCAGGGAGATGCTGAGGAGTCCAACGTATTGACGACTACCGTTGATGTCACTCAGATGCTCGAGGTACGTTTCAGGACAGTTCCATCGATGGAGATCATCAGATCTTGCATTCTTGTAGCGTGATTGTTACACACAATGTTTCTTTCGTTTTTAGCCATTGATATGTCCTTCTGTCATCGCCCTCCTATGTGTCTTCTTTTTTCAATATTGTGTTCATTACTAATGAAAGTCCTATGTTTCAGGGAGTCGATGGAGCATTAGTCCAAGAAGAAGGGGGAGCATGCAGTTACGGGTCGGCGCAACAGCTTGCAGAAGTGTGCACCGCAGTTACATTGTCCCTTGATGTTCTTATGCATTTCGAGGTATGGATACTGACAGTTCGATCAAGCGAAATCATATGACGTGATTACATCCGCTATACTTCCTTCTTTATTAACGCAAGTACTATGTTTCAGGGAGATGACGGAGCTTCTTCTACAAGAACATCACCCTTAGTAGTTGATGCAGATCTCTGGGTGGTGACACTTCCAACGATCGAGCAAATCGAATCATATTTACATATCCATTATTTATTTTAGACAACTGATCATTTGTGCAGGTCTATTTAGATGAGCCGTTGACGCCTGCACAAAGTTTCTGTTCTTTTTATCAAAATAGAAAACCATACTAATGCAATTACTGTGTTTCAGGGAGTCACTGAAGCATCATCTTCAATAATATCATCAATGGAAGTCTATGAGGAGCCCGAGGTATGGATCTTGACAGTTCCATCTAACTAGATCAACAATGCGTGAATAATTGTCGTTTGAATGTTCTACACAAAGCGTTCATTCGTGTTTTGCTATTGAGATGTACGTGGGTATTTGTCCCCAAGTACATTTTGTGTTTTCGATATTATTATACATACTAATGAAAGTTCTATGTTTCAGGGAGTCGATGGAGCGTCAGTGCGTGATGGATGTGCTTATCATGAAAATATAGTCGTTGCAGCGCAAGAGGAAGTGGAGACATGCACACACGAGTCGGAGCAACAGCGTCCTGATGTTGAAGTTCGAGGCAAGAAAGTTTCAAAGAAAAGAAAGCAAAAGAAGGTTAGTGTCCTGGTCACTATATTATGTTGTTTTTCACTGTTAATAGTTCAATACTGTAAGTTGTGTTTAAACTGAACATCCCTTTTCCAATCTGTCCTCTAGTTGCGAGTGGGTGTACGAACTAGATCTACACAGACAGTGAAGCGAACGAGAGATGTTGCTTGTCAAACCTTTTGGCAGGGACTTGAGACTGGAGATGCATCGTGCCAATGGGAAGAATATGAAGTGATTGACAACAGAGCTATACCACATCCAGCCATTGATAGTGAATGTCCTCCTGGTAGTTCGGATGCAGTCGGAGATCAATTCACAGAATCCACAACCGCAAAAACTATGACCGCGAGAAAGTTGAAGAAATTGTCCTATTCACCCATTGCCGGAGAAGGAACAGATGTTGCAATGGAAGAGAATGAGGTGGACTACAATGAAACACCTTCAATATCACTGAACATAGCGGAAGACGATATCAGAGATTCTACCTTTCATGTGAGTGACATGTCCTCAACGTTACAGGCCGAACCAGCTGGGATGCAGAGTGACAGTATAAGGAAAGAGGCCAAATTCATTGTATTCGATAGTTGTTTGATTGATATTATTATTCGGTTGAAATGTGGGCATTCGGTAGGTGGGGAAGTATGTGGGGAGCCATTGATTAATGTGACTCGTGCAATTCGAGGCACTAACCTTAAAATACATGCCACCTGTACAAAATATCCTTTCTCATGGTCTGCACAACCCATGCTGGGACAACTGCCAGCAGGCAATCTACTTTGTGCAGCGGCTGCACTTTTTAGTGGTTCAAGTTTTAAAAAATTAGAGTCTTTCTTTCAGTTTGTGGGAATCCATTTCATTGCGAAAACTCAGTTCTACAAATACCAAACCGATTATCTATTTCCAGCCATTAGCGAAGCTTGGAGAATGGAAAAAATGTCTATTGATAGTACATTCGCGGGCAAACGGTTCAGGCTAGCCGGTGATGGACAGTGCGACAGCCCAGGATTTTCAGCCAAGTACTGCACCTACCACTTTTAGGACATGGAAAGTAAGAAAATTGTGAGTTCGGTGGTCGTGCAGGTGTCACAAAGTACATCCTCAGTGGCCATGGAGAAAGTTGGCTTTGTAGCATCATTGCAAGAACTACAATCGCGGGGAATGGTGATCGACCTGATAGCCACGGACAGACACGTTTCAATTGCCAAGACAATGAGAGAAGAGTACAAAAATATAAATCACCAATTTGACGTTTGGCATCTTGCAAAAACAATCAATAAAAAATTGTCGGCTGCAGGTAAAAAAAAAGATATGCAAGGTATTTCACAGTGGTCCAAGTCAATCAGCAACCATCTTTGGTGGAGCTCAAAAACATGTGGAGGGTCGTTGGAAATTCTACTGGAAAAATGGCGGTCAGTAATGCTACACTGTACAAACGTTCACCGCTGGAACACAAACCAACATTTCCACAATTGTGAACATGGCCATTTGTCCACAGAAGAGGCACGGAAGAAGAAGTGGTTGATTCCTTCATCACCCACTCACAAAGCCATTGAAAATATTGTATTTGATAAAACTATAACAAAAGCTTTGAGGGGACTCACGGAATTCTGCCACACAGGAGATTTGGAGGTGTTCCACAATATGTGCCTAAAGTACAGGCCAAAACGATTGCATTTTGGCATGGAGGGCATGATAAATCGGACTCTTCTAGCGGTCTTGGCACATAACCATAATGTTGGCCGTCAACAAAGTAGGATGACCGGAACTTTAGGGACGCTTCGCTACAATAAGGCCTTCACTAAAAGAAGTAAACAATGGGTGATCAAACCAGTGTTTGAGGATATGCAATATGAGTTTATTGAGAGACTTATTATTGACGTCCTAGATAGGCACATAAATGGAGTTGTGAACGAACCTGTGCAGGGGACAACTGCATTGCCACCCAACATTGCCTCTGTTCCATGTCCACCTAAAGAAGAGCTCATTGGGAAATACACATCACGGTTTAAATGATTGTAATTTGATTGTCTGTTCTCTCGAGTCTCCTCATGTCGCAGGCCCATTGAATATGTGTATCTATGTAATGTGTAAATAAAAGTGATTGCTCAGTGTACATGCAATGTGTCTATCCAACCTTGTTCATTTGCGCATTAAATTAAACCAAACAGTAATATAAATCATTTTTCAAAAAATATAGAATGTCTCCGTATTTATGGTTCTGTGGGGCTGCAAAGCACGCAGACAAAATGCAAAGATGGAGTGTAAATTTCAAGTCCTGTGAGATGGCCTTACACTGAATGTAGCTAACTAGGAATGTGTGCTCGTTCAAAGTGAAGGTCAGCTGCTTTGATTTTTTCTCGGGTGCCAGAATGGCCCACGACTCAGTATAAGGTTCTATTGTTATTTGACCTTGACAGGCCGGGACCACGTAAGAAACGATAATGAATATAATTTCAGAAACGAAAGCCATTTCATGTTCGTTCATTAGAAGAAATAACATCGGCATAGAAGGAGTGGTATTTCGGGGCTGCCCTACGCACAGACACAATGGAAAATGCAAATATAATGTAAGTAACTCTTTAGTTTATACCGCAATTTAATTACTATACAGTAGCTTTAAAGACGGGTTAAGTTGTACTTGTTCGTTCTATGTGGCATATTGTTTTGTACCGCGCACTATCTTGGGGAGAACCATCTCCTTTTACGGAAGCACCTCAAAACCTTCCTCTTTGCTTCTGCTTTCTCTCTCCCTCTCCCCTGCTACAACTGGTCCACTGTCTGCGACCTCGGTCCTGGGCCCTTCCACTCTCCACCTGCACTCCCTGTCAACCCCTGCACTGGGGGACTGTCTCAGTATCCTACAGCCCCCCCTTGACGTATAAAACCCAGTTGCACTGTCCTAGCTATGAAATAATTTCCCGACCTAATATATAAAATGAATAATTTTAATAAAGATCTGATGGTGAGACTAATTTCATTTTTTATGTTTTTCAAACCGGTACATCATCCATTATTGTCTGTGTCACGAGTACCAGACACCGGCGGATGGCTTCTATAATCGCCAATTGCTTCTCCGCGTGAACAACGTTAGCACCCTGACCATTTTGTGGGACGATCGCCAAGTACAAGTATGCCCTTACGCGGTACTAACGGCTAGATGCAACATACAGACCGTTGTGGTGGCCTAGTGCCTCGTTGTTGGAACAGCCATGCGATTATCAGTGCGACCGAAGAGCTTATTTTATCGTAAACCAACACGAACATCGCTTGCCTCAAGACGAACTATTTTGGATCGAGAGCAAATAAAAATTCATTGATCTAAGACCCTGTGTACAGCAAAGGAACATTGTGTGCCTCGAAACGAACTTTTTGGAACGTGAGCAAATAAAAATGCAAATCGCTGAATATTCTCAAAACATTTGATGTCCAATAAATGTACTTTGCCAAATGTACAATCTTGCCGTTTGCTTTTAAACCACAGTCATATTCCGAATTGTGGCGCTGTATTGTGAGATGATCTAAGACCCTGTGTACAGCAAAGGAACATCGTGTGCCTCGAAACAAACTTTTTGGAACGTGAGCAAATAAAAATGCAAATCGCTGAATATTCTCAAAACATTTGATGTCAAATAAATGTACTTTACCAAATTTACAATCTTGCGGTTTAATTTAAAAGTACAGTTTCATATTCCCAATTGTGGCGCGCTGTGTTGTGTGAGCTCATCTGTGTTGATTTCCTGGTTCTGTGTGGAGTCGCGTAGAAGACGCCTGGGCGCGTTTGCCTACGCAGCACAGTCACGTCACGGATAGTGGCGGGGAATATGAATGTTTTGATCAAGTCTGTTTCAGGGGCGGGGGATTTGATTTAGTGCCGCAAAAGCAGGTGAGCCAGGGTGATGGGGGGAAATGATAGGATTATCAGAAAATGGCGGATGTTTTCGAGTGCGTTAATGGACGAAAAGTCGGGTAAGGTCCATAGGAAAGTTTTCTACGATCTACCGATTTATGCTTAAAAACACATGGCCGAACCATAGGAACAATAAAAAAAAAGTCGCTGAACTATCCTTTAATGTATGCACAGAGGGGGGTGTGACGCCTACCGCGCCACCTGCACCACCCAAAATGAGAGTTGAAGAAAGTAAGGACGAGGGGTTTTACCCACTGAGAGAACTTAAAGCAGCCACAGGATTCAGCAATCCCGCGTATGAGTCACCCACACATAGTAGTGACGGAAATCAAGGGAAAAATAAGGACAAAAATATTACCTCCGTAGTCCCAAGGGTCAAGGAGAGACGTGATGACAAAAGAAGAGATCAGGCACAGACATGTGCATCTCTCGACAAGGAAATAGAAGGGAAGCAAAGCTAGAACTGATGAGATAGCATTCGCAATGGATGAATGGATGGGAGGACAAATCTTATTGAAACTCGATGGCAAAGGCATTGATGACGCGGAACAAAAAGAGAGGTTAGATGAGATACAGAGAAAGGGGAAAGAGAAGGAGTTAAGAGACGAAAGGATGAGAAGGAAAGACAGACATAGGCGAGAACAGGTATAACGCGAAGAACAAGACAGACAGCTGGATCGCAACCCAAGAGCAGCCAATGATCAAGACAGACAGAAACAGCAAAAGTTAGAGGAAGAGCAAAGAATACGTGAGAAAAGAATAAGAAGACGAAGAGATGAGGAAATTCGAAGGGCAGATGAACATAGAAATGAAAAGAGAAAAGAAGAAGATAGGGTCAGAGAAGAGGCGAGCAAGCGCAAAGAATTTGATGACGACATCGATCTTGAATATTTAGAGAGCGAGGTTAAAACACCCGATGCAGTTGTAGACTGGGAAGACATCGAAGAATTCTTTCCTGCGTACGATTCAGTACCAGTCACGTCTAGGGCAAATATTGATGATGGCTTCGACACCAGAAGCATCGGAGAAACAATTGATAGAATATATGATGAAATGGGGCTAGAACAGACTCCCCAAGGGGAGGGGGAAGACGAGTGCCTGAAGAGCACTCAGCTGTACGACACTGAGGATGTCTCCTGAAGTAGTGGAAATAGAGACCTATCCCTTAGAAATAAGTAGGAATAAAGAAGATACAAGAAGTTGCATGAATTGGGGACAAACAATGTCCAACTCCGAAAGGGAGGAGTGCGAGGAAAATGAAGAAGGGAGGCGGAGCGAAAAATGACTCCCAAGGGAAAAAGGGATACCATGGTCGGACACAAGCGAGTCTGCACTGAGGGCATCAGAGTCAGCCACGCAGTCTGACCGACAGGAACGGGTATCTCATGGTCAGAGGGGGGTGTCTTCACCGCCCTATATAGACAGACTAAGGACATTGCCAGGTAGACGGTGATGCAGGACTATTACCCCTGCAATAGACAGGAGAACAATGAGAGAAGAAAAAGATGGCTACGCATTCCAATTTACGCTACTAGAGAAGGGGGAGTATAACCACAATATATTCCATGGCAACACATGGATCGCGAAAACTTGAAAAACAAGCTTCCAATGCTGACATCGGGAGCCGGAAAGTGGATACATGAGGTAGAAAAAATGACAGAAGGAAACACGTTAGCTATAGGGGACATTAAAGGTCTCCTAATCGCATATTTGGTGAGAGAGCAGACGATGTGTGGGCACGAGCAGGCTACCCTGGTGTAACCCCAATTAATACCTCGCATGACGGAGCCCCATTTAACAATTGTAGAACTGCAGTATGGAAAGCGCTACAAGTGCTGTATCCAGATACTTCCGATATGGGAGCTATAATGACACGCAAAATTAAGGATTTTGAGGATCCGTTAATTTATATACTGAATTTCCAAGACAGGTGGGTGCTCGAAACGCATGAATCTTGGACAAAATCAATACCTGTGTTTTAACATATATTGTGCCAACGGTTGCCAGAACCAGTGCAGAAACAACTCAAGAAATTGGTAGGAGTCAAGGCTAAACCTTGGGCTGAAATACAGTTGACTATCACACATTATTGTAGACTGCTGCAAGAAATGAATCGCAAAAAGGAAGCAACTTGAAAGAGTGAGGAAGCGGAATTGGTGCAGAAGAAATTATCCAAGTATGCCCTTGAATTAGCCGTGCTAACTAGCGCAGCTGAATCAAGCATGCAGCAGGTGGCTAGCCCACAACAGAATAATCAGGGTAGCGTAGGGTTTTACTCACGGGGCAGAGGATTTAGGGGAAGAGGATGGCAGAGCAATCAGGGAGGTTTTCAAAATAATCAAGGAGGCTTCCAAAACGTGCAAAATGGAAACCCAGATATGTCAAATGGGCAAATAATCCGACCACCACCAGTATGTTGGCTGTGTGGAATGACACTGCATTTTGCGCGCTCATGCAGAAATCCAGGCATGATGCTGAACGGCCAAGGAATGGGAGCAGGCATGGCGAATCCACCTGCAGTCTTACAACAGGGCATTGCACAGAATCACACGGTGCAACAAGTGCCAGGAGCGCAACAAGGAGTGCAACCTCAGAGCATGGGCAATTTTTCCATAAGGACAATCCCAACAGGCACTGTTGCAGGTGTCACAGGAAATGAGCACAGGGCAGACTCCACACCCTGGAAGGGGAAGTAACAATGGGAACGGGAGAAATCCACAAGTGCACACTGGGCCAAATTTGTATATGAACTAGGACAGCTCACTGGGAACCATGATGTGCTCTCTCCTATCAGTGACACCAGACCCTTACAGGGAACCTAGGGTGGATGTCGTTATAGGGGGTAAATAATATTCCTTCCTAGTGGACATGGGTGCAACATGCTCGTGCATACGTGAAGGCAAGTTTTCCTTGTCCGGCGAGACCATAGATGCTGAGCTCACAGTCGAGTTCCCTTTACAAACGCACTCCCAGTCTCCATAGGAGAGTGCGAAATTAATGTACCTTTTACTGTATTCACGTCAGACCCCAGTAAATATTTTGGGTTGAGACTTAGTGATGAAGTTAAACATGACAGTCTCATTCACGGAAGAGGGCATAGTATGTTCCACTCCAGGAATGCACTACTCAAATGTATGCAAAATGATTAGAGCATACTCAGGACACATAGCCATGCGGGCCATACCATTGGAGCCAGACATTTTCGCATATGGCATGCGTGTGCTTATGGCAGGATTGCCAGGCCTTGCAGATAAAACCCTGAGAGCCCCTGATGAGTTCCTATTCAGACCAAGAATACCGATGGATGAGGAGAAAGGACAAGTATTTCCCTTGATGATACACACAGCTGCAGTGCGAGGGAAAGTGGTTTTGGTCGATGGTTAAGATAACGAGGGCAGACAATGGTGGGCGATAATCGCCATTGAAGAAGGCTATCGAGTGGCTGACGTCACCAATGAAGATCTATTTGAAGAACAAACAAATATAGGAGAGACAATGGTAGAAGTAAGTCTCAACTTTTTGGTAAAAATGATCAAGAGGGAGGTACCTCAGAGAATGATGCTAGCAGTAAATCGTCCTGAATATTTTGAAGACGACATGGCTCAGGTGCCTGTCCCAGTATGGACTACAGGACCCTATGACGTAGGCCTCTTGAAGGGGATGAGAGAAGTGAAAATTAAACTAAAACCAGAAGCAATTCTGCTAAAGGCACGACAATATCCCATGTCCAGAAAGGCAGATGAAGGGATTTTTAAGGCTATTTCTGCCATGAAGGACCAAGGCATTTTAGTGACGTCAGAGGAGTCGTGCAATACTGCGGTTTATTCGATCAAAAAATCAAAGGGGGGTCTTGGTGTTTAATCCAGGATTTACACCCAACAAATGACATTGTCGAGGCTGAGTTCAGTCTAGTCCCCAACCCGTCTACAATCCTATGTAATATACCCGTTGAGGCAAAATATTTCACGGTGATTGACTTGAAAAATGCATTTTTCTCAATCCCGTTGCACCGTGACTCACAAGATCTAACGTCATTCACATTCAGACAGATGCGTCTGAAAAGCATGAAGCTGCCACAGGGGTACTGTGAGCCTCCGTCTATTTTCAACAGAGTCGTGCAAATCGATTTGAGCAATATTGCACTAGAAAGTGTCGTCTTACAATATGTGGATCACATCCTAATTTGCAGCACCACAAAAAAGCAAAGCAGGCATGATTCTGTTCAGCTATTGACTATACTGGCTGAGAAAGGAGATAAGGTTGACAAAGAGAAGTTACAATATTGTCAACAAGAAGTGCTGTACATAGGCCAGCTGATCTCACATGAAGGCAAGAAAGTGACCCCAGAAAGGGCTGAAGTCGTATTGAACACGGCTAAGCCTCACACAATAAAGCAAATGCAGAGCTTTCTAGGCCTGTGCAACTATGTTAGGGCATGGGTCTTCGACTACAGCTCTTATACTAAGCCTTTACTTCAGGCCCTAAAGAAGGCCCAAGTGACGAAAGAAAAGATTGAATGGTCTGAAACAATTGAGAAAGGGTTTGCTGAACTCAAAAGAGCTATTTGTCCAGCTCCAGTTCTCGGGATTCCCAACTATGCAGCAGAATTTTACCTGTTTTCACACACATGGCAGCGTCATCATGGCAGTACTCGCTCAAAGAACCTCATTGGGGTACAAGCCCCTGGCATATTACTGTGGGAATGTGGACTCAGTAATGAGAGGCCACTTTCCATGCGAACAAAGTTTAGCTGCAGCAGCGTTCGCCACAGAGAAGGCTACAACCATTGTGATGGGATGCTCCATGACGATGTACGTCAAGCACTTATTATTCACCATTCTCGGGAAACGAAAGGGCACATTGACATCTCAGAGAGCTTCTGTTTATGAAGTGATCATATCAAACCCATCGATCAAAATAGTCTGATGTAAAATCGTAAACTCAGCTATGTTTGTAGCAGAGCCAGTCACTGAAGGAGGACCAATCCATGACTGTGCAAATTATAAAGAATTCTACGATGAAATTCCCAGGGTAAAAGAAAATGCCTTGGCAGGAGGAGAGATCGTCTTTGACGGGTCTTCGAGAATCGAAGATATACAGGCGTCGTTGTAATGACACACACCGCAAATGGAGAATTATGAGTGCTTCTTAGTGCCCGAATACCATCTCATTATTCAGCACAAGCTGCAGAACTATTGGCATTGATACTCGCAATTGAGAGCCACGCAGACCAGTAAGTAACAGTGTACAGTGACTCCGCCTATGTGACATCAACAGTGCACGCAGGCCTATCACGCTGGAAAAGGAAGGGTTACCTACGAGCAGACGGCACGCCAGTGCAGCACGCAACCTTATTGGACAGGCTGATTAAGGCAGTACAGCTCCCAGTGTGCATAGCGATCATGAAATGCGCCACCCACACGAAAGGGACAGATTTTATCTTACGCAGAAATCAAGCAGCAGACACGGAAGCCAAGCGTATGGCATCCAAAAGTGAGATGATCATGGAAGTGGAAACTGTCCATGACAATGGACTCATGATGTTTACACGAACCCCACCTAAGGGTTTCATCAATTTGGGGCAAACACAGTTAATGGAACTCCAAGGGGAGGCACCGCAGGAAGAGAAGAACCTGTGGAAACATCAAGGGTGTTATTTAAACCCCTCTGACAACTTGTGGCGACAAGACAGCACTGGTAAACCAGTAATGCCTATAGCCCTATTAAAAATAGCGCTGGAGCAATTACATTACGCAGCCCATATGACAAAGGAGAATCTAGCAGCAACGCTCGCGAAAGACTGGTTCATACCGCATTTTAGCAGAGCATGTTGCATTTTTCATAGTGAACTGTATAATCTGCCAGCAGTTCACAGCCGGGCACACATTAAAAATAATGAGAGGAGTCATCCCCAGGCCAAATGGGCCTTTTCAGCACTTGCATGTCGATTACATCGACATGATTCAATTATGCAATGGGTACATATCCTTAATTGTTGTGGTTTGTCTATTCTCTAGATTAATAGAGGCAGGTTCATGTGCCCACCCAGACGCTACCTGTGCGGCAACATTTTTAGTGAGGGAAGTGTTCCCAAGGTGGGGGATATGCGAAGTCATGAGATCAGATAATGGCCCTCACTTTGTTAATTCAATATTTGAACAGATTAGCTTGCTGCTTGGTATAAAGCACAAGTTCTCATCGGCGTATCATCCGCAAGGTAATGGGATCTGTGAGAATCTCAACGGCTTGTTAAAGGAAAGGATAGCCAAGTTGAAGCTTACTCTAAAGAAGGGATGGTTGCACTGCCTTCCACTGGCACTGTATGCTCTTCGGAACCAACCTGGCTCCGACCATCATCTTACGCCACACGAGATAGCCACAGGAAGAAGAATGAGAAATTCTCTAACACCCCGAGATAGAGCTAGATGTGATGCCCAGTCAAGAGGAGAGGTTTGAGGGTCTGAAATGCAAAACTATCTGAACTGTATGACATCTTGCCTTACTGTAATTTCAGACTAGCTGCAGCAACGACGAAAAGGGTGCAGCGCAGCACAGAACACAGAAGGAGACACTGCATCAGACTCAGTTCAAGGTCTACGTGTCCCACTCATCTTCCCTGGAGACGCCGTCCTTTTGAGAAACCATACAAGGGAAAGGTGTGATGAGCCAAGGTTCAACTGTCCTTTCATCATAGAGGACTGCGCTCCGTCCGCTGTTAGGCTACAGGGCAGGAGAGCGTGGATTTTTCTCTGTGCAAAAGTTGTGTCTAAATTTTGGACATTCCTCTAAGCAAAAAAGGGGATAAGGACATAAAAAATTGTCCCTCTCTGCATCCTAGTTGCGGGTGAAAATTACACGTGGACGCCACAACATAGTCTGTTGACTTTAAACCTTGGACTGAGCCACGCTGAAGCCTTGATTAGAAAGGATATGCCGAATTTTGATCGAGGACACATAAACTGGAGGAAAATACAGTACCCAGATTCTTTCCACACCAAGACCCTATTTGGAATCACTTATGGTGTCCCACAGTAGAGATATCACAAAGGACGTGGTCACCTATTTCAACCTAGTGCTAAGATCATACCCATCACTGGTAGGGAGACTCAAGTGTCACAGACTTTCTCCAAGATCCTGAAAACTAAAAAATAATAAGACAACTGCTTACTGTCATTGCCGAACAGTTTATTATACTTGTCATGATGCCTACCCCCCGGGGACCCAGACCAAGTCCAGCAACCCTGGAAGCAGGCATCAAGTTATACTAAGCAAGCCCAACAACCCCTGCTAGGGGCTATTTGTGTGCAGTCCTGGCACCTATGGCACCAGGCTCATATGTAGAGTCAGTCCTCATAGGCGCCAGGCTCGTAGATTAAAACTGACCATGCTGCAAACTCACCTGATGCAGACCATGCTGCAAGAGCTCCAAGCCAAAGGAGGCTTGGAAGGGACTGCTTTTTACTCGTGTGGGGCTGGGGAGGAATACTTTCCTGGGACTACTTTGGAGGCTATTTGTATGTTTTGTGCAATTCATCTGTACTGATACTGTTTATTTTATTTATTTATTTGTTTATTTCTTACGCGCACCAGACAGGAAAACTGCATTCGAGTGCAGATGTTAGCTAGAGGTCGAATATTTGCTGTGATGGCCTATAACTGCCCTGAATACTTTATTTAAATAGGAAGGTTTTCAGTTCTTTTCTGAACCTTACCACTGTGGTGCACGATCGTATACCAATAGGTAGCTGATTCCACAACTTTGGTCCAAACACAGAGAACCTCCTGTCACCCTTAGATGTGCGTTTTGTCCGGGGGACGTATACCAAGAGTTTGTCTCCTGATCGGAGATCTCTAGTTGGATGATACTGGTGGATTCTAGTATTCAGATATCTGGGTGCGAGTTTGTGAAAACACTTGTACACAAGACATGCCACCTTAAATTTGATACGGTCCTCTACCATAAGCCAGTGGAATGCTTTCTGGGATGTGGAAACATGTCTCTTTTTCCTAGATGGGCAGTTAAGCTGACTGCCGTGTTCTGGGCCCTCAGGAGTCTCGACATTTGTTTCACAGGAATCCCTGTCATAAGACTATTAAAGAAGTCCAGATGGGAATTTACCAGAGCTCCTACAACCACTGGATGATCTAGAGGTATTAAAAAACGGAGTACATTCCTAAGCATACGCAGGGAGTAATGCACTGCTTTTACTTTGGCCCCTACCTGGGCTTTGCTGGCCAGATTTTCTTGCCAGATACACCTGAGGTTTTTCACTCTCTTTGAAAACGGAATGCTAACACCACCGCATTCTGGGCCCTTGTTAGGCAGAATCCGATGCAGTGCCCTTAGGGACCACTACACACAGTTGTTTTTATTTATTTATTTTTTTATTTTGATATAGCTGAATAAATCAACTTTTCAAAATTATAAAACATACATTTTCTAATTTCATTCAATAATAAAATAATACATTAATGTCAGAACAATAATAACAATGACAAAGAAAACGACAATAAATCAGATAGAGAGCAAATACTAAAAGCAATATAAAAAGAACAACTAAAAACTTACACATTTCATTTCTCAAACAGACAAAATAGCTTTGGTGATTTACAAAATGATGTTCATAATTCATACTTAGTTTGGCAAATTGATTTCACAAGGCAAAATAACTTCCAAAAAATGCACCAAAGCCTTTATCACAGAGAATTTCGTGCTATTAATTAAAATGCTCCATATTTGATTTTCAACCAAATCCTCATGCAGTCTCAACAAGTTAGCAGAGAGTTTGGCCCGCAAATCCTTCAAATGAGGGCAAGATATTATCAAATGTTGTAACGTTTCTCTCACAGTGTGAGATTCACAGAACCGACAGAAATTTAAATCAGCAGAAATAATTTTGCATCTCACCAATACTTCCCTAGTTGTCCAGGGGTTGAGTCTAAGACGCAAAAATGTATTCCGTACATTCCCAGACGGACATTTCAGCAAATAACCTGCCACTTGACCCATCCGCTTATTCGAAAGTGATTGTTATTAAAGTCTTTGTATTTTAAACAAAAATCTTGGTTTTGAATCCAATCCCAAAGATAGTACTTTATCTTTGCGCGGACTGGATTTTCAATTTGGAGCTGTAACAATATATCAGCTTCTACCAATGTATTCAATACTAGATTCCGCCATTTCAATGGAAATGCATGGTTTGAGGAGGACAGGTAAAGGGCAACCGTGTGTTAGGGAGAATTCTCTGTTTAGGCTTAATTTCCTAACCTAGTGAGTCCCCCAGCAGCTTTGCTGGATTTCTGGAGTTTTTTTTTTCTCCTGCCAAGAGTGAGACTCTTTTTCTCCCACTCTTGGACATGATTTATGGTGTTCCTTTGAATGTTAATGCGTTTCATGGGCTATGGGGTCTTTTACTCCAGAGGGTCTCATATGTTTTTTTATGTGTGTTACACCGCACCCTCCGTGCAGTAACACTGGGGTGTCATAGTGACCCCCCACCATAGACTCCATACCCTGGGACTGACTACTGTCTCCCAGGGCATGTAAAGTCACCATTGGCTTTAATAGTCCCAAATTACTAAAGGAACCAGTACAAACCATCATATTGTGGACTTACTGGTAGGGGCAATTCGATTGCCCCTGGGTCTGTTATTCGAGGGGGCACGGTCCCGTCCCCCCTCGTCGAGTTTTGGCTGGTGGCAGTGGATACTACTTTTTATATTCAACCGCGAATATATCTCTATGGGATTTTCCCATTGTTCGAGGCTAATAATTTTTAACATAGCCTCTAACATACCGCCGGTTTATTTATTTAATATTAATTCACCGGTTGGTATTTTCTGCCAGAACTCGGTTTAAAAATGGCGTTTGTTTTCGCCTCTGTAACTCCAAACCAAAGGTCGAGCTCTTTGTTCCACTTTTTGGCGGGCTTCTCCATAGAAGCCTCTAAAAGTGGTGCCACTCTGTCTGGGTACCACAGGGGGTGTGGGAGGGGTTTAGGCACCCTGGACTGAGTTACCTTGGTAACTCAAGTCGCACTCTTGTGTGATTGGCCCAAGTGGTGAGCTGGGCGGCTCACCACTTAGCATGTTTGATTGACAGCTAGGCTGAGTGAATGGGGGTGTGCTGCATAAAAGCAGGGCTTTTGAGACTGGAACTTTAGAAGTCGCCACAGGACCTGAAAATCCGACGAGGGAGAAGCTGAGCCGACCTGCTACGACAACGCCACCGGTAGAGCCCTGCTGAACCGACTCACCACTTCCCAACGACAGAGGAGATCTCCCGGCTGGAGAGTCTTCTTCCCCTGACTGGTGGGCACAAACAGTTTACCTTCCTTTCTCGCATCCCAGGACATCTTGTGGTCGAATTGCCCGTGCCAAGCACCCCGGCAACCGGATAGCCACTTATCACTGGACCGCGAATAAGAGGACTGCTCCTTTTAATTGAGAACTCCGCGGCTGGTTTCTTCCCTGGCAGTGCAACGGACTCCTGCTTTCCTCCCCGACGAGATCCTCTCTTCCTCCGGACGAAGCACCGTCTTGCACCCGATGCCAGGAACAACTGCCCCCGCTGGAGCGTTCTCACCATTTTAAGGTACTGTGTCCGCCAGGCCTCCCTTTCTAAAGATTGCTACAAGGTAACAATAATTCCTTAACCTTCTGGACTGGGCTGGCCGCCTTGACCATCTAACTGGTCCCTTTCTTTTTGGTCCAACTCTTTCTGAACTTATTGCTAGACTTTTGGGCCCTTTGAACCGTGTGACCTTCGACACATTTCGGCCGGACCCTCTTAAAGTGGGTCCGGCCTTGTTAACTTGACTTTACGGTTTTAACCTGCCTTCTTCTTATACTGTGTTCTTCTGAAAGTGTTGGGATCTGTTTCTATCTTTGCTCTGCCTTTCTCTCCCTTTTAAACCGATTGATTAGAGTGCCATCTTCGTTAAGCGCTCACCGCTGTCTGAAAATAAGTGTTGCTTTACTTAAGACTTGTCTAATAATCGTTGAAGGGAGTGTATATCTTTTAGTGACTGTGTTTTGAACTGCTTGATATTAGTGCCAGTGTGTTTAACTAGATGTGTTTTTAAATAAATAATTATATCTCTTTTACACCAAGCTCTGGTCAGTGTCTGTGTTCTTCTGACCTATTGTGAATACTCTGTATACTGCCTAACTCTTCTTGAGAGATGTCTGACTGGTCAGCCACAGCTACTGGGTGGTACAGACTGCTACCAATTGGGTTTACTGCCAACCACCTGTAGTCTTAAATCTTTTGCAGTGGTCCCAGAGGGAACTGCACAGGTTTCTGCCTAACACCGTGCTCAGAATATTATTATTTTCCACGCCAAGCAAACACTTACGGAAAAAGGAACACATTCTCCACTTAACTCTACTAGCTAGTGAAGTCAAGCCGAATTCAAATCGTTGTATGGGCATGGGTGAGCAATTCGGTAGATGTAGAACCCTTTTCCAAAACCCCGCTTCCAATTTATTCCACATTTTGTCATTTGTGTACAGTTTTGATTCAATGCCATAAAGAAGGATGGAAATTACTTTTTGGTCATAAAACATTAATAAATGTTTTAAAGTAAATTTCCCATATTTATAAAGAATAATTCTGGCCTGTGTGATCAATGTCGAAAGTTTCGACTGTAAACTAATCAAATATTTATTGTCAATAACGCTATTTTGTATATAAAGCCCCAAATACTTGTATTCTGAAACAGATTCTATACATTCCTGTCGGATGGACCAAATTCCATTATTGATTTTGGATTTCCCTTGTGGTCTGCAAACCAAAATCTGTGATTTACTCGAATTTACCATAAGCTGATTCTTTTCAACATATTCAGAAAGAGCAGATAGTAAATTCTGTAGTCCCTTGGGAGTTTGTGATATTAAAACCAAATCATCGGCTTACAACGGCCAAGGTATACCCTGGCCTCCCAATTCAGGGGCATCAGAAACTATTCCAAGAAATGAGTTGCCCATATCAAAAATGAACAGATTAAACCGTATTGATGCTAGGATGCACCCCTGTTTAAGACCCAAAAAAGTGGCAAAGGAAGAAGACAGGAGACCTTCTAAAGATAATCTAACAAGCATAGAGGTCTCTGTGTGTAAGTGAATCACCAATGCCAACAAAGATGGTGGACAACCAAGGAGTTTTAACTTGTGGAATAAGAGATCACGATTTATTGAGTCAAATACTGACCGGAAGTTAATAAATGCAAAGTATAAAGATGTTTCCGGCAAGCATACTGAGACTTGAGCATATTGATAATAATCATATTTGGAAGAGTGCCAAGACCGCTGACAAATCCAGATTGGAGAGGATCTCTTTTAAAGCAGTTTTTGGTCCAAGTATTTAACTCTCTCAAAATTATTCGACAGAAAATCTTTCCAAGCGCATCAAGCAAAGAAATAGGCCTGTAACTGGCCGGATTGGCCCGATCGCCCTTCTTATAGATAGGGATGACAATAGATTGTTTCCAAGAAATGGGTATTTTTTTAGATAAATTAACATCCTCAAAGATGAGATATAGTATATCTGCCCAAATATCTGGGAATTGCTTCATTTGAATGTTCGACAAGCCATCCAGGCCAGGTGCTCTAGACTGACTTGCTTGTTTGATGAAATACAAGATGTCGTCTTTATCAAAACGTAGATGAAAATTCAATTGATACTCGGATTTGTGTGTTTTTGGAGCTGCCGGAGCTGCTGCAAATAATTTAGAATAATATTAAACCCACAAGTCTTCAGGCATATCATTAGTTTGAACAGCGACCTGATGGCGTGCAGTTGTTTGATTAATGATGTTCCATGACTGTGCAGTATTTTTGGATGGTAGTAATTTAAGCATGTTACTCCCGTCATTTTGTTACAATTTGGCCTGCTTCCCTCTTAACCAGTTCCTATATCTGGTTTTGATGAGAGTTAAGGCTGCTACTCGTCTATCAGGGGGGAGCTTAGAAGCTTCCCTCTTTTCAGCCCGAACCATAGATCTCCTGATTCTAATTTCATGATCAAAAATATGCAAATGCGGTGTTTGTTTTTGCTTATGAATAATTGAGGCCGGTTGAAATAGCTGCATTAAATCATAATAATCTACCTCTGGATTATATTTCCAAGCAGCTTTACACTTTAACTCAGCATCATAATGAGACCTAAAAGCTTCCAAAGATGACTCGGACCACGTTAATCAATTTCTAGCTGTATTTAGTTTATAGGAACCCGTGAGATGACAACGTTTCTCTTGTACCATGTTGGATTTAAGGAGCCAAGTTACATTTAGTACATTGTGACTGCTCACTTCTGTATCGATGATTTGGAATGATATTACTTTATTCAACATGCTTGCGTTGACATATATATAATCAATAATTCCCTGGCTACAGGCTCGATGTCAGGTGCTTCTAGGCGGGATGTCCCCAGAAAAGGAACCTTTTAATATGAACAGGCTTCTGGATTCTACAAAGCTTGTCCACTTAGCAAGACGATGGGTTTCAGATTTACAATTTGGGCCCAAGCAGTGAAGATTTAAATCACCAGCTACAATGATGGATTCTGAATGTCCATCCAAGATTATAAGATCAATGGCTTTGTTCATAGATTCCAGAAACCTGTCATCAGAGATACCCAAAGGGTTCCAGTAAACAATTATAACGGCACTTGAAAAATGTAATCCAACAAGCCTTGAGATCTGTAGAAAGTCATTGGGAGAGAACCAAGGTTCGACCTTTAAGTTTGAAGACTGCTTAACTGCAGTAATAAGCCGGAGGCTGGCGGCCCGGAGCAACCCTTGACTGCAGGTGTCAGAAGGACATCATAATTGTTCCACGATGGGATCGCGGTGAGCCAAGATTCTTGTATTAAGATTATATTGTGGTCCAACAAATGCAGAGCCTGATTATTCAGAAGATGCCTATGCCCTCTAGAATTCCAACTAATCAAAGACACATAGGATTAAAAAGAAACAGAATGCTAGCATTGATTATTTTTGGGGTCACAATTGCGTGTGTGCGGGGAAATACCTTGATTTTTATTTGGATAGTGGTTTGAAAAATTATCCAATTGTTTCAATGGTAAGCAATCTGAAAAATTAGAGCTTGGCAAAAGGATAAAGCCAAGATCAAAAAGCTGAGATTTGACAGTCCAGATTGCATTTACTACGACCCTTGAGTTTATCCAAAGATTCACAGAAGACCGTTTTGAGTGGTCAATAAACTCCACTTGCTCAATGTCGATGGTGCCAATATCATCGAGCTCTGGAATTTCACTGAGTATGTACAAAACTGAGGCTCGATTCAGATTGTATTGCTTACCTGGCAGGGGCCTGCAACTAAAGGACAGCGAATGAACTGCAGGACGCTTTGCACACACGGACAATGTTTTTTTGGTGGATTAGAAGAGACATTAGATGTCGCATGCTTGAGACCAAATTCATTACTTTGAGCAAAGACAGAGGCCTCAAAGAACTTTGTTAGTGTAGATTGGATCAGCTTTTCCCTGTCACCAGATACAACAGGATTAGATGCTAAGGCATTTTTCTTATTTAGATGTTGAGCCTGTGTCACAGATTGTACTGAGTCAGTGTTATCAAGAACTTGTGCCCCTGTTATTGCAGCTTTCTGTGCAACTGGAGCATTAGGCTCCTTTTGTATTTACCAAATCAGAGGGTGCAAAAGGCAACTTCTTTAATGCAGGTTTTGAAGCCATATACTCGTCCACAGCTTGCCTTATTTCTTCGCGACGCTCTAATGAGCTCAAAACTCCTGAGGCCAAAGAAGATTTAAAACAAAAGCCGTTTGATGTTTGACTTTTAGGAGTTTCTCGAGGCACATCAACAGCTACGCTTATCAAATCATTTAAAGGACTGTAGGCCATAACAGGGGAAGCTAAAGCTGGCAAAGTCTTAGCCCTCTTCGCCTGCGACTGAAGCAGGTATTTCTTTGCTATGGCTTTGGACGCAATTGCAGTAGTTGTTACTGGAGGTGTAAGATTTTTAACAAATGACTTGATTTGGGATGCCCGTCTCGCCACAGATTTGATGTTTTTAGATTTATTAGGGAGGGCACCCTTATTGGGCCCCAACTTTGCCGAAACGTCAATAGCATTTGTGTTTATGCCACCAAAAAGAGAATAATTTGTTTTTTTTGTTGATCTGTGGCTTCATTTGCAACATTTGCCAGATCAATAATGGGATTTAATATGAACGGAATACTCTGGTAACTGTGCGAGGGGACATCAGATTGAAACAAAGTCTGAGAATCTACCGACCTTTTGATGGTAGTCAAGACGGTAGATTCACTCAGACTTTTGAGTTTGTTAGAAATTGTAAATTGCCCAGATGATACCTGATTGAGCTGATTAGAATGTACATCAGCCTTATTAACTAGTACTTCAAACAATTTAGCAAGAGCAAGAATAGCAGTGTTCATAGATGTCAAAGCAATACTAGCATTTACGGTTTGAGTTTCAACCAATCCAACATCAGGAAAACAATTGCCCCCTATTTTCCGAGGTGTTGGTGCAGTGAATGACAATTTATCCACTGAATTATCAACACTAATGTTTGTGAACAAAATTGGGGACTTAGATACATTTTCAGGAATAGTATGTGCTGAGAAACATGAAGCATTTGTATCTAGATCAATTACTACCATATCTCCTGAATTAGGTATTGTGGACAATTTAGAATTGGAGAGATCATTGGCAGACAAAACAGACATGTCAAGAGCTTTAGCAGGTGGCCCAACCGGACCAGTTAACACATTATTTAACAACATACTATCTGTTAGGGAGACATTTTCTTTGGCGAAAGTGAAAGTAGGAGCGGTCAATGCCACATGCTTTGTTGTCTCACCAGTTGTTCCATCGTCCACTGCATCACATTTGCCAGATTGTCCATGTAAGAAAACTTTTTTTGTTGCCACAGTTCTTTTTTCCACACAGAGAGGTGCTGAAGTTGAGGTATGACCATTGTTTGAAACAGAGGAATCCACATGACTTGCATCTCGACAAAAAGGACGAATGTCCATCCCTAACAACACTTCAGCTTTAGTTTTTGGTTTAGGTCTCATGATGCCCATGCGCGGTGTGGAACTTAATCGAGGTTTTTTGATTAAGGAAGGTGGTGAGTTGTTTGGAAGACTCATGCCATTTGTGCAATGCTGGGCAGTTACTACGGGCATGCCCGAGTTTAAGGTGGTAATACCTCGTTTCATGGTGAAATAGAATCAAATAAGCTCAAAAGCAAAAAGACCTGTATAAGGTATGAAATGACCAAAGAATTAAAGAAAAACCCAAAATCTAGGACCCTCACCACTCGCTGCATCGAGCGCGGCGAAGCGGCAAAGCAGGACTTTACGGGGCTTGCGCGCGCAACCACGTATATATAGCCCCTCCCACTGTACGTGTTGCAGCTGGCCTAAATGGAAGAAAAGAAAATTATGTCAGCGTATATTTATAATATATATATATAAATATATATGTCTTCCTTAACAGAGTCTTCACCTGCTGGATAATGGAGTTCAATCTAATATCCACAAAAAGCACTGAATGCCGAATCGATAAGCAGAGGCTCAGAAATCACCTGCGGCAAAGCAGGACTTTACGGGGCTTCTCGGGTGCGTGCGCGCGCAACCACCTATATATAGCCCCTCCCGCTGTACGTGTTGCAGAGGGCCTAAATGGAAGAAAAGAAAATTATGTCAGCGTTTATTTATAATATATATAAATATATATGTCTTCCTTAACAGAGTCTTCACCTGCTGGATAATGGAGTTCAATCTAATATCCACAAAAAGCGCTGAATGCCGAATCGATAAGCAGAGGCTCAGAAATCTCCCGCGGCGAAGCGGGGCTTCTCGGGTGCGCCGATTAGTCTTACACATTTAAGACTACAGGTGGCAATACAAGTTTTACCTTTCGTAGAAGCCTGTACTACTAAGTTATAGTGGTAGCAGTAGCAGAGCAGCCAGGCTTATCTCAAGAGTATATGAGCAGTAGCAGAGATTACACAAAGGGACCACAATTACTGGAACTCAAGCAAACACTGACTCAAGGTTTCAGGTAACAAATATAAGTACCTTTATTTTTAAACCATCAGTTCTAAACACAACCCCTCTATTAAACTTTAAACAAAACCACACGTTAAATATACTACAACTAACCAGTTCACTTTGTACAGTATGTGTCAAGGTAAGTATCCTGTGTTTGAATGAACCGGTGTTATGAACAAAACAAGATACTGCGGATATGGTTGCGATCACTTTTTGACAGTTCGGTCTACTCAATAAACGCGTATCCCTGACATGAAATGCTACCGGGGCAAAAACACACTTAGCACCTGAGACACCCAGAGGGAGTTGGAGGCAAAAATCACAGGCAATATTTAGGTCAGGCAGACAGCATCGAGAAACACTCAGAAACAGGAGGTCAAAAGGTCGGAGCCAGGGTTAAGTGACCCGGGCGACCTGTTGTCAAAGATCACACCGTTAGTTCATGATTCAGTGTAGCCCAAAAGTACTTTGATATTGTCAATGTTCGGAAGCTAAAGTTATAAGAAGGAGGGAAGACAAGGGCGAGCCTTGAAGATGAAGAAAAGGGATTCACCCAGTTTCCTCGAGTAGAGCACAGTACCTTATTCCACTGATGCAGCTTGTGCCCTGGCAGTTGTTCCTGTTGGTTTCCTTCAGACCCACGATTCCTGGAGCTTCGTTGTGAAGGAGGACGTCTGAACGGGGTCTGCACCACACAGGGATGAAGCCGGCAACAGCGACAACAATTAAAAGGTGCACTCCTTAAAAAAAGGAGAGTCTCGGCAGGTGGCTATCCGGACCACTACAGCAGTGTGCAGCGATTTCGACCACGGCGGAGATATCTGACTGAAGAAGACAAGTTGGTTATCCCCACCAGGCTCAAGGGAAGAAGACTCCGGATTGGATCTTCTCTTAGTCGTCGAAGGGTAGATAGCTCGGGACTGCAGCAGGGCTTCACCGGGATGGGATAGTTGCAGCTGCCGTCATTATCTTCACTTCTCTTTGGTTCCTTGTAGTTCCAGAGGCAACTCTGACCTCTAGCCCAAGAGACCTGCCTTTTATGCGCAAAACCCCCATTCACACAGCCTGGCTGTCAATCACGCAGCAGGGGGGTTGTCGACCCTGGACAACCACCTCAGCCAATCATGGCAAAGTGCGAATTGGGTTTCCTAGGATACCCTGTGCAGGGGGTGACTACACTCCTCCCTCACATTCAGCCCACCTAGACACCCAGGCGCCAAGAGGAGGGCTTCTCTGCAGAAGCCCACCAAAAGACGTAGAACAAAGAAGGCGAACCTAGTTTTCCGCGCAAAAGTAAAACACAAGAAGGACTTTAACAAAAAGAAATGGCGAATAAACCCAACCGGAGCCAAAAGAAAGACGATTTGGTCTAGCGGGTTTATGTTCGAGGCTAATATAATAGCCAAGAACAGTACCATGTTTATCTAATATAATCGCGGTAGAAAAGTTAGGGTAGGTACCACTGCCACCAGCCAAGTCTAAATGTTAAGAGCGAAACAATGCTCAGGGAGGTACAGACCGAAAAGGTTTACAGATTAGCCCTTTCCAGTACTCCATGTAAGATGGGGTGTACTGGGTCTGTGGTAAAAAAATGACTATGTAAAGTAAATGGCAACTTTACCTTTCTCTGAGTGACAGTAGTCAGCCCCAGCGAAATGGAGTCAGAGGGAAGTCTTAAAGACAACCCTGGGTTACTGCACAAAAGGTGCTGTGTAACCCATACAGGAACAGGGGCACCTGGAGTGGTGTGCTCCAATGCCCAGGATCACACAATGAGTAAAAACACACAGCCAAAACACATTTAAGAGTGGAAAAAGTATGTACACTCTTACCAGATGGACAAAAAAAACTCCAGAAAACCAGCAAAGCTGCTGGGGGACTCACTAGGTGAGGGAAATTAGCCCTAGAAGGAGAATTCTCCCTAACAGCCCTCTGGAGTGTCAACATTTGTTTCACAGGGATCCCTGTCATAAGACTGTTACAGTAGTCCAGATGGAAATTTACCACAGTTCCTACAACCACTGGATGATCTTGAGGTATTAAAAAAGGCAGGGAGTAATACACTGCTTTTACTTTGGCCCCTACCTGGGCTTCGCTGGCCAGATTTTCTTGCCAGATACACCCAAGGGTTTCACTCTCTTTGAAAACAGAATGTCTACACCTAGGATCTGTGGAATTATGTTTGTTCTTTCCTTTCTGTTTTTTTTCTATGATCTAAATAATATTACTTCTGTTTTGGCTGCGTTAGAGTGTAGCTGGGTGCATGCCATCCATTTTTTTATGTCTTGCATACACCGGTCGATCCCTTCAAATGCCTCAGACAGGTTGTCTGTCTCCACGTAGATCTGCGTGTCATCGGCATAAGAATTGAATCGTAAGCCATTTTTCCTCAGAATATATCAAACAGCGGTTGAATATACAGATTAAAGATCAGAGGTGAAAGCGTTGAACCTTGGGGGACTCCACATCTCAGTTGTATTAGCTATAAGAGGAAGGCTCCCAATGTCACCTGCTGGGTTCTGTCCTGGAAGAAGGAGTCAAACCAGTCCACCACTACTTCAGCGGCTCTACCTATTTTTCCAATCCGTTGAAGGATGATCTTATGGTTAATTGTGTCGAACGCCGCCAACAGGTCGAGCATCAACTATATCATATCGCTTCCCCTGTCTGCAGCTTCAAGCAAATCATACTGCCATTAAGGCAGTCTCTGTCCCATGATTCGGGCGGAACCCCGATTGATGTTCATCTAAGATGTCTTTACTATCAACAAACTGCTGGAATTGATTGCAGACAATTTTTTCCAAGATTTTAGTGGGCCAGCATAAGTTGGCCACAGGGCGGTAGTGTTTCAACACCATAGGGTCCAAGTTGGGCATTTTCAGTAGAGGTTTTACCAACGCTCCCTTGAGTGAGCGTGGGACATAACCCTCTGTTAAAGATTTGTTCACAAAGGGGGTTATAATAGAGGTAAGGTTAGCTGCCAAACGAGTGACAGTACATGCTGACATAGGAAAGGCCAAATTCTTTGTAGGTTTTAGTTGGAGTATTAGTGCTTGTACTGCTTCCTTCTCAATAGATTGGAAGCAGAAACTCTCCCCATTCTCCTGGTTTTCTACCTCTTCTCTAGATTCTCCCCACTCTTCCGCAATCATCACTTCGTTAATACTCTTCTGAATGTCCACAATTTTTTGTTAAAAAAAAACATTGAACTTGTGGGATGTTGTCAATAGTGAAGGTGTGATACTCCTTGGTGAGTTTGCTCAGTGTGAATGGTGATCCGATCAGGAGGAGTTCTGTTTTCTCACTGTTTAGACAGAGCCAGTTGTCTGTCATCCATGATTGAATGGTGAAGTATATGAAGTTGAGGGGGTTTGTGTCAGCTAGATAATCCCCTGATAGCGGTATGAGCACCTGGGTGTCATCGGCATAGTTGGTATATGAGATGCCCAGTGAGTCCAGGATTCTGAATAAGGGTCTGGTGAAGAAGTTATACAGGGTGGGGGCTATGCACGAGCCCTATGGGACCCCATATTTAATAGGACTGGGGCTAGCATTAGAGGATTCTGAAAAGACCTTCATTACTCTCTTCTGAAGGAAGCAGTTGATCCATTCACATGCCTTTGGGGAGAAGTTTGCCGTGGCAGAGAGACGGTGGCAGAGGGTTGTATGCTCTACCAAGTAAAATGTCGCAGAGAGGTCTAGGAGCAGAAGGAGCGCAGGTTTGCCTGTGTCTCTCAGGTCATCTATTTGATTTTTCAAATGAAGTAGTGCCGTTTCGGTACCATGCCGAGAGCGAAAGCCAGACTGGCGGAGTCCAAGAAGGTGGTTGTCCTCAATAAATGAACTTGTAGGTAAGCTGCTTTGTCCAAGATCTTTAAGAGGAAAGGGATGGTGGTAATGAGTCTGTAGTTCGCAGGTATCAGCGGGTCTAGATATTTTTTTTAGCAGTGGTCTGACCCAGGCTTCTTTAAGGGAAGTGGGTACATGAGCGGATTGGAAGGACAAGTTGATGAAAGCAGTAACATAGGGGGCAAGGGCTGGTGCGCAGTCTTTGATGATGTGGCTGGGCAGGCGTCCCCCTTGCAATTGGAAGGCTTAATGGACTTTATGAGTGCCGTGACTTCTGATTCGCTCGCGGCAGACATGTCAAATTTTGGTCCCTGTTTGGATATGTTACATGTGGGGGGTGCTGTGTGGGAAGCTAATAGGGAAGAGAGAGCTTCTTGATGGGCTAGAATTTTGGTGTGCAGGGAGTCAAGTTTGTCAAACATTGCTGCTTGAATTTGGTTGCACCAAGTCTTGTCTTTGACAATGGTGGAGCTAAGGGCGATTCCAATTCCCTAAAAATTGCAAAGATTTCCTTTGTCCCCGAGGTTGCATTATTAATCCTTGTGTTGTAGGATTCAGCTTTGGCATGTGTGATAGCTGTTTTATATTCTCTCGCAATGGTATTGAAGGCAGTTTTGTTGGGTTTGGTAGGGTTTCTAAGCCATGTGACAAGTGATACCCTTTTTTTGGAGCAAAGCTCCTGGAGAGCTTGGGAGAACCAGGCATTGGAATGCTTAGTTTTCTTAGCTTTTTTGTCCGTAAGAGGGGCGATGATATCAACGGCTGTGGTTATCACCTGGTTAAAGGTGTTAGCTAGGAGTACAGGATCATTGGAAAATGGCGGTTGCAGTGCTGGAACATGAAGGTGAGGTAGGAGAGTATCTTTCGTAAGCTTCTTCGAACTCCTTCAGAGCGCGGCGGGGGGAAGGATGGTGGGTTTGGATGATACCGTGGAGATGTCAATGTGAAAGTTAATACAGAAATGGTCTGACCATGGAATAGGGGAAATGGAGGAGAGGATGATGGGCAGTTGTGTTGCGCAATCCAAACAAGGGTGCATCCTTTGATGGGAGTAGGCTTGGTGATGGTTTGGGCAAACCCTAAGGTGGATAGTCCTTTTTGTAGGGTGGCGGCATTAGTATCATGGGGGTCGTCTAGCTCAAGATTGAGGTCACCCAGTATTACTACTTTTGGTGGTTTTTTTCAGGTTGTGTGAGAGAGCGTGGATAAGGGCTTCTTGGAAGTCCGTTGGTGGGCCTGGGGGGGGGGGGGCGATACACCAGATGAAAGGCGATGGTGGAGCTGGGTGAGGTTTTGAGTTTGATGAGGAGGTATTCAGCATTGTGTCCTAATTCCCCCTGAATTCTTCTGATGTCAACGGTGTCCTTGGCTAAAATGGCCACCCTCCCCCCCTTTGTCCTAGCCGACCCTGCCTAAATATGGTGTAAACTGTTGGGAAAGCCAGTGAGAGGGCAGATCCAGAGGTGTCTTGTAGTCAAGTTTCACAGACAAAGAGAAGGTCGAGCTTATCTTTGGTGATGAGATCATGCACATCGAGCGTGTGTGTTGGGATGGAGCGGGCGTTAACCAAGGTGCAGGTAAGGAGTGTGGGCGCGGGGCTAGAGAGTTTGGCTGGAATGTTTAATGCAGGCTTTTGGTTGGTGGTCATGGCAGGTGGGGCGACGGGCGTCAACTTGTAATGTTCAGTGCCGTAATTGGTCGGCATGGTAGTATGAGCAGCATTGACTAGGCTAACATCATTGGCAGCATTGACTGACATGGCCCTGAGGGCATCATTGACTGACATGGCCCCGGGGCATCATTGATTAGGCTAGCAACATATGCATCATTGACTGACATGGCCCTGGGGGCATCATTGATTAGACTAGCATCATTTGCATCATTGACTGACATGGCCCTGGTGGCAGCATGGACTGACATGGCCCTTGGGGCATCATTGATTAGGCTAGCTTAATTTGCATCATTGACTGACATGGCCCTGGGGGCATCATTGATTAGAGTAGCAACATTTGCATCATTGACTGACATGGCCCTGGGGGCATCATTGATTAGGCTAGGAACATTTGCATCATTGACTGACATGATATCATTCGCAGTGTTGACATAATGGGCATTCGAGATAATGATTACATTAGCGTGGATAGCACTTACATGTTGTGCAGAGGACAGTGCATCAGTGCGTTCATCAAGTAGGTTATCATGAAGTGTCCTGTTGGCTGTGGGCATGAGCGACTGAGGCTGAAGTGGGCAAGAGTCAAATGTGATCCTTCTCCCTGTCTGGCTGCGGGTTGCAGAGCAACTTATGAGCTCAGGATGCGGTCCAGCTGGAGGATCAAGGGACGAAATGTGGGCCTTACGGGAGGTTGAATCAGTTCAGCGGAACGCAGTTGTGAGTGCTGGGTGGAAGTTATGGTTGCAGAGCCTTTGAGCATTGCAGGAGTTGCCTCCGGTAGCAGAATGGACTTTGGTGAAGCCACGGCAGACGAATAACCTGACGGGGCAGAGCAAGAGGCTTCGGTCGGCAAGCCTGGTGCCGAGGCGGGCGTTCCGCTTAGCGAGGCTTGGCTGGTAGGTGCCACGGTGCTGCATGACAGTGCACAGCCGAAGGACTTCGTTCCTACGGGTGAGGTTGGGTGGGAGAGCAGTAAGGGCATGCATTATGTTACGAACAATGCGACTATTACCTTTGTTATGGGCATGGATTCCAGCTCCAAGCAGCGGAGAGCTGCAGAGAGGGGCAACAGCCTTTCCTGTTGGCCTTCTTGCGGCGCGCCTGCCCTCCATTTAAAGCAGATGGGGAGGTTGGTGCGAGGTGTGGGACCCAATCGGGTTGTTTTGATTTCAATGTTGTTTAGGTTTCCATGACGACGAACCCGGCGGCGGCCATCTTATGTGGGAGACGCTCCTCGTGGCAGGCTAAGGGCGCAGATGGAGCAAGCCCAGACGTTTGCAGTCCGTGGAACGGCATTAGGGCTGCAGGCACGACAAAAGTGCCTCTTTGAAGTCCCCTCGCAGCGAGCTGCAGAGAGGGGCAACAGCCTTTCCTGTTGGCCTTCTCTCAGCGGCTTCGACTTAGTTTAGCATGTATCCAGTGGAGGTAGCACTCCACTAACTGGGAGCACCTTGAAATTAAATCTCAATATTATTGAATGTACATGGATATTTTTCTATGAACGCATGAACTTGGACCATTGTGCGCCTCCACACACCCAATCTTCACTTTAATCTACGGTTCCTACACCGACATTGGAGGTTGCACCTAATTATAAAATATGTCATTCTCTAAAATTGGCTCTTTAACCACGAATAAAGCAGAAACTTTAGCATTTACAGAAGAAGCATCAAAGATCCTTAAACTAATCAAAAGTACAGACCAAAAGCTTAGTTCGACAGCCAAACCAGAAGAATTGGTATGCCAATTGGAAAGATTAATTAGACGTGAAATTAGTCAAAGACTGCATGCAACAACTTTGTCCCAGTATTATAAATCACAACGCATCCCAAGGGGCTTACGGATTGACCTTGAACCAACCTTATGTAAGGAAAATCCAGAGTTTCTTAAAAGATGGAGACTCATTTTAAATAAATGTTCACTGGATTTGATCATTTTAACAATTGACTATCTAAATCCTTAACATCCATAGAAGTAAATTTGGAGAGCACAAAGAAATTTCTATCGACTTATAAAAGAAGAATTAACTTCACTACTAGTAGAAATAGATATGAAACTTGAAAGTTGCCAAAGAGAAATAGAATCCAAGAAAATCAGAAAATTTAGGAGGGATACTCTCAACTATAAAATAGACATTGAGTACACACACGTGGAAAGAGTACTACCAGCAGAAGGATCAACAAAGAGGTGCAAGACCATTTACAACTCTACACCATCTTCATCAGAAGCGTCGAGTGGAGAGATTGATAATCCAGAAGTGATCATTGAAACAGAACAAGAAGGAAGTAGTGGAGTGAGAGGAAGTAGCCAAACCCCAAATACATCCAAAACTACAGCAGAAAAACCAATTACAACCTTTTCTTTTTTAGATTGAATCCGACACGACAAGGGAAAAAGAAAAAATCCCCCAAGAAAAGCCAATCACCCCCCGACGAAAACCTAGTGGTGAACATATCGAAGTATAAAGTGTCTAAATTTGAATGTCTGTTGTTACAAAAGGGGATCTCTTTTGTGCCACAGTACAGTAGTACACTATAGAAGGAAAAAATATTTTTTTTAAAACTGACTAGGAAAATGAAATTTAAACTATTTTTTTATTTTTTAGTCCATTGAGATACCAGAAAGAAGACAACAATCTGAATTTCTCGCCTCCTGTTCAAAATTCAGTACTTGATGCATTTCAAAAGATGGTATTAAAAGATCTGAATAAAATTAAATTCCACAATAGATCCAGAGGAAATCTGAAACAAGTTCTTGATCAACTGTGGCAGAACTCGGAAATCATCTTGAAACCAGCAGACAAGGGAGGAGCCCTCTTGATAATGGACACCGTTAAGTACAAGGCTGAAGTGATCAGACAACTGACCGATCAGGATACATATCTGGACATTTTTCAAGACCCCACTGAGCAAGTACAGGAGGTCATCCAACAGGTATTAGATCAAGCAGAATTGGAAGAGATCATTACACACAAAACAAAGGCCTTCCTGACGAACTCGCATCCATTGATGCCAGTCATATACATACTACCCAAAATACATAAGAATTTGATAGAACCACCAGGACGTCCAATAATCACTGCTAACAGCTTATTGGAACCCATCACACAATATATAGATAGAATTATCCAACCACTTCCACAGAAAATGTACAACATACATAAAAGACGCAAATCATTTTCTGAGAAGATTGGGAGAAATAACCTTTGAGGCAGAAACGGATTTTCTATTCTCTATGGACGTGACAAGTCTGTATACTAACATCACCCATCAAGTTGAACTTGAAGCCATGGAGTGGATGCTGTTGAACACAGAAGAATTAGTAAAAAGTGATAATCTCTTCATCATGAAACTCCTTACTATTGTACTGAACAACAACTTCTTCTCTTTTGAAGATCAATACTTTGTCCAGATTTCGGGAGCATCTATGGGGGCCGCGATGGCCCTGAGTTATGCTAACATCTACATGTCATATTTGGTGGAGACACAAGTTATTAAGATGGTTATTAAGAAAGACAAACTCAAGTGTCTAACAAGCTTTATTGATGATCTCTTTGGGATTTGAAAAGGAAAGAGGAGCTCTTGGAATTTTTTGATTTCATGAACAACTTAGCTCCTCGCATTAAATTTACACAAAAATATAGTAAGTCTGCTATTGAATTTTTGGATGTCCAAGTATATCTGAAGGCAAATAAATTGGAAACTACAATCTTCACGAAGAGTACTGATTGAAACAGTTTGCTTCTAGCTACAAGCTTCCACCCTAGAAGAACCATATCAAGCTTTCCTCTAAGTCAGTTCCTGCGGTATAGATGCATTATCTCAGAAGAAGATGAAAATGTAGTGAAAGCGACTGAACCCGGAGAAAAATGTATGAAGGGAGGATACAATGAAGATACACTTTCCAAACATGCACTCAAGAATAGAGGCTGTGAAAATGAAAGAAAAAACCGCAATTGCCGATCTTGTGTATGTTAGTACCTTTTCGCAACAAAGTAATAGAATCTGAAAAATAGTGAAGAATAGTGAAGAAAAACTGGGAAATACTGTCTCTTGACTTGATTCATGCAAATCTATTCCCCTTTGTTTGCCTACAGTAAGAGCAGATCTTTGAAAGACCATTTGATAAATTCAGACTTCAGTCAAAATAAATAAAACTAAAGAACAATTTAGAGGCACCTTACCATGCAACAACTGCAGCTGCTGCCACAATGTAATGAAAGGCAACTTCATCTATCACCCACGCAGTGGACAGAAGAGTTCACTTAAGCATACCTCCACTCGCGATACAATGAACATTATATATGGCGTTAAATGCCCATGTGGTCTTTATTACGTTGGACTGACAAGCAGAAAAGCTAAAATAAGATGGGGGGAACATAAGTCGAATATTCGCAACCATACCATCAAGTCCCCAGTGGTTCAACACTTTGATGCGCAAAAGCATACAATTATTCAGATCCAATTTGTAATCCGCGAACATGTTAAAATTCCAAGAAGAGGAGGAAATCTGACTAAGCTACTCCAGCAGAGAGAAATATTCTGGATAGAGAAACCTGACACAATGTACCCCCAGGGAATGAATTTAGAATGGGACTTAAATTGTTATTTGTGGTTTAACGTATGATTGTATGCATTTATAAATAATCACCTCTTTGTAAAGTATTGTGAATTTAGAATGTATCTGATTAATTGTGTAACCTAGTTGTACTGTCAGATCCACAATTAGACCTATGAAGAGACGACTCATCATAGAAACACTCCTAGTTAATACTAGTTCCCAGTGAGCAAGTTACCAATGTGTACAGAAACTATAAGGATGATTCACATCTGATTAATATCAGAGATTGAGCTACACTCAAAAGGACTTTTTTTAGACTAATATAAAAGTGAGTGCCTGGTTCTTTAAAATTAACATTATGATTAATCATGTGACACACCAAAAGGTGTGACATGCACTGCTACTGTAATAATTATGGTGCAACATGGTATGCGTGGGTTCCGAGTTCAGTGCATCTATACACGGAATTAAAAAATTCCCCCTATTTTCGCCCAGTAAAGACTAGAAAGAGCATTCTAATAGAGTAACATTGACAGGCTGCCTAGCGACATCATTTGTTACAAAGCTACACGCGAGAGGAGTTCTCAGTGAATACGGCGGTTTGGGAAATAGTGACGGTAAGCTTCTTCTACACGCGGGTCAAATACTCACCGAACGTATGCCTGTGCTCACACGCAGCGCTTAAAGCACATTTATAATACCCTCTAGGATTACCATCACCTTAAAGTGAAAAGTAACAGCTACATCTGACTAGCCACAGTGCTAGAGAGAACAAGAGTCGCCTTAATAACCAGACAGAACTCGACACGCATACTAGTAACCATTACCAGGTAGGCGTACTACTTACTCTCACTTAATGAATAACCTTCGAGAAAGATATGGAACTCTAAATGACTGTTACCACTTTTTAGGGGTTCACCTAAAGCGTATAATATACAACGAGAGCCGTTTCTCTGATGTGGATCGCAGATCCTTATACAGAAAAGATCATTTTCTTGGTGAGTGACCAGTCTCTTTACTAAATTGACCTCTAGGAATTATCACAGACAATGGGCGGTGCGCAGGGGGACCCAGCGCTTTTAACAGCGCTTGGTCCTCCTGCTCACCCTCGAGTTTAAACCATTTAATATATGTCACATTTGACTTTGCTCTTATTTTACAGTCATCAAATCACGTCTCACTTGTTGGGGCATTCTGCCCTTAACAGAAAATCATTCTTAAGTTTAGTGAATACCAATTTTTGGTACATAAAGACTATTCTTGGTTAGACATTGGCACACAGATTAGTAATTGGGGAAATGTATTATTTATGTTTTTCAGAATACAGGAAACTATATCCAATATCTTAAACCTGAAGAAGGGCGAGAAGCGCCCGAAACGCGTAGTTATAGATAGGGGATCATACTCTATCCACCATAAGAGAGGAGGAATTGACCCCTATAAGATGATTGAACTGTAACAGTTGTGAAATACAATCCGTGACATATGAATTGAATATGTGGAGACAATTACTGTATTGTTGAATGATTAATTATTTTCTTTTGAAAAAGTACAAACAGTTAAGAGATTTGTATGTACAAAATTTTGTTTTGGATGATTTACATATATGCACAGAATAATATTCAGGTGAATTGCACAAAATATATGTTTCCTTGACAATTATTATTATGAATGAAGTGTTTGAATTGATTTAATGAATGAGCAAAATCATAGATTTGCCTATTGCTGTGCCTCAGTTCGTTCTTCGTGACATCTCGACGAACCACTTAGTTTAGCATGTTCAGCCGGAGGGCCCATTAGCTGCCCCATGACCCTCTGGATGTCATCTTCTTTGACCAAATTGAATTGAATTTGTGGGTCTTGTACTCAAAGGAGATGGAGACGGGAAACCCCCAGCGCTATCGGGCACCCTTGTCCCTAAGCCATCTAGTAAGGGGGGCACACACATGTCGCCTGGCCAAAGTAAAAGCCGACAGGTCTTGAAAGATTGTTATCTTGGATTCACGCCGTGAGACTGGCCCCTCTTTCCTGGGCTTGTCAAGAATTCTTGTTTTCTTCTCATAATAGTGGAACCTGGCCAACACTGATCTCAGGCCCCTGCCTCCTCCGCCAGCCCAATGAGCCCTAGCAATAGTGGGTTCAGCCGTTGAATCCCAACCAAATAACAACTTGACCACTTCATGAATGATCCGTTTGCGATGTCTTTCTATTTCTCCATCTGTTTTGTGAATCCCGAAACAACGAAGATTGTTTCATCCCTCACGGTTCTCGAAGTCATGCGAAGGGTCATCTCTGTTTCCCTCCTATCCAGCCCAGAGAGCTGCATGTCGATGTGCACCTCCTATTGTCGTGTGAGGTCTGGTTATTTGCCAAGTTCTGCATTCTGCTATACATTTTGTCCACCTGTTTTCCCAGGGTGTCCATCCTGATCCCAATGTCAGCGCGGTCCCCCCTTATCTGTTCCAGCAGTGCCGCAATGTCCTTTCTGGTTGACACAGGGTCAGTGTCTGACTCTGCCATTGTCGCCACTTTGACTGCTGACCCCAGTGAGGGAAAATGCAAACTGAAGAGCAGACTTCCAGTCATCAGAGTGACGATGCCCTAGGCCCCTCCGTAGATCAGCCAGCATCCCAGGCCCTGGCCCAGCACACAAGGCAGCAGGTGCTCCAAGAGGCCCTGCAATTAGTCTAGCCTGGATGCTCCCCAGGAGACCAGGACCACCTTGTACGCCCTGGAGGCCTGGCCGCCTGCACACAAGATGCACGTTCCTGGAAAAAGGAGATCCTGAAGAGATGGCTCCAGCAGGGAGAACTGAGCAGGCAGGCAGGCGGGGGGGGGTGGTCTACATCTAACCAGACGGATGTCTGCCTCACTCCCTCTGCAATCTACTAGGTGTATCTCGAGTCTGTATATTCACCAGGCCATCCACAGCACCCCTGATGGCCAAGTATGCAACAGGGCAAAGTAGGAAGGCCTCTTCAAACACTGCACCCCCCACCCAATCACCACACCACCTAAATCAAGGGGGCTCAGCGCTATGGGAACACTTCACTCCTGGGTCAAACACCAGCTCTGTACCCGTAAAGAGGCTTAAGTTCAAGGGCTTCACATTGGTTTCGGGCCTCCAGACGTCCCTAATAAAGTCTGGCCAAATCCCCTACAGGCCTACCCTGCAGTGAGAATTTTGAATCTCAGACCATGATCCTGAAGTGGCCATGGGCCTGTCAGCTTTCTCGCCAGCCAGATAATTATCAGGCGCCCAGGCCCTCAAGTCTGTCGCTGTAGGTCAGACACATTTACCTTTTCTCCTAGTTGAAGTCGCAGAAAAGCGACGTGTGAGTGAATGAGTGATTGTGCATGTCGCCTCTCTGTCCACAGGTTGGGATTTCCAAATGCACTATATCTATAATAGGCTCTTCACTGCTCAGCGCTCCAGTGGTGGGGGGTATTTCTGTGTCCAGATTAGTGGCAGAGGAGGAGAAACGCCAAGGCTCAGTGTGTATTCAATTCAGTGCCCCCTGCTCTGGGGGTCTGGTTCCCCCTGTCTTTGTTTCTGCAGATCACTTGCATTCATATATGTGGCATCCAGGCCCTCCCCTGCGCTTCTCTCACCTTATGGTGGTGTGCATGGTGTACCGGCCACCACGAGAGCGTTGTATGCAGGACAGTGCAGAGTTAGCTTTCAAGTGCACTCTTGAGCTTCAGCGCCAAGGGGAGTAGGGAGTGCCCTATACCAGATCACTACGAGATCTGGCAGGGTCCGCACCTTGTACCTCATGTGTCACACCTCCCTCATGCGGCGGGCCTCTGAGGCCTCTGTGTAGCATGGCTCTGTTCCTGAGCCGCTGTCGGGTTCCTTCTGACTGGGCTTATATTGAAGTCTTTGCTCCAGATTTTCGGCTGTGTGGCCGCCAGACCCCTTGGGGGGCGAGGACCACTTTAAACACCAGCTCGGGGCGAGTAAAACTGGGGGCTTAGGTCCAGTTCCATGCTTGGTGGGGTCTGGAGCACGGCGTTGGCACTTCTGCAAGCATCCACGCGCCCCCTGATGGCCTCCTTCGCAGTGTGGCATTTTTAACCCTGCGCGTTTGCCGTGCAGTACTGCAGTATTGCTGGTTATAGAGTTTTAAAAGCCCAAGCTGTGAACCCTTGGTTATTTATAGGGAACATTGGCCAGAGAAGGCTCAGAAAGATGGAATAGGCAATTTCCAAGCAGAGGGACACAACGAAAAGGGGAACAGCCTATCTGGTGTATTATAAGGCAATCAAAGCTATTAGGAGCTTATATTTTTTAGGGCTTATCCATTAGTGTCACAGAGCTGAACACTGACTTGGGAGCAGAGTGTGTGGAAGAGTACAATGAATAGAGACAAGCTGCTGTGACTGCACATATTACTGCGCCAAAAGAAAATAAGGCTGAATCCAGGTAGGGTTATGTGATAGGAAGGTTTAATTAAATTGCCCTATACAGCAATTAGAGCAAAATTATCTATAGGGCAATTTAATTAAACCTTCCTATCACATAACTCTACCTGGATTCAGCCTTATTTTTTTCTGGAACAGTAATATGGTGCAGTCACAGCAGCTTGTTTTTTGAGTTTAACAAACAGAGTCAAGGAACTCAAAGTCTCCGTTCTATGACACACCAATACGACAGCGCAAATTTTTGCAATTAACCAGGTCGCTGAGGCATAAAGTGATATCGACCCAAAACTTCCTTCACATTAGTACAATGAATAGAGGCAGCCCCTGGGAGGGACCAGAGGAGGCAATAGACAAAGACCCAAGAGGCTTCTGGGGGCGATATTTCAAACCCTGGCAGAGACAAGACACAGAGGTATAAAAAAAAAGGTTTTTATATAACGCTTCGCGCCGAAGAGCAGCCCCTTAAGCGCAGGACTGGGTTTCAAACCCGTGATGCTCTGCGTTGTCTTGTTTCCAAGACAAACACTTCGCCCCTGAGCTTTCCTCCTGGCCCTCTATGTATATGAGTCAACAGCATATTGAGGGCTATATTACAAACACTGAGAGGGCACATTGGTCGAGAAAGGTGACCTGTAGCTTGTGGGTTACAATATCACATTAAAAGAATTCTCTTGGTAAGTGGAAAGAAATACTTGCCGGTGGGAGTGCAAAAAAAAGTTATCACTGCTGGCCCAGAAGGTCGACTAGTAGCTAGAGGCTTATAATATCTGAGCTAGGCAACTACACTAAAGCACAGGGGCATAGACGTATTCTCCAGTAGGCAAAATCAGGAAGTGAGCTGGGCACTAGAGCGCTAAATGTTTGGAGCAACGAACTGAGCTCAGCGCTATGATGCTCAGCCTAACTTGAAACCAAGAAGCCTGCTAGGCCTTTTTCATTCTGAAAGTTCATACTTGTTAGGGAATCTTTGGGAAGATCAGCTTTTCCATAATAAGGTCATTGGATCACATTTAGTTAAAAATATTTGAGTCTCAAAAGCCTTGGATCTTCCTTCATCAGGCACCAAAGGGGTCTCCACTCGGGTATCTCCTCTTTGGGCCCTCTTCCTTCGCCTTCCTGTGAGGCAAAAAATCTTGGTGCCAGCTTCGACTCCACTCTCTCGTTCTTTCCTCACATCACAGACCTTGCCAAGAAGGCCCACTACTAGCTGCACCTCCTCAGAGGTATTCTTCCTTTTCTCACTTTCCCGCAGAAGCTCACTGTTTCCAGAGCCCTGGTTCTCTCTATGCGGCGCTACTGCAACATCCTCTTTCTCAATCTGCCTTCCACTACTCTCTGCCCTCTGCAACTAATCCAGAACAGTACTGCGAGACTTGCCCTTGGCATCAAGCCCAGAGACCATATCTCTCCAGCCCTGAAATCTCTGCACTGGCTCCTGGTGGTTTCAAGGATTAAGTTCAAGACCCTCTGCACCGTCCTCGAGGCTTTCTTGGGCCGGGGCCCGCTCTTGATCCAACGGTCTCTTCCCAAACACCTTCCTCTCGAGCCCTTTGCTCAGCCACCTCCAACTCTCTGAGGGTCAGACACTTCTCCAGGTAGAGAATAGGGGATAGATCACTCTCTCCTCCCGAGGTGCATCCCTCTGGCATGGCCTCCCTACCCCTCTCAAACTTGAGCTGGACCACCTGCAGTTCCAGAAGCTGCTTAAGACCTTCCTTTTCGCCTCTGCTTTCTCACACTCTCTCCCCTGCTGACATACCTGTCTGCTGCGCTGACTGGTTGCCTGGCTACCCTCAGTCTCAATGGGTACCAGGCTCCTCCACTACCAGTAGCACTGCCTCTGAGCCTACCGCGAACGTGGGGGCTGTAACTGGCACCCTACAGTCCCCTGTTTCCTTGTACTTACCCAGAGCCACGCTGCCCTGGCTGCACTTCCCCCTTCCGTTCTGAATAACAAAAGGCCTAGTACGATTGTTTGTTTTGTTCTCCCTCTGTCTTCTCTACCTTGTCTTGTCGAGCCTAGAAACCCATGTGTATAGGCGTGTTATAAATTACGTATATATATCATATCTGTCAATGATCTCTCTTACTCCCACTCCGGCGTCATCGCCTCCTCGTCGGGATATCAAATGCAACCCTTGCGTTTTAGCTCTGAATGGCCCCTGACCCTTTCCCTATACTTCTTCTCCACATTCTCTCTTCCCTTTCCAATAAAGATCTGGAATCTGACCACCAGGCTCAATTGTGAACTTACGCTCACATTCTCCTCGGTTATTTTCCTCAGTGCTATGAAATTGTTTTATTTGCAATGTAATGTGTTACAAAACACCTAATAAATCCCACTCAGGTTGGGCAGACAACTGACGGTCTTAGAGTGAGCACATTATTCTGTTTTTCTAAATGATCTAACAGATTACTCAAGGCTTTTGTGGATTTTCAGATGAGATTTGAGAGCTTCCCTAAAGTACAGTCATCCTGAACGGTTGCTCTGTCCCCCTTTTTTGCGACTTTTCATTTGTCAAATCAGTGACTTTACATATAGCAGAATATTTAGCTTTAGTTAATTTATATACCTTTGTCCTTTATACATTAATCAAACATGTTTATTTAACCTTCTTAAATATCTCAAACAGTACAAGCAGAGCACTGTTAAGCATTTCTTTTTTTTCTAATTTTAGAGACTGACCTAGTGGATATTAAACCATTGGATGAGATGAAATCTGGTCTTCTGGATAGTTTTGGTAATCCAATTCCACTTGAAGGAGTGCACATGAAGGGAAAAATATTGGACCTATTTGCACAGGTAACTAAAAATGTTGCTTAAAATCTGGTTTCATAATAATCTATTCTTTTCATCAGCATCAAGGCAAAGGGTTTGTAAAAATGAGCCATTAGGACAGTTAAGGGATGCCATGTTTGATGTCCTGGGTGTTAGCTTTAGCAGTGCAAGGTGGTGGCGCGAGTTATAGTTGCTTAGCTTAGCAAAACTGGCGAATTTCTGAGGTTTTTCAGTTTTACTTGTAACCATAACATCCCTTTAACAAAGTTTTTTCAATGAATTTCATAGGTTTTTATTAGTGCAACTTAACCATAACGTCCCTTTAACAACGTTTTTTTCAGTGAATTTCATGGGTTTTTACCAGTGCATGCTATTTTCCTACAACTTACTAATATCATACGTACACAATATAGCAACATTTGTGTGCAATTTACAAAGTTTCACCTTAAAACGCTGCCATTTCCCACCTTCTATCATCATTTTTAACACTTCTATACACTTTTTGCAACTTTTCCAACTGATTTTGCGTCCGTAGATGTCCACGAATATCTGACTTCATCGCGGACATTCCAGACAGTGACAGGTGACCATACGCTGGCGCGCGGCCTGATGACGTGTCCGAGAAAGCGTCTGCACTTCGCAATCAGATCCGTGCTTCGCGGTTTGGAACAAAATTTCCCTTGCACAGCTCCTACACCTATTCTTACTCATTATCCATTAACAATCTAGTACACAGTACATACATGGAAGAATTTTAGCAAAACTGCTATTTATCTTAAAAATGGCATCACATATTGCCATCCCTCCTCCCCAAGAGCCACCACCACCACCACCAACAACAGCTGGAGGACCTTCACAACAAAAAAAGCGCAGTACTTCCAAAGACAATGAAGAGGACCAAGAAGATGAGGTAGAGGAAGTGCCCACCTCTAGCACCCAGAGAGAAGCATGGGTGCGGCCGTTCTTTACCACTGTTGGGAATGTACCAAAGGCTAAAGCTGCCAAAGTGAAATGCACTGAGTGTAGTTGCAGACTCCCCGGACAGTACTCCTACGGTACAACCTCCATGTGCTGCCACGCCAAATCCAACGCAATGCTCTCAGAAAGTTTATTCCTTTCTTAGCAAGTAGGAGGCTATCTTCCTCCACCTCATCTTCCTCAACCAATACCACACAACCTACTTCTTTGGGACACAAAATCCCACCAGCTACCTTGCAAGCAGTAAAAGCTACTGTTGATCCATATTTTCTTACAACTACAGTCCTCTGTATATACTACAACACATCATTCTGCAGAGGGAAGCAATTTCAAAGTGCTTTTGAAGCGGGTAATCAAGGTGCATGAGAAACACTGCCCCCTACCTTAGAAGTAACACATGTGCAACATCTTCCCTTGTCCACCTGCCCCTAGATATTAGTGCTTGGTACCTCTTCCCTCTTTTCCCTCGCCACCTTTCGTTCTAAGCTCTCCTGCCAAACAAATCCATACATCAAAAAACAACCAAAGAAATGTTCCTTTTAGGAACCACCTTTCACAGTTAAAAAATATAACTAAAAAAAAACTTTGACTCCATCAACTTTACATTTCTCAGTAAAGTACATAGACTCAATAACATGTTTCAACATTTCCATTAGCATGTTGTATTATGCTAATGGGAATATTGTGGCGTTCATCCCCCTTTCCAGGGACTGGAACAGTGGATACCAGCCCAGCAGCCCAAGTTATCGGCCCAAGCGAAACGAGGGTGGATAACGAGGTTTCCGGACCATTATTCCCCCCATTCCAGCCCCTGCAATGGGGGATGAAGGACATTAGCACCCCAGGTTCCCAAAGCGGGAACCCGGGGTGCTAAAAAAAAATTGATTTTTGTAGGAAGGAAAATCCTCTTCCAAGATGACCACCATGGAAAGGGAAGGCGGGGTTCCAGAAAGGGTCCCTCTTCACTTTCCATGACAGCTTGCAGAAGGCGAAGAGAGAAGACTATGACCATATTACTATAAGCACATATTTCTTCCCTTTCAAAGCTATCCCTCTTTCAAATAACTTTACCACAAAGCCGGTCCCAGGTGGACATGGCCACTTTAAACCCATGTGTTGTCCCACGTGGTCGTGGCCAGTAGCCAGATTTTCCCGATCATTACCTTATTCCATGACCCAGACATGTGGCCACTGCCCATGGCCATAGGCTACACCTCAGTCACCAAAGGTATATCTCTATTTTTTGTACCTACATTATGACACTTGTCAAAAAATAAAACACAGGCACATTTGCAAACCCATGCTTTAAGGTCCTTGCCAATGCTCTTTACACAAGTTTCCTGGAAATCCACCCATGTTTTATTTTTTCAAAATTGTCAAATGTATGCACATACAATAGTCATATAACTTAGCACCCACTTGACAACATCCATTCAGACTTTAGAAAAACATGTTTATCTAGATCTAAAATCTTTTTGCAAACTTTTGTGTAGATTTGTCAAATTGCACCACATTTATAAGCCTTTACAATATTTTTAGATCTCCCCTCTAATTTTGCCCCGTCTTGACAGAATCCAACCAGACTTTGCAAAAACATGTATATCTTGATCTATAATCTTTTTGCAAACCTTTGTGTAGATTGATCAAATGGCACCACATCTATAAGCCTTTACAATATTTTGGGACCCCCCCTCTAATTTTGCCCCCTCTTGACAGAATCCCACCAAACTTTGCAAACTCATTCGGAATCAGGTCAAGAATATAATTGCAAGATTTCAGGCAGTTTCATTAAGTGGCGCCAAAGTTATAAGCCATTCAAGAACTGCTTTTCACCAACTCTGTACTGCAGAGGTGTTCGCGAACATCCGGACTGTTAGCAGATTTCTATGGCGAAAAACGCCTTTTTTTTTGCTCCTTGTAGCCATATCCCATCCCATCGTCATCACTCCTCACCTCCCCAGAGATTATTTGATAAGTTTGACAAGTGCAATGTGGTGTCTTTTAATATGTTTCTACTGCGATGTCTGCCGTCACCGGCCACTGTCTGCGAATCCAAAATGGCAGGCGTTTCCAAAAATATGACGTGCTTCACGCTTTTCAACATCCAATCAGTGGGTGCGTCCGATGTCTGCGGACACCACGTTGCCTTCTAAGCCAATCTGAGCCCTGCCCGCGTATCGAACAGGGAAATGGGTCCGCGGACCGAACCCAGATATCACACATTTTTTGGACCTACTTTTTGGTAATAAAAAAAAAAAACTACTGAACAGATTTCCACCAACTTTACAAAAGCACGCTTTCGGGACCAAGCCGCCACTCCTACTGCAAATTTGGTGAAAATCCATCTAGCAGTTTTGGGCTGTAGGCATGAACATATTTTTTCTCCATTCAGTCCATGGAAAAAAAAAAATTTTGGGCCCCCCCCTATAACTTTGCAAAAAATTCAGAGCGGCCCATATCCTTTTTTGTCAAAGTATGGTGAAGATTCGTCCATGGGGAGCGAAGTTATAAGCCGCCCAAAAAGAGGTCTTCTTATGGATTTAGCAACTTAACCATAACTACACGCCCGCTACCGCGGGCCGTGTAATATATTTATATTTCTCCAGCATGGGTTCTGGCATGGATTCACATGCTCAAGAATATTCCCCGTCGTCAGGCTGGGAATCCTCAGTAAAGAAAAAATCAGTTTCAGTTTAGTTTCTGCACTGACTTTCTCCTAATAACCAATCACTGGTCTCTGGGTCATACTGCCCCAGCCAATGACTGCCCTCTACCTAAGCCCCTTCTCTGGCAGCCATCTTCAGATTTTTACCGCACGTTCATGTGTTGGGAGTCCTCGTGCTATAGCGTTCGAGCTTTTACTGTGTTTTGTGATTTTTCAAAGAGTTTAACCTAATTTTTTCAGTCAATCGAGCCTCAAGCTCCACTGTTTCTACTTCCGATCACGGGGGAACCCGTTTTGTAATTTTCTACGCCCCTCGAGGGCAAAGGTTTCGTCGAGTTTCACTTCTTGGAGGATTCCAGAAGATCTCTGAGGCCTAACCCGCGTGGACATGTCTCAGGACAAAGGAAACATGACGCCCGGATCCAAGCTGTTCACGAGCTCCCCTGGATGCAGATTGCAGAATGTTTTCAAAGAGGATGAGCATTCTAGATGTCTCTACTGCCTTCACGAAGACAAAACGCATGTGGAGAAGGACTGTGCGTTTTGCAAGAACATGTCCGTACGGACTATGAGAGACCGCTGTATCCGCCTCACCAACTGGCTGGAGGGGAAGAGCCCAGCAGCAGGTGAGAAGAAGTCATCGTCTGAGCGGTCTTCTAAGACCTTTGAGGGTGCTCTGGCAACGGGGGCCCAACAAAAGGCAAACCACCGTGAGTCTGTGGGCACCGGGAGTGCCGATCGGTCGGGCTCCTTGGCTGCCAGGCAGGGCGCACTTTCACCGGCACCATCAACCACAAGCCAACGCTCTGGCTCGGGGAAGAGGAAATCGGAGAACCCGGGTAAGCTTCGGGAGAAGCCCGGGTCGATCCCGATGGAGACAGCCGAACAGCCGAGGGGGAGCGAAGCAGTGACCCTCCCCCCAAGGTGAAGGCCTCAGGCGTGCCCAAAGTCGCGAAGGCCCTGATTCACTCGGCTAAGGCCTCTATCGAGGGAGTCGTGGCGGCCCTGGCAAAGCCTGTGGAGGCTACCCCAGTGGAGGCGCCCTCGGGGCCTAGAGTTTCCCTACCACCGTGGATGGAATCCTCTTTTCAGCCCATCTATAAGACCCCATGAAACCCTGGGTGGAAAAAGAGGGGGGGCGGTGGCCATTACGGACACAGATACCGCCTCTGAGGACGAGCTGGCTGGAGTCGCTAAGATTCTCAACAAGAAGTTCAAGGAGGTCCGGTCCCACGGGAGGGATCCTGACGAGGCAGATGAAGAAAGCGACGACGGTGCTGACGAGGAGCCCGTGGAGGTGGAGGATTCCACTCCCCAACCATCGCACCCGTCGCAGCCGGTGCCTATGCCACAAGACAACTCAGGAGCAATGCCTGATGGCGATCCAGGCCTTGTGTACAGAGATAAGGACAAGGTTTCCCTTACCCCCAGCGGACGATCCAGTGGAGCCTGGACCGTCGGGAAGCCCTCCAAGCAAGCGGTAGAGAACTTGCCCCCCCCCCTTCCAGCCTTCACTGCCTTCATGGCCTTCGCAGCCTTCATGGCCTTCCCCTAATCCCAGGGATGATACGGAAACGGAGACAGCCACGACGGGGACGGATGACGACAGTGGTGACGATGGGATGGGCCTTCCATCATCACCCCCTCGGGCCTCCCCACCCGATGAAATTGGCTCCTTCCACGCCATGATCGCCAGGGCATCCAAGCTCTTCCAGCTCTGCCCCGAAGAACAGAAGAAGGAAGGCTTTCTCTATCAACGGCGTGAGGCCAAGAGGAAGACGGTCCTCTCGGTTCCATTACTGGACGACATCTGGGACGAGGGGCTGTCGCTCCTGAAGAACCCGTCCACAACTCCTGCAGGGGATCCACGTCTACCCCTACCTGGACGATTGGCTCATCCGTGCAAGGACAAGAGAACTCGCTGTTGTGCACACAGCGAAGACCGTCCAACTGCTCACGGATCTGGGATTCTCGATCAACTTCGCGAAATCCGACTTGGTACCGTTGCAAGTCGCCCTGTTCCTAGGAGCCAGGCTTGACACAGTGGCGCGATTGGCTTCTCTATCAGAGGAAAGGACGAAGGCCATCCTGGGCAAAGTGCAACAGCTGTTGACCATGGACGTGGCCACCAAGTCCCTGCTCGGCATGATATCCTCGTGCATCTACCTCGTGCGCCTGTGCAGGCTGCGGATGCATCCACTGCAAGAGTTCCTCGACGCCTGCTCGATGCAAGCGGCGGGCAGCTTCGAAGACAGGATCTCACTCAACGAGACCTTCCGCCAAGCGATCCGGTGGTGGAGCACTCGCGCACATCTGGTGGCGGGTATAGACTTCCAGACCCCGGCACATCAGGAGACTGTGACGACGGACGCCTCCCTTGAGGGATGGGGAGTGCACACCAGAGATCTCCACGCAAGAGGTCTTTTGCTCCCGGAGGAGAGGTCACTACACATCAATGTCCTGGAGCTCCGAGCCATGTTCTGGGCCCTGAGGTCATTCCTTCTGTCCCTCAAGGGCAAGATGGTAAGGATCTTCACCGACAACACCACCACGATGTTCTACATCCGGAAGCAGGGAGGCACCAGATCCCCAGCCCTATCCAAGGAAGCCCAGAATCTGTGGCACTGGGCCGTCGCCCAAGGGATGTTTCTGGTACCCTTCCATCTGGCAGGAATAAAGAAGACCATCGCCGACTCACTCAGCAGGGAGCTGCGCTCGGGCCACGAGTGGGAACTGCAGCAGGATCAAGTGGATCTACTATTCCAACAATGGGGCAATCCCCAGATCGACCTCTTTGCGATGGCCACCAAGTGCTGGAGCTTCGCCAGCAGGTTTCCCCAGCTGGGGAGCATGGGCGATGCCTTCTAATTCCCCTGGGACAGCCTGTTCCTGTATGCGTTCCCACCGTTGCCGTTGATGCTGCGACTCATCAATTATCTCAGATGGTCCTGGTGCAGGATGATCCTCGTCGCACCGGCGTGGCTGAGGCAGATCTGGTTCCCGGACCTTCTGGCCATGTCAGCGTCCCCCCCAGTCAAACTGCCGACAGACGCGGATCTTCTCGCCAGAGAAAGAGGCGCCATCCTCCACCACGATCCGGGGTCGCCGAACTTGCTGGTCTGGCTCCTGCAGCACTAGAGTTTGGAGGGTACGATATCCCGGTGGACTGTAAGGAGGTGCTTGCAAAGGCCAGGGCGTCCTCAACCCTCAAGTTCTATGGATACAAATGGAAGAGGTTCTCTGTCTGGTGCTATGCACAGAAGATTAACCCTCTGCGGATTACGGCACTCAAGTGCTGCTATACCTACTGTTGCTGGCCAAGGCGGGGCTAGCTCATGCCTCCATCAAGATCCATCAAGCGGCGATTTTCCTGCTACACCAGAACTCCGGGGCGATCATCTCTGTGGTGAAGGAGTTTATGAAAGGACTGTTCCGATCATTCCTGCCGGTGAAGGCTCCGGCCCTGGCGTGGGAGCTCAACGTGGTGCTGACCAGGCTCATGGAGCCGCCATTCGAGCCTCTGCATTCGGCACCGTTGAAGTTCCTAGCGTGGAAGACAGCGTTTCTTGTGGCCATCACCTCCGCACGACGAGTGGGAGAGATCCAGGCCCTCTCCTGTAAACCACCGTCCCTGACATTCCACGAGACGAGGGTGGTGCTGAGGACGCACCCCTCCTTCATGCCCAAGGTGCCGTCGGACTTCCATCAACAAGCCCTTGGTGTTACCGGTTTTCTTCCCGTCGCCTTCATCATTGGCTGAGAGGACTTTGCACTCGCTGGATGTAGCTATAGCGCTGAAGTTCTACGTGGACCGCACGAAGAGCCTTCGGAAGACATCACAACTGTTTGTGAATTTTGGACCTGTGAACCAAGGGAAGGCCCTCTCGAAGGCTTCCATTTCCAGATGGCTCTCCGGCTGCATCATGCACTGTCACCGGTTGGCAATCCGACCGTTGCCCGGCCGCCCGAGAGCCCATTCGACCAGAGCGATCACTGGTACCACAGCGTTCCTGTCTGTTGTGCCCTTGCTGGACATCTTCAGGGCTGCTACGTGGAGGTCGACGCACACCTTCACGAGATTCTACTGCGTCTACTGGGATTCTAGGGAGGAGTCCAGAGTCGGCCAGGCAGTGCTGCGCAACCTGTTTGCCTGAAGGTGGGCCTGGTGAGGAGGTAAGAGGTGCTTAATGTTGAGTTGATGTAATGCTTAATGTTGAGCCATGCCACCTCCCGTGGTTGTGTATGTGTGTACTGCTATGTATTCTTGTATTCATGAGCATGTGAATCCATGCCAGACCCCATGCTGGAGAAGGAACAAGTTACTTACCTGTAACTTTTGTTCTCCAGCATGGGTCTGGTCACATGCAAACCCTTCCTCCTACCCTTCTGCGGCTCTTCTCTTGGTCCTTCTGCCACTTTACGTGCTACCAAATCTGAAGATTGCTCCAGAGTAGGGGCTTAGGTAGAGGGCAGTCATTGGCTGGGGCAGTATGACCCAGAGACCAGTGATTGGTTATTAGGAGAAAGCCAGTTCAGAAACCAAACTGAAACTGATTTTTTCTTTACCAAGGATTCCCAGCCTGCCGACGGGGAATATTCATGAGCATGTGAATCCATGCCAGACCCATGCTGGAGAACAACAGTTGCAGGTAAGTAACTTGTTCCATTTATATAGATATATATAGTAAATGTGTGGATATGTGTTTTTGTGTCCGTTCCAAATGTTCAGCATACTTCCCAACATGCTACAAACCTGAAATTTGGCATGTGGGTAGGTTGTATGGTGTAGACAATGGGCCTCATTACGAGTCCGGTGGTAGCCGTGCCAGAAAAAACGGCAGGCTGCCGCCGGACCCGTATTACCATTCTGCCTCTGTGATTGCTGGAATCACTGTGGCATTACAACCCCGGTGACCCGGTTATTACGGAGGCGGAATTCTGTAAATCCCCATTCCCATGGAGTCCCATAGGACTCAATGAGGGTGGGGACCATGGAAAAACTGGTCCCGTCTATGACAGAGCCGGTGTTTCCATGTCCGCATGCAGGCGGGTGGTGTTAAACCCGCCAGGTCAGACCTGGCGGGAGTGACACCTCCTGCCTGCAGGACTCTGAATCAGCTGGTCCTGAAACAACGGTGGCAGCGGTTTTACCACCACAGTTCTTTCCGGACCGGCAGGGTCGTAATGAGGCCCAATGTAACGTAACAAGTATAAAATATACCTTTTTTGGATTTCTTTTTTTTTAAGCAGTCTTCAATGCTTACCCCTGCCATATGGCTCTTCACGCCGTAGTTCTTCCGTAGTTCTACGTTCATTGTTCCTAAAGTCCTCAGCAGTTCATTTTTCCTAAACTTTCCACACTATCAGACTTCTAGCTGACATTAGCGGCACTCCCTTTTTGAAGTCCTGCGAGTGACACCAATAATGTTGCTGCGCTATCTCAACGCTTCAACTCAAAGTAGCTGGAATCAATTGACGGGATGCACGCTTTTCTCATGGTCCGCTTTATGTGGCTTGCTCCAGAGGTCGAAACAAAGAAAATTTGTTCACACTAGCTCCTACAGGAAAGACTAGCAATGTTGTCTATAAAGAAGTATTGGTTTAGTTTATTAAATCAAATTAAAACTAGGACTGAAGTAGGGATTACCGAACAAAGCACAAGTACACCTGCTAGTTGAAATAATAAAGGGTGAGACAAATGCCTATCTTTCCCTAATAAAACCAAGACTAAAGGAAAATGACCTAGTGTCCCTATGACCTAGTGTACAACAAAATAATATAGGAGCAATTTGGCAGTTTCAACTTTGTAACTCAACATATATTCAAATATAATGTAAACATATACTCTTGTGATCAGGGTTGGAACCCATTCCCCTGGATGAAGTCAGGATAGTTTAACCCAAAGTTAATTTCAGGAAAGTTATTTTCTTTTGCCTAGTTCCACTGCATGTAGAATACACAGTTCTTTATCTTCAATGTGTTCTTCACTTGTCAAAGTGGCTTCCCATTTCAGGATTACTCTCTCTCAGCCCAACTGTTATAGCTTCCACTTGGCAGTTCAAAAAGTATTTTCGTATTACATCAGTTTGAAAAGCTAATGACAAAGATTCCTTTCTCAGGGGACCAATCTCATCACATTATGTCTCTTCACAAGCAAATCTTTTATCAGAACAAATCATTCAGAGGTTCTAATTCAGTCCGGCTGGTTACACAACAGAACATCCACCACAGGATTGCCAATAATTTCCCAGCACAATCAGTTACAACCACATTTAAAGTACTTCGTCTTCTCTTCTTCCTGGTCCACTCGCCTGCCAGGACTAACCACTATTTGTCCCTTTGCTAGTAAACTCACCTGCCAGGATAAAACTCCTCCTCCTCCTACTATTACTACTTATACTACTACTACTAATGCTAATACTACTACTATTTGTACTCAGTGGTAAGGTTTGTTCCCAACTTTTCACACTTGACTCCTCAATGGGGAAAGTTAAACCAACAACAGCCTCTGGGATAAGTCTCTGGATTTGTAACACCACTGGCTATAACTTCTTTCATACACATGCTGCACAGAAGGACAATGATTCTTACACACATTCATTTGCCATTGGCAATGCAGATTATTATTCTCTTCCCCCTTGATCCCTTCTACAAGGAGGGCTCTTCTCCTGTGGTCTCTTATTTCTTTCCACACACCCTATTGGCTGTTGACAGTGTGATTCACAACTCCTGTGACTGCTACATTCAATCTGCCTTTATATCTCTTGGCTTTGGCAATGCAGGTAATAATGTCCCTTACTTGAACATCCTTCTTTAGGAAGACTGTATCCCCTTTGTTTTATATTTGCCGTTCTTTGATTTTGGCAATGCAGGTTACAATGTTCCATTCTTGGGCCTCTCTTTTCAGGCAAGTCATGTTCACCTTTTTTAACAATTGCCACCTTATGGTTTGGGAAATGTGTGTTACAATATCCTTCTGTATGCCCTCTCCCTCTTGGGTAATTACATTCAATCTGCTTCCTTTTAAATGCTTGGTATTCAAAACTGGTTTTCTTTTGAATCGGTCTATGGTGGAGCGCCTTTGGGTTACCTAATTCAGGACAACTCCCCAGGTTCTCTTGGCGTCTCCTCCGGACCCGCTTTTTATGCATTGCTGCTCGCCGGGTATCCAGTTGCGGGGACAGGTACTGTCAGCCTCTTGCTGCACCTGCTGTCTCTCGCTGGAGTTCACACGGCTCCACACGTGTTCCAGTGAAGTCCTTACACTGGAGTGCGTAGTTGGGCACGGAGAGCGAGTCTCTCTTGAGGGACATCTGGTCCCGCCACTGCTTCCCGCTGCGTGTCCTCTGCATCTCCAGGGCACTATATGACCTCCGACAAACTGTCTTCAGGGCGTCCCGCTATCTGCAAAGGTGCAGCGTCTACCTCTGCTTTCTCCTGCTGCTTCTGAAACTTGCACCTGACAGGCCTTTAAATATTTAAAGTTCCCACTCAGGTGTGGGTCACTAGAGCAGCTAGACCGCTCACTGTGGCCTATGACTCTGTGCCCCTCTTCCTCGTCTCGGTACTAAGAGCATGAAGTCCACAATGTTCTTTATTGTATTAACAGGAAAATCCTCAATTTGACAAAAAAACAATTAAGTGGGATCATTAGAGAAATTATTCAGAGGATACTCCCATTCTCTCTAGGTTGGACTATTGTAACAGCCTCTTTCTAAATCTACCTACTTCTACTCTCCGCCCGTTACAACTTCTCCAGAGCAGGACTGCGAGACTTGTCCTTGTCCTCAAGGTCTCGGATCGTATATCTCCAGCCCTGAAATCTCTCCACTGGCTCCCAGTGGCTGCAAGGATTACATTCCGCCGGCGGTAAGAGCGCGAAAATTCCCCATTGAGCCCAATGGGGAATGGGGCATTCCCGTATGGGCTCAATGGGGAATGGGGAATTACTTTACCGCCGAACTCGTGATTCGGCGCTATTAGCGCCAGGGAGTTCGGCGGTAGGGCTATTACCGCCAGCGGTTGTACCGGCGGCGGTAACGGCCAAGTCGTGATTAGGCCCCTAGTCCGGTACCGAATTCTCCAAAAAAGCACAAACGGAAGAAATCTCCCGTGGCATTTGTCTCGGACTCTGTACCTAAGAGTCAGAAGGATAATTGTACTCTAATTTCTGACTCAGAAGACTTTGATGCTTTTTACGGTTCCACATGAACAATTATTCAGCACTCCTGTGAGAGTTCAGTCACCTCATATTTTACCACAATTTTCTCCTCAGTCTGTTGACAATGTAGGTCAACCTACTCGGGTACCAGCACAACCTGAGCCTCAGCTGGTTCTAACCAATGTCCAGGTTCCTAGACCAAGCTACAATCCTAGCCAACCATCTGACAGGGCTGACTCTGCTACTTCTCCTTTCTGACTAGAATACCCTCAACCTGGCCCTTCTCAAATGGCGAACAACATTACCAATACTGTGCTGGAAACCATGCTTTCTGAGCCCTTCCTAGAAATTCTGGCTCAGCCCATTAAAGACAAAATGTCCCCTATTGTACCAGAGGGATCGATACCCATGAATCCTATTCCTGAGCCAATCCCGTTATCAGCGGACAACGAGGACTCTGCTCCTCCACCTAAGAAACTGAAAATGTCCAAGGACTCTGACTCAGATGACGACATTACTCAGTCACCATCTAAGATGTTTCATGACATCGTCACTAAACCATGCAGGCACTAGAAATCCTCACTAAGGGTATGCCTGAAACGACTGGTCTTTTGGGGAGCTCAGCCGTCAAAAGTCCCACTTCCCATGGAATTGTCTGTTCTAGAACAAGCTCTAGATCATTGGGGTAAGCCTCATTCCAATCCACACATCCCCAAGGCCCTAGATAACAAATACAAGGTGCCTAAGGATGAGCCCTTCATACTTATGGGCAATCTTCCGGCTCAATCTGCAGTTGTTTCAGCTGCCCTAGGCACAAAGGGTAAAGGCCCTTCTCCATCTCCAGCTTCAGTTCTGGATAAAAATGCAAAAGCATGGGAGACTCAAGGTAAGAAGTCTTATACTAACTATACCTTGCAACTCAGGCAGTTTAACACTGCTACAGATTTAATATCCTTAATTGGGAGAATCTTGAACGCCTTACTGACCTGCTCCCTCAGGAGGCTGTGGACAAGTTTTCCTTTTGGATTTCAGAGGGTAGAGAGGTGGCTATCCAGCAGCTTCAAGTGGTTAAAGTCTTCTCTGACACAAAAGCAATAGCAGTCACTAGTGCAGTCTGCATGCATATACATGCATATTTGTCAGTCTCTTCCCTTCACCAAGATATCCAGGAGAAAGTGCTCGACCTTCCATTTGATGGTAAAACGCTGTTCCATCCATTCACAGATGAGGTCCTTCATAATGTAAGGCTTGCGTCACGGCCGCTAAAAGCCTTAGCTCAATTTCGGTGAAACAGCCATATCACCAAAACCTTAAAGCATTCAAACCACATCCTCAAGGAAACAGTGGTTCTGCCACTACTGCTAAGTCGTATTACTCTTCTAAAAGAGAAGATATAGACCCAAGTCTAAGTCGGGACCTACCCCTTCCTCAACTTCTGCTCAAGAGCAAAAGTCTATGTGACTCCCTTCCGAGCATGTACATAACTTCCGCTCCTACTATAATCAAGGAGCATACATCTGTGGTAGCAGGAAGGCTTTCCAACTTCCTTCCCTTTTGGAAAACCATTACTCAAGAGGAATGGGTTCTGAATATTATTCAGCATGGTTACTGCCTTGCCCTTCCGGCTATTCCACCATCCTCTCCTCCGAAGCTCCAAAAATCCTCCTTGAGTGTTCGGGAGAATTCTCTGTTTAGGCTGAATTTCCTAACCTAGTAAGTCCCCCAGCAGCTTTGCTGGATTTTTGGGGTTTATTTTTTTCTCCTGCCAAGCGTGAGACTCTTTTACCCTCACTCTTGGGCATGATTTGAGTGTGTTTCTTTGAATCTAGATGTGCTTAATGGGCTATGGGGTCTTTTACTCCATAGGGTTTCATGTGTTTTTGTGATGTGTGTTACACAGCACCCTCCGTGCAGTAACACAGGGGTGTCATAGTGACCCCCCCAGTATAGACTCCATACCCTGGGACTGACTACTGTCTCCCAGGGCATGTAAAGTCACCATTGACTTTACTAGTCTTAAATTCTGAACAGAACCAGTACAAACCATCATATTGTGGACGTACTGGCTGAGGCAATTCGATTGCCCCAGGGTCTGTTAGTCGAGGGGGCACGTCTCCGTCCCCCCTGATCGAGTTTTGGCTGGTGGCAGTGGATACTACTTTTTATATTCAACCGCGAATATTTTCCTAAGGGATTTCCCATTGTTTTAGGCTACTATCTTTAATTATTTACGGTAGCCTCGAACATACCGCCGATTTGTTTAATTAATATTAATTCTCCCGTTGGTATTTTTTGCCAAAACCTGATTCTAAAATGGCGTTTGTGTTCTCTTCTGTGACTCCAACCCAAGTCGAGCCCTTTGTTCCACTTTTTGGCGGGCTTCTCCACAGAAGCCCTCCAAAGTGGTGCCACTATGTCTGGGGTACTTAGGAGGGGTGGAGGGGAATTTAGGCACCCTGGACTGAGTTGCCTAGGCAACTCAAGTCGCACTCCGTCCTGATTGGCCCATGTGGTGAGCCCGCCGGCTCACCACTTAGCATGTTTGAGTGACAGCTAGGCTGTGTGAATGGGGGTTTGCTGCATAAAAGAAGGGCTTTGGGGAATGGAACTTCAGAAGTCGCCACAGGACCTAAGAATCTGACGAGGGAGAAGCTGAGCCGACCTGCCATGACACCACGACCGGTGGAGCCCTGCTGGATTGTCTCATCACTTTTTCCCAACGACAGAGGAAATCTCCCACCGGAGAGTCTTCTTCCTTTGACTGGTGGGGATAACCAGTTTCACTGTCTTTTCGCTTTCCCGACGTATCTCGTGGCTGCCTTGCCCGTGCTAAGCACCCCTGCAACCGGGATACCACATTTTACCACGACCGCGAGACAAAGGTACCACCTTTAACCGGAAATCTCTGCGGCTGGTTTCTGCCCTGGTAGTGCAACGACCTTCATCTTTCCTCCAAGTCGAGATCTTCTCTTCCCCGGGACGACGACGCAACTTGCAACCACTACCAGGAACAACTGCCACCGCTGGAGGATCCTTCCCACTTAAGGTACCGTGTCCCGCCTGGCTTCCCTTGCAACCGACTGTACGGGGTAGATTTAGCCCCCGGCTTTCGAACCTGGGTTAGCCTGGGACACCCTGGCTAAACTTTTCTAAGCCTCTCTAAACTCTTTTCTGAACCCTCTGCAAGACTTTCTAAGCCTAGTGTAACTGTGTGATCTTGGGCGTATTTGTACTCTGCTCTCTCTAAGAGTGGGCCCAGCCTTTGGACTTTGGCTCACCAGTGACTTTTTGCTCTCTGCCTTGCTAACCGTGTTCTGGAATCATAGAGTGGTGTACCTCTTCATATTCTGTCTTTTTCCCTCCCTTTTTCACAAACTTATTAGAGTGCAATCTAGTTAAGCGCTCACCTCTTTATGAAAATAAGTGGTGTCTTACTGTGATTTTCTAATAGGGAAAAAGGGGTGTATATATCACAATAGTAACTGTGTTTAGAATATTTTACAATAAGAGTGCTGGAGTGTTTCAACTGTGTGTTTTTAAATAAATAATTATATACTTTGATACCAAAGCTCTGGTCAGTGTTTGCTTGTATTATTGTATCTGAGAACCTATTGAGTATACTTTGCATACTGCCTAACTCTTCTTGAGGGAAGTCTGACTGCTCAGCCACAGCTACCAGGTAAATTTGGGTGGTACAGACTGCTACCAAATGGGTTTACTGCTAACACCTGTAGTCTTAAATCTTTTGCAGTGGTCCCTAAGGGAACTGCACAGGTTTCTGCCTAACATTGAGCTCCTGGAAGAGATCCAAAAATTCCTTTCCTTAGGAGCGATAGAGTTGGTTCCTCAAGAGGAAGTAGGTCGGGGATTTTACTCCAGTTACTTTCTGATCCCAAAGAAATCGGGTGGGATCCGTCCAATTATGGACCTTTCAGACCTCAACCAATTCCTGTAAATGGAAACCTTCCACATGGTGACCATTCCTCAGATCCTGTCTTCTCTTCATCCACATGATTGGATGGCATCTGTAGATCTACAGGATGCATACTTTCACATCCCCATCTACAAACATCACAGTCAGTTCCTCAGGTTTACCATAGGATGGTCTCATTACCAGTTCACAGGTCTTTCCTTCGGGCTAAATTTGGCTCCCAGAGTTTTCACAAAAGTTCTGGGGTCAGTGGCAGCCTACCTTCGGTTAAGGGCAGTACATCTATACCATTACCTAGACATCTGGCTTCTCGAGGTCCAGTCTCCAGGGGAATTGCTTCAGAAGATGCAAATAACATGCCACACTCTTTTCAACCTGGGGTTTTCCATAAATGTGACAAAATCGCAGCTCAATCCTTCACAAAGGATCCAATTCCTAGGAACAGTTATAGATTCTACTCTACGCAGAGCCTTGCCACCCCTGGAAAGGCAAAAAGCCATTCAGCAAACCATTGTAAAGTTCAACACACACCAGATTCTGACAAATTGGTGGTTTCAAAGGCTCTTGGGACTTATGGCCGCTTGCATAAACCTAGTTCCCTTTGCAAGGCTTCATATGACAACGGTGAAGTGGCATCTTGCTCGCAACTGAAACCAGTTGTTGCAGTCCCAGAAAATGACATTTTTATTTTTTTTATTTTTTATCATTGTGTTTTGGTTTATCACAAACCTTTAACACTTACATCAAAGTACATTGAACAAATTCATATTTCATTAGAGGTAGACCTCAACGTTCATCGTTGCATAGCGTGTTTAACCATCCTGTTTTATTATACACTAAAAATATACATATTATCTTAGTCACTAATTGAGTTTAGAAAATCTTTATATAAACTGTTATCTAAAAAGTTCACTCCTGCATAAACACTTGATGGCTTTTCTCCTGGTAGGAACATGCTCCACCATTCATCTATTGACAGTGTGTTTGCATCATTGACGTAATCTGCCAGAAAACTAGTTCTTAATGCCGTTAATGCAGGACACACTGTGAGCAGGTGTTTGATTCTTTGGTCATTTTCAGAGATATTAAAGAATCGGCATGTGACGTCATGGCAGTTCTAACTTTTGTGGACAAATAGACATTCCTTCATTGCATAAAGATTTAATCTCAGTCGAAGGAACTGGTTTCGGTGATACCTACTTAGAAATTTCCGCAGGTAATTCAAGGTGGAATTTTGCGATTGTGATTCATGTGCCGAATCTAACATCAATTTGTATTGGGCTCTCTGATCTTACGTTTCTATCCAGTCTGGTTTTTTTAGTTTTTGTTTTATAGAGCAAGGATTGGACATTAAACATTCTAATGAAGTGTCCAAATGCAGGAGGTGAAGTAGACATTTATCGTGCCACTTTTTTATGAACCTAGGGTAGGTGAAGTATACATTTATCATGCCACTTTTCTAGCAACCTAGCGGTAAGGACCGATTTCCTTAGATTGAAGAAGTAGATACGGAATTGCAGCATCGGCTACAGTAAATTTTCATAGGAAAGATAGAGATTTCCAAACACTTATTGATTGAAGAGATTGCATCCCTAGTTCTGCTCGAATGGCAGCCAGTGGTAGACTTGTTGGTAGTTTTAAGATCTTTTTCTAAAGTTTTCCCTCAAGGTCTTTCCAGATCTTCCACAAAAGATTTAGCGCTGCTTCACCTCCATATGTCAAGACTGGCACCACCTTTTTATTTGTAGAATAAGATCAGTGGAATCATGGAGAACACCCATACCTTGCATGTAGTATGGCACTTGCGTTGCTAACATTTTCGTTTTCAGTTTGAGTTCAATCAAGCAAGTCTTTTCTCCCATAGTTTTGTTAAATCTGATAGCCGGGTAACTGATGGATTGTACCTGTTGGAGCTGTTCATAACTTATTTTCCACTGGAAATGTCTTCTACTTTTTCCAGTGTTGAAGACAAATTAAATAATTTTGGATTTCTCAATGTTTATTATCAAATCACTGATAATCATGTATTGTCGAAGCGAATTCAACAATCGTTGCAATCAGATTTGAGTTTGAGTTAGCAGCACTAAATCATCTTCATAAATCATTGATGTCAGTGCTTGGTTATTGAACTTTGGAGGGTGAGCTTTTTCGGTTTCAAATGCTATTGTCAAATCTAAGTATATAGTAAATAATTTTGCCGCCAACGGGCATCCTTTTTTTACCCTTCTTTCTATCTTTATTTCTCTTAAAAGTTCTCCTTCATTGTTCAATCTTATGCGCATTGTTGTATTAGTGTGAAAGGCCTTAAAAGGTTGAAGCAATTCAGGAGGACAGCCCCATGTGTGAAGTTTGGCCCATAATTTCAAACGGTTCATGCTGTCAAAAGCTTGTTTTAGATCGATAAACTCTATATACAGATATATGGTTTCAATGCATTCAGGAGAAAAAGATTGAGTCCGTACCAACACCTTTCATAAAACCCGTTTGTCTTGGGTCAGTGATATTTACTTCAGTTGCCCATCTCGTCAGCTTTATTTTTGTAGGTTTGAGGCAAACAGTTTGCTAATTACGTCCAATAACGCAATTGGTCTGTAGTTTGCTGGGTTTGCTCTATCTCCTCTCTTGAAAATCGGTACAACGATGGCGGTTGTCCAAGATGCTGGTAACTCACCACTTCTGATAATATGATGGACTAAAGATGAAATGAATATGGTCCAGTTTTCTGGATCTTCTTTCAAAACGTTATTTGTGAGCCCATCTGGTCCTGCTGCATTGGACATCTTTAGCTTTATGATGGCTTTTTTAACCCCTTAACTGCCATGGGTATTTCCCCCCAGTGCTAAGGCCTTTCTTGGTGATTTCGGTATGTCGCCATTCGAAGCCTTGTAACCTTTTTGTTACATTAGATAGCTTGGCCAAATTTGTCCCCTTTTCTCCCACATGTAGGCGGACGTAACGCCACCCAGCAATCCTAGTTTGCTGTAGGGGGGGGTGAGAGAAAAGAAAGAAAAAAGGGAGAACATTTTGGGTTTTTACAGAAAATGGCAATAAAATGATGTACAAAGAAGCCTGTGGTTTTTTCCTTGTAAGAGCTAGGAACAAATGATTCGCTTTGCTGAATTCCCCATTTTCCCAGCTTTCAAGAACAGGTTGATATGGTTATCAACCGTTTTGTGGGAGGTAGGCAATTTTGGCTTTTTTCCCAATAGGACATGCGTGGACAGTATGGAAGATAAGGGTAGGAAAGCTGAATGGGAGGACAAAAACTCCTACATTTCTGAAAAGTAGACAAAATTCCAAGTTTAGGAAAGGGGGATTTGCGCAGGTCAGGCAACAACTATGTAGGGAAATATTCCATAGTTTGGTGAAAAATTGGGAAAATGACAGAAAAAAGGTATGTGGAGGACATGGTTGGCCCGGTAAGGCAATGGCTTCTGTGAATTTTGAGAAAAACAATGCTCTGCTACATTCCCCCAACTTCCAGTTAGGAAATCGCACATTTTTTGTAATGTTTCACAAAACAAGCAATACCACAAGCCAAAAGGGAGTCATGGTACACAGGAGTTTTATGCTTGCGGTTTAAACAGAAGTACTGTGTAAATAAGGAAAACAAATGTGGTGAGGAAGGGCAAGCATACATTTTTTGAAAGGGCACAGGCAGACCTTTTGGACTTGTGCAGGTTACAAAAGTGTATAGTGCCTAAAGCAGTGACTAAATGTAGGTCACATTTGGGAAATGGAAGGGTTGTGTGACAAAGCAGCAGCAAATGGGTCAAAACTTTATGAAAACCACGTAAACACAACAAATGTTGTACGTTCACGCGTTCCCAATGGTATCACGACAAAAATGGTACCTCACGTGTGGGTGCACCTACCCTGGCACAAAGGGAAAAGCCTAAAACACGAGTAACCCCAAGCCTTTCGGCACAGCAGATTTTCAGGAATTTTGCTCATGCAGACAACCTTTAGATTTGGGTCTAGGGTGTTGAAGCCACCAAGGAAAATGGGGAACCCCAAGGGCTGCAAGATCCTCTCCAAGGCCAGGCCTAACCGGTCTGGAGGCGGAGTGGCCTTGATCTTCCCTGAGTTGGTCCCTGCTTCTATCATTCCCACTCAGATCTACTCTTCCTCCGAATGCCTCGCCTGCAGGCATGGTGTCTCTCCAACCCACGCATTGACTTTCGCCACCATCTATAGGTCCCCCCCTGGCCTGTTCTCCCTCTTCCTCTCGGAGTGGTCTGACCTCTCTTTTTCACTTCTTGCCTCCACCTCCAAGCTTCTCCTCCTCTGGGACTTCAATATTCACCTTGACTCTCCTGATTTGACATCTGGATTCTTCCGCAGCCTCTGTGACTTGCTTTCCCTCACCATTCATCCCTCTTTCCGACGCAGTCAGCCAGACACACCTTGGACGCTCTCATCTCAGCAGACATCCCCATCTCCAACCCTCTGACTACACCGTTCTCCTGGTCTTACCATGCTCTCCTGTCCTCTCACCTGGATCTCTTAGGTCCCCCGGCTAGGCCTCTGCCTGCACTGCCAGTCTCCTTCTCCATCATGCGGCTGATGTAGCGAGGGTCAGTTGCTCCTTTTTCTGCCAGTTTTATTTCCCCTCCCTCCCCTGCCACGGACTCCCACACTGACTCTGCTCTTGCAAATCTTCACCTCGCTATCACCAACACCGTGGACATCCTTGCCCCTAACATGAGGATCTGCCTGAAGCCTGCCTCCAAACGTAAAACCTGATATGACTCTGACCTAGCCTCTCTGAAATGCAAGTGTAAAGTTGCTGAGCAGAATTGGCGAGCATCAGGCAAATCCTCTGACACACTGTCCTTCCGCCTGCTCCAAAGGCAATAAAGACTCTCCATCCAATCGAAGAAGAGGGCCCATATCCAAGCCTGCATCTTTAGGGCCCCTAACAGTACGGGCAAACTGTTTAAAAGCTGCAAGGAACTCACCAATCCTACTGCAGTCTACAAGTCTCCCCTGCCATCTGTTAGGGAGAATTCTCTTATAAGGCTAATTTCCAAAACCTAGTGAGTCCCCCAGCAGCTTTGCTGGATTTTTGGGGTTTGTTTTTTTCTACTGCTATGAGTGAGACTCTTTTCCTCCCACTCTTAGGCATGATTTGAGGTATGTCTGTGACTTTTGGTGTGCTTATGGGCTATGGGGTCTTTTACTCCATGGGGTATCATCTGTTTCTTGTGTAGGTGTTACACAGTACCCTCAGTGCAGTAACACAGGGGTGTCATAGTGACCCCCAAACATAGACTCCATACCCTGGGACTGACTCCTGTCTCCCAGGGCATGTAAAGTCACCATTGACTTTATTAGTCCAAAATTGTGAACAGAACCAATACAAACCATCATATTGTGGAAGTACTGGAAGGGGTTAATTCGATTGCCCCTGGGTCTGTTTCCAAGGGGGCACTGTCCAGTCCCCCCTTGTCGAATTTCTGGCTGGTGGCAGTGCTTACCACGCAAAATATTCCACCTGAATATTTCTATGGGATTTTCCCATTGATTTTAAACGCACCACTTTTTGGTGCAATGTTAAAGATACCGCCGGGTTATTTATTTAATATTAAATGACCGGTTGGGTCTTTTTGCCAGAACTCTTTTCTAAAATAGCATTTGTTTCCATCTCTGTAACTCCAAACAAGGTCGGGCCCTTTGCTCCACTTTTTGGCGGGCTTCTCCACAGAAGCCCTCCAACTGGTGCCACTCTGTCTGGGTTCCACAGGATGTGTGGTGGGGGAATTGGCACCCTGGACAGCGTCGCCTTAGCAACCCAAGTCGCACTCTATTCTGATTGGGCCAGTGGTGAGCCGGCCGGCTCACCACTTAGCATGTTTGAGTGACAGCTAGGCTGTTGAATGGGGTTTTTTCTGCATAAAAGCAGGGCTTTTGGGACTGGAACTTGAGAAGTCGCCACAGGACCTAAGAAATCCAAAGAGGGAAGACGCTGAGCCATCTGAAACGATGACACCACTGGTGGAGCCCTGCTGCAACAACCTCACCACTTTCCCGACAAGAGGAGATCTTCTGCTGGAAGAGTCTTCTCCCTCTGAGCTGGTGGGATCAACCAGTTCGCCATTTTGCCTTCCAGGACGTCTCTTGGTCGAATCGCCCATGCCAAGCAGCCCGGCGGACGCATAGCCAAGCTTCACAACTGAATGTATACTTTTCTGAGTGTGTTGGAACTTGCTTTTGATTTATAGTGCTAGTGTATTTTCTAAAGTGTATGTTAAATAAATAATTATATACTTTGATAACAAGCTCTGGTCAGTGTTTGCTTGCTCTACTGTGTTTTTAGCCCTATTGTGTATCCTCTGTATACTGCCTAACTCTTCTTGAGAGAAGTCTGACTGCTCAGCCACAGGCACCAGGTAAATCTGGGTGGTACAGACTGCTACCAATTGGGTTTACTGCTTACTCCTGTGGTCTTAATCTGTTTGCAGTGTTCCCCAAGGGAACTGCACAGGATTCTGCCTAACACCATCCCTGACCCTCTGTACTTCACTGGCCTCCCACTTAACTCAGGACATCCTGTGCTCACTCGCCTCTACTCCCTTCCCTTCTCCCTCCCCAGCTCTCAGGCCTCCCTAGGCACCCCCCCTCCCCTTCCCTCCTACTCTCCTCTTTCTCGCCCATAGCACTGGATGAGGTCCCTAGACAAGTCCTCTCTGTGAAAGCCCCCTCCAAGCAGGTGCTCCTCTGCTTCTCCAGAACCATCAAGGACAACATTGCTCCCTTGGGCCAGCCTTGGCCGATTTCTGTAATCACTACTTTGCCACTGGTTCCTTCCTGCTACCTTTCAAGCACTGCCTTGTGCATCCTCTCCTCAAGAAACCCTCTGGAAATCCCATCTGCCCTGCTAACTACCCAATCTCCTTTACCCTTTACCCCCTTCCTGGGCAAATTCCCGGAGATTCTGGTCATCTGCCAATTGATTCAACACACTGAATCTGTTGGTTGTCTCCACGACCACCAGTCTGACTTCAGAACAGCCAGAGGCATGGAACCGTCTCTACTGAACACCTGTGAAGACTTGCTCTCAAATCTCGATTCCAACTCTCCATCCGTTCTTATCTTTCTGGATATTTCCATTGCCTTCGACACAGTCAATCATGCCACCCTGACAAATTGGCTCAGTGACACCCTTGGTATCACGGGTCTTGGCACTTGACTGGTTGACCTCATTCCTCTCCGAATGTCCTTCCCAGGTTCAACTGGGCCCTTTTCTCTCACCTATCACACTCTCCACCTGCGGCATCCCTCAATGCTCTATTCTCTCACTGTGGCTCTTCAACATCTGCCTTTCCCCTCTGGCCCACCTGATCTCCTCCTTCTCTCCTCACTTCCAGTGTTATACAGATGACATGCAGCTCTCCTTCACACTTCTCTCTACTGCCTCTTCTTTCCAATGATCTCTGCCTTAATGTCAGTAAAACAGAGATGCTTCTCATTGGGACTCCTGCTCCCTTCTTCCCTCATATCCTCTGGTCGTCCTCTATTGGCCCCTTCCCCTCACCCTCTTGCGGGGCAAAAAACCTTGGTGTCATCTTTGACTCCTCTCTCTCTCCCCTTCTCTCCTCATATCGCAGACCTTGCCAAGAAGGCCCCCTATCAGCTGTGTTAGGGAGAATTCTCTGTTAAGGCTAATTTCCCAAACCTAGTGAGTCCCCCAGCAGCTCTGCTGGATTTTTGGGGTTTATTTTTTTCTCCTGCTAAGAGTGAGACTCTCTTTCTCCCACTCTTAGGCATGATTTGAGAATGTCCTTTGACTATGTAATGTGTTTTATGGGCTATGGGGTCTTTTACTCCATAGGGCTTCATGTGTTTTTGGTATGTGTGTTGCACAGCACCCTCAGTGCAGTAACACAGGGGTGTCATAGTGACCCCCAAACATAGACTCCATACTCTGGGACTGACTACTGTCTCCCATGGCATGTAAAGTCACCATTGGCTGTACTAGTCTTAAATTGTGAACAGAACCAGTACAAACCATCATATTGTGGAAGTACTGGTAGGGGTAATTCGATTGCCCCTGGGTCTGTTTTCAAAGGGGGCACTGTCCAGTCCCCCCTTGTCGAGTTTCTGGTTGGTGGCAGTGGATAGATACCATGCGAAATATTTCACCGGAATATTCCTATGGGATTTTCCCATTGATTTTAAACACACCACTTTTTGGTGCAATGTTAAAGATACCGCCGGTTATTTATTTAATATTTATTCCCCGGTTGGGTCTTTTTGCCAGGACTCGGTTTTAAAATGGCCTTTGTGTTCGCCTCTTAAACTCTAACCCAAGTAGAGCCCTTTGTTTCACTTTTTGCCGGGTTTCTCCACATATAAATAATTATATACTTGTATACCAAAGCTCTGGTCAGTGTTTGCTTGTGCTACTGTATTTTTAGCCCTATTGTGTATACTCTATATACTGCCTAACTCTTCTTGAGAGAAGTCTGACTGCTCAGCCACAGCTACCAGGTAAATCTGGGTGGTGCAGACTGTTACCAATTGGGTTTACTGCTTACTCCTGTAGTCTTAAACTTTTTGCAGTGGTCCCTAAGGGAACTGCACGGGTTTCTGCCTAACAAGCTGCACCTCCTCAGAGGCATTCTCCCTTTCCTCACCTTCCCCCAGAAACTCAATGTCTCCAGAGCTCTTGTCCTCTCTAGGCTGGACTACTGCAACAGCCTCTTCCTCAATCTTCCTTTATCCTCTCTTCGCCCCTTCAAGTAATCCAGAATAGGACTCAAGCCCAGGGACTGCATCTCTTAAGCCCTAAAATCTCTCCACTGTCTCCTGGTTGCTGCTAGGATCAAATTCAAGACCCTCTGTATCATTCACACAGCTTTCTGGGGCCTCTGACCCCGCTACCTCCAATACCTCCAACTCCCTCTCTAAATACCTCCCCGCTACAGCCCTTCAGTCTTCTAGCTCCAACTCTCTGCAGATCAGTCACTTCTCTAAGCAGCGAGTGGGGGGTAGATCTCTCTCCTCCGCTGGAGCCTCCCTCTGGAATGGTGTCCCTGCCACTCTCAGGCTTGTGCCAGATCTCATTATGTTCCGGAAAATCCTCAAGACCCTCCTTTCTGCTTCTTCCTTCCCTCTCCCCTGCTAACACTGCCGACTGCTACAGTGACTGGAGGCCTGGTTCCCTCTGAGTTCTACAGGGCACCAGCACCCCCCACTCCGACCCAGTACAACCCCCTCCTCCTCGCACTTAGCATGTGGACCCCACACGTTGCAATTCCCTGGCACTTGCCATCCTAGCCTCCCCTTAGCACTCGCCTAACCCCTCTGAACCCCCTTCCCACCCTAGCACTTCACACTTGTGCAGATTGGCCCTTCACCCACCCTCGTACGCACTTCTTGTTACTTCACTTGCACGATCCAAATGTCACAAGGCCTAGTAGGAACGTTATTATTATCTTTCTCCCTTGTCCCCCCTCCCCTTTTATTGTGTTGTTGTGCCTTGAAACCCCATTTGTTGTATAGGCACCTTACAAATATCCAATAAATAAATAAAAATAAATATTGTTGGGGCCAGCACAATGTGCTCAACAAAGCTAATCATTACTGATTACAGCCATGTTGCAGGTTTGCTTCTTAATGAGGGCATGGTAGTGTGCGACTGCACATTTCAATTTACGAGGTACATTTTTCTGATATACTACAAGAGGGAGGCCTAGATGATGATCATTTGGTAAATGTAGACGAAGGGTTCAACAGAATGGGGTGTTGATGCAGTAAACAATTTACTCTTCCCCCTCATCCTTTTTGTACTGTTTCTACAAAATATTTTCACCCAGCACATCTTACATATATTTAGTGCCATGTTGGAAAGGTTTGCGTAGACTGGCTTTTTGGTGTTAATTGTGAGTTTCCTTAACTGAGGGGGGATAACTCCAGACCTGGGTCCTTTCCCCACTGATGCTGGAAAATCAATCTACATCTCACGACGACAACCAACAAAGCCGAAACATGTCTGATATTGCATGTATTCAAAGTGGACATTGCCTAGCAGTTTCAGCTGGATGGCTCCCATTGGTGGCAGGACCAACACTGATTTGCAAGGGCTAATGCCCTTTTGTATTGTCCCAAAAAGGCTAAATAAAATTCTTAAACACAAGCTGCTTGGAATAATGCCAGTGGTTACGATAAATTTGAAGCTTTCCAAACATCCCTTTTTGGTGTCTATTGTAAGATAGCTGCAATCAGCTAAAGGGTGTGTTTGGCTCTTACATCACTCTGCAGGTGGTATGAGGTGCGTAGCACCGTTTAGTCTGCTCTCTATACTATGGAGGGTAGACCACATCTGAAATGTACTCTCCTTGTGTTTCAGCTCCCACCTCCTAGGTTCCAATACCCTCAAAGTCTTCCCTATTCAGGACAGACACACCCCTGTGCACCGAGGGATGAAAGATGAGTGGTTGAACTGTGCCCCCTCTAGTGGCCAGACTTCTTGCGATTACAGACTATAGTAGTCAGGAGATGCTGCTTAAGGTCACTCCATTGATTCCTCAACCTCTCAGTGGTACTGGAGTTGGCTGAGACAGCCACAAATTCATCTCAGATGGCTACACAGAGTTGGGTGCACTTCCGGGCAGGGGTATCGGCATTGAGATGGCCAAAGAACTGGGGTCCCTTCTTCTCAGCCTCCTCTGTTAGAACTTCCAACTCCACATCAAAAAATGTAACTTAGTTCTGGCATCCTTTGCCACCTTGACACACACACTCTCACACTCTCACACTCTCTCTCCGCCGCCTTTACTTCTACACTGGGTAGGGTGATTGAACAGCTAAAGGAAGAGCAGTGCGTGCAAAAGATAATACATTTAAAGTACAAGTGCCTTGAAATAATTTGATCTATAATGCTTCATAAAATTCTGAAATTATTCTTAAATAAAAAAAATGATGCTATTAGACCTTATATAATTGATTCTTAATAACAAAATGTGTTGGTTCAATAGCAGCAGCTACAAACAACTGAAATGAGTTGAGATGGGCTCAAAATGCTCTCATTACATAGCCAATTTATATATAGGATATATCCATGACGTTTATAGATTTGGATAGGTATAGAATTTGAACTATGAATCTTTCCTTTCTGAATAGCAATAGCTATAAGGTCAGTTATTCAGTGGCACAGATCTCATTTCTAGATGTACAAATATGTATAATTAGCAAAACGATGGACAGCCATTTGGCAAAGAAACATAAGCAGTAACCATTTTTTTTTGATGAACATGTATGATTTTTAAAAACATGTCCAAAAACAGGGGTTATGCTGTTAAATATATTAATCAAGCTAAGAAGAAGAAGGCAGCAGAGATTAGAAGAAATCAATTGTTGACACCTTAAAAAAACAGACAAGAACAGCTTAAATTGTTTGTTTATTACAAAGTACAGTATGTAAGGTAATGTAGTCTGTATGATTGTTTTAAAGGATTTAAATGCATGCATTGACCACAGACTGCAGGTCGGTATCCAGTCAAAATGTCAAAAAAAATGTAGAATGCAAAAATGTCAACAAAAAAAGGGGAAAAAAAAATGTCGAATGTGTTTTTTTTATATATGTTTTTTTGGTTTAGCTAGTAAAAATACATTGTAAATAAAAAAACAGGGGGGTTGGGGGGGAAACCCACCAATAAAATAAATAAATAAAAATCGAAAACATTTTTTTCAGCATTTTTTTGACATTATTGCATTTGAAAATATGTCGTTAGACATATTTACTATAAACCCTGCAGGTAATATCGAAAAAAGCCAAACGTTTACATAATATGTCACCCAGTTTTCTCAAAGACAGAGCAAAAACTGTATGCAAAACAGTGGTTGAATACACCACCAATGGGTTTCCATATATGTGGAAATTGCAGCATGTGCAAATATGCTGATCATTAAAAAATATGCATTTGAAGATGATGGAAACAGAAAATTAAAAATCACTAAATGTATTAATTGTAAGAGCATGTTTATGATGTATGCAATCACAAGTATATGTAAGAAAATGTACATGACATTACACACAAGCCACTAACAACTGAATATAGGAACACATTAGGGCTATCAAAATCAAAGAAGAACTGCAACCACTTTCACAACATTGAATGTAAGAACATCGTAAGGGGAGAATAGAAGATCTTCATTTCAGTGGTATTCAGTGTATTGAAAGATGTGTGAGAGGTGGAGATGGATAAAACATCTTTAAGGGAGTGCTCAATTGAGTGCTGTTTGCTGAAAGGAAAGACCCTGCTGCATCTTGCACAGACTTCGTGACTACAGTACCTATTTGCGTGATAATCCCAGCAAACCCTGCAAGCCCTGCGCCCAACCTGGAAAACAGTACTTAGTGAGTTGTGCACGCGCATCTGCGCGTGCGCATCAAGGGAGTGCTCAATTGAGTGCTGTTTGCTGGAAGGACAGACCCTGCTGCATCTTGCACTGACTTCATGACTACAATACCTATCGGCGGTATGGATTGAGTATACCCTCACCACCATTTGGACTTATGAACTTTGGACTAAATAGAACAATCACTAAACATCTTCTGACAACAAGAAGTTAAGCTGATATTTATTTTCTTAAAGTATTATTGAAGTTCTGAATTGTGCTTATGAATAGATAATTGTTATTATTACTAACATAAGACATTAACTATATTGAATTTCGTTAATATTATTAATAATTCTCTACATTGTTAAAGACAAACAAGGATGAAGGTCATCCTTATGGATCAGACTAAATAAGATGGTGATCACCTGGTATCCTTTAATCACCTTGGTTAGTCTTCCTTCTTTTCTTATTGGCATATCTGGTAGAAAGTGAATTATCTAAATGTAAGATTAGCCATAGGTAGATGCAACTTTACTAACTGCAAATGGCAATTAATAAAATGCATTGGTTGATAACTATGAAAACTTAAAGGACAAAAAAACATCTTGTACAGACTTATAGAGAGAAAAATGTAGATTGCATGAGAATCTTGCAGAGGCAGAGCCCTTTGCTTATTTCCAGCGCACTCTGACGTAATTGACTATTTTGGAATTAAGGACTAGAAATGAGGAGTTGTAGAATAAACAGTGGTGTACATCATAGAAACTATAAAGTGTGGCAAATGCAGTCTTAGCTACCGTGGCAACTGCAAAAGCCACTATGAGTATACAGAACATTACAAGATGGTGGACATACTTGCATGATAAATCCTAGAATGTCAAGTCCTCTTTCTATCTCTAATCATTACCACCATACAAGACGGCGCAGAGTACAAACCAGAATGCTAGTTTGCACACGGTTAACATGCTGCAAAAAATATTTTTACTGGAACTCTTTCAAAATAATATCTTTGAAGGTAAGATTAAGATGATACAAATATGAGAGTAATATATCACAGATATAACACTTACATCTTTTTAGTTCAAAAATGTTTTTGGCAGCATCAGTTGAGCAAAGCCAAATGCAGCTCCTCAGGAAAATCATAATGCCAGAGACTCTTTCAATTTACAAGATAATTTACTGTGAACTCCAGCAAGGCCGATGCAAAGCACTTAATATCTGGGAGCAGAACCTGAAGAAGAAGTTAAAAGACCTGGCCTTCACACAGGACGATCTGATCTGCAATCCTGAAAGAGTCAAAACAAAAATTGGGCTTCATGTCTGGATTAAAACTTGTGAAATGGCCACAGCAAACAGTTGGTTCACTTGTCTCCAACAACGAAAACTACCATTGGCATATTGCTCAAAATTCCTGGACAAACGATTACAGAAAATCTTTGAGAACCCGGCTAAACCTGTTACCAGCACAAGAAATCAGTGGGATTCGATCACTGGCAACTTCAAACACTTGCAGACTGTGTGCCGACAAGTCTGTGCTGGAATCAGTAAGACACCTGTTGCTGAACTGTCAAAAAACTGTCTATCTTCGGGAAGCCTTCTTATCGCCGCTCTTTGGAGAAACAACCCTTAGGGAAGAGGTGATCTGGTGGTGCCGCCTAATAGCAGGGGAAACAACCAGGTGGTCAATAGTAACAGCCAAGATTTTAGAAGCTGCAATCAAAATGACAACAGCTACACTAACGGCTGACCAAAGGGTTGAGATCCAATCTATCGAACATAGTCTCCAAATATGAATCCTTTTCGGACAAGTCACGCAGTTCCTCCAAATTGAAACTGAATTTGAAATGGACATTTTAAACGACACTACACCATTATTTTTCACTTCTTGGGTTTCGTAAAAACGGAAAACCTTGTAAAAATCTTTTTTCTTTCAAGATTATAAGATTATCTTGTAAATAAAAAAAATGTTTTTACTAATTACCTAATCGCAGTTAGTATTTGATAATTATCTTTAATTTACAGAATTTAATTTGGGAGAAAACACAAACCTGAATAAAATAATAAAAAAATAATCTAACCCAATCAGAATAGATAGCAAGTGTAGTTTCCGCGTTTTATGAAGCATTATAGATAAAATAATTTCCAACCACTTACATATTATTTTTTTGCAGTATCCTAAAATAATAATATAATCAGGTACTCTTCACCCAAACACTGTTGGTTTCATATTTGTATACCAGGTTTCAAAGGTTTCAATCATTTAAGAGTAATATTTTGACAAAGATAAGAACTTGGATAGTACAATCTAAACATTGTAATAACTCATACCATTGATTCTTTAGTCTATAAAACATGATAACTTGTACCAGATATTGAACATGAAAACAATTAGTCTTCTTATCTTCTGCTTGTCAAAAAAGAAGATTATTGATAAGCAGTGTTTAATCCATTGTATTATCTCAAGAGGGTGGCGGGCGGTTGATTGTTTGTGATTCCATGGCGATGCAATTGATTTTTTTTATCTGTTTTCACTTGCTGGCCTTCATTTTAACTTGTGATGCTAATCTTTTCTTGCGTTTTTGCCGAAATAAAGAAAAAGAAAGCGAGAAAGTAATTAATCAGAAAATATTATAAGACTACTTTGTTGTATTCTTTTTTTCTTATTAATTTTTCTTTTCTCTTCAAAATATGATGTCTTAAATTGGGATAAAGGATACTTTCGGTTATTATTAATAACCAAGAATCTACCTTTGTAACATGTCATTGATGATATAATCTATTTCAAGCCGTGCAGAAGCTCACCATGGGTTTCTATGTTAATAGGCATACATGTGTTTCACTACATAGAACATGCACTATGTAGTGAAACACATGTAGGCTTATTAACATAGATCATCAGTAATGTAACAAAGGATTAAACATGATAGTTGGTGAGATATACTATGCAGGATTTTCACAGTTTGTACATTTTTTATTTTGACATGAAAGTACAATATGTATACATTTGTGTTAACTTGAGTTTGGGATATAGAGTTAATTGAAAATGGAGTCTTGATTTAAAAATAGAAAAAGCTGTGCACTATAAGAGGTTACCTTTCTTTTTTTAATTCTAATTTTGAGCATTAGCTGGTTAAATGCCAGTTCTTGGCAGAATCCAGTCTGCCCCCTTGCAGCACTGTATTCATCACTGAACCTGGGTCCATTGTTTATTTTCTCACAGCGCCCCATTGCCATTGGGGTGATGCACACACTGCCATGGCCCGCTGCATGAGCGGTGCAGAATTCACCTGGCGCGCGCCCATGTGAAGTGGCTTGTTATGCCTGGGGTACTCCGGGAGCTTGACTGTGGACTGTTCTATCTGTGCCTTTAAATGCGTCAAGAATCTTGCCACGCCCCCTGCTAGCATTCCTTTGAAAAAGGGGGGCGCACGCACCCATGTGAAGTGACCTGATAAGTGGCCTGTTATGCCTGTTGGGGCTGGGGGCTGGTGTATGGTGTTGGTAAGACTTGTGTCTATGTTGAACATATGCATTGAGAGTGCTGGAAGCTTAAAACACAGAATGTTATACTGGGTCTTATTTGTGCAAGTCACGAAAGTGCATTAAATACTGGAAAAGAAGTTTGTGAATCCCGCAATGAAATTGAGGTTTCAGTGGTCAAGCATAATTAGGAAAGACACGTTTGCATCGCCTTCCGGTGTGAAAACCAGGCGCATGAGTACTGAAGAAGCGGCAGATTTGCCGCTGCAAGCTGCAACTGACGCAGATGAGGAACTGTTAGAATGTGCTCAATCCTGTTCGTAAAAAAATATAGGAAAGGTAAACTGTGATGATGTGAGTAATGGGGATAATGTATTGGAGTCCTCGCAATCTTTATTTGGTGATGATGGTCCAATTGAAATTCCTATTAAAGACATGTTGGGTGAGGTGGGCGAGATTTCTTTGTTGTGTTTGTCCCAGCATATTGAACAAAGGGGGCTTAATGCTGATATTGGAAAATTGAGCCTGATTCAGGAGCAGTCGTGCGAAATGGGTTGTGAAAAAATGCCTAATAAAGAGATGGCTGAGGAATTCCGTAAACAGTCAAGGTTGCTGAATGATATAATTTTGATTTTGACTGCAATGCCTGAAATATGTTGTGAAACATGGTTACGCATGATGGATGGGAAGGTACAGGTAAATAACAATCTAGAAAACCAGGGAAATACTATCCTACGTAGTCATGAGAAATTAAACAGCAATGGAGTGGTAATTGAAGCTGATACTGCTAAAATGGTACAAGATGAAGATGTGGCAAAGCCGCATAAGAGTAATATGCTACTAATGAATGACGGAAGGGTACCCATTGTAGAGAAAAATGTAGATATGTCGGACTTCACAATCAAAGTTTCGAAGAAAAAAAAGACAAGACGTAGAAATGCACAGGCACAAAAAGCCTTGAATACCTCATCTAGGAAATTAAGGGATCCCAATTTAAGGGAGGACGAAAAGCAGTCACCGGTAAATGATGAGGTTATTTTTGTGAAAGAGGCAGCATGCATGAATTATGAGAGTGCTATGGCAGATCAGATAAATGAATAAGTCCACTCAATGGGGTTATGTAGAAGGCTCAACACTCACACTATCTGAGGCTATGAAAAACAAAGAAATGTCTGGAAGAATAGATACAAATCTGAAATCCATAGAACTAGGAATGAAAGATATCTTTGACATATTTAAAAACCCAAATGCCCCTATGAACTTATATAGTCCGTATCAGAGGCACCAATAAAAGCCACAAAGTTGTCATGCTGGAATACTACCACTCAAGCTGCCCAAAAGAGGTACAATGACTTCGGTATAGAAACACCTGGGGCAGTTAGCGAGATGGATGCTGGTGGACAGAATGGTGAAAGGCTGAGAAACCGTACGATCAGTGACTAATGAATATCGGGAGTTGATCACAATGGAGAAAAGAAAGGGGGCAGGAGTGCAACCCAGGAGTAGCAATACAAAGGGTGAAGTTAAGGAGACACAGAGTAATGTAGTCAAGAAGGTAATAACTGATTCGGAATTGAAGGCCGTGAGGCAAGAGAAAATGTGCAATGTTGTGGAAGGAAGGAAAGAGGGGAGTAGGCCAATACCTGATGTCAGAGTTAGATATAAGAAAGATTGTAGAGGAGATATTAAGTAAGAAAAAGCATTCTCCTGAACCCCAGAGTATTGGGAAGGTCATGAATGGTGCGAGAGGTAGTGAAATTCCAATGAAAGAATCTATTAACGATGAGAGAATAAATGGCAATATGAATGTGGAGAATATGAGTGGGGAAGGATATGGAAGAGATGCACGTGAGGAAAAGGCTTATGAAAATAGTAGATATGTGGAAACGCAGTCATACTTAAGAAAAGCGGTGTACCCGCAAGAGCATAGCTTAATCATGTGTAATATATTTGAAGAAGATGGATATCAACGGTTAAACAGACCATTCATATTGAGTACATTTGCTGAAATTCCAGAATTTAATCTCATCTCGTCGGCTGACATAAAACTTATTGATTTTATACATATATACAGATTTCATTATGTGCGGCTGGTGATACCTTCACCTCTGGTGAGAGCTCTGATTTTGAAAGAAGCGGGTATATTGCAGAAAAAAGGTTTTGATATATGTGTTCCAGCAGAAAACAGAGAAAGGAGGATCGGGTAACTACCCAAATGGTAATGGGAATATGCAATCCAATGCGAGGTATGATCCACGTGATAACCATGTAGTTGATACTGGTCTGATAAAGGAAGTGTATGAGTGGCGAGAGCTAGCAAAAGAATAGATTTAAAGAATCTATATCTCAATTAAAGACAATGGGAAAGCCCCTTTAGTACAAGGGCGAGTTATGGTTTGTTATCATGGAATACAAGAGGGTGGTCTCACCTTGTCTCCAACAAAATATTATGTGATTGTGTGGAAAACTAGACATCCAGCAAAATGACGCAGAACTCATGTTGGAATCAATGAGGAGTTCCACGTCAAGATCCTTTTGGGCATTGATGAATAGTACTAAAAAAGACATTTACATTTGGCAATGAACCCAGTAGCTGCTCAGGATTGGAGAGAGTATTTCAAAAATGTATACACGGAATCGAACTCAGAGGCTGTTGAATGGGATGCGATTTTTAACAAAAACTGGACTCTGGACGTGTCCGCTATAAATACACAAAGATACATAGTAAAAGCCAAAGCATCAAACACCCCATGACCAAACTACCTATCATTTTTTACCTTAAAAAATAAAAGGTGCTATGGGCCAATATGCTGCATCTCTTATTTTTCGATGTATTAGACAAAGAGAAGTTACCGAAATCGTGGCTATTATCCTATGTTATACCAATATTCAAGAAAGGAAATAGATTGTGCCCTAGGAATTATCGGCCGATCTATCTAATGAATGTTGAGGCGAAACTCTTTTCCTCCATTGTACTGGATAGATTGTTGAATTGGATAGAGGGCAAAAGCATAATGGATATAAGGCATATTGGCTTTAGGAAGGTTTATAAGTACGGATGCTGGTGGTATGTTATTGATGCAATTGCAAGGTTCTGCCAGAGCTAAACGTCAGAGGCCATTATATGTTGCATCGATGGACCTCTCTGCAGCCTTTGATAGGGTCGATAGGCCAATACTGTGGAGGAGACTGATTCAGTAGGCATTGACAATGATATGCTAAAAATATTGGTTAGTCTATACTCAGATACGAGGGAGGATATGTGAGATTGAATATTGAAGGTAAAATGTCGAATGAGATAAATGTTGCCAATGGTCTGAAGCAGGGATGCGCATTGGCTGCTATTCTATTCAATTTATACGTATAATCTGCAGGTAGTGAGCTATAAAGGAAAGGTCTGGTGCCCCGAAACTGGGAAAAATGTACTTGCAATGGTGTGCCTATGCAGACGATTTCTTGTTATTTGACACAACCAAAATAGGGCTGCAACTATTAATAGGAGTTGTTAAGGGATTCATTAATTAACTGAAACTTAAAATAAATGCAGAAAAAAACGCTATTATAAATATAGGGAGAAGTACCAAGGTCATACATGCTTATTCATGGTACTGTGAAGGAATCAAAATCAAAGCACAGAAAACTCAGAAATATATTGGTTTTGTATTCTTAAGTACGCCATCAAACAACTTTATAAAAGACTGTCTGAAACAAAAAGGCTATGGACTCGGCTAAGCAGTGAAGAATAGTAGAAAGGGAAGTATGGAAAGTATACCTTACTTCCCTGCTTGGAATTTTACACCAAAAAAATACCTAGGTTATGCTATGGCATGGAATTTGTCCCTGATGCTCTATCGCAATATCTAAAGGTAATAGAAGGATGATATAGCGCAATGTACTTTTTCTTTCTATTCAAATGTTTACCATTTCAAGCAGTGAGGTATGACCTTGGTTTCTATTCCCTAGAAAGTTACATGAAGTGGAAAACGGAGGGTTTATTGAGGAAATGCATGTTAAGAGAATCGAATATGCTATACACAAGATGATTAACAATGACATAGGCAACTTTTCAAGAGAACTTAAGGCATCGGTTGAGAGATCAATGTGCAGTTTGGCCGATCGTTAAATGTCTTGATAGAGAAGCCGTTGAAAATAAAAAAGATAATAAAAGCTTTTGATTGGCTTGCTAATAATGCCTCTTTACTAAATTCGAAATTATACACATATTTTGTAACATTTTGGAAATGGGAGCTGAAAGTGAACCATACCTACTGAAATATCCATCTTGTATGATCCGAAACTGCACAATGAGATTTCGAACTAACGTGCTAAACACTCAGGAGATTAGAAATGTACGGTTTCCGGACGCAGAGGAATTCAAATATTGTAAACATTGTATGGTACAAGGAGAAAGTGAAACACTATATCACTTATTAGTAAAATGTCTGAAACTTGTGGGGAAGAGATTGGTTATTTTGAGCAATTTGTCGCAGATACATCACGTGTGAATAGTGAATTGATGTGGTATGAAATTCTACATGGTAAATGGATGGCTTTGAAAATAAGAACGATTGCCTTTTTAAAAAATGTATGCGGATTGGAATAGGAGTACTGGAAGAGTAGTCATGATAACCCAAGCTTAGGATTTGTGTTTGATGAGCAATGACAATGTATATAGGTTGTAAATATATGAAGAGCGAAATGAAATGGTATATCCTTATATGTACTCAGTTATGATTTTAAATATGAAACATGGATTTTAAATGAGAGTAAATAATTGTAAGAATGAATGTTTATATGTATGGATTTTAATGTGATGTAAGTACATTTTGTAAAGGTTTGAATAAACCAAGACAAATAAAGGTAAAAAAATAAATAAAAAGAATTCACCTGCCCCGGTCCTTCTGACGCTTTTGCACTAGAGGGCATCTTCACCTGCCCACTATGAAGACGCGGCCTAAATCCTCTTTCCTTCGCCAGCCCGCCATGGGCCATTAGCTCTGATGGCACTGTTCTGGATCCTGGGCCGCTCCTGGCATACGCTGAGAGGGAGCACGTATCTTCGGCCCCACCATTACTGGCCCTGGGGCAGGCAGTCCTGACCCAATGCCATGCTGCCTGGTCAGGGCCGCGGTGCGCATGCAGTTTGGGCTGGGCCCACCTAGTCTGGCTCCAGGATGGGCCAACACACCTGCAGGCTCCGTGGGTGCTCTGGCTGTACCGTAAATTGGGCCTGCGTGGCCAAGCACGACGTAGTGTGTAATACACAGGCCGCAAACTTGACGAGGAAATCTGAATAGGCCTTAAACTGATGAGAGGCCCATGCCTCTGCTAGCTTCCACATAAATCCTGCTTTGTTCTGAAATTGTTGCCAACTTGTTTGTTCTAAGAAATAATGTGCCCTACAAGGCCACGAGACAGTGCTGGGTGCCTAGGTGTATGTGTTACCACAAACAGGCCAAAGCAGGCCTCTAACCCCCACCCACCAACTATTGAGTTCTAGTCCCTGCCCCAGACCTAAGACCACTGAATTCCAAGATACTAGTTGACCCCAGACCACCGACCATAAACAAATCGATATAAAAGATCTAAGAATATGGTTGTCCCACCTTTTATTCTACAATGGCATGATTTGTAATGCAAGGTACAGTGAGGAATAAATTATAGTTCAAAAGCAACGTTGGAAGACTTGGAAGTCGAGAGACGCAATCAGGATGAATGAAATGTATGTGTGGGTTAGCGTGACCTTGAGACTACCCCTGTGCCAGTCTTTGGCCTGCCAGGTGTACTGCATAATGATAGAGTATCCTTCTTTGCAAATGTAGCTAATTGTTTCTTTGTCCTTGGTGTCCTGAAGATGATGAGCCCAGCAGACCTCAGTGATGAAAAACGGACGAACTGGAACCAACGGCTTGGCATCTCCTATGCAGCAGGCCGCCCATGTATAGGGTTGCGGCAACTAGCCGCGCCTGTTTTCTCCATATGCAATGACATCACATGTGATGATGTAGCTCCTCTTAAGCCGCTGCTCACACTCCTGATTAGAACGTTCCTAGGCAGCACTTTTCTTTGTTAGCACACCTATTTTTGTAGAAATAAAACGTATCCTTGAAAGAGTTTCTTGGGCCTTTTTCCCAGCGGGTTGTATTTTTTCTGGTGTGAGCGTTTAGGGCGTGCCTTCAGTTGTTGACCCCGTCATGATCCCAGTGCCCCCGTACCTGCGGCAGTGTCAGGCCGCTTCTCGAGAGGAGCTGCACCCACCTATAGCGACCAGTCCAAAAAAAAAAAAAAACGCATATTCCCGAGTGGTTTTACAGGAGCCATCTTTTCAGAATTCCGGTCTGCTCTTTGGTGCGGGGCGCGGCTCCGAGGAGAGTGCAGGCTGGTGTTGTTGGAACCCTGTGACGGAAGAGTTCGGGTGACCATGCACACGTGAGCATACACTTGCAAGTGATAATAAGTGGGGGACGGGTATATGGGAAGGTGTGAAGAGTGTGAGCACATGGAAATTGAGATTGTTGGTGTGGAGTGGATGTGGTTTGTTTCATTGTTTTATTTTAATTGTTTTAAGGAGAATATTAAGGAAAGGAAAATGGAATGGTAGGGAGTATTCCTGAGTGAGGGGAAAAGGTGGTACCACATGTATTGTGTAATGGAGGAAAAAAGGAAACAAGTAGGAGCCCCTCATAATTAGTGGGCTCAGCAATTGTAGTTGTTTTTATTTAAGCTTGTTATTTTAGCTTGTTTTATTAGTGTTTTTAATGTGTAGGGTGGAGGCCCGAGGGGGGGCGCTGTGTAATTAGTAGTGTATTTTTTGAGCATGTGATGTGTGAGAGCGGGAGGTGGAAGGTATTTTGCTTCTTTGAAAGGAGGGAAGAACTGACCTTTTTTGACAAGCAGCGGCAGCATGCACAGCGCGCAAGTGAAGGCGTAAGTGCAACAAGACACAACCACCATTATAATGGGAGGGGAAACGCCTATATAGTATATGTGTAAGGCCCTACCACTGTACCGAGACAAGCTAGAGAAATACCATAAACAATGGGTGGCGTAGACAAGAGGAGGAGGGATGCCCTGCTCGTGGCGAAAGCAGGGCTTCCATAATAAGGGTATTTTGGAGCACATGGCCATATTTTTGACAGCCACATATAGGGGAAAATAAAACAATTACAGAAAAGGAAATAAATGCTAGTTCTTTGGAATATGTTTGAAGACACGGAAAAGTGTGAGGGAGGGGGTGCAGAATGATAACAAGGGCAATTGCTCAGTAAAGAAGGGCGGGGGTGCAAGCAGAGTATGGGGGTATACCCATTGACAGCCCACCCCACAGTGGGTTATACTAATCCAATTTATGTGTCTGCGACAGCCCCACCAACCCACCTCCAGAGGACCCAGCACATGCTGATGTCAATAAAAGAGACCCAGAAGTGGCACTGGCAGCAGCAAGAACAGAACTGACTAGATTGTGAGCAGCACAGAGTGAAATGAAAACTGACAAGCCAGTAGAGCAAGGAGCAGATGGGTGTAAAGCAGGGGACTTTCAATTCAGGAAAGAAAGCACGGCCATAAAAAATGCGCACATAGAGAAAGAAGGGGTAGGGAGCGAGAGGGCGAACAGCCTGGGATACGAGAATTTTGGATCTCATCGAGGAGAGGTAGACTGGTGGAGTGAATTTGATGAATTCGAGAATGAGGAGGCAGAGCAAGCGCCTGAACAAACTCCTCGGGTGGAGAGATTGTTAGAGGGTAGGTTAAGAAGCAGGTTTGGCCGGATGGCACTGTCAAGGAAAAAGGGAAGTGGAAAAGGGGTGACGGGAACAGGACAAAGATGCAAATGCCTCTTATATGTGCCGTGGGTGAGGATGGATAAATACAACCTGATAAAAGCGCTTGACCTCCTCACTGCGGGTACGTGGATATATGCATTTGAAAAAGCAGACAGCCAGGATGCCACTAGTAGTCGGCGACATCAAAAGTCGATTATTAGCGACTATCCGAGACCAGGCTGGGGATGTGTGGGTAAAAGCAGGATACCCAGGAGTTACTTTAGGGAACAATATGCACGATGGAGCATCATTTAATAAGATCTGGGCATGGGACGCGTTGCAGCAGGTGTTACCAGACACACCTGATCTACAGTCAATAATGCAATGTACTATGGGTGATGACGAAGACCCCCCTCCGTTCCTTCTTATAATTCAGGAAATGTGGAGAGTGGAGACGGGTAACTCCTGGGATCAATCAATGCCCTTTTTCTACTTTATCGTCAAAAAGGGCCTACCCAAAGAAGTACAAAAGGCCATAGATAAAATCATAGGCATCAAGGCGAAGGAGTGTGCCGAAATATAGAGCACAATAATACACCATTTCAAAAGAATAAAGGAGCGTGAGAAGGAAACGGCACGGAGGCGGCAAGCAGAGGAAGCAAAACTAGTACAGAATACATTTGCCAAAGCCATTCTACAAGCATCAGTATCAACGCTGTTGCAGAAACTGATACTAACAAATGATAAGCCTCTGCCAATGCTGGAGTAGCAGCGATTTGGTTGGAAGGAGGGCAAGGACTGTGGGGCGTAGGTCCACAGTACCCCGGCTCACAGTGGCAACAAAGAGGGCAACAGCGAGGAAGAGGTGGGTTTTGAGGAGCGAGGGGAGAGAGTTGCGGTGGAATGGGCCCTGGGGGGAGAGCGGGGCCTTCAGAATGTTTGAACTGTGGAAGCAGATAGTAGACTGGATATAGCTATGACCCACCACCTCAGGGACCCCCACAAGGACAGAAGCCTAGGATTACTTCTATACCTCACGAGTTGCACCAGGCCTGCACACAATTACCCCTGCACATACCTAGCCCACCTGCACAGCAGCATCCAGCGATACAACAATACATGCCCAAACCCACGTTCCAACAGGGAAGTAGCACAACCCCATTCAATGGAATGCGAAATGGTATGGTCACCCCTTTTCGAGGTGCAGCCTTGGTTGGGAGAAACTCCTTTTCATTCCCCGGGACAATACATATCAGGACTAGGATAGGCCACAGAGAAATCTTGCCTATCCGGTCCTGTCACTGACCCTCAACCCTGATGAGGAACCCTTGGCGGGGGCAGAGATGGGAAACCAGCAATTCATCTTTATGGTCAACTCGGGTGCTGAAAAATCATATAGCAGTGAGGGGAACTTTCCATTATCGGGCAAAACTCTTGACACACAGGGCTTCTCTGGGGCTAGTTGAATGGTTCTGTACACCAAAGATCTAGTTGTAAAGGTGGGAGGAAAGGTAGTCTGCGCTCCTCTATTGTACTCTGAGAGTTCACCTGTCAACTTGTTGGGCAAGTACCTGCTCAGCAAGCTGAACATGACTCTGTCATTCACGGATCACAGAATTATTTGCGCCATACCAGGCATATGCGCAATGAGAGCGATGGTTGTAATACATGTAATGGCAGGAGGGGTTGTGGTCTGTGGTATACCCATAGACCCAGACATGTTCATCTATGGAATAACAGAACTTGTTGAGGTGGTGCCACAAATTGCCAAAGGTTGTTGGAGAGTGCCAACAGATTTTATCTACCGCCCTGTGGTGTCCCCAGAATTGGTTGCAGGCACCATACTGTCCCTAGATTTGCAAGGATGTTCGTATCGGCTAAGGGAGTGGTCATACTAGGCACAGACAGGCATGGGTGCGAGTGGCACACAGTTTTGCATCAACCCTACTGTACCCTTAAAAGAAGTGGCACAGATTTATTTGAGAACAATGACAGTGACTGAGAAATAATACTAGAGATGTGTATCCCTGCGAAATTATGGTGCAGTACTGAAGAGTGCATTGCCCCTTGATGTCTGTTGTGCCCCCGCCCCCTTCATTGAAAGAGATCTAGAGTATATACCCGATCAATTATGGATCACCAATCCGGACGATGTCTGGCTCTTACAAGAAGTGACCGTAGTACAGATAACGCTAAAACCAAGTGCAGTGCTTCCCTGAGTACACTAGTACCGACTATCAAGAGAAGCAGAAGAGGGAATAAGAGACACAATATAGGCCCTGCTGGATCAAGGCATAATAATGCCATCCACATGTCATGATGCCTACCTCCAAGGAGCCAGACAGGGCCCGGCACCCTCAGAGGCAGGCAACATGTATACTAGGGAAGTCCCAGCCACCCCAGATAGGGGCTCTTTGGACTCAGTCCTGGCGCCGTTGGCGTCAGGCTCATAAGGGATAACAGTCCTGGCGCCATCGGCGCCAGGCTCATACAAGATATGGAAGGAATAGTGTTTGGTGCAAACTTACCTGGCAGACCATGCTGCAATTTCCTTACCTGGCAGATCATTCTACAACTTCCAGATGAAAAAGGAACTATTTAACCACACGGGTGTGGCTGGTGGCAGGATACATACCTTCAGTGGAAGGATACATACCTGGGACTACTTGAAAGACTATTTAAGCCACGCCCAGACAGCAAACCACGCTTCGCGTTGTTCTGCTCATAGCAGCTGGACGCTCACCGTGCCTGCTCCTGCTCCAGTCCTCGACCACGCCTGCCAGCATCCTGGAAACACCTAAGGATAGAAAAGGGAAGAAGAAACAGGTGAAAAACAAACCTTACCTGTTAAAGCTGCATTCCGGATTCAGCGCGCCAACGTTCCTGCAAAAAGACATCATTTTAAATACTCACCCCGTCGCATACATCTCGGCGCACTTCTCTTACCTGCACGTGGCGCCTTTGGCTCTGCGACGCCCATCCGGATCTCCTGAGCATTCCAGCACCTACGGTGAGACGAAGAGAAGAAAGCAAGGTGAGAAGGGGAAAATAACCAAGAAGCACTTACCTGCCAAGCTAATTCTTCTTACCTTCGGGTTGATGCCATTCCTTGGGCATTTCAGCACCCCGGCCCCTATGGGGAAAAAGCAAACATCACATTAGTGAATGCAAGAACCGTAGCAAACAAACTATTTAAAACTTACCTGCTTACAGGTCGGACTCAGCTTCTGCTTCGTGCCGGCTCCATTTCTTTGGCATTCTCGAACTCCGGCCCCTAAGGAAAAAGAGACAGGAAAAGACAGTAGAGGGCCTACACCAAAACTCACCTGAACTAAGGTTTTCGACGGAAACCGCCCTCAGCCCGGAGTCTTCCATTACCTGCAAAAGAGAAGAGGAACAGTTTAGACTCAAGCTTGCCATAAACATTTACAGTACTTACCGGAACAGACAAGCGAACTCGAACTTACTATCCAGTGACGTAACTGGATCCCAACGCGCCCCTGCATCAGAAGCAGGATGGAGAGCTCGCCTTTTCAATCCCTAAGGTGAGTCTCCACAGGGAATTACAGAAGGGTTGCAAGGAGGGTGAGAAGGGGAACGGGAGATCAACACAAAACCCGCAGAGTATTAACCCTTCCTTTTCGCTCACAGAAGGGTATTCATCCGAGCCAGACAACCCAGCCCACTCCATCTTCAGGGTGCTGAACATCTCCTTCGAAGAGGCCACTGCTGTCCAGACCATGCCCGCGCCTCCGTGGGAACCAGGTGAGCGTTACACCACATCCATCCCAATATACCCTGTGAAAAAGAGAACCAGGGGCAATTGGAGGATGATCCATGACTTACACACCCTAAACAATGTAGAACAGAAAGAGTTTCGTGTGGTCCCTAACCCCGCCACCATCTTGTGCCGTATCCCCAAGGAGGCAACCCACTTTACAGTAGCGGATTTGAAAAGTGCCTTCTTCTTGATACCCTTGCACCACAAATCACAATACCTAACTGCTGTTAATCAGGGCGGAAAGCATTACGAACACACTTGTTTGCCCCAGAGGTACTGCGAGAGCACAAGCATTTTTAACAGAGTATTGCACGCTGACTTAGGCAATATTGAATTACCCAGTACGATCATCCAGTACGTGGACGATTTGCTTGTCTGCACTGACAGTGAGCAGAACTGCCGAAGAGACTCTATTACGCTCCTCCAACTCCTGGCCCAGAAGTGGTACAAGGTTGACAAGGCCAAGTTGCAATATTGGCAACAGGAAGTATTCTATCTGGGTCAGTTCATTTGAAAAATGGCAAAAGAAGAATATCAGACAGGGCAGCCTCTGTGCGTGCCACTCCCGACCCAACACAGTGTAGGACATGCAAACATTCTTAGGCCTATGTATCTACTTATCTACTGCAGAGCATGGATTTTAGATTATGCAGCATATACCAGACCGCTCCTGCAGGCCCTTAAAGAAGCACAAAAGGACAATCAAAATCTCAAATGGACATCTTACATGATAAAACATGTCAACGATTTGAAAGAGGTGATATCCACAGCCCCAGTGCTCGCTACCCCAGACTATATGCAAGAATTCTATATATTCTCCCATTCTAACGGCCAACTCATGACTGCAGTATTGACTCATGGGCCACAAGCCATTGGCCTTTTACAGTTGCACACTAGACTCAGTGATGCAGGGACAATTCACCTGCGAGCAAGCTACGTTCGCAATAGAATAAAGTTCCACTATTGTTATGGGCCTGTTCCGTCACTTTGTAGGTTGAACACTCAGTATTCACTGTGAGGCAGAAACCTGTGCAGTTCCCTTAGGGACCACTGCAAAAGATTTAGGACTACAGGTGGTTGGCAGTAAACCCAATTGGTAGCAGTCTGTACCACCCAGATTTACCTGGTAGCTGTAGCAGAGCAGTCAGACTTCTCTCAAGATGAGTTAGGCAGTATATAGAGCATACACAATAGGTACAGAGATACAGTAGCACAAGCAAACACTGACCAGAGCTTTGGTGTAAAAGTATATAATTATTTATTTAAAGACACACTTGTAAATTACACTAGCACAAAAAGAGGTAAGTAAATTCAACACACAGTCACTATTATATATATACATACAACCCTAATTACTTATTAGACAAGTCTTAATGAGAAACACCACTTATTTTCAGACAGAGTTGAGCGCTTAACATAAGATGGCACTCTAATAAGTTATGGGAAAAGGGAGGGAAAAGGCAAAGTTATGAAAGCACTCTAATTTCAATACTTTTCAAAAAACCACAGTGAGGTAGGTTAAGCAAAGTCTACTGAAGAGCAAGGAAGTTCAAATGCCAGGCCCACTCTTAGAGAGAGCAAGCGAAATGTGTCCAGGATCACACAATGGGGTTATGCCCAAAGAGTCTTTGTAGATGGTTCGCAAAAGATTGAGGTCAAGTTAGGAAAAGTTAGTTAACAGGCCCCAGGCTAACCCAGGTTAGAAAGTCGAGGATTTACTGTTACTCCGAACGATTTGTCGCAAGGGAAGCCAGGCGGGACACAGTACCTGAAAATGGGAAGAACGCTCCAGCGGGGGCAGTTGTTCCTGGCAACGGGCGCAAGTCGGTGTTTCGTCCAGAGGAAGAGGAGGTCTCAACGTGGAGGAAAGATGAAGGTCGTTTCACTGCCAGGGAAGAAACCAGACGCAGAGTTTTCCGGTTATAAGGTACTACCCTTTTCTTCGCGGTAGTGGTAAACCGTGGTATTCCGGTTACCGGGGTGCATGGCACGGGCAAGGCGGTCACGAGATGATCCAGGAAGGCGAAAAGACGGGCAAACTGGTTATCCCCACCAGTCAAAGGAAGAAGACTCTCCGGACTGGAGATCTCCTCTGTCGTCGGGAAAAGTGGTGAGACGGTTCAGCATGGCTCAACCGGTGGTATCGTTGCAGGTTGGCTCGTCTTCTCCCTCCTCGGATTCTTTAGGTCCTGTGGTGACTTCTGAAGTTCCAATCCCCAAAGCCCTGCTTTTATGCAGAAAACCCCCATTCATTCAGCCAAGCTGTCACTCAAACATGCTAAGTGGTGAGTGCGACTTGAGTTGCCGAGGCAACTCAGTTCAGGGTGCCTGAACCCCCTCCCACACCTCCTATGGTACCCAGACAGAGTGGCACCATTTTTGGAGGCTTCTGTGGAGAAGCCCGCCAAAAAGTGGAACCAAGGGCTCGACTTGGGTTGGTGTCACAGAAGCGAACACAAACGCCATTTTGGAACCAAGCTTCTTCAAAAAATACCAACCAGTGAATTTATATTAAATTAATAAACTGGCGGTATGTTCGAGGCTATATTAAAAAGTGGTAGCCTCGAACAATGGGAAAATCCCATAGGAATATATTCGCGGTCGAATATAAAAAGTAGTATCCACTGCCACCAGCCAAAACTCGGTTGAAGGGAACTGTACAGGTTTCTGCCTAACATTCACCATTCTAGAAAGGTCAAAATCTACCCTGACCACACAAAGAGAATCAGCACATGAGATTATCCTCTCAAGCCTTCATTTTTAACAGAACCGTGCACAGAAGAAGACTTTGCATTACATGACTGTATTACATATGAAGGGGAAGAAGATGACATTCCCAAAGCAAGGGACAGCTCACTGGAAGAAGGGGAAGTCCTCTTGGTTGACGGTTCAGCAACAATTGACCAGTAGATGGGCCTGTGACATACAGGAGAGGCCGTAGTGTGCCTTGAGGGAGGGGAATATGAGACACTGATCCTGAAAAGATTGCCAATGCATTATTCTGCCCAAACGGCAGAGCTCATAGTGCTCATCAAAGCAATGCAAGCGTCTAAGGGATGCCACGTGACCATATATTCTGATATGGCATACGTCACTACATCAGTTCTTTCCGGTCTGTCACGATGGAAAAGGAGGGGTTTCTGAAGAGCAGATAGTTCCCCAGTTCAGCATGCCGTGCTGCTAGACATATTGATTTCCCTGTTATCCCAACCCTCTGTAGTGGCGGTCGTCATATTCGCCACCCACACCAGTAGCAGAGATTAAATTTCACTGGGCAACGCTGCTGCTGATGGTGCGGCCAAAAGGGTGGTCTACCTTCCGGTCCCAAAAATTGCTGAATACGTCCTGACCACACCTTCAGACAATCATCAAAACACCCCATACACAGCTTTGCCCATTACACAGCTCATTGAACTGCAAGGCATAGCGCCAAATGAGGAAACAGCACTGTGGTTAAAGAGAAGGTGCAAACAATCCCCGACCGACCTGTTGTGGCACAAGAATGCACTGGCAAAGCCGTAATGCTATATGAACTACTCACAATAGCCTTTGATCAACTCCACCATCCCTCCCACAACTCAAAGCAACACATTGCAGCAGACATACAGAAAGATTGGTTTATCCCCAATCTTCAGGAACACCTCACAAACATAGTCATACACTGCACCCCAGGCACACATGCACCCCAGGCATGATGCTGCGGACACTGCGGGGCACCTTGCCCCAACCTTTTGGACCGTTCCGTGAGCATAGATTATGCAGACATGGGAGGGAGATGCAATGGGTCCCGGTATTTGATTGTTGTGGTGTGCTCTTTTTCACTTTAGGTTGAGGCAGGACCTTGCGCACATCGGGATATCAAATGTGCAACCACATTTTTAGTGCCTTCCCCCGATGGGGTGTTTTCGATGTGTAGAGGACTGAGATCGGCACACATTTCTTCAATGAGCTCTTCTAAGAGATCACAGCACTACTTGGCATCAAACACCGGATGTGTTCAATTTATCACCCCCATGTGGAGAGGATCAACGGCCTCCTTAAGAGCAAGCTGTCTAAGCTTTGCACCACGTTGAAGAAGAACTGCTTGCCCTTGGCCCTCTTCCGTTTATGCACACAATCCAGCAAGGACCACCATTTATCACCCCATGAGGTGGTGACCGGTCTACACATAAATATGCCCACATCACTTGTCAGGTGGGCATCAGATGCCCATCAGGCAAAAATTCAAAGACTATTTGACAACCCTAATGCATCTCCCGACAGATCGCCCCACCAAGACCAGAAAACACATTGGACTCTGAAAATACATCTGCGACTGGTGACCGATAAATCTTTGAAAACTCAATTGAAAGGAATCCCGCATCAAGCGAAAGCAAAAGGAAATGTAAAGTGGCAAGAGTAAAATTACATTAACTGCTCAAACTACATAAATTAAAACTATCAGCGCACCGAAACTCATGGTTCACACCGGAACTTCTCCCACTCCGATCCAACAAACGGTTAGCAGAAGTTAATTAGATGAAATCCCAGACAGAAGATAACAAATTTCCATTCACAACAGCTGCTAATGTCAAGGATGGGCACTCTGTCAAGAGCGGCACAGGGCATCCAGATAGGTTTTGGGGGTTGTGCTGATGTAAGGTGACAGATAAATACACACACAGCGGGAAGTTCAAACAGAACGAAGAGTAGGCAAGTGTAGCAGGAAAATATAAGGTACAAACAAACTGGATTTCCTCTTGGGTCGTATGTAGAAATGGGAAAGAGCGTTCCACGGACCTTAGTAAACTCCAGCCTTCTGCACAGATTGCTATAACAGACGCCTACACTGTATGCTCATGGCTGGGAACAACAGCTGTGGGTGTCTGTAACACTGAAACGCAACAAGGGAAGGGGCAGAGGTTGCCTGCCGGAAACCAACAGTCAAGCTCTGTACAAAGGGATCTACATACAATACAAGAGAAGACAAGAACAGAAATATCCAGGGAAAAGGAAGTCGATGAGCAAACTAACAGAAAGAAATGAAGGAAAAGAGCTATAACTGAAGTGGGTTACTTAAGGGAAGGACAGAGGACTCAAGGAAGAGAAGACCAGGGATCAAGAACAGAGAGTGAAAACAAGGAAGAAAGCAAGGGAGCAGCAGCCAGGAAAACAGGAGGGCTGCAATAACGGATAGCACAAAGTGCAGGTAAACTGTAGTGAACAGCAGAGGACTGTAGTAGGCTGCAAGGCAGAGAGCCCAGAGGAGCAGGACAGAGAGCTGTAGTAAACGGCAGACAGAGAGCCCAGAGGAGCAGGGCAGCAAGGAGCAAGCCCAAAGAAGCAGGGCTGCAAGGCAGGGAGCCCAGAAGATAAGGGCTGTAGGCAGCGGAGTGAAGCAGACTGCAAGGAAGGGAGCCCAGAGGACAAGGGCTGTAGGCAGCGGAGTGAAGCAGGCTGCAAGGCAGGGAGCCCAGAGGACAAGGGCTGTAGGCAGCGGAGTGAAGCAGGCTGCAAGGCAGGTAGCCCAGAGGACAAGGGCTGCAGGCAGCGGAGTGAAGCAGACTGCAAGGCAAGGAGCCCAGAAGAGCAGGGCAGCAAGGAGTGAGCCCAGAGGAGCAGGGCCGCTGACTGTAGAGGGCTGCAGAGGACTGTAGTAGGCTGCAAGACAGGAAGCCCAGAGGACAAAGGCTGTAGGTAGAAGGCAGCAGAGCGTGATCGGCTGCAATGCAGGGAGCCCGGAAGGGCACTGGATCAAAAACAGGATAAAGCAGGAACAGCATACACAAATCGTGGCTCTAGGGGAAAAAAGTGCTGGAAGGACTCTTAATGCAAGAGACTGAGCTCCTGCAGGCAGCTGCTTAAATACTGCCCTGCCCTGTACTGAGGCAGGCTAATTGGCAGCACCTGGAGCAGCACACATGAATACAATCTGCCTCCTCCCTCTCTGGTCCTGAGATGGTGGAAGCAGCACTGCTCCCTAGGGCTTCTGGGGATTGTGGTTCCAATGCTGACAAATGGGAATGGCCAGGAATTGATAGTTGTAGCAAAGTGCATTGGGGTACATGTAGTTAGTTGAGTAAAATAAAAAAGCACCAAAGTCACGCAAATGGGAATTAAGGACCAAAGTGTAAATAGGGGTTGTTCCAAGATTATTATGAAGATAAATGAATAACAAATAGTCCATGATAGTTGCCAATGTGTGCGCCCATGGCGCAGGCATGACAGCTAAACTCTATTAAAAAGCTATCTTAACAGCCATAGCCTCCGAATATCATTCCCGCATTGCCAATGCCAAATCCAATACAAAAGAAATGTTCACCATACTTAGGGAGCTAGAGAACCCCACCAACCCACCTAACACTATTGCGATAGATGCCGCTTAGTATACCAATATCCAAAATGCCATGCTCACAAAAATCAACTCCCTTTACAGGAAATTCAACACCAAACAATCCTTATTAAAACTCTCTCTAGCCCGGCCTTCATCCCCCACACCCCATACAAGGATCCTTCAAGACCTCCCTATGTTCCACTTCATCAACGTCACAGAGGCTGAAGTCATATCCATTATAAAAGGACTTAAATCCTCACACTGTAAAGGAGACATCTGTCCAGATAGGCTTGTCGAAGACTGTGCCAACACCCTAGCACCTCTCATTGCCGCGTTGATCAACGCTTCAATCTCCTCTGGCTTAGTTCCCACTAGCCTCAAGGAAGCCTGGGTGCTCCCCCTTATCAAAAAACCCACATTAGATCCCACCATCCCAACCAACTATCGCCCAATCACTACAGTCCCATTCTTATTAAAAATCCTGGACAGAGCAGCCTATCTGCAAATCCAACGATACCTTGAAGCCAACCACATCTTAGGTATCCACCAAAATGGGATTCCGCCAAGGCCATGGGACTGAATCAGCTTTACTCGACCTTAGAATTCAGATTGACAAAATCAGAGATGAAGACAAACTAGCCCTGCTGCTACTGCTTGATCTATCAGCAGCCTTTGACCTGGTTGATCATACAATCCTGAGCCACCACCTATCCACCTCATCCAACTTTTCAACTGAGTCCATTAGCTGGATCTGCTCCTTCCTAGGGGACAGATCCATGAGTCTTCTCCCAAAACGCCAACACTCCACCCGCCCCCATCACCTGTGTGGTACCTCAATGATCCTGTGTAACCCCAGCACTTTCAATATATTCACAATACCTCTTTTCACACTCCTCGACTGGCATACCTTTTACAAATTACGGGGATGACACTCAAATCCTCCTCCCTTTCTCTGGTAACTACCTTAAGGACTATGCCACACTCAACTCCATCCATACTACCATCCAGGCTTGTGTGGCTTCTCACTGGCTTTGTCTAAACGATGAAAAAACTGATACTTCTGCTGGGTCCTCCTTCAATGATCAAAGGACTGGACCCTAAATATTCCTCCTTTAAGATTGACGGCATCCCGATACCAGTAACACCCTTTGTGGAAACGCTGGCCGTATACCTACATGCCTCCCTTTCGCTCAGACGCCATGCCAATGCCATTGCCTCATCAGCTGCCCACACGACTAAACTAATCAACGCCGCCAGACCGTTCCTTTCCCCAGACAGTTCTCTGACAATTGCAAGAGCCACTATAGGATCTAGGCCCGATTACTGTAATGCCTTTTTTGGAGGCACATCTGACCACAACATACAAAAGCTGCAGGTCATCCAAAATAACGCCCTCAGAGCAGCACTGAACATTCCCAGAAGGGAACACATTACAGCAGCTCGCAAAAAAGTCAATTGGCTCCCTGTCCTTGAAAGGATCATCTTAAAAACATTGTCCATCACGCACAGGTCCAAGCATGCACCACCTTACCTATCCTAAAAACACACTAAAGCCTCCTCTACCAGACCTACTAGAAAAGTTTACTCCCGCTGCATCATCCAGCCTAAATTTAAACAGGAAAAATATGGAGGCTCAGGAGAGGGAGATCCCAAAGTAAGAAGCCATCAACCCAATGACACGTGAATGCAACGGAAGACATCATTTTGAATATTAGCCAGAGTGAACTAGACGGAGGCTGATATTCGAGAGGGGTCTGTGGCCAGAAGAGGGGGGCCTAGGAGTGAAGAATCATCACCTCAAGTGCAATCCAAAAGGAACTTTTTGTTGGTTACTTTTGAACCTATCAGGCCATCAGAAGCATGAAAGCTAACCTCGAAGGTCCTTATATCGCTAAGAACTGTTTGGGGAATCTGAGCCCGGAAGAGGAGGATCCACGGGTGAGACATCACCCAACAGGTCCTTGGAGACAAGAGACTTTCATAGAAAAGACACTTAACCACCGAAGGTCCTGATAGCTGAAGCTAGAACTGTTGTCTCGTGCTGTGAAAGCTCGAGCGTGTGCTGTGCTCAGAAGTCCCACCTTGTCCACCTCGCTTTCCAATTCGCTAACTGCCCTAGGCTTCTGTCAACGCATCAACAACCCCACACACATTAAAGGGTGAGCTCTTGACTGGCTAGCAGACCTCAATTGTAATATCTCTATTGAATTCAAGACTCCCTGTGCTTGGTCGGACCATCACACCATTGCCTTCTCAATCCCTCTTGCTGCCACCACTGGCCCGCAGTTCCAGGAAACTCACCAAAGAGAATCTTTTACCTCTCCTTGACGCTCTCAAACCCAAATCCCTTAACACGCCGGATCCACAAATCCTAGCTAGTCTCTACACAAGCACACTAACTGCTCACAGCAAACCAGCACACTCAACACCATCGCCCTATTCCCCAAAAAAACAAAGCCTACAACTCACCCCAACTCCTAGTACTCCCAGGAGCTTGCGGACCTCAGAACCGAAAAAAGATCTGCAGTCTTGTTGGAAAAACACCTCCACCGACTCTCTCAAACTGAAATTCACCAGCCTGGCTAAACAAAACAAACAAGCCATTATTACAGCTAAAGCCCCCACCTTCAACACTAGAATAGCCAATGCTAACTCAGACATGCAAGAACTATTCACCATCCTCATAGATTTGGAAACTCCAGTCCCTCAAGTCTCCACTCAGAATAAAGACTATGCCTGGTGTACAAGCATACAGCATGTGATGCTGCAAAAAATTGGCATGCTACAGAAAAAAAGACTTTCCAAACAAACCAGTCTTAAACACTCCCGCCAGGACACCCCAGCCAACCACGTCACTACGCTCGAAACCCCGAACAACCCACGGTTCAGGTTTAACAAAATATCTATTCGGGATACCCTACACATCCTAAAAAGCCTTAAACCCTCGAGATGTCTGCCCAGCCTCACTCATCAAAGATTGTGCGGAAACACTGGCCCCAATCATCATGGAATTCATCAATGACTTTCGCAACAGGCAAGCTCCCATCTAGCCTTAAAGAAGCTTGGGTCTTACCGCTACTAAAAATAAACTGTCTTGACCCAGCCATACCTAAAAACTACAGACCTTTCACCACATTACCATTCCTCCTGAAAATACTTGATAGAGCAACCTATGTCCAGATCCAATGTCATCTAGAGTCAAACCACATCCTAGTTGTCCGCCAGTCGGGGTTCCGCCCGGGCCACGGCGCAGTGTCGGCACTCCTCAATCTCCAAAAACCAAATGGATGAGATTAGGGACAAGGGTAAGCCTTCTTTACTGCTCCTTTTAGACTTGTCCGCAACTTTCAACTAAGTCGACCACAGCATACTATGCCACCATCTCACCCCTGCAGCCGTCTTCTCCCCAGAAGCAGTATCATGGATAACCTCTTTCCTAGAAGGTAGAGTTATGAAAGTATTCTCTGATAATGCTTATACACCAACTACGCTAACTATACCCAAATTCTCCTCCCCCTCTCTGGTGCCTACAGACGACGCTGCCCTGCTTAACTCCACATATGCCACTATTCAAGCATGCATGGCGTCCCATGGCCACTGCCTTAATGACAAGAAGACAGAACTCCTCCTAGTTGGACCCCATTCTGTGCTAAAAAAAACTTGACCCGACTACACAGCCTTCAACATTGATGGTACAAAGATCTCGGTCTCACCTGCCGTGAAAACTCTAGAAGTGTACTTAGACGCCACCCTCCCGTCACGTAAATGCCATATCCTCCTCAGCAGTATACTCAACCAAACTCCTCAATGCCGCCAGCCCGTATCTTTCAGTAGATAGCTGCCTAACGATCGCCCGGGCAGTAGTAGGCGCAAGGCTGGACTACTGCAACACCCTTTTCGCTGGCTCATCCTCACACATTATACATAAACTTCAGACTATTCAAAACAAAGTCCTACAAGCTGCATTAAACCTGCCTAGGTCTGAACACATATCTGATGCCTGTTGTAAGGAAGGCATGGTATCAAGAATAGACAGATACAAGTAATCACAGTTCAAGGGTGTTTATTAAACTGTATAGGTAGGGTGGAAAAACACCCAATGTAAACCTAAATCTAAGTTGGAAGCAAGCTACGACCATCAAATCAAAATAAGGCAGTCCTGGTGGCGTCTTGTCAAAATAAAAGGGCCTATACAAAGAAAAGAAAAACTATTGCCAATCCTTACAACTAAATACTAAAAAGAGTGTGGGATAAGAGTCACAAGAAAGAAAGAAGTGCTCACAAATGATTAGTCAGGATGTGGCCGGGGTCTCCCTTCCCCACGTTTTGAGAAAGAGAGGTGGCATGTAGGTCAGTGTGGTCGTTAAGGCCGAGATTAAGATCTTCTAGGAGGGTCACTTGTGAGGAGAGCTTTATATTGTGGCCTAGTGTCTGGAGGTCTTCCTGAAGGAGTTGATGGCAACCGGTGGGCAATAGACAACATGGATAGTAATGGTGTTGGTGGGGGTGGTGGTCAGTTTTAGTGAGAAGATCGTCGCAAGGTTCGTTAAGCGAAGTATTGAGTTGCCTAATGTGTATGTGGTCTTTAGCTATGAAGGCGGTTCCACCACCTCTGGAGGTCTATCGCTTCAGGAGATAGTGTAGCCTGGGGGAATGGCTAGTGATGGGGCCAGGCATGAGGCTGCTTGTAACCATGTTTCTGTGATTGCTAGGGCATCAAGGTTGTTAACAGATAGAAGGACATGGATGCCCAGAGCGTGGGCAGGGAGTGAGTGTGCGTTGATCAGGGCCAGGTTGAGAGCAGATTTGGTAGGGTTGTTGGTCCCTAGGTCTGTTTTAGGCAATGTAATGAGGGGTTGGTGGGCAGATTGGTGGCGGCAATAGTTTTGTTCAGGGAGTATAGCATCGGTGACGATGCAGCATGGGGGCAGTGTCTAAGTTAATTGGCTGGCATCTGAATGCATAGCAGTTGGATAGCTGTTGGCAGTGTTGAGAGGGGGTACATAAGGTATGGTAGGAGTGATGGCATGGGTGGCCAAGCTATTCCTTTTAGGGGAGGTGTTGTGATGGGTATGCGGGGTAGCTGCACTTAAATTAGTATAGGTAACTGAAGCTGCAGTAAGTATTGCAGCAGTTGTGGCAGAGATGGGGAGTGTGGGAGGGCACAGCTGCTGGCAAGGCAGTATTGGAGGCAGTATTAGAAGCACTAGTAATAGAGGCAATGGAGTACCTAGCAACATTTGTAACTGTGCTGGCATAGTGAGCAAGGGGTGCCGCTATGGGGTTTGCAAGATTTGAAGTCGTGGCACTAGGGCATGTATCGACATTTGTGGCGGTATAGTGGAAGGTAGTGGGAGCGGCTGCAAACATTGTATTAGTAGGCTCAGCAATGGGGCACATATCAACATTTGAGGTGCCAAAGGTGCACATATCAACATTTGATGCGGCAGAAATGCACATAATCAACATTTTGAGACGGGCATGGGCAGATATCAACAGGTGTGGCGGTAATGGGGTATATAGCAACATTTGAGGCGGCAGGGGTGCACATATCAACATTAGTAACAGTTTCAAAGTTAGTAGGAGGAGCAGCTGCAGTGGCAGTAATCAAGGCAGTAGTCACAGTGTGCATACCAAAGTTTGTGGCAGAATCATAGACGGTAACTAGAGCGTTAGTATCTGGGTTGTTCTTTTTCAGCACAGGTGCATTGTGAGGACTCTGGGCAGTAGGCAATGGCCAAGGAGTGAGTCTCTCGCATGTGGAGGTAGTAGAAACTTTAGATTTGGGGAGAGAGGCTGCATAAGCGCTGGGGATGATAACGTGGACTAGATCAGCAATCGTTAGAATAGGTGCACATGCGTTCAATACCAAGCTGGAGGAGAGGTTTTTGCTGGTAGCAGGGCGATTGATTTCCATCGCAGGAGGAGGTTCAGAGACAGTGTAGGGCAACAGTACTTTGTATGAGGGTGCATTCATGTTAAACCTGGAGAACTTGTTGACTGTGCTGCTGACCGTACCTGCCCGTCGGTTCCAGGATGAGGGCTTGCGGCTACCGCAGCGAGAAGGCGCAGAATCAGTATTTGCCAAGTTGAGAGCTGTTGGTGTGGGCTCATATGGGAGTTGTAGTCGTGTTTCGGAGGTGAAAGGCTATGGGGTAAGGTTGTTGTGCATTCCTCGGCGCAGGTTGTGATTATGATCAAATATCGAGGGGATGAGAGTACAAAGTACGGTTGCGTGTATGATGGTGGTGAGATCTGTTGGCTGTTTGCGGTGTTCTTGTCATCGGTATTGTGATGGCATTTGGCTGGTCAACGGATTGGCATAGGATGCTGCGTGCAGAGGAGGCGTGGCCGGAGTGGGAGGAACTACAGGGTGTGGGTGTCGAGCCTGGTTAGTATTACATGGCCCGGTTGCGTATGGCATTGTGCATGGTGGGAGGAAGAGTGTGGGGTCTGGTAACAGGATGTATCGAGCAGCGACAAGGTTGATAAGGTAGGCACGCTTCAGATATGTAGTGCTTAGAGGCTTATTCGACACGGTATTAGCATCTATCGCAAAAGGGTGAGCCTTACCTTTCAACAAGCTGCCTCGTTCGACATGCTGTGAGACCTCGGTACGAGTCTTGCCGAAACCTTCTATCAGGTTCCATCTTGGAAGGAGTATGTCCACGAAGTACCGCGGCCAGCGCAGGGAGCAGTGGAGAGCTGCAGAGAGGCTCAGTGGCCTTGTGGTTCGGCCTTTGGGGACCGCCAGCTTCGTAAGGAGTTTTGTCAGGAAGTGGAACAACCACAAATTTCATGGTCCCTATGTAGTGATTTTCCATGCCCCTCGCTGTAAAATTGGATACACCTTTCAGATGTCCGCAGAGCACCTCCGAACACTACACAATCACCTTAGTAAACACTAGATATTGTCCACTGACCTCAGCATTTGTTATTATAACTAGCGATTCTCACAGTATTACGCTGTTTCAAACCTATTTCTCTCTCTCTCTCTCTCTCTCTCTCTCTCTCTCTCTCTCTCTCTCTCTCTCTCTCTCTCTCTCTCTCTCTCTCTCCCCCCCCCCTCCCTCTCTCCATCTCTGCACCCTACCTTTTGTGGGCATTCTCTTTTTTCCTTGGGTGTCAAGAAGATGGAACCTGCGACCTCTGACTCTTCAATTTATGTTAGAAAACGTATTAGTTATGACATTAGCTCTAGATGTTCATATTCCTATAAGTATGTTATGCATTTTACTGCAATATTGTTTATCATTTTAATGTTTAGTTTAGGGATTTATTAGGGATCTTCTTTTATATGGGGAGCTCATATAAAAGAGGGGGGTGCACTCACAAACATAATCAACAGCACCACAAGCATGTATAACAGTGACAGACGTAACAACAAGGATAACAAATCAATAAGTACCCCTGTGCATATGAGTATAACTTTAAACACGATATTAGAACACCTTTCCCCCCTCTGTCTTTAAAAGTATTAATCGTAACTTAACTACCCATGATGATGATGATGTTAGCAGTAGAAGTGTGGTTAACAAACTCACTGAGCTACACAAAAGAAATAAATCGCAAGCTCAAAGGGCAAAATGTAACGCCTATCACAGGTTTGGCCTTGATGCTATTGAGGATGTACGACATCCCGACATGACCAACAGCTGGTACACTGACATGACTGCAGTAGGGAGGCAAACAGCAAATGGTAGCTGTTATGTCTGTTCACTGATCCTGTATGAGTCAGTGGCACCCAAGGTATTAGTACCCCAAGAAGTACCAATTATAGAGTCACAGTGCCTGGTTCATCTTGCGCTATGTAGGGTTAAAGGCACCTTCCAGGCACGCAGAGTATGACTCGAGCTCATCGATCCAGATCCCCTGCAATGTAGCGATAATCTGAGAGACATTAAATGCTTGTAACAACCATATCTGTTATCCAGGGACTGAAATATATAAATAGCAAATGGCAAGATACCACACTCGCCTGTCTGGCAGGGGGCCTCTTGGGGTATGAAAAGGAACTCCTAGCTCGAGTGAAAGCAACCTGCGCACAAATCTGGACAGAGCACATCACACAGTTGACATGGATCGCAGCAATGGAAAAACCAGTCAAGGTGCAACGTGAAGAAACTTAGGAACTTTGCTTCCACAGTGAAGGAACTATTTGTATTGACTCTAATGAAAAATGCAATAGGACTCTCCTAATTCCAGACCTGAAGAAGGGCACAGCCGCTGTGATGGATTACTACTGGGTCTGTGGCCAACAAGCGTACTTGCTTCTCCCACCATCATGGAGGGGCTACTGTTTGTTGGCCACACTGAACTCTATGAGTAATCCCAGAAAAACGCCTGCAAGGGGGGGGCAATAACTGACACAGCCCCAACCGTTTCTTCTGCATTCGAGGAACAGAATCAGTTACCACCACCAGGATTTCACATTCTGCCCGGAAGAGGGCAATATGAAAAGTTGAGGAGGAAGAAAAGACCATCAAACTATCTGTCCAGAGACTCATCAGCACTGCTTGGGGAGGTTCCTGATGAATACTGACCGTTCAGCTCGACAGAGACCTTCTTTGCATTGATATATGATATGATATGATTGGTTATTTATAGCGTGCTTAATACCCAGAGGTTTCTAAGCGCGGATCCGGGGATCGAACCGCTATTGCTCTGTGTCGTCTTGCTTCCAAGGCGAGAACGTTGCCGCTGAGCTATCTTCCCGTGCTTTTGCTACCCGGTGTACAGGCAGCAGCTAATGCAAAATGGCTGCAGATAGCATGCTGGGAACTGGTCCAGTTGGCAAATCATACTGAGCACAGGTTCAGCATCGTAAAGGTCGAGCTGTAAGCCTTAAGCCCGATGACGATGCAGAACAGATATGGCCTGGATATGTTGACGGCGATGGAAGGAGGTGCGTGTTGAAAAATCATGGATTTGTGCTGTACATTCATACCTATAAAATGAGGAAAATGGGTTGTTGTCCCACATAATCGCAGCCGTACACGGTATAGGAGTTTGCATGAAAAAAGGAGGAATCCAAGGAAATGATTGGTTCGATGTTCTGTTCGAATGGGCCCCATCCTGGCTGGGGGCCATTGTGAAGATGCTAGTGCCTGCCATCATATTCATCTTGGTCATCTTCTGCACCTGCCAAATGGACCTCTGGTGTTGTGCCAAATCAGTACCTAGTAGCGCAATGATTGCGGTGTCAATTGGAGTTTCAAAGGTACCTCACAATACAAACTGATCACCCTATCCCACATATGATCCCCATCCCCTATGGAGACGAAGTAGACTGCTTATACCATACCACCACTGTCCTACCTCCTGATCCCTAAAACTATGAGGAAGTATGCGGAAGATCCAGCAGGCGATAGGGGATGCATCTATATGACATGTACTCCGGAAGAATATGCACAATCAGGGGAAAGCTTGGGGTCTGTCTGCAGATCATGGATACCATGAAAAGGAACCCCACCATATGAGGCAGCAGTGAGGAGGGAGAATGAGCGCATGTGTACGGGGAGTTTGTTACTGTAGAACTAGCGAAAAGGGGGGAATGTTGTGCAGGGAACGACCCTATCCCACCCCGCTAGGTGCTTAAGGGTGAGGGGAGCCCCATTGGGTGATCTCATATAGCCCATGGTCAAGGAGGAGGGCCGAAGGTCCTCACACAATCATAATATTATATGTGATTTAGACGCAAAATAAGTAGGCGCCATTTGTAGCCTTGGTCGAAGCATTGGGCCTGCATGGCCAAGCAGTATGTAGTGTGTTAACACATGCTGCAAACCTGACGAGGAAATCTGAATAGGCCCAAGCGCTGATGAGAGGCCAACACCACTGCTAGCTGCCACATAAATCCTCCTTTGTTCTAAAATTGTTCCCAATATGTTTGTTCTAAGGAAGAATGTGCCCTGCAAGGCCAGGAGACAGTGATGGGTGCCTTAGTGTATGTGATATCACAAACAGGCCAAAGCAGGCCTTCAACCTCCACCCAGCCAACTATGAGTTATAGCCCCTGCCTCTGCCTAGTCCTAAGACCCCTGAATTTCATAATACTAGTTGACCCCAGACCACCGACCATAAACCAATCAACAATAAAAGATCTAAGAATATGGTTGTCCCACCTTTATTCTATAGTGGCATGATTTGTAATGCGAGGTACAGGGAGGGATACATTATAGTTCAAAAGCGAGAATGGAAGGGTTGGAAGTCAAGAGACGTAATCGGGTTGAGTGAAATGTCTGTGTGGGTTAGCGTGACCTTGAGACTCCCCCATGCCAGTATTTGGCCGACCAGGTGCACTGTATAATGATAGAGTAGCCTTATTTGCAAATGTAGCTAATTGTTTCTTTGGCCTTGGTTCCCTGGCGATGATGAGCCCAGCAGACCTCACATGATGGAATATTGACTGACTGGGCTGGGACCAATGGCCTGACATCCCCTATGGAGCAGGATGCTCATATATAGGGTCCCGCCAACCAGCCGCGCAGGTTTTCACTATATGTGATGATGTCACATGTGACGATGTAGCTCCTCTTAAGCCACTGCTCACACTCCTTGTTAGAACGTTCCTGGGCAGCAGAGTTCTTTGCTGGCTCAACTATCTTTGTAGAAGTAAAACTTGTTATCCTTGCAAGAGTTTCTTGGGTCTTTTTCCCAGCCGGTCAATTTATTTTCTGGTGTTAGCGTCTAGGGGCATTTGTCAAAGGCTATCCATTCTTTCTTCAGGAGAATTTCATCCGGTCACCCTGGTGTCTGAGCAGTGCAACCCTCGTAGCCAGATCCTAATTGGGCCAGGGCCTACATCTGCCTGGGCCACCTGTGTGCTCCCTGATTGGCTGGGGTGATCGGGAGGGGGGGCAGGGGCGGGGGGTTCCACGCAGTGATCTGAGTTGGAGGGAGGCTTTGTAGTTCAGATCTCAGGGGGGAAGGTTTTAAAAGGGCTAGTCACCATCGTGGAACTTTGTACTTGGAGAGGTTTGGGGAGGAGCTGGTTTCCCTCTGTACTAGGTTTGCTGCTTGCTTTGCTAGTAAAATAGCTTACACCTGAACAATTTAGAATTGCTGGGGCCTGCTTACTTCTCTTTTCCTTGGGAATTTCTAATTGGTGTTTCAAGTGTGCTTTCAAGGGGAAATACGTGTTTTTTGAAGCCAGCTGCTCAATACATAGGAGGTTTTTCACTGCACTATTCTAGCTCAGTGAGGGGAAGGCATTGTTTTGCGTCAAGAGAGTGTCGGGATGCATGTTTCTTCCCCTCTGCCTATGTTTTGGTGTACCTCGCTTATGTTCTGTGAAGTGCGTGGCCAATGATTGCATTTGGGTCCATGGCTGATATTGTACTTTTAAGGAGGCTTCTCCAGCCCTGTGTTGGTGCCCTCAGAAATCCTGTTTGGGAATGGCCATATTCTAGACCCCACTGTCTGGGTGCACCTCACCTCCTCATTCCCAGAACTGAATGTGGGGGTTCCATTTAAACCAAAGGAGTCGGTATTTATTGACTATTGGAGGTATGGGGGTGGGCCTTGGGAAGTATGGACATATTTTGCAGGGTCACATCCAATAGGTGGCGTTCCTTACCACGCAGAGTCTCCTGCTACCCGGCTCCCTAAACCCTCGGCACAGCATGCTGTCGATTCACATTTTACACATGTGAAATGTGAAAATTGCAGTTACCGCAAGATTTTCCCTTAAGCCCATAATCGGAAAGAGACTGCATGTGCTACCGCATGCAGAGATTTCTTTGTGAAATCCAAAAGACTCCTAGCTAGGGCCTCTGAGTGATAAAGCATGATCTATCAACAGCAATCCATGTCTGAACTTTTATTGTTTTTGAATGCTCAGATAGGATTACTTCAGTCTGAAATTTCCATCCGGGATTCTCCTATCACATTTCACGTGAATTAAAGGAAGAATACATTCTTCCTGTTGGTATTTTCAGATCAAAAGAGCCAGTGATATAACGAGCATTAGCAGAGTCCGCATGATGGCAAAGACCTTTGTTGCATTGCAATGTTCCTGCTCATGGAGTAATGCGCACAGTGTGTGGGAATAGCTTCTGCCATTTCTGCATTGTTCATTAGACCCGAAGACGCCATAAAAAAGATTTTCTCTATGTTGGTAGGTCTATCTTGTATGTAACAAGCAAAACATGGCACTAGTATCTGACCGGGAGGACACGTGTTAGTAATAGATTTTCAGGCCGATTCATGAAATTTTCGGCGCAAGCCCGCGAAAGCCTGCAAATCGCAGTGCAAGTGAGAAAATTGCAGCGATACCTGCGCACAGCGATTCATGGAAGTCTGTACGCGTGTAAATCCCTGGATGTGCGCTAAAATTCTGCGTGACGCACGCTGGCGCACACGTCTCCAAACAGCGTGCGCTAAGCACACAGCGAAAGCGCACATAGCGCAGCGTACACAACAAAAGTAGGCGGAACAGGGTGCGTAACATGCAGAATGGGGAACAACGCGTGAAAATGTGGGCGTCACGGGGGAAGTACAGGAGGCAAATACGCGGAACGCCCACACACGCATCTACAAAACATATTCATGGAATCGAACGGGGCTAATGCATGCGCCAAAAAAGACGCGCTAATCCGGAAACACGTACGCCAGCAGGAAGCAGGCATACGTGGACCCGCGCAGCATAAAAGTGCGCGCAAACAACAAACAAGCTCAGACGCCAAGATGAATATACCGTTCCTAGCAGCAGTGGTCGTGGGATACCGCAGGAGGAGGATAGTCAGGCCCAGAACCAGCCTTTTTGGGATGCCTGATGACCAGGTATATGGGAGATACAGGTTTCCACCTCACATAATACTCGACCTGGTGAGTAAGTGGGAGGATGACCTCACATCACCCACCCTGTGCTCCCAAGCACTCAGCCCCCTGGAGAAGGTCCTCAGTGTAGTGCATTTCTTGGCCACTGGATCATTTCAGTGGACAAGTGCTATAGTGGGGGGGGTGTCACAGGCCTCGCAGTCACGCTGCCTACACCAGGTGTTGGCCATCATGACTGCACGCCCATCAGTCCGCAGGCACATATACCTGCCCAGAACACCTGCAGAAAGGCAGGCTGTCGTCCAGGATTTCTACGGGGTGGCACAATTCCCCAAAGTGCTCGGTGCCATTGATTGCACCCATGTGGCTCTACGTCCCCCCAGGGCATCGGAGAAAATCAATAGAAACCGCAAGCACTGGCATTCCATCAACGTGCAGGTAGTATGTGATGCCAAGGGAATCATCACCTCAGTATATGCCAACTATCCAGGGTCCACCCACGATAGTTTCATTTCCAGAATGTCAACCCTAAACCGGGACCTAGAAACTGGGCGGCATGGCGATACATGGCTGCTTGGTGAGTATAAATGCCACTGCACATGCATGCATGCATGTCAGATACCGAGTAATGTCACAACCCCACTAATGATACCCATCACCACCTCCCCAGGGGACAGTACCTACCCTCTGAGCACCCACATGATGACGCCAATTTGGAACCCCACCACGCCACCCGAGGTAAGATACAACACAGCCCATATTGCAACCCGGGGCATAGTGGAGCGCACATTCGGAGTGCTCAAGTCACGCTTTCGCTCCCTTGACCGTTCTGGTGGGCAGCTGTTATATGCTCCCGCAGTAGTGTGCAGGATCATAGTGCAGCATGTGTCCTGCACAATGTTGCAACACGCCGGGGCCTGCCGGTGGACATGGTGGTGCCCCCACATCCCCAACAACATGCAAGCCCGCTGCGCATGGGAGGGGAAAGGGCATGTGGTGAGGCAGTCCGTACACAGCTGGTGGCTAATTACTTCACATAAAATTATACCCCTGTGGAGTGCACACAGCCCTGGCACATACTAGCTGACAATCAATGATGATGACACTCAACTGTCACAAGCATACCATCCTGAGATTGGTCACCTGGAAGTGTTACATTGTGTGCATCCCAGCCTACCCAAACACCACCAATGCTGTGTCATCAAAAGACATACATCTATGCTGCTAAATTCATTACCCCCTTGCTAAATACAACATGAGAACAGCGCCATGTCACCCAACGCCTCCTCAGCTCCACCACCAAACACACTGTTGGGGAGAAGCTGGACCCCCACCAGGGCTGTGGGGCCCAGCAGCCATACCCTCACCAGCTATGGGAGACCCCAACACCTCCCATATGGCCCACAGAAATGCAAAGGAGACCCCAGCAGGCAGCCACATGTTCCAAACTGTGTTTATTTCTGGGCAACAAAAAAGAAAAAAACACGCAGAGCGTCGTGCACATCGAGAGTTCAGGCGCCGTCTCCCCCGGGGCTGGCTTGCATGCCAGCTTTGTACTCACACTGCAGGCTGACCTCACAGAATTGGATCAGCTCCCAGAAACCTATCTCCTCCTGCTATTGGCTGCTGAGTAATAGGTTACCTATGTAGCCCTTATAGAGAGCCTGATAATTGGATGTTAGACTTTTGCGTCAGTGGGTTGGTTTAGCTGTGCCAGCCCACCATTACCTAATTCTAGCTTGTTGCATTATGAATTTGTTCCCATAACTTTTTAGCTGAAATAAGTTTTTTCGCCCGTAGGCTCTCAGTGTTCATTGGCTAGGGCTGAGCCATTCTTGTTACAATTATGTTTCAAATGTTGTGCGAGTCTTTTCGAAAATGTCTTTTGTTCCCAGAAAGAAAAGAAAAAAACACACTGGGCTTTGGTGCTTTGCCGTGGCTTAGTAGCATTAGTGGAGAATTAAAAAATGTTTGTCTGCAGAAAGCAATGTTATCTGACTGCGCGACCTTGGCTGCTCGTGGGTTTGCAAGGAGTATTGGTGAAGGCATCTGCAGCTAGTGTTCAGTGAGAGAAATGAACTTGGCTGTAATTTTCCTGAAACATGGCTTTACACTGTGCAATTAGACCATGTTAATTCATATAGGCATTTGAAAGCCTTTAAACAGGGATTTTTGTGTTTGTAGATTATGATATTGCTGCATTGATTGTAATGTAGCATGGAAGTTGCACTGTTGGTGTAGTGAGTGTCTTTCAGCATATTTGTCACCCATGGGTGTGCTGGGGCCTGGTTCAAATGATAAGTGCGCTCCTTGTTCTTCCTGCTGTTCTTCTGTATATGTGCCTGGGGTGAGGGGGCAGGGGTTTGATCTCGATTTTCCCTCTTCAACACCATGGCATGTCATGCAATGTGAAACCAAACAAAGCAATGCACAGGACCTGACACAAGTGTCACAAAGTACACTGTCCCTAATGGAAACTGCCCACACACAATATGCTCCCAGTAATGTTTAACTAACAGCACACATTACCAGATACCACCAACACAATGCTGCAACACACCATGGAAAAATGCAAAAACATGACAGTACTAAGTTCAAGTAGTGGTAGTCTTACAACCTGAATACGCCTGCACATCGACCCCTTCCTACTGTAGAGTGTTGCTGCCTCGCAAATGTCTCAGTGTACTGCATACAACATGAACTGCATCTGCAAAGTAGACGGCCTTGTGAAGACATGAGGAAGGAACCTGCAGATTAGGAGGAAGACATGGATGCACAAGCACATATCAATACACCATGCAGTGTACAATACAACAACAATATCCACTAGGGATGTCTACACAGTATTGACTACAGACTGCCCACACATGGGAGCCCAACGTCACTGTGTAATTCACTGTCACTTGGTCACACCGTTTGGAAGCCCATGGAAACGGGAATCAGGAGGGGTGTGTGTCTCACGAACCCAAGCATCTAACCCAAACTCAGGACAAGCCTGCATGTGCCCAGCTGAAATACAGTGGATGCCCTTGGGAGCCACCCAGGCAACACACTGTAAAAAAAAAAAATCAAAAATGGCCATATGGGGGCTAGAGGGGGTGGGGGAGGCCACCGAGGAGGTTCGAGGACAGTGTGCACACCAACACACACCTGCGTGGATGTTGCGAGAAAAAAAAAACCTCCTTGGGCTCATGGCCTGCACGGCTATGCCATTGTGGGAGAACTGCTGTCGCTCTGCTCATCCTCTGCTGCTGCATCAGGAGGCGGTGGCACTATGGGAGGCAGCCCACGCAAAGCCCTGGTATGGTCCTCCATGGCAGCAAGCATGCGGGTCTGGAAAGTCTGATTCTGGAGGATTAAAGTGCAGAGATCTCCATGCAGCACATCACGGGTTGCCTGCATTTCTGCACGCATGGCCTCGCGTGATGCCCGGATCTCCTCATGTGTTGCATGCAGCTCAGCTGAGAGCGAACGTGTGAGCTGCTCCAGCTGCTGTTCTGCCCTTAAATTATTGGAAGCCTCAAGTTCAACCAGAGTCTGCCTGAGGTTATGTAGTTCTACCCTCGGGGCTTCCCTGTGGCCCTGGGACTCTATTGATATGGATTTGCGCAGAGTCTCCAGTGCTGGCCATCTGTCCCTGTTGGATGCCAACATGTCTTCCCTGTGTGATTGGCAAATGGAGGCTGTTGCCTGCTGTTGTTGCTCCATCTGCCTTTCAGGGGTGATAATGGAAGTGGCCACCCTCGCCATTGCCTGAGCCATCATTTCTACTGATGCTGCCTGTTGGGTTGCCATACCGTACATGGAGTTTTCCCATACAGTATTGCCTGGTGGCGCACGGCCACCGCGCCGACGGGCACCACACCTGTTTGGGGCAAGGCGATTTGTACCTTGCTGTGTTGGCACTGCCTGAGGCTGCAGGACTGCATTCCCCCTCTGATCTGCTGGCCCAGTAACAGGATCAGATGCTGTGGAGTGTGACCCTGCATCCGTAACCACCAAAGGCGGGCCTACCAACACTGACATCCCCATAGAGGGTTCTACCACTGGTGCAGGTGGGTTGGACAGAACAGAATCACTGCCAGAAACACTTACCTGCAACGGCACATAAGTCTCATCATCCGATTCAGCACCTGAATAGAGGTCTGGGGAGGTGCACCCAGAGACACCCCTGGACAGTATGGACTGCAGTAACATTGGGTTTTCACCCACCACCACACCATGTCCCCCACTGGTGCCCGGTCATGCCTGAGATTCCTCCTGGGTCTGCACCATCTCCTCAACCTCAACAGCATCAAGTGCGTCATCACCTGCAATTACATGAAAGACAACAAATGGAAACAGGCATGAGCACCATAGCACACACATAGGCTGTGATAAGCCAGAGATCCAGTACATGATTTACACATGTCCCACATGACTATAACTCTGCCATGCATGCACTGTCAAAGAGTTGGAAGTGGAGTCAAAAAGGCAGACACTGGGGAGAGCAAGATGGAAAAGCAACACATTTGCAGCATGTTGGGTAGCACTGGCATCACACATCAGGTTGTGAGTGGCATGTCCAATACACATACATGACACATGCCATGACACAGATGTCATGTAGCATAGCCACAGTAAATTACAAAACTACAGCAATATGTCGGTGAATGAGTACTGTCACACATCCATGTCACATCGACATGATGCAAAGATTAATGCTGAATAGTGTTGAAAAATATGCATTTTGCACACACTGAAACACATCCAGTGTCCAATAACACAGTCATTGTGGGCTGATCAATGATTGGTCACTTTAACATTACATGAAACATCTGTCATCTTCCACATGCAAACAGGCCCTAATAAAAAATGTCTGCAGCCCAATACTCCATCGTCCTGAATGGTGTAATCACTAACATAACCAGGTAAAAATAGTGGCCCAGTGTGGGCTGTAAACAATGACCGAAGCATATCACATATGTTGCAATAGGGCAGAAAAATGCGTAGTAAAAATGGGAGAGTGGAAACAATCAGCCTGAATGAACACTTAGAAAATCTGAAAAATGTAGTTGCAAGATGACAGTTCAAGGTAAAGTGCACTAATGTGGGCCTAATTGTCAACTGTGGGCAGAAGGGATACAGTCATACCCAAATCCAAGGCACGTGATTGTTTGGGAGGAAGCAAATGGGTGACCCATAACACTCAGGAGTACACACCCTCACCTGGCACTCAATCAGAACCCGTCACCCAAACAACATTTACATGGATTACACACACACGCATGGGCACTCACCGGAAAATGTGTCGTAATCAATTAGGTCTCCCACACCTTAGACCTGTTCCTCTGTGACGAAGGTCCCAGCAACAGACTCATGTTCAGTGAGTTTGCTGTCCTCTTGTGGAGACCCACCGCCAGTCACCAGAGTAGCGGCATGATTTGAGGCAAGCTTGTTCTTTGCTCTGCGTTTCAGGTCATTCCACCGCTTGTAGCACTCTTCAGCTGTGCGCCTCACAAATCCAAGGGCACTTATGCGGTCCGCGATGGTCTGCCAGTGTTCCCTACGTTGACCAGGTGTGGTCTTGCACCCTGCAGTCACCAACATTTCACGGCTATGTGCAGACACATAGCTCACAAGTGCATCAGGTTCGGGGTCATTAAAGCAAGGCTTCCTTGACGTGCCGGACTGTGTAGCCCTGTCTGGGGTCTCAGCCTGTAGTGCGAGAGCACCCTTCTTCCTCTTACTTCAAAGGTGGAGCAGAGCCTGAATGGCTTGCGCCGCTCTGGTCAGTAGGGGCAGAAGCGCAGCTGGACTGGGTACTGGGAGTGTGCGAATGCACAATGACCATAGGTCTTGGTGCAGGCATTGGCTGAAGTGTGATGTTGGCAGGGGCAACGTCAGTTTGATGGACCAGGACCAACACTGTCCTGGCTGGGAGACTCAGAGCTGGGGTGGATAGAGCTGCAGCTGCCCCTGCAGCCTCTCCACCCTGCCTACTTGGGGCAGCAGATAACATTGCTGCCCCAGATCCACGTGGCCTGGTGACACCAACTTGCACCGGCACACGTGGCTTAGACTTACTGACCTGGAAGTCAGCCTGGGAGTCATCCTGTGCCAGCTCAGGAGCCACAATGGGCTGGTCCAACAAGGGCTGAGCTGGGATGGTGTCAGCCACGTTTCCCTCAACCATGGGGGGGGGGGCATGGGTGTCCCTGATTGGTCCTCCACATATGGGGGTCTAGGGGCACCCTGCAAATCCTGGCCACGTCCCCTACCGCGCCCACCACGCCCACCTTTTGGAGGTCTGCCACCTTTGCCTCCCTTACCGCTAGGTCGACTCCCAACCATGGCACTGATGTTGTTGTGCGTATGGGAGTTGCAGTAAACAATTGTCCTGGGCAATTGGGGGTGAAAGGGGTAGGGTACTAGATGGGATTCGTACCCTAGTGCTCTAGCAAGGCTGTCTGTGACCCCTGGGGCAAGATGACGGGTCACGCAACGTACAGGCACCCCAAAAACAAAAAGTAACGTGCACGCAACCCCTCATAGACCACATGTGTGGAAAAATGAACCTGCACTACGCTGTGGCACCCAGAAACACAAAAACAAGCGTACGTGTGTTACACACAGCCTACAATGACCTCTGAAGGGGTACGTGACACACGGGGCAAGCACAGTTGGTAAATGTGTGCGCGACTCACCGTCTGCCTGGAAAAAGAGCATGAAAAAAACATGCGTGTGCGTGTAGGCAACACCCCCGCCAAAAGAAGAACTGTATGCTGTGTTAGGGAGAATTCTCTGTAAAGGCTAATTTTCCAAATCTAGTGAGTCCCCAGCAGCTTTGCTGGATTTTTGGGGTTTATTTTTTCTCCTGCTAAGAGTGAGACTCTTTTACTCCCACTCTTAGACATGATTTGAGGTGTTCCTTTATCTTTCCATGTGTTTTATAGGCTATGGAGCCTTTTACTCCATAGGGTCTCATGTGTTTTTGATGTGGTTTACACAGCACCCTCCGTGCCGTAACCCAGGGGTGTCGTAGCAACCCCCCAACATAGACTCCATACCCTGGGACTGACTACTCTCTCCCAGGGCATGTAAAGTCACCATTGGCTTTACTAGTCCCAAATTATGAACAGAAACCAGTACTAACCATCATATTTTGGACATACTGGTCGGGGCAATTCGATTGCCTCGGGGTCTGTTGTTCGAGGGGGCACGTCTACGTCCCCCCTGATCGAGTTTTGGCTGGTGGCAGTGGATACTACTTTTTATATTCGACCGCAAATATATCTCTATGGGATTTTCCCATTGTTCGAGGCTACCAACTTTAATTATTTAATTCTTATAGCCTCGAACATACCACCGGTTTATTTATTTAATATTAATTCACCGGTTGGTATTGTTTGCCAGAACTCGATTGTAAAATGGCGTTTGTGTTCTCTTCTGTGACTCCAACCAAAGTCCAGCCCTTTGTTCCACTTTTTGGCAGGCTTCTCCACAGAAGCCTCCAAAAGTGGTGCCACTCTGTCTGGGTACCACAGGGGGTGTGGGAGGGGTTTAGGCATCCTGGACTGAGTTACCTTGGTAACTCAAGTCGCACTCTTGTGTGATTGGCCCAAGTGGTGAGCCGGCAGGCTCACCACTTAGCATGTTTGATTGACAGCTAGGCTGAGTGAATGGGGGTCTGCTGCTTAAAAGCAGGGCTTTGGGGACTGGAACTTCAGAAGTCGCTACAGGACCTAAGAATCCGAGGAGGGAGAAGCTGAGCCAACCTGCAACGACGACACCACCGGTGGAGCCCTGCTGAACCGTCTCACCACTTTTCCCGACGATAGAGGAGATCTCCAGTCCAGAGAGTCTTCTTCCTTTGACTGGTGGGGATAACCAGTGTTGCCTTCTTTTCACCTTCCTGGAGCATCTCGTGGCCGCCTTGCCCGTGCCAAGCACCCCGGCAACCGGAATACTACGGTTTACCACTACCGCGAAGAGAAGGGTAGTACCTTTTAACCCAAGAACTCCACGGCTGGTTTCTTCCCTGGCAGTGCAACGACCTTCATCTTTCCTCCACGGGGAGACCTCCTCTTCCTCTGGACGAAACACCGACTTGCGCCTGCTGCCAGGAACAACTGCCCTCGCTGGAGCTTCCTTCACACTTAAGGTACTGTGTCCCACCTGGCTTCCCTTGCGACAGATCGTTCGGGGTGACAGTAAAGTCTCGACTTTCTAACCTGGGCTAGCCTGGGACAGCCTAGCTAACTTTTCCTGACTTTAATTTCATCCTTTTTGGTGCAAACTATCTACACGACTCTTTAGGCATAACCCCACTGTGTGAACCTGGACCCTTTCTGCTTGCTGTCTCCAAGAGTGGGCCTTGCAATTGAATTCCTTGCTCTCCAGTAGAACTCTGCCTATCCTGCCTTACTGTGGTTCTTTTAAAAGTATTGAAACGTGTGTGCTTCCTTAACTCTGCTTTTTTTCCTCCCTTTCTTTATAACTTATTAGAGTGCCATCTTATGTTAAACGCTCACCTCTGTCTGAAAATAAGTGATGTTTCTCACTAAGACTTGTCTAATAAGTGAATAGGGTTGTATATATATAATAGTGACTGTGTGCTGAATTTACTTACCTCTTTTTGCTAGTGTAAATCTCAAGTGTGTGTTTAAATAAATAATTATATACTTTTACACCAAATTTCTGGTCAGTGTTTGCTTGTGCTACTGTATCCCTGTACCTATTGTGTATACTCTACATACTGCCTAACTCTTCTTGAGAGAGGTCTGACTACTCAGCCACAGCTACCAAGTGAATCTGTGTGGTACAGACTGCTACCAACTGGATTTACTGCCAAACACCTGTAGTCCTAAATCTTTTGCAGTGGTCCCTAAGGGAACTGCACAGGTTTCTGCCCAACACGCTGTCTAAGGAGAAAGGACAAAAGAAGTGAACGCTGTTTGAGGAAACAGGCCCAAAAAAAAATAAAGAACGCTGTCAGAGGTAACGGAGTACAAACTTGAAACGCTGTGAAGTAATCGCGTGTGAACCGACAAGAAGTACAGAATTCACCCACTCGTTCTCCACGAAAAGCACGTACAAGGGAATGGGGTCCTACATTTACCTTTTAAAGCGGCCCACACGTACAGCGTCACTTACGCGTGTATGCGCTAAGGCCCTTTCCTCCAATTACACAAGCTGACACTTGGACGTGCAGTTTTTGGACATGTACGATGAACATGCACCCGTGTTGATGGAAACGCCCGCGCGCGTCTCATCACTTGCACGCGTAGGCCCTTTTCTCGGATTACACGGATGCACATGCGGATGTGCAGTTTTTTCAAGCGCGCTGAACCACTATGCCCATGTCACGAGGGAAACGCCCGCGCGAGTCAGGTCACCGAAGCGCTTACGCGCTAAGGGCCTTTGGTCCATTGAAACCGCGTACGTGTGCTGACGTGCTTACACGCGAAAGGCCTTTCCTCGAATTACACGCTGACGTGCAAGATTTTCACGTGCCAAATCACTCTGTATCAAGCTGGCCACGCAACAACACACAGAAGACCATGCTCATGCCCAGAAGGCCGAATTACTTCCCCCCCAGAGCCCAGAGCACGCTCCCAGCTGCCATCTGCTGCCTGACTGCCTGCTGCCCACGTGCCCTGCTATTTGCTGCCTGCACGTCAGCCAGGGGTGCAGTTGCTGTGCCACTGCTGGAACCGAAGACTCCCGACTGGGATACCATCGCTCCACAGCCCAGCCCCAGGACCCAGTTGCCCACCCACTCCTGCCTCTGGATTTGTCAGGCACAACACCATCTGGCACCACTGGCAACCCCCAGCCAGAGAGGCAGAGGGCCACCAGTTTCAGTGCCAGGAAAGTTGGTGTCCTGGTGGAGCAAGTCCTGGGGCGGTATGATACCCTCTTTGGAAGTTCGCGCGCCGACAATGAAGGACGGACCAGGATCTGGATGGACATCGTGACTGCCATCAACGCGGAGGGGGTGGCAGTCCGCGACTTACATGTCAAGAAGCGCTGGGAGGACTTCAGGTCCAGGACCCTCAAGGCCCGGCACCTCTTGAAGACAGCGGATGCCAAGGGGCACCGGGGCCACCTGTCCGACCACCAGATGAGGGTCCTGCAACACATATGCCCAGCGCTCCACGTCCAGGTCTTTGAGAGGCAGACCCGTCTGGAGTCGAGCGGTAAGTGTACATGTATACTGATTGGACGCTGTGCGTGTGGTGGTTTGCCAGTAGTGTGCAGGTTGCACATGTGTTTTCGTAGGGCCATGTAGGGATGTGTATGAACAGGGGCGTGAAGCTGCCAAATGTGAGTCCTCTTAGGTGTGAGACACATCGATGGTGTTTGTGTTGGTAAGCATGCTGTGCAAATGCAGGTGTGGGAGCACACATGTTTGAATTTCTGTGTATGTACGTTGGCATGGTTGTGGTGTCACACATGGATTATGGTTCCTGCTGCATGTATCGGCACTGTGTACATGTGCATGTGTGTGTATTTCACAAGTGTGCAACTGTGATGCAACCAGATGTGACATGTATGGCGATCGCATCACTGCGACAGTTGGAGGAGATGTAGACATGCATGTAAGTGTGGTGGCGTGTGTGCATGTCTAGTGCACTCCCTGTGTTTCATGTGATGTCAGGCTCACCTTCAGCTGTTCATGCTGTTGTATGTGTATGGATGTTGCTGCCTGGTGCAATATTGCTGTGGAAATGCTCATGTGTGTGAGTTGAAATGACCTGTGTGTCGTGGAGTGTGATGCCATGTCTGAAGTTTGACACTGCCACTCATGTGCAACTGTCATGTGTGTATCAGTCCATTGTACAGTGCCCTGATGTCTTTTATCTTTCCCTGTCTGCAGCGTCAACTGATGAAGAGGGTGGAGAGGGTGCTGTGGAGCACAGCTGCAGGGATCGCACCACCAGCCGGAGACGCAAGGCCCAGCTCCCCTCCCAGATTGTCATCTCGTCGGGGAGTGAGGAGTCTGGTGTCGCGTCCCAGGCCGCAGCTGCCGAGGGTAGGTCCAAGAGGCAGAGGTCGGAGGTGGACTCCTCGGCAGCAGAAGGGGCAGCTGAGACCCCACAGGGTCCAACGGAGGAAGATGGCACGGAGTCATCCAGGTTGGTGGGGGGGTTTGGTGGAGGAGGAGGCTGCGGAAGGGACACACACGGGGTCTGGAGGTGGGGATTCCACTGGTGCTAGTTGTGCAGTGCAGGGGCAGGGACAGGAGGCAGCAGAGGCAGCCGCGGAGGTGCCTGTGTGTAATCCTGTCACTGCATCATCCGGCACCAGCAGGGATGCCTACGTCCAGACCCGTTTTCAGGGAGGGGATGAGCGCACAACAACTGACCTTCCTCTCCCTGCGGACGTGGCTATCCGGGACCGTGTTGCGCCTGTCCTGAGTGGGATAGCTTTGCGTCAACGGGGCATGCGAGGTGACCTGCAGTCTTTTCGTGGAGAGACTGCATGTCGTCTCGCATGCCTTTTTGACCACGTTGACCTAGTGGGACGGGTCACTGGTGCTGGATTCCACTGTGTGCTGGACCTTCTTGCGATCCCCCTCCTCACCTGAACCCCCTACGCGCCAGTTGTCCTCCATACCATCTTCCCACCCATGTATGACCTGGGTACCCTGTGGAGCTGCCCCTGACCCAGCAGCCAGGCTGGTGGAGGACACATCCCTGCCATAGTCGGGAGTCGTACGTCCAGCAGGGGTGGCCACCACGACAACTGCCCCCCAGCTGGAGGAGGACGTGCAGGCAGCAAGAGCCAGGGCTCAGGCACAGGCACAGCAGCAGCAACATGGTGGGAGTAATGATGGCTTGGGGCCTTCAACATCGGAGGGGCAGGCATCGGCCATAGGGCAGGAGGACCCCGGATTTCAAGTGTCTTCCGTGTGGAAGCGGTTGGGCCACGCCATAGATGCGGAGCGGCAGCGGGCGGAAGAGGCACGGCTCACAATGGTCAGGGCAGAGAACTCCATGCGGAGGGCCCTGAGGAGGGCTGAGTGCCTCGAGGCAATTCACAGGGAGTTGGAGGTGAACATGTCGTCCCTGCGAACCCTCGGGGCCATGGAAGACGACCGCCTCCAGGACATTGAGCGGGAGTTCGATGATGCCCTGGCCCGAGACATCAAAAAGTGAGCCGTCGGACTAGCCCGCTGCCATTGTAAATAGTTAGATAGTGTTAGGTTTCCTTTCTGTTTTTGTTTATTTTGGGCCGCTTGGACAATGCACCACATTTTTGTATGTAGTTCTTTATGTAGTTCTTTATTAGGTAGTGTTTTTTGTAGGTTTCATTTCATTTGTTGGGCTCATGGACCCTGGATTGGTGATTTGTATATAGTTGAACATTGGATGTTTCTCGTTTTTATTTTAATTTCAGCATGGCGCAATGGATTTCATATATTTTTTTTTCCCTTGGATTTGCTTGGTTGGACTGAGACTTTGGACAAATTTTCATTTAGATTTCTTTGGATTCTGATTTCATATTTTTTATTTTTTTCCGAACATGCTGCATTTTATTTCTTATTCCCATTATTGAGTGTTTTTTTTCATTACATTCATGTTGTGTTCAATACATTTTTGTTTCATACTTCGATGTGTGCTATTCTCTCATTGGTTTCATGCATGTCATGATATGGGTTTTCACATTCACTTGCACCCATTGTGTGTGTGTGTGTGACGGACATGTGTTCATGTACATACTTGCCATTCAGGTTGTATCATGTAATGGCCATTTCTCTGTGGGTGGATACAATACTTGGTTGGGTCTTTGGGCAGGGGTGGCGTGGGGTGTGATGTGGGTGGCCATGAGGCCCGCGATTGAGGATCGTCATGACGTGAGTGGGGGTTTGCTGGCAGGTGCCCCTGACTGCTCGGGGGTGGGGGTGCTGGGGGACATGAGTGGGGGCCTGCTGGCAGGTGCCCCTGACTTCCTGCGCACCCCAGGAATACATGTGCCCCACTCGCACAGGGCATTTCGCGTGTGAAACTTCCTGCGAACCCCTGTTATACACGTACCCCGCTCCAATCGCGTGTGACACTCCCTGTGCAGCAGGGTACGTGTATTCGGAGGGGTGCGCGGGGAGTTTTACAGCCGTTTTCGTGGTTGGGGGCCTGTGTGCCATGTATGGGATTTGTACACTGTGCATGGCGCACGGGGAGGGTTGGGCGCGTAACTGGCGCTGCTGCAGGGTCGCTGCGCCACCCTGCACCACGGCTGGTTTTGGAAGCTAAAATCCATGAATACGCTGTGCGCAGAAATTGATTTTAGCGCACGCGACTGGCGCAGAAATTTGCACGCGCACACTGTGCGCCAGCCACGTGCACCACTTGTGCGCTGAATTCTATGAACTACCCCCGTTAAGTTATTGCCTGTCGTGCTTAATTGATATGTCTCACCAGGTCTGTTTGGATTATGTTTGAAGCCACTGAGGATGCTGTTTAAACATTTCTTTGTTGAGTGATTGCGTTGTTGGGATGTTCTTTGCCCAAAAAAAAACGTATTAATTGATTGGCATTTTGGGTGAAACGGTGTACAATTTTGGATATATGATGAATAACTTGTTTGTTTGTTTCTTTTATTTTGTGTAGGTCGTGGTTTTTCAGACATACACCAATGCAAGCAAGGTTCCCATTGAAGCAAAATATGTCTTTCCTTTGGATGGCAATGCAGCTGTTTGTGGATTTGAAGCTTTCATTAATGGAAAACATATCATAGGAGAGGTAATTACACATTTCCGCTTGAATGATTTATTTGTATTGAAGTGCACCCACGTAAAACAAATACACATCATGGAATTCGCACATATTGGTGTTGTCATGAGCAGCCATGGATCATAGTGACCCATTCCAATTTTGAATATGAAGTCACTGATCAAAGGAGTGTAACCATTTCCAGGAAGCTTGAAGGGGGTTTCACTGCTAACATTTGTTTGAATAAGGTCCAGAAACTCTGCATTTCAATCCGTTTTTCCAAGTGCATTGTCCAGTAAGTTCATCCCCTATCAAAAGGAACATGCAATATCAAACAGGATTATCAAGACTAGCCATCAGGTGGGATTACGAATAAGAGCAATTAGGTAGAATTAGAAATATTAACTAGCACGAAAAAGATTTGCAATAATGCAGCAGACAAGGGATTATTAATACTGATGCACAGTTATTGCAAAAATCTATAATGGCCAGTTGGCTGGCAACTAGCATAACATAGAGGAGACCAGTTTAGCAATGTTTATTCTATGCAGTATTAATGGACTGGATTAGCAATAATGTTCTCATGCAGAATTAACAATACATTAAAATCAGACCTCTGCCCCCACATGCACATTTAATACACCAATCCCCACCCACACAAACACCTCCTCTCTCCAACAAAAGCCACGCATTCCCATCTTCTCACTTATCCACCTAATTACCTCCATAGAGACATTCTCACTTTCCAACAACTCTAAGCAGTCTCCTACAATCCATCGATTTATCATCCCCTACTCCATCATAGCAACACTGCCCAAATGCACCTCCACACGCACATGCACCTTTTGCCAAATGCACACCAACCCACCCAACATTTTGCGATGCTGCCTCACACCTCAAACATCCACCCAACTCTGCATTGACACAGCTCTGACTTCTGTGCATACCCATACAGACACCTGTCAACTGACCTCCACATAGTAATTGACCACAGGTAAGGAGAGAAGGAGATGGCAAAATAGGGAGAGGGAATGGAGAAGGGGACAGGAAAGAGCAACATAAAAGGTCTAGTGGATTCTTTGTATTCATATAATGTGGGTCATTATCCCATCTTCCCCATGTGAGCATAATTGTGTGATCTTGGTAAATCACCCCACCTTTCACTGCTTCTGCTTGCTCATCCCCAAAATCTGGGAGTGCTTCAAAATAAATTGAACATTAGGATGAATGAATGAATGAATGAAAAAGACCAGCGAAGAGGAGGGATGTGGTCTAAAGATAATAAAGGTAGATTTTGTACCATAAGATATGGATTGTACTCATGACTTTCACACTTGAACAAAACTGTGTGATCTTGGGCACATCACTTCAGGTCTTGATACTGCAATTTTCCTATCTGCAAAATGTGGGCATGCTTAGAAAAAATGGAATACCAGTAAAATGCGCTACTTAAAGAAATTATGGAGGCGGTGTGCAAAGCGAGAAATGAAGCCTAGCAACAATTGTTAACTTTTTGAACCAGAAGACTGAGGTTCTATTTCTTTTATACTCATTCCACCAAATAGTATGATATTACGCAGATCACGTTATCTCCATGTTATTCCCTTAACTGTCAAAATTACAAACAGTGGAATATTGCACCAGAAAGCATACAGTTCTGGTCAGATTCTGGAACAAGACCTGCATCACAATCACAAACATAATTTTTATGTTAGAATTATACACCAGCGTCGCTGCTTGCTAAAACAGTGGACTATTTTGCAACCCCTTTGATTTAACAACTGATCTGCTAATTAAACATTTGGATTTTTGGGATATCAGGAACTATCTTTACTACTTGACAACACAGCAGCAAAGAAACCAGAAACAAACCTTAACATAAAACAAGTTTAGTTTTAAAAATAAAGTTGTGTGTGTTAACCCAATTTAAGGGGATTACCCCAAACCAAAATGGAAGACAGGACATGCCCTTGCTACACCCAATAGTGGATCTCCCTTTATATAAGTCCTAGTTGTGGTGATGCCCTTTAAGGGCTTCTGCATGCGGTGGAGTGGTGTTGCACTCCGCTGCGTGCCTTTAAAGAGTGTGTGCCCCAACAGTCAGTTGCAACGGGGGAGCCTGAACCGAGCGGACGCCTCGTTGTGTGAGTCTGTGGCGGGTGCGGGGGCTCACTGAACTTCGCACGGGTACAGAGTGTCCCACAACAGTGGTGACGAGACCGGAGTCACGCCCCGTGCCCGGCGGTGGACATAACTTCAATTTGTATGTTGAACGAGGGATGGAATCCACTCATTCTATGCTGCAGAGAGGGTGTAGACCATGCAGCTGGCGGCCATTTTGCCTCTGAGGCCTAGGATGATTGCGGCGCTCCGGAGGGGCCCATGTAGGCCATCCAGGCATACATTTTGGACATGGGTGTAGCAGGCAGCTATCTCTGCTCACACAAACCTTTAAATTTGGAAAAGTTTTGTTTTTAAGGTGTTTTTCATTGAGTGAAGGTGAGGTACTGCAGGAAGCTTGCTGTTCCTGGGAATACCCTAGACCTCCCTGGCTCAATTTTTGGATACTCCCTGCTTGCCTGCGGGGTCATGTACATTCTAGTACCGGGCTGTTATGTGACTGAACTCAATTTACATAGCCTATGCCCTGATTTTGAACTGGTGAGGAAGTCTGAAGATCAAGAAGGCCTGTACATGCATGCCCCATTGTGTACTGGTGTGGAAGCTTGAAGATCAAGGAAGCCTGCACAGGCCAGAGTATCTGGGTGAGTTGCAGCCCCTGTGTAATCCGAAAGGGGTGCTTGTGCCATTGACCCATGAGTGATCCGGCTAATTAAGACAGGGGACAACCAGCAGCTCAGCCACCGCCTCAAGGCCAGCTTCCGCCTGCAGCCCTGCCTGGGCCCCCACCTGTGCCTTAAGCCATGGCCCAGATGAGGCTCCCAGGGGCACTTCAGCCAATCCCTGAATTCGATGTGTCTGGCCCTCCATCCAGCCTGGGGCCCACGTGGAAGCGATGGATTGATCGCCTCGACATGTGTTTCGGGGCCACAATGGAGACCAACGACGACAGCAAGTTGGTGACCTTATTGTACCCTACAGGGCCTGTGGTACATGAAATCTTTGACTCCCTCCAACCTGCAGATGCCTTCTACGGTGCAGCGAAGATGGCTCTCCACAACAACTTTCTTCCTCTTAGCTAATGCAGACTATGAAGATTTTGTAATGGTCTCCACCCGCCAAAAAGAGGATGAGACACTGGACACATTCTATGGCTATCTCGGGTGGCTATCGGTGGCATGTGCCTGGGACAACCCCGACGATATGGTCATGAACCAGCTGATACAAGGGTGTTCGTCGGGGAAGCTACGGAGACAGGTGCTGAGGGAACTTGGGATCACTTTGCCCCACATCCTGGAACTGGGTCGCTGCCAAGAAGTATCTGAGGTACATGCATCCAGAATGGAAGCGGGTGCACGTCCTGTCAAGACGTAGGAGGTCTGTGCCGTGGGTCGTGGTGACAGAGGGGCCCAGAGGCTGGCAGGCAACTTCCGTGACAGGGCCGGAAAGCCAGAGGAGGCGTGCATGAAGTGTGGGTATGACCTGCCCCACCCTGCTGAGTGTCCAGCGGCAGGAAAGACTTGCGGCCTGGCCGACCACTATGCCTGAGTATGTAGGGCGTCCCTGCCGCTGAGGGTGGCGAGGGGTCTGGTGCGGTCTGGCTTCTTTGGCCAATCTCGCTGGCCCAATGTTGCCCAGGTCGATCAGGGTGAGGATGGTGCACAACTGGATGAGGAGGAGGAGGAGGAGAAGCAGGAGGAGGAGGAGGAGGAAGAAGAGAACATTTTCTTTGTATCTAGCATTGAGACCCTGTCATGGCCCCTGGGCAGGGGCCAGTTTACATCCCCTAAAGGCGCCTTTGGCGCCAGGCTCATAAGAAAGTGTGCTCTGCACACCTTTTTCCTTGGGCACGTGTTATCCCATCTTACATTAAGCCTCCACGTGCTTCTGGGCCGGGCATGGCCATAGGAATACATGAAGCTGCACGTGCAGCATCATCTGGGAGTGTCAGGGTGGAACCATCTAGCAGAGCAAGGGGGCGTGGCCAGGATCAGGCTATTTAAGCCTGCCCCACCCGCAGGCCAACACGTTGCGTTATTCTGCTCCAGCAGTGTAACGCTCACTGCCGCCTGCGAAGCATCTTACCTGTTTTCCAGTGAAACCATCTCAGAGAAGCCTCTTACCTGTTTCCCAGCACAGTGAAACCATCTCGGAGAAGCATCTTACCTGTTTTCCAGCAAAACCATTGCGGAGCGCCACTTACCTGTTTACTCCATCAGAACCAACAGAGGCGTCGCTGAAGCGTCTCTTACCTGCTCGCAGTGACTCCATCCGCGATTGACCAGCGTACACTTACCTGGTTCTTGGAATATAACTACCGGCAGCGCGACTTACCTGATCTGAAGGTCGGATACCAACTCTGGAGTTCTACGCGGTCAGTTTCTTCGTGGTTGCAGACATCCTTCTCCCGCCGACAGGTCCGCGCACCGCAACTCTTCTCCAAGCGCCGCCAGACTATCCCTGCAGGAGGAAAAGAACAAATAAGGTTAGAAACTTAATAAGGACAATTGCTAAGGTCATGCACCATTTCATCTAGCGCTTACCTTAAGACTCCAACCTGTCATCTTCTTGGGAACACTTCGGGCCTTCCACCAGTACTGCGGCTCCGCTGGGCCATCACCTATAAGGGAGAAAGAGACATTAACAAGGATACAAATCTAAATCATGTGACAAGACAATAACTAATATGAACAATAATCATCACTAAAAACTCCTACCTTCACAAAGTGGTTCGGTCACAGCCGGCCTGGGCCGCCACATCAAGGGACCAGTGAAACAACTGGGTCATCTTGAAGCGCCCCTGCTGATGAGAAGCAGGACGGAGAGCTCGCCCTCACAATATATCAGGTGAGCCTATTGGTAAACGCTTCCTCACCTCATTTTGGCAAGAAAGGTCTGAGGGGAGTCACAGCACCTCCACACCCTTCTTATTGCCTCTCATGTTCTCGCAGGGGCAGTACCAGCATCCAGAGCAGTGTACTTGGCAGTAGCTGGGGGGAGAGAACCGATCCAGGGGAGCCACATCCTGGGAGTGCTCCAACCGTGCCCCAACGTCCCCTCAGAGACCAGGTGAGCGTAACAGAACGCGAAGACTCTCTGAATCTCTGCCTGGGCGTTATGGAAACCTCGAAAACCGACCAGTTGGCCCAATTACTAGGGGAATTGCAGGCTGAAGTCCATGCTTCTAGACAAGAGATCAATGCCTTGCGAAGGGACTTAGTGGTTGCTCGGGAACAAACTGATGACTTGGCAAGGCAAATGGTTCAGACACATGCAGGACAGGTTCCGCTACCTGGGATGGCACAACCTCCTACGCCGCAGCCATCACCGCCCGTCCAGGTGATGCTTCCGGGGGCAGTGTCGCTAGCCCCACCTGAACGTTTCACCGGCGATCCAAACAAATATGCGATATTCATGAATCAATGTCATCTTCACTTTCTGTGCCGAACTGGGGCCTTTCCAAACGATAGCGCACAAGTTGCTTTTGTTCTTTCCTATTTAGGAGGAAGTTCAGCAGACTGGTCGATACCATTAGTGAACCAGGATAATAATAATAATAATAATAATAATAATAATAATAATAATAATAATAATAATGATCCTCTGCTCCGAAACATTGGGGATTTCCAACGGGAAATGGAAAAGTTGTTTGCTAGACATACCCAAGGACAAGCCTTGGACATCGAACTGTTGTCCCTCAGACAAGGGAGCCAAGACTTGCTTACCTATATAGCCATCTTCAATCGCCTCGTGGCAGAGACAAATTGCCTGGAAGAAAAGAGGACCACGGTCTTTTATCATGGATTGCGTGGGGAATTAAAAGATGTGTTAGCCCAAGTGGTTAATCCTCCTGAAGGATGTGCAGAGTATATAAATCTGACGGTACAACTAGATCACAGGTTGCAGCATCGAAGAATGGACCGCCCAAGGAATGAAGGGAGATCCATCTATATGCGACCCCGGGACAATTACAATTCAGCCAAAGCCCATGAACTAGTCGAACCTAGGCAGATCGGAGGATTACGCGGTCCTATCTCCAAGGCGGAGCGAGAAAAAAGGAGACGGCAACAACTATGTTTATACTGCGTAAAAGCAGGACATTTCCTTCGAGAGTGCCCCATCAAACCCCCTGAAAGAGTTGTAGGAGCAACTGACAATGGTAATGAAGAAAAGGAACAAAATCGGAAAAACTCCAGCGCTCGGCAAGTGTAGGGGTCCACTTGTCGAGCGAAAAGAAGGAATCTGTACAGACCTGTACTTTTGGTCAACCATCAGCAACCCACAAAAGTATATGCCTTGGAGGCATATATTGATAGTGGTGCAGTGGGGAAATATATTGATCAAAATCTGGCCGAACGAATAGGTCTCCCTCTTCAAAAGCTCAAGTCAGAAAACGTCACAGCAGTGGACGGGTCGCAACTGTCATCCGGTCCTGTGACGCAACATACCGACAAAGTCACGCTGATATGTCAAGGCAGCCATCGAGAAGACATTACCTTCGACCTTATTGGAGCTCCCCAGTTCCAGATGATCTTAGGAATGCCGTGGCTGGAAACACATAACCCAAGGATCGACTAGCGAACAAGAGTGCTAACCTTTCCTCCAGAATGCACCAACATTTGCTTCCACCAAGAAGAGAAGAGCAAAGAACTCGAAACGAAATCTATCTTGGGACTTTCGGACTCCCTACCCTCGGAATATCTGGACTATCAGGATGTGTTCCAGAAGGAACAAGCAAATACTCTACCTCCTCACTGGCCGTACGACTGCCAAATCGATCTGGTGTCAGGGGCACAAATTCCATGTAGTCAAATTTATGCTCCAACTGAGCAAGAAAATCAGCATCTGAAATCTTACTTGGGCCAGTACCTAGCTACGGTTTTATCCACCCGTCTAAGTCCCCTGCCTCTTCAGCTCTATTCTTCGTACCTAAGAAAGAAGGTGATTTGAGAACTTGTTTAGACTATAGAGCACTGAATCAAATCACCGTAAAGAACTGGTAACCCCTACCACGTATCCCGGAATTGCTCGATCAAGTAAAGAACGCCCAAATCTACACTAAATTGGACCTACGAGAGGCTTACCATCTTGTGCGGGTTAAAAAGGGGGACGAATGGAAAACGGCATTCCGAACCAAATACGCGCTTTTCGAGTATCAGGTCATGCCCTTTGGATTATGCAATGCACCTGCTGCATCTCAGTTCTTCATGAACAATGTACTTCACGAATTGTTGGACGTTTGTGCATTCGCGCACATTGATGATATTCTCATTTACACTTCATCCAAGGAAGATCATGTCACCCATGTAAGAGCAGTTTTGGAAAAGCTACATTAACACTGGTTATTTGCCAAATTGGAAAGTGCCCTTTCCACGTCACGGAAGTCGAATTTTTGTGCTTCATGCTTACTCCACGAGGTGTTCACATGGATACCTGCAAGGTGGACGCAATTCTACAATGGCCATCACCAACATCAATCAAAGGAGTGCAAAGCATACTCATTTTTGCCAACTTTTACAAATGATTTTTCGCAGATAGTCCATCCAATCACTTCCTTACTGAAGAAGAATAAAAGATTCCTTTGGTCTCCCGAGGCAGAAAAGGCCTTCCAGGAACTGAATTAGGCCTTCACTTCAGCACCAGTTCTTCGGCATCCCCGTCCCGACCTGCCCTATGTGGTGGAAACAGACGGTTCAAGTATTGCCATGGGAGCCGCCCTATCACAAAGAGATCCGAGTACTGGACAACTGCATCCCATAGCCTTCTGGTCCCGTAAATTCTCTGCGCCAGAGTTTAACTACGCAATTACCGACAAGGAACTATTGACAATCAAAGGAGCCTTCAAGACATGGAGACACTATATTTTGGGAGCCAGCACATGGTCACGGTTATTACAGATTACCGAAATTTACAATATTTAAAGACAGCCAAGACCCAATCCTCGCGCCAGCTCCGCTGGGCTCTTTTCTTTTCAGAATATGATTTTATTATTACATACAGACCAGGAGTGCGCAATGGGAAAGCCGACGCCCTATCTCGCATGGGAGAAGACAAGGAAGCCTTCGCAACATCAGAGCCTGTGGCCATTATACCCGAAGAACGAATTCAGAACCAGATCGCTGCAACGTCCTGTTTGGAGGAACTGAAAACTGATCTTCGATCTCAGATGAACTCAACTGCACAACAGGAATGGCTAGCTCAAGGAGACCAATACTCCATCGATGGTTTGCCCTATTTCCGAGAAAGGCTATATATCCCAGACAAAACCCTGCAAAGGCAGATAATAGCAAATTACCATGAATCACTAGTGGAAGGGCATCCTGGGATCACCAAGACTCTGGCCAAGATCCAAAAGGGCTATTGGTGGCCAACCTGGAGAAGAGACATTGCCCAATGCATCACCACCTGTGGTGTGTGCGCACAAAATAAATCTCAGAAACAAAGCCCTGCGGGACTATTGCGTCCTTTAGCGGTACCATCAGTACCATGGCACACACTGTTGATGGATTTTATTACCGATCTTCCCCCCAGCAACGGGTTCAATACTATTCTGGTTATTGTGGACTTATTCTCCAAGATGGCCCATTTTATTCCCTTGAAGGGACTTCCAACTGCTTCCGCACTTGCCACTGTGTTTTTGGAGCAAGTTGTTCAACTACATGGCTTCCCGTCGGTGCTAATTTCAGATCGCGGAACACAATTTGTTTCTGCTCTCTGGAGGAGATGCTGCAGAATAGCCAAGATTGACCTCTGGCTATTCACGAGTCACCACCCCCAAACCGATGGCCAGACCGAAAGGACCAACCAGACCTTAGAGCAATACCTCTGGTGCATGCTACAACAAACTGAAGAGCCTTGGAAAAACCATCTCTGGTTAACAGAATTCACCTACAATAACTCAGTCTACACTAGCACCGGACAAACCCCATTTTATACAGTCCAAGGTCGTTAACCTTTGAACATCCATCTTTGATTCTCCTGACGAATTGGAAATGCCAGCTGTCAAACCCTTACATGAGACTATCACACGAATTCTACAAGAGGCCGCAGAGACTCTAACCAAGGCTAAAGAACAACAGAAAAAATGTGCGGATAGACACCGAAAGGAAGCCCCACCTTACAAAGTTGGGAATAATGTTTGGTTGGCATCCAAGAACATCCCATTGAAAGGACCCCGAGCCTTCCGCCTAGGTAGTTGGGGCCCTATCCCATCAAGACTATTATTAATCCTGCAGCCATGAAATTATATTTACCAACTAACATGCGGATCCATCCGGTATTCCATGTCTCCCTCTTGAAACCAATGGAGCCAGATTCTCGGATTGAACCACCACCCGAGCCAGATGTCATAGAGGGGAACCGGAATATGAAGTCAAAGACATTTTGGATTCTAAGGTAGTACGATCCAAACTATACTACCTCATTGATTGGAAAGGCTACGGACCGCAAGACCGGACTTGGGAGCCCAGTGAATTTTTCCATGCCCCACGGCTAGTTAGACAATTTCATTGTAATAATCCCACCAAACCAACACTAGGAGGGAGGACAATAGTGAGAGGGGCTTTGAGGGGGAGTGCTGTCATGGCCACTGGACAGGGGCCACAGTTTACATCCCCTAAAGGGTCCAGTTGGACCCAGTCCTGGCGCCTTTGGCGCCATGCTCATAAGAAAGTGTGCTCTGCACACCTTTTTCCTTGGGCACGTGTTATCCCATCTCATATTAAGCCTCCATGTGCTTCTGGGCCGGGCGTGGCCATAGGAATACATGAAGCTGCACGTGCAGCATCATCTGGGAGTGGCAGGGCGGAACCATCTAGCAGAGCAAGAGGGCGTGGCCGGGATCAGGCTATTTAGGCCTGCCCGCCCACAGGCCAAGCAGCGTAACGCTCACTGCCGCCTGAGAAGCATCTTACCTGTTTTCTAGTGAAATCATCTCAGAGAAGCCTCTTACCTGTTTCCCAGCGACAGCGAAACCATCTCGGAGAAGCATCTTACCTGTTATCCAGCAAAACCATCGCAGAGGCGCCACTTACCCGTTTTCTCCGTCAGAACCAACAGAGTCATTGCTGAAGCCTCGCTTACCTGCTCGCAGTGACTCCATCCGCGATCGACCAGAGCACACTTACCTGATTCTTGGAATACAACTTCCGGCAGCGCGTCTTACCTTATCCGCAGCTCGGATACCAACTCTGGAGCTCCACATGGTCAGTTTCTTCACGGTTGCAGATATCCTTCTCCCGCCGACAGGTCCGCACACCGCAACTCTTCTCCAAGTCCTGACAGACTATCCCTGCAGGAGGAAAAGAACCAATAAGGTTAGAAACTTAATAAGGACAATTGCTAAGATCGCGCGCTATTTCATCCAGCGCTTACCTTAAGACTCCAACCTGTCATCTTCTTGGGAACACTTCGTGCCTTCCACCAGTACTGCGGCTCAGCTGGGCCATCATCTATAAGGGAGAAAGAGACATTAACAAGGATACAAATCTAAATCATGTGACAAGACATTAATAACTAATATGAACAACAATCATCACTAAAAACTCCTACCTTCACAAAGTGATTCGGTCACAGCCGGCCGGGTGCCACATCCAGGGACCAGTGAAGCAACTGGGTCATCTTGAAGTGCCCCTGCTGATGAGAATCAGGACGGAGAGCTCGCCCTCACAATATATCAGGTGAGCCTATGGGTAAATGCTTACTCACCTCATTTTGGCACGAAAGGTCAGAGGGGAGTCACGATACCGCCACACCCTTCTTATTGCCTCTCGTGTTCTTGCAGGAGCAGTACCAGCATCCAGAGCAGTGTACTTCGCAGCAGCTGAGGGAGAGAACCAATCCAGGAGAGCCGCATCCAGGGAGGGCTCCAACCATGCCCCAACGTCCCTGCAGAGACCAGGTGAGCGTAACAGACCCTCAAATCCAAGAGCAGACGCAACCACAGTGCATTGTCGCAGTCAATGAATCTCCTATCCCGGTTCTGGTGGACACAGGGGTATCCGTCAATGTGATGGCCAGAGAACACTATGATGCCATGGAGTGTCCCCCGAAACTCGCCGCCCCCAGGGATCGAATCTTCACATTTGGGGGTTCTCAGCCAATTCCCCTGGATGGTGCATTTGTAGTGGAGGTGGGGCACAGTGGTTCACAACTAAGAGCATGTTTCTATGTAACCCCTGTCAGCACCAATACACTGCTGAGCTGTGCTGCGGCAGAAGCCCTGGGGATTGTACGATTCGCGTATTCAGTATACTTGGAGGACATTCAAACCCTACTAGACAAATACTCCCAATTATTCCAGGGGATTGGACAGATGACTGACGACCCAGTAAGGCTGCAAATCGACGAATCTGTGCAGCCCATTCCTCTCAAGCACCGCAGGGTGCCTTTCCACCTGAGGGAATTAGTGGACAAAGAACTGGACAACCTGGTCAACCTCGATATCATTGAGAAAGTGGATGACCGACACTGTGGGTGTCCCCCATCGTGGTTGCAAGAAAACCCAACCAACCAAACTCATTGAGGATCTGTGTGGATATGAGGCTCCCCAACAAGGCAATCCGGAGAGAGCGACATCTAACACCAACCATAGACGATATCATCACCGAGCTGCAGGGGGCCCGTTTCTTTTCGAAACTTGAACTCAGGGCTGGGTACCACCAGGTCGTATTACACCCGGAGTCCAGGTACATCACAACATTCACGACTCGCAGAGTCATGTACTGGTATGAGAGACTCAGCTTTGGGGTGTCCTCGGCGGCTGAGATTTTTCAAAATATACTACGGGGTTCCCTGGCGGACCTCAACAGTGTTTTGAACATTAGCGATGATATCCTTGTGTTTGAAAAATCTGAGGTGGACCATCTACACAAGCTCGCCAAGACATTTGAGCGGCTGCAGTCGCTGGGCCTGACGCTCCATCGGGAGAAATGTGAATTTCTGAAACCGACCATTGAATTTTTCAGATTCATGTTTAAGGAGGGAGGTGTGTCTCCCGATCCCCGCAAAGTCAAGGGCATCAAGAACGCACGCCCACCTGCAAATATGTCAGAGGTACAGAGTTTCTTGGGCATGGTGACCTACTGTGGCCGCTTTATTAAGAACTTGGCATCCAGGTCGGAGCCCCTGCGGGCCCTTACCAAGAAAGAGACAGCATGGCAGTGGGGACCGCTCAAGCAAGCGGCCTTCGAGGACATTAAGAGCGCCCTCACGGCGGAAGACACTATGGCATTCTTTGAGCCCGCCCTCCAGTCTGAAATAATAGTGGATGCCAGCCCGTTTGGCCTAGGGGCCGTACTGACACAGATTGGACCCGATTCCAGCGTCTGCCCGGTGTCATATGCCAGTAAGGCGCCGTCTGAGACTGAGCAGCGCTACTCCCGAATTGAGCGGGAGGCCCTGGCTGTGCTGTGGTGGTGTAGGCACTTCCGGTTGTACGATCTGGGCAGACCAGTGACGGTTGTGACCGACCACAAACCTTTGCTCCCCATCTTGGCTGGTTCATCCTCTAAACCACTGGCGAGGATCGAAAGATGGATTCTCGCGCTGCTTGACTATGGGATCTCGCTGGTTTACCGGCCAGGCTCCAACAATGCGGCCGACTACCTGTCTCGCCATCCGAGGGAGGTATCGAGGGCGCGATGGATGCCTGTGCAGAGGAGGCTGACGACCATGTTCAACTGGTGGTGGAGGCGGCGACCCCGAACGCTTTGCCACTCGAAAACCTGGAGGCAGCGGCGGCACAGGACGAATTCCTTCGCATCCTAAGAGCGGCGATGCAACAGGGATCCTGGACGAGCATACTGGAATCTCTGGGAATGCTTACGCAAGAGGAAAAGGTGGCCCTTGAGCAGCTGTGGAAAGTGAGGGATGAACTGTTATTCGCCACATCCAGCCTCCTACTAAGGGCTGGCCGCATCATGGTCCCTCAGGCCAAAGTCCAGGAGGTGATCGGTCTGGCCCATCAGGGCTATCAAGGGGCTGCCAAGACCTGCCTATGCCTCAAAGCATGGTTCCTGGAGTTGGAGCGATGAGTAGAAGAGTATGTGGCCTTGTGTGTGTGGTGCCAGTCAGCATCCCCCCGCACAGAGGGAGCCATCCATTGAAGCCATGCCCCGAGGCACGCGTCCCTGGGAGGTAGTAAAAGCCTATTTTGGCTCCACAACGCAGGGTACCCACTTCCTGGTGGTGGTGAACGAATACTCCAAGTACCCTGAAGTCAAATTTATCGAGTTGGTGGCCTTTGAGCATGTGGTGGTGGCCATGGAAAAGGTCTTCGCTGCTCATGGACTCCCTAAAACCTTGTGTTCAGACAATGGGGCGCTATTCCAAGGCGAGCGGTTTGCCGCCCTGATGGACGATTACGGGGTTCAACACAGGAAAATCAACCCGCTCTGGCCCAGGGCAAATGGGGAGGCGGAGAGACTGATGCACACCTTAAACAAGGTGTTCTGCATAGCGCAGGGGCAAGGACAATGCCTCGAAAGGGTGCTATATCCATTCCTGCAGGTCTATCGAGCCACCCCCTGCACCTCCTATGGTAGTGGCCCCGGCGGAAGTACTATTCAAGCGGTAGCCGAGGGGGCTGCTACAAGAAGTCAGAGAAAAGGAATCGGGATTCATTGACAACCAGCAAGTGGAGCAAGACTGCAGGCTGAGGATTGAACAAGAGAACGTGAGGAGAGGGCTCAGACCTCAGCATCTCGTGCCCAGGGATGAGGTGCTGATTCGAAACAGGCACCCGCACAGGAAACTATCCCTGATGTACGAACCTGAGCCGCTGTACGTGATAGCAGTAAAAGGGTCCATGGTGACCGCCTCGGATGGCAGTGCATCGGTCACAAGGAAAATGAGCTTCTTCAAAAGACGGGGGGAAACCAGGACAGAAGTGCCCCAGGACATTGTGGAGGTCCCAGACAAGGGCGGGGGTTTGGGACCCCTCCATCGGTCTCCGGTCGGCGTAACAGCCGCCGATGGAGCTCCCCTCCTAGAGGTCGAACAGGCGGTACCCACTGAGGACAGGGTGAGAGAAACCTGTTCGCCTCAGTGACTATGTGTTGGAACAGTAATCCCGAGCGATCCCGGTGGGGTGCGCCAGTTGTTCGGGGACCCGGGTGGTTGTGATTAAAGGGGTCCAGCAGGGTTATAGTTCTGTGGTGTGGGGTTATTATGTTGGGTTTTGAGTGTTATGTTCATACTGTTTGTCCTCATGAAAAAGGAGGAGTATGGTGCTGCCCCTTTAGGGGCTTCGGCACGCGGCGGAGTGAAGTTGCACTCCGCCGCGTGCCTTTAAATAAAAGGGGCATGCCCCAACTGTCAGTTGCGACCGGGGAGCCCGAACCGAACGGATGTCTCGTTGTGAGTCTGTGGCAGGTGCGGGGCTCACGGAACATCGCAGCGGTACAGAATACCCCACAACACTAGTGATACTTTGTTGTTTGTATCTTTTTGCTAATGTGCATCTACTGTGTTTCATTACGTTAGCCTTGTTGGTAACGTTGCAATTAGGGCTTTAGCAGTGCGTGTCAGGGCCTCCACGGTGCTTTGACACCTTTGGTGTCGCAGTTGCTCCCTCCTCTGCGGCCTCAGGGGGAGTGTGTCTTTGGTCCCTCCCTGCCTCTCTCTCTCTTTTTATTTCAGTCAGCCCCGGCAGCTCGTATTTCCAGCTCGGGTTTCTGCAGCCGGGCGCTTCGCTCCATTCGGGATGCTTTCCTGTGATGTGTAGTTCACTGTGACTGCTCGGCAAACCGCATACCTTTTCCTATTAAGGTTGAGGTTTTTTCTCCCCAGTGCCTACATTTTAGACAAACTTTAACAACGGTCCGCCCATACTCCGCCTGCTGGGGTTTCAAGCAAAACATGTTTCTGTAAGCGGGGGTTGTCTTTTTCCTCACGCACTTTTGCCTGGAAGGAAAACTAACAACACTTCAGGCGTTCACGTGCTAAGGCGCAGCCAATGATTATGCACAGCCTGCTCGGCTGAGGTGTTTATTTGTGTTTCTTGGTGTCTCTTTGCTGCACAGTAAGCACTCTGTTTCTAAACACTTACACTAAAACCTTTGGGTTGCCCCTTCCCAGGTGGGTCTGAGGTCCTCTCTTATTCTGGGGCTCTGGAGCTCTACATAAGATGGTGGCTACCAAAGGGGGCGAGGGTCCTTCGTCAGCTGATAATAGTACCAAAGGTATGCCTTTTAAGAAAAGTGATAAGGGAGTATGAGCTCAGGATGTCCCTAGCAGGGGGTTGGGTGAGATATTCTTATCCGCCCCATGGGTAGTCACAAGGGTAATCCAGGATATTCAGGATTCAGCTCTGCAGGAGCTCAATTGTACATTGGCCTCTGCATTTGATAGACTCATAAATAAAATTGCGGGTTTTCACCCTCAGCCTGACCCAGAGCCCTCAAATACCTTGTAAGTGCAAGAAGAAATACAAGCATTTAGTAGGTCAAGATGGTCCTGATCCTAGTTCCTTTGTTCATGAAGACTCCCCTAAAAGAGCTTTAAATAGCCTTCTGTCTTGGGCTAGTCAACTCCCTGTTAGATGTGCACCCCTTCCGAGGGTGGGTGCAAAGAGTTATTTGCCTGCTCGGCAAAGCTAATGCCGCCATTTCGAAAGAACGCTGCAAGGCGCTTCTCACGCAAATTGTCTCAAAATTAACGGATAAAGGGGATAAGGCGGAGAGCGAGGCAGGCCCCAAGGCCCAAGGTAATCTCTTTGGGGAAAGGTCTGTAAAGGATTTGTTGGCCTATGTCCATACCGTCACATCTTTAGACAAAGCACAAACCAATATCCAGAAGGTTTTTGCCCCAAATGTTTTAACCAGGCCGGAAGAGGTAGTTCCTGCTCCTCTGGCCGCCCATCCCAGGGCTCATTCCATCCCAGACAATACGCAGCCAGGGGTGCACATCATTCATCCTCTGCTCTAGGGGCTCAACCTGCATTCCATCCCCAGAGTGGGTACCAGTGGAAAGGACATCCCGGCAGAGGCGGCAGTAGAGCATGGACCGCTCCAGGTAACGCCTTACATTTTAAGTGTTTCTTCACGCAAATGTTTGGGTGGGAAGGTTGGCCAGGTTTGTTCTGCAATGGGAGGAGCTCACATCAGACCCTTGGGTTCTCCAAACGGTGAGAGGTTTTGGGTGAGAGCTACGTCAGTATAGGATGGATAGGAGAGGGGGAGGGGTTGCATTAATTTTTAGATCTTCGCCCACCGTTTGGGAAATTAATGGCCAACTCGCTGAAGGGTTAGAGTTCAAGTACATTAAGATAGGACTCAATGCGGAATCTTCCATCAATGTTCTTTTGATATACAGGCCTCCCTCAGTGGAAGAGGACTTTACTTGGGTCCTTTCTAATTTCCTCCTTCCATTACTGAAACTTAATACTATTTTTTTTTGTTATTATGGGATTTCAACCTGTGGCTTGGGCACGACGATGATAACTTGGCCTCCGAAATTCTAGGTTTTGAACAAAAGATTAAGGTACTACCCATTGTAAAGGACATACCCTGGATTGGGTTTCCACTCTCAAGGATTTTCGAGTATCGCCTTGCCCTAAGTATGATCATTACTTTGTGCACTTTACAGTGCAGGTAGTATTTCCTGTAAAGAGGAAGGGAGGGAAGACTCAAGAGTTTCTTGCTAGAAACTTTAAGAATCCCACTCTGGAGCGGATTGAACCCCTGCTGAGCCCAGACATTGAGAATTTCTCAAATATAAAATCCCCCGCAGATATGTTGCAGCTTCTCTCTTCTTCTTTGGACAGTATTGCCAACACGCTGGCACCACTAAAAACGAGAAGGTGTAAGGAAGTACAAAAAAGTAATTCCGGGTTCTCCACAGAACATATGAGTTTTAAAGCCTCAGCTCTTAAACTTTTCTACAAATGGAAACAGAATCCTACTCCTTTAACCTTGGCAGCCTATAAAGGAGCAGCCAAAGAATATAAATCTGCCATTGTAGTTGCGAAAAAAAATTCCCTTAATACGAGAATACAAAGTGCCCACTCGGAATGTGACGGAACTTTTCAAGATTATCAAGGAGCAGGAAACCCTGTTCAATCATAATTCGGACCTACTGGTTAAGGATGCAGCCTGGTGTTCTGCTATTCAGGATGCTATGCAGGGCAAACTGAATGGAATCCAGGCAGACATTGATCGAAAAAAGTGAGTCAACCTAATGCACCAGGAGAGGGAGCGGATGTGGTTTTCGCTAGATGCCCTCTTATTACTCAATTTAGTTTTTCTGCCATACCGGTGTCAGATCTTGCCACGATAGTGGATCAGTTAAAAACCACTACGTGTAAAGGTGATCCATGCTCGGCGGTAATCATTAAAACCTGCTCGCCTATTTTGCTTGATGCTATCTACAAATTTGTGAATACCTCCTTGGCAGGCATAGTGCCCCAGGAACTAAAAAAGGCCTGGGTGTAACCCCCATTATTAAAAAACCTGGGCTTCCAGTAGATATGCTGCTTAATTATAGATGTATCTCCAACACCCCGTTCCTGTTATAAATTCTAGACCGGGTGACTTATGTCCAAATTTCTGACCACCTTAATACATTTTCCATTCTTAATAATCGTCAATCTGGATTTAGGCAGGGATTTGTTACAGAGACTGCGCTGTTGGAACTCAAGGCCAGTCTATGGGAACGTATGGACAAGGGGGGCCTTCGACCTGGTGGATCACTCTATCATGATCACCAGTTTGAAGGACATAGCCAATTTCTCGTCGACAGCGGTTCAATGGATAGCCTCGTTCCTAAACAATTCAGGACAGTAGAGTTTTCCATGAGGAGGCAGTAGCATCGCCTATTACCGTCAAAGTGGGAGTGCCTCAGGGGTCTTGCTTATCTCCTTGCCTGTACAATATCTGTATGGCACCCTTCTTTGCTCTTTTGGAACTTGAGAGAGCGTTTTTTATGGATTACGCTGACGATACTCTGTGTATCACCCCTATTTCTGGGACACATGAATTAGATGAGGCACTGCTGAACAAAGTTTACACTGTCATTGAGAGCTGGATGGTCCAAAATAACTTGGCTCTCAACAGAGACAAAACAGAGTTGCTGATTTTGGGGACCCCAAATATGTTAGAGAAATTGGTTCCCTCTTATGACAGTTTTCACATCGAGGACTCTAAAATACTCACTCTAAAGAAGGTTAAGACGTTGGGTGTCAACTTGGACCAACACCTAAACCCTGAAGGCACACGTAGGTAGCCTGGTGTCATCTTCAGCTTACTATCCTAAGCTGTTAGCTTGGGTAATAAAAGGTCAAAGGTGTGCTAACGTGGAAACTATTGCAAGAGCAATCGTGGGTGCTAAAATAGACTATTATTGTAATCTGTTAAAACGGAATTAACAAAACGGATTGTAACAGGCTCCATGTAATACAGAACGGAGCAGTGCGAGTAGTCAAGGGAATTGCTCGTAGAGACCATGTCTCGGCAGCTAGACGTGCTCTGCACTGGCTCCCTGTGGGGTCAAGATGTCTGTTTTGTCTCCTGGTTATTACACAGAAATGTCGACTGGGCAAGATGGCAGTTGATCTTCAGGATCTTCTGAATGAAAAACCTCTCACGAGTACCCTCAGATCTAGTTATACTGATCAGTAGGCTCTTCCCAGGTGTAGATCCTCGAAGGCTGCAAGGGGATCTTTTCAGTACGCAGCCCCTACATCTTGGAATGGCCTTCCTCTGAACCTGAGGTGCCTAAAGTCCACAGAATTATTTAGGAAGAAACAAAAAACTCACCTGTTTACATGATGCTTGTCTGCTGATCTCTGAAGACCTGTTTCTGGTTATGATGTCTCTTCTTCCTCCTTCCTGTTGTCCTTTGCTTGTTTGTTTTGGTCGTTGCGCCCTTAAGCCTATGGGTCCATGGTCTACGGAGTATAAATAATAAAAGTAAAGATCTAGTTCTTCTCTCCTCCATGTCAGTTAGCGCACCCAGTTCCCTTCTCTTTCGATTGGGCCAAGCAGAAAACAGTCGATGCAGAGGTCCAAGACCTCATCCACAAGGATGCAGTGGTTCTGGCTACCTTCATTGCCTCTCAGTTCCTGAGCATTAGTTTCTTAGTTCCTAAACCACAAGAGGGTTACTGTCCTATCATAAACCTAAGAGCCCTAAATTCCTTTGTGGTTTACCAACATTTTAAAATGGAGGGCATTCACCTCCTCAGAGATACTCTTCTCCCTGCGGACTGGATGGTCAAGCTAGACCTCAAGGACACTTATTTTTGTGGTTCCAGTTTACCCTCCACATCAGGAGTTTATCCAATTCCAGTGGAAGTCTCTCACTTGGCAGTTTGCATCTCTCCCGTTCGGTCTCTCCTCAGTCCCTTGGTGTTTCACCAAACTGATGCGACCGGTGATGGCTCATTTCAGAGCCAAGGGGATTAGAGTGATCGTCTATCTGGACAACATGCTCCATATGGCTCAGGGGTTTCAGACTCTTCAGGAGTATCTAGTGATAACAGTTTCTCTCTTTCAGGGGTTGGGTTTTGTAATGAATGTAAAAAAAGTCAATTGTCCAGCCTATGCAATGTATCCAATTTCTGGGCTTCAGTATAGATTCCAAGCAATGCATCTTCCTGCTTCCAGACAGCAAGCTGGTAAGGATCTGCAAGGAGATCCGCTTTCTGCTAAAAAGGGGAACAGTCTCCCTCGGGCACTTGGCCAGGGTAGTCTGGAAACCTTCAGCCTCCATTTAGGCTATATTTTCAGCCCCTCTTCATTACAGAGCTTTACAGCATCTAAAAGCCAGACATCACTGCAAGAATCCGTCTAACTCTCAGTTAGTACACCTGTCTCCAGAAGCCAGTATTGAGCTCTGTTGGTGGCTCAAGCACATGGACGCCTGGAATGGCAAGGCAACCTTTGGTCCATCTGCCTGTTACGCTCACCTGGTCTCTGCGGAGGCGTTGGGGCACGGTTGCAGCCCTCCCTGAACTTGACTCACCCCCTTTCAGGCCTCTCCCTCGGTAGAAAAGTGGTGAGCGGTGGTATGTGGTAATACTGCTCCTGCATGGAGATAAGAGCGTGTGAGTGCGCCAATCTGTGATTGTTGTAGCTCTCGAACCCTTCTCCCCAAAGTACGGTTTCTGTGAGCATACGCCGGCCCATAAAGCTCACCTGTGAATTATGGAATTTAAGCTCTCCGTCCTGCTACTTCTGGCAGGGGCGCGTTGAATGGGATCTAGTTCCTTCACTGATCCCTGATAAGGATTAGTCCAATCCAGCTGCAAATATGCTTCTCTTTATGATTGGTGAGTGTCTCTTGAACTCTTGTGGTTCTGTTCGTTCTGTTTAATGTCTTTGGCCCTCATTAGGACCCTGGCGGAGAGGGTTTTACGCCGGCGTAGTGCATGGCGTACCTCTCCGCCAGACTACGAGTTCCCGTAGCGCCATGGATGATTTTTACGCCTGCTTTTTGCAGGCGGAGAAATCCATGGCGCTACGGGATCTTGATGTTAATTACGCCACCGTAATTTACGGTGGCGTAATTAACGCCTTCCCCACTCCCATTATACCCTATGGGGCAAGAATGGGAATGGGGAAGGGTAAAATGGGGATTGGGGACTTACCGCCCCGCCAAGGTCGGCATGGGGCGGTAAGTCCGCCAAGCACCTTGGCGGAGTTGGCAGCTTTGCGCCATGGACCATGGTGCAAATTGCACCATGGTCCTCCGCCAAGGTCCTAATGAGGGCCTTTATATGTTGCTCCTTATGCCCGCAATAATGTCTCTCTTCTGTTTTCTTCAATTAGATGGAAATGCGGCCTCAATGCAGCTGTGAGACACAGCAGAATGGAAGATTGATGCAAAAACGACGTTCGACAGCAGGTAAGGGATGGTTTACGGAAAAGCGCGAAGTATGGCGAAACGTGACCTTAAACTGACTGTTTTTTCAATGTCTAACCTTGTCTTCTGTTTTTCCTTGCAGGCGCTGCTGTCGACGATGGAGCGTGTCGTGCTGCGGTGCCAAGATGAAGATTTCCTGCTTCTGGAAAGTGTAAAGATGAATGCTCGGTTTGCCGAAGAGATGTACAGGTAAGAACAGCTTCCCCCAGTTGGTAAGTATGCTAGCAGGAAGCAGGATGTCCAGGAAGCAGGGTCTTCAAAGGTAAGCAGGTCTGACCTCAGGCGACGGTGAGAGTTACGCTGCTGGTAAGTGCAGAATAACGTGAAGCGTCTGTCTTGAGGATCAGGGCAGCTTATATATCTGTGAATCCATTAGCAGCCACACCCAAGAATGCACTTGGGGCTGTGTTTAATGGATGGAATGTTCAAGGTTAATTAATCTGAAGTGCTATGTCCATAATAAAAGCTTTTTGGTGTTAAATGGATGTTCTTGTTTACTTTTGTTTATGAGCCTGGCGCCAAAGGCGCCAACACAGTGTCCACCCAGCTCTCCTGTGCATGCGACCCCTGCATGCCTGTGCCCCTGACATCATGACCATGACACTGCCGATGTTGGATGCCAGCAGGGCAGGCTGGTGGCCCAGGATAGGACAGGTGTCCACTGGGGGAAAGTGGCCAGATTAGGAATACTTTCTACATATCAACTGTCTAGAAACTTTTAGCGGGTTCTTTTGCTGTCAAGAGTCTTCTCAAAGATCAGGGGAATTGCTGTGTCGTCCTTCGGCAGGACAATATCTCAGCAGTCCGTTACATCAACCATCTGGGAGGTACTCGTTCCAAGGCCTTGCGGACCTGGCGAGAGATTTTTGGCATTACTGCATGGACAGGAACATTGTGTTAACGTCGGAATACCTTCCGATGTCCAGCAATGCAGTAGTGGACTGGAATTCCAGGAACCTGCAGGTCAGGAGCGACTGGATATTAGACAGAAATGTCTTTGCCAAGATCTTTGCCCTTTTGGGTCAGTTTCAGATAGATCTCTTGGCGTCCATGCTCAATTGCCAGGTGCCTCACTTTTACAGTTGGAGACCAGACACCAACACGTTGGCAACCGACACGTTCCTTCAGAATTGGACAGACACCACGTCCTATGCCTTCTGTTGGGGAGAATTCTCATTTATGGCTAATTTCCCTCACCTAGTGAGTCCCCCAGCAGCTTTGCTGGACCTCTGGAGTTTATTTTCTTTTCACTTGGTAAGAGTGAGAGCTTTTCCCCTACTCTTACCTATGTTTGGCTATGTGTTTCTACCCGTTATTGTGGACTCTGGAGTACACCACTTCAGTAGCCCCCTTCTTTTTGTGTGTGACACAGCACCTTCAGTGCCGTGGCACAGGGTAGTCCCTGAGACTTCCCTCGACTCCATTTCTGATGCGACTACCGTCCCCCAGAAAAGGGGTAAAGTTACCATTAACTTTACTTAGTCAATCTACCACAGATCCAGTACACCCCATCTTCCATGGAATACTGGAAAGGGTTAATTCGTATCCCTTTGTATCTGTACCTCCTAGAGCATTGTTTCGCTCTTTTAACATATAGGCTTGGCTGGTGGCAGTGGTATCTACCCTAACTTTTCTACCACAATTATATTAGATAAATTGAACATAAACCCGCTTGACCAAATTGTCTGTCTTTTGGCTCCGGTTGGGTTTATTTGCCTTTTCTTTCTGTTAAAGTCATTCTTGTGATTTACTTTGCAGTCAAACTAGGTTTGCCTTCTTTGTTCACTGTCTTTTGGCGGGCTTCTGCTCAGAAGCCCTCCTCAAGGCTTCTGGGTGTCTAGGTGGGCTGAATGTAAGAGAGGGGTGTAGTCACGCCCTGCACAGGGTATCCTAGGAAACCCAAGTCGCACTTTGTCATGATTGGCCAGGGTAGTTGTTGGGGCTGGACAACCCCCCTGCTGGGTGATTGACAGCCAGGCTGTGTGAACAGGGTTTTTTTCGCATAAAAGGCAGGTCTCTTGGGCTAGAAGTCAGAGAGTCGCCATTGGAACTACAAGGAAGCGGAGAGAACAACGGCTGCTGCAACTACCCCATCCCAGTGAAGCCCTGCTGCAGTGCTGAGCTATCTTCCCTTCAACGACTAAGAGGAGATCCAGTCCGGAGTCTTCTTCCCTTGAGCCTGGTGGGGATAACCAGCTCATCTGCTACAGCCAGAGGATCCTCTTCCTTGGTCGAAATTGCTGCACGCTGCTGTAGTGGTCCGGATAGCTATCTGAAGAGCCTCTCCTGTTTTCACCTTTTATTCTGCGTCGCTGCTGCCGGCTTCATCCCTGTGTGGCGCAGACCCCCTTCAGACGTCCTCCTTCCCAACAAATTTCCAGGAATCGTGGGTCTGCGGGAAACCAACAGGAACAACTGCCAGGGCACCAGCTGCACCATTGGAACAAACTACTGTGTTCTACTTGGGGAAACTGGGTGAACCCCTTTTCTTCATGTGCAAGGCTTGCCCTTGTCTTCCCTCCTTCTTATAACTTTTGCTTCCGAACATTGACAATATCGAAGTACTTTTTGGCTACGTTGAATCGTGAACTGACTGTGTGATCTTCGGCAACAGGCCCTGGTGTCTTTCGACCCTGGCTCCGGCCCTTTGACATTTGAACTCCTGTCTCTGAGTGTTTCTTGATTCTTCCTGTCTAACCAAAATATTGCCTGTGATTTATTTTGCCTCCAACCCCCTCTGGGTATCTCAGGTGCTAAGTCTGTATTGCCGCGCTAGCATTTCATGTCACGGATACGCGTTTAGTTAGTAGACCGAACTGTCAAAAAGTGTTCGCAATCGTATTTGCGGTAACATGCTTTGTCCATAACACTGGTTCATTCAAACACAGGGTACTTACCTTGAGACGTACTGTACAAAGTGAATTGGTTAGTTGTAGTGTATTTAACGTGTGGTTTTCATTGAAGTTTAATAGAAGTGTTGTGTTTTAACGATTGGTTTAAAAATAAATGTACTTATATTTTTCTACCTGAAACCTTGAGTCTGTGTTTGCTTGAGTCACAGTAATTGTGGTCCCTTTGTTTAATCTCTGCTACTGCTCATATACTCTTGAGATAAGCCTGGCTGCTCCGCCACTGCTACCACTCTGACATAGTAGTACAGGCTTGTACCAAAGGTAAAACTTGTATTGCCACCTGTAGTCTTAATTGTGTGTAGTGGTCCTTAAGGGCACTGCACAGGATTCTGCCTAACACCTTCCCCCCTTTCGCCATGATAGCAATGGTCGTAGTACAAATGCGCACACATGGGGTGACGCTGCTAACAGTAATGCCCTTTTGGCCATCTCAAGTGTGGTCTCCAGCCCTTTTAGAAGTAGCAGTTGATGTTCCTCTTCTTCTTCCTCTTCACTTTCTCTTCATAACAGACCCAACAGGTCACCCTCACAACCTGGTCCTTCAGGGGCATCTCTCCCTTATGGCCTGGAAGATTCCAGCTCCTCCGGCTGTTTCCGAAGTGCTTTCGCAGGACACTTTGTGTGTCATCAAGGACTCAAGGGCAGCCTCCACCAGGTTTGGCTATTCCTCAGCGTGGGCTGATGCGCGTGGCTCAAGACATCAATCCCAATTCTGTCCCTCCTAGAGAGGAAGTACATTTTTTAGTGGAGTTGTTCAGTGAAGGTAAAGCATACAGAACGATTAATGGATAGAGGAAGTACCTTTCTTAGTGGAGTTGTTCAATGAAGGTAAAGCATACAGAACGATTAATGGATTCAGATCAGCCATCTCTGCGGGGCATTTGTTGGTGAATGGCAAACCTGTGGGAAGGCAATTTTTGGTTTGTAAGGTTCTCAAATCCATTTGTATCATGGTGCTGCCTAAGCCGAAGTATTCCTTCTTGTGGGATGTTAATTTGGTGCTGCAATTGTTTCAGTCTTGGTCTGATAATGGGAATTTCACTTTGCAACAACTCTTCTCCAAGTTACCCATGTAATTGTGCCTCATTTCCATTAAAAGGGTTTCGGATATCGGAGCATTGGATGTTGATAATAAAATGTATTCTCCTCAAGGAATAACCTTCTTTGTTTCTAGGAGAACTAAATGTATGATTCCTTCAGTTTCCTACCCTTCATTTCAGGAAAATTGCAAGCTCTGTGTGGTGCAATGTCTAAGATGGTTTGAACAAACGACTGTGGGGCTTAGAGCTCCAGGCTCCTCTGAGCTGCTCATTTCTTACCGTAAACCCCATAAAACAGTGTCCTCGGCCACTATAGCCAGATAGGTAAAGTGGGCCGTGAGGGAGGCGGGTATATACATCTCTTTTTTCAGGGCCCATTCGGTTAGGGGTGCCATGGCCAGTAAGGCAGCTTTCCTAGGGGGATGTTTGGTCCACATTTTAAAAGCCGCTGATTGGTCCATCAAGCGCATTGAACATGTTGCCATTGATGTAATGCAAAGGCATGTTGTTAGGTAAGATTTCCACAGAGCTGGTAAATCTTCCTTTCCTAATTCAACTCCAGAACATTTTGCTTTTCTAGTGGGATATTTTTCATTAATACCTCAGTGAGTGGGAACCTTTTTCCACACTCACCTAATCTTTAACTCTTTTTAAGGGTGTCATTTTTAAGACTCTCCATAGTGTCTTTTTAAAGTTATCATGTCTAACAACTTATTTTAAATAAGTGCCTGTTGTTGCTGGGTTGCCATAGGGGCTCCCCATTTAACTTTCTTGTGCTAACCTTGAGTGAACTACAGTTCCCAAGGGTAGAAAGGATCTTTGGATCCCTTTTGCATTTTATTCTGTGAAACCAGCACACCCCACATTATGTGGAGTGCTGGGGAGATACAATGTATCCCCTTTCACATTTAAACTGTAACAATTCTGTTAGTGACAAGCTTACCTTTAATGGCTGGTGGCAGTGATACCTTTTACTAATTTGGTTTACCGCGGGCTGTAATCACAGCTGCAGTAAAGGCACCTAAGGGTGCTCATTTTACCAAAATGGCCCCTATCTTCTTTTTCTGTCATTTTAGTGTTTCTTGTTGTTTCTTGTTCCTTTCCCCGACATCCAGGTTGGGAAATTCCTTTGTTTGAGTTTTGCCTTTGGCGGGAATCCCCTGGACACCCCGCCCAGGCTCCAGTCAGTCTGTAAGCACAGGAAGTGGGGGAGGAGTCCAAAACTTCCCCCTCCTTTGTCTTAGGCCTTCCTTCAACTGGGCCAAATCCCAGTGGGGGGGAGGGGGTTGGCTGTCCTGATTGGACAGCCAGACGCCCCTTTCTTGTAAAATGCGGGGAGAAAATGCAGAGGTTGTGTTGTAGTTCCTGATAAATACTGGAAACATGGAAGCTGAAGTAATGTCGACTACTGGAACAAAAAACCGAAGAGGATGACGAAGGAAAAGCGGCAGGAATGATTTCCAGCGGCGACGAAGGAAAATCGGCAGGAATGATTTCCAGCGGCCGGAGAGCCTGCTGTGTAACCAGAGCCTGCCGCAGCCCTTCCTTCCAATCGACCTGGGGTCTCCGAAAACGACGACCCGAAACCAGAGCCTGGTGAGACCCACTAGACTCAAGAAGACCTGCATTTTGAGCCATCCCACGGGTTGCTGCTACCTTGCGTTCTTGCAATACCCCAATACCCTGGGACCTCCAGCCACTGTGCGGTGCACGGTCTTCCGGATTCCGAATCTTGCTGAAACTTTGTGGGCATCCTGGTCTATCTCCAGAGACACGAATCGAGTCCAAAAAGTCCCCTCACAAGAGTGCTGGACCTTTTTAACAACGAGAATTCAACTGCGATTTTCTGATTTTTCTGTGCTCCTTGAAAAGGTGTCAAACCCGCAGAACCGCATTCAGCTGTGAGACAAATCTTGCCTAGAGCCTTCTTCATCGATCCCTGCTGCAAAGTCCCTTCTGAGGTCTTGTGTTCTGTTTCCAGTGACCGGGTATTTGGCTGCAGTCCCTGAAGTTCGCCTGCTGCAATCTCTTCTTCATTGCTGAGGTATTGTGTTGGCTTGGGTATATACTTACCTTAAGCCTGTTGGGATTTCTGTGTAGTCCTGGTGTGTTTTCTGTGATTGGGAGGTTCCTCGTCCAGTACACCCAGCCCCACTGCTAGAATCCTGCTGGGGTGTCTTCTGTGAAGCCCCTGGACCCTCTTCTAACCCTAGAAGTAAAGTAATCACCTGTTTGCCCAGTTTTCCTAAGGAACTCTGACTTTTGCTACTAAAGAACTTATTCTAACATTGCCTGTTGGTCACTAGTCCTAGTGACCCCCCTTCTGCCACTGAGAACACTCATGCTCTAAGGGAAAGACTTTGAATGGATTGGGACTTCTGCCTAGAAAAGAAATCAAGTGTTTTACTTACTTGTAAAGAGTTGGTTGGTAACTGTAATTCTAAGAGTGAACAGTTACAAAAGTTCTTACTAATCTTGAAGGTGTGATGCACTATTCTTAAAAGTATGGTTAACATATTTTCTTCCTTAGCCACTGTTTTACCAGTCTAAAAGAAAGTAGATGTGAAGGTATTTTATTCTCCTGTGATTAGGTTGTGCCTCTTTACAAAAGTAATGTGTTGGTTTCACCAGATTATTCCTGTAGGGTAATTGTATGAGTGTCCTCCAACTGTTGGTATCACCAGGTTAGTAGTCCTGTTAGGATAACTGTATGAGTGTCCCCCAACTGGGTCTTGCTTCCCCTGACTTGCTGCTAGCTTGTCCTTAATAAGTCTGCATTAGGTTGTTGCCTAACTAGAATAACTATTCAGTAAAGTGTGATATTGGGCCTCATTACACGGTAGGCGGTAACCATGGCGCTACTAGCGCCATGGTTGCCGCCGGTATTTTACCGTGTCCGCCTTGGTGAATGGCGGAATTACCGCCCTACTCCAAGGTGAGCTGGGGCGGTAATTCCCCATTCACCAAGGTTCTTCCCCATTCCAAATTTTGCCCCCATAGGGCATAATGGGAATGGGGAAGGTGCTAATTACGGTACCGCAAATTGCGGTACCGTAATTAGCTCCGAGGTCCCTTTGCGGCACCATACTTTAACGGCTGGTAAAACCAGCCGTTAAAGTAGGGTCCCGCAAAGGGAACTCGTAGTAAGGCGGTAGGGGTTTACCAGTACCGGTGCCTTTACCAGTACCGGTAAACCCCTACCGCCTACCGTGTAATGAGGCCCATTGGGTTTTACTCTCCCCTTCATTGTGAAGTTAAAGTATGTGGGTTTTACTTATCTTGTGCTAGCTTTGTGCCATCCAAAACAAGTTACCAGAGTTATTGCTTACCTCAATCTGGGGTTCCCTGATTTCCAAAGCATCTGTAATTATATATTACATCCTTAGGTTTTACTTACCTGGTATAATTGTGTGTTATGACAAAAGTAGTTATAGGTTTTTACTGCACCTAGAATAAGTGTTTCACTATTCACCAAAATGATATTGTCTAGTTGACTGTTTATGTGATTTGCTCCAAGAGTCACTGTACAACTGGAAGGGCCTAATGTCCTTGTATTACCAAACGTAATCTAAAAGTAACCATTGGTCTTTTACTCCCAATGAATAGGCTTGACCTATACTAAATGTGTATAACAAGGTTTTGACTTCCCTAGAACTACTGTTAGGTGTTCCAAATAAGGTTTATACTTGGGCCTGTGTGCTTTCAAGTATAGTTGTGTTTTATATTGTGATTTCATATAATGTGTTAGTACTTACTTAACCCCTAGATTTATCTGGGCCTACCTGTATTTAAAGAAATCCTTCATTTTTACAATACATGGGGCCTCATTACGACCCAGGCGGTAAGTTACCGCCTGGGCCGTGACTTTACCACCATGGCGTAAACTACGTTTACGCCATGGTGGTTGGCGGACTTACCGCCCCATTCCGACCTTGGCGGGGCGGTAAGTCCCCAATCCCCATTTACCCTTCCCCATTCCCATTTTTGCCCCATAGGGCATAATGGGAGTGGGGAAGGCGTTAATTACGCCACCGTAAATTACGGTGGCGTAATTAACTCCATGGTCCCTTAGCGCCATGGATTTTAACACCTGCTAAAAGCAGGTGTTAAAAGCGCCATGGCGCTAAGGGACCTCGTAATTGGCGGTAAGGGGTCGGCGCAGCTAACGCTGGCGTAAACCCCTTACCGCCAGGGTCGTAATGAGGCCCATAGTGTTTCATTGTTTCTTTGGATCATTTTTATTACAATGTTCACTGGTACTGTATCTACTTCCCGCTCTCCCTCCTAAGAAAAGCCTGGCTGCTCTGTCTACGCTACCCCGAACTTAGGTGGTACAGCCTTATACTAAGAGTGGAGTTGTGTACTGCCCCAGTAGAATGGTTTTGCTAGGCCCTTAATTGGACTTCAGAAAAACTGTCTTAACACATGTTTTTCAATAGAATGAATAATCCCCCTCACTAATGTGATAGGGGTTTGGATTCTATTAAAGACAAGGAGGCAGGTACTATCCCACCCAACCACCCGTGTGTTTGTCTTTTTTTGGTAGCTTTGGGATGAGGTGCAGTCTCCCCAGATAAGAGGCAGGAGGTCTCAGAGAGGATAGTAGGGCAAGCGAGCCCTGAATTCGACCGTCAGTTCAAGAGTCTATGTTGCAGTGATTTGTTCCTTAGGATGGCGTTTACTGTGAGGGCAGCAATGAAAGAGGATGTTATCTTAGAGGAAAGGACTTCTATAAGGGGGGGTCCATGCCTATTAGGTGTTAGGTTAACAAACAAAACTTTATTTTTAAAACTCAACTTGTCATATGTTAAAGTTTGTTTCTGGTTACTTTGCTGCTATGGTGTCAAGTAGTAAAGATAGTTTGCATAATACTTGCCTCCTTGTCTTTAATATAATCTAAACCCCCTCTCACGTTAGTGAGGAAGATTATTCATTATCAGTTATTATTAGTTGCTGTAGACTCGGGTGTTCTAATTATATAAAATGTCATGATTTATGGCAGTGGCTAGCTGAGAGCACAGTTGGGATTCCTCCCGCTCCACAACCTTGGTGGAGCAGTAGCAGCAGAATTTGTAGAGTAAAACAGGACTGGATCACATGGCCTCGCCTGTGGGTGTTCAGCCACATGATAACTTAGAAGAAGGCGCCGCACAGAGATACCTCTGATCTCTGTGGGCGGGTATTGGCTGGTGGCAGTGTCTCCTCCGTTTGACTCTGGCCACCATGCCCCCAGTCAAACATTAGGATGCCCAGTAGAGGAGGAAGTTAATGGCGACAGTACTGCGTGGTCAGGTGGCAGAGCCCGAATACAGGTGGAAGTCAGCAGTACAGGCAGAGATTGAAGTGTAATATAAACCATTGGTACCCTGTACCACTAGTTCTTTTTATTTTTACAGAGCGTACCTTTAGTTCAAAGGCTCAAGAAGGACGCTTTGTCTTTCTCTTTAGCCATATATAGAATCAGCTCAGCCCAGACATTCAAGCACTCCCAGTTTCCCAAGTCACAGCGAGGCAGACACACAAAGCACAGCGTCTGTGGCTCTGCAGGTCGTTAAGGTGCTCAGCTTGCAAACACATTTCTTTTATCAGTGGCAGAGCCTTTCATAGGCACGACAGAACATTTCCAGCTCAAAGAGCTTGCAAAGCACCAGTTAACTTGCAAATTGTGATAGTTAAAGTGAGCAACACAAAGTTCCCATTTAAATATTTGTTTATATCAATGATGTCTACTATTTTGAAATGCAAAAAATAAAGCTGCTTTAGGTCATTATGAATAACAATGTGCTGGAAGTTAGTGACAAAGAATCTGCATATCTATCTTTGTTTCTTACACAACGTCTTTCATTATATGTCTTAAATCATTGAAAGTCCAGTGGGGTTTACTAGATTTTTTCAGGTTGGCATTATCTTGCATTCTCTGACTTATAAAAATAAAAGCCACAATGATATTATTTTGGCTTAACATGTTGCTATAAGAATATACATGTTGTCATGTGGCTTTACTATGCAATTTTATTTTAAGTAAGTAAACTCTATAAGACATTATTATTGTAGACCTTGAAATCCAACTATTTGAGCCAAGGTTTGTGATCCTGGTCACCAAACCTCCCCTCCCTCCCACTCGACATCCCCCCGCCCTCCTGGCCATCTGTCCAACCATCCCACTGCCTCCTTTTTGGATGCAGCCAGATTACCACTAGTTGCTTTTTTCCACCTCCATCCCTGGGTATGGGTTGGTGCTCTGTGATGCTGTGTCGCTGGGCCCTGTGTGCTGGTGGAGCAGTGCATGCCACAGGTTGCTGCTAAAGGCAGAGCATCCTTAGCAGCCTTGGGACAGTGATGAGGAGGGAGAATGAAGAGAAGAAACCCTATGGCAGGAAGTGAAAGCAGGTAGCTGGCGTGCAGCCTCGAGACATGTAAATAGTGTCTCCTTGGTTGCTGCGTTGCTCCATTATTTTAATTTTATTTATTTTATTGTTTAAAGCGCAGACCTAGCTCGAGAGAAGCAGAGCGTTGTACAGAGTGTGGGTAGCCAAAATTTGGACTGGCATCTTTTAACAGTAGCGCAGTACTGTGAGGTCTGTGCGTCCATTGGAATTAGTCCTTGGTCAGGTGTTGTTGAAAGAGCCCTCTTTTGATAGATTTGCGAAATTGGAGAAATGTGGGGGCATTCCTTTCTGACACCGGGATCACGTTCCAGAGGGGCGGTTGCATGACAAGAGAAGGATTGTTTTTGGGTCCTCTCTTAGCAGACGAGTTCTGATGCAAGCTGGTTGATCAATTTGCTGTGCGAGGAGCGTGTGCCACCAGATTTGTGGCGCTTAGCTGCCAGGTATGCTGGTGTGCTACTCATGACTGCTTTGTAGATGATACATGCTCCATAAACCTGTGTGATTGTTTCGCCATCTCGCCTCCTTGAAAGCCTGCTGTGTCCCCCAGCTAGCAGATAGCTTTCTTGCAGCCATCTACCTGTGGGAGGTGCACCTTTGGGTTGCCAGGTCCTCTTACATTATCTTTCCCAGAAGGTTAAGAAATGTACATGAGGAAGGGCCCTAGTGGGGGCTATAAGATGAGGTCTTCATCCATTATGCCGGCTTCCAAACCAAAGCACTCTCAAACCATTAAAGATATACTTCACCAACAGGGCCCATTGCCCAGGGAACTGGGTGAGTGTGTGGATGGGGGAAATGAAGACAGACCAGGGCAAGAAGAGACCATAATACATGCAACAACTAGTAACAAAGGAAAAGCTTTAACAGCTACTTAAAAAGCTTCCACGCAAATTAAGGCTAATATTGTTGCATTGGTGGATGATTTGCTTGCTCAAATTGCAGAACTAAATGAGACATCTAACAATCTGGAAAAGGTAATGGCACCTAAAATTCACCTGCTGGTCTGCATGTTCTGTCGGAGCAGATAAGCAACCTCAGGGACAACCAGGAAGGTGCAAAAGATGTACATAATATGTCTTGTGTTGTGTATAAAGCCATTTATTACTGTATGTATGCAAATAAAAAGAACATTTAAAAACAATTTAAATTAGGAGGATTCCAGCTTCCATTCCAGATGATAATCATACTGATTATGCTCAGTGTCTGTTCTGTTAAATCTTTGATCTCCCTGTGACTTCTGAAATTCAGTTGGACACTACGGACAGGTTCGACACTACATATCAAAGAGAAAAGAACCCCACTCCTAATATCCGAGTACACTTTGTCATAGATGGCCTCTAGAACACAGCAACTCTCAATGACCGTTCCAGTGCTTTTATTAAAGAAATTGAAACAAGGCTTGCTAAGTGCCACCCCCTCCCTCTTGTATACACTGGGCCCTTCCTTCCATTGCCCAGCCATCCCGCAACCACAGGATGATCACTAAAGATCAGTAACCCCTACTGTCAAATTGCTAACTGACTAGTCATGATGGCTTAAGGGTAAACGCCCTTTCTATCTGTCTCCCTCTAGCAACATTTGAGTTCAATCCTAACCTAGGTCTCACAGTACAATTGGTACACACAGAAGTGGCTTGCAAGCACTCAGATCCCACTTAGTCTTTTCTGGGCACAACCTTGTATTCCTTATCCTGATTTTCTGTCCTTCCCGTCTCTCTCTTCTACGCAAATTATCTGGGGCAAGTACCCTTGATGAAGCTCTTTGATACTGATCAGGTCTGCCCAGATGGCTGCCCAACAATTGCCCAAATATAACAAAGCTCTCAATGGGATGCCCTGGACCATTACCGGTAAGTGGAATTTCTTCTCGGCCTCCCGTTTAGTATAGAACGTCTATGAGGTTGACCCAGTTTCCTCTTCATTATCTAGAAACCGGTCAGCAAGATACTAGAGTTCATTTGGTTTGACATGTATTTTCTAGGTTTGCCCATATTAGCCAAGCATCTGAGCCACAAAAATGCCTTTATGCCAAGGCCAGACGTGATGAAGGCACTTTCATATTTACTAAAGTGCGCATTTATATTTAGTGCATTGCAGGCATTTATGCTATAATGCACAGTGCAGTATAAACTCATTCATATTTGTTTAAGATTGCCTTCTCGCTATAAAGCACAGCATGATGTAACCACGTATATATATAGTGAAATGCAAGTTGCGAAATTCGCTTTTCGATGTTACAATGAAGTACATTAGATTTTTTTCCTAAAGTCCCGGCTGCGAGCCAATGACCTTGAGCCTAAAACAGCATCTTCTGATTGTATGAACAGTGGGCCTGTGCCATGGGTGGGTTGCCACCAGACTGTAACACTGTTTCAGACGCATGATATCCTGGTGCCACCGGGACATTACAAGTCCCAGCTGGCCGGGATGTCAGGCGCTGGAAAATGTTAGTCCTCATTCCTGTGGAGTTCCATAAGACTCCAAAGGATGGGACTCGGAAGCACCGGCACTGTTACTAACGGTGTTGGTGCTTCCGTGACAACTGTGTCTACCTGGGCCATTTCGCCCGGCAGGTCAGACAGTTGTAGTCTGTTGGTCCGGAAAGGGTGACGGTACTTTGCAACCGGCACCCTTATTTCCAGGCCGGCAGACTTGTAATGAGGCCCAATGTCTGTTAACCGCTAAGGAGGCCCAATCCTGGAAGGCAGCCAGTGGACTCTCAAAACAAAAAACAAATATAGCGAATGCTACAAAATGCAGGTGTTCTGTGTAGTTTTATTATGAAGGACAGGGCCATGTCTTGGGTCATGCTGTCCACAAGAAGTGTGCGTTCAGCTAACAATACGTTTTCTGGCTAAATCCCAAAATGCCATTGAAGGACAGAGAATTGTCCCTGACTGGTCAAGCGTACTGGGACAGACAGCTGAAAATATAATCTTTGGCAAAATCCATAAATGCAATTTGAAGGACAGAGAATTGTCCTTGACTGGTCAAGCGCACTGATACAGGCAGCTAAAAATATAATCTTTGGCCAAATTCATAGTTGCCACTGAAGGACAGAAGCCATGTCTTTTGCTATGCTGCACACATAGCTAAACACCTACTATTGGCAAAATTCCTAGTTGCTACTGAAGTACAGGGAGAGTAGGCTTGGAAAGGCTTTAAAATAGTGACCCCAGAGGGGTATAAAAGTGGGTGAGTCGAGCCCTTCAGGACTGCTGTTGGGGGCGACAGAGCTGGTAGAATATGGGGCAGATACAGATGGCTGAAAGGAGATGAAAGAAGCCAGGCTTTCCAGATGGAAGGGGTGCTGAAGCCATTTTAGATTTTTGAAGCCCCTAACTCTGGGTTTGGGCTATTTTGATTTATTGTTTTGAGCTGCTTGGGGAAAGAATTTTACTTTTACCCAAGACCTCTTAGCCAGCTCACAGCCTAAGGGCCTAAGAAAAGACACCCAAGTCTGGATTGGCTATATGCTAAGCACCAGCGAGTCCAATGGACATTTGATTCTTTTTAAGGCATTATATCCTCATTTAATGCATTTTAATAAAAAGCTCATGGTGCATTAATAGGTGTTATGAAAAACTAGTGGGTGTTTCACAACCTAGTCCCCGGGGATCCCGTACTCGGGTGGCCAGGTAAAAGCCATCGCTGTTGGATCCCGAACATGTGGGTGAACAAGCAAGGGAGTATCACCTGGGTACGGAATCCTCAGGAAGTGGGGGAGAAGCACATGATGGTGAGACATTGTATCCCCCTTTTTCCACAACCCATCTAACCCCTCTCCCTGCTTATTTTATGGGAGGTGCAGCTCCCATAATTCCTCCCCACTTCACAGTTACAATGCTACTGAGCGGAGGAAGATGAGGAATGAGGCCATGAAGATTACCTCTACTGACTTCCAATGGCTCTGTGCCTTTAATGAGACCAGGCAGAGTCAATCACATAATCCTAACTATACACACCTGCCACTTGTTAACACTCCCTGTCAGGATAAAAGGTGGCACGCACAGGCACACTCTGAGCGAGGCTAGGTCCGAGAAGGAGCCATTCTTTCGGGGCTGATGCGAACCAGTGTATAGACGTTGGAAGGCCAAGGGGCTGATCTGCGGCTGAGAAAAACGAGAGAGAGCCAGGTGAGAATTCCACACTTTCTGGAAGCTGTAAGCGTTCCAAGGCTGAAACCGAGTGAACGGAAAGGAGAAACTTTCAAGATGCTTCAGAGTGGCCCGTGGCCCGCAACCCTCCTGGGTGAATAGCAGAGTTGGGGAGAAGCACAGGAGGCGTTGGTAACAGTCTTGACTGCTACATGAAAGACGCTGAAGAGAGAAGCCTGATTAACATGACCAGTGAGTTATCAGAGGCACCAAAGCCCTGTTTGTGTTAAAAGCAAAAGTAACTGATCAAACATTGAAGGTTGCAGGTGTGCCGATAAAACACATAAATGGAAAGGGCAATTGCTGAATGATGAAGAAAGTATACAAAGTAACAGAGTGGTCCTGCAGGATGGAATCGCACATTCAAAAGTCTCTATTAAATGTTGAAGTGTATTAAATGGGAACCGAAGGCACGAAAATATCTGCGATCCCAAGCGAAAGTTGAATAAGTGAAAAGCAAAGTATGTGAACTCTGAATATGCCGAGAGGGCAAAGTATATGATCTTTGAAAGAGGCTATGAGGGCAAAGTTAAAAATAAGAAACTACAAGTACCAAGAAGTATTGCGATGAGGAAGATTGTTGATTGTCGCAGAGGTCAAAGTGGTCATGCCGAGGTCTGCATAAAAGCCTTGCAGTTTCAAAAGTCTTCGACAGTGCAAAGATAGAAAGACAAAACGTGGGAAAGGGAAGACAGGTTTGAGCCCGGCGGAGGGAAGCCTATGTTGAACTGCGATAGAGTGGAAATTAATGTGAAGGAAAGTGGGGAAAGGAACCCCCACAAAGAGAAAGACAGGCAGACAGGCTCAAGCTCAGCAGACCAAAGCCTGTGCTGTACTGTGATAAAGTAAAAAGGTGAAGGTGAAAAGAGAAGCAGGCTTGAGCCTGGCGGATGGAAACCTGTATTGGATTGTGGCAAAGTGAAATTCAAGAATAGAACTGTGTGTGTTCATTAGAAGGCATACGAAGCCTAAGACTGTCAAAAGCTGAAACCGAAGCCTGAACTGTTGAATTGTACTAGTAAGCCAGAGTGTGCAAGACTGAGAACTGTGGCGTCCACTTATCCTTTTTAAGAAACTCTCAAGACCCCATGCTGCTGAAAGTGGGGAAGGGAGTTGTTACCTAAGCTATTATGACATTTCTTTTAAGATACTATTTTTCCTTTTATATTCCCTTACTCATTTGTCAATTGAGAAGTAGGGCAGGGTTAGTTTTTTTAGCATAGGCCTTTTTATTTTGACTAGCCTGACTTGGACTTGTTTGTATTTTGTTTAATGGTCGAGACCACTCCAATTCTAGAGTTGGGGCCATTTAGGAATTCTACCAACCCAACCAAAAACCAAAAGAAAGGTTTTTGAAACTTGTATCTATTGTGTCTGTGTGTACTATTGATACTATGCCTTCCTTACAGTGTCTTTTGGAATTTTTCCAAATGTTCCAGTTTTCAATTTGTTGATTTTGATTTTGAACTGTGGATACTTTTCCAGCCATCCAGTTTTTCTATTCCTCTTCAACTCCCTACCGTCTATGTTAGTGAGTATAAGAGGCCTCTTTTACCCTGCATTTGATATCACATTGAGAAAGGTATTGATTATTGAGTACCAGAGTGTTTTGTGTTTTGCTGAAGGACCGGGACTGCAATACTGAAGGGAAGGTCCGTGTTGGAGCAAGTAGTCTTTCCACGATGATTACCTTACTCAGAGGCTGAGCCCTGGATTAAAACACTGGCCTCACGCAGAGTGCCAGAGTATTTTGTGTTTGGTGTGCCAGTGCCATGGACCATACAGATAGTTCCAGTCAACAAAGAAAAATCAGTAAGTGGGGCGGCGCTCTATGTAGTGATCAGCCAGGCTCATATTATTGAGGAAATAGTCCAGCTGAATGTTGACAATGAAGAAACTCATTTAGCATTAAAAAATGTATTGAAACAGTGCAATTGTTTATCCAACGAGATAGCCAAGCACTCGTTAATCAGATTGTGACACTGATTAAGGAGCAAAAGTTGTGTAAGGAAGTACAAAATGTAAGGTCTGACCATTTAAGCCCCTCGAGTGAGCCAAACATCATAAATAATAGAGTGGGCCCATCTAATGGGGATAATCGGCCAGGGCGGGTCCATTAAAATCAACGATTGCTGACCAGAAAAATTTATCAATTTTAGCCTCGCCATTGTCCCGTAAAGAAAGGCGACGAAGAGCAAAAAGACGAGATAGTGTGCAAGTGTTAGGCTGCTAAACAAATAGTGGTTAGATTTGCGGCCGAATAGGAAATAATTACTGTAGGCTCGCAAAAGAGCGTCCCACCAATGAGAAAGACACAGAAGAAAGCAGCAAGACGCACACGTAGGCAAACTGCTAAAGTCAGGAATTTGATCTCTTGGCTGCTAAGTAAAACGGACAAGATAAATGTAGTACAAAAGTCTTCCCCGGTGGTCGACAACTTGAGTGTGGAAGAGGATATACATTCTTTGGAGATCATGGACGAATCAATAACCTCTGAAATTGAGACTTTCTCTAGTAAAGTGTCTGGAGTAGGGGGAGGTCGAGTAACGCTATGACAATTGTTGAACCTAAGGCCAGGGCAGCGGGCAGAAAGGTGATGTCGCAAGAAGAAGTGGCAGCAAAGAAGCCAGATCTTCCTGTAATGAGTTTTATAATCTCAAAACTATTCGAAGACCGCTTGCTTCCCTTAAATAGAAGTGCATTGTTAACTTTTTCTGACTATTTACCGGCATTAAGAGTTCTTAAAAGTTCTTTAAAAGAATTTGTGGAACACTTAAAGGGTTGTGACATTGAATGTTCCAAAATACATTGTTGGGATGCCGAGGTGGCTTCTTTTCTTTGTTTAGGAGCACACCCCCCCTCTCTGTTGAAATGGGGATTTGATTTAGATCAAATGGGAAAATCCACAAAGGGGGCAAAAGTGAAAATAAAAAAAACCTATGATGGCAGTAAATAATGGTTTGGTATAGACTGGGGGTAATGAAGATAAAGGGGCAAAATTACATTGGGAATGGTTATTATCTTTTTTGCAGATTCCCATAAGTAGCACCTAACAATGCCCTGATTATTAATTTGCGGAACTCTAGAAGTCATATACGCACTGATTTGCAGAGAAGGGATCTTTGTTATCTTCCAGCAATCAGATATTATTCTCATACAGGACACTTGATTACTCAATGATGCACAATTTGATGGGTTTCACAGTTTTTATAATCCTGCAGAAAAAGGGGTCAAGGGACGCCCATATGGTGGATTATTGACATTGGCTGCAAATAGATACAATGCCTATGAAGTAAAAGTAGGCAAGCAATGTCCTAATGTTCTCTTTGTAACAGTTGAATTATCTATGTGCTCACACATCTTGCTGATAAATATTTACGATCCTCCGAAAAACATAAGTACTGTGGTAATCCAGGATAACATTCTGGAAGTAATAACTACTCAGAGGGTAATGCGGGCAGATACCCACATTTGAATCAGTGGAGACTTAAATGCAGTGTTTGGAGTACATGGTTACCAGCAAGGGGGCATTTGGAGGGAGTGATCAGAGAAGGAAAAACGAAAAGTATAAGGAAATGGTAGTTAAATGGATTGATTTCTTTGGGGATTTTGAATGGAACTATTGTCAACGGTACAAGTCACGGGGACACAACACCAGCAGTGACATGGAGAGTAGATAAAAGCTCTACCATAGATTTTATTTGTGTGTCTGAACAATTACACCAGAGAATCCAATCTATGTTTATAAAATTCACTGAATTTAGTCACCATGGGATAGTGACACTTGAGATGTTAAACTTTGAAGCTCAGTGTAAGAAAAGGGGAATGATAGGTGAGATCATAGTGAGTAATAGAGTGGGGTGTTCTGAGCGGAATATAGCGGCCATAACACTACACATGGCCTTATTAGGTAATGGTTAGAAATTGTATGACTCCTCTCACAAAATAGTAGAATGGATCGGATCAATTGCAAAGCTATTCCTGTTTCGAAATATCCCCCCACCGAATTAAAGAGTCAAATAACCATATACATCCATCCGAAAATGCAATAAAGAAGGAAAAGCGTTTATTAAGACAAGAGATCCATAAAGGGGCCAGGGAAAGCATGGATGCTGAGGAAAGAAGACAGATGGTACAACAAAGGAAAATCAGATATAGGCTATGGGTTAGATCTTGCTATAGATCCTTTAAAGTCATAGCAAGGCAACGAATATATGCCTCTATGATGAAAATTGATACCAAACATCTGTGGTATACATACAATAACACAGCTGCACATTCAGATGAGGCTCTGTTGAATGTAATACCTGCAAAAACCTAGGAGGCATATATTTCTGAAAAATGTAAAGCAGCCCATGTGTCGATGGCACTGGACAGTGGAAAGCTACATTTGGACGTCTCCTATGATGATATCTTATTTTTAATTAAGAAACTGAAACGGTCCCGTGCCCCCGGGCCAGATAGAGTTTGTAACCTTGTTATGTTGGCTAACCCGGAGTTGGGCGGATATTTTAAAAACTGTTTGATCGAGTAATAAATACAGGTCAGTTGCCATTATCCTGGACCTTATCCTATCTTGTCCCAGTACATAAGCAGGGGAGGAGAGATGATCCAACTAATTATCATCTCCTATCCTTGCTGGATGGTCCTGGGAAGATTTCTGTAGGCTGTATCTGAAGGGAAATCGAGAAATGGATCTCCAAAGAAAAGATTCTGAGTAAGTTCCAAGTGGGTTTCCAGAGAGGGCTCTCATGTTTACAACATAATTGTATTGTGAATTCCCTAATCCACCAAGCAGTTAATAAAATGGCTGCACCTCTTTATATATTATATATTGATTTTACAAGCGCTTTTGACACTATTAATCATGTGAAACTGTGGGTAAAACTGGAAAAGATGGGTATGCCGAACCACCTTCTTTATGCATGTCAATTATTACATTGGGAGCAAGGGGCAGGTGAGGTTGAACATTGCCAGGGACATGACCGCCCCTGTTGATATAGAGAGGAGAGTTAAACAGCGTTGTCTTGTCTCCGGCCCTTTTCAACCTTTACCTGGCAGATCTTGATGAACAGCTGATTTGGGAGACAATTGTGTTCCTAAGCTGGGCAGGGGCAGAATACCCTATTTGGTGTATGCCAATGATTTATCTATCTTTGATGCCACATCTGTGGGTTTTAAAAAACGATCAAAATGATGACATATGCAAAAGACAACGACTTAAAGATTCATTTTGATAAGTTAAAAACTATGAATTTTGGAAAAATAAGTGTTGATAAAAGGGGCTTTGTGGTCAGCGAAGAGAGCAAGTGTTACTTAAGCGCTGTCAAGCAAAAGCGCTACCATTGATGCTTATGTTGAAAATGTTTGTCTCGAGTAACATTGGTTATAATTGAATTGGTTTAGTGACAAAAGCTGGCAACTGCAGTTACGTTTTCCTTGGAATGCTCATTTACACATTTTGAGAGTTGGGCTGATGGATTGGAAAGGTTGGTGTGGCATAGAATTCTGTGCCTATCACGTGCAACCCTTAGGCAAGCAATCTATGTTGAATTAGGTCCGATCTTGTTAAGTACACTGATAAAGATCAAAAGGGGAATGCTCTATTTAAATATTTTAAATGCAGAGGCAGACACAATCCTCTTGACATTTAAGAGGGGAATGTTAGAGGGGCGTTGTAAAAGCCTAATGGAATTTAAACAGAAGAACAAAGAGTATTTTAGTGAGATTGCCTGGTTTCCAAACTGGGAAGAAGGGTTGGGTGTGGTAAGGGCATCTTTTAAGAAATGTGCCATTGCATGGGATTGGGTTTGCAATCACGACCATATTTGTCGATTAAAACCCCTCCAGGATTTCTCCAAATGATGCTTTACTTTTGTGTCGCAAAACTACATTTCAGTTCCCTGGCCTACAATTTCATAGGGTTTGTATGCTGATTCGGTTGAATAAGTTGCCTGTATTGGCTGATATGGGAATATGGTTGAAAATTGCTAGGGGAAAAAGAGGGTGTAGACTATGTGAAGCAACAAACGAAGTGGAAACCCTAAGGCATGTACTAACGGGATGTTGGGCAATGTGATCATACTATTATAGGTTTTATAAACATTTAGCTGCTGGTTTTGAAGCGGTGGAAAGAGTGGTTTTGGCTAAATGGAATGGGGGGGCGCAGTCTTACTCGGGCCATTGCTTTGATACAGTTTGGTTTACGTTTGAGAAATAGATGTTAGCCAAAGAAAGGAATATTGCACATTGATATGTTTGTGTTTGGATATCAAATTGTGATTTTATGTATTTTTATTTCTATTTTTTTTAATTACTTGTTTATAGTCCGAAATTGACTTTTACAAGATGTAGCAGAAATTGATCGATGCCAGTGTTTGAAGAAAAAAAGAATTTCATTGTTGAGATAACACAATTTCGACAGTCTGGTCATATTCAGAGCGTAGTATCGAGGTTTTGGGCTGCAGATTGTGTGCGTTATTCCCGCTGGTGCACCGCTTTGGGCGAGTTAAGCGATGAAGAATTGATCATTTTGAAGGCCACTTCTAATAGCTTTGCCGTTGCGATAGACCATTTTGAGTTTTCCCCCGCCATCAGACGGAACCACCATACTTCTTCCTCGGCCATGTTTAGGTCGACCCGATTTTATGTATGAATTTTAGATGAAACACGTGAAATGCAATGTATGAATTTAATATTGGTAATTGTGTATAATGTATTGTATGAAATATAATTTATGAATTGAATATATTTTACTTTTCTATATTGTTAAACATATTGTGAAAGGTTCAATGAACTAAGACACAATAATACAAATAAAAGAATGATTTATTGAGGCAGATACCTCCTATGAGATTGCTTATCATAATTTGGTGAGGCAGGTGCTAGATTGCCCAGCATGTTCTGTGAGGTTGCAGATTATGACCTGGTGTGGCACGTAGTTGGATTTTAAGGTGACTTTGATTTCTTAAAGAAGGTTGATCAGTCTTAGGATTTCATCATGAGTTTGCCGGTAACCCTTAAATGCAGGGGTAACTCAATTACCGCTGCATTTAAGGGTCCGCCAAATCACGGCCTTGGCGGTTTTCCCCCCAGCTCTGAGCTGGGTGAAAATCTGCAGCAAATTTGCCAATTTTCGTGCTATTGCCGCCGGCGGGAAAACCGCCGGCGGTAATAGCGCGAAAATTCGCCATTGGGCCCAATGGAGAATGGGGAATTCCTGAATGGGCCCAATGGGGAATGGGAATTTACCATTCCGCGAAACCCGTGATCCATCATCCGGCGCTAATAGGGCCGGGGAGTTTGGCGGTAGGGCTAATAGGCTTGAGGCAAATGACAATGGTTCAACTTTTGCATTAATGATTTACTGCATTTTAAGTGCATTGTGTATACTGATGATAAAAATTGTTTCTTTGTTACATGTTTCTCAGAAATAAAAAGATCTATATTTTTACATGAGAGTGTAAGACACACTCATTGATCTTTACTGAGTGATATCGCATGACATAGAACATGACTACGAATTGTAGGGCATCTATTTTAACTAATGTGTATTTATCTGTTATACAAAAACATGTCTTTTCAAAATGTGCTTTATTTAGTGTTTTGTCATGTCATTGCAACACATTCACTGTAGAGCTTCTGCACAACGTTATCACATGAAAACGTGTTAATACAAATTCAAACCCCCCCAGACCTCCTTCTTTCCCCCCACTCACTCCCCCCCGCCCCCTGGGACCAGACGTGACGTGGATGTTGTTCTTTAGTCCTTTGTCATTCGAGTTTGTGGGACAGGCTACGGGTTACAAAAACATGTCTTTTAATACACACCAAGGGTTAATGGATGGTGTGAGCAGTGGACTTTCAATATAAAGGTATGCGACATTGGTAAACCGCTCCTGTGGTTTACTTTAACATTAGCATTGGCACACTACCAAGATGGCCACCAGAGCCTTTTGTCGCCTTGCCTGGACTCCCTTGCCTGGCCAGAGACACCTGGCAATCTGCTGCATGCTGATTGGAGGAGCCCCACTGCAAATCGATGCCTGGCTTCAAGCTGGTAGGTGAAGCCGGCCCCCATTGTAAGGCCCTGTTTTAAGTCCCGGGTTCATGTCTTTCCCTTCTCTATTGTCGGTGGAGGTAGTGCTCTTATCATGCTGGCACCTTCTACAAACCTCCCGACCACTGCCTTTAACATCGGCATTGATACACTACTAGATGGCCGCTGGAGCGTCTCATTGCCTTGCCTGGACTCTGTTGCCTGGCCAGAGGCACCTGGAAGCCTTCTGCATGCTGATTGGAGGAGCCCCGCTGCAAATGGATGGCTGGCTTCATGCCGGTATGCGAAGCTGCCCCCATTGCAAAGCCCTGTTTTAAGGCCCAGGTTCCTGTCTTTACCTTCTGTATTGTCGGTGGAGGTAGTGCTCTTATCATGGTGGCACCTTCTACAAACCTCCCGACCACTGCCTTTAACATCGGCATTGACACACTACTAAGATGGCCGCTGGAGCGTCTTGTTGCCTTGCCTGGAGTCCCTTGCCTGGCCAGAGGCACCTGACAGCCTACCGCATGCTGATTGTAGGAGCCCTGCTGCAAATGGATGGCTGGCTTCAAGCTGGGAGGCAAAGCCGGCCCCTGTTGCAAGGCCCTGTTTTAAGGCCCAGGTTCTTGTCTTCGTGAGAAGCCGGAGACGGATACGACAGAGGTAAGACTTACTCTGTGCCATGCAGTCTCTTTCCTATTATCACTGTAAGTCACGTCACTACCCACCCTCTGCACAGCACTTGAGAACCTCCACATTTGTGCCCCCTATTAACTTTATTTTGTGCGTTGATTGCAAAGCAACTCTCGAGTACAACTGCCTGCAACCTTCTTCCGAGACTGCCACCTTGCGTTCTTTTAAATCCTGCTATAATTGCTTTAGAAATGTGATCAGTTCTTGCCTGTGTTACTCTAGAACTCCGGCTGTTACGCATCTGCCCGAACCCACCTGTAACTACTTCTAGCCACTGTGTCTTGCCCCCTTGGAGCCTGCGCTGCATGCTCACACTACCTATTTAGTTTAAGTGAGCCTGATATCCCTGTGCCAACTATGTTTTGACCCCTACGCAACCAAGGGTCACGTCTCAGTGCAATTCTCGCTACATTTGATCTTACCTTTACTGATTGCTTGTTTTTCATGAACCTCCCACCTATTCATCTATGCTCCTAGCACCCATACTGTTATCATCCGGCCAACATGACACTTAAACCCTCTACAATTGTGTACCTGACGCAGTACTCTCGCCTCATGAGACCAGGCCCTATAATATTTGTACTATCTTTACATATTTCAGTGCATGCGTTGATGCAGTCTTCCATTGGGTGCACCAGGACCCCACTGCACATTGCGATGCAGCCACCCTACAACATGGGTTTATACTCTTCGAATGTGCCCACTTGATTTGACTTTACTGCTTCTTTGTGTCACAGCCGCCCTGCAACTTGGCGTTGCCTCTTCAAGTGTGCCCACTTGACGTTACTGCCCCTGTGACATAGCCGCCCTGCAACATGGGGCTATGCTACTCTAATGTGTCCACCTGAAATTTATTGCACTTTTGTGATGCAATTACTTTCGGCGCGTTCCTGTCTGTAACCTCATTCCTGTAACCACCCTCACTTCATTGCACTTTATGATGTAACTACTTTTTGTTTGTTCTTACCTGTAACCATAAACCCTGTAACCAATTTCTTAAGCATAAGCGCCGAGATGTGGTGTCTTTGGCGCCATTAGAGCGCCTCCACGTTTATCCTCAAATGTAACGGCAGGTCTAGTCTTCCCCGACTAGTCTGTCTTTTCTTCTTATGCCTGCATCCAGAGCACCGCTGACGTGTTGCAACCTGCTTCATTCCCCTGTTAGGGTAAGACGCTAGTCCTAGTGCCTCTCATTACTGCAGACCATTCTCTCCTAAGGTTCTTTCTTTGTGTTCTCCTTCGTTCTCCCCGCTGCCTGCGCTTTGCTACGGCACCCTTTCTCCTCAGTGTGAGCCACCATCCCTCATTTCAGCTCTGCAGCTCTATCCCTCACTTCATCTCTGCTGCTCTATCCCTCACATTCAGACAGCAGCGCCTGTTTTTTTTTTCTTCTCACGTTCGGTCTTTATGGAACTATTCCACACTGGACTCGGTTTCTCAGCCCTTCCCCCGGCACCCTGAACAAAGCCACTGGTTGTTTTCCTGTTTTCTGGACAAGTGCCAATTCTCTATCATCTTCAGCCTGAAATTTACACTGAGCTACCGGAGCTTGCGCCTCTCTGCAAGCCGATTCTTCTCCAGATACGTCTTGAGGGGTTCCTCTCCTCTCCATTACAACACCACTGCACAGTGCCATGTTCGAGTTTGCATCATTCCATCGGACTCTGACTGGATAGAAGCTTTTTTTTTTGCCTTTTGGCTTTTTCCCTTCATTTTGGCCTTTTTTCGGGCGGAAGCCCTATTGCCTTGACTGTTGGACTCAGCTGGCATAGTGGCTTACTCCCGAGGTTGGTCTTATCTCTTCAAAGACAGGCGATGCACAAGAAAGAAGGGCAACACCTTGACATCCGAAGATACACCCAGCCTATCGAGTGAATGGGATTCAGGTGACACAGACAACCATTGACAGCACTCTGACCACCTTTGACAGGTTACCAGAGGCGCTCCGGGATTGTTTCTTGTGAATGCATGTCCTTCTAGTGTGTATTAGCCATTTGGATTGCTTCTTCTAAGGAGGCTTCATGTAATTAATAGACTACCTTTTGTGGGTATGGGGGCAATGATTCGACAAATTGCTCCACGACTAGAATCTCTATGGCCTCATCATACATTTGCCTTTCTCCTTGTCGTAACTGCAGGTTTCAAAGCCAGATGCTATAATGCTCCCGATCCTTTTCCAACCTCTCTAAAATGCCCAACTTCACTTCTTCATAGATGACATTCTATCAGATTTGAGGGCTTGGAATGCCTACTGTGCCATTCCCTTTAAAAGTGGGGCATAGTATCGGGCTCAGCAATCTCAATGTAAACCTGTGGTTTTATCCACCATTTGGAAATTCAAGAAGAAGATGTTTGAGGCTGATGCCAGTTGGCCCTCCACCAGGACATTTAGCAGATCTTGTATGGGTGTTGTGCTCAGCCTACTTTCTTGGGACTGGGGTCTTAATCGTGTGGTGAGAGCTCTACCTCCGTTTCTTCCTTGTCTATGCTTGCAGGTTTCCTCCACTGTAGGAAAGTGGAACTACTAAGGAAGTCTAGTAGTTCGCTTCCACTAGCTTTAGCTTGCTGCCACTGACGTTTTTATTTGTCCAGCATCCCATATCTGCTGTAGAAGCCACTTTTTGGGTTCTTCTGCCACAGGTTCCTGCAGAAGGGCAATTGTGGTTGGAGAACCGTTGAACCCAGCTGATTCACAAGAGTCTTCCGATTCCTCTGGATTTGAAGACTAAGAAATTCCTGCTCGATTCCTGACTTCCAAACGTTTCTGTCAAAAGATTGCTAGCAGTTTCCCAAGTTTCCTGTCTGATTTCTCATCTGTTTTTTCTCGCCTGGGAGGCCTCTGTTTCGGTGCTGGATGAATCCCACGATGATACCATTTGTCAGATGGCCCCAAGGACACACCAACTCTCTGAGACAGTTGAAAGATTTTTATTAAAGAAATTGAAAAGGGGCTTGCAAAAGGCCATCCTGTTGTCGCTCGTGTACTCGGGGGGCATTTCCCCATCATAGCATCCCTCAACCTCCGGATGGTCAGAAGACATCGGTAACCGCACATTTCTTATTGCGAACTGGCTGGTTGTGATGGCCTAAAGGCAAACACCCTTTCTATTTGTCTTCCTCTGGGAAACATCTAGGTGAATCCTAACCTAGGGCCCACCATACAATTGGTACAATAAGAAGTGCCTTCCAAGCACTCAGATCTTAATTAGTCCTTGCCCTGTTCTGTCCATCTTCTCCCTCCTATACTCTCGTCCTGTTCTTTCTCCCACTCTCCTTTTTCCCTCTCACTCTTCCCATATGTTCCTCCTTATTACTCCTACACTCCTTTGCTTTATTCTTCAACTCTTCATCTCCCTCTACTACTTTTTCCTCTCTGCTACTTCTAATCTCCCCTTTCCACTACTACTACTCTTCCTTCATCACTACTACCTTTTTCCTCTTTCCACTGGTACTACTCTCCACTACTACTATCCCCTCGCCACTGCTACAACTCTCACTGCTCCACTACTATCACTCTACATGGTTGAATTTTTTTATTTTATTTATTTATATATGTGTTTTGTGGGTTTTCGTGTACAAAAAAAAAAAGAAAAAAAGGGGGTTGGAGGGGGGACCCCCCCAAAAAAAAAACAAAAAAGGGGTGAAAATAAAAATAAAAAAAATTCGACCATTTGGTTTTCGACCAAATGGCGTCGACCAAATTGCAGTCGACCAGTTTGTAGTCGACCAAATGACTGGACACCACTCTACATTCCACCCACACATTCTCCCACAGCCACTCTCCTTTAACTCTTCCAGTTACTCTGTCATCCATTACTCTTCCTCTATTTGCCTCATTCACACACCTTGCACGGACTGTCACAGACAAATGCCACTTTCTCCCACCAAACAATACCTCATCTTGGGCACTCCTTCAGCATTCCTTCTCCATGCTCTTCTGCACCTCCCTTCATCCACTTAGACTTTTGGTCCTCCTTCTGCCTTGACCTCCCCTGAATAACCCAAATTGTCCTGTATCCTGTACCGCTTTTTATCATCCACGTACCCCTCCATTGGTTCTTTCCATTATCTGTTTTTTTTAGCCAACCTCTGGCTTTCTTTTCCCCAGGGGAGGGGCTACAGGTAAGTAAACCCTAACCCCTCCCATATGCTGATCTGCCTGCGACTGGCAATGGCAGCCTGCTCCAATTACACTAAATTTCCCAGTTCATTTTAGAGCCAGCTCGAGCATCTGGAATGCTGGTTTTACACACTCTGCAGGTAAAGTAACTGTCTATGTGCTCATTGCATAGAGCACTGGGATTGCCGATTTGTTGTGCGGACCTTTCTGCAGTCTTGCTAACAATGAGATGAATTACCCAGCATATGTCCATGTCGTATAGAGAGTTTGGACCTCGATTTGCTGGGCCGCTTGCTTCATGCTCTGGCAGTTCCACACAGGCTCTTTTGTGGGGGCTGCTGGTTTGCCACTTCCAGGCCTTTTGAGAACTGTAGTCCTAAGGGGCAAACAGACAGAGACTGGCCAGTATTACGCAGAGACGATATGAGGTAAGAAAGGGTGGTGCTCATTTCATGCAAACTGTCACACCAAGAAGGGAATGAGACTGGGACCTTCCCAATTCCTACATCTCACTGCTGGGGCTGGAGTAAACACTGGTAGGCCTTCCACTCCAGGTTGAGAGGGGTCCCCATCCACCCTTGACCGGTTCAGATCCCTTACTCTCTCACTCACCTCTACCCTTACATCCCGTCCCCTTTCCTCCATACTGTATGGGCGTCCCTCGCCTTTTTCACCAGAAAAAACCCTTCTTTCCCTTTAAATTCAGAGGTGCAAGGGGGCGCGGCCCTGGGAGCATGAACTCCCCTAACTCCACCCACTGGCGCCATTCCTCAGTCCTTTTCCGCGTCGACGGGATCGGACCGCTTTCACCAGCGCTCCTGGGTTAGGCCTCTGGCCTTGTAATTCCACACGCTCTTCCCTGGAGAAGTGTGTTCTTGTTGTCTTCTTCTTGTCTTTATTCAGATACCGCTGTCCTCTGGCGACCCCACTCTTCCCCGCCGCAGGTCGACGTCAGCGGGCTCCAGCAGGTGTTCAGCCTGCGAGGGGCTCTTCCCTACGTCTGACCCGCACGCTGCCTTGGCTGTCTTGGCCCCGACCACGGCTGGGAGGCCTGTACCGCTTGCAACGTGCTTACACCATGCGCTCTGAAGATAGCCCAGTGGAGGGAGCTCTTCGTAAGTCTGCCTCCAGAGGACTCGAAGGAATTTGTCAGGACAAGTACTGTTTTCATCCGCACCTAGAGCGGGAAGGACCTTTCAGGTTTTTGTACCAGTGCAGGTACCGAGGCTACTACAGCTACTGGCCGGCAGGCCGAGGGGTCCCTAGATCCTAACGGTGACTGCGCTGAAGGGCCACAAGGCTCTATTACCGTGTCTACACCCGAGGGGCTACGACCTAGTACCGGACAGAGGTCAGAGGGGGCGCCTGTATGCATCACGTACACCGCTAGGGTGACTCCTCCCCGAGGAGGCGCAAGAGCGGGAGGGACCTTTCAGGTCCTTGTACCAGTGCAGGTACCAAGGCTGCTACAGCTACCGGCCGTCAGGCTGAGAAGTCACCAGATCCTACCGCACACTGCACTGAGGGGACGCAAGGTTCTATTACCGGGCCTTCGCCCGAGGGGCTACGCCCTTGTACTGGACAGATGTTTGAGGGGGCGCTTGTACGCACCACAGACCCCACAAAAGCGACTCCTTCCCGAGGGAAGGTAGGAGCTGGAGGAACCTTTCAGGTTGTGGTACCAGGGCAGGTACCAAGGCTGCTAAAGGATACCAGCCATCAGCCCGAGGGGTCAGGAGATCCTACTAGGGACCGCGCTGAAGAGCCGCAAGGTTCAATTACTGGGTCTACACCCTAGTACCGGACAGAGGTTCGAAGGGGTGCCTATACGCACCACTCACTCAAAATTGTCTCTGTCCAGGAGACTCAAGCACGGGAGGGACCTTCAAGGTTCTTGTGCCAGTGCAGGTACTGAGGCTGCTACATCAGCTACTGGCCAGCAGGCCGAGGGATCACTAGATCCTACCGGTGACAAAGCGGAGGTGCCGCAAGGTTCTATTACCAGGGCAGACAGGTTTCTGAGGGGGCGCCTGTATGCAGCACTACCAAAGACATCGCCGAGGGCAATCCGCCTACCAGGCCCCGTCCTGAGGTGAACGAGTTTCCAGGTTGGGACTGGTCTTCACTAAGTACAGGGCCCACGGCATATCTTTCATCGTCGCAGGACCCATACACCCCGCAGACAGAAGGAAGAGTGGGTTCAGGCCTCAGCACCCTCAGGGCCCCACACCTCCACATGCTCCACCGGCCTGTGAAGTCGGGTTTTATTGAAAAGCCATGACCCTCTGAGGTCTCCGCAGATGGGTATCATCCTCAAGGAGGTGATCAGGGACATACTCCCTCCGGTTCTATTGCTAGCACCCAGGGCCACTCCGCCCTTGGTTCCAGCGCCTCTGACTCCTGTGCAGCCCCAGCTGCCCATGCCAGTACCCACAACAACGGCTCCCATGCCTCCAACGGTCTTGGCAGCCCCACAGCCTCCTTCCCAGCAGCCGGCTCGGGTCAGCACTTCACAGCTTAAACCCAATTCGGCCCAGCCGACCAACAGGCGCCTCAACGGCAAGTTTAGGCAGCTGGAGGAGGCCCCCTCTTGCTGTCGGTACACTCACAGCCACACTCCTCGGCTACTTTCAGTGCAGCGCAGGCACGCATCAAGGTAGGGCTGGTGGAGGCTTAAATTGGTTGTGTAGGACATAATGGAGTGCACTGTGGCGCACATTGACACCTCAGGCAGTACCATTTGCACTACTACTGGCAGGAGGACCAAATTCAACCTGGATGCCCAGGTACGCATACTGGACCTTCCCTTGGGGGAGGGCGGGAGGGCGACCTGTTCCGTTCCACTACGGATTAGGAACTTGTTAGGAGGAACAGTCCCCTGATGTCTGAATCCTTATCCATCCTCCCTACGGCCACCCCTAAGGCATATGCCAGACACATGCCCATGCTGGCACACGAGGTTCGCAGACCCTTAGATCCTCCCTGCAGTGTCCTCGGGCTAACACCTACCGATCCCTCCTTCGCCTCTCTCCTCCCACCTCTCCCACATATTGCGACAATAGTTTGGTGGGCGGACATTCACTCGCACAAAGAGAGGCAGGCAGTGGAAGAAGTCCCAGCCTCCCAGCTTGGTATGGACTCCTATTTACATACATTACATTGGTTACATTGGTTACCCCAGCGCGTATTGCAGAGACATTGTGCACAAGAGACTGGATGTGCTCCCTAGACCTGAAGGATGCTTACCTTAACGTACCGATCTTCAGCCCCATCGGTCCTTTCTGAAGGTCAGGATCATGGGCTGCCATTCCCTATGCAAGTTTCTACCCTTTGGCCTTAATTCGGACCCCAGGGTCTGTACCGGTTGGATGAACACGTGGCAGCCCTACTTTGGGCCCAGGGTCACCACACCCATCCATGCCTAGTCTGCCTCATCAGTACAAGGTCTCCGGAAGCAGTCCCCCACACTGCCTCCGCCCTTATGCTTCCACTACACGAGTTGGGATTTTCCATAATTCCCAAGAATTCACAGCTGGAGCCCAGCAGACCCGTCTCGTTCCTGGGCCTCATCTGGAATACGCGCTCCGAAAGAATTTTCACCTCAAAGGACAGGATCACAGTCCGAGTTCCATGGGGAATTTTCTCAGCAGAGCATTGACTTCGGCATGGTGGTACCAACGCCTAAATTGTAGTTGCACTGCACAGCCTCCTGGAGTTAGGAGAAGGGTTCCCAGGCGGTGCCGGTCAGCATTCCACTGGATCTCCGTCACAACCTAGTCTGGTAAAGCACAGACAGCAACTTACAAATAGGCAGGCACTTTCATCAGCCAACTCAGCAGGTTTCATCACCGCTGTATCATCCCTAGTAGGATGGGAAGCTACCTTGGACAGGCACAGCATCCACAGAGAGGGATCTGTCAGGAGCAGGCGACCCACATCAACTGGCTCGAATTGATGGCCATCTGGCTCGCCCCCAAAGCATATCTGGCCGCCATTGGAGCTTAACAGGTCTCAGGAGGACTTTTCCTCTCATCCACCAACCCGGTGTTTAAAGGACATTTGGCGGGCCTCACCAGGCTCTATCCGCCAAACAAGAAGTCATACCTTCTGTGGGACCCCAACATAGTGGTGGGCTCCTGGGTGCATAAACCCTTTGGGCCAATGGCGTCCGCTGACATCAGGCTAGTAACCATTAGGACAGCCCTCTTGGTTGGTCTTACATCTGAACGCGTGTCCGCGAAATCCAAAGCTCTTATGGCATCCAAGCCTTGCACTACCTTTCACATGGACAGGGTGGTCCTCGGAATGCTCCCACGTACTTACCTGAGACGGTCTCTGCGTTCCATCTAAACAAGGAGATAGTACTCCCTACTTCTTTGCGGACCCTAAGAACCATGCTCAGAGGGTTCTGTGCGGTTTTCATGTTGGCCGAGTGCCAGAGTTCTATCTGGACAGGACCAAGAGCTTCCGCAAGTCTGAAGCTCTATTTAGCACCTTTAGCGGGGCAGGGCCAGGATATCAGGCTTCCAAGGCCTACCTTGCAAGGTGGATGGTGGCCTCCTCAAGGAGGCCTAGGAGGGGCCATACAAACCACTTCTGCGAGGGACACCCATACAGTATGGAGGAAAGGGCACTATGGACTAAGAGTATGTTAGTCACTATGGTGAGTAACTTGTAATTTCTTTGAATCGCTCTTCTCCAAGACGGCTGGCTATGTAAGGGTTCTGTGAAAGATATATTAATTTCCATTCCCTTTGTATTTCCCAGAGGCAGTGGCCAAAAGGGAAATTCTGTGCCCAAAAGAACTTCAGGGATTCCAGGCATGATGATCATTGGCATCATTCATTTTATGGTCAGAACCTGGATGTTTATGGTGGTGTGCAGTCATAATGTCGACAGTCAAAATGTCGACAGTCAAAATGTCGACAAATAAATGTCGAAAAACAATAATGTCGACAAACAAAAATGTCGACATTTTTCGATATTTTTTCGAAATTTTGTATTTATTGTAAGAATAAATAAATATATAATTAGAATGTGTTGAGTATGAGGGGTGGGAGGGTGGTTGGGGAGGGTGTGGGGGGGGTGGCAGGGGGGTGTTGGGTGAGGGGGGGTTGGGGGGGACCCCCCAATAGTGAATGATACTCTTTTTGGTTATTTATTTATTGAAAAATAAATAAATAAATATATAATTAGAATGTGTTGAGTATGAGGGGTGGGAGGGTGGTTGGGGAGGGTGTGGGGGTGTGGCAGGGGGGTGTTGGGTGAGGGGGGGTTGGGGGGGACCCCCCCCCAATAGTAAATGATACTCTTTTTGGTTATTTATTTATTGAATAAATAAATATATAATTAGAATGTTTTGAGTATGAGGGGTGGGAGGGTGGTTGCGGAGGGTGTGGGGGGGGTGGCAGGGGGGTGTTGGGTGAGGGGGGTTGGGGGGACCCCCCCCAATAGTAAATGATACTCTTTTTGGTTATTTATTTATTGAAAAAATAAATATATAATTAGAATGTGTTGAGTATGAGGGGTGGGAGGGTGGTGGTGGGGGGTGTCGGGGGGGGGGTCTCAGGGGGGTGTTGGGTGAGGTGTTGATAGTTTTAAGTGACATTTTTTTTGTCAACATTTTTTTTCGAAAAAATGACTTTTTACATTATAAGTATAGGATGTCGACATTATTATTTTCGACATTTTTTTTCGACATTTTTTTTTCGACATTTTGACTATAAACCGTTTATGGTGGCCTGAGGAAAAAGATTGGTGTCTGTGTGAATGCAAATTATCTAGAACTAGAACTCTGGGTGAAGCTCTTCTTATGGAATGATCAGGTCTGCCTGCATAGCTGTCCGCCCACTGCCCAAATCCAAATGAGCTCTCGCTGGGTTCCCCTGTACAGTGGTCGAATTTCCAGTCGGCCTCCCCTATAGTATAGATCATACATGGGGTTGACTCTGGTTCCTCATCTGGAAAACGGTTGGCAAGATACTTGAGATATTTGTTTTTTCTGCCCAGTCTGGCGTTGTCTCCAGAGGTGTTGGTTCTCCTTGGGTCATGAGCCTAATTTCCTTAGGCTCTTCCTTGGGTCTTTCTGAACAGACTTTGGCGATATGTCCTGGTTTCTCAAAGGCATAGCACCTAACTACTTACGGACGGGGACATGACCAGACCTTCCCCAAGTGTTTCGGGAGGGGAACCCTAGTCTTCATTTTGGGTACCTGTGGGGTACAACTGGGCTTACTCTGACTTGAGCCCTCTTCTCTGTGTCCCAGATCGCAGCTTGATGTGGTTCACATGAACATAGGGCACTCTAGCAGTTTTTTCTCCAACTTTACTTAAACCAAAGGCAAACATACCATTGTTGGTCAAAAGAAACAAAACACTTACATATGGTGTAACATCATACCAGATTGCGGGCTCAGCGCCATACTGAGTGTATGTAAACATTGATCATAATCATACCAAATAAAATACATGCAATGATACTATGCCGGAATACAAAAAGGACACATAGGGCGTAGTCTTAGAGTGCAGCATCAGTCTTTAGCAAAGCTGCATCACTCTGCAGTCGCCAAGTATACTCGCAAGGGAGTCCAAATGTCTTGAGGCCTAAACGAAGATACTATGGTAGATACATACAGTTCTTCCCTGTCAGAAGTATAAATGAGATCATGCATCCACTCTGCGTGTGTCGGAGAACCCTTTGATTTCCAATAATGAAGCACACACTTTTTGGCAACTACACATGCTACATTGAAGATTCGTCTAGCAACCACCGACACCTTGCCTGTGTCCCCCAAAATATACTTAACAGAGGCCAGCGTGAGGCGTGGGGGATCTCATGCATGGTAGCTGCAACTTTCGCCCCAAAACGGGTCATCCCTGGGCAGTGGCAGGACATATGGTATAGTATCAGCTGGGGAATGGCCACATCAGAAGTGTCCTGTGAAAGTTTAGCAAGTTTTGCCGGCGTGCAGTGCAGTTGATTTAAGAGCTTGAATAGGATGATCCTATACCGAGCACACAGAAACACCACCTTAGTGAGCATTCAGCATTTCTGCCACTTAACATCAGTGAATTGGATGCCTAAGTCGTGTTCCCATTCCTTCCTTATAATATTCTTAGTGGTTTGGGCATTTAGAACCAGACCATATAGTCTGGATACCAACCGTCTTGGTTCTTTACAAGTTTCAGATTTGTGCAGAAACATCAGCCACAGACGTTTGACAATGGCCCTCAACCTATATAATACTGCAGAATAACAATAGGGATGCTATCAAGCTTGGACGAAAAGTCATCTAAGGTCACAAACAGCCTGCCCGAGAAAAGGTCACCCAATACTAATCTCGCACTGTCACCTCAGGATTTCCGGAAGTAATCATCAAAGGTGGGGCCCAGCCCCAGGAAGTGCCAGAGTGGTATATTTTTATGGTAAAGAACCGAGAGCTCCAACCTATGAAATAGCGTGACCCAGACATGGATGGTCGTACGTACTAAGTCAAAAGTCCAGAGGTCAGTGTATTTGTCACTAAAGATGACCGTCTTAAGGTTCGTGGGTGATGAGCCTGAGAGACCAAGTAATATTGTTCCACATCGGGTGCGGCCAGTCCCCCATAGTCATATGGTTCGGTGAGCTTCTCCCAACTCATCCTGGCGGCACCAGACCCCCATAAGAACCCCACAATCATGGAGCATATTGACAAGAAGACCCTGCCCGGCCAAAAGGGAATATTGCTGAAAAAAGATAGTAACTTTGGGAGGACTATAATTTTCAACAAAGACAATCCGTCATACAGGGAGAGTGGCCATTTATCCCAGATTGTAAGCTTTGCCACCAAGTGCTGCATATACTCGGCATAGTTATCCACATACAGCGTGCGCTGTTGTCGCGAGACCCGTAAGCCCAGATATTTGAATCGTGCATCTATCCAGCGAAAACCGAGGAGGTCTGCCATCGCAGATGTGGCATCTGTGATGGGGAACAGTTTGGATTTAGACTTGTTAACGCTATACCTAGAGTGCTTTGTAAATGTCTGTACCTCGTTCATCTTTGGGTCAAGGTTGACCTCAGGATTATGGACATATGTGTTGTTAGCGTACAAGGAAATAGGCCCTATCATTACCTTGGCGGATACCACCAAAGCAAATGGCGTTACCGCAACTCGGTCTGGTGCTATAACTGTCTGATCCTGAGTTGTGGTAAGGCTGTTACTCCCCATTTTGTTAAGAGTCTATAGGACTCTATGGGGCATGTTGAGCGCTATTACCGCCAGCATTAATAGCCCAGCGGTAATATTGCTGCGAATGGATGGAAAGTGGAGAGTTTTATCTCCAGCAAAAAGCTGGAGGTAAACCTCCCACTTTCCGGTCAAACTCGGAATTAGGCGGAGCGGTAGTGGCATTACCGCCACATTTTTACCCCTCCGCCTAACCTGTGATGACCCCCTATAACCTGTGGGAATCCTGAAATACGAATCCCTCTAGGCTCATGTTTACCCCTCATGACTGCAGCGAGTGGTTTTATTGTCAACGCAAACAGGGGAGACAAGGGGCACCCCTGTCGCATTCCCCCTGCGCAAGGTTATGGTTGGGGATAGCTTAGTATTGGTCCTCATCCTGGTTACTGGCCAGGAATAGAGAAGTTGGACATATCCACGGAAAGCCGCCCCAAATCCAAAACGATGCAGAACCCTCAACAAGTGTTGCCAGGTGGTCAAGACTAAGTCTCAGGAGGGGTGAGGGTTACTGAAAGACCTCAATGAGCACACAGAGCAAGGACACTTACAAATTACTCCCAGACAGGTTTATATATCAAAAATATGAACATATTTATTACAAGGCCTTTGTATCTCAACACACAGTAAAAGAATCACAGCAATCCTACTAAACCAACACAACGCAATCAATACATGATGATATATACAAGAACATTGGGGTCTAAAGGGTTAAATGCACAAATTTATATTCACAACCTAGAGGGGAAGGAAAATGGCAGTGCAGATAGTCTTTAGTGCCCTTCAGCATCAAACACCCACCTAACTAAGAGGCAGACCAAACCCTAAGAAGAGAGTACCCTTATGCTCAATAGTACATGTAGCGCTGGTGCACACGGTTGTTCCAGTGGGCAACACGGGTTCTCTTCAGGGGTCTCTAGCAGCTCAGGAAGGTGGGTGAGGTGATGAAGAATATAGTCCCACTATTCGAGGAGGGCCCCCACTTGAAGGCAGAGGTGATTCCAATGTTCGGGAAAGTTTGCTAGTTCGCACTAGCAGTGGAAAGGAGAGGGAATCCCAGGAGCCACTTGTGTGTAATAATGGATGGAGGCGCTAGGGCTACCGGTTAAGGTTAGGGTTACTCACCGACCCCAAGCGTACTCCGGACCAAAGTTCACCAGCGAACCCACTTCGGTTGCGGGTTCTACTGCAGCAATATGACGGCTCTGCGGCTTTCAGTTCTGAAGATAGAGTGAGGATTCCCAAACGGGACAGTGGCGATTTCTCTGCTCCTAATGGATGGGTCAGGCCAGTTTCACTGCTGCAGGCTTCAGGGACAAGAGGGTCACAAATGCAGCGCACCTGCAAAGGTTGTTGCCGCGGCGGGGCAACACAGTAACCGCGTTTACTCCGGTCCGGGTGCACTCGTCTCAATTCAGACATGGGAATGCCAAGTGTCCGAAATTTGGTGTGATGGTGCCGGGGACACAGAGCTAGCAGTATACTAAGTTTCAAGAGCCTCCTCGAAAAAAACAGCAGAGACCGAGCAAAGGTCCTGCGTAAGATGGTCAGCCCACTGGTTGGCCCAGGGACACTTCCGAGAAGGCTTACTTGCAGGTTTTGTTGAAGGTGCCGAGAATAGTTGGTCCCACTATTCCAATGGGTTGAAGCGTCTTCGCAGACCTTCTAGGATGACCAGATGCAGAGGGGTCCCATGGGACAACAGCGGGCTCAGGGTGCCAAACCTTCCAGCGGTTCCTCGACTCGGCTTCTTAGTTTCAGGATACTTGGATCCTATCCTTCGTTCAGTGAGAACTCCAGAGATCGACATGGTATGGGTGTTTACAGCCTCCTCTTGTCCAAAGTTCCCTTCACGCCAAAACGGAGAGGACCCAACGGGAGATCTGCTCACAAGCACACACTCCATACGTGGACCAATCATTGACCACGGTGGTCCCAGGCATTCACAGCACTCCAGAATCTCTGGCACGCAGGATGTGTATTGGGGACAGACACCCCAGCCCACATCCTGGAGGCACACACACAAGGCATGCAGAAGCCCACAAAAGCTTTGTGTTTCGCGGGAAACGGCATGTCCAAATAAGGTCTGACATGGGTTGGCTCGACCTGCGGAAGGCAAAGGGGCAAGATGGCCAAAGGACAGGACAAAGAACCTTGTGGCATGGCCATTTTGGACCCAGGCCACCTATTCGTGCCAAACGCGGTTAACACAGTTTAAATGGCAAGAAAGGGTTAAAATTACATGAAAGGATAAGCTGCCACCAGCCCTGTCCATGACACATCTGCCCATCTACAAAAAAGTCCTAAGAGTATAGGGTCTTTGTAATTGACTATGAGACCCAAGTGCACTGGTACTGTAAGGTACATTGTGCACTTGTTACATGTTGCAGAAAAGTTGCAACATTGGAAAAGGACTAAGGGAAACCGTCTCCAGGTACTGACTGCCTTAAGGGCATGTCAGTTTCCCCATAAAAAGTTAGCAAAAGCCCAGAGGAGTGCAGCAGAAGGATGTGCTCCCCTGGCAAAGTCAGACTAAGGTGTATAAACAGCAGCAAAAACTTTGGGGGTGGACAACTGGAGGGAAAATTACAAATAAAATGAAATCTTTCCTAACACTCACCCCTCCCAGACTAACGACAGGGGGACTTAATCCACCCCTGGGTGAGTCTCATGTTCAGGTCGGTTAAACATTCTGGACAACCCATCAGCATTGCTATGTTGGACACCTGGCCTATGTTCAATAGTGAAGTGTTAGAGAGAATTGCCATTTATGGCTAATTTCCCTCACCTAGTGAGTCCCCCAGCAGCTTTGCTGGACTTCTGGAGTTTCTTTTTTTCCCCACTTGGTAAGAGTGAGAGCTTTTCCCCCACTCTTGCCTGTGTTTTGCTATGTGTTTCTACTTGTTTTTGTGATTGTGGACTCGGAAGTACACCACTTCAGTATCCCCCTTCCTTTTTTTTTTGTCACACAGCACCTTCAGTGCTGTGACACAGGGTTGTCTTTGAAACTTCCCTCGACTCCATTTCTGAGGCGACTACTGTCCCCCAGAAAAGGGTAAAGTTACCATTAACTTTACCTAGTCAATCTACCACAGATCCAGTACACCCCATCTTTCATGGAGTACTGGAAAGGGTTAACTCGTATCCCTTTGTATCTGTACCTCCTAGAGCATTGTTTCGCTCTTTTAACATTTAGACTTGGCTGGTGGCAGTGGTATCTACCCTAACTTTTCTACCGCGATTATATTAGATAAACGTGGTACTGTTCTTAGCTATTGTGTTAGCCTCCAACATAAACCTGCTTGACCAAATCGTCTTTCTCTTGGCTCCGGTTGGGTTTATTCACCATTTCTTTTTTATGAAACTCCTTCTTGTGTTTTACTTTGTGCGGCAAACTAGGCTCGCCTTCTTTGTTCACTGTCTTTTGGCGGGCTTCTGCTCAGAAGCCCTCCTCAAGGCGCCTGGGTGTCTAGGTGGGCTGAATGTGAGGGAGGGGTGTAGTCACCCCCTGCACACGGTATCCTAGGAAACCCAAGTCACACTTTGTCATGATTGGCCAGTGTAGTTGTTGGGGCTGGACAACCCCCCTGCTGGGTGATTGACAGCCAGGCTGTGTGAATGGGGGTTTTTCACATAAAAGGCAGGTCTCTTAGGCTAGAAGTCGGAGAGTCGCCACTGGAACTACAAGGAACCGAAGAGAAGCCGAGAGAACGATGGCTGCTGCAACTACCCAGTCCCGGTTAAGCCCTGCTGCAGTCCTGAGCTATCTGTCCTTCAACGACTCAGAGAAGATCCAGTCCGGAGTCTTCTTCCCTTGAGCTTGGTGGGGATAACCAGCTCATCTTCTACAGCCAGAGGATCCCCTTCCGTGGTCGAAATCGCTGCACACTGCTGTAGTGGTCCGGATAGCCACCTGAAGAGCCTCTCCTGTTTTTAAGGAGCGCACCTTTTATCCCTTGTCACTGCTGCCGGCTTCATCCCTGTGTGGTGCAGACCCCCTTCAGACGTCCTCCTTCACAACAAAGCTCCAGGAATCGTGGGTCTGCGGGAAACCAACAGGAACAACTGCCAGGGCACTAGCTGCACCACTGGAACAAGGTACTGTGTTCTGTTGAGGAAACTCGGTGAATCCCTTTTTCTTCATTTCCAAGGCTTGCCCTTGTCTTCCCTCCTCCTTATAACTTTTGCTTCCGAACATTGACAATATCGAAGTACTTGTGGCTACGTTGAATCGTGAACTGTCTGACCGTGTGATCTTTGGCAACTGGCCCCGGTGTCTTTCGACCCTGGCTCCGGCCTTTTGACTTTTGACCTCCTGTCTCTGAGTGTTTCTTGATTCTGCCTGCCTAACCAAAATATTGCCTGTGATTTTTGCCTCCAACTTCCTCTGGGTATCTCGGGTGCTAAGTGTGTTTTTGCCCCGGTAGCATTTCATGTCACGGATACGCGTTTGTTTAGTAGACCGAACTGTTAAAAAGTGATCGCAATCGTATTTGCGGTAACTTGTTTTGTTCATAACACCGGTTCATTCAAACACAGGGTACTTACCTTGAGACTTACTGTACAAAGTGAATTGGTTAGTTGTATATTTAACGTGTGGTTTTTATTGAAGTTTAATAGAAGTGTTGTGTTTCTAACGATTGGTTTACAAATAAATCTACTTATATTTTTCTACCTGAAACTTTGAGTCAGTGTTTGCTTGAGTCACAGTAATAGTGGTCCCTTTGTGTAATCTCTGCTAATGCTGATATACTCTTGAGATAGGCCTGGCCGCTCCGCCACTGCTACCACTCTGACATAGTAGTACAGGCTTGTACCAAAGGTAAAACTTGTATTGCCACCTGAAGTCTTTATTGTGTGTAGTGGTCCCTAAGGGCACTACACGGGATTCTGCCTAACATGAATTCAAAGCCTTGCAGATTTATGGACCACCTGAGCAACTTTGGATTCTCTCCCTTCATGTTCATTAGCCAATTTAAGGGTTTATGGTAATTTTGCACAGTGAAGTGGGTCCCATAGAGGGTAGGGCTTAATGAGGATTTCCCTGCCTGTCAAACTAAGACTAAAGGAAAACACTCTAAAAAGGCATCTTTCCCTCACACTAATACAACTTACATTATAATAGTATACATTATATAGGTATTATATGGCTGTTTCAAACTCAACAAAATAACAGTTGCATTCACAACATAAACTCTGTGAACAGCTTTCCTTGTAACTTGGGTCGGATCTCCCTCCCCAAGATCAATGCAAGATTTTCCCAACTCAAGATTCCACTCAAAGTACTTTTCAATAGCCACGTTCTGTTCCAAACATAATACAACGTTCTCTTCACTCCAAAAGTCTTTTACTTGGCACTTGGATTTGCATAAACAATGTTTGTCACTCTTCAAAAAAATAAATGTTCAAAGTTTCCAAATTAAACACAAAATGTTATCTTTACACTTCTTCATGAACAATAATGGTTTGTCAGGATAGCTTTCATTACAACACAACAGTGGTCTTGCCACTTTCTTTCCATCACAATGCAGTGCTTCGGCATCTTCTTCCTGGTCCACTAACTTGCCATATACTAACCACTAAAAAGTCCCTTTCCTGGTATACTCACCTGCCAGGACAAAACTGCCAGGACAAAACTCCTACCACTACTACAAGTTCTTGGTGGGGAGGTCTGCTTCAACACTTGAGAAAAGTCTTTGGCTTTCAACCACATTAAGATTCACAGCTTCTTCCATAAGAACACAAAACACATTGGGCCTCATTACGACCCTGGCGGTAAGGGGTTAACGCCAGCGTTAGCTGCGCCGACCCCTTACCGCCAACTACGAGGTCCCTTAGCGCCATGGCGCTTTTAACACCTGCTTTTAGCAGGTGTTAAAATCCATGGCGCTAAGGGACCATGGAGTTAATTACGCCACCGTAATTTACGGTGGCGTAATTAACGCCTTCCCCACTCCCATTATGCCCTATGGGGCAAAAATGGGAATGGGGAAGGGTAAATGGGGATTGGGGACTTACCGCCCCGCCGACCTCGGAATGGGGCGGTAAGTCCGCCAACCACCATGGCGTAAACGTAGTTTACGCCATGGTGGTAAAGTCACGGCCCAGGCGGTAACTTACCGCCTGGGTCGTAATGAGGCCCATTGACATTGTGTGTTCCTCTGATTTAATTGCTGCATGAAATGCAGGTTATTTGCCTATCCCTGTTGATTGCTACATGGAGATCTTCTTTCCTGCCACCTTTGTTTTCTTCCCAATGCACCAGTCCACTGCTGGTAATATCTTCTGTTCAAGTTTCTCTCTTTAGGAAAGCTGTTTCCCTTTCTATTTATTATTGACCTTCTTTGGCTTAGGCAATGCTTTTTGTCATCTTGTTCAAATATTGCCTCCTCTTTACTTTGGCAATAATGGTTATAACCTTTCTGTAATATTGCCCTCTCTTTACTTTGGCAATGATGGTTACAGTCTTTCTCAAATATTGCACCCTCTTTACTTTGTCAATAATAGTTGTACGCTTTCTCATCTCGCTTTCTCTCAATCTTAGTATCACACCAACATGGTTTTCTTTCATAAGTTCAGCATTCAAAATACTTGCAAGCAGCCAGCGGAGCACCCCATGGTCACCTGATGAAGGCCAGCTCACTGGTTTCTCCCTGCGCTTCTGCATCGAGCGGCTGTGACTTCTGCTTCTTCAGTCGGTCTCTGAGCTTCTGACAGCTCTGGTCGCACTCTCGCAGCCTGCACCTTCCTAGAAGGAGCCCAGTTCTGCTTCTCGCATTCTCCAGTGCTCGCCAGCCACCGGAGCAGGGTACAGAAGGATAGCTTCTCTCTCCCAAGGGACACCCTGTCAAAGCAACGGTTCCCACTGTACGACCTCTGCACTTCAGTTTTCTGACTTCTACGACTCTCTCAGCACCGTAATCCGCTGCAAACACAGCGGCAATTTCAACATCTTCGTTTCTCTGCCTCTGCTTCTCCCTCTGCTGCTGGCTACTCCTTTTGTTTCTACTTCTAATGGCCTCCACCTCAAGGGGCCTTAAATATTGAAAAGTCTTGCTCAGGTGTGGGTCATTACAACCACTAGACTGCATACTACAGTTCCGTGCCTATGAGACCCTCTTTCTCGTCCCTTTCCGTAGAGCATTATGAGACTTGGAGTCTCTAATGTTCCAGTTTCTTTTTATATCAAAGGCTTCAGTTTTAACCTTATTTAATTCATTCTGTTTATAGAATGCACCATTAGGAGCTGGAGTTAGAGGAATCAATGGTTGGTTCTTGACTCCATAATTCAAATCTAATGGGAAATCACAATTATCAGAAGCAATGGTATTCAGGCCCTGATCTTTACATAAATAATTCCAATGTTGACCATGAGGGTTTTCACATCTAAAAATGTGAGTATTTGTGGGAAGGGGCAGCCTTACTCTGACAACAAGCATAAGGTATTCCAGTATTATGGAAATCTCATCTTTCGAGGAAGATGAGTACCGCCCCTATCCCAACGGAGTCCTCCCATTTCCGTAGGGGCCTTCTGGTCCCAGGTGATCCACCCGGCTAGTACCACCCCCAGGGTTAGGATCAGGTAGTGGCTGCCTTCCCCTGGCCACCTGGAAGGATATTTTAGGCAGGGATTCTGTGAGGACGCCGCAGGATTCATCAGAGCTGCGAGTGATTGTTAAGCAGAAACCTGTGCAGTTCCCTTAGGGACCACTGCAAAATATTTAAGACTACAGGTGTTTGGCAGTAAACCCACTTGGTAGCAGTCTGACCCACACAGATTCACTTGGTAGCTGTGGCTGAGCAGTCAGAATTCCCTCAAGAAGGTTTAAGCAGTATATAGAGTATACACAATAGGTACAGAGACACAGTAGCACAAGCAAACACTGACCAGAGCTTTGGTGTAAAGGTATATAATTATTTATTTAAAGACACACTTGTAATTTACACTAGCAAAAAGAGGTGAGTAAATTCAGCACACAGTCACTATCATATATATACAACCCTAATTACTTATTAGACAAGTCTTAGTGAGAAACGCCACTTATTTTCAGACAGAGGTGAGCGCTTCACATAAGATGGCACTCTAATAAGTTATAAAAAAGGGAGGGAAAAAGGCAGAGTTATGGAAGCACACAAGTTTCAATACTTTTACAAGAACCACAGTAAGGCAGGATAGGCAGAGTTCTACTGGAGAGCAAGGAAGTCAATTGCAAGGCCTACTCTTGAAGAGAGCAAGCAGAAGGGGGTCCAGGTTTACACAGTGGTGTTATGCCCAAAGGGTCTTGTAGATAGTTCGCACAAAAAGGATGAAATTAAGGTCAGGAAAAGTTAGCTAGGTTGTCCCAGGCCAGCCCAGGTTAGAAAGTCGAGGCTTTACTGTCACCCCGAACGATCTGTCGCAAAGGAAGCCAGGCGGGACACAGTATCTTAAGTGTGAAGGAAGCTCCAGCGGGGGCAGTTGTTCCTGGCAGCGGGTGCAAGTCGGTGTTTCGTCCAGAGGAAGAGGAGGTCTCGCCGTGGAGGAAAGATGAAGGTCGTTGCACTGCCAGGGAAGAAACCAGCCGCGGAGTTCTTCGGTTAAAAGTCACTACTCTTCTCTTCGCGGTAGTGGTAAACCGTGGTATTCCGGTTGCCGGGGTGCTTGGCACGAGCAAGGCGGCCACGAGATGCTCCAGCAAGGTGAAAACTGGTTATCCCCACCAGTCAAAGGAAGAAGACTCTCCGGACTGGTTATCTCCTCTGTCGTCGGGAAAAGTGGTGAGACGGTTCAGCAGGGCTCCACCGGTGGTGTCGTTGCAGGTCGGCTCAGCTTCTCCCTCCTCGGATTCTCAGGTCCTGTGGCGACTTCTGATGTTCCAGTCCCCAAAGTCCTGCTTTTATGCAGCAAACCCCATTAATTCAGCCTAGCTGTCAATCAAACATGCTAAGAGGTGAGCCGGCCGGCTCACCACTTGGGCCAATCACACAAAAGTGCGACTTGAGTTACCAAGGTAACTCAGTCCAGGGTGCCTAAACCCCCTCCCACACCCCCTGTGGTACCCAGACAGAGTGGCACCACTTTTGGAGGCTTCTGTGGAGAAGCCCGCAAAAAAGTGGAACAAAGGGCTTGACTTGGGTTGGAGTCACAGAAGAGAACACAAACGCCATTTTAGAATCGAGTTCTGGCAAAAAATACCAACCGGTGAATTAATATTAAATAAATAAACCGGCGGTATGTTCGAGGCTATAAGAATTAAATAATTAAAGTTGGTAGCCTCGAACAATGGGAAAATCCCATAGAGATATATTCGCGGTCGAATATAAAAAGTAGTATCCACTGCCACCAGCCAAAACTCGATCATGGGGGACGGAGACGTGCCCCCTCGAATAACAGACCCCGGCGCAATCGAATTGCCCCGACCAGTATGTCCACAATATGATGGTTTGTACTGGTTTCTGTTCATAATTTGGGACTAGTAAAGCCAATGGTGACTTTACATGCCCTGGGAGACAGTAGTCAGTCCCAGGGTATGGAGTCTATGTTGGGGGGTCGCTACGACACCCCTGAGTTACGGCACGGAGGGTGCTGTGTAACCCACATCAAAAACACATGAGACCCTATGGAGTAAAAGACCCCACAGCCCATGAAACACATGGAAAGATAAAGGAACACCTTAAATCATGCCTAAGAGTGGGAGTAAAAGAGTCTCCCTCTTAGCAGGAGAAAAAAAATAAACCCCAAAAATCCAGCAAAGCTCACTAGGTTTGGGAAATTAGCCTTTACAGAGAATTCTCCCTAACTGTGATGAAGTTTAAATGCCCCTTCTTTCTTCTACCTCTCCCCTGAAACAATATTCAGTCATTCGGATGGATCTTGCAATACCATTGCCAATATGGCTGGGAATGTTTTTAATTTTGCTGTTGATGATATTATTGCTTTTATCAATGGATTTTTTACTTCAGCCTATTTGATTCTGTATTTTAGACCATTGTATTTATTCTGAATTTGACTGTATTTTGAATATGCTTTTATGATTTTCTTTCCGTCACTAGCGGCTAGTCAGATGAAAGTATAATTAAATCTATCTATCCATCTAGCTTTGCCATGAGTCCCTGAAGTAGTTCTTCTAGTTGCTCACGATGATCATGGTGCTTACACATGTGCACACCTATGGGCAAATGGTTTACACTTTAGTTGCAGTACATCTAAGGATTGCTCAAAGGTGGAAACAACCAGAACCCCCACTGTTGGTACATTAGTGCACTAGCCTTTGAGGGATTTGTAAAATGGAAAAAAATACTGCTGTGAATAAGGATGGACTCCATACATCTGTGGACATTTGGCAACCCTTTAGTAGCTTTGCTGTTGATAATGCATGATAAATAGTGGGAAGGTTGTTTTGTAAAATATTTCTTAGGCCAGTCGCATATGAATAGACTTCAGGGCAACTGTGAGGATGACCTAAAAGCGTGGCAAATTGAGCAGGTTTGATAGGCATAGTGTGAGGGGTTTAAGATGGCGTATTCTTTAACACAGAAGCCTTTGTAGATCTTGTGAATTGGGAGTTGTGTGATGTCCAAGTATAGTAGTCGAATTGCCATTCCCTTTTTTTTATTTTTCCTCCTGATGCCGCCCTTTTCCCACTGATTCATTTATACATTCTTGCACTGTGGACCTGCTCCGTCTACCTCTGTTACTGTTTAGATATTGGTAATTGCTCAAGATGTTAGATAAGAGACATGTGGCCTCATTACGAGGCTGGCGGTAGCCCTGCCGTTAATGCAGGCACGGCTACCGCCAGTATTTTATTTTTTCTGGCGCGCAGAAATGGGCAATTACTGGGTCATTACGGCCTTGCCGGACCCGGTATTTGCCCATTCCTGGGCGCCGGGAAAAATTCTTCCCCATGGGAATGGGGAGGTTGGATGCACCAGCACCATTATGAACGGTGCCTGTGCATCCGACATGCTGTGCTCGTGGGTGCCTTTCTGCCCGCCAGGTCCAACCTGGCAGGCAGAAAGGCACCCGCGAGCACAACTCGTAGTTTACCGGTCCGGGAACTACGGTACGGGCATGCTTACTGGTACCGTAGTTCCCGGACTGCCAAAATTATGAGGCCCATGGAATTTGGTTTGAATAGTCTGAGTAAGCTCTGTTATGAGGAAGGAGTACGTTCTGAATTTGCATTTGTGGGGATCATTATATGAAATACATGTTTATGCTCATTAGATACTGAACTGAGCTAAATGTATTGTGCAGTGTGGAGGTTGTTGCAGATTTTCTTTTACTTTATCTAAAAAACTACAATAGAGGTTTTCATAAAAGGATAGAAGCATACATTGTCCCACCATAAAGTGCCATTTAGTGCCTCTTTCTTTGACGTCTTCTATGGGACAAGGATTGTATTTCCATTACCCTTATGGTGTTGGTGACAAGTTCTCTGATTCTAATTTCAGTTTCCTATCTGACCAAATGTTTTTGAAGTTGTACAATATATTACCCCACCTCTTCTTCAGAGCCCTTATCTGACAAATAAGTAGCATGATGTAATGCTTGGAAATAACTAAACACCAATATGAAGTCCTATATGACGTCAAATAGGCTAGCATGGAGATAAAAGGTAGGCATAAACATGTGCCCAATTGCTAACTTTCAAACTCGAAGATCTGGAGTGTAATCTCGCCTTTGCTACTTTACCAAAACGGTTTGATGTTGGGTAAATCAATTTATCTTCCGATGCTTCAGTCCCTTTGTCTGCCTTTTTTGGCTTTTGCCCAAGTAAAATCAAATTTCCCTGTACATACTAGCGGGCAACTGCCCCTTCTCCATATTTAAAGGTTTGTAGGTGGAGCTTGACTAGCTTGCTCATCTGCCATTCTAGAAGCAGGGTGTGGGCATTTGCAAAGTGAATGTAGTCATGTATACTGCTGCAAGTGTTGTGGTCGACTAGCAAGTAATATGGCAACAACTGGCCTGCTCCCATACTGTACACATTCCTTTAAGAGTATGCCTTCTTTTTTTCTGAGGCTGAATCCCTGAAGGTGTGGGTGCATGTATAACAATCTGCCGCCCTTGTCAGCTATACGCTTTGCTAATGGCTTTCTGTGTTGTGGAACTGATGGTTTCCGTAACACTGCTTGACTGCACAAATGTCCAGAATTTGGTCACTATTTTTTCTCCTACTCTTAGGCATGATTTGAGAATGTCCTTTGACTTTGTAATGTGTTTTATGGGCTATGGGGTCTTTTACTCCATAGGGCTTCATGTGTTTTTGGTATATTTGTTACACAGCACCCTCAGTGCAGTAACACAGGGGTGTCATAGTGACCCCCAAACATATACTCCATACCCTAGGACTGATTACTGTCTCCCAGGGCATGTAAAGTCACCATTGACTTAATAGTCTTAAATTGTGAACAGAACCAGAACAAACCATCATATTGTGGAAGTACTGGTAGGGGTAATTCGATTGCCCCTGGGTCTGTTTTTCAAGGGGGCGCTGTCCGACTTGCACCCGCTGCCAGGAACAACTGCCCCCGCTGGAACTTTCTCACCATTTCAGGTACTGTGTCCCGCCTGGTCTCCCTTGCAACAGACTGTCCAAGGTGTCCGATAAATCCTTGACTCTCTATCCTGGGGTGACCTCGGACCTGTTAACATTACCTTTCTATCTTGATCCAACCTCTTTTTGACTTTATTGCAAAGACTTTTAGTGCATTTCCACTGTGCGATCTTGGGCACATTCCGCCTTGCTCTCCCCAAGAGTGTGCCTGGCCTATGAACTTTTTTCTCTACAGTAGACCCTGCCTTTCTTGACTTGCTGTGGTTCTTTAAAAGTGTTGGTATTGTGTGTTTTCCTATTTCTGCCTTTTCTCTCCCTTTTTAAATAATTATTGGAGTGCCATCTATGGTTACGCACTCACCTCTGTTTTGCTAAATAAGTGGTGTATTAACCTAGACTTGTCAAATAATTAATCAGGGAGGTGTATGTATTTCTAGTGACTGTGTTTGAACTTGCTTGACATATTAGTGCCAGTGTATTTTTACAAGTGTGTTTTTAAAATAAATAATTATATACTTTTATACCAAAGCTCTGGTCAGTGTTTGTTTGTACTACTGTATTTTGAGCCCTATTTTGTATACTCTATATACTGCCTAACTCTTGAGAGAAGTCTGACTGCTCAGCCACAGCTTCCAGGTAAATCTGGGTGGTACAGACTGCTACCAATTGGGTTTACTGCTAACACCTGTAGTCTTAAAATGTTTGCAGTGGTCCCTAAGGGAACTGCACAGGTTTCTGCCTAACAGGTTTAACCTCTCAGGTTCCTCTCACCCAAGTCCAGGTCATTGTTTAAGCTTCTATACAGTTTTAGCAAAACAGTTTCTAAGTATAGTATTTGATTACAGTTCACTATAGGTTCCCATCAATCGGGCTCAAACCTTTTCTCCTTGGTGGGGTTCCCTTCCCCAAGCTTTCTTCACATTCCACACTATAGGTTCCCCTCTGTCAGGCTCAAACGTTCTTTTGTATTTTGATTCTGCTGTCGACTTTTGAAACTGGGAGGATTTTCGCTCTCACCTCCACATGACCAACCCGACCCTCCTTTCTTTCTTTACTTCCACTTTACATATTTTCCTTCAGTTCCAATGTATTTTGGAAAATGTACTTGTTACGTATGACTTGCTTTTCAAATGGGTCTCCCTCAGTCGGACTCAGACCCTCCTTTTACTTTCACACACGGGTCTCCCTCAGTCGGGCTCAAACCCTCCTTTCGTTCTCTTGCTAGATTCAACAAAACAAAGTTCAACAGTCTGTGAGCTTTTCACTTAACGCTCATCATCTCTCACTTCCCGCTGTCACTACAGCGTAACCTTCATCCCTTGGATACTGTCGCAGACATTTCAACTAAACACAGACCAGGCTTTCTTTGCTTCCCTCAACTTGCTGGTCATGTTAAGATGTTTTCAGTCTTTCGCACCTTTGATGTAGGAGTCAAGGTTGGTACCACTGACGCTTCTGTGCCTCCCCAACTCTGCTGTTCACCCGGTACGGTGGCTGGTAACATTGTGGCACTCAGGAAGACTCTTTCTCCCTTACAGTTGGGCTGTCCTGCTCAATCCTCACAGCCTTTCTGAAATAACGATCTCTCGCCGGGAGGTGGAGGTGTCTCTGGCTTCTTGTACAAACGGAATGTTAAAGTGAATGGAACTTTAACAATGACACAAAGAAAGACATTGGATATCAAATTACGTGAAAACTGCATATAACAGAAAATAACTCTGAAAGCAAAAGTAATTAAAACTTTGAGGGTTATTCCCACACAGTTACAATTTATACATGGAGAACCCACCCTAAAAGAGGGCACAAGAGTGACAAAACTTTAAAAGACAAAGGATATTTTGGTGCTACTGAAATTGTCTTGGCGAAGGGAACCCTGAGACTTGAAACTTTTATTTGACTTGAGGCGGGAGTCTCAAGGATCTTTGGTGCTTGGAACTATGCTACTTGGAACTTGGGGAGGGGAACCCCGAGTATTGGTTAAAATTGTACTATCCTGAACTCAAGAGAGGTACTTGTAAGACTTTTTACTGGAACTGTTTAATACTTGGGGACGGGAGCTGTAGGAAGCTGTAAATTGAAAGAATCTCAGAACATTTCGACAATGTTTCTTTTGGTTGCTGACATCCCTACATATTGTATATTAGTTGTGAGGGAAAGCATAGGTTTTGAACACAGACCGATTCTTAAATTGGACTTTTTGATTCAGACTTTCCTTAGTTTCATTTAGGTAGGGAAATCCCACCTTAACAGGTTTAACCTCTCAGGTTCCTCTCACCCAAGTCCAGGTCATTGTTTAAGCTTCTACACAGTTTTAGCAAAACAGTTTCTAAGTATAGTATTTGATTACAGTTCACTATATGTTCCCATCAATCAGGCTCAAACCTTTTCTCCTTGGTGGGGTTCACTTCCCCAAGCTTTCTTCACATTCCACACTATAGGTTCCCCTCTGTCAGGCTCAAACGTTCTTTTGTATCTTGATTCTGCTGTCGACTTTTGAAACTGGGAGGATTTTCGCTCTCACCTCCACATGACCAACCCGACCCTCCTTTCTTTCTTTACTTCCACTTTACATATTTTCCTTCAGTTCCAATGTATTTTGGAAAATGTACTTGTTACGTATGACTTGCTTTTCAAATGAGTCTCCCTCAGTCGGACTCAGACCCTCCTTTTACTTTCACACACGGGTCTCCCTCAGTCGGGCTCAAACCCTCCTTTCGTTCTCTTGCTAGATTCAACAAAACAAAGTTCAACAGTCTGTGAGCTTTTCACTTAACACTCATCATCTCTCACTTCCCGCTGTCACTACAGCGTAACCTTCATCCCTTGGATACTGTCGCAGACATTTCAACTAAACACAGACCTTTTTCCATCCTGGCATTTAAGTTAATGAATATCTTTTGTTTGAACTTGAAGTCTGTTGTCTGTGTCATACTTCATGATGCTTTCTCAGAGGACAGGCATTTCCTCTTACAAACCCCTATCACGCCACGATGAGGGCCATTGGGAGTGCAGAGTTTTAGGAGTGGTGCTGGCTGGTGGTGGAATGGAACCTTGGAGATGGAACCTCAGGGCGCTGCAGGGTGAGAAGTTGCGTGGGACGGCAGTGGAAGTTGAGATGGATGTTGGTGGACGTTGGGAGGTCATCATTTGTGATCTACTCGAATAAAGGAAGCGACATATTGAAACATTTACTACGGTGTCCCTAGTCGCATAACACAGATGAAGGAAAAATAGTGCTTTGGTGAGTGCAGGTGCTTGGCATTGCTAGTTGTCACTGAGGTGTCAAGAACCCTCTTGTAGGGTATCCAGTGACTGGTTCCCTTTTGTTTTAGTGGCCCCATGGGCCATGTGGACTTGTCGAGAAGGACCATCAGATTCTAACATTCAGGAAGGGTCACATAGTTGAATACAGTGCATCGCTGTGGGTTGATGGGCATCTTAAAGTGGGGAATCCTTAAAGCAAAAAAAGGGGATGCAGAGGTGACACTAAGAGGTGAAACAACCCCATCAGTTCATGAGGGAGTGGCAGGAAATGTGCTTCAGGATTATGGTTGATTTTGCTTTGTGTTCTCTTCTTTTTTTCACAATCTACATTTATTTTTAATATGGGATATAGGGCATTATCCGTCATCACGCTTGCTGCTGTTTACTTATCAAGGACCGCCACCTCGTATAACTGAAAACTTAGATTTGGAATGCGGAAAAACGACATTTGTAAAAGGGGTTTTCACTATTTTGGTGTATTTTCTAAATGCTTGGGGCAAAAGATCAGCACTGTTTTTTTACAAATGTTAGCTGAGGTTTATTCACTCACAAGCATGATGGCCCAATTAATGCTGCATACAGTATGACTAAAATTTAGGATGTAGTGTGACCATCAAAGTAGTGCTTGCCCAGTAACCTCCTAGAGCTCCCTTCGCTATTCCCATGGCAAACCTCTTGTTTGTAGATTTTTTCTGGGTGGAGAACCATTAGCATCCCTAATGCGGTGGTCGAAGTGGGCGGGAGCGGTGTTTCTCTACTTTTTTAAAATTATGTTTTACTGTTCCTATACTTTTATTTTAAAAGAAACTGTTGCGGAATGGTTTTGTTAAAAAAGGAAAGTGTAGGAAAAAGTTGAAACTTGGACTTCAGTGCACTGCACTGAATGTTCACTTAAACAGCAGGCGTGTGTCTTTGGGAGTTTGTAGGGGGCGTGGTGATGGGGTTTGTGGGGAGCAGGGTCAGGCCAGTAGGGAACATAGATCACTACTTCTTTTTGTATAATTCTACCACTGCCCTAATGTTTTGCCGAGGTTCTAATGGTAATAATGCCACAAGTGGCAGGTTGTAGCAGGAAGTAACGTCTCTCCACTCTGGTTAAAGGCTCTTACAAGTAACTTGTCAGGCAGGTTTTATCCACCCAATACATCTATCTAGCCTATCAGATATTGCCTAATTACCAAAGGGAGTGGAATACTCCGATCCTGACAGCCAGTCAGGATCCAGGGCTTTTGGGCAGTAATCCTCCATATGGCTACAGATCTGTTGTCTTTCAAGATCTCAGCCAACACATGAATTGCCTTTTGCTCCTCATTTGCTTGCTTCTTCTGCTCCTCTGCCACATTATCAGTTTCCTTAGCATCTCTCTTAATTTGATCCTTGGTGCAATGTTCATTAAAAGGGACAGCAGCCTTGCCACCCCCCCCCCCCCCCCGATTTTCTATCCTTATAACGCCACTCCAACCCCATTAGGACCCATTTAACCCCTTACCCTACTACCCTTTATATATTTAATATTTTCAGTATTTTACGGTATTATGGTTTTCCGTAAAATGTACCACTCTGAATTATTTTCGGTAAACTGACTGGGTACCGGGCAATACCTGTGATTATGGGCCTACAACTTCAAGTTTTGCCAGTGGCGACAATGAGAGATATATTATTGCAAATCTCACCAGTGATGCATCACGCTCACGCCAACTTACTTACTTACACTACTTGGTACAGCACTTGTGCACTGTGAGGGTGTGCTAAATGAACAAATCTGAACCTGTGACCAGTGGAAGTACTCTCTATTGGGTCATTCAAGTCATTCTTTTGCACTATGATTCACCTGCTCTGTTAGGTATTTGATTGGTTTCAAGCCCCAATCAGTTATATTTCCTGGAAACATCCTCTGTTTTGAGGTAATTATCTATAGATACAGATTTTATTTTCAATTATTCACCATCCAAAGTGCCTCCTCTTTTCAGAATTCACTTTACTTTTCATGTGGTCATGCTTTTCCTTCTTTTACAGGTTAAGGAAAAGAAAGAGGCACATCGCGAGTACAGGGAAGCTGTCAGTCAAGGGCATGGAGCATATTTGATGGACCAAGATATGCCAGTAAGTGTCACTGATACTGTTATACTCTGTTGCTAATCGTGTGAGTTTGAACAGAGCTGTACAATTGTTTACAAAATAACAACATGGATAGTTAATGAGAAGGAATTACAGTGTATTAGTGTACACATCAGCAATCACACAGCGTGAAATCATTATTCATTGTTTAAAATGAGAATATACTGAGAATGGCTGTAAGCCACGAAGGTTTTTGTGGAAAGCAGTATTTGTTACAAATTGACAATTTCCAAAGCTGGTATGTAGATAGACAAACCAATGCATTCATAATTAAGTTTGCAATTGATGATTATGAAGGTTGACGTTACAAGTATAAAAAGAATTACTGCCACACTATAAATTTCTGAGCATGGTATTGTAAGTAACCTGATAAGCATTTACTAGAGCATTCAAAAGAAGACTGTGAATGCGCCCTGTGCCTTATCCTGAGCAAATCTAGAAGGGTGACCAAGGGGGACTGGTAACTCCCAAACTAGTGGAGGATGGCCAGTGAGGTAGGGCAGAGGATCCCCTGGCCACCCCCACATATTACATGCCACTGGGTATGCAACAGTCACATGCCACTAAAAAATTCAAGTAGCCCTTTATGGGCCTTTTCAGAAGAGCCCTGTCACCATGCAGAACTTGGTAACCTTTCTCCATCCTAGGCTCAACAAGATGGCGGCTCCAATCTCACCAAAAGCTCCTTACAACATGGAGCACTGAAAACCCTTACTGTGGTTCCCGCAGCAGGCATACCTCGATTTGCATTTGCAGTGCCTATGTGCATTCACAGACTTGCACAGATATGAATTCAAAGATGGTGCAATGTCTTCTTAAAGCCTTGGTTCATCCATCGATTTTGTGCTACACCTTTGGGGAGAAAACGGTCCCCCAGCATCCAATCACTCTACAGCGCCAATGAAGACACAAGGGCAGGCCCTAAAACGCAGAACAGCCTCACAGGAGAACCCACTGAAATATACAACGGACATCCCAGGAAGGGAAGGTGTGGGTATTTGGTGAAGGCCATGGTCAAAGTTTGGAGCAATTTGACCATTCTGTAAGGAAGTTGGAGAAGGAGTTTGGAGGGAGACAGAAAGAATGGAGGAGAGTGGAGATAAGAGGGGGAGAAGAAACAGCAGTTTGGAGATATCAGACATTTGTTGAAGGGAGTCAGCCAGAGGTGGTGGGGAGGAAGACAACCGAAGATGGCTGGAGAAAACAGGAGGTGATGGGTACAAAATGCTAGTAGGTGGTTTGCGGGAGACAACAGATGGTGTTGATTGGCAGAAGGGGTTTGGAAAGCAGGTGGAAACACCCAGTCCCAGTGAGGTTGTAACTAGCGAATCCATTAAGACACAAGAGGACACACATTGCTTAAGGAATGGGGTAGGATCAGAATGGGTTAGCCACAACTGGAGGAGAAAAAAACATGCGGCAAGGCATCAAGGAGAATCAGGATCAGAGTGAAGAGAATGTGCAGTGGGTAGAAATCGGGACCCTAAGAAAGGGAGGTGATCAAGCCCTCTTAAAGTCTTCTTTTGAGACTGTGACACGCAATCCCAGCTGACTCTGTGATAAAGTAAAGAAGAAATGTGGGCAGAGTGTCTGGTGTGGAGGTGTGCATCACCTCTTTATTCTTTGGATCAATTGTGGAAGAGATTGCATCCATACTTATTGCAAGTAAGCAGAAAGGACAAGCAGCGTCGTTCGAGGCGTAAAAGGACTACAAAAACAGTGCTGAAAAAGGACTACAAATCCCTGCAGCGCTCGTAAGCCCCAGAGTCATTGCTGGAACCGCCCCCACTACGCACGCTCAGGTTCAAAAACCTTCAGCCCAGCGAAGCATAGCAGAGTGTCTGGTGTGGAGGTGTGCATCACCTCTTTATTCTTTGGATCAATTGCGGAAGAGATTGCATCCATACTTACTGCAGGTAAGCAGAAAGGACAAGCAGCGTCGTTCGAGGCGTAAAAGGACTACAAAAAAAACGCAGCTGAAAAAGGAATACAAATCCCTGCAGCGCTCGCAAGCACCAGAGTCACTGGTGGACCCGCCCCCCCCGCTACGCTCGCTCAGGTTCAAAAACCTTTGGCCCAGTGAAACGTAGCGGAGTGTGGGCAGAGTGTCTGCTGTGGAGGTGTGCATTACCTCTTTATTATTTGGATCAATTGCGGAAGAGATTGCATACATGCTTACTGCAAGTAAGCAGAAAGGACAAGCAGCGTAGTTCGAGGTGTAAAAGGACTACAAAAACAATGCTGAAAAAGGACTACAAATCCCTGCAGCGCTCGCAAGCCCCGAAGTCACCGCTGGACCAGCCCCCCTGCTACGTACGCTCAAGTTCAAAAACCTTCAGTGAAGCGTAGCGGAGTATGGGCAGAGTGTCTGGTGTCTGGAGTATGGAGGATGGAGACAAGCGGCCAGACGATATGCATCAGACCGTGACTAGTACAGGTGAGAACTACTTGGTAAAGGACGCGGAAGTAGAGGTGAGCCTTCCTATTGATAATAGTGAAAACAGTAATCGAATAGGAGAGGCTGGCTCTCCCGAAGGGGGTGCTGCATATGCATGTGACATTCTACGAACAAATGAGGATTTAAAACCCAACAAAGATGACCATAAAGACTGTAATGCCCCAAATAGTCGGGTGCTCGCCCAGTTCAGCACGCCTGCCCATTCAACGCCATCGTGGGCGTAGACTTACATACGGTTGACGGGGGTGGAGGAGGCGAAGAAAACAAAATGCCATTGACATGAGGGAAAATAAATATGAAATGTGCATGCAAGGAAGGAAACTGCGGGGAGTCACACACAACCCTGTGTACACCTGAGCAAGGGAATACTGAAAAAGAACCAAAAGGTCAGACAGAAGGGTTACTGGAGAAAATAACCCAACATTCTGACTTAGAAGGGCTTCATAGAGGTCCTACTAAACGAAGGAGCACCAGTATGCACGACACAAACAATGGTACGAAAGCAAAAAATAAGGCCTCGGCTTTCCAATTCCAAGAGGCTGCATTGAATTTCGATGGCAAGGGCTTGTACTTACAAAAAGACCACGATGGTCCTTTGATAACCCAGTACCTAGGGGTGGAAAAGTTGGAGGTCTCCCAACAGTTAATCGACTGATTAGCAAGGGAAGTGAGACACTTCGTGGGAATACAAATTTCCCAAACCACCAGGAGGAGAAATCAAGTTGGTTCCCCCAATCCCTGTCACATGGGCTCCCTCTGGAGGGGCGTCAATTTTTCTTCAACGACAGGCTACAGACGCCAAGTACCTTCAGGGGTAAAACGAGCTCACAACCGAAAGTGGGGTTGTCCGCAATACCAGATCAAATGCTTCTGGAAACGTCTCTTAATATAGAGGCAGCAAACGTTACAAACGAAACAGCTTGAGTACTTGGCCTGCCATCGGATGATAATATTCTAAAAAAGGGGGAGAAACATAAATGGTTCGGAGAAATATACTCAAACATGTGAGGAAGGGGTCAAAGAAAGAGACACAATGGAGCGGGAAGTGCAAGCAATTGCAGAAATTAGAGCTGACAAATGTTTGGGTGGGTCTGAGAAGCTTGTGGATTCATTGGAAAATCCTGCCCCCGATCTCAAAGAAAAAGCTTTCCATAGTGTGGCAACCATGACAGCGATTCTTGCCTCATTTATGAAGCTTTATGAGACCCTGAATAACACCCTAGGAGACCATACTACAGTACTATTAATGCTACATAGCAAAATTATATTGATTGAAGGATTCATATTGGCGAATGAAAAAAATCTGGAAAACTCAGCGGCTGGAGTAACTGAACTACTACATAATATATTGGATACCCTAATAAAAGAAAAGGCTGAACGGAGAAAAACTCAATTGTTGCTGAGATTGGGGACAGACCCATTAGACAAACTAAATCCTGTAGAGGTGCGGTTAATTGAAACCAAAACAGGAAATAGCAAGAGTTACGCTCGAGGTGAGACCTCAGAACAATGGATATGGCAAAACATGGAGAAGAGCACCAAAGGGTAATCCCTGTGGAAAGGGAAGAGATAAATGATTCGGAGAGCAGTAGTACCGGCGAGCATCCTCAGAATGAAGTGATGCTCCCTAAAGTCCAGTTACCCCCAGAGGTTCAGGACGAAAATCAAGGACAAGGGAGAGAGGAGAGTAATTCCAAGGTCGGTACCCAAAACAAAGATATAAAGATACAACTATGAATAAAAGCAAGAAAACCAATAGTAAATAGTAAAAATGTATGATATATTTTCCCAAAAAACTGCTGAGATTACAAAGGAAAAACTGCGCCCGATTCAATTAAGTCAGGCTGAGGTCGAAAAGAATCAGAAAAACATTCTGGTAAAAAAAGGTCCTGGTAAAAAAAGTCACAAAATCTGCCCTCAATAAAGAAAGTAAACTCGAGTAGTAGCAGATCCTTCATTAGGAACATTTAATTTTGAGATTACCAAAAAGTCTACCGGTTGCAATTATTAGAAGAGAATTGGCGATAATTTCACTTAAAGCTATATCTATGTGGAAATCACTCTTTCTTTCGCAAATGTGTAGAAGCCCCGGCGAAGGGAGAATTTTCTATTCTTCAAGGGGCCTTGGAAGACCCAACCAAAAATCTACTACAAGATTGGAAAAAAATCTGCGTTGACTCATTAGCAAGGCTGAACGAAACAGTTGACTCCCCCGTTTTGAACCCAGATCGGATTAAACTGAAATTGTACAGAATAGACTTGATAGATACTCAAGAATCACCGTACAATTACAAACATTATGAAGAATTCTGGGCGAGGCCACGTAAATTAAATCATTTTCCACGGTACATAGCCATGTTCCCTAATCCATTTTTCAGGCAGCCATTTCTACGGCTACGATTGAACTTATTTCCTTCCAACCTGTTGTTGAGCGAAAGAAAGAACGTAAAGATCACCCCAAATTGTAGGCTATGCCATCAAAAGAATGAAATAGAAACAACTAAACATCTGTTAGCGAGGTGCCCGAAACTAATGGTTGAAAGAGAACAGGAGTTGGGAAAGCTTCTCAGCCAATATCAAGTCAGATCAGTTGATTGGTGGACTATGATTCTTGATGGCGAACATAACCGCTCAGCACTGGCTGTAGCAACACTTTTGACACTGATTCAAACGAGATTGGAGTCAAATAGTTTGGACAAGAAGAAAAAAAAGAACTGACTGAATGTTAGTTTGACCAAACTTTCCTCTTCTCTTTTGATTGACATTGATAATATAATATTTTAAATATGAGCTTAACTCTTGTTTTTTTCTGATAATGTTTATGAAAAGTTTTTAAATCTGGTGAACCTTCCAAAGAGCTTCAAGAGTGTGAGCTTTTACTGTTGGATTCTAGAGAGGTGGAATAAGAGAGAGCACAAGTCCTGCAATTGACTGATTTCCTACAGAGTGGGGAAAGAGAAATATTCCTGACTGATCCAAGACGGACGCATTCTTATTTTATTGGTAACTGGGATTCGGTTTGAAGAAGCTGTTGTAGGACTGTTTGGGAAGAAAGTGAGGGCCAACCTAAAATAATCGTGGGAGAGGAGGTCTAGTTTGGAGGTCTGTTCAAGTCCTGCAATTATTTGGTTTCTGCACAGTCATCAGTTTAATGAAAGAATAATATTCCTTCAATCTCTAAAGCATGCTCAGTTTGGCCTGTTGATCTGTGTCCATGATATGAGAGCAAATATATCATAAGAGGTGTTTCTTTAAACATACTTTCTCCAGCATGGGGTCTGGCATGGATTCACATGCTCATGAATATTCCCTGTCGTCAGGCCGGGAATCCTCGGTATAGAAAAAAATCAGTATCAGTTTCGTTTTTGATCTGTCTTTCTTAGTAGCAACCAATCACTGGTCTCTGGGTCATACTCCCCCCAGCCAATGACTGCCCTCTCCCTAAGTCCCGCCTCCGGCAGCCATCCTTAGATTTTTACCGCACGTTCAAGTGTTGGGAGTCCTCGTGCTGTAGCTCTCGAGCTTTTGCTGCGTTTTTGTGCTTTTTCAGGAGATTTTTCTCATTTTTCGGTTAAATAGAGCCTCAAGCTCCACCGTTTCTACATTCGATCAATGGGGATCCGTTTCAGAGTTTTCTACGCCCCTCAAGGGTGAAGATTTCGTTGAGTTACGCTTTTGGAGGATTCCAGAAGTTCCGAGGCCTACTCCGGACATGGCCCAGGAGAAAGGAAGCTCGACGCCCGGGATAGCTGTTCAGGACCTGCCCTGAATGCCAGCTTCAGAATGTTTTCAAGGAGGACGAGCATTCGTTATGCCTCTACTGTCTCCATGAGGACAAGACGCACAAGGAGAAGGACTGTGCGTTTTGTGGGAACATGTCGGAGCGGACCATGAAGGATCGCCACCTCCGTCTCGCCAACTGGCTGGAAGGGAAGAGCCTGTCAGGCGAGAAGAAGAAAAAGGAGTCTGAGTGGTCTTCTAAGTCCTGTGAGGGCGCCCCGGCGACGGGGGCCCAACAAAAGGCTAAGCACTGCGAGTCCGCGGGCACCGGGAGCGCCGAACGGTCGGGCTCCTTGGCTGCCAGGCAGGGCGCATCCTCCCCGGCGCCATCAACCACGAGCCAACGCTCTGGCTTGGGTAAGAGGAAGTCCGAGAACCCGGCAAAGCTTCTGGAGAGGCCCCGGTCAATCTCGAAGATTCAGGCAGAGGGGGAGCGAGGCTCGGACCCTCCCCCCAAGGTGAAGGCCCCAGGTGTCCAGAAGGTGACAATGGCCTTAATTCACCCTGCTAAGACCTCGATTGAGGATGTCGCCGCGGCCCTGGCTCAGCCTGTGGAGGCTACACCAGTGGAGGCTCCCTCAGGACCCAGAGTCTCCCTGCCACCGCGGAGGGAGTCGTCTTTCAGGCCCATTGAGAAGACCCCCACAAAGTCCTTGTTGGAAAAGGTGGGGGAGGGGCTGGTGGCCATCATGGATACGGACACGACCTCTGAAGAAGAGCTCATCGAAGTCGTGGAAGAGGCCCAGCCCATCGGGAGGGATCCCGACGAGAGCAACGGTGTCGCCGACAAGGCTCCTCAAGAGGCCTCGCGCCCGTCGTTTCCCGCGCCATAGGACACCTCAGCGGCCATTTTGTCAGCAATTCAGTCCTTATGCTTGGAGATAAGGACAAGGTTGCCCCTTCCCCCAACGGAGGTACCTGAGCCAGACCCAACTGGGGAACCGGAGCCAGGACCTTCGGAGAGTCCACCGCATAAGAGGAGGAGAATGCATCCTACGCCACCTCTGCCGCCTGCTCTGCCTTCCCCCCAGTCTACTACCCACAGGGATGATAGGCACGGACACGGCTATGGCAGGTACAGATGACGACGGAGGCGACGAAGGGATGTGTCCCCCGTCGCCCCCCTGCTCGGGCGTCCCCGCCTGACGAGATTGGATCATTTCATGCCATGATTTCCAGGGCATCCGAGCTTTTTCAGCTCTGCCCAGAAGAAAAGAAGAAAGAAGGGTTCCTTTACCAACGGCGCAAGGCTAAAAGGAAGACGGTCCTCGCTGTACTGCTTCTTGATGACATCTGGGATGAGGGGCTCTCCCTCCTCAAGAACCCTGCCACGGCGCCGGCAAAGAGGGAACGGTACGAGAAGAAGTACCGGGTCCCCGACGCTGCCCCCTTGTGCCTTTGGTCGTCTCGGCGGCGGCAAAGAAGAAAGCTGGGGGGGCATCGGCCTCGACATCAACTTCCCCGCCGGACGGCGAGGGCAGGAAGTTGGACGCGATGGGATGACGGATCATCTCATCCGCAGCGACGACTATTAAGGCGGGCAACGCCCTGGCTATCGTAGCCCGCTACGACAGGGAGTTGTGGTTCAAAATCGCCCCTCTGTTAGACTTCTTTCCGGACGCCAAAAGGGCTGAGGCCCTTGAAATCCTACAGGATTGGGAGATTGCTTCGGACCACGCCATCACGGTGGCAACGGACATCGCCGACACCGGTTTCCGTCAGTTGGGCAACGGCGTTTGCTTGAGACGACGAGGATGGCTCAAGGCCACGGATTTCCGCCAGGACGTACAAACCAAGGTTTTGGACATGCCCTTCGACGGGAACAACCTTTTTGGGAAGGCGGTTGATGAGTCCCTTCAGGCCATCAAGACAGACACAGAGACTGCCCGGGCACTGGGAGTGCTCCAACAACGACGGCCGTCCTTTCGGAGCTCCGGATGCAGACAAGGTGCCTCCAAGGGATCCGGTAGTGGCTCCTCCACTTACCGCCAAGCGGCAAGATCTTCGTCCCAGGAAGCCTACAGGGGACGCGGCAAGTCAGGTGGTGCCCGTCGTCATCGACAAGGAGGTCAAGAAGGCAAGGCGGCCTCCAAACAAGATTGACCCGACCGTGGGGTCGGGCCCCCAGCCGAAGCACCCCAGTGGGAGGCCGGCTGGCGAGATTCTTCAGCGTGTGGGAATACATCTCTACCGACCGTTGGGTGCTGGATGCCCTGGCCCAAGGGCACGCCCTCGAGTTTCAGAAGAAGTGCCCTCGCGTTCCACCCGTGGCCAGGAAGGAAAATCACGTCCCTCAACTACTGTTGGAAGTAAGGGCGATGCTCAAGAAGGGTGCCATCGAGCTCGTCCCAAAGAGGCTTCGGGGCTCTGGAGTTTACTCAAGGTACTTCCACGTAAAAAAGAAGACAGGAGGATGGCGCCCCATCCTGGACCTACGACGACTGAACAAGTACATCAAGGCACAGAAGTTCCGTATGGTTACCCTCCAGCATGTGCTGGGACAGCTGGAGGAGGGCGATTTACTATCGTCGTTGGACTTGGAGGATGCCTACTTCCACATCCCCATTCTAAAAAGACACCGAAAGTTCCTCAGGTTTGTGGTCCGAGGGCGGCACTACCAGTTCAAGGCCCTCCCGTTCGGATTGAAGTCGGCACCCAGGGTGTTCACCAAGTGCCTCGCACTGGTGGCGGCGCGGCTGCGCCTACAGGGGATCCACGTCTACCCATACCTGGACGACTGGCTCATCCGGGCAAGGACAAGGGAGCTCGCCGTGGAGCACACTGCGAAGACCGTCCAGCTGCTCACGGACCTGGGATTCTCCATCAACTTTCCAAAATCCCACCTGGTTCCGTCGCAAGTCGCCCTGTTTCTGGGAGCCAAGCTCGACACAGTGGCGCGGCTGGCCTCGCCGTCGGAGGAAAGGACCAGGACCATTCTGGGCAAGGTGCAGCATCTGCTGGCCACGGACATGGCCAGGGTAAAATCTATCAAGTCCCTCGTCGGGATGATGTCCTCCTGCATTTATCTGGTGCGCCTTTGCAGGCTTCGGATGAGACCCTTACAGGAGTTCGACGCCCGCTGGATCCAGTCGACGGGCAGCTTCGAGGACAGGATCCCTCAACGAGACGCTCCGTCAGGTGATCGGGTGGTGGAGTACCCGCTCCCATCTGTCGGCGGGCACAGACTTTCAGACCCCAGCTCACCCGGTGACGGTGACGACGGACACCTCCCTGGAAGGTTGGGGAGCACACTCCTGAGATCTTCAAGCGAGAGGCCTTTGGCTCCCGGAGGAGAAGTCTCTCCACATCAACATCTTGGAGCTCCGCGCGGTGTTCTGGGCCCTCAGGTCTTTTCTTCCGTCCCTCAAGGGCAAGGTGGTGAGGATCTTCCCCGACAACACCACCACGATGTTCTACATCCTGAAGCAGGGCGGAACCAGGTCCCCGGCCCTATCCAAGGAAGCCCAAGATCTGTGGCATTGGGCCGTCGCCCAAGGGATGTTTCTGGTGCCTCTTCTTCTGGCAGGAATAAAAAACACGATCGCCGACTCACTCAGCAGGGAGCTGCGTTCGTGCCACGAGTGGGAACTACGCCAGGATCAAGTGGATCGACTCTTCCGACGATGGGGCAAACCCCAAATCGATTTCTTTGCGACGGTGATGAATTCTAAGTGCCGGAGGTTCGCCAGCAGGTTCCCCCAGCCGAGGAGCATGGGTGATGCTTTCTCGTCCCCCTGGGACGGCCTATTTCTTTATGCGTTCCCTCCGCTGCCGTTGCTGCTCCGGCTCATCAACCAGCTCAAGAGGTCCCGGTGCAGGATGATCCTCGTCGCACCGGCGTGGCCGAGACAGATCTGGATTTGTCAACGTCCCCACCAGTCACGCTGCCAACGGACGCGGACCTTCTCTCCAGAGAAGGAGGCGCCATTCTTCACCACAAACCGGAGTCACTGAACTTGCAGGCCTGGCTCCTGCAGCACTAGAGTTTGGAGGGTACGACATCCCGGCCGACTGCAGAGAGGTTCTTGCAAAGGCCAGGGTGTCCTCAACTCTCAAGTGCTACGGACAGAAATGGAAGAGGTTCTCTGTCTGGTGCCGTGCACAGAAGATTAACCCTATTCGGATTACGGCCCCTCAAGTACTGCCGTACCTACTGTCTCACGCCTCCATCAAAATACATCTGGCTGCAATCTCCCGATATACCAGGACGACGGGACAGGCGTCCTTGTGGTCTCATGGCCTGGTGAAAGAATTCATGAAGGGACTATTCCGATCATTCCCGCCGGTGAAGGCCCCTTCCCCGGCGTGGGAGCTTAATGTGGTGCTGACCAAGCTCATGGGGGCCCTATTCGAGCCTATGCATTCGGCGCCTTTGAAGTTCCTGTCATGGAAGATAGCTTTCCTCGTGGCCATCACCTCCGCACGACGAGTGTGAGAGATCCAGGCCCTATCTTGCAAGCCTCCATACTTGACTTTTCATGACACAAGGGCGGTGCTGAGGACACACCCATCCTTTATGCCCAAGGTGCCGTCGGACTTCCACCTCAACAAGCCCTTGGTGTTGCAAGTTTTCTTCCCGTCGCCTTCGTCGCCGGCCGAGAGGACTTTGCACTCGCTGGATGTAGCTAGAGCGCTGAAGTTCTATGTGGACCGCACAAAGAGTTTTCGGAAGACGTCACAGCTGTTTGTGAACTTTGGGACTGTGAATTAAGGGAAGGCTCTCTCGAAGACTTCCATTTCCAGATGGCTCTCCGGCTGCATCATGCACTGTCACCGGTTGGCAAACCGACAGCTGCCCGGCCGTCCGAGAGCCCATTCGACCAGAGCGATCGCTGCTACCACAGCGTTCCTGTCTGGTGTGCCCCTGCTGGACATCTGCAGGGCTGCGACGTGGAGGTCGACGCACACCTTCACAAGATTCTACTGCGTCGATCGGGACTCCAGGGAGGAGTCCAGGGTCGGCCAAGCAGTGCTGCGCAACCTGTCCGCCTAAGGTGAGCCTGGTGAGGAGGTAAGAGATGCTTCATGTTGAGTTGTTGTATTGCTTAATGTGGAGCCTGTTGCCACCTCCCGTGGTTGTGCATGTGTGTACTGCTATGTTTCTCTTATTCATGAGCATGTGAATCCATGCCAGACCCCATGCTGGAGAAGGAACAAGTTACTTACCTGTAACTGTTGTTCTCCAGCATGGGTCTGGCATGGATTCATATGCGAACCCCCCCGCCTACCACTCTGCGGCTCTTCACTTGGTCATACTGCCACTTTAGGTGCTACCAAATCTGAGGATGGCTGCCGGAGGCGGGACTTGGGGAGAGGGCAGTCATTGGCTGGGGGCAGTATGACCCAGAGACCAGTGATTGGTTACTACTAAGAAAGACAGATCAGAAAGGAAACTGATACTGATTTTTTTCTATACCGAGGATTCCCGGCCTGACGACAGGGAATATTCATGAGCATGTGAATCCATGTCAGACCCATGCTGGAGAACAACAGTTACAGGTAAATAACTTGTTCCTTGTTCCATTTTTCATTAAAAAAAATGGATGTATCATTCTGTCTGGAGGTAGGCAAAGGTTAATGCTCTGAGTACGGAGTACTTGTCTAAGCTGGCACACAATGTGCCCTTTGCTGCTGTACGATATCCTGCATCTTGTTAAGTTGCCTCTCACAAACATATTTCCTTATTCCCCCCTGGCCACCAATTGTTGGTATACCTAAAATCAAACTAACTGCACCTCTACACCTTGAGAGGCTACACATAAACTGGACTGACTGTGATGGGGCAGCCTGCTAAATAACCACTCTGGAGACCGAACAAATTTCAAGGGGGTTAAAATTAACGGTAGTCAGAATGCTCTCGGGTTTATGCAAGGTATTTCTAAACCTACCAGGTTCTGGAGATGTTTGGAGTTATGGCCGTCACCGTCACTCTCTCTCTTTGCTTCCCCATCTTCCCCACCTCCCTAACCAAGGTGTCTGTAACTGGAGGTTAGTAGCTGGCTACCTGACTTCCTAGGGATCTTCTAATTCACTCTCCGCTAGGCCCACTTAGTGTTCTTGGGGTGTTATGATGTGGTGCCTCCTTGCGCCCAGGTCCACCTTCTAGTCTTACACACAGGCTCGCCCAACCCTGCCTGTATTATGTCCAAAGATAATATCCTCCCACCGTACTACTGTCCCTCCAATCTCTCACAATACCTTTCCACCTCCACCGTTTGATCTGACTTCTCTTCTCACTTTGCAATTCTATCACTTCTTACTCTTGCTACCTCCTGCTACCTCCGTTGTTCCTTTCCTCCCACTCTACTTCCTTGCCTCCTGCTTTTCCTCTGTTATTTTCTCTCTGTACTCTTACCAATAGCTACTCCTATTCTCTCACTCCCTGTCGCTCCTTCTACTCTTCCAATACTACTGTTATTACTCTGTTACTAACACTATCCCTTTACTTCCTTTACCTTCTCCTACTACTACTGTCAATCTATTTATCTTACTCTTACGTCCCGTATCCTTTCCTCCATGCTGCATGTGCGTCCCTCGCAAGGGAACGGGAGACAGAACCTTTTTCACCAGAAAAAACCTTCTTCCCCTTTAAATTTAGAGGCGCACTGGGGCGCGGCCCTGGGAGCATGCGCTCCCATGACTCCGCCCACTGGTGCCACTCCTCAGTCCCCTTGTCCGTGTCGACGGGTACAGGCCGATTTCACCAGCGCTCCTGAGTTTGTCTTTGGCCATGTAATACCACATGCTCTTCCCTGGATACTTTCTTCTGTCTTTATTGTCTTTTATCAATCAGGTACTCGGCCCTCTGGCGCCACACTCCTCCCTGGTGCATGTTGACTTCAGCGGGCTTCAGCAGGTGTCCAGCCTGCGAGGGGCTCTTCCCTACATCAGATCCCCATGCTCTTTGCCTCTGCTGCCTTGGCCCGACCAAGGATGGGAGGGTTGTACCGCGTGCAACACACTTGCTTCATGTGCTCTGAATAACTAGACAGGCGGAGGGAGCTCTTCAAGAAGTCGCCTCCAGGGGACTTGAAGGGCTTTGTCACACATAAGTCAAGGCCCAAGGTAGGGCTGCTCTTTTCCAGTGCACCCCACAGGGGCGACTCCTTTCCAAGGAAACTCCCTGACTGGAGGAACCTCTCAGGTTCTCACCCGAGCAGGGGTACCGAGGCTAATTCAGCTAACGGCTGTCAGGTAGAGGGGTAACAGTGCTGAGGGGCCGCAAGGTTCTTTTAACCGGTGTACACCCGGGGGGCTATGCCCTTTTACGGCAACATGTCAGAGGGGGTACCTGCACGCAACACTACCAGCGATACTGCCGAGAGCGACACGCCTACCAGGCCGCAGCCCTAGGTGCAGGGTAGGTCTTATGCTCCATCGCCAAGAGTCCTGGAGGAGGCTGAGCCCAGTAAGCCAAGCACAACGACTTTGGCATGTGGCATGCAGCTCAACAAGATGGCTGCTCGTCCAATACCACTCCAAGGATCGGAGCAAGTGGGAGAACGAGTTACAAGGTGGGACTGTTGTCAACCAGGTACCTGGCCTACAGTTTATCCTCTGCAGCGCAAGGCAGGTTTACCCTGCAACCAGCCAGAGTATGCACCGGCCCCAGCAGCCGCACGCTACCCAGTCAATATTACCTGCCACCCCACCGGCCTGCGAGGACAGGTTCTTTGAAAAGTTCTTCACGCTCATGAGATCACGTCAGATGGGCTCCATCGCTCCATCCTTAGATATGTGATCAGGGACATGCTCTCTCCGGCTCCTCCACCTTCGCCAATAGTCATTCCTCCTATGGCTCCAGCTCTGCAGGCCCCAGTGCAGCCCCTGCTGCCCACGCCGGCTCCTTTGATTCCGGCTCCCCTACCTCCCACAGTTCAGGTCGTTCCTTACCAGCCTCCATTGCAGCCTCCGGCTCCGTTTTTCACACCTCAGTCCTCGGTGCCCAGCACTCCCCCGCACGCTCCAAACCAGCTGGACGCCCTGGTGGACACAGACGAGGAAGAACACCTTGACACACCATCGTCAGCCAAGGCCTTCTACGAATGACTTGCAGGTCTGGCAGAGTACTTGGGCCTTCCTCAACCCGAGGTCGAACAACCGGAGGCGGGGATACTGGCCGAGGTCCTCGCTCTATGCCCTGCGGCAAGAACGGGGATCCCGAGGCAGAAAGACGTTGTTGCCTTGGCCAACAACGGGTGGCTGAAACCCCACTTGGCCCAATCTGTTAATTGCTGCCTGGACGCCAAGTATAGGCAAATGGAGGGGGATCCAGTCTTGCTGTCAGCCCACTCTCAACCGCACACTTCGGTGATCGCTGCAGCGTCACTCAACTCAAAGCATCAGTCGTCCTCAGCCACATCAAGGAGGAGAAGATCTTGGAGGCGTACGAGAAGAAGCTTTATTCCAAAGCTTTGCTGCATCTTCGTCAATCCAACGCGGATTCCATCCTGGCAGCCGTTAACCAGAGGCTTTGGTGGGAAATAGCAGACTTCCTTCCAGAACTTCCGGCGCATAGCTAGTCACGATTGAAGGCGGGACTGGCAGAGGCAAAAATGGTGGCTCAAGACATCATGGAGTCCACTGTAGCCCACAATGTCACCTCTGGCCTGGCCATATGCATCGGCACAGACATGAGAAGGACTGCCTGGCTTTGGGCTACTAAATTCAACCCAGACGTCCAGGAACGCATATTGGACCTTCCATTCGAAGGTGGCAACCTCTTTCAATCCACCACCGATGAGCTAGACAAAAAGAAAAAAGAAAAAAGTTCACAAACTGCCAAGTCTTTATCTATCCTTACGAAGGCCACACCCAAGGCGTACACCCAGCCACATCAGCGCTCTGACAAGGGGTGGACTTTCGGAGGGCTCCGTGGCTTCCAAGAACAGAGGTCCAGGCAGCCCGACTGCTCGACGAGTCAACACCGGCGCAACCAACAAAAGGGGGGTAGTAAGGGCTTTTTTCACTCCCCCTCCTCCACAACAGCCTCAGAGGGAAAGAAGGCATGACGCGTCCCTTTCGGTCCACGTGTCTCCGGTAGGGGGCAGGCTTGCCCTTCACGCACAGTTTTGGCATCAGAATCTCACAGACCCCTGGATCCTCTCTGTAGTATCCACGGGCTACCGCCTACCAATCCCTTCCTCTCCTCCCACAGATTGGGACAGCAACTCTGTTGGCGGAAATTCGGTCGCTCGCTGAGAGCCTGGCAGTGGAAGAAGTCCCAGCCTTCCAGAGAGGATTGGGCTTCTACTCCAGGATTTGTGTCATACAAAAGAAGAACCAGGCTGGCCTGAGAGTTGTGCTGGACCTCCCCACCCTCAACCTCTCCCTCCCTCTTCAAAAATTCAAGATGGTTACGCCAGCACTCATAGCAGAGACATTGTGCAGGGGAGACTGGATGTGCTCCCTGGATCTGAAGGACACTTATCTACACATCCTGATTTGGCAGCCCCATTGCTCTTTTCTGCGATTCAAGATCATGGACTGCCATTTCCAATATAAGGTGCTACCCTTTGGCCTCAACCCGGCCACAAGGGTGTTTAATAGACTCATGAATGCAGTGGCGGCCCTCCCCAGGGCCACCACATCTTCCCATACCTGGACGACCGGCTCGTCAGGGCAAGAGCTCAGGAGGTGGTTCACCACACTTCCTCTGCCCTTATGATTACACTCCACGAGCAGGGAGTTTCGCTCAACCTCAAGTCTCAGCTGCTGCCTGAGCAGAGATGTACCTTCCTGGGCCTCATCTGGGACACAAGCTCCAAGAGAGTGTTCCCCTCGGAGGACAAGATCACGGCCATCAAGAGGGCTACTACTCACTTCCTCACCCGAGAAGTGACATCAGCCTGGTGGTACCAACACTTAATCAAGATGAGGAGATTATAGCTGCACTTCGCAGCCTCATGGAATCAGGAGCGGGGCTCCCAAGCAGAGCTTGTCAGCATTCCTCGTCAGCATTCCTCATTCTCTCCACTCGGACCTCACATGGCGGTCCAGGGACTGCAACCTGTGGACAGGTAAGCCCTTCCGACAGCCGGCTCCTCAGGTCACCTTCACTACAGACTCCTCCCTAGAGGGCTGGGGGGGCCATGTGGGCAGCTGCAGTGGTCATGAAGTCTGGACCCGGCAAGAGCAGGAGTCTTGCATCAACTGACTGGAACTGAAAGCCATCTGGCTAGCTCTCAAAGCTTTCCTTCCACTCATTGGAGGCAAGGTCGTCTTTATCCAGAGTGACCACTCCACCAGCAGTGCACTATGTCAACAAGCAGGGGGGTACCAGGTCCCCCACCACTGTGCAGCCTTGCGGTCAGCATGTGGGAATGGGCCCTGGAGAACAACATCTACCTCAGGGCCGTCCACCTGCCGGGGGAGTCCAGCTTGGAGGCGGACAGGCTCATCAGACTGGGAGCAGACAATTATGAGTGGCAATTGAACGATCAGGTGCTGCTAGAGATCTTCAGCAGATGGGGGCATCCTCAAGTGGATCTCTTTGCCTCCTGGGACAACAGGAATTGCCATCAGTTTGTGTCCTGGCAGGGACAGGGCCCCAGCTCCCTGGGCGACGCATTCCAGATTCAGTCGAACGGCATGATAGCGTATGCCTTCCCTCCCACAACTCTGGTCCGCAGGGTGATCTGCAAGATAAAGGGTCTTGTCACCTCGGCATCATTCTGATAGCTCTGTGGTGGCCAGCGAGACTGTGGTTCTCAGAGCTTCTCAGCCACTCGGACAGGCCACCCATTCACATTCCGATGTGCCCAGTTCATCTTCTGGCGCAGCAGGGGGGCAGGGTCATCCACTCCACCCCACCCCACCCCACAAAAATTAGCCCTTGCAGCATGGTTCCTGAGCAGGTCACACTGAGGCACCTGAGCCTCTCATAGGCTAACCTACAAATCATTCAGGGCGCTAGGAGCAAAGCTACCAGGAGCCAGTACAAGAGGAAATGGACTAGGTTCTGTCACTGGGCGGACTCTAAGGACCCCCTTACATGCACGCTGGATTATGTGCTCTCCTTTTCTGCACACCTTGGTCACTCTGGTGAGCAGGTGGACACATGCTGCACCTATTTGGCAGCCATAGGGGCCTACAGAAATTCAGAGGAGGAGGTCTTCTCCTCCTCCAACCTGATTGTCAAGAGACATTTGGGGGGCCTCTCTAAGCTCTACCCACCCATCAAAAAAGCCACACCCATTGTGGGATCTCAGTGTAATGCTAGGCACCTTGGCGCACAAGCCCTTTGAGCCAATGGCGTCCGCAGACATCGGGCTCATCACCATTAAGGCAGCTCTGTTAGTGGGGCTCACCTCTGCTCGCAGAGTCAGCAAGATCCAGGCTCTGGTCGCCTCAGAACCCTATACGACTCTTCACAAGGATGAGGGGGTCCTGAGGACGCAACCCTTGTTCCGACTTCAGTTACCCTCTGTGTCCATCTAAAGGCGGAAATAGTCTTACCAACGTTTTTTGCTGACCCTATAGACAAGGGTCAGAGGGTCTTGCACTGCCTGGATGTCAGACGCAATCTGAAATTCTATCTGGACAGGACCAAGGGCTTCCGCAAGTCAGATGCACTGTTTGTCACCTTCGGGGGGTTCAAGGCCCGGGTATCAGGCTGTAACGCCCACCTGGTTCCCACGGGGGCGCTGATCTAGTCTGGATTACTGCGGCCTCTTCTAGCGTGATGCGCAGGACCCGGAACACCAATTGGACAGGACCTTCAAATCGTGCTTCCTTGGCCCGTAGGAATATCCTTCTGCAGATGAGAAAGGGGATTAACAGTCTGCAGAATGGTGTGCTAGCTCCCCCCTTTCCCCTCTGTTCCTCTCTATTCCTCCAAACCCGGTTTAAGCTCACCTTATGGTTTGGAAGGTTGAACTCTCCATCCTGCTTCTGGTGCAGGGGCGCGCGTTCGTCCAGTTACTTCACTGGTTTTCAGAATGGCGCTGGCAAAATCCACTTGACTTTCCTGAGCGATGCGCCATAAGTATGAAAGTTCAAAGTTCAAGTGAGGCCCCCTTTATGCTGTCTTTCTCACCTGTGATCTGTACTTTATTTCAGGTGCAGAATGAAGGCGATGCGTTGAGGGGTTAACCTGCCGAGGTGAGTAGTAATGAGGGCGATCCCTCTAGATGTCCTTATCATTCCTCTGAAATGTCTCTAGTCCTTTCCCCATAGGGGCCGGGGTACGGTACCTGCCAACGGGGCGGCGCCGACCCAAAATGTGGAAGAAAAGCCAGTAAGTATTATGGCTGTTAATCAGGCTTTCCTTCTGTGTGTCCTTCTGCTCACCTTTTCTTTCTTCCTCTCTCCCCTAGGTGCAGAGATGTGGCGTCCGATGCTGACAGCCGCGATGGAGCCGGGAGATGTCTCGAGGACAGGACAGGTGAGTGAAGCGTGGCGCTGCAGCGATCAACGCAATGCTTTTAAATTGAAGTCTTCCTTCAGGGATGCTGGCGAGAAGATTCCGGATGCAGGTAAGAAGCTTGAAATAATCCTTGTTTTTCACCTTTCTCTTCCTTCCTTGCAGGTCTTCCAGGTTCAAGACGGGCGTGGCTGTAGTCCAGGAGCAGGAGCAGACACGGTGAGCGTTAAGCTGCAGGAAGCAGAACAACGCGAAGCATGAGCTGCTGTCTGGGCGTAGCTTAAATAGCCTCCAAAGAAGTCCCAGGTATGTATCCTTTCCCAAGTAGGTATGTATCCTTCCCTGGCCACGCCCGAGTGAAAAAATAGTCCCTATGAAAAAATAGTCCCTTTCAGGTCTCAGGGAGGCCTGAAGCGTGCAGCATGGTCTGCATCAGGTAAGTGCACAAAACACCTCCCTTTATGAGCCTGGCGCCTATGGCGCCAGGACTGATGTCCAACATGAGCCTGGCGCCAAAGGCGCCAGGACTGAGTCCAAAGAGTCCCTATAAGGGGCCACTGGGCTTTTACCCGAGGGCATGATGCCTGCTTCCGGGGGTGCTGGGCCGGGCCTGATGCTCCGGGGGTAGGCATCATGACACAGGCATCCAAGGCCTCTATAGCACGGTGGATGATTCCGGCCATCAAGGAGGCCTACGAGGGGCAGCACAAGCCACTGCCAGCTAACATGCACGCCCGCGCTGTCAGAGCCAAGGCCACAGCCATTGCATTCCAACGGCAGGTTCTGTGGCCGGTCATCAGCAGGGCGACCACCTGGGCCACCGCTTCAGCTTTCTGTAAGCACTACTGTTTGGATGCCGGCTCTAAGTCAGATGTGGCTTTTGGGCAGGCGGTTCTAAGGAATCTGTTTTCTTAAGAAGGGTCTCCTCTCCACCGTTGGGCTACATTCATTTGTAATTGCCCATGCAGTATGGAGGAAAGGGGATGGGACATAAGAGTAATTAATCCCTAGGAGAGGAGATCAGAGCTGCTGCGTGGACAGTAGGAAAGTGAAAGTAACATTCCCGCCCAGCTGAGGCCCAGCATTCGGAGGAGGACACCATTCAATTGAGGAGATCAAGTCTTGGGCCCAGTGTCTCAAAAGTGGGTGGTCCCCACCCAGGCACACCGTAGCGGCCCATATAACAAGGGCTGCTGCCGCTGCCGTCTGGCCGGAAGGGGTGCACCTTTGAACCCCCGATGTCACATGCAACAAGGGAGGAAGCCAGCCCCCAGACACACCACAGGAGGGGCCCCCTTTAGGCCACGCACAAACCAACCACCAGGAGGTGGCAGCGGAGGAGTGGGCCCGAGGGAGACACCAGAGGCCCCCAGAGGAAGTCCTCGTTCACCCAAGGTGCGCAAGGTGCTTACAGTCATAGGGAGGTGTGGGCCCCCGATGCCGGGGCATGTGCCCGCCTCTCTATGGTGGCGACTAGTGATGGACACGCTTACTGCGAGGGCACGTGGAGAGTCTGTATTGTCAACCTTAGGCCCCACAACCTGACTATCTGGGCCTGGTGTGACAAACCAGCAATACCTTGGAGGGGTGGGAGCGCCTCGGCGCACCCCAGGGACCAGTGGCACATACAGTGGTGGCCGGACCCCTGAAGCTGCTTGAGGGGGGGGGCGCCGACAGTCAGCTCGCACCATCAGCAGCAGGAGAGGCCACCAGGTGGCACAAGTCTTGGACCTCGGGTGAACCGTGACTCTCAGAGGCAACTGGAGCGGCCGCGCAACACCAGCCGGCTCCAGAAGGTTTGGGCCCCGAGACCGTGGTGTGTGCCTGCCTTTGGGGTTGAGAGGCCTACCTGGGACAGTAACGGACCAGTGAAGGTGGGAGAAACTTGACACAGGTGTGTTATTCACTAGATCCTTGTGTTAGGGAGAATTCTCTGTTTAGGCTGAATTTTCCTAACCTAGTGAGTCCCCAGCAGCTTTGCTGGATTTTTGGGGTTTATTTTTTTCTCCTGCCAAGAGTGAGACTCTTTTACCCTCACTCTTGGACATGATTTGAGTGTGTTTCTTTGAATCTAGAAGTGTTTAATGGGCTATGGGGTCTTTTACTCCGTAGGGTTTCATGTGTTTTTGTGATGTGTGTTACACAGCACCCTCCGTGCAGTGACACAGGGGTGTCTTAGTGACCCCCCAGTATAGACTCCATACCCTGGGACTGACTACTGTCTCTGTCTGACTACTGTCTGACTACTGTCTCCCAGGGGATGTATAGTCACCATTGACTTTACTAGTCTTAAATTCTGAACAGAACCAGTACAAACCATCATATTGTGGACGTACTGGCTGGGGCAATTCGATTGCCCCAGGGTCTGTTAGTCGAGGGGGCACGTCTCCGTCCCCCCTGATCGAGTTTTGGCTGGTGGTAGTGGATACTACTTTTTATATTCAACCGCAAATATTTTCCTATGGGATTTCCCATTGTTTTGGGCTACTATCTTTATTTAATTATTTACGGTAGCCTCGAACATACCGCCTGTTTATTTAATTAATATTAATTCTCCGGTTGGTATTTTTTGCCAAAACTTAATTCTAAAATGGCGTTTGTGTTCTCTTCTGTGACTCCAACCCAAGTCGAGCCCTTTGTTCCACTTTTTGGCGGGCTTCTCCACAGAAGCCCTCCAAAGTGGTGCCACTCTGTCTGGGGTACTTAGAAGGGGTGGAGGGGAATTTAGGCACCCTGGACTGAGTTGCATAGGCAACTCATGTCGCACTCCATCCTGATTGGCCCAAGTGGTGAGCCGGCCGGCTCACCACTTAGCATGTTTGAGTGACAGCTAGGCTGTGTGAATGGGGGTTTGCTGCATAAAAGCAGGACTTTGGGGACTGGAACTTCAGAAGTCGCCACAGGACCTAAGAATCCGACGAGGGAGAAGCTGAGCCGACCTTCCATGACACCACCACCGGTGGAGCCCTGCTGGACCGCCTCACCACTTTTCCCAACGACAGAGGAGATCTCCCGCCGGAGAGTCTTCTTCCTTTGACTGGTGGGGATAACCAGTTTCACCGTCTTTTCGCTTTCCCGACATACCTCGTGGCCGCCTTGCTCGTGCCAAGCACCCCGGCAACCGGGATACCACATTTTACCACGACCGCAAAACCAAGGTACCACCTTTAACCGAAAAACTCCGCGGCTGGTTTCTTCCCTGGTAGTGCAACAACCTTCATCTTTCCTCCAAGTCGAGATCGTCTCTTCCCCTGGACGACGACGCAACTTGCACCCACTACCAGGAACAACTGCCACCGCTGGAGGATCCTTCCCACTTAAGGTACCGTGTCCCGCCTGGCTTCCCTTGCTACCGACTGTACGGGGTAGATTTAGCCCCCGGCTTTCGAACCTGGGTTAGCCTCGGACACCTTGGCTAAACTTTTCTAAGCCTCTCGAAACTCTTCTTGAACCCTCTGCAAGACTTCCTAAGCCTAGTGTAACTGTGTGATCTTGGGCGCATTTGTGCTCTGCTGCCTCTAAGAGTGGGCCCAGCCTTTGGACTTTGGCTCACCAGTGACTTTTTGCTCTCTGCCTTGCTAACAGTGTTCTGGAATCATAGAGTGGTGTACCCCTTCATATTCTGTCTTTTTCCCTCCCCTTTTTCACAAACTTATTAGAGTGCAATCTAGTTAAGCGCTCTCCTCTGTATGAAAATAAGTGGTGTTTTAATGTGATTTATCTAATAGGGAAAAAGGGGTGTATATATCATAATAGTAACTGTGTTTAGAATATTTTTCAATAAGAGTGCTGGAGTGTTTCAACTGTGTGTTTTTAAATAAATAATTATATACTTTGATACCAAAGCTCTGGTCATTGTTTGCTTGTATTATTGTATCTGAGTGCCTATTGTGTATACTTTGCATACTGCCTAACTCTTCTTGAGGGAAGTCTGACTGCTCAGCCACAGCTACCAGGTAAATCTGGGTGGTACAGACTGCTACCAAGTGGGTTTACTGCCAACACATGTAGTCTTAAATCTTTTGCAGTGTTCCCTAAGGGAACTGCACAGGTTTCTGCCTAACACTAGCGTGGCGCAGGAGTGGAAAGACCGACCCGGGTGGGCCCAGTGCACCTCACCAGATGCCACGTGTGGTGGAAACTCCCCCAAAAATGAAATACAGAGAACTTGCGAGGAAGACTGCCCTTGCAGGGCCAGAGGTCGGGGTTCCGCGATTGGGAAGGAGACCACCCTACGTACCGGGTGCCCGACGCAGAGTGCGGCCAGGAGCTGCTCTGGGACCCTCATGTAAGGAACTAAAACATAAGCCACGCAAGTGAACCATTCTCAACCGAGGACAGGAGCCGGGCAAACCCTCTCAGAGTGTACTCTGTTGAGACCAGGTGTCATATGGACTGGCCGTCGAGGCTCACGAGATATGGTTACACCCCGAGGGTCGACATACAGATTGCCGGTCAAAGGGGAACCATGGCGTAGAAGGAGGAAGACTCCATGGCGACGAAAAAGGATGTGACCTCGATAATGGATGAGATCAGAAGCATAAGCGCGTACATCAGCGGGAAGGTGAATAAGCTCACGCAAAGGATCGATAAGATAGTGGAGAGACTTCAGGAGTTGAAACACAACCAGTCCTCACTGGACATGCTAGGAACGCAAATGAATGTGGGAATGGCCGAAATCGAGTGCAAAGAAGCTGGACGACTTTGTGAACAGGGAGAGTAGAAATAATCTCAGGTACTCTTGCGTCCCGTCCCCTTTCCTCCATACTGCTTGGTCGTCCCTTACTAGGGACGGGAGACGGAACTTTTTTTCACCAGAAAAACCTTCCCCTTTAAATTTAGAGGCGTGCGCGGTGCGGCCCTGGGAGCTACCCTGACTCTGGCCACCGGCGCCACACCCCAGCCCCCTTTTCGGCATTGATGGGAACAGGACGATTTCACCAGTGCTACTGGGTTTGGCTCTGCCATGTAATACCACACACTGTTCCCCGGATTCTTCTTCTACCTTTTTGTCTTTTATTTGTCATATAGGTACTTGGTCGTCCAGCTTCACGCTCCTCCCCAGCGCATGTCGACTTCAGCAGGCTTCAGCAGGTGTCCAGCCTGGAGGGGCTCTTTCCTACGTCCGACCCCCACGCTCTTTGCCTCCGTTGCCTTGGCCCCGACTATGGCTGGGAAGGTCGTACCACTTGCGACGCACTGACCCACACGCACTGAAGAACAGGCTAGCTAGGTGGAGGGAGCTCTTCGAAAGGTCGTCTCCAGAGGACTTGAAGAACTTCGTCAGATAGAGATCGAGGCCCAAAGGCAGGCCGCTGTTTTCCATTGCACCCCGTAAGGGCAACTCCTTCCAGAGGAAACGCCTGAGCGGGAGGAATTCCTCGGGTTCTGATACCAGCACACACACCAAGGCTTGTCCAGCCACCGGCCTCACGGCCAAGAGGTCATCAAATCCTTCCGGGCACAGTGCTGAGGGACTGCAAAGTTATTTTACCAGGTGTACACCCGAAGGGGCTACGCCCTAGTACTGGGTCAATGTCCGAGGGGGCGCCTGCACGCAGCACTACCGGCGACACCACCAAGGGCAATACGCCTTCCAGGCCTAGGCCTGAGGTGCAGGGTAGGCCTCTTGCTCCACCACCAAGAGTCTTGGAGGAGGCCGGGCCCAGTGCGCCATGCACCATGACTTTGACAAGTGGCACTCAGCTCGACAAAATGACTGCCGTGGCAGACAACATGGCTGCTCGTCCGATGCCACTCCTAGGAACAGAGCAGGTGGGTGAACGAGTTTCAACGTGGGACTGGTGTCAACCAGGTACGTGGCCTACAGTTTGTCCATCAGCAACGCAGAGCAGGTTCCCCCTGCAACCTAGGCAGAGAGCGCTCCGGCCCCAGCACCGCCCAGCCACTCCGTCAATATCTCCTGCCACCTCTTCAGCCTCCTAAGACAGGTTCTTCGATAGGTTCCTGGCGCTGACGTGAACCCCCCCATATGGGAGCCATCCTGCGGGATACAGTCAGGGATTTGCTCCTTCCGGTCAACCCACCTGCACCCATAGTCATTCCCACCATGGCTCCGGTGCCACTGGCCCCAGCGCAACCCCCGCTGCCGGCCCCTTTGATTCCGGCTCCCCTGCCTCCCACAGTTCAGGTGGTTCCACAACAGCCTCCACAGCAGCCCCCGGCTACGGTCCCCACACCGCAGTGCCCAGCACTCCTCCAACCGCTCCGGATCAGCCAGACACTCGGGTGGACACAGACGAGGAGGAGGACCCTGACATGCCGTCGTCAGCGAAGGCCTTCCATGACCTTGCAGGTGTGGCAGAATATTTGGGCCTTCCTCCACCCAGGGTAGAGCAGCCCAAGGAGGGGGTCTTGGCAGAAGTCCTCGCCCTAAGACCCCCTACCAAGACGGGTGTCCTGATGCAGAAGGATTTTGTGGCTCTTGGCAAGAAAGGGTGGCTCAAGCCTCACTCGGCTCACCCTGTCAATCAGTGCCTCAATGCCAAGCATAGACAGATGGATGGGGATACACTCTTGTTGTCGGCGCACCCCCAGCCGCATTCTTCGGTGATCGCTGTGCCGTCACTCTACTTTGAGCCTCAGTCGTTCTTGGCCACCTCGTCCTCGGCACTGCTAGGCAAGGCCAATGCTGATGCCGCTAACCAGAGGCTTTGCCGGGAAATAGCGGACTTCCTTCCGGAACTTCCGGTGCAGAGCCAGGCATGCTTCAAGCGGGTCTAGGAGAAGCCAAGCTGGTAGCGCAGGACATCATGGAGTCCACCGTGGCCCTCATCGATACCTCTGGCCGGGCCATCTGCATTGCCACAGACATCAGAAGGATGGCCTGGCTTCGGGCTACTAAGTTTAACCCTGATGTCCGGGATCACATAATGGACCTTCCGTTTGAGGGTAGTGACCTCTTCCACTCGACCACCGACGACAGCTCGCTAACTGCGAAGTCTTTATCCTAAAGAATACCACGCCCAGTTGCATCAACGCTCGGACAAGGGGTAGTCATTTGGCAGGTTCTGGGGATTCCAGGAACAGAGCTCGAGACAACCTGACCGCTCGCTGAGTCAGCGCCGGCGCAAGCAACAAAAAGCGGTTGGGGGCATGTTCTTCTTCCAGGACCTCTCCTCAGCAACAGCCTCAGAAGGAAAAAAGCATGACGCGCACCTTCGGGACCATGTGTCTCCAGTGGGTGGCAGGCTTGCCTCTCACGTGCATTTCTGGTGCCAGAACCTTGCGGACCCCTGGATCCTCTCTGTAGTATCCATGGGGTACAGCCTACCGATACCTCCCTCTCCTCCCTCCTCCCCTCCACTCCCACAGATTGGGACTGCAACTCTGTTGTCGGAGATCCAGTTGCTCGTCAAGAGCCTGGCATTGCAAGAAGTACCAACCCCCCAGAGAGGATTAGGCTTCTATTCCAGGATTTTCAAATTTACACAAGAAGAACCAGGCTTGCCTGAGAGCTACGATGGACCTATCCACCCTCAACCTCTCCCTCCCTCTTCAGAAATTCAAGATGGTTACGCCAGCACTCATTGCAGAGACACTAGACAAGGTAGACTGGATGTACTCCCTGCAGCTGAAGGACGCCTACCTACACTTCCCGATTTGGCAGCCACATCGCTCCTTCCTACGCTTCAGGATCATGGTCTGTCATTTCCAGTACTAGGTGCTACCCTTTGGCCTCAACTCAACCCCCAGGGTATTTACCACACTCATAAATGCAGTGGAAGCCCTCCTCAGGGCCAGGGCCACCATGTCTACCCATACCGGAACAGGGCGAGATCCCCGTAGAGGTTTACCCACACTTCCTCCGCACTTATGAGCACACTCCACGACCTGGAGTTTACTATGAACTTCAAGAAGTCTCAGCTGCAGCCCACGCAGAGCCTTACCTTCCTTGGCCTCATCTGGGATACGAGCTCCAAGAAGGTCTTTCCCTCGGAGGACAAGATTACAGCCATCAAGAGGGCCACTGCACACTTCTTTACCAGAGCAGTGACCTCGGCCTGGTGGTACCAACACCCACTGGGCATCATGGCAGCGGTCCTCCTGGCCGTGCCACATACAAGATTTAGGATGAGGAGGTTACAGCTGCACTTTGCAGCCTCATGGAATTAGAAGGGCACCCTAGCGGAGCTGGTCAACATACCGCCTTCTCTCTACTCGGACCTCACTTGGTGGTGCAGGGATTGAAACCTGCGGATGGGCAAGCCCTTCCGGCAGCAGTCCCCTCAGGTCACCATCACTATGGTCTCCGCCCTAGTGGGCTGGGGAGTCACTCTGGCCAGCCACAGCGTCCACAGAGTCTTGACCCGGCAGGAGCAGGACTCCCAGCTCAACTGGCTGGAACACGGGGCCATCTGGCTAGATCTCAGAGCTTTCCTTCCTCTCATTGGGGGCAAAATCATCCTTATTCAGACCGACAACTCAACCAGCATGTGCAACGTCAACAAACCGGGGGGTACCAGGTCCCTTCCGCTGTGAAACCTAGCCGTCACCATGTGGGAGTGGGCCCTGGAGAACAAAATCTACCTCACAGCCGTCCACCTCCCTGGGGAGGCCAACTTGGAGGCGGACAGGCTCAGCAGACTGGGGCTGGACAATTACAAATGGCAATTGAACGACCAAGTGCTGCTGGAGGTCTTCAGCAGATGGGGACACCCTCAGGTGGATCTGTTTGTCTCATGGCCGAACAGGAAGTGCCATCAGTTCGCGTCTTGGCAGGGGCTGGGCCCCCGCTCACTGGGCGACGCATTACAGATACGGTGGGACAGATTGACGGCCAATGCCTTTCCTCCCACACCCCTGATCCCCAGGGTAATCCGCAAGATAAAGGAAGCTTGTCACCTCAGCATCATCTTGATGGCTCCTTGGTGGCCGGCGAGACCATGGTTCTCCAAACAGCTCAGCCTCACGGACAGACCACCCATTCACCTTCGCTGGTCCAGCACATCTCCTGTCCCAGGAGGGGGGCAGGGTCCTTCACCCCGCACCTCAGAAGTTAGACCTTGCAGTGTGGTTCCTGTGCAGATCACCCTCAAGCACCTGAGCCTATCACAGGCTAACCTGGAGATCAATCAGGGCGCCAGGAGCAAGGCTACCAGGAGCCAATATAAGAGTAAATGGAGTAGGTTCTGTCACTGGACGGACTCAACCCCCTTACATGCACGCTGGACGATGGGCTCTCATTCTCGGCACACCTCGCACACTCAGGCGTGCAGGTGGACACATGTCACACCTATCTGGCAGCCATAGGGGCCTACAGAAATTTGGAGGAGGAGGTCTTCTCCTCTTCCAACCCGATAGTCAAGAAACATCTGGCAGACTTATCCAGACTTTACCCACCCATCAAGAAGCCACACCGGTGTGGGACCTCAATGTGGTGTTGGGCGCCTTGGCACACAAACCCTTTAAGCCAATGGCGTCCGCGGACATCAGGCTGATCACCATTAAGATTAAGACAGCTTTGTTAGTGGGACTCACCTCTGCTCCCAGAGTCAGCAAGATCCAGGCTCTGGTGGCCTCAGAATCCTATACTACTTTTCAAAGTGATAAGGTGGTCCAACGGACTCACCCGGCTTTCCTACCTAAGGTACCCTCTGCTTTCCATCTAAACGAGGAAATAGTCTTCGTTCTTCGCTGACCCCAAGGAAGAGGCTCAAAAAGTCATGCACTGTCTAGACATCAGACGCGCTCTGAAATTCTATCTGGACAAGACCAAGTGCTTCCGCAAGCCAGATGCACTTTTTGTCACCTTTGAAGCCTATGACGGGCAGCACAAGCCGCTGCTAGGCAACATGCATGCTCATGCGGTCAGAGCCAAAGCCACGGCCATTGCATTCCAGCGGCAGGTTCCGTGGCAAGTCCTAAGCAGGGCGGCCACCTAGGCCACCCCTTCGGCTTTCTGTAAGCATTACTGTTTGGACACCGGCTCTGTCAGACGCGGCCTTTGGACAGGCGGTTCTAAGGAACTTCATTCCTTAAGGAGAGTCTCCTCTCCACCCTGGGGCTATATTCAGTTGTAATCGCCCATACAAAATGGAGGAAAGGGGACTGGACGTAAGAGTAATTATGAGCAACTCACTGTAGTGTCCTCTTTCCTCCATTGAACATGGGCTGCGGTATCAGATTAAAATACTTGAAAAAAGGGCAAGGTCATCATTAGAGGGAAAGGAAGAATACCTAGCGTGGGGAAGAGGGAAGAACTTGCCTACTTGAGGAAGGGAAAATAATATGAAACCTGCAATTCCTCAAGCAAAAATTCTATGAGAAGGGGGATAAGGCCGATGCACTCTTAGTGGCCAGGCTGCGGGGACAAGGAGCTGAGAGGTGGGTTTTGAAGCTATGGGGAAACAATAACGTTCCAGTGTCTTCACCGGAGCAGATACAGGAGGCTTTCGCCTCCTTCTACGAGGCTCTCTATAAATCTGAGTCTACACATGATGTGGAAGGTATTGACACATACTTGGCAGACATCCCGTTGCCCAAGTTGTCTCTAGATGAGTCTGGGGCCCTTGAGACTATCGTAACAGAGGAAGAGATTAAGAGGGCAGTAGCACGGATGCCTCTGGGTATGGCACCAGTGGAAGATGGGTTCTCTGCTGGCTTCTATAAATTATTCCTTGAAGCCCTGCTGCCCTTTATGACAGAACTCTTTAATGATATACTCGAGACTGGTGTGGCCCGAGACTCCTTCACCTGGGCACTCATCACGGTGATACCCAAGAAAGGGTGGTACCCCAGGATGTGTGAAGCTTATCGGCCCATTTCCCTCATCATCGATGCCAAAATATATTCAAGGGTACTTACGGCCAGGCTTGAGGAGTACATGCATCGACTGATAAACCCTGACTAGGTGGGCTTCATCAAGGGCTGGCAGGGTGCGGACAGGATGAGGAAATCGTTGCACTTATTACATGGGGGAAAGAGAGTAGCAGGTGACCCCACCTTCCTCTCAGTGGACGCTGAAAAGGCATTCAATGGGGTAGAGTGGGACTTTCTGAAAGCTGTCCTGATTAAGTGCGGTATTGGGGAAAGACTTCTGTGGGGGGATCATGGCTGTATACTCCGCACCCAGGGCAGGTGTCTCAGTTAATGGTGGGTAGTCACTATGGTTCAGTTTAGGGAGGGGAACTAGACAGAGCTGCCCCGTTTCACTGACACCTTTCGCACTCTCATTGGAGCCCCTCGCACAGAAAATCAGGAGTGAGCCCCGGGTCGAAGGGTTCTGTATCGGGGCTCAGAATACAAAGTAGCTTTATATGCGGACGACATGTTACTACACGTCACCAACCCCCTGAGGTTATTGCCGGTGGCGGTCCACCTGATCGAACAATATGGCAGGATGGCAGGATTCAAGATCAACAGATCGAAATCAGTCCTTCTCTCCTGAATGAGAATGAAGATGGAAACATAGACAGATTTTCGCCCCTCGGAATGCAGGTTAGCCTGGGTCCACTAACGTACTTGGGGATCAATGTCACTAGGGAGCTTGGAGACTTATAGAAAGCTAATTTTGCCCCATTGATCGCCAAGCTCAAGGGTGATCTGGAGAAGTGGTGTAAGCTCAGTCTCCTGGGTGGGGTGCCTTAACGCCCTCAAGATAGTTCTCCTCCCAAGGATCCTCTACTTATTCCAAATGCTACCCATCCAGATCCCGGATGCATATTTTCGGGAAACTAAGGGCGCCATACTGACATTCCTGTGGCAAGGGAAGAAGGCTAGGGTCCCCGCTGCAATCCTCACACTTCCAAAAGAAAAAGGAGGGGTGGGTCTACCCGACATGAAAGTCTACTATTAGGCTGCTCAACTTAGAGTCTTGATACCCCAGCTAAGAGTGCAGCAAGATCTGCAATGGGTCACCCTAGACAACATACACTTGCACCGGGCCACGGTCGGGGAATGGTTGTGGGTCCCAAGGAATAGGATGCCACGCAGAATCCGAGAACACTCAATTGTGGAGTGATCTGGCGGGGTGCGGAAATGGAGGGAATGACGACCTAGCCCTCTCCACTGGGGCACATTTGGGTTCCAGGAATTAGAGACGCCATACAAAACCCTGAGAGATTACAATCCTGGTACGAGGCGAGTTGGATAGCTCTGGAGGGGAGGTAGATTCATTACCATTCAGGAACTAGAGTAGGCTCTGGTCATAGACAAACCCCTGGTTTTTCTATATCCTCAACCCAATGGGGTACTAACGAGGGGCCTGATAGAAGCAGATCCAGAGAGGCCTCCCCCATTTGAAAGACTCTTAAACACCAGGGGAGGGGGCTGATCTCACCCATGTACAGAGCCCTCTTGGAGTTGGGAAAGGGCTCCACAGACAAGCTAAGGGGACGATGGGAGGTAGAGATTGGGGTGGGGGTGTTGGAACTGCTTTTGCGGGATACAATTTGCAGGGTAGTATCTCGGACCTCGATCTCCAGCCAATACAAACTTCATGCTATCAAGCTTTTGCACAGGTGGCAGTATGACCTGGTTCGACTCTTTAAGATATATCAGAATGTCAGCCCCCTATGTTGGCGGGAATGCCTCTTGAGGGCAGACTACTGGCACATGTGGTGGGGGTGCCCTAAGGTGCAGGTTTTCTAGGATGAGATGAGGGGGACTGCCTTAGACTTTCCCTGATGGCAGCGGGCTTGCTATTAGCGGCTAGGGCTTGTCTACCGACACAGTGGAAGAATGTGCACCTTCCAGGTAAAAAGGAGTGGAAAAATGTAGCTTAAAAGATGTACATTATGGAGCGAATAACGGCAGGGCTCCACAGGGTTGGGGGAGCACTGGAACAGGAATGGGGGGATTTTGTCAATAAAAATGTGTCACCTGAAGTTGCCTGAGCGGATTCACCAACAGGGAACTGGGTGTGGTAGTACCGGGATCTCCGGAGGAAATGCAGCATGGCGGATTGCGAGTTCAAAGGACTAAACTTGATAAAGGGAACAATTCAGAAGGGCCCAGGACACTAGAGGACCACAAAGAAAATAGACTTGTCATTGTTCGTCCCATGATGAGAATCATAAAGAGTTAGAGACCAGGTTGGGAGGGTTAACTTGAGTGGGCTGCTTCAAGCGGCGGAAGGCCGCAGGCAATCTTGACTGTAACAAGTGCTGTTTTTGTTCCTTTATGCTATTGTTTATTTCTCCTTTTGGGAGTTGTACGTTTCTTTTTTCTGTTTGTATTCTTTTTGTTGCACTATTCGGAAAATATTAATAAAGCCTAATTTGAAAGTAAAGAAAATAGAATAATCTTGAACACGCCATGGGCCTCATTACAAGCCTGGCGGTCCAGAAATAAGGTTGCCGTTAGCAGCGTACCAGCACCATTTCCAGAGTGCCAGACTACAAGTATGCCTGCCGAGGCCGTGGCTCCTGGCAGGTCTGACCTGCTAGGGGCACCGGTCCCTGCAGGTATGGTTTTCACTGAAGCACCGGTACCGTCAGCCACATTGTCAGTGCTTTTGTGTCCCCATTCCCGTGGAGTCCAATAGGACTCCACGGGAATGGGGACTTACAGTTTCCGCCACCTAACATCCCAGGACGCCGGGACAGTAGTGTCCCGGTGGCACTGGGATATCAGGCAGCAAAGCGGTGTTATGAGTTCAGCGGCAACCCGATGGTTACCGCCAAACTCGTAATGAGGCCCACATGTCTCAGTAAGCGCAAGTAGTTGCAGCTCTTCCACCACTAGTAACTCATGAATTTCTGTGGCGTGTTTGACAGCAGATCTAACATTAAGCAGACCCAATTTAGCCGGTTTGTAATGTCGACTTGTTAGGAAGGATAATGATCTGCTTCATTCATACTCAGCAGGGGGCTGCCTGGGGCCACCCTGGCTCCAACAGGCTGAAACAGGTACTCAGACTACTAAGTGCTTATAAAATGGCGCTTTTCCCTTGCAAAAAACGCCTGTGCTAAAATGCCCTAAAGTAGACCAGGAAATAGGGCACTGAGCAAGCAACATGAACAATCACATGATATCTCTGTGCCACAGGTCCTCTCGCTGACGCTCTAAAAGGTGGGTGCATATCCCGGCCAAGCTGGACTGCCTCCACTTTGGGAAATGGACAAGAAAGTCCTTTCTCCCAGGAGAGCGAATGAAGGCTCCTGCCACGTGCTCCCCTGCGTTCCCGCGGGCAAGGTTATGAACACGATTGCCTTAAACCTGAGCACACTGACTTTCTCTCTGTTTAGTAATGGCCTTATCGCTTCTTATATTAGGTTACACCAGCTATACCAAACAGTCTGTTTTTGAGGCAGCTATAAACTCAGTAAGATGTGCGTGTCTCCATGTTAAGCTCACCATTGGTTACAGCGGCACATATGTCATAATGTTGGTTCTAAACATTTGAATCTTTATGCATTTTTTCAAACGTTTGTGGAGATAAAACGGGTTGCAATAGACCTAAGTGGGTAAGGGCTCACAACAGCTTTTTTTCCGCAGAGAAAGGAATTGATGGAAATATTGTTTGTGGAAGGATTGTCAGAATGACATAGGAACATTAATACAAAATTACTTCTTTGATTTTTAACCTTTCTAGTATACCCATGCCGTAAGGGTTTTGATACAACTGTTATCTTTGTATTACTATATGGCTGAACGTTTCTATGTCATTTGTTCGATTTTTGTAGGTCGCCTAACCAAAAGACCAACTCTTTTTTCACCCACTTTTAGGAGGTCTTCAAAAATAGAAAAAAGGAAATTTCTTCGCCCACTCCCACCCTCTCTTGCCCCATTTCCTAAAAAATGGGGAGCTCCACACCCCAGACCCCCTCCCTCAGCCTGTGCCGCCTCCCTCACCCCCGAAAAGCCTGCCCCCGCCATTACACACACAAAAACACACACTAACACCTACATACAAACACATCAACTTACTCGTTCTCCCTCGTGGCCGCTTCCGGGTCCTGGCATGCCCGAAAGCCCCTGTGCGAACTTGTGTGCATTGCAGGTCCGACAGTTCGATTTAGAAAGACTGCTCTGTGCGGTCACAGAGCGGTCTTTCTAAATGTTTTTTTTTTTAAATACATTTTTTGAAAAAGGTATTTTGACCTAATAGCGGAAGAACAATCTAAGGCTATACTAATTATTAAACTATTGTACTCTTCCAATATATTTTTTCTTTACAATGTGGGGGGATTGTAGAGGTACATCTAGTTCTGCCCACTAGCGAGAATTGATTGCTAGCATAAGAACATGTACACAAAACATGCCCGTTGTTTATTCGTTTAAAAAAACAATGGGGAGAAAGCCATATCCAGATATTGGTAATGTACTACAAATTGATGATGTTTAGTAACTTTCTCCATTAGTTTTTCACCTTGGCAATTTGATTTGGGTATAAGACTTTCTCGATTACACTTTTTAGAGGCACTCGCCAGTTTCTCAATTTGGCAACTATATTCTGGTCCAAGACTACTTCTCATCTTGTTCACCAAATGAACAATTCTCAGTGACACTCATCTTGTCTACTTAATGTGTGTCAAAGGCCTTGTCCATCAGCCTCTCAGACATAGGCTTTCTTCTTGCTTCTTTGTTGTCCCCTGTCAGACCACAGTTCTCTTAAGCTGTTAAAACCGCTTTGGTGTCTTTCGCTAGAATGCATTTCACGCAAGATCTGGCTTCATTGTTATGACTCGGTGTATTTGAATAGTCCCACAATTAATTGAAGGTTCACAGCTACCTTTGGGATCACAGCACCTCTATGTTTCACAGTGCGTTCAGGATTCACAAGCACCTCCAGGATTCACAACGCTTTCAGAGGCTACTACCATCAGCCCTTCAAGTGGGCATCAAGGTACAGTGAGTCAAGCTTTTTCCACAGCCTGTAAGCCTGGCATTCTGCATGATGACCTCTCCTCTGGCTTCAGGCAGGGACTGTATGTCATTCAAACCTCCCCCTCCTGTACATTTATTTTCTGTCAGCCAGTAGGTAGTGAATTCCCTGCCTTAGTTCCTCAACCCTGCTTGGTTGAAGGGCATGGAGTCTGGCCTTCTTTCCCACAATTCTCTCTATTGCCGTGTCATATTACTGGGAAAACCAAGGTGATTTAAGCATGTTCAGCCATCTTGGTGTTTTCAGTTCTCATCATTTGTATGTGTGTCCCCTGTGTTTTTCAGCAATACAGAGTCTCCTCATTACTCTTGTGAGTTTGCACATTGTTTTTGTGATTAGAGGGGAGCTTAGCAAGACTGTGCAGATGTAGGACCTCTTTGTCCAACAAGGTAATGACTTATATAAGAGTGAGTGACCCGTAAACAGCATTCTTGGCCAGTGTCTGCGGCACATTGTATTACAGATTTCATGCATCTGGTTGTGTTTTGGTAACCAAGGGGGTCAGTTTGCCACGTACTTAAACAGATTTGTGACTTATCAGGGCAGGACCCATTCTCATATTACACACCGACTGACACGCTGCTGTGAAAATGGTGAATTAATTGCCCAAATACATTGGAATCGCAATCACTTTTAGAGATTAAATCCATAATTAAAAATGAATGCGTCATCCAGTAAAGGTCATCTCATTGGGAAAGAGTGAGTACGCAGTCTTATCTAAGTTCTTAAGAGTCAAGCATCTACGTGAGGCACAGAAACGGCTAAAAGAAATAAAACTGCCTCATTGTTGAATGATTATAGCAACACTTGACTATAATGTTTACTATTGGGCTCACCCATTCAGGCTGACGTACAAGGATATAAAAAAATCATGTGCATGTGAAAATTTGGTGGACAAGGAGACCTACAGAATTTCCTCTAGGTTTTTCCGAGGTATAACTGTTTATGCAGAAAATGTCTGCAGCGTCTTTTTCTCTGTACAAATGTGCAGTGTGTGTTTATCTTTGCAAATGCAAGTAATGTCTGTAATAATTACAATGGGCCTCATTTACAAAATGCTTTTCCAATGGGATTTTCCCTTTTGAAACGCTTTGTAAATCAGGCATATTGGTTTGGCTGTTCTATTTAAATGCTTGATCAAGTTCAGCAAATTCGCTTCCAATAATATGTTTAGTGTTTAAAATAATGAAAAAGATGAATTGTAGATGGATGATAAAAAGACAAATCATATCTAAATAGTCAAATGTTTATTTTTGATTGTGCTGTATGATAATAAAACAAAGTTAATAAAACTGGCAGATGTTAATGGGATGGTTTCTAAATTATTCACACTGTTCTGTTTCAGGATGTTTTTACTGTAAGTGTTGGAAATTTACCACCTAAAGCAACTGTCCTTATCAAAATAACCTACGTCACAGAGTTAGTTATGGAATATGGACTTGTGAAATTTACATTGCCAGTTGCTGTGGCACCTTGCCAGGAAGACAAAGCACTTAAAGAGAACACACAGGTATGTTCTGTTTTTTGTAGCACTGTTATGGGCATATTTAAGGTTATGTCAGTGTGCTGTTTTGGGTATGATACTTTCCCTGTTTACTCTTTTATGTTGTTGGTAGCTTATTGTGTTAAGTTCTTGTGTTTCACTCTGTTAGGAGTCAAGAGTAAGAGTTGGACACAGAAACATTATGTTGGTTGCTTTAGACTTTTATTTTATAAACCGAAAGAAAGAGGTTGGGTGAAGTACTATCTTTCCCTGACTCTATGAGAGGTTTCCCTGCCTCAACAAAACTAACTAAGGTTACTGTCAGAATGTTGAACGTGAAAGAAGTCCTCTGTCCAGTGTCCAAAACCCTAATCTGACCCTCAAACGCTTACCCTAATATATTGTGATAGGGGCAGAGTCCTTTAGCTGCCACCTGCAGCTATTTTCAAGTAATTCAAAGTATGATTCCAAAAAGGTGCAAATAAATGAATCAAGGTTCCATTCACCTCAGGAGAAGCTTTCTCCTCCACATTTGCAGTTCTATTCAACCTTTATGGTTCACAATGAATTTTCACTCTTCACCTGGTATACTCGCCTGCCAGGACTTTGTTTCACTCTTATACAAGAAAATTCCAAGCACTTCAAAACTTTCAGGGGTTTTACCCTTCCCCAGGATTATTATAATGCTCTTTGCTTTAAAGAGGTATGGATCTTCACTTTAGTTTACTTCATACGCAGTCTGTCTTTTCCTTCCACTTGGGTCCTGGTATATTATCCGGTAACGGTAATACAAGGTGTATTGGGGTATCATGAGAAGAGTACCATTAGCCTGCATATTGTGCCTGTGAGACAATATAGTAGAGCTCAAAGTCAGGCGCTGTCAGGCCACCTTGTTCAAATGGTTCAGCCATTCCCTCCAATTTCATTCACGGAACACCTGCTCCCCATGTGTATTTGATTACTAGGGAGCGTAGTTTATCAAAGAAAGTACAACCCGGCCATACCGGAATATTGAAAAAATAATACAGCAGTTTGGGAACCACAATCATTTTAAGTATTAAGAGATCAGTATGCCCAGGTATTTAAATGTATGTGGGACCCATCTGAATCCCATTAAATCTATCGGGATGTGTGTAGCATCGGTCAATGGGAACAGTTCTGAATTTTGCCTCGTTGATTCAGTGTTGTAAATTTACAGACCTTCTCCATCAATGGAGTCATATTCTGTTCCGGGTTGCAGATATATAAGTGTGTAGTCGGCATAAAGGGATATAATCTGTAGTGGTCCCGCTGTGTGGAAACCCCTGTGACTGTTTATATGGCATTATACGGACAAGGGCCTCAATCGTCAATGCACAGAGTAGTGGGGATAGTGGGCAGCCCTGTCTCATACCGCGGCACATGTGGAAGATGGGTGAGAGCATGCCGTTGGTGTGGACTCTGGCTGTTGGGTTAGCATATAACAGTTGTATACATTTTATGAAGTGATCCCCTAATTACATGTCATGAAGGACTGCGAAAAAGAACTGCCAAGAAACAGTCTAAGGCCTTTTCCGCATTGAGTGAGGCAGCTACAGCCCTGGCCTTTGGATTTATTTGGGACATGATGCAGAAGAGTCTGCGTAGATGAAACACTGTAGAGCGTCCAGGGATAAATCCGGATTGGTCTGGATGAATCAGCGTTAACATGCAATGTAGTGGACGGATGGATACGATTTTGGCAAACATTTTTGTGTCAGTATTGATTAGAGATAATGGTCTGTTCGAGGCCATTTCAGAAGCTGGCCTGTTCGGTTTTAGCAGTACAGTAATTACAGCTTCCGAGAGTGTGGGTGGTAATTGACCGGCCCGTAGGGACTCTTCCTAGACCCTCAGCAGTTTGGGTGCCAGGATCTGCCAGAGATCTTTATATAGTTTTATTCCTATCCCATTGGGGCCCGGGGCCTTCCCCGACAGAAGAGCCATTATTGCGTCGATAGCTTCGAGTGCGAGCGGCCAGTTGAGTACTAACTGTGTTTCTGGTGATGGAGATGGGAGTGGAATCTCATTTAAGTAACTAGTCAGGTCTGCGTCGGTAGACTGATCGGCATTGGCATATAGGGTTTTATAGTATTGGTGGAACTTGCTGTTGATCTCTTCGTGTGTGGTTAGTATGTTACCTGTCTGTCCCTTGATCCCAGTGATGTGATGTGTTGTGCCCCTTTCTCTGACCGGATAGCACCCACGAGGAAGCAGCCCGGTCTGTCTGCTTCCACATATCGCCATGCCTCGGTGGGCTGGTTTATCAGGCAGACTTCCCTGTCTGCCAGTTCTGTAAATTTCAGCAGGTTCCCTTTAATGAGGCCTAACAGCGCCCTTTTATGTGATGTGCCGTATTCATTTTTGAGTTCTCTGAAGTTTGTTTCTACCCTACCTAATTCCCTTCTCGTTTCTTTGAGGCTTCTATTGGTAATTGAAATCACCTCGCCCCTCAGCCATACCTTAAATGTTTCCCAGACTGTAGAATAATGGGGAACAGATCCTTTGTTTCTCTGGAAGAAGCCCTAGATTCCGTCCCACAATGTCTCAAGAAACATTGAATCTAGTAAGCATGAGGGTGGCTTTCTCCACGGTGGGTGGGGTCACCGGGACCATCCCATAGTATCGTCAGTGAAATTGGTGAATGATCGTAAATGGTTCCAAGATATATCTTGCATTCCTGCACACGCGCCATCAGCGTCACTGGGACCAACCAGTAATCAATCCTGGACTACGTATCATGCACCGATGAGTAATAGGTATATTCGAGTAAGCCAGGATCACGGTCCATCCATGCATCTACCAATTCTGTTTGTTGCATGATCTGACTTATCATTTGGCCAGCATTTGTTAGGTCCTATTGATTATCTCTCGAGTGGTCTACTGCACAGTCCAGGATTGCATTAAAGTCGCCTCCCTTTATAATCAGGGAGTGGTGTCCCCCGTTTAGGATTTTCATTACTTGCCATAGAATTCAGGGTCATCTAGATTAGGGCCATATATATTGACTAATGTTGTATCTATACCAGATATCTTACCCCATAGAATCACATATCTTCCCTGAGGGTCTATACAGCACCTGTTTTCCTGAAAGGCCAGTGAACGATGTATCCGAGTCATCACCTCCCTGGCCTGAGATGAGTAGTCAGTGAAACCCTGTTGGTTCCCCCAGTTGGGTGCAAATCTCTTGTTGAGTGTCCCTTGGGCATGGGTTTCTTGTAGCATTACCACCTTTGGGCCGTGGCGATTAATATATGCTAATATTTTCCTTGCCTTAATAGGGTTGTTCAGACCCTGGACATTCCATGTCAGGAAGGAGATCTTGTCACCAATAGTGTCCTGTTTCTTTTACATAATGAGCTCATTTCGCTCAGATGAATAACAGAAATTTTGTTTCTGTGTTTACTAGGTAACCAGTCTGCATTTTTTTTAAAGAACATATTAATACTACTTCAAACCTTTTGAACTCCAGTAACATTTGGTGTACATACACGTCATTAACCCCAACTCGACAGACATATCCCCCATCCCTCATCCTCACCCTCAACTTGACGATGTAGCCCAGAAAAATCTGCAGGAACTTCCTGGGGTGTGCTGAAAACAGTGACTGCTATCCTGCAGCTGGTTGCAGTGCCTGCCGCCGGTCGCGATTGTACTAGTATTGTACATCCATGTGCGTTCTTGTGACATGAGAGCTTTGGTCGATATCAGTGTCGGTCAGTCATTGTCTGAATTGTCCAACTCATTGTTGTGTGGACGCGGGCTGTGTCTACAGTCGCTCTCCCACCGTGCGAGTGGAATAGAGATTGATGCTTCAACATCTGCAGTAGCCTAGGATGGGTTCTCGAAGAAATGTGCGCGGACTCAATGTTGAATCCTTAGCTTGGTGGTAAACATTAAGGCATAAGGAACCTGTCCGATTTGTAATAGCTTCTTCACAGGATCATATGATTTCCGTAGGGCTTGTACATTAGCTGAGAAGTACGGGTAAATATGGACATCTGAAGCCTCGAAGCGGAACGCGCCGTGCTCCGTCGCCAATCGTAGTATTATGTCTCGGTCTTGGTAATTAAGCAGTCTTGCCAAGGTAGTGCAGGGTTGGGGGGCGCTAGTTTAGGCACAGAAGCCAGAACACGGTGCGCACACTCGACCAAGAATTGCGGGGAGAACTTTGTGTGGTCGAACAGTGATTTTAGCAAGTCTTCGAAAAATGTTTCCATAGGGCCTTTGCAGGCCGCCTCGGGTATCCCGATTAAGCAAATATTGTTGTCTCGAGTGCGACTGCAGGTCATCGCACTTATTTCAGATTTTGTTGACCTCCAACTTCAGTTACGTTATGTCTCGGTCATTTCTGTTGACCTTGTCTTCTGTGTCGCCAAGCCTTGTTTCTTTCTCCAGTTCAGATTTTAGTGAACCGATGGTGCAAACAATGTCATCGAGCTTCATGTTCACTGCCAAGAATCCGCTTTGCATTGCTACCAATAAGTGATCCTTGTGGGCATCCCCAGAATTTGCGGCTTGTTCGTTGTTGGGTATCGGGTCTGTAGTACCTAGGGCCTTGGCGGGAGTGTTGGTGAATGAATCCATATGTCCTTTTATCTTCCCTCTGGTCCCTTTCATCATGTTTTCCTCTAGTGACGTTGGTATGGACTGTGCCTTGTGGTTTCACCCGTTTGGTAGTTCCGATAGCCGGTCAGCAAGGGTGTCAGGTTTGGAAGGGGTGATATTGCTGGAGGTCTGCAGTTGGGAGATTGCCCACTGTGTCTCCTCTGTATCTTGACCCCTGGAACACCTCACAGACCTGGGGACCAGGTGGATTGAAGTCACACTTTACTTGACCAAAAAGAGTATGACAGATGTGGAGTCTGGCCTCTGAGCTGACAGTCAGCTGCTGGATCTGGCTATGTGTGGATTGTTATCCGATCCCAGTGGTTGTTTAGGCTGTGTGCTTGCGAGCGGCAGGGGATCAGTGGCGTTGTCACGTTTATACCAACATTGGCGTTAGTATGTGCAGCACGGTAGTATGAAGTGGGTGAGCCCGGGATTATGGCAGTCGCATGCCTCAGGGCCGGGCTTTCAACCAGCCCTTGAGAGCTTTGGTATGGGCCTTGCTGTCTCACAATGTGGGCCGCTTCCTGTATGGGGCCCGCCACATCTCAAAATGCAGGTCATTTGTATAAGTGCCTTCTGGGCCCTGCATCTTCACAGATCGTGTGGGTTTAGTGTTGAGCCAGCCCTGAACAAAAGTGTCCAGCGGGCCGCCGTCTCGCAGGTGGCCCCCTCAGTTTGTGTATGGCAGCATGCCTAGTTCCACAGAGGTAGCGACCCAGCCTCAGCGGGTGATTTCGAGCAACACTAGAGGGGGTGGGTGCCGGGCCGTGAATTCACTAAGCCGGGTCTTCCATGCGACTGTCGGGTGTTAAACAAATATACACACGTTCTTGTGCCACGATATATGCATTCTCCTGTGGCCGCTAAGGAGTAGTCACCGATCAGTGCTGCTCAAGGGTGCCTCTGGGCTGCCTCATCTCACATGGTGGCGGCCGCGCGTAGCAGGATATGCGCATTCGTTCTGTAGATGGATTCAGGCATGTGAAAAACGCTCACAGGGTTATGTCGCTATGGTCTAGCAGTAGGACGTCGCAAGTGGTGTGTCGGACAAAATTCCAACCTCCTGCCCAGTTTACCGTTTGTTGTGCTGAGTGTTTCGGAAGGTTCCCGCATCCAGACTACACGGCTTGGACTGCCAACTCGTCCGGATGTGCTGGACGGTCTCTGCTCCACCCTACGCCGGCCCGGCCATCAGCGATGTGCCGCTCCATCCTCACTGCACGGTTCTGCTTGATTTTTGAGCCACAGGATCCTCGGTCCGTCCGCTGTATGGGGAGACCTTTTGATGCTGAATCGATGGTGTAAAACAGGGTTTATTTATAATAAGGATTTTATGGGACCAGAGTTTCAAGATCAAGCAGCCATCTTCTTGGCTGCTCAACAGCGCCTCTTCCTGGAGAATAATATTAACTGGAACAAATGATTCCAAGTCAGGAGTGACAATAGTGGGTTCGGGTAAATACCAAGAGATTTAGGGTCAGTAACTAATTTCAGAATCTTTAACAGAGAGTTTGAATATATGCTTATTATATTTTAATAACAGGTTAACACTAAGATGGAAGGAACTTGTGAAGTATAAATCTAATCAAGGCTAGTAAAGAACTATGACATTTGAGCAATATAATTATCTTAAACAAGTAGTGGAACATTAGAAACGGGAATATAATTTTGATTTCTGAAACTTACAATCCTTCTTTTCTGCTTCTTTTTTCCTTTCTCCTCTGTACAGCACGACTAATGGATGCCCTAAAATAATTGCGTTTTTCCATCTTTATATTTTATAGATGGATAATAGATATGTCCTGTATATGGATAATGAATGCATAATCAAGAAATGTTTTGGTTGAGTTTTTATATGACACTCAGTAGTCAAAATCATTAGTATTTATACACATTTTGCATATATTTAGTTCGGTTAAAAAGATTGAGCCTTCATAAAACCTCAGTGGAGTGAAACAAAATGGAATTTGGGAGTCATATTATAAGCAAGGAACCCAGTGCATCATGCTTAATTGTCATTTATCATTTAAGTTTTAGGGTTGTTGATTGTTTGGTGAATAACAGCTTTTTTAGACTAGTACAGGCGCACTGTTTGAGATTCACCACTTGCATTTCTTGTGACATTACGGAAGTAATCCCCCTTGTTGGAAGAGCCAAGAGGAAGATAAGGAAAGTCCATAAATATATAGAACACAGAAAAATAATAATTGTTGGAGACATCACCAAGCCCACAGAAGCCCCTTGGAGGAATTACAAGGGCTTAGCAGAACTGTTACAAGCGACTATCGGAAACCAGCCCTTAATGCTGAATTGTCTGGACCGGAGAAGGGAGTAATTCTGGCTTCATTTCTGTTTGCTGAATACATTTGATTAGTGATAGGGTCAGAGTAGGGTAGTGGGACAGAGGACTGATTCCTTAGTTTGACAACCACCCTGACGGCGAACACCCAAGTTAGAATTCAGTTGGGTGGTGTAGTTGTAGTCAAAGATAGGTCCATTGTTATTATATGAATAAAAACCTTGAGTTGCAATGCCACTGCTTCTGACTTGCCACATTACCTTTGTAAGTCACCTGTTATTTATTGTGTTTAGTTTTATCCCTACTCTGTGTCCCACTTTGTTCACACCATCATGAACTGGCTCATCACTTATTCTCATCTTTTTGCTATTGTATAGGTAGCCTTGGAGGGAATGCCTCAACCATCTATTTATATGATATTGTAAGTCATTTCTGATCCAAATTGGCATCCCTATTCTACCAATCAATACAATCCAAACATGCAATACATTTAGTTTGGGGGCCTGGGGTGACTGTCTAAGACTCGTGTAATATTTTCTTGAATATCAAAAGTGAGAAGGAATGACTAATCTTAGAACCATATGTTTGGCATGGCCTAGTATATTGATCCATGTTGTGACAGTGTTCTGGAGCTGGGGTGAACCTGTGTTGGTTCATGTAATATGTGCCTCTCGGATGCCAGGTGAAAATTAAGAAAAAAAAGAAACTGCCATGACCCCACCTTGGGCTCATGAAGTGTGCGCACACACCCTTTGCCACTGTAAAAACACTTCATGATGCCTGTGTCCACAATGTATGCCAGCACTCCCACACAGAGACACATTTTGATGATGCTTCTACCTACAGTATAAGCCAGCATTGTCACTGCAAAATGCCCTTTCATGAACCCTGTGCCCATAAGTTGACAGCTGTTGGGGTGGTCGGTAATAGTTTCAATGGGAAAGAAGGGTTTGCGTTACGCGTGCCATGTTGGTGACTGGGGTAACGGCAATGTTGCAGCGATGTTGAGATTTAGCATGTATCTAGTGTTGTTAACGAGAATGGGATGTGTGTTACTGTTAGTGTTACTTTGTGTATAGTTGATACATTTTAGATGTGCATGCATGTAGCAACATAATGACAAGTCTGATACAATATGAATACAATACATTTGCGTGGCGTGCCACATAGCACCTAAATATCGGAAGCAAGGAGATTTATAGGCGCAAGCAATAAAGGAGATTTGCAGATGGAGAAGCCACTGTGAGGGGACGAGGTAGTCTTGTACATACAGGCATAAATACACAGGGGTTTTCAGGGAAATGGGTGTGGGACAGTTGGGGTTATGGCGAAATACACAGATCTGTATACCACGGGTCCCTCATAGTTTGGGCTTGTGTAGGCCGCAGAAACCTGATGTGGCGAGATATACTCTGTGCAACCTGGGACGCTGGTTGATCGAGGTTGAAGGCTGGGGGAGGCAGCTAACTGCATTTGGGCAAGTGCGATAACATCAAATGGTCAGTTGTGGCCAGCCAAGGGTTTTACGACTTAGTGCTAATGTGGAGAGGAGATGTAATCTTCCTGAGAACATTGGAATTTGTTATTCAGTGACCAGGAAAGTCCGGCCACCTGGTAGGGTCGACTTGGGGCCAAGTTTCATAACCGGTGCAAGGGTTGCTTAAGGACAGAGTTGGTCAGTGGTTTATGGATGGCAATCAGGTTCTCAGGAATGACCATTATGTGGCCAGAGGCCATTTGTGCTGAAATGGTGGTCGTTATAGATTGCTGTGAAATGGGTGATCCAGGGATGCCAGCAAGTCTGGGTGGATTATGATATGATATTAGTCATTTATAACACGTCTCTACACATGTGTTTCTAGGCATGACAAGATAAGGGAGGGTACGGAGAGAGGACAATATACATGATCTTACAAGCTTTGTGTCATTCAGATCGTGCAAGTGCAGTAACGCAAAGTGCAGGGGAAGGAATGGGGGATGTGCAACAGGGAGGGAAGGGGAAAGTGCAATCAGGGCAGCATTGCTCTGAGTAAGTGCAGCCAGGGCAGCACGGCTCTGGGTAGGTGCAAGGAGGCAGGGGACTGTAGAGGATGACTATCATCATACGAAGGGAACTTGTTTGTTTCTTCCCCTTCTCATATTGTTTAACCGTCCTTGTAAATCCACTCGTAACACGGCTGGAGTTAGGTGTGATGATGTCACGACCTACTACAGAAATATCCCAAAAAGTGGTGTGCTGTGAATATGAGCTAATGCAAATGTATGTCTAAAGGGGATGGTGGTTAAATGAATGTATCGAATGAGAGCATGGGAACTGAGCGGGATTAGATTTCCTTGTATAGGGTTAACCAATCATGTTTGGGGGGGTTGACCTTCTAACAAAATATGAGTGTGTTAAATGTTGCAAAATATATATAATGTGTAACCTATGTGTAGTTTGGAGAAAATCTGTTTAGTTCGGTTTCTAAAGAGTGATGTAGCCCCTCCAGTCCGTTTGTACAATAAACTTGCTTCATGGACAAACGTGCACTCACTTCTTAGGTGAGCCTATTTTGCGTAAGGAGATCAGAGGTCCACCCCCACACAGTACTGTCCTTGGTAAGCTTATGTTCATGATGTCTTTGTCCACTGTATAAGCCAGCATGGTATTAAGTGAAAATGTAGTTTTACTTTACCCAAAAACAAAAAGTTGATTTAGAAATACTGATTAAAATCGGTAATTGGGTCTTTCTAAATCGATTCTTAAAACACCATTCACCCAACTCCTCCACCTCCCTAGCCCACAATCAAACCCCTACTCCACTCCTCCCCTGCCCGCACTTGCCGTGACCATCCAATGCTGCCTTCCTCTCTGTGCTCGGCCATCTCTGGAATGACATATGCCCCCTGCGACGAATACGAGTGCGCGTAGGGGCTGACAGGCGGGTCAGACAAGGGACATCTTGGGAGTAAGGTGTTTGTTTTGGTGTGTGCATGTGTGTGAACATGTATGTGAGGGAGAGGTCGGTGAATGTGGTGAGAAAGGGAGGGGTGGGGGATGGTTACAAATGTATAAGATGCCGTTAGTTAATGAGGGGAATGAGTGGTGCGGAGTGGGGGAAGAAGAGATGAAAGTGGGGACTTTGAACTGAAACCTCTGATTTCCTAAAAAGCCCACCTGCCCGGAAGAGGGTGAAAGTCGGGGCCCGAAATGTGATATTGCGGCATTTTGGAGGTAACACCAAAATGAGCAAAATAAATCTGTCTTTTTGGGTTTGGCCTTCAAAATGCGGAAATATCACATAGAACCGCCAGTATTGCTAATGTCAACCACATTTTCAAGACCCCCTTGTGTCCACAATCTGTCAGAATTTCCACTTCATGATACCTTTTCCCACAATATATGCAAGCACTGCCACTGTAAAGCACCCTTCATGATTCTTGTGCCCACAAAATGTACTAGCACCATCAATGTGACCCACATGTTCATGATACCAGTGACCACAATATATGCCAGTAGTGGCACAGATAATGTGGGTGTTGTGGGGGGTTTTCCCCTGCCAGGAAAATGTGTTTTCAGAAGTTAGCAAAGCAATTTCTTAGATGACAACAACAGTTTTGTCACTTGCTGGAGTAAGGAGTAGAAAACAATAAGTATTATACTGCACCTGCACATAAGCTTTATACTAAAAGGCTAGGCACATGAGAATGGTAGGTTAGGTTGCATTGGGCAAGCTTTAAACAGCTAAGTAAAGAAGGCGTTACCCACAAATCACTTCTGCTTGTACCTATTAAATTACACTTCTTTTTAGATGTTGCCCTATTTTAGACAAAGATGAGGTACATCTAGACAGAGTAATTGCTAATTGCTCCCCAATAGATTAACCTAATATGAAATAGCAATGTAAACCCCATCCAGGAGATAGATACGTTTGTATTAGGAATGTTATATTTTAATATATATAGGTGTCATTTTTAGAAAGGAGGTTACTAATTGATGATCATGTCGTACCTTCTGTCATACGGATTGTATTTGAAATGCATTTTCAGTATTTCACATCTTTGGTTTGCACTTTGAAATTTATGTTGTACTTGTTTATGCATTCTTTAATGCAGAGGGTTTTCCACCCTAATAAAGAGTCCTATGACATTTTCTATTACTAAGCAAGAAGTATTATTACTCTTATGCCAAAAATGGGGTTCAGTCTCATATGATTGCTGTGTACTCACAAGATTTTGTTATTTGGTTAATTATGCCTCATGTATTGTAACACATTTTTCATTATAGGATACTGTGGACAAAATTTGTGTTAAGGAAGACGATGTGAAAAACTGGTAAGTATACAATTTACGGAGCAAAAACAACTGTTTTCTTCATGCAGTTGCTTAGTGTCACTTTGATTTTGGAAATATTGATGTATGATTGGGGAAGGGTTTAAAATGTTGTCTATCTACCTTATTTTATGCTTGGGCAGCCAACGGGAAACATAATGCTTTGACTGGCAAGACTCCATTGGTAATCCATTGATGTAGGGTTAAAATAAAAATAAGTCAACACAATTGATGTTATTGATGTTATAAAACACTTTATTACCTACGAAGCAGCCTTTTGGCACTAAACTGAACTGATTTTGGACAGTACCATGACTCCCGGATAAGAGCCGGTTCATCAAGGATTTCTGAAATAGGAGACATTCCTAAACAGTATAGAAATCAAGTGAAATATTCAACTTATACAGCTGCATCATTCGGTATGTTTGTATGTTCAGAAAACATGTTTTTTTCCAAACAGTTTTTATTCAAATTGAAAATCAATACAGTATCATCATATATATCCACTGATTAAAATCCAGACATATTCTTCTACAGGAAGATTATCAGCAATATATTTTTCCTTTTTAGCAATAGTTACTGCCATCGCATTTCATGACATCCGGTACAACATAGCAATAATTAACATTTAAACATTGAACTATCCTAGAGCTCTTAATTGGGCAGGGCACATTACATTTGTACAATCTTTTACCACTGTTTTTTGAAATAGTGACCATGTGGAGTAAATGTTTGTGCTAGTATTGTGTGCTGCCTGTTATATTTCCTGTTAAGAGTTCTCACACCCTCACCAATCACATCAACATAATTTAGGGATTCACCACCTCACACCCAGTAATAAATAAGATAGGAGTCCCCTGGGAGTTTGTATATTCTCCTGATTTGGTTCTGTATCACTTGTAATAGGATGTCTGCAGGATCATTGTTGATCTGAGGTCCTATTATTTCAATTATGCTTGACCTGATCTTGAGCCAAAACCCCAAAAGCACCGGGCATTCCTGCTATATGTGATATTGGGTTCCTTCCGCTCAGAACTCCAAAACATGGGCTGGTCAGATTAGGAAATTGATTGGACATCTTATGTAGTTTTAGGTACCACCGGCTTGTATTGAACATCCATAGTCTGGGCTGATATTGTATTCTTATGTGCCCCTGTCCATCTCTCTTCCCAGGTTTCTTCAATACTGTGTTAACTTAGATCTCTTTGCCATGCGCCTTTATAATGTTTCTAGGAGTAGCTTATATATTTTGGATATTAAGCCTGTTGTCCCTGTGGTTTGCTGCAGTATTTGTTTTAAAGCAGTGATCTTTCTAAATCCTCCTGAGCTAAATTTGGGATGAATTGCCCAGGGTCTAACCTGCAGGTATTGCATTCTTTCTGTTTCTCCTGGCCCAAATGTTGCTTTGAAATCCTCAAAGCTCCTAATTTCCCTGTTCACAAATACATCTCCCAATTCTTGGCACACCCCACCTTTTTTTCCACTTCACAAACCTTCCCTTGTCCAGGCCAGGAGCAAAGAGTGTGTTTCCTAGGAGTGGTGTAAATGGGAACAGGAATGTTGTAACGCCCTGTCAAACTGCAAGCTCATCCCAAATTGTCATTGTTGTTTTTGTAAACTGTTTGCTCTATAGACTCTTCTATGGTCTGTTGCCCCTTTCTACGCAAGGTTGCCCCCAGATATAAGTCTCAGCGAAGGCGTGTTCCATAAACTCCCAGGGTTTATCAAATGTTAGATTCATAATTTCCGCCAGCACTCTAAACTGAGTGGCTTTGAAATATAGCCCCAGCTCAGGGGACACCCATCTCTCCCCTACTTATCGATTAAGTCTGCCTTTTCCTGCAAGTATTTGCTTTTCCATAAATCCCCAAAAATTGTAATTTCTTTTTGCAAATTTAGCAGCTTTTACCACGGAAGTATATTCTTCTTTACTATCGATATCCTTTCTACCCAAATAGTAGCTACCTTTTTCCATCTGTTTAAGTACTGTTGTATTTGTTCCCAAAGGCGGGTAGTTGATTTTGTAATTTTTTTTATTTTATTCGTTACAGTATGGTTAAACTTTAGAAATAACTACATCACCAACTAAAATATTTCTACTTGCGTAAAACCTCGTATTAACATTAGTAAAATAACATTAATAACATAACATTAATAAAATAACATTATTAAAATAAGAAAAGGAGAGCGAAGAATAGAGCACCAGACTATATATGTAAACTCTCAGGGAGTTCTCAAGAGGCACTCTTCTCCATTTCCAGTTTCATTTGTAACTTTTCTAGTAACCTTGTGAGCGCAAGAGTTAGTTTTTTGCATTCACTGTTATGCATTTGGGACCACCAGTCTTCACTATTGTAGGTTGTACATTCCTCCATTACTTTTCCCAAGAAGAGAGTTCTCATATCTCTTAGGTACGGACAAAATAGGATTAGATGTTTTAGGTTCTCCACATTTTGATTACAGAATCTACAGCTTATGTTTTCAGCTTGAATTAATCTTCTTTGGATCAAGATCTCCTTGGTTTCAAATAAATTCAGTCTGAATTTTAAGTACAACCTTCTTGAATGCTTGCAGGGCCAGATAACCATATATTTGGCAATTGTGCTTACTCCTTTCCCTTCAGCCGGTGAGTTGGTCATACACTTGTGTCTCAATCTTTTTTCCACCGTCTCGATCCAGTCAAGCTGAAGCAGTTTTTTCTTTACTGCATTCGGATTGCCCCATAAGGTTCTTTCATCTGTGAACAGTTGTGTGAAGATCTCTTTACATTGCTGTTTCCATGTAGTTAAAGCTGTCTTGCCTTCTTGTGGTCTTTTTGGCTCCCTTAGCGCTTCAAAAGGTGCTAGTTCTGCTTCGACTTGGAGCTTCCTATATAGGGACAATTTGTTTCACATTATTCTTGCGTTTAATGAGGTTAGCCCCACCTTGTAGAGCACACAGGCTATTGGAAAGCTCAGAGGTATTTGTAGAATTTGTTTCCAAAATGTGCTTTCGCACCTAGACCAGATCTCGGACGCGCATACAAACATACTTTCGGCTCCGAAGATCAAAATTGGGGACACTTTGCTTTTGTAAAATTTTATTATTAGGACATACGAGAATTTCTCATATTTTTTGTGAAGGATCATTCCTTGCTTTGTTAGCTGTTTACAGGTGCTAGCGATTTTCTTCATCATAGGCTCGTCATTGATGGATGAATTGACCAGCGTTCCTAGGTATCTAGTGTATGATGCTTTGCTCAGAGCTTCGATCCCCAATGTCCATCACAGCTTCTTTTTTTTAGGCTGACCACCTTTCTAGTTTTCAAGTATGTGTAACGCTCACCTGATTCCCGCAGAGGCGCCGGTCTTGACTGGGTGAATGCCGTATCTTCAAAGGTGATGTGTAACACACGGTTGGCTCTTTGGGCTGGACCTCTGTGCACTGTATGCCTGACTCGAAGAGTAAGATGTCTGCAGATAGAAAATATGGGATTAATGAACTGGGGTTATTGGGTGCCTCTCTCCTCTTCCCTTTCTCTTCTCCTGTAGAACCCCAAAGGTTAACGCCCTCACCTTAGGTAAGTGAACGCCGAGCTCTCCATCTGCCACGGGGCAGGGTGCCGTAACCAGTTCCTTCACTGGATAAGGGTGCAGGCCTCTTGACCTCAGAGGACTGCTGTCCGTCGTTAACTGCACGAACGGTAAATTCTGGGCGCTTCAAATGTCTTAAAAGTCTTTTGTAATGATATCTCTTGTTTTGCAGAGTTCCGGCGATGGCGGATGGCGGGCTGATGAGAGTTGAGGATCGAACCAGCGTGAGGAATAGAAGCGCCTGGAAGCATGTAGGTAAGCGCTTGTAGCCTGCTTCACGATGCGCACTAACTGTCCCTTTTATCTTGCAGGTACAAGTTCGGAGCTTTAGAGAAGCTGAAGGGTGCTGGAATACCCACTGGATTCGGCGTGGGAAGGAGTAATGGCACGTGAGTAATAAAGTTGCCCAATGTCTTTAAACGCACCTTCTTTTGTCTTTCAGATGCGGGTTGCAGCGCCGAAGGCCTCCGGAGCGTGCGAAGAGCTGGTAAGCTTTTGTCTTTCAGATGCCGGAATGCAGTGCGAAGACCTCCGGAACATGCGAAGAGTAGGTAAGCCTTTGTCTTTCAGATGCCGGAATGCAGCGCGAGGCGTTGGTGACAGCCGATGGACCGGGTAAGAGATGCGCTGCCACTGAAGACCGTAGTGCTAACCTGTTCTTTCTTTGTCTTTACAGGTGCTGCTGAAGACTGGATTCCAGGATGGTAAGCCTTTGTTTCTGTAGGCCCAGGATCAGAAGCAGAAGACACGATGAGCGTTCTGCTGCAGAGAATGCAGAATAACGCAAAGCAAGATTCATCCATCGGGTGTGGTTTAAATAGCCTCCTGTAGTGCTTAGGTGTCTCCTTCCACAGCCACGCCTAGGTAAGAAAAGAGTTCCTGCTTTCCAGAAGAGTTCCAGTGTTCTGAACCTAGGGAGTGGCTCCTGCCCCACCCAACAGGAAAAGTAGTCCCAAACAGAAGAGGATCAGGGGTTCAACTGGCAGGTAAGTAAGCAGCATGGTCTGCTGCAGGTAAGTCCACCCAAGCATTATGAGCCCGGCGCTTCCAGCGCTGGGACTGGGCATCTTTATGAGCCTGGTGCCACTGGCGCCAGGACAGGGTCCAAAAGGTCCCAATTGGGACTGGCTGGCACTCGGAACCGGGGTTATGGGTCTGCTTCCAAGGGAGTCGGGCAAGTCCTGATCTTTTGGAAGCAGAGATCATGACAGTATGAGATCTCTGATTTGGATACGTTGATCGCGAGATCTAAATCTTCGATAAACAGCTTTAGAGCATTTAGTTTCCTTTGGAGACTGATAGGTGTTAGGTCCAGGATGACCATGTCATCGACATAGAGGATCCAGCTGATATGTTTCCCACTCAGTTTTGGAGGGCATGACACAAATTCACCAAGTCTGGTTCCTACTTCTAAGATGTAAAAATTGAAGAGGGCCGCTCCCAATGGGCATCCCATGTTTTACGCCTTGTTCTGTTTTTATGGGTTTAGATAGGTGGCCATCGTTGTTAAGTCGGTTCTGTATTTGGGTCTCCGAATAAAGTTCTTTGATTGCCTGAATGAGGTCATGAGGGCAACCTCTCAATTTTAGTTTTGTCCGCAGAATTTCACGGTCGACTCCATCGAATGCATTGGCTAGATCAATGAATGCCATGTAGATTTTGTTACCTGATTTGATGGCATTTATTTTCAGCAGATTCAGGATTAATAGATTTAGTCTACATCCCACGCCTTTGATGAAACCTGTCTGTCGTTCGTCAAAGATCTTATTTGTCTTTATCCCATGTGATAGCTGTTTTAGGAGTAGACTAGCAAATACTTTCCCGATCACATCCAATCGGGCTATGGGGCGGTAATTCACTGGATTTGTACGGTCACCCTTTTTGAAGATTGATATTATAATACCCAATTTCCATGTAGTTGGAACACAACCCTCTTTCGCTATGTTTTTGAAGAGTGTGTTGCAGAATTCTGTCCATTCATTGATGTTGTTTTTGAGGTCGGCATTTGAAAGCCCGTCAGGTCCGGCTGCTCTTGAGGAGCTCAGTTTTTGTATAGTATTCCGAATGTCCTCTTGTTCAAAGGCTAGATCCCATGGAAGGCTTATATTCAAACTTGGTGAGGCGTTTTTCCTTTTTTTGAATAAATTGCCGTAATGGTTCATCCATTTGTCTTCGGTTACCATGTTTACAAGCCTTGCGTTTTGTGGGTTCTCCCTCTCCTTTACTATTGACCAGAAGCTTCTTGGGTTGTTTTTATTCAATGCTGTTAGCATAGCTTCGGCATCTCTTTGTTCCAGAAGCCCGCGAGGAGCTTTAATCCAATTATTGTAGGTGTTCTTGGCTTTACTCATTTCATGTTTTTGGTCAGGCATCTTTTTCATCGCAATTTTTCTTATGTCCGAACGTAAGGCCCTTTTTTCTGAGAAACCTGAGGATCAAAATTATGTCTTTGGAATGTCGGTTTAGTTTAGACTTTTTTTTTTGTTTTGTACACTTCCAACAGGGCTTGATATTCGATTGGGTCATATTCATTGCTCCCCACTTTCGGGTTTATCATTTCAGCCAATATCGGTATGCCGGTGGATCTTAGGCGTAGCCGATTATCTCCTGGTTCCAGTGCTATCTGCATCTTCCGATGCTCTAGAGGCTGCTGGAAACTCAGCCCCCATTGCATTGTTACCACATCATGATCACTTTGAGGTGATTTTGTAACATGAAGGGCGTTGATTTCATGCGAAATACTTTCAGAAACAAAAAAGTAGTCTCATATCGATTTTTGTTCTCCTTTTTCCCAAGTTGCTTTTGGCAGAATATCTCCTGTTACTGCGCCATTCATCATATACAAGTAGCGGGAAGACATTTCCTCTAACCATATTGTTGTTTTTCTGGTCGCCTTCTTTTTCAGGTCTTTCTTAGTGCTAGATGTACCCAACAATTTCATGTTAAAATCGCCACACAAGACAATTTGTGCGTTGGGGTTTTCGCTCAAGATGTTATCGAAGGTATCTAGAAGCTCCTTTTCGAACTTTAAATGCTCTGCTGGGGTGGTATTCCAGTAAACATTTACCACATGCACAGTGTGTGTTCTTCTGTTCGATATTTCTTTGGCTTCTAGATTCACATATTGAATGTGAGGCGAGATATTATCTGCAGTCTTTATGCTAAACCCACATTTTCTCTTGACCAGGATTAGCTGTCCAGACATTGGACGGCCCTTTCGTTGTATAATTGCTGGATTTAGAGCCACTTCAAATCCCTCTACACAAGGCATTCGGTCTAGCCATGTCTCCTGTAGACAAATTATGTCTGCTGATGTTACAACTTTTGGAAACGAGTTTGCTAAATGGGAGAAGCCCCTTGTATTCCAGGAACCCATACTGTACTATTCAATTTGGTTTGGCATTAGCTTTCAGAGGTATCATTGATGGCCTTAGCCACCCAGCTCCAGCAGTTTTGTTCATCATCTGTGCCATCCCACTTTGTTTTTTCGGTGCTGGCTTGTCCAACCTTACATTTCATACTGTGATATTTATTTTTTTCATTTTAGCGCCTTCTGAAGAGTCCCACGTAGGCTGTGAGGGGACTTTTATATTTTCTTCTCTTTGCTTTCGTTGATCCTTCATTGCTGGATTGTCCAAAGCGTTAATTGTTGTAGAGTCTTTTGGATTTTGGGTTGAAGCTCTTGATTTAGAATTTAGGATTGTTTTCGGGTTCCCTAAAGCGTTGTCCACTTCATAGACCTGGAAGCCTGCCTCTAACAACTCTCGCACACCATCACTGCTTCAGCTAGTTTGCGATCATTGATGTGTAGCAGGACACTTTTGTGGTTTGAGTCTTCCAGAATTTCAACGCGTTCAATTTTGGTGCTTTTAATTGCTTTCAGTACAGGAATAAATTTGAACAGCTTTAATATTAGGTTTCTGTTTATGGACATGTCACCTCTTTTGTGCCCCATTCGTTCGATCAGAATCCTGTAGGCAGACAATAGGCTTTGCTGCTTCTTTGAATCCAAGTTTGGGTTTGGATTTCTTGGTTCGACTCTCTGTGAGTTGATTTGGTCTCTTACTGGCAGCGCTGGTATTTGCTCGCCATCTGTTCCACCTTGACTAGCGGACTGGTTTTGAAGGCTTTGATTTTGTTTTTCTTCGATGGTTCGGAAGACATTTATCTTGACTTCGTTTCTCGTATTACCTGGATTGTTTATAGTTTTTTTTCCGTCGATGGTGACCAAGTTATCACCCGCTTTGCCTGTGAGCCTCGGCATTTAGGGTTTTGATGGCTTGTCGAGGGTGGCGGAGAGCTTTCCCCTTCGACATTCGGCTCGGGCTGACCGACACTAGCATTTGATTCGGGCTGACCGTCACTGGCATTTGAACTCACTTCAGCCTTATCGTAGTCTCTTCTTCATCTTCATTTATCTCATTACTGTAGGTCGACATGTTCATTAGCTCGTCGTCCTCAGACGAGTCATCCTCCTCTTCACTATGTTTTGTATCGATCCGCTTTCCTCTTGTCTCCTTCATACTTATCAAATGATCTTTCTTTTTTGTTTCCGGCTGTACTTTTAGCAAGTCATCATTTGCTGTGTCACAGTTGTTAGAGGTCACATTCAATTCTTTGATATTTCTGAAGAAATTAGCCGAGTTTCTGGCATTTTCATTTTTTGGCATCACAATCTTTTTTTTTTACATTTGCCTTGTTTCTGGTCAGTGTCAGGTTTCGTTGCCTTTTTCTGAATTTTGTTAGGATCTTGCGGCTTTCCAAATATGTCAAACCATTCGGCTTCTTTCGATTCTGGGGCACTTACACTCAGAGTGGATTAAGGGAGGGTATTTTGCATGTCATTCGTCGCGTCACTCGCAGCAGCTTCAGGGTTCCCTCTCGGCGGCTCGGCCGGCATTGCATTCGCGGCCGATGGTTTGGTAAGGTCTATGATCGGAGGCGAGACTGATGCGTCATTACTCACTACTTCAGTTGCATGCGTCAGTCACTGCGTGATCTCTGACATTCTCTTCCAGGTTTTTCGTTACACTGGTCACTGAGATAGCCATTTCTTTCTCTTTAGCCATATTCTTGAACATTGACTGTTTCATGTTCGTTCAGTCATTTTCATTCCCACTTGAGGTTGGTAAGGGTCTGTGTCGATCCTGACCTATCCCAATTGTGTCACCGGGGATGTCAATGAATGATTCACATTCGAACTTTGAGCTGCTTCCTTACTAGCTCCTTCTGTAATAAGCATAAGGCCTGTCTAGAGACCTCAGCTAGAAGTCGTTTGTCTTCTGAGTTATTCTTCAGTGCATCTTTCCAGACTGCTAGAGATATGAAACACTTGTGTATAGGCATGTTATAAATGCCATATTATATCATATTGTTACCTCGTCTTGTGACTGTGATTTGCGTCATCATGTCCACCATATCAGTTTCCAGTTTCACCATTTTGGAGTTTAAGAGTGCTATTAGAGTAAACTGGTCACGCTAGTTCTCATAGAGGTTTTCGTATAGCTTTGTTAATGGCGCCACTGCAATTGTGGTGGAAGACATCAGTATTGGGCGCAAAACACTGATGACCTTTTCCACTATTTCCACTGTAGACTGTTCGTCGCCTTGTTCTTTGGTCATATGGGGTTGCGGATCATATTTCTGGTTTCTTTTATCCGGTGAGTTGTATTCCTCCTCTGAGGACGAGGAGAAGGAGGTCAAATCCGCTATCCCTTGATGTTGGAATGGCCTGGAGCAACTCTAGGGGCAATAAGAGGATTTATCGACGAGGGTCTATTGTGGCTCTTAAATCGCTTCTGGGCGCCGCATGCTTCGCTTTCGGAGCTTAGAACTTGCCTAATCCTTTTTTGAGAACTCGTTATTTCGTCATTTCTTGTTTCAAAACTTGGCGCATTCTCCTCCAAGCTGGGAAGATATTTCAACGCTTTTTCTTGGTGGTTCTGAATCACTGACGCTTTCGGAATGAAAGCGTTTGGCTTCATGTTGCTGGTTTTATTTGCATTAACTAACTTGTTGTTCATAGTTGTCAATTCTTTAATGACTTGATCAGTAATTGTTAATGAATTACGGCATCCGTTAGGCTCATTCAGCTTAGTGGAGTCTTGGATTTTCAGCGAGTTCAACGGTTCCCATACCTCTGTATAACTCATCTCCTCGTCCTCATCCTCGATTGGGTTAATTATGGAGGGAGCAGGATTAGCGTGGATCTGGACTTAAGCCACCTATAGGCTGCCGTTTGTCAAACATTTATTTGCCATCCCCGGTGCATCAGGACTTTTTGTTAGACTTTGTTTATTGATGTTTGTCACTGATTTCCAGGCTATTAGGCAATAGCAGTTTGTACAGGGGCGTCCATCGTGGCACTGGGTTGATCATTTCCAATGGCTCGCTGTCCATCCTGCAGCGGCTGAACGCCATTGATCGCCGAACACCACCCCTCCCCCACCTCCTTATCAGTCTCTTTCCATCGTGCTTACTGGGGGAGCTGTCATCAACTCACCTCCAGTTGATTCACTGCGGGAGGGAGTGCCAACGGCCAAAAGCCGGCCGGAGCTCTCCATCAACTGACGTGCTCCTGCTCGCTCGGGCCCCTCCCCTCCGCAGCCGCCCACACATCCGCGGGCCGCGGCGGACTCCAGCTGAATCCCGCAGCCACAACCCTCCTATCAACCCTCCCCTCCGCAGTTCCACAGGCTGCGGCACCCAGAAGCAGCTTGCGGCCCTGACTCTCCTCTCCGCCGCCGGCAGCTCCACAGGCCACGGCAGCGACCAGCCGCAGCTCGCGTCGATGATCCGGCGCCGCCTATATCCCTGGTAAGGCAATTTTGCGAGATGCTGCTGATGCCTGTTGGCTTCAGTTGTGTTTTCCCATGAATGCTGTTGTTTCGAGAAATACGGCGCGCTTCGTTATTGATCATACCCCAGTATGTCTTTGTCGACACAGACTACCCCGAAGACCGGGTTCAAAAAGTGTCCTGATTGTGAATCGAAGATGTCATTGACCAATCCACACCAAACATGTCTATGGTGTCTCGAGGTGGAACATAAAACCTCAGCCTGCTCCAAGTGCCAGTCGATGACCGGGTGTTACGACCCTCGCCCAAAACCCCCTCTGGCAAACCCATTGGCCAGACGGAGTCAGGACTCGGGCCTCTAGAGCCTGGCATCCTCTTCAAAAGCCTTCATGACACTAGGCTCATATACCATGAAAAACAATGTGCTTGGGAACTACTTTATTGTATTGTCAGCCAACATGGAGGCATCCACATAGCTTGGTTCCTAAGAACCAAGCTATCCGGTCTAGTGTTTTGGGTGTGGTAGCCAAGGGACTACTTTACCTGGACTATTTTGTTGGAGCTATTTAAACCACACCCGAGCAAAACAACACGCTTCGCGTTACTTTGCAGCTTGCAACGTGATGCTCACCGTGTCCAGCTATTCCCTCGAACCTCGGAGAAGCAGAACCTGCAAGGAGACAAAAGGAACATCATTAGTAGCAGCATCTTACCTGCAGTCTTCAGCTTTAAACACTTGCAGCTACTGTGAACAGCTTCCTCGAATCTGCACGCCTCCCGGACAGAACGACCTGAAAGAGGAAGATAGAGGCAACATTAAAGAAAGCAGTAGAGACATTTACAAATTACGAACTGCTCAAAAGGCTTACCTGGCTGGTCGCCTCTCGGCTGGCACCACTCCCGACATTCCTCTCGCGCTGAAGAACACTGCAACCTACAAGGAAGGAAAACACAGGTTGAAAAAGGCAAGACTTTGCAGCACTGCGCATAGCGCTTACTTACTGCATCATAGCGCTCTTAATGCGCCATCATTTACCAGCGGGGCTCAACCAAGCCAGTTCGCCGCGCTGAAGCTCTGCATACCTAAGGGAGAAAAAAGAGACATTTTAAACAAAGAAAGGCATGCAGGATAGCAACAAAACTAAAGAACAGCAATAAGACCTACCTGAACAATATGAAACAGGCCGGCGTCAGTGAAGTAACTGGACCGCACTCGCCCAAGAAAGACAATGCGCCCCTGCAAAGAAGGCAGGATGGAGAGCACGTCTAATTCTACCACAAGGTGAGGAGAGGGCGCTGGTATGATTTCAGTCCGCTGGTCTAACGAGGGACTAAAATCATACGTGGTGGAGGGAGGATACTTACCCCAGTCGATCAGTCTTGAACACAGTCCTCCTGTATTTTCAGGCAGAACCTTCCCTGCAGACCACATCAGGGCAAAGCTGAGAAGCATACCAGCGAGTAACCCGGCTGGGTGGCGACCCTGTGGATACCAGGTGAGCTTAACAGACCGCGAAGCCTACTACAACAAATCCAACTGGGCGCCATAGAGACATCAGAAATTGACCAATTGGCCCAATTACTAGGAGAGGTTTGTGCTGAGGTTCATTCTGCCCGACCAGAGACTAATGCCCTCCAGAAAGGGACCTAATAGTGACCAAAGAACGCACTGAAGAGATTAGCAGGCAATACTTGCAATCACAGGCAGGACAGACACCTCTACCTGGAAGCAATCCAATGATGCAAAACCCCGCCATACCACCCACTCCGGTACAGATCCCGTTACCTGGAACAGTGCCCCTGGCACCACCAGAAAAGTTCTCAGGCGACCCACGGAAGTATGCGGCATTCATCAATCAGTGACGCCTTCATTTTCTTTATAGGCCTGGAGCATTTCCAAACGACCAAACTCGGGTAGCTTTTGTCTTATCACACCTGAGTGGTAGTGCAACAGATTGGTCGGTGCCGTTGGTAACCCATGACGATCCTCTATTACATGACTTTGGGGGGTTCCAGAGAGAAATGGAAAAACTTTTTGCTCGCCATACCCAGGAACAAGCAGTAGACAATTAACTCTTGTCCCTCCGACAGGAGAATCGGGACTTGTTAATGTGCATTGCTACCTTCAATAGACTGGTTGCCGAAGCTAGGTGGCCACAAAACAAAAGCACCACGTTATTCCATCGAGGCTTACGAGGCGAATTAAAGGACGTCTTAGCCCAGGTGGTTGATCCACCCAGAGACTGTGCAGAATTCATAAATCTGGTCGTGCAGCTAGACCACCGATTGCAGGACCGAAAGGCAGACTGGTCTAAAACGGACCCTCGGACCGTGTAAGTTCGACCAAGGGAAAACACACCCCGTGTACCTGAAAATGCTGTAGAACCAATGCAGATTGGAGGGATACGGCCTCCATTAACAAAACAAGAGCGGGACAAAAGAAGACAACAACAGCTTTGTTTGTATTGTGGGAAACCAGGACATTTCCTGAAGGACTGTCCAGTAAAATCCCCAAGAAGAACAGTCGGGCCACAGAGAAGGATGAAGCTAAGGAATCACAAAACTACCAAGCTCGACAAAAGTAGAGGTCAGTTTGTCGAGTGAGAAGAAAGAGTTGCTGAGCTCGCACTTTGCAATACCAGTGATCTTAATTAACCACCAACAGTCATCAAGAATGCATGCCGTTGAAGCATACATCGATAGCGGAGCAGTTGGAAATTATATTGATCAAGAACTGGCAGCAGAGATGGGGCTTCCTTTGTGTTCTAAGCCAACTATGGACATGGTAACCACCGTGGATGGGACAGAAATCGCTTCCGGACCAGTAACCCAGTGCACAGCCAGGGTAACCTTGCTGTGCCAGGACGGACATCGGGAGTCTATTTCATTTGATCTCATCAAAGCACCTCAGTTCAGGCTAATACTAGGGATGCCATGGTTGGTTGCTCACAACCCTTTGATAGACTGGCAGGCACGAAAATTAACCTTCCCTGGTGATTGCTCCTCTGCCTGCTATTACCAAGAGGCGAAACCCGACGTCTGTATCCCCATTACTCCCGGAGCGACAGTATCAACCCTGGGAGCAACAAATACCTTGCCAAGTGAATACCATGATTTCCAGGATGTTTGCCGAAAGGACCAAGCCAATACATTGCCGCTGCACAGGCCCTATGACTGTCAGATCGACCTTGTTCCTGGTGCACAAATCCCATGCGGCAGGATCTACGCTCTCACAGAACCAGAAAACCTTCATTTGAAATAATATTTAGACCACTACCTTGCAAACGGATTTATCCGTCCTTCAAAGTCTCCCCCCAGCCAGTCCTTTGTTCTTCGTACCGAAAAAGGAAGGAGACTTGAGAACCTGTATTGACTACCGCGCATTGAACCAGATCACTGTGAAGAACCGCTACCCCTTTACACTTATCCCTGAGATGCTAGACCAAGTTAAAGATGCCCAGATTTATACCAAATTGGACCTTCGAGGAGCGTACCACCTGGTCTGAGTCAGAAAAGGAGATGAATGGAAAACCGCCTTCCGTACTAAGTACGGCTTGTTTGAATATCAAGTCATGCCCTTCGGGTTATGCAATGCTCCTGCAGCATTCCAGTATTTCATGAATGACGTCTTAAGGGAGTTAATTGATGTGTGCGCCTTAGTGTACATAGACGACATCTTAGTATACTCAGCCTCGGAACAAGATCATGTCGGGCACATTCGTTCAGTCCTCACCAAGCTCCGTCAACATCACTTGTTTGCAAAGCTTGAAAAATGCTTTTTTTCATGTCACCGAAGTAGAATTTCTTGGTTTTATCCTTACTCCAGGAGGCATCAGAATGGACGTGCACAAGGTAGATGCCATTCTGAAATGGCCTTCACCGACGTCTCTGAAAGGGGTACAAAGCATGCTGGGCTTTGCAAACTTCTACCGCCGGTTCATCCCAGACTTCTCTCAGGTTATGCACCCAATCACAGTACTATTACGAAAAAACTATAAAAGGTTTGCTTGAACCGAAGAAGCAGAAGAAGCCTTTCAGGAACTTAAAGGTTTACCTCCGCTCCAATCCTGTGACATCCTCGACCAGACCTCCCTTATGTCGTTGAAACTGATGCGTCCAGTCTCGCAATGAGGGCTGTCCTTTCACAGAGAGACCTGGAAACCGGCCAGCGACATCCTGTGGCCTTCTGGTCGAAAAAGTTCACCTCCTGAGATTAATTATGCCATCACGGACAAGGAACTCCTGGCTATCAAATCCGACTTTAAAGCCTGGAGGCACTACCTTCTGGGGGCCAGACACACCATTACAGTCATCACAGACCACCGAAACCTGCAATATCTCAAAACAGCCAAGGCCCAGTCCTCGCGCCAATTACGGTGGGCCCCTTTCTTTACTGAATATGATTATGTAATCACATTTTGACCAGGATTCAGAAACGGAAAGGCAGATGCCTGATCTCACATGGGCATAGATGAAATAGTATTTCTGATGTTTGTTAATCTGCTTAGAATCACATGCTGTGCATAGGTCCGACATCCAGTGGTCACTGCGGAGTATTGCATTTTGTTTTTCGTAGTCGAAAAGGGGACGTCGACAAGGCGTGTCTGTAACACTATCCCTATAGTGACGTGCGTCGTACCCACAATCCCTCACGCGTCGAGGTCCCTCAGATTGTTTTTTTCCGCCCAGCTTCTGGTCGCCTTACGCGGAGCTCCTAGAGAGACATTGCAAAATACTTACTACGGACCTCCGTCCTTAATTATACTTATTATATTCTTAAAGATCCCTCCACTCGACGTTAGCTGTGAAGCTGTTTCTCCGCCGAACAAGTTTTCGACGGAGGGGAAGAGACGGAGGGGATCCTTCGGCGCTGCCGAACACGTGGCCTGGCCTCGCCGGCCAACATACAGTAGGGAGAGTGGGGGTTTGAACTTTTATCTTCTCTTTGAGAATGTCTTTCTTTCTCCTCTATCTTTCCCTTGGGGTTGTTATCACCAGTTATTATTGCCTCAGCTATGGAGAGGACACCTTTTAAGTTTTGCCCACGCTGTAGGGGCAAATACACTTGGAAGGATAAACACAAGCTCTGTAATCGTTGCTTGCCCCTCGATCATAAGGAGGACAGCTGCGCGGCCTGTAAGCTCTTGAAACCAAGAACTCTTAAAGAACGGAAAGTTAAGAGGTGGGCGGACTACGCTATGTCGAAGTCAGTTTCCTCACCCGCCGCCGCTGTTACAGAGAGTGACGAGGAGGGTGATAACTCGACGTCCGTTACGGAAGTCATTAACCCCCAGAAGGAGCGCTCGCGCTCCTCGACGTCCGTCCCCGGCCCCGACGGGCTCGGCTCACGCCCTGCTTATGGGGATGAACACCCCGGCGACAAGGACGCACATAGACCCCATAGGCCTAAGCACACAACCCACGGCTCTTCTTCGTCGAAGACGAAGGATCCATCAGCGCCGAAGGGGACGCAGGGCACTCCGGCGTCTACCTCAGACCGTAAGGGTCTCAAGCCCCACCCGCAAACGCAGCCGCGACCAGCGATTGGGCTTTCATCAAACACGGGCGCTACCTCAAAAACATCCGACGTAACGCTCCATAGAGCGGCCGTTGAGAAACAACGCGTAACGCAGGCAACGTCGATACCAGAGCCCTCTACCGACAAACTCGTTGTCGAGAGCCTGGCGAGAATTGTTTCCGAAGACAAACGTAAGCGGATGACGAAACAGACGTCGAATACCGCACCAAAAGCTATAGAAACGCCGAAAAAGCACAAGAGTAGCCAAGAACTGCCCCCTTCATCTAAGGGCACTTCTGAACTACCGGAGGGCTTTTCTGAGGGCGAGGGAAACCTTTCGTCGATGTTGTGGGAGCGTTCTAAGCGTTTGGAAGGCGAAAACACTGATTTCCCCGCTCTAGACTATTCAGGGGTCCCCCATGAGACCCTTGAAAGACTCCATTCTTGTATGGAGAAAATGGAAAGGTTTTTGGGAAGCCAAAACCCACCCACACACAAAAGACCAGGAGAATGGCCCCAGGATGACCCTAGGGTCAAGATCCCTAGACTGTTTCCCCTTTCTACAGACGTATATAACCTCACTGAAGAGGAGCAATACCTCCAAGAAGATGAGGAGGGTTTGGGTGGAGAGGAAGAACATGAGGAAGAGGGGTTTGAAGAAGATCCTTACACTAGTGCAGGAGTTTTTGAAGAAGATACAGCCACCTCGCAGCCCTGGCAATCCCCATCAGTGCAGCCTTGACAATCCCCATCTGTGCACTCAGACCCTGATGCCTTTCACCCTTCTCCTCCCAAGGATTCACCTATTGGAAACACCTCTCCCATAGATGACCAACCTTCCCTTAATGCACGATTGCGCAAGGCAGCAGCGCATTTTGAAATAGACACAGGGGAAACTCTTCCTGACATAGGCCCTCATTAGGACCCTGGCGCTAAGGGGTTTGCGCCAGCGTTAGCTGCGCCGACCCCTTACCGCCAACTACGAGTTCCCATAGCGCCATGGTCATTTTTCCGCCCGCTTTTTGCGGGCGTAAAAATCCATGGCGCTATGGGACCTCGGTGTTAATTACGCCACCGTAGTGTACGGTGGCGTAATTAACACCTTCCCCACTCCCATTGAGCCCTATGGGGCCGAAATGGGAATGGGGAAGGGTAAATGGGTCAATGGGGACTTACCGCCCCGCCGACCTCGGAATGGGGCGGTAAGTCCGCCATCCGCCATGGCGTAAAGGGACTTTGCGCCATGGCGGAAAAGTCCGCCGATGGCGGAGAAAATCCGCCAGGGTCGTAATGAGGGCCATAGACTTTGTAGAAAAAGTTATTAAAGAAAAAGCCCCTGTTAGTCAGTCTATTCCGCTCCTGGCTTCCATAAAGAGAAGAATAACTCCTTCCCTTTCCAATCCTGCATTAGTCAGAGGGGTCAACCCTCGGATAGAAAAGCTCTTCAGCCCTTCGTCCTCTGACCCCTTGTACATCAGAGGACATTCTATTCCGGACTCCCTTGTAGTTACTAATACAAGAAAAAGAGCGGGGGTACCACTATCCACTAGTGAGGCACCACCTGACAAAGAGGGCAAGAAGCTCTATGCACTTGGGAAGAGAATCACGACCTCCGCAGCCTTCTCAACTAGGATTGCGAATAACAATTCCCTACTAGCTAGCTACGCAGATGCACAGTGGAGCAAGCTGCGCAGCGAAGCAGAGGACGCACCAGAACCCCTGAGTTCACGCCTGTTAGATATCATCTCAGAGGGAACTCTTGTAAACCAGGGCATCGTAAAGAACTCCTTAGATGCCGCAGAGACGGCTGGCCATTCCCTGGTTCAGGGAATACTTCTCAAACGCCATGTCTGACTGCGCAATTCGGGATTTAAGCCGGAAACCCAGGCTTCCCTGATAAATAAGCCCATAGAACAAACACACCTGTTTGGGAAAGCAGTTGATGAGGCCCTAGAACATGCGAAGAAGGAATTTGATACCATCAAGACTCTTGACCAAATTTCTAGGCCCCCGAACAGACGCGGCTATGGCAATAGACGCTCCTTTCGTGGCCAACGCCAGCAAAACCAACAGCAATTTTACTCTGCTACCAACTGGCCCTCTAACCAGGGTAACAACCAATTCAGTCAAAGAGGCCAACGCTGTGGCAAAGGAAGAGGTCGCGGCTCCAGCCCCAAAGGTTCCACACCCAATACCAACAAATGGCCCGAAGATTCGGGTCCCCTCCCATGCATCACCGGTCGGGGGCCGGCTAACATCGTTCCTATCAGCATGGGAGGAAATATTGTCAGACCGCTGGGTTTTATCCACCATAGCCCACGGATACTGCATCAAATTCAACGGTTCCCCGAAGTACAGACCCCCACGGAACCGACGCATGACACCGGAACACCTCACCATTCTTCTTCAAGAAGTAGAAGAGCTACTGAAAAAAGAAGCTATAGAGGCTGTCCCCCTATCTCAGGTTACAGAAGGTATTTATTCAGTGTACTTCCTTGTACCCAAAAAGGACTTAACCATGCGCCCTGTATTAGATCTGCGCCCAGCGAACAGGTTTGTCAAACCCCAAAAGTTTCGTATGGTGACCTTGCAGGAAGTAATCCCACTGTTATCACAAGGGGATTACATGACAACACTAGACATGAAAGATGCATACTTTCATATTTTAATGTTGCCAGCACACAGAAAATACCTCAGGTTGAAGATAGAGAACAAGCACTACCAGTTCAGAGTACTACCCTTCGGGATAGCATCTGCACCAAGGGTATTCACGAAAGTACTGGCAGTGGCAGCAGCCCACCTACGCAGGTTATCCATCCCGGTATACCCTTACCTCGACGACTGGCTCATAACAGGGGATTCTTACGAAACATGCTTCTCCAATACCCAAAAGACTGTAGACTTTTTGTCCCAACTGGGCTTCTCCATCAACGAAAAGAAGTCCAGCTTAGACCCCAGCCAAATCAAACAATTCCTAGGGGCTCTAATTCAAACAAAGGACGGCCTCGTCTTCCCCTCCAACGAGAGGGTCCAAAACATGCTGTTTCAGATCCCCCATTATGTGGCAGGTCGAGAGGTGACGGTACGCAAGGCAATGCGCTTGCTAGGGATGATGGCGTCATGTATTTATTTGGTACCTCACGCGCGCCTGCGCATGCGCCCAATGCAAGAGTGGCTCTACAGCCAGTGGTGTCAGGCCAGCGGGCAATGGGACGATCTAGTGGTGGTCTCGCAGGCCTTGGTTCTCTCGCTACGGTGGTGGACAAAAGAAAACCTGTTATTAGGGAAAACTTTTGCCACACCCGCAGTGGAAGCCACTCTAACCACAGACGCATCCCTCACAGGATGGGGGGCTCACCTATCCCATCAGACTGCTCACGGAGCGTGGACTCCGAGCTTAGCATCAAGGCATATAAACCTGCTGGAACTACTGAAAGCCTTTCAGGAACACCTACAAGGAAAGACAGTGATGGTCCTTACAGACAGCACCACAGCCATGTACTACCTCAACAAGCAAGGGGGCACTCACTCTCCAGGACTGTCCAAGCTGTCCCAGAATATATGGAAGTGGGCTCTCAAACACAACATGTTCCTACTATCACAACATGTACCAGGGGAACTCAATCTGCTAGCAGACAAACTCAGCAGAGACTTCCCCCTGCCCGAAGAGTACGAATGGCAATTGCACAAAGACATCGTCTTAGACGTCTTCACGCAATGGGGATTCCCGGAAATAGACCTGTTCGCAACTATGGAGAACTCACAATGCCAAAGTTACGCCTCCAGGTACCCCCAGAACCAGTCCAAGGGGAACGGTCTGTCGATTCAATGGTCAGGGAAATTTGTTTACGCCTTTCCCCCGACTCCCCTTCTCAACAAAGTGGTGCACAAGATGCACCAGGAGCAGGTTACCATGATACTAGTGGCCCCAATGTGGGCCCGGCAGCCATGGTTTGCTCACTTGATGGAGATGTCCCTATCTCCCCCAGTGAAACTTCCCTGCCCGTACAACATGCTGTCACAGGACAAGGGCAGGACTCTGCATCCATGCCCTCAGACCATGAACTTAGCAGCCTGGCTCCTGAGATCATAGAATTTGGACATTTACAACTCCCGCAGAGATGTATGGACATCCTCAGGGAAGCCAGAAAACCTAATACTCGCCACTGCTATTCTAGCAAGTGGAAAAGATTTGTCATGTGGTGTAAAGGTAAGAGCATCAACCCGGTTGACTGCTCTCCCACTAACATTGTTCTGTACTTGACCCATTTACTGGATTCAGGTCTAGTCTTCAATTCCATTAAAGTTCACCTAGCGGAACTTTCAGCATACACCACTTCCCAACTTAAAGTGTCGTGGTGGAAGATACCAGTTATCAAGGCCTTCATGGAGGGGGTAAAGAGAATACACCCTCCGATAGCTAACCCAGCTCCCGGATGGGACTTAAATGTGATACTTTCTAGACTCATGGGCCCTCCTTTCGAACCCATGCACAAGGCAACTCTTAAAGACCTCACTCTTAAGACTGCTTTCCTAATAGCTATCACCTCCATTAGGAGAGTAAGTGAACTACAGGCTCTTTCTGTACTAGACCCCTTCGTAACAGTTCACAAGGATAAGGTGGTTCTACGCACACACCCAAGGTTTGCACCAAAATTCATCTTGAAATTTCATGTAAACCAGTCAATAGAACTACCAACGTTCTTTCAAAACCCTTCCAGCTTGGGAGAAAAAAGTCTGCATACACTAGATGTACGCAGAGCCGTTATGTTCTACATGGAAAGAACCAGACCACTGAGAAAGACTAATCAGTTCTTTGTCTCGGTGGCAGCAGGAAGAGAAGGAGATGCTGTTTCAAAGTCCACTATATCTAGATGGATTGTTCAATGCATCACTCTCTGTTACACTCTTGCTAAGAGAGAACTACCCTTCAAGCCAAGAGCACATTCCACTCGAGGCACTGGGGCTTCCATAGCGTTCATTGCAAATGTTCCCCTTTAGTCCATCTGCAAAGCGGCTACCTGGAGTTCTGTGCACACCTTTACAAAACACTACTGTCTAGATGCACACTCTAGATCTGACTCCCAGGTGGGACAGGCAGTATTAAGACATCTTTTCTCTACTGTTCCTTCTCATAACCCACCGCCAACTCCGGGTACTGCTCGCTAGTCTATGCACAGCATGTGATTCTAAGCAGATTAACAAACATCAGAAGACAATGCATTACTTCCCATAAAAGCATTTCTGATGGTTGTATCTGCTTAGATTCACATGCGCCCACCCTTCCTCCCCGCTCGGATGGAAGGAACATAGACATCCCTTTCTATATTTCTCTCTTTTCTGTACTCACTCACGTCTAGAAGGCTCCCTCAGGGCAGAAAAATACAAACAGAGGGACCTCGACGCGTGAGGGATTGTGGGTACGACGCACGTCACTATAGGGATAGTGTTACAGACACGCCTTGTCGACCTCCCCTTTTTGACTACGAAAAACAAAATGCAATACTCCGCAGTGACCACTGGATGTCGGACCTATGGACAGCATGTGAATCTAAGCAGATACAACCATCAGATATGCTTTTACGGGAAGTAATGCATTGTCATACAACTCCAGATCCAGTACCTATTATACCTGAAGACAAACTCTTGGGTATCACGACAGCCTTAACACAAGCAGAACTACGAAAGGAAATCCAATGGACAATGAATCCTGATGCCTACCTCGCATGGCAAACTCGAGGAGAACAGTATACCATCAAGGACCATCGACCCTTTTTTTAGGGATCGCCTATATGTACCCAAGAAGGAATTAAAACAGAATATTATTTCAAACTATCACGATTCATTGATCGAAGGGCATCCTGGGATCGCCAAAAACCTAGCTAACGTGAAAGAGAACTTTTGGTGGCCTACCTGGCGTAAGGACATCATTAGTATATTCAGTCCTGCGGTGTCTGCGCACAAAATAAATCACAGAAACAAAAACCATCTGGTCTCCTACAACGACTGGACATTCCTCCAGTTCCATGGCACACTCTTTCCCTTGACTTCATCACTGATCTACCTCCAAGCCAAGGGTTCAACACCATCCTTGTAGTTGTGGACTTATTCTCCAAGATGGCCCATTTTATTCCTCTCAAAAGCCTCCCAGACGCAGCCACTTTAGCAAAAGTGTTCCTGGAGGGTGTGTTTAAGTTGCATGGCTTCCTTTCGGTTCTGGTCTCTGATCGAGGCAGCCAGTTTGTTTCAAACTTCTGGAAAAAATGTTGAGCAATGGCGAAGATCGACATTCGGCTATCTACCAGTCACCATCCCCAAACTGACGGCCAAACCGAGAGAACCAATCAGACACTCGAGCAATATTTACAGTGCATGCTGCACCACGAACAAAGAAATTGGAAAGACCTACTATGGATAGCCGAATATGCATATAACAATTCTTTGCATTCAAGCACGGGACAAACACCCTTCTATACCCTGTATGGTAGACATCCACGTACCTCTGTACTGGACCTTCCAGCCAGCTTGAAAATGCCAGCGGTAAAGACTCTACACACAACCATTACTCAGGCTTTCAAAAGGGCAAAAGAACACCTTATTCATGCCAAAGAAAAACAAAAGAAATTCGCTGACCAACACCGGGAAAAGGCCCCTGATTATCAGGCAGGAGACAGTTTGGTTAGCCGCTAAATTCATACCCATCAAGGGAACCCGGACCTTTCATCCCAGATTCTTAGGACCCTATACCATTAAGGCAATTATCAACCCAGCAGCCGTGAAACTGGATTTGCCACCTAATCTACACATCCACCCGGTATTCCATGTGTCCCTCCTGAAACCAATGCAACCCGGCACACGGATTGGGACACCACCTAAGCCCATGCTTGTTGACGGAGAACCAGAATTCGAAGTCAAAGATATCTTGGACTCTAAATACTCTAGGACCAAGCTATATTATCTCGTCGATTGGAAAGGATTTGGACCACAAGATAGATCCTGGGAGCCCAGTGAGAATATCCATGCACCACGTCTAATCAGGAAATTCCATCGGAACTTCCCAACCAAACCTGGGCCAGTCAGAAGGAACACCATGGGAGGGGCCTTAGGGGGGAGTGCCGTCACGACCCTCGCCCAAAACCCCCTCTGGCAAACCCATTGGCCAGGTGGAATCAGGACTTGGGCCTCTAGAGCCTGGCATCCTCTTCAAAAGCCCTCATGGGGCCAGGCTCATACACCATGAAAAACAATGTGCTTGGGAACTACTTTATTGTATTGTCAGCCAACATGGAGGCATCGACATAGCTTGGTCCCTAAGAACCAAGCTATGCGGTGTAGTGTTTTGGGTGTGGTAGCCTAGGGACTACTTTACCTGAACTATTTTGTTGGGGCTATTTAAACCACACCTGAGCAAGACAACACGCTTCGCGTTACTTTGCAGCTTGTAACGTGATGCTCACCATGTCCAGCTATTCCCTCGAACCTTCGGAGAAGCAGAACCTGCAAGGAGACAAAAGGAACATCATTAGCAGCAGCATCTTACCTGCAGTCTTCATCTTTAAACACTCGCAGCTACTGAGAACAGCTTCCTCGAATCTGCATGCCTCCCGGACAGAACTACCTGAAAGAGGAAGATGGAGGCAACATTAAAGAAAGCTGTAGAGACATTTACAAATTACGAACTGCTCAAAAGGCTTACCTCTCGGCTGGCACCACTCCGGACATTCCACTCGCGCTGAAGAACACCGCGACCTAAAAGGAAGGAAAACATAGGTTGTCAAAGGCAAGACTTCGCAGCGCTGCGCATAGCACTTACTTACCACATCATAGTGCTCTTAATGCGCCATCATTTACCAGCGGGGCTCAACCAAGCCAGTTCGCCGCGTTGAAGCTCCGCATACCTAAGGGAGAAAAAAGAGACATTTTAAACAAAGAAAGGCATGCAGGATAGCAACAAAACTAAAGAACAGCAATAAGACCTACCTGAACAATATGAAACGGGCCGGCGTCAGTGAAGTAACTGGACCGCACTCGCCCAAGAAAGACAACGCGCCCCTGCAAAGAAGGCAGGACGGAGAGCACGCCTAATTCTACCACAAGGTGAGTAGAGGGCGCCAGAGGGACTGAAATCATACAGGGTGGAGGGAGGATACTTACCCCAGTCGGTTAGTCTTGAACACAGTCCTCCTGTATTTTCAGGCAGAACCTTCCCCGCAGACCACATCAGGGCAACGCTGAGAAGCATACCAGCAAGTAACCCGGCCGGGTGGTGTCCCTGTGGATACCAGGTGAGCGTAACACCGGGAATACCCTGAAGCACCGAAAGGGGAAATTGGCAGTACATCGAAACCCAAAATCATCTACCCCGACCAAAAAACCTTCGACCGACGAGTCAAGAGGCGACTCTCCTCGGAGGAAGAAATTTAAGAGGTTGAGATCGGGGAGTGGCTCCCACCACTCCTCATTGTCGCCAAAGAAGTCCAAAAAGAGGCAACATGGGTCGGCTTCTTCGACTTCATCGGCGGACACCTCCCCTGAGAGGGTATCTTGCCCGACAAAAAAATTCCCTCTTGCTTAATAGGAGCTTTTAGGGCAGAAATGCTAAAAATAATTGAAAAGCAGCAACCCACGGCAAGCCATGCTCCTACCGCGCCTTCTAAAGAAGACGGTAAGGAAAGGACTCAACCTAAATCCCACATGCCCTCGAGCCCGGGGGACGAAGGTCTGAACCTCACTTAGAGCCGTTGAGACCTCGATGCGATGACATATCATCGACAGATCCATCAAGCCGAAAATAAACTCAGGTCAAGGTCATCAACACCATTGACGCCGGCTGCGCCTTTGATGCCAGCCAAGCTCTCGACATAGGCGTCACCTTTGACAGCGTCGACGCTAGTTGCGCCATCAATGCCCGCTGCGACATCGACGTTAAGCACCCCATCAAAACCTATGGTACCGTTGAAAAAAGTTTCAAAGACTCTTCCAGCATCGAATCCACTTTACATCAAACCCTTGATGCCTGAAAAAACGTATGTGCCACTATATAGGAAGGACTATTTTAAGTCCTGTACCTCACTTTATGAGGAGAATGAGCCCTCAGACAACGATGCACCATTTGACCTCCAATTTGGTACAACAAATGTGCCAGAAAGTTTCATCTCTGAGGAATCAAGGTTGAAAGACCTTTATGACAATCGGCAGACAGCCAGTGGGGTGGACACCTCACCAGAGTTAGAGTTTGGAAGACCAAAGGCTGGGAAGCATGCTGATGCATCATATAGGCAGCTCATGTCCATGGTAGTGGAATATATGGGGTGGAGTAGGCCTCTGTTACCATTTGAACAGGATGATCTGACGGACATCCTGGAAAAGGGTCCTCAGTCAGATCTTATATTACCTTTCTACATTGCTCTCCAAAAAAAGGTGGCAGCGAATTGGGAGATGCCAGAAATCAATCCAGCTGTGAATAAAAAGGTGACCAAAAAGTACCGCCCTTCCAGTAGTGACCCTGACTACCTGTCTAAATACCCCACTCCAGAGAGTCTGGTGGTACAGGCAGCTACCACAACTTCTAAGCAAGCAGCTTACCCTACGATCCCTCCAGATAGGGACAACAAAAGAGTAGATGGACGGGCAAGGAAGGTATTTTCTGCAGGGATTATGGCACTCAAATCAGCTAACTCCACATATGCCCTTGCAAAATTTACATTCACTCTATGGGACTGCATTTCCATTGCAGCAGAGCACATTCCCGAGGGGGATGAAAGAGACGGGTTCTTAGCTATATTTAGAGACGGCAAAGAAGCCATGTGCGAGTCTCTTCAGTCAGGTCTGGAAACTGCTGACAGCATCAGCAGAGCCAGAGATATTGCTACTAGCACCGTTATACGCAGATTTGCATGGTTGAGGAAGTCGAGTTTTGCACTGGATTTGCAATTCAGACTCATCAACCTGCACTTTGACGGGTCTCACCTTTTTGGCAACAAGGCTGACGAGAGCCTTGAGAAGTTGCAGACCGCAAAGGTGGCAGCCAAATCCTTAGGTGCTGCTATTAGGCAGCCTCAGCCTTTTAGCTCTAGTGGACAGCCTTGGAGTGGTAGATCTTTTCGCTACTAGTCCTCAGTTGGTAGAGCGAGAGGAATGGCTGGTCAGAGGGGCCAAAGTAAGTTCCCTCGTGGTGGACGAGGCAGAGGTGCGATGCCAGCTCAAGCAGGGGCATCTTTACCATCTGACATTGCATCAGCCGCCTCAAAACCTCTCTGAGGTCTTGAGTCACAACTCACCAGTGGGGGGAGCAGACTGTCTCACCATCTAGAAGAATAGTGAAACATTACTTCGGATGCTTGGGCATTGGACACCATAGCCCATGGGTACTGCCTTCCTTTCATACAGAGACCTCCGAGCGATCCAGCGGGGAGCCACTCTTTGAGGATTCCAGATCCGCTCCTTGTGCAGGACATTTTAACCCTGCTAGAGAAAGGCACTGTAGAGCTGGTGCCTGTAGCAGAGTGGAACAAGGAATGGTATTCCCCTTATTTCCTAATACCCAAAACGGACAGATGACTGAGACCCATCTTGGACTTGAGATACTTGAACAAGTTCCCCAGGAAGGACAAGTTGAAGATCGTCACACTTTTGCAGATCCTTCAGGCCCTCCAGCTCCAGGATTGGTTGGTGTCATTGGACCTTCAGGATGCTTACTTTTGCCAATCCATCTAAAACACAGAAAATACCTGGTGTCTGCAGTTGGCGGTTCTCATTATCAATTTCGAGTCTGGCCTCTGCCCAAGGGTTTTCACCAAACTGTTGGTGGTAGTGGCAGTGAGTCTTAGGAGAGGGGGGATTCACGTTTACCCCTACCTGGACAATTGACTGATCAGGGCGCGATTATTTCAAAGTTACCTGCCACTCTCTTCACGGACTGTGCTTCTCCCTCAATCAAAGTCCCATATGAGACCACCTCAGAAACTCCCGTTCATCAGAGCTGTTCTGGATACATCCTTGGGAAAGAGCTTGCCACCCAATGTGAGGGTATAAGATATTATACAGATGGTCACCAAGTTTCAAAGTGACCAGCGTCTCCCAGCCTTCGATTTTTTGAGGTTACTCGGCCTCAAGGCATCCTGCATCTTTCTGGTGCCAGTGGCCCGCTTGAGAATGAAATCCCTTCAATGGGCTCTGAGAAATCACTGGTCCCAGTTCTCAGGAAAGATGTTGGACTTACTTCAGGTTTCAAGCAGGGTCGCACAGGGTCTTCTGTGGTGGGCCTGCGAGGACAACATTCTGAAGGGAGAAATCTTTTGGCAACCATGGCCGAAGATAACAGTAGTGACGGACGCCTCACTCACGGGGTGGGGCGCCCACACCAACGATCTGACAGTCAGTTGTTGTTGGTCTCCATCTGAGTCTGATAGGGAGAATTCTCTGTTAAGGCTAATTTCCCAAACCTAGTGAGTCCCCCAGCAGCTTTGCTGGATTTTTGGGGTTTATTTCTTTCTCCTGCTAAGAGCGAGACTTTTTCTCCCACTCTTAGGCATGATTTGAGAATGTCCTTTGACTGTAAATGTGTTTTATGGGCTATGGGGTCTTTTACTCCATAGGGCTTCATGTGTTTTTGGTATGTGTGTTACACAGCACCCTCAGTGCAGTAACATAGGGGTGTCATAGTGACCCCCAAACATAGACTCCATACCCGGGGACTGACTACTTTCTCACAGGGCATGTAAAGTCACCATTGGCTTTACTAGTGTCAAATTGTGAACAGAACCAGTACAAACCATCATATTGTGGAAGTACTGGTAGGGGTAATTCGATTGCCCCTGGGTCTGTTTTTTAAGGGGGCATTGTCGAGTTTCTGGCTGGTGGCAGTGGATACCACGCGAAATATTCCACCGGAATATTTCCTAGGGGATTTTCCCATTGATTTTAAACGCACCACTTTTTGGTGCAATGTTAAAGATACCACCGGGTTATTTATTTAATATTTATTCTCCGATTGGGTCTTTTTGCCAGGACTCGGTTTTAAAATGGTGTTTGTGTTCACCTCTGAAACTCTGACCCAAGTCGAGCCCTTTGTTCCACTTTTTGGCGGGCTTCTCCACAGAAGCCCTCCAAATGGTGCCACTCTGTCTGGTGTCTACAGGATGTGTGGGAGGGGGGATTAGGCACCCTGGACTGAGTAACCTTGGCAACTCAAGTCGCACTCTTGTATGATTGGCCCAGTGGTGAGCCGCCCGGCTCACCACTTAGCATGTTTGAGTGACAGCTAGGCTGGTGAATGGGGGTTTTTCTGCTTTGGGGACTGGAACTTCAGAAGTCGCCACAGGACCTAAAGAATACGAAGAGGGGAGAAGCTGAGCCATCTACAACGACAACACCACCAGTGGAGCCTTGTTGTACGAACTCACTACTTTCCCAATGACAGAGGAGATGTTCTTCCAGGAGAGTCTTCTTCCCTTTGAGCTGGTGGGACCAACCAGTTTGCCTTTTTCGCCTTCCTGGATGTCTCATGGTCAAATCGCCCGTGCCAAGCACCCTGGCGGCCGGATAGCCACACTTCACCACTACCGCAAATAAAAGGGTCGTCCCTTTTAATCGGGAACTCCGCGGCTGGTTTCTCCCCTGGCAGTGCAACGACCTCCAGCTTTCTTCCTCATCGAGACCATCTCTTCCCCTGGTCGAAGCCACGACTTGCACCCGCTGCCAGGAACAACTGCCACCGTTGGAGCTTTCGCACCATTTCACGTACTGTGTCCCGTCTAGTCTCCCTTGCAACAGATTGTCCAAGGTGTCCCGTAAATCCTTTACTTTCTAACTAGGTTGACCTCAGACCTGCTAACTTTGCCTTTCTGAACTGATCCAACCTCTTTTTGACTTTTCTGCAAATACTTTGAGTGCATTTCCACTGTGTGATCTTGGGCACATTCCGCCTTGTTCTCTCCAAGAGTGGGCCTGGCCTATGAACTTTTTGCTCTACAGTAGACCCTGCCTTTCTTGACTTGCTGTGGTTTCTTAAAAGTGTTGGTACTGTGTTATTTTCCTACTCTGCCTTTTCTCTCCCTTTTTAAACGAATTATTGGAGTACCATCTACAGTTACGCGCTCACCCCTGTTTTGCTAAATGAGTGGTGTCTTAACCTAGACTTGTCGAATAATTAACTAGGGAGGTGTATATACTTATAGTGACTGTTTGAACTTGCTTGATATATTAGTGCCAGTGTATTTTCATAAGTATGTCTTTAAATACATAATTATATACTTTTATACCAAAGCTCTGGTCAGTGTTTGCTTGTCCTATTTTATTTTTAGCCCTATTGTGTATACTCTATATACTGCCTAACTCTTCTTGAGAGAAGTCTGACTGCTCAGCCACAGCTACCAGGTGAATCTGGATAGTGCAGACTGCTACCAATTGGGTTTACTGCTTTCTCCTGTAGTCTTAAACTTTTTGCAGTGGTCCCTAATGGAACTGCACAGGTTTCTGCCTAACAGAGTCCAAACTACATATCAATCTTTTTGAGCTGATGGCAGTCAGACTAGTGCTGAAGGCCTTCCTGCCCTCTATGCAGGGAAAGAATGTCCTGATAATGATGGACAACACAGTGGCCATGTAGTACCTCAACAAGAGAGGTGGTGTATGGTCATTACTACTGTGCAGAGAAGCAATGCAGCTCTGGTATTGGGCAAATCAAGAAGGAATCTCTGTATCGGCTGTTCATATAGCCGGAGAAGAGAACACAATGGCGGACCCTTTGAGCAGGCAGAGCACAGCACACGTGGGAAGTCATTCAAGAGATCTTCACCCTTTGGGAAACCCCTCAAGTGGATTGGTTTGCAACCAGTGTCAACAGGAAATGCGAACTGTACTGCTCCAGGGAATTTCCCCAAGATGAGCTCTTGGGGATGCGTTTGTAGTGGACTCGGAGTTTCCACTCCTCTACGCGTTTCCTCCAGTCCCTGTCATTCCTCATGTAATCAGGAGATTGAGAAAGTTCGGGAAACACATTTTCCTAATTGCCCCGGATTGGTCCAGGAGGACGTGGTACCCGGACCTTCTGGACATGTACATTTATTCTCCAATACGTCCTGCACTAAGAGGGGACCTTCTCTCACAACAGGAGGGTCAAGTTCTCCATCCAGAGGTCAAAACACTCAGCCTTCACGCATGGTTTCTGAGAGGCTGAGATACAAGTATTGGGACCTCCCGGATGATGTAATGGAATGTTTGCTTTCGGCCAGAAGGCCATCATCAAAGTCTTTGTACCGTTGCCGTTGGAACAAATTCTGCAACTGGTGCAGGGACAAGAATGTAGAACCTTTTCTGTGCAAAACACCTGAGGTGTGATACTTTGTACTATCCTTAGCAAATCTGGGACTCCGGGTTGGAACTATTGAAGGCTATTTCATGGCGCTATCCATCTTTAAGCAGTTGTCTGAAGAATGTTAACATTTCAAGATTCCACCGGTGACACAATTTCTAAAGGGGCTCACCAATGTCCCACCATCTCCTTTCCAGGTTCCAATTTGGGACCTTAATCTGGTACTAACATTTCTAATGTGTGCACCCTTTGAAACTTAACAATCATGTCCTTTAAGATTGGTAACTTTTAAAACCATTTTCTTGGTAGCTCTACCTTCAGCCCGTAGAGTGAGTTGCAGGCACTTTCGTCCAAGCCACCCTTTACTATCTACCTTAATGATAGGGTTGTTCTGAGGGTTAAACCTTCATTTTTACCCAAAATAATTTCTGATTTTCATATACGACAGAAAATGTTTTACCTTCTTTCTATCCCCCACCTCATCCTGGCAAGGAGGAGGAGAGGTTACATAGGTTGGACCCCCTCGCAGAGCTCTGAACTTATATATATATCTAGACTGTCAAAACTCTGCATTGATGATCAACTTTTCATTTGCTATACGGCCCACATACTGGGTCAGGTTGTTACAAAACAAACCTTATACAGATGGATCATTTTGGCAATCTCAGAATGTTATAGACTGGCAGGGAAGGATCCTCCTGAAGGATTAAGTGCCCGTTCCACCAGGGGAATAGATACCTCTACACCCTTGCAAAGGGGTGTACCGATAAAAAGTATTTGTGAAGCAGCAACGTGGTCTACTATTCACACGTTCACTAAGCATTATTGCCTGGAATCTTCCCTCGGTCAGGATGGTAACTTTGCAAAAGCAGTCCTGCATTCGGCTCATGAGAACCATTAAAAACTAAAGTCTTCTCCCTCCACCAAATCAAATACTGCTTTACGAGTCTATCAAAAATGAGGAATACGTGGGAGGACACAATCTATTCGAAGTACAAATTACTTACACCTGGTAACGTTCTTTCGGAGCAGGTGGGAGAACGAGTTTCAAGGTGGGACTGGTCTTCACCAGGTACGTGGCCTACTGCATATCCTTCAGCGTCGCAGGGCAGATATACCCAGCAAGCAACAAGGCAGAGTACGCCCAGACCTCAGCGACCACAGGGCCCTACTCCTATGCCACCTAACGCCCCACCGGCCTGTGAGGACAGATTCTTCGAGAAATTCCTCATGCTTAAGGGATCCCCTCAGATGTGATCAGGGATATGCTACCTCCTGTCCCTCCCCCTCCACCCATAGTCATTCCTCCTACGGCTCCAGTGCCTCAGATCCCACCCAGCTTCTGCTGCCCGAACCGACCCCTGCGGTTCCGGCTCCTCTGCCTCTTGCACCCCAGGCGATTCCATACCAGCCTACGCAGCAGCCTCCGGACCCAGTCGCCACACCTCAACCTGCGGCGCCCGGTACTCCTCCACCTATCCCTGACCAAGCGGACACCCTGGTGGACACTGATGAGGAGGAGGACCCCGACAAACTGTCTTCAGCCAAGGCTTTACATGATCGACTTTCAGCTCTGGCCGAATACTTGAGGCTTCCACAACCAGAGGTTAAACAACCTGAGGCGGGGGTCTTGGCCGAAGTCCTCACTCTACGCCCCGCGGCTAGGACAGGAATTCCGTTGTAGAAGGACGTTGTCGCTTTGGCCAGGAAGGGATGGCTTAAACCCCATTCGGCTCAGGCCACCAATCAGCGCCTCAATGCCAAGTACAGGCAATTGGAGGGCGATACACTCTTACTGCACTCTTCAATGATTGCTGCAGCCTCCATCTACTATAAGCCTCAGTCTTCCTCGGCCACCTCGTCCTCAGCCCTGCTAGGCAAGGAGGAGAAGATCTTGGAGGCATATCGAAAAAAGGTCTACTCCAACGCCTTTCTGCACCTTTGCCAGTCTAACACAGACGCCATGCTCGCAGCCGTTAACCAGAGGCTTTGGTGGGAAATAGCTGACTTCCTTCCGGAACTTCCGGTACACAGTCAGGCACGCTTCAAGGCGGGGCTGGCAGAAGCAAAGTTGGTTGCCCAAGACATCGGAGTCCACAGTGGCGCATCTAGACACCACAGGTCTTGCCATCTGCATCGCCACGGACATGAGAAGGACTGCCTGGCTATGGGCTACCAAATTGAACCCGGATGTCCAGGAGTGCATATTGGACCTTCCATTCAAGGGTAGCGACCACATTCATTCTACCACCGATGAGGAACTTGATAAGAAGAACAGCTCCCAGACTGAAAAATCCTTATCTATCCTCATGAAGTCCACGCCCAAGACGTACAGCCAGATGCACCAGCGTTCCTACAAGGGGCGGGTTTTCATCAGGTTCCGGACTTCCAGGAATGAAGGTCCAGGCAGCCGGACCGCTCTCCAAGTCAGCACTGCCGCCAACAGCACAAGGCGGGGAATAAGGGATTCTTTCAGTCCCCCTCCCCAGCCTGAGCCTCAGAGGGAAAGAAGGCATGAAATTCCCCCCCCCACGTGTCTCCGGGAGGGGTGACCGGGGGTCAGACTTGCCCTTCATGCATAGTATTGGCATGCAAAGTTCCGGACCCCTGGATTTTATCTGTAGTGTCCACGGGCTACTGCCTACCGGTTCCTCCCTCTCCTCTCTCCTCCCCTCCACTCCCACAGATTGGGACAACTCTTTTGCTCTGTTGGTGGAAATTCGATTGCTCATAGAGTCAGGCAGTGGAAGAAGTCCCAGCCTCCCAGTGTGGTATGGGCTTCTACTCCAGGATTTTCACCATACACAAGATGTGTTGGACCTTTCCACCCTGAACCTTTCCCTCCCTCTTCAAATGTTCAATATGGTTACCCCGACGTTTATTGCGGAGACACTGGGCAGGGGATACTGGATGTGCTCGCTGGATCGGAAATACGTGTACCTCAAATCATGATTTAGCAGCCTCATCGGTCCTTCCTGAGGTTCAGGATCATGTCCTTCCATTTCCAATACAAGGTTCTACCCTTTGGCCTCAGTTCAGCCCCCACGGTCTTTACCAGGCTTATGAATGCAGTGGCAGCCCTTCTCAGGGCCCAAGGTCACCATGTCTACCCGTACCGAGATGACTGGCTCGTCAGGGCGAGATCCCCAGTGGCGGGCCATCACACCTCCTCCGCCCTCATGAATACACTGCACAAATTGGGATTTTCCATCATTCTCAAGAAGTCACAGCTGCAGCCGACACAGAGTCTGGTGTTTCAAATGGATTGTGTCCTCCCACGTATTCCTCATCTTAGATATCTTGTCTCCCAGCTTTGTTGCTTCTGAAAATAAAATTCAGCAGAGGGCACTGTGTTCGAGGCCGCTGAGTCGTAGTGCCTCGAGGGCCGCAGTCGAGCGTCTAGTTCATCCGCTGTATAAAGAGCTCGAGCAGCGTCCATTACTTCAGTTCTGTTTTTCCGAACAACTGCTTCGTGTCACGAACGGCGCATCAGGCTTTTTCCTCGACGATGTCCTCGTCATCTACTCCCACCACACCCAAGACAGGTTAAAAAAAATGTCAGAAGTGTGGTAGGAAAATGTCAATAACCGACCCACATCGGAATTGCCTCTGGTGTCTCAGCCCAGACCATGGGGTTGACGAGTGCGGTTCCTGTCAGAGCATGTCCAATAAGGCTCTTAAGGAACGGAGAGGTAAGCTGGCGGTGGGGGAGGAAACTTACAAGTCTTCTAAAAGACTAAAAGATTCAGAAGAATCTAGTCGAAAATCTCGACATGGGTCGAGGAGGAAGAGATCGAAGAGTCGCTTGAGGAAATCCTCCTCTTCTTCGACTAAGAAGTCAAAAATGCGACATAACAGGTCTTCTTCCTTCTCTGAGAGGAGAGTGACTTATCCATCCAAGCACGATTCTCCTGAAAAATGGAAGGCCTTTAGGGCTTCGATGCTTAAAATATTCGAGAAGACGAGCCAGACCTCTTCGAAGATGCAGCGTGAAGATCATGCCCCTGCCCACCCTAAAAGTGACAGAGGGAGATCAAAGACTAAACACGCAAGAGACGAAAAAGAGTCGAGAGTGTCATCAAGGGAAAGTTCCTCGACACCTCGTACTAAGACGAAACCTCCAGTGCATAAATCAGTGGTAGCAGAATCGAAATCGAAAGTCGACTCGACACAGTCGATGACTACATCGTCGAAACCGCATACGAAAGTGGTGTCTACACCCTTGACTGTATCAAAGCCTTCTTCGACAGTATCAAAGCCTCCTTCGAAAACGTCAAAGCCAGCGTCTTCTTTATCGACGCCTTTGATGCCTTTATTGAGGCATTCTTTAATCCCGATACCCAAGTCGACGCCATTGCCCATGCCTAAATCGATACCACCCTCTTTACCTGAAAAAGCTTTCCATCCTCAACCCAGACAGGAATTTTTTCAGATCCATGTCATCCAAGAGGATGTTACTTCAGCTGGAGTTAGGTTTGGAGCCAGAGTGGTCCCTGAAGAGCTAGTGGACCCGAATTCCAAGATAACAGATCTTTATGACTGTCTCCCAAATGCCACTGGCCTAGACACTTCCCCTAAGTGGATTTGGAGAGACCAGACCCTAGAGATCATGCAGATCCTAGTTATAGAAATCTCATGGGAAGGGTCATTGATTTTATGTGTTCGAAGGCAGCTTCCCCAAATTTCAACCAGGATGATATGACAGACATCCCGAGTGAAGGTCCTCTAAAAGTTCCTGTTCTTCCATTCCATAAACCACTTCAGAAGTGGGTGATGGTAAATTGGAATACTCATGATTCGGTTTCAGCAGTAAACAAGAAAATACAGGCTATCTTTATAAGATCCGGAATACCTATCTAAACATCCCTCCCCTGAAAGTCTAGTGGTACAAGCTGCAACCTCCACTAGGCAATCAGCTTACCCCTCAATACCACCAGACAGGGATGATAAAAAAGTTGATGCTTGGTTCCGGAAAGTTTTTTCTTCGGGCAGCATTGGCCCTTAAATTGACAAATGTAACTTGTACTTTAGCAAGATTTACATATTCCCTGTGGGACTGCATGACATCAGCGGCTGAACAGATCCCAGAAAGGGGAGGAACGGGATGGTTTCCTGGCGATAGTAAAAGATGGTAAAGAGGCTATGGAGGAATGCCTTCAGTCAGGACTTTACACTGCTGATAGTGTAAGCAGGTCCATGGCATCTAGCACGGTCCTACGCATATTTGCATGGCTGGGGAAATCTGGCTTTGCATCTGATGTGCATTCTAGATTACTCAATATGCCTTTTCAGTGCTTGAGGTTGTTTGGCAGCAAGGCGGAGGAGAGCTTGGAGAAGCTGCAGATCTCCAAAGTGGCAGCGAAATCACTTAGCACTGCTATAAGACGGCCTCAACAACACTCCTACGCAGGCTCATCTTCCTGGAGGAGTCGCCCCTTTCGTTTCTACTCCTGTTTTGGAAAAGGGAGGGGGCAGGCAAGTCAAAGAGGCCAACAGAGAAAACCCTTTCGTGGTGGAAAAGGGAGAGGTGCTAGATCAGCCCCAGCAGCGACTACTACCTCCTCAGCCACTGCTGCAGCAAAGCCACTTTGAGGTCTTCACCCACAAGACCCCGGTGGGAGGCAGAATCACTCGGTATCTGGACGAATGGCGGGGCATTACGTCAGATGCCTGGGCACTAGAGATAGTGACCCATGGTTACTGCCTTCATTTTCATCAAAGACCTCAAAATCATCCACCGGGAGCCAACTCTGTAAAAATTCCAGACCCGCTCCTTGTGCAGGAAATTTTAACCCTGCTAGAGAAAGGTACAATAGAACATGTACCTGTAGCGGAAAGGAACAAGGGTTGGTACTCCCCTTATTTTCTCATCCCCAAAAAGGATGGAGGATTGAGACTCATCTTGGACTTAAGAAATTTGAACAAATTCCTCAGGAAGGACAAGTTCAAGATGGTGACCCTTTCTCAGATCCTTCAGGCTCTTCAGCTTCAGGACTGGCTGGATTCATTGGACCTTCATGATGCTTACTTTCATGTGCCAATCCATCTCAAGCACAGAAAGTACCTGAGGTTCGCAATTGGTGGTTCTCATTATCATTTTCGGGTTCTACCATTTGGGCTGACCTCCGCCCCAAGGGTTTTCACCAAACTGATGGCGGTGGTGGCTACGAGTATCAGGAGAAGGGGCATTCACATCTACCCTTATCTGGACGATTGGCTAATCAGGGCAAGTTCACCCAAACAAGCCCAGGAACATCTGACCTTGACCTGCCACTTCTTACACAGACTGGGCTTCTCCCTCAATTACAAGAAGTCACAAATGACTCCAAATTAATCAGAGCAGTCCTGGATACTCCCTCAGGGAAAGCCTCGCCTCCCGAGGAGAGAGCTCACCACATTCTGCAGATGGTAACAAAGTTTCAAAATGCCCAACTACCGGCATTCGACTTTCTAAGGTTGCTAGGTGTTAGGGAGAATTCTCTGTTTAGGCTGAATTTCCTAACCTAGTGAGTTCCCCAGCAGCTTTGCTGGATTTTTGGGGTTTATTTTTTTCTCCTGCCAAGAGTGAGACTCTTTTACCCTCACTCTTGAACATGATTTGAGTGTGTTTCTTTGACTCTAGATGTGTTTAATGGGCTATGGGGTCTTTTATTCCATAGGGCTTCATGTGTTTTTGTGATGTTTGTTACACAGCACCCTCAGTGCAGTAACACAGGGGTGTCGTAGTGACCCCCCAGTATAGACTCCATACCCTGGGACTGACTACTGTCTCCCAGGGCATGTAAAGTCACCATTGACTTTACTAGTCTTGAATTCTGAACAGAACCAGTACAAACCATCATATTGTGGACGTACTGGCCGGGACAATTCGATTGCCCCGGGGTCTGTTAGTCGAGGGGGCACGTCTCCGTCCCCCCTGATCGAGTTTTGGCTGGTGGCAGTGGATACTACTTTTTATATTCAACCGTGAATATTTCTCTATGGGATTTTCCCATAGTTCGAGGCTACTATCTTTATTTATTTAATTACGATAACCTCGAAAATACCGCCGGTCTATTTATTTATTATTAATTCTCCGGTTGGTATTTTTTGCCAAAACTCGGTTCTAAAATGGCGTTTGTGTTCTCTTCTGTGACTCCAATCCAAGTCGAGCCCTTTGTTCCACTTTTTGGCGGGCTTCTCCACAGAAGCCCTCCAAAGTGGTGCCACTCTGTCTGGGGTACTTAGGAAGGGTGGAGGGGGATTTAGGCACCCTGGACTGAGTTGCCTAGGCAAATCAAGTCGCACTCCGTCCTGACCACTTAGCATGTTTGAGTGACAGCTAGCCTGAGTGAATGGGGGTTTTCTGCATAAAAGCAGGGCTTTGGGGACTGGAACTTCAGAAGTCGCCACAGGACCTAAGAATCCGACGAGGGAGAAGCTGAGCCGACCTGCTACGACGACACCACCGGTGGAGCCCTGCTGAACCGTCTCACCACTTTTCCCAACGACAGAGGAGATCTCCCGCCGGAGAGTCTTCTTCCTTTGACTGGTGGGGATAACCAGTTTCACTGTCTTTTCGCCTTCCCGAAGCATCTCGTGACCGCCTTGCCTGTGCCAATCACCCCGGCAACCGGAATACCATGTTTTACCACGACCGCAAAATAAAGGGTAATACCTTTAACCGGAAAACTCTGCGGCTGGTTTCTTCCCTGGCAGTGCAACGACCTTCATCTTTCCTCCAAGTCGAGATCTTCTCTTCCTCTGGACGACGCCAAGACTTGCACCCGCTGCCAGGAACAACTGCCACCGCTGGAGGATCCTTCCCACTTAAGGTACCGTGTTCCGCCTGGCTTCCCTTGCCACCGACTGTACGGGGTAGATTTAGCCCCCGGCTTTCGAACCTGGGTTAGCCTGGGACACCCTGGCTAAACTTTTCTGAGCCTCTCTTAAACACTTTTTGAACTCTCTGCAAGACTTTCAAAGCCTAGTGTAACTGTGTGATCTTGTGCGCATTTGTGCTCTGCTCTCTCTAAGAGTGGGCCCAGCCTATGAACTTTGGCTCACAAGTGACTTTTGCTCTTCTGCCTTGCTAAAAGTGTTCCTAAATCTTAGAGTGGTGTATCTTCACATTTTCTGCCTTTTTCCCCTCCCTTTTTCATAAACCTATTGGAGTGCCATCTATAGTTAAGCGCTCACCTCTGTCTGGAAATAAGTGGTGTTAACTAAGACTTGTCTGATAAGGAATATGGGTTGTATATATCATAATAGTAACTGTGTTTAGAATGTTTTACAAATAAGGGTGCAGGAGTGTTTAAAACAGTGTGTTTTTAAATAAATAATGATATTCTTTGATACCAAAGCTCTGGTCAGTGTTTGCTTGTGCTATTGTATCTGAGTGCCTATTGTGTATACTTTGCATACTGCCTAACTCTTCTTGAGGGAAGTCTGACTGCTCAGCCACAGCTACCAGGTAAATCTGGGTGGTACAGACTGCTACCAAGTGGGTTTACTGCTAACACCTGTAGTCCTAAATCTTTTGCAGTGTTCCCAAAGGGAACTGCACAGGTTTCTGCCTAACACTAGGCCTCATGGCATCCTGCATTTTTCTGTTGCCAGAGGCCAGATTGAGGATGATATCCCTTCAATGGGCCCTCAGGACTCAATGGTCCCAATTTTCGGGGGAGATGTCAGATCTTCTGCAAGTCCCGGCCAGAGTGGCTCAAGATCTTCTTTGGTGGGCTTGCAAAGAAAACATCCTCAGGGGGGAATGTTTTTGGCAACCATGGCTGGAGATAACGGTAGTGACAGACACCTCACTCACGGGGTGGGGAGCCCACACCAATGATCTGACAATCAGCGGTCGTTGGTCTCCATCTGAGTCCAAACTACACTTCAACCTTTTGGAGCTGAGGGCAATCAGACTAGCGCTGAAGGCCTTTCTGCCCTCGGTACAGGGAAAGAATGTCCTGATAATGATGGACAACACAGTGGTTATGTGCTACCTCAACAAAAGAGGAGGCATAGGATCACTCACACTGTGCAGAGAGGCAATGCAGCTCTGGTTCTGAGCAGTGCAAGAAGGAATCTCTCTATCAGCAGTTCACCTAGCTGGAGAGCTGAACACAGCAGCGGACGCTCTGCGCAGGCAGAGCACAGTCTCCCATGAATGGGAACTAACTCAGTAAGTCCTTCAAGAGATCTTTGCCCTTTGGGGAACCCCTCAAGTGGATCTGCTCACGACCGGTGCCAACCAAAAGTGCGAACTGTACTGCTCAAGGGAATTTCCCCAAGAGGAGCTCTAGGGGACGCATTTGTGGTGGACTGGGTATTTCCACTTCTCTATGCATTTCCTCCAGTCCCCGTGATTCCTCAGGTAATCAGGAGGTTGAGAAAGGTGAGGAAAACCATGATCCTAATTGACCCGGATTGGGCCAGGAGGACGTGGTACCCGGACATTCTGGACATGTCCATCTGCCCTCCAATACGTCTTCCACAAAGAGAGGATCTTCTCTCGCAAGAGGAAGGTCAGGTCCTCCATCCAGAGGGCAAGACACTCATATCTCAGCCTCTCAGAAACCATGCGTGAAGACTAAGGATTGGGACCTCCCAGATAATGTAATGGAGATTTTGCTTTTGGCCAGAAGGCCAGCAACTAAATCCCTGTACCGGTTTCGTTGGGACAAGTTTAGTAACTGGTGCAGGGATAAGAATGTGAATCCATTTTTATGTAGTACTCCAACAGTACTTTCTTTCCTCTTACACTTGGCCAATTTGGGGCTCCAAGTTGGCACTATAAAAGGATATTTGGCAGCGCTATCTATCTTTAAGCGTTCCTCGGAAGAGGTGTCCTATTTTAAAATGCCCTTAGTCATTCAATTCTTGAAAGGGCTAACAAATGTGTACCCTCCGACACCTTTTCAGGTGCCCATCTGGGATTTGAATTTAGTCTTAGAATTTCTCATGTGTGCCCCTGTCAAACCTTGACATTCTTGCCCATTAAAATGTCTCACTCTTAAAACAATTTTGTTGGTGGCTATAACATCATCCTGCAGGGTAAGTGAGTTGCAGGCACTTTCTTGTAAGCCTCCTCACACCATTTTCCATAGAGACAAAGTTATTCTAAAAGTCAAATGATCTTTCTTGCCTAAAATAATATCTGATTTCCATCTGTCACCTAAAATTACCTTACCTTCTTTTTACCCTCCTCCTCACGCTGGTAAGGAAGAGGAAAGGTTGCATAGACTGAACCCAAAAAGGGCTCTCAGTTTCTACATTTCCAGATTGGCAAATCTTAGACAATGTGACCGACTATTTGTCGGGTATACTGGACACAAATTGGGCCTTGGAGTGTCTAAACAAACCCTATCCAGATGGATCATTCTAGCGATTTAGGAGTGCTATAATTTGGCTGGAAAAGAGCCTCCAGATATATCAAGGGCTCATTTAACCAGGGACATGGCAACTTCCCGGCTCTTCAGAGGGGTGTCCCGGTGCGGGATATTTGTGCTGCAGCCACTTGGTCGTCAATGCACATCTTTGTGAAGCATTATTGCTTGGACTCTACCTCATATCAAGGAGGACTCTTTGCAAAAGCTGTCCTTAATTCAGTCCATAATTGAATTTTCTGGTACTCCCTCCCCCAAATTCGTACTGCTTTTAGAGCCTATCTAAGATCAGGAATATGTGGGAGGACACAATCCATTCGAAGAACAAGTTACTTACCAACTGTAACGTTCTTTCGATTGGATGTTCCTCCCACGTATTCCTCATCGACCCTCCCAACCTACCCCTCCGTACAGTTTGCGCCAGTTGCACTCGAACTTCCTTAAGAGCCTGACAACTTTAAAGCCTGAACAGCTGATGGGACCGTGAACACCGTAAAAACAGAACTGAGGTAACGGGTGCTGCTCAAGCCCTTTATACAGCGGATGACATTGACGCTCGACAGCGGCCCTCGGGGACTACGACTCTGCGGCCTTGAACACAGCGCCCTCTGGTGAATTTTTTTTTCCGAAGCAGCAAAGCTGGGAGACAAGATATCTAAGATGAGGAATACATGGGAGGAACATCCAATCAAAAGAACGTTACAGTTGGTAAGTAACTTGTTCTTCTGGGCCTCATCTGGGACACAAACTCCGAGAGAGTTTTTCCCTTGGAGGACAAAATCCCAGCCATCAAGAGAGCCACGGGTCATTTACTCAGCATGGTGATACCAGCACCTCTTGGGTATCATGGCTGCATGTCTACTGGTATGTCTACTGGCAGTAACTTACACAAGGCTCAGAATGAGAAGATTACAGCTGCACTTCGCAGCCTCATGGAATCAGGAGCTGGGTTCCCAGGCGGAACTCGTCTGCATCCCTCCCTTTCTCCCCCAGGACTTTGTGGGAGGGCTAGGGGCTACCCAGCATCCATAGAGTCTGGACTCCTCAGGAACAGGAGGCCCATATCAATTGGCTAGAGCGCAAGGCGATCTGGCTCGCTCGCAAAGTCTTCCTGCCGCTTATCAGTGGCAAGATGATCCTCATTCAAACAGACAATTCCACCAGCATTTATTATATCAGCAAGAAGGGTGGCACCAGGTCTCCTCCCCTATGCAGCCTGGCCGTCAGCATGTGGGAGTGGCCTCTGGAGAATAACATTCTCTTGAGGGCAATCCACCTCCCGGGGGAGTCCAACCTGGAGGTGGACACACTCAGCAGGTTTGGTGCGGGCAATTACAAATGGCAATTGAACGATCAAGTCTTCAGGGGATCTTCAGCAGTTGGGGGCACTCACAGGTGGATCTTTATGCCACCTGGTACAACAGGAAGTGCCCTGGCAGGGACAGTGACACCTTACAGTTACAGTGGAACAGCATGAACGCATATGCATTTCCGCCCACTCCTCTGGTGCACAGGGTGGTCTGCAAGATAAGAGAGTCCCGGCACCCCACCATCATTCCGATCGCTCCTTGGTGGCCGGCGAGACCATCGTTCTCGGAGCTGTTCAGCCTGTCTGACCAGCCGCCGATTCATCTTCCATTGGGCCCAGCACATATGCTCTCGCAGCAAGGAGGCAGAGTCATCCACCCTGCCCCCCAGAAGTTAGCCCTTGCAGCATGGTTTCTGAACAGGTTACATTGAACATCTGAATCTGTCTCAGGCTAACCTAGTGTATGGTATATATTTGGCTATAAGGGAAGACCACCAACGCTTACGTCTCCCCAGCTCCTTCTCGCAATAACAAATAATTGGACTCAGACTAAGAGAAGAGATACACACGCCATATAAGGTTATGAAAAAATAGCTTATTATAGGCCGTTTATTAATATCAAATAACTAATAATAAACAAATAAAACATTAATACATGCAAACATGCATACACAGATAGATAGATTAGAATATAATTGTCATCACCGTGATTCACGAAGCAGAGGAAAACTTTATCTTGGCCACCAAACAACATTGCTTAGTTCCTCAGCAGCTAGGCAAAGAGATTGCTATGGTCAACGGGGTCTGAAGCGGAGCGTCCTCCCTATAAGCGAGACTGCAACACCCAGGGTTCACCATCCAACCAACCACCTTTCCTTGATGCCCTCTCCTTTATGGGGCATCACCCCACCTCCCCCCCCAGAGCCCCTTCCAAATTGCGTTGTGTGCTCGCCCGAAAGTCAGATCACAAGTCAAAGAAACAAAGGGTGGAAAAGTCCAGTTGAAAGTGGAAAAACCCAGCGCTTCTCTACTTGCATGCATTCCCAGACCCCTTATTGTGCAGCTGCAGCGCACTCCAACTCCCCTTCTGTATTCGTCCTTCACTGGACAATACAATAACTATTCTCTGTAGTCAGTCCGCTTGCAAAATATCTATGTGACCTTGATCTGTTTTCCCTGCTACTTTTTCATTCTGTGAGGGCCGCGAAAGCGCAGACTTTATTACTGCAATGGTAGATGAGTGTTCAAAATGGCTGCGCATCGACGCCATGTTATTCTGGCTCGCATTTCACACACTAGCATTACACTCCACCCCTTGAATACTCAACTACCATAACCGGTATGTTGTTCAGAAGAAGACCAAAATCTATAAATAATTTTCCATATATTAGGAATACATGAAATACAACAACAAAGACCAATCAAAACTATAATAATACCAAAAAGCCAAAATAAAACAGAACGCAATGATTCAGGAATCCAGGATAATAAATATTCCCACCAGTTTTCATATTGATCTTGTGTTACCTTTGCAATGAGACCCTTAATATTTTTAATAAACTGTTCAATAAAGCAGGAATGATCACCTAGATCAAAACAACACATGCCTTCTACTGCTTCACAACCTAAGTTATGTTTCAAACACAAATAATCAATAGCCGCCCTATTCTGAAGAATAGTTTTTCTAAAATGTGCATTATCTAATAACAATTCAGTTAATGCTTGTGAAGTTTCATTAAGCCCTTTAACCACTAAACAAGCAAGTTTAATCATGGTTTTATAAATACTTGCAGCTAACACCCAAACACCAATAAAGGAAACAGTTAGAGCAATCACTTCAGCTTCCTAGAGTAAATGTACATCAGAATTACAATCGGGAGTTAAGGTATGATAAGAAGCAGCACGCACAGAACGAGTAATTGCAGGTGGTAATGGGTACATCATCAAACCAAGCCGCGTCAAAGGACAGGGGCTACCAGAAATATTAGCAGGAATATAAGAATAAGAAAAATGACCACAAGAAAATAACCAATCAGCAGAAGTTTAACATGTTTCAAGTGGCTAGCAGTGACTATAGTAAAATTGCATATCATTGAAAACATCAGTGCCTGTTTCAATAGATCTTGTACAAAATTGTTTTACAAAATCAGTACATTTCAATTGTTGATCCAATGACATTTTTTGATATATGTAGCATTGCATGTCATGCTATAACAAACGTCAGCAGGCGCAATGTTGTGTGTAATAACAAACGTCATATTATATTTATGAAATGTATGCTTACAAAATTTAACATAATCATATACTGAAAACAAATTTTGAATATCCGAATGTTGCACCAAAGAGTCATTGTGCAATGTTCCAAATATGTGTTTCCACACAAACGTGGGGGTCGGAATGGCCACTAAACAAGTAGAAATTAAATCCACAGAATTGTGCACATCCGACAAGCAAAAGGGCAAAATATTAAGTACTTTTTGGGCCAAATAGATCCAAATATTTCCAGGCTGTTTTACAAGAGCAGAATACCCCCAATGGGAAAAGGGAGTAGTAACTCCTGGAAGAGACAAAGGCAAGACTTTGTTTTTGTGCTCACGTCGCTTACTGAATGCCATCCAGGAGGCAGCAATAGATGCATCCTCAAGAGCGTAGGTAATAGGCGTTGAATTATCCTTCCTCCAGATGCCACGATCCACTTGCAGAATGGAGAAGTCTGCCACATCCTCAGACATGAACCAGGACCCTCTTGAAAGGACTCCAACATGCCACACGCAGGCACTCAATACACTCTGGATCTAAAAGACAGTTTAAAAAAGGAAGATATCAGTGAGGTACATCACTCACGTAAATAACATTTGTCAGCAGGTGTTAGGGAGAATTCTCTGTTAAGGCTAATTTCCCAAAGCTAGTGAGTCCCCCAGCAGCTTTGCTGGATTTTTGGGGTTTATTTTTTTCTCCTGCTAAGAGTGAGACTCTTTTTCTCCCACTCTTAGACATGATTTGAGGTGTTCCTTTGACTTTGGATGTGTTTTATGGGCTATGGGGTCCTTTACCCCATAGGGCTTCATGTGTTTTTGGTATGTGGGTTACACAGCACCCTCCGTGCAGTAACCCAGGGGTGTCGTAGCGACCCCCAAACATAGACTCGATACCCTGGGACTGACTACTGTCTCCCAGGGCATGTAAAGTCACCATTGGCTTTACTAGTCTTAAATTGTGAACAGAACCAGTACAAACCATCATATTGTGGACGTACTGGTCGGGGCAATTCGATTGCCCCGGGGTCTGTTGTTCGAGGGGGCACTGTCCAGTCCCCCCCGACCGAGTTTTGGCTGGTGGCAGTGGATACTACTTTTTATATTCGACCGCAAATATATTCCTATGGGATTTTCCCATTGTTCGAGGCTACCACTTTTTAATATAGCCTCGAACATACCACCGGTTTATTAAATTAATATAAATTCACCGGTTGGTATTTTTTGCCGAAACTCGGTTCCAAAATGGCGTTTGTGTTCGCTTCTGTGACTCCAATCCAAGTCGAGCCCTTTGTTCCACTTTTTGGCGGGCTTCTCCACAGAAGCCTCCAAAAGTGGTGCCACTCTGTCTGGGTACCACAGGGGGTGTAGGAGGGGGTTTAGGCACCCTGGACTGAGTTGCCTCGGCAACTCAAGTCGCACTCTGGTGTGATTGGCCCAGTGGTGAGCTGCCCGGCTTACCACTTAGCATGTTTGAGTGACATCTAGGACTGATGAATGGGGGTTTTCTGCATAAAAGCAGGGCTTTGAGGACTGGGACTTCAGACATCACCACAGGATCAAAGAATCCGAAGAGGGAGAAGCTGAGCCGACCTGCAACGACGACACCACCAGTGGAGCCCTGCTGAACCGTCTCACCACTTTTCCCGACGACAGAGGAGATCTTCAATCCGAAGAGCCTTCTTCCTTTGACTGGTGGGGATAACCAGTTTGCCTGCCTTTTCGCCTTCCCGGATCATCTCGTGGCCGCCTTGCCTGTGCCAAGCACCCCGGCAACCGGGATACCACGTTTTCTCCACTACCGCAAATAAAAGGGTAGTACCTTTTAACCAGAGAACTCCGTGGCTGTTTTCATCCCTGGCAGTGCAACGACCTTCAGCCTTCCTCCACGTCGAGATCCTCTTTTCCTCTGGACGACGCCACGACTTGCACCCGCTGCCAGGAACAACTGACCCCGCTGGAGGACCTCTCCGTATTTCTGAAGGATTGTGTTGTGTGCTGTTCCTAATTTCTGCCTTTTCCCTCCCTTTTTCTTAAACTTATTGGAGTGCCATCTTTAGTTAAGCACTCACCTCTGTCTGGAAATAAGTGGTGTTAACTAAGACTTGTCTAAAAAGGAATAAGGGATGTACATATGATAATAGTGACTGTGTTTTTGAACTTCCTTATAATAATAGTGCTAGAGTGTTTCTAAGTGTGTGTTTAAATAAATAATTATATACTTGATACCAAAGCTTGTGCTACTGTATTTTGGTACCTATCTTGTATACTCTATATACTGTCTAACTCTTCTTGAGAGAAGTCTGGCTGCTCAGCCACAGCTACCAGGTAAATCTAGGTGGTACAGACTGCTACCAATTGGGTTTACTGCCAACACATGTAGTCTTAAGCCCTTTGCAGTGGTCCCTAAGGGAACTGCACAGGTTTCTGCCTAACAGCAGGGATGTGCATCCATTTATTTTTTCCAGGTTCATAACTAAAACAAGTTGATCATTTCCGGATGCTATTACATCAGTAGGCACGGGCGGACCAGTAGGTTTCTCAACCCATACCTTCACACCAGGAACCATTGTGTCAGATGAACCAAACCCTTTATTCCCACGAATAGTCAATGTCGTAGGAGGTTCACCTTTAGTAATTATGGATATTTTAACTGGTATCACAATCAATTGTGCAATTCGGTCACCATTATGAATGGGTAGCATGTTTTCGCCACTATTCAAAAGAATCACTTTAATGACGCCTTGATAATCTGTGTCAATTATACCGCCCAATATTTGGATACCTTTCAGGGCAATCCTGATCTTGGAGCAATTAAACCCATTTGTGCAGAGGGAATATGTACACCAATACCAGTATCGATCACAGCAATACCCTTAGGCTGTAAGCAAATCTCTTCTCTAGCATGTAAATCCACACCTGCAGACTCCGGAGTGGCGCGATAAGGAGCCAAAGCACCCGCAGATCTTTTCCAATAAATCAAAGTTTCATGTGCAAGGTTTGGATTAATTTGCAAAGCTAGTGTAAATATACGCATTAGTGGGGTTTCACCATTAGCAATAGGACGATTGTTCAAAATGTGGACAGCTTCAGATAAGTGTTTGCGCCAGCTCCGCAAAGTACCATCACCAATTTTGCGCAGTTGGTGTTTCAATAACCCGTTCATGCGTTCAATCGGCCCAGATGCTTCCGGGTGATAAGGGACGTGAAAAATCCCTTTTTCAATACAATAGTACATGACCATTTTAACGTTAAAATGGGAGCCATTATCACTTTGAATTTGTAGTGGTAAACCATAATATATCACCACCTGATCAAGTAATTTAATCATATTCGATTGAGTAGCTCTCTTGCATGGCAAGACCATTAAATAAACTGAGTATGTGTCCACAACTGTACATGCATATTGACAGCCTTTACTTATAGGCATAGGGCCAATATGATCAATTTACCAAATTTGACCTGGTAACATCCCACGTTTTAATGTGCCATGAATTTTGTGAGGAATAGACTAATGCTTCTGATGTTGGCATATAGGGCATTGTAAAATCACAGTTTTCACAATTTCTAAAGGGATATTGATTCCCCTGTCTTGCGCCCAACTGATAGTAGCCTTCTCTCTGATATGTCCACTTTTCTGGTGGGCCCACTTAGCAATTCCCTGCAAGTCTTCCACCTCAGCTTTTGAGTTCATAGTTTCAACTCTTGCATGATCATCTGCAACATAATTGAACCATTGTTCCAATGAATCTGTCCACAATGTGCATCTACATGAAATACTATAACAGTAGTATGCACTAACATGTCAGCAATGTCTTGCCATATTTCTTTACCCCACAATTCTTTTTTTTAATTTTCCATCCATTCTTTTTCCAAGTCGGCAGCCAAACCACCAGACCATTAGCACAGACCAAGAATCAGTATAAATATGACAGATGCCATGCACTTCCTGTTTTAATGCCCGGTACACAGCATATAGTTCTGCAAATTGGTTACTCTTTCCTTTTCCGGATGTAGTAAGCACCTTTTTTGTCTTGAGATTGTAAGCAACCGCTTTCCAATATCGCTCGATACCTACATATTTAGCTGCGCCATCAGTAAACCAGGCATGTTCAGTTTGTTCAATAGGTAGTTCTCCATATGGGATCCCCCAAGTAACTGGAGATTTCTCCACGCATTTATCATCCTCTGGTTCAAGATCAATTAGCGGCACTTCTGCCACTTGTTCATGTAGCTTTGCCACACCTGTCCTACCAGGTTTGGCATGGTCTTTTATATACAATTTCCATTTGATTACACTAGCTTCTTGAGCATGCCCAATTCTGTGTGTTTTAGGAGAACTAAGCACCCATTGTAAAATAGGAATTTCTGGTCCCATAATTATATTATGACCCACAGTCATTTTCTCAGTGTCTAACAAAGCCCAATAACAGGCTAATAACTGTTTCTCAAAAGGGGTATATCACCTGCATCAGGTCCTTTCCTACTCCAAAACCCCAAAGGTACTCGTTTGCTGTCTTGCTTTTGCCATAGACTTCAATCTACATAGTAATCTTGAGAAGAAACATTCAATTCAATTTCGCCTTCCCTCAATGCCCATAAATCGAGCACTTTTTGAATGGTACTCTTAGCCAATTGAAATGCCATGTCTTGCCCTTTACCCCATAAAAATTCATATTTCTTACATGTAATTTTATAATGGGGTGCCAAAATTTGTCCCAAATGTGTTATATGCTGCTTCCAAAATCTGAATAAACCAATAAAGTGTTGTGCTTGTTTTTTAGTTTTTGGCATGGGAAATTCAAGAATTTTCTGTTTTGCTTTAGCCACCATTTCACAATGTTCATCATGCCATTTTATTCCTAGAAAAATAACTGTCTCTGCTGGACCTTGTGTTTTAGCATCATTTATATCCCACCCTTCTTTGCGCAAACCTTCCATGATAAGGTTTAAATGCATGTGTTCACTTTGCGCATCCTTGCCTTGAATTATTATGTCATCAATGTAGTGTACAATTTGCATATCAGGTTTACATGGAATTTTATCCAAATGTTCAGCCACTAGCCGGTGACAAATAGTCAGACTATGCATATAGCCCATAGATAAAAGATTAAAAGTGTATTGTCTCCCATTTCAGGAAAATGCAAACTGCTCTTGGCACTCTGCTGCAATCAGTAAAATGAAAAAGGCGTTAGCCAAATCCAACACTGCATACCAGGTGCCCTCAAATTTTTGTATATTTTCAATTAACCTGACAGCTTCAGGTACCGCAGGCACTAATGGAAGAGTATATTTGTTTAATTTGCGGTAATCAGTTGTCATCCTGTAGCTACCATCAGGTTTTTTAATAGGCTAGATCGGATTGTTCCAGGCAGTAGTCACGGAACGTAATACGCCCGCATCAACATAGTCTTTGATAGAGTTTGAAATCTCCTTTTGCCCACCCAGAATCCAATATTGTTTCAATGACACTCGTTTAGTTGCTATCAGAACTCGCACAGGGGGTATGTTCAGTTGACCCACTCCAACTCGATAACAAGTAAAAGCATCTACATCAAATTGACATGTTTTGCCATCTAAACCTAGGGTTAGACCCTCCAAAATATCAAAACCAATAATGTATTCTGCCAAGGGAACGATTAGTACTTGATAAGTGCCTCTTATCAATTGCCCAATTTTAATGTCAATTTTTGTTTGTACAGCTGAGGTTTCTTTACCACCCAATCCAGTAATCACAAAATATTGAATTGCATAAACCACCTCATCAGTGTCCTTTCCAGTCATTCCCACTAACAATGTCATTATAACATTTTTGTATGCGAGTGGGCCTGTACGTATAAGTGAATTTCTAGCTGAAACTGATAAATGTATCATTCCCATATGTTCGGGAGTATCAAGATGAATAGCTTCCTTCATAGCATGTTCCCTTATCCTTTGAATAGCTTCTTTCAAGGTATACCAGTTTTGATCATTAGTCGGCCAGTCCGACGTGATTGGATATTTGTGATTACATCCATGTGCAGCCAATTGCAAAAGTGATAATTGTCCATCATCACCATTATGATCGCGAGGAGGACCTGCACGCAGGATCTCCTGAATTTGGTCATCATTAGACAAAGGTAAAAACCGAGCAGAATCGGTAGTATCCACTAGAAGGCCCGCAGCACCTCCATCGAACATTCTAACCATCCAAGCCAATAAAGATGCACCTGACCTCTGTTTCAATCTATTAATAATCTCATTAATTTCTTGTTGTGAGTAATCCTCAAGGGCGGTCATATCTATAACACTTGCCCCTGGATTCAATGGATGGCGACCCATTTTCCTGCGAATTATGGGATTAACCGTAACTTCTTTACATGTTGGTTTCGCTTTTGGAGTAGGATCTGATGTATCTGAATCACTACTTGTAGTAGTACTATCAAAAACATCACCATCCCATTTATCAGGATCCCAATTAACATCCTCAGAAGCAATTATTGTTGCTACTTTTCGTGAATTAACCCTGCCTCTTCTTTTTCAATGTTTATATTGTGAGACTCTAACCGCAGCACGTTCAGCCACAGTTTGAAATGTATCTGCTTTGTCATGATATAACTGCAATTGAAGCTGTTTCATCAAAGCCATTTGTTTTTCCGCAACCAATTATTTTTCTAACTTTTGAATCCAATCTTGTAATTCTACATTTAATTGATGTATTTTTCTGAAAGCATGCAATAAATTCCATCCCTGTCTGCCGACAGCTGAACACTCCTTCCCCTTCTCCATGGGGACCAATTGTAAACATTTAATGAGTTCCTCTGGACTTGCTTCTCCTATGCTAGTATCCCATGGTTCACTTAATCTCGCACTACATGCCCAAGTCTGTGCGATTTTACCATAAGTGCTTTTTGACCATCCTACGATCATTATATCTGGGCAATCTCTGCCAGCGGAGCTACTCTTCTTTTTAAACAAAGAGGCCATAACAACAGAATGAATATTTCACGTCCCACACGTTAAAAACAACACACATGTTTTTTCCAAAAGGAAATAAAATGAATTCTACACTTTTTTCTCTTTTTCTTCTACCGTTCTGAATCCAATATCATAAACCTTAATTTATAAACAAGATTCTTTGGCATCCATTTCAGCACAAAGACACTGCTCACAGCGCCAATATTTGGCTTTAAGGGAAGAACACCAACACTTAGATCTCCCTAGCTTCTTCTCGCAATAACAAATATTTGGACTTAGACTAACAGAAGAGATACACACACCATATAAGGTTATAAAAAAATGGCTTATTATAGGCCGTTTATTAATATCAAATAACTAAGTAATCCAGTCTGGAGAGAACCAGAGCTTGGGAGACAGTGAGCTTTTGAGGCAAGGAGAGGAAAGGCAGAGTACCTTTAAGGAGGTGCAATAAAAAGTTTGACTTTTTGGAGACGTTAGAGATGTGTGCGGAGAAGGAGAGTGTAGAGTCAAAGATAACCCTGAGGTTCTTGGCATCACAGGTGGGGGTAGGAGGAGGACCAAGGGAGGCCGGCCAGAGAGTGAGAGGAAAGGATGGAGATGGTGTACCAATAAGGAGGACCTCAGTCTTGTTGGCATTTAGACATAGATCATTGGCGGCACACCAATTTTGAATGGCGCTTAGACAATCAGAGATGAGGGAAGGAGAGGAGGAGGCTGAAGGAAGCCTGAAAATGAGTTGGCAGTCGTTAGTATAGCACTGGAAAGTTGAGCAGAAAATGGAGACACATGTATTGTATTGTATTGGAAACATATGGTTTAAGGGTGCCACTAAATTGATTTTCTTTGTTTCAATACCTTAGTACAGTCCACTTATTTGCGACCAATTGTTCAAACAATTTACAACCAAGGAATCATTACGTGCTATTTTGGCCACAAAGCATTCTACATTGCGGGTTATTAAAATGGAGTATCTCGATAACGTCATGACGCCAACACGTTGCCACATTGGCAACGTTCAGATAAATACGACTGCCATTTTCTGCCACGTTTACAGTGGCATTCTGCATCCTAGACAAGACACTTTACCTATGAGAATACACTTCTCGCTGCTACTGGTAGATATATTCTCTTTTTTTTTAAATTAATTTTCTGACTTGAAGTATTATATTGGCTAACAGGATCCGTGGTTTATATTTTCCTTTTTAATAATCACTCTCGTATTGGTCCTTAATGAAATTGCTCCAATTTTGATCGTAAATGTATGAATCATTTTTTATGAGTTGGATTTTTGTAATATTGGACTTTATAAAAATCCTTTTAACACTCAAATTAATAGTCTTTTCTGTACTTCAGTTTGGACAAATTGAGGATGATTGGCACTTACAATAGTTATTCACGAAAGAGACACATTGGGTTTCCCGGTATCCCGCCGGTAATAACTGACCTACTGTTTACACCGCCTACTATCCCGGTATTGCCTGGATATTATTCTCCATGGAGGGGATTGCCAGAATTATCGGCACTGGTATAACTTGTGTTTTCCCATTGCAGTAAAAGTGCTGGTACCTGATTTACCTCCACTTTTTCCAGCATTTTTACCGGACTGGGAAAGCTGTAATGACCCCCATTATCTCTTGTGGTTTTACGAAACATAAGGTAAATCAACATTTGATATTTTCTGGACACTTTAAGAACTCCACTATATTACCATTTCACTGATAGTTGTTCATTTTAAATGATTTGACAGATTTTAAACTTCTCCCTCCTGAAGAAGGGACACGAAAGTCCCAAAGCGCACTGAGCTGAATGATTTAAACTGTTGAAGAGTTCTAAGCAATGATGCCTGCTCTCACGATCATTTCACCTTGGTGATGCAGTGACTGAGGAACAGTTATCCGCTGGTAGAGGGTTTTCACTAGCCCTGAGCAATGGAAGATCGCATTTCACTTCATGCTGACAATCTCATGTTTTATCTTAAAAATCCACAACTTTGAGGACAGAAAGACAGACATACATTAGTTAATAAGGTATGAGGGTCTAAAAAACAATTCAAGTAAATCAATGCAGATCTGGCTGAACTGAGGGGAGTGTGCCATAATGAGGACAACATTAGTGGTGCTCGGCATATCTTTCAAAATGTACATATAACAGTATCCACCATCCTCTTCAGGTTGAGCATATAACCTCATTCAACTCAGTCAGATAAGTCAAGCCATGTAATGCTCAGAATGTGGTCTATTCTGTTCAAAAGACACATGTCCAGTTGTAGCCTTCAGAAATTGAGCCTCACTGGTCTATCTATTATATCCTGCATGAAATCCAGAAACCGGATGGCTAATGCCGTAGCTAAAATGTTTATCTCCCTGTTAACTAGTGAGCTTAGTCTATAAAAGAAACAAAGATCTGGTGGCATGTCTTTTTTTGGTATTACTGTTATGGCTTCACCTAGATCTGCCAGAAGGAAATCCTACTCCAGGCTCTTTTGGAGCATATTACTCACATCCTTGTTTCACTTCCCTTTCAAGCACTTTCTTAGTTTAGCAGGGAGCCCATTTGGAACAGGGGTTCTCCTGTTTCCCTTTGTGCTAAGTGACCAGTTCTATCTTGGTAGGTGTTATTTTCGCCTCCAATCATCTCAACAGACCCACTAACAGTTTGTTAATTGTGGGATATTCCATAAAGGTCTCAAATTCTGTGTCGCTTTACCTTCTTGAGCAGTATTGTGTAAAATATGCCACACACTGGTTATATATTTTCTTGTCTTCCACCAATAATTGCCTGTGTTCTTCTTAAAATCTGCTAAGGCTGGCTAACACATCTCTTTGCTACATACATCCCAACTCATTCCCAGCCTTATGTCCTTGCTCACTTATCTTGCAACGTGTGCTCCTCCACTGCTATATGGCTCTGTCTAAAGCTTTAATTTGAATCTCCTCCAAAGAACTTTGAATACCCATGTAGTCTGTGTAGCCAGATATTCCCCCTGCAATTTTGTTTTTTCTCTGTATAGGCTTTCCTATTCCCATTGCCTTTCCAATTTTCCCAGTTTTGAAGGCTTCTTGGCGTGCTTCTTTATTTGCTCTAGGTGGATTATTAAAATCAAAATACTCTTCTGTGGCCCTTGAGAGCGATTCCCCACTTGGGATTCTTCAGATGGAAGGTGTTAAATCACTGTATCCCTCCTTGCATATATTTCTGTATTCAGATCAGGTGTGTACTGGGAACCAAATGTGGAGCTATTACACCATGCAAGCAAGGCCAAGCCCTCAGACGAGGGCTTGCGGTTCTCCCACAAGAAAATGTCAGAGGTGGGATGTGGCAGAGAGATGTAACAAAGAGGGCAGTGACAAGTAAGAGAAACAGAAAGCCAGGGTCCCTTCACAAAAGAGGCCGATGATGCAGAATCCCACTGGGAAATCTCCAGAGTTCCCTGTCGGCCAGTGCCCCACTGATTCGGATCGAAAACCGCAAAGAGGAGAGTCGTCTTAGATGCCCAGTGGGAGCAGAGAAACTCTGGCTCTACTATGTAATTGTTTGGTCAGAAGGAAGACATAATCTAACCTTGAAAAGGAAGATTGGGTTGCAGTGATGGAGAAGCGTTTTCACACTCCGTTACCAAACCAACATGCATCATTAAACACCAGATAGTCAATAAATCGTATTCCTTATCTTTTTTTTGTCTTACAGTCAAAAATTAAGACTTCACAAAGAAATACAATTTAAGACAATACAATAATAACATGTACCTCTTCCAACTATCGCATTACCATTGTCAGCAGTTCTCTTCCAAGATTAGGAATGGTCACATAAAATACACTTAAAGTGCTGTAATTATTTTGTTCTTTCAAAGTTTCCCAATTTCGCACTAGTAAGATTGATCTCTTTTAGCAATTTCACCATTTCCATTCTCAGGAGTGTTTCATGACCTGAAACCAGCCTCTCCCAAAAAGAGGATGTTGTTAACCACCAAACCTTATTGACAAATCTGGATAATGTAATAACTCTCCTTTCCAATGTCCCAACGCAGTTGATTAAAAGATGTCTCAAAGTCTGTACTCTGGTTCCACCACATAGTGGCTAAAGGCTGTACCCACACTCCTCGTTACGCCTAATGTGTGAGATTTCTCTTGTGGGCAACAAATTGAGATGGAATCTGAAGAAATCCGATTTACTGTTATGATCTGGAAATGTCCTAAAATACGTGACCTGCTATGCTCGTGGTTTGACCATACTTGAAAATGACTGGGACAAAGTCGACATCCCCATCAGAGCAATCGCCCTGATCCAATCTGCTCTCTTTAAGTACTCTTTAACATCACATTAATCAGATTTTGGATCAGTTTGATTTCTGTGCGTACACAGCTCGTGAGAATTTCAAGCACTTGAGCTTTCAAGTCAATCGGGTAACAATTGTGCATCCTACATCTTCGTATAACAATCTCTTTGGGGGAGCCAGGATCAACCTGTAAAAAGACACCCATCTCCACCTCATCAGTGATCTCAAAGAGTGAAGGCCCAATTTGTACCTCAAACTAACAATTGGGGCACAATTTGGCAGATCTAATACACGTTTCCACAATTTGCCCTCCAATCTTTCCCAGTCTATTAGCCTAGAGAATGGATTTTTGTCCAGGTCATATAGCAAGGAAGGAATAACCTTGCCAATATAGTACTTTATGACCAGAGTTAGGGAAAATGTACAGTACATGCTTATGATTTTTTCCCCATTTACAATCCAAACTGCAATATTTTCCCCTCCAGGATTGTTGTCAAGTGTGCTTTCATTGGAAAAGATTGCACTGTTGTTAGGCAGAAACCTGTGCAGTTCCCTTTGGGACCACTGCAAAAGATTTAGGACTACAGGTGTTGGCAGTAAACCCACTTGGTAGCAGTCTGTACCACCCAGATTTACTTGGTAGCTGTGGCTGAGCAGTCAGACTTCCCTCAAGAAGAGTTAGGCAGTATGTAAAGTATACACAATAGGCACCCAGATACGATAGCACAAGCAAACACTGACCAGAGCTTTGGTATCAAGGTATATAATTATTTATTTTAAAACACACTTATTGAAACACTCCAGCACTAATATTGTAAATCACTCTAAACACAGTTTCTATTATTATATATACATCCCTTATTCCTTATCAGACAAGTTTTAGTTAACACCACTTATTTCCAGACAGAGGCGAGTGCTTAACTATAGATGGCACTCCAATAAGTTAACGAAAAAGAGAGGGAAAAAAAGCAGAATATAGGGAAATACACCACACTAATACTTAGGAACTCTTAAGCAAGGCAGGAAAGTCAAAAGCTACTTGTGAGCCAAAGTCTATAAGCCGGGCCCACTCTTAGAGAGAGCATGGCACAAATGTACCCAAGATCACACAATGACAACAGGCTTAAAAAGTCTTGCAGGGAGTTCAGAGAGGTTTTAGTTAGGCTCAGAAAAGTTTAGCCACGGTGTCCCAGGCTAACCCAGGTTCGAAAGCCGGGGGCTAAATCTACCCCGTACAGTCGGTTGCAAGGGAAGCCAGGCGGAACACGGTACCTTAGGTGGAAAGGATCCTCCAGCGGGGGCAGTTGTTCCTGGCAGCGGTTGCAAGTCGCGGCTTCGTCCAGAGGAAGAGGAGATCTCGACGTGGAGGAAAGATGAAGGTCGTTGCACTGCCAGGGAAGAAACCAGCCGCGGAGTTTTCCCGTTAAAGGTACTACCCTTGGATTCGCGGTAGTGGTAAAACATGGTATTCTGGTTGCCGGGGTGCTTGGCACAGGCAAGGCGGCCACGAGTTGTTCCAGGAAGCGAAAAAGGAAGCAGACTGGTTATCCCCACCAGTCGAAGGAAGAAGACTCTCTGGGCTGGAGATCTCCTCTGTCGTTGGAAAAAGTGGTGAGACGGTTCAGCAGGGCTCCACCGGTGGTGTCGTTGTAGCAGGTCGGCTCAGCTTCTCCCTCGTCGGATTCTTAGGTCCTGTGGCGACTTCTGAAGTTCCAGTCCCCAAAGCCCTGCTTTTATGCAGAAAACCCCCATTCACTCAGCCTAGCTGTCACTCAAACATGCTAAGTGGTGAGCCGGCCGGCTCACCACTTGGGCCAATCAGGACGGAGTGCGACTTGAGTTGTCTAGGCAACTCAGTCCAGGGTGCCTAAACCCCCTCCCACACACCCCCTGTGGTACCCAGACAGAGTGGCACCACTTTTGGAGGCTTCTGTGGAGAAGCCCGCCAAAAAGTGGAACAAAGGGCTCGACTTGGGTTGGAGTCACAGAAGAGAACACAAACGCCATTTTAGAACCGAGTCTTGGCAAAAAAATATCAACCGGAGAATTTATATTAATTAAATAAACCGGCGGTATGTTCGAGGCTATAGGAATTAAATAATTAAAGTTGGTAGCCTCGAACAATGGGAAAATCCCATAGGAATATATTCGCGGTCGAATATAAAAAGTAGTATCCACTGCCACCAGCCAAAACTCGATCAGGGGGGACAGAGACGTGCCCCCTCGACTAACAGACCCCGGGGCAGTCGAATTGCCCCGGCCAGTACGTCCACAATATGATGGTTTGTACTGGTTCTGTTCAGAATTTGAGACTAGTAAAATCAATGGTGACTTTACATGCCCTGGGAGAGAGTAGTCAGTCCCAGGGTATGGAGTCTATGTTGGGGGGTCACTATGACACCCCTGTATTACTGCACTGAGTGTGCTGTGTAACACACATCACAAAAACACATGAAGCCTTATGGAGTAAAAGACCCCATAGCCCATTACACACATCTAGAGCCAAAGAAACACACTGAAATCATGCCCAAGAGTGAGGGTAAAAGAGTCTCACTCTTGGCAGGAGAAAAAAATAAACCCCAAAAATCCAGCAAAGCTGCTGGGGGACTCACTAGGTTAGGAAATTCAGCCGAAACAGAGAATTCTCCCTAACAACTGTTCAGCCCAGATATGTAACTTCTTTAGCAACTGGGATGATTTGATCATCCAGACGCCATACAAATGGGTGGACAGACTTGAGTGGACGCCTAAATATTACAATTCTGGACTTTAGTGGGTTTATCTTCAAGTTATCTAACCTTGCATACTCAACACGGGCCCTTCCAAACTCTTTGCGGGATCCAACAGGTAGGGGTTAAAAAGGAAAGGTGCCACAATGCACCCCTGCCTTATGCCCGTTTTGGTCTTAATTGCACTAGAGAGCTTTCTCTTTTTGTATTCCTTATCTTCCTCCCTGGGAGAGACCTGTCCTCCAGATTACCCATAACCTTGTGGGAGATGCCTGCTTAAAGTACTGGGCCTCTTGGTACTTCTGTCAGTAACTCCATATCTTCATCCAGTACACCAGATGTAGGGTTGGTGGAACACAGACATTTGTAAGGGAGTACTTCTCGCTTTTCAAGTTCCCTGTAACCACCAGGTATCTCCCTCTGAAATCTGCTTGCACACTATGGACCCGTGGGCCGTGTGTTTGTTTTTCTGCCCATTCTTGGGCTGCTGCCATTGTTTTTCCCCGTGTGTTCTCCCCAGCCCTCCTCCCTCCCCTTCCGTGTTTCTCCTTGGTCCCCTCCCTCCCGCCTCCAATCCTCCCAGCTCCCCCCTGATTGGCTGCCGGCCCGTGTGTTGTCTAGGCTAGGCTGCCTGCAGTCCACCGCGCTCGCCACTTCCATCAGGCAGAGCCGGTGACTGCAGGCCCCCAGATAAGGTATTGAGCCCTCCGTGGGCCGTGTGTTTGTTTTTCTGCCCATTCTTGGGCTGCTGACATTGTTTTTCCCCGTGTGTTCTCCCCAGACCCCCTCCCTCCCCTTCCGTGTTTCTCCTTGGTCCCCTCCCTCCCTCCCGCCTCCAATCCTCCCAGCTCCCCCCTGATTGGCTGCCGGCCCGTGTGTTGTCTAGGCTAGGCTGCCTGCAGTCCACCGCGCTCGCCACTTCCATCAGGCAGAGCTGGTGACTGCAGGCCCCCAGATAAGGTATTGAGCCCTCCGTGGGCCGTGTGTTTGTTTTTCTGCCCATTCTTGGGCTGCTGACATTGTTTTTCCCCGTGTGTTCTCCCCAGCCCCCCTCCCTCCCCTTCCGTGTTTCTCCTTGGTCCCCTCCCTCCCTCCCGCCTCCAATCCTCCCAGCTCCCCCCTGATTGGCTGCCGGCCCGTGTGTTGTCTAGGCTAGGCTGCCTGCAGTCCACCGCGCTCGCCACTTCCATCCGGCAGAGCCGGTGACTGCAGGCCCCCAGATAAGGTATTGAGCCCTCCGTGGGCCGTGTGTTTGTTTTTCTGCCCATTCTTGGGCTGCTGCCATTGTTTTTCCCCGTGTGTTCTCCCCAGCCCCCCTCCCTCCCCTTCCGTGTTTCTCCTTGGTCCCCTCCCTCCCTCCCGCCTCCAATCCTCCCAGCTCCCCCCTGATTGGCTGCTGGCCCGTGTCTCCTCCTCCTCTTATTGGTGCTACCAGGGCAGCCCCTGCCCGGCAGCCCCAGCGGCTAAGGGCCCCCTTAGGCAAAGGGCGGCTCCCTCCTTTGCGGCTCCCGGTGTGTCTGCAGGTGTCCGCAGGGGACGCCAGGGCCATTCCACCGCTTCATCTTGTGAGCTCCACCTGCTCCCCCGGCCCACCCCACCCCTACCTGTTCACTTCCTCGCAGTGTGGCTACACTTCTTTGTGTTCCGAATTTGTGGTAAACTAGGGTTTTTCTCCCTCTGCAGGATTTTCAAACTTAGGTGGCCTCTCCACTGTGTACCTGATACCCCTTACTGTGTTCTGAATTTGTGGTAAACGAACGCCTGCCGCTCTCTTCCTATCCACTTGCGCTTGTCCTGTCTTCCCCCACCCACTCCCTCCTATTCTATGGTGCTCTCTATCTCACCAATCTTTTCTAACTGCTTCTCCATTGACTATCCTGCTCTCCTCACTAAATCTGGTAGGAAAAAGTTTAAAAAGGACATCCTGGTCTCCAACCCAGGCCTCCCTATCGCTGACACCTACACTAGTGCCTCCTCCAAGGAAACTCTCACTGACATCCTCTTTTTCGTGCCTTCTCCTGACCTATGGACCCTTCATATGGTCTCTGTGCTCTCTCCTTTCTCCTCTTCCCCCATTAATGGTGGCACCCGTTGGGATGTCCTCTTGGCTTCCTTCCACTCCTCTAAGGCCATCATTAATGTCTATGCTAATGGGACCGTCTTGGTCCAAGGCCCTCAGGCCAACCTTCACCTCTTCGATAGACGCTTCCCACGCCTCATCAACTTCCTCTCCTCTCCTGCTGTGCCCCCTCCTCTGTCCTCGACTAACTTGCCTCTTCCCTCCCTCCCCACCCCCTCTCATGCTCCTTCTTCACCTCCGCAGGGCATACCTCTAATCTGTACCCCTCCCCGGAAGTCCTTCAAAGATGGCAAACTTCTCTACATTGCCACTCTTAACTCTCGCTCTGCCGTCAAACATTCCTCTGATATCTGCCGCCTTCTTGAGGAACTTGACCTTGACGTACTCGGTCTCACTGAGACATGGTTCACGGCCAGCTCTGTCACCAGCTTTGACACACTCCTACCCGACGGTTACAAGATCCTCTCTGTGCCCAGGCCCAACTGTGCGGGGGGAAGTGTGGCCCTTATCTTCCCTGAGTGGATTCCTGCCACTGTTACTCCCATGCAGACCTACTCCTCTTTTGAATGTCTTGTCTGCCGACTCTCTCTCTCTCCTAGCCATTCCCTTACCGTGGCTACTATCTATCGGCCACCTGGTCAAATTTCCTCCTTCCTCTCCGAGTGGGCGGACCTCTCCTCCTCACTCCTGTCCTCAACCACTCAACTCCTCTTTCTTGGAGACTTCAACATCCACCTGGATGCCTCCTGTCCCCCCTCTGGACTCTTTCGCAACCTCTGCGACTCTCTCTCACTCTCTATTCTCCCGTCTGGGCCGACTCATTCTGCAGGGCACACTCTTGATGCCCTGATCTCCTCTGACCTTCCCCTCTCTGTCCCTCTCTCCACTCCTCTCTCCTGGAGCGATCACTTTCTCCTCTCCTCCCACCTCACCCTCCCTACCCCACAGGCAAAGCCACCCCCATCACTGCCACCTTCCTTCTCGGTCATCCGACCCATGAAGCGCGTGTCAGTTGAGGCTTTCGCTGCCACCTTCTTGCCCCCTCCTCCCCCTTCGGCTGACTCCCACCCTGACACAGCCCTCTCCACTCCACTCCGCTATATCTGATACTCTTGATATCCTTGCCCCTGTCATGAGAATCCGCCTGAAGCCCAAAACCAAATGTAACTCCTGGTATGACTCGGATCTCGTCACCCTTAAGCACAAGTGCAGGGTGGCAGAGAGGAAATGGCGTGCTTCATGTTCATCCTCTGACAAACTGGCCTGTCGCCTGCTCCAAAGGCAATACCGGCTCTCCGTTCTCACCAAGAAGAGAGCCCTTATCCAAGCCCGCATCTCTGCGGCATCTAACAATTCGGCCGAACTCTTTAAAATCTGCAAGGAGCTGGCCAACCCTGCTGCAGTCTCTACCTCTCCTGTCCCCTCCCAGGCCCTCTGCACGGCACTGGCCTCTCACTTCATTTCAAAAACTCAGGACATCCTGTCCTCACGCTCCTCCTATAACCTCCCCCCCTCTATTCCCTGCCCTTCCTCTGGCTCTTCTGCAGCCACCCCTCCTCTCTCCTTCTCTTCCTTTCCCCTTTTTTCTGCTGACGAGGTTTCAAGACAAGTCCGATCTATGAAAGTCTCATCAAAACAGGTCCACCCCTGTTCCTCCAAAACTATCAAGGACCACATTGACTCCTTGGCTCCTGCCCTTGCTGACTTCTGCAATCACTCCTTCGCCTCTGGAGTCTTCCCATCCCCTCTCAAGCACTCCCTTGTGCACCCCATTCTTAAGAAACCCTCTTCCGACCCTTCCTGCCCAGCTAACTATCGCCCAATCTCTATCACTCCCTTCCTGGGCAAGCTCCTGGAGAAACTGGCCATCTCCCAGCTTAATCTCCATGCTGAATGTGTTGGTAGTCTTCATGACCATCAGTCTGGCTTCAGAGCTGCCAGAAGCACGGAAACTGCTCTCCTGAACATCCGTGAGGACCTGCTCTCGAACCTTGACTCTAACATTCCATGTGTTCTCATTTTGCTTGATCTCTCTTCTGCCTTTGATACTGTCAACCATACCATCCTGCTCAACCGTCTCCGTGATAACCTCGGTATCACTGGTCAGGCTCTGGCGTGGCTGACCTCTTTCCTCTCAAATCGACCCTCCCAGGTCCAACTGGGGTCTTTCCTCTCTGACATCTTCTTCTCTACCTGTGGTGTCCCCCAGGGATCTAACCTCTCTCCCTGGCTGTTCAACCAGTATCTGGCACTTCTCGCCCACCACATCGCCGCTCTCTGCCCCTACTTTCAGTGCTATGCGGATAATACCCAACTCATTTTCAGGCTACCCTCGGCCTCCTCTTCTCCTTCCCTCATCTCTGACTGTCTTTCTGCTATCCAGGAATGGTGTGCCGCCAACGACCTCTGCCTTAATGCCAGTAAGACTGAGATTCTACTCATCGGCACTCCCACTCCCTCCTTCCCTGCTGCTCTCTGGCCGGCCTCTCTGGGCCCTCTTCCTACTCCTACCTGCAAGGCAAAAAACCTTGGGGTCATCTTCGACTCCACACTCTCCTTCTCTCCTCACATATCCGACGTATCTAAGAAGTCACACTACCAGCTACACCACCTCAGAGGTATCCTTCCTTTCCTCTCCTTCCCCCAGAAGCTCACTGTCTCTAGAGCCATGGTTCTCTCTAAGCTGGACTACTGTAACAGCCTCTATCTTAATCTGCCCGCCTCTACTCTCCGCCCTTTGCAACTCTTCCAGAACAGGACTGCAAGACTTGTCCTTGGCCTCAAGCCCAGGGACCGTATCTCTCCAGGACTGAAATCACTACACTGGCTCCCAGTGACTGCGAGGATCAAGTTCAAAACCCTCTGCATTGTCCACAAGGCCGTCTGGGGCCTTGGGCCAAAATACCTTCAACTCTCTCTTCCTAAATATCTTCCTTCTCGAGCTCTTCCCTCGTCCGCCTCCAACTCCCTCAGGGTCAGCCGCTTTTCCAAACAACGAGTTGGGGGCAGATCTCTTTCCACTGCAGGGGCCTCCCTCTGGAACAGCCTTCCTACCTCCCTGAAACTTGAGGAGAAGCACCTCAAAACCTTCCTCTTTGCCTCCGCTTTCTCTCCCCCTCTCCCCTGCTAATACTACTGAAACTGCACTGAATCTACAACTGGGCCATTCACCGTTCTCGGCCCAGCCACTCTCCCCTGCACTGCCTCCACGGCAACCCCTGCACTACGGGACTGTGTCTGTATCCATACAGCCCCCTTCCCAGCACTTGTCTGCACTTACCTCGCACTTGCCACCAGCTGGCCCTTGTTATTTATCCTGTATGCTGTATGCTTATAACCCTGTACTGCACTTTCCCCTCTCCCTTTCCCCCATGCACTTTTCCCTTCCCCTCTACCCTTGCACTTGCGCGATCTGAATGACACCTGGCCTAGTAAGATCGTTGTCTGTCTCCCCTTGTTCCCCCCCCCCTGCCTCGTCGCGCCTTGAAACACTTGTGTATAGGCGCGTTACAAATGCCTTATCATATCATATCATATCATGGCTAGGTTTGTGTGACCACAATGGCCACCCCTCTAGAGCCCTGCGTGAACCCAGCATGCCAAAACTTATCATAGAGGGATCTCCTTAAGTCTAAGCAATAATTCCGAGCAAATGGGTTTGCTGATCACCACAACATCAGGATTCTGTCTTTTTATGAACTGTGAAACTGTGCCCTATTTCAGCACATTACCTAATCAGTTTACATTCCGGATAGGCTATGTTACAGTTTGATAGTGTACTCCTAATTGCCCTGTGGCTGGAAGTCAATCCAAGCCAATCTTACATCGCCTACTGACACAGCATGATTAACGCATGACTAAAAGTGAAGGTATACCAGACACTCCAACCTCGGATTTTTGATGTGTGTTGCGAATTGGTGTACGCCGTGTCAATGTGTGTTTTTGTATTTTAAGTCTCCAGTGAGTCGAACACTTTTCTTTCATTTATTTTAGCGCATTCTCTTTGGCCCTGTCGATTGAAATGCCATTCAAAATTGAAAATATTAATTGTTGGACACACAAGATTAAAACAAAGGTAAGAGAATCTACGTACCCTGCTTTCCAGTTTTAATTAAAGGTAATTGCAAGGGTTTGGGACCTAGTAACTAGAACTTCCGATTTGGCATCTTGAAGTCACAATAGATTTTAACTCTAAGCTTGTGCAGATAGCTAGCTACCTTCTCGAGCGCTGTCCCCATCTCCTGCTTTCCAGTGTCCCCTCGGCCAAGGGTCATGTGAAATCTCAGATAGACTGAGCCCCCATCCTAGGCAGATCTGCTCTTATTTGTCCAACTTGCTTTCCACCATGAGTAGACTTTTCCCTATATAGTTTACTGCAGCAGAAGGACCGGTTTCTCAGTGGCCACCTCTGGGTTACACAGACATTGTTGTTTATCCCTGCTTAAGACGTCTTTCTAAAGTTAGAGATGAACGTGTTCTCTTTGTATTCTAGCAAACCGACTGCAAAGCAGTAGTAAGAACAGCAAATGACAGTACCATAAGCAGCAGTGATTTTATTTTGTACATTACACTGGCTGATTCCGAGCTTCCAAGAATGTGGGTGGAAAAGCATCCTGATAAAGAGAGTGAGGTAAGGATCATTCATTGCCCTATTTCTTTTATCAATAAAAAAAGATGAATACATAATTACCATTACAGAATTAATTACCAGAACAACACTCGCTACATTGTCTAGGCCTCATTCTAGGTTTGCCGGTCTGGAAACAAGGGTGCCGGTAAGCTTACGGCACCCTTATTTCCAGATTGACAAAGTCTGAGTCTGCCTGCCGTGGCCACTTTGCCCGAGAGGTCTGACCCTGCCGGGCGCAGCGGCCATGGCAGGCAGACTGGTCACGGAAGCACCAGCACTGTTGCTAAGGGTGCTGGTGCTTCCGTGTCCCCAATCCCATAGAGTCCTTTAGGACTGACCTTGGAATTTGCTGGCACCTGACTTCCCGGGCCGCCAGACTCATAATGAGCCGGTGGCACCGGGAGGTCAGGCGCTGGAAAAATATTACGGGTCCGGCGGCAACGCGTCGGTAGCACCGGCAGGGTTACCGCTGGACCCGTAATGAGGACTGTATTTTAAGAAAAGTTGTTGCAAAAATACACACATGCCTGCATTAAAAACAAGTGCATGGAAAGATGAATGAAAGCATATATATGGCAAAATTGTTTTGTTAACAGACAAATGCATAATGTTTTCTATTGCCAAATCTCTTTATAAGACATGGTTGCCTGCAATACCCGTATAAAAGCCTGTAAATAATTTTCTTATAATGCATGGCAACCTGCAGTAATTGTATAAAACATCTAAATAATGTTCTTATTTCAGGTTAGCTGTAACATCTCTACTGACCTGAAATATGAAAATGACATCACTGCCACTCTGTAATCATTTAGTATGCTTCAGTTCAACAGAGCAGAATTCCAGCTGACACTGAAGCACCTAATTAAAGACGTGACAAGCTTTTAAAATTCCTTTCTTGTAAAATAGCTTCCCGACTATGACACTTTACCGTCATTACATGATAAGTAACTCTTCATGATAGTATGTTTATTTTCTGCACTGTTGAATTTGAACATGCATTCAAATACGAATCAGTAATGAAGCGTGGAGACAATGAAGAACGAAATCATTCACCTGCTATATCTTTACTAATTAGGCGCGAACTGGCGCCAGCACGGAAACCCCAAATCCAAACACATGGGTTGCAACCCATAAACATAACAAAAGAAAGGAGACATGGCTCCTTTCCAGAACAATAAAAATAGGACGTTACATCTCCCCCTTCCTTAACTCAAGACCTGGGGTTTCACTTGTTAATTTCTTCTATCCACCTTGAAGGTTTACGTACCACTCTTCGAGTGGCTGCGTACGGGTGGAGCGTTTCTCACAGTGCAGTCACTGGCGCTGTCATCAGTGTCTCTGTCCTCTTCTCTGTATTCAGAGTCTAGATCAGAAGAGTCCTCTTCTTCACCGGGGTTGGTGACTTTGTGGCCTCAGTCGCCTTTGAATGTTCAGAAGAATGATGAGTTCCGCGTGATGGTGTCTTGTGGGCGTGCAGCGGTTATCATGGACCCTTGTATGTGTGTCACAGTCATTGGTTCAGGCTTAAATGCAGGGACATCTTTGGCATCTTGAGGTTGTTTTACCAGCACCTGGTCTCCTATTTGGACGCTGCTGGGTTTGGCCTTCCTTCATAGATCGGCATATTCCTTCATCCTTGTTTTGCTCTCCTTGTCCTTTGTTCTTGCCGTGTCGACATAGGCGTTGTGAAGGGAGGCATTTGGATTATGTGACAATGTGTTTCTTACCACTCGTCCAAACATTAATGCCGAGGGACATACCCCTGTCAAAATGGGTGGTGTATTTCTGTAGTCCCTTAACAGAGTGCATATGGCCTGCATGAATGATCCATTGGTAATTGAGCAAACTTGCAGAGTGTGTTTGAGGTTTCTCATGAATCTCTCCACCGTTCCGTTGGCCTGTGGCCACAGTGGCGTGATCTTGCGATGTTGAAAACCCAGATGTTCCGCAAACATGGCGAAGCCTTGTCCGCTGAAGGGTGGACCATTGTCTGATTTCACTATGGACGGAATCCCATAGTCTGCAAACGTCTTGTCTAAAGCCGATATTACTGCTTGGGCACTGGTGGAGTGAATGAGGTGCACCTCTGGGGAATCTGGGCATCTCTTCAATGATCACCAACATGTACTTGCTGTTGGCCAGCGGGCCGAACATGTCAATAGCCACTTCGTCCCATGCCTGCACCGGCATGGATGACATCTTAAGGTGCTGTGGAAAAGTGCGTGGGACGACAGCCTTGCGTGCAATGTACTTGCCTAGTAGCTGTTCAACCTTCTCGTCCACCTGGGGAAACCACACCTTGTTTGTAAACTGTCATTTAGTCGATACAATTCCCCTATGTCCTGAGTGTGCTAGTGAAAGCACTTGCTCTTGCAGACTTGCAGAGATGACGATTTTGTTTTCTTTCAGCAAGAGCCCTTCCGGGGACATGGATAGTGTGTGTCTAATGAGCTTGAAAGTGTGTAAGTGTCTCTCTTCAGTTGTAGACAGGGGTTGTCCATGATTGACTTTGACATGATCTCAGGCATTCTTGTATCTCTAAGAGTAGTTGGTCTTTCTTCAGGGCTTTCTTCAGGGCTTCTGCCAGTTGAGCACTCGTGATGGATTTGGGGAGTGCATTGTTTATTAAGTAGTGAATGTATTTGTTCGCTTTGATGGACTGGCGCTCATTGTGAGCTGGAAGCGGGTATCTGCACAGGAAATACGCTGGGTTGTTGTCCTTCCCTGGGTGGTGTATGATTTCGAACGAGTATTCCCGCAGCCTAACTCCCCACCTTGCATCTTGGCTGTTGGTTTGACATAGATTGTGGTGAGGGCCTGGTGGTCGGTGATGATGGTGAACGGGCGTCCATACAGGAACAGGTGGTAGTGTTCACACGCCCACACAATTGCCAGGCTTTCCATCTCCGGTTGTGAGTATGCGCATTTGGTTGCTGAGAGGCTGCGGCTTGCGTATGCTACGATGCGCCTCGTGGAGTTGGGCAAAGCTCCTGGCTGTGACTGGGCTAATATTGTCCCTAATCCAACGGGGCTGGCATCAACTGTCAGTTCTGTGTTTAGATCCGGGTCATAGTATGACATGCAGGATGCTGATGCGATGCGTTTCTTGATCTCCTGGAAGGCATCTTCGCATTAATGGGACCAGTGGAATTCATGATTTTTTCCTGTGAGTAGTCGAAGGGGTGTGCTCACTGATGCAAAGTCTTGGATGTATCACGTACAGTAGCTTGCCATTCCCAGAAATGATTGTTCTGCAGAGACTGAGGTGGGTGTGGGAACTTCTACCAATGCTTGCACCTTTTCGGGGTCCGGTTTTAAGCCATTACTTGAAAATATGTGTCTGAAAAATTTTAAGATTGGCTTGCTGAGCTCACACTTGGCAGGGTTTAGCGTGAGGTAAGCATCCTCAAGAGCCATACACACTCTCCTTAGTGTGTCATCATGTATTTCTTGCGTGGTGCCGAAGATTAAAATGTCATCGCTATAATTTAAAGCAATTTGGGATATGCTTAATAAGCTGATGAATTATTTCATTTTGGAATATTTCAGCCACAGATGATACGCCAATTTTGGCTTTCAAGCTTTTGTCCTTGTGTTGACATGTGGCTGTGGACGTGCCTCAGCATTTGAGGGGTTTGTTTGACTCATATGGGTAGATTTGAGTGTCAGCTTTGTTTAATTCTTTCTGGCTAGAGACTTGCATGTGCCGCACTGATCACGTTTACCGTGACTGCGGTGTCGATCATAAATTCACGACTCTGTCCGTTTAACTGTAATAATAAGGTCGGGCAATATTCCGCGGCAGTGCTGTTCCCAATGGCATGGATGTATCCTCTCTTTCTGTCTCGGCTGGTTGAGGTGGAGTGCAAGTCTCGTCGACGTCGTAGGGATTCCTCCAGGTATCTAACTTTATGTCGTGGCGGCCGACATTGCGAGTCTTGCCTGCTCCTGTAGTGACTGGAATGATCTCTTTTCCCTTCGCGCCATCTATCTCTGCGTAATGACTCATGTGGATTGCTATGAGAGCTGCGCCTCCTAGTGGTGGGGGATCGATGCGGGTTGTGTTGTGGGCTTTGCCGCCTTGAGCGATGGTCATCTTGTCTCCTGGCGTCTCTGCTAGTTTCCGCTGGTTGAAATAATTTGACGTTCCTCCAAACGGATTGGAAATGATTCTCACCTCCACATTTATCGCAATGATGACCTATAGCCGGGCATGGACCAATGTGTGGGAACTTGAATCTGCATCTGTAGTACTTCCTCTACCGACGTGGGGCATACAATTGTTGATGAGGCGGATTGCGTAATTTTAATATTGCTGTGTGACTCGGTTTGTAAGGATAGTGCAGAATCTGCTCTCGCTAGTTGTAATATTTCCTCCAGCGTTCGGCTTTTCTGGAGCAATTTGTTTCTGAACTCAGGAGACTCACACCTTGCTGTAGCTTGCAACTTGAGTACTTCCTCAGTATAATATCGTACAAAGTCACAGTATTTTGCTTGTTTTCTTAATCTCATCACAAAGTTATCCATGTTCTCACTTTTCTCTTGGCTGGTCGTGTGAAAAATATGTCTCTCGTAATCCAAATTTCTCAGCTGTGCGAAATAATTATTCAGGGAGTCAATTATGCCTTGAAATGTGTCAGTGTTATTTTCTGGCATCTCAAACACAATGGGCCTCATTACGTCTGTGGCGGTAAGGCAACAACGGCGCTGGTAGTGCTACCCGTGCCGTTGTTACCATGCCAGCCACATTACGAGTTCTGCTCGTTGGTGCCGCTCTGCACGCCTGGCTATACCAGGCGTGCAGAGTGGCACCCGCGAGCAGAACAGGATGGTAGCAATGGTACCGTTATGAACGGTACTGCTGCTACCATCCTCCCCATTCCCATTGAGCCCTAACGGGGCTCAAATGGGAATGGGGACGTACCGGCTCCGGGTCCCACTTAAGGGAAATTACCGGGCCCTCCAAGGTCGGAATGGCCCGGTAATTCCCATTTCGCGGGACCCGGAGCCGGGCCCGAGTTTGGGGGTAGCCATGTGTATTGCTCTCCCCCGACAAGTGCACGGAACAACTCATAAATCACCAATGCAATTATAGAGCAAATACTTTGAACAATAAACAGACACACAACAACTCACAACCACGCACTCTTAGAAGATAATCAGCTCTTTACGGCTATTTATTCAAAGCTTACACGTACATAGAAATAACTCACAAGAATAATATGGACATAAATCACAGAAGAAGTAAAGAAGTCAAAAGGAAATACATCACCGTGAGCGTAACATGATTCCTCATCTCGTCCAGAATCGGTTGGAAGACCCCGGGAACAGCCAGGCCGAGAGCACCACAGCTCACAGGAAGGCCGGACGTAAGCGTCCTTCTCCGGCTGAAGTCTCACCTGACCACCTCCGGGCTTCCGCATATATACACACTCCACAAAGTGGAGTTAATTGTCGAACATTCTGGAAATTGCACTTGCGCAGTTGGGGAACAGCCGTCGGTTGCCAGCTGGGTCAATCGAGAGCTCCCCCCAAAAAGTGCAGGGCCTCCCTTCTCTAAAAACACGCTCCACAGAGAACAGTAGAAAGCCAAAACAACGTTAGCTTTCCCAGCAGAAATGGCCTTGACCGCATACCAGGTTTGGAAAAGCATGTTTATCTCAGCACAGTGAATCTAACACTCAGCAAAATGTGTGCAGCGTTTCACTGCGGTATGAAGTAAATATCCATCATGGTTATGAGCGCTCCCAGAATGCATTGCGCACAAGCGCCATTTTAGATCAAGCATAACAATTCCACCCTTGGATATTTATTTATCTTCCATAACCTGGTGGCACAGGAACCGGTCTCTGAAACCTACGAAATGTTAAGACTAAATTGGGAATACATTGAATGCAACAACAACAAGCAATTATAATAGACAGTATAATAAAAATGGAAGCAAAAATGTACCGTAGTGTACCCCCAATATCAGGTATCCATGAAAATAACCAATCCCACCAATTTCTATTACGATCTTGAGACACTTGAGAAATGAGATCCCTCAAACCTCGAATATGACTTTCAATAGATCGTGAGTGGTCACTTAAATTGAAACAACACATACCTTCAAAGGCATTACACCCTAAATTATGTTTTAACAATAGGTAATCAACAGCAGCTCTGTTCTGCAAAGATGCTTTTCTAATAACTTGACTATCAAGGAGTAATTCTTCTAAAGCCTGCAAAGTATGATTAAGACTTTTAACTACTAAACACGCTAATTTCATCAAAGATTTGTAACCTCCAGCAGCTAAACCCCAAACTCCCACTAATGAAAGGGTTAATGCTAGAACCTCAGCTTCTGATAACAAATGTACATGTGAATCACAGTCGGGAGATAGCCCTACACATTCAAAAGTTGACCTTTTACCTCGAGTTATCGCTGGGTGTAAAGGAAACATCATTAGTCCTAATCGAGTTAAAGCACATGGACCTCCAGAAATGTTAGCCGGAATATAAGTATATGTAATGTTACCACATGAAAAGAGCCATCCTGTTGGAAGTTTCACATGATTCAAATGACTAGCAGTTACCACTGTATGATTGCAGGACATAGTGTTATTTATACTGGTGCATTTACGTGACATTCGCGAACATAGTCACCTCTCGAATATGGTACGATTGTACTGATTGGTCAACTCTGTCGGCATTTGCCAATTTATTGTGCCTTGCACGTCATAATATAACACACATCACCTTGAGTTATATTGTAAGTAATAACACGCGCCAAATTTCTCCATTTCCTGTCAGTCTCTTGGCAGAACCGACAGTATTCGTAAACTGAAAAAGATTGTCTAATGTCTGAGTCTTGAACCAAAGAATCATTGTGTGTGACGCCGAAGATATGCTTTAAAACCGGAACAGGCGTCGGCACCGCTACTAAACATGTAGTCAATAAAGCTTCAGCATTGGGCACATCAGTAAGACAAAAGTGTGATATGTTCAGTACTTGCTGTGCCAGGTATATCCACATATTCTCCTCTTGGGTAATCATAGGAGAATGTTTCCGTCTTCCTACAAACGACTCTTGCACGTCTGGCATCAAGGTTGTTTTCACTTGCTCCTGATGTGTTTGTCGCATTTCACAAATCCATGTCTTCGGTCTGGCGGGCTTTTCGGCACTGGCATAAGGCTGCTTGGGGATAACATTATTCATCACTATCAGAATCCCCTTGATCACTGGCAAAGATGTGACATTTTTCGTTGGTAACAGCAGACTGTTTAACTCTCCCAAATGGAGTCCATTTAGTGCCACAGTTACACCAACCAGACCCAGGATCTACAAAGCAAACCCAGAAAAGAGATATCAGTGTTGCACATCACTCTCTCAGGTAACATTTGTCTGCGGGTACATATTTCCATTTCTTTCTACCAGGCTCCATAACTAAAACTACTTGATCTTTGCCTGATGCAATGACATCTGCGGGCACTGGTGGGCCACTTGGCTTTTCCACCCACACCTTGGCACCCGGTACCATACTGTCTGAAGAGCCAAAACCGCGATCCCCATGGGTAGTTAATACTGTAGGAGGCTCCCCGTTCTTAATCATGGACAACTTAATGGGAATGACTATCAATTGGGCTACTCGATCACCCTTGTGGATTGATAACAATTGATCCCCTCTATTCATTAGGATGACTTTAATCTCACCCTGGTAATCAGCATCAATTACCCCTGCCAACACTTGAACGCCTTTCAATGCTAGGCCAGATCTAGGGGCAATCCATCCCATATGCTCTGGGGGACCTGTATTCCAATTCCTGTTTCAATTACAACTATTCCTCTTGGATCTAATCTGATTTCTTCATGGGAATACAAGTCTACCCCTGCTGACTCTGGGGTTGCTCGATAGGGAGCTAAAGAACCTGGAGTAATTTCCTAGTATAATAGTGTTTCTCTGACTGAATTAGGTTGAACCTGTAAAGTAGGAGTCATTAATCGCATCAAAGGAGTTTCATGTTCAGACACAGGCCTATTATTTAACACTTGCACCGCATCAAACACACGATCACGCCAGCCTGCCAAACTGCCGTCTCCAGATTTGCGCAACTGTTCTTTCAGTAACCCATTCATTCGTTCAATTAACCCTGCCGCAGCTGAATGGTAGGGCACGTGATAGATCCACTCAATGCTCTTTTCCTGAAAAAATTCTTGGATTAATTTGCCTTTGAAATGTGACCCATTGTCACTTTGAATCTGCAAAGGCACTCCATAATGTAATATGATCTGATCTAACAACCGGATGTGTTCAATTGGGTTGCACGTTTGCACGGCAAAACCATCAAATATCCCGAGTATGTATCCACAATAGTGCATGCATACTGACAACCTCTGCTGATTGGCATGGGACCGATATAATCAATCTGCCAAATTTGACCTGATAATTTTCCTCTTCTCAATGTGCCTCGAACAATTGAGGTATAGGTCTATGCAAGTGGTGTTGGCACACGGGACATTGCAAAATTATTGTTTTCACTACTTCTAAAGGAATACTGATTCCACAAGCTTGTGCCCACCTGATAGTAGCCTTTTCTCCAAGGTGCCCACATTTATGATGGGCCCATTTGGCCAAACCCTCCATATCGTCTTCCTGAGCCTCTGCATCCATTGAGGAAATCTTGGTGTGTTCATCTGCAACAGAATTAAACCAACGTTCTAATGAATCTGTGGCACAATTCGCGTCCACATGATATACAGTGACTTCACTTTGTAACAACATTTCTGCAATATCTTGCCACAGTTCCTTTCCCCACAACTCTTTTGAATGAATCTTCCATCCATTCTTTTGCCAAGTTGGCAACCACACTGCCAATCCATTCGCCACTGACCATGAATCTGTGTACACATAACATTGACCAGGGGTCTCTTGTTTCAATGCTTGGTAAACTGCTTAAAGTTCTGCAAACTGACTACTCTTTCCTTTCCCTGTCGTTGTCAACATCTTTTTTGTTTTGGGATTGTACGACGCTGCTTTCCAGTACCGCTCAGTTCCCACATATCGAGCTGAACCATCCGTGAACCAAGCATGCTCTGTTTGCTCCACGGCCAAATCGCTGTAAGGTACTCCCCATTTCACGGGAGACTCACGTTTTTCAGGCACTTCCGGTGGTATGTAATCTGAGGGCGGTATGTTGGCTACTTGCTCATGTAATTTTGCCACTCCACCCTTTCCTGATTTGGCTCTGTCTTGAATATACCATTCCACTTAATTATGCTCGCTTCTTGAGCATGTCCTATACGATGCGTTTTAGGAGAGCTCAGTACCCACTGCATGATTGGTATTTCAGGTCTCATAAATACATCATGGCCCACCGTCATCTGCTCGGTATCAACAAGAGCCCAATAAAATGCCAGCAATTGCTTCTCAAACGGAGTATATGAGTTACCAGCGTCGGGCAACTTACGACTCCAAAACCCTAATGACACAGTTTTCTGTCTTGTTTCTTCCACACAATCCAGTTAGCATAATTGTCTTATACAGACACATTTAATTCCACTTCGCCTTCCTTCAAGGGCCATAAATCAAGCACCTGCTGCACGGTGTCTTTCGCCATTTCAAAGGCTTTATGCTGCTCTTCCCCCCACTGAAACTCATATTTCTTTCGTGTCACCTTGTAGAGGGGGGACCAATATCTGCCCTAAATGAGGAATGTGCTGTCTCCAAAACCCAAACAGTCCTATAAACTGCTGAGCTTGCTTTTTGTTCATTGGAGTGGTAAATCCAAGTATTTTCTGTCGAGCTTTTGGCACCATTTCACAATGCCCATGATGCTACTGAATTCCTATGAATATCACTGTTTCAGCTGTACCTTGAATTTTACTCGGATTAATCTCCCACCCTTCCTTTTTCAATCCTTCCATAAGGACATCTAACTGACTTTGCACACTGTGCTCGTCCTTGCCCTGGATCAAGATGATATCAATGTAATGAGAGATTTGTATGTCAGGTTTACACTGTATCTTGTCTAAGTGCTCTGCCACCAGCCGGTGACATATAGTCGGGCTGTGCATGTACCCCATAGGTAGCCTCGTGAAAGTGTACTGCCGTCCACTCCACGAAAATGCAAACTGTTCTTGACACTCGTCAGCAATTGGCACGGAGAAAAATGCATTAGCTAAATCGATCACTGCATACCAAGTCCCCTCAAACTTTTGGACATTTTCAATCAAGGTAATAGCGTCTGGGACTGCGGGTACTAAGGGAGGAGTGTGTTTATTCTACTCCCTGTAATCCACTGTCATCCTCCACGACCCATCTCCCTTTTTAATAGGCCAGAGTGGATTGTTCCATGAGGTGGTAATTGGGCGTAATACACCCGCCTCCACGTACTCTTTAATGGTGTCTGAAATTTCTTTGTGCCCCTCAGGAATGCGGTATTGTTTCATTGCTACCCGCTTGGTTGCCATTGGCACTTGCGCTGGGGGCATCTTTAATTTGCCTACAGTAATGGGTGTACAGATTAATGCACTCACCCCAAACTGGTACGTTTTACCGCCAAGTCCCAAGGTTAACCCTTCCAAAATGTCAAAGCCAATTATATATTCGGGTATCGGGACAATCAACACTTGATATTTCTGCCTCTTCAAATTGCCTATTCTCATCTCCACGTTCGTTTGTACTGCGGGGGTCTCCTTCCCCCTAAACCTGTAACTGTTTGCCTTTAAATCTTGTTGGATTACCATGAATCAAAGAGGCCTCCGCCCCGGTATCTATCAATGCTCGCACCCTTTGTGTATTTCCTGGCCCCCAAAAAATCTTAACATCAACATGAGGCCGCCTATCCACTTTTATGCGGGCAGACGCTGCCGGAGCTTGGCCGAAGCCCTAGTCAAACTTCGAATGAGTGTGACTTGACTCCGCCTCTAGCATCGCACTCACCACCTTTCTCAAATCAGCGTATGTTGGCTGGTACGGGGAAGGTGTCCCCATAGACCCTTCGTCTTGTTCTTCTGCAGGGGGAGCAGAAGGTGAGGTGTCCCCCTGTGGCGTGGTGACTACTTGTTTCTTAACCTGTTTATAGCGCTCTTTGGCTGCAAGTCCTCGTTTTTTGTATAATTCATACATAACTCTGGTTTCAATGCCATCAATTTCCTCGTGTGGCACGCCATCTTTTAACAAAGCCAAAAACATATCTTTTCGGTATACTCAGGAGTCTCTGCTATCTTGCCACCTGCCTTCGGTTCTTCTCTCACTACGCCCCCCACTCTCCCGTGGCTTGTTATCACTCTTATCCCACTCTCCCAAGTCTGCAAGTTGCCTAATGGCATCTGCTACCTCATCAGTGGCCTTGCCTGTCATACCTACGAGCAAAGTCATAATGACACTTTTTTATGCGGGTGGCGCAGTTCTAATCACCATGTTTCGAGTTGAAACTGAGAGTGGCACGGCTCCCATGTGATCAGAAGCATCTATGTGAATCGCCTCTTTCATAGCATGCTCTCTGACTTTCTGAATTGCTTCTCTCAATGTATACCACTTTGTTTCTTCACTGGGCCAATCTGTGGTAATGGGGTATTTACGGTTACATGCTTGGGCTACCAAGTGCAACAAAGACACCTGCGTATCTTGACCATTTGCGTCAGGGGGCGGTCCTGCTCTTAAGACCTCCTGTACATTGGTATCAATTGACAGGGGTAAAAAACGTGGTGAATCAGTAGAATCTACCAACAACCCTGCAGCACCCCCATCTAGCAATCTCACCATCCATATCAGTAAAGCTTCCCCTGATTTTTGCCTCAAACGGGTAATAATTTCCCCAACCTCCTGTTGTGTGTAATCCTCTAGCGTGGTTAAATAGACCATTCCGCCAGCAGGATTCTGCGGATGGGGTCCGGCTCGCTGTCTTCTAACAGGCTTAGCCGCCACTGTTTTCTGTTTCGCCTCTGGTTTGGGGTAAGACACATCTGCAGAACTACTTTCTAGACTGGTCGAATCAAAAATATCACCATCTCACTCATCCGGATCCCAGTCTACGCCAGCGGTAGCGATTACCATTGCCACCTTTCTTTTGTTGACCCCTCGCCGTCTTTTCCTAGACTTATACCGAGCTACTCTGACTGCTGCCCTCTCGGCCACCGCCTGATATGTGCCGGCCTTATCTTTAAACAGTTTCATTTGAATCTGCTGCATTACCGCAGTCTGCCGTTCTGCAGCTAGCTCTCTCTCTAATCGCAAGACCTCATTTTTCATCTCCACCTTTATTTGATGTATTTTCCTATAAGCATGCAAAGGAACCCAACCTCGCCTACCTAATGCTGCACATTCTTTACCACACTCTACTGGAACTTGTTGTAAGCATGCCTTTACATCTGCCGGATCGGCATCTCTTAATCCTTGATCCCATGTTTCACTTAAACCAGCACCACGTGCCCACGCCTGAGCCAACTTATCATATGGACCCTTAGTTCAGCCTGGAATAACAACATCAGAACAGTCACCGCCAGCAGTTACGTTCTTCTTCCTGAACAAACTACTCATTATCGAAAACAAAACAAAACCTTGTTGAATTTATATATTTTCTTCTCCACCCTGCGATCACTCCCACCGGCACTCACACACGTACAAAAGAGAAAAAAAAACTGCACTTACAAGACAACTAAATCCTATCTACGTTTCAACAGACTCTTGAATACTGGGAACAACTCATCACGAGCATCCTGTTCGTGACGCCAAAAATGTATTGCTCTCCCCCGACAAGTGCACGGAACAACTCATAAATCACCAATGCAATTATAGAGCAAATACTTTGAACAATAAACAGACAGACACAATAACTCACAACCACGCACTCTTAAAAGATAATCAGCTCTTTACAGCTATTTATTCAAAGCTTACACGTACATAGAAATAACTCACTAGAATAATATGGACATAAATCACAGAAGAAGTAAAGAAGTCAAAAGGAAATACATCACCGTGAGCGTAACAGGATTCCTCATCTCGTCCAGAATCGGCTGGAAGACCCCGGGAACAGCCAGGCCGAGAGCACCACAGCTCACAGGAAGGCCGGACGTAAGCGTCCTTCTCCGGCTGAAGTCTCACCTGACCACCTCCGGGCTTTTGCATATATACACACTCCACAAAGGGGAGTTAATTCTCGAACATTCTGGAAATTGCACTTGCACAGTTGAGGAACAGCCGTCGGTTGCCAGCTGGGTCAATCGAGAGCTCCCCCCAGAAAGCGCAGGGCCTCCCTTCTCTAAAAACACACTCCACAGAGAACAGTAGTAAGCCATAAAAACGTTAGCTTTCCCAGCAGAAATGGCCTTGACCGCATACCAGGTTTGGAAAAGCATGTTTGTCTCAGCACTGTGAATCTAAACTCAGCAAAATGTGTGCAGCGTTTCACTGCGGTATGAAGTAAATATCCATCATGGCTCTGAGCGCTCCCAGAATGCATTGCGCACCAGCGCCATTTTAGATCAAGCATAACACCATGTCCTTATTAAGGGCATGGCTATCTCCAACCTTGTAATGAGGTCCAATGTCTCTTACTACAGGGCCAAGCAAATGCATTAAAATTCCCCTTAAACGGCGTTCTTCTCTGACCCCTGTCGCATCAATGTATATTTGCAGTTTTTTAAGCCATCTGGCCCACCTGGGTGCCAGGCTGCTAGTGTCCAAAATGTCAAAATGTTGCATGGCTTGTAGTTGTAGTGAGTCAGTGCCACCTGCATCCCTGGGCGCAGAGGCAAGGGGAGTAGAGCTGGATGGGGGGGCTTTGCAAGGGGAGCGGGATGGGGAGCTTTGCAAGGTGCTGTCTGCCTCATTGCTGGACATGGTGGCAGAGTTCTCACGTGAGGTGCAGGGCTTTTAGATTCTCACCTTGGGATGCTGCAGTACTGTGCCTTTGATGTTCACTGTTGCATTAAGCTGGATGACCTCTGTGAGCACAAGGCCTTCCCAGCACGAGTTGTTGCTGGGCTCAGTACTCGAATGGTACATGTTAGCCTGTGGTTCGCTGTTTGAGCATGCTGTCCCCTTTGATGGAATGTTAGGCGTGTAAATATGCTGCGGTACCGCCCGGAGCAGTTTCCTCTGTGACAGTGCTTAAAACGTATAGCTGATAAGCCCCACGTGTCTTGGCAGGCACCACATGCATTTTGCGTATGTTTTTCTTGTAACGTGTGTGGGAGTGAGGGGTCGGTTAGGCCCCCCCATACATTCAGCACAATGTAAACCACTTGCTCGAACAATAATGGGGGGCGCTTCCATCGCTCGTAGGCATGCTAACAGTAGCAGATGCGGGGTTGTTGTGCGGGACCCTTGGGCTTCCATTTTGTGTACCCTCGACTCCATCTTTGGACTAGGCCTCACTGCGATAATACGAAAAGGCTTCTCTCCCCTCTGCAGCGCTGCACACGCCACACTCATAGCCCTCACCTTTTTTCACTCTGTCTGAAAGCTTTGCAGCTCTGTTCTCACTGTTGAGCCAGAGGTAATTGCAACAAATCCACCGATATAACACCCCACTCTTCCTCTGAGATCACTGTCCTGTGTGTGAACCGGCCTAAAACATGACTTTAGCCCATCCATCTCCACAAACCTGCCTGTACCCTCTTATCCCCGCTGTTGGAAAATTACTGCCACTACAACCCTGTGTCCCCCCCAGGGTATTCTCTTGATGTACCAGACGTGTAACCCTGCTGTGAAGCCCACCCCAGTGTGCCCCCAATTAACATCAGACCTCTGTCACAGTATATTGCACCCTGGAACTAACAAATGTCGGAATGTCTTATAGCCTCTTTGATGCACCTGGACCCACCCCACAGCCAATGTTATCTTACTGACCAGGACCCTAAGCCTGGTACTTCATAGAAGTCCCAATGAATAATGCTGTGATTATATGTATACGATTTATAGATCTATGATGATATAGTCAAAGGAACTGTAGTGACCATTATTTAGTGCATGTCTAATGGTAGTATCTCACGTTAGTTTAGTTAGGGCCCGCCCTACCAAACCACGACCTGACCCTCACCCCTCCTGGACACAGACAGATAAACCTTGTGACGCTCACCCTCCCGCCAACCAAGCAGCTAACCACGGAGGAGCAGCGCCTACATCCACCTATAGATTATGGTCTTGTGTCCAATCGTAATGAACTTTTGCAACATTCATATCTGACATCACTGATGACGTTTTCTGCCTTCTTAATCAATTGTAAGTGTGTTGTTTGCCAGAGTGCTCTCAGGCATTACAGTTCTCTGGATACCAATTTTACATAAACAAAACTTAAGCCTTGCAGCCTGTTCTCTTAGTCTCATTCCCCATTGGGGTGTGCTGCATTTATTGGTTCTGCACGTGCAAGTCGGGGAGTGGGCCTTTCCACGTGCGTGCTTATTTATTTATTTATATATATATTTATATTTTATTTTGTTCTTGGCAGTGCACGTCAACCTTCTCGCCCTCCGATGCACATGGAGCCGTGGTGTGTCTGTTTGGAGTGTGGGCTCACACGGGATGCAGCAATCTGCTGTGTCTCGCGACGTTCCGGGGCAGCTGAAATCTTCACTGTGGAGCGACTTTCAGCAGGACGCGCATGATTCAAAACGTTTCCTTGTCGCCATTGTTGAATTTCGAACATGCATTCAAATGTGAATCTGTAATGAAGCGTGGAGACAATGAAGCACAGAGACTAATCATTCACCTGCTATATCCTTACTAATCAGGTGCAAACTGACACCAGCACGGAAATCTGCTCACATCCAAACACGTGGGTTGCAACCCATAAACATAACAAGAGAAAGGAGATGTGGCTCTTTTCCAGAACAATAGAAATAGGACGTTACATGTACTGTTAGAGTGTAACACATGAGAGCAATAATCTGCATGTTCTCACATATTTTAAAGCACAAAACAAAAACATTTTTCAGATGTATTTTTTAAACTGCTTGAACTATTTTTCTGAAACACACTGCATGTTAGTTGTTTTTTTGTTAATCCAAAAAGATTCTACATTAATTATATGTATCAACAACTCGACGACCCCGTACATTACATTAAGCAAGAGACCAGGTACAAAAGGGGACTAAAATGTATGGCCATGTAATATAGGAAATAAAATATGCCTTACCGTATGTGAAAGAGATATTGCGTGTCACCTCAGAGATCTGTTACATGATAAAGGAACTCAGCCTCCACCCTCGTTCCTCTGTTTGGTGACAAACTCCTGGATGACTTGCAATACATGGGATACTGTACGTTAAAAGGATATTGCAAGTCACTGAGGAGTTTCGTGGCCAAATAGAGGAACGAGGCCGAAGGCCCAGTACCTTTATAAGGTCGCAAAACTCATACATAGCCACACATTGTTATTGCCTTTAATACCTCACTCTCTTGCATAATATAATGTAAGAGATCTTCCATTTGCTGATCCATATAACAATATTGAATGTCTTTGGATTTGAAAAAGCAAAAATGCAGCTTCTAAAATGTTGCAGAAAAATATGTCAAGCAGTTTAAGAAAATGTATTGTAAACAAGGTTTCAATTTGTGCTTTGAAATAAGTAATAACATGCAGATTCTTGTCAGTTAATGGCTTTAAAGTGACACAGAAAATTATTCTGCAAGAAGGTGGCAAAGATATTCACATTCTCCCAAAAGATGAAGGATGAGGCTGTGCTGTCTCTAACGAGGTTGCACTGCACAGAACAACACTCCGAAGAACAAGCGGCTCTGTGCAAGGAAAAGAAGCAGCGGCATCGGAAGCAATCCTGCTCCCCGAGTGAGTCTTGACACCGGGATTCGTCCCCTGGGAAGTCGGTTCAGGTACCTTTTCCGACCCAGTTCTCCACACCAGAGAAATGGGAAAGCTTCAGCTTGAAGATGTTAGACATCTTTGCTAAGGCGTGGGCAGCTCAATCCGGAGTTGCTGAAAATGTCCATCTGCTGTCCCTCGCACACCTTCCGAGGAGAGTCGACTTGCTCTCTCAAGCGGAGGGGCGGGTCCTCCACCCGAACCTTAGCAGCCCTGAACCTCCTGGCTTGGCTACTGAGAGGTTGAGGTACAAGGAGTGGTACTTGTCGGATCACATCCTCGATGTTCTCCTTTCAGCTTGGAGGCCCGCTACGAAATCCATGTATGCCTACAAGTGGCCAACAGAGGTCATGGGCTTGTTACATAGGGTCAAGGCAGAATCCTCTTCCTTTAAGGGACTGCAATGTTGAGAAAAGATGAACATGAGGGTGAAGCCTATCGCGTCCAACCCCTACATGGGACTCTCTTTGCTGTTTAAACACTGTTTGGACAGAGTAAGACTCACTGTATAATCTGCCTGGAACCCCACAGCATGAGACAGGCATGTTGGAGAACAATCCAACTGGTGTGGGACTTTCCAGAAGTAATCTCTTGGTATTAGGTAACCTACCTTTTAATATAGGCATGTACTACACGGTTTGGCAGTGTGACTGAGCAGCCAGGCTTATCTTAATTGGGGTAATGTGAGCTGTAGAGCTGTACAATTAAATCAGTAAATACAGGTATCCAAGTAAACACTTACACACTTAAAGTTATAGTATACATATTTATTTATGTATATATATACACAAGGATAATTAGACAATCTTTAAAAAGCAGCAGCTAACTAGTAACATTAATCCCAATGTTAGGATTCAATTACAACAACAGAAATAAAGCAGGTGAGTAACCTTTCATATGTTATATATATTCCAGCACATTGTTTGATGTCATATGAGGTCAGTAATAACACTTATTTGTGATCACCTTTGCAATATTGAGTTATAAGGAGGGAAACGTTATAGTCAGTCGGAACATACTTTGTACTTTGAAAAACAGTTAGATTCTCCCAGACGGATGTAGGCAGTCTTTCATCCCAGCAATAATAGTGTTCAACAATTAAATCCTGTAAGGGAACACGCACTGCCAAAGCCAATAGGTTCAATAGGGGCCGTTAGGGAACCAGGACAACCTCTGTAATCCCACAGTTGCTGCAATCAGTGTCCTGGGCCTTGATGCTTCCTCGGGCCCTGACCTCCCTCACCAATCCTGCTCAGCTCCTGTCTATCCCCAGCACTTGCATCTGCACACCCTACGCCCTGGAGGTTCGCACTTCCACCTTCCGTGGCCCCAGTCAAAGTAGTACTCAACATTCCTAGCACTTCACCTGTGGCTCACCCATGAGCTTGGACTCCACAGCACTTACCCCCTCTTCCCTCTTCCTTGCTGCACTTGCATGTTCTGAATACGCACAAGGCATAGTAGGTTCGTCCCTTCTACCTTTTCCCCACTCTGCTCTTAAATGTTGTGTTTTTAATGTTTTCTTCCCACCCTTGCTCCCTCCCTGCCGTGTGGGCGCTTTGAAACCATATTTTCTTATTGTAAACGTGACTAACAAGCAAACAAATAAATTGGCTAGTTCAAAGTTCTGATTCTTCTTAGAAAATGTTTTTAAAAGTCAGTACTTCAAATAGAAAATCACAGAAGCTCAAGAGGAGCCACCTTGAAGCAAAAGCTGGAGGGCCAGTGCAAGTGAGTTGAGGTGAACTCAAAACAGGGTACAATAGTACTCCTCAAGCTAGGAAGCACCACACTTGGCAAAGGGTAGATGCACCCCAAACCCCACAGTACCTGTGAACTGAATAATTTGTTCCAGCTGGATACAGTCTCTGCTTCCTGCTTCCTGTTTCAGTGTAGCAGACCTTTATTCTTGGTCCTTTGTCATTGTGAAGAAAGGGAGGATGTCTGGCAGGCTTCTGCAGCCTCACTCGACAGAGGGGCTCTGCAGCAAAGGGTTCTCCTTGATTCCACAGCCTTTTGTGTTTTTGGCACCTTTTTCTCCAGCAATCTGCTAAGAGAGTCGGCCGCTACCTGGTGACCCAAGCCATGGAGTCCATAACCCAGTTGACTGTTCCTAATCCCACATTTAAGAGCGGACTGTGAGTATTCCCCATCCCATAACACATAGTCTACCCCATCTTGACTTTTGTCTTTGTTCCACTCTCTAAGCAGAACAACAGCTTGGCCTGTCTAGTCATTGGATAATCCGGACAGATGGATGGCAGGGTTGCAGCGGGCATGCAGTTAGTGGGCAAAAAGGCAGGCTGGCCTCAGGATGCTTCCCAAAAGAATAATACAGCTTTTCCGTTTGGTGATTGGGATTTTTAGTGGGATTTCAGGATTGAGGCCTTGCTGGGATGGTCAGCAATGCTTTGGCCTTGCAGTGGAATCTGGAATCAGCTATGCTTTGGCTTTACAGTGGGATCTGGAATCTGGCAAGATGAATGTAGAAAATTAGGAACGCAGGTGCAGGACATTCAGGAAAGAGTGTGTGCCCAGAGTTCTGTCAGCCACCCTTTTTATAGTGCATGGTGACATCATAGAATTATATGGTAGGGCAGGCTTAGCTAAGCACGCCCCTAAACAACTGGATTGGTCAGGGGTGATAGTTACCGCCTTCCATTCAGCTGGTTGGGTTTCAAGGGCATGATGTCAGATTTATGATGTGAGTTTTACGATGTCCAGAACCTCCCACAGTTACTTTAGCTAAAATCCAGTTTTGCCATAAATGGCACCTTTGTACAGTTGGGGCCTTTTAACAAATTACATAAGCAGCTTACATATTTTATGCAGCACATGCCAGTCCAACTCTCCAGCTTGTGAGACATTGTTTCGCCCTTCTGATGATTTTTTGTCATTTTTAGTATGAAATATTCAGCCTACAATTCAATAACTTTACACGTGTGTATGGATTATCATCAGGCATGTCAGTATTGAATTTTACATTGGCATCATGTACACTTTCCTCGGAATACCCAATTCTCTGCCATTTCTGTTCCCAAGGTGGCAGTGAAGGCTACAATGTCTTAAATTAAAGCCCACAAAATTACACTAAAACTGTTAACTTTTTACATTTCTGTGGATTTCTGATGCAGAAAATAACCGTCTTCACAGTTTTTTTGAAAGAAATGGGCATCCTTTTTCCTTCACTGGAACCATTTTTTTCTGTTCAGCCAAAACCAGCTGTCAATTCAGCCCAGTGTGGGGAGGGGGTTTCCCAATGTGATTGAATGTTTATGCCCCCCTCCACTTCACAGGTTGGTGTCCTAGAAGTTCCACTGTAAGAGGCCTCAGCCCAGACGAAAGTCTGCCAAGGTAGCAATTAGGACTTGTGTGTTCTAGCATCTACTGTGAGGGGCCTTCTGTTGCTGGCAACCCCCAAGCAGAAACCTGTTTGTGGCTGATTTCCCCCATGTAGCCAATGCAGTTTAATTCCTTTTTTAAAATTTATTTTTGTTATACATCAGAATAAAGCCTGTTGAATAAGATCTCCCCTATATGTTTCACAGCACAAAACCCCTTTAAATTGCTAGATAGGAGCAGGGCCTTATCCAACATACACTTTTAAACATTTTTCTTTATTTGCAAAAGTACATTTAAATGTGTGGTTACTGCTGACATTTTTCCTTTCAAATTTGATTTTTCTCTTCCCTCTGAATTTCCACATTGTTTAGTAGCCATAGTTAGTTTCTTGTATGCAGCAATTTGTTTAAACACAGATGCACTGAAATTGACATAGGCCCAGAGAGCCAGGGCCTCTTTGACGCATTGATCTTTGATATTTTGTAGCCCAAAAGTAAAGCGTTTCCTGTGTAGCTGAAGTAAAGCTTCTTTTGAACTCTTCAGAGCTGAACAACAGCCTGTCATTCAGGGATACTGTTCTTGTCTGCTGGAGCACAATGTGAATGTGGATGGGTATGGCAGGATCTCATTAATAAAGGTAGTGTGATGAGGAACAGAGGAAAAAGAGCATCAGAGCGGTATCATTTTTAAATGTAAATATTTCCCTTTTTCAATGGGAACTTTGGGCTTGCAGCAAAGCCGAGCTGCTTTTTCACTCCTCCTTTTGTACATGTAAGAACACACTGGCAGGCTTCCTCAGTGTGCCCCCTTGTTCCATCCTGCCCAATATGTGCTTGGCAAGATGATGCAGCCATCTTTTTGTAGTTGCAAAATGCAGTTTTGCCGTGAGGCAGTGGTGCTCCCAGGAGCCAGCGCAGCCATTTTGCTGCTTCTGATGAAGTGCAGCTTGGTTATGGAAGGGTGTACTGCTAAGTGGGTGAATATATCCCACAGAACCCTATATTGGCTGATAACAAAGCAACACATATAGTACTTGGCCTGTGTCACATGGAGCAATACCGGCTGCTACTGGCTCCCCATGCCTGATGGCAAATGATCTTGCAGTTTTTTATTAGTGCTTTTTGGGGTATGTGTGGGGTGGGGACTACGGGGCCGGTAAGTTGTAGTTTCTGCGGTGGGAGGGGGGAGGTATGGAATCAGCGTTCTGTTTAAATGTAAATGATGTTCCTTGTTCTGGTTGGAGTGGGAGGCTACGTTGTGCCGACCTACGAAGCAGGCAATTATAGTTAACACTTTGAGGGAGCAGAAGTTCTTGCCACATTTAAATACATTCCCACTTTGTTCAGGGACATTGCCCGATCACTCACAGGAGTATCTGATTAATTCACATCATGGGTACCCCTGATGCAACTCGAGGCCACAACACGAATTTGACATTGTTGTCATGGAACATACAGGGTTTTACTAATGGCAAAAAGTACGCCTGATCTCAAACTATGCCAGAAACCACAGGGTGAACATCCTATGCATACAGGAGACTCACTTAGCACTGGAGAATAAACTTCCCATCCTTGCGGGATGGAGTGTGCATAGCTATGGCTCATCCTATTCAACACACTCTCGTGGCGTAGCCACGTACATTCATCAATCATTAGAATTCAAACTACATACTCAAATTGGGGATGAAGAGGGATGTTACTTACTGCTTGCAGGGGAAATAGCGTGCTGGCGGGTTCTCATTATGAACATATATGCCCCAAATAATGATAATACAGAATTTGTAAGCGCTGCGCTGGCCATCTACATACATTCCCAACATACGAGATTGTGTGGGTGCGGGATACTTCAATATAGCCATTTCTCTGGGCTTAGGTAGATCCTCATTGGCCCAACTCTCCCTCCCGAAGGCAGCTCCAAAATGGGCAGCCATAGCCGAATATCATGACCTCCACGACTCCTGGCGACTACTGCACCCCACAACTAGGGAATATACTTACTACTCGGGGGTCCACGGCAGCTCCTCAACGTTTGACTATGTCATGGTGACATCCGATTTAGCCCGCAATATCACGCGCCCTCAGTTACTCCCCCGAACTCTATCTGACCACTCCCCAGTGCTAGTGGGATTTATCGACTCGGCCGCCTAGACACTTGCAATGGAGTTTCAGGGGTCGCTCTCTGGAAGACGCAGTGTTCTGTGATGAAATCGGGCAGGATATCCAGACCTTTTTTGAAGTAAACGTGGGCTCAGTGTCAGACCCTAGGGTTGTATGGGAGACCTTTAACGTATATGTTAGAGGATGCTGCCTGGCAAAGGAAGGCAGTGTCCTGAAATGCATACGAAATTCCATATTCTCTCTCGAACGGGAGATAAAACATCTAGAGGTACGGCAAAGCTGTAATGACTCCCAGAAAGTGCGGTCCTTACTGCTTATAGCCAGAGAAGAAATGTCCCATCTGACAGCTAGAGAGGAGCGATACTTGGGCGACCCTATCGCAGTCGCTTCATACGCCGTGGGTGATCACCCGAGCCAGACACTGGCTTGGGCGATCAAACACAAGCACCAATTGGAACTCATAATGGAAATTGAAGACTCAGAAGGAAACTCAACTAGAGACTGCACAGGAGTCAATAACGTATTCCGGGTCTACTGTGAGAGACTATACACCTCTCAGACACAGTCCGGACAAGATTCAATTTCGCAATACCTTGATAGGGTAGCCTTGGGATGGCTAGACCCCGCTCTAGGGATGGCCCTAAATGACCCCCCACAGACGAAGAGTTTCATAAAGGGATTTTCATTCCCTAATGGGAAAGCACCTGGTTCAGACGGGATCACAGCAGAATTATGTAAAGCGTATGCCAATCTTTTGATTCCCCATCTACGCGATATGTATGAAACTGCCAGTTCAATGGGTGTACTTCTTGAATCCACAAGGACTGTGGTTATCAATTTATTGTTGAAACCCTCCAAAGATCCCGTTAAATGCACCTCTTACAGGCCATTATCCCTAGTCAACACGGACAATAAGATCCTAGCCAAAATCCTGGCTGATAGGCTTCTACCACATATGGCGACACTGGTCTTCCCCACCAAGCTGGCTTCATTCCAGGCTGCTCCACCCAGATCAACTTGCAATGTTTATTTTCCCTCATGCATAATGTGAACGCTGAGATACCAATTGTTGTAGCAGCATTAGACGTCAAGAAAGCTTTTGACTCGGTAGAGTGGCCATTTCTTTTTGAAGTTCTTCGGCGTCTGGGTATCAGAACATCATTTCTCCAACATCATTTCTCCAATGTGTACAATTATTGTACACAGTCTAAAAGGCAAAAATATACACTAACCACATGGTATCCGATTATATTCATCCAACCCGGGGCACTCGCCAGGACTGCCCCCTGTCCCCTATTCTCTTTGCATTGGCGATCGAACCCTTGGCCTGTGCCATACGGGAATACCAAGCTCATAGGAGGGTCAACATTTCCTCCCATCTCTCTATAATTTCACTCCGTGTAGATGATATGGTACTGTATGTTAAAGATCCCAAACATAATCTGCCACCCTTAGTGGAGGAAATAGCCCAGTTAGGAGACCTATCTGGTCTAAAGATCAACTGGTCCAAATCGGAGGTACTCCCCCCCCCTAACACTGAGCGTAGTTCGCTCCAATATTGGCAAAGCCTTTCGCTGGTGCCACAGTGGAATCCGATATCTGGCCATTCTATTGACGCCTTCCCCGATGGAACTGTATAAAGTCAATTACTCTGAATCCCTAGAAAAACCTGAACACAGGGTGGACACGTGGATCCTCTTGCCCATTTCCCAGGCGGCTCGAATGTCACTGGCAAAGATGGTAATCCTTCCCAAACTTCTCTATATTTTTAATAACGTTGCCGTCTGGCCCCCAACTGGATTTTAGTCCCGCCTCAGGAGTCTTATGATTCGCCTGGTTTGGGTGTGAAGACAGGCAAGGATTTCCTACGACACCTTGACTTTGCCATACAAACGGGGTAGCTTGGAATATCCTGACCTGTGGTCCTACTTCCTCACAGCCCAGATTCAGTACTCAATATGGTGGTGGTCTCCAATGTCCGAACTCCCACATGTCCTACTTGAAAAAGTAACCACTCACCCAAATAACATGAAAGGCCTACTCTAGGGCTCCGTATCTGGGGTGGATAAGTCTGAGATACAACCGGTAGCCATCACCTGCAATGCGTGGGACAGGCTACTGCACGAAACTGGTCAGGAGGTTTGGTTCTCCCCCGAGTTGGCCGTATACCAGGTGAGCGGCCTCACTCTCACCCATGAGCAAAACTTTCGACAACACTTCGTGAAACTAGGGATTCACACACTAGGTGATCTTCTTCAGGAAGATAACTTTATCACATGGGAAACCCTGAAGGGTAGAAGGGAATGCACGGCAGTCACTATGCTTTTATACTTCCAACTATCTGAAGTACTCAGCACTAAATGCCAAACTTCCCGGCTCACCCTGAACCCCCTCAACCTCTCACCAATACGTCCATGCCAATGGGCTAGTTCAAGGTTTTGATGCTCTCTTCTTAGAAAATGTTTTTTAAAAGTCAGTAGTTCAAACAGAAAATCACAGAAGCTCAAGAGGAGCCACCTTGAAGAAGCACAAACTGGAGGGCAAGTGAGTTGAGGTCAATTCAAAAGAGGGTAAAATAGTACCTCCCAAGCTATGAAGCACCACAATTGACAAGAGGTAGATGTAGCTCAAGCCCCACAGTACCTGTGAACTGAAGAATTTGTTCCAGCTTGATGCCTTCCTGTTGCAGTGTAGCAGACCCTTGTGCCTGGTCCTTGGTTGTGGTGACGAAAGGGAGGACGTCTGGCGGGCTTCTGCAGCAGCACTCAAGAGAAGGGCTCTACGGCAATGGATTCTCCTTGATTCAGCTGCTTTTGTGGTTTTGGCGCCTTTTTCTCAGCGCCAAAGAAGAACAAACAGCTCAGGTTGGATGTTACTTGATCCCTCGGTCCTAGACTATGGTGTGTGGACTCTGGATGACGATTTCCTGCTTCTGTAGGGTCCTCTGGATGCCCACGAAGTTTTAGCCAGATTTGCACTTCAGAAGACAATGCACTCGATGATGGTCAGGGGTCCCCGGGCATTGGGATTCTGCAGCCTTGGAAAGTCACAGCAAGTCGGGGGTTGCACCAAAATTAAGCTTGTCTCAAGGCTAGTTGGTCCCACCAGCCCAAGGGAGGAAGTTGTCTCGTACAGGTCTTCCCAGTCGAAACGGAAATGGGGTCAGCACAGCTGCAGGGCTTCACCGGGCACTTCACAGTCCAGGAGGGTGCTGCTGGTGTCTCTTCATGTCTTCTTCGTCGGATGTTGTCCTCCAGTGGTTAACCCTGCCTCTAGTCCCAAAAGCATTGCCTTTTATGCAAGTTCCCATTCATTCACAGCCCTAGGCTGTCAATCAAACAGCAGGGTGGCTGTCCTCTCAGACAACCAGCCAGTTGGCCAATCAGAACTGGTTTTACTCAGGCACTCCTAGAGACATAAGAAAGTGAGGTTTCATGACCCTCCCTGACTTCCTGCCTTTCCAGACACACTGGTGCCTGGGTGGGTTTCTGGGCTGGAGCCCACCAAAGGCATATTGCACAAAGGATTCAAATCAGATTCAAACAGAGTAAAAGCCCCGAAGGAACTAACTCAGACAAGAAATGGCGAGAAAAAAAAAGACACAGGCAATTTTGGGGAAATGGTCACCGTTAGGTGCTGTACTGCAGCTTAGGAATTAGCCTGCAGATACATGGCACAAGGTAGTAAAAAAGAAACCACTGCCACCAGCCATTCAAGTTAGTTAGTGTAACAGAATGTTACATAAGTGGGATAAAACAGTTACTATGTAACCCCCCAGCACTCCACATAGGGTGGTGTGTGCTGGACCCCCAAAAGAAAAGGTAAATAAGACAGGAGTCATCTTACTATTCTTGGGAACAGTAGTTCATGCAAGAAAATGTAGTTAAAAATTAAGAGAAGCCCAAGGGCCCTATCGGTGGCACTGCACAAAAGGTGTGCTGTGTGTCACAATGCAAAAAGCAGATTCCTATGAAGTTTACCAGACTTCATTAAACAGTGAGAAATGGGCAAATCCTTGAATGAAAAAACATATCAGAGAGTGAGAAAAAAGTCCCACTCACTCAGGAGTTCAAATTAAAAAGCCCTGAGTCCAGCAAAAGAGCTGGAGTCTCTAAGGTTAAAGGGAATTGCCACAGAAATGAACATTCTCCGTAACAAGGCAAAGAAAGAATGAGTGGAGGCACCTGTGGGGAACTGTGCATGGAAACCGACTGCCTTTCTTTAATTGGACAAAGTCAAAGAGAGGTAGGACATTGGTGTGCTGCTCTGTCCGCATTCGAGACGGGCCTTTTGCATACACTGTCCATGTAAAAGACCAAGATGGTTTTTACCATCTGGCTGTGACTTTTGGCTTTATGGATCTGGGGACTTCACCAGGGACTGATGCCTCAACAACTTATGGCTGTGTGGCTCTGCCCCTATTTTCTGTTAGTTATGTGACCACTGGTGGCGCTGATCATGTGACCGCATAACCAGGATCCGCTTGTCACAGATTCTAACCATCTGGTGGTTATTCTTGGCTGTGTGGATTTGTCAATTTCTTCAGGGACTGAGCTTGCCGTTAGCTGCCACTGCATCAACTCTTAGTCATGTGGCTCTGCACAACCCCCTGCCAATCACGTTGCTTCCCCCACATTAAATGTCAGTTAACATAGGGTGTCCTCACCGGAGCATCTGGTTTCTAAGGGTGGACCTTTCCAATGGCCTTGTTGCTCCCTGTTTGCCACCGTTCACACCAGTTCACACCCGGTAGGCTTTACTTCACAGTTCACTGTTTGATTCTGGGTTATACAAGTCCCATTCAATAACTTGTCATGATGTATTTTTCTTTGCAGTTACTCGGATTTGTCACTTGTGTTACTATCATGAACATTCCGGTTCATATTTCTAGCTCTAGGATTAAGAGTGTTCCTCGTGCTGTCATCCATGCTAATCTTATCCATCCTACTGTTTTTTATACCCTTTCCTCACCCATTAAATTGGGTTTATGCAACACTTCTTCAATCTTGTCTGAAACTGATCTAGTCCCAGATCTTTTCTTCTCATTTAATTTTAATTTCTTTTGCATTACCAAAACATGGCTTTGCCATTTTGATACAATCCCTCAGGCTGCTTCCGTCAACCTGATCTTCCTTCTCTCGCTCTCCCAAACCAGCCACCCCAAAGATGGTGTTGGCCTTCTCTTTCACCTTTTCTGCACTACTGCCTCTACAGTTCCATTCTTTCCTCTTATTATCCTCCTTTGAATATCATGTTTTCTTTATCTGCTCCTTTTGTCATTAGCCATCGAGCTTGTCTATCGTCCTTCTGGTTCGCTTGAGCCATTCTGTGATGAATTTGACCGTCTATTATCTTAGTTTTTACATGTCATGTGAATAACATGATGTAAATGATGATGTTTACCTGTAAACACAAAAGACAAATGTATGCTGATTAGTTATCTTCGTAGAATTGTAAATGCATGGAAGTGATTTGGTTACGAATCTACAATATTTTAAAAGTTTGTAATGAACTATATAAAATAAAAAAAGAAATGATCTTAGTTTTTTCTATTGCTATTTTGTATTTTGTTGTTTTAGATTTAGTTTAACATTCATATTCCTCAACTCGACCCTTCTCAGTATCCTCTCTTTTTTTTAATCAACCTTAATTTATGATCTTACCCTGGTCCCTTTTCCATCAACACATAATAAAGGCGGCGTTCTTGATCTCATTTTTATTTCCCCAGTTCATTTGAATCTGGTCCCAATTGATGCTCATATAATTCCTTCTGCTGATATTTAATTTCATCATCCTTTATTCTAAACCGTTTTTCTCCTCTGGTAAGTTCTTTATCTACATCTTCCTTTTTGCATCGTGACATTTGTAATCTTTTCATTTTGATTCCAATTGCTTTAATCTCTCTATTCCTACTGATCTTTCTGCTACTAATGTTGATTCTGCGTTTAATAGTTCATTCAACTATTCATTCATCCTTAGATTCTCTTTGCCCTCCTTCTCATTCACGCCGAAATGTGAAGCTCCATGTCCATGTTATTCTTGATCTCTAAAGCACATGAGGAGTATACTATGTGGAGTTGAGCGCAGATGGCTTTAAGATACAAGTATTGTCAATTAAATTATCAATTTGTTTCTTCACTTTGTTATTCTCATTCCCTAAAACGAGGCTCTCATGCAAGTCTATGCAAAAAGGAGGAGCATACCCTGGCACTTAAGGGGTTTAAACAAGATACAGACAATTATTTTTAAACACGTATTCAAGCACAGCCTTCTTCTCTCATGTTTCTATTTCTACTTTGAATAAACTATTATCTTCACCTTTACCTGATCCCCTGTTCGACTTCTGCATTTGTCTCTGTTGATTTTGCTAGCTTTCTTTTTTCAGACTATAATTGAAAATATTACACTTCCATTAAATCAGACATACCCATTGATCTCTGTGCATGAAGGTCCTAGTCATTCTGTCAGTAATCATTGTCTATCTTCTACTTTTTTTTAACTTTATTTTTTATTGAAAAGCATGAGTATACGAACAGTAGCCAAATAGCCTCTGGCATAGAAACAACAACATAACAAGGTAACTGAAAAGTTTCCCCTTAGCCCCTTACCCCCTCACCCCCCCTCCCTACCCGCCCCCAAACACATAAGCACAACAAGTTCTGTTAGACTGAAGACTGATGGCGCAGTGGTTAGAAAAGCCAGAAACAAGCTAGCGATCTTTAAGCCGATTGACAGGAAGAGGTCCTGCAAGGTCGTATCAATGTGGACCAGATAAGGGATAGGAGCATGGCTGTACCCCAGAAATTAAGGCAGGTCCTCTGACATATAAGGTTCACAATCTCATGAAGTCACACTCATCGTTCAGTAAAGCAACAGACCACTCTTGCAAAGAGGAGGGCATATTCTCATTAGATATGGCAGACAACTTTTCGTAGGTGAAAATAACTCTCAATTTAGTAAACAAGTCCATTTTAGATGGGGCTCGGGCACATTTCCATTTTTGGGCTAGGGCCAGTCTCCCCGCTCTCAACATTGCTCCAACCACCTTCGGAAAGGCATACAACTGATAGTCTGGACTAGGCGTACCTAGTAAGATCTCCAAAGGATGTAATGTCAAGCTAGTTCCCACTGTGTCTTTGATCTAGCTGAGCAATTCTGCCCAAAACACCTGAATGACCGGACATCCCCACCACAAATGAAACCAAGTACCATGTTGAGAGCACATCCTAGGGCATAGCGGGGATACCTTTTTATACATTTTGGACACGGTGGCCGGAGGGCGGTGCCAAGAACGGAGAACCTTGAAGCTGTGTTCCATGGCTGAGGTATACAATGACCCAGAAAAGATGGATTTAAAGACTGCCCTCCATGTCGACTCCTCCAAGGCCATGCCCAGCCTCTCTTCCCATATTAGTCTAAAGGGTTGCCTACACTCCAAGTTAGCTGTGATAAGGACATTATAGATCTTCGAAAGAGAGCCCTTCCTCGTCGAAGATTCAACCAAGATTTTCTCGAAGGGGGTGAGAAGGCGAACCAAATCGGAGACCCAACGAGGGTGAGTGAGAATCCCCTTCAGACGTAAGTAGTTGAAGACAGGGGGGGAGCAAGCCCCCAATGCCTCGGATATTTGCCCACCTTCGATGAACACTCCCTGGCTAAAGAGTTGAGCTGCCCTCTCAAGACCCCCATCTGACCACGCCTGAGTATTACGGAACCCCCTGGAACCCAAATTAAATGGGGACCCCAAAGCGATGTTAAGGGAAACGGCCACGAGGAGAGCTGCTTGTTATCTCTATTCGGTTTCCAAGAAGCCCACAGAACAGCAAGAGTAGGGTGAGTTTTAAGATGTATGGGGAGAGATTTAGGGGGAGCCCATAGAAGATCTCTTACTTTTTTCGGATGGGAATGAATGTCCTCCATGTAAAGCCAGTATGTTCTCAACTCATCCTTCATGTGTTCCAACATCACATGAAGTTGAGCCGCCTTATGGTATAATCTAAAGTCGGGGAGGCCAAAGCCTCCACACAACTTCGGCAGGGTTAGGTTAGAAAACTTAACTCTCGTCCTTCAACCGTTTCAGATAAAGTGGAGAATTTGAGAATGCAGACAGTCAAAAAAGGCCTCTGGGATCACCACTGGTAAGGCCGAGAAGAGGTAAAGGAGACGGGGCAAAATATTCATTTTTACCGTAACCATTCACCCGAACCATGAAAGAGTGAGGGGGGCCCAGCGTTTAAGATCCTTACTAATTCTAGCCATAATCGGGGGGGAAATTAAGTTGAAATAATTGCGTCGGGTCTCTAGGAATTCTGGTGCCCAGGTACGTTGTAAATTCCTGTTCTATTCTCATACCCTGCATCTCGGAACCTTCCCCGATTTCTACATCCTCAACACCCATTGGCATTCTACACAACTTGGACACATTAACCTTAAGCCCTGAAAAGGAACCAGACAGACCAATGAGATTAAGCATCTGAGGAAGGGAAACTTGTATGTTAGTCAAGTAAGAAAGAATGTCATTGGCAAATAGAGAAAGTTTTAAATCACAATCGCCACATCGCACACCGGTGATCTCACTGTCCGCCCTAACTGCGATGGCGAGCGGCTCTATTGCCAGAGCATATAACAAAGGGGACAAGGGGCACCCTTGACCGGTACCTCTGGAAAGAGCCAAAGGGTTTGAAGTGCAACCATTAACCATAACCCTAGCCCTGGGGCCATTGTATAGCGCCGACACCCACCCACAAAATCTATCTCCCAGCCCCATTTTCCCGAGTACCCTTCCCAAGTAAGGCCATTCGACACGGTCAAAGGCCTTTTCAGAGTCCAACGAAAGGAGATAGCCCTCCACCCCCTGCCTGTGGGGATGGGAGAGTCTTCGCCAATCTATTGGCCAGAAGTTTTGCCAATATCTTAACATCTGTGTTAAGAAGAGAAATGGGGCGGTAAGACTGGCACTGGGATGGGTCTTTCCCCTCGTTAGGGAGGACCACTATGAGGGCGGACATAGTGAGTGGGAGAGAGCCTGTTTCCAAAGCATAGTTAAACATTTTGGACTTGAACGGGGCCAACGATGAGCGGAAAGTTTTATAGAAACTCACAGTGAAACCATCACCTCTGGGCGACTTGCCACTCTTGAGGGAAGAAATAGTATCAATTATCTCTTGCAGGGTGATGGGGAGCTCCAGGAGGCCAGCCTTCTGAGGAGGAAGATTGGGGATGGAAATGGAGTCAAGGAAACAAACGCTCAACATCGACCCCGTCCCCTTGATACTCCACAGCGTAGAGGCGCTCATAATATAACCTGAATTGTTCTGCTATCGCTTCGTTTTGCAGGATCTTTTCCCCCTCAGGCGAGTGCATAGAGTTCACCCGCCTACTATTCCGGAGCCTCCAAGCCAGGATTGTATCCGCTTTTTCCGCTCTCTCCATATATTTTTGTTTCAGGAAGGACAGCTTCCTTTCTGTCCGCCCTATAAGAAGGGTCGCTAATTTAGACCGCAGCTGTTGCAACTCCTCCCACCTACCCGGAGACATCCGCATACTCAGCTTCCCACCTGGTTGAATAGCCCCAATCTTTTACCTCAATATTTTCTCTTCAGTCTCCTTCCCTTTTTTTCCTCAAGCCCATCTCGATAAGATTACCCCTAATAGTGGCCTTGAACGCCTCCCATACTCCCGTGATATCCACCTGTTAGGCAGAATCCTGTGCAGTTCCCTTGGGGAACACCGCAAAAAGATTAAGACTACAGGAGTAAGCAGTAAGCCCAATTGGTAGCAGTCTGCACCACCCTAATTTACCTGGTAGCTGTGGCTGAGCAGTCAGACCTCTCTCAAGAAGAGTAGGTCAGTATGCAGAGTATACTCAATAGGGCCAAAACACAGTAGAGCAAACAAACACTGGCCAAAGCTTTGTATAAAAAGTATATACTTATTTATTTAAAACACACTTTAGGTAATACATTAGCACTCTCAATGAAAAGTAATCTAAAACGCAGTCAGGTAAGTATACACACCTCCCTTGATAACTATTAGACAAGTCAGGGTTAAAGTACAACTATTTGTTAAGACAGAAGTGAGCGCTTAACCTAGATGGCACTCCAATAGTGTAGTTAAAGGAAGAGAAAAAGGCAGACCATAAGAATAAAACAGTTCCCAACACTTTTAAGAGTTCACTGCAAGGGGAGAAAGGCAGGTTATACTGTGGAGCCAAATTTCATAGGCCAGGCCCACTTAAATGGAGCAAAGCGAAATGTGCCCAGGATCACTCGGTTTAAAGTGCACTGAAAGTATTTGCAGAGTGTTCAAAAGAGGTTGGGGTGAGTCAAAAGATATAGTTAGAAGGCATGGAGCCAACTCAGTTTAGAAGCCAAGGATTTAAGGGTCACCTTTAGCACTCTGTAGAAAGGGGAGGCCAGGCAGGACACAATACCTTAAGAGAAAGGAAGCTCCAGCGGGGACAGCTGTTCCTGGCAGTGGTTGAGGTTCGTGGTTTCGACCAGGGGAAGAGAAGTTCTCATCAAGGAGGAAACGTGGAGTCGTTGCACTGCACAGGGATGAAACCAGCCGTGGAGTACCCGATTCGACCAAGGGCCGTCTTTGGAAGTCGAAAAGGGTGAACTGGTTGGTCCCACCAGCTCAGAGGAAAAAGACTCGTCCAGCAGAAGATCTTCTCTTGTCGCCGGGAAAGTGGTGAGGTAGCTGCAGCAGGGCTTCACCGGTGGTGTCGTCGTTGCAGATGGCTCAGCTTCGTCCCTCTTCGGATTCTTGGGTCCTGTGGTGACTTCTGAAGTTCCAGTCCCAAAGGCCCTGCTTTTATGCAGAAAACCCCCCATTCATCAGCCTAGCTGTCAATCACACATGCTAAGTGGTGAGCCGGCTCACCACTGGGCCAATCAGAGTAGAGTGTGACTTGGGTTGCTAAGGCAACGCAGTCCAGGGTGCCAATTCCCCCCTCCACCCTTCCTGTGGAACCCAGACAGAGCGGCACCATTTGGAGGGCTTCTGTGGAGAAGCCCGCCAAAATAGTGGAACAAAGGGCTCGACCTTGGTCAGAGTTACAGAGACGGACACAAACGCCATTTTAGAGTCGAGTTCTGGCAAAAAGACCCAACCAGTGATTTAATATTAAATAAATAAACCGGCGGTATCTTTAACATTGCACCAAAAAGTGGTGCGTTTAAAATCAATGGGAAAATCCCATAGAGAATATTCCAGTGGAATATTTTGCGTGGTAACCACTGCCACCAGCCAGAAACTCAACGAGGGGGGGACGGGACAGAGCCCTCTCGAAAACAGACCCAGGGGCAATCGAATTACCCCTTACCAGTACTTCCACAATATGATGGTTTTTACTGGTTCTGTTCACAATTTTGGACTAGTAAAGCCAATGGTGACTTTACATGCCCTCGGAGACAGTAGTCAGTCTCAGGGTATGGAGTCTGTTTGGGGGTCACTGTGACACCCCTGTGGTACTGCACTGAGGGTGCTATGTCCCACACATACAGAAAAACAGATGATACTCTATGGAGTAAAAAGGAAGCCCATAAGCACATAACAAGTCAAAGACATACCTCAAATCATGCCTAAGAGTGGGAGTAAAAGAGTCTCACTCTTAGCAGGAGAAAAAAACAAACCCCAAAAATCCAGCAAAGCTGCTGGGGGACTCACTAGGTTTGGGAAATTAGCCTTATAAGAGAATTCTCCCTAACACCACTTCCCCATTATCGTTGATAGAGAAATAATCCTTTCTAGCAGTTAGGAGTGTTTGCCTCACTTCCTTATCTTGCAACAAAAGGTTGTTACATCTCCATTGAGTCCCAGTGGAAGGGTTAGGGGGGAAACCCACTTTGATCACCACCATGTCATGATCTGACCACGGTATAGTTACAACCCCGACTCAGTGACCTCATCCCTAAGAGAGGAATCTATCAGGATATAGTCAATCCGATAAAACATTGTATGTGACTTGGAGAAATAGGTGAATAGCGGATCATGTCCCTGCTCGAAAGTGTGCGAGTCCCTCAGACCCAGCTCTTCATTGATCCCCTGGAAGGCGGAAGCCACTTTCTTCTGGAGGCGTGAGTCTAGACTGGGTTTGGCGACTTCCTATCACAGTCCGGGGAAAGCACCATATTGAAATCCCCTCCCGCCAATAGAGTGCCTTCAGTGTAGGCCACAATTCTCCCTTCGATCTCTTCCCAAAAGACATCTTGTGATTCGTTGGGAACATATATACACACAAGGGTGAACAGTCTGCACCGTGCCTCTACCTTAACCATAAGGTATCGCCCCCCGGATCTGACCTTTTGCCTTTAAGAGTGAAATGAGCATTAGGCGAGACCAAGAGGGCGACCCCACATTTTTTATCTGTAAAGGGGGAACCAAACACCTGCTGCACCGTTTTGCCCTTGAGCTTCGGCTCTTTGCCCTTGACACAATGGGTTTCTAGCAAAAATAGGAAATGGAGCTTGAGCCTCAAGAATTCTCTCACCACCATTGATCTTTTAGTAGGGGAATTAAGCCCCCGCACATTCAATGACCCCACCGTCATAAAACTTGATGTAACATCCACCACAACAATGTACAAAGGCTCAGAGGGCCTTCCATGACAATTTCTCCACTGCGCTTTTGCCCCAAATCGATGCCTTCAAAGAGTTCAGCAAAACCAACAACTCCCCAATAACTTGGTATGGCTAAATCGTAAATCCCCCAGACCAGTCCAAAGAACCCACCCCACCCCCCTCCCTCTAACCCCCAGAATGCCTGGTCACCAGACGACCCCAACTCGTCACTGAACCAGGCCACCAGTGTCTCCCCCCACCGGGCAACATACTTCTTCAATGGCACCAATAAAGAGAGCCCGCCAAGCCCCCAAATCTGAAGCATGGTAAGGGAGCAACCGTATACCCATACAACTTTCCTCACGAACCACTAGAAGCCCCCCATCCCAGCCCCCAAAAAACCACAGAATCTGAACAGTAACTTGAAGTTCACCAGTCATGTAGATTGATTACAAACATTCAACTAGAAAGGGAAACAAGCATCAGGTGTTAGATGAGTTAGGCGATGACGGGGCGACCCTCCTGAATTTCCAGTGGCCTCGAACCCTACGCCGTTCTGTTGTTGCTTTAGACCCTGCAGGGCCATCTGGTGCTCGCACCTGCTCGCGATCAGCAGATTCCCTGGCCGGTTCGCCCAATAGCTCTTGTGACACCCTATGGATGTCATCTTCTGTGATCAGAGCATACTTATAGCCCTCAAGTTCGATGGAGAGAGCGAAAAGGGATATCCCTACGATACCACACTCCTTTGGCTTGCAGCATCTTTGTCAGCGGGGAGCAGAGCTGGCGTCTTGCTAGAGTAAAAGCTGTCAGATCCTGATATATCGAGATGCGGGCGTCCTCTGAGTCCACCAGGCCTCTCCTGCGGGCGAGCTCCAGAATTTAATTTTTCGACGAGAATCGACCTAGGTCCTCTACTAGGAGCACCGGCCCTATCCGCTCTATCAATGGTTGGTTCAATTGTGTTGGCATCCTGGAAGAGAGCTCTTATAACAGCATGGACAGACTTTGCAATGTCTGCTTGCGTTTCGTCCTCTCGTTCCGGAAAGCCCAAAAACCGCAAATTACAACTGCGTTCCCTATTTTCTAAATCGTCCAGCGTCAGGGAACACTTCTCCTCCCTTCTCTCCAGCTCCGCCAAGCGCATGTCAAATTGCGTTTCAAGGACCTCAACTGAAGCTGACGTGTTTTCCAGAGCTTGTACCCAGTCATCAATGGAGTCAACCTTTTTATCCAATGAGTCCAATCGTACAGTAATATCAGCTCTAAAGCCCCAGATTTCCTCCAGGAGGGCCGCCATACTCTTGGTGACCGAGCTGGCGTCCACCGGTTCCAACTGAGTAGAGGACGCCATCTCAGTGCAGGGACACGTCGAAATCTCTGCAGGGAGTCCAACCAGTCCATGCGCAATCCCGTTCTTCTTGAACACCGTCCAGTCACTCTCGGGGGGGGCCCCGAGCCAAAGTGGCACTCAAAATGGGACCAGAGGTGGGACCAACAAGAGACCCAACGTGCTTGAATGAGACAAATCAGGCAGGATGAACCATACGGGGCCAACGCCTCTGGGTGCACAACCAATGACTCCAGCGGTGGTGCGGGGGAAGACCGGGCCGCCCCCCCCCAAGCAGACACCCACGACCACCCGAACCAGCAAGAGCTATGTGTAATCTCCTATTGGTCATGCATCAAGTGCCCCGGGCTTCCCCCATCTCTGCGGTACAGAACAGGCCCCCTGGGGGGGAGACCAGACCGCCCCCCCCGGCTCCAGGGAAAGAGTCAGGGGTCACCGGCCCATCTGTCCCGCTCTCCTGTGGTGTCCGTCCCTCTGGAAACTAGCGGGCCTCCAAGGCTTGTTATGGGGGGTGTAAGAGAACGCAGGTCACACTGCTAAATTGCCCAAGATGATATGCTGCAGCGTTCGCTCACCTTCCCAATGTACAGAGGGCGTGGATCGGCTTGCAAAAGTCACGCACACTGCGGGACTTCGGGGGAGAAAGAAACCCCCGGGAGGCCGTAAGCCCTCAGAGCTGTCACAAGCACAGGCCGAAACGAGAGCTCCGTCCCCGCTCCCGCCTCCGCCGCCTCCCGCTTCCCTTCCGACAACCTAGGAGGCCACCCATTCGACCAGGCCGGGGAGGAGGCAGCGGCCGCGGCTCCCGCAAGAATCCCCTCATGCTCTCTCAGCACCTCTCCTGATGGCCGGGACTCGGATACTCCCCCCACCGTGGGAGAAGCCCAGTCTCTGTGAAGCCGTTGGCGGGAGCCGCAGTCCGCTCCAAACCGCCAATGGTCACCTGTCCAGTTTGTCGGGTCTAGCCCAGGGTTTCACCCACCAGGCGCGCGGGTGCTCCACTCCACGCCCTTGGGGGTCAGCACCCTTTTGTGGGGGGATATGGAGGAGCTCAAGTACCAACATTCCAGGCCCAGTGGGGGAGCCGACAAAGGTGTGTCAAGCCATATCAGCGCCCCCTGGTGGTTTCCCATCTTCTACTTTTCATCCTATTTCTAAAAGTGATGTTTCTGCGGCATTGGATGTTTCATAGATTCACGTGCTTGAATTATTCCCTGTCGTCAGACTGGGAATCCCCAGTAAGTAAAATTTGACATACAAAGCTATGTAAATTGCTAACAAAACCTTAGAGGCTTTCTCTTTTGTAGCCTATCCACCTCATTTTGGTTGTTTTTGCTCCTAGCCGGGGAGGTAGTAGGGCTTTATCTCCACCTCAGGCTGCTTTCTTCAGTTTTTCACCACAGTCTAGTGACTGGGAATCCTCTACAGTTTTCTGAGCTTTTCCTCTTTAAAACCTTAATTTTCAGATATTTATGAAAGCAGATTGCATAATTTGGGAGATTAGCATGTCTTCTACTCATGGCTGTATTTTGTTGCTGTGGAAAGATCCCCAGAATCAAAGAAATGTTATGTGAACCACCAGCATCTTTCTCCTTGTGGCTATCGCAGAGAAACCTCTTCAAAGGGCAAAAATTCTCTCTTCAAAGATTGCCTTAAATGTGGTAAGAAGAATGTCTTCTTGAGAGATTACCACCACGAGTTCATCTATTGTCTGTACTCACATAACAGAGGGATGTCATATCCGTCAGACTTTTACTCAGAAGACCCTCGCAAGAGGGGCTTAGGAGACTTCTACTCTTTTTAGAGGAGAACAAATGCCACTCCTCTTTTGAGGAATCTGTCAAAACTGCCCATGCTGCCTTTTGCAGAACTCCTTAAAAGCATACTCCCAAAAGTAGAGTTCCTCAGTGGAAAGGGGAAAGGTACCATCTTCAAAAACCAAGAACAGGGATGAAACAGAGCTAAGGGGCTCCTCTGGTGCTGCAACAAAACCGATATCTACATTGAGCCAACCAGCGTCAACAGAAAAAGCATCATCCATGAGTTTGTCTACAACTGTTAGGATCACTTTGTTCACAACTCCTTACCAGGGGTCGTCAATAAACAAATCATCCTCAACACTGTCCATGAGGGGCAAATCACTGTCAGCTGTGACCTCTTCCACTGCGGCATCATTGAATAAACATCAAGACCGATCCTCGTCGATGGCCCGTTTGTCTATGAAGACCACATCGTTGACCGGACAACCCCTGTTGATGAAAAAAACCTCATCCACGAGGAATTGACAGTTAAATCACTGTCTGCTGGAATGACTTCATCCACTAGCATACACTCTTTGATGGATGTTGCACAATCTACAGAGAAGGCCTTACCCAACTCCACAAAGTATCCTGTCAGTGGATGAACACCAATCTACAACAAGGGACAAGCAGGTTCTAGCAACCCCACAGTCTTCGGGGGTCAACACAATAAACCTCTCCCCAATAAAGGAGATCACAGAACTGCCTGATATTATACTTTAGGAAGACTTCTCGGATGCTGAGGAATTCTCTAGGAGGCCGAGGATTGTGCCCAAAGAAGACAGCCCCCCATTGCAAACGTTGCCGGAGGACTCAACTGATCCATTTCAACTGGCCCTCATGGAATCCCAAACAAATACATTAGATGAGTTTCAAAGGAGACAGAGAACTCACGTGGCTGAGTTATAATAATAAATATTAGTCCCGGCGGCTCGTACCCATAGATGCCCATCCCCTGAATTCTCTTAGCAAGAGACAGGCAGAGGAACCTGAGGAAGGAGAAATTCCTCATGACTCGCCACAGGAGGACTTGGATGAATGGGAGGATTATGTCATCTACAAGCAAAGGAAGTGAGACTCCCCTGGGAGTTCATCACTACTGCATGATATTGCCTAATTTCACGCAATTTACAAAGCTGTGACGATGTTTGACATTTAGGTTTCTACTGAAGAGAAAAAGTCAATGTTGTATGTACACAGAGATAAGAGGAGAACGACCACCTCTATGCCCATCCTGCATAACATATGGGAAGCAGGCAAGCAAATACTAAAAACCCTAATTTCAACTCTGGCTACAACTGCTTGGCTGGAGAAGAAATACAAGGTACCGGATAATGTTCAGCTCTGCCTATAAGGTCACCTGAAACCCCAGATTCTGTCATGGCAGTGGCGGCCAGGAAGAATCTCGCTGACCCTGCTTCCCCATTTTCGTCTCCCCCGGATACGGAGAGCAGTAATCTGGAGGCAGTGGGTAGAAAGGTGTTGGCTTCAGCGTCACTTTCTGTTAGGCAGAAACCTGTGCAGTTCCCTCTGGGACCACTGCAAAAGATTTAAGACTACAGGTGTTTGACAGTAAACCACTTGGTAGCAGTCTGTACCACACAGATTCACTTGGTAGCTGTGGCTGAGCAGTCAGACTTCCCTCAAGAAGAGTTAGGCAGTATACAGAGTATTCACAATAGGTCAAAAGAACACAGTAGAACAAGTAAACACTGACCAGAGCTTGGTGTAAAAGAGATATAATTATTTATTTAAAACCACATCTAGTAAATCACACAGGCACTAAGGTTAAGTAGTTCAAAAACACGGTCACTAAAAGATATACACTCCTTTAAAAGAATATTAGACAATTCTTAAGTAAAGCCCCACTTATTTTCAGACAGCGGTGAGCGCTTAACGCAGATGGCACTCTAATAATTTGTTTTAAAAAGGGAGAGAAAAGCAGAGTATAATTTGAAACAGATCCCAACACTTTCACAAGAACACAACAAGAGAGGAAGGCAAAGTAAAACCGGGATGTTAGAGTTCAGAAGGCCGGATCCACTTTAAGAGGATCAGAACGAAATGTGTCCTAGGTCACACGGTTGAAGTGCACAAAAGTCTTGAAAAGGTTCAGAAAGAGTTGGACCAAAGACAGGGACCAGTTAGATGGTCAAGGCGGCCAGCCCAGTCCAGAAGGTTAAGGGGTTATTATTACCTTGTAGCAATCTTTAGAAAGGGAGGCCTGGCGGACACAATACCTTAAAGTGGTGAGAATACTCCAGCGGGGGCAGTTGTTCCTGGCAGCGGATGCAAGTCGGTGCTTCGTCAGGGGGAAGAGAGGATCTCGTCGGGGAGGAAGACAGGAGTCTGTTGCACTGCCAGGGAAGAAACCAGCCGCGGAGTTCTCAGGTAAAAGGAGCGGTCCTTTTATTCGCGTTCCAGTGGTAAGTGGCTATCGGTTGCCGGGGTGCTTGGCACAGCTATTCTACCACAAGACGCCCTGGGATGCGAGGAAAAGAAGGTAAACTGGTTGTGCCCACCAGTCAGGGGAAGAAGCCTCTCCAGCCGGGAGATCTTCTCTGTCATCGGGAAGTGGTGAGCCGGTTCCGCAGGGCTCCACCGGTGGTGTCATCGTGGTAGGTCGGCTCAGCTTCTCCCTCGTCGGATTCTCAGGTCCTGTGGCGACTTCTGAAGTTCCAGTCCCCAAAGCCCTGCTTTTATGCAGCACACCCCCATTCACTCAGCCTAGCTGTCAATCAAACATGCTAAGGGGTGAGCCGGCCGGCTCACCACTTGGGCCAATCACACAAGAGTGCGACTTGAGTTACCAAGGTAACTCAGTCCAGGGTGCCTAAACCCCCTCCCACACCCCCTGTGGTACCCAGACAGAGTGGCACCACTTTTGGAGGCTTCTGTGAAGAAGCCCGCCAAAAAAGTGGAACAAAGGGCTCGACTTGGGTTGGAGTCACAGAAGAGAACACAAACGGCATTTTAGAATCGAGTCCTGGCAAAAAATACCAACCGGCGAATTAATATTAAATAAATAAACCGGCGGTATGTTCGAGGCTATGAGAATTAAATAATTAAAGTTGGTAGCCTCGAACAATGGGAAAATCCCATAGGGATATATTTGCGGTCGAATATAAAAAGTAGTATCCACTGCCAACAGCCAAAACTCGAACAGGGGGGACGAAGACGTGCCCCCTCGACTAACAGACCCCGGGGCAATCGAATTGCCCCGACCAGTACGTCCACAATATGTTGGTTTGTACCGGTTTCTGTTAATAATTTGGGACTAGTAAAGCCAATGGTGACTTTACATGCCCTGGGAGACAGTAGTCAGTCCCAGGGTATGGAGTCTATGGTGAGGTGTCACTATGACACCTCTGTGTCACTGCACAGAGGGTGCTGTGTAACACACATAGTAAAAACACATGAGGCTCTATGGAGTAAAGGACCCCATAGCCCATAAAACACATAAACAGTCAAAGGAACACCATAAATCATGTCCAAGAGTGGGAGAAAAATAGTCTCACTCTTGGCAGGAGAAAAAAACAAACTCCAGAAATCCAGCAAAGCTGCTGGGGGACTCAATAGGTTAGGAAATTCAGCCTAAAGAGAGAATTTTCCCTAACACTTTCCATCAGGACAGCAAATGCACTGTGCATGACAGCCGATACGATAGAGAACTGTGGACCAGAATAAACAAATTCATGGATCATCTGCCGGCTGACCTACAGGAGGAGGCTCGGGCAATTAAGGACGCAGAGACCATATATGACTACATGGTTATTTACGCAGTCCATGCAGCAGAATCAGGATTCAGACAGATGGAACATGGGTCTGTGCCTCAGACACCAAGAATGGATGAAGGCAACTAACTTCAGCCCAGAAGTGCAAGCACACGTTTTGGACATGCCATTTGTTGGTTGAGAACCGCTCGGTAAGAAAATCAATGACCATCCAAAGAGGATCAAGATGGATACAGACACAGCCAGGGCTATCACTTTGGTGAAGCACAAGAATCTGACCATTTCACTCCTTTCGAGGAGGCACAGGTAAATTTCATACCTCATGCAGCAGGGCATATTCCTCTTATAGGTCGACATCAGTGAACCCGCCCTCATTGATGTACCAGCGGTCCTCCACAAGATACAGTGTACAAAGGGGCAGATGAGGCCCAGGTCAATCAAGGACCAAAGTGTCCACGTAGGCCTGACTTGCCATGACTTCCCCGCTCACAATGTACCACAGTGGGTGGAAGGATCAGCCACCATTTAGACTGGTGGTGAACAATCACGTTGGACAAATAGGTGCTGAATATAGTGGACAGTGGAAATGCAATAGAATTCCTAACGTCACCACCATGAGCGACCAGGCCACTGTGATGAGTCCTGTGGAGTCATCACTGATCCCCAGCCTAAAAATTCCTCCCATGTGGCCAGGGGACGGTAGCTGATACCTGATCCAGGGGGTGGTATTATGAGGGAGGATCACATGGGAGTAGATGGCTGTCGGGGTGAAGTGGTGACCCCATCGGGAAGGACACTGTATGGACCTTTTTCAATGTGAAGATCTTATAATCCCTGATTTCTTGGTGGCATATTGCTAGTATACCAATCCTTCAATAATACATCTCAAAGACCTCTTCTTAAAACTCAAAAACCTCTTCTTGCTAGATACTCTAGGCAGGATGACATTCACCCTTTATGTAGACGTGGTGTTCACATAACATCTTCTAAGTCGTACCATATTGACCTGAATGTAAATCCAAAACATTGTAACTTTACAAAGCCTCACTTTCTAATGGACTCCCAAGTCCCAGAAAAACTATAATACTGGGACGAGGAAGAGGAGAAAGTGGTTAATATGGAGCAAGATGCACACCGAGATGAATGTTTTGGGATACCAGTCAGCTGTGCGGGGCATTTACAATGGTGTACATTTGGAGTCAAATGGAACAGAAGGAGAGGAGAGATGCGGAGTGGGCACAGCGGGCAGCAGAACCAGAGACAGACACGCTTGGGCAGGATAGGCTAAAGGAGGCAGGTGCTTCCTACCGGAGTGGAGAGATAATGGGAGCGGCATACAAGAACAGGGACTGCGAAGTAGCCGACAATGAGGAGAAGGCTGACTAGTCTGCGGTCATGCTACAGAGCCATTATTCCACAGGCGAGTAAGAGAGAAGCCGGCGGGAAGACTGAAGAAGTGTCTGTAGAGCGAGGAACGCTTCCCCAGTGTTTGACCAATGCGACAACAGTATGCCAAAGAGCGGGGATGCCAACAACAACTGGTGAGTCTCCTTGGAGTGTATAGAGGCCAAGGCCGTACCGAAAGGAGTATCAGCAATTACCAAGATGTTTTACATGTCTGCCAAGTAACATTGAAAGCCTATGTTTACGCCAGTCTCCATATGAGGGATGCCAATATGGGGAAAATTGGAGGAAACATCAAGAAAAGCAAATGAACATTACTATTGAACTAATTTAAAGGCAAAATGTGTACAACTCTTCACATATGAAAGTTGGAGAAAGGGAGATACCTCGCAGACAAATACACCAGGGATCTTCCGAACCCAGAGGATCCTTTATGGGGAGATACCTGGCAGGAGAGTATACCAGGGGATCTTTGAAGCCCAGAAAGTGAATACCTGGCAAGGGAGTACAGCAGGTGAACCATCTAAAGTTTATAAACATAAAGACATTATGAAAAGGGTTCTTTGCAGAGGAGTTACCAGGAGACCTTCTTTTGTTGAATATAAGTGACACTTGTGCCATCCTTGAAAATCATCATTTGTTTGAAAGAAACATTTTTATCTTAAGGAGTGTTATATGGAATAGGCATTTCTACCACTCCTAAGGAACTGTTGAAATGATCATTTTATACCTGAAACAATACAGGGGAGTGGAACGATCCCCTGGATCCAAGGATTGTTCTGTTGGATTTATATACTTATTTTTTGCACTGTTTAAACCAGAGGCATTTACCTTGCACAGTTTGTTGTTAATTTTTAGTGTGAGGGTCAGATGCGTTTTGGATACAACGACAGTTTGCTTAAGTTGGGCGATGAGACACAGACTGTTCTCCAGTTTTGATTACATAGGTAGGAAAACTCATTTGCATAGGGGTAGAAAGGCCTTTTTCCAAACCCTTTTATTTTAATGAAATGTCTGATGTTGAAAACATTACAACTCTGTGCCTGTCTCTCATTTCGGCCCCTCACACAACCTCGCCTCTCACAGCTCAATGTGGAGGTATGGAAGCTGTTACGAAAAGTGGCCATAGAAAGAATACCACACCTGTTTACATTATTTTCCTGGTAAAGAGAAAGAACAGATAGTGGCGCCCTATTCTGGACCTGCGCAGCCTCAACAAATATGTGAAGCACATTACGTTCAAGATTACCACACTACAACAGGTGCAGGAAGGTGATTTTCTGGCAACCATCGATCTAGAATACACCTACTTCCACTTATCAATCCACCTTGCTCACAGGCGATACCCAAAGTTCACAGTAGGAAACAGGCACTACCAGTTCTGCGTCCTTCCCTTCGGCCTAAGGTTGGCGTACAGAATCTTTAGGAAATGCTTGGCTCCCGAGGCAGCATACCTACAGAGGTCTGGAGTGGAAGTGTTCCCATATTAGGGCGTAGGTGCCTCAGTGTTTAGCACACTTTCTAAATGTATAAATAAATTAATACATATCTGACTGATTGACTTATAAAGACAGTCCGAGGAGCAAGCAATCGAGGGCATCAATCGCACAAGCCATCACTGCTCCAGGATTCTCGAGCAACACCGAAAATTCCTCACACTCACCATCACAAACAGCCAGGTTCCTTGGGACAGATCTGGATACATCCATTACCCTTGTAAAACCATCCAGCGAACGGGTTTCAGCTCTGGTTCAGCTAACGAGCTGGTTCATGACAGCGAATATTGCCACAGTGCGACAATACAAGTCCCTGCTAGGCATGATTTGCTCATGTATATTACTGGATCCAAACTGCAGGTTAAGGATGCCCCCTATCGAGGAAGAGTTAGATTGCCAGTGGATACAGACCTCGGGTTCCTTGGAGGGCCTAGTTCAGCTAACTTGCGTCTTCCATTGGGATCTATGGTGGTGGCAGGACCAGCAAAACCTCCAAGATGGCTTGCCTTTTCAATCTCAGAATGGATGCATCCCTGGTAGGTTGGTGAGCGCACTTGGGCAACTTATAAACAAGAGGCACATGGTCCAAAGAGGAATCAGCCTTTGTGACAAACCCATGGTATCACAAGTAAGGACACAACACAAAAGAGCAAGTTCAAAGATGTTTATTATACTCTTTTAAATGGGTTGGCGACTTCCTAACTTGCCCTAATACTAAAATGGGAGTAAACTCGACCATTCAAAACAAAGAAAAACAGTTCTAGTCAGTCTTAGTCTGAAAATAATAATAGTTCAACTATGGAACCTATTGCCTGCCCTAAGCTTATGCATAAATGTGTAAAGTGGAATGTGTATGCAAAGGAAAGTCAGTCTTATAACATACAGGATCAAGGTGGCTGAGTCAGCTCTCCTTCCCACGTTGGACAGCATGGAGTAAGGCGTCTCCCATATACAGGATGACACACTCTGGCTTAGGTTGTCAAAAAAGGCAGTTCTGGTGCACCAAAGGTTCTTTCACAGTTCAACACAAGTTCACATGGGTCTCCCTAAGCTGGGCTCGGACCTCCCAATTATAGCACTTGGAGGGGTTCCCTTCGCCAAGCTTCATTCACATTCGTTAGGGGTTCCCTTCTCCTAACTTAATTCACATTGTAGATCTCCCTCTGTCGGGTTCGGAAATGTCATTGAAGTCAAACTTTTGAGTGTGCAAGGTTTTTTCACAGACCACCGCAGGACCACTTCCATTTTCACTTCAGCTCTCCCTTATGTCATTTGCCCAGTGTCTCTTGGTCTTGGTAGTTCATAACACAATCAGAAAAGTTCAAAGAAATCTTTCTCTCAAAGCAGTCACCTTTTAACTTCCCCTTTCGTTGGGATTGATCTTGACCATTGCTCATTTCAGAGTTCATTCCTATGTCGCTTTATAACAAGACATCAAACATTTTGCGGAGACTTTCGAGTGGGCCATTTCCTTTCACCGGACCACTCAGCTACTCTGTATCACTAGTTTCACTGTTATCAGTAAGTTTACAGTTCACTATTTGTTTTTGCATCTAATTAGCACACGCGCAACCTTTAATTGTGAGATTCCGAAACTGCCAGTCTCATAATGCAACAGTCAATTGGCACTTTGTTTCCTATTTCAATTCAATATTCAGGTTCCCGCTCCAGCCCCACATTTCCTCTTTCTTGTCATGAGACTCACCCAGCTGGCGTGCTGCTGGCGAGCAACTTCTTGGGGATCTTTGGGTTGAGGTCAGGGTGTTGCCAACTGCTCCTCCTTCGTCCCCAACTCCTTTGTTCACCTGGCAGGCAGTGCACTACAGTTCCCAGCATGCACCTCTTCCTCTGCTCCTCAATGCCCCAGAGAAACGAGGACTGGGCTGGACATAGCCCATTGTGAGCAGCTCTCCTTGTTTTGGCTCCACAGAGACGCAGCTCCCTCGCCCTGCTGCAACTTTTCAGACACCCCGCGCCAGCGTTCCAGCGTGCCGCTCTCTGTTGGTCCAGATACCCATTTAGGCTGGGGTTTAGAAGCATTCCCCTTCCACAAAACTGCCTCCCTTCTTCCAGGCCAACTGCTGCTGTCTGAGTGCTTGGGATTTAGGTAGGGATCCTCTGCCATACTCAGCCTTGCAGCCTCCCTCCAAGAGCAATTGACTCCCTTTTCCCTGCAGTCTCCTTTTGTACACCTGGCAGAGGTTAATTGTCTGCAGGTGTTTGGTCTGGGTTGGGTCTACCTGTCCTTGCCTGTCCTCGTTAACCGGACAACCTGCTGTCAGAATTAGAGAGTCTGTCCTCTGTGTCTTAGTGTGTTTCTTGTTGGACATCTTTACTCCTCTGGTTTGCCTCTTCTTCTTCTTCTTGGTATTATGTGAACATGGGGGGAGATGTTGTGTTTTGGAAAATACTCCAGAAAGAGAGAGGGGGTGTGTGATTGTGGGTAACTGATAGAAGGGGGAAATATTGCATCTCGCTCAAGGGTGTTCCCTCCGCAGTCCCCAAGGACCCCCTGCCCAGGTGATCCCTTCTCACACGTCCGCCGCCCGGGTTGGTATCTAAGGGCGATGGCCCTTCCCTGGCCACCAGAACAGAGGATCTCTGGGAACTTTCAGTGAGAAGAACCTCTGGTTTCTCACACCTTGTCCTTGAGCTGAACATTTAAGTTGTTTCAGCTGGTCCTAAAAGGACAGGTAATAACAGTGCAGACGGACAACACCACCTTAATGCACTATACAAACAAGCAAGGGGGCACAAGGTCATCACAGCTATCCGCAGAGGCACAGGTGCTGTGCTAATCGGCTCTCAGGGAAGGAGTCCATGTCAGAGTGGACCAGGGAAATACAACATCCTGTTGTAGCAGCTAAGCAGAGAATTCTCCATGTCACACGAATGGGAGCTGGACAAGAGCGAGCTCGAGCAAATCTTTAGGAAATGGGGGACACCGCCGATCGACCTCTACACCACCAGGGCCTATACAAGACGCCCTCTCTTCGCATCACGATACCTGGAGCCGGGATCACTAGAGGATGCCTTCCCCCTGCCGTGGACGGGCAAGATCCTCTATTCCTCCCGCCCAATCCCATTGTTATCCACGGGTGCTCAGACGGGTGCGAGTGCAACCATGCAAGATGATCATTATTACCCCGACCAATCTGGTACCCAAACCTCCTGAAGATGACATGCAACACCCCCATGCGTCTCAGGATGCACCAGGTTCTGCTGATGCATCAGAATGGAAAGGTTCATCACCACGACCCTGCAGCCCTTTCCCTCATGGCCTGGTTGCTGAACAACAAAGGCGCACTCATCTGAACTTATCAGATGAATGCTGGGGCTATCATCCAAGCGGCTAGAGCTTCCTCCACACGCAGAACATATGCTAAGAAATGGGAGCGGTTTACCATTTGGTGTGGTGCGCAATGACTGCATCCATTGTCTCAGTGGACCAATTGCTTCCCTACTTTCTCCATCTGGCCAAGGCTGGCTTATCTCCCTAAAAGTGCACCTGTCAGCTATTACATCTTACTCAAGAGGCTCAGAATCACTGTCTTTTTCTCCAGGCCTGCAGTAAAGGCGTTTCTAAAAAGTCTACTTAGGACCTTTCCACCTATTTATCATGGCCTACACCGAGTTGGCAACTAAATACAGTTCTTGCAGCATTGCTGGCCGCACCCTACAAACCCATCCCCAAATGCAATCTAAAGTTACTTCCTTACAAGGAGGCGCATTAGTGAACTGCAAGCCCTATATTCAAATCTTCCGTTCAAGCAAGCAAGGACTGCGTCTCACTCAGACCAAACCTGAAGTTCCTACCAAAGTTAGTTTCAGAGATTACTTTCTCAGAATGGATTGTGTTGGCAACTTTCTTTGCAAATCACACTACTGGAGCAGAAGAACGCGCCTTGCATTCACTGGACATTACACAAGTCCTTAAATTCTACATTTAGTGCAAGCGTGCGTTCCATGCATCCTCCAAAGTTATTAATTTCCTTTGCTGGCCCACGCAAGGGTCAAGCCGTTTCCAAACGAGACCTTTCCAGCTGGGTAGTGGGCTGCAATACGCACTGCCATGAAATCAGGAGCTACCCTCTTGCACACCCAGCAACTGCCCACTCAACCAGAGGGAGGGCAACATTGGCAGCATTCCATGCAGGAGTGGCCATAAGAGACATCAGCAGTGGAGCCACATGGAGCACTCACCATATGTTTGCCAAGGTCTATTGACTTGAGAAAGATGTTAGAAAGGAGTCGGCTGTCGGCCAGGCAGTGCTTTCCTAAGGTACAATCGGTCTTTATTGCCTATTTCCCTTCATGACTTAAGTGTGCATAACATATTCTGCGGTACTTCTCTTGTGGGTACTGTTAAGGAATGATCATGTGCTTCATGGAAGTCAATGGCTTGCTACCACTGCTTTGTATTCTATTCAAACATGTGAATCTATGAAAGATCCAATGGTGGAGAAGTTTTAGTTGCTTACCTGTAACTATTTCCCCAGTATTGGTACCTTTCATAGATTCAAAGGCGCCCTCCAGCCTCCCATGTGGAGCTGATCCAGTTTAACAGTCAGCCATCAGTCACTTGACTGGAGTCTTAAATCTGAGGATAGCTGCCTGGGAGGGGGGCTAAAGCCCTACCATCTCATTGGCTATGAGCAAAAAGAACCAGAATGCAGGGGATAGGCTACAAACGAGAAAGCCTCTAAGGCTTTGTTAGCAATGTACATTGCTTTGTATGTGACTCTTTATTTACCAGGGATTCCCCGTCTGATGACAGGGAATAATTAAAGCATGTAAATCTTAAGAAAGATACCGATGCTGGAGGGAAACAGTTATAGTTAAGCAACTAAAACATTTCTTTTAAAGCCCGTTCTCACCCTATTGCTGCTCTTTCTGGCCCTCTTTCGGCCTGTTTTATTTTTGGTTGCTTCTGTCTTAATCTTTTTAACCTTTCTTTATCTGTTGGCCAATTCCCCACCTTATTTAAGGTAGCTACTATAATCCCTCTATTAATACAAACCTTCTTTAGATTTTGCTTGACTCAAACCGTCCCCCATTTCCCTCCTGCTTGAGTGTAAATGTGTTTTGGTTTGTCATTAACCTTTCACAATACAGCATCATATATTAAATACATTACAATATTTTTGTTAAGAAATGTGACACTAACCTTAAAATAAACCGTAGTCATAACAATAATAAAATGTTAACAAACAAGTGAAGACAACAAAATAAGCATTGTTTCCATGAAAGTACTGTGCAGGTTCTAAGTAGCTACTATGATATAGTCAATTACCCTGACTACATTAATTGTCAGGGCAGTGTTATAACCTGTGGATAGATGATTCCAAAAGTAGTCCGATGACACCATATCATTTGATCCTACAAAAGAACTAAAGTGCAAACATTGAATATTTAAAGTGCCTGTGCAATAGTTGATACATGTTTCCAAGATTTGACTGGTCCATCACGTTCACAAAATCTACAAGTGCGAAAATGGGAATTTGAGCTAGCACAACTTATGAGGATTTCCCCAGTTTGTAGTGTATTACATCTGAATCTTAAAAATACACTTTGAAATTGAGCAGAATGAAATCTCAACAAATACTGTGGTAATATTCCCAATGTTTTGTGTCCAATGCCACAGTCATTGTATAATTTGTATTTGGAAATTCTCCGATTGATAAGCCAGTCTGATTCCCTAAGTTTTTTTCTTTACCATGACCGTACCATGACTAATTAATACATATGCATTAGTATTCACAATTTGAAATATTGTTTCACATTTTTTAGATAGTATAGTTAACATTTTGGAGTCACCTGCACGCAGTGTTGCAAGTAATACCTCAAACATTGAATCCTTCTATGGAAGAATGATTTTTAGCCATTGTACGCTGGTCTTAAGGGAATGTATACCCAGTGTTTACCTGATAATCGAAATTGGCAGTGAATTAGGTAGTAAAAGTGCCTTCCTCCAGAGGATACACTGTAGTTTTGAGAAGTAGGGCCATGGGCTAAAATCCATAATTCTAACGCAAATGTAATGTGTGGTGAACCAGAAGAAGGACTCTGACAATTAGAGGTCATTCTATTCTAAATAAAAGAATCAAATGCCTAACTAGCCCTATTGCTATAAGGTAAGTCCCCCACCTAACAAAGCAAAAATTAAAGGTGGGCTTTAAAGTCAAATGAAATGTTGTTTTTCAGTCCAAGCCCTATTAACTAACTGGCCCTACCACTTCATATTCACATTTTTGTCAATCCCTCTTTCATGGGATATTTTCGCACTCTGATTTCTCATGCTCCCATAACCTTGATAGCTTCCACAGCCATTACTCACAATGTCCGTATTATCGGTCCCCCTTTCACAGGGTATTTGTACGCTGAGGTTTCTCAGGCTCCCGTAACCTTGATAGCCTGCACACCGGTTAGACACAATGTTCCTATCTTGTAATGGTTGGCTCTCCGGCAGGTATCTCAAGCTTCGCAACTGTGCCGGTTCTCCCGGTGGCTACCTGTCTCCGTAGCTACGGTCTAACATATGCAGAGCTCAGTGACTCTGGCTTCCTCAAGCATTCTGGTCTCAGTGTCTGTTACAGTCCTACCGGCCCACCAGTACACGTTCGTTGTTGTGCCACCAGATGAGACGCAGGGATTCACGTCTCGGTTCCTTCTCCTACCTCGGTTGCGTAGAACGCCAACCGTCGGGCGTTTGGCTCAGCACTTGCTGGCCCTCCTCTTTACCACAGGCACCACAGCCCTTCGTGGCTCTTCACCTCCAGGCCGGCAACAATGCAGAGGCTCGCCTCTCTGTAGTGTTTCCCTCCTCTCCGTAGAAGTTTCCTCTCTTTTACACATCACAAGAATAAACAGAACCATATCCTTCTTTTCTAATCGTGGCATTCAGGCTGTGTTTCGCATTGCCTGTAGCCAATACATGCAAAGAAGGTTTGCTATAAAATATATTAATTGCAGGAGATTTTAAAGTCTTTTCCACATCCACATGTGCAGCCAAGGTGGTTTTAACTGGGAATTCTGCTTTGGAATGGGAGTCCTTGTATTCAGGAGGGGAGTCTCTCCTAGTGAAGTCCCACTTGCCCAGAACCTTAGGGAGGATTTTGCGTAGCGGACTCCCCTCCCTAGCCGTGAAGCTAAGGAGGTGATTTGTCACAAATGCTAGGAACAAGTTTCCTTTTATAGTATTTAATGAAAGTTAAAAATGAAAAGCGACAATCTGAATTGCAACGTTCGCAGTTGGGAAGCAAATAGAAATATTTTTTTAACAAAGGGAACAGCAAATAATTATTTGGTTTATCAAACATTTGTGAACCCAAATATTTAAACTGATTCACTTTTTCTACATGCTTCCCTTGAATGGACCATTTAAAGTGCATGTGCTTTTTGGAGCTTGTGAATTTAATTATGTTAGTTTTCTCCAGCTTTGTGTCTTTCATAGATTCAAATGCTGTTTGACTATTCCCTGTCAACATGCTGGGAATCCTCTGTAATGTTAAAGCAGTTTATCTTGAAATTTGAAACTGCTTGTATTTTGGGTCATATTACAACATAGGCAACGGACCGTCCTCACTTAGCTCCAACCATCAAGGCCATCTTCAGATGTTTTTACTGCACTTTCAATGTTGGTAGTCCTCGTAAAATCCTGTACAATCTTTCGACAATTTCATCTATATTCTTCATTTTTTTCTTATCAAGATCTTTATCGTTTTTACCGTGTGATGCTGGACATGTCCTCCCCGTCTTTATCCTACTACTTCCCCGGTGTGTGTGTTCTGCATGTTTTATTTATTTATTTAGCAATTTGTAAAACTCATCCAACCCGAAGGCACCGGAGCGCTGTTCTTATTAGAAAAATACAATGGTTACATAATTGCACATATACATAGACAATGGCATATATATGCAAGACACTAGATTATAGCGTCTGCACAGGAGTCCCGCTTGGACCCCTGGTAATGCAGCACGTCATTCTTTTATTGTTGGTGAACAAACTTCATGATTCCCCTATGGCACCCATGGGTAGGGTTGCACCTTGGTACCCCTAGTGTGTATTTTCTGGGCACCTGTGGGTTGCCCCACAGAGCAGGGTATGGGCTGTTGGTAGCTACATGATGATTTCAAAGGTGTTCCTGGTCTCCCCCATTTTGGGACACCCAGTCCCTGCCATAGGAATCCATGTATTCATGAACAAAGGTAAGATGGCTACTGCCACTGCCTTTCCCTTCCCGTTTCTCAAGGTCCTGAGAATCCCTGACTCTGTTCCCTTCCCCTGATTGGATGTTGGGTGGAAGGACCACATATTGCTCTGGGGCTGCCTTTCCCAGAGACTGCTTGTTTTGGGTACACCCTAGTGGTGGGACCTGAATGATTGGAAAAAGGAGTCGAGTTGTGTTTTGGTTGTGTCATAATGTCTGTGGTTTGCCTGAGCCAGTCCTGTCTGAAACTGGAAATAGTGCAGTGTGCGCTCTGAAAGGCTGAGAGTTGCCCCCACCACACTGTAACGCTCACCTGATTCCCGCAGAGGCGCCGGTCTTGACTGGGTGAATGCCGTATCTTCAAAGGTGATGTGTAACACACGGTTGGCTCTTTGGGTTGACCTCTGTGCACTGTATGTCTGACTCGAAGAGTAAAATGTCTGCAGATAGAAAATATGGGATTAATGAACTGGGTTTATTGGGTGCCTCTCTCCTCTTCCCTTTCTCTTCTCCTGTAGAACCCCAAAGGTTAACGCCCTCACCTTAGGTAAGTGAACGCCGAGCTCTCCATCTGCCTCGGGGCAGGGTGCCGTAACCAGTTCCTTCACTGGATAAGGGTGCAGGCCTCTTGACCTCAGAGGACTGCTGTCCGTCGTTAACTGCACGAACGGTAAGTTCTGGGCACTTCAAATGTCTTAAAAGTCTTTTGTAATGATATCTCTTGTTTTGCAGGGTTCCGGCGATGGCCGATGGCGGGCTGATGAGAGTTGAGGATCGAACCCGCGTGAGGAATAGAAGCGCCTGGAAGCACGTAAGTAAGGGCTTGTAGCCTGCTTCACGATGCGCACTAACTGTCCCTTTTATCTTGCAGGTACAAGTTCGGAGCTTTAGAGAAGCTGAAGGGTGCTGGAATACCCACTGGATTCGGCCTGGGAAGGAGTAATGGCACGTGAGTAATAAAGTTGCCCATTGTCTTTCAGATGCGGGATGCAGTGCCGAAGGTCTCCGGAGCGTGCGAAGAGCTGGTAAGCTTTTGTCTTTCAGATGCCGGAATGCAGTGCGAAGACCTCCGGAGCATGAGAAGAGTAGGTAAGCCTTTGTCTTTCAGATGCCGGAATGCAGCGCGAGGCATTGGTGACAGCCGATGGACCAGGTAAGAGATGCGCTGCCACTGAAGACCGTAGTGCTAACCTGTTCTTTCTTTGTCTTTACAGGTGCTGCTGAAGACTGGATTCCAGGATGGTAAGCCTTTGTTCCCTTAGGCCCAGGATCAGAAGCAGAAGACACGATGAGCGTTCTGCTGCAGAGAATGCAGAATAACGCAAAGCAAGATTCATCCATCGGGTGTGGTTTAAATAGCCTCCTGTAGTGCTTAGGTGTCTCCTTCCACAGCCACGCCTAGGTAAGAAAAGAGTTCCTGCTTTCCAGAAGAGTTCCAGTGTTCTGAACCTAGGGAGTGGCTCCTGCCCCACCCAACAGGAAAAGTAGTCCCAAACAGAAGAGGATCAGGGGTTCAACTGGCAGGTAAGTAAGCAGCATGGTCTGCTGCAGGTAAGTCCGCCCAAGCATTATGAGCCCGGCGCTTCCAGCGCTGGGACTGGGCATCTTTATGAGCCTGGTGCCACTGGCGCCAGGACAGGGTCCAAAAGGTCCCAATTGGGACTGGCTGGCACTCGGAACCGGGGTTATGGGTCTGCTTCCAAGGGAGTCGGGCAAGTCCTGATCTTTTGGAAGCAGAGATCATGACACACACATCCACTGTTTTGAGGGTCTGGTTTTGTCTGTGAGCCTGATTCGGTGCTGCCTGATGAACGCACTAGTGTGTGATTGATTGACTGACTGAGCCTGGCTCAGCCTGAGTGAATGGGGGGGATTTGTGTATAACAGAAGACACCTCACTTACCACTTTGTCACAAGCTTGAAGCTTTCCTGGAGGCGTAACCTGAATCCCACTGGAGGAAGAGGTTCTGCTGCTGCAACTCTGCACAAGATCGAAAGGCTGCTGTGCTGGTCCAAGGACTGGTCAAGCGAGGACCTGGACAGGCAACCTCTTCCCATAGCTACGAGGGGACATGTGCAACCGCTGTTCTTCACCTGAAGGGTCCTGGAATCCAGTCCAGAGTGCCTGCCTTCCTACAGAAGTATCTTTGTGGATCCTGAAGAAGAGAGAGTGACCGGACATCTTGAGCCCAAAGAAGTCCACCAGCGTCATCCAGGGTCCGGAGGTTGTCTGTGATGGTTGGAAAGCCAGACGGCAGTGTATTGCCCAGAAGAGGGGGTACCCTGGCATAGTGTTGTTTGACGCCTGCAGTTTGCAAAGTTCAGCGGCGCCGCCTGCAGAGAAGTGCCTGCTGGTGGGTTTGCCACCACTCCGCTTAGAGGAACAAATCCTAAAGGTCAAAACTTGGTGGTCGCCTGCAGAGACGTCCAGTGCTCGAGTCCAAGTTGCCAGATGCCATGCTGTCATTCGTGCTGCAGCACAGAAGGATCAAACAGTGACAAATCACGAACTGATGAAACCCGACAACTACTTCTGTTAACCCACCCGTCGCCACCGAAGGTCTTTGACAAAAACCAAAGGACTCATCCTCACGTCCCAAGCCTTGTCGAAGTCTACAGTGTGTCTCAGCTTCGTGGGACATCCACAGCCAGCGTAGAAACCTGACCAAGGAGACCACTGCGACAGACCTTCACTGATGCCTTTCTGATGCTGCTTTGTTCCCTTCTCCTGCTCGACAGCAATGACTCAGTGACTTCTTCCAGAGGGGGTCCATCCAGAGGGCATCATTGAGTAAAGCTGGGAGACTCCACGACTTTGCCTTTCAACGAACCAAAGGTACTTCGTCAAGGAAGAGGGTCTTCCTCTCTCAGGGTCCATCCAGGGGTATCAGATTCATGCTGGGCCCAGCTCCCCTGTTGCTTCCCAGGTACTTTGGGGTGGTAGGACCTGTAAAGAGAAAAGCAGACAATTGTGGAACATTTAAGGTCTGGGCATTAATATAAAAGCAAAGTATAACTTACCCTTTTATTGCAGGTTGCCCAGTTGGGAGGATACCCATTGCATTTTACCCTGAACAGTATTCTGCCAGTGTTCCAAATTAATTTGCCTGCATTTCTACATTTGTGGTTTTGAAGTTAAACAGGGCTTAGTAATTTTAGTGCATTGTATGACATATACCAATAAGTGCATCATTACTAAAGGTAAGAATACATGTGGTACCACACAGTACTGTATATATGGTGTTAACTGTTGAAGTAGAGTTTTGTGAGTACAAAGTGAGTCTTATGTATTTGTATATATTCACCTAATCCCATTTGTCTTTACTAAAAGTTCTGTGTTCTCCAGCATGGGGTCTGGCATGGATTCACATGCTCATGAATATTCCCCGTCGTCAGGCTGGGAATCCTCGGTAAAGAAAAAACCAGTATCAGTTTCGTTTCTGATCTGTCTTTCGTAGTAATAACCAATCCCTGGTCTCTGCGTCATACTGACCACAGCCAATGACTGCCCTCTACCTAAGCACCTCCTCCGGCAGCCATCTTCAGATTTTTACCGCACGTTCATGTGTTGGGATCCTCGTGCTATTGCTCTCGAGCGTTAGTGCTATTTTTTTCGCGCTTTTTCAAAAAACTTCGATTCTTTCGGTCAAAAGAGCCTCAAGCTCCACCGATCCTACATCCGATCAACGGGGACCCGTGTCGGATTCGTCTGTGCCCCTCAAGGGTGAAGATTTCGTTGAGCTACACTTCGGAGGACTCCAGAAGCTTCTCAGGCCCGGTCTCGGAGATGGCCCAGGAGAAGGTAAGCTCGACGCCCGGAAAGCTGTTCAGGGTCTGCCCTGGATGCCAGCTGCAGAACGTCTTTAAGGAGGACGAACACTCTTTCTGCCTTTACTGCCTTCATGAGGACAAACGCACGTGGAGAAGGACTGTGCGTTTTGCGGCAACATGTCGGAACGGACCATGAAGGACCGTCATCAACGTCTCGCCAACTGGCTGGAGGGTAAGAGCCCGTCTGGCGAGAAGAAGAAGAAATCCGAGCGGTCTTCTAAGACCTTTGAGGGCACCCCGGCGACGGGGGCCCAACATAAGGCCAAGCACCGCGAGTCCGCTGGCACCGGGAGCGCCGAACGGTCGGGCTCTACGGGCGCCAGGCAGGGCGCACCCTCCCCGGCACCATCAACCACGAGCCAACGCTCTGGGTCGGGTAAGAGGAAGGCCGAGCACCCGGCGAAGCTCCTGGAGAGGCCCCGGTCGAGCTCTAAGGCAGAGGAGGAGCGTGGCAGTGCCCCCTCCCTCAAGGATAAGGCGGTGAGCGCACCTAAGGTGGTGAAGGCCTTGATCCATCCGACCAAGCCCTCTATCGAAACGGTCGCGGCGGCCCTGGCTCAGCCTGTGGAGGCTACACCAGTGGTGGCGACCTCAGGGCCCAGAATCTCCCTGCCTCCTCGGAGGGAGTCTTCTTTTGTGCCCATCGATAGGACCCCCGTGAAACCCTCCGTGGGGAAGAAGAAGGGGGGCAGGGCGTCGTCGTAGATTCGGCCTCAACCTCAGAAGAGGAGCTGATCGAGGTCTTAAGCCACGGCCTAGGCGTGGAACAAGGCCAGCCCGTCGGAATGGACCCCGACGCAGGTAACGACGACGACATCGTCGAGGATACCGACGGGGCCCCTGCTCGCCCGTCGGATTCCCCTCTGCCAGCGCTGCAAGACAACTCGGCGGCCATTTTGTTGGCCATACAGTCCTTATGCTCCGAGATAAGGACGAGGCTACCGTTACCGACGGAGGAACCTCTCCCGTCGGGGGATCCAGAACCGGGACCTTCTGGTGTTCCCCCTACCAAGAAAAGAAGGATCCATCCACCACCTCCTTTTCAACCGTCGCGCCCCGTCCTGCCCTCCTCCCCGTCCACCCGAGGGGATGATACGGGGACTGACACGGCAGCGACGGGTACGGACGACGAGGCATACGACGAGGATATTCCGTCGTCGCCTCCCACCAGGGCTTCTCCGCCCGACGAGATCGGATCTTTCCACTCCATGATCTCCAGGGCTTCCGAGCTTTTCCAACTCTGCCCTGAGGAGAAGAAAAAGGAAGGCTTCCTTTATCAGCGGCGCGAGGCCAAGAGGAAGACGGTCCTCGCAGTGCCTCTGTTGGACGACATTTGGGATGAGGGCCTTTCCCTCCTCAAGAACCCTTCCACGACGCCAGCTAGAAGAGACCGGTACGAGAAGAAGTACCGGGTCCCTGACACGGCCCCCCTATGCCTCCGGGCGCAGCCTACCCCGGATTCCGTCGTCTCCGCGGCAGCCAGGAAGAAAGCGGGGGGGGTGCGGCCTCCACATCGACTTCCCCGCCGGACGGCGAGGGAAAGAAATTGGATGCTATGGGGCGTAGAGTCATCTCGTCGGCAGCGACGACGATTAAAGCGGCCAACGCCTTGGCTATCGTGGCCCGCTACGACAGGGAGCTCTGGTACAAGATAGCTCCCCTGCTGGATTTTCTGCCGGACGACAAGAGGGCGGAGGCCCTGGAGATCCTGCAGGAAGGTGAGGTGGCCTCGGACCACGCCATCACCGTGGCGACGGACATCGCCGACACTGGGTTCCGCCAGCTGGGCAACGGCGTTTGCCTTCGACGTCGTGGATGGCTCAAAGCTACGCACTTCCGGCAGGACGTCCAGACCAGAGTCCTGGACATGCCCTTCGACGGGAACAACCTGTTTGGCAAGACAGTGGACGATTCCCTCCAGGCCATCAAGGCGGATACTGAGACGGCCCGGGCCCTTGGAGTCCTGCAGCAACGACGGACGCCCTTTCGGAGCGGCGGAGGCAAGGGCGCCTCCAAAGGTTCCGGCGGCGGTTTCGCTTCCTACCGTCAAGCGGCCCGCTCGTCGTCGCAAGAGGCCTACAGAGGACGAGGCAAGTCTAGCGGACCCCGCCGTCGTCGCCAAGGAGGTCAAGGCGGCAAGGCCGTGTCCAAGCAGGATTGAACCGGCCGTGGGGTCGGGCCCCCACCGAAGCACCCCGGTGGGAGGCCGGCTGGCGGGCTTCGTCAGCGCGTGGGAGTCCATCTCCACCGACCGTTGGGTGCTGGACGCCCTGGCCCGGGGCCACGCGCTCGAGTTTCAAAGAAGGTGCCCGCGCGTCCCCCCCGTGGCCAGGAAAGAACTTCACGTCCCTCAACTTCTCCTGGAGGTAAAGGCGATGCTCAGAAAGGGCGCCATCGAACTCGTTCCAAAGAGGCTTCGGGGCTCCGGAGTCTACTCGAGATACTTCCTCGTGAAGAAGAAGACGGGAGGATGGCGCCCCATTCTAGACCTGCGACGTCTGAACAAGTTCATCAAGGCGCAGAAGTTCCGGATGGTCACCCTCCAGCACGTCCTGGGTCAGCTGGAGGAAGGAGACTTCCTATCGTCGTTGGATTTGGAGGATGCCTACTTCCACATTCCCATCCTAAAGGGGCACCGAAAATTCCTCAGATTCGTGGTCCAAGGGCGTCATTACCAGTTCAAAGCCCTTCCCTTCGGACTACGGTCGGCACCCAGGGTATTCACCAAGTGCCTCGCACCGGTGGCGGCGCAGCTGCGCCGTGAGGGGATTCACGTCTCCCCCTACCTGGACGACTGGCTCATCCGCGCCAAGACGAGGGAGCTCGCCGTGGTCCACACGGCAAGGACCGTCCAACTCCTCACGGACCTGGGATTCTCCGTGAACTACGCCAAATCCCACCTGGTGCCCGCGCAAGTCGCACTGTTTCTGGGAGCGAGGCTCGACACAGTGTCCCTTCTGGCCTCCCCGTCGGAGGAGAGGACCAGGACCATCTTGGGCAAGGTGCAACGGATGTTGGTGGCCGACGCGGCCAAAGTGAGGTCCATCAAGTCCCTCCTCGGGATGATGTCTTCCTGCATCTACCTCATTCCTATGTGCAGGCTCCGGATGCGCCTGTTGCAAGAATTCCTGGATGCGCGCTGGATCCAGACGACGGGCAGCTTCGAGGAAAGGATCAAGCTCGACAAGAGTTTCCGACGAGCGATACGGTGGTGGGGCACCCGCGCGCATCTGACGGCGGGCATGGACTTCCAGACCCCAGACCACCAGGAGACTGTGACCACGGATGCCTCCCTGGAAGGGTGGGGAGCGCACACCCAAAATCTGCACGCAAGGGGACTCTGGCTCCCGACGGAGAGGTCCCTGCATATCAACGTCCTGGAGCTCCGTGCAGTGTTTTGGGCCCTCAGGTCCTTCCTTCCGTCCCTCAAGGGCAAGGTATTGAGGGTCTTCACCGACAACACCACCACCATGTTTTACATCAGGAAACAGGGCGGAACCAGGTCCCCAGCGCTGTCCAAGGAGGCGCAGGACCTGTGGCATTGGGCCGTCGCCCAAGGGATTTTTCTGGTGCCGTTTCATCTGGCAGGGATAAAAAACACCATCGCCGACTCACTCAGCAGGGAGCTGCGCTCGTGCCACGAGTGGGAACTACGGCAGGATCTGGTGGATCGCCTCTTCCGACGGTGGGGCACACCCCAGATCGACCTGTTCGCGACGGCGACGAACACCAAGTGCCGGAGGTTCGCCAGCAGGTTTCCCCAGACGAGGAGCATGGGCGATGCTTTCTCGTTCCCCTGGGAGGGCCTGTTCCTCTACGCGTTCCCTCCTTTGCCTCTACTAATCCGGCTCGTCAACCAGCTCAAGAGGTCACGGTGCAGGATGATCCTCGTCGCACCTGCGTGGCCGAGGCAGATATGGTTCCCGGACCTTCTGGACTTGTCAGCGTCCCCGCCGATCAAGCTGCCGGCGGACGCGGATCTACTCTCCAGGGTAGGAGGCGCCATCCTCCACCACGACCCGAAGTCGCTGAACTTGCAGGCCTGGCTCCTGCAGCGCTAGAGTTTGGAGGATACGACATACCGGCCGATTGCAGAGAGGTTCTTGCAAAGGCCAGGGCGTCCTCGACTCTTAAATGCTACGGACACAAATGGAAGAGGTTCTCTGTCTGGTGCCACGCACAGAAGATTAACCCTCTACGGATTACGGCTCCCCAAGTACTGCCGTACCTGCTGATGCTGGCCAAGGCTGGTCTGGCACACGCGTCCATCAAGATTCATCTTGCTGCGATCTCCCGATACACCAGAACCACGGGGCGGACGTCCTTGTGGTCTCATCGTCTGGTGAAAGAGTTCATGAAGGGACTGTTCAGATCGTTCCCGCCGGTGAAGGCTCCGGCCCCGGCGTGGGAGCTCAACGTGGGGCTGACCAAGCTCATGGGACCTCCGTTCGAGCCTCTGCACTCGGCCCCGTTGAAGTTTCTATCGTGGAAAACAGCTTTTCTTGTGGCCATCACCTCCGCACGACGAGTGGGAGAGATCCAGGCCCTTTCCTGCAAGGCCCCGTACTTGACTTTCCACGACACGAGGGTAGTGCTCAGGACGCACCCCTCCTTCATGCCCAAGGTACCGTCGGACTTCCATCTCAACGAACCCTTGGTGTTACCTGTGTTCTTCCCGTCGCCTTCGTCGCCGGCTGAGAGGACTTTGCACTCGCTGGATGTAGCTAGAGCGCTGAAGTTCTACGTGGACCGCACGAAGGGTTTTCGGAAGACGTCACAACTCTTTGTGAACTTTGGACCTGTCAATCAGGGGAAGGCTCTCTCGAAGGCTTCCATCTCCAGATGGCTCTCCGGCTGTATCATGTACTGTCACCGGTTGGCAAACCGACCGCTGCCTGGCCGTCCGAGAGCCCATTCCACCAGAGCGATCGCAGCTACCACGGCGTTCCTATCTGGTGTGCCCCTGCTGGACATATGCAGGGCTGCTACGTGGAGGTCGACGCACACCTTCACGAAATTCTACTGCGTCGACCGGGATTCCAGGGAGGAGTCCAGGGTCGGCCAAGCAGTGCTGCGCAACCTGTTCGCCTGAGGTGAGCCTGGTGAGGAGGTAAGATGCTTAATGTTGAGTTAATGTGATGCTTAATGTTGAGCCTTTGCCACCTCCCGTGGTTGTGCATGTGTGTACTGCTATGTATTCTTTATTCATGAGCATGTGAATCCATGCCAGACCCCATGCTGGAGAAGGAACAAGTTACTTACCTGTAACTGTTGTTCTCCAGCATGGGTCTGGCATGGATTCACATGCGAACCCTCCCGCCTACCCCTCTGTGGCTCTTCACTTGGTCATACTGCCACTTCACGTGCTTCCAAATCTGAAGATGGCTGCCGGAGGAGGTGCTTAGGTAGAGGGCAGTCATTGGCTGTGGTCAGTATGACGCAGAGACCAGTGATTGGTTATTACTACGAAAGACAGATCAGAAACGAAACTGATACTGGTTTTTTCTTTACCGAGGATTCCCAGCCTGACGACGGGGAATATTCATGAGCATGTGAATCCATGCCAGACCCATGCTGGAGAACAACAGTTACAGGTAAGTAACTTGTTCCTTAGCACATAATCTAGTGTCCGGACATTCCATTGTTCAGGTATTGGGGATTCACTGTACCCAAAAACCACCTTCCTTGAGTCTCAGCCTTGGTTTCTTGTCCATTGCTACCCTTTGAGAGCCTTGGCTGGGGTGCCTCTGTGCCTCTACCCCAACCATAAAGTGGTTTGTACCAAAGTCACCCCCATCCAGTCTTAATGTAGCAGATTGTTCCTTTTCCTGCTGGTGTCGAATTCCGGTCCATTCCGTCCCCTCTAAGTTAGCTCTCCTGCTTCTTACTATGACGACCTTCAGAAGTCCATTGACTGTGGCACCATGGCAGATACATGGAAGAAAAGCTTGTTCAAGGCCTGCTCGACTTGTCACCTCAAACATGTGTTGGTCGATTTTCACGAGGAATGCATGCATTGCCTGTACCTGGACAATTTGCCAGTCCTTTTCCTACAAGACTCGAAAGATCTCCACAGATGGTTAGTCAGATGGTTAGGCAACGGTGAGTCTGTACCTCTGACTCTGCCGCTGCCCAAAGTAATGCTTCTGTTAGGCACAGCAGACAGCTTGAGAATTCTCTCTCGTCAATGAGGTCCAGGTCCCTTGAGAAGTTTCCCAGGCGGAAGAGAGTCAAGAAGGGACATAGTTCACATGCTTGGGCTGCTCAGTCGTTGATGATTCCATTGATGTGCTTGTTTACAACTCCATCGGCTATGGCCACTCCAGTGACAGCTACTTCATCTAAGTCGTCATCTTCGTCATCAACAAAGCACTCTGCTTCAGAAAATCGACGCTCATCCACAGCATCGATGGATGCTCCATCCACGCCTTCCTTTTCGACGGCCCACCGGCGACCCATGCCTGCATCATCGAAGATCACCACCTTGTTGACATCCACGAGTTTGTTGATGACCAAGCCGACGACCACCTAGTCGACAGTACATAAATCTGCATCTACTGCCACTAGGACCACCCTGTCTACCTCCAAGGCTTATGTCTCACCGTTGAAGAGAGGTGGAACAGGCTTGAGATTCGACTGCGCTTTCATTCCTTCCTAGGCCATCTCTTACACAGCCACTCTTCTCACTGACACCATATGCGCCCCCCCTAACTCCGCCCCCGAGGACTTTTTGCAGTATGGGTTGGTCCCGGACTTGGAGATCCAGGAAGGTATTGGGCCTCATTACAAGTTTGGCGGTAGCCTTGCCGGTAAAACCGAAAGGCTGCCACCAACCTTGCAAATTTGTCCTGCCCCTGGTAATGGGGAAATAAAATGCCATTACAACCCTGGCAGACCATGTATTTCCTCATTGTCAGGGGCCAGATACTTTTACTCCCCATTCCCATTTGAGCCCAATAGGGCTCAATGGGAATGGGGAGGTCGGTAGCACCGCCACCATTCAGAATGGTGCCGGTGCTACCGGCAGTGTCTGCTCGTGGGTGCCGGTACTGACCAGGCGGGCGGGAAGGCACCTGCGAGCAGAACTCGTAGTTTGCCAGTCTGGGAACAAAGGTACCGGCAAGCTTACCGATACCGTTGTTACCGGACTGGCAAACTTGTAATGAGGCCCATTGTCTCTTTTGAGCATGACACAGTGTTCCTGCCTATTATCATGCCACCTCCATATACTCCTTTGGCACCCACAATGCTCACGTTGGAACCATTTCCCAGTGCGAGTTCCACACCTTTGCAACAGGCTCCTCCTCTTCAATCTGAGGCTCCTTCAAGGCCTTTACAAGCCCCTACTCCTTTGGGGTCTCGAGATGTCTCCATGGACATTTCGTCCACATTGTAAACTTAAGCTGTCGTTCAAAGGTATTGCCATGTTCAGCAAGAAAGTGGATGACATTCTCCAACAATTCCTGCTTTCCCAGGAGCTTGTTGGACTACAGGTCCTCCTATTAATCCCAAACATCTCGTTCCGGCACCAGGTGGGTTATAAACGAAGATCACAGACCTTTTGGGAAATCTGCATCGCTGCAGGTCTTCCCTCAGAAGCCAGGTTACAAAACAGACCTAACCAGGGCTCTGCTGCCCCCCCACCCGCTTTCACAACCAGTGGGAGGGCGACTTTCCAATTTCCTCATGCAGTGGATCTCCATCAGCACAGACCAATGAGTCTTGTTCCTCATTCGGGAAAGGCCACACTCTGGAGTTCATCAGTGGACCTCCTTCCTTTCCTCACACTCCAAAGACCCAAATAAATCTACCACTGCTTCCATGCGAGGTATTATCCCTGCAGTAATTGTGCTGGCGATAATAGTGCCAAAAATGGTAATTTTTACCTCCAGCAAAAAGCTGGCGGTAAACAATTTATTTTACGCCCAGCTTGTGAATTCGCCAGCCCTTAAGTGCAGCGGTAATACCGTTACCGTCGCATTTAAGGGCTCAGGCCAAACTCGTGATGAGGTCCGAAGAAAGGACTAAAACATTGTATATAGATCTGCACCTCCTTCTGTGGCCTCTTCATCCTTGTACTAGATATTCCTAGTGCTGATGTTTCTTTATTGGGATACTTCCAACAAAAGGGGTGGTACCTTTAGGTTCACCACACTTACCGCAAACAAATACCAAGTCAAGAGCAGTAAATGCAGTGTTGGTGATATAGAGGAACTGTGAAACACTTAAGTCCTGGCAACAGAAAGACACCAGGCAATTGAAACACATGACAAGTCCTGGTAAGGGAAGGAACCCAGGCAATTGAATCACATAAGAAGTCCTGTTAGGGGAGTATGCCAGGTAAGTGAAACCCAATAGTGAGGTCCTGGCAGGCTAGTACACCAGGCAGTTTGAATTGCTTCCAGAAATACTAAAGAAAAACAGTGTTTTCTAAACAAGGATACATTTGTTTTGAAGAAAGACTGTTAAAGAACTTGTTGCCTAAGCGGGATCCTTGTGAATCAAGGAGAGACACAAAGGAACTGTTAGCAAAAGAGACAATTGCCATCCTACTTAAGAATCCAGGGGAAGGGGATCACCCTCTGGATCCAAGGGCCTCGAACGTGTAGAACATTTTTGTTGTAGCTTTTTTTATTTTCAGTTGTGAACACTTTTTTGCCAACATCAAGTTGAAGATGTTTCCTTTCACATTTTATTGTTTTGTTTGTAGTGTGAGGGTCAGGATAGGAAATTTTGTGCACAAGGACAGCTTTTCAGTTATTGACATTCTAACACAGACAGATGCTTAGTCTTTGGTTTTAGGTAGTAAAGTTACTCTTTAGAATAGGGTCAGAGAAGCATTTTCCGAACCCATTATATATATAAAAAATGTATTTAATCAGAAACATGACACCTTGGTGTCCGGCTTTCATTTCTGACCCCTCACAATGAGCAAAGCACATTTTTTCACATCTGCGGAAGAGGCATCAAAGTGTATTGACGCTATGTGACGTGTGATTGCTGCACCAATGTATACCCTGTCAATGGATAGCCTTTTGGGGCTATGTAGTTGTGCTCTAGCACTCTGGTAATTGAAGTGAATTGCTTATTTATGATGGGTTCTCCAGGAGGGCCCTTGCTTTATGTGCCCCACCTCCCCCGCAACCCCAGAACAAAAGATGCTAATGGCTCAAGTGAGCCGCCAAAGTTACGTTTTTTAAAAACATTATTGGGTACACTGGAGGTTGGGGATTGTCCAGTGAGGGTGGGGGTATTTGGGGATGGGTAATGAAATTGAGTCCTGGCAAAGTAAATCAAAAGCTATAGTGATGCTCCACAGATTTCAGATGCTGCTGTGTGCAAGGGGCCCTGGCTAAAATGTCAAGGTATCCAGCTGCGTCAGAAGGATTGAGGAAGTAGGATGCAATGGCGTGTAAGGGATCATGCGGTAAAGGGAATTTAACATTACTGTCATGGAATGTTAGAGGGTTGAACAACCCTATTAAGTAGCAAAACCTTGCTTCATATTTGAACAGGCATTGCAGTTCCATTGTTATGTTGCAGGAGACGCACCTGCCTGAAGTCGGTCATGAGTGATTCTGGAAGGGGGGTACCCACTGGAATGGAGGCATGGTATCACAAATATGACACTGACACAAAAGGTACAATCTGAAAAACCTTTATTCAATTTTCGATGTTTGAAAAAACTCCTATTTTGGCCTATAGCTAGGATGGGAGTAATCTCGAGCATCAAATAATAAATAAAGCAGTCCTAGTTCACTCCTTCAAATCAGAATGGCCTATACTAACAAAACCTGCTGTATTGCTTTTACAAAAAGTGTGTAAAGCAGAATATGTATGCGAATATAAAGAATAAATGGGGATGAGTTAGGTCTCCTCCCCACGTTAGACAGCACAGAGTAAGGCGGTCCCCGTAGGCAGGATGACACACCCTGGCTCAGGTTTCTAACACAAAGGCAGTACAAAACTTGGATTGAAGCCCGCCTGGCCTTCCACGTTAAAGTCTCTTTCCAGCTTTCAAAACACAGCTGAACAAAAAGTTCACGCCGGTCCCCTCTGTCAGACTCAGACCTCTTAAAGCAAAAGTTCATGTCGGTCTCCCTCAGTCGGGCTCAGAACTTTCAAAGCAAACATTCACAACACTTGCAGGAGTTCCCTTCCCCAAGCTTCATTTATGTTCTTTAGGGGTTCCCTTTCCCTAACTTATTACACCTCCGGTCTCTCTGTCGGGCTCAGACCTTTTCCTGATGTCGAAGACTTTCAAATGTGCGTGGCTTTTCCTTTGACATCCGCAGGATCACTTTGACTTTCCCTACAGGTCACACTCTTGTGCTATTTGCCCCTGTGCTTCTTGGTCTGGGTAGCTCAATGTCATAAGCACCAAAGTTCAACATTCACCTTTTTACTCTCCCCTTTCCTCTGCGATAATTTTGACCACTTTGATTTTAGAGTTCATTCACTTTATCGCTACAAACATTTCACCTTTCACAGAGACTTTCGAGTGGGCTACTTCCTTTCCCCGGACAACTCTGTTACTCAGTATCACTGGTTTCACAGCTATCATTACTTCAAAGTACATTCACAGGTCTGCCTTTCTTTGCGTCTCATCCACACGCGTGCAGCCTTCAGTTGTGAGATATTATGTTGCAACTTCAATCTTTCCTTAACACACACTGGTCTTTCATGTCACTTGCCAACACACAGGCTTTGTGTGCGTTTCTTTCTTGTCTTCGCAGTTTTTCAATTCACGAATCAAGGTTAGTACCACAGGCTTGGCCTCGTCTCCCCAGCTCTGCTGTTCACCCGAGAGGGTCGCTGGCCTCCTTGAAACACAATGCAGTCTTCTTGTTTGGGATTTGGCTTTCACCATATGTCTGTCGCGTCCTTTTGGGGGCAATAACCTCATGCAGGGAACTCCTAGGGTTCTCCACCCTCTGCTCTCGTCTCTCGGTCATTGCTCTCTCCAGTAGGTTCGCCTTTGCCCTGGAATTTCTGCTCTTGCTCGTGTTCCACCTTGCTCAGAGTATGTCTTTATGTTCTGCCTTTTAGCCGTGTGAGGAGAGCTAATTGGTATCAGATGTATGCACTAAGAGTCAAGTGCCTGATTTTGCCTGCCCCGATTAGCGGGACATGCCCGATGGAATATGCAAGGGTTAGCCTTGTTGCTCTTAGTCACCCTCTTCCTCTGCCCAGTGTTTGAGTGGAGGGGGTTGGGGGGGAGTTGGAACACTGGGTAATCATAAAAAATAGGATGGCTTGTGTGTAAAGGAAAGGGGGGGAATACCATGTAACACCATTTGTTGCCTCACCCCCACTCCCTGAAGACCCCTCACCCAGGTGATCCTCCCACATTGGTCCACCCCCTGGAACTGGATCCAAAAGCAATGGCTGTGTCCTGACCACCTGGATGGCAAGCCCCCGAGGACTAGCGGGTGAGACACCCTTTGGTTTCTTACACCACTCAAAATGGTATTCTTCAGATACCACACATTCATGAGGGGTTATAATCGTGGTGAAGAACAGTACTGGGTTCCAACACCAAAGGCCTGTTCGCAATCCGGAGGGGAGGTTTGTTATACTAGCTGGATGTCTGTTTGGTCACTGCATTGTACTTGTAAACCTGTATGCCCCTAATATTGATGACCCTAGTTTCTTTCAGGATGTGGAGAAGAGGCAGATGGAATTTGTTGATTATGCTCTGATTGTAGCGATGATATGAACACAGTTCCTTATCTGACACTGGATAAGTCCACAGATCGATGTAGGTGGCACTGAATAGATTTTCTGGCTGAATTGTGAGGAAAGCAGAGTAGTCCAGGGTGGGAGGTCAACACAGTATATACTACACTCAAGGCACTGTAGGATCTGCACTCCAGATACAGGCAACAGCAGCTATTAACAGCAGAGTTGTACTTCAACATAATAAGGGGGCTCAGATGCACATTCGACCCGAGCTTGCGCAGAGAGCTAGCATTGATGGGCATTGTGAGGATGGACGACTGGTTTGTAAACAATGAGTTTATATCCTGTGATAGATTTAAGGGCATGGATGGCACAACACTTATCTTAACAATGGCATACCATAGAGTCAAAGGGGAGCTGAGTGCTGTACTGTAAACATGCCCGCAGCTACTGAGGTTATCTGAAATGTTGCAGTATATTACGGGCACAGATCAACCGAACAATAATGTATCGAAGCAGTATAGCATAGTGCAGAGGTGGCATAAGGGCAGACTCAGCAAAGCTAGATGCAAATGGGAATGCGCATTGGGATATGCAATAGGAGACGAGAACTGGCGGTATGCATGCGTACAGCTGAAGAAAGTGTCCATGAATTACAAGCATACCCTACTTCTCTTTAAATTCCTCCATCAGGCGTACATTAACCCAGGAAAATTAAGTAATTCTCCCAACCTCGCCTAGCGTATGTCTGAGATGTAAGGCGCAAGACACAGGCTTTTTGCACATGGCCTGGAATGTGGTCAAGTGGTATCATTCTGGGAAAAGGTGCAAGGGATTCTCACAGAGATAATTGGCAATAGCATCTGTTTGAGTCCAAAGATGGCACTTCTTTGGATTACACACGGTATGCAAAAAGGTGACCGTAGGCTGCTGAGTATGTCTCTCCTCATTGCCAAAAGATGTGTGGTGATGCATTGGTGGGCATAGCAAACCACAGGGGTGGATGACTGGTTGCAGGAACTTGTCTGGTGTAACACACAGGAAGATACATTCAGAGAAATAGTGATAAAAATTGCTTGGCCTAAAGATTACTGGGGCCCGCTTTGGTTATACCTTAAGAATGTGAATACTCCTGAATATGTGGAGTATGGGGATCTGGTGGTTAGGGGTGGATGTGGGGATGAATACTGATGGTCTGCAGAGGGGATTGGGGCATATACAGCATATTCCCATATGGATGGGGCTCATAATGGCTGGAACAGACCCAAGAACTCAGATGGTGGCCTACGAGATGATGTTGAAATGTAATATACTTAATGGGGATTGTGTGCCGAGTACATAGAAGCTTACTCACTTGCCTCTGGTTTCATTAGATGCTGTGCAGGAGGGAACAAGATGGAGTGGGGGGGGGGATTTACTTATCCTGAAAAAGTTGTAGTAATTTTCCCTTGATCCAAATTGAACAAAGAATGATGTTTGTTTTGTATATATGTGATTGGAAAATGGAATAAATAAATAAACTTAAACCTTTTTTTTTATTGGGAAATTGGTGGCCCATAATCGACCTACGTAGACTCAACATGTTCCTCCGGTCCCAGACCTTCCGCATTGTAACATCTTCAGCCAACTGCAAAGACGATCCTTCCTCTCCTCTCTGGACCTGGAGGACGCCTACTTCAGTATCTAAATCAATCAGCGACACAGGTGTTTCCTTTGCTTCACAGTAGCAGGAAAGCACTAACAGTTAAAAACTTTACCCTTCGGCTTAAAATCAACACCAAGGGTTTTTACCAAGTGTCTCGCACCAGTCGTAGCACACCTCTGTCGTGCAGGAATTCACATTTATCTTTATCATTATCTAGGGGACTGGTTGGCATTCGCTGCGTTGCGTCCACTAGCGATTCGACATACAGAGGTGACGATCCTCTGCTTGACGTCACTAGGATTCTCTGTGAACTATGCAAAGTCTTGCTTGACTCATCTCAGAACACTCTGTTCTTAGGGTCATGTCTAAACATGCTGTTTTGTGTCGCCACACCATCAGAGAACATGGTGAAGTCCAAGATAGCGATGGTCTCCCTGTTGTCTCGGCTATCGGTTGCTTCAGTCCGCACTCTCAAATCCCTGCTGGAAATGATGCCCTCTTGCATCCCATTGATTCTGCATTCTGGATGAGACCTCTTCAGGCATTCCTGGATGCCCGGTGACAACAGATATCGGGATCCAGGGAAGACTAGATTCATTTGACCTGTCCCTTTCGCAAGGCACTCAATTGGTGGCGTCTTTGTCTCCATCTCTGTCAAAAATAGCCCTTTCACTTCCCAGACCATCAAATCCCAGTCACGACAGATGCTTCACTGAAGGGCTGGGCAGCTCACAAAGGTCGGTTTCATGCCAGAGGCCTCTGGTCACCGAAGAAAAGAAGCTTCACATCAATGTCCTGTAGATACCCGCTCTATCATGTACATGGCATGCAAATGACATTATATAATCAAATGATAAGGCAGACCCGATAGGTAACCCTCAGCATGTGAGAGATGTGCAAATAACAAGACATGCTGGCTACAATTTTATGCTAAATTAAACAGGCACAAATAAATGTGCATACTGGCATTCAATCCAGACGTGCAGGCGTGTGCAAATGTGCGCAATGTGCAAAGAAAGGCAGGCACTATCAGAGCCTGGAGGTATATACAAACTTAGGGCGGTCCTCTTAATCACCTTCAATAATGTGTGTAGTATGCAAGGTAATCTAGGCCACAAGATGTATACAAAGCCTTCCTTAGTACAAATTTAGATAGAATCAAATTGGTGATGCAAGTCATACTAAGTCAGACCCTTGGCAGATTTCAGTCTGCCCAAATGAGCAGGGAAAAAAGATATTAACAAAGATAGATACATACAGCATCATGACAAATTTGAGAATTAATTCACTGTTTCCGTACTCATCAGGTATCTAGATCTTATACACCACGCCTGCTGGATTTAGTTAGCTACACAATATACGAGATCCAAGTCATTGGAACACTCAAACAGTAAGATTGCTTGGTTTGCACGTCGTACACTGTGTGCATTACGTACCTACATTGGGCCACTAGGTAACCCTGACAAAAAAATAAGAAGTGGTCATTTACTTGAACGACATGCCAAATTCAGTAAATGTACCCTAAATTTCATGTACAAACAGTGTGCCAAAGGTGGATTTACCATGTCTAAATATTTTTCAAGTCCCAAAGAGTACTTGCCAGTTAAGTATGTCCCACTCATTGCTAGCCTACCAGAGGCATTAACAAGTTCAAATTCAGCTGCCTCATGAGAGACCCCCTTTACCAATTATGTGCTTCCTTTTGTGATGCCCAAGGGTTATACCATAGGTCGCTTAGGTTCAAGTCAATAAAACGTTTCTTATCATGCACAAACCAAGGCAAAGACCTGCCGCCCTCAAAGCTCAGGATATGAGCAACTGCCTCACAATAAATCGAGAGTGCAGAAACTGTCCATATTCTGAGCCAGTACAGGAATGGCCGAAGGCTTACGTCACCATTGATCAGCCTCTGGCCCAGCTCTAAATAAAGGGGGGAACTCGGGCATGCCGAGGGCATGCGTAACAGGCATTTGAGGAAGGCTCTGTCAGCTAGCCGCAAATTACTACTAGCAACATGCCCGCAAGTTTCCGCTGCATACAGAGCTGTAGATTTTGCCTGGTCAGCATACATGTTGAGCGCAGAGTGATAGCTCCTTGCCCATGGCTGTGAACAATTCCAAATTGCCCCACCATGTTTTCTGAGAGCCGAGCAAGATTTGACCATTTGCAATTTCCATTGACACTGATCATTAAATCGGACGCCCAGGTAATCGTAACAGCGAACCTGTTCTAGGGCAGAGCCATTAATATTCAACGTGAGTTTAGAAAACTGTTTGAATTTAGGCCGAAAAACTAGGGATTTAGTTTTCCAGTATTTACCTCAACCTGGAGTTCTGAACATTTCTCCAGGAATGCTTCCAAGGTGGTCTCCAGGCCTGTTACCTATGTTGACAAGAGCACAGCGCCATTGGCAAAGAGAAACACTGGGATGGATTTATGCCGCAGCTTCGGCTGGTCCAAGTATTTTGATCTAACATGACTTATGACTTAATCTATGTAGATTAGAAACAAAAGAGGGTTGAGGACACAAACCTGCCTCAACCCTCTGGTCACTACAAAGGAATCAGTAAGCTTACCACCCAGGCCCCAGCATACAGAAGCTCTATTGTTCGAGTCAAGCTGTTCCATAATTTGCAAAAGGTTACCTGGGACCCCACCTCTGGCCAATACAGACCACAATTGGTTACGTGGTATACCATCAAAAGTAGTTTTGAGGTCAATGAACATTGTGTAAAGCTTCATATTTCTCAAAACTGTATACTTCTGTATGGTGAGATAAAGGGAAAATACTTAGTCCACAGTGCTTATTTTTGACTGAAAGCTTACCTGTAAGTGGTCAAGTAGGCCCTCCTGCACTACCCAGATCTGGAGTTGTTCATAAATCACTCTGACAAAAACGTTCCCAACACTATCCAACAGGGATATCAGCCTGCAATTCCCCATATCTCTCCCTCCTTGGAACAATGGTGTGCATTTTGCCAGGAGGAAGGCACCTTATTGATCCTAGTAATTACATTGAACAACCTCCATAAGACCGGAGTTCAGACAATCAAGTCATCCTTAATAAGATCTACTGGGATGAAATTAGGGCCAGGTGCTTTCCCACCTTGTTGAGACAAGGTGGCATTTTCTACTTCCAAATACTCAAATTAGACAGGACCCATGTTGTGTTCACTAACTATGCTCCTATATTCTGTTTCCACTAGGGACTTCCCCAGGACATCCACATACTCCATCAAGCCATAATGGCTCTGAAAATGGTTCTTCCAGATACTCTGAGTAATGTTAACACCCAATTCATTGCTGTCTCCCTGCCTGCTTCCACTAATGATTTTCCAGAATTTGCAGATGTCCCCTGAAATGGAGGATTCCTGAAGGCTCGCCCGCTCTAGTCTTGCTAAATTATCTTTTTTATCCTTGATCAAGACATTGTAATGGGCTCTCAGATGCTGTAACTTTAACTCAGTCTTATCGACACTCAGGCTTCCCTTCAGGCAATTTAAGATATCAGACTTTGCTAATTTACATTCTTCATCAAACCACTTGTTGGATTTAATGGCACATTTCTTAACATACTGATTGGGTTTAGTAATGAGATGTTGAATATTAGTAACCAAGTTATCATATGCAATGTATACCTCTTCATCCAGGAGTTCCATAGTCAGAAGCCGCTCCGAGTCGGGCAGCAACAGATGGTAAAGGGTAGACTTCAAAGAGGGCACATTAAGATTGGCCCATGTGATTCTCTTCCTTGAATGACTCAGAATTTTTTTTTTAAAAAAAACTCTATTAGCATTTTTAAACAGCAACTTCAGAAACAAACCCAAAACTCACCCCCCCTGCCCCCGTCCCACACCCCCTCACCCCTCCCCACCCTTCCCCGCTCCCCTCTCGACACTTATTCCCAACAACGCCAACTATTTTCTACTCCTGCCCACCCCCCATCTCCCTACCCTCCCCTGCCCAATGTCCAAAATCGCCTTCCCAGCTTCCATTCAGTCCGTTGGTCACAGCATATAGTCCTACTCCAACCATGATTCCTTTGTAGGTTAGGCCGGCCTACCATCCATCCCCAAGTTCATATCTTCCCCATTCCTCCCAATTTTCCCATCTCTTCTCCTCTGCCCACCCCCCTTCATGGCGGCTGTAGATCATTGTCCTTCCATAGGTCATTTAACAATTGGGACCAGTGAATCGTCACATCCTCCCTGTCCGTCTCAGGCTCCATGTTTTGCAGAACAGTTAATTCTGCCAACCCCCACCTCTATACATCCTTCCGCCATTGATGAATCGCCAGACCTTGTGGAGCTTTCCATGCTATTGCCATTCTGCGTTTACCCAGTATAAGCAAGAACTGGCCCATCCTATTCCGTACTTTGTACCTCTTCCCCCCTGGAAGCTTGCCCCACAAGCAGGTTTCCGGACAGCGTTCCAAATGAATCCCCAACAACTCATTTACTCCCTTGAGAACCTCATTTCAGTACTCTACCATCACCCCACACTCCCATACCATATGCCAAAACCCTGCCTCCGCCGCACCACATCTGGGACACTCGTCTGACAGGTCCCCATACATTGCCCGAAGTACAACCGGAGTCTCATATGACCTATGTAAAAAATTAAATTGAACCAGTTGGAAACGGGCATTCCTTGACGTGTTCCGGACCAATTCCCAGACCTGCGCCCACTCTTACGAATGACCCAGAATTTTTACAGAAATGCTGGGGTACCATGATTGGTCATTTCTTGTTTACCCATAGTGCAGAATGTTAAGGTAAGGGACCAGTGATCACTACTCAGTTACCCCAATACCTCAAAATCCAACGCATGACTCAAAATCCTGGCTAATAGGAAGATATAATCAATATGCAAGGTGCATTTGTTCCCTTTAAAAGTGGGTTTGGCAGGTTGGTCTTTCGTAAACCGCCCATTGCATGCCCTTAATTCCATGCCAAATAAAATGCCAGCGAGATCCAATGCATGCAGGTGCACCCTCTTTGGAACAGCAGCATTTAATGCCTGGATGTTCCAGGCCTCGTCTTGATCATCCCAGGCACCCTCTGTATCAGATAATGGTTCCTATTGCAGGTTGACATCACCAGCAAGAACAATTGGGTAGCCCAGTCCTTCATGGGCTTCCTTATTCTATATGCGTTTCTTAACCAACGCAACTGTATTTGGTTCTCGATTGTTGTTCAATCGACTGTAGATTACAGGCGATCGTGTGGTAACACCCTCCTTATTGGGCTGAAAAAAAATATTGCCCTCGATTGCCCTCGATATCCTGTGAAAAATGAAACTGAAAGGCTCTTGATACCTTTATGTTATTATGACAACTTGATTAGGTTAAACATTACTGACCACGTTTCAAACATTCTCAAATGTGCGAGCAAACTTAGAGGTTAATACTCCTAGGAAAAGAGTAGTACTACTGAGCCTCAACAATGTTATTTACATTACATTAAGGAGCAAGGGAAGTGACTTCACGCATCACGCACGCGTTGCGTCACTCTGCATATATAAACGGGTGAATGGTGGACGTGTTATTTGCAAATGTGGTACAGGGTAGTTAATGACATATAGGTAAGTAGGCATGTTTGGTGGGCCATTACGATCATATGGATCAATGGGCATGTGGATTTTAGAGTTCATCACTAAATGATGTATCTTTATGAGGTTCTGATCTGAAGAATGTTAAGGTACAACAGTTAGGTGGGGAAGATAATAGGAACTTGATAATTGTGCACCACTATGGGAAACAATATTTTAAGCATAATCATTATTCATTATTCTTCTTTTTTTTTTTAATTATTTTTTTTATTGGGTTATATAAACAGATCAAAAGAGTAAACTATTTTTTACATGTATTCCGGTCCGTGTCCTTATCAAAAAATGCATTTCGGTAGTTATCGTTATCAAGGCAATGTACAACTGCATGTCTGATTTTAATGTACTAACTCTCATCTCATTAATTTAGACCGATGTACTAGCGCCTCCAGTGTTCAAGTATGTGTTGTTCAATCCTATATCTTTAGCCTCCAAGCTACTTTTCAATTTTTTTAAGAATGTTATTAAGGCAAATATACATTTTTTGTCAGTCCCAATGAACATTAGTTGCCACCAATTATCAGCACTTTGTGTTTGTTAATTACGAGTGATTGATACTAAGAGCCGCGTTCTTATGTCTCGAAAGCTACTGCAGAATAACGTTAGATGTGTTAGATTTTCCGTGTGGAGTTCACAGAACCGACAGGTTTGTTCTAAATTTACATGTTTGGACCATGTACCTAGACGGTCTTTAGTTCTTAATACATTGAGTCTAAAGCACATATACAGAGTTCTTGCCTGCGGATCTGGAAACCACAGGACGTATTTGTGCGGCTGCTCGAGTGCTCTTGCTTCACTCGGGATATCTTTCATTAGTCTTAATTTTTGTCTTAAATCACAAGTCTTTATCCAATCAGATTGCCATAGTTTCTTTTTTGCAAGATTTGGATTTTCTTGTAGTGTGGCTTGGTCAATGTCATGTTCTTTCAAGACTTCAAAACAAGACTTATTCTAAATTGACAGCATAGACTTCGGATTGCTGTCCCCGGGATTGTGTAAAACTTTAAATTGAGAAGCAGGAGTTTGTAATATAGTTTTCCTATAGAGGCTTAACTTGTTCCACTTTACCCGTGCTTCAAAAGACATAAGGCCAAGTTCATATTATATACCTACAGTTAGAGTTCCATTTGGTAGTTCAAGTACTCTTGTACAAAAGATGTTCTCAAGAGTTGCCCACAGGTCCCCTGAGCACCAAAAGGTGTTTTTGGCACTGTAGATTAGTGAAGGTACTGCTGTTTGTAAAAAGCAATAACGGGTCTTAGGGAAAATTTCCCATATTGCTTATTTATGATTGCGGCTTGACAAGCCAGCTGCCGACATTTGCTTTTTACTGTAACGACCCAAGGACCATCGTTTAGGTTCGAATTGAGTCTCATGCCCAAATATCTTGTGTTGGTAGTAGTCCTCGGGCTTTCTTTTTCAAGGTGCCAAACAAACTTCTGATGTTTATTCATGTTGTCAGATGCAAGAGTTTGTAATGTCATTATCTCATATTACTGTTTATTGATAAGTAGGCCATTTTTTACTACATATGCTTCAAGAATATTTAGTTTACGCTGCAGTCCAATTGGAATTAGATCTAACACAATTAGATTGTCAGCGTATACAAGCCAACTCACATGAGTCGCATGTATTTTTGGTGGAAATGAGTGACCTCCTTTGAGCATATCGCCGATTTCAGATAGAAAAAGGCTGAAGATAATGGCTACCAAGGGACATCCTTGCTTTACGCCTTTATATGTGTGAATCGTTGTTGACAAGGTTCAATTTGCATCATGTCTGATCGTAATGGAAGTGTCAGTATGAAGTTCCCTGATGGCATCCAGAAGGCTTGGTGGACAATTCCAAGTAGATAGTTTTTCGCACAGCTTATCACGGTCAGTGCTGTCAAAAGCATGTGAGAAATCTATAAACACTTTCGTTTTTGTTCCGAGAGCTACCATTTTAAACAAATTTAGTAATAGGAGATTTAGAGCATAACCTACCCCCTTCACGAAGCCTGCCTGTCTAATGTCCACATGGTTGTTCTCTGTGGCCCATTTTAATAGTTTTTGTTGGATCGTTGCATAGACTTTTCCCAGAACATCGAGAAGGGCTATTGGTCTACAGTGATCATTATTCTACTTAGGGGATGACAACTTGAGCAGGTGCTATTTAGCTTTTAATGATATGGGGAATGATTTTCTGGAGAAGAGAGTCGGAAACTCATGGATATTTTGAAATACTTTACTATAGTATAGTTTAAAGACAGGACATGCATTTTATTTATTTTAACCACTGGAGAGGAGTCAATTTGATCAGGGTTAGCTGTATCATTGTAGCTTCAGCCTATAGAACCAAAAGAGTATACGAACCACTGAACAGCAGGACAAGTGGTCAAACTTATTGGTGAGTTTGATTCAACAAGTAACCACTAACACAACACTTGGTATTTTGGAGCTCCAACAGTGTACATTATTTGTTTTCTTTCAGAATATAGCTCAGTGGCAATGGTTGACATGATATGCCTGACGAGTAATATGCTAAATAATTGAAGCCAGCTGACATTTAATGTTTTCTCTGTTTTATTCCTGTTTGGTTTCTTTTGTGTTTTTTTTTACCATTTTATTGTGGAATTGCTTTATTGATATGTGATCAATGTCAATGTATGTCCGGGTCATTGTTCGATATTTGGATTTTCTTATTTTTGTAATGTTGAATGTCATGCTACCAGCAAGTGCCTTGATTAGAGAGACAGGGCCTCCTATGTTTGCTGGTGCGGAAACAACAGTGCCAGTAAGCTTACCGGCACTGTTGTTTCTGGACCGGATAACTATGGCTTTGCCTGCCGGAGCCGCTGTGTCCCACAGGTCTGACTCTGCGGGGCACAGCGGTCACAGCAGGCAAATCCATCACGGAAGCACTGGCACCGTTAACAGCGGTGCCGGTGCTTCTGTAACCCCATTCCCATAGAGTTCCATAGGACTCTATGGGAATGGGGATTTAAAAAATTGCTGGCGCCTAACTTCGGGCGCAGTAATTCATTACGGGTCTGGCAGCAACTCGCCGGTAGCACTGGCATGTTTACCACCGGACCTGTAATAAGGCCCGTAGTTTTGAGAAAGACCTAGGGGTCGAAACACGTGTCGACTATAATCTTCAAGGGCATGTTTTCAATGTTTAAGGGCACTATAGCTCTGTAATATGCTTAATCATATATTGTAAAGGCATCCAATTTATGTTTTATGTTATGGTAAGATTTGGAATTGATAAATATTAGAAATTCAAAATCCAGGATATATAAACTATAGTACAGCACAATCATTGTTGATAGTCATTGGTCCTCATTACAAGTCCGGCGGTAGCCATGCCAGTAAAACTGGCAGGCTGCAGCCGGACTCGTGGGGATTTACCAGCGCTGGACTTGCCGGAATTACCGGGGCATTACAGCCCCGGTGGTCCGGTAATTCCAGCGCCAGCATTCGCGTTACTCCCCATTCCCGTGAGGAATGGGGTCCATGGAAATGCGATAATGGTGCCGGTGTCTCGGCGTCTGTCTTTGGCCGGTGGCGTTACGCCCGCGTGGTCAGACCTGGCGAATGTTACACCACATGGCCACAAAACTCGTAGTTAGCCGGTCCAGAAGACGGTGCCGGTACGGTTTTACAGGCACCGGTAAATCCGGACCGGCTGGCTTGTAATAAGACCCATTGTGTCTTAATTTTACAAAATAGGTGTGGGGCAACACCTGTATCAACTAGGATTGCAGATTACCTTTTGAATTATTAGCTTAGAGAGTACCTTAGCGCACGTTTACCCTGACATTATCCCACGTTCATCAGTAGATTGTAGTTCTCTAGCATGGGGTCTGGCATGGATTCACATGCTCATGAATATTCCCCGTCGTCAGGCCGTGAATCCTCGGTAAAAGAAAAAACTGTTTAATTTTTGTGTTTAAACTGTCTTTCTCCTATAAACCAATCAGTGAGCCCTGGGTCATACTGCCCTCTCCCTAAGCCCCACCTCTGCCAGCCATCTTCAGATTCTTACTGCACGTTCAAGTGTTGGGAGTCCTCGCGTTTCGCTCTTTGAGCTTTCTGCGTTTTTTGGTAGGAAAACTCAATCGAGCCCGTGTGCTCCATAGTTTACCCATCTGATTAACGGGGACCCGTTTTTCGTCATCTTTCATCGCCCCTCAAGGGCATAAATCGTCAAGTGTTTTCTTCTTGGAAGTTTCCAGAAGTCCATCAGGCCTACACTGCGGCGGATTATGTCGGAGGAGAAGGATGGAGCTTCCCTCTCCAAAAAGGATGTCTTAAACCCCATTCAGCCCAGCCTGTCAATCGGCACCTCAACGCCAAGTATAGGCAATTGGGGGGATCCACTCTCGCTGCCGGCACACCCTCATAGCACTCTTCAATGATCGCTGCGGCGTCACTCTACTACAAGCGTCAGTAGTCCTCGGCCACCTCGTCTTCGGTGCTTCTAGGCAAGGAGGAGAAGAACTTGGAGGCTTATGGAAAGCTGGTTTATTCCAACGCCTCACTGCACCTTCGTCAATCCGATGCGGACTCCATGCTGGCTGCCGTTAATCAGAGGCTTTTGCGGGAAATAGCTGACTTCCTTCCAGAACTTCCAGTGCAGAGCCAGGCCCTTTTCAAGGCGGGGCTGGCAGAAGCTAAATTGGTGGCGCAGAACATCGTGGAGTCCACTGTGGCGCACATTGACAACTCAGGCCGTGCCATCTGCATCGCCACAGACATGAGAAGGACTGCCTGGTTACAGGCTACCAATTTCATTCCTGATGTCCAAAAACGCATATTGGAACTTCCATTCAAGGGTGGCGACCTCCTTCATTCCACCACTGATGAGGAGCTAAATAAAAAGAAAAACAGTTCCCAAACTGCAAATTCTTTCTTTATCCTCACGAAGGCCATGCCCAAGGCATATGCCCAGTCGCATCAACGCTTTGACAAGGGGCAGGTCTTCGGCGGCTTCCAGGAACAGAGGTCGAGACAACCTGACCGTTCTCCGAGTCAGCGCCAGTGCAAACAGCAGAAGGGGGGGAGCAAGGGCTTCTTTCAGTCCCCCTCCTCCAACCCAGCCTCAGAGGGAAAGAAGGCAAGACGTGCCCCTTAGGATCCTTGTGTCTCTGTTGGGAGGCAGGCTTGCCCTTCACGCACAGTCTTGGCGTCAGAGCTTTGCAGATCCCTGGAACCTATCAGTAGTGCCCACGGGTTGCCGTCTACTGATTGCTCCCTCTCCTCTCTCCTCCCCCCGCAAACCCACAGGTTGGGACAACAACTCTGTTGGTGGAAATTCATTCCCTCATAGAGAGCCAGCGAGGCTTGGGCTTCTACTCCAGGATTTTCACCATACAAAAGAAGAACCAGGTTGGCCTGAGAGTTGTGTTGACCTTTCCACCCTGAACCTCTCTCTCCCTCTTCAAAAATGCAAGATGCTTACCCCAGCACTCATTGCGGAGACGCTGTACAGGGGAGACTGGATGTGCTCCCTGGATCTGAAGGACGCGTCTCTACATGTCCCAATTTGGCAGCCTCATTGGTCCTTTCTACGGTTCAGGATCATGGGCTTCCATTTCCAATGCAAGTTTCTACCCTTAGGCCTCACCTCAGCCCCCAGAGTATTTACCAGACTTATGAATGCAATGACAGCCCTTCTCAGGGCCCAAGGCCACCATCTCTACTCTTACCTGGATGACTGGCTCGTCAGGGCGAGATCCCGGAGGTGGTTCACCCACTTCCTCCGCCCTTATGATCAAACTCCACGAACTGGGATTTTCTATCTTCATCAAGAAGTCTAAGCTGCAGCCTACGCAGACCCTGACATTTCTGGGCCTCATCTGGGACACGAGCTGCGATAGAGTTTTTATAACGCTCACCTGATTCCCGTAGAGGCGCCGGTCTTGACTGGGCGTATAACGTATCTTCAAAGGTGATGTGTAACACACGGCTGGCTCTTTGGGCTGGACCTCTGTGCACTGTATGTCTGACTCGAAGGGTAAGATGTCTGCAGATAGAAAATATGGGATTAAGGAACTGGGTTATTGAATGTCTCTCTCTTCTTCCCTTTCTCTTCTCCTGTAGAACCCCAAAGGTTAACGCTCTCACCTTAGGTAAGTGAACGCCGTGCTCTCCATCTGCCTCGGGGCAGGGTGCTGTAACCAGTTTCTTCACTGGATAAGGGGAGCAGGCCTCTTGACTTCAGAGGACTGCTGTCCGTCGTTTACTGCACGAACGGTAAGTTTCGAGTAATTCTAATGTTTTTAAAGTCTTTAGTAATGATGTTTCTTGTTTTGCAGGGTTCTGGCGATGGCGGATGACGGGCTGAAGTGAGTTGAAGATGGAGCCCGTGTGATGAATAGAAGCGCCTGGAAGCACGTAATTAAGCGCTTGTTGCCTGCTTCACGATGCGCTCTGTCTTTTTATTTTGCAGGTACAAGTTCGGAGCGGCTGCAGGGTGCCGGAATACCCACTAGGTTAGATGTGGAAAGGAGTAATGGCACGTGAGTATTAAAGTTCCCCAATGTCTTTAAACGCACCTTGTTTTGTCTTTCAGATGCGGGATGCAGCGCCGAAGGCCTCCGGAGCGTGCGAAGAGTTGGTAAGCTTTTGTCTTTCAGATGCCGGAATGCAGTGTGAAGACCTCCGGAGCGCACGAAGAGTAGATAAGCCTTTGTCTTTCCGATGCCGGAATGCAGCGCGAGGCGTTGGTGACAGCCGATGGACCAGGTAAGTGAAGAGCTGTCACTGAAGACCGTAATGCTAACCTGTTCTTTCTTGTCTTTATAGGTGTTGCTGAAGACTGGATTCAGGATGGTAAGCCTTTTTCCTTAGGCCCAGGATCAGATGCAGAAGACACGATGAGCGTTCTGCTGCAGAGGATGCAGAATAATGCAAAGCAAGATTCATCCATCGGGTGTGGTTTAAATAGCCTCCTGTAGTGCTTAGGTGTCTCCTTCCACAGCCACGCCTAGGTAAGAAAAGAGTTCCTGCTTTCCAGAAGAGTTCCAGTGTTCTGAATCTAGGGAGTGGCTCCTGCCCCACCCAACAGGAAAAGTAGTTCCAAACAGAAGAGGATCAGAGGCTCAACTGGCAGGCAAGTAAGCAGCATGGTCTGCTGCAGGTAAGTCCACCCAAGCATTATGAGCCCGGCGCTTCCAGCGCTGGGACTGGGCATATTTATGAGCCTGGTGCCACTGGCGCCAGGACTGGGTCCAAAAGGTCCCAATTGGGACTGGTTGGCACTCGGAACCTGGGTTATGGATCTGCTTCCAAGGGAGTTGGGAAAACCCTGACCTTTTGGAAGCAGAGATCATGACAGTTTTCCCCTTGGAGGACATGATCACAGCCATCAAGAGGGCCACTGGTCATTTTCTCAGCAGAGGAGGGGACTGCAGCCTGGTGGAACCAGCATCTATTGGGTATAATGGCAGCGTTCCTACTGGCTGTACCCCACATGAGACTCAAGATGAGGAGATTACAGCTGTACTTCGCAGCCTTATGGAATCAGGAGCGGGATTCCCAAGTGGAGCTTGTCCGTATTCCTCTCTTTCTCCACCAGGACCCTGTCTGGTGGTCCACGGACTGCAACCTTGTTAGGCAGAATTATATGCAGTACGCTTTGGGAACACCACACACAATAGGGACTACAAGTGACAGTACAATTTCACCTTTAGGACAAGCCTGTACTACACAGTTAAAGTGGTAGCAGTAGCAGAGCAGTCAGACTTATCTCAAGAGTAAGTGAGGAGTATGAAATAGTTACACAAAGGATAGCAATTACTATGATTCAGGCAAACACTGACTCAAGGTTTTCAAGTAAAAGAATATACATTTATTTCACTCTTCAGTTGTATAATATTACACTATTATAAGCAGTCTAAAAATCAGTCTCTTAATACACCAAACCACTTCCCTTAGATTCCAGACAAGTTAAGTTCACAACATGAAGTGGGAGCAAAATGGCACTCCAGAAATTTAAAAAGGGAGGGAAAGAAAGAAGTTAACAGAAATGAATCCACATCAACAGGTAAGTACTCAGGTCAAGCGAACAAGAGAGACTACAATGATGAAATCAGATAGAAAAGGCTTAAGGCCAAAGTCAATGGTTCAAAAGTCTTTTGCTCAAGATAATACAGCTCAGGGTAGTTCGCGGTAAAGTTTGTGGCACGGTTTCCGGACGAGGGTGGTTGGTAGAAAAGTTAGTTCAAAGATAAGAGAAGGACAAGCCCTCGGATTGGAGAAAGATTTCAAATGCTTTCACTGCGGCTGAACCAAACGAACAACCAGATTTGCACAGTACCTTAGAACGGAGAGGGAGCTGTAGCTAAGGCAGACGTTCCTGGTAGTTCCTGCAGGCTCACGGTTCCTGAAGCGACTGTCGGACTGATCAGAGGTAGGAAGACTGGAGGGTCCTGCACTACCCAGGGAAGAAACCAGCAGCAGAGCAAGGCAACGAATAAAAGGTGCGCTCCTTAAAACCCAAGCAGGGTCCGACCTTCCTGGCTATTCTCCCCACTGTAGCTCTGTACAGCGAATTCGACCAGAGGAGGGGGGCCCTGGCTTGCAGTTTTGGTGAACTGGTTGGTCCCACCAGCTCAAGGGAAGAGGTTTCCTGGAAGATCTTCTCTGTTGTCTGATTCTGGAGATTCGGACCTGTGGCAGGGCTTCACCGGGCGGTTCAGTCATTGTAGGGGTCCTCTTTTGCCAGTTCCTCGTTGGTTCTTTCATTCCAGTGGCGACTCTGCTCTTCCAGTCCCAGAGACCTGCTTTTTATGCAGTTTTCCCCCATTCATACAGCCTGGCTGTCAATCACACATCAGGGTGGCTGTCCTGGCCAGGACAGTCCCCCAGCCAATCAAACAGGAGTGCGACTTGGGTTACCAAGGGAACCCATGGCAGGGGTCCTAAACCCCCTCCCTCACATCCTGCCTATCCTGACTCTCAGGCGCCTAAAGGAGGGCTTCTGTGTGGAAGCCCGCGAAAAGGTGATGAACAAAGGGACCAAACCTGGTTTGGCGCGCAGAGTAAAACACTAGAAAGACTTTAACAAAAAGAAATGGCGAATAAACGCGGGCAGAGCCAAAATAAAATGTATTTGGTCCAGCGGGTTCATGAGCGGTTTATGGGTTTATAAGCGGGCTAATATAATAGCCTAAAACATTACCACGTTTATATGAGATAATTGCAGTAGAAAAGTTATTGTAGATACCACTGCCACCAGCCAAGTCTTAATGTAAAGGGAGCGAAACAATGCTCCAAGAGGCACAGACAAAAAGGGATAAGAATTAACCCTTTCCAATACTCCATGGAAGATGGGGTGTACTGGGTCTGTGGTAAAAGTGACTAAATAAAGTTGATGGCAACTTTATCTCTTCTGGGGGACAGTAGTCAGCCCCAGAAAAAAGGAGTACGTGGGAAGTCTAAAAGACAACCCTGTGTCACTGCACTGAAGGTGCTGTGTAACACACATGAAAAATGTGGTTCCCTGGAGTAGGTGAGGCTCCACTGCCCAAGATCGCAGAAAAAGTAGAAATACACATAGCAAAACACATGTAAGAGTGGGAAAAAAGGCTCACACTCTTACCAGGTGAAAAAAATACATCCTAGAAATCCAGTAAAGCTGCTGAGTCGACTCAGTAGGTAGGGAGAATTCTCATAAATGGTTGATTTCCCTTAACACTCGCCCCCCCCCCCAGACTAAGGAACAGGATGATTTAATCCACTCCTGGATGACTCTCTACCTCTAGTCGATTACAAACATCCTAGAGAGACCATCAGCATTTTGGTGGTGACATCCTGCTCTGTGCTCAATGGTAAAATCAAACCCTTGCAGGCAGATTGACCATTTTAGAAGTTTTCGGTTTTCCCCTATTATTTGTATTAATCATCTCAAGGGTTGGTGGTCAGTTTGAATCACAAAAGTATATCCATTCAAGTATGGTCTAAACTTCGTCAAACTCCACACAATGGCAAAGCATTCATGCTCTATGGTTGCCCACTTTGTCTCTGGTTCCTTCAGTTTCCTACTGATGAAGCAAATGCGGTGTGCCCTACCTTTCTCATCCAGTTGACTAAGGACTGCACCTATACCGATATTGGAGGCATCTTTCTGCACAATGAAGGATTGGTGGTAATCAGGAGCTCTTAGGACTGGAGCTTGACAAAGGGCTTTCTTCAGGGTTTCAAAGGCTTGAGTGCACTCCTCATTCCATCTAACCTTTTTAGGGAATTTTGGAGAGGAGACTACGTTCAAGGGAGAATCTATGGTCCCATAGTTCTCTATGAAATTCCTGTAGTACCCAGTGAGACCTACAACAGCTCTCACTTGGGTTTGAGTAGTAGGGGTGGCCCAGTTTTGCACAGCTTGTACTTTGCTGGGCAATGGCCTTATCTCACCGCCTCCTACCAAATGACCAAGGTAGACAACTTAACTCTGACCAATTTCATATTTGCTTGCCTTTATTGTCAGATGGGCCTGCTCAAGAGCCTGCAAAACCTGTCCGAGGTGGTCAATATGTTCTTTACATGTAGGGCTGAATACTGCAATGTCAATCCAAGTATGCCATGCAGAAGTCCTCCATCCCATTCAGAACTTGATTAACCATCCTTTGAAATGTAGCAGGTGCATTCTTTAGTCCAAAAGGCATAACCATAAACTGGTAGAGGCCTGCTGGGGTAGAAAATGCAGTTTTCTCCATGGCATGGTCTGTCAGTGCTATTTGTCAATAGCCTGAGGTTAGGTGAAATGTACTGAGGTACTTGGCTGAACCAAGTCTATCCACTAGTTCATCTGTCCTTGGCAAAGGATGGGCACCAGTCTTAGTGACTGCATGTAGAGCTCTATAGTCCACACAGAATCTCAACTTGTTGGATCCTGCCTTTGGTACTAGAACAACTGGACTAGACCATGGACTAACCCCAAGATCAAGCATCTTGGTGACCTCTCCTTTGATGTGGGATCTCACATGTTCTTACATTCTGTAACCCCTGCTTTTCACAGGTAAACAGTCACCAGTGAGAAAATCATGCTGGCCCCAAAGTGTCAAGCCTGGTGATAGTGAAAACAGGGAGGCAAACTGATTCAATAGAACTTTGCACTCCTCCTGTTCAGAAGTCAGCTGAGAAGAGAGATTAACTCCTTCTATGTGTTCATCTAAAGGTTGGCCTCTGAGGAGGTCAGGTAGAGGTTCACTCTCCTCTTCCTCTTGAGCTAAAGCTAGAAGAAAGCTTCTACTTCTGGTCTCGAGACATAAGCCTTTAAACAGTTGGTGTGAAAGACTCTGTGAGCCTCCTTAGGTCTGCCTAAGTCCACCAGATAGTTCACCTCTCCAAGTTTGCCCACAACCTTGAAGGGTCCTATCCATTTGCCCTGCAAGGCCCTCTGCCTTGTTGGCACCATAACTAATACAAGCTGGTCTTGAGAGAACTCAACCATGCTGGCCTTCTGGTCATGCCAACGTTTGACCAGAGCCTGACCTGCTTTTAAGTTATCACTTGCTTCTGCCATCATATGTGACATTCTGTCATGAACCGTCGGACGCGCCCCTTTTGGACTTCCTGGTCCCTGACACATCGGGGCTTACACTCTGCTGTACTTCCAACATGGCCCTTAAACACAGAACGCTGTCTACCAGCTTTCATGTCAGACGTAGCATGGTCTATAAAAAGGCCATGCCCCCGCGGACCCGCGCGTTTCAACGCTACTGATTGCTGTGGCTATTCGTGTGCTCCGTAGTTCGCCTTCGCTGAACTCTGTTGCTTCCTGGTTCCCGGACCCTCGCTTCCTCCTCCTATCTTCCCTTCCTCTTTATCCTGTATCCTGGAATCCGTGTACCTGCCTCTGAGTACTCCTCCTTCGTTCCTGGAATTCCTGGAGTTTCCTATAGGCCCTGGACGAAGAACGCTGAACGAACGCTGGAACCTGAAGACGCGCGTATGAGGTTGTACAAAACCCGAACCGTACGCAAGAAGACTCCTTCCAAGAAATCCAGCAAGCATCAAGCACAGGTGAGAAAGGGGGAAACCTGTGACACATTCTCCTCCGGAGACCTTTCACATAGTCAGTCACTTTGACTGGCTTGGGGGAAGAAGCACTCTCCAACCCCTCCTTGATTAGGGCCAGTGGACCTCTGACTGGATGGCCATAGTGAGGTTCAAAGGGACTGTAACCAACTCCCTCCTGAGGGACTTCTCTATATGCAAAGAGAAGGCATGGCAGTAGAAGGTCCCACTTTTTCTTAAGGGGTTCCTCTAAAGCACCTATCATGCTCTTCATAGTACGATTAAACCTTTCTACCAGTCCAGTTGTCTGTGGATGGTAGTGTCATGATCTCTGCTTCCAAAAGGTCAGGGTTTTCCCAACTCCCTTGGAAGCAGATTCATAACCCAGGTTCCGAGTGCCAACCAGTCCCAATTGGGACCTTTTGGACCCAGTCCTGGCGCCAGTGGCACCAGGCTCATAAATATGCCCAGTCCCAGCGCTGGAAGCGCCGGGCTCATAATGCTTGGGTGGACTTACCTGCAGCAGATCATGCTGCTTACTTGCCTGCCAGTTGAGCCTCTGATCCTCTTCTGTTTGGAACTACTTTTCCTGTTGGGTGGGGCAGGAGCCACTCCCTAGGTTCAGAACACTGGAACTCTTCTGGAAAGCAGGAACTCTTTTCTTACCTAGGCGTGGCTGTGGAAGGAGACACCTAAGCACTAGAGGAGGCTATTTAAACCACACCCGATGGATGAATCTTGCTTTGCATTATTCTGCATCCTCTGCAGCAGAACGCTCATCCTGTCTTCTGCATCTGATCCTGGGCCTAAGGGAAAAGGCTTACCATCCTGAATCCAGTCTTCAGCAACACCTATAAAGACAAGAAAGAACAGGTTAGCATTACGGTCTTCAGTGACAGCTCTTCACTTACCTGGGCCATCGGCTGTCACCAACGCCTCGCGCTGCATTCTGAAAGACAAAGGCTTACCTACTCTTCGTGCGCTCCGGAGGTCTTCACACTGCATTCCGGCATCTGAAAGACAAAAGCTTACCAACTCATCGCACGCTCCGGAGGCCTTCGGCTCTGCATCCCGCATCTGAAAGACAAAACAAGGTGCGTTTAAAGACATTGGGGAACTTTAATACTCACGTGCCATTACTCCTTTCCACATCTAACCCAGTGGGTATTCCGGCACCCTGCAGCCGCTCCGAACTTGTACCTGCAAAATAAAAAGACAGAGCGCATCGTGAAGCAGGCAACAAGCGCTTACTTACGTGCTTCCAGGCGCTTCTATTCATCACACGGGCTCCATCTTCAACTCACTTCAGCCCGTCATCCACCATCGCCGGAACCCTGCAAAACAAGAGACATCATTACTAGAGACTTTAAAGACATTAGAATTACTCGAAACTTACCGTTCGTGCAGTAAACGACGGACAGCAGTCCTCTGAAGTCAAGAGGCCTGCTCCCCTTATCCTGTGAAGAAACTGGTTACAGCACCCTGCCCCGAGGCAGATGGAGAGCACGGCGTTCACTTACCTAAGACATCTTACCCTTCGAGTCAAACATACAGTGCACAGAGGTCCAGCCGAAAGAGCCAGCCGTGTGTTACACATCACCTTTGAAGATACGGTATACGCCCAGTCAAGACCGGCGCCTCTACGGGAATCAGGTGAGCGTTACAGAATGCAAAGCCTACCACAAAACTCCCGTCCAGGCGCTATGGAAACCTCGGATACCGACCAACTAGCCCAGTTACTTGGGGAACTAAGGGCAGAAGTGCATGCAGCCTGTCAGGAAACGAACGCTCTAAGAAGGGAACTAATTATTTCCAAGGAGCGAACAGATGATCTCGCTAGACAATTGCTACAGTCACAAGCCGGACAGACCCCGTTACCCGCATCTGGGGGAAATCTTCCTTCTACATCCTCTATGAATCCAGTGCAGATCAACCTACCTGGGAATGTACCTCTGGCTCCGCCCGAACGATTTTCTGGTGACCCAAAGAGGTTTGCAGTATTTATCAATCAGTGCCGGTTGCATTTCTTATGCCGGCCAGCAGCGTTTCCAACTGATCAAGCTAAAGTAGCTTTCGTGCTTTCGTACCTTAGTGGCAATGCGGCAGACTGGTCGATCCCTCTAGTAAATCAAGATGATCCGGTCCTCCATGATTTTCAAGCTTTTCAGCTCAGTATGGAAAAACTGTTCGCAAGACATTCACAGGGGCAGGCCTTGGACAATGAGCTTCTTTCGTTGCGACAAGGTAATCAAGACCTTTTGGCTTATATTGCGTCTTTCAACAGACTGATAGTGGAAACTCAATGGCCTGAGGACAAAAGGATTACGCTGTTTTATAGAGGTCTACGTGGAGAGCTCAAAGATGTGTTAGCACAAGTAGTGAATCCCCCACAAGATTGTTCCGACTATATAGACTTAGTCGTTCAAATAGATCACAGACTGCAGAACAGGAAGGCCGATCGTTCCAAGTTTGATGCTCGAGTATTTTCCAAACCGCCAACTCCTTCCAAAGGAGTAGACTCCGGGGAACCCATGCAAATAGGGGGTCTGAAAGGTCCTCTAACACAAAAGGAGCGGGAAAGGAGAAAACAGTTGCAATTATGCCTCTATTGCGGAAACTCAGGGCACTTTCTTCGAAACTGTCCGGTGAAACCTGCTAAGAAGGCAGTAGGAGCTGCAGTTACCAAAGTTACAAACTCTGAGCAGGGAAACGACCTCGCCCGACAAGAATAGAGGTCCTCTTGCCGAGCGTGAAAACCAGTTCCGTGACCTCGCATTTCGTGATACCTATGGTCCTCATTAGCCCTGATAATCCGGATCGATTACATGCAATTGAAGCTTACGTCGACAGCGGTGCCATCGGCAATTATGTGGATCATGAAATGGTTTTGAGGATGAATCTAACTCTTTGTCCCAAGGCTGTAAAGGACGTCATTACTACGGTGGATGGTACGGAGATAGCCTCCGGGCCAGTAACGCATACCACTCAAGAAGTGACGCTAATAAGTCAAGATGGACACCATGAGGAGATCGTGTTCGATGTGATCAAGGCCCCTCAGTTTCAGATTATTCTAGGAATACCTTGGTTAGAGAAACACAATGCTCTGATCGATTGGCGAGCAAGAACGGTCCAGTTTCCAGAATGTGTCTCTACTTGTCACCCTCCACCTGGTGTTGCACTGGCAGCAATTTCTTCAGAGACTCCCCAGTTACCTCCCGAATACCTAGAATACCAAGATGTTTTCCGGAAGGATCAGGCTAACTCTCTACCTCCTCATAGGTCTTATGACTGCCAGATAGACCTGATACCTGGATCTACTCCTCCTTGTAGTAGAATGTATGCCCTCACCGAGCCTGAGAACCTTCACCTTCGACAATACCTGGATCAATACCTGGCAAATGGGTTTATTCGTCCTTCCAAGTCCCCTGCTTCTTCAGCTTTGTTCTTCGTTCCAAAAAAGGAAGGAGACCTTAGAACTTGTATAGATTATCGCTCCCTGAACCAGATCACCGTTAAGAATAGATATCCGTTACCTTTGATCCCTGAACTCCTGGACCAAGTCAGAAAAGCATGCATATATACAAAGCTGGATCTTAGAGGAGCTTACCACTTGGTACGAGTAAAAGAGGGCGATGAATGGAAGACGGCCTTCCGCACCAAGCATGGGCTATTTGAATATCAGGTCATGCCCTTCGGACTTTGCAATGCCCCGGCCGCCTTTCAATATTTTATGAACGATGTCCTCAGAGAGCTCATAGATGTGTGTGTTGTTGTTTACATTGACGACATCCTCGTTTATTCTTCATCAGAATCTGAACATCGGAAACACGTGAAAATGGTCCTCGAAAAATTGCGTCAACACAAACTTTTCGCTAAGTTGGAAAAATATGTTTTCAAGGTGACTGAAGTTGAATTCTTGGGATTCATATTATCACCTGGCGGAGTGCGTATGGATTCAAAGAAGGTCGATGCAGTTCTCAAATGGCCATCACCATCCTCCGTAATAGGTGTGCAAAACATGTTAGGCTTCGCTAACTTTTACCGCAGGTTTATCCCCGAATTCTCTCGAATAGTCCAGCCCATCACTGCCTTGTTAAAGAAAAACAAACGTTTTGAATGGTCTACCGAGGCGGAACAAGCTTTCCAGGATTTGAAGACTAAATTTATCTCTGCACCAATCTTAAAACACCCTCGCCCCGAACTCCCCTACATCGTGGAAACTGATGCTTCAAGCCTTGCCATGGGGGCAGTTCTATCACAAAAGGACCCGGTAACCAATCAGTTGCATCCCGTGGCAGTTTGGTCCCGCAAATTCTCGCCTCCTGAAATCAATTACACGATTACTGACAAGGAACTTCTCGCTATCAAGTCTGCCTTTAAGGCTTGGCGGCATTATCTGCTGGGGGCCCGACACACCGTTACTGTGATTACGGATCACCGAAACCTTCAATATTTGAAAATCGCAAAAGCCCAATCCTCTAGACAACTCCGTTGGGCATTATTCTTTGCCGAGTTTGACTTCATAATTACCTATCGACCTGGTACAAAAAACGGTAAAGCTGATGCCCTTTCTCGGATGGGAGTGGAAGAACACTTGATCAACCCTAAACCTGTACCAATCATTCCCGAACAAAGAATTCTGGGTGTAATCGCCACACAATCCATAGAGGAAGTTAAGGATAAAGCCAGGCAACTTGTAACTCCAGCAGACATACAGAATTGGCATCTGCAAGGAAAGGACTTTGCAGTAAAGGACAACTTATTGTATTTCCAAGAACGATTATACCTACCCAGCACAGATTTACAGAAAGAAGTAATCTCTTGTTATCACGATTCTTTAATGGAAGGACATCCCGGTATAGCCAAGACCTCAGAAAAGATCAAGCGCTACTTCTGGTGGCCGTCTTGGAAAAAAGATATCAGAGACTTTATAATGTCCTGTGGAGTATGCGCCCAAAACAAGAGTCAAAAGGAAAGACCAGCAGGCCTCTTACGCCCTATTGACATCCCACCTTGCCCTTGGCATACGCTTTCTATGGACTTCATCACCGATCTACCTCCATGCTCCGGATACAATACGATTCTAGTAATCGTGGACTTATTCTCCAAGATGGCGCATTTCATTCCGCTCAAAGGCTTGCCAACAGCAGCAACTCTGGCCCGAGAATTTCTCGAAAACTTCGTCCGACTGCACGGTTTTCCTTCGGTTCTAATTTCGGATCGAGGTAGTCAATTTATTTCTCATTTTTGGCGAAGTTGCTGTCGGTCGGCTCAAATTGATGTGAGACTATCGACCAGCCACCACCCTCAGACCGACGGACAAACCGAGAGGACCAATCAAACTCTGGAACAGTATTTACGCTGCATGCTGCAACAAACTGAAAAAACTTGGAAAGACATCCTTTGGATAGCCGAATATTCCTACAATAACTCTGTCCATTCGGGAACTGGGAAAACCCCGTTTTTTCTTTTGTACGGCAGTCACCCTCGAACCTCGGAGTTGGATCCCCTCCAAGATCTTGAAACACCAGCAGTAGACTACCTGCATTCTACAATCACCCAAGCCTTTAAGGAAGCTGTTTCTCACCTTCAAAGGGCTAAAGAACAATACAAGAAAGGAGCAGATCAACATCGGAAGGCAGCCCCTCAATATCGAGTAGGAGATCAAGTCTGGTTATCCACCAAATATCTACCTCTAAAAGGGCCACGCACATTCAACCCAAGATACCTTGGTCCCTATTCCATCACTACCATAGTAAACCCAGTAGCGGTCAAGTTGGACTTGCCCCCGCACATGAAGATACATCCGGTCTTCCACGTCTCTCTATTAAAACCCGTGCAACCTCAAACCCGACTAACTAAATCTCCAAAACCTATCTTAGTTGATGGGGAACTCGAGTTTGAAGTCAAAAGCATTCTGGACTCCAATATCTCCAAATCTAAACTATTTTACCTAATTGACTGGAAAGGCTACGGCCCCCAAGAGAGATCCTGGGAACCTGCTGAATATGTCCACGCTCCTCGCCTAATCAAAAGATTTCACCGAACATTTCCTGACCAGCCAAAACCCCCGGAGAAGCCCGGTTTGGGAGGGGCCTTGAGGGGGGGTACTGTCATGATCTCTGCTTCCAAAAGGTCAGGGTTTTCCCAACTCCCTTGGAAGCAGATTCATAACCCAGGGTCCGAGTGCCAACCAGTCCCAATTGGGACCTTTTGGACCCAGTCCTGGCGCCAGTGGCACCAGGCTCATAAATATGCCCAGTCCCAGCGCTGGAAGCGCCGGGCTCATAATGCTTGGGTGGACTTACCTGCAGCAGACCATGCTGCTTACTTGCCTGCCAGTTGAGCCTCTGATCCTCTTCTGTTTGGAACTACTTTTCCTGTTGGGTGGGGCAGGAGCCACTCCCTAGTTTCAGAACACTGGAACTCTTCTGGAAAGCAGGAACTCTTTTCTTACCTAGGCGTGGCTGTGGAAGGAGACACCTAAGCACTACAGGAGGCTATTTAAACCACACCCGATGGATGAATCTTGCTTTGCATTATTCTGCATCCTCTGCAGCAGAACGCTCATCGTGTCTTCTGCATCTGATCCTGGGCCTAAGGAAAAAGGCTTACCATCCTGAATCCAGTCTTCAGCAACACCTATAAAGACAAGAAAGAACAGGTTAGCATTACGGTCTTCAGTGACAGCTCTTCACTTACCTGGGCCATCGGCTGTCACCAACGCCTCGCGCTGCATTCTGAAAGACAAAGGCTTACCTACTCTTTGTGCGCTCCGGAGGTCTTCACACTGCATTCCGGCATCTGAAAGACAAAAGCTTACCAACTTTTCGCACGCTCCGGAGGCCTTCGGCTCTGCATCCCGCATCTGAAAGACAAAACAAGGTGCGTTTAAAGACATTGGGGAACTTTAATACTCACGTGCCATTACTCCTTTCCACATCTAACCCAGTGGGTATTCCGGCACCCTGCAGCCGCTCCGAACTTGTACCTGCAAAATAAAAAGACAGTTAGAGCGCATCGTGAAGCAGGCAACAAGCGCTTACTTACGTGCTTCCAGGCGCTTCTATTCATCACACGGGCTCCATCTTCAACTCACTTCAGCCCATCATCCACCATCGCCGGAACCCTGCAAAACAAGAGACATCATTACTAAAGACTTTAAAGACATTAGAATTACTCGAAACTTACCGTTCGTGCAGTAAACGACGGACAGCAGTCCTCTGAAGTCAAGAGGCCTGCTCCCCTTATCCAGTGAAGAAACTGGTTACAGCACCCTGCCCCGAGGCAGATGGAGAGCACGGCGTTCACTTACCTAAGACATCTTACCCTTCGAGTCAAACATACAGTGCACAGAGGTCCAGCCCAAAGAGCCAGCCGTGTGTTACACATCACCTTTGAAGATACGGTATACGCCCAGTCAAGACCGGCGCCTCTACGGGAATCAGGTGAGCGTTACAGGTAGGCTGTAGAGAACTTGTAAGTGACACCACAGTTTTTCCACATGGCTTGCATGTAGTGGGACATAAAATTGGATCCCCTGTCGGATATCACTTCCTTAGGAAACCCCTACTATCGTAAAAATGCCAAGTAGAGCCTTAGCCACAGCCTGAGCCGTAACAGTTCTCATAGGTATGGCTTCTGGGTATCTTGTAGCATGGTCTACTACAACCAGGATAAACCTGTTCTCTGAAGATGTGGGAGGGTCAAGGGGACCGACAATGTCAATGCCCACCCTATCAAAAGGAACTCCCACCACTGAGAGAGGCACCAGGGGTGCCACATTCTTGGCTCCACTGTTGCCAGACGTTTGGCAAGTGTGACAGCTCCTACAGAATTTCTCATTTTTTGAACCCAACTTAGGCCAGTAGAAGTAGAGAGAGAGCCTTTCCTTGGTCTTCTTGAAACTCAAGTGAACAGCCAAAGGTATCTCATGAGCTAACTGTAGGAACTGGAGTCTGCTGGCAAGGGGCACTACAAGTCTTTTGCAGTCCCCAGGGGGTAGACTCAGTTGGTTTACTGTAGAAGAGGCCATCTTCCCAGCTTAACCGGTGCTTCCCAACTTTTTGCCCATCAAGTTGGTTTGCAGCCTGTTGTCGAAGACCTTCAAGAGTAGGAAACTCTCTCTGTCCTTCGCAAAAAGCCTGCCCTGTTGGGTCCACCTTCTGCCAGTAAAGACTGCAGCTCAGGATGGTCAACAGGGTCAAGATCTCCAACTAAGACAGTGTCTTCTTCCAGATCTGATTCTTCAGATACTGGCTCAACTACACAAGGATGCACCTCACACTCTTCCTCAGCAGGTGGAGGGATCACATGTGTAATCTTGAACAGTTTCAGTGATGTCCTTGTTGGTAGCACAGGGGTGCTGTCTGTCTTTTTCCTGGAGGTCTTGGGTTTCCCCTTTGCCTCATTCTTTCTAGAAATAGCAGTGAGCAACTCCTGTGGAGTGGGAGTTGTAGTTTCCTTTATCATCTCCTCTGGAGAGCCTCTCAAGGTTCTCTCCCTTGCAGACCTATTGAGCTCCTGTCTCCTCTTACTGGGAGGCCTGGGGCTGCTTGACACAACTCCAAGAGTTTTCAGGTCATTACCCAACAGGACTCTCCCAGGTACTTCACTCTGCACACTAACAGGTATTTTGACAATCATATCATTACACTGGATGAAAGCTGGTAACTGGGGAAGCATTTGCCCAGGGCCCCCAGCTAACTTGGTGAGGTGTTTGGGTGCCTTAGCAACATCCTCCACCTTCAAAAACGGTTCATCCACCACAGTTATGCTGGCTCCAGTGTCTCTGATGGCAGGAGTCTCCTGACCATTTACAAGAACACTATCTTTATAATACTCTTTAGTATTATCTGAGATGTAATTATAGACATCTAAATTCTGTTGTTCCCACAAGCCAAGGGACACTAAAGAAACCATAGCTGAGACTCCCGTGGGTTCTTCAGCCAGTAGGTGAAAGTTTCCACTTGCCATAGGGACTTCTTCCTCTGGGGAGAAGGTTAAGGAGACAGTGTGGACCCCTGAAGGTTTACCCTTGCATCTGGGATCCCCTTTCACATAGCCAGTTGACCCACAAACATAACATTTCCCAAATGTCTTAATGAATGGGGGTTTGGTCTGACCTCCATCTTGTTTGGGTCCAGATGGTGCACTAGCCTGATTTGGTTTCCCTTGGGGCTTACCCTTATGTTGTTGTTTGTGGCCCTCTTTTGGATTGGAGTATTCTCTTTGTCTTTCTTTGGCTGTTTCCCCTCATCCTTTTTCTGAGTAGCCCCAGAATCCTTGTGAGTAGCCCTGTTGGCAACCCACAAGTCAGCAGCCTTAGCTTGTTTCTTTGGATCTATCTCCTTAGAATCAGCCAAGTGCTGTCTGAGCTCAGGAGAGCAGACCTCAAAAATTGACTCCAACATTGCAGGATTTCTCATTCCTTCATAAGTGTTTACTCTGTAACCCTTAATCCAACCATGTAAGTTTTTCAAACACTCACATACCCAGGTAGCCCAAGGGGTACCATCATGCTTTTTGAGGGTCCTAAACCTCTTAAGGTACTGGGAAGGGGTCTTCTCAAATCTAACAATTAAAGATAGCTTCAAACACTCATAATCCATCCTATCCACCTCCCCCAACTCCATCACAACATCAGATGCAACAGTGGGTAGCGATTGATTCCCTGTGAGACCTTGAATACCATGGTTATATTCAAACATTGCCAACCAATCCAAAATATCAAGCTTGACCTCATACATACCCACCATTTCTTTAGGCATACAGGGTCTCTTAGGACTGGAAGACCTAGAAGAGTCTGGGAGAGAAGCATTTTTAAGAGACAATCTTTTCATTTCTAGTTCATGATTCAACTCCATTTCTCTGAGTTTCAGTTCTTGATGTGTTTGTTCAGTTTGAGCATTTAAACATTTGAATTCCAGTTCAAGCCTCATTTTCTCTAGAGCAATGAATTCAGAACTGAGTGTAGGACCTGTGGGGGGGTCCCAGTAGACAAGGGTTGAGGTTGCTGAGCAGGTAAGGGAGCAGAGGGACCTACATTAGGAGATATATCTACTTCTTCCAATTCATCGGTAACAGAGTAACAGATAAATTATCATCCTCAATATTTTCCACATTGGCTAAGGAGTCAGGCATTTCAGACCCACTCCCTAGACTTGGACTCTTTAACAGTTTTTCAGTCAATTCAGTCTTTCTGCCTTTGGCAGACCGCTTCCTTTCTTTACACATGTTTCTTAATAATCAGCAGTGTAACTCAGGAGGGTCTCCTGACTGTGGCTTTCCATATCAGACATGATTAATATTGCTTTTTAGTGATGTTAGCCTTGTGGTTAGTTGATCCAAGGTAATAGCAGCACTCTAAGTGAGCCTAACCGCTGTACACCAGTGTTAGGCAGAATTAATGCAGTACCCTTTGGGAACACCACACATAATTAAGACTACAAGTGACAGTAAAGTTCACCTTTGGTACAAGCCTGTACTACACAGTTAAAGTGGTAGCAGTAGCAGAGCAGCCAGACTTATCTCAAGAGTAAGTGAGCAGTATCAAATAGTTACACAAAGGACAGCAATTACTACGATTCAGGCAAACACTGACTCAAGGTTTTCAAGTAAAAGAATATACATTTATTTCACTCTTCAGTTGTATAACATTACACTATTATAAGCAGTCTAAAGATCACTCTCTTAATACACCACACCACTTCCCTTAAATTCCAGACAAGTTAAGCTAACAAAATGAAGAGGGAGCAAAATGGCACTCCAGCAATTTAAAAGGGAGGGAAAGACAGAAGTTAAATGAATCCACATCAACAGGTAAGTACTCAGGGCAAGCGAACAAGAGAGACTACAATGATAAAATCAGATAGAAAAGGCTTAAGGCCAAAGTCAATGGTTCAAAAGTCTTTTGCTCAAGATAATACAGTTCGGGGTAGTTCACGGTAAAGTTCGTTGCATGGTTTCCGGACAAGGTTGGTTGGTAGAAAAGTTAGTTCAAAGAGAAGAGAAGGTCAAGCCCTCGGATTGGAAAAAGATTACAAACACTTTCACCTCGGCTGAACGAAACAAACAACCGGATTTGCACAGTACCTTAAAACGGAGAGTGAGCTGTAGCTGAGGCAGACTTTCCTGGTAGTTCCTGCAGGCTCACGGTTCCTGAAGCTACTCTCTGACTGATCAGAAGTAGGAAGACTTGAGGGTCCTGCACTACCCAGGGAAGAAATCAGCAGCAGAGCAAAGCAACAAATAAAAGGTGCGTTCCTTAAAACCCAAGCAGGGTCCGACCTTCCTGGCTATCCAGCCCACTGTAGCTCTGTACAGCGAATTTGACCAAAGAAGGGGTCCTGGCTTGCAGTTTGGGTGAACTGGTTGGTCCCACCCGCTCAAGGGAAGACGTTTCCTGGATGTTCTTCTCTGTCGTCGGATTCTGGAGATTCGGACCTGCAGCAGGGCTTCAGCGGGCGGTTCAGTCGTTGTAGCAGTCCTTTCTGCCAGTTCCTCGTTGGTTCTTTCGTTCCAGTGGCGACTCTGCTCTTCTAGTCCCAGAGATCTGCTTTTTATGCAGTTTTCCCCCATTCATACAGCCTGGCTGTCAATCACACAGCAGGGTGGCTGTCCTAGCCAGGACAGTCACCCAGCCAATCAGACAGGAGTGCGACTTGGATTACCAAGGGAACCCATGGCAGGGGTCCTAAAACCCCTCCCTCACATCCCGCCTATCCAGACTCTCAGGCGCCTAAAGGAGAGCTTCTGTGTGGAAGCCCACGAAAAGGCGATGAACAAAGGGACCAAACCTGGTTTGGCGCACAGAGTAAAACACCAGAAAGACTTTAACAAAAAGAAATGGCGAATAAACCTGGGCAGAGCCAAAATAAAATGTATTTGGTCAAGCGGGTTTATGTTCGAGGCTACTATAATAGCCTAAAACATTACTACGTTTATGTAAGATAATTGCGGTAGAAAAGTTAGCGTAGATACCACTGCCACCAGCCAAGTCTTAATGTAAAGGGAGCGAAACAATGCTCCAAAAGGCACAGACAAAAAGGGATACGAATGAACCCTTTCCAATACTCCATGGAAGATGGGGTGTACTGGCTTTGTGGTAAAAGTGACTAAATAAAGTTAATGGCAACTTTATCTTTTCTGGGGAACAGAAGTCAGCCCCAGAAAAATGGAGTCAGTGGGAAGTCTAAAAGACAACCCTGTGTCACTGCACTGAAGGTGCTGTGCAACACACATGAAAAATGTGGTGCCCTGGAGTAGGTGAGGCTCCAGTGCCCAAGATCACACAAAAAGTAGAAATACACGTAGCAAAACACTTGCACGAGTGGGAAAAAAGGCTCACACTCTTAACAGGTGAAAAAAATAAATTCTAGAAATCCAGCAAAGCTGCTGAGGGACTCACTCAGTAGGTAAGGGAAATCAGCCATATATGAGAATTCTCCCTAACAAAACTGTGGATGGGCAAGCCGGTCCGGCAGGCAGCACCGCAAGTCACCATCACCACGGATTCCTCCCTAGAAGGCTGGGGAGCTACCCTGAACAACCACAGCGTCCATAGAGTCTGGTCCCTCGCGGAACTGGAGGCCCACATCAACTGGCTGGAGCTGAAAGCTATCTGGTTTGCTCTCAAGGCTTTCCTGCCGCTTATCTGTGGCAAAGTGGTCCTCATTCAAAGGGACAACTCCACCAGCGTGTATTACATCAACAAGCAGGGTGTGCAGGCTAGAGGCCAGCATGTGGGAGTGGGCCCTGGAGAACAGCATCTACTTCAGTGCAATCCACCTCCCGGGGCAGTCCAACCTGGAGGCGGACAGGCTCAGCAGACTTGGCGCTGACAATTACAAATGGCAATTGAACGATCAGGTCCTGCTTGGGATCTTCAGCAGATGGGGGCATCCTCAGGTGAATCTCTTCGCCACGTGGTTCAACAGGAAGTGCCCGCGTATCGCATCTTGACAGGGGCAGGGCCCTGGCTCCCTGGGTGACCAGATGCAGTGGAACGGCATGACAGCATATGCATGTCCTCCCACTCTGCATGATAAGAGAATCGTGTCACCTCAGCATCATTCTGATAGCTGTTTGGTGGCCTGCGGACCATGGTTCTCGGAGCTGCTCAGCCTCTCCGACAGGCCTCCCATTCACCTGCCATTGGGCCCTGCTCACCTTCTCTCGCAGCACGGGGGGCAGGGTCATCCACTCTCCCCTGCAGAAGTTACCCCTTGCAGCGTGGTTCCTGAGCAGGTCACACTAAAGCATCTGAGCTTGTCAACAGGCTAACCTAGACATCATTCAGGGCGCTAGGAGCGATGCTACTTGGAGCCAGTACAAAAGTAAATGGACTAGGTTCTGCCACTGGGCGGACTCTAATGAGCTTGATCCGCTTACTTGCACGTTGGACGACGTGCTATCCTTCTCTGCACACCTCGCACACTCAGGGGTGCAAATAGACACATGCCGCACCTATCTTGCAGCCGTAGGAGCCTACAGGAACTTGGAGGAGGACGTCTTCTCTTTCTCCAACACGGTGGTTAAGTGGCACCTGTCGGGCCTCACCAGGATTTACCCACCCATCAAGAAATCGCACCCTCTGTGGTACCTCAATGTAGTGTTGGTTGCCCTGGCGCACAAACCTTTCTTACTTATGGCGTCCGCGGACATCGGGCTGGTTACCATTAAAACAGCTCTCTTGGTGGGACTTACGTCTGCACGTAGAGTTAGCGAAATCCAGGTACTTGTGGCTTTAGAACCGTACACTACCTTTTACAGAGATAAGGTGATCCTGAGAACGCAACCAGCATTCATGCCTAAAGTAGTCTCTTCTTTCCATCTGAATGAGGAGATAGTCTTACCTACTTTCTTTGCAGATCCTAAGGATGATGCTCAGAGGGTCCTGCACTGTTTGGATGTCAGGCGCGCTCTGAAAGTTTATCTGGACAGGACTAAGAGCTTCCACAAGTCGGATGCTCTCTTTATTACCTTCGGGGGATCAAGGCCGGGTTATCAGCCTTCCAAAGCCTCTTTAGCAAAGTGGATGGTCTCAGCCATCAAGAAGGCCTATGAGGGGCAGCACAAAAAGCTTCCAGCTTGCATGCATGCCAACGCTGTCAGAGCCAAGGCCACGGCGGTTGCATTCCCAAGGCACGTCCTGCGGCGGGTCATCAGCCGGGTGGCCACGTGTGCCACTCCTTTCCTTTGGCCTTCTGCAACCACTACTGTCTAGATGCCATCTCTTGATCAGATGCGGCTTTCGGACAGGCAGTAATAAGGAACTTGTTTTCTTAAGGAGGGTCACCTCTCCACCCTGGTGCTACATTCAGTTGTAATCGGCCATGCAGTATGGAGAAAGGGGGACGGGACGTAGGAGTAATTATAAGTTACTCACCGTAGTGACTAACGTACTTCTTGTCCATAATCCCCTTTCCACCATACGTCCCACCATCCTCCCCCCTAACAAAACTGGTGTCATTAGGCAATGGTAATATTGTTGACACATCTATGGGGACACTTGTGCCGGTGGGCGGAGTCAGGGAAGCACACGCTCCCAGGGCCACGCCTATAAATTTAAAGGGGAAGAAGGTTTTTTCTGGTGAAAAAGGTTCTGTCTCCCCTCCCTAGCGATGAACGCCCATGCAGTATGGAGGAAACGGGACTATGGACTAGGCGGACGTTAGTCACTACAGTGAGTAACTTATAATTTATTGGCTGCCAATTCAGTCACAAAGGACTGAAGGCACTCCTTGGCTGCCTTTTCCAGTTACCCACACATGGTAATCGGGGTTTTCAGGTCTCCACGAAGAGCCCCCAAAGTCTCTCTACTAGCTTCCGCCTGGCCTTCGCACGACTCAGCTACAGTATCCGTCTGGGTGCCTTTACTGACCCCCTTTACCAAAGCTACCCCTAAGACAATTGGTTCTTTCCTTGGGATGCTTGTACAATCTTTATTTAATTTGCTTTGATACAAATTAGATTCAGCCAGTGAAGTCTCATCCCCCAAAACGTGATACATGTTGAAGGTTGCAACCATAATTTGAGTCATACCTTCAAACTCTACACCAGTGAGCAATGGGTCCCCTCTCAGAATGCCCCTCAATTCCCCCTGGCTATAACCTGACGGCTGGTTCAATTTACTATTCAGAGCACGGGGGCTATGGGGTGGATAGTTTAGTGCAGCTGGGTCCACAAATCTGTGATGCAACTCTACATTCTGTTCACCTCCAGCACTACTGATTGTAGCGGGTATATCAAAATTCCGCCCCCCCCCCTCCTGACCATCTTATTTCCCTATCTCATAGTTGTTCGTCAGATCTTTTGACTTCCCTTTACGTCTGCATGAATCAAAAACCAAGGTCTGCTTAGGAATGGGGGCTACAAGGTTTACACACTCTGAAAGAATTTCAATATCTTCTGTCACTGATATACAATTTGAAACAGCTGCAACCCTTTGCCACCCAAAGTGGGTAACTTATTAGCATTGGGCACGTATATATCATCTAGTCGGTCCTTAATCTCAGTTCTAAGGATATCCTTGATGGGTTAAAAAAAACTTGTAAAGCCTTTTTCCCCGACCCACCCCTTCGGCGAGATAGATTTGCCATCTTTCCTTTTAGTCTTCTTGCAGCAGGTATGTGTTAATTTACAAATTCTCAATTTACAAATTCCAACCTGTACTAGAAACCACAATCTAACAACCGCTTTCAATTGCTACTAATTGAAAGTAGTTTGTCTAATAACTTAAGACCAAACTACGAACTATACTAAAATCGCATCATTGCCACAACGTTAAATCACGTGGTTAAAATGACTCAATAAAACATAATGAGGCTTAGAAAACTATAACAATAGTTCATAGGCATTCGATCTTGCCTTTAAATTCCCATAGTCCACTGTTTCGGAATCCCTCATCCACCCCCTAAAATGAAGGCAGATTAGGCAGTAACAGTCAATATATTACCAGACAGTTCATGAGTGGCAGAGACAAGTCCATAAATAGCTGAAGCGGGTTAATGTTTTCCTCGCCACCTATTAAGCCCTTGAATAATAGTTGGCGGATAAGCTGGGAACGCCCGACAACTTGAAGGAAACGCATAGTCCGAGGTCCCACTGCTCACTTACTCCACTGAGTTCACTTCTGAAAATGCACTCACACTTGTGATTACAAGGCCACAATAAACAGACTGCCAAAATGGAGAACAGCCAGGGGCTCCGCAACAACCACAAGTGTTCGCTGAACACCAATTACCAGTACTTGGAATATGCAGACTAGATCTCCAACCGAGGTCTGCACAGGAAGAAAGTACAGAAGCGGAGGATCCAGATTATCAGCAGTCTCCATGTTTTCTTTTCCTCTGTCGATTGCCATAAGTGGAGATCCCCTGCTAGCTCGAACACCCTGCGGGCTACAACACCCACACCCTTAGTCCCGCAGACTTTGCCCTTGCAGGGAAGATGGGTGAGTTTTAAAGGCTGGTGGGCAGGGAAGCAAGCGGCAGGTGATCCACGCGGCTCCCGTACAGACTTCAACACCCGCACCCTTAGTCCCAGGGATTTCAACAGACAGGGAGTCTAGGAGATGCATTTGGTTCCAATGGTTCGCATGGCAGGGAATCATCCTGTACGCCTTGCCTCTGATCCCGCTCTTTCCTTCAGTGCTCAGTGTGCTCAAACAGAATTAGTGCAGGTTTATCCTAGTGGCTCCGGCCTCACTGTGGCAAATTTGGTACTCTGATCTCTTGGAAATCCCAGCTGCCTTTCCATCAGGTTGCCTCCTCTCTTCAACGTTCTCACCAGAGACAGCGGGTCCATCCTACACCATGATCCAGCCTTCCTCAACTTGACGTCCTGCATCCCTAGAGTTTGCGAATGTACCTCTGCCGCCAGACTGCTGGGATAGCCTAGCCATGGCCGTCTACACTGTCCTGTTACAAGAGCAAATGGAAATGCTTTCCCATCTGGTGTGCTGATCAACAGCTCAACCCTTTCCACGTACAAGCCCCGGAAGTCTTGTACCTCCTGTCTTTGGCCAAATTCGGTTTATCACATTCTTCCATCAAGGTGCATTTGGTGGCCATTATGTGTTACACACGTTCACAAGGTACACCCTGTGGTCTCTCAGACTGGTGAAGGAATTCCTCAAAGGACTGTTTCACTCTTTTCCTACTGTTCAAGCTCCTGCTTCAGCCTGGGAGTTGAACGTGGTAATATCCAAGCTAACGGGTCCTCCTTTCACACCTCTACACAAGGCGTCTTTGAAGTTTTTGTCCCAAAAGAGCACTTTTCTAGTTGTTATCACTTTTGCCAGGTTGGTGGGAGAAATCCAGGCTCTTTCTTGTAAGCCTCTTACTTGACTTTTCATTAATCCGAGGCAGTCCTTCGCACAAACGCTACTTTCATGCCAAAGGTTCCGTCTTCATTTTACCTTAATGAGCTAGTGGTTTTTGCCTTTGTTCTTTGGATCTTCTTGTCTCCTGCTGAACACTCCTTGCATTCTCTGGATGTGGTGTGGGCAGTAAAGTTCTATATGGCTCGCACTAAGGACTTTCTCAAGTCATCCCAATTGTTTGTGGCTTTTTGTCCTTCTGGCAAGGCCTTTTTGAAATCTTCTAGTACGAGATGGTTGTTAGCATGTATTTCATGCTGTTATAGACTGGCTAACAGGCCCCTTCCGTGCAGGCCTAGGGCACACTCCACGAGAGCTATTATTGCTACTTATGCATTCCTATCAGGTGTTCCACTGATGGACATTTGCTGAGCAGCCATTTGGAGGCCTGTTCATACCTTTACAACATTCTACTTTGTCAATAGGGATTCCGTGGAGGAGTCCTGGGTCTGCCAGGCAATGCTACAGACCCTGTTTGGGTGAGGAGTGGTTTCTGACGTGAGTTGCTTCCTTCAGTGGGCTATACCCCCACCCTTGTGGTTTTATGTATGTACTGCTTTATAATCTTATTCAAACAGCATATGAATCTATGAAAGATGCAATGCTGGACTAGTAATAGTTACTTACCTGTAACTCCTGTTCAGAAGCATTGGTATCTTTCACAGATTCACATGCGACCCGCCGGTCTACCCAACTTGGCTCTTCTTGGCTCTTATTGCCCCATTACGTGCACTATGCCAAATCTGAAGATTGTCTCCAGGAGTGGAGCAAAGGGAGGGTTTCCATTGACATTGGCGCAATATGACCCAAAATGACTCTAATATAGCACTAAAGTGACAAGCAGTTTAAAATGTAAAGGTAAACTGCTTTAATGGTACTGAATATTCATAGCCTGTCGACAGGGAATATTCAAACAGCATGTGAATCTATGTAAGATACCAATGGTGGAGAACAGGAGTTACAAATAAGTATTTTATTCATTCTCTGTATTTAGCATAAGTTCATTGTCTGATAGGTATGCATAAAGAGAGTCCAGGGCTCTCTGGAGGCCTATGGACCACATTGACACCCTCGCTCCAGCCCTGGCTGACTTCTGCAACCACTCTTTCACGTCCGGAACCTTCCCCTCCCCCCTGAAGCACTCTCTTATGCACCGTCTTCTCAAGAAACCCTTAGCCGACCCCTACCTTCCGCTAACTATCGCCCCATCTCTATCACTCCTTTCCTGGGCAAACTCCTGGAAAAGCTGTCCATCTCCCAGCTTAATCTTCACACTGAATCTGTTGGTTGTCTCCACAACCATCAGTCTGGCTTCAGTGCAGCCAGTAGCACGGAAACTGCTCTCCTGAACATCCATGAAGACCTGCTCTCTAACCTTGATTCTAATCTCCCCTCTGTCCTCATCCTACGTGACCTCTCTTCTGCCTTTGACACGGTTAACCATGCCATCCTGCTCAACCGGCTCCGTGATAACCTGGGTATCACTGATTAGGCTCTGGCCTGGCTGACTTCTTTCCTCTCTGACCGACCCTCCCAGGTCCAACTTGGGTCCTTCCTCTCCTCTATCTCTCTCTCCACCTGCGGTGTTCCCCAGGGGTCTAACCTCTCTCCCCGGTTGTTCAACCAAAACCTGGCACCTCACGCCCATCGCATTGCTGCTCTCTGCCCCAACTTCCAGTGCTATACGGATGACACCCAGCTCGCTTTCAGGCTCCCCTCTGCCGCCTTCTCTCATCCGGAATTGTCTGTCTGCTATCCAGGAGTGGTGCGCCGCCAATGATCTCCGCCTGAATGCCAGCAAGACGAAGATCCTCCTCACTGACACACCTGCACCCCTCTTTGCCACCACCCTCTGGCCGGCCTCCTTTGGTCCTGCCCATGCTACCACCTGTGAGGCTAAGAAATCTGGGTTATTTTCGACTCCTCACTCTCCTTCTTTCTCATATTTCTGACGTCTCTAAGAATTCAAACAAGTACATGCACCTCCTCAGAGGTATTCTTCCTTTCCTCTCCTTCCCCCAGAAGCTACCTGTATCTAGAGCTCTGGTTCTCTCTAGGCTTGACTACTGTAACAGCCTCTTTTTAAATCTGCCTGCCTCTACTCTCTGTCCTCTGCAACTCATCGAGAACAGGACTGCAAGACTTGTCCTTGGCCTCAAGCCCAGGGAGTGTATCTCTCCAGCACTGAAATCTCTCCATTCGCTCCCAGTGGCTGCAAGGATCAGGTTCAAGACCCTTTGCATTGTGCACAAGGCCTTCTGGGGCCTGGGACCAACATATCTCCAGCTTTCTCTTCTGAAGTATCTTCCTACTCAAGCTTTTCTCTCCTCCACTTCCAACTCCTTGAGGGTCAGTCGCTTTTCCAAGCAACGAGTCGGGGGCAAATCTCTCTCTTCGGCTGGCGCCTCCCTTTGGAACAGCCTCCCTGCCTCTCTCAAACTTGAGCAGAACCATCTCCGGTTCCGTAAGCAGCTCAAGACTTTCCTCTTTGCCTCTGCCTTCCCTCTTTCGCTACCTTGCTGATCTCCTGTCTGATACTGCACTGGTTACCTGACTACCCTCTGAACCATGGGCCCAGGCACCTGTCCTCCCAGTTGCACACCTGCACTGCCTCCTGGCAACCCTGCACTTGGGGCTGTTTCTGCAACCCTACAACCCCTGCCTGCACTTATCTAACACTTGTTTTTTTTTCTGCACTTAATCCCTGCACTGCCAGCTGCTGGCCGCACTTCTTGTTTGCGATGTTTGATCCTATTTCTTGCACTTGCTCCCCCTCCCCTTTGCCTGGCACTTCTCCCCTTCCTTCTCCCCTGCACTTGCCCGATCTCAATGTCACTGGGCCTGGTAAGATCATTGTCTTTTCACCCCTTGTTCCACTCCCTTACCTCGTCGCGCCTCGAAACACTTGTGTATAGGCGCAATATAAATAAAATATCATATCATATGGGGGTTTGGTCACAAAAAAAAAAATCAGCACAAGCTATCCAATGTATGTGCTGATTCGCGAACTTGGGAGGGAATGTTCTGATATTTGCAAATGCATATCTCGGATCAGAGATATATAGTGGTTGGAGAGACGGGGAGTGTTAGGCAGAAACCTGTGCAGTTCCCTTAGGGACCACTGCAAAAGATTTAAGACTACAGGTGTTGGCAGTAAACCCACTTGGTAGCAGTCTGTACCACCCAGATTTACCTGGTAGCTGTGGCTGAGCAGTCAGACTTCTCTCAAGAAGAGTTAGGCAGTATGCAAAGTATACTCAATAGGCACTCAGATACAATAATACAAGCAAACACTGACCACAGCTTTGGTATCAAAGTATATAATTATTTATTTAAAAACACACAATTGAAACACTCCAGCACTCTTATTGTAAAATATTCTAAACACAGTTACTATTATGATATATACACCCCTTCTTCCCCTATTAGAAAATCACAGTAAAACACCACTTATTTTCATACGGAGGTGAGCGCTTAACTAGATTGCACTCTAATAAGTTTGTGAAAAAGGGTAGGGAAACAGACAGAATATGAAGGGGTACACCACTCTATGATTCCAGAACACTGTTAGCAAGGCAGAGAGCAAAAAGTCACTGGTGAGCCAAAGTCCAAAGGCTGGGCCCACTCTTAGAGAGAGCAGAGCACAAATGCGCCCAAGATCACACAATTACACTAGGCTTAGAAAGTCTTGCAGAGGGTTCAGAAAAGAGTTTCGAGAGGCTTAGAAAAGTTTAGCCAGGGTGTCCCAGGCTACCCAGGTTCGAAAGCCGGGGGCTAAATCTACCCCGTACAGTCAGTTGCAAGGGAAGCCAGGCGGGACACGGTACCTTAAGTGGGAAGGATCCTCCAGCGGTGGCAGTTGTTCCTGGTAGTGGGTGCAAGTTGCGTCGTCGTCCAGGGGAAGAGAAGATCTCGACTTGGAGGAAAGATGAAGATCGTTGCACTACCAGGGAAGAAACCAGCCGTGGAGTTTTCCGGTTAAAGGTGGTACCTTTGTCTCGCGGTCGTGGTAAAACGTGTTATCCTGGTTGCCGGGGTGCTTGGCACGGGCAAGGCGGCCACGAGATACGTCGGGACAGCGAAAAGACGGTGAAACTGGTTATCCCCACCAGTCAAAGGAAGAAGACTCTGCGGCGGGAGATCTCCTCTGTCGTTGGGAAATGTGGTGAGGCAGTCCAGCAGGGCTCCACCGGTGGTGGTGTCGTGGCAGGTCGGCTCAGCTTCTCCCTCGTCGGATTCTTAGGTACTGTGGCGACTTCTGAAGTTCCAGTCCCCAAAGCCCTGCTTTTATGCAGCAAACCCCCATTCACTCAGCCTAGCTGTCACTCAAACATGCTAAGTGGTGAGCCGGCCGGCTCACCACTTGGGCCAATCAGGACGGAGTGCGACTTGAGTTGCCTAGGCAACTCAGTCCAGGGTGCCTAAATTCCCCTCCACCCCTCCTAAGTACCCCAGACATAGTGGCACCACTTTGGAGGGCTTCTGTGGAGAAGCCCGCCAAAAAGTGGAACAAAGGGCTCGACTTGGGTTGGAGTCACAGAAAAGAACACAAACGCCGTTTTAGAATCAAGTTTTGGCAAAAAATACCAACCAGAGAATTAATATTAATTAAATAAACCGGCGGTATGTTCGAGGCTACCGTAAATAATTAAATAAAGATAGTAGCCTAGAACAATGGGAAATCCCATAGGAAAATATTTGCGGTTGAATATAAAAAGTAGTATCCACTGCCACCAGCCAAAACTCGATCAGGGGGGACGGAGACGTGCCCCCTCGACTAACAGACCCTGGGGCAATCGAATTGCCCCAGCCAGTACGTCCACAATATGATGGTTTGTACTGGTTCTGTTCAGAATTTAAGACTAGTAAAGTCAATGGTGACTTTACATGCCCTGGGAGACAGTAGTCAGTCCCAAGGTATGGAGTCTATACTGGGGGGTCACTATGACACCCCTGTGTTACTGCACGGAGGGTGCTGTGTAACACACATCATAAAAACACATGAAACCCTATGGAGTAAAAAACCCCACAGCCCATTAAACACATCTAGATTCAAAGAAACACACTCAAATCATGTCCAAGAGTGAGGGTAAAAGAGTCTCTCTCACTCTTGGCAGGAGAAAAAAATAAACCCCAAATCCAGCAAAGCTGCTGGGGGACTCACTAGGTTAGGAAATTCAGCCTAAACAGAGAATTTTCCCTAAAAGGGAGCAAGGGGGCATCCCAGTCACAAACTCCTTGTACAGACTTAGGGCCTCATTACACGGATGGGGGTAAGGATTTACCGGTACCGGTAAAATACCGGTAGCGGTAAATCCTTACCGCCTTACTACGAGGTCCCTTTGCGGGTTGGCGGATTTAACGCCTGCTTTTTGCAGGCGTTAAAAACCAACCCGCAAAGGGACCCAGGGAGATAATTACGGTACCGCAATTTGCGGTACCGTAATTAGCGCCTTCCCCATTATGCCCTATGGGGCAAAAATGGGAATAGGGAAGGGCAATGGTGGAAGGGGGAATTACCGCCCCGCCAACCTTGGAATGGGGCGGTAATTCCCCTTTCCGCCAAGGCGGTGCCAGTATTTTACCGGCATGAACCATGGCGCTAATAGCACCATGGTTCTCTGCCATCCGTGTAATGAGGCCCTTAATCTTGTTTGTCTAGTGTCCCAGTCCATCCAATCTAACTCTAATGGCTGAATAATCATGTCCAATAGTCTTGGTGTGAGGTCCCAGGTTGCCGATTTACTCCATAACCTCTGCTGATTTACTAAATCATTTACAGAAGTGAGATCTACAGTTGCCACAAATAAATTGATGATGTTCTTCTGCCATGCCCTGTGTTTACGACATGCTAATATGTAACCATTGAGCTGCGTCCATACTGCTTTCCTAAACCCAGTTTGGGATTTCTCAATTTTTCCTGTGGCGTTTGCCCATGCTTCTAGTTCTTGCAAGATTAATGATGCAAACGACTTGTTACAATTGGGCGGCAGTTAGTTGGAGAAAGACGGTTTCCTTTGGGCACTATGTAAGCCACAGGCCAGTAAGGAGGACTTTTTTTGTCAAAAAGATGTTATCAAATAAAGCACAGGGAATCTCGCACCACAAGAAAGTCTGCTTTCATTATACAATCGGGAATTACGTGTGGTCCTGCTGCTTGGGAATTTTTGGCTTTTATAATGAGCAATATTACTGTCTCCACGTCTATCGACAAGCGCCACATTGTAGAGGCAGGGATGTGAAACAAAACCTTGTACCTGAAAGGACCTTAAAATTATGTGAAATGATTTTGCCAGATGTCTTCTGAAATAGGATTAATCTGTGAGGTCTGTTGTGTCCCAACTTTTAGAATTGGAAGCACCCAGAATTCGTCTGGGTGGTTTATCCTTAATGAATTAAGCATATATTGATTATATTGGCCATAAAGATGGTATCTGTCTTTTAAGCCAGTTTTTACACTGTTACTAAAGGTGACCGATGGCAATAAGATAGCATGAATCCTCAACACTGGAAGTACTTTTAAGTCATCTAAGGAAGGATTAGAAAATTCATTTTTTTGTTGCAACAACCTTATCAGATTGAAGTCATCTCTTATGGTTAGTTGCGTTCCCCTTTCTGTTTACATGCTCAGACACAGTTACAATAGTCTCTTTTAATAAAATAGTGGGACTGTAAGGGGTGTAGCAACTCTCTGGTTACTAAATCATATTTGTTTTTTGAGAGTAGACTCTACCCAGAATTAAAGATATTAATATTCCTTTTATTCCATAGCAGCCAATTACCTTGAGATGACAATTGATAGACACAAGGTGCCATACAAGATCTTGCGCAATCAGATTGGAAGCATTTAGAGGGTGAGGTGCACTAGTCGTTTGAGCATGTGGAGCATCGGGTACAGGTACCTTTGATGCTGTTTCCAAGCAGGCACTCTCACTGGAATTCTCACCTAATGGAACTCCACGCTTATAAAGAAAGGAGTGGGAATATTTTGTAGGAGGGGACGACACGCCTTAGGAGTCATTTGTGAACTCAATGTAGGCTGTAAGGAGGAAATTGTGTCGAGCAGAGTTGGTGAGAGGGCAAACTATCTAAGGAGAGGCTGTGACATTCTTGATGGTTACTTTTTATATTGTACATTTTAGATTTGAAATTTTTAAATGACCACTGACAATGTAGATAATAGAGAGCCGATAGAACAGATATCTGAACATAAATATGAAGGTCACTTACTGCCCGTCGCCAACCTCGCTGAAGAACATCGAAGTGGTCCAAAGAATGTGCTCATGCTTGTGTTCCAGGGGCACCAACATAGCCCGTCGACTGCAGCTGACTGCACTTGGCCACTCACTTTTCCGCACTGCTCTCAGCGCAGGTAATAAGGTTTTGAAAGGATCAACCCCTCCTTTCTGAAAGCCAAGAAGTACGTGGTACATTAAAAGCGATCCAGCGCTTCAGTCGCACATCTGTTTGAAATGCAGCTGACAAGACCACCAGGGGGCTTAGTGGAAGATGGCTGCCTGAAGACATCAACCAGTGTTTTATAGAAGCCCTCCTCCCCCCATGAACAATGGGCCCTGAGAGGCAACCAACAACCCTAAGGCGAGCAGAGTACCCAGGGCCCCCACCCAGCTGTAGCGGAGGGAGATCGGGACCCGTGAGAGGCGCGTTAGCAGTGGCTGGGGGGCAGGCACCCTGCATGACCAAGGTGGATGAGCTACCGCAGGACAGAAGGAGGCCCTAGCAGCAACGGGTGACAGCAAGATGTTCTCCGGGTGTACAGAGTACCACAAGCATTGCACAGATGGGGCTATGGGAACACGAAGCCCACACAAAGAAGATTGGGGAAGTGTTTCCAAATAGCACCCTTCTCCACTCCCCTTCCTCCCAGAGAGATACTGGCCTGAAGGTGCCTGCGACGGAGGTGTCTCGTAGGGAGGCCTGAAAGATACGCTGGTGTGGTGTGGGGAGGCCTGGAAGATTCTCATGGCGCAATGTAGAGCTGAGTAGAGCCGCAGGTCTCCGGCTGTTGGGATAAGTGTCAGTAGGGCCATATAAGAAGCTAGCCCCCAACAGTGGAGAAACAGGCTAGATGAGGGGGCCCTGGCAAGCCGCAGTGCAAGGTCAGAGATGCCAGGGGGAGAAAGGCTGCCTGGAGGCTCAGGGAAGCACGATGGGACCCACGAGGAGAGTCCAGTGAGACAGAAGCCATCTCCGGGTGTGGAGCCATGGAGGAGGGTCGGTCAAGGCCACTCTACTGGTGGGGCTCAGCGAGGAATGAACTACGTGAGAAGGCAACGATGTGGAAGGAGAGGCAAGAACAAGTACCCTTCCCAGTTCATTGGAAATAAGTGTGGGGCAGAGGACAGCGGCGGACCCTACGTGGGATAGGGAACCCCGGATCCTGCACATATCCAGAAGATGAAGAGGCCAGAGAATAGGGAACCTGCCCAACAAGTGCCTTGGAACGAGCAAAGCCACAGCAGCGCTAGGGAAGTGCAAAGCCCTTCCGTAGTGATGGCGTCCACTTCGCGAGGAGATTTAACAACCACTGAGATGGGAGGCCTTAGATCGGATATCCAAATCATCCTGGCACAAATAAACGCAATGAGAAATGAGGTTCAACTCTACATGGCAGAAATTAAGACACAAATGGACAAAATGGAGGGCAATAACGAAAAATCTTACAATACAATCAGCTCTCGGCAGACATTATAGAGCCGTGACTGGAAGCGAAAATCAAGGAGCTAGATCAGTTGAACATGGGCACTCTCCATAAGGTGGACGATATTGAGAATGGGGATCGCAGATGTAGCATTAGGATCTTGGGATTATCTCACTAGAACGGAGAGACCCAGGAAGGCGTGGAGAACAGGGTGAGAGGACTGGTTGCAAAGTTGTTGTCAGCGGGCAATCCCGGAGAGGTGAAGTTTGATAGGGTCCACAGAGGAGCTGGCCCGGCTGAGGGCCCAAAATTGGTGGTGGCCAAGTGCCAGTACTACAAGGACAAAGCGGCTATAATGGCCAAATCTAGGGCCACCCTGGACCTGGAATGGGAAGTGCAAGGAAGGCATGATTATCAGAAACATGAGGGACAAAAGGCGTATAATCCAAGGGTGTTTATTAAACAGTATAAGGGTGAGAAAAACACCTAACCTAAGATTGGAGCAAGCTGCAACCATCAAAGTAAAGAAAACGATGTCCTAGTGGTGTTGTGTCAATACCAAATGGCCTATAGTAATAAACCTATTGCCAAATCCTTACTCTATATAACAAGAGGGTGTGGGACAATGATATGTATAACAAAAGTGTTGTGCAAACTGAAATGTCCAGAAGGGTTTTGATAGTTTAGGACTGCTGAATTAGTGTACTCCCTTATCCACGTTACATCACAGGGCAAGGCGGAACAGTGGCATGACTGTGAGCAACTCTTGAGTCTGTAGGCATCAGAAAGCAGTTTCTTCAGAAAAGGCAGGATCCCTCCCTTTTGCTTGCCATCACAAGACTTTTCTCAAGCTCTCACCATGCGAGATTCCCCAGCTTCCTCGTGAGTTCACCTTTGTCTTTACACCGCTGCTCAGTCACTTTAACAAAATACGGGATTCACTTTCCCTTGCTTTCACTTGGCATCCCTCCGTCGGGTTCATTGTAGCTTTCATATTACAGTTCAGTTAACTTTATCAGTTGTACTAGTTTGTAACACTCAAAGACTCTTCATGTTTTTTAAACAAATATATAGTGTGGCATCCCTTCATCGGGTTCACATTTGCCTATCATCTTTATCACAATGCGGGATTCATTCCCGTTACCTTGGCATCCCTCCGTCGGGTTCACACTTGCTTTTACAACATAGTTCACTTAGCTTTACTTTACAATTGTTCACTTCATTTCCCACTTGTCAAAGACTTTCGATTGTACGAGGACTTTGCTTGCCTTTTCCTATGACCACTTGGACTTTCTTTTACTTTGGTTGGCCTCTCCTAAGGCCTTCTGGTATTTGCAGTCTTTCCAATTATCTTACTTTCAATCTAACAGTTTCACTCTGGGTGCAGACCTTTTCGAGGAGGTAATATTCTATTACCGGACCACTCCATTATTCTTAATATATTTCAATCTTAAACACATTCACAATGTTGCAGGCTTCCCTCGCGTTTTTCTATGACATACACAGCTATTGCATTCATCGTTCTGATTATAATGCATTCTGCTCACGGTTTCACAAAACACTGCGAGCCTCAAACACTTTGGTAGCTTTTACTCGATAACGCCAGCCGGTCCCACAATTCACTCCCTGGTAGCACTCAATACCATTCATCCAGTGTTTCCTTGAAGCCAAGGCTATCGGTACAGCACGGCACGCCTCCTCCCAACTCTGTCGTTCACCCGAAGGAGAGCCCGTCTTCACCTTGGGCATTATCGGGGAGGTTTCCTTTGAAAAGTCTGCGCGACCTTCACTCTGCAGCTGGCCAGAACACGTCCCTTCTCTCGCCTCTTGGCCCCTTCTGCTCTGCTTCCATGGTTACTCCTATTTCACAGGATCTATTCTCCTACCGCTCTGCTGGTTCTGGTCACCTTTGTCATGATGCCTACCCCGGAGCACCAGGCCAGGCCCAGCACCCCCGGGAGCAGGCATCACGCCCCCGGGTAAAAGCCCAGCGGCCCTTTATAGGGGCTCTTTGGACTCTGTCCTGGCGCCGTTGGCGCCAGGCTCATGTTGGACATCAGTCCTGGCGCCATAGGCGCCAGGCTCATAAGGGGAAGTGTTTGGTGCACTTACCTGAAGCAGACCATGCTGCACACTCACCTGATGCAGACCATGCTGCATGAAGAACCAAGCCAAATGAGGCTTAGGAGGGACTATTTTTCTGAAGGGACTATTTTGTTACTTGGGTGGGGCTGTGGAAGAATACTCACCTGGAACTTCTTCCAAGGCTATTTAAGCCACGTCCGACCAGCCACACGTGCTTCGCGTTGTTCTGCATCCCAGCAGCTGAACACTCACCGTGTCTGCTCCTGTACCTGGACTCCAGCCACGCCCGCCTCGTACCTGGAACACCTGTAATGGAATAAGAGAAGAGAAAGGTGAAAACCAAGAACTATTTCAACCTTCTTACCTGCATCCGGAATCTTCACGCCAGCATTCCTGAAGGAAGACTTCCATTTAAAAGCACCGCGTTGCTCGCTGCAGCGCCGCGCTTCACTCACCTGTTCCCGAGACGCCGCCCGGGTCCATCGCGGCTCTCAGTGCCGGTCGCCACATCTCTGCACAGCACCTAAGGGAGAGAAGAAGAGACAAAAGGTGAGCAAGGGAACACAAGAGGAAAGCCGAATTTTCAGCCATATTACTTACCGGCTATTCTTGGTGAACCATTCCACATCTCGGGTCGGCGCCACATCTCTGGCAGGTACCGCACCCCGGCCCCTATGGGGAAAGGACAAAAGACATTACTGGGGAATAATAAAGACATTTAGAGGGGTCGCCCTCATCACTAACTCACCTGATTTTACCCCGGCAATTTAACCCCTCAACGCATCGGCTTTGTTCTGCACCTGAAATAAAGGACAGAAAAAGACAACATAAAAGGAGGCTCACACTTGAACTTTTACATCTTCATACTTACGGTGTATCGCTCAGTAAAGTCAAGTGGATTTGCCAGCGCCATTCTGAAAACCAGTGAAGTAACTGGACGAACGCGCGCCCATGCACCAGAAGCAGGATGGAGAGTTCATCCTTCCAAACCATAAAGCGAGCTTAAACCGGGGGTTTTGGAGGAAGTCAGAGAAGAACGAAGGGGGAAAGGGGGGAGCAAGCACATTATTCAGCAGACAGTTAATCCCCTTTCTCATCTGCAGAAGGATATTCCTACGGGCTAGACAAGCAAGATTTGGGGGTCCTGTTCAATCGGTGGTCCGAATTCTGCGCATCACGCTTGAAGAGGCCACAGCAACCCAGACCAGCGCCTCCGTGGGAGCCAGGTGAGCGTTACAGAACGTGAAGCCTTCCTACAAATTCCCACCCAAGCGCTATGGAAACTTCCGAGACTGACCAGTTGGCCCAACTACTGGGGGAATTACAGGCCGAAGTACACGCCGCTCGTCAAGAGACTAATGCTCTCAGGAGGGAAGTGATTGTAACAAAGGAAAGAGCTGATGACCTGGCTAGACAGCTTTTGCAAGGTCAAGCTGGACAAACTCCTTTACCCGGTTCCGGAGGGAACCCCGCTCCTGTGCTTTCCAGTAACCCGGTGCAGATAAATCTACCTGGAAACATGCCGCTGGTCCCACCCGAACGCTTTGCTGGGGACCCCAAACGATTCGCTGTATTCATGAATTAGTGTCGTTTGCATTTCCTGTGCAGACCTGGGGCCTTCCCTAATGACCAGACCAAGAAAGCCTTTGTATTGTCATATCTCAGCGGCAGTGCTGCCGATTGGTCAGTTCCACTGGTAACTCAAGATGACCCGATTCTTCGTGATTTTCAAAGATTTCAAGCAAGCATGGAAAGGTTATTTGCTCGTCACTCCCAGGGGCAGGCTCTAGATGACAAACTTTTATCTCTGCGACAGGGCAATCAAGACCTCCTTTCCTACATTGCAACCTTTAATAGACTAATTGTGGAAACTGGGTGGCCAGAGGATGAAAGAATCACGTTATTTTATCGAGGTCTACGCAGAGAACTTAAAGATGTCCTGGCCCAAGTTGTAAATCCGACCCAAGAGTGCTCCGAATATATAGACTTAGTGGTCCAATTGGATCACAGACTGCAAAACAGAAAAGCAGATCGGTCCAAGTTTGAGACCCGGGTGTTAGTCAAGACCCACGCTAACCTCAAGGGGGCTGAAGCCTCTGAGCCAATGCAAATCGGAGGAGTTAAAGAACCTTTAACGCAAAAGGAACGTGAAAGAAGACGGCAGATGCACCTATGTCTTTATTGTGGATCCTCTGGACACTTTCTACGAGATTGCCTGGCAAGGCCGCCCAGGAAGGTGGTAGGAGCCGCTGAAAAAATCCATGAAACCTCTGTATCGGGAAACGACCCCACCCGACAAGCGTAGGGGTCCGCTTGCCGAGCTTGAAAACGAACTCTCAGACCTCGCATTTCACTGTGCCAATGGTCCTCGTAGATCCGGAACAGCCTAAGCGGTTGCATGCAATAAAGGCATACATCGATAGTGGGGCTATAGGAAACTACATTGATCGTGAATTGGTCTCCAGGATTAACCTCCCCCTGCGTCCTAAAACCAGCAAAGATGTCATCACCACAGTCAATGGAACCGAAATTGCCTCGGGACCGGTAACACATTCCACAGCTGAGGTAACACTTGTAGGTCCGGACGGCCATCGGGAGGCAGTTGTGTTTGATGTAATCAAGGCTCCACAGTTTCAGGTTATACTCGGAATCCCTTGGTTAGAGACACATAATCCTCAAATTGATTGGCGAGCGAAGAGAATAACCTTTCCGGAGTGTGCACGAACCTGCTACCCAGAAAATCTGAAGGTCAGTCTAGCATCAGTAACCTCTGTCTTCATGCAACTACCTCCGGAATACCAAGACTTTCAGGACGTCTTCCAAAAGGAACAGGCCAACACGTTACCTCCTCACAGATCGTACGATTGCCAAATCGATCTGGTGCCTGGTGCACAACCCCCTTGTAGCAGGATTTATGCCCTTACTGAGCCGGAGAATCAGCATTTGAGACAATATTTAGATCAATACCTAGCCAATGGTTTCATTCGCCTGTCAAAGTCTCCGGCATCCTCGGCTTTGTTCTTCGTGCCAAAAAAAGAAGGCGACCTTAGAACTTGTATTGATTACCACGCATTGAACCAGATAACTGTTAAAAATCGTTACCCTCTGCCTTTGATCCCTGAACTCCTTGACCAGGTGAAGGACGCTTGCATATACACCAAGTTAGATCTCCGGGGGGGGCTTATCATCTGGTACGAGTAAAAGAAGGCGACGAATGGAAAACGGCCTTCCGTACAAAATATGGACTATTCAAATACCAGGTGATGCCTTTCGGGTTGTGCAACGCGCCTGCTGCCTTCCAATTCTTCATGAACGATGTCCTTCGGGAACTCATCAATGTCTGTGTTGTTGTTTATATCAATGACATTCTGGTGTACTCCTCTTCGGAATCTGATCACAGAAAACATGTCAGGGCCCTCCTTGAGAAATTGCGCCAGCACAAACTGTTTGCAAAGCTGGAAAAATGTGTTTTCCATACCACCGAAGTTGAGTTTCTTGGATTCATCCTGACACCTAAAGGGGTTCGAATGGACTCACGGAAAGTGGATGCCATCCTCAAATGGCCATCACCTAGTTCGGTGAAAGGTGTCCAAATCATGCTTGGTTTTGCCAATTTTTATTGCAGGTTTATCCCAGAATTTTCACAGGTGGTGCAACCCATCACTGCACTCTTGCGGAAGAATAAACATTTTGAATGGACCGAGGAAGCTGAACAGGCCTTTCAGGAATTAAAAGCTAAATTTACGTCCGCACCTATTTTGAAACATCCGCGTCCTGATCTCCCATATATAGTCGAAACCGATGCATCCAGCTTAGCCATGGGAGCTGTCCTGTCTCAGAGAGACCCCGAAACCAACCAACTGCACCCTGTAGCATTTTGGTCCAGAAAGTTCTCGCCTCCGGAGATAAATTATGCAATCACTGATAAGGAATTATTAGCCATAAGGTCCGCCTTTAAGGCTTGGCGGCATTATCTTCTTGGCGTCAGGCATACCATCACCGTGATCACTGATCACCGAAATTTACAATATTTAAAAACTGCCAAGGCTCAGTCTTCACGACAGCTCCGATGGGCTTTATTCTTTGCTGAGTTCGATTTTGTAATCACCTACCGTCCTGGCTGTAAGAATGGCAAAGCGGATGCGCTATCTCGAATTGGAATGGGAGAAACGGACACAAACTCAGAACCTGTGCCGATAATTCCCGAACAAAGAATCTTGGGGATAACCACTTTACAAACCCTTGAAGACATTCAAGCACGGGTAAAACTATTCCTGGATTCTTCAGCCTTGCAGGATTGGATCAAAAGGGGGTCTGCCTTTTCAATCAACGATGGCTTACCTTACTTCCAAGGACGTTTATTTTTGCCAGAAAAGGAATTGCAAGAACTGGTTATTTCCCGTCATCACGATACTCTGATGGAAGGGCATCCTGGCATTGCCAAAACAGAGGAAAAAATTAAACGACAATTATGGTGGCCGTTCTGGCAAAAGGATATTATATCTTTCGTGATGTCCTGTGGAGTTTGCGCCCAAAACAAAGGTCAAAAAACAAAACCCGCCGGTCCTCTTCAACCCTTAGACATTCCACCAGCACCTTGGCACACCTTGTCACTAGATTTTATCACGGACCTGCCCTCTTGTAATGGATACAATACTATTCTGGTTGTGGTGGATTTATTTTCCAAGATGGCCCATTTTATTCAGTTGAAAGGATTACCTTCAGCTTTTGTTCTTGCCAAGGAATTTCCCGTCCATATTAATCTCCAATCGGGGAAGCCAGTTCATTTCTCATTTTTGGAAAAAGTATTGTCAACTGGCACAAATCGACGTAAGACTCTCAACCAGCCACCACCCACAGACCGATGGTCAGACGGAGAGAACGAACCAGACCCTTGAACAATATCTACGATGTATGTTGCACCAATCAGAGGGTAATTGGAAGGACATTTTATGGGTGGCTGAATATGCATACAATAACTCGATACACTCTGGAACTGGTCAGAGCCCCTTTTATCCCCTATATGGACATCAACCTCGTACTTCAGACCTGGACTCACCTTTGAGCTTCGAAATGCCCGCAGTGGACCACTTGCATTCTACGATTACTCAAGCCTTCAAGGATGCTACTGCACACTTACAACATGCGAAAGGGAAATACAAAAAGAATGCGGATCTGCATCGCAAGGAGGCGCCTCCATACCAAATAGGGGATCAAGTATGGTTGGCTACCAAACACTTATCGCTCAAGGGACCTCTGACTTTTAATCCAAGGTATTTAGGCCCTTACTCGATCAAAGCTATAATTAACCCAGTGGCAGTCAAGCTAGATCTACCAGCTAACATGCAAATTCATCCCGTCTTTCATGTGTCGCTTTTGAAACCGGTGCAACCAGGAACCAGATTAATAAAGCCACCAGAACCAATCCAGATAGATGGGGAGCCTGAATTCGAGGTGAAGAACATTTTGGATTCTAAGATCTCAAAATCAAAACTTTACTATCTAATTGATTGGAAGGGGTACGGGCCTCAGGAAAGATCTTGGGAACCCAGCGACCACGTACATGCACCTCGGCTAGTAAAAAGGTTCCATCGGAATTTCCTGAACAAACCGACACCTCCTGGGGAAAAGGCCTTGGGAGGGGCCTTGGGGGAGTGCTGTCATGATGCCTACCCCCGGAGCACCAGGCCAGGCCCAGCACCCCCAGGATAAGGCATCACGCCCCCGGGTAAAAGCCCAGCGACCCTTTATAGGGGCTCTTTGGACGCTGTTGGCGCCAGGCTCATGTTGTACATCAGTCCTGGCGCCATAGGCGCCAGGCTCATAAGGGGAAGTGTTTGGTGCACTTACCTGAAGCAGACCATGCTGCACACTCACCTGATGCAGACCATGCTGCATGAAGAACCAAGCCAAATGAGGCTTAGGAGGGACTATTTTTCTGAAGGGACTATTTTGTTACTTGGGTGGGGCTGTGGAAGAATACTCACCTGTAACTTCTTCCAAGGCTATTTAAGCCACGCCCGGACAGCCACACGTGCTTTGCGTTGTTCTGCATCCCAGCAGCTGAACGCTCACCGTGTCTGCTCCTGGACCTGGACTCCAGCCACGCCCGCCTCGAACCTGGAACACCTGTAAGGGAATAAGAGAAGAGAAAGGTGAAAACCAAGCACTATTTCAACCTTCTTACCTGCATACGGAATCTTCACTCCAGCATTCCTGAAGGAAGACTTCCATTTAAAAGCATTGCGTTGCTCGCTGCAGCGCCGCGCTTCTCCAGCATGGGGTCTGGCATGGATTCACATGCTCATGAATATTCCCCGTCGTCGGGCTGGGAATCCTCGGTAAAGAAAAAACCAGTATCAGTTTCGTTTCTGATCTGTCTTTCGTAGTAATAACCAATCACTGGTCTCTGCGTCATACTGACCACAGCCAATGACTGCCCTCCACCTAAGCACCGCCTCTGGCAGCCATCTTCAGATTTTTACCGCACGTTCATGTGTTGGGATCCTCGTGCTATTGCTCTCGAGCGTTAGTGCTATTTTTTCACGTTTTTCTCAAAAACTTCGTTTTTTTCGGTCAAAAGAGCCTCAAGCTACACCGACTCTCCATCCGATTAACGGGGACCCGTGTCGGATTCGTCTGCGCCCCTCAAGGGTGAAGATTTCGTCGAGCTACGTTTTTGGAGGACTCCAGAAGCTTCTCAGGCCCGGACATGGCCCTGGAGAAGGGAAGCTCGACGACCGGAAAGCTGTTTAGGGTCTGCCCTGGATGCCAGCTGCAGAACGTCTTTAAGGAGGACAAACACTCCTTTTGTCTCTACTGCTTACATGAGGACAAGACGCACGTGGAGAAGGACTGTGCGTTTTGCGGCAATATGTCGGAGCGGACCATGAAGGACCGCCATCAACGCCTCGCCAACTGGCTGGAAGGGAAGAGCCCGTCAGGCGAGAAGAAGAGGAAGAAATCCGAGCGGTCTTCTAAGACCTTTGAGGACGCCCCGGCGACGGGGGTCCAACACAAGGCCAAGCACCGCGAGTCCGCTGGCACCGGGAGCGCCGAACGGTCAGGCTCTACGGGCACCAGGCAGGGCGCACTCTCCCCGGCACCTTCAGCCACGAGCCAACGCTCTGGGTTGGGTAAGAGGAAGGGCGAGCACCCGGCGAGGCTCCTGGAGAGGCCCCGGTCGAGCTCGAAGGCCCCATCGGAGGGGGAGCGAGGCAGTGTCCCCCCCTCAAGGATAAGGCGGTGAGCGCACCTAATGTGGTGAAGGCCTTAATCCATCCGGCCAAGCCCTCTATCGATACTGCCGCGGCGGCCCTGGCTCAGCCTGTGGAGGCTACACCAGTGGTGGCGATTTCGGGGCTCAGGGTCTCCCTGCCACCTCGGAGGGAGTCCTCTTTTGTGCCCATCGATAGGACCCCCGTGAAATCCCCGGCGGGGAAGAAAAAGGGGGGGCAGGGCGTCGTCGTAGATTCGGCTCCAACCTCGGAGGAAGAGCTGATCGAGGTCTTAAGCCACGGCCTTGGCGTGGATGAAGACCGGCCCGTCGGGATGGATCCCGACGCAGGTGACGACGACATCGTCGAGGGTGCCGACGGGGCCCCTGATCGCCCGTCGGATTCCCCTCTGCCAGCGCCGCAAGACAACTCGGCGGCCATTTTGTTGGCTATACAGTCCTTATGCTCAGAGATAAGGACGAGACTACCGTTGCCGACGGAGGAACCTCTCCCGTCGGGGGATCCTGAACCGGGACCTTCGGGTGTTCCCCCGCCCAAGAAGAGAAGGATTCACCCTCCACCTCCTTTTCAGCCGTCGCGACCCGTCCAGCCCTCCTCCCCGTCCACCCGAGGGGATGATACGGGGACTGACACGGCAGCGACGGGTACGGACGACGAGGTATACGACGAGGATCTGCCGTCGTCACCTCCCACCAGGGCTTCTCCGCCCGACGAGATTGGATCGTTCCACTCCATGATCGCCAGGGCATCCGAGCTTTTCCAACTCTGCCCTGAAGAGAAGAAAAAGGAAGGATTCCTTCATCAACGGCGCGAGGCCAAGAGGAAGACGGTCCTCGCTGTGCCTCTACTGGACGACATTTGGGATGAGGGCCTCGCCCTCCTCAAGAACCCTTCCACGACGCCAGCTAGAAGAGACCGGTACGAGAAGAAGTACCGGGTCCCGGACGCGGCCCCCCTGTGCCTCCGGGCGCAGCCTACCCCGGACTCCGTCATCTCCGCGGCGGCCAGGAAGAAAGCGGGGGGGGGTGCGGCCTCCACATCGACTTCCCCACCGGACGGCGAGGGAAAGAAATTGGACGCTATGGGACGCAGGGTCATCTCGTCTGCAGCGACGACGATTAAAGCGGCCAACGCCTTGGCTATCGTGGACCGCTACGACAGGGAGCTATGGTACAAACTGGCTCCCCTGCTGGACTTCCTACCGGACGACAAGAGGGCGGATGCCCTGGAGATCCTACAGGAAGGTGAGGTGGCGTCGGACCACGCCATCACTATTGCGACGGACATCGCCGACACTGGGTTTCGCCAGTTGGGCAACGGCGTGTGCCTTAGGCGGCATGGATGGCTCAAGGCTACGGACTTCCGTCAAGACGTACAGACCAGAGTCCTGGACATGCCGTTCGATGGGAACAACCTGTTTGGGAAAACAGTGGACGATTCCTTCAGGCCATTAAAGCGGACACAGAGACGGCCCGGGCCCTTGGGGTTCTGCAGCAACGACGGACGCCCTTTCGGAGCAGCGGAGGCAAGGGCGCCTCCAAAGGTTCCGGCGGCGGTTTCTCCACCTACCGTCAAGCGGCCCGCTCGTCGTCTCAGGAGGCCTACAGAGGACGAGGCAAGTCTGGCGGACCCCGCCGTCGTCGCCAAGGAGGTCAAGGCGGCAAAGCCTCGTCGAAACAGGATTGAACCGGCCGTGAGGTCGGGCCCCCGCCGAAGCACCCCGGTGGGAGGCCGGCTGGCGAGCTTCGTCAGCGTGTGGGAGTCCATCTCCACCGACCGTTGGGTGCTGGATGCCTTAGCCCGGGGCCACGCGCTCGAGTTTCAAAGAAGGTGCCCGCGCGTCCCCCCCGTGGCCAGGAAAGAGCTTCATGTCCCTCAGCTTCTCCTGGAGGTAAAGGCGATGCTCAGGAAGGGCGCCATCGAACTCGTCCCAAAGAGGCTTCGGGGCTCCGGAGTTTACTCAAGGTACTTCCTCGTGAAGAAGAAGACGGGAGGATGGCGCCCCATCCTAGACCTGCGACGTCTGAACAAGTTCATCAAGGCGCAGAAGTTCCGGATGGTCACCCTCCAGCACGTCCTGGGTCAGCTGGAGGAAGGAGACTTCTTGTCGTCGTTGGATTTGGAGGATGCCTACTTCCATATTCCCATCCTAAAGGGGCACCGAAAATTCCTCAGGTTTGTGGTCCAAGGGCGTCACTACCAGTTCAAAGCCCTCCCCTTCGGACTACGGTCGGCACCCAGGGTATTCACCAAGTGCCTCGCACCGGTGGCGGCGCAGCTGCGCCACGAGGGGATCCACGTCTACCCCTACCTGGACGACTGGCTCATCCGAGCCAAGACGAGGAAGCTCGCCGTGGAGCACACGGCAAGGACCGTCCAACTTCTCACGGACCTGGGATTCTCCGTGAACTACCACGGCGTTCCTTTCTGGTGTGCTCCTGCTGGACATATGCAGGGCTGCTACGTGGAGGTCGACGCACACCTTCACGAAATTCTACTGCGTCGATCGGGATTCCAGAGAGGAGTCCAGGGTCGGCCAAGCAGTGCTGCGCAACCTGTTCGCCTGAGGTGAGCCTGGTGAGGAGGTAAGATGCTTAATGTTGAGTTTGATGTAATGCTTAATGTTGAGCCTTGGCCACCTCCCGTGGTTGTGCATGTGTGTACTGCTATGTAGTCTTTATTCATGAGCATGTGAATCCATGCCAGACCCCATGCTGGAGAAGGAACAAGTTACTTACCTGTAACTGTTGTTCTCCAGCATGGGTCTGGCATGGATTCACATGCGAACCCTCCCGCCTACCCGTCTGCGGCTCTTCACTTGGTCATACTGCCACTTCACGTGCTTCCAAATCTGAAGATGGCTGCCAGAGGTGGTGCTTAGGTGGAGGGCAATCATTGGCTGTGGTCAGTATGACGCAGAGACCAGTGATTGGTTATTACTACGAAAGATAGATCAGAAACTAAACTGATACTGTTTTTTTCTTTACCGAGGATTCCCAGCCCGACGACGGGGAATATTCATGAGCATGTGAATCCATGCCAGACCCATGCTGGAGAACAACAGTTACAGGTAAGTAACTTGTTCCTTCACTCACCTGTTCCCGAGAAGCCGCCCGGCTCCATCGCGGCTCTCAGTGCCGGTCGCCACATCTCTGCACAGCACCTAAGGGAGAGAAGAAGAGACAAAAGGTGAGCAAGGGAACACAAGAGGAAAGCCGAATTGTCAGCCATATTACTTACCGGCTATTCTTGGTGAACCATTCCACATCTCGGGTCGGCGCCACCTCTCTGGCAGATACCGCACCCCTGCCCCTATGGGGAAAGGACAAAAGACATTACTGGGGAATAATAAAGACATTTAGAGGGGTCGCCCTAATCACTAACTCACCTGATTTTACCCCGGCAATTTAACCCCTCAACGCATCGGCTTTGTTCTGCACCTGAAATAAAGGACAGAAAAAGACAACATAAAAGGATGCTCACACTTGAACTTTTACATCTTCATACTTACGGCGTATCGCTCAGTAAAGTCAAGTGGATTTGCCAGCGCCATTCTGAAAACCAGTGAAGTAACTGGACGAACGCGCACCCCTGCACCAGAAGCAGGATGGAGAGTTCATCCTTCCAAACCATAAGGTGAGCTTAAACAGGGGTTTTGGAGGAAGTCAGAGAAGAACGAAGGGGGAGGGGGGGAGCAAGCACATTATTCAGCAGACAGTTAATCCCCTTTCCCATCTGCAGAAGGATATTCCTACGGGCTAGACAAGCAAGATTTGGGGGTCCTGTTCAATCGGTGGTCCGAATTCTGCGCATCACGCTTGAAGAGGCCACAGCAACCCAGACCAGACCAGCGCCTCCGTGGGAGCCAGGTGAGCGTTACAACCTTGTTTGCATCTCTCGCCTTGCGCACGGGTGCTCTCATGCTCTGCCTTTTATCCCCGTGGGGAAAGGGAACAGGATTCAGGTGCAAATCATCAAGATTAAGTGCCCGACTCTGCCTGATCCTGATATTGGGACATGTCAAATGGACTGGTGGTGTGTGAGTCTGTCTTTCTCTGAAGCGCTTTGTCCGTGCAGCATCGTGTGTGTGTAGGAAGGGGGGATAAAGTTCCTAGATAGTATATAGAATGAGGGTGTTTTACAGGCTGTAGGGATACCGCCTCTCTCCTCCGGGTGCCCCACTCCCACTCCTCAGGGACCCCCCATCGAAATGATCCTCCCGCACTGGTGCACCCCCAGTGTCTGGATCCAATAGCGAAGGCCGTGCCCCGGCCACCTAGATGACGGATCCCAAGGGACTTGTCGGTGAGATACCCTTTAGTTTCTCACAGAAGGCACGAAGATTGAAATATTGTAGGATCTGTTGGCCTATACCCTGTAGCAACTGAGGCAGTGCCGACCCCTCCCCTCTAGGCTCACTGCAGAAGGAATCTGCTTCAGGTGGGGATAGCCCTTTTATCTGGCGTTGAAATTTGGAAACAGCCAGCATCTGATGAGGGATACCTAAAAGGTGCCAATGCTCTTGCAGGAACTGAAACAGCAACACAGAGGTGCGAGAGACGAGGATCAGGTGGCTGCCAGAGAGACTTTTAGGAGGGCCTTCACTCAACCGAGCGCTCAGAAGAAGGTGGTGGGGTGAGGAAATTCTGCAAGGTGGGAAGAAGGTGGTGGGATGAGAAAATTCTGCAAGGTGGGGGGGTACTCCATCACTGTCAGCAGCTCAGCACCTGCAGAGTTTGGCATGGACTTAGAGATCAAGGAACTGGGGTGTGGGGGTTTGGTAAGGATGTGGGAGAAGCAGCGAGGTCAGGAGATTGGCAAAAAGGGAACCGAGAGAAGCTAGAGGGATTAGGGGCATGGCACGAGCAGGCTGAGAGGTGTTCTGAGGACCTGGCTGGTGGCCCTGTATATTATGGGCGTCTCTGGAACACTCACTTCTGTTAACATATGGTTTTGTGTTGTTGGGGTAAAATGGTGTGGAGTATGGGGGGGAATGAGTCCTTTACTGCTCTTTTGTCTGCGTTACCCCCTTTATGTCCGCCAAAGCTGGGCCCTTCAATTTAGTTTTGCCATGACTCGCCAAAGTGAAGCAGAGGAAGATGTAGGGTCACTGCAGCTTAGAGCATGGACTTGGCAGATGTTAATCATAAGAGAATCAATGATAGAGACAAGCTATTATATGGTGAAGGTAATGTTTTCCACTCTCTTCAGAATTACCTTGTGATGAATTTAGCCAGTTTGAGATTACATGAAATGGGTTCAAGTATGAATTAAAACTTGAATCAAGCCACTGAGCCGCTTAATGAAGCTCACTTCCACAACACCAAGTCATTCTGTCCGATTCAGCACTCCACTATGTTAAGTATTTCAATCATGCGATACACCCTGGTCTCAGCCTAGTATGCAGCGCACAGCTGAAATGCTTATTTTATTATGTCTATAGGTTCAATATTTTGATTGAAATACCACTCATATCGCACCCCTTCTCAAATACCCCAGGTCACGATGTACTAGGAATCAGGCTGGTTGGTAATGGTAATATTTATTTATTTATTTAAAATTCAAATCAAACATATACTTTTAAGAGGGAGCAGCAATCACCAATGTGTGACAATAACAAATCAAAAGGTATGTAATGCACTTAAATTCACTTTTTAGCAACACAAAATAGAAAACACCAGAGAAAAGAACACTTTTGGCTTATTTGGGAAGATAGCACTTTACATTAGGATTTCCCCCTGCAATATTCCTCGACCCACAAATGAACAATTCTAAATAGATATAAGGAAGCAGCAGGTAATCAGGAAGATGGAATGGAACACAGAATTTGAATACAACCTTCCCTCCCAAACAAGAGAGAAAAAAGGATTTGAAATTTTACACTTTAAAATGACATTCGGAAATGGCTGTGTAAAACAATGAATGTGTGCAAAAATCCTTAAATCAGTACAAATCTCTATGGGCACAACATTGTAAAGATACTAACAATCATGAGCTATAGTTTGAGCAAAAGTAAACACTTTGAATCCAAATGGAAGGTTGAAAATAATTTAGAATAAAAATCACACATGTAAAACTTTGCAAAATTGTGGATTCCTGCCTAAAATTAACCAAACGTTTTTTAAGAAAAATGGGTGAAATACACTGATTTGAAGTTGGGATGTAGCTATAGGTCTTAGGTATAATCAAGCGTTGAAATGAAGTCTCTAGCTATTAAATTGAGGGGGATATGCAAGTTTGAATGAGAGGCGTTTGTAGAAAAATCGGGTAGTGAAAACAGAAAAGAAACTCATTTTGGACAAGAAAATATTTACTATAATTTACTCTATGCTAGAGCATTATGGCCAGAATACCAAGGAGAGACACAGTAAGCTCTAGAGTTGATTCATGACTTCAACACCAGATCCCCAGTCTCCTCTCCGGCGGAACCAGTCGGATCACTCGAAGTAGGATTGATAATTTAAGATATTCACTAGATAAAAATGATCAAAGAAATGGCGCTTATCAAGATAAATTAAAGACAGGATTGCAATAAGGATTCTGACAAGGTTACAAGTTATTAAGGTAAGGATAGGATGATTTAGAGATTGGGATGAGACAAGGCAAGGTATGCTATGGTTTTCTATGATTCCAATTAATACTTATAGTCCACTTTCATTTAGGATTTTGGACCGTCAAGGGTTCTGGTCATCACACAGATCGGGTCTAACCAAGGACAGCTGGGCAACTCTGGCGGAATAGGATCATCTAGGCCGTTCTGGTCACCGGACTGCACTGAACTGGCCTTCCTGGTTACGGGAGACTGGAGATCAGTAAGATGGCAAGTTTGCAGGCATGCATCTAGTAGTGGCCAGCCAGACTGGATCAGGATGCTTCCCTTGGGTTTTTGGGATTTTTAGAATTTGAGGCCTAGCTGAAAAAGGGTTCAGCAATGCATATGCCTTGGCTTTGCAATGAAATCTGGAATCGGGATCAAGTAGGATGAAGAAATCAGGAACAGGGCGCCACGCAGGAAATCAGAAAGAAAGTCAGGAATCCGTGTGTTTCTGTGTGCTGTCAGGTTCCCTTATTTATCATGCCAAATGACATCACTAAGGTATATGGCAGGGACAGGCTTACTACCCACGCCCATAATGCTAGGATTGGGCAAGAGATTAGTCTCTGCCTTGCTCTTCGCTGACTGGATCACAAAAAAGGGATGTCCTGTTTATGGGATGATTTTTGCAATGACTACAAACCTCCCCTAGCCACTGGAACCAAAATCTAACTTTTCCACAAATACATATTTATACAATTATAACAATTATAACCTCTGAGAAAATCAGATGCACAGGTTACATATTTTGTGGGTCATATTTCACTCCAAACCCCAAGTCTGTGGGACCTGGTTTTGCCTTTCTGCTACATTTTGGCAATTTTAACCATGAAAGATTTGGCATAAAATGTCCCAACTTTGTACACAGATGTGCATTTACCCCGGGAATATGTGTACAAAATGTTATGTGCACAATATCAATACTTTCCCCACAATCTGTCATTCATTATAACTTCTTTTCCTTATGCGGTAAAGAGTTCTACCAAGTCTTCACAGAACGAGTATAACATTAGATTTAAAACTACCAACTTTCATATTTTTCCTCATTCTTGCTGCAAGGTTAAATGTCTTTAAATGTCAGTTACAAAATAGGCTTTTTTAAACCAAAAGGAAATCACTTATCAGTTTTCTTTTTCTTTTTCCCAACTGCAAGCAAATGTCAATTCCTTTGAAGCAGGATGAGGGGCCTCTCTTTTGATTGAAGTTTACTGCCCCTCCCACTTGACAGGTGATAGTCTTAACCTGCTATTGTCTCAGCCTGGAGCAAAGACGAATGTCGGATGAGACTTGGGAAGTCCAATTGTCCTGGGTATTCAAGCCTCCAAGCTAGCAATTAGCCCTTCTTGTGCTAGCAGTTTGAGGTGTCACCCTTTCTCAGGGCTAGCAATTGGCAGAGCAAGTTTTTTTAAAAATATAGTTTACCAACTTATCCTGGTTTTAGCTTTTATTTTCTCATTTTAAATCTTGACTTTAAACCTATACAATTAAAACAGTTTATAGGTGTATTTTTAACAGTAACACATCCTTTTACATTTCTAAATAATCAAGCCTTTACACAACAATGTACTTCAAATAGGCGATTTTCCTCTTCAGTCAGGAAAAAGCACATTTTACTATTCCCTTAAATTTTGTTTTCATCTGCAGCAAATACACACTTTGGCCTGCTCTAGTTCTTTCCTTGGGTGCTGGAGTTTGCACAATTAATACGTGTATCAGGCATCTGTTTAGAGTCTTTCTCTTACAGCGGATTCTTTAGGTACACTTGCAAAGTTTTAGCCGTGTTTCCTGTGTAAAATGAAAAACAAAGCACCTGGTTGATTTTTCAAGGATACATTTGACAAGGGCTGTCATTCAAATGAGGCCCGGTTCCTTTGAGACACTATGAATGATCCTGGACATTGCAGGGCCCTTTAATCACAGTGGTTCATGAGAAATTTGATGAATTTAGAGCCAAACAGCATTTTTAAGGTTGGGGAAAGTGTCATTTTAAAGAGGCATTTGGGTTTTCAGCAAAAGAATGCTGCCTCTTTCACTTCGCTCCATGTTAATGTTGCAGAGCACACTGGCACATTCCTGCAGTGAGTACTCTGTTCCACCCCACCTGAAATGTGTGTTGCCAGGGCGGTGGAGCCATTTTCTGTTTGTTACAAAACGCAGTTTAGAGATCTTGGCGTGCACAGGAGTCAGCTCAGCCATTTTGTGCTGTTTCTTGCATCAATACAGCAAAGTGATGTAACATAGCACAGCTGAGTGGGTCAAAATATCCCACAACACATCAATGCCGAAATAGTGCTTTCCTCTTAAACCCTGGATCATTCTTAAATCTGGAGCAGTGAATACTCAGACCAGATCAATTCTCGGCTGTCTTTAGTAATGATTGGCCCTGAGTCGTTTCTCCACCCATGCTGATGAGTATTCCACGGCATGGTCCAGGCTCAGCTGCTCGTAATCAGGTACTCACTAAACCATCTCAAGTTGTTGATCAGCGAGAACCTTTTAACCTCTCTGTTGCACTACGGCAATACACCCTAGGCCATCTCAAGTGGGCCACACTAACTAAAACAATGTATTCAGGGTAAAGGTTCTTGCAGGCCTTTGGTCCTACAAAGCTCATATAGAGCACAACTTAATGCGCCGTTGTTAAGCCACTGACCCCACACCCCACAAAATAAATAATTTCACATTTCCAATAAGGAAATGAAGACAGGAAGTGTTGGGGGGGAAGAAATACATTAAAAGATATCTGGAGTTACTTAGAGGAATCATTAAAAACAATGTGTCCCATACACCAACAATAATCTTTCTCATTATCATCATATGAATAGTGGTGTTGAGGCAGAGGGGCTTGTCTTCTCGGCCTCCACCCCCACCACAAATATTTTCATGGCTGTCATTCTGCGACTTATATATATTTTTTTCATTTAAAGTTTTTTATTTACAATTCTATGCAGGGAAGAACAATGATTGTTTGATCACAAAAGAACACACAATAGATACCATATTAGATTTGATGGGCAGCAGTGGGCTTCTTACAAAGGGGTGGCTTTGAGTGACCAAATTGAGGAGGGGCATGAAAGGAACTATCACCAGGGACAATACATGGGTGGACATGCATAGAATAAGGACAATCAACATTAGACATTTTCAAGTGCAGGTAGGCGGTACAGCCAGCTGTGTTAGGGATGTGACCATGATGGATGAAGTGCAATAGTGGAGGCAGAGAAAGTGAGGGACAGAAGCAGGTTAGTAGTGAGGGAAAATGTTAGCTTGAAGGCAGCTGAGAGCTAGGTTAAAAGAGGCGAGTGGGTAGGCTTTCAGTTTGCTTTTTAACAAATCGGTGTGGACTGTTTCTTGGATGTCCGGGGGAAGAGAATTCCATGCAAGTGGAGCAGGAAGAGAGAAAGAGTGGAAGCACGGGCAGGGTGAGGTGCTGTAAGGGTAGTCGAAGAGGCAGAGCAGGGATTACAAGAAGGCTTGCAGAGTTGTATAGAGAAGGATAGATATAGTGGTATCTTACTGTGAATAGATAATGGAACCATATGAAGACATTTAAATCTGGACTGTCGGCCATCCAGCCTGGTGATGGCAAGAGGAAGTAGGAGTGAAGTGGGGGGATTCAAAGAGACTCCTGGTTGCGAAGTTAATGATCTTGTCGATGGAGAGAAAGCATAGTTGAGAACACCAAAGAGGATGCTGGCATAGTAGTCTAGTTTACAGTGGTTAAGAGATGCTTGGGAGCGTTGAAAGGGAGGAGGTGCCTAATTTTAATATTTAGGAGGTTGAGGCAAGCCGCAGTGGCAGTTTTGGAGATGAAATTAAAGGTGTGAGAAGGGTCATAGATAACGCTGAGGTTTCTATCTGAAGAGTAGGGGAGAGTGTCAGGTGGAAACTGGACAGGCAGGGGGAAGAGATCAGAGAGAGTAGAAACTCTGTTTTGGTATGTTTAACATCAGACAGTGCGAAGCCATCCAGCTACTAGAGACAAATAGAAAGTTGTACATTTTGATAGAGAGATCGGAGCAGAGGTCAGGAAAAGAGAATGTGATTTGAGTTGGTACAAGAACCCATAAGTGCCCCAAGAGCAGAGGTGTAGAGTGTAAAGAGAAGAGGACCCAAGACTGAGCATTGTGGAACACTAGTAGTTAGAGGAGTGAGTTGAGAGGTGTTGTTCCAGAAGACAGAGAATTGGCTAGGTGCCAGGTAGGATTTGGTCCAGGCAAGGGCACGATCACAAATCCCAAGAAGAGAGAATATTTTTTTTGTTGTGTTTAAATGTTTTTATTGAGAACATTAAGTACAAAAGATTTATACGTAAAATAATACAGCATATGGAGAGGTATGAACTCCTCATAAAACAAACATAAAACAAACATAAATTGATTCCTTATCAGTGCAATTGAATAACAATGTAACCTTATATACTGTATGTATGTTCTATTTCAATGCAAACAATGCAATTTAAATAAGCTAATAGTTCTATAATTTAAGAGAAATAATATATGGACATACATGACACAAAGGACTAACACCAACACTAGGAGGAGGGGAGGGAGGTGAGGGCTCCTTTTATTTATATAATATATATATATATATATATATATATATATATATATATATATATATATGTATATCTGAGTCTGTTTTAGCAAGAAGGCACTGTCATATTTTCTATAATCCGTAAATCACTCCCCTCCCCCCCTTGGATTTAGGTTTTTTGAGTTTAGCCAATGAAATCCTTCTTTTCTTCTTACCCCATAGGAATTTGAGAATGCAGGAGTCCAAAGAATTAAAAAAAGATATAGGAATAGGCACAGGAAGCATATAAAGAAAATATAATATAATGGGTGACAGCATCCTTTTTACAGTTTCCAATCTACCCCACCAGGAAATATAGAGCAGTGACCATGTATTTGTTCATTCCTTCACTTTGGTGATAATATTGGCTGTGTTTAGTTTGATGATTTGTTTAATTGAGGATGCAATTTGGTTGCCGAAGTACTTGATATCAGTATGGCACCATTTAATTCCAAGACTAGAGCAATGTACGTTAAGAGGTAATATTTTGGATGTGTCCGTATTAAGTTTGTATCCTGATGCAAGGGAAAAACGTGAGATGATACACTTTAAGTGTTGTATGCACATATCAGAAGTTCTTAATAAAAGTAACACATCATATGCTGCTGTTTTGATCTTAATATCTTTAATATCTTTAAACTGTATGGCCTCTGTTATCCTCTTGTCTGATGGCTTCTAGGAATAGTTCTAATGCTAGTATAAACAAAGGGGAAAAGGGACATCGCTGACGGGTACCTCTTGTACATGGAATGATGGGGACATTTGACTATTAACATAAATTGATGTTATGGGATTGGAATATAACACTCTCACCATGGATATAAACTAATCCGGGATTTCATGCCAAGGTAGGGATTTAAACATAGTCCCATTCGACCCTATCAAACACCTTCTCTGCGTCCAATGCTATTGCCATATAGGGATGTGAGTAATTTTGAATTTTATTAATGATATTGGTGATAATCTAATATTTGCAGAGGACAGCCTTCCTTTCACATATCCCACCTGATCATTCTTTATCAAGTTAGGAAGAAGGGGGCTGAGTCTATTAGCTAACATTTCGGCATATATTTTACAATCCGTGTTTATTAGGGAAATGGGTCTATAATTTTGGGCTAATTCAGGGTCTTTATTGGGTTTAGGGAAATCTATCAGCATAGCTTCTGAAAAGTAACCTAATGCTTGTTTATTAGTAATAAAATATTTGAATAACTCATTAAGCTGGGAACATAATGTGTCTTTAAAGTGCCTTACCCATTGAGATGCTTAATGGCATTATACATTACACTCAATGGCCCTCATTACGACCCTGGCGGAGATCGTGGTGCAAAATGCACCATGGAGCACGGCGGAAAGCTGCCAATACCGCCATGGGGGTTGGCGGATTTACCGCCCCATTCCGACCTTGGCGGGGCGGTAAATCCCCAATCCCCATTTTACCCTTCCCCATTCCCATTTTTGCCCCATAGGGTATAATGTGAGTGGGGAAGGCGTTAATTACGCCACCGTAAAATACGGTGGCGTAATTAACAACAAGGTCCCGTAGCGCCATGGATTTCTCTGCCCGGAAAAACCAGGCGGAAAACGGCTCCATGGCGCTACGGGAACTCGTAGTAGGGCGGAAGGGTCCGCCGCGAATACCGCTGGCGTAAACCCACTCCGCCAGGGTCGTAATGAGGCCCAATGAAATGAGATCATTCAAAGATTTGAAATTTGAAGAAGTGTAGGTATTGCGATGTATGTTGTTAAGAAAATCAGAGGCATGGGTATTCTCTGAGGATGTTTCCGAAGAATATAGTTTTTGATAACATTTTGAGAAGACTTGTATAATATCATTGTCTGAAAGGGCTCTATTGCCATTTTGATCCTTAATAACCATGATTTTTCCTCTATCTTTTTTAAATTTGTGATTGAATGCCAATGATTTACTTGATTTATTCAAAAATGTATAAATCTTAGATTTATATTTTAAAAGATTGGCACATGAGTATTCAGTGGTTAGATTATTATATTTGAGTTTGATGATTTTTTAATGAATTGAGGCAGAGTCAGTATGAATATACCGTGTTTGTAAGATTTTAATTTGTTTGAGAATATCATCTGTTGCTTTTTTAAGTAATTTCTTTTTGGCTGCCATATAGGATAAAATATTTCCTATCATTGTTGCTTTAAAGCAATCCCAGTTATTTTTTTTCAATTAATCTTTTTATTTGATTTTAACAGTAAACAAACATCTCAGGCGCCTCCATCTCCATTCACTTCTTGTGTAATTCGTTTAGAGATGAACATAACAAACCCAACATAATCAGTTAGGGATAGGGGGGGACACTGAGGGAGGGCTAATCGGGGGTGCTGTAGGTCTTGGGGGTGATGTTTTGTGCAATTGTCTTTCGCCGGGAGGTCTAGCTAGTCAATGTCTGTGGTGGGGCGCTTCTGGGGATTCGCCTTTCCCTCTGCTGCTCTTGGTTCCGAGTTAACAGCACTCGGGAAGGTGAGTTCGGTGTGGGCTTCGGGGCTGGTTTTGGATTGTGTTAGTCATATTTGTCTAGCCAGCGTAGGGGCGGTGGTTTCCTTGCCATTCCGGGGAACTGTTCCGTGTAGTCTAGGAAGGGGACCCAGGTGTCGAAGAACTTGTTTCTATTTCCCAGGCGGATGGCGGTTATTTTTTCCACGGCTGCTATGTCCCAGCATTTGGCCCCCCCACAAGCTCCCTGCAGGGCCCTCTGGATGTTTCCATAGTCTTGCCATAGCTATCTTTGCCGCTGTGAGAAGTTGTGTGCATAGGCTTGCCAAGTTGCTGGTCAGCAGAAATTGGCCATCCCCTGTGCCGCCCAGTAGGGCAATTCCTGGGTCCCATGAAATCGTCACGTCTGTGATCTGCTTGATAAGGTCCAGAATTTCCTTCCAGTATTTTGTGGACATTGGTCATGTCCAGAGCAAGTGATACAGCTTTCCTGTGCATCCTCTCCAGCATCGCGGTGAGATCGCTTGGTTGCTCTTGTTCAGGGTCTCTGGGGTTAGGTACGATCTGTAGCAGGTTCAGATCGCCCCTTCCTTGTTGGTGACGCATTTCGAGCTCTTCTGTGTTCTGGTCCAGATGTGGCCCCATTCTTCCATTTCAATTGTTCTGCCGATGTCCCTTTCCCATTTTTCCATGTAAGCCTCCTTTTTGTTGGAATCTCCTCTGTCCAGTAGTCCATATAAGGCTGATGTTTTCCCTCTGGGGGGAGGCGTTGTGAGCGTTTGTTCCAGTGCCGTTAGTTCTCTGCAGCCCTGGGATTTCATGGGCTTGTGCGAGAGCCAGTGTCGGATCTGCGCGTAGCGGAATCTTTCTGTTTCCAGCACCCCAAATTTCCCCTTGCATTCTTCGAATGTTAGCGGGGATCCCTCTGCATAGAAGTCTCCCACATGTTTCTAGCCTCCTGTTTTCCAGTGATCGAAATTATTGGGTGTCATTCTGGGGGTGAAGTCGGGGTGTCCCAGATCAGGGGATAGGGGGCCTATTGTGCTCCCACGGTTCCATCTCCTGGCTGCCTTCCTCCAACTCTCCACTGTGTTCTTGATTGCTGTTGGGGGCCCTTCTTTGGGGGGGTCAGTGGGTCTGATGATGTGCGGGAGTGCTTCTTGGGGGCTTCAGCACCAGTCCTCCTCTAGTTTCGCCCAGCGAGGCCTGTTGGTGGTTAGTTTCCAGGTGAATGCGGGGAGAGTTGGGCGGCAAGGCAGTATCTCTCTATTTCTGGGGCCCCCAGGCCTCCCGCTCCCTTGCTCCTCGTCACTACCCTTTTGGCTATTTGCGGCTTCTTCCCCTCCCAGATGAATTTCTTGATGTTTGTTTGAAGCTTCTGTAGGTCTTTCCTGGGGATGGAGATTGGGAGGTCTCTGATGCTGGCCAGTTCGCCCCACAGCACCTCCAGGGACGACTTAGGCTTGGTCAAGGTTAATAGGAAGTCGTCTGCATACAGAGCTATTTTGTATGCTTCCCCCCTCGCCATTAGTCCGCTTTTTAAGGGGTTTTGGCGAACTCTACAGGCGAACGGCTCCATGGACAGTGAAAAGATGAGCGGGGATAGTGGGTAGCCCTGCTGTGTGCCTCTGGTGATATGAATTCTGGATGATTTGGTACCGTTTATCCTCAGTGCCGTGGTTGGGAGCTGGTAGTTGGCCAGGGTCCATTTCTGGAACTTTGGGCCGATGCCTAGGTGCTTTAGGGCTTCCTCTATGTATCCCCAGTCCAACATGTTGAATGCTTTATTCGCGTCTAGTGACAGGACTGCCATTTGTTCCCCTGTTCTGCCTGCGGATTCCATAATGTTTAGGGTGCGCCTGTGTTTGTCGAAGGTGCCCTCGGCATGGGATGAATCCTGTCTGGTCTGGGTGGATCAGTTCTGGGAGGTATTTTGCCAGTCTGCTTGCCAGAATTTTGGAGAAGATTTTTGCGTCGTTGTTTAGTAGCGTGATTGGTCTGTAAGAGGAGTAGGAGTTTCTCCCTGGCTACAATATCAGTACCCTCAGGGACTCCTCCATTGAGGGGGTGACTGAGCCACAGTTCAGAATGGTGTTATACAACGAGGCATGGTGGGGGGGTCAGATGTGGGAGAACTTTTTGTCAAATTGGGAGGTCAGACCGTCAGGGCCTGGAGCTGTGTTTTTCAGAGACCGGATTGTGTCTGCTACTTCTTCCGTAGTGATGGGGAGTTCTAAGGCGTCGAGTTGTGGGAGCAAGGGGTCTTGTCGGACTGATCGCAGGTATTGTACTTGTGTTTCCTTGCTCGTGGCAGGCCTGGACATAATCCCCTTGTGATACTTGGTAATAATTTCTATCTTCTCTGCAGCAGGATTTGCCCCCTTGGTCCTGGAGAGTTAGTATCTTGTTCCAGGAATGTAGTTTCTTCAGCTTCTGGACCAGAACAAGGCGGTTTGCCTTGTTGCTGTTTATATAGTAGTATTGCTTTGTGTAGGCTAAGGCTCAGGCTGTCCGGTCTGCCAGGTGCATTTCGAGTTTTACCTTTGATTTTTTAAGTTCTCTGCCTCCCTTCACGGATTGGCGTGCTTTGTATTGTGTGTCTGCTTCACACACTATTGCCTCCAGCTTGGAGAGTTGGAGTTGGTGCCTCCTCTTATGTGCTGCTGTGCAGTTTATCGCCAGACCTCTGACTGGCTTCATTGCATCCCAGACCATGGCTTCCGAGGTGCCTTTTGCTGAGTTCTCTGTGAAATAGTTTGAAAGGGATTCCTGGAGCTCGGCGCTGGATGCTATATCTGCTAGGACATAGTCTTGGAGTTTCCAGGCTCTCTGCGGAGGTGCTGGGAGGCCTTTGACTTGTAGGCTGGCTATGACTGGGGCGTGGTCAGATATGACTCTGCGGCCGATTTGAATGTCGATGCAGGGGTAGAGTGCGCTTGACATCAGCAGGAGATCAATCCTTGAGTGACCTCTGTGTACATGGGAGTAGAATGTGTAGTCTCGTTCTCCCTGGTGAGCCAGTCTCCAGGAGTCAACAGTGCCTGTGTCCCTCAGAAATTCTGCCATTCCCAGCGCTGGGAGAAGTCCTCCCTGGAGGGCGGAAGCGTCTTGTCCATGTTAGCGTCTGGGGTGAGATTGAAGTCTCCTCCCATTAGCAGGCGCCCTTCTGTGAAGGAGGTGAGCATGGGGAGGATGTTGCTGAGAAAGCAATCTTGTGCGGTGTTCGGGGCATATATCACATCTATGGTGATCGGGAGGTCGATCAGAAGCCCCTTGAGCAGCAGATATCTCCCCGCCGGGTCTCGTTTGACCGAGATTCGAGTTAGTGGTACCGCATGGCTGAGGAAAATAGCAACCCCGCTTTTTTTCTGGCCCAACGGGGCAAAGAGTTTTGTAGGGTATTGTCGTATTTTTACTCTCTTCTCATCCAATTGTAGGAGGTGTGTTTCTTGAAGGCATATGATATCCGCTTCCAGGTGAGCCAGTCTATGCTCCACGGATTTCCATTTTCTGGGTGAGTTCAGCCTCTGCACGTTCCAAGTCACCATGGTGAGCTCTTTAGTGGTCTCCCTACTCCGGGGTGGTGTTGCTTATGTATTCTTAGATTGCCTCCGCTGATACTCCTCCCGTAAGCCGACCCCCCTGTCGATTACTATGTTTCTGTCCATCACTCCCCCCCTGCTCAATCCCCCCCAAACAGTTTGAGTCTTTAGGGTCAGCCTTCGGCCAACGGGTTGTCCGGCCGGGCCAACGCAGCCGACTAACTTGTAGGAAACCTGCCTCAACTGGTGTTTGGTGACAAAGTGGCGTTCTGACGTTCCGGTACCTCGGCTTGCAGTTCCCAGGGTTGTATGATCTGCGCTATCATGGGGTGTGGTCCGAGTCGTGGTTTTCTACTCGATGCTCGTAACTTGAGCCCCTCAGTGGGGGGGGTACGCTCAGTTCTAGCCGTTCGGCTTGCTCTTGGGTGGTGGTCCGCGAAGCCTGCGGCATCTCTCCACTCGGGTCCAGGAGGGGTCAGGATTCCTTGCTCGAGCTGGCCGGATGGATGTGTCCTTATCGGGGTCGTCATCTTCTGTAGCTGGGTTTAAGAGCATCTCACCCTCCTGTAGTATACAGATGAGGCGGGGCTTTCCCGACCAGGTAAATGCCAGAGCTGTAGGGAATGCCCAGTGGTACGTGGTTTTCTTTTCCCTGAGCCAGTCTGTGATGGAAGAGAATGCGAGGTGAATCCCTTGCTTCCCGCATGATTTCCTCCTTAACTTTATAAAAATGGACTCTGGCTAGGACGTCAGGTAGGGTGGCTGCGTTTGCTCTAGATCTTGTTCGGTGCAATCTGTCCAGTTCCAGTGGGGCCTCATCTGGGAGGGTCAGAATGAAGCGCAACAGGTTGTTGACATAGGGGCCAAGGTCGTCATCCGAGACTGCCCTAGGAATCCCTCTCAGGCAGATGTTGTTCCGATGAGAGTGATTTTCGGTAGCTTCTTGTCTCAACTCCATGGCTTCACATCTGGCCTCGAATGCTGTGATTCTGTCCGAGCCTTCCCCGATCTCATGGCCGTGTTCGCACAGGGTCGCCTCCACCTCCTCGGTTCTTACCTCCACTTCTCCCATCCAATTGTCCAGGACCGTGATCTTTTTCATGACCTCTTCTGTGCCCTTCTGATATTCTTTTGTGAGGGCCTGCACCTGGTCTTGTAAATCCGATTTGGTCACTGTTTGTGCCATGGGGCCAGGGTCCGCTTCCACGTGTGTGTTTGCGGTCATTGCTTCAGGTCGGTCTCCTCTCTTAGGCTTGTCTGTGCTTGGGGTCGCCAGCAGGGTAGAGATGTCTGTCTGTTTTGTGGCTTTAAGTGCCTTCCTCATGTTGGGGCTAGTGCGTGCTCTTGTGGTGCCTTGGGGGAGGGCCTGTTTTCGCTTTTGTGGATCCTGCCTGATCTCAGTCTGGCTCGGATGGGGGGGGATTGAGGTCCGAGGTAGCAGAGCTGTCTGGCCGGGGTTTATAGGAGGGCCTGTGTGGATGTGGATCGCTCTGCGGCCTTGATGCTGGAGTTTCAGGTGGTTAGCCCTGTGCCCTCCGGGGTTTGGCTTTGGCTGGCTGTTGGGTGTCTCTTTCAGCGGTGTGGAATGCCTGAGGGAGGCGGCTCCTTTGCTGGTGCGTTGCCGGGGGGTTTTGGGTGTCCCCCTTAGGAATTGTCCCACACTACCTTTAGTGCATTCAGTGGGAGCAAGCCGCGGTGGCGGGGATTCGGGTGGTGGGAATACAATATTGGTTCTGTATGGCGGTCCTCTGGTACTGCCGGTGATGCAGGGCTTCAGTCTCTGGCGAGGGATATTGTCTTTCTGTTTGCGTGACGGGAGAGGGGGCTGTCTGCTCTGGGCTCCAATTGATTACCACACAGGCTGTCGGAGGCTGACTCGCGTCCCCTTCAGATGTTCCCCTCCTCCTCTGTCCCACGTTCCGGGTGGGCCGTGGATTAGCTGTGTCTGTTGATATCCACCACTTGAATGTCTAATCGGGGGCCCGCGGCACAGCCGCTCCTGCAGTGGCACCCAGCCCGTGTCCCTCTGTGTTTAATTTTCTATGAAGTGTGTTACAGCTGCTCAGCGTTTCGTTGCGCTAGTCGCTTGCTGGGTAGTGGGTTTGCTGTGGTAGCATGAGGGGCAAGGTCCGAGGTGTCGCCCAGATTGTTCAGAGGGCCGGCGGGGAGGTGGGGAGGCTCCAGAGTCAGCGTTATCCGGCTCAGTGTTCCCAGTTCCTAGTGCGGCAGGTGCCGACTTACCTTAGTCAGAGGAGCCTAGGTCAGTGCTTTGTATCCAGAATGGAGGCCTGCCCCACAGCTGGATCCCCGCGCAGAGATCCTGTCGGCTGGCAGGAGGCCTCCCAGGCAGTAGGTGGTGGATAGTAGGACGGGGCTCAGCCTTCCAGGTTCTGCTTTGTGCTGCTGTCACCTATCCCGCTCGCCGTCCCTACGGAGCCAGTGCAGGCCTCTTCTTTTGTCCCCGTGGGCTTGATGATGCCCCTCTCCACCGGTTCCGCCTAAGAGGCAGAGGCGATGGCTTCGTCGGCTGTCCGGCAGGGGCCGCTCCTTTCCTGCAGCTCCCCCTGGCTGTCAACTGCTCCAATCCCTGCTGGATCCAAGTAGGCGCCGGCCCCCCGATGGTGTGAGAACCACACGGCACCTCCCGACATCTGATACTGCCCAGGTCGGGCTATGCGGCGGACTGCTGCTGTTCATGTACCCGTCCGTATCGTGGGAACTCCTCCGGTGTTCAGGCTTGGTCTTTCACGGCCACACTTTGCTCGGGCTAGCCCAGTCTGGTCTCCCCTCGGGCCAATTCCCCTGCCTGCCTCGGGGAGCGGGGCTGCCTCCTCCGCTAGTCTCCCTCCCCCTTCAGCAGTGGCACAGCGAGGCGGGGTGGGAGCTCAGACAGAGGCGCCGCTCCGGGTCTGCTATCCAGAGGAGCCCGACCGGGCCTGGGTTGGGGTCCGGAGCTGGCACCCCTTCGCAACTCTTACTGTCTCTGTGTTGCTTCAGTGACAGGAGTGGGGCAGAGCTTCTCCGCCGTCCGTGTCAGGCGAACCTTTCTTGTAGTGGGAGTGTCACCTTCGGGGCTGTTTGAGCCTCTGCGCCGCGGCCCATGTCTGCCAGATCAGGCCATTGACTCCCATTTTGTTGTCGGGGTGAGCACCCTGCTCCACCATGGCCCTCCTCAGATCTTGGGTTCCCTGCATCTTGGGGTGGCGAGCGTCTGGCACCTCACGCCTCACTGCTTTAGGGCTAGAAATCACTGAACATTTCTTGTAGAAAATCGTTATCACCAGTGCATTTTCTTCGGCTGCGTGGCGTCGGCCAGGAGCTCTCACAGAGCCAGTCTGACCTCCATGGCTCCTAGCCACGCACCCAGCAATCCCAATTATTATGAATCGATGTATCAGTAGGAGAGTTTTCTCAGAAAAAAGAAGGAATGTTGTTTATGAATTAATTTTAAAAAATCTTCATCTTTTAAGAGGGCAGAATTGAATCGCCACCTGTTAGACTTTGTGTGTTTTGATCAGTGGATAATTTGATCTGGACCACCGCATGGTCAGTTAAGACAATAGGTTCTATTTTTGCTTCCATTAGATTATTTGTTAGGGATTTAGAGATGAATATATAGTCATTCCTTGATAGTGAGTTGTGGGGAGGGGAAACATGTATAATCTAAATCAGAGGGATGAATGATGCGCCAGGCATCAATGAGACCTAAATCTGATACAAAATTGGCCAATTGAAGGTGGGACTTGGTAATTCTAAATCTCACGTTATATTTCTTGTCCAGTATAGGGTCTATGATTTCATTGAAATCTCCACACACACAATTAAATTATTGGGACAAGATTTGGATATATGGTTTCTTAGATTAATCCAGAAGCTTGGGTCAGGAATATTGGGGCCATAAACATTGAGAATAGAGTATTCTGTGGAATCAATGAGGATTTTGACTAAGACCCATCTTCCAACATTATCAGTCTCTGTAGATAATGTCTTGCATAGAAGGTGTTCGTTAATAAGTGTGATCACTCTGTTCTTCTTCCCATCTGCTGCACTTGAAAAAATGTGGCCTACCCATAATGTTTTCAGTTTAGCTGCCTCATCTTGTGAGAGATGGGATTCTTGAATGCAAGCTATAGCTGGTTTCATCCTATTGAGATGTGAAAGAATTTTCTGTCGTTTCACTGGGTTATGTAACCCTTTAACATTCCACGTTACAACATTCAGATCCATGAAATTACAATGAAAGGATTATATGCATGGTAATCATTCTAGTCATGAACAGATGGTCTAGAACACTGTGACATAGAAGGAAATAGGGAGGACAAACATGAAAAACATGGAGTTTTTCAAAATACATAGATGTAGAAGTGTGTATGAAACAGTAGTGGCTAACTGGAGACAGCCACTTCAAACCATGTTAAAAATAGAGTCAATAGGTGAGGGTGGAGCACCTGAAACGGATGTACCCATCTGTGCCCCTTCCCGGCAAGTCATTTATAGACTAACGCCTTCCGCACTCAACCTTTTATTCAATTATGCGGTCTGGTGGTATCCATTTCATCTAAGTCCAATGAATCTTGAAATGTGTACATCTGGCCACTGAGGGCGATTTTTAGGGATGCAGGATGTATGAGCACATATCTGGCATTGAGCTGCCGCAACGCTGGTCTAAAAGCTAGTAGTTCTTTCCTCCTTGCTGCTGTGGTATTTGATACATCCTGCGTAACGAAGATTTTGGTGCCTTCCCACATAAGAGTTTTCTTTGCTTTAACTCTTTCCATTATGAGAGTTACATGTGTGGAATACAGTAAGGCGAAAATCAAAGTTCTTGGTGCATTATGAGAGAGATTCCAGGGTCCAATATGGTGGGCTCTCTGGATGTTGAACTGTGGAGGCGGAGACAGATCCAGGAGAGTGGGGAGCATGTGGTATAAAAACTGGATGGGGTGATCATTTTCAATGTTTTCAGGAAGGCCCACTAAGTGTATATTGTTCCTCATGTTTCTATTTTCTAGGTTTTCAGCCTGCTTTTGCAAAGATAGAAGTGAATTCTGCAGAGACCACACATCCTCGGCATCACTTACTCTTCTTTCCACTTCAGATATTCTGGATTCGAAAGTGGATCACTTATCATCCAACATCTATAATCTGGCCGTTGTGGCTTCCACATAGGATTTAAGTGACTTGATTTCCATTAGGATGGCACTCATAACTGGGTCGGGTGAGTCCTTAGGTGTGGGGGATTCACTCTTCTGTCTTTTGGGGGCAGTGCTGGTAGACGTGGATATCGATTCTTTGGAATGTCCCTTTTTAAGAGACATCTTAAGACAGGATATATGCTCCTTAGCGAGTAGAATGCTTGCACAGCAATTAAAAGAATGTCTTTTGTAATAGAATGCAGGATTCAGCAGCTATACACACTTTATACTTGAAAAGTTGAGTTTGAGAGAATACAATAAAACAGCTTTGATTTCCGTGCTAATAGTAGATGCTGCTCTTATAACATAATATCCACAACTCTCAGACCAGGCTAGGTATCATATGGGCAGAGCAAGCTTGCTAGATAGTTGTAGTACTTCCACGTTTAGTGTATTATATTTCTAGAGAAAAGTATTCCATTGCAAGCCAGCATTTGTTAGTGGCATGAATTGATACTGGGCCTCGTTACGAGTTCGCGTCCCAGAAGCCATTGTTTCCGTGACGACGGTGACTCCGTTTCCGCGAACGCAAGGTCACGGAATCAATGGCCGATTACGGCTTGTTGGTCGCGCGCACCAATCCAACGCGGAAACGGTGTCACCGCCAGCACGTAAATACCCACAGACACGGACATATCACCCCAAAAATCATTGGAATAACCGTGACCGCCCCTGCCGGCACAGACACGGAATCACCAGATGCGGAAACACCATGACTGCGAAAACCGGAAAGAGAGAGACGGCCATTATTTAAACCAAAATCCACTGCCATCCTCACAGACCACAAGCCACATCACCTCCCTGAGCTGTGAAAATCATCCACCACAATGGCATCAAGGATTCCTGCAAGACGACAGCATAAGCAGAGGTTTAGTAAGGCAGAGCTCACAGTGCTTGTTGAACACACAGTGGAACATGCTGAAATGCTATTCAGTGTAGGCCAGCATTGCAACACCCAGCAACGCCGTAAGGAGGTCTGGGCCGAGGCAGCATGCAAGTGCACTGCAGTAGGGGGGACCATATGCACGTAAAGGACTGCCACAAGAGGTGGGATGACCTCCGGCTGCGAGTGCGCAATCTCATCGCTGCACACTGCCAGCACAGCACTGGCACCGTTGGAGGCCCAGCATCCCCATTGAAACTGCAGTCGTGGGAGGAGCAGTGCAGCAGTGTCCTGCACCTTGAGGGCATACAGGGCATTGGCGACGCAGAGGCAGGAGTGAACCCACCTGCTGATGCCAGTAAGTGCAATGTACAGAGCCATGAGTGTGAATGGATCCCAGGAGTGACCCAATGCACCCACTGAGGACCCCCCCCCCTCAGCCAGGGCAGGAGTGACCCAATGCACCCACTGATGAACTCCCCCCCCAACTCCCAGCCAGGGCAGGAGTGACCCAGTGCACCCACTGATGAACCCCACCCCCCCCAGCTAGGGCAGGGGTGACCCAATGCACCCACTGATGAACCCCACCCCCCCAGCTAGGGCAGGGGTGACCCAATGCACCCACTGATGAACCCCCCCTCCCCAGCTAGGGCGGGAGTGATCCCACACACCCACCAATCACCCAGATGACAAGCAACACGCACTCAGTACATGCCCCCTGGACATGCACACAGTGCGTGACTGAGTACAAGCTGAGACACACACACCTGTGTGCATCAACAGTCAAATGTGTGTACATGCAAGTGGTTACAGATCGTTCAGTGTGATGCATGTGACTCATCATATACCACCACACGACTGACAGCATGCCCTCTGTCTCCCTACAGGCTCAACAAGTGACGGCGACAAATCCCAACAGGCGATGCAATGTCCATCTGCATGTGGCCGACGCAGCAATCCTGCCGGGGATGAGGATGCAAGCACCTTCAGGACACAGGCACCAGCACCAGCTGCAACTGGCAAGGATGCACCAGCCCACGTGTCCATCCCTGTACAGGCTGCCGCCACACAAGTGGCACACACTCCCACCATGGCCACAGTAACCATCCGGTAGGCTGTCTGCGCTGCGGAGGACGCATCGAGTAGCAACAGTGCACCGGTCATGCAGTCCGAAGATGGAGGACAGGAGGAGGAGGTCAACATGGATGGCCTGTCATCCCTCCACAACCTGCAGTACAGCCCCCCTCACTACACAGCCCCATGAGGTCACCAACACCCTCCATGGCAGAGATAAGTGCACGCATCCAGCGGATGGAGGAACAGCAGGCCACCCTATCCCAGCTTGTCGAAGCTACAGCGGGAGGAGTCAAAGCTGCAGTTGGAGGAGTCAAAGCTGCAGCGGGAGAGGGCTAGGCTGCAGGGGGAGGAGTTGAGGCTGCAGCTGGAGGAGGCGACGCAGCAGCGGGAGGAGGCTAGGCTGCAGCGAGAAAGCAATGCAACATAGGTGCGTCGGCTTTCCAGGGCCATCAGGCGATTCACCACTACCAATGTCAACTTGGCACGCCATGTCCGGGAGGGCAACAGTGTTATGTCCTCCATCGCTGAGTGCATGTATGTGGCCCAGCAGGCGTTTCTTGGACGTGTGCCACCAATCGCGCCACCAGTGCATTCCACCAGCACCACCCCAACAGGCTCCGTCACTGGCATCCCACGGAGGCGCTCCAGTCGGCTGAGTGCACCCTCTGGCAAGGACGCTCCTGCACATAAGCGCGGGCAGAAATAGTACCATGTGTGAATGACTGTCCACAGGACAATCTGGGAAACATTGGATATATGGGGGTGGGTACGTTTGGGTGGTGGGGGAGGTCCATGATGGGGTTAGTGGTCTGGGGCATGGATGGGGGTGGTACGTTTGGGTGGTGGGGGAGGTCCATGATGGGGTTAGTGGTCTGGGGCATGGTTGGGTGTGGGTACATTTGGGTGGTGGGTGGGCACAGGTGTACAGCTTTCCTATCCAATTCACCTTCTTACCTGCTTTGTTGACAATAAATCACTTTAGGAAAAGATTTTACTAGTGGACATCCGTTATTTCATTTGCATTCAATCTATTTATTGACATGCATCATCATAATCATGCAATGTTGTTCAAGTACAGTCTCTCAAAAGTAAATGCGAATGAGTGCATTGCGTGCATGTTGATCATCATGTGCCCCCCTGAGAGGGGGTGCAGCCATCCCATCCCCATTATCATAATCATCTACTTCACCATCATCCTCTGTGTCTGGGGGGCAGAGGGACGTTCCTGCGCATGCACATACTGTGCAGCATGGCACACACAAGCACTATTTTACCTGTCTTCACTTGGTTGTACAGCAGTGATCCTCCAGATCTGCTCAAGCAGCGGAACCTGGCCTTCAGTAGCCCAAATGTCCTCTCGATCATGCTACGTGTGCGGACGTGTGCCCTGTTATAGGCCTCCTCATGCCTGTTCCTTGGCCTCCATACAGGCGTCATCAGCCATGGCGTAAGTGCATATCCTGCATCACCTACATGGGATGTAAATGGAGAGGACATGTCCGTGTTTGTGGTATCCACGTCTTGATCAGATGCAGTGCAATCATGTCATTAGTCAATCATCCATATGGGGCAAGCAATGTTCTGACCAGCGTGTGAATGCCATTCCTGGGTCATTGTTGTCAACATTGGCGCTTGGACATTGTCCAACGACTTGCTGTGTGTTAGACAGAATCCTGTGCAGTGCCCTTAGGGACCACTACACACAATTAAGACTACAGGTGGCAATACAAGTTTTACCTTTGGTACAAGCCTGTACTACTATTTTAAAGTGGTAGCAGTAGCGGAGCAGCCAGGCTTATCTCAAGAGTATATGAGCAGTATAAGTACATTTATTTTTAAACCATTTGTTATCAACACAACACTTCTATTAATTCAAAAACCACACGTAAAATATACTACAACTAACCAATTCACTTTGTACAGTATTACTAAAGGTAAGTACCCTGTGTTTGAATGGACCGGTGTCATGAAACAGAACACGTTACCGTGAATACAATTGCGATCACTTTTTGACAATTCGGTCTATTAGATAAACGCATATCCGCGGAAATGCTACCGGGGCAAAAACACACTTAGCGCCCGAGATACCCAGAGTGAGTTGGGGGCAAAAATCACAGGCAATATGTTTGTTAGGCAGACAGAATCAAAGAACACACATAGACAGGAATTCAAGAGTCAAAGAGCCGGAGCCAAAGTCAAATGACACCGGGTGCCTGTTGTCGAGGATCACACAGTCGGACAGTTCAAGATTCAACGTTGCCAAGAGTACTTTGATATTGTCAATGTTCGAAAGCAAAAGTTATAAGAAGGAGGGAAAAGTAAGGACAAGCCTTGAAGTAGAGAAATAGGGATTTCACCCAAAATTCTTCAAACAGGACACAGTACCTTTCTCAAAGAACGAAGCTGGTTCCACGGCAGTTGTTCCTGTTGGTTTCCCACAGACCCACGCTTTCCTGCAGCTTCAGCATGAAGGACGATGAGGGGGTCCGCACCACACAGGGATGAGGCTGGCAGCAGCGACAATGAATAAAAGGTGAGCTCCTTAAAAACAGGAGAGGGTCTTCAGGTGGCTATCCGGACCACTCCAACAGTGTGTAGCGATTTCGACCACGAAGGCGACCTCTGGCTGAAGAAGATGAGCTGGTTATCCCCACCAGGCTCAAGGGAAGAAGACTCCGGACTGGATCTCCTCTTAGTCGTTGAAGGGTAAATAGCTCAGGACTGCAGCAGGGCTTCACCGGTACGGGGTAGTTGCAGCAGTCGACCTCTCCTCCACTTCTCGTCGGTTCCTTGTATTTCCAGTGGCGACTCTCTGACTTCCAGCCCAAGAGACCTGCCTTTTATGCAGAAAAACCCCCATTCACACAGCCTGGCTGTCAATCACCCAGCAGGGGGGTTGTCCAGCCCGGGCAAACATCTCGGCCAATCATGACAAAGTGCGCCTTGGGTTTCCTAGGATGCCCTGCGCAGGGGGTGACTACACTCCTCCCTCACATTCAGCCCACCTAGACACCCAGGTGCCTTGAGGAGGGCTTCTTGGTAGAAGCCCACCAAAAGACAGTGAACAAAGAAGGCAAACCTATTTGCCGCGCAAAGTAAAACACAAGAAGGAGTTTAACAAAAAGAAATGGCGAATAAACCGCACTGCAGCCAAACAAAAAAGGATTTGGTCAAGCAGGTTTAAGTTTGAGGCTAACACAATAGCCTACAATATTCCCACGGTTATATAAGATAACCGCGGTAGAAATTTAGGGTAGATACCACTGCCACCAGCCATGTCTAAATGTTAAAAGAGCAAAACAATGCTCTAGGAGGTAGAGATGAAAAGAGTTAAGAGTTAACCCTTCCAGCACTCCATGTAAGGTGGTGTGTACTGGATCTGTGGTTACATTTGACTAAGTAAAGTTAATGGTAACTTTACCCTTTTCTGGGGGACAGTAGTCACCTCAGAAATGGAGTTGGTGGGAAGTCTGAATGACAACCCGGTGTCACTGCACTGAAGGTGCTGGGTGACACACACAAAGAAGGGGGCTACTGAAGTGGTGTACTTCAGAGTTCACAATCTTAAAAATAGGTAAAGACACATAGCAAAATAGGTGTAAGAGTGGGGGAAAAGCTCACACTCTTACCAAGTGGAAAGAAATAACTCCAGAGATCCAGCAACGCTGCTGAGGGACTCACTAGGTAAGGGGAATTAGCCATAGAATGAGAATTTTCCCTAACACTGTGCATATGTAGTTGCCCTTGTGCTCATTTGTGGTTGGTAAGTTTGGCATCGTGCAGTAGTTTACATACATGGGGGAGTCAGTCAATAGAAACTGTGATGATGTGGTCGATGAACAATGTCGGATGTGCACTCATCGTGTGCATTGGGGGGGCACTGGTGCATTGGGTGGGTGAGTGGATTCACTGCATCATGTCGTATTGGCGTGTGCTACCAGTACATGTCTTGGTTGTGCATCTCCTTTGTCAGGGTGTGTACGGTCACACTGTGCCCACCTGTAATGTGTAGCTTTGAAAAGTGTGGGTTGTGGTGACTGTCCATTACATTGGCCAGGGGGTGATGCATTGCCAATTGTAGGAACCTAGACACACAGGTCATTGCCCTGGACACCCCAGCCCCTTCACAGGGGCCGTGCATTGGTAGTTGTACTCACCCAGTAGCCATGTGCTTTGTCCAGCATAGCGTTCCAGGTACTGGGGCAATGTCCAATTCTGCAGGACCATTGAGTCATGTGTTGACCCCGAAAAACTTGTGCAGCAATGTGTTATCACTTGTCCAGCGTCACATACCATCTGTACATTCAGTGAGTGGTATAGTTTCCTGTTGGAGTACACCATCTCCATTGCACGTGGTACGGTCCGCTCTATGTGGGTGCAGTCTACTGCACCAATGCAATTTGTCATTGCCGCAATGGCATGGAAGGCCAACTTGGTGGCAATGACCTGCCAAGGGTACGGGTGAGGGCGATATGTTCCGACACATGGCGCAGCAAGGCATCCAGTACCCGGTCCAGTATTTTTGAGAAGCAAGGTTGTGACAGCCCGTGCAGCTCACCGGCAGTGTGCTGATACCTTCTAGTCCCAAGGAAATGCAGTACCGAGACCACCTTCAGCAGGGGTGGGATTGCCGTCCGTATGCCAATGCGGTTGCTGATGTCATCCTGAATCATGGTGACAATGGACATGATTGTTGGACGGTCCAGCCGGTATAATGTGTCCACGGTTTTACTGCCAATTTTGTGGCAGAGTTTCCGTGTCCAGGCTTCTCGTAATGTGCACAGTGTTACCTATTTCCGGTAACTGTGGGTGTCGTTGTGCTGTGTCTGCCGACGCAGTTATCGTGTGCGTTGTCTCCACGGTGGCGGTTTTGGGGTGGTGGTGTTTCCGGGATCGAAGGTCGGAATTTTCTGGTGCGGTAAACTGTGCCGGTTCGGTTTTACTGGCTGCGTTCAATCCGGACCGGCAAACTCGTAATGAGGCCCACTGAGTGTACTAGAGCGCTATAGTTTTAACTGTGCTGTTTGTCACACATGAGCATCCACTACTTCACAAACAATATCAAAGAGGTGTCTTAGCTCCTTATTCGCTTTCTGGAAGTCTTTATTCACCAATATTTACAATTGTATACTGATTATTTCATCATTGGTGTGATAAAAAATGTAATTCTTAGCCCTTCATTTCTTTTTGGGAGCCCACACTGAATGAAGGAGATATTAAATAGGTCTATATTTCGATGAGGAGGTCATTATATAAGTTAATTCCGCTTCACTATGTGTGAAAATAGTGTTTCTATGGAGGTTTACCAGTGTCGTGAAGCAAATATGCTTCCCAACGACAACAGGACCTCCAAGACGCGAACGCTGATCAGCTGACACAGCGTGCGGTTTCAGACTACAACGCGACTCCCCTGCTTTTAGGCTGCACCTCCTCACAAAGTCATTCCTCCAAACCTTCCTCACACACGGTCGCTGTGATCCAGTTGTACAGTGGCAGTATAGGGAAGTGCCACAAGTAAGTTAACCCAATATATTCATAGATTATGAGCGTGGTATTATGAATTTTTACGAGCCAGGTTGGGAGCTCGGAAATTAAGCAACCATCCGCTATGGCACTAAGACACGCCCCCCGAGAGAGAGAGAGAGAGAGAGAGAGAGAGAGCGAGAGAGAGAGAGAGCGAGAGAGAAAGAGAGAGAGAGAGAGAGAGAGAGAGAGAGAGAGAGACAGAGAGAGTATAAGGCAGCTGCGAGGTCAAGGGGAATTAAGATATGGTTATTTGCTGCAAGAGTGAAGTTGATAGTCATAGGTTTGGGAGTGAGTTTACGGTGCCTTGTACCCATGAGGATTGTTGGAGTGAGAGTCACTGAGGGTGAGGTAGAATTCCCTTTTTGAGAGTGTTCAGGGCAGAGAAGTAGAGTTGCAGGTCGTCATGCAAGTAGGTGTGCCTCCTTTTGTGCAGCAGCTGATGCATGTCCTTGCAGAGAGAGTGTATTTATCAGGTGGCCCATGGTTGAGGATGCTGAGACTGAGGGGTGAAAGTTAGCAGTCGCAAGTGAGAGGAGAATAGTAGGGATTGGAAACAGTGTTAGTGGAAGAGTCATCAGGTGGGAAGGAGGAGAGTGAGAACTGTAGGTTAGAGAGAAACAGTAATGGCAGAAGGTTTGCATTTCCTTTTAGTAATAGGTGAGGCAAGTGGTGAGGAGAGGTCAGATGGTGGAAAGGAGGTGGTGGTGGTGGAAACAATGGAGTGATCAGATAGGGATGGTGTGACAGTATTAGTGGCAGAGAGAGGGTTGGAGATGAATCAGAGATCCAGAGCATTACTCGCGGTGTGGCCTGTAAGAAAAGATTGCAGTTCAGATTTCTGGGCAGTGGTTGGAGAGGGAAGGTTAATGTCACGTAAGAGAATGAGGTGATGTTTAGTGGACAGAGAATCAATGAGTAGCCCAAATTAATCAAAGAATGGTTCAGTGGGACCAGGATGGCGATACATGGAGATGAGAATCAAGTGAGGCGGAGCAATAATAGAGATCTGAATTCAAAAGAGTAAGGAGAGGATGTGGCATTTCACATTTGTGAGGCGATGAAGCAGGAAGAGAGTAGGTGTCTCCAACTATGCCAGTGAAATGAGGAGAGTGAATGAACAATAGTTTAGAGTCATTTAGGGCCACCAGGGTGGCAGTGGCAGATGGAGAAATCCAGTTTCTGTGATAGTAACAACATCTAGGGGAGTAGAACTGGTGTGAAAGAAGTCAGCGATAAAGGCAGTTTTGTTGCATACAGACCGAGCATTACAGAGTGAAATATTCAGTTGATGTGGCAAGGAAGAGTAGAGAAGTTGAGTCTCAGAGGAAGAGGGGTGATTTGGTTAGGTGTTAGGGGAGGTATAGTTTGCTCGTCAGGTTTCGAGACGTGTGTTTTATGATGGGGATAGGAAAGAAGAAAGCTGTAGCGTGTTTTGGAGAAAGCATAGGGAGAGGTGCGGAGCAGCAGGAGAGAATGCATTGTAGGTGAGTACTGCAGTGTGAAGAGACAGCTCAGTAATTAGCAAGCTAGGGGTACTTCTAGGTGCAGCATGCAAGAAGGCAAAAGAAAAGGCTCATAGAACCGGCAGAAAGGCAGGCCAACATCTGGTCTTCGCTCTTTACTGTTCCATCCTTAACTGGCATGCTCTAGGCTGGACGCCTCCAGAGAATTCCGATGTGACGTCACACGCCCTCATCACCTAATCGCCTAGTCTGTTAGTTGTTGGTCTCTCTGATTTTGTCCCTGGTGGTGCTGGGATGTGGAAATGTATTCCTGATTTGTTTACCCAAATGAATCTCTTGTGACCTTTAGCTGAATATTGGGCCCACTCAAGAGGGCTGCAGAAATTGATGTCATTGAACCGAGATGGCTGCATGAAGTGATGTCAACAAACCAAGATGGTCACAGGAAGTGATGTCACTGAGACAGGAGGGCCACAGGAAGAGATCACTGAATCAAGATGGCTACAGGACACAAACTGGAAGTGACTTCACAATCTCCCATCATCTGATCACCTAGTCAGTCAGTGGTTAGTCTCTCGAATGTTGTCCCTCGTGTTGCTGGGATGAGGTAATGTCTTCCAGACTGCGGTCCTCAAAGGAGTTTCTTGTGACCTTTAGCTGGAGATTGGGTTGACTCAAGATGGCCGCAAGAAGTTCAACTGATGCTGCTCTTCCACAGTACAAGTCTCCTACCAGCATTGGTGGCCTAGGGACATTTTTGAAATATTTCGATTTCCAACTATTGTGGTTTTTGACACCCAACCAGATCCCCTAGACCAACTATGGTCTGCCCAAATACAAGTGCCAGGTGTTGTGTTCCTACTGTTTGGTATGTGTTCATTGATGGCTTTACTTTATGTGGGTTGAACCAGTTAATTAATCAGACTGACAAATATAATTCAGGGTTCAAAATGTAGGGGGGACTGGGAGATAATTAGCTCCTGATTTTAGATTAGAAGAGCATGGTTAGCTTTATACCAACATGTAACAGGAGCTGCTTTCGGCTCCCCCAGCCAACTGATGCAGTACAAACATGCATATGTGAATTTAACTCTTTGTGTTTTTGACAATCTATAAACAAACATTAGAACACATCTATACAACATTTGAAGCATAAGGGTCATAAATAATGGACTAAACGATATTTTTGCATATTATGTGGAAGTTCGATATGTGCAACGCTGTGTACTAGCTCCTTGTCTCTCTGTAGGTAGCTCCTGGTCACTGGTTAATGCCGGATACCCAGGAGCCGATTTTAGCTCCTGCTTATTCAATCTTGATTTATGATCCCTGTAATTAAAGGGGAAAGCATCTGTGATGTCCAGTTTCTTCCTCGTAAAGGACATTTTAAAATCCTTCATATTAGGAGAGGAGTAATACCTATTTTTGTGTAACTTTGTTAAATGGCTGAAATATGAGCATTGGTGATGGAGCTCAAACCCAGCACCCTTTTTTGTGCCTTGCAGAGAGAGTATGTAAGTGAAGGCACTTCAACCCCTATTGAATGACAGGAACACTCGGCTGCATAGCAGGGATATTTCAGAGCTAAATTGGTGACAATATGTATTGTTGAAAAAGCAGTTGATTTGGGAATTTAAAAATATTCAGATGTTACTCTCAAGTACAGTGAATGTGACTCCTTAGTTCACTGAAAACATCTGACGTTTATTATAATTAGACAGTACAGAATAGGCACTTTGGCTACACCATATGCATACAGCTTCTGAGTTACGTCATAAATACAAGTATAAAAGGGACAGTACAAAATAATTTTGGATGAAGCAGGGTAAAAATTTGCCGGGGAGAAGTCTATCTGAATGTTGCTCTACCACTAAAATATAGATTTCCTTCCTTATATTTACATTTTAGATTAGGGTCATCCTTTACCATCGGGTGAGGTTGCTAGTGCCAATCCCTGTTTTCTCTGTAGTTAAGGAGTCGAGGATGAGAGGTTGGGACAGTGATGAAAAAGGTGATGCATGCTTATTCATGCAAGTGATTTTCAGTGCAACAGCTTTGACGTGTCTGTTGAAATGACCTCGGTACCGCCTCATCAAAAGATCTGTCACTCAATGGTGGTACGGTTATGGTGTCCAGACATATTGGTTTTTTAGGGACCAGTCCTGGATTTTCACAAAATTACCCCCTTCCCCAACAAGTTTCTTTAAAACGGTCACATGCCCAACTTTTCAGAAAAATGGATTGTTATCTAAGAACTTCACTGATAAGTGGTGAATACAGATCAGGATGCAGTTGCAGGGAAAATCGGGTGTAAAAGATAAATATAGCGCTTTCACCAGATTGCTGAACATAGAACATTCTTATATACGAGTAATATTACCCAACCAAAGTTGTTACTCATTTAACAACCTCTGAAAGGTGAATGGCTGTTTTGGCCTTGCCGGGATTCAAAGCTGTGACTTGCTGATCACACACAGATTTAATCAGCGATTGCTTAGCTCTTTTAGCTGGCTTTCTGGCTTACGCATAGTGTACTCCTGTCATATGGTCAAACTGCTCAAAATGAGTAAAACATATAAAAGTCAGTTGTTTTGAAATGATGAAGGAAGCTGTATAATGCAGAGTGAATGAAAAAGAAAGCTAATACAATCAAGGATGGGTTCAAGGAGGGGAAGAAATAGATGTGAACGATGTGCGCCCATTGCCCCCACAGTCATTCCCTTAGACAGTATTTGTCCAGTTGTGTGCACTGCAGAAAGATAGTAAATCTCAACATCCACAACGCATTTGAAATAGTTAAAGCAATGCTAATGTGAGCCTTAAAGAAGCTGAATCTACGCCAAATCTCATTGAAGTTAAAAGAACTCTGATCTATGTCTTATTCTCAGAGGTTAGACATTAGGTTTGCTGCCTATCAGAGCACCCTTTGAAATTTCAGCTACGTGCAGTATGAATTCCAGTAAAATAACATAACAGATATTGCTTATCCCAGATGTCCTTTGTCTATTGCATTGACTTTTCAAAATGGTCCTGGTTTTTAGTTTGGAAAATCTGGTCAGCCTATCCAGGGGTCTGTAACTTTTGGCTCATCAGATGTTTTGGTCCACAACCCCCATCAGCTATATCCAGCTTTGTCAATGGTAATACATCTTGGCAATCATAGTGCCAGACAGCCGCAGGTTGCAGACCCCTGCTGACTGTATAAAGTGCACAGTGGTAGATTATTGTGCTTGCATGTTATGCTGCTTGTATGACTTCAGTGATGGGTGTAGGGCCCTATTGTTCGGTAATGAGTATGGATTCCCACAAAAAATAGACAGACCCAGGGGCTAGGGTTTGTGTAACCTACAATGAGCCTGCTTTCAGGCAGATGTTTCAGTACCTAAGTGCTTGATGGTACTAATAGCCAGGGATTAGTTTCATGTCAATGTTTTGCTTTCATCACTCTTATAGAGATCAGATCAGATTAATGATAGGGGAAATTAAGTATCTTATTTTACTCTTACGTCCCGCCCCCTTTCCTCCATTCTGCATGGGCGTCCCTTCCAAGGGACAGGAGACGGAACCTTTTTCGCCAGAAAAAACCTTCTTCCCCTTTAAATTTAGTGGCGTGCAGGGGTGCGGCCCAGGGAGCATGATCTGCCCTGACTCCGCCCTCCGGCACCATACCTCAGTCCCCTTTTCCGCGTCAACGCGAACGGGTCGAATTCACCAGCGCTCCTGGGTTTGTCATCGGCTATGTAATTCCATGCACGGATACGTCTTCTCTTTGATCATTCAGGTACTCGGTCCTCAGGTGTCGCGCTTCTCCCCGGCGCATGTCGACTTCCACAGGGTTCAGCAGGTGTCCATCCTGCAACTGGCTCGTCCCAACTTCAGACCCCCACGCCCTCTGCCTACGTTGCCTTGGCCCAGACCATGGTTGGCAAGCTTGTACAGCGTGTAGCTCACTGTCCTCGAAAGTGCTGAAGAACAAAGTATCCAGGTGGAAGGAGCTCTTCCAGAAGTCGCCTCTAGAGGACCTCAAGAACTTCATGAAACATCGAGCCAAGCCCAAGGTAGGGCTGATATTCTCCATCGCACCCCGCAAAGGAGACTCCTTCCCAGGGACTCTCCCGTATGGGAGGGACCGGTCAGGTCCTTGTACCAGCATGTGCACCGAGGCTGCTGCAGCTACCGGCCTTCGTCCCGCGGGATCCTTGGATCCTCCCAGTGGTGGTGTTGAGGGACGGGAAGGTCCTTGTACTGGATGGTCATCTGAAGGGTTCCACCCTTGTACTGGAAATACGTCCGAGGTGACGCCTAAACACAGCTTTACCGACCCTCGGGTCGAGGGTCTCACACCTACCGGTCCTAGGCCTGAGGAGCAGGGTAGGCCTTGTGATCCACACGCAAGAGTCTTGGAGGCGGCCGGGCCCAGCGGGCTGAGCAACATGTCGCAGGCACGTGGCAGGCAGCTAGACAAGATGGCCACCGTGCCAGACAGAGGCACCCGTCCGACCCCATTCCAGGAATTCGGCGAAGAACGAGTGTCAAGGTGGGACTGACCTCAACCAGGTACGTGGCCTACAGCCTATCTCTCTTGCGCAGGGTAGCTTCCCACTGCGTCCATATGGGCAGGGTACGCAGCGGCTCCAGCAGCTCCCACATACCCCGTCAGCACCTCCTGCCGCCTCTTCGGCCAGTGAGGAGGGATTCTTCGAGAGGCTCCTCGGACTCATGAAGTCACCTCAGATGGGGGTTATCTTCAAGGACGCCACATCAGGGAAGTCCTCCCCGCAATGCTAGCGGTACCACAAGCGCCTCCGCCGGCGCCCCAGTTCCCAACGCAGCCGCTGTCTCTGGCCCCCCAGCTGATGACTCAGGCAGTTCCGTACCAGCCTCTGCAGCCTCTGGCTGCGGCCCCTGTACCCCAGCCTCCGGCGCCAATTACTCCTCCTCCTCCTCCACAGGATCCTCCTGACCCACAGGATATGGATGAGGAGGAGGACACGGATATGCCATCCTCGGCCAGGGCCTTCCACAAACATCTTGCTGGGCTGGCGAAGTATGTCGGCCTCCCCCGACCTGAGGTCGAGCAGCCGGCAGAGAGGGTTCTGGCTGAAGTCCTCGCAGAAACCTGTGCAGTTCCCTCTGGGACCACTGCAAAAGATTTAAGACTACAGGTGTTGGCAGTAAACCCACTTGGTAGCAGTCTGCACCACACAGATTCACTGTGGTAGCTGTGGCTGAGCAGTCAGACTTCCCTCAAGAAGAGTTAGGCAGTATACAGAGGATACGCAATAGATACAGAGGCACAGTAGTACAAGCAAACACTGACCAGAGCTAGGTGTAAAAGTATAAACTTATTTATTAAAGACACACTCATAAATTACACTAGCACGGAGAAAAGGTAAGAAGGTCAAAACACAGTTACTATTACTCATATGTACATCCCTAATCATTTGTTGGACAGTTCTAAGTTAACACCACTTATTTCCAACCAGAGGTGAGCGCTTAACGTTAGATGGTACTCCAACAAGTTATTAGAAAAGGGAGGGAAAAGGCAGAAATAAAGAGAGCAGTAAGATAAAACACTTTTCACATAAGGTTAGCAAAGGCAGACAATGGTGGAACAAGGAAATTTTGTTCGGGCCGCTTTAGAGGGAGCCAGGCGAAAAATATGCCCAAGATCACACACTGTCTCAAGTCTTTACAGGTGAGTAGAAAAGGTTTTACTACGTTTCCAAAAAGTTTAGTTAGGGTGTCCCAGGCCTACCCAGGGTCGAGAGCCGAGGACTAAATCTACCCCGTACAATCGGTGGCAAGGGAGGCCAGGCGGAACACAGTACCTTTACAAGTGGAAAGGATCCTCCAGCGGTGGTAGTCGTTCCTGGTAGTGGGTGCAAGTCGCGGCATCGTCCAGAGGAAGAGATGATCTCGACGTGGAGGAAAGCTGAAGGTCGTTGCACTACCAGGGATGAGGCCAGCCGTGGAGTTTTCCGCACACAAAGGATTTTACCCCTCTTCCGCGGTTGAGGTAAAAAGTGGTATCCCGATTGCCGGAGTGCTTGGCACAGGCCAGGCGGCCACGAGATGCTTCGGGACGGCGAAAAGAAGGCAACAACTAGTTGTCCCCACCAGTTAAGGGAAGAATACTCTCCGGCGGGTCATCTCCTCTGTCGTCGGGAAAAGTGGTGAGACGGTTCCGCAGGGCTCCACCGGTGGTGTCGTCTTGGCAGGTCGGCTCAGCTTCTCCCTCTTCGGCTTCTTAGGTCCTGTGGCGACTTCTGAAGAACCAGTCCCAAAAACCCTGCTTTTATGCAGCAAACCCCCATTCATGCAGCCTAGCTGTCACTCAAACATGCTAAGTGGTGAGCGGGGTGGCTCACCACTTGGGCCAATCACACTAGAGTGCGACATGAGTTGGCAAGGCAACTCAGTCCAGGGTGCCTAAACCCCCTCCCACACCCCCTGTGGTACCCAGACAGAATGGCACCACTTTGGAGGGCTTCTGTGCAGAAGCCCGCCAAAAGTGGAACAAAGGCTCGACTCGGGTTCAGGGTTACTGAAGTGAACCTAGACGCCATTTTGGTGGCGAGTTCTGGCGAAAAATCCCAACCGGTGAATTTGTTTTAATTAAATAACCCGGCGGTATCTTTAACATTGCACCAAAAAGTGGTGCATTAAAAACAATGGGAAATTCCATTGGGAAATATTCCGGTGGAATATTTCCGTGGTATCCACTGCCACCAGCCAGAACTCGGCGAGGGGGGACGGGACAGTACCCCCTCGACAACAGACCCAGGGGCAATCTAATTGCCCCTACCAGTACTTCCACAGTAAGGTGGTTTGTACTGGTTAAGTTCCTAAGTTTAGACTAGTAAAGTTAATGGTAACTTTACTGACCCAGGGAGACAGTAGTCAGTCCCAGGGTGTGGAGTCTATGTTTGGGGATCTCTATGACACCCCTGTGTTACTGCACGGAGGGTGCTGTGTAACACACATTCCAAAAACCAATGATGGCCTATGGGGAAAATTACCCCCTAGCCCATAAGCACATAACAAGTCACAGAAAACACTCTCAGATCATGTCCAGGAGTGAGGGAAAAAAAGAGTCTCACTCCTGGCAGGAGAAGAAATAAACCCCAAAAAATCCAGCAAAGCTGCTGGGGGACTCACTAGGTTAGGAAATTCAGCCTGAACAGAGAATTCTCCCTAACACTCACTCGATGCCCCTCTGCCAAAATGGGGATTCCTTTGCAGACCGATGTAGTCTCCCTAGCCAAGAAGGGTTGGCTCAAGCCCCACTCGGCCCAACCAGTCAATCGACGCCTGGACACAAGTACAGGCAGATGGTGGGGATACACTCTTGCTCTCAGCCCATCCTCAGCCACACTCCTCGGTGATCGCTGCGGCATCACTATACTCCAAGCCTCAGTCGTCCTACGCCTCCTCCTCTGCTGTGCTGCTAGGCAAGGAGGAAAAGATCTTCGAGGCGTACGGGAAGAATCTCTATTCCAACGCGTCCTTGCATCTTCGTCAGCCCAACGCAGATGGCATGATGGCTGCCGCCAATCAAAGTTTATGGCAGGAAATTGCGGACTTCCTCCCGGAACTATCACGCTTTAAGGGGGGGCGGGGCTGGCCGAGGCCAAGCTGGTGGCGCATGACCTCATGGAATCCACTGTGGCCCATATCGACACCTCTGGCCATGCCATCTGTATCACCACCGACATGAGAAGGACAGCCGGGCAACAGAATTCAACCAGGACATCCAGGAACACATATTGGATCTTCCGTTCGAGGGGGGGGACCTCTTCCACTCCTCCACTGACGAGGAGCTGGACAAAAAGAAAAATAGCTCACAAATGGCCAAGTCTTTATGTCCTGAACACTAGATGTCACATCAATGGAATCCTCCAAATCCGAATAGTCCCCCACCTCCTTCTCCTCACCCGAGTCCTCTGTAGGCCACCCATGCCTCTTGCCTTTCTTCCGTCGGAAGGTCTTCTTCTTTTTATAGAAAAATGGCCTCCCTCGGATGGAAGCCACTGTGTCGCCATGTGGATAAACGGTGAACACAGGACCTCCTTCCGTGAGAGCCTGAATAAGAGGAAAAAAGCCAGTGGCTCAAAAAAAACCTCTTGTTAGAATCCGAATAGAAGTTACTGCAGGTACTGTCGTGAACCAACGGATCTTCCTGGTGTAAATGTGGAAAACAGGCCAGCAGGAATCGAAGGCTGAGCAAGTCCGGGCTCGCAGAGTCCAAAGCTGGAAAACCACGTAATGCAAAAGCAAACACAGGTAAGTAAACAATACTAAGAACAAGGAGGAAGGAAGGGCAGAAGAACTGGAACAAGGATAGAAAAAGAGAAGGACCGTAAGAAGACGGCAGGAAGGACGGAATGAGGCAAACGGAAGTAGAAGAATTCCAGGGGCGCGGAAGGAGCCGCAGAGAAGCAAGGAGGAAGGAGCAGCAGAAGGCAAGGGAAAAAGACAGGCTGCAGTAAAGACGGTGGCAGAAGGTGCACAGAAGCAGCCCTGGAAAATAGTAAGAGCAGGGGAAGCAACCAAGCTGAAGGCAGCAGCGACTGCAAGGGGGAATTACAAGGGAGCGTAAAACCCAAAGAGAAAGCAAAGCTCAAAGGGGTTGCAACACAAAGCGTACACAGAGGATGGGGCTAAAGTAGGAAACAGGAAGAAAAAAGGCTGGAAAGACTAGACTGTAACGGGGAAGAACGTTACAAACGTAATGGGAAAATCAATGGCGGCGTAAACGCAAGGCATGCCACAAACGCCAGGATGGCAGGCGCGTGACACTTAATCCATCCTAACAAAGACCACGCCCAGCAGCGCTCCGACAGTGGTTGTACGTGCACAGGGTTTCACGGCTTCCAGGAACGGAGATCCAGGCAGCCGGACCGCCTCGCCGTCTCAGAACCGGCACAAGCAACAAAAAAGGGGAGGGGAGCAAGGGCCTTTTCCAGTCCTCCTCCTCCGCAGCAGTCTCTGAGGGAAAGAAGGCATGACACGCCCCTTCGGGTCCACGTGTCTCCAGTGGAGGGCAGGCTAGCCCTCCACGCACATTTCTGGTGCTACAATTTTACCGCCCCCTGGGTCCCCTCCGTAGTATCCATGGGGTACCGCCTCCCTATCCCAGCCTCTCTTCCCTTCTCCTCGCCACTCCCACAGGTTGGGACAGCAACTCTTTTGGTGGAGATCCGGTCGCTCGCAGAGAGCCAGGCAGTGGAGGAAGTCCCAGCCTCCCAGCGAGGCTTGGGCTTTTACTCCAGGATTTTCTCCATTCAGAAGAACCACCAGACGGGCCTGAGAGTTGTGCTGGACCTTTCCACCCTCAACCTCTCCTTACCCCTGCAAAAATTCAAGATGGTTATGCCAGCTTTTATAGCGGAGACATTGTGCAAGGGAGACTGGATGTGAAACCTGGATCTGAAAGGCTGTCATGATTCCTGCCCCTCATGTCCCCAGCCCTCCAAGATGTCAGGCTGGAGCCAGGCCATAATCACCTATATGGCCCTCAAGGGCCTCTCCATCCCTTCAAAGACCCACTTGGAGTCAGACTTGGCGCATGTGGCACCAGACTCACTCACTCCCATAGGATAACATTGGGGATTGGACTTGCAGTGCACTGATGGGGACAAGATGGATGCCCCCACATATTTTGGTTCCCAGAACTGCATGTGCGGTCTAGTCTTTTGGGTGTGGTTCAGCCCAGAGACACCTGGGATACCCAGAGACTATTTAAGCCACACCCAGGCTGAGAAACATGCTTTGCGTTTTCTGCACCTGCAGCGTGACACTCACCATGTTCGGATTGGTCTCCAGTAGGCCTGCATCTTTCTTCTGCGCTCAGCTCCTGCAAGAACAAGAACAACGTTAGGAACAGCCTTACCTTGCGGCCCTGCTGCCCATCATTCATCGCTGCTTCTGTTCTGTGGGCATCTTCGGCGGTGTCATTCCCATCCCTGTATGCCGCTTCCTAAGGAAAAGGGAAAAAAACAGAAAAAAGGCATTAGTAAGCATTCTGCAAATCTTTGCTTATTTTTAAATACTGTACGAGCTTCAAGCGCTTACCTGAATCCCAGCCGCTCTGGGGGAACTCTGTCTCCGGAACTTCTCATCCATCTGCAAGAGGGAAAAGACACTCCAGGTTAGCATGGAAACATCTAGAGGCGCCGCATACCGCGCTTACCCACCGCATTTGTTCTTCACAACCGGCATCCACGCTGAAAACGTCACGGCACCTAAAAGACACAGAAAAAGAACTCAGTTCAATGCAAATACAAAAGGGGTGCATCGCGCATCGCGCTCTCACTCACCTTCAGCGCTACTCATCTCAGCAGCACGCCGCCATCCCTGGACGCCGGCCATCATCTAAGGAAGGAAAGGAACGAAGTTAGAGAACTGTTCAAAAGACTCATTATACTTACCTGTCGGACACTTGCCAGTGAAGTAACTAGGCAGCAACGAGCCTGCATCAATCAACGCACCCCTGCGCTGAAAGCAGGACGGAGAGCACACTATCCAAGAAAACAAGGTGAGCTGTGAATCAAAGGGAAGGGTTGGACCCCGGGGAAGAAGGGGTTCAAGCACACAGAGACAATAAGGAGTTAAACTCTACCAATCCTGTGTTTCAGGCCCAGTCTCCAGTCCAATAGCCTCCAGGGAAGGGTTTGAGGTCGTAAGAGGTCAGAACAGGCTGAGTGACATCCCTGTGGATACCAGGTGAGCGTTAAAAGGACGCGTACCTACACGTCCCAATTTGGCAGCCCCATTGTTCTTTCCTACGGTTCAGGATCATGGGCTACCATTTTCAATACAAGGTCCTTCCTTTTGGCCTCAACTCGGCCCCCAGGGTCTTTACCAGGCTCATGAATACAGTGGCGGCCCTGCTTAGAGCACAGGGCCTCCACATCTACCCATACCTCAACGACTGGCTCGTCAGTGCTACATCTCCAGAAGCGGTTCACCACTCTTCCCATGCCCTTATGAACACACTGCATGATCTGGGCTTCTCGCTCAATCTCAAGTCACAGCTGCAGCCCATGCAGACTCATTCTTGGGCCTAATCTGGGACACAGGCTCCGAGAAAGTATTTCCGGCGAAGGACAAGATCTAGGCCATCAAGAGGGCCACCAACCACTTCCTGAGCAGAGAGGTGACCTCGGCATAGTGGTACCAACATCTCCTGGGTCTATTGGCGGCGGTCCTATTAGCCGTTCCGCACACAAGACTGAGCATGAGGAGGATTCAGCTGCACTTTGCGGCCTCATGGAACCAGGAGCGGGGCTCTCAATACGAGATGATCAACGTTCCTCCATCTCTCCACCCGGACCTAACATGGTGGTCCAGGGACTGCAACATACGGACGGGCAAGCCCTTCCGGCCTCCCACCCCAGAGGCCATTGTCACCACGGATTCCTCGCTTGAGGGCTGGGGAGCCACCTTGGACGATCTCTCGGTCCACAGCACCTGGACTCAACGGGAACAGAAATACCACATCAATTGGCTAGATCTGAACGCCATCTGGCTAGTGCCCAGGGCATCCCTACCACTTCTCAGCGTTAAGGTTGTCCTCATCCAGACAGACAACTTGACCAGCATGTACTATGTCAACAAGCAGGGAGGCACCAGATCCCCTTCTCTGTGCAGACTGGCAATCAGCATGTGGGAGTGGGCCCTGGAAAATGACATCTACCTTACAGCAGTCCATCTCCTGGGGGAATCTAACTTGGAAGCGGACAGAGTCAGCAGGCTGGGAGAGGACAATTCTGAGTGGCAGCTAAACGATCTCGTTATTCAGGAGATCTTCAACAAGTGGACACATCCTCAGGTGGGTCTCTTTGCCACCTGGCACAACAAGAAGTGCCCATAGTTCGCCTCCTGGTAGGGACAGGGTCCTGGCTCCCTGGGCGACGCCCTTCCGCCTCAGTGGAACGGCACAAGGGCTTACGCCTTTCTGACCAGTCAGCTGATTTACAGAGTAATTTGCAAGATCAAGGAGTCTCGCCAACTCAACATCATGCTGATAGCTCCATGGTGGCCAGCGAGGCCATGGTTTTCGGAGCTGCTCAGCCTCTCGGAGATGCCCCTGATTCATCTCCTGATGGGCCCAGCACATCTTGGCGCAGCAGGGGGGCAAGATCATCCATCCCACGCCACAGAAACTAGCCCTCACAGCGTGGTTCCTGAACAGGTAACGCTGCGGCACCTCAGCCTATCACAGGCTACTCTGGAAATCATTCAGGGCACAAGGAGCAAGGCTACCAGGGCCCAGTATAAAAGCAAATTAACCAGATTCTGCCACTGGGCAGACTCCAAAGACATCGATCCACTGGCATGTACTTTGGACGGCGTGCTCTCTTTCTCGGCGCACCTCGTCCACTCTGGCGTGCAGGTTGACACTTGCCGTACATATCTCGCAGCCATCAGAGCTTACAGGAACTCTGAGGAGGGGGCCTTCTCCTCCTCCAATCCTATTGTCAAGAAACATCTGACAGGGCTCACAAGGCTCTAACCGCGCATCAAGAGGCTGCTCCCGGTGCGGACCTCAACACAGTTTTGGGCGCCATGGCGCCAAACCGTTCAAGCCAATGGCATCCACTGACATCAGGCTGGTCACCATCAAGACGGCCTTGATAGTCAGACTCACCTTGGCTCGTAGAGTCAGCGGAATCCAGGCGCTGGTCGCCTCAGAACCATATACTCCCTTTCACAAGAACAAAGTAGTCCTGCGGACACACTGAGCATTCCTGCCCAAGGTGCCGTCTGCTTTCTATTTGAACGAGGAAATATTCCTTCCTATGTTTTTTGGGTTCCATGTGATAAAATTGCGGCAATTTGTGCCGTGATTACAAAATATCGCGGCACAAATGCTGCGGTTTTTGCACAGCAATTCATGTTAAGGATGCGGGGGACACCCCCGCAACCCCCGGATCCCTGCTCTCCTTAAATGGTATAATGGAGCATACCGGGTCAAACCACAGCATTTTTGCCGCAATATTTTTTTAACGCGACAAAATTGCCGCAATTTTATTACCTGATACCGTATTTTACCGATCCCAAGGACGAAGCACAGTGAGTGCTGCACTGCCTCGATATCGGGCGTGCCCAGAAATTTTACTTGGACAGGACCAGGGGCTTCCACAAATCGGACGCCCTGGTCATCACTTTCAGAAGCTCAAGACCAGGCTATCAGGCCTCTGAGGCTTCCTTATCCTGCTGGATGGTCTCGGGCATCAAAGAAGCGTACGAGGGCCAGCACAAGCCGCTCCCGTCCAACATGCACGCCCGCGCAGTCAGGGCCAAGGCAACTGCCATCGCATTCCAGCGCAATGTTGTTAGGCAGAAACCTGTGCAGTTCCCTTAGGGACCACTGCAAAAAGTTTAGGACTACAGGAGTTAGCAGTAAACCCAATTGGTAGCAGTCTGCACCGCCCAGATTTACCTGGTAGCTGTGGCTGAGCAGTCAGACTTCTCTCAAGAAGAGTTAGGCAGTATACAGAGCATACACAATAGGGCAGGTAAACACAGTAGAATACGCAAACACTGACCAGAGCTTTGGTGTAGAAGATATATAATTATTTATTTAAAAACACATCTAAGAAAACACACTGGCACTAATCTCAAGCACGTTCAAAAACACAGTCACTAAAGTATATACACTCCCTTAAAAGAATATTTAGACAAGTCTTAAGTAAAGCCCCACTTATTTACTTATTAAGCGGTGAGCGCTTAACGCAGATGGCACTCTAATAATTCGGTTTCAAAGGGAGAGAAAGGCAGAGCATAAATTGAAACAGATCCCAACACTTTCAAAAGAACACAGCAAGAGAGAAAGGCAGAGTCAAACAGTGAAATTAGAGTTCAGAAGCCGGATCTGCTTTAAGAGGATCAGAACGAAAGGTGTCCAAGGTCACATGGTTGAAAAGTGCACAAAAGTCTCGAAAAGGTTCAGAAAGGAGTTGGATCAAAAGAAAGGGACCAGTTAGATGGTCAAGAGGCCAGCCCAGTCTAGAAGGTTAAGGATTTACTGTCACCTTGTAGCAATCTATAGAAAGGGAGGCCAGGCGGACACAGTACCTTGAAATGGTGAGAACACTCCAGCGGGGGCAGTTGTTCCTGGCAGCAGTTGCAAGTCAGTGCTACGTCCGGCAGAAGAGAAGATCTCGACGGGGAGGAAAGCAGGAGGTCGTTGTGCTGCCAGGGAAGAAACCAGCCGTGGAGTTTCCCGATTAAAAGGAGTGGTTCTTTCTTTCGCGGTTCAGTGGTAAGTGGCTATCCGGTTGCTGGGGTGCTTGGCACGGGCAATTCGACCACTAGACGTCCTGGTAGGCGAAAAAGGAAGGCGAACTGGTTGTCCCCACCAGCTCAAGGGGAAGAGACTCTCCGGCAAGAAGATCTCCTCTGTCGTCGGGAAGTGGTGAGACGGTTCAACAGGGCTCCACCGGTTGTGTCGTCGTTGTAGGTCGGCTCAGCTTCTCCCTCTTCGGATTCTTAGGTCCTGTGGCGACTTCTGAAGTTCCAGTCCCAAAAGCCCTGTTTTATGCAAGAAACCCCCATTCATTCAGCCTAGCTGTCAATCAAACATGCTAAGTGGTGAGCCGGCCGGCTCACCACTTGGGCCAATCACACAAGAGTGCGACGTGAGTTGCCAAGGCAACTCAGTCCAGGGTGCCTAAACCCCCTCCCACACCCCCTGTGGTACGGAGGCTTCTGTGGAGAAGCCCACCTAAAAGTGTAAGAAAGGGCTCGACTTGGGTTGGAGTCACAGAAGAGAACACAAATGCCATTTTAGAATCGAGTTCTGGCAAAAAATACCAACCAGTGAATTAATTAATATTAAATAAATAACCCGGCGGTATGTTCGAGGCTATTGGAATTAAATAATTAAAGTTGGTAGCCTCGAACAATGGGAAAATCCCATAGAGATATATTCGCGGTCGAATATAAAAAGTAGTAACCACTGCCACCAGCCAATACTCGATCAGGTGGGACGGAGAAGTGCCCCCTCGAACAACAGACCCCGGGGCAATCGAATTGCCCCGACCACTACGTCCACAATATGATGGTTTGTACTGGTTTCTGTTCATAATTTGGGACTAGTAAAGCCAATGGTGACTTTACATGCCCTGGGAGACAGTAGTCAGTCCCAGGGTATGGAGTCTATGGTGGGGTGTCACTATGACACCCCTGTGTCACTGCACTGAGGGTGCTGTGTAACACACATAGTAAAAACACATGACCCTATGGAGTAAAAGACCCCATAGCCCATAAAACACATTAACATTCAAAGGAACACCACAAATCATGTCCAAGAGTGTGAGGAAAAGAGACTCGCTCTTGGCAGGAGAAAAAAAACAAACTCCAGAAATCCAGCAAAGCTGCTGGGGGACTCACCAAGTCATAAGCAGGGCGGCCAATTGGGCCACTCCCTCGGCTTTCTGCAAGCATTACTGTTTGGATGCCAGCACTAGATCTCCGGCTTTCGGACAGGCGGTTCTCAGGAACCTATTTGCTTAAGGAGGGTTTCCTCACCACCCTGGGGCTACATTCAGTTGTAATCGCCCATGCAGTATGGAGGAAAGGGAACGGGACATAAGAGTAATTATAAGTTACTCACCATAGTCACTAATGTACTCTTAGCCCATAGTCCCCTTTCCTCCATACGTCCCACCAACCTCCCCTTAATAATACTGGTGTCATTAGGCAATGTTAAATCTATTGTCAACGCGTCAGTGGGGACTGAGGTGTGGCGCCGGAGGGTGGAGTCAGGGCAGCGCATGATCCTTGGCCCGCACCCCAGCGCGCCTCTAAATTTAAAGGGGAAGAAGGTTTTTTTCTGGTGAAAAAGGTTCTGCCTCCCGTCCCTTGGAAGGGACACCCATGCAGTATGGAGGAAAGGGGACTATGGACTAAGAGAACGTTAGTCACTACGGTGAATAACTTATAATTTTTTCAATGGTCAACCATTCTACTAATGCAACTGTGTTTTATTTGCATCAGTGCTCCCTTGATGTTTGGAACTTGATTGATGATGCCATTTCTTTTGTACCTAAAAATACACCTAGAACTGTCCTAGTGGTTTGGGGTAAGGTTAAAGAAAACAAACATTTGTATTGGCTGTGACCCTGCCATACTGTGGTTTGCTAAAAGTCAAAATTGCCTAACCAGATGCTCCAACCTAACTATTAGACACATTTCTTAGAGGACTATGGAAATGTTTCTGGTAGTTGAAAATTAATTTTCCAGTAGAAGTTGTATTTGCATATGCCTCTTAATGGGTTTGTTCTTGCATAATGGGAGGCACTTCTGAAAAGTGTGTGTTTAATGTTTGTTTTTATCACTCTGGAATGTTCTCTTGTGATGCATGTTGAAGCACAGCAGGAAGAAACCAGCAGCATGCAACATACATGTAGTAGTTTCTTTATTATCCTTTAGTAGAAACTAGTTTCTACACACAGATTACAATTACATTGTTGATATTAGCTCTTTGGCTTAGATGAAGACTACTGTTTAAAAATAATATTAAAATATACTGATTTTAATCTTTAAAATTCTGCTTTTTTACAGGCGTGTATGCTGCTTTTTAAACCAGATTTTGATGCAGTTGAATATATCAACTTTGATGAGGCTGTTATTTGCTTAGATTGCTCCAACTCTATGAGCCCAGTACTACAGCAAGCAAAGATGATTGCTGTTCATCTGGCGAGAACTTTTTTTGACTACAAAAAGCTTAGAATTATCAAATTTGGCACAAGTAAGTAATATTTATAATATATTTTTAAATGTAGAACCTGTTACCGTTCCACATTTAAAAGAAGCAAGTATTTGTTGATCGGGCTACCTATTATGTTTCAGTGTGCTTTGCTTAAATAACTTGCTGTTTTAAGAAGCTGATGAATACAAGGTAGCGCCAATTAATTCTGATCAGCTGATGCTAGAACCGTAATGGGCAACCTGAACCCTCTATATGTTTTGGCCTATAACCCCCCCATCATCTCTGTGTAGCATAGTTCATGATGAGGGGTCATGGCAGTTGTATGCTAAAACATCGAAAGGGCATCAGGTTGCTGGTCAATGTGCTAGAACATTGATTTTAGGGTAGGTAAATGCACATTGTTGTTCTCCTTTAATCATTCTAAGCCTTTTGCAGTTGATTCACCTCTTCATGGCATGAAAATGCTGGTTATAGATGTAGGCGTCAGCCATTGGACCATATGTAACTTTAAATGATAATTTCTGGTTTCAAACAGAGTATGTTGCTAGTCTTGATTTAATAATGTTTTATACCTAGGTATAACTTCGACACATATACACTGTCTTCTCATTACTAGACTATTTGCTCTTCATTGTGTACTGCATAAGGAAATGGGGTCCAGCCTTCCAGGGCTAAAATCAGTAATTTTCTTTACTGGAAAACACAGATCATCTTAAGGGTGTGTGAAGGTAGGGTTTTTTGTGAGACAGGCATGGTATCAAGAGATGAGACAGACAACAGATTTTGAATTCAACTGTAGAATCTTTATTCAGTATCAGCATGAGTGTAATGCCCAACTTGCCCTATAGCTATGGTGGGGATTTCCCTACCTAAAGAAACTAAGGAAAGTCTATGTCCGTAAGTCCAAATCAAAAGTGTATCCGTGTCAAAACCTATGCTTGCCCTCATTTATAATACAAAAATGTAGTGTAGGGTTATTCTAACTTAATAGTGTTCAACACAAAGTCTGGAGCAACCTCTAGGTCCCTTCCCCAAGTTCAGGATACAGTTCGAACAATTATGGGTTTCAAATGTTCCGCCAGGACTTGGGTCTCCCTTCTCTAAGTTTCAAGCACACTAGGTTTTAGTATCAAGGAGGTCAGGGTTTCCTTCCCCAAGCTTGAAGCACTGGTTCACAAAACAAAGTTCCCAAGGAGCTCACAATGTTGAGCTTTTTCTTATTTCAGGGTTGTGTTCACAATTCTCCTGAATTTTTTTGCGGCTTCCTTGTCTAGGCACAGTTGACAGGCTGCATGGCCCACCCAATATAGGTCACACAACCAGTTACCCTTGGCCCCAGCTTTCTGCCACTTTGACTTAAGATTGGTTTGGCAGTTCACAACCAACTAGAAGCTCACAAGTTCATAGATGAATGCTTGTTCTTTCTTGGCACTTCCCTGGCTCTCTTTTCCAAAGTCCACTCTATTAGCTTTAATTTATGCCTCCACTTCCATTTATTCAGCATACTTTTGCTCAGTCGGCATTTTGCTCAAACTTCACTGGCTCCCCTTGGCTGCTCAATCACAGTTTTCATTCTCGTTGTCACAGCATTAACAGTTCATATTACGTTCTCTGGATCCTTCATTGATCAGAGAGTTTTAAACATGTATAATTCCTTCAGACGTTCCCATTCTGATATATTGTTTCTACTGCATTAATTTCAGTTCGTTCTTCTGCTTTGATAGGAGGCTTTCGAGAACATGCCGATCGCAGGCGACCACTCCTCTACAGTATAACACAGCAACTTTCATACGCACACCGGGTTTCTCGCATTCTCTGAAACTCTGCGGTCACAGCGTTCTTTTCTTTAGCTTCCCCGTTAAGTTGATTTCTTATATTTGAGGTCGGGGTCTCACCACCTGCCCCTCAGACACTACTGGACTTGTACGTCCATTTAGGGGAACAAGCATTGGTGGGGGAACGAGCATTGGTTGGCCACAGCGAAGTAACCAACACTATTCACAGTTTCCTTCTCCCGCCTACACCGGCTCCTTGGAGACATGGCTCCCTTGCCACGCATTTCCACTCTGGTTCACTGTGCAGTCTTTCAGCGTCTCAGCGTTTCGTTCTCCTTTGGCTTCTTGTGAGTTGTGCTGGCCTTCCTGCTGCTCTCTCTCTTTCCACCAAGGCAGCTCTCCCGACCTGGTATCTCTTTCCACCAAAGGGACCTCTCTCCGAACCCAGCGTCTCTCTTGGTTCTCTGGTGCTCCACCTTCTATACACCTGAGCCCCATCAAGGGGTTTCAGGTGTGATCCACTCGCCTGGTTTGCCTGATTCCAATTAGGCCAATTACTGTGACAAGCCTGACTTTCAGCCCTGTAGTCATCAAGTTCCCTATTCTTTGTCGCAGTACTATAGTGGTGTTTCCTACGGGCAGTCTGTGTTACTCGTAGTCCACTCTTCTTTGTCTCAGTACTAGGTAGGGGTGAATGGGGAATTGTGGGTTTGGACTGTATATAACACATAAAGGCTGATGAAAGGTTAGGTAGGTCAGTGTTAGGAAAGGGGGGATACCATGTCTCGCCCTCAAGTCCTCTCTCCCCCATTTCCAAGGACCCTCCACCCAGGTGACCCTCTCTCGCTAGGCCACCACCAGGGTCGGGATCCAAAAGCGATAGCCCTTCCCTGCCACCTGAACAGAAAATGAACAAAACAAATTAAGGTAACACACACCTTATTACACAATAGTTAATGAAAGCTCAAACACTATCATTGATACATTTAAAGGTGCAGGTGAGAAAAAGCGTTTCTGACATCAAAAGTCGCCAAACTACTTGCACAACATAAAGTGTCCTCAATTGATGGACACTCTGTCCCCTGCACACCCTCTATGCTGGTAATAGTACCAGTCAAGATTTACATAATTGGTAGTGGATTACGTGTATTGAATTCAATCATCCAAAAGATGGGATATTTTCAGTGGAAAAGTTAATTCAATAGATTCACAAATGTTGAGTTTAATCAGACGTTAGTTGCACACAGTGTGATTTGATTTTAACAAACAAAACAAGTCCACAAACTACATAATTAAAAGAGCTCAACACGTTTAAGGAGTGCTTTTCCCTTCATCAGGAGCAAAAACAATTAAAGTTCAGTCAATGTTCAGTCTTCAATCTCCAATTTTATTAACAAAGCAAATTAAAGACTAGTATCAGACTATGACAATTCAGTATATGTGTTACATAGTTAATTGTGCATCTTAATAAACAAATAAACACATCACCTTAGATGACGTGGTGTTTCCAAACAATGCTGTAAGGGTTGAGCCTTGTGGACAATATTAGATTCAGACTTGTGGGCAGAATTACAGAGTCTGTCAAATAAGATAGTATATGTATATAAAGTTGTTCTGACTAGTCAAAATTACAGAGTCTATCAGTTGGTAATTATGTAAGAACAGAAAGAAGGCCTACCGATGTAGTTCTGAGCATACAAAGGTTATATTTCGATTCATGGGAAAAGTTGTGCCACCGTAATGATCACATGCCCCACTGCGAGCATACTGGTCAACTCTCACAGGTCTCCACCATTTAGCTTAAGTTGAGGTATGTGACAGGGTTGCCCCCTCTCTCCGATCCTATTTGCTCTGTTGATCGAACCCATGGGCGACATGATTCGATCCAGTCACGCTTATGGAGGTATCTGTCTCAGGAGTCGTCCAGAGCTAATATCTCTATACGCAGACAATGTCCTGCTCTACATCTGGGAACCCCAGGTAAACCTTGATCCTATTCTGTGTGATGTGACCCATATAGGTGGCTTCTCTTGGTTTACAATCAACTATAACAAGTCTGAAATATTCACGCTTATGAGTAATACCAGACAACCGAACGGGCTGTTACCACAGCGCTGGTCCCCGGGTGGAATCAAGTACCTAGGAGTGAGGGCGACTAGGTTGAGACCGACCCTATTGTCAGACAATTATGCAGCAATGGAAGCTTACGTTGAGAATAAATTGACCAGATGTCGGGCACTTCCCATTACTATGGCCGGTAGGTTATCCTTGGTGAAGATGGTACTGGTTCCAAAACTATTATACATTTTTGCCAATGTTTCCGTCTGACCGGGGAAACCATACTTTTCTAAATTTCATGGTCTATGTGCAAAATTCCTATGGCATTCCGGGGCTGTAAGGAAAAAATGGGCAGACATGACTGTTCCTGATAAGGGAGGATTCACTGCACCGTACCTTGAGTTGTATTGGATAGCAGCGCAAGCCCAATACGTGTCATTCTGGTATGGCGATACCCAACAACCACCTCACGTCAAGTTGGAACGCCTGGCAAGCGGCGGCTCTGATCTTAAAACACTTTATTTTGAACCGCACATATAAGGATGACTCCCCATTTGCCCCAATATATACCACCCTATTGGCCTGGCGCTATATACTACCACCAAGCATGAACACATGCCCATACTATAAATGGCTCCATTTATGGTGTTTCCCGGGACTGGATCCCCACATGGCACTTTACACTTATGGCCCACTGGAGGATGGGATACAGGGCACTTACGGACTTGTTCCCAGGCGGGAAGCTTATTATGCCCCAGATCTGGCGAGGGGAACACACTGGCTCTTGGCTGGAAATACTGCAATACTATAGACTACGAGCAGCAGTACGTTCATTATGTCATCTCTTCCGTCAGAACCCTCTGAAACCCAAGAGGTACAATATATAGCTAATGCATTTGGTGCCCCCAGCATAGTGTCCACCCTATCCAAAAGGTTATTAGCAAAGTGTCCTGACCCGACAGCTGGGGTGCGTGCTAAGTGGTCGGATAGTCTGGGTATGGACCTGACTGACCACCAATGGAGATACATGTGCTCACATACATGTTGGGTCCCCCTTAACTTCAGGTTCCAGTGTATGCAGTATAAACTTCTGAACAGACTGTACTACACTCCCCAGAATCTCAGATGATTTGCCCGAAATACACTACACTCTTGTCCCAGATGTAAATCGGGCTTGGCCAACCACCTACACATGTTTTGGTCATGTGTCCAGTTGCAGGACTTTTGGGATAAAGTTCTGCAAATGCTCTCTGACTTAATTGGGGTCCCTCTCGACCGTGCCCCATTGGGTGCCCTGTTTGGCAAATGGGACAACATCCCGAACAAAAGAATGCTAGCATTTGTGAATGTAAGCTGTTTGATTGCAAAGAAATGTATATTGCAGAAATGGAAACAGGCCCCCTCCCCCGCCAATTTCTAAACATGGCTGGCAGCCCTAACCTGGACTCAGAACTTTGAGGAGGAATATGTGAACCCATTGCCCCTGCCCTCCCGACCCAAACATGTATGATCTGAATTTCAATCATATTTATCCAGCCTCCCAGCAGACTAAGCTGTAAATTCCCCACCTAATCTCCATTGTTTACCTACTTTCCGAGAATCTAATGTATTATATGTATGCTGTTTCTCTCCTGTCTGGAACTGTAGCAATGCAACCCAACTGTCTGATGCTATGCTAATAATTTGATATGTAACCCGCTGTGATCTGATATGTTTGCCATTAAATAAAAGGTTAAAGAAAAAAGAGGGAATATTAATAACTTATAGACAGTGTAACATCCTGAAACATTTTCATAAAAACCTATGAAATTGACAGAAAAAAAACGTTGTTAAAGGGATGTTATAGTTACGTTGCACTAATAAAAACCTATGAAATTCAGTGAAAGAAATTGGACGTTATGGTTACAAGTAAAACCGAAAAAACCCGCCGGCACTATTCACTGCTAAGACTAACACCCAGGGCATCAACGATGACATCACAAATGTCATTGATTGATGACATCACTGATGACATCACATATGCAATTATTTTTGATGAAAAGTCCCTACAATTCCTTGTGTTTATAATGTTGGTAACAAGATGTCAGGGGTGATCGGGAGACCTATCATGAAGTACTTTAATATATTAAAGGATGTACTCAACTTCACAAAAAGTTACATTGGAGTGTTGTTGTTAATACAGGAACCTAATCATGCATACAGAGAGGCAATGGCTGCAGAATGTACCATACAAGTACAGTCTTTTTAATCTGGTAATTTTGGATAGTAAAATAATGAAGGCTGCTTTATCAGAGTTTTGAGTAATTTTAAACATGGTGTGTTATTACAAACAATACATATGAAGACCCACAATGCATACAAATCAGAGGCACATACAGGGAAACTAAAGCAAGGACGAAAGAAACAAGATCACCAGAAAATGTCAATAACATTAAAGTTCATCATCATGTATACAAATAAATTGTGTGTTTGAGGCCTGCTTATTGCCCCATAAATGTGCACCATGAGCTGATACCAAACTGTAAGGAAGTACTTTAAGAACATACAAGAAGGTTAACGTCTATATATATATATAGCACCTTTTCAATTTTCATATTTTGACTGCCAGTGAACAAAACCGCCTGGCTTAGATATGTCAGTGAACAAAAACAAGTGGCCCATATATATGATGTCATCAGTGACCTTTGTGATGTCATCTTTGATTTCCTCAGTGTTGGTTTTAGCAGTGCACAGTGGTGGTGCAAGTTATGGTTGCCTAGCTTACCATAACTGTCACATTTCTGGGGGGGGGTTCGATTTTACTTGTAACCATATAGTCCCTTTAACAAGGTTTTTTTGCTGAATTTCATAGGTTTTTAATAGTGCAACGTCCTTTTAACGTTTTTTCTGTGAATTCTTTTTTTTAATGATTGTAAGTTTAGTATTGCAAAGAATATAGTGATTTTATATCCTAGTAATAATAGGACAGCCTTATTTTTAATCTGAGGTTATATGGATATGAAGATATATTAAGATGAATTTTCACCAGGCAGAATGCACTTCATGCAGAGATGTACTGTAGTGAATCCTAGGCCGTAAAGACCCCTGCATATGGAAACTAAGGCACAATCACCATATACTAGTGATACGACAGACATGAAGTTCGATTTTCCAAGTAATGTATGGTTTATTTCAAAGTATGCTCAGTCGGCCGACTGGGTCTAACGTCTCGCAACGTGTGTCAGCCAGACCTCGCTCAAGCGGCAACATATATACAAACATACAGTCTAAAGGCAAATCGAACCGACCATAATGTATCTTCTAGAGCAGGGGTGCACAACTGATTTTGACAGAGGGCCGAAAGTACCCTACATGATGGCTATAGTGGGCCGAAAAGTAAAAGTGGGTGGGGCGGTAGGTGTGGCGTGGCGTGGCAGGAGGCTTTTTCAACCCCTAATTTTTATTAAACACTATGCCCCATAGCCCCCACCGCTCAAGCAAACACTATGCCCCATGGCTCCCACCCCTCATGCAAACACTATGCCCCAAAGGCCCCACCCCTCAAGCAAACACTATGCCCCATGACACCCCCACCCCTCATGCAAACACTATGCCCCAAGGCCCCCACCCCTCAAGCAAACATTATGCCCCATGGCCCCCACTCCCCAACCAAACACTATGCCCCATGGCCCCCACCCCTCATGCAAACACTAGGCCCCAAGACACCCACCCATCATGCAAACGCTATGTCCATGGCCCCCACCCCCCAACCAAACACTATGCCCCATGACACCCACCCCTCATGCAAACACTATGCCCCAAGACACCCACCCCTCAAGCAAACACTATGCCCCATAGCCCCCACTCCCCGACCAAACACTATGCCCCATGACACCCACCCCTCATGCAAACACTATGCCCCAAGACACCCACCCCTCATGCAAACAATATGCCCCATGACACCCACCCCTCATGCAAACACTATGCCCCAAGACACCCACCCCTCATACAAACACTATGCCCCAAGACACCCACCCCTCAAGCAAACACTAGGCCCCATGCCACCAAGCATGCACCATGCATACATATTCATACAGACCCCAACCCCCCACCCCTGCATACAAACTAACAAGCATACACCATGCACCCATACAGACCCGAACCCCCCACCCCAACTCAGCACACAAATCCACAAGCATACACCATGCACCCATACAGAACCGAATCCCCCACCCCCAACTCAGCACGCAAACCCACAAGCATACACCATGCACCCATACAGACCAGAACCCCCCCACCCCCAACTCACCATACAAGCACACAGGTATACACCATGCACCCATACAGACCTGAACCACCCCCACCCCCACCCCCAACTCAGCACACAAACTCACAAGCATACACCATGCACCCATAAAGACCCCACCCCCAACTCACCATACAAACTCACAAGTATACAGCATGCACCCATACAGACCCAAACCCCCCACCCCCAACTCAGCACACAAACCCACAAGTATACACCATGCACCCATACAGACCCGAACCCCCACCCCCAACTCAGCACCCAAACCCACAAGTATACACCATGCACCCATACAGACCCAAACCCCCTACCCCCAACTCAGCACACAAACCCACAAGCATACACCATGCACCCATACAGACCCGAACCCCCCTCCCCCAACTCAGCACACAAACCCACAAGCATACACCATGCACCCATACAGACCCGAACCCCCCACCCCCAACTCAGCACACAAACTCACAAGCATACACCATGCACCTATACAGACCCCACCCCCAACTCACCATACAAACTCACATGCATACACCATGCATCCATACAGACCTGAACCCCCCACCACCCAACTCACCAAACAAACTCACAAGCATGCACGCATACAGACCCAGACCCCCGCCCCCACATCTCAACATACACTTCACTTGCACACAAACACATTCAGGCAGACCAGACACACACCCCACCCCCGCATCTCAACACACACTGCACTTGCACACAAACACATTCAGGCAGACCCGACCCCCACCCTCCCCCCCCGCATTTCAACATACTATCCACTTGCACACAAACACATTCAGGCAGACAGACACACACCCCACCCCCGCATCTCAACACACACTGCACTTGCACACAAACACATTCAGGCAGACCCGACCCCCACACCCCCTCCGCATCTCAACACACACTGCACTTGCACACAAACACATACAAGCAGACCAGACACACACCCCACCCCCGCATCTCAACATACTGAACTTGCACACAAACACATTCAGGCAGACCCGAACCCCCCCCCCCCCCTGCATCTCAACATCTCAACATACTATCCACTTGCACACAAATACATTCAGGCAGACCCGACACACACCCCACCCCCGCATCTCAACATACACTGAACTTGCACACAAATACATTCAAGCAGACCCGACCCACACCCCACCCCCGCATCTCAACATACACTGAACTTGCACACAAACACATTCAGGCAGACCCGACCCCCACACCCCTCCGCATCTCAACACACACTGCACTTGCACACAAATACATTCAAGCAGACCCGACACACACCCCACCCCCGCATCTCAACATACACTGAACTTGCACACAAACACATTCAGGGAGACCCGACACACTCACCCCCTCCGCATCTCAACACACACTGCACTTGCACACAAACACATTCAAGCAGACCTGACACGCCCCCCCACCTCCGCATCTCAACATACATACAAAAACAAAAAACACAGTCAGGACGGACCCGAGACTGAAACACACACACTCACACAAACATACAGCACCCCTCCGCCCCCCACGTACTTACCCAGATGTGCTGGAACGCTGGCGAGGCTTCTGGCACTACGGCTGGCGTGGCAAGCAAGGCTGAAATTCCTTCCGGCATCAAGCCTTACTGGCCACGCCAGCAGTAGTGCTGTCACTCCATTGGTGCAGCACACACGCACTACGTGGCTCGTAGGAGCTGCGTGGTTCGTGTGCTCTGAACCGATGAGGGCCAGTGTTTTGTCGGGCCCAAAAGACAACAAAGACTTTCCTAATGGAGGGCGGCCGATGCTGCTTGCGGGCCGCCCTCCATTAGGAAAGTCTTTGTGCCTCGCGGGCCGGACAAAACGGCATGGCGGGCCGCAACTGGCCCGCGGGCCGTATGTTGTGCACCCATGTTCTAGAGCTAGGGTTCGGTAATTGACAATCATGACAAATATGACACATTATGACAAGTTTCTTATTCAATCTGATTATACTTATTTTGGCAACAGTTGCAGAGACAGTTCTTTGTTATGGAGAACATAAAGCACTTGTTCAGCAAGGATATCATGTTCGTGAGAGAGACACATTCCATGGTACGTTATCTACCCGTTTCTGTTCGTGAACTAGGGGTCAGCTTGTTCTGAGGCAGATCCACGAAGGAGGGCCGCTAGAAGAATATAATTCATGCTTTAACTGCCTATTGCTACAGCTTTGGTGGGAAGGCCGGCACCTGGGCCGCTGATTAAATGCTGTTTCTGCTTGCCTCGAAGGACTTTGTGAGGGAGGAAAACAATGTATTTCTGTACTGTTTGGCATTCCTGTCTGGGTTTATCTTTCAACATGCAGGCAGTGGCCTTGCACCGTGTATGAGCTTTTAGAATAAAATACATTTTGCAAAGCATTGGACGGAAAAGGAAAAAAGCAAATGGGGAATATTAGAGCCAAAATGGACGCCCTTTGGTTATACTGACGATTCTATGTTTGCGATGTATGTCACATTATGCGATTGACTTCCGGCCAACATAATATACATACCATACATGACTGGGGTCTCCTCTAGACTAACAAAATCATCCTTTTGGCCGTAAGCCAAGAGCATCATCCATAAATCTCGTCCTCATCTGACCATGTATCAAATTCTGTACTATGCATGCTACTATAATCGTCATCTTCAACATTAATTGACATGAATTCCTGGATTGTTTCAATTTCGTGCTTTGCACCTTTATCTAATGTGTCAGGGTGTTTCATCTTCATTGCGTGTACACATTTATTTGTAATTTCAGAACAAAAGATTGGCAGGCAGTGTATGCACCCCATCTCAATCTTATTCGGAGTCCCTCAAGGTGCAAGTCTCTCACCCATGTTATTTAACATCTATATGCGTAGTCTGTGATATCCTGCTGAAAGCAGGAGTCTTTTTCACAAACTATGCGGATGACACGCAGCTGGTCATCAAATTAAAGGGTTCATACACTGAGGATAGTGAGATGATTGCAACAGTTTATAGGAAAATCAATGAATGGATGCAGAGGAACTGGAAGTTTCTTAATGACACTAAAACTGAACTTCTGCTGTTCGGCCCTAGTCGTACACTTAGCAATTTGGGGAATGAGTATGAGACTTTTAAGATCAATGAAGCTAAAATCCAGGTATCTAACCAAGTTAAAACCCTACGAATAATGGTTAACTCTGCAATTAATGCTGAAGCACAGGTTAATTACCTGTATAAATATTCAGCCTACTACCAGTGGCTTATGAAGGCCATTAGCAAATACTTGAAGGTAGATAACATATCTACAATAGGTAGGGCTATTGTTCTATCTAGATTGGATTATGGTAATGCCCTTCTGATTGGTGCAACAGCAAAAGATTTAGGGAGATGCCAAGTTATAGAAAATGATTATGTGAGGATAGTGAAGAAACTAAGAAGAAGTGAATACATCGCCGCAGCCAGACGATCATTACACTGGCTTAGGGTTGAAGAGAGAATTAAGTTTAAAGCCTTGACGCATGTTCATAAGTGTCTCTTTGGCAAAGCTCCCAGTTATCTAAACAAAACATTAGGAACGTATTACTCCACAGAGACAGCTAAGATCTGAAGGCATAGGATTACTCATAGTGCCTAGATACAAGTTAAAGAGAGGCCTGGGTAGATCATTTGTAGTGCTAGCACCACAGCTGTGGAACAGTCACCCTGAAGACCTTAGATTGGAAGAAAATCACTTAAAATATAGGAAAAACTTGAAGACCCATCTGTTTAGGTGAGACATGACTCCTCTGGCTGTCTTTCCCTGATATGGATCTTAGAACGAGTAGAGCTAAGGCATCTGCCTTACTGTTACTACTGTCTGCATAACTGTTTTGTGTTTGTCAAAGCGCCCTGATGCCCTCGGGCTGCCGACGCTATACAAGCGGACATACATACATACATACATGCAACAACAGCAGAACATGAGGATCCCAGGTATTGTTACTTAAATTGCAATTAGTTTCCATCCCCATGAACGCAGTAGTTCCCAAGAGCATTCGCTTATGTTCAAGCTCCAGCTCCCTGTGAGGACATGAATATCAGAACTCAGGACGTGCAATTTCTTGATGGCTTCAAAAATTGTAGGGGAGGAGTTGCTTACGAATACACAGCACGCTGTCCCCAAGATTTTGCATACACCCCCACGATCAGCCAAAATTATATCAAGAGCCATTCTATTCTGAAGTGTCATTAATTTAACTGCTTTCTCTTCTAGTGTCATGTTATAGAGTATATCTGTAGTTCCATTTATCGTTCTTTCTAAAACCCTGGACAGTTTCCTTATATCCCATGAATGTATTGCTTGCCCCCAAAATGATATAAATGACTTTGCTATATCGTCTGAAATTAGTCCTGTATCCTCCTGCCGTGGCCTAGAGCTGGATAGTTTCGATATGTCTGAAGTTTTGGAAAGGAATACCCCAGGGAAAAGTATTCCTAATTAACTGGTCCCTTCCCAATTTTTAGGTAACCAGGGATAAGCCTGCTCTCCACATACAAAATAAACCGGATCATCTACATATATTGGTTCATCTTCTTTTTCAAGCACTGCAGTATTCATACATCTAGTAAACGTTCCCACCGAATAGGAACCCTTTTTCCGTAAGCAAAATGGGACAGTATGTGGACTGGATTAATAGTATAGGAGGGAGGCACAATATCCATATTCCTTACGGTAGCCATGCTGAAAGTGATTACAGAGGATTTGTAAGGCACAAAGAGCCTGTCTACTGTTTTTGCCATTGGCTTTATTATTCTTGCCCTGTTAACTATGAAACAACCCACTGGTTCCATTATCACTTTTTCGAACTTATCCATGTTTATTTCATCTAACTGACCAGTATCACTGTTATTCCACTTTCTGTAGAATAATGCACTCAATGATGTATAACACGCAGTATTAAGTGGTAATGGCTGCACATACCAACCCATTCCTTTTCCACCATGCTGGGGTAAATGGGAGCAGACCCAGCAGTTGGACCTATTCAGAATAGCATGAGTCATGTTCATAATCAAAGGCAATGGGGGTCATTACGACCCAGGCGTAAAGGGATCCCGGGCACCGGTAATGACACTTGTGCCGGTAATCCTTTTGCGCCCTATTCCGAGGTCCCTTTGTGGGTCCTTCCCTTAACGCCTGGTTTTAGCAGGCATTAAGGATGGGACCCGCAAAGGGATACCGGGTTCAATAACGGTACCGCAATTTGCGGTACCGTTATTGCCACCTTCCCATTGAGCCCTATGGCAGCTCAAATGGGAATGGCTTTTAAAATGGGGACTTTCCGGTCCCGCATAGGGCGGAATGGACCAGTAAGTCCGCATACCGCCACGTCGGTGGCCGTACTGGTATTGGTGCTAGTCATGGCGCTAATAGCGCCAATTCTAGTACCAACCTCGGAATGAGGCCCAATATGTTATTATCAAACCCTCTTCTGTGTCTCACTTCTTGTGATGGGAGAGTATAAGAGAACATGTACTGGGCTGCTTGTGGCAGGAGCATTGGTAGCAGGTAGAAGAAAGCTCAAAGGATGCACAGTTTCTTCCAAATACCAAAATATTGGGACCAATGTAATCAAGATGCAAAATGGTATCAAAATCATTAACGTTTCTCTCCCAAAACAAATTCTTTTGGGGACTCGTTTAGTTTCTCTGTTTTTAATGTCAACCGCATCGGTGTAGGAGGGAGCTGGAGTAAGTGTAGGCAATGTCTGCATTTTCTATCTCAGCAACGTTCGTCACGGAAACATTTTTCACAGCAGCGCAAGTTAAACAGCAAGCGTTGAGGTAGCAGCAAAGCGTTCAGGCCAGCTCAGGTTAGCCTGCTTAATAAATGATAGCAAGCTTATGTGATTCTGCACAGTGCTCCAAAAAGAGCAGAGCAAGCATCAATTGTGTTGGTACCATATGCCTCCCCGCTTGTCCGCACGGGCTCGCATTGGCCATTCACTTTCCAAAGGTCGCACCGGGAAACCACGTTTCAGAGCTTTCAATTTGATGCAGATTGATACAGCTCATACGCTTCATTTCCCTAGGACTCCGATTTTCATTTCATCCGTATTTTGGGAACAGAGGCAAAACAAACACGCAGATCATTTCCGGCTTTGAGAACGTAGGTTGTACCTTATCGCTCCAGGTACTGTATGATCAATGAACAATGCACTTTTATTTCCGGATTCAGGATCAGTGCCAGCCTTTGATGCAATCTGTGATGATTCGGTAGCATGTTGAGGCACCTTTGGCCTTTCGATATTTGTTGCAATCTTCCCAGGCCCTTTGTCCGGCTTAGGAAGCACTTCTGGCAGAGAACTGGCGATAGTATCTTTGTGATCGAGTGCAGCTGTTTCTCTTTCGGCGTTCGGATCAGGCAGTTCTTTCAGAGGGAACGGAATTCTTTTCGTATGCGTGTCATGGATCCATGACTTGCGACCATCCACTAGGACTGCAGTCTGTGTTGCCAGGAGGACCTGATAAGGCCCTTTCCACCGCGGTGCAAGTGAAGACTTTCTTTCAAAATTCTTGGTAAGGACCCAGTCTCCAGGCTGCAGAAAATGCCCTAGGACCCAGTCTCCAGGTTGCAGACAATGCCCTGGGCCGGTATATCTGACAGGGAGAGCACCTGCTGATTGATTAAACGCATGTTCTGAGTTAACAGTTTACAATATGTCATAAGCAACGGGTATTCAATGTCTTTCAATCTCTTAGGCTGTGGGGAACGCCAAACATTTGCGGTCTCCCCATAACAATTTCATATGGGGAGAGTCCAGTCTTTGCCTGCACAGATGTTCGCATGCACAACAAAGCTAATGGCAATGCATCAGGCCACTTCAACTGACTCCCTGTGCATATTTTACTGAGCTTATTCTTCAAAATACTGTTTTGGCGTTCCAGAAGACCGGCACTCATCGGGTGTCTGGCCAAGTGGGATCTTTTATCAATCTGGAGGCCTGCACAAATTTGTAGTATCACGGCTGCAATAAAATGTGGACTGTTATCTGACCATATGACACGTGGCCAGCTGAAGCGGGAAAAATACTCTTTAGCATCACTTTCGCGGTGCTTATTGCTGTACAGTCTTTTAGGGGATAGGCCTCCACTCATTTGCTAATTGCACAGACCACTACAAGGACGTATTTGTAATTTTGACTCCTTTCCATTTCTATAAAATCAAAATGGATTACTTCAAATGGCATAGCGGGGAGGCAAAACTACCTACTGGAGTCGCAGTTCCTTTCCCAGTGTTATGTTGCAAACAAGTCATGCAGTTTTGAACCAGCCTTTCAGCAGTTTTTGTAATGTGCGGATTCTTCCATACTGTGTCTAGATGTTGAATCATTTTCTTAGCACATATGTGTGTTGGGCTATGGGTCATTATGACCATCGCAGTTACATAGGCATTTGGCAACATCCATTTCTTATCCTTCTTGTACACCCAGCAACCTTCTATGTCTAATTCTGCTGAACCCCCAGACCATGCCTTTATCTCATCTGCAGTTGCTTCTGTTTTCATTTCTTTAACTGTGGCAGTTCCATTTTCTACCATGCAGGGTACCTCTTTTGACCTCTCAATATACATTTTTGCATGTAAATCAGTGGCAGTTTGTTTCACAATTCTGTCTGCGAACGAGTTTCTTTTTCCAACGTTACATGTTACTTTTTTTATGCACTTCGCATTTCATTATTCTCCAGCATGGGGTCTGGCATGGATTCAGTATCAGTAAAAATCAGTATCAGTTTTGTTTCTGATCTGTCTTTCTTAGTAGTAACCAATCACTGGTCTCTGGGTCATACTGCCCCCAGCCAATGACTGCCCTCTCCCTAAGCCCCGCCTCTGGCAGCCATCCTCAGATTTGGTAGCACGTAAAGTGGCAGTATGACCAAGTGAAGAGCCGCAAAGGGGTAGGCGGGAGGGTTTGCATGTGAATCCATGCCAGACCCATGCTGGAGAACAACAGTTACAGGTAAGTAACTTCTTCCATGGGGTCTGGCATGGATGCACATGCACATGAATATAAGAATACATAGCAGTATACACATGCACAACCACGGGAGGCGGCAACAGGCTCAACACTAAGCAATACAAAAAACTCAACATCTCTTACCTCCTCACCAGGCTCACCTTAAGCGAACAGGTTGCGCAGCACTGTTTGGCCGACCCTGGTCTCCTCCCTGGAGTCCCGATCGACGCAGTAGAATATCGTGAAGGTGTGTGTCGACCTCCACGTAGCAGCCCTGCAGAGGTCGAGCAGGGGCACACCAGACAGGAACGCCGTGGTAGCAGCGATTGCTCTGGTCGAGTGGGCCGGGCGGCCGGGCAGCGGTCTGTTTGCCAACCGGTGACAGTACATGATGCAGCCGGAGAGCCATCTGGAAATGGAAGCTTTCGAGAGAGCCTTCCCTTGATTCACAGGTCCAAAGTTTACAAACAGCTGTGATGTCTTCCGAAAACTCTTTGTGCAGTCCACGTAAAACTTCAGCGCTCTAGCTATGTCCAGCGAGTGCAAGGTCCTCTCAGCCTGCGACGAAGGCGACGGGAAGAAAACTGGCAACACCAAGGGTTCGTTGAGGTGGAAGTCTGACGGCACCTTGGGCATGAAGGAGGGGTGCGTCCTCAGCACCACCCTTGTGTCGTGAAAAGTCAAGTATGCTGGCTTGCAAGATAGGGCCTGGATCTCTCCCACTCGTCGTGCGGAGGTGATGGCCACGAGAAATGCTGTCTTCCAGGACAGAAACTTCAACGGTGCCGAATGCATAGGCTCAAATGGGGCCCCCATGAGCCTGGTCAGCACCACGTTGAGCTCCCACGCCGGGTCAGGGGCCTTCACCGACGGGAACGATCGGAACAATCCTTTCATAAATTCCTTCACCAGCCGATGAGACCACAAGGACGCCCGTCCTGTAGTTCTGGTGTATCGTGAGATGGCGGCCAGATGTATCTCGATGGAAGCGTGAGCTAGTCCAGCCTTGGCCAATGACAGTAGGTACGGCAATACTTGAGGGGCCGTAATCCGCAGAGGGTTAATCTTCTGTGCACGGCACCAGACAGAGAACCTCTTCCGTTTATGTCCGTAGCACTTGAGAGTTGAGGACGCCCTGGCCTTTGCAAGAACCTCTCTGCAGTCGGCTGGGATGTCATACCCTCCAAACTCTAGTGCTGCAGGAGCCAGGCCTGCAAGTTCAGCGACTCTGGGTTGTGATGAAGAATGGCGCCTCCTTCTCTGGTGAGAAGATCCGCGTCCGTCGGCAGCTTGGCTGGTGTGGACGCTGACAAGTCCAGAAGGTCCGGGAACCAGATCTGTCTCGGCCACGAGAAAGCATCACCCATGCTCCTCGGCTGGGGGAACCTGCTGGCGAACCTCCGGCACTTGGAGTTTGTCGCCGTCGCGAAGAGATCGATCTGGGGTTCGCCCCGTCGTCAAAAGAGTCGATCCACTTGATCCTGGCGTACTTCCCACTCGTGGCACGAGCGCAGCTCTCTGCTGAGTGAGTCGGCAATGGTGTTTTTTATTCCTGCCAGATGAAAAGGCACCAGAAACATCCCTTGGGCGACGGCCCAATGCCAGAGATCCTGGGCTTCCTTGGATAGGGCAGGGGATCTGGTTCCGCCCTGCTTCCGGATGTAGAACATCATGGTGGTGTTGTCGTGAAGATCCTCACCACCTTGCCCTTGAGGGACGGAGGAAAAGACCTGAGGGCACATAACACTGCGCGGAGCTCCAAGATGTTGATGTGGAGTGGCTTCTCCTCCGGGAGCCAAAGGCCTCTCACGTGAAGATCTCCGGAGTGCGCTCCCCAACCTTCCAGGGAGGCATCCGTCGTCACCGCCACCTGGTGAGCTGGGTTCTGAAAGTCTGTGTCCGCCGACAGATGAGAGCCGGTAGCCCACCACCGGATCGCCTGATGGAACGTCTCGTTGAGTGGGATCCTGTCCTCGAAGCTGCCCGTCGACTGGATCCAGCGGTTGTCGAGGAACTCTTGTAAGGGGTGCATCCGAAGTCTGCAAAGGTGCACCAGATAAATGCAGGAGGACATCATCCCGAGGAAGGACTTGTTAGGTTTTACCCTGGCCATGTCCGTGGCCAGCAGACGCTGCACCTTGCCCAGGATGGTCCTGGTCCTTTCCTCCGACGGCGAGGCCAGCCGCGCCACTGTGTTGAGCTTGGCTCCCAGAAACAGGGCGACCTGCGACGGGACCAGGTGGGATTTTGGAAAGTTGATGGAGAACCCCAGGTCCGTGAGCAGCTGGACGATCTTCGCAGTGTGCTCCACGGTGAGCTCCCTTGTCCTTGCCCGGATGAGACAGTCGTCCAGGTAGGGGTAGACATGGATCCCCTGCAGGCGACGCCGCGCCGCCACCAGTGCGACGCACTTGGTGAACCACCCTGGGTGCTGACTTCAATCCGAACGGGAGGGCCTTGAACTGGTTGTGCCGCCCTTGGACCACAAACCTGAGGAACTTTCGGTGTCTTTTTAGAATGGGGATGTGGAAGTACGCATCCTCCAAGTCCAACAACGACAGGAAATCGCCCTCCTCCAGCTGTCCCAGCATGTGCTGGAGGGTGACCATCCAGAACTTCTGTGCCTTGATGTACTTATTCAGTCGTCGCAGGTCCAGGATGGGACGCCATCCTCCTGTCTTCTTCTTTACGAGGAAGTACCTTCAGTAAACTCCGGAGCCCTGAAGCCTCTTTGGGACGAGCTCGATGGCACCTTTCTTGAGCATCGCCCTTACTTCCAACAGTAGTTGAGGGATGGGATTTTCCTTCCTGGCCACCGGTGGAACGCGAGGGCATTTCTTCTGGAACTCGAGGGCGTGCCCTTGGGCCAGGGTGTCCAGCACCCAACGGTCAGTGGAGATGGACTCCCACACACTGATGAACCTCGTCAGCCGGCCTTCCCACCGGGGTGCTTCGGCGGGGGCCCGACCCCACGGTCGGTTCAATCTTGTTTGAAGGCCGCCTTGCCTCCTTGACCAACCTGTCGACGACGACGGGCACCACCTGACTTGCCGCATCCCCTGTAGGCCTCTTGAGACCAAGATCTTGCCGCTTGGCGGTACGTCGAGGAGCCACTTCCGGATCCCTTGGAGGCACCTTGTCTGCCTCCAAGGGAGGCTTGGAGCACCGAAAGGACGGCCGTCGTTGTTGGAGCACTCCCAGTGCTCGGGCAGTCTCTGTGTCTGTCTTGATAGCCTGAAGGGACTCATCAGCTGCCTTCCCAAACATGTTGTTCCCGTCGAAGGGCATGTCCAAAACTTTGGTTTGTACGTCCTGGCGGAAATCCGTCGCCTTGAGCCATCCTCGTCGTCTCAGGCAAATGCGTTGCCCAACTGACGGAAACCGGTGTCGGCGATGTCCGTTGCCACCATGATGGCGTGGTCCGAAGCAATCTCACCTTCCTGTAAGATTTCAAGGGCACAGCCCTTTTGGCATCCGGAAGGAAGTCCAATAGAGGGGCGATTTTGAACCACAACTCCCTGTCGTAGCGGGCTACGATAGCCAGGGCGTTGGCCGCCTTGATAGTCATCGCTGCGGATGAGATGACCCGTCGTCCCATCGCGTCCAGCTTCCTGCCCTCACCGTCTGGCGGGGAAGTTGATGTCGAGGCCGATGCCCCCCCAGCTTTCTTCTTTGCCGCTGCCGTGACGACCGAATCCTGGGTAGGTTGTGCTCGAAGGCACAAGGGGGCAGCGTCGGGGACCTGGTACTTCTTCTCGTACCGGTCCCTCTTTGCAGGCGCCGTGGCAGGGTTCTTGAGGAGGGAGAGCCCCTCATCCCAGATGTCATCAGGAAGTGGTACGGCGAGGACCGTCTTTCTTTTAGCCTTGCGCCGTTGGTAAAGGAACCCTTCCTTCTTCTTCTCTTCAGGGCAGAGCTGGAAGAGCTTGGATGCCCTGGAAATCATGGGATGGAAGGATCCAATCTCGTCGGGCGGGGACGCCCGAGCAGGGGGCGACGGGGGACACGTCCCGTCGTCGCCTCCGTCGTCATCTGTACCTGTCGTAGCCGTGCCTGTATCATCCCCGTGTGTAGTTGACCAGGGGGAAGGCAGAGCAGGCCGCAGAGGTGGAAGAGGTGGCTGAGGATGCGTCATCCTCTTCTTATGCGGTGGACTTTCCAAAGGTCCCGGCTCCGGTTCCCCCGTCGGGTCTGGCTCACGTACCTCCATCGGGGGGAGGGGCAACCTTGTCCTTATCTCCGAGCATAAGGACTGAATTGCTGACAAAATGGCTGCCGAAGTGTCCTGCGGCACCGGAAACAACAGGCACGAGGGCTCTTCAGGAACCTCGTCGGCACCACCGTCGCTCTCGTCGTCGCCCTCATCGGGATCCCTCCCGATGGACTGGGCTTCCTCCATGACTTCGATGAGCTCTTCTTCAGAGGTCGTGTCCGTATCCACGATGGCCACCTGCCCCTCCCCCTCCTTTTCCAACGGGGACTTCGTGGGGGTCTTCTAGATGGGCCTGAAAGACGACTATCTCCGCGGTGGCAGGGGGACTCTGGATCCTGAGGTCGCCCCCACTGGCGTAGCCTCCACAGGCTGAGCCAGGGCCGCTGCGACATCCTCAATCGAGGTCTTAGCAGGGTGAATTAAGGCCATCATCACCTTCTGCACGCCTGGGGCTTTCACCTTGGGGGGAGGGTCTGAGCCTCGCTCCCCCTCTGCCGGAATCTTCGAGATCGACTGGGGCCTCTCCAGAAGCTTTGCTGGGTTTTCAGACTTCCTCTTACCCGAGCCAGAGTGTTGGCTCGTGGTTGATGGCGCCGGGGAGGATGCGCCCTGCCTGGCAGCCAAGGAGCCCGACGGTTCGGCGCTCACGGTGCCCGCGGACTCACGGTGCTTGGCCTTTTGTTGGGCCCCCGTCGCCGGGCGCCCTCACAGACTTAGAAGACCGCTCGGACTGCTTCTTCTCGCCTGACGGGCTCTTCCCTTGCAGCCAGTTGGCGAGACGGAGGTGGCGATCCTTCATGGTCCGCTCCGACATGTTCCCACAAAATGCACAGTCCTTCTCCACGTGCGTCTTGTCCTCATGGAGACAATAGAGGCATAACGAATGCTCGTCCTCCTTGAACACATTCTGAAGCTGGCATCCAGGGCAGGTCCTGAACAGATTCCCGGGCGTCGAGCTTCCTTTCTCCTGGGCCATGTCCGGGGTAGGCCTCGGAACTTCTGCAATCCTCCAAAGGCATACCTCGATGAAATCTTCACCCTTGAGGGGCGTAGAAAACTCCGAAACGGGTCCCTGTTGATCCGATGTAGAAACGGTGGAGCTTGAGGCTCTATTTAACCAAAACAATGAGAAAAATCGCCTGAAAAAGCACGAAAACGCAGCAAAAGCTTGAGAGCTACACCACGAGGACTCCCAACACTTGAACGTGCGGTAAAAATCTGAGGATGGCTGCCAGAGGCGGGGCATAGGGAGAGTGCAGTCATTGGCTGGGGGCAGTATGACCCAGAGACCAGTGATTGTTTACTACTAAGAAAGACATTTTTTCTATACCAAGGATTCCCGGCCTGACGACGGGGAATGTTCATGAGCATGTGAATCCATACCAGACCCATGCTGGAGAACAACAGTTACAGGTAAGTAACTTGTTCCTTGCTAATCGTTCGGGAAGTGCAAGTGCAGACATCAATCTTACTATCAAAGTGCCATGTTGAATATTAGTTCCATGTGATGGCAGAGAGCCCCTTTCAGCCCATAATCGACCAAAATTGTGTACCACCCCAAATGCGTACTGACTGTCAGTATATATGTTTAAATTAAGGTTTTCAGAAATTTCACATGCTCTGGTCAACGCTATTATTTCTGCAGCCTGTGCTGAATTGTATGGGATTCTCTTGCTTTCTACAATACTCTTCAATGTAGTGATAGCATACACAGTAGTTGATGTTACATTGGGCAATTTAAAACAAGAACGGTCACAAAACAGTTCTCCATCTGGCTCTTTCTGTCGGGTATCTGTTAGATCAATTCTTCTCCTATCGGTTCTTGCTCAGTAACCATTAAACAATCATGGGGGAATTCTTTTTCACCCGCTTTTTCATTGGAAAGAGGCATTAACTCAGCCGGATTGAAACCGCAACACCTCATAATTTGAATATGCAGTGCAAATAGAACTATTTCATAATTCGTCAGCCTGGCTGATGTAAGGTGTTGCGTCTGCGTTCTATTTAAAAGAACGTCTACTGCGTGGGGCACCATGACGGTTAAAGTATGACTTAAAACCATACCATTGGTTTGTTTTACTGACGCGGCAGCCGCAGCAACTGCTTGCAAGCAGCGCGGCAAAGCGCATGCAACAGGATCCAGCACTGAAAAAAATAACTGCATGGTCTATTTCTCCCTCCTTGTTCCTGAGTCAAGACAGCCAGAGCACAACCATTGTTTTCATGCACAAATAACTTGAAACTCTTGTCATAATTTGGTGTGCCCAAAACTGGAGCATAATGCAGCTTTGAGCAGGTCAAATGCTTCTTGACATTCCGTGCTCCATGGCAAAGGTAGGGCAACATCCTTCCTTGCCACTATTGGTTTCACCATCATAGAGAAGTTCGCAATCCACTGTCTACAATATGAAGCCATGCCAATAAAAGCCCTGACTTATTCCTTTGTTTTTGAAATAGGCATACCAGAGATGCTTTCTATCCTTTCTGGTGTCAATCTCTTTCCCTCCTTCGAAAGGAGGTAGCCCAAATAGGCCACTTCTTTTCGACAATACTGGAATTTTTTAATGAGGCTTTGTGTCCATGTGCTGCTAAATGTGTCAATAGTGTAACTGTGCTCTCTTTACAAATGTCTTCTGTGTCTGCTGCAATCAATAAATCGTCAATGTACTGCAACAATACACAACCAACAGGGAGGTCTAGCATGCATATGTGTTCTTTTAATGCTCCACTATAAATACTTGGACTTTCAGTATAACCCTGTGGAATTTGTGTGAATGTAAATGAACGTCCTCCTAGAGTAAAAGGAAATAAATATTTGCAATCTGGATGTACTGGAATGCTGAAAAACGCATTCTTAAAATCTACAACACTAAAGTATAATGCAGATGCTGGAATAATAGTCAGAATTGTAGTCACATCCGGGACTAATGGAAATTGCGGATCAACAACTTTATTTAATCCACGCAAATCAATTATGAAACGGTACGGTATGTCATTAACTCCTTTATTGTAAACCGGAAGAATCGGACTATTGCAAGTACTACCAGAAATCTCTTCAATTACATTTCTTTTAATCAAATCTGAAACAATGCATTTCAATGCTTTCTCTCCTTCCGTCGATATTTTATATTGTGGAATACGCAGCAGTGTAATACCTTCTTTCAAAAAATGTTTACTGGCTCTATTTTCAAACAACCAACAATGTTATCATTCACTGCCCATATACCAGTTGGTACTTTACTCAATTCAGTCGGTAATGGTTTGGATAAAAATTGTGATACAGGAGTTTTTTTGTGGTGAAATTGTCAAATACACGCCACCAGGGGAACCATAAATAACCACATTTAATTTTTTCAACAAGTTTAACCCTAACAAATTTTCACCTCAATTTTGCATCAAAAGAAATTGCCAAGACTCGGTGAATGGACCTAGTGTTATAGGAACTGACTGTGACACTGGACTAATTACTGGTGTACCTGTGAACCCTACTGAGACATTATTTTGCCCTGACAGTGGTATATCTGGAACCTGGTGATGGTCAATTGAACATTTCTGTGCACCTGTGTCCACTAGAAAAATGTGTTCCCTATTCCCAACCTTCATTTTTACGTAGGGCCCTTTCTGGTCTACGGGAATAGATACTGGTTCCAACCCCTGCCTTGGGCTGTCCTAGTAAAACAATACATCATCAGATGTAAAGTCGCCAGAGTAGTATGTGTTGGACTGATTATCAAAAACATTTCCATCCCCTGTGCTATTCTGAGGTTGCTGGTTCTGGTTCTGATTCCCCTGGTTGTTCTGAAATTGTTGTACTCTTACATTTCTATTCTGTCCTTGTGTTCCCGGGCGACTTCTATTGTGCCTTTTCGGGAAATTCCCATTCCGATTCTGTATCTGCGAGCACTGTGCTTGCCAATGGCCTTCTTGTTTACAATAGGCACATTGATTAATCCCTATTGGACCTTGTTTGAGCGTTCCCGCCACCTCTATTATTGTTTGCTACTTGCTGCATTAATACCCTCGTTTTTAAATTCCTTTTGTCCCTTATTTCTTTCTCCTTCTATGCATTTACCCTGTTCTCATAATATTGGGCCATGTGTAAAACTTCACTTTGTGATTTTGCTTGCCATGCACTTTCAGATGTCATTATTAAATTTTGAATTTTCGTTAACAACCCTCGCACAAACTTATCAACAAGCAACCTCTTCCCTCGTTCAGTACTTTAATCTTGACCACTGTAATCCGCGAATACTTCTTCAAATCGATTAAAATAAACTGTCGCACCTTCATCTTTGCCCTGTAAACAAGCCGTTAATTTATCCCAAACTATCCTTTTCTCGGATATCAAAATTTTCAATTTCTGTACTATTCGCACTGGTAAGGCCAACATGACCGGCAGGGGTTTTTCTCCAGCTTTTCTCTCTGCATCATTTCTAGTCAAATTTTCCCATCTATCACCCAATATATTCACATCATTTATACTCCTAACCTGTTTCCATATGTCGACAGGAAGAATCACAGGAAACAATAGATCAATGTCACTCATTGTAAAAATAGAGGAATTCAAAACCGACTCTATTTCCTTATATAATCCCGACGGATTTTTCCTAAGATCAGGGATCGTCTGCCTGATGTTATTTACCTCCTGCTTAGAAAAAGGGACATGCACAAACTGTGCTGTATAATGTGCTTCTATCGTGCTTGCTTCAGTTGTTTCAGTGGCAGCAATCTCTATTTTCTGGACAAATGTTGGGGGCACTTCATTCATAGGCAATTGCAAACTAGGTTGTTCTACATCAGTTCGTTTGCTAAGTGATAGAGCTAAATCGAGAGAAAAAGCAGTAATTCCAGTTTCAGGCGAAAATGCTCTCTTGTATATCGTCATCAAATCAGCGGGACAACATACTTTCTTTTTCAAATATTCATCTTGCAAATACTCGACCATGACCTGCAATACCTTTCTTTGCATCTATAGTGTATACTGACTAAATGTATCATGCACTTCTATTGGGGAAATCGTGACATCCGTAATCCATCTAAGCGCCTCTCTCGTACAAATTCTCATCTCTTCACTAACAGGTTTTAACGGTGGCAAAAATAGTTGCTGAACGTATGACACCTGCTGTTTGCCTCTTTTCATCATTTCTTCATTCAACTGCTCAAGCTCGTTTCTAAACACAAATAGCTGACCTACATGTCCTTGTACTTCCGACGCATAATCCCGCAAATGAGAAAAAACATTTAGCTCACGCAATTCTTGCGGTGCCAATGTACCAGTCAACTTATTCCATTTTCCCACAAGATACTCCTCCATGCATTCTAACAATACCTGCTGTTCGCCAAGCTTTCTATAGTCGCCCATGGAATTCTGTACGGCTCCCTCATCATCACCTTCCATATACGTTTCTGCCCAGGCTCTTGACTCCTCTTTCCTGCCTTTATTAACCATACTACGAATTACTCTAGTGCTTCCTTGTGGCACAGGCCCCACCTCTGTAGCACTGCCTGCCAAAGCGGTTGCTAATTCACTCTCTGACCGCAGTGGAGGAAATGATGTCACGGGCACAGGGGGAGATGGCGCAGATGGAACAACAGGAGTGGGAGGGGGCAGATGAGGTGGAGAAGCAATGGTGTTAATACTACGTTGAGGAAGTTCATTTCTTAGTTCATTCAGAATTTTGTTTATTAGCTCATCTGATGTATGCAAATCTTATTGTGGATATATCTTTTGTACGCCTAATTGGAAAGCACTGTCCATTCTTCTAATACCCTCTGACTGTTGATGCTCATCTAGTTCTAGCACTTTCTCTGTATTTGATTTATGTCTGCGCGCATGTTTCTCTCTACTTCTCAGACAGAGATTAGCTTCCTTCCTCCAGTCTCTCACAACATCGAATGCCGCTGGGTGTGCGTTCTTGCGTAGCAATACTGATTCTAAGTGTTCTATACTTGCCAATTCAAAACTCCCATCATTAGGCCACTGCAAGTCTTCTAGATGTCTGGTCTGCCTATGCCAAATCCCATTAAACATTATGGCCCCTACTCCATATTTCACATACCTTTCAAATGCCGGCGACCCTGCTGGTGGTGCGACCTGGCCAGTTTCCAAAGATTGACTACCGCAGTGGAAAAATCCCACTCGGAAGGAAGACAATTTCCCAGGCATAATTAATCCTTACCCTTTTCTTACCCTGGGCGTTTGATCTTGCAAGAGCAACTCTCAATCGGTATCAGGGCATTTAAGAATTGGTGCACGACTCACCCGATCAATCAATTCGTCTCTCAAGACGCAATTCGTCCGTACACAGACACAACCAAGAATCGTCGTGACTGTGTATCTGGCTCAATCTACCTCGTTTCGGGACCCTCGCCTCGATGCTGTCTGGACACTGCTTGTCGATCAGGGACCGGCTGTGTACAGATCTGCAAAGGAGTTTCTCATCACTGCTACAGGGGCGCCCCGAACACCTTTTGATCCCGGCTCGACAGCTTCATCCTCAATTTGTTTTTGCCTTCTTCAAACTTAACGTATACGATGGAGCAAAAGGGGGAGGGTCCCTATTCGGGCACCATTTTTACTATGCCCTAAAGACCCCCATATGGAAACTAAGGCACAATCACCATATACTAGTGATACGACAGACACGAGGTTCAATTTTCCAAGTAATATGGTTTATTTCAAAGTATGCTCAGTTGGCCGACTGGGTCTAACGTCTCGCAACGTGTGTCACCCAGACCTCGTGAGACGCAAGAGAGCGAACATCGCTCAAGCGGCAACATATATACAAACATACAATCTTTGAAGGCAAATCGAACCACCCATAATGTATCTTCTAGAGCTAGGGTTCGGTAATTGACAATCATGACAAATATGACAGATTATGACAAGTTTTTTATTGAATCTGATTATACTTATTTTAGCAACAGTTGCAGAGGCAGTTCTTTGTTATGGAGAACATAAAGCACTTGTTCAGCAAGGATATCATGTTCGTGAGAGAGACACATTCCATGGTACGTTATCTACCCGTTTCTATTCGTGAACTAGGGGTCAACATGTTCTGAGGCAGATCCGCGAAGGAGGGCCGCTAGAAGAATATAATTCATGCTTTAACTGCCTATTGCTACAGCTTTGGTGAGACAGGCTGGCACCTGGGCTGATTAAATGCCATTTCTGCTTGCCTCCAAGGACTTTGTGAGGGAGGAAAACAATGTATTTCTGTACTGTTTGGCATCCCTGTCTGGGTTGATCTTTCAACATGCAGGCTGTGGCCTCGCACTGTGTATGAGCTTTTAGAATAAAATACATTTTGCAAAGCATTTGACAGAAAAGGAAAAAAGCAAATGGCGCATATTACAGCCAAAATGGACGTTCTTCGGTTAAACTGACGATTCTATGTTTGCGATGTATGTCACATGATGCGATTGGCTTCCGGCCAACATAATATACATACCATACATGACTAGGGTCTCCTCTAGACTAGCATGAACATGCACCATGCACTTTTTACGGGCAAACATTGCAGTGAATCAGCATTATGTAATATGTACCCCTGGTACACAGGGATTACCGCGGTTGAATACTGGTGGAGATACTCTTTACCACATGATTCCTGTTATACCCGTTACGCCTGATGCTTGCATTATTCAGAGTCATTAGTTTGATAAAAACCTTGCACATAGCCACTTTATCGGCTTCCTAAGGTGCTATCAAGTACATATGTATTATTTTCATGAGTATACTAATACATCATGGTATGCAAATCTGGCATCTTGTTTTTCAAAATGTACCTTTTAGAGCACTATGCACTTTACAGACAGATACACAAAAAAGCAGGAAATGTGGAGAGCAGTTCCCCATCGGAGACATACTAAAGGGACCTCCCAGATACACTTTATGGCGCCAAAGACTAAATGAGGAGGAACAAGATGTTTTATAATAATAATAAAAAACATTTTATTTAAAATTATTGTATTTATCTCTCGTAATGTAATGACAAGGTATTAGACCGAAATATGTTTTAAATCGTTATTGTTTAATGAGTATACATACAAACCAAAGTATATTATATGTAACACAATGAATGGGATGGATTATTTACATAGAGATACATCACAATCGTAACATGTTCCAAAATGGCACCCCATGCAGAGGAAAATTCAGGATAGGGGAAACAAGGGAGTGCCACAAACAAAAAGACTGAGTGTAACACCCACTCAGACAATTGCTCTCATACTGTTTCCCCGTGGGGGTTACAAAAAGCTTAATGTTGTCGTTTGTTCGAATTCATGAAATGTAACTTAGACATGTCTTTCTTTTTAAATTATGAGAATATTCAAAAGTACTCCAATGTGCAATTAATAGTTTAATTTCTGAGTAGAAGCAAAGGCCAAAATGGCCTATAACGTGGATAAAAGAGCTCTAATGCCAATGCGTTTCGGAGTATTCACACTCCATCAGGTTGTGGCCCTCTGTAATTCATTAAATACAAATCATGTTATGTGCACATACATGTAGTTGTGACAGCAAGCAAAAAAGTAAAGAAGCATATACATACCAATACAGGATTTTCAAAGGAACAATAGCATTTAGAAGGAAAAAAGAAATAAAAATGCATTCAGAAGGGCATTCAATGACCTAGATGCAAAAATGTTCAGCTTGTTATCATTCCAATCTCTAATGTAAAGAAATGTGGACTAAATGCCTTAAAAAGAGAAAGTGTTTACTCACTTAGCAATGCGTGCGTATGTACCACGCACTAACTGTGGCGGAATTCTCTTCAGTCCTTAGCCTAGAAGTAGGTCTGTAAAGATTGAGAAATGCAGGATACTGTGTCTAAGTAAGTGTGGAAAACATGCATCTGGAATGCTAGTGTAGGAAACAAACGGAGATGTGCTTACCGACGTGCAACAAATCACTGCTGGGTCACGTAGCAAGGCTAAGCAGGAGAGTACGCATGCAGCGCTATGTCATCTGTTAATATACTGTTGCTATGGCTGGAAACGAAATGCTCTAGGACGTGTCAGTAAACCAGGCGCCTCACGTCCCAGTGGCTGCCCAAAGGCAGAGAGCGGGACGTGCAGAGCGCCATGTAAACTGGTGATGTTCGCATCCGGCTGTATAAAGTGAGGTAAACTCAAGGTGCACGCACCAAATGTTAATGTCTTTTAAATGTTTTAACCACGCTGCCCAATCGCTAGTTAATGACATTGGTATGTCTCAGACAATGCATCAACATGCCTAACCGTCAACATGAAACCAGTAAAAGGAGGGACATATAAACGCACCCATTACTAATGGCTAAAGGCATAAACACACTAACGTAAATGCTATGAGGTAAAAATGCTGCCAACAGTTCCTAATGTATATGCTTAAACGCACCAACTATTATTGGGTGTTAAATATTATAACTGCGCTGTCCAATTACTTGCTAATGTCATTGCTAAGTCAAACAATACATCAAAAATACCAAACAGTCAACATGAAACAAATAGAAGAAGGGGCATTTAAGCGCACCTATCACTAATAGCTAATGGCAAAAAACATAATAACGTGTTTTCCTCTGTAATGCACAATAAGGTTAATGCTAAGAGGCGACATTGTCGCCAACACTTGGTAATATATATATATGCGCATATCGTATATTACTAGCCACTAGTGTGCCAATCGCTGCTGATACATGAAAGTGTACTCATGCCATTCCTGGCGGAAGGGAATAAACCTCTGTGGAAAAAAGTTAAAGAATTGGGTCCTGAATACAGCATTACAAAAATATGTAAATATAGAGGGCATGCTTCAACAGTCTATGAGAAGTCTGTTTCCAGGATGTAGGCGTAGTTTAGGTCAGTGTACTACCTCAATGGAAAGTAATTAATCAAACGCATATCGTTTGGTAGAACGTGGGGGTCAAGTGATCACATTTTGCATAATCAAAATCAAAATTACAAATAAAGGATATATAAAATGAAAAATGCAGAATATATATTCACACTCAGTCAAACTAGAGTCTGAATTAAATACTTTAAATGTAGCAGAGAAAATGAATTTCGAATGGATTGTGTCCTCCCATGTATTCCTTATCTTTGATATATTCATTCCCAGCTTGCTGGTCTCGGAAAAGAAATTTCAGTAGAGAGCTCTGCACATCGATGTCCCTCAGAGGCCTCCGTATCGGCGTCAACGTCATCATAGGTATAAATAGTTGCGCGCAGCGTCCGTTGCTCAGTTCTGTTTTTCTGTGCTTTGTAAGCCTCGGAGACGTAACACTCGGTTCCTCAGTGTTTAAAAAACTTTGAAATTTTGTGAAGCAAAAACATTGAATCTTCAAACCACGATGGCATCATCATCAGCTCCATCGACGTCCTGATCTGGCTTTAAAATTGCTGGGATTGTGGGGAAAAGATGTCTTTGACTGATCCCCACAGGATCTGTCTATGGTGCCTGGGCTTAGAACACCCGTGTTCAGAGTATGAAGAATGTCTTTCTATGACGGCGAAAGCCTTGAGGGAGCGTATGGGGTAGCTGGAGAAAGGTAAGACCACAAAATCTGTTACCCCTTCAAAAATGACCTCTGATGAGTTTAGACAGTAGTCTCCTCGTCAAAAAAGAAAGCACTCCTGTTCGAGGTCTCAGTGGATCACACCACTCATCTGCTTCAAGACACAATAAGAAGAGGCGCCATAGATCGCCCTCATCTTCGTCTTCCAGTTCCCCAGAAAAAGTAGCTTGCCGCAGTAAGTACAGCTCCCCCGCTCAGTGGGAGGAATTTCGTTTAAAAATGTTAAGGGTCTTCGAGAACGCATACTTGCCCCCCTTGGAGATACCTAGAGGCGATACCCCGGGTAAAAAACCTGATTAACATAAAAGCTGTGAGTCGTCGACCTCGGCAAAACATGCTCCTTGAGAGCATCATGAACCCTCGAATAGAGAAAAAGCCTCTATGACGCAAAAGACGTCGACCTTACCTTTGATGTCCAAAACTGTGTCATTGATGCCATCGACAACTTTGTCAAAGGGGAAATTAACGACGCCTTGTGCCCTTTCGACACCGTTCGCACCCGAGGTATCAGAGTCTCCTTCGAGAACGTCGAGACCAGTGCCATCAGCGACATCAAAGCAAATCCCCCGATAACATTGAGGCCAATCTCGAGTACATCGACACCTTTCAGGATTACATCGAGACCTATGACATCTACCTCAAAGATTTCAAGTCTTTCCTGGCCAGTGATGACTAATATAGCCCCCTCATCACTTGAGATGGGCTTCACACCTCTTCCACGCTCTGATTATTTCAGGGCTTTATCTTCCATATATGAAGAAGGGGAATACTCAGATTCAGGAAGGCCCTTTGGTCTACAACCTACAAGACCTTCTCTACCAGAAGAATGTATACCAGAAGAGGTCAGGCTAAAGGATCTGTAAGAGTCAGTGGTAGATGTAGATGTAGACTTTAGTAAACCAGAGCCTGATAACCATGCAGAAGGAAATTATAGGTTACTTATGAAAAGGGTAATGGAGTACATGGGGTGGACGACACCCACACCCACTTTTGACCAAGATGACAGGACGGACATTTTAGATAAGGGACCTCGAGAAGACCCTATAGTTCCCTTCCATACAGCCTTGCAGAAAAAAGTAACCACAAATTGGGAGACTCCAGTAGTAATTCCTGAAGTCAGTGAAAAACTCTGCAAAATATAGGACATCGGCTACAGGCCCTCCTTATTTATCTAAAAACCCGACTCCAGAGAGTTTAGTAGTCCAAGATGCAACTTCATCAGGCAGACAATCAGCATACCCCACAATACCTCAGGATCGTGACGACAAGAAATTTGACGCCATAGCCAAAAAGGTCTTCTTGGGATGCAGCATGGCTCTTAAGTCAGCTAACATCACTTGCACACTGGCAAGATTCAGTCACACCCTTTGCGAGTGTGCTTCAATGGCGGCTGACCACCTCCCCGAAGGAGAGGAGAGAGACAGTTTCTTGAACATTATCAAGGACGGGAGGGATGCAATGTGTGAGTCCCTCCAATCCGGTCTCGACTCTGTTGATAGCATCAGCACAACCATGGCGGCTGGTACCACAATCCGCAGATTTGCGTGGTTGCGGAAATATGGCTTTGCTCCTGATGTGCATTCCAGACTTCTGAATATGCCCTTTGACAGCACCCATCTAGTTGGTAAAAATGCTGACAGTTTGGAGAAGTTGTAAACTTCCAAAGCAGCGGCCAAATCCCTTGTTTGTTTGTTTGTTTGTTTGTTTATTTGGTATAGCGCAAAACCAAACCCGAAGGGGTAGCTGGGCGCAGACAGTACAAGGATACTTGAGAACTTGGTTACAGGAAAAATACAGTTATACAGTTCATATTACTAACAAAGTTGCATGTACAAGAAAATGCGAAACTACAGTTCAAGCTGGTTAACCAGATATCAGTTCATATAGTTACAGTCATCTAGGGTCTCTAGAGCAGGTGGCAATGGGATGGTCAAGCTAAGTGTCATTGGAACGTATCCAGGTGAGGACTTTCCGCCTGAAGCTAGGGTAAGGTTGGTCCATTCTGAGATCCAGAGGGAGTTTGTTCCAAGTTTGCGCAGCTATGACCGGAAAACTGGAGCCGCCAGCTGTACTCTTTTTATATCTAGGCACCACTAAGGTATAGGTGTTAGTCATTCTAGTAGGACGGTTTGAGGTTCTCTTGTTGACTGTTTACCAGGTAAGGGGGAGCTATATTGTTAAGACATTTGGAGGTGAGGGAGAGTGTTTTGAGGGCAATCCTGTCTTTGATTTTTAGCCAGTGGATATTTTTCCTAGAGGTGGAGATATGAGCTATATTAGGAATATTTAAAGCTACTCTAATAGCGTTGTTTTGGAGAGTTTGGAGTTTATCAAGGATATACTTGTTAGATCCTGCATATAGGGCATTACAGTTATCCAACTTGGATATGATGAGTGCATTAGCTAATGTAATGCAACTAGTCTCAGTTAGAAATGGTCTACATGCTCAGATCAATTTGCAAGTATATGCAGTGGAAGATGCTAGTGAGTTAGTTTGTTTCTTGAAGGTGAGCGCTGAGTCGAGATAGACCCCAAGGGTTATGACTGCAGGCATCACTTTGATGACATTATTGTCGATGTGTAATGAGGCATAGTATGGGTCAAGTTTTTTGATGGCCAGCTCTGAGCCGAGGATCAGTAACTCAGTTTTGTCGTCATTCAGGCAGAGGCTGTGAGATGCCATCCATGCCTGAATGAGGAGATATATCTTATTTACAAAGGCCGTGTCTTCCAAGAAGTTGCCCGAAAAGGGGATAAGGATCTGAGTGTCATCTGCGTAATTAGTGTAGATGATACCCAGTCTGTCCAACTTGTCAAACAGGGGCTTAGTAAAGATGTTATACATCGTCGGAGATACACATGATCCTTGAGGGACACCGCATGAAACTTGTGTGTGATCAGCGGCTGCTAGGGGGGAGAAGACTCTCATTGTTCGGTTTGCAAGGAAGTATTGTACCCAGGTTATGGCATCACTTGAAAAATGAGCGGCGGAGCTGAGGTGATTGCATAAGACTGTGTGATCTACCAAGTCGAAGGCCGCGGATAGGTCAAGGAGGAGTAGCATAGCTGATTTGCCAATGTCCTTCAACTCGTCAATTTGGGTCTTGAGGTCAATCAGGGCTGTTTCAGTACCATGAAGGGGACGGAAGGGGACGGAAGCCAGATTGCCGTGAGCCTAGTAGATTGTTAGTTTCTAAGTAGTCCTGAATTTGCAGGTACGCTACTCTGTCAATAATTTTAAGCAGAAATGGGACAGTGGTGATAGGTCTGTAATTTGTCGGTATTGCGGGGTCAAGTGTTTGTTTTTTTAGCAAGGGGAGCACCCAAGATTGTTTGAGGTTATTGGGCACTAGGTTAAACTTAAAGGATGCATTGATGAGTTTAGAGATGAAGGGGGCTAGGTCTCTAGCTGCATCTTTTATAATTTGGGCAGGGCAATTGTCTCCTTTGCAGTTGGAGGGCTTTAGAGATAGTATGTTTTTTTCTGTCTCCAATATAGATGCTTGTCTGAAGCTAAATGGGTGAGGGGTGTTAGGCTGGTTTGGAAGGAGCTGTGGCTGAGGTGTAGGCTCTGTTGGCAGGAGCAGGGATGCTTTTTTATTGGCAATTTTGGTTTGGAGCAAGCTAATTTTGCCCGCCAGGGCATTTTGTATATTAGTGCACCAGAGCTTATTTTTAGGAATGTTATCAGTCGGGGTATGGGTGATTCCATTTCACGGAGGATGGAGAATAGCTCCCTGGTATCTGATTTGGCCTTAGATATTCTATCATTAAAGGTATTTCTTTTAGTGCTTATGATTTCCTTTTTATACTGAGTGGCTAATTTGATTTTGTTCTCCTCAGTGGGTGAGTGTTGCCAAATCGACTGCAGCTTTCTTTTTTGAAGTCTGAGGTCTTTCAAGTGTGGTGTGAACCAGTTGTTTAGGTGACAAAGTTGTTTGCTTTTGCGTGTTTTGGTAGGGGCAATCAAGTCAAGTGCCTTGATCATCGTGCTGTTATAGGCTTCCACAAGCGACGTGGGGTCTGTGATGTTATCTAGATTGTCGAGAGTAGGGAGGAGGTGGGGTAGGAGTTGTTCTGCTGTGATGTCTTTTTTACTTCTGGTAGGGAGTGGCGGGCCATAAGTATAGGTTTGGGTTGGATAAGGTCAAGTGAGGCATTGAATACAATTAAATAATGGTCAGTCCAGGATTGTGGCATTATGTTGCTAATGCTAATGTTGCAATTCCAATCAGCAACCCAGTCTAGGGTCCTGCCTTTGGCATGAGTAGGGGAGGAGACTTTTTGTGTTAGGGCGTAGTCATTCAGAAGTGAGGCAATAGATAGGGCGTGTTTGTCATTACAGCCATTAAAGCCCAGGTTGAAGTCTCCCAGTAATAGAATTTGAGCGTGGTCTTTAGTATTATTAGTTAGGATACTTGTTAGGTCGTCTTCAAAGGTTTCTATTGGTCCGGGTGGTCTGTAGATGACATACATGGTGAGGGTGCGGTTACAAGAAAGGTGAAGTTTAGCAGTAAGGAATTCACATGAAGGAAATAGCAAGGTAGTAGCTAATCTGATGGGTAAGGTCGATTTATGGTTGATAGCTAGGCCACCTCCTTTGGTGTTGGGTCTATCGACTCTTAGTAGTTGGTAACCGTCAGGTATAGCTAGCATGATGGCAGGGCCAGCCGCCTCATGGAGCCATGTTTCGGTTATGACTAGTAGGTCTAAATTCTCATTGGTTAGAGTGTCCGAGATCTCTGTGGCGTGGGCTACCACGGATCTGGCATTGATGAGAGATCCAGTTAGAGATAGGGTGCTAGTTGGTTTAGTCGAGGGAAGTAGTTTATTTTTAGTGGGGGTGACTCTTTGTGCAGGTGACTGGTTAGTAGTTATGGGGGCAGGGTGGAGAGTGGCAGATTTGAAGTATTGCGAACGTTTGTTAGCTAGATCGATATAGCCTCTATAGTTGTGGTGGAATGATGGTTCATGAAGACGGGACAATCTTGCCCTCAGTCTCATGTTTCTGTCTTTAGGAGGGTATGAGGCAGCGGATGCAAGTGCCATGGTGGTGAGGAGGCTCAGTACAAGGTGTAAAGTTTGGTATTGGGTGATTTTCATTATGGTCGTGGGCAGGGAGGAGTTGATGATAGGCAAGTCCAAGTTCGGGCTATAAGTGTAGACTGGTGCTACGTTCGAAGGCGTGTAACTATATAAGTTATAGCACTTCAGTAACAGGGAAGTCTAAGTAATCTATTAAGAGACCGTATAATGGTAGTTGGGTAATCTAGGCAAGTACAAATGGGCTGGGACCTAGGTAGGCAGGCAACTGCCCAGTACAAGTGGTGGCAGACTAGGCAGGTACAGATGAGCTAACTAGGGCAGTGTATCACCTAAATGCGAGAGTCACAGTGCAGCCAAAAACACATTGGGTACATAAAGTAACTAGGGCAGTGTTTTACCTATTGACGACCATAAGGCACAGCACAAATCGGAGGCATAACACAAAGCAAGTGTGGTCTATTGGCGACCATAAGGCACAACACAAATCAGAAGGCACAAGTCAGGTGAGGTCTATTGGCGACCATAGGGCACAGCACAAATCAGAGGCATAACACAAATCAAGTGTGGTCTATTGGCGACCATAAGGCACAACACAAGTCAGAAGGCACAAATCAAGTGTGGTCTATTGGCGACCATAAGGCACAACACAAATCAGAAGGCACAAATCAAGTGTGGTCTATTGGCAACCATAAGGCACAACACATTTGGAGCTGCAATTCGACAAAATCCAAACTACCCCACAGGTACGCTCTGGAAGGGTAGGTCCTTTTGCTTTTACTCCGGTTTCAGAAAAGGCAGAGGACAGCCAGCTCAAAGGGGCCAGAGACGATTCACCAGTAGACGGGGCAAAGGTACCAAGTCTGCATCCGCAGGTGCTGCCTTGCCTTCAGCACTTGCGTCAGCCGCTCCAAAACCGCTCTGACGTCTTACTACACAAGATACCAGTAGGAGGCAGGTTATCTCAACATCTGACAGAATGGCAGGCTATTACTTCAGATGCTTGGGCATTGGAAACAGTTGCCCAAGGTTACTGCCTGCCTTTCCTACACACCACTCAGTCATCCACCGGGGAACAACTCTTTGATGTTTCCAGACCCGCTCTTTATGCAGGAGATTTTGGACCTGCTAGAGAAAGGTACTATAGAACCGGTACCTGTACTGGAGAGGAACAAGTGTTGGTACTCCCCATATTTCCCAATTCCGAAAAAGGACGGAGTAATGAGACCCATCTTGGACTTATGAGAATTGAACAAATTCCTCAGGAAAGACAAGTTCAAGATGGTAACCATTTCTCAGATCCTTCAGGCCCTCCAACTTCGGGACTGGTTGGTACCTCAGGACCTTCAGGATGCTTACTTTCTTGTGCCAATCCATCTGAAACACAGAAATTACCTGAGGTTCGCCATTGGCAGCTCTCACTATCAATTTCGGGTTCTGCTATCTGGGCTGACCTCCGCCCCAAGGGTTTTCACCAAGCTAATGGCGGTTGTGGCAACAAGTCTCAGGAGGGGAGGGATTCATATCTACCCCTACCTTGACGACTGGTTGATCAGAGCATTGTCCCCAGAACAAGCTCGAGATAATCTGGATTATGTTTGCCACTTCCTCCACAGGCTGGGCTTCTCCCTCAACTTCAAGAAGTCCCATATGATACCATGACAGAAACCCCAGTTTATTGGAGCAGTCCTGAACACATCCTTGGGAAAAGCTTCGCCACCAGAGGTGAGGGCTCAAAATATTCTACAGATGGAGACCAGATTTCAAAATGCCCAGCATCTGCCGGCCTTCGTCATTTTGAGGTTGCTCTGCCTCATGGCATCCTGCATTTGTCTAGTGCCAGAGGCTCACCTGAAAATGAGGTCTCTCCAGTGGACTCTAAAGACCCAATGGTCACAATTCTCAGGAAAGATGTCAGATCTCCTACAAATTCCGAAAAGAGTTGCACGGGACCTTCAGTGGTGGGCCTGTCGGGTGAACATCTTAAAAAGATAACCGTTTTGGCAACCATAGCCGGAGATAACAGTAGTGACGGATGCCTCACTCACGGGGTGGGGAGTCCATGCCAACGATTCGACCATCAACGGTCGTTGGTCTCCATCGGAGTCCAAACTACACATCAACCTATTAGAGCTGAGAGGAATCGGGCTAGCACTGAAAGCTTTCCAGCCATCAGTACAGGGAAAACATGTTCTGATAATGACGACAACACAGTGGCCATGCACTACTTCAACAAAACAGGCGGCGTAGGGTCACTGCCACTGTGCAGAGAGGCAATGCAGCTCTGTTTCTGGGCAATTCGAGAAGGAATTTCTCTATCGGCAGTTCACCTAGCCGGAGAGGAGAACACGGCAGCGGATGCTCTGAGCAGGCAGAACACAGTCTCCCACGAGTGGAAACCAGCTCAGGAAATCCTTCAAGAGATCTTCACCGTTTGGGGAACCCCTAAGGTGGATCTGTTCGCAACGAGTCTCAACAGGAAATGCGAATGGTACTGCTCCAGGGAATTTCCCCCAAGAGGAGCTCTAGGAGATGCGTTTGTGGTGGACTGGGAGGTTCGGCTTCTATACGGTTTTGTCCAGTCCCCGTCATTCCTCACATAATAAGGAGGTTGAGAAGATTCTGGAAAACCATGATCCGAATTGCCCCGACTGGGCCAAGAATACATAGTACCCAGATCTTCTAGACATGTCCATCTGTCCTCCGATTCGTCTTCCACAAAGAGTAGATCTTCTCTCACAAGAGGAGGGTCGGGTTCTCCATCCAGATATCAGAACTCTCAACCTTCACGCATGGTTTCTGAAAGGCTGAGATACAAAGATTGGGACCTCCCAGATGACGTAATGGAGGGGTTGGTATACTGCTGCCGTTGGAACAAATTCTGCAGCTGGTGTAGAGATTAGAATATTGACCCTTTTTCATGCAACATACCGACAGTATTATCTTTCCTACTACACTTAGCAAAATTAGGGCTACAAGTCGGCACAATTAAGGGTTATCTCGCTGCGCTATCAATTTTCAAACGCACAGCTGAGGAACCCTCATATTTTAAGATGCCTTTTAGTCATTCAATTTCTAAAAGGGTTGACTAATGTCTACCCTCCAACTCCTTTTCAGGTTCCCCTGTGGGACTTAAATCTAGTTCTGAAATTTCTAATAGGCACTCCCTTTGAGCCCCTCCATTTCTACCCATTAAGATTTCTCACTCTAAAAACTGTTTTCCTAGTGGCTATAACATCTGCCAAAAGAGTGAGCGAACTACAAGCTTTATCTTGCAAACCTCCACATTCTATTTTCCACAAGGATAAAGTAGTTCAAGTGAAGCCTAATTTCCTCCCAAAGGTTGTGTCAGAATTTCATATTACGCTGAAAATAACATTACCTTCATTCTACCTTGCCCCTCATCCTGGAAAGAGGAGGAAAGATTGTACAGACTTGATCCAAAGCATGCTTTGAGTTTCTTCATCAGCAGACTTGCAAGACTTGGGCACGCAGACCAATTGTTTGTGGGGTATGCAGGACGTAAACTAGGCCTAGCCTTCACCAAATAAACCATCTCAAGATGGATAATTTTAACTATCCTAGAATGCTATAAATTGGCAGGAAAAGACCCCCCTAAAACTCTGAGGGCTCATTCAACCAGGGGTATCGCAGCTTCGTCAGCTCTCCAGAGGGGAGTTCCAATAAAAGACATCTCTGCAGCTGCCACATGGTCATCTGCACATACCTTTACCAGATTCTATAGTCTAGACTCCTCCACTAACCAAGAAACTAAATTTGGAAAAGCTGTGTTGCACTCTGTGCACACTTAAACCATATGAATTTTTACTCCAGCCTCCTGTACACATTACTGCTTTGGGAGTCTATGAAAGATAAGGAATACATTGGAGGACACAATCCATTCGAAGAACAAGTTACTTACCAACTGTAATGTTCTTTCGACTGGATGTTCCTCCCACGTATTCCTTATCGCCCCTCCCATCCTTCCCCATAGTAAAACTTCCCTTGTAGTTGCAGCCTACGTTCCCAACCATCTCATCCTGGACAAACAAAGCACTTCAAAACGGAACTGAGCAACGGATGCTGCGCGTGACTTTTCATACCTATGATGATGTTGACGCTGATACGGAGGCCTCCGAGGGACATCGACTCGAGGATCATCGACGCGCAGCGCCCTATACTGAAAAAACATTTCCAGGGCAGCAAGCTGGGAATGAATATATCAAAGCTAAGGAATATGTGGGAGGAACATCCAGTTGAAAGAACGTTACAGTTGGTAAGTAACTTGTTCTTCTTCGTTAATCCCATGTGGGCTAAGGGTACCAAGGCGGTCAATCCAGAAAGTTTCTCTTTTGTCAAGTTTCAGATTGATGTCATCATGTGGGTTGGTTATGTTCACCACCTCTATGATTTGGAATCTGATCTGGGATAAGTTATGTCTTTTTTCTAGCCATTGTCTGGCTACCGCTGAATTAATGTTGGAATTGTGTATACAAGATCTATGTTCATTCCAACTCGTCTTTGCCATGCGTTTAGATTTGCCTACATAGTATAAACCACATGGGCATTTGATTGCATATATAATGTTAATGCTGTCGCATGTAGCACAGTCCTTCATTTTAATCTTCTGGCCAGTTCGGGGGTGGTTTATCTTGTCGCCTTTGGTTAGGAAAGAACAGTTTGCACAATGTAGGCAAGGAAATGTACCAATTCATGATGTGATGGGTTTCTTCATTGGCGTTTTAGTTGAGACCAATTCATCTCGAAGATTCCTACTTCTTTGCAGATATCAAAGGTTCGCTGAATAGATGTACTCTGAGGTCACAGTTGAGTATTTGCCAATTCATGGCTGTGCCTAATACTTGAAGGAAGAATTTGTCTTTGAATTGAAAATACAAGTTCTCTGCAATGAATTGCAACAGTATCAAGATGAACTCCTTATACGCTCCAATTTCTGTAGTTCTGAGGAGCCTCCATTTGATGGCTTCTTGCCCAAGATCATGAGGTATGGAGGTGTAAAGACTCTTGACATCTGCTGTGAATAAAATTAAGTTGCGCTTGATTTCAGTGGATCTCAAAAGTTGAAGAAAGTGAGTCGTATCTCTGATGTATGTGTTTGTTTGTTGAATAAGGGGTTGAAGAAAAATGTCTACGTATTTGCCTAGGGGTTGTAAAGGGCCTCCCTGGTGGTTTTACGGCATCTTTATGAACTTTTTGAAGCATATAAAAATTAGGAATCCTCGGGTGTTGATTGAGTACAATTTTGTATGCGTTATGGTTAATCCAATTCAAACTTTCCGCCTAGTTTAAAAGTTCAAGATTCTGTGTGATCATAACCATGGGGTCTCTATCAAGGGGGGCATAGATGTTAAGATGTCCCAGTTGTCTGAAGCATTCAGCTTCATAGTCATTGGTGTTCAGAATCACCAGTGCCCCGCCTTTGTCAGCCAGCCGTATCGTGATCTCTTTTGTGCTATACAGATTCATGATCAAATTAATTTCATGGGGTTTTAAATTCTTAGTGTTTGGGCGCTTGCAATTAATTTAATCTTCTAAAGATCCTTGAGGACCTTTCTATGAAAAATGTCGACCGAGGGGATAGAGATAGGTGACATGAAGTGACTCTTCGCTTTGAATTCTTTGAACTCTGCTATTTCTTGTTAGTTAGTGTCTAGTTCATCAAAGAACACCTTTAATTTCAATTTTCTTGTAAACCGGAACAGTTCGACCTTACTATCAAATAAAGATGTAGCATATGTAGGTACAAAGTGTTAGGCAGAATCCTGTGCAGTTCACTTGGGGAACACTTCAAAAAGATTAAGAATACAGGAGCAGCAGTAAACCCAATTGGTAGCAGTCTGCACCACCCAGATTTACCTGGTAGCTGTGGCTGAGCAGTCAGACTTCTCTCAAGAAGAGTAGCGCAGTATGCAGAGTATACACAGTAGGGCCAAAACACAGTAGAGCAAACAAACACTGACCAGAGCTTTGTATAAAAACTATATAGTTATTTATTTAAAACACACTTTAGGTAATACACTAGCACTCTCAATGAAAAGTAATCTAAAACAGTCAGGTAAGTATACACACCTCCCTTGATAACTATCAGACAAGTCAGGGTTAAAGCATAACTATTTGTTAAGACAGAAGTGAGCGCTTAACCTAGATGGCACTCCAATAGTGTAGTTAAAGGGAGAGAAAAAGGCAGAGCATAAGAATAAAACAGTTCCCAACACTTTTAAGAGTTCAGAGCAAGGGGAGAAAGGCAGGTTATGCTGCAGGGCCAAAGTTCATAGGCCAGGCCCACTTTAAATGGAGCAAAGCGAAATATGCTCAGGATCACACGGTTTAAAGTGCACTGAAAGTCTTTGCAGAGTGTTCAAAAGAGTTTGGGGTGATTCAAAAGATATAGTTAGAGGTCTGGAGCCAACCCAGTATAGAAGCCAAGGATTTAAGGGTCACCTTTAGCAATCTGTAGAAAGGGAGGCCAGGCAGGACACAGTACCTTAAAGAGAAAGGAAGCTCCAGCGGGGGCTGTTGTTCCTGGCAGTGGTTGCAGTTCGTTGTTCCGACCAGGGGAAGAGAGGATCTCGTCGAGGAGGAAACTTGGAGTCGTTGCACTGCACAGGGATGAAACAAGCCGCGGAGTTCCCGATTAAAAGGTGCAGTCCTTTTATTCGCGGTCAAAAGTGGTGAGCTTGGCTATCCGGCCGCCGGGCTGCTTGGCACGGGCGATTCGACCAAAGGCCGTCTTTGGAAGGCGAAAAGGGTGAACTGGTTGGTCCCACCAGCTCAGAGGAAGAAGACTCGTCCAGCAGAAGATCTTCTCTTGTCGTCGGGAAAGTGGTGAGGTAGCTGCAGCAGGGCTTCACCGGTGGTGGTGTTGTTGCAGATGGCTCAGCTTCATCCCTCTTTGGATTCTTAGGTCCTGTGGCGACTTCTGAAGTTCCAGTCCCAAAGGCCCTGCTTTTATCCATAAAAACTCCCATTCATCAGCCTAGCTGTCAATCACACATGCTAAGTGGTTGGGCCAATCAGAGTAGAGTGCGACTTGGGTTGCTAAGGCAACGCAGTCCAGGGTGCCAATCCCCCCCCCTCCACCCTTCCTGTGGAACCCAGACAGAGTGGCACCACTTGGAGGGCTTCTGTGGAGAATCCCGCCAAAATAGTGGAACAAAGGGCTCGACCTTGGTCAGAGTTACAGAGATGGACACAAATGCCATTTTAGAATAGAGTTCTGGCAAAAAGACCCAACCGGTGATTTAATATTAAATAAATAAACAGGCGATATCTTTAATATTGCACCAAAAAGGGGTGCGTTTAAAATGAATGGGAAAATCCCATAGAGCATATTCCGGTGGAATATTTCGCGTGGTAACCACTGCCACCAGCCAGAAACTCGATGAGGGGGGACGGAACAGTGCCCCCTCGAAAACAGATCCAGGGGCAATCGAATTACCCCTTACCAGTACTTCCACAATATGATGGTTTGTACTGGTTCTGTTCACAATTTTGGACTAGTAAAGCCAATGGTCACTTTACAGGCCATGGGAGACAGTAGTCAGTCCCAGGGTATGGAGTCTATGTTTGGGGGTCACTGTGACACCCCTGTGGTACTGCACTGAGGGTGCTGTGTACCACACATACAGAAAAAACAGATGATACTCTATGGAGTAAAAAGGAAGCCCATAGCCCATAAGCACATAACAAGTCAAAGACATACCTCAAATCATGCCTAAGAGTGGGAGTAAAAGAGTCTCACTCTTAGCAGGAGAAAAAAAAAGAAAATCCTGCAAAGCTGCTGGGGGACTCACTAGGTTTGGGAATTTAGCCTTATAAGAGAATTTTCCCTAACACAAGGCTTGAGCCTTTCTGAAAAGTTTCTATCTCAGTTGTCAATGGTCTATTGGAGATGTTAATCACTAAGTTTTCTTCTGTTGCAGTCTTGTCGGAGGGCCTTCTTTTTGGTTTCCTTTTGCCTCTTCGCATTCTTTTGGTCTGGTGCCTAAAAATAAACAACAGTTGAGGTACTTGCTGACTCTGTTGTGGTAGTGTTATTCTCGTTTACCTCAGTTGATGTGCCTGCTAGAGTCAGAGCTTGACGCATTGCTAGAGTTATTAGTTAAGTTGCCATGTGGTATAATTGGTGGTTGTGGTCCGTATTTTTCCATCCACGTCTTTCCTAATGAGATATTCCATTTGTTTAATGCGTTTTGAAGCATCTTTTGGTGCAGATGTCAATTTGCAAATTGAAGTGTCACCTATGAGGCCTAGAATGGCTTTAACTTTTTCAGATGTGAAACCTAAGGTTTCTGCACATTTCATTGTCAAACCCTCAATGTCTTCGAAGGACATGGTTATCCGTTATGGTTACGTTACAGCAGTGTGCCTCCCCCTGACAGTGTCTCGAACGTGGAAAAATGCAAAAGAAGAGGGTGGGTACAACTCAGTTTTAGAAACAGTGAATATAAGTTCAGGTTTGTAAAGATGAACATTTAGTGGAGCAGCCTGTGTAAAGTCCACAGACACCTGGACTCAAAATGAACCACAAACAAAAAGAGAGTGCATCACCCAGTCAGACCCACGAAACAAAGAAAGGACTAACCATCAGGCTGTAGCACAGGCACAAGTTGAATCTGAAGTAGCCCGGTTTGGGTGAAACTCATTGTTCTGTCATGTCCTTGATGTCCATCAATAAGGAGAATAAATAATTAAACTGACCACCTGAGAGACTGGAGAATTATTTTCCTTACACCGTTTATTAAGGAGCGAGTGCCGCCGCCTTATTGCCGAGGGGGAAACCTTTCGGCTTTGCTTACATTATTTGACACAGTTCGGCCGTGTGTTTGGGCAGGCACCTGCGTCAGGCAAATCTATGCCTGCAACGTTTCCAGCAGAGAGAGTGCACAGAAGCCGGTAAAGTTTACTTTTGAAATCCAGAGCTGGAGTTCACACGCCCACAAAGAGATAAGCAACAGAAGAAGGGGAAGCGACTGCAAATCGCAGAGATACAGCCAGCCCATTAGTCCTGTTTTAATGACGTGGAGCGGGAAGAAGGACACAATCAAATGTGTTATTGAAGGCACTACACAAACTAAACTAGAAGTGTGAGGAGACTGTAATCTGTTACATCTGAAGTATCAAGACTTAATTCTCAGCCCTGTGGACAATATCACTGTATTATTAAGATGGACAAAGAGGACTGCAGAGATGCAGAAGCTTCAACACTTTTTAACGAGACCCTCCACCTGAAAGTCACCAAAAGTCCTCCTCTGGGACCAATCAAAACAGTCGAACAAAAGATGTTTAAACTGGAAAAACTGCATAAAAACGAAACAAACAAATGGTGGGAAATAAAGTAATTGCAAATGTTTATAGAGACCAAGCTTATACCAAGGGGATTAAGGATTCTGACTATCCCAACCTTTAAAGATCCAGACCCGGGTATGCTGCAAGTGTGGGGAGAAGCTACTAATGGGTGTTCCTTCAAAATGCTGACCATTCTGGTCAAATATGCCAAAAGTGACAGAGAAAGCATTGATAGAGATCAACAATTTAGAGGCTTCTATATGTACAGAAACAGATTTCAGTGCTGCAAAGGATCTCAAGGCTAAAATGGATAAAAATGTTGAAAGATATGAAAATTAAACCAAGGATAGAAAACAGAAAATTCCTGAGACAAAGATGACTATGCCTGGGGTAGAATATATACATTTGCGAGAAAATATGACAATATGAGAAAGGGGATGTGAACAGAGCAAACTACCAAGATCTCACCTCCTGCAGAAGTAGAATCTGAAACAGAATATGGAGCCAGTACATCCACTGAGACGTTGATCAGCAGTAATAAAGACACTCCAATTAGACTCTGTTTTTTAGAGGAAATTAGACTGTTACACCAGGTGGGCAAAACAACCTTGGGAAGAAACCCAGGCAGAGGCAAGACAACGACGCAATGAAGGAACACGAGGAAGAGCAGACATGGAAGGAGGGGAAAGAAGCAACGAAAGAGACCAATCGAGAGTCCATCAGACGTGCTCTAGACAAGGGTGAAAGAAATAACACATAAGGAATGCAGATGATTAAACTTTCCAGCAGAATATTAATGAAACCAGAGAAAGAGGTACTAATGAAGGGTATCACCTTTTGCCCCACGGCTAGATCTGACTTTCGACAGACAAGAATAGACTTGTACTGCTTTATTTGCAAGGTGAGGTTGGCCACATTTTATGAGCACATAGAACAAACAGGCAAAAAATCCAAATGTATTTAAAATCCATCACTCCTCACCATCAGGGAGATACCTACACTATGTGCATTGCATTTACTGCAGAAAGAGGAAGCACCTAATCTGGGGGAAGAGACAAATAAAGATGAATGGGATATGGAGGTCCCAGACACAATAGACACCATGATGTCAGTGGACAGTAAACTAAAAAAGAAGTCTAAATTCAGCCCTGCAACTCCGAACAGTCCTAATATAGATCTCTTTGAAGATCCAGTAATAGAAGATCTGAAACGTCTGGCATCTAAGAGCAATTATCAAAAGAAATTCAATCTGACTATGGACCAATGGAAAGCAATGGAGGCCCTAAGGGCTGATAAAACCATAGTCATTAAACCATCTGACTGGGGAGGGAACGTAGTAGTGTTGAATGCAGTTGACAATATAGCAGAAGCGGCTAGGCAATTGAGAGAACCTGGCAACTGTAAGAAATTTACCACAATCCCCTATCCAGAATACAAGATGGAATTTGACAAAATGCTGCAGGATTGGTTTAATCGACGCCTACTGGAATGGGATGAAAAACAGTTCTTGACCAAAGACTTTCCAATAGTACAGATAATACACTTGGTTCCAAAAAGGCCAGAAGTGGTGTCTATAGATTCCCTTCTGGAGAATACCTCCAAATGTATGGACACATTTCTCTTCCCCTTCGTGGAAACCCTACCCTCTTACACCAGGAACACTACAGATTTTCTAAACAAAATAGATAGCATTCCATGGTGTGAGAAGTATGTATTGATCACCGTGGATGGGATGTAGTCTGACTCTATACATGCATCACTCGCCAACAAAGCATAGAGGCAGTGAAACGGTTTCTATCTACAAGGTCCCTTAGCTACAGGGAACACTCAAAAATGATTCTGGAAATGTTGTCCTTCTGCCTCACTCACAATTAATTTATGTTTGATGGGCAATATTACAATTAGCTATGCGGTACAGCTATGGGAAGGGAACATCAGTGGCCCCAATGTATGCCAATCTGTTTGTGGGGGCATGGGAAGAGGACATATTTGCCTCAGAATATCTTGTAGTACATACTAACAGAATCAAAATGTGGAACAGATACATAAATGAGTTATTGATTCTATGGGGGAGCTACAGTTAATGAGTGGCTACAATTTTTTAAATTAATGTCAATGATAAAAATGTGAAATTTACAGAACAACATAACAAGGTTGAAATTGTATTTCTGGACATCAAGGTCAAAATTGTAGAAGGTAAAATAACAGAACTGTACCGAAAAGACACTAACACAACTGCGGTATTGCATGTGGATAGTGCCCACGCCAAAATGCCTCAAAAACAGCATTCTGTATGGACAGAGTTAGCTTTAGAAGAGCAGCTTCAATCCAATCCAAACTGTCTCCTAGCCTTTTTCAATCAGTGAAGCCTGTAGAAAAGGTGGGTTGGCTGACAGAGAAACCAGAAGGTTTTTTCAAATGTACCAAATGGAAGGCATGCCTTTTTGGGATAAATGTACATACTTTTAAACATCCTAGGACTGGAAAAGAGGTTAAGATCAGCAAAATGATCACATGCATGACCAAATATGTAGTATATGTGTTGAAATGTAGCTGTGAACTGTGGTATATAGGCAGCACCAAGCTAGAGGTAAAAACAAGAGTACAGCAACACATAAGGGCGATCAAAAATGGTATAAAATCACTCCAAAGATATGTCACCCTTGAAATATTTTGCAAAACACTCAATGCCCAACAATCCCAGGGGAGGTATTCGAGAACAATGATTAAGACAAGCTGAATCTAGATACATCATAGATTATGACACCAAAACCCCCCAATGAGCACAACAAAGATGAGGAGCTAAACACATTTGTGAGCAACTAACCTATGATGCAAATTGTCCCTCATGAAGGAGAAAGAGAGTACTAGTAAACTCATAAACATCTAGTGACGATCAGGTTGAGGGTGCAACTACATTTTTAACTATGAATATGAAAAAGCATTCATGCAGCTAATCAAGAACAACATTTGCTTAGTCCAAACAGAAGGTCTACCCAACACATTCCCCTCAATGTTGTTTTAGGAAGAACTATGGGTTAACATTATCTCTCACATAAAGTGTAGACCATTTGTAAAATATATATTTAGTCTTTAGATAAGACTTGAATTAGGTCTATAGTTGACCTACAAGATGCAACATGCACTTTCAATAACATGGATTAATGCAGGTGTGTTCCTAATGGTATCCACAGGAGTCACTGGGAATTTCGCATAAGCATATGAGGCTACACTACTGTTAATTTGCACTATGCAATATGCACTTTATATGTAGATGCATAAAAAAAAGCTGCCATGCACTTAATGCAGAGAAGCACTGCAGCAAATTTGCACTGTGCAACTAAAAGTTTTACTGTGTAAGGAATATAATGATTTTATATCCTAGTAATAATAGGACAGCCTTATTTTTTATCTGAGGTTATATGGATATGAAGATATATTATGATGAATTTGCACCAGGCAGCATGCACTTTATGCAGAGATGTACTGTAGTGAACATGCACCATGCACTTATTATGGGCAAACAACGCAGTGAATCAGCATGATGTAATATGCACCCGTAGTACACAGGGATTACTGCGGTTGAATACTGGTGGAGATACTCCTTAGCACATGATATACCCGTTACGCCGATGCTTGCATTATACAGAGTCATTAGTTTGATAACACCTTGCACGTATCACCTTAGGAAGCTGATAAAGTGACTATCAAGTACATATGTATCATTTGCATGAGTATACTAATACATCATGTTATGCAATTCTGACATCTTGTTTTTCAAAATGTATCTTTTAGAGCACTATGCACTTTATGGACAAATATACAAAAAAGCAGGAAATATGAAGAGCAGTTACCCATTGGAGATATACTAACAGGACCGAACTATGTTTTTTTTTGGTATAATCTGTTTATAATATGTTTATTGGCATTTTGTAATAAGGTACCTTGAGCGAGCAGTTACATGCAGGTGAACAAGAATGCAATTGCGACCAAAAACGCTGCGCTACTCAATATTGATGTGACTTCAGTGTTGCGGAATGGCGCTTGTCTTCAGTTAGCAGTTATAGTTTCAACATAAACTACAACAACAACAGCAAACCACACCCCGCCCCCTCCACCTCCCCCCAAAAAAACAATGTGTTGCTCTTCCAGTGCTTTAAGAGGTCCAGGGCCATAAAAGTTCGGTCTTTGCTGCATTGATTACTCTGTTTCCCGGCAGTGTGGACCCTTGTCTCGTGCTGAGGTGTGTGGTGTGCTTGAGTTATGGGCAGGGGGGTTCCCCACCGTCACTGCGTTTAAGTGTATGGGTCAGTCAGTGCTCTGAATTGTAGTGCTCTTGCTTGTCTTAGAGGGTTCTTGGGTTGTTGTCGCATGATAGCCGCTTATTCCATCCTGCAGGTTTTCGCCAGGAGTGTGTTACGCGCAGCGGTAGTTGGTGATCAGTGGCTTTCCAGTGAGTGGTAAGGAGTTTCCTGGCCGTGAAGAGTATTAGGCCTATCAGTTTGGGCGTGAGCCCCTCGGTATGCCAGGCATCGGCATCCCCCCCCCTCCCCCCAGAAGCATCACCTCGGGCATGAACATGGTTATATCCCCACTCATTTCGCTTATCTGCTTATGCACGTCCCTCCAGTAGTGAGCAATTTTTGGGCATTGCCAGAGAACGTGCCCCATCGTGCCCAGGGTGTCGCACCCTCTCCAACATTTGTTCGTTTGGGAAATCCCCATCCGATGTAGAGTGGAGGGGGTGAGGTACAGTCACTGCACGATTTTAAACTGGATCTCTATTCCTGATGTTGGCAGAGATTAGAGGTATAGTAGCAAAGTAATCTAGAATATCCGTCACTTCGATTTGGGCCCCTAGGTCTTACGACCAGTTGCGTGCGAGTGTGCGGATCTGTCCCGGATTGTTCGGGATTGCCATTTGATAGAATGTGCATATGCGCTGGAAGGTAGTGCGCCATCTCCATCTCGTAGGGGACGGGGGTCCCTTGGCCCTGGGGTTGTGTGGTGTGGTGCCTCAGCGTGGTGCATATGCTATAATACATGAGCCAATCGCCCTGCCCCAGGCCCAGTTTAGCGCGAGCATCTTGGAACGCCTGCAGCGCCGCCCCCTTCTGTATGTCCATTATCCTTACATTGGCCCATTCATGGTCTTGCTTGGGGGGTAGTTTGCCTGCGTGTCCATAGGATAGTACCGCCCTGATGCTAGACCAAGGAGGTGCATACCTGGTTTGAATCTCTTGTGCTGTCCTAAGTCTGTGCCATCGGGTGAGCGTGGGCCTGAGTATGGGGTGTGTCCTAATGCTAGGCGGAAGTTTCTTAGGAGGAGTGGATATTATTTCGATTGGGTTTAGGGGTTTCATCAATGCAATCTCCATAGTCCTCCAGCTGGAGTGGTCTGATGTGTCTAGCCACCGTTTCACCCAGCACACTTGCACCGCCTGGTAATACGCCTTAAGGGAGGGGCGGCAAATCCGCGTTCAACTTAGTGGCTTGGAGGGTTGGGAGGCGAATTTTCACCTTCTTCCCTCTCCAGATGAATTTAGATATTGCTTTATCTAGCTCCTTTAGGGAGGTGGTTCAGGGGCTGACCGGGATCATCATTGCGATGAATGTGAGCTTGGGGAAAATAATTTATTTTTAGCGTATTTATCTGCCCGGTCAGGGAGAGGTTCAGGGTGTCCCACCTTTTCAGGTCCTGGAATACCCCCGATATTTTCTGGGGATAATTTAGGTCCCTGAGGTTCCCCAGTGAGGCACTTATATGGATACTGAGGTATTTGATGTTCTGTGTTTGTAAGACAAAGGGGGCTACCCCCCCTGGTCCCAGGGGATGTCTGGCCGCAGTGGCATTACCTCCGATTTTGCTGAAGTTTATTTTGTATCCTGCCATAGGACCAATCCGCCTAAGGAGTGTGCAGATGTATGGAAGGGCTTTCGGGCCGTTGCTAATGTATAGTAGCATGTCGTCGGCGTATAGGGATACGCAATGTTCCTCTCTTCCTTGAGCAATGCCCACCCAGCCCCTATCGGCCCAGAGCTTGATTGCGATTGGCTCTATGGAGAGGGCATAAAGTAGTGGCGACAGCGGGCACCCTTGGCATGTGCCCGACTGTAGTTCAAATGCGAGTGAGGTAGTGCCATTGGTTACTACAGCGGCTGTGGGGCGCATGTATAGGAGCCTTATTAGTTAGATGAGGTGGGGGGAAGCCATAGCGGGGTAATACTATGAACACGAATTCCCATTGAACCTTGTCGAAGGCCTTTTTGGCGTCAACTGCTAGTAGAATGTCCTCTGGGTTCCTCTACCCCGCCATTAGGTGTAGCAGCCTTCTTATATTGTCACCCGAGTGCCTAGGTCGTATGAATCCCGTTTGGTCTCTATGGAGGATGCTCGGGAGACTGTTTTCTATGCGCTTTGCTAGGCATTTCACTAGGATCTTGGCGTCAGCGTTTATGAGGGAGATGGGCCTATATGAACTGCATAAAGCCGGGTCCCTCCCCCTTTGTGGAAAACAATAATGTTTGCGACAAGCATCAATTGGGGCACGTGGCCTAGGGATGTTGCCTCGCTGAAGACTTCCTATAGGCCGGGCGCCAGGTCCTCTACTAGTTCCTTATAAAAGTCTAGGGCTAGGGCCATAGACCTAAGGGGCCTGTCATTTTCCATATAATATGCCTGGAACCAGCTAGTGTATGATTTTTGGGCCCTGTTGTCAGAGAGCTGGGCGATTTCGGCACAGAGTTTGTTCAGTGTGGGTTTTAGGAGTTTACTTCTGTTTTTTTTGTGTGATATCTCTACATTGGCCAGTTCGTCCGTTAGGCGGGAGGTTTCTTCTCCCCATGTTTTGCATTTGTGCGGCCAACTCGATGTGCAGTGTCCCCTCATGTAAGCCTTATAAGCATCCCAGCACTTATGAGCAGAGTAGCCGTGGTCTAGATTTGATTTCCAGAATCGCCCGGTTTCATTAGCCAGCTTTTCCACTAGGTCGGGATATTGGCGCATGCACAAGTTGAGCCGCCACAGAGGTGGTTGGTGTTGTGTGTCAGGGAGGAAGATTTTTAGGCTAACCGGAGCGTGGTCAGAAAGGGTGGTCGGGAGGATCACTCATTCTTTCACCAGGTAGCGAGCAGTTGCGGGAATGAGCCAGTAGTCTAGTCGCGAGTAGGAGTCATGCGGGTGTGAGTAGAATGTGTAGTCCTGTTTTTGCTCGTGTGTGTCCCTCCATATGTCTATCAAGCGGAGGTCCTGCATCAGTGACGTTAAGGCGATCCTCTTTTTGAGTGGGTTGGCGCTACCTGTTGTGTCCCCGAGGCGGTCTAGTTGGGGGTCCAGGGTAAGGTTTAGATCACATCCTTTGAATGTGAGGTTCCCCATATATTGCGCGCAAGATGCAAACAGCTGTGTAAAGAAATTTGAAGAGTCTGATGTGGGCGCGTATATGTTCAGTTTGGTGGCTGTGTGTTGGAATAGGTGGCCCTGGGCGAGTATGTATCTGTCCTCTTTGTCGGCTATTATGTGTTTGATCTGGAAAGGGATCTGTTTGTTGTTTAATAAAGATACCCTTCTTTTCGCATGGCATGGGGAGTGGATAGCGGTGCCCACCCTCTCTGTAGTTTCGCTAACTCTATAACGCCCAGATGTGTTTCCTGGAGGAAAATTATGTCCCCTTGGAGATCCCTCAGATTGTTGAGCATCCTTCTGCATTTGATGGAGTGTCCCAGCCCCTGGATTTTAAGCAACAGAAAGTGGATGGTGAGTGCCATGGTGTATGTGAGTTGGTGTGTACAGTGTGCTGTATATCAGTTTACCATGTCTCGGCACGTGGCGAGGTATGAGAGGTATGTTGTGTGGGCACCGCTGATGCATCCAAGGAGAGAGAAACTTATATTGACTCCAACGTGAGTCATTATCAACCAAACCGTGAGTTTCAAACGTTGGGTCGGCCTAACTTGCGGCCTAGCCCCAACAGTAGGCATTTGTGCCACTACAGTTGGTGAGGGGGGGCCCGGAGACCCCGGTGTCCTTCCTCACCCCGTGCCCACCCGACATCGGGTGTTTCTAGCCGCCATGCAGGCCAACAGGGCCAGCGGCATGTCTCCTCTAGCCGGGGATGGCTACATTAGCATGGAGCATACAGTTGCTTAGGTGTATTTTTAAGTCTGCAGTGAGTGCGCCTTTCAACAGGATCCAGAGTTCTGTTGCGAGACTGGGCCCGGATTGGGTCCGAGGGCGTTGGTCATGATAGGATTGCGAGGGCCACCGAGGCTGGGTTGTACAGTCAGCGCTTCGGCCCCCAGCTCTTTGGGCGTCTGTTGATCTTGTGCCATTTCCCGCTTGTGTGTGACCTTTCTGGGCTGGTGGGTCGGCGGGGATCCGGATGTCGGGGCTCTGTCTGGGGTTGTTCCAAGTCTGTTGTGACTATCTCCCTCTGTTGAAGGAAGCGCCAATCTGCATCCGGGTTTTCAAAGCTGTGCCATTGTCTATCTATTTGAATGTACCAGGTAGCAGGGAATTTTAGATAGTGGCGGAGTTCTGAGTCTTTCAAGGCCTCGAATATCGGGTTGAATTCTTTCCGGCGCCTCGAGACCTCCAGCGTGTAGTCGTTGTATATGCGGATGTCCGCGGGTCCTCTTTTTATAGGGCCCGCCGCTCTGTATGCTTTGAGGATTAGCATCTTATGTTGAAAATTGAGCAGGCGCATGGTCACGATCCTAGGTCGTTGGTCCAACAGAGGTTTGGGAATTGGCGCCTCCTTTCGATTGTAAGATCTTGTGGGTTCTCTATCTTGAGGGTGTCCCGCAGAAAGCCCTGCATGAATGTCTCGAGGCTCGCCCCTTCTGCGTTTAGAGGTAGTCCCACGAAGGTTGTTCCGGCGGGAGCGATTTTCTTGGTCATCTATCTTCTCACTGAGTCTCTGTACCTCCCTTTTGACCCCGTCGAGTTCTGTTTCAATGGTGGTGCAATTGTCTTCCAGTGCGCTAATCCGTTGCTCGTTGTCCATGATGTACTTGGCTTGTGCTGTCAGGTGGGCTTGGACTTTCTGCAAGTCACGCTTGATGTCCAATACTGGATTGTTTGTTTCTTGGGTCCTCTGCCCAATAATACGCATCTCTGCCAGGGTGGTTTGCCAGGATGGTTTGTAGTTGTGTTTGCACATCCATCTACGCTTTGTTACGGTTGGATCTCCTTGGCTGGGTTGGTGCAGTGACTGCTGGGGGCTCTGCTGATGGTGGGGCGCGAGTGCCTGTTTGCATCCCCGGGCGACGTACTGTGCCTGATCCGCCCCTTTGTGTTGATTTGGTCTGTGTGTCCCGTCTTCTTGGATCGGTGCTCCCAGCCAGCACCCCGTCTGCGTGGGTTTACCGGAGAGTTTGGGGGTAGAGAGGGCGTGCCTGTCTGGAGAATGAGAGAGACCCAGGCCCTGCTTATTTGTTGGTGCCTGTCGAAGCCTGGCCGGGTCCCTCTTTGTGGTGTCCCACCAAGTATGGGGAAGTATAGCAGGCCACGGGGCTGACGGGCTTCCAACTTTCTTCTGAGGGTCAGGTCCTGATGTCCAGCCTGTCACAAGTTAAAGGCCTTGCCTGGCGAACAGGCCTACTGGGTGCAGGCGGTCCGTTATATGCTGGTGCTTTTCTTTTTGGGGTGGCTGCGGGACAGTATGCCGCTGTAGTTGCCCCCTAGACTATGGGGGGGGTCTGAGTCCCTTTGCGTGTGATTTGGTTTGCCCCCACTCTCCCTGGGCCATGTGAGGGGGGCTCCAATCCCTTTAGTTGGATGGGTGATAAGAAGGGTATGATGCCATTTTTTAGCGGTCCCAGATGGGGTTCGTAGGAGATGGCCCAAGACACTTAAACGGGTCAGTTCCTCTAGGCTGTGGAGTGCGCCGCGCTGTATATTGAGGTGCTGTGGGTGGGCTCGGAGGGAGGGGGCGCCGGGCCAAACCGGGTCATCAAGAGCCAGTGGTGTTAGCTGTGTGGGTGTAATGACTGCTGCACGCCCCCCCAGTCCCTCTCACCTCCAGCGTATGTCTGTTCCGCTCTGGAGCTCCAGCTTGGTGGACAGTGAGTAGATGGGGCCCCACTGTGGTTTGGTGCGGGATGCGGGGGTCACCAGGTGCCTAGGAGACTGGTGTACGCTGGTGGCCAGCGAGGCTTTAGCCAATGGTGAACATTCCTTGCCCTGCGTCTCCCGCACACCGGACGAATGGTATCTGCGGTGCGTGCCTGCCTGGCCCCTCCGATCTTTTGTCCACGGGTTGGGTGCTGCGAGGCTGAGGGTGGTGGTAGGCAGAGGATGGCAGGTCCTATCCGCTGGGTGAGGGGGCCCTGGTGCCCGCTCGCCGTAGTTCGGGGCTGTGTAATGCTCCGGCTGGTTCAGTCCACGGCCCGGGGAGCAATTCTAAGATTTTGGCGGGCTTGCGTTGGAGCAATGAGTGCAGGGAGGCCGCTGTTACGTGGCTCAGAGAGAACAGCTCTGAATTAACCGCAATTACATTTTTCTGGATCCTGTTGCACTTTCACACAATAATCTTCATTTGTGGTGGCATGTTAGCGTTCCGAACTGCGTCCTTTTAGCGATTCCGTCACCATACTCTTGGGAGCTCCTCTAGCTTGCGGCCATCTTGTGCCACACTCCCTAGCGGTCTCCAGACCGAAATATGTTTAAAATCGTTATTGCTTCGTATCATTTTTGTTTCCGAGCAGCGAGCGCTCCACAGACCCGGTAATTTGTGGTTGAGCACCAGAATACTGCCTGCTTCTACTAAAACCGTGGCTTTACTTAATCATGGTGTTGAACCTTGGAGGGGGCTGTTTGATCACAATAACTACGATCCTCCTCCAGCATGGTGATGCTTCCTCCAGCAGAGGACTTCCCCAACAGCCTTCTCAGCTGCTTCAGTGATTGGCCTGCCACAACCCAAAAGAACCGAACGCGGGTGCCGGCAGGTGAAAACCGGCCCCCTCCAAAGGCCCGCTTTCTAAGGGCCTGTCTGTGCCTGGCTGGGCATGTGGCTCCACTCTGTTACCACAGGCGATATTATGGACCATGGCATCCGTCCTGCCATCACGTAAGTACTGACTGTTGTTGAATGGCCGGCCTCAACTCTCCTTAACTCCTACCTTCTTCATCCGTGGCATTTCCCACTGCCCTATCTCTGTTGACCTATGTTCCCTTTACGGATAAACCACCTCTTACATTGATTCCTTCCTGTCTGAAACTCCCACCACACTGCCCTCAGCAGTGCAGAAATACCTGTGTCACAAAAATCGATGTTAGGTGCGCTTTCCACTTGCATTGATTGTGACTGTTTGTCTAAAAATTTCGAATTTAGGTACGCGTTCCACTTGCATCGATTATGACTATTTAAACATTGAATTTGAGTGCGCTTTCCACTTGCATTGACTGTTACGATTTGTTTAAAAATGTTATTTAGGTGCGCTTTCCACTTGCATTGCATTGTGCCTGTCTGTTTAAAAATTGAAATTGAGTGTGTTCCCATCCTGCATTTGTTTGTTCTGCTAGTTAAAACCCTACTTGCTCCCTTGCTCTCTGTTTTGTTTCTGTCCCTTGCTCCTTTGTACCCGCTCACCTTAGTGCCCACTGTTTCTTCCCATTCCTACTGTGTTTCCTTTTTCGCTTGCACCCTCCTGTCAACTCCCTCCTGTGTGCCTCAGCTGCTCTTCCTGGTTAAGTGTAGCACACCCTGTGCCCCCTCATGGTGCTCTCTATCGCTCCTATCTTCTCCAACTGTTTCTCTATCTCCTACCCTTCAGAAGAAACTTAAGAAGGACACACTTGGCACCAGCCCTGGCCTTCCTATCGCTGACACCCAAGTCAGTGCTTCCGCCAGAGAGACTCTCACCGCATTCTTTTCGTCGTTCCTTCCCCCGACCTATGGACTCTTCATATGGGTTGCTCTTCTCCCTACTCTTCCTCACACATCAATGGTAGCACCTGTTGGGAGGTCCTCCTTGCCTCCTCCTTGACCTCATTAATGTCTATCGAAATGGTACCGTCTTGGTACAAAGGCCTCAACCCAACCCCCTTCTTTTTGATAGGCTCCTCACTTGCCTTATCAACTTTCCAACTTCCACATCACTGGCTCCCTTGCCAACCACACCTATGGCCTCCTTGGCTCCCTTGCCTGCTAGGCATACCTTTGCTTCCTTTCCTCCCTCCACCTGTCCTCACCACCCTTCTCACCATGGCTCCTTTGACGTCTTCTACTACCCTGGCTCCCTTGCCCACACACTCAGCACTAACACCCTTGTCAGCCTCTCCCATGCTGGTGCCTTTGCCACCCACTGCCAACGCATCTGGGTCTATTTTGTACCTCTGTGGACCCTCCTTCACTGGCTCCCTTACCATCTACTACTGTCCCGAACAGGCCAGAAGGGGGAGTTGCCCTGATCTTTGCAGAGTGGATCCCTGTTTTTACCATTCCCATTCAGGCCTATTCCTCTTTTGAATGCCTGGTCTGCAGGCTCTCTCTCAGTCCACTGTCTTCCTCTCAGAATGGGCTGACCTGGCATCTTCTCTCCTTTCCTCTGCCTCCCAACTCATCCTACTGGAGGATCTAAACATCCATCTTGACTCTAACTCTTCAGGAGCTTTCCGCAACCTATGCGACTCGCTCTCTCTCTCTCCATTCTACCCTCGGCCTGACACAACGATGGCCACACCTTGGATGCTCTCATCTCAACAGACATCCATCCCTCTATCCCTCTACCTCACTCTCATGCACTGATCACTCTCTTCTCTCCTCTCACTTGAAGCTCTCTTCTCCTTTAGCACTGGCACAGCCTGGTATCCCTACATATTATCCCCACCCAAAATATCGCCGTACATATTTGTCTGTCTCGCCATAGGTGATATTTTTGGGGGGGATATTTTGTGGGAGCGGGGGTTGCAGGGGTCTCCCCGCACATTTAAAAATAATGCAGGGGTTGCAGGGGTGTCCCCCGCAGGGTCCATGCCTCAATATCGCTGTAAAAATATGGCGATATTTTTGTATCGCAATATTTTTGCGGGGATATTAACGCATTTAACCCACACCCTTCACCGCTTCCAACCTACAAAGTCTTCTGACCCATGAAAAAAGTGTCAGTGGCTGCCTTTCCCTCTGCCTACTCCCCTCCTCCCACTCTTGCCCCGACTCCCACCCTGACACAGCCCTCTGAAACATACACCTTTCCAACACCAATACTCTCGACATCCTTGCCCCTCTCATTAGGATCCGACTGAAGCCTCCCAAAAAGTGCAACTCTTGGTACGACTCTGATCTGGCTGACCTTAAACACAAGTGCAGGGCAGTGGAAAGGAAATGGGGATCTTCAGGGGCACCCTCTGACATGCTGGCCTGCCGCCTTCTGCAAAGGCAATATGGACTCTGCATCCGGCGCAAGAAAAGAGACCATATTTAAACCTGCATCTCTGCGGCATCCAACAACACGGCCAAACTCTTCAAAGTCTGTAAGGAACTGTACAACATTACTGCAACCTCATCCTCTATTACACCTATCCCCCACCAGTCCTGCACTTGCCTCCGGGCCTCTGCACTCTGCTTGGCACTACTGCATTATGCTCCATGAGAGGAGCAACCACTCCGCACTTAACCCAGGCCCCTGCTGGAGTGGACACATTTGTAACCCTCCCTCACACTTCCTGTTCTGTGCACGTGCACAACCTTGACCTTGTCTGGCTGTCTGGTCCTCCATCTGTCTCCCCTCCCTAGCTTGGTCATGCTTGAAATTCTCCTGCATAGGCGCATTGGATGACCAACTACCAAGCAGTCTGAAATGTTGCCACAGTACTGCAGTTTATCGATCTGTATACTCCTCCCTCTCCCCTTTTTACTTTTTTGTCAAGCACTTACTAATATATATTCCTCCGGCCTAGTATGCTAGCTATTGTTGTTAGATCATTCAGATTCTTCAAGGCCTAAGTATGACAACTGTATTCCCTTGTTCCCTTCCGGCCTTGAAGCGCTCTGAAGCACTTCACTTGTGTATAAGCGCTTTACAAATAAACAATTACAAATTACATAAGCATAATTACAAACCAAAGTACATTATATGTAACACAATAAATGGGATGGATATGTGTTGAAAACGATTACTTACCTAGAGATACAGCACAATGGTAACATGTTCCAAAATGGCGCCCCTGGAGAGGAAAATCCAGGGTAGGGGAAACAAGGGAGGGCCCACGAATCAAAGAAAGGAATAATAATGCATATAACATCAGGCTGTAACAGGCAAATGTTGAATCTGACGAAGCCTGGTCTGGGTGAAACGCGTTGTTCTCTCATGTCCTTGATGTTATGTTATGTCACTTGGCATTTATATAGCACCTTATGTATCATTGGAATGACCTCAAAGCGCTTGTAGGTTGAACGCTCTCTGGAACTGCAGTTCAAGTCAGTAGAGAGAGAGGGAGTGTTGTGTGGTGCGTGGGCACACCGGATATGTGTGCAGCTGGTGTGGTTGTTGCATGGTAGCTGCTTCTTAGGTGTTGTGCTGAGGAAATCAGTTGGATGTGTTTAGTCTGGAGGGTGGACACCCAGACTGAGTTCTGGCTGCGTTAGGCCTGAGGAGACGCCTAAGCTAGCCAGAATGTGCTCAGCTAGCTGTGTTTTATTATGCTGATGAGGTGTTCGTGGGGTCATGTTAGTATGAGAACAGCTAGGCCGAATGTGTCATAGTATAGTGTGTTCTAGTTGAATGATGGTGTATAGGAGAGAGTAAGTGTAGTAGTGTGATATGGTGGTTATCAGTAAAGCGCCTGCAACCAAGCACGAGAGCAAGACAGGGAGCGTACATAACGGCATGCATATATAAAGTGACAGGATGGATAGGGTAAACATGTGATATAGCTATCATGGGGATACAGGTACATAGCATGTACATAGCTTATGGAGAATAAAGAATTAAACTGACCACCTGAGAGACTGGAGAATTCTTTTCCTTACACCGTTTATTGAGTAGCAAGTTTTGCCGCCTTATTGCCGAGGAGGAATCCTTCGGCTGTGTTTACATTACATGGCCTGCCGTAGCGGCCATGTAGTTATGGTTAAGTTGCTAATCCTTAAGGAAGAGCACTTTTTGGGCGGCTTATAACTTCGCTCCCGCTGGATGAATCCTCACCAAACTTTGCAAAAAAAGTATATGGCCCACTCGGGGGGCAACGTTATAGGGAGGGGTCCCAACATTTCTTTTTTTCCCATAGACATAATGGTAAAAAACTTTGCTCACGTCTACAGCCCAAACCGCTTGTCGGATTTTCACCAAACCTGCGGCAGGAGCGGCGGCTTGGTCCCGAAAGCGTGCTTTTCTTAATTTGGTGTACATCTGTCCAGTATTCTTTTTTTTAAACGACCAAAACGTAAGGCAAACAATTAGTGATATCTATGTCCGCTCCGCAGACACACTTCCCTGTTCGCTCCGCGGTAGGGGTGTCACAGTATTAGTTTTATGGCGGTACAATAACCTTCTTGCAAAATGACGGTATATCATGGTTATCGCGGTATAGCAGGTGGAGTTAACTAATCTTAACAAATATTTTCTTAAAAGGTTATAAATTGTCAGATTTATCATCCCAAACAAAACCAGGCACCCAGGGCCAGAATTGGGCTTTTCAACATACTTTCCACTGAAATGCCACCCCTTGCTTCCACCAAACACAAGAAAACATGTGGAGAGGAGGGGGGTGGAAGCCCTGCTGCTACTGGCAAAGCAAACGGAATAGCTTTTCTTAAGTGGTCATTTAGGCGTTTAGCTCCCCCACTAGCTACTGGGAAGATGAACATGTTGCCATCTTGATAATCTGCATGCCACAGATCAATGGAGGCTGATGGTAGTATGCGCTTGTGCGCATACACACACTCACACTCACACTCACTCTCTCTCTCTCTCTCTCTCTCTCTCTCTCTCTCTCTCTCTCTCTCTCTCTCTCTCTCTCTCTCTCTCTCTCTCTATTTTTACATTACAGCCTTTAGTTTACTTGCGGGCCAAAAGCTGTTCAGTAATCACGGACATGTTACCCTTTGGTATGGCAGCAGGGAATACCCGCAGGGAATACCCGCAGAGATACGTGAATTTCGTGGTGTGACTTATTATATGTAAATTGAATGATAGAACCAGCGAAATCCCCCATTGTCGTATGTTTAGAAAATATTATCCATTATAAATATATAAACCCCAAAGCCGCAAAACCAAAGTGAATCCTTTTCCTTTTTGGCACTGTATTTATTCTTCCTATTGCTAACATATTGATTTTGTGTCCGGCATGTTTGGTTTACGGAATGGCATTAAAAACTGCTCCAACTGAAACTACTTGTACCAACAAAAAAATAACTTTTTTTTACATTACCTTTTTTTCATTTGAAGTTCTTTAACTTAGCATTAAGTCAATGCTTTTTAGTTAATTTACGCATACGCAGGCAGCATTTTCCAGCTGTAGCAAGGGAGCATTTTGAAACTTGTTTCTGCACCTATTTAGCTGATCCTCCAGGAATCTACGGCGGCTGCGAAATTGGTCTTTCATGGCGCTCACTCGTTGATTGCCTTGAATGAAAGCGGGACTAGTGGGAGTGTTCTAATGCACATTTTGAGCAATGAGCTTGCTGCTCAGTCACAGGTCATCGCTTTGAAAATTGGCCTTGACTTGCATTTTTTTGGAACCACATGGCAAGGGCATCATGACTCTGCACTGCGACAAAAAGTTTGTTTTGACAACTCTATCCCATTAAAAGGGGAAAAGTCACTCATGTGCGGTCTGAAAGCGTGTGTCGTGTTTCTTTTGTCAAAATGTCATAACCAACACTAGACATACCCAAAGGTTGCACAGTGATCTAATCACTATAGATTGTTTACCATCTGCCTGGTGTATTATGAAGGTCTGATGTCGGAGTCACCACTGACCATGTAATCCTTGATTCTTGCAATACATGTTCATTTACCTTCTTAAAGATAGTGGCAAAAAAAAACCTTTGAAAATGGCAAAGTTCAAATACATATCGGCACAAATATGACCTAGACCACCACCACACCACAGCCCCGTCATTACCGTTTTCCCAAGGTCTGAATTCATTAGGATCCTTGTGATGCGAGTTCAGAGGGAGGAATGCTTTCATGGGTGGTGTCACAAATTGAGAATAGACCTAAGAAATATTTCACCCCCATTGCTCTGGATAATTCAAATTGAATGTAGAATCTGGCCTGCCTGCTTGAGTCCAGTGCCATATGCAGAAGGGCAGGTAGGTGAAGGATTGAGCGAAGCAACAACTCTAGTGCCAATGTGCACATCTACACAGAGGACAGTGGGGGGCAGTTTATTTACTAGCAGAATGCACTGATAGACCCAGTGTTCACACAGTCTACAGCAGGGTCAGACTGGGGCATTAAATTGTCTCGGGCACCAACATAAAATTGGCACACAGTTGCAAATGGGAATTCATTCCTTTTGGAACACTGTTTGAATAGTACCCAAGGGGGAGATTTTTGATGAAATGTGATGCAAACTGTACATTTAAAAGAATATTTATTCAGCAACAGTGGTCAAAACTATTAGCCACATAGTGAAGTCACTCATCAAACTGGCCCACTTTGGCCAAAAAAGTGTCCCACTTTGACCCATAAAACGGGCCCACACAAGCATTTTGCGATTTTGGTTCGGCCATGGGCCTATTGCCCTAAAGGCCAGTCCATGCCTGGTCTACAGAGCTAAAGTTGTTTGTGGACATGCATCAGAAGGGCATCCAGTTCATTCCCACCTTTTGAATTCTGGGATGTGTAGTTCCCCATCTTTCAAATTGTGGGACAACTACAAATCCCAGAATTCCAAGCTGAAACAGAATTGGATAGCTATCCGGTCCATGAGCATGAGAAACTTAAGTTTCTTGAATCTAAACCTTAGGGAGATGAATTTGATATTCATGACTTCACTGGCCGTCCCTTTTTTTTTTTTTTTAACAATTTGCACAGCCAGAACAGGAGCTGTTCCAATGTGTGTTTGCTCAGTGTTGTAGGTCCTTAACTTACTGAACTAATGGCACATGATGCCGGGCCAGGCTGAATCGATACATTTCTGCTGCTGGCGCTGATTGGTTGCTAAGCAAACTGCTCCAGGCTCCACTGTTTTGCAAGTCATTGAACGTTTTATTACACGTGTTTACATAAGAACAAAAAGAAAAAGAAAATGCTCACTTTCAGTTCAGGCCCTTAGCTCACCCTTGTGATGTCGCTGTGGTCTTGCTAATTACAAATTGAAAATCGGGACAATAACCATAGATGATCTGACCTGTAGCGCGGAGCAGCATGACTTTGTGAAAACGTTTATAATCTGTATGCTGCCTTTCAAATAAATAATGCCTGAAACAAAATAACTTTGTTCTAGTTTGCCCATGAAATCCAGGTCTGGCGGAGTATATGAACTGGAGTCTCTGGTATGCTTATATAGCCAGTCAGTCAGCTCATCATTACCAGCTTTGCATGGCGAACACAAAGGTTCAGGCACTGGGCAGCTTTCAACACAATTTGCGCAAAGTCGGCTGATCTTTGACCCGACTCTACTGATCACAGATAGAGCGGTCACAGCAGCAAAGCTGCATTTACTAATGTGGCCTCACTTTCCCTATGCTCTTGTCTGCAAAACAAGGCCCCTTTGGCAGACGGCACATCCAACAGTGCAAGACCAAGACTGGCAGCACTTGCTTACTGTAGCCTTTCCAAATCAGATTGAAAAGCATACTTAACGGTATAAATGGTATAACTGTATAAACAACGTGACGGTTATTATTGTCCAATTAAGTTGTTCACGGTATCTTTAACGGTATACCGTTATACCGTTACATCCCTACTCCGCGGACAGGACACCGATTGGCTAATAGACTTGTGTCATGTCCGCGGACACACAACGTGTTCACTGATTGGTTGGTGTGAAGCGTGAGGTGCGTCAAATTTTTGGAAACGCCCGCCATCTTCGAATTGTGGACATTGGCCGGTGTCCGCGGACATCGCGGTAAAAACAGGTTAAAAAACTCAACATTGCACTTGTCAAACTTATCAAATTATCTCTGGGTGGTTGATGGGTGATGAGGATGGGATAGAATATGGTTGCAAGAAGCAAATAAACGGGTGGTTATTGCCACGAAAGTCCGCGAACAGTTCGAATGTTCGCGGACAGTCCTGAGAAGTTCGGGGACACTTCAGATGTTTGGATGGCATATAACTTTGGCATCTCTCAATGTAACCGCATGAAATTTTGCAATTGTATTCCCGTCCTGATTCCGAATGTGTTTGCAAAGTTTGGTGGGATTCTGTCAGGAGGGAACAAAATTAGTGGGGGGTCTCAAAATAATGTAAAGGCTTATAAATGAGGTGCCATTTGACAAATGTACACTTAATTTGCCAAACTGATAATAGAACTACATATTAATGTTTTTGCGAAGTTTGGTGGGATTTTGTCAAGGGGGGGCGGAATTAGATGGGGCGTTCCAATATAATGTAAGGGTTTATAAATTGGATGCAATTTGATGGATGTGCACTTATTTTGGCAAACTGATAATAGATCTAGATATAAATGTTTTTGCGAAGTTTGGTCGGATTTTGTCAAGAGGGGTAAAATTAGAGGGGGGTCTCAAAATATTGTAAAGGCTTATAAATGTGGTGCCATTTGACAAATCTGCACAAAGATTTGCAAAAAGATGATAGATCTAGATATAAATGTTTTCGTAAAGTCTGAATGGATTTTGTTTTTTGACAAGTGTCATAATGTAGGTACAAAAAATATTGATTTACCTTTGGTGGCTGGGGTGTAGCATGTGGCCATGAGCAGTGGCCAGATTGTCCGGGTCTTGGCATAAGGTCATGATCCAGACAGTCAGGCTACTGGTCATGACCACGAGGGACAACACATGGGGTTAAAAGGGCCATGTCCACCTGGGACTGGCTTTGTGGTAAAGTGCTCATGGTAACATGGTCATAGGGTTCTCGTTTCGCCTTCTGCAGGCTGTGATGGAAAGAGAAGAGGGGCCCTGTACGGAACCCCGCCTTCCCTTTCCATGGTGGCCATCTTGGAAAAGGATTTTCCTTCCTACGTCCCGGTGTAGGAAGAAAAATCCTTTTTTTAGCACACCGGGTTCCCACTTTGGGTGTTATTCTTAGCAGTGCACGGTGGTGGCGTGAGTTATGGTTGCTTAGCTTACCATAACTGGATAATTTCAGGGGGTTTTCGGTTTTACTTGTAACCATAACGTCCCTTTAACAATGTTTTTTCACTGAATTTGATAGGTTTTTAGTAGCGCAACTTAACCATAACATCCCTTTAACAAAGTTTTTTCATTGAATATATATTGTTAGGGAGAATTCTCTGTAAAGGCTAATTTCCCAAACCTAGTGAGTCCCCCAGCAGCTTTGCTGGATTTTTGGGGTTTATTTTTTCTCCTGCTAAGAGTGAGACTCTTTTACTCCCACTCTTAGACATGATTTGAGGTGTTCCTTTATCTTTCAATGTGTTTTATGGGCTATGGGGTCTTTTACTCCATAGGGTCTCATGTGTTTTTGATGTCGGTTACACAGCACCCTCCGTGCCGTAACCCAGGGGTGTCGTAGCGACCCCCCAACATAGACTCCATACCCTGGGACTGACTACTGTCTCCAAGGGCATGTAAAGTCACCATTGGCTTTACTAGTCCCACATTATGAACAGAAACCAGTACAAACCATCATATTGTGGACGTACTGGTCGGGGCCATTCGATTGCCCCGGGGTCATTGTTCGAGGGGGCACGTCTCCGTCCTCCCTGATCGAGTTTTGGCTGGTGGCAGTGGATACTACTTTTTATATTCGACCGCGTATATATCTCTATGGGATTTTCCCTTTGTTCGAGGCTACCAACTTTAATTATTTAATTCTTATAGCCTCTAACATACCGCTGGTTTATTTATTTAATATTAATTCACCGGTTGGTATTTTTTGCCAGAACACGATTCTAAAATGGCGTTTGTGTTCTCTTCTGTGACTCCAACCCAATTCGAGCCCTTTGTTCCACTTTTTGGCGGGCTTCTCCACAGAAGCCTCCAAAAGTGGTGCCACTCTGTCTGGGTACCACAGGGGGCGTGGGAGGGGGTTTAGGCACCCTGGACTGAGTTACCTTGGTAACTCAAGTCGCACTCTTGTGTGATTGGCCCAAGTGGTGAGCCGGCCGGCTCACCACTTAGCATGTTTGATTGACAGCTAGGCTGAATGAATGGGGGTGTGCTGCATAAAAGCAGGGCTTTGGGGACTGGAACTTCAGAAGTCGCCACAGGACCTTAGAATACAAGGAGGGAGAAGCTGAGCCGACCTGCAACGACAACACCACCGCTGGAGCCCTGCTGAACCGTTTCACCACTTTACCCGACGACAGCGGAGATCTCCAGTCCGGAGAGTCTTCTTCCTTTGACTGGTGGGGATAACCAGTTTTGCCTTCTTTTCACCTTCCTGGAGCACCTCGTGGCCGCTTTGCCTGTGCCAAGCACCCCGGCAACCGGAATACCACGGTTTACCACTACCGCGAAGAGAAGGGTAGTACCTTTTAACCGAAGAACTCCGCGGCTGGTTTCTTCCCTGGCAGTGCAAAGACCTTCATCTTTACTCCACGGCGAGACCTCCTCTTCCTCTGGACGAAACACAGACTTGCACCTGCTGCCAGGAACAACTGCCCCCGCTGGAGCTCCCTTCACACTTAAGGTACTGTGTCCGCCTGGTTTCCCTTGCGACAGATCGTTCGGGGTAACAGTAAAGCCCTGACTTTCTAACCTGGGCTAGCCTGGGACAACCTAGCTAACGTTGCCTGACTTTAACTTCATCCTTTTTGTGCGAACTACCTACAAGACTCTTTGGGCATAACCCCAACGTGTGAACCTGGACCCCTTCTGCTTGCTCTTTCCAAGAGTGGGCCTTGCAATTGACTTCCTTGCTCTCCAGTAGAACTCTGCCTATCCTGCCTTACTGTGGTTCTTTTAAAAGTATTGAAACTTGTGTGCTTCCCTTACTCTGCCTTTTCCCTCCCTTTCTTATAACTTATTAGAGTGCCATCTTATGTTAAGCGCTCACCTCTGTCTGAAAATAAGTGGTGTTTTTCTCACCAAGACTTGTCTAATAAGTGAATAGGGTTGTATATATATGATAGTGACTGGGTGCTGAATTTACTTACCTCTTTTTGCTAGTATAATTTTCAAGTGTGTCTTTAAATAAATAATTATATATTTTTAAACCAAAGCTCTGGTCAGTGTTTGCTTGTGCTACTGTGTCTCTGTACCTATTGTGTATACTCTACATACTGCCTAACTCTTCTTGAGGGAAGTCTGACTGCTCAGCCACATCTACCAAGTGAATCTGTGTGGTACAGACTGCTACCAAGTGGGTTAACTGCCAAACACCTGTAGTCTTAAATCTTTTGCAGTGGTCCCTAAGGGAACTGCACAGGTTTCTGCCTAGCATATATATATAATATATTTCTGAGGCTTGTGGAAACTGCTTAGATCACATGCCATGCATAGGCCGACATCTAGTGGACGCTGCAGAGTATTACAGTTGTTGTTTTCGAAACTCGAAAAGGGACACCGACAGGGCGTGCCAGTAATAATATCCCTAGTGTGACATCCACTGTACCCATGGTGCTTCAGACGTCGAGGTTCCTCAGATTATTTTTATCTGCCATCGTTGACGGTCGCTTAATCACAGATTTCCTTTCGGCTGACGCTATTGATTATTCTTAAATTAGAGTTAGTTACTCTTTCTATCCTTTTACTACACCGACATTTGGCAACATCTTCGATGGTGGTGGAAAGGACGAACGTCGAACAAAGACCTTGATTCGATGGACCCTTTCGGCCTTTGAAGGCCGCACAGGGCCTCGGCCCTAACAGTAGGGAGAGTGGGAGGTGGACATTAGAGAATGCATTTTCCCCTTTACACTCTCTTTTCTCACCTGGCTGTCATTTCCTATAACTATGGAAAACACTCGGGGGGCGCTGTTGCGTACACAGTGAGGTGGCTTCTCCAGTGTGAGCTCCTGAGATACTCTGGGCCGTAAAACATTTAACTTTGTCCCAACATTCCGATTCTGTCCATAACCTGGATCAGACTTACAGCATGAGTTTGAGATCATTGTCAGGAGGTTTGAGCTAAATCAGTTGTGCAGAACAGGAGCTACATCGAGTGCACTGCGCACAGAGGTGGGACGCCGACACCTGGCCCATCCAAGCCGCAGAGAGGGAGGAATAGCCCGGCCGCGACGTACCCGAGAGTGGGGCGTGCTGGGCAGAGGAACTTGTCTTCAGCACCCAAAACGATCTCTGGCGCTCCGAATAGAGTTGAGCGCCTGCTGAACCAATGAATTGCCCAGCAGTGAGGCGACGAGGTCCGCCATGGCTGCCCTGCGTGGTATCAACAAGAAGGCAGTAAGGAGGGGGAGCGGCGAGCAGCAAATATTTTCCTTTGGCCCATTCCGGCCCTGTTCCATCCACGTTCCTCGGAGCGCCGCGGGCCCCCCTCCTCAAGAGCGAGAGTCAAGAGCGAAAGACAATAGAGACCGGGAGGCACAGAGCTTGGACAATCCACAATATTCACTGGGCTACGAGCGGCCGAGGTGGAGGGGCGTGAAACGTGTGCACAGCATGAAGCACACATGGCAAAAAACATATTTTGATAGCCACAATACCCATACTGGGGCCGGTAGAAACACTCCCGACTCTAGGGGGGACAAAGAGAGTGGCTAACAGGACACAAGCAAACCACGCTTGTATTCAGTATCGTCTCTGTGAGCACAGAAGGGCTGGGAAGTAGGCTAAAACAGCACCCGTCAGCCTTCATTACCAGCATAGGAGAGGCCTAAAACGCCCCGACTACCCACAACATCTAGAAAGTCAAAAAGCCTCAGATAACGAAGACACGGAGATCCCCCACAATTAACCTAGTGTCTCCTGAACAAGACACATCATAACTACTGCCTGTGCACTGAATTAAAGGGGACAATCCCCAAATTACAGATCCAGCTAACAAGGCCTAATTAAGCATACTCATCTCAGTGGATCGGGGCTACCTGAGGCACTCGCTCCCACCGACACCCTGAAGTAACATTTTTAGGGCGGATCACAGATAAAGGAAGTGCGAACAACACCAGGGGACATCTAATTACATCCCAGCACCTTCTGGCCCAGCTACAACCGCACCACCACCAGGGCCGACGGCGAACAGCTCGCAAGCCCTGTGTGTGGGACATTCCATGTATGGCCAAAAACTACGGATCCTGGGCTCCAATCTACAATACATTATAGATGCTTGCTGTACTCCAGTACACAACAACGGAGGACAAGAAAGAGATGGCAATCTAGGAGCGACAAGGGGAACGTTTGCCACAGAAACATATCGCTTCGACAAGACCAACACCCCCCACTCAACGCCGATACCACAGCACAATTAAAACGCAGTGGGTAACGAGGTAATCAACGGGACCACGGTGGTGGGTAACGGAACACTGTGGAGTGAAACAATTGCAAAGACAAGCCTGGAACGAATCAAAAAGACGATGCCCAAGGACCTAGGGCCAAAGAAAGGGAAAGGAGCTATAGACAAATACACAACAGCGACAAAAAAAGGGAGCTGAAACCGCTGTGTCTACAGAATCAACACCACAGACACAACCGGCCGCAGCTATATCCGCGATGGACCCGCAGGCAGTCTTTGCGGCAATGCAGCAGGGCTTCACCTCTCTCAATGAGAAATTGGACGGGATAACAGCCAATGTTGCGTCTACTAAGACACAACTGGACAAGACCACAAACCGCATCACGCAGGCCGAAACCCGAATCAGCACTACGGAGGACACATTACGTTACTGCTTAAACAAGGGAAATCCCCCGAAGACTGCGGTTTATACAGACCGCTATCTTTAATCAATACTGGCAATAAGATCTTCGCGAAGATCCTGGCCGCGCGACTAACCCCACTGATGCCCTATATGGTCCACGAGGACCAAGCAGGATTCATAATGGGTAGGGTCCACTGCAACAAATATCCGGCGCTGCCACAAGATTCTGACGTCGATACCAGAAGAAACACAAGGGGTGGCAGTCTCATTAGACATGCAAAAGGCATTTGACACGGTATACTGGCCGTTTCTATTTAGGGTCCTGCACAATTATGGGTTTGGCCATAACTTCATTAAATGGGTCAAGATTCTCTACACACGCCCCAATGCCAGGATAAGCATCAACAGCACTTTAACCGAACTACTGGAGCTATTAGGGGGCACTCGACAGGGCTGCCCATTGTCCCCACTCCTATTTGCACTGGTGATAGAGCACCTTGCGGACATACTCAGGGCTAGATACGGCACACATGGATTATGGGTGGAGGGCAAACTTGAGATTATCACGCTATATGCAGACGACATTTTACTCTATCTAAAAAACCCTGAACGTACACTCAGCAGGGTTTTGTCAACGGTCAAGATGTTTGGCGAATACTCCGGCCTGAAACTCAACGCCAAAAAATCTGAAATCTTCCCACTCACAGGGACAACGGTCAAACCAACTGACCTCCACGGTCTTGTGTGGAGTCCGGTACATATTAAATACCTGGGGGTGAATGTGGATAGGACGGCACAGCTTTCCCGTGCACTGAATTATGATCCCCTCGCTGATGCCCCATGCGCCAAAGTGGCACGGTGGAGCGCCTTACCAATATCAATGATAGGGAGAATTGCCCTTATAAAAATGATAATCCTCCCTAAACTATTCTATGTATTTAGCACAGTTCCGGTTTGGCCAGGTAGGGCACTATTTGAAAAAATAGGGAGTGCTTGCAACACATTCAAGTGGGACGGACGCTCTAGACTAAGATGGAGGATACTTACCGACCAATACCCACAGGGAAGCCTAGTGATGCCGGACTTTGAACTTTACTACCTGGCAGCACAGGCACACTATGCCGCTCAGTGGGCGACAGACTTTCTCAACCCCAAGGGAATATCAAACGAACCTCCCATACCAAAATCAACCACCCTACTCCATGGCCTGATGACAACACGCCCTAAACGATACAATACCATCGACCCCACTCTGGTCACAACCACAGCATGGGCCAAGATTGCTGATATTTATGCCACAGACACACTATACCATCCAAGTATGCCAACATGGGGCGCTCATTACATACCTCCTACCCTAGATAAAGAGTTAGCCACACAATGGGGCGTTAAGGGAATTGCCAATGGGGCCAATTATTCCAAGATAAACGCTTTGTGACATGGGAAATTCTTAAAGATATAGTGGGAGATAACCCAAAACATAAGATGCAATACATACGCATGAGATCCGCTATAGCTAAGATATGGGCAGAATTTCCGGCAGAGCCTGCGATAAACCTGGGTCTGGGCTATATGTTCACTGCGGGGAAGGGAAAGATATCAGCATCTACACTATATAGGACTATTACTCAGACCCGCCCCCCAGTGGTACACAGTGCCAAAGACAAGTGGGAGCAGGATTTGGGTCACCCAATCAGTGATAACCAATGGACACAGATATGTTCCCTAACTAAACATATATCGTGTAATGCAAGATATAAGATGATTCATTACAAAATTGTTCACAGGACACATTACACCCCAGCCAAGCTGAAATGCATATACCACACAGCTGAAAGTGTATGCCCTAGATGTGTTTGTGAGGAGGCTGACACTCTTCATATGTGTATTCAATTGAAAGATTATTGGGCTGAAATTTATAACGTATTAGAAGACATGGCCGAACACCCTATCAAATGGTCCCCGGTGCTGTGTCTACTGGGAGCCACAGGGAAGATGAACCCAACATGGTGGAAATTATTGAATGTGAGCCTACTATTAACCAAAAGGTTGATACTGCAGAAATGGAAGAGTAAACCCCCCCCCACAAAAGGGGATTGGGACAGAGACATGGTATGGACGAATGACCATGAAGAAACCTACATAGACCCATTGCAAGCAACCACCAGACCCAGAAATATATGGGCCAGATAAAAACAATATCTGGCTGATAAGGCTGTAGACGAAGACATGTAATGATATGCTCTGTCACCAGAAAACAACGTATAAGCTGTGTAAATGATATATACTGTATGTGCTGTGAACCTGTGTGCAACATTAAATAAAGTGTTAAAAAAAAGAATGTTAAAAAAAAAGAAACTATGGCAATCACTCCATTTAAATTCTGCCCTAGTTATAATAAGAAGTTCCACTGGGTAGACAAGCACCGGGTGTGCAATTGTCTAGCACGGGAAAACAACGAGGGCCATTGTCGAGCCTGCAAGCTCTTCAAGCTGAAAACTTTCAAGGACTAAAGGACAAAACGCTGGGCCCATCACACCATGCAGGCCGAGGCCGCCATGGACATGAAGGGAACCTACAACGACGGCAGCATCGCGGTCTCTTCAGACGGAGAAGGCGATGGGGAACCGATCAATTACCACGTGCTAGGCCCCAACCCCAATAGACAGGCCGGCTGCTCTGTTACGGGGATGACACCCGGCAGCAGTAGCACTCACACTGCATCCCGCACTAAGCACATACCCAAGGACCGAGACTCGGTGGAAACGTCGTCTACATGCCTGCACATAGCGTCGAGGGGGAGGTCCACCGAATCCTTGTCCTCTGGGCACTCGAGGTCCCGATCACCACACGACAGGACCCGAAAGTCGAGAGACAATGCAGACGCCGTGTCTAAACCATCGAACGAATGCCAAACGTCAGAAGAAGCAGCTTTGGTCCTGACCACCGCCGAAGTTTGACACTCCACATCGAAAACGGCCAAAGGCACCAGCGGCTCGGGAATAGCCCACTTGGTGCAAAAGCATTTCCCTGAAAGCCTCCTTAAGGCAAAAGGTTCCAAGAAACACCCCTCAAAGAGCCACTCTCACAAGGAGAAGCCTAGCACTCCTCACAGGGATAAACACTCAGTTTCCCATGGAGAAAAGACATTAACAGAGGCCTTGAAGAACAAGGACCAGTCGACACCTCAGGGACAGACTACACCTCAATACGCTGTAATCCATACCAAGTTCAACGCAATGGACCTCAGAGGACATTGATAGGGTTATGAGAAGGATGTCATTCATTGCAGAGTTCTTTGAAAAGAACCCCCAAGCTGTCCAAAATGTCCAAACCATGCCACTAACAACTGCTGCTTCGTCCTCCCAGCCCTCAGCTAAGAGGGCACGTCCCAACACCCTTTCTATCTCACCTCAGCTGGACCCAGTCCATATTGATCTCTATGATCTAAATACAGACACTGAGGACAATGATACAAGACAGGAAGCAGACCAATACTACGATGACGAGGAGGAGGATGTGTACAACATACCCTCTCCCATTAACATAGACGCACCGGTGGCTGATTCACCAGTGGACCATCAACCACTATATAACAACATGCCTATGAAGGCAGCTGAGCACTTTCAAATTCAGACACAAGAAAATCAGCTGGATAAGGATTTTGTGAAGGATATCTTGGGGGAAAGGAAAGCCGCCACCCAATTTATACCAATCCTTCAGTCCATCCAAAGAAGGATACAACCTTCTCTGGAGACCCCTAACCAAACGCGGGCAGTCAACCCACGTATTGAAAAACTGTTCCGTCCTGCACCCACCAATCCACTTTACATCCGGGGGCAGCTAAAACCGGATTCTCTTGTGGTAACCGCAACTCAAAAGAGGGCCAGGACACCTTTAACCTCATCGGAAGCGCCCCCTGATAAGGAAAGTAAAAAACGGTACACTCTGGGGAGAAAAGTGGCCACCTCAGCGGCCTTTCAAACAAGAATTGCAAATAACACCATGCTGTTGGAAAGCTACAACTGCCACAAGTGGGACGAGGTGGCAACTCTAATAGCTTCAGCTCCTGAACCCCTCAAATCTCAACTGTCCCAGTCTCCAGGTGCATCTTAAAAAAGAACTTAGATGCCACAGACAATGCGGGCAGGATCATTGCCGAAGGTACCATCATTAAATGCCATGCTTGGCTTCGCCAGTTTGGGTTCAAACTTGAAACACAAACACTCCTCAACATGCCAGTAGAACCCAATGTCCTGTTTGAGAAGGCTGTGGAGGATGCTTTAAAATCTACCAAAGGAGTATGCTAATCTGAAATCATCAGGCCAGCTAACAAATAAGCCACCAGGCCAAAGAGGCGGAAGCAATTTTCGTCAATTTCGAGGTCAAAGTTCACAAAGTGGTTCAGGTTATGGACTAAATCAGGGTTCATCCTGGGGAAGCAGTCATGGACAAGCCTTGCAAGGCTTCCAGAGGGGCCAGCGTCCATCACGTGGCCGGGGGAGGTCCTCCACTTCAAGAAGTGGGTCTGCACCTCCTAAACAATGGGCCGCATTACAAGTTTGGCGGTAGCTTTGCCAGTAAAACCATCAGGCTGCCACCAAACCTGCGATTTGTTTTGGCACCCGCAAATGGGCAATTAGCGGGTCATTATGGCCCCACCGGACCCAGAAAATGCCCATTCGCGGGCGCTGGAAAGAAATGCTCCCCATTCTCATTGAGCCCCATATGCCTCAATGGGAATGGGGAGGTCGGATGCACCGGCACCATTCAGAATGGTGGCGGTGCATCCGACATGCTCTGCTCGCGGGTGCCGGTACTCCCTCCAGGCCAGTCCTTTGGGCGGGAAGGCACCCGCGAGCAGAACTCATAGTTTGCCGGTCCGGTAACAACGGTACCAGCAAACTTACCAGTACCGTTGTTACTGGACCTGCAAACTTATAATGAGGCCCAATGACCACCTGCTTCAGGTCCCCTCCCATGCCTCTCCAGGAGGAGGGTGTATTATACACTTTACCCACGCGTGGGAGGGAATCGCCACGCACAAGTGGGTGCTATCTACCTTAGCGGGCTGTTATTGTGTGAAACTAATTCAGCAACCTTCAAACGCCATAGAAATTGTCCCAGCGAACCAGTTAAACAAGGGAATCTATTCAGCTTACTTCCTTGTGCCAAAGAAAGATCTAACAATGTGCCCAGTATTAGACCTGCCCCCTGCCAACACTAATGTAAAGCCACACATTCTGCATGACCACGCTACAAGAAGTAATCCCTCTGCTAAAGTGGGGGGTCTACATGGCAACATTGGATATGAAAGATGCCTATTTTCATATTTCAATGTTCCCAGCGCACAGAAAACTCATGCGTTTCAAAATAGCAAACCAGCACTTCCAGTTCAAGGTGCTGCCCTTCAGAACAGTTCCTAGGAGCTGTCATAAACACGGAAGAAGGGTTAATCTTTCCATCAAAGGAAAGAGTTCAAAACATGCAACTGCAAATACCTTAGTATCAAGCTGCTCGCCAGATAAGCGTACGCAAAGCAATTTGTTTGCTCGGCAAGATGGCATCTTGCATTTACCTGGTCCCACACGCACGTTTGCGCATGCGACCCATGCAGGAGTGGTTGGCAAAACAATGGTCTCAGGCAGGCATTCAGTGGGACGATCCATTAACTCAGTTCCATTCCTTGAAAAACCCTTTCGATAGGACCAACCTCTTTGGCTCCAAGGCGGATGAGTCACTTGAGAGTTCGTCCTCGGGTGGATAACCCCCACCTCTGATTCCTGGGTTTTATATTACAGGTTGTTTCTCTTGTCTGCTGCATCCTCTTGTTCCACTGCCACCAGGACAACTCCCCCCTTCCTAACCTGCTCTCAAGCTCATTGAAAAGGCAGCAATAGAACAAGTACGTTCTGCAGTGACTAGTAAGAGCTGGTATTCCGATAATGTTTTGGTGCAGAAGCAGAATTGGGTCCTAAAACCCATCTACTGTGCCCAACCGGTATATTCTTCAAAACTGCCTGCATCACATATAAGGCGACTGCTGCACGAATACCAGCCTACCTAACCATCAAACACATGGGCTTATATGGGATGTGTTTTCTAGGAGCCAGGCCATTGTGAGGATAGAGACTAAACTGGCACGCAAAGAGAAAACCAGGAAACAGGTTTTCTCTTACTATGCCCGAGCCAACTTGAACAAAACACAAATAGTGTAATGGGTGGAAGGTTATGAATGCATCTTAACCACTTCTATTGCCCTGGGAAACCTTCCACACCACTGTTTTTTATCCCGTCTGTGCCATTGCAGAAGGGGCCAGCTCTGTCATCTTATGCAGAAGGGATGTGACCAATCAGTTTGGATGGACTGCCCCTTTTGGGTTTGGCCAAGCCTAATTTGCATGTGGTCTTTCTTCTCTCTGTAATAGCTTGGCAGGCGAAGAACAATTATCTCGGGGGTTGCCCAGAGCTGTGACAAAGGTTATGATGAATTCTAAACCTTCCAGCCTTTCCCTCTTTTGTTTTGCTCCAGCCAACTGGATCACCACTGTGGTCACAATCAGGCTGTCAGTCTTTCTAAGATTTAGAAGGGAGAAATCCATTAAAAGAACAAATTATTAAATCCACATATTCCTCATTGCCCACTCATTTACTCCTTGTACCGATTGCCCGTCGCCTGTAGCAGTTTTGCTATTCCTCAGTCATGGTGCAGAGCTGGCTCCATCTGTACCAGCCATAACACTACACCCTAAGTTATGGGCACCAACAGTGACAAATGGCGCCGATGCAGAGCCACATTACACCACTTAATGGTTGAAAATATTTCCAAAACCGTAATTGAGCCTTTAGGTCAATTCTGAGACTAAGAATCTGTGGGAGGGAGGGCTATTCCATCAGGAAGAATGTTACTGAAAGTAAGGAATTTGTTTTTCAACTGGATTTATTAATACACAGGTAGTGGTTGGGATAAAACCTATGGGGACTTGGGTATTCTCTCGAAATGATCAAGGTGGTCCATTCTGATAATGTTCTGAGAAAAGGTTGTCATGATGGGCTAAAGAAATAGTTGTGAGTAATATCATCAAAGGTTGTCTATATATCCCCCAAATAAAGGGATCATCTCTCTGTGTGATCATCTCTCTGTGTGGAGAAACAACTCTGATCAAATTCTTCACTTTTCTATCCTACGCAAGGGAGCAGGTAGAGCAACATTTAGAAGCTCATCCCTCAGGGACGATCGTGCAACATAGGTGTCAGATTCTTGGTGTCAACTCTAATGGAGATAAAGGTCTTGATTTTTAAAAGCTTCTCGATGATTCTTAGCAGTCCACAGGGTGATAGCTATCCTGCCGCTCCTAGATAAACCAACAGAGTTTCAAAGTTAAAGTGACTAGCCCCTTCTTTCCTTAATTCACAGCCAAAGTGAAATAGCTCACAGCTCCCTAATTTCTAATCTGTCCATGAGCCTAGATCCTGGTTCCGGTCTTCCTGTTTTGGTGATGTAGCACCTCTCTCACTTGCAAATACATGCGTAAAAGGGTAGATATTAGTTCAAAATGTTAATCTTTTACTTGGTATTTCACAACAAAATGATTTCACTTGAGGGTTAGACAAAGGGCAAAATATATTAACAGTCCTGGGTATACTTCTCCCTAGCGACCTTTTCCCATTTGTTTTGTGTCTGGTAAGGTTGTTTTTGACAAAAAAATCTTTCAATGGATTGCTTTTCTCCCGCAGATTCCTCATCTTGAGAGATATCCTCTAACCAGCTCTGCTGCACGGAAATGTTCTCGACAGGGGGGTAAGTGGACCTCTTCGGCTGTCGATCGTCGATCCGTCTTGGGCAGTGGTCGATCGTTGGCTCTGGAAGTGACGTCAGGCGCCATACATATACAGCGTCACTACGCCCCATGCTCCAGTTCCTATTTTCCACATGCTCACACGCTGCATCGCGAACCTACTTGACGTCTTCACAACGTTTTTTTGATTCACCTCGACATGTCTTCACAACGGATCTCACGTTTCAATCGGTGCTCCGATTGCGAGGCCAAAATGTCGGTGATGGACCCACACAAGGTTTGTTTATGGTGTTTGGGTTCCAAACATGACACAGGCCTGCGCGTTGTGCCGCAAAATGAAATCCAAGTCCCTGCTAGACAGAGCCGGTAAGCTGGCATTCGGCTGATCGTCACTGCAGTCTCCGGCACGGTCTCTCATCGGGTCATCTGAGGCCGAGGCTGAGGAGCCCACTCGTCATGAGGGCTGTCACCGCAAAAAAGCGAAAAAGAGTTTCCATTCCCGGAGCCATTCCTCATCCTCTTCCTCACAGAAGAAGCGACGCCGCCATCGGTGGGAATCAGATTCTTCCTCGCAGAGAGTTAAGCCCTCTAAGGGACCGACCACTCGCGAACAGTGGGATTCTTTAAAGAAAGAAATGCTTCAAATGTTTCAGCAACAGGCGGCTGTCGACGCGGCTGCCTCCCCCGACCAGCAGGCCTTGAAAGCTAATGCGGCGCTCAGTACTCCCAATCCCACGCTTGCCAGGAAGTCGATGCCTTTAGCGCCGACTGAGCTTTTGGGCTCTGTGCCCCAAGAGGTGCAAAAACCACCCTCTAGAAGCCTCTCCCATGGCGCCCATCGCCCGTCAGAGCAATCAGCACCAATACCCACTCCATCGGGCCTTAAGGCTGTGCTACAAGTTAATAAGCCCTCTGTCTCTGCATCCAGGGCCACAGAGCTGAAGGAGAAACCCTCAATGTTGATCTGCGACATCTGTGCCCTTTCAACCGCTATCGCGGACAGGCCTTTTTGACTCAATGCGGTCGATTTTCGGCACCGACCAGGCCAAGGAGTATGAAGAGGTGTTGACTATTTCGAGGACCGAGACAATTTGGTGACACTTTCTCAGGGTCTACAAAATGCCAGTGGGTTGGACACATCTCCAGACATTGAGATGCAACAAAAACAGCCCTACACTCACTTTAATTCCAAGTTTAGAGCATTAGTGGAGAAGGTGGTTGACACCCTCGGGCTCCAGTCGTCCGCCACTACCCATCAAGGGTATGACCATACGGATATCCTGGATGAGGGCCCGGATATTGAGCACTACAGTGTAGAGGAGGAGCCAAGTACCTCTACAGGAAGTTACACCCCTATTCTGCCTACATGTTGGCAACTGTAAATTGCGACATGTGCAATACCAGTGAGAATACCAATACTGCGAAAACCCCTTGAAACAAGGTATCCATTGAGAAAACCATACATGTATCCACGAAGAAATGATGACCTTCTGAAGGAAGTTCTGGAAGAAGTGTGAAAATGAATGAGGAGAGAACTGATGACGTCACATGAAATTGAAGTGACGCACACAGAAGAGATATAAATGAAGCAAGGATATAGGGCCTCATTACACGGATGGCTGTGAACCATGGCGCTATTAGCGCCATGGTTCATGCCGGTAAAATACCGGCACCGCCTTGGTGGAAAGGGGAATTACCGCCCCATTCCAAGGTTGGCAGGGCGGTAATTCCCCCTTCCACCATTGCCCTTCCCCATTCCCATTTTTGCCCCATAGGGCTCTATGGGAATGGGGAAGGCGCTAATTACGGTACCGCAAATTGCGGTACCGTAATTAGCTCCACTGGGCCCTTTGCGGGTTGTTTTTTAACGCCTGCAAAAAGCAGGCGTTAAATTCCCCAACCCGCAAAGGGACCTCGTAGTAAGACGGTAAGGATTTACCGGTACCGGTAAAATACTGGTACCGGTAAACCCTTACCGCCATCCGTGTAATGAGGCCCATAGACCCTATAGAATCTGTTGGCCAAGTAATGAAGTATGTGACATTTCGCCACTGAAGTGAAGATTGCATGTGTGGAGAGGCACTGAAGAAAATTCAAAACCATTTTACAATTGTACAGACGCAGTAACGCAAGTAGACTAAGTAATCACAAGGCTGTCTATGTAGTGAATAGATTGCGGCAATGTGCCAATGTATATACATAGGAATGTATAGAATCTGGAGTTCCACAAACGCAAACTTGGACCCCGTGAATGGAAGAATTGGAAGTGTGGCGCAGCAGAATAATAGCTGACGGTGAAGGAAGATTTGAGAAAGGCTTGCCTGGCCCATTGTCAGGAGTTGGGGCCACTGAGAGCCTAGCCATGTACTCAAGAAGATAGAACAACATGAGAAGCAAGCTCAACTTCTCTTTGAGGTGTAATGAAAACCATCGAGGGTGTCAAGATGTCTTCATTTAATGGTATTAAAATACAACAAAGAGCTCGAAAACGTGGTCTCCAGTCACGTGATCGGATGAGAATAGACTTGGGTCGAGCTACTCCGAGACCAGAAGATAAGACCATGCTTCTCCAGCATGGGGTCTGGCATGGATTCACATGCTCATGAATATTCCCCGTCGTCAGGCTGGGAATCCTCGGTAAAGAAAAAACCAGTATCAGTTTCGTTTCTGATCTGTCTTTCGTAGTAATAACCAATCACTGGGGTCCAACATAAGGCCAAGCACCGCGAGTCCGCTGGCACCGGGAGCGCCGAACGGTCGGGCTCTACGGGCGCCAGGCAGGGCGCACCCTCCCCGGCACCATCAACCACGAGCCAACGCTCTGGGTCGGGTAAGAGGAAGGCCGAGCACCCGGCGAAGCTCCTGGAGAGGCCCCAGTTGAGCTCGAAGGCGGAGGGGGAGCGAGGCAGTGTCCCCCCCCCCTCAAGGATAAGGCGGTGAGCGCACCTAAGGTGGTGAAGGCCTTAATCCATCCGGCCAAGCCCTCTATCGAAACTGTCGCGGCGGCCCTGGCTCAGCCTGTGGAGGCTACACCAGTGGTGGCGACCTCAGGGCTCAGAGTCTCCCTGCCACCTCGGAGGGAGTCCTCTTTTGTGCCCATCGATAGGACCCCCGTGAAATCCCCCGTGGGGAAGAAAAAGGGGGGGCAGGGCGTCGTTGTAAATTCGGCCTCAACCTCGGAGGAGGAGCTGGTCGAGGTCTTAAGCCACGGCCTCTGCGTGGAAGAAGACCGGCCCGTCGGGATGGATCCCGACGCAGGGGACGACGACATCGTCGAGGGTACCGACAGGGCCCCTGATCGCCCGTCGGATTCCCCTCTGCCAGCGCCGCGAGACAACTCGGCGGCCATTTTGTTGGCTATACAGTCCTTATGCTCAGAGATAAGGACGAGACTACCGTTGCCGATGGAACCTCTCCCGTCGGGGGACCCAGAACCGGGACCTTCTGGTGTTCCCCCTACCAAGAAAAGAAGGATCCACCCTCCACCTCCTTTTCAGCCGTCGCGCCCCTTCCAGCCCTCCTCCCCGTCCACCCGAGGGGATGATACGGGGACTGACACGGCAGCGACGGGTACGGACGACGAGGTATACGACGAGGATGTACCGTCGTCGCCTCCCACCAGGGCTTCTCCGCCCGACGAGATTGGATCGTTCCACTCATTGATCGCCAGGGCATCCGAGCTTTTCCAACTCTGCCCTGAGGAGAAGAAGAAGGAAGGTTTCCTTTATCAGCGGCGCGAGGCCAAGAGGAAGACGGTCCTCGCGGTGCCTCTATTGGACGACATTTGGGATGAGGGCCTCACCCTCCTCAAGAACCCTTCCACGACGCCAGCTAGAAGAGACCTGTACGAGAAAAAGTACCGGGTCCCGGACACGGCCCCCCTGTGCCTCCGGGCGCAGCCTACTCCGGACTCCGTCGTCTCCGCGGCGGCCAGGAAAAAAGCGGGGGGGGTGCGGCCTCCACATCGACTTCCCCACCGGACGGCGAGGGAAAGAAATTGGACGCTATGGGACGCAGAGTCATCTCGTCTGCAGCGACGACGATTAAAGCTGCCAACGCCTTGGCTATCGTGGCCCGATACGACAGGGAGCTCTGGTACAAACTGGCTCCCCTGCTGGACTTCTTGCCGGACGACAAGAGGGCAGAGGCCCTGGAGATCCTGCAGGAAGGTGAGGTGGCTTCGGACCACGCCATTACCGTTGCGACGGACATCGCCGACACTGGGTTCCGCCAGTTGGGCAACGGCGTTTGCCTTAGGCGGCGTGGATGGCTCAAGGCTACGGACTTCCGTCAAGACGTTCAGACCAGAGTCCTGGACATGCCATTCGATGGGAACAACCTGTTTGGGAAAACAGTGGACGATTCCCTTCAGGCCATTAAAGCGGACACCGAGACGGCCCGGGCCCTTGGGGTTCTGCAACAACGACGGACGCCCTTTCGAAGCAGCGGAGGCAAGGGCGCCTCCAAAGGTTCCGGCGGCGGTTTCTCCTCCTACCGTCAAGCGGCCCGCTCGTCGTCTCAGGAGGCCTACAGAGGACGAGGCAAGTCTGGCGGACCCCGCCGTCGTCGCCAAGGACAAGGCGCTAAAGCCTCGTCGAAGCAGGATTGAACCGGCCAGGGGGTCGGGCCCCCACCGAAGCACCCCGGTGGGAGGCCGGCTGGCGAGCTTCGTCAGCGTGTGGGAGTCCATCTCCACCGACCGTTGGGTGCTGGACGCCTTGGCCCGGGGCCACGCGCTCGAGTTTCAAAGAAAGTGTCCGCGCGTCCCCCCCGTGGCCAGGAAAGAACTTCACGTCCCTCAACTTCTCCTGGAGGTGAAGGCGATGCTCAAGAAGGGCGCCATTGAACTCGTCCCAAAGAGGCTTCGGGGCTCCGGAGTCTACTCGAGATACTTCCTCGTGAAGAAGAAGACGGGGGGATGGCGCCCCATCCTGGACCTGCGACGTCTGAACAAGTTCATCAAGGCGCAAAAGTTCCGGATGGTCACCCTCCAGCACGTCCTGGGTCAGCTGGAGGAAGGAGACTTCCTGTCGTCGTTGGATTTGGAGGATGCCTACTTCCATATTCCCATCTTGAAGGGGCACCGAAAATTCCTCAGGTTTGTGGTCCAAGGGCGTCATTACCAGTTCAAAGCCCTCCCCTTCGGTCTACGGTCGGCACCCAGGGTGTTCACCAAGTGCCTCGCACCGGTGGCGGCTCAGCTGCGCCGCAAAGGGATCCACATCTACCCCTACCTGGACGACTGGCTCATCCGAGCCAAGACAAGGGAGCTCGCCGTGGTTCACACGGCAAGGACCGTCCAACTTTTCACGGACCTGAGATTCTCCGTGAACTACGCCAAATCCCACCTGGTACCCGCGCAAGACACTCTGTTTCTGGGAGCGAGGTTCAACACAGTGTCCCTTCTGGCCTCCCCGTCGGAGGAGAGGACCAGGACCATCCTGGGCAAGGTGCAGCGGATGTTGGTGGCCGACGCGGCCAAGGTGAGGTCCATCAAGTCCCTCCTCGGAATGATGTCTTCCTGCATCTACCTCATTCCCATGTGCAGGCTCCGGATGCGCCCGTTGCAGGAGTTCCTGGACGCGCGCTGGATCCAAACGACGGGCAGCTTCGAGGAAAGGATCACACTCGACGAGAGTTTCCGACGAGCGATCCGGTGGTGGGGCACCCGCGCGCATCTGACAGCGGGCATGGACTTCCAGACCCCAGCCCACCAGGAGACAGTGACCACGGATGCCTCCCTGGAAGGGTGGGGAGCGCACACCGGAAATCTGCACGCAAGAGGCCTTTGGCTCCCGACGGAGAAATCCTTACATATCAACGTCCTGGAGCACCGTGCAGTGTTTTGGGCCCTCAGGTCCTTCCTTCCGTCCCTCAAGGGCAAGGTGGTGAGGATCTTCACCGACAACACCACCACCATGTTTTACATCAGGAAACAGGGCGGAACCAGGTCCCCAGCACTGTCCAAGGAGGCGCAGGACCTGTGGCATTGGGCAGTCGCCCAAGGGATGTTTCTGGTGCCGTTTCATCTGGCAGGGATAAAAAACACCATCGCCGACTCACTCAGCAGGGAGCTGCGCTCGTGCCACTAGTGGGAACTACGGCAGGATCTAGTGGATCGCCTCTTCCGACGGTGGGGCACACCCCAGATCGACCTGTTCGCGACGGCGACGAACTCCAAGTGCCGGAGGTTCGCCAGCAGGTTTCCCCAGGCGAGGAGCATGGGCGATGCTTTCTCGTTACCTGGGAGGGCCTGTTCCTCTACGCGTTCCCTCCTTTGCCACTGCTAATCCGGCTCATCAACCAGCTCAAGAGGTCACGGTGCAGGATGATCCTCGTCGCACCTGCGTGGCCGAGGCAGATATGGTTCCCAGACCTTCTGGACTTGTCAGCGTCCCCGCCAATCAAGCTGCCGGTGGACGCGGATCTACTCTCCAGGGAAGGAGGCGCCATCCTCCACCACGACCCGAAATCGCTGAACTTGCAGGCCTGGCTCCTGCAGCGCTAGAGTTTGGAGGATACGACATACCGGCCGACTGCAGAGAGGTTCTTGCAAAGGCCAGGGCGTCCTCGACTCTTAAATGATACGGACACAAATGGAAGAGGTTCTCTGTCTGGTGCCACGCACAGAAGATTAACCCTCTACGGATTACGGCTCCCCAAGTACTGCCGTACCTGCTGACGCTGGCCAAAGCTGGACTGGCACACGCGTCCATCAAGATTCATCTTGCTGCGATCTCCCGATACACCAGGACCACGGGGCGGACGTCCTTGTGGTCTCATCGTCTGGTGAAAGAGTTCATGAAGGGACTGTTCAGATCGTTCCCGCCGGTGAAGGCTCTGGCCCCGGCGTGGGAGCTCAACGTGGTGCTGACCAAGCTCATGGGACCTCCGTTCGAGCCTCTGTACTCGGCCCCGTTGAAGTTTCTGTCGTGGAAAACAGCGTTTCTTGTGGCCATCACCTCCGCACGACGGGTGGGAGAGATCCAGGCCCTTTCCTGCAAGGCCCCGTACTTGACTTTTCACGACACGAGGGTAGTGCTCAGGACGCACCCCTCCTTCATGCCCAAGGTACCGTCGGACTTCCATCTCAACGAACCCTTGGTGTTGCCTGTGTTCTTCCCGTCGCCTTCGTCGCCGGCTGAGAGGACTTTGCACTCGCTGGATGTGGCTAGAGCGCTGAAGTTCTACGTAGACCGCACGAAGTGTTTTCGGAAGACGTCACAACTCTTTGTGAACTTTGGACCTGTCAATCAGGGGAAGGCTCTCTCGAAGGCTTCCATTTCCAGATGGCTCTCAGGCTGTATCATGTACTGTCACCGGTTGGCAAACCGACCGCTGCCTGGCCGTCCGAGAGCCCATTCCACCAGAGCGATCGCAGCTACCACGGCGTTCCTATCTGGTGTGCCCCTGCTGGACATCTGCAGGGCTGCTACGTGGAGGTCGACGCACACCTTCACGAAATTCTACTGCGTCGACCGGGATTCCAGGGAGGAGTCCAGGGTCGGCCAAGCAGTGCTGCGCAACCTGTTCGCCTGAGGTGAGCCTGGTGAGGAGGTAAGATGCTTAATGTTGAGTTTGATGTAATGCTTAATGTTGAGCCTTTGCCACCTCCCGTGGTTGTGCATGTGTGTACTGCTATGTATTCTTTATTCATGAGCATGTGAATCCATGCCAGACCCCATGCTGGAGAAGGAACAAGTTACTTACCTGTAACTGTTGTTCTCCAGCATGGGTCTGGCATGGATTCACATGCGAACCCTCCCGCCTACCCCTCTGCGGCTCTTCACTTGGTCATACTGCCACTTCACGTGCTTCCAAATCTGAAGATGGCTGCCAGAGGCGGTGCTTAGGTTGAGGGCAGTCATTGGCTGTGGTCAGTATGACGCAGAGACCAGTGATTGGTTATTACTGCGAAAGACAGATCAGAAACGAAACTGATACTGGTTTTTTCTTTACCGAGGATTTCCAGCCTGACGACGGGGAATATTCATCAGCATGTGAATCCATGCCAGACCCATGCTGGAGAACAACAGTTACAGGTAAGTAACTTGTTCCTTCACTCCCTTTTGTTCCCAGGCGCAGTGAGCCTCTACAAGGCTGAGTTCAAAGGTAATGATTGAATGGCAGACCGCAGGAGTGTTGATGGATGTTGGGCTAATTGGGTGGGGCATGACCAGGCCAAACCCCCCAGCACCTGGAGTCCCAGTAGCGTGCTGCTAGCGTGTGGAAACTTCCAGAAGGGTACTAACGTGCCAACCAATTATAGAGGGCCACGTATTAAGAAGCCCTATGGTTTGAGAAGCCAATAGTATGTTGGGTTTTAGACTGACACAGAAGATGAGTTGCACTTGGGATTGGCTTAGTTGCCCACCTGACCCTAGAGATCCAATCAAGTCCTTGTAGCCCATAGAAAGTATGTGTAGATGTTCCCCCTTGACCAACTATAATCCTGAGTAGGTTTTCTTATTTTCCCACGTATCCTGACGTCACTCATGATGAATATTTAGTATAAAAGGCAATGTTTTTTATTAAATGCTTTAAGATAAGTCTGTGCGGCATCCGTTGATGTCCGTTGTACTCCCTGTTTTAAAGAAGTGTTATTAAAACAGCTTACCCTTTTGCCAACTTCTTGAGTTGGTCTGATTATTGATGTTTGTTCTGCATCCCCATCCATCTCAGATACTGTTACCTCGTCTTAAAGGACCTGTTATCCGGGTTCAACATGCCCTTCAATCAGGCCATATCTGACCCTTTGGCTTCCATCTGGGGAAATCCATGCACTTTGCCCCCAGCGAATACCAATGTCACAGGGAAGTACAGGCCGGCGAGAGGGGACACTTCCTTCCTCTCAACACACTCTTCCCCGGAAGTGCAGGTAGTTCAGGCAGCCACTATATTCTTCAGGCCTGCGGCATCCACGTCAAATCTCCCTACAGAGAGGGAAGGGAAAAGAATAGACTATTTGGCCAAGAAGGTTTTTACCTCTGGCCGTATAGCTCTAGAGGCAGAGGCCATAGGCGCTATGTGCCCTATGACAGGAAAGCGCAGCCCCCACAAGCCAGGCAAGGGCAGAGGCGTTTCTTGGGTCCCGGAAGGGGCAGAGGAGTTTCATAGGGCCAGCAGACAGCACCTGAGCTGCGGCTGGTGCGACAGCACCTTCAAAGATGCCTTGATATCCCCTCCCACGACTTTCGGTTGGTGGACGTTTGCCAGGGCATTGGTCCCGGTGGCAGGAGATAACCTCTGAGGCCTGGGCCCTGCAGGTAATTCGGTGGGGTTATTGTCTGCCATTTTTTAGAAAAACCTCCAGACAGACCCCCATCTTAACCAATCCAACCGGGCAGGAGCTCCAGGGAGAACTGACAACCCTGTTGTCGAAGGGTTCCATGGAAGAGGTGCCTCCCGATCAGAGAGGTTTGGGCTGGTATTCCTGGTACTTCCTGGTACCCAAAAAAGGAGGAGGTATCTGGATGTCAGGGCTCTAAACAAGTTCCTGAGAAAAGACAAATTCAGGATGGTGGCGTTGAGAGAAATTCTCCACGCTCTCTGGAGCTTGCGGACTGGCTAGCGTCCATAGACCTGCAGGATGCCTGTTTCCATGTGCCCATACATCAGAAGCACAGGAAGTTCCTGCGCTTCCTCATTGGGAACAAGCACTATCAGTTCAAAATGCTGCCCTTTGGGTTGACCTCCGCTCCAAGGGTCTTCACCAAGCTCATGGTGGTAGTTGCGGCTCACCTCAGGAGATGCATAGTCCACCTATTCCCGTACCTGGATGACTGGCTGATCCGGGGGAAGTCAGCGGAACAGGTTTTGACTCACCTCGAAGACCCCTTTCTGCTACTGCACAGGCTGGGCTTCTCCCTGAACTTAAGGAAGTCCCACATGACACCGGTCCAAAGCCTCGAGTTCATCTGGGCAATCCTAGACACTTCGCAGGAAATGCCTTTTCTCCCAAGGAGAGAGCCGACAACATACGACAGATGATCCAGTTGTTCCGGAACGATGCCGCCTTACCAGCGGCTTCCTTTCTATGCCTTTTGGGCCTCATAGCCCCCTGCATTTTCCTGGTGCCAGAGGCCTCAGACCTGAGTGGTCACGGACGCATCCTTTAAGGGTTGGGACACTCATTGCAAGGTTTGCAGGTGAGCAGCCTCTGGACTGCGTCAGAAGCCAGGTGGCATATCAACAGGCTGTAGTTTTGAGCCATCAGGCTAGCCCTGAAGGCCTATGCTCCATCGGTCAACGGGAAGCATGTTCGGATTCTGACGGACAAAACAGTGGTCATGCACTACCTGAAAAAGCAAGGTGGAGTGCATTCCCATCCCCTCTGCACAGAAGCGATGCAACTCTGGTTCTGGTTGCTAGTGAATCAAATCTCGGCCTCGGAAGTTCATCTGGCGGGGGCAGAGAACAGTTTGTCGGATGCTCTGAGCAGGCAGAGCATGGTCACACATGAGTGGGAAGTGTGCCAAGAAGTCCGGGAAGAGGTCTGCGTTCTCTGGGGTATCCCAGCAGTGGATCTGATTGCCACGGAAGCCAACAGGAAGTGCAAACAGTTTTGCTCGAGGGAATTCCCAGCGAACGGAGCAGTGGGGGCCAGGTTTCTGGTGGATTGGACATTCCCTCTCCATTACACGTGCCCTCCGATCCCCGTCATTCCGTGGATTCTCAGGAGGTTGGAGAAGTTTCGAGGGACCATGATCTTGATCGCCCCGGATTGGGCGATGAGGATGTGGTGCTCTGACCTCTTGGATCTGTCCATCTGTCCACCTTACTGGTTGCCTCGGCGGCCGGATTTCCTCACGCACTCGGACGATCGAATACTACACCTGACCCCAGATTCCTTCAACTTGCCATGTGTGGCTCTTGAGCAGATGAGGTTTGATGACTGGGACCTCTCTGAGGAAGTTCTTGAGGTGTTGCTGGCTGCACACAGACCATCTGCAAGATCTTTGTATGCGTGCAGGTGGAGAAGATTTGAGGCGTGGTGTAGGGAGCACAAGGTTGATCCCATCTCTTGCCCCACCACGACGGTGATGGAGTTCCTTCTGTCACCGGCCTCATCAGGCCTTCAGGTTGCAACGGTCAAGGGGTATTTGGCAACCGTTTCTGTGTTTAAAAGGTCCCCGAATCAAGGTTCCTTTTTCAGCATATCAGTCATGGCCCAATTCTTTAAGGGCCTTTGGGGTAGTAGAATTAGAGGAGGAAATCCTAGAGATATCAGATGATGTCAGATGCAGGGTTTAGTGCATTCATTGAAGAAATTGATAAGATAGAAGAAGATGAGAGTTGGAAGGATGTCAGTAATTCTGAATGGACGAAAATTGAAAAACAGCTAAAGGCCATGATAAAACCGCTCCAAAAGAAAAATAAACAAATAGAGGTGAAACAGCGAACTGTGATTAAAAAAAAAAAAGTGAGCATACATCTAACAATGGAGGAGAAGAGAACGAGGCTGTTAGCCAGCTACCCAGAAAAAGTTATGGAGAAGGAAGGAGTTAGTGGCTTGGAAAATGTAAAACTACCTCAGCAAAATTTGAAGCCAGCTGTTCAAATTGGGCTGAAAAGAAAATCATTTGCCGAAAGTGACCTCAGTAGCAACAGCTGGAGGGGGGGAAGAGAGAAATATGAGCTCCTTGAAAAGGGGGAAAAGAAATGACAACTTAAAAGAAGGTGATAAGGGAGGAAACAAGGAAATGTTGCAAGCTCTACCAGGAAGAAGTCATAAAATATATTTGGAAAGAAACCCACCAGTTCTAAATCGAAGGAATTCCTTAAGACTGTTGAACTGCATCATACCTATGCACCAAATTTACACAAGTGACATCAGAATTGTGGAATTTGTTGCAGATACAAGGATGGACTGGGTCATATTGCATATGAACACAAAAATGAAGAAAGATCTTATTTTATCTCTGAAAGAAACATTTATACCATTAGGATATGAGATAAGTGACTTTCAGGAACAGATTAGAGAAAGCTGGAGAGAAGTGACGATGCCGAGAGAGCTACCAAAGAAGGATATGATCTCAAATACCCAAAGGAAAAGGTCCTCCAGAGAAGAACTAACTCCGATGACTATGGAGAGGAATTTAAAGTCAATAGAATTTACAATTGCAAATCAGGTAAAAAGGGGAGAGGAAAAAAACTGAAAAGGATGCCAAACATCCAGAGAAAGATACTTGGGCTTGGGTGGCGGGTGCTCTGTGTATTGACCAGCAAGAATAGATTCTAGCTGGTAATGAAGAAGAGCTATTGAAAATTGTTTCATGGAATACTAGGGGTTTTAGTTTCCTTTTTCTTGAGAAGATCCCCAGCCTGGAGGATTTTGATGTGCAGAGTCTCCAGGAGACCTAGCTAAGGGAGACCCCTATATGTGATGGGTTTGCTGCCCATTTAGATCCAGCACCTAAGGGGCTAATGGGTCACCCATTTGCAGGTTTATTAACCCTTCTTAAACTAGATACAGGCTGGAATATTAGGTAAACTGAATGCCCAATTCCATATATGCAAATAATATGGTTGGAACAAATGAGGCAATCTCAGATAACACCACTGCACATGATCAATATATACTGGCGCGTTAACATGAATAAGGATGTTGAGTTAATGGAGACAATTGGAAAAGTGATAGATGAAGCTATGAGAGAAAGAAAAGATGCAACAAGAATCATGTCTGGTGATTTGAATATCAAGCTATAAAATAGGAAGGGCTATCCGTTGAAAGAGGGTGAATGGAATGAAAGGGAAAAGAAAAGGGAATGAATGAATGAATGAATGGAGTGGGTTCAAGGGATATGCTCATGCTTAACGGCCAAATGTGTGGCGATATGCCTGGAAAAAGTACATGGAAACGTGGCAACCAAGTATCATGTATTGATTATTGTTTCATCTCAGGGAATCTAAGAGATAAGGTGACTGACTTCTCAGTACTACCACAAGAATACAGTGACCGTGACGTGCTTGCCATTTCTATTAGAAATGAATTGAAGTGGAAATTACGTGAAAGAATGGATGATGTTGAAATGGAAGGTGTTGGAAATCGATTAAGATTGAAACAGAGGGAGGTGTCCTCCCTTGCTGGATGTTATATAGAGATGGCAAGGCAAAAACCTGGATCTGTGGATTATAAAGGCATCCGCCAAGATTATGGTAAATCATGTATGGGTAAGGCGAAAACCCAAGGAGCCCAAAAACATATATGATCTAGCTTTGGTAAAAAGGAGACAACTACTTCGGAAGTCTATCAGGGGGTTTAATAAAGTAACTGATAGATCTAAAAGAGAAGAGGGAATTTGAATGCTCAAACAACAGTACAATAATTGGTGCATTGGTACAAGGGCAGCGAGGGCACAGAATGATGCAGAATGCATGCTGAGAAATGTTTGTGCAAAAAGCACTAGGAATCTGTGGGAGCTTATTAATAACAAGGGTCCCCTTAGATCAAGCAATATGCTTAGCATGGTACCGGAACAGGACTGGGTATTGCACTGTAAAACCCTGTTTGCAGTTCCGAAGTGGATTGGGAAAAAATTGGAAGAGGTATCGGCTGAATATTGGAAATTTGATTTTGAGGAATCGGATGCTGAGATGAGGATTAAAAAACTAAGCTCATCTCTAGCGGCGGAGCCAGATGGCTTATCCAACTGGAAAATTAAAAAAAATGGAAATCAATGGAGCAAATTCCTAGTAACGCTTTTCTCTCAAATCATGATCAATAAAACAATCCTGTCCTCTTGGAGGGAAGCAAACATAGTGCCCATGTTTAAAAAAGGGGATAGGGCAATGGCGGGCAACTATCGGCAAACTATCGGCCAATTGCACTATTAGATTCCCTAGGGAAACTGTTTGCAGTGTTTTGCTAAGAGATTTGAAATCATGGGCAGAGAAGAGTGGTATCCTTGACCCGAGACGAGCAGGATTTGTAAAAGGGGTCGGTACCACTCTGAACCTGTTCATTATTAATTTTCTGAAAGAGAAAGTGCTGGAAACAGGAACTTGCTTGTTTCTGGGCTTTATAGACCTCAAACAAGCATTTGATGGGGTCATTAGAGAGAAGCTCTGGAGGAAACTAGAAATGTGGAATTGCCCTAAAGATTTGGTGGAGGCCATAAAGGCTCTCTATACTGATACATCATTGAGAATACGGCCCCAGCTGTCATAACAAATCCCTACATATAGAGGCCTTAAACAAGGTTGTGCCCTAGACCTTTTCCTTATATATTGCAGACCTGATTGACTCACAGAAGGAAGTAAACGCTTCCCCCCCTAAGATTAATGGTGTGGCAATACCTTGGATATTGTTTGCAGATGACCTGGTCTTCCTGGATTTAACATCAATAGGATTGCAACGTAGGATCAGTGCCTTGAACTCCTACCTGAAGGAAAATGGTATGACGATCAATGTGGATAAATCAAAGATATTGCCCCTGAAATCGGCACATTAAAAGAAAAGAGAGATTCATGTGGAAGGTTGAGGCTGTACCACTTGAGGTAGTGGAAACCATGATCTATCTAGGGATTGTCATCAATAAAAATGTAAACAATCAGGGGCAATATACTAATTTAAAATCAAGATTGGTTACATTGACAAATCAAGGAAGAGTGTTCCATGGAAAGTATGGTGAGGTTTACGATGGTGCCTATTCTCTCGTTCTACAAGCAAAACGTTACAAGTTCTCACATATGGAGCAGAGGCTATTTTACAATTGCCATGGCAGAAATTGGAAGGGCAATTTTGGCGGACAATATAGAGACTCCCCAATACGGTACCAATGTCTATAATTAGACAGGAACTCAAATTGCAGTCCCTTGAATCCTTAGTACTGTGGAAGTCAATTGCACTGTATAGGAAAAGTGTGTATGAAACCTCTGTAACTCCCTTTGCTATTTTTGAATGTACGGAAGGAGCGGGGGATAAATGTGACACAGTGGAAACTAAAAGTGGAGCAGATCCTACAACAAAATAGTATTAATCCAAGGGATTTAGCTGCAAATCCGTCCAAGGTCAAACTGAAATTACGGGAACTGGGCTGAATATGCACACTAGATAAATGCTCTGGGGTCAAACTGTATTCACCGATAATATTGGAGAAAAAAGGCCTCCCCAGGTATCTACAAAAATTTCCATCTGAACATTATCGTGACCTACTATTGAGATGTAGGCTAAATATCTTAGCAACGGGGGAAGTCCAGTGGGTAAGAAAAATGCTAGGTGTAACAAATGCATAATGTAACTTCTGTAAGAAGAAGGATTCTGTAGAGATGTTATGCCATTGGGTAACCTCCTGTGAAACCTTAAAAGAATTAAGACAACTCCATCTAGCGGATAGTGGCTTAGATAAAACAACTCTGAGCAAGCAGGATTGGATCACATGGATATTCATGGGAGAAAAGACTAGCATAGTGATCATGGTGTTGAAACTGATTGAAAAAGTTTTAAAGTTGAAAGAGGAACTCAATGGAATGAAATGATGGAATAACATGAAAATTGAGTACTTTTTTAATGTATTTTCTGGGAATTGATGATTTGGAAAAGAAAACTGGATAAGCATGATGTAAAAAAATTTTAAAGCGTTATGTGGGTGTGGCCACTGTGTGGTCGTGTTTCCTTTTTTTAAACCAATAAAACATTAAAATAACAAATTAAAATAAAAAGAAATTGAGTAAAACCAGCAGCCCCGATCTACTTTGTTCCAGCATGGACAGCATCTGTATCAGCAAATTCATTAAGGCACTTTCTGTACCGTGAAAGCATCGGAAGCCCAACTGCTTTTCGTGCAGAGTACCAACAGCTCCCATGTGTGATTGGAGCTGCATAGTAGCCACTTTATCAACCAATTTCAGAAAAAACAGCATATTCGTAATAGGTCGTAAATTTTCTGCATTATTCGGATCCGAGCCCGCTTTCTTCAGGAGAGGGGCCACTGCTACATCTTTAATCAATTGCGGGATGGTGCAGTTTTTAAATTAAGCTTTGACGAATCGACACAAATAGGTGGCAAAAAATCCTGATGTTCCAGGATTATCTTAGATGGAAGAAGGTCCCCAGGACAGCTTGTGGGGTGCATGACTTTAAGAGTATTTTTAATTTATTTCTGTGGTGGATAGAGTGCAGAAACTGAAATCAATAGGCAGGCCCCCTGGTTAAGGTCCTCAAGATTAGGCATCAGGCTGTCGACCTCTTTACTTAATTTAATCTGCTGCTACCAGGATTGACCACTGCTGTGATCAGTTTCTAACCATCCAACTTTTTCCTAATCTTATTTTGGGCGCGCAGGAGTTTATCAGAGAAGGCGCTTTGAACCTTTACACAATAGTCCTTTGTAGGATTAATGGTCTGATTGAGAACTCTGGGTTTTTCCCATGATCTGAAAAGTTGAAAGAGTTCCTTGGTTTGATTGCCTGCCCTATTTATCGTATCATTGTAGTGGCTGCATTTGGCTTCATTGATCTTATCTTTGTACCCATTCTCTTTGTGTTTCCAAGCTGCATTATTCATTGTGTTTTTATCTTTGAGCCAAGCATGCTCTGCATGTCTCATACTAGCTTTTAATTGAGCCAGTTCTGGGGAGAACCATTTATGATGATTTGGTGCATCTCTAATACTTCTAGATTTCACTGGGGCAAGTCTGTCTAGCAGAATTATCATGTCTTTATTGTAATTTTCTATAAGAGTGTCAGGATGATCTGAATAGTTTGTTTTGGTCATCAAGTGTCATGATGCCTACCCCCGGGCATCCGGATCAAGTCCATCAGCCCCGGGAGCAGGCATCCAGATACTCATTAAAACCCCAACAGCCCCGGCTGGGGGCTGTTTGGATTCAGTCCTGGCGCCTTAGGCGCCAGGCTCATAGACTTTACTTACCTTATGCAAACCATGCTGCAAATGAGTCAAAGCCAACGTGAGGTCTGGATGGGACTATTTTATTACAGGGACTATTTTTCACTCAGGTGTGGTTCTGGGGAACTTCTTACCTGGGACTACTTTGCAGGCTATTTAAACCACGCCCGAACAGCAGCCCATGCTTTGCGTTATTCTGCATCCAGCAGCGTGATGCTCACCGTGTCTGCAAGTCAGCATCCAGTCTTCTGCCACGCCCGCCTCGAATCCGGAGCTCCTAGACAAAAGGCAAAGAAAGGAGAAGAGGTTAGATCACAGACATTATTTGATTCCTTACCTGATTCCGGACCCAGCACATCTCCGAGCCTGGAAAGGACATTATTTCAGCACGTGTCGCTTTGCCAGCAGCAGCGCCGCGTTATACTCACCAGTCCACCGCATCTTTCGACTCGGCGCTGCCTCCATCATTTTCTTTGTCGAAACCCAGCACCTGGGGGGAAAACAAAAGGAATAACAAGGTGAGCCGAGAAAACCAACAAGGACAATCTCTTTGCCACCATAGGCTTACCTGCTTTACCACCGGAGGTATTATTCTTTAATTTGCCACATCTTCCTATGCCGCACCTATAAAGGGAGAGAAAACAGCAAGTTAAACTCATGCAACTTTTACCGGACAGTGTTCGGTAATACAGACTCTTACCTGAACGCCATCAGTTGCCTCCAGGCAATATTCTTTTGGACCCAGCTGCAACCTAACGAGGGAATGGAACAAGAGTGACCATCGAACATATTGAACTCTTTGAACTTTATAGACACTGGAGTCAATATTCCTCCGGAACTCCTCCAGTACCTTCAACCCAGTGAAGTAACTGGTATCTACGTGCCCTTGCATGCCATGCAGGATGGAGAGCTCATCATTTAAAAACATAAGGTGAGGTTACCAAAAGGGAATATCAGAGGTGATTAGCGGGGAGAAAGAGAGCTGTTGCGGGGCCATCACTAAAGTCCACAGGTGGCTAAATCCCTTTCTCCACTTGCAGGAGAATACTTCTACGAGTCCAGCAGACAAGATTAGGTGGGCCAGTCCAGACTGTCATCTCTTCACTACGCATCACGTTGGTGGAGACCGCAGCTGTCCGGGTCCGATCGACACCCCTGTGGGAACCAGGTGAGTGTAACATCAAGGCATTCATGCAGTCTGATAGATAAGCAGTTGTAATGGCCCGGTAATTCCTTCTTAGAACCTTACGTGTTGGTTCATGTTGTTGTCTGGGCAGGGAAGGGAGTTGTATCTGACACGAAATGGAAAAATGGTCAGACCATACACAAGGTGTGGTTATGACCCCTGTCAGTGGGATATTACTACTGGCCACCCAATCTAGGGTGTTCCCTTTTATGTGGGTGGGATCAGAATTATGAATGAGGATGTTGTCATTTTTGAGAAGTTTCTCTAGTTCCAGGGCTTTTTTATCTTTAGGGTGCCCCCTCCAGAGATTTAGATCTCCCAGTAGAATAACGGCAGAGTTTGTTTTTTACATAGGGGTTAGTACATCTTCATTAAACAGAATCTCCAGGTGGCCTATAAAGCACTACAAAGGTAATACTAAAGTTATGATTTCGGATAACATTAGTGTGCAGCATGTCACACCCTTCACATTCTGCCTTGACCTTGTACATCCCAAGCGTTTTGCATATGATATCAACTCCACCGGCCATGCCTTCGCCCCGATGTTTCCCAAAAAAGACGTACCCGGGCGGGGTCACTAGTTCTATGATAGGACCATGGGCGTTTGAGAGCCAAGTCTCTGTGAAGCACATTAATATACCCAAATTACGCTCCAGGATAAAATCATGTACTTCCACAGTGTGTTTTACAAGTGATCTAGTGTTAAGCAGGGCTAAGTTCAACTGTGCGACAGAGAGCGAATTGATGAAAGTTTTAGTCGCTTGTACGGCACTCTGCTTCGTTATAGGGATGTTTTTATGGGAGTCACTTGTTCATTTGCAGGTGGGCTTGAGGTCTAGGTAAACTAGCAATTTGTTGCTCATGTTCCATGTAGGTATTGTGCAGTGAGGTGCTGGATATCATTGTAATATAGTGAATATAGTGCCCCTTTAAATGGGGGCGTATTGAATCCTGACAAGACGCGGGTCATCACTGTGTCATGTATGTTAATAAAAGGTGCCACTACAGGCACGTGCTGCACTGCAGTGGAGACCCAGTTAGTGGCAACTCCTGTCTCCTGCTTTCATTGTGTCTTGTCTTATTAATTGGGTTCTGTGTGACCACGGCCTGCACATCACCCTGGCTGGTGTGACCACCGAGACAGGGGTGTGCGTGTACTGCTGGGTGCCCCAGCACATGAGTGATCCCTGGTGATCTAGGGACCAGAGGGTGCCCCCTGTGGCTTGTTCTGCTGTGTGCCCGCAGCCTGGAGCAACTGTCGGGTGCTCCCGACAACAGCTTCCTGCTCCTGTGACCCGGAAGCGAGGACATAACAATCATATGGTCCATTTTAGCCCCTTCCTCCTCTGAGGTCGAAACCCCTATCATCTGTGTGGGTAGAACTCCTTCCTCACAGGTCTTGGTAGCGACCTTGAGGAGTGGGGTAGCCCTCTCAGAGGGGTTAGGATCTATGGGAGGATCAAAACAGGTCACGGTCTCTATTTGTATATTGGAGGTACTCATATCTTGTTTAGCAGTATCCACATCTGGTTGTATTCTATTGCTGCCCGACATTACCAGGGTATATGCAGGTGACGATGGAAAAATCCAAAATGGAGTAGGCACCCCGATAACTCGGGTAGGGTCCTCCTCCCTTCCCCATGGGTAAGAGGGAGGCTGCCAGCCAAAGCGTGGCAAACTCAGCCAAAGACCGCGAAGGGCGAACAAAAGAAAGGGGTGGAGGATGCCCCTTATAAGTAGGCGGGTGTCCTGCTGCAGGAAGCATCCAGCCCCTGCAGAAGGACGCCTGCCACAAGGAGAAGAAGGGCTTTCATTTTTACTGCGTTCATCACGAAGTGCTGCAGGATCAGGAACAGCAGTCTCTCTGAGACTACCACAAAGCCACAATGCTGGTGCCTGGGGCCGCTGCGCTTGGAGGGGACCAGTCATCACTGCGGCCAACATCCAGGAGGCAAAGTAATGGGAGGAGCAGCGTGTGGACACCCGCAGTAGAGGAGCGGGTGTTAGGAGCGGACGGGGACAGCAGCGCCGGTGAGAGATGGCGCAGAAGCGGAGCCGGAGGGAGCCTGATCAACGGACCGGAGACAGGCGCGGACCAGCAGGGACTAAGACTGTATTAGCAGCCGGGCCGCCCAGGGGTGAACGTTTTTGAACGAACTGGTGCATTGTTGAAGGATTAGCTTAACGGGCCGCCTGGGTGAAACCATGAAATACTGAGTGGGTACAAACCGACACGTGTCTTGCTCCCGCGCACCAAGCCACCAGAGTAAGAGCTATCAAGAGCATTGACCCGATGGGTGCAGTGTGGGGCTCAAACGGAGGCACAATTCTAAAGAAAGGAGTTTGATCAGCGCGGTTGGAGATGGATCTCGAGTCATTTGTGGCGGCAGCAATGCACGGGCGAAATTGGATGAACACAATGGTCCTGCAGCAAGATTCTGAAGTGGCGGGTCCCAGCCAGAGGGGGGAATTCCCAGTGATGTTTCTGGACCACCCAAATGAGGAGGTTTTAAGGGACATGCAAGTGTTGGAAGAAGTAGGTGAAGAGGAAGAGGAGCAAGGCCAGGAAGAGGAGGTGCACACTTCAAAGAGGAAGAGGACAATGACTGAGAACGCTAAGGCAGGCAAGCAGCAGGCCAAGAACAGCAAGAAGCCCAGACGAAAAGGGAGGGCGCAGGAGGATGCAGCCATACCGGCACCAAAACCTGCTGAGGCTCCAGGGAACCGTGGTGGACTACCCAGCACTCCTGTAACCAGACCAGTGGTAGTAGCTGCGGAGGAACCCACATCCCTAGAGATGGTTAAAGGTATGTTTATGCAGTGTATGCAGGCATGGGGAAAAGGGGGACATTGTCAAATATTAAGTGGTGATGAAAATGCTTTTAATCAGCTAGGAAGTCAGGCTGGAATTGTTCACCATCAGGGTTTGAATCATGCTCCAGGGGGGCCAGGACCGGGGGTGTACAATGCAGTGCCCTTGCCCAGTACAGGTCCAGTCGGGGCTAGCCAGTTGCCTTTGGGGGGGGGCAGTGCCAGCGGGGGATAAAAGCGGTGGCTTTGCCCAGCGCAGGTCCGTTAGGGGGAGGTAGCCAGTCGGGCTACCCCAACTGGAGCCCAGCAGGGGCCAGCCTGGTGGGGGCAAGGTTTGTCAGTTTGTAATGGGGGGAACCAAGGGGCTCAATCAGCAGCAGCAACCGCAATAAATCCAGCGCAGGGTGGATTTTGGGGCAACATCACCCAGTATGGGAGACCGATGCCAGGTTTTGCACCATTCCGTGCTGCTGTGAACTCAATGGTATGGCACTTCCCATGGGTCACTTAGGAAAAGCTGTGGAGAAAGGAATTTATTGAAATTTTGGACATGGTGGGGATGGTACCCTTGGGGGGTGGGGGGTTTAAAGGATTTATCAGAAAAGGAGAAGAGAGAAAGGGAGAGAGCCAAGGTGGAACCTACCATACACAACTGGCTCAAGGGTTTCAGAATGTATATGTCTATTATGCTAGAGAGATTCCCGCAGGATGCATTAGCAGTGATTGCATATGAACAGTATATCCACAACCTATATCTAAAATATGGGGGTGAGGGATAGCTGGAGTATGATTGGGGCTTTAGGCTCAAAATGCAAGTCTGGCCTGCTATGTCCTGGGATGAGGTGGTTGTTGGGGGGTATATTGATAAGATGGTACCTGCCAGGGAATCTGAGAATAAACCCCGGGGGGAAAAAACTCAAGCATGGAGGGGGAGAGGGGGTTACTATCAGCGGGGGAGGGCGTCCTTTCGCGGGCACTCCTCCTGGAACAACCGGTCCAGCTACTAGCGGGAGCAAGCAGATTGCTAGAGGTTTGTCGAAGGGGTTTGCCCCTTTGGCAAGACGTGTCGATTTAGGCATGGAAAGGGAGGAAACACAGGGGCCCGCAGCGCCTCTGTAAGTGAAGGTAGACACAAGAGTAGCACTACGCCCAACGAAAAAGCAAAGCGTGAATGATTAGCAACCTCCTATGTCAAGAATTGCCAGACCAAAGGGTAACAAGAGTGTAATTAAAACAGGTTTACCCACCCCAGTTAAACTCCAGGCATTGATTCCTTTTTTGAATAGCTACCATAACAGCACAGATGCAAAATTACTCTGGGAAGGTTTCAGGTGGGGTTTTAGGATCCCCTTCTCAGGGAAGATGGGGACCAAGGAAGCAAGCAACTTGTGGTCAGCACTGGGGATGCCTGAGGGGGTGGCTCAGAAGGTAAAGAAAGAAATCATATTGGTTAGGGTTGTGGGGCCATTTGCATCCCCGCCCATGGTGAATTTTGTGGTGTCACCATTGGGGTTGGTTCCCAAGAGGGAGGAGGGGCAGTATCGCTTGATCCACCACCTCCTTCCCGGAAGGGGAATCAGTGAATGATGGCATTGGGGAAGAGCTGTGCCGGGTACATTATTCCTCTTTAGATGATGCTATACAGATGGTAAAATCAACGGGGCGGGGGGCCCTAATGGGGAAGGCCGACATTGAGTCTGCTTTCCGGTTGCTACCTATCCACGAGGAGAGTCATCATTTGCTGGGGTTCAAGGTACAGGAACAGTATTTCTATTACAAATGTTTGCCAATGGGCTGTGCTATTTCGTGTGCATACTTTGAGGCATTCAGCACCTTTTTGGAGTTTGCAGTGAAGGAAAAGGTTCATAAGGGCGGCGTATTGCATTACCCAGATGACTTTTTCTTTATGGGCAAGGAAGGGACTAGGGAGTACAGGGCACTCATGAATGCTTTTGAAGGGTTGTTGGAGGCAATGGGGGTCCCGCTAGCTGAGAGGAAGATGGTGGGTCCTGCCACAACCCTGACATTTCTGGGGATTGAGATTGACTCTGTTAGGGGCAAGTGCAGGCTCCCCCCGATAAGGTGCAGAGGTTGAAAGAGACGATCAGGGTGTTGAAGGGCAAGAGCAAGGCTACCATAAGGGAACTTCAGTCGCTGGCAGGTAATCTCAATTTTGCTGGAAAAGTAATCCTTGCAGGGAAAGTGTTTGCAAGAGGTATCAAGCTCAAAAGAGTAGGATTGCGGCATGCCTCCCAACGTGTGTGGCTAGGTCCCGAAGTAAGGGAGGTTCTTAGCACGTGGGAGAATTTTTTGGATGATTTCAATGGGGTGTTGCTGTGCGGGAAGAGTGGGCCAGCAGCGACAAGCTCAAGCTGTTCCCGGATTCGTCCGGGGCTCACAGTTTTGGGGCAATTTTGGACAGCAATTGGTTTGGTAAGGCCTGGCCGTCAGAGTGGCATTGGAACGGGATCACCAGGGACATCACGTTGCTCGAGCTGTTTCCCATTGTGGTTGCATTTAAAATGTGGGGGGAATTGTTGAAGAACAAAAATGTGTTGTTATGGTCTGACTATCTGGTGGTGGTACAGATCATCAATCAGGGGACAGCCAGCAATCCAAGGGTGTTGAGACTGCTTAGGGAACTCACCAGGAGCGTCCTTGCATTGAACATCGATGTCAGGGCTCGGCATATTCTAGGCGGCAAGAGCATAGCCGCTGACACTCTATCGTTTACAGTGGGAAAGGTTCTGGGGGAATTGTGAATTGTCCAGAAGCAAGCGAGGTGATGACTCCGTTCAAGGATCTCTGGTGGGGCATGATTGGGGTGATCTAAGTGCGCTGATACACACAGCACTAGCACCTGGCACGGCAAGAAGATACCAGGCATGCAGGGAGCGGTTCTTGGCGTTTCAAAGCGAATTTCAGTCAAAAGGACAGAAAGAGTCACCGGTGCGCGCCTTTGTGGGATGGTGTTGGCGGTCAGGCCGAACCAGAGCCTGGATTGCTCTGGTTAGCGCATTATTCTAAGCTACGTGGCAAAATTGATCCTACTAAGGAACATTACATTGTAATGGCCATGAAGGATTGGGCAAAGCAGGTGGTGAAGACACCTGATGAAAGATGGCACATTGACATTGTAAAACTGCATGGTGTGATTAATTGCTTGAAGGTGGTATGCCGCAATAATGCAGAGAGAGTGTTGTTCTCCGCGGCCTTCACAATAGCTTTCTTTTGCGCGTTCAGGGTAAGCAAGCTAGTGCCAGAGAATAAGGAGGGCAAGGGTATTGAGTTTTTAAGATTAGGAGATGTATAGGTCCGGTAAACATTTGCCTAAGAAGGTCAAAAACCGACCAGAGGGGTAGACGGTCCACGGTGACACTTCATGCCATCCAGGGGAGTACAGTCTGCTAGTGGCAGCCTTGGCAAATTATCTCCAACAGAGACTGCCCTCCGACAAGGGGTCCCCACTGCTACTGCACAGGGATGGGTCCGCAATGAGCCGCTTTCAGTTTAAGAGGGTAATGAGCATGGCACTGGAAAGAATGGGGCTGACAGAGGGGGTGTTCGGGACACATTCGTTAAGGATTGGGGTGGCCACCTCCGCAGCAGCTGGGGGTTTGGGGGTCTGATGACATCAAGCAGTTGGTGAGGTGGTCGTCTGGGTGTTTTAAGAGATACATCAGACTGGATAAAATGTAGTACTAACCTGCTGCCTTCTCATATCCTTCTAACTAGCAGCAGCACAGAGGAGGAGGCAGTTCGTCTGGGTGGTAGGGCATTCCTTTGTGTCGAGGGCCGGGGCAAGCTGGACTGAAAAACAGGAGGGATTGACGGCCGGGGAATACCAGATATGGTGGCACGGAATGCCTGGGATGAGATGGGCCCAGCTCCAGGGGCAAATTCGCAAATTGCTGGGTAAGCAGCAGAAGCCGGAGGTCTTTGTCATTCATCTGGGCGGTAATGACTTAACAAGCATGGGGAGGTGTGCTTTGATAAGGGAGATGATGGTTTCTTTGCAGGAGTTGTCGGCACAACTGGGGGAAGACGGAGATTGTGTGGTCCGAAATTATTCCAAGACAGGAATGGAGGGGAGCGGAGAACCACATAGCAGTAGAAAGATCAAATTCTGCAGGAGCAGAGGTTTTCCACAGATCAGACATGGCTTGATCAAATTGAATATTATCTATAGGATGGTGTGCATTTGTCAGCGATGGGGATGAAGCTCTTTTTCTGGAATGTGTGCACTAAGCTCCTGGAGTTGTAAACAAGGAAAAGGGGGGAGCCATAGTGGATGGTAACCCACCTGTGGCGTGGCGGTGTTTGGGCGACCAAGCACAAGAGACAGACTCTGAATGAGCCATGAGAAAGCCGGATGGGTCTTCGCTCTTTTCGGACCAGCGCTTCTTGGGAGCCTATGCGGCAGGGGAGTCTGGTGGTAACAGTAAGGACTCAGCTTCCTCTGGAAAAAACTGCGCTCTCCCCGCCGAAGAACACCTGCAAGGGCAGGCGGGGCTCAGGCACGAAGGCTGGGGAGAGTTGGGCCTACTGTGGACTTTGTGCAAGACAGGGGGAAGCAGGTTGTTGAACACGGAGCAGGCACTGCACCTTCAGAACTATTTTCACTAAATGTGCAGTGTGTTTTATGATGATGTTGTCAAACTAAATCTGCGGCCATTTTTTGCCAAAGTGAAGACAGGTCTCATTCTGCCCTTACTAAGGGGAAAGGGAAGGAATGGGAGAATGAGCAATTATAATGTTGGTATTACAAATGCACGGGTTATAAGAAGGACTTACTTCGAGCAGCCGCAATCACCTCAAGTACCTGTGCAATCCTCATAATGCTGGAAGTTTAGGGCAGCGTAGCCTGCCGCACCAGCACATCCCAGCACGGTTCGCGCTTGGGGACCAAATAAGTGTGTATAAAGAACTACAATCCTACTAGGATATGTAGTTCCTAGGTAAACGCGTGCATGCAGAGCAGAGTTGCTCTGATTCTAATTGCACGTTCAACAATGACAACAGTAGCATAGTTACACAAAATAAGATGGTAAGTGCAATATGATTCGATCCGTTTTTAAAATGCAACAGATACGTAATGATCAACTTTAAAACCGCAATATCACAGCCACACTAGTAAAACAAATGCGGCGTGATAAAAACAATTAAACTGGTAAAAGTAAGCAGCCAACATGCCAGATTCAATCTATCTCTGAGACGGGAAGCTATGTTATGTATGTACTAAATGTGGGAAACGGTTTGCTGTTCTCTGTGTACCTGGGTTATGCCCTAGAAAATCATGGCACAGTCGGGGCATTTTCAGATTGTATGCTAAAGGTGGATGTTTGCGATGTTAGTGAATTTATATTGTTTGGTGGCTATGCACCTCCATTATACCGCTATCTGGTGTTCTTAGTGGGTGGTGTACACCACTAGGTATGTATGCGAGGTGTTGGACATCATTTGCATAGACAACGCAGCTGAGGGAATACAGCAGGTGACTAGGTCAAGTGAGATTCGTGTACTTGCACATTGGATGTGTGTAGTTGGTTTTGACCTCATGTTTGCGTAAGGCGTCCCTGCTGTGGGTTGTGTTTGTAGCACAGAATCAGTTGTTTCTTGTTTACGTTCCATGTGAGTGAGTGTGCTGTCATTACAGGCCTGACAGCTAGTGTGATGATTGTGGTTGCTTAAGTAAGTATTAGTTGGCATGGTTAGGGTTTTCTGTTTATTTGGCTTTAGTGTTGTCACCCTCTTATCTGTTTCTGTTTTTTTGGGGGCGTGAGGAGTTGCAGGGGGGGGGCGTGTACGAGTGCTAGTCCCAGGGAATGGGGGGCGACGCTCAGTAATGTGAATTGTCACCCAGTGATGGTGAGTTTAACTAATGGCTCTATTAGAATGCAAATGGCACTGAGCATTGTAGAGTAAAGTGGGGATCTATGTAATTCATGGAGAGGAGCTGGATGTTGTGTGTTAAGTTGCGGTAGTGAATATAGTGAGAGGGGTTCCATTTGTAGTTATACTTGGCGCGTGTCGCTTTTTAATGTGTTACATCTTTTGATTTGAGGGGAGATGTGTTGTGTTGTGCTTTCTTCCTGTTTGGTCTTCTCTGGATGAATGATGTCATGAGAGCTTAGAATGTAGAATGTGATGTGAGTGCAGACTGCTGAGTGGTCAATGTGTGTCAGTTGGAGAAAGGATAGTTGGGATGCAGAGGGTGTGCCGGTGGATGATGCCCAGTGCTCCAGATAAGTTTTAAAGGCAGGAGTATTTTACTCCCTATTTTTCAAAGTTGGGTGTAAAATGATTTTTTTTAGGAAGTAAAGATGTGAATTCAGTGCCCAAAAGGAGTATTTTATAAGTGAGCAAACATTTTTAAATGGAAAACGGAAATGTTTTTGTAATAATTATTTCTTTCCACCTAGGTATTCATGCACATTGAAAGATACATGTTTACTATTATTACTGCCTGATTGGAAGAAGTCGTTTATTCCTGTGGTACTATGTGCATTACTGGTCCAAACATATCAATGGAGCTATGCAGTGGTCGAAGTGTACGAAAAGAAGTAGTGGAACTATGTTCCGTGCTATCCTGCACCTGCTCCCCGTCAAACCCCATCGTAACGCCCCCTCCCACATTCAATTGAAGCCCTCAAACAATAACACCTGCTGTTTAAGGGAAGGGTGAGTGCAAGTTTCAACTTCTTCCTACACTTTTATTTTAAGAGGAAACCATTCTGGAACAGTTCTTTTTAAAATAAAGGTATAGGAACTGTAAAACTTAATTAAAAAAAGTAGAGGAGCATCACTCCCGACCGCTCCCGCTCACTTCGACCACTGGAGCTATGTTAGTGAAAGCAGGGACACAAGGTGCAAATTGTCTGTTTCCTACTTTTTGTTGGGAGTATTTTTACTCCCCACTTTTATTTGTTGGGACTATTTGCCTATTTTCAGAGAGTAAAAGTGGCTGATACAACCCTTGTCTGTAGTGCTGATGATACCTATGTAATCTGAGTCAAGTGTTTATTGTACCTTTGAGGCTGATCGATTCTGTGCTGCAACTAATAATGATGTCTTTTTCGATCTGGGAAAGGTTACCATACAACAAGTCTCTGCTGTGAACTTATAATTTCTGTCACTCTGTCTTTCTGCCTTTCTTTCTCTCCCCCTACTCTCTCTCCCCATGTTACTATTTCTCTCTTTCTGTCTTTCTTTCTCACCCTTACTCCTCTCTTTCTCTCCCTCCCTATCTTACTATTTCCGTCTATCTTTCTTTCTCTCCCATTTTCCTCTCTCCCTATCTTACTATTGCTGCCTCTCTATCTCTCCCTTCTCTTTTCACTACCACCCGCTCACTCTCTTGTATGTCTGTCTTTCTTCATCTCTATCTTTCCTCTCACTCGCTTTTCCTAAACTCTCCCTAACTCTTGGTTGTCCTTTTGTGTATCTCACTCCCACACTCCTTCCTCTCTGACATTTATCCTCCATTCTCTCTCCTCTCGCACACACACACACATTGCTATGGCAGGAGTTCAAGGAGCATTTTACTTAAAGGGCCAGACCTGCGGCTCTGCCACCCCATGTAAGCAACTATCCAGTAGCTTACACCCACCTACCTCTTTGTGCCACCCGCACCCCCTTATAGTCCTCCATAGTCTCCCGCAAGAGTTCTTCGACATGTGGCAGGTCTGCTGTGGTTCATGCACACCTTCCTGGGATGCGCTGTGCTGCTCTGCTGGAGAACCCTGGTTGGCCTTCCTCCAGTGTCCTGCATGACTGGTCTTCTTTGCACGACCACTGCAAGTCTGCTCCTCCCTTCAACTGGCCCTCTCTGCTATGCAGACAGAGTCTGGAAGCTTTGTGCCTGATGGCACAATTTAAAGTGGCATAATGCATTGGTGAAACCTTTTTTTCATACACCTAACAACCAGGCCTCATGGTCATTCCTTTTGGACTGACCCAAAAAAGGAACTATTGCCATGCAAGTGCACATAAACCTACTTATGCATCGCCAACAAGTGCAGCAAAATAGGTTAATGCTGGTGTCCCCCATCTACGGCCTATGGGCCAAATGCGGCCCTCCATCCCGCAATATGCCGCCCGCCATGAGTATTTACTTTTGTAATGCGATACAGCCTACTTCATGCAGTCAGCCGCATTTCATTGCATAAGTAAACAGTTTGCCCGGGACCGTTGCTGGGGTGAGGCATATGTGACCAAAGGCTGCACAGAAACCTAGCGAGAGTGATAGAGAGGAAGAGGGGCAAGAAAGAGAGAAAAAGACACACGGAGAGCGACTAGGAGTCCTGGTCTTCCTTGTCATAGTACTTACTCTCTGAGGCCCCCATCTTCATGACCAGGAATATGTGACGTCCATAAGGCGAAAAGTGAGGCACCACAGTCTCGTTCGAGGTTGCACGTTATGGATCGCCATTCCAAGAACAGGAAAAGGAAAAGAAGAGGAAGGAACACCGGAAGAGGTCCGCTCCCCGAGTGGTCCCCTTGCACTGACACTCTATTTCTTAGATAAAGAAGTGCCACCGCTGCAAGGATTCTCCGGAGCAGTCATCACAAGTACCTTTTCCTACCCAATCCTCCAACCCAGAGGAATGGGAGAACTTCTGCCTAAAGATGCTGCACCTTTTTGCCAAGGCACCAGCGACATCGGCCTCGGCACCTGCGGCACAGGTGACGGCGCTGTCAGCTCCCACTGTGGCCTGATGGGTCCCATCACGTCTGTTGCATCCAATAGGGTACCCGCGCGGGACCACTCTTGCACGCCTACAGGCTCAGGCCTGGACCACAAGACAGACAAAGTTTCTTGGCACTGACAGTCTGCGTCTTGACACTGTGACTCCCCAGGAGTACGCTCTGCTCCCTATGGACACCTTCATGTCTAAGATGTATGACATCTATGACAAAGAAGGTATTTCCTCGAGGAGTTCTGCCCGAGAGGTGAGGGTGTACTGGGTTTGACATTGGCCACGATACATCCCCTTAGATGGGCATTCTGCAGTCCTCAGGAAGTAGGCTAGGGGCACCCAATGGCCTTTCCTTTCAAACCTCTTCCCCATCCTACTGTGCAAGATTTACTGACTTTCCAGCACCTCCCCCCTTTCATGTAAACACTGAGATGAGGAAGAGAAGGATCCGGAGGATAAAGATTACTGACAGAAAACCTAGTCAGACACAGAAAACATACTCCTTCCTTTTAACAGCAGACTGTCCCAATGATGAGGCCCGGCAAAGTCAGGCCTCCCTTTGCAACTATGCACACCTGAATCTAATTACCTCTCCCATGAAGTATAAAAGGTGGAAAACAAAGGCACACAGAGAAGGAAACAGCCCAAACACTGGCCCTGTTATCTGAGAGGAGACAGCAGTGTGGAGAGAGAGCTGTACCTCCAGCAGGCAAGACATGGGGCAGCTGGGGATTGCCTGGGGTACCCAGAACAGATCTCCTTCCCTGGGGCCAGACAGGCAAACCCAGATCTCTGAGGGGCAGAAGGAGAGACCCTGATCTCATTTGAACATCCCCCTTTTGACTCCCACAGCTCCCAAAATCATGGACTGCTGTTTTGGGGAGCACTGAAGTGGGAGCAAATTCTTCATAGTGCATTCTGGGACAGGAAGTCCAAAAACATATCTTTGAAGATTGGAGGTTTTGAAAGGAGACTCAAGTCCGGCAGTGGGAAGTCGTCTATGTGAACTTCACCATTGACAAAACCTAAAGAGAGGGTCCACACCAGACTGAGGGAGATCCATATAAAGTGCAGATGGGTTTGGACCCAGCTGAGCGAGACCCTGAGAGGCGGAGCAAAGCTGACGATACCCTTGTGGGGCATTCAAGATGCCAGCCATCCTCCTGCCCTAGCACAAGAGTCGGAGAGGTGAAGCAGACACTGTGGTGCCGTCCTTGACTCCCGAGACAAGAAACTCCAACAGTTCAGCACAGCCGGTTAGTCAGAAGAAGACCGTTAGTAAACCGCACTGTTCTGGGCCCAAAGTTGCAGGTGGGAACCGTGTTGAACAAAGGACTTGTATACTTGAACATTAAAGAAACCGTAGTAAAAGGTTCAGAAGCAGAGTGGTCCAGCGTCAAGGGGCGCTCATTCGAAGGACTCTGGCTGAAGCCTTTTTTTAGTTGTGGTGTTTTGTTGAAACTACAAGAACCAAGAGGCCTTAGGAGAGGCTAGTGTGAAATGTCAAAGTGGTACTATGAGGTTCGAGCCAAATCCCTCGTACAATCGAAAGCCTTTTACACATTGGAGAAAACTGAGTGAACTGTGACACTGGCAATTGTGAACCCGAGAGAGATACCAGTGAATTAAGGATAAACGGTGATATACCCGTCAACATTGTAGCGACAAGTGTGAACCCAGCTGAGAGATGTCCACAATGGATAGTTGTTTATGAGACTTTTCAATTATACGTTTTGAGTGAAAGGCTGTAGTGAACCCGATTGAGGGAGGCTAACATTGCAAGAAAGGTCAGAGCCCGGCTGAGGGGGATAGAAGGGGCGAAGAGCAATTGCCCAATGTGAAAGATTACCAAAGGAACTTTGTTTGGTTCAGCAGGCCTTCTAAGGGAAGAGGCTTTGCAGTAAATAGACTTGGCCCCAGAAGGTCGTGGCATTGTTCAAAGGAATTGTAACTTTGTGCTGGCGAGGCTCAGGAGTGTGCTGTGCTCAAAGGTCCTGCCTTGTCCCATGCTAAAAACGTGGCCAAGGGAGAACCCAGCCATACCATCCTGACTTATCATTTGGTGAACACTTCTTTCTTTTCTTGTGAACATTATCCCACACTATTTTGTAACTTAGTTGTAATGATTGGCAACATTTTTTTTAGTATAGGCCTTTTTTATTTGATAAGACACCACTAGGACTGCCTTATTATTATTTGATGGTCATAGCTTGCTCCCATCTTAGATTTGGGTTTGTATTAGGCGTTTTTTCACCCATTATACAGTTTAATAAACACCCTTGAACTGTGATCACTCGTGTCTGTCTTCACTGTTGCCACCATGAGTTCCTTACACCTGCCAGGTATCTTTCCCCCAAATGTCAACTGCATGGTATCTTCTCTTTTCCAGGACTTCCCTATAGGCTTTACTGTTACTTTCAATATATTACATCAGCATGAGCTTTGATCTGTCCAATGTATATGCTTAGGGTAACACTTGCTTCAGTTCTCCCCCACATTTACATCTCGTACATATATAATCATTCAGATATCGTTGGTGCACTTTTTCTTTTCGGTATTCAAATCTTCTTTCTCTTAAACCTTGATCTAACCTTAGGTTTTGCCTTTGTTTAAATCGCTTTGGGTATTCTCCAAAATGGCAATCTCATATACTTCATTCACTTGTTTCCTTGTTTGTTGGTACATTCCCGGGGTCCCCAATGGCTCTGGGCTGACTCACCGCTGGTTTGTGGCGTCCCCAACGTATGGTGTGCTTCTGCAGAGAAGCTTCCTCTCTGGATTGGCTTTCTAGATGATGTGGGCGTCTCATCAGCGTTCCCGGCAGCTCTGCATTTACTTGCCAGCTTCTTTCTGTGTCCAGGACCGGAGAATGCCGCTTCCTGACTCGACCGTACCTCCAGAAGCTATGCCGTGCATCTCGGTACTCCTGTTGTCCTTCAGGTATGCTCGCCGCACTTCACCTTCTCTCCCGCCATGCCGAGGTCTGTAACTCGCGTTTACGAGCTTCCATCTACAAGTGACTGTCTTCTCCTCTGCAGTTCTCTCTCGCACTGCCTTTCTGAATCCTGCGGTTGCCATTTTTAAAAGTCTGGGGCAATTTAGTATGAATAAAAAACTAGTCCACATGTTGGTCCTTGGACTTTGCTTAATCTGCATTAACTCTTCCCTCCTCTTCCTCGTCTCAGTAATTGAGGCTTTATGGGAGCTGAAGTCCATAGATGTAATTGGATTTCCAAAATGATTTTGTTCAAAAACTTCACATACAGAAATGTCAGAAGCAGAAGAGTTTTTCTGTGAATGTTGGAGGTATACATGGAGTTTTGGCTAGCGTGACAAAAGGGAAGGGGTTTCTTATTTTCCTGATAAGGGGAAATTGTTGGTGACAACAATCCTTCACAAACTTTTTTTTGTTGAAAAAACTTTATTGGTTTTCATATTAATCAACATACAATGCACCCAAACCATGGTGCACAAAACAAAACCAATTACTAACTTCTCCCCCACACCCTCGTAAATCTACATCTACAGCATCCTTCGTCTAACTTATGATTGTTACACTTCCCTCACTTCCCGAGGAACTATCCGTTTCAGGTTCCTCAAGTCCGGAGCCCGACAGTGATGCGACCAAATGTAGCCAAGATGTAAGCATCTCCACTTCCTCCTCACCCCCTCTGCCCACCGCTTCCCTCCTCACCACTCTTTCTGCATGTGCCCACTTCAGGAGGTCCCGCCACCAGACGTCTACATCCGGTTTCTTGCTTGCCTTCCAGCACATTGCTATCCTGCGCTTAGCTAGGATATAAGCCAGGTCTTTGAGTTTGCACACATGTTTGAGCTTGCACGGTCTTGGGAATCCACCTCCATGCACGCCCATAGGGAGTCCACTTCCAATTTAATCTCCTTATTTGCCAGGAGGTGTGCTTCTTCCTCCCAGTATCTCGCTATTTCCGGGCATGCCCAGAACATGTGCACCATCCCTGCATCCACCTCCCCGCATTTCTGTGTAGTGGCGTTTGTGAACTTAGCAATTTTCTTAGGGGTCATGTATGCTCTGTGGGTACTATATAACTGAATCTGTTGTAGTCTTACATTCCACGACACATTCTTGTGATATCTTTGCATCCTCATCCATAGCCCATCACTTATTATCTCCACACCTACCGCTTCCCAGTCTCCCCTTATCTGAACCACTTCCTTTCCAACCTTGAACATCATTATTTCATAGATTTGGGAGACCTCAGGGCCTCCTTCTAATACAGCCTGAAACGTTTCTATGGCAGCATCCGGGTGCCTGGTTAGTTCCGCCTCTGACCATGTCTTCTTCATCATTGTCACCAGCCTAGCATATGTAATATATTGTCCACTATGTAAGCCTGTGTCTTCTCTCAATATTTCAAATTCTGTTGTCTCTTCCTCTTGCCACACATCTCCTACGGTTGTTACACCTACTGGTTCCCAGTGTTCTCTAATGGTCCTCCTCAGTTGTTCATCTACGCCCTTCAATGCTACTAAAGGACCTGCGGGTAGCACGGTAACGGGCTTCCCATCATTCGGCAGGCTCTATGCCAGATCTTCCTCCCAGGTCCAGCAATGCCGGCCCTTTTCCCTTCGGAGGGTCAGCCACCCACATCCACTCATTCAAAAAATAAGGTGCGCGCTCCGCTCTCAGCAATCTAGACTCAGGTGTGGTGTCCTTGGATAGCCATTTCGCTATATTGAAGCTGCCCTGCCAGGTAGTATACCTCGAAATTGGGCAATCTAATCCCTGCCTGATCGTACGGGTTCTGCAATTTCCATAGTACTATTCTGTTCCTAGAGTTGTGCCCGATGAACTCCCTGCATATACTCTATACCCTGGTGAAGAACAGTTTAGGTATCATGTGCGGGACATTCGCAAAATTGTGCAGTAGCCTCAGTGATACTATCATCTTCAGCAGTGCCGCTCTGCCCATCATGGTCAGGGGCAACCGGGTCCCGAATACTACACTATGTTCGATCTTCCTAACCGCGTTTTCGGTGTTATGCTTGTGTTCGTCCTCACCTTTGTGATATATATCCACTCCCAGGTATCTAAAAGTATCAATTGCCCATCAGATTTGTAATACTGGTAACTCATTTACCGCATCTAGTGAGACTATAGCTACTTCTTGGGAACTCCCGTTTGTCTGATCTATGATATGATGTAGCCTCCTGAGATTATCGTAAATGCACCTATGGGGAACATATCCCATCTGGTCATGATGTACAAGGTTATTTATCATCGGCTTCAGTCTGTTTGCCATCACCGCGGTAAGTATCTTGCTATCTTGGTTCAGCATCAACAGCGGTCTGTAGGATCTGCAGTCCGTACCCGGTTTGTCTGGCTTGAGGAGCGGGATGATAATCGCTTGTCTGATCGTCTCTGGCACCTTACCCTCGTCAAACACCTCATTCAGTATGGCCAACATCGGTGGGAGTATGTGGGTTTTATACGTCTTATAGAACTCGCTCGGGAGGCCGTCTGCCCCAGAGCCTTATTGGTGGGTAGGGTCTAGATCACACACTCCAGCTCTTCCAATGTGAGGTGTTGCTTCCAGTTTCTCTCTGTTTCCCCAACCTTAGGCAGATTGATCTCTTCCAGTGTATCTAATATATCGATTACCGCATTCTTGTTTGTGTATAGCTCTTGATAGTATTTATAGAAGCATTAATTCACCCCTTCTTGAGTGTCCTCTATCAATCCATCCCCTCATTGTATTTCTCGTATTGCCTGTCTGGGAGCCTCTCTCCTACATAACCAAGCCAGCAGCCTGCCCGGTTTATCGCCCTCTGCATGCTGTCTTTCAAAGCATCTCCTGTAATTCAAATTACTTAACCTTTCCCAGTGAGCTCTGCTTTTTTCTTGTAAGTGACGTATGGCCTCAGCCTATCCTGGGGAATCCGCCCCTGTTAGGCAGAATTATATGCAGTACCCTTTGGGAACACCACACACAATTAAGACTACAAGTGACAGTACAAAAGCAATTACTATGATTCAGGCAAACATTGACTCAAGGTTTTCAAGTAAAAGAATATACATTTATTTCACTCTTCAGTTGTATAACATTCTACTATTATAAGCAAGTTAAAAATCACAATCTTAATACACCGCACCACTTCCCTTAAATTCCAGACAAGTTAAGCTTACAAAATGAAGTGGGAGCAAAATGGCACTCCAGCAATTTAAAAGGGAGGGACAGACAAAGTTATTAGAAATTAAATCAAACCAACGGGTAAGTACTCAGGGCAATTGAACAAGAGGAACAACAGTGATGTGATCAGTTAGAAAAGGCTTGTTAGGCAGAAACCTGTGCAGTTCCCTTAGGGAACACTGCAAAAGATTTAAGACTACAGGTGTTGGCAGCAAACCCACTTGGTAGCAGTCTGTACCACCCAGATTTACCTGGTAGCTGTGGATGAGCAGTCAGACTTCCCTCAAGAACAGTTAGGCAGTATGCAAAGTATACTCAATAGGCACTCAGATACAATAATACAAGCAAACACTGACCAGAGATTTGGTATCAAAGTATATAATTATGTATTAAAAAACACACAGTTGAAACACTCCAGCACTCTTATTGTAAAATATTCTAAACACAGTTGCTATTATGATATATACACCCCTTTTTCTCTATTAGATAAATCACAGTAAAACACCACTTATTTTCATACAGAGGTGAGCGCTTAACTAGATTGCACTCTAATAAGTTTGTGAGAAAGGGGGGGAAAAGACAGAATATGAAGAGGTACACCACTCTAGGATCCAGGAACACTGTTAGCAAGGTAGAGAGCAAAAAGTAACTGGTGGGCCAAAGTCCAAAGGCTGGACCCACTCTTAGAGGGAGCAGAGCACAAATGCGCCTAAGATCACACAGTTACACTAGGCTTAGAAAGTCTTGCAGAGGGTTCAAGAAGAGTTTAGAGGCGCTTAGAAAAGTTTAGCCAAGGTGTCCCAGGCTAACCCAGGTTCGAAAGCTGGGGGCTAAATCTACCCCATACAGTCGGTAGCAAGGGAAGCCAGGCGGGACACGGTACCTTAAGTGGGAAGGATCCTCCAGCGGTGGCAGTTGTTCCTGGTAGTGGGTGCACGTTGCGTCATCGTCCAGGGGAAGAGAAGATCTCGACTTGGAGGAAAGATGAAGGTTGTTGCACTACCAGGGAAGAAACCAGCCGCGGTGTTTTCCGGTTAAAGGTGGTACCTTGGTTTCGCGGTCGTGGTAAAACGTGGTATCCCGGTTGCCGGGGTGCTTGGCACGGGCAAGGTGGCCACGAGGTACGTCGGGAAAGCGAAAAGACAGTGAAACTGGTTATCCCCACCAGTCAAAGGAAGAAGACTCTCCGGCGGGAGATCTTCTCTGTCGTTGGGAAAAGTGGTGAGGCAGTCCAGCAGGGCTCCACCTGTGGTGGTGTCGTGGCAGGTCGGCTCAGCTTCTCCCTCGTCGGATTCTTAGGTCCTGTGGCGACTTCTGAAGTTCCAGTCCCCAAAGCCCTGCTTTTATGCAGCAAACCCCCATTCACTCAGCCTAGCTGTCACTCAAACATGCTAAGTGGTGAGCCGGCCGGCTCACCACTTGGGCCAATCAGGATGGAGTGCGACTTGAGTTGCCTAGGCAACTCAGTCCAGGGTGCCTAAATTCTCCTCCACCCCTCCTAAGTACCCCAGACAGAGTGGCACCACTTTGGAGGGCTTCTGTGGAGAAGCCCGCCAAAAAGTGGAACAAAGGGCTCGACTTGGATTGGAGTCACAGAAGAGAACACAAACGCCATTTTAGAATCAAGTTTTGGCAAAAAATACCAACCGGAGAATTAATATTAATTAAATAAACCGGCGGTATGTTCGAGGCTACCGTAAATAATTAAATAACGATAGTAGCCTAAAACAATGGGAAATCCCATAGGAAAATATTCGCGGTTGAATATAAAAAGTAGTATCCACTGCCACCAGCCAAAACTCGATCAGGGGGTACGGAGACGTGCCCCCTCGACTAACAAACCCTGGGGCAATTGAATTGCCCCAACCAATACGTCCACAATATGATGGTTTGTACTGGTTCTGTTCAGAATTTAAGACTAGTAAAGTCAATGGTGACTTTACATGCCCTGGGAGACAGTAGTCAGTCCCAGGGTATGGAGTCTATACTGGGGGGTCACTAAGACACCCCTGTGTCACTGCACTGAGGGTGCTGTGTAACACACATCACAAAAACACATGAAACCCTATGGAGTAAAAGACCCCATAGCCCATTAAACACTTCTAGATTCAAAGAAACACACTCAAATCATGTCCAAGAGTGAGGGTAAAAGAGTCTCACTCTTGGCAGGAGAAAAAAATAAACCCCAAAAATCCAGCAAAGCTGCTGGGGGACTCACTAGGTTAGGAAATTCAGCCTAAACAGAGAATTCTCCCTAACAAGGGTTAAGGCCAAAGTCAATCGGTCCAAACTCTTTTGCTCAAGATCACACAGTTCAGAGTAGTTTGCAGTAAAGTTCGTGGCACGGTTTCCAGACGAGTTTGGTTGAGATAAAAGTTAGTTCGAAGAGAAGGACAAACCTTTGGATTGGAGAAAGATTTCAAAAACTTTCACTGCGGTTGAACGAAACGAGCAACCGGATTTTTACAGTATCTTAAAACGGAGAGGGAGCTGTAGCTGAGGCGGACGTTCCTGGTAGTTCCTGCAGGCTCACGGTTCCTGAAGTGACTGTCGGACTGACAAGAAGTTGGAAGACTGGAGGGTCCTGCACTAACCAGGGAAGAAACCAGCAGCAGAGCATAGCAACAAATAAAAGGTGCGCTCCTTAAAACCCAAGCAGGGTCTGACCTTCCTGGCTATCCGGCCCACTGTAGCTCTGTACAGCGAATTCGACCAGAGGAGGGGTCCTGGCTTGCAGTTTGGGCGAACTGGTTGGTCCCACCATCTCAAGGGAAGACGTTTCCTGAGGATCTTCTCTGTTGTCGGATTCTGAAGATTCTGACCTGCAGCAGGGCTTCACTGGGTGGTTCAGTCATTGTAGGGGTCCTCTTCTGTCAGCTTCCTCATTGGTTCTTTGGTTCCAGTGGCGACTCTGCCTTTCTAGTCCGAGAGACCTACTTTTTATGCAGTTTTCCCCCATTCATACAGCCTGGCTGTCAATCACACAGCAGGGTGGCTGTCCTGGCAAGGACAGTCCCCTTAGCCAATCAAACAGGAGTGTGACTTGAGTTACCAAGGGAACCCATGGCAGGTGTCTGAAGATCCCTCCCTCACATCCTGTCTACCCAGACTTTCAGGCGCCTTAAGGAGGGCTTCTGTGCAGAAGCCCGCGAAAAAGACGGCGAACAAAGGAATCATCCCCGGTTTGGCACGAAGAGAAAAACACGAGAAAGACACAAAAAGAAATGGCGAATAAACCCAGCCGGAGCCAAAATAAATGTATTTGGTCAAGCGGGTTTATGTTCGAGGCTAATATAATAGCCTAAAACAATACCACGTTTATATAAGATAAACGCAGTAGAAAAGTTAGGGTAGTTACCACTGCCACCAGCCAAGTCTTGATGCAAAGGGAGCGAAACAAGGCTCCAAGAGACAATGACAAAAAGGGATAAGAATTAACCCTTTCCAATACTCCATGTACGATGGGGTGTACTGGGTCTATGGTTTAAAGTGACTAAAATAAATTTAATGGCAACATTACCTTTTCTGGGGGACAATAGTCAGCCCTAGAAATGGAGTCAGTGGGAAGTCTCAAAGACAACCCTGTGTCACTGCACTGAAGGTGCTGTGTAACACATTTGAAAAATATGAGGCGCTGGAATAGGTGAGACTCCAGTGCTCAAGATCACAGAGAAAGTGACAACACACACAGCAAAACACATGTAAGAATGGGGAAAAGGCTCACACTCTTACAAGGTGAAAAAAATAAATCCTAGAAATCCAGCAAAGCTGCTGAGGGACTCATTAGGTAAGGGAAATCGGCCATTTATCAGAATTCTCCCTAACAGCCCCCCCTCTGCATTTTGTTCTCTATCTCCTTTTCCGTGTCCTGCAATTCCCTCACTCTTCCACCTTATAGTCCTTTCGACTTTGAGATTGCTTCCCCCCTTATTACCACCTTGAATGCTTCCCACAGCATGCCGGCAGACCTCACACTCCCTGTATTAAGTTCAAAGAATTCCTTTATGATTTTACTTAGGTCTTCTCTAAATATTGTATCTTTCAGCACTTCAGCTCTGAGCTTCCACGTCGGTATCCTCGGCCTGGTAGGAGAGACCTGCCACATCACGACCAATAGCGCGTGGTCCGATAGCACTGCTGCTTTATACTGTGCACTTTTCATATCCTCTACCAATGTACAAGCTACAAATATGTAATCCAACCTGGTGTCTAGGTCATGTGGGGCTGAGTAATGCGAGTACCCTCTGTGTTGTGGGTGAAGTCTCCTCCGTATCTCCGTATCTCAATCATATGAAAATCCTGTACGAGTGTGTCTAGGGCTTTCGCCGCCGGGTTCGGTTTGGCTACCTTCTTATCAGATCTGTCTAGCCTGGGATCCAGTGTACAGTTGAAAACACCCTCCATTATGACTGCTCCATTTATATATGGACTGATCTTGGCATACAGGTTTCTGAAGTATATCGCAGTGTCATTATTCAGGGCATAAATGTTAATAATATCCACTTGTTTGTTACCCACCAGCCCTTTCAATAGTACCATTCTGCCATCTGTCTCTTCCTCCGGTTGTATCAATTTGAACGGGACGTGAGGTGCTATCCACGTTATGACCCCTCTAGCGTACATAGAATACGTTGCTCCCATCGTGATCCCCTTCCATTTTTTCTTTAACACTTCTAGTTTGTCTTTGGTCAAGTGGGTTTCATGTAACAATGCGATGTCTATTCTTTGCACAAAATTTGATGTTATAGGGTCTTTATTATCATTCCTTCTCCCCACGGTAGTTGTCTCCTCCCCTGTGATCCTCCCTCATATAACCACCCCCAGGGCCAGGATAAGGTAGCGGCTGCCGTCCCCTGGCCACATGGGAGGAAGTTATTGCCATGGAATCAGTGATGAGTCCATCGGATTCATCACAATTATCTGTGCAACATTTTGGAGACGGGCCCCTAGTGGAACTGTGGGCCAAACCAGCTTCAACCCTTCAGACCTCTTATTTCTCTCTGCCCACCCTTCTCCATAGTATTTGGTGGTGCAGATTGTGACGGTAAACCTCCACCTAATTTCTGTCATTGCCCCTGGATAGGGAGAGCAAACGGATGGATGTGTGAGGCAGGAAGATTTTCGGCTTGTCAAGCCTGAGTCTCCGTTGCATCAATGCCTCTTGTGCCCTGGCCAAATTCTCCTTTGTCCTCTGGTCAGTGATACCTGAGGCAGCAGAGCACATCCCTGACAGGGAGATGCAGGACAGCTTTCAGGCCATTATTAAAGATGGCAAGGAAGCCTCCTCTCAAATTTTGCAGTGTGGCCTGGACACTGCAGACTGCATGGCTAGGACGATGGCTACCATCGCTGTATTGTGGCATTTTTCTTGGCTCAGGATGTCCAGGTTCGCCACTGACATCCAGGAGTTGCCCCTGGACATTTCATTCAATGGCATGAACTTGTTCGGCACCAAGGCTGACAAGTTCCAAGACTCTAAGGCAACAACCAAGTTATTGGTGCTGTCGGCGCTCCAGCAGATTCCAGCGATCCCGGCGGGCAGCGGCTGGGATTTTCATTTCCTTCACCTCTTACCCTCTTAGGGGTAAGGGTAAGACCTCCTTGGGCAGGCAAGGACAACATCGTACCTACTGGCGTAGGGAATGTGGTGCACCTAGAGGAGGTGCTTCCTCTTTCTCTGTTCCCTCCATAACCCCAGCACGAAGACTCTGTGAAGCATACTTCCACCATTCATCTCTGTGGGGGGCAGAGTATCCCAGTTTGGCGATGGAGAAATAGCACGTTGGGGCATTGCAGGTCATCTACCAGGGATACTGCCTACCCTTTTATTTTCGCCCTCCAGATCACTCCCCTTGCCACCAACCCTTGCCTCTGGAACCTTTGCCAGAAGCTAATGGAGGAGATCCATTAGCTTCTGGCAAAGGGGGCCATCGAGATAGTACCCTGCTCGAAAGGAGGCACGGTTTAGTACTCAATATACTTTCCATACAGGATCTGCGGCTTCTGAACTTGTCCCTGTGCAAGGACAAGTTCAAGATGGTCACTCTAGCCCAGATCCTCCAGGTCCTGGATGTTTACAACTGGCTTGTTTCCCTGGAACTCCAGGATTCTTACTTCATGTGGCTATCCACAAGAAGCACAGGAAGTACTTTAGATTCAAAGTGGGGAACTATCATTACCAGTTTAAAGTCCTTCCTTTCAGTCTTTCCTCTGCACGCAGGGTCTTCACCAAGCTGCTAGCAGTAGTGGTGGTTTGCCTTAGGAGGGAAGGCATTCATCTCTTTCCTACCTGTCCCGCTCACCTGTGTGCTCACCAGATCTAGTATCTGCACATCTGTACTGGACGTGCAGCCTACTGCACAGCTTGAGCTTCTACCTGAACTACAAGAAGACACTTGTTTCGCTGTCCCAGTCCCTCCGATTCATCAGGGCGGCCTTGGACACTCACCTCGGTCAGGGATTTTCCACCCAAGCAGAGTGATGACCATCTTCAAGATATTTTTAGGTTTTCCAACCCAGACGACAATTCCAGCCTCAGCATTTCTGTGCTTCCTTCGTCTTACGGCATCATGCATCTTGGTGGCACTAGAGGACTGTCGAAGCACAAAGTCGCCAGCGTGGCTCCTGAGCTCTCAATGGTCTGTTTCAGTGATGATCGTCAGACCTTCTTCTGGTCTCAGAGAGAGTGTCCGGAGACCTACAAACCTGGTCAGTGCAAGGCAACCTCCTGAAGGGGTCTCTTTCCGTCAACCGTGGCCACAAGTGAACGTAGTCACAGATGCGTGCCTGAAGGGCTGGAGCGCTCACCTACAGGATCTGACTGTGAACAGACTGTCATCCTCATTGGAGTGCCGTGGTCGCTTTCCTCCCCTCTGTGAAGGGCAAGACAGAATTGGTCCTGACGGACAGTACTGTATCCATGGATTACCTAGACAAGGAGGGTGGCTTGGGCTCCTTGCCACTGTTCAGAGAAGTAATGCGATTGTGGTTCTGGGCTCTGAAGAACAGTGTCCCTGACTGCAGCTCGTATGGCCGGCAAGGAGAACACTCTAGCTGATGCACTGAGCAGGCAGTATTTAACCTCCCATGAGTATGAGCTCTGCCAGGAAGTCTGGAAGAGATCATCTCCCTCTGGGGTAATCCCCAGTCAGACCTCTTTGCTTCCAGTGTAAACAGGAATTTCGTCATCAGGATGCTCTGGGGGGTGCTTTGACGATTGAATGGAACTTCAGCCTTCTCTGTGTGTTCCCACCTATCCTTGTCATTCTGATAATTCTCAAGAGACTTTGTCTGTTCGGGGCACGAGGATCTTGATTGCTCTGAACTGGGCCCAGAGAACATGGTACCCGGAGTTGTTGGATATGTGCCCTCCCTGGCATCTTTCGCAGAGGACACACCGCCTCTCACACTTGGAGGGGAGGGTCTTGCACCCGAAACTCTGAAACCTGAATCTTCATGCCTGGCTGCTGAAAGGCTGAGGCATAGAGAGTGGGATTTGTGAGACGTCATTATGGACATGCTCCTAACTGCTAGAAGACCCGCCACCAAGTCCATTTATTCCTGCAGGTGGCAGAAGTTTTTGGCTTGGTGCCTGTTAGGCAGAATCCTGTGCAGTGCCCTTAGGGACCACTACACACAATTAAGACTACAAGTGGTAATACAAGTTCACCTTTGGTACAAGCCTGTACTACACTGTTAAAGTGGTAGCAGTAGCGGAGCAGCCAGACTTATCTCAAGAGCAAATGAGCAGAAGTAGAGATTACACAAGGGACTACAATTACTGTGACTCAAGCAAACAATGATTCAAGGTTTTTTTGGTTAAAAAGTAAAAGTACATTTATTTTTGACGATCTGCAAAACACTTCACGTCTATTAAATTAAAACCACACTTCAAATACTCTACACACAACCAATTCGTCTTGTGCATCACAATTCAAGTTAAGTACCTTTGGATTTGACAGACCGGTGTTGTGGAACAAGGCATTTACCGGGGGTACATACGCGGTCACTTTTTGACAGTAATGACAGTTCGGTCTTACTAAAGATAAGCGTACCCGCGGAAAGAAATGTTACTGGAGTTAAAACACACTTAGCAGATGAATGAACACAAGGGAGTTGGGGATAAAAATCATAGGCAATACTTTTGTCAAGGCAGATAGAATCAGAGGACACTTTCCTACAAGTGAATAAAAGTCAATAGGCCTGCGTCAGTGTCCAGTGGAACAGGGTTCCTGTTGCAGAGGATCACACGGATAGTACAGTTCACGATTCGAGATTGCCAGGAGTACTTAGATATTGTCAGAAAGGGAGGCAAATGTTATAAGAGGGAAGGAAGATAAGGACAAGCCTTTGGTGAGGAGAAAAGGAGTTCACCCTAGTTCCTCGAAGTCGGGCCCAGTACCTTATTCGTCTGAAGAAGAGCTGGTGCCACGGCAGTTGTTCCTGGTAGTTTCCTGCAGACTCCTGATGCTTCAGTCGTGGTGACAAGAAGTACGACGTCTGGAGCGATCTGCACTACCCAGGGATGAAGCCAGCAGCAGCAAAGCGACGGTGAATAAACGGTGCACTCCTTTAAATTAGGAGAGGCTCTTCAGATGGCTATCCGGACCACTACAGCAGTGTGCAACAATTTCGAACCAAGAAGAGGATCCTCTGGCGATGAGCTGGTTGATCGCACCATGCTCAAGGGAAGAAGACTCCGGACTGGATCTTCTCTTGTCGTTGAAGAGTAGATAGCTCAGGGCTTCACCGGGACTCGGTAGTTGCAACAGCTGTCTTCTTCTCTGCTTCTCTTCCGTTCCTTGCAGTTCCAGTGGCGACTCTGACTTCCAGCTTAAGAGTCCTGCCTTTTTATGCGAAAATCCCCCATTCACACAGCCTGGCTGTCAGTCACACAGCAGGGTGGTTGTCCAGCCACCCAGACAACCCCTCCAGCCAATGGACACATAGTGCGCCTGTGCAGGGGGTTGACTACACCTCTCCCTCACATTCAGCCCACCTTGACACACAGGCTCCAAAAGGAGGGCTTTTTTCGTAGAAGCCCGCCAAAAGACGGTGAACAAAGAAGGCAAACCTGGTTTGCCACACAAAGTAAAACACAAGAAGGACCTTAACAAAAAGAAATGGCGAATAAACCCGACCGGAGCCAAAAGAAAATGTATTTGGTCAAGCGGGTTTATGTTGGAGGCTAATATAATATCCTAGAACAATACCACGTTTATATAGTATAATCGCGGTAGGAAAATTAGGGTAGATACCACTGCCACCAGTCTAAATGTTAAGAGAGAAAAACAAAGCTCAGAGAGGCACAGACAAAAAGGGCTAGGAATTAACCCTTTCCAGTACTCCATTTACGATGGGGTGTACTGGGTCTGTAGTTTTAAAGTGACTATGTAAAGTTAATGGCAATCTTACCTATCTCTGGGGGACATTAGTCAGCCCCAGAAAATGGAGTCAGGGGAAAGTCTCAAAGACAACCCTGTGTTACTGCACTGAAGGTGCTGTGTAACACACACAAAAAGGTGGGCTCATGGAGTGGTGTGCTCCAGAGCCCAAGATCACACAAACAGTAGAAATACACATAGCAAAACACAGGTAAGAGTGGGAAAAAGGCTCCCACTCTTACCAGGCGGAAAAATAAACTCCAGAAATCCAGCAAAGCTGCTGGGGGACTCACTAGGTGAGGGAAATTAGCCATAGAATGAGAATTCTCCATAACTGTGCCAGGAGAGGGATCTGAACTCTTTCACTTGCTCTCCTACCTCTGTATTAGAATTTCTTCCGCCTTTGGGCCTGGACAGGCCTACACTTATGGCATTTCGCTCTTCAAGAGGACCCCGGAGCCTACCTACTTTTTCACGATCCCCACATTTATCTAATTCCTGAGGGGCTTTTCCAAGGCAGAGGAACGGTTCCAGAGGTATGGTATGATGTGATATTTTATTTATATCGCGCCCATACACATGTGTTTCTTGTGAGATCCGGTGCAGGTCCTCAAGTTATATCTCAGACACAGGAGAACAGGACTTTTGACCAACTTTTCATTGGTTGTGCATCTGCCCGTGAAAGCATGGCTGTCACAAAGCAGTCCCTAGGGGGCATTATAGGTTTGGCGGTAGCCGTGCCAACACCCTGCAATGGGGATGTACCGGGGCATTACAGCCGTGGCGGACCCGGTAATTCCCCTTCACCGGTAGAAATTACTCACCATTCCCATTTGAGTCCTATAGGACTCAAATGGGAATGTGGAGGACGGCAGCACTGGCACCATTAATAACGGTGCCGGTAGTACCATGTAGGTCTGCTGTAAGGCACCCACTCGCAGACCTTGTAGTTTGCTGGTCCGGAAACAATGGTACCAGCAAGCTTACTGGTACTGTTGTTTCCGGACCGGCAAGCTTGTAATGAGGCCTTGTGTCTCGATGGATCATTATTTGCAATATGCTACGATATCGCCGGCAAAGAGGTCCCCCAGGGTCTCGGGGCTCATTTTACCAGAAGGTTGGCCGCCACCGCGGCTCTGCAATGCTGAGTGCCTGTTCTAGAAATTTGCTTAGCTGCCTTCTGGGCATTCTTGCACACATTCGCTAAGCATTACTGCTTGGATTCTATGTGTGGCTAGGATGCTTGTTTCAGTATGGCAGTCCTTCAGAGTTTTCTGGTTTAGGTGGTGTGCTTGCTACCCTCCCACTTGGTCATTGTACTTTTTATTTAAGTCTATCATAGATGAGAAATCTGTGCGATGAAGGAGTCTATTAGAGGAAATAAATTACTTGCCTCTCTGTAATGTTCTTTCTGATGGACGCTCCTCCCACGGATTCCTCATCACCCTCCCTACCTGATAGCTAGTACACCTTAGTTCTGTGGACACGGGGTGCTGCACCTCTATATATACTGACCCCAACATCATGTCCAGCGCAGGACACATAGAAGTGTCGGGCAGAAACGACGCAGAGATGCCCCCCCCCCACACAATCCCCTAGGGGCAGAAAAGGTTTCTGAAGAAGAGTTGGCACTGGGAGTAGATAACATAGATGAAGAATCTGTTGGAGGTTCATCCATCAGAACGAACATTACTGAGAGGTAATTTGTTTCTCTCTCGTACTAGGGAGGCTAGGAAAAATGACCAGCTTTTTGTGGGTTACGCTGTGGCTTGTGCTGGCAGAGGTTTGACCAAACAGACCCTGCTGAGGTGGATCATTCTCTAGATGCAAAGTATGTCTCTGAGGGTCTCAGGGTGCCTTCTACCAGGGGAGTGGCTGCCACCTCTGCCCTCCAGAGGGGAGTCCCAATCCTGCACATCTACCAGGTGGTGACGTCAGCATTTCTGCACACAGTCACTAAGCATTAAGGCTTGGATTTCATTGCGGGACATGATGCCTGTTTTGGTAGAACAGTCCTCCAGAGTTTTCTGGTTTCGGTGGAATCCTTGCTATCCTCCCTTCTCCAGGTCGGTGTACTGAGTCTATCATAGATGAGGAATCTGTGGGAGGAATTACTTCTTTAGAAGAACAAATTACTTGCCTCTCTGTAATGTTCTTTCTGATGGATGTTTCTCCCACAGATTCCTCATCGTCCTCCCTACCTGCCCCTCGTGGCAGATAACTAGTACACTATCATTTCTATGGTCTTTCAGCTTCAGGGTGCTAGGGAAAAAGGGTGAGACTAAGCAAACATGCGTGGTGCCTCAATATAAACTGGCCCCAACATCATGTCCAGCTCGGGGTGCGTGGATGTGTCTGGCAGAGCCGACGCAGAGCAGTTCTGTGCCACCTGGCAGCTGAAAGGTTTCTGATGAACATCTGTGCTGGATGAGGAATCTGTGGGCGGAACATCGAGAGGTAAGTCATTTGTTCTTCCCACCCGGTCCTCCACCCCAAAGGAATGGAAGACCTTTACGTTAAAGGTTAAAGACGTTTCACATCTTTGCCATCTCGCTATCGCCGACGGTCTCCAGCCAGGCGGCGCCATCTGAGCCCACATCGTCTAAGCAGGCTGGCAGGGACCGCTCAAAGGCACACAAGCACACGCCCAAGTGCTCGGTCCTGACTTCTATGGTCGAAGATCGATCTTGTCGCCGACACACTCTGCCCTCAGGCAATGAGGCATCCGCATTGGCTCTGGGCCCCTCGACTTCGTCATCATCACATATTGTTGCCAGGGCTCCTCTTGAATATGCCCTGCTGCCTATTGGGACATTTATCTCATGGCCCCAGTGCTAAAGGCCTGGGAAAAACCTGCCTCTATACTGGCAGTGGATCAGGAATTGGTAAGAAAACATTGTCCAGCTCCTTCAGACCTGGCCTTTCTGTCCACCCTTACCCCCCTGACAGCTTGGTTGTGCAAGCCCCTACAGCCAACCTGCAACGCCCACTTTTCCATCTCTGCCTCAGGCAGCCTTGCCCTCTGAGCGATAAGCTCCTCCTGTGCCCTGGCCACGTTTTCTTGTGGCTTCTGTTCAGTGAGTGATGCAGCTCATCACCGCCCTAGTGGAGAGTTGAGAGAGGTCTTTGATGCCATCATGTATTATGGTAGGAAAGCTTCCTGGTAAATTCTTTAATCAGGGCTGGATACGACTGACTGTCTTTCTGCGCGAGGACCAAGTGGCGAACATTTCACGGATGGTTCAAGTCCTCAAATCCCAGAGACAAGTTCCCACCTTGTCCTTCCTGTGCTTGCTCGGTCTCATGGTCACCGTCATTCTGGTGTTCCGGTGGCCTGGCTGCACCCAAGATCGCTTAAGTGACTCCTCTATTGCTAATGGACTCAATTTCAAGTGAACATCTCAGATCTTCTGCAGGTATCCTGCCACATTTCTTGAAACTTTTCATGTTTGTCCCTGCGAGACACCCTATTTAGTGGTGTGTTGCTTCAAGAACCCTAGCCTCGGGTAACAGTAGTCACTGTTATGTCTCTGAAGGGTTGGATGCTCAGTCTGTGGTCTCATTGGAAATCTTGAGAGCACATCAACTTGCTGGATTTTAAGGCAATCAGGCTGGCCCTGGTTGCCTTCCTTCTCGCTGGGAGATGCAAGACTGCTGGTGCTGATGGACAGCACCGTGGCCATGCACTAACTCAACAAGCAAGCTGGCGTGTGGACCTTGCCACTGTGCATAGAAGCAATGCAACAGTGGTTCTGGGCTCTTGAGAATGGCGTGTATCTGGTGGAATGTAACAGCGGATGCCTTGAACAGGCAGACTTCGGCCTCCCACGAGTGGGATCTCCACCTGAGTGTCCTGGAGGAGATTCTTTCCCACTGGGGAACTCCTCAGGTGGACCTATTGCCTTCAATGCGAACAGGAAGTGTGAGTTCTTCTGCTCCAAGGAATTTCCATGGCAGGGAGCTCTGGGGGATGCTTTGACGGTCAACCGGATGTTCATGTTCAACCTCTCAGTCATGCTTTGCTGCTAATCCCAGTCATACCGCTGTTGCTTAAGAGGCTGCTTCTGTTCGGGTCCACGATGATCCTAATAGCTCTAGACTGGGCTCGGAGAACGTCATACCCAGAATTACTAGACATGTCCATCCCCCTTCCTTGGCGCCTTCTGAAGAGGGTGGACCTGCTCTCCTAGATGGAGGGTGTCGGAGCTTACCAGATAGTTCTTGGTGCAGTGTCTGGACAATAGCAGGGAACCCAGGCTGGTGAAGATAATGGCTCTTTCCCTACCTCCCCCCTCATCCCCAATACTGCGATCCTCCAACTTAAGTAAATGGAGGAGCTCAGGATTGAGTGAAAAAACTGGAGGTGAACCGATGGTTCCTGCAGGCTGTAAGAAGAGAGAAAAGGGACACAGTCAGATACAGTACGATAAAGTAACCCCTCTTTAACTTAAGCTCCCATAGACCTACCTGAATTCTCGAGTGAGGAAATTTAGAAAACGAAACGGACCAGTCAAGGTGTCGGCTGGGTGCAGCAATCCAGGGGTTGAAGTACCAGGTAAGCCGATCCAAGGGAGAAGTGAAGGCTGTCCAGAAGCAATCCAGGGGTCAAGGCACAGGTAAGCAGTTCCAAGGGCCAAGGCAACAGGAGACATGGTATGCCAAACAATCACCAGAGCTTGTTGTGAAGGAAGATGGTCTGGGATCAGCTACTCTTTATTTCCAGATTGCGCCTGATGTGGGCGTGCTGGCGCGAGATGCTGTACGTCAGCGCGTGCACTGCTAGAACCAACGGGAGGTGTAGTTCGCCGGCCATTGTACTGCCCGAGCCGCCACATCAATTGCCATCGTCTGAGCCTTACATGGGCAGGGTACCTCGTCCGGCAGCGGCGGCACATGACAGATTGCCGGGGGTTCTCCACCCGAACCTAAACAGCCTGAACCTTCATGCTTCGCTGCTGATAGGCTGAGATACGAGTGGGACTAAGTCTCTTTATGCCTGCAGGTGACATAAATTCCCGGCTTGGTGCCGGTTGAGGGATCTGAACCCTTTATCCTGTCTTGTATGCTCTGTTTTGGATTTGTTGCCGACTTTGGCCCGGGCGGACCTGTAGATTGGCACTTTGATGGGCATGGCCACTATCTCTGTTAAAAGGACACCCGAGCAGGGCCTTTTTTTTCACATTTCCGACTGGTATGTAATTTTGGGGGGATTGTGTGATCAGTTTCCCACCAAGCCAGTTTGTGGTTCCGGCATGGGATTAGAATTTGGTTTTGGCATTCTTTATGAACGCTCCGTTTGAGCACCTGCATTCATTTTCTATTAGATTACACACTCTTAAGGTTGTTTTCAGATTGCCGTCACTTTAACAAGGCGGGTCAGTGAGCTCCATGTGTTGTCTATTTGTTTTTTTCCACAATGGTGGTCTTGGATTTTCATCTTGCTCAAAAGATCCATCTTCCTGTGTTTTTTCTTCCACCCAATCCGCTTCACTCTATGCAGGCTCTCCGCTATTATTGCGTCTGTCAGACGAGGGATGTCAGGAGAATTTACAAGCTTTTTGTGGGTTATGCTGGTGCCTGTGCGAGCAGGGCTGTGACCAAGCACACCCTCTTGAGGTAGATCATTCTCTGCATCTCGTGATGCCATGGTCTGACTGGAAAGGGTGTACCTGAGGGTATCGGGGCTCGTTCTACCAGAGGTCTGGCTGCCACCTTTTCCCTACAGAGGGGGCGGCTTCCCTTTCTTGGGCATTTGTCAAGCGGCTACCTGGGCTTCTCTGCACATGTTTACCAAACATTACTGCTTGGATTACCTTTTGGGGCAAGATTCCCACTTCAGCAAAGCAGTCCTCCAGAGATTTCTGGTTTAGGTGGTGTCCTCTGGGTCGCCTCCTTCCTCCAGATCCCCAGACTGCTATGGGAGTCTATCACAGATGAGAAATCCGTTGGAGGAAGGAATCCATTAGAATAACAAATTATGATTCCTAATCACCCTCCCAACCTGCCCCTCTTGGCAGCAAGTTACCTAAACCTATGGTTCTGCAGTCCCTTAGCATTAGAGTGCTAGGGAACAGGGGTGGAACTGAGGTCATGGAGTGTGGTGCCTCAGTACATACTGCCCTAATGTCATGTCTGGGGTGGGTCAAATAGAGGCGTTGGGTGGAGCTGAAGTGGAGGAGCACTGCGCCCCCCGTTGGCAGAAAAGTATCTGAAGATCAGCTGCACTGGGGATATGCTATGATTTTATTTATATTGCGCTCATACACAAGTGTTCCAGAGCGCGAGAATAGAATATCATAGTTGAAGAATCTGCTGGAGAAACATCCTGAAGAAAGAACATACATTCCCAAGATGTAAGTCATTTGTCCTTATTCAGACCACCAGGTCTTGTAATAATAATAATAATAATAATGTGATAATATAATATTATTAATAATTGTGTGATACATAGGATGTCCAAATTGCTACACTGAATTAAGTCTCCACGGCTGACCTTGCATAAACTAATGCATCTTTGATCTTAATGTCTACTATATTTTGATTCCCTTTATCCTCTTCTGGGGCCCTTGTATGCTTGCCATCCTTGAGTTCCCCCTGCATGCAGTCAACTGCTGTGCCGTTTCATATTACACCTTGGTATGTTCTCAGTCACGTTCGTTCCACAGACCCGTTCTTTGACAGATCAATAAGGCAAATTATGGCTATGCCAAATTATTCAACCATTCGGAAAACCTTTACCCTGCGAACTACACTTTGGGATATCGGTAAACATGAATCCTGAGTTTTTAAGAAATTTCAAGAAAGGCAACTCCTCTGTCCAAGTCTACATTTTTCAGAACATGCAGGTATTCTCAAACCAGGTGTGATGTGGTGCATCCACAAATATAACTGGCCTCACCTTCCTACAAGGTATTTTGGAGACCCACGCGTGGGCCAATAAACTAGCCCCATTAACAATTTAGGACTTGTAAGTCTCCACTAGATTCACCAAGGCTTCCCTCACAAGGGCACAAGGAACTCCTAATATACACTTGAAGGTGTAGTATACAATGATAATCAAGGCGTTAAGGAACTCCTAATATACACTTGAAAGTGTAGTATACAATGATAATCAGGGCATTAACCTCTACACCTATTTATTCTGACAAGCTTAAAACTCTGTCTTTGTATAGATACCGTCATTTATGTAAACCTATATGATGAAATGAGTATGGAATTGTAGTGTTAACCCCTTTCATTGTCTGTCAAGTATAACCATGGCTCAATGTGCACCTTGCTTACCATGACTGTTTGCAGTTCAATTGAGGGCAGTGACTACTACCCCATAAAGTAGATGCAGGTTGTTCCTTCTGCTGCTATGTGAGGGAATTTGATTGTATTTATATACGTCATAATTAGGGTTTGATATAAGGTTTTGACTAGCAGGAACTAAAATCATCTCCTGGGTATTCGGCATCACTCAGTAAAGCAGGCGCTACCTCCGATGAACTAGGAGCTGTTATATAGTGTTCTACAAATGTAACTCCCATAAAAGATGCAAACTCTAACTTTGTCAATTTTATAGGACCAATTATGCTTTAAATGTCTTCTATATGCAGGCCATTGCTTATTTATACACATTCACAAACGCACATATTTAATGTTGCAAAGGTATGTTTACATAGCACCAGATGGCTTGGGGTGAAAAGTCAAATGTAGGTCCTGGAAGCTGTTTGTGTTGAGCCAACCAGGCTCTCCTGGGCTGTAACCAAGAGCTAAATAGCTCCCAGCCATTTCAAACCCTGCCATATTGCATAATGCGCGTGGCAGGACCTGGTAGTACAATTCTAGATCCGGCACTGTCAACCCCCTCATTCATATGGCTGGGTTTAAATGTCCTAGGCTATCCTGTGTTGACTGTTTGCCCAACTTAATGTTAACAAAAATCGCTTGAACAATCTCAGAAGGGTCTGGGAGGAATAACAGGAGCGTTTAGTAACATTTCTGAAAGTTTGGGAACTGTGACCGTTTTCGCCAAAGAAATACATGCGATAAATGAGGCCCATATTTATTGCTTGAACTTTTTTCATTTCAATGGTTTCTAAATTTGTAAGATAGTTTTCTTGAGAAAGAGTGATTATGTCTACATACATCACTATACGTGCACAAATACTTAATTGAAGATTCCTACCATTTAAAGTCACAATGACCACCTATCTTTACAGTTGACATTGTTGGGGGAAGGAGCAACAATTTGTCCCAATTTATTCACAATCCATTAAGTTCACCAATTTTGTAAAAATCCTCTACTGTGGGATTTAGGATACTTTCCGGGTATTTCACATAACATAACATATTGTCAACATATAATGACATTAAGGTTATGGCTGATAGAATCAAATGACAGTGTTGATGGAATTCTAAAAAATAACATGCCACAGATTCAATGGGAAAGGCAAAAAGAAGGCACGAAAGGGGGGCATCTCTTCCTGGTTCCTCTCGTTGGGTGGAACATTGTTGACTGAAGTTTAGTCGTAAATACTATGGCTTTTGGATTTGGGTTCAAGTGCTTAACCCATGCAATGAGTTGCACTCACATCTGTGAAACTTCTCAAACCAGTGTGTCGACCGCCTTCTCTGCATCTGGGCTGGCTATCACAGCTGACAGGCTCAGGCGAATATTGTGAATTAAGGAAAACCCAGCAAATTATTCAATGTCGGCCTGTGAGAGAAAAACCTGCCTGATCTTTTACTATTAGAGATCGCATCAGTGGGAGCACTCTTTGTGCGATGCGGGTATCAAGTACTTTATTATAGGTGTTTATTGAAAGTAAAGGCATGTAGGAGTGACATTTACAGGATGGCTTATTGGATTCAAAGGAGAAAGGTCACTAGAACTGTATGGGTGGAATTTTGGAGATTGCCCTCCTGAAGCCAAGTCTTGAACATTTCAGCAAATGTGTTACCGTCTTATTTTTATTTTTTATGTCTCACTTCATGCTACACTCCAGCCTCTAAACGCAAGTCTGGCTATCGTGCTGCTGTCTGCTGTGTTGCTTCCAAGATGAGCACGTTGCCCCTGAGCTATCCTTACAGCCCTTATTCACAAACTCTTTTTAGGTCACTGCTATAAGGCTGACTAACCCATAGGGATGCTCTTTGGGAAGTGTTTTAATTACTTGCTATTTCTTTTGTATTGGGAACAGTTCATTTAAGGTTTCACTTTGATCCACTGGCAGCCATCAAATAGCTATGTGATCAATACATTGTATGTTTCCTGTCAATCCTACAAATGTAAGGTGTGGATTAAGAGCTATAATTCTCAGTACCTTTTGTGATTATTACCATCCTTCATGTATAGAGAAGTCAGCCCCATCTCAGTGTCCACTCCCTCCTACGATTCGATCAAGTCCATGTATGTATTGGGCATCAACCATCACCATTCCGTCACCATTCCGTCTAGCTGCAGGGGCAAGTTCCACATTCTCACTTGTCATTTGCGTGTCTGAATGTATCCAGTGAGTCTTTAAGTATGCCGAGTACATCTGGTGAATGTCTCTGAATTTATAACGTTGATATTCTTCAAGTGTACTCTCCAAGCGTGTAAGCAAATAATGTATTGCCTTCAAAATGTCACATTCTTTGTGTATGCCGACACCTCTGATGGACACCTACAAGGTTTCCCACAATACTTGAGCATCTGAATAGAATTTACATTACTATCAGATAACAATGCTTTCTCTCTCTAGATATGGCTTGAAGAAAGATGGAATTAAATAGAAAGAACTTCTTGAACCACCAAGGTATATTTATTTGAATAGGAACTGAGGGCAGAGTTGCAAACAAAACCAGGGAGTGTTCTAAGAGAGAGCAGGGTAGGATAGCACAAGATATGCCAGTATTAAGAAGAGTGTGTTACCATTAAATAAGCTAACATGAAAAGGTCAGATGATCATGCAAATAGTATGTATATTCCCTTCTGTCAGGGTAGATGCTGCGTCAGGCATCATATAATACTCCCGACAACTCTGGCCACTTAATGGTGTCTTTTGGAAAGGCATGGCTTGATTGAGTTGATCTATCAAGATAAAGTGATAGTGCACGGTTGACTTCCTCTGCCCATATGACTTTTTAGTCTGGGGAGTCGTCTAAATGGGCTTTAGAATCTAAATAAGATGTAGGATTCTCTGTATTCAAGGCATACGTTTTCAACACTACTATGAGTGCACCCGACGTCACTCGAAACCAAGATATATCTACTCTCTTCACCAGTAATCTCTTCATGGTGCTTTAATTGGTGGGAACCAAGGATGTAAATGGATCCACCCCTTGAATTAGAGGCATACATTCAACTGGCTATGTATGCCCAAACCATGGCTGGCCGGCAGATGGGGGTCTGGTCGGATAGGGTATTTGTGCCGCATTAAAGCATGTCACCTAGCGGAACCTATGATTTGCCTGCATTTATATTTGATTACTTTCACATTCCATGACATTCTCAATTAAATATAACAGCACTTTAGCGCCAAGGCTGCCAATAATGTGCTTCATTTCCATCCTGCATATTTGATAACATGAACGATGTCCACATCCACCAGCTCATGTAATTGCTTTAGAACAACCTCACTCTTTCTGTGATCACTATCTTTAAACTATGCACCTCAGAGAAACCCAAAATTCGAACTTTAAATTCAACCAATACTTGTGAACAACCCAATCCTCACCCACGCTAGTAACCCCACTTGACTGGAATTTCCCCCAAACCACAGAAAAAAACATCTTTAGCAAACTTTACAGTACCTTACTGTCCGGAGGAAGACTGCGAGCATACCACAAGGGAAACAGCCACCAAGCATAATCTTGATGTAGGCAATTACAATTTAGCACTGATGTTTTGCATGATTTACAATTTGTAAATAAGCCCCCCCCCCCCACCACCACCGTTCCAGTACTTTTCTTTCACAAAAGACTATGCCTGCTTCGGATCTGTAAACAAAATGTTGGGCAGTTCAGCTAGGAATAGCATTGCTTATTGTATGCCATGCTTCCAAAGGATATTTTTAGCTTCAATAACATCCTTCCTTGCCTCTTGTACGTCTTGTAAAATCCTTCCGGCCAGTGATCCCCACCTCAGGCATCATCATGTTTGCTCCGGATCTAAGTGTAGTGCTACTCTGCCTCCCATCTCCGGCCACCGCTGCAAGCGCCTGGCATTTGCATTCAGTGTTCGATCTTTGGTAAGGATATTTCTAGTGAAGATGTGTACTGCTGGCAGAGGTCATGCATTGTGCAGCCATCTTGCCACCCAAGCAACATTTCCTATATAATAGTCTCTCAACTTTAGTAGCGTGTGAGTCTGTGCCACAGTCTTTTGCTTTTTTAGCTAAGTCATTGCTAACATTTTTTGTGCCCAACAAAACCTTTGGCTTAAGTGATTGGAGCAAGCTGACTCCAACTGAGTTCTTTCTTGACTGGATTGTCCCGATCAGCCTCCTCCACTTTACCTGGAAAATGTGCGAATCCCAATCTCTGTGAACTCTTCTGTTCTGATTCACTTTTCTTTTTCAGCGCCACTGGTTTACATCTCTAGATTGGCACTCCATTAGCAATCTCTTTAAGTGACTTTTCTTTGTCAGTCCCCCTGAATCGTATCTTTAAACATAGCCTTTTTCAAACTTCTCTAGGTAATTCGTGTCTGGTTCATTGGAGTTTATCAGCACCTCTGCATTCACTCCTGAAGTGTTGGAACAGCAATTCTCAGAAACCAAAGCTCCCTGCGCTCAGTCTTTGTAGTACTTTGCTTGGACCACATTCCACACATAATTCTTCGTCCAGTTGTCTGCTTGAACTTACACTTGACTATCAGTGCCTCTGAGCCTGGTTTTCCCAATTCTGCCATATACTTGACTTTCTTAGCAGAACTGCACTTGCTTCTCATGACATTATCAGCACATTTGCACTCGATTCACTTGAATTTGTCAGTGCCACATACTCAATCCTTGGAGTGTGTGAGCTGCCACTCCTACAATACACTTCTTTTTTTGGGTTACTGACCTTGTTAGTGCTAAAACCTTGGCCTTGGGGGCGACTGAACCACAACTTGTGGACCACCTCCCCAAATTCTCATCGAATTCTCTCTGCACTCTCTTGCTGTCTTTTCCTGATGGGATATTTAGGGTTTTTTCCAACACTCACTTCTCCCAAGCCAAAGGTGTTCAGGGGCAAGATTTTCCCTGTGCCTCCCCACTCTCAGAACGTGTGTTTACCACAAGCTTGTCTCTCTGTGCAGACTTGCTGTCCATGTCAGACTGGTGTTCATCAGGGTCTATGCAGCTTTTTGTTCAAGTCTTCTGTCCAAACCATTGGTCTCTCAGCAACGCTACTGCCTTCTGACCAGATGTGTCTGACCATTTCTAGAATGGCTCCCTGGTTAGCTTCTTCCACAAGTCCCCTGGTGTTCTATTTTATACTCTGTTACTTTGACCTACAGTTACACTTGCAAAGTCTGGTACTAGTGGGAAAGGGAAAAAACTTCCTGTTTCTTGTCTCCACATGTCAAACTTGATAACTTCATCACAATATACATTGTAATGCCAAGTATGTTAATATTTCCTGATGCATAATATTGTCAATTCTGTTCACTTATTGTGTATTTTGTATTTAATTTTCCTAGGATAGAAGCCAATGTCTGTAGTATAGTTTGAAAGGGAATGTCATGAGGTAGTATAATGAAAATAAAATTTGCGGGTAACTGTTGGCTAGAAGGATTTTAACCATGATGGATTGTAATGTTTCTTTCTTGTGTAGAGTATAAATTGAGTATTTTAAGTATCCGGTGTGTCTTGAAAATCGCAGGAAGTGCTGGAATGGGGAACAAAATGGGGTTTAATTGCGTTTCTTTTTTTATTGATCTACAAAGGTATTATAACTCCTGTAGTGTTTGTGGTGTTATTTAAAATGCAACACATGGAGAAACGAAAACTGTTGCCCTTCTAAGTAGCCTCTAATTGCCAGCATGCCACTGTACATTTAAGATGTTGGAAAAAATAGTGTTCAAGGACAACCTACAAAATCTTGCAAGTGTTTGTAAAAAGTAGACGGTACAATATTTGTGTTGCTAATCCATGAAAATGCAGTATCAGCATTTCTCTTCAGTGTGATGTTTTATTTTTTCATTCATGTGCACAGGTTATGAAGAGGTCTGTTCGTATAGTAAGCCGGTCGTTAATTTCGAATTGGTGGAAACATTTATTAAAGTAAGTTTTCCTTTAAACAAGCCATGTTTTCATGCATGCGACAGAAATGATTCATATTAATGCTGAAGAAAATATTGAGATGAAGGTCGAATAAAATGAAGACTTGTCATTGGTTACCTCTGGCCCTTGTTTGATCAGAGAATCAACTTGGGGTTTCTTTAGTTTTCTTAGTATATTTTCTTGTTGAAAATGCCTTCTCATAGAAACAATGGCCTTATTAAAACATACATCATTTAAAAAGGTTTATATTAATCAGAATGATACACACAAGTTTATACAAAGTTAATACTAATCCATGGTATACATTTCCTGTAACTTTGTCAGTTGTATTTTGCAAACTAGTTCATACAATCATTTTGTTATTATTCCTGTTTCTCATTCCATTTCCTCGAAATAGGTATTACATGTTGAGCCTGGCAAGTGATCCTCCACAAACCAAATTCAAACCAAATGGCACATATTAAGGTGTTATCCGTCATACCGAACCTGCCCTATTGCATTTCTTCATATATACCAAAGTCTCTTTTCCTTTAGTTACACAAAACTGGTGAAAGTTACAAACCTATAGTATTCTCTTTTGTTTGAAACATAGTTGGAGTGATTGTATTTATTTCTTCCCCACAGTTCTTACTAAATTCATTAGCTGGTCTCAGCATGGATCCATAGGGGTCTGCCGCTGTTTAAATGTCATGTACTATCTGGGCCCTTAAGCTGGGCGAGAAAACGCAAGATGCATCATGCTAGCTTAGACTGTTCAGGCAGTTGTGGTTTTTGAGCTCACATCAGTTTTAATTCTGCTACTTGCCTTTTTTCATTTCCTATTAGAAATATAGGACTACACCTACTAAATGTAACAAAGTCAGGAGCCTGACCCTGTCAGGAGGGACCTGGGACTCCTTCCAACTGCGGGGCAGGGAGCTACCTGGACATAAGCCCAGTCCAGCCCTGTCCCTGAGATGGGTAAGCAGAGTTGGAGGATGGGGCTCAATCATTAACCCCCACAGTGCCATGAATGTTAATGTAGGTAGCACCCTCTGTCACATGATGCCTCCCAGTACTATTTCTTGCTAGTGTTCTCTCTTTTGTGTCTCAGAACCGCAACTCCCAGAATTCACCTTGGAGCAACGAAAACAACCCAAACCAGGGGAATGGAATCAAGAGCTGACAGACAATGGACTGAAATGTTTCCTGCCAAAGAGACACCAACACTCAACCTGCCAACCCCAGACTGATGGTTGGGCCTTGGAAAACAAACTGGAAGGGAGAATAGACTGCAGGGAAACCAGAGAGAAATAGAAACCCTCCCCAAACTGAATTGGCAACAAAGCTCACCAGCACATGAAGGAAGCCACGTGGACAATGAGCAGCATTAGCACCTGGCTGCTACACTATAAAAAGTGAAAAGGAGGCGGGAGACTAAGGGTTTTTAAAGTTTTGCACCCGTTTAACCCAGCCCTTGGGCAAAAAGTCAGGAAGAAATTGGCCCACAGAGTTAGGTGAGTGCTGGAACCAATGTAGGTTGGAGGGAGAGTTGGAATTGGGAAGATAATTGTATATATGGGGAGTGAATGAAAGGCAATGTGTGTTCAAGGGAGGGATCAGGAGGTGTGGAGGTGGGTGTAGAGACCAGACGTAGGACAGATGGTGGTGCAGAGTGCTGATGAGTTGGTGGCACTGAATGGTACCAGCTTTAGGTAATGTGTGAGGGGTGTGTGTGAAAGGTCAGTGAGAAATAAAGTTCGAACAGCTGTATTTGCCCATTAACCTATAAGCAGGCTAATACAATATAACAACCTGATTAGCATATATATTTCATTTCATAGTTTAAAAACATATGTTAGCCATTTGGGCCGTAGGATTTGGATTCTGCTACATTAGCTTATTAACTAATGCAAGAATGTTGATGTTAGACTAGTAATATCTGTTTGGCAGATATTTCTAGTCTGGAAAAGCAAACTGTCCACCTATCAGTTCAAAGAATTCTCAGGGCCACCAACAGGTTAATGAAGACGCTGGACGAAGCAACTTTATGAAGCACCGGGAAACCGTGGAAGACCAAATGGTAGAGAGGTGAATTGAAAAGTAGATGTGCACCAAGAGAAATTAAGATTTGTCCTGTGTGGGGAAGTAAATAGGGACTGACAAGTAGGCATCCTTCAAGGCCAAACATACCATCCAGTCCCCTGGGTGCAACATATACTGGAGAAAGTAAATTGTCTCAATTTTGAAATGCTGATAAACTAAGAAGCTGCTTAACCTTCTCGAGTTTATCACAGGATAGAAACCCTTATCCTGCTTCCTTTCAAGAAACCATGAGAGATAAAAGTGAATACGTGAATATACTCTATCCCGCCCTTTGGTAGAAGCCGTTTGATCTCTTGAACTATGGCCCTGTCCCGAACTGGACAAACAAATTCTGAATGGATGTTTGCATTGAAGTGGGTTGGAAACTATTCTGTGGGAAAACCCTGAACAAATTGTAAAACTCAAGGATCTGCTGTAATTTGAACTGGTTTTGTAGGGAATGCTGGATGCTGCAAATTTCAGTAGGAAAGAATGGAGTGGTTGGCTTACCATTGTATCGTCCAGACAGGAATCTACTTCACATAATCCTCCTCTGTAATATTGGCCATGCTGGGAAATAGATGGGCCTCTGCCCCCGTCCTCTGGGTTGCCCACTAGAATTTGTAAATTTAAAAACTTGTAGAGCCATGTAGTTCCTACCACGACCGGTCCTAAAGGAAACCTGTTTGGATGGATTATATTAATTAAGGTTGCTTGTGCCTTATTCAAAGAGGAAAAAGTGCTGACATGTTTGCTCACTTCATTGATATACTGTTACCCAAAAATACCTGTTTTACCCAGGTCTATTTCATAGACCTGGGTCTATAGACTTGCTCGTCACACGCTAGATGCCATCATCCACACCACCTCACTCTCTCTTCTGCCCTGGTCACCCTGCTCTCCTGGTCTGACTACTCTCTCCTCACCACTCACGTCGGTCCATTTGGCCCTGGGACAACCCCTCATAAGTGCTGTCAACTGTCATGATGCCTACCCCCGGGCATCCGGATCAAGTCCATCAGCCCCAGGAGCAGGCAACCAGATACTCATTAAAACCCCAACAGCCCCGGCTGGGGGCTGTTTGGATTCAGTCCTGGCGCCTTAGGCCTGGTGCCTTAGGCGCCAGGCTCATCATAGAAATCAGTCCTGGCACCATAGGCGCAGGCTCATAGACTTTACTACCATATGCAGACCATGCAGCAAATGAGTCCAAGCCAACGTGATGCCTGGATGGGACTATTTTATTACAGGGACTATTTTTCACTCGGGTGTGGTTCTGGGGAGCTTCTTACCTGGGACTACTTTGCAGGCTATTTAAACCACGCCCGAACAGCAGCCCATGCTTTGCGTTATTCTGCATCCAGCAGCGCGACGCTCACTGTGTCTGCAAGTCAGCATCCAGTTTTTCTGCCACGCCTGCCTCGAATCCGGTGCTCCTAGACAAAAGGCAAAGAAAGGGGAAGAGGTTAGATCACAGACATTATTTGATTCCTTACCTGATTCCGGACCCAGCACAACTCCGAGCCTGGAAAGGACATTATTTCAGCACGCGCCGCTTTGCCAGCAGCAGCGCCGCGTTATACTCACTGGTCCACCGCATCTTTCGACTCGGCGCTGCCTCCATCATTTTCTTCGTTGAAACCCAGCACCTGGGGGGAAAACAAAAGGAATAACAAGGTGAGCCGAGAAAACCAACAAGGACAATCTCTTTGCCACCATAGGCTTACCTGCTTTACCACCGGAGGTATTATTCTTTAATTTGCCGCATCTTCCTATGCCGCACCTATAAAGGGAGAGAAAACAGCAAGTTAAACTCATGCAACTTTTATCGGACAGTGTTTGGTAATACAGACTCTTAACTGAACGCCATCAGCTGCCTCCAGGCAATATTCTTTTGGACCCAGCTGCAACCTAACGAAGGAATGGAACAAGAGTGAACATCAGACATATTGAACTCTTTGAACTTTATAGACACTGGAGTCAATATTCCTCCGGAACCCCTCCAGTACCTTCAACCCAGTGAAGTAACTGGTATCTACGCGCCCCTGCATGCCATGTAGGATGGAGAGCTGCTCATTTAAAAAACATAAGGTGAGGTTACCAAAAGGGAATATCGGAGGTGATTAGTGGGGAGAACGAGAACTGTTGGGGGCCATCACTAAAGGCCACGGGTGGCTAAATCCCTTTCTCCACTTGCAGGAGAATACTTCTACGAGTCCAGCAGACAAGATTAGGTGGGCCAGTCCAGACTGTCATCTCTTCACTACGCATCACGTTGGTGGAGACCGCAGCTGTCTGGGTCCGATCGACGCCCCTGTGGGAACCAGGTGAGCGTAACACCAATCTCGTTCACGAACATCCGTCCGATGAAACCAGTGTTGGCTGCTGCCTTCTCTTCCACCTTCATTCCCCCTTGCTCACCCAACACTGACTGTACCACTGATTCTGCCCTCAACAACCTCTATCTGTCTATTACCAACACCCTTTCCCAGTCATGAGGATCTGCCTGAAACCTGCCTCCAAACGTAACACCTGGTACGACTCAGAACTTGCAGACCAGAAACATGAGTGCAGGGCTGCTGAACAGAAGTGGCACACTTCAGACTCACCCTCTTGACACAATGGCCTGCCGACTGATCCAGAGACACTGCAGACTCTCCATCCATGCCAATAAAAGAGCTGACATTCAGGCATGAGTGTCCAGTGCGTCCATCAACATGGCTGACCTCTTCAAAATCTGCAGGGAACTTGCCAACCTGCCCGCAGTATCTTCTGGCAATACTCCTTCTCAGGCCCTTTGCAATGCACTCACCTCTCACTTCATTTCCAAAACACAGGACACACTGAACAGCCGTTTCTCGCACTCTTCAACCCTCCTCTCCTCCCCCCTCCCTTCCACTCACCCGCCTCCTTTCTCCTTCTCCTTCGCGCCTGTTTCCCCTTAAGAAGTCACCAGAGTTGTCAACTCCATGAAGGTCTCTTCCAAACAGGTTGACCCATGCTCTTCCAGAACAATCAAGGACAACATCTCCACTCTCGCCCCTGCTCTTGCGGATCTCTGCAACCACTCCATTCCTACTGGTTCCTTTCCATCCTCTCTCAAGCACTTCCTTGTGCGCCTTCTCCTGAAAAAACCCTCTGTAGACCCTTCCTGCCCAGCCAACTACTGCCCCATTTCCATCACCCCCTTTCCTAAGGAAACTGCTCAAAAAGGTTGGCCCTTCCCAACTCAACTCTCATACCGAACTTGTTGGCTGTCTTCACGACCACCAGTGTGGATTACGGAGCATCAAAAGGCACGGAAATTGTTCTTCTGAACACCCATGAAGAAGTGCTTGCATCCCCTGACTCCAGCTCCCCTGCTGTCCTCATCCTCCTTGATCTCTTCTCTGCATTTTATACAGTGAACCACTCCATTCTCTTAAAAAGGCTCCATGATACCCTTGGTATCTCTGAGCGGGCACTGGACTCGCTTACCTCCTTCCTAACTGATCGTTCCTCCAAAACCATTCTGGGCCCTTTCTCCTCCTCTACTTCCCTCTCCAGCTGTGGTGTCCCCCAGGGTTCCATTCCTTTGCCCTGGCTCTTTAACATATACAGTTCTCCGCGGGCATGCCTCATTTCCTCCTTCTCACCCAACTTCCAGTGCTACGCTGATGGCACACAACTCTTCTTCAAACTTCCTACTGACGCCCTTGCACCTTCCTTCATTACCGACTGCCTCTCTGCCATCCAGGCCTGGTGCACTGCTCATGACCTCTGCCTCAAAGCCAACAAAACAGAGATTCTCCCCATTGGGTCACCTGCACCCTACTTCTTCCAGTCACTCTAGCCTTCCTCCATGCCCCAGCCCCCACCCTCCTCCACTGAAGCCCGGAATCTCGGAGTCATCTTCGATTCCTCCCTTTCCTTCGTCCCTCATATTCAGGACATTGTCAAGAAGTCCCACTTTCAGCTCTTCCTTCTCCTTCCTAACCTTGCCCCAGAGACTCAGTGTTATTCATGCTCTGGATCACTCCAGGCTAGACTATTGCAATAGCTCCTCCTTAATCTTCTTTCTTCCACTCTGCGACCCCTCCAGCTAACCCAGAATAGGGCAGGGAGATTTATCCTTGGCCTCAAGCCCAGGGACTGCATCTCTCCTGCCCTACAAAGCCTTCACTGGCTCCCGGTCTCAGCACAGATTAAATTCAAATCCCTCTGTAACACCCATAAGGCTATCTCGGGCCAGGGTCCACTCTATCTTCAACGCTTCCTGACTAAATACTCCCCTTCTAGACTCCAGGCACCAACTCCCTGCGTGTGAAGATTTTTGATAAACAGAGAGCTGGTGGTCGATCCCTTTCCTTGGCAGGATCCCTTCTGTGGAATAGACTTCCTCTCCCTCTGCATTTTGATCAGGATCTCCTTAAGTTCCGAAAAAGCCTCAAGACCTTTCTCTTTACCTCTTCCTTCTCCTCCTCTCTTGCCTGCTGAGATTACAGTATCCTGACTCATGTGCAGGGCCCTTATGTATCCTCTGGGCCCCGACATCTCTCATCCCAGCAGCTGTCTATATACTGCACTTAATTAGGCTCACCCTCCCTTTGGGAGATTGCACTTATGTTTTTCTCTTATTAGCACTTCACCCCAAGCACTTCTCCATGAGCACCACAGCACCTATCCCTTACCCCCATCCCTGCTGCACTTGTGCGTTCTGAACACTCAGAACGCGCAAGTTTGTCTCCCCTCCCTGTTATGTTCATTATTGCTCTACTAATTCAATTATTTATTTTGTTGTAATTCGTTGTCTGCTTCCCCTTTCCCCACCCTGTGGTCGTTTTGAAACAGTTTTTGCTAATTGTATAAGCGCCTAAGAAATGACCAATAAATAAATAAATAAACATGTCCTGGATTGGAGTTATTTAATAACAAGATGTATTTTCACTGTTTGGCATTCAGAGGCATTTTCATTACCCAATAAAAAGAAGGTTCTTTGTGTCCAACTTATCAGTCTCAATGCATTTCCTTGGCAAGTATGCCATGCTCTAACCACCTGATTTGCATAATCCTTCCCATATTTAACGAGGAGCATGCTCTTTTTGGAATCCATGTTACAGTAGACTGCCATCAAAGCCCTGACCACACTATCCAGCTTGCAATTTATATATTCTTAAAAATACTGTGCTATGGTATGGAGAGGTTGCCATTCTGTGGAATTGGGCGTCATTATTGATTTAGGATTGAAGATTACTGGCTCCACGGAATACTGGAACCTGGGGAATTCATATTCCCTTGGCCCGATCTCGATCCACCACTACCACCTCATCAAGAGCATCAGAATAGAGTGGATAAAACCCATCTCTGAGTTGACTAGTAGTAATATTAGAGCTGGATTGTTCCTTGCTCTCTTGGCCAGCACATATAATTCCTCATTACCTGGTCATGCCACCGTTCCTATAAGAATGGGGAAACTGCAGTCCCTTTCCCAGAATGATGGCTTAAAGGAAAAATACTGCACTCATTGTAAGGAACTCATGGTGGCAACAGTAAAGACAGACACCAAGTGATCATAGTTCAAGGATGTTTATTAAACTGTATATGCAGGTTGGATAAATGCCTAATCTAAACCTAAATCTAAGATGGGAACAAGCTACAACCATCTAATAATAATAAGGCAGTCCTGGTGGCGTTGTGTCAGAATAAAAGGGCCTTTGTGGGACCGCCAGGGTTCTGCAAACCCCAGGTAAGCACAATGTCCCTGAAGTGCGCTGTGTGCACAGTCCTCTGTGATCTCTGGTTTGCGCAGTGGCTTCTCTTCCCTATTATGCTGGTTGTGGTTCTTTAGGTCATGGAGCGATCTCTCTTCTCAACGTTGCCGGTTGCGATTTTCAGGCTCCTGGTCACTTCGGGTAACTTTGGTTTGGGCGGCAATGTGTCTTTTTCTGACGGAGAATGCTGGGAGATGTAGATTTTAGATAGAGAAACTGGCTAGCATCATGTGAGCAAGGCATTAGGTGATTGTCAGTGGTGCTGTATGAACGTAAACTGGCACTTCAAGAAGGGGCAGGGATTGAGGCCCTCCCAACTCTGACCCCCCCCCTAAGTGACAGGATTGGCTATGGCTTTCACCATGGTAAACCTTCTAGTCCAGACAGGGGGTCCTCACCCCTCCCTGACCAGATCATTTTACTGACCTTGTCACAGTTTACAAATAGGTATAGTGGCACTTCAGCCTTACTCGAAGCAGAATACATTAGAAATTAATACTAGCAAAGTCATGGTGATGATCTTTAGTGCTAAAAGGAAAAACCAGGAGAATCTCTCTTGGACGGTGAATGGAAAGAAGGTAGAAATAGTTCACAAATAAATATATTTGGGAAGCTGTTTTAGTGTGGATTCCCTCATCTATGATATGTTTTGCCACCCGCGTGGCTGTTAGGCAGAAACCTGTGCAGTTCCCTCTGGGACCACTGCAAAAGATTTAAGACAACAGGTGGTTGGCAGTAAACCCAATTGGTAGCAGTCTGTACCACCCAGATTTACCTGGTAGCTGTGGCTGAGCAGTCAGACTTCTCTCAAGAAGAGTTAGGCGTATACAGAGTATTCACAATAGGTCAATAGAACACAATAGAACAAGCAAACACTGACCAGAGCTTGGTGTAAAAGAGATATCATTATTTATTTAAAAACACATCTAGTTAAACACACTGGCACTAATCTCAAGCAGTTCAAAAACACGGTCACTAAAAGATATACACTCCCTTCAACGATTATTAGACAAGTCTTAAGTAAAGTAACACTTATTTTCAGACAGCGGTGAGCGCTTAACGGAGATGGCACTCTAATCCATCGGTTTAAGAGGGAGAGAAAGGCAGAGCAAAGATAGAAACAGATCCCAACACTTTCGGACGAACACAGTATGAGAGAAAGGCAGGTTAAAACCGTAAAGTCAAAGTTAACAAGGCCAGACCCACTTTAAGAGGCTTCGGTCGAAATGTGTCCAAGGTCACACGGTTGAAAGTGCCCAAAAGTCTTGCACAAGGTTTAGAAAGAGTTGGACCAACAGAAAGGGACCAGTTAGATGGTCAAGGTGGCCAGCCCAGTCCAGAAGGTTAAGGGATTATTGTTACCTTGTAGCAATCTTTAGAAAGGGAGGCCTGGCGGACATGGTACCTTAAAATGGTGAGAACGCTCCAGCGGGGGTAGTTGTTCCTGGCAGCGGGTGCAAGTCGGTGCTTCGTCCGGGGGAAGAGAGGATCTCGTCAGGGAGGAAGCCAGGAGTCTGTTGTACTGCCCGGGAAGAAACCAGCCGTGGAGTTCTCAATTAAAAGGAGCGGTCCTTTTATTCGCGGTCCAGTGGTAAGTGGCTATCCGGTTGCCGGGGTGCTTTGCACGGGCAATTCGACCACAAGACGTCCTGGGATGCGAGAAAAGAAGGTAAACTGGTTGTGCCCACCAGTCAAAGGAAGAAGACTCTCCAGCAGGGAGATCTCCTCTGTCGTTGGGAAGTGGTGAGTCAGTTCAGCAGGGCTCCACCGGTGGTGTCATCGTAGCAGGTCGGCTCAGCTTCTCCCTCATCGGATTTTCAGGTCCTGTGGCGATTTCTGAAGTTCCAGTCCCAAAAGCCCTGCTTTTATGCAAGAAACCCCCATTCATTCAGCCTAGCTGTCAATCAAAAATGCTAAGTGGTGAGCAGGCCGCTCACCACTTGGGCCAATCACACAAGAGTGCGACTTGAGTTGCCAAGGCAACTCAGTCCAGGGTGCCTAAACCCCCTCCCACACCCCCTGTGGTACCCAGACAGAGTGGCACCACTTTGGAGGGCTTCTGTGTAGAAGCCCGCCAAAAGTGGAACAAAGGGCTTGACCTTTGGTTTGGAGTTACAGAGGCGAACACAAACGCCATTTTAAAACCGAGTTTTGGCAGAAAATACCAATCGGTGAATTAATATTAAATAAATAAACCGGCGGTATGTTAGAGGCTATGTAAAAAAGTATTAGCCTCGAACAATGGGAAAATCCCATAGAGATATATTCGCGGTTGAATATAAAAAGTAGTATCGACTGCCACCAGCCAAAACTCGACGAGGGGGGACGGGACAGTGCCCCCTCGAATAACAGACCCAGGGGCAATCGAATTACCCCTACCAGCACGTCCACAATATGATGGTTTGTACTGGTTCTGTTAGTAATTTGGGACTAGTAAAGCCAATGGTGACTTTACATGCCCTGGGAGACAGTAGTCAGTCCCAGGGTATAGAGCCTCACTGGCAGAGACTTTCCCTTATGGGACAAGGACTCACGTTCCTTTGTGGAACTCCCTAGACCCTCCACCATAGCAGCATACATAGCTGCTATGAAGAATACTCTGGCATCTTGGTGTTTGGCTGAAGACAATACTGAAACAAACTATCTAGGTGAAGGAAAGGAACTTGTCTCTTTAAGGAGAGATGTATATTTAACTGGGAGAAGTGAAGAGAGATAGGATCCCAAGCAGGGGAATCCCCCTAAGAGCAAAGCGCCTTGAAGAGGCAAAGCAACAGCGGAGTGAGAGAGTGCTGTAAGCAGGGGGAAGCCCCCTGACATCAGTATTCTTAGGAGAGGTGAAGCTAAGGAGAGCCGCACAGCCCGTGACTTTCAAGGAAGCAAGAGGGCGCCAGTCAAACACCATAGGCCCAGCGTTTGCGAGAACGGAGAAGCCGTTGTGAGCCTGGAGAAGAGACTGTTATGTGCGGTGGTGAGTGGCCACGACATTGTGGTGGGCAGTCCCCCCAGTGAACCGTGCAGAAACCATCAAAGTGGGGAGTGAGCAAAGCTCTCTGGTGCCTACACCTGTACACCGCAGCAACGAGAGAGAAGGCAGAGAATGGGAAGCCTGCGACACTGAGAAGCACGAGAGACAGGATGCAGAAGGAGAGGGCCCGAGCGAGTGTCGAGCCCTACCACATTCCCCTGCACAGTAAGAGGTAACAGGGAGAATGGGAGAAGCTGTAGGCCGCCGAGAGACAGTTATGAAACGAGAAGAACTCGAGACAAATGAGATACTGAATATAAAACTGTTTAACTGTAAGTCTCAAAATACCATAAGGAGAATAAAGAATAAACATGAACCAAAAGTAATTAGAGACTTGGCACGAATACCATGGGAAGAAGGGAAAGTGTCCCATGGTTTAATAAGTGAAGAGTGGAGAAAGCCAGAGATAAAATCCAGTAATTACGAATGGGAAATCAAAATATCATATGAAACAGATAATAGGAGAGACAATCAGAGTGAGAAACCCCAGGAGAAGGGAAAGGTTACATGTTAACAAAGCATACCCAAACTAACAAAGCCTGGGTTACAAGACTCAGAAAGGCATACAAGTTTTAGACCAAAGTATAAGAACGTGTACCGAGAAGAATTTTCAAAAACCTATCCCTAAAGAGGGGACAAAAGGTCAGTTTGTTCTGAGCGAATTACAAGAACTTATCAAGAGGTGTCAGGAGACAATTCAAAGAGACGTTGCTAAGAAAGCCTTGAAATAAAGAAGAGCCATTTCTATAATAGGCAGCCGGGAGAGGAAAGACATTCTCTTTGTCTCATGTAAGTTAGTTAACCTAGTGGTAGGGTCAGTTAGAGTTAGTTTGGACAGTTGACGTATTCATTTGGAACTTGCTGATGACCCACGAGCAACTTTAGTTTATTTAGATAGGCAGGCATACCCTTTTACAGTAGGGAAAGATGGGCCTTATTCTTATCATTTGATTAAACATCAGTCGAAATGTCCTTAACGTGTCCAACTGTTTCTTCCAACCCACAACAGCACTCACACTGGAAGAGACATCTGGGCAAGTATATACAGAACCTTCATGCCTCATGACCTCAGTTCCTTTTTTCCATGCACTTTGTACGCTGTGGGAAAGCCACTATTTTGTCAAACTTCTTCTGTGTGTTACATAATCCCACAGAGGCTTCTGCCTTCAAGCCTTGTGCAGATCTGAACCCCACAGGATCTGTTTATATTGTCTGGAGAAGGATCATAATTCAAAAGATTGAGGGTCGTGCCAGTGGATGCATCCTAAGGCCCTACAAGTAACAAAACTCTTAAATGTTTGCCCCAGTGATGACAGAAGGACTGCATCGAAGTCACAGGGTCTGGTGCATAGGAGAGCAGATTGACCCCATCTCGGAAAAGGAAGAAGCAGCACCACAAGAGGTCCCGCTTCCTGAGTGGTTCAACTAGACACAATTCTTCTTCTTCAAAGAAGAAGAGCCTTCAATCCATATACTCCTCTGCGGAGTCGGACCCCCAGGTGCTGCTTCCAACCCAATCCTCCACCCTGGATAAATAGGAAGAATGTCAGCTAACATCTTTCACCAGGGTGCCGGTGTCGATGGTAGCATCTACAGGGCCAACTGCACTTGAAGGATCCGGCAGGGATCCTTTGCGTGACTCCGACTGCTTGCCTATGGACTCGGTCCGGACTGCGACGCACTTTGATCCAGACAGACCTTGTGTGACACTGCCCTCAGGTGTTGTGTCTCCAGCACCTGCTCCCCTCGTCTCAGTGCTATTCGCACCGCTGGGCCAACTCAGGATCATGTCCCACTTCCAATGGGCAAATCCAGGTCGAAGAAGTCTGCATTCTGCAACGAGAAGGGTGCTCTCATCCCATTTGGGTTGTAACCCCAAAGCTCCAAAGATGTGTTAGATTTCCCGAAGGATTTTTATGCCAAGGTAGAGGATCTGATGTATCTGGCGCCCCGTTTGCAGGAGGCCAGCAGCATCGACACCTCCCCAGAGCTGGACATTCTGCCAGTGCTGACTCTGGCAAAACTTCATGCTTCCTTCCAGAAGATGATGAACAGTAGAGGATACACACTGGGCTTGTCATCACCGGCCAGGCCAAAGCTTCAGTTTGAAATAACTGACATTGTTGGCGAGGGCTCGAAGAGAGACTTTACTGCTCGTTAGCCCAGAATTGGAGGCCCCATTGTTAGAGGCCTGGGAGAAGACAGTTTTAGTCCCTGCAGTGGACAGAGACTTGGACAAGAAACACCATGTGACACACTCAGATCTGGCTTTCCTCTTTACTCACGCCTCCCCAGAGAGCTTAGTGGTTCTGGCCGGGATAGCAAGCCTCAAGATGACCTCCTACCCCTCTTTGCCCTTGTTACAGGTAAAACAAGAGACAAGGCTTGGGATGCAAGATGTTCACCTCGGGTAGCTTTGCCCTGGGGGCGGTTAACGGATCTTGCACATTTTCTTTTGGCCTCTGGACTGTGATTTTTGAGTCTGCTGAAAATCTCCTGGTGGGTGACATTATAGAGGGCTGTAATGCAAGATGGCAGAGAGGCTCTGCACTTAATGCTACAATTGGGCCTTGTCATGGCTGACTGTATGGCATGTTCATTGGCCATTGTAACAAGCCTCGGGATATTCTCCTGATTGAACATCTCAGGGTTCTCTCCAGATGTTCAGGCAAAGCTCCTGGACATGCTTTTTGATGGAAATACTGTCTTTGGAGCGAGCCAAAGCTCATGACTCCCTTAAGAAATTCCAGTCTTCCAAGGCGATAATGAAATCCTTGAGATTGGCTGTCAACAGCCCGCTGCTCCTGCTGCAAGTGGAAGGGGTTTTCAACCCTTGCCCTCTAATGCCCACCATGGTAGGGGACAGACACCCCCAACCAGGGTCTAGATTGTGGCCTTCAAAATGGGGGTATTGCCATCTCATCAGTGCCCTCTGCTGTCCCACATGTGAAGCCCCTGTGAAGAGGACTTCCTATTTCTCACTCTGGTGTGGGGGCTGGGGAAGAATTTCTCTGCTCAACAAGGATAGGCATGTACCACATCTGACGACTGGACCTACAAGTTATGATGCAGGGTTATTGCATCCCCCTTATTCAATGCTATCCAGACCATCCTCCTTCCCTACCTCCTGCCCTCTGGATTCTCTCCTGTTAAAAGAGTTTCATCCACTTCTGGCGAAGGGTGCAATTGGAAAAGTGTCGTGCTCGGAAAGAGGCAAGGGCTTGCATTCTCTTTACTGCCTGGTTCCGATGAAAGACGGGGGCATGTGTCCCATCCTGTATCTCAGGCTCTTGAACTTGTACCCAGTCATCAAGTCCTACAAAAAAAGTGGGGCGACTCATTAACATACACATGTGATGTCACCAGATATTAGCATATCAAGGGGAAATATGCAAATTTCATTCAATTGGCTTTGCATAACCATATAAATTGCACAGGACAAACGCCATTTCCCTTTCATAAAATCAACACACATTAAAAGCCAAGAGAAGATATTATCTTCTAACAGTGTTTTGAAATCCTTAAAAGGTGTGCACGTTTTAGAACAACAAGAATCAATAACAATGTTTTCCCTGGAATATGCAGTCCCAAAATGTGACATTTCACCTTCAATTGTTTGCTGTGTTTCATCAGCTTGTCTGGTGCAGTGCCCGGCCTGTGAACCTGGACTACAGTTCCAGTTCCGAGGACGGCATACATTCTTAAGTTCCAAAAAGACAGTCAATGGCTCTCATTTTACATAAATACGCAGAGGGATGGCGTCCGCCCTCTGAAAAAAGTGGGTGGACGCCGTCGACCCGCATGTACCCTCGACTTGAGCCCTTCTCTTACCTACGCATGGACAAGTTCAAGATGGTCACTCTGGCCGAGATCCTTTGAGCTCTCCATCTGCAGGACTTGTTGGACACTTTCCTCCATGTGCCCAATCATCTCCAGCACAGGAAATATCTGAGATTTGTGGTGGGATCTTCCAACAGCTAATTCAAAGTACAGGCATTTGTTCTTTCTTCAGCGCCTAGGGTCTTCACCAAACTTCTGCCAGTGGTTGTGGCTTGTCTCAGGAGGGAATGCATGCATGTCTTCCTTCTCTTGGAGTGGGGCAAGTGTGTACTGGTCCTTGCACTACCTCAACAGAAGAGGTGTTGTGTGGTGTCCTTGCCTCTGTACAGAAAAGCAATGTGCCTGTGGTTCTGGGCTCTGGAGAACAGCATGTCACTGGCGGTGGTCCATCTTGCCAGGATAGAGAATCTTGTAGCCAATGCCTTGAGCAGACAATCTTTGGCCTCCCACGAGTGGGAGCTCCGACAGGAATTTCCTGAGGAGATCCTCTCCTGTTTGGGGGACTCCCCATGCCGACCTCTTTGCTTCCAGTGTGAACAGGAAGTGTGAGTTGTTCAGCAGGAATTTCTTTGATATGAAGCTCTGTGGGACTCAATAACATTCGAGTAAAACTTCCATCTCCTCTGGGTTTCTGCCAAACCATGTAATTTGCTAGTTCTCAGAAGATTGTGACTGTTCGGGTCAACGTTTATTTTGATTGCTCTGAGCTGGGCCCGGAGGATGTGGTACCCAGAGCTTCTGGACATGTCCATCTGTCCTCCCTAATACTCCAGAGGAGAGTGGTCCTACTCTCTCAATTGGAGGGGCCGGTGCTCCATTCGAACATCAGCACTCTGAACTTTAATGATTGGCTGCTGAGAGGCTGAGATAGAAGCAGCAAGGTTCGTAGGACTATCGGTCTCATTATGAGTTGGTGTTATCTCAGCAGTAAATCTGCTGAGATACCACCAAACTGTATTACCATTACCGCCATTTTGGCCAGATTACAAGTGACAGAAGGCAGTATTAGTCCCCGTTAATTGGAGTCCATAGCACTCCATGCAGGATTTCAGCAGTGTTACCGCTACTGCTTCCGGTAATACTGCCAAATTGGCTAATTTTGGCTGGTAAGGTGGCGGAAATACCTCCAGCTTCTTTCTGGAGGTTTTTTCTCCACCTTATCCCCAAACTCGTAGTTGGGCGGTGCAGTAATGCAGCGTCAAACAATATTACCGCCACATTTTATCACACCGCCCAACTTATAATGAGAGCCAATGTTCTGGATGGACTCCTTTCAACTCTTAAACCAGCCAGCAAATACGTTTATGCCTGGACGTTTTGTAAATTCTCAGCTTGGTGTTGGACAAGAAGGCTGAGCCCTTTAATGTATCTTATCTGCTTGTTCGGGATTTTCTGATTTCTATGGCATGGATTGGCCTTCAGATTGGAACAGTGAAGGAGAGCTTAGCGGCCCTCTCTGTCTTCAAGAGGACCTCTGAGCAGGGTTCTTTCTCAGCAATCCTCACTGTTATGCAGTTTTTGTTATGTTTCCCCCATGGCAGTTTGTTCATGTGTGGGAATTTAATTTAGATTTAACTTTCATGATGGGAGTTCTATTTGTGCCCCTGCATTTATGTTCACTAAGGTTGCTCACCCTTATGGCGATATTTCTGGTAGCTATCAGGGAAACATAATAAAACATGCATATACATTTTTATGTACCGGTCAATGTATACAACAAAGTTACATTAGCCAATTATACATTCTCGTTTTTGCCTGGAAGATAGGATAAGATTCCAAATGTACAGAGATTTACGATAAGACACATGATTCTGTCCATACCATAGACCGGATTCACAACAGTTTGAAAAGAAAATTACTGACAGGTCATCGTACTTGAATAGTACATATCAGATTAAGATCACAGCACCATGAGTATCCAAAAATACCCTGTATCATACCATATGAAGTGCCTGGTTTTCATGAGGCATAGGTTACAATTCCAAGAAAACGTTAGTGCCAGATCCTAGCCTGAGCAAACTAGTGGCCATGAAAACTCATTTTATAGGAAATAAGCTGTAGTCGGTAAATTGTATAGGACTCCTGATAGGAGGGAATAGGGTCAAACAAGGTGCACTCTCAAGAACGTATCATTACAGGAGAGTATGTTAACCAGTAGATACAATCATTAGTCGACCCAGTGCTTCGTTGATGTGATCAAGGAGCTGTGTTAGTGGCAGCAAGATTTTCAAATTGGTGCCTGTCATGCAACATACCCACAGTGATTCCTGTGCAAGATAAGTATCGCCAGTTAGTTCTTGTCCAAACATCTTAATTTGCTGATCAGTGAAATATGCACAATAAATCACCAGATGTTTATGAGTTTCTGTCTGATTGTCAGCTTTACAAAACCTGCAGGATACCAAGGGAGTTTGTGGTCGTATGTGTGCCCAATATTTGATCTTTTGTCATGATCTCTGCTTCCAAAAGGTCAGGGTTTTCCCAACTCCCTTGGAAGCAGATCCATAACCCAGGTTCCGAGTGCCAACCAGTCCCAGTTGGGACCTTTTGGACCCAGTCCTGGCGCCAGTGGCACCAGGCTCATAAATATGCCCAGTCCCAGCGCTGGAAGCGCCGGGCTCATAATGCTTGGGTGGACTTACCTGCAGCAGACCATGCTGCTTACTTGCCTGCCAGTTGAGCCTCTGATCCTCTTCTGTTTGGAACTACTTTTCCTGTTGGGTGGGGCAGGAGCCACTCCCTAGATTCAGAACACTGGAACTCTTCTGGAAAGCAGGAACTCTTTTCTTACCTAGGCGTGGCTGTGGAAGGAGACACCTAAGCACTACAGGAGGCTATTTAAACCACACCCGATGGATGAATCTTGCTTCGCGTTATTCTGCATCCTCTGCAGCAGAACGCTCATCGTGTCTTCTGCATCTGATCCTGGGCCTAAGGAAAAAGGCTTACCATCCTGAATCCAGTCTTCAGCAACACCTATAAAGACAAGAAAGAACAGGTTAGCATTACGGTCTTCAGTGACAGCTCTTCACTTACCTGGTCCATCGGCTGTCACTAACGCCTCGCGCTGCATTCCGGCATCTGAAAGACAAAGGCTTACCTACTCTTCGTGCGCTCCGGAGGTCTTCACACTGCATTCCGGCATCTGAAAGACAAAAGCTTACCAACTCTTCGCACGCTCCGGAGGCCTTCGGCGCTGCATCCCGCATCTGAAAGACAAAACAAGGTGCGTTTAAAGACATTGGGGAACTTTAATACTCACGTGCCATTACTCCTTTCCACATCTAACCCAGTGGGTATTCCGGCACCCTGCAGCCGCTCCGAACTTGTACCTGCAAAATAAAAAGACAGTTAGAGCGCATCGTGAAGCAGGCAACAAGCGCTTACTTACGTGCTTCCAGGCGCTTCTATTCATCACACGGGCTCCAACTTCAGCTCACTTCAGCCCGTCATCCGCCATCGCCGGAACCCTGCAAAACAAGAAACATCATTACTAAAGACTTTAAAGACATTAGAATTACTCGAAACTTACCGTTCGTTCAGTAAACGACGGACAGCAGTCCTCTGAAGTCAAGAGGCCTGCTCCCCTTATCCAGTGAAGAAACTGGTTACAGCACCCTGCCCCGAGGCAGATGGAGAGCACGGCGTTCACTTACCTAAGGTGAGAGCGTTAACCTTTGGGGTTCTACAGGAGAAGAGAAAGGGAAGAAGAGAGAGACATTCAATAACCCAGTTCCTTAATCCCATATTTTCTATCTGCAGACATCTTACCCCTCGAGTCAGACATACAGTGCACAGAGGTCCAGCCCAAAGAGCCAGCCGTGTGTTACACATCACCTTTGAAGATACGGTATACGTCCAGTCAAGACCGGCGCCTCTACGGGAATCAGGTGAGCGTTACAGAACGCAAAGCCTACCACAAAACTCCCGTCCAGGCGCTATGGAAACCTCGGATACCGACCAGCTAGCCCAGTTACTTGGGGAACTAAGGGCAGAAGTGCATGCAGCCCGTCAGGAAACGAACGCTCTAAGAAGGGAACTGATTATTTCCAAGGAGCGAACAGATGATCTCGCTAGACAATTGCTACAGTCACAAGCCGGACAGACCCCGTTACCCGCATCTGGGGGAAATCTTCCTTCTACATCCTCTATGAATCCAGTGCAGATCAACCTACCTGGGAATGTACCTCTGGCTCCGCCCGAACGATTTTCTGGTGGCCCAAAGAGGTTTGCAGTATTTATCAATCAGTGCCGGTTGCATTTCTTATGCCGGCCAGCAGCCTTTCCAACTGATTAAGCTAAAGTAGCTTTCGTGCTTTCGTACCTTAGTGGCAATGCGGCAGACTGGTCGATCCCTCTAGTAAATCAAGAAGATCCGGTCCTCCATGATTTTCAAGCTTTTCAGCTCAGTATGGAAAAACTGTTCGCAAGACATTCACAGGGGCAGGCCTTGGACAATGAGCTTCTTTCGTTGCGACAAGGTAATCAAGACCTTTTGGCTTATATTGCGTCTTTCAACAGACTGATAGTGGAAACTCAATGGCCTGAGGACAAAAGGATTACGCTGTTTTATAGAGGTCTACGTGGAGAGCTCAAAGATGTGTTAGCCCAAGTAGTGAATCCCCCACAAGATTGTTCGGACTATATAGACTTGGTCGTTCAAATAGATCACAGACTGCAGAACAGGAAGGCCGATCGTTCCAAGTATGATGCTCGAGTATTTTCCAAACCGCCAACTCCTTCCAAAGGAGTAGACTCTGGGGAACCCATGCAAATAGGGGGTCTGAAAGGTCCTCTAACACAAAAGGAGCGGGAAAGGAGAAAACAGTTGCAATTATGTGTCAGGATTAGTCAGGCGAGTACAAAGGCAGCGAATATGGCAAGGGAAATGTGCACCCAGGAACAACGACTCAGGTATGCTAGAACCCAGGAGTGCAAATAGAGTGTGACATCAAAACCAATATATGAAAAGGGATGTGGGGTAAGCACCTGACCGCGAGGAAAGTCGGCAAGCGCCTTACCCCCAATTGCTGTTACAGGTACTGACAGCGCTAAACCCACGTGGAGGGCAAGCAATGACAGGATCTGTGTACTAACACTGTTGATGGTATTACATAAGGGAACTTAAGAACTGTACTCACGAGGACGAGATACACCTCTTGAATGTCAGCTAGTCCACGAATCCTGTTGGTGAATCTGGGACCCAGAAAGGCTATAACAGCAATGGGAGAAGTAGGGAGGTCCAGAGGACAAGGGCTGAAGGCAGCCGGAGTGAGGCAGGCTGCCGGGCAGGGCAAGGGCATAGACTGGAAGGCAGCAGAGCGTGATCCGCTGCTATGTGGAGAGCCCGCAGGGCAAGGGCGGAGGCTGGAAGGCAGCAGAGTGAGATCCGCTACAATGTGGAGAGCCCGCTGGGCAAGGGCGGAGACTGGAAGGCAGCGGAGCGTGATCCGCTGCAGAAAACTAATACCTAAGTTGGAATAGGGATTACAACTTAGAGGGGAAAACATAAGCATTCACACAGGAGCTAGCTACCACCACACACCACACCTAATGATCAAATGGGAAATGGATGCAGAAGTGCAATGGAAAACATGGAATGGATCCTCTAGAAAGTAAGGATCAGGAGCAGGAAAAAACGAAATAACCTATGCAAACTTTTCCCTACCCCTCCAAGGAAAAGACAGGAAACTAAACTAAGAGGAAGGCTAAGGCAAATGGGTAACAGCAGCAAAGGACAGAGTCAAAGAAATATAGAACACAGACAAACTGGGCTGCAGCTAAAAGGGGAAAGCACTGAGAATTGCTGCCTGCAAACAGGGGAAGACAAAAAGGGAAATCAAGGGAGCAGAAATCAATTAGCGCATGAATCCGAAATTCAGGGCGGAGGAAACAAGAAAAACAGGAACTAGGAAGTAGGTACAAAGGCAAGGAACCAGGAACCAGGGACTAGTCAAAAACAGGAACACTGCAATCGATGACCAGCGCTGGACTGAAGTGAGACTGAGGCTTTTAAAGCTGTTTAACGAGCACACGCCCTGGTGTGCTGACTGCTGCACCTGCAGCCACAGGTGTTGCCTATCCTCCACCCAACCTTGTCCTGCAAGGGTGGAGGTGGAGCAGTGGGCCAGGCATTCTGGGAAGCACAGTCATTTGGTTAAAGAAGCATGCTGGCTGCCAAAAACCTGGAATGGATCCGGAAGGGAAGTAGTTTGGAAAATAGGGATTTAGCGCTCCCAATTCATTACAGCACTGTGGCATTAGGTTCGGAGGAAATGTCCAGCAAGGAATAAGCCCCAAAACATGCCCCCAAGTGGCGGGAACGGGAGCGAAGGGAGCGAGTCGTGACAGTATACCCCCTCCTACGGCCCTCTTCGGGTGCCCGCCACCCGTACGAGACTTCTTCTTTCCATGATGGGAGTGCTTTTTCTTTGGAGGCGGCACTGATGGAAATGGTGGCTTGTGGGCAAAGGCAGATGGGCTTCCATGATAGGAGTGTGTTGTCTTTGGAGGTGATACTGATGGAAACGGTGACTTCTGGTGAGGAAGAGACTCATGGTTCGAAGAAAAGCATGAAGAACTTGCAGGACCTGGAGCAGAGTTGGAAGGTCCAGGAAGCTCAGTCACTGGGAGTGGACCCTTGTAAGTCTTTGAGGAGGGAGGCAGGCTGGTGCAACTTGCCTTAGACGATGGTAGAAGTTCTGTTAGCCTTTCTGCCGAGAGCGGACATGCGGGAGGTGAGGAAGTTGCTGGCTTCAGGGAATGTTCATGTTCAGCCATTAGAGAAGGTTGCGGCTGAGGTAGAGGTTCAGATCTTCTTCTGTCATCCATCTGGGAAAATGCTTGTGGTTGAAAATGATTAAGGTTTGACTGCACATATTCTACGCCTGGGATGCCTGGAAGTCCCATGGGTTGTACGAGGCTGGTACTCCTGGTGACAGTCGTGTAGCCACTTTGTTGCACGTTGGATACAACAGCAGGGACGTTTGGCATACTGATAGGAGTGATAGACACAGTACTTGGTATTTCAGGCACACTCGCAGAAGGAGCAATAACAGACACATCTTGAACTGCAGCAGTCATTCCCTTCCTTTGGCTACTAGCACCCAACTGGTGCTTCTTGGCGGAATTCTGTTGCACAAGTTCTGTAGGTAATACGCCGGTCTGCACCACCCCCTGTGCACACCCAGGTGAGTGGTTCTGACTCACCACTTGGTCCAGCTTGATGACTCTGAAGCGGGAGCTGGCAAAAGTCTCAAACTCTGATGCTGCATCTTTAGGAGGCTCTGATGCTAAAGTGAAGCAGTTGGGAGAATCGTCTTGTGGAAAAGGCAGGCATTCTGGTGCTCCTCCTGAAGCAAAAGAAAGGCAATCTAAACGTTCATCGACAGTAAATGTTTGGGATTCAGGAGGACTGTCTGGAGCAGTAGAAAATATAGCAGGATCTGATGGTGCAGACAGGTATACCTCTGATGTTGGAAGCGAAGTTAAGCAGGATACCGGTGTATCATGAACTGAAGGCAAACAAGCAATAAACTCTGGAACTGAAGACATGCATATATGATGGACTACCGGAGGCTCTCTGGCTGAAGGATGATCTTCTGGATGAGTCACTGTAGCTGAAGACAGGCAGGCCAGAGGAAACTTTGAAGCTGAAGGCATGCGAGTTGGAGCCATCTCGGTAGCTGAATCCAAACATGTCAGGGTCTTTGGGACTAACCCCGTGCATGGTGGAGGCTCTTGATTAAATGGCAGACATGGCAGCGGTTCATTGATTGAAGACACGTGTACCAAAGATGACTGCAGGGCTGTGGATTGGATCATAGAAGAGTCAATGGTTGTAGGAGGACACACAGAAGTCTCAGAAGTTGATAGACACATTAGTGGCTCAGGAATGGAGGGCACCTTTAGGGCATTAGACTCCTTGGCTCCAGTAACCAAGGACTGAACTGTACCCTTGCAGTCCTTTTCTTTAGTGGGTGACACAGAGTCTCTTTCTTTGTGGAAGTCAAAATCAACCAGTGGAATCACCATAGTAAAGTCTCTGTTAATCAGGATTTCGTCAATTGTCCATTCCTCTGTCTTAGCTTCTGAAAGAGGCAGATTAACAATCAACAGTTCAGGAATCGCCTGCTGGTCTTTTGGTTCTGTATACTGTGGAATGAGTTCATCAGAACATGAAATCTGTACTGTCTCTGACTGTTCGTATTGATCAGAATTGGCAGAAGGAAGAGTGAACCCAGAGGTAAGATCGTCTTCCACATCAGCTTTAACATCTACTTCAGTCTCAGCAGCTGTATCAAGAGCAGGACCTAAGCCTACTGTAGTGACTGAATCTGTGTATGCCACCTTTGTGTATTGTGTTTGGAGATCAGAAGCTTGTATGTGTGCTAGCTCAGAATTATGACAGACTGCTACACAGGAAACTTTAGGTAAAGGAGTGGCTTGTACCTCTTCAGCTAACTGCAATCCCTGACAATCAGCAGAACAATTGTTAGAAACTGTGCCCGGATTGAGCGCTGTGCTAGACGAAAGACCTTCACTCCCAATAGATCTAACATCTCGACAAATATCATGGTTTACCAAAGTCTCTACCCTCAGGGGCTGAACAGTGTTCACTTCCTCCACATCAACAGATAAAGTCTGAGGTGTATTCAGTAAAGAGTGTAAGGTTTTGTTTTCCTCTTGTGCAGAAATGAGTTTTTGTCTTAACTCCTCAAGTTTAGCTCTTAGCATGCCCTGCATTAACTGTACATCACTATCAGTAGGCACAGGGGGAAGCATAGTGGCATCAGGGCTGGATCCTGCACTAGCAATCTGGATGTGCATCGATTGTACATTGTCCTCTACTGCTTGCAGGTTCTGTGATTTATAGTTCCTCTTACCAACTTGGTCTGTGTTTCCCTTAAACAAACTATTGACATTAGACCTCTTGGCATTAGGGTCTACAGTATGTACCTGTGCAACGGAGTATGCGTTAGACGAAGGGTAGAAAACAGAAGTTATGCAAGAAACCCCTCTATTCTTTATGTTGGTATCAGGAAACTGTTCCATCTGAGGTGAAGCACAACTGGAATCATGGGGTTCAACAACCGAGGTACTCTCGTATAATAAGTCTAACAGTGTGTTGTTTTCTGCGGCTAAGGCTTGTGCTGACATAGAATCGGGATCAAAACCAAAGATAGAACTAGGATCAGGCCATGTAGGGTGTGCCTTCCTATGGGAAAAATACTTTGCACGTAAATGCCCATTCGTGACAAGGAGTTCATTGGAGTCAGGCCTAGTGATTTGATTGTCACAGGTAAATGTAGGGGAGGCCTTCTGTACAAACTTGTTAGAGGCCTTGCTGCCTTTCTTTCTTAAACTTGCCATATTCAATGGGAATTTTGGGCTGGTCATTCTGTCAGGATTAGTCAGGCGAGTACAAAGGCAGCGAATATGGCAAGGGAAATGTGCACCCAGGAACAACGACTCAGGTATGCTAGAACCCAGGAGTGCAAATAGAGTGTGACATCAAAACCAATATATGAAAAGGGATGTGGGGTAAGCACCTGACCGCGAGGAAAGTCGGCAAGCGCCTTACCCCCAATTGCTGTTACAGGTACTGACAGCGCTAAACCCACGTGGAGGGCAAGCAATGACAGGATCTGTGTACTAACACTGTTGATGGTATTACATAAGGGAACTTAAGAACTGTACTCACGAGGACGAGATACACCTCTTGAATGTCAGCTAGTCCACGAATCCTGTTGGTGAATCTGGGACCCAGAAAGGCTATAACAGCAATGGGAGAAGTAGGGAGGTCCAGAGGACAAGGGCTGAAGGCAGCCGGAGTGAGGCAGGCTGCCGGGCAGGGCAAGGGCATAGACTGGAAGGCAGCAGAGCGTGATCCGCTGCTATGTGGAGAGCCCGCAGGGCAAGGGCGGAGGCTGGAAGGCAGCAGAGTGAGATCCGCTACAATGTGGAGAGCCCGCTGGGCAAGGGCGGAGACTGGAAGGCAGCGGAGCGTGATCCGCTGCAGAAAACTAATACCTAAGTTGGAATAGGGATTACAACTTAGAGGGGAAAACATAAGCATTCACACAGGAGCTAGCTACCACCACACACCACACCTAATGATCAAATGGGAAATGGATGCAGAAGTGCAATGGAAAACATGGAATGGATCCTCTAGAAAGTAAGGATCAGGAGCAGGAAAAAACGAAATAACCTATGCAAACTTTTCCCTACCCCTCCAAGGAAAAGACAGGAAACTAAACTAAGAGGAAGGCTAAGGCAAATGGGTAACAGCAGCAAAGGACAGAGTCAAAGAAATATAGAACACAGACAAACTGGGCTGCAGCTAAAAGGGGAAAGCACTGAGAATTGCTGCCTGCAAACAGGGGAAGACAAAAAGGGAAATCAAGGGAGCAGAAATCAATTAGCGCATGAATCCGAAATTCAGGGCGGAGGAAACAAGAAAAACAGGAACTAGGAAGTAGGTACAAAGGCAAGGAACCAGGAACCAGGGACTAGTCAAAAACAGGAACACTGCAATCGATGACCAGCGCTGGACTGAAGTGAGACTGAGGCTTTTAAAGCTGTTTAACGAGCACACGCCCTGGTGTGCTGACTGCTGCACCTGCAGCCACAGGTGTTGCCTATCCTCCACCCAACCTTGTCCTGCAAGGGTGGAGGTGGAGCAGTGGGCCAGGCATTCTGGGAAGCACAGTCATTTGGTTAAAGAAGCATGCTGGCTGCCAAAAACCTGGAATGGATCCGGAAGGGAAGTAGTTTGGAAAATAGGGATTTAGCGCTCCCAATTCATTACAGCACTGTGGCATTAGGTTCGGAGGAAATGTCCAGCAAGGAATAAGCCCCAAAACATGCCCCCAAGTGGCGGGAACGGGAGCGAAGGGAGCGAGTCGTGACATTATGCCTCTATTGCGGAAACTCAGGGCACTTTCTTCGAGACTGTCCGGTGAAACCTGCCAAGAAGGCAGTAGGAGCTGCAGTTACCAAAGTTACAAACTCTGAGCAGGGAAACGACCTCGCCCGACAAGAATAGAGGTCCTCTTGCCGAGCGTGAAAACCAGTTCCGTGACCTCGCATTTCGTGATACCTATGGTCCTCATTAGCCCTGATAATCCGGATCGATTACATGCAATTGAAGCTTACGTTGACAGCGGTGCCATCGGCAATTATGTGGATCATGAAATGGTTTTGAGGATGAATCTAACTCTTTGTCCCAAGGCTGTAAAGGACGTCATTACTACGGTGGATGGTACGGAGATAGCCTCCGGGCCAGTAACGCATACCACTCAAGAGGTGACGCTAGTAAGTCAAGATGGACACCATGAGAAGATCGTGTTCGATGTGATCAAGGCCCCTCAGTTTCAGATTATTTTAGGAATACCTTGGTTAGAGAAACACAATCCTCTGATCGATTGGCGAGCAAGAACGGTCCAGTTTCCAGAATGTGTCTCTACTTGTCACCCTCCACCTGGTGTTGCACTGGCAGCAATTTCTTCAGAGACTCCCCAGTTACCTCCCGAATACCTAGAATACCAAGATGTTTTCCGGAAGGATCAGGCTAACTCTCTACCTCCTCATAGGTCTTATGACTGCCAGATAGACCTGATACCTGGATCTACTCCTCCTTGTAGTAGAATTTATGCCCTCACCGAGCCTGAGAACCTTCACCTTCGACAATACCTGGACAAATACCTGGCAAATGGGTTTATTCGTCCTTCCAAGTCCCCTGCTTCTTCAGCTTTGTTCTTCGTTCCAAAAAAGGAAGGAGACCTTAGAACTTGTATAGATTATCGCTCCCTGAACCAGATCACCGTTAAGAATAGATATCCGTTACCTTTGATCCCTGAACTCCTGGACCAAGTCAGAAAAGCATGCATATATACAAAGCTGGATCTTAGAGGAGCTTACCACTTGGTACAAGTAAAAGAGGGCGATGAATGGAAGACGGCCTTCCGCACCAAGTATGGGCTATTTGAATATCAGGTCATGCCCTTCGGACTTTGCAATGCCCCGGCCGCCTTTCAATATTTTATGAACAATGTCCTCAAAGAGCTCATAGATGTGTGTGTTGTTGTTTACATTGACGACATCCTCGTTTATTCTTCATCGGAATCTGAACATCGGAAACACGTGAAAATGGTCCTCGAAAGATTGCGTCAACACAAACTTTTCGCTAAGTTGGAAAAATGTGTTTTCAACGTGACTGAAGTTGAATTCTTGGGATTCATATTATCACCTGGCGGAGTGCGTATGGATTCAAAGAAGGTCGAGGCAGTTCTCAAATGGCCATCACCATCCTCCGTAAAAGGTGTGCAAAGCATGTTAGGCTTCGCTAACTTTTACCGCAGGTTTATCCCCGAATTCTCTCGAATAGTCCAGCCCATCACTGCCTTGTTAAAGAAAAACAAACGTTTTGAATGGTCTACCGAGGCGGAACAAGCTTTCCAGGATTTGAAGACTAAATTTATCTCTGCACCAATCTTAAAACACCCTCGCCCCGAACTCCCCTACATCGTGGAAACTGATGCTTCAAGCCTTAACATGGGGGCAGTTCTATCACAAAAGGACCCGGTAACCAATCAGTTGCATCCCGTGGCATTTTGGTCCCGCAAATTCTCGCCTCCTGAAATCAATTACACGATTACTGACAAGGAACTTCTGGCTATCAAGTCTGCCTTTAAGGCTTGGCGGCATTATCTGCTGGGGGCCCGACACACCGTTACTGTGATTACGGATCACCGAAACCTGCAATATTTGAAAACCGCAAAAGCCCAATCCTCTAGACAACTCTGTTGGGCATTATTCTTTGCCGAGTTTGACTTCATAATTACCTATCGACCTGGTACAAAGAACGGTAAAGCTGATGCCCTTTCTCGGATGGGAGTGGAAGAACACTTGATCAACCCTAAACCTGTACCAATCATTCCCGAACAAAGAATTCTGGGTGTAATCGCCACAGAATCCATAGAGGAAGTTAAGGATAAAGCCAGGCAACTTGTAACTCCAGCAGACATACAGAATTGGCATCTGCAGGGAAAGGACTTTGCAGTAAAGGACAACTTATTGTATTTCCAAGAACGATTATACCTACCCAGCACAGATTTACAGAAAAAAGTAATCTCTTGTTATCACGATTCTTTAATGGAAGGACATCCCGGTATGGCCAAGACCTCAGAAAAGATCAAGCGCTACTTCTGGTGGCCGTCTTGGAAAAAAGATATCAGAGACTTTATAATGTCCTGTGGAGTATGCGCCCAAAACAAGAGTCAAAAGGAAAGACCAGCAGGCCTCTTACGCCCTATTGACATCCCACCTCGCCATTGGCATAGGCTTTCTATGGACTTCATCACCGATCTACCTCCATGCTCCGGATACAATACGATTCTAGTAATCGTGGACTTATTCTCCAAGATGGCGCATTTCATTCCGTTCAAAGGCTTGCCAACAGCAGCAACTCTGGCCCGAGAATTTCTCAAAAACATCGTCCGACTGCACGGTTTTCCTTCGGTTCTAATTTCGGATCGAGGTAGTCAATTTATTTCTCATTTTTGGCGAAGTTGCTGTCGGTCGGCTCAAATTGATGTGAGACTATCGACCAGTCACCACCCTCAGACCGACGGACAAACCGAGAGGACCAATCAAACTCTGGAACAGTATTTTCGCTGCATGCTGCAACAAACTGAAAAAACTTGGAAAGACATCCTTTGGATAGCCGAATATGCCTACAATAACTCTGTCCATTCGGGAACTGGGAAAACCCCGTTTTTTCTTTTTTACGGCAGTCACCCTCGAACCTCGGAGTTGGATCCCCTCCAAGATCTTGAAACACCAGCAGTAGACTACCTGCATTCTACAATCACCCAAGCCTTTAAGGAAGCTGTTTCTCACCTTCAAAGGGCTAAAGAACAATACAAGAAAGGAGCAGATCAACATCGGAAGGAAGCCCCTCAATATCAAGTAGGGGATCAAGTCTGGTTATCCACCAAATATCTACCTCTAAAAGGGCCACGCACATTCAACCCAAGATACCTTGGTCCCTATTCCATCACTACCATAGTAAACCCAGTAGCGGTCAAGTTGGACTTGCCACCGCACATGAAGATACATCCGGTCTTCCACGTCTCTCTATTAAAACCCGTGCAACCTCAAACCCGACTAACTAAATCTCCAAAACCTATCCTAGTTGATGGAGAACTCGAGTTTGAAGTCAAAAGCATTCTGGACTCCAAGATCTCCAAATCTAAACTATTTTACCTAATTGACTGGAAAGGCTACGGCCCCCAAGAGAGATCCTGGGAACCTGCTGAATATGTCCATGCTCCTCGCCTAATCAAAAGAGTTCACCGAACATTTCCTGACAAGCCAAAACCCCCGGAGAAGCCCGGTTTGGGAGGGGCCTTGAGGGGGGGTACTGTCATGATCTCTGCTTCCAAAAGGTCAGGGTTTTCCCAACTCCCTTGGAAGCAGATCCATAACCCAGGTTCCGAGTGCCAACCAGTCCCAATTGGGACCTTTTGGACCCAGTCCTGGCGCCAGTGGCACCAGGCTCATAAATATGCCCAGTCCCAGCGTTGGAAGCGCCGGGCTCATAATGCTTGGGTGGACTTACCTGCAGCAGACCATGCTGCTTACTTGCCTGCCAGTTGAGCCTCTGATCCTCTTCTGTTTGGAACTACTTTTCCTGTTGGGTGGGGAAGGAGCCACTCCCTAGATTCAGAACACTGGAACTCTTCTGGAAAGCAGGAACTCTTTTCTTACCTAGGCGTGGCTGTGGAAGGAGACACCTAAGCACTACAGGAGGCTATTTAAACCACACCCGATGGATGAATCTTGCTTCGCGTTATTCTGCATCCTCTGCAGCAGAACGCTCATCGTGTCTTCTGCATCTGATCCTGGGCCTAAGGAAAAAGGCTTACCATCCTGAATCCAGTCTTCAGCAACACCTATAAAGACAAGAAAGAACAGGTTAGCATTACAGTCTTCAGTGACAGCTCTTCACTTACCTGGTCCATCGGCTGTCACCAACGCCTCGCGCTGCATTCCGGCATCTGAAAGACAAAGGCTTACCTACTCTTCGTGCGCTCCGGAGGTCTTCACACTGCATTCCGGCATCTGAAAGACAAAAGCTTACCAACTCTTCGCACCCTCCGGAGGCCTTCGGCGCTGCATCCCGCATCTGAAAGACAAAACAAGGTGCGTTTAAAGACATTGGGGAACTTTAATACTCACGTGCCATTACTCCTTTCCACATCTAACCCAGTGGGTATTCCAGCACCCTGCAGCCGCTCCAAACTTGTACCTGCAAAATAAAAAGACAGTTAGAGCGCATCGTGAAGCAGGCAACAAGCGCTTACTTGCGTGCTTCCAGGCGCTTCTATTCATCACACGGGCTCCAACTTCAGCTCACTTCAGCCCGTCATCCGCCATCGCCGGAACCCTGCAAAACAAGAAACATCATTACTAAAGACTTTAAAGACATTAGAATTACTCGAAACTTACCGTTCGTTCAGTAAACGACGGACAGCAGTCCTCTGAAGTCAAGAGGCCTGCTCCCCTTATCCAGTGAAGAAACTGGTTACAGCACCCTGCCCCGAGGCAGATGGAGAGCACGGCGTTCACTTACCTAAGGTGAGAGCGTTAACCTTTGGGGTTCTACAGGAGAAGAGAAAGGGAAGAAGAGAGAGACATTCAATAACCCAGTTCCTTAATCCCATATTTTCTATCTGCAGACATCTTACCCCTCGAGTCAGACATACAGTGCACAGAGGTCCAGCCCAAAGAGCCAGCCGTGTGTTACACATCACCTTTGAAGATACGGTATACGCCCAGTCAAGACCGGCGCCTCTACGGGAATCAGGTGAGCGTTACAGAACGCAAAGCCTACCACAAAACTCCCGTCCAGGCGCTATGGAAACCTCGGATACCGACCAGCTAGCCCAGTTACTTGGGGAACTAAGGGCAGAAGTGCATGCAGCCCGTCAGGAAACGAACGCTCTAAGAAGGGAACTGATTATTTCCAAGGAGCGAACAGATGATCTCGCTAGACAATTGCTACAGTCACAAGCCGGACAGACCCCGTTACCCGCATCTGGGGGAAATCTTCCTTCTACATCCTCTATGAATCCAGTGCAGATCAACCTACCTGGGAATGTACCTCTGGCTCCGCCCGAACGATTTTCTGGTGACCCAAAGAGGTTTGCAGTATTTATCAATCAGTGCCGGTTGCATTTCTTATGCCGGCCAGCAGCCTTTCCAACTGATTAAGCTAAAGTAGCTTTCGTGCTTTCGTACCTTAGTGGCAATGCGGCAGACTGGTCGATCCCTCTAGTAAATCAAGAAGATCCGGTCCTCCATGATTTTCAAGCTTTTCAGCTCAGTATGGAAAAACTGTTCGCAAGACATTCACAGGGGCAGGCCTTGGACAATGAGCTTCTTTCGTTGCGACAAGGTAATCAAGACCTTTTGGCTTATATTGCGTCTTTCAACAGACTGATAGTGGAAACTCAATGGCCTGAGGACAAAAGGATTACGCTGTTTTATAGAGGTCTACGTGGAGAGCTCAAAGATGTGTTAGCCCAAGTAGTGAATCCCCCACAAGATTGTTCGGACTATATAGACTTGGTCGTTCAAATAGATCACAGACTGCAGAACAGGAAGGCCGATCGTTCCAAGTATGATGCTCGAGTATTTTCCAAACCGCCAACTCCTTCCAAAGGAGTAGACTCTGGGGAACCCATGCAAATAGGGGGTCTGAAAGGTCCTCTAACACAAAAGGAGCGGGAAAGGAGAAAACAGTTGCAATTATGCCTCTATTGCGGAAACTCAGGGCACTTTCTTCGAGACTGTCCGGTGAAACCTGCCAAGAAGGCAGTAGGAGCTGCAGTTACCAAAGTTACAAACTCTGAGCAGGGAAACGACCTCGCCCGACAAGAATAGAGGTCCTCTTGCCGAGCGTGAAAACCAGTTCCGTGACCTCGCATTTCGTGATACCTATGGTCCTCATTAGCCCTGATAATCCGGATCGATTACATGCAATTGAAGCTTACGTCGACAGCGGTGCCATCGGCAATTATGTGGATCATGAAATGGTTTTGAGGATGAATCTAACTCTTTGTCCCAAGGCTGTAAAGGACGTCATTACTACGGTGGATGGTACGGAGATAGCCTCCGGGCCAGTAACGCATACCACTCAAGAGGTGACGCTAGTAAGTCAAGATGGACACCATGAGAAGATCGTGTTCGATGTGATCAAGGCCCCTCAGTTTCAGATTATTTTAGGAATACCTTGGTTAGAGAAACACAATCCTCTGATCGATTGGCGAGCAAGAACGGTCCAGTTTCCAGAATGTGTCTCTACTTGTCACCCTCCACCTGGTGTTGCACTGGCAGCAATTTCTTCAGAGACTCCCCAGTTACCTCCCGAATACCTAGAATACCAAGATGTTTTCCGGAAGGATCAGGCTAACTCTCTACCTCCTCATAGGTCTTATGACTGCCAGATAGACCTGATACCTGGATCTACTCCTCCTTGTAGTAGAATTTATGCCCTCACCGAGCCTGAGAACCTTCACCTTCGACAATACCTGGACAAATACCTGGCAAATGGGTTTATTCGTCCTTCCAAGTCCCCTGCTTCTTCAGCTTTGTTCTTCGTTCCAAAAAAGGAAGGAGACCTTAGAACTTGTATAGATTATCGCTCCCTGAACCAGATCACCGTTAAGAATAGATATCCGTTACCTTTGATCCCTGAACTCCTGGACCAAGTCAGAAAAGCATGCATATATACAAAGCTGGATCTTAGAGGAGCTTACCACTTGGTACAAGTAAAAGAGGGCGATGAATGGAAGACGGCCTTCCGCACCAAGTATGGGCTATTTGAATATCAGGTCATGCCCTTCGGACTTTGCAATGCCCCGGCCGCCTTTCAATATTTTATGAACAATGTCCTCAAAGAGCTCATAGATGTGTGTGTTGTTGTTTACATTGACGACATCCTAGTTTATTCTTCATCGGAATCTGAACATCGGAAACACGTGAAAATGGTCCTCGAAAGATTGCGTCAACACAAACTTTTCGCTAAATTGGAAAAATGTGTTTTCAACGTGACTGAAGTTGAATTCTTGGGATTCATATTATCACCTGGCGGAGTGCGTATGGATTCAAAGAAGGTCGAGGCAGTTCTCAAATGGCCATCACCATCCTCCGTAAAAGGTGTGCAAAGCATGTTAGGCTTCGCTAACTTTTACCGCAGGTTTATCCCCGAATTCTCTCGAATAGTCCAGCCCATCACTGCCTTGTTAAAGAAAAACAAACGTTTTGAATGGTCTACCGAGGCGGAACAAGCTTTCCAGGATTTGAAGACTAAATTTATCTCTGCACCAATCTTAAAACACCCTCGCCCCGAACTCCCCTACATCGTGGAAACTGATGCTTCAAGCCTTAACATGGGGGCAGTTCTATCACAAAAGGACCCGGTAACCAATCAGTTGCATCCCGTGGCATTTTGGTCCCGCAAATTCTCGCCTCCTGAAATCAATTACACGATTACTGACAAGGAACTTCTGGCTATCAAGTCTGCCTTTAAGGCTTGGCGGCATTATCTGCTGGGGGCCCGACACACCGTTACTGTGATTACGGATCACCGAAACCTGCAATATTTGAAAACCGCAAAAGCCCAATCCTCTAGACAACTCCGTTGGGCATTATTCTTTGCCGAGTTTGACTTCATAATTACCTATCGACCTGGTACAAAGAACGGTAAAGCTGATGCCCTTTCTCGGATGGGAGTGGAAGAACACTTGATCAACCCTAAACCTGTACCAATCATTCCCGAACAAAGAATTCTGGGTGTAATCGCCACAGAATCCATAGAGGAAGTTAAGGATAAAGCCAGGCAACTTGTAACTCCAGCAGACATACAGAATTGGCATCTGCAGGGAAAGGACTTTGCAGTAAAGGACAACTTATTGTATTTCCAAGAACGATTATACCTACCCAGCACAGATTTACAGAAAAAAGTAATCTCTTGTTATCACGATTCTTTAATGGAAGGACATCCCGGTATGGCCAAGACCTCAGAAAAGATCAAGCGCTACTTCTGGTGGCCGTCTTGGAAAAAAGATATCAGAGACTTTATAATGTCCTGTGGAGTATGCGCCCAAAACAAGAGTCAAAAGGAAAGACCAGCAGGCCTCTTACGCCCTATTGACATCCCACCTCGCCATTGGCATAGGCTTTCTATGGACTTCATCACCGATCTACCTCCATGCTCCGGATACAATACGATTCTAGTAATCGTGGACTTATTCTCCAAGATGGCGCATTTCATTCCGTTCAAAGGCTTGCCAACAGCAGCAACTCTGGCCCGAGAATTTCTCAAAAACATCGTCCGACTGCACGGTTTTCCTTCGGTTCTAATTTCGGATCGAGGTAGTCAATTTATTTCTCATTTTTGGCGAAGTTGCTGTCGGTCGGCTCAAATTGATGTGAGACTATCGACCAGTCACCACCCTCAGACCGACGGACAAACCGAGAGGACCAATCAAACTCTGGAACAGTATTTACGCTGCATGCTGCAACAAACTGAAAAAACTTGGAAAGACATCCTTTGGATAGCCGAATATGCCTACAATAACTCTGTCCATTCGGGAACTGGGAAAACCCCGTTTTTTCTTTTTTACGGCAGTCACCCTCGAACCTCGGAGTTGGATCCCCTCCAAGATCTTGAAACACCAGCAGTAGACTACCTGCATTCTACAATCACCCAAGCCTTTAAGGAAGCTGTTTCTCACCTTCAAAGGGCTAAAGAACAATACAAGAAAGGAGCAGATCAACATCGGAAGGAAGCCCCTCAATATCAAGTAGGGGATCAAGTCTGGTTATCCACCAAATATCTACCTCTAAAAGGGCCACGCACATTCAACCCAAGATACCTTGGTCCCTATTCCATCACTACCATAGTAAACCCAGTAGCGGTCAAGTTGGACTTGCCACCGCACATGAAGATACATCCGGTCTTCCACGTCTCTCTATTAAAACCCGTGCAACCTCAAACCCGACTAACTAAATCTCCAAAACCTATCCTAGTTGATGGAGAACTCGAGTTTGAAGTCAAAAGCATTCTGGACTCCAAGATCTCCAAATCTAAACTATTTTACCTAATTGACTGGAAAGGCTAACGCCCCCAAGAGAGATCCTGGGAACCTGCTGAATATGTCCATGCTCCTCGCCTAATCAAAAGAGTTCACCGAACATTTCCTGACAAGCCAAAACCCCCGGAGAAGCCCGGTTTGGGAGGGGCCTTGAGGGGGGGTACTGTCATGATCTCTGCTTCCAAAAGGTCAGGGTTTTCCCAACTCCCTTGGAAGCAGATCCATAACCCAGATTCCGAGTGCCAACCAGTCCCAATTGGGACCTTTTGGACCCAGTCCTGGCGCCAGTGGCACCAGGCTCATAAATATGCCCAGTCCCAGCGTTGGAAGCGCCGGGCTCATAATGCTTGGGTGGACTTACCTGCAGCAGACCATGCTGCTTACTTGCCTGCCAGTTGAGCCTCTGATCCTCTTCTGTTTGGAACTACTTTTCCTGTTGGGTGGGGAAGGAGCCACTCCCTAGATTCAGAACACTGGAACTCTTCTGGAAAGCAGGAACTCTTTTCTTACCTAGGCGTGGCTGTGGAAGGAGACACCTAAGCACTACAGGAGGCTATTTAAACCACACCCGATGGATGAATCTTGCTTCGCGTTATTCTGCATCCTCTGCAGCAGAACGCTCATCGTGTCTTCTGCATCTGATCCTGGGCCTAAGGAAAAAGGCTTACCATCCTGAATCCAGTCTTCAGCAACACCTATAAAGACAAGAAAGAACAGGTTAGCATTACAGTCTTCAGTGACAGCTCTTCACTTACCTGGTCCATCGGCTGTCACCAACGCCTCGCGCTGCATTCCGGCATCTGAAAGACAAAGGCTTACCTACTCTTCGTGCGCTCCGGAGGTCTTCACACTGCATTCCGGCATCTGAAAGACAAAAGCTTACCAACTCTTCGCACGCTCCGGAGGCCTTCGGCGCTGCATCCCGCATTTGAAAGACAAAACAAGGTGCGTTTAAAGACATTGGGGAACTTTAATACTCACGTGCCATTACTCCTTTCCACATCTAACCCAGTGGGTATTCCAGCACCCTGCAGCCGCTCCAAACTTGTACCTGCAAAATAAAAAGACAGTTAGAGCGCATCGTGAAGCAGGCAACAAGCGCTTACTTACGTGCTTCCAGGCGCTTCTATTCATCACACGGGCTCCAACTTCAACTCACTTCAGCCCGTCATCCGCCATCGCCGGAACCCTGCAAAACAAGAAACATCATTACTAAAGACTTTAAAGACATTAGAATTACTCGAAACTTACCGTTCGTGCAGTAAACGACGGACAGCAGTCCTCTGAAGTCAAGAGGCCTGCTCCCCTTATCCAGTGAAGAAACTGGTTACAGCACCCTGCCCCGAGGCAGATGGAGAGCACAGCGTTCACTTACCTAAGGTGAGAGCGTTAACCTTTGGGGTTCTACAGGAGAAGAGAAAGGGAAGAAGAGAGAGACATTCAATAACCCAGTTCGTTAATCCCATATTTTCTATCTGCAGACATCTTACCCCTCGAGTCAGAGATACAGTGCACAGAGGTCCAGCCCAAAGAGCCAGCCGTGTGTTACACATCACCTTTGAAGATACGGTATACGCCCAGTCAAGACCGGCGCCTCTACGGGAATCAGGTGAGCGTTACATCTTTTTATATGTCCACACCTGAATTAGCTTAAATATTAAGTACGTTTCTCGTGCTTTATGAGAGGGAAAGTGTAAGAGATATTGCTGGCATGGATGCCTTTTAAGAATACGTTTTGCATTGTCTTTGTAACATGTATAGTGACTCAATGCATCAACAGTTCTGCACCAGTCATAATACAAAAGTTTTTTTTTCTTTTTTTTCTTACATGTCCAGGACGAATCAGTAAGTCATCACGCGCTAAGCTTATTTCAGTGAGCAGATTTTCACATTTCTTTTGAAAGGAGATAATCGACAGAGGTTGACCACATTCCATTATTTGCAGTTCCTCATAAAGAGAATTTGGAGGGGGAGAAATCATTTTGAAATAGTTGTTGAGGACTCTCCACTGATAACGTGTGGAAAGCGAGACCAATCCCAGTTTGTTTCTCAACAGAGCATTCGGGAGAGAATTGGCTAAATTCAAACATTGTTTCCAGATTCTGGCTTGCAGTAGGTTGAGAAAAGGGAGAATTTTGGCTAAACATATCTCCATCCTGTACAGAATTATTGCTTCAACTTTTAGTGAGTAGAATTCAAAGAGCGGCTGCATTGTGAATTTGCAAAGTTTTCTATATATCATCCGCATTTGGGATATTAAAAGTTTCACTTTGTAGTTGAGCGATTGTACCCCAGATAGCGAACCTCCTGAGCATGTGAAATCGGAAGTTCATTAATAAACCACATATAGGATACCACTTTACGTTTTCAATTTTTGAAGATAACTATCTTTGACTTCTTTGCATTAGATATTAAGTTTAGCTTGTTGGCATACTGTACAAATGAGTGAGGTTTTGCCTGCAACCCGAAGGGTGTACAATCAAATAGCAATATATCATCGGCGAATGCAAGCCAGTTGAGTGTCAAATTACCAATTTTCACGGGAAAAGAGACTGTGGAATCCCAGATTTTATCCATATCTGACAGGTAGAGGTTGAACAGGGTTGCTGCCAAATTGCAACCCTGCTTAACCCCCACACATGTTGGGATGGGTTCGGTGAGAGAACTGTGTTGGGTGGTTCTGATCATGTAACTTGTGTTGGTATGAAGTTTCATAATCAGAGTGGAAAGCCAAAGTACACCAACTTGTTCCAGAGAATGTTCCGGATAATACAGTCAAAAGCAGATGTAATGTCTAGGGATGCCATATAAATGGGACCTATATTCGTAGTTTTAGATAGGTGCAAAATATGTGCGAGTATTGTTGCATTGAGAGGCGTTCCCATGTGTTTTCTGAAGCCTACTTGGTATCGAGATAGAGTAGTGTGCTTGCGAATGTGGATCTCTAATTGATTCAAAATCAAATTGCAAAGACCTTTGCGGGAGCATCCAATAAGACAGGAGGACAAAAATTAGCTGAGTCGGATGTATCACCTTTTTTATGAATTGGGACAATTATTGCTGTTGACCAGGTAACCGGAATAGTATCAGTATCAAAGATGTTATCAAATTACATTTTCAAAATGTGCACCCACAACCATGGATCTTGTTTCAATACGCAAGGTGGTATGCCATCAACACCAGGGGCTTTAGAGTGATTCAGTTGTGCAATAGCCCAGTGAATATCCACACATGACCATGGACAAGAACCTAGGGGTGCCCTCAGGTGGTGATTAATCGAGACATATGTGAAGTCTCTTGGAATCTTAAATTTGTTGCTAATATAAGACGTCCAGACCTCCTCTGATATGGGGCTTTGATGTACACCAGTAGTAGGGGAAATGATTTTTCTCAAAGTAGCCCAAGTAGAGCGCCTATTGTTTTTACATAGGTTACCTAAAATATTTTGATTATCGCGTAAATGGATAAGATGTTTCATCACTTTAATCCTGTTCCTGTAGTGGTTTGCAATCTTTTTCTTTTGAACAATAAAGAGCTCAAAGGGTAGTTTCTCACGATTAAGTGCTCTGAGATGGGCACCTTTTTCCTTCTTTAAGGAGTTTATTTGTTGATAAAATTTGTGCTGATGATTCCTTTTAGTGGACTTATGTTTATTGTATATTCATAGAAGCATTTATTTAATGGTGCTTACGTACCGAATTTCAATAACTTGTAATCTGTTAGCATTCAGATTGACATAGTATCGAAGGTGAGAGCCTTCTTGATCGCAAGATTCAACTGCTTGACTATCAAATGTTAAAGCATGGCGATCGATCTCAATGTTTACTATGTTTTTATTTGCCTGCAAAATATGAAGAGGAATGTTCAGACGACAAGGGATGATTAAACAGTCGCCCCAAATCGGGGGCAATTGAAAGTTGGGGAGTGCACACTTGTCTGATGTTCGTGGACACTGCGAAAAAAAGCAATGTGCAAATTCATTGTACCTCTCTGCCAAGTGTACGGCACATCATTTGGAGATTTTTCAAGGAAGAGCAGATCCCACTGGGCAAAATACTCTACCCATTTGCGCCCTCTAGTGCTGGAAATTAAATGTCTCACGTCATCAAACGTAATTACGTGAGAAGAGACTTCAGCAGAGCATAGAGATTTGAAATCCCCCCCAACAGTGATCTTATAGTCTGGATTCTCCATATATGCTTCTTCTAACAGAATATTGAGAGCAGCAGGAAGGTGGTCAAGTGGTTTAGAAGCAGGGTTCGAATAAAGAGAAATTAGGAGGAAAGGAGAGTGGAGAGTTGTGAGTATGTAAGAGATTGAATTCAACCACCAAAATCTTGTCAATGGCCTTCACTATTTTAGAAGAGAAATGCATATTATTATTGATAAGAATAGCAAGGCCTCCATACGGCCTACCAAGGGGACCGCGTTTGTCTAAGACAGAATACGTTGTATATCCATTTATATTAAAAAAATTAAAATTCATAGTTTCCTGAATGAATAGAATCAAATGATCAGATGAATCAGATTGGCTATTCATCCATGCCAGTATGTGCTTAGAACCACAGGAATTCCAAGATCTAATTTGGAGATTGTGCTGGCTATGGGAGTTGAGGGTCTTTTAGAAGACTCAAACTTTTTGCCAGGGGTTCTTTAAGGACTTTTGCAAGGGTTACAAATTGAGCCAGAGTCGCTTCATTAGGAATTTCAGCAGTCCAGGTATTTTTGAGAGCATTCCCTGCGGTAGGGGGAGCCGGCTCTACATAAGCAATACATTCATTGGTTTCATTGTTAGAATGAAATAAAAATGCAGTTAACCCCAATTGGATGAGGTCTGCACGATAGTCCCAAATTAATTTGGCAATATTGGTGGAATGGAAATGAGATATCATTCAATGGTTATTTGTGTTATTAAGGATTAGCCAATCTAAATCATCTGAATTCAAAATTCTCAAAGGTGGAATATTGTGGAAGGCGTGAAGAATAAATGCTCTGTTTATTCTTTTATCGCCATTTATTGCTGACCCATCCCATAATATTAATGGTTTCTGGAGTAAATTTGTTTAGTGTATTTTGAAAAAGGGAAGAGGGCAACATGTTAGACCCGATCCTGAGCTGTGTCGCTGACCTGAGAGTTTTAAGACCCAAACCAGAAGGTAGTGGGACGGTCTTTTCCACCCCCATTTGAATGATAGCAGCCATGTGCAGAGGAATTTCTGGGCTATTGTGCCTAGGATCCGTGGTGACATTGGTCCTAGGTGTCTTCCCAGAGTGGATGGTGTTGAGCTTACCTATATCATTCACGGACATGGTTGGACTAGAGATGATGATCGGCGGAAGTAGGGTGCTCTCAGCAGAAAGAGAGTGCTGCACTTCAGTAGCTAATGCACCCACAATCTTCAGATTCCTGCCCACTTTTTTGATCGATGTAATAGGATAGAAAGCCGAGAATTGCATCTGTTTAGTAGAGATGTAAGCATAGATAATGAATTAGGTTCATCTTGAGACCTTGCCTCAAGCGAGGGAGCGTGTTGAACAGTTTCCTGTGACTCAACTGATTTTGAGATGGCTCCTGATGTTTGTTTCGAAGTTGCTCAAAATAATTCAGTGGTTATGGTGAATTTTGAATTCAAACCAGGCACAGTATCTCTCAATATTGATAATTAATTAACCTGAGGAGCAATCCTACTTTCATCATTCAATTGATGTAAGTCAAGTAGGATGTTTTCATTAGACATATTAACAAGGTTTTTTATATTTGAATTGTGCGCCTTTGATTTAGGTATAGTTTATTTTTTTATTTGTTTTGTTGATTTTTTAAGCTCAAGAGCCTTTTGATTTTTTTGGCGCAAGTCTTTTAATGGCCCGATTTTAATGAGTCGATAGAGAGGACAACTTAGATACCTCCTCCATTTCAATTTTTTTTCTCATCTTCCGGATTTTCGCAGAGTTGGTTAAAACATTATGCCAAAGATCCTTCATTTCATTGCATAATGGATCTCCCGGATTGAATGGATCAGTCATGACGGCTTGGGCATAAGTTTTTATAGGATCAGTTTGTAGTGCATCTGCTTTCGGGATACTTGATGAAGTACTCACATCTGATAGAGTGAGTTGAAATCGAAAATGACAGAGGCTTTACAGTTTCTGGTATGTGTGAAACATTTTTAGAATTTATAAATTCGATAGCACATATGAAACCATCAAGTCTGTTCACTTTAGCCACTATTTCCCCCACAGTGGATTTTATCTCTCTGATTTCGAGGTGTGTGAGTTCATGGCCTTTGTCTAACAAATTAAGTATTCTGGTTATTACTGGAAATTCCTGGCCCATGAAATTGGAATCTGAGAACTATAAATGATGCCCGATAGGATTAGTTGCTTGATATGGTGGGAATCTGTGTGCAGATGGTGGGGACATTGGACGAGTAAATGACTCCTGGATCATACTTTCCTCGTGTTCAATAGTATTTTTCGAGACAGAGGCGGTAGCAGTAGGCTTGAATGGGTTGTTGGAAGAAAGATTAACAACTTTATTGTCAGCAAGCATGGGAATTGATTGGCCCTGCCTCTCCTTAAAAAAATGTACCTCATCAATTCTCCCTCGAAGAAGATGCAGAGGTTGAGGGGCCTAAAGACAGGCATACTCGTTTGTCAAGTTCTGCGAGTACTTCAGGCTGGAACATGGACACATCAGATGTATATTGATTGCAAGCTTGGGATTTGTTATATGGAGGGTGATGTATCCCTGTATCATGAGCCTCATACAGACTGAACAGGTAAGTGGATTTTACATTTTCCTCTTTGAGTAGTTTTGAAGTACCTGGCATCTCCAGGGCGTTCTGTTGAGCACTATTAGAAATGCTTGCGGGTATGCTCACGTTAAGGATGGGATCAAATGAAGGGAGAGATAACCCTGCCTCTGATGTAGGGTTATTAATAGGATGGATGACAGCTTCAGCGATCTCAACGTTGTGAGTTGCTGGATCGAGAATGTTAGTCTTTTGGGAAGCGGGTTCTGCGCAGACACGTCTGCTACCGTGCCCACTGACCATTATGGAGATAATAAATTGGCAATAAGAGTTCGAGGCTAATGGTCTTGTACTATTTTTCTTCTATAGTAAGACTTTTCACAATATTTGATTAGCAAGATTCAGCAGTTAGTCATTCATATAAAGTCTGCATAAAAATGAGATGCCTAATAAACGTGTGCTTGCCACAGATAAAGCCAGTCTACAATCGCGAAAAGGATTAGTGTAACCAAGTAACTTATACCAACAGGAAGTTCACACTAATCGATCTTTGACACATGGGAAGCGGTTAATAGTAAGTGGTACACGCCGCCATGAAGGTGAAAAGGTTTACACATTCACACTTACCATAAACGCTGTAACACCCTAACAGCAACGGTAAATACTATCTATCAATATGCGCAAGAAATTATCATACCAATACGCTGTGACATAAACTGGTGGAACGCAGCAGCCCCCGCACCCAGCCAAACAGCCCAACAGCACTTGCAGTGCACTTCCAGGTGCACTTGGGGGATCCGCACGCAGTATGCACTATGTAGGATGCTGGGAGTCAGGGGGCGGGGCCGCAGTGTAAATGACGAATCTAACAAAGACAAAAATAGAAAAGCAATGTGAGACAAATTGCACGTTGGGAGTGTTTGTGTTCCACAAGGTGAATCTAATACGTAGTTTGAAAGTAAAGTCTGGGTCCCAAAATATGTAATTTACTTTTACTTAGAAGGTCCTTTGAGCTTTTTGCTGCCAGCAACGGCTGTGCAGCTTCCTCTTTAGGGCTCGAAGCCGGCAAAAATATTCCACAAGTATTCCAAAGAACACCAGTCAACGCAGTCGGGGTAATAGCCAGTGGAGCAGGGAAGCAGGTCAACCCAACAGCACTTTCAGCATGAGGCAGTCCTTCCTCCTCAAGGTTGTTTTGGACTTTCATCTCAATCAGAATATCCACTTTCCTGTGTTTTTTCCTCACAGAACAGCAACTCCATCGGCTGGGCCTGGTGCAGGCTTCCAGTTACTTCTCTCGGACGAGGGATGTCAGGAAAGATGATCAGCTTTTTGAGGGTTATGCTGGTAGTTATGCTGGCAGGGCTGTGACTAAACCGTTCCGGTTAAGGTGGATCATCTTCTACATCTTGGAAGTTTAGGTCTGGCTGGGAAAGATGTGCCTAAGGTTCTCAGGGCTCATTCAAACAGAGAACTTGCTGCCACCTCTGCGCTGCAGAGGGTGTCCCTGTCTTGCACGTTGGTCAGGTGGCCACGTGGGCCTCACTGCACACATTTGCCAAATGTACAATGTACTCATACGTCCCGTCCCCTTTCCTCCATTCTTGCAGGTGTCCCCAAAAATGGTGATGCTACCGGAACCCATGGCAGTTAAAAATTGAGCTTCCACTTTAAATTTAGTATAGCGTGCAGGGGCGCGGCCCCGGGTGTGGGAACGCTCCCCATGGGGACCCGCTATCCGCCGCCTCATCTCACCGGACGGCGTCAGACCTAGAAGCTAGGCACAGAGACTTTTTTAACTTTCCACTTACTCCCCGTTTGTTCTCTTTTTCAATCTTTTCGGTGAATTGCCTCCCCCGGTGCATGCTGGCTGCAGGAGGATTCACGAGATGTGCGTCCTGCGACCGCTCTTTCCCGGGCTCGGATCCCCATGCACTCTGTCCTGAGTGCTTGGGGCCAGAACAACGCTGGGACGTGTTGTCACTCTGGAGGGAGGCCCTTTGTTTAGTACGGCTCCTGAGCACAGAGACTCCTTCCCAGGGGTTTCCACAGGCAAGGGTACCTTCAGGTTCTGGCAGACCCGAGGCCGCTAAGGCTACCAGCTTCCAAGCCGAGGGGTCTGGGGGCTCTTGAGGGCTATCTGTTGACAGACCTGAGTATATCAAGGCTACTGGCTCCCAAGCCGAAGGGCTCAGAAGCTCTACCGGGCAGGCCACGGAGGGGTGATCAAGGGTCAAAGGATTGTTGTGTTCTACCTCCAAGAGTCAGTCCTTAGCACAATCCAGCATGACAACCAGCTCAGTTGCTGAGGGCGCACAGCCTACCGGAGCCACCTCGCAGGTCGTGAGTGAGGGCGATTCAACTACCGGCCAGCAGGCCGAGGGCTCAGGGCCTAACGGAGCAATCTCTTAGGTCGACGCTTCTGTTTCAGGTTCAAGTGCCAAAGCGTGTCCTCCCATGTCTGAGCCAGCATGTGGCACAGGGCCTTCGTGCCCACCCACCCAGGGCGTGACGCAAGGCCCCAAGATGGCAGATAAGCACCTGGCGGATCAAGCCCACCCGCCCCACGCCCATTGAGAGGGCCATTCAAGAAGGTTCCAGTCCCCTTCCCGCTGGAAGCGGCGGTGGACTTTATAGTACAGGCGGTTGGTCTCCTCAGGGATACACATACTCATCGTAGCCTTACGGCTACACACATCACACGCCTCAGCACTCCAATCAGGAACGGAGGCCCAGCGCATCAGAGGGCAGGCCCCCTCGAGATCCGGCGGCTTGCGAGGACTGCTTCTTCAAGTGCTTCCTTCTCCTCATGCAATCCCCGCAGATGACCAGGCTCCTCAAGGATATAGTCAAGAAGGTGATCCCACAGGTTGTGCCTCCTAGGTGTCCACCTCTGGGTCCATCGTCGGTTCCTCTGGCGCCGCCGGTTCCAGTGCCTGTCCCTCCACCGGTCGAGGCCTTACTGGTTATCCAGACCTCTCCTACTCCTCCTGTGCCACCAGTGCCTCCCTCTCGGCAACTATTGGATCTATCTTCGTGTCTGGATCAGGAAGGATCAGGGGGACCCCCACTGGCATCTGTGTCCCAGGGCCCGCACTCCCTCCAGTCTGGAAAAAAGTGGGGTGGGGACGATGACGACGAGAACACCCAGGACGACAAACCTTTGGCATCTGTAAAGGCCTTTCATGACCGACCTTCAGGTCCTTCCAGAGTTCTTGGGGGTCCCCAAGCCAGAGGAAGCCCCCCAGGAGTTGGGGGGTTCTAGCAGAGTCTTTGGGCAAGTGCACCACGAGCCGTTCAGGCATTCTGCTCCAGAAGGATGTCCTGCAGGTGGCGAGAAAAGTCTGGGAGAAGTCCAGGGTCAATGCTCAGATGAACAGGCCTCCTTTAATGCCGGCCTGGCAGATGCCTGGGCTATTGCGCAGGACCTCATGGAGCCTTCGGTCTCCCACATCGACACAGCTGAGGGCTGTGCTTTGGGGTCAAGATGAGAAGGACTGCGTGGATGCATGCCACTAGAATTTCATCACATGTGCAAGAGCGGATCCTGGATCTTCCCTTCAAGGGCTCTTATCTTTTTTTTTCAAGTCTTTGGCCATCCTGACTAAGCAAGGGTAGAAGTTCTTGCCTCCGTCTCAGGGCATGGCCGACTTCAAACCCTGCGCTTTCCCCGGCTACAAGGGCTTTCGGGTCTGCAGTGCTCGGAGGCCTGACAGGTCACCCAGTGACCACAGCAGGAAGCAGCACAGGACCTTGTACAGTTTTTTCCAGTCCCCCGCCTCCGCTCACCTCTCAGACATCAGGAGGCGATAAGGCCATGGTCAGGGAACACAGCTTGCTTGTAGGGGGCTGGCTGGCTGGCTCTCTCTCCACGGCCTTCAGTCTTCCTCTTCCTTTTCCTCTACCATCCTCTCCTCCTCTACATCAGGTAGGGTCCCAAGCCCTTTTACGGGAGATCCTTTTGCTTTTGGAGATGCAGGTGGTGGAACCGGTTCCTCAGTCAAACAGGGGCTCCTGCTTCTACTCCAGGATTTTTGCTGTACCCAAGAACAACCAGGCTGGCCTGAGGGTAGTCCTGAACCTGTCATTTCTCAACCTGTCTTTACTGCTGGAATGCTTCAAGATGATTACTCCCACGCACATAGCGTAATCTCTGTGCACAGGGGACTGGATGTGTTCCCTAGACCTCAAGGATGCGTACCTTCATGTCCCATCTGCCAGCCGTATCGGAAGTTTCTGCGGTTCACGATTATGCCTACTACTTTCAGTACAAGGTGCTTTCTTTCGGCCTCTCGTGTGTTCACAAAGCTGATGAATGCGGTAACTGGTCTCCTCCACCTGGAGGGCTACCACTTGTACCCTTTGCTGGATGACTGGCTGGTCAGGGCGGGTTAGGACGAAATGTCAGAATAGAATTTACCGACCTTACAAAAAGACCTAAAACACATACCACCAAAAGTTCGAACTACCAAAAGTTCTAACTTTTTGGGGTATGTGTTTTGGTGGGTCAGTAAATTAAAAAAAATTAAAAAGCTGAGGGCTGCGGGGGTGTCCACCGCAGCACCCCGCTCATTACACTGTACAGTATAGTGAGCGGGGTGCTGCGGGGGATACCTCTGCAGCTCACCTGAGCAAAAAAAAAAGCTGAGGGCTGCGGGGGTGTCCCCTGCAACACCCTGCTCACTAAACTGTACAGTATAGTGAGCAGGGTTTGCGGAGGACATCCCCGCAGCACACCTGACAGACGAATAAAAAAAAACAGGGGCTGCAGGGGTGTTCCCCGATCACTAGACTACAGAGTATAGTGAGTGGGGGTTGCGGGGGAAACCCCTGCAGCTGCCTGAAAAAAAAAAAGAAAGGGACCCTGCAGCGCCAGTTCCCGATCACGGAAGTGAAAGGGAACCGGCGCTGCAGGTACACAGTGCGAAGGAAGGAAAGGTAGGTAGGGTTATGTTGGGGTGTGGGTGCGGGTGTGTTGTTGGTGTGATGTGAGTGGTGGTGTATGTATGTACAGTTTTGTATTGGATGTTCGCATGGGAAATGTACGAACATTTGTGGTGCGTACATTTCCCATGCAAACATTTCCGACGCTGATTTTTCCACCGCGAACAAATAACGCAGATCCGGTCAGGGCCAGCTTACCCGAGGAGGCAGTGCACTCTTGCCACCGGCTGGCAGACGTTCTTCACCAGTTGGGCTTTTCTCTCAACTGATAGAAGTCACAGCTGGCTCCCACCCAGGATATGGTCTTCCTTGGGGTGTGCCGGGACACTGCTATACAGCGGGTGTTCCCCGAGGCCGAGAGGCTCCTTTCCCTCCACAAGGCAATAGGGCACGATCTGGCCCACTATACCACCTCTGCATGGTGGTTCCAGCATCTGCTGGGGCTGATGGCATCTTGCATGCTCACGGTGCTGCACGCCCACCTCAAGATGAAACCCCTCCAGCTCCACCTGGGGGCCAATTGGGACCAGGAGACAGGGTCTCAGTCGCACAGGATCCCAATACCCCTGCTCCTCCTTCCTGATCTTCGCTGGTGGTTGATGGATGGCAGTGTGGCAGTGGGAGCCACCTTTACCTGGCCATAGCCCACTCTGGTGGTGACGACAGATTCCTCCTTCAGGCCAGGGGGCTACTCTGGAGGGCTACTCGATTCATAGCGCACTCGGCGGAAGCCCTACTGCATATCAATCTGCTTGAGCTCAGGGCAGTAGGCCTGGCTCTCAAGACTTTTCTGCCCCTCATGGGACAAGGCTGTTCTACTCAGGACAGACAATTCCATGACATTGTTTTACCTCAACAAGCAGGGTGGCACCTGTTTCCCCCTGTGGTGCATGGAGGCAGTACTGTTCTGGGAATGGGCCCTGACAGAGGGGATTTGGATTTCAGAGGTCCACCTCCCGGGGGACAGCAATGCAGAATCGACCAGCTGAGCCGCTTGGGGTTAAACACCTACAAGTGAGAGTTACACATCAACGCCTTGTTGCCCCTGTTCCAGCGCTGGGTGTTTCCGGTTCTGGACTTATTCGCATCTCCTCTAAATTCCAAGTGCCCCCTGTTTGCTTCATGGGCAGGACGGGGTCAGTGGTCTCTGGGAGACGCCGTCCAGATCTGTTGACACAGCCGCAGGGTTTCTGCGTTCCCTCCTCCCCCATTGCTCCAGTGGGCCCTCTGCAAAGTCCGGGCATGGGTGGGCTGCAGCCTCATCCTGTTTCCCCCCCACTGGCCTTACAGGACTTGGGTCTCAGATCTGCTGCAGTTATGCTCCCAGAGGGCTGTCCATCTTCCGATCCCCAGCAGGGGCTTCCTGACGCACTAGGGCGGGGCAGTGGCCCATCCGACACTACAGCATACTCAATTTTTGGATGACAACTTAGACATCACACAGGAGGCCGTCTAATCGTTCCCGGCATAAAGAGCAAGTGGACTAGGTTTTGCCACTGGGCTTGCGGCAAGGGCCTGGACCCCATCACCTGCTCCCTGAATGGCGTGCTGGCGTTTTCCGCACATCTGCATCATTCTGGCGTGCAGGTGGAAACCTGCCACACCTATTTGGCAGCGATTGGGGCCTACAAGAATTGCCCAGAGCACATTGCTTTTTCCTCCAGTGCATAGGCCGTATCCGGTCTGGGACCTCAATGTGGTTCTTACGGCTTTGCTGCCGAAGCCCTTAGAGTCGAGGGCCTCGGTGGACATCCAGCTGATAACACAAAAGACAGTGCTATTGGTGGCAATCATCTCCGCCCGCAGGATTGTCATCTTGCAAGCCCTTCACCACATTTTATGACACCAATGTCATCTAGCACACTCGCCCACATTTCTTGGCCAAGGTTGTCTTTCCATGGCATTAGAATCAGGAAATGGGCCTGCGTTCTTCCCGATCCCTCGGTCGGAGGCAGAGAGGGCTCTACATTCCTTGGACCTCAAAGAGAGTCCTCAAGGTCTATCTCTCTCGGACAAAATCTTTCAGGATTTCTTAGTCATTGTTCATCACTTTCGGGGCTCGTCTCTCGGTACCGGCTTCTAATGCTTCTATCGCCTGTTGGATGGTTCAGGCCATTTCGGAGGCGTATATGGCCATGGATTCATGGCCATGCGGTCAGAGCTCAGGCCGCGGCCGTTGCGTTTCAGAGACATGCTTCTTGGGATGTCATCAACAAGGCAGCTACTAGACCCACTCCGTCGGCCTTCTGTAAGCACTATTCCCTGGATAACAGCTACAGGCAAGATGCTAAGGTCATTCAGGCGGTTCTGAAGAACCTTTTTGATTCATCCTAGATATGAGGCAGGTTGTCGCAGCGCCACCCTATGGTCTTGCTCAGTGGAATCACCCACAAGGATGGATGAAAGGGGACGGGACGTATGAGTAATTGAAGTTACTCAATGTAGTGACTAGAGTACTCACAGTCCATAGTCCCCGTTCCACCATACCTCCCACCCACCTTCTCCCGCTTGTTTGCCAGGGGCTAATATATTCTGTAAAGCCAGGTACTTAAGCATCCCATGTGTTAAAAGGGGACTGAGGTGAGGCGCCAGAGGGTGTGGACTCAAGGCAGGAGGGTTTAGGCATGTTTGGGCATGCGTTGGGATGGGCCTGCCTCCTCGTCATCCACGTTGGCCCCGGATGATGCCTGTGTGTCTGTAGGTGACATAGGGTATTGGCCTGAGGACAGAGCACCTGAAATTATTTTCATTCATTTCAGTGCTTACGGGCGGCGGGGGGGTTGTACAGGACAGTTTCACTCATGCTTGGGCCTGACCTGTTTTGTCTTCACAGTGTTGGTATTACTGGGACATAGTACGTGCCAGGTGCTGGAAGACCCATTAAAGGGTGTTGGTGCAACTTTCAAGCCTTTGGGTCCATCGACCACCATAGGCCGCAAGGATCCACGACTGAAAAAAACAACAATGACAAAAATCCCTGATCCCGCCGTAAGGAGCTTTGTAATGGATTCTAGAAACATTATAATAACTAACGTAGAGAAACTGGCCTATTGTGAATCAAGAGAGGCCCTTAAGAACAAACTCCTAGCCTGGCTTAATACTAAAGTGGCCACTAACTGTATCAGAACTTCAGATCTTAGAGTTATCCGGAGAATCCAGATTGAGAATTGGTGTAATGTGGATAACTCTGATTGCATTGTCGTGGGATGTGGACTGAGTAACTTACCTACGTTTTTAAATAGAATCACCAAATTTAACCAACTACATCAGTCTTCAAAGTTGAATATTGTTTTCAACTGACTTATCTGATTTAGTTGTTCGTATTTCTTTTAATTCTGACACATTTACCCTGTTTTATTCTTGATATCACTAATGTTGCTTATGCTTAGGTTATGTTCTATCTTCTTTGTTGTGTGTCTTGTTGCGCCATCATGCCTCCGGGTCATTTGTGCGCGGTATAAGTAAATAAATCTAAATATAAATGTAAATGAGGGGGGACACAGTTAGGAATTGTTGGCATAGCCATTTCATGCATTTGATGCACAGCTAGCATGCTGCAGTCAGTCAGTGAGGGTGGGTTGGTACTACACACGCTCACCTGACGATGCTGTGCCCCAACATGGATGTGTGGCATGGTGTTTGCATGTGTCCATTGCTGCCCTACTCACAACTCTGGATTACAGGGGTTGCCTAGGTGCACTGGTAAATGGGTGCTATCGTGGGTGGCTGTGGTCGCTCCCACACACTGCTCCCACTCAGTGCCCAGCTGTCGGGCATTCACACTGGGGATGGAGTGGTGGCCTATTCACAATGCAATTTGCAAGGGGGGTGGCACGCCTCCTGGGTGCCGGTGCCTGCCTACGCTCCTCCCACTCCCACAGTGGATGCCATGTCGATGAGGATGGTGCACCACTCATCCCATGGTGCCAGCTCTGGTGGTGGTGTTGGTGGCACTCCCCTGTTCGCCATTCTCCTACTCCTGTGCTGTGCCAGGAGGCCTTGTTCATGGACCCGCAGGTTGTTAAATCGATTGCCGTAGTCCTCACCATCCCTGAGGACACGGCCCACTGCATTGACCTTCTCTCAGATGTCTGCCCAGATGCAGTTACGCCACTGTGAGCTTGTCTTTTTCTGTTGGGGTCCATAGAGTTCATCCTGGTGGGAAATCACCTCATCCACCAGTATTGTGAGTTCAGAGTTTGAGAACTTAGGCTTGCATGCCCTACCCATAGCATACTTGCCCCTCACACGCTCCTGGGACATTATTCTGGAATTTGTTGACGTGGATGGCTTCCAGGTGCTCCTATTTGTGGGGGATTGTGATTTCCAAAATTGCAGCCGTTTTGTTTCCTGTTCCGGTGGCGATGCACTTCCTGCTGCGCTATTAGCGCGTGATAATAGCGCTAGCTGTCGACGCTAACGCAATGTTCGCTGAGTTTTGGGGTTCTCAGCCGCTATTACCACTGAACGGTATTTGCGTTAACGCCTGGGCCGTGCACGCGTACCCGCCGACTCATGATGGGGCGTTTTTTGTGCCACAACTCACAGCATTAACGCAATTAACGCAAATAATGCTCGGCGGTATAATGGCCCGGATACCGCCCAACTCGTGATGAGGCCCTATGTTTGGAAAGAGATTGTGAAGATACAGATGAGTTTTACGAGCCTATAGAGGATTTTATGACCGAGTGCATTTTAAAATGTATAGTCCTCAGTTTTGTTGAATTTAGCTAAATTCATTGTATTAGGCACTAGCACTTTAGAGAGAGAATGTTGAGACTTTTTAATCAGGTTATCAGGAATTATATTTTGAGCTATTTAGAGAATGTTCTTTTAATAGTTTTAATTGTATAAAGCTGTGTAAAATGACGTGTGCAATTTATAGAAAGATTTCAAATTTTATGTTGGTTATGATCGCTATATTATGGAAATGTTTTCAGTGTTTGTTTTTAGATGTGCTTAAAGGATAGTTCCAGGACTTTTTTTTTATTGTCCCTACGGTTCGGCCATGTGTTTTTAAGCATAAATCGGTAGATCGTAGAAAACTTTCCTATGGACCTTACCCGACTTTTCGTCCATTAACGCACTCGAAATCAGCCGCCATTTTCTGATAATCCTATCATTTCCCCCCATCGCCCTGGCTCACCTGCTTTTGCGGCACTAAATCAAATCCCCCGCCCCTGAAACAGACTTTATCAAAACATTCATATTCTCCGCCTCTATCCGTGACGTGACTGTGCTGCGTAGGCAAACGCGCCCAGGCGTCTTCTACGCGACTACACACAGAACCCGGAAACCAACACAGATCAGCTCACAACACAGCGCGCCACAATTGGGAATATGAAACTGTACTTTTAAATCAAACCGCAAGATTGTAAATTTGGTAAAGTACATTTATTTGACATCAAATGTTTAGAGAATATTCAGCGATTTGCATTTTTATTTGCTCACGTTTCCAAAAAGTTAGTTTTGAGGCACGCGATGTTCCTTTGCTGTACACAGGGTCTTAGATCATCTCACAATACAGCGCCACAATTCGGAATATGAAACTGTGGTTTAAAAGCAAACGGCAAGATTGTCCATTTGGCAAAGTACATTTATTGGACATCAAATGTTTAGAGAATATTCTGCGATTTGCATTTTTCTTTGCTCTCGATCCAAAATAGTTCGTCTTGAGGCAAGCGATGTTCGTGTGCAGTACACAGGGTGTTGGTTTACGATAAAATAAGCTCTTCGGTCGCACTGATAATCGCATGGCTGTTCCAACAACGAGGCACTAGGCCACCACAACGGTCTGTATGTTGCATCTAGCCGTTAGTACCGAGGGTGCTAACGTTGTTCACGCGGAGAAGCAACTGGCGGTTATAAAAGCCATCCACCGGTGTCTGGTACTCGTGACACATACAATAATGAAGGATGTACCTGTTTTAAAAACATGAAAAATGAAATTAGTCTCACCATCAGATCTTTATTAAAATTATTAATTTTATATATTAGGTCTGGAAATTATTTCATAGCTAGGACAGTGCAACTGGGTATTATACGTCAAGGGGGGGCTGTAGGATACTGAGACAGTCCCCCAGTGCAGGGGTTGACAGGGAGGCAGTGCAGGTGGAGAGTGGAAGGGCCCAGGACCGAGGTCGCAGACAGTGGACCAGTTGTAGCAGGGGAGAGGGAGAGAGAAAGCAGAAGAAAAGAGGAAGGTTTTGAGGTGCTTCCGTAAAAGGAGATGGTTCTCCTCAAGATAGTGCGCGGTACAAAAGAATATGCCACATAGTACAACTTAACCCGTCTTTAAAGCTACTGTATAGTAATTAAATTGCGGTATAAACTCATCTAAAGAGTTACCTACATTATATTTGCATTTTCCATTGTGTCTGTGCGTAGGGCAGCCCCGAAATACCACTCCTTCTATGCCGACGTTATTTCTTCTAATGAACGAACAATAAATGGCTTTCGTTTCTGAAATTATATTCATTATCGTTTCTTACGTTATTGCCCCACACCCCCAAAAAGAAGTCTTTCGGGATGGTCCCGGCCTGTCAAGGTCAAATAACAATAGAACCTTATACTGAGTCGTGGGCCATTCCGGCACCCGAGAAAAAAATCAAAGCAGCTGACCTTCACTTTGAACGAGCACACATTCCTAGTTAGCTACATTCAGTGCAAGGCCATCTCACAGGACTCACAGAGCAATCACTTTTATTTACACGATACATAGCTACACATATTCAATGGGCCTGCGACATGAGGAGACTCGAGAGAACAGACAATCAAATTACAATCATTTAAACCGTGATGTGTATTTCTCAATGAGCTCTTCTTTAGGTGGACATGGAACAGAGGCAATGTTGGGTGGCAATGCAGTTGTCCCCTGCACAGGTTCGTTCACAACTCCATGTATGTGCCTATCTAGGACATCAACAATAAGTCTCTCAATAAAGTCATATTGCATATCCTCAAACACTGGTTTGATAACCCATTGTTTACTTCTTTTTGTGAAGGCCTTATTGTAACGAAGCGTCCCTAAAGTTCCGGTCGTCCTACTTTGTTGACGGCCAACATTATGGTTATGTGCCAAGACCGCTAGAAGAGTCCGATTTATCATGCCCTCCATGCCAAAATGCAATCGTTTTGGCCTGTACTTTAGGCACATATTGTGGAACACCTCCAAATCTCCTGTGTGGCAGAATTCCGTGAGTCCCCTCAAATCTCTTGTTATAGTTTTATCAAATACAATCTTTTCAATGGCTTTGTGAGTGGGTGATGAAGGAATCAACCACTTCTTCTTCCGTGCCTCCTCTGTGGACAAATGGCCATGTTCACAATTGTGGAAATGTTGGTTTGTGGTCCAGCGGTGAACGTTGCTACAGTGTAGCATTACTGACCGCCATTTTTCCAGTAGAATTTCCAACGACCCTCCACATGTTTTTGAGCTCCACCAAAGATGGTTGCTGATTGACTTGGACCACTGTGAAATACCTTGCATATCTTTTTTTTTTACCTGCAGCCGACATTTTTTTATTGATTGTTTTTGCAAGATGCCAAACGTCAAATTGGTGATTTATATTTTTGTACTCTTCTCTCATTGTCTTGGCAATTGAAACGTGTCTGTCCGTGGCTATCAGGTCGATCACCATTCCCCGCGATTGTAGTTCTTGCAATGATGCTACAAAGCCAACTTTCTCCATGGCCACTGAGGATGTACTTTGTGACACCTGCACGACCACCGAACTCACAATTTTCTTACTTTCCATGTCCTGAAAGTGGTAGGTGCAGTACTTGGCTGAAAATCCTGGGCTGTCGCACTGTCCATCACCGTCTAGCCTGAACCGTTTGCCCGCGAATGTACTATCAATAGACATTTTTTCCATTCTCCAAGCTTCGCTAATGGCTGGAAATAGATAATCGGTTTGGTATTTGTAGAACTGAGTTTTCGCAATGAAATGGATTCCCACAAACTGAAAGAAAGACTCTAACTTTTTAAAACTTGAACCACTAAAAAGTGCAGCCGCTGCACAAAGTAGATTGCCTGCTGGCAGTTGCCCCAGCATGGGTTGTGCAGACCATGAGAAAGGATGATATTTTGTACAGGTGGCATGTATTTTAAGGTTAGTGCCTCGAATTGCACGAGTCACATTAATCAATGGCTCCCCACATACTTCCCCACCAACCGAATGCCCACATTTCATCCGAATAATAATATCAATCAAACAACTATCGAATACAATGAATTTGGCCTCTTTCCTTATACTGTCACTCTGCATCCCAGCTGGTTCGGCCTGTAACGTTGAGGACATGTCACTCACATGAAAGGTAGAATCTCTGATATCGTCTTCCGCTATGTTCAGTGATATTGATGGTGTTTCATTGTCGTCCACTTCATTCTCTTCCATTGCAACATCTGTTCCTTCTCCGGCGATGGGTGAATAAAACAATTTCTTCAACTTTCTCGCGGTCTTAGTTTTTGCGGGTGTGGATTCTGTGAATTGATCTCCGACTGCATCCGAACTACCAGGAGGACATTCACTATCAATGGCTGGATGTGGTATAGCTCCGTTGTCAATCACTTCATATTCTTCCCAATGGCACGATGCATCTCCAGTCTCAAGTCCCTGCCAAAAGGTTTGACAAGCAACATCTCTCGTTCGCTTCACTGTCTGTGTAGATCTAGTTCGTACACCCACTCGCAACTAGAGGACAGATTGGAAAAGGGATGTTCAGTTTAAACACAACTTACAGTATTGAACTATTAACAGTGAAAAACAACATAATATAGTGACCAGGACACTAACCTTCTTTTGCTTTCTTTTCTTTGAAACTTTCTTGCCTCGAACTTCAACATCTGGACGCTGTTGCTCCGACTCGTGTGTGCATGTCTCCACTTCCTCTTGCGCTGCAATGACTATATTTTCATGATAAGCACATCCATCACGCACTGACGCTCCATCGACTCCCTGAAACATAGAACTTTCATTAGTATGTATAATAATATTGAAAACACAAAACGTACTTGGGGACCAATACCCACGTACATCTGAATAGCAAAACACGAATGAACGCTTTGTGTAGAACATTCAAACGACAATTATTCACGCATTGTTGATCTAGTTAGATGGAACTGTCAAGATCCATACCTCGGGCTCCTCATAGACTTCCACTGATGATATTATTGAAGATGATGCTTCAGTAACTCCCTGAAACACAGTAATTGCATTAGTATGGTTTTCTATTTTGTTAAAAAGAACATACACTTTGTGCAGGCGTCAACGGCTCATCTAAATAGACCTGCACAAATGATCAGTTGTCTAAAATAAATAATGGATATCTAAATATGATTCGATTTGCTCGATCGTTGGAAGTGTCACCACCCAGATATCTGCATCAACTACTAGGGGTGATGTTCTTGTAGAAGAAGCTCCGTCATCTCCCTGAAACATAGTACTTGCGTTAATAAAGAAGGAAGTATAGCGGATGTAATCACGTCATATGATTTCGCTTGATCGAACTGTCAGTATCCATACCTCGAAATGCATAAGAACATCAAGGGACGATGTAACTGCGGTGCACACTTCTGCAAGCTGTTGCGCCGACCCGTAACTGCATGCTCCCCCTTCTTCTTGGACTAATGCTCCATCGACTCCCTGAAACATAGGACTTTCATTAGTAATGAACACAATATTGAAAAAAGAAGACACATAGGAGGGCGACGACAGAAGGACATATCAATGGCTAAAAACGAAAGAAACATTGTGTGTAACAATCACGCTACAAGAATGCAAGATCTGATGATCTCCATCGATGGAACTGTCCGGAAACGTACCTCGAGCATCTGAGTGACATCAACGGTTGTCGTCAATACGTTGGACTCCTCAGCATCTCCCTGAAAGACAGTACTTGCATTATTTTGGATAACAATAATTATAACTGAAAACAAAGACTAGAGGACGAGTACAAGGGTGTACCATTAGGTAAAATAATCACACGATATATTAAAACTATTGATTTACATGCCTAAAACAAGTCAGTGGCAGAATAGCTAAGTAAGATTACCCGATAGGCGCTTGAAGTGGCTGATGACTGCAATAACGACACGGATGGAGAATCTTCCGCCTTCATATTGAGTGGATACATAAATGGGGAAATTATTGTTAGCTAATGCTACACACTACCGCAAGGCCGAGAGATAAATACGTAAACTTGACTCACCAGTGGAGGGATGTGGACGAATAGAGTGGGAATAGCGGTTGAGAGCAATTTTCGCCTCGCTTGCGGTGTGTTCTTCTTTATTAGCAATGATGTGGAGTACATGTCTGAGCTAAAGTGCCTGCTGCAGATGCGGTATCGATCACCCCTCTTGTCCGCAAAGACTTCTAGGACTCTACTTTCAAGCTCAGACTGTGGATATCCGCAATATCGGACCCATTCTCTTATCTGATCTATTGTCTTAGGGAAAACATGCATTATAGTACCTTCAGATTTATTATGGGTCTTCGAAGGGCAACCGCCAATGGAACAGGCAGGCATTGTGGAAAGTTCTGAAAAGTAAAGATCAACAATTCTCTATGAATACCAATGTGTTAAAAAATTAAATGACACATAAAAGGTTCAATGCAAGGTTCATTTTGGTTCTTGGAACTATACACGTTATTCACATGCGGATAAGTATTTAAATAATTTTAAAAAAATAGAAAGATAATTTGACTAAACTCAGAACATGTGACTAGTTCCTTGCATGTACTGTCTTGAACGAAAAGAAATTGGACGCAAAATGATTATGGTACATGGCCTTACCTTGACGAACAAACAGTTAGATGCAGGGATCAGAGTAGTTTCTTGTCATAGAACAGGGAGCAGTTCACAGGTTGCAAACTGACGAGTTTCCTCGAAGTGGTCACGGAAGTTCACAGAGACGAAGAGCAGATAACCAGCACCTTCGCGGGTTGACTAGCAAAGCGCAAAGAAGTTCTCATTAGAATATGAAGTGGGTTATAAAGAATTCGAAACAGGGGTGTGTTTGTGAATGAATGACGTGTATATGTCGTGGCATTATGCGGTTTGCAGGGGGCCGTCCAGCGTGAGGGGGGATGCTTGGCAGGAGACACGGGGTCTGGAGGTAGACATGGGAACAACAACCCATGCTCTATAGACCACTTTGAAGTGTACATGGTCTTTGGCACCTCTTGGCCTTTATCGGTCCCTGACAGCGCCACTTGCCAGCACAAGTACCCCGGTGCGAACTGCCTTTGATAGGGCAGGGGTGGGGGGGTGGATTGGGGCGGTGGTCGTGCAGACAAGACACAGGAAGACTCGTGAATGGAGACACACTTATGTGGATTGCAGGGGGCCGTCCAGCGTGAGGGGGGATGCTTGGCAGGAGACAGGGGTCTGGAGGTAGACATGGGAACAACAACCCATGCTCTATAGACCACTTTGAAGTGTACATGGTCTTTGGCACCTCTTGGCCTTTATCGCTCCCTGACAGCTCCACTTGCCAGCACAAGTACCCCGGTGCGAACTGCCTTTGATAGGGCGGGGGGGTGGATTGGGGCGGTGGTCGTGCAAACAAGACTCGTTTGCCGCAGGGCCTCACCAAGGAGAGGCCATCTAACTGCATGTAAGAGGCAGGCTGCAGGATCTAGTACATGGAAGGCAGGGGGGTGAGTTTATAAATACCTCACCCTCCCAGGAGAATATATGGGTGCAGTTCACCCTGGAGACCCTGGATGCCTAGGCAGTTAGTCAGCAGCAGGCTGGCCTGTGGTGGCAAGGCGGCACGGGCCAGAGGGGGTCATCTCTGTACCCGGTGCCCAAAAGGATGATTTATTATGATCAACCATATGGATTATTTACCTATAACCATGTTTTGTATCAATAAAATCCAACAGCCTTCCTTTTATTGCCAACGCTTGAACAAAGTGGTGTGGTAAGTATTTTTGGGGGAGGAGGCAAGGCCGGGAGGCTTGATGCCAACCCGCAAAATAACATATGTATGTCTGCTGCATATGGGTTCAACGGTTATGTGGATTGAAGGTGGGCGGCCAGCGTGAGGGAGGATGCTGGCCGGAGACATGTGGTGTGACAAGACAAGGCACAGGAAGACTATTCAATGGAGACACACTAGATTCATTTAAAAATCAAAACAACCATTGTTAAAATATATGTTGGGTTTTATTTTAGATCTTAATTTCAATTGAACATAAATAATAAACATTACACATTGTAAAGTTCCGGTTGCAGCACATCCAGGGAAAATCTGCGGTATTGTCCACTGTCGCTGGGAAAATGTTGTCTAATGGCAAGTACCCCACAGGCAGGTATTACTCTCCGAACGCGGTGTCCGAGCCTCCCGTGAAGCCACCAAGTTAAGCAACGATAGGCCACCAGCCTGTACCACCTGTGAAAATGAAAGATGCAAACTGTATTAAAATGACAAAACTTTCTTATCACTGTCGATTCAGGTAAAAAATGTCATTCTGCTTTGAAAAAAATTCTATCTAGAAAATGCACAATATGGAACCAATTTACATGCATTCGAATGATATGTAGATGTAATTTTATATGTGGGAGACGACCATGAAATAGTAGTGGCATCACTGACATCACAACCAGAGTATACTTACTCGTTACTCGGATTACGCGGACGAACAGTGCCGCGAAGTTCGTGCATAAGCACCATCATCATCCTCAACACGGTCCGTGAGAGGCAGGCTTCCCTGAACTCTGGCAGCTCGGTGATGCATTGCGGACTTGGCTCGCCTTCCGAAATGTAGGCCAAGCACCCGGAATTTTCACGGCAGCAGCAGTTCTCCTCCTCAGTTGGCATTAGCTCGCACCGATTGCACGTGCACCAGATGGAGACGCCGTCCATGCGACATGGTCCAGGCTCTTCATCCGTTGACTGGTCCTCCCAACTGCCGTCCGAATCCCCATCGTTTTCACGTGCTTGCCTTTCCAGTAGTTCTTGCTCGGTGTACTCGGGCTCGTAACTATACGGCATTATTGTAGCCATTGTGTGGTAAAGAAAGTAAAATAATTTACAGAGATGGTACAGGTGTTCACAAGGCCTAGAAGCGGCGAAGGTAGCTGACCAGAGCACAGAAACGAGTCACAGAATACTCAAAGTAACACAGAGAGAGTAATGGAATCGAAAATCTGCTGCTGTGTGTTGTGAAACGGTGTGTTTATACTTATAGAGGAAAGAGGCGTCCTGCCATTTCCATGGCGACACTTCATTAGCTGAGGCGCAGCGATTGTTGACACGAAACGTGCTTTGGCGTTGGGAAATGGGCGGTACGCGTCTGCTGATGTCAGGCTCAGGGGCGGGGGATTTGATTTAGTGCCGCAAAAGCAGGTGAGCCAGGGCGATGGGGGGGAAATGATAGGATTATTAGAAAATGGCGGCTGATTTCGAGTGCGTTAATGGACGAAAAGTCGGGTAAGGTCCATAGGAAAGTTTTCTACGATCTACCGATTTATGCTTAAAAACACATGGCCGAACCGTAGGGACAATAAAAAAAAAATCCCGGAACTATCCTTTAAGGTTTGTATTTTAAACAATTGCACAATAAAGATTTAAAAACAAAAAAAGATTACCTTACCCAGAGACAGCACCAGCACTGTGTGAACTGTGATACATCCATGCTGAAGGACACAGTTCTGACTTTTGGGATTGCATCAGATCTTGGTAGACAGGATATGAAAATTGCTCTGGGCATTATTAAGGGATTCGAGCCGTTAACAGCCAAGATGAGCCATACCATGACTTGACAATGAAATACATATTCAGAATGGAACATTAGTACCACTGACTGTATTAATATCAAAGTAAAGCAGTTTTGTTTTGATTGTGGAGTATTGCATGCTTTTATTTACAACTTTGTTCCTTTCCCCTACCAGTTTCCCTGGGTCAATGCATGATGAATTGGAAAATGATTAAAATAAACCATGCTAATATTCTATTCCAAATAATTTCTACCTAATTTTTTTGCATTTGGTCATTTCTACGGATACCCAAATATTCAACTACCAGTGAACAATGAATCTACAGATTTGACAAAAACAATGTACCTCTTTTTGTTATGAAGAATAGGAATTTATTTATAATTCAGTTTGTAATCCTGGCTTTCTATTTCAGTCTGCCAAACCAACCATGGGGAACACTGATTTCTGGAAGCCTTTGCACTATTTAAGTTTGTTACCACCATCCAAAGGAGTGCGCAGCATTGTTCTTATATCTGATGGGCACATTCAGGATGAAACAAGAACTTTCCAGATTATAAAAAACAATGTCAAGCACACACGACTGTTCACATGTGGTGTCGGGTAAGTGTTGCAGAAAGTGCGATGTCCTCGCATCCATTTGTGTTCATATACTCTCCTTATTTACCTCCAATGATTTTAATGTCTTGTAAACTGAGTGCTTCCTTGTCAGGTAAAATTTGATTACAAAATAAAATTTGACGACTCCAAGAAGGCCGCCAAATGGAGAGCTGCTTAACCGTAGAGATCTCCCCACCAACCCCGGTGCCTAATACAATAAAGAATTTGTAATAAAGTCTTCCCCAGGCAGAGATACCGTCCAAGAAGGAGCAGGGGAACAGCAGCTGAGCTTGGAATACTGGCTATTTGGCAACAATAATTGATCCGGGGCCTGTTATCCCACGGAGAGTGGAGCCCCGAGGTACTGTCCTGGCTGTCAGCGCGGGCCGGGTGAAGAGGCAGGCAAGCAGACGCCAAACAAGAGAAGCTCCCCTAAGGGCACAGAATGAAGTGAGGTTGACCGCCCGTGGAGGCGGGGAGGGGGCTTCCTCTTCCCAGACAACAGAGAACTGGGGGCGCTGGTGTTGCGTTGCCCAGGGTGAGGGAAGGCAGCCAAGAGACCATTGACAGGCGCTCGCTCGCTGAGAGGGGGCGGTGGGGTCCCTCTCCCCCACTAATCCGAAGCGCCGGAGGAGCTGCAGTGCTGGCAGGAGGTGCAAGAGGGGCCATAGATCAGGAACGGCATTCCTGAGGGGCACGGCGCTTCCCAGGATCGTCGCACAATAAAGCAGCGGGCATCCCTGATCCTAAAAGGGAGCATGAGTGGGTGATGGCATGCTCGCCCAGGCAGTTCACTCCAGTGCAAGGTAATCACACAGTGAGGAGCAGGAAGGTGCTGCAGGGGGGCCATCAGCCATCATCTTGAAGGGAAGAGCTGGAAGAGGAACCGTTGTGAAGGCAGCTGCTGCCCAATAAAGTCAGACTTGGTCTGGGCCATTGGGGCAAGCCCCCCCAAGTCAATATGCTCAGAGCCCTTTTCAATGCAGGGTGAGCATTGTACATGAAGGGACCTTAGCAACAGAGACACGGAACAGAGATAAACCTTGCCCCCCTTGGCCAAACTATAGTGCGGCAGGAGAAGGTCTGGAGAACAGGGAGCTATCTGCACTTGAGGTGTGCACAGAAGAGATTGGGAGCATCGCCTGGGAGACCTGAGGAGGAAAACAACTGCTGGCCCATCTGTACAGGGGTGGTGGGGAGCAACACACCCTGAAATCCAGAAAGGGGCAGACACAAGAAGTGACCAAGTGAGGGCACCACTAAGCTCCTGAAGCAGTTGCCAGGTGGGGATCAAAGAGAGCAACAGGGTACCCAGGGTAAGAGGAGGGGACTGGGTCTCCCTCCAGCCAAATCTGCCACATCAATGTCTAAGAACAAGGATAAGGACTCACAATCGGCCCCAAATAAGCTAGAAAAGTTCCAGGAGGGCAACTTGCAAAGACTTTGGCAAAAGGATGGAGAATCATCCACAGCAAGTGAAGAGGGGCCCCTAGCAGAAGAGGTGCTGGAAGATATGGCGGAGCCAGTGAAAGATAAGGTGCTCAGAGCTCCAGTTATTTCAGGACTTAGCACAGGCCACCCTGGTGAAGCGACGGCTGAAGGGACCGCTGGTCCGGTTCCTGGCGTGGGCTGAGATGTACGCTACCAGTGGACCTTTCCCATTGGTCTACTATTTGAATGAGCAGGGAACCAACATCGGGTCACCACCTGTGAGGAAGGCTTGAAGGTTTTGAAGATGGAAGAGGAGGGGTATCCCTGTCAAGAATGGAGACAGTTGAGAGAACCTCTCAAATGGAAACTGTTGGAGTGGACAAAGGTCCAGGCAAAGGGCTCCAAAAAATGGGCTCTGTGCAGCCTGGTTAAATCTCCTGATAAGGGGGAGGGAGCAGATGGTCCCCATCCAGCCACCGACAAGGATCCACCACGCTGAGGGAAAGATGGGATGACAACCTGCCCTAGGTATTAAGCCACCTAAGGGAGGAAGATAGGCGGGAGGCACCGGGGGGGAGGAGTGGGAGGTGAATTGCATCTTGGTTTGGTTACATGGGTCTAGGGAGACCCGCACAGGTTTACTCTGGGTTACTACAAGGGCTCAACACCTGGGATGTAGGGCTGGGGGGAGCTAGAGGCAGGTTGAGCCCCACCAGAGTGGGGGCTTGAAGGGGCCTTAGGAAGGGGGCAATGGGAGAGGGGCAGGGGAAGGGATAGGGGACCCCAGAAGTGGACATTCAGCGACAGTAATAGCCTTGCTGCATGCAGAGTATGGGTAGTGGAGAAGTGCTTCATATTACCACCTTGAATGTCAGGAGGCGTAACTCCCCGGTCAACAGAAGGAAGGTGGAGTAGTTCTTGGGCACGGGGAAGCTAGGAATTGTAGCTCTTCAGGAAACGCATATTCAGTGTCGGGACAAGCACAAGTTGAAACTCAAGGGGTACATCTGTTTCTATCCAACGCCCAGGAGATGGCGGGGGAGGGCAGGGGGGTTAATAGCCATTCGAGATTTAGCAGAGTTGGATACGGAGGGGGACACTGAGGGTAGGTATCTGGTGGTCTCCTTCCATTGGGAGAGGGGAACATACACAATAGCAGCAATTCATGCACTGGGAGAAACCTTACAGTGTCTCCCTCGCTAGTCCCCGGGGATCTGTCATCCAGGTGGCCAGAGCACAGCCATCCCTATTGGATCCAGTTCCTGGGGGTGGTCCAGTGAGGGAGGATCACCTGGATGGGGGGTCCTTGGGGAGTGTGAGTGGGACACTGACCGGCGAGACGCGGTATCCCCTTCTTTCAACACCTTTTCCTCATCCTACCACTTAGGATATTCCAAAACACTCCCCCACCCCCTTTTTCCACATGAACACTTTCGCACAACACAAAAGACAACGGACTAACACCAGAGCCGTTTACCTGATGTGTCCCAATACCTGGGTCAGGCAATTGACCAGAATCACACACACCTGCCGGCCCTTTCCCTTCCCTACAGGGATAAAAGGTGGAGCACAAGAGCACAGAACGAGCAAGGCAAGACCGCACGACGTAGGAGCTAACTCAACATGGCAGTTCAAGAGTAGGCACAAACCGAGAGGGAGACAAGGAGAGAGTCAACCTTGTCATTTGAGACCAAGGGTCGTGGAACCTCCGCAGAGGGAATGATAAATCTGCAAACAATAGCCAGCGTGTATTGCACCAGACGTCAATGGTACACAAGACCCTCCTCCGCTGATTGCCAAGCCGGGGAGAAACGCTTGTCTCTGTGGTACCAACCTTGACTCTGAGGCAAAAGAAAGCCACGCTGTTCATCACAGCTGGTGAATCAAGGGGAGTGTTGATAAGAAACCGAACTGTGTTGAATGAAGTAGCCAAAGGCTAAGTTGAAATTTGAGAAGCAAAAGAATACTATTAATGAAGGAGGGGGGAAATTGGATACATAGGAGTCCAGCACCACATGGGTGTTCACGCAGGAAATTCTCAGCGGAAATTTACCCAACGGTAAAGACTACCGTAACCAGAAGACCGTGGGAAGAACGGTCAAAGTGGTCATACAGGGGTCTTGTAAAATCCTCTGTACCGTCAAAAGTCTTTGACCGATAGAGAATAGGGAAGTGAATCCTGCATGGTGAAGATAAGTACATGAACAGTGTGTTTACAAAAATCGTAGAGAGTGAACCTGGCAGAGGGAAGTCGAAAACCAGGGGCAAAGGCCGAAAACCTGTTTAAGAAGACATTAAGTTTTGTGAAAGCGAGAAGAATTGCAAGACAAGGGGAAGGGCAGTGTCCCCCTTGTCATCTGGGGTCCAAGCCCGGCCGAGGGAGATCGAGGGGTGGAAAGTTACCACCCAAAGTTCACTGAGAATGGAACTGTCTTGTTAATTTGTTGAATACGACTTCTGTGGAGTCTGCGCCCAGAAGAGGGGGACCCGGGTGTGAAGCCATCACCCAAAGTGTTCGTAGAACAAAACTTTGTTTGTGTTTGTTGAGAGCATCAGGCCTCAAAGGCGAGAGACTTTTCATTATAAAGAGACTAAACCATCGAAGAACCTGATAGCTGATACAGAACTGTTAGCTTGTGCTGGGAATGCTCGAGTGTGTGCTGTGCTCCAAAGTCCCACCTTGTCCGGTGCTAAAAACATGGGGAAGGGAGACATTGAGGCAATTTCATCCTGACTTATTATTTGTGAACACTTTCTTCCTTATTTTGAATACCCTATCCCACACTCTTTCTGTAATTAGTTGTAAGGAATTCGCAATAGGTTTTTCTTGGTACAGGCTTTTAACTTTGACAAGACGCCACATGGACTGCCTTATTTTTTATTTGGTGGTCGACGTTTGCTCCCATCTTAAATTTAGGTTTAGGTTCAGTGTTTTTCCACCCTGCATTTACAGTTTAATAAACACTCTGGAACTGTAATCACTTGTCTGTCTTTACTGTTGTCACCATGAGTTCCTTACAGCACCCAACACGGGGCAAGATGGGTTCATATGGGCAACGCTGACCAAACTGGAGAGGTTCGCCACAGGGTGCTTAATACTTGTGGGAAATTTCAACCTGGTGTGGGACCCACGGGCGGACAGGAGCGCGAGGGTGTTTCATAATCAGGGATGCCTTCTGTTGCATTGAAGGAGCTCATGGCCCAATTGGCTTTGGCAGACTGCTGGAGGGAACTTAGGGGTGTGGGGCGGAAACATTACACATTCTACTCTCATGTTCACAGATCTTTCTCAAGGATATATTACGCCTGGTGGACATGGCCAGCTGCGATGTGAGGAAGCAGCGATCTTGTAACAGAGCTCTCTGAACCCTGATTGGGAGTCATAGGCGTCCATACGAAGCAAAAAGCTACAGTGAAGAGCCGGCGCTTGTTGTTACCAAAATGGCAGGCGCACCCTGCTGAGTGCAAGGACAGTGGACCAGCCCTCCTAGAACCGATCGTACGCTGTCCGGACGGATCACTGTGCCCTTCCAGGGTGATCAGCTAGTCGGATGGTCTATTATCGTAGACCCAACAGCAGAGTGCTCGTCTGGAATATCTGACAGACTGCAGGAGCAGGGCACCAGTGGTGAAACTTGGAAAGAAGGTAAGCGAAGGCACAGAACTGCGAGCACCCAATACTGAGAGCACAACGGGACTGCTATGAGGGGACGGCGGGGTGCAGTTCACAGCTAGACAATGACGAAACATAGAGTAGCTTATCGGGAGGTGTCGGGAGGCTCGATTGCTCTGAAGCATCCCCCACATATCTAGTGACTCTGCCTGACGGAGGGAGAACAGCGCCAGAACTAACAGTCAGTCATGTATACAGCAGTGCATGACGAAACACGCTGACTCGTGGACACCCAATATTTTGGATAAAGGTGGCAGGGCAACAGAGACACTGCTTGTTGATGTATAGATGTACAAAGTTGAATTGGCAGGGCACAAAGTGAACACAGATCAAGAGACTAAATTTGATGGCGGCAAAAGGACTGTAAGCTCAGATGCCATTTTATCGGGGGTAATGAAGGTATGATTGCCCCGTGCCCCCCATTCATCACATATCAGGGTGGCGCTGATCCCCATACTTCAAATACCCAGTGAAAACATATGCATGCTGGGACACTTGGGGGCAAGCGCTCATTGCTAAAATACTGGAGCAGAGGCAGGAGACCACCGTGCCGTCTTGCAAGCACAACTGATACCGTCCACAATTGCAGCATGATAGTCTGTTGGCAGCAGGGTAACGACGAGTGGTGTGTGGACAGACCTAAAATGAGCTACACGCCCTCAGAGGAATATAAGGAAGTCGTGCCCTCAGTTAAGTTACACAGGGCAAAACCTGCAGCACACACAGGGGACCAATGAAAGAAGGAGGGAGAAAGAAGTCCTCTGTGCAGTTGAAACAAACTTCAATGGAGGAGTTTGCCAAGAAATGTGAACAGAAGCAGGACTCCAGAGACATTGTTGATCAATTGAGAGGAAATGGCCGGAAGCTTCCGCTAGACAGTGCTAACAGAATTCTAGAAACAATTGCAGCCTTGAGAGCGTCAATGGAGACCCCACAAGTGAAGAGCCATGTAGGCCTCTTACAACAGTATGTGTGCAATCTAGCAGGCAAGGTGGGGGACACTGAGAAGAAACTAGAATACTTCTCAGCCTCCACTAAGGAACTATAAGAGACAGTCCAAGAGCTGAAGACAAAGATACGATTGCTACAGGATCGGGCTGAAGATGCGGCGGGGTGAGCCAGAAGAAGCAACATCCGGATTCTGGGGCTACCTGAGGGGGCAGAAGGCAGGGACCCTACCACATACATAGAAAACATGCTCCTTCAAGATATTGGCCAGAGCACTATTATGGGGGTTTACGGTGGAGAGATAGCAAAGAGATTGTAGTCTAAGCACAAAGGTTTAGGGAAGTTCAAGAATCTAGAGAAGTGACTTGAATATCCATGGTTTGACCTCGCTGGGGTGGTATGGGGTACCCCTATCCACAAGTCTCCCCCCATAGGTTTGGATGTTCAGTCTTTCTCCGTTCTTTAGGAGTATTTAGAGTACCGAGTAGTACTCGGCCACCAGATCCCGAGGGCTATAGGGTACAAATGGTGGTTGAGCCTCCACAGGAAGGTTCTGGTGGGCAGTTTGTTCATGTTCATGTTTGGGAAGGTTAGTTTCCGTTACAACACAGCTTAATTCAACTAAAGAATAAATGTATGGCAGATACCCATGAGTTGGTGAGATGGCCTGATAAGGTCTCTGTGCTCTCTGATAGGATGTGTACAGTAGTGGAGGACACAGGTGAACCTGATAGCTGAGAGGCTTAGAATCACTTCCTGGAACGTCACGTGGATTGCATAACATTATTAAAAGAGTAAGAGTGGCAACATACTTGCGTCGCAAAGGAATCCAGATAGCTTTACTACAGGAGACGCACCACACACCTGGTAAACAGTCTAAAAAATTAATAAAGCGGGGAGGGAAAGGGTTTGTATCGGTCTATTCTCATTATGCGAGAGGGGTTCTTATCTGGGTGGCCCCTATGGTACCCTTTTAGAAAGTGGGAGTTCACACGGCTACTGAAGGGAGAGTGGTACTGGTACATGGGTTCCTAGATAGGAAGGAGGTCTGTCTAATCAATATTTATGCACCCAATCATAGCACAGCTGCTTTTTTCCGATCCCTCTATGCAAGATTGGCCCCCTTCAGAAGTATGACATGGATCTGGGGCGGGGACTTTAACTGCACAATTGATCCGAGTCTGGACAGGTCCGACGGGAAATGCATATCGCTCCCCCACCCCCCAACCAAGGTCCTGCAAAAGCTTATGGAGGACCTAGAATTACAAGAGGTCTGGAGATGGCTGAAAGGACCTAGGAGAGTATTCTCATTCTACTTGAGCATGCATAAGATATACACACGAATATACTACTTCCTTACAGGAATTGACCAGCTCAGGGAATGTGTAGGAGCTTCATACAAAGAGAGGACTCTTTCGGACCACTAGTCGAGTGGGTACTTAGTAATCAACCTGCCCTGATACCGACCTGGAAACTGTGGGTGGAGACCTTACAGGATGGATAGTTCAGGGAAGAATTAGCTCAGCAGATAGATGAATATTTCGGCTTTAATGAGGTTAGTGTCCATGAGGAGGGAATTGTGTGGGATGCCTTTAAGGTAGTGGTGAGAAGGGAAGCCATAGCGAAGGCCGGAAGGATTTGAAGCCAGCTGGAGTGCAAGTTGGCGGGCACAGAAGCTGAGATTAAGCAGATAGAGAGCTCCAATGTCGGGAGAATGGGGACAGAAGTGAAGCTTATTGGACTCAGGAAGGAATGTTCCGAACATTGGAGAGAGTTGGGAGATATAATTACGCAAAATACTAGGAAATGTTGCACGGGCAAGGCGATAAGACCGGTAGGTTAACCTGGTTGTCCAGAGGCATAGATGCCCGAGAAGGGATTATTGAAATAATAGATGAATGTGGGGAAACCTGGAGATTGTAAAAAGAAATCAATGAGATATTTTGAACTTTCTACTGACGCCTTCATAAGGACTCAGGAGATAGTAGAGAGCAGGGTATTGATGAGACCCCAGCTGAGATCGGTCTGCCCACACTAAGTACGGAACAACGAGATGTGCTAGAGGCACCGCTCACGATAGAAGAATTATGGGAGATAATAACCATACTACCCATGCCCAAAACACCAGGGGGGATGGCCTACTGGCAGAGTTTTATGGGGAATTTATAGATAAGGTAGCACCAAAATTACTTCAAACTCTTGAAAAGGCATATCAAGTGGGGAAATTACCCCACAGTATGGAAGAGTCCATCATAATCCCAATTCTAAAACCGGGCAATGAAGGGAAATTTTGCAAATCATATTGTCCAATATCACTCATCAATCACTGACCACTTATCACTAAGATCCTCACGCCAGTCTTAGCAGAGAGACTGAAAAGGCTGGTTGGGACGCTGATAAACCCAGACCATACTGTCTATGTCCCGGGGAGGGCAACAACTGAAAACCTAAGAAGGTTGCATGCAATAATTGACAGGACGCAAGACTGGCCAGAAGGATGTGCAGTCGTGGCACTGAATGCCATAAAAGCTTTTGACTCTGTCAGGTGGGAATGGTTGTTCGCATATCTGAGACGCTTTTGGATAGGAGAGGGGTTAATGAGGTGCATCCAGATGCTCTATTCCAGCCCGGTGGCACTAGTATGAACCAGTATATTCCTATTAGAGCAGTTCCCGATACAAAGGGGCACAAAACAGGGCTGCCCTTATCCCCCATGCTATATATCTTGGCCCTAGAACCCCAGGCTATTTCTGAGGAGGATATTCAAAGACACAGGGCTTTATGTGGATGGTATGCACCATTGTAATACCTGTGCAAAAAATGAGCTAGTATATGGCGCTGGTGCGCAGCCATTTTGGACATTCACTTCCAAACCTCAATGAAAGTCTTAAGTTTCTGTGAGCTCAGTTAGAAGGCAGACATGAATTCTACAATGGCTGCAATATTATATTATGAAACAGAGGAGCTCTCTATGAAGGATAGTTGCTGTATTGTTCGCTCAAGGACGAGCCGGGAAGGGAGTCAGAGATGTGAAGGTGCATTGATAAGGGGTGCTGGGAACGAGCGTGTGGGAGACAAACTGTGTTTTTCCACTACTGTCTGGATTTTTCTGTTCTTTGCCTCCCATGCTTGCTGTCTGTTCTTCGGCCGGGGACAGTTTTGCAACCTAGGAGGGGTGGGGATTTGTCCCCCATAAGAAGAGAGGTATCCTGATGGTAGACAGAGAATTGGAACTCCGGGTAATGAAGTTTCGCTGAGAGGGAGAACGCTCCGCTCCAGACCCCGTTAGTATGTGTGATATCTCTGCCTACCTTCCTCGGGCCTGGGTAGTGTTGTCGTGGCTGAGATTAAGTTTTCTCCTGCAACTGCAGGAACGGTGATGTAGACCCTTTTACAACCATCCTTGCTTATCTGTTTATGTATAACCAATTGCATGTATAACCAATTGCATTTATTCCAAAAGTTATCTGTATGCTTATTGAGTGTGAATAAAGGGCCTGTAAAGAGCCAATTGTATTCTAATTGTTGGTTCAGATGTGTATTATTGCCTTCCTGAGTCTAAGAACTTTTGGTCCGTGTAATAGGGTGAGTAGCTCTGGAGTCATTACACGTGTCAGAAAAGCAAAACAACCATGTTATATTGATTTATACAGATGATATGCTGCTATACATAAATCACCCGAAAGAGAACTTGGAGTTATATCTAGAAGTAATGGTGAATTCGGCTGAGTTATCAGAGATCTTGATTAGTATGACTAAGTCCTGCATATTTCCACTCGCAGGGTGGCTCGGGATGAAGAAAGAGCGACTTCTGTGTCTGGGATTGCAGCGGAAAGTCGATACATTTAGGTACCTAGGGGTTCACATTCATCACAATATGAGACCCTCATCAGCACAATACATTAAAGGAAATATCTACATTAGAAACCTCTATCAAGTTCTGGGGGAAGCTACACCTATCGGTAATTGATAGGATAGCACTGCTGAAAATGGTTACCCTCCCCGCCTATTATACCACTTTGTGAACATTCTGTATCTTATAACGAAGTCCATTTTCAAAGACCTGACTTCGACACTAAGAGGTTTCATATGGGGAGGAGGCAGAAGAAGGGTGGCTCTAGATAATTTTGTACTGACAGAGGATTGCGCCTCCCACACTTCGAACTCTATTGTTTGGCAGGTCAGCTACTACATGTGGCAGGGTGGCAATTGAACATGCTCTCCTGAGCGCTAGAGTAGGCCCGTATCTACTGAAGGAAGTGTTACGGTTGAAGAGAGATAGGATTATAGATCCCCTGGGACTTTTGCGGCTGGGTAAGCAGATATGGGCCAGGACCAAGACAATACTGAAGCTTAAGGAACTCTCTCCCCACATACCCTTGGCAGCCATTCACTGGGAGAATAAAGAAGACTTGGCGTTGAGTAGCTCGCACTGGGAAGGGAAAGGCATAATTGACCATTGGAGGCCTGCTCTCCTCAGACAACCTCTTGGCGTTCCGGCAGTTAGAAGAAGCATTTGGGATACACAAAGGACAGTTCTTCGCATACTCCAGTCTATTATATGAGGTTAAAAGGAAATATCCAGACTTTCCGAGCCTGTGTGAAGAGAATAGTGTACTAGGGCTGTTGTATGATGTGTCAGAGGGTGGACATGGAGTGTCTAGGCTATAGCAGGGGCTCCTAGAGGCGTTATTCAAGGACATAATCAGAGGGAAGAGCACATGGGAATCCGAGGTGGGCAAAGAGCTTACAGGAGCAGAATGATCCAGAGCGCGGTTGTACCCAAAGAAGGTCTCGCGAAATGCCAGACTTAAATCGACACAATTTTACATACTTTATAGAGCATAATTGATGCCACAGCTATTCTCATGTTTCCCGGGATCAGATGAAAGGGGGTGCCCGAGATGAGGGGCACGTAGGGCTGTAATTGCACACATGGTCTAGACCTGCCCAGTAGTTCAGGTGTCTTGGCAAAATATGGAATTAAGCTTGAGAAAAGGTGGCATAAACATGTGAATGGACGCCTGAAGCTTGCCTCCTCTGGGTGTTTGTGCGTCCCAAGTGGGCAGAGCCGGAAAGTAGAATGATAGCTCTGGCCTGGGTACTAGCACAAAGGAGGATCGCCATGGCATGGAAGTCTTGCGATGGTCCGAAAATAGATAGATGGTGGGAAGATCTCAAACGTTGGTCTATGGCAGAAGCCACAGTGTGGTATGACGCAATCCAAATGGGGAGGAAAGAAAGCTCAGATGACATTATAGCCTGGAATGCCTTAGTACATACTCTGTTTATCTCACCCGATGATAAACCTCTCTGAATTCCCGGAGAGGCTAGATATGACTGGAGAGGGGACGGATTTGGGAGATGGGAGAGGTTGTTAAGTGTTCAGTAGAGGACAATAATCATCAAGGGAAAGGGAATGTCTATGATTATCCAGTGGGTTTTAGCCGTGGTTACAGTTTAAAGTAGGGTTCAGCTGGGATATTGGGCAAGGGTGGGGGGGGGTGATGAATATGCAAAGTAATATGTCGAACATGATATTGTACTGCTATGACGATTGAAAAACATAATAAACATATATTTTTTTTAAAGGATAGATTAAGGCTGGCTCTCTGGTACACCTCTGGGACAGGTAACATGGGTGGAGCTAGAGGCGATTGCATACAGATCATACACCCATAACTATAGCCATACATATAGGGAGTAGCATACCCAGCTTGTGGCGGTGGAAGTTTCCTAGCCACCTTCTCAAGGATAGGGTCATATCTGAGGACCTAAAGGCCAAGATAGTGGAATTCTTTGCACATGATGCGACTGAGAGTGTGCCACACCATGTTTTGTGGGACGCATTTAAGGCCACCATGAGGGGTGAGCTTATTGCAAAGAAATGCCAGAGGGACAAACAATTAGGCATTTTGCAAGAGGAGCTGGAGACTAAACTCAAACAAATAATAGCCAAGATGACGGATAACAGGGGGAGTGCACAGGGTCAACTGGATGTTTTGCAGATCAGGTCTGCAGAGCGCTCGCTACTCTGCCTCCAGCAAAGGTACTACATCAAAGCAAACAAGGCGGATCGCCTTCCAGCGAGACAGGTTAGGAAAAAGAGTAATCAATGACGATTCTCAAAATCAAGACTGGGAAGGAAGTGGATAGCATCTCTCTACCCGGCATACTATCTACATTTATGGACTACTGCACCTCTTTTTACTCATCTGACTCCCCTGATGATTGAGCTCAGAGTACCTTCCCCAGTGCCCCCTATCTAAGATCACTCCCCAGGAAAGGGAAGAACTTTATGAGAACATTACTACATTACTCCTGAGGAAGTAAGGGTGGCGATTGTGGCCTTACTGCTGGGAAAGGCCCTGGGCCTGGATGGCTTCCCGGTGATCTTTTAGAAGACCTTTCAGGAGACGCTGATCCCGCGTCTAATCCTACTTTTCAATTCCTTTAGTACAGCTGGGCACATCACCCCATCAATGGAAGAAGCCACAGTGGTAGTCCCTAAACCTGGTAAAGATGTCACACTATGTGGCTCGTATCGCCCGATAGCCCTTATCAACCTTGATGTGAAAATGTACACCCAGGTGTTCTCTTTGTGCCTGGATAAACTCCTCCCCAAATTGATCAATCCCGACCAGTCATGATTTATTAGACAAAGACAGACCTTTGTCAACATCCAACGGGTGTGCCACTTGATAGAAAAGGTCAACAAATCCAGAACCCCCACATTGATGCTAGCGTTGGACGCCGAGAAGGCATTCGACCAGGTCTTTCCCACGTATTGGAGGTTATGGGGTTTGGGTCTAAATTTCATTCAGTGATCAGTGCTAATTATCACACGCCCTGCCTGCACCTGGCAATTAACAGACACTTCGCCCAGGGGAATTGGGTTTCAAGAGTCAACAAGCAGGGATGTCCGCTTTCCCTGCTTTTATACGCTATCTTTTGGGTAGAATCAGGGCATCTTTGGACTTCAGGATGGATCCTCTTTTGAGGCGAAGAGCATAAAGTCACAGCGTTCACCAATTACATGAACCTCTTGATTACGCAGCCTGACAGAACACACCCAGGGATTTCGAGGGAACCTAGTCTCTTTGGGGCAGTCGCAGGGCTAAATATTTATGCCCACAAGTCAGAATTGCTAAATTTGTTTACTTCATCAGCCAAAGTCCAGGAGCTGCAGGGTTCAGTACCTTATAGATGAGCTGGAGACAGCATCAAGTACCTGGGGGTACAAATCACTGGCTCGCTGGATTCTCTATACCGGGGTAATTACCCCCCAATGGTGGAGAAAGTGCACTGGTTGTTGGCTGACTGGGGACCCATGTCTGTATCTTGGTTGGGGAAGATCAACGTTCTTAAAATGGTTGTTTTGCCTAAGTTCTTAGATCATTTCATGGTCCTACCAATGGCGATTCCCCAGGGTTTCTTTAGGACCCCTCAAAAACAAGTGGGGTCATTTATCTGGAACCATAACAGACCTAGTAGCTATGCAACTACCATTGTCCCCCAAAAGCAAGGGAGGGTTGTGGCACCAAACTTCCACCTCGTTGCTCAAATAAGAGTGGTTCGGGAATGGTTCACGGGCAACCACACGAAAATCTGGCGCCAGATGGACAAAGTTGCGAGAGTACTTCCTCATCCCACCATTGGAGGAAGTACTCTGGCAACCTAAGGGGGATGGGCCTGCAAATATGCATTTATTTCAAATAACGGCCCTGGTAGGAGACTCATAGGATGCCTTGGTTTGGAGGGTGACCTTGACCACTTTCCCCTCTGCGCTGACACCCTTGTTTAGGAACCCACAGTTTACTCCGGGGAAGGAAAAGGGGGCTTTCACTACTTGGTGGGAAGTGGCTGGGTGTCACAAACTGCGGGACTTGTTCAAAGGCCAGGATATCAAATCCTTTGACCAATGCAAACAGGACTTTGGGCTAGGATTGGGGGAGGGATACCGATATTCTCAGCTGAGACACTGGCTTTTGAATCCATCATTCATGTCCGCGGCCACCAGGGAACTCACTCCCTTTGAAAAGTAAGTCACAACCGACACAGGAGATAAACACTTGGTAGGCGCATTGTATAGGATTGTAGCAGATGGGCTGTAGAACCAGGGATGGCCTTGCATGGCTCAATGAGAGTCTGCAGTGGGGCATCCGCTAGAGGGGAGCAGTGGTCTCAGCTGTAGGCAGATCTACCCAAACATGTGCGTGCCATCCAGATTCAGGAGATGTGGGTTAAGATAATGGTTCAATGGCATCTCACCATCGGAAAACTGCACAGATATCCAGCCATATCCATGTTATGCTGGAGGGGATATGGGTAACTGAAATCTTGGAGGCACATCTGGTAGGAATGCTCAGTCACACAGCCTTTCTGGGATATGGTCAACAGAGCAATGAACACAATCTTTGTTTATCGAATACCATATGTATGAAACAAGGGCTCCCGGCTAAGCCCGATTTACCCAGGTGGATACACCATTTTTTTAAAAAATGTTTTCTTTGTAGATGGTTTAATTAAACCTTTACAAAATTTACAACAATTGTTAATATTCAAATACAATCTAGAAAATGATAAAAAAAAGAACATTTTTGACATCTAAAAGCATGTGAAAATTACAGTATTATAATACAAACACTGTCATCTAGGTAATAGTGACATAACAATTTCAATTGCATATTCAGATGATATTCAAAGAATTTGGCAGACATCTTTCAAAAATCGAACAGCCATCTTCAAATATATACTACAGCCATGCATAATTTCCCACCCTAGAGTTTCAGTTAGCCCTTGATCTATTGAATTTACAAAATATTTGATTTGTGCTGCCATTAACGGATTACATTCTAAAAGAAGGTGATATATAGTTTCTTCCTCTCCCGGCACATGACAGAACCTGCAAAGAAATTCAATGGTAGTTGTCTCTCTATGTATGTTTCTAGTCCGAATCTCCATAACTTTGCATGTATTACAAACATTAAAACGAAAACGCATAATCTCGTTACGGGGAGCACGACCTGGATATTTTTGGAGATATGGCTCAACCTCCCCAAAAGCTTTCTAATGGGTTATTAGATGAGAATATAATTTTGAGTTGGCCACCTTGGAGATGGTGTTAGACCAGTCTACACATTGAAGCAGTTTTTTTCACATAGACAGGATTTTTAACCAAGGTATCAGTATCCAGCCCCAACTTCGAAAGGGTTTCCTTACTTGAGATGTTCAATTTAATCAATCGGTCAAGTCCACACGTACCAGCGTTAAGTCCTTGGCCTAGAATTCTGTATAGATTATCGCCTGAATCATACACTAGTCTTCTATAAAGAGATAGCCTACGCCACTTTATCCAGAAATTCCAGGTAAGAAGTCCCAGCTCATAATGTAGAACTTCCACAGGAATGGATTTCGGTAGCCAACACATGCATCCCTTTAATACCTTCGATTCTATTTTTGCAATTTCTATCATTATGGCATCGGGAAAGATTTCTACACCATAAACCATTTTAGGGGAAACTTTTAGCCTAAAATAACGAAGCAATGGCAAGATGGAAAATTTGCCAAATTTTGAATCTTATTTTTTTTTTTTTGTTATGCTATCAGCGGATTGCTTTTAGATTGCAGGTGCTCTCGATACAACCCTTGATTATTTCTATTCAGGATCGGGAAACCAAGGTACATTATTGCCGAGTGGACCTTCAATTTTTCATTATTCAACCACCAGGAGTGAACCTTCCCACTTTTCTTTGGGTTCTTGTAAGAAAGAGTAACAATAATCATTTTACTTGGATTTATTTTAAGATGATTTACTGCCGTGTATTCATAAAAGGCAATAATCATATGTTGTAAACCTTTAGGGGACTGGTCCATGAGAAGGAAGTCATCGGCATATGCTACCCAGGGAATGGGGGTAGTGCCAATTTTCGGAGGAATAAAAGAACTTTTATCCAAACAGATTCCCACTTCCGAAACATATAGGTTAAACAATGTCGGGGCAAAAAGACATCCCTGTCTTAGTCCATTAACGATTTCCAAAGGACCCGAAAGAAGGCCATCCATGTTCAACCTAATCTGTACCCGAGAGTGTAGATGAAGGTGAATTTAGATAGCAAACTTAGGGGCATCCAGAGGGTTTTTAATTTTCCCCAGAGAATGTCTCTATCCATGCTGTCAAATGCCATACTAAGATCTATGGCTGCCAGGTAGATAGGATGAGTCTATTTTCAAAGCCTTAGATTGCAGAGTGGTCAAAAGAGGTCTGCCCACTTCCGTGCCTATCTCCTTTCTAAACCCATATTGCAGGGGTGAATGGATAGATTCTTGTTTCATCCATTGGTTAATTTCCTTTAATATTAATCCCGCAAAGATCTTTGAATCTGCGTCGAGAAAGGCAATACGGCGATAACTCTTCGGGGAACTCCTGCCTTCCTTTTTAAAATTTGGGACAATATATGAAAGATGCCAGGAAATTGATATAGTTTTTGTTCTAAAGACTTCTTTGAACAAAAAATAAAGAATCTTAGCCCAACCTCCCGTATCCCCTTTAAATGTAGCATTTGAAAGTCCATTAGGACCTCCCGCTCTTGAGGAACTAGATGAATTTATTTGGACTTCTATATCCATTACAGAATATTTAACAGACCATGGTAAGGATAAAATCTCACTCCAGTTCCCAGCAGGTGTTTCTTTTCTGTAAACTTGTCTGAAATGCCCCAACCATGCCTGCTCCGATATCGGATTAGTTTGAAAGGTAACTTGACGGGATTCCAAATTATTAAGTAATAACCAAAATTGCCTGGATGAACCATCCCTCAATAAGGATAGCCTCTGCTCGTTATCTCCCTGATAAAGAGAATGCCTGTAGCCAATAAGCCAGTTTTTATAGGTTTGCTTAAGATTTCTGATGTTATAGTTCAATGTATCCATATCAAGGGTAGATTTCCTGTTGTCTTATTTCCTTCTGAAGAGTTGATTTCTTTACTCTGACCTTCCCATCATAGGTGTGGGAATGTTTAGCCCCACACCTAGGGACCCGCTTCTTGACAAAAAGAGAGTCAAGTGTAGAATTTACCAATGTACACAATTGTGGGTACACAGTTATAAAATAACACAATAATCAGGGTGAGAGAAACAGCACACTTTAATAGTTTTACCCCTACGTGCACACAAACATTGATCTCAAATTGTCCGAGGGTCAAAAAAGGTTTTGGCCCCAGGCTTTTAATACACATCTGTTTGTCAAAGAACAAAACAACAACAAGGACAATGTTAAGTGATACGGTTTTGTACAAATACATACAGGTACAGTCCAGTCAAATTGACTGGAGTTGATGAACATAAGACATGTTTCTTCATCTCTACAATCTAAGGAATTTAATATACAGATAACATGTGAGCACAACACAGGTCCACAGTGCACAAATAACAGTGGTGGTGATAAACACTGGTACAAAAAAAGGTTGTTGACACTACTGTGTTTCGGCCAAAAAGGGAAAGCTGTTTAATGAAGCTTGCATGTGGTTGGCCTTCATCAGATTTATCACATGCACAGTCATTTGCTTTCTTCGCTTCCCATTGAGAAGCAGGAGCTCTCAGCATCGGGCTAACACAGACTGTCGTAGCCCGAAATGTGCCACTGGGGTCATACCCCGATGTTTGACAAGAACCACCGGCCCACTTTTTAGGAGCCAAAAGATATCAAGCACATATAGACGCTGATTTTGTGCACATAGGGGTAAAACTATGAAAGTGTGTTGTTTCTCTCACCCTGATTATTGTCATTTATAATTGGGTATCGAATACCAGACAATATAGGGCAGGCTATGCTGGGGACAGGCGGGCACTGGGGAACCTACCCTCAAAAACGCAAAGAAAGGCATGTCATTTTGATGGTTGGCTGCGATGTTGGTGGTGGCGAACAAATGAAAACAGAAAGATGTCCCCACAGGACATGAATGGTTTGGTATGGTTTGGAATTTCGTTGCTCTGCAGAAGGTGACCTATTTGATTCAGGGGATCACCAAAAGTTTCTGATGGACTGGTACATTGTTCTGAAGTACCTTCAAATGGACTCACAAGCCGCCTTGTGCCCGAGGAGACTGCGGTTGTTGGGATTGGTGCGATTACTCATCTTTGGAAGAGGGAATAATGTGTCTGATTCCCACAGGGTTCTCCGGCCTGGAGAGGCGAGGAGTGGCAGGGGGGTCACTACATGGGTGGGGGGGTTCGTCACACGGACTGCTGAAAAAACTCAGAGGGTCAGGACTTGGAGCCGACTCAAAGTGACTATGGGCTCAGGAGGGGAAAAGTGGTGACGAGTTTTGGTTTATACCTGCTGGCTATGGGGGAAGGAGGAGGTAGGCAGGGTGACATGGAGGGATGGGCAAGGGGAGCGTATGCTTTGTATTTGATGAAAATGGCAATAAAATACACTTGAGAAAAAATAATTCACTCGACTGATCTTTCAAAGTTGGTGCAGTAAGCAACATTCACTTAAAAAAATCAGATCACATGACAACCTGCAGTTACAAATCACTGTAATTTTGAGAAAATATATTGAGATATTGATTGTAATGTATGCCAAGTACTTCCTGTGTCCGTTCTCGAGCAAAGATGAATAATGCACATTCCAACAGAGGTTCATTTGGTGATGCCTTAGTGAAGTGTGTGCATTAGGTAACATGCACATTTCACATCCATTCCAATACACACTTTAGCAGTAACCCCTGGGCCATTATTGTCTGTAATGCTCTCTGTTGTGGAGAGTTATAACTGTTAGTACCCTGGCATAGTCTCTGGGGAACTCAAAGGTTTTTATTTAGTTTTTTACTTGAGTAATGGTAAATGGATAGTTTGCCTGATATTTCATAATGTTAAAAAAAAAATTGAAAAGGCAACGAGAACTACACTGATTCATTCTCCATTTTCATGGCAAGCAATTCGGAGGTGAGGCAATGGCAGGCAGCCACCAGAGAGCTAAGTGTACCTTGGGTGAGGGTGGGGTCTTGGTGCTGCGCTGAACCATGTGGCGAATCAGAAGGAAGACCCGGGCCGGAGGACATGATTCACTTGTATTTATTTAAATTAGAGGAAGCACCTCCCTTTCCCTATTGCTAATATCAGAATAACCAAAATCAGTCCTCCGTCGTAACCTGTCCAACTAACTGGCCCGAACACTAGGTAAAAGGAAATAAAACAAAGAAACAGGCTTTCACCCTGAGGTTTGTCAACACCTCGTAGCTGACGCCCCTTGCTTCAGACCATATGCAATGTAAATACTCCACCCAGAGGACAGATCCTGGCTAAGGTGTTCACAGCAGGTCTCCCAAAGAAAATCCAGATTAAATATATGTTCCTCGCAGGGAAAAAAGGTATCAAGTAACTCAGTGCTTGTTCATTTGATTCACCAAAGCTTTCATTGCTTGCCTTTGGTGGCTTATTCGACTTCTCTCACCATGACTGTCGTATCCCGAGTCCCACTTCGCTCCCTCGAGCTATCCCACTCCTGCGTACTGTGAACATTACACTTTTCAATTCAATTTTCTCTTGACTCGCAGTATTATCAACTGTTATGTCTCTCTGGACCCCTCTGGTATTCTGTAAGCTGTTTGCAGGCTCTCTAACCCCTCGACTCCCCTTGCAGCTTTCAGCCAGAGTTTGTGTCCCTTTTTCCTCTCTGACTTGGCAATATGATTCTCTTGATTTTCTATACTCTAGGCTTGGTCTGTATCACTCTGCAGTACCGTTTTAGATGTTCCCGCGCTTCTTAACCCAAAAAAGGAGTTTGGACTTGGATATCCACATTGTAGCAATCCACCGCCTGTTTCCCTTCTTACTGCACGTCCCGCGCCCCTGATTCTTCGTGGTGCTTCTGCCAAGGAGGGTTGGTGACACCTGTGCCGGCAGTATTCAGTTCTCTCTTGTCGCAGCTTTCGGCGCACCCCGCCGGTGCTTGTGGCTCTCTCTCCCTCTGGAATTCTCAACACTGGGGTTGAGGAGCTTTCGGCCCGTTGTCCTGGTCTCAGCAAAGTTCTGCGGGCTACAAGCCCACCACGTCCTCTCTGTGTCCTCGCCTCCAGTTTCCCTGTGTTCCGCACTCAAGCGGCAACATTTGCTCTGCGTGTCTCCCCTCCTGCCGTTCAGCCTCGCATCAGGGAATTTCATCCGCCAACTAAGGAATTCTGTGTCCTTATAGGAGTCTTGGTCCCCACAGGTAACGTGCGTCTGTTTATTTCGTAAGAAATCTGAGGAGGATTCAGCATGCGTGTTATACAAATTGAAAGGCTTTAGCATCTTTACTACTTAGGTGGTCCCCATAAAGGCATAGATAACTCAGCGAAACACAGGTTTGAATCCTGATCCTGCGCTTGGAAGCCACTCGCTGGTATTAAGCGTGTTATAAAAGAACAATTATAATTATAATAGAGTACAGATGTCATAGGACTTCTTAGTTTACCCCAGGAGTCCTTGTCCCCAAAGTGGGATTCTATCCCAATGGGTCCTGTTTGCCCAAACCCCTATGGAGGGTCTTCCGAAGCCCCTTGGGGAGAAGGGGCACATTTCCTGGATTCCTCACAATGAGCAGTACGGTACTCCTGAGGGACACTGTGCCAGTGGCAGGCACCTACTCTGTTGAAATGTAGTGAGCATTGCTGCCAGAACTATACACTTCCCACGCCCATGATGCAAGAGGTTGAACCAGGCACTTGGCACCATGGTGGCCTTTCTGTATTAAGTCTGAGGGTTGGTACCAAGGGTCAGAGTGATCAGCGGAGGCAACACACAATGAGATGTATGTAATACAAGACTAGTATTGCACCAAGAGTCCAGCCTCAGATGTTTTGATAAACTTGTTTGGCAGATGGACGCTACCACCAAAATCGTGGTTGCCAAGGAGGCTTCACCGTTTAGGTACTTATTGAAGTGACATATGTTAGTTGTCACAAACATCTTTGCCTACTGGGCAAACTACACGTAAGAACCTCAACATATTAATAAAGTTCTTCTGGGTTTTGAGCCGAAAGATCATAAATTGATCTGATCAGGATTGATCTGATATTACAATCTTTGTGTTTTGAGTTTATATGACAACGCTACTTAAGAAGAATGTATCAAGACATCAGTGTGAATCTCCTCCAGAAGAAGGTTTGTCCCCTAAACCTGAAGCATCTAAAGACTGTGATATCAGAAATTGCAACATACAACCCTCAAAATGTACAACCAAGAAAGTAATCATTAGATTCCACATAATTTCTGCATAATCATTTTTGGTTGTTGAAGCCTATGCTTATGTGACCTTTGGTATTGAATGCTTCAGAAATGTAATATCAGTTTGTGATTTAGGGCCTCATTACCAGGTCGGCGGTAACCCACTGGTGGTACTGGCGGGTTGGCGCCGTCCTTGAAACACTGAATCCGCCGCTTGACTTCCGGGTGCCACCGGGACATTACAAGTCCCAGCAGAGCGGGAAGTCAGGCAGGGGATTCGGTGGGTCCCCATTCCTGTGGAGTCTCCATGGGAGTCTCCATGGGAATGGGGACTCGGACGCACCGGCACTGGTGCTTCCATGACAACTCTGCCTACCTGGGCCATTGTACCTGGCAGGGTCAGACCTTGTTAGACAGAATCCTGCGCAGTACCCTTAGGAACCACTACACACAATTAAGACTACAAGTGGTAATACAAGTTCACCTTTGGTACAAGCCTGTACTACTATGTTAAAGTGGTAGCAGTAGCGGAGCAGCCAGGCTTATCTCAAGAGTATATGAGCAATAGCAGAGATTACACAAAGGACCACAATTACTGTGACTCAAACAAACACTGACTCAAGGTTTTCAGGTAAAAAATATAAGTATAGATATTTTTAAACCATCAGTAAAACACAGCACTTCTAGAAATTCTAAACCACACGAAAAAATATACTACAACCAACCGATTCTCTTAGCACAGAATAGCTCAAGGTAAGTACCTTGTGATCAGGCAGACCGGTGTTGTAAAACAAGAGCGTTATCGTGAATACATTTGCGATACATTTTTGACAGTTCGGTCGTATTAAAGAAACCCGTATCCGCAGCAAGAAATGTTACCGTGGCAAAACACACTTAGCACCTTGGCTAACCAGCGAGAGTTGGAGGCAAAAATCACACACAATACTTTTGTCAAGGCAGACAGAATCTGAGAACACTTGCTGACAGAAATACAAAAAGTCAATAGGCCGGAGCCAGTGTCAATTGCAACTGGGTCCCTGTTGCCGAGGATCACACAATCATACAGTTCAAGATTCAACATAGCCAGGAATACTTAGATATTGTTCGAAGGAGGAAGCAAAAGTTATAAGGAGGGAAGACCAGGGCAAGCCTTGAAGGTGAAGAAAAGGGATTCACCCTAATTCCTCAAACCGAACACAGTACTTTGTTCAAGAGAAGAGCTGGTGCCACGGCAGTTGTTCCTGGTAGTTTCCTGCAGACGCACGGTTCCTGGAACTCCGGCACGAAGGAGGACGTCTGGAGGGGTCTGCACCACACAGGGATGATGCCGGGAGCAGCAACGATGAATAAAAGGTGTGCTCCTTAAAAACAGGAGAGGCTCTTCAGCTGGCTATCCGGACCACTACAGCAGCGCGCAGCGATTTCACCAAGAAGAGGATCCTCTGGCTGTGGAAGATGAGCTGGTTAACTCCACCAGACTCAAGGGAAGACTCCGGACTGGATCTTCTCTGGTCGTTGAAGGGTAGATAGCTCAGGACTGTAGCAGGGCTTCACCGGGACGGGGTATTTGCAGCAGCCGTCTTTCTCTCCGCTTCTCTTGGGTTACTTGTAGTTCCAGTGGCGACTCTGACTTCTAGCCCAAGAGACCTGCCTTTTATGCGCAAAACCCCCATTCACACAGCCTGGCTGTCAATCACACAGCATGGGGGGGCTGTCCGGCTTGGACCACCACCTTAGCCAATTATGGCAAAGTGCGACTTGGGTTTCCTAGGATACCCTGTGCAGGGGGTGACTACACCCCTCCCTCACATTCAGTCCACCTAGACACCCAGGCACCAAGAGGAGGGCTTCTCTGCAGAAGCCCGCCAAAAGGCGGTGAACAAAGAAGGCAAACCTGGTTTGCCACGCAAAGTAAAACACAAGAAGGACTTTAACAAAAAGAAATGGCGAATAAACCCGACCGGAGCCAAAAGAAAGACAATTTGGTCAAGCGGGTTTATGCTTGAGGCTGCTAACATAACCAAAAGCAATACCACGTTTATATAGTATAATCGTGGTAGAAACGTTAGGGTAGATACCACTGCCACCAGCCAAGTCTAAATGTTAAGAGTGAAACAATCCTCTAGGAGGTACAGATAAAAAGGGCGAAGGATTAACCCAGTACACCCCATCTTACATGGAGTACTGGAAAGGATCTGTGGTTTAAGTGACTAGGTAAAGTTAATGGCAAATTTACTTTTCTCAGGGGGACAGTAGTCAGCCCCAGAGAAATGGAGTCTCAAAGACAACCCTGTGTTACTGCACGGAAGGTGCTGTGTAACACACAACAAAAAAGGGGGGCTCCTGGAGTGGTGTGCTCAGAGCCCAAGATCACACAAGTAGTAGAAACACACATGGCAAAATACAGGTAAGAGTGGACAAAAAGGGGTACACCCTTACCAAGTGGAAAAATAAACTCCAGAAATCCAGCAAAGCTGCTGGGGGACTCACTAGGTGAGGGAAATTAGCCCTAGAAGGAGAATTCTCCCTAACAGACCTGCTGGGCTCTGCGGTCTCAGCAGGCAGACTTGTGGTGTGGCAGTCTGGAAACAAGGGTGCCGGTAAGCTTACCGGCACCCTTGTTTCCGAACTGCCACACTCGTAATGAGGCCCTTAATCTTGTATTCTAATGTGATTGTACTTGATGTGCTATATGTTTTCATGCATCGCACATTCCTTTTGGTGTATATTAGAAACAATTAATTAAGCATATACGTTTAAGGTAACTGTGAAGGGTTTTTATTTATCCATGAAGAGTGTGACACGTCTGCCCTTGTTGAACATGACTTTGCTTTTCTTTGCAGACTAAAGACCCCCCACAAAAGGAAAAGCACAGTTTGTTTCATGAGAACATTTTCCCTAGATACATTTAGGAACAAAACACACTGATCCTAACAGACCAACAATAATGTTGCATGTTTAGCAACTTAACATGACTTGATGTAGCTTAATATAATATCCCAAACCTAAGAAAAATAGCATTCTAAGGATTCTTTCCTCACCCATTTTCCTCATCTGTGATATCCCTTATCCCAGCAGTTCTTCTCAAACTTTCCTGCAACCAGGGGGCACAACACGGCTCTGCAGGGTTATGCCAATCCATACACCCGTAGGCCTGCCATGAACGTGCAGCAAATCGCTTCACGTTTGTCCACAAGGCGAAGCGTGCAGCTCAGCATTCTTATTCAAGGTTGCACAGCGTGGACGGGCGCTCCAAAGAAAGGGCGGCTCCATGCAAGGAAAAGGATATGAAAAAGGAGAAGCATCAGAAAAGGTGGCACTCCCAGAATTAGTTCTTGCACCAACATTCCTCTTCCACTTCGAGGAGAAAAAGCCACTTCGCCAGCACCAACGGGTCCCAATGCATCTGTTCTGACTAGCAGGGCACCCGCTGGGGACCACACCCGTGTGGCTACTTGCTCTGACCTGGACCCGAAGATGATCAAGGTTCCTCTGCACCGACAGACCCTGCCTTCGAGCTCCGAGGCTCCAAATTCGTCGTTGTTGGTGCCAATCATCATCGTTGACAACGGTACTCTGCAGGAATACGCCCCACTCCCTATGGACGCCTTCATGTCAAAGATGTATGACATCTATGATGAGGAGGGCAATATTGTTCCTTTTGGACTACAATCCCTGGGTACTAGGGCGGTGAGGGATATCCCAGATGCACCATCGGGCCCTATGTTTCTTTCTTCCCATGCTTCTCCAGAGAGTGGTTCAGGCCGCAAAGGCTAGCCTGAACGCATGATTTTTGCATTGGGCAGTCTTGCACAGCGTGGCGTGAATACCTCTTCCGCAATGCCGATATTCTCTTACGGCCTGTCGGTGGCTGTGGCCAATGGGACTGAATACATCCCGGAAGGAGAGAGGAGGATTGGTTTCCTCTCCTAGGTCATTAATAGCAAGGATGCGGCACGCCAGATGTTGCAATCAGGACTGGATGGTGCAGACTGTGTTGGCAGATCCATGGCTCTGAGCACAGTGGTCAGACGCCACACTTGGTTGTGGACACCAAGGTTTGCAGGCCGATGTTCAGGCCAAACCGTTGTCTATGCCCTTCGATGGCCAGATCCTTTTTGGAGGCAAGGCTGATGAAGCCCTCCAGAAGATCCTATAGTTGAAGGCAACCGCTAAGTCCTTGGGGCTTGCCGTACAGCAGCCTTCTGCGCAGCCGGCATCTTGAGGCAGAGTTTTTCATCCCTCCACCACCTTTGCCCCAGGAAGCCGTGGTCAGTAGGTCTTTCGATAGTCTGTCGATAGTAGATCTTTTTAGCAGATAGTCTGTAGTACCACTATGTCTTTGTGCTTGGATGATTGTGGCATCATGGCAGCATACAGTTCCCCATTATCATTTGCCCTTTTAAGTTCTGTCAACTATCTGTCGAATTTTCAAGTCCAGTTCTTGAATATGCAACGCCTTGCTAAGAGACAATACAAATTCACAAATCTACGCTGAAGCAAAGGTAGGTTATTTGACACACTAAATAAGCATAATTGCGGCGTATTCATTAATTAATTGCAGCGCGCCAAACCCTCAGGCATCCGGGCGCTAGTTACACTAAGTTCGGGATGACATTTTTCAAAGTGCAAGACTAAGCATACAGATCACAGCATACAGGTGGTTCTTAAAAGCATAATTTGGCAGAGCCATGCCTCATGGTGCGGGGGTCCTGGGGGCTACAACAGGTGTACAAACACGTGAGACAAAATAGGGTAAATGCACAGTCTGGCAGAGCCGTGCCTCATGGTACGGGGGGCTACATCAGGAATACAGATTCATAAGACAAAATTAGGGCGTGCTGCTAAAGTCGAAAGTGGTACATGATACATTGAAGCAGAAGACAAGAAAAAATAAGGTACATAGCAGCCGTGTTACCAGTTCGGTAATAGTCTAAGAGTCTAAATCAAGAGCGTCTCTGACATGATCCGGTGTTGCCCAGGGCCGAGAAGCCCAATTGAGTGTGGTATGATACTAGATTAGAAAGGTTTACCAGAGTGTTTAAGAGAGGAAGTCTGATGCGTAATGGACATGTGCCTTCCAGGTTTAGTACTGGGTTAGGGACAGCAGGATGAGGTGCAAAGGACAGAGCAACAGTGCATAACAGGGTAGCGCTTAAACTTACTTAGGAGGCAACGTGGGTAGTCAAGTATTTGAGATGGGTCTTGTACTCTGAGACATGAGACAAAACCCTGAGATACAGGTTTGTTTGGCTTGACGAGCGCTGACCAGTTATGATAGGTTATTTATAACGCGCTTAATACCCAGAGGTTTCTAAGCGCGGACCTGGGGATCGAACCTGTGGTGCTCTGTGACCTCTTGCTTCCAAGGCGAGCACGTTGCCCCTGAGCTATCCACCTGAGAAGATGTGGGATGATATGCCTTGCTCCCGTGACTTGCCCGCTGTCCGGCTTCGTCGCCTGCCAATTTCCCCGCAGTTCCTTCACCATAGCAGAGAATGTGTTGGGGACATTTTATGGGTACACTCTGGTGTTTGGTACTAGCCGAAACAGACATTATTTTTTATTTTATTATCTGTTTATTGGCATATATGCAGTATCACATTACAGGAGCAATATTGGATGAACATAGTACCCTGCTACAGATTGAACTTCAACCAAACCAGCAACCAAAAAACCTGGGCATCTTACTGCCAAATACAATATTACAATGGCACTCTGAGAACAAACCAGGGGGGCCTTGAAGCCGTCCCCACCAAGTGGGCGAAGAAGGTCCCAGCATCTGCCAGAAATGGGGACTACATTTAGGAAGGGGGAACAACCACATCCCCCTCAGTATTCAATAAAGCACTTCAGAAGGGACTGTAAGGTAGGCATGGTATCAAAACAGTGAAGACAGACACAAGTGATCACAGTTCATGGGTGTTTATTGAACTTCAATTGGGTTTGAATAACGCCCATCTAATCCTAAATTTAAAGATGGGAGCAAGCTACGTCCATCAAATAATAATGAACACAGTCTTAGTAGAGTCTGATCAAAATAAAAGGGCCTATACTAATAAACTTATTGCCAGTCCTTACTTCTGAATGCAAATGGTGTGGGAAACCATGTTAAACAAAAGAAAAGTGTTCAAGAAATAAGTCAGGATAGTTGAGACGCTGGCTTCCCTGACCCACGTTTTCAGCACGGACAAGGCGGCACACTCGAGCTTAGCAAATACTCTGCCTTTTCTAGCACGAGGATGCAGTTCAAAATCTCAGTATCAGGATCTTCTGTGCCAAAGTCTCTTTGCCATTCAAAGTCTCATATTTCAGAGGGCCTGATGAAACAAATATTGAAAGTTCCTTTCTTTTCAGGATTCTCCTATGCACAACTTCTCTGGTGATTCACTTCACCCCGGGTACCCCTTCGCCGTGCTCAGACTGACTTTAACACAAAACTTTCAATTGGTCTCCCTCTGCCGGGCTCGGACCAAATTGATCAAATTGTTCAAACTTTCTTTACTATATCAAAACCAAAGACTTTCGACTGTGCCCAGGATTTTTCTTTGCCCGTCGCAGGACCACTTCGATTCAAATTCTTTGATCCCTTCTTAATATGGTCCCTTTAGCTTTCACTTCTGCCACTTCTCAGCTGGACACTTGACAAAGACCTTTGATTACCCATGCTGTGCCGGACCACTCTGTCAAAGGTATCGTATCAAACATCTCTTCAAAGTTCAAACACTCATCAGCAGTTCAACTTTACTTGCGTCTTTTATCACACGCGTTTTAACAATGTTAATTCCAGCGCTCACCATACAATGTTGCTGTTTGCAACTTTGGCTTCAACACAGACCGGTCTTGCATTGGTCCCCCAACTCATCGGCTGTGTTGATTTCGCTGACGCTGCTTTGTTCTTGGAGCCAAGGACGGTACCACAGTGGCTGCTTCTTCTCCCCGCTTTGATTAGTGACGTGGGAGGGCCTCTAGTATCCCCTACAGACAATACAGGGTTCTTCAGCCTGGGTTTCTGGTCTTATGCTTTCTCATCTCGAGGGCTCTTGAAAGTAACAATTTCTTGTCGGAAAGGTCAAGGTAGCTTCCCTCCTTGCTATCCCCTCCTATTTTGCCATCCTTCCTTCGCTCACCTGCCATCTTGAAACTGCTGTTTCCTCGTGTGCTTTCCCTCGCTTAGAGTGTGTTTTCGTGCCCTGCCTTTTGTCCGTGTGAGGAAGCTTAATGGAACTCAGGTGTGAGTGATGGTCAGTAATTGCCTGACCTCGCGTGACCATTGTATTGGGACACATCAGGTGTACTGCTCAGGTGTTAGTCTATTTTCTTCCAGAGCAGGCTGTCCATGAGAAAGTGTTTGTGCAGGAAAGGGGTGGGGGTAAAGTTCCAATGTATCCTGTCTGATAGGATGGGGTAAAGGTGTTACAGGAAAGAGAGGATACCGCCTCTCACCATCCGGTGTCCCATTCCCACTCCCGAGGACCCCACACTGAGGTGATCCACCCCCAGGAACTGGATCCAAAAGTGATGGCCGTGTCCTGGCCACCTGGATGACAGATCCTCAGGGACCAGTGGGTGAGACAACTTCTGGTTTCTCAGAGAACACATCACTCACAGTGCCTTGTCACCAGAAGGACCAAACATGGCTACAAGGAGCGCATTCCAGAGCTCTATATTGGTGGAACATTCCAGAAGGCACGCCGGCATGGCTCTGTGCCACACTACAGTCTTAGCAGTGCTCCACCGTTGCAAGACTTCAGCCACAGTGACTGGCTCGGGCCGCCTGCCATTTTCCGAGCAAGCGCAATTCTCTTTGCAAGCACACATGCCAAATCCATATGTTTAATTACGTGTCTTACTTTATGGGGCCTACCATAAATTCTCAGCAAACATTCAGCTGGAGTCCACTTGATACACCAGCTCTTACAAGTGTTAGTTCAACATAACCCCAGAGGCCCGCACATTCAGGCAGTTCCAGAACATATGCAGCAGGTCTGCAGGGGCAGGGACATGTCCACACCACTGGCAATCTGACAGCACCCTGCTATTAAACCTGGCGACCCTAGCAGGAGTCATGTACATGCGATGGAGTACATTGAGCTGTATCAATTGAAATCTTGCGCGCTTAATACTTAATACTTAATTCTGGATACGCGCTTAACAAAAGGTAGTACAGCTTCCCACTGCTTATCCTCCAGCGCTATCCCGAAGTCCAACTCCCAAGCCGCTCTAGTCTTTAAGCTGCCAGAGTCTTCCACACACAAGAGGCCACTGTACAGGAGCAATACCGGTTTCCAGGCATCCTCTATGTCATACAATAACGCCAGTGACCTGCAGGGCTCTGGCTCTGCTGGTGTCATGCCTTCCACAACACTTCCCTCTAGCATACCTCCACCCCTACATCCAGGCACCCCAGACAATCCCTCTACCTTGAGCTCCCCTGCATCCACCCAGCGGCGGCATATCGATGTTAGGCGTCCAGTTTCATCCTTTACTGACAGCCTGTTTGTACACCGCATTCGATGCCCTTGGTGCTTCTGGCCGCAATGGAGAATGCGGTTACCATGGGGACGAGGCACAAACCACTGCCGTGCAACGTGGAACATATCACGTGACCTCGCACTCCCTGATCATGTGATCAGAACAGGACGTTTATAAGAAAGTCCCTCATTAACAACTTTGCTTATCAGCTGTTTTCAACAGTTGCTACGCGGCTCCTCAACCCTGTTACCTTGGATCTGCTTTCTGGCTTCTGGACTCCTGCTTCGACCCCGCACTGCTTATGCATCACATTTTGGAATTGTTCGCCCGATCCTGCCAATTACTTTGCTTTGTTTCTTGGACTGCGCTCGGATTCCGTTTGGCTCTGTTACTGTCCTGCAAGGTTATTTGGACTCGGACCGTTCTTAGTGGATCCCTCCGCCTAAACCCTCATTGTTTTTGTCAGAGTAAGGAACCTCTGTCCTCCTCTGCGGGAACCCGTTACGGCTGTTTATTTGCACCTTCCAGGCAGCCCTCAAGACCTGTTACCCTTAAGAGCCGACTCAGATCTGCTGCTGCTGGATCCACATCCCACCTCCCCAGTTGTAAAGACAGAACTAGACATCATTACAGCACATCACCGCTCTCTTCTAGGTAGGTGTCCCTTACTAGTTGTAATATACTATTGCTGCACTACACTATTAGTGGTTAACCATTGTCTTTCCCTACAGCGGTCCGGGTTCCTGTGTTCCTGCTCTCACTTACCTGTGGCCCTAATTGTCATGATGCCTACCCCCGGAGCACCAGGCCAGGCCCAGCACCCCCGGAAGCAGGCATCATGCCCTCGGGTAAAAGCCCAGCAGCCCCTTATAGGGGCTCTTTGGACTCAGTCCTGGCGCCTTTGGCGCCAGGCTCATGTTGGACGTCAGTCCTGGCGCCATAGGCGCCAGGCTCATAAAGGGAGGTGTTTTGTGCACTTACCTGATGCAGACCATGTTGCACGCTTCAGGCCTCCCTGAGACCTGAAAGGGACTATTTTTTCATAGGGACTATTTTTTCACTCGGGCGTGGCCAGGGAAGGATACATACCTAGTTGGGGAAGGATACATACCTGGGACTTCTTTGGAGGCTATTTAAGCCACGCCCAGACAGCAGCTCATGCTTCGCGTTGTTCTGCTTCCTGCAGCTTAACGCTCACCGTGTCTGCTCCTGCTCCTGGACTCCAGCCACGCCCGCCTCGAACCTGGAAGACCTGCAAGGAAGGAAGAGAAGAGAAAGGTGAAAACCAAGGACTATTTCAAACGTCTTACCTGCATCCGGAATCTTCTCACCAACATCCCTGAAGAAAGACTTCCATTTAAAAGCATTGCGTTGCTCGCTGCAGCGCCACGCTTCACTCACCTGTCCCCGAGACATCTCCCGGCTCCATCGCGGCTGTCAGCATCGGACGCCACATCTCTGCACCTAGGGGAGAGAGGAAGAAACAAAAGGTGAGCAGAAGGAACACAGAAGGAAAGCCTGATTAACAGCCATAATACTTACCGGCTTTTCTTCCACATTTCGGGTCGCGCCGCCCCGTTGGCAGGTACCGTACCCCAGCCCCTATGGGGAAAGGACAAGAGACATTTCTGGGGAATGATAAGGACATTTAGAGGGATCGCCCTCATCACTACTCACCTCGGCAGTTTAACCCCTCGACACATCGCCTTCATTCTGCACCTGAAATAAAGGACAGATCACAGGTTAGAAAGACAACATAAAGGGGGCCTCACTTGAACTTTGAACTTTCATACTTACGGCGCATTGCTCAGGAAAGTCAAGTGGATTTTGCCAGCGCCCTTCTGAAAACCAGTGAAGTAACTGGACGAACGCGCGCCCCTGCACCAGAAGCAGGATGGAGAGTTCATCCTTCCAAACCATAAGGTGAGCTTAAACCGGGGTTTGGAGGAAGTTAGAGAGGAACGAAGGGGGAAAGAGGGGAGCTAGCACACTATTCTGCAGACTGTTAATCCCCTTTCTCATCTGCAGAAGGATATTCCTACAGGCCAGGCAAGCACGATTTGGAGGTCCTGTCCAATCGGTGTTCCGGGTCCTGCGCATCACGCTAGAAGAGGCCACAGCAATCCGGACTAGACCAGCGCCCCCGTGGGAACCAGGTGAGCGTTACACTAATAACCGGTAAGCAAGTTTATTATATCTCTCTAACTGGTGATTCAGGACGGAGGTTTTCATAGTTCATGTGGTTGCAGTACTTGACAGCTGGCAATTCAGGCAGTTTCTTCTTGGCCAACTTAGTGGTCCTCAGAGCGGAAACAGATATTATATGAACATTCCCTGTTAGTGATAGCTTAACGATTTGTGCACTCTAGTCCATAAGTTTGCCCAGGATCCTGAGGTGATATTGGCCTCCAATTCCTCCTCCAATTTTCTTCATGTAATGCATTGGTACTGCCCGAAACATTTTGTTGAGCAATTTGTATGTGTGCGAGATTCGTTTCTTGTGTAGTCAAGCCAAAAGGGTGAGTTCTAAAGGAGTGGCCTGATGTGTGCTTGCTGCTCCTATTTGTGGTTCGAGGCCCAATGCCGAATTTGGGTATATCGGAATCATTCGCTAACAGGGAGGCTGAATGCTCCCTTGAAAGCCTCAAAGTCTAGTGCAGAGCCGTGGGGATATAGCTGGGCAAAGTGCTTAAACCCTCAATGTTTCCACGTGCTAAAGATCTGTTATGCATTCCGGAGTGAAGTCTGGGTTTCCAAATACTGGGGTCTTAGTCCTAGACTTCTACCGGCTGTCTAGTCTGTTAGCCATGTGCAAATAATGAAGACCTGTTCTAGATAAGAGGGGAACCCCCTGACCTTCTGACTGAGGATGGGTGTAGACTCTCTAGGGTGCTCCATGACATCTCGCTCTAATACTGGCCAATGCAGTGAGTCTTGAAGCCCCATTGTAAAATTGGGGAAATTTGTATGGCCCAAATGTATCTTTTAACTTCTGACATTCCTAGCCCTCCCAAAGCTCCCCTCCTGACAAATCATGTTGCTAGGATTCTAAGTCGCTTTTTGTCTCATACAAATGTTTAAATTCTTTGCTGTAGGGAATGAGTTGATCCTACTGAGTATTGAATTATTGAATAGGAAGTCCCTGGCATATATAAACAATTCTGGTATTGAGGTTCATTTTCATTGGTGATACCCGGCCGAGCCAGGAAATTTCTTGAGACGACCATCTGCCTAAATCATCTATCAATTCCTTAAAAAGCAGGGTGATGTTGGCCTTGTACAGACTGTCCAATTCTAATGGATCCCTTCCTCTCATGTATTCCTCATCTATGCTGTCCTATCCAGAGGGCAGCTGTTCTTGGGAAACATTTCTGCCACCATCGGGCGCTAGGCGTCGCTTCCGCCCCATGTCTCTACATGCCCAATGCTGAACGTCCTGAAATGTTGCCTTGGTGATGGTGTAACCCACCGTAGTGCACTCGAGAGGCGCACTGTCCGAATTGAAGTAAGCGCTGACCCTGCAAGCCGCACCTGAGAGCAGCAGCAATCCAAACGCTCGATCACAATGATTGAATCCCATAGCTACAACCGCAGAGTCTGTGTAGAGAGCTTCAGAGGATTTTTTATCACTGCACAATGTAAGTGACTTCAATCCAGAACTCCAACTAAGTCAATGCCTAGTATGGGATGCCCAATGGAAGCCCTTACTTATATATTTTTATGTCAAAGTTCTTCAAATCTGGATGATGAACCCTTATATAACGCCCCTCTTTGAATCCCCCTAACCTCACTGAGTCAAGAAGTAGGTTTGTTTTGCAAATTAAAAGGTTTATTCGAAGAATGGAACAATATATAGATTACACTTTTATGAATATGAATAATATCTGAATGGCACACTTATGAATATGAACAATGATCAGCAATGGGTAATATTACAATATCAACAATCTCTTTAATCAGTTAGGAGTAGGAATAGAAAGGATAAGGTAGCAGAGAATACTTTGTATGATTCAAGGAAATGCAATGATGGGAAAGAATGCAACACAGAAATAAACTTGATATGATTTCAATCAAAAGATAATATGATAACTTTTTCCCGTTATTACTCACTCCCCCCACTATGCAATATGAAGAGATGGAAATGAGGGCACACAGGTTTCAGGAATACAATCAATAATGCAGTTCAATCCCAGTTCCCTCAGTAAGCTTAGAGAGAACAGGTATGATTTTAAAGCAGGTCAAAAGGTTTATTAATGTGATTGCAATGAATGGGAAAATATGCTAAAATGATTTTAATTCACTAAAGGAGATTCAGCACTAGCGAGAATTACTTTGGATTGGTAAAGGTCAACACTAGCAATGATTCATGAATGATTATCAGATTGAAAACGAAATTCAGCAGTTGAAAACCATAAAAAGCTATTTTGACAAGTGGTGAAATTGAGCTAAATTGCTAATTCGCTGCACTTTTTCCGCATGCGTGAAACGCGATTACGGAAAAACTATAAGGAGGTTTTTGTGAAGGTAGATTTTTCAGAAACAAAGTCAAGATTTCCAAATGAAAGATTGTGCTTTACAGGTTAGGAATCAATATGGACTTATACTAAGGGCTATGAAACTACAAGATACCCAACGGGACAACCACCAGAAACAGGGCGCCTTCCGCTCTGATTGTTGTGCGTCAAGACACTTGAAAAAATATCAGCGCATAGATGATTATTGCTACAATTATCACAGACTACACAATGAGAAAGGAATTCAGGACGGACACAAGACTCTAGAATGCAGTTCTGGATAGGTTGAAATGGATGGAATAGGATTGCTTTAAACTAAGAGATGACAATGTACAGTTCTATACTAGATACTCACTCCTAGTTTTGGAATGGAATGGGCCCCGTCAAAGATCTGGTCAAGGGTTTGGCTGGGAGTCTCTCACCACCGGACAGGTCTCAGGCACTGGGTTCTGCTCTACGCATGGCACTAGGATCTGTGCGGCCCCTTGGACTGGATCTGGCGGGTTCTGGATACAGCTCTGCTCTCTGGGTCTGGATCTGGGTTCTAGCACAGGGTTCTTAGCTAGAATAGCAAAACAGCTCAGCCAGGCTGTTGGATGTGAGCCCCTTGGAAGTTTAGGGGTTAGAATCAGGTTGCAAAAGATTCTGAAGGCCTCTGAAAAAGTTTCAGCTTGTGGGTTAGGCCTCTCTGCTTCAAAGTTCTAGAGATTGGTTCTAGAGTTGGATCTATGTCTGGAGTCTTCCTGCAGGATGCTTTGCCAAGAAATCGGTTGAGAAGTGGAAAGTGTGTGCCCTATCTGTCCTCAGCAGTCCCTATTTATGTATTTCCAAAGTGGGTAGGGAGGCTGATTCTACAATGCCCAACCCTCTAAGGATCTGAAAGGTTAGAGGATTCCCTGTCCCCTGATTGGAGAAAGGATCAGCGTGTCATCCTGTGTCATCTTTATGGCTTGGGGGAAAACACTCCGCTTGGTCTCTGTACAGCATATCTTATTTTTCATAAAACACATATTTACAATATACACAACTTGTTAATACCACATAAATCACACGCCAGATTAATTAATTTACATTTCTGTTCAAATCTCATCTTCCTAAGAGCTTTGGTTCAGAAATGACCACTTTTTGCGCTTTTGGTGGGTTTCTCAATATTATTTGTGCACCAATTTTTAGACATGCATTCACACCCCATCTGAGCACAATTCTGTAATTTTTCGGGTTCCTGGCATAAACACAGTAGCTACAATATGAATAATTCCGGGGTTTGGTCTCAGAACATCGCACGGAGTCCAGCTAAGTCTTCAACTGTGAGCGAATTTTTCATTTTAACAATCTCAAAGTTTCACATTTTTGTCAGTTCGGTACAATATTTGATAAGCATTTTTCTAAAACATACATTTGCTGTGCTTTCTGAATCCACACAATGGTTTGTCTCCGCCTCCAAGGTCTGGGCTGACTCAGAGGTCACATATCCTTTTTACTGCCAGCAGTTTGTTTGTCAGTCACACCAAAATTAGCATTTTCTATTCAGCCCAAGGATTCCTTTGTCTGCACCGAGAGCAACAGGCCAGGGTGCCACTCCCAGTTCCTTTTAACACCAGCCTGTCAATCTCTTAGCCAAGGGCAGTGGGAAGTCTCCTTTGTCCAAGGAGAAGGTGTGGAATTCGTTTGAACACAGTGTGGGAAACTTTAACTCTTAACCCAATGTCTACAAATTGTCTTTTCTTATAATGTAACTCATATTTTTAACACATACATTAAACAATTTCTTGCTTCAAGCCTTTTCATAATATGGTTTTAAATTGTATCCACCTCTTAGGCTTCTGATAGCAAGTCTTTCTTTGGCATAGTTGGAGTTCCATGTTCAACTTTACCCAAAATGGTTTTAAAACGCGGCTTCCGGTAGAGGTGAGTAACAGTATTACACCCATTTTTGACAGATTTCTTCCAGCAAGCAATCCTCAAAAGTATACTTTGTTCAGATATAGATACACTTCTGTGGACCTTATATTTATGTAGATTCTAGAAGGAGAATGATGTTGACCACCCAATAAGGAGGTTGGATCTTTTCGGGTGGTTTGTAAGCCATGATTTCTACACATTTTTGACAATCAAGAAAACAGATTTCCACACAGCTCTGTGTTTCTTTTTGGCAATCAGCATTGCTTTTTCAAGTGATTTCAGGCTACTTTGTGGGTAGCCTAATGGTGGGTTTTGGCAGTGGTCTCCTGTGTTACCACTGACCTAGGCAAAAGTAGATGGTGGTCTTATTTTTCAGGTTTTCACTGTATATTTTCTGGTGATTTCTGGCGAGCAGCCTGCTTTCCGGCAGCCATCATGATGTTTCTGCTGCCAGCAATGCACAGTGATGTTGCAGGGCTTGGATTAGTGGGTTAAGACATCCCACAACAAAAGGACAAGAATGCGGGATGCCCACATGTACAATTGAGGATCTGGACCACTTTAGTCTTCCGGATCTAGCCTCTCCACTTGAGAGGTCTCCAGCCTAAAGACAGGATAATCCTCCAGTCCTGATGTGTGAGGATTCGTAACACAATACATCACCATTTTCTGCAGAAAGAGTTTCTTCGTCCATTTCTATTAAGTTCAAACTTTTGGTTCAAGAAGAAGGGATGTTGATCCCGAAACGCGTCAGCCTTTCTATTTGAACTATATATATACATTATCGATACTCACTAACACATTTAGTTGATATTTGACTTAGTTTCTGCATCCAATGAACAAATGAAAAACGATTTGTTACCCCTATTAAATTATTGTGTTTTTTACTAATTGAATGCCTAGTTTGTTACTTACAGACTCACGCATTATTAAGTAGCATTAATCTACACACTCAAATTTGTTGAACCATCTTATGATGGAGTAGTAACAGTGTGCAGGGGAAGGCAGGGCTCCTACCTTTGGATCCTCTTTTCTTTTATCTACAATGCTGAACAAGTCATGGCCAGTAAATTTTGAGGCAACGCACCCGTGACCTTGCTTCCTTTTATCGGCACGCTGTTTACGTCAGGAACACAGTTTTTGAGTTATTAAAATATTTGTCGATGCCATGCCCAATCAAATGAAGGCTTATGGTTTTAAACCTTGCGCGAATTGCGGCTGCCTGATGTCAGTATCGGATCTGCACAGTATTTGCCTGTACTGTGGTGAGAGGACCACAACACCCAAGACTGCGGTTCATGCCAGCCCATATACCTGAAGGCCCTTGGTGAAAAGGTGGCGAAGATCTTCACCTACTTTCACAAGACTACACGTGGTCCAGTTCAAGGTCTTGCGTCCCGGATCCGAGCAGAGATCACCACCATGCAATAAAAGGAGAAAAATCAGAAGAAGAAAAAGCACTGCAAAAAAGTCCCACTCTCTGAGCAGATCTTTCCACCAGCCTTCCTCTTCTTCATCTATGAAAGAGCCACTGCCCCAGGGGAGTCCCCAGAAAAGGCAGCTCAGTTACCTTTCCTAAATCAATCCTCCATCCCAAAGGAATGGGAGAATTTTTGCCTCAAGATGCTCAACATCTTTGTGCTGGTGGCTTCGGCCTCAGTGACGATGGCGCCAATGACTTCGGCCTATGTACCGAAGGTTTCACTGGCACCAACAGGACCCACTGCGTCCTCTAGGACTGGCAAGGCACCCGCAAGCGATCACTCTTGCATGCCTAGAGTCTAGCACAGATCCAAGAGGGGATAAAGCCTCAGTGTCGACCAAACTTCGTCTTCGTCGTAGACCCTGGGGCTTCTCTGGAATACACCCCTCTCCCTTTGATGGCCTTCATGTCAAAGGTGTATAAAATCTATGACGAAGAAGGAAAACCGGTTCCATTTGGCTTGGAAACTGTAGTCTCCAAAGAGGGGAGAGACTTTCCAGAGGATTTTTACGGGGAAGGCAAAGATTCACAGGGGAGCTGGCCTCAGATCTTCAGAAGGCCAGTGGTCTTGACACCTGCCCTGAGCTTTACACCCTTTCAGCCCCAACTCCTGGTGAGCCTCAGGAATTCTCCCAGAGGATGATGGTAAGGTGGCTGATACCCTAGGGCTATCAAATACATCCAGACTGAATTTTCGGTTTTTGAATCGACCGACATCCTGGATAAAGGCCCCAAGAGAGTGTTGGCTCCTGTAATGGAGGTGTGGGAAAAGCCTGCCTTTGCATCTGCAGTTGACAGGTAACTGGCCAGAAAACACTGTCCTACGCCCTTGGATCTAGCCTTCTTGTCCACTCATGTCACCTCGAGAGCTTGGTGGTACAGGCTGCAATGCAAATCTGAAATCATACGCCGTCCCTTCTCTTCCTCCTGACAGAGGAGTAAGCAACTGGACGCCGGGGGGAAAAAAAGGTTTTTGCATCAGGTAGCCTTGCCCTTTGCGCAAACAACACCTGTTGTACCCTGGTGAAGTTCTCATTTGGTCTACGGTCCACAGTGACCAACGCAGCAGACCACATGCCTGCAGGGAAGATAAGAGAGGGTTTCCTGTCTATGGTCCAGAGAGGCCTCTAGTATGACTCTGCAGTCAGGACGAGATACTGTTGACTGTGTCTGCCGATCCATGGCCACAAGGACTGTGTTCAGGCGTCACTCATGGATGAGGATGTCGGGCTTTGTGCATGATGTACAAACAAAGCTTTTAGACGTGCTCTTTGATGGAAAAAAACCTGTTTGGGCCAAGGCAGATGAAACCCTTCAGAAATTCCAGTCCTCCAAGGTTACAGCAAATTCATTGGGTCTGCTCCTTCTGCGAGGGGTCAGTGTTATCGTCCCTCAGCCTCCTATGCCCCACATGGTCGAAGTCAGGCAGCCCCAGGAAGACGGCAGGGCAGACGCTTCCCGAGGGAAGGGCTAGAGGTGCCCCCAAGGTTAGACCAGCTGCAGCCACTGTTCCCTCTTCATCACAGGGTGCAAACCTTTGAGAGGTCTTCTGCCCCTGTCAGTGGCGGGGGGGCTTCCCCATTCGGCTCGGAATAGCACCAAACCACGTCTGGTGCTTGGGCCTTACAGGTCATTCAGCAGGACTACTGTCTCCCTTTCATGTTACATCCCACGGACCATGGCCCTCATACCAACCCCTTGCTTCAGGACCCCATCCTCTCAGAGGAGGTCCATTGGCTTCTCTCAAAGGGTGTGATAAAACCAGTACTGCTTGGAGAACAGGACAAGAGTTCCACCTACTTTTTGGTTCTGACGAAGGACAGGGGTTTGTGTCGGATACTGGATGTTAAGCTTCTGAATTTTACCTACTGTGAGAAACTTGAAGGTGTCTCACCCTCTAGTACACAGGGATCTGTTATACAGGTGGCCAGGACACAGCCATCGATTTTGGATCCAGATCCTGCAGGTGGACCAGTGCGGGAGGATCACATGGATGAGGGGTCCTCGGGAGTGGAAGTGGGGCACCGGAGGGTGAGACGCGGTATCCCCTTCCTAATAACAGCTTTTCCCCATCCTACACGGTAGGATACCTAGGAACTCAAACACCACCCCCCCAACTCCCTTTCCCGACACACACACTTTTTCACAGGTCATGCAGCGGGTCAAGCTCAACCCTGTGCACATTCAAAATTCTTCGATAGTTTGAAGGGATCTGAGCCCAGAAGAGGATGATCCGGGGGTCAACTGCGAACGAACTCTTGGACATTCATGTGAAAGGGGTCTGAGCCCGGAAGAGGGGGATCCAACGTGAAACTTGCATCTGAGCTCAGGAAGAGGGGCATCTGGGGTGAACCGTGAGTCACCCAAAAAATAATATTTTGAACTATGTTTTGAAAGGGATCTGAGCCCAGCTGAGGGGGATTCAGGGGATCTGAGTCCGGAAGAGGGGTGCAATGTTGACCTTTTGTTTGAAAGGGATCTGAGCCCGGCTTAGGGGATCCAAAGAAAATATTGTTTACGTGTTGTTTTACGTACACTAGGCCCTCTGAATCAAGAGACTTGCAAGACGCAAAGGGACTTGGACATCAGGAGGTCCTGAACTGTGAAAAGAGAACTGTATCCTTGTGCCATAGAAGCCAGAATGTGTGCTTGGCTTGAGTGAACTGTATTGCTCCGTGCTGAAAATGTGGAGAAGGGAGGCCAACGGCCCAATTATCCTGGCTTATCATTTTGCGCACACTTCTTTCTTTTTCATGAACTTCACCCCACATTATTTGTAAATTAGTAGTAAGGATTGGCAATAGTTTCTTTTTTTAGTATAAGCCCTTTTTAATTTGACAAGACTCCACTAGGACTACATTGTTATTATTTTATGGTCCAGATTTAGGTTCAGATGGGTATTTATCTCACCAATAAACACCCTTGAACTATGGTCACTTGTGTCTGTCTTACTGCTGATACCATGCCTTCCTTACAGTGCCCAGTCATTAAAAGCATAGGAAGTACCTGAGGTGTGTAGTGGGCTAGCATCACTACTAGTTCAAGCTCCTGCCGTTCGGTCTTTCTTTGGCTCTCAGGGTTTTCACCAAGCTGCTAGCAGCGGTAGCGGCTTGGCTTTGGAGGGCAGAGCATTCATGTGTTTCCCTACCTTGCTCATCTGAGCTCACTCCCCCAAACTAGTGTTGGAGCTGATCCATACATACAGTCTGTTGCATGGCTTGGGCTTTTACCTGAATTTCAAAAAGTCTCAGGTTTCGCTGTCCCGGTTCCTCCGATTTATCGGACATTCGCCTGGGCAGGGCAGTCCCTCCCGAGGACAGAATGGTTGTTAGGGAGAATTCTCTGTATAGGCTAATTTCCCAAACCTAATGAGTCCCCCAGCAGCTTTGCTGGATTTTTGGGGTTTATTTTTTTTTCTCCTGCTAAGAGTGAGACTCTCTTTCTCCCACTCTTAGACATGATTTGAGATATCCTTTGACTTTGTAATATGTTTGATGGGCTATGGGGTCTTTTACTCTATAGGGTTTCATGTGGTTTTTGGTAAATGTGTTACACAGCACCCTCAGTACAGTAACACAGGGGTGTCACAGTGACCCCCAAACATAGACTCCATACCCTGGGACTGACTACTGTCTCCCAGGGCAGGTAAAGTCACCATTGATTTTACTAGTCTTAAATTGTGAACAGAACCAGTACAAACCATCATATTGTGGAAGTACTGGTTGGGGTAATTAGATTGCCCCTGGGTCTGTTTTTCGAGGGGGCACTGTGCAGTCCCCCCTCGTCGAGTTTCTGGCTGGTGGCAGTGGTTACCATGCAAAATATTCCACCGGAATATTTCATATGGGATTTTCCCATTAATTTTAAACGCACCACTTTCTTTGGTGCAATGTTAAAGATACCGCCGGGTTATTTATTTAATATTTATTTCCCGGTTGGGTCTTTTTGCCAGGATTCCGTTTTAAAATGGCGTTTGTGTTCGCCTCTGTAACTCCAACCCAAGTCGAGCCCTTTGTTCCACTTTTTGGCAGGCTTCTCCACAGAAGCCCTCCAAAGTGGTGCCACTCTGTCTGGGTCTACAGGATGTGGGAGAGGGGGGGTTTAGGCACCCTGTACTGAGTTGCCTCGGCAACTCAAGTGTGATTGGCCCAGTGGTGAGCCGCCCAGCTCACCACTTAGCATGTTTGAGTGACAGCTAGGATTGATGAATTGGGGTTTTCTGCATAAAAGCAGGGCTTTGGGGACTGGAACTTGAGAAGTCGCCACAGGACCAAAGAATCCGAAGAGGGAGAAGCTGAGCCGACACCACCGGTGGAGCCCTGCTGAGCCGTCTCACCACTTCCCGACGACAGAGAAGATCTTCACCCTGGAGAGTCTTCTTCCTCTGAATTGGTGGGGATAACCAGTTCACCCTCCTTTTTCGCCTTCCTGGATCGTCTCGTGGTCGAATCTCCCGTGCCAAGCACCCCGGCGGCCGGATAGCCACACTTCACCACTACCGCGAATAAAAGGGTAGTACCTTTTAACCGGGAAACTCTGCGGCTGGTTTCTTCCCTGGCAGTGCAACGACCTCCAACTTTCCTCCACATCGCAATCTTCTCTTCCCCTGGACGAAGCACCGACTTGCACCCGCTACCAGGAACAACTGCCCCCTCTGGAGCTTTCTCATCATTTCAGGTACTGGGTCCCGCCTGGTCTCCCTTGCAACAGACTGATCAAGGTGTCCCGTAAATCCTTGACTCTCTATCCTGGGGTGACCTGTGACCTGTTAACCAACTTTTTCTGAACTGATCCAACCCTTTTTGAACTATCTGCAAAGACTTTTAAAGTATTATTCAACTGTGTGATCTTGGACACATTACGCCTGGCTCTCTCCCAGAGTGGGCCTCGCCATGAACTTTCTTGCTCCTCAGTAGACTCTGCCTTTTCTAACTCTTCTTGAGAGAAGTCTGGCTGCTCAGGCACAGCTACCAGGTAAATCTGGGTAGTACAGACTGCTACCAATTGGGTTTACTGCCAACACCTGTAGTCCTAAGCCTTTTGCAGTGGTCCCTAAGGGAACTGCACAGGTTTCTGCCTAACAATGGTGAACATCTCCTGGGTGGTCAATGGCCTCCAGTCACAGCGACAAGTCCATCCCTCAGCCTTTCTGTGCCTACTAGGACTCATGGCCTCCTTCATCCTGGTGGTTCCATAGCTCGGCTGCACCTGAGATCGCTTCACTGCTTCGTTGCCAGTGGTCACAGTTTCAGGGCACCATGTCAAACCTCATCTAGATATCGAACTAGGTGGCTCAAGCCCTTGCATGGTGGGATGTGAGAGACAACATGCCGAGATGTGAAGTTGTATTGTCAACCATGGCCCCAAGTGACGGTGGTTAACGAAGCATCTCTGACAGGTTGGGGTGCTCACCTGTTAGAACTGTGGTCTCACTCAGAATCTCATGAGCATATCAATTTGCTGGAGTTGAGGGCAATGAGGCTTCCCTGGTTGCCTTCCTTTCCTATGTGAAGGCCAGAGCTGTGCTGACCTTGACAGACAACAAAGTAGCCATGCACTACCTCAACAAGCGAGGCAAAGTGGGGTCCTTGCCATTATGTAGAGAAGCAATTCAACTGTGGTTCTGGGCTCTGGAGAACAGTGTTTCTCTGACGGCGACTCATCTTACCAGACTATAGAATGTCACAGTGAATGCAGACAGACTTTGGCCTCCCATGAGTGAGAGCTATGTCAGGAAGTTCTAGTGGACGTTTTCTCTCACTGGGGTACTCTACAAGTGGAACCTTTCACTTCCAGTGTGAACAGGAAGTGCCAGCCCCATAATCACAGCTCACCATCTTCATGGGGAGATAGGGCCTCCCTTTGGTCTGTGCTAGCCCTTTAAGGAGCTCCAGGAGTTCACTGGTGCATGGGATGTCGGAGCAGAGCCGGGTTTGCGTCCCATCATGCTACCATCTTGGCCACACACTAATTTCTATGTTTATTTCAATCTGAAATCCTTCTAGGGGTAACTAGAAGTTCCAGTCGTAGATTCAATCTGTTGTACATTTCATTGTGTGATTATTACCCAAATTACTGACCAGAAATCTATTTTCTCTCTCTTCCCCACTTTTCCCATGTCTCTTCTGGGAATTTCCTTGACAAGAAGCTCTGGGCAACGCACTGCGGAGGAGTGGACATTCATCCTTATTTATGTGTTCCTGCTGATCCCTGACATTCCCTTGCTTTTCAGGAGATTGTGCCTGTTGGAGAGCACGTTGATTCTGATCCCTCCGGACTGGGCACAGAGGACGTAGTACCCGGAGTTGCTGGACATGTCCATTTGACCTTCTTGGTGCCTACCGAGGAGTGTGAACATACTCTACCAATCAAAGTGGCGGTCCCTCCTTCCAAACCCCAGCATCCTGAACCTTAATGCTTGTCTACTGAGAGTCTGAGATATAAGGAGTGGGAATTGTCGACGATGTCCCAGATGTACCTCTATCAGCTGAGAGATCCGCAAAGAAGTCTTTTTATTCCTGCAGGTGCCATACATTTTCTGCTTGCTGCCGGGAGAGGGATTTGGACCCTTTATCCTGTCTGTTATCCCCTGTTTTGGATGTTTTGCTTTACTTGGCCCAGGCCTGGAAAGCGGCATTGTAAAGCTGTGCCCCACTGCTGTTTCATTTTATTTTTTTAACAATATTTTTATTGGCATTTGTTAAACAATTTCTAAACATCCCCCGCCCTCCGACCCCTCCCTTGAAGAACTGCATTTCCATATTCTGTGTCCTCGGGAGCATAAAGTTGCTCTCCACAGCTTTCCAGTAGGTCAACTCATATCCAGCACCCTTATATTTGGAGGGCAACCGTGTTGCAAAAAATTGCTTCTTAAAATTCGTAAAGTTTCCCCCCATTCCTTCTGAAACCTGTCTGCATCCCCTTGGACCCTATACGTAATCCCCTCCATCGCTACTATGTCCCAGAGTTTGCGGAGCCAGCTTATCACCGTTAGGGGGCTGCTTTGTTTCCATTCTTTAGCAATTACCAACCATGCAGCTATTAATCATGTTGCCATGGTTCTTTTCTGAGACTGCGAGATGCTGTATAGCGCCGGTCGTATCAGCCCACCCACAGTTTCGGGTAGTGTGAGGGGTAAGATTTGCGGGACTATTTCCTGAATGAATTTCATGATTTCCTCCCAAAAACCTTTAATCTTGGGGCAGCCCCACCAGATGTGCAACCAATGTCCTACCCCGTTAATCCCCTCCAACATTCCTCAGATGATGATCTATACATCTTGTGTAATTTGCGGGGGGTATAGTGCCACTGGAGCATCATTTTGTACCATGCTTCTCGCAATTCCATTGACCTAGTCAGTTTTGGTATTTTCCTCCACAATTCTTCCCAATGCCCCAGAGGAATTACTTCACCCAGAGAGGCATTCCACACTGCTTGATACGGCCACGCTCTTGGGTCAGTGCTTTCTTGTAGTAGTCTATATATGTCCGCCACTAAGTGTTTGTCCCCAGAATGTGAAGTAATATATGACTCAAATTTTGTTAGAGGCTTGGTAGCTGCTTGATGAATCTCCTTCTGTCTTAGCCAGTGTCTCAATTGAATATATTCAAATCTATCTCCTTCCCCCACTTCCGCCAGTTTCTTGCATTCCACAAAAAACATTACTGCCCCTTCCCCTTCCCATGACATGTCTCTGATCTTCGCACATCCCTTTTCCTTCCATATTTTAAATGCCCCCTTTGCCATGCCCGGTTTGAAGTTGGGATTATCAAACATTGGGGTAAAGGGTGATGGGATAGAAGGTAGGTGTCCCTTCCTGAGCCTCCTGTCCCAAACGTCACATGTTGTGCGAAGAACCCTCCCGCACCTAGCGCTCGGGGGTCTTTCATTTCCATGTAGCCAGAGCAATCACATCAGGGGCATTCCCGCCACTGCCCTATCCATGCAAGCCCATATCTTTCCGTACTTCCCGAGAACCATTCCCGTACTACTTGCAGTTGGGCTGCTTCATAGTATTGGTGTATATTTGGGAGCCCTATTCCTCCCCTTTGTTTAGGGGCCCTCAATATATCCAATGCTACTCTCGGACGTTTATTCTGCCATATACATTTTGAGCATAATGTATTTATTGCTTTGAAGAAAGCGTTTGGGCTCGCAATTGGTAGCGTGTGGAATCTATAAAGTACCCTCGGGAGGGTCACCATCTTCACTGTGTTTATACGCCCCAACCAGAAGATCCGCATCGGGGACCATTTAGCTAAATCTGTTCGCATTTGTTTAATTAGATCCGCGAAGTTCTCTTTATAAAGCGCTGCCACCTTGTTTGTCAATTTATGCCTAGATATGTTTGGCTACTCCCCGCTAGACGAAATGGGAAGTTATCCTTTATGTGTTTGGCCTGTTCCTTCGAGAGTCCACCTCTAACATTTCCGATTTCCCCATATTTATTTTCAAGCCTGACAGCCCTTCTTGTTCTTTAAGAGTACATACTAGAGCTGGGATAGACCTCTCCAGTTCTACTACTGTTAGTAATATATCATCTGCCTAAGCAGACGTTTTATGTGTTTCACTTCCGAATAGAACTCCCTTGATGTACTGATTCTGTCTAATTGGTGCTAACAGGGGTTCTAAGTAAATAGCGTACAGATGCATTGACAGGGGGCTTGCCTGTCTCGGCCCGCGTTCTCTACGTATCGTTTCTGAGACCTGATTGTTTGTTACTAAGTGAATCGATGGGTTGCTATAGTTTGCCCCTACCATTTGCATATATTTCGACCCAAAGCCCATTCGTTCCATCGTCTGAAACAGGTGCGGCCACTCCACCCTATCAAAAGCATTCTCAGCGTCCAGTGAGATGAGAGTGGCCGGTATTTGTTTTAACTCAAATTTTTCTAATAGATGGCTCACCCTTCTGGTATTATCCCATGTTTGCCTCCCCTTTATAAAGCCTGATTGATCTTGCCCTACGACACCAGGGAGAACCTGCTTTATTCTAACTGCCAATATCTCGGTATATCATTTGGTGTCTATATTCAATAGTGCGATAGGCCTATATGACCCGCAAATTGTGGGGTACTTATTTGGCTTCTCAAACAGAACCACCTTCGCCTCCGTCGTGGAGCTCATCACCCTTCCCCATTCCTAAATGTGTTGAACAGTCTTGCTAGGTAGGAAGCCTTTAACCTCTTTACTGAAAACTTAGTATAACGTCCCATTGTAACCATCTGGCCATGGCGACTTATTACTTGGCAGTTTATTTTTTCAACAATACATTTTATTAAACATTTCGACAATAAAGTGCACTGACATCAACATAATATTCATCTGTATCACCAATTGTTAAACAGGGCTGACATATCTTTCTGCAGGGAACATTAGGGAGGGGGCCGCATCCCGCAAGTCCTCCTCGAGGAATACAATTTTAAATTGCCCGCTACTCTCTCCGTTAGAGTTACAGCTACATCAACCCTGTAGCCAGAGTGTTAGTGGGGGCCTTCTGGTGAGGTCTAGATATTTTTCAGAGTAGTCCATAAATGGTGCCCACATTTTCAGGAAAGTGTTCAAATTCCCAGATCGAATCGCTGTTATCTTCTCTGCCACTACAATTTCCCAGCATTTTGACCACCATAGCGGGATCGAGGGGCCATCTGCATTTTTCCATAATCGAGCCATTGCAATTTTCGCGGCTAGCAGAAGGTGTGTGCACAGGTGCGCCATCTGCCCTGAGAGTGGGAGTGCTCCTTCCACGGTCTCCCCCAGGAGAATTATGCCAGGATCTCACAGGATTGTTAATCCTGTGATTGCTTTAATGTGGCCCATCACCTCTCCCCAATACCCCTCTGCTCTTGGGCAGGACCACAGGAGGTGGAACCAGAGTGCCCCTGTCTACACAACCTCTCCAGCGGTTTGGGGGGATGTCCGAGTTTGCTCTGTTTAGCTGATCTGGGGTGGCATAGTATCTATAACAGAGCTTATATCTCGCTTCCCTGTTCGTGATGCATTGGGTACTTTTATGTAGCCTGGCCCAGATTTTGCCCCATTCTTCTATGTCTATTGCTTGGCCGAGGTCCTTCTCCCAATCCAGCATGTACTTTTCTTTTTTGGAGGGGTCTGTTCTATCTATAGATATAGTGCAGATATTTTCCCCCTTGGGGTTGCTGATAAGAGGGTGGTTTCTAGTGCCGTCAGGCCTATCGCCCCCCTTTTGCTAACTGCCTTGTGCGAGATCCAATGCCGTAGTTGGGCGTAATGGAACCTTTCTGTTTCTGCTGCCTTGAATTTTTCTTTACATTTTTCAAAGGTTATCGGAGAGCCCTCTAGGAAATCTGCCATGCTGCAAAGCTATGTGGGGGGATTCCCAGTGTAAATTCCGGGTTATTCCAAAGCGGTGGAAGTGGACATAGCATGCTTTTACAACCCCATTTCTGAGCTGCTGCTTTCCATTTTTGTGCTGTGTTTATTTTTGCTGTAAGGGGTCCTAGAGTGTCTTGGGCTTTTATGATTGGGATGTGCGAAAGATCTGCCAGGGGGACTGGGCACCAAGCCTCCTCTATTTGTCTCCATAGTGGCTGGTCTAGTGACCGTACCCATGTAAATGCATGAGATAGTTGCGCTTCCTCCTCTGTAATTTCCCTTTCCAGGCTATCCCTCTCTTCTACCTTAATCTTGGGCAGTTCTATCCCTTCTAAGAATGTCTGTATTTTTTGTAATTCTGGGTTCCCTGTGGAGTAAAGCTCCTTATAGTATGCTATGATGGCTTGCATTATCCCATCCGATTCAGTTGTTAATGAGCCGTCCGCTTGTTTTATTCCCCTTATATGCCGCTGGTCCTTCTGCTGTTTCAGAAACCTGGCTAACGTTTTGTCTGCCTTATTGGCGTCCACATAGTATCGCTGTTTGAGCCTTAACAAGGCGCTCTCCGCCTTTTAAGTATTCAATAGCCAGAGCTGCCTTTGCACCTCTTTTACTTTATTGTAGTTCTCCCTATTCTTACGGCCTGCCAATGTGCTTTGTGCCTTTTTCAGTGTTAGGGAGAATTCTCTTATAAGGCTAATTTCCCAAACCTAGTGAGTCCCCCAGCAGCTTTGCTGGATTTTTGGGGCTTGTTTTTTTCTCCTGCTAAGAGTTAGACTCTTTTACTCCCACTCTTAGACATGATTTGAGGTATGCCTTTGACTTGTTATGTGCTTATGGGCTATGGGGTTTTCTTTTTACTCCATAGGGTATCATCTGTTTTTCTGTATTTGTGGTACACAGCACCCTAAGTGCAGTACCACAGGGGTGTCACAGTGACCCCCAAACATAGACTCCATACCCTGGGACTGACTACTGTCTCCCAGGGCATGTAAAGTCACCATTGGCTTTACTAGTCCAAAATTGTGAACAGAACCAGTACAAAGCATCATATTGTGGAAGTACTGGTAAGGGGTAATTCGATTGCCCCTGGGTCTGTTTTCTAGGGCCCCTCGTCGAGTTTCTGGCTGGTGGCAGTGGTTACCACGCGAAATATTCCACCAGAATATTCTCTATGGGATTTTCCCATTGATTTTAAACGCACCACTTTTTGGTGCAATGTTAAACATACCGCCGGTTTATTTATTTAATATTAAATCACCGGTTGGGTCATCTTACCGAAGTCCTTCAATGTCTGCGATCACACAGTTTAAGTGCCAAACCTGAGGAGTGAATCTTCGAGACAGCCATAGAAGAGTAGGGCAGTATGCAGAGTATACACAATAGAGCCAAAACACAGTAGAGCAAACAAACACTGACCAGAGCTTTGTATAAAAAGTATATGATTATGTATTTAAAACACACTTTAGGTAATACACTAGCACTCTCAATGAAAAGTAATGTAAAACACAGACAGGTAAGTATACACACCTCCCTTGTTAACTATCAGACAAGTCAGGGTTAAAGCTCTCCCTCCAATCACCAGCTCTCCGCCGTCTTGTCCCTGCTCTCTCCCAGGTTCTTTTTCTGCTATCCCCGGGGCACTGCCTCTTCCAGGCCCCACTTCCCCCACTTTTCAGTTTCTGACCCTTAAGGGGGCTTTTAGACCTTTCCTGCCTTCACTTCCCAGCCCTTTATGCCTTCTGCCTTATGTCTTGTGGTCACAGTCACTTCCCGTGGTGCTTCCCATCAGGCCTCTCCCCCATTGGTGTTACTGTTTATTTAGCCCTTTAACCGTCCGGTGCTTGCTGGCCTCTTTTCAATTTAAGATGCCTGAAACACTCTGTGGATTCTGTTATGTGGAGGGTATAAAGAATGGTCCTCCTACCTTTTATCTGTGTTGCTGGCAGTCTTAGCGTCTCTTCTTGTCCTCCTTGGCTGGGAGCCTCTGCAGCTGGGCTCTCTGCTGCATCTGGTGTCCCACGTTTCCTCCTCCCGAGTTGCCGAGTCCTCCTTGACGGCTCCGATCACCAAAGCGGGGTCTCACTGCTCCTCCCCGTTTTCCTTGCCGGATCTACGCCTGCCCGCTTCTGCCTGTGGATCTTCAACGCAGGAGGGTCGGGTCTCAGCCGGGGCTCCTTCGCCCTGAATTCTTCTCCCGCGAGGGCTCCTCCTCGCCTGCTCTCCTTCGTGCCAGGAGCCAGGTCAGCTGTTTCTTACCTGCTCTTTCATCAGAGGAGCTGCGACCTTTGCTCCACTGCCTCCGGCAGGGGTCATCTCGCTTGGCAATCTCGCTTGGCAATCTTCCTCGGTCCTCCCACCGGCAAGCAGCGCCTCCCTGTCGCAGCGTTTCGTTCTGCCTCACCCCGTCTGGCTTTAATTCACTGGACGCTGGTGAACGCTCGTGTCGAGCCTCTGCTTGTTTCTATTTAGCTCAGACTTCCTCTGCTTCACCTACTCGTCGTCCTCTCTATCACTATGTCCAGCTTATGGGTCTTCAAGTACCCTTTTCTCCTTTGTTGTCCACCTTTCTAAGGCCCGGCCGTGAGCTCTCAGAAGTGCACCTTCACTTCTTGGCGGCCATCTTGGAATCGCTATTTCAGTTTTTAAGAGGTCCCCAGAACATGACTCATTCTACACAATCCCCACAGTGAAGCAGTTCTTATGGGGTTTGTATAACCAGTTTCCCTTGTGTCAGTTTATGGTTCTGACGTGGGATTTAATTTTGGTTTTGACATTCCTCATGGCAGCCCCATTTGAGCCCCTCCATTCCTGTTCTATTAGGTTGTTCACCCTTAAGGCGATTTTCCTGGTTGCCATCACTTCCATGAGATGGGTGAGGGAACTCCAGGCATTATCTGTTAAGCCTTCCTAGTTGGTTTTCTCCCAAGAGAAGGGGACTTTGAGAGTGAGGCCCTCCTTTCGTCCAAATGTGGTCTCAGATGTTCAGTTATCTCAAAAGATCCAAATGTGTGTGTTATTTACTCTGCCTCAGCCTCCCAAGGAAGAGGAGTGTTTCCATTGGCTTGGCCAGGTGCAGGCCCTCAGCTACTACTTCTCTCATTCGGGAAAGACCAGGAAAGATGACCAGCTGTTTCTGGGTTTTGCTGGTGCAGAGGCTTTCAGAGCTGTCAAAATACAGACCCTGTCAAGGTGGATTATTCTCTGCATCTCGGAATGATATGATCTGGCTGGTAAAGAGTTTCCTGAGGGCCCCAGAGCTCATTCTGCCAGAGGAGTGGCTGCCACCTCTATGTGTTAGGGAGAATTATCATAAATGGTTAATTTCCGTTACCAACTGCGTCCCCTCAGCAGCTTTGCTGGATTTCTAGGATTTATTTTTTTTCACCTGGTAAGAGTGTGAGCCTTTTTTCCCACTCTTAAATGTGTTTTGCTGTGTGCATTTTCACTTTTTGTGTGATCTTGGGCACTGGAGCCTCACCTACTCCATGTGCACCACTTTGTGTGTGTGTTACACGGCACCTTCAGTGCAGTGACACAGGGTTGTCTTTGAGACTTCCCACTGACTCCATTTTTCTGGGGCTGATTACTGTCCCCCAGAAACAGGTAAAGTTGCCATTAACTTTATATAGTCACTTTAAACCACAGACCCAGTACACCCCATTTTACATGCAGTATTGGAAAGGGTTAACTCTTATCCCTTTTTGTCTGTGCCTCTTGGAGCCTTGTTTTGCTCCCTTAACTTTAAGACTTGGCTGGTGGCAGTGGTATCTACCCTAACTTTTCTACTGCGATCATATTATATAAATGTAGTAGTGTTTTAGGCTATTATATTAGCCTCGAACATAAACCCGCTTGACCAAATACATTTTATTTTGGCTCCGGCTTGGTTTATTCACCATTTCTTTTTGTTAAAGTCTTTCTCGTGTTTTTCTCTGCACGCCAAACCGGGGTTGATTCCTTTGTTCGCTGTCTTTTCGCGGGCTTCTGCACAGAAGCCCTCCTTAAGGCGCCTGATAGTCTAGGTAGGCAGGATGTGAGGGAGGGATCTTCGGTCCCCTGCCATTGGTTCCCTTGGTAACCCAAGTCGCACTCTTGTCTGATTGGCTAAGGGGACTGGCCTTGCCAGGCCAGCCACCCTGCTGTGTGATTGACAGCCAGGCTATATGAATGGGGGAAAACTATATAAAAAGTAGGTCTCAGGGACTGGAAGAGCAGAGTCGCCACTGGAACGAAAGAACCACCGAGGAACTGAAAGAAGAGGACCCCTACCACGACTGAACCGCCCGGTGAAGCCCTGCTGTAGGTCAGAAACTCCGAATCCGATGACAGAGAAGATCCTCCAGGAAACTTCTTCCCTTGAGCTGGTGGGACCAACCAGTTCGCCCAAACTACAAGCCAGGACCCCTCCTCTGGTCGAATTAGCTGTACAGAGGTACAGTGGGCCGGATGGCCAGGAAGGTCGGACCCTGCTTGGGTTTTAAGGAGCGCACCTTTTATTCGTTGTTTTGCTCTGCTGCTGGCTTCTCCCCTGGGTGGCGCAGGACCCTCCAGTCTTCCTACTTCATGTCAGTCCGACAGTCGCTTCAGGTACCGTGAGCCTGCAGGAACCACCAGGAACGGCTCCCTCATCTACAGCTCCCTCTCCGTCTTAAGGTACTGTGCAAATCCGGTTGCTTGTTTCATTCAACCGTGGTAAAAGGGTTTTAAATCGAGGACTTGTCCTTCTCTTCTCTTTGAACTTGCTTTTCTACCAACCAACCTCGTCCGGAATCTGTGCCACGAACTTTACCGCGAAATACCCTGAACTGTGTGATCTTGAGCAAAAGACTTTAGACCTATTGACTTTGGCCCTAAGCCTTTTCTAGCTGATCTCCTCACTGTAGTTTCTCTTGTTCAACTGCGCTGTTGGTTTGGCTATTTTCTTATAACTTTGGCTTTCCCTCCCTTTTAAATTGCTGGATTGCCATTTTGCTCCCACTTTATTTTGTGAGCTTAACTTGTCTGGAATTTAAGGTAAGTGGTGTGGTGTATTTATGATTGTGATTTTTAACTTGCTTATAATAGTGAAATGTTATACAACTGTTGAGTAAATAAATATATATTCTTTTACTTAGAAACCTTGAGTCAGTGTTTGCCTGAATCATAGTAATTGCTGTCCTTTGTGGAACTATTTGATACTGCTCACTTACTCTTGAGATAAATCTGGCTGCTCTGCTACTGCTAGCACTTTAACTGTGTAGTACAGGCTTGTACCAAAGGTGAAATTGTACTGTCACTTGTAGTCTTAATTGTGTGTGGTTTTCCCAAAGGGTACTGCATATAATTATGCCTAACACTATGCATAGAGTAGTCCCTGTCCTGGACATCTGTCAGGCGCCACATGTTTGATAAGCATTACTGCTTGGGTTCCCTTGGAGGTCAGGACACCTGCCTTTTTGTTAGGGCGGTCCTCTGGAGTCTACGGTCTAGGTGGTGTTTATACTTTCCTCTGTCCTCCAGATTCATAGCAGTGGGAGTCTATCATAGAGGAGGAATTTGTGGGAGGAAGGAATCGATTGAAAGAACCAATTACATCACCCCCGTAACTTCCCCCCCTTGGCGGATTGCCAATACGCCATCGGTCTCACAGTCCCTCAGTGTCAGAGTGCTAGGGGAAAAGGGTGGAACTGGGGTCACGGGGTGCAGTGTTTCGATGTATGCTGGTTCTGACGTCATGTCCGGCATATAGGTGCGCCCATTGGTGGTTAAAACGTTTCCGAAGAACAGCTGCACTGTGGATAGGATATCATAGATGAGGAATCCGTGGAAAGACATTTTCATTAGAAAGAACATTTCAAAGAGTTAAGTAATTTGTTCCTTTAGTGTTATGCAGACCCTTTTGGTAATCCAGCTACATAGAGGACCGTTTGAAAGGAAATGTACTTTCCACTTTCCTCAGTTAGTCATACCGTAATGCTACACCAAGCCCTTGGATTTAGCTGGTTTACACTGAAACCTCAGACCCTCTTGGAATTCTGCTATTCTGTCAGCAGCTCTGGGAGCACCTCGTCTACATCTCTCAGGCTAAGAAGGAAGAATTTGGTGTGCAACAATACTTCATATACCATGACTTTTCCCGGGAATACCCATATTTTCTAATTTGCTCCAACCTTCAATGCAAAGAGCTCTGTTGTCAGTGCAGCTAGGAGGGGGTGATGGGGCACACCCCTGGCAATTCACTCTGTTTATTGTTATTGAAGCTGTTAAGAACTATTTACACAGAGTTTTGGGGGAGGAAAAGGTTGACCAAAAAAAGCTGTAAATCTGGTGCCAAAACCAAATGCTGCAAGGGTCTTGTTGATGAACTGCGACTCTACCCTGTCAAATGTCTTGTGTGCGCCTAAGGCTAATACCCCAAACTGACAATTACTCCTTTTCCCCCGATTCCAGGATAATTGATCATTTCTGTTGTCCTGGGCACTTTGGTTGAAAGTGAATACAGTCTAGTCTGGGTTAGTTTGGGCTGTGAGTCGTGAGCCAGAACTTTGGAAAACATTTTGTCATGTACATTCAGTAGACGGATGAAGTGATAAGATTCACATTGGTCTGCCCCTTTCTCGGCTTTAAAATTAAAGATGCGATTGCCTCAGCCCTGGTAGGAGCAACCAATGGAGATGCAGGGAAAGAATTGAAGGATGGAGGTCATTGGGCCCAAATGGTATTGCAAGAATGTTTTACAGAAAAGGCGTGGAAAGGCGTCTGGGCCTGGAAGAAGAAGAACACTTTTAATTCAGCGTCAGCCACTAACAACAAATAATCGGCCTGGATCTTTGTTTTTGTGGAAGCTGTAAGGAAGCCATGGTATCAAACCAAGACAGACACAAGTGATCACAGTTCAAGGGTGTTCATTAAACTGTAAAAATGGGTGAGGTAAATACCTAATCTAAACCTAACTCTACGATGGGAGCAAGCTACGACCATCAAATAATAATAATACAGTCCTAGTGGAGTCTAGTCAAATAAAAGGGCCTATACTAAGAAAACACTATTGCCAATCCTTACCTCTAAATACAGAATAATATGGGATAATGTTCACAAATAAAGATGTGTTCTTAAAAGGATAAGTCAGGATGTTATAGCCAGGGTCTCCCTGCCCCATGTTTGAAGCACAGTACAAGGCAGGACTCTCGAGCACAGCACACTTCTGGGGCTTCTCCTGCCCGTGTTTACAGTCCCTTTTTCTCCTATCAGGGCCTTCTGTGCCCAGGTCTCTGTTATGCAGAGTCTCTTGCCTCAGAGGGCCTGATGCATCTCAAACAACAAATGAAAGTTCCTTCTATTAATCTTTACGTCGGGCGATTGCTCTTCACCTGAAAATCCCCCTTAGCCAGGCTCCGATCCCTTTCACAACGTCAGCCTCCCTCAATCGGGCTCAGACCAACAACTCACTGTGGACATCCATCAGTCGGGTTCACGTTTGTCACCACAATGTAGTTCTTTTAGCTTTTCAATTCATCATCATCTCACAATATTCAGGAGTCTTAATGGGCCTCATTACGACTTTGCCGGTCCGGAAAGAACAGTGGTGGTAAAACCGCTGCCACCTTTCTTTCTGGACCGGGTTTAACACCAACCGCCTGGAGGCGGACATGGAAACACCGGCTCTGTTAAAGGCGGAACCAGTGTTTCTATTGTCCCCATCCCCATGGAGTCCTTTGGCACTCCATGGGAATGGGGACTTACAGAATTCCGCCTCTGGTCGTAATTCCCCTGTAACTTCGGGAATCATGGAGGCGGAATGGTAATACGAGTCCGGCGGTAACCTGCCAGTTCTTCCGGCTCGGTTACCACTGTACTTGTAATGAGGCCCAATGTCTTTTTAAACAATCCTCTTGGTTACTTTCTCCCCCTTACTTAGTTTCCCCTCGTCCAGGCTCAGACGTTCCTTCACGTAGATTCCACAATACTTGCCGATTCACACAGAGAGACGTCCGAAGCGCAGTCACGTCGCGTTGGGTCATTACGTGATTCTGTGGCAACTACAGGTTTCACATTTTTCCCTGTAACACAGCTCATTTCACAACGTGTCAAAGACTTTTGACTGTCTATACAAGGGGTTTTGGCTTAACCTTGTGTGACCACTTTGACATTTCACACCGACCTCCGATAGGGGCTGTTGTTTCTTGTAGTTTTCTCAATTTAACATATCCGCCTCGTTCAGGAGCGGGTTATTTGTTAGAGACTTTTGAATGAGCGCCCATGTGGCGTTGGCCCACTCTAACTTTGATACTTCGCTTGTTCACAAAAGACCTTTGTCTATTATCATCTTTTCTTTACTTAAATGTTGCAACCTTGAGCTTAACACAGTCCGGTCCACTGTCAGTTTCTTCAGCACAGCCAGTGAGTTGGAACTTGTTGGCTTTTATTCCGCTGGAGTCAAGGACGGTACCACCGCAGTAAGCTCTTTTCCCCTCCCTGGCTATCTGTGCGGGAGGGCCTTGTGTACCGCTGACATCTGTCACACTAATCGCCAGCTGTGATTCCCAGTCTGACGGTTCTTTTATCGATGTCTTCGCGGGTATTGGTTGAAAAGGGCAAGGGTGGGTCCTTTCAGTTTCCACCGCCTTTCTCCTACGTTTGAACTGCCGTCCAACAATAGCTACTTTCTCGTACATTCGGCGATGCTCAAAGTGTGCTCTCGTGCTCCACCTTTTATCCCTGTGGGAAGGGAAAGGGCCAAATGGTGTGCGTAGTTATCAGCAATTGCCTGACTCTGCCTGACCCTTGTGTTGGGACATGTCAGGTAAACGGCTCTGGTGTTAGTCCGTTGTCTTTCAGTGGGTGAGAAAGTTTTTGTGTGGGAAAAGGGGAGGGTAGAGTTTTTAAATATCCTACGGGGTATGATGGGGAAAATGTGTTATAAGGAAGGGGATACCGCTTCTCACCCGTTGGTGTCCCAATTCCACTCCTCAAAGCCCCCCATCCAAAGACCCCTCATTTAGGTGATCCTCCCGCACTGGTCCAACCCCAAGAACTGGACCCAATAGCGATGCCTGTGTCCTGGCCACCTAGATGACGGATCCCTGGGGACTAGCAAGTGAGACACCTTCAGGCTTCTCACAAAGCACATGATGGCAATATGTATTTGCTAAGATGTGATGGGGTGCTCAAGCTACTCGTGAGCAGTTAATTTATGGAGGGATGCAACACGTAAACCTTTTTGTTGGAGGATTGGTCTGTGCGTATCTTTTCATTAGTTCCGAATAATAGCTGATTAAAATAGTTTTTTTCTTCTTCTTTGTATCAATTGGCTCCTTCTTCACCCTTGAGAGATATTATCTTCCATTTGTACTTCATCTAAGTATGGTATTAATCGCGTTATAAACAACCAAATAAATTAAATAAATAATAGTGTTGTTTGGATTTAATCTGTTTTTCTTTATCCACTAGATGCACTTCTAATTTGCGTCTAATTGATTTCTGATCCCTAAGTGTCCGAAGCATGATGTTAAGTTTGTTTTGACACTCTTTTTCTTACAGTTCTGATTCTAGTGTTTATCTAACAGTCTCCCTATTTTTTAAATATAACGCGTGTTAGGGAGAATTCTCATTCTATGGCTAATTTCCCTCACCTAGTGAGTCCCCCAGCAGCTTTGCTGGATTTCTGGAGTTTATTTTTACACTTGGTAAGAGTGTGCCTCTTTTTCCCACTCTTACCTGTGTTTTGTCATGTGCATTTCCACTTGTTGTGTGATCTTGGGCTCTGGAGCACACCACTCCATGAGCCCAACTTGTTGTGTGTGTTACACAGCACCTTTCAGTGCGGTAACACAGGGTTGTCTCTAAGACTTCCCAATGACTCCTTTTTCTGGGGCAGACTACTGTCCCCCAGAAACAGGTAAAGTTGCCATTAACTTTACATAGTCAAAAACCACAGATCCAGTACACACCATCTTACATGGAGTACTGGAAAGGGTTAATCCTTAGCCCTTTTTATCTGTCCCTCCTGGAGCATTGTTTTGCTCTTTTAACATTTAGACTTGGCTGGTGGCAGTGGTATCTACCCTAACTTTTGTACCGCGATTATACTATATAAACGTGGTATTGTTTTAGCCTATTATAATAGCCTCCAACATAAACCCGCTTGACCACATATTCTTTCTTTTGGCTCCGGTAGGGTTTATTCGCCATTTCTTTTTGTTAAAGTCCTTCTTGTGTTTTACTTTGCGCGGCAAACCAGTTTTGCCTTCTTTGTTCACCGTCTTTTGGCGCGCTTCTGCCAAGAAGCCCTCCTCTGGGCGCCTGGGTGTCTAGGTGGACTGAATGTGAGGGAGGGGTGTAGTCACCCCCTGCACAGGGTATCCTAGGAAACCCAAGTCGCACTTTGCCATGATTGGCTGAGATGGTTGTCCGAGCCGGACAACCCCCCTGCTGTGTGATTGACAGCCAGGCTGTGTGGATGGGGATTTTCACATAAAAGGCAGGACTCTTGGGGAAAAGTCAGAGTCGCCACTGGAACTACAAGGAACCGAAGAGAAGCGGAGAAGACGACTGCTGCAACTACCCGTCCCAGTGAAGCCCTGCTGCAGTCCTGAGCTAACTACCTTTCGACGACCAGAGAAGATCCAGTCCGGAGTTGTCTTCCCTTGAGCCTGGTGGTCAACCAGCTCATCTTCCACAGCCAGAGCATCCTCTTCGTGGTCAAAATCGCTGCACACTGTTGTAGTGGTCCGGATAGCCACCTGAAGAGCCTCTCCTGTTTTAAGGGAGCGCACCTTTTATTCACTGTCGCTGCTGCTGGCTTCATCCCTGTGTGGTGCAGACTCCTCCAGACGTCCTCCTTCTCGTCTCCACGACCGAAGCACCAGGAACCGTGGGTCTGCAGGAAACTACCAGGAACAACTGCCGTGGCACCCGCTTCTTCCTTGAATATACTGTGTTCTGCTTCGAGGAACTAGGGTGAATCTCTTTTCTCCTCATCCAAGGCTTGCCCTTGTCTTCCCTCCTTCTTATAACTTTTGCTTCCTCTGTTGACAATATCCAAGTACTCATGGCAATGTTGAATCTTGAACTGTCTGACTGTGTGATCCTCGACAACAGGAACCCGGTTCCACTTGACTCTGGCTTCGGCCTATTGACTTTTGTATTTCTGTCAGCGAGTGTTCTCGGATTCTGTCTGCCTTGACAAAAGTATTGCCTATGATTTTTGCCCCCAACTCTCTCTGGTTAGCCCAGGTGCTAATTGTGTTTTTGCCCCGGTAACATTTCTTACCGTGGATACGCGTTTCTTTAATACGACCGAGCTGTCAAAAAGTGATCGCATATGCATTCCCGGTAACGTCTTTTGTTTCACAACATCGGTCCGCCAAAACATAAGGGGGTGTCCTTGATGTTGTCTGAAGAAGCAGCTCTGCAGTGAGAAGAGGGCCTTCAGTTGCCATGATACCTCTCTCGGCATCCTGCTTTAATTGCTGATCGGTACATTGCTTATTTGGCTTCTGCAGTGGGAGCACAAATATCTGTATACCTGGATCTTTTACTTTTTCTTGGGTCTGTGGTAGGTCCGGAGGAGGAAACAGACCAATATGTGCCATTTTGAAAAGATTCATTAGAAATTAATTTAAAAAATGCCTAGCTTCCCCTATCCTAAGGTCTTCCCTACGTAACGCAACTAAACTAAGGTGCTTGTCGCCTGGAACGAAGTCCAAAATCTAAAGGCTGTCATCCATCTGAAACTAACCTAGACTGACCCTACCACTATTAATACAGAGCAAAAAGACCAGGGGAATGACTCCCTTCTCCTGGATGGATTGATTCTCAGCAAAGTTCTCCTCAATATGGCATCTTCAAATAGTCTTTTGCAATCTCGCGTAGTAATTCCTTCAGTTCTTCCAAGGGGCTTTTCCAGGCCCTTGTTTATTGATTCCCTGGACTCTTCAGACTCCTTTCTGGGCCTTCTTTGATTCTTGACTGAGCCTCTGAATATCTGTTGTGTTTCACCACCCTTCTTTTTTCCTTAGGAAACAGACCCAGGACCAACACTCTTTCCTTTTGTTATTTATCTTTTCACTGAGATATGTAAACCGAGTCTCTGTCTGAGCTTGCTCTTCTTATGATCTTGCTATTCACTGGGACGAGTATGATGATTCCCTGAATGATTTTCACTCTTCTGGTAATCTCGCCATTCACTGGGACGCATTTGATGAGTTCCTGTATGATTCTCTCCCTTCTGATGATTGTACCATTCACTGGGACAAGTGGGCTTCCCCAATCGTTATATCCGCTTTGCTTATTGGGTGGAATATCACTGTCCTTTTTTCCCTGTACGCCACGGTCCCCGGGTCTCCTGCTCTTCGCGTTACCTGCATTGTAAGGGGTCTGCGTCATCGGGTCGGCGTTCTTTCTGTTCTTTGTACTCAGTCGGAACAGCTTTCTGGCGTTTCTCTTGACACTATTTGGATATGCTACGGTGTTCTACGGTGGTGTCAGCGATCCAAGAATTCTTCACTCTACCTTCCACGCCATCACTTCTCTCCTTAAATTGTATCCTCGGGTTCTCCTTCTGTGAACTAACTCCCTCTGGTCTATTCCTGGTGTATTTCCACTCCGGCACGCCAATTTTAGGGCTCCTCTCGGCCACTGTTTCAGTGTCACTCCTGGGAATTTGACACGCTTTCTCCAGTCTGCCGTCTGTACCGCGTACTGCTGATACTTCTCCTCTGTAGTTGCTTGAAGGTGTGTAAAGCACTGTCTTCCTCAGGTTCCCGACCTCCTCAATATGGCCGGTTTGATACTGCTGGTTCTCACTTCCCGGTTTCAGGACAATTCAAGGTAGCTTGGAGAGCATTCAAGGCTAGGTCTCTGGAGTAGTGGGGGTGATTTGAGGTCTTGGATGAGCACACACAGTAGGATGACAAGAATTACCCTTAGACAGTGGTATATAAAAAATACACAATTAGGCCCAGAACAAACACAAGTGAATAAAGGCAAATACAGTAATCTTACTACTAAATCACCCACTAAGTAAAATATATACACAATCACTTTTTGGTTAGTGCGGTAAAGTGCAGGCTCCCACCAAAACCTGTGAGGAGGGAAAACAGATAAACTTTAATACATTGACCAATTCCAGAGATGGAAGCCCCTAACTGAAAAATTCCAGCCCTACGAAGATTGGAGCCTTGTGCTCAATGTCAAGTGTGTGCGTAAAAGTGCTCAGTGATGCGTAAAGCTACAAAGTACAATATTCAATGGGGAGGAAAAGTTAGGAGAGGATTTTTGGAGTGTTGCAATTTGGTTCCAAGAGTCAAAGGAGGATCTGCTGCAGAGAACAAAGCTGTCCCCAACTTTCGGATGGCTACGGGAAGCGGAGGCCACCCAAGCCAAAGCAAGGGCCACAAGGGATCCTTCATGCATAAAAAGGGGTTGGAGGACCTAGGGTCTACCGGTAAATGGTATGATTACTCACCGCCCTTGACAGGTTCCGAGATGGTAGCCTGGAGTAGGAAATCCCACCCTTCGTTAAGCTTCAAGGTGCACAGGCGCTGCAGATGCAGGTCCAGTTTACACCAGGAGCTGGATCTCTCGTCTGAAATGCATGACAAAGAAAGCACTGATGCAATGCAGCTGGTCTCAGGACACTTGAAGAAAGGTGGGAAAGTCACCAGCAGCGACCGCCACTGTCGCACAGTGACTCATGGGCACCCAAGTTTTGCGGTCTGAAACACGCTTCACTCTCTCGGGCCAAAGCAGCTGGAATGATGAGATTTGGTAAGAAGATGCTTTGCAATACGAACTAGGGTTCCTCCAAGCCTCAAGTCCAAACTCGATGTAGCAATGCTCAGGCACAGGTACCAAGCGTCGAGCTGGTCAGTCCACTGGATGGCCCAGGCACACTTCCGAGAAGGTTCATTTGCAGGGCACCAAGGAGGCGTTGAGTAGTTGGTCCCACTACTCAAAAGTGTTGAAGCGCCTTTGCAGGCTCAGGGTGCCACCTTCTGCACAGTTCTGAATAGTCCTTGGATCTGCTTCACTCTTCAGGATACTTGGCTCTGTGTATATGTCGATTCAAACCTAAGAGTGATCTCTGGGTCTGCACTCTGGCCCCCTCATATCCCAAAGTCCAGTGAGTGCTTGCACCCAGCTGGCCAATGAGATCTGCCCCACTCATGCACACCAGCCATACTGGCACCAGTAGTGTGGATTGGGACCAGACAGTCCCAGTCCACTTCCAGGGTACCTGCACACGTGTAAAAATGCTGGCTTTCGCGGGTGAATCCATTCCCAAATAAGGATACCCGGGTCACTCACACCAGGAGGAAGGCCAATGGAAAAATTCCCAAAGGGGAAGACAAAAGACCTTATGGCACGGCCATGACGGGCACTAGCCTCAGTCAGGAGCCAAATGCAGTAAGCTTGGTATGGCTCGGTAAAAATACATGATAAAGCTTCTGCTGCCACCAGTCTACTCGTAGACACATTGGGCCTCATTCCGAGTTTGGAGGTATTCCGAGTTTGGAGGTAAGTTCCGTTCATTACCGGCATGGTGCAAATAGCATGTCCGAGCTGGCAATAGACCGCTAAAAGCGCCCTATTACGAGTTTGAGGGCACAAGCTTTGCGCCATGCCGGTAATGAACGTAGCGGCATGCCGCAAAAGGGTCCGAAAAACCCCCTACCAGCATGAACTGCACCGTAGCTAACACTACCGCCATGGAGCAATGCAGCATTAGCGGTGACCATAAATGGCGGTCACCGTTATTTACGGTCACCGTTAAATTGTGGAACCAGAAACAGCGTCATTGCACAGGAACTGGAAGGAGCACGGCGGCCATCTTTAAAAACACAATCCTTTGCCATTCTCATCAGACAGGACTCCTGGCAAACTTTCAACACAGTGGAAACATCCCATCATCAAGGAGGAATGCCCAAAGCACCAAAAAAGGGAGCTGCCTGCCTCAGGAAGGAGCGCTTCAGCCCTGATGAGCTCCAGATGATGGTGGATACCCGCCACGAGCATTCCGACACCGTTTTCAGCAGTGACATGCAGAGGGTGGCGGTAATAAAAAAAAAAGAGATCCTGGCTATGGTAGCACAGAAGGTGAGCACCGTGGGTAACACGCCCTGCACCACTAAGGACTGCCGAAAAAGGTGGGACGACCTGCGGCTGAGAGTGCGGAGCATCCTCTCGGCTAATAGAAGCCAGGCCCTGGAGACAGGAGGAGGCCCTGGTTCCCCCATGAAATTAATGCTGTGGGAGGAGACATGTGCGGCCATGATAGGCCCCAAAGCCACCGTAGGGGTTGGAGATATGGAGTGCGGGGCAACGTCATCCGTTGATGGAGGTGAGTGTCCAAAGTCAATACTGCCAACGCAAATGTTATGTAAGTCAATGCTAAGGGCTGGGCAAGGTGTCACAGCATGGCCGGCCACACACCCCCCTTTAAATCATGCCGAAACAAGTGATACCCAGGCTGAAGGGGCCCCTAGGGGACTCTCGCATGTGAAAACAAGGCACAATCACCAACTGATACGCCAGACACGAGGTTGTATTCCCAAAGTCTAGGGTTTATTGCAAAGCAAATAGTCTCAGTTAGGCAACTGGGTCCCACGTCCCGTGACGTGTGTTGCCAAACCTCGGGGACGCAAGAGCCCTCAGAATCATACAACAGTTACATATATACAAAGCAAGTATCTTGCAATCAGTAGTGACACATCCAATACCGCCCCTAATACATTTCCTTTGAATTGGGCACGATGATTGACAATGGTGACGAGTATGACACCTTCAAGCATTCATTTAGCAATAGTTTGCAATCTCGTGAGCCTACAGACATAAGTCTTTGTTTAAAAGAACACAATCCTTCTGTTTTTCGCGAACAAGCTGCACACAGGGGAGAGACACATACCGGCCCTTGCTATCTCCTGGTTTCTATTTGTGTGCTGGTGGTCAACTTGCTCCCTGGAGCTCTACAGGGCTCAGGAAAGGGGGGGGGCGCAAAGAAGAGCATAATTCAAGTAATTTAATGTTTGCTTCTAGCATTTCTACTGTTTCCGAAACTGGCTGGCACCTGCTGTACTGATTAGAATGCCTTGCTGCTCACTTTCCAAGGCTATGTGAGGGAGGAGACCGGGCATTTCTGTCTGGGTTACTGCGTTATGTTTCAACATGTCTCTCTCGGCCTTGCGTTATGAACCAGTGGAGCAGAATAATATTCCAGCAAAGCAGTTTTAACAGAAGGCAAAAGGCAAACGTTAGAGAAAACAAAATGGCGATTTCAGTCACCTTAAAATGGCCGCACTTCAGTGAAGCTTATGGCTGCATATCTCTAACACTAAACACATGAGGCGGTTGGTCTTCGGCCAACAAAGTACATTGCCTTACAATTGAGGGGTGTCTGTTTTTCTGGACTGACAAACTGTCCTTTTGGCCGTAAGCCAAACGCCTCATCCATACATTGCATCCTCTTCTGACCAAGTATCTGAATCAGATTCTGAATCTTGCACACTACTGGTCTCCTCCTCATTGTCATCAATATCGATTGACATGAATTCTTTTACTGTCTTCAGTTCATCATTACCAGAAGTGTTTGTTTTGGTAGTGTTTTTCCTTTCCATCATCTGTACACATCCCTCGCTTATTTCAGTGCATATTATAGGTAAGTAGTGTATGCAACAGCAACATGTCATGAATACTCCTAGCACCGCTACTAGGATCGCAAATAATTTCCATCCCCATGATCGTAATACTTCCCAACCAGGAACTTATGTTTAATTCCTAACTTCCTTCAGGAGGGTGGAGGTCAGAGCTTAAAACGTGCAATTTTCTTATCGCTTCGAAAATCGTAGGGGAGGAGTCACTTACAAATACGCAGCACGCTGATCCCACGATTTTGCATACACCACCACGATCAACCAGAATTACATCAAGAGCCATTCTATTTTGAAGTGACATTAATCTAATTCCTTTTTCCTCCAATGTCATATTGTATAATATATCTGTTGTTGTATTTATTGTTTCCTCTAATATTTTGGACAGTCGTTTTATAAGGGTTTATTGCTTGACCCCAAAATGGTATGAATGATTTTGCTATATCCTCTACGATCAAACCTCCTTCCTCATTTCGTCGGGGTCTTGACCTAGCCAATTTGGCTATGTCTGCTGTTCTTGAAAGGAATACCCCCGGGAATAGGAATCCTAAGTAGCAAGTACCTCCCCAGTTTCTAGGTAACCAGGGATACGCTTTTTCTCCACATATAAAATAAATAGGATCTCCTACATAAATTAGCTCTACCTCCTTATCAAGGAATGCTATGTCCATGCATCTAGTGAATGTTCCCACCGAATAAGAACCCTTCTTTCTCAAATAAAAGGGGACAGAACATGGACTGTAATTTACTGTATAAAAGGGGGGCACTGCATCTTTATTTCCTTCTGGGTTCATATGAAACGTGATCACAGATGATTTATAGGGCACAGATAATCTATCTTGTGGCATCATTACAGGTGTAATCAATCGTGCTTTGTGAAATATGGAACAACCTACTGGTTTCATAATGATTTCTTCAAATTCATTCATATTTGTTCTGTCTAGTTGACCAGTTTCACTTTCGTTCCATTTCCCATAATATAATGCACTCAACGAAGTGTAACATGCAGAACTCAATGGCAGGGGCTGCACATACCATCCAATTTCTTTCCCACCATGCTGTGGCAAGTGGGCACAGACCCAACAATTATTTTTTCTCAATATCAAGTGTGTCATATTCATTATTAGCAGTAATGTGTTATTTCCATAAGTTTCCCCATGTCGTTCTTCCATTGGGGACAAGGTGTAAGTAATCACATGAACCGGGCTTTCAGTAGTGGTAATGTTTCTACCAGACAAGAGCACTTCTAATGGGTGTATTTCTTCCAAGTACCATAATACCAATACTGTTATAATTGGGGCTAATATACTCATTATGCACATTATTATCGTTAAGGTCAGCATACAATTTTTCCGACAATTTCCTTTTTGTAACTTTTCGTGCGCTATGTTTAACTCATTATCAGCAGTGGTGCAGGAGGGGGCAAAAGCTGGTTCCGGCATTCTTCTCTCTCGATTCTTCTTCTTCAGCAATGTTCGCCGTGAACATCTCTTCTCATTGCACTTGTTTGAATGTCAATAAGTTTGGTAATTGTCCTCCTATTCAGCCAGTTTTTAGCAGCCTGGATTGCTATGCGTTGGGCAAGGTCTCTGTGCATTTGCACATTGCTCAAAGAACTCCAGAGCAGTTATCACTTGCCTTTGTACCATGTGAGCCCCTCTCGTCCCCAAGGGGTGATCTGCACATGGATTTTTTTTAGCACCGAGGAGCCTCGCTTTTTGGGCTGTCTGATTTGCACAACCCTCACGCCGCTCTCCTCTAGGCCACCGGTTCCTATTTCATCCGTGATAGGAAATGGAGGCAACAAAAAGATTAAAAAGAAATGAAGGTTTGATCACTCCTTCTTCCAGTTCTGCAGATTATACCGCTTCCTCCTGGTATCGTGTGATCAACGAATAGTGCAGATGCACTTCCAGATTCAGGCTCAGAGTCAGCTTGTGGCGCAATGATAGATGATGGCGGGCGCCCAAGTGATGATGCAGATTTCGTTTCAGCCTGTGGCGCAACAATAGATGGTGGGCGCCAAACCGGTACACGTTTTGCGTCAGTCAGCAGTGATGTAGATTCTGTTGGACAACATTGGGGCACTCTTTGCCCTTCCTCTTTCACAGCAATCTTTTCATGCTTTATTTCAGGATCAGGCAGATTTTGTGGCAAGGAACTGGCAACCGTCTCTTTCGTTTCTGGGAATGCTGTCTCTTTCTGGTCATCTCGATCAGACAGTTTTTCAGATGGTGGAGGGACCTTTTTAGCGTGCGTCGCGTGAATCCACGCTTTTCTCCCGTCCACATGAATTGCGGTCTGCGTGGTCAAGAGGATCTGGTAGGGTACGCGCCACCTTGGTGCAAGCAATGTTTTCCTCTCAAAGTTTTTAACCAGCACCCAGTTTCCGGGTTCCAATGCGTGCCCCGGACCGGTATACCGGATTGGTAATGCCTCCTGCACCTGCTGATGAATCAAACAGAATTTTTGTATTAAAAGATTACAATAAATGCTGAGCACAGGGTATTCAAGCTCCCTCAACCATTTCAGCTGCCGTGCACACCAAATATTCACCGGCCTCCCCATGACTATTTCATATGGCGAGAGCCCAGTTCTTGCCTGCACAGATGTACGCATGCACAGTAACGCTATTGGTAATGCGTCTACCCAACTTAACTTGTTCCCTGCACAGATCTTGCTTATTTTGGCTTTCAGGATGCCGTTGTGGCGTTCAATAAGACCGGCACTCATGGGGTGTCTAGAACAATGGAATCGCTTCTCAATCTGGAGACCTGCGGAAATCTGTAATATTACTGCGCCCACAAAATGCAGACCGTTATCTGACCATATGACACGGGGCAGACCAAAACGGGAGAAGTACTCCTTCAACATTACTTTTGCAGTGCTCATGGTGGTACAGTCTTTTAGTGGATATGCTTCCACCCATTTACTGAATGCACATATAACTACTAGGACATACTTCAAGTTCTGGCATCTCTCCATTTCTATGAAATCAAAATGGATTACCTCAAAAGGCATAGAGGGAGGGCCAAAACTGCCTGTTGGAGTCACCGTTCCCTTCCCCACATTGTGTTGTAGGCACGTGATACAATTCTGAACCATTCCCTCGGCATTTTTCTTTATGTTCGGGGTTCTCCCATACTGTGGCTAGATGCTGGACTATCTTTTTGGCACAGATATGAGTAGGGCTGTGGGCCATTGTGACCATTGCAGTTACATAGGAGTGGGGCAACATCCAATTTCTACTCTTCTTGTCTGCCCAACAACCCTCTAGATCTAATTCGGCAGAGCCCTCAGCCCACCTTTGTATTTTATCCGCAGTGGCTTCTGCCTGCATTTCTTTGACAGTAGCAATTCCATTCTCTATCATGCAGGGCACTTCCTCTGACTGCACCGTTAACATTTTGGTATTCAAGTCAGTGGCAGTTTGTTTCGCAATCCTGTCTGCAAATGCGTTTCCTTCTCCCACTTTGCATGTTACCTTTTTATGCGCTTCTCATTTCACTATTGCTAGGTGCTTTGGACACGTGAGTGCAGACAGCAGTCGTACAATCAAATGGCCATGTTGAATTCTGGCCCCATGCGATGTCAAGAAACCCCCTCTCAGCTCAAAGTCGGTCAAAGTTATGAACCACGCCAAAGGCGTATTGGCTGTCAGTATATATGTTTACACTCAGATTCTCAGAAATCTCGCATGCTCTGGTCAAGGCCATTATCTCTGCCGTTTGTGCAGAGTTGTAGGGGATTCTTTTACTCTCTACAATACTCATTAACCTGGTGATAGCATAGGCAGCAGTTGATGTGCCATCAGGTAGTTTAAACAGGAGCCATCATAAAACAGTTCTCCATCAGGCTCTTTTTCTGGGGTATCTCTTAAATTAATTCTCCCCTTCGTTTCTTCCTCAGTGACCATTAAGCAGTCATGAGGAGGTGTATCATTCTCACTGAGCTCTTCCGTGGGAAGTGGCATTAGTTCTGCAGGATTCAAAGCGCTACACCTCATAATTTGGATGTGTGGCGCAAAAAGGACAATTTAATATCTAGTCAATCTAGCAGAGGTGAGGTGTTGCGTCTGCGTTCTATTTAGTAGAACGTCTATGGCATGTGGCACCAACAAAATTTAAGTGTGCCCCAATACCATTCCTTCGGTTTATTTCACTGATGCAGCAACCGCTGCAACAGCTCGCAAACATCTTGGTAGTGAGCACGCTACATGGTCCAGCGTGGAAAAAAATTACTGCATGGCTTATTTCTTCCACCTTGTTCCTGTGCCAAAACGGACAACGCACAACCTTCACTCTCGTGTACAAATAATCAAACTTTTTCATAATTTGGTGTGCCCAAAACTGGAGCAGAACACAATGCAGTTTTTAGCAGATCAAATTCTCTCTGACATTCTCCATTCCACTGCAAAGGCACCACAACATCCTTCTTTGTCAATTCCACCATTGGCTTTACAATCAGTGCAAAGTTTACAATCCACTGCTGACAATAAGAAGCATTGCCTATTATGGCTCTGACTCCTTTCTGTGTCTTTGGAAAAGGCATACCAGAAATGCTCTCTATCCTTTCTGGCGTCAGTCTTCTCCCTTCTCTCTAAAGTAGGTAACCCAAATAAGTCACCTCCTTTCGACAATATTGGAATTTCTTTAAGCTTGCTTTATGGCCATGCACTGCTAAATGGATCAATAACATCATGGTACTCTTTTTACAAATCTCCTCTGTGTCTGCAGCGATCAATAAATCATCTATCTACTGTAACAATACGCACCCTGCTGGTAATTCTAGCATATATAGTTGTTCTTTCAATGCTCTGCTATAAATACTCAGACTCTCTGTGTAGCCTTGTGGAATGCGTGTGAATGTGAATGATCGTCCTCCTAGTGTGAAGGCGAACAAATATCTACTTTCCTTATGTACTGGAATGCTGAAGAACGCATTCTTCAAGTCAATAACACTAAAGTACTCAGCCGAGGCAGGAATCATTGTCAAAATTGTGGTGACATCTGGAACCAATGGGAACTGGGGATCTACTACCTTGTTTAGTGCACGCAGATCAGTTATGAAACGATACAGTACCTCATTACCTCCTTTCTTATACAATGGAATAATGGGACTGTTACAAGTACTGCCTCTAATCTCTTCAATCACTCCCAATTTTACCAAATCAGAAACAATACTTTTCAATCCTTTCTCTCCTGCTGATATTTTATACTGTGGAATACATGTGAACGTTACTCCTTCTTTCAGGGCAATTTTCACTGGCTCTATCTTTAAGCATCCTACATCATTGTCATTCATTGCCCATATACAGGTTGGCACTTGACTCAATTCTCCTGGCAAAGGTTTGGACACAAATGCAGACACCGGTACATTTTGTGGTGAAATGGTCAAAAATACTCCATCTGGCGTACAGTAAATGACTGCACTCAGTTTTTTCAATAGATTTAACCCCAAAAGATTCTCCCCACAATTCTCTGTTAAGAGAAATGGATAATATTCACGAATGGGCCTAATGTCACTGCTACTGGTTGGGACACAGGATTGATCATTGGGGTGCCTGCGAACCCTAATGAAATGTTTCTTTGCCCTGACAGTGGTATTTCTGGAACCAAGTGATGATCTATTGAGCACTTTTGTGTCCCCGTATCTATGAGAAAGCTATGCTCTTCATTCTCGACTTTCATTTCTACATTGGGTCCTTTCTGATTCACGGGAATAGGCACTGGTTCCGACCCCTGTCTTGGGCTGTCCTATTGGGGAAACAACACATCATCCGATGTGTAATCGCTACTATTACTATAGTACGCACCCGATTGAGTATCGAAGATGTTCGCGCCCCTACCTCTATTTCCATTTTGCTTATTTTGATGGCACTGATTCGGAGTAGAAATTTAATTCTGTGCTAGGTTCTGATTTTGAGTACCATTCCCTTGACCATTCTGGTGCTGCTGCATGCTATTTCTATTTTGCCCATTTGTTCCTGGATGCCCCCTATGCTGTCTTCTTTGGCCATACCCATTTCTATTTTGCAGATGTGGACATTGCGCTCGACAGTGACCTTCCTCTCTGCAGTATGCACACTGATTCAATCCCAGAGGCCCTCCATGCATGTTTGAATTACCTCTGCCTTGTGCATTTCCCCTTCCTCTATTGTGTCCCGCCACTTGCTGGAGTAGCACCCTTGTTTTCAAATTCGCCCTATCCTTTATCTCTTTTTCTTTCTCTGTGTTCACTCTGTTCTCATAATATTGGGCCATATATAGTACTTCACTCAGCGTTTTGGCTTGCCATGCACTTTCCGATGTCATTATTAAGTTCTGAATGCGAAGTATTAACCCTCTCACATATTTGTCAACAAATAGTCTTTTTCCCGCGTCTGTGCTTACATCCTGCCCACTGAAATTTGGAAATACATCCTCAAATCTATTAAAATAATCTGTAGCTAACTCATCCTTGCCCTGAACACATGAGGTCAATCTGCCCCATTGAATTATTTTCTCCAGCACAATTTCTTTCAATTTTTGTATTTTCCGTGCTGGTAACGCTACCATATTTGGCCCGGTTTTCCTCCCACCTCTTTATCTCTATCCTCCTTTATTAAATTTGCCCATGTGGCGCCGTAGACCGTTTCATCATCCACTTTTCTTATTTGCTTCCATATGTCTGCTGGTAGGATTACTGGGAATATTACATCTATGTCGCACATGGTGAGCACGGATGATTGCAGGCAGGACTCTACTTATTTATAAAATCCCACAGGATTCTTTCTTATATCGGGAATCGTCTGTTTTATGTTATTCACTTCTTGTCTGGAAAAGGGGACATGTACATATTGGGCTGTATAATGTGCTTCCGTTAATCTCTACCTTTGGTACATAAGTAGGGGGCACTTCTCTCATGGGAAATACCGCACTCACTGTTCCTCCCCCTTCTCTCATATGTAATAATATTCCCAGGTCAAGTGATAAGTCTGTGTCTCCTGTTCCACATTCTTGTGTTCTCTTATAAACTGCCATTATTTCAGGGGTACTGGCTTTCTTCTCATTTATATCTTTATCTATCAGATGTTCAGCCATTATTTGCAGTGCTTTTCTTTTCATGGGCAAAGGTTATTCATCAAATATTTCATGTACTTCCATTGTGGGGATGCTAGGATCTTAAATCCATTTTAACGCCTCTCTTATACATACCTTTAGTTTATCGCCTGTCTGTTTTGTCGACGGCAAATATCACTGCTTTATATAGGGCTCTACCGCTTCCGTCCAATCTCTCCTAATATCTTTACTCCTATACCCTGGTGTGGCAAGCATTTCAGCATATTCATCATCAAGTTCATTCTTAAGTTCAAAAAGTCGGTCTACATGTTCCCTTATTGTAACGCTCACTTGATTCCCGCAGAGACGCCGGTCTTGACTGGGTGAATGCCGTATCTTCAAAGGTGATGTGTAACACACGGTTGACTCTTTGGGCTGGACCTCTGTGCACTGTATGTCTGACTCGAAGAGTAAGATGTCTGCAGATAGAAAATATGGGATTAATGAACTGGGGTTATTGGGTGCCTCTCTCCTCTTCCCTTTCTCTTCTCCTGTAGAACCCCAAAGGTTAACACCCTCACCTTAGGTAAGTGAACGCCGAGCTCTCCATCTGCCTCGGGGCAGGGTGCCGTAACCAGTTTCTTCACTGGATAAGGGTGCAGGCCTCTTGACCTCAGAGGACTGCTGTCCGTCGTTAACTGCACGAACGGTAAGTTCTGGGCACTTCAAATGTCTTAAAAGTCTTTTGTAATGATATCTCTTGTTTTGCAGGGTTCCGGCGATGGCGGATGGCGGGCTGATGAGAGTTGAGGATCGAACCCGCGTGAGGAATAGAAGCGCCTGGAAGCACGTAAGTAAGCGCTTGTAGCCTGCTTCACGATGCGCACTAACTGTCCCTTTTATCTTGCAGGTACAAGTTCGGAGCTTTAGAGAAGCTGAAGGGTGCTGGAATACCCACTGGATTCGGCGTGGGAAGGAGTAACGGCACGTGAGTAATAAAGTTGCCCAATGTCTTTAAACGCACCTTATTTTGTCTTTCAGATGCGGGATGCAGCGCCGAAGGCCTCCGGAGCGTGCGAAGAGCTGGTAAGCTTTTGTCTTTCAGATGCCGGAATGCAGTGCGAAGACCTCCGGAGCATGCGAAGAGTAGGTAAGCCTTTGTCTTTCAGATGCCGGAATGCAGCGCGAGGCGTTGGTGACAGCCGATGGACCAGGTAAGAGATGCGCTGCCACTGAATACCGTAGTGCTAACCTGTTCTTTCTTTGTCTTTACAGGTGCTGCTGAAGACTGGATTCCAGGATGGTAAGCCTTTGTTCCCTTAGGCCCATGATCAGAAGCAGAAGACACGATGAGCGTTCTGCTGCAGAGAATGCAGAATAACGCAAAGCAAGATTCATCCATCGGGTGTGGTTTAAATAGCCTCCTGTAGTGCTTAGGTGTCTCCTTCCACAGCCACACCTAAGAAAAGAGTTCCTGCTTTCCAGAAGAGTTCCAGTGTTCTGAACCTAGGGAGTGGCTCCTGCCCCACCCAACAGGAAAAGTAGTCCCAAACAGAAGAGGATCAGGGGTTCAACTGGCAGGTAAGTAAGCAGCATGGTCTGCTGCAGGTAAGTCCACCCAAGCATTATGAGCCCGGCGCTTCCAGCGCTGGGACTGGGCATCTTTATGAGCCTGGTGCCACTGGCGCCAGGACAGGGTCCAAAAGGTCCCAATTGGGACTGGCTGGCACTCGGAACCGGGGTTATGGGTCTGCTTCCAAGGGAGTCGGGCAAGTCCTGATCTTTTGGAAGCAGAGATCATGACACTTATCTCTTCCTCTCTCCCTCTACAGCGCGCTAATGCATTAAAATCCAACAATCGGTGCGGCGGTAACTACCCAATTAACTGTTTCCATTTCACCACTAAATATTCCCCCATGCATTCCAGCACTACCTGTCTTTCATTGCTCCTTCTGAAGTCATACATCGAAGCTAGCGCTGACGTTGCATCATTCCCGTTTATATACATTTCGGCCTGTTCTTGCAACTCTCGCTTTCTCTCCTTGCTGATCGCACTACGGGTCACTCTCGCACATCCACTTCATCTGGCCCCTTCTTCTGTTTCAATGAGTTCAAGTTCAATCACAGGAGGGGCAGATGGGACAGAAATGATCTCTGGGGAGGGAGGTGCAGATGGGGCAATGGGAACGGAAAATTACTGTTGCAGTGCTGACTGGCTAATGGGAGGCGCTGCTGATTGTGTGGTCTGTAGCTGTGCTGGGATTTGGCCAGTTGGGAGGGGCGGAGCAACTGGAGGGGGCTGAGCAGTAGGTACCGACGCGGTCTTTTTAGTCTCTTCCCATGGGCCTCGCTTTGTATCATTTTATTTATTCGTCTGATGAATGCAACTCTCGTTGTGGGTATATCTTTTCCATACTCAACTAATCGCGTCTACTTGATTTCCTCAAACTATCATTACACTCCTCCTCCTCCTTCTCTCTCACTCTCTCTGCTTTCGACTTATGCCTGCGCGCATGTTTCTCTCTACTTCTCAAGCGAAGCATAGCTTCCCTCCTCCAGTCCCTAAGAATATCAAATGCTGCAGGGCATGTTTTCTTTTTCATCAACACCTTCTCCAAATTATCTATTCTCGTCATTTCAAAACTCCCATGATTCTGCCACTGAAGATCTTCCTGTTTTCTGGTTTGCTTATGCCAAATCTCACAAAACATTATCGCTCCCACACCATATTTCACATACATCTTATACGCCGGTGTTCCCGCGGGTGGTGCAACCTGGCCAGTTTCCAAAGATTGTCCACCGCAGCGAAAAAATCCCGCTACGGTGGACAATACCCCAGGTATGTTTTAACCTTACCCTTGGCTAATCAAACTTACGCTGGGTGTTTGATTTTGCAAAATCAACTCACAACCAATATCAGGATTAATTTGAATCGGGGCACGACTCACCTGATCAATCAATTTGTCTTCTCAAGACACAATTCGTCCGTATACTGACGCAACCAATGACGTCGTGTCTGCGTATCTTGGCTCACTCTGCCTCGTTTCGGGACCCTCATCTCCTTGTTCTCTGGCCGGGCACATTGATCAGGGATCAGTTGTGTGCAGATCTGCAAAGGAGTCTCATCGCTTTCGCAGGGACGCCCCAAACACCTTTTGATCCCGGCTCGATCGTCCCGTCCTCCCCGTTCTCTCCGCCTTCCTTATCTTACAACCTACACGATGGAACAAGTGGGGAAGGGTCCTTATTCGGGCGCCATCTTGAAGGGGCCCCTAGGGGACCCTCGCATGTGGAAACAAGGCACAATCACCACACACAAACTGATACACCAGACACAAGGTTGTATTCCCAAAGTGTAGGGTTTTTTGCAAAGCAAATAGTCTCAGTTGGTCAGCTTGGTCCTACGTCCCGTGACGTGTGTTGCCAAACCTTGGGGGACGCAAGAGCCATCAGAATCGTACGACAGTTACATATATACAAAGCAAGTATCTTGCAATCAGTAGTGACACATCCAATACCGCCCCTAATACATTTCCTTTGAATTGGGCACGATGATTGACAATGGTGACGAGTATGACACCTTCAAACATTCATTTAGCAGCAGTTTGCAATCTCGTGAGCCTACAGACATAAGTCTTTGTTTAAAAGAACACAATGCTTCTGTTTTCGCCAACAAGCTGCACGCAGGGGAGAGACACATTCCAGGCTTTGCTATCTCGTGGTTTCTATTTGTGTGCTGGCAGTCAACTTGCTCCCCGGAGCTCTGCAGGGCTCAGCAAAGGGGGGGCCGCAAAGAAGAGCATAATTCAAGTCATTTAATGTTCGCTTCTATCATTTCTTCTGTTTTTCCGAGACTGGCTGGCACCTTCTGTACTGATTAGAATGCCTTGCTGTTCACTTTCCAAGGATATGTGAGGGACGAGACCGGGCATTTCTGTCTGGGTTACTGCGTTATGTTTCAACATGTCTCTCGCGGCCTTGCGTTATGAACCAGTGGAGCAGAATAATATTCCAGCAAAGCAGTTTTAACAGAAGGCAAAAGGCACACGTTAGAGAAAACAAAATGGTGATTTCAATCACCTTAAAATGGGCGCACATCAGTCAAGCTTATGGCTGCATATCTCTAACACTAACCACATGAGGCGGTTGGTCTTCGGCCAACAAAGTACATTGCCTTACAATCGAGGGGTGTCTGTTTTTCTGGACTGACTAGGCTAGTACCAGGTGCAAGGCCGTAACCTACATGACACATACCACACAAAGAGGCCCATTCCGTGAGGCACACAGGGCAGTTGATGTAAACAGTGTGCATGTGAGCCAGCACAGTACCCGGCCAACATGAGTGACACAGACATATGCATGCATTTACCATACCAGCCAAGCATAGAATAATGTGCCATTCTCTACCCAAATGCCAATAACCCACTAGTATCTGATTGTGATATTGTAACCATGTCCAAATGCTGGCTCTCAAATCATCACTCATGCCGTCCCTCTCTTCCATCCCACAGGCAGCGAGCATGACAGCGAGGACCAGGCAAGCAACCGGCCCAGCACCTCCAGGGGCCAGGTTAGGGCCCGCTGTCTACCTGCGAGCAGGAATACACCTGGTGGCACACCACCGCTCCAGCAAGGCCCATGGAGGGTGCACAACCCCCACCCCTACCCACCCTGCACTGGCGGCAGACACATGCCCTGCGCCGCACTCTGAGGAGTCTACTGTGGCTGGGAGATTGCAGCCACGGCCCCCCTCGATGTTGCCGACAGCCCCGTTGTCATGATGCCTACCTCCAAGGTGCCAGACAAGACCCAGCTACCCCAGAGGCAGACATCATGTCTTCAAGGGAAGTCACAACAGCCTCAAGTAGGGGCTCGTTGGACTCAGTCCTGGCGCCTTTGGCACCAGGCTCATATCGGGCCACAGTCCTGGCGCCATAGGCGCCAGGCTCATAAAAGGGGACTTTGTGTTAAAGGTGCTTAGTGTTAACTTACCTGATGCAGACCATGCTGCAACATCCAGGCCTTCTGAGGCCTGAATGGGACTACTTTATCTTTGGAACTACTTAACCACACGGGTGTGGTCAGGGGAGGAATACATACCTGAGAGGAAGGATACATACCTGGAACTACTTTGAAGGCTATTTAAGCCACGCCCAAGCAGCAACTCACGCTTCGCGTTGTTCTGCATCTAGCAGCTGGACGCTCACCGTGTTTGCTCCTGTGGCTGGGAGATTGCAGCCACGGCCCCCCTCGATGTTGCCGACAGCCCCGTTGTCATGATGCCTACCTCCAAGGTGCCAGACAAGACCCAGCTACCCCAGAGGCAGACATCATGTCTTCAAGGGAAGTCACAACAGCCTCAAGTAGGGGCTCGTTGGACTCAGTCCTGGCGCCTTTGGCACCAGGCTCATATCGGGCCACAGTCCTGGCGCCATAGGCGCCAGGCTCATAAAAGGGGACTTTGTGTTAAAGGTGCTTAGTGTTAACTTACCTGATGCAGACCATGCTGCAACATCCAGGCCTTCTGAGGCCTGAATGGGACTACTTTATCTTTGGAACTACTTAACCACACGGGTGTGGTCAGGAGAGGAATACATACCTGAGAGGAAGGATACATACCTGGAACTACTTTGAAGGCTATTTAAGCCACGCCCAAGCAGCAACTCACGCTTCGCGTTGTTCTGCATCTAGCAGCTGGACGCTCACCGTGTTTGCTCCTGCATTCTGTCTTCTGCCACTCCTGCCAGCATCCTGGAACACCTGCAAAGAGAGAAGAGAAGAGAAAAGGGTAAAGAAGAGTCTTTACCTGCTAAATCCGCATTCCGGAGACATCTCGCCGACGGTCCTGAAAAGGAAGACATCCATTTAAAAGCACATCGCATCGATCGCTGCAGCGTCGCATCTCACTCACCTGTACAAGGTACCACCACTTTCTACGGCGACATCTGGACTCGCAGCCACATCACCGCGCCTAGGGAGAAAAAGACAAGAATAAAGGTGAGAGGGAAAAGAACACAAGGAAACCTTAATTTCCATTATAAAGCTTACCTGTTGGGTTATTCCAACTTCATTTCGGGTCGGTGCCGCATCCTGGCATTTCCGGACCCCGGCCCCTAAGGGGAAAAAGAGACATCAGCGTTAGTGGGCGCATGAAAAGACGTTACCCAACGCCCATTAAAGACTTACCTGATTTCTTCTGGATTGATCTTTGTTTCGGGTCGGTGCCGCATCCAGGCATTTCCGGACCCCGGCCCCTATGGGGAAAAAAGACATCAGCGTTAGTGGGCGCATGAAAAGACATTACCCAAACGCCCATTAAAGACTTACCTGATTTCTTCTGGATTGAGCTTCGTTTCGGGTCGGTGCCGCATCCAGGCATTTCCGTACCCCGGCCCCTATGGGGAAAAAAGACATCAGCGTTAGTGAGCGCATTGATACAAGGACACTGAGAGAACTCTCATCAAGCTCACCAGAGTCTCATTCTTCGGTTCCACAGCTCTTCTCGGAATAGTTTCCGCACCTGAAAAAGAGACAACGAACAATTATTATTGCGGAATCATACTCATTAACAGAATCCTTACGGTACTATACCGGGAAAACAAAACTTGAACCCTCTACAATCAAAATCCCAGTGAAGTAACTGGATACAACGCGCCCCTGCATGAGAAGCAGGATGGAGAGCTCAACCTTTCAAACCCTAAGGTGAGACTTCACGTGGGGGTCGCAGGAGGGTTTCGTAGAGGGGTGAGAAGGGAGCGGGAGGCTTATACTTTCTCCCGCAGATTGCTAATACTCCCTTTTCACATACAGAAAGATATTCCTGCGAGCCAGACAAGCCAGATTCGAAGGTCCGGTCCAGTCCATCTTCCGGGTCCTGCGCTTCACCATAGAAGAAGCAACAACACTCCAAACCAGACCTGCGCCTCCGTGGGAGTCAGGTGAGCGTAACACCTGTATCCATTTGCGGTGCAACTGAGGAGGACACGTGTGAGATCGTCCACACTCCTGATGCCCAAACCAACCCCCAGGTCTCACATAATGACTCTGATGAGAAAGGACAACATAGTCATCAGATTAAGGGAAACAATTTTACCCAGTACTGACTGACTTAAGGCCAAGAGTTTAGTGAGTTTCCACAGAACTATAAGCGAAAGGCGAGTGGAGTGCCGTTGAAGGCTGTGCTCCACTGACAAATGTCAGGACAGGAGGCTGTAACAAAAGCAAAATGTTTGGGGGGGGGGTGTTCCACAAATAGAGAGGTAAAATAGCAATAAGTGAAATTTTCTCTATCAATGCGGAGGGAGTTCATCATTGGAAAGGGAGTCCTTATCCCCAATAGGAGGCTCTCCCTGTGAAGTCCCGCTTACCGCCACCCCTACAGGGAATGTTGAGTAGCAGGCTCACCTCCCCAGCCTCACAGGAAGGGGCTCCCCCCTATGGGGAAGTGACAGAATCCCTTGATTCGTCACAGGGCTTTACACATATCAGCATAGAATCCTGCTTGGAATATCCGCCCTGTGGGTCTTGCATTCCAAATATTTTCTCATTTATGTCATCTCTCGTATCTGGGCTCGCCTTCAAAGGTGGTCAGGCATTCTCCAGGACCATCTATCTCCTCAGGATCTTTTTATGGATAACTCTGTTTCGAATGGATTGTGTCCTCCAACGTATTCCACATCTTTGACATGTAATGTCCACAGCTGTGCAGTTCGGAAACTTTTTCGGCAGAGGGAGTCCTGTGTCGATGGTGTCGGGTCGATGTCCCTCGAAGGCCTCCATCGAGGGGGACATCACCGGATGTTATAAATAAGACGCACAGCGCCCGTAGCCTCAGTTCTGTTTTTTCTGCAAACGTGTTTGCTTCCGAGACTCTGCGTGCCTCGTGTATTCCTAGAGAATATGGCCCTCATTACAACTCTGACGGTCGCCGTGCTGTTAAAAATGGCATGGCTGCCGCCAGAGTTGCATTTTTTCCGGCACCCATGAATGGGCAAGAACCGGGTCATGCCGAGTTAGGCGGACCCGGTACTTGCCCATTTTCGGGTGCCGGAATCAAGGGCCTCCTCATCCCCATTCTACCGCATAGGGCTGAATGGGGATGGGGTCGTCTGATGCACCGGCACAACTCTGCCTGTGCCGGTGCATCCGACGTGCTCTGCTCGCGGGTGCCGTTACATCTGCCAGAAAAAACCTGGCGGGGGAAATGGTTCCCGCGAACATAGCCCGTAGTATGGCAGTCCGGGAAGTACGGTACCAGCATGCTTACCGGTACCGTACTTCCCAGACCGCCATGCTCGTAATGAGGGCCTATGTCTTTTTCTTCGACCCCTCAGACTCTGCGGTCTGGCTTCAAGATTTCGCCGGGACTGCAAGTCTAAAATGTTGATTACCAGCATCGCATTTGTTTGTGGTGCTTGGCCGAGAGTCACGACACTGACGACTGTTCCAAATGCCAGTCATTGACTGCTAAAGCCTTGCGAGAACGTAAGGGGAAGCTTCAGGTAGGTAGGGGTTCTAAATCCAGTAAGTCCCGCAAATCTAAGCCCAAGGGGATTCGAGGGGCGATTCTCCGCGTCGGGAGGAGTCCCGGAGATCTCGGTCCCGGAGTGCTTCCCGCAATTCGTCCTCCTCGTCTCGGCATTCTAGGAAGCGCCATCACCGGTCGCCGTCCTCCTCGGAGAATGGAGCCTCGAGGAAAGTGGCTTGTCCGACAAAGTCCTCGACTGCCTTTAGAAAGCAGATGTTCAATCTCAGGGCACAGTTCCATCCGCGCCTTCTGACGAAGCTGGCAAGGAACGGTCTTGTCCGTGGCTCGCACGCCTTTGGGCTCAGTTATCAGTGACTCTCATCGGGAACCTTCGAGGTCCCGTTTGGACAAGGCTCAGGATAGTCGCAAGAGACGTGCTTCCAGGTCTCCGTCCTCGTCTCCAGCGAGACCGCAGAAACCTGGTAAGGGCTTGAGGTTGGCGTCGACTCCGCTGGCGCGTTTCCGTCAGATACCGGCGTCAAAGCTTTGCCTTCGTACCAGCCCTCAGCGCCGTTCCCGACATCAACGCCAAAGCCATTGGCGCTCTCAACGCCGAAGCCTTCAGCGCCCTCAACGCCTTCAGGGCTTTTTGCCTGAAATTTACTGTTGGAGATCCCTGATACTGTGGAGTGTTAGGGAGAATTCTCATTTCATGGTTAATTTCCCTTACCTATAGAGTCCCCCAGCAGCTTTGCTGGATTCGAAGGGTTTATTTCTTTTTACCTGCTAAGAGTGAGACTCTTTTCCCACTCTTAGGCATTTTTGCTATGTGTGTTCTAGGCAATTTTTGTGTTTAATGCCTATGGGGTCTTTTCTCTCACCCATAGGAACCATCTTTATGCACATGTGTTACACAGCACCCTCCGTGCAGTGACACAGGGGTGTCGTAGCGACTACCAAACATAGACTCCATACCCTGGGGCTGACTACTGTCTCCCAGGGCATGTAAAGTCCCCATTGACTTTAGTAGTCTATTTTTATTAACTTAACCAGTACACCGAAATCTTAATATGGAAGTACTGGAAGGGGTTAATAGTTTTTCCCCTATGTTCATTTTCGAGAGGGTACCTTAAAGTCCCCCTCTACAAAGTTTCTGGCTGGTGGTAGTGGTTACTACCTTTTATATTCGACCACGAATATTTCTCTATGGGATTTTCCCATTGTTCGAGGCTACCACTTTTACTGATAGCCTCTAACATACCGCCGGTTTATTTTATTATTAACTTTACTCCAGTAGGTTTTATTTGCCAGAACTTTGATAAAACTTCTTTCTCGAGTTTTACTCCATTTTCCTAACCCAGGTCGGGGATCCTTTGTTCGTCCTTTTGGTGGACTTCTGCAGAGAAGCCCTCCTTTCCGCGCCACTGAGTCTGGGGTGGTTCTGTTGTTTGGGAAGGGGAGTAGAACCCATGGACAGAGTTGCCACAGCAACTCAGGTTGCACTCTAACCTGATAGGCTGGAGGGTCTCTCGCCAAGAAGACCACTCCACTGTGTGAGTGACAGCTAGGCTGTATAAATGGGTCTCTTTCTGCATAAAAGCAGGGTCCTGAGGACTGGAAGAGCAAGACGTTGTACTGGAACTACGGAACCGAAGGGAAGAGAAGCCAGAGACATCTTCAGCATCTACACCACCGGTGAAGCCCTGCCGGATCGTCTCACCACTTTTCTTCCACACGACGAGAGGAGGTCTTCAGTGAAAGTGCCTCCTTCCCTTGAGCTGGTGGGGTCAACCAGTTCACCCATCGCATCCTCGGACCTGCCTTAGTCGACTCAACAGTACCCCGCACTTGGAGACCGGATAGCAAGGCAGCTATCGACCCAGACCGCAATTAAAAGGAGCGTACCTTTTTAAACTTCGTTTGGCAGCACCGCGGCTGGTTTCATCCCTGGGTAGTGCAGCGACTCGAACCTTCCTCCTCGACGAGAGCCTCTCTTCCTCTGTTGGACCCCTCGACCTGCAGGAACTACCAGGAACAACCGCCACCGCAGGAGCCACTTCTCCACGTTTAAGGTACATTGTTCTGCCAAGCCACCCTTTCTCCGTGGTAGCCCTAAAGGTGTTTTAAATCCTTTAACTACTTGAGGGGTCGGCCGCCCTCTCTCTTAATATTGTCTTTCGCCTCGCATCTACCTCTTCAATATTTTTCTACTAAAGGCTTAACTGCAGCTACAAGAACATTTTTGCTTCTAAACTCTTGGTCCTGTACCACTGACTCTGGCTCAGGCTGGTGACTCTGGCTGATTTGTTAGATCTGCTCTCACTAGATTAGTTTTCAATGAGAAATGTGTTGATGCACCAAAATCTTCTAAACCCCTCTTCCTTCCTACTGTTTTAACCTGTGGAGTGCCATTTTGCTCAGTTTTCATTCACTTGTCTTTTGGTTAAAGTGTTACTGTGCATTACTTGTTCACCAAACTTCAGGGAAGTGTTGCTAGGGGGTGTCTGAAGATATTTCGACTTAATTTGTACTTTCCCTCCCTTTCGTTGAATTGTTAGAGTGCCATTTGTAGTTGGTTTTCACTGTGCCGTTTTGCTCAGTTTTTACTCTACCGCAAACGTGTCTACAATTGAATAGGGAGTTGTATATGCTTTTCTTTTGACTAAACTTAACTTTATTAACTGTGATCTATGTGTTGACTTAGAAGTGTATGAAATAAATATATATTCTCTTTTTAATACAAAACTTTGGTCAGTGTTTCCTTGCTCCATAGTACTGTGTTACCTATTGTGTCAACCCTGAATACTGCTCATCTCCCTCTTGAGATAAGTCTGACTGCTCGGCCACAGCTACCAACTAAACCTTTGTGGTACAGACTGATACCAAAGGGGATTTATTGCTCTCACCTGTAGTCCTAATCTGGGCTAGTGCTCCCTAAGAGAACTGCCCTGGATTCTGCCTAACATGGATCCTCCAAGGAAGGCTACTTCTAAGACTGTGAGGCCTGTGGTGGACTCCAGACCCTCTTCTGTCCTGTGACAGGGCTTTTACCTCCCTGTGGATGACATATATGAGGAGGAGGGGAGATCAGACTTTGATATGAACCCTGTTGAGCCTGATGTGGCTCCAGTCTTTTCTGGAGACAGCCTATTGGAAGAGTTGAGGCAAACTCTCCATGATGCCAGTGGGTTGGACACTTCTCCGGAAGTGGAGTTCGGCAGGCCTGAGCCTGAGCCTGGGGCTCATGCTGAGTCGTCCTACAGGAGGCTCATGGCTAGGGTCACGGAGTATCTGGGCTGGTCCAGTCCTGAAGCTTTTGTACAGGATGATCTAACAGACATTTTAGATCAAGGTCCGTCCTCTGACCCAGTGTTACCTTTTCATCGGACATTACAGAAAAGGGTGGCGGCTGCTTGGCAGTCATCGGAATCTCTTCCGGCTGTTAACAAATCGTTATCCAAAAAATACTGCCCTTCCTGTAGCGACCCCAGCTACCTTTCATCTCACCCCACTCCCGAGAGTTTGGTGGTTCAGGCGGCGTTCCCTGTCATCCCTCCTGATAGGGACGACAACCGCTTTGACGGTTGGGCACGCAAGGTGTTTTCTGCAGGGAGTATGGCGTTGAAGTCAGCCAACTCCACTTGTGCCTTGGCAAGGTTTTCACACACTCTGTGGAATTGTGTTTCTCTAGCGGCTGAGCATATTCCCAAAGGGGAATAAAGGGATGGGATCCTTGCTCTTGTGCAGGATGGTAAGGATGCCATGTGTGAATCCCTTTGTTAGGGAGAATTCTCTTATAAGGCTAATTTCCCAAACCTAGTGAGTCCCCCAGCAGCTTTGCTGGATTTTAGGGGTTTGTTTTATTCTCCTGCTAAGAGTGAGACTCTTTCCTATTTGTGTGATTTTGAGATATGGGGTCTTTTACTCCATAGGGTATCATCTGTTTTTTGTGTATGTGTTACACAGCACCCTCAGTGCAGTAACACCGGGGTGTCATAGTGACCCCCAAAAATAGACTCCATACCCTGGGACTGACTACTGTCTCCCAGGGCATGTAAAGTCACCATTGGCTTTACTAGTCCTAAATTGTGAACAGAACCAGTACAAACCATCATATTGTGGAAGTACTGAAAGGGGTTAATTATATTGCCTCTGGGTCTGTTTTCAAGGGGGCACTGTCCAGTCCCCCCTTGTCGAGTTTCTGGCTGGTGGCAGTGGTTACCACGCAGAATATTCCACCATAATATTTCCTATGGGATTTTCCCATTGATTTTTGGTGCAATGTTAAAGATGCCGCCGGTTTATTTATTTAATATTAAATTCACGGTTGAGTCTTTTTGCCAGAACTCTTTTCTAAAATGGCATTTGTGTCCGTCTCTGTAACTCTGACCAAGGTTGAGCCCTTTGTTCCACTTTTTGGCGGGCTTCTCCACAGAAGCCCTCCAAATGGTGCCACTCTGGGTTCCACAGGATGTGTGGGGAGGGGAATTGGCACCCTGGACTGCGTTGCCTTAGCAACTCAAGTCGCACTCTATTCTGATTGGCCCAGTGGTGAGCCACCCGGCTCACCACTTAGCATGTTTGAGTGACAGCTAGGCTGTTGAATGGGGTTTTTTTTGCATAAAAGCAGGGCTTTTGGGACTGGAACTTCAGAAGTCGTCACAGGACATAAGAAATCCAAAGAGGGAAGAAGAGCCATCTGCAATGACGACACCACCGGTGGAGCCCTGCTGCAGCGACCTCACCACTTTCCCGACGACAAGAGGAGATCTTCTGCTGGAAGAGTCTTCTCCCTCTGAGCTGGTGGGATCAACCAGTTCGCCATTTCGCCTTCCAAAGACGTCTCTTGGTCGAATCACACGTGCCAAGCATCCCGGCAGCCGGATAGCAAAGCTTCCCCACTTTGACCGCGAATAAAAGGAACGCATTTTTTACCGACGAACTCCGCGGCTGGTTTCATCCCTGTGCAGTGCATCGACTCCAAGTTTCCTCCTCGATGAGATCCTCTCTTCCCCTGGTCGAAACAACGAACAGCAACCACTGCCAGGAACAACTGCCACTGCTGGAGCTTCCTCTCTATTTAAGGTACTGTGTTTCACCTGGCCTCCCTTTCTTCGGATTGCTAAAGGTGACCCTTAAATCCTTGGCTTTCCAACTGGGTTGGCTCCAGACCTTCTAACTTTACTTCTTGAACCACTCCAACCTCTTTTGAAAACACTGCACATTTCGCTTGGCTCCATTTAAAGTGGGCCTGGCCTATGAACTTTGGCTCTACAGTGTATACTGCCTTCACTGACTTGCTTTGGACCTAGAGAAGTGTTGGGAATTGTTTTATTTTCATGCTCTGCCTTTTTCTCTCCCTTTAACTTAACTATTGGAGTGCAATCTAGGTTACACGCTCACATCTGTTTTAACGAATAGTGGTGTTTTAACTCTTGACTTGTCTAATAGTTATCAAGGGAGGTGTTTATACTTTATCTAACTGTGTTTGAACTTGCTTTTGATTTAGGGTGTTAGTGTATTACCTAAAGTGTGTTTTAAATAAACAATTATATACTTTTGATACAAATCTCTGGTCAGTGTTTGCTTGTTCCACTGTGTTTTTGGCCCTAGTGTGTATACTCTATATACTGCCTTACTCTTCTTGAGAGAGGTCTGACTGCTCAGCCACAGCTACCAGGTAAATCTGGGTGGTACAGACTGCTACCAATTGGGTTTACTGCTTACTGCTTACTCCTGTGGTCTTAATCTTTTTGCAGTGGTCCCCAAGGGACCTGCACAGAATTCTGCCTAACACCCTTCAGTCGGGTTAGGACACAGCCGACAGTGTGAGCCGGTCCATGGCTACGAGCACCGTGATACTCAGATTTGCATGGTTGCGGAAGTCGGATTTTGCTCCAGATGTGCAAGCCTGTCTTTTGAACATGCCCTTTGATGGCGCGCATTTGTTTGGCAGCAAGGCTGACGAGAGCCTTGAGAGGTTGCAGACCTCGAAAGCTGCTGCTAAATCTTTGAGCGCAGCTTTGTGTCCTCCTTTTCGTCCTCGGGGACAGCAGTGGAGAAGAGGTTTTTTTCTTTACTACTCCTCCTTTGGTAGAACGAGAGGAGCCACCAGTCAAAGAGTTCCGCGTAAAAGTACCCGTGGTGGTCGTGGAAATAGAAGTACCAAAGCCGCTCAGGCACCTGCCTCGCTTTCTTCAGGCGCTGCCGCAGCCACTCCAAAACAGTCATGAGGCCTTGTCCCATGGTTTGCCGGTTGGGGGCAGGCTGTCTCAGCATCTGGAAGAATGGTGAGCCATTACTTCGGATGCGTGGGTTCTGGATACAATAGCCAACGGTTACTGCCTTCCCTTCTTGCAGCGGCTTCACGACAATCCACCTGGGAATCTCTTTGAATCTTCTGGATCCGCTCCTTGTGCAGGAAATCTTGACCCTGCTAGAGAAAGGCGCTATAGAACTGGTGCCTGTAGCGGAGAAGAACAAGAGTTGGTATTCCCCATATTTTTTTATTCCAAAGACGGAGGATTGAGACCCCTCCTGGATTTGCGTTGGTTGAACAAACTTCTCAGGAAGTTCAAGATTGTCACTCTGTCTCAAGTCCTCCAGGCCCTTCAACTTCAGGATTGGTTGGTTTCTCTGGACCTACAGGATGCTTACTTTCATGTGCCGATTCATCCAAAGCAGTTCGGGTCCTGCCATTGGGATTGACCTCCGCCCGAGGGTTTTCACCAAGCTAATGGTGGTGGTGGCAGCAGCGTATCTCAGGCGAGGAGGGATTCACGTCTACCCTACCTGAACGACTGGCTGATCCGTGTGCGTTATCCTGAGCAAGCATTGGATCACCTCTGATTTACCTGCTGCTCCCTCCACAAGCTAGGCTTCTCCCTCAATTTCAAGAAGTTGCGTATGACACCTTCCCAACAGCTCCAGTACATCGGGGCTGTGTTGGACACGTCCTTGGGGAAGTGCTCGCCTCCCAAGATAAGGGCTCACCACGTTGTGCAGACGGTGGACAAGTTTCAACATGCCCAGAGTCTCCCGGCTTTCAAATTCTTAAGGTTGCTCAGCCTCATGGCATCCTGCATTTTTCTGGTGCCAGAGGCCAGGCTGAGGATGAGATCCCTCCAATGGGTCCTCAAGTTGTAGTGGTCGCAGTTCTCAGGCCACAATGTCAGATCCCATTCAGATTCCAATCTCGGTCTCCCAGGATCTTCTGTGGGGGGCCAATGAAGTGAACCTGATGAAGGGGGATCCGTTTTGGCAACCGTGGCTGGAGGTGACTAGTGACGGATGCTTCCCGAACGGGATGGGGAGCTCATGCCGAAGACTTTACCACCAGCGGCCGTTGGTCTCTGTCGGAGTGTAAAACTCCACATCAACCTGTTAGAGCTGAGGGATATCAGGCTGGCCGTGAAGGCTTTTCTGCCATCTGTGTGGGGGAAGAGCATCCTGATCATGACGGATAACACGGTGGCCATGCACTACCTCAACAAAAAAGGGGGGGTTGGGTCACTTCTGTTGTGCAGAGAGGCAATGCAGCTCTGGTTCTGGGCAATTCAGCAGGGAATTTCGCTCTCGGCAGTTCATCTGCCCAGAGAGGACAATGCGGCGGCGGATGCTCTGAGCAGGCCGAGCCCGATCTCTCACGAGTGGGAGTTGGCTCAGGAAGTCCTTCTGGAGATCTTCGCCCTTTGGGAAACCCCACAAGTGGATCTCTTCGCCACCAGCGCCATCCGGAAGTGCGAGAGATTCTGCTCAAGGGAATTTCCTCAGAGGGGAGCCTTAGGAGACGCATTTATGGTGGATTGGCCATTCCCACTGATGTGCGTGTTTCCTCCAGTCCCCATCATTCCTCAAGTGTTAAGGAGGTTCGGATCCCACATGATCCTCATTGCTCCGGATTGGGCTAGGAGAGCGTGGTTCCCGGACCTTCTAGAAATGTCTATCTACCCTCCACGCTGTCTTTCCTATTGAGAGAATCTGCTCTCCTGCGAGGGGGGTCGTGTCAGGTTCTCCATCCAGAGGTCAGGGCCCTCAACCTTCACGCTTGGTATCTGAAACGTTGAGGTATAAGAATTGGGACGTCCCGGATGACGTGATGGAGGTGTTGCTTTCGGCCAGGCGGCCAGCAACAAAATCCCTGTACCTTTGGCATAAGTTTTGCGATTGGTGCAGAGGACAAAATGTTGATCCTTTTCAGTGTTCCATTCCCACGGTTTTCTCTTTCTTGCTTACTTTGGCCCACAGGGGCCTTCAAGTGGGTACCATTAAAGTTTACCTGGCAGCGCTGTCTATATTTAAGCGCTCGTCTGAAGAATGGTCTTACTTTAAGATTCCTTTGATTTCACAATTTCTTAAAGGCCTCACTAATGTGTTGGTGCCGGTTTGGGATCTGAATTTGGTTTTGAAATTCCTCATGGGTGCCCCGTTTGAACCTTTGCACTCTTGTCCTTTGAGATTGTCTTTCAAGACTGTGTTCTTGGTTGCGGTTACTTCGCTCGCAGAGTGAGTGAATTGCAAGCACTTTCATCTAAACTGCCCTTTACTGTGTTCCACAAGGACAGGGTTGTACTGAGGGTAAGTCCATCCTTTCTACCTAAGGTAGTGTTTGCATTTCATTTGAGCCAGAAAGTTTTTCATCCTTCTTTCTATCCTCATCCTGGTAAGGAAGAGGAGCGACTCCATAGGTTGGACCCTAGGAGAGCTCTGAACTTTTATATTTCTAGGATGTCCACGGTCAGAGTGGACGATCAACTCTTTGTGGGGTATGCTGGTCACCGATTGGGCCAGGTAGTTACAAAACAGACCTTGTCCCGGTGGATTATCCTCACCATTACTGACTGTTACCGTTTCGTGAGCAAGGACCCACCTGAAGGGTTGCAAGCTCATTCCACTAGGGGCGTGGCTACTTCCACAACCCTGCAGAGATGAGTTCCTATTCGGAACATTTGTGAAGCAGCCACATGGGCTTTTATCCACACCTTTGTTAAACATGAATCCCTTGATTCACTACATCTCCAAGATATGGCCTTTGGTAAGGCGGTTCTTTATTCTGCCATCTGATTGGGTGCTCTAAATTCTTTTCCCTCCTCCATTTTCTTATACTGCTTTGGTAGTCTGTCAAAGATGTGGAATACGTTGGAGGACACAATCCATTAGAAGAACAAGTTACTTACCAACTGGTAACGTTCTATCGATTGGATGTTCCTCCAACGTATTCCACATCGCCCTCCCAGCCTGCCCCCTCTGGAGAATTTCCTATGCAATTGCAGCTTACGTTTCCGCAAGGCTATGTGCAGTCAAGCAGGCATTGGATATGTGCATGTCACACGTTATGGAGGAAAAAACATAAACTGAGGCTACGGGCACCGTGCGTCCTATTTATAACATCTGGTGACGTCGCCCTCGACGGAGGCTTTCGAGGGACAACGACCCGATGCCATCGACGCAGGACACCCTCTGCCGAAAAAGTTTCCGAACTACACAGCTGTGTACATTACATGTCAAAGATGTAGAATAGGTTGGAGGAACATCCAATCGAATGAACGTTACCAGGTGGTAAGTAACTTGTTCTTCTTTTCCTTCAGCTTCTCACCTCTTTCATTAATATTCTCATCCCTCACTCTGGATTGGCTCTTTTTACTGCCCTTTGTGCAGGTTTTTCTCTGTTCTATCGCCCCTCTTCTCCTCCTGCTGCAGTCTTTCAATATGTGCATGTCGGTAACTTACATTGGAAGGCTGGAGTGCCTTTGTTCTGGACCCCTGTTTGATGTGATGAGTTTCTGTGGTCGGTCCTCATGGACCAGCTCTAGCCCGTTCCAGCAGTGAAAACTGCTCAGTGACTCAGTCTCTCCTACAAGCGTGCTGGAGCTTCCAGTGCTCAGACGTTCCCCCTGTCTGTAGCTAACCGCCCCCCTTCTCCTCAGAAGCTCTTAACAACCAGCATGGTGCCGGATTCCCTTTTGGGCTCCCCCCGAAGTCACATCACAGGGACCTGAGGTACCCCCCTCGAAGAGTCGCACAAATTGTCCCGAGGCTCTCACTCCCTCCTGAGCCTGCCGGGAGCAGCCATTTTACATGCCTGCCACGGGCCACCTCTCTGTGTGTAGCACCTGGTCTCATGGCCGATCCACAACCTCCAGTCCCATAATCACCTCTTAATTTCTTCATGGCGAGACGGGCCCCCTTTGGTCTGTGTTAGCCGTGTAAACGGGCTGCAGGAGTTTGCCACTGCATGAGGTGTTGGAACAGAGTAGGGTTTGCATCCGCTCCTGCTGACATCTTGGCCACACCCCTATTTCTATGTTTATTTCGATCTGAAAAGTTTCAAGAGAGATAAATGCAAGTTCCATTCATAGATTCACTGTTTTCTACCTGTCATTGTGTGATTATTAACACACATAGGGGGGTCCCCCAAATGAACCATTCTGCAACTAATTTACTGGCCCAGTCTGAACTCATACTGGGTCCCATTCTATAGGCTATTTAAATCACCACACAGAATGTAACACACAGTAAAAAGTATTTGTCATTTTATATAAAAATATTTATAATTTATTACATAGGCCATTGGTCCTATGTTTCCAGAGTAAAACAAACCACATAAATGCATTTGTCAATATGCATACATCCAATATCATTTTATGAGTGAATCATAAAGTGTGATTATTATACAAATTGCTGACTACATTTCAGTTTTTTTGGCTCTCCTCTCCACTTTTGCCATTTCTCTACCGGGTGGTTGTTTTTTTAATAAAAAAGAGACATTCTGTGTAGACACCACTTACCATTGCTTTTCCCGGAATAAGGTCCCACACTACAGAGGGACTGAAACATGTGGGACTCTATACTTGACTGTATCTCTGTGTGATTTTGCTATTTATACGTTAGGTTTGTTACCAAACATGTACTTGTTTGCATTTTGTATTTCAGTGGTGTTTTGCCAAAAAATGTTTTTTAGTGTAAACACTTTAGTTATTATTTATTTTGTGAGGATTCTTATACTTTTTTTTCTTCAATTATGACTTGAGAGAAATGGGCATGTTTCCTTTCTCTTTTTTGATTTTTGTTTCACACACACTGCAACAGAGTCCCTTGACCTTTTTTAATTGTGATTCTTCCCATTCCACTGTGTTTTTTCGGCGGCCTTTCCAGTTGTTCTTACACTTCATAATAATACCACCTTGTGGAGATGCTTAATGCAAAATTGTGACATGTTTCACATCCCATGGATCTGTTCATTTTTGCAGATCTATTGGATTGTCAGGAATTGTATAGGGACTATGATGGTTAGCAATTTACCAGAGGGACAAACGGTCTGTAGACTACACAATAGCTCAGGAATGAAAGGACTATCCTGCCAGGAACAACAGTGGTTGACTTTTGCACTGTTTGTTGTGCAACAGATGAGTCTACGTTTATGGTGGGACCGATCCCTCCTTTTGTTGACCTCTGGGAAGGTGAGATAGTGAGACTCTTTTCTTATGAGAGGTTGATACAGAGTGCAAGATAATGAAAATGTCTTCACAGCAACATATGCAGGGTAATTCATGGAATTAATGTGTGCTGAAAAGGGGAGCACAAGCGTGAAAATCGCAGCGCACGCGTGCTAAAAGCGCACACGCAGCCGTTTGTCGATTCATGGAATGCACTGCGCGTGGCTTACCTTAGATGTGCGCTGAATCCACGTGTGGCGCACATGTCATTACCACATCCCGAAGGCTGTGCGCGAGACGGCCAATGAAGGCGCTCAGAGGGCAGCGCACATACCTAAAAAGGGAGCAGAACAGGCGGAATGGGGCACAACACGTGAAAATGTGGGCATAACGGGGGAAGTACCGCTGCTAAATCCTCGTAACGCCCACATGCGCGCTAACAACACGTATTCATGGAATCGAACAGGGGAAACCCGCGCGCCACAAAAGACGTGCTAATCCGGAAACACGTATGCCAGCAGGAAGCAGGCGTACGTGGCCCCGCACAGCATAAAAGTGCGCGCAAACAACAAACCAGCTCATACGCTACGATGAATATACCGTTCCTCGAGCAGTGGTCGTTGGACACCGCAGGAGGAGGAGGATAGCCAGGCCAGGCATTTTATTACCCAGGACCAGCCTTTTTGGGATGTCTGATGATCAGGTCTATGGGAGGTACATGTTTCCACCCCAAATCATCCTAGAACTGGTTGCTGAGTGAGAGGATGACCTCACATCACCCACCCTGTGCTCCCAAGCACTGATTCTCTTGGAAAAGGTGCTCAGTGTACTGCATTTCTTGGCTACTGGGTCATTTCAGAAGACAAGTGCCATAGTTGGGGGCTCTCAAAGATCATACAGTCACGCTGCCTACACCAGGTGTTGGCGATCATGACTGCACACCCCTCAGTCTGCAGGTACATATACATGCCCAGAACACCTGCAGAAAGGCAGGCCTTGGTGCAGGACTTTTACGGGGTGGCATACTTCCCCAAAGTGCTAGGTGTCATTGATTGCACCCATGTGGCTCTACGTCCTCCCAGGGCCACTGAGCACATCTATCGAAACTGCAAGCACTGGCATTCCATCAACGTGCAGGTTGTATGTGATGCCAAAGGAATCATCACCTCAGTATATGCCAACTATCCAGGGTCCAGCCATGATATTTTTATATTCAGAATGTCACCCCTAAACCAGGACCTGGAAGCTGGAAGGCATGGCGACACATGGCTCATTGGTGAGTACAAATGCCTCTGCACATGCATGCACGTCAGACACTGAGAAATGGGAAACCCAACTAATGACAACCATTATCACCTCCCCAGGGGACAGTGCCTACCCTCTGAGCACCTACATGATGACGCCAATACGGAAACCCCACTACACCACCCCAGGTAATATACAACACAGCCCATATTGCAACCCGGGGCATAGTGGAGTGCACATTCGGAAAGCTCAAGTCACATTTTCGCTCCCTTGACCGCTCTTGTGGGCAGCTGCTATATGCGCCTTCAGTAGTGCGCAGGATAATAGTGGCAGCATGTGTCCTGCACAAAGTTGCAACCCGGCGGGGCGTGCCGGTGGACATGGTGGTGCCCCCACATCCCCAACCACATGCACGGCCGCTGCACATGGGAGGGGAAAGGGCATGTTGTGAGGCGGCCCGTACCCAGCTTGTGGCAAATTTCTTCACCTAAAATCCCACCCCTGCAGAGTGCACACAGGCCTGGCACATACCAGCTGACAATTGATGATGATGACAAAAGGGACAGTCAACTCTCACAACCATACCACCCTGGGATTGTTTTCCTGGAAGTGCTACATTGTGTGCATCACTAGCTACTTAAACAGACCCAATGCTGTGTCAGTAAAAGGCACACATTCATGCAGCTTGAAGGACTACCCCCTTGCAAAATAGTACACCCAAATAGTGGCATGCCACCCAACCTCTCCCTAACCCCATCTCAGCTACCCAACACACCATGCATGGCATGCAATGTGAAAGCAACCAAATGAATGCACAACACATGACACAAGTGTCACAAAGTGCACCATCCCAAATGGAAACAGGCCAGAGACAATTCCCTCTCACCAATGAAAAAGAAACCGCACGCATGAACAAATACTTACCAGCAAGACACAACATTAATAAAGGACCCAACAGTGGCAACGTATGACAGTAAAAAATGAAAGTAGTGCAAGGTCACAACCTGACAAAGGCAGCACATCGACCCCTTCCATCTCCAGTGTGTTGCTGGTAGGTAAATGTCGCAGTGTACTGCATACAACATGAACTGCATCTGCAATGGAAACAGGCTAGTTAAGACATGAAGAAGATACATGCAAATATGCAAAATGGCCTGCATGTAATACAATATACAAATCAACCATGCAGTGGAGAAATCATCACCAATCCCCACTAGGGGTGTATACACAGTTTGGACTACAGACTGCCCACACAACTTATGGAAGCCCAATATCTCTGTGTAAGTTACTGTCACTTGGTCACACCCTTGTGAGCCCATGGAAAGGGGAAGCAGGAGTGGCATATGTGTCAGGAACCCAAGTTTCAAACCCAAACACAGGACAACCCTGCATGTGCCCAGCTGGAACACAAAGTGGATGCCTACGGAAGCCACACAAAGCAACACACTGTAACATGAATGTACAATCTGAAATAAAATAGTTATCCAAAAAAAAAGAAATGTAAATTAAAAAAATGTAATGAAAAATTTTAAATAAAATGAAAATGAAAAGTAAAATTAAAAAAAATCAAAATGAAAATGTAAAATACTAATTAAAATGAAAAAATGAAAAAAGAAAAAATCAAATGAAAATGAAAAATTCAATTGAAATATGAAAAGAAAATGAAAAGAATAAACTGAAAAAAATCAAAAGAAAAAATGAAATTTTTTAAATCAAATTTTAATTTATAATTTAAAATCAGAATCAAATATGAAGAAAAAAATTCCAAATGAAAAATAAAAATGAAAAATAAAAATCAAAAATGCCAATGGGTCGACTAGGGGTGGGACCACCCAGGAGGGAGGAGGTACAGGGTGCACCTCAACACCCACATGCGTGGATGTTGAGAAAAACATAAAACCTCCATGGGCTCATGGCCTGCACGGCTACCCATTAGTGGGAGAACTTCTGTCGCTGTCGTCACCCTCTGGTGGTGCATTAGAAGGTGTGCGTGGTATGGGAGGCAGACCACGCAAAGCCCTGGCATGCTCCTCCATGGCAGCAAGCATGCGGGTCTGAAAGGTTTGGTTCTGCAGGATGATGGTCCGGAGATCCCCATGCAGCACCTCACGGGTAGCACGGACTTCTGCCTGCAAGGCCTCACGTGATGCCCGGATCTCCTCATGGGTTGCCTGGAGCTCAACTGAGATTGTACGTGTTAGCTGCTCCAGCTGCTGTTCTCACCTTGTACTCTGGGACACCTCAGGTGCACCCAGAGTATCTCTGAGGGGCCTGTGTTGTAACCTCAGGGCATCCCTGTGGGCCTGTGACTCTGCAGATATGGCTGTTTGCAGAGTCTCCAGTTCAGCCCGTCGGTCCCTGTTGGACGCCAACCTGTCCTCCCTGTGTGAGTGGCACATGGACTCTGTTGCCTGCTGCTGGAGCTCCACCTGCCTTTTTGGGGGGATAATGGAAGTGACCACACTATCCACGGCCTGAGCCATCATCTCACACAATGCCCCCTGTTGTGCTGCAATAGTATACATGTAGTTCGGCCACACAGTATTGCTTGGTAGCACACGCCCACCGCGTTGGCGAACACCACACCTTTTTGGGGCAAGGTGATGTGCACCTTGCTATGCTGGCACTGCCTGAGGCTACAGGACTGCATTCCTCTTTTGATCTGCTGGCCCAGGAACATGAGCAAATATAGTGGAGTGTGACCCTGCATCCGTAACCGCCAGAGGCAGACATTCCAACACTGAATGGCCTATTGAGGGGTCTACCCCCAGTGCAGGTGCGTTTGACAGCACAGCATCCCTGCCAGAAACACTCACCTGCGACGGACATTTGTCTCAATGTCAGATTCAGCACCTGAGCCATAGAGGTCATCAGAGGTGTAACCAGAGACACCCGTGGACAGGATGGTCTGTAGGACTAATGGATTTTCCTTCACCACCACCCCACGTCCTCCACTGGTGCCTAGTTGGGGCTCTGAGTACTCCTGCCCCTGCGCCATCTCCTCCTCTTCAACAGCATCTAGTGCCTCATCACCTGCACAAAGATTAAAAAAAAAGTAATGAAGACGGGCATGGACAGCATAGCCGACACACACAGGCATCACAATCTACACATCAAATACATTAATGACACATGTCACACATGCCACTAACTCTGGCATGCATGCACTGGCAATGAAGTGGAAGGGGACCCTAAAAGCAGACACTAAGGACTCCAAAATGGAAAAGCAACACCTGTGCTGCATGGTCCATAGCACCTGAATCACACAATAGCCTGTGAGTGGCATTGACAATCCACAAACATGACACATGCCACCACACAGATGGCACGTAGCATAGCCATGGCAGAATTGACAAGGACACCCAGAAGGTAGTAAATCAGTACTGTCCCCCATCCATGCGAGACGCACATCATGAAATAGAACATGCAAAAGAGTGTGACAAAACGCATGTGTCACACGCTGCAACAAAGCCAGTGTTTATGAATACAGTGATGGTAGGCACATGGATACATCAATGGTAGGTCACTTGGACCTGACACAAGTCACTTGTCATGTTGAACATTCAAACAGGACTCCAAAGTGATCATGTGCAGTGCATGTGTAGGTGCACAAAAGTCAATCAGCCTGATTGATGAAATCATTCCCATAAAAAGTTAACAAATGTGGGGCATTGTGGGGTGAAATCTATGTCTGAAGTATGGTGAATTTGGGGCAGAACGGCACAAAAATGTGTCTTCATCATGCAAATGATTCCATCAATCAGGCAGAATGAAAAGAAAAACAATATTAACAATGTTGTGGCATGATGCCAGTTGAAGGGCAAGTGCAGTCATCAGGTGCAAAGTGTTTTCTGCGGTCAGTAGGGATACTGTGAAACCCAAGGGCGGGGGATGGTTTGGAGGCACCACATGGATGACCTATAGCAGTCATGACTACACAGCCTGACCTGGCACACAATCCGAACACATCACCCAAGTAACATACACATGGTTTGCACACACACGCATGGCCACTCACCGGACATTGCCTCAAGATCTGGTACGTCTCCCACACCTTGGATCTGATCCTCTGCGATTAACCCTCCAGTGATTGCCTCATGGTCTGTGAGTTCATCCTCCTCTGGTGGAGACCCACTGCCAGTCACCAGAGTAGAGGCATAATTGGAAGCCAGCTTGTTTTTTTCTCAGCGTTTGAGGTCATTCCACCGCTTTGAGCAATGATCAGCTGTACGTTTCACAAATCCAAGGCAACTAATCTGGTCCGCGATGCACTGCCAGTGGGCCCTACGTTGAGCAGTCATAGTCTTGCACCCTCCAGTCACCAGCATTTCGCAGCCATGGGCTGACACGTAGCCCACAAGTGCATCTAGTGCCACATCATTGAAACTCTGCTTCCTTGACGAGCCGGAGGGGCGAGCCGTGTCTGGGGTCCCAGCCTGTTCCGCAAGAGCACGCTTCTTCCTCTTGAGAGGTGGTGCGGACCCTGAGTGGCTATCGCCGCTCTGGTCGGTAGGGGCTGAAGCGCAGGTGGACTGGGCACTGGAAGCAGGCAATGGCACGATGACCAAAGGTCTCACTGCAGGCATTGGCTGCTGGGTGCTGTTGCCAGGACCAAGCGGCACAATGCCTTGGTGTGATGGTCTGGGACCAACACTGTCCCGGCTGAGTGACTCAGAGCCGGGGTGGGTTGAGCTGCAGCTGCCCCTGCAGCCTCCTCACTTTGGCTACTTGGAGCAGCAGATGACATTGCTGCTCCACGTCGACGTGGCCTGGTGATAGCAACTTTCACCGCCACACGTGGCTTTGACTTCGTGACACGCAAGTCGGCCTGTGAGTCATCTCGTGCCAGTTCTGTGACCAATCTGGGCCGGGTTATCAGGGCCTGAGCTGGGATGGTGTCAGCTGCATCTCCCTGACCCATTGGGTAGGGCATAGGTGTCCCTGATTGGTCCTCCACACACTGGCCTCTTAGGCCACCCTGCTCATCCTGGCCACGTCCCCTACCACGGACACCTCTTGGAGGTCGGCCACCTTTGCCTCCCTTAGCACTTGGTCGCCTCCCAACCATGGCACTGAAGTTCTTGTGCAAATGGGAGGTGCAGTAAACAATTGTCCTGGGCAATTGGGGTGAAGTGAGCAGGGTACTAGATGGAATGTGTACCCCTGTGCTCTAGCAAGGCTGTCTGTGACCCCTGGGTTGTTAGGCAGAATCCTGTGCAGTGCCCTTAGGGACCACTACACACAATTAAGACTACAGGTGGCAATACAAGTTTTACCTTTGGTACAAGCCTTTACTACTATGTTAAAGTGGTGGCTTATCTCAAGAGTATATGAGCAGTAGCAGAGATTACACAAAGGTACCACAATTACTGTGACTCAAGCAAACACTGACTCAAGGTTCCAGGTAAAATATATAAATATAAGTACATTTATTTTTAAACCATTTGTTATAAACACTACACTTCTATTAATGCAAAGACCACACGTAAAATACATTACAACTAACCAATTCACTTTGTACAGTATACTTCAAGGTAAGTACCCTTTGTTTTAGCGGACCGGTGTTGCGAAACAAAAGATGTTACCGGGAATACACTTGCAATCACTTTTTGACCGTAATGACAGTTCGGTCTTACTAAAGAAACGCATATGCACGGCAAGAAATGTTACCGGGGCAAAAACACACTTAGCACCTGAGATACCCAGAGAGAGTTGGGGGCAAAAATCATAGGCAATACTTTTGCCAAGGCAGATAGAACCAGAGAACACTCTTAGACAGAAATTCAAAAGTCAATAGGCTGGAGCCAGTGTCAATTGGAACCGGGTTCCTGTTGTCAAGGATCACACAGTCAGATAGTTCACGATTACGTAGCCAGGAGTACTTAGATATTGTCAATAGAGGAAGCAAAAGTTATAAGAAGGAGGGAAGACAAGGGCGAGGTGAAGAAAAGGGATTCACCCAAATTCTTCGAGAAGGACACAGTACCTTATTCAAATGAAGAAGCTGGTGCCACTGCAGTTGTTCCTGGTAGTTTCCTGCAGACCCACGGTTCCTGGAGCTTCGCTACGAAGGAGGACGTCTGGAGGGGTCTACACCACACAGGGATGAAACCGGCAGCAGCGACGGTGAATAAAAGGTGCGCTCCTTAAAAACATGAAAGGCTCTTCAGATGGCTATCCGGACCACTACAGCAGTGTGCAGAGATTTTGACCAAGAAGAGGGTCCTGTGGCTTTAGAAGATGAGCTGGTTATCCACACCAAGCTCAAGGGAAGAAGACTCCGGACTGGATCTTCTCTGGTCGTCGAAGGGTAGATAGCTCAGAACTGCAGCAGGGCTTCACCGGGACAGGATAGTTGCAGCAGTCGACTTTTTCTCCGCTTCTCTTCGGTTCCTTGTAGTTCCAGTGGTGACTCTGACTTCTAGCCCAAGAGACCTGCCTTTTATATGAAAATCCCCCATTCACACAGCCTGGCTGTCAATCACGCAGCAGGGGGGTTGTCCGGCCGGGACAACCACCTCAGCCAATCATGGCAAAGTGCGACTTGGGTTTCCTAGAATGCCCTGTGCAGGGGGTGACTACACCCTTCCCTCACATTCAGTCCACCTAGACACCCAGGCGCCTAGAGGAAGGCTTCTGGACAGAAGCCAGCCAAAAGACCTTGAACAAAGAAGGCAAACCTGGTTTGCCACGCAAAGTAAAACACAAGAAGGACTTCAACAAAAAGAAATGGCGAATAAACCCGACCGGAGCCAAAAGAAAAAAGTATTTGGTCAAGCGGGTTTAAGTTCGAGGCTAATATACAAAAAGAAATGGCGAATAAACCCGACCGGAGCCAAAAGAAAAAAGTATTTGGTCAAGTGGGTTTAAGTTCGAGGCTAATATAATAGCCTAAAACAATACCACGTTTATGTAGTATAATCGCAGTAGAAAATTTAGGGTAGATACCACTGCCACCAGCCAAGTCTAAATGTTAAAAGAGCGCGAAACAATGCTCTAGGAGGTACAGATAAAAAGGGCTAAGGATGAACCCTTTCCAGTACTCCATGTAAGATGGGGTGTACTGGATCTGTGGGTAAATGACTAAGTAAAGTTAATGACAACTTTACCCTTTTCTTGGAGACAGTAGTCAGCCCCAGAAATGGAGTCGGTGGGAAGTCTAAAAGACAACCCTGTGTCACTGTACCGAAGGTGCTCTGTAACACACAAAAGAAGGGGGCTACCGGAGTGGTGTACTCCAGAGTCCACAATCATAAAGAACAGATGAAATACACATGGCAAAACACAAATAAGAGTGGGAAAAAAGGGGTACACTCTTACCAAGTGGAAAAATAAACTCCAGAAATCCAGCAAAGCTGCCGAGGGACTCACTAGGTAAGGGAAATTAGCCATTAAATGAGAATTCTCCCTAACATGGGGGAAGATGACAGGTCACGCAATGCTCAGGCACCCCGAAAACAAAATGTAACGTGCATGTGACACCTCGGTAGCCCACGTGCATGGAATTAAGGACCTGCAGTACGCTGTGGCACCCAGAAACACAAAAAAAGCATACGCGTGTTAAACGCAGGCTACAATGACCTCTGTATGTGTACGCGACACACGGGAGCAACCACAGTGGAAAAATACGTGCGCGTCTCACCGTCTGCCTGGAAAACGAACGTGAAAAACACACACGTGGGTGCGTTGGCAACACTCCCACCAAAAGCAGAATTGAACACTGTCTGAGTAAACAAGGAGTATGAACTGCAACCGTTGTGAAGTAATCGTGTGTGAACTGACAAGAAGTACAAGAATCACCCGCTCGCTCTCCACAAAAAGCACGTACAAGAAAATGGCGTCCTATGCGTACCTTTAAACCCTGCCCACAGAAACGCCCATGCGTGCCATGTCACTTAGGTGCTAAGGGCCTTTCCTCCAATTACATGCAGTGACACCCGGACGTGCTGTTTTTGCACGTGCAGATTCACTATGCACCCGTGCCGAGGGAAATGCCCGCATGCATCACGTCACTAACGTGCTGATGTGCTGTTTTTTCACAGGCCAAATCACTCCGTATCAAGCTGGCCACGCGACAACACACAGAAGACCACGCTCCCGCCCAGAAAGCCATTTTCCTGCCCCCCAGATCCCCGAGCCAACTCCCACCAGCCATCTGCTGCTGCCTGCCTGCCTGCTGGCCATGTGCCCTGCTATTTGTGTGCCTGCATGTCAGCCATCTGCAGGGGTCCAGTTGCTGTGACCACCCCTGCTGGAACAGAAGACTCCCGACTGCAGTTCTATCACTCCACAGCCCAGCACCAGGACCCAGTTGCCCACCCACACCTGCCGTGGGGGTTGCCATGTCGGGGGAAACACCATCAGAGACCACTGGCAACCCCAGCCAGAGAGGCAGAGGGCTGCCAGCTTCACAGCAGGAGAGGTTGGCATCCTGGTGGAGCAAGTCCTGGTGTATTTTGATACCCTTTTAGGAAGGACACGCGCTGACAAGGATGGATGGAGAGGGATCTGGATGGACATCGTGGTTGCCATCAACACGGAGGGGGTGGCAACCCGCGACCTACCACACGTCTGTAAGCGCTGGGAGGACTTCAGGTCCAGGACCCTCAGGAAGGCCCGGCGCCTCTTGGACGCAGCAGAAGCAGAGGGGTGCCAGGTCCGCCTTACCAGCGACTAGATGAGGGTCCTGGAACGCATACGCCTAGCGCTTCACCTCCAAGTCCTTGTGAGGCAGACCCGTCCAGAGTCGAGCGGTAAGTGTCCATGCATACTGATTGCACGCAGTGCATATTGAGGTGTGTCAGGAGTGTGCAGCTTGGACATATGTCTGGAAAGGCACATGTATGGATGTGAATGTGCAGGGTCATGAGCCTGCCGCATGTGAGTCCAGTCATGTGTGATGCACATCAGTGGTGTATGTGTTCCAAAGCATGATGCACAAATGCATGGGGAGACGCACACATGTTAGCATTTCTGTGTATGTTCTATGCCATGGTTGGGGTGTGACACATGGATGCTGGTTCCACCTTCATGTACGTGCACGGTGTACATGTGCTTGTTTGACATGTGTGCAACTGTGATACATAATGGATGCATGTGACACAGACATGTAGGAAGCTGATTGGCAGTTGTGACATAGTTGCCAATGATTTCACTGTGGCAGGTGGTGGAGATGTACAGATGCATGTCTGTCTGGTGGCGTGTGTGTATGTGTTCGGCAGTCCCCGTATTGCTTGTGACGTCAGGCTAACCTTCGGAAGTTAATGCTGTTGTGTGTGTATGGATGCTGCTGCTTGCTGTAACATTCCTGTTAATTTGTGCATGTGTGTGGGTTCAAATGATATGTGTGTTGGGGAATGTGATGCCATCTGTGAAGTTTGACACTGCCACATATGTACAACTGTCATGTGTGTATCAGACCATTGTACAGTGCCCTGATGCCTGTGTTCTGTCTCTCCCTATCTGCAGCGTCGACTGATGAAGAGGGTGGATCGGTGCTGTGGAGCACAGCGGCAGGGATCCCACCGCCAGCCGGAGATGCAAGGCCCAGCTCCCCTCCTGGGTAGTCATTTCTTAGGGGAGTGAGGAGTCTGGTGCCGCGTCCACGGCTGCAGCTGCCGAGGGAAGGTCCAAGAGGCGGAGGTTGGAGGTGGACTCCTCGGCAGCAGAAGGAGCAGCTGAACCCCCACAGGGGCTTACGGAGGAAGATGGCACGGAGTCATCCAGGTTGGTAGGGGATTTGGTTGAGGAGGAGGCCATGAAAAGTCCACGCACGGGGCCTGGCGGGGGGATTCCACTGGTGCTAGTTGTGCAGTCCAGTGACAGGGACAGGAGGCAGCACAGGCCACCACAGAGGTGCCTGTGTTGTTTCCTGTCCCCAATCCTGTGACTGCATCATCCGGCACCAGCAGGGATGCCTCCGTCCAGACCCATTTTCAGGGAGGGGATGTGCATACAATAACTGGCCTTCCTCTCCCTGCAGACGGTGCAATCCGTGACCGGATTGTGCCTGTCCTGGCTGCTGTGGTGTTGCGCCAAAGTGGCATTCGGGATGACGTGCAGGGTTCTCGTCTGGACAATGCACGTCATTTCGAATGCCTCATTGGCCTTGTCGACCTACTAGGACAGGTCATCTGCACTGGGTTGCTCCGTGTGCTGGAACTTCTTGCGACCCCCTCCTCAACTGTACCCCCTATGCGCCAGTCGTCCTCCGTGCCATTTTACCAGCCAAGAATCACCTGGGCCCCCTGTGGAGCTGCCCCTGAGCCAGCGGCCAGGCTGGTAGAGGACACATCCCTGCCACTGTCATGAGTCGGAGGTCCAGCAGGGGGGGCCACCCCACCAACTGGACCCCAGCAGATGGAGGACGTGCAGGCATCATCAAGCAGGGCACGTGCACGGCGGCCCCAGAGGATTCCATCAGCCTGGAGGCCGTTGTGGTGACAGAAGCAGTTTCATTTGAGGCAGCAGCAGGCTCAGCGTGGGAGTGATCATGGCTCGGGGCCTTCTACATCCCAGGGGCAGGCATCGGCTGGAGGGCAGGAGGAGCCAAGATTGGGAGTGTCTTTCGTGTGGCAGCGGTTGGGCCGGCAGATAGATGCGGAGCGGCGGGGCCCAGAGGAGGCACGGCTCACAATGGTCAGGGCAGAGAACTCCATGCGCCGGGCGTTGAGGCGGGCTGAGTGCCTTGAGGCATCTCACAGGAAGTTGGAGGAGGCCATGGCTGCATCCCTGCGAGACCTCAGGGCCAGGGAAGAGGCCCGCCACCGGGACGTTGAAGTGGAGTTCGATGATGCCCTGGCCCGGGACATCAATGAGTGAGCCGTCGGGCTAGCCCACTGCCTTTGTATATAGTTATTTAGGATTAGGTTTCCTTTTTTATTTTTGTATATAGTTATTTATTAGGTAGGATTTAGGTTAGATTTCCTTTGGATTGTTGGGCTCATAGACCCTTGGATGTTCATTTGTAAATAGTTATGGACCTGGATTTCATTTTTTTGGACCCATGGTGGAATACTTGGTTTTATTTTTTAACTTTGATTTTTGTTTGATGGACAAACCCATTGGAGCCATTTTACTTTGGATTTTATTGGTTACAGCATTCATTTTTTTAAATCATTTTTGGTCTTCGGGACTTGGAATCTATTTTTTCCTTATTGTGTGCTTTTGTTTTATTCAGTTAGTTTATAATTTAATACAGTTTTTTTCTATACTTTACTTGTGTGGTCTTCTCTCATTCGTTTTGTGCATGTCACAATGTGGTTTTTCTCAGTCATGTGTTGCCATTGTGTGGGTCTGAGGGACATGTATTCATTGGCATGCTGGTTATTTGTTTTCTATCATGACATGGAGAATTGAATGTGGAATGGCTGGAATGCTTGGTTGGGTGTTTGGACTGGGGTGGCGTGGGGTGGGATTTGGGTGGCCATAAGGGCCATTGGTCTGGATTGTGATGACATGCTGGGTGGGGGGACATGAGTCAGGGCCTGCTGGCATGTGCCCGTCACTGGGTTGGGTGGGGGGACATGAGTCGGGGCCTGCTGACAGGTGCCTGTCACTGGGGGTGGGGTGGGGGGACATGTGTCATGGCTCCCATTGCATAGTGCCATGTGGGCTGCCCGCGGGGCATGGACTGGGGTGATGGGCTGCCTGCGGGGCATGCCCAGGAGTGATTGGCTGCTTGCGGGACATGGACTGGGGTGATGGGCTGCCTGCGGGCTATGGGGAAGGTGGATGGGCTGCCTGCGGGGCATGCCCAGAGGTGATGGGCTGCCTGCGGGGCATGCCCAGGAGTGATTGGCTGCTTGCGGGGCATGGACTGGGGTGATGGGATGCCTGCGGGCCGTGGGGAAGGTGGATGGGCTGCCTACGGGGCATGCCCAGGGGTGATGGGTGTTAGGCAGAAACATGTGCAGTTCCCTCTAGGACCACTGCAAAAGATTTAGGACTACAGGTGTTTGGCAGTAAACCCTCTTGGTAGCAGTCTGTACCACACAGATTCACTTGGTAGCTGTGGCTGAGCAGTCAGACTTCCCTCAAGAAGAGTTAGGCAGTATACAGAGTATTCACAATAGGTCAAGAGAACACAATAGAATAAGTAAACACTGACCAGGGCTTGGTGTAAAAGAGATATAATTATTTATTTAAAACCACATCTAGAAAAACACACATGCACTAATAGTAAGCAATTCAAAAACACGGTCACTAACAGATATACACTCCCTTAAAAGAATATTAGACAAGTCTTAAGTAAAGCCCCACTTATTTTCAGACAGCAGTGAGCGCTTAACGTAGATGGTACTCTAATCATTCGTTTTAAAAAGGGAGAGAAAAGCAGAGAATAAATTGAAACAGATCCCAACACTTTTTCACGAACACAACAAGAGAGGAAGGCAAAGTTACACCATGAATTCAGAGTCAGTAGGCCGGATCCGCTTTAAGAGGATCAAAACGAAATGTGTCCAAGGTCACACGGTTGCCGTGCACAAAAGTCTTGTAACGATTCAAAAAGGAGTTGGATCAAAGAAAGGGACCAGTTAGAGGGTCAAGGCGGCCAGTCCAGAAGGTTAAGGGGTTATTATTACCTTGTAGCAATCTTTAGAAAGGGAGGCCTGGCGGACACAGTACATTAAAGTGGTGAGAACACTCCAGCGGGGGCAGTTGTTCCTGGCAGCGGATGCAAGTCGGTGCTTCGTCCGGGGGAAGAGAGGATCTCGTCGGGGAGGAAGACAGGAGTCTGTTGCACTGCCAGGGAAGAAACCAGCCGCAGAGTTTCTCAGGTACAAGGCGCGGTCCGTTGATTCGTGGTTCAGTGGTAAGTGGCTATCCGGCTGCCGGGGTACTTGGCACGGGCAGTTCGACCACAAACCGGTCTGGGGTGCGAAGAAAAGAAGAAGGTAAACTGGTTGTGCCCACCAGTCAGGGGAAGAAGTCTCTCCAGCCGGGAGATCTTCTCTGTCGTCGGGAAGTGGTGAGTCGGTTCCGCAGGACTCCACCGGTGGTGTCGTTGTGGTATGTCGGCTCAGCCTCTCCCTCGTCGGATTCTCAGGTCCTGTGGCGACTTCTGAAGTTCCTGTCCCAAAAGCCCTGCTTTTATGCAGCATACCCCCATTCACTCAGCCTAGCTGTCAATCAAACATGCTAAGTGATGAGCCGGCCGGCTCACCACTTGGGCCAATCACACAAGAGTGCGACTTGAGTTACCAAGGTAACTCGGTAACACCCCCTGTGGTACCCAGACAGAGTGGCACCACTTTTGGAGGCTTCTGTGGAGAAGCCCGCCAAAAAGTGGAACAAAGGGCTCGACTTGGGTTGGAGTCACAGAAGAGAACACAAACGCCATTTTAGAATCGAGTCCTGGCAAAAAATACCAACCGGCGAATTAATATTAAATAAATAAACCGGCGGTATGTTCGAGGCTATGAGAATTAAATAATTAAACTTGGTAGCCTTGAACAATGGGAAAATCCCATAGGGAAATATTTGCGGTTGAATATAAAAAGTAGTATCCACTGCCACCAGCCAAAACTCGATCAGGGGGGACGGAGATGTGCCCCCTCGACTAACAGACCCCGGGGCAATCGAATTGCCCCGACCAGTACGTCCACAATATGTTGGTTTGTACTGGTTTCTGTTAATAATTTGGACTAGTAAAGGCAATGGTGACTTTACATGCCCTGGGAGACAGTAGTCAGTTCCAGGGTATGGAGTCTATGGTGGGGTGTCACTATGACACCCCTGTGTTACTGCACGGAGGGTGCTGTGTAACACACATAGTAAAAACATATGAGACCCTATGGAGTAAAGGACTCCATAGCCCATAAAACACATTAACAGTCAAAGGAACCCCATAAATCATGTCCAAGAGTGGGAGAAAAAGAGGCTCACTCTTGGCAGGAGAAAAAAAACAAACTCCAGAAATCCAGCAAAGCTGCTGGGGGACTCACTAGGTTAGGAAAATCAGCCTAAAGAGAGAATTCTCCCTAACAATGGGCTGCCTGCGGGCCGTGGGGAAGGTGGATGGGCTGCCTACGGGGCATGCCCAGGGGTGATGGGCTGCCTGCGGGACATGCCCAGGGGTGATGGACTGCCTGCGGGGCATGCCCAGGGGTAATGACCCCCAGGCATCCCATCACACCAGTCCATGCCCCGCAGGCAGCCCATCACCCCTAGGCATGCCCCGCAGGCAGCCCATCACCCCAGTCCATGCCCCGCAGGCAGCCCATCCACCCTCCACATGGCCCGCAGGCAGCCCATCACCCCTGGGCTTGCCCCTTAGGCAGAACATCCACCCTCCACATGCCCCGCAGGCAGCCCATCACCCCTGGGCATGCCCCACAGGCAGCCCATCCACCCTCCCCATGCCCCACAGGCAGCCCACACCACAGGGGGGACTCTACCCACACAATTTACCTGGTGCGAGCGGGGTACACGTATTCGGGGGGGGTGCTCGGGGAGTTTTACACGCAATTTAACTGGCACGAGCGGGGTACGCGTATTCCGAGGGGTGTGCAGGGAGTTTTACACGTGATTTCACTGGCGCGAGCGGGGTGCCCGTATTCAAGCGGGTGCGCGAGTACATTTTCATGCGTTTTGGCTGCAGTGAGCAGGGTACGCGTGGTTTTTCCACACGATTACAGTGTAGCGGCCTGTAAGCTGGGCCAGGGTTAGCGCGGCCCTTTGCGCCGTATTGGGGATTTCAATGGCTTTTCCTTGTGCAAGGGGCGTTCTTGGGGGCGTAACTGGCGCTGCAGGATGTTTGCTGCGCCACAGCTGAAAATGGCTTGGGAAATCCATGAATACGCATGAGAGGATCAAAACGAAATGTGTCCAAGGTCACACGGTTGCCGTGCACAAAAGTCTTGTAACGATTCAAAAAGGAGTTGGATCAAAGAAAGGGACCAGTTAGAGGGTCAAGGCGGCCAGTCCAGAAGGTTAAGGGGTTATTATTACCTTGTAGCAATCTTTAGAAAGGGAGGCCTGGCGGACACAGTATGCCAGAATGCTGTTTAGTGCACACAGCTGGCGCACGCTCCCTCTCTGCGCCAACCGTGTGCGCTGCTTCTGCACCGAATTCTATGAATTACCCCGATGGTGTTTTTCTACATTAAGCTTGTCTTAAACATGGTCCAGACTCTCATAGCTAATACACCCGTGGAAGAAGGAGGAATTTTTGAGACTAAGATCAAGGTCTGGCGAAATGCAGATTTTGAAGACGTATGTGTTTGAAACTTGCTAAATATAGGAGCAGAGCCGTTGAAGATTGCTGCATCTTACCTAGCCTTTTTTATAAGGTTTAGGTGAAACGGATTATTGGGCTGCTAGCTGGATAATATTTAGGTTGTTTATTAATAGTATGTTGAAGTTCTGGTACTGTTTTTTCTTTTCCAGTCATGTACTGTATGCCCACCTACAGTACATGACTCTATTTCAAGGATTTCTTATGGAACTGAAGGGAGACAACAGAGGATTCATATTATTTACAGTGATAAGAATGTATATATCCCATACTTATATGGTTAAAGGTTTGGAAAATGTGACGTCTCAGAATAATATTTATTTGAATAGAATGAAGTGCTGTAGGATGTTATAACAGATGTGCTATAGGTGTGTATGTAGTGGATGTTATGCCATGTTTTGAAAATTTGATGAAATGTAATACAAATTAAAGGAACAAAGTATTAAACTAACAATTAGGACATACCGCCCTTCTAAATATCCATAGTCCAGGCTCTTTGCGTTATCCCTTGTCCACTTACCTACTCATTTCTTCTTCCCAACTTATCCCACAAACACACATGCACACACACACTATATTTGAGCACCTTTGTAGCACCCCTCACCAGCTCATATTCAATCCATCAGAACTTACTGTGTATAATTCTGGAACACCTCTATCATTCTACCCCAGAAACAACCTACAACCCCAGTCCCTCCCACTGTTTCAGTAGGCATCGCTGATTGCAAGTTGAGGGAAACACTAACACTCGGGGCTCCCATCTGGATACACACACCTAAGTGTCTTCACCTGATACCACTTAGGATCATAGGTGCAAACAGAAAATGTATTCATCTGTTTTGTACTAATGCATACCTTAGGATATGCACTTGCTCATCCCTCTCCTCCGACTAACCTTCCCCATCCTTCCTGTAGCATGCACCAAGTGTCTGCCAACATTGCAGAGGTCTCGCTATATAAGACCTCTTTATATTACATTTTGTTGTTTAATGGTGATTTATTTTTTCCATTTTGTGAAAAAAATATTGAAAAGTTGACTTAGTCAGCTATACCAATAAATACAAATATATATATATATATTACATTTTATTACAATGAAGATCAATGGTAGACAAAAGGGTGCAGCCATGTTACCAGAGAGCCGATCACCTTAAGGCCATACTGTTTGTCCCGTCCCTTAGAGAGCCCCTATCTCTGGGCAAGTCTCCTTCTTGGAAACACAGGTTCATCATTGCGCAGCCAGATCCACACAGACCTTGCACTCTGGCCACATAGACTAAATATCTTCTGCTGCTCAATGTGGCTCACATAGGTGTGTCAATCTGTGTTAAAATGGATTTCTAAACTGACCTGGTGGGCAGAAGTATAGGAGACCACCCTAGTTTAGTGGAACAGGGGTACTTTCTGGACAAACCAGACCAATCTACGGTAGTTTGGAAGACTCTCAGACAGATGTATATCAAAAATACATCTATTATAGGCCTTTATAACTAAACACCAATAAACCACACTATTAATAAAACTGTTATCACACACACTTTTCACTATATAACATTCTATTCTTTTTATATTTAATTTTTGTAAGGCGCTGGCTCACCCGCAGGCCTCAGAGTGCTTAGAATATATACAAAATGTGTTTAGCCTAATGCTGATGAAAGGGAGAAAATAACCACAACCTGCAACAGAAGAGGTAAGTTCAACACAGGTATTGTATTAGGTAGTCCAGCCCTAAGAAGTGAGGAGCCTTATGCTCAAATGCACAGCAGTGTGTTAACAATGCGCCATCATGCGTAAAGCGAAAAGCGGGTTCTCTTCAGGGATCTGTAGCCGTTCAGGAAAGGGGTTGAGGCGATGAAGAATAAAGCCCTACTCCTTGAGAAGGGTCTCCCCTTGCAAATAGAGTGACTTTCAGAGTTTGGGAAAAGCTGGTGGGCGCAGGCTAGCCCAGCTAAAATGAGTATCTTTTCAGGGATTCTCATGCGTTAAACTGATGGATGTGCCAGAGTGCCATGGGTAAGTGGTGCAAGTACTGACCTACATACGACACAATGTGGGCCAAACTTTGGCAGTCTAGTCCAGTTCGCCTGTAGATTTCACCCCTGCAGTTACTGGTTGCTCCGGGTCTCAGCTGTTGCGGGACGGGACGATCATCCGTGGTAGGACTGTAGCCTTTTCTCAGCTCTCAAAGAAAAGAGGATAGTTTCGGTGCAGCATGTCGCAGGATATGGGGGGGGCAGGTCTTCAGGCAATTACAGTGACAGTCACCACAGGGGGGTGACACAGGGACCGCAAATGTATGCAGCGTGGCACACTCTCATAAATCCTGACCCATAGGAGCCAGGACAATGTGTTTTTGCGGGAGAGGGCCCAGGACCACAAGTAAGCGATTCCCAAAGTCTTGAGTCTCAAATCTGGACGGCAGTGCTCCTGTACGATACACTGAGTTCGAGCTGGTCAGTTTGCTGGATGGCCCAGGAACACTTCCGAAGAGGCTCTTTGCGAGGGGAAGCAGGAGGTGCCGAGAATAGTTGGTTGCACTACTGCAAAGGGTTGAAGTGCCCTTGCAGGCCTTTTTGGTACAATAGAAAAGCATGGTTACGACAGGACAATAGCAGGGTCATAGTGCCAAAACTTCCAGCACGTCTCCAACAGTTCCACGAGTCTGCTCTTTCGTTCAGGTTACTTGGCTCCTTCTGTAATTTGCTGTGAACTGCAGGTGATAACATGGAATGTATGCAGAGCCCCTTCTCTTATCCAAGATTCGTTTCACGCTCAAATCTGGGACAGACAATGGAATCTGCTCTCTTGCATGCATGCCAGGCATGGGCTAATCATGGCACACAGTGGTTCCAGTCACTCAGGCCTACCGGACATACTGACACCAGTAGTGTGGATTGGGACCAGAAGGTCCCCACCCTCTTCCTGGCACTGGCCACAGTCTTGGGCCAAACATGGTAAAAGTGGTATGGTCCATAAAAACAAAGTAAAAAAACTGCTGCCACCTGTTCATCCTAGGCACACTTTTACAAACACCAGAAAATCATTAGAGGGTGGCTAGGGCCATAAAACAAAAGGACCCCTATGCAGGGTACTGTAAGGTACTTGGCACACAGATAAAAAGTTACCAAGAAATGGCAACATAGTCAAAGATAAGGGAAACATAGTTTCCCAGTAGTGACAGCCTGAAGGAAGTGTCAGTTTCCCCATAACAAATGAGCAAATGCCCAGAGGAGCGCAGTTTAAGGCATGCTAGTCCTTCACTGTTTCTGTGACTCCAGGAGTAGGTTTTGTCTCTCTCCACCTCTGATACAAGACTCAGTCTATTGCCACTAACACATGTCTCCTGTTGGCTTCTCTGTGAGTTAGTCAGGTCAGTGAGCCACTCCATCCAGGGATTGCTCTCCGGCTGCTATTCTCTGTTACATCTGTGGTGGGTTCATTTCCCTGCTACAATAAGCAGTAGGCTTGCTTATTTAAGGATGCCTTTGCTCTGCCAACCATTAGTGGCCAATCCAGCAGAACCCCTCTCCTTTTTCATGATTCATATCTGCACGCTCTCCTGCTACTAGCCAGGCTTCCGTGGGAAGGCCACGAGGGCTGTAGATGTTTGATGTCCATCCACAATGACCATAAACTAGGAGGCACTGACAATCCCTTTCTGATGCCACAGTCCACTGACACTAGCATCATCAGGTTCATCAGTTTAAGGCTGCCACAGCTCTTACCACAGCACTTTTATTTGAAAAATGACTGGAGGGGCATGGCCAGCCGAGGACGCCGTAGGATGCCTCCTCGTTAAGATCCGGGTTCCCAGTCCCTTCTCGAACCCCTAATACCCCCTAAAAATAAGCATGCGGGCCAACAAGTCCCACCGACGGGTGTCGGAACCCGAGGAGAATAAGTAAGCCACTGTTGGTAACTTTCGAGCCACTATTTACAGAGCTCCACAAACTTTTCTGCATGGGTCCTCCTGCAACCAAGATGGCGGACGAAACCGAGCTCCTGTACTAGGGGGCCCACGATCAATCGGTGACCAGGAAATGATGATATGTTGAGGCAGCGGATTGTGCCGAGGGGTCCAATAGCTGCGCCGGGAAGCTGACAATAGTAACGTGCTCCCTGGAAAACACAACTTGGGCAGACATCGATGCTGGCGGAGCTGCGTTGCGACAGCCTGTCCCCTTCCCCCACCCGATGCCTCGAGGTCCCGCTGGAACGTAGCGGTGGTGTGGCGGGTGAGGCTCACAGAAGGACCATCCTGCCAGGAGCCGAAGCTCCGAAAAGAAGGTGAGGAAGAATAAGGCGGCGTGGCAGACCGGCACACCCCTAACTGCTCGCCCTGCGGGTGTTGGTGGAGGCTACAGGGTATTGATATTCATCCGGACCGCTGCGGGGACCTTGATCTTGGCCCAAAGCTAATCCGCGAAGGGGGGGTGCTGCGGCGGCAGACTCCGCACTAGCCCTTGGCGCTGCTGGTTTGCATAGAAGTGAGGCCCGGGCCCCAGCGGGACAAAGCGCCCGCTGAATCTCCGACACCCGGCAGGGTAGCGGCTGGAGCTGCAGCACCTCTCCTTGGAGGCAAATAACAAGGTGCCTAACCTTGGAAGAGAGACAGCGAAGGGTAGAAGTCAATAGGAAACGGCTATTCCGGCTCCCCCGCGCCTTCTAAACCTGCTCTGGCACTGGAGGCACCGTGGCAGGCTTGGGGGTGCGCACCTGATTGGGGGAGAGGCAGTCTGGCTGCAGAACGTCCCAGAGGCCCAGGAGCGTGAGGCCAGGTCGAAGGCAACAATCCTGGTCATAAGCAGCAACGGTCCCACTACTGACTTGCCAGCAGACAAAGGAGCTAAGCTGGGATGGCTAACCCTTACAATCTGAAAGGCGCAGTACTAATTTAAGCGACCAGCCATGTATGTATCAGGAAGCATGATCACTCCTCCGTAATACAGTGCATCACAACACCCTACTCAGGAAGTGGCAGAGGAAAAGGGGCAATTGACCCCCTAGAGACTGTTCCGGCAAGTGTAAAATAACCCTCAACTCAGAACGCGAATACATGGTGGTTGACTGGCCACAACCAGTCTCATAAAACCGAGGCAAAGCAGCTGTAAGTAGAAAACATACTTTTCGAGGCTTTGGGGAAGTGACCACAGCCGACTTGGGCTCAATAGCTCCGATCTGAAGCGACGCGCCTTTGGGGAAGTGACCACGATGTCCAAGCAAACAACGAAAGCCAAGGGCCAGGGGTCCGGCAATATCAAAGCCCTGCTACAGACAGCAGACACACAGAAACGCAACCAGATACAAGCACTAGCCCAGGTACATAATCCCCCTACGGAGGGACCCGAACCTCTGGAAGGCCCCCCTATCAGGAAGTCAGATCTCTTAGAAATGTTACAGGAATTCAAGAAGGATATCAAAGAGAGTGCGAGTGACCTGGCTAAATCCATCTCGGATCTTAACAAGGGAATCCTGGCAGCAGAAAAGAGGATTGATGAGGTTGAAATGGTAATAACAGAGCAGAGTCACGAACACGATGTCCTGGCGCATAGGGTGCAGGAGCTGGAGCAGCAAATGGAGCAAATGCAAAACAGACAGGTGGATGCTGAAAATAGATCCAAACGTAATAATATTCGAATTTGTGGTATCCCGAAATCAGTGATGGACTCTGACTTAGAACAATATGTGATCGACTTGTTTCGCGACATTCTGAATGTGGAGGAGAACAAAGAAATTATGCTAGACCGAACACACAGAACCTATTCCGCATATCAAATCAATAAGAACCTGACCCCAGACATCCTGACCCTGGTCCACCTATACCAATTGAAAGCTGACATAATGCTTGCATCTTCCGCTCCACGCCACTCCAACTGTTTCAAGATCTGGCCCAAGCCACACTTGCCTGGAGGAAAAAGGTGAGGGTGGTTACTGACTGGCTAAGAACTAGAAAGGTGCGGTATCGATGGGGCGACCTTGGCCACGGAGGCACAATAAAGAAACACAACCCACAGACCCTACCTGAGAGGTCATACAACTTCTAACAGGAGACATTTTATGGCAGCACTAGGGGGGAAAGAAAATAAGAAATCAGACACTTATGCCTGAAATGGAATCCCAAGTCAGCATGAAAACGAATTGTTGTCACACGAGCCAATATGTGGCGAAATGGGGTAAAGGGGTGGGGAGAGGGGGAAAAGGGACAACCGGGCCCCATACTTCCCGGGAGTATAGAACACCCAGTGATTTACCACATTGGTATTCTGTTGGTAATGCAAGTTGGAAGTTACAATCCAATAGTTAAGGGGGAGGGGGGAAGTTATGTTTTGATTGTTTCGGGTAGAAGGGCACAATATACAAACAAACATTTTTACAACAGACATGAGTTGGAACACAATGAAGGGGACAAATGGTTGAAAGTGTGGTAATGGCGGACCTAACACTTGTCTCGCTGAATGTACTAGGGCTGAACTCTCCAGTTAAGTGGAAATCCATACTAAACAGATTGAGGGACATGCAGGCCTCAGTGGTATGGTTACAAGAGACACATCTGCTTCCCGACGATGAATGGAGGCTGAAACACTGAGCCTTCCCAATACAATACCTGGCCTCTAGCGGGACAAAAAAACAGGTATCTTAATGGCAAAAGGTATCAATTTCGAAAAACATTTTGTTAAAAAAGACCCGGAAGGTCGATACCTAATGTTGGGTGGAAAACTACGGGGACAGTTGGTCACACTGATCTCTGTTTACGCTCCTAATGTTTACTTCCCAGAATTGCACAATGGGGAATAAGGAAAATCCTCATTGGTGGCGACTTTAACAGAGTGATGGACGCAGTTATGGATAAAACCCTCCCAGCTACCTCCCATGATCACACATTTAGACAAGCATTAGCCAAATTCTTAAGAGATTTACATTTGTTGGAAACATGACGATTTTTTAACCCACAAGACAGAACCTATACTCATTACTCCGCTGTACACAAAGGCCATTCCCGTATTGATATGGTACTCATTTCAGAAACTTTGGTCCCACAAGTCACAGGCCTCGAAATTGGAGTACGCTGCCTCTCAGACCATGCCCCAGTTATCTTAAAAATAGAATTAAACCACCCGCAACAACAACCCTTCAAACCTTGGCGCTTGAACGAAATAATACTGAAAGACTTCACTGTCCGGGTTGGCATAGAACAAACAAACTATTTCCAAGAAAACATAACTCCTGGGATTAATTGGTCAACTATCTGAGATGCAAGCAAGGCGGTGATACGTGGAGAGTATTGCGCAAACATCAAACTACACCAAGACCCGGGCGAGGGTACAACGCAATATGGAGGCCAACATGCGCGTAGCTGAGTTAGAATATCAAAAGGGGGGCTCACAGAGGGCATGGCGGGAACTTAAAAAGGCCAGAGCGATTTTAGAAACCCACCTAACAGATGACGCAGCACGTCTGCTGGTGCAAACAAAACAGTTACACTATATTCATGGTGGTAAAGCCAATCGATTCCTGGCCGCCAAACTGAGGCACCAGAAACTCTGGAACCTTATTACTCAACTTCATAAAGGGAACAAAGACATAATAAGGGGAGAAAAAGAAATAGAAGAGGAACTGTTCTTATTCCACTCCACTTATATGGGGAAAGATAACCTTGAGGGGGCAGCACAGGAAGCCTTTTTAAATCAACTAGATTTACCCCAAATCAAAGAGGCAGACAGACAACAGCTGGAAGTTCCCATAACAGAGGAAGAGGTAGGGGAAGCAATAAAGGCATTAAAAGGTCAAAAGACCCCAGACCCGGACGGGTTAAGCAACGCATATTATAAAACATTTAGAAACATACTGATAGGCTCCCTAACACAACTATTTAATTCCATTAGGGATAAAGGGCAAGTTTCCCGGGACATGTGCCCAGCAACTACGATATTACTGCTGAAACCAGGCAGAGACCCAGCCGATTGTGCAAGCTACCGCCCGATTTCCATATTAAATGGAGATGCAAAAATGTATTCCATGATACTAGCGAGAAGATTGGCAATGATACTCCCAGAGATAATTCATTCAGCCCAGGCCGGATTCGTGAAGGGGCGACATGCATACAACAATATTCGTAGGGCTATAGAAACGATTGACTGGGGGCGGAGGACGGGTCAAAAGTTTCAATAGCGGCTCTGGACGCTTCTAGAGCCTTTGATAGCTTACATTGGGGATTTCTCCGGTTAACCCTAGAAAAATTTGTTTGCGGGCCAATCTTCACTCGTAATGGCGAACTTCGCACACCCCTCCACTAAACTTATAGTCAGTGGTAAATTCACAAAAGATATCCCCATCCAGAAAGGCACAAGACCGGGATGCCTGTTGTCACCCCTGATCTTTGCCATGGTTATGGAGCCATTTGCGTGCAGGGTCCGGAGCCACCTGGGGATTCGGGGGGTGGAGGTGGGCAATATGGGACCGCAGAAGGTGGCACTCTATGCGGACGATATTCTTCTTTTCCTAAAGGACACTGAAATCTCCCTACCTGCAGCCATACAACTGCTGGATGAGTTTGCACGGGTCTCAGGCTTTCACATCAATTAGCCGGAATCTAAAGCTCTTAATATTACTGAAGAGATGACCCGAATCCCGGAAAGGGAAAGCTTATACCCTCTGAAATGGGAACGTAAGTCAGTAAAATACCTTGGGGTACAACTAACCTCCCGTTATGACAGATTATACGGAGCCAACATCCCGGACCTCCTCAAAGCCTTAACTAGTGACCTAAAACAGTGGGAATTGCAGGAATTGTCCTGGCTGGCACGCATCACGGCGGTCAAGATGACCCTGCTTCCAAAATGTCTATATGTGATAGGAGCCCTTGTGATAAAAATCCCGGGTCCAGCTATTCAGCCACTGCAGAGAGAGGTGATGTCCTTTATCTGGGGTGGGAAGAGACCGAGAATACCAAGACAGGTACTCTTTAGACCGCAAGTATCCGGGGGGTTGGGAGTTCCGGAGTTTCGCAGGTACCTATGGGCGGCACAAATAGCCCCGATGTTACAATGGGCAGCTGGAGAAGACCGCAACCAATGGGTAACAATAGAAAGAAAGGCAACCATGACACCTTTGGGGAACCTTGGCTTTATTGCCACACGTCACAGGGAGAAAAGGGGTTTGCTACTGGAATCAACTAAGACTACCTTATGGTACTGGGATAGGGTGATGAGAAATAAGACTAAAATAGGGGAGGGCCTGTTGGCCCCTATCGCCTATAACACAGACTTTACCCCAGGAATGCAAGCCAACTTCTGGACATGATGGGGGGGCAGTGAGGGCAATATAACTCTAAAAGATCTTTACGCAGAAGGGTCCCCCTTAACGTTTGAAGACTACAAGGCCAGATTCCACATACCGGAGCAGGAACGGTATCACTATGTTCATTTTAGGCACTGCGTCTCCAACGCCAAAGTAAAAGAAAAGGCAACCAGAAACCCAACAGGCATAGAACTAACAGTACAGGAAGGCCAACCAGATAAGGGCATAACCAGATTATATCGCCTAACGGGAGAGGCCAACCCTGAAGTAAAACTTACATGTATGCAAAAGTGGGAGACAGACCTGGGGAAACTAATTTCAGAGGAAACCTGGAGTCTCATTTGGCATAGAACAGCCAAAGGTTCCAAATGCACCTCCATAAAGGAGGCATCATATAAACTTTGCCTCCGGTGGTACATGACACCTGCACGCATGCACGCCATTAATCCAGAATATCCCGCAAACTGTTGGAGGAAATGCGGACAATCCGGGGACCTTATTCACATGTGGTGGTCTTGCCCACTGGCAGCAACCTACTGGAAAGAGATTTTAAGCCACATCAAAGATATTACCGGGGTGGGACTACCCTTCGATCCATTAGTGGTACTACTGGGGGAGGCGGTGGAGGGGAGTTACGCGAACTCGGGGCCTACTGCCACTCTTATAACCCACATGTTGAGTGCGGCCAGGATTACACTTGCACAGGCATGGAAGACAGAGGAAGGCCCAATAACAGCTATGTGGTGGGTCAGACTATGGGGGGTAATGGTCATGGAGAAGGTGACGGCACAGACCCAAGGCTCCTATTCCAAGTACTTAAACACCTGGTTACCACTTCACGAGTTTATGGACGACAAAGAACAGATGTTCTTTAAACCAAGGCTGCTTCATGCAATACCTATCATTTGAAAACCCCGATCTTCAATTTGCGAAATTTGAACTTTACATCACAAGTGATCCAACCTGTTGAACTTACAAATCGGAATGTTGAACCTTCTAACCCATAAGTTGGGATATGTTGGGGGCGAGAGGGGGTTAACTGGTTGTTCATTACATATGTCTTTTCCTTTGGTTGGTTCTGTTTCAACCTTTTTTCTTATATGAGCAAAACAGTCTTATGCACTTATGTTGAATCCCCGGATAGGGGTTGCTATGAGTTGTGCACCAAAATATTCATGTCTGTGATGCCTTGAAAACTAAAAGTTGTTAAAAAAAAAAAAAAGAAAAATGACTGGAGTGGTTTCCAGGAGCTTATTTTATGCGAAGCCATCATGCAAGCTGCCCTTCGGGCCTCACAGACTCCGGCAGTGCCCCTTTCTGATGGTGATATACCAATTTGCAAAGCATTGAATATTTCCAAACCTGTGTTTCAGTTTCTGATTTAGGAAACATGGTCTGTAAGAGAGACTCTCTCTCTCGCGCTCTCTCTCTCTCTCTCGCGCTCTCTCTCTCTCTCTCTCTCTCTCTCTCTCTCTCTCTCTCTCTCTCTCTCTTACGTTTAGACTCAGGTGCTATACTCCTCCATCTACTGTTTCGTTGCAAAAGTGAGGTGCAGAAATAGCTTATAACCAACCAACACAGCAGTCTTTCGCTGACCTTATTCTGTTCCCAGTAGCAATATCGATCAGGTCCTGAAAGGGCCCTAGATCTGATTCTAAAATAGTGTTAAGAAACAAATGGCCCTGTGAATTTAACATATTGGACTCAAATCCCTGACACCAAAAGGGCCAATTTAAAAGATTCTGTTTAGATTCTTACTATAATGCAGTTCAAACTGTCTGGCATGACACTGCTTCCCAAAGGACCACATGAAGGATGCATGTGCAGCCTTTCATAAATTTAAAAAAAAAACACTCAAGAGAAGGATATAACAGCACTTGATGGAATATGCCATGGAGGCCACCAGAGCAAATACCTCTGAGGAGGGGGTTTCTGACCAGTATTAGTCATGGCAAGGGGAAATATCAGGACTTGATTCACCTCATACTCCAAAAGACAAAGGAACACAAGAGTACCTGGCTGCCCGACCCCATCTCCCAAAAGCTTCCCGGAATGCTAGCCCAGGTGCCCATATGTCTGTATACAGCTTGAGGGGCTTAAAAGTCCCAAACCACTCCCCAAATCAAGCAAAGCAGTTATCGCCCAGCCAACACCGAATACAAGTGCCTAGGCCACACATACCAAGGTCTTCAAGAAAGGGAGTTTACCCTGTCAAAGAAGTGTACACATGACATTGAAACACACAAGACAGGGTGTAGCGCTAATTGGAACACACACCTGGCTCTGAAACCTCTGCCACCAAAACTATGGCACCAACAGTCCTGAAACAAAAACCAGGCCCATTTTAGAGAAACGCTCTCCAAAGGGATAACGTCCACACAAACATAGTGCTGAATAATGGTAGTCGGAAGACACCCAACCACTATGAATCAGGAAACAAGATGTTTCAAGCCAGGGCACCTAAAAAACACGTTTCACATCTTTTTCAAGTAGGTGTGCAACCTATTAGTTATGCACCAGCACAGGAAACCGTCTCAAGCTTCCGACCCACGGATCCCTCATCTTTGATATTCCATCTCCAGCGCCAGCTGTCTTTGGAAATTGTTTCCACACCTGCAAAGAGGCTTTTTACTCTGCCTTGGGGAGGATCATGACATGGCAGATTGCTTTTCCTGTCAGTCTATACATTCAAAGGCCCCCAAGGTTCTTCACCCTCTAAGAAGCTGAGTCACTGCACCTTGGAGGAATAACCACCTGCACCAAAAGTACCATTCCCCACCAAGTCCTCAACTATGAAGGAGTGGATGGCATTCCTACAGCAGGTGCTTGACGTCTTTGCAAATGCCCCAGCATAAGCAGGTTTGACCCTGTCACTGGTGGCAATAACAGGGCCCACTGGGCTTTGTGAAGCTGGCAGAGGCACCTCCCCGGACCACATCCGTACATCTGTAGGCTTGGTTCCGGCTCCATTGATGGTCACCATGCCATCCGATTGCTGAAGACTGGACGTTGGCTCCTTCCATGTCAGCGCTGCTAGTGCAGAGGCCACAGTCAAATACAATCCTCTTTTGAGTGTGCATTTACTGTCAAAGATTACCCATATCTTTGATGAGAAAGGAAATGCCATCCCTGGTGGTCAGAAACCATTTTACTATAGTGGAGCTGCATGTTTTCTTGAAGAGTTATGAAGGAGGAGGGGATCTTCTGGATTTGGCTCAATATCTCCAGGAAGAAAGTAGTTTGGACACTTCGCGATTATGGCGAATTTGTGTTTGTGTGCTGCTACTATGTCTCGAGACCAGTATGACCTAACTGAAATCTTGGAGGAGCATCCTCCATGGGAATTCCTTCAGCCCTTCAACGCTGTGTTGGGTGCCTATGTTTTTGTGGCTTGGGAGAACCTGGCATTGGTCCTTGTGATGGATCATTACCTTGCTTATAAACATTTTCCAGGCTCCTCATAGCCTGGATTTCTCTAAACTCACTACTCGCTAGAGAGCGTGGTGGTGGAAGCTGCTACTGCAAGACTGAAGACCACATCCTTTGCATCCCTGCCACCCAATATGGAGACCAAGCAGGGGAATGACATAGGGCAAGAGATCTTCACACTTGGAACCTTGCGTTGACAGCGGTCAAAGACAGTTGCACATTGTTGAAATATACCTATGGGCTATGGAGCAAGATCTCTGGGGCAGCCGAGAACTTATCTACTGAAGAGATAGAGAGTTTCAAATGCTCTTGTTGTTAATGGCAAAGAAGCCACCTGCCAGATATGGCACTGTCGACTGTGTGGCACTTTTTATGGGCGCCCGGTCTGTTCTTGGTAGGCAGAATCCTGTGCAGTGCCCTTAAGGACCACTACACACAAGACTACAGGTGGCAATACAAGTTTTACCTTTGGTACAAGCCTGTACTACTATGTTAAAGTGGTAGCAGTAGCAGAGCAGCCAGGCTTATCTAAAGAGTATATGAGCAGTAGAAGAGATTACACAAAGGGACCACAATTCCTGTGACTCAAGCAAACACTGACTCAAGGTTTCAGGTAAAAAATATAAGTACATTTATCTTTAAACCATTTGTTATAAACACAACACTTATATTAAATTCAAAACTACATGTAAAATACACTACAACTAACCAATTCACTTTGTACGGTACAAAATCAAGGTAAGTACCCTGTGTTTCAATGGACCGGTATTATAAAACAAGACACATTACTGTGAATACGATTGCGATCACTTTTTGACAGTTCACTCTACTAAATAAACACGTATCCGTGACAAGAAATGCTACCGGGGCAAAAACACACTTAGCACCTCAGATACCCAGAGAGAGTTGGGGGCAAAAATCATAGGCAATACATTAGTTAGGCAGACAGAATCGAAGAACACTCCTAGACAGGAATTCAAGAGTCAAAGGGCCGGAGCCAGTGTCTGGTGGAACCGGGTTCCTGTTGTCGAGGATTACAGCCAGACAGTTTGCGATTCAACGTAGCCAAGAGTACTTTGATATTGTCAATGTTCGGAAGCAAAAGTTATAAGAAGGAGGGAAGATTTAATGACAAGCCTTAAGGAAGAGAAATAGGGATTCACCCAAGTTCCTCAAGCAAGACACAGTACCTTTCTCAAACGATGAAGCTGGTGCCACGGCAGTTGTTCTTGGTAGTTTCCTGCAGACCCACGATTCCTGGTGCTTCGACACGAAGAAGGACGATGAGGGGTCTGCACCACGCAGGGATGAGGCCGGCAGCAGCAACAATGAATAAAAGGTGCGCTCCTTAAAAGAACCGGAGAGGCTCTTCAGGTGGCTATCTGGACCACTACAGCAGTGTGCAGCGATTTCAACCACAAAGGGATTTCTCTGACTGAAGAAGACGAGCAGGTTATCCCCACCAGGCTCAAGGGAAGAAGACTCCGGACTGGATCTTCTCTTAGTCGTGGAAGGGTAGATAGCTCAGGACTGCAGCAGGGCTTCATCGGTACGGGATAGTTGCAGCAGTAGACCTCTCCTCCGCTTCTCTTCGGTTCCTTGTAGTTCCAGTGGCGACTCTCTGACTTCCAGCCCAAGAGACCTGCCTTTTATGCGAAAATCCCCCATTCACACAGCCTGGCTGTCAATCACGCAGCAGGGGGGTTCGTCCGCCCTGACAACCACTGTTAGGGAGAATTCTCTGTAGGGTAATTTCCCAAACCTATTGAGTCCCCCAGCAGCTTTGCTGGATTTTTGGGTTTTATTTATTTCTCTCCTGCTAAGAGTGAGATTCTTTTGCTCCCACTCTTAGATATGATTTGAGGTGTTCCTTTAACTTTCCATGTGTTTTATGGACTATGGGGTCTTTTACTCCATAAGGTCTCATGTGTTTTTGATGTGGGCTACACAGCACCCTCCGTGCCGTAACCCAGGGGTGTCGTAGCTACCCCCCAACATAGACTCCATACCCTGGGACTGACTACTGTCTCCCAGGGCATGTAAAGTCACCATTGGCTTTGCTAGTCCCAAATTATGAACAGAAACCAGTACAAACCATCATATTGTGGACGTACTGGTCGGGGCAATTCGATTGCCCCGGGGTCTGTTGTTCAAGGGGGCACGTCTCCGTCCCCCCTGATCGAGTTTTGGCTGGTGGCAGTGGATACTACTTTTTGGGATTTTCCCATTTTTCGAGGCTACCAACTTTAATTATTTAATTCTTATAGCCTCGAACATACCGCCGGTTTATTTATTTAATATTAATTCACCGGTTGGTATTTTTTGCCAGAACTCGATTCTAAAATGGCGTTTGAATCGAGTTATAGCCTCGAACATACCGCCGGTTTATTTATTTAATATTAATTCACCGGTTGGTATTTTTTGCCAGAACTCGATTCTAAAATGGCGTTTGTGTTCTCTTCTGTGACTCCAACCCAAGTCGAGCCCTTTGTTCCACTTTTTGGCAGGCTTCTCCACAGAAGCCTCCAAAAGTGGTGCCACTCCGCCTGGGTACCACAGGGGGTGTGGGAAGGGGTTTAGGCACCCTGGACTGAGTTACCTTGGTAACTCAAGTCGCACTCTTGTGTGATTGGCCCAAGTGGTGAGCCGGCCGGCTCACCACTTAGCATGTTTGATTGACAGCTAGGCTGAGTGAATGGGGGTGTGCTGCATAAATGCAGGGCTTTGGGGGCTGGAACTTCAGAAGTCGCCACAGGACCTAAGACTCCGAGGAGGGAGAAGCTCAGCTGACCTGCAACGACGACCCCATCGGTGGAGCCCTGCTGGACCGTCTCATCACTTTTCCTGACGACAGAGATCATCTCCAGTCCGGAGAGTCTTCTTCCTTTGACTGGTGGGGATAACCAGTTTCGCCTTCTTTTCACCTTCTTGGAGCATCTCGTGGCCACCTTGCCCGTGCCAAGCACCCCCAGTAACCGGAATACCACGGTTTACCGCGAAGAGAAGGGTAGTGCCTTTTAAGCGGAGAACTCCGCTGCTGGTTTCTTCCCTGGCAGTGCAACGACCTTCATCTTTCCTCCACGGCAAGACCTCCTCTTCCTCTGGACGTAACACTGACTTGCACCTGCTGCCAGGAACAACTGCCCCCGCTGGAGCTTCCTTCACAGTTAAGGTACTTTGTCCCGCCTGGCTTCCCTTGCGACAGATCGTTCGGGGTGACAGTAAAGCCTCAAATGTCTAACCTGGGCTAGCCCGGGACAACCTAGCTAACGTTTCCTGACTTTAATTTCATCCTTTTTGTGCGAACTATCTACAAAGACTCTTTGGGCATAACCCCACTGGTGAATCTGGACCCCTTCTGCTTGCTCTCTCCAAGAGTGGGCCTTGCAATTGACTTCCTTGCTCCCCAGTAGAACTCTGCATATCCTGCCTTACTGTGGTTCTTTGAAAAAGTATTGAAACTTGTGTGCTTCTTTAACTCTGCCTTTTCCCCCCCCTTTCTTTACAACTTATTAGAGTGTCATCTTATGTTAAGGGCTCACCTCTGTCTGAAAATAAGTGGTGTTTCTCACTAAGACTTGTCTAATAAGTGAATAGGGTTGTATATATATGATAGTGGCTGTGTGCTGGAAGTACTTACCTCTTCTTTGCAAGTGTGATTTACAAGTGTGTTTTTAAATAAATAATGATATACTTTTACACCAAAGCTCTGGTCAGTATTTGTTTGTGCTACTGTGTCTCTGTACCTATTGTGTATACTCTGCATACTGCCTAACACTTCTAGAGGGAAGTCTGACTGCTCAGCCACAGCTACCAAGTGAATCTGTGTGGTACAGACTGCTACCAAGTGGGTTTACTGCCAAACACCTGTAGTCTTAAATCTTTTGCAGTGGTCCCTAAGGGTACTGCACAGGTTTCTGCCTAACAACCACCTCAGCCAATCATGGCAAAGAGCGACTTGGGTTTCCTAGGATACCTTGTGCAGGGGGTGACTACACCCTTCCCTCACATTCAGCCCACCTAGACACCCAGGCACCTAGAGGAGGGCTTCTTGGCAGAAGCCCGCCAAAAGACAGTGAACTAAGAAGGCAAGCCTGGTTTGCCGCGCAAAGTAAAACACAAGAAGGACTTTAACTAAAAGAAATGGCGAATAAACCTGACCGGAGCCAAAAGAAAAAGTATTTGGTCAAGCGGGTTTAAGTTGGAGGCTAATATAATAGCCTAAAACAATACCACGTTTATATAGTATAACCGCGGTAGAAAAGTTGGGGTAGATACCACTGCCACCAGCCAAGTCTAAATGTTAAGAGCGAAACAATGCTCTAGGAGGTACAGATACAAAGGGCTAAGGATTAACCCTTTCCAGTACTCCATGTAAGGTGGGGTGTACTGGATCTGTGGTTAAATGACTAAGTAAAGTTAATGGCAACTTTACCCTTTTCTGGGGGACAGTAGTCTGCCTCAGAAATGGAGTTGGTGGGAAGTCTAAAAGACAAACCTGTGTCAGCACTGAAGGTGCTGTGTAACACACACAAGAAGGGGGCTACTGAAGTGGTGTACTCCAGAGTCCACAATCACAAAAACAGGTGAAATACACATGGCAAAAACAGGTAAGAGTGAAGAAAAGAAAAGCTGCTGGGGGACTCACTAGGTAAGGGAAATTAGCCATAATATGAGAATTCTCCCTAATAGTTCTCCATGGGCATTAGTGGATGACAACCTCTGGATTTCCTCCTGATGCCCAGTATGAAACTCTTGAACATGCCATTTGACAAGAATATGTTTATGAAAGCCGAAGAATGGTTACAGAGGTTCCAAGCTTCCAAAGCCACTGGCAAGTCCTTGGGTTTGGCTATTCAACAGCCAACCACCCCAGTGCAGACGTTTTCTTTTCAACCCCTCTCTGCTTTTGCACATTGTGGCAAGTGCCAGGCACCTCGATATGTCTCTCTACCCTACGGTGTGGGTGGAACTGCTCTCTGACTCTGGGTGAGTGGAGGGCAGGCCTTCCATCCAAACCTATTGAGCCTGGACGCTCATGCTTGGCTGCTGAGATGCTGATAGGGAGAGGAACTTGTCAAGCGACTTCATGAATGTGCTCCTTTTCATTTGAGGCAGGCCTCCAAGTCACTTTATGCTTACAACTGGTGTTTTCAGCTTGCGGTCCGGAGACAAGGCCGGACCCTTTCATCTGTACTACTTCTTTAGTATTTGTACTAGACTTCCTGCTTTCCTTGGCCCAGGCAGGCCCTCAGATTGTCACTGTGAAGAGGTAGCACGCTGCTATTTTTGTGGGGGTTTTCATCCAGTTTCCTCCACACCAGTTTGTTTTTTCTTGGTGGGATTTAAATTTAGTTTGAAATGTCTAAGTATATGCTGTGTTTCTCACTCTCCTCCCTCCAGATGTATGTACTGCTATGGGGTAGTCTATCAAAGAAGAGTAATCTGTGGCTGAAAGGAATACTAGAACAGGAGTAAAAATGTTAAGTTGCAAGCTACTAGCCAGCCATAAAAAGTCCCTTGCCACCTCAATTCCACACATGCACACATATGTAATAGAAAAGCAGTTTTCATTTGAATTTGAAAGACTGCAGTCACTGTATTATTCTTTTAGAGTTGTTTTGGGTCATCTTGCCCCGTAGCCAGTAGGCAGAGTGTCCCTTAGCTCTACCCTTGGAGGCCATCTTCCGATATTTTTGCGCACGTTCAAGTGTTGGGAGTCCTCAGAGTTCTCTACTTCATTCAACGTTCAACATATCTCTTCCTATGATTTTCGACTTCTTTTGGACACTTCTGGAAGTACTTTCCTATTGTGGGATGCTTCCTGCAACCTAAGGGTTGAAACCTTTGCAAGGTGCCTCACCATGGCTGATTCTAAGGCTAAATAAAGCAATATTCTTTCTGATTGATGTTTCTCCCACAGATTCCTCCTTGCCCTTCCAGCTTGCCTGTTTGGAGGATGTCTTGTACGCTCAGCTGATCTGGGGGTCCCTCAGCTGCTAAGTGTCATGGAGCAAAAGGCAGAATTGAGGTATTGGAGGATGTGAGCTCCATATAAACTTGCCCACAGGCCATGTCCTGGGTGGGCACATCGGCACTGGATGGAGTCCCCTAGTAAAGAAAAATATTTGAAGACAGCTGGAACTAGAGATAGAATATGAATGAGGAATCTGTGTGAGGAACATTAATCAGAAAGAGATTACCGAGAGGTAAGTCACTTTTTCTTCTAGCCTGGTTAGGCAGAATATTGGTAATACAAATAAACATTTTGCCTTGAATCCTATATGGATTTAAAGGGGTCCCTGTTATTAATCCAAAGAGGGAATGTAAAACATAGCAAAATTAGATCTTACATTTCATATGGGCAGAGAAAAGGCATGGGTCTCCTGGAAAATACTATATGCTCCAGGAGTTTGGACGGGTGTTGGATGCCCAAATATTTATAATTAGTATGTGGCCTTGCATGTTTGGGTTATTGCAGAGTGAATTAATATATATTCTGAAAAAAGGTGGCTATTTATGTAGCAGTCGGATCTGGGGAAATATATTTGGACGTAGCCGTGGTTTCCTGAAAATGAGAGCCCCAAATCTATTGATTAATCCAATAACTAGGACTACCTTGTCAGCATGGGATGAAATTGCTAACAGTGTGGGACATGTGTCCTTTCCCTCTCCCTTTACAGCAAAAGGGGAAATGGTCACTAAACACCTGGGTCCATAGATAAGCGATTCTGAATTTGGTGGAAAAGAGGCTGTGTAAATATAGTGGACTTGTTCCAGGAGAGTACACTTAAATCATTTGAGACATGCAAGAAATACTTGGGGTTATCTGAAAGGGAAAGATCTCGATTTTGGCAGAAAACACCTTGGGTTCTTTAGCTAGGTTGGAAAGAGGAGGTGCCTTGATCAATTCTCCCATTGTAAAAAACCTTCCAACAATCAAAGTACTAAAGGCTGTTAGGCAGAAACCTGTGCAGTTCCCTTAGGGACCACTGCAAAAGTTTAAGACTACAGGAGTAAGCAGTAAACCCAATTGGTAGCAGTCCGCACCACCCAGATTTACTGGGTAGCTGTGGCTGAGCAGTCAGACTTCTCCCAAGAAGAGTTAGGCAGTATATAGAGTATACACAATAGGGCTAAAAATACTGTAGCACAAGCAAACACTGACCAGAGCTTTGGTATAGTACAAAAGTATATACTTATTTATTTAAAAACACACTTGTAAAAATACACTGGCACTAATATGTCAAGCAAGTTCAAACACAGTCACTATAAGTATATAGACCTCCGTAGTTAATTATTCGACAAGTCTAGGTTAAGACACCACTTATTTAGCAAAACAGAGGTGAGTGCGTAACCGTAGATGGCACTCCAAAAATGTGTTTAAAAAGGGAGAGAAAAGGCAGAATAGGAAAAACACACACTACAAACACTTTTAAGAACCCACAGCAGGTCAAGAAAGGCAGGGTCTACTGTAGAGCAAAAAGTTCATAGGCCAGGTCCACTCTTGGAGAGAGCAAGGCGGAATGTGCCCAAGATCACACAGTGGAAATGCACTCAAAGTCTTTGCAGAAAAGTCAAAAGGTTGGATCAAGTCAGAAAGGTAATGTTAGCAGGTCCGAGGTCACCCAAGGATAGAAAGTGAAGGATTTATGGGACACCTTGGACAGTCTGTTGCAAGGGAGACCAGGCGGGACACAGTATCTGAAATGGTGAGAAAGCTCCAGCGGGGGCAGTTTTTCCTGGCAGCGGGTGCAAGTCGGGGCTTCGTCCAGGGGAAGAGAAGATCTCGACGTGGAGGAAAGCTGGAGGTCGTTGCACTGCCAGGGAAGAAACCTGCTGTGGAGTTTCCCGGTTAAAAGGTTCGACCCTTTTATTCGCGGTAGTGGTGAAGCGTGGCTATCCGGCCGCCGGGTTGCTTGGCACGGGCGATTCGACCACGAGACAATCCAGGAAGGTGAAAAAGGCAAACTGGTTGGGCTGACCAGCTCAAGGGGAAGAAGACTCTCCTGGAAGAAGATCTCCTCTTTCGTTGGGAAGTGGTGAGTTTCGTACAGCAGGGCTCCACCGGTGGTGGTGTCGTCGTCGTAGATGGCTCAGCTTCTCCCCTCTTCGGATTCTTTAGGTCCTTTGGCGACTTCTGAAGTTCCAGTCCCCAAAGCCCTGCTTTTATGCAGCAAAAACCCCCATTCATCAGCCTAGCTGTCACTCAAACATGCTAAGTGGTGAGCTGGGCGGCTCACCACTGGGCCAATCGCACAAGAGTGCGACTTGAGTTGCCAAGGCAACTCAGTCCAGGGTGCCTAATCCCCCTCCCACACATCCTGTTGTCCCCAGACAGAGTGGCACCATTTGGAGGGCTTCTGTGGAGAATCCCGCCAAAAAGTGGAACAAAGGGCTCGACTTGGGTTAGAGTTTCAGAGGCGAACACAAACGCCATTTTAAAACCGAATCCTGGCAAAAAGACCCAACCGGGGAATAAATATTAAATAAATAACCCAGCGGTATCTTTAACATTGCACCAAAAAGTGGTGCGTTTAAAATGAATGGGAAAATCCCATAGGAAATATTCCGGTGGAATATTTTGTGTGGTATCCACTGCCACCAGACAGAAACTTGGCAAGGGGGGACTGAACAGTGCCCCCTTGGAAAACAGACCCAGGGGCAATCGAATTACCCCTACCAGTACTTCCACAATATGATGGTTTGTACTGGTTCTGTTCACAATTTGAGACTAGTAGAGCCAGTGGTGACTTTACATGCCCTGGGAGACAGTAGTCAGTCCCAGGGTATGGAGTCTATGTTTGGCGGTCACTATGACACCCCTGTGTTACTGCACTGAGGGTGCTGTGTAACACTCATACCAAAAACACATGAAGCCCTATGGAGTAAAAGACCCCATAGCCCATAAAACACATTGCATAGTCAAAGGACATTCTCAAATCATGCCCAAGAGTGGGAGAAAGAGTCTCACTCTTTGCAGGAGAAAAAATAAACCCCAAAAATCCAGAAAAGCTGCTGGGGGACTCACTAGGTTTGGGAAAGTAGCCTTAACAGAGAATTCTCCCTAACAAAGGCTGACTTTCTAACAAGCATAAGATCATATGGGGGCGGGGTGTGGCTAGCTGCCATGGAGTTAGGCAGCAAGGAAATAGTGCTCCCGCTGGATCCTGCAAATGGTCCTTGGTAGCGTCCGATTCCGCAAATAAAATACAAGGAAACGTCTGAGTCCGAGGACGGTCCCTGGAAAGTCCCAGCACAAACGGCAGAGGATCAGAAAAGTTAGAGACCTCCAAAAATGGAGGCGCGTTGGAACAAAGATGGGGACCGGCATTGCCGAGACTCGAGAGCACGCGGCCGCAGCCGGGCAGAAGTGGAGAAGACGATTGGCTGGAGGTGTGCTCCGAAAGAGGGAGGTGAGAAGTGGCAGGAAGTGAGGCGCAGTAGGATGGAGAACCCCGGGAGCTGGACTCGGCAGACACAGGGCGAGGGCTGAGGCAGGACTGCAGAGGGAGCCCCCGAATGAGACCGAAGCGAGGGGCACACTGAGGCAGCGACCAGTAAGCCCAGCAGGCGCAGGGGAGGTGATTACACTGCAACTGTACAGGCGGCCTGAGGGGCACGACCTGCGCAGCTGGACAGCGCAGTAAACCAACAGCTGGGGAGGAAGGGGCCCATAGAGTGAGGGGCAGGCCGCAACGTACGGGTCATGTAGCGTATAGCACCCTGAGGATGAAGCGCTATAAAAAGGCAAACACCACAGAGAGCAGTGACTGCCCCTACAAGGAGGCACTGGAGCACAGAACGAAACACACACGCACACACTAGTACGAGGCAAGGCACCCAGCACTGGTGGAAGCGGTTGTGCCCACCAGGCCAGTCAGGCCATGAGAGGCAGCAAGGGACTACAGACACAGGGTGCAGACCCCAAGACAAGGCCTTGAGAACAGTGCAGAGACAGGTGTGTAAGTGAGGAATCGGAAGGGGTTGAGGAGTGGCTGACCCAGACAAGGCTGGTCTAATAATAAACTACCAAAAGCGGACCCAGCTCCTGGAATAGCAGAGCACAGAGTTCTGACAAGATAACCTCACCTATAAGCTCCTAAACCCCACATTAAGTAGGCATCACTGAAGCGAGCTGGGCACACTGAACATCTACATTGCTCTGGAAGCCACGCGGGTAGCGACCCAAATGTTGGACAAGACACACAAGCGTAAAGACATATATATGATGATGGAACCATACGCCCGGAAAGGAGACAACGAGACATCCCCATCATCAGCCAGTAGCAGTGGCATAGGAAACTTGCAGGTCAGCCTGGAGGAAGAAGGCACGATTCTGGCGGCAATAGTGGTGCTGAAAACAGAACTGGAGCACAAGATAGATGCTGTGATCGTGGATGTGGGTATACTGAGCCTGGATGTTCACAAGCTAGCAGACCGAATGGGTGTAGCAGAAGAGAGTGCTGGAGAACACTACTAACATAGCCAATACACAAACCCAGATGGCCGAAGTATTAGACAGAGTCCGGACACTAGATCATTGAGTGGAGTATGCTGAGGGGAAAGCCAGAAGAAACAACATTAGAATACTGGGCCTTCCAGAAGGAGAGGAAGGTAAAGATTTCACAAGCTATGTGGAAAACCTTTTGCTGCAGGAGATAGGGCCTGGCACGCTGACCCAAGGATTCGCACTTGAAAGGGCACACAAATCACTGGCCAGAAGACCACCGCCCGGAGCGCCCCCGAAGCCTGTAATAGTGGAAATTATTAACTTTAAGGACTGGGAAAGAATCTTGACCTTCTCAAGGGAAGGAGGCACGATCATGCGCAACTCCTCCAAACTGGCAATCTACACAGACTACACGGCCCAGCTGCAAAAGCAAAGAGCAATGTTTGGAAGGACTCGGGAGAGACTAAGGAGGGCCAACCTATGATATATGTTAATATATCCAGCCAAGTTAAAAGTCCTACATAGCGGCTTCTTTGAGAATACACAGGAGGCACATTCTTGGATGGACAAACAAGGACTTCCACAACTACCTGGCAGGAACAACGATGGGCCCTGAAGCGTAATTCTAATAGCATAGCGAATAAGACCAAGAAGCTATCTGCGAGTACAATGGACAAACAAAAATGACGACTTTTGATACACCAAAGGTGGGAGTCTAACGCCGGAATCACCGGACTAAAACACCAGCGTCCAAACGGCTGCCTCCACGGGCGACTATTGGACTCTCCCACTTAGGAACTAGATGCCTGTGGGAGGCATCAAGCTGCTGCACACCACCCAGGGGAGGCGGGAGAAGCGGCTGCACCAGAGTATGCGGTACGCTGCAAGCCAAGTTATCCACAGTTTATAAAAGGTTATTGTTGGTAGTTTTCAGGAGTTGGGCAGGGCTGGCAAACGACCTGGATAAATGGTCGACACATGGGGGTTGGTGGGGACTCTACTGGTCTAAACTGTGACATGCGCAATGTTAAAGGATGTGACAGAAGTATGAGCAATAGAGAGATGCCAGAATGCAGTACGGGGAGAGCAACTATAAATGCCCTCCTGGGCGAGAGATATACACAGAGAGAACCAGGGTTCTCATTGCGACTGGGCGACCAGCAAGGGGAAGGGCGGGCGAACGGGAGGACATGGCAGTGGGAAGGGCGCAGCCCTGCAAGGTCGCCCGAGATGGAAGTTAATAGCCTGGGCGTAGTTTCCTGGAATGTCAAGGGACTGAAAAACTACACAAAGAGATTGTAGGTACATACATACTTGAAAAGGAAGGGAATACAAATAGCGATGCTACAAGAAACGCAACAGCAGAAAAGCAGGCAGTGATTGCCAGGAAGTGGGGAGGGAACCTGTATGGCTCAACGTTTTCAGTTTACGCTAGAGGGGGTCATGTTGTGGATAGCTCCCACAGACCCCTTCCAGCTGCTGGACTTCAAGTAGGACGATGAGGGAGGGAATGGTGGTGGTGGTGCATGGTATGCTAGAAAACAAGGAAATATGCCTTGTAAACAAGTATACCCCCAACCATGACGCAATGGCGTTCAAGTCATTACACCTGAAACTGCCCATATATAGAGGAGCAACGTGGGAGTGGGGAGGCGATTTTAATTGCACGCTAAACCCCAATTTAGATAAATCGGATGAGAAACACAGGAAGCCCTACTGGGACACCTACAGCTGGTAGACGTCTGGAGAGAAAAGCATAGAGGGAAGCAGGGATATTCACACTATTCAGCCCCACATAGCATGCACACTGTAATAGATTATATCTTTTTTCTTTTTTTAATTGAACTTTATTTGAATTTTGAATAGAACAATACACTCTTTGAATGAGCCCGTAAGCTTACATCAATGACTTGGTCTGTGGGCTGAAATTCACGTTAGCAGATCAAGCCACATCCAAACGCTCATTCCACTACCCGCAGAGCCTTTTTGCCCCACCCCCTCATCCATGTTGTCCCGTTTCCCCCCACGTGCCTTCGCCCCGCCCACATGCAGCTGACTCAATCTACTTCCTTAAGGCTCCCTTCTACCATTACCACCTTCCTCCCAGTGGACAGCCTCATGGCCATCCGGCTGCATTCATCGTCCTCCCATCCCCCCACCATGTTTCACCCAGAGTTGTCCCCTTGTGGCCCCTCTCTGAGCTGAAATATCTGGGACCATCCGGCCCGAGGCCTAACCCATCTTGGAACGTCACCTTCCTGCCATTTATCAGGACCCATATTTTCCAAAAAAGGGCACACACTGGCTCTCGATGTTGGTATGGGACTCATCAATCCCATATCAGATATTCCATATCGTATATGGCTCGCACCTTCGCCACCCAATCTCTTTCAGCTGGCATCCTTAGACTTTTCCATATTTGGCAAGGCAGCATCTGAATGCCACCAACATTACCCATACCATGTGCCCATCCTCGCTCTAGCCTGCCTCCAACATTACCCCAAAGAGAAGCCGCCACAGAGAAAGCTTCATATTGATCCCGTCCACCTCCTTAGATTATATCTTTACCAGAGCGGAGACGCTGGGAGAGTTCGGGGATATAGAATACAAGGCCAGGGTGCTATCGGACCATCCCCCACTCATGGCGAGCTGACACGTGGCGACGCCGAGAGCACCAGTGCCCACCTGAAGCCCTACTTCAAGACAGTTTCAAGAACCACCTGAGGGATAAGATAGAAGAATATTTTGAGACCAACACGGGTAGTTTAGCGAAAACATGAACACTGTGGGAAGCTTTCAAGGTTATGAGAGGAGAGGCGATAGGAAAAATGGGTGGCCTGAGAACAGACATACAGAGATACCTGGAGAGTACAGAAAAGGACATAGCACGAGAGGAAAATATGCTGGTGGAAGGGAAGGTGGGAGGGGACATGACTGATGGAATTGTGACTGAAATGCAAAGCTGACTGGGAAAGGTTGGGGAAACTTGACTATGCTAAGTATACCCAGAACATGAATGCAGAAGGGGATAAGCCTGGGAGACTTCTAGCCTGGCTATACATGCGAGAGGAACCAAGGGATATGATCAATAGCATTATGAACGAAGATGGGAGGGTAGACAGGACTCAAGGGGAAATAAACAATATATTTTCCAGATTCTATGAAGCAGTATATACAAGAGATGAGAAAGGTAATGACATGGATATAAAGGAAGCCCTGGACCAAATAGTACTCCTACGTCCCTTCCCATTTCCTCCATACTGCACGGGCGTCTCGTGCTAGGGATGGGAGACAGAACCTTTTTCACCAGAAAAAACCTTCTTCCCTTTTAAATTTAGAGGCGTGCACGGGTGCAGCCCTGGGAGCATTCGCTCCCCTGACTCTGCCCACCGGCGCCACTCCCCAGTCCCCTTTTCCACGTCAACGGGAATGGGCCGCTTTTGCTAGCGCTCCTGGGTTTGGCTTTGGCCTTGTAATACCACGTGCTCTTCCCTGGATACTTTCTTTTGTCTTTTTGTCTTCTGTTTTTTTTTGTTCAATCAGATACTTGGTCCTCTGGCGCCATGCTCCCCCCCTGCGCGTGTCGACGTTAGCGGGCTTCAGTAGGTGTCTAGCCTGCGAAGGGCTCTTCCCTACGTTGGACCCACACGCTCATTGCTTCCACTGCATTGACGCTGATCACGGCTGGGAGGGTTGTGCTGCGTGTGACGCGCTTAAACTGCACACTCTGAAGAACAGGCTAGCTCGGTGGAGGGACCTCTTCGAGAAGTCGCCTCCAGATGACTTGAAGGACTTTGTCAGACACAAGTCAAGGCCCAACGTAGGGCCGCTTATTTCCATCGCACCCCGCAAGGGCGACTCCTTCCAAAGGAAATGCCTGGGCGGGAGGAACCTTTTAGGTTCTAGCACCAGCACAGGTACTGAGGCTACTTCAGCTACCGGCCGCCAGGCCAAGGGGTCATTAGATCCTTCCGAGGGATAGTGTTGAGGGACCGCAAGGTTCTTTTACCAGGTGTACACCCGAGGGGCTACGCCGTAGTACCAGGCAGATGCCCAAGGGGGTGCCTGTACGCAGCACTACCGGCGATGTGGCCGAGGGCAACACGCTTACCAGGCCCTGTCATGGGGTGCAGGGTAGGACTCATGCTCCACCGCCAAGAGTCCTGGAAGAGGCCGGTCCCAGCGAGGCAAGCACCACGACTTTGGCGTGTGGTACGCAGCTCGACAAGTTGGCCGCCACGCCAGCCAAAATGGCCGCTCGTCTGATTCCGCCCCTTGGTGCGGAGCGGGTGGGATAACGAGTTTCAAGTTGGTACTGATCTCAACCAGGTATGTGGCCTACAGCTTATCAATCAGCATCGCAGGGCAAATTTATCCTGCAACTGGCAAGACAGAGTATGCACCAGCCTCAGCAGCCGTCCGCTACCCCATCAATACCACCTGCTACCCCACCGTGAGGACAGGTTTTTTGAAAAGTTCCTCACACTCATGAGATCTCCTCAGATGGGGGCCATCCTTCGGGATGTGATCAGGGACATGCCCCCTCCGACCGTGCCTTTAGTCATTCCTCCTATGGCTCCAGCTCTGCATGCCCCCGTGCAGCCCCTACTGCCCTTTCCCGCTCCTTCGATTCCGGCTCCCCTGCCTCCCGCAGTTCAGGCAGTTCCACACCAGCCTCTGCAGCAGCCACTGGCTCCAGTTCCTACACTGCAGACCTTGACCCACAGCACTCCTCCACCCGCTCTGGACCAAATGGACACCCTGGTGGACACTGACAAGGAGGAGGAGGACCCTGACACGCTATCTTCAGCCAAGGCCTTCCATGAACGGCTTGCAGGTTTGGCAGAATAGTTTGGGCTTCTGCAACCTGAGGACGAACAACCAGAGGTGTGGGCTCCTGCCAATGTCCTCACACTACGCCCTGCGGCTAGAATGGGTACCCCGATGCAGAAGGATGTTGTCGCCTTGGCAAAAACGGTATGGCTTAACCCCCATTCGGCCCAGCCTGTAAATCGGCGCCTCAACACCTTGTCAAAGACCCATTGGTTGAAACACGTGTTGGCTTGTTTTCATGCAAATGGCATACTGTTGCCTTCAAGATCCTGGCAATCCAATGCCAATTAAAAACAAGATTGCGAGAACCAAACAGTTTCCAAACTGATTCATTGCCCAACATGAAGGCACCACTGAAATAAGTGATACAATCCTCATTCAGGGCCCATATCGCCAGGGATCCAACACAAGTTTTTGTTTCCAGTAGTATTTTGTACCTTGAACTGGGTTTACAATCCTGGTGGTCCATGTACCAATACAAAAGCATAAGACTGTTCGACACAATTACAAATGAACAACAAACTCTAATATCTCCTCACTTTAAGAAGCCGTTTTATCCAATTCGAACAATTAAATTATAAATCTGGGAAGGAGATGTAGGATTTACATGGATGAAATGGACCTGACAAACATAGGAAATGTGGAAGTCTTAAAGTCCATTGTGAAGAAATGGGATAGGATTTGGGACATCCACGACCTACAGAGACTAAAAACGTATCAGACCTGGGCCGATCTATATTTGCTGCAAAAAGAACTTAGATCTTACCTTAAAAAGTGTCAGTCGCGAGGTACCGACAATGGTGCCTAAAATTTAGCTAAACTGTCAACTACTATGGAGATATTGGGACCCCAACTAAATATTCCTTCTGAGTTTCAAAATTGTCATTTATGTAACGTCCAGGTTCCAGAAACTCTATATCATCTGGTCATGGAATGCACATTCCTCACGAATGACAGGATAACAGCCTTTGGGCCCTACATTTACTCAGACGCAGCAGTAATAACGGAATCGTTATGCATTAGGCTGATGACTGTGAAGCAAGTCTCACTTCTGTTGGCACTGGTTAAGTTCTTAACAGTAATAGTTGAACATCTGGACAGAGTAATCACAGAGGGATATTTGCTTCTGGAGTCATGTACCGAGATCATGGTTTAGCCAAGAATTGACATTGCTCTCAAATCTATAGAAGAACACCTTAGAATTGGTGTTCTTGGGGAAAATACATTCTCCTTAGGACAACAAACCTCTTTTAATTATAGGGATCCCTTCCGTAGTAGGAAATTTACAGGGTAAAATCAGGGTTAAGACAAATGGATAGAGTTGCCTGTGCAATAATGCCGCTGTCCTGCCCTCTAAGAATTAGTGATTGGGCCTCATTATGAGTCCGGCGGTAGCCCAGCCGGTAAAAATGGCACGTTTGCCGCCAGAGTCATTTTTTTTTCCAGCGCCCGGCAATGGGGATTTACCGGGGCATTATGGCCCCGGCGGTCCCGGTAATTCCTCATTGCCGGGCACCGAAATATTGTTCTCCCCATTCCCATTCGAGCGCCATTGGACTCAATGGGAATGGGGAGGACGGATGCACCGGCACCATTCATGCATGGTGCCGGTGCATCCGTCAAGGTGCCGTTTCGCCTGCCAGGTCAGACCTGGTGGGCTGAAAGGCACCCGCTTGCAGAACTCGTAGTTTGCCGGTCCGGAAACAACGGTACTGGCAGGCTTAATGGTACCGTTGTTTCCGGACCGGCAACCTCGTAATGAGGCCCATTGGCTCTTAAAACAATTTTACGGTGTTGAATATTTATGTAACCATTTTTTGGGTTGATATTTTAAGAATTGTTAACTGTTTTGTACCAACTTTGTATTGATTTTGTTGTATAAGTTATCTTGTATGCTAAAAATTCAACAATAATAAAACAATAATTAAAAGAGCTAGGTGAAGTAAGCACAGCAGGAATAGTAGTAGAGTGAAAGGGTGAACATCAAGTTTCAGTAAGATAGAGAAATTGCAGGTAAAGATGAAAAAGCTCAAGAATTTAGTGAGTCTCATTGCGGATAGATTGAGTTTTCCAGAGAAATAGTAGATGGCGAATGAATAGTAGCAGGGTACATTTGATTAGTTGAGTTGAAGGAAGCAGTATGTCTTGAGGTAATTTGAGTAGAGTAATAAATCGTTATAGTATGAGTCTCAGAAATAGAGTAGAAAAGAAAGAATAAAAGGAGGAAAGCAAAACGATAAACCTTAAGACAAAATGGACAAAGTGATGCTAGGTTGAAGAATTCCATAGAATGGAGGAGTGCAGGGTGGGAGCGTGGCCACGATGCATATGATGGGGCTGTGCCTGCCATAGGCTCCGTCAGGCGGCACTCAAAACCTGCTGTTTTAAAGATTCTTACCGCCACCAGATGAAAGAGCTTCATCCCCCAACCTCCACGATCGACTCCTGGAGCATTTCGGTGTCTAGATGGCTCCCCACCGGGAGCTTACTTCAGTGACCCTCTGCCGCGGCCTGCAGTAAAATGGTGGCAGCGCCGTGTTGCAGGACCCAGTGGAGCGTTCCTTTCAACCTATGCTGGGGGCATTGTGGCCAACGATGTGGCTTGTTAACTGCCTGGGTTTAGGAGCTGCAGGCTTACGGTCACCCCCTGTGGTCCAGATCCTCGGACCAGATGCTGCATCAAGCCGGGCCCCCTATCAAGGACGGAGCACCACTGAGACATTGGACGTCTGGTACGAGCAGCGGGGGTCGCGCATCCATACGGCCTGAGGAGATCAGGAATTGTGCCCACTCCTTGCTAGGAACCTCTGAATAGAGGCCACAGGTGTGTTTTGGTGCTGATTAAAGACTGACTCCATGAATTCTGAACAGCCACATTTCTAACTCTTCAAGCACTAACCAAGTCTGGGGCACAAGCTAAATCTGCGGATATTAAGACTCTTCTGGTCATGCAGGATATCAGGGGTAAGCACGCTCAGGCGATCCGCGTGGTGGTCCACTCCCCTCCTTCGACGCCTGCCCACATGGACTCTTCATTCACGAAGCAGGATCTCCTTGACATGTAGTCCAACCTAAAACAGAAGTCCCGCGGCACATCCAGGATCAAGAATTGGCCGACTACGTCCAGGATCTATTGCGGTCACTGCTAAACCTCCCGAGCACCGCTGACCTGACATTAGACAGAACGCATCGTGCCCAGTCCTCTGCTCAGCAACGCCGCAATCTGCAGCCCGATGTGCTCTCGAGAGTGCATTTCTTCCAACAAAAAGAGGCAATTGTGGCGACGTCCCGAAAAAATGAGCCAGTGGAATTTCCAGGGGTGGGGCCAGTGGTGGGGGGAGGCTATGCTTTCTTTATTTCAGGACCTTTTGCCACATACCCTTGGCAACCGGCAGAAGTCTGGCTTCAGTCACACAAAATCTGTTATCGCTGGGAATTCCCTTGCAAGCTGTTGTTTGATTATCTGAATTAGCATTATGCCATCAGTTCTGAGGAAGAGGTGCAGAACTGATGGATGCTTCGCTGGAGCCTCAGGCAACGGGTGATGAAACTGGCGTGGCTGCACCCCTGAGTCCTGTGCCCAGCAACGTATCCAGGAAAACCAGGGGGAGGAGAGACTCAACAAAGACATCTCCTGGGGTTGACATGCAGCCGCTCCCTAATGTCCCGAACTGAAGGTTTTAGGGCCGCTGGCCAGAGGGCAGCTGTTCTACATTTCTGTTGATCGCTTCTGATGCTTAGCTTTATCACCTAGTGGCTTTTTGTTTTCACCCTCTTCGGGGGATGTTGTTGTTTCAAGGTTGTTTCATTACAATCTGATGGGGTATCGGGGGATGTGTACAGAGTGCCACAAGGGATTAGCACCCGATTACTACTGTACACTCATGCGTTGGATATTATATCCATTTAGATGTAATTTTTACTTTACGTTTATTCAGGGTTGTCTTTTACTTTTTATCAAATAATTGGGTCTCAGCTTTTCCTGTGAGTCGCTGTGCTAGTATATCCTCAATATACATCTCAGATACCACTTTAGATTCAGCCTTGCCCGAAGGGATAAATGATGGTATCTCTTGATGTATCCTGTGGGACCCTGAATGTACAGGCCATTAATTCGCTGGTTAAGCGCAATGCTCTGCTGCATAGGCTGTCCTCCCTGGATGCAGCTCTTGTTTTCCTCAAGGAGACCCATCTGCTGGTTGCGGACGAATCGCGTCTCTGTAATAAATCATATCCCAGAGCTTACTTTGCATCTAGCGGCCTAAAGAACCACGCAGTTGCCCTCATGGTCCATAAGGGTACGCCCCTGAAAGTATTACATGTGCTTAGAGATGGGGAAGGGAGATATTTGGTTCTCACAGCCCTCATATGTGAATGCAAGGTTACGTTTGCCTTGATCTATGCCCCCAACGAAAAACAGGATGGGTTTCCGGTGTCATTCTCTGGAATTTTAGCAGTTTACTGAGTTGGGAGATAATCCTTGGGGGAGATTTTAACTGTTTATTGACCCAACCTTGGACAAATCTCTAGCTCCTACCCCCAATGATGAAAGAAACTATTAAGCCATGACTACATTGTTGAGGGAACACTCACTTTCTGAGGCATGGTGGTTTTTCCGCCTTTGGCGAAAGAGAATATACTTTTTACTCAGCAGACCTCAAGGGATTCTCTTGGGTAGACATGTTCATCATTGCTAATTAATACTCATTCCAACAGTGTTTGGGATAGACATACAATCGAAGGCCCTCTCTGACCATGCACCCCTCAAACTCACACTTGATATGATCCCACCCATCCCCCAGGCCAGACCCCTTTGGAGACTGAATGACTCCTTCTAGGCGGCGTTGACTTGAAAGCCCACATATCGGAAACCATAACTAATTACTTCAGAGAAAATGAAAACCGGGAACTTGAATTTAGAACAGTGTGGGATGCTGGGAAAGCCGTGTTCAGGGGAACCATTATAGAACAGTTGGTGGGTTGGGGGAGAGCTAGAAAGCATCATCAAACTTCTTGAACGGGAAGTTCAGGGGAAAGAGAGAACACACACTGAAGGGGGACTCAGCGTTCGCTTGGGGACCTTCGGGTAGCTAAACAGGCCTTAGAAACTCAGCTCATGGGGAAAGTGGCCCTGTCATACTGCTTACAAAACATTATTATTCCAAGGGTAGCGGAGCAAACAAGCTTCTGTCTACCAAACTAAGGCAGACGGCCACTCGCAACTACATAGGCGCTCTCAGGGATGCAAAGGGGAAATGGGTGGTCACAGAATCAGGAAAAATGCAAATAACAGAGCTTTTTCATGAGCACTCTGCAGCACATCAGGGCGATCACACCCTTACTCAGGACTTAATCTCACAATCGAATCTTCCCCAGGTTCCAATAGAGATGAACCACCTCTTGAAATCACATATAACCACCAAAGAGGTGGACCAAGCAATTCGTTCTCTCCCAGCTGGCAAAGCTTCCGGCACGGATGACCTTTCCAAACAGTTTTATAAAACGTTTGCTAATGTCCTGATCCTGCACTTAACCAAACTATTTAATTCCTTTCTGGACTCCGGCACAGTGGCCTCCTCTATGGCTGAGTTGGGTACAACCCATCTATTGAAGCCAGGCAAGGACTCAGAGGACTGCTCTTCCTATCGCCGGTAGCACTCCTCAACACTGACACAAAGCTGTACACTAAAATACTTGCTTCCAAGTTAGGTGAGGTCCTCCCACACGTAATCAGTAATGACCAGACCGGATTTATCAAAAATAGGGGAGCTCATGACAACATCAGGCGGGTGGTGGACCTCATTGGCCTAGCCCCACGAATCCAAGGGGGGTTGTCTCTCCTCTCTCTAGTTGCACACTGTGCTTTCAATAGCATGTTCTGAGACTATTTAAGACTACTCTTCTCAGCATCTGGATTTGGCCCGAATTTCTACAGGTTTGTTATGTCAAACATTTAGATCCCTACCACCGGGCTTAAAGTAAATGCCTTATGGTCCCCCTTGATTCCTCTGGGCAGGGGTACTCGACCGGGCCGTCCTTTTGTCTCCCTTGGTATTCATACTAGCAATGGAGCCACTGGTACAGGATTCGCCTTCTTACCTGTATTTGAAGGTTTACCCATGAAGGCACCACCCACAAAGTGGCCTTATATGCTGATGACGTTGCATGCTTTTTCCGAGACCCTTTATCCTCCCTACCTGCACTACTTGACCTGCTAAAACAATTCAGCTCAGTGTCAGGGTTTCACATTAACCATGAGAAATCCATTGGGTTAACCATAACAGAGCTCCCTGAAGTTTTGAATGTGACCACAAGATGTCATATCTGGGCGTCCACCTCACATAGAATTAGAATTCCCTTCTGATGCTAACATCAGTACCCTGGGGAAAGAGGCCAAAGTTATTCTGCAGCCCTGGGATATGCACAAAATTTCATAGCTGGTCAGATCAGTGCGATCAAAATGACCTTGCTCCCAAAGCTGCTCTATATCTTCCAAGCACTACCAATCGTTACTCCGGAGCGCCACCTGCTTGAGCTTCAGAAGACATTGGGGCCGTTCCTTTTGTCCAAGGGTATGGGAGGCCTTAGCGTCCCATCTATACAGAGATACTTTTGGGTAGCGCAGATAGCTCTGATGCTTAACTGGGCATCGGAAGAGATGATTCTGAAATGGAAAGGAATCGAGCAAACTTGCTCACCCTTCCAGCTAGCTCACCTCCCCTTCCTTCCCATAGAGGCAAGACGCTTACACCAGGGTCTTCTAGCAACCATTTGCAGCACCCTACACATTTGGGATAAGGCATGTACTCAGTGGGGATTCAAATCAGGCTGGGCCCCCTTTCTCCTGTGACTCATAATCCTGTGTTCTTTCCGGGCATGGGCAACAGGGCATTTGTTCAATGGGAATCCGAGGGGACTCCCAGACTGAGGGATCTAAACAAAGATGGCGCCCCATTCACATTCGTGGAATGCAAGGAAAAATGTACTCTGACCGAGACAGAGCATTTTCGCTATACACAATTACGGCATTGGGTCACCAACAATCCAGTCAAACGAGCGGGCTGCCGCCCCCCTACAGGGATAGAACTCAGGGTACTTGAGGGGCAAGAGTCACGGAAGGTCTTAAGTTGCTACTGCTTTCTGTAGGACGCTTCTCCAGGGGAAAAGCTTCCTTACATGATGTGCTGGGAAAGTGAATTAGGCTTAGACATTCCAGAGGAATCATGGCAAAGAATCTGGTCCTGGGCACAAAAGATCTCTCGTTGCACCCTGATCAAAGAGGGCGCCCTCAAACTATGTTTCCGGTGGTACATGACCCCCCAGAGGATACATATGATCCGCCCAGACTACTCGGACTTCTGCTGGCATGGATGCGGTCAATTCGGGGATTTAGCTCACATGTGGTGGCACTGCCAGATTATGCAGACTTATTGACAGGAGATCCGCTCCAAAATTAAAGATATCACGGGCACCCTGCCCCCAGTGTGTCCGCTGACCCTGCTCATGGGGCGATGTCGCCAAAGACGGCACTTTCCCGATGTCCGGCCCTAGAGCGAACCTGGTGTCACACCTGCTAATGGCTACAAGAATAAACCGTGCTTGTTTCTGGAAGACCCCAGAAGGTCCATGCATATTGTACTGGTGTGTGAAAATATGGGAAATTATAGCATTGGAGAAATTATCAGCACTCTTATCAGATCGAATGACAAAATCGTCCCAAATCTGGTCCCCCCTTCTAGACTTTATTTGAGAAAGAGAGCACATGTTCTTTCGGCCCTGCAGCTCATGAAGCATCTATCCCTGGTTTAACCACTGTAACGGGGGAGTTCTTGCGGGAGGGGCGTGCTCTCATAGGGGAAGAAGAGCTTCTGACAAATGTGCACGTTGTCCACTGTGACAACACTGTTCTTACTCGTGTGATTATAATTTTCCTGATTATGTTTTTTCTCCTTCTTTTCTTCCTTTCCTTTTTGGGGGGGTCTTCCGTTTGATGTTTTGAGAAAACGAAATTTTGATGTAGCATTATTGATATTTGCTCTGTAATAGATGGTCTAATTTACGCTATCTATCAAGATTTCAATAAAAAGACTACATGCAAAGAAAAGAAATCCCTAGAATGATGAACCCGACAGTGGACAAAAAGGCACTAGAAAGTCGGGGAAGGTCCATGGAAATACTCGGCTGTCATGCAACTAATTTCTTTTGGATAGTTTACAATCAGCTTTTGATGATCAGTGGTTGTTGATAAGTGTTTGTGAATATTTATTACATTTATTTTTTCCTCTTGTATGAGTATTTCTTTGTTTTGTTATGTTGGTTATGTTTCTATGGAGCCATATTTGAAATAAAGCCTAAATTTGAAATTTGAACAAAACTATGACCGGTCTGGGATTCTCGCTCAACATGTTTAAGTCTAGCCGAAGTCCCGCAAGAACCATGCATTTCTCAGGGGCAGATCTGGACACAGAACAGCCTTTAGTCTTCTGAACACAAGAAAGGTTACAGGCTCTCCTGGCAACAGTTTCCTTTTATCAATGCTCTAAACCTGTCGCTAATCCCATATGCTAGAAAGACAGTTCCGGAACCGCTCACTGCACAATGTGGTTTAAGGGCAGTAGCATAGAAGGTTGTCGAGTCTCTTCTGTGGTGGATGCACAAAACATGTTTAATGTTTGCCCATTTGCAAATACCCCAGTACAAGTGAACATCACAACAGATGCCTCCAAGGCAATTGGACTACTCATGAGGCACAGTTGTATATCAAGGTCTGGAGCGCAAAAAGAGATACACGTTACTTGCAGAGTCATAAGGGGTTATTGCGGGTTTGCTGGTAACCCGTAATACCGGCAGGTTACTGGCAAACCTGCCTTACCGTTTCCAGCGCCATATATACCGGTGTTACTGGGATATTACGGGTGCTGGCAACAGCAGGAAGTTCCCATTAAATAGATTGCCGGTGATTAAGACAATTCTTTGCTAGTAGGTGCCTGAACTCGCGGCAGGTCAGGCCTGCTGGTAGATCACTGCCCCTAGCAGAAACTTGGAGTGTGCCGATCTGGTAAAAATGCCAGATCCGCTATTACCAGCATTTTGTCTGGCATCTTTACCGGACCGGGGAACTCATGAGGCCCATGGACTTTCTAGTGCTTGTATCTGGTTAGAATCGCATGCTATGCATAGTCTCCATTTGAGTGGTTGGTTCAAAGTATTGGCGTTAATACTTTCTCCATGCCTGCTGCTTCGCAAGTCTGTGCCTGGGCTCTGAGACGTGGCCTGTGCACCAAGGATGGATAAAACTGCTGGACTTCACAATTGTTGGTATTGGGGTATTTAGACACCTATTTAAAGGGCCACAACTGACAGTGATGATGTGAATGTTCAATTCTTGTGTGTATTTATTTTTGTTTTAATTAACGTCAGTCTAAAAAAACAAAAATGTTTTCAGATCCACAGCGAATCGTCATATTCTGAGATCTTTGGCCAAGTATGGTGCTGGAGCTTATGAATTCTTTGATGAAAAATCAAAATACAGCTGGTTGAAGAAGGTAAGAGTGATTTTGTGTTTCTTGGAGTAGAGATTATGAATATCCCTGAATTGCCAGACAGCGATCAGAGGGAGGATACAAATGATTTGTTATTTCTGCTTCAATAATATTGACACAAAGAACACACCAGAAACGTTCTGCAGTATGGTTGGCACACTATATAGAAGACTATACAGAACAGTATTTAGAAGACTATATAGAAGGGTGTTCATGAGTAGGAAATATAATAAACTTGTGGATGCAATGTTCATATTATGCAATGGACACACTTTAATTTTTTGAGTTGCGTTAAATCAATATAGCATACAGCATTGAGTAGGCTGCTGGTCATTTGACCAGGCCTTGCCACTCAATTGCTCTGCACACCACCAGTTTTCGCACCTCCCAAGCCTCATCTTAAGGACTCTAGTCCAGCTCCAGGCAGACAGCATTGAGTGCGATGCTGGTCACGTGACCAGACACTGCCACTCAGTTTCTCCCCTCACCTCCAGTTTAATCAGTCCTCCTTAGGAGTCCTTGTCACCAGCGTCCTCAGCAAAGGACGGGCGAAGACAAGGATCCGACTTGTTTGTGCCTGTTCGGGCCTGATAGGACCAAGGGCCTGACCTGCTTACCTGCATTTCACCTGAAAACGAATCGCTACTACTGCTATTCACCAAAAGACATCACCATGTGTCTCCTCCCTCCTCAACCATCCACACTCTCACTAGGGTTCGAATGGCCAAGTCCCCTGTGTAGCCCCCGGAAGCTAACCTATCGAGCCTTACCAATATTGCCCTTGCCCCCATCCAACACCCACGGACCACATGTACACGCCCTCTCATGTTGATCAATGCTCGCTCAGCAGTCACTTACGCTGCAAAGATCACTGACCTCATCTTGTACAACAACGCCCTGTTCATCACTGAAACATGTGTTACCCCAACTTCCCCACATGTTTTTGATGTTCTCCTACCTGAAGACTATTGCATCCAACATGCTGACTGGCCATGAAGGGCATGAGGTGGGCCGGCATATATTTTTAGGAACGATTGGCCATGCTCCATCATTCCCTCTCCCAGAACAAGCTTGTTTGAATCACCCGCCTGTAGGTTGTTAGGCAGAAACCTGTGCAGTTCCCTCTGGGACCACTGCAAAAGATTTAAGACTACAGGTGTTTGGCAGTAAACCCACTTGGTAGCAGTCTGTACCACACAGATTCACTTCGTAGCTGTGGCTGAGCAGTCAAACTTCCCTCAAGAAGAGTTAGGCAGTATACAGAATATTCACAATAGGTCAAAAGAACACAGTAGAACAAGTAAACACTGACCAGGGCTTGGTGTAAAAGAGATATAATTATTTATTTAAAACCACATCTAGAAAAACGCAAAGGCACTAATAGTAAGCAATTCAAAAACACGGTCACTAAAAGATATACACTCCCTTAGAAGAATATTAGACAAGTCTTAAGTAAAGCCCCACTTATTTTCAGCCAGTGGTGAGCGGTTAACGTAGATGGCACTCTAATAATTCGTTTTTAACCCTTTAAGTGCCATGGGTATTTCTCCCCAGTGCCAGGGCCTTTTTGGTGATTTTGGTATGTGGCCATTCAATGGCTTGTAACTTTTTTGTTACATGAGATATCTCGGCCAAATTTGGCTCCTTTTTTTCCCACATGTAGGCGGTCGTAACGCCACCCAGGAATCCCAGGTTGCTGTAGGGGGGTGAGAGAAAATAAGGAAAAAGTGCAAAAATTTTGGGTTTTTTCAAAAAATGCCAATAAAATGATGTACAAAGAAGCCTGTTTATTTTTTTCCTTGTAAGAGCTAGGAACAAATGGTTTGCTGTGCTGAGTTCCCCAATTTCGTGGCTTTCAGGAACAGGTTGAGTGGAAATGGAAAAAAATTATTTTGATGTGGTTATCAACCGTTTTGTGAGAGGTAGGCGATTTTTGCCATTTTTGCCAATTGGACATGCATGGACGGAATGGAAGAAAAGGGCAGGAAAGCCAAATTGGAGGACAGAAAGGCATATATTTTTGAAAAGTAGACAAAATTCCAAGTTTAGGAAGGGATGATTTGCATAGGTCAGGCAACAACTAGGTAGGGGAAACTGCCATCGAATGGGGGAAAAGCGGGAAAATGACTGGAAAAAAAAGGTATGTGTTGGACATGGTTGGCTTGGTACGGCAATGGCTTCTATGAATTTTGAGAAAAGCAATGCTCCGCTACATTCCCCCGACTCTTGCAGTTAGGAGAGCATACCATTTTTGTAGTGTTTTTACAAAACAAGCAATACCACAAGCCAAACACTGAGCCATGGTACACAGGAGTTTTACGCTCACAGCCTGACCAGACGCACTTAGCATGTGTAAATTGGGAAATCCAATGTGGTGAGGAACGGCAGCCATACATTTTTTGAAAGAGCACAGGCAGACCTTTTCAAGGGTAGGTGACTTGTGCAGGTTACAAAAGTGTATGGTGGCTAGAGCAGCGACTAAATGTAGGTCACATTTGGGAAAAGAAAGGGTTGTGAGACAAAGGGCGCCAGCAAATGGGTCAAAACGTTATGAAAACCACACAAACACAACACATGGCCTACCGTCCCGCGTTCCCACAGGTGTCCCGATGAAAACGGTACCCCACATGTGTGGGTGCACCTACCTGGCCGCCAAGGGGAATGCCTAAAGCTCAAGTAACCCCAAGTCTGTTTTCAGAGCGAAATCTCAGACATTCTGCCGACCGGCACAATGTACAGATATGGGCCTCGGGTGTCCAAGCCACCAAGGAAAACAGGGAATCCCATGCATTTCCGAAAAGAGGACACCCGTGGGAATCCGCAGAGGTATGATTTGTGCACATCGCCCCAGAATTTATTACCCAGACACCCCCGCAAAGTCCGAAATGTGGGGAAAAAAATGCATTTTCGCCACATTTCGCTCGACCCACCCATTGAAACACGCCCCCAACAACACATGGCCTACCGTCACACGTTCCCACATGTGTCCCGATGAAAACGGTACCTCACATGCGTGGGTGCACCTACCTGGCTGGCAAGGGGCAAGCCGAAAACGCAAGCAACCCCCAGTCTGTTTGCAGAGGAAAATCTCAGCCATTCTGCTGACCGGCACAACATACAGATATGGGCCTCGGGTGTCCAAGCCACCGAGGAAAACAGGGAACCCCATGCATTTCCGAAATGAGGACACCCGTGGGAATCCGCAGAGGTATGATTTGCGCACATCGCCCCAGAATGTATTACCCAGACAGCCCTGCAAAGTCTGAAATGTGGGGAAAAAAACGCTTTTTCTGCACATTTCGCTCGACGCACCCATCGAAACACGCCCCCAACAACACATGGCCTACCGTCCCGCGTTCCCATAGGTGTCCCGATGAAAACGGTACCTCACATATGTGGGTGCACCTACCTGGCTGCCAAGGGGAAAGCCGAAAACACAAGTAACCCCAAGTCTGTTTTCAGAGCGAAATCTCAGACATTCTGCCGACCGGCACAACGTACAGATATGGCCCTCGGGTGTCCAAGCCACCGAGGAAAACAGGGAACCCCCTGCATTTCCGAAAAGAGGACACCCGTGGGAATACGCAGAGGTATGATTTGCGCACATCGCCCCAGAATTTATTACCCAGATAGGCCCGCAAAGTCCGAAATGTCGGGAAAAAAACGCCTTTTCCGCACATTTCGCTCAACGCACCCATCGAAACATGCCCCCAACAACACATGGCCTACCGTCACGCGTTTCCACAGGTGTCCCGATGAAAACGGTACCTCACATGTGTGGGTACACCTACCTGGCCGCCAAGGGGAAAGCATAAAACAGAAGTAACCCCAAGTCTGTTTTCAGAGCGAAATCTCAGACATTCTGCCGACCGGCTAACGTACAGATATGGGCCTCGGGTATCCAAGCCACCGAGGAAAACAGGGAACCCCATGCATTTCCGAAAAGAGGACACCCGTGGGAATACGCAGAGGTATGATTTGCGCACATCCCCCCAGATTTTATTACCCAGACAGCCCCGCAAAGTCCGAAAAGTCGGGAAAAAAATGCTTTTTCCGCACATTTCGCTCGACGCACCCATCGAAACACGCCCCCAACAACACATGGCCTACCGTCACACGTTCCCACATGTGTCCCGATGAAAACGGTACCTCACATGCGTGGGTGCACCTACCTGGCTGGCAAGGGGCAAGCCGAAAACGCAAGCAACCCCCAGTCTGTTTGCAGAGGAAAATCTCAGCCATTCTGCTGACCGGCACAACATACAGATATGGGCCTCGGGTGTCCAAGCCACCGAGGAAAACGGGGAGCCCCATGCATTTCCGAAAAGAGGACACCCGTGGGAATCCGCAGAGGTATGATTTGCGCACATCGGCCCAGAATGTATTACCCAGACAGCCCTGCAAAGTCCGAAATGTGGGGAAAAAACGCTTTTTCCGCACATTTCGCTCGACGCACCCATGGAAACACGCCCCCAACAACACATGGTCTACCGTCACGCGTTCCAACAGGTGTCCCGATGAAAACGGTACCTCACATGTGTGGGTGCACCTACCTGGCCGCCAAGGGGAAAGCCGAAAACACAAGTAACCCCAAGTCTGTTTTCAGAGGGAAATCTCAGACATTATGCCGACCGGCACAACGTACAGATATGGGCCTCGGGTGTCCAAGCCACACAGGAAAACATATCTGTATGTTGTGCCGGTCGGCAGAATGGCTGAGATTCCCCTCTGCAAACAGACTGGGTGTTGCTTGCGTTTTCGGCTTGCCCCTTGCCAGCCAGGTAGGTGCACCCACACATGTGAGCTACCGTTTTTATCGGGACACCTGTGGGAACGCGGGATGGTAGGCCATGTGTTGTTGGGGGCGTGTTTCGATGGGTGCGTCGAGCGAAATGTGGGGAAAATGCGTTTTTTTCCCCACATTTCGGACTTTGCGGGGGTGTCTGGGTAATAAATTCTGGGGCGATGTGCGCAAATCATACCTCTGCGGATTCCCACGGGTGTCCTCTTTTCAGAAATGCATGGGGTTCCCTGTTTTCCTCTGTGGCTTGGACACTCGAGGCCCATATCTGTATGTTGTGCCGGTCGGCAGAATGGCTGAGATTCCCCTCTGCAAACAGACTGGGGGTTGCTTGCGTTTTCGGCTTGCCCCTTGCCAACCAGGTAGGTGCGCCCACACATGTGAGCTACCGTTTTCATCGGGACACCTGTGGGAACGCGGGACGGTAGGCCATGTGTTGTTGGGGGTGTGTTTCCATGGGTGCGTCGAGCGAAATGTGCGGAAAAAGCGTTTTTTCCCCACATTTCGGACTTTGCAGGGCTGTCTGGGTAATAAATTCTGGGCCGATGTGCGCAAATCATACCTCTGTGGATTCCCACGGGTGTCCTCTTTTCGGAAATGCATGGGGGTTCCTGTTTTTCTTGGTGGCTGAAGCACCCCAGGCCTAAATCTGTCGGTTGCCTCCCCAAACTCTTTGGGGGGATAGCAGTGTTTTAGGCTTTCCCCTTGGCGGCCAGGTAGGTGCACCCACACATGTGAGGTACCGTTTTCATCGGGACACCTGTGGGAATGCGTGACGGTAGGCCATGTGTTGTTGGGGGCGTGTTTCGATTGGGTGCGTCGAGCAAAATGTGCGGAAAATGCGTTTTTTTCCCCACATTTCAGACTTTGCGGGGGTGTCTGGGTAATAAATTCTGGGGCGATGTGCGCAAATCATACCTCTGGGGATTCCCACGGGTGTCCTCTTTTCGGAAATGCATGGGGTTCCCTGTTTTCCTCGGTGGCTTGGACACCCGAGGCCCATATCTGTATGTTGTGCCGGTCGGCAGAATGGCTGAGATTCCCCTCTGCAAACAGACTGGGGGTTGCTTGCGTTTTCGGCTTGCCCCTTGCCAGCCAGGTAGGTGCACCCACACATGTGAGCTACCGTTTTCATCGAGACACCTGTGGGAACGCGGGACGGTAGGCCATGTGTTGTTGGGGGCGTGTTTCGATGGGTGCGTCGAGCGAAATGTGGGGAAAATGCGTTTTTTTCCCCACATTTCGGACTTTGCAGGGGTGTCTGGGTAATACATTCTGGGGCGATGTGCGCAAATCATACCTCTGTGGATTCCCACGGGTGTCCTCTTTTCGGAAATGCATGGGGTTCCCTGTTTTCCTCGGTGGCTTGGACACCCGAGGCCCATATCTGTATGTTGTGCCGGTCGGCAGAATGGCTGAGATTCCCCTCTGCAAACAGACTGGGGGTTGCTTGCGTTTTCAGCTTTCCCCTTGCCAGCCAGGTAGGTGCACCCACGCATGCGAGGTTCCTTTTTCGTCGGGACACCTGTGGGAACACGTGAAGGTATGACATCTGCTGTTGGCGACGTGTTTCGGTGAGTGGATACAGGGAAATGTCTCTGAAATTGGCCGGAAATGAAGACAATTCTCAGACATTTCGCTCTGGTCACCCACCGAAACACACCGCCAACAACACGTGGCCTACCTTCCCGCGTCCCCACACGTGTCCCGATGAAAACGGTACCTCACATGTGTGGGTGCACCTACCGGGGGCGCAAAAGGAAAAGGGTAACCGACTGGTAACCCCAAGCCTTTTGCCACAGCACAATTTGTTCATGTGGGCAACCTACAGATTTGGGCCTAGGGTGTTGAAGCCAGCAAGGAAAACAGGGAACCCCATGCATTTCCCAAAAGAGGACACCCGTGGGAATCCACAGAGGTCTGCCTTGCGCAAATTTCCCCAGTTTTTATTAGCCACAATCCCCGACAAAGTGTGATATTTGGTGGGGAAAAAACACAATGTTCACTTTGTCTGGGGTTCTGGGTAAAAACTTCTGGGCCGCTTCGCGCAAGTCAGACCTCTGTGCATTCCCACGGGTGTCCTCTTTTGGGAAATGCATGGGGTTCCCTGTTTTCCTTGCTGGCTTCGACACCCTAGGCCCAAATCTGTAGGTTGCCCACATGAACAAATTGTGCTGTGGCAAAAGGTTTGGGGTTACCAGCGGGTTACCCTTTTCCTTTTGCGCCCCCGGTAGGTGCACCCACACATGCGAGGTACCTTTTTCGTCGGGACACCTGTGGGAACACGAGAAGGTATGACATCTGCTGTTGGCGACGTGTTTTGGTGAGTGGACACAGGGAAATGTCTCTGAAATTGGCTGGAAATGAAGACAATTCTCAGACATTTCGCTCTGGCCACCCACCGAAACACACCGCCAACAACACGTGGCCTACCTTCCCGCGTCCCCACACGTGTCCCGATGAAAACGGTACCTCACATGTGTGGGGGCGCAAAATGAAAAGGGTAACCGACTGGGAACCCCAAGCCATTCGCCACTGCCCATTTTGTTCATGTGGGCAACCTACAGATTTGGGCCTAGGGTGTCGAAGCCAGCAAGGGAAACTGGAACCCCATGCATTTCCCAAAAGAGGACACCCGTGGGAATCCACAGAGGTCTGCCTTGCGCAAATTGCCCCAGTTTTTATTAGCCACAATCCCCGACAAAGTGTGATATTTGGTGGGGAAAAAACACAATGTTCACTTTGTCTGGGGTTCTGGGTAATAAATTCTGGGCCGCTTCGCGCAAGTCAGACCTCTGTGCATTCCCACGGGTGTCCTCTTTTGGGAAATGCATTGGGTTCCCTGTTTTCCTTGCTGGCTTCGACACCCTAGGCCCAAATCTGTAGGTTGCCCACATGAACAAATTGTGCTGTGGCGAAAGGCTTGGGGTTACTAGCGGGTTACCCCTTTCCTTTTGCGCCCCCGGTAGGTGCACCTACACATGTGAGGTACCATTTTCGTCGGGACACCTGTGGGAACGCGAGAAGGTATGACATCTGTTGGTGGCAACGTGTTTCGGTGAGTGCACACAGGGAAATGTATCTGAAATTGGCTGGAAATGCAGACAATTCTCAGATATTGCCCTCTGGCCACTCACCGAAACACACCGCCAACAACACGTGGCCTACCTTCCCGCATCGCCACACGTGTCCCAATGAGAGGCTGACCTCTTGTGTGCAGGTGTGGTACCTGAGTGACAATGGGTACATCTTTTGTATAGTAACTTCGCTGTAGTGCGCTTAGGAAACAGTAAAGTACTGGTAGTAAGCCATTTCACATGCACCTTTCCTCATACTTCCCATACATACCAGACACAATGCAGTTAGACACGCAAGGTGGGATTTAGCACAAGGACAAACCTCCTTGTGTAGCACAAGAAGGTTTGTCCTTGTGAGCAGTGATGCCACGACAAGGCACCCACCGGATCACTGGCCATTCGTATCCCTTTCGTGTCTGCAGTCAGTTGGCATCCATTTCAGCAGTTGCACTTCTACCAAATCACTAGCACCAGAGCAAGTGTATCTACACATGAGCATATCTACACACTTATACCACATGGACATGTGTGTACAATGCAACTGTGTCTCTAGCAATATCTTAACTATCATTTGGCATCAATTTCATAGCAACTGTGTCTGCATGCACACTTTATGTGCCGGCAATCACATGTGGACAGTGATAGCCAGTGTATACTGGCTCACTTCGCTACCCTGCCCTACAGGCACTATCTTCCACACCAGCTTTGAGTATGCCCATAGCAACTATGGGCAAACATTCTTATGTTCCACCGTACCCACACAAAACAGCCATCCTGCAACATGACAATCATTTCGGCAGTGCTCGAAAAGTCCATTCACAGAAATTGCATCTGCATGTTCTTTGTATCTTTACCTAATTCACACACCAATCATATCCAATTCATTCCTACAGAAGACGTGTCACTTACACCACACATAACTACTCGCAGTAAAACAATAAACAAGGCAGGATCTTACGAGGTAGGCAAGACACCGCTGCCATATAGTTGGTGTCCAAGTACCACTTTCATGACACTTAGACCTCAAGGGAGGGAGCCAAAGTGGCGTGTATTATTTTGAAAAGACACCCCTTGAGTGGAGGGACCCTGAATGGTGTTCTGGTCTTCCAGAACGCACGGCTTGAGTAGAGGGAGCGGGACTGGCCTTTCTTTGCTTGCCAAACCTTAGGTGGAAGGAGCCAGATTTGGGTTCCTGTCCAAAGTACGCCGGAAGCGGGTGGGGTTTTCCAGACGTTTTTTTTTGTAAGGCAATCCCGAACAGGAGCAAGCTGCACTCCCATAGGGGAGTGACCCAGAGTGCTCCACCCTTCTTCTCCATGGCCCGCCTCAACTAGAGGCGGTGGAGTGGCATTCCTTTCCAAGATGCGCCTGCTTTGGAAGAAACAAGCATTGCGTTACTTTGCAAGGCACACCACGCGCAGAGGGAGCTAGACTGCCTTTTCCTTATGAGGCAGACCTGAAGTGAAAGGTACCGGGGGTGATGTCTCTTTCCCAGGCAGGCCTCAAGTGGAGGGGGCAGGACTAGCATTGCTTGCCAAAGCACACCAAAGGGGAGTAAAGCAGAGTGCTGTCCCCACCTACTCCAAGGCACACCTCAAGTGGAGGGAGCTAGAGTGGCATTTCTTTCCAAGATGTGCCTGCTTTGGAAGAAACAAGCATTGCGTTACTTTGCAAGGCACACCACGCGCAGAGGGAGCTAGACTGCCTTTTCCTTATGAGGCAGACCTGAAGTGAAAGGTACCGGGGGTGATGTCCCAGGCAGGCCTCAAGTGGAGGGGGCAGGACTAGCATTGCTTGCCAAAGCACGCCAAAGGGGAAAGACCCGCATGGCACAACTCAAGTACAGGGACTCATAATGATTACTATTTCGCAGACACGCCTCCAATGGAAGGAGCCTGATTAGCGTTCCTTTGCAAGTCACGCTTTGAGCTGAGGGATCTAGACTGATGCACATTTTCTTGGCAGGCCTCAAGGGAAAGCTACGGCTGTGGTTGCCTTTCCAAGGCAGGCCTCAAGTGGAGGAAGCAGGACTAGCAATGCTTGTGACTGCACGCTAAATCAAGTGAAGTGAGTTGACATCATGTTGCATTTTCATTGAAGGTACACCTCCAGGGCAGGGTGCAAGAGTGCCATTCCTTTACAAGACATGCACGATTTCAGTGGCTAAGGGTCCCTTTCAAGGAATGATGGGCATTTTCGGAAATCAGTCGATCTCCCAATAATTTTCCTTTGTATGATACAAAAGGAAACATGGCTGAAAGCAGAGGGCAGGCTGGGAAGGGCATTGGGGACAGTACACCCGAGTATCCTTCCTCTTTCCTTGTTTTGTACACACCTTACATTTTCGGTACGGTTGTGCCTTCGTGGCAGTGGGAGGAACATAATCACCAAAGTGTCGCTCTTGCAATCTGGCCACATCTTCGACCTCTGGAAAGGAGGGAATTTGTACATTAACATTAGCCAGAGATTGAACAATTTCTAATTCAAAATCCAAAAAGGAGAGCTTGTTTTCTGGAGTAGCTGCACGGTACACCACATAAGCATTGTACATTGCCATATGCACAATGTGTGTGGCTAACTTTTTGTACCAGAAACGCGACTTGCGCTCAGCGTGGTATGACTCAAGCACTTGATCATTTTTGTCTACTCCACCCATGTACTTGTTGTAATCCAGAGTGCAATTGGGCTTCAACACTTGCTGAGTCTGCCTGCGCAGAGGGACAGCTGAAGTACTTTCATCATGAATAGTACTTAGCTTGTACACATCCCTTTTGTCGCAGAATTTCACTGCTAACAATTCATCCTGCCGCAATGCCATACATTGTCCCTTGGCCAACTTCTTACACACAAGTTGTCTGGGGAAGCCTTTGCGGTTACTGCAGATTGTACCGCATGCCAGTGTGCCCACATTGAACAATTCCTTGAACAGTGGAATTCCATTGTAGAAATTGTCTACATACAAATGATGTCCCTTGTGGAGCCATCGTGTGAGAAGATCCCAAACAATCTTCTCACTTGTCCCTAAATGGGCTGGGCACCCCGGAGGGTTTAGGGTAGAGTCTTTACCGGTGTAGACTCTCATGCTGCTGACATACCCAGTGGTACTTTCACACAACATGTACATTTTAATCCCATATCGTGATCTCTTGCTAGGAATGTATTGCCTGAATACAAGGGGACCTTTGAACAACACCAACGATTCATCAATGGATATGTTCTGGCTAGGAACATACACCTCTGCAAATCGGTGAGTGAAGTGGTCCAGAAATGGCTTCAGTTTGAACAGCCTATCAAAGTTTGGGTCCGTTTTGGGTAATGCTGCCGAGTTGTCATTGAAGTGCAACATACGGTGCAGTGCTTGAAAGCGATTTCTGCTCATTGTAGCTGAAAATAACGGGCAATAAAGTGGTGCTACAGTAGACCAGTATATTGCGACAGACGGCTTGTGTCCAATTCCCATGAGCAAAATGAGACCCCAAAACTGTCTCATTTCAACATCGTTTGTGGGTACCCATGCTTGTGCTCTGGAGTGGGGTTTCAGAGTGGGACCCCTAGACCTCATGAACTGTGCAGCGTATAAATTGGTTTGCTGAACCACATCTGCAATGAACCCATCATCAACAAAAAGGTTGAAAAAATCAATAGGCTGAAACCCTTCTGTATTCACTGTGCACCCTGATATACCAGTGAAAGGGGGCAAAACAGGCTGAGCCATTGCTGGAGGCACCCAGAGCAACTCTTGAGTCATGTCAGGAACTGCCACATTGCGTGGCCGTCTTGCACGTCCCCTCCCCCTTACAGGTCCCCTGCGTGTGGGAAGTGTGCGAAAAGGTGGACGCACTCTTCCTTCCTCTTCATCATCAGATGATGATGATGACGATGATGAGTGGGAGGAGGGACTTTCGTCAATGGCCATCTCACTTCCCCAATCACTTCCCTCCTGCCCCTCAGAAGCACTATCTGTTTCAGAATGCATGTACACATCTGTGCCTTGCTCTGAGCCAGACTCCATCACTGCAGCTAATGCCTCCGCACCAGACATTGATCGCCGAGAAGCCATGAGTACCTTCGCTATGGAACCCTTCACTGCCCAAAGACCAGATGAAGACTGAAACAATAAGTATGTGTGCTTCTGAAAGTATGGAACGTAGCACAGTAAATGGTATTCAGTGCCACAAACCTACTCCACACAAGTACACCAAAAGGTCCAGACTTTGCTCACAAACTGTAGCAGCCCTCTGCAATATGACGTACTCCCTGCACGCTACAATAAACGGAGTAGTACTTTGCAAACACTCACGTGAAATGCTAAGGACCAGCTGACTGCTTTCCTACAAGTGGGTAGACAGCTACAACACACCTGCACCTAAAAGAAAGAGAACAAAAAATCTATGGACAATGTACTATTCCGCTAAACTGTACAGAAATACAAGCGTGGGGACGAGGATTTCAACCACACTACCTATTCAGAAACAGCCAACATGCTTTGCACCATGCCCTCCTCCATGGGATGCTTGTGGATGGGAAATCGAGGTGAGAAGCAACCATACAACGTATTAGTGATTGGGTGAGTTGAAAAGCCATAGGCAATGAAGAAGCAGAAAGGGAAGATAAATAAAGTACACGGCTGGCCCTTCCGGGCAACTGCTGGCACACTTTTGACAAAAACACCTGCTCATTCACATAGGGGTGTCTATTGTAAGGGGAAAGCTCACAAGGACAAAATTATTGCAAGGCCAAGCAAATTGATGTAGGCTGAAGCAAGTAGTGATGGGTACCTATGAAATAAGCAGCAGAAACATACTGAATGCTTTGACATGCCATGAATGCAAACAATTGCTAGAAAGTGGAAGTCTCACTGCCAACATACTTACTACCATTTTTATTCACTTTTCACATCTTCCAGTGCGTCCATCAGTCACTGGGCAAACCCCCACTAAAATAGCGTCTGGGCAAAATCCATTATGTTTCCAATGAACAGCTCCATGCCTGTTTTGGAAAGGTGCACCCCATCTCTGTGAAACATCACAGCACCTTTGATATTGCCATGGTGAATGGTCCGTATTCTGGTGTTGCCCTCTGTCAGTCTAGTGAACTCGCCATTCAGTTTCCACACCGAGCGGTTGATGGCCCTTCTATTCCCTTGAGTTCTCCAATCCATCCTGGGATTAATCTGGGACCAGGCCACCACAGTGTTTGGAAACCTCTGTGCAATCCATTCAAGGTCTGCCATGAGCTGCTCCCGTACCCCCTTCCGTCCCACAGACGCAAAATCATTTCCTCCCAGATGAACCACTATAAGGGCAGGGAGGGGGGGCCTGTCCTTTTGCTTGGACAGCGATGATGGCTCCTCGGAGCTGGTGAAGGCGCATCCCCCCCACCCCAAACCAATGCACTGCAAGGCCATCCCTTCCAGACCCAGATGTAGGTGGCCCTCGTAAAAGTCGTGCAGCCCTTTGGATATAAGAGTGGCCGAAAATCCACACAACCCTCATCCTCACTAGGAAATGGAAACAGGAAAACCCCCATGATTATGGCTACACATACATTTTACCAAATTACACAACAATTGCGGCAATACATGACTCTTGTAACAATCCCAGACACACACTTCACCCATTCGGAAACCACCTCTCATTTGAGATAACAGTAGGTCGACACATAATTGCCACATTATTTTCAGGGGAAAGAGGTGAAGAAGATAGTATGTCACCTTGTGCCAATAACACAGTTGTGTTGGCGCAATTGTAATCAGTAAAAGTTGTCTGCTCCTGTGGCCCACCGCCTGCCCAGGACGGTGGTAAGGTGACTTGCACATGCTACATCGTTACACTTTGGCAGGGTGACTAGTCTCACAGAGGATATGAAGTCCACAGGAAGTGTGCTTTGTACGCTCTCTGAATATAGGTACCCTGACAGAATGTGCCACATTTACCACAAATGGGTGCACCGTCGTCTGAAGGTGTCTACTTTCAATGTGAGTGTTTCGGCCATAGCTCCAGGACCACTGGTGAACTTGGGGGCACTTCACTACCAAGGAAGGGAGGTGGCCAAGGTCACACCCATCACCCACCACTACCCTACATCGCTTCCTGGTCAGCACTACAGCTTTCCTCTCCTGGAAGGGATTGGACCCTGCCAGGGCACCCTGCACCCACTGCTGAATTTGGAGGACAAAATATCCACCTGGGGGACGGACGCCCAAGGCCAATGACACCCCCTCTCTCTAGCTACCCTGCGTTAGTTTTTCCCCCTGCAAAAGGATGGGGACCCTGACAGGGCACACTGGGACCACTGCTGGAATTGGACCACAGAAATGGTGAACTTTGCAGTGAAAGGAATGAGCTCTGTAACAAGTGTGCATAGCATGCTCAGAAAAAATGACCATCTATATAACTACTGGAAAAAAAAATTAAAAATTTGCTGCTACTTATGTCGGCCAAACCTTTCCTTCTGCAAAGCAGCTGCCTTACTCAATGCAAGGCACACCCATCACTGGCCCCCGATCCTCCCCACTACCCTTTCCCACCCTTATCACTGACAATGCAGCCACAATTCCTTCCACCGCAGTAACCCTCCACCCCCACATTACCAAGTAATAAATGTTGTACTTACATAAGTCAGCAATAGCTTTTCAGGAGCCGCAACTGCAAAGGAAACATAAAAGAATTACATTCAATGCTTTGCCTACCAATAACACATCCAAACTGTCTGGCAACTATCTGTACATTTTTCACTTCCTTCCACCAGTTCCATGACACTTCTCAGTCATCTACCACTACGGAAGGCTAGACTGCACACGGATTGGAAATGGAAATAAGACAAGTGGGCATATGGCATCCTGCAGAAAAAAAATAAAAATAAATAAATCCCGGAAATCTGGCACCAAACCATCACTGTTTGGAAACATCTATGCTATCCATTCCAGTTCCTCCATTAGCAGCTCATGTATCCCTTCCCCTCCCACGGACGCTAAATCTTTTCCTCCCAGGTGCACCACTGTAGGGTGGGGGGGTTGCATCTCCTTTTGCATGGACATCGCTGATGGCTCCTCTGAGCTGGTGAAAGCACTTCCCCCTAACCCCAAACCAATGCACCAGGAGGGCATCCCTTTGAGAGCCAGATGTGGTTGGCCCTTGGAAAATCGTGCAGCCCTTTGGGTGAAAGAGTAGGCAATTATCTACACAACCCTCATCGTCACTATGATATGGAAACAAGTGAACCCCCATGAATATGCCTATACATACAGTTTACCAACTAGCTGAATGATTGCGTGAACACATGGCTCTTGTAACAATCCCAGACACACACTTCACCCATTCGGACATGCACCTCTCATGTGAATTTACAGTAGGTCATTACGTAATTGGCACTTGTGTTTTAGGGGAAGGAGGTGGGAAAGAGGTGAAGAAGACAGTATGTCACCTTGTGCCAATAACACAGTTGTGCTGGGGCAATTGTAATCAGTAAAGGTTGTCTGCTCCTGTGGCCCACCGCCTGCACTGCACGGTGGTAAGGTGACTTCCACATGCTACACCATTACACTTTGGCAGGGTGACTAGTCTGACAGAGGATATGACCTGTGCAGCAAGGGTGCTTTGTAACCTCTCCGAATATAGTTACTCTGACAGAATGTGCGCCATTCATTACACATGCATGCAAATTTGGACACTTTGATTGTGAGAAATTGGGACGCAGCTCCTAAATTACTGGTGAACTTGGGGCCATTCGACTACCAAGGCAGAGAGGCAGCCAAGGTCACACACATCAACCACCACCACCCTACATCTCTGCCTGGCCAGCACTGCAGCTTTCCCCTCTAGGACGGGATGGGAACCGTGCCAGGGCACCCTGCACCCACTGTTGCTTTTGAGGGACAAAATATCCATCTGGGAGATGGACGCCCAAGGCCAATGACTTCACCCCTCCTGCCCCTCTAGCTACCCTGCGTTACAGCTTTTCCCCCTGCAAAAGGATGGGGAGCCTGGCGGGGCTCACTGGGACGACTGCTGGAAAAGGACCACAGAAATGGTGATCGTTGCAGTAAAAGTAGTGTTCTCTGTATCAAGTACACGTACCATGCTCAGAACAAAATGACCATCTGCATTACTACCGGCAACATTTTTGAAAAGGAGCTGCTACTTATGTCGGCCAATTTTTCCTTCTGCAAAGCAGCCACCTTCCTCAATGCAAGGCACTCCCATCACTGGCCCCCGAACCGCCCTACTACCCTTTCTCACCCATACCACTGACACTGCAGCCACAGTTTCTCCCACCACAGTAACCCTCCACCCGCACATTACCAAGTAATATATGTGGTACTTACATAAGTCAGCAAAAGCTTTTCAGTAGCCGCAACTGCAACAGAAACATAAAAGAATTACATTTAGTGTTTTGCCTACCAATAACACATCCAAACTGTCTGGCATATATCTGTACATTTTTCAGCTCCTTCCACCACATACATGAAACTTCTCAGTCATCTACCTCCACAGAAGGCTGGACTGCACAGTGATAGCAAACTGGCATAAGACCAATGGATGTAAGGCAACCCCCAGCACACAAAAAAAACATTGCACAGATGGCTAAGTGGCATACTTCCCTCCCAGCTGCACTGGGGGGCGTTTTGTCCGCAACCCGGGCAAGTGTGTTCCTGGCCACCCCAATACCTCCCCAGAGCACCCACTTCCTTCACAACAGAACACTACAGGGCCTGTTCACCCCCATCCCAATAGCAATGTGCCCTCCACCCACTATATAATGTTGGAATAAACAAAATTTCATAGGTACATAACAAGGGAGAAGCTTAAACTGCTCAAGACCTGTAAAGGGAATAACAAAACATATATTATCTGTGTCAGCCCACCCAAATACCAGACCACCCATATTGGCCCGCCCTGTTGCATTGGCCTGTATGTTTTGGGCACCCCGGCGCCAGACTGGCTCACCAATGTACCCCTCTACGCCAAGGCAGGTATAGTAAACGAAGAACCCAATTCAAAATGGCAGGCTGCCCTTTTGCGGGGGCCCCCTACACCGCTGTGGAATTTTCTAACGTGAAGGGGGTTGCACCTCTCCACCACCACCCCAATTGGAGGGGCGGGCCATCTCATGTAGCCCTCCCAAGGGGCAGATAAGGGGGAGGCTGTCCTGCACTCCTCCCTGGGCTCAGGCGTCCGTTCCTAGGAGCAGATATCTGGTCCCAGGGAGGGCTGCATGACATGGCACCCACTCCATTGTGGGCGGGGGGGGTATTAACGCCCCATTCCATTAGAAACTTTCCCAACCCTTTGGGGTGCCCCACCGCCCCCCTAAAAAACGTTCCAACATTTTCACTTTTTTCCTTTGGTAACCCAACTCCCCTTTGTGCACAGGGGCACATTGGTGTGCCAATCTGGCGCCGGAGTGCCCAAACCTTACCTCCCCATCTATTGGGGGTCCTGCCCCACCTTTTGGGGTGGCCCCCCCACCCCCAATGGCTGGGGGACACACCTCATGCAGGCCTCCCTGGGCCTCCTCCAAACGGCTGCGTGAGGTACACCCCACCTCCATTCGGGGTGAGGGGGGAGAGGACCACCCCAAAAGGTGGGCCAGGACCCCCAATAGATGGGGCAGTAGGGTTTGGGCACCCTGGGGGCAGATAACCACACTAATGTGGCCATCTGCACCAAGCAAAGTAGGGTAAACAAAATACAAATTCATAGGCTGCTTTTTAGGGGGGGCTGAGGGCCACCCTAAATTGTCAGCAAATGATGTACCGCAACGGGGGGTGGCCCTCAACTCCCCACCACCCCAAATGGAGGGCCCCACCTCATGCAACCCACTCTGGGGGCAGATAGGGGGGGCCCACCTCATGCATCCCTCCCTGGGGTCAGATGCCCCTTCCTAGGAGCAGATATCTGCCCCCAGGGATGGTTGCATGAGGTGGGGCCCTCCATTTGGGGTGGGGGGGTTGAGGGCCACCCCCTGTTGCGGTACATCATTTGCTGCCAATTTAGGGTGGCCCTCAGCCCCCCCTAAAAAGCAGCCTGTGATTTTGTATATTTTTTTTGTTTACCAAACTTCGCTTGGTGCAGATGGGCACATTAGTGTGGCTATCTGCCCCCAGGGTGCCCAAACCCTACTGCCCCATCTATTGGGGGTCCTGCCACACCTTTTGGGGTGCCCCCCCACCCCCAATGGCTGGGGGACACTCCTCATGCAGGCCTCCCTGGGCCTCCTCCAAACGGCTGTGTGAGGTACACCCCACCTCCATTTGGGGTGAGGGGGGAGAGGGCCAACCCAAAAGGTGGGGCAGGACCCCCAATAGATGGGGCAGTAGGGTTTGGGCACCCTGGGGGCAGATAGCCACACTAATGTGGCCATCTGCACCAAGCAAAGTAGGGTAAACAAAAAACAAAATACAAATTCATAGGCTTCTTTTTAGGGGGGGCTGAGGGCCACCCTAAATTGGCAGCGAACGATGTACCGCAATGAGGGGTGGCCCTCAACCCCTCCCACCCCAAATGGAGGGCCCCACCTCATGCAACCCACCCTGGGGGCAGATAAGGGGGGCCCCACCTCATGCATCCCTCCCTGGGGTCAGATGCCCCTTCCTAGGAGCAGATATCTGCCCCCAGGGAGGGTTGCATGAGGTGGGGCCCTCCATTTGGGGTGAGGGGGGTTGAGGGCCACCCCCCGTTGCGGTACATCATTCACTGCCAATTTAGGGTGGCCCTCAGCCCCCCCTAAAAAGCAGCCTGTGATTTTGTATATTTTTTTTGTTTACCAAACTTCGCTTGGTGCAGATGGGCACATTAGTGTGGCTATCTGCCCCCAGGGTGCCCAAACCCTACTGCCCCATCTATTGGGGGTCCTGCCACACCTTTTGGGGTGCCCCCCCCACCCCCAATGGCTGGGGGACACACCTCATGCAGGCTTCCCTGGGCCTCCTCCAAACGGCTGTGTGAGGTACACCCCACCTCCATTTGGGGTGAGGGGGGAGAGGGCCAACCCAAAAGGTGGGGCAGGACCCCCAATAGATGGGGCAGTAGGGTTTGGGCACCCTGGGGGCAGATAGCCACACTAATGTGGCCATCTGCACCAAGCAAAGTAGGGTAAACAAAAAACAAAATACAAATTCATAGGCTTCTTTTTAGGGGGGGCTGAGGGCCACCCTAAATTGGCAGCGAACGATGTACCGCAATGAGGGGTGGCCCTCAACCCCTCCCACCCCAAATGGAGGGCCCCACCTCATGCAACCCACCCTGGGGGCAGATAAGGGGGGCCCCACCTCATGCATCCCTCCCTGGGGTCAGATGCCCCTTCCTAGGAGCAGATATCTGCCCCCAGGGAGGGTTGCATGAGGTGGGGCCCTCCATTTGGGGTGAGGGGGGTTGAGGGCCACCCCCCGTTGCGGTACATCATTCACTGCCAATTTAGGGTGGCCCTCAGCCCCCCCTAAAAAGCAGCCTGTGATTTTGTATATTTTTTTTTGTTTACCAAACTTTGCTTGGTGCAGATGGGCACATTAGTGTGGCTATCTGCCCCCAGGGTGCCCAAACCCTACTGCCCCATCTATTGGGGGTCCTGCCCCACCTTTTGGGGTGCCCCCCTCCCCCAATGGCTGGGGGACACACCTCATGCAGGCCTCCCTGGGCCTCCTCCAAACGGCTGCGTGAGGTACACCCCACCTCCATTTGGGGTGAGGGGGGAGAGGGCCACCCCAAAAGGTGGGGCAGGACCCCCAATAGATGGGGCAGTAGGGTTTGGGCACCCTGGGGGCAGATAGCCACACTAATGTGGCCATCTGCACCAAGCAAAGTAGGGTAAACAAAATACAAATTGATAGGCTTCTTTTTAGGGGGGGTGAGGGCCACCCTAAATTGGCAGCGAATGATGTACCGCAACGGGGGGTGGCCCTCGACCCCCCCCCACCCCAAATGGAGGGCCCCACCTCATGCAACCCACCCTGGGGGCAGATAAGGGGGGGCCCCACCTCATGCATCCCTCCCTGGGGTCAGATGCCCCTTCCTAGGAGCAGATATCTGCCCCCAGGGAGGGTTACAAGGGGTGTCCCTTTCTACTTTGGTTGGGGGGGCATCCCCCCCCTTTCATTCAATAAACAATCCATGGTGGCTAGTGGCCCCCCAACCCCACCCCTTCCCCCACCCACTTTCCACATCATTTCAATTTATTTTTTTCATTCCCCTGGGGCAGATATTCAGCCATCTGCCCCAGGGTTCTCATGCATGTGCCCCCATGCTTTGGGGCCCGGGAGGGGGGAGAGGACTGCTTATTTGAGGCAGCCCCCTCCCCCCCTCACAAACGGATCCATGGTGGTCTAGTGGGTTGCTGGTCACGGATCGAGCGCTCTGCGCCGATCCGTGACCAGCAATGCCTCATATATGTGGTGTCCTTGGAAAGGGGGGAACCCCCCCTTTCCAAGGACACCATTTTTTACAAAATCCCTGGTGGTCTAGTGGGCCCCAGGGCCCCAAACCCCCTCCCACCTCCCCCTTCCCTCTGATTTTTTTTTTCCCTCCCCACCCGTATTCACCCCTGGGGGCATGATCATCTGCCCCCAGGGGTCTCTGCCGCTGTGGCCCCATGCCTTGGGGCCACGGGGGAGGGGGGGCGCTTACCTAGTAAGCAGCCCCGTCCTCCCCCTGCGTCACAAACGGATCTGTATTGATCCGGTGGCATTGCTGCCCGCGGATCGCGCGCCCTGCGCCCGATTCGCGGGCAGCAATGCCACACAATGGGTATTGTTGGAAAGGGGAGAATCTCCCCTTTCCAACGATACCCGCCTCGATCTCCGGCTTGAAATACAGCCGGAGATCGAGGCGGACAAAGAAGGTCTCTTACCTTCTCTCTTCCCCGCAGCAGCCGAAAATGGCTGCTGCGGGGAATTTACTTTCAGTTTCACACCGACGTGCGTTACGCACGCCGACGTGAAACTGAAGGTAATGCAGCCCCCTGGCAACCTCCCCCTCACATAGCCCGGGGGTTGGATTACAGTTTTGAGCGATCCCTGATTTCCGTGAAATCAGAGTTCAGAAGGCCGGATCCACTTTAAGAGGATCAGAACCAAATCTGTCCAAGGTCACACGGTTGAAGTGCACAAGAGTCTTGCAAAGGTTCAAAAAGAGTTGGACCAAAACAAAGGGACCAGTTAGAAGGTCAAGGCGGCCAGCCCAGTCCAGAAGGTTAAGGGATTATTATTACCTTGTAGCAATCTTTAGTAAGGGAGGCCTGGCGGACACGGTACCTTAAAGTGGTGAGAATACTGCAGCTAGGGCAGCTGTTCCTGGCAGCGGATGCAAGTCAGTGCTTCGTCCGGGGGAAGAGAGGATCTCGTCGGGGAGGAAGACAGGAGTCCGTTGCACTGCCAGGGAAGAAACCAGCCGCGGAGTTCTCAGGTACAAGGAGCAGTCCTTTTATTCGCGGTCCAGTGGTAAGTGGCTATCCGGTTGCTGGGGTGCTTGGCACGGGCAATTCGACCACAAGCCGGTCTGGGGTGCGAAGAGAGAAGGTAAACTGGTTGTGCCCACCAATCAAGGGAAGAAGCCTCTCCAGCCGGGAGATCTTCTCTGTCGTCGGGAAGTGGTGAGTCGGTTCCGCAGGGCTCCACCGGTGGTGTCATCGTGGTAGGTCGGCTCAGCTTCTCCCTCGTCGGATTCTCAGGTCCTGTGGCGACTTCTGAAGTTCCAGTCCCCAAAGCCCTGCTTTTATGCAGCACACCCCCATTCACTCAGCCTAGCTGTCAATCAAACATGCTAAGTGGTGAGCCGGCCGGCTCACCACTTGGGCCAATCACACAAGAGTGCGACTTCAGTTACCAAGGTAACTCAGTCCAGGGTGCCTAAATCCCCTCCCACACCCCCTGTGGTACCCAGACAGAGTGGCACCACTTTTGGAGGCTTCTGTGGAGAAGCCCGCCAAAAAGTGGAACAAAGGGCTCGACTTGGGTTGGAGTCACAGAAGCGAACACAAACGCCAATTTAGAATCGAGTCCTGGCAAAAAATACCAACCGGCGAATAATATTAAATAAATAAACCGGCGGTATGTTTGAGGCTATGAGAATTAAATAATTAAAGTTGGTAGCCTCGAACAATGGGAAAATCCCATAGGGATATATTCGCGGTCGAATATAAAAAGTAGTATCCACTGCCACCAGCCAAAACTCGATCAGGGGGGGACAGAGACGTGCCCCCTCGAATAACAGACCCCGGGGCAATCGAATTGCCCTGACCTGTACGTCCACAATATGATGGTTTGTACTGGTTTCTGTTCATAATTTGGGACTAGTAAAGCCAATGGTGACTTTACATGCCCTGGGAGACAGTAGTCAGTCCCAGGGTATGGAGTCTATGGTGGGGTGTCACTATGACACCCCTGTGTTCCTGCACGGTGGGTGCTGTGTAACATACATAGTAAAAAGACATGAGACCCTATGGAGTAAAGGACCCCATAGCCCATAAAACACATCAACAGTCAAAGGAACACCATAAATCATGTCCAAGAGTGGGAGAAAGAGTCTCACTCTTGGCAGGAGAAAAAAGCAAACTCCAGAAAAGCTGCTGGGGGACTCACTAGGTTAGGAAATTCAGCCTAAAGAGAGTATTCTCCCTAACACTCAGTCGGACTCAGACAAACTTCAATTTTCAGGCATCCCTCAGTCGGATTCACCTTTGCCACAACAATCTTCTCAGGTGTTTTACTCTTCAACCAGGAACCCCCTCTTCCGGGCCCAGACCCCTTTCCTACAATGAATCCCCCTGGGCCGGGCTCAGACCAGTTTCAGTTTACAGTCAATCAAAGACTTTCGAGTGTGCACAGGATTTAACGTAACCGGCTGCAGGACTACTTCAGTTTCACAGTACAATAATGCTTCTCCTTTCAAACAGAGACTTTTGAGTGACTCACGTGGCGCCGGACCACTCTGTATCTGGTACCTATCTTGCTTTCACAAATTTCACTTGTATTCACATTCTTTTCATAAAATGTTGCTGCCTGCAACCTTGAGCATAACACAGTCCTGTCAGCTATCAGTTTCTCCAACTCACTGCCTGTGCTGAACTCGTTGGTGCTACTTTGCGGTTGGAGTCAAGGACAGTACCACAGTGGCAATTGCTTCACCTTGCCTTGGCTATCAATGCGAGAGGGCCCTGTGTACCTTTCACACACTCTCCACCGTTCATCAGCTGCAATCCCTGGTCTTAAGTTTCTTTTCCTTCAGGCTTCTAGAAAGTCGCGGTTCTGGGTTGGGACGGGCAAGGGCATTTCCCTCCGTGTTGTTCTATCCAATCTTGATGCCTTTCTCCTCGGTTTAAGCTGCCATTCCCAAATTGCTGCTTCCTTGTGCGTTTTGCCTTGCTCAGAGTGTGCTTTCGTGCTCCATCTTTTATCCGTGTGGGAAAGTGTGATGGAAGTCAGATGTGTGTGTGTAATTATCAGTAATAGCCTGACTCTTGTGTTGCGACATGTCGGGTATACGGCCCTGGTGTTAGTCCGTTGTCGCTCATGATGATTTCTCTGTGAGAAAGTGTTCCTGTCGGAAAAGAGGTGGTGGGTGTGTTCCTAGGTTTCCTACCTGTTAGGATGGGGAAAAGAAGTCATAAGAAAGGTGATACCATGTCTCAACCTTCGGTGTCCCACTCCTCGAAGACCCCCCATCCAGGTGATCCTCCCGCACTGGTTTACCCCCAGGAACTGGATCCAATAGCGATGGCCGTGTCCTGGCCTCCTTGATGACAGTTACCTGGGGACTAGCGGGTGAGACACCTTCAGGTGTCTTACACTGTCCAGATGAACTTGTTACATTCTAACCAACTCCAGGTCTCCTGTCAGTCCCCAAGGCTCCTCCCTTTCACCAATCCTTTTTAACCTTTACCTGGAGCCTCTGGGCACTCTCCTCAAAGATCCCAATATAGCCATCCCCCAATACGCTGACGATACTCGGCTGTACATGAGAGTTAACCCTGTGTAGGACATAATTAATCTCCGCGATTACCTAGCGATCATTCAGTCCTGGATGTCAACTGCCTACCTCAATTAAACACATCCAAGACTGAATTCGTCCTCATTGGACCCCCCTCTAAAAAACAATTTGTCCAACAGTGGCTCAATGATATGCGCCTAGAAGGATTTGATCCACAACTCTGACTCCACAAAATCCTTAGGCTTCACCATTGACAGCAACTTGTCTTTCCAGAAACATGTAGTCAAAAGAGCCCTTCATCCCACCGCAGGACTTCCGGACCGTAGTGCAGGCCTTTGTGGTCTCGCATATCGATAGGGAAAATGCTCTCCTGACAGGGCTTCCAGCTGCTCATGTGACTCACCTAAAAGCTGTCCACCATGCTGCAGCATGTCTTTTTGGGAGCATGGAAATTTGACAGAATCACCCAAATCCTAGGCTAACTAAATTAACTTCCACTCCAAGCCAGGATACTTTTCAAGATTGCATGTATCATCTACAAAGCAGTCACCAGTAGCACACCAGCATACCTGGCGGCTAAGCCACATATCTGGTTGCACACGCTGCTCGTGCAGCAAATCTACCAACCACCTTGAAACACATTTAAGCCGCAGAGAGGACCCACAAGCAACCCTTCTCTTGTCATGCACCCACCCTCTGGAACTCGATCCCGGTGTCTGCTCAGAATGCCCCCACTATCCTCCAATTTTGCAAATCTCTAAAAATATGGGTCTTTCTACAACACCTGACAAAGGACTAATTCAAAAGGACAGACATACCAACTCACAGACCTCACAGTACTGCACTACTGTTAAGATGCCAGCCCAATTGCTGGCTACCCACAATTTGTACAGTGCTCTGCTGCTCTCGAGCTAGGTCCACGCTTTGAACAATAACATAAAAATAAATATACTTAAAGATGGCCCTTGCTATTAAAAGTTCAAAGGCAAAATATACCCAGAAGTAGTTGTGCACATTACCACTAGGTCCCCACTACCTTGTCCCATTCCTTACTAAGTGAGATTATTTGCACCTGTGTAGATAACCCAAAATATGAAAGGATATACATGCAAGGACTCCAGCCAATATCTTTTGATATGGATACCCTCCCTGTCTTGTCTGCCTCCCAAAGGCAGTTTGAGGTACCTGGTTTGAGGCATGATTCCTTGGGCTACTTTGACTTACGCCCTCAAATGTGTTGAGGTAAGGAGGCAAGGCATCACTCCTCTAGCTTCTTCAAGGCTGCCAAATGCATGTGCCTCTTTTTCCTGTTTCCTGGCAGCAGAGCATCCCTGTTGTGTGGAGACTTGAGTTTTGGCTTTGACAACCTTGTTGCGGGGCAGCCGAACACAAGCGCTGCCCACTCGATCTCCTTGATAGCTGCCATTTACTCTCCAGACAGGGCTCCATTGGTATGGTTTTCTTACTGATGGAAACCTGCACCCCGAAGGGGATTTAACAATGATGCCAGTCAATAGCTAAGTGTGCTATACTGCTCTCTAGTAACCTGTATTTCTGGACAAGCAGAACATGAAGACCAGCATCTCTACAGCAGCTGTGTGAACATGCTTCTTCTTTTGGGGACAAACCACTAAGGGGCAGGTCCAGGTATCCTGTTTGTCTTACAAAGCCTCTTTTGTCTCCTGTATTGCCTAGTGCTCGAATTCAACAGCAAAAATTCCTTTTTACAACACATGGATAAAGCTTTATTATAATACAGGAAGCTTAGGAGATCTTCCATCTTTTATACCTCTTCTCCTTTACTTCCACATTCTCCACAAGAAGTCTCGAGCCCATCACTGCAGGCTGACTAATGTGAGAGGCGGGCCCAGGAGTACATGCTCATGCAGTACACATTTTATAATTAATGTTTTTTTTTCGATGCCATCAACTTCATGAAGGGCTACCTCTAATCTTTTTGGGATGGTAGAAATGCCTCCTGTAGTCACTCTTCCTCTTCATCATCAGACAACCTTTTCATTATGCTGTAGGAGAGAAAGACTTCATATTCCAAAGCTCGTCCTAAAGATTTGTTCTTTGAACACTCAGCAACACCATGCTAATCGACTCCATGCTTCATAACAGTGTAAATAGGTTGAAAATGGCCTCCTTGGTTCCGCTCCCATGCACTAGATCGTATGTCAGAAGATGACACTACAAAAGGATGTATCTGGTCCTAATTTGGCTGTTTGGGCCAGAGTTTGTACTGGTTAGATGGCTCGAGGGTTTGTTTGAAATGCATCCTTGAAATCCATCGATGCTTGCACTTCAGTACTATAGTGGCTGTAAAGCACATTTGTTTTATAGATGCTGGTTTACAGTCCAGGTACAGAAATTAGCTGTGGTGAAATTGCTTTTCAGGAAGCATATGTTTAATTCTGAACTAAAGGAAATGGTCTCGGAAGCATTCAAAGACCATAGGTGTGAGCAGGGAATCACCTTAAGTCGGTAAAAGGATATCCCAGGAATTAAAGAGAAGATGATCCTCCCCTGAGCTGCCAAGTTTCTCGCCTTTGAACAGAAAACCTGTTTTCTAGAGGTGTCCCTTATGCTTTTTCCCAGGTGCGGCCCCAGATATACAAAGGAATTATTTTTAGCAAGGTATCTTTGCCCAAGTACCAATGATGTTTTCAAGTTCCCTTTCCAGATGGTGGCTGCAAAATAAGCAGCATTTATTGTTAGACCGTTCTCTATAACGTACGTCTACAAAGCGTTTAACTGCCTTTGCAGACCCAAGGGGGTTTGGTCTATTAAGACCAAATCATCTGCGTATAGCAGCCTATCCAATGAATTACCATCCACCTTAGACAGGAAGCTACGTACGTCTTTAGTGTCTTACTTAGGTCAGAAATAAACAGGTTAAAATGGGCTGGTGCAAGTGGGCACCCTTGTTTAAGGTCCTTGTCAGTTGAAATGGTGTCAGAAAGAGACCCACCGAGGTGTAATCTTACCCTAAAAGATGTGTCAGTATATAGGCACTTCATTGCCTCCAAAATATCATTCGGGCGCCTCCATGCTTCAAGCTTTCCCCACAATGGCTGCCTGTTGACTGTGTCAAGGGCTTGAGCCAGGTCTACGAAGCTAGGTACAATTAACTTTTTCTTCTAATAGCGCATGTTTTTAGAATGTTAATCAAGAACATGTTCAGTGAGGTTCCCACCCCCTTCATAAAACCAGACCGCAGAGGACCCCAATTACCAGAGTGATCAACCCACCACAATAATGCTCTCAACACCAACGCTGCATAGATTTTTCCTGCGGTGTCTAGGAGGGTGATAGGCCTATAATTCCTAGGATCAGACCGGCCACCCTTCTTAAAAATCGGCACCACGGCCAAGGTTCTCCAACACTGTGGGACCATCCCAACCTTTCCTATATGTGTAAATAACTCAAATAAGAACTGTGCCCATTCCACCTGATACTCCTTAAGCATCACATTTGTGATGCCATCTGGACCATTAGCTCGGAAGTTACTGGCTTTTTTTTTTACACATATTTTTATTGTTTTCTGCATGTATAAACAATAAACACCAAGAATCCCTCAGAACCTCCCCCTCTTCCCCCCACCCCCCGGAAGATATGAGCCCCGTTCAGTTTTGTCTCAGGAAAGTCTATGAGCTATATATGTCTGTTATTTTGATATTATGCGGGCACCATTGTTCCATATAGTCCGACTTCAAGTATTCCAGAACCCCCCCCCACCTTCGTGAAGGAATCCTTCTGATCCTGAAGGTGGTGCGTGATCTTTTCCATGGTCATTTGCGACCACACGTTTTGCAGCCATGTGAAAACCAACAGTGGATCTTGTTTTTTCCAATTTTGGGCAATTGTTTGCGCATGCCGCAATGACCAGACCCATGAAACTCCTCCAATGTGCTTTGTGAAGTCTCTTGGCCTGTTAGTCCTTGAATCCGCACAGCCACACCCTTTCCCCCATTTGGTCCGCTTCTGGGAACATCTTTTTCATTTCCGTTCGCACTTCCATCCAGAAACCCTAGACCCCCTGACAGTCCCACCAGATGTGCCTCCACGTGCCAGATTCCGGGCACCCCCTCCAGCAACGATCCGACGTTTCCGGGTACATAGTGTTGAGCCTCTCTGGTGTGTAGTGCCATTGAGTAATTATTTTAAACCACATTTCTCTGGGTTGCACTGCCCAGGTGAGTTTTGGGATGCCAGCCCACAATTCCATTCATTTCTGTTTTGATATCTCTTCCCCAAGCGTACCTTCCCATCTCTTCATGTATGCCCATTTCATTTCTTCTTCTTGTATATTGATCAAGTGATATAGTGTTGACAGCAGTTTCTTATCACCTGAGTTGGTTATGAGGTATTTTTTGAATGGAGTTAAGTCCCTTGTGGCACCCTGTGAAACCTCCGGAGTGGCAAGCCAATGTCTAATTTGCTCATATTTATACCTGTCTGCCTCTGCTAGGTTCCACATTTTTTTTTACATTCTTATTTCATTTTCTTGGAACATTTCCCCGATTTTTCTGCACCCTGCGGCTTCCCATTTTTCAAAGGCCCCAGAGTCTTGTCCTGGTGAGAATTGGGGGTTCCGCATATAGACGTGAAAGGGGCCAATGGCGTGGTCATGGTACCCCTCCTGGCTTGTTTGTCCCAGGCATCTAAGGCGGTTTTCATGACCTCACTGATGCGGCGATTCGGGTGTCTGTGTTGTTTGTACTTCCACAGTATGTCCTCCAAGGGAGTTCTGGCGAACGCCCTGTCTTGGGTTACCCATATTGTTCGTTGGTCATCCCCCAGCCATTCCTTCTGGACCCAAAGTTGCGCTGCTTGATAGTATTTCCTGAAGTGTGGAAGTGACATTCCCCCTGCACTGGTAGGTGCCTTGAGGATGGCTCTGGCGACCCTTGGGGGTTTCCTGTTCCACACGTAGGTCGAAATAGCCTTTGAGAGTACTTTAAAGAAGGAATTTGGAACTGTTATTGGGAGGGCATGGAAATAGTACAGCACCCAGGGGAGTATGTTCATTTTCACTGACTGAATTCTGCCCCACCAGGAGACCCGTATTGGTCACCATCAATCTAAGTCCTTCTTCACTCGAGCCAGGAGCTGGGGGTAATTACCATTATAGATCCTGTCCACCTTGTGTGTGAGTGCTACCCCGAGGTACTTGATACCCTCCCCAGCTATTTTAAGCCCTAGCGAGCCCGCCTCTTTTTCCAGTGTCCCCTTATCCCCTGCTGATTTTTTTCCTGTTTAATTTTAAGCCAGATAGCTCCTTAAATGCCTCCAATTCTTTTAAGGTTTGTGGTAGGGATTTCCCAGGGTCTTCCAGGGCCAGTAGCATATCATCTGCGTAAGCTATGACTTTGTGTTGTCTGCCTGCCATTTCGATCCCCCTTGCCCCCTGCAGATTCCCTGATTTTAATTAGGAGTGGTTTCAGGAAGATGGCATATAGGAGGGGGGAAAGGGGGCATCCCTGTTTGGTTCCCCTTGATATCTTCACCCTATCCGTGACCTCCCCATTTATAGCTATTCTTATGGATGGGGAATTGTAGTTGGCTTTGACATTGTTTATGAATTGGTCTCCAAATCCCATGTGTTTCAGTGTTTTGAAAAGAATGGACCACCTCAACCTGGTCAAAGGCCTTTTCGGCGTCTAGTGAGAGCAATATTGCTGGTGTGTGGGTAATACCTATTTTTCCTACCAGGTGAATTATTCTTATTCTTCTTAAATTGCCATGTGTTTGCCTGCCAGGGATGAAGCCGGATTGATCTGTATTATTAGGGTCAGGAGAAGGGGTGACAACCTGGCGGCCAGTACCCTGGTATAGATCTTAGCGTCCACATTTATCAGGGCAATTTGGCGATATGAGCCGGGCAGGGTGGGATCTTTACCGGATTTATGAAACACTAAGACCTTTGCCTCGTTCATGGAAGGAGTTACGTTTCTGCTGTCCTTAAAAGTGTTCAATAATCAGCACTGGAATGAGAGTGTCCGCATATTTTTTGTAGAAGGGAGCTGTAAAGCCATCCGGGCCTGGTGCTTTGGGATTTGGGAGTCCTGCAATTGCCCTCTGCACTTCTTCTTCTGTGATCCGTGATTCCAACGCCACTTTGTCTTCCTCAGATATTGTTGGAATGGGGAGAGATTGTAGGAACCTGTCTTGGTTCTCGTCATCCGGGTGCTCCGTCGCATACAGCTCTTGATAAGAAAGCCTTAAAGGCCTCCTCTATGTCTTTGGTGCATGTTTGAGTCTCTCCATGCATTTTTGATGTTCAGAATAGTCATTGATTTTTGTTTTTCGCAGAGTTGTCTTGCTAGGTATCTGTCCGCCTTGTTGGCCTTGATATTGTATCTTTGCTTAAGAAAGAAGAGGGATTTCTCTGACTTTTTATTGCGGAGCATATCAAGTTGTCCTTGCACATGTTTCAATGCCTTCTTGAGCCTTCTAGTGAGATGAGCTACCAACTCCCCTTGAATGTCTGTTTTCTTTTCCAGTGCTCTTTCCCAGTCATGCCTCGGCTTGTCCTTGGCGGCCTTCAGCGCTATCATATGTCCCCGGATCACTGCCTTGAAAGCTTCCCATACTGTCCCCACAGAAACCTCCCCTGTATCGTTTTGTTTAATTTCTTTGATTTTGGCCCTTATTGCTTCTCCCATCACCTGGTCCGAAAGAAGATCTAGTGGCAACCTCCACTTCCAGAGGCCCCCCCCCCCCTTCTTGGGATCTGAACGTCCAACCATAGCGGGGCATGATAGATTTATTTATTTATATAGCGCTTTATACCAAGGCACTGTACAGTGGAACAACATAATACAAAATAACAACAACATTTAACAATGAGAGAAAAATTTACATCATGAATCATTCAACAAAACAGTGCAAAGAGCAATTAACTTAGGTGGGGGGTGGAAAGGGGAGAGGGAAGAGGTGGGGGGAGTAGGAGATAGACAGGGCGAGGGAGAATGGAAGGGGAAAAGAGAGGAGTAGGAGAGGGGAGAGAGGAATCAGATGAGGGTAAGAAGAGGGGGGGTGGGGGGTAAGTGGAGAGGGCAGAGGAGACGTTTTCAAGGAGGGGAATGGAGGAGGAGGGATTTAAGGGAAGTGCGAAATGAGGTGAAGGTTGTGGTAGATCGGATTGTAAGAGGGAGCGAGTTCCAATGCAGGGGTGCAAGGTGTTGGAATGAGCGGAAACGGGAGGAAGCGCAAGGGGAAGGAGGAACAGTGAGAAGGAAATGGTCAGCGGAGCGAAGGGAGCGGGAGGGGAGTAGAAGGAGAGCAGGGAGGAGAGATAAGAAGGAGCAATACCATGGAGGGATTTGAAGACAAGGCAGAGAAAGTAGAAATTTAGTTGTGAGTGGAAAGGTAGCCAGCCAAGGTGAGAGAGCGAGGAAGAGATGGAGTCACGGGAGGTAACGAGACAAAGGGTACGGACAGCAGAGTGGTATATGGATTTTAGAGGGGTAAGCTGAGATGCGGGAAGTCCAAAGATTAGAGAGGAGCAGTAGAAGAGGCGGGAAAAGATGAGAGAGGAAATTAGGAGTTTTGTGGCGTAGAATGTGAGGGAGGGACGGATTTTGCATATATTGTAGAGGTGGTATCGGCAGGATTGGGAGTGAGTGAAATGTGTTGTGAGAAGGTGAGAGAGGAGTCAAAGAGAATGCCTAGATTACGAGCTTGGGGGGAGATAGGGAGATTGGAGGGAGGAAAGTGAATGAAAGGAGGAGGGGAGGGAGGGGGAAGAGAGTTAGAGGGGAAGAAAAGGACTTCGGTTTTATCCGTGTTAAGAGAGAGAAAGCGGGAGGACATCCAGTTCTTGATAGCAGTGAGACAGGAGGAGAGTTTAAGTTGGAGGTCAGGTGAGAAGGAGGAGAAAGAAAGAAAGAGTTGAGTATCGTCAGCATAGAAGTGGTGAGAAATGCCAAACGAAGAAATGACAGGGGCAATGAGAGAGGTGTAAAGAGAGAAAAGCAAAGGACCAAGTACAGAGCCTTGAGGAACAACGTAGTTAAGAGGGAAGGAAGGAGAGGACTGGCCTCCCCACGATACAGCAAAGGAACGGGAGGAGAGGTAGGAGGATAGCCATTTTAGAACAGGGCCGTTAAACCCGAAGGAGGAAAGAGTATGAAGCAGGAGTGGGTGATCGACAGTGTCAAACGCTGCGGAGAGATCAAGTAGAATAAGGATAGAGGATTGCTTAGCATGTCGAGCATAGAGGAGTGAGTTAAGGATAGAGGTGAGAGAGGTTTCAGTGGAATGTTTGGGACGGAAGCCAGATTGGAAGGGAGGAAGGAGAGAGGAAGAGGTAACAAAGGATGAGAGTTGAGAGTAGGAAAGGTGCAAAAGAAGCTTAGAGAGGAAAGGTAGAAGAGAAATAGGTCTGTAGTTAGCAGTGAGCAGTGGATCAGCAGAGGGCTTCTTTAGAATAGGAATAATCGTTGCATGTTTGAACGCAGAGGGAAAGATTGATGAGGAGAGGCAAGAGTTGAAGAAGGTGGTAAGGTAAGGGATAAGAAGAGGGTAGATCTTGGGGATAAGAACAGAGGAGAGTGGGTCAGAGGGGGCGGACGTGGGTTGGGCTTTGGAAAGAAGGGAGGAGACTTCAGAAGGGGAAACAGGAGAGAAGATGGACATAGTAGACAAGGGAGGAGAGGAGGGAGGAGGAGAGGGGGAGTCAGAAAGGGAGTTAATTTTTTGCCGGAGAGTGAGGATTTTGGAGAAGAAGAAGTTGGCAAAGTCAGAAGGAGAGAGTGTGGAATTGGTTGAGGGATCAGGCGTAGGAGGAGCGAGAAGATGGGAGAGAGTTTGGAAAATCCGACGAGGGTGGGAGGCTTGAGACTGGAGAAGGTTAGAGTAGTAGGAGGATTTGGCTGCTGCAAGACAGGAGTTGTAAAGTGCATGGTAAGAAAAGTAAGAGGTTTGATTAGATAACGAGGGAGATTTGAGCCAGAGTCTCTCTAACCGCCGGAGAAGGCGCCACATAGAAGAGAGATGAGAGGTAAGCCAGGGTTGAGAAGGCTTCTGAGTAGGACGAAAGAGAAAAAGAGGGTAGAGTTGATCTAGGGCAGTGGAGATGGAAGAGGATAGGGAAGAGAGAGCATCATCTGCAGAGAGTAGAGCAAAATCATGGGGAGATGGAAGAGAAGCAGAACAGGTGTCAGAAAAGAGGGTAGCATCGAAGTCCAGAAGGTCACGATGCGAGTAAATTGGAGGGGAGGGATTAGCAGTAGTGGAGTGTGAGAGAGGGGATAGGGAGAATGTGAGCAAGGCATTGTCTGAGAGATAAACAGGAAGAGAAGAGACTGGGGAGGAGGGATATGAGGAATTGAAGATGAGGTCAAGAGTGGAGCCAGAGGAGTGAGTGGGGGAAGATGGATGGGGGGAGAGGAGGTAGGAGTCGAGGATGGAAAGGAGGGGGGAAGATTGAGGGGGAGGAGGAAGATGGATATTAAAGTCACCAAGTACAGTAAGTGGAGAGGGTGAGGGAGAGATAAGTGAGAGGAGGTGATCAAGGTCTTCATAGAAGGAGGAGAGAGGGCAGGGGGCGATAAATGATCAGGAAGGAGATAGGGTGAGGAGAGGAGAAAGACTTGTACAGGAATTCAAAGGAAGGGAAAGAGGGGAGAGTTGGAGAGGAAGAGGAGGAGATATATTTGGGGTGGTACAGGAGACCAACGCCTCCACCATGGCCAGAGGGGTGGGGGGTGTGAAAGAAGAGGTCGTCAAGGAGGCGGGGACAGAGGTGTTGTGAGGGGGAATCCAGGTTTCAGTAAGACAGAGGAAATGAAGGTTGAGGCGAAAGAATAAATCAAGGGTAGCTGCACTTTTATTACAGATGGATCTGGCGTTCCAGAGAGCAGTATTCAAGAGGGCAGAGTGGTTGGTAGTGGGGGGGTAGAGAAGGTTAGGGCGGTTAGTGAAGGAAGGAGGGTTACTGGAGGGGTAGGGGTGTTGATGGTGAAGAGGATTGGGCATCTGGACAAGGAGGATAGAGGAGAGAAGGAGGGAAAGGGGAAGGTGGAAGGGTGGAGAGAGGGGGGAGAGTGAGGCAGAAGGGGGTTATGGAGGATCGCATACCAATGGACGTGGAGGAGGTCAAGTAGAGAAGAGCTGCAGTTGTAGGAATTAGGAATGTGTGAGGTAGAGACCAGTGTGACAGTTACAGAAGGGGGGGGGGGGGTGGGCACTGTAGGAGTAGTAGTAGAAGGGGGTAGAATACACCAGGGTAGTATGGAGGAATCCCAGCTGATCCAGCCCACAGGGACTGCAGGTTCACTGATTGATAAGGTGGCTTAAGCTGGAACCAGCGTTCAGTCGGACAGTGCCTCTGCCTCACAGTACCTCACAGTGCCGGGTGAACCGAGGACTGTGGGAGCAGAGGTGAAGCAGGAGAATGTGGCAGGCTGGAACCACACTTGTGCGAGGAGGGGTGGCAGAGGGCAAGAAGAATATGGTTGGATTTGGGGCGATGTGAGATGGTGATGAGAGGGAGGGATCAGGTGCCGGAAAGGTGGTTAATGGAGGCGCCTCGAAGCTGGCGCGGGTCACACAGAGTCACCTCATTTCTGACTGTGCGTGGGAAGGGTGAGATGCAGATGGCGGTCTCCGGAGGTCCAATTCCGATTGTACGGTTGTCTGCAGGCCCAACTGGACCCCATGTGTAGCAGAAGGGGCTCCGGAGGCAGTGTGGAGTGAAGAGACGGCTGTAGATTCACCCGGACCCCGTGTGTTGCATAAGGGGCTCCGGAGGGAGCATGGAGAGAAGAGGCGGCTGTGGATTTGCCCGGGCCCCGTGTGTTGCAGAGGGGGTACGAACCCCGTGTGTTGCAGAGATGGCCGCAGATTCGCTCAAATCCCATGTGTTGCAGAGGGGGCTCTGGAGGCAGCGTGGAGAGAAGAGGCGGCTGCGGATTCTCCCAGACCCCTAGTGTTGCAGAAGGGCTCCGGGGGAAGGATGGAGTGAGGAGGCAGTTGTAGACTCACCCGGACCCGGCTGCGGATTTACCCGGGCCTCGAGTGTTGCAGAGGGGCTCGGGGGCAGGATGGAGTGAGGAGGCAGCTGTAGACTCACCCGGACCCGGCTGCGGATTCACCCGGGCCTCTAGTGCTGCAGAGGGGCTCCGGGGGCAGGATGGAGTGAGGAGGCAGCTGTAGACTCACCCGGACCCCATGTATTGAGGAAGGGGCTCCGGGGGCAGCATGGACTGGAGAGGCGGTCGTAGACACGCTCGGGCCCCGTGATTTGTAGAAGGGGCTCCGGTGGCAGCGTGGAGAGATGGGGCTTCAGGAGGAACCACCCAGACTCCGCTCCAGACCGATGCAGAGTCACCCAGGCTCTGGCTGGTGGGGAGAGGGCGCCAGGGGCTGAGATGAGGCCCCAAGAGGTCTTAGGGCTATAGGGCCTGTTTCTATTCCTTGAATTTTACCCAACAGTCCCACCGACACCCAGAAGTAATCTATGCTCGACATCGTGTTGTGCACATGTGAGTAATACGTGAAACCACTTGCTTGACCCTTCAATTCCCTCCAGGCATCGCACACCGCCAACTGCTCCATCTTTTGCTTTAGATGTTTGGACGGAGCCCCCTGACCTTGATTTCCTCCCGCACTCCTGTCCAACCATGGTTGCCAGGCCATATTCAGATCTCCTCTCATTACTACCTCTCCTTTCACAAACCCCTCTTATTTCCCGTCCTGGGGGAAACCGTCCTGCCCAGAATTTTGGTGCGTATATTGCCCCTGGGGTAAGCCGGAGACCACCTATTAAAACATTTGCAAACGCAAACCTCCCATCCCTATCCGCCTGCGTGTCTATGAGGGTTGCATCCAATCCCCCTTTTACCGCAATCATCACCCCCGTTCTTTTTTCCCCAGCATTCGCTTGCGCCCAGACCGTGTACCCTCTGAGGCATACCTTTTTTTTATCCAGGGCTTTTATAGGATTTTCCTGGAGGAGCAGAATGTCTGCCTCTCCCTCCTAAGCAGAGCCTCCACTTTTTTCATCTTCGCTGGAGAATTCAAACCCCTCACATTAAATGAAAAGATTCTGAGCTTCCCCATCTCGTCTAGTCTATAGTGGCTGCCAGCGATCCCGAGTGTTGTGATCCCTTCTCTCTTCTGGAGTCCCCCCCTCCCAATCTCCCCAACTCCCCCCCCCAACTGTTAACTCTAACTCAACTTTGGTCCCGAGGAGGGCCCAGGTACCTAAGGATGCTAGGGCGTTACGCCTATCACTTTCTGCCCTCAAATGACTGGGGGTGAACTTTGCAGGGAGTCCTAAACCCTGCTTCATCCTCAGACCTGGATATTTGTCCCTTCCTGGTCCCCTGCCGGGCCGCTGTATATCTGGCTCTCTGAGCTTCCCTCAATAATTTCCACTCCAGCCTTCTATATTCGGAGACTGAAACTATCGATTTTTGTCTGGGTTTCTCCTCTATTCCACTGCAGGTTGCCCAGTATTTCCTTTTCCATTTCGTTTCTTTTTTTGCCGCACTTCTTCCCATCCTCTCGGCCTCTTAGTCTTGCCGCCCCTCGAAACTGCCTCCTCTACTTGCAGATCCATTATAAGAATTCCTTCCTCACAGATGGTCACTCTTCTCTGTTTGCCTTCCCACTCGAACAGAAGACCAAATGGGAACGTCCATTTCTACCTTATCTCTTTCGCCACCAGCTCCCTTACCAGTGGGGCCATCTCTCTCCTTTTTAACAGTGCCACCGATGCCAGGTCCTGGTATAACTGTATTTCCACCCCATTCATCCTTATGTGGTCAACTTGCCTCGCTCTCCTTAAGAATTGCTCCTTTTGTGGATATGATGAGGGCCACTAGTACATTCCTTGGTCTGTCCCCTGGGGCGCCAGTTCTTTTCGGGCCCACTCTGTGTACCCGGTCGATCCCGATTCTTTCCGCTTCTTGCGCCTCAATAATGTCTCTAAATACTTCTTGAACCGCACTCTTGAGGTCCTTGTTTAACCCTGACTCGGGCATACACTTGATGCGGGAGTGGTTTTCCAAGTCTTCACACTGGATTTCTAAGTTATGGGTTAACCGTACCAAGTGCTCCTGCGTTTCACTGTTCTGTCTTGCTTCATCTTCTGCATTTTGCACTATTCTCTCTATGGTATCTGTCCTTTCTTCCAACATGGCCACGTCTAGTTTCAATTCTTGGACTGCCTGCTTCATTTCGTTCCTCATTGAAGTGAATTGGTCCTGCACAGTAGACATGAACTTGTCCTGCAGCCCCACAAACCAGGCATTCATATCATCCTTTGTCGGGGGAAGGCTGCACTGGTTGGGGGGATGCTGTCAGCTATGGAGTCTTCTACAGACCTGACCTTGGAAGTTGCCGGGGCATCTGATGACCACATATGTAACTGATTTGAGTCCTGTCTGGCCTGTTGTGAAGCTGATTGGCTTGCTCCCCCTTTCCCCTTCGTCCTTGACATTGTCCCCTGGTTATGGCGGTCCTGTAATGTATCAAGAGGGCCTATGGGGGGGCAGCTGTGGTGTCTCCACGGAGTGTGCGTTTGTGGTCTAACTCCCACTGGGTGCTTATAGATGGAGCTACTGGGCAGCAGGGTTTGTGGATCAATGTTACTGTAGGGAGAGTGTAACTTCTCTCCTGCTCCCTCCTGGGCAGCACTTCCTGTCAGTTGACAAGATGCAGTCTGGTTCCTCCTCCCGTAACAGCCGTGCCCCCCTCAGCGTTTAGCTTTATTGATTGAGATAAGGAGGGGGGCTGCACCCATGTCCAGGGAGCAGTGCCTATATTAGTGAGCACCCCTCTGACCCCTTGTGAAATGGGCAGAGGACGGTGCCAAGGCAGGGTGTGCTCACCTTAGGTTCTCTCTCTGCCGTGACTGGTGCCTCTGCGTATTGTTATGGAGATCGCTGTCTCCTCTTCCCGCTTTGCTCCTCTGCGCTCCGAGTCCCGATTAGCAGCGCCGGAGCCAGAATGCGGTCCTGTTGATACTGCTTGTTGATGATTACCAGCCGACTTGCCTGTGCAGCTGTCCCCTGTGTGGGAGTCCGCGCCCTGGGGGTCCCCTCCGCCCCTGGTTCTTCTCCGCTCGTCCCTGTGCCGCACACTCAGCCACTCTTCCAGGGGATCGGGGGGGAGGCCGGCCACGCCTGCAGTCTCAGCGGTGCGTTGTCTCCCACGATGCCCCCAGGGTGGTGTTCGGAGGCGGCAACGGGGAGCCTCCGGGCTCTGGAGTGTTTTTGCCTCCTCCCACAGTAGGCGGTCAGGTAGCTTCCCGCTCCCGGGCACTCAGTCCCCGTCCCCGGCTCTATCCCCACACGGCCTCTCCTTGTCTTTCCGCTGGGTTCACTCGGTTCTCAATGGGGGAGGGGCACCCGCATCCCACAGCGGCGGCGTCTCACCTGAAGAGTCTAGCGGGGCGATCTCCCCTTGCTAATGTGCCAGCTGCGTCTTGGGGGCATCAGCTGTTTTTTCTGTGCAGAGTCGCTCTGATTTCGCTTTTAATGTGCTTTATTGTTGGCGGCACGGTGGGTGCGCGATTCAAATGCGACTTCCAGTGCCGGCAGCCATCTTGGAATCGTTACTGGCCTTTTTAATTAGCTCTGCACTGCCGTCAAGTTCCACTGGAAATTATCATTCACCCTAAGAAGAAGATGTTACTGCTGAAAAGAGACGGGAGAAATGTTCGACCCACGACTTGGCCAAAACAGCATTAATAGTCAATGCTGTCCTTGGTACATGCATAGAGTTTATCAGTTCCTACATCTCACCCATTTCTTTATCTTCTACTTTGCTAAGCATCAGTTCTGCATCATGCCGTAGCATTAGATGTTTTCTCGATTTGAGCCAATTTCGATGTTGTTGCTTCAGCTTTTTGATCTGATGCTCTCTAACCCCTAGTGGGTTACCTTTAAGTCTCCTCAAATCAGCTTTCAAATTTGTTTTGGCCTTGTTCGCCTCTAAATCGTATGTCTAGATGGGTAAATTTGGGTCTGAAGCCTGATTTAATGGTTACCACGAAATTCACCAAATGTCTAGTGTAATCCAGGGTCAGGGCAACTCGATCCCGAGGATACCTGGTCACAAAATCAAATGATCTCCCTGTCAGGTCCTCTATTCTAGGTTGATTCATAATCAATCTTTTCCTTCCAGTCGATACCTCGACCTGCGTGGGGTAAACCTCAATTGCTTGACACTCCCAATCTTTGCATATCAGCTTCACAATGTTATTGTCACTCTATTTTGTGTGTATTATTTCCAGCTCCAGGCATCTCAGAAGCATTTTACCTGATACGAAAACATAATCTAATATGCTCCTTTCCCCACCCCTTTTCCAAATCGCCTCAGCGGGAATATCTCCCTGTAAATGCCTGTTCAACATGTGTATGTTCCTTTTACTCAATTCCTTACACCAAGCATGACCTCACCTTTCAGAGGGTGTAGAGGCCACATTAATCTCAGTTAACCCTCAAAACAGTGTACATTTAAGTCGCTACAAATTATTACTGCTGGGTCTGGGCACATCTCAAAAGCTCTGTCCAACAAGCCTGTAACTAAGGGTTGAAAGGAATGAGAACCCTAAGCATTCATGTTCCAATACAAATTAAACCACAGCAACCACTTATGGCCACCCAAGCACACACTTTCCACTCTAAATACTAGCAATTGGATACAGGGGGAAGGATTAAACATTTCCAACACAGTCAACCCTCTCCATGTTTAACTGCTGTCAGCAAACCCAACATTGGTCTCCCCTTTTGGGCCTTTTAAGACATGATTTAAATAAACCGTGAACCCATCCAAGATTGAGGGATTACTTAACCAGGTCTCTTGCAAACAGACCACATTGTATGAGTAGAATTTCAAATTCCCATTACCAAACAAATGGGTGTGCCCGCTAGTATTCCAGGACCCCAAAATGAAAGGTTTTAATTGTTCCGGGTTGGGGTAGTTATGCTCTTCCTTCATCAGAATTCAGGGCTTCCGACAACTGTTAGGGAGAATTCTCAATATGGCTAATTTCCCTCACTTAGTGAGTCCCCCAGCAGCTTTGCTGGACTTCTGGGGTTTATTTTTTTTCTCACTTGGTAATAGTGAGAGCTTTCCCCCCACTCTTACCTGTGTTTTGCTATGTGTTTCTATCTGTTTTTGTGATTGTGGCCTCTGAAGTACACCACTTCAGTAGCCCCCTTCTTTTTGTGTCACACAGCACTTTCAGTGCCGTGGCACAGGGTTGTCTTTAAGACTTCCCTCGACTCCATTTCTGAGGCGACTACTGTCCCCCAGAAAAGGGTAAAGTTACCATTAACTTTACATAGTCAAATCTACCACAGATGCAGTACACCCCATCTTCCATGGAGAACTGGAAAGGGTTATTTCGTATCCCTTTTTATCTGTATCTCCTAGAGCATTGTTTCACTCTTTTAACATTTAGACTTGGCTGGTGGCAGTAGTATCTACCCTAACTTTTCTACCGCTATTACTGTTCTTGGCTATTATATTAGCCTCAAACATAAACCCGCTTGACCAAATATCTTTCTTTTGTCTCCGGTTGGGTTAATTCGCCATTTCTTTTTGTTAAAGTCCTTCTTGTGTTTTACTTTGCACGCAAACTAGGTTCGCCTTCTTTGTTCACCGTCTTTTGGTGGGTTTTTTGTTAAGAAGCCTTCCACCAGGCGCCTGGTTGTCTAGGTGGGCTGAATGTGAGGGAGGGGTGTAGTCACCCCCTGCACGGGGTATCCTAGGAAACCCAAGTCACACTTTGTCATGATTGGCCAGGGTAGTTGTCCGGGCTGGACAACCCCCCTGCTGGGTAATTGACAGCCAGGCTGTGTGAATGGGGGTTTTTCGCATAAAAGGCAGGTCTCTTGGGCTAGAAGTCAGAGAGTCGCCACTGGAACTACAAGGAACTGAAGAGAAGCAGAGAGAACGACGGCTGCTGCAACTACCCCATCCCGGCGAAGCCCTGCTCCAGCCCTGAGCTATCTTCCCTTCAACGACTTAGAGAAGATCCAGTCCGGAGTCTTCTTCCCTTGAGCTTGGTGGGGATAACCAGCTCATCTTCTACAGCCATCAGCACCAGCCCTCGTTTGATCTTGTCCAGCAAGCCATTCACATTCCATGTCATACAGCTAATCAACCTAGCCCTCACTTTATCCTCCTCAGTCAAGCAAAATCAGAGAAACCTTTATGAGAATAGGAGAGAGGCAAGCTGGTCCCCTTCCCCAGACCCCCCACTTTCTCTGGGAATGCAGTAGTAGCATAACCACCTCTTGCTCTTGGGCCTCACTTCGTGGCCTTCATGCGCCTGCAAGATATTGTTGACCACGTTGCATCCAGCAGGAACCCCAAACTCATCTGCCGCACCTTCTTGCCTCCCACCTCCAGCACCCTCTCAAGGAGGGGGCACACTGCCACCTTCTGCTGGGGCCCCACTGGACCTTTAGACACCTGCTACACTCGGGTTGCCCCCTGTGGGGCCAAAAATCAACTCCCCCACTTCTTGTATTGAGTCCGTAGTGGACTTCCAGACCTTTGGCTGTCATTGTGGCCGACCCTGCTTCCCACTGTCCTATCTTGGCGTTCAGGCATTCACCCTGGTGTGAGGCCTGCTCCTTATTGTCCCCTGGGGGCCTGGTGTTCTTGGGCCCTGCTCACTGTTAATGAACCCTCCCTGGCAATCAGGCACTGGCTCATCCTCTCAGGGAAGAGCCTCTGTTTATTTAATTTCCTGGATGGTGATCGGGAAGCCATGTGATGTTGCTGGCAGTTCCCCTCACTGGCCAACATATGGGGAGATGCCTTGCCCCCAGACCCTAGCTCCTGGGTGCTGCTACTGTGTATATTCAGCTGGGGAGAAGCTGCGCAGGACCGCTTTCCAGGTCACTGCGGTCCCACTGCAGCACTCCCCGATGTGAGCTCCGGTTCTCCCCATTGTTCCCGGCTGTCACCGGGTGAGCTTACGGTTGTCCCCACAGCCCCACTGCTCTGGCTGTCACCGGGTGAGCCTGCCACTCTCCGCTCACTTCTTCGGCAGACCGTCTGTTTCTCCAGCCCGTTCGCTGGGCTGCCTCTCACGCCGACATATTTAGGTTGCCTGTGCAGTGATCTGCAGCAGTATATTTTGTAACTCCCAGTCGACTTGCCGGGCGCTCGTCGCTCTCAGCACCTGTTCGCCTCCTTTCTCACCATGAAGCAGGGCCGGTCTTAGACCAGATTGAACCCTTGGCAGGTAGCATGGTTGACGCCCCCCCCCCTCACCTGCCCCCAAAATGTTGGGAGAGGTGCTAACTTCAGAAACGATGGGGGAGGGGAAACTTACTTGTGTGGGGGCATCTAACTTCTTTACACATTCTAAGTAGACAATTCTAGTGTGGCTTCAATGTTACAATCAGTTAACTCTCTCCTTCACATCTGAAACCAGAGAAACCACACACTTAAGTACTGCTGTTAGAATCACCAGTCTCCTGCCTCTACCCTTCGAATCACTCCCCTGACATGCATGTACGAACACCCCTCCTCTTTCATTTGCCTAAAAATGTATGCATACAAATGCATGTGCTAACAATGAAACGTTTTATATTAGTAATCGCTGGGCATTTGTTAACTGTGCAGACGCCAGCACCATTTATTGTCTGTGTCCTGTTCTGTCCGTCTACGGCTCTGTACGCCTTATCATACAAGATGAACGGAAGATGGGGAATCACTGAAGTCTGAAATGTCTTAGTAAGATAAGGGGAGGGCTCATGGGGTTTGATGTGTTTTGCTTAAGATTCCAAGTGTCAGATCTGTATCACTGAAGCTGATCAGGGGTATTTGCCTGGGCTCTGCTTGAGTCACTCAAGGTGGGCGGTTTGGGAGAGGGACATGGGTGGGTGGTCTAACCAGTGCCTGTGCCCCCCATTATCCCCTCCCTCTCTGTTGTGTCTGATCTGCTGCTTCTCCAGTGCCTCTGTGCACCTCGGTGTGTGACCGGGTGCAACACAATGATGGATGCAGCTTTGTGTCTGTGTGTGCCCTGTGCAGTCTTATAGCAAAGACCAGCATTACGGGGAAGCCTGGCCTGGAAGCACCTTTGTGACAAATTTCAGAGTGCTTGGGAAGCGAGGACGACCCGCAAAATATATAAGCATATGTGGGTGCTGTATCAGTTCTCTGCATGGCCCATTTAGCCTGCAGTCATTAATTTTCAAGTTGATTGCATTGCTTTACTTACACCATGGATGGTGAGGTGGAAACGTAAATGGTGGACTTCTGATATATAGATTAATGCTTCTGTGGTCTGCAACCCCAATCTTATTTGTGGTATTACAGTGTAATACTACATTCTGAATGCTCTTTCCTCTATAGTGTTTATATTGGTTGATCAATATTAATATTAAAAAGAAGCTATTTTAGGTTATTTTACACTCATACATTTGGAAATTAAATACTTGATGTATATAAATTGCTGTGCTTGTGCTACACCCAGAGCACAGCAGAGAAAGAGCTTTTCATGTCTGTGTTAAAGTGGCGACCATCATTTTAAAAGTAGGGTATTTCGGTATTGCTTAGTATGTGAGTAAAATGTACATTAAAGGCGGTTACTCATTTAATAAGGGGGCTTTGTACTGTTCCATTACAGTGACAAATGAATGCCTTTGCATTCCTGAATTGTGTTAATAAAACATACAGCCTATGATATGAGCGACTCTTATATTACTGTGTTACGCTCGTACTGCATGGTCGTTGCACCACTGCCCCACACCCACCTGCACAGCACTGGCCTCACAGAGCAAGATGCAGAGCTACAATAATGCAAACACAGGCACATCACCTCTTTGCATCCAGACCGTGGGTCCCACGGTGGCATGGAGAGTTGCATGTACCCGAGATACTAACCACTCAAGCACAACTTTGCAAGTGTCGTCTGTATCCCACCAGCCCAATCAATCAACCCCAACTCTGTACAGCACATGCGCTGAGGAGGAGGCACATGTGATCATCCAAGTTTCGGCGTGGGAACTGATAAGCAACACATGTTGCTTTTAAGGCCAGGCCGCAAGGGCTTGCAAAGACCCCAGAGGGGCCTGGCTTTGAATGCACTAGTGCTGACTGCAGAAATTGGAGAGTCTGAGGATTTAAAAGGTTTCACTTTGTTTTTTGTGTACCGTATGTACTTTTTTACAATGATTAAAACGATGACAATGGTACTGTTGAAGTCAGACTGGCGCCACCCCAGTGCCTGACAGCTCAGGCAGATGCCTGCACTGCCTGATGCAAAGACCGGCCCTGCCATGAAGGACTCAGAGGCAACACGTTTTGCATGGTGGGACAGCTGCAGGGCCCCCAGTTCACAGCGCCAGACCGGAGCTAAACCTTTTTGGGTCTAACCCGCCATGCTGCGCAACAGTGCCCCTGTGATAATCAACTTTGAATGTCTTTTAATTGTTTCTGTATATGCATTGTGTGAATTTTATTAATAGAGTATTTTTATTTATTTATTTTCCACTATATCGGTTTTTATAGTGAGGTTTTTCTTCTTTTATATTTATCCTTTAATTTCTTGTGTGAAAAGCTAAGCTTAACACTGAAACACACAATAAAGACAACAGCAAAAATAAGTCTTTACCGCCATGGAGTATTTTAATTCAAAGAATCCTTGATCATCTTTGATTTCTGCAAGTTTCTTAAAGCTGATTGCTTTGTTGTTTAATATAGCCAAATCCGCCTTTTTGTCTGTTGTAGATTCAGAGAACTGGTGCGGAAACGATTGTGATTTTAATCGTAGCCAATCTAATTTAAGGAGATGAATTTCTTGCAGTATGTCTTTTAGTTCAACTAACTTTCTAAGGCCACTTCTCGGTTTTGTAGGGAAGTGGGAAGTTTAGGCCTTACACATTTAAATAAACGATCTTGAAGACAGACATCTAATTGGTGGGGTAAGATCTGCGAGACGGTCAAGTGGGTTTAGAGACAGAAGGGCGGAAGGGGCTTGTTGTGGAAAGAAAGTTCATTGAATGATAATTTTGTTGATGAGTTTTAGAATGGGTACGTTTGTTTGAATGAGTAAGCTTCATAGTGAGGCCCATGAGTTGTATATAGTGGAGCTACTGGTTGAAGGCAGGTAATAAGATATTGAATTATTCAGCATTTGGTACTGACAACTCCTCGACTTCAAATCATAGAGATTACATAGAACATTTTTGGGAACATGTAGAGAAATAAGCATCATTAAATAATTCATAGTGCAATCATAGCCCTGTTTTGGGCCCCGGTAGGGTGGACAATTAAGTAAATTACCTATAGGGGACGTAACCTCCTGGTGCAACTGCATAACCGTTTGCAAACGTTTACTTGCTTTGATGATCTTGATCATGACCCTGGGGGTGGCTATTCAAGGGAGGATCACATGAGGGGAGGCAACCCTCTTTGTGGGAGATTGGCATCATCATATGAGACATGGTATCCCTCTGCCCCTTTTACGATATCCCCTCCATTCCTCATGCCTTGATGGGATACTATGGAAACCCCCTTCAACTACCCGCAAGACTTTCTGATGGCATCCCACAATATCCTATAATGATAAAGACTATCAATCCCATATATACAAGTCCTTTGAAGATACTGGGACGAGGAGGAGTAATGGAGTTATGAAGATTATTGGAGCAAGGAAGCCCACACCACGCTCTAGTTGTTGGAAGGAGTGGCCTCGTGGCAGGATCTTTAAATCCCCAACAGCTGATGTTGAGGAGGAAGCTGACAGGAGCAGGCGGCTCCCGTTGGACGGAGAACCGACTTGGCAAGGCCCGCAGAAGAGAGAGGAGCAGGCCGAGTGGTGCGTGACACGAAAAGGTCTGCCGTTTCCACCGAGAAGGAGAACTAGAGCCCTCACTTTGCACGGGCAGTGACAGCGGAACGCTGCCTCCAGACCGTGGGCACCAGGCGAAGAGCAGAGGATGGACGGGGCGTTTTCCTGACCTATCAAAGTGTTTCAGCAACTACGGAAGCCCGCAAAGGATGCCGAAGCAGACGCACATAACCGTTGAGCCCAACTGGGAAAGGTGGAAGGCTGGGGTGCGTCACAGTAGTTGTCAGTCACCTTGGGAGAGGGCGGCAAGCCCTATAGAAGTGATTAAGAGAGGGTCACTGACCAATTGGATATTAAAAGCATGGAAATGCTGAAGCCTGCAATTTAATATGAGTCTAAGACCCACACCTGAAATTAAGAGACTTGTTAATCCTTTGTAACAAAGTCCTGGCAGAAGGGACACCAGACATTTGCGAGTATGGGACTCACACCCAAATTGTGTGACTGACGAACCTGGCAGGGGAGTACACCAGGTGTTACGTGAGACAAAGAATCCTAAGGAAGACCCATGCCCTTGGGATTGTGAGTTGAATGAACTGCATAAGAAAGTCCTGGGAGGGGAGTATACCAGGCAAAGCCAATTGTGTGTGAACTGTGCAAGAAAGTCCTGGCAGGAGAGTATACCAGTCAGAGCCAGGTCTGTTAAATTAATTGCAAATATCAGGACGAGGGAGTTATCTTCTTGAGCTACAAGGAACTTGATTATTCTTTTGGAACTTTTGTTTTGCTGGAACTAAACCTGAAAAAGGGAGACATTCCCAGGAACTGTGAACACCATCCAAAGGGAAGCCTTTTTGTTTGTTTGTTTGTTTATTTATTTATAAAGCGCTCCTCACCCAAAGGATAGTGGGCGCGACAAGAGTATGCACTATTTATATACAGTACAGGTAATAACAGGTAAAATAATACTATTTACAATGCAAGTTTATACATTACAGTTAAGGGTCAGTACAAGAGAGGTAAGAGGTGATATTATAACACGACAGGGTTACATCCAGATGTCGTTGGAGACGAGCCAAGTTTTCATGTTTTTCCTGAAGCTTAGGAAGGTCTGGTCTGTTCGGAGATGCAGGGGGAGAGCATTCCAGTACAGGGCATTTTGGACCGGGAAGCTATTCCCACCTGCTCTTTTCAGGTTGATGCAGGGAACGTTGATGCAGAAGGATTGGGCCAGCCTAGTATGGCGAGCGAACGATTTTCAAATTATTTTTTTGGGAGGTAAAGTGGGGCAGCGTTGTTTAGACATTTGTGGGTGATGGAAACTAGTTTGAGTTGGACCCTATCCTTGATGGATAGCCATTTGGTATCCATTCTGGCCTTATAGATGTGTTCCCTCTTTCAAAGGCTAGGAACGGTTCGCAAGGCATTATTTTGTAAAATTTGAAGTTTGTAGTCTGTTTACTAGCTCCTGCATATTGGGCATTACAGTAGCCGAGTTTCAACAATATTAAGGCTCTCGCTAGAGTAGTGCAACTCTTGGTGGATAAATAAGGTTTGCAAGCATGAATCAACTTACATGTGTATGCTGTTGCAGAAGATGTGGCGTTGACTTGTTTGCCCATGTTCAGAGTAGCGTCTAAGTAAAAGCCTAATGTTATGGTCACTTTAATGGCGGTGCCATCAATGGTAAAAGATGAATAATACACATTCAGTTTGTTGAGATGGGCTGGGGCACCTAGGATTAGGATTTCTGTTTTATCGTCAATTAGGCATAAACCATGGGCCGCCATCCATGCCTGAATGACTTTGTAAATTTTGTTCAGTAGGGTTTGATGTGCTTCATAGTCGCTGGATAGGGGTAGGAGTATCTGGGTATCATCTGTATAGTTGGTATAGATGATACCCAGATTGTTGGAGTTGTACGTTGCGTTGAACTTGAACATTTGTGCAACCCATAGCACCTTACAATTGCTTTTAGAATGTGAGGGCCAGAATAGGATTTCGAACAGAGGACATTTTGCTTTGGACATCTTGACACCGGACAGACCCTAAGTTTTGGTTGAGGAAATACCTTGATAGAGCAGAGACAGCAAGGCATTTTCCATCCCTCTTATTATTTGAATGAAAGTCTATATCAGCAACATGACACCTCTGTCTGCATCTCCTTCCTGGTTCATCACAGTACGTTACAAACAAAAATGGGGTAGAAAATCCCTGCCAAACATGGTGGCTATGGCCTAAATTTGGAATTCGTTGAGTGTAGGACGGCTGAATCTGTGCTACGTTCTCCTGTGGTGTTCGAGCTAAAAAACATGGCGCTGGTGCGTAGTGCATTCTGGGGGAACTCAGAGCCATAATGGATATTTATCCATGCCTCAGTGGAAAGCTGCACTTGCTTTGCGAAACAACATGTTTTCAACGTTATTCGCTGATGGTTTTGGAATGCAGTCCTTCTCAGCCAAGGACACGGCGCTGGGAAAGCTAAGATCCGCAGGTGCCGGCTGGTACCTGATAACGAGGTTTGTTTTGGTTTGCTATGCTTGCGCCAAGGTTTTGAGATGAGTTATGGAATTGTTTTCCGGGGCGTTTAGGAGAGGGAAGCGCTTTGCTCCTTGAGGTTACTATCTTTGACCCAGCTGGCAACCAACGGTCACCCATCAATGCGCAAACGCATTGCCAGAAAGTTTGAGAAGTTGCCACCCCTTGTTGAGGAGGGCATATATGCGGAAACCCTCAATGGTCAGACGGGATAAGCACAAATACCTCAGTCGGAGGGGGGACGCCCTGGTCCGATATACCTGTGGGCTGTTGTGGTCTCGGCCTGGCTGTTATCGGGGTCTTTCAGCCGCTTCTGGCGAGATGAGGTTTCGTCAAGTTAGGCCCATGGTGATGTATTCTTGCTAATTTACTGCTTTTCCTATGATTTATCTGATCTATGCTTGTATTGCATATATGCCTAACTATGAATAAATAGCCGTATAAGTGCTACTTACTCTCTAAGTGTGCGTGTGGTGATAAGTCATTGCGTCGTCTACCTGCGTTCAAAGTATTGGCTCTGCAGCTGTATTGGTGATAAATTACTGTCCGTGCATTATTGGCGAGCGATACACTCCTCTGTCCACTGAGGGCTCGGTAGGTTGCAACAACTTGCACGCATTGTGCCAAATTGGGACCTTTCTGCTTGTGAAGAGGATTGAAGCACCTGCTCATGAAGTTGTGTTTCTGATTGAGGAATGTCGAGAGTGTTGTCTGCTGCATCATGAGCTGAAAACTGGTGTTGAGTACCCTCGATTGAGAAGGTTATCTTAAAGGGATAACCCCATCTATAAGGAATACTTTTCTGTTGTAACCAAGCCATGAGGGGTTTCATTAGTCGATGTTGTGTAACAGAGGCCGGTGCCAAGTCTTGGAAGAGTTTGATCATCACTCCTGTAAAGGAGATGGGGCTCAGTTTTCTAGCTTTCTGAAGAATTAACTCTTTTGTTTTGAAATAGTGTAGTCTAGTTAACACATAAGGTAGGAGCTATTTTTGTTGCTGGTAGTTGGTAAGCACTATCAGGATCATGTTAACATCTGCCGAGTCATCCACAATAGATTCTAGTAATGCTTGAATTAACTCCTCCAGGCCAGAGTTTGGTATTTCCCCAGGAATTTCGCAGAGCCTGATATTATTCCACCTTCATCTGCTTTCATAGTCCTTGAGCGTTTCATCCATGTGGTGATAATGTTCCTCCAATTGAACGACATTTTGGGTGAGTTTCTCGGAAGGACATCTTTAGCTCTTGCATAGAGGAGGCCAGATTGTGACCCATTTTCTTGGTTTTGGCCTGTAGTAATCTGAGATGAGGAGGATCCCAGACCTGGGGGATTCTTTTTTGTGTTTCTTTGATGGAGGTCTCTCTTGCTTTGGTAGGGCTCATCTCAGATGGGCATACCTATTAGGTGGTAATCTTGCTGCAGAACAGTAACTGCAGTAAGCTAAGTAGATTGGTATGGGCACACCAGAGGTTATGCTTGTTTGGCCCTTAAGGTGTATTGACGGGGTCCCAAGCCAGCGCAGATTCACAGTACCAGCGGGAGCAAGAACGCCCAATGAGCAAGTTGGGAACAGGGTACTCCAGCCAGGTAGTACAGAGTTTTTGTATGGGTTTTTCCAACCATCACTAGAGGCAAGCGATTTGAGCTGGCGAAGTCAGGGTAGTCGAACGTGCCATAATATATGCAATATGTAGTTATTGGCAGAGGATTGTCATTTTACTGTTCCACAGAGAACCTCCCATCAGTCACTGGTAGAGGATGCATGGTAAGGTGAAAGGGGAGCTAAACTGTGCCACAGAGTATGTAGCAAAGCAATGAAATAACCTATGTTCAATGCTACACAAGCGAGGCTTGTATCGTCACAGTAAGGATGGTGAGTTATTGCTTCGCCCCCCAGAGAAGGTTGGCGGTGAGGGTATTCGCCTCCACTCTAAAGATTGATTGCTTCTATAAATCCCCCTCTTAACATGCCGGCCGGTTGCAGGAGCTGCTTAGCTTGGACAGAGTTGAAAGTTGATTCTATTCAGGCTTCCTTGACTGCCGCAACGGCGGGACACCAGGCTTCGGTTCTGAGTTTTAGACCCCGTTAGGATCTGGGGGTGCTGGCTGCTATAGTGCTAGCATCTGGGTATCAAAGTTGGCGGTCGCCAACGCAAGCCGACCATTACTGCGCTGTGGCAAGCCTCAGAGCTCTGATGTTACAGAGCTTTAAGTCTCAGCAATGCGGTCCACCATCTTAGAAGTATACATGGTCGCAGGCAAACGGGAGCCTCACCAGCACTTCTCATTCTTCCACAGAAGCAAACCTCTCAAAGCAGCAAGAAAACCATCTTGATGGCAAACCCTATATCTTTTGCTTTGCCACAGAGCTAGGGAGAGTCGCATACCCATCAGGCTTCGGTCAGGCCACACCAGAGAATCCCAATTTTTTTATGGATTCCCTCCTCCCACTGATTCTGCATCTTTGATACATCTCACTGAGCGCCATTTCCGTAAGGTAACCTTTTCAGCCTCTAAGGGGCAAAGCAGGCATAGAATTGGCTCTGTCTGACACCTATGTGTGTACTGACTTTGGGGCCAGTACAAATGGAGCCAGTGAAACCCAACAACCCCAGTTCCTTTTTTCCAGGCACTCCATACTCTGCTTGAAACATCATTAGCTGTGCAGAATTTCAGTGCATCCTGTCTCATATCCCAAAGGCCTATGCCTTTAAGCCCTGCTTGGATTGTAGAAGGCAAATGTCAGTGTAGAATCCTCACAAGGTATGTCTTTTTTACCTTGATGAGGATCATGACGCAGAGGATTGCTGATCTTGCCAATCCATGCATACTAAGCCCTCCCCTGCCCCCCTCCCTGCCCGGAGCATGCCACCACATTATTTACTTACCTCCACAAGGGAGAGAAAAGGACGCTGTTGAAGTCAAAGGCATTGTTCTCGAAGAGAGACCGATCCCATGATGATGTTCGAGAGGAAGAGGCCCCTCACAAGTAGGTCAAGAAGAAAAGCAGCACAGAAGTAGATCCTGCTCTCCCAGTGGCTCCTGAATTCACTCTTCCTCCTCTGCCAGGAAGCAAAGCTGTTACTCCTGCTCCAGGGACACTGAGTATACCGTTGAGTCATCACCTGCAAAGATAGCTTTCCCACTAAGTCTTCCTTTCTGAGGCAGAGAGAGGATTTCGGACACAAAATGCTTGAAATCTTTGCCAAGCTACATCTTCAATGGCTTCAATTCCGGCACCAGTAGTGGAGCCAGGTCCCAGCATGCTTGTTAAAGCAGACAGAGGACACCCCCCCTGCATGTAACCGCATATGAAGACTAAGGGTCTCATCACAAGTCTGGCGGTAACCCTTAAACGCGGCGGTAGCGCTATTACCACCACATTTAAGGGTCCGCCAGATCATGACCTTGGCAGATTTCCCCCCAGCTGGCGGTAATAGCGCAAATTTTCCCAATTGGGCCCAATGGGGAATGAGGAATTCCCAAATGGGCCCAATGGGGAATGGGCAAAACAGTTCCGCCAAACCCCGGTTCCGGCGCTAATAGCGCCAGGGGTTTTGGCGGTAGGGCTAATAGAGCCGGCGCTAATAGCGCCGGCTTTACCGCCCAACTCGTGATGAGGCCCTAAAACTGGTTGTCTTTGAAAGCAAAAAAGACAGTAGCTACAAGAAAGCAGTGACAGCGAGCAAGATTCAGTAGCCAAAAACTCGGATTTCCAGGAAAGGTTCAAGAACTGGCAGGCCGTACCAGCAGACTGGAAACTATGCTGCATAAAGCATCTACAGTATTCAGATTAAATAGCAAAATCGTGATATTAAGAGAAGGTTCGAAAAAGGGCCACAGAAGCAATAAGCAGCAACTTCCATTTAAGGCAATTGATAGAACTGCTATTGCTGAAAGTGAGCTTATGAGAGCTCTTCCAGTTAACAGCCACACAGGGTGGGGAACATTGCAACTATGCACAATCAAAGCCACTCTATTCTTCGGTAGTCTGCAGTATCTGAGTTTAATCAAGGTCTCTCCAGCTCTCGGCAGCCTGCTTCAAATAAAAGCACTGAATGTCCCTTGGAAAGCATAGACCTACTAAAATGCACTTGTACGATTAAATGAAATCCCGGATTGGAACATGAATGCAGTTTGGTCCAAAACTGTAGCCACGAAGTAGATAAAATAATGCTAAATCAGTTAGTAAATTCGAACATGATCGTTATGCTGTAGAGTCTCTAAATGTGCACATACAGCAATGCTTGGTGACAAGCAGGTGAGATACTGACATTTTCTTTCGAATGGGTGTTCCTCCCACTGGTTACTTACCGCCCTCCCAATCTCCCTCTCTCGACAGCTAGCTTGTACATTATATCTGTTCTGATGTCTCCCAGCAGCTGAATGCTAGGGTAAAGGGCAGAAACGAGAGGATGGAGTTCAGCCACTCTTTTTATACAGGCCCAACATCCTGTTTACCATCAGGTACATAACAGCTCTGAGTGGAGTGGATGCAGAGCCATGCTGCGCCCTGTTATGGCCAGAAACGTTCTCTAGGCAGCTGCTGCTGGAGATAGAATGTCTTAGATGAGGAATTCATGGGAAGACCATCCCTCAGAAAGAACTTTACCAAGAGCTAGGTAATTTGTTGTTAAGTGCCATCCTGTGACTGATTGTAGAAATACAGGCTAATTTACCATCAGAAAGATCAGGAGGGAAAGTAGGGAAGCATACCAGACTTGCTCAATGTTTGAGAAGGAGATGGTAGGAGAGCCCAAAGGAAGAGATGAGTTGACAGAGGAGGTGTAGAGGGTGAATTATAACGGTTCATTGGTAGAGCCTTCGGGGAACCTAACAGGGGAAGTGGATCAGGGTGCGTTCCATGAGGTGGGGAAGGACTGATGAGAGAGGTAGGAGGCGCAACCCATTCAAGAGCAGTGACCAGTATTCCAAATCAGCAAGTGTCATAAGAAGAGACATGTGGTCTAATGCGTTAAAGGCGGCTGAGTGGTTGAGTAACGTAAGGAAGGAGGAAAGTTTGAAATGGGGAGCGAATGTCAAAAGGTTAGAGAAGTGGGTGAGGGCCGATTTTGTTGAATGACTAGAATCTGTATTGGGGAGGCTCCCAGAAGTCATTACTTTCCTGGTAGGAGTAGATCCTAATTAAGAACAGTTATTACAAGATTTTAGAATAGTGGGGGAGGATTAGTACAGGCAGTAGTTGACTGGATTGTTGAGGTCAGCCAAGGGCTTTTTAAGTATTGGTAAGAAGTTAAGACATTTGCTACCTTGAAGCAGGCTGGAAAGATTCTAAGGAAAAGGGAGTAGTTGATGAGGGAGAAGAGGTAGGAACAGGGGAAAGCTGGCAGCCCATTTAGTGTCTGCCTAGCATAGCAGTCAGTGGGGTCGAAGTAGGTATTGGCAGTCCTTAGGATTTTGACACTTCACAGGAGACGTGGAGAGGGACTTAGACAGCAGGTTGTAGAGATAGGTGGAGGGTGAGAACAAATAATGGGGGGAGCAAAAGAGGGGTGGTGAGGATGTCTCAATTTTCTTTTCACTTTAGATGAAAAGTAGTGGGAAAAGTAATTTGCAGATAGGGAAGAAGAGGTGGTGCTAGAGTGAGAAAGTGCCAGCATGGCTTGTAGTGCAGAGAAGACTTTGTAGTGGTGAGACCTAAGAGCCAGGATTAGATAGGTGGATTAGGATTTTCCAGCAGAGCTGAGAGCCGTGGTGAAGGAGGGGGGCATTGGAGGCGAGTGGTGTGATGAAACCAGCCAATGCATGTGGTAGAGGATCGTCTGGGGGAATCGTGAAACAGGTTGTTCTCCAACTCTGGCCTGCTCCACAAACCCTCAAGGTGGTGTTCCAAGATGGTGCCTCTCCTGGGCAATGTCTTTGACTAAGGGATTTTGGGGGATGTGGTGGAAAAAGTAGTGCAGCAAAACTGCTGTGAGCTTTTGCCAACCAGCCAATCTCCACTGGAGGTGAACAAACGTATACACCTGAGTGAAGTTGAGGAAAGGCAGGTTCTGCAACAGAAGGAAGGAGGCTAGATAGAGAAGATCAGAGGGGGTGGGTGAGATGCGACTGGAAGTGGTGGTGAAGAATGGATAAAATGAGTGCCATGAATGTGGTTGATAGTTAGATGCACAATTCTCAGTGCTGTGAAATGGGAAAATCTGAGGTAGCTAGTGCTTTATATAAAAAAAGTTCTTATTAAAGTTTTTTGTATTACTTTTCTTTTGTACAAAACAGGTAAATGAACAGATCACAAAAATGAGGTCAGAAGGATGCCATTGTGTGTCTGTTAAATGGCAACAGTTCAATGCTGATGCACCAGTGCCAATACAGGCCCCTGCACACATCCAGTCTGTATTTGAGTCAGAGAGAGTCTTGGTTTATGGATTTGTGCCACATTGTACCCAGGTAAGAAATTCTAGTCGTCAATATGGTAAAATATATAATGGTCCTCAACAACAGATTTGTGTCCCACTGTATACAAGCCAGTAGAAAAAATGTTGTCAAACATCATGTTGGGTTTCCTTCTAAGGTGGAAAACTTAGATGGAGGGTTAGGTGGGTCTGGCTTTATAAGTGACACTGCAGTCCTCAATTTCTCTTTAAATCTTTTGTGCTTTCCCAAGTAAATGTATAAATTGGACAAAGACTGCCATTTTCACATATCCCTTTACCTGTTTGCACGAACCATCTGCTCACATAAGAAGGAATACATTTTACATTTAGCCAGATTCACAAAGTCTTATCATTGCATGCATTTCTGATCAAACTTTGCCATGGGGGATGTGTCTGGGGTTTAAGTAGCACATTCCTGGAACAAAGCCTTCGGCATCTTTCTCTTGTACCTGTTGCTTTAGGGTGGACAATGTAGAATTGGTGTTTTAATTGGCCTGCCTTTTTAATGCCCAACTCCTGAAATGTGCTCTCCAAACTGACATTGGTAAAGGCCGGGGTCTTCTGGGCCATATCAGGACCCAACAGTTAACACATGTGGGTACGAGGAGCCAAACTCCTTGTGCCCAGATGGATTGGCTGTGCAAAAGGGCTGTGCTGAACAGCATTTCTGTTTGCAGCCTGGCCTCCTCCTACAAGAAGGCCTCCTTCATGAACAAGCATTGGCAATGCCAACAATGTGGGCTTTTGTGTAGGCATATGAATAGCATTTGCCAGGCACAGCCGTAGTGGGATGAACTGGCTATTGATGGTACTAGGTGCAAAATGGTGCATAGGCATCTAAAAGTAGTGCCTGGCAAATGCCTACTATGTACACACAAGCCAAAACTGTTGGCTTAGCCGGAGAGTTGGACCTCTGCCTTCTGGCCATTAACACTGGGACCCCTTCCTGCTCCGGTCGTGGTGATTAAGAACCTTGGCGTGAACATTTCCACTTCACTGAAGATGGATACTCAGATTAACACTGTGTGCGGCCTGGGCTTTTTCAAGTTAAAGCAACTTGGGAAAATCCTCCCTTTTATCCTGGAGGATCTCCATGCGCAAGTAGTGGCAGCTTGTCTAAACGGTAGCTTAGGCTACTCTAATGCAACATTTTTATCGTAACTACCATATTTACTCCATCGTTTGCAGGTTCTGCAAAATGCAGCGGTCTGTCTGGTTAAAGGTATTCCTTTTTAACAGCATGTACTAACGCACAACGGGAACTTCATTGGTTGCCCGTGCCAGCTCGAATCCATTCCAAAGTCCTTTGTATCTATCACTCATCTGGCTCTGAATGAACAGGGTTGTTTAGCCCTGCAGGATAAAATTCAGCTATATTGTCCGGGCCGTGCACTCCTCTCTACAAGTGCGGTACTTTTGAAAATACCTGTCTATTATCGGGAGAGTGTAGGTGGCTGGGCTTTTTCCATTTCAGGCCCTAAATTATGGAATGCGCTACCAGTAGAGATCTGCCGCCTGCAAGATTTTGCCATTTTTAAACCGAGTTTGAAGACCCATCGGTTTGCCTAGACAGTGTGTTCTCTCTTCCCACCCTTCTAGGCAGCGCCATGATGCCTTTGGTGAAAGCGCACTCTATAAATGCTTTGATTGATTAGCCAATTGTTGTTTTTAACGGGATTTAATTGAAGATCGGGCATAAATGGAGTGGCTGAAGCCAGACCTGGTAAATACATGTTATTACACCAGTAGAATGCTTATAGCTCCAATTAAGTCATTAACTCCCAGAAGACTGCCTTAATAAAATGATGGCAGGCACTTCGAGTGTTAAGTGTGATGGTAAGGCTTGACTAAAGTGAGCTGAACGAGTTCCATAAGGTGGTGTTTTGGGCAGGGTGACAGGAACTGGGTGGCAATGGCCATAATGATTAGAATGGCCATCGACAGTCAATGAGTGGTCAAATAACCAAACAACACCTACAAGCCTTGTGTCCCTCCTCATACGCCATTTCTCCCCATCTGTACTGTAATGCAATAATTTCAGATTATAGGTGGCACTAAAGCACCACCAAGTAGTCCAATCTGAAAATGGGAACTATATGTAAAACACATGTAGCTGATTGCTTATCTCATCCTGTGACCAGCAGGATGTGTGCATTAGCCCCAAAATGTTTTAGATGAGGCTTGCTTCTCTTTTCACCCGCATTGATTTTATAATGTTGGTATGTTGGTTGGTAGGTCATATAATTGCTAAAACCATATCTTAATTTGTAGCATTCCAGTGCCCTCAATGCGATTTCAGGCCGCTACGAGACGCTATGTGGATTTAAGGCATCCTGACTTTATAGAATTAAAACAGTTTTGGGCACATTAAATATTAGCAAATCAAGTTCCACTTATGTTCACACTATTGTGATTCTGTGATTATGTATTGTCATTATAATATGCACAGTCAGTATCAACTTGCGTTTGTGTAATCTGTGTGTTTATATTTTAATGGATATAGTGCATTATTGTATGTTTTTTTTTAAATGTGCGATACAGTTTAAAATAAAAGCTTTTCACACAACTTGAAAAAACATGCAAAGCAATTCCTAACATTTCTTTTAGGAAATCAATTACAGCAATAGTCAAGGAGATCTCGTTAACCTTTAAAATCCGTACCCAAAACCAGTCACAGGAAATATCCTTTGTAGCAGTCTAAACCGAAAGAATATCTGTACCTGTGGCCTTGTTGTGTGCTGTGTGCTGTGTGCCAGCGCTGGGAGTTTCCTCGAACTCGCGCTATCTGTTCGGCCGCTCGCTTCCTGGAGGAGGCGGAGCTTCGGGCCGATCACGTGATCGCTCACGTGACTTCAGACAGGCACAAAAGCACTCTCAGTGCAGCCGAGCGGCGAGAGGAATCGCCTTTGTAGCAGTCTAAACGAAAGAATATCTGTACCTGGGCCTTGTTGTGTGCTGTGTGCCAGCGCTGGGAGTTTCCTCGAACTCGCGCTATCTGTCCGGCCGCTCGCTTCCTGGAGGAGGCGGAGCTTCGGGCCGATCACGTGATCGCTCACGTGACTTCAGACGGGCACAAAAGCACTCTCAGTGCAGCCGAGCGGCGAGAGGAATCGCCTTTGTAGCAGTCTAAACGAAAGAATATCTGTACCTGTGGCCTTGTTGTGTGCTGTGTGCCAGCGCTGGGAGTTTCCTCGAACTCGCGCTATCTGTTCGGCCGCTCGCTTCCTGGAGGAGGCGGAGCTTCGGGCCGATCACATGATCGCTCACGTGACTTCAGCCGGGCACAAAAGCACTCTCAGTGCAGCTGAGCGGCGAGAGGAATCGCCTTTGTAGCAGTCTAAACGAAAGAATATCTGTACCTGTGGCCTTGTTGTGTGCTGTGTGCCAGCGCTGGGAGTTTCCTCGAACTCGCGCTATCTGTTCGGCCGCTCGCTTCCTGGAGGAGGCGGAGCTTCGGGCCGATCACGTGATCGCTCACGTGACTTCAGACGGGCACAAAAGCACTCTGTGTACCCTCGCGGCGTTAAGCCCCGCAGGGTAAAGCCCGGAGTCTGACTGTTAAGCGGCTGTTGGGCGCGGAGGCGCTCAAGACAGGTAACCTTTAATTCCTCATTTTCCCTGGTTTGGGGGGATCTTACTAAATACCTCCATCACTAATCTAGAAAGAAAATCAACAAATGAGACTCCGAAGCTCACCTCCACTGGAAGAGATGGTTGATCAAGAAGGTTCATACCTTGGGGGGGGAGGGCAGTACAGCTCCTGATATCTCACCTCCTTCTCTACCAGGAATATCTCACCAACCCACTCAGTCTAGCCAAAACATTACCCAAGCGGTTTGCCATCTGGCCCCTGAAGTACGTGTGTCTCCTCCACTTATTCAGGAAGGGTGGAAAAGAGGACTGGAGTACACTCTAACAACAAAAAAAATACAAAGTAGGATTAATGACCACTTTGTATGAAAAAGAAATAAAAGTACCAACGATCTAGCAGACCCAAGGGTCATAGCTGGCCAGACTACCAGTACAACTCAGGAGAGTGATGTCATTCCTCCAACACTTATGGCTACTGACTGTGTTTATCATACTGAACCATTACTGTTCAAAAACTGCCCAGCTTCTGTAGTTTCACAGGATGATCTTGAATTACAGGAAGTGCCCCCTACAACTAGTGAGAACACGCTCACAGCACTGAGCTTTGTTCTGAACTCTCTGGTCTCCGTATTCGAACTTTTGAAAGCAGAGGTTCAAACACAAGCAGGCATTTTGTTAGAACTTGTAAATGAAGTATCAAAGAATGAGTCAACAACAACGGCACTCACTAATATCATGAATACGACTTTGATCCCTACAATAAAAGACTTACAAATTGAGGGAGTAAAACAAGGCTTGGATCTCACTCAAATATACTCCTTGCTGAAAGAAGAAGCTAAGAACAATCTCATAACTCAAGAATTCATAAGAAACCTATCCACGGAAACTCGAGACATCACAAATAAGAATCATCCGCAGACAGAAGAGGATCCTGTGGACTGCTTTGATGATACACCATTATCAAATTCAGTCTTGGAAGAATTTCGAAGACTAGCAAACGTTGAAATAGAGCCTTTAATAGAGATTCTGGAGAGTCCAAACAAAAACACAGCTGTAGACGTCCAAGATTCCCCTCAAATTGAAGCTAATTTAGATCTGGTCACGTCACGTCATCCCAAAAGAAGAAGAAAAAATAAGCAGAAAGAGAGGTTTTTATCACTTGACCCTCATTATCATTCACAAATTGAGAAAACTCAAAAAAAAACAAAAAAACAAAAAAAGAGTTCCTCAAATAAATCGGCAACAAATGCCTTCCTTAAAAAACTATCACTGAATGAAGAAAAGCCCTCAGCTCCAGAAGTTGATGTATCTCCAGTTGCCGGCCCCTCTCAGAGTAAAAACCAAAAGCCCTCAAGTCCCATCAAAAGAGGAAAGGGCCTAAATGGAAACTCAGTGACTCCCGCAAAATTAAGGAAAGCCCATAGCGATATAACATTTCAAACCACAAACACAGGCATGCAAACTGAGCCAATGAACCCTGTGAATGGAGCTTTTAATAACTCAGAAACAATCATGCCTAAATTGAAAACTAAGATAGCCCCCATTTTCTTAAAAAAGGGTACTAAAAAAACTGCGACCAGTAGCACGGCACCTCAAACAAGTGCAAGTAACATCAGACTGGCACCCATCTTCCTAAAAACCACTTCAAAACCTGCGGCAGTAACCCCATTGGCCTCTCCCGTTGAGCTCAAACCAACTAATGACAATGCTTCAACAGGGTCCCGGGCCCATGAAGTAGACTGCCGGAACGGATTGGGAAAATCAAGAAACCTAGAGCTCTATCTACAAACTGGCTCAACGGAAGAGGAGGCAGATGGCCCTTACCATACTCCCATAGAGTGGGAGACAGAGCAGGAAATAGCTGACTTCTCAATTCCAAGGATTTGGTTCAGACTGGAAAGACCATTCGGGTATATGTCCCTTTGTAGATCAGTTCTTTTAGCAGAAATCAGGAAAAACTATAAGTTGTTTCTTTTTTCATCAGAAGACATCGAATACGTCAAGTTTCCAGCTGTTAACGACAAATTTTTTGTGGAGGTCGGCCTCAGCTCAAGAAGAGCCTTCCAGGCATTAATTGGGAACAAAATTGAACTAGCAAGAGCAGGCCTGTTAGTATTTGAGCAGGAGGAGGAAGATGGATTTGGAAATCACACCAGTACATATAGAAACAGAGAGGATTCTCCAAGACTGAGAGGACCAGTCGGTCCACTGAGTGAACATCCAAGGACCCCTAATTCCGGCCCCAAACTAAGCTAGAACCTAATTATGAAATTACCGGAGATTATATCACAGGTCCTCCTGAATCTCGGCAAGGAGCAAATGAGCCTTTAAGCAAAATAGCCTCGGTCTCGTCTCCTGGAACACAAGAGGCTCTACTTTTCTAAAAAAAAAAAAGCTACTAAAAAATAAACTACTAAAAGAATTTGATATTCTATTATTCCAGGAGACTTGGCTAGTAAACCCCATAGAGATAGAGGGGTTTACAGTTATAAGTCTTGGGGCCTCACAAAAATCTAAAGGGAGACCGGCGGGCGGACTTCTTATGGTCCTCAAAAACTCGAGTATTCAGCAAATTCTCCCTCTCTGCAATAACGTTGCAGGCATTCAGGCCTGCAAAGTAGAGTTGGACTCAGACAATTTAAGAGTCACTCTAGTCCTCATTAATATATACTGGAATCCAGCCACTATAAAGCTGCAAGATTTTCTAGAACTCCTACAGACCATTTTAATAGCAGCGAAGACCAACTTCCAGGGAGCCCACATTATAGTAGCAGGTGATTTTAACGCAGACAATATCACCCTAAACAACAGCCGAAAGGGCAAACTATGGTGGGACTTTTTTTCCTCCTGGGACCTCGAAATGATCATTAAGCAAAATGGGGACAATGAAATAGAAAATCATACTTGGCGTCGAGGTTCTTCGAAATCCACATTAGATTATATTTTTGTAACATCAGGTCTCGCAACTTACTGCCCGACCCTAACCCTTAATTGGGAAGGAGGCAGTGACCACGCAAGCCTAGAACTTCGATTCTCGGCTCTACAGAGAGACATTAAAGTAACACGTCCGCAGAAATTAGTCGGACTCAAGGGCAAACTAAGAGTGGTAAAATATAAATTTGGTGGGGAAAAATTAAACCAACTTTTAGAAGCAATTCTGGGACCGTCATGGACTGAGGAATTTCATCCCGAAAATTTCGGGAATTTCGTATGGTCAATCTGTCCACCAAAGGTGATGAAAGCTGGAGGAAAACAAACACATTTTCATCATTATGATGAGGAAAGACACAAGCAAAAAAGGTCTCTTCATCATCTCATTCGTACTCTAAAAAAAAGGGGGGGAGGAGAACAACGAGAAACCATACAAAAAATCAGGAAAGCCAAACAATCATATAGAAACTGGTCTCGTAACCACAAACATCAAATACAGCAAGAAGATGGGGAAAAGATGCTCTACTTGCTCAACGCCAACAACTTCAGAAGCTTTTGGGCCGCACTAAACCAACTGGAGACAGGCCACAATAGCTCTCTCTGCAACCTAGTTCCAGAGCAATCCTGGATCGACTATCTGACCAAGAACTTTGAACATCCAGGTTCTAGAGATTTCACTGGACCCTCAGTAACCTGGTCATTATCATTTACTCAACAAGATATTCTTGACCTTATTCTTTCAGCATCTACATCAAAGGCAGCAGGACCGAATGGTCTAACCTATCAGGTTTTAAAAAATCACCCTACAATGTGGGCAAAGCTGCTATTCCATCTCTTTCGGGAAATCATAAAGACTGGCTCTTTTCCCCCGTCTTGGAAGAATGCACTTATTATTCCATTCTTCAAGGGGGGCGACAGGCTCAAACCTGTTAGCTATCGACCAATCGCCCTCCTTGACATTGATAGCAAATTGTTTATGCGACTTCTCCTGAAAGATCTCACTCACTGGGTTGATACCAACGAAATTTTGTCCCGGCACCAAACGGGTTTCAGGAAAGGCCTATCTACCAGCTTAAATGGCCTTATCCTGAACCTTCTCAGTGAAGGCTCTAATGAGAAGAATGGCACCCCACTTTTTGGGGCATGGGTAGATTTATCCAAAGCATTTGACTTGGTGGACAGGGCTCACCTCTGGCGGAAATTGCAAAATTGGGGGATCCCAGCACCCCTTTTGGCTATGCTTATAGAGCTTCACAAGAATACCACCATCAGGGTAAGACTGGATGACGCCGGAAACTTATCAGAGGCCATAGAGGCTTTCAAGGGAGTCCGGCAGGGTTGTCTAGGTGCTCCGTTGTTCTTTAATCTTTTTCTAGCAGACCTGGGGAATTTCCTTGAATCGGCCTCTATGATAGCACCTAGAATAAATGGGAGAAGTATACACTGGCTGGCCTACGCAGACGATATTGTCTTGCTGGATGGCTCGGCCCGGGGGCTGCAACTGCTCCTTCTCAAACTAAATGACTATGTCAAGCTCAATGGTCTTATAATTAACCCCTCGAAATCTAGAATCCTGGTATTTAAACATCCGAGAAAAAACCTTCCCTCCAGGAAATGGATCCTCAATGAAACGGAAATCCCCAGAGTTGAAGAGCTCACTTACTTGGGCTACGAAATTTTTGCATCTCCATCTATGAGTAAGACGTTACCAATTATTTTCGGGAAGACCTCTAAAATCACGGCCCAGATGAAGAATCTGATGGGGAGATTCTGCAAATTCTCACTATCGCTGCTTCTCAAATTCTATATTGGTAAAGCTGTACCAGTTCTTCTGTACGGCTTAGAAGTGAAACCTATGCTTTGGAATTACAATTGGAGCAAAACTGAGGGTCGGCTATGGAGAGCAGTATTAAACTTGCCTACATGTACACCTCTTAGTAGCCTGCGATATGAACTGGGTCTGATCTCCCTAGGCTGTCGAGCAGATTGGAAGCTCTTGTCGCTATATCGTGATATTATCACTGCTAGGTCTACGACTCTCCTTTTCGATGTAATGGGACATCACAAAAAGGCCAAATAAAAACAACTTCTTGCCCTGGAAAGAAAAGTGGGGGACATTTTACTCAGGCTGAACTCAACATTAGAACTTTTGATTGTCAATCCTCTGAAGATAAAAAAACAACTCGAAATATATGATTGGATTTGTACGATTGAAGGAGTCAGGCTTCTAAGCCCACCAAACCTCTTCCTGATAGTGGAGAGAAAAGTAGGCACACTACCACGTTACCTCCAAAAATTCCCAGACAAGAACATTCGAAACAATTTCCTCAGACTCAGATTAAATCTGGCTCATACCGGAGAAATTTTGGCTAAAAGACATCAGGGTGACAAAACCATAAAGCTCTGCAGGTCTTGCGACCCACCGAACTTACAAACATTGAGACATCTGTTGCTAGAGTGCGAGGGGACTTGGACTATAAGACGTCAGCTGCTTGGAAGATTCGTCGCTAGAGAAGAGTCCTTATTACAAGATTCCTTCTGGGACAGATTAATTTCCGGTCAGGAAGTTATGCTCACCACGGCAATAGTAAAAGTTCTAGAAAACTGCTCGATACTCACAAAGTATAGTCGAAGTATCGAATAATGGGTGAATATTTCTCGATCGATCTGTAAGACCTTGGTAGTTTTTATAATTTTTTATTGCTCTTTTTACTTTTTTGTAAAGGTTTTCTTAGGAAAGCCATAAACAAATAAACAAAAAAAAAAATATATCTTCAATACGGTACAAAAATCTAGTAAATATTTTCCAACGGATATCAATTAAACCGGAACAATCAATAGATAAATATTTCAAAGTTTCCTGTTTGATATTGCAAAATCGACACAATCTATTTTCCTTTGCAATACGAGGTCTGGCTCCAACCACATCCATCGCCAGTTAAAAAAATGTAATTTAAATGTAAAACATTAATTCTAAAAACATGCGAGGGGTGCTTCACCAAGTAAAGTGCAGTTACATTGTAAGATTTAATAGACCAGCTAAAATGATCATTAAAACAGGTATAATTCATTAAAATGTCTTTATTTAAAATCCAATCATTGCTAAATAATGTTTGCTTCGTTTTCCTTCGGGCTATACAAGTAAAAGCCAATCACATATTTATTTGCTAATCCTGTCTGGAGTTTAATAAATAAAATGCCTGCAGAGGAAGTAACGTGCATAAATTTGCAATACGTTCCAGACCACCCAGGCTTGAAGCGAGACCATGCGCACCTTGGATCGTATTGCTGCCATAGGGACTGACCCAAGCAGGAATAACCCTTTCCTGCAGAATGTGGCTTCCAATTTCGACCATGCTACCTCTTGGTTCACCGTTTCCAAAGCAAAAACGTGTCTGGCCACCAGTTTTTGATGATAAAACCTCAAAACAGGTGAAATTATAAAATGACCAGGGTCGGAGGCGACTTGGGGAATGGCAGGGGGATGTCCTTGGGTGAGACGCTGTATCCCTCATTTACATTCCATGAGGAACCCACAATGCCCGATGCATTTATGGGATTTTGTTACCCTTTTCTCTCTGGCCGGAATAACGCCAGAAGACCTCATAAATATAGGAACACTAGGAAGAGGTTGAAGAGGAGGTTGCAGGCGAGACATGGTATCCCCCTTTCCCGTATGAGAACCAACTTCACCCTCCCTCTGCCTTTATAGGTTGTTGCAAACCATTTCCCCTCATTCATACCAGTATAGTGCTGGGACGAGGACGAGGCAACTAAGAGTAGTGCAACCTAACAAGTCATTTGTGAGAACAGGGCGCCTGTCCCAGTTGTACCGGTGAAGACGGGGGTCTTTTTGCAGGTTTTCTTATTACGGGCAGACAAAAAACACATTGGATTAACTGCAGGGCACAGGCATCGGAGGTTATCTCCTGCCACTGGGACCATTGCCCTGCCAAACGTCCACCAATGGTATGTTGTGGTAGGGAAAATCAAAGCGGCTTCGAAGGCACCATCGCCGTAGCTGCTGTCTGCTGGCCCTTATAAGCTCCTCTGACCCTTGCGGGACACGAGAAACGCCTCTGCCCCTGCCTCGCTTGTGGGGGCTGCACTTTCCTGCCATAAGGCACATAGCGCATGTAGCCTCTGCCTCTAGAGGCAAAGCTGAAAGCAGGCTTAGCCGGCTGCACAGCCAGACCCAGTGACTTAGCAGCAATTTTACACTCCTTAAATGTCTCCAAAGAATCATCTGCCTCTGTCCGAAGAGCATCTCCTCCTCAAAAGGCATGTCTAGAAGATGGTTTTGTACACTGGGGGAGAAGCCGGAAGTTTTCAAATAGGCCTGCCTTCTCATAACTACTGCCGACCGCATGGAGCAGCCAACACAGTCCGCAATATGCAAGGACTGCTTGGCAGTTTCCATCCCATCCTCCACCAGCTGTATAAATCTGTCCCGCATAAGACGTTCCGGGATGAATTCTGCTGCATGCTCAACAGCCTTCCACAAACTCTGAGAGCTTTGCGAAACTGCAAGTTACGTTTGTGGCCTTATAAGCCATGATGCCAGAGGTAAAAACCTTCTTGGTCTAAGCGTCTATCCTTTTCCCTTCCCTGTCTGTAGGGAGATTAGATGTGGATGCTGCAGGCCTGGAGTATAAAGTGACAGCCTGAACTACCAGCCCTTTCGGGGAATGGTGTCTTGGGAGGAAGGAAGGGTCCCCTCTTGCCGGCGAGTACTTCTCCATGACATTGGCACTTGCGGGGGGCAAAGTGCATGGGTTTCGCTAGATGGAAGCCAAAGGGTCAGCTATGACCTGATTGAAGGCAGGGATGTCATTTCACCAAAATGCCAAGGGTAGTGGGAGCGACATCACACAACCCTTGACCTCTGATGACATCACAGGAAGTTATGTCATTTGACCAAACCCCAAAGTGACATCACGGGAAGCAATGGAACACAACCTTTCACCCCTTGACAAAACAGGAAGTGGCATCACATAGCATTGTTCCTAGTACACTACGATAAATATGGTTACGATATCACTGTGATGTGATATATATTTAATACAAGAATCAATCACCATATCTATTGTTAATATCAGTGTGTATAGGCCCATATAACCAAATTCCTGTGATTACAAGCAGACGTCCAAGGCCAAATGATAATGATGTGTTATGATATAGCACTTACGCTTAAGTGCTTTATATAGAACAAATATACATAGGGTATCACCCACCCTGTGTTGGTACTCATTTATCGACCTTATAAGGATGAAAGGCTGAGTTGTCCTTGCTGGGATTGAAACCTGCAAACTGCAGATCATACACACATATAGCGCAGCAGCGAGCTCTCAACCCACTGAGCTCTCTTAACGGCTATAGCTATCTTAACGGCTACAGTAAAATTAGCAGTTACATCTCTGAATGTTCTGAAAGTCAGAAAGCAAATTACACTCTGTAGTGGATACCATTAAACTGGTAACAGATTTAACAGCAGGCCAATTTATTTGCAGGTCTGGTGCAAGGTTGACCACATGTCAAGCCTGCGTGGATCTACTTTTCAGGCTTCAGAGGTTGGCAAAATACATACCATTGGGAAGGTTCATAACTGTGTATTAAAGAATTTAGATTAGTGCGGCAAAAGCAGCGCACTCAAACGGCATCCCGTACTCTGGGCACTCTTTACCTCATACATGTAAACAAACTTCCTGAACAGCATGCCATGGAGATAGGAAAGATAGACCCATTACAACAAAGCATGAATTGTGGCACAATTAAATCAAGGGCCACTTTACGTGCTATGGTCAAACATTTCCACACTGTACACAAGCTTTTATTTGTCAAGTGACAGAGGACACTGAGATGGAATGTCTTGTGATGATCGCAAGAGAGACAACAGCAGAAAAAAACATGCTATAACAGCAACTTGCGAGAAAAAAAAATACATAATCCGAAATTATGCTTATTCTACTCTAAATGCTTTTTGGACGTTTTTGCCTCTATTGTGAATTTGTGGTGTTTAAGAACAAAGTAAATCAGTGATCCACCCGCTGAAGTGTGCCTGAAATAAACCTTTAGTCTAGCAATTATTGTATAGCGCTCCAGAAAGACAAATTATTTATTATTCCTATTCTTTCTTATGTAGGGTCACTGCTCAAGTGTTATACTTGTGGAACCCCCCTCTTTTTTATTTTAAGAGGCCAGAATAAGAAAGCCTGCCACTCCAGAAAACAAAGAACCACATGGCACTGGCCACAGCCAAGGAGCTTCCATTTGTAAAAAAAATAAAAAAAATAAATAAATTTATATTTTTTCAGATCATTTTAGGGGTAGCAAGGGAGACAACAGGGGTAGCAAGGGAGACCTCAGAGGTCGCTGCTGCGACTCCTGGCCACCCCCAAATGACATCCATGATTGAAGGGCATGTTGTATTCAATAGGTGGGCCCTCATCCAGGATATCTGTAAGATCATACCTTTGATGGGGAATGGCGGACGACTTGAGGCCGAAGGTGTCAACAACTTTCTCTATTAATGTCCTAAACTTGACATTAGAGTGAGTGTAGGGTATTTTTTGTTGCATCTCAAGGTCTGGAGATGTGTCCAACCCACTGGCTTCTTGAAGGCCCTGAGCAAGTGCCATCAAATTGTCTCGGTCCTCGAAATAGTCGACACCGCTTGAACTCACGAAGAAGGAGTCAACCTCTTCGCACTCCTCAGCCTGATCGGTGCCGAAATCAAATGCATTGAGTTGAATAAGCCTGTCCGCGATAAAGTTTGAAAGGCGCCAACAACGCCGGTTGGCGTCGAGAGCTTATCCTTTGCCTCCGTAGCTCTGGACGCAGAGGCAGTGGACTTAGCCGTTTGTAGCGTAGCCCTAAAGGCTACTGGAGTGGGTACCAGAGCTGACAGCTCTGACGGGCGATGAGCAGCGTGGGAGATTCTTCTGGAGGGTGATTTTCATGCCTCATAGGGCACATAGCTTGAAAGCTCAGTCGGCGCCAAAGGCATCAATTTCCTGCAAAGCGTGGGGTCGGGGTACCGTGCACCACTTTTGCTGCCAAGGCCTGCTGGTCGGGGTTGGGAGCCGTGCCGACAGCCGCCTGTTGTTGAAACATGTCAATCATTTCTTGTTTGAACAAATCCCACTCTTTGTGAGTGGTCAGTCCCTTAGAAGGCTTACCTCGCTCCGAGGAAGAATCCGATTCCCGCTGATGGTGAGATTGCTTCTTCTTCTGTGAGGAAGAGGATGAGGAATGGCATCTGGAGTGGGACCTCTTTTTCATTTTCTTGTGGTGCCGGCCCTCATTGTGATGAGTGGGCTCCTCAACATCAGCCTCAGATGAGCGGACAAGAGACCGTGCCGGAGACTTACCAGCTCTGTCTCGCAGGGACTTTGGTTGCACCTTGGCCCACGACACGCAGGCCTCTGTGTTGTAAATGGAACCCAAACACAATAAACTGACGTTGTGTCAGTCTGTTACTGCCATTTTGGCCTTGCAATCGGAGCACTGCTTGAAAGCCGAGATCCGGTGCGAAGACATTGTCGAGGTCAATCGATAAAAAGTTAGTGAAAATGTTGAGTGAAACTCGAAGTAGGTTCCCATTGCAGTGTGTGAACGGGTGTAAAAAAGGAACTGCGGCATGGGGTGCAGTGATGTGGTATATGTATCACGCCTGACGTCACTTCCGGAGCCACCGATCGACCACCGCGCAAGACGGATCGACGATCGATGGCCGAGTCGAGGTCCACTACGCCACCTGTGGAAAAAAATGTCCAAGCAGCAGAGATAGACAAGGGATATTTATCAAGATGAGGAATCTGTGGGTGAAAAGCAATCCATTTAAATGTTTTTTATGTAGAGATAATTCTTTATCAAGTGCTCTATTTACAACATTTGTAACATATCATTTTTGTTGTAATTTTTTGGGGTCAGGCGATGAAAATGATACTTCCCACCTGGCGTGCAATCTGGTGTAAGACCGGCCCTGCCTGAACGGGCCGGAACATCGGGCCCCCACTCGTGCACCCCGGTGGGAGGCTTGCTGGCGAAGTTCGTCAGCGAGTGGAAGAAGATCACCGCCGACAGATGGGTGCTGGACACTCTCGCCAAGGGAAACACCCTGGAGTTTCAATGCAGGTGTCTGTGGATACCTCCTGTTGCTCTCAGGAGCGCACATCCCTCAGCTCCTGGTAGAGTTACAGGCCATGCTGCAAAAAGGGGGCGATAGAGCTAGTTCCCCAACGACTCCGGGGCTCCAGAGTCTTTTCCAGATACTTTGTGGTCAGAAAGAAGACAGGGGAATGGAGGCCCATCCTAGACAGACTATGCCTGAACAATACCTAAAGTCCCAAAAGTTCAGGATGGTCACATTGCAGCATATGCTCGGCCAGCTGGAAAAAGGAGTCTTCGTCGGTGGACCTGGAGGACGCCTACTTCCACGTTCTCATTCACAAGAAACATCAGAAGTTTCTACGTTTCGTAGGGCAGGAACAGCACTACCAGTTCAAGGCTCTACCTTTTGGCTTGAATTCAGTCCCCAGTGTGTTCACAAAATGCCTGGCACCGGTGGCTGCCCATCTACGTCTACAGGGCTTACACATTTACCCATACCTGAACAGGCATTCGCACCCGCTCGCAGGAGCTGGCCGTCTGACACACAGAAAAGACCATCCAGCTACTGACAGATCTGGGATTCTTCATCAACTATATGAAGTCCTGGGGGGCGGGCGTGGCTATCTAGCCATGGTGTAGGACGTGCCTTGCTGTGCAGCTCCTGCAGATCCGACAATGATCCAGGAAATCATGCGGAAAAAATGACTCATGTGCCTCAGGAATGTAAGCAAAGGTGTCTGAACAGGTGTCCAGCAATAACTACGAAAAGCAAGTGAATTGGGCAGAGAATCAGTAAGAAAATGGACTTTGCTGAATGCGGCCGTACGGAAACAAAGTAACCCAAGATGGCGGACAACAAAGGGATTGAAGCAGCGGCTGCAGGAGCAACGGAATAGATCCGAGTGGCTGAGAGTAAAGAGGAGGACCGGCACTTGGCGGTCGTGCGGAGCTCTGTCTTTTGTATACTTTGCTCCTGGCGCTGTGGGCAGCAGTCGCTCACAGGAAACAACGCTCCACAATATTGAGGCAACTTTGTTGGGACTTGAAGCGGCAGAACGATTTACACGGCGGATACAGTAGCCGCGTGTATCAACCTTTGGAGACCGGCCTGTGGAGTTCGCACGGCGCTCTGTCTTCTGCGTGTGTTTGCTCCTAATGCTGTGAGCACTGTTCGCTCACGGAATACAGCGTTCTGTGCTTGAGGCAAATTTGGGACTTGAAGCGGCGGAGCGATCTGCACGGCGGACATAGTGGCCGCGGGTGACGAACCCCGGAGACAACAGTGGAGGAGCTCCAGATGCGGAAGGAACGTCCCGAGCGGCCGCACATGTAACCATATGTGGAGAGCCGGCGAGAAAGAGATATTGTTATCTCGAAAGGACAACAGTGAAAGTCGCACTGTGCAAGTGGAGTCAGCGCAACTTGGATGATACATTTTCTACTTACGGCTGTGCGCGGAAGTCAAAGTAAGATACCAAACATAACACAGCCTTGCCATTACATTAATAGGATCAAGTACCCCACACAGACAAAGTGCTATATTGGTGCCCAGAGGACACGGAGGTTGGACGCCGACCCCTTGTCACAGTGGGGGAGGGAGCGCTTTCCTGCTTTACTGGTAAACATGTGCCCGGGGAGATAATCCGATATTGCCACCCCTAAAAGAAAAATGGGACCCAGGCAATAAAGGCGGACCCACGCTAGCAAGGTGCTGTGCAAAATATAAGCGCTGAGGAACACTGGCATGACAGCAATTGCACTGAACAATAATCCAGCTTATCCTGCACAGGTGCTGGATAATGGCACAAACAGAATAAAGGCGGCAGGCAAGCTGAATGCTGACATTGTAGAAAGGCTCTCATCGAGGTGAACACATAATATCAAGCACCATATGGGCCCGAAGTGCAGTGGTTGGGATGAAGGAGTTGTATCTAATGGCCCTAGGGAACAAACACATGGGCCATTGATTACCGCGGCTGAGGAAACATTGCGTGCAAGGTCGAGTCAGATCATTGATGGTACCTGCAAACCTTGTATGAACACTGACACTGGCACACAGAGTGTAAAAGGTGCAGGCGACGGATGGCCCTACCAAGAGCTAGAGAAGGTCCACAGGAAGAAATAACAACGCTTGAGGACGTGGGAGGACACAACCCACTCGAAACCCAACACAGCGCATACAAACATGGACCGCAGTCCTCTGAGGACGATGCTTCCAGGTCCCAACTGACCCTGTGGATTCACAGGAGAATGGGAAATAGCACCTGCATGCTACGATAGGTCTGGACCATGATATACATGCAGGATCGCATGATGTCGGTGAGAGGAGCTAAGGCCAAGAGCAAGTAACCCACAATGGACGTCTTTGCCAAGACGCAACAGACTCCTTTTACTTTGGCACAAAACGCAGCAGCGGCATCCGTGGAAGGTGCCCCGGCAAAAGAATACCACCAGATCCTAGCAACTATAACTGAGCTGAGAAACTCATGGGGGACAGCAATGGCGGACCTACGATCTGCCTTGGAGACAAAAATAGATGCAGTAGGAATAGAAGTCAACCTGCTGCGACAAGATGTCAGAGCGCTGGCAGAAAGAACAAGTGGTTTAGAGAGTGTAGTGAAAACTAATACAGATACCAACTCAAGCAACACGAAGGAGGTCCATATACTAAAGCAACAGGTGGCTAACCTCGAGAACCGAGCAGAAGAAGCGGAGGGAAGGGCAAGACAAAACAACATCCGTGTGGTCGGCCTGCCAGAGGGAGAGGAGGGCCAGGACCCCACGGACTATGTGGAGAATATGATCCTTCAAGAGATAGGGGCTGACAAACTCTCACAAGGATTTACTGTTGAAATAGCGCATAGGGCCTTGATGAGGAAACCACGGCCCGGGGCTCCCCTTCGAGCAATAATTGCAAAGATCCTGAACTATAAAGATAGAGAGAAGATCTTGGAGTACTTTCGAAAGGGTGGAACGATAGAAAGGGCATCTATTAATATCACGGTGTGTCCTGATTACACCATGCTGGTGCAGAGACAGCGTTACAGCTATGTAGCGATCAAGAGAAGACTGCGCGCAGCTGGGATCAAGTACATGCTTTTGTATCCTGCGAAGCTCAAGGTCCTGCATAAAAGTAGAGCGTTTTTCTTTGACACCCCAGAAGAAGCGACGGCATGGCTGGACTTGCAAGGCTGCCCGGAGCGAGAGGAGGAGCAAGACCATGAGGAGCACGATAAGTGATGGGGCTGTAACATGCACAATGAGGGGACATACGAGGGGGGGAGTCCCAGGAAAAGATTGTGGCACAGATAACAGAAGAAGGGCATAGATAGATAACGTTGGGATTCTATTATGATACTTTTGGGCTCGGTGAACCTGTTGGACTGGAATATAGAGCATAAAATGCACAAGTAAGCTGGGTAGCATTAAGCGTGGTGAACTTGAAGTAAACAGGAGTAGCAGAATCTAGGCATCCTACCCCCAGGAATTAGTAGCAATACAGCCACTAGGGCAACTTTACCCTGCTGAGCTGCGAGTACAGGCTATTGCCAGAAAGGGTTAGATGCGGGGGCGCCTGAGATCCAGGGATGAGCTGGGCAACAGTTGGGGAGGGCGTTGTTGGGGCAGGGAAGGGAGGGGGTTGGGTGAGAGGTTGGGGAGTTTGTTGTGTTTTTAGTTGAGGGAAGTTCAAGTTGAGAAACAAGCCTATATAGGAGGGAAATACATTTGGATCTGAACTGCACAGGTGAGGGGAGGGATGGGACGCTAACAAGCTATGGGGGACCTTAAAATAATTACATGGAATGTCAGGGGGCTCAACAGCTATCTAAAAAGGAATAAGGTTATGCTATACCTACTTAGGCAGAAGATAGACATAGCCCTGCTGCAGGAGACTCACCTGACACAGGATAAGATGAAGATGATCGAGAGGAAATGGAAGGGGACTGTGGTGGCTCAGCATATTCGGCTTATGCTATGGGAGTGATTATCTGGGTGGCGCTACATGTCCCGTTTCAGCTCTTACAGACGATAGTCGAGATGGACGGGAGGATGGTCACAATGAGGGGATTAGTGGATAATAGGGACATAAGCATTATAAATACGTATGCCCCGAACCAAAACACGGCGGCATATTTTAGAACCCTGTGTAGCAATCTCAGCATGTGTGCAGGGAGCGTGGTGATTTGGGAAGGAGACTTTAATTGCGTACTAAACCCTAAGGTAGACAGATCAGATGGGAAAAATGATAGGCTTGCCCCAGCTGCTAAAGCGTTGCCGACACTACTGGAAGATTTTGGGTTTGGGGATGTATGGAGGTTACAAAACCCCTGTGAGAGACAATATTCGCATTATTCCGCCCCGCAGCAACTACATACAAGGTTGAACTATATTTTTGTCACACAAGAGATAATGACGCAGATTATGCAGGCAGAATATAAAGCAAAGGTCCTCTCAGACCACTCGCCATTAATCCTGGGATGGCAATATCGACCCCCGAGAGCGAGGATTCCGACATGGCGCCTCAGAGCAGAGGCGCTGATGTTAGGCAGAAACCTGTGCAGTTCCCTTTGGGAACACTGCAAAAGATTTAGGACTACAGGTGTTAGCAGTAAACCCACTTGGTAGCAGTCTGTACCACCCAGATTTACCTGGTAGCTGTGGCTGAGCAGTCAGACTTCCCTCAAGAAGAGTTAGGCAATATGCAAAGTATACACAATAGGCACTCGGGTACAATAGCACAAGCAAACACTGACTAGAGCTTTGGTATCAAAGTATATAATTATTTATTTAAAAACACACTGTTTGAAACACTCCAGCACTCTTATTTGTAAAACACTCTAAACACAGTTACTATTATGAGATATACAACACTTATTCCTTATCAGACAAGTCTTTAGTTAATACCACTTATTTCCAGACAGAGGTGAGCGCTTAACTATAGATGGCACTCCAATAGGTTCATGAAAAAGGGAGGGAAAAAGGCAGAATATGTGAAGATACACCACTCTAAGATTCAGGAACACTTTTAACAAGGCAGAAGAGCAAAAGTCACTTGTGAGCCAAAGTTCATAGGCTGGGCCCACGCTTAGAGAGAGCAGAGCACAAATGCGCCCAAGATCACAGTTACACTAGGCTTTGAAAGTCTTGCAGAGAGTTCGAAAAGAGTTTAGAGAGGCTCAGAAAAGTTTAGCTAGGGTGTCCCAGGCTAACCCAGGTTCGAAAGCCGGGGGCTAAATCTACCCCGTACAGTTGGTCGCAAGGGAAGCCAGGCGGAACACGGTACCTTAAGTGGGAAGGATCCTCCAGCGGTGGCAGTTGTTCCTGGCAGCGGGTGCAAGTCTCGGCGTCGTCCAGAAGAAGAGAAGATCTCGACTTGGCGGAAAGATGAAGGTTGTTGCACTGCCAGGGAAGAGACCAGCCGTGGAGTTTTCCGGTTAAAGGTATTACCCTTTATTTCGCGGTCGTGGTAAAACGTGGTATTCCAGTTGCCGGGGTGCTTGGCACAGGCAAGGCGGCCACGTGATGCGTCGGGAAAGCGAAAAGACGGTGAAACTGGTTATCCCCACCAGTCAAAGGAAGAAGACTCTCCGGCGGGAAATCTCCTCTATCGTTGGGAAAAGTGGTGAGACGGTTCCGCAGGGCTCCACCGGTGGTGTCGTCGTAGCAGGTCGGCTCAGCTTCTCCCTCGTCGGATTCTTAGGTCCTGTGGTGACTTCTGAAGTTCCAGTCCCCAAAGCCCTGCTTTTATGCAGAAAATCCCCATTCACTCAGCCTAGCTGTCTCTCAAACATGCTAAGTGGTGAGCTGGCCGGCTCACCACTTGGGCCAATCAGGACGGAGTGCAACTTGAGTTTCCTAGGCAACTCAGTCCAGGGTGCCTAAATCCCCCTCCACCCCTCCTAAGTACCCCAGACAGAGTGGCACCACTTTGGAGGGCTTCTGTGGAGAAGCCCGCCAAAAAGTGGAACAAAGGACTCGACTTGGGTTGGAGTTACAGAAGAGAACACAAACGCCATTTTAGAATCGAGTTTTGGCAAAAAATACCAACCGGAGAATTAATAATAAATAAATAAACCGGCGGTATGTTTGAGGATATCGTAATTAAATAAATAAAGATAGTAGCCTCGAACAATGGGAAAATCCCATAGAGAAATATTCGCGGTTGAATATAAAAAGTAGTATCCACTGCCATCAGCCAAAACTCGATCAGGGTGGACGGAGACGTGCCCCCTCGACTAACAGACCCCGGGGCAATCGAATTGCCCCGGCCAGTACGTCCACAATATGATGGTTTGTACTGGTTCTGTTCAGAATTCAAGACTAGTAAAGTCAATGGTGACTTTACATGCCCTGGGAGACAGTAGTCAGTCCCAGGGTATGGAGTCTATACTGGGGGGTCACTATGACACCCCTGTGTTACTGCACTGAGGGTGCTGTGTAACACACATCACAAAAACACATGAAGCCCTATGGAGTAAAAGACCCCATAGCCCATTAAACACATCTAGAGTCAAAGGAACACACTCAAATCATGTCCAAGAGTGAGGGTAAAGAGTCTCACTCTTGGCAGGAGAAAAAAAATAAACCCCAAAAATCCAGCAAAGCTGCTGGTGGACTCACTAGGTTAGGAATTCAGCCTAAAAAGAGAATTCTCCATAACACTCGCCCCCCACCCCAGACTAAGGGACAGGAGGATTTAATCCACTCCTGGATGAACCTCATACCTTTAGTCAATGACATACATCCTAGAGAGTCCATCAGCATTTTGATGGTGACACCCTGACCTGTGCTCAATGGTGAAATCAAACCCTTGCAGGCAGATTGACCATCTCAATAGTTGTGGATTTTCTCCCTTCATTTGCATTAACCATCTCAAGGGTTGGTGGTCAGTCTGAATGACAAAAGTAGAACCATACAAGTATGGCCTAAACTTCTTCAGTGCCCACACAATAGTAAAGCATTCTCTTTCGATTGTTGCCCACCTTGTCTCAGGATCCTTCAGCTTACGGCTGATGAAGCAAATGGGGTGCTCCCTACCCTTCTCATCCAGTTGGCTTAGAACTGCACCTATACGTACATTGGAAGCATCAGTTTGTACAATGAAAGTTTGGTGGTAGTCAGGAGCTCTCAGTACTGGAGCTTGGCAAAGAGCTTTCTTCAGTTTTTCAAAGGCCTGATTGCACTCCTCATTCCATTTGACCTTCTTAGGGAATTTTGGAGAGGAGAGTACATTCAGTGGAGAAGCTATAGTCCCATAGTTTTCAGTGAAATTCCTGTAATACCCAGTGAGGCCTAGGAAGGCTCTCACCTGGGTTTGAGTAGTAGGTGTTGTCCAATTTTGCACAGCATCAATTTTGCTGAGCAAATGCCTTATTTCTCCACCTCCTACCTCATGCCCAAGGTAGACCACTTTACTTTGACCAATCTGACATGTACTTGCCTTGATTGTCAAATGGGCCTGCTCAAGAGCCTGCAAAACATGTCCTAGGTGGTTCACATGTTCCTCCCAGGAGTGGCTGAAGACTGCAATGTCATCCAAATATGCCATGCAGAAGTCCTCCATCCCAGCTAGAACTTGATTCACCATCCTTTGGAATGTAGCAGGTGCATTTTTTAATCCAAAAGGCATGACCTTAAACTGGTACAAGCCAACTGGGGTTGAAAATGCAGTTTTCTCCTTGGCATGGTCTGTCAAGGCTATTTGCCAATAGCCTGACGTAAGGTCAAATGTGCTGAGGTACTTGGTTGCACCAAGTTTATCCACCAACTCATCTGTCCTTGGCAAAGGGTGGGCATCAGTCTTAGTGACTGCATTAAGAGCTCTATAGTCCACACAGAATCTCAATTATTTGGATCCTGCCTTTGGTACTAACACAACTGGGCTAGACCATGGACTAGTAGAGGGCTCTATTACCCCGAGATCAAGCATCTTCTTGACCTCCCCTTTGATATGGGTTCTTACATTTTCTGACATTCTGTATCCTCTGCTTTTGACTGGCAGACAGTCACCAGTGAGAATATCATGCTGTCCACAAAGGGTCAAGCCTGAGGGGTCAAGGGAGGCAAACTGATTTAACATAGATTTGCACTCCTCTTGTTGCTCAGGTGTCAGATCTGAAGAGAGATTGACTTCTTCAATTTTCTCATCTAAAGGTACAACTCTGAGGAGATCAGGGAGAGATTCACTCTCTTCCTCCTCTGCTGCTGAAGCTAGAAGCAAGGCTCCTACTTCAGGCCTGGAGACGTACGCTTTCAGTCGATTGGTGTGGAAGACTCTAGGAGCTTCCCTGGGTCTGCCCAGATCCACCAGATAGTTGACTTCTCCAAGTTTTCCCACAACTTTACAGGGTCCCATCCATTTGTCTTGCAAGGCCCTCTGCCTTGTTGGGAGCATAACGAGAACTAGCTGGTCTTGAGTGAACTCAACCATGTTAGCCTTTTGATCATGCCAATGCTTGACGAAAGCTTGTCCAGCTTTCAAGTTATCACTAGCTTCTGCCATCATGTGTGACATTCTCCTCCGGAGTCCTATCACATAGTCAGTCACTCTGACTGGCTTGAGGGGAGGAGCACCTTCCAATCGCTCCTTAATCAGGGCCAACGGATCCCCAGATCTGATACTGAGGTGCTTCACTCTGATGTAGATCAGCATTCTCCTTGTATTTTCTCTTGGCTTGTTGTAAATGCGTAGTTGCCTCTTTGAAGGCTTGGGTAATTGTAGAATGCAGCTGTTCTACTGCAGGCATTCCGAGGTTCTGAGGTGAGTCAAGGTTTGAGGTTCGAGGGTGATGCCTAAACAAAGTATAAAAAGGACTGTGGCCAGTTCCAGAGTGTACGGAATTATTATATGTGTATTCGGCTATCTAAAGAATGTCTTTCCAGTTGCTTTCAGATTGCTGTAACATACACCGTAAGTACTGCTCAAGAGTCTGATTTGTCCTCTCGGTCTGACCATCGGTCTGAGGTTGGTGATTGGTCGATAATCTTACGTCGATCTGCGCCATTTGACAACATTTGCATCAGAAGTGGGAAATGAATTGGCTTCCCCGGTCAGAGATTAGTATAGATGGGAATCCATGTAGCCGAACAATATTTTCGAGGAATTCTTTGGCTAGGACAGAAGCAGAAGGTAAACCTTTCAAAGGAATAAAGTGGGCCATTTTGGAAAACAAATCCACAATTATCAGAATAGTATTGTACCCCGAACAAGGAGGCAAGTCCGTAATAAAATCCATTGATAGGGTGTGCCAGGGTGCTGGCGGTATGTCTAGAGGTTGAAGGAGACCGGCTGGTCTTTTCTTTTGACTTTTATTTTGGGCGCAAACACCACAGGACATCACAAAAGATTTAACATCTTTTCGCCAAGAGGGCCACCAAAATTGTCGTTTCACCTTTTCCTCTGTCTTGGCAATACCGGGCTGTCCCTCTATTAATGTATCATGATAACCGGAAATAACTAGTTCGTGTAATTCCTTATGTGGCAGGAATAAGCGTCCTTGGAAATAAGGTAAACCATTATATATGGTAAAGTCTGATCCCTTTTGTATCCAATCCTGTAAGGTTGTAGGGTCCAGGAGTTGTTTCACTCTGGCTTGAATGTCTTCAAGCGTATGTAACGAAGTCATGCCTAGAATCCTCTGTTCGGGAATTATTGGTACTGGTTCTGAGTTTGTATCAGATTCTCCCATTCCAATTCGCGATAAGGCGTCTGCTTTGCCATTCTTGCAGCCAGGTCGATAGGTAATCACGAAATCAAATTCAGCGAAAAACAAAGCCCATCGGAGCTGCCGTGATGACTGAGCCTTGGCGGTTTTCAAATACTGTAAATTCTGGTGATCAGTGATCACTGTGATGGTATGTCGAGCGCCAAGCAGATAATGCCGCCAGGCTTTAAAAGCGGACTTAATGGCTAACCGTTCTTTGTCAGTGATTGCATAATTAACCTCGGGTGCCGAGAATTTTCTGGACCAAAATGCTACGGGATGCAGTTGGTTGGTTTTGGGATCTCTTTGGGACAGGACAGCTCCCATGGCTAGGCTGGATGCGTCAGTCTCGACGACATAAGGGAGATCTGGACGCGGGTGTTTCAATATAGGTGTGGAGGTAAAGCTTTTAAATCCTGAAAGGCCTGCTCGGCTTCTTCAGACCATTCAAAACATTTATTTTTCCTCAAGAGTGCAGTAATGGGTTGTACCACGCGTGAAAATTCCGGGATAAACCTGCGATAGAAATTGGCAAAGCCGAGCATACTTTGAACCCCTTTTACAGAGCTAGGTGATGGCCATTTGAGGATGGCATCCACTTTTCTTGAGTCCATTCGGACTCCTTTGGGTGTCAGGATGAAACCTAGAAACTCGACTTCTGTGGTATGGAAAACACATTTCTCCAATTTAGCAAATAGTTTGTGTTGGCGCAGTTTTTCAAGTACTGCCCTGACGTGTTTTCTGTGATCAGATTCCGAAGAGGAGTACACCAGAATGTCATCGATATATACGACAACACAAACATCGATGAGTTCCCGAAGGACATCATTCATGAAGTATTGGAAGGCAGCCGGCGCGTTACACAATCCGAAAGGCATCACCTGGTACTCGAATAATCCGTATTTAGTACGGAAGGCAGTTTTCCATTCGTCGCCTTCTTTAACTCGTACCAGATGATAAGCCCCCCGGAGATCTAACTTGGTGTATATGCAAGCGTCCTTCACCTGGTCAAGGAGTTCAGGGATCAGAGGCAGAGGATAACGGTTTTTAATCGTTATCTGGTTCAATGCGCGGTAATCGATACAAGTTCTAAGGTCGCCTTCTTTTTTGGGCACGAAGAACAAAGCCGAGGATGCCGGGGACTTTGACGGGCGAATAAAACCATTAGCTAGGTATTGATCCAAATATTGTCTCAAATGCAGGTTCTCAAGTTCGTTAAGGGCATAAATCCTGCTACAAGGGGGTTGTGCACCGGGCACCAGATCGATTTGGCAATCGTACGATCTGTGAGGAGGTAACGTGTTGGCCTGTTCCTTTTGGAAGGCATCCTGAAAGTCTTGGTATTCCGGAGGTAGTTGCATGGAGGCAGAGGTTACAGATGCTAGATTAATCTTCAGGTTTTCTGGGTAGCAGGTTTGTGTACAATCCGGGAAGGTTATTCTCTTAGCTCGCCAATCAATTTGAGGATTATGTGTCTCTAACCAAGGGATTCCAAGAATAACCTGAAACTGTGGAGCCTTGATTACATCAAACACAACAACCTCCCGATGGCCGTCGGGACCAATAAGAATCACCTCAGTAGTGGAATGTGTTACCGGTCCAGAGGCAATTTCAGTTCCATCGACTGTGGTGATGACATCTTTGCTGGTTTTAGGATGGAGAGGGAGGTTAATCCTAGAGACCAATTCACGATCCACATAGTTTCCAATAGCCCCACTATCGATGTATGCCTTTATTGCATGCTACCGCTTAGGCTGTTCTGGATCTACGAGAACCATTGGCACAATGAAATGCGAGGTCTGAGAGTTAGTTTTCAAGCTCGGCAAGCGGACCCCTACACTGTTCGGGCAGAGTCGTTTCCCGAAACAGAGTCTTCATGGTTTTTATCAGCGGCTCCTACTGCCTTTCGGGGCGGTTTTGCCGGGCAATCTCATAGAAAGTGTCCAGAATTCCCACAATAAAGATATAATTTTAACTGCCGCCTCCTTTCACGTTCCTTTTGAGTTAAGGGTCCTTTAACCCCTCCAATTTGCATAGGCTCAGAGACATCAACTCCATTGGGATTAGCATGGGTCTTGACCAACACCCGGGTCTCAAACCTGGACCGATCTGCTTTTCAGTTTTGAAGTCTGTGATCTAATTGGACCACTAAGTCTATATACTCTGAGCATTCTTGGGGCGGATTTACAACTTGGGCCAAGACATCTTTAAGTTCTCCGCGTAGGCCTCGATAAAACAACGTGACTCTTTTATCCTCTGGCCATCCCGTTTCCAAAATTAGTCTATTAAAGGTTACAATATAGGATAGGAGGTCCTGATTGCCCTGTCGCAGGGATAGAAGTTCGTTATCCAGAGCCTGCCCCTGAGAGTGTCGAGCAAATAACCTTTCCATGCTTGCTTGAAACCCTTGAAAATCACGGAGAATCGGGTCATCTTGAGTAACCAGTGGAACTGACCAATCGGCAGCGCAGCCGCTGAGATATGACAATACAAAGGCTACCTTAGTCTGATCATTAGGGAAGGTCCCAGGTCTGCATAGGAAGTGCAAACGACACTGATTCATGAATACGGCAAATCGTTTGGGGTCCCCAGCAAAGCGTTCGGGTGGGGCCAGCGGCATGTTTCCAGGTAGATTAATCAGCACAGGGTTACTGGAAACCACAGGAGCGGGGTTCCCTCTGGAACCGGGTAGAGGAGTTTGCCCAGCTTGACCTTGCAAAAGCTGTCTGGCCAGGTCATCAGTTCTTTCCTTTGATATTATTAATTCCCTCCTGAGGGCATTAGTCTCTTGACGAGCGGCATGTACTTCGGCCCGTAATTCCCCCAGTAATTGGGCCAACTGATCAGTCTCTGAACTTTCCATAGCGCCTGGGTGGGAATTTGTAGGAAGGCTTTGCGTTCTGTAACGCTCACCTGACTCCCACGGAGGCGCTGGCCTGGTTCGCGCTGCTGTGACCCCTTCCAAGGTGATGCGCAGGGTTCGGAAGACGGACTGGACCGGGCCCCCAAATCTGGCTTGTCTGGCTCGCAGAAGTATCCTTTTGTATGCGAAAATACGGGATTAACTGTCTCGGGGTAATGCAATCGGCCTCCCACTTTCCCCTCTCACCCTGCTCGAAACCCTTCTGTGATTCCCCGTAGTGTCTCACCTTAGGGTCTGGAAGGACGAGCTCTCCATCCTGCTTCTGATGCAGGGGCGCGTTGGTATCCAGTTACTTCACTGGATTTTCGGATTGGTGAGAACCAAACTTGCTTGGCTTCCAGGTAAGTTTTTTGATAAGAGGTTCCCCTTGTGCCCATGCATTAATGTACTAATGCTAGTGTCTTATTCCCCATAGGGGCCGGGGTACGGAATGCCGGGGAACAGGCACCGACCCAAGATGAGAGGTGAAATTCTTGTAGAAATCAGGTAAGTCTTTAATTAACGTTTTTTGTTAATGTCTTTTCATTTGCTCATTAACGCTGATGTCTCTTTTTCCCCTTAGGGGCCGGGGTCCGGAAATGCCAGGATGCGGCGCGGACCCGAAATGAAGAGGGAATGAATCAACAGGTAAGTCTTAACATGGAGATTTAGCTTTCCTTATTCCCTTCTCTCTCTCACCTTTTGTTCTTGCCTGGGGCGTGACTGCGAATCCGGATGATCTCTGCTGAACATGGAGGCGCCCTGTAAAGGTGAGTGGAATGCGGCGCTGCAGCGATCGACGCAATGAGCTTTTAAATAAAAGTCTTCCTTTCAGGATTGTCGGCGAGATGTCTCCGGGATGCGGAATTAGCAGGTAAGGACTTTTCCTTCTTCTGTTCTCTTCTTCTCTTCCTTTGCAGGTGATCCAGGATGCTGGCAGGCGTGGCAGAAGTCAGGATGCAGGTGCAGACACGTGAGCGTCCAGCTGCTAGATGCAGAACAACGCGAAGCACGTGTGGCTGTTCGGGTGGGGTTTAAATAGCCTTGGAAGAAGTTCCAGGTATGTATCCTTCCTCCAATCAGGTATGTATCCTTCCCCGACCACGCCCGGATGGTAAATTAGTCCCACAGGTAAAGTAGTTCCTTTCAGGCCTCAAGGAGGCTGAGATCCTGCAGCATGGTCTGCATCAGGTAAGTGCACCCAAGCACTCCCATAATGAGCCTGGCGCCAGGACTGATGTCTTTTATGAGCCTGGCGCCATAGGCGCCAGGACACTGTCCAAAGGGCCCCTATAATGGGGTTGCTGGGTCTTTCCTTGGGGACTGGATGTCCGCTTTCGGGGACGCAGGGCTTGAACCGGCTCCCCGGGAGCGGGCATCATGACACCTTGGTCTTCTTGAAACTCAAGTGACCAGCCAAAGGAATCTCGTGGGCTAAGTGCAAGAACTGTTGTCTGGTTTCTTGAGGTACTACCAGGCGCTTGTAGTCTCCAGGTTCAGACTCAGTTGGTTCACTGTAGAAGAGGCCATCTTCCCAGTGCAACCTATACTTCCCAGGCTCTTGCCCATCAGCCTGAGAAGCTGCCTGGTGGCGGAGACCCTCCAGAGTTGGACATTCTCTTTGTCCCTTACGGAAAGCTGCCCTGCTGGGCCCCCCTTCTGCCAGTAAAGACTGCAGCTCGGGATGGTCCTCAGGGTCCAGATCTCCAATAAGTTCTTGGCCTCCTACTAGCTCTTCTTCAGAGTCTAGTTCAACCACACAGGGTTGTACCTCCCTTTCAGCCTCAGCTGGAGGTGGAGTTACAGGTGTAACTGTGGACAACCTAGGGGAAGTCCTTGTTGAAAGCACTGGAGTGCTTGGTGCTGGTTTTTTTCTAGGAGTCTTGGGTTGCCCCTTTGCTCCAGATCTGGTAGTTACTGCAGTAAGTTGCTCCGGTGGGAGAGGAGTGATCTCTGTCATCATCCCCTGAGATATCCCTTGCAGGGTTTTCTCTCTTGCAGGTTTTGTGAGCTCCTGTAACCCTTTACTAAGAGGTCTGGGGGTATGTGACACAACTCCAAGAGCTTTCAGGTCATAACCCAGCAGGACCCTACCTGGTACTTCACATTGTATACTGACAGGTATATGTACAGCCATATCATTACACTGGATGAGAACTGGTAACTGGGGACACATCTGCAGAGGCCCTCCAGCTAACTTGGTGAGGCATTTGGGTGCCTTAGCAACATCCTCTGCCTTGAAAAATGATTCATCCACCACAGTTATGCTGGCCCCAGTGTCCCTAATGGTAGGAGTCTCCTGACCATTCACCTGGACACTGTCTTTATAATACTCTTTAGTATTATCTGGGATAGAATTATACACATCTAAATTCTGTTGTTCCCACAACCCCAGAGAGACTAAAGAAACACTGGCTGAGACACCAATGCGTTCATCAGCCAGTAGTAGAAAGTTTCCACTTGCCATTGGGACTTCCTCTTCTGGAGCGAAGGATAAGGAGGCAAGCTGGATCCCTGGAAGTTTACCTTTGCATCTTGGATCTCCTTTCACATGGTCAGTGGCCTTACAAACATAGCATGAGCCAAAGGCTCGCTGGAATGGAGGCTTGTACTGACCTCCTTCTGGTTTTGCACCAGAAGGTACACTAGCTGGTGAGTTGGTTTCCCTTGTGGCTTACCCTTATGGTTTTGTTTGGGGCCCTCTTTGGAATTTGCAGTATTAGAATTCTCTTTGGAGTCCTTTTTAGGCTGTTTCCCCTCATCCTTCTTCTGAGTTACCTCAGAATCCTTGTGAGTGGCCCTGTTGGCAAACCACAAGTCAGCAGCCTTAACTAGCTTCCTGGAATCTAATTCCTTTGAATCAGCCAAGTGCTGTCTGAGCTCAGGAGAGCAGGCATCATAAATTGATTCCAACATAAAATGATTGTTCATACCTTCATAAGTGTTCACCTTGTAACCCTTAATCCATCCCTCTAAGTTTTTCAACCCTTCACTCACCCAGGTAGCCCAACGGGTACCATCATGCTTTTTGAGGGTTCTAAACCTCAAGATACTGGGAAGGGGTCTTCCCAAATCTAGCTATCAAAGCTAGTTTCACACATTCATACTTTCCTATCCTCCTCCCCCAACTCCATTACCACATCAGTTGCAACAGGGGGAAGCCTAGAGAACAACCAGGTGAGTAAGTAATTTCCTGTGATGTCCTGGAGCCCATGATTATATTCAAACAGAGAATACCAATCCAACACATCCAACTTAGGCTCATACATACCAACCAATTCTTTAGGCATCCGGGGTCTTTTAGGACTGGAACTTCTAGAGGAGCCAGAGAGAGAAGCATTTTCAACAGACAATTTCTTCATTTCTATCTCATGCTTGAGCTCCATTTCCCTTCGCCTTAGTTCTTTTTCAGTTTGAGCATTAAGTTTCTTATACTCCAATTCTAGTTTCATTCTCTCCAGTTCAAAGTATTGAGGACTAAATGTGGGACCTGGTAAAGGTCCAGTAGGTACAGCAGGTAGAGCAGACAGAGGCCTAGGGGGGACAGTCACAGCAGCCTCACCCTCCTCTTCTGTCTCTTCCCCAAGATCATCAACATTTTGTTCCGTTTCAATCTCAATACTGTCATCTACAGTTGCTGGAGTGGCAGGTTCCTCTGAACCATCATCCAGGCTTTGGTTAGCTAACAACCTTTCTATTAGCTCCATTTTCTTGCCTTTAGTCAGGAGATTCTTATGCTTACAGAGAACTCTTAAACAATCAGCAGTTTTTGTAGCAAGGGACTCTTGACTATAACTTTCTATAGTTAACAGGTTAGAAGATTACTTTTTCAGTGCTAAGCTTTGTGGTTAGTTGCACTAAGGAATCCTCAAGCACACTAAAATGTATACTCAATACAAATGCCACTGCTGTACACCAGTGTTAGGCAGAAACCTGTGCAGTTCCCTTTGGGAACACTGCAAAAGATTTAGGACTACAGGTGTTAGCAGTAAACCCACTTGGTAGCTGTCTGTATCACCCAGATTTACCTGGTAGCTGTGGCTGAGCAGTCAGACTTCCCTCAAGAAGAATTAGGCAGTATGCAAAGTATACAGTATAGGCACTCAGGTACAATAGCACAAGCAAACACTGACCAGAGCTTTGGTATCAAAGTACATAATTATTTATTTAAAAACACACTGTTTGAAACACTCCAGCACTCTTATTTGTAAAACACTCTAAACACTGTTACTATTATGATATATACAACCCTTATTCCTTATCAGACAAGTCTTTAGTTAACACAACTTATTTCCAGACAGAGGTGAGCACTTAACTATAGATGGCACTCCAATAAGTTCATGAAAAAGGGAGGGAAAAAGGCAGAATATGTGAAGATACACCACTCTAAGATTTAGGAACACTTTTAGCAAGGCAGAAGAGCAAAAGTCACTTGTGAGCCAAAGTTCATAGGCTGGGCCCACTCTTAGAGAGAGCAGAACACAAATGCGCCCAAGATCACACAGTTACACTAGGCTTTGAAAGTCTTGCAGAGAGTTCGAAAAGAGTTTAGAGAGGCTCAGAAAAGTTTAGCCAGGGTGTCCCATGCTAACCCAGGTTCGAAAGCTGGGGGATAAATCTACCCCGTACAATCAGTGGCAAGCGAAGCCAGGCGGAACACGGTACCTTAAGTGGGAAGGATCCTCCAGCGGTGGCAGTTGTTCCTGGCAGCGGGTGCAAGTCTCGGCGTCGTCCAGAAGAAGAGAAGATCTCGACTTGGCGGAAAGATGAAGGTTGTTGCACTGCCAGGGAAGAGACCAGCCGTGGAGTTTTCCGGTTAAAGGTATTACCCTTTATTTCGCGGTCGTGGTAAAACGTGGTATTCCAGTTGCCGGGGTGCTTGGCACAGGCAAGGCGGCCACGTGATGCGTCGGGAAAGCGAAAAGACGGTGAAACTGGTTATCCCCACCAGTCAAAGGAAGAAGACTCTCCGGCGGGAGATCTCCTCGGTCGTTGGGAAAAGTGGTGAGACGGTTCCGCAGGGCTCCACCGGTGGTGTCGTCGTAGCAGGTCGGCTCAGCTTCTCCCTCGTCGGATTCTTAGGTTCTGTGGCGACTTCTGAAGTTCCAGTCCCCAAAGCCCTGCTTTTATTCAGAAAACCCCCATTCACTCAGCCTAGCTGTCACTCAAACATGCTCTTGGGCCAATCAGGACGGAGTGCAACTTGAGTCCATTGTGCCTAAATCCCCCTCCACCCCTCCTATGTACCGCAGACAGAGTGGCACCACTTTGGAGGGCTTCTGTGGAGAAGCCCGCCAAAAAGTGGAACAAAGGACTCGACTTGGGTTGGAGTTACAGAAGAGAACACAAACGCCATTTTAGAACCGAGTTTTGGCAAAAAATACCAACCGGAGAATTAATAATAAATAAATAAACCGGCGGTATGTTCAAGGCTATCGTAATTAAATAAATAAAGATAGTAGCCTCGAACAATGGGAAAATCCCATAGAGAAATATTCGCAGTTAAAAATAAAAAGTAGTATCCACTGCCACCAGCCAAAACTTGATCAGGGGGGATGGAGACGTGCCCCCTCGACTAACAGACCCCGGGGCAATCGAATTGCCCTGGCCAGTACGTTCACAATATGATACTTTGTACTGGTTCTGTTCAGAATTCAAGACTAGTAAAGTCAATGGTGACTTTACATGCTGTGGGAGACAGTAGTCAGTCCCAGGGTATGGAGTCTATACTGGGGGGTCACTATGACACCCCTGTGTTACTGCACTGAGGGTGCTGCGTAACACACATCACAAAAACACATGAAGCCCTATGGAGTAAAAGACCCCATGGCCCATTAAACACATCTAGAGTCAAAGGAACACACTCAAATCATGTCCAGCTCTTGGCAGGAGAAAAAAAATAAACCCCAAAAATCCAGCAAAGCTGCTGTGGGACTCACTAGGTTAGGAAATTCTCCCTAGAGAATTCTCCCTAACAGCTGAAAGACCCCTTTTTTAGAGAGGATATGAGGGAGGAGATTGTCAACTATTTTGAGATAAATACTGGCAGTGTGGACTTGGCGGGTACGCTGTGGGAGGCCTTAAAAGTTGTGATGAGAGGGTTAGCCATAGCAAAGTCCAAGGGACTGCAAGGAGGGATCCTGGCTGACTTACAGGAAACGGCGAAGGAATTGGAAAGGGCATTGAGGGAAGAAGATAATACCAAGGAAGACATTGAACTAATGCTCAGGCTGCAACAGAAATGTGCTGGGCATTGGGAAAGACTTTGTAACCTTAACTATAAAAAATACATAGAGAGACAGCATGAAGGAGGGGATAAACCAGGAAGGATCTTGGCATGGCTATATAAGAGTGAAACCGCCAGACCCACGATTAGAACAATAACAAGGGAAGATGGGAATATAGTTGATACCCAAGAGGGAGTTAACCAGGAGTTTGCAGATTATTACAGGCTACTATATGGAGATGAAGAGGAGAGTAATTACACGAAAATAGTAGAAACACTGGAGGATATAGGACTGCCGCAGATCAGTGCCGAGGAAAAAGAGGAGCTAGACTCACCGATTACCTTAGAAGAGTTAGAAGAGGTGGTGAGGCACTTGCCCACCAGTAAGAATCCAGGGGCTGATGGACTCTCAAGTGATTTTTATAAGACATTTAAAGAAGAGGTGTTCCCTCCGCTCTTAGAGATGCTGAACGAGGCATATGAAATGGGTAGACTGCCAGAGTCACTCAGAGAAGCTATTATAATACCCCTACCCAAACCTAATAAGCCTGGACATAGCTGTGGTTCATATAGACCCCTATCAATGTTAAATCAAGATGGTAAAATACTGATGGCCGTTTTGGCAAACAGACTGAGAAGGGTTATTGGTAAATTGATACATCCCGGCAAGATGGGCTATGTCCCAAATAGGAACATATCCAATAATCTCAGACAACTCCATCGAGTTATTGAGTATGGGAACCAGAACAAAGGTGAATTGGCAATTGTGTCACTGGACGCAATAAAGGCCTTTGACTCGGTCAAATGGCCATGGCTGATGGTGGCCTTGGCTGGCTATGGATTGGGGCCTGGATTTCTGCAGTGGGCAAAAATGTTATACCGCGAACCGTTGGCTAGAGTCAAAACGGGGGCAGTGATTTCAGAAAGATGGCAACTCAGTAGAGGTACCAGATAGGGATGGCCATGGTCCCCTATGCTTTATATATTGGCCCTGGAACCCCTAGCGATATACTTGAGGCACCAGTATGATACGATAGGCTTTACCGTGGGGGTGGGGGGGGCAGCATTTAATCTCCCTGTAGGCGGATGACATGTTGTTGTATTTGCGACACCTGGAGGAAAACCTCCAATACATTCTGGAAGTGATGGGAAAATATGCAGGGCTGTCTGGTATAGCGGTGAACTCTCAGAGATCTAGTATGTTCCCATTGGGTGGATATAAATGGATCCCATTGAAACAGCTACCGGTGTTACAGATACCTTGGGAGGTCAGCACATTTCGATATCTGGGGATAGATATATACCATACGGTGGAAAAGGAGCATAAATATAATAGAGAGGTAGCGATCAGAAAAATTTAAAATTGTATGAAATTCTGGGTGAAGCTGCCCTTAGCAATGATGGGACATGGGGCAATGTTGAAGATGGTGGTCCTACCCAGGCTCTTGCAATACTTTGGAAATATACCGCACTTGATACCAAAGAAGTTCTTCATTAGATTGGACAGTATGTGCAGAGATTTCCTTTGGCATGGTACAAGAAATAGAGTGGCCCTCTGGAAGCTACAGAATTTCCTGTATAAATTCTCTGTATAAAACTGCCTAACTATGAAGTTTATTATATAGCAAGCCAGCTGCAATATGTGACTAAATGGCTCTCGGAGGAGGCAACCTCGGAGTCCAGGCTGTTTCGACAGGATTGTGCCCCATTTTACTTAAAGGAGATTATGTGGCTGCCCAAAGCAGAAATGGCAGGGCGTCCAAAGATGTTGATACTTGGATGGAAGATGTGGCGCAGAGCGTGCCAGATGATGGAGAACTCATCCCTGTGTTCCCCACAAGTACCACTAGTGGCGTTGGCTGACGGAGAAAAGCAACTGAGGATGATAATCAGAAATCACTGGGAACTGGTGGGGATAGCAGCAATGGGCGATATATGGCGAGGGGGGTCCATAATAGATTTCGAAATGTTGTGGGAGGTAACTGGGTTACACACAGGCCAGTATATCACGTACCATAGAGTGGTGCGGAGGATTAGGAAGACATGGCCCGAAGCAGTATTGGGGGAGGAACCGGACGCTACGATAGATACAATATATGACATATCGGAAGGGGGAAACAGGATATCCAGAATATTTGAGAGGGTGATGTTCTAAGTGGGAAAGGAAGTAGTACAACTGAGACAAGACTGGGAGGAGGAAGTGGGAGCACCGATGGATGATGAGACGTGGGAACGAGCCCAAGGGTATCACAAAAAGGTATTGAGGAATGCAAGACTAAAGCAGATGCAACTTTACATTACGCATAGGGTGTATATGACACCCCAGAGGATAGCTAGATTCAGGAATGCGGGGCGACAAGCATGCCCCAAATGTGATGAGGAGAATGCTGGAATGGTGCATATGTTTTGGTCATGCCCAGTCGTCGGGTGTTTTTGGAGTGAAGTGGCACACAGACTAGAAGAAAGGGCTATTAAGTTTGTGGTAGATACAGTGTGGGCCTGCTTGTTAGTGGGGTTTCCTAGACCACGGAAACTTAAGCATGTGAGCAAACTTAAAGACCTGGCGTATGTACTCGCAAAGAGGAGAATTGCTATGGGGTGGAAGATATACCAAAGACTACGACTGGAGGTATGGTGGAAAGATTTACAAAAATGGGCTGAGGCAGAAACCATGGTGTGGCTGGAATCGAGTAGTGCTGCTGGGGGAGGAAACTTAGACCCTGATGGCCTGGAAAGTATTAATAGCAGAGTTATTTGGGCCAATGCGAAACCCAATGGAACCCACGGAAGAAGAAACCTTATCACAAGATGCAGAAACAGAACATGAGAGGAAGTAGGCTCGAAATGGGGGGTGGGATAGGGGATGCGGTGAACACAATTAAGCGATGTATAATTGAAATGTTATTATATGCACTGCAAGTTTGGTTTGTATTGTTTGTTTGAATAAACCAATAAAAAAATAAAACTATATGAAGTCCTGCTTAACATCTCAGACCGTGCTGTTTCTAGGCGCCAGGCTCAATATGGTGTCTTGCCTGGCATTGCACTCATTAGAGGGTAGCAGCCATTCAAGTACAACTGCAGCGACAACGAGGACAGCCACAGTGCGGCACAATCAAGTTGTTCTGTGTCTACCTCATCCGGTTCTGCCGGTTGCAAATACGGCCCCTTCAGGAGTTCCTGGATGCTTGCTGGATACAGGTGTCTGGAAGCTTTATGGACAAGATCCCTCTCAACGACGATTTCCAACATCGCCTAAGGGATGGGATTTCAAAATCCCCCACACCAGGAACCTGTCACCGCAGACGCTTCCTTGAAAGGCTGGGGAGTTCACACCGGAGGTCTGCACGCCAGAGACATGTGGGTGTCGGAGGAGAACGATATCGATATCAACATCGTGAAGTAACGGGCAGTGTTCTGGGCCCTCCAGTTGTTCCTTGCGTCTCCGAGGGGCAACACCACCACCTACATCAGGAAACAGGGGGGCACTCGGTCCCCAGTGCTCTCCAAAGAAGCGTATGACTTTTGGCGCTGAGCCGTCAGACAGGGGATGTTCATCGTCCCTCTTCACCTAGCGCAAGTCGAGAACACCATCGCAGACAGTCTCAGCAGGGAATTGCGCTCCTGCCAATAATGGGAACTTCGACAGGACCAGGTGGACCGCAACTTTGTCAAGTGGGGCAGGCCCCAGATCGATCTGTTTGCGATGGCAGCGAACTCCAAATGCCAGACGTTTGCCAGCAGATTCCACCAATCGAGGAGCCTGGGGGATGCATTCTCCTTCCTGTGGGAAGGGCTGTTTCTGTCCGCTACACCATGTCACCGGGCAGATTTTCGCTTTGGTCCCATCGGCTCTTCAAGGAGTTTCTCAAAGGACTTTTCATATCTTTCCCGCCGGTGAAGGCTCCTGCCCTGCCGTGGGAACTTAACATGGTTCTGACGAGGCTCATGGGGGCCCCCTCCAAGGCTCTGCATCAGGCCCTGCTCAAGTTCCTCTCGTGGAAAATGGCTTTCCTGGTGGCCATTCCCTCTGCCAGAAGGGTAGGTGAGATCCATGCCCTATCCTGCAAACAACCATACCTGACTTTCCACGAATCGAGGATGGTGCTTCATACGCACCCCTCCTTCATGCCGAAGGTTCCATCGGTGTTCCACCTCAACGAGTCTTTGGTGTTGCCTGTTTTCTTCCCAAAACCTTTGTTGCTCGCCCTGAAGTTCAACATCACATGCACAAAGAGTTTTCAAAAGACTTCACAGCTGTTCGTAAACTTTGGTCCTGTGAACCATGGGAAGGCCTTGTCCAAGGCTTCCGTTTCAAGATGGCTCTCTGGCTGCATCACGCACTGTCATCGGTTGACTAAATGACCGCTGCCGGCCGTCCGAGAGCCCACTCCACCAGAGCGATCGCTGCGACGACGGCGTTCCTGTCTGGTGTGCACCTGCTCGACATCTGCAGGGTTGCTACGTGGAGATCTACTCACACCTTCACGAAATTCCCAGGAATAGTCCAGAGACGGCCAAGCAGTGCTACACAACCAGTTTGCTTGGGGTGAGTCTGTTCCTGGGGTAAGTGTAATTGCTTCTGTTGACCCTTGCCACCTCCCGTGGTTGTGTAATGTTGTACTGCTATGTATTGGTTATTCATGAGCATGTGAATCCGTGCCAGACCCCATGCTTCAGAAGGTTTAAGTTACTTCTCTGTAACTATTGTTCTCCAGCATGGGTCTGGCATGGATTCACATGCGAACCCTCCCTCCGACCCCTCTGAAGCTCTTCTTGGTCGTACTGCCACTTTACGTGCTTACCAAATCTTAAGATGGTTGCCAGAGAAGGGGTTTAGGGAGAGGACTGTCATTGTATAGGGGCAGTATGACCCAGAGGACAGTGATTGGTTTAGAGGGGGAAATACAGTTTTTAAGTGAAAGTGAAACTGTTTTTTCTTTTACCGAGGATTCCCAGCCTGACGACGGGGAATATTCATGAGCATGTGAACCCATGCCAGACCGTGCTGGACAACAATAGTTACAGGTAAGTAACTGAAACCATGTGCGATATCTACGATGAGGAGGGGGGGATAAGGTACCTTTTGGTTTTGAACCCTTGTTCTCCAGGGAAGAAAGGAACTTGCAGGAGGAATTCTGTGAAGAGGGTGAGGACGTCCAAGGACTGGCTTCGGACCTCCAATTGGCCAGTGGCTTAAACACCTCCCCTTAGCTAGTTATTCTTCTGCCCCATCCCCTGTTAAGCCTCAGGGTGCTTTTCAAAGGCCATAAGGCATTGTCCTTTTCCCTCTGAACTGTTTTTTCTGTCCACTCATGCCTCCCCGGAGAGCTTGGTTGTGCAGGCTGCGACTACCAAAGTGAAGTCTTCCACTTTCCCCTCAATCCACCTGACAGGGAAAGTAAGTGACTGGACGCTTGGGGGAAGAAGGTGTTCTGCCCTTCACGCTGTAAACGCTTCTTGCACTTCGGAAAAATTCATTTTTGGCCTATGGTCCACTGTGGTGAATTCAGCTGAGCATATTTCTGAGGGGGAGATGAGGGACGGCTTCCTGTCTATTGGCACAGATAGCAGGGAAGCTTCCCGCCAGATTCTGCAATCAAGACTAGACATGGCTACTGCGCAGGCAGGTCCATGTCTACAAGTGCAGTGCTCAGGTGTGGCTCTTGGATGTGAACGTCTGTCTTTGCACATGATGTCCAGGCTAAATTCTGAACATCTCCTTTAAATGCCAAAATCTGGGGGCTCATGACACCATCCCCTCAGCACCCTGAGGGGCCAAACCTCTCTGAGGTTTTCTGTCTGTGTTCCCCTGTGGGAGGGCGGCTGACTTTCTCGGTTCAGCAAGGAATGGTCAAAACCATGTCAGATTCTTGGGTCTTACAAGTCATTCAAAAAGGTTACTGTCTCCCTTTCATGCAGCGTCCTCAGGAAACTTATGCCAGCACCTTGCCTCCGGATCCCATCCTTTGAAGGAGGTCCATCAGCTTCTTTCGAAGAGCGTGGTAAAACTGGTAACGCACTTGGAATGTGTCAACCGTTGGTACACAGCCTAGCTTCTGATGCAGAAGGACGGGGGCTTGCATCCCATTCTGGATCTGAGGCTGTTGAATTTTTTCCTGCGCAAGGACAAGTTCAAGATGGTTACAGTAGCCCAGAACCTTTAAGCCCTCGAACTGCAGGACTGGTCCGTATCACTGGACCTACTTCCATGTGGCTTTTCACCGGAAAGACAGGCTAAGGTTCGTCAACGGCCAAGATCACTACCTGTTATAATCGATTCTTTCCTCCCACGTATTCCTCATCTAGGATATCCCTACCCCAGCGCAGGATACCTTTCTACCACCAGGGGGCACATTGCGCCTCCACACCAGCTCTGCACGATGCCTCTACGCTCCCTGCACCGGACATGGCGTTGCACCCTGTGATCTCAGTTCCTTTTTTCGACACACTCTGTTTGCTACTTGGGAACACGCTCATAGAGCTTCTATTTTTTTTAAACAATGCCATGCCTACTCCAGCAAAAGTCTAGGGCTTCTAGCCATGTGCAGATTGTAGCCGGCAGATGTCGGTGTCGGATCCACTCTGCATTTATCTATACTGCTTGGGAGAGGACCATGACACCCAAGATTGTGGGTCAAGCCAGGCCATGCACGTGAAGGCCCTCTGGGAAAGGGCAGCGAGGATCTTCACATTCGTCCAGAAAAAGAAGTGTGAGGCTCTGTGTTCTCGGTTGAGTGCGCACAGCACGGGAAAGACACCCGAAGAACAAGTGACTCTGCGCAAGTTAAAGAAGTTGCATCAGAAGAGGTTCAGGCCTGGACTAGACAGACAGAGGTCTCTCGTCGCTGACATGCAAACCTTTGCAAACGGCAGCCTCTGCACTGACACCGTGGGTCCATAGGAATACGTCCCACTCCCTAGGGACACCTTAATGTCAAAGATGTATGACATCTATGATGAAGAGAGCTACCAGGTCCTATTGGGCTTCAACCCATGGGTTCTAGGGAGGTGAGGGATTACCTGGAAGAATTCTACAGGGAAGTTGAGGATGTGCTGGGCCTAGCAGAGGACCTGCAAGAGGCTAGTGGCCTCGACAACTCCCTAAAGATAGATAATTTGCTAGCTCACACCCTAGGAAAGCCTCAAGCCGCCTTCCAGCGTTTGATGGCTAGGATGGCTGGTACTCAGGGGCTATCTGCTCCATCCAGGTTCAAGGTTCAGTACGAACTTTGTGACATTCTGGATGATGCCCCCAAAAAAGAGGCGCTCCTGTCATTTAATGTGGCTTTAGAGGCCTCCATATTGGAGGTGTAGGAGAAACCTGCCTTTGTTCCAGCAGTGGACAGAAATCTGTTGAAGAAACACCACCCTAGTCCGTTGGATCCGGCCTTTCTTCCTCCTATGCTTCACCTGGATGTTTGGTGGTTCAGGCTGCAACGTCTATCCTGAAGACTTCTACTTCCCCGCCCTTTCAACCACTGACAGGGAGAGTAAGAGGTTTGACGCAGGGGGCAAGAAGGTGTTTGAGTCAGGCAGTCTTGCACTGCAGGTCATGACGGGCCTCTTGCACCAATGGCAACATTCTCTGGCCTTTGGACAGAAGTCGCCAATGCGGCTTAATGCATCCTAAGGGAGAGATGAGGGATTGTTTCCTGTCCTTGTTCTCTGATGACAAGGAGGCGGCACACCAGATGCTTCAACCAGGACTGTACACGACAGACTCTGTGGGCAGGGGCATGGCCACTGGCACTATTGTCAGGCACCACTCATGGCTGAGGACGTCAGGGTTTGTTTGTTTATTGATTTATAAAGTGCACCAAACCTGGAGGTATCTGGGTGCATTTGCAAGAGTTACAAATGTACTTTGTCATAGATTACAGTGGTTACAGTCAATATATACAGAATGGTACCAGGCAAATAGATTGAAAGTACAGCAATATGCTGAAAAACATGCTAAAGTGCGGTATCATAGGTTACAGTAGATGCAGCCAATATCCAGAGTGATATAAAAGATAATACAGTGGGATATAACAAAACACATTTCGATAGCCTGGAGCATTTGTTGGAGCGCAGAGGCATCATGTATCCAGGTTTGAGAGTAGCTCAAGCTAACCAGAAGCAGACCTGGGTAAGCCATTGGTCATTGGCTACAAGCCAGTTTATAGTATTTCGTCTGAAGTTGGGGAAGGACTGGTCCACTCTCAGAGAAGGGGGGCGGGCGTTCCAATGTTGCGCCGCCAAAATGGGGAAGCTGCTCCCTCTGGCTTTTTAAAGTTTTTATCTGGGTACTACCAGACAATCCGAGTTAGCTGTCCTAGAAGGACGTGATGAAGATTTTTTGAAAATTCTCTCAGAAAGGTAGAGAGGGGCGGCTTGGTTGAGACATTTGTGTGTCAAGGAAACTGTTTTTAACAGAATGTTGCCCTTAATGGAAAGCCATTTATTCTGTCTCCTCGTCTCTGAGATGTGCTCTCTCCTTGGTGTGCCCAAAGCTGTTCAGAGGGCATTATTTTGAAGGATTTGAATTTTGTTTACAATGTACTTGTTCGCACCTAGGTATAGGGCATTGCAGTAGTCCAACTTTGAGAGGATGAGGGCTCTGGCTAGAATAGTACAGCTTTCTTTGGAAAGAAAGGGTTTGCAAGTCCTAATCAGCTTACAGGTGTATGCTGTTGCCGAGACCATGGCATTGACCTGTTTGCTTAAATTAAGAGCTGAATCTAAGTAGTATACTAGTGTTTTTAGCTCTTTTACCACTTTAATGTTGTTCCCGTCAATGTTGAATGAAGAGTATGTATTACCAAGTTTGTTGAGATTAGCTGCGGTTCCTAGAATCAGGAGCTATGTTTTATCATGATTCAGGCAAAGACCGTGGGAGGCCATCAATGCCTGAATGATTAGATACATTTTATTCACTAGGGCTACGTCCGTGTCATAGTCCCCAGTGAGAGGAATGAGGATCTGGTTGTCAGCATAGTTAGTGTACGTGACACCCGGATGGTCCAATCATCAAACAAAGGCTTTGTGAATATGTTATACATTGTTGGTGAGACACACAACCCTTGCGGCACTCCACAAGTTATTGGGATAGGGTCTACAGCCACTGATGGAGTTAAGACTCTCATGGTTCTATTGTTCAGGAAGGATTGGATCCAAGGTATGCCGTCCTGGGAGAAATGGGCTGCTGAGGCAATCTGATTACATAATACTTTGTGGTCCACCAAATCAAAGGTGGCAGAGAGATCCAAGAGTAGTAACAGTGCCATTTCCCCCTCATCTTTGAGTTCATCGATTTGGCCCAAACCTAGTGAGTCCCCCAGCAGCTTTGCTGGATTTTTGGGGTTTATTTTTTTTCTCCTGCTAAGAGTGAGACTCTTTTTCTCCCACTCTTAGACATGATTTGAGGTGTTCCTTTGACTTTGTATGTGTTTTATGGGCTATGGGGTCCTTTACCCCATAGGGCTTCATGTGCTTTTGTTATGTGGGTTACACAGCACCCTCCGTGCCGTAACCCAGGGGTGTCGTAGCGACCCCCAAACATAGACTCCATACTCTGGGAGTGACTACTGTCTCCCAGGGCATATAAAGTCACCATTGACTTTACTAGTCTCAAATTGTGAACAGAACCAGTACAAACCATCCTATTGTGGACGTACTGGTTGGGGCAATTTGATTGCCTCGGGGTCTGTTGTTCGAGGGGGCACTGTCCAGTCCCCCCCGACCAAGTTTTGGCTGGTGGCAGTGGATACTACTTTTTATATTCGAACGCGAATCTATTCCTATGGGATTTTCCCATTGTTTGAGGCTACCACTTTTTAATATAGCCTCAAACATACCGCCGGTTTATTAAATTAATATTAATTCACCGGTTGGTAATGTTTGCCAAAACTTGGTTCCAAAATGGCGTTTGTGTTCGCTTCTGTGACTCCAACCCAAGTCGAGCCCTTTGCTCCACTTTTTGGCGGGCTTCTCCACAGAAGCCTCCAAAAGTGGTGCCACTCTGTCGGCGTACCACAGGGGGTGTGGGAGGGGGTTTAGGCACCCTGGACTGAGTTGCCTCAGCAACTCAAGTCGCACTCTTGTGTGATTGGCCCAAGTGGGCCCGGCATTTGAACTTCCTTGCTCCCCAGTAGACTTTGCCTAACCTGCCTCACTGTGGTTCTTTGAAAAGTATTGAAATTTGTGTGCTTTCATAACTCTGCCTTTTCCCCTCCCTTTTTAATAACTTATTAGTTATTACTAATAACTTTCTAATAACTTATTAGAGTGCCACCTCTGTCTGAAAATAAGTGGTGTTTCTCATTAAGACTTGTCTAATAAGTAATTAGAGTTGTATATATATAATAGTGACTGTGTGTTGAATTTATTTACCTCTCTTTGTGCTAGTGTAATTTACAAGTGTGTCTTTTAAATAAATAATTATATACTTTTACACCAAAGCTTTGGTCAGTGTTTGCTTGTGCTACTGTGTCTCTCTACCTATTGTGTATACTCTATATACTGCCTAACTCATCTTGAGAGAAGTCTGGCTGCTCAGCCAAGGCTACCAGGTAAATCTGGGTGGTACAGACTGCTACCAATTGGGTTTACTGCCAACCACCTGTAGTCCTAAATCCTTTGCAGTGGTCCCTAGGGGAACTGCACAGGTTTCTGCCTAACAGGTCTTTGGATCAATCAACGCCATTTCAGTACCGTGTTGAAGCCTAAAACCTGATTGTCGGACACCTAAGAGGTGATTGGTTTCTATGTATTCCTGAATCTGGAGATAGGCTACTCTGTCCAATATCTTTAATAAGAATGATAGTTTTATTTGGCCTATAATAAGTAGGTATGGTTGGGTCCAGGGATTGTTTTTTTAGGAGTGGTAAGACCCAGGACTCCTTTAAGTTACTGGGTACAGTGCCCGATGAGAACGATGCATGAATTAATTTAGAGATAAAGGGCGCCAAATCTCTGGCTGCTTCTTTAATTATCTGAGCTGACGGTTTAAGGGATGCAGTATTGTTTTCTACCTCACGGATGGAGACTTGGGAGAATTTGAAGCTTTGAAGATGTTTAGGAGTACAGGCTGGTGTTTGAGCTTGCATACCTAAATTTGGTAGGGTGGGTCTTTTGTCTGCGATTTTGTTTTGGAGGAGGGCAATTTTATTAGTTAGGGCGTTCTGAATGTTGGTACACCAGAGTGTATCCTTCACGCAAGTGTCAGTGGGAGGAATAGGGGTTTCCAATTCTCTTAGAATAACAGAGTTCCTTGGTGCTTGTGCTAGCTTTGTTGATCCTATCGTTGTAGGTTTCCTGCTTAGTATGTATTATTTCTTTTTTGTGTTTGGTAGAGATATTCAGCAAATTTGTTTACAACCGACATCCAGATCAGGCTGTTGGACAGGCTTTTTTGGCGGCCAAAACCTTTTTGGAGCGAAGGCTGATGACGCCCTGCAAAAGGTTTAGTTGTCGAAGGCAACTGCTGAGCCCTTTGCACTAGCAGTACAACAGCCTTCCACACAGCCGTCATCTCTGGGCAGGGCTTTTCACCCCTTTCCCAACTTTGCCCCAATGGTCTACGGTCAGTCCACACGGGAAGATGGTAGAGCAGACTACACTTCCTGAGAAGTAGAGTAATGGGTACCCAGCGGAGTGGCTTTTCAGCAGCTGCTGTTTCCGCCAGACCCCATGGTGCCAAACCTCAGTGACAGGCATATGGTGCCAAACCTCAGTGACAGGCATTGCCACTCATCTCTGGTCGAGGGGAGACTTTTCATGTTCAGCCCGGAATGGTGAAAAACCACATCCAATGCTTGCGCCTTACAGGTCATCCGACGGGGATATTGCCTCACCTTCCTTGCCCCCGGACCATGGCCCTCTGCCCCCCCTTGTCTCCTGTCCCTTGTCAGCTTCTGTCAAAAAGCATGATGAAGCTGGTTCCGTGCTTAGAACGAGAAGGGTGTGGTACTCCACCTATTTTCTGGTGATGTAGAAGTACGATGGCTTGCTCCCCATTCTGAATCTGTGGCTACTGAAAGGACAAATTCAAGATGGTTACTCTAGCCCAGATCCTGCAAGCCTTAGCTCTGCAGGATTGGTTGGTTTCCCCTATCTTCAGGAGGCGTATTTCCATGTGCCCATTCATCGAAAGCACAGAAAGTACCCAAGGTTCGTAGTGGGCTAACACCATTACCAGTTCAAAGTCCTGCCGTTCAGTCTATCCCCGGATCCCAGGGTTTTAATCAGGTTTCTGGCACTGCTTTCCTCAGGAGGGAGGGTATTCATGTCTTTCCCTGCTTGGACATCTAGCTAGTTCAAGCTCGCTCCCCGGATCTAGTGTCGGAGCCACCTACTCTGTATATGCACTCTTTTGCACAGCTTGGGCTTTTTCCCAAACTACAAAATGTCTCAGATTTTGCTGTCCCGGTGTCTCCAATTTATCAAGCCAGTCCTGGTTGTTGCTTTCCCATCTGAGAATCAAGTGCCGAACATCTTTCGGATGGTCAATGTCCTCCAATCCCAGGAACAAGCCTCAGATTTCCTGTGCCTACTGGGCCTCATGGCCACCTGCATCCTTTTAGTACCATATGGGAGGCTGTACATGAGATCACTTCATTGGCTTCTCTGTTGCCAATGGTTGCAGTTTCAGGGCCACATGTTGGACCTTCTCTAGGTCTCTGACCCGGTGGCTCAGAATCTTGCGTGGTGTACTGTGCAAAACAACTTGAGTTGTCTCACAGTAGTCATGGACTCATCCCTGACTAGTTGGGGGCACTCACCTGTCAGACATAACAGTGAACAGTCTGCGGTCTCTTTCAGAGTCTCTGGAACACATCAACATGATGGAGTTGCGGGCGATTAGGCCGGCCCTGGTTGCTGTCCACCCCTCTAAAAAATGCAGGACTGTGCTGATCCTGAGGGACAACACATTGTTGATGCACTACCTCAACAAACGAGGTATGTGGGATCCTTGCTCCTGTGTAGAGAAGCAATGCGACTGTGTTTCTGAGCTCTAGAGAACAATGTCTCTTTGAAGGCGGCTCACCTGTCCGGACGAGAGAATGCCACAGGAGATGCCTTGAACAGACGGACTTTCACCTCCCTCGAATGGGAACTTTGCCAGGAAGTTCTGGAGGAGAACTTCTCTTTTTGGGGAACTCCTTAAGTCAACCTCTTCGCATCCAGTGTGAACAGGAAGTGTGGGTTGTTCTGCTCCAGGGAATTTCCTTGTCAGGGAGCTGTGGGGGATGCACTGACTGTCTATTGGCCTTTCAACCTCCTCTAGGCGTTCCTACCGATCCCTGTCATTCCACTGGTTCTAAGAAGATTGCTCCTGCTGGAACCACGTTGATCCTGATTGCTCAGGACTAGGTCCGGCGAACATGGTATATGGAGTTGATGGACGGGTCCATCTGCTCTTCCTGGTACCTTCCGCTGAGTCGACTTACTCTCCCGATTGGAAGGGCGGGTTCTCCACACGAACCTCAGCAGCCTGATCCTTCATATATGGCTACTGAGAAGCTGGGATACAAGGAGGGGGATTTGTCAGATGATGTCATTGATGTGCTCCTTTCAGCTCAGAGACTAGCTATTTTTTTGCCTGCAGATGATGTACATTTTCGGCTTGATGCTAGGAGAGGTATTTGGACTCTTCATCCTGTCCTTTGCCCCCTGTTTTGGATCTTTCGCTGTCCGTTGCCCAAGCGGTCCTGCGGATTGGTATTGTTAAGGGATACCTCCCTAATTCGTTTTTCAAGAGGTCGCCAGAACAGGTCTTGTTCTTCACAATCCCCACTGTCATGCAGTTCTTGTGGGGTCTGTGTAACCAGTTTCGTCTACGCCAGTTTGTTGTCCCGGATTTGAATTTGGTTTTGGCATTTGTTACGTGAGCCGAGTATGAGCTCCTCTATTCCTGTTCTATTATATTGCTTACCACTAATGTGATTTTCCTGGTGCCATCACTTCCGCGAGATGGGTGAGTGAGCGCCAGGCATTGTCTGTTAAACCTCCCTACTTGGTTTTCTCCAAGGAGAAGGTGGCATTGAGAGCGAGGCATTGCCTACACCCGATCCATGCCCTCAACTACTACATCTCTCAGACGAGAGAGGCTAGGAAAGATGACCAGCTTTTTGTTGGTTACGCTGGTGCTGGCATGCTGTGACTAAACAGACCCTGCCAAGGTGCCTCATTCTCTACATCTCTGAATGATATGATCTGGCTGGGCCGGAGCAGAAATGCCTGTCCCATGCGGCAACATGGGCACCTTTGCACCTGTTTGCTAACCATTACTGCTTGGATTCCCTTTCAGGTCAAGACGACGCTTTGGTACTGTGGTCCTCCAGAGATTTCTGGTGTAACTGTTGTCCTTGTTCTCCTCTCTACTCCAGATTTTCATTCTCTTTTGGGAGTCTGTGGGAGCAAGGATTCCATTAGAAGAACAAATTACTTACCTCTCGGTAATGTTTCTGATGGATGTTCCTCCCATGGATTCCTCATCGCTACCTGCTCCTCTTGGCAGCTAGCTAGTACGTCATCTATTCTGCGGTCCCTCAGTGTCAGGATGTTAGGGAAAATGGGTGAAACTGAGGCCACAGGGTGCAGCGCCGCTATATATACTGGCCCCAACATTATGTCTGCTGTGGTGCACATAGCAGTGTTGTACAAACCCTCTGGGGAGGCGCTCTGCACCCCTCTACGGCAGACATGTTTGCTAAGAATAGCTGTGCTGTGGATTTCATAGGTGAGGATGCCGTGGGAGAAACATCCATCAGAACGCCCATTACCGAAAGATAAGTCATTTGTTCATCTAAGGCTGTCGCAAAATCTTTGGGCATGGCTGTGCTCCTGCCCACTCAATCCAAATCCCAAAGGGAGGAAAAGCCTTTTCAGTGTTATAGTTACATCAGCCAAAGGGGCAAACAACTACCCGACCATGCCTGAGAAGATTTTCAAGACCATCAAGGGGAAGGGGAAGAGGAGGGAAAACAACTCAATCCACTCCTGCTTCAGTCAGAATGCTTTTTACAGCCTACTCTGGTAAGGGGGCGTCTGTGGCATCATTTCTCAGAATGGTGTAATATTACTATGGATGCCTGGGCTCAGCAGTTAGTCTCCCAAGGGTACTGCCTTTCTTTCTAATGACGGCCCCCAGAAACCCCCTGCCTCCCAACTCCTGTCCGGCAACCCTTTGTTCCAGATCCGCTACTCCAGAACAATATTGCCTCTCTTCTGGAGAAGAGAGCCATAGAACCGGTACAGCAAGAGTAAAAGAAGAAAGGTTGGTACTGAGGCGCTTGAACAAGTGCCTCAGGAAGGACACGTTCAAGATGGTAACTTCTTTGCAGTCCCTGGAGCTCCAGGGTTGGTTGGTGTCACTCAACCTCCAGATAGCTTACTTTGATATGCCAATCCACTCTAAACACAAAGTACCTGAGGTTCGTCATCAGCAATTCCTATTATCATTTTCTGGTGTTGCCCTTGGGTCTTAACCAAGCTGTTGGTGGTGGTAGCAATCAGTCTCAGGAAATTAGGGATTCGCATTTTCCCTACCTGGACGATTGGCTGGTCAGAGCTCTCTCCCTAAGTCAAGCTCTGCACCATCTAGATCGCACCCGCAACCTCCTCCACAGACTCTGCTTCTCCCTCAACTGCATTAAGTCTCAAGTGGCACCCTTCTAAATGGTTCAATTCATCAGAGCGGTTCTGGACTCTACCTCGGGCAAGGCTTTTCCTCCTGAGGACAGGGCTCTGCACATCCAGCTGATGGTTGCCATATTTCAAAACACCCAACATCTCCGAGCCCTGGACTTCTTAGGATTGCTGGGTCTCATGACAGCCTGCATTTACCTGGTGCCAAAAGCCTGATTGAGAATGAGATCGCTCCAGCAGACTCTCAAATATCAATAGTCTCAGTTCTCAGGCAACATGACAGACTTACTTCAAGTCGAGAAGAGAGTCGTGCTAGACCGCCTGTGGTGGACTCGTAGAGAGAACTTGATGACAGGGGAACCTTTTTAACAACCGTGGCCGAAGGCGACCATTATGGACGCCTCACTGAAAGGCGGTGGTGCTCACCTAAACAAGTTGTTGGTGAGTTGACTCTGGTCCCTGGAGGAGACAAAACTGCACATAAACCTGTTAGAGCTAAGGGCAATCAGACTAGCGCTGATGTCCTTGTTGCCCTCCATAAAGGGTAAAAGTGTCCTGGTCATTACCGACAACACAGTGTTCATGGACTAAATCAGCACGAGAGGTGGTGTGGGGTGACTCCCCCTATGGAGAGAGAAGATGCAGCTCTTTCTGGGTGTTACAGAACAGCATCTCCTTGTCAGAAATTCCCTGGGCCGGAATGGTGAACCCCAGATCGGAAGGGCTTAGTCTTGCATGAATGGGAGCTGTGCCAGGATGTACTTCTGGAAATCTTCAGGGGAACTCCTCACTTCGACTTGTTAGCATCCAGTGCCAACAAGAAGTACAAACTCTTCTGCTGCAGGGAATTTCCCGCAAGAGGGACACTGGGAGACTCATTCACCGTAGACTGGAATTTTTCGCTTCTGTGTGCCTTTCTACTGTCATTCCCCAAGTGATCAGGAGTTTGAAGAGGTACGGAACAACCATGATCCTGATTACCCAAGATTGGGCCAAGATTGGGCCAGGAGGATGTGGTACTGGGACCATTTGGACGTGACCATCTGTCCTCCGCTGTGTCTTCCTCAGAAAGCAGACCTACTTTCCAGTGGAGTAACTTTGCTGAAAATGTTGTGGGGGACATGACATCTGAAGAAAAGGTTCCCCAGCCAAATGAATGGGGACAAAGTTGTGTGCCATGAAAGTTGGGGGGGGGACAAACACCCCTGCCCCCCCCCCCTTAAAATTACACCCATGCGCTTTCCCAAGAGAGAGGCCTGGTTCTTCACCCATGTGTGGGTATGCTCAACCCGCACTCCTGGCTTCTGATAGGCTGCAGTGTAGAGACTGGAACCTACCGGAAGACGTAATGGAGGTGTTGCTCTCAGCCAGAAGGGCTATCTGGCTACACTATACATCTTTAAGCGCATGCCCTAACAGGGTTCGTTTGTCATGATCTTTATTGTGATACAATTCCTAAATGGACTGACAAACACTTTCACCCCAACCCCTTTTGTGGTGCTGCAGTGAGACTTAAATCTTGTGTGAACATTCCTAATGGCAGCACCTTTCAAGCCAATACATTCATGTCCCTTAAGTCTTCTCACCTTGTAGACTGCTTTCCTCGTAGTTATTTCATCAGCACGTCTGGCCAGCATGCTACTGGCTTGTCTTGCAAACAACCCTTCACCACCCTTTCGAAGGATAAAGCGATACGCCATGTATGCCCTTCGTTTGTGCCTCAGGTGGTGCCAGAGTTTCACCTGTCACAGACTATTAGGTTTCTTGCTTTTTACCCGCCGCCTCATCCCTTTAAGGAGGAGGAAAGGGTGCATAGACTTGGCCCGTGAATCATCATTGAGTTTTTACATTGTGAGAACTAACCCCATTCAGACTAGAAGACCAGCTCTTGGTGGGCTACACTGGCCCAAAGACAGGCAAGGGAGTGTCAAAACAATCTATCTCCATATATATTGTGTTATGTGTCTCTGAATGCTATTCTAGAGCAGGAAAGGGTATCCCTGAAGACTTCAGAGACCATTGAACCTGGGGTATAACTGCTTCTAATGGACTCCTTTCCCCACGGATTCATCATCTATGAAATTTGATATCTTTCTCCCAGCGCCAGCTGCTCTTTGGAAATGTTTTCCGCTGCCAGGGGGTGTAGCGTGTCTCCACATCAGTTCCGCCCGAAGCCTTTACACTCCCTGTATCAGACGTGATGTCGGAGCCAATATGTGTGTGTGTGTGTGTGTGTGTGTGTGTGTGTATGTATGTATGTATGTATGTATATTTCTGAGGCTTGTGGAATCTGCTTAGATCACATGCTGTGCATAGGCCGACATCTAGTGGAAGCTGCGGAGTATTACAGTTTGTTTTTCGAAAGTCGAAAATGGGCGTCGACACAGGCGTGCCAGTAATACTATCCCTAGTGTGACGTCCACTGTACCCAAGATCCCTCACGCGTGTAGGATCCTCAGATTGTTTTTTTCCGCCATACTGGTCGGAAGCATCTTGCGGAGTTCCCTGGCCTTAGCCATACTTTTGCTGTTATTATAATTTTAATTCTTATTCATTCCCTTCCCCACCCCAACGTCGACCCTCAACCTCGACGACGGCTGGAGAAGTCATCGACCGTCGACTGCTGCACGACGGATCTGGGCCTCGGTAGGCCGCTGGCCTCGGCCCGGGCCTAGTAGGCCGCTGGCCTCGGCCCTTACAAGTAGGGAGAGTGGGGGGTGGTACATACTCTTCACTCTTGATATATAGTTACATTTATATATATTCCTACACTTAGCAGCCCGCTGCCTTAAGGTGCGTATGGAGGGTACCCCTTTTCAATTCTGCCCCAAGTGCAATCGCAAATACCCTTGGGTCGACAGGCACGCCACGTGCAATCTCTGCTTGCCGAGGGATCACCCCGAAGTGAACTGCAGAGCGTGTAGTAGGTTTAAACCTAAGACACTTAAGGACCGTTCGACAAAGCGTTGGGCCCACCACGCCAGGCAGGAGGCCATGGCAGCGGAGGGCGCCTTCAGCGATGGCAGCGACGCCGTACTTTCGGACGGCGAGGGCATTACGGCGTCGAAAGACAGCCGACGAGCGCAGGTCCCCGACCTCGGAAGGTCGTCCGGCAGGGCGGCTATGGGGAAGACCCCCGGCGACGCAAGCGCTACACACCTAACACACACTAAACACACTAAGACCAACCGGACCTCGACGACGTCGACTTCCCGGAAAGAGGCACAAAAAGAACGGTCCGACTCGGTGTCCTCTGGGCGCTCTCGATCGAGATCGCCTCACGACGCAAGGCAATCATCCACTCTTGCCAAGAGTGCCTCGCTACACACACTAACGGAAGTTCGATCGTCGGGAGACGAAGACGACTTCCACCCCCAGGCCGCGCTCCAAGATACCGAGACCGCGGTTAACATCAGTGAGGCCCCACGCCCGAAGCACACAGATACCTCTCCAGACCCTCGACGCCAGGCGTCGAAAGTCTCTGGGGCCCCCAAGGGACAGGGAAAACATTTTTCCACGCACGGAGAAGGGGGGAAACAGCGGAAAGCACAGCCTTCCACCCCTGTAAAGCCTAAGCAGACAAGCAAACACAAGTCTACCCTTGAAAATAAATCACCTGCTAAAGTAATACCCTGTTCCAGGGAATGGTCCAGTGAGGACATAGACAGGGTTATGTCTAGGATGTCTTCCTTGGCTGATTTTTATGATAAGAACCCAGAACACTTTCTTTCATATAACCCTCAAGGGGCCACACCCTCAGGCTCCTCCGATCCTATCCCGCTAAGTAAAGAGCCCCGGGTCGAAAGACCTGAACCCTTCAAGGTTCAGCCTTACTCCACTCCATATTCTACTCCACTCCCCAGTTATCAGGGACAAGTTTTCCCTGAAGAGGACCAGGAGTTTGCATTTATGGAAGAACAAACCGGGACAGATTACTATGCAGAGGATGAGGACCTGGAGGAGGGAGAAGATGAGCAGGAAATTTACAGAGTAGATTCCCCAGTACAAAGCGAAGCCCCAGTTACTGACTCTCCAGTTGATAACCAGCCCCTCCTTAACGAGGTTCTCGCTCGAGCAGCGGAACACTTCCACATCGACACCCACGGTGTACAGGAGGAAAGGGACTTCGCGGAGGAGTTTGTAGGAGAGAGAAGACCGGTCGCTCAGACCATCCCTATCCTCAAATCCATCCAACGAAGAATAGATCCTTCCCTGGTGAATCCTAACCTCACCAGAGCTGTCAACCCCAGAATTGAAAAGATTTTCCGGGCAGCCCAGTCTGACCCTCTGTATATAAAGGGACATCTTAAACCAGATTCCCTAGTGGTGACCAACACTAGAAAGAGGGCTGGCACGCCCTTATCTTCATCAGAAGCTCCTCCCGACAAGGAGAGCAAAAAACTTTACGGGTTTGGCAGAAAGGTAGCCTCAACGTCCGCCTACCAAGCAAGGATTGCGAATTCCACCACCCTGTTGGCTAGTTACAATTGCCATCAATGGGAAGAAGTCGCGGCGCTCATTGCCTCTGCTCCAGAACCGCTAAAGGGCCAGCTGGCTCGGATCTCGGCAGAGGGGAGAGCCGTGTCTGGTTGCATTTTAAAAGCAACTTTCGACGCCGCTGACAACGCAGGGAGATTGATAGCAGAAGGTACTGTTATCAAGAGACATGCGTGGTTACGGCAGTCGGGATTCAAGACAGAAACCCAGGCTTCTTTAATAGACAAGCCAGTGGAACCCGACCTATTGTTTGGGAAAGCGGTCGAAGACGCACTTAAAAATGCCAAAGATGAATATGAGACTCTCAAATCCCTTGGCCAGCTTACCAACAAACCCCCTAACCAGAGGGGGAACAATAATTTTCGTCGCCCACGCGGCCAAAATTCACAAAGAGGCAACTATGCCCAGGGACAAGGTACACAATGGAATAACAACCAGCAGTCTACCCAGAGTTACGGCAGGGGTAACAAGAGAGGTCGTGGAAGAGGCAGAGGCAGCCCCAACAAGGGCGGGGGCACGCCTCCACCAAAACAGTGACGCTCAGTTCAGGGTCCCTTGCCACGCAACCCCAGTAGGGGGACGCATTTCCACCTTCACCCAGGCTTGGGAAGGGATCACCTCAGACAGATGGGTGCTGTCAACAGTATCCGCAGGATATTGTATAGAACTACTGCAGCGTCCCCGGAATCATCCTCCACGACAAAGAGTGCACTCCCTAGAACATCAAAGGATCCTTCTCGAGGAGATCGCCATTCTACTAGAAAAGGACGCGATAGAACTCGTCCCAGGACACCAGGTAAACAAGGGTATCTATTCAACTTACTTCCTTGTGCCAAAGAAAGATTTGACAATGCGCCCAGTATTGGACTTACGGCCTGCCAACAAATATGTCAAGCCCCAAAAATTCCGTATGACCACGCTACAAGAGGTAATCCCCCTCCTAAAAAAGGGGGATTACATGGCAACCTTGGATATGAAAGATGCTTATTTTCATATTTCCATGCTCCCAGCGCACAAAAAGTACTTGCGCTTCAAGGTGGACAGTCGCCACTACCAATTCAAGGTACTGCCCTTCGGGATAGCTTCAGCACCAAGGGTATTCACCAAGGTACTGGCGGTGGCGGCTGCACACCTACGCAGGGAAGCAATCCCGGTGTACCCTTATCTGGACGACTGGCTCATAACGGGGGAAACCCCAGGAATTTGCAGGTCAAACATTCAGAGGACTATCGACCTCCTCCACGAATTAGGCTTCTCCATCAACGAGAAAAAGTCAAGTCTGGTGCCAAGCACCTCAAAACAGTTTCTAGGAGCTATCCTAGATACTCAGAAAGGATTGACCTTCCCTTCGGAAGAAAGAATTCGGAATATACTTCTGCAAATTCCGCATTATCAGTCAGGTCAACAGATAACAGTACGCAAAGCTATGCGGTTACTGGGCATGATGGCGTCATGCATTTACCTGGTCCCCCACGCGCGTCTGCGCATGCGTCCCATGCAGGAATGGTTGGCGAAACAGTGGTCTCAGGCAAGTGGTCATTGGGACGATCTAGTGGTCGTTTCGCCAACACTCGTACAGAGCCTACACTGGTGGACAAGAGAGAATCTCGCAAAGGGGAAACCCTTTTACGATCCCGAAGTACAAGCCGTGGTGACTACAGATGCATGCCTGACTGGGTGGGGAGCTCACCATCTCCACCACACAGCTCAGGGTCTCTGGTCTCACTCAGTAGCCAAGAACCACATCAATCTGCTAGAGCTTCTGGCAGTATTCCGAGCGCTAAGGGCGTTCGAGCCCCATCTACTGAACTTGTCGGTGCAGATCAGGACGGACAGCACGACAGCCATGTTCTATCTGAACAAGCAAGGGGGGACTCGTTCGCCAAATCTGTCCAAGCTTGCCCAGAAAATATGGATATGGGCACTCAGACGGAACATCTTCCTGTCATCGCAACATGTTCCAGGGGAGCTCAATTCCCTAGCGGATACTCTAAGCAGAAACTCCCTCCCGGAAGAACACGAATGGGTCCTTCACAGAGACGTAGTAGAAGATCTCTTCTCTCAGTGGGGTTTCCCCACTATAGACCTATTCGCCACAAGCGAAAACAAACAATGCCCAGGATTTGCATCCAGGTTCCCCCAGCCGGACTCCCAAGGGAATGCCCTGTGGATGAACTGGTCAGGGATGTTTGCGTACGCTTTTCCACCAACTCCTCTCATCAGGAAGGTGGTGTACAAGATGAACAAGGAATCTATGACGCTCATCCTAGTTGCTCCCATGTGGGCGAGACAACCATGGTTTCCACACCTACGCAGGATGGCGGTGTGCGAACCCATCAGACTCCCAGCCTGGTACAACCTACTGTCCCAGCAACAGGGTCAAACAGTGCATCAGGAACCCAACTCTATGAACCTAGCAGCATGGCTCCTGAAGTCATAGAGTTTGGACATCTCAAATTACCACAGAGGTGTATGGACATTCTAAAGGAGTCCAGGAAACCAAATACAAGGCACTGTTACTTTGATAAGTGGAAAAGATTCGTTATCTGGTGCCAGAATAAACAAATCAACCCGGTTGATTGCACTCCTTCCAACGTTGTGACATACATGCTCCACCTGCTGGATGCAGGGTTGGTTTTTAACTCGCTGAAAGTACACCTGGCAGCCCTCTCGGCTTACACCACATCCCATAACAAGGTCTCGTGGTGGAAAGTACCAGTGGTTAAAGCCTTCATGGAAGGAGTAAAGAGACTTCACCCTCCTATTTCGAACCCACCGCCAGGATGGGACCTCAACGTGGTGCTAGCTAAGCTCATGGGACCCCCATTCGAACCCATGCATAAAAGTAGTCTCAAACACCTGACTTATAAAACGGCCTTCTTAGTAGCCATTACCTCCATAAGAAGGGTCAGTGAAATTCAGGCTCTGTCAGTGCAGGATCCTTTCTTTACTATCCACAAGGACAAACTGGTTTTACGCACACACCCTAGGTTCTCACCTAAATTCATATCCAAGTTCCATGTAAACCAGTCCATCGAGCTTCCGGCTTTCTTCCAGAACCCGCAAAGCTCGGCTGAGGTGAAACTACACACCCTAGATGTGCGTAGGGCGGTCCTATACTATGTAAATAAAACCAGACCGCTAAGGAAAACAGATCAACTGTTTGTCTCCGTAGCTACAGGCAGAGAGGGGGATCGCGTCTCTAAGGGCGCTATCTCGAAGTGGATTATCAACTGTATACAGCTGTGTTACTCTCTTTCTGACAAGACTCTGCCTTTTACGCCAAGGGCCCACTCTACTAGAGGCATTGGTGCCACTCTGGCTTTCATTGCAAATGTTCCCCTCGACACCATTTGCAAAGCGGCTACTTGGAGCTCTATTCACACTTTTACTCAGCATTACTGCATTGACACTCATTCCAAGACAGATACACAAGTGGGACAAGCGGTTCTAAGACACCTGTTTGCTCATGACCCTTCTCACATCCCACCTCCTTCTTCTGGTACTGCTCGCTAATCTATGCACAGCATGTGATCTAAGCAGATTCCACAAGCCTCAGAAGGGATACATTACTCACCGTAATCGTATTTCTGATGCTTGTATCTGCTTAGATTCACATGCGACCCACCCTTCCTCCCCTCCGAGAGAAGGCGCATGATTGCTTGTAGTCTTACCTTTTCTGTCTATCTGCTTGGATTATCTGTACTCACGCTACTCCTCATGCTTCCTCATGTCAGAAAAAATACAATCTGAGGATCCTACACGCGTGAGGGATCTTGGGTACAGTGGACGTCACACTAGGGATAGTATTACTGGCACGCCTGTGTCGACGCCCATTTTCGACTTTCGAAAAACAAACTGTAATACTCCGCAGCTTCCACTAGATGTCGGCCTATGCACAGCATGTGAATCTAAGCAGATACAAGCATCAGAAATACGATTACGGTGAGTAATGTATCCCATATATATATATATATATATGTATATGTCTGAGGCTTGTGGAATCTGCTTAGATCACATTCTATGCATAGGCCGACATCTAGTGGGAGCTGCAGAGTATTACAGTTGTTTTCGAAACACGAAAAGGGATGTCGACAGGGCGTGCCAGTAATACTATCCCTGGAGTGCTGCCTACTGTACCCATGGTGCTTCACGCAGCGAGGTCCCTCAGATTGTGCTTGGACGCTGAAAGTGGAGTTCCTTCTGGCATATTGCCATTTTATTAAGAAAAATTAGAGCTAGTTACTCTTACTGTCCTTTGTTAACCATTTCCCCTACAACTTTGGTGCCGGCTTCAAGGACTATCTTCGTCGAATTCAGAACTCGCTGTCGATAAACTTTTCCAGACGGCCTCAGAAGGCCGCTTCGGCCCTCACAGTAGGGAGTGTGATAGGTGGTTACATTTCTTAGTTCCCTAAGAGAATGCATTTTTCCCCTTCTTCAGACTTTACTGGCCAAGCTGCCTTTCCCACACAAAATGGAAAATACACCATTTAAATGTTGTCCTTCTTGCAATCGAAAATTTCCCTGGAAGGACTTGCACCGGGTGTGCAACCTTTGACTTCCAATGGACCATAACGAGGGTCACTGCAAATCTTGCAAGCTCTTCACGGCCCAAACCGTAAAAGGTCTGACAGACGAGCGCTGGGCCCACCACGCCATGCAGGCCGAAGCCACCATGGATGTTGAGGGTGCCTCCAGTGATGGCAACATCAGCGTCTTTAGTGACGACGATGGCGAATGGGATCCGTCAGATACCTGCGTGCAAGGCCCCAACCCCATCAGGCAGGTCGCCGGCTCTATTATAGGGACGACACCCGGCGGCACTTGCACAGACAAACATACCCACACTAAACACACAACCCACGGCCACAAGTCGACTTCGACATCGACCCTAAGGCAACACATGGCGTCGAGGGGGAGGCCTGTTCCCTGTTATCTGGGTAATCGTGCTCACCTCGCGACAGGCCCCGAAAATCTAATGAAAAATCTGGTTCCGATGCCGTGTCCAAATCTACCAAATCCACGCAGGCCGACGACCGAGCGTCGAAAGACGCGTCGGCTCATGCGGTTGCCGATAACTGACAGTCAAAAGAAAGGTCGAAGGCCCCTACGAAATCCCCTCAGACCTCAAAAATGACTGAACTCATTAAAAAAACATGTTCTAGACGCCCTACTTAAAGGTCGGACTTCGAAACATCACAAGTCCAAGGACCACAAGCCGTCTATGCAAAAGGTTACTATGACCCATGGTGAGGGAAACATTTGAGGAACCATGAGGCACAAGGAACACCCTGCACCTGAACCAGCTTCCACTCCTCCCACTCCAGGTGTTGTTCCACCTGCTGCCCCACCTGCAGTCCCAAGTTCTTCCCAGTTGTCTGCTGAGGAAATAGATATAGTCATGAGACGCATGTCCCCATTGGCCAACTTCTTTGACAGCCACCCAGAGGTTTTAGAGAATCTCCAGAGCTTGCCACCAGCTAGTGGGGCCGCACTTATTCAACCCTGCACCAAGAGGGCTCATACAGACACCCACCCCTCTGCAGGACCCGGGCCTTATGACTCCACTCAGAGCTTCCAGGACACATACACAGACACTGACGACCAAGGGGACATGGGAGAGGGAGAGTCTTATGACGAACGACGAGTAAGACGTTTACCTCAGGCAGTCGCCCGATCATACAGACCCACCAGTGGCCGATTCACTGGTTGACAACCAAATCCAGTATAATGATATGCTCCTAAGGGCAGCTGAACATTTTCAAATAGACACACAAGAAACCCAAATAGACAAAGGAGGTCATTACTTTCTTGGCGGTAGGGGGTTAACAGGGTCGGTAGAGCTGCCGGCCCCATTAACCCTCTACCGCCGTGTTACAAGGTTTGCTCACGGGACCCGGTAAGGATGCCTGGTTTTACCAGGCGTCCTTAGCGGGTCCCGGGAGCAGACCAGCATGCTCCCCATTCCCATTGAGCCCTATGGGGGCTCGAATGGGAATGGGGATGGGTTCCTGGAATGGGGAAATACCGGGCCCTCCAAGGTCGGAATGGCCCGGTATTTCCCATTCCAGGAACCCGGACTTGGTTCCCGGAATGGGGGAAGCCATGCCACAAATAGCGGTATGGCTACCTCCAAGGTCGTAATGACCTGCAAAGACTTTGTCAAAAATATCTTGGGAGCCAAAAAATCTGCTACCCAATTTATCCCTATCCTCCAGTCTGTTCAGTGGTGAATACAACCCTCTTTGGTAACCCCTAACTTAACACGGCCTCTAAACCCTCATATTCAAAAGGTCTTCCGTCCAGCACCCTCTGACCCCCTCTACATCAGGGGTCAGTTAAAGCCAGACTCATTGGTTGTCACCACCACAAGGAAAAGAGCCGGAACATCTCTGTCCTCGTCAGAGGCACCCCCCTACAAAGAGTGATATAAAAGATAATACAGTGGGATATAACAAAACATAGTAAAAGAGTAAAAAGATCTATACTTACGGCAGGAAAGTAGTGACCTCGCCGGCCTATCTGGCATGGATTGCCAATAATACCACATTGCTGGCAAGTTACAGCTGCCACAAATGGGACAAGGTGGCCGAATTAATGGCCTCAGCCACAGCCATCTAAATCCCAAATCTCCCTCGCTGTGCCAGAAGGGAAGGCTGTTGCTAACTGCATTCTAAAAAATAATCTAGATGCAGCTAATAATGCGGGTAGGATAATTGCTGAAGGCACAATTATTAAACGCCGCGCATAGCTACGCCAGTCGAGCTTTAAACTCGAGACACAAGCTATGCTTCTCAACATGCCGATAGAACCAAATGTCTTGTTCGGCAAGGCAGTAGAGGATGCCCTTAAAAGTGCCAAGGAAGAATATGACACCTTAAAGTCACTGGGCCAGTTTACCAATAAACCCTTTGGTCATAGAGGGGGATATCATTTTTTATCCTTTTAGGGGACATCATTCACTAAGAGGGTCTGGGTACAACCAGGGTCAGAGCTCATCCTGGGGCTCACCACAGGCCAGTCCTCACAAGGCTTCCAGAGAGGCCAGAGAAGATCTCAAGGCAGGGGCAGATCCTCCTCTTTCAGAAGCGGTTCCACACCCCGAAAGCAATGACCACGCGCTACAGGTTCCCTCCCATGCCACTCATGTAGGAGACGCATAATGCACTTTACCCACGTATTGGAGGGAATCGCCTCAGACAAGTGGGTGTTTTCAACTGTGGCGGGCGGTTACTGTATAGAGCTGCTGCAGCGACCCGCCTACTATCCCCCGAAACAGAACCACCTCAAAGGAAGAGCAAAGCATCCTACTGGGACGATTTTGACAGCGCTGCTATTAAAGGACGCTGTCGAAATTGTCCCGGCGAATCAGGTAAACAAGAGTATCTATTCAACATACTTCTTTGTGCCCAGAAAAGATCTCACAATGCGCCCTGTATTAGATCTGTGTCCTGCAAACACCTATGTCAAGCCACAGAAATACTGCATGACAATGCTACAAGAAGTAATCCCACTGCTAAAGCGGTGGAACTACATGGCAACCTTGGATATGAAAGATGCTTATTTTCTGATTTCAATGTTCCCAGCGCACTGAAAATTCTTGCGTTTCAAGATAGCAAACCAGCACTACCAATTCAAGGTGCTACCTTTCGACATAGCATCCGCTCCACGGGTATTCACCAAGGTAATGGCGGTGGTGGCGGCGCACCTGCGCAGGGAATAAATCCCAGTGTACCCTTACCTGAACGACTAGCTGATCACAGGGGAGACGACCCAAATTTGCAAGCAAAACACCCAAAGAATGATCAACCTTCTTTTCTAATTGGGTTACTCGATCAACGAGAAAAAGTCAAGCCTTATACCAAACAAGACCAAGCATTTCTTAGGAGCTGTCTTAAAGCCAGTGGAAGATTTAGTCTTTCTATCAAAGGAAAGAGTACAAATCACACTGCTGCAAATACCTCAGTATCTAGCCGATAACCATATGCAAAGCAATGCGCTTGCTCGGAATGATGTCATCATGCATTTACCTGGTCCCACACGCACGATTGCGCATGCGCCCGATGCAGGAGTGGTTTGTGAAACAGTGGTCTCAGGCAAGCGGTCAGTGGGATGATCTAGTGGTCGTTTCACCAACACTAGTACAAGCTCTACGCTGGTGGACAAAGGAGCACCTGTTGAAGTGGAAAACCCTTCAACGACCCTTTGGTGCAAGCAATCGTTACAACGGACACATCCCTTACTGGGTGGGGGCCCATCACCTTCATCTCACAGCGCATGGTATGTGGACCTGAACTATGGCTCAAAACCACATAAACCTGCTGGAACGTCTAGCAGTACTCAAAGCGCTTCAAGCCTTCAAAGCACATCTGACAAAATCAATCAGTACAAATTCTCACAGACAGCACAACTGCAATATTCTATATAAACAAGCAAGCTCGCACACACTCTCCAAATCTGTCCAGACTATCACAGAAAATATGGAAATGGGTGCTCAAACAGGGAATATTCCTAACTTCCCAACATGTTCCAAGGGAACTCAACACCTTAGCGGACTCTCTAAGCAGAGATCCACTACCAGAACAGCATGAATGGGAACTTGACAGAAATGTCGTAGATCACATTTTTACACAACGGGGCTACCCCTCACTAGACTTGTTCACCACAAGAGAAAACAATGCGCAGACTTCACGCCCAGGTTTCCGCAACCTGACTGCAAGGGGAATGCCCTGTGGATGAGTTTGTCAGGGAAATGTGCCTACACTTTTCCCCCAACTTCACTAATGAGCAAAGTGGTGAACAAGATTAACAAGGAACACATGGCATTAATCCTAGTTGCTCCTACGTGGGCGAGACAACCTTGGTATCCACATTTGTGCAAACTGGCGATGTGCGACCCGATCAAGCTCCTGTGCCCGTTCAACCTGCTCTCCCAGCCCGGGAGGACAACATTACACCGTCAACCTCACTCTATGAACTTGGCAGCCTGGTTCCTGAAGTCATAGAGTTTGGACATCTGAATCTACCTCAAAGGTGTACGGTGATCCTCAAAGAGGCATGCAAACCAAACACCAGACACTGTTATTTTGACAAGTGGAGAAGATTTGTTATTTGGTGCAAGTCAAAACAAATAAACCCAATACAATGTACCCCATCACACATTGTTCATTACATGTGTCACTTATTGGACTCAGGGTTAATATTTAACTCAATAAAGGTTCACCTAACGGCTCTATCCACATACACCACTTCTCACCAGCTCTCAGAATAAGTTGTCATGGTGGAAAACCCTGTCATTAAGGTATTCATGGAGGGGTAAAAAAAGACTCCACCCTCCTGGCTGTGGCCTCAATGTAGTACTTGCAAAACGTATGGGACTATCCCCCGCACCCCCCCTCTGAGCCTATGCAGAAGTCAAGCCTTAAACACCTCACATATAAAATGGCTTTCTTGGTGGCTATCACCTCCATAGGGAGAGTCGGTGAACTCCAAGTTTGTCACTGCAGAACCCTTTCTTTGTGATCTACAATGACAAATTGGTACTAAGAACACACCCTAGGTTTTCACCTAAGTTCATTTCCAGATTCCATGTCAATCAGGCCATCGAGCTACCGGCTTTCTTTCAAAACCCAACAAGCTCAGCTGAGAAAAAACTCCATACATTGGATGTAAGGAAGGCGGTCCTCTACTATGTAGGCAAAACCAGACTGCTAAGAAAAAACAGACCAACTGTTTGTCTCCGTAGCACCAGGCAGAGACGGAGACTGCATTTCCAAAAATGCAATCTCCAGATGGATAGTCAGATGCATACAACTCTGCTACTCTCTATCAAGCAAAGCACTGCCCTGTACACCAAGAGCTCACTGCACTAGAGGCACAGAAGCTACTGGCATTTATCGCAAACGTCCCGCTGGACACCATTTACAAGGCAGCTACATGGAGCTCAGTACATACCTTCACTCGGTACTACTGCATTGACACTCACTCTAAAGCAGATTCTCAGGTGGGACAAGTGGTGCTAAAACATCTATTTGCTGCTGTACCTTCTCACAACCAACCACCTTCTCCAAACACTGCTCGCTAATCTATGCATAGCATGTGATTTAAGCAGATTCCACAAGCCTCAGAAGGGATACATTATTCACCGTAATCGTATTTCTGATGCTTGTATCTGCTTAGATTCACATTCGACCACCCTACCTCTCCTTGGAGTAGAAAGTGCACACATGTTTTCTATCATGACCCTTGCCCCTGGCCCTCACTGGCAAGTCAGCCTTCCAGTTAGGGCCAGGTCAAAGGCCTTAAAACCTCAACCAAGACTCTCTTGGAGTCAGTCCTGGCGCCTTTGGCACCAGGCTCATAACCATCATGAAGACCAACATTAGAATGGGACTATTTACTTGGGACTATTTAACTTGGGGGGGGGGGGGGGTTCAGCCAACATGGAGGCACACACATAGCTCAGTTACAAGGAACTGCGCTATGCGGTCTAGTCTTTTGGGTGTGGCAGGCCTGGGACTACTTTACCTGGACTACTTTGGGTGTGGCAGGCCTGGGACTATTTTACCTGGACTACTTTACCTGAGACAATTTAAACCACACCCAAACAGCAGAACATGCTTTGCGTTATTCTGCTGTAGGCAGCGTAACGCTCACCGTGTCCAGTTCTTTGATGCCAGCTTACCTGAAACCAAGGACCTGCGGAGAGAAAGAACACTACGAAACTTACCTGGAACAGTATCCTGTCTTCAATCCATCGCCGACTTCAGTTCCACTAACCTGAAGGTACGAACTCCATCATTCGGCACCGCATGCATCCTGGAATACTATAACCTGGAAAGAGGAGAAAGAAAGACAGCATTAGTAAGCGTTTACTAACGCTTCCTCCCGAATGAAGAAAGCCACACAATTCTTACCTGGGTAGACATCTCCTGGTCAGTATCATTGCTGGAACATTACGGCGCTCGGCGAGGAACATTGCAACCTGCAAGGAGAGAAAAGACACGGGTTAGCAATATAAAAGGTGGAACACCGCTGCACATCGCGCATTACTCACCGGACAGCATCGCGCACACCACGCTTTCGCCTACCGGCCCATGCTCATCTTCAAACTGCATGACAACACCAAAATACCTTTCCATACCAAAAAGGAAAGAAGCAAGACATTATTATTCGAACTAAGAGGAACATAAGAACTGCATATAAAGACTGTAAAGCAGCAAACCTACGGAGTCGCAGCAGGCCTGGATTCCCACAGGGGGGCTTGCACCAGTGAAGTAACTTGGTCGCTGCTCGCCCCCCACATCTACGCGCCCCTGCCACGAGGAGCAAGACGGAGAATCCACCTTTTACAATATTAAGGTGAGGAGAGGGCCCAAGGGGGAGGAAGGAGTTGAGGCCAAGGGAGGTGGGAAAACATAAAGACAATCTGGTATTGAATCCAGCTCTCCTATATTGCAGACCCATTTTTAACCAGAGGCCTTACCAAGGGACCGGGAGAGGGTTCGAGAGTGCAAATCCTCCAACCAGGGCTGGATGGCGTCCCTGTGGATACCAGGTGAGCGTAACATTTTCTGGGCTTTATCTGATACATAATCTGCTTTACTACAACTGTACTCATGCTACTCTTCATGTAAACTTATGTCAGAAACAACAACCTGAGGAACCTCGACACGTGAAGCACCCTGGGTACAGTAGATGTCACACTAGGGATAGTATTAGTGGTATGCCCTTTTCGTGTTTTCCTATGGCAACCCTCAGAGGCACTCCAGTGCCGAGGAAGAGGGCTACTAGTATCGTTCCCGCAGGCTTAATTGTTCGTTAGGAGCCCTGTCTTTTTAGCCGTGACCTTATGGTCCTCACTGTACTCTTAGGTCATTTTTTCTTTAGGTTTTTGTTCCTGTGACTTTCTTTGAAAGCACAAGCACATACCTTGTACTAATATGGAGATTTAACTGAAATAACTGACAGAAATTGGGACTGTCACTAGCGTGGGTACCTCTTTTGGTTCTTTGTTTAAAACTTGTTATTTGCCCCTGCTCACGCTCGCACTCTGGTGCTTACCTATTGTCTGTACAAGCTACCTATCTGATCTAATGCTACCTATCTGATCTAATGTAACCCACCTTATTTGACTATGTAGCCCTGTGCTTCCTACCTGCCTGATTATACCTGTAACGTACCGGATTCGATCCATTGCCTGTATGTTTACTGCAGCCCCTGTAACATGAGGTGTGCCTCTGCTAGTTAACCTGCCTGTAATGCTACCTATCTGATCTAAGGCTAGCTATCTGATCTAATATAACCCACCTTATTTGACTATGTAACCCTGTGCTGCCTACCTGCCTAATTATACCTGGAACGTACCGTATTTGACCCATTTTCTATCCATCCATCTATCTATCTATATTTATTTTTATATAGCGCCGTTCGCCCGGAGGCCTCAGAGTGCTCACAAAGACAGACAGACACTAATACGAGAGATAAGAAAACAGCAGGATGCTGGTTTTCCAGTGAGGCAGGCAGAAGTGGTAGCTGGTTACACTGCTCCTTCATCAAACAACCAGGTCTTAAGTTTCTTCTCAAATGTATTGATGGAACCACAGTTTTTTTATGAAAAGAGGCAGGGAGTTCCAAACCATGGGTGCCCAGAAGTTAAAGTAGGTACTAGCAACTCTTAAGAAATTGACAGGGTTGATACAAATCATAGTTATTATTAGATCGCAAGTTTCTTCTGATGGGAGCTTTCTTTATTTTATCAATAAGATAGTTTGGCGCAGTATCAACTAGACATTTAAAAACGATGACTGAGCCTTTGAATTTTATTAATTGCTCACCCGGGAGCCAGTGTAGTTTCCTCCTTGCTGTTGAGATCTTAGAGCATCAGCTGAGCCCATTAACAGCCCTGACAGCTAATATATTGGATTTCAAGGTGCCCATTAGTAGACTATTACAGTAGTCCAATTTTGAATTTATTAATGCGCCGGCATTTACTGCAAGGTTTTTCTTTATTAAAATAATTTTTATTCGTTTTTACAATACAACAATCAACATTCAACAAATAACCAGCAGTACTTAACATATCACTTCAGCATCATTTGTGTATCATTAAATATCCACTGCTTCCCCTTTACCCACCCCTCAACACAAGCCTACTCCACTTCGCATTCCGCTTCTTCCCCTTCTGGCGGTACTTCCCCATCAGTATTCTCAGCGATTTCATAATCATTTGGGCTGTCCTGGGGAGATCCCATCAGTGTGGCTACTAGGTGTTTCCAGGCCGTTAGGGTTTCTGCTTCTTCCTCCCCTGCCCTACTGGCCGCTTCATTCCACACTGTCATTTCAGCTTCGGTCCATTTCTGGAGATACTTCCACCAGATCTCTACGTTCGGTCTATTGCACGCTTTCCACCCCATGGCAATTTTGTGCTTGGCGAGAATATAAGCCAAGTCCTTAGGTTTGCTCACATGTTTCAATGTACATTGTCTAGGGAATCCGCCTACCATGCATGCCCACACTGATTCAACGTTTAGCTTGATCCCTTTCTCATTCAGTCGGTGGGCTACTTCTCCCCAGAACCTCCCAGTTTCCTGACATGCCTAGAACATGTGTATCATCCCAGCATTTTCCTCTCCGCATTTGGGGCATGTTTGCCGTTCGGCACTCTTGAATCAAGCGATCCTCTGGGGGGGTCATGTATGCCCTATGGGTTATATAAAGCTGTATTTGTTGTAGCCTCGCATTGCTAGACACTTTCTTGTGGTACCCTTGAACTCACTCTCACAACCTGTCATAACTTCCGACCATGTCACTTTCACCCGCTGTACCAGTCTGGTGTAGGTAATGTACTTCCCTACGTGTAAACAGGTTTCTTCTACCAGTGCCTCAAATTCCTTTACTTCCCCTTCTTGCCATATGTCTCCCAATGTTGCGATTCCCACCGGTTCCCAATGTTTACGGATCATCTTCATCAGTTGCACGTCTCCTCCGGTCAATGCCACTAACGGCACTTGCGGAGAACACGGAGTCGGGTTCTCCACAGCCTGACAAGCCTTGCGCCACATCTTCCACCCCAATTCCAACATCCCCGGACGCCCTTTTATCTCTGGTTTGGGCAGCCATATCATTTCTTTCAAGAAAAACGGGGCACACTCAGATCTCAGCAATCTGGACTCTGATGTAGAGTCTTCTGTTTTAGCCACGTATTGCAATTGACTGGTCAAATGATAGATCTCAAAATTGGGGATTTTTATACCCTCTTTATCGTGGGTGTTCTGTAATTTCCACAGGGCTAGTCTGTTCCTAGTCCCATGACAGATGAAGCCCTTGCATATGCTCTGGAGTTTGATAAAGAACTGCATGTTTATCATGCATGGTATGTTCCCAAAATAGTGTAATAACCTAGGCAATCCCACCATCGTTAACAGCGCCCCCCTCCCCATTATCGCCAAAGGGAGCTTAGTCAAGAACCTCATGCTATTCTCAATGTTCGCTACCGCTTTCACAATGTTATGCTGGTATTCTGCCTCAACCGAGTGATATATGTCAATCCCCAGATATCTAAAGGTACTGGTTTCCCATGGTATTTTGTAAAACTGGCAGTATTTACCACGGGACCCTATATATCTCCCCAGGGGGAATATACATGATTTCTTGGGATTAACTGCAATTCCTGAAAGCGACACAGATCGCTCCATTACTTCTAGGATGTATTGCAGATTTTCCTCCGGGTACCTGAAGAATAACAACACATCAGCGTATAATGAAATCAAGTTTGGTCCCCCATTTGTGTTGATCCCCACTTCCCCGTATTGGTGTCTCAGATATATCGCCAGGGGTTCTAGTGCTAGAAGGTACAGCATCGGGGACCAAGGGCATCCCTGTCTGGTTCCCCTACTGAGTTGCCATCTCTCCAATATAATTGCCCCCGTTTTGACTCTGGCTAACGGTGAACTATTTAGTAATTCCACCCACTTAAGATACCCAGGTCCCATCCCATATCCTTTTAGGGCTGCCATAACAAGTTTCATTCAGTTTGCCAGCAATGCCATGAGTATTTTGCTGTCCTGGTTCAGCAATGACAACGGTCTGTACGACCCACAGTCCGTGCTTGGCTTACTAGGTTTGGGGAGAGGGGTAATGATCGCCTCTCTCAGGGATTCCGGCAATGTTCCTGTTTCGTACGCTTCATTCAGCATTGCCAGCAGTGGGGGGAGCACTTCTATCTTGTACATTTTGTAGAATTCACTGGGGAGGCCATCTGCTCCCGGGGTCTTACTAGTGAGTAGTTGCTCAACCACCGCTTCTAGTTCTTCCAATTCGATCAGGGCATCTAGGTCCTCTCACTCTTTGGCACTCAATTTTGGTAGGCCGATATCCTCTATTGTTTCCACTATTTCACTCCCTGTACCCACCTCTGCATCCTGGTACAGACGTTTATAGAATTCAAGGAACTCCCTGTTCACTCCCTCCTGGGTATCCACCACTCGTCCACTCTCCCCCATTACTGCTCTGATCGTTGGCCTGGGGATCTCACTTTTATGCTGCCTCTCTATATATTTCTTATAGTTTAAGTTGCATAATCTCTCCTAGTGCCCCACACATTCCTGCTGTAGATAGTTTGTTTTCAGCATCCTCCTGTGAGTCTCCCCCTCTACCCAAGACTGTCTCTAGTTTCTCCTTTGCCTTCTGCAGATCCCGTAATAAACCTTTCTGCAGCCCTTTTAGATTTGGCTACAGCCAATCCTCTCATCACCACCTTAAATGCTTCCCATAACGTACCGGCTGATTCGACACTTCCAGTGTTATTTTCAAAATATTCTACAATGTCTACCCTCAGGTCCTCCCTAAACCCTGTGTCTTTATTTTCTTTATTTAGCTTTATTAAATTTTGATAATTGCCAGTCACAATATTTGAAAACAATACAAACTTAAGATTACAGAACAGTGTCAGAACGTTTCAAAAGTATTTCTTTATACATCTTATTCGTACATTCGACTTTGAGCTGCAACGATTCAACGTGACTTTCCCTTCTCCCTCCCTCCAACCCCCATGGGTCGAGCAGACATACTATCTTTACGTGTCTTTTCGTGGTCACCATGTATTAATGAGGGAATTACTCTTTGGATGAGGTTTTTTTCTGTTTTCTTTCACTCACAACCCCTTCGATCACTTCCTTTACATTTCAACCCATTGCATCACACATCTTGACCTTTTGAGTTCCCTGACAAGTATTTATTCACAACGTCCATCCATAGTGCTTCATATTGTGAAGATCTCCCGTGGAGAGATGCTGTTATCTTCTCCATTATGCAAATATTTGATGCTACATTGATCCATTCGTTCTTGCTCGGGACCGTCCTAGACTTACAATTAGTTACAAGTATGGCACGAGCCACTAGGAGGAGCAGAAGGGCCAAACCTTTAATCCTCTTCCATTCGTCTTCACTTTTCTCCAGGTCAAATAGTGTAAAATGGGGGTTAGGAGTTCTTTGGATATAGTCTATTTCTTTGATCCAACCCAAGACCTCGTCCCAAGATACTCTTATTAGTGAGCAGCCCCACCACATGTGCCAATAGTCGGCGACCTCCCCGCTTTCTCGCCAGCATCTTGAGTTGATCGTTTGGAACATTTTGGAGAGCCTCAGGGGGTCGTATTGCCATCTATTTAGCAGTTTAATAGCATGTAATTTATATTGACTTGATATGAACGTTTGTGACGCCGCCTTGCACATTCTTCCCCACATGTCTGGGCTAATATGGTCACCCAGGTCTCTCTCCCAACTACATCTCAGTGGGTCTGTGGTCCCATCCCCAGCTTCAACCAATCCCCTGTACATTGCAGATATCAGGACGTTCAACTCTGTCCTAGAGTCTAATAGCTTCTCAAAGGGGGTAAGATCTCGCATCAGCTTGTCTTTCCATGCTGGTTTCGTTAGAATGCCTTTAATTTATATGTATTGAAAGGTGGAGAGTGTGCCTATCCCCAGGGCTTCAGTCAGTTCCGGGAGTATAAGAATGGAATCTTTTTTCTGTAGCTGTCCCACCCTCTCTAGGCCAGCTTCGTACCATGTTTGGAATCTTTCTACATTGGGGATATGATCATTTATTCCCGGAGACCACAAGTGACTCAGTGGGGATGTCCATGTAGAGATCTTTTGCATCTTTGGACCTTTTCTCCAAATTCCCCATATGGTGCTTAGAATTGGATGGCCTTTGAGTCTATTATCGAGGTTTTTTTCTAGGGGCCCAGAGCCACTCTGAGACCGTGGCCGGTGATGAGTGGTGATTGTCCATATGTATCCATTGGGGTTCTTTGTGGTAGTGGAAGTGGGGAATTAGAACATGTAATTGGGCTGCTTCATAATATTTTCTCAGGTCAGGGAGTCCCACACCGCCTTTGTCTTTGGGAAGTGTTAGGGTGTCGTATGCAATCCTTGCCTTCTTTCCCTCCCAGAGGAATGTCACCATGGCGGTCTTGGCCTTAAGGAAGAATGTATTGAGTATCTCTATGGGTAGCAACTGGAATGGGTACAAGAATCGGGGGAGGCAAACCATCATTTTGATAGCGTTAAGGCGTCCTAGCCAAGAGATCGTCAGCTTGCTCCATTTGCTTAGATCGGCACGGAATTGTTGGAGGAGAGGGGGTAAGTTGGCTTTGTATAAATCAGTCAGGTCTTTTGTGATCTGTATGCCCAAGTATTTTAGTTTAGAGTGTTCGAACTTGAGCCCAAGTGGGGAATACCTGGTTTAATTTGTATCTGTCGATCCACAAAGTGGAAACAGAATGGATTTAGTCTTATTCACATTAAACCCGGAGAGACAACCATATTCTTCTAGTAGGTGAAGAGCCCGGGGGAATGGACATCATAGGGCTGGTGATATGCAGGAGTATATCATCGGCATAGAGGTCCATTTTATATTCTATCGCTCCCAGTCGAATTCCCTCTACTTGGGGGTCAACCCTTATTGTTTGGGCCAGAGGTTCAAGGGAGAGTGCAAAAAGGATTGCGGAGAGGGGGGCCTCCCTTTCGGGTGCCGCGTCCTAGTTTGAACCATCTAGAGTATTCCCTGTTCACAAATATCAATGCTTTGGGGGCTGTGGTACACCACCTGTATTCCCCTTCTGAATCTTGGGCTGATCCCCACCTTCCACAGGTCTCTCAGGAAACCCCACTCCACCCTATCAAAGGCCTTCTCTGCATCAATTGAAAGGAGGACAGTTTTGTTGGGTATGGTTTGGGATGCATGAATAAGATGAAGAGTTTTACGTATTGTATCCGCGCTTTGTCTTCCCAGTATGAAACCGACCTGATCGGTGTGTATGATTTGTGGCATTAGTGTCTCTAGCCTAGCAGCAAGAGCTCTCGTGTAAGTTTTCACGTCTAAATTGAGTAGGGAGATAGGGCGGTACGATCCACACTTTTTGGGGTCTCTTCCATCTTTAGGGATAACTGTAATCCGGGCACAAATGGGGGGGTCTGGGGGTTCCCCTGTGTCAAGTATTTCGTTAAAGAGGTCTGTCAAGAATAGTGTTAGTTGTGTACTAAAGGATTTATGGAATCCGGCTGTGTAGCCATCTTCACCCGGGAAGTTGTCCAGTGTTAGCCTTTTTATAGCGTCATGTACTTCCTGCTCAGATATGGGGAATTGTAGCAGGTCAGAATCAGGGCCTGATATCTTGAGCATATTGATAGAGGACAGGTACAACTCGGTGTCGGGATGGTCAGGATTTGTTTCAGAGGTGTACAGGGTCTCATAGAAAGTGGCAAAGCATTCAGGGATGGTAGAGGCAGGGTCTGCTAGGAAGGGGTTGTCCTCAGTTATTTCTAATACTTTTCGCTCGGACCTCTGGTCTCTGAGTCTCGTAGCTAGTAGTGCTTCTGCTTTGTCCCCTTTTTCATAAAATTTCTGTTTCAAGAGACGAAGCTTACGCACTATCTGCTCGTGCTCTAGCAGTCTCAGTTCCTCTCTTATTCTTTTTTATTTCGTTAATTTTATTGGGATCATTCGTCTCGGCTCTCAAACATTTTCCCTCCAGCTGACAGATTTCGGTTCCTAGCCTGTGTTCAAGTTTCTTTCTCTCCCTCTTTTTGCATGCCCCTTCTTTTATCAATGTACCTTTCCAGGCGGCTTTACCTGGCTCCTAGACTACCTGCTTCGATACCTCGCCCGTATCATTTAGTTTGTGATATTCGCTAATCTCTGTCTCCATTGTTGCCCTGAATACAGGGTCCTTCCATAAACTCTCATTACATCGCCATTTTCCTCCCATCACTGGCAGATTCTCCCATTGGATATCCGCTACCACTATGTCATTATCTGTCCACGTAACTGGGATTATCTCTGCGAGTTTTGTGATGTTGCAGAGATCTTTGGACAGATACATATAGTCTATTCGGGTAAATGTATTATGTGGGTTGGAATAGAAGGTGTAGCCCTGTTCATTTGGGTGCTTGTCTCTCCACACATCACTTATTCCATATGTGTCCATCACCCCTGTAAATTCTGTACGATCACCCCTAGTTTGGCCTCTCGTGTCGGGATTACCAGGTTTCCAATCTTTGGTTGGGTCTGCCCATTGATTGAAGTCTCCCCCTTGGATAATGTGTCCTGAGGCCTCCAGCATGATTTTATGGATTGTTTTGACCAGAAACTTAGTCTGTCCACAGTTGGAGGAGTAAATTGTGGCAATCGTGACTTTCACTTTTGCAATGTTTCCTGTGACCAATAGAGCCCGCCCTTCTACATCGGACCAGATCTTGGTTGCCTTGAATTATATGCCCCCTCTGATGAGGATCCCCACTCCTCCCTTTCTTAGGGGTTCTGATCCCCAGAACTCCATCCCGACCGTCTCCCCAGGATTTGCCGTTCTTCTCCCTTGGCATACTTTGTCTCTTGTAACAGGAGAACGTCCATTTTGGCCCTGCGGAATTCTCTGGATTCCAGTGATCTTTTAGTGGGTGAGATGAGCCCACATTGAGAGTCCCAATTCTAAGGGAATCCCGCCTTCCTTGCATCAATAGTCAGTGCCATTGAGTATTTTCATGGGGAAATCTCTTAGTCTGTGACCAGTATTTTATGTGTTCATCGTGTTCATCGGGATTCCCACTATATCAAGTATTTTGGACCAATAAAGATTCCACTTCAATCCCACCCCCTTGTCTGCTCTCCCTCCAACCTCCCTTCCTTTTCCCAATTGGTGGCGTCCGATCTAGCCTGGTTGATAGCACCGGTCTTGCATCGAACCACCTGTGGGGGTCGTTACTTCACACCCCTTGACCTAACATGATACCTCAATCTTGAATGAGCCCCCTGTGTGTCCCCCCCAAGTTTCTTTGTCATGGCCATACTGGAGTTCGAAAAATGGCCACCTATTCAAGTCACATCCTGAACAGTAGAGTAGATACATCTTACCAAGTTTGAGAGTGTTCAGTTGTCCCCCTCCGGGGAGGCATTGCCCCTCTGGTACTTTCTCGAGCCTTTCACCCGGTTCCTCCTGGGGTCCTGGATACGCCATCCTAGGTCTTCCTGTCTCGACTCTCCTTGATTGCCTTCTTCTTCCCTGGGTCCTATTAGTTCAGCGATGCATGCCTTAATTTCTTTTTCAGATCTCACTCTCATCTTGGTTCCTTCATGTTCAAATGAAAGGGAGAAGGGGTAGCCCCATCTGTATCGAACGTTCTTCTCCTTCAGCCATTTTGTGAGGGGCCCCCACATGCGCCTGAGGGCCAATGTTAGCGAAGATAGGTCTTGATATATTGACATTTGGGAACCCCTAGAATAATTGCGTTGCTGGTTCTAGTTTTCTCGATAACCCTAGCTTTGTCTTGGAAGCGATGGCATCGGGCTAGGACCAATCTTGGTCCACCTGGGGGGCCCCCCGCTCTTTGGATTAATTCTGTTTTGGGTTCTTCTATTGCATCGTCCGCAACTAAGAGCTTGATGATATCGTGGATCGTTTTCCTCAGGTCGTTTTCAGTTTCTCCTTCTCGTTCTGGAATCCCGAAAATGCGCAGATTGTTTCGTCTTTCCTAGTTTTCTAAATCGTCCATCTAACTCCTCTTCTCGTTGTTCCAAATCGGTTTTTCTTTGCTGGAGCTGAGCTTCCATAGTGTCTATGGACGCTTGGTTGTTCTCCACTCCGTCAAGCCTTTCTTCCATATTGTCCAGCCTTTGTGTGATCTTGTCTATCTTGCCCCCAATGTTGGCTCCCATGGTCTTAATTTCACCCAGTAAGGCTGCAATGTCCCCTTTTGTGGCTGTGGAGTCGTTTCGCGTGGTACCCATCGCTGTCATGGCAGAGTCGCTGGACCAAGTTGGTGTGGGGATGTAGGCAAATGGGGCTAGTTTTTGTCTCAGACTCATGTAACCCCAGGGGGTTGCGCTGGTGGTGCCCAGTGGACCTGGGGAGGGCAGGTTGGTCCAAATGTCAGGTGAAGACCTTTGGTGGATGTGGTCGGGCCCTCCTGGACACTGGGAGGTGGAGCGTTTCTCTTTGTCCCCTCCAGGAGGTTTATTGATGTTACCGTCTATGAGGGTTCCGTCATGTGCAAGAATGCGCAGCGGGAGGGATAGAGCAATAGTATTTCTTTAGTGTGTGATTTAGTATCCAGTTTTCTTGCACTGCTCTGTGTCTTGAACCGTTTATGTGGCGTATTAGGTTGGTTCCTTTACTGCTTGGTCAAGAGGGTGTCAAACCGTGGACTTACTGTGCCTCAGACCTATGGGAGGGTGTCTTCAGAATGGTCCCAGGAGAGGGCTGCGATGGTAGGGCCTCTGCCCGGTCCACTTCTATTGTGAGTGTACCAGCTTATGTGGCTGATCACCATGTGTTGTACACTTAAGGGAGGGAGGGTGGCGGTAGTGCTCTTGATCCCTGGGGTATGCCCTCTCTCAGTTTTGTCCATAGGGTCAGAGCGGGTGTGGGTCGCCTGCGCAGCCAGGGCCTCACTTACTGTGACCAGGTCTCCAGCACCTTTTGGGTCTACTGTAGTTGGGTTTGGTCAGGGTCCGGTTGTGTCTCAGGATATTGCGTTCTCAGGGCTCACTGGTCTTTTCCCCACTGGTGTACCCCCTTCTTGTGCTGTTGGGGTGGGAGCAGACGTTATGTGCTGCAATATCGTTGTCTCTTTGGATTCCCTGTGGGGCCAGTCCTCACTCAGTGAACTCAGTTTGTGTGTTTCTTACTCGCCTCTGCTCCACTCCGTGTCCACCTGGGCAGTACCATGTAGGTAGATGAGGTTTATACTGACTTGTATGGCTTCAGCAGGTCCAGAGTCTCGTGTGGCCGTGCAGCGCTTGTTTTTCTAGCAGGGTTCGGTTCTCTGTCGGTTCTGGGAAAGACAGGGGGCAATACTGATTTAGGTGGGCTCTCTCTTAGATCTATTCGGTAGGTCGCACTGGATGGTGGTCGATGTGCGGTTTCCTCACTTCACCTGCATTGAGAGGATATTCAGCTCGCTATTCACCTAATGTTAGGCCTGGCTGAGTCCCGTCTGAGCACCAGTGCAGGGCGTTAACTGGGCACCACTGTTTCCTCTCCCTTCTTTCAATTGGGTTGGGGGTGGCGGTAGTGAAGTGCCGCTTGATTTGATCTCTGAGTGTTTCTTGGGGGTCCGACCAAAGTACGATTTTATTTGCCCACTGTCCTTTCACTTTCCCCTCGCCCTGTCACTTGCACTCACAAATGGGAATACGTGATTGTGATTCCTTATGCAGCTGTAGTGCGGTGAAAGGTTCTATCCGTTCGTTTTATGCGTCGGGTAATGATGTGAGAGCGTTTGGGGTGAATATTCACCAAGTTGTGTGCGGCCGTTGGACTCACCGTCTTATGTAGGCTTGATTTTCAACTCGCCGGATTGCCGCGTGTTTTTGGTGGGTATGCTCCCTCTTTTGGGAGCTGCAGCGGGAATGGGAGGGCGCGTGTGTGTGTCAGGGGGCTCTTTGCGGTCTGCTTCCTCCAATCTTCTCCAGGTTGGGGGGGCCTCCGGCCACCCCTGCTGCACCGTCCCACCCCGCACTCAAAGGAACAGGCCTCAACTGGGCTGCGGAAAGCTAGAGCCGGCCTCTGAATAGACCCTCTGTGCGATGCACAGGCGGCGAAGGCAGAGGGTCGGATGTTCCGTGGTGAGAGACACCCACCTCTCGAGTCCGCTTTGTCGTTGGGGGTTTCTTCTATTCTTCCACTGCCAGCAACCGCCCCTATGTGTTATTTCTTGAGGGGCCAGCGCTCTACGTCAAAGCACGCGTGCCTGCAGGGTTTCAGTTTCGCTTTTTCAGGTCCAGCAGACCGAAGTTTTGGATGCCACTTTCGGATGGGTTTCTGATCCGATTTTCCCACGGGGGGTGGGGTGGGATCTTCCTCTAGCAGCTGCTTGATTTTCGTCCGCGTTGGGTGATCTGCAAGTGTGGGCTCAATCCACTTTTCGGAGCAGTAACGACAGAGCTCACACAGAGAGCATGTTTGTCTCTGCGCCCCCTGGTGGCCAATCCAACCCTGTGTCTTTTAATGCTTCAGCTCTCAGTCACCACGTCGGGATCCTAGCTCTAGGAGGCATATACTGCCATGTTAGGACCAATGGCGAGTGGTCCGAAAGGACCCTCGCTTTGTATTCTGATCGCACTATTTCTCCCGTCCTCTCCTGTGAGACGAACATATAGTCTAACCATGTGTAAAAATTGTGTGGGGCCAAGTCATGCGAGTAATGTCTATCATGTGGTTGGTGTAGCCTCCAAATATCCTCCAGCCGCAGGTCCCCCAACCGAGTCTTTAGTGTTTTGGCAGCGGGGGTGGGTTTGTCTGATTTCCTGTCTGACCTGTCTACCCTTGGTCCAAAGTGCAGTTAAAGTCGCCTCCCCATATGACCGCACTCCCTAGATATGGGCTCATTTTACTATATAGGGTCTTGAAATAAGCCACTGTGTCTTGGTTTGGGGCATATGTATTGATAATGCATATTTCTCTGTTTTCTAGCAATCCCCGGATTGCCACCATCCTCCCATTTGTATCTACCGTGGTCTGTAGCAACTGGATAGGGACAAGTGGTGCCACCCAAATGTTCACCCCTCTGGCATAAGCCAAGTACGTTGTACCTATGATGGTCCCCTTCCATTTCCTCTGTATCACCTCCTGCTTTTCCTTCATGAGGTGTGTTTCCTGAAGTAGAGCAATATCTATTTTCTGCCTTCTTAAGTACACCATAATCTTATTCCTTTTCAGCTAACTATTGAGCCCCCTAACATTCCAGGTTAATATCTTAAGGTCTCACATGTTTCAGCCATACCCAGTCCCCACCTCTTCTTCTCCATGTTTATACCTTAAGCAACAGCGCACATGTGAGTAAGCTCGTTCCCTGCCAATTAACACTGCAACTCCCCCAACTCCCCACCCGCCCCCCGCCCTTCCCGTTCCCAACTGTTGCCCAGCTCCATCCCTGGATCTCAGGTGATTCTGCATTTAGTCCTATCTCGGCTTACTGGTACTAGGAACTCAGCAGGAGGTTACCACACTATCGGTAACCTATCTAATCTAACTACTGGGGTGTGAGACTGAGACCGTTATATCTCCCGCACTTGTGCATCATTATATTAAGTGTGTCCGGATACTTGTGCTTAAAACTAGCTTTTTACTCAGTGTATGTGCTCTATCTTATATTCTAGTCCCAATGTCATAGTTATACAGCACTTCAGCCTCTGGAACCACTGACTCATTTCTCTGTTACGTTGTCCTTCTGCGTGTCTGTCCCAGCGGGGCTAGTCTGTCCATCCAGCTACTCTGTCGCATCCTCTGGGGTGTCAAAAAAAAGGGGCCCTGTTCCTGTGAAACACTTTCAGTTTCGCCGGGTACATCAGCATGTACTTAAAGCCCGCCTCTAGCAACCTCTTCTTCACTATCCTATAGTTCAGTCGCCTTCTTTGCACCAGGAGAGTATAGTCCGGGTATGCCATGATAGGCGCGGATGCTCTTTGTATTGTTCCTCCTTTTCGGAAGAATTCCAGGATCTAATTGTTAGCTCAAGATTTTAGCAATGATCAGTCTTGGGGGAAGTGGGGGTGCCTGGCAGAGGTTTCCTTGTCAGGGCTCTGCGCGCTTTCTCCACTGCAAACCCCTGGGTGAGTGCCCCTCCCTCTATTTCTTGCAATAGCATGGTCTCAATGTAATCCGTGGGGTTTGGTCCTTCTTCTCATTTCCGGGAGCACCACAATGCGTATGTTGTTTCTTCTGGCCCCTCCTTCCGCTTCTTCTGCTCTGCTTTCCATATTGCTCACTTGTTGCTGCATTATGTGGATCTCCGGGCCGTGTGATGTGCAGGCAACTGTGTTTGAGTTTGCTTCCTTAAGTTCTCCTGTGCGTTCCGCTATTTTCTTAACGTCTTGTCGTAGTAGGTTAACATCCTCTTGTACCGCTCCTATTTTGAGGTCCAAAGATGCTTTGATTTCGACCATTGCTGCCTCCAGTTTGGTTTACCACGCAATTTTCAGGTCCGCAATCGCATCCAGGATCTGTTGATCATTTCGCGCTGGTGCAGTGTCTGCTTGCGGGTTCCTGTCTCTATTTCTGGCTCCATCGGCTGATTGAGGTGTTTTTGTGAATTCCTCAATTGTTGGTTGTTTCCCTTTTGCCTTGGGTACCTTGGATGCCATCCTAGTGTCACCAGTGTCGGCTCACCGTTATTGGCCTAATCTCTCAGGCCCCCCGTCCCGTCCTGGTCCGTCTAGTTCTCGGATCTATTGGAGGCTGCCCCCAGGGCCTGCTGAATGCCGGGTGCTTCTTCAGAAATCAGTGCACTGTCACATGCCCAGGTTTAAATGTATCCGGGTTGTTCCTCTTTAGCTACGTTAGCTATTGCTTGGTTGCATGCTCCTTAATGTTAAATTTCTGTACGATTCTTGCATCCACCTTCTGCCAGCGTTGCACGCTGGTGTGTCCATCAGTTCTGCATGGGTACCTTGCTTTCAGGCTGTGGCCTAGCTTGGCTACCGGTTGCTTTTGAGCCTTATGCCTTAATTGTCTGCAACGCCTTCCCTCCGCCGTGCTCTTAGCTATGAGTCCTCGGGCATGCTGCTCGCCCAGATACAATGCCGCTATAAGTACCGGCACATTTTGTGTGTGTGCCTTGACTTATTGCTTATGTCGTGCCTCAGGCAGTCGTTTATTCACAGTGCTGCGTGTATCCCACCTGATTTGTTATTAAAACATCCTCATTAGCTGTGCTGGCAGTTGCGGGTACAGTTTCAGCTACATTTCCGGCCCCTTTAGCAATCGCTGTGCTGTATTCCAGTGGCTTTCCCCCCCCCCCCCGGGGGCTTATCGCTGCTGTTCTCCTGCTCGCTCAGCCTCACCTTATCTGGCCGCGGCTCCTCGTTATTCGTGTCTTCTCATTCGAGACCTCTGCATTTTACGAGACTGCAGCAGTAGCACACCTCTTTAGTTCACGCCGGCCCGTCGGCATCAGTTGCCACATTATTACGCCCGGGCACTCCTCTCTGCCAACTTCGGGAAGCGCGGCTCCAGCGGTCCGGTCACACGTATCTGCTCTTCCATCTGTCTTCCTTTGTTCTTTGTTCTCTGCCGCCGACCATTTTTGTTTCTGTTTCCACCGCAGCTTGCTATAATCTGCCGACGGCCAGTTTACGATCCCACACCTTCCTCAGTGGTCCAGTTTCTCTTCAAACGTGCTCTCACATTTCACACTCCTGTGCTTGTTTTTCTGTGCATGAACGCACATTGCATACGCACTTTTTTGCCCAGGATCTTCACGGATCTGCAAGGGCTAACGCGGAGACACGTCTCACTCCATGGCCTCTTGGCCGCGCCCCATCATGGCAAGGTTGTGCGTTTTCTGCAGCCCCTAGCTGTTACATGAGGTGTGCCTCTGCTAGCTAACCTGCCTGTAATGCTACCTATCTGATCTAATGTAACCCACCTTATTTTACTATGTAGCCCTGTGCTGCCTACCTGCCTGATTATACCTGTAGCATACCGGATTTGACCCATTGCCTGTGCATTTACTGCAGCCCCTGTAACATGAGGTGTGCCTCTGCAAGTTAGCCTACCTGTAATGCTACCTACATGATTTGACTCTGTATCGATCTTTTAGGACATTTTAACAAGTGCTACCTACCTGCCCTCACTCTACTATGCAATCCAACATGACGCGACCCTGTAGCACTTGTACCTATGCAACTATGATAACTACATTTGTAACCAATCTACATATGTTTCTACTATAACCGTCCTCTTAAGTACAATGGCTTAGATACCTCAGGGTTAGGTGCGCTATATAAGTGTCAAAATAAAATATATACATATATAAAATATAGGCGCCCCACCCCGTGACCGAAGTTCCTTTTTTCCATGCACTCTGCTCGCTACTATGAACAACGCTCTTAGCTTATTCGTGTCACGGCTAATCGCGTTGCCCACAGTGCGATGCCTGACTTCGGCATGGCGAGTGGCACGGACATGCCTGATTCCAACAGGGCGGACTTTGCGGACCGCTACCGTGTGTGTGGCGGTCTAGTTGTTGCGCCCCATCATGCTTTGCGATGTCTCCGGGACGGAATGCCGACGGCTTATCAACCTGCTCGTCCCGAACGAGGACGCGTTGCTACTCTCCTAGGAGCTGGCGAACGCTACGTGAGTTCGTGCTAGGGAATCTCTTACTCCCTCTCTTCGACCTTGCCTTTGTTAGCTTCTAACATTTACAACTGTGCTTCCTTTGATCTTTACAGACTTTTGTTGTGTGTTTATGGTTTAGGACGTCTCGGTGCCTTTCCCTCTCGTGAGTTATCCGCTACCCTTCGTTGAAGAAGTTGTTTCCTGCCACCGCCTCCCTCCAGCTTGGTTCCCTAGTGGTAGGCACTTATTTAGCACGGCGCATTAAGAGGGGTTTTGGTCTCTTCACTTGTGGACTCTTAGTGTAGTTTTTTGTTTTATAAATTAGATCCACCACCTTTTGATTTCATTCCTTCTGGACATCGGTTACCTCTAATCTTTCAGAGGGTTTCTGGTCATTCTCGGTAAGAGTGCCTTCAGGTCTTATCCTTGATTACAGGGGGCTCCGAGTTTTCTTTTCGTTTGTGTGTTTACTTTCCTTGTGACTTGCTCTGCTTTGTCTAGCATGCCCAGTCTCTTGTTCCATCCCTGGTCATCGATTATTCACATTTCAAGGCTTTGTTACTTACGGATCCTTTGGTAAGATTCCTGCTTCAGGGGTATCTTTCTAATGTCTAGGCAACTATAAGACTAATCATTCTGTCTCTCTATCTTTCATCAGCCGGCCTGGCATTGTTGCTCTGGCCCCGATCTTCTAAAGACCAGTCATCTCCGAAACTCCCGGGATAGCTTCACCTACATCCACGGGACTTCTCAAGGAGTCTACGTTCTCTAGCAGCTCCACAGGGTTTTATTCCCCAAGAGGGTTTCCCTGGGGACCTTCCTCTGCCCTGGCCTTTGTGCCGGTTCACTGGGAGTTTCTCGGGGGGAATTCTATTTATCATCGAACCTCATCATCCCTGGTTCCATTTCCCAGGTGAGAGACCTTTTTGTTCCTATGTAATCCTCACACGGGCTCTCTCAGCAAAGTTTTGTTTGTTAGTCATAACAGTTAGCAACGCCCGTAATAAGAAGTGACACTGTTTTCACTTGCCCCGGGTGAGGAATACATTTTGACTATAGTCTAGGATGGATCCACAGCAGCAGCAGATTCAACAATTGATTGCTGCAGTGCAATCCCTGACTAACGAGGTTCAGCAATTGCAACAAGACAACACCTCCTTGAGACAGCAGCAGCAGCATGCGTCTCAACAGATTGCACAACAAGCTAACATATCTCGCATCCCCCATTGTTCCGAGGTTCCTCCCGGACCTCTTCCGGGTGGGCAATTCGATGGAAACCCGCATGGGGTAAAGGAGTTCCTTGAGGCATGTGCGGTGCAATTTGCATTTAAAGAACATTTCTTTCATACAGACCGGGATCGGGTTGGCTACATGGTATCTCAGATGGTAGGACCCGCATTGGCTTGGGTTACTCCTTTAGTTACAAATAATAACCCGTTATTGGACTCCTACACCGCCTTCTGCAATAGCGTTCGTATCATGTTTGGGCGACAGGAGATCAGGGTTGCTTCACAAGAACATCTATTGGATCTCAAGCAGGGCAATCTGGACATACTGGCGTATATCACAAAATTCAAACAAATGGCCAGTGAGACCACATGGTCGGACGATGCGCAGGTCACATTATTTAGGAGGGGTTTATCAGAAGATCTCAAGGACGAGGTCTCCAGAGTTCCACGTCCCACCACTCTCACAGAGTTCATCGCCCTAGTGATGCAGATCGATTATCGTATGAAAGAGAGGATGACTGAAAGGAGAAAGGGTAGGGTCGCAAGGACATCCTTTGTCCCTTCAACCTTTAAACCCCCGCCAACAGAGGAACCTATGCAACTTGGTTCAGCGTCTCGTGGACCTTTGAGTCCAGAAGAGAGAAATCGCAGACGTAGCCTGGGACTGTGTATGTACTGTGGCGCCAGCTCCCACTCTGTTCAAAAATGTCCTATCGCTCCAGTTCGGCGGTCTGGAAACGCCAACGCCCGGTCGTAAGAGGAACCACGATCCGGGAACCTAAGTCTGGTCAAGGTTCCTCATATACTTCACATTCCTTCTATTGCACCAACCTTTCAACCACCAATATGTTGGTATTAAAGGTTTCCTTCACAATAGGAAGTCTCATTATACAGGACGTTCCGGCCCTAATTGATTGTGGGGCTGCGGGTAATTTCGTGGACGACCACTGGGCTGCTTCTTTAAAGATTCCACGTTTCCCTAAAGAGGAACCGATCCCGGTTGAAAGTGTGGATGGAAGCCCGCTGATCTCGGGTCCCATCAAAGAACAGACCGCAGCAATTCAAATGTCCATTTCTACCCATCAGGAAATTCTAACTCTAGATATCATACGAGCAGCTCATCATCCGGTGATTTTAGGATTACCTTGGCTCAGGAAACATAATCCGTTTATCAACTGGACCGCTGGGTCTTTCTTTCTGGGTTCAGAGTTCTGTCTGACACACTGCATCGGAAATCACCAAAGGGTCGCCATAGAATCTTCTCCTTCCTCGAATAATACTAAAGGGGTACATTCCCTCAATCAGATCGCAGGCCTCCCTGAAGTATACGAGAGTTTTCAGGACGTATTTCTGTCCTCGGAGTTTAACCAGTTGCCTCCCCACAGGAGAGACGACTGTGCTATAGATTTGATACCTGATCAACCGCTTCCCTTTGGCCGTATGTATATTCTGTCTAACACGGAAAAAGAGGTTCTACGAGAATATCTTCGCTCCAATTTGAAGAATGGACTGATAACAGAATCTACCTCCCCAGCAGCCGCCTCTTTGTTCTTTATAGCCAAGAAAAATTCTAAGGAATTACGACCCTGTATAGACTTCCGCGGTTGGAACAAGATCACTGTGCCCGACAAATACCCCATGCCACTCATCCCTGACATCCTTGAAGCAGTTAAAGGGGCTACTATATATACAAAGTTGGACTTAAAAGGAGCATACCACCTGATACGGATAAAGCCCGGGGACGAATGGAAGACGGCTTTTAGAACGCCGTTTGGGCATTATCAGTACAGGGTCATGCCGTTTGGGCTATCCAACGCCCCTGCTGTTTTTCAACGCTTTATGGATCATCTTTTTTCTGACCTTCTCTTACACAGTATGGTGGTGTACCTGGACGACATATTGATTTTTTCCTCCTCCATACAAGACCACATACCGCACGTTCAAGAGGTGCTTCGACGTCTACAACAAAATCATTTGTTCTGTAAACCCGAGAAGTGTTCATTTCATCAACCCAAAGTTACTTACTTGGGATACGTTTTATCCGCCCAGGGGATAGCAATGGACCCAGAAAAAGTCTTGGCAGTACGAGACTGGCCTACACCCGCATCTGTTAAAGATATTCAACGCTTTATAGGGTTCGCAAATTTCTATCGGAGATTCATACCTGAATTCTCAAAACTTACTCAGCCACTTACCAGTCTTCTTAAGAAAGGAGTCCTGTTTGTCTGGTCGGCAGCTACCGATCAAGCCTTTGACAGACTTAAGCAGTTATTTACATCAGCACCGATTCTTCTAACGCCGAACCAAAATCGAAGATTCATCGTGGAGACCGATGCCTCCCAACATGCTTTAGGCGCCGTTCTACTACAACCGGACGACCTTGAGCAGGAGAGACCTGTTGCATTTCTTTCTAAAACTCTTTTGCCTTCTGAGATCAACTACACGGTTCTGGAGAAAGAACTTCTCGCCATCAAGCGAGCCTTTGAGGAATGGCGACATTTGCTCTTAGGAGCCAAATTCCCGGTTGAAGTACGGACAGACCATCATAATCTCCGAATTCTTCAATACGCTCAAACCTGTAACAGTCGTCAGGCACGATGGGCTCATTATTTTTCTCCTTTCAGGATTACGTTTTCGTTTATTCCTGGCAGGGAGAATCTAAGAGCTGATGCCTTATCTCGCAAGGACCATCCTATTGACAGTCCTTTCAGACCAGAACCTATATTTCCACCATTGACCATGGGAGTGGTGGCAGCTCCAGATTTCCTGTCTCGCCTTAGAGCCCAATCTGATCCCATTGCTAAGAAGTCACTTTCATTGTCCAACCGATCAGTTCTGGTAGAGGAGGATGGATGTTATTTCATGGAACAAAGGGCCTACATTCCGACGCGTCCTCTCCAGAAGGAGGTTTTGGACTTGTGCCATAAATCCAAGGTAGCAGGACATCGAGGCTTCACCTCCACGTTGGATCTTGTTTCACGTTTCTTTTGGTGGCCTGCTGTTCGAAAGGACACCAAGGAATATGTGAGCTCATGTCCCACGTGCTTACAAAACAAGATACCCAGGCAAACACCCTTGGGAGAATTGGTCAGAATGCCCTTGCCTTCCCGTCCATGGCAAATAATAACCACGGACTTCATTGTAGATCTGCCCCAATCCCAGGGCTATAATACTATTATGGTCGTTATTGACACCTTGACGAAACTGGCGCATTTTGTTCCCATGATTGGGTTACCCTCTGCAGCTCAAATGGCACGTATTTTCATCAGACATGTTTTTGCCCTTCATGGCCTACCGGAAACAATCATATCGGACAGAGGTCCACAGTACACGTCCCGATATTGGAAACTCGTTTGTCGGTTTCTGGGGATATCCAGGGCTCTTAGTTCTGGCTACCACCCCCAATCGAATGGTCAAACAGAAAGACTAAATCAAACATTAGAAGGATACCTCAGAAATTACATCTCGGCGGCTCTGGACGATTGGAAGGACCTCCTCCCCCTCGCTGAGTTCGCGTATAATAACTCTTACCATTCGGCCATACAAACATCTCCTTTTCAGTGCTCTTTTGGATTCAGTCCAACATCTTTTCCCACTATGAAGAGGTCTGACACTAAATTCCCAGACTTAAACAAACTCACGGAACAAATCCGTCAAGGACACCGCTCCGCGGTTATCGCTCTGCGCCATTCCCAGGACAGGAGAAAGTACTTCGCTGATCGTCATCGCACCCCAGCACCTGTCATCAAACCCGGAGATCGAGTATGGCTTTCTTCAAGGTTTCTACCTAGACATCTTGTTCCGTCTAAACTCTCTCCTCGATATTTTGGTCCCTTCCGAGTAATCGCCGCCATAGGTTCCGCGGCTTTCAAACTCTGTTTACCTGATTCCTGGTCAAGAATACACCCAGTTTTTCACGTGTCACAATTGAAGCCCGATAATCGCAGTGCCTTCCATCCCAGGGTTACAGACTGTCCTGCGCCCGTAATTCCCGATTCAGGGCCTGAATATGAAGTCAAAGAAATTTGCGACTCCCGATATCACCGGGGTCGTCTCCAGTACCTAATTGACTGGAAGGGGTACTCGCCCGCTGATCGTACCTGGGAACCAGTATCTGCCGTCCGCGCTCCTCGGCTGATTAAAAGATTTCATACGAGACATCCTGGCAAGCCGGGAGGTGCCAGCCCTAAGGGGGGGCATACTGTCACGGCTAATCGCGTTGCCCACAGTGCGATGCCTGACTTCGGCATGGCGAGTGGCACGGACATGCCTGATTCCAACAGGGCGGACTTTGCGGACCGCTACCGTGTGTGTGGCGGTCTAGTTGTTGCGCCCCATCATGCTTTGCGATGTCTCCGGGACGGAATGCCGACGGCTTATCAACCTGCTCGTCCCGAACGAGGACGCGTTGCTACTCTCCTAGGAGCTGGCGAACGCTACGTGAGTTCGTGCTAGGGAATCTCTTACTCCCTCTCTTCGACCTTGCCTTTGTTAGCTTCTAACATTTACAACTGTGCTTCCTTTGATCTTTACAGACTTTTGTTGTGTGTTTATGGTTTAGGACGTCTCGGTGCCTTTCCCTCTCGTGAGTTATCCGCTACCCTTCGTTGAAGAAGTTGTTTCCTGCCACCGCCTCCCTCCAGCTTGGTTCCCTAGTGGTAGGCACTTATTTAGCACGGCGCATTAAGAGGGGTTTTGGTCTCTTCACTTGTGGACTCTTAGTGTAGTTTTTTGTTTTATAAATTAGATCCACCACCTTTTGATTTCATTCCTTCTGGACATCGGTTACCTCTAATCTTTCAGAGGGTTTCTGGTCATTCTCGGTAAGAGTGCCTTCAGGTCTTATCCTTGATTACAGGGGGCTCCGAGTTTTCTTTTCGTTTGTGTGTTTACTTTCCTTGTGACTTGCTCTGCTTTGTCTAGCGTGCCCAGTCTCTTGTTCCATCCCTGGTCATCGATTATTCACATTTCAAGGCTTTGTTACTTACGGATCCTTTGGTAAGATTCCTGCTTCAGGGGTATCTTTCTAATGTCTAGGCAACTATAAGACTAATCATTCTGTCTCTCTATCTTTCATCAGCCGGCCTGGCATTGTTGCTCTGGCCCCGATCTTCTAAAGACCAGTCATCTCCGAAACTCCCGGGATAGCTTCACCTACATCCACGGGACTTCTCAAGGAGTCTACGTTCTCTAGCAGCTCCACAGGGTTTTATTCCCCAAGAGGGTTTCCCTGGGGACCTTCCTCTGCCCTGGCCTTTGTGCCGGTTCACTGGGAGTTTCTCGGGGGGAATTCTATTTATCATCGAACCTCATCATCCCTGGTTCCATTTCCCAGGTGAGAGACCTTTTTGTTCCTATGTAATCCTCACACGGGCTCTCTCAGCAAAGTTTTGTTTGTTAGTCATAACAATTCGTTTGAACAAAATTTCTTGCTATGCCTCTCAAATTCGTCACAATGCAGGATCTGATGAGGTATTTGGGGTCCAAACCCTGCATGGATTGCGGCCGCAAAATGTCTTTGTCAATCCTGCACTGCATATGCCTTTACTGCCTTGGTGAAGGCCACAACGCACAGGACTGCATGTCGTGACAGTCAATAGACTTGAGGCCACTCCGAGAACGCGAATCAAAACTGTTCACCTTTTTTCACAAGGAGAGTGGGAATAAGTGGACGTGCTCGAGGTTGCTGGGTGCATGCTGCGTCATCATGGAGAAGTCTTCTGTCCGGAAGGACAAAAAGAAAAAGAAGCCCTGCAAGAGGTCGAGGTCGCCCGGCGGTTTTTCACGGTATTGATCCTCTTCAATGAAGAGGAGCCACTGCTCCAAGGAAGTACAGGAGGAAGAGGCCCTGAAGGTACCTTTACCGACCAAGTGCTCTTCACCAGAGGAATGGGAGGCTTTCTGTTTGAGATGCTCAACATCTTTGTGTCTACCACTACCACTGACATCTTTGGCCCGACGCTTGCTGCTGCTGCTGCGTCGGCACAGTCGGCTTCGGCCCTGGCGCCAACGGCTCCGACCAAGTTGGCAGATCCCACCACGCTTGGAGGAGCCAGCAGGGAGAACACAGCGCAACAAGACAAGATCTCGAAGAAGGGACCCACCGTTCCATCGTCGGACATCTGTTCCCATGCTTATTATGGTCCTGGCCCAATGGTGCCGTCGGGCACGTGTCGCTAAGGAGTTCCTTCGCTCCTAAGAAGAGCATATATGTCATATTTGGAGAGCATTTATGATGAAGAGTATGATGATGTCCCTTTCTGGCTGGAGCACTTCGACCACATGTAGGTTAGAGACTTCCCAGAGCAGTTTTACAAGGAACAGGGTGACTTGGTGGCCCTAGCAGCTGAATTGCAGGAGGCAAGTGGCCTGGATACCTCGGCAGAGGTCGATATTATGCCTGCTGCCACCCCTGGTGTTAGGCAGAAACCTGTGCAGTTCCCTCTGGGACCACTGCAAAAGATTTAGGACTACAGGTGTTTGGCATTAATCCCACTGTCTGTACCACACAGATTCACTTGTTAGCTGTGGCTGAGCAGTCAGACTTCCCTCAAGAGGAGTTAGGCAGTATACAGAGTATTCACAATAGGTCAAAAGAACACAGTAGAACAAGTAAACACTGACCAGAGCTTGGTGTAAAAGAGATATAAATTATTTATTTAAAACCACATCTAGAAAAACACACAGGCACTAATAGTAAGCAATTCAAAAACACGGTCACTAAAAGATATACACTCCCTTAGAAGAATTTTAGACAAGTCCTAAGTAAAGCCCCACTTATTTTCAGACAGCGGTGAGCGCTTAATGCAGATGGCACTCTAATAATTCGTTTTAAAAGGGAGAGAAAAGCAGAGTATAATATGAAACAGATCCCAACACTTTCATAAGAACAAAACAAGAGAGGAAGGCAAGTAAAACCGTGAAGTTAGAGTTCAGAAGGCCAGATCCACTTTAAGAGGATCAGAACGAAATGTGTCCAAGGTCACACGGTTGAAGTGCACAAGAGTCTTGTAAAGGTTCAAAAAGAGTTGGACCAAAAGAAAGGGACCAGTTAGAAGGTCAAGGCGGCCGGCCCAGTCCAGAAGGTTAAGGGATTATTATTACCTTGTAGCAATCTTTAGAAAGGGAGGCCTGGCGGACACGGTACCTTAAAGTGGTGAGAATACTCCAGCGGGGGCAGTTGTTCCTGGCAGCGGATGCAAGTCGGTGCTTCGTCCGGGGGAAGAGAGGATCTCGTCGGGGAGGAAGACAGGAGTCTGTTGCACTGCCAGGGAAGAAACCAGCCGCAGAGTTCTCAGGTAAAAGGAGCAGTCCTTTTATTCGCGGTCCAGTGGTAAGTGGCTATCCGGTTGCCGGGGTGCTTGGCACGGGCAATTCGACTACAAGACGTCCTGGGATGCGAAGGAAAGAAGGTAAACTGGTTGTGCCCACCAGTTAGGGGAAGAAGCCTCTCCAGCCGGGAGATCTTCTCTGTCGTCGGGAAGTGGTGAGTCGTTTCTGCAGGGCTCCACCGGTGGTGTCGTCGTGGTAGGTCGGCTCAGCTTCTCCCTCGTCGGATTCTCAGGTCCTGTGGCGACTTCTGAAGTTCCAGTCCCCAAAGCCCTGCTTTTATGCAGCAAACCCCCATTCACTCAGCCTAGCTGTCAATCAAACATGCTAAGTGGTGAGCCGGTCGGATCACAACTTGGGCCAATCACACAACAGTGCGACTTGAGTTACCAAAGTAACTCACTCCAGGGTGCCTAAACCCCCCCCCCCCCCCCACGCCCTCTTTGGTACCCAGACAGAGTGGCACCACTTTTGGAGGCTTCTGTGGAGAAGCCCGCCAAAAAGTGGAACAAAGGGCTCGACTTGGGTTGGAGTCACAGAAGAGAACACAAACGCCATTTTAGAACCGAGTTTTGGCAAAAAATACCAACCGGAGAATTAATAATAAATAAATAAACCGGCTATCGTAATTAAATAAATAAAGATAGTAGCCTCGAACAATGGGAAAATCCCATAGAGAAATATTCGCAGTTGAATATAAAAAGTAGTATCCACTGCCACCAGCCAAAACCCGATCAGGGGGACGGAGACGTGCCCCCTCGACTAACAGACCCCAGGGCAATCGAATTGCCCCAACCAGTACGTCCACAATATGATGGTTTGTACTGGTTTCTGTTCATAATTCGGGACTAATAAAGCCAATGGTGACTTTACATGCCCTGGGAGACAGTAGTCAGTCCCAGGGTATGGAGTCTATGGTGGGGTGTCACTATGACACCCCTGTGTTACTGCACAGAGGGAGCTGTGTAACACACATAGTAAAAACACATGAGACCCTATGGAGTAAAGGACCCCATAGCCCATAAAACACATAAACAGTCAAAGGAACACCATAATCATGTCCAAGAGTGGGAGAAAAAGAGTCTCACTCTTGGCAGGAGAAAAAAACAAACTCCAGAAATCCAGCAAAGCTGCTGGGGGACTCACTAGGTTAGGAAATTCAGCCTAAAGAGAGAATTCTCCCTAACACCTGGCAACCCACAAGTGGCTTTTCAGTGCATGATAGCGAAGATGGTCAACTCCCATGGGCCGTTGGCTCCCTCACGGCCTAAGTTGCAGAACGATCTGTGCGACATTCTTAACAAGTGTCCTAAGAAGGAGACTTTGCTCCCTTTCAGTCCGGCTGTGTAGTGGTCTGTGGTGGAACTGTGGGCCAAACTGGCATCAGTCCTCATAGTGGACCGTGTCCTGGCCAAGAAGCACAGGCCGCGCCTTCGGGTGCCTTTTATCTCTCCGCCCACGCTTCTTCAGACAGAGAGTTTGGTAGTGTAGGCCACTACAGCAAATCTCAGGACTACCTACTTGCCATTGTGGCCCCCTGGACGGGGAGTGCAAAAGGCTGGATGCATGGGGTAGGAAGCTTTTCAGCTCCTCAAGCCTAGGTGTCAAATGCGTGGTCTCGTTGCTGGTGAGAACGTGAAGACTCCCCTCCGCTCCAGGTCTTTATTGACTTTATTGTCCAGGCTGCAAGGTGGTTAGAGGGCAGTGTGAGGAAAAGTCTCCCAACTCACGACTCATAGTAATTTGAGCTGAGAAGTTTGGGAAATGACACCCCACACCACGGAACAGCTTCCCCGGAATTAATGTGGTGCAGGGATAGTGCTGAAGCACTGGCCGGGGAAGCCACTGGATCACAGGTATTGCAGATGATCGGCAGTAAAAGCACAAGTTCCAGAGTAGATGGTAGATTCTGCAGATAGAAGCCACAGCGGCAAGAACCAAGAATGCAGGCAAAATAGCAGGCAGGGATCAGGTAACAGAGAAAGGTCAGTAAAGAAAACAGGGAACTGACTGGGCAACCAAGTAGGACGGGATCAATTTGCCTTAATTGTAAATGGATGCCTTGTTCTCTTTGGTTCTGCTTCATACTGTCTTTCTCTTTCACTTTGTATGACCAGCCTCTAGGTCATTGACAATTTCCTCAATAATGGGTCCTGTCTATTCACCGATAAACACTGTTATTTCTTTCCCTTTTTTATTATTCAAGTGTGGTTTTACCTCACTTAAGATACATACCAACACTTTGAGGTATGGTAAATGTACTCAGAGCAGACCTACCATCATTTTTTACTAAATACACATATAGCATGTAATAAAATACTTCCCATTGTGTGCTAAATTTCTGGAAAAATAATAATTCTACATTTCATGTACCTACGGATGTGTGTGTGTGTTCTTTGGCACATAATTTCTTCTACTGGGAGTTGCTTATCACCCAAACCCGTTGTTTGATACCAAAAAGATTTGCACAAATTAATCGCATTGGTACCAATATGTGGCAGCAGTTCCTTTGTTTTTGATATTTGTATTACCACACTGCTGCCTGTCCATCAGGGCACCCCAACCTCGTTTTTATTTGTTAACCAAGGAGGAAGGGCAAGAAGGAATGCGGGCGGGCCAGCCTGGGAAGTCAGACAGACTGCAAGAATTCCAACAAGGGAAAAGGCAAGGAATGAACTATGGAGTGCGTTCAGACGCGTGAGTTCTCTGTGCAGACAGCGTTTTAATACTCTTGTGCTGCGGGCTGCGTTGCCATGGTACCGCATGGCGCTGCCCTCGCTGTGCATGCACGAGGGACCAATGTCGAGTCCTGGTGCATGCTTGCTAGAGGCAACATGGCTGAGCCCTGCATCAGGAAGCCGACAGAACGCCGGGCATCAAGGCAGACTCCGAGTCCTGGAGCTCGACCACCAGCTTATCTCCCCGCCCTCCTATGGCCCAAACGCCATTGGGAATAGAAGACCCAGGTAAGTGACCACGGGTCACAGCGGTGACGGGCATGAGGCCTGACACCTTGCCCCCCCCCCCCTCCGGGAGCTCTTGGCTTACAAGGATGAAGACGATCAAAATTCTGAACCAGGCGAGGGGCATGAACATTGCATGCAGGCTCCCAGGAACAATCACAGGCTGAGTACCCTTTCCAGTCAACCAGGTAACGAATGCGGCCCCTGATGTACTTAGAATCACAAGTGCTCTGGACCTTGTATTCCGGCTGACCGTCAACAAGCACTGGCAGAGGACGGGTCGGGGTACGTACAAAAGTGTCCTTAAAAAATGGTTTCAGCAGGGAGGCATGGAACACAGGATGCACACGTCAACCATCCGGCAACTGCAACCGATAAGCCATGGGTGAAATACAGGCTAGAACACAAAATGGACCCAAGAGTCGATGGGCCAATTTGACAAGCAAATTCCGAACAGGCAGATCTTTTCTGGACAACCACACCATATCGCTGACGTTATAGGGAGGCAATCTGCTGCCAACTTCTGTTGAGCTTTGGCTGTTCCCAGAACTGGCGACACCGCCTGGTCGACCTGAGCGAGATGATGCAGCCAATCCTCGACTAAAGGTACAGTATAGTGTCTGGCAGGATGAAAGGCATCTTTTTCGGATGCAGGCCATAATTACAGAAAAACGGACTTGTCTTTATTGAAGAATGGCAAGCGTTAATGTAAGCCACCTCAGCGGTATCCAAGTTTTCACTCCAGGTTGACTGTAAAGCATTCGCATAGCAACGGAGATATTGCTCCAGGGTCTGATTGGTCCGTTGGCCATTACTTTATGGATGGTATCCAGAACTTAGTGCGCAATCTATACCCAAAAGACCACACAGAGCTTCCCAGAAGGTGGGAAGTGAACTGAGGTCCCCTGTCCGAAACAACCTTCTCAGGAAGCCCATGTATCCGGTAGATGTCATGGAAAAAGGCCCAGGCCATTTGGGCCGCTGTAGGCAGCGTGGCAAAGGGAATGAAATGCACCATCTTAGAGAAGCAGTCTTCACCACCATGACACAGGCGTATCTGTTAGAGTCTGGTAGGACCACAATAAAATATGTGGCAATGGTATGCCAAGGATTGGGCGGTTTCTCCAAAGGTTGTAGTAGACCAGCGGGTTGCTTACAGTTGGTCTTGTTTTGTGCACAGACGTGACACTGAGAAACGTAGTCTTGCACATGTTGACGCAATCCTGGCCACCAGAACTGATGTGACAACAACTTCACCGTAGTCTGTATTCCACAATGACAGAAGACTCTAGAATCGTGGAAAAAGGACAACAACGTAGAACGGAGGGCCCCAGAAGGTATATACAGGCAATTCTCCCTAAAGAGGAGTCAGTTTCTGAAACACGTGTGTTAGGCAGAAACCTGTGCAGTTCCCTTAGGGAACACTGCAAACGATTTAAGTCTACAGGTGTTGGCAGTAAACCCACTTGGTAGCAGTCTGCACCACCCAGATTTACCTGGTAGCTGTGGCTGAGCAGTCAGACTTCCCTCAAGAAGAGTTAGGCAGTATGCAAAGTATACACAATAGGCACTCCGATACAATAATACAAGCAAACACTGATCAGAGCTTTGGTATCAAAGTATATAATTATTTATTTAAAAACACAGTTTGAAACACTCCAGCACTCTTATTGTAAAATATTCTAAACACAGTTACTATTGTAATATATACACCCCTTTTTCCTTATCAGATAAGTCACAGTAAAACACCACTTATTTTCATACAGAGGTGAGCGCTTAACTAGATTGCACTCCAATAAGTTTGTGAGAAAGGGAGGGAAAAAGACAGAATATGGAAAGGTACACCACTCTAAGATTCAGGAACACTATTAGCAAGGCAGAAGAGCAAAAAGTCACTGGTGAGCCAAAGGCTGGGCCCCCTCTTAGAGAGAGCAGAGCACAAATGCGCCCAAGATCACACAGTTACACTAGGCTTAGAAAGTCTTGCAGAGGGTTCAAAATTAGTGTAGAGAGGCTTAAGAAAGTTTAGCCAGGGTGTCCCAGACTAACCCAGGTTCGAAAGCCGGGGGCTAAATCTACCCCGTACAGTCGGTAGCAAGGGAAGCCAGGCGGGACAAGTACCTTAAGTGGGAAGGATCCTCCAGCGGTGGCATTTGTTCCTGGTAGTGGGTGCAAGTTGCATCGTCGTCCAGGGGAAGAGAAGATCTCGACTTGGAAGAAAGATGAAGGTCGTTGCACTACCAGGGCAGAAACCAGCCGCAGAGTTTTACAGTTAAAGGCTGGTACCTTTGTTTCGCGGTCGTGGTAAAACGTGGTATCCCGGTTGCCGGGGTGCTTGGCACGGGCAAGGCGGCCACGCGGTACATCGGGAAAGCGAAAAGACGGTAAACTGGTTATCCCCACCAGTCAAAGGAAGAAGACTCTCCGGCGGGAGATCTCCTCTGTCGTTGGGAAAAGTGGTGAGGCAGTCCAGCAGGGCTCCACCGGTGGTGGTGTCGTGGCAGGTCGGCTCAGCTTCTCCCTCCTCGGATTCTTATGTCCTGTGGCGACTTCTGAAGTTCCAGTCCCCAAAGCCCTGCTTTTATGCAGCAAACCCCCATTCACTCAGCCTAGCTGTCACTCAAACATGCTAAGTGGTGAGCCGGCCGGCTCACCACTTGGGCCAATCAGGATGGAGTGCGACTTGAGTTGCCTAGGCAACTCAGTCCAGGGTGCCTAAATTTCCCTCCACCCCTGCTAAGTACCCCACACAGAGTGGCACCACTTTGGAGGGATTCTGTGGAGAAATCAAACTGTGAGAAGAAATAGGCACAACTTGCTTGACGGCTGTTGATACAACGGATGGTCTTGGGGTACTGTAAATTTCAATTATGCCTTCGCACTTCTACCTTGTGTACTCCTCCAAAAAGATGTCGTCTCCACTCCTGGAATGTTTTTTTGATAGCCAGGATTTCTTTCTCTATGACCGAGTAGTTCTTTTCACATGCTGTCAGTTTCTGGGAATGATAAGCGGTGTGGTGTTCAGCAGAGGTTTCGGAATTAAATCACATTCCCAGAATCCCTGTTTTCCTGTTTTCTACCCATATACTCCCATTCATTCTTCTCAGTTTCCCTCTGATTATCATTTCCCGAAATCCCAGCCTACTTTGGCGAAACACTACCATCCCCACAATCCCCTGTCTTCATTTCAGACTAATAATCCCAATTATTCCAATTCTTTTCACCAACCCTACAACCTCACCCTTCTGAGTTCACCAAAACCCCTAGTACGAGGGCTATGATTCTGTAGACCTTTTCCCCTTCCTGCCTGTAGGATGTAGAAACTCAAACCCCCCTTCTTTTTGACCCAAATACTTTCTCACACCATGACAAACAATGGACTAACACTGAAACCGTTCACCTGACATGTTCCAAAATAAAGCTCAGGCAGAGTCAGGCAATTGACAGTAATCACACACACCTGACAACCCTATACTTTCCCCACAGGGATAAAAGGCGGAGTACAAAAGCGCACTTTGAGCAAGGCCGAATTTATACGAAGAAACAGCTACACCGAACCAGCAGTTCAAACGGAGGAGAAACGCGGCGAGACTTTGAAGGACGACAAAGGGGGAATTACCCTTTCCCTTTTCAACTCAGTCCCGCAAAGCCTCTGAGAGGGAAATCATAAAACCGGGAGTTAAAGCTTGCGTGTGGAGGAGCAGATGTCAACGGTGCACGTGGGCCTCATGCATTGATAGCATAGGCGGGAAGCGTGCTGGCTACCATAGTACCGTCCCTGACTCCAGAGGAAAGACCAGCCAACGGGTTCAACACAGCCGGTGAGTCGGAGGAAGCTGATAGCGAACCAATGTGTGTTGAGCCCAAGGTTGCAAGTGGCAACATTTGATAAACGCAAGAACCTGAAACAAAGAGCTCGTGTATACCTGAACTTTTGTGAAAGTCCAGAGAAGGGCCAGCTGCAGAGTGGTCAGGGCGCCGTAGGAGTGCTCAGTCGAATGACTCTAACTGGCCTCTTTTTGTGTTGAGAACTGTATAAGAAGGCCTTCGGAAAAGGGCAACATGAGATGTCAGAGTGGTCCTACAAAGGTCACGGCAAATCCTTTGTACAAACAAAAGTCTCTGATCCATGATTGAGATAGAAAGCTAGGGGAAGGGAACCCCGCTTTCTGGGAAGATTGTGAACTGTGAAATAAGGCCAGTGTGAACCCAACAGAGGGATGCCGCAAGAAAGCCAGGAGAAGGAAAACCCTGCTTTCTGATGAAAACAAGCAAAACATGAACTGTGTTAGAAATGTATGAATTGTGTTAAAGAAAGGCCATAGTGAACCCGACGGAGGGAGGCCTAAGTTTCAGTGTTCAGATAAAAGCAGAGTGAACTGTGAAATTGACAAGAGTGAACCCGGTGAGGGTTGTCCATAATCAGAAGCTGTTCAAAAGGACATTAAAGCTCTAGAAAATTGCAAAGCTGCATTTGAAAGGCGGTAGTGAACCCGACGGAGGGAGGCCCAGTTGCAAGAAGGATCCGAGCCTGGCAGAGGGAGATCCTAGGGGTGAAGAGCAATCCCCAAAAGTGCAAGACTGCCAGCAGAATCTTTGTTGTGTTGGTCCAGCAGGCCTTCTGAGGCAAGAGACTTGGCCATTTAAGGTTCTGGTATGGTTGAAATGGAATTGTGAGCCTCGTGCTGGAGAGGCCCAGGAGTGTGCTGTGCTCAGGAGTTCCACCTTGTCCCATACTTGAAACGTGGGCAATAGAGACTCAGCCCTACCATCCTGACTTATCATTTTGAGAACACTTCTTTCTTTTCTGGTGAACATTTTCCCACGCTCTTTTTTTGTAACTTCGTGGTAAGCATTGGCAATAGTTTTTTTTTTCTTTTTGGTATAGCCCCTTTTTATTTGACAAGACGCTACTAGGACTGCCTAATTATTTTTTGATGGTTGTAGCTTGCTTCCATCTTAGCTTTAGGTTTAGTTTAGGCGTTTTTCTCACCCATTATAAAGTTCAATAAACACCCTTGAACTGTGATCACGTGTCTGTCTTTACTATTGCCATCATGAGTTCCTTACAGGAAGTAGAGCTCTGTGGAGAGACAGGTGTTAATTGCTCACAAGCAATCTTCTGAGCCACCCCCTCGGGTTGAAGACCCCCAATCGTTAGGGAAACCCCTAAATCACCCAAGGGAATCTCCTGCTATGCTCCCCTGCACATGTATCCAATTCTACATGTACTCACCCAACTTGCACTCTGAGGCCATGGCTGCTGCAGGATCCGCTGATTGTCCTCAGTGCTTTCTCAAGGGCTGTGCTCTGTCCCTCCCTCTCCCTGGTACTCCTCCACTCTTGCTCCACCACCAGCAGCAATCTACTGTGAGTTAAGTCTGTAATGCGAATCGTTCCGCAGCCCGGCACTGACAACGTAAAGTAGCTCCTCTCAGAATGCAGAACCAGAGATCCCAGGCGGCCACATCGCATTTGTACGAGCCGGGAGAGTGTCCAAGCTAAGAGACGTCAACGTGGGAATGTGCAAGACACTGTTAATTCCTTTTAAATATTGAGGTAGATCCCTTCCATGCAAAAGATTGTTTACATTTTTGTTTTATTAAAGGATACACGTGACACTGCGTGGGCTTGCCCGACCTGAAGCTTAAAGATGTCCTCCAGCACAAAAAGGGGACTAGGATATCTTAGTTCAGGAAGATACATGGTATCTTTCCCATTCAAGATGACTGCTAGTTTTGGCTTGTTCCAGAGAGCTTCCTTAAAGACAGTCATACAAGATGGCTGCCTCCATGGAAGAGCTCAAAAGTGTTCTGAGATGGGCAGGAATGGGTGGGATTAGCCATAGGAAGTAGCATGACGAGGGGCAGAGAGTGGGAGGGATTCAATAACCTAACAACTGTGTATCCCTCCTCAAATGTCATCTCCATTGAAAAAGCATTACAGGCCCTCAATCAAAGGCCATATTTGAAGCTCTTATGTTAAAGATCTTATTTTAATGACAATAGTTTTGGCTTAAAGATAGTGCTTTCAGCACCACCTAATAGCCCTAGTAGCCCAAACTAAAAATGGCAATATTATAAAACATTTTCAAAAAAACTAGGTTATAAAAGATGAATTCATCACATAGTGCACATTCAATATCTAAAAAACTTTAAAAAGAAGTTTAACAATCATCTACATTCCTGGTGGAGAGAAAATATATTCTCAACTACCCAGAAAATAAGTTTTCCTGTTGATTTAGCACTGCAAACAGAATACATAGCAATGCATCCCTACCATACTACACTTTAGTCCTCAGTAGCCTTACATAGCACCATGGCATCAGCAGTGCTACGTATGCCATACGTTCTTAGTAGAGGTGTAAGATATTAGGCTCTCAGACTCTGAGTTTTAGGGCAAAAAAAGGAAATGGGCAACACTCTGTTCACAATTAGTGCAAAGTAGGCATACAGAGTTCCTCTGCCCCCATGACGGAGTATATTTGGGCCCCTTCAATGTGCCCAATCTGAAGGTGATATACAGTGCGTGTGCAATGGGGGGTTTATCAGGTCCAAATATGTTTCATAACCAAAATTACATTTTATTCTCACATAGTTTGGGGCAAGCTTAAGGTTTCTGCATGCAACAACCATGCTCTCCTTAATAGATTCTTCATATATTTTTCTTTTGTATGCTGAGTGTTTTTACCACGTCTATCTCCTCAGGGTGTAACCAACTATCCTGTACTTTCAAATCATCAAGTACTCCCTAACATGAGCGTCCTCGAGACTCGGCAAATGTATCAAATCGTTCTAAAAGATCACAAGTTCTGTATTCTGCCATAGCCTTAACCAATAAAGAATGGGTTTAGAAGCAGCTATCACATCAATGTGGCACATATCGACTGCTAGATATAGCAGGGCATTGGGTGTACTCTGAGGGAGCCATAAGAGACTCCAATTTGCTTTCTTCTGAATTCAGTAGTTTCAGGTTTGTTTATTTATTTATTGTTTACTTGTTAGGCGCCTATACAGCAAGTAAATACTGTTTCAAAGCACCCACAGGGCAAAGGGAGGGAAAAGAGTGTGTATCACATTAGTAAACGCAATTTGGAGAGAAGGGGAAGGAGGGGGTAAAGAGGAAAGTCTTGAGGAGCTTCCTGAATTTAAGGAAGTTCTGCTCAAGCCGCAGAGAGGGGGGAAGGCTGTTTCATAGGAGGGAGCCAGCGGAGGAGAAAGATCGGCCACATACTCTGTTTAGCGAAACGCTTTAAACACAGAGAGTTGGTGCCAGAGGAACGTAGAGATCCAGTGGCAAAAGAATGATTACAGAAATCAGTGAGTGCAGGAGCAAGAGAGCCAATGTTGTCCTTGATGGTCCTGTATAAGTAAGGGGAAACCTGTTTAGATGAGACCTTCATGGAGCGGACAACTTCAGTAATTCTTCAGGTGTGACAAGGGAGAGGGAGGAAGGATGATGGTGAAGTGCCAAGGGAGGCAAGAGGAGTGGGAAACGTTGGGAGGGTGAGTAGCAAGGGTGTTCAGGATGTCCAGAGTTTTTGTGGAGAAGTGAGTGGCCAATGCATTTCAGAGAGCCTGGGAAGGGGAAGTGGAGGAGAAGACTGCGGAAGGGTTGGCTAGTTCCCTGCAGATCTTGAAAAGTTCAGCCGTGTTGTTGGATGCACCGGAAATCCGTGCCTGTATGTGGGCTCTTTTCTTGGCAAGGATGGAGAGTCTGTATTGCCTTTGGAGCAGGCAACAGGCCAGTTTGTCAAAGGATGTGCCAGAGGTTTGCCACTTACGTTCGGCCACTCTGCACTTTCGTTTCAAGGCTGCAAGTTCAGAGTCGTACCAGATGTTACGGTTAGAGGCGGGTTTCAGGCGGATCCTCATGACTGGGGCAAGAATGTCAAGGGTATTGGTAATGGACAAATGGGGATTGCTGAGAGCAGAGTCAGTGGTAGAGTCAGAGGTAGGGGGTGAGGTGGGATGAATGTGGAGGTGAAGGCAGAGGCTGACACACGTTTCATCGGGTGAATGTTAGTGTATGCGGTTGGCAGGGCTTTTGGGGGTATGGTCAGAGGGCCAAAGGGACGCACATGGGAGGAGAGGAGAGGAGAGAATGGGCTGACCAAGAGAGAGGGGTGACAAGTGGGGAGGAGAGAGAGTGAGAGAGAGGGGTCAGACTGAATGTCTATAGAGTGAATGCCCCCAGAGTTTCACCCTGCAAAGGGCGGAAGCTCTGGCTTATTTCCTGTAAAGGTTAAAGGCTAGGGATAAAGCCCCTCTCCCATACCTGTTAAAAAATGTGTGGGTTCCACCACTGTACTTCTCCAATGTGACAGTGGACTTAGTCAATTGACTCGAACAGTTCCCGTTTTCTGAAAAGCGTGTGCCAAGGTAAACATGTGTTTCCATTTGTTCGAGCGTTATGCCCTCCACCCTGATGTCAAGTTTCAATTGTTTACCAAGCTTGGGCTTGAACACCATGGTTTTTGTTTTATCTGTGTTCAGGCTCAACTTTGATTACCAGCATTTCCTCTCAAAAAACGCCAGCAATGCTCTCAGCCCCTGAGTGGTGGTGGACAGTATCACAGCATCATCTGCAAAGAAGAGGCTGGAATATCTCCTCTGGACCAGTTTTGGGGGGGCCTTGCCTTCTAGGAGCAGTGATTCGATCGATAACCTCCTCTCTCTCTCTCTCTCTATATATATATATTATATATTATATATATATATATATATATATATATATATATATATATATATATATATATATATATATATTACATGGCCACGGTAGTGGCCATGTAGTTATGGTTAAGTTGCTGTTTCCATAGGAAGAGCACTTTTTGGGCGGCTTATAACTCCGCTCCCCCTGGACGAATCATCACCAATCTTTGCAGTAATATGGGCCACTCTGAATTTGTGTGCAAAGTTTGTTGAGGATTCGTCCAGGGGGAGCAGAGTTATAGGGGGGGGTCCCAAAACGTCATTTTTTCCCATAGACAGACTGGGGGAAAACTTTGCGCACGGCTACAGGCGAAACCGCTGGACGGATTTTGACGAAATTTGCGGGAGGTCCAGGGGCTTGGTCCAGAAAGTGTGTTGTTGTAAATTTTGTCACCGTACATGCAGTACGTTTATTTATAATTAGGAAAATGTAGGTCTGAAATAATTAGTGATATCTATGTTCGCTCCGCGGTCACACTTCCCTGTTCGTTCAACTAACAAGAAACCGATTGGCTAAGGGGTTGCCGTCATGACCGCGTACACGAGACGTCTCTGCCCATTGGCTGCCGCGAGACGTGTTCTCCATCCAATATTTTTTTTTTTAAACTTTAGTTTTTATTAGCATTTTTAGAAATAACAAACACTTTCAAGAACCCAAGAGAAACCCCCCCTACCCCCTTCAACCCCCTACCCTCCCCCTTACCCTGTGTCCAAAAAACCTATATTTGCCTTGGGGGAATGTCAATGATCAGTCCATCGTCTATACCGTGGAGATGATGCAAGTTGTGGCTTTTCATTGGACGGTCAGATGCCGCTTTTCCCTGGGTCGTGGGCTCCCTGGCACGTAGTCTCACCTTTCGGGGTCTGTCTTGGTTCATTCAGGCCAGAGGCCTGGCGTCAATATCAATGAACGTCCCAGCCCCAAGACTGCTGAACACCATACCAGTTTGTGAGGAACATGCTGCTTTCTTTGTTCACCATCGCAGTTAGTTTGTCCATCAAGAACATGTTTTTCACTTTTAGCTGCCAGTCCTCTTTGGAGGGGGGCTCAGGGCTTTTCCACTTCTGGGCAAGGGCCACTATGCCCGCCCTCAGCATGGTTTCCCACATCCTAGGCTATCAATATAGCTCTGTTTCCTCTGGGGGGAGACCTAACAACATTGTTAAAGCATTCAGTGGCAAGCGCTCTTCTATTACCTCTGCCATCCAATCCCGCACTGAGCCCCAGTAGTCCTGAATTTTCGGGCAGAGCCACCACATGTGTCCTCTGGTGCCCGGCTGGTGCCCGGCTGTCCACAACCTCTCGGAAACCTAGGCAAGACCCCCATGATCTTGTACATGTTGGACACCTCCTCTTTCCTTGAGGTCGCCAGATCGAGGAGTTTTTCGTAGGAGGTCAGCTGTCTCCTCAAGTTCGGGCCCCATGAAGGGTTGCAGAGGATGCCCTTCAGGCGGAGGTATTCGAAGATGGACAGCGAGTCTCTTCCGAGAGCCTCCCTGAGTTCCTCATATGTTAGGAATTCCCCTTCTCTGAACAGCTGCCCCGGCCATTCCATTCCCTTGTCCGACCATTCCTGCGAGTGCCGGAACCCCCTGCTTCCCAGTCTAAGGGGGTGGCCCCAGAGAGAGGTCATTGGAGACGGCCAGGTGGTGAGGTGAGCGGCCCTCTCTCCAGATGTCCCAAAGGACTCCCAGGGTCAGGTGGGACCTTAAGTGTTGAGGGATCGACCCACGAGGGGCCCACAAGAGGTCTCGTACCTTCAGGGGATGGGCGTCCATGTCTTCCAGGTATGTCCAATACGTTCCCATTCCCTCTTTTATATGCTCCAGAAGGACACGTAGTTGGGCGGCGCAAAAGTAGCGGTAGAAATCCGGGAGCCCAAATCCCCCCTCCTCCCTAGGCAGAGACAGAGTGGTCCTCCTTATTCTCGGGGTTTTCCCCTGCCACACAAAGTCTTGGACCCCCTTTTGTAGTTCTCTAAAAGTCTGAGCTGGGATGTTGGTTGGGAGAGCCGTGAAAAGGTAGAGAAGCTGTGGTAAAATATTCAATTTTACTGAAGTCATCCGGCCATACCACGATAGGGTCATCTTGTCCCATCTCCTCAAGTCTGACTTGATTTCTGCCATCATGGGGTCATTGTTTGCGGAGCTCAATGTCGAAATGTCTCTGGTGAGGAGAACACCCAGATACCGTACAGCGGCCTTCTCCACTTTGATCCCATGAAACCAGTCTAGAGGATCGAGCCCCGGGTCTATTGTCCTCATAGGGAGCAGGACGGATTTAGCAGCGTTTATCTTCAAGTCTGAGAAGCGACCAAATGCAGCTAGCAACGCCAGGAAGGGGGGAAGTGATGCGCCAGGGTCCACCAGGTATGCCAGGATGTCATCTGCAAACAGGGACAGTTTGAACTCAATGTCCCCCCTTCTGATCCCCTTGATGTCCGGATGAGCTCTAATTGCTATTGCCAAAGCCTCTATCGTGAGGACGTATATCGGGGGGAGAGAGGGCAGCCCTGCCTTGTCCCTCGGGAGAGGGGAAATGGTTCGGACAGGCTCCCATCCATTTGCCGTGGGTGTCCTGTAGAGGGCGGATATCCAGCTCATAATGTGGGGGCCGAAGCCCATCCTCTGGAGGAGGAGCCCCATGTATCGCCACTCGACCCTGTCAAAGGCGTTCTCCGAGTCCAGGGAGAGGACACTCGCGTTCAGCCCCGACCTCTGGGCAAAGTGAAGGAGGTCTATTGTCTTGCGAATATTATCCAACCCTTGCCTACCCGTAATAAAGCCCACTTGGTCACCATGGATTAGTTTTGGCATAATTCCCTCCATCCGCCTCCCCAACACCTTGGCCAGAATCTTAACGTCAATATTTAACAAAGATATGGGGTGGTACGAGGACATTCCGCGGGGTCCCTCCCCTCCTTGGGCAGGACTGCTATTATGGCCCCCATCATGGACTCGGGGAGGATGCCGTCTACCAGGACAGCATTGAAGACTCTCGCCAAGAACGGAGCCAGGGTAGAGCGAAATCTTTTATAGAAATAGATAGTGAAGCCGTCATCCCCGGGGGAGGTTCCCACCCTTATCCCGCCTATCACCTTATCAATCTCATCCTCTGTCACCGGGCCCTCTAACCCCTCTGCCATCTCCCGCGAGAGGGATGGGATTTGTATGGAGTTTAGGAAATCCTCTATCTGGGAGTCGTCCCCCTCGTACTCCGAGGAGTAGAGGGTTCTGTAGTATTGGCGAAAGGCCTCTCCTATGTGGGAGGAGTGACGGCCGAGATGTCCCTGGGTATCCCTCACCTCTTTCACCCTTCGACTTCTCTGGACTTCCCTTAGCTTCCAGGCTAGGATTTTATCAGCTTTGTCCCCTTTCTCATAGTATTTTTGTTTCACCGTTAAGAGGCTCCTCTCGGTTTTGTGTAGGAGCAGATCTTTAAGTTGAAGCCTGTAGTCCTCCAGTGCAGCCATCCGGGCCCGCTCTATAGCTTGGTCCAGGGAGCCCCCCGGCTGGAGACAGGCTATTTTACCCCGCATGGCTTTCTCCTGAGCTTCCCTCTCCTTCTTCTTCATGGAGCCTATTTTTATGAGGACTCCCCGTAGGGTTGCCTTAAAGGCATCCCAAAGTGTATGCATGGCCACCTCCCCGTTGTCGTTGAACTCGAAAAACTCTGTTATGGAGTCGAGGATTTCCTGGGCCAGTGCCTCGTCTCTTAACAGGGCATCATTGCATCTCCAGCGCCCCCTACATTCTTCACCCCAACCCAACGCTAAGGTGATTCGGACTATGTCGTGGTCCGACCAGGGGACTATTCTTGAGAACGAGTTGTGGATAGTTGAGTGGTAGGAGAAGGAGGGGGTCCCCACCCTGGGAGATGGGATCATATCCGACAGTTCCAGGTCTCTGTTAACCCTTTGGAAGTGTTGCGCCATGACCTCATCTGTGTGTCTGAGGTGCTGGGGGCCAACCCGTCTTCTATCAATAGTCTGGTCTAGGACCATGTGGAAGTCTCCCCCCACCACCAGTGGGCCCTGAACGAACAGTCTCAATTTGTCCCCTATCTCCTCCCAGAATTGGGCCTGGCCTTCGTTAGGACAATACACTACTGCTAGTGTCAAGGGGGACCCCTGCAAGGAACCCCGCACCATCAAGTACCGACCCTTGGGGTCTCTCTGGATGGCCTCCTTTTCAAAGACTGTATCCCTTGCCACCAATATGGCCACCCCTCTTTTTTTGGTCTTGTGGGAGGCATGAAAGACTTCTCCAATTCTGCCCCCGCGCATTCTGGGCTCTTTTCCTTTTGCCCAGTGTGTCTCCTGCAGAAAGAGCAGTTCAAGATTCGCCCTCCTGAACTCCCTATGGACCAGGGATCTCTTTGTGGGGGTATTCAGCCCCCGCACGTTGAGGGTGCCCACACCCAGGGCCGGCCGGACATCAACCATGATCTGTGTTTTCCTCTCTATTTGCCACTGTCATTGCATCATTGCTCCCTTCCTGCTCCCCTTGTTTCATCTTTTGGACACTTTCGGGGCCTTCCCCCAACTGCCCCATAGACCCTTTCCCCAACAAACAAACCCCAACTGATTCGTACACCCCCTCCCCCCACCCCGGCGTCCAGCCAGATAGTTCTGCCATTTCTGGCATTTTGGCCAGACCACCAGCCCGCCTTCTACGGCCAGGCAATCTTTTCACAAGCACCTATTTTCTTGAGCCCCCTCCCTTCGTCCCCCCGGTCGGCCCCGCCTTACTTGCATTGCCCGGGGATTCAGGGTACTGCTTAGACTGCAGTGTCTCATTTCCAGACCACCAGGTGGTCATGCCCCATTTCACGCCCCATGGTCTGAGCTCCCGTGCCGAACTCGGCCGGGATACCCTGCGCTCATCCTTCGGAGTCATTCCGTTCTCCCTCCTTTGCCGGGGAGGGAGTGTTCATCTTCCTGAATTTCCTTGGGCCGGATTCTTCCTCCTTTCACTCGACGGGACCTGGCCATTCGCTCTACCCAGGCGGGTACCGTTGGCCCCCTCCGAGGGGCCGGGTCCGTCACGTAGTCCTGGATGGCACCCTTGATATCCTCTTCGGTGGTCAGCGTCGTCTGCTGGCCCAGGTATTCGATAGTTAGACAGAAGGGGTAGCCCCACCTGTATCGTACCCCCTTATCTTTTAACAGGTGTGTGAGGGGGCGCCACATCCTGCGCTTGGCTAACGTATATGCGGAGAGGTCCTGGAAGATGGAGACCTGGGAATTATTATATGTGACTTCCTGAGCTTTTCTGGCGGCCTCCAGCACCCGAGTGTTGTCGGCGTAACAGTGGAACCGGACCAGAATCGATCGAGGTCCACCCGCCCGTCCTTCCGCCCTGTGCACCCGGTCAAATATGAGTTTGGTGGTCATCTCCTCTTCGAAGAGGAGGGCTATAATGTCTCGCACCACACAAGTGACCTCTCGCTCCGTCTTCCCCTCTGCCTCAGGAACCCCAAAGAATTTGAGGTTGTTTCTCCGTTCTCTGTTTTCAAAGTCGTCCATTTGTCTCGACCTCTCCTCCTCCCGTCTTTCAAGGGAAGATAACCTCATGTCCATCTCCACCTCCAGAGTCGCTGAGGATGACTGGCTGGATTCCACCTGAAGGAGCCTATCCTCCACCTTGTCTATTATTTGGCCAATTTTTTCGAACTTTTGGGCAAAGTCCGAGCGCATGTCTCTTATCTCCTGCAAAATGGAGGCAAAGCCCCTTTCCATTGCCTCCGCCGAGGGCGCCGAGGCTTCAGACTGGGCCATTGCACTGTAGTGGGGCGGGCTGAGAGCGCGGGGCCTGGATTCTTGGTAACGGTATTTTTGTAGCTTCCTCTGCCAGCCCATCTGTTTGCCCGGCTTACCGTTAAGTGTGTCTCGCTCCTGCGGGGGCTACAGAGGCACCTGGCGGGTCCACTGATAACTCGCTCTCCCCTTCCCGGGCCTCCCGGGTGCTCGAGCAGATGCTGTCGGGCGGGCACACGCCCCGCCAGCCTCAGGCGGGGGCCTCACACCCAGAGCGGGGGTCTTTGGGGGTCCACTGCGCACTCCAGGGGGGGCGCCTCGTTCCCTCCGGGGGGGCCGAATGCTCTGATCCGCCTATAGTGGTGGTGGTCATCAGGCCCGGGGAAAGGCGGGAGGGACCCCTCTTCCGCGGATCCTCAGCAGTTCACCCCGCCCGATCGGGGGCCGCAGGAGAGGGTCGTCGCTGCACCTGCAGGTGTTGAACTCGGTCAGCGGTGGGAGACAGCTTCGCTGTTCTTCTGGTTTCTCGCGTGGGGCTCCAGTCCCGGCGCGGAGGTAGGCCTCTGGATTAAGTGGCCTACTGCTCCTCCCCCGCCCAACTCTCCGGAGGCGGTTTCGCCGCCAAGGCCGCAGCTCTGGATCTCAGCCTTCCGGGGGGCTACCGAAGCCGATGTTTTTCTCGGTGGGGGCCCCGGGGGTTAACTGCTCGTGTTGGCTCCTTCGTTCTCTGCAGGGGGATCTCGGGGGGGCTCAATCCCCAGTTCGACCTGGCCGTTGGCGGAGCGCGAGTTTCAGGCTGCCATTTCTTGTGCGCCCCCTGGTGGCCTCTCCATCCGATAGTTTTGATGCGCCCGACATCTTGGATCTGCGGAAAGTGGAGAAACAACCAGCGTACACATGCTTTTTTCATTACCCTATTTTGCTGTGTCACAGAGCATTGGGAAAGGTTTACACAATAAGAAATGGGTGATCTATGCATTTGTTCTTCAGCCGTCATGATGCCATTTCTATGGGCACCTTGTCCGTACAGTAAATGTGGGGGGTAATAACGATAGCACTTCAGTCCATGTAGTGGACAGGAAATTTGTAACTCGTGAATGCACACGGGTATAGGTAGGCAACATTGAAATTGACAACATGCCTTGAACGCATTCTTTTTCCCAATGGCTATTTTTATATTCATAAGAATGCCGTCATAGGTGGCACATGCTACAGTGGTAGTGGCCAGGGGCTACAGTCGTAACATGGGTAATTAATGCACTTGTTCTGGGGCCGGTTGTCATGATGTAATGCGTGTGGACATCTTGTACGCACAGTACACTTATATCTACTTAATGACATGTGTTCTATGGCATCCTTGTACGAACAGAAAAGGAGGGGTCCAATAAGGCTAGTATTTGAGCCTGTGCACTGCACAGGGAAGTTGTGACATTTGTAAGGACACGTATGGTGTTAGAGAACATTGAAATTGGCTACATGCTGTCAATACATTAGTGTTTGCAATGGCTTTTAATATTCATTAGTATGCTACCATGGTTGGCACATGCTACGGTGGTTGTGGCCAGGGCCTAGAGTCTTGGATGCATGGCCGTCGGCCGAAGGATTTACGTCTTACTTCCAAGACTCTAGGCCCTGGCCACAACCACCACCGCATGTGGCACCCATGCATGCACCCCTTGTGTTGTATTTTAATTGGCAAGTTGAGGGGAGTGCATGTAATGTTGGGTGCATGGCCAAAGGCCATGCACCCAAGAACAAAGAGGTGGTTGTGGGGAGATTCTGCACAGTTGGGTGCAGGGCCGAAGGCCATGCACCCAATAGTACACTTAAACCTACTTTATGACATATGTCCTGTGGCCTCCATGTACGCATAGAAAATGAGGGGTCCAATAAGCCCAGTATTGCAGCCCGTGCAGTGCATGGGGGAGTTGTTAGATTTCTGAGGACACGTGTGGTGTTAGGGAACATTGAAAATCACAACATGCCATGAATGCATTAGTTTTTCTAATGGTTATCATTATATTCATTAGTACGCCGCCATGGGTGGCACATGGTACGGCGGTTGTGGCCAGGGCCTAGACTCTTGGATGCATGGCCGTCGGCAAAAGCTGAAGGGCTTACTTACAAGACTGTAGGCCCTGGCCACAACCACCGCCACATCTTCCACCCATGCACACACCCGTACTGTTGCGTTTTCATTGGCAAGTTGTGGGGAGTGCGTGCAGTCTTGGGTGCATGGCCGAAGGCCATGCAACCAAGAAGAAAGTGGTAAGTACTAGACGTGGAAGACACTGCACACCCATCCCATGTAAGATCTACAGACATACACCTAGGAGGGAAGCCTCTGGGCAGAGGTACTGAAGGATAACATACCTATAGAATAACCCCCACTACCACACATCACCGAGCTGGTTGTGGGGAGACGCTGCAGTCTTGGGTGCATGGCTAAAGCCCATGCATGGAAGACTGAAGTCATAAGCAGTGGAGTTACATGTTCATATGGGTGTGGTGGAATGTGGTCGTTGTTTTCATGCCCTACTTTCTTCACTTCATGGCTGCAGACGATGGTCTGAAAAGTAAATTTATAAGCTGCTAATTTACAAGGACCATGTTTTATATATGCAGCAATGGTTGTGGATAGGACATGTATTCCTTGAAACTTGGTTGAAAGGCGTAGGTGGTAGGTTACTCACTGCGGACAAAAGGCCAGCCTACAGACACTGCAGCATATTACTACCATAGATTAGACGAGTAGATTCCCATGTGTAGAAAATGCCTGGCAATATACTTACTCCTTACTTTTTTCAGAATCTATAACCTTTTTTAAAATTGGTTATCGTACTTGGCGGAAGTATCACTTTTTCCATTTCTGTGAAGAAAGAAAAAGGTGTGTTAATGTTTGCAGTTTTCCCACATTTGCCACATTGCATAATAGACAGTTACCTTTTTTTTTTTTAGACCCTCATATTTAGTTTACCAACCAGTGTACTGTGCAGTGCGCTCAGTTTCTGTGTTTGCTTTGCTAATCCTTGGGTCTGGGGAAAAAAATCCTTGTTGGATTAAAAAAAACTTTAATTTGTTATGGAACTAAGTGCTTTATTTTTTTACTTTCAGTGTTTTCTTCATTTTTCAAAACAATGTTATGTTTGTTGCCTTCCTGCCCATTTTTAACAACAGTTGGTTACCTGTAGGCGTATTCTAACTGAGCATTTGTTCCTACAGATTTTTGATACTCATTCATTTGTGTCGTTGTTACATCCTGTTTCCTTTATCTTTCCCAATAATGTTTTCTTTGTTGCCTTCCTGCTGATTTTTAACAACACTTACCTATAGGCATATTCTACCTGTGCATTTGTTTCCAACGATCTGTGATTGCCATTTATTTGTGTCAATTCTTCCATCCTGTTGGGTAGTTAGATACCTTTAGGCGTATTCTAACTGTGTATTTGTTCCTACAGATTTGTGATACTCATTCATTTGTGTCGTTGACATATCCTGTTTCCTTTATCTTTCCCATTAATGTTTTCTTTGTTGCTTTTCTGCCGATTTTTAACAACAGTTAGATATGTTTAGGTGTATTCTGCCTGTTCATTTGTTTCCAACGATCTGTGATTATCATTTATTTGTGTCATTCTTCCATCCTGTTGGGTAGTTAGATACCTGTCGGTGTATTCTAACTGTTTGTAGTGTTTCACTTACTTTGTTGACAATTTTGAAGTACACATTAATTCATAAATTTTGGCTTCAATAACATTAAATGCGCATTTGTTAGGTTAGCTGGCAACCTCTGCTTTAGAGTAATGGTGCTATCATTACATTCAAACCATCCAGAATTTTTTTAATGTATGCAGTGTAGTGACCTGCATTGGGTGTAGCTCCTGCATGGTAGATTATTCCTACTGTTGTAAAGGTTTTCTTGTCAAGTGACACTTGACCGTGTGTAAATCCAGTTAGTTTGCAGTTGTTTTTGGAGCCATCTGCATTATAACGTAGAAGCATAAGTATTATGTAGACACTATGTGATTGTATCAGTAAGGTAGAGCGATTGTCTGAATTGCAAATACTACATAATCTGCCATGGTTTGCATTTTGTACAAGTTGCTGAAATGGAAAGCTCTCACAATTTGGTATGGAAATATACACAAATCGCTCATTTGGGATTTCTTCCTGTATCACTTTGTTACAGAGAATGCATGTATGTTTCCACATGTACGAAATTTGAAAGATTTCATTTACAGGTATGCTTTTGTTTTCCAATACTAATAGTATGTACATTAGACATTCTTGTGGATCTTCTTGTGAGCTCATATTGAATCTCACCATTCCAGCACAGTCGTCCAATTGTTGCCTTACTCCATGAACACTGTATGTGTTGTCAGGATTGCTTGTTGCATTTCTATGCAGCACTAACATTTGCAAACACACTTTTCTTTTACCACATTTCACTTGATCTGGAACAGGATATTGTTTCAGGTGAGCGGTGTACAGTGAATGCAATCTATTGTATTCTAGAATGCAAGGAATATCAGCTTTGACTTTACTTGAATCAAAGTTTATTAGCAATAGACCGTCAAGTGTACGTAAGCATGACAATGCTACGTAGCTCATTCCTTCCTTAAACACTTTCTTTCCTATATCTATCAATGCTTTCTCTAGGGTAAGACCTTGGGATTTATGAATGGTAACTGCATATGCAAGAGTTAGAGAAAATTGCTCTCTACGTACATACATGTCTTTGAAGAGAAGAAATCGAGCCATTGAGCACCGTATCCTTTTCACTTCTGAAACTTTATCAAAGCGAATATTTACAAACTGAATGCTGCTATCACGTGTGTATGATTGAAAGCCAACAACTGTGCCCAGTGCTTCATTAACTAGCCCTTGCTCTATGTCAAGGTTACGTTTAAGCATTACTCTACAATTTAATGATAATTTCAATACTTTTTCCAAACCCGCTGTGTTGGAGATTGAATTTTCTAAACTATTTAGTCTTTTGTGGCTTGCTCACACATGGGTACTGTCGTACCATGTATGTCTAGTTTGTCTGTGCCGCTAATTTCTTTTATTGGTTGCATTTCTTTCTTTAGCATTGTTTCATTGAATTTGAAACAGCTTGCAAGAGTTGGCATTAAGGCCATACAATTGACATGTTTGTGCGCTATTTGTTCCATAACATCAGTTGCACATGCATGATCGCCATAAAGTGCATGTATATGCCGCTTTTTCAATACAGCTTGTGCTTCTTGCGATAATACACCAACTCTAATACATTTTAAGATGTTGGCATAAGTGAGATCCGCAAATTGCCGCATGTTCTAGGTTAATTCTCTGTATTGGAAATGTTGCCAAAGGTTAACATTACCTATGCTACCAACAGTTTTCCAGCAGGGTTTGTGGCCTGCGTTTTAAGAAATCGGTTCTCCTTTTACTGGTGTCAATTGTAGGAGATCTCCGAAAACGATAATGTGTTTCCCTGCAAAGAGTTCTTTGTTATTACTTTTAAGTACTTCTTGCAATCTGAGATGAATCAAAGCCAACATTAGATTGGAGACCATGCTCACTTCATCTATTAGCAGCATTTTCATTTAATTCAATACTCTACGTAATTCCATTGCAGCTTCTGCGGAAAGTTTGTAGTAATCTAATTTATTTTGATGCTCTACTGGAAGCAGTAGTAATCAGTTTAAAGTCACACCGCCTATGTTGTAGGCAGCTAAACCTGTGGGGGCTGTTACAACAGCTGACAGTTTGATGTTTGTCAATTGTTGGAGGAACTTGCTGATAATTTTGATTAAGAATGTTTTCCCTGATTCAGCTTCACCACTGACGTACAGCAATATAGGTTTGTAATTTTGGCAGGTACATTCTTTATTTTCGTGTTGAACGCCATGCACAATTTCTTTTGTTTCCTCTGCAAAAATGGTGCACTGATCGTTGTTAAGTTTTACTTGTTGTACAGCCGGTTTATAGTCATAATGTCGAAAAAAAAATGTTGACAGACAAAAATGTCGAAAAAAAATGTCGAAAATAATAATGTCGACATCCTATACTTATAATGTAAAAAGTCATTTTTTCGAAAAAAAAAATGTCGACATTTTTTTTTAGACATTATGACTATAAACCCTTAAATCTATCAACACCTCACCCAACACCCTCCTGCCACCCCCCCAACCACCCTCCCACCCCTCATATGCAACACATACCAATTATATATTTATTTATTTATTTATTTAGTCAATAATTAAATCACCAAAAAAAGGATCATTTACTATGGGGGGCCCCCCCCAACCCCCCTCACCCAAAACCCCCCTGCCACCCCCCACACCCCCCAACCACCCTTTCACCCCTCATACTCAACACATACCATTTATTTATTTATTTATTTAGTCAATAATTAAATAACCAAAATAAGGATAATTTACTATGGGGGGGACCCCCCAACCCCCCTCACCCAACACCCCCCTGCCACCCCCCACACCCCCCAACCACCATTTCACCCCTCATACTCAACACATACCAATTATTTATTTATTTATTTATTTATTTAGTCAATAATTAAATAAATAAAAATAGTATCATTTACTATGGGGGGGTCCCCCCCGAACCCCCCCTCACCCAACACCCCCCCACACCCCCCCAACCACCCCTCATACTCAACACATCTTATATATATATATATATTTATTTATACAATAAAGTCAAAATTTCGAAAAAATATCGAAAAATGTCGACATTATTGTTTGTCGACATTATTTTTTTCGACATTTTTTTTTCGAAATTTTGACTGTCGACATTTTGACTGTCGACATTATGACTGCACACCGTACAGCCAAGTCCTCTGTATCTTCTTGATACTGATAAATGGTGATTTCTACTTCTGCAATAGCAACTTCAGCCTCATTTGCTATTAGTGGTTGTCCTAATGGTTCTTGACTTCCTGTTACAGAAGGTTGACTACTGTCGGAAGAGTCTTTATCTTGTTGGGCTTGAATTTCTTCTTCCTGTTGCTGCTCATTGTGTAACATTGTTTTGTACTGCGTAAAGTTAACATCCGTGATAGTGCTTTCATTTGCTTTGAAAGCATCTTCATAGCACTCATAATTATCTAGTATGTGTTCCTCTTTTCTCCATGGTTTGAAAAGTTGTAACAGAGACATGTAATATAGTTATTTCTGTTGAGGAGTTTTTAATGACAATTTCACATGATTAATTAAGCTTTGTTTGTTAAGTTTCCCTAAACTCCCTTCACAATCGGTCACTCTATATATACATTGTTTGCTTTCATGGGGTTTTACATTATTTGTGTAGGAAAAGTTTAGAGCTATGTGGTATAGACACATGCTTTCCAGAATTGTACTCCTGTTCGGATAGTATGTGTCCAGTAAATTGTTTTTTAGAATGTCTTGGCTGTTGGGATAATTTCTAGCAATTGTTTCTATGTCCTCATATGATTTTAGCACTCTTTTTCTAGATTTTGCAGGACCAAGACTGAGCCATACTATGTTGTCTGACTTTCCATACAAAGCAGTGCCGGTTAAACGATCTACTGCTTCCTAGGCCCACATTTTCTATGAGAGAGCATTTTTATGCCTAGGCTGTACAATTTCTGTGATAATGTTTTGTCTGATGCTAGGTTTTCCTAGGGTTCTTGAAGCTCTGTTTTTTTCTGCTTTTGTTAAGTAGGCTGTAACATATTGTGCGACAGCAGTTGAATTGTCTGCAATGTACTGCACATCTATGTTTGCATTCCATAATAGGGCAATTATAACATTGTAATCATTGATATATTTTGATTCCTCCCTTCTTTTTATGCAATATGTGTTTTTAGGTGATGTACCTTTAACACTATGTCGAACTGAAGACATGAAGTTGTTTAGTTCACCTGTTTCTGTAACTGGTCTAGGGAAACCAAAGCGGCATTTGGTGTAGTATTTATCTTTGTTTTTGTATTTATGGCGACAATATTTGTCACATTTGTGTCTTTGAAATTGTAAAATCTGCTCATGCAGTTCACTATGTGTTTGTTGTGAAGGGATTTCACATGTGACATATTTTTGGATAAACTGCAAAACAGTGCTATCACTGTCGTGCCCAAATTTCGGAGCACCTTTGATCCATAACAGCATTTGAATATGTGGTGCTCCTCTCGCTTGATATTCTTTTCTCCAAAAGAAGTGTTGCACTTCTCCAAGGGGAGGAACAGTTTTATTGCAAATAAAGTGTAGCATTGCAATGAAGCGATGATGGAAATATCTTGAGACATTAACTGGATATAGAGAGCAGAGTTCTCCAGGTGTTAATATATCTATGTTATTTTTGTTGCTGTTTGCTATGCGTAGGAACTCATGTAAATCTTCCCATGCATATTCTGCACAATTTAGGGTAACAAACCAAGTTGGTGGTCCAAGGTTTCTGCAAACATATTTGTTATACTTGATTGTAAAACCTCATCTTTTTCTTGTACTTTTTGGATTAACTGCGTAGCTGACATATTTTGAAAGTGCGTTCCAGATTTAAGAATGTGTGCAACTCCATAACATAGTGTTGCTAATTCACTTTCATAGAGTAGGTTGAATAGGTATGTATTCTGATGCCCCAATCTGAGTTGGTCTATCATCGTATCTCCCACCTTTGCCAGTAGGAAATAGCAGTGGAAAAGCATGTGCTTCTATACTTTTTTCCCAAATACTCATTGGTGACCCTTTGGTTTGTCGCATTTGGTAAGTTTCTAGTGCATCATCTATACTTTCATTGGAATGCAATGGATGAATTGTGTAATGGTCCAAAAGAGTGGATACTGTAGCTGGATCCATAAGTTCGAATTGCCCAGTTTCTGATGGCACTTGAATTATTTCAGTTGTTTGCCTTAACCTTTCATCTATATTTATTTCCTTGTAGTACTCATTGTTGTCTTTTAGATATTGCAGTGCTTGTGTAACTTTGTGTAAGTCTACTAATTGTTGCCAAATTGTTTTATCCTTTGTTGGTACTCCATTTACCAAGACTATTAAAGAATGCTCTATTGAACGCTCCATTCCTAGAGTGTGCACATTCTCCGTTAGATCTAATGGCAAGTAAACTACTTTGCCACAAATTCCTTTCACCAATTCAGAGGAAGGTAAATTTGCTGTTTTTGGATGAAGGAGTATAATTGCTTGAAATGGATGAACTGTTGAATTATTATGCTCTCATACAAATTGAGCTGTTGCAGGATTTTTGGTAATGGAAACAAATCCAAATTATTTGTAATTGCACGGAAGGAGTGTGGTTGTTGTCTAATTTTGCAGTACCGTAACTGCAACATATTAGGCATTCAGTTATTTCATATTTGCTTTCCGCTAAAAGGTACAAAGCTAATTCAAACCATTTAGACTCTTCATTGTTTTCTATTTTGTATACTATGTCCACATTTTTTGTGTTCCTTTTGTAAAACGTTCTGCGGCAACATACACACACATGGGTTGGTACTTTAGCCGATGACCTTTTAAATTTTAGTATTTCTTTTCTGTATGTGTGTAATAGAAGTTTGCCATGTGCAGAATTGTCGCTACTATGCTCTAAAACTATTGCATTTTCTACGCGGCTCTCACTTCCAAAATATTTTTTCTGAATACGGTCCATTTCCTCTTGTAAGTATTTGGGTGTACAATGCAGAAGAGTGGTATTTGAATTGCCTAATTCAAAAGCTGGACTCTTTGCACAGTATATTTTATACACTACATTTCTTACTTTGGAATGATGTACTGCTGTTCTTTTGATATAATGGAAGGTACTTTTGCAAATAGGGCCAGAAATGCAGGCTAATGAATGTCCTTTTAGTCCTGTTTCTTTCCGCACTGCACAAATATCCATATTTTGCAGCACTTTCATTTTACTTTTGTCTTTACCTTTTACATATTGATTGAGGAACTGGCGTAAAGATTTGAAAGCTTTTTTTGGAATGGCACACATTGATGTGCACGGCCATTTGTATACTGGACGGTGTGCTTCTGCTGAATGGAGAGGTAATTGTGAGTTTTCAGAAGATAGTGTAAGCAGTGTTTCTTGTTCCATGATCGTATTATTGATTTTCTCATACCCTTGTCCACTGCTATGGAGGGCAATTGTGTTTGTTTGATTTTGTTTGTATGCTTCTTCATTAAAATATGGCTCCTTGGTTGTTGTGTGACTCCATTCACCACCACAAACATGCAAAAAATTATTTTTGTTCACATTCCGTTTATTGCTGAGTTTCATTTATAGTTTAGTACTTAGTCTAGTTAGTGCTTTCTTCCTTTTTAACACTAATATGAACAACTTCCTTTTGAGAAGGATTGCACTGTCCACGAGTGCTTGTAGAATTAACTTTCTACGGTACATTTTAAGGGGTGAGGATGCTTTTGGTACTCTTCTTAGTAGATTCTGAAGGACTCTGTGACAAAACATGTTTGCTAAAATACTTTTTTTACTATGGGTTCTTACACTATCAGGATTATTAGGAACATTGTTAGCTGTACTGGCAGTCATTTTTTTCACAACATTTCTGTGTTTTGTGACACTTTTTGATGGAGGAGGTACAGTTTCAGTAGTTGAGACTTCGTCTATTATGTTACCCAACTGCATTAGGTGGTGTGTACCAAGATTCTCCACTATCTCTACAACAGCTGGATGCTTACATTGGGCACCTTTCTTTTTATTTGCTCTAATTCTGCGTTCCTTTCTACGGAGCTGCCTTTTGGTAGGCATTGTTTGGTGTCTGTTGAGAAAAAAATATATACAATGTATGTGTGCTGTGTGCATGTGTGTATAAGTGTGATGGAGAAGCTCTTTGGCATGGTGTGTGCACGCACAGTTACCTCTAAATATAATTTGGTAAGGCTTCTTTACTGTTTGTATACTAGTACAATGTGCTTTAGATGAGATTACAAAGTGCCCTACTTATGACGAAAACCATTACTAATAACCGAAATGCAAAACAATTCCTACTGCAACTTATTTTCACCATCTACCCTTCTAAGGATTCCCTGTTATTTCAGTACCAAACACACAGGGATTTGCCAGCCTTTCCACCTGTTAATCTTTGTCCCATACATGAATATTTGTAGGTAGAATGGTTTACAAATGAATGGTTCCTTTGGAGCTCAAAATAAACAATTAACCCACTCAGCCTTTTTAAGGAGTAGTTACAATATGAAGAGTGTGCTGGACTTACTTTTTTGTGCAAGATGACCAGGTTTCTTCAGATATGTCGTCTGCAGCGTAGATGCTGCTGATTCTCAGGAGAGTAGTCTTCACTGTCAATTAAAAAAACAATATCAATTACTTTTTGTGTTTGCAGCGGTCATGATACTGCAGACTTTACGTCTACTTCTTTCGTCAGAGGATTTAAATTTCATATTTCAACCCAGTCCACGTGTACATTTCACTTCTCTCTGTGCAGGCTTTCCATACTACTTTCAATATGGTACTTTCAAGTCCTTCCAAATAACTACATTTTTAAAGGGTTTGGAAATGCCTTGTTCTTTACAAACTGTAGTATGCATAGGAGAGAGGTTTGTAAGTGATAGGGTAAAGTAGTAGATGGGCATACATTTTGTACTTGTTAATGAAAAGCACGCTGTCCAAAAATCGGGAGACCCTCCCAAGGACATGTCAGCACCACAATCGGGAGCGATTACTATTCTCATATGATCACATTGCATGTAGCATTACTGTAGGCAGTACCGAGTACAGAACTCCGACATTTTTGCATACTAAATTGAGGTCTGCCCTACATTATATTTCTCAACTCACACACTTTTGGCGGGTGTTACCCGCCTTGTAAAGGGCAAACTCACCCGCCAAGCCTCCTGCACGGCCGTTCATTCCAATGGGCGTCTCAACCGCCAAAAACAAAATCGGCTGATTTCACCCGCCTTTAACACAAAAATGGTTGCGAGCTATGCCTAAATAGGCATGCTTGCAATGTATGTACAGGTTATGCAGAAGTCATTAAGCGGTCGTGCGATTTGTAAATGACAAAACGGCTTTCTTGCACTTCAAAAGGGGGAGCATTGTTATGTGTTCCCTATTGAAATTTACCACCATTATTTTGTCTATTTTTAATCATAAGGCTTCCACATGTACTCTGCTTAAAATGCACATACCAATACTCTATCCTAATGCATGTGCACATGCATGGAGCTGTACTTAGAAATTCGCAATCCTTCCACAGTCGCTTGTGAAGTAGGTGCTTTGCAATGGTATGATATTTCCATTAACAATCATCGACAGTAATTTTGAAGTGCGCAATGTTGATGACGGAGTTAAAATTAGCGATGCTCTGTGATTGGTGGATGATTGTGCGCCTGCTTAGTTGTGTCCAATGAGGGACTTGCTTTGGTACCGCTGTAGAAAGGGTGGAAGGACTCAGTAAGAGTTACGTGCCACACGTAGGCAACGCTTGTCCGCTGGTAGGGTGTGTCACATACGGGTTTGTACAGCAAATCCTGCATGGGAAGACGACTGTAGGCATCACCCAATCAGATGTTCACATCAGTCTTTTGTGTGAAAAGACGGTGCACACACTAAAAATGGCAGAGGTGCAGGGGATCCGGGTTTTTGCTGCTTGGAGACATTTTTGTGAAAGGCTTACAACACTATGCCAAGAGTAGGCCGAGAGTAGGCATGTCGCACACCATTTCGATGTGCGAGGAGTGGAGGTGGTGTGGTGCGCTGACACTGATGCCAATGCTGCAGCAATTCTGCAAGTTTGCAGAGACACGCGTGGAATGACCACTCCTCATGTGGTAATTTTGCACTACGGTGCTTGCTACTTGGGATACCCGACTTCACGTACTTTGTTGGCAGATTTGGCACAGTTGGTTGAAGCACTCATGACCATCATCCCAACAGTTATTTATTCTGCTTTACTCCCGAGAGTACAATGGACCAACACTTCTGTTTTCTGTCCAGATCAAAGCATTGGGAGGTGCATCATCAATCGCGGCATGCGTGTATTCATGCTACGATTTGGTATGTTTTTTTGTAGCCACGATAACATTGTTCCAAGCAATGCGCTTTACTTTGAAGGGGATGGCACTGCGCTATCCTCTTTGGGGAATGCAATGTTTTTTTGGAACATAAGACTTGCTTTAGAGAAGGTTCTGTAATGTTTCCCAGAGCAAAGCAAGGAAAAAAAATACAAAAAAATACATAAAATACCACATGTCTGTACGATATGTGGCCAAAAATAAAAAAAACGCTCTTTTCAGAGCCTACCTTAAAGGGGAAAAAGGGGAATAGTACTTAAATGTACCGTCCCCACGCTCTGATCCTGTACATGTCCACGAACATGGCGGTAGTTAGCAGCCAGCACATATCACCACCGGGGATAGAAGGGTGGAGCCGCATGTAAATGAGAATGAGCGGAGCTAGGGATTGGTCCATAAAGTTCAGTAGGTGTGTTCTGACCGACGTACTTTAGTAACACCGTCCTCTCCCTCACACGACATCACACAGCCATGGCTTTCTATGCTTGCAAACAGATTATCTAGATTGTGGGAAACTCATGGATGCATTGGTTGAAGATGCATGCAGAAAGCTGGAGTTTATCTACAAATCTCGGATTTCCACATGCGGAAGTGCACTGGCATGGCGTGCGTGGCGTGAGATGGTTGGACTTGGTACCTCTTTGTGTTATTTTACAGACAGAGCGTCCTCCGGATATACTCATCATTCATTGTGGAGGAAACAGTTTAGGCCATGTATCTGGCATTTCTTTACAATTTGCCATGAAGGAAGGACTCACAAAGCTCATGGACATGTTTCCAAATTGTCAAATTCTTTTTTCCCGTATTGCCCAAAGACATAAATTGTTGCGTTCTTCAGCATTTGGTCCACAAATGGAGAAAGCGAGACGCAATGTGAATAAGGCTGTGTGTGTCTTTTTAAGAGATGTTGGCATGTCCTCTTTCCACAATGAAAACATTTTGTTTCATAGCACTTTCATTTTCCGCAGAGATGGCGTCCACCTCACATATGCTGGTAATCAAATGTTTCTTCACAATGTACAAAATGCATTGCACCCTCTTTTGCAATCACACTAACCTATGTGACAATCCATTTTCCCCAATCCACTGTTTTTGACCCACACCCCAACAAAAGGCTCTTTTCAGAGCCGCCACTTACTCCCAACGTACACTTTATTGTGTTTGCGCCGCTTGCACCCTCCCTTTTTCTCCCTCTACGACGGTCCGCAAACTTTTGCTGCACTCCGCAGGGGTCTACGGCCTTCACTTCATAGTTCTATTGTTACAATGTGAAAGGCGGCTCTGAAAAGAGCCTTTTCTGTCATTTTTGATGCTTTTACATTCATTGCTTATCAGCACTCGACCCACTAGGAGAAGAGGCGAAAGGAGGTTAAAGAAGGGACAGGGCAACTGTACAGAGAAATACTACGGGTGATCTTTATTTAAGTAAGGAGCAAATCTTCTGGTGCTCGGTGACTGCAGCCTCAAAAGCACTTCGAAAACTCTCCCCCTTGCAGAGTACTGCGTCACAATACATGCACACTACTGTCACCTATGAAAGGTAAGGGTCCACAGCATTGCGAATGGCTTGTGAAGTAGCTGGAGGGAGGCGCCCCCCACAGGAGTGTCTCTTGTGGTGGGAGGAGCGGATTCCGAGGATGATGTGGCAGAACTCAAACGACTACGCTCTTCACATGGCACCACCTTGCGAATATCCGCATTGTGGAACGAAACGAGGTGTCGCTTCATGGTTGTCGTACCAAAACTGTACGCTCCAAATCTCCCACGACTCAACACCACATCGCACAGTTTACACTTCACCAGTTTCGCACATGCTTTTGGTACATTCCCATAAACGGAAAACAACCGCCACACCCACGACTCCCACCGAGTGCTCCTAGTGCGGAGTTCCTCCACTTCATTCTCTTCCTCCTCTTCTTCCTCAATCTCTACATCCTCACCCATATATCTCTCTGCAGGCCCTTTCTGAGGTGGACATGGTGGCGGGTTTGGGGGTGGTGCAGAGGCTAATAACCCAACAGCAGCCATGGAAGCCATACCAATTATTTTCCTTTTGGTCACTAAAGCAGTAAAGGCAACGCACCTCAATCAGCTATAGCTAGCAAGACAATGAAGATGCGCTCAGGGGTGTGGCCTTTTCTAGGGCTGCAGGGGTGTGCCTCGTGACCGTCTTCATCCCTACAAAGCGGTACACACATTTTACAGAGCAACTCCTGAGGTGCCCTATTGTTTGGGATGTGTTAAATTAACTTTTCTAAACTCCATAATACTTTGGCTTGTGTCTACAAGTTCATTTTTATTGTTGCAGAAGCACACAACCCGCGGAAAGTAGTCCCCACGCTCAGCGTAGGTGCGGTCACAAGATGACGTCCTCAACACATCCACCCCCATATTGAAAGTCCCCTGAACAGCTAATGCAAAGACTCAAGCATGCGCATGTGCACAAGTGTCCTACAGACAGTGTTCGGGTTCTCAAACTACTTCAAAGTGCGACACAAGTGACACGGACAGTTAGGAACTGGCGCGCTGTTCGTAATACTTATGTTTGTACTGCGCATGTGCACTCATGCTATGTTCACTGTACGGCCAGTTCCAGTGTCCTTAGGAGAACTCCATTTTGTTTGCCTACAAACTTCCCGGCCCCCGTGCCTGTTCTACGGACGGCACCATTTTGACTGCGCCCAATACGGACCATTATAGTGTACTTCACACACTCCATTTTAACTCATTTACACCCATTCCGGACATCTTGTGTATTCTACAACCATGTATTATCTCGTTTCCAAGCAGTATGCCGACATAGTAAATCATTTGGACACCCTTTTCTGTTTATGCAGCAGTCACACATCACATCCGTCTTCCTTCACATTAGACAGCACCCACATTCCATTGCTTACGGATAGGTCGAACAGGCGCGCTGTTCGCGAACATTTTACGTCTTTTTAAAAAATAAATTGCACACACACACTTTCTCCACAACTACTGTACAAAACCATTCCCTACACACACACACACACACACACACACACACACACACACACACACACACACACACACACACACACACACACACACACACACACACACACACACACACACACACACACACACACACACACACACACACACACACACACACACACACACACACACACACACACACACACACACACACACACACACACACACACACACACACACACACACACACACACACACACACACACACATCAATCTAAAGAAATAGTGGGGGAAGCGGACACCTAAACGAATATGGGGGAATTTGGATTTAACACGCCTGGTTATGAGGGGAAGATTTGTGAGGGGAAGAAGGGATGGATACTTCGTCAAAACGTCTATTCTCCTCTTGCAGGTTTTGGGATGGGTCACTAGGGAATGGAGAAGCAGGGCAGGTGCAGGTGGGGCAATGGTACCGAACTTTTCCTCTCACAACGTCCTCCACAAACTCCCGTAAACTTTGAAAATTGTCGTTCAAAATGTCCATCTGCTCTATCTTTTTTATCCTGTATTCTTCTATCTCGTTTGTTGCCCTTTCCTCTTTTCTTTCCAGTTCTGTTGAAAAAAAAAACACACCATAAATTAAATGGCTATAAAATGCTGGTCACTATTCTCCATATACAGACCAATGTGTAACATTGTTGTCGCTGTCTTCAGACATTTCACCCTGCGGGAAATACTCCTCCAGCCACTCCAAAGTACTAGCCATTTCTGAGTCAGAACAACACAGAGAAATTATTATTTTTGCACCACATTCCAAGAAAAAACAACATCCACATAAAAATATGACCTCCACTCTTTTGATGTTATCTCCCTTTGTCCCTTTGTCCGTCCACTATCGTACCAGGCTGCCGAGTTTCTGTGCAGTGATTACAGTGGAGGCATCCTTTCTTTTTTTATTGGTACCATCCACTTCACTCTACATGATTATCAAATGTGTCCTTTCATTTTTCCCACCTTCACGTTTCCATATTTACATATTACTACTTACAATATCCTTATGCCGTTCTTCAACGTTTCACACTATTTGTGTAAGACAATAGTACATTTTCAGATACCCCCCCTCCTCTTTCAGTAATCTTTATCCTGTCCGCCCCTGTCCGCAAACAGGCGCTCAGTCCGTCCCTTTCTAAAATCAATAGGGAGGGGGTTCTGCATGTTCTATGCTAAATGTTTATCAAGTACATACATTACAGTACATATTTCCCAAGATCACTTAATAAAAATGCATACTCTGCCCAACAACTTGATTGCCACACTGTCAAGATTAAGTTCCTCTTCCAAAAACCTGTACAATTCACTACAAAAAACAATTTGATAATGGGACGTTATGGTTAAGTTGCCCTCCCAAAAACCAGTGCAATTCACTACAAAAAAAACGTTGTTGAGGGGACGTTATGGTTAAGTTGCCCTAACAAAAACCTGTACACTTCACTAAACAGAAACTTTCCACCTCCCCTTTATGCTTCACAACAAAACCGAAAAACCCCTGAAATTTGACAGTTATGGTAAACTAAGCCCGCAACCCTGCCACCACCCCCGTGCACTGCTAACACTAACACCCACACCATGAAACATGTCATCTCACATGTCAATGATGACATCAATGACGACATCACTTGTTTAGCCCCTTTCTTTTCCTTCCCTGCCATACATACATATGTACATTCAGTAAAAAAATGTCACTAAAGGAATGTTATACTTCACAGTGCAACTAAACACAACTGCACATTCCCCCATTATAGTAAGCTAAGCAACCATAACTCGCCCCATCTACATCCATTGCTAACATTAACACCCAGGACATCAAAGATGACATCACAAATATCATTGATGACATCCCGCTCCAAGGGTCTTCACCAAGCTCATGGCAGTAGTCGTGGCTCACCTGAGGAGATCCGGAGTCCGTGTATTCCCGTACCTGGATGACTGGCTGACCCGGGGGAAGTCGGTGGAGCAGGTTTTGTCTCCCCTAGAGGACACCTGCTCACTACTCCACATGCTGGGCTTCTCCCTGAACTTGAGGTCCCATGTGATGCCAGTCCAGAGGCTCCAGTTCATCAGAGCAGTCCTAGAAACTGGGGTGGGGAAGACCTTTCCCCCCTGAGGAGAGAGTCGGCAGCATTCCACAGATGGTGAACCAGTTCCTTAACCACGCTGCCTTACTAGCAGCTTCCCTCCTCCGCCTTTTAGGCCTCATGGCCTCCTGTATATTCTTAGTGCTAGAGGTCAGGCTGCACATGAGATCTCTTCAATACCTCCTACGAAGCCAGTGTCCCAGTACCTCTGGTACCTCTCGGTCTCCCCCAAGGTATCCAGGGCAGTGGTCGACGACCATGATTGGTGGGCCGATGTTAGGCAGAATCCTGTGCAGTGCCCTTTGGGACCACTACACACAATTAAGACCACAGGTGGCAATACACGTTTTACCTTTGGTACAAGCCTGTACTACTATGTTAGAGAGGTAGCAGTAGCAGAGCAGCCAGGCTTATCTCGAGAGTATACGAGCAGTAGCAGAGATTACACAAAGGGACACAATTACTGTGGCTCAAGAAAACACTGACTCAAGGTTTCAGGTAAAAAATATAAGTACATTTATTTTTAAACCATTTGTTATTAACACAACACTTCTATTAAAATTTAAAACCACACGTTAAATACACTACACCTGACCAATTCACTTTGTACGGTATACATCAAGGTAAGTACCCTGTGTTTGAGAGAACCAGTGTTATGAAACAATACATGTTACCGTGAATACGATTGCAATCACTTTTTGACAGTTCAGTCTACTAAATAAACGCTTATCCGCAGCAAGAAATGCTACCGGGACAAATACACACTTAGCACCTGAGATACCCAGAGAGAGTTGGGGGCAAAAATCATAGGCAATATGTTAGATAGGCAGACAGAATAGAAGAACACTCATAGACAGAAATAGAAGAGTCAAGAGGCCGGAGCCAGTGTCAATTGGAACCGGGTTCCTGTGTCGAGGATCACACGTCGGATAGTTCGGGATTCAAAGTTGCCATGAGTACTATAGATGAACAAGTTACTCTCTTACCTGGTAACGTTCTTTCGATGGGATGGTCCGACGACGTATTCCATATCTATGACAGTAATCACCACAGCTGTGCTGCTTCGGAAAATCTTTCAGCATCTGCGTCCTGCGTCGATGACGTCGATACGCCGTCCTCGAGGACCTCCTCCGACGGGTGACGTCACCAGATGCTATAAGTAGGACGCAGGATGACCGTAGCCTCAGTTGTAGTTTTTCCCAGAACGTGTGGCACCAATCGTCTGCCAGTATGACCACAGAAAGCCTTGCGGAAACGTAAGCTGCAATCGCATAAGAAATTCTGTTGCGAGGAAGGCAGGGAGGGATCGATATGGAATACGTCGTCGGACCATCCCATCGAAAGAACGTTACCTGGTAAGAGACTAACTTCTTCTTCGAGGGGATTGGGTCCTCCGACGTATTGCATATCTATGACAGGCTCCCAAAGCAGTACCAACGTAAGGAGGTGGGAAAAAAATTTAGCAAAAGAAATTTAGAATGCCCATTCAAATTGCAGAGCAAAGGAGCGCCTTGCCAAAGGCCAGATCCTGCCCACGGATGGAATCGAGGGAGTAGTGAGGTACAAAAGTATGTACCGAAGCCCAGGTGGCTGCATCACAGATGTTACGAATAGGAACACCCCTCTGTAGGGCAGTAGAGGCAGCCATACCCCTGGTAGAATGGGTCCGCAAGCCGACCGGTGGGTCCTTATCCGCCAAGCGGTAACACTCAGAGATAGCCAAAATAATCCAGCGAGACAAAGTCTGTTTCATCACAGCTTGTCCCAAACGCTTTCCAGCGTAACCAATGAAGAGTTGATCGTCCACTCTGACCCGGGACATGCGTGAAACATAAAAACTTAACGCTCTCCTAGGATCAAGCCTATGGAGCCTCTCCTCTTCCTTACCAGGATGTGGAGGAGGATAAAACGCCGGAAGAACAACCTTCTGGCCTAAATGAAATTCCAACACCACCTTCGGAAGAAAGGAAGGACGAACTCGAAGGACAACCCTGTCCTTATGAAACACAGTGAAGGGTGGCTTAACTGAAAGTGCCTGTAACTCACTCACTCTGCGAGCGGAAGTGACCGCAACCAAAAATACAGTTTTAAGAGTTAACAGTCTCAGAGGGCATGAATGCAAAGGCTCAAACGGAGCACCCATCAGAAACTTGAGAACAAGGTTCAAATCCCAACTAGGCACCTGGAAAGGTGATTGTTAGGGAGAATTCTCTCTTTGGGCTGAATTTCCTAACCTAGTGAGTACCCCAGCAGCTTTGCTGGATTTCTGAGTTTGTTTTTTTCTCCTGCCAAGAGTGAGACTCTTTCTCTCCCACTCTTGGAATTGATTTATGGTGTTCCTTTGACTGTTAATGTGTTTTATGGGCTAAGGGGTCCTTTACTCCATATGGTCTCATGCGTTTTTATTATGTGTGTTACACAGCACCCTTAGTGCAGTAACACAGGGGTGTCATAGTGACCCCCCACCATAGACTCCATACCCTGGGACTGACTACTGTCTCCCAGGGCATGTAAAGTCACCATTGGCTTTACTAGTCCCAAATTATTAACAGAAACCAGAACAAACCATCATTTTGTGGACGTGCTGGTCGGGGCAATTCGTCTCCATCCCCCCTGATCGAGTTTTGGCTGGTGGCAGTGGAAACTACTTTTTATATTCGACCGCAAATATTTTCCTATGGGATTTTTGTTTTCCCATTGTTCGAGGCTACCAACTTTAATTATTTAATTCTCATAGCCTCGAACATACCGCCGGTTTATTTATTTAATAAATAAATGCTCTGGAGAGCACGCCCTGATCAACCAATTGTCCAGGTAGGGGTAGACGTGTATCTCCCCTTTCCTGAGGTGCTCTGTCACCACTACCACTACCATGAGCTTGGTGAAGACCCTTGGGGCGGAGGTCAATCCGAATGGCAGGACCCGAAACTGAAAGTGCGAGTCGCCAACCGCGAACCTCAAGTACTTCTTGTGCTTTGGATGTATCGGCACATGAAAATAAGCGTCCTTGAGGTCGAGAGACACCAACCAGTCCTGAAGTTGAAGGGCCTGGAGGACTTGAGAGAGAGTAACCATCTTGAACTTGTCCTTCCTGAGGAGTTTGTTCAAACCATGCAAGTCCATGATGGGTCTCAAACCCCCCGTCTTTCGTGGAAATCAGAAAATAAGGGGAATACCATCCCTTGTTCCTCTCCGCTACAGGCACCAGTTCAATGGCGCCTTTCTCCAGCAGGGATTGAATTTCCTGCGCAAGGAGCGGAACCGGACTCTTCAAAGAGAGATTCCCCGGTGGATTGTCTTGAGGCCTCTGCCGGAAAGGAAGACAGTAGCCATGGGTTATGATCTCCAGAACCCACACATCTGAAGTAATGGCGCGCCACTCTGCAAGATGCTGCGCCAGCCTTCCCCCAACCGGCGAACCATGGGACATGGCCTCATGACTGAGCTGAAGCGGCTGTGGCGTTGCCTGAGGGTAAAGAGGCAACAGCCTGAGCGGCATTGGCACCTCAAGTACCTTGTTTTCCACCTCTGGCACTCTTACGGTGGCCCCTTGGACTTGCATCTCCTCTCGCTTTACTAAAGGATGACTAATAACAAAAGGAACCCCCCCCTCCATTGCTGTCCCCTAGGACGAAAAGGCGGAGGTTGGCGGACTGCAGCGCCCAACGACTTCGCTGCAGCTTTGGAGGTCTGCAACCTCTCAAGGCTCTCGTCAGCCTTGCTGCCAAAAAGATGTTCACCATCAAAGGGCATGTTAAGGAGCCTGGCTTGCACATCAGGAGCAAACCCTGACTTCCTCAACCAGCCAAACCTGCGTTTCACGGTGCTCGTCGCCATGGACCGGCTGACACAGTCTGCCATGTCCAAACCCGACTGAACGGACTCACACATGGCATCCTTGCCATCCTGAATAATAGCAAAAAAACCATCCCGTTCATCCCCTTCGGGAATATGTTCAGCCGCTAAGGCAATACAGTTCCGCAGAGTGTGCGTGAAACGAGACAAGGCACATACGGAGTTGGCTGCCTGAGGCGCCATACCCCCTGAAGAAAACTTTTTCTTTGCCCAGCCATCAAAACGCTTGTCGTCCCTATCAGGAGGGATGGTAGGATACGACGCCTGCTAAGCTGGGGCCGTAGCCGCCTGCTCCACCAAACTCTCAGGAGTGGGGTGCGTGGTCAAGTAGCAGGGGTCACTACTGGCTGGGCGGTATTTTCGCGGAAAAGACTTGCCCACTGCCGGGAGACTCTCCGGAGCAGTCCAAGCCGCTGCCACCTTTCGTTGCAGAGCCATATGGAATGGCAGTACCGGGTCAGTGGGTGGACCTTGATCGAGGATATCCGTAAGGTCATCCTGCACAAAATCAACTGGGGGCGCCGACCACCCCAAGTAGTCTGTGACCCTCGACATAAGGCGTCGGTACGATGACTCGGCATGGGTGCCAGGCTCAGGCCTACAGAACTCCACCTCCGGAGAGGTGTCCAGACCACTGGCGTCATGCAGTGACTGACGCAAGTCCTCAATCTGGCTATGACCAGAAAGAATCTCATCTGCTACCGTGTCCGGAACCAACCCATCCCTCTTCCACCTCGGAAATATAATCCATAGGCTGGAAAGTCGTCATTGAATTGGGGAGAAAGACATGTTTTGCCTTGGCCAGAACCTTTCTAGGGGATCCCCCGTGCCACGGGGTACCTCCGACACCGCAGCCTCGGAAGGCGTCGAGCGAAACAGCGTCGACGTCGAGTGCGGCGCCGACAACATCGACACAGGCCTCGAGGGCAGAGCCCCGAGTGTGTCCTTCGACATCCTAGGCGCCGATGACGTTGACGACTTCCTCTGAGGCGGAATCTTGAGAGAGTCCATCGACGACCTCGGCGCCACCGGCGTCGACGTCTTCTTCGAAGACTGCACAGGTGCACACAGGCTCGAGCACATCGAGGACCGGGACCTGGAACGGGCATGACTGGAACGATTACCCTTGTCCGAGCGGGACCTCTCCCGCAAATCGTGCCAACCACCCGAGCCCAAAGGCGTACAAGCAGTGTCTCCAGTACGGTCACGACCGACCCCTCTCGGAGGCGCGGACAGGCCGGTGCCCTGCGATTCAAGAATCGCCAACATTTTCTTTGCGAAGGAAGCCCACTCCTCCGGAGAGGAATGCTTGGTGGGATAAGAAACCCGCCGACGGGCAGAGTCCTCGGATGAAGACGGGGAAGGCAACCGATGACGGTGCTTCTGGGAGTGCCTCAAAGAGGCAGAGGAGTGGCGGGACACACTCCGGGACCGGGACCCCCTAGACTTACAACTACGATGCAGAGAGTCGCCCCTCGAATCGTCTGTCGAAAGCCCAGTGGACCTCGCCTTCCGGGGCTTGGACACCTTACCGACCGACAGCTTCTTCTTATCGAGAATTAGGGATTTCACCCAAAATTCCTCAAGCAGGGCACAGTACCTTTTCAAAGAAGAAGCTGGTGCCACGGCAGTTGTTCCTGGTAGTTTCCTGTAGACTCATGATTCCTGGCTTCGGCACGAAGAAGGACGATGAAGGGGGTCTAAACCACACAGGGATGAGGCCGGCAGCAGCGACAATGAATAAAGGTGCGCTCCTTAAAACAGGAGAGGCTCTTCAGGTGGCTATCCGGACCACTACAGCAGTGTGCAGCGATTTCGACCACGAAGGGATTCCTCTGGCTGAAGAAGACGAGCTGGTTATCCCCACCAGGCTCAAAGGAAGAAGACTCCGGACTGGATCTCCTCTTAGTCGTTGAAGGGTAGATAGCTCAGGACTGCAGCAGGGCTTCACCGGTACGGGATAGTTGCAGCAGTCGACCTCTCCTCAGCTTCTCTTCGGTTCCTTGTAGTTCCAGTGGCGACTCTCTGACTTCCAGCCCAAGAGACCTGCCTTTTATGCGAAAATCCCCCATTCACACAGCCTGGCTGTCAATCACACAGCAGGGGGGTTGTCCAGCCCGGACAACCACCTCAGCCAATCATGAAAAAGTGCGACTTGGGTTTCCTAGGATACCCTGTGCAGGGGGGAGGACTACACCCCTCCCTCTCATTCAGCCCACCTAGACACCCAGGCGCCTTGAGGAGGGCTTCTTGGCAGAAGCCCACCAAAAGACAGTGAACAAAGAAGGCAAGCCTGGTTTGCCGCGCAAAGTAAAACACAAGAAGGCTTTTAACAAAAAGAAATGGCGACTAAACCGCATCGGAGCCAAACGTATTTGGACGAGCGGGTTTACGTTCCAGGCTAACACAATAGCCAACAATATTACCACGGTTATAAAAGATAACCGCGGTAGAAAATTAGGGTAGATACCACTGCCACCAGCCATGTCTAAATGTTAAAAGAGCGAAACAATGCTCTACGAGGTACAGATAAAAAGGGTTAAGAGCTAACCCTTCCAGTACTCCATGTAAGATGGGGTGTACTGGATCTGTGGATAATTTGACTAAGTAAAGTTAATGGTAACTTTACCCTTTTCTGGGGGACGGTAGTCAGCCTCAGAAATGGAGTCAGTGGGAAGTCTGAATGACAACCCTGTGTCACTGCACAGACGGTGCTGTGTGACACACAAAAGAAGGGGGCTACTGAAATCACAAAAACAGGTAAAAACACGTAGCAAAACAAAAGTAAGAGTGGTGAAAAGCTCACACTCTTACCAAGTGGAAAGAAACCACTCCAGAAATCCATCAAAGCTGCTGAGAGACTCACTAGGCAAGGGAAATTTAGCCATGAAATGAGAATTCTCCCTAACAGCCGACAGCAGCAACCTCATGGTGGGGGAACTCTTCTGGACTCCGTGGCCGGAGGCCCGAGTGGTCACAGATGCATCTCTGAAGGGTTGGGGCGCTCACTGCGAGGAATTTCAGGTGAGCGGCCTCTGGTCAGCGACGGAAGCCAGGTGGCATATCAACAGGCTGGAGTTGCGAGCCATCAGGTTAGCCCTGAGAGCGTTCACTCCGTCTCTAGAGGGGAAGCATGTCCTGATTCTGACTGACAATATGGTGGCCATGCACTACCTAAACAAGTAAAATGGCGTGCAATCCCTCCCCCTCTGCAGAGAAGCGATACAGCTGTGGTTCTGGCTATTGGGAACCGGATCTCTGTCTCGGCAGTTCATCTGGCTAGGACAGAGAACAGTTTGGCGGATGCTCTGAACAGGCAGAGCACGGTCACACACGAGTGAGATGTGTGCCATGAAGTCCTAGAGGAGGTCTTCTGTCGGTGGGGTACCCCATCAGTTGACCTGTTTGCCACGAAGTCCAACAGGAAGTGCAGACAGTTTTGCTCGAGGGAATTCCCTGCGAACAGCATGCTAGGGGATTCCCGTCATTCCTTGGGTTCTCAGGAGTCTCAAGTGGTTTCGAGCAACCATGATACTGGTTCCCCACACTGGTTCTGGATCCGACCATCTGCCCACCTCTCCAGTTGCCTCAGCGCCCGGATCTTCTAAGCCAGTCAGAAGGTCGGTGCTTCACCCAAACCCGGAATCCCTCAACCTAAATGCATGGCTCTTGAGAGGATGAGATATAATGACTGGGGCTTCTAAGAGGAGGTACTTGAGGTGATGCTGGATGCACACAGACCATCTACAAGATCTCTGTATGCGTGCAAGTGGAGAAGATTTGAGTCATGGTGCAGGGAACGCACGATTGACCCTATCTCTTGCCCAACAACTACAGTGATGGAATTGCTTCTGTCTCTGCAGGCGTTCAGGTCACCGCAGTCAAAGGATATTTGGCGGCCTTGTCTGTGTTCCCCTAGATCAGGTTTCATATTTTACAATCCCGTTAGCTCATTTCCTGAAGGTAAAACCAGAAAAGTGATGGGTGGAAGGTTTCAAATTAATTTAAACCACTGGCCTTGCTCTGGGCAACCTTCCACAAAAACCATTTTTTTAGCCCATCTGCACCATTGCAAAATGGGACCAGCCATATGCAAATCAGTTAGGTACTGCCACCAACGGGAGCAGCCCTGCCTGTACTGCTAGGCCAAGGTCCCTCTGTACGGAAACACAAGCAACCCCAGATATGTATTGGCCTTGTTGGGCCTCCTCAGTGAGGTGCAACTTGGTTCCTGAAGGGCCTTGTGAATATGTTTCTGCCACCTCCCTTTGTTGTCCTAGATTGGGATCTTAATCTGGTTCTAGCTTTCTTAATGGCGGCTCACTTTGAGCCCATGCATACTTGTTCTTTGCAGCTGCTCCCTTTGAAGACAGCTTTCTTAGTTGCCATAACATCGGCCAGGTCGGGTTGGTGAATTACAGGCCCTTTGCTGCAAACCGCCCTTTTCGTGGTTCTTTCGAGATAAGGTCTTACTTAAAGTAAGGCTGGGATTTCTGCTGAAGGTAATATCCGAGTTTCATCTGTCACAGTCCATTGACATGCCGGTCTTTAATCCACCTCTGCACCCTTCTCAAGGAGAGGTGCCTTTCCACCGGCTGGATCAAAAAAAAGGCCCAAAGTTTCTATGTCGCAAGGACATCTGAATTTGGAAAATCAGATAAAGTTTTCGTGGCCTATTCTCTAGCCTGTAAAGGTCTGGCAGTGACAAAGCAAACACTGTCCCAGTGGATCATTTTGTGCATAGCGGAGTGCTACCAATCTGCAGGTAAGGAGCTGCCTTCTGGCATCAGGGCACACTGGAGTAGGGGTGGTCTCTGCTTCGACTGCCTTACAAAGGGGCGGGGTCCCGGTTAGGGATATTTGTTGTGTGGCTACATGGTCCTTACTTCACACATTCACTAGACACTACAGTCTGGATGTTGCCCATGGGGCTGATGCATGGTTTGGCAGGGCAGTGCTGCAAAATCTGTTATTCTAACTTTCTGCCCACCTAACTGCTTGGTGAGTCTTATTAGATGCAGAATCTGCCTGAGAAAGCCAATGCATTGAAGGAGAAATGACTTACTGTAATGTTCGTTCTATGGATTCTTCACCTGCAGATTCCTCATCTCCCCTCCCATCCATCCCCGCTCAGAATGTTTGGCGGTTGGTGCGCATCTCTCTTTTAGTGGGTTGACACCTGCTGATGGTCCTAGGATGCCCATCTTCTGTCGTTGATGCCACATAGTTTTCTCTCTATATATAAAAAAAAAAGAATTCTGATGCTGGAAATTGTGGTCTCTTTCGCAAGGTTTTTTCTTCCTTTAGGAAGTTTGTTGTTGTGTTAACCTCTTGTAGGTTGGTTAACCCCTTTTCTCTCTGTGTTCCTATGCAGCCGTTGAGCTCGGGGAGAAAGAAGGGGGAACTGAGGTGCGGGGCGTAGTGACGTGGTATATATTCGACGCCTGACATCACATTCAGAGCTGAGGATCGAGCACTGAGTGAACGGATCAACGGGAGAGTTGATGTCCAGAACGCCCCCTGTCAAAGTTTTTCTGAAGCAGCAGAGCTGCATAAGGATATCTATCAGATGAGGAATCTGCGGGCGAAGAATCCATAGAAAGAACATTACGGTAAGTAATTTCTCCTTCTGGTGACATTCCTACCACAGATCCCTCAACGCCCTCTGAGCCTGCCACTCAATCAGGAAGGAATGCGTGGGAAGAACATCCATCACAAAGAACATTACCAGAGGAAATGTGGATGTTCTCAGGTTGCTCATTGTGGCCTGACCCACAAAGCTTTCATAAGAGGCGTGGCTAGAAAGAAATGCTGGACAGTGCTTCCTTACCAAGTCCCGGTCAACTGCTTTGACCGAATCAGGTTCTTCCCAGGCTTCCAGTACTGGTACCTCAACTGTGCGGTTAAAAGGCTGGAGGATTTCCTTACGGGGGACCTTTGTCCAGGATTGAACCTTCGCCATGGAAGGGGCTGAGAACCCCAGGGTGTTGACCACCATCGCCATCAGGTGTTGGAGTAAGGCCCGTGGTTTCCCTGGAGTCGGGGCCAGGAAGATGTCCAACTCTGGAGATGTATATGGATTACTGGCCTCAAGCAGACTGGAAGCCAGGATCAACAATCCTTCTTCCACCCTGTAGTACTCCTCTGGGACATCCCTCAGCTCTTGAGGGCACAGGTGTTCCGTACTAATGTTAATGTTAAAGGATATTTGTACCGCGCACTATCGCCACCGGAGTGGTCCAGGGGATGGGATCTCCTTCCTCATCAAAGGTTTCACCTATCTTTGACATAAATGCCCCATTGGAAAGAGGGCATACTGCAGATGAGGCCCGTTACCAAACAGCAACTTTGACACTGAGGTAGAGGGGGCCAGCACCTGCACTTAATGTTCGATGCCCAATGGTGGAGCGTGTTGCTGCCGGGATGGGACATTGTCCATAGAAGCCGTGGCCAAACCCTTAGGTGTGCAGTTGCGGTTCTTCACTCGGTTCCTGCTGGCTTGTCCATGCGCAATGGGTCCCGGTGGCACCATCAACGCTGAGGCTAAAGCTGCCAGTGCTGCAGCGTTGGCGAAGATGTCAAGAATCTTTAGCCTAAAAGGGTTCCCATTCTTTAAGGTTGGATGATTAGTTGAAAAAAACGGTGCCTGTGGAGCAGCCTCTGGGTAGTTCTTTGAGTGGTTACTCCTCTTCTTCGAAGAGTGGTGTTCAGAGGTACTGCTCAGGGAATGGGATCTCTTGCAGTGCTGCTTCTTCTTTTGGGCTGGGGACCTGTCTTCCGACCTCTGCTCCTCTCGCTGTGACCTCGGACGAGATCTGTTGTTTCTTTTTTCCTTGTGTTTGCTGGCCTCTCCCATTGGCCCTTCTGATGCATCGATTGACAAGGCCCGCAGTCCTGTGGTTGTGCTCCTCCCACAGGCTTTATTAAGAGATGTGTGGGGGTCGGAGACTGACATTTGTTGACTACAATCCACCCAGGGCTTGAAGACCATGGCCCGCTTTCCAAGTTTGGCAGTAAATTACCACCAAACTACTGCCAAATGTTATTACTGTTACCGTCACTTGGGCCCACCGATTTACCGCAGGAGTACAAATTGTGGTAGGTGGTGCGAATCCCCATTTTTGGAAGTCCATCGGACTTCATGGGGATTTCGGTGGAATTACCACCGCCGGTAATTCTGCCACCGGAAGTTTATCAAATTCTTTCCAGAATTAAGTTGGAGTATTTCCTCCTGCACTATTGGCAGTAAATGCTCCACTTCAAGGCCAAACTCTGAGTTTGCTGGAGCCGGAAAAGTGGCGGTAATTCCATTACCACCACTGTTTTACCACTGTTTTACCACTCTGCCACAGTCAGAATGATGCCCCTTATCGGGAGCACACATATTGCAACTTCGAAGTCCAGCGTTCCTGAAACGAACAGAGTGCACAGAAAAAAGGAACTTCGGTCCTTGGGCATGGTACCTCCATACATACCTCCATATGTACAGGCCTGTCTTAATGTCGGGTGTTGGGAACTTAGAGGCATCGCACTTCAGCCCCTGTTGGCAGAAAAATGTCCAAAGTTCAGCTGCGCAGGGATAGAATATCGTAGATGAGGTATTAGTGGGAGGAAGGAATCCATTAGAATTTGTGCACCTTCTGCTGATATCATGCGACTGCTTTTTGTATGCCATAGCCCTTTTATTTAATGTTTTTCCCTTAATTTATCTAATATAAGATCTCTGTCTGACATCAGTCAGATCTAAAATGTGCTCAATTGCTGAGGATCTGAATGTCTTTAAGCATCTATTTTATTATTGTATGTTGTTATGCCCAATAAAGTGGGAAGAGCGAATGATGAAAACAAGCAAAAGGTGTAATACATTGTTCACTTTTTTGCAGGCTTCCCTTCGTGCCCTGATAGGTAACCAAGAAGTAGATACCATGGTATCAACTACTGAGCTACAGAAGACAACAGGAACTGTAAGCTTGTGAACAAAAAATCCTTATACATTGCTCCAGTGTGATGTATTTTTCATCTTTTAGCAACGTTTGCATGCATTTAAAGGACTTAGTGACTTTACCTAGCTATACCGCTAATCAGTAAATGGATCTTCAATTTTAAAATGTGTTGCTTATCGAAATCATACTTTTGTAATGCAAGAATCCTTTATATAAATGTGTATAAAAGTGGGAATAATCCCAATGCTTTCTAAATTTTGTATTTTCAATATTCTTGATACTTGTTCAGCTTGATCCGGATTATTTTGTTCATAAAATTAGATATTGCTATCCTAGGCAACGTTCTATCATGCAGTAGTGCGCGTCCATGTCATACTTGCCTAGAATTGTTTCTTTCCCTTGTGTCATAACAATATCTTGCTTGTAATCATCTTTCATTTGGGACAAACAAAAGGTCATCTAGTACAGTGTGAACTTTGAGAATGGCAAGGATTCGTAACCAGTGAAGGACCTCTTCAAAAATATTGTTTATTGAAAGTTCCAAACCTCCACATATGTAAGCCCACCTTCCCCCACTGGCTCATTTTAAAACCTACAGGGCTCCTGTAGTTCTATGATGGTCCTTCTTGTCTCACTGAATTCAACAGATCCAGTTCAAGGTATTGAATTACTGGGCATTCATTTATTCTAATTTCTTGCCATTTTTACTTTTCCAAGATTCTCAGAATTTTTGACCCTATTCTAATTGCACCCCCTCTTGGCATACACCCCTGTACCATTAGAGGTTTGCCTGTTTCTCCCGCCTTTTTCACTGCATTCCCACCTATTCTTTGATATGTAGTTTAGTAGGCTGACCAATGGAAATGGTGTAGATCCCCATCCCATCCCATCTATGATCCCTCATCAGCATCCCTAGTCACTCCACTCTTCTGCTCCAATGAGTAGGAGTTTGCATAGAGGTGTGATCTTCAAGTGGGTGGAGAGGGGAGTTGGGGCAGTTTGGGCTGTCTTGGGTGAAGTGGAGGTATGGCATTGATTGGGAGGAATTGACTGGATGAAGATGAGTTTATTCTTAGGGAAGAGGGATATGATGGCAGGGACAATGTTGGCTTCTTGTGTGATATATTTTAGGGAATAAAGATGCTAGGGAGAGGGTACAGGAGCTTCATTTCAGTATGTCTTCTGCGAGAATGGTGAAGTTGTTGGATCGTTCATTGGCGCTGTCTAAGTTGGAGCGGAACAAGTTACCCCTTTTGATGTAGTTATGTATTGCTTGCTGTTGATTTTTGGATGTAACGTCGAATTTAGGCCCGGAAGGGGAAATGCCAAGATGTACTATCGTACTATGACATCAAAACGGAGACACTCAAAACAAATCCTGACAAGGCAAAGAAAACTTTGCGAGAGAGAGACTGGGTCGAAACGTAAACTCTGAAGAGGCAGAACAAATATTGTCACATCATCATATGGGAACGTAAAACACTAAATGATCCCCCTCTGTACTTGAGAAGGTTCCCATCATCCCGATATTGGGACCTATTGATGCAATGTAGGCTTAACATCCTGCCATCTATGGAGGTGCCATTTTTACGAAAACAGATCAATCGAAGTAGAAGAATCCAGATGTCGCTTCTGTGGGAATCTTGAAATTCAAGAGACAACCAGACATCTGATTTTGTGCTGCCCAAAGCTTTCAATCTAAAGAAGAAAGTATTTGGGCGACTGTGTGGTCCAAGTTAATCCTACTATAGAGGAGGAATGCTGGGAAAGACTAATGACGACCGATAAACTTGGGCGGACACTTGACGCCCTCAAATTTGTAGAACTGATCCTCTCACCTTTGATGATGGGTGACTAACTATAACTATAATAATGGGAGGATCTGTAATGATGCATCAAAGAGAGAACAGATTAATACATGTTTGTATTTTAAGGTTGAATTTTCTGTTCAACCAATAAAAAAAATTGGGAATTTAAGGGCAGGTTCTTGGTAGAAGGGCTGACAGCTCTGAAGACCCTCTTCTTTCACATGGGTGATGGTGTACATGGAGAAGGTGGTGTTTGCTACAGTTGTGTGCTGCAATTTGAGGACTGTGTGAAAATGGCATGTGCACCCTTGATTTTCTAGCCTTCATAGATTTATTTTGCTAACCTTATCTAATGAGGGTACCAGCGTGCTGAGGATTTGGGATTGATCATTTTGAGAGAAGTGTGTTAATCTGTGCTATGTTGAAGGTTTCTGCGCGTTGGCAGGAGTTAGTCACTTTAATCTTTACTCCAGTGTTTGTTTCTTTGTTTATTTATTTGTAGGGCGCACCGAACCCTTAGTTAGCTGGGTGCACAACATCACAAAAATACTTACAGCTTAGTTACAGGTACAGTCAGGAGCAGAGAATACAGATGTCAATGCAGATAGGTACAGGTAAGAGGCATACACGTAAACATACAGCAACATTCATTAGACTAGTGGTCATTAAGGCGTAACCAGGAACGGGTGTTACATCTGAAACTGAAGTAAGACTGATCCCTTCTGAGCTGAACTGGTAGGGCATTCCATTGCTGGGCTGCTTTTACTGGGAAACTGTTACCTCCTGTTTTTTTAGTCTAAATCTAGGTATTTGGAGGCAGTAGGAATTGGGTGTCCTAGAAGGCTGTTCAGAGGATTTTCTGGTTATTTTTTCCTTCAGATATGGAGGGGCAGCATTGTTAAGACATTTGAGGGTTAATGACACAGTTTTAAAGAGGATCCTATCGCTAATTTTCAGCCAGTGATGGTTTCTCCTAGCATTGGATATGTGCTCTCTAGTAGGGAGGTTCAGGGCCATTCTGAGCGCATTATTTTACAATGTCTGTAGTTTGTTGATGATGTATTTGTTGGCTCCTAGATACCGTGCATTACAATAGTCCAATTTTGATAAGATGAGGGTATTAGCTAAGATAATGCAACTTGCCAGTGAGAGGAGGGGTCTACATGCTCTGATTAATTTGCCAGTGTAAGCGGTGGATGAGGCCAGGGCGTTTACCTGTTTGTTTAGGTTTAGTGTGGCATCCGGATAGAAGCCAAGTGTCTTCATTTCTTTAGCGACTTTAATAGTGTTGCCATCAATATTTAAGGCGCTATAGTTAGTGTCCAGTTTTTTTAGGTTATTGGACGAGCCAAGGATCAGGATCTTTGTTTTGTCGTCATTCAGGCAGAGGCCATGGGTTGCCATCCATGCCTGAATGAGGATGTATATTTCATTTACTAAGGCTGTATCTGAGGTAAAATTGCCCGAAAGGGGAATTGAGGATCTGGGTGTCGTCCGCGTAATTAGTGTAGGTGACACCCAGTCTGTCCAATTTGTCAAATAAAGGCTTAGTAAAGATATTGTACATGGTTGGTGAGACACATGAGCCCCGAGGGACACCACATGTTGTTTGGATTGGGTCTGCTGATGCAGGGGTGGCGAAGACTCACATACTTCAGTTATCTAGAAAGGACTGAACCCAGGTGTTAGACAGAATTATATGCAGTACCGTTTGGGAATACCACACACAATTAAGACTACAAGTGACAGTACAATTTCACCTTTGGTACAAGCCTATACTACACAGTTAAAGTGGTAGCAGTAGCAGAGCAGCCAGACTTATCTCAAGAGTAAGTGAGCAGTATCAAATAGTTACACAAAGGACAGCAATTACCACGATTCAGGCAAACACTGACTCAAGCTTTCTAAGTAAAAGAATATATATTTACTCCACAGTTGTATAACATTTCACTATTATAAGCAAGTTAAAAATCACAATCATAAATACACCACACCACTTCCCTTAAATTCCAGAAAAGTTAAGCTCACAAAATGAAGTGGGAGCAAAATGGCACTCCAGCAATTTAAAAGGGAGGGAAAGACAAAGTTATTAGAAATTAGGCAAAACCAACAGGTAAGTACTCAGGGCAATTGAACAAGAGGAGCATCAGTGAGGAGATCAGCTAGAAAAGGCTCAGGGCCAAAGTCAATGGTTCAAAAGTCTTTTGCTCAAGATCACACAGTTCAGGGTAGTTTGCTTTAAAGTTCGTGGCACAGATTCTGGACGAGGTTGGTTGGTAGAAAAGTTAGTTCAAGGAGAAGAGAAGGACAAGCCCTCGGATTGGCAAAAGATTTAAAACACTTTTACCACGGTTGAACGAAACGAGCAACCGGATTTGCACAGAACCTTAAAATGGAGAGGCAGCTGTAGCTGAGGCAGATGTTCCTGGTGGTTCCTGCAGGCTCCCGGCTCCTGAAGCAACTGTCGGACTGACACGAAGTAGGAAGACTGGAGGGTCCTGCGCCACCCAGGGAAGAAACCAGCAGTAGAGCAAAACAACAAATAAAAGGTGCACTCCTTAAAACCCAAGCAGGGTCCGACCTTCCTGGCTATCCGGCCCACTGTAGCTCTGTACAGTGAATTCGACCAGAGGAGGGGTCCTGGCTTGTAGTTTGGGCAAACTGGTTGGCCCCACCAGCTCAAGGGAAGAAGTTTCTCTCTGTCATCGGATTCGGAGATTCAGGCCTGCAGCAGGGCTTCACCGGGCGGTTCAGTCGTGGTAGGGGTCTTCTTCTTCCAGTTCCTCGTTCGTTCTTTCGTTCCAATGGTGACTTTGCCTTTCCAGTCCCAGAGACCTGCTTTTTATGCAGTTTTCCCCCAGTCATACAGCCTGGCTGTCAATCACACAGCAGGGTGGCTGGCTTGGCAAGGCCAGTCCCCTTAGCCAATCAGACAACAGTGCGACTTGGGTTACCAAGGGAACCCATGGCAGGGGTCCGAAGACCCCTCCCTCACATCCTGCCTACATAGACTTTCAGGTGCCTTAAGGAGGGCTTCTATGCAGAAGCCCGCGAAAAGACAGCGAACAAAGGAATCATCCCTGGTTTGGCGCGCAGAGAAAAACACGAGAAAGACTTTAACTAAAAGAAATGGCGAATAAACCCAGCCAGAACCAAAATAAAATGTATTTGGTCAAGCGGGTTTATGTTCGAGGCTAATATAATACCCTAAAACATTACCATGTTTATATAAAATAATCACGGTAGAAAAGTTAGAGTAGTTACCACTGCCACATGCCAAGTTTTAATGTTAAGGGAGCAAAACAAGGCTCCAAGAGGCACAGACAAAAAGAGATAAGAGTTAACCCTTTCCAATACTCCATGTAAGATGGGGTGTACTGGGTTTGTGGTTTAAAGTGACTATATAAAGTTAATGGCAACTTTACATGTTTCTGGGGGACAGTAGTCAGCCCCAGAAAAATTGAGTCAGTGGGAATTCTAAAAGACAACCCTGTGTCACTGCACTGAAGGTGCTGTGTAACACACACAAAAGTGGTGCTCATGGAGCAGGTGAGGCTCCAGAGCCCAAGAACACACAAAATGGTAAAACACACATGGCAAAACACATGTAAGGGTGGGAAAAAGGCTCACACTCTTATCAGGTGAAATAAGTAAATCTGAGAGACCCAGCAAAGCTGCTGAGGGACTCATTAGGTAGGGGCAATTAGCCATTTATGAGAATTCTCCCTAACACCAGGCTGTAGCTTCACTTGAGAAGTGGGCAACCGAAGCTAGGTGTTTGCATAATACTGCATGGTCCATCAAGTCGAACACTGCCAACAAATCAAGGAGGAGTAGCATAGCTATGTTTCCTTTGTCTTGTGTTTTAAGGTCTATTAATGCGGTCTCTGTACCGTGCTGGGGTCTAAAACCCGATTGGCCAGAGCCTAGAAGTTGGTTGGACTCGAGATACTTCTGAATTTGAAGATATGCCACTCTATCTATTAGTTTATAGTGTTTTTATTTTATTAGCTAGGGCATTTTGAATGCTAGTACACCATTGCTTGTCTTTGGGTATGTTATCTGGTGGAGGTATGGGCGCTTCTAGTTCTCGAAGGATCGCGAATAATTCCTTAGTATTAGAACATGCTTTTGAGATTCTGTTATTGTAGACTTCTTTTTTTGTTTGGATAATTTCTTTCTTCTAGTTATTGGCACAGAGTTTTAGTTTTAGTTCATTTTCCTCCGTTGGGTAATGTTGCCATGTAGTTTCTAACTTCCCTTTTTACAATCTAAGTTCTTTACGGTGAGTCTGTTGTTTACTTTTACGTACCTTAACTGGGGCAATAGTATCTAGGGCCTTCACCACTGGGGCAATAGTATCTAGGCCTTCACCAGGGTTTCTGGGTCAGAATTGCTTGGCAGGGCATTAATCACAGGAAGGATGAGAGGTAGGAGGTTGTCAGGTGAGAAATTCTTCTTTGATCTAGTGGGAAGAGAAGGTGCTATAATTTTATCTTTATCTATTTGTTAAGTGTTAAGATGAAATCAATTAAATAATGGTCAGGCCAAATTTGGGGTGTGATTTTAGTGATGGTGGTTTGGCAGTTTAGGGTGGCTACCCAATCTAGGGTCCTGCCTTTATCGTGGGTAGGGGAGTGAACATTTTGGATAAAGCCATGTTCTTCAAGCATGGTAGCTATCGCTTGGACTTGTTTGTCATCCGGATCATTGAATCCTAAGTGGAGGTCCCCTAAGATTATTATCTGGGATGAGTCTTTAGTGTTGTTAGCTAAGAGGCTAGATATGTCCTCTTCAAATGAGCCTATGGGTCCTGGTGGCCTATATATAAGGTAGATGGTTAGAGTACGGCATGGGGATATAGGCAGTTTGGCTGAAAGTAATTCGCAGGATTTTAGTGGGGGTAACGTGGATAGTCTTAGGTCTAGGTTAGCTTTAGCAATGATGTCTACACCAACTTCTCTAGAATTGGGTCTGTCCATTTTAAGAGTTGATAATCTTCTGGTATCGTTAATGTAAGCGCTGGGCCTGCTGCCTCATGCAGCCAGGTTTCAGTAACCGCTAAGAGGTTGATGGTGTCTGCTGTTAGAATATCGGCTAATTCTATGGCGTGAGCCACGACAGATCTGGCATTGATCAGTGCTCCAGCTATCGTGGTTGTACTAGGTAATCTCTGGGATTTCAAAGTTACAGGTATGTGTTCTTTCGTTTTGGCACCTGAAATATTTTGCACGTGAGCTTGTGTCGTATGTGGAATATTGAATTTATGGTTGGTGCGGGAGTTTTAGTAAGTGTTGCTTGTCATTTTGGGTTCGTAGGCGGATGGGAGTCTAGCACGGAGCCTGGTATTACTGTTCAATGTGAGACAGTGTGCATGTTTAATTTGATCCATGGTTAACAAGAGTATTTGTGTGATCTGCAATGGTGCAGATAGCAACAGGGTTTTGCTGATATACATTGTACTACAGTTATTATTGGATTGAATAGATTGGATCAGGTGGGCTATAACTGGTGCCAAGTTGGCTAGCGCTAGGTCAGACCAGAATCAGGGTGGGTGTGGTAGTTTTTACAACAGTTTATTTGAGAAAGACTCGGCTCAGTGGTTCACATAGGCTAGGTTCAGCATGGGCCGTGTAGGTAGTATAGGCTGGGTTCAGTATAGTCGGAATAGGCGGGATTCAGTATGGTCACAGTAGGCTAAAATCAGGATAGTCACGATAGGCTAAGTTGAACATTGGCATTGTGTACTAAATTTCAAAATCACATCAAGTTTAGGTAGGCTAAAATCAATATGGTCACAATAGGCTAAAATCAGGCTAGTCACAGAGGCGTGCAATACAGGCAAGTTATCAGACTTTGCAGCACTCAGCGGAAAGTCACATCAAATAACAGTATGGATGCAGCAGAATCATATTGGTATAAATGCTTAATAGGTGTGTGCAGTAGATGCAAGAGCATTTAGGGTCAGCATGTGTAGTGTGCTATAAGTGGTGAATGGGATGTTGTGCAACAGGGTTTGGTAGTGGGCCGCACATCATACTACACTAGTGCTGAGAACATGCATTGTGCATCACGGAGTTTAATGTGCTAGTACCAACATGGAAATTTACCAGCAGAGTTTTCATAAGAGGCAAATGCATGCATGGGCAAGGCATTAGATAGAATTAGATACCATTAGATAGCTAGTACAGTTGGCTATGGGTTAAGCTCAGTACAGCGAGGTTACAACTAGGTGAGAAAGCAATCAAGTCCAAGGCACATTACAGGGACACGCCTTGTCTTGGAGGGGGCGTTGCATCAACGGCCACGGAGACCATGGGCCAAGAGAGAGGACAAAAGTCAGAAAAAGGTGTGAGGCGGGGTCCGCAGGCATATCGCCGCGGGATGAGGAGGCGTAATTGGTGAGTGAAGAACAGTATCTGTCCCACAGCCTACGTCAGGGCTATGGCAAAGCTTTGAGTATTTTACCGGTGATGGGTAGGGTGTAGTGTAAAGATGCATTGCAGCAATTTATTGTTGCAAATGGGCAATCTTTGCCACATTGCGCAGTGCAAAAGAGCACTACACCAGTGCACTTTTCCAGCAGTGTAGTGTCTGTCATACAGCCCATAAAGTCTTCAAACTTATTTCTAACGGAACCCTTCTTCTTTTCTTGAAATATCCACAGGCACAGAATCTACATATAAACATTTTCTCAGTCTCCTAATTGTTCCATACATCATTGGTGATATTGATGGTTGAAGCAAAATGTGTTTAAAAAAAATATTAATTTTACAACGTGATACCCATGGACGCACCAGGCGTTCGGCCCTTCTGCAATTTCAAGCACCAAATATGAGTGTTGGTTGCAACGGTGTGATGTCTGGTTCCTGAAAGGATTGTATTTTTAAAAACGCCGCCGTAATTCGCCGATACCGGTAATTTTCCTTCAGTTTTGCTTTAAGAAATCACATTCATAAAGCTATTAGTGTGTTTTAAAGATATTACAATTACATTTTATTAACAGTGTGCTTGCTGGTCAGTACTGTTTAAATCTGCGCAGTTTGACTGCATTTTGATTGTTCCCTACCAGTGCTACTTGGGTTGTGGAACTACACATCCCAGCAGCCTGGTAGTTTTAGGCTGCCTTATTAGTTTAAACCCGGCGCGAACGCGCCGGCGCGAAGGGGGCAAGCCGGTCTGTGCCGGTCTGGCCGGACTATAAAGTCCACTTTGAATCACCTTCCCTGCTAAAAGGATTGTATTTTTAAAAACGCTGCCGTAATTCGCCGATTCCGGTAATTTTCGTTCAGTTTTGCTTTAAGAAATCACATTCATAAAGCTATTAGTGTGTTTTAAAGATATTACAATTACATTTTATTAACAGTGTGTTTGCTGGTCAGTACTGTTTAAATCTGCGCAGTTTGACTGCATTTTGATTGTTCCCTACCAGTGCTACTTGGGTTGTGGAACTACACATCCCAGCAGCCTGGTAGTTTTAGGCTGCCTTATTAGTTTAAACCCGGCGCGAACGCGCCGGCGTGAAGGGGGCAAGCCGGTCTGTGCCGGTCCGTGGCCGGACGTGCGGGCGCTCGGCGCAACCTCATGTTGGGACCTCTATCTCTCCCAGCGGACCCACGGGCTTTCCGAACTCACCTGGTGCCCTAGTACCTCGGTAAGTGGGGGCTTGAGACATGCATGTACCAGCTGTAGTCACACATGGGAGCCGGGCGGAGGGGGAGGAGGCCAACAGCCATGAAAGGGAGGGGAATACGTCCGCAGACACCCTTAGGGATGGTACGGAGAAATAGACGTGCCTGAATATTGGCCTGCTTAATACACGCTCCCTAACCAAACATGCCATCAACATTAAAGACATGATATCCTGCCATAATTTCGACATACTCTGCATAACAGAAACCTGGCTCAAAGACCCTGTAGGGCCCACATGTGAGCAGGCCGTTCCAGCAGATTACACTATTTACTACGACAATAGAGTACGGGGTAGGGGAGGTGGAGTAGCAATTATTGCCAAGAACAGTCTCAAACTCTTCAAGGTATCCATAGGCTTTAGCGGGTGCGAAGCATTACACCTCAAACTGATCTTCTCCCCCAACAATTGTCTCAACCTAATAGCTATCTATAGACCACCAGCATTAGTCTCAGATTTTTCATCGGAACTTTGCTCCCACCTAAACACCTTGAGATCGGTTAACGCGTCCACGGTCGTTATGGGAGACTGGAACCTCTGGCGTGGTAATAAGAGAGACAAAGGGGCCATAGCACTGGAGAAAGCTCTGAATAATCTCGACTTTAAAGTCCTTAATAAAGATCCCACCACCCCCCAGGGAAACCAGCTGGACTGGCTGTGTGGTCACAACATCCTCTTACAAAACTGCAGCACCACTCCCTGCATATGGAGTGATCATCACTTGATATTAGCCAATCTAAAGTTGCCATGCTATACACACAAGCAAAATCCTCATATTAAGGCAGAAATCAGAAACTTCAAAAACTTAAACGAACTTCAGCTCAAGCCTTGCTTGGAGAAAATTTGGCGCTCTTTTCAGGATCAGGACGCTTGCACCGAACTATTAGATAAATATAACAAACACTTAGTCGAGTTAGTAGAAACTGAGGCGCCACTCACCACCAAACTAACCAGGGGGAACAGCAACAACCAAAAATGGTACACACCTGAGCTTCTTCTACTGAAGAAGGAAAAACGGATCCTGGAAAGAAAATGGATCTCGGATAAATCGGTGGATAGTAAAGCAAGCTGGAAAAGGAAGGATAGGGAATATAAAGAGAAAATCAAGACAGTTAAGGCTAATTTCTTTAATACCGAAATTGAGCATGCCGATAACAACACAAGCAAACTCTTCAACATTTTGAAAAGCATAGAAAAACCTGTATCTCTTACTCCCCCATTCACCCCATCCAAGGAGGACTGCAACATGGTGCTTAGTGCACTCCAAGCCAAAACAGAAAAGGCGAGGCAAAACATTATTAAGGCCAGATCTGCCCCTAACCAGGAGATCCGCCCCACTGAAGGGAATGCACCGGTCAGGGAACAACTCTTTAAATTTGACCCCATCTCAGAAGCAGATATGCTAGAGGTATTGAACAACATGAAACCTACGACCTGTGCAGAAAATGTCCTGCCCCCCAGCATTATTCTTCAACACAGGGATTTATTTACTCCCATCCTCCGGAGAATAGTGAACGCGTCTTTTCAGGAGGGTATGGTGCCTAAAGATCTGAAGAGAGTTACCATCACTCCTCTCGTCAAAAAAGCGGGACTAGATCCCAAGGATCCCGCAAATCTTCGCCCCATTACCAATTCGAATTTTGTTCTCAAACTGTTGGACAAGGTGGCCACACAACAGCTCCAACACTACGTTGAAGAACAGGAGATTCTGCACCAACAACAATCCGGCTTTAGAGCATCTCACAGCACCGAAACAGCTATGCTAGATTTGCAGAATCAGATGTTGACGATGTTAGACGACAACAAACTGGGGATGCTGATGCTTTTAGACCTCAGTGCAGCATTCGATCTAGTGGATCACAGTCTTCTTATCAAGGCGCTTAGGGAGAGCGTTGGCTGCTCGGAGGGAGCTATTGACTGGCTCTTATCCTTTCTTTCTAACCGCCAAGCGAGAGTTCACTGGGGTAATAGTTTCTCCGACTCTTGCGACATCCTATTCGGAGTGCCCCAGGGTGCTAGCCTATCCCCAATGCTCTTTAACATTTACATGCGCACTCTGTGCACCCTTCTGGTGAATGCCGGAGTGTCATTTACTAACTACGCAGATGACACCCAACTCATATTGGAGTTGGGGGGTAGGAACCACGCCACAGATAGTGAAACGCTCACCAAGGTTTATAAGCTAATTGACGACTGGATGCAGGCAAACTGGATGTGCCTGAACGACTCCAAAACAGAATTGATGTTGTTTGGCTCCAGTCGTCGGTTGGAAAAACTGGGAGCAGAGTACAGCTCTTTCCAAATTAAAAATACCACTATCCAAGTGGTTCCCAAGGTAAAGACCCTAGGCATGATGGTCGATTCAGCTGTCGACTCTCACGCCCAAACCAATTTCCTCCAAAAAAATTCAGCTTATTATCTTAGGCTCATGAAAGCAATCAAACCATTGCTTAATGAAGCAAACAGGGCAACGATAGCCAGAGCCATCATTCTCTCACGGCTCGACTATGGGAATTCCCTGTTGTTGGGGGCCGCTTCCAAGGATCTATCCAGCTGTCAGGTGATCCAGAATAACGCGGTCAGAATAGTAAAAAACCTGAAAAGGAAAGACCATGTTACTGAAGAGAGGCTAGCGCTGCATTGGCTCAGGGTAGAGGAGCGCATTAAGTTCAAAGCCCTCTGCTTGGTTCATAAATGCCTGTATGGCTCAGCGCCCCCCTATTTGAAAACACACTTAAGGCCCTACAACCCCACCAAAAACCTTCGCTCGGGTGGAAAATGTCTTCTGCTCGTGCCCAAGTTTAAGCTAAAAACAGGGCTGGGCAGATCTTTTCTTGTGCTGGCTCCCAAACTGTGGAACAGTGTCCCTGAATCACTTAGGTCCGAAGTCAGTCACCCAGTTTTTAGGAAGAGGCTGAAAACATACCTCTTTAGATAAGAACCCGTGTGCACAGGTCCTTAGTTAGAGATCGCGCCGCTCATTAGCTAGCTGTACCGTTTGTCCGTCCCATACGTGTTGTCTGTCTTCGGTCTCGCAGTATCAGTGTTCTATGTACAAGCGCCCTGATGCCTGCGGGCTATCGGCGCTATATAAAAACTAAATACATACATACATACATACATACCTGTAAATCTGTTGTGGGGGAGGGGTACCACTTGAACTGTTTTTCTTTATTTCACAACCATTGGTTTATTTTTTTATTTGTCACGCACCGGGGACCCGCAGGCATCAGGGCGCACAAAAACACAGGTGCACAAACATGTAAAGACATGACTCAGAGAAAATCCCACCTAATCAAGCGGGAACAGTAATCATAAAGCAGGAGAGTTACAGACTACCCAAAAAGTAGGGTTTTCAAGGATGTCCAAAAGGTTTGCATATTTGTTTCAATGCATAAGGTACTTGGCAGGGAGTTCCAGTACTGTGCTGCTAGACAGGAAAAGCTCTAACCAAACCATTGGCCCTTGTGAGAGCGAATCAGTCCAGCATTTGTGGAACGTAAGGTACACTGGAGCCTTCCCTTCTCCAGAATCGGGTCTGTCATGGATTCGCATGAATATTACCCGTCGTCAGGCTGGGAATCCTTGGTAAAAGAAAAAACAGTTTTACTTTCACTTTAAAACTGTATTTCTCCTCTAAACCAATCTCTGTCCCCTGGGTCATACTGCCCCCATCCAATGACAGCCCTCTCCCTAGCCATTTTTTCGGGTTTTTTTAATGAGAAAAGTTTGATTTTTGTTCCAAAGAGCTTGTGTGCTCTTTTCCTCATCTGCCGGCAACAGGGATCCTTTGTCGGTGAAGTTCTGGGCCTCTCAAGGGCGAAGATTCATCAAAGTTTCTAGAAGGCCATATTGGGCCTACATCGCGCCCTCCGACCATGACAGAGGAGAAGAAGGGAAGGACCCTCTTCAGGCCCTGCACCAAATACAGGCTACAGAATGTGTTTGTGGAAGACGAGCACCTGCAATGCCTGTACTGCCAACACCCGGACCACAAGGAGGTGGAATGTGAGATAAGCTTAGGTTTCTCGAAGAAGACGACGAAAGACTGGCATAGTAGGCTGGCGGCATAGCTTCATTTGAACAAGGCCTCTGCCCCATGCTCCGAGCAGGGTCATGCCTCGTCCAGAACCCACCGGCCCGAGGAGCGGTCTTCCTCTGGAAAGAGCTCTAAGTCCTTTGAGGTCGCCCCATCCGTGGGGGTCCAAGATAAGGCCAAGAGCCTCAAGTCCGAGTCCAACGGGTTTGCTGCTGCTCCGGGTCCCAGGTTGGATAGGCCGTGATCACCATTGCTTTCCGTCTCCATAGCCAGCCTACCATCGAGCTCCTCTTCAAAGAGGAAATCATCTACCCTGCCTAAACTATGGCAGAAATCGGATAAGCCCAGGGCGGAAGAGGCGAAGAAGGCAGCGCAGCCCAAACAGGCTCAACCAGCACTGACAAAGTCCTCGTAGGCTACTTCGTTGACATCTACTACGACTACAACAGCTATGGGTGCCGATCCTACGAGGGTTGCTCCAGCGGCGTAGCGAGTGTCCCTGCCCCCACCCTGCGATTCTTCCGCAGAGGCATCGGTGAAAGCTGCAAGCACTCCTGAGGGGGTGCAGACAACGGGTCAGGTCCCGGCTCGAAGCCCTCAGGGAGGAAAAAGGGGGTTTGGCTGCGACGAGGCCCGGAAAACAGTCCTCCACTGTTGGCGTTCAACCAATGGATATTTCATCCACGGACGACGTCCTTCAGGCCCTGCACCAAATACAGGCTACAGAATGTGTTTGTGGAAGACGAGCACCTGCAATGCCTGTACTGCCAACACCCGGACCACAAGGAGGTGGAATGTGAGATAAGCTTAGGTTTCTCGAAGAAGACGACGAAAGACTGGCATAGTAGGCTGGCGGCATAGCTTCATTTGAACAAGGCCTCTGCCCCATGCTCCGAGCAGGGTCATGCCTCGTCCAGAACCCACCGGCCCGAGGAGCGGTCTTCCTCTGGAAAGAGCTCTAAGTCCTTTGAGGTCGCCCCATCCGTGGGGGTCCAAGATAAGGCCAAGAGCCTCAAGTCCGAGTCCAACGGGTTTGCTGCTGCTCCGGGTCCCAGGTTGGATAGGCCGTGATCACCATTGCTTTCCATCTCCATAGCCAGCCTACCATCGAGCTCCTCTTCAAAGAGGAAATCATCTACCCTGCCTAAACTATGGCAGAAATCGGATAAGCCCAGGGCGGAAGAGGCGAAGAAGGCAGCGCAGCCCAAACAGGCTCAACCAGCACTGACAAAGTCCTCGTAGGCTACTTCGTTGACATCTACTACGACTACAACAGCTATGGGTGCCGATCCTACGAGGGTTGCTCCAGCGGCGTAGCGAGTGTCCCTGCCCCCACCCTGCGATTCTTCCGCAGAGGCATCGGTGAAAGCTGCAAGCACTCCTGAGGGGGTGCAGACAACGGGTCAGGTCCCGGCTCGAAGCCCTCAGGGAGGAAAAAGGGGGTTGGGGGCGACGAGGCCCGGAAAACATTCCTCCACTGTTGGCGTTCAACCAATGGATATTTCATCCACGGACGACGACGACCAAGAGTTTGTTCATATGGTTCATGAGGACAATGAAGACGGTGGCAGCGCCGGGCCTAGCACTCCTTAGTTACCTCCTCAACCAAGGGACATTTCCTTGGACATTTTGTCGATTCTCCACACCTTGGTGTCAGAGATTCAGCAGAGGTTGCCCCTGGCACCGGCACCCGGAGTGCCTCCGGCTCCGGTTCAGCCTCAGCCTAAAAAGCGGAAGTGCCATCCAACGCCCCACATACACCTCCTCCACCATGTTGGGCCCCAACTCCTCCAGCAGACCCAGAGACGGGTAATGGGACGGATACGACTGTTAGGGAGAATTCTCATTCTATGGCTAATTTCCCTCACCTAGTGAGCCCCCCAGCAGCTTTGCTGGATTTTTGGACTTCATCTTTTCACTTGGTAAGAGTGTGAACCTTTTTCCCACTCTTACATGTGTATTGCCATGTGTATTTCTACTGTTTTTGTGATCTTGGGCTCTGGAGTACACCACTCCTTGAGCCCCACTTTTTATGTGTGTTACACAGCACCTTCAGTGCATTGACACAGGGTTGTCTTTGAGACTTCCCTCTGACTCCATTTTTCTGGGGCTGACTACCGTCCCCCAGAAACAGATAAAGTTGCCATTAACTTTATATAGTCATTTATACTGCAGACCCAATACACCCCATCTTACATGGAGTATTGGAAGGGGTTAATTCCTACTCCTTTTTGTCTGCACCTCTTGGAGCTTTGTTTCGCTCCCTTAACACTAAGACTTGGCTGGTGGCAGTTGGATCTACCCTAACCTTTCTACCACGATTATACTATATAACCGTGGTATTGTTTTAGGCTATCATATTAGCCACGAACATAAATCCGCTTGACCAAATACTTTTTATTTTGGCTCAGGTCGGGTTTATTCGCCATTTCTTTTTGTTAAAATCCTTCTTGTGTTTTACTTTGCGCGGCAAACCAGGTTTGCCTCCTTTGTTTGCTGATCTTTGGCAGGCTTCTGTCCAGAAGCCCTCCTCTGGCGTCTGGGTGTTTAGGTTGGCTGAATGTGAAGGAGGGGTGTAGTCACCCCCTGCACAGGGTATCCTTGGAAACCCAAGTCGCACTTTGTGTCCATTGGCTGTACAGGTTTTCTGGGCTGGACAACCCCCACGCTATGTGATTGACAGCCAGGCTGTGTGAATGGGGGATTTTCGCCTAAAAGGCAGGACTCTTGGGCTGGAAGTCAGAGTCGCCACTGGAACTGCAAGGAACCGAAGAGAAGCGGAGTAGAAGACGGCTGCTCCAACTACCAAGTCCCGGTGGAGCCCTGCTGCAGTCCTGAGCTATGTACCCTTCAACGACAAGAGACGATCCAGTCCGGAGTCTTCGTCCCTTGAGCCTGGTGGGATCAACCAGCTCATCTTCCACAGGCAGAGGATCCTCTTCTTGGTCGAAATCGCTGCACACTGCTGTAGTGGTCCGGATAGCCGTCTGAAGATCCTCTCCTGTTTTAAAGGAGCGCACCTTTTATTCACTGTTGCTTTGTTTGCTGCTGCTGGCTTCATCCCTGTGTAGTGCAGATCGCGCCAGATGTCCTCTTTCTTGTCTCCCCGACTGAAGCGCCAGGAACCATGAGTCTGTCGGACCTACCAGGAACAACTGCCGTGGCACCAGCTCCTCCACTTTGAATAAGGTACTCTGTCCAACCTCGAGAAACTAGGGTTAACCCCTTTTTCTTTTCACTAAAGGCTTGTCCCTATCTTCCTTCCATCTTATAACTTTTGCTTCCTATTTTGTGACAATATCCAAGTACTCCTGGCAATCTCGAATCGTGAACTGTACTAACCGTGTGAGCCTCAGCAAAAGAAACCCTGTTCCTCTGAACACTGGCACAGGCCTATTGACTTTAATTCACTTGTAGGGAAGTGCTCGTTTGATTCTATCTGCCTTGACAAAAGTATTGCCTATGATTTTTACCCCCAACTCTTTTGTGGTAATTCGTGTGCTAAGTGTGGTTTAACTCTGGTAACATTTCTTCCCCTGGGTACGCGTTTCTTTAGCAAGACCGAGCTGTCATTACTGTGAAAAAGTTTTCACTGCTGTACTCCCGGTAACGTCTTTGTTTCACAACACTGGTCTGTCACCTACCTTGAATTGTACTGAACAAAGTGAGTTGGTTGTGTGTAGTGTATTTTGATGTGTGGTTTTAAACTAATAGAATTTAAGTGTTTTGCGAACAGATGGTGTTGAAATAAATGTACTTTTACTTTTCAACCAAAAACCTTGGTCAGTCTTTGCTTGAGTCACAGTAATTGTGGTCCTTTGTGTAATCACTACTACTGCTCATTTACTCTTGAGATAAGTCTGGCTGCTCTGCTACTGCTACCACTTTAACAGTGTAGTACAGGCTTGTACCAAAGGTGAACTTATATTACTACTTTCTTAATTGTGTGTAGTGGTCCCTAAGGGCACTGCACAGGATTCTGCCTAACAACGACCACTAGTACCGATGAAGACGAGGACTTCGTCCCGGCAGACGATGAATCGCCGCATTTGGATGCTCCTCATAGTCTTCCCACCGGACGAGGTGGGATCATTCCACTCTATGCTTGCCAGGGCCTCTGAACTATTCCAGCTGGTGCCCGAGTAAACCAAGAAGGAGGGCTTCTTGTATTGGAGGCGAGAGGCCAAGAGGAAAACGATCATGGCAGTGCCTTTTCTGGATGACATTTGGAGGGATGGCCTAGGCCTCATGAAGAATCCATGCACGGCTCCAGCCAAGCAAGACAGGCTGAAGAAGTACTACAGGGTGCCTGACTCTGCACTCAAGTGCCTGAGTTGCAACCATCACCAGACTCGGTAGCATTCGGCTAACATGTGCTCATCGTTGTCAGTTCCCCCAAACAGCGAGGGAAAGAGGATGGACGCCATGGGGAAGAAAGTGATTTACATGGCGGCATCCACAATCAAGGCGGCCAAAGCCCTGGAAATCCTGGCCAGGTATGACAGGGAGTTGTGGTACAAGCTGGGTCCGATCCTGGAGTTCCTCCCACACGACAAGAAGATGGAAGCCCTCGCCCTTTTTCAGGAGGGGTAAATGGCTTCGGACCATGCCATCACGTTGGCAGTGGACTTCGCCAACATGGGTTTCTGGCAGATGGGAAACGGTGTCTGCCTTCGTGTGCAGGGATGGAAGAAGGCCACTAACTTTGATCAGGACGTCTAACCACAAGTGCTGCATATGCCCTTTGTTGAAAATCTGATTTTGAAGGCAGTCCACAAGTCCCTCCAGGCCATCAAAACAGATACAGAGATGGCACGTTCCCTTGGCACTATTCAGCAGTACCGCTCGTCTTTTCACTCCTCCACGGGAAAATCGAGCAGGTCACCTTACCACTAATTTACATACACAAGATAATTGCATACAGCTAATCCTAAGACTTTTCTTCAAAATGTAAACGTCTCAACTTGATGGTCCAGTATATTGTGTATATTCATTTAACTGACAAGTCCCAACAAAAGGCAAGTGGTTGGTCATAGCACAAAGACGTGAAACAAATGTACAACCACCGAAGTGTATGAACTACTCTGCACTCTCAAACACGATCGAAATCCTGTTTATATATATTTATTTTTTAAATTGACTTTCTCCAGCATTGGATCTTTCATGGATTCACATGCTTAGAATATTCCCCGTCGTCAGGCTGGGAATCCTCGGTAAGTTATATATAGACATTTTCCATAGGAAAAAATTCCGACACTTTTGTGTCCTATCTATGTCGTTTTGGGCCGCACACGCCGGCGCCACTAGGACGTAAAGGTATATATAGCCCCGCCTCCGCACCTCCCTCAGATTTCAACCGTATTCCAAAGTAGTGGGATTACCTCACGTATCTGCTATTTGGTTAGGTTGTACTTTCTACTTCTGCGACTGTTTTTTCTTCTAAAAAAAATGTCTGGAAAGGCGTTGTTTCGTCCTTGTGCTACATGCGGTCTTAAGAAGGTGTACGAAGGGGATGGTCATATGGACTGCATTTACTGCCTTCATCCTCACCATACAGCGGACACATGTGAAATCTGTCAGGGTTTCTCCCAGAAAACCCTCAAAGATCGAAAAAGATGCCTTGTCGATTGGCTCAATGACGGGGCGGGTGCGCACCCGTATCGGAGGTGGGCTCCATGGCCTCGAGAAGTAAGTCGGAACCCCTGACGAAGAAGGCACGTTCTGCTGTAAAACGCCCCTCGGAGAAACATTCGAAGGCCCCCTCTTCACACAAGTCGCCGTCTTCTTCCTCCTCATCTAAAAAGGAGAGAAAAGAACCATCTAAACCCTCCTCAGGAGACCGTCATAAGTCTACCTTGAGTCGAGAGGCCTCGGCCAGCAAGTTGGCCCCAAAGGCGGCGGGAACACCTCAAGGCCCTGCACCACTTACTTTGTCGACGGCCCGCTCGTCGACGCCTGCGTCATCGGCGGCTCCTCCCACGTTTCAGACTGCGGCTGTAGGAAACATTTGGTCGTCGACGGTGGTTCCGTCTATGGGATGGCAACCAGAGGTTTTCGATTCCGTTCCACCTGAGGCCCTGCTGCAACTAGAGGCGACTTTCTCCATCTCGTCGGCTGACGAGGAACGTGGCCCGGTCGCGCACCCAACCGATCTGGGATTGCAACCGACCAGCGCGTTGACGCTCTTGGGTGGGGGTTCCATCCCTACGACCTCGTCATTACTGAACCCCCAGGCGGTTCTGTCCTTGGAGGTGCTAAATACGCTACAGAAGCTATTACAGCGTTTGGACACACAAATACCTCAGCCAAGTGCCCCGGCACTGCTACAGTCTACGCCACTCGTCGACAAGCCGGGCCCGGCTCCTCGCTCGACGACCAGGATTACTGCCGCTTCCCAAGCGGCGGAAGATCGCCCTCGCCCACAAGAAGAAGGAGAACTACCGGACTCTGATTCAGACCATGAAGGGTCCGGTTCAGACATCTCACTATCCCCCTCAAGGGACCCAACTTGGGACTCTGAAGCAGAAATAGAAGCTCTGAGAAGCCCGACGCAGCCATCACCGCCTGACGACGTGGGGGCATTCCATGCCATGATGAGTAAGGCGCGTGCTGAGTTTGGCCTAGTCCCTGAAGAGGAGAAAAAGGATTGTTTTCTTTTTGATCATTTGGGCAAGAGAAGGAAATCCATATTCACCATCCCTATTTTAGACCATGTCTGGCAAGAGGGCCTGAAGACCAAGCGTCATCCGTTCTCGGAACTGGCAGTGAAAGGTCGTTTGGAGAAGAAATTCAAGGCTCCGGAATGGACTCCCAAGTGCTTGACGTCTCAACCTTCGCCGGAGTCGGTGGTATCTGCGGCGGCGGCTAGAAAGGCCAAGTCTCAACATAAATGCACGACCCCGCCAGACAACGAGGCCAGGAGGCAGGACGCTTTTGGCAAGAAGGTGCTGTCGGTCGGCGCGACTACAGTTAAAGCAGCCAACTCCTTGGCGATTATGTCTAGGTATGACAGGGAAATGTGGCACCGGCTGGCTCCTATCTTGGAACATTTGCCCGAAGAACATAGAAAGTCTGCCATGTTGCTAGTACGGGAAGGAGAAGAGGCCTCCAACCATGCTATAAACATTGCTGTCGACCTAGCCGAGTCTGGATTTAAGCAAATCAATAATGGCGTAGTTCTACGTAGACAAGCCTGGCTCAAGTGCACTACGTTCAGACCGGAGGTGCAATATAAAGTCTTGGATATGCCGTGTGAAGGGGAACAACTGTTCGGTGAAAAAGTTGATGAGGCCTTGAAGGGCATGAAAGAGGATACTGTCAAGGGTTTTGACCCATGTTGAATCAATAGACTGGGTAGATGTGGGGATGAGCTTTCGCCGCCCATTATTCTATCCCAGAACAAACTAAATCGATAGACTGGGAAGATGTGGGGATGAGCTGTTGCCGCCCACATTCACCCAGAATCCAGGAGAACTGCGCAGTTTGCGCACACCAAAATGGTCACCTAATCTGCCACCCACCAGGGCAAAGAAACGTGGTTCTGTTCAAAATCCATTTTTTTAATGTCAAAAAGTTGCTAAAATCATGGGCACAAGACCACTCTAAAGATACAACCTTCTTGTGGGGGGTTCCACATCACCACTCTACTGTAAGGATGCCATCAAAACAATGTTAAGCAAGGGTCCTATACTATCAAGCAAAAGACCACTCTATTAAAATGCATTAATTCAAGACAGATCCCAAAAATGGGTGCAGTACCAGCTTTGTCCACAAACCGGCGCTAGTGGTCTAAACTCTGACAGTAGGATTGTATCTCAGGAGTGCAAGAGGATCCAGCCTAACTGGGACTTCAAAGCCTGTTGGTTAATTAAAATTCTTAACCACCTGCTGTTCCCAGAGACAATCTGATTCAATTAACAGGCTAAGAGGCTGGGAAACCTTAACACCCCAGAGGCCCACACCAGGAGGCAGGATATCACATGGCCCTTCTGAGTGAGAGGGAGGGGGTTTCCCCTTCAGCCTGGAGGAGAGAGACAATAGCCCCTTGCGGTTGAATGGGGTATGTTAATTTTGAGTGTGGACTGTAAATGGAGAGCTGCCTGTGAGCAGAGACATGTGATCCCTGACTCACCCAGCTTCAAGGGGCGGGCCAGACTTGAGTGTGGATTCCTATTGCAGCAAATATATATTTTATAGAAACATTGATAACTTATTGTAACCAAATGACAGGAATGTACAACTTTGAGATTCTTAGTATGAAAAATGCCCTCACGATTTGAGTCCAAACTCCAATTTCTACGGTGTTCTAGGACCGAACCCCGCTATTTATCAATATTCCAGACACTATGTTTATGCTAGAGACATGGAAATTTACTGGGATATGTGTAGAAGGGGGGTGTACATTTGTGTAATTTTTGATGAAAATCCAATATTGCAAAACCAGTCAAAACGCGCAAAATGTTGTCATTTTTGAATGCAAGCCCCCAGGAACATCAGAGTTGGAACAGAGACTACCTTATGTGACATATAATGTGTACATGTAATTTCAACAAATTGTGTATCTGGGAAATATGTATTTGGATCAGAAATAGATGTGTATGCACATTGACAAGGGGGGTGTCCTTCTGTAAGCCATAAAGATGACACACAACCCAGCTCCCCATCAAGGGAGAGGGGAGAACTGGGCCAATGACAAGTTGAGAGGGGCATGCTCAGTTATGCTACGCACACACCCACTTTCTAAACACATAAAAGGAGACAGTGCAGGACGGGTGAGGACATTCAATTCCATTTCCTTGCGGAGCACGCTGACCGACGACTTCACATCCAGAGATCCAACACTTAGACTTCCAAGCAAGACAGAGACCAGAACTTAGAACTCTGGTTTCAGAATTTAAAGCAAAGGCCTAAACCACAAGCTGAGTTCTCTTCAGCAGGCCTCAAAACCAACCAAACTATTCAGCAGCCGGGCGAGCTGTTTGAATTCTTTGCCAAGAACTTTTGCCAGAACCAGAGATCCAGACCGCTGTTCAGTGCCGCTAGCAGACCCAGACCAGATCGCTGTGAAGTGCTGTGCGCAGAACCAGTCCAAGTGGCGAGAGGACCACATTCAATCCTTACCCGATCCGTGACGAAGTCGCATTCCTGTCCAAAATATAGTGTGAGTACCCAGCTAGGACTCCGCCAGAACTAATCTCTTAGTTTAAAATAATCAATTTCAAACTATTTTGACCTAATTTGAACTGCCTCCTAGAAATTGTGTCATTCTGTCATTCTAAAGCTTCCAAAACTGTCATCTGTCATTCTGAGCTTGACTTTTTCTTTTGAGAATCTACCTTCACGAAATCATCCGTATCTCTTGAACCGTTTGTGATAGAAGCAAACTTTCATCTTAAAGCTGAGATTCTAGGCTTTCCAACGAACCTAGAACCGACTTCCTACTCCTTATACATATTTACGCACTAGCAAAAATTACCGCGATTTGCAATTTGGCCTGATTTCTTCACCTGTAAAAAGATAGCCGCTTTTGCTTGAACTGCTAAAATTCGTTTGCAACCTAATAACCATCCCTGAATCATTGTTAGGGCTGACCTGAACTGATTTAAAGTGTCTACCACTCACCCTGAACCTCCTACAGGGAGGTAAAATCAATTTTAGCATCATTTCACTTCATTCAAAGCATTTTGGGTCTGTGTTTTAAAATCATACCTGTTTTTCTCTAAGCTTGCTAGGGGGGAACTGCATTTCGTATTGCATGTTTGTTTGGATTCTTGAAGACTGTGTGCTCTCCTTCCATTTCTTACATTGCATAGGGGTTTGGGGGGGTGAATCGCCAGAGAAAAAGTGATTATATTATCTTTTGCTAAAATCATATCAAGTTATTTCTGTACTGCATTTCATTCCTCATTGCTTTTCCCTTGAAACCATAAAAGTATTTTCGCTGCCTTATCCATCCTATACCAACTCCTCATTGATTGTAAAGAAGTGTGCTAGTGTCAGATTACCCATTGTTGATCAACATTATATTCATAAGTGTGATATCAATTATTAATTTATTATAAAAGTGTGATATATATATACTGTTTAATTTTTCAAATAAAACCTTTTAATTTGCGAAACAAACCTACTTCTTGGCTCAGTGGGGTCAGGGGGATTCTAAGAGAGGGGTGTGATATAAGGGTTGTCATCCAGAGTACGTGAACTGGACATAAAAAAATATATCAATAAGGGTTTCCATCAGCATCCCAGACTAGGCATTGACTTAGCTGTAGTGTTGAATTGAATCCGCTTACAATACGGACACGGCGCGCTCACTCAGAGCCCTCCAGAGTGGTAGGAATTTTCGTTCCTTTCGTGCTTTCAGAGGGGCTTCTGGTAACTCCCGGTTTGGGTCATCTAGAGACCGAGGTTTCAGCAGAACCTCCTACTCATCCCAAGGCTACAGGCGTGTGGCCCAGTCTTCTCGTAGAGGCAGGGATTACCAAACCTCCAGACGGCGGGGTGCCTACCCTTCGTCAACGAAAGATAAACAAGCCAAGAACCAACAATGACATGTTTCAGGACGTCCTCGGGAGCCGAGTGTCTCGTCACGTCGACGAGTGGGAGCGCATAACAGACCAATGGGTTTTGGACACGATTCATCTGGGCCACTCTCTACAGTTCAAGGACAAGCCACCACACATTCCACCGGTGTTCTCGGCCCAGCCCCACCTTCAAATACTACTGCAGGAGGTGGCGCTTATGCTGCAGAAAGGGGCTATAGAACTGGTCCCGGTGGCAGAAAAAGGACAGGGAGTGTACTCCCGGTACTTTGTCATCAAGAAACCAAATGGAAAATGGTGTCCCATTCTGGATCTACGAGCGCTCCACAAACTGCTCAAGAATTTAAAATTCAAAATGCTTACCCTCCAGGAGGTAATCCGATCGATACAACCCGGAGATTATTTGTCATCGTTAGACCTTCAGGATGCATACTTCCATATCCCGATGCGTCGACGACACAAAAGATTTCTGCGGTTCGCCGTCGGACGAACCCACTATCAGTTCAAGGTCCTCCCGTTCGGACTAAAATCGTCCCCCAGGACGTTCACCAAATGTCTGGCTCCAATAGCAGCCTGGTTAAGAAAGGAAGGTCACCATCTGTACCCTTATTTGGACGACTGGCTAGTGAGGGGACTGTCTCCGGAAAGGGCACAAGAAAGCCTAGATGCCACCCGGTCCCTCCTACAACATTTGGGCTTCGTAGTGAACTTCGACAAGTCCTCATTAAGGCCATCAAGGACCTTGGTCTTTTTGGGGGCAAAGTTCCACACACAGTCGGGGCTGGTGAAGCCATCCCTCGAAAGGATTCACAGACTGCAGCTAAAGGCATCGGAATGGAAGGTCGACACCAGAGTGCCAGTGCGAAGGTACATGTCCCTGCTGGGGACCATGTCGTCCTGCATACCCTTGATCGACAATTGTCGCCTCTTCATGAGGCCTCTTCAAGAATTCTTGGCGGATCGATGGGCACAGAGTCAAGGACGCTGGTCGGACAAGTTGACCATCAACGGGCAGCTCGTACAGGCTCTTCAATAGTGGAGAATCTCCATACATCTAACGAAGGGAATGCCCCTACTGGAACCTGCGTTCCAGAGGACAGTGGTGCCGGATGCTTCTCTAACTGGGTGGGGAGCTCATCTGGACTCCCTACAGGTTCAGGGTCATTAGTCATCTGAAGAATCCTCCCTTCACATCAATCTGCTAGAGTTGAGGGCGGCGCGTTGGGCCCAGAAATCCTTTCTACCACAGATAAAGGGCTCAGTGGTGAGAATCATGACAGACAATACGACAACAATGTTTTATCTACGAAAGCAGGGAGGAACTCGCTCCAGGATCCTGTCGACGGAAGCCCAGGAGATCTGGCATTGGGCCCTCCAACACGACATACATCTGTTGGCGTTCCACTTACCAGGAGTAAAAAATGTGCAAGCAGACGCTCTAAGCAGGGAGATGAATCGTCTACACAAATGGGAACTGAACGACCAACAACTGCACCGTGTCTTCGCGAAATGGGGTCATCCGGCCCTCGATCTCTTTGCGACGAGAGACAACAAGAAATGCTCACAATACGCGAGCAGGTGGCCACAACAAGGCTCGCTAGGGGACGCGTTCTCCTTCCCGTGGTCCGGCAAGTTTCTGTATGCCTTCCCCCCATTTCCTCTCATCCGTCGGACTCTGCAATAGATCCACAGATATCCATGTCGGTTGATCCTGGTGGCCCCGTATTGGGCCAGACAAGTGTGGTTCTCCGATCTACTTCACCTTTCAGCGGCAGAACCAATGAGGTTCCAGAAGATCTCCAAACTTCTGTCTCAGGAGAAAGGGGTCGTTTGGCATCACGACCCGGACAGCCTCAGTCTGACGGCCTGGCTCCTGATTTCTCCGAGTTTGGCGCGTTAGCGATTCCAGCGGATTGTCGTCGCATTTTGCAAGCTGCAACGGCACCTTCCACGAACACTTCATACGCATACAAATGGAAAAGGTTCTGCATATGGTGCGCAGGTCAACCAGGTCTGGTCCCGCTGGCGATCACACCGGAACAACTCCTACCATACTTGTTGCTCCTGGCTAAAAACGGTTTATCTGTTTCATCCCTAAAGGTGCATCTGGCTGCCATCTCGAGATTTACTTGGAAGAGACATTCAACTCCATTGTTCAGTGACCACCTAGTTAAACACTTCCTTAAAGGGTTGTTTCGAACCTTTCCTCCCACGAAGAAGTTTCCTCCGATCTGGAGTCTGAACCTGGTTCTGGCAGCCCTGATGAAACCCCCTTTTGAACCAATGTCGTCGACGTCATTAAAGTTTTTGTCTTGGAAATTGGCTTTCCTGGTGGCCATTACTTCAGCCCGACGTCTGTCAGAAATACAAGCTTTGGTGATCGACCATCCGTATTTGAGATTTTTCAGTAATAAAGTTGTGCTGGCCACTAACCCGCATTTCATACCTAAAGTGCCTTCCATATTCCACAAACACGCTTCTATAGTGTTGCCTACATTCTTTCCAACACCGTCTTCAGGGGCAGAGAAGACTCTCCATACATTGGACGTGAAAAGAGCTTTAAAATTTTATCTCCATCGCACTCAAAGCTTCAGAGACACGAGACAACTCTTCGTAGCTTATGGTCCTGCGGCTAGCGGTAAGGCGATTTCCAAACAAGGACTATCCAGATGGGTGTCTTCTGCCATTTCTTATTGTCATTCCAAGGCTGGAAAAACGCTAGAAAGGCGTCCAAGGGCCCATTCGACGAGATCTACATCGTCGTCGACGGCGCTGTGGTCTGGAATTCCGCTGGGGGATATCTGCCAGGCGGCTTCCTGGTCGGTACCACACACGTTTACCCGGCATTACTGTCTCGCACAGCAACATGCTGAAGATACACAGATGGGGCGTGCAGTACTACGTCACCTGTTCCAATAAGGTAAGCCCCAAGTGGGGATTACACCCTTCGGCAACTATGCTTTAAAGTGTCGTGTCTGTCATGGTTAACATACTATAATGTAATGTGTTGCCATGGTAAATAGGCATTGTGATTATTGTGATGTTGGTTTGCATACATGCCTCCAATGTTGGGGGATATTGCTATACAATCTATTCTAAGCATGTGAATCCATGAAAGATCTAATGCTGGAGAAGGGAATAGTTTCTTACCTGTAACTCCATTTCTCCAGCATTGGTATCTTTCATGGATTCACATGCGCCCGCCTGCCTCCCCTGAGCATGCAAACCAGAGATCCCCCCATACTACTTTGGGGGCCGAAATCTGAGGGAGCCGCGGGGGCGGGGCTATATATACCTTTACGTCCTAGTGGCGCCGGCGTGCGCGGCCCAAAACGACGTAGATAGGACACAAAAGTGTCGGAATTTTTTCCTATGGAAAATGTCTATATATAACTTACCGAGGATTCCCAGCCTGACGACGGGGAATATTCTAAGCATGTGAATCCATGAAAGATACCAATGCTGGAGAAATGGAGTTACAGGTAAGAAACTATTCCCTTATTAAACGTTTCTTTGTACCATGAACCAGTACTTTACAACTTCAATACTGAATACAGTCCTTTTTCACCCATCCCACGTTTCGTAAGGACTTCCCATTTCTAGGGGATTGTGTCCTCCGACGTATTCCACATCTTTGACAGTAATAACCACAGCTGTGCTGCTTCGGAAAGTTTTTCTGCTTCCTGCGTCGATGACGTTGATATGCTGTCCCTCGAGGGCCTCTGTCAAGGATCGACGTCACCGAATGTTATGGTGCCCGTAGCCTCAGTTCCGTTTTTTCCACGAACGTGTTCTCTTCGGAATCTCGGCGCGCTCAGATTCTTCTACTTCGATTGCGATGTCTTCATCTTTTTCTACCCCAAAGTCGGGCTTTAAAAAGTGTCAGGACTGCAGTTCCAAAATGTCCATCACGACGTCTGCCTCTGGTGCCTATGCGAAAGCCAAGCACCGACGACTGCGATGACTGCCAGTCCCTGACATCGAAGGCCTTGCTGGAGCAGAAGAAGAAATTAACGGTAGGCACAGTATCTAAAACCCATAAGTCGAAATCTGCTGGGCTTTCGACCGACGACTCGACGGGCGACTCTCAGCGTCGGCGTAAGTCCAGGGGGTCTCGGTCTAGGAGTGGTTCCTGCCATTCCTCTGCTTCTTCTAGGCATTCCCGGAAGCGCCGTCACTGGTCGCCTTCCCCGTCCTCGTCGGAGGACTCCGCCAGAAGGCGGTTGACTTGTCCCACCAAGTCTTTGTCGCCGGCCGAATGGGACCCATTCTGCCAGCAGATGATGGCGATTTTCGAATTACCTTCAAGAGAAGCCGGCAAGGAACGAGCTAGAGCCACCACTCGCATGCCTATGAGGTCTCAATTGGACAAGGTTGATCGCCATAGCCGTGCCAGGTCCAGGTTTCGGTCCTCGGCGCCGTCAAGACCGTCGGAGCCTGTGAGGCCTTCCAAGAAGGCATCAGCGCTGTGTCCGTCGAGGGACTCTGTCGAGACTCCGGCTTCAAAGAAGTCATCGACGCTATCGGCGCAGAGGCCGTCGAAGGACACTCTCAGGGCTCTGGCCTCGAAGCCTTTGTCGAAGTCATCGGCGCCTCGGTCAACGCCGATTCCATCGGTTCCCTCTGCGCCTTTTGTGGAGGATTTGCCGGATGTGCCCCGGAGGGCTGTGGAAACTCTGAGGAAGGCCCTCAGTAAGTCTGTGAGGTCTGTTTTTCAGCCCTTCTCTGTTCCCCAACCCAGATTGGAGTTATTCCAGCCTTTGTATTATATTTCAGAGGTGGAAGAAGGGTCTGATGAGGAGATAGTTGTGGCTCCTGAGGTTCCTGATGACCTGTTGTCTGGTCACAGTCAAATGGAAGAACTCTGTCAGTCCTTGCATGATGCCAGTGGTCTTGACACCTCTCCGGAGGTAGTGTTTGGTAGGCCTGAGCCTGGTACGCATGCCGAATCCTCATATAGGCGTCTCATGTAGAGGGTGACTGAGTACTTGGGGTGCTCTGCTCCACCTGCTGATTTTCTTCAGGATGATCTGACGGATATCCTGGACCAAGGTCCACCCACTGACCCGGTGTTGCCATTTCATATGGCTTTGCAAAGAAGGGTGGCAGCGGTTTGGACTGCTCCGGAGAGTTTCCCAGCAGTGAATAAGTCACTTCCGAAATAATACCGTCCAGCCAGTGGTGACCCCTGCTACTTGTCAACGCATCCTACTTTGGAGAGTTTGGTGGTGCAGGCGGCTACGTCCCCCACAGAGCATGCTGCGTACCCTACCATCCCTCCTGATAGGGACGATAAGCGTTTTGATGGTTTGGCGAAGAAGGTATTTTCTTCTGGGGGTATAGCTTTGAAGGCAGCCAACTCCGTTTGTGCCTTGGCAAGATTCACTCACACTCTGTGGAATGGTGTATCGTAGGCGGCTGAGCATATTCCCGAGGGGGAGGAACGGGATGGTTTTCTAGCCCTCATACAGGATGGCAAGCGTGTCATGTGTGAAGCCATTCAGTCGGGTTTGGACACGGCAGACTGTGTCAATCGGTCCATGGCTGCTAGCACCGTGATACGCAGGTTTGCGTGGTTGCGGAAGTCGGGGTTTGCTCCTGATGTGCAATCCCGGCTTCTCAACATGCCCTTTGATGGTGACCATCTGTTTGACAGCAAGGCTGACGAGAGCCTTGAGAGGTTGCAGACCTCCAAAGCTGCAGCAAAGTCTTTGGGTGCTGCAGTATGTCAACCTCCGCCTTTTTGTCCTAGGGGACAGCAATGGAGGGGAGGTTCCTTTCGGTACTACTCTTCCTTTGGTAGATGGAGAGGAGCTGCCAGTCAAAGGGGCCAACGTAGGAGTACCAGAGGTGGAAAGCAAGGTGCTCGAGGTGCCAAAGCCACTCGGGCAGTTGTCTCTTTGCCCTCAGGCACAGCCGCATCCGCTCAGTCATGAGGCCATGTCCCATGGATCGCCGGTTGGGGGCAGACTTGCGCAGCACCTTGGAGAATGCCGTGCCATTACTTCAGATGTGTGTGTTCTGGAGATCCTAACCCACGGCTACTGTCTTCCTTTTCGGCAGAGGCCTCACGACAATCCACCGGGGAAGCTCTCTTTGAAGCGTCCGGATCCGCTCCTTGCGCTGGAAATCCTATCCCTGCTGGAGAAAGGCAGCATAGAACTGGTGCCTGTAGCAGAGAGGAATAAGGGATGGTATTCCACTTATTTTTTGATCCCAAAAAAAGACGGGGGATTGTGACCCATCATGGACTTGCGTTGGCTGAACAAGCTCCTCCGGAAGGACAAGTTCAAGACGGTTACTCTTTCTCAAGTCCTCCCGGCCCTTCAATTTCATCACTGGTTGGTGTCTTTCGACCTCAAGGATGCTTACTTTCATGTGCCGATTCATCCAAAGCCCAGGAAGTACCTGAGGTTCACGGTTGGCGACTCGCATTTTCAGTTTCGGGTCCTGCCGTTTGGATTGACCTCCGCCCCGAGGGTCTTCACCAAGCTGATGGTGGTGGTGGAAGCGTATCTCAGGAAAGGGGGGATTCACGTCTACCCCTACCTCGACGATTGGTTGATCAGGGCGCGCTCTCCCGAGCAAGCTCTGGATCTTCTGTCTGTCACCTGCCACTCCCTTCACAAGCTGGGCTTCTCCCTCAATTGAAAGAAGTCCCATTTGACACCTACCCAGCGGCTCCAGTACATCGGAGCAGTGCTCGACACATCCTTTGGGCTGTGTTCGCCTCCCCAGGTGAGGGCTCATCATGTTCTGCAGATGGTGGACAAGTTTCAACGTACCCAGAGTCTCCCGGCGTTGGAGTTCTTGAGGTTGCTCTGCCTCATGGCATCCTGCATTTTCCTGGTACCAGAGGGCAGGCTGCAGATGATATCTCTGCAGTGGGTTCTCAAGATGCAGTGGTTGCAGTTCTCCAGCAGGATGTCAGATCCCGTTCAGATTCCGCCCTAGGTCGCCCAGGATCTTCTGTGGTGGGCCATCGAAGGCAATCTGATGAATGGGGCTCAATTTTGGCAACCGTGGCCGGAGGTGACGATCGTGACGGACGCATCCCTCACGGGTTGGGGAGCTCATGCCAACGAGCTGACAGCCCACGGCCGTTGGTCTACGTCAGAGTCCAGACTCCACATCAATCTGTTAGAGCTGCAGGCTGTCAGGCTAGCCCTGAAGGCTTTTCTGCCGTCTGTGCGGGGGAAGAACGTCCTGATTATGACGGACAACACAGTGGCCATGCAATACCTCAACAAAAAGGCGGGGCAGGGTCATTCGCGTTGTGCAGGGAGGCGATGCAGCTCTGGTTCTGGGCCATTCAGCAGGAAATTTCGATCTCGGCATTTATTCTGCCCGGAGACGAAAACGCGGCGGCGGACGCTTTGAGCAGGCAGAGCATGGTCTCTCACGAGTGGGAGCTGGCTCAGGAAGTTCCTTTGGAGATCCTTGCCCTTTGGGGAACCCCACAAGTGGATCTCTTCGCCACCAGTGTCAACTGGAAGTGCAAGAGATTCTGCTTGTGGGAATTTCCTCCAAGAGGAGCCTTGGGGGATGCGTTCGTAGTGGAGTGGTCCTTCCCACTGCGGTATGCGTTCCCTCCAGTCCCCATCATGCCGCAAGTGTTGCAGAGGTTCGGTTCCCAAATGATCCTCATTGCTCCGGCATGGGACAGGAGAGCATGGTACCCGGACCTTCTAGACTTGTCCATCTGCCCTCCACGCCGTCTTCCCTACCGAGATGATCTGCTCTCACGGGAGGGGGGTCGGGTTCTCCATCGAGAGGTCAAGTCTCTCAGCCTTCATGCTTGTTATCGGAAAGGCTGAGGTACAAGGATTGGGGCCTTCCGAAGACATGATGGAGGTTTTGCTTTCGACCAGAAGGCCAGCAACGAAATCCCTGTACCGTTGCCGTTGGAGAAAGTTCTGCGATTGGTGCAGGGTACAGAATGTGGATCCTTTTCAATGTTCCATTCCTGAGGTTTTGTCTTTTTTGCTTTCTTTAGCCCACAAGAGCCTGCAAGTGGGTACCATTAAAGGTTACCTGGTGACGCTGACCATATTTAAGCACTCCTCTGAGGAATGTTCTTATTTTAAGATCCCCTTGATTTCTCAGTTTCTAAAAGGGCTAACTCATGTGTTTCCACCGTCGCCTTTCCAGGTGCCGGGATGGGATTTGAATTTGGTTTTAAAGTTCCTAATGGGAGCTCCGTTTGAGCCCTTACATTCTTGTCCGTTGAGACGGTTGTCCTTTAACACTGTATTTTTAGTTGCGGTTACTTCCGCACACAGAGTGAGTGAGTTGCAGGCACTTTCCGCCAAGCCACCTTTCACAGTGTTCCATAAGGACAGGGTTGTCCTTAATGTTCGTCCTTCTTTTCTTCCGAAGGTTGTGTTGGAATTTCGTTTAAGCCAGAAGGTGATTCTTCCGGCATTTTATCCTCCTCTGCATCCTGGTAAGGAAGAGGAGAGGCTCCATAGGTTGAATCCTAGGAGAGCTTTGAGTTTCTATCTCTCACCTATGTCCCGGGTCAGAGTGGACAATCAGCTCTTTGTTAGTCATGCTGGAAGGCGCTTGGGCCAGGCTGTTTCCAAACAGACCTTGTCCAGATGGATCATTCTGACGATCTCTGAGTGTTACCGTTTGGTGGCAAAGGACCCTCCAGTAGGCTTACGGGCTCACTCTAGTAGGGGTGTGGCTGCCTCCACCGCTCTACAGAGGGGTGTTCCGATTCACACTATTTGCGAAGCAGCCACATGGGCCTCTGTCCATACTTTTGTGAGACACTATGCCTTGGACTCCATCCATGGGCAGGATTTGGCCTTTGGTAAGGCAGTCCTTTACTCAGCAATTTAATTGGGCATTCTAAAATTCTAAATGTGTGATTCTTTTCCCACCTCCATACGTTGGTACTGCTTTGGGAGTTTGTCAAAGATGTGGAATACGTCGGAGGACACAATCCCCTCAAAGAACAAGTTACTTATCTTACCTGTTAACGTTCTTTCGATGGGATGTTCCTCCATCGTATTCCACATCGAACCCTCCAAGCCTGCCCCTCTACAGAATTTCTTATGTGATTTCAGCTTACGTTTCCGCAAGGCTTTCTGCACTCATACTGGCAGGAGATTGGTGCCACACGTTCTGGGAAAAAACTACATCTGAGGCTACAGGCGCCGTGCCTCCTATATATTACATCCGGTGATGTCGATCCTCGACGGAGGCCCTCTAGGGACAGCGTATCGACGTCATCGACGCAGGACGCCTATGCCGAAATAAATTTCGAAGCACCTCAGCTGTGGTCATTACTGTCAAAGATGTGGAATACGTCGGAGGAACATCCCATCGAAAGAACGTTACCAGGTAAGTTAAGTAACTTGTTCATCTAAATATCAGATTGACTTGCATATCCCTTAGACACTTGGGCCAATAGTTATGATGGTTAAACAATCCTGTATTCAACCTGAGATTCCTGGCAGGACATAGACAATTCTATCTCAGGGTTGTCTTGTCTCAAATGCTCAGCATCATATGTGACTCTTCGTGTATGGGAGGTTTCACTATCCTCAATCTATATTTTAGCAAGAACAGGGCCCATTCCATCTCTCTTGATGGCTTAATATCATAAAACATACCAGTGATATTTTGCATCTCATATATTTCCCTTTTCTTAATAGCCCACTCACTTTCCTCTTTTCCACCCAATCATTAAGCAGACCCTGGCGGCCAACAAGGTGAAGTGCCATTTATCTCCCTTCATCCTTTTAAACCCAAACAGTACCAGCACAGGGTCTACCCCTCTCTGTATTCCACCCAGGCCTTTGAACCACCCTAGAGCCTCCATCCAAAAGCATTGCACACTACTTCATGCCCATCACATATGTATATATGTGTCCCTCCCTCCATAGTTTCTCCTGCATCAGGAATTCACTGTAGGGAACGTCAGGGGGAGCTTAACCATGTCATACTGCAACCTGTGCAACAGCATAATTCTGTGTAATATGCATTGAATTCTCTTATGGGCCCCTTTACATAATTTCCTTCATAGCACTTTGTCAGGATCCATCTCTAAATCTGTTCCCGTCTATTTTTCGGTCCTTTGCCCCCCCACCTTCTCAGCTATCAATGAAGCAAAGAGGTTTGAAATAAATAATAATAATAATACTAATAATTTTGCATTTATATAGAGCTACGAACCCTCAGGTATCTGAGCACTGCTTATTACCCACAGTGTGTGGTGCTCATTTATGGACCTCAGAAGGATGAAAGGCTGAGTTTGGCCCTGCCGGGATTCGAACCTACGTCAGCAGGCTCTGCAGAGATGTCAAAGTGAGCGCTCAACTCACTGTGCTATCGGACCCGCATATTGAGATATGTATTTAATGTTTGCTCCGTGAGTGCAAGCTCCCTCTTGATTTAGGATTTCCACTTACTTCATGTATTCACCCCCTTCAATTGCAAATACCTAAGGATTGGCAGTTTCCCAGTATAAAGATAGTCTTCTAGTACTTGTACAGAGATCTATTCACCGCCAAAGCACAACAGGCCCACCCAGCCTCAAACAACATTTGAAATCTTAGAGGGTCTGCAATGTCAACGAATTTGTCGAAATTAATATAAAAGCCTCTGACCCTCCCAAAGCTATCCATTTCCGAAAGAGCCTGTGTTAGTGAGGTGCCCACTTCTGAGACGGTGAGAAGCACATCGTCTGCATAGAGGGCTATTTTGTGTTGGGAGGGGCCAATTTGTAGGCCCATGATGTTAGCGTTCAGTCTAATTCTTTGAGCGAAGGGCTCCATAACCAAAGCAAATAAAAGCTGGGCCAGCGGGCATCCTTGCCTAGTGCTGCAGGTTAAAAGGATTGGGCAGGAGAGGGAGCCATTAACCCTAAGGAGAGTTTTCGGTGAGCTGTAGTTAGCCAGGACTGTTTTTTGAAAACCAGGCCCGAAGCGAAACGCCTCTAGGGTGAGCTGCATAAATACTGAGTCGACTTTGTTGAACGCTTTAGTTGCATCCAAAGCTAGTAGCGCCAGTTTCCGTGAGTCCTGGGAAGCGATATTGATTAGTTTCAGGGCTCTGCGGATGTTATCCCCTGCAGATCTGTTTTTAATAAAGCTGGTTTGGTCGGGATTGATTATGCTAGGCAGAATGTGTGACAAGCGATTTGATAGGATTTTGGAGTAAATATCTGCGTCAATGTTTAATAGAGCAATCGTTCTTTAGGAGGAGGTGTCTCTGGGATCTTTGCCTGGCTTGGGCAGGAGAACACTGATTGATTCCTGCATGGAAGGGGTTAGAGAGCTAGATTCCCTGAAGGAATTAAAAAGCTGAACCAGGGCGGGGATTACTGAGGGGCAGAAGATCTTATAAAATTTAGTGGAAAATCCATCAGGGCCCGAAACTCGGGATTTGAGAGTTTTAATGGCAGAGACAACCTCCTCATCTGAGATTGGAGCATCCAGGCTTTCCCGGCAGAGTCTTCTAACTGGGGAAGTGTTGCCTTCCGTAAATATTCTTGTTGCTCTCCTTGATCTCGTGGCGGTGTGACCATCACCTGCATCATGTGGTCAATCGCTATCTGCAGCTTCTCTTGTTCTGCGTATTGCACCACGCCGTATTGGTCATGAAGCCCGGTGATTGTGTTTCTCCTTTTCGCTTTGGCTAGCTTTGCCACCAACAATTTTTTTGCTTTATTATTCCAGATATAGTAGAATTGTTTAGATTTCGCTAGCAGATGAGCTGTGTGTTCAGCGTAGTGGGCTTCTATCTTGTTCCGAGCGACTCGGATAGCTCACTGAGGTTTCGGAGACCAGGCTTTTCGCTTAGGATTTTTTTCCGCTTCTCGGAGTTCCTCTTCAAGGACCAGGCGGGCTTCCCGTTTGCGCCTATGATATGCTACTCCCTGTGCAATCAGTTTCCCCCGGATGACCGCCTTCATGGCGTCCCAGGTGTTTGCCGGATAGGTATCTTTGTTTGGGTTTTCCCTGAAGAACATCTGGATCGATTTGGCAATGGAGTCTTAGTGGCATCTCATTAAGCATGGGGTCATATAGAGTCCATCTGCCTTGAGGGTTTGGAGTCGGGTCGTGTGCTTGAAGCACCAGGGTTACGTGAGCGTGGTCAGATAGGACTCTAGAGCCAATGGACACTTCTTCAACATAGGTCAGAATCTGTGGCGATGTCAGCAAATCGATCCTTGATAATGTTTGGTGCACATAGGAGTAAAAAGAAAAGTCGGTTTCAGTGGGATGGAGCACCCGCCATGCGTCTACCACATCTAAGGTCCTGAAGAGGTGGAGGAGGCTGATGGGAAGCTTGAAGTCTTTGGGGGTATGCAGATGTGATATGTCTCTAGTGGAGTCTGGGACTCTGTTAAAGTCCCCTCCAATTACAATGTGGCCCTCCCCGAAAGGGGAGAGATTGTTGCTCAGGGATTCGTAGCAGGTGGCTTGTCCTTCGTTGGGGGCATATACTGAGATGAATGAGTATAGTTGTCCCAGCAACAGGCTTTGTAGCAGCCTTCAGAGCATTGTTTCATTTCCAAAATTTGAGGATGCAGCCCCCTTGTGAAGCGGATTGCAGTTCCCCTTTTCTTGGTGCCACCAGAGGCCATAAATTAAAGCAGGAAGGGTTTGTTACGCAGCTGCCCAAAGTCTGCAGGCAAAAGATGGGTTTCTTGCAGGAAGGCTAGTGTGCTATTTTCGTCTTGCAGTTTTTGTAGAATGGATTTGCGATTGGCGGGGGAATTCTGCCCTCTAATATTGTGGGAGACGAGCTTCAAGACACAGTGATTCGGGGTGGAGTCCAGGACCACATTGGAGCCTGAGTGGGGGGGTTGAGATGAGAGCGGATCAGCCATTATGTTGGGGAATCAACGAGAGGCCGGAACTTTAACCGTCGGGGGGGGGCCACATTTTTGGTTCGCCGCCTCCCTTGGGCCAACCAGGCCAAACATGTATACCCAGCCAACGTGGCTATGGTGGGAAACACGATTTGTGTTTCTCTCCAAGGACCTTGCGATGGGATGTACCTGGGGGGCCCGCTGCGGGTGTTCGATGTTCCATGTTTCGGTATTGGCGATGCTGTATTGGAGCAGCATGGGATCTTTGAAGGAGTAATGGAGATGGACTTGAATCTGTCAGGGCAGAGCAGGCTCAGGAAATGTCCTGTAGCCCTCAGAGACCCGAACCCCAAGGACTCTCCAGGCTCGCCAATTCCACCGCGAGTTACCCTCCCCTTTTGTTCTTTTGTACCTTTGACCAGGATGCCCGTCTTGGTTTTGGCAAGGAGGTATTCGTCCTTCCCTCCGCCCCTCCGAGGGCTGGGTCTTTTGAGCCCTCAGCGGAGGCCGAATGTAGAATTTCCTCTGCATCTTCAAGATGACTGAGCATCCGGAGAGAGCCCTTGTAGGAAAATTGCAGTGCTGTTGGGAACAGCCATCTGTATCTGATTTGCTGATCTTGGAGAAAGGGGGTCAGAGGTCGGAGGGATCTTCTCTGTAGCGTAAGGAGGGAGAGGTCCTGCTATATCTGGAGTGGGGAGCCCTGAAAGGTTAGCTCATCCCCGGACTAACCTATTGCCAATATGGCTTCTTTTGTGGTGAGAAAATGCACCTTCATTAAGACGTCGGATGTGGGAGTTTGAGTCCACCCCTTGACGAGGGCATGACCTGTGAGAGCGGTCTAGTAGCAGCTTGTGTTTGTCTGGCTGTGGCATCAAGGACTGGAAAAAGTCTCCCACATATTCTGTCAGGTCTTTTTCCGGGACCGTGGATGCAATGCCTCGAATCCGTAGGTTTTTGGGACAAGCCCTGTTTTCGAGGTCTTCCTGCTTAAATTCAAGGCTCTTGCATTTATCCTGGAGATTTCGGATCGAGTATTGGATTTCCCCCAGGGCCGTTGACTGGTCTTCAGATCGGTCCTCGTCCACCCCTAGCCTCTGCTCAGCCTATGTGATTCTTTGGTCAGCGTGCTCCAGTCTTGTGGTAGGCTCGGCCATACATGATCTAAATTCTGCCTTTATGTCAGACATGAAAGCTTGAATATCCTCCTTGGTAGCCAGAGCTCCTTTGTCATTCGAGGCTTTTTGGGATGTTATTTTGGGGGAGGGGTGAGGTTTCTTTCCCCTGTCTGCTGAGAGCAACATAGTCACTATGTATGTATTTTTGGAGAGTTTGGACTGCTTAGACATGGTGTCCGCTTGCTTGGTGCAGAGGGGAGCCTTGAGGTCCCCAAAGCGGAAGGGGGCAGACATAGAGGATGGCCAGACCCCTTTTTCCTGTGCTGAGCGGTGAGAGAGAGGTTACTGTCAGATGGGTGAGGGATTCTTTGTACTAGATTTTGTTAGGTGTGGCCCAGATCACCGAGAAGATCACGGGCAGGCTGGGCACCCCACAAGAGGAGAGGATATTCCAAAGAGTGGGACGTAGGCTCCCAGGTCACCTCAGAATAATCAGGGTATGAATTGGCACTGGCCGTGTGGGACCTGTGAGAACCCTGCCCCACCAAGCAGGTGTAATCGGCCTGTCGCTGCTAGAGGGGGCAGTTAGACAGTGTACTGCCTAGAGGGGGGGGGGAGGGTGAAGGAGGCAAATCACGATGTTGGCTGGGGTGCCCCAGGAAAGAAGGGTGGGTTCCGGAATGATTCAGATCCGATGCTGGGCCAAATCTTTTAAGCGGGTCCTAATTTCTTGGGTAGCCTCCAATGATTTTAATAAGATGGCTTTCCCCCCTAGGATTACTTAAGGGACTTGCTGGAAGCTGCGGTTTGTGGGATTGGAGGCTTTCAAGTGTTCCACACACCTTGTAGCAATGCTTGCTGTTTGAGGAGGGGCCGCTGCCAAGCGTTGGTCCCCCCTTCCCAATGTGAGGGGGACTGGAGAGGATCCTAGGGTCCCGTGGGGCCGGGGTGCTCCCGGGCAGGCAAGGTGGGTGTTGTTGCAGGTTGGGGAAGGCCTATGCAGCCGTAGGGTCAGAGCGATGCTGCCCAGGCCCCCACAGTTCTCCTCGGAGGAATCAGCTGGTTGGTGTGCCTTGTGGAGATGGGAGAGCGGCGATATTATGTTTTGGGCTGGAGCGCCCCAGGATATATCTGCAGGCCCAAGGGCAGCCCGATGCTGGAGGGAATGGGGTAGACATCAGGGGGATCCAGAATCTCAGCGGGCATTACCGCCGAGCCTTGCCGTTGAGGAAGAGCCTCTGCTGGGTTTTGGTCCCTTGTTTCCACGGGGTGGGAATCAGGAGTCCACCGGCACCTCTGTGGATCCCGGTGGGTGCACTCCCCACCTCAATGCTGTCTGCAGATCCGGGCGGGCCAATCTCATCTCCGCTATGCGGTAGGGGCTAGTAGAGGTTGCTGTGCCCCTCCGCAAGCAGGCGGGTAGAACGGGACAGACCTTCTGGTTAAGGTAACGGCTCTCCACCCGATCCTGAGGGGGTCTCTTGCTGCCTGTAGCCTGTCGGGCAGCCAGGGGGCCGCCACCTTGTCCCACGCAGCCGCAGGTCTCCGCCTCCAGACTCCTTTGGTTGTTGCTTCAGGGCATAGCGGGTCTGCCCGCCTTCTTGGAATCCTACGGCGGCGGACCCATGGGGCTCTTCGTTCCCGTTTTGGGCTCCTGATAAGTCCTAGCTCTGCATCTTCACCCCAGCGGGTGTCCAAGCCTTCCGGATGCTGCAACAGGCATTGGTTTTACAGAGAACCCCTGAAAACCGCATTAATATCAGCAACGCAGCGGGCTTCCCACGGAGGCCATCAATGGAGCGACCACATTGCTGGCGCTCCAGGCCATGCCCCCGTTTCGTCCCTTTTTTGAGTGTCCTCTTCCATGTTTTTGACTGCGTTCTCCAGTGTGTCCATACTTTCTTCTAATTTCACTACGTCAACTTTCAATTCTTGTATCGATTGCCTCATTTCTTCTTTTATCGTTTAAAATTGTGACTAGAAGGAGGCCATGAATTGACTTTGAAACTCCTTAAACCAGTTTTGCATATCTTCTTTGCAGGCCATGGCTCCCTCTTCTCTGCTCGTCGGTGTGAGTGGGTCCTGGCTGGTTTCCCCTCTCCTGTGGTGCGTTGTGGTCTCCGAACTCCACAGTTGCTTAATGCTTGTTTCGTGCTTACCCAGGGTTGTCTGTTGGGTTGGCAGCACTATCTTCCCCCTTGTCTTGGACATGTAGGTGTTGGTGTGGTTCCTTTTATTGTTCACCACTCCCTTGTTGCGGTCCCCGCTGAGATTCCTTTCTCTGTTTAGTTCTTCCCTTGGGGTGGGTTTCGTTATAGGTGAGCCCCTGTGTTAGACCATATATGGAATAAAGGCACAATAACCATATATTAAATGACGCGGCAGTCGTGAAGTTCGAATTCCAAACAAGTCTGGTTTATTCATAAAGTATCTCAGTCGGCCGACCGGGTCTCAACGGCTCACGGCGTGTGTTCCCAGAAACTGTGAGATGAGAAAGAGCGAGCAGCGCTAAAGCAGTCATATATATACATAATACATCATCCTTTACAATATCATTCGGCCTGCCCTTATACATGACGAACAAGCTAGGGTTCAGTAATTGACAGCTATGCGTGTAACTGTTAGGCAGAAACCTGTGCAGTTCCCTCTGGGACTACTGCAAAAGATTTAGGACTACAGGTGTTTGGTAGTAAACCCACTTGGTAGCAGTCTGTACCACACAGATTCACTTGGTAGCTGTGGCTGAGCAGTCAGACTTCCCTCAAGAACAGTTAGGCAGCATACAGGGTATTCACAATAGGTCACGAGAACACAATAGAACAAGTAAACACTGACCAGGGCTTGGTGTAAAAGAGATATAATGATTTATTTAAAACCACATCTAGAAAAACACACAGGCACTAATAGTAAGCAATTCAAAAACACAGTCACTAAAAGATATACACTCCCTTAAAAGAATATTAGACAAGTCTTAAGGAAAGCCCCACTTATTTTCAGACAGTGGTGAGTGCTTAACGTAGATGGCACTCTAATAATTTGTTTTAAAAAGGGAGAGAAAAGCAGAGAATAAATTGAAACAGATCCCAACACTTTTTCACGAACACAACAAGAGAGGAAGGCAAAGTAACACCGTGAATTCAGAATCAGTAGGCCAGATCCGCTTTAAGAGGATCAAAAAGAAATGTGTCCAAGGTCACACGGTTGCAGTGCACAAAAGTCTTGTAATGGTTCAAAAAGGACTTGGACCAAAGAAAGGGACCAGTTAGAGGGTCAAGGCGGCCAGCCCAGTCCTGAAGGTTAAGGGGTTATTATTACCTTGTAGCAATCTTTAGAAAGGGAGGCCTGGCGGACACGGTACCTTAAAGTGGTGAGAACACTCCAGCGGGGGCAGTTGTTCCTGGCAGCGAATGCAAGTCGGTGCTTCGTCCGGGGGAAGAGAGGATCTCTTCGGGGAGGAAGACAGGAGTCTGTTGCACTGCCAGGGAAGAAACCAGCCGCAGAGTTTCTTAGGTACACGGAGCGGTCCGTTGATTCGCGGTCCAGTGGTAAGTGGCTATCCGGCTGCCAGGGTGCTAGGCACGGGCAGTTCGACCACAAACCGGTCCGGGGTGCAAAGAGAAGGTCAACTGGTTGTGCCCACCAGTCAGAGGAAGAAGCCTCTCCAGTCGGGAGATCTTCTCTGTCGTCCGGAAGTGGTGAGTCGGTTCAGCAGGGCTCCACCGGTGGTGTCGTCGTGGTAGGTTGGCTCAGCTTCTCCCTCATCGGATTCTCAGGTCCTGTGGCGACTTCTGAAGTTCCAGTCCCCAAAGCCCTGCTTTTATGCAGCATACCCCCATTCACTCAGCCTAGCTGTCACTCAAACATGCTAAGTGGTGAGCCGGCCGGCTTAGCACTTGGGCCAATCACACAAGAGTGCGACTTGAGTTACCAAGGTAACTCAGTCCAGTGTGCCTAAACCCCCTCCCACACCCCCTGTGGTACCCAGACAGAGTGGCACCACTTCTGGAGGCTTCTGTGGAGAAGCCCGCCAAAAAGTGGAACAAAGGGCTTGACTTGGGTTGGAGTACAGAAGAGAACACAAACGCCATTTTAGAATCGAGTCCTGGCAAAAAATACCAACCGGCAAATTAATATTAATTAAATAAAACGGCGGTATGTTCGAGGCTATGAGAATTAAATAATTAAAGTTGGTAGCTCGAACAATGGGAAAATCCCATAGGGAAATATTTGCGGTCGAATATAAAAAGTAGTATCCACTGCCACCAGCCAAAACTCGATCAGGGGGGACCGAGACGTGCCCCCTCGACTAACAGACCCCGGGGCAATCGAATTGACCCGACCAGTACGTCCACAATATGATGGTTTGTACTGGTTTCTGTTAATAATTTTGGACTAGTAAAGCCAATGGTGACTTTACATGCCCTGGGAGACAGTAGTCAGTCCCAGGGTATGGGGTCTATGGTGGGGTGTCACTATGACACCCCTGCGTTACTGCACGGAGGGTGCTGTGTAACACACATAGTAAAAAACACATGAGACCCTATGGAGTAAAGGACCCCATATCCCATAAAACACATTAACAGTCAAAAGAACACCATAAATCATGTCCAAGAGGGGGAGAAAAAGAGTCTCACTCTTGGCAGGAGAAAAAAACAAACTCCAGAAATCCAGCAAAGCTGCTGGGGGACTCACTAGCAGGGGCGTTGCTAGGGGGGGGGGCTAAGGGGGCTATAGCCCCTGATCTTTTGGTTGTAGCCCCAGATAGAATCTCAGGAGCTACAGCCAAAAGACTAGCTAGCCCCCAGTCCCAACAGTTCCAACATCAGCTTAGCCCGGGTCTTTTCCAGACCTAGCAACTCCCCTGCTCACTAGGTTAGGAAATTCAGCCTAAAGAGAGAATTCTCCCTAACAGTAACTTCAGTCAGTCTAAACATTAGTATTCTAGCAATGGCTGCAGAGACAGTTTTCTGTTATGGGGAACACGGGGCACTGGCGCAGGGGAAGATATCATGTTCTAGCAGGGAGACATGACAAACCAACGTTATCTGTTCGCTGCGGCTCATGAGCAAAGGGGCAGACAGTTATGAGGCAGAGAAAATACCATCCTCTGTGAAGGAGCACTGTTAGTTGCATATAATTCCCATTTAACTGCCTTTTACAACAGCGCTTGCAAACCAAACCTGTACCTGGGCCACTGATTAGGCGCGGCTCTGTGCACAGCTTCAAGGCCTCCATGAGAGGAAAACAATGTATTTCTGTACGGCTCTACATTCCTGTCTATGTTAGCATTTCAGAGTTCAAGCTGTGGCCTCGCACCGTGTGTGGCTTTGATGCACAGAATATATTTGCAAAGCATTACAAAAACAAAAATGGCCGGCATTTACAAAATAGACTCCCAATGGTCACATTCAGGTTTCACGGTTTGCGATGTTTGTCACATGATGCGATTTGCTTCTGGCCAACATACTATTCATCTCATTCAGGCTATGCGATTTAATTTACGGTATAACACCTGCCCCCTTCTGAGTTAGCTTGCTACGTTTCCGGGATAGTTTTGCTTTTTGCTTTTATAATGAGGGGTAAGTGGGGTCTCCTTATTCAGCTTGTTCCGTGTCTTTGGTTTCCTTATTTTGTCACGTTGAAGTGCGCGCGTTCTCCCTGTACTGGTAGTGGCCTATGCAACCCAAATTAGTTGATGTAGCCTGTCCTGTTTCCCCCTTCTTCTGTTGTTGCTGTGCCCTGGGGGGGGATCTCTGTGTGTGTCCACACACTTACCTCTCCCCCCACAATGCCTGATGTTTCTCCTCTGAGTCGCCCCCTCCGTTGTAGGTGTCGTTATGGTGCTCTATCCTGTTTTAATTCCTATATCGGGAGCAGTCCATGCTGCGTGAGGGTGGGGGAGGGCCTCTCACCTCTGTGTTACAGTATGGGTTCCTTCATTTTCTCTCCACCAGCCCTCACCTTGGCTTTGATCCTGGCACTGAGTGTTCTGTCTGCTCCTTGCCTGCGGCGGGCCTCTCGTCCCTCTCACTGCACCACCTTCTCTCTTGGTCCCTTGCTGGGCATCCACGTATTCCGTCTGCTTTACCGCGCTGTTGGTGCCTTCGCCCCTGTTGCTTCAATGGGACTCCGCCTCTCGCCCACTGGTCCTTCCCATAAAGGCGGATCCTGGTTGCGGGGTGCTCTGACTGTACTTCGCTACATCGGGCTGCCTCTCCCTCACTCTACACCGTTCCTCTTCACTTTGCCGGTCGCTATCTTGAGTGCTTCACTTCCTGAAGTTCCCTGCCTCAGTTGCACTCCGGAGAGTGCTAATCTCAACCTTTTTCCATTATCACGTTGATTTTTAGCTGCTTTTTTGTTGTATCCCGGCAGGGGAGAGACGATCACTTGCGTCCTCCTAAGCCGGCTGCTATCTTGGTTTCCTTTAACTATTTTTATTGCTGATGTGGTGCACTCTTCAAAATCAGTACTTTCTGATCCACCAAAGATTGGTGCGCATCCCCTACCATGGCTTCTTTATGCCGATGATCTAGTCCTGTTTTCTAAAACACCTAGAGGTCTACAAAATGTACTATCGGCATTAGGGGTCTATGTGGATCAAAATCAACTAACCATACATCTATCAAAAACTAAACATGTTACTTCTGGTACAACACAGCAAATTAACAAAACTAAATATTACTGTCATGTGCAAGTCTCAAGAATTGAAAAAGTAAATGAGTATCAATATTTGTGGTAAATACCAATAATAATCCTTCCAATTTACCATATAAACTTGAATTAGAGATGAAAGTTCAAACAGGAAGAAATTACTGCCTCTGCCGACAAGTCAACCCATGTGCATAGTTCGACATGAACTTGGCTTACTCTGGAAAATGCTCAACCTATACAATAAATGTGCCATTAGTGAGGCCGAAGGGTCTCTGCCATCAGTCTTCAGTCTTAGCATTTTATTTTAAATCTGGTACAGTGAAAAACCTTGGAAAAAGCACATTACAAATATAATGATGGATGCAGGAATCTCATTAAACCTAATAATAACTGATCCTGTAAGAGCAAAAAAATAACTATGGCATTACGATTGCATCACAACACATCAACAGTGCTCACAGCACACATACTTCAACATTGGACATTTTCAGTCCAAATCATTGTGTAATCCAGAACGATATCTAATCAAATTTCCGGACTCGAGATTTAGAATGATGTTCCTGCGATTCAGACTCAACCTTTGGCCAACACGTGAGGTAGTTGGTAGAAGAGTGAGAGCTACCTCTTTGCGTAGAACTTGTAGATTTTGTAAGAATCGTGTGGAACCTAAGACACTTAAACATCTTCTTGTATTCTGTCCGGCACTGCACCATAAAAGAAAATATTATCTGGAGCATTTATATTATGACTTCAGCTTTGTCACTCATGACATGCTATGGGACAGCATTTCTAGTGGAGAATGAAATGCTGTTATCTTTGGAACTAGGAATCTTTTTAACTCACTCAGACTCGGACAAGGTATTTAGGAACTTGGTATTTAAGGCTGATGCATCAGTGCATCATCATTAACATTTGATCCAATCACTCATATACACAAACATGACAATTAGCTAATTCAATCTGATGATGCTAAATCAGTAATGTGAGATTTAACTGTGTTGGGCTGCATGAGGTAAACGTTCAAGTGGTAATTGCTATGTGAGTCAACAAAATTCTAAATATCAAATATGTTGGGATTTAGTGATCAGCTCTCTGAATGTAGTATGAGATTATGAACATGGTTGATAGAAAATAAAATATGAAGATAATACATGCCAAGGTGCAATAACACTACTCATGCATTTTATCCATACATATATGTGGTTTAAATATATGTTTTAAGTTCTAAATGTACTATATTTGTATACATGTTTCATGACTGATGTAATATGTATATAATTTTATCAAAACACTTTTTTTATATTGTGAAGGGAAAAAAAGAAAATTGTACATGTTTTAACTATTGAAAGGTTTCAAGTCAACTATAACAGTAATCATTTTTTAAAAAGAATTGGACTTTAGTTGTCACCAGGATTGCTATCCCTTTGGTCTTAGAAGCCCACATGCAAAGTATCTCAAATTCTAGTGCCTGCTCGCTAGTAGCCCCCTGTCCAGATTTGTTTCTTGCAGAAACACCACTGCGGCATCCATCTCCCAGACACAACGCTCCATGGATTTCCCCTTAACATGGGAGTTCAAACCTTTCACATTCAGGGTGAGCAATTTCAAGTTATACGAATTTGGGTCATCATTGAACCTCCATTACATTGTACTCCCATTCAAGGTTGGCAAGAACAAATAAAGCACAGCTATCTTTCTCCTGTCCAACAACAGCAAACCACATAACCCCAGAACACAACGTTCCCATTCCACTCTTCCACACTATACAAATGATTCCCCTCCCCTTATCTCAGCACCATGGAATACACTCCTCCCCGAAACCTCTGCCAGGGGGAAAAAAACAGCGCTCTCTGGGCACCATCCATGAGGCGACATGCCAGTCCCACATCAAGAGGATGATCAGAACACTTCAATGTATAAAGAAAGAACGCAGCAGATGTCACGGGGCAGCAGCCCCCTCTCCAAAACAAGAAAGGACCTGTTCACTCAGGCCTTAGAGAAACCCAGTACAGAAGCACAAGGTTTTAAGTCATGGACTTTTCTTGGGATATCGCCTCGTCCATCTGTCCCGAGAAGAGCACCCCTGCTCCGTTTTAGCCACCGGATCAGCGCAGTCCAAGTCCGACACTTCACCCCACGAGTCGTTGGCCTCTTCCAACACAGAGATAACACTCAGCTTGCCATCGAGTTCAAAATGAAACTTGAAGGAGAACCCTGTTCCTACCGGATATTCTTCTCCTGAAGCCAGCTGGTCACATGTTGGAAGCTCTTGCGTTTGCAGAGTGCCAAAGGTGAGAGATTGTGGAAAAAGGAAAGCTGGGCTCCACGGAAGGTTATTCTTGGAGATTTCTGTGCTGCTTGCATCAGCATCTCCTTGACGTGAAATAAGTGCACCCTAGTCCGCACGTTGTGGACCAATTGCCATGATTGTTGAAATGTTGTGCGGGTTCCATGAGTACGATACAGGTGAAGCTCATCCTCACCTGAGTCACCCAGGATGGATTGGAAAAGGGCCTGGACGTAAGCACCGAGCTCGCCATCCACAACGGATTTGGGGCTACCTTGCACCTGGATGTTGCGCTGGGATCTATTTTCAGTATCTTCCTGTCTCTGTCTCTGAATCAGCTTCTGCATCGTGATTTCCAGCTCTGCGACTCTCGCTTCCAGTATCTCCTCCTCATGAGCTTTTTCGCACTGTTTGTCCTCCAACTCTTCAAAGCGTCTAATTCAGAGATTCTGGGCGACAATACTGCATTGCCCCTATTATGATCCGCTTTGAGCTCGAGGATTAATGCCTGAAGATCAGCTGTAGATACCATTATATTCGGCCTCTCTTTAAGTCCTCCCTACACATGGATTTGGGCCACCACTTGCTGCAGCTTGTTCCTCGGTTTCTGCAGCGTCTGGAGGAGAGCCTTTATGTCTCCATCCGAGGGGTCTTGTGTTTGGTTAGACCTTTGGGCATGGCTAACCCTAGCAGTAGGGTTTCCTGGCGGCGCCGAGAATCAGCAAACGTAGTTCTGGTGAAGCACCAGCCACCGAGGCTGCACCAAGCCAGAACCTCTATAGTTAAACTTGGGTGGGTGTTTGAGGTGTCCCCTAGCATTGTGCCTTCTCAGACTCCCGATCACAGTTTTCCAACTCCAATGGCCTAGAGCGCTGAGCACCCCAACTCCAGTTCACATGGATATTGGCAGGTGCAGGGTAACTAGGGAGACAGTTGAATTCGTTGAACACCTTTGCCGGCCACCGGTTAGGCACCCCACTTAGTTCTCTGTGACTGGATCCAGGCACAACCCGCAATCCACGGTGATGGTGGCCTCACCAGGGATGGTGGGGGGGGACTACATACTCGATGGTTCCTTTGAAGAATGTAGGCTCTCACACCAAGAATTGGGGCTCATTTGTTCCTGGAGGAGGGAAGCACCTCACACAACAGACGTCAAGAGCAGGAGATACCAGAAGGGGCGGGGCGATCTGCCTTCTGACAGAGCACCTGGCGGCAGCCCTGACAGCATGCACAGATAGACATGGGCACCAGCCACAACTTTATGGTTCCCCACTCCTGCAGCCAGCAGTACATTCCATCAGTATGTCACCACTCCTTCCCGCCCGCACTACTCAGTCAGCTCTCGTTGCAGATACTCCCTGCAGGGGCCTAACGGAGCCCTCACAGGCAACACAGCATCGGTCCAGCTGGCCAGCAGTAACATCACCTCTTCAGGTCCGCACCGCAGTTCCGACCGACTCTACTGCAAGCATCTTGCAATGAGGCCCCGTCCAGGGCTCCAGGATAGCTCAGGAGGAAGGCGGGCACTCCTGCTCCATGGTGATCAGTGCCAGTGGCCCCAGGAAGAACCCTTAAGAGGTGCCTGCTCCTGACATGAGCCCCCGCAAGGAGCAGAAGCCAGCCGCCACAGGTGCTCAGCTCAGGAGAAGTATCCCGACACAGCCCTCACTCCGACTGTTGTCATGGTGCCCGCGCTGCTGCCATCTTTTGCACGCCTTCAGGCTGCCGAGAGATGCCACCTTGTTCCTCGCCACTCAGCTGCTTCGCCGCCAAGCACAACTGCGGGGGACTGACCATCAGAGCCTATAGGTAAATAAGGTGGGGTAAAAACTGAAATTCGTGGTGGGGGGGAGCCGCTGGGTGCCGGGAGATCACGGCAGATGTGACTGTTACAATATAGGCATTTCTGCCAATTCTGAGTGCCTACATAGACGATTACTAGTCGACTCATATCTTGCATTGGGGATCTGTATTTCACTCCCTGCTCATGCGCAGTATTTCGAGCTAGCATCCACTACGGACTTAGGCCACCGGAACCATGGTATGCACGCCACAGCTGTGATCGCTACACACATACCTACGTTTCTTCAGCCCCCCAGCTTTAGGAGTCACATTCGACATACCCTATGCGCCGCTCCTCTCTCTTCGGAACACATGCGTCCGAATTAGAGATTAGCATTCATTTACCAGCACATGCGCAGGTCTCCATTTGTTCGAGTAGCCAAGCATTTGTGTTTCCCTAGCAACAACCGCCGCGCTCGCACAGCGGGTTCTTTTACAACTACACTATCTTTGCTATTTGTTACGTTTTCCCTATATGTATTATTATACATTTAACCCGACTTAGTCATTTTACATCATTTCTTCCCTTTTCTTTGAAGAGCGGTATAGTAAGTACACTACGTTACTGCATCAGTAACGCATGCGCAGTACCATTCCGTGAACTGCTCTTTTGATTACAAAACGCCATGACAATGGCAAATCTCTCTACGGACTAGCAGACGCGGCAACAGCCATTTCTGGCATGGTGTTCCACAATCGTTAAAACGCAAGCTAAGACTTTCCCTGCTAGCTATTTTATAGCGCTCTGACTTCAGGGCGTTTGATTTTCCTAAAGCAGTGAATCCCTGTACTGCTGGGTAACCTAGACTAAGACACTGGAGTACATTAGTGCCTTCAACTACACCCTCCCTAAGTATGGAATGGGTTTTGACTTTTTGGTTCCCTAAGGAGCTTTTTACTCCTACTCTCGTAATAGACATTTCAGTCACATCTAATGTCGTGTAGCCGACAGCTACTAGTTTCGTACCTCCATTACAATATCAACCATAGGTTAGTGATATATTTTATTATTATTCATTTTACAGGGCCTGACTCACCGCCTGGATAACTATTATTTTTCAACATTACGATTACAATCCAAGACATACTATCTCTATCTAGACTGAGATTGATGTCTTAAGTAAGTCTTTTTGAATCTTTTTGATACCACTTTATCGTTGACAACACTATACAGTATTTAAGCAATATCTAGAGATAACTCTCCACACTTGAGGATTATAGGACCTTCTGTTATGTCTTTGTGTGCTAATAGGGATTTCCCCGGAGACTGCGAAACTACTAATTTATGCAGTACCTAAGGATTGCTTACCGACACTAAGAGACAGTAAGCACCTTCTCTAAATACATCTTCTAACCACATTGATTACTGATGTACTTTATTGAGCAACCACACTAATTGTGATGTGGTTTATGTTTTTTGTTTAATTAGGTGTAACCTGGATCTACTCCCTTGTATAAACAACAAGTTTTTGTGGACATATACGTTCTTGAACCGTCCACTTGAAAATACTAGACAAGTCTTCACACTATCAACGACAGTCTTCACTTGCCAAGCTTTGCCAGTTACGACCTTGTTAGGGCTGTGGGTGCTCTTTGCCCCGCCCCCAAACACACTTTCCCCTGAAGAAGTTTCTAATACCAACCCAAAGGACTATAGGAATGAAACATGTTGGGTTTTTTTGTCAGATACTAATATGAAGTATTTGTTTTAGGATCAATATTCCTTTGATGCACTCAAGGTACTTCCTGACTAGGGCATCAGAATTAGAGACAACTAACAAAGAGGTTCTCGATTTATGTACTCTGTGTGGTTTTTCTTTTGCTAAATACTTGAAGTTTGAATTTGTTTAAAAAAGTGTATAACTGTTCAGATGTTTATATATACACTTGGTGTTCTTTATGTATCTGTGGGATACCGTTCAATTATGTATCTTGCTCTTTACTTGCCACTTGGCGACTAGTACTTAGCACTTTTTTCTCCCTGTAAGCACTAGTCAGTTTTTGTTAGTTTTTACATGTTAGTTTTTATACACATGTTTTTAACTTTGTATGCTCTTTTATTAAAGTTTCATTATTAACTGCATTAACAATGAGGTCAGGTTGTATTCTCCTCAGACCTCTTTTCCCTACTGTCATGAATGTTTTTAGAGTGTGACTTTTCTGAACGATCCAGTGACTGATACAGATACACCTATTCAAGGTGCCCCCCCCCCTTTTCGCTCATTTATATGATATGTCAGGTTTGCTCCCTCGAAACCTATAACGATACCTGATTTCCCCCTACCTTTTCTAGTTGCATCGGTCCGCTGTCAGGCCACGCCCCCTTAGTACTTTGTTTTTGCCCTTGAATGCTACCATAGATGCATCACCCATGGTTTTACACTTGTCCAAAAGCATGCCACTTTCTGCCACTACGCTCTGTATATCTCCTTCTGAGCTTTGTACGGCTTCTCAACATGGCAGATCGGCTTGAGATTCAGATCTGGGATATGCTTTGTCTGATATTGAATGTTCTTGTGTATGTGCTGGACCTAGTAGATTTCAAATAGGTTTTGATCTGTGTTTTACGCAATAGAGGATACCTCATGTACATGTATTGGTCCCCATGGAAAATGTGATCTTGTAAGCTAAGTCAAGACAATACTTTTTGGAAATGTAAACAGTGTGTTGACACCACCCTACACATGTTTTGGCTATGTCAGAGGGTTCGGTTATTTTGGGATGAAGTTTTTCAACATATAGATCTTGGATTGAGTCTTTCCCTTCCAAGTATTCCAATGATTTGTGTTCAGGGTTTGTTCCCTGTTTATAAGAGTTTTACTAAAGATGAGCTCTTTTGAACTTATTGAGCTCTTCTAATGACCAAGAAGTACATCTTGAGGGTTTGGAAGAGTGGTACTAGGCCTATGGTTGAGGATTGATTACATAGCCTGTCGATCCTTTCCGGCAGGGAAAAGGGTGTCTTTTTAGCTTAAACAGCAACACGATAAATAGGATGATATGCAGAGAAATTTTAATGAATTGGATGATTAGTATTTTTATTTTAAAAATATTGTTCAATTTTTTTGCTTCTACGTATATATTCTGTTCTTATGTAATTGATTCATGTAAATATTATTATGTTCTTTTCTGCTGAAAAATCAATACATTTTTATGTAAAAAAAATGAAAACAAACTATTGTGACATTTAAAAAAAATAATTGCAGGAGAGTAGCTTTAAAATCTACTGCCTGTAATATTGTCTTAATTTCCTCTCTTTGCTGGAAATATAGATTCTCCACAGGCTGACTGCGAGGGCATTAATTCGAGACTACGAAGATGGAATTCTTCATGAAAAGGAAAATGAACACGAGGTTCGTAATAGATTTCAGCAGTGTTCCCAGAAAGTATTCAGTAGTCTATGACTGTAGATAATCTCAAATTGTATTTCCAAGTGTGATAACCATCTCAAACTACATTGGTCAGTTGAATACAAAATCCATGTTTGCCTAGGAACCAGTTTGAACTGCGAAAGCTAATGTCTGCAGATGCAACCGGACATTTATGGACCTTATTGTATGAAGGTTTGGTGCTGCTAAGTACCAATTGGGGCACCAGCATCACGTATACTGAAAATAAAAGATAGCTAGGGGTTTACTACTTGTGTGAAATAAGTCTTTTTTCCAACCGTCATAATATTTACACTTTGGGATTTGTTTTGATTCTTTATATTAAGCTTGCAGATTGCTTAGTCATTTTCTTTTCCAAGTTTAAGTATCTGATTCTATATCGCACCAACGTGGTCGTCACTTCCGCTAACTGAGCGTGGTAATTACAGGCTTCTTGTTTGGATTATAAACATACATAATATTTCAAGGTCTAAAATTCCATTGCATCTTCCAGCACATGTTTCAGGAACCCTGATCTTAGGCATGTGCATCAACCTTCTTAAATACATATTTTCTAATGCACACATTTCTCCAGCACAATCCTCACCTTTTGAAATATCCCATTCGAAGCAGTCTGCACCAGAAAACATTTCACAGACACCAGGTGGCATTATGTCGCTCCGTCCTTGACCTCATCATGTCATCGGTTCTATCTCCTGTTGCGATGACGCTACTGGCATGTATGTGCGGTGTAGTCTGCATCATTTTTTTCAGTTTATTGATTCCGTGGTAAGGCGCCAGATTTTCATGGTCGCTTGTCGATTCGTTAGGCTTTTTTCAAAGTGATTATCCCCTAAATTTGGCTTCATAGCCTGTAAAACTTCATTTTATGTCAGTAATGCATCCATACTCCTCATGTCTTTTCTGCCTATCCTATCAGACCATCTGTATGACAGGATAGTCTACTAGGACCAAGCAGGGTGCTACTACTGTCAGGGAAAGCAAGAGACTGGACACGTGGGGCAAGAAAGTGTTTGCATCAGGCAATTTAGCACTGCGTGTCGTGAATGCATCTTACTCCATGGCAAAGTTCTCTTTTGGCCTCTGGTCTGCTGTAGCTGTGCAGCTGAGCATGTTCCACAAGGCGAGATAAGGGATGGGTTTCTGTCCCTCGTCTTAGATGGCAAGAAGGCAGCGCAGCAGATGCCACAATCTGGTTTAGACAACACAGATTGCATGGGTAGGACCATGGCCACTAGCACTGTGGTCAGATGCCATTCATGGCTACGCATGTCAGGGATTCCGCCCGATGTACAGACTAGGCTGCTGGATATGCCTTTTGACGGCCAGAACGTGTTTGGAGACAAGGCGGATGAAGCCCTCCAAAAGGTCCAATCGTCTGAGGCGACTGCCAAGTCCTTGGGACTTGCACTCCAGCAGCCGTTCCACTCAATCCTCATTGTGAGGCAGGGGTTTTCACCCCTTTCCCGCATTTTCCCACAGGGACCATGGACAACCTGCCCAGGAAGAGGCCAAGGCAGATGCTTACTGAGAGGCAGAGGAAGAAGTATGCAGCAAGGGCGTATCACTGCAGCTGCTGTCCCCTCGGCTCCCCAGGGTACAATACCTCAGTGACGGGCTCCAATACTTGACTTGTCACTGGTGGGAGGAAGGCTATCCTTCAGCAGAGAGTGGTCAGAGACCACGTCTGATGCTTGGGCATTACAGGTCATCAATCAAGGATATTGCATGCCTTTTCTACAACATCCACTGGACCATGGTCTGAGGGCCACCCCTCTTTCTCTGGACCCCATCCTTCTGGAGGTCTGTCAGCTTCTGGCGAAGAAAGCTATCAAACTAGTTCTGAGTTCAGTACGAGGGAGGGGGTGGTACTCTACCTACTTTCTGGTACCTAAGGGCGGAGGCCTGCGCTCCGTTCTGGAACTGCAGCTACTGAACTTGATTGTTCACAAAGACAAGTTCAAGAGGGTCACTCTGGCCCAGATCCTGCAAGCCCTCAATTTGCAGGACCTGTTGGTTTCCCTGGACTTTCAGGACGCTTACTTCCACGTGCTGATTCTTCCGAAGCACAGGAAGTACCTGTTAGGCAGAATTTTATGCAGTACCCTTTGGGAACACTACACACAATTAAGACTACAAGTGACAGTACAATTTCACCTTTGGTACAAGCCCGTACTATACAGTTAAAGTGGTAGCAGTAGCGGAGCAGCCAGACTTATCTCAAGAGTAAGTGAGCAGTATCAAATAGTTACACAAAGGACCGCAATTATTATGATTCAGGCAAACACTGACTCAAGGTTTCTGAGTAAAAGAATATATATTTATTTATTCAACAGTTGTATAAAATGTTAATATTATAAGCAAGTTAAAAATCACAATCATAAATACACCACACCACTTTCCTTAAATTCCAGACAAGTTAAGTTCACAAAATGAAGTGGGAGCAAAATGTCACTCCAGTAATTTAAAAAGGGAGGGCAAGACAAAGTTATTAGAAATTAAGTCAAACCAACAGGTAAGTACTCAGGGCAATTGAACAAGAGGAACTTCAGTGAGGAGCTCAGCTAGAAAAGGCTTAGGGCCAAAGTCAATGGGTCAAAAGTCTTTTGCTCAAGATCACGCAGTTCAGGGTAGTTCACAGTAAAGTTTGTGTCACAGATTCCGGACGAGGTTGGTTGATAGAAAAGTTAGTTCAAAGAGAAGAGAAGCACAAGCCCTCGGATTTGAGAAAGATTTCAAACACTTTCACAGCGGTTGAACTAAACGGACAACCGGATTTGCACAGTACCTTAAAACGGAGAGGGAGCTGTAGCTGAGGCGAACGTTCCTGGTGGTTCCTGCAGGCTCACGGTTCCTGAAGCGACTGTCGGACTGACACGAAGTAGGAAGCTGGAGGGTCCTGCGCCACCCAGGGAAGAACCCAGCAGCAGAGCAAAACAACGAATAAAAGGTGCGCCCCTTAAAACCCAAGCAGGGTGCTACCTTCCTGGCTATCCAGCCCACTGTAGCTCTGTACAGCGAGTTCGACCAGAGGAGGGGTTCTGGCTTGCAGTTTGGGTGATCTGGTTGGTCCCACCATCTCAAGGGAAGAAGTTTCCTGGAGGATCTTCTCTGTCGTCGGATTCTGAGGATTCGGACCTGCAGCAGGGCTTCACCGGGCGGTTCAGTCATTGTAGGGTTCCTATTCTTCCAGTTCCTCGTTGGTTCTTTCGTTCCAGTGGCGACTCTGCTCTTCCAGACCCAGATACCTGCTTTTTATGCAGCTTTCCCTCATTCATACAGCCTGGCTGTCAATCGCACAGCAGGGTGGCTGGCCTGGCAAGGCCAGTCCCCTTAGCCAATCAGACAAGAGTGCGACTTGGGTTACTAAGGCAACCCAAGGCAGGGGTCCGAAGATCCCTCCCTCACATCCTGCCCCTCTAGACTATCAGGCGCCTTAAGGAGCGCTTCTGTGCAGAAGTCCGCGAAAAGACAGCGAACAAAGCAATCAACCCCGGTTTGGCGCGTAGAGTAAAACACGAGAAAGACTTTAACAAAAAGAAATGTCGAATAAACCCAGCCGGAACCAAAATAAAATGTATTTGGTCAAGCGGATTTATGTTTGAGGCTACTATAATAGCCTAAAACAATACCACGTTTATATAATATAATCGCGGTAGGAAAGTTCGAGTAGATACCACTGCCACCAGCCAAGTTTTAATGTTAAGGGAGTGAAACAAGGCTCCAAAAGGCACAGACAAAGAGACAAAGGCAAAGACAAGGATAAGAGTTAACCCTTTCCACTACTCCATGTAAGATGGGGTGTACTGGGTCTGTGGTTTAAAGTGACTAAAGTAAAGGGCAACATTACCTTTTCTGGGGGACAGTAGTTAGCCCCAGAAAATGGAGTCAGTGGGAAGTCTAAAAGACAACCCTGTGTCACTGCACTGAAGTTGCTGTGTAACACACATGACAAATATGAGGCCGTGGAGTAGGTGAGGCTCCAGTGCTCAAGATCACACAAAAAGTGAAAACACACACATCAAACACATGTAAGAGTGGGAAAAATGGTTCACAATCTTACCAGGTGAAAAGAATAAATCCTAGAAATCCAGCAAAGCTGCTGAGGGACTCATTAGGTAAGGCAAATCAGCCATTTATGAGCATTCTTCCTAACAATACCTGAGGTTCATAGTGTGCCAACAACCTTACCAATTCAATGTCCTACCTTTCATCAGCTCCCAAAGTTTTCACCAAACTGCTGGCAATGGTAGCAGCTCGACTCAGGAGGGAGGGCTTCCTCGTCTTTCCATACCTGGATGACTGCCCGTCCGACCTCGCTCACTGAAGCTAGTGTTGGAGCATCTACTTCGTACATTCACTCTTTTGCACAGTTTGGGCTTTTCCCCGAACTTCAAAAAGTATCAGGTTCTGCTGACCCAGTCTCTCCCATTTATCAGAGCAGTCTTGGACACTCGCCTGGGCAGGGCTTTTCCGTCCGAGATTGAGTGGTGAGCTTTTTCTGGATGGCCAATGTCTTAAATTCATAGACCCGAGTTGGAGCCTTAGCCTTCCTGTGCCTTCTGTGCCTCATGGCATACTGCATCCTAGTGATGCTGGTGGCAAGGCTGCGCATGGGATCCCTCAGGGGCTTCTCCATTGCCAATGGTCGCAGTTCCAGGGCCAGATGTTGGACCTTCTGGGAGTCTCAAATCAGGTGTCTCTGGACCTAATGTGGTGAGCCGAGCGTGGCAACTTGCTGAAAGGTGCATTGTTTCGACAACCTTGGCCCCAGGTGACAGTGGTCATGGATGCATCTCTGACCAGTTGGGGTGCTCACTTGTTAGATCTTAAAGTGAGCAGCCTATGGTCTCTCGTGGAGTCTCTGGAGCAAATCAGTTTACTGGAGCTGAGAGCGATCAAGCTGGCTCTGGTCGCTATCCTCCCCTCTGTAAAACACAAGATTATACTGATCTTATACTGACAACACAGTGGCCATGCATTAGCTCAACAAGCGAGGTGAAGTGGGGTCCTTGCCTCTGTGCCGAGAAGTAATCAGACTGTGGTGCTGGGCTCTGGATAACAGCATCTCCTTGATGGCTTCTCATCTGGCTGGAAGGGAGAACGTCACAGCGGATGCAATGAGCAGACAGACCTCGGCCTCCCACGAGTGGGAGCTCTGTCAGGAAGTTCTGGAGGAGTTCTTCTCTCTTTGGGCGACTCCTCAAGTGGACCACTTCGCTTCCAGTGTCAACTGGAAGTTCGAATTGTTTTGCTCTAGGGAATTTTCTCAACAGGTAGCTTTAGTGAATGCTTTGATGGTCAAGTAGACGTTTCAACCTCCTTTATGCTTTCATGCCGATCGGTTATTCCGCTGGTCCTGAGGAGACTGCGTCTGCTTGGAACCAGGCGTAGAGGCATTGGACGGACCTGACGCAGAGCCCACTAGTGGCGGAAAGGTTTAGGAAGAACAGCTTTGCTGGGATATGGATATCATAGATGCGGAATTTGTGGCAGGAACATCCATCATGAAGAACATTACTGAGAGGTAACTAATTTGTTTGTCTTTTCCTCGGATCCTGTCAGACCATGTAACCCAAAACTGTTGAAGAGCGAAACTCTCCTTCCTATCACCATTCCAGATTGGAGGAATGTGAAAAGGGGACAAAGAAACATCATCACAACTCAAGAAGTGGCTCTTATTGCTCGAGGACATGCTCTTCCTTGTCAAAGAAACATAAAAGGTGCCATTACAGATTGAAGGAATAATTGTAATTGTAATTGGTTATTAATAACACACTTAATAGCCAGAGGTTTCTAAGCGCCGACCCCGGGTTGGAACCTGCATCGTTCCGCGCATCGTCTTGTTTCCAAAGCGAGCATGTTGCCCCTGAGCTATCCTCCCAAGTCTGATTATAAGCCTGAATTTCCCACTGCATCTTCCTCCACATGAGAATGGGAGGCATTTAGAACCACAAAGCTAAAAAATGCATCAGAAGATATAAATAAATCTCCCACATCTGTGGACAAAAAAGTTAAGTGCCAACACTGCTCCCACATGCCTTTGATTTCAGGCCCCAGTTAGAGAGAAAGAAAGTTAGCAGAGCCCTTGAAGATGCCAGTCGCATAAACAAGTAATGTCCTTGGAGTCGACAACTCTGGCACATAGTAAAATAATAGATCTGCAAGCGAGGTCTCCAAATCTCTGGCAGCATTGAAGCCGATCCCATCTCATCATGGAAGGCTGATAGAAGAACTGCTGTCAGCCCCTTTGGGGCCGTACAGTTCATTTCACAAACTTCAGCAGAGGTTGCCTCTGTTTAAAAGATTTTCAAGCATTTATGAAGAAGAGCAAGAAGATGTTTTACGTAAGGAATCTTGGACAGATGATTTTTTGGACACCCAGTCCAGTGACTCCCGTTTACAATTAAACAAAGATCTGCAAGAAGCAGGCGACCTGGACATATCCCCTGATTTGTAAATTGGGCTTGACCCTATTGACCCTATTGCAGCCTTGGTCCAAATTTATGATTTTACAGGGCTGCAGTGCCTAGGGCTATAAACATGCTGAACATAGTGTCTTCTTTGGAAAAGGTGGAACCCATGGCATTACTGATGTTATACTTTTGTAAGCTTTATTTCAATGGATTGCTTTTCTCCTGCAGATTCCTCATCTTTATAGATATCCCTCCCAAGCTCTGCTGCTCGGAAACTTTTTCCACAGGGGGCGTAGTAGACCTCGACTCGGCCGTCGATCATCGATCCGTCTTGCGCGGTGTACGAATGTCAGCTCCAGAGGTGACGTCAGGCGCCGTGTATATAAATCATGTCACTACGCCCCATGCTCAGTGGTCGAAGTGCATGAAAAGAAGTAGTGGAACTATGTTCCCTGCTGGCTTGCACCGGCTCCCCACAAACCCCATTGCTACACTCCCTGGCACGCACAATAGAAACCCCCAAACAAACATGCCTGCTGTTTAAGGGAACGTTTAGTGCAGTGCACTTTCATTTTAAAACAAAACCATTCCGTAGTGTCTTCTTTTTAAAATAAAAGTATAGGAACCGTAAACCTTAATTTAAAAAAAGTAGAGGAGCACCGCTCCCAACCACTCCCGCCCACTACAACCACTGCCCATGCCTTAATTCCTTTTCAGCAGCTCACGCGCTGCATCAGGAACTTGCTTGAGTTTCACTTGACGTTTTCTTTCTAAAAATCTTTTCGATACCTAGACATGACTTTGCATCGGATTTCCACCAAAATGTCAGTGACGGACCCTCATGATGTCTGTTTGTGGTGTCTGGGTTCGCTCACGACACGGAGGCCTGCACATCGTGTGCCAAGATGCAACCCAAGTCCCTGCGAGACAGAGTCAGTAAGCTGGCCCTGGGCTGGCCGTCACCAAAGTCTCTGGCATAGTCCCTCGTCTGGTCGTCTGAGGCCAAGACTGAGGAGCCCACTCGTTCCGACGAGAGCCGGTACCGCCTGAAAACCAAAAAGAGGTCCCACTCCAGGAGCCATTCCTCATCCGAGCGAGGTAAGCCCTCTAAGGGACCTACCACTCGGGAAGAGTGGGATTTGTTGAAACGACAAATGCTCGACATGTTTCAACAACAGGCGGCTGTCGGCGCGGATCCCACCCCCGACCAGCAGACCTTGGCAGCAAAAGAAGTGCTCAGTACCCCCGACCCCACGCTTGCCAAAAAAGTCACCGCCTTCGAGCTCTGTGGCCTACAAGGTCAGGAAATTGCCCTATAGTAGCCTCTCCCACGGCATCCATCACCTTTCAGAGCTACCAGCGCCGATATCTAACCCTTCGGCATTTAAGACTCCGAATACAAGCATAGCTTTTGGCCTCAGCGTCCAGGCCTGTGGAACCAAGAGATAAGCCTTTGATGTCGTTTATCGATATCAGTGCTTTTCAACTGCTGTCGTGGACAGAGTTTTTCGACTCGATTAGGTCGATTTTCTGCACCGATCAGGCCGAAGAATGTCAGGATGTCAACCCCATCTTTGTGGGATCTGGCTGTGCCGACTATTTTGAGGACCGGGACAACCTGATGGGTCTGGCTCAAGGCCTTCAGGATGCCAGTGGGTTGGACACATCTCCGGATCTTGAGATGCAACAGAAACAACCCTACACCCACTCCAATGTCAAATTCAGGACAATGGTAGAGAAAGTGGTTGATACCCTCGGCCTCAAGTCTTCATACCATCAAGGGTATGACCTGACGGACATCCTGGATGAGGGCCCGGCTATTGAACACAACATTCCCTTCAATCAGGTCATAGCTGACCTTTTGGCTTCCATCTGGCAGACCCCATGCACTTTGCCCCCCGCGAGTACCAATATCACAGGGAAGTACAGGCCAGCAAGAGGGGACCCCTACTTCCTCTCAACTCACCCTTCCCCAAAGGGCGGGTGGTTCAGGCTGCCACTATATCCTCCTGGCCCACGGCATCCACGTCCAATCTCCCTACAGACAGGGAAGGAAAAAGGATTAACACTTTAGCCAAAAAGGTGTTTACCTCCGGCAGCATGGCTCTTAAAGCCACAAACGTAGCTTGCGGTTTTGCAAAGTTTTCTTACGGTTTGTGGAAAGCAGTAGAGCATGCAGCAGAATACGTCCCGGAAAGGTCCTATTCTGGACGGATTTATGCAGCTGGTGGAGGATGGGATGAAAACTGCCAAGCAGTCCTGGCAAAGAGGCCTGGATATTGCTAACTGTGTTGGCTGGTCCATGTGTTCAGCAGTAATAATGAGAAGGCAGGCCTATTTGAAAACTTCCGGCTTCTCTCCCAACATACAAAACCGCCTTCTTGACATGCCTTTTGAGGGGGAGATGCTCTTCGGACATTGGATGACTCTTTGAAGAAATTCAAGGAGTCTAAGATTGCTGCTAAATCGCTGGGTCTGACTGCGCAGCCGGCTAAGCCTGCTTTCAGCTTTGCCTCTAGAGGCATAAACTATAGGTGCTACGTGCCTTATGGAAGGAAAGCGAAGCCCCCACAAGCCAGGCAGGGGTAGAGGCATTTCTTGCGTCCCGGAGGGGGCGGGGGAGCTTTTAAGGGCCCGCAGACAGTAGCTGCGGCGGGGGCGACAACGCCTTCGAAGACGCTTTGATTTTCCCCTTCCACGACTTACCGGTTGGTGGGCATTTGGCACGGCATTGGTCCCAGTGACGGGAGATAACCTCCAATGCCTGGGCCCTGCAGTTAATTTGGTGGGGTTATTGTCTCCCTTTTTAGAGAAAACCTCCAGACAGACTCCCGTCTTCACCAATCCAACCGTGACAGGAGCTCCAGGAAGAACTGGGAGCCCTGTTGTAGAAGGGTGCTGTGGAAGAGGTACCTCCTGATCAGAGAGGGTTGGGCTGGTATTCCCGGGATTTCCTGGTTCCCAAAAAAGGAGCAGGTCTCCGTCCCATTCTGGACCTTAGGGCTCTAGACAAGTTCCCTCAGCTCCAAGTGTCTTCACCAAGCTCATGGCGGTAGTCGCGGCTCACCTCAGGCGATCCAGAGTGCACTTACTCCTGTACCTGGATGACTGGCTGATCCGGGGGAGTTAGCGGAACTAGTTGTGACTCATCTAGACGACACCTGTCTGCTACTGCACAGGCTGGGTTTCTCCCTGAACTTAAAGAAGTCCCACATGACACCAGTTTAAAGGCTCTAGTTCATCGGGGCAGTCCTGGACACTCGGGCAGGGAAAGCCTTCCCTCCCGAGGAGAGAACCGACAACATACAACAGTTGGTCCAGTTGTTCCGGAACCATGCCACCTTAGCAATGGCTTCCTTTCTCAGCCTCTTGGGCCTCCTGCATTTTCCTGGTGCCAGGAGCCAGACTGCGCATTAGATCCCTTCATTGGCTCCTGCGGGATCTGTGGTCTCAGTATCTGGAAGCTCTCTCGAATCCTCTCAAAGTATCCATGCAGGTATTTTGCGGAATCGGCTGGTGGGACACATGCACAAATCTGATGGCGGGAGAACCCTTCAGGCCTCATGCCAGAGTGGGCACGTATGCCTCCTTGAAGGGTTGGGGCGTTCACTGTGAGGACTTGCAGGTGAGCTGCCACTGGGCTGTGTCGGAAGCCAAGTGGCATATCAACAGGCTGTAGTTGCGAGCCATCAAGCTAGCCCTGAAGGCTTTTGCCCCATCGCTCAGGGGGAAGCATGTCCTGATTCTGATGGACAACACAGTGGCCATGCACTACTTATACAAGCAAGGTGGAGTGCATTCCCATCCCCTCTGCACAGAAGCGATGCAGCTGTGGTTCTTGTTGTTAGAGAATCAGATCTCGGTGTCAGCAGTTCATCTGGCGGGACAGAGAACAGTTTGACGGATGCTCTGAGCAGGCAGAGCGCGGTCTCACATGATTGGGAAGTGTGCCAGAAAGTCCTGGAAGGTCTTCGCTCTCTGGGATACCCCAGCAGTGCCACGGAAGTTAACAGGAAGTGCGAACAGCTTTGCTCGAGGGAATTCCCAGCGAACGGTGCACTGGGGGACGTGATTCTGGTGGATTGGACCTCTCTCTCCATTACCCGTTCCCTTCTATCCCCGTCATCCCATGGTTTCTCAGGAGGTTGAAGAGGTTTCGAGCGATCATGATCTTGATCGCCCCGGATTGGGTGAGGAGGACATGGGACATGGGACATGGTACATGGTACTCCGACTTCTTGGATCTGTCCATCTGTACGCCTTGGCGGCCGGATCCCCTCACCCAGATGATAACTGAGACCTCTCTGAGGAGGTTCTTGAGGTGTTGCTGGCTGCATGCAGACCGTCTACAAGTTCTTTGTATGCGTGCAGGTGGAGAAGATTTGAGGCGTGGTGCAGGGAGCGCGAGGTTGAGCCCATCCCTTGCCCTACCACAACATTGATGGAGTTCCTGCTGTCACTAGCCTCTGCAGGCCTTCACGGTGCAACAGCCAAGGGGTATTTGGCGGCCCATTCTCTTTTTAAAAGGTGCCCAGATCAAGGTTCCTTTTCACCATATCGGTCATGGCCCAATTCCTGAAAGGCCTTCTCAACAAATTCCCGCCAACTCCCTTTGTTGTTCCAGATTGGGACCTTAACATGGTTCTCACTTTTGTTATGGCGGCTCCATTTGAGCCTATGCATTCTTGTTCACTGAGGTTGTTGACCCTTAAAACAGCCTTTTTGGTTGCCATCACGTCGGCCAGGAGAGTTAGTGACCTGCAAGCCTTATGCTACAAGCCTCCCTTTTTATGTTTTTTGAAGGAGAAGGTTTCTCTTAAGGTCCGACCAGGTTTCCTTGCAAAGGTTGTCTAGGAATTTCATCTTTCGCAGTCTATTGACTTGCCAGTGTTCTACCCACGTCCTCACCCTTATAAAGAAGAACGGTTTCACTGTCTCCATCCTAAAAGATTTTATTGTGCCCGCAGAACGGAGTTCAGGAAGACTGACCAGTTGTTCATCACCTATTCTCTTGCACGCGAAGGTCCTGCGATCACCAAACAGACCATTTTGCGCTGGATCCTTTTATGCATCTCTGAGTGATATCAGTCGGCGGGAAAAGAAATCCCAATGGGTATCGGGGCTCATTCCATCAGAGGAGTCTCTGCTTCCACAGCCCCTCAGAGGGAGCGTCCCTGTTCGGGACATTTGTTGTGCTGCCACGTGGTGGTCTTTACACACGTTCACAAAGCATTATGCTCTTGACGTTGCACGTGGGGCGGATGCACGCTTTGGCAGAGCGGTTCTGCAGAACCTGCTTATGCAATCCTTTCTGCCCTCCTCCTTTCACTTACTGCTTGGGGAGTCTATCAAGATGAGGAATCTGCAGGAGAAAAGAAATCCATTGAAGGAGATATTACCTTACCGTAATGTTCTTTCTATGGATTTTTCTCCTGCATTTTTCTCATCATCCCATCCAGCCGTCCCCCCACTCAGAAAGTGTGTGGCTCTTCGCTTCTGATTCCATGTACTACATTGGCGATGGCTTTGGGGTGCTCATCTCAGTTATCAAATTGTTTTTAAAAAGTTATTTTCTAATTTGAATGTTTTTAACCATTGGTTTCTATTCCATAGTTGCTGAATTTAAGGCTAGTTAGTCTCCTTCTGGTTTTCCTATGCAGCATTAGCGCTCGGGAAAAGTTGGGAGGAACTAAGGCATGGGGCGTAGTGACGTGGTGTATATATGGCACCTGACGTCACTTCCGGAGACGACAATCGACCACTGCGCAAGACGGTTCAATGATTGACGACCAAGTCGAGTGCAAAACACTCCCCGTGGAAAAGGTTTCTGAGCAGCAGAGCTGTGGAGCGATATCTATCAAGATGAGGAATCTGCGGGAGAATAATCTGTATAAACATTACGGTAAGGTCATTTCTACTTTGATTTTAAGCTTATACATAAGTAAATATCAGCAAAAGACAAAAGCCTAATAATTTTAGATTTTAGAACCAAACATTACTTAGAATCAAGAGTAATCAAACATACATAAATAAATATAAGCATACAAAAAAATACAAATAAGTCTGGACATGAAGCTCACGGAGCATGAAAATGGGCCACATAATTTCCTGTGGTGGTAGTTCGGGTTATCAGATCCTACCTTCAGGCATCTCTAACTATACCATAGGAGAGCAGAGAAAATGTTTTGAGTAGATGTGGTTTGTGATATATGTATTCCCTTTCCTTGACATAATCGATAAATGGATACCACACCTTAATATAGTTAACACACCTATTGGTGAGTAAGGCAAAAATACTGTCCATGGAGAGGAGCTCCCACACCTTCACTCACCAGGAAGCATTAACCGGGCTATCTGTAGTTTTCCAAAATTAAGCTTTTGTCAAATGTGTCAGATTTAGTAGGTGAGTAATTACTGTCGCAGATGGCGAGTTAATAGGTATAAGCCCTCATTGTCCTCTCTTTTACTAGGGGGAAGTTGTACTCCCAAAATAGCGTTGATTCTTGCTAAGACCTATTTTCGGTACATTTGGATCATTGAACAATGTGGCCACATATGGCTCAAATCCCCAGCATAACTCGAATGAATCTGGAATAAGGTTCCTTAGTCTGTGGCATCATATATGAGTGGTAGCATACTTTAATGTTGCATTGTTTGATAGTTGTACAATCAGAGCTTTTCTGTTCCATTCCCAGATAAGCTGCCATGACTCTATCAGGATTGAGGTACCCAACACATGTTCCCATCTAGCCATGTAAGGCTGAATTCCCACAATCTCATCTGGGTCATGCATTTTATAACATTGGGAGATTTTCATGTTTTCAGCACCCCACCGCCGTCATTTCCGGATTAGATATCCAATGTCTCAACTGCAAGTATCGAAAGTGCTCAGTTTCCAATAATAGTTATCGCTCTTTAAATTTAATAAATGTGAGTGGGGCAAACCCAACCCCCCCATGTATAGTTTCTCCCGAGTCAGAGATTCTTTTTCCTCCCATTCAGAGTAAGAATTGTTTAGGATGTCTGGGCTAAATTCAGGGTTTTGTGAAATTGCGGTAAGAGGGCGTAGCCAGATGTAATTTTTAGCATTCTACATCCTTTTTCCCAATATACAAGTGTGCATTGGGTAGAGGAGAGTAATTTCCCAACCAATGTCTTTGAACAGTGTGAGAAACCTGAAAGTGCCTCACCCGCTAATCCCCGGGGATCTGTCATCCAGGTGGCCAGGACACAGACATCGCTTTTGAATCCAGTTCCTGGGGGTGGACCAGTGCCTGAGGATCACCTGGATGAGGGGTCCTCAGGGAGTGGGAGTGGGACAGTGGAGGATGAGACGTCGTATCCCCTTCCCAATAATACCTTTCCCCCACTTTTTCACGGACTGCTCAGTGTGAGAGAAAACGGACTAACATCCGAGCCGTATACCTGACATGTCCCAACACAAGGGTCAGCCAGAGGCAGGCAATTACTGATAATTACACACACCTGACTTCCATCACACTTCCCCACACGGATAGAAGGCGGAGCACGAAAGCACACTCTGTGCGAGGCAAAACACCCGAGGAAACAGCAGTTCTGGGGTGGCAGTTTAATACGAGGAGAAGGACGGCAAGACCAGAAAGGTTTGCAAGGAGGGAATTGCCCTTTTCAGAAGAACAAAAGCGTTACTTTCACAAGCCCTCGAGGACAGGAAACATAAGACCAGTAATTAAAGCTGAAGAAAGGTGCATTGTGTGTCAAAGGTACCCGGGGCTTTCCTGCATCGATGGCCGAGGCAGGGAGGAGCGATTGCCGCTGTGGTACTATCCTTGGCTCTGACACCAAAGCCACTCCAGTAAAGTCAGCACAGCCGGTGAGTTGGGGAGACTGATAGCAGACCGGTCTGTGTTAGAACCAAGGTTGCATGCAGAAATGTGTGAAGAACAGAGCATAAGGTGTACATGATGAACGATGCGAATATAATTGAATACCAGGAGTGAATGAACTTTGAAAGGCGAAGTAAGATACCATGTACAGAATGGTCCGACACCATGTGGGTGCTCATTCGAAGGTCTTTGTTAGGTATCCAACTGAATTGTACCTATATTGTGAAAAGGAAGTTTGTGTCGAAGTGGTCATGTAACGGGTAAAGCTAAACTCTGTGCACATTCTAAAGTCTTTGATGAATGAAAAACGAAGTGACATTGGTCCGAGCCCAGCTGATGGTGACTAATTGTGGAAAGGGGATCTGGGCCCGGCTGAGGGGGATCTGGGGTGAACCGTGAGTCACCTGAGAAAAGATAGACAAACTGTAATTGGTCTGAACCCTGGTGAGCGAGACTAATTGTGAAAAGGGGATCTGAGCCCGGCTGAGGGGGATACAGGGTGATCCGTGAGTCGCCCGAGAAAAGATCTACGAACTGCAATTGGTCTGAGCCCAGCTGAGGGGGATCCGGGATTAACCGTGAGTCCCCCTAGATAATATATACAAACTGTAATTGGTCCTAACCCGCTAAGGGAGACTAATTGGGAAAAGGGGACCTGATCCCGGCTGAGGATGGATCCGGGGTGAACCGTGAGTCACCCGAGAAAAGATATACGAACTGTAATTGGTCTGAGCCGGGCTGAGGGAGACTAATTGTGAAAAGGGGATCTGAACCCGGCTGAGGGGTATCCGTGGTGAACTGTGAGCCAACCGAGAAAAGATAAAGTAACTGTAATTGGTCTGAGCCCAGCTGAGGGAAACTTATTGTTGGAAAGGGATTTGAGCCTGGCGAAGGGGGATCCAGGGTGAAAAGTAACTCACCTGAATTGAATCTTTGTAAAGGAACTTTTCATTTGTTTTAGTACATCAGACCCTCTGAATCAAGAGACTTTGATAACATGAGAGACTTGGGCATAGAAGGCCTTGATGTTGGTAATGGAACTATGTACTCATGACGAAGAAGGCCAAAGTGTGCTATGCTCAAGTGAACCTCCTTGTCCCGTGCTGAAAACGTTGGGAAGGGAGGCCGACGGCCTGAACATCCTGACTTATGATTTTGTGAACACTTCTTTCTTTTCCATGAACATTTCCCCACACCATTTGTAAATTAGCGATAAGTATTGGCAATAGGTTTTTTAGTATAGGCCCTTTTATTTTGACGAGACTCCACTAGGACTACGTTATTATTATTTGGTGGTCGTAGCTTGCTCCCGTTTTAGATTTAGGTTTAGATAGGCGTTTATCACACCCTTGATAAAGTTCAAGAAACACCCTTGAACTGTAGTCACTTGTGTCTGTCTTACTTTGATACCATGCCTTCCTTATAACAGTTAGGTAAGAAAGGCAAGAGTTATAGCGATATTTTAGGTATTCCTTGTTCAACGAATTTCCATTTTTATTACCTTGTCAGTATGGCCAATCAAGTATATGACTAATCTGGGCAGTGATGAGGTAATAATGTGTACATCGGATCCCTGAGCCCTCTTGAGAACTGGCAGGTAGGATTTTGTGAATAACCTTCAGAAATATCTTTGCCCATATAAGTTTAAAAATGTTCCTTTGCAATTGTTTAACTATTTTATTAGGAATCAAAATAAGTAAAGCCTGAAATATGCATAGCAATTTTGGTAATAGCTTAATCTTTATTGCGGCTATCGACCTGTGTCATGATTTCCTGAAGTTCCCATTAGTTAGATGCTCAATGCTGTTTTTCCACAGCTCAGGAGTTTTCACTTTGTAAATGTCTTTTGTATGTTGGTGTGATTTGTACACCCAGATAGTCTAGAGAGTCATTGGTCCATATAAATACAAACTTTTCCTTTAGTGAAAGTATTGTTTCAGGGGATTCAGTGATGTTTATACCTACAGATCTAGTGTTTTTAATCAGAAAGCCAGAAACTTCTCCAAAGTGATTTCTCTTAGCCATCACTACTGGGAGGGAGGAAAGGGATTCTCTGAAGAACAATATAATACCTTCATGTAGTGGTAATATCTCAGATGTTTCATGACATAGGATTCCAATAATCTCCTGGTTATAACGGATAGTGTGGGCCAATGGTTCCAAGGACAAGGCAACTCTAAGAAGAGTAAATGAGCATTCTTGATGGGTGCCCCTCTCTATTCTCACTGGGTTGGACCATATACCATTGCTCTTCAATTTTAATCGCAAGATATTTGGGCCAAAAGCAAACAATCTCATGTGGCTTTCAAAATAGGACCAGTCTAAACTGTCAAATGATTTGTTAGCATTGAGTGCCAACACTGCAAACCGTTGTCCCACCCTCTAACCAAAATCCCTCCGGCCGATCACCCATCTAGTATTATAGCAGGGCTCCCTACACCTTATAAATAGTTTTATCTGGGTTTAGCAGTAAAGGCAAAACTGTCATCAGTTGTGTGGCTATGATTTTTGCATAAATATTTGTGTCTTTATTAAGGATAGCTGGGGTGATAGGAGGTGCATTCGTGGGTATCTTTAATTGGTTTCAGTACAAGTATGGTGGTCGATTCAGCCATTGGAGGAGACACTGAAGCAAAGGTTAGAAATTAATTATATAATTTAGTAAGATTGGGTGTTAAGAAGAGATTTAAAGGTTTTATAAAAAACATTTGAAAAATCATCCAGACCTCGGGTTTTCCCCCCTTTGTGTGGGATGCCACAGCTGGCTCTACTTCTATCATAATGGGTATCTCATTAGTCTACTAAACTATATATATATATTTTTTATTGCATATGGTTTAAATTAACCCTTTATAATGTGAACTGAGATCATTAAAAAAGAAAGAGAAAAAACAAAGAAAAATACATATATAAAACATATCTATCATCCGAAACAAAACCACAAAAAAACATGAGGTAGCAGCACAGTAAGGAAGAAAGAAATACAACCCTTTAATGTAGGACAAATAAAAAATTAAATAAGGAATAGAAATAGGGCATAATTGATACATAACAATTAATATACCTGCCAAGCATGGTTGCTAAGAAGGACATCATGTCCTAATAAAATTACAAAATTAAGGAAATAAGTAAATATTTTACTGACTCCACCCTACCTATTCTGAGACAGGAGACTAAGAAATATGATGTTCATAGCCTATACCTCGCGGTCGATCAATTTGGCACACAATCTTGTCAACCTCATCAGGTTTTCTGTATATTAAGACGTTTAATAAAACCTGATATAGCCAGACCTTCAAGTATATTCTGGATACACAAGCATCGCTTCCATGCGGAGTCTTTGCTGCAGGATAGTTGATTTAGATCTAAGGCTGACAAGAACTTAGACCTTAACGACTCACGCTCCAGAATTAAGTGACGAAGTGTCTCAGGCTCAGTCAGATAGAATCTACACCATGCTGTATCACTCAAAATCAGTTTCCTCCTTGTTAGGGAGAATTCACATTGTATGGCTAATTTCCCTCACCTAGTGAGTCCCCCAGCAGCTTTGCTGGATTTCTGGAGTTTATTTTTTCCACTTTTACCTGTGTTTTGACATGTGTTTTTCATCTCTTTTTGTGATTGTGGACTCTGGAGTACACCACTTCAGTAGCCCCCTTCTTTTGTGTGTTGCACAGCACCTTCAGTGCAGTGACACAGGGTTGTCTTCTAGGCTTCCCACCGACTCCATTCTGGGGCTCTCTACTGTCCCCCAGAAAAGGGTAAAGTTGCCATTAACTTTACTACAAGTCTGGCGGTAACCCTTAAATGCGGCGGTAGCGCTATCACTGCTGCATTTAAAGGTCTGCCAGATCATGGCCTTGGCGGATTTCCCTCAGCTACAGCTTTGTTTTGCTCTTTTAACATTTAGACTTGGCTGGTGGCAGTGGTATCTACCCTACCTATCTCTACCGAGATTACACTATATAAACATGGTATTGTTTTAGGCTATTATATTAGCCTCGAACATTAACCCGCTTGACCAGATACTTTTTCTTTTGGCTCTAGTCGGATTTATTCGACATTTCTTTTTTTGAAAGTCCTTCTTGTGTTTGACTTTGCGCGGCAAACCAGGTTTGCCTCCTTTGTTCACTGACCTTGGGCGGGCTTCTGTCCAGAAGCCCTCCTTTGGCGTCTAGGTGGGCTGAATGTGAGGGAGGGGTGTAGTCACCCCCTGCACAGGGTATCCTTGGAGACCCAAGTCGCACTTTGTCTTGATTGGCTCAGGCGGTTGCCCGGCCCGGACAACCCCCCTGCTGAGTGATTGACAGCCAGGCTGTGTGAATGGGGGATTTTGGCATAAAAGGCAGGACTCTTGAGCTGGAAGTCAGAGTCGCCACTGGAACTGCAAAGAACCGAAGAGAAGCAGAGAAGAAGACGGCTGCTGCAACTCCTGAGTCCTGGTGAAGCCCTGCTGCAGTCCTGAGCTATCTACCCTTCAACGACAAGAGAAGATCCAGTCCGGAATCTTCTTCCCTTGAGCCTGGTGGGATCAACCAGCTCACCTTCCGCAGGCAGAGGATCCTCTTCTTGGTGGAAATCGCTGCAAACAGCTGTAGTGGTCCGCATGGCCATCTGAAGAGCCTCTCCTGTTTTAAAGGAGCGAACCTTTTATTCACTGTTGCTTTTGCCGCTGCTGGCTTTATCCCTGGGTAGTGCAGATCGCTCCAGACGTCGTCCTTCATGTCCCCACGAATGAAGCTTCCGGATCCGTGAGTCTGCAAGAACTGCTGTGGCACCAGCTCTTCTTCATACGAATAAGGTACTGTGTCCGACTTCGAGGAACTAGGGTGAACCCTTTTCTCCTCACCAAAGGCTTGTCCTTATCTTCCTTCCCTTTTATAACTTTTTCTTCCCTTTTGACAATATCCAAGTACTCCTGGCAATCTTGAATCGTGAACTGTTCTAACCTTGTGATCCTTGACAACAGGACCCCTGTCCCATTGACACTGGCGCAGGCCTATTGACTTTTATCTACGTTTTAGAAAGTGTCTCTTGATTAAATCTGCCTTGACAAAAGTATTGCCTATGATTTTTATCCCCAACTCTCTTGTGTTAATTCATGTGCTAAGTGTGTTTGACTACGGTAACATTTCTGTTCGCGGGTACGCTTCTCTTTCGTAAGACCGAACTGTCATTACTGTCAAAAAGTGATCGCCTGATAACCCCGGTAACGTCTTTGTTTCACAACACCGGTCTGTCAAATCCAAAGGTACTTACCTTGAATTGTTCTGCACAAGGGGAATTGGTTGTGTGTAGTGTGTTTTGAAGTGTGGTTTTAATTTAATAGAAGTGAAGTGTTTTGTGAACAGATGGTCTAAAAATAAATGTACTTTTACTTTTCAACCAAAAACCTTGAGTCAGTGTTTGCTTGAGTCAAAGTAATTGTAGTCCTTTGTTTAATCTCTACTACTCCTTGTTTGCTCTTGAGATAAGTCGGGCTGCTCCGCTACTGCTACCACTGTAACTGTGTAGTACAGGCTTGTACCAAAGGTGAAATTGTACTACCACCTGTAGTCTTAATCTTGTGTAGTGGTCCCTAAGGGCACTGCCCAGGATTCTGCCTAAAATGTGGCTAGGGCGCTGAAGTTCTACGTGGACCGCACAAAGCGTTTACGGAAGACATCACAGCTGTTTGTGAATTTTGGACTTGTGAACCAGGGGAAGACCCTCTCGAAGGCTTCCATTTCCAGATGGCTCTCCGGCTGCATCATGCACTGTCACCGGTTGGCATACCGATCGTTGCCTGGCCGAGCGAGAGCCCATTCGACCAGAGCGATCGCTGCTACCACAGCGTTCCTGTCTGGTGTGCCCCTGCTGGACATATGAGGGGCTGCTACGTGGAGGTCGACACACACCTTCACGAGATTCTACTGCGTTGACCGGGATTCCAGGGAGGAGTCCAGAGTTCGCCAGGCAGTGCTGCGCAACCTGTTTGCTTGAAGATGAGCCCGATGAGGAGGTAACAGATGCTTAATGTTCAGTTGTTGAAATGCTTAATGTTGAGTCTTGCCACCTCCCGTGGTTGTGCATGTGTGTACTGCTATGTAGTCTTGTATTCATGAGCATGTGAATCCATGCTAGTCTTGTATTCATGAGCATGTGAATCCATGCCAGACCCCATGCTGGAGAAGAAACAAGTTACTTACCTGTAACTGTTGTTCTCCAGCATGGGTCTGGCCTGGATTCACATGCGAACCCTCCCTCCAACCCCTCTGCGGCTCTTCTCTTGGTTCTACTGCCACATTACATGCTACCAAATCTGAAGATGGCTGCCAGAGGAGGGGCTTAGGTAAAGGGCAGTCATTGGCTGGGGGCAGTATGATCCAGAGACCAGTGATTGGTTACTAGTAGAAAGACAGTTTAGAAACAAAACTGAAACTGATTTTTTTCTTTACCGAGGATTCCCAGCCTGACGACGGGGAATATTCATGAGCCTGTGAATCCATGCCAGACTCATGCTGGAAAACAACAGTTACAGGTAAGTAACTTGTTCCTTCCACATCCCACCCCATGGGACATAACTCCACTCCAATGCCCACGAGTGGAGGAAATTTGCCAATCTGCCCCACCTCTGTGAGTAGTTGGGCATCCGCTTGTCCACAATGGGACAATGGGGCATATTGGTGGACCCTCCAAGGTATTAGAATCTGAGATTTCTATAATTTCCATGGTACTTTCAACATTGATGGGTTTATGTTGTTCTCCCCCCACCCCACCAGTCTCCTCCCTTTGTTCCACTCCAATAGGTCCAAAACACAGGTCCAACCGAATACCCTCCAATTTACTATTAATCTCTGGGATCATTACATTAGTAGACTAAATCTCAGCCCAAATATTGTCATACAGTGCTACAAATGGGCTCAACACCATGTTCAAAACAGAGACTTTAGGATGATTCAGTTGAATCCGCTCATCAATCTCCCTTAACGTGTAATGAAGTGCCGGGGAGTCGCTCTGGGCACCATTTATTCCTGAGCCATCAGATTGAGATTCAGCAATGACTGCTTGATCATAGCCAATATCATCCTTGTCAATTAGGTTGATTAATGCAGTTGGTGAATCCTGCAGCGACGCGTCGCATGTTAGGTGCACCACACTTCAAACTTGATTGCATGATGTCAAAGCTTGATTTACCTCTAGTTCCTTTGCCTGATCAGCATGTTCAATGATACTGATGTCTGTCATGTCCTTTGTACAGCCCAAAATAAGGCTGCAAATTCCTAACAGAATGGTCCCGCATTGCCTTTCGTTTCAGTACCTGTAGCAATTTCACTTCTGTACTGGTTGCTACAGACTTAGTGAAATAATGGTCCATGAGCCTCTGCCCTGAAATCGGCCTAGTCACAAGAATGTTCCTAGGTGTTTTTAGCTGACCCAGCGGCGTGTTTGCAGTATTCCTTGGAGATCCCCTCCTATCACTTGTATGAATATTGATATGTTTATCCATGCTAGGGGGAGGAGGTCCTGGATTGAACTGATCATCCGGATTTAGGATCAGTTGTGGGACTAGGTGAACATTGTTGTCCTCTGAGCCTCCCACCCATCCTGTATTCTCCCCCACAGTGGATAGTGGTGAGAATCTACAAAGTGACTTTGAGACAGGTGGTATGCCACTAGTTTCAGTACTCGGGATTAAAGAACACCCTGACTGTACCCCCATTGCTGAAATAATAGAGTTGCCTGCTGGTAACTCGTGGCCCATTTGGCTACGTAGCCCCAAACGTGTTGTATTGAGTTGGGCTGTTGGCTGTATTTCCGGTGCATTGGTCCCCCAAAGCCTCACCAAACTCACCCAGCCAGATCAACTGCCCATCAAGAAATATATGGGTCACAATTCACGTAGTCAGTATAAAAACAAAAATCAGCAAGTGTAAATAAAAACTGAAAACCAAGGTGCTATTGTTCACGATGGAAAATCCAGATCAAACAGCAACCAAGGCTCGGGTGCGCCACAGTCTCTGAATAAGCACCTAATTTAATCCTTCAATCCAACAGGTTATTTTCGAAAGAAAAATAGATGTAGAGTAGATCCAAACCCAGGTCAAAGAGGAAGCCACATTGCAACCCCCACAGTCCCTGAGTTCCTGCTAAAAAGTAAGCAGCTGGCAATTGAGTACGAGGTTAAATAGTACTTAAGAGTTCAAGAACTAAGACTGCACCTCCAGTAATCAAAGTGAATCAGAGCCACGTTTCGTCTCTTAGAACAAAAGAGAAATCATGCATACGCGTACGTCCTTAAGAGTCTGCCGGCAATTGGAATTTAGAAAATAATCTGAGGCTGTTTCTCCTTCTCGGGTCTGCGGACTGCAGGTTGCTTTCTCCCTTTACACTCCCTTTGCGGGGAAGAATGATTTTAAACTGGTAGTGTGCACGGAGCACAAAGCGCGGAATCTCAGTGAGGCAGAAAGGCAAGCGCACGCCTGTGGTTCTGTAAGGTGCCTTTACCATGCCTCTAACGCAGACGTGTATCAGTTAGCTCCTTTTCCGACTTCACCAGCTTTATACTCAATTCTGCATCACCACTGTGTCCTCACGAGGAAGCGACTTCACCTATTTGGGATAGCTAAGGAAGAGAAATTGAAAATAAGAAACTTGAGTTTATCTGGCCTACAGGCACCGCATCTAAAATGCTAAGAAATGTTAATAACATCTTTGAGACATGGTATAAAGTACGTAGTTTAGGAGCTAACAATTGGTTGGCCTTATTACCTTTCGGGTTGTAGAATTATTTAATATACAACAAAGACCTTGCAACGTTATCTGGTAAATAAGATTCAAGTTGAATCCTTGCTAATTTGAGCTCTCTCAAATTCTTAAGAGATTGCCTCTGTTTATTTTCGGTCTCTCGTAACTGTACTCCTCTTCTATTATCTGTTGTCTTTCACTCGCTTTAATAAAGTCCATACTTTTATGAATTATTACTCCTCTCTGAACTGCTTTTGCTGCATCGCAAACAATGCATGCCTCTATATGCCCATACTTTTCACGTGTTCGAGGTCTGGATACCTTGGGAAGACTGCCGGGTACACGCTTGCCGAGGGAGGGGTTAGAGGTGCCCCAGAGATGGAGAGCCTGCGGCATCGTCCCCTCAGCACTGAAAGGTGCAAAACCTCTGTGAAGGCCTTTCCAGCATTGGCTCTTTAATAGATTTGCATGCTGTATGACTATTCCCCATCATCAGGCTGGGAATCCTCTAACTTAGAGCAGTTTATTTTTAAAATTAAAACTTCAGTTACTTTAGTGCTCTAGTAAAGTCGATTTTGGTATCCCTGATCCCGGCAGGGTTGAAAAGACAATAGAACCTGTTTAATATTTTCTGTGATGACTTTGGCCTCAAGGTGAACCAATCCAAAACAAAATGCATCAAGCCGCCAAGAACAAAGTTTAAAAAAATAGACATCAGTAGTGATATAATGGAGCAGATCATAAAATTTGATTATCTGGGGATAAGACTCACAGATTCGGGGGAATGGACACAACAAGTTGATAAATACAATATACCACTGGAAAGATGTAACATGTCCATTATAAAATGTATAAATACCCATGGAGGTGGCGCATTGAGACCTGCACTCAGCATCTATGGACTGCAGTCCAGACAGACTGCACTCTATGGTGCTGTGCATTGGGGACATACACCATTGACAAAAATGGAGGCCACTGAACATCAGTTCTTAAAACGTCTAATGAATCTGGCACTCCGACAATCCCACTCCACGAGGAGACAGATATAAGCTACATCGGTCGAATTTTTGCTAGTAGACTCCTGTATGATTGAAAATGGATATGCAGCACCCCTGGCCTAACTAAATACAGGGAGGCCCTTACGTATGTACTTGGGCAGGAGGGGTGCAAAATTCTGCCATGATAAAAACATGTAAAAAAGCTCTTTTACCTTTTACCGTCTAGTTCTTGATAACCATTGGCTGAACCCTTGCACAATGGCCCCTATGCATACATCCATATTGACTAGGGAATTGCAAGACACATCTTTATTTGACGATATGTCAAAGAGTTTGAGCAGCACACTTATATCCAAGTATTGGGATTGGAAATCTAGCTGTGTTTTTGAACAATATTTGTATTATTCGGGACTTACGCTAGCTCGCTCTCTATTTCTTAAATTTAGGGCAGGTATCTTGCCATTAGCCTCATTCACAGTTAATTGGGGGACAAATGAGACAGATCTGTGTACTCACTGTGACAACATGAGAGAAATTGTAATACATTTTTTTTTATTATTCTGTCCTAGATATTACCATTTAAGGAAATATTATCTGAAAACTTTATTATGGTGCCAACCTACGTAGTGTGAAACCATAAGGTGTCTCCCCGACTAGTCCCTGGAGATCTGTCATACACGTGGCTAGGACACGGCCATTGCTTTTGGATCCAGTTCCTGGGGGTGAACCAGTGCGCTGAGGATCACCTGGGTGAGGGGTCCTCGGGGAGTGGGACACATTGCGGCGAGATGCGGTATCTCCCCCATAACCCCTTTGACCCATCCAACCAGGTAGGATATCTGGGGACTGTAACTCTCCCCCCACCTTATCTTCACGAACACTGCTACACAGACAGCCCGCTCTGGGAAAAAACAGACTAGTACCCGAACAATGTACCGGACATGTCACATTACCATGGTCAGGCAGAGTCAGGCAATCGCCGTTAACGACTCGCACCTGCTCTCCATTGAACTTCCCCACACGGACAAAAGGCAGAGCTGGAGAGCACACTTTGAATGAGGCAGAGCAGACGAAGGAGCATTTTCTTAAAAGCCACAGCTTAATCGATGGAGAAAGATGACGGGTTGAGAAGAGAGAGAAAGGAGGGTACTCTTGAGCTTTTCGATGAGAGATTGTTATACTCTTGAGAATTTTAAAGCAGCAGGTATAAAGCCAGGAAGTGAAGCAAGGGAATTCTATTCTGTGTCCGAGATACCCGGGGCCCTCCTGTATGACTGGCCGAGTCAGGGAGGCTGCTGTAGTTTCATCCTTGGCTCCCAAATCAAAGCCGAAAGCAGATTCTTCAACAGAGCTGGTGCGTCGGGAGGAACTGTACGAGACCGGTCTGTGTTTAAATGAAGGATATGAGCAGCGACAATATATCAACTTTCTATGAGAGAAACAAATGATACAAGTTTGCAGAGTGGTCCAGAACCGCGTGGGTGCTCAATCGAAGGTCTCTGCCGAAAGGTGTCTTACAAAGAAACGGAGCAGCGAAAACGTTGCTATTTGAATAACAACAATGCAGATGAAAATCCAATATGAGAAAATCTAAGTGGTCATGCGAGGGTCTGAGAAAAATCCTTCGCGCAATCAAAAGTCTTCGATATAAATGAACTCATTAAAGTGAACCCTATCAAGCCATGTGCCCGGCTGAAGGAGGCCTATTGGGGTTGCAAGTCACAAGTGGGTTCAAGCCCAGCTGAGGGCGACCCAAAGTGAATGTTGCACCTGAAAACGAAGGACAGTGAACTTTTGACGAGAGAGAACTTTAAGTGTTGTATTGGTAACCCATGGCATTCTGCAAGCAAGAGACTTTATCACAGAAGGTCCTATTAGTCCAAATCAAAAGGTGCAGAGAAGGAACCAGAAATCAAAACACCAAACATGTTCACTTCCAGGACCCTTTAGAGGAAACTACAGAACCGAGAAGAGTACACCAAGAGGCAAGAGAGGTGGATGCAAGAAGCATGACCTTAGAAAACGAAGGAATCCTAAGACTCACAAGATCACGAGCTCAGCTACAACAGAGGGAACAACATATTGCCCACAGCCAATGTAAAGGGTTCCCTTGGCTCTACCCCCGCAGTCCACCTACAGATTTTCTACTGTATGTTATGTGTTGGGAGCCCTCAGAAAAATATCTTGATAATTCTTTGATGTTTTCCTTTACATTTCTACCATTTACTTTCAATTACACGAAGATTATCTGAATCCATAACTCTAGTGTTGTCTGGGGTTGCTCAGGTTCCCGTGGCCTTCATCCCGTCGAAGCGCATTCTCGTCTTCACATGCGAGGCCTTCACCTGTCCATGGCGAACACCAGAGTCTTTTCAAGGCCTGTCACACCTGTGGCCTCAAGAATGTCTACGTGGAAGACCTCCATGAAGACTGTGTCTACTGCCTCCATCTGGCACACAACATCCCAGACTGCTCAATCTGTCAGTCGTTCTCGAACAAGACTCTCCGAGACTGCCACTGCATATTAGTGGCTTGGTTCGATGACACAGGGGGCCTCTGACTCTGCTTTAGTCCGGAGTCATGCTGCCCTCAGGCAGAACAGACCAGTGCAGTATGCTTCCTCTTCAAAGAGGTCAATGTGACACAAGGATTAAAAAGACTTAAAGGGGCCAGCCGCCCTCCACCAAGGTTACCTCGATAGCGACTTCGACAACATCGCTGATGGCTGCTTCAGCGGGTATGAAGCACTCCTCGCTGTCAATGAGCAAACAGGCCAGGCCTTCGTCGTCTACGCCCCAGTCGACGACCAATGCCAGATCAAGTTGTCAAGTCTTCGGCCACCACTCTGTTAACAAGTCAGGGCATTAACCTGCAAATATGTCACAATTTAAAGTACCATATAAAAAAAACATCCTTACTCTCAGCAACAGGCCCAGCCAGGACCCAAGACTGGGTCATATAGGACCAGCTCATCCCCAAAGGGGACCCCATCCAGGAGCACAGACCCCCACCCCAAATTGGACCAAAGGTAAGAACCGCCAATATACTTTGATTCCCAATCCCCAAAACTATAAGGGAATACCAAACTAAGCAGTCTCTGTTCTCTCTCTCTTCCCCCTCGTTACTCCTCCATTGGCACTGCCCTGAATTAATGTTACAATAATAAATGTATATATCATGTACTACCAATTACTGTGATTTTACACTGCAAATGTAAATTGTGTACGCACAAATGGATGTACAAAACTATTCACTTATTCACGCTCTGGCACACACGTCACTTACCTCACAAACTGTCACCCATATCGAACAATTGCTGGATATGTGTACTTTTAATATCAGCCTTGATAAAGACCCCAGAGGTCGAAACACACGTCTGCTGACAACCACTAAGACCAAGAGTCTTCACTGAAATAAACGTACACCATATCAACCGCACTCAGCGAGGAAATGTATCCTTTCCAAATATACCAGTGCAAGGTAGTCAGGATCCTCTCTCCAACCGAGCATGTATAGGGTCGCAGCAACCAGCCACACAGGTTTTCACTATATGTAATATTGTCAATGTCACACTGATCCTCCTTTTAAGCATCTGCATGTAACCTTTCGCACTAAAATGTTCTAGGGCAGCAGACTTTGCTGGAGCACCTTCTTTTTGTAGAAGTAAAACTTGTTATCCTTGCATGAGTTTCTTCTGCCTTTTTCCCTAGCGGTTTGTATTTTTTGTGGTGTGAGCGTTTAGGGGCGTGCCTTCACCTTCATTTATTTTTGTGACAGGGAAACTTTCCAAAGTCTTACTGAAGACTAATGCTGCATTTTCTTTATGTGCTGCCCCAATTAGCCCATATACCAACCATGGCAGGGGTAACCCATTGTATCCCCTCACCCAAAAATTATTTGAACAATAGGCTGTTGGCAACTATTTACTTTTATTTTCGTTGCACTGTTTAGTCTTTTTACTGCACTGGTAGCACATGCTTCTTGCAAAAGGAACAACATGGCTAGCAACCCTTAAGTCCTCCTTGCTTGTTAGCCCTTTTTGTTGTGTTGTTACAGTGGGAACAGTCATTTGTGAACTCTGACTCTGAAAAGACAAGGGCTTGTTTGTGTGAATAGGATCCAGTTCTGACTGGATGAGGGTATAATACCTCATCAAGCTTCCCCATTGTGTGTCAGAACATTTTGAGGTAAGCTAGCCTCCCCGATTGGGTGGCCACCAAAACGTTGAATGGTGTATGGACAGTGATTGGAGCACTCTGTGTGTTTGTATATCTGTTGGGAGCCATTCTACATAATACACCTAAAACTATGTCCTGATAAGCTGTAGAGACAAGGACAGTGCTGGAGGACTCCTGCTGAATGTGTGCTGCTGACTCCTAAGACTTGAAGAGCGAAACACTGTCTGTCTTCTGTCCAGAGGAATCAGGCTTCACGCTCTCCCTTGGTCTGATCTGATTGTAACAACTGGATCCTATGGTCTGGTAGACCTGTGTGCTCACTTTTCCTGCACTGTGTACTTCACTGGGATGCAAACAGATGCCCCTGCTGAATGTTGGAAACTGAATAGCCTTCTGCTGTTCTCAAGTGCCTGTTATCTTGCCTGGACCTCTGCAGCTGCCCTTCCCCGATGGCCCTCTCTGCATCCTGTCCTGCAGCCCTTTGCTCTAACCAAAGCATCCAAAAGATAAGATAAAAAACCTACTAATTTTAGAATGAGTCTTAAAACCTTTCTTGTTATGGTTAGGTTTTCATAGAGCCGATCACAGTGGCTGCAAGGATTACGTTCAAGACCCTCTGCATTGTCCACAAAGCCTTCTGGGGCCCCAATACCTCCAACTCTCTCTTCGTAAATACCTTCCTACTCAAGCTCTTCACTCCTCAACCTCCAACTCCCTCAGGGTCAGTCGCTTCTCCAAGCAACGAGTTGGTGGTAGATCTCTTTCTTCGACTGGGGCCTCCCTCTAGAACAGCCTCCCTGCCTCTCTGAAACTTGAGGAGAACCATCTCTGGTTCCGGGAGCACCTCAAGACCTTCCTCTTTGCTTCTGTCTTCTCCCTTCCTCTCCCCCTGCTGATTTCCTGTCTGATACTGCACTGGTCATCTGGCTAAACTCTGATTTCAGGCCCAGGTCCCTGCCCACCCAGTTGTACACCCTCACTGCCTCCCAGCAGCCCTTGCACTTGGGTCTGTATCTGTAACCCAGCAGTCCCCCTACCAGCACTTTTGGACACCTGCTTTCTGCACTTAACCTTGCACCTGCCACCTGCTGGCCGCACGTCTTGTTATTGTTTTGATCCCATGTACAGCATCGCCCCCACCCCTTCCCCCTGGCACTTTTCCCCTCCCGTCACCCCTGCAGTTGTGCAATTTCAATGTCATTTGGCCTAGTAAGATGGTTGTCTCTGTCCTCCCTCTGTTCCCCCTTCCTTGCCTCATCGCGCCTTGAAACACTTGTTTATAGGCGTGTTACAAATGCCATATCATATATCATACCTGTGAATGATAGTGCTTAGATGCGATTGGCCATAGGCGTTCTAAAAATACACATAGACAACATCTGGCCTGTTTTAAAGGGTCACTATTGTGCTTTCTCACCATTGCAATTTACCCGCTCTTTGTAGAACATCTTGAGGGGTCTTCCAACTTTGTGAACTGTTTTCTTCATCCCAATGATCCCTACTATAGGATCAGGCAGTGCAACAAAAACACATTTCCAACACCAGAAACCAACCTCTGCAACTGCAGCTCTAGGACTTCAACTTCTTCCACTAGCCTGGGCCACATCCTGAACTTCTTCTGTATCCAGTGGTTTGGACCTCATACACTCGCAAGCTGTGCCTTCAGTCCTTCTTCCCAGGCTCCCTAGACACAACTTCAATCCCAGCAGATTTCTTCATTCTTCTTGTCAATCTTTCACTCAAGGGCCTTTGCAACCCAAGCATCTGGATCTCCTCTGGTGGTGTCCTCCATCGTCCTTTGCCTGAATGTTGCCTCTCCTGCAGCCAGGGCCATCTTAAGCACTTGTTGGGCCGGGTCACGGATACTTTTGGGATCCCCCTCGACCGAACTAAAGGAGATAAGGGATATCTGGTCACTCCCCCCTCATCACGATAAACACCCATAGCTTGATATGCTGCCTCGCAACGGTCAAAATAACCAACAATACTGTTTTCCAGTCCCATTACCCTTTTCGTTCTTTCTGTAATCGGAATGATAAACCAGTAGCATTTGAAGGGAAACATTAGCAGTCCACGATAAGGGTACTTGTGTTGTATCATAGGTACATGACTCTTTTAAAAAATAGCAGCCACGAGGAAGGTACCCGGCCATAGTATGAAAGCGGTGCACATAATCCAGAATAGATAGACGACTCAGATTATCTGCCTAACACAATGCAAAAGTGCTCAAGGATAAATACAGAAGACAAATTGGGCGCAAGGAGAAGGCTAGATGTGCCATAGCATACATAGTGGATGAAGATTAGAAGCTACCAGGAAGGTGTGCATATCCAGGACTGAGGTTAGTATAGAGACATTGGGCCTCATTACGAATGTTGCGGTAAGGCAACAACGGCACCGGTAGTGCTACCGGTGCCGTTGTTGCCATGTCGCAAAATTCCGAGTTTTCTTGCGGGGGTTGCTCTGCATGCCTGTTCAGACCAGGCGTGCAGAGTGGCACCCGCGAGCAGACCAGGATGGTAGCAACGGTACCGTTATGAACGGTACCGCTGCTACCATCCTCCCCATTCCCATTGAGCCCTATGACGGCTCAAAAGGGAATGGGGACGTTCCGGGTCCCGCGAAAGGGAATTACCGGGCCCTCCAAGGTCGGTATGGCCCGGCAATCCCCTTTTGCGGGATCCGGACCCGAGTTTGGGGGTAGCCATGCCCTTATTAAGGGCATGGCTACCCGCAAACTCGTAATGAGGCCGATTGTTTTCAAGTAGTGTTGCCATTAGAGATTAAAGAAACGAGTGTCTGAGGTGTGCGATATATCAATACTCACTATTATTATACAGGATGCAACATTCGCACCTGGGAAAGGGTGCTCAGCCAATCAGGTGGCTTGACCAGCGGGCGAGAATACACTGTGTAGCATCCGTGGTTTCCAGCCATCCAAAGCCCTTTCACGAGGCATCTTGCTTGTGGGGAGGCACCAGGCAGCCTCTCTCTGTTGCCTCCCCGCATTCCCACCCTGAACCACCCCAAAAACAAACCTAACCTTTTACCCAAGCCCCTCTCTCCTTCCCCACTTATCTGCTGGACCAGAGCTTTGTGCTCCGGTCCGGCGCTCCTCCTGTTTCCAGCCACCGCTGTAGAAATGGAAAAGGGACAATGCCCTTTTGGAAGGCCTTCTGGCGACTACCCTGGCACACTTGAAATGTGACCTGCATGCTGCAGCAAGACCCATTAAAGGACTGCGCAAAATTGACCACATCGCCCCAACCCTCATTGAACTGCATTGGCTCCCACTGCAAGCCTGTCTCATCTTCAGAACCTGTTACATCAGCTAATGGGAAGGCAAAACCTGCTGAGTGGGGAACCACCTGAAGTATGCTGTCAGCTACAAACATGTGAACCTCGGCGAGAACACCATTTCACTTGGTAGTAAAGTGCCCTGGAGAGGGAACACCTGTCCATACCGAAGAGATGGGGTGAGAGTCAAGAGCAGAGGTGAGTAAACCCAATTTTTCCATGAGGGCTGACCATAATGGGCCTACAAACATAAATAGTAGGTCTAAGAATAAGACCCAGACCAGGCCATGAGATTGAGAAGGATGGAGGAGAGAATCCACTACTCATAGAGCAAAACTACATAGTAGGCCTGCGCAGAGACTCCCTAAACACCTTACTGACACAGAGTTAAAAAGGCATTAGGGAGATGTGCAGGAGACGCTAGATGCAGGGAATGTGAATCTTGAAAGCCACAGTGAAGTGCATTATCATTTGTCTATAAAGCTGCATGCTGGCAAATAGCCTGAAAACCCATAGTGAAGCAAACATCTGTTTGTATGTTGGGGTAAAGTTTTTAAAAGCCCAGACCGAATTGAACTGACATTTGACAAACACACTGAATGCTGTGAAAGAGAGTCCTAGAGTGCAGAGTTAATCGGTGGTCCATTTATCTGAAATGCTGCATGCTGCGGGATACTTAACATCGAGAGTGAACTCAATTGGTAGTTCTAAAATATACTGCATGATCGATCAATCATCATGTATTTATGACGTGCACTATCACCAAAGGCATCATGGCGCAATAGGATACCACTAGAGAGACATCCGGTTATGCAAACAAATAGGTTTTTAACCTGCACTTAAAAGGCCCAAACTCTGTGGTATGCCATAGAGCCAATAGCAAGGCATTCCAAAGCTTTGGGCCAGCAACAGAGAATGCTCTGCCTCCCAGTCATTCGCTACGATAAATGGGAACCTTCAATAGCGCTGCAACTGTAGATCTAAGCAAACACCCTGGGCATTAACGTTGCAAGTTATCCTGTATGGCTCAACAAGCTTTTCTTTTCAAGGCTACATAAATGATACATAACACCTTGAACTTAACTCAGGCTGAAACAGGCAACCAGTGCAGAGATTGGCGAAACATGGTGGCCATATGGGATCCCCTTAATCAGACGGACTGCTGCATTTTACAGAACCTGTAGGCGATAGATTAAATATGCTGGCTGTGAGAGATATCAGTGCAGTAGTCAATTGGGACTTGTTTTAACTGCTTCAATTTAAGAAAACCGACACCACAGGTGTTGTTAATCACTTTCCATAGAGAGAGACGAGGATTCTTTACACCTATATTCCTAGCCAAATACACAGGAACCGGTAAAGGTCCCAGTGACAGTGACCAGAAATCTGAGGTCCAATTAGCAGAACCTCTGGCGAGTCTAACAATTAGGACCTCTGTCTTACCACCGTTGAGCTTCAGCCAATTGGTTTCCATCCATACCATGACTGCCTCAAGACACAACCTTAACTGGGCCACAGTTGCAGCCTGATCCAGGTGCATCCTACACAGGACTTTGGTGTCGTCTGCATATGAAAAGAACTGGACCCCAAAAGACTGAATAAGTGCGGCCAGGGAGTTGATGACAGAGGGTCATAAAGCTTGTTGAAACATGAACCTACATTTGTATAAAACATTACATCCTGGGAAAGCGAGTCAAAGGCCAGAAAGGAAAAGAGAAAATTCAGCAACCGGACCAGTGCAGATTTCAAATATGGACAATTTTCACCTATCCTGATTGACTAAAGCATGGCTGTTTTCATCCTGATCCCGTCACTTAGCTGTGGCACAAGTAAAGAAATCCCCCTAACAGGCCTTATTGAAAGGTCCATCATACCCCTCACCCCCAAAACCCATGTCTGTCACTGCCAACACACTGCTTTTCACCATCCTACAGCAGTATCCGTTTCCTATGCCCTTTTTTAGGCTAAAGTGCTGCATGCTGTATTTTTTGGGAGGAATCCACACTCCACCACTCTATCTTTTCTGGTCCCCGTTTCATTTTGAAGAATTTCCAGCAGCGTTATGATATGGTATGATTTATCATTTATGACGCGCTTGTACACAAGTCTTTCTAGGCACAACAAGACAAGGGAGGGAAGACAAAGGTAGGACAAGACAAACGATCTTACTAGGCCTTGTGTCATTCAGATCATGCAAGTGCTAGAATGAGAAGTGCAAGGGGAAGAGGGGGTAACTGCAAAGGAGAGGGAAGGGGAAACTGGGCAGCATTCCTCTGAGTAAGTGCGACCAGGGCAGCACGGCTCTGGGTAAGTGCCAGGAGGCAAGGCACTGTAGAGGGGACAGTTACAGCCCCGAAGTGCATGGTAGGCCTGGAGGAAGTGCAGGGGAGACTGATCAAGAAAGAGCCTGTTACCCAGTTATACTCTGTGGGTAGCCAAGCAACCAGTCAGTGCAGCAGACAGGTAGGTCAGGAAGGTCAGCAGGGGAGATACAGAGGGCGAGAGAGAGAGAAAGCAGAGGAGAAAAGGAAGGTTTTGAGCTGCTTACAGAACTTCAGGTGCTCCGGCTCAAGTTTGAGAGGGGCAGGGAGGCCATTCCAGAGGGAGGCACCTGCAGAGGTGAGCGATCTACCTCCCATCTACCTCCCATCTACCTCCCACTCTCTACCTGGAGAAGTGTCTGACGCTTAGAGAGTTGGAGATAGCTGAGCAAAGGGCTCGAGAAGGAAGGTATTTAGGAAGCGACAGTTGGATGTAGTGCTGGCCCCAGAAAACCTTGTGGACAATGCAAAGCGTCTTGAACTTGATCCTTGCAGCCGCCAGGAGCCAGTGGAGAGATTTCAGGGCTGGAGAGATGCGTCCCTGGGCTTGAGGCCAAGGATAAGTCTTGCAGTCCTGTTCTGGATTAGTTGCAGAGGGCAGAGACAAGCGGAAGGCAGATTGAGAAGAGGTTGTTGCAATAGTCCAGCCTAGAGAGAACCAGGGCTCTGGAGACAGTGAGCTTCTGAGCGAAGGTGAGGAAGGGAAGAGTACCTTTCAGGCGGTGAAGCTGGTAATTGGACTTCTTGGCGATGTCCAAGATGTGAGGAGATAAAGAGAGAGTTGAGTCGAAGATGACACCAAGGTTTTCTGCCTCACAAGAAGGCAAGAGTAGAGGGCTCAAGGAGGGCGGACAGAGTGAGAGAGGGAAAGCGGGAGCAGGTGTCCCAATGAGAAGGATCTCTGTCTTACTGGCATTAAGGCAGAGATCGTTGGAGGCACACCAAGCCTGAATTGCGGATAGACAGTCAGGAATGAGTGAGAGAGGAGAGTTGGCTGAAGGGAGCCTGAAGGAGAGCTGATAGTCATACGCATAACACTGAAAGTTTGAAGGTATAGATCAGGTGGGCCAAAGGGGCCAAGTAGAGATTCAAAAACTAGGGTCAGAGGATAGAGCCCTGGTAAATGCCACAGGTGGAGAGAGAGGTGGAGAAAAAGGAACCAAGCTGGACCTGGGAGGGGCGGTCGAAGAGGGAGGGCAACCACTCCAGTGCCTGATCCGTGATACCCTGGTTCTCACAGAGTCGATTGATCAGGATGGCATGGCTGACCGTGTCAAAGGCAGAGGAAATATCAAGGAGGATGAGGACAGAAGGAATGCTGGAATCAATATTAGAGAGCATATCTTCACGGGTGTTCAGGAGAGCAGTTTCCATTCCTCTGGCAGTTCTGAAGCCACACTGATGGTCATAGAGCCAATCACCAGATTCTGTGTGGAGAGTAAGCTGGGAGATGGCCAGCTTTTCCAGTAGTTTGTCCACGAAAGGGGTAATGGAGATCAGGCGATAGTTGGCCGGAGAGGTAGGATCGGCAGATGGCTTCTTGAGGAGGGGGTGCACAAGGGAGTGCTTGAGGGGAGAGGGGAAAGTTCCAGTGGCAAAAGAGTGATTACAGAAATCGGCCAAGGCAGGAGCGAGGGTATCAATATGGTCGTCCTTAATGGTTCTGGAGGAGCAGGGAAGCACCTGTTGGGACGAAACCTTCATAGCTCAGACTTGTCTAGAAAAATCGTCAGATGTTGTCAGAAAGAGGAGAAAGGAGGAGGGGTGGAGAGTTGGCCAAAGGGGGGGCCGAGAGAGGAAGAGGGAGAGGAAGAGCAGATAGAGGACAGCATGTCCTGATTTTTAGAGGTGAAGTGAGAGGCCAGAGCCGTACAGAGGTCCTGGGAGGGAACAGGAAAGATAGACTGCAGCAGGATTGGCCAATTCCTTGCAGATTTTAAAGAGTTTGGCCGTGTTGTTAGAGGCCGCAGCAACGCAGGCTTGAATGTGGGCTCTCTTCTTGGACAAGGCAGAGAGTCTTTATTGCATCTGGAGCAGACGGCAGGCCAGTTTGTGAGAGGATGCACCCGAAGCCCCCCACTTCCTCCCAGTCCCCCTGCACTTGCTTTTCCAGAAAGCGAGGTCAGAGTCATACCAAGAGTTGCACGTGGAGGTAGGCTTCAGCCGGATTCTCATGACAGGTGCAAGGACGTCCAGAGTGTTGGAGATAGAGAGACGCAAATTAGAGAGGGCTGTGTCAGAGTGTGAGTCAGCCACGGGAGTAGGAGGAGCAGAGAAAGTAGAGGTAAAGGCATCCACTGACGCACGCTTCATGGGTTAAATGACCGCAAAGGTAGGTGGCAGTGCTGGGGTGTGCTTTGCCAGAGGGATAGAGAGTTTAAGGTGAGAGGAAAGTAGAAAGTGGTCAGTCGAAGATAGAGGAGTGGTGTGGGGGTTAGAGACGGGGATGTCTGAGAAGATGAGAACATCCAAAGTATGTCTGGCAGAGTGTCTCGGACCATTGGGCAGAAGAGAAAGAGAGCGCATGTCGCAGAGGTTGTGGAAAAGCCTAGAGGAGACTTTAGAAGCCTCCAGGTGGTTTTTGAAGTCTCTGAGGAGACGTCGAGAGGTAGAGGCAAGGAGAGAAGAGGAGAGGTCAGCCCACTCTGAGAGGAACAGGGCAACCTGGCCCGGTGGCCTGTAGATAGTGGCCATAGTGAGAGAGAGGCCAGGAGAGATAGAGAGCCTGCTGACCAGGCATTCAAAAGAGGTCTAGGCCTGCGTAGAAATGACAGAAGCAGGGATCCACTCAGGAAAGATCAGAGCTACTCCACCTACGGATCGGTTTGGTTCTGGGCTCAGAGAGGATCTTGTAGCCGTCAGTGAAGAGAGTGTCAAAACGTGCGATTTGCTGGCCGTGAACCATGTCTCAGTGAGATCGAGGACATCCAGGTCAAATTCTTCGAGGTGACAAATGTCAGAAGAGGGTTTGACAGCATAGCGAAAATTGAGAGTAGCGACGTGGAGCAGGTTGCCATATTTGAAAGGCTTCCGAGCTGGGGTACAGGCTTGAGGTGCACCCAGAGCTAGTGGAAGAGGGGCCCCAGAGTGGGCAGATGTGGAAACGAGCGGTGGCAGAGGACCCAGCGAGGTGCCAGTAGGAATAGCAGGAGAAGGAAGGTAGTTGATAAGACGCATATCAAACAGGAGGAGATTGGACTGAGGGCTCTGGACCAAGACGGCATCATTCAGATAGACATTAATGATGACCTTGGAGGAGTGGAATTAGGCCAAAAGTGCCTCCCACCGAGTGCCACCATTAGTGGGAGAGGAAGAGATAGGAGAGAGAGACGAGACCATATGAAGGGTCCATAGGTCTGGTGATGGAACGACAAAGAGGATGTCGGTGAGAGTCTTATTGAGGAAGCACTTTTGTAGGTATCAGCGATAGGGATGCCTGGGTTGGAGACCAGGATGTCCCTCTTGAATTTCTTACTTCCTGACTTAGTGAGAGGGTTAGGATAGGCGAAAGAGTAGCAGTTAGAGAAGATGGGAGAAACGGAAAGCATCATAGAGGGTGCGAGTAGAGGAGGAGTAGGGTGTGATAGAGAAAGGAGTGGCGCACAGCCCTTGCCCAATGCAGAAGGCACAAGAGGGAGGGCCCCATGCAGCAAAGGAGCAGAGTGGTGGCACAAGACAGTACAACCATAACTACAACAGTGCAACAGAAACCACAGTAGAAGGGACCTAGAATTGGGAGAAAGCCTTAAGGGGCACAGAATCAGTTGCAGTATAATTCTGATACGGAAGACCTGGTTCCTTGTCAAAACTGGGCGAGTTGTGGCTCTTGGTAGCGAAGCAAGGCGGTTCATTTTTGGACTGTGTGAGAAGAGTTTGGGGACTTGTAGAACAGCAGTATCCTTGGGTCCTTCCTTTTCTCCATCTCACTCTCTACTTGTGGTGTTCCCACGGGGTCTAATCTCTCTTCTGGCTGTTTAACCAATACCTGGCACACCGCATTGCCGCTCTCTGCTCCAACTTTCAGTGTTATGCGGATGACACTCAGCTCCTTTTCAGGCTTCCCTCCGCCACCTCTTCTCTCTCCCTCATCTCCGACTGTCTGTCTGCCATCCAGGAATGGTGTGCCGCCAACGATCTCTGCCCCAATGCCAGTAAGACTGAGATTCTCCTCATAGGCACACCGGCACCCCCCTTTGCTGTCACTCTCTGGCCGGCCTTTTGACCCTCTTCCTGTTCCCACCTTCGAGGCTAAGAACCTCAGGGTCATCTTTCACTCCACACTCTCCTTTTCTCCTCACATCTCTGGTGTCTCTAAGAAGTCAAACTATCAACTGCACCGCCTCAGAGGTATTCTTCCTTTCCTCTCCTTCCCCCAGAAGCTTACTGTCTCTAGAGCTCTGGTTCTCTCTAGGCTAGACTGCTGCCATAGCCTCTTTCTAAATCTGCCTAGTTCTACTCTCTGCCCTCTGTGACTCATCCAGAACAGGACTGCAAGACTTGTCCTTGGCCTCAAGCCCTGGGATCGTATCTCTCCAGCCCTGAAATCTCTTCATTGGCTCCCAGTGGCTGCAAGGGTTAAATTCAAGACCCTCTGCATTGTCCACAAGGCTTTCTGGGTCCAAAATACCTTCAACTCTCCCTCCGTAAATACCTTCCCACTCGAACTGTTCGCTCCTCCGCCTTCAACTCTCTCGGGGTCAGTCGCTTCTCCAAGCAATGATTTGCGTGTAGATCTCTTTCCTCTGCTGGGGCCTCCCTCTGGAACAGCCTCCCTGCCACACTGTAACTTGAGGCGAACCATCTCCGGTTCCGGAAGCACCTCAAGACCTTCCTCTTTGCTTCTGCGTTCGCTCTTCCTCCGTGCACCTGGCTACCCTCTGACTTCGGCCCCAGGTCCCTGCCCACCCAGCCTCTCTCCTGCACTGCCCCCTGACAACCCTTGCACTTGGGTCTGTATCTGTAACCCTACAGTCCCTCTACCTTCACTTATCAGACATACCCTGTCTGCGCTTTAAACCTCACACTTGCCACCCTGCTGGCTGCACTACCAGTTGCTGGTGCCCATATCCGTTGGTCAGCACTTTCAACCTCTCCCTTGCACTTTCCCCCTTCCTTCTCCACTGCACTTTGTCGTTCTCAATGTCAGTGGGCCTAGTAAGATCGTTGTTTTGTCCTCCCTTGATCCCCTCCCTTGCCTCGTTGAGCTCTGAAACACGTGTGTATGAACGCTATACAAATAAAATATCACATCATATTATAGACCTCTAGGCAGGGACGTCATTTCCCTAAGATGCCAGAGGCAGCAGAAGTGACATCACATGCCCCTTGACCTCTGATGACATCACAGAAAGTGATGTGTTTTGACCCCACTCACAAGTGACATCACGGGAAGCGATGGCACACGTCCTTTCACCCCTTGACAAAACAGGAAGTGGCATCACATAGCATTGTTCCTCAGTACACTTTGAAAAATATAGTTACGATATCACTGTGATATGATCTACTTAAAAATGCTACTCTGTCTTGAGGAATTCTGCATTTTTTTTGCACACCGTATCATAATTCGCCTTTCCAAAAATCCTAACCGTTCTGCCAGCCTTGTACATTGAGCAAAGCACTAGGGCTTGATAAATAAAAACAAACAAACAAATAAAAAAGACTCCAGCAGGCTTTAGTTTGGCTGCGTGAGAAGTCGGTATGTAGCTTCTCGATCCAGCAGCACTGTATTTGCTCAGAACACAGGTCTTCACCTTACCTTCACATGTAGCACTACTCTGGTAAGTCAAAGAGCTCTGAGGAATGTGAGTTCAGAACAGATGCAGCTGCAAAACCCAGGGATTTGTTCACTCCCAATCACTAGCTAATTGATTCCGTCTGAACACATAGAAGGCCAGCTAATATGTGCTTAAATATTCCAACTACCAGTACACTACTTTAATTTTAGGAATTTTATGCTGTGTGGATTTAGCGTCTGGGTGAATAGCTCTCCAGTAAAGCACTCACCTCTGACATGGAACCAGCCGCACTAAACCAGTTTGAATCCGGCAGCAGGGCTGACTCAGCCCTTCATCCTTTTTACGTTGATACATTGAATATCATTAAATTGGGTAATAATAATACCTGCTTTTTGGAGCACTTAGAGGTGGGGCAGATCGAGCATAAAGCTCTATAGAGAAGAGCACAATAATTAAGCTCCAAAGAGAAGCAGAGTGCTTACAGAGAATGTTTCGGGGTTTCAGTGGCATCTCGAACACTGGATACTGCATATACAACAGTACCGCATATACCATTGGATGAAGACTTAAATACAGAAAACCTTGGTGAAATGGGAAATGTACTTTGGACAGCACAAGGCACAACACTGTGCAGTCGAAGTTTACAAATTTCCATTACAATTTATATATGTACATTTTCACGCACATTGAGATTACGCTATTTGACCAGAATCACACATTTCTTTTGGTCATGTGCTGACGCCGGGATTGAATCTAGGTTTCAAGCTCAGCCACCTAGATAAGAGACCACATCGCGAGATATGCACATTATTGGGGTTATTCACTAACTCAACAAGCGTCCTCCATTTGTAACTCATTACCTCATCTTTGTCTGAAACTAATTACCTCGCTAACTTTGCCTCAAAAATATAATCTTCTAATTTTCAACTCCAACCTGATCATATGAAGCTCAGTGGTGTTACCCTCGTGGAAGGGCCATTAAGGAGGACGCGCACACGGAGTGGAGATAACAACTTCTTTATTCATCCAATGTCTAACAGGAACTGGCGCCTTCGCGCCTTACCCAGAACTCCCCACTTTCCTTCCCGCTCCCCAATACAATAGCTCCGCCTACCCAAGGGCGGGGGCTGCACTCGTTAACCCTCGAGTGCCTGGCAACACCACCCCCGAACAATATGTCCAAACATCAGAGTCAACACTCTTCAACTAATCTCACCGGCTTCTTGATGACTCTCCGAGGTCTCTCGTCAAGGGTGCTTGGCCCCGGAGGTTCCGGAGCACCTTCTTCCTGGCTCAATCTGTCCGGGTCTCTTTCCAGGGGAATCCACGGGTCATCCCGCGGCTCTCGCGGTTCTGGAGAGACCGACCTCTGTGGCAATTCTAATCCCTCGCGTCTGCTGTAATGTCTAAAATGTTGACAGTTCCTGGTGACAGCTCTATGCTGGTCCTCCGCTGTCACCATAGTGCCTTTGACTGCGGTTACTCTCATGGGGCTTGGGGCAAACCGCGGATCTATCTTCTTGAGTGTTGGTTGCTGCACGAGCACTTCGTCCCCTATGTGAAAGTCTGGCAACGTCGCATGGCGGCGTGAGTCGGTGTCCCATCTCGCTTTTTCTTTTGCCTCTGCGTCCTTTTGAAGCACCTCCAAGTCAGGCGGCTCCTCATGTGACAGGTTGTGAGGTATGCGGGTTCTCACGTTGTAACGGAGCATTAATTCTGTGGGCGTCTTGTTTGTGGCTTCGTGGGGGGTATTTCTGTAATCTCGTAGGAGTCGGCACAACGCCTGGTGAGGGTCGACTGCCTCCACTCTGGCTCTTTGTCTTGTTTTCTTGATTGACGCCATGAAGCGTTCGGCCATGCCATTTGCTTGTGGGTGGCGAGGAGTCACCTTCATGTGTTTGAACCCTAGGTGTTCCGCTAGTGTCCTGAATTCGTGGCCACAGAACGGTGGTCCATTATCAGATTTGACCGTTTTCGGGATCCCCCACACGCTGAATACTTCTTCTATCACTGCCGCTACTTGTGGGAATGCGGTGGTGGTGACAGTCTTGACTATCGGGAACCTTGAGTGCTCATCTATGAGGAGCAAGAGGTAGTCGCCAACTTCCGTCGGCCCGTAAAAGTCCATTGCCACGCGCTCCCACGGACGTTCTGGAATCTGTGTGTATTGTAGTGGGGGAGGGTGTTCTGGAGGGGCTGTGCACTGGCATGCATGGCAGTTCCTCACCCATTCCTCCACTGCTGTGTCCAGAAAGGGGAACCAGACATGGCACCTCAGCTGTTTCTTTGTGTTGTCAGCGCCCCTGTGGCCCTCATGGGCTATGTGAACAATCTCGTTCCTTAGCGTGGCGGGGATGACGATTTTGCACCCTCTGAGGAGGATGTCGTTGTCTTTCACAGCCAGTTCCCTGTGTATCCTGGCCAGCCGCTCAATTTCCTGTTTGCACACCCCCGGGTGCGCCAGCATCGCTCTGCGGTGGTCATTCCACTTGTTGGCGGACGTGAGGCTGATGGCGAGGGCCATGGTCGGGTCGGCTGCCGACGCGGCGGCAACTCTCTCGAGGGACATCGCGGGAGGTAGCGAGTTGGCGGATATGTACTGTACATAGGCGACGTCACCCTCTCGGGTCAGTGGCGCCCCGACGGGATGTCGTGATAAGTAGTCAGCGGGGTTGAGGTCACCCCCGGGGCGGTGTATGATATCATAGTTGTATTCCTGCAGGCGGATGCCCCACCTCTCGATGCTTGGGGGTATTTTGGTGTGTGGGTTCCCGAACAGGGACAGCAGGGCCTGATGATCTGTGATTAGCGTGAACTTTTTCCCTATGATGAAATTATGGAAGTGTTCGCAGGCCCAGACAGCTGCCAAACTCTCCTTTTCCGCCTGGGAGTAGGCGAGTTCCGGGGTGGACAGCGCCCTGCTCGCATAGGCGATCACATGTCTTGGGTGGATGTCCTCCCCACTGGTCTGGGCCAGGATTGCGCCGAGGCCCACCGGGCTTGCGTCCACGACAATTTCAGTGTGCCACGACGGGTTGAAGTATGCCAGGCGGTGTGCCTCCGCCAGGGCACGCTTGATGTCTGAGAACGCTGCACGGCACGCAGGGGTCCACTCGAAGGTTGCTTCCTTTTGTAGAAGTTTCCGTAGCGGGTCTGTGAGGGACGCATAGTGGGGTATGTATCTCGCACAATAACCCGCCATGCCGACGAACGAGCGGACTTCGGCCACTTGTCGCAGCTCGCTCAGGTTGGTAATGGTGTCAACCTTGTCAGGGTCCGGGAGCATCCCATCGCGGGAGAAAATGTGTCCGAAGAATTTCAGCTTCGATTTGCTGAACCGACACTTGGAGATGTTAAGGGTGAGACCCGCTTTTTGGAGTGCCGTGCACGTGGCAAGGAGGGCTTGGTCATGGGACTCTTTCGTCGATCCGAACACGAGGATATCGTCGCTGTAGTTTAGAGTGCCTTTGATGGGTCTGATTACCTGCCGAATGGCCTCCTGAAAAATTTCCGCGGCGGAAGAGATCCCGAAGTTCAGCCGCCGGTATCTGTAGAGGCCATCGTGGGTGGCGAATGTTGTAATGGGCCTGGACTCCGGATGCAGCTCCAGCTGATGGTAACCTTGATTGAGGTCCAGCTTGGAGAACATCTGTGCGTTGTTTAGTTGGACGATCATGTCTTCAATGCACGGTCCCGGATGTCTCTCCCGCTGGATGGCGGTGTTTGCCACTCTCATGTTAACACACAGACGTATCTTGCCCCCTTCCTTGGGCACAATCACAAGGGGTGATACCCATGGCGTCGGTCCGGTAGCGGGTTCGATGATGCCGTCGGACAGTAGTTGATGAAGTGCCTCCGATACTACCGTCTGCAGGTGAAATCCAACTCTCCGAGGGTGTTGCGGAACTGGGGTCACCGAGGGGTCAATGTGTAGCCGGATGGGGGGGCCTTGAGCTTGCCCAGGCCTTTGCACAGCTTCGGGAAACCACTTGCAATGTCAGCTTGTGTGATCACGTTATGTGGTTGATGGCACGTGACAGTGCCGACTGAGTCCCTCAGATTCTGGCTGTCCGAGGTTGCGGCGATGATGTCTCCCGATTTCACATGGATTTCAATTAGTCCCAGACGAGATGCCGTGTGGTAACTGAGGAGGCACCGGCTCTTGGTGAGCGACCGGATGACATGGATAGTCGTGTCAATCTGCCGGCCGTTCAGGAAAAAGCGTTGTGTGAAGCATCCCACTGTCTGTAGGGGCGTTGCGGCACCCCACTGGAAGATTCTGGAGCGGGGGACTTCCAGTGCTGGTGGGTTCAATATCCTGGCATATTCCTGCTCACCCATGATGTTAACGGTGGCGCCTGAATCGATCATGAAAAGGAACTGGTGATTGCCCATTTTGACAGGGATTTTGGGGGCCTCTCTGGCCTCTTCAGTGTCATGTATCAGGTTGACGAATTCGTCTTGGTCGTACAAGTCATAAGGCAGATCGTATGTCGCTTCTTGTTCATCGTGGTAAGCGGTCCCGTATCCGAAATCTATCGGTGGATGGTCATATTCGTCGGTGAGAACCTTTGGTTGCTCTGTTAGTTCAGGCTGCATCGGGTAGCCCTGGGGTTGATACTCATCGATGGCTCTGATGTACCGCCTCTGTCCCACTCCTGGTTGGCTGTATCTGGGTTGGTTGTATTGTGGGAACGGCGGACGGAAAGGCGTCCTGGTTTGTGTTGGGGGCCTCACCGGCGGTAATGGTATGCCCTCTCGGCATACGGAGTGAAAGTGGCCCTCTCTTCTGCAATTTGAGCATCGTTGGGATAGCGCTGGGCACGCTCTGGCATGGGGAAATGACATCCCACAACGATAACACTGCCGCTGTAGGCGGGGAACTTGCGTGGGCTGCGTTCTGTATGGGTGCGAGCCTCTGTCCCCTGGGCGGGATGGCTGCAACGCCGCAACAATCTCAGCAGTGTCCAGTTTGGGGTAGGCCGGATTGCACATGGATGTGGTTTGGGCGTCAACCCTTTCGTGTATGCGGGCGAGTTCGCTCACCTCTTGGATGGTGAGAGGTTTCTTCAGGAGCTGTTTCTTGAGGGCCGGAGACAGGCACCCTTCGATGACCCTCAGTCTTATGGCTTCTTCTAGTGAATACGCATCAAATTGACAGTTCGCGCCTTTTACCCGTAGGCGGGTGATAAACTCATCTACCGTCTCTTGCGGCATTTGGGTGCACTTGTTGAACAGGTAGCGTTCATAGTCGCGGTTGACTTCTATTATGAGGAGCTTATCCAGCGCCTTGATCAAGTTTTTGAACGTATTTTGTTCCGCAGCCGGAATCGTTTTCACAACGGTTTTGATCTCTCCGCCCACCAGGTTGAGAAAAATGTCCCTGATGTTGGGAGATTCGCCATCGCCAGACCCCCTTACATAATGTTGAAAATCCTCCATCCAGTCAGTCCATCTCGGTCCCTTTGTGGACTGCGGGGTCATGGTGAAAGGTGGGGGTAGGCGTAGTTGAATTGGTTGTGTGGCGCGGGGTAGTTGAGGTGAACTGGGCCCGGACCCAGAGGTGGAGCCCCTTCTGCTCATGACGGCTGGTGATGGTAGCTCGTCGGGAGAAAAACCGGGCAGGCTGTGGCGTACTTCGGGTGCCGGAGGGCCAGTGGTCTACTCTCAGTGTGGCGGAAGGAGGAATGCGGTGGCGCGGATGCGCGTGGCGGCAGTGAGCAGCCGTCGTCAGGGCAGGAGGAGGTGCGTGCGGCGGAGGAGCCGGTGGGCCTGCCGAGCACGAGTGTGGCGGATTGCCACGGACGGAGTATGGAGGCACGGAGATGGCGGATTGCCAAGGAGGAGGAGGACTCCGTGGTGCGCACTGGAAGGCCTCGTCGCCAGTGTTACCCTCGTGGAAGGGCCATTAAGGAGGACGCGCACACGGAGTGGAGATAACAACTTCTTTATTCATCCAATGTCTAACAGGAACTGGCGCCTTCGCGCCTTACCCAGAACTCCCCACTTTCCTTCCCGCTCCCCAATACAATAGCTCCGCCTACCCAAGGGCGGGGGCTGCACTCGTTAACCCTCGAGTGCCTGGCAACAAGTGGAGCATTACAGACCTACCAGTTTCTCACTGCTTTTGGATCTTCCCGCCCCTTTACCTTTCTCCATCCCACTTTCAACTTAGCGCTTTCAAGCGACAGGTAGGTTGCCTTTGCACTATACAAAACCCCTGCCTAAAATATATTAATATAGTTAAAATTCCCAACGCTCTGTAGTGATGTAACCTGCTGGGGTTCTTAGGGCTGCTTTGCTGATTTCCTATATTTTAGACAGAACTGTGTGTACTTGATAGCAAATATTTGACTGCACTAGTGCAGCAAAAGCACTTTGAGACTAGCCGATTGTCACAGTCAGGAGATGAGCCATGTTTTAATTAGAATGGTATTTAGATATTGTGCACATCCTTCTCAAAGTGAAATCACAAGTGTGATGAACAGTCAATGGCATGAATCTAAATTGTATGAACATGTTAACTAACCATGGACACATATTTAGGCTGCAGAACGAGCTTGCATGGGCCCACATCGTGAATTGCTCATTGAAAAAAGAATGTCTGTACAGGCTAGCTTGGTTTACCTTAATGGGAAGCACATCTTGGAGTGCAGGTGCTTTGGTGATCAATTTAAAAAGTGCCATTCATTTGTGTTGCAAACTAATTAAAATAAGAGCCAGGCGAGACCTATGTGGAACGTTATGCCATTGGCACACATTTCTGAAGTTTTGCGTGAATGGAAATCAACATGTCCTAGTATGCAAAATATTGTAAACATCAAAAATCTATTTAACCAAGGTACTTTCAGCACTTTAAGGCACACAATAAAAGAAGTTGCTTAATAGACTGTTTCATGCGCTATGTTAAGAACATCTATTGTTGCATATCGAGCTAGTAGAAGTCATGGATGTAAAGGCATGTTTCTTTGTTGTTTTGCTTACGGTAACAGATTTGCCAGGTGATAGGTTCTATGCAATGCCTTTCAGTTGGAAATGGCCCATCATGCATGAGAAAGCGTTCCTGCTGAGAAAAAAAGGAATGTCTTGGCGAGTTCATTAAGTTGCTGGCTGCAGAGCCCCGGACGCTGTCTGTCTGTCTCAGAGGAGCTGTGAACTGGTCAGTACAGGATTCTCCCAGTCCAGCTGGTTGTATGCTTTGCTCGGGAGAAAAATAAGGGTCCAAGACGTTTTTCGTAACCCTTTGAACTAAGGGTACACACTTTAAAAAATAAACGAACTAGAGGTACAGTGTACCAATGAGGTATATGACACTTCCACCCTGTGATCCAGATAAGGTTTTTTAGTGGGAGTATTTTACTCTCTATTTTTGAAAGTTGGTAGTAAAAAACTCGAGTCCCGTTCGCAATGGGAGTATTTCATAAAGTAGTAAACATATGTTTAACTGTAAAACAGAAATGTTTTTGTGACAAATAAGTCTTTGCACCAAGTTATTAATGTGTATTAAAAGATAAATTTGACCTCTTCTACAATTATAGCCGTTTCTTCGTGTGGTACTATATGAACTGCTGGTCCAAACAGATGCACAGAACTGTTTGGGTGAAAACAGGGGAACAAGCTCATTTGTGTCAATTTCCCATTTTCTATTGGGAGTTGTTTTACTCCCTTTTATTTTTTTGCCTATTTTTAGGCAGTAAAAGTGGCTGATACCCCCCTTATCTGCAGGTCTGTTTCCACCTCTGTACTTACCTTGTGTCTGGCAGATTCTAGAAGAGGTGATCTTGCAGGCCAGCAGGGAATGACTGAGGAAGTGTTGTGATCAGCAGCTGGTAACTTGCTCTTGGTTTTATGAGCAGGTGGGAGAAGTGTCCACTCCCCATAGAACAATAGGTGGGCTGTCAGCAAAGCATAGGCAGGCAGCACAGTGGGCTTATGTTTGTTACTCTCTCTATTCCTGTGAGCCTACATGTGCAGAAAGGAAGGGTGGATGGTTGGGGTGGAAAGGGGAGGAAGAGATAAAAAAGTGGAAATGAGGTAAATTAAAGAAAGAGGGCCAGACATGCGTTGTTAGAGATGGAAATGGACTGGTGTCACATTAAGTTACATGGCGGTGGCCATGTTAGAATGGTAATAAACCTTATGGCAGTTGCTGTGTCTGCCAACCGTGGGGGCATGGGGGACACCAGTGCCCTGCTATGCCACTGCCTGCAGTCCAGGACCTCCTTTATTTTTTGTTTTGGTTTTAATTTTTAAATTAAGGGTTGCAAGCGAAACTGCAGGGATGTGCACCTGCGGCCACAGGGGTTGCAGTTGCGACCGCCAAATGTCCCTGCCTCTGGGTGAAATGAGCAGGGATTCTGGCCCCTGCCCCTACCAATCCACCGATGAACGCTTGGCAAATACCTTGCCTGCCTTCACAGGCAAAAGTCCCAGCAGGCCACTGAGCATAGAACCTGGGCATGTTAGAGTAAGGTTTAAGGCATCCTACGGAAGGTAAAATGGATTACTTCAGTCCTCAAATTTTAAGCTGCCCTTCCACTGAACCTTAAGCGCTTGCCTCCCATAAGCCTTAGCAGGGTATGGTAATGTCTGAGTTTTCACAACGCCCGTTCCCTCATCTACCAACTTGGAGATGCTTGTTTTGTTCCTCATGGGGTACATTGTGTCTATTTGAGACATAAACTGAAACAGAGAGACAGGTGGGGATTGGAAGCATAAGAAATGGGACCTGTCTGTATATGGCCGAGGGTAGGAGTGCAGGGTTGCAAGTTGTTTTGCCTTGTAAGGCCTACATCTGCCTTCCTCCGACTAACCGACTCCCCTCTAAGATCTCCTACGACCTTACACTACACACATAAACCTCCTGCAGAAGGCCACCACAGGCTTAACCGTTAGCACATCAACACTAACCGAGCCACGACTAACCTCTCCTCATTAGCCCTCTCACATTCTCCCACGTTTGTATTTGTATTTTTAAATTTTATATAGCGCTTTACGCCAAAGCGCTTTACGAAAGGACAACAGGGAATACAATAAGCATTACATAACAACATATGAATCACGTAACAGAACACATTATAAGGAACAATTTACATGAGTGATGTGGTTAAGCATAAGTGGTGAAGGACAACAGTGAGAGAAGCAGCAGGAGGTGTAGGATATAGAAAAGGCCGAAATGAGAGAGCTAGCAAAAGGTGTTAGGCAGGTGAATGGAGGAGATAGGATTTTACAGAAGTGCAGAAGGCAGAATAGGAGGAAATAGAGCGGATTGGGAGAGGGAGGCTGTTCGAGGTTAGAACCTCGATAGGTTTTGTGAAGTTATTGACCGCAACTGCGAAGGATTAGACTTTCCGCTTATCCTACGGGATACCAGCTGGTAACTTTACCAGACTGAACTCATTTGTCAGTTGGAATCCCAGCTAACTGCCATAAGCCTCTGAGGAAGAGCAGGGACATGCTCGAAACACGTGTTAGGCTGTATTGATCAATTATTTTCTAATAAAACTAATTTGTGCAATTTAAGCACAAGTTGACACTTCACATTTGGCGCTGTGTGGCTGTTCTTTTATCAAATTCTCCACTAATGAACCTATCCACCTTTTCTCTTACAGAGCCAAAAGCTGCAACACCACCAATAGTGGGACACAGGCACAAGACAAGATAACTTACTTAACGTTATTCTGAGAAATCTCCACTGGCTCCCATTGGATGCCAAGATTCCATTCAAATGCTCCTGCCTTTCCAGTAAAGCAGTACAAGTTGGTAGTCCGAGTTATCTGCCCTTGAAAATTTGGTTCTGAGTGGTGCTCCCGTGACTGGAGGACCTGCGGCAAATGCTGCTTGAATATTCCTCAGTTCTGCAGATCTTTACCCTTTCCTTTTAAGAGAGTATTGTTTCCTGCTTAAAGAAGCGTCCTGCCTGTGTTAACCATTTCTGATCTCCTTTCATTTTAGAAATCCATCAAAACTCTTCTTTGGGGTTCTGGCAAAGGCATAGGGTTCTGCTGCCTAATTTACATCTGACATGTTTTTCAGTATCATTTGAAACATATTTGTTTTTGTTATTTTTGTATCTGATTTATTGAAGATTTGTTGTATTGCATGGTAATGTTTGATGCATACATTTTGATGCTTTGTTTGCTCCCTAATAAATCTCAATAATAAATATGGACTATCTCACAGCAAACCATACATACGTTGGGTCTACAGTGGTTTGAAGCACGGGGTTAAAAACAGTTGAATAATAATCAGTCTATATGAAACAAATGTTTGAACACAAAACTAATATTTGAAAAGTGAGACTCCAAAGTTGACTGGTTAAATATGTACTTGCATTCTGAAAACACTGCATAAATGTGTCTAATTGTCTGGCATGTCAAAACAAAGCACTAGTGCTGATTTATTTCCACTGCGATTGTTATACATGCATGCCTTTTTATTGGTTACGTTGCGTATCATTCCTGGTTGACGACGTTTTTTCATTAGTACCTCTTCAAACTGTGTTGGTGCATTTTGTTACTTGTAATCCTGAAGTTTTGATATGACAAATGTGAAAAGCTGAAACATTTGTCCACATTAATTTCACTAATCAGGATGGAATCCAAATAGGTTGAGGCATGTGTTCTAAAACATTTAAACAATATAATGTTTCGTACATTGTTTAACGTGAAACCTAATGCCCATTTGCTCTGATGTCAAAAAACGGCAAAGAGCAAGCACATTTTTACATTAGTTAAGAATTTGGCACTTAAAAACTCTCTGGCGCAAATCGGCATACAAAAACATTTGTTTTCATAAACAATACATCAGATGCCCATTACCTCACAGAATCTGAACCTGCAGCAGTTGCACTTAGTGGTGATTGAGACCAAACATTGACTAAAGTCTCGAGCTGGATCGGATGTCTCTCAGCCAGAGCACTGTCATTGTGCATTCTAATGGATTCCTTCCTCCCACATATGCATCTTTTTTGAAATAAACTCTAGGCAAGGTCTGGCTTTGTCATTTTTTCTGCCAGGAAATACTCAAGCCCAAAATGGACAGGGTCATCTTAATCATGGGAAGATCGCACTACATTCAGCCACGCATTCATATTTGGCAAAGGGGATCGGTTTGAAGCGCCATTGCCTTCCTGGGCAAGAGTAGTCTGCATTGGCGCTCAGTTTTTTGTTTTTTTTAAAGTTTTTATTAAATTCAGCAAAAACAATACAGAGCATTTGTTATCAAAACCATTGTACATTCCACATCAATGCACTGCACAACCCCGCCCCCCCCTTGTCTGCGCCCAACCGACTTCTCATTCCTCATCTGCATCCTGTGGTAGGTGATCCGTCCCCCTGGAGTCATCTGGGTCCAGAATGGACCCAAACAGTCCCGCTATTAGCGATTTCCAGGCCATCAGGGACTCTGTCCCCTCCAGATCCCCGACGCTGCTCGCATCCTGCCAAACCATAGTTTCTGCTTCTGCCCATTTCTGCAGGTCCTTCCACCACACCTCCACCCGTGGACTGTGACATGTCTTCCATCCCATGGCTATTCTTCTCTTTGCCAGCACATATGCTAAGTCTTTCAGCTTGCTCACATGTTTTAGTTTCTTAGATCTCGGAAACACTCCCAACAAACAGGCCCATTCCGTGTCTACAACAATCGTGACATCCTTCTCGGCCAGTTTACATTCCAATGACCGGACATGACCAGAACATGTGTACCATGCCCGCGTTCTCTTCGTCACACTTAGGGCATGCCTGTCGATCTGCACCCACAAACCTTGATATTTTCCGAGGCGTCATATACGCTCTGTACGTGACATATAGTTGTATCTGCTGCAACCTAGCATTTCTAGACACCTTCTTATGGTACCCTTGCACCCATTCCCACACCTCGTCTTCCATCGGGGTCCCCACTTCCGTCTCCCAATCCAATCTCAGTTGGGTGACCTCTTTCCCCACCCTGAGCATCAACATCTCATATAATCTAGATATATCGTGCCCCCCTTCCGCTATGTCGTATATCATATCCAGTACGGCATCTGGTTCTCCCCCTAGCACGGTTTCTGGCCACATTGTCTTAACTCCTTTCACTATCCTATAATATGCAATATACTGACCCGGATGTAACCCAGATGTATCCTGCAACTCCTCAAAGGTAACTATTGAGCCCTCCCGCCATATGTCTCCCATGGTTGCAAGCCCCACCGGCTCCCAGTGGTTTCTGATTATTTTCCGTAACTGTGCTTCTGCCCCTGTCAGTGCAACCAGTGGTATCTGCGGAGAGCATGGAGCTCCGTTTTCCAACAGCCTGCATACTCTGTGCCACATTTTCCAACCCAGCAACATCATCCTGGGACGCCCCTTCAGTTCTGCCCTGGGTACCCACATCATTTCCTTTAGTAAAAGGGTGCACAGTCCTGCCCTAGCAACCTAGATTCAGAGGTTTCCTCGTCAGAAAGCCATTTAGCGACGTACTGCAGTTGGCTGGCCACATACTATACCTCGTAGTTGGGCAATTTTATCCCCCCTTTTTCGTGGAAGTTCTGTAACTTCCATAATGCCACTCTATTCCGCGTGCCATGCCACAAGAAATCTCTGCACATACTATTCAGTTTGACAAAAAACTTTTTAGGGATCAAATATGGGATATTCGCGAAATAATGTAAAAGCCTAGGCAGAACCACCATCTTAAGCATCGCTCCCCTCCCCATCATAGCCAAGGGTAACTTCGCCCAAAACCGCATGCAGTTTTCAATTTTTGTCAGGGCTGACTCAGTGTTATGTCTATGTTCTTCCTCCACCGTTTGGTAAATGTCTATCCCTAAGTATCGGAACGTACCCACTTCTCATGGCACCTGCAGCATAGGCAACTTTTCCCCCGATATACCCGCATATCTGCCCAATGGGAACATGCTGGACTTCTGGGGGTTCACTGCTATACCAGAAAGACCCGCATATCTATCCATTACCTCCAGGACGTATTGGAGATTCTCTTCCGGGTACCTTAGATACAGCAACATGTCATCCGCATAGAGAGAAATCAAGTGCCTTTCCCCTTTCACCTCAATGCCTATCGTGTCATACTGTGTCTAAGGTATATCGCTAGAGGTTCAAGGGGCCAGTATGTAAAGCATTGGGGACCACAGACACCCCTGTCTGGTACCTCGGCCTAGCTGCCATCTATCCGATATCAGTGATCCTGTCTTGACCCTAGCTAGCGGTTCCTTATACAATATCTGCGCCCACCGTAGGTATCCTGGACCCATACCCTTCTGAGGCCGCCATCAGCCATGACCGAATCAAAGGCCTTAATTGCGTCTAGGGACACAATCGCCATTTCCTCAGTCTGTCCGCTACTACTCTCAATAATTCGCTGTAGTCGCCTATGGTTGTTCGAGATGTTCCTGCCTGGGACATATCCCATTTGATCAGGGTGTATGAGACTGCCAATCACTCTCCTCAGTCTATTTGCCAACACAGCCGTCAGTATTTTGCTGTCTTGGTTAAGCATCGACAAGGGCCGGTACGAACCACAGCTGTGCCCGGGTTTATTGGGTTTGAGTAGCGGTATTATGGTCGCTTCTCTCAATTTCCTGTCTCAAATGTTTCATTTAACACGTCCAGCAGCGGGGGGAGGAGCTCCTCTGCGTATGCCTTATAAAACTCACTCGGTAATCCATCTGTCCCCGGCGTCTTACTAGTGGGTAACTGTCGTACCACCTCCCCAAGTTCCTCTAGGGTAATTGGTGAGTCTAGCTCCTCCCTCTCCTCTTCGCTTATCTTGGGCAACCCTATATCCTCCAGTGTTCCTGCTATCGTGTCCCGGCAGTGTTCCCGGTGGTCCGCATACAATGCCCCATAATAGTCTACAAACTCTTGATTAACTCCCTCCTGTGTGTCCGCTACACTACAGTCTTCCCTAGTAATGGTCCTGATCGTGACCCTGGGATTTTCGCTTTTATATAATCATGCTAGAAGTCGACCTTGTTTATCCCCACCCGCGTGCTGCCTCTCTACGTATTTTCTATAATTCAGGTTCCACAATGTGTCCCAGTGCTCTGCACTGTTGCAGCATAAGAATCAACTCTAGTCCCCCTCTTGCGCCGTCTTCACCTCTTAAAGCCTCTTCCAATCTCTCTTCCGTCTCCTGTAAATCAGCCAGGATACCACCCTGTAACCCTTTGGATTTTGCAATAGCTGCCCCTCTGATCACCACTTTGAAGGCTTCCCACAGCGTTCCCGCTGAGTCCACACTACCCGTGTTTTCCTCAAAGAAATGTACTATCTCCTTTCTTATATCTTCCCTAAAGAGGGGATCTTTCAATGCTTCCGCTCGCAGACGCCATGTCGGGATCCTCGCTCTCAAAGGGCAATAACGCCAAGCGAGAATCAGGGGCAAGTGGTCCGAAAGTACTCTCGCCTTATATTCGATTTGTACCGATTTTTACCGTCTCTGCAGACACCTCGGGCGTGGTAAAGACATAATCCAGCCTCGTGTACAGTTGCTGCGGGGCAGAGTAATGAGAATACTGTCTCTCCAGAGGGTGACACTCTCTCCATGCGTCCACAAGCTCAAAGTCGTTCAGCAGTGTCTGCAGTACCTTGGCTGCAGGAGCAGGTCTATCTACCTTCCCATCCGACCTATCCACCCTCGGGTCAAGTACGCAGTTGAAATCGCCCCCCACTCCCAGATCACTGCACTCCCTACGCACCTGCTCATATTAGCACACAACGTCCTGATGTATGCCACCATATTCTGGTTCGGGCATATGTATTCACTATGCTTATTTCCCTATTCTCCACCATCCCCTTCACGCCAACTCTTGTAACCGCTGTAATGGGACATGCGGCGCCACCCAAATAAGCACACCTCTAGCATAGGCAGAGTATGATGAATTCACCATCACTCCCTTCCATTTCCTAGCAACCATGTCTGCTTTCTCCCGGGTCAGGTGGGTCTCCTGTAGCAGTGCAATGTCTATTTTTTGCCTGCGCAGGTAGAGCATGACCTTATTTCTTTTCAAATAGCTATTTAGCCCCCTAACATTCCATGTCATTATTCTAAGGTCCCCCATGGCATCTCAAGGCGCCTTTCCATCTCCCAACGGCACTATCCGACCCTGAGGTCTCTACTTCCTTCCGTAGGCTCGTTCCCAAATCCCAACTCCCCATAATCAAAAACACACCAAACTCCCCATTCCCCAAAACTATATACATTCTACACCCCCCTCCTCCCTCCCTTCCCACCTCCCACCTCTCCCCGTTCCCCAACCACGCCCCTCTCAACTTTTGCCCAGCTCCATTCCTGGATCTCAGGCACTCCCGCATCTAGCCCTGACTAACACACTCCTACGTCCAGGGCCCAGCAGGGTAAAGCAGCCCTAGCGGCCACTTAACTAACAGTATTTGGGGGAGGATTACTCCAGTTCTGTTACTCCAACTTCGTCAGTTATTATGCATTGTGTTACTACATAAATTACCTTAGATACATTCCCACTATATTCAAGTCCGTCACGAGCCAAGGCCCGCCTGCTAATCAGTGTCTTATCAGTCTGGTTTCCCAGTGCAAACAGGATCACCCACCCACTTACCCCCCTGTTCGAATGGTCAAGTCCTTCAAGAATCTCTGTCTTGCCGGTCCCGGTCCACCTCTTTCTCGGGGCACCCTTGCAAGTCCAAACATCCCACGACATCCTCAGGGGTTTCGAAGAAGAACGCCTTGTTTTTGTGCAGCACTTTAAGTTTCGCCAGGTACAAGAGCATGTATTTGATGCCTGCATCCCGCAGCCTCCTTTTGACAATTCTATACCATCATCGTGTAATCCGGGTATGCCGTAACAGTAGTAGACGCCCTCTCAATCGTTCCGCCCTTACGAAAGAATTCCAGGATCTTTTCCCTGTCTCTATAATTCAAAATCCTAACGATAATAAGCCTTGGTGGGGCCCCGGGTCGTGGTTTCCGCATCAGTGCGCGGTGCGCGCGTTCCACCGTAAACCCCTGGGATAGTTTTTCGGCTCCTATTGCTTGAATGATCATATTTTCAATATAGTTGGTGGGGTCCCGGCCTTCTTCTCCCTCCGGCAGGCCAACAACCCGTATATTGTTCCTTCTCGCCCTCCCTTCCGCTTCCTCAACCCTATTTTCCAAGTTGGCAACCTGCTGCTTCAGCACGTGGATTTCTTGGGCATTACCACTGCTAACTTCCGTGTTAGTTTGTACTGCACTCTCCAAGCCACTGGTCCTATCTGCAAGCGCTCTGACATCTTGTTTTAGCAGGGTTAGTTCAGTCCCCACCGCGTCAATCTTAGTTTCCAGGGCAATCCGTAAGTCTGCCATTGCTAGGCCCCATTTCGTGCTCATCTCCGTTATCGCCTCCAGGATCTGCTGGTTGTCTCCCTCTGGAGCGTCCTCTGCACTAGCCCCTTCCTTGCTCTGTGCAAGCATAGTAGGGGTCCTCTGCGTCCTTGCAAAGACTTCTATGGTGGGTTACTTGGCCTTGGTTTTAGCAGGTTTTGCCGCCATGCTGGTAACTTGCACCCGTATGCAGCGCCAGCCAATGTTTACAGTCAACTGCCAAATCTTGCCAGTCGGCTGAGTTCCTATCGGCTATCTAATGTGTGAATGCACCAAATCGAAGTGCCAAGCAAATGGATCGCGGCCTCCCACGTATGCCGGGTCCCTCTCGTCAGTATACCTGAACTCCTATGACACACGGGCCAGAGTCACGAGAAACAGCCCAACACGCTGCAGGGCCAAGTTGCTTGCATTCACTCCTGGTGCGCACATCAGAGCGCATGGCCTTCAGCTGCCCATGTAGATTTTCGTATGGTGCTTCGCTCCGATTATGAACGTTTCAGACAGGTGGGCCAGTCAGCAGGGATCACCTCCCACTCATGCTGTGAATTGTCCAGCCTACACGCTGTGGAACCAGCCTGACAAGTTGCAGGGCCCGGGTGCAGCAGACGCACCTGGTGTGCACCTCCGAGCGTGAGGCCTTCAATTGCACTTATGGTTATCCTACAAACAGTACCTCGCCTCAATCATCCCCATTGCAGGGGCCGCGCCGCGGGCTTCGTGCCCGTGCGGTCAGCTGGCATCAGTCACGTACCTAAATCCGCCGCCTCCAGTCACTTGCAGCACGCAACAAATGTCCCATCCGCTGCCCAGACCCCTAGATATGAACTGCCTAGCCCGTGGCTTGCGGGCGGCAGGGAGCTGCGGCTGTGTATCACGCGCACTGTGATTTTACCTCATCCGCTCGTGATACATGTATCACATCCCAGAAGCTCTGGTGCTGGTCATTGGCGGTTGGCGTTCTCTCAGTTCCTTGGTGCAGCAAAAATCAGCTGTTCGGGGACCCAGTCACGAGCCGGCGCAGCTTCCAAGGCTTTCTCACTGCAACTTTGTAGCAAGTCCACGTCGCTACAATTGCCTGCACTTGCTAGCGCTACTCCGTGACCACGATGCTTCTTAGGAAAGGGCTGGTCGGTTCTCGACAGTCGTTTGCTTCACGCTCCGTTCTATGGAGAGTTTCGTGGTCCTTCAGGCTGTGCGGACCCTTCCTTTGTTCTCCGCCATCTTGGCGACGACAACTCCAGACGGCTGCTCCCTCCAACTTTCGCTTAACTCCCGATCTGCCGATGCGAATAACTCGCTCTTCAAGGTGCCTGTGGTCCATGCATTCCGACGCTCATATCTTCAGTTTCTGGGCAGGGGGCGTGGCCTGGTGCTCATGGAGTGAGGAGGCTGTAACTCCGAGCTCCGGCCGTGCCCGTAATCTGATCCTGATTAGCGAGCCAAAACATTATCTAAGCCGAAAACCAAGACGATCCAGCTGAAGTCGGGACGGACCCCCGCCCTCCGCAGCTTGGTCCGACAAAAATCGGACGACGGGGACCGAGCAGGAGGCCTGGCCCGGCGCCCCCCTTGGCCTCAGGCGAGACGCGCAAGATGGCGGCCGCGGCGCACTAAAGCCGCGAACCCGAGTGGCTGGGGAGGAGCGCCGGCAGCAGCCGCTTCCTCTTCCACCGCCTGGAGGACTCCGGCGGATCGGAGGAGGCAAGACCAGAAGCGGACCCCCTGGAGCCCTCGGCGCGAACGCCGCCGGCCCCCAGCAACCCAGCCCGCCCGGGCCGAGTGGTGGAGTGCGGGATTCCCCCCGCGAAGCCCCCAGCGGGGGGTGACCGGAGGAGCGGACGAGACCTGGGGCCTGAGATACACGCCGGCCCCCGGGCGCAGTGACACGAGTCCCTGGACGGCGCGGAATGCGCACCAACAACCACGGCCACCTGTCAGAGCCGCGGGCCCCCCTGGATTGCTGCCCCCCCGCCCCAAAGCCTCACGGCCGACTGGCATACTGGAGCTGCAGGCGCCGAGTGCCCCCCGCCACTAACAACCAGCGGGGGACACCTGGAGTGCCCTGTCCACCCGGACATACCGCATCCTAGAGGCGGACGGACCTCCTGGGGGCCCCATCACGCCCTACAAAACCGAGCAGGACACGGCCCTGCCCTCGGCGCTACCGAGCACAGACCGCCCGTGACCTTGAGCCGGCGCGCATCCGCCAAATCCAGAGCGGCACACCACAAGCACTCCTCACCACGACGGCGCCGCAGGCGGGGCCATTGACGAAACAGACTGGCGGGGCCCCCGCGGCGACCCAGCTCAAAGAGGCGCAACAACCGTGTAAGCAGCACCACAATGTCCACCCTGAGGAGCAAGCCCAAACCAGCCACAATGGACCCCTTCCTCACGACCAAGGCCCACCTAGCCGCTCAATCCACCCCAAAAGAGACGGCGCCGCAGGATACTCAGGGGGAGAGCCCTGCAAACACCCAAGTGCTTGAAGCAATAGCGGCCCTAAAGGAATTCATAGACACTAAGATAGGAGAGGTGAAAGCCGATATCCAGCTCATCCGCCAAGATGCTCGCAATCTGACAGAGCGGGTCACCAACATAGAATCCACCCAGAGAGACACTCTGGAGGACACGAAAGACCTTAAAACCGAGGTGGCAGATCTCAGGAGGAAGGTGGGCATCCTGGAGGCAAGGTCGGAGGAAGCAGAGGGACGCGCCAGGCGAAATAATATCAGGATCCTTGGCGTTCCTGAAGGGACAGAGACTCCCGACCCAACCGCATATGTCGAATCCCTAATCCAGCAGGAGATTGGAGCTGGGAAGCTGTCACAGGGCTTCGCCATAGAGAGAGCCCACAGATCACTCCAGAAGAAGCCCCCCCCGGGCTCCTACCCCCGACCCATCATAGCGAAAGTTCTCAACTTCCGAGATAGGGAAGTGATTCTGCAATTCTCCAGGGAAGGCGGGGCGATTGACAGAAACAACTCCAAAATCACCATCTACCCGGACTATACACAATCGGTGCAGAGGGCAAGGAACTCCTTTGTTCCAATCAAGGCCAGACTGCGGCAACTAAACCTGAAGTACATGTTACTGTACCCATCCAGACTAAAGGTGATCTACAAGGGGAGAGCGATATTCCTTGAAACCCCGGATGCGGCCACCATGTGGTTGGAACACAACAACCTGGCCGAGGTTCCTGAAGAGCCCATCCCCGAGAGCAGTGTCGCAGCTCGTAAAGCATGATAGCCTGGAGCCAGAACCCTTCTCCCCTGACCCGCATATCGAACCCCGACCTAGAACTATACAACGAGCACGCTGGACACCAGCACGATATGAGAACGCAAAAAGATTACGGGCCGGCCGGGCCTCCCGCACATGAGCAAGCAACGACAGCCCCCGAAAGTTCAGTGAAGGCCTGTTGCCAGCACGACCTTGCTCGCGCCAGAAACCCTGACGGGGCCAGATAGCGCGAGAGCACCCGAGCACTGCATCTCACCGGCAGGAGCTGGGTGCACCAGTTATGGTTATTTTTTATATGTTATTGTTAAGACCGCCCCGCCACCCGAACAAACCCAAGTAACGAATGCGCACCAGACACCAAGAGGAACATTGGGTCGACCAGCAGAACTAATGCAAGTAACGGCGCGCAGCAACACGAGACCAAGCGCTGGAGAGACTAGGAGCCACCCAAGACAAAAACCGCACCCAGGCGATGGCATCACAACTTAACATAATCACATGGAACGTCAGAGGGATGGGATCCTATGTAAGGAGGAACCGCGTCCACTCTTACCTGAGGCGCAAGAAGGTATCGATTGCACTGCTCCAAGAGACACACCTCCTGGCAGAATCCACACACAAACTAGCAGACTACTGGGGGGGGCAGGGCAGCGGCGCATACTACTCCAAATATGCACGGGGTGTATATACATGGATAAGCCCAGACACACCATTCCACCAAATGGGAACGGAAGCAGACAAGGACGGAAGATACGTAGTGGTGTGGGGCACCATAGAGAACACGAGGATATGCATCGTAAACTCATACTTCCCCCAGCACGGGATTCCCTCCCACTTGAAACAACTATGCACTAGAATTGCCCACCACGGAGATGACACCCTCCTGTGGGGGGGCGACTTCAACTGCGTCATGAATGAAGAAATGGACAGGTCCAGGACGCCACAAACCACCAATAACTCCGTCTCACGAACACTTCGCAAAGCAGTTGAAAACTTTGACCTAGTCGACATCTGGAGAGACCTTCACCCGGCCGATAGATCCTACTCATTCTTCTCATCTCCATACGGCCTCCACACCAGGATAGATTACTTCTTTATCAACGGCGAACTCACTCCACGGGTGCACTCCGTGGATTACCTGGGCAGGTCGATCTCGGACCACTCCCCGCTACTCATGCGACTAAGTCTGAGAGGCCCCAGACCCCCCATCCCGATGTGGCGCATGCCCACGGAGACCCTGACGGATCCCTCCTTCAAGGACACCCTACGAGAAAAGCTGGAAGAATACGTAAGAAACAACAAGGGGTCAGTCGAGAAATGGAGCACGTTCTGGGAGGCAATGAAGGTAGTAACCAGAGGCGAGGTGATAGCAGAAGCAGGCGGAATTAGGAAGCAACTGAAAAGGGAACTTGAAGATAAGGAAGAGGAGATTAGGCGATTAGAAAATAGCCCCACCTCACCTAGCGAAAGGGAACCCAAGCTGGCAGAAATCAGAGACGAATGCCGACTAGCCTGGGACAGGCTATCCAAATTCGACTTCTCCACACGCACAGCTAAGGCACACAAGGAGGCGGATAAACCGGGCAAGATATTGGCCTGGCTGTGCAGGAAAGAGCAACCAAGACAAGCCCTCAAGGAAATCAAGGACGAACACGAAGCAACCCAGAGGACACAACAGGAAATTAACGATGTCTTCTCAAAATTCTACGCCAAGCTCTACTCCCATGATGAACTGGTCCCAACACAAGACATTCGCGACACCCTGGACGAAGTGGGTCTCCCCAAACTGAGCTCGGAACAACGAGAAATGCTGGGAGAAGCCATCACGCAGGAGGACATCTCGGAGGCAATTAGGTCCCTTTCCACGTGCAAGACTCCTGGAACCGATGGCCTTACACCAGAATTTTACAAAGCCTACGAGGAGATCTTAGCCCCGGTGCTACACGAGGTATATGCAGAGGCATACGAGACTGGCATATTACCTGGCAGTATGAGAGAGACGCTCATAATACCAATGCTTAAACCTGGCAAGCCCATCGATGAGTGCGACTCATACCGTCCTCTGGCAATGCTGAACTACGACAGCAAAATCCTTACAACTATACTGGCAAAGAGGCTGTCCAAGGTGATCGGATCTATAATACATGAGGACCAGAACGGCTTTGTCCCGGGGCGCAACACCACAGCCAACCTGAGAAGACTCCAGCACGTTATAGCACAATCCGCAGAGAGCAAGGAAGACCTGGCGGTGCTCTCACTGGACGCCATAAAGGCGTTCGACTCAATGTATTGGGAATGGCTGATTGAGACTCTGAGGGAGTTCGGACTAGGCGAGCACTTCATACGATGGATCAAGGTGCTCTACAACACCCCAATGGCGAGGGTAAAGACAGGGAGTGTGGTGTCTGGATCCTGGGACATCCAAAGAGGAACAAGGCAGGGATGCCCACTGTCACCAATGCTGTACGTCCTCGGTCTGGAACCAGTAGCGATCTACTTCAGGAAACAGCTTTTTGACGCAGGGATCAGAACGGGCGAGACGGACAACATCATCTCGCTGTACGCAGACGATGTCCTCCTCTACCTGCGCAACCCCCAAAGGAATGCACCCACAGCTCTAGACATCCTAGACAACTTCGCGAAATACTCCGGGATCAAGTTTAGCCGGCAGAAATCGTGCTCCTTCCCCCTGGCCGGGTTTCAGGGGAAGGAAACAGAAGGGCTACCAGACATCGGGATACAGTGGCAGACGGCAGCGTTCCGCTACCTTGGGCTCACCATCACGCACACGTCCGCCTCCACACACGAAAGCAATACGGAATCAGCAATGCGAGGGGTACGCAAATCCACCAAATTTTGGTCCCGACTCCCACTCTCTGTGATGGGCAGAGCGGCCATCACTAAGATGATAATACTACCAAGGTTCTTGTACTACTTCACCAACATAACGCACTATATACCCCCCCCCTTCTTCAGAAAATTGGAATCCCTCCTCAGAAACTTCCTGTGGGGCCCGGCCAGACATAGGCTTTCGCTCCATACCCTCACTCTCCCGTATAAAGAGGGCGGAATCCAGCTGCCTGACTTCCAAAAATATTATCTTGCAGCGCAACTGACGCATGTTGTCAAGTGGCTATCCGATGAACCAACAGCTGAGACAGGCCTTATCCGCCCATTGGTAGCCCCAATGCACCCTAAAGAAGTAGTCTGGAACTCACAGGTTGGGCCCCCTGACCCACCCATGTTAGTGAAGCTGGGGAGACGAGTCTGGAACAAGGTACGCGCATCGCTTGACCTGGCCCAACCATACATGCCTGAAATCCCCATGCTTGCTGACGTCTGTAAGACACCCACCGATCTGCCAGCAATGAGGAAATGGGAGAATTTTGGCCTATACACCTGGGGGGACATGTACGAGGACGGAAGCTTCAGAGAATTCGACTCACTACAGGTGAAAGAAGGGCTGGCTGCTGGACAATTCTTATGGTACCAGAGGGTGAAACAGGTTGCTAAGAAGACATGGAGTACATGGCCAGAGGAACCGGAAACCCATCCCCTTGTGCAAGAGATGCACAACCTAAGCGACGGCTGGAGGCCCACGTCGAGACTGTATGCCCAACTGAACGACGGGCGCAACCCGAGGAGCGCACCCCTGAAGGAAAGGTGGGAGGCGGACCTGGAGACCAACATCACGGAGAGCGAGTGGGGCAGGGCCCTGATGTACCCGAAGGAAGTGTCCCGCAACGCCAGGTTCAGGCTTATCCAGCTGAACGTCCTATATATGACCTACATGACCCCACTAAGGGTATCCACATTCAGCAGAAAAACCCCACCAATGTGCCCATGGTGCACCAGCGAGCACGCAGACCTAATCAACATGTTCTGGACCTGCCCCAAAACCAAGAAACTCTGGTCCGCTGTCGAAAGGACCTGCAGGCGAGCTGGGCTGGAAAGGTACGAGTGGACGCCCAAGGAGTGCCTTCTGGGCACATACCCCAGATTGAGTAAAATCAAGCACATAGTGAAACTAATGGACATGGCGTGCATTTTAACGAAGAGAACGATAGCAATGGCCTGGAAATCCCCAGGTGGCCCCAGACACGAACCGTGGATCAGGGAAATGGAGCGATGGACTAGAGCTGAAACCAAAGCCTGGGAGGAAGGGAGCACCCGGGGAGGAGAGGACACAAATGCAACACTGGAGTCGTGGAAGGCTCTCCTGAGAGACATGATCTTTCTGACGGACTTTAAGCCACCTTGAGTGCATCCTAGGCCACGAACTGCAGACTCACAGCAGAACTAACAGCTACACCCACAACAACTCTAACTCTGGGACTTTAAGATACAACCGGATGGTGCCTGGAGCGGGGCCCGAAGAGGGGCCGGCAGGTACCCATGCAGTGATGGGAGGCGGGACGGTCAAGTTACTGTTTGTTTATCGTTTTCTTTTTGTTATTGTTTTGCATGTTTACCGGGCAACTCACCGTGACAATCTGGATGTTGTTATGCATCCATGTCTAACTGTTCTATGCCAATATAAATGCCAATAAAAACACCTAAAAATAAATTCAGTTTCTGGGCATTTTAGTCGAGTTTTCAAGCGTAATTAGTCGGATCAACGGCGGATCTCGCAGGAGCTCGGCCCAGAGCACGTCCTACTCCATGGCCAGTTGGCCACGCCCCCCGCATTGGCACTCAGTTAAAGGGCTACCACACAAGTAGTCACCAAGTTTACGGGCAATCATTAGCAAGACGAAAGCTCCCTTGTTGTACTTGGGAGGAGCAGCTGGCCCTGTATCCACTACCTGTATCCACCACCAGTACCGGTTTCGAAGGCATTGGCGCCATGTTCTTGGAAAAGTTGTGCTGGTGTTAAGGTGACATTTCTTGGAGGAAGAAGGAGTGGTGCTTGGATCACGAGTAACTCAGTGAATGAGTTCACCTGCATCTTTTTTTCCTCTGCTTTCTTGCAGGCATGAGACTGGTCTGTGGGTCAGGACCTTCTCCTTTAGAAGCTGAGGGCTCTGAGGGAGTCTGGGTCAATTTCCTGCTCTTGAGCAGAGTAGTAAATATCTTAATGATCCACTCCCTAATGGCCTTAGGATGCATTGACTGGGTCATGAGCCACACGCTTCGGTATCATGATCCAACTTCAAGCACCAAACATCACGGCAGTGTGGGTCCGATACCAACATGGCACTTATTATAATATTTGGAAGGTTAAAACCATGGCTTAGGTTAAAAATCTCGATATGGTTGCATTCCAAAGCAGCCTCTTAGAGTAGCGAAATAATGAACTGCTGCCAGATCCATGTATACCATCTATGATGTCACATTTGGAGCGCCAACATTGTCGAGTGGAGATGATACAGATCTGCTGTGTTCTGTGGTGGCTGAAAAAAATTGAGACCCTACACTTAAACCTGCAGAATGTTTCTAAAACTCTGTGGAAGGAAGGACTAATCCATCTGAAATTATATTAAAAGGGTTTTCTTTTATATCTACTATAGGAGAGGCTACCTGAAATCTGTAATGCTTCAAAACAACTAATTTGTATTTTGTATTTTATTGAATTTATATAGCCCTTTAATCCAAAGTGCTAATTTGTGTCTCACTCTAACCATTTTTGTAGACTTGAGGGAAACCTTCCTGAAAATGTGCTTATCATAGCTATTAGCTGTTGTGTTGTCTTTTAATTGTTAGTAACATGGCTACTTTTTTTTCAGCTGAAGAAACGTTTGTTAAAATCAAAGATAATTGATCTCAGCAAAGAATATTCCATTGTCACCCAGTTCACAAGTTTTGTGGCGATTGAGCCCAGGGTACGTATAAGTAACATTCTAACTATATTCATAAAAAATGTTGAGACAAAAAAAGCACATTTTTATCAAACTTGATCTGATTTCACTTTCCATCACATTAGCAACTAAATAATGCACGCCAGCACTTCCCACTTCACTAGTCCCTAACCCAAGTGCCCAGGATCACTTGAAAGGCCTCATTATACTATAGTTGGAATGGTAAAAATGCATGGTATTTTGAGTACTATTGTTTTTCTTCAAAATTATTTTATTGGTTTGCAATGAAAGAATGATGTAACAGAGATAAATGTAATTTTGGAATTATGCTGGTTAACTTGTTCTTCATCTCTATATAAACAAAATCCTCTTGAGCTAAGAACTACATATGTTTACTGTAACTATTCACGGTACCATCGCTTGTACATCTGCCATATCCTCCAGCTAACAAACCATCTATTTTATTCTCTGACTGGGAGGAAGGGGGAGGGCAAAAGCGAAAGGTAGTAGGTGAGTCTCTTAAAGCAAAAATATAATTTTAAGTGTTGTGACTCACTCACCCACAGATCAGAGGCCCCAAAGATCACAGTGTACCTTGAAGGCACCACACGGGTCACCTCTGCTTAGTTTACCTGTACAATCCAAACTTATTTTGATGCATCATAGTAACTCCAACAACTGTACTATAAAAGCCAGCAATTCCACTGAGACTGATGTTAGATTGGTTTACCTGCTACTGTAATGTACTGGCCTTCTGGTTTTCTTTCAAGCAAAAGCATTACTTTTATCCTAAAGCAATGAGTGTGTTGTGGGGACTGTGAGAAACCTGAGGGTATCCTCACACCTACTCCCCTCGGATCCGCTTCTCAGGTGGCCAGGGAAAGGCTATTGCTTTTGGATCTTGACCCTGGGGGTGGAGATGCACAGGAGGATCACTTGTGTGGAGAGTCCTTAAAGATTAGACAGAGGATATCCGCAGGCGAGGCATGGTATCCCACCTTTTCTAGTGAGAACTAACCTTACCCTCCCCCTGCCTTTATAGGCTGTTGCCAATCACTTCCCCTGAGGAGGTGACTAGGAGTAGTACACACTAACCTGTCATTTCACCACTCTGGTACTGATATGAGGAAGAGGCCTGAGGACTGTTGCGAGGGTCAGGCATGTCCCAATAACTATGGTCAGGCAATTGGAACTAAGAACTCACACCTGAAAACTGTTAAATGGTTGCAGGTGTATAAAAGGAGAAATTGGCAGAGGAGAAAAGTGAAGGAGCGGGAGCTGAGGAGAGATCCATCTGTGCAGGAGAGCATGGCAATCTGAGGCAGAGCAGGCAGAATATGGGCCGGTGGAAAGGATGCCGACTACTGCAGAAAAGCCAGAAAGACGCTGAGGCCAGAGAGGGCAGCGAAAGGGTCAGGAGCTGTGCAGAGCCATATGCTGTGTGTTCCCCGTTGGGAGTGGGTAACAGAGACTTTGCTGACGCCGCCGACCACTGCAGAAAAGTCTGGAGGAAGCGAGCGCTGCTCGCCAGAACTCCTGGGAGTCAGAGTGGAGCAGGCGAGAACCCAAGAGCGAAACCAGGGCACCGGAGGAGCGGCCGCACACCACTGAGTGACAGGGAGCTCCAGGGGCATGGTGTGTGTAACGGCAGATGCCGGTCAAGTAAAAGTATATTACAAATGGGTCTGGAGACCAAACATGAACTATTGAATACCGAACACGTTGTCAAGCACGTAATGAGTTTTTAATGCTGAACTGAGGAAAAGATATGAGAATATCGCACAAATGAAACAGAAAGGGATGTGCGTTTGCGAATTAGATGAAGTTAAAGAGACAACATTAGCGAACAAAGTGAAACAAGTAAAAAGCAAAACACTATTCGATAGTGTGAAAGCAAGGTGGTAACTAGGAGAAATAGCATGAATGAAAGTGTGTGAGAGTCAAATGTTGGTAAAGGCAAGAAGCCTTCAAAGTGAATCAGAATCATATATGGACTTCTAACACAGATACTGAAAGCAGACCTGTGTCAAGGAAGTCCTATGAGAAAGAATGAACAGTTGTAAAGTGCCAAGGGTTATCAGTGTTGTGCGAATTGTAATGGTCCGAGGAACCGTTACTTGGAGTAAACCAAGGGAAGTCAAAAGGCTAAGGCTGTTTGGCGTAAGATTGTTCAAGTGACAGAAAGTAAAGGCAAACTAAGCAAATTGATTTGATTGTGAATTTGAAGCCAGAAGAGCTGCCTACTGGGGTAAGGAACCCAGAGACCTTTTGTGTGAAAGTGTGTTGAACTTGGGGAAGGGAACCCCAGGACCTTTTTGTGTGGAACTCTGTTGAATTTGGGGAAGGGAATCGCAATACCATTTTTTGGAACTGTGTTGAACCTGGGGAAGGGAACTCCAAGGCCATTTTGGTGGAACTTTAGGAAGGGAGGCAAGAGCAAGCTAGGAGCTGGAAAAAGCTCATAACTTTAGTTTGAACACTGTTTCTTTGTTTGCTGGCATCCCTGCACATTGTTTAGCTTTAGTTGTGAGGCCAAGTATAGGTTTTGGACACATACTTTTGAGTTGGACTTTTTGACTCGTACTATCCTTAGTTTATTTAGGTAGGGACATCCCACCTTAGTATAGGGCAAGTTCGCCCTTACACCATCTTGACATTTGAGTTCATAAAGATCTTTTGTTTGAACTTTGAATCTGTTGTCTGTGTCTTGCTTCATGATGCCTTCACTGGGCACAAAACCATATTATTTGTTTGCATCTAACGTCTATCAGTGGACAATAAGCATATAAGATGGCGATGGTTAGAAAGAGTTTCTATGATGGAGGACTTTGGGCAATGCTGACCTTGCTAGATGGGTCTTGGCACCAGTAAGAGTGGATATTTGTTAGTGAGCTGCCAGATTTAGGTGTGACTTGCCTTTGTAGATGGTAAAGCCCAGGATACTATATGTCACAGATGGCAGCAGATAGCACTAATGGTTGCCTTAAATACAGGATGCTTTCAGAAAGAACTAGGTAACCTGGCGAGTGGATGCAGAAGGTATAAGAGACAATGAACATTAATAAGCAAGAGTTTATTCTCTGAAGCAAGAGAATGCATCTTCTCTGGGAAAATTATCTTTTTCCAAGACTCCATGAATTAGTTTTGATTAAAGAGCTCATCGCCCATTAAAGAAAGTGAATAAACGGACTGTTTAAGCTTTGCTGTGTGGGCTGGGGCCTGGGGTGTTTTGCTACTTTTAGTGTAACTGGACACATGCTCTTGGTTATTGTATTGCAATGCGATATAAACAACTGACCCTGTCTCTTGCTGTGCTTTCCATATTCCTGTGCTGTGTTTTGTCTGTCTAAAGTTGCATGGGTGTGGACCCAATTGGTTTATAGTTATTCAGGCTACTAATGTAGGCTAGAATCCATAAGTGGTTTTTTTTTTTTTCTGAGGACAACCTATGGACCTATGTGCAAGTTCATCCATCCCCGTCTTTCACACACAAGCAAAACACCTCGCCAGCCATTTGCTTTCTGATATGAGTGTTGGCCTCTGAGTGTAGAGACTATGATCCTCCTCATCATGCATTTTTATTTTATTTTTCATGAGCCATACAAGTCTCCTTCCTTTCTAGGAACACTCTGGGAGGATTTGGGTTTTCACTGGAGATGTTGATACTTGATATGTGGGGTCTATGTTCAGGGCTGGTCTTCTGGTCTCTGCTTTCGGGTAAGCCATTGAGATCGATATGGCTTCTTCTGGTTACTTGTGATACATTCTCTTTAGCATTTATTAGGAATGTGTTATATTTGCAATTAATTTTTCTTTTTTTTAAATGTATGTTTTTACCCTTTTGTTTTTAAAGACAATTCAACCCCACCAGGTCAACCTCACTGCCCCTTTAACACCCCTGCCATTCTCCCTCACCCCTTCTTTAGATTCCTATCCCCATTATTTCAACCATTTCTTTCATATTTGTATGCCCCATCTCGACTCCTTTTGCAACATTCTTGTTCTCAATGGTGGTGTTGAATTGTTGGATTCACAATGGAATATTTGAGTGGTGACTGTACACGCGTCTTCTAGGGGTTAGTCCATGGGGCTGCCTCACTCAAATCTGTATGTCTGGTGGCAGTGAGTGAAATTGCTCCAGACCTATTTTGGGCATGATGCTTTAGATGATATTTGTAGTTTGATGGCCCAACCTCACTTCTAAATCTTTGATATGATAATGAAACCAGTGGTTGTTTCATGTGGAACTCATTTCAGGGCTTGAAAGTATTTATCTAGAAATCTCTTGGTGGAATCCCAGCCACTCCGACAATATCCTCTTGCTGTTGGTATAAGTGGTCTCACTTGTAGGATTTGTGTCTTGGTATGCCAGCTGCATGGTTCCTTTCAATATTCAAGCAATATACAGTCCATCCAGCCAGCTTTCTTGAGGGTGTCTCCCCCAAGGTTTGTGAAAAATAAATTGGGGAAATGTCCCGGGTGATACTTCTGGAGCACTGTGATGGGGGCATTTGGATGAGATGCAGGAAGAGTGGGAGGCAAGGTCCCGCGCTCTTGGCTACAAAGGAACATTTTATTTATTTTCCAGATTTTTATTTTCGTCCAGCGCCTTCCTCACCTTGAATGTCAGGGATAGGAGCCTTAATAGTCTCCGGTTGGAAGTCTATTAAGGCTCCTGTCCATGACACTAATAGCTATGGAGTAGCCCTTGCAGCTGACCCTAGAGACTGTTAAGGTCCCTGGCACTGGACTTAAAAATATCCATTTAAAAAAAACATTCCTGTCAGGCAAAAAAGCCAATGGGTGCACGCCGGGTGATGCACATTTATCAGCGTTATCAGGGCCGAAGTTATACGACTATCGGAAACCCCATACATTCTGCGTGAAGAACTACCTAAGGAAAGCAAGGCCTCTAAAATTCAGATGTTCATTGACATCGTTGATGATCCAGAGGTGGAAAGGCTGTAAGGTATGGAAGCTGTGCCTTTAGGGTTTCAGCCCTTATCAGGGATATGTGACAAATCGTAGGAATTTGTCCTTTTCCCCCAAGGGGGAGCCTCCCGTGAGGCTAGGGAGGTGAGCCCACTCCGCTATGCCCTACCTATGGGTTGAAGCAAGCAGGACCTCACCGGGAGAGGCACCCCCTGTGTGAACAAGGACATCTGTTCCTATGAGGATCTCCCTAAATAATCTCCTCACTTTCCCTCTTCAGCCATATCCTACAAAGACTTGTATGAATAAGGAACAAATGTGTTATTGTGAAGCAGAAACTGTGACTATCCCTTTAAAGGGAGAATTACATTTAACTGAGACGAAGATCAATAACAGAGAGGTCGAGAGAGAGAGAGAGCAAGAGAGATGAAGGTACGTTGGGGAAGGCCCACGGCTGCATCACCTCTGCAAGGGGAGGAGACTGGGAACTCCAAGAAGCCTGCAAGTTACAAACCGGCTGGCTTAGCGGAGTCGAGGTGGTGGACGCGTGGCGTCCAGTCAGCTGGAGGAAGAAAGGAGCAGCAAGCAGTGAGTGGCCACAGAGAGCCAGTAGTGGAGCATAGGTCCTTGTAATCACACCAAGAATGCTATGCGGCTGAGACCGTGAAACAAACCGGTACCTGGGACACTAAAAGGCAATTCAGAAGGAAGATACTGAGAACGAGAGATAGGAAGAGGAAAAGGGTCCAGACGACCGAAAGAGAAAAGCCAAGCTGAACGAAATGAAAGCCCAGTGACGTTATCCCAGAGAGAGTCAGGGAAAAGCGGGGAAGTGAAAGAAAATCATAATATGAACATTCATACTCGTCCCAGTCAATATAATGGAAATATACATGTGAGGAGAAGCGAAGTGAATTAAAATCTTTATATGAACAGTCATACTTGTACCAGTCAATATAATGAGAATATACCAGTGAGAGAAGTGAACAAAAATCATTAGAAGAGAAGTAAAAAAAAAATTGTTATCAAAGTACTCATACTTGTCACAGTCAAGATAACGAAAATACCATAGTGAGAACAAGAGAAGTAACCAGGGAATCGTTATGTAACTATTCCGACTCATCTCAGTAATGACATTAAGAGTATAATTCAAAAGGTTAAATAATTGGAGGATAATCATTATAAGAGTAATCATACTCGTCACAGTCAAATTAAGGAAAGCATCATTACCCAAAAGAGGGAGCTTATGAAAGTCCTGAGAGTAAAGATAAAGAAAGTTATATCTTAAAGGATATATACCCTACAAAGAATTAAAATAGTCAAGCAAATAGATGAGAAAGAAACCTCAACAGAGAATCACAATAAGGTTGGATACATTTACCATGGGAAAAGGGAATACTAACTTTTGGAAATAGAATTAAATATCAAACAAATAACAGACACTGACAAGGTAAAAGGTACCAGTACATAACCAAGGAGACCACCTCCTGGGAAGAACCAAAAGTGTAATGAAGTGCTAAAAGATCTGTGTGAACTGATTAAAGAAGTCACAAAGAACTATTTGAAGAGCAGTTATTGTCTAGAACTTTGTGAGGAGCAAGAACCAAGGAAAAGGGAGGCATTCTCCTGTCATTAGTTGTTAAGATAGTGGTAGGCTCAATTATGGTTGATAGATTCTTTTATGACATTCACTAATGACTGACGAGCACCTTAAGTCGTTTGTTAGGTAGGGAATATGCCATAGAAATAGGGAGAGATAGGGATTAACCTTTTATGTTATAAATACATATTAAGAAATGTCTAACAAGAGTCTGTGTCCTTCTGACCCACCACACATACCACAACAAGATAACAGGATCATTTCCCACCCCTGCATAATAGGCATCCAATCAACCCCCTACTCACCGCTGCCCACCCGAGGAGGGCTGGAGGTAGCCGGAACACCCCACTTCCCACATATTAAAGGTACGGGTTGATGGGTGTTACCCTTTGGGCCATTAAAATGATTATCACTGGTGTACTGGCATCACACTAAAACACACATATACATGTCTCTACAGGGTCCACGTAGATGCCCTGACAAAAGGCAACATGTTTTATACCATTGGATCACTGAAACGTGCCAGCCAGGCTTTCTGATGAAGTCCTCTCGATACCTCAAAACATAACTTTGATGTTAACGCTTTGGGAGATCCTAATCTAGAAAAATGAACTCTAGAATTTGAAAGGAAGAAAAGTTTGGACACACTTGTGGCAGACCCCTATTTAGTAATATCAACTCTTAGATATTCGAGAAGAAGAAAAGAAAAATAATTTTGGACATAATATTTGTGAACCACTGAATGAGTGGTATATGTTGCCTTTTACTTACTTATCTATTCACCTCTAATTATCTTCTCTCTTTCACCCATTTTCCACACCATGTGAACTTTCTAATTGCTTTAATGTTTTCGCCTGGCATCAGCTGTTCTGCGCGCTTCGCGCAATGACGATCCCTATTACAGCTGTGCCTCCTTTTTCTCCTGAAGGTAAGCCACTGAGACTCACATCGCCAGCATTGCCCCAACATCATGGCAATATTAAATTTCTGTGTGCGAGCGCTACTGTTTGCCATGGATGGAATGCTCTGCAAAATGGAAGTGCTTTGTTCACTACGGTCACAGATTGCTGTTGACCGTTTAGCACCTGGTTTTTCATCTTGGTGCCTTACAATCCAAGGGCACATCTGTTCCTCCCATACGGCACTCAGCCAATTCAAAGGTGACGGCTCGCTTGCAGCACTGAAACCTGCTGCCTTGACTTCCTTCACCGTGCCTCCCCATCGGCTTCTTTGGTTCCTTCTTCAGCCAATGGGGGGCACCGGGAGACGAGAGCCGGCCCTTCCTCAAAGGCCAGCATCGAAGGCCCTTGCCTGCTCTCTGTCTGCTTCAGGTTTGCTTCCTACCCCCCTCTGGTCCCCTGTGATGTGTGTGTGTGCCCACCGCACCTTTCTGGTCCCCCGTGATGCTTGTGTGTCCCCCCCCCCACTCTGGTCCCCTGTGATGCGTGTGTGTGTGTGCGCCCCCCACCCCCTCTGGTCCCCTGTGATGCGTGTGTGTGCCCCATGATGCTGTCCCCCTTGATGCATGTGTGCGAATCCCACCCAGCCCCCCCTCAGGTCCCCCGTGATGCATGTGTGTGCACCCCTCTACCCCCCTCTGGTCCCCCATGATGCTTGTGTGTGCCCCTCACCCCCTCTGGGCCCCCATGATGTGTGTGTGTGTGGCCCCCCACCCTCCTCTGGTCGCCCGTGATGCATGTGTGTGGCCCCCACCCCCTATGGTCCCCCATGATGCTTGTGTGTGTGCCCCACCCCCTCTGGTCCCCCTTGATGCATGTGTGTGCGCCCCACCCTTCTGGTCCCCTGTGATGCTTGTGTGTGGCCCCCAACCCCCCTCTGGTCCCCTGGATGCTTGTGTGTCCCCACTCCCCCCCTTATGTCCTCTCCCCTGCCCCCCCTTGCCTTCCGTCCCTCTGCTTTCCTGCCTCCCCTTCCCCCTCCCCTTCACCTACTCACTGCAGGAGTTTTATTGACTCATTGCCAATGCTTGGATTGTCTCCATGGGCACATTGACTTTGGTTTGCACCTTCTCAACTCTCATGCTGGACCTCCCTGGATCTGCTGTACAGGTTGGCCCTGAATCATGCTGTGCCCATCGTCTTCCTGAAATCCCTGTCTACATTTTTTGTTCCTTGCAACACTGTGTTTTATTGACCTCTGCAACTGTAGTTCTCCCTCCGCTCTGCTTCTCTTTTCACTGTTTTACTCTCAGTTCTCTCCTCCTCTCCATTCTACCTTCTCCCTTTCTCCTCCCTCCCTTACTTTTTTCTTTGCACTTACTCTATCTGAATTGCCCTTGTACTTAGTCCGATAGCAACAATTGTTTGTCTCCCCTCCTGCCATACTTGTTCCCCCCACCCCCGTATCCAGGACTATCTGAAATGTCGTCAGGCCTAGTATGATAGTCGCTTTTTTTGTTCCTCTCCTTCCCTCTCCCTCACCTCTTGTATTATTCCGGCTCTACCAGAAATGTCGTCAAGCCTAGTACAGTAGTCGCCTTTCTGTTTCCCATTTCCTTCCTATCTGTGTCTTAGCGCTTGCACTATCTGAAATGTCGATACGCTGAGTACGATAGTTAATTTCACATTCTTGTTGTTCATGGCCTGTAAGAATGTCATTGTATTTTCCCTTGTTCCCTCCCTTGCCTTGAAGCGATTTGAAACACGTTGTGTATAGGCGCTATTTGTGAACTGGAAACAATCTAGCGCAGAACTTCACCTTTTTCCCTCATTTGCCACCCTCACTTCATATAACTTCGCAGCGCACGTGCATTCGTGAAGTCCATTCGGAAGTCTGAGAGCGTGGATTGGCTAACTTGGGTAACTGCAACTAACTTGGCTACGTGTTTACGTGGTTTTGTGAACTGGAAACACTCTAGCGCGGAACTCCGCCTTTGTCCCTCCTTGACCACCCTCACTTCCTATAACTTCACAGCACACGTGCATCTGCGCACGTGCATTCGTGAAGTCCATGCGGAAGTCTGACGTAGGCTGCTTTGCTGCTTCTCTTCATATGCGCTGAAGTCTTCAATTGATGAACATTTATTCCAGAAAAGCGATCCTGCAGTTCAAGAGAGAAACATTATTTGGGAACTGACATTGTTTTCTGTTTGTTGCAGAGCGTGGATTGGCTAACTGCAACTGACTTGGCTACTTGGCTATGTGTTTACATGGTTCTATGAACTGGAAACAATCTAGCATGGAACTCTGCCTTTGTCCCTCCTTCGCCACCCTCACTTCCTATAACTTCACAGTGCACGAGCATCCGCGCGTGCTCATTGTGAAGTACATTCTGAAGTCTGAGGTAGGCTGTTTTGCTGCAATGCGAGCAGCGAGTGTCAATATCAATTAAATTGTATTCAGTTGATTGTGGCATCTACCAAGTACTTGTTGGGTGTGCACTCTTAATTATGGCTGTAAATGCAACTGCATCTGTACTCTTAACATCCTGGAGAGCCTTTTCTGGAAAGAAAAGTCCTGGGCCTTCCTCAATCTGTTCCAATACCAATCATACGATGAGAGCAAGGTCTTTCTTCACTTAAATTGATTGTTCTTTGGAAGAGCTTCTCCCTATTCAGCAAATGCTTTGCGTCCAGCTGACCGGAGATCTTACAAATGCTGCGGAAAGAAATAACAGCCTCTCCAACATCTATGCTACAACAATGGCGAGGGAAAATCTGCTCCGTATTGAAAGAAATTGGTAGCTCACTTGAAGTTTTGATCACTAACCCCTAAGCAATGTTAAACGAAATGAAGAGAATCAGACTGGATCAAAACTCTCGGATCTGCAGAAGGGTATCAATCACTTGCACACATTTCTGGAGAGTTACGTCGATTGGTCACCACCTGTGATTATCTGAAGCAATTTCCTGATAAGAAATTAAAAGAAAAATTCTTGCAAATCTGATTTAATCTCCAACCGACGAACGAAGTAAAATACATACGTGGCCTTTGTGTGAGCAATAGCTGTGGTTTTCTAGCTCTCATTGAGAGACGAACCACCTTTTTTCACCATCTATTCACTGACTTTCAGAAACAGGATATGGATGCATGTTTGCCAACATTGATTGCTGGGAACAAAACGAGCCGTGTGATTGAAATGACAACATTTCTAGTGCCTTTGTTTGTTGATGTGTAAAGGCGTTTAAGCTAGCCTTGCAACGAACGGACTTTAATTGTGAAAACGCTTTGAGCTCTTAAAGGCATGGTCTACTAAAAAATGTTATTGTCCCTACGGGTCGGCCATGTTTTTTTAAGCCTAAGTGGCTCAATTTTGGAAAACTTTCCTATGGACCTTACCTGAGTTTTCGTCCATTAAACGCACGCGAAAACAAGCACCAGTGAGCCGCTATTTTCTGATAATCCTATCTTTTCCCCGATCGCCCTGGCTGACCTGCTTTTGCGGCACTAAATCAATTCCCCCGCCCCTGAGCCTAACATTATCAAAACATTCATATTCCCCGCCTCTCTCCATGACGTTACTGTGCTGCGTAGGCAAACACGCCCAGTCGTCTTCTACGCGACCTCACACAGAACCCGGAAACCAACACAGATCAACTCACAACACAGCGTGCCACAATTTGGAATATGAAACTGTACTTTAAAATGAAACAGCAACATGGTCCATTTGGTAAAGTACATTTATTTGACATTAAATGTTTAGAGAATATTCAGCAATTGCCATATGAACTCCGAAAGCCATTTATTTTCTTTTATCTGTATCCGCAATAACTGTTCCGTTTCATCTTGAGTCACGCGCTGTTCCTTTATGGTACACAGGGTGTTCATTTTCGTAAAAAGAATCACTTTGGAAGCACAGTGAACCACAAGGCTGTTCCATCAACTAGGCACTAGTCCAGCCTAAAGGTTGATATGTTGCTTCTAGCCACTAGTACAGCGTAAGGGCATGTGGGCCCTTGGCGATCGTCCCATAATATGGTGATCATGCTCCAGTTGTTGACACAAAGCTGCAGGTGTCTGCTGAAGAATCCATCCGCCGGTGTCTCAAACAGATGGCAGTGGCAGAATGGTATCAAATACCTGTTATGAAAACAAAAAAATTATAATTAGTCTCGCTAGCCGAACTTCGTTACTATTACTCATTTTATTTATTACGGCCGATCAGAAACTATTTGCTTGCAAGGATAGTTCAATGGAGTATGTTCATCTCTAAAATCAATGCGAAAAGTAACGAGATAAATCGAGGCCAACACACAATGATAAACGACAGTTAGTCTACATGCGTGAGGAATGATATGATATGGCATTTGTAACGCGCCTATACTCAAGTGTTTCTATGCGTGATGAGGCAGGTGGGGAACAAGGGCAAACAGACAACGATCCTACTAGGCCAGGTGTCTTTCTGTTCGCGCATGGGGAAGGGCTGTACATGGTTAGTTGAATACAAATTAAATAATAGGGCCAGCTGGTGGCAATTGCAAGGTAAATGTCGGGAGAAGGGGCTGAAGGATACAGAGACAGTCCCGTAGTGCAGGTAGGCAGCAGGGAAAAGTGGCTGGGCCAAGGACCGAGATCGGTGAGACCAGTGGACCTGCATGCCCATGTGCCCATTACGAACACGTTTTACCTGCTTTTCCTAGCTCTTCATTCATTCATTTATTCATGCATCCATTCATTAAATCTTCATTCCGGTATAAAAGCGTGTAAAGATTTACTTACATTATATTTGAAATTTCCATTGTGTCTCTTCGTAATGCAGTCTGTAAAACGGACCGTGCTCTTGACAACGATTTTTCGCATACTGAACTAAAATGAAACTCGGTCTAGTTTCTGAATTTTCTGCCTTATCGTCTCTTACGTTATTGCGCACTCCCTTCAAATGTAGTTCTTTCGGCATGGTCCCTGTCTCAAGGTCAAAAAACAATAGACCCTTATACTTCCAGTGCGACTTGTGGGCCTCATCTGGGCGCTGTCCTTCGCATTCTTTATTTGCAACATCACATAGTATAGGCATCTGTGAGAACTTGAAGTTTAGAATCCGTCTATGTAGTGCGCCTCAATGTGCAAATGCGAACTGGCTTCTCTCCCAAATGCCACGGCCCGCTTGGCTGGCGCGTTCTAAGTGCCCCAATTTTGTCCCCATTGTCTGCAAGCTTTGCAGCCCAAATTGAGACATTTAATTTTTGGCGGAAGGTCAGGGAAAGTATAAAGTACCACAGGAGTTACAAGTAAGATTTATTGTTTGTTTGTTATATTATTTGCAATACGCAAGCCTCCCCTCCGTTAACAGTGCGCAGCATTTACATTTACATGAGATGAGACATGAGAAAAATATATACATAGACATATGTGAGGTGAATAGAGAGAATTCAAAGATGACACCCAGCTTGTTCGCCACCCATGATGGTGAAGGTAGGGGTTAGGTTTACAGGTACACTGTACAATAACATTTATTTACAAAAAGACAATCGTATTGTAATTATTTAAACTGGGATTTGTACTTCACAATCAGCTGTGCATCGGGTGGGCATGGCACAGTCGCAATGTGCGGTGGCAATGGATCACTGCTCTGCACAGAAACGTCCAAAATTCCATATCTGTGCTTCTCTAACACAGCAACAATAAGGCCTTTCACAAAGTCGAACTGCATTTCATCATAGACTGGTTTGATCACCCATTGCTTACTTCGTTTTGAAAACACCTTGTGTAGCGAGGCATCCTTACTTTACCCCTAGTCCTAGATTGTTCACGTCCGACATTGCTGTTATGGGCCAAGACTGCTAGTAGAGTGCAATGTTTCATGCCCCGAAAGCTAAAATGCAAGCGCTTTGGCCTGTACTTTAGGCACATATTGTGGAACACCTCCAAATCTCCTGTGTGACAGAATTCTGTCAGTCCTCTCAAATCTCTTGATAGAGTTTTGTCGAAAACAATCTTCTCAATGGCTTTGTGTGTTGGTGAAGATGGAATCAACCACTTCTTCTTCCGTGCCTCCTCTGGGGACAAAGGGCCATGTTCACATTGGTGGAAATGTTCATTTGCTGTCCAGCGGTGAACGTTGGTACAGTGGTGCATCAGTGACCGCCATTTTTCAAGTAGTATTTCCACTGACCCCTCACAAGTTTTTGAGCTCCACCAAAGATGGTTGGTGATAGAATGTGACCACTTCAAAATACTTTCAAAACCTTTTTTTTTCCCTGCAGCCGAGATTTTCTTATTGATTGATTTAGCAAGATGCCATACGTCAAATTGATGTTTAATATGTGGGAACTGCTCTCTCATTGTCTTGGCAATTGAAACGTGTCTATCCGTGGCTATGAGGTCGATGTGCATTCCCCTTGATTGTAGATATTCCACTGATTTTATAAATCCTAGTTGTTCATGGCCACTGACGATGTACATTGTGTTACCTGCACGACCACCGAACTCACAATTTTCTTACTATCCATGTCCTGAAAGTGGTAAGTGCAGTACTTGGCAGAAAATCCAGGGTTGTCGCACTGTCCATCGCCGGCTAGCCTGAATCGTTTGCCTTCGAATGTACTTGCTAGAGACAATTGTTCAATTTTCCAAGCATCACTAATGGCCGGAAACAGGTAATCACGTTGGTATATGTAGTACAGTGCTTTAGAAATTAAATGGAGTCCCACAAACTGAAAGAAAGCCTCTAACTTTCTAAATCTGAAGCCACTAAAAAGTGATGCAGCTGCACACAGTAGATTGCCTGCTGGCAGTTTCCCCAGCATCGGTTGTGCAGACCATGAGAACCTATGATTTAATCTACAGGCGGCATTTATTTTGACGTTACTGCCTTTTATTTGACGAGTCACATTAATCAATGGCTTCCCACATACTTTCCCTCTAATGGAATGCACACATTTCAGCATACTTATAATTACCATCAAACAACTGTTGAATACAATGTATTTGCTCTCTTTCATTAGACTGTCATCCTGCGTCAATGTTGTTTTGGCCTGTGACGTTGTGGAGATTTCAACACATTGGAAAGTAATATCGCTGATATCAAGTTCTGATGCGTCTATGGATGCTGCGGCTGGTTCATTCTCTGTCATTTCGACATTTGATGGGAGAACACAACAATGTCGACATGTTTTTTGGTGGCAAATATTTGGCGGGTGTAGATTGTGTAAATTGATCTGCAACTACTTCAGAGCTATCTTCAATACATTCAATAACATCTTCTTGTGGTGGTGCGGTCGCACTGTAGCTATGGTCCAATGCAACTTTGCTGTAGTCTCCAAACACAGTTAATTCATGTTCTGGCCATTGGACATGAGCATCTCGAGCCTGAACATGCCTCGCCTCAATTAATAGTTCCTCCATAGTGTACACGGTCTGGCAAGCCACATCTCTCATTCGCTTCACTGTCTGTGTGTGTATAGTTCTGACACCCACGGGTAACTGGATGAGAGATTGGAAAAGGGATGTTCAGTTTAAACACAAGATGGAGTGTAGTAGAATTGACTGGAAAAAAACATAAAATAGTCCCCAGCACAAACATTTTTTTAAAGTTATGAACTGTTTGTAACTAACCTTTTTTTGTTTTTTTTTCTTTGCAACTTTTTTGACTCGACCTTCAACATCTGCACGCTGTAGCTCTGATTCGTTTCCGCATGTCCTCCCTTCCTCTTGCGCTGCAACGACTATATTTTCTGTATCCGCATAGACAGCACGGAATGAGGCTCCATCGTCTCCCTGAAACATAGTACTTTCATTACTATGTATCAAAATATTTTTAGCATAAAACACACGTGAGGACGAACACACAGGTACATCTCAATAGCCAAACACGATTTAAACATTGTGTGCAACAATCAAACGACAAGTATTCGACCAGTGATGATCTATTTCGATCGAACTGTCAGTATCCATACCTCTGGCTCTGCATGGACTGCCATGAATGGTTGTTTTGGAGAGGAGGCATCTGCATCTCCCTGAAACACAGTACTTGCATTAGTATGCTTTTCAATATTGAAAACACAACACACACTTGGGGTTGACGGCACAGGTACATATAAAGAGATAACCACAAATTATGCATTGTCCAAAAGAATCAAGGAAAATCCAAATATGATCACATTTCATCGACTTATTTCAACAATTCCTTTACATCTGCATCATCTAAATGAGATGTTGTGATTGTGGTGGAAGCTCTGTCGTCTCCCTGAAACACAGTACTTGGATTAGTATGGTTTTCAATATTGGAAACATAACACACACTTGGGGTCGAACGCACAGGTACATATAAAGAGATAACCGCAAATGATGCATTGTCCAAAAGAATTAAGGAAAATCTAAATATGATCACATTTCATCGACTTATTTCTCCGATTTATTTACATCTGCATCATCTAAATTGGATGTTGTGATTGTAGTGGAAGTTTCGTCATCCCCCTGAAACAAATCACTTGCGTTAATAGGGAAGAAAGTATAGCAAATGGAATCACGTTATATGATCACGCATGATGGAGCTGTCAGTATCCATACCTCGTGCTGCTGAAGAATATCTATGGATGTTGCAAATGTAGTGCGCACTTCCGAAAGCTGTTGCGCCGATTCGTATACGCATGGTCCCGCTTCCACTTCCCCTGGAATTACTTGAATGTCAGGCTCTGCATCAAGTGCAGGGGTTGACGCTCCATCAACTGCCTGAAACATAGTACTTGCATTAGTGAGGATTACAATAGTGAAAACATAACACACACCTGGGGTTGACAGCACAGGTACATATCAACGGCTAACCACGAAGGAAACATTGTGTAGAACAATCAAACGACAAGAATTCCAGCTCTGATGATGACGCTCGATGGAGCTGTCAGTATCCATACCTCCAGCTGTTGAACATCTAGAAATGTTGAAGATGTGGCGGACGCTTCAGCATCTCCCTGAAAGACAGTACTTGCATTAGTATGGATAACACTAATAACTGAAAACAAACACCAGTGGACGATAACTAAGGTGTATATCAATTGGAAAGCACTAACCAAACATTCGGTAAAATGATTACACGATAAAATAAAAATATTACTTGACATGCATAAAACAGGACTGTAGCGGATTAGCCTAGTAAGATTACCTGATACGCGCTAGAAGTGGTTGATAACTGCGACCACGTCAAGGATGTAGAATGTTCTTGCTTCAGATTCAAGGGATAGTCAAGAAGTTGTAAAGGTAAATTAATGATTGATAATGAAATGCCAATATTAAAAATAGCCATGTAAGGCGACAGAATACTTGAAAAATGCTCAATACATCACAGTTCCCTGTTCCCATATATATACATTGCGTTTGTGGGTTATGAAATCGAAAAAGAATATATTGGTAAATGTCATTATTCAAAAAACTATACACTCATATCAATATCGAAATTATTACAAGGGATAGAACACCTACAATATCAATTAATCCGTTCGGATACCTACACACTACCGCAAGGCCTAAAGCTAAATCCGGACACTTGACTCACCGGTGGCGGAATGTGGACGAATAGAGTGGGAATAGCTTTTTCGAGCAATTTCCGTGTCGTTCGCCGTTTATTCTTCTTTGTTACCCAAGATTTTGTGTACATGTCCAAGGAAAAGTGGCGGCTGTAGATGCGGTATCGATCACCCCTCTTGTCCTGTAAGACTTGTTGGACTCTACTTTCCAGCTCATCCAGTGGATATCCGCAATGTCTGACCCATTCTCTTATTCGATCAACAGTTTTCGGGAATACATGCATTGTAGTGCCTTCAGATTTAGCATGGGTCTTCGAAGGGCAACCGCTAATCGACCAGGCAGGCATTGTTGATAAATCTGAAAAGTAAATATCGACATTATTATACAATCTTCAAGAATAAAGATTTGATACAAAAGTAAATGAATCATACAATGATCAATGCAATGTTTGTTTTGGTCGCAGGAACTATACCAGTTCATTATGTGCAGCTTAGTATTTGCATAAGTTGCAGAAATGTATAAATGATGTGACTAAAAACTGAACATGTGACTCATCCCTTGGATGTTCTGTATTGCACGAGAAGGAAATATGCTTACATTATAGACTGGACCCCCGAAGGGTGCAATTCGATGACAATAGACACAGATGAAAATAAATAGATTTGATAGCATAGCAATGGAAACTCAAGTCAGTAGCAATGAGACCAATGAACCTAGCACTATTGTGTACTCAACTCGCAAATAGATAGAACTAAAAATCTGCGAAATATGAATAGGATACATGGCCTTACCTTGACCAACAAACAGTTGGATTTAGCAAGCAGAGCAGTATGTTGCAGGAGAATAGGTGGGTGGCCACAGGTAGCACACTGATGGGTTTGCTCTAAGCGGTCACAGAAGTTCACGGATAGCACGACGACGAGCAGATTAGCGTCGATCTCAGTGGTTGCCAGGTAACACGTTCAGGAGTTGACTTGCAAAGCACAAAGATGTTCTCATGAGACATATCAAGTGGTTTATAAAGTATTAGAAACAGGGGTATGTTTGTGAATGAATGACGTATGTATGTCGTGGTCTTAGGGGGGCGGCCTGCTTCAAGGGGAGGCCTGGCTGGAGACACGGGGGTCTGAGGAGGCCATGTGACCGATGGCCCCTTGGCGTGGGACACCTTTTGAAGTGTACATGTAGTTTGGCACCTTGGCCTTTTGCGCCCCCGACAGCCCCCCATGCCAGCGCGCATCCACCGGCGTGACCCGCCTTTCATACAGGGGGGTGGGATGGATGGGCCTGTGGCGTGCAGATAAGGCACAGGAAGACTGCTAAATGGAGACAGACTTATGTGGATTGCAGGGGGGCGGCCTGCTTCAAGGGGAGGCCTGGCTGGAGACACAGGGTCTGAGGAGGCCATGTGACCGATGGCCCCTTGGCCTGGGACACCTTTTGAAGTGCACATGTAGTTTGGCACCTTGGCCTTTCGCGCCCCTGACATCCCCCCATGCCAGCGCGCATCCACTGGCGCGAACCGCCTTTGATAGAGGGGGGTGGGATGGATGGGCCTGGGGCGTGCAGATAAGGCACAGGAAGACTGCTGAATGGAGACACACTTATGTGGATTGCAGGGGGGCGGCCTGCTTCAAGGGGAGGCCTGGCTGGAGACACGGGGTCTGAGGAGGCCATGTGACCGATGGCCCCTTGGCGTGGGACACCTTTTGAAGTGTACATGTAGTTTGGCACCTTGGCCTTTCGCACCCCCGACAGCCCCCCATGCCAGCGCGCATCCACCGGCGCAACCGCCTTTGATACAGGGGGGTGGGATGGATGGGCCTGGGGCGTGCAGATAAGGCACAGGAAGACTGCTGAATGGAGACACACTTATATGGATTGCAGGGGGGCGGCCTGCTTCAAGGGGAGGCCTGGCTGGAGACACGGGGTCTGAGGAGGCCATGTGACCGATGGCCCCTTGGCGTGGGACACCTTTTGAAGTGCACATGTAGTTTGGCACCTTGGCCTTTCGCGCCCCTGACAGCCCCCCATGCAAGCGCGCATCCACCGACGCGAACCGCCTTTGATAGAGGGGAGTGGGATGGATGGGCCTGGGGCGTGCAGATAAGGCACAGGAAGACTGCTGAATGGAGACACACTTATGTGGATTGCAGGGGGGCGGCCTGCTTCAAGGGGAGGCCTGGCTGGAGACACAGAGTCTGAGGAGGCCATGTGACCGATGACCCCTTGGCGTGGGATACTTTTTGAAGTGCACATGTAGTTTGGCACCTTGGCCTTTCGCGCCCCTGACAGCCCCCCATGCCAGCGCGCATCCTCTGGCTCGAACCGCCTTTATATCAGTATATCGTTGCTTATCAATAACAAATGCCACATACCGGAGATTCTTGTGAGCACAGACCCACACTTCAACCGGTGTATAATAGTGGTCAAGACCCTAAGGCCTGTATAATCCAATGGGAATTGTTAGTATAGACATATGTGTGACTTTTATAGAGACATAACCCACTGAAAGACTTTGAACAAGTGTTATTTAGTACATGCATTATCGTGAATATGTTATGTTAGCTTAGATAGATAGTGACCACCCTGCTTCACAGCGACCAGACCTTCACCCATTCAGAGCACAGATGTCTGACGTCCATCCTTGAATGGAGACACACTTGATTCATTTAAAAAATCGAAACAACCGTTGTTAAAATATATGTGGTGTTTTATTTTGTATCTTATTTTCATGACACAAAAATACAAGACTTTAAAGATTATACAGGTCAGGTTGCAGCACAGCGAGAGAAAATCCCCTGTACTGACCGCTGTCATTCGGGAACGTTTCTCTAATGGCACGAACGGCACAGGCGGTATCACTCTTCGAAGGCGGTGTCCAAGCCTCCCGTGGAGCCACCATGTAAAGGAACGATAGGCCACTAGCCTGTACCACCTGTGAAAAGGAATGAAACAAACTGTTTTTAAATGACCAAGATAAGTTTAATAAATTTTTGTTGTCAATGACAATTCTTGAAACTAATGGCATTCTGCATGGACAAATGCTATCTAGACAATGCACACTATTGAATGACTTACATGCGTTACAATGATATGTAGATGTAATTATGGATATAGTAGAAGAACATGAAATAGGAGTGGCATGACAAGCAGAGTATACATACTCGTTACTCGGATTACGAGGACGAACAGTTGCGCAAAGTTTGTGCATAAGCACCATCATTATTCTCAACACGGCCCGTGTGAGGCAGGCTGCCCTGAAGTCTGGCAGCTCGGTGATGCATTGCGGTCATGGCTCGCCTTCCGAAATGTAGGCCAGGCATCCCGAGTTTTCTCGGCAGCAGCAGTTCCCGTCCTCGGTTGGCATTAGCTTGCACCGATTGCATGTGCACCAGGTGGAGACGCCGTCCATTCAACTAGGCCCTGGCTCTTCATCTGTTGATTCGTCCTGCCAACTGCCGTCCAAATCCCCATCGTTTTCGCGTGCTTCCCTTTCCAGTAGTTCCTCCTCGGTATACTCGGGCTGATACATGTAGGGCATTATTGTAGCCATTGTGTGTTAAACAAACTAAAATAATTTATAGCGGTGGTACTGGTATCTGTTCACACGGGCTACAAGCGGCGAAGGTAGCTGACCAGAGCACTGAAACGAGTCACAGAATACTCAAAGTAACACAGAGAGAGGAATGGAATCGAAAATCTGCTGCTGTGTGTTGTGAAACGGTCTTTTTATACTTATTGAGGAAAGAGGCGTCCTGCCATTTCCATGGCAACACGTCATTAGCTGAAGCGCAGCGAATGTTGACACGAGACGTGCTTTGGCGTTGGGAAATGGGCGGTACGATTCTGCTGATGACAGGCTCAGGGGCTGGGGAATTGATTTAGTGCCGCAAAAGCAGGTCAGCCTGGGCGATGAGGGAAAAGATAGGATTATCAGAAAATGGCGGCTCCCTGGTGCTTGTTTCGCGTGCGTTTAATGGACGAAAACTCGGGTAAGGTCCATAGGAAAGTTTTCTAAAATCGAGCCACTAAGGCTTAAAAAAACATGGCCGACCCGTAGGGACAAGAAACATTTTTACTAGACCATGCCTTTAACAGAACGATGGACAACGTAAACAACGGTCCTCCACTGCTTGGTTCCTCGTGTGAAAAGTACATTTCTCTGTCCATTGGACCGGATTGTTTGTATTCATTTTGTTTGTTTGTCTAGAGTGGTTGTAGTTGTTTAAATGTTTTGTAATGTTGTCTTATCATGTACATTTTTGTTTTGCTAAAATAATTGTTTCAATTTATATGCAAATACATTTTTTTTAAAAATAGTGTCTTCAAGGGGGTCAGATCCCTCAGTATTCTTTCCCTCCAGCCTTCAGTCATAATCACCCCTTTCAGTTGCAAATATGAGAACACAGACAATTTACCTATTCCCAGCGCCTCTTCTAAGTCTGTTATTGGGATACATTTGCCATCTTTCAAAGGTTGCCCAATTCTTTCCAAACCTGCCTTGAAACAACTCTGGAACCTTTCCGGATTTGAAATGGCATTTCTCACGCCCGGTACCCACAGGTCACTCACTGGAGAGGACCTTGTTGTTATTCCCTTCATCTCGGGGCCTTGACGCCAAATATTCCGAATAGTCCCTAAAATGGGATGTTCTCTTATCCTTCGAGGAAGCTTTCCCCTTGGTACCCATAGCCATTCCCACAGATGACAAATGTCCAAATCTATCCATTGTACGTCCCTTTGGTCCCTCAAATGGGGAATTAAAATTCTCAGTTGGACGGCTTTGTAGTATAAATATATGTCGGGCAGACCTACACCCCCTCTATCTTTGGAGAGAAGAAGAACCTCATGAGAAACCCTGGCCTTCTTCCCATGCCATAAAAACCTCAAAAGGTGCCCTTTCACGTCGGAAAAATACCCATCAGGAATCCTAATGGGTAACATCTGAAACAAATAGTGAATCTTTGGGAGGAAAACCATCTTCAGAGAATTAAGTATCTCGAGCCAAGAGATGGTCAGTTGACTCCACTTCTCGAAATCCTTGTATAGTCTTGACATTAAGTGAGGAAAGTTAGCCGTGTATAATTCTAACAAATACCTTGTGACATTGATCCCCAAATAACGAAGCGTGCCAAAACTGACTTTCATCCCAAAAGCTGAGAATCGATTCGGCCTATATCATCGCCCCTTGTCCGATCTAGCGGGAATATGATGGTCTTGCTCTTATTGATTTTGAATCCCGCCATTTTCCCATATTGTTCAATTAAACCAATTGCAGCTGGTAGTGATATCAGCGGGTTCCATATATGTAGGAACATATCATCAGCACTGGGTTGGACTGGTGCTATCGGTAGTTTGTCCGTTGGCCGAACGAACTTGAGGACCTGGCGGGCCAGTGTTCATCAAGACACCCCTTGGCTGTTTTTTTGCAGATGTTTTTTTGTTGAAATTGTTTCTGTGGGGGTGCGTGCCGTGATGGAATTGGGCTGAGCTGGCCCTGGGCACTGCAGCATTCATCAAAGCAAGGTAACAACGTGTGTATGTTTACACGTTGTTACCTTGCTTTGATGATTTATTTTTTAAATTGCATCCAGGGACCGCCACTGGGCCACCGTACTGCGCTTGCGGCCTCGCCTGCCACAAGCGTGCAGCCGTGTGGCCTGGGCAATTGCCGGGCATCCGGGGCCTGGCAGGCGTGGCTGGCGCCAGTCAGCCAGGCCATGTGAGCAGAGATAGAGAGACTATAAGTAGCACTTTTGTCAATTGTCTTGAATCTCGAAACAATTGACAAAAAGGGCTACTTATGTGCTATCTTAATCTAACTAATTGTAGGGCCGGGGCAGGCTGACTGCTGGGCTGGGCTGGCTTGAGGCCATAACAAAAAGTTTGTATAATCTAAGCAAAGAAAATGTGGTCGGAAAGAAGGTTGTGGGAGGAGGAGGGGTTAAAGAAACAGAGGGAATGTGAGACAACAACAGTAGTACTTCTCCATTAAGTTGCTTTCAACTTTGCAGGAAGTAACAACAAATGTGTTGCATTTGCATGCAAAGTTGATAGCAACTTGGGCCTGGGCCGGGCCCTGGGGCTGGGGCATGGGCGTAGGACATGGGGAGTGCAGGGGGGACAAATCCCCCCCACAATTTTAAGTGGGGGGGATGTAATATTTTTTGTCCCCCCCAGAATATGTGTTTGGTGTGTCATGCAGGGATCTGTTTTTGAAGTGGGGGGGAGGGGCTGCTTACTATGTAAGCGGCCCTCTCCCCTCTGGCCCCTAAAGCATGGGGGCAATATCCTGGGGGCAGAGTGGTGATCATCTGCCCCCAGGGAAGGGGGGAAAACAAAAAAAAAGGATTTTTTTTTAATGTAGTTTTGGGTGGGGTGGGTGCGGGTGGGACCACTAGCCACCAGGGATTTTTGCAAGGGGGGTGGCCCTCTCCCCCCCACCCTAGGTGGATGGGGGCACCTTATGTAGCCCTCCCTGGGGGCAGATTCCCTAGCCTGGGGCAGTATGTTTTGACCCCCCCTGGGGGCAGATGGCCACACACATGTGCCCATCTGCCCCTAGGGAAGGGCACAACAAAGATATATATATTATAACTTGTTTTGGGTGGGGGTGGAGGGCCCAGTAGACCACCAGGAATTTTTGTGTTTGAAAGGGGGGTGGCCCTCTCCCCCCACCCTAAGTGGATGGGGGAACCTTATGTAGCCTTCCCGGGGGGCAGATTTCTGCCCCTAGGAAGGGGTACATGAGATGGCCCCATCCATTTGGGGTGGGGGGAGGCCACTGCAAATATTGGCAGAGCCACCCCCCAAGCATGGGGCAGTTCGTTTTGCCCCACATATGTTCCCATCTGCCCCTAGCAAAGGGGCAAAACAAAAATAAAACAAATTATAACTTGTTTTGGGTGGGTGTGGGGGGCCACTGAACCACCATGGATGTTTTTAGTGGAAAGGGGGTGGCCCTCTCCACCCCACCCCAAATGGATGGGGGGCATCTCATATGTAGCCCTCCCTGGGGGCAGATTGCTAGCACAATCTTCCTCTAGGAAAAAGGCAAAACAAAAATAAAAAAATGATAACTTGTTTTGAGTGGGTGTGGGGGTTACTAAACCACCATGGATGTTTTTAGTGGAAAGGGGGGTGCCCACGTGTGTCTTCTATTCGGAAATGCATGGGGTTCTCTGTTTTCCTTGGTGGCTACGACAACCTAGGCCCAAATCTGTAGGTTGTCCACATGAGCAAAATCTGCTTTGCCGAAAGGCTTGGGTTTTCAGTGGATAGGCCTTTTCCCTTTTCTCCGTGGTGGGTGCATCCACACATGTGAGGTACTGTTTTTTGTCTGGACACCTACCTGGGCGCAAAGGGAAAAGGCTAACCCACTTCAAACCTCAAGCCTTTCGGCAGAGCAGATTTTGCTCATGTGGACAACATACAGATTTGGGCCTAGGGTGTCGAAGCCCCCAAGGAAAACAGTGAACCCCATGCATTTCCAAAAAGAGGACACCCGTGGTGATCCACATGGGTCTGACTTGCACGAATCGCCCCAGAATGTATTACCCACAATCCCCAGCAAAGTCTGAAATTTGGTGAAAAAACTACAATTTTCAGACCCCCTCTTGCCACCCACCGAAACACGCCACCAACACCACATGTCCTACCTTCCCACGTTCCCACAGGAGTCGCAACATTAACGGTACCTCACATGTGTGGGTGCACCTATCTGGGCGCAAAGGGAAAAGGCTAAACCACTGGTAACCCCCAAAGGGTTTGGGGAGACAACCTACAGATTTGGGCCTAGGGTGTCGAAGCCACGAAGGAAAACGGGGTACTCCATTCATTTCCGAAAAGAAGACACCCGTGGGAATCCACAGAGGTCTGACTTGCGCGAATCGCCCCAGAATTTATTACCCACAATTCCAGACAAAGTGAAAATTGTGTTTTTCCCACCAAATTTCAGACTTTGAAAGGGATTGTGGGTAATAAATTATGGGGCCATTCGCGCAAGTCAGACCTCTGTGGATTCCCACGGGTGTCTTCTTTTTGGAAATGCATGGGGTTCCCTGTTTTCCTTCGTGGCTTCGACACCATAGGCCCAAATCTGTAGGTTGTCCACATGAGCAAAATTCCTGAAAATCTGCTGTGCGAAAAGACTTGGGGTTACCAGTGTTTTAGGCTTTTCCCTTTGCACCCAGGTAGGTGCACCCACACATGTGCTTACCGTTTTCGTCGGGACACCAGTGAGAATGCAGGAAGGTAGGTCATGTGTTGTTGGCTGCGTGTTTCGGTGGGTGACCAGAGTGAAATGTGCGGAAATTGTGTTTTTCTTTGTCATTTTCCCGATTTTCCCCCAAACTATGGAATCTTTCCCTACATAGTTGTTGCTGACCTGCGTAAATCACCCCTTGCTGAACTTCGAATATTGTCTACTTTTCAGAAATGTATGCCTTTCTGGCTTCCCAATCAGCTTTCCTACGCTTTTCTTCCATTCCGTCCATGCATTTCCTATTGGACAAAAAACGCAAAAATCGCCTACCTCTCACAAAATGGATGATTAGCATATCAAATATGTTACTTTGGTTTCCACTCAATCTGTTCTTGAAAGCCTGGAAAATGGCGAATCCAGCACAGCAAACCATGTGTTCTTAGCTCTTACAAGGAAAACACCACAGGCTTCTTGGTACAACATTTTATTGGCATTTTCTGAAAAAACCCCAAATGTTCTCCTTTTTGGTTATTTTCTCTCACCCCCCTACAGCAAACTAGGATTCCTGGGTGGCATTACGACCGCCTCCATGTGGGAAAAAAGGGGCCAACTTTGGCCGAGATATCTCATGTAACAAAGAAGTTACAAGGGATTGAATGGCGACATACCGAAATCACCAAAAAAGGCCTTGGAACTGGGGGGGAACTACTCATGGCAGTTAAGGGGTTGAGACGGTAAAGCCCCAGAGGAGATTGCATTTGTAAGGTAGCTCAGTTAGTTAATGCTCCAAATGTAGATTGTGCACAGGAATATATAACACCTGTGTTCAGCACCTGGCTTAATCTTCCGGTGGGATAATAGGCAAAGTGAATGCATTCAGCTTTCAATGCAACACAGCATTTTCCAGGTCAATTGGTTCAGATAAAGTGGTGGAAAACACTATTACTGTTGCTTTTTCTAATTGGCCAGGTTTTCGTGCATTTTCTGGGTGGAGTTCGGGAGCCGAGTGGACACACCAGGTCCCCCTATATTTCCCGCTCCACCAGACAAATGCAGCCTTACTGCCAGCATGGATTCTCATGCTGGAAATAAGGAAAGGGATTCCTCTGGGATCTGTTTGGAAATTAAACCTGGTAAAAGCGGGCAGAGTCCAGAGGAAGCCATTGTCAATTCCGCCAGCAATCGCTAATTGAGCAAAGTATTTACACTCTTCCAAAGTGGAAAAGCAATGTGATTTCACCTGCCTTTTACGCTAAAATCTTCCATTTTGTGGCAGAAAAGTAAAAACGTGAGCCAATGGAAGTGGTCCACTGCATGCAGTTTACTTTGCACCTTGATGCTTGGGGGTTTTGCATGATGCTACACATGTAATAAATAAATAAATACATTTAACATGACCCCAGATAAATGGCAATTCGTGATCAGAATGAGTGAGCATGGCATGTCGCGGTAAGAGGGTTCCCTGTGCTTTTTGAGTGCGTTGGCAAATGCCCTTAATTGCCATCTCGCGTTAAGCAGGTGCTTAAACCCATCAGTGTAGATTGTGCAATAATAAGTCGACAGAGGTATTTCAAATGGCCAATTTCACTCTTTGGGTGACATTCTCAGCGTGGGCCACTTTTCTCTGCGGAGTCAATTGTGCCCACCCCGAGGAAGAAGTGTGAAAAACCCACAAGGGTTGCGCTGCTCTTTCTGTGTGTGTCTTCCCCACAGGGCGACAGATGCCAACTCAGACATGGGTAAGTCACAGGTGGCAAGCCTGTACCCCAGTTGATGTGGCAAAGGATTCCAGACTTCTGAGGCTGATAACATTAGTAGCATTGAGTTACATGCCACATGACAGGTATGTGTGATAAAGTTGCAAAGCAGAGCTGTTAGTTGGCTAAAGCCGGAGGCAATGTCTGCCCACCCTCAAAGGGTACGTACAACCAAAAGTAATAGGCCCCTCCCCCCTTCATGGATGTAGGGGCCAGGCTCCAAACCAGGGTAAGAATGCCGTGCAATCATCCATGCCCACGAGTAGGGTACCCCTCGTGCTCCAGGAACCCTGTTCCTTTCCAGGTGATACTAACATTATTTAAAGCCAGAAGTCTAAAAGATAATCGCTTAATTGCAGCTGGAAATTAGCTCCTGGCGTGATCAAAATGTCTTAACCAAGTGTGACATCATCCCCTTCATTTATAAGCAATATGTGTGTTCTCGCATTTCTTCATCCACTGAAATACTGTTAGAAACAAAGGCAAGAGTTGTGACTCTTGTTGTAGGCATTTGGAAGGCAGTTGCCAGCCTCTGGCATAATATACCCATGTTCTTCCAATATTGGCTAGCTGTTGCCCTCTTATGGCCAGGTAGAACCATCATGGCAGTGAATGGCAAATGCCTTTCCCCTGCAGACAGAAAAGCGGAACTAAGAGGCCAATTCAAGACACGGAACAAATAGAAGTTAAGACAAACTGCAGCTGCCATTGCTTTGTTAGGGAGAATATGTTGAGTGTTCAAGCAAGGAGGTATGTATTAAGCAAGCAAGCAGTGAGACAAGGGAGAGGCACTCTTGAATAATGTAACAAGGCAGAGGACCCATGCTCTGCCGTCCTAGTAACATATGAGAGAATCAAATAGATCAGGCTTTGCAGCAAATGTTAAACAAGAAAGGAACAGAGTCCAGCTCTGCATTCAGAATAGCAAAGGCAAAGAAAGGCTAGGCTCTGAAGCCAGCATGATATGGAATAAGAGGGACCAGACTCATCGTGCGAGGCTGGCCCGGCCCTCGCATGGGGTGCTAGAGGGGCAGCCCACATAGCGGGCTGGCCCTCTGGCCACCCCCCTCGGTCCACATACACCCCACCTACTAGCCATCCCCCGGGACCGACACATCTGACCGCGGACCTGGGGAGTGCTTATAAGGGGGTGGGCTTGCGATCGCTCATCCTCCTTGTTTGCTGTTACCCCTTCTCCCCCCAGAGGACAGTCAAAGCAGCAACATCACACACCTGGTCCCTCTAGTCCCATAACAGGGCTTACTCAGAGGTACAAACATGATTCTGTGAAACCCCCATCCTTCCATTCCAAGAGACACACACGTCTCCTTGCCCCACACAAAAAAGTAGCAACTTGCAGTTGGTAGAAAAGGCTGCAACTCCTTTATTTGGCAGGAGTTCACTTACAGGTGATCTGCCTCTTAACGAGCTGGCATCCTAGCTGTGGCCCACTAGGAGTAATTGTTATTTCCTCTCTCTTACCATGAGCTCATAGTCAGATGAAAAATCCAGAAATGCAACATACAAAGATATGGGGCCTCATTACATGGTAGGCGGTAACCGTTGCTGCCGGTACCGTACCGAGTCCGCCATGGTGAATGGCGGATTTACTGCCACATTCCAAGGTATGTGAGGGCGGTAATTCCCCATTCACCATGGCACTTCCCCATTCCCATTTGAGCTCCCATAGGGCTCAATGGGAATGGGGAAGGCGGCAATTACGGTACCACAAATTGCAGTACCGTAATTGCCTCCAAGGTCCCTTTGCGGCCCTGTTCAACGGCTGGTAAAACCAGTCGTTGAGGTTGGGTCCCGCAAAGGGATCTCGTAGTAAGGCGGTAAGGGTTTACCTGTACTGGTACCCTTAACGGTAACGGTAAACCCTTAACGCATTCCGTGTAGTGAGGTCCATGTTCTTTGCTGCTGCATCCTTTAATTTACTTGTTTTCTTTTCTTCTTTTCTCTTGTTTTATACAGTGATATTTGAAATTTAATATGTACTGCTATTTTAATTCTAATTTTGTGAAAAGTCGAGTTCTTTGACTAAAAACACAATAAATAAAGCAAAGTCCCCAAGATGTCCACTGTGCCCCCCAGATTGTATGCGTCTCCTACGCCCCTGACTGAGACCGCAGGAGCGCCGGCAGCACCCCTGCCGGCCGACCCTGCCGCGCCAAGTTCTTGCTTCTTGGGCTGTTTGGCACCCGCACCACAGTCAGCTTCACCACCGCACCTGCAGTGCCAGCTGAGCCACCTTGAGCAGCGGCACGGCATCTGCTGCTGTGATCTTCGGATTTCGGACCAGGGACCACCACCAACCAACAAATAAGTTTACTTGCGCCAGAAACCTCTTAGTTTCTGCCCATATATATGTTTGCTTTGGTTCCCTCTGACGTGTTGGCACCGCATAAAGCACTGTGTAAGACTGGAACTACAAACAGCCAATTGCATAGGTACGCAGCGGGGGAGGTGCGGGCAGCATTCCTAGTGCACTCAGAACAGCCCGTCGGTCTTTAGAGGATGCTTTATTAGGGTCACGCTGCAGGACCTGGAAAAAGATGTGACTCTTTAGCGAGTTCACAACTGGCTGTAATGTGTTATGTGAAGCCAGTCTGCCATCTTCTTCCTCATGCCAATGTGTTCCCTCTTCCTGGGACCCAAATATCTCTTCACGGGCCTTTCCAACAGGCGACGAACAAAACTGCTTTTCAGAAATGCTCTCCAGTCACCTGCTTTCAGCTGATAATTTGGTCTCTTCTTCCCGTAATAGAAGACAATGGAAATGTGTCAGGGACCTCGTTCTATTGTGTAATAACTCTGCATTTCTATTGAATTGCAAAGGGAACATCGGTCTATTATTAATGTTGTCATTCAATGTAAGGCACACGAGTTTCGGTTTAGACCGTTTGTACGAAGCAAAATTTCTGATAAACTGCTATTTTTAAAAATAATTAATGTGTATTTGCTATTAGGTCGGAGGGAGTCGGACCATTTCAAAAGTCACTGTTTACTATCAACTCGGTTTCCGATCATTCGAATCATGTTAATCTGTGGACTGTCACTATTAGGCCCTGGCAGGTCCTCTTTGTACCCACCATGGATGAGATCTCCATTGCATGTCCTCCTGGCAGCTACAGTACAGCATGTGTGTTTGTGTGTGTGCAAGTATTAAACTGGTGGCACACTTGCAGCCTTTACACACTTAGAATGCACCGGGGGAGTGTCACAGATGTGTAACTCGCCAACTGCCCTGCCATGTTGGGTCGGACTGGGCCATAAAATTGCCTCGGGCCTCAATGAAAAAGTGGGCAGTGGCCCACAGTTGCAAATGACTAATCATTCCTTTTGTGACACGGTTGGAATAAATACCAAGGGTTCGTTTTTTGATAAAGTGTGATGCAAATTGTGCATTTTAAAGAATTTTTATTCACCAACATTGGTCAAAACTACTAGCCTCAGAGTGAATTAAACTCATCAAACTGGTCCAAAGTGGCCCACGTTGACCAAAAACACTGGCCTCCACCAGCATTTTGTGTTTTTGGTTCGGCCATGGGCCTATTGCCAGTCCCGAGCCTGGCTGACACAATGAAGTAATGTATGGGGTAAGAAGCTGTTGAATACAAATAATCATAGCGCCCCCTTTCTCAGTGGCCTTATTATTTTAAGCACATATCCCAAGTTACCCTCACTTGGGGGAGTTGACCGTCAGCTGCTAGTGGTTTTCGGGGCTCAATTGTTAAGGCCTACAGCTCTAAAGTCAACTCGAGCCCATTCTGGTAGAAAGGGTGGTGGATTGCAGCAGCCTGTAAAGTTCTCTACCCCTCTCTCTCAGCCCGCCCACGTGTCATGACATACCACCAATAGTCTCCACACTGCACGGCTGCAAGAGGACGTCATATTAGAACATGTTCTTTTACACGCAAACAGTGGCGGTCCTCTCAAGGCCTAACCACCACTTTCTTTCCTTTAAATCTGACCCGCACACCTTTGCCTCTCTGCCCTGACTGCCAGCGAATTTGCCATCAATGACGTTGCTGTTGGAGCGCGGGCCCAAAGTACAACTGTAGAGACCGAATGGATATCAAAGATTACCTGAGACCAGGTATTTAAGTGGGCCGGGTCTGCCGCTTTGCAGACCGCACAAAGCTACACACAAAATCCTTGCTCAGTCCTATTTTTCAGACAAGATCAAAGCTTCCCGTTTCATATCACTAGATTTCCCAGAGGGGCTTCTGGTGTCCGCCTGCTGATTCCTACTTCATGTCCCTCTCTGAAGGATCAGCCCACTCAGCTCACCTAAAAGTAGAAAAAACAATTTGTGTTTTCAACTGAGTGTTTTGCCGCTAATAGTCGATCAGAAACCACTGTAATCAGAATAGTTTTCAAACTCCTATTCAGTTCTTCAGACATCTTATGCTTTTACATTGTGGGCATGTCTTTTTTTTAAATATTATGTTCTGAATTAGCTCTGCCACCGACCTGACCCGAGTACAGAAAAAATATGTCTCCTTTTTGTCGACTTTGCCAGAAAATTCCCTCCTCCAGTGCCTCTTCCATGGGCATTGTTTTTTTAATGATTTTTCTGCAGCGCACAGCCCCTTGCCCGGGCCCTCCCGACAAGCCACTCCGCCCGCTCACCCATTTTCTCACTGCAGGGATGACGTGTGAAAATATTTGTAATCTTAAACCAGGAGACTTATCCTGGCTCCCCCACATGCCAAAACTGTGTGATCTTGGGCATTTCATCTTATCTCTCTATTCAGCAGTCGACGCATTTTGCAAAAGGCAGTGCATTCTCCATTGAGCATTATAACATTAGATGTTTTAAAAAGCTGAAAGAAACTTGGCCATTCTGTTCCTCGCGTAATTGGAGGCTCACTCATGCAGGACCTAGGGTACACTGTCACTGAATGTGCAAGAGGTCGAAACACTGAACAGGCTACAATTTCAGTTGGCACTCAATTCATGAAGCTTATAAAAATCCTAAATAATTATTTCGCAGTGGTTCCCCTTTCTTGGGCCACAACCTTTGCAACAAGGCCAGCTGAACATTTGTCAGGGCTCATGTCAATATGATGTTTAGGGCCCCCCTTGTAAAATAGTCTGAGGCACCCGAGGGTGCTTAAGTAATAATGGATAGAAAGAAATGCAGCAGGCATGCTAATCGCTGGAGGTTATAATTGCTCTTTGTCAAGAAGGTGCTATTGTGGAGTCTGCAACGTGTGACTTAAGGTGACTGCAGCCAGCAATGGCAGCTGCTACCGTTCATGTGCAAAGCACATATTACATTTAATCTATTAAAACAAGTAACGTGTGGCTGTGTACTAAGAAAGCCAACCAGGCACAGCTACTCAGAGGCCCCCCAGAGGCTTGGTACCCAATTCAACTGAAAGAGCTGAAAGCCCCTGATGTCGCCCCGGCCTTTTACAATCCATTAGGGACGCCACTACCTTTTTCAACCCACCTAAAGCAATGCCTGAGTCCACTAAATAAAACTAAAAAGATCATTACAGCCTCCAGGCAGGAGCTAAGCAACTCAGTCACCATGGTCACCTTTACGCTCTCACTGGCACCTTACACTCTAACAACCAAGACACACCCAGCAGCTGCTCCATGACTCCAGTGCAGTGCTTTAAGTGGGGTAAGAAATTGAGGGGGGGTCATTTGGGGGCATGGCTTCCATTTTGGGCGTCGCCTAGAAGTGCACAAATCATAGTAAGGTGCGCAAACAAATATATAAATGTATTTGAGCATTTATATATTTGTTTGCGTACTACTATGGTTTGTGATTTTTCAAGCCTTCTTTTATATACATAGCAATGTTACATATTTCTATGTTTATAAAAGGTGGCTTGTAAGCGCACAAACCATGGTAAGTTACGCACGCTTCTGTGCTTACCTTACTATGGTTTGTGTACTTTTCAAGCTGCCTTTTATAAACGTAGACATTTGTAACATATGTCTATGTTTATAAAAGACGGCTTGAAACGTAGGCATCTTTTATAAAGCGTTGAGGACGGACAAAACCCAAGGTGGCTTGGTCCGTCGACAAAGCTTTATAAAAGATGCCCTGAATTGTGTACGATTCAAGCAGTCTGTTATAAACATAGAAATATTTCTACGTTTATAAACGATGGCTTAAACGTACACATTTGAAGGCATCTTTCACCCTCTGCGAACCAGAGATCACTGAGCCCAAGGCGTCTTTCACCCTCTGCGAACCCGCGGGCTCCGTGATCTAATCTGCATATTAGATCATGGAGCCCGCGGGTTCACTGAGGGTCAGTGACCTGGCGAGGGAAAAATAAGGGACTCTAACTTCCTCTGATGGCCCCTCAGATGACGCTGTGCCTGGCTGTCACTTCTGTCAGCTTGCCTGACGTTAAAGCGACGGCGGGCGCAGCTGCGGCGGGATAATGTGTCCTGCCATGGCGTGGTGGGGCTGGGCTCAGCCCCACTTTTTGGAGACTGCCGGGGCCTGGCCCCGGCAGCCCTTGGCCCACTTAAAGCACTGCTCCAGTGGCATCCACAATAGACTCACCTCTCACATTTGTCATGTCATTCCACCAGTTGGTTTCCCACGCCTACCCCTGTTCATAGGATGTCTGTCATGAGCAGTGCCTTAAGTGGCACTACAAATCAAGCTGGGTCTCATCGAGAGAACGTGGCATAACAGCGGGGGTCTTGATGGCCCGATAGGCCACGCCCCCTTGACGAGCCCCGGCTGAATGGGCTACTGGCACCCCTGCCAGGCAGCCTTTTGTAGAGATTAGCACCCTCTCCCCTATTGGGGAGAGGGTGCTGATCTCTGCATTTATTTTGTATAGGCGTGCCTGGCAGGGGACAGCGCCTCGCCTATTCAGCCTTAATGGTGGTGCTGCCCCTCGCCAGCTGGGGAGGGGCAGCGTCACTATTAAGGCTGAAAGGGTGAGGACACTGGAAGCAGAGGCCTTTTTCCTAAAGACTGAAACTCCCGCGAAACGGAAGCTTCAGTATTTGGAAAGCAACGCCTCTGCTTCCAGCGGCCTCATGTTTTCTCCATAATGGTAGCGCCGGCCCACGTGCATCACTTGATTAAGCCATAATGGTGCGGCACCACCATTATGGCTGAAAGGCTTTTTTTTCTGAAGCCTGAAGCTCTCGCACATGAGCGAGAGCTTCAGGCTGTAGAAAAAAATGCCTTTTCGTGTAGTGGCCAGGGCTACCAGGGGAGATTAGTGGTCCCCGGTAGGGCCCTGCCTCAAAACCAAATTTCGGAGCCTGCCGGGGCGCAGCCCCGTCAGACCCCGGCCCACTTAAACCCCTGGTCATGAGTAGTCAAAAGAGCGTTAAACCTGGAGCAGCCGATATGTAGTGGGTGAACTTTACTGGTCCTTCTTACAGCTGCTCGGGGCAGTGAAACCCTCTGCCTTAACGCTGTTGAAATAAACAAGTCCACTCATTCCGGATATATTTCTTGCACGTCATCGAGGCTTTACACAAAACATAACATGCAATAGACACATGAACCCTCCATAAGTAGCATTTTCTGACGCAATTCACGGATGATGGTTTGAGGGCCACTTTTTTGAGGTGATGGCTGGGCCACTTTTTTTGGGGGTGTCTAGGCCTATTTCTTGTGCCAGTTCGACCCTGCATCGGTATTTAAACCTATTTTATATTCTCCCCTTCCCCCTATGACTATCCCCTTCACTCAATGGTCCTCTCTCAACTTCTGGGCCAGGGGCTCCAGGGGTAGGGCAGATAGTATGGGTGAAAGGGGGCAACCCTGTCTCGACCCCCTTCCCAATTCAAACCACTGTGAAAAGCTTATTTACAGCCAAAAAGACCTTCGGAGAAGAGTACACAGCCACGATCCCCTGCAGAAATGTGTTCCCCATCCCATACTTCATCAATCCTGACCTGAGAAAGTCCCACACAACCCTGTCGAAGACCTTCTCTGTGTCCACTGACAGGAGAGAGAGGTCTCCCGGCCCTCCCAAAGCTTTGTTAATCAGCTGTAAAGACTCCCTCATGGTGCCCGCCCCTTGACGTCCTTTTATAAAAACCCACTTGGTCCGGATGGACCAAGCATGCCATAAACCCCTCCAACCTTGCGGTAAGGACTCTTGTATATATTTTCGCATCAATATTAAGAAGCAAGATTGGGCGGTATGAACCACAAGTTCGAGAGTCTCTACCTTCTTTAGGTATTACAGAGATAAGGGCATGAACAAATGACTCAGGGGCCCTGCTGGTCTCTAATTAATTTGAATAGTTCAGTCAAATAGGGAAGTTACACGGTCCCAAATGTTTTATAAAAACCTGAGGTAAACCCATCCTCACCTGGGGCTTTGCCAAGTTGCAAACGTCCTACAGCATATAAAATGTTTTCCCGTGTGATGGTAGCATCCAAAGTACCCGCTTCTTCCCTTGTCAATATTGGCATACAAATCTCTACAAAGTAGGTTTTGGTACCCTCTGCATCCTTCCGCCTCCCCTCATATAAGACTTTATAGAAAAAGGCAAAGGCCTCCTGAATTCCCTTTGTTGTCACTACCGTTATGTCCCCCTGAACCTTTACCTCTGTGACCTGCCTCTTCTCCCGCTTTCCCCTCCGTCGTGCCGTGAGGAGCGGGTCCGCCTTATCATCCTTCTCATAATATTTCTCTTTAAAAAAATGAAGAGGGCGAATTATCCTCCCCTCGTCCAGTAGTCTCAATTCCTCTTTTCTCCCTTGCTACATCTAACCAATCATCCACCCTTCCATTTGACGTCTGTGCTCATCTTTCCAGGATTCCTATCTTCTTTCACAATTTATTCTCTATGAAAAGTCTCTCCCTTTTTTTCCGGGCACCTTCCCAAATCAGTAAACCTCTCTCCAAGTTGCCTTAACCGCATCCCACACTATACTTCTCTCTACCTTCCCCGTGTTGTTAAGAAATAATTCTCTGATTTCCTTTTCCATCTCCTCTCTAAATACCAAATCCATCCAAAGGGATTCATTACATCTCCACCTTAGATTGTCATGGGGTGAGAATCCTGAAGCCCCCCACCCCTCCGGCAACCATCTGTCACAGGGCATTGTTACTGCTCTCGGGGAGCTGCGCTATCCCCTGCACATCCATCCAGGAGTGTCCCACATCTGTGTCCTCGAAAAAATGAGTCTTTCCATTGTGAATCACCTTGAGCTTCGCAGGAAAGATGAGCAAATATCTTAGGTTCGCCCTGCGTAGACGTTCCTTCGTGGGACCAAACATTGCTCTCTGCTTTTGTACTAGCATCATGTAGTCGGGGTAGATTGCGATCTTCGCTGACGCACGTACAGTGATCCCTCCTTCCCTGGAAAAAGCTAAGATCCGCTCCCTGTCCTTATAATTCATAATTATTGCTATCAAGGGACTCGGCGGGGCTCCTAGAGGAGGTCTCCGGGCCAGTGTTCTGTGCACCCTCTCAACCGTGAAACCTTGGTTTATCTTCGCTGGGACCACTTCCTGCAAAAATACATTTTCAATATAGGTGGTTGGGTTGCCTCCTTCCTCACCCTCAGGCAGCTGAAAGATCCTGTTATTGTTCCTACTCCTTCGTCCCGTCTCCTTTCCTCCATACTGTAGGGACGAGATACAGAACCTTTTTCAGCAGAAACACTGGACTCATGTTTTAGGGGGAATCTATACGCAGCACTACCTGTTCCGCAGCCAAGGGCACACTGCCTACCAGGTCCCGACCTGTGGTGCAGGGTAGGCCTCAATCACCACCGCTTAGCGATTGTACTGGTGGAAGCCGGTCCCAGCTCGGCAAGTTCCACGATGCAGGCACGTGGCACAGAGCAAAACAGAATGGCTGCCGGGCCAGACATAATGGCGGCTCACCCGACGCCTTTTCCCTTTGGAGACTAGGCAGGGGAAAGAGCGTCCAGGTGGGATTGGTCAACCCCTGTCACTTGCTCCACATCCTATCCACCCACTTTGCGGGGGAGGTAAACTTCGACCTATGCAGCAAGACAGGGCATGCCCAGGACACAGCAGCCTCAGGGCCCGACCCCTATCCCTATACCACCAGGCACTTCTCTGGCCTGTGAAGACAGGTTCTTCGAGAAGTTCCTTGCACTCATGAGGTCACCACAGATGAGTATCATCCTCAGGCATGCGATTAGGGACATGCGCCCTCTTGTACAGCAGCAAGCACCCACGACCCTCTGCCCTTGGTGCAGTGCACCCCCTGGCTCCTTTGCCAGTGCCAGTGCCAGTCATGACAGCCCCGGCCCCCATGCCTGTAGCAGTCACGGCAGCCCCGGCTCTACTACCACAGCAGGGACCGGCACTGATAATCAGCACACCACAGCTGCCCACACCCAGCACTCCTCTAGACCCGCAGGACACAACAGTGGACACAAACAAGGACGACCCAGACTCTCCATCGTCAGCCAAAGCTTTTCACAAATGGCTGACGGGCCTGGCTGAGTTCTTAGGAATCCTGCAGACACAGGTGGAGCAACCGGAGGTGGGGGTACTGGCTGAAGTTGTCACGCTATGCACTACTGCTAGAATGGGAATTCCACTTCAGAAGGATGTAGTGGCGCTTCCCAAAAAAGGGTGGCTCAAGCCACACTCTACCCAGCCTACCAATAGGCGTCTCGACGCTAAGTTTAGGCAGATGGAAGGGGACCCCCTCTTATTGTCAGCGCACCCCCAAGCACATTCCTCAGTGATAGCAGCAGCATCACTGTACTCCAAGCCACAATCGTCCTCAACGACTTCAGCCTCGGCACTCCTGGGTAAGGAGGAAAAGATCTTGGAAGGGGTTCAGGAAGAACATTTATTCCAAAACTATTCTACACCTGCGCCAGTCCAATGCGGATGCCATGTTGGCAGATGTCAAGCAGAAGCTATGGCGGGAGATTGCTGATTTCCTTCCAGAACTCCCTTCTCAAAGCTCACTTCAAGGCTGGACTGACTAAGGCCAAAATAGTGGCACAAGACATAATGGAGCCTACGGTGGCCCACACTGACACTTCAGGTCATGCTATTGTATTGCCACTTACATGAGAAGGATGGCTTGGCTAAGGGCGACAAAATTCAATCCAGACATGCAGGAACGTATACTAGACTTTCCTTTTGAGGGGGGCGAACTGTTACATTTGACAACAGACGAGGAACTCGATAAGGAAAAGAATAGCTTGTAGACTGTGAAATCCTAATCGATCCTCACCAAGTCCACCCCTAAGCCCTACAGCGAAACGCACCAGCGCTCGGACAAGGGTCGGTCCTTCTGGGACTTCAGAGGCTTCCAGGAGAGACGGTCCAGGCAACTGGACAGATCCCCTAGCCAGCACAGGCGCAAACAGCACAAGGTGGCTAACAAGGGGTTTTTCCAGTCCCCCTCATCAGCCCCAGCCTCATAGGGGAAGAAATTGTGACGGGCCCATCCGCATCCACGAGTCTCCGGTGGGGGCAGGTTTGCCCTTCACACACACACCGCTGGCAGACAAGGTTCACGGACCCATGGATCCTCTCGGTAGTATCCATGGGCTTCCGGCTCCCCATCCCTCCTTCTCCTTCTCCCCTCCGCTCCCGCAGATTGGGAGAGCAACTCTGTTGGCAGAAATACGCTCGCTAGGTGAGAACCAGGAAGTGGAGGAAGTTCCAGCCTCACAGCGGGGCATGAGCTTCTATTCACACATTTTCGCCATACACAAGAAGAACCATGTTGGCCTGAGAGTTCTGTTAGACCTTTCCACCTTGAACCTTTCCCTTTCCCTTCCCCCTCCAAAGGTTCAAAATGGTTACCCCAGCACTCATAGGATAGACATTGAGTGTGGGAGACTGGATGTGCTCCCTGGATCTGAAGGATGCCTACCTACATGTCCCGATCTGGGAACCCCATCGGTCCTTCCTGAGGTTCAGGATCATGGGTTTTCACTTTCAATACAGGGTTCGACCCTTTGGACTCAATTCGGCCCCCAGGGTCTTTACAAGGCTAATGAACGCAGTGGCAGCCCTACTCGGAGCACAGGGCCATCACATTTATCCATATCTAGACGACTGGCTAGTCAGGTGGTCCAGCATACGGCCTCTCCCCTCATGGATACGCTACATGACCTGGGATTTTCCATCAAACTCAAGAAGTCACAGTTCGTACCCACGCAGAGTCGGACCTTCCTGGCCTTATCTGGAACACAAGCTCCGAGAGGATCTTCCCCTCGGCAGACAATATCACAGTTATCAAGAGTGCCACTGGGCATTTTCTCAGCAGGGCAGTGACCTCGGCATGGTGGTACCAACACCTTCTGGAGTAATGGCTGCATGTCTCTTTGCAGTGCCACATATGAGGCTCAAAATTAGATTACTGCAGCTATACTTCTCAGCCTCCTAGAGCCAGGAGAAGGGTTCTCAGGCAGAGCAGGTCAGCATACCACAGCATCTCCACCAGGTTCAGCAACCAGCGCCTCATGTCGCCATTACCACAAACTCATCCCTAGAGGGTTGGGGAGCTACCCTAGGCTGTCACTGTGTCCACGGAGTATGGTGCCGTCAGGAGCAGTTGGTGCACATCAACTGGCTCGAGTTGATGGCCATCTGGCTTGCTCTCAAAGCCTTCCTGCCAATGATCAACGGCAAGGCGATTCTCATTCAAACGGACAGCTCCACCAGCATGTATTACATCAATAAGCATGCTGGCACCAGGTCCCCTCCCCTCTGCATACTGGGCATCGATATTTGGGAGTGGGCTCTGGAAAACAACATGCACCTGGCAGCAGTTCACCTCCCGGGGGAGTCCAACCTAGAAGCGGACAGGATCAGCAGGCTGTGCGCGAACAACTACGAATGGCAGTTGAACAAGCTGGTCCTTCAGGGGATCTTCAACAGGTGGGGTCATCCACAGGTGGACCTCTTCGCCACCAGTACCAACAGGAAGTGCCCCCAGTTCGCCTCCTGGCTGGGGCAGGGCAGGGGTTCGTTCAGCGCCGCGATGCAAATCCCTTGGAACAACATGAACGCGCACTCTTTCCCCCCAGTGTCCTGGTGCACAAGGTCATCTGCAGGATCAGGGAGTCGCAGGACCTCTAGATCATCCTGATAGCTTCATGGTGGACAGCGAGACCATGGTTCTCGGAACTACTCAGCCTGTTGGACCAGGCCCCGGCGCACCTTCCTCTGGGCCCAGCACACCTTCTCTCTCAGCAGGGAGGCACCGTCATTCACCCCGCCCTGCAGAAGTTAGCCCTTGCAACGTGGTTCCTGCCTGCACCTGTCACAGGCTAACCTGGCCATTATAAAGGGGGCTAGGAGCCACGCTACCAGGAGCCAGTACAAGAGCAAGTGGACCAGGTTTTGTCACTGGGCAGAATCAAAGGAAATTGATCTGTTGACTTGCACGTTGGACGATGTGCTATCGTTCTCTGCGCACTTTGGACACTGAGTCATGGGTGCAGGAAGACACATGCCGCACGTATCTGGTGGCCATTGGAGACTACAGGAACTCGCAAGAGGAGGTATTTTCATCCTCGAATATGGTGGTTAAGAGGCACCTGGCGGGCCTGACCAGGCTTTATCCGCCTATCAACAAACCACATCCAGTGCGGGACCTAAGTGTGGTCCTGGGCACTTTGGCACATAAGCCATTCAAGCCTATGGCGTCCGCTAGACATCAGGCTAGTCACTATTAAAACAGCCCTCCTAGTGGGCCTTATCTCGGCGCGCCGGATCAGTGAAATCCTGGCATTGGTGGCTTCAGAGCCATATACTACATTTCGTAAGAACAATGTGGTGCTCAGGGCTCACTGCGCATTCTTAACTAAGGTTATCTCCTGATTTCACCTAAATGAAGAGATGGTGTTATTGACTTTCTTCGCGGACCCCAAGGATGACGCTCAGAGGATTTTGCACTGTCTGGATGTTAGACATGCCCTAAGATACTACCTGGACAGAACCAAGAGCTTCAATAAATCAGACGCACTCTTCGTCACCTTTGGACGGTCAAAACCTGGCTGTCAGGCCCCCAAGGCTTCCATAGCAAGGTGGATGGTTACAAGGAGGCGTATGAAGTGCAGCACAAGCCTTTGCCAGCAAACATGCATGCCCACGCCATCAGAGCTATGGCCACAGCAGTTGCGTTCCAAAGATATGTTCCGTGGCAGGTTATCAGCAAGGCGGCTACATGGGCTTCCCCCTCGGCCTTCTGCAAGCACTACTGCGTGGATGCCAGCGCCAGGTCGGACACAGCATTTGGTCAGGTTGTGTTAAGGAACTTGTTTGCTTAAGAGTAGCAACTCTTCACCCTGGGGCTACATGCTGAAAGGGACAGTGAGCTAAAGAATTGGTAGAGTCTCTCCCAGTGGTTTCATTAGGCAATGTTAATATTGTCGATGCGTCAAAGGGGACTGAGGAGTGGCGCCAGTGGGCGGAGTCAGGGGAGTGCACGCTCCCAGGGCCGCGCCTCGGCACGTATCTAAATTTAAAGGGGAAGATGATTTTTCTAGTGAAAAGTTTCTGTCTCCCGTCCCGAGCAAGCAACGCTGATACAGTATAGAGGAAAGGGGACTATGGACTAGGAGTAGGTTAGGCACTACAGTAACTTATAATTTCTGGCCCTCCCCTCTGAGTTCTGAGTCTTCTACTCAATGCTCCAAATGCGCACCCTTGCAGTCAGCTTGGACAACTGCACCTGGGTGGCAGCCACGTTGGTCGTGTTTTCTCACACCTGCGTTTCCATAGTTCCTATTCAATCTGACAGGGTCTGCATGTCCTGCCTCAGCAGCCCTACATCCACGATGACAGCATCCACCTCATGTTCCAGGCATGTCTTAAGTGATGCAATAGCCACCAGGATGTGGTTTTCTCCCCTTGAGTTTGACTGCAAGGAGGCAACATCACCCTCAGTAGCCGCAGACAGCCGCATCACGCCCACTGCGTCTCTCTTGACAAAGGTCTCCATATGTGTTTGTTTCTCCTTACCGCAGTGGTGCTTGTCAGGCATTTGTGTGGGGAAGGTCTATCCACTTCCCAGGCAAGCAGACTGTCAGCATGTTGATGCAGCAGCACTCGCCATGCGCAACCGCAATCCCGGGCGCAGGACAGGTCCCCCCAGGAACTAGACACCATCACCCACCAGGTCCAGGGGCTTTATCTTCTCACACTACCCTCAAGGGTGGATCTGTAGCCGAGACTGCACAAGACCATGTTGCATTTGCTCTTCATCTAATGCCACTTCTTATAGTCTTTCAAGCCGTCTTTCGTCGTCGGCAGCCGTATGACTTCAACTGTACCGCCGCAGCTCGGACCCAAATGCATTCCGCTCTATTATGCTGCGGTTTCATAGGCAATGCGCTCCAAGAAAGGCAGCCTCACTGCATAGCTGCTGGCCATGCCCCCACATCCCTAGTTCCACTACTTTTTGTACACTTCGACCACTGCCCAGACCACCCACCTTATGGCGATTTTGTGATTAGCTTTATGTATCTTTTTCACGCTCATTTAATGATTTATAGCATCCACAGAGGGGTTGCCAATTGCAGCAGCTCAAAGGTTAACAACTCCACTGAGCAAAAAGCAAATAAACCGAGGGGCTTCAGTTCAAAGGTGTGAACCAGGGTTGACACCTTTGAATTCAAGCCCCTCCATGGAGCTGATCGAGCTGTAGCCCTCTCCCCCCTCCACACCCCAAAATGTTAGGCTGTGGTGACTCAGCCTGGCTGTCCTAAAGAGCGTGGCCAGACAGAACGGGACACAAATGACAAAGGCCTTGCAATTAATTACCATAGCAGCAGCTGGCAATTCCTATACACAGTTATGTTAAAATCAAGTCAATACTGTTGGATTTGCAAATGCTTGTTTTTAGCAGGACTTCAGTGAAGGACACTCATAGAAACTATCTTGGGGAAGGAACCCACGTTTTGTGTTTGGCAGAGGTACTGGACCTGATTAAGTGTAACAGAGTTATTCTAGGGAGGGTCTGCACTGACACCAAGCTTGCCGAGACCAAGCTTCGGCAACAGCAGTATCCCATATCCTCTTCACATGGCAGCAAGCTCCTGTAAAGCGCATTGCTGCCACAGCTGTGCTGTGACCCTCACCAGTGATGTGGCCTGTCCACCGCACTAAATGACTTAAAGGATTTAAGGTGCCAGGAAACCTGGCAGGATTACTGGCAAGAGCGCTTACTGGATCCCTTGAGCTTAAGAAGCATCTTGAGGGACCCCTTCCCCAAATAACACAGTGTTGCTGTGGAGGATTAAGGCTTTGGGAGCAACTCACAGAACACTAGTAGCGATGGACCGACTGTGGGAGCACCTCAGAGTGTTATGCGGTTTCGAGAGTGCTTCCAGAGGAGCAGGCAGTGAATCTGGTAGAAAGCTGAAATAGGAACTGGGAAGGAGGTGATTTTCAGACGCAGGTGACCCACAGTGAAGACTAAGAGCTAAAGGAATTACATAAATGCCCTGATTTATGCAAAACAATTCTAGCAGTGCGCAGCAACGGACTGGGAGTATAGATCTGGGGGACGAATGCTGGCGAGGGAAGTGCCTTCAGCATTGGAGGCAAGCCAGATGGCCTGCAGAGGATGCTCCTGTCCTCCGCTGAAGGGAGGATTCTCATGGCTCATTTGGATGGGAAGCTGAGTCTTTTTGAGATTATCGTATCGACGTTGTCATCTTTAATTAAGATACACCTTCCATTTACGTTTATAGGGATCCCACCACCCCCATGCCATCTTTGGATTTCCTCTTTCTTCACTGCACTCACCCACTATCTATACCCAACGCTTCACTCCCCAGTCTTTTAAAATTTTCTATTTTGGTACTTATCTGCCAATTTAGGCTTTGAGGGTGTTTAGCTCCACTTCAATGTCATTGTTTTGAAATGTGTGGACCTAACCCCGGAGGACTGCCCGTACACATTGGGTTCACATGCCATGACTAAAGAGTGGTAGTGAAGCAGTGATGGGCTTCCAGAAATGGACCATAAGGGTTACCTTAACTAGGGACAGGTGTGCCTGGACGCACCTGTGTGAGAGGATCTCAGTAGGGGGATAGCAGAAGGGGCGCATTTTAGAATTTAGGTAGATCAGCAGAGCTATGTGCCTGTATGTGTCTACATCCCAGTAATGAAAATGCAGGGGTTATAGCTGGGCAGCATTATGAAGGTACCAAAGCAGGAGTTGCGTAGAGTGCTGAAAGTCAGGACTGAGGTCGACTGGTAGAGCTATATTTAGGAACCCACAGAATAAAAGAGGAGCTGCAAGTCAGGACTGATGTGATTAGGGGAGATGGGATTGAGACCAAGTACTGAAACTGATGTAGCTCAGGAATGGACGGGGGTGCTCAGAAAGCTATGCAATCAGTGCCATTATAGTGCTTATAAATCAAGTGGCAGAAGGCATTAACTCAGAAGACTGCTTTGAAAAAACAATGACGGGCATTTCAGGCTCACAGTTTGATGCTATTGCTCGCTAAAGTTAGCTCAAAGGTTTGTTAAAAGTTCTCCACATCACCTCAAACATTCCTGTTTCAATGTGCAACACTCTGTACTGTTCAAGTTCTCTGTTTTTGGATAAAAAAGATGTTAAATGATGTATTTTTCGACAATAAATAATGCCGCAAAAAATGCAGTTGTGTGCCGCAATTTTTTCTTTTTTGTGCCGCAAAATTTTCCATTTCATGCCGAAATATCCTGCAGGGTCTGACTGCCAAAGCTGGCCTTGCAGCTAAAGAGTTATCTTGCAGCATTACACATTTTCAAACACACACCTAAAAAAGGAAACATTTTCACTATTTCCAGGGTGCTCCAGTTTTTAAAAGATCTCAATGCTTTTCCACCAAACCTCTTCACTGTTCGCCAGTGCAATCTTAATTCGGCATTCACTTTGATGATAGGAGCCCCGTTCGAGCCTATTGATTCTTGCCCCTTGTGCCCTGCTTTGTTGTAAAGCTGAATTCCTTGTTGCTATTATGTCGGGATCTAGGGTCTCAGATTTCCAGACTCTTTCTTGTTTTACTTTTCTATTTTCCAAGAACATTGTCACATGCTTAGGGTAAAGCCATCTTTCTTTCCAAAAGTGGTATCGTAATTTCATGTGCAGCAGATAATCCACTCACCAGGATTCCCTTCTCATCCTCACCCCTCAAAGGTAGATGACTGATTCTGCAAATTGAAACCCTAGATGGATGTTAAAATTATAATTATTAAGAACAAGTGAATACAGGATTGATAACCAAATGTTCATTGGCTTGACTTGCTCCAAAAAGGGTAAGGCGATCATCAAGCAGACGGTCTCCAGGTGGATCATCCTTTACATAAAAACATGCTGAACATCTTATGGCACATTCTTCTATGGGTCAACCAGCTATGTCTGCTCTGCAAATAGTCTAAGAAGTGTCATGAAAGCAGTGCGCTACACCCTAAAATGTTCAATGCCCTTTTAACACCATAAACACTCAATATTAACAGAGTCCCATGAATTATTAGTCCACTTGTGTATTTGATTGTTAGCCAACACGTGTTTCAATCCGTAAACACTCAAGTCTTCCTCAGGGTTAAACAATCCCAAATACAAACAATATTTATAAGCAATACAAATAAAACATATATAAAAAGTAATCGAATGCAATAGATTACCATCATTGTATAATCACATGTCACATGAGGTGAAACATCCATAAGGAATTTCAAATTAGACCAAAACAGTAAAATAAAGGAGTTGCAAGGGTTGGGGAAGAAAGTGGGGATACACAACCTTGGTCATACATTTATCCAATTTGCCATTGCTTCAATAAACTCAAAGACACCATTACCCAAACTAGTGCTCGTCACTGTGTCTTGGCATCTACATTTTTCTTTAGTGAAGTCTGTGAACATGCGTCCACCACCACTGCCACCAAACACCTAATTAGCAAACCAAATCACTGATCCTAAAGTTGGGTCCAAACTTAAAGGTAGGCATGCAAAGACAGTTATCATGTGCCAGTGCTTTCTAAGCCAAAATGTACCTCTCACAGATTTGTCAAATTATTATGGTGAAGTCATGCTCCAATTACCTTTCTCTGTTCTGTAATACGTAGCCAATTTCTGGTCCACTTGTGAAACCTAAACTTTCTATGTTGGGGATATGCACAGATGCATTAGTACTTCCCACACTGTCCTCGAAGAAATATATATAAAGAATTTGGATGAAATCACCCAAGTGCCTATTATTCTTATTAATACCATTAATCCTGGTTAAATTACCTGTGCACACGAGCCTTGATGCTCGCACTTATGAACAAAAAGTATTCTGAAGCTCCCTTTTGTTTCCAACATCAGGTCCGGTCCAAATGCTCAACGTTCTAAAAATCACCAATTAATAAACAAGTAAATCTCAATTCATGACACCCTCCTATATCGTAATTTACCCGTCACCTATGCACCCAAACATATAAACGGGTCCCTTATCTTTTAATACAACATTTGTGTGCATAATGTCAACGTTAAAACTGGTTTGATAAATTGTAAAATCACAAGAGCATTCCCACACTGAAACGACAATATGAATCAGACTTCTAGTAATTGCATATCATGTATTTATGAACGTTCTGATTTTTGCAGTATTAGCATTACTGTCCGACCATGCCCATTGCCTTACCTGTAGATGGATTTGTAAAAGTCCATCTGCCATATATTCTGGCCTGCATTGTTCCACGTGTAAACCAGCAGCGCCATAGTGTTTCTAAAGGACTATTTGTAAGTCCCTATCGCGTCAGAACATTTGTGATGTCCGACGCAGAACTTCTGACATCACGGTTACTTACCATATCAAAACAAGTTGTGCCTTATGCAAGTTTCGTAGCAAGAAGCAAAGCTACGTTAGTTATTGAAATGCATGCTATGCATCTATAAGCTAAAAGCTCCTCTGAGTTACGAGCTTGTGCAGTAAACACATTTTTTTTTTTTTTTGTGCGGCTGTTTTCTTATCAACCTTTCACAAAACAAAGTTTTTTTACAGTTTACATGTGATTAAAAACTAAATAAAATTACAAATCATACACTTCCTGTACACATACTGTTTCCATCTATGACATAGAATAACTATAATTGCATGTATCTTATTTCATGAAAAGTTCATAATGATTTCATTATTGTCTTAATAAATCATAAATTGTTCTAGGATTGCTTTATGACAATTATAAGTAAACAAATGAAAAGGGTCAATCTTCCCTAATTGATTATCCCAAGAGAATCATTAACATAACATTGTAGAGAAACCTTTTTTCAATAGAAGTTTATATTCAAAAGGAAGAGATCTACTGGTTTAGTAGCACACAGAATACACAGAACATCCCATTAATGGCTGAACATGAACCAGATGCATGGTGTTGTAAAAAATACATATTCGAGAAATGTAACTCAAATATTAGGTACCCATTAACATTGAATGGTTAAATGCCTACTGTTTTAAAGAATGAACAGGGGTTACAATAATTAGTAAAATTTCTAAACAAGGTTTTGGAACAATGGTAAACGGTGTGGCCAAATGACACAAAAGGGGTGAAGTGGTCTACACAGGTGTGTTTCGGCACTCACAGGCTATTGAATGGGCCTATCTTACACGGGCCTTCATCAGGACGAAAAGACTTGTAGAAAAAGCCTGTTCAGTGAATGTGCTGCCTACAAAGCGAAAGACAAGGGATAGTTTCAGTATTTAAAATTGTTGAGAAGGCAAGAAAATATCTTTATTTCTTATTTATAATGTATTAATGTTTGATTTGTCTTACCGTGCTATGGCGGATTGCTCTGCACGGTTCAAAGGTCAAAATTGGATGGAGATCTATAACATGTTAGATGTCCTCTCAGCTGGGCTTCGTGCTTTCAAATGTTGAAGTCCAATCCATGAATCAATAGCTTGTGTCAGAGAATGTCTAACATGATCAATGGTGTCTTAATATTACCACGTCATATCATACACCAAAGGAAGGGCTTAAATGTGCAAGCCACGGAGTAGTAATGAATTTACGGTGGTTGAACAGCGAGTCCCTACTGATTAGTGCCGCTGACGGTCGAGGACCTGTCTGTAATTGATTAGCAGGTACCTAGTTGGGGTGCCTGTAGGTTTTTAGAAAAAGAGATTTTGATGTCTGGGAAACATCATAGGGTTTAAATGCAAAATATCCCTGTGCATGTATACATATATTTTTGAGCGAAAAGTTTTGTGACAAAAAATTACGTTTGGCAAAAATATCTCTTCTATTTTCAGATTGGGTACAGGCAAGTTTTGTGACAAAAATGTACGTTTGGTTAAAAAATGTCTCTTCTATTTACAGATTGAGTACATGTATCATAGTTCTGTTGTGCATGATCTACTGCAAGTGTCATGCATCGATGTGAATCGGCGTAGTTACCTTTGTAACACTCGTCTGTGATTACAGGCGGCAGACAACGCGCATTCGGGTTACGGGCAGGAAAATCCTATGACTGCATGGGGATCCCATCTCGTGGGTGTCTGAAAAAGACGATCCACAGTAAGATGCTATATTTGGGGGATCGTATAATGGCCCCACTCGGCGCCCTCCGGGCAATTGCTTACCTTGAACATTCTTGGACTGGAGGTACAGCCGTGCAGTGGCCTGACTGCAGAAACAAAAAGTTTGTTGTAATGGCGACCGCGGTCTGCCATTTTAGGATGCGTACGTGATATAGCTCTGATTAAAGAAGGCTAATCTTAATTATGCCTTAAATATTGTTTGCACCTCGTTTAGGGAGGTATGTAAAAGATTTTAGACAAAGTCGTGGTGGCAGCAGAACATTGCTAGATGAACGGTTGCCATGGTAACCGTTCCCAACCTTGTTTCATTGCTGGGTGAGAACTGCAGGTGTGCCTATTGGTTGGGCACGTTGACAGCTGCATATAGAAAGTGCCAAAATTCGTGGATCGTGGCAAACGATCAGAAGAAATACGCGTAACGATAACGTGCTGGTGGTTTCATCACATTTAGGGGAGCAGTTCAAGAGATACCGTAAGTGTTTGCTGTTTATGTGTTTGAATCTGTGCCCTCAGTGTGGTTAGCCAATTGATGAGCACAAGTTGTAGTACCCTGTGGTTAATTGTTAATTACAAGGTGTTACTGAGTTATGTCCTGCAGTAGAGGCTAGACTCGTCTTGTTTGACAAAAGGCATACAGGATATGGATGTATGCGATTTACATGTTAGGGCAAGTTACTTGAATTTTCACAAAATCACATAAGTACATGTTGGTTAAATTAAACAATGTTATGTCGATTGGATACAAAAAAAAGCCATTGGCTGAACACACTGATTGGTGACTGCGTCAAATGTCAATGCATGTATCTGTACATTGATCATACGGGTTAATCAATAAACAGCCACAGTGGGTAATTCAGGGGCACATGGGGGGCACAAGACAGCATTGTACGTTGCTATTGTCCGTGTGGTTTACACAGTCAGAGGAAAGACTTCCATTCAACACAGAGATTCAGGCCCTCATTTACAGTGTTTAGCTTCTGGACCCATCTTTGCTAAAGTTGCATTAGGGCTTTGTTGATATCGCCCCCTCTTATTGTGGGTTTCAGTTTTTGTAGGACGAACCACATTTTATGTCAGTATCATTGTGTTGTTTCAAGGTGAAGTGGTCAACCAGTGGTTTATCAGGCACCTTGTTTCGGATACAAGAACAATGTTCTGAAATCCTGGTTTTTCCGGCTTTAATGGTCTTACCTACGTATAGTAGTCCACAAGGGCACTTTATGACGTAAATGACCATTTCGGTGTTCCAGTTAGCGTGGTCCTTCAACTTCCACTTGATGTTATTGTGTTCAAAGGTGTGTGTTTGTACTGTGAAGTTACACGCTATACAATGGCCACATTTAAAGTGACCCTGAACCGGAGGTAAACCCCAGAGGGTATTGGTTAAGGCCTTCGGTTCTGTGAAAGTATGCACCAAAGATTCTGAAGTTCTTATTCTTTTTAAAGGCGAAACAGGGCATTTTGTCCAGTGTCCCAGGATGCTTCACTAGGTGCCAGTGTTTTTTCACAGTCTTTTGGATTAGGATGCTGAGTGGACTGTGAGTGGTTACACATACAACACGATTCATGTTTGCCTAAGCTTTGGTTTCTAAGCATATTTCTCGTGGGTTGTTGGCCGATCTCTTCTTGGCATCTTTAATTGCTTTTCTGGGGTAACCTCTGTGCGTGAGTCTGCTTTTTAACTCCACCGCGTGTGATCTGAATTTTTCGAGTTCTGTACAGTTCCGCCTGAGGCGCAAGAACTGCCCTGTAAGGCAAGTTATATTTTAGGCCATCTGGATGATAGCTGCTAAAGTGCAGTAACATGTTTCTGTCCGTACATTTTCTGTACAGGTCTGTTGCAAGTCTGTCGCCTGATTTGTAGATGTGGAGATCAAGGAAATTGACGTTATGATGGTTCCATTCCAGGGTCAGGTTGATGTGTCTGTTTCGTTCATTTAGCCATTGATGGAATTGTAACTTTTTTAAAAAACATTCTTTATTAGTTTTAACAATATATAATCAAACTTACAACATTATCAATGCAACATTCATAATTCACTCCTCTTTAATTCCCTCCCCTTCCTCCTGCCCCCCACCCCCAAGACCACTGTCTGTCCATCAGTCCTCGTTGTGCCAGCTCTCAAGCGTGGGCTGCCTGCTTTGTCTGAGGTAATGTCCACCGTGCTGGGTTGGAGCAAAGGCACTGTTAGCGCTACCCACCGGTGCAGGTCTCCACTGGTGTCCAGCCTCTGTTCTTGTAGTGCAGTCTCCCATGCTCCGGTTTCGGCTGTCACCCACCTCGCGAGATCCCCCCACCACTGTGCACTGTGCCACGCTTGGGTTTTTCGGGCTCTTCCATCCCATGGCTACGCATCTTTTCGCTGTTATGTATATTAAGTCCTTGAGCTTATTCAAAGGCTTGTTTTTCCTGCTTCGTTTGTATCTGCCCAAGATGCAAGCCGCCGGTGTTTGCACCTCCACGTCGATGCCCGCTCCTGCGATTTTTTTTGCCGCAGCTTGCGTCCAAAAAACTCATATCGCTGGAAATTCCCAGAACATGTGAGACATTCCCACCCTAGGTTCGTTACATTTGGGGCATACTTGGGTTCTCACTCCCCCGAAACTTGAGATGGCTTCTGGCGTGAGGTATGCTCTATTAGTAATGTAGAACTGTATGAGTTGCAAGCGGGCGTTTCTGGAGATCTTTTTGTGATAGTGGGTTATTTTCTCCCATTCCTTGTCATCGAATTCTAGGCCCAGTTCGTTCTCCCACTTCGCCCTGCATTTGAGTTCTTTTCTGGTCGTGCCCTCCATTAGTGCCTCATAAAGTCGTGAGGATTCATGACCCCCTTCAGCCGTGTTTAGCATGGTTTCGATGACCTCGTGCTTTGTTACCGGGTTTGTAACTTCTGGCCATCTGTCCACCATTCTCCGCATCACTGCCCGTGGCCTCGTTGAGTTCAGCAAACGTTAGGATCTCTTGTTCTTGTATCAGGTCCCCCAGTGTCATCACGTCGTGGGGCTCCCATTGGCTACGCATTTCCATTTGTCCGCAGGGTCTGTTTGCCATGATTGCTGCTATGGGGATTTGTGGAGAGTATGGGTCTTCTACCCTCACTGTCCTGCAGGCACGTCTCCAAAGCTGGGTCCCCAGTTTAACCAGATATGGGCTGTTTTGTAGTGTGCCAGTCGGGACCCAGAGTAGGTCCCTATGTAGCAGCCGAGGTAGGGCCGGTTGTAAGAGTCTGTTGTCTGTTGTGGTTTCATCCGCCATCCACTTCACTACATGCTTCAGTTGACTTGCCAAGTAGTATAGTTCAAAGTTGGGGATTTTCATGCCTTCCCTTTCGTAGGGTCTCTGCATTGTCTCCAGCGCCACTCTGTGTCTGCCTCCCTGCCAAAGGAACCGTCTGCAAAGTTTATTTATTTCTCTGAAGAATGGAGGGGGGATATTGAATGGGACATTGGTGAAATTATGTAGTAGCCGGGGTAGCGCCACCATTTTGAGGAGACCAGCCCACCCTGCCACAGAGAGCGGCAGTTTCCCCCAGAAGTCCATTGATTTCTCCAGGGCGTCCTTGGCTCTAACCGTGTTGAGGATGTGTTCAGTTTTGGGGTTTCGGTGTATAGTAATTCCCAAGTATCTGAAGGAGGTTGTCTTCCATTGAAGGGCCATGGGGGGGGATCCGGATGTGTTGCCGCATAGTGCAGTGAGAGGGTAGCGGCAAGACTTGTCCTTATCAATCTGGATCCCAGTGCATCTGTGGAACCCGTCTAAAGTCTCTAGGATATATGTGTCAGGCTGCTGATACTAAGGATAACCCGGTAGAAGAACTGGAAACGTCGCTATAGAGTTCTTCCTACCAATGTACCCCTTTGTATTTCCAATCAAGCTACAAAGAGATCAATTAGCCGAAAGATGGAGATCACTGCATCCGTAGTTGGCAGGTTCAGACACCGTTGTCACCCTCGGGTTGGAGACTCCAATACCGATGACTGCCTAAATGGAAAAACCTGAGTTCAAAACAAGGTAGTCTCCCAAGAACAATGACATGAACATGAATACCAGAACCAAGCGCGAACATGAAATAGCCAGGGTGCAAGAAGAAACGAGGAGATTAAGTGTAGCACATTTAGCACTGTGGTCTATGGTGAAAACACTACTTAGGAACTCGTACAACATCCAAACTAACTCTAACACCTTGCCGGCAAGAGGACGCCTATGCGGAAGTAATCTCTAGTCCAGGGTACTATCCCAACGAAACGAGGACACCTAGCGGCTTATGCTCCAATGATCACAGTCTCTAGTCCAGGCGTGTTAGAAATGGGATGGTGTAGGTTCGCTCTAGGCAGTAGTAGAGGCAAAGGAAGCACGGCCACCCAATCAGCCGTAGCGGATCGGAAGCCGTTCCCCAGTCGATGGCGAGTGACGGATGCAGATGATGTCCGAGAAGAGAAGGCAGGTCGTTGGACAGTCCGGGGTCAGCATTGTGCAAGCAATGTAGGTAATATCCAGAAGCAGGTCAATGGACGATCCGGGGCCAAGCAGCGTCCGAGCAAACAAGTAGTATCCATACAGAAGAAGCAGTTTGATGGGCGGTCCGGAGTCAGCAACGTGCGTGCAAAAGAAGGTAAGACATCCGCAATGCAATACAGGTCAGAGGAACAGTCCGGAGTCGAGTGCTAGGGGGAGAGCAATTAGACAAGGAGGGAAAGAGGGGGTCAAGAGCAAAGGTACGAACAACAATAACCTTGATACAAAATCAGAAGCAACGAGTGCGGCAACCCGGAAGAGATTATAACGGGTGAGCGCGGTCTCGCTTTCACTTCACTCCTCCCCTGCGGATGGGACGTCACAATCGGCATGGAAATGATGCTGTATGCGTTCTGAAGCGGTTGTGGATGTAGTGGGAATCTGAACGTGATGTTTGTTTGGAAGGGATTCTGCCAGGGATATTGCCGGGTCACAAAAAGTGTAATGAGTGATTGTGGCCAATCCTGACAATATGGCAGTAGGTGTTCAGGGTTGTGTAGATATAGAAGTGTTTTGTCTGCGTACATTAAGATGAGGTGGGTCACGCCGTCTATCTCTATGCCCCTATCCCCGTATTCCTGCCGTAGGTATGCTGCTACAGGTTCAATGGCCATGATATATAACATCGGGGATAGTGGGCATCCTTGTCACGTGCCCCTGTGCAGGGACCATCTGTTGGAGTATGTTTTATTCGTGCGTACCCTGGCAGTGGGGTTAGTGTATACCAGCTGGGTCCATTTCAAGAAGGCAGGCCCTATCCCCATTTTTATCATGGTGGCGTACATCCATTTCCACCGTACTGAATCGAAGGCTTTGGTAGCATCTAGGGACGCCACTGCATATTTCTGAGGCCTGCTTTTGGTGGTGTATATGATGTGGTGCAACCTGCGCAGCTTCTCTGTGATGGAGCACCCAGGCACGTAGCCTGTTTGGTCCTGGTGGATCAGTAGGGGAACTACTCTATGCAATCTCTTCGCCAGCAGGACCGTTAGGATCTTGTTATCTACGTTTCACATGGAGAGGGGCCTATACCAGCTGCACTCCGCACCGTCCTTCCCCGGTTTTAGTAGGGGAATAATAACAGATTCCCTCATGGTTTCTGGGAGGGTGCCATTTTCATAAGCCTCATTGAACACTTGGGCCAGTAATGGAGCTAGGGCCTCCTCGTATGTCTTGTATAACTCTCCCGGGACGCCATCCGTGCCCGGGGATTTCCTGGACGGCAGGCATCTAAAGGTTTCCAGCACCTCATCAGGGGTGATGGCTTCTGCCATCTGCGTGTCTAGTTTGGGTAGCTTAATGATGTCCAAGACATCGGGCCTCATTACAGGGAAGGTGGTAAAGGTTAACGGTCACCGGTAATGGTACCGGTGACCGTTAACCCTTACCGTCTTACTACGAGGTCCCTTTGCGGGTTGGTACTTTAACGCCTGCTTTTTAGCAGGCGTTAAAAACTAACCCGCAAAGGGACCAGGTTGCTAATTACGGTACCGCAATTTGCGGTACTGTAATTAGCACCTTCCCCATTCCCATTATGCCCTATGGGAATAGGGAAGGGCAATGGGGGAAGGGGGAATTACCGCCCCGCCAACCTTGGAATCGCGCGGTAATTCCCCTTTCCTCCAAGGCGGTGCCAGTATTTTACCGGCATGGACCTTGGTCCACCGCCTACCGTGTAATGAGGCCCATCGTCTATTTCGATGTCCATAGGGGATGTGGAGCTGGAGTAGAGGTCTTGGTAAAACTCAGAGAAGACTGAGTTTATTTCTATCTGCTTGTGTGCTGTAGTGCCATCTGGTTTGCAAATGTGACAGATGGGTGTCTGGGGGGTTTCCCTCTTATAAAGCCAGGCTAATAGTTTCCCAGGTTTATCCCCTAGGGCATGGCTTCTCTCGATGTGGTTAGCGTGACTTAATTTCCCCACGGGCTTCTGGGGCTTCTGTGGTATGTAAAAAGCATCTTATTGTGGACACCTCGCACGGAGCTCACCCAAGACGCGTCCTCTTCACATGGCGAGCCCCCAGGAGCCCTTGTACACTTTATGACAATTATAACATAATAATTTCATCTAAACTTCTTCTAAAGTTTTTAGTCCCTTACTTCCATCTTTAGCTTCCAAATTTGTTGCATTTCATTCATTAGTTGTGTCATTCAAAGTCAATACTATATCCAAAAACTGTCCTGTCGCTATTCTGTGCGCTATTTTCCTTGTGGAAAAAATATTACACCAGAACTCTTCGTTAGTTCTTATACAGTGTGTCTTCAACAAAGATTTGAAGAAATGTTTACGCTTCGATGATAGAGCATTACAATCTACAATGATATGTTGTAAGGTTTCTATTACGTTCTTGTTTCTGCAAAACCGGCAAAATCTCATATCTTTAACAATTAAGCCTCTCCTGGCCAATACTTAATTTGTCAGCTAGAGATTTTAACAGAATCTTAATATTTTCATTCTCATATGGTTGGAGGGGCACTTGATGAGATAAAAAATGAGGATCCAAAGCTAGGAACCCTCCCGTCCCCTGCACTCTATCATAAATCCATCAAATGATGGTTCAACAATTTTTAAATGCATTTGTTATAGTTAACCAATGGTATTCTGATTAGGTTAGTAGTAAGACTGAACACTCAGTAATTTCGTAAAAACCCAAAACATGGGGGGTTTTAATTAATGTCACAGTAAATTCACCATACAGACTTGGAGTGAAAAAGCCAAAATGAATGTCTACAAAGAAACATAAGAAAAATAAACAGTGATAGTCCATTTATATAATTTGGGGCTGACGCGTTTCGGGATACATCCCTTCTTGACCCTATTGAATTTGGACTGTACAACATAAATAAAAAAAGAAAAATCGTTTCAATAAACATAGTATACACATGTTTAATGCTAAACACAGTGGTCCTTATTAATCCCACATCGGATTTCCATGTAGAGGTATATCTTAACTAGTACAGCTCAAGTATAACTGACTGAGGTATTCATAAACGTTACTCCACAGTAAGGGGTCCCAACTGTGGCTAGTGCACCAAGCAAAATCCATAGTTTACATCAAAAGATAATTAAGGGAAAAATAGTAATAGTCTATCTGTGAGAAACATCTCTATGAAGTGTGTGCCAAAAACTAGAGTGGCGGCATACCTTAGGTGTAATCAAGGTGGAGAGTGAGTAAACCCTAAGGTTTGATGAACTCGTGGCTATCAATTCTTCCCCCTAATTGGTTGGTGAAATGCTCGTCTCAGGCGTACAAGATGCCTATACATGGAACATAAATGAAGCGGTTCTGAGAGTTTTGATATTGGCTACAAATATAGTTGGTCAAGATAATATTATCAGTTCCTAAAAAGTGTCCACTAAAAACAGAGAGCTAAATGGACAACTGTCCCATATGATAGAAATGAAATGGGGCCTAAATGTAAAATGGGCGCAAAAAATAAAGGTCATATGTCAAGCTCTCACTGACCTTAAAAGCTGTAAGCTCGATCGGGAATTACACGTGCGGATGCACTGGTGGCCCGGAGATAATCATATGTCCCATAGCGTCCTCGAGAACCTGAGTCGAGTTTGCTATGTTGTAAAAAATAGAGGAAGCAAAGAATTCAGAGAGTTCCCCAATGGAGAGGGGGGACCTAATGAGTCTTTGTATATAAATGGTGGAGAGCCATCGGTATCGTCTAATGTTTACCTCTACAACGTGGTTTCAAATGCAACTACACGATCGCTTGTAGAGAGAAAGCCGCTTCTGCTGCTAAATGTGGCTCGAGTGCGAGCGCCTCCCGATCCAAGAGATGTGATGCTCGTGCGGGCTCTGGTGGGTCTTAGCGTCTCCCTGGCAACACTTTACACAAAACAGCCCATCAAGGACCCAGTATGTGTGTGGGAAAGATAAACAAAGGACTAAGTGGGTCTTACATGTGCTCTAGAGCAGTAACGCTGGTGCCTATATGGGCGCCATCATGGAAAGTGCATTGCACCATAGAAAGGTGCCTGCTGTAGTATGACAACAAAGCTTGATACCACATTAAAAGGCTCAACAATGTACTAAAAATGAGTCTCAGAAAAATCAGAGACACTTATATTTATGTTACTTGAAAACGGACCCCAGATCAACAATCCGGAATAATACAAGTTAAATGAGTATATGGGCTGGAAACTGTGGCCACAGTGAGGAACCTCACAAATTGAATCAATTATATATGATACCTGTACATAAATACATAAAATGTTATGCATATGCTTAGGTGTAAAGTGCATTGGTGTAACAGTGGGAACACCCCCAATGGAGCAACACGAATTCCCACTACCTGTCTCTGCATTAAAGAGAAAAGTGATAACACATTGTAGGGCAAGAGTCAATGAACAGTGGGCCGGTCAACATGTCCCGGACTGGTAAGGTTTTAACAATTGCTCCACTGTGGATAGCCAATAATGACACACAATATGTCTAAGAAGTGAATTCCATTGTCATAAAGTACAGTTAAAACAGTTAACGAGACAAAATAAAATTTAAATGGAATGTCCTCATACACACACAGTATAAACCTGAGGGGACAGTGAAAAAAAATATTTTAGTATGCTACAGTGTATTGGCTCCATTGTTCTATAAGGGAACATGGAGTTGGTGTATCCATAACTTCTCCCTGCGAGAGAGGATAGATTGGTAGTCTCCCTCTCTCTCGCAGGGAGAAGTTTTGGATACACCAACTAGACACACAACCCACAAGGGCTCAATGAGGAGTTTTCCTTGAGGTGCTTTATCTGAACTTGACCAGACTCCATGTTTTTTTCACTGTCCCCTCAGGTTTATACTGTTTGTGTATGAGGACATTCCATTTAAATTTTATTTTGTCTCGTTAACTGTTTTAACTGTACTTTATGACAATGAAATTCACTCCTTAGACATATTGTGTGTCATTATTGGCTATCCACAGTGGAGCAATTGTTAAAACCTTACCAGTCCGGGACATGTTGACCGGCCCACTGTTCATTGACTCTTGCCCTACAATGTGTTATCACTTTTCTCTTTAAAGCAGAGACAGGTAGTGGAAATTCGTGTTGCTCCATTGGGGGTGTTCCCACTGTTACACCAGTGCACTTTACACCTAAGCATATGCATAACATTTTATGTATTTATGTACAGGTATATAATTGATTCAATTTGTGAGGTTCCTCACTGTGGCCACAGTTTCCAGCCCATATACTCATTTAACTTGTATTATTCCGGATTGTTGATCTGGGGTCCGTTTTCAAGTAACATAAATATAAGTGTCTCTGATTTTTCCGAGACTCATTTTTAGTACATTGTTGAGCCTTTTAATGTGGTATCAAGCTTTGTTGTCATACTACAGCAGGCACCTTTCTATGGTGCAATGCACTTTCCATGATGGCGCCCGTGTAGGCACCAGCGTTACTGCTCTAGTGCACATGTAAGACCCACTTAGTCCTTTGTTTATCTTTCCCACACACATACTGGGTCCTTGATGGGCTGTTTTGTGTATAGTGTTGCCAGGGAGACGCTAAGACCCACCAGAGCCCGCACGAGCATCACATCTCTTGGATCGGGAGGCGCTCGCACTCGAGCCACATTTAGCAGCAGAAGCGGCTTTCTCTCTACACGCGATCATGTAGTTGCATTTGAAACCACGTTGTAGAGGTAAACATTAGACGATACCGATGGCTCTCCACCATTTATATACAAAGACTCATTAGGTCCCCCCTTTCCATTGGGGAACTCTCTGAATTCTTTGCTTCCTCTATTTTTTGCAACATAGCAAACTCGACTCAGGTTCTCGAGGACGCTATGGGACATATGAATATCTCCGGGCCACCAGTGCATCCGCACGTGTAATTCCCGATCGAGCTTAGAGCTTTTAAGATAAGCGAGAGCTTGACATATGACCTTTATTTTTTGCGCCCATTTTACCTTTAGGCCCCATTTCATTTCTATTCATATGAGACAGTTGTCCATTTAGCTCTCTGTGTTTAGTGGACACTTTTTAGGAACTGATAATATTATCTTGACCAACTATATTTGTAGCCAATATCAAAACTCTCAGAACCGCTTCATTTATGCTCCATGTATAGGCATCTTGTACGCCTGAGACAAGCATTTCACCAACCAATTGGGGGGAGGAATTGATAGCCACGAGTTCATCAAACCTTAGGGTTTACTCACTCTCCACCTTGATTACACCTAAGGTATGCCGCCACTCTAGTTTTTGGCACACACTTCATAGAGATGTTTCTCACAGATAGACTATTACTATTTTTCCCTTAATTATCTTTTGATGTAAACTATGGATTTTGCTTGGTGCACTAGCCACAGTTGGGACCCCTTACTGTGGAGTAACGTTTATGAATACCTCAGTCAGTTATACTTGAGCTGTACTAGTTAAGATATACCTCTACATGGAAATCCGATGTGGGATTAATAAGGACCACTGTGTTTAGCATTAAACATGTGTATACGATGTTTATTGAAACGATTTTTCTTTGTTTATTTATGTTGTACATTCCAAATTCAATAGGGTCAAGAAGAAGGGATGTATCCCGAAACGCGTCAGCCCCAAATTATATAAATGGACTATCACTGTTTATTTTTCTTATGTTTCTTTGTAGACATTCATTTTGGCTTTTTCACTCCAAGTCTGTATGGTGAATTTACTGTGACATTAATTAAAACCCCCCATGTTTTGGGTTTTTACGAAATCACTGAGTATTCAGCCTTACTACTAACCTAATCAGAATACCATTGGTTAACTATAACAAATGCATTTAAAAATTGTTGAACCATCATTTGATGGACTTATGATAGAGTGCAGGGGACGGGAGGGTTCCTAGCTTTGGATCCTCGTTTTTTTGTTTCTTCTTATACGGTTGTTGTGATCCTGTGCCAGGTTCACGTTTCCTCCCCCGCACCTCAAAAGAATATTTACATTTTTACACATCATTGAGCAAATCAATCTCTAACTATATAATATTAGGGAGTGCTTCTACTGATCTACCCCTTTGCACTTGATGAGATAGTCAGCCATTGAATGAAATGTTTTAAAGCCGAATGCAGATTTATCAAAATTGGCAAGCATTAGGCACTTTTCCTGTGTACAAATCCAATCGTACCAATACAATTTGTTTTTCACTCTCACTGGATTTGTTACTAGGAGCTCAATTGAAAAACCTGCATCAGCAAGTGCATTTAGGATACAATTTCTCAATTTTGTCTGAAACACATTTGTTGATGTAAGTAAATATTTTGCTAACACAACTAAGATGTTTCTTTCACATTAGATGTTACAAACACATTAGATCAAAAGCAAACATCACTCCATCCATCTTTGTCCTAGTTAACGTTTGCGTGCCTAATTTCACTTTAGTGATACATAAGCACTTGAAAAGTGCAGTCTTCATGAAGTACCAGGCATTTCCCCCTTATCCAGATTAACATCTTTGTACTCCTGTTTCTCCAAATTAAACCATCATAAAACTACTGAAGCTAACCACAATTAAAGTTAGTGCATCTATTTAAAACACCAAAGATGGCCGCAACCAAACCGGATTCTTCCCAGGGAAGGGAACACACGACAACATCAGGCGCACCATAGATCTCATAGAAAGTGCGGGTAGGTTGGGGGAGGAAATGCTGGTCATCTCACTGGATGCCCACAAGGCATTTGACTTGGTTGATTGGGGTTACATCAGGAACGTACTGTCTCATCAGGGGTTTGGCCCAAATTTCATTAAATGGCCAATGGCCAACTATCAGAACCCTACCACGCAACTACGACTCAATGTCATCAGATCAGAAACTATACACATCTCCAGGGGAACAAGACAGGGATGCCCCCCTATCACCGTTGGTTTTTGCCCTGTCCATGGAGCCACTTGCAAACAGGGTCTGACAAAACAAGGAGATAAAGGGGCTCAAAGTGGGGGGCTGCGAGTACAAGATCGCGCTATACGCAGATGATGTGCTTATGACTGCAACCAACCCAAGGGCATCTCTGGATCACCTATGGGAGGAGATCGAGGAGTTTGGCAGGGTGTCTGGAGTCAGGGTAAACTTGGAGAAGTCAGCTGCCATGGCAGTCACTCCCGCAAATATACAGAGGGTAGACCTAGTCCCCTCCCTACAGATCCCGTGTGCTGACTCCTCAATTGAATATCTGGGGGTTCAGATCCCCAGGGATACCTCACGAGTTTACCAAAGCAACTTCCCGCAGTTGTTTAATGATCTCAAGCGGGACCTAGAGCACTGGAAGGTTCAGGAGATCTCTTAGCTCGGGCGTATAGCTGCAGTAAAGATGAACCTGTTACTCAGATTACTCTAGTACTGTGCATATTCCAGGAAAAGCGCTACTCTCCCTGCAGAGACATATACAGAAATGTATCTGGGGTGGTAAGAAACCTAGAATTGCTAAGAAAATCTCACTCTGCGGAAGGGCTCTTGGAGTCCCGGATGCATCAAGATATTCCCTAGCAGCACTGTTATCCTATGCATACACGTGGGTCCAATCAGAGGATCAGCCATGCTGGCGACAAATAGAGGAAGCCTGGTGCCCAGTCCCTCTGCCCGATCTCCCAAACCTACCGCCCCTAAAATCACAGGCAAATCAGGGACTCCTCACAGCAACAATAAACACTACCCAAAAATTGAAAATGGCAGCTCGGAAATGGGGTTGTAAAGGCACACTAGGCCCACTCACACCATTCTGGAATAACCCAGAATTCACACCTGGTATCCCCCCCATATGGTTTTGCGACATGGAAAGAGGGTGGTCTGCAAACTCTGGGCGATTTCCTAGAGGGAGGCCCCGCCATCACTTTTGTAAAATGCAAAGAAAAATTTAAGGTGACTGAAGCAGAAAGGTTCCTTTACACCCAGCTGAGGCACTGGGCCTCGCACAGAACAGTCAGGGAAAAGGGCTCCAGAGACCTGACGACTTTAGAGATCAACCTTCGGTCAGGAACGACTAGGGGGAAAATATCCACACTCTACCACCTATTGGACCGAACAGATCCCACGAAAAAAGAGAAATATATGCTTGACTGGGAGAGGGACCTGGGTCGTGAATTAGATATTGAAGAATGGGGGAAGGTTTGGTCTAGGCTTCATAAGAGCACTCAGTGCGTCTCAAATAAGGAAGGGGGCTATAAACTTTGTTATAGGTATTATGTCACTCCAGACCAACTAAACAAATCTAACCCGTACATCCCCCCAAACTGTTGGAGAGGATGTGCAGAGAAAGGCACCCTGTTTCACATGGTATGGACCTGCCCAAAAGCAGAGGGCTATTGTATAGAGGTGGTGAACCACATCAAAACAATTACCGGTCTCACACTCCCGTGGGATCCAGGAATAATACTCCTGGGGGAAACCGGGAGAGGAAAATTCCCGTTGTCAGGACACATGGCACACCTTGTTATTCATTTGATGGCATTCCTGCCAATGGGTGGATAAGGGCAATTTGGGATCATCTTTATTCAGAGCACTCAAATGTTCTCTAATATGAATTCTGAATTCTTATTGTGCTGCCAATATAATTCAATCCACATACACACACTATGGTGTACACCACATATTGAGTTCTGCAATTTATGAACTCCATTATTCTCAGATCTTCTTTTATGTTGATTTTAATACTCTTGCATTCATATGTATACTGGCACATATTACATGTTTCACACTTATAAAAACCCTTCAGGTTTTGATGGAGCCAGGTCTGTGGTGGCTTTTCTGGTTCAAGAAATGAGGGACTCAACTGATTTTTAAGTGTGGGCGCTTTCGTATATACAAAAGCAGGTCTTCCCTTTATGTACGTTTGTAAATCCAAATCCAAGGTAAGTATATGCCAGAGTTTATTAAATATTTTGTATAGTGTGCTGTTCTCAGCTGAGTATTGCATAATCATTCTCACTATGTGTGAGTCAGATGCTTTCTTTGTACCTCATCACAAGTTGGGCGGGAGCCCTTAAATCCGGCGGTAATTGTATTAGCTCTGCCAATACTGCTATGCCGGATGAACCCAGGTTCCAGGAATCTAGCCACAGGTGAATACAATGCACACCAGAGGGCTATAGCAGACCCGCCCAGGCCCCAAACACTGTTTGCAACACCATGCTCCCATTTTTGATGCAAGCTGGGACAGGCTGCTGCTCAGGATGCGCCTGGCCCTTCTGATGCAGGACAACCAGGCCAGGGCACAGGCGGTACGGGCGGGTGGGGGGTAGAATGAACAGCAGGAAAGCAGCCCCCGCAAGGCGAGCACCCATCCCCAGGATCAGGCCATCACCCTGGGCTCTCAGTGACACCCAGTTGCTAACTGAGTACCGCCTGGACAGGGAGACCATCACTGAGCTGCTGGCCACAATACATGACGGAATTGGGAGCAGGCTTAACATCCGCACAGCAGTTCCCTGTGAGAAACCAAAGGGTGTCTCACCTACTAGTCCCTGTGATCTCTCTCTCAGATGGCCAGGGCACGGCCATCACCTTTGGATCCAGAAACTGGGGGTGGACCATTGCGGGAGGATCACCTGGGTGAGGGGTCTTCGGGGAGTGGAGATGAGGCAACCAATGGTGAGACACGGTTTCCCCCCTTTCCTGTATCCATGCCCCATCTATGATTCTGTGCCCCCTTTCTACACAAACACTGGGCCGAGGAAGAGGGTGATTGAGAGTAAAGCGCCTAACCCTTACATATCTCATTGGACATGCCATGCCAACAGGTCAGGCAAAGTCAGGTACTTGACTTTAATCACATACATCTGATACCCATTAGCTCTCCCCAACGGATAAAAGTCAGTACATAGAGACACACTCTGAGCAAGGTGGAACACGAAAAGGAGCAGAACATCTGGGTTGAAGGACAACCCTCTGAAGTAGAACTACCGATCGAGGGATGAAAGAAAAGGGTAGGGAAACCCAGAAGATCCCTGCAGGAGGTTTTTGCCTCCGAAGTGCCACGAAAGATACACAGAGAAGGCCAAATCCCAGACAAGAAGACTGCATTGTGTTTCAAGGACGCCAGCAACCCTCCCCGGTGAACGACGGAGTTGGGGAGGTGAGGCCAGGCCTGTGGTATTAACCTTGACTCGTGAATTGAAGCTGTAAAGACAAGTAAGGAATGCACACAGCCGGTGAGTTAGCAAACAACATGAAAGGCCGGTGTTTGTTAAGGAAAGATTGAAGTTGCAATAATATATCTCACAATTGAAGGCTGCACACGTGCTGATGAGACGCACAAGAAGGCAGACCTGTGGGGAACTTTAAATTACTGATAACTGTGAAGCCAGTGATACAGAGTAGCAGAGTGGTACGGCAAGAGGAAATAGCCCACTCGAAAGTCTCTGCGAAATATCTGATATCATGTTATAAAGCAGCAAAGTGAATGAACTCTGAAGTGCGCAATGGTCAAGATTAACCCCGGCGAAGGGGGAAGTTAAAAGGTGATTACTTTAAGAGAAAGATTTCTATGAACATTTGTTCTTATGGTACTGAACTACCAGGACCAAGAGACACTGGGCCAAATAACACAAGTGTGAACTGAAGTGAAAATCGAAGTGGTCCTGTGGGGAGGTCTATAGTAAAAGCCTCGCTCATTCGAAAGTCTTCGACATTAGTGAAAGGTTTGAACCTGATCGAGAGAGACCGGAAGTGTGATAAGTTAGGGGAAGGGAACGTCTAACGAATGTGAATGAAGCTTGGGGAAGGGAATCCATGCAAGTGCTGAGATTGCGAGGTCCGAGCAAAACCGAGTGAGGTCTATGTTGAATCAGGTACTTTTCAGTTGAAAGGTCCGTGCCTGACTGAGGGGGACCTGCGTGAATTTTGTTAACTGTGAAAGAATTTTTGAAAGCTGGAATACGTGGCTTTAACGTGGAAGGCCAAACGGGCCTCGATCCACATTTTGAAATGCCTTTGTTTCGAGAAGCTGAGCCAGAGTGTGTCATCCTGTTTACGGGGGCCGCCTTACTCCGTGCTGTCCAACGTGGGGAGGAGAGCTGACTAGCCATCTTGATCCTTTGTTATAACACTGATTTTCCTTTGCATACATCTTCCTCTTTACACACTCTTTGTATAAGAGATAGGGTAGGAATTGGGTTTTGTTAGTATAGGCCATTTTGATTTGACAGAGACTGACTAGGACTGTGTTTTCTTTATTATTTGATGGTAGAGACTACTCCCATCATAGCTATATGGCAAAACAGAAGATTTTCGAAACCCCGAAAATTGAATAACGGTTTTGAAACTTGTACCTCAGTGTCATACTTGTGATACCATACCTCCCTTACAGCCCCCACTGGTGAAGCTGGTGGCAGTCTTGCAGTTCCTTGGGATGGGCACTTTCCAGCACACTGTGGCCATGATGCATGGCATGGCATAGTCAACATTCAGAGCAGTCCTTGGTCAGGTGCTGGATGCCATTCTATGCCATGTCAACCAGCATATCACACTGCCCACCACCCAGGCCCAGGTGAATGACATGAAGGCACACTTTTATGCCACTGCACAACTGCCCAACGTAATAGCAGCCATTGACTGCACCCATGTTGCGTTGGTTGCGGCCCAGACCCATGAGGCAGTCTACAGGAATCGCATACACTATCACTCCATGAACGTGCAGGTGACCTGTGGACCTGACCTTATTAACCACTGCTGTACCCACTACTCTGAATCTACCCACGGCTCCATGGTCCTATGCAACAGCACACTGCCGGGAGACATGGAGAGGCTCAGAAGACAACGGATCTGGATAGAGGATGAGTACAAACCCAGCCACCAATGCATGTCGAAGCACAAGTCAAAAAGGGGAGGTAGCCACAGGAAGCATTGCATTTCAAGAGGGGCACTGACAGCACCCGTGCAGCACCTGCACCATCGACTGGGGGATCCAAGGGTGCATGCACACGTCTACCACACCTGGACACACACATGGTGATGGAATCACACCGCTGCCAACACAATGGCACATCAGACCACATCAACCACAATGTACCTTGAATGTGCTACAGCACAGATCCACACAGCAGCACCAACAGCATCTCCACCCATGCCACAGCCGTCTTCCCATGTGCAGTCAGCCGTCACACGCCACAGAACAACCGCCACAACAACACAGGGTGTATGTACAGGTCAATCAATGCATGGCATGCTATACACTGGATGCACACCCATCACACATACACATTGCATGGTCCGTATGTACACAAGAATGCCCACGGCTGACAATGGCCAAATTCATGGACACTGCAGACCTATGCATGAGACAAATGACTTATGTCGGTATTCCACCCCATGCAGGTGACTCCGGATATCCGCAGTGACGTGGCTGATGACCCCTTTGCGTGACCCACGAACACCACATGACCACTCCTACAACCATGCCCACAGCCAGACACGCATATGCATAGAACGCACCTTTGGACTACTAAAGCGACGATTCCGGTGCCTATACTGCACAAGAGGGGCCCTGATGTATGCACCAGACAAAGTAGGGAAAATTGTATTTGGTGTGTGCAATGCTCCACAACATTTACCTCAGTAGGAATGTGTCTCTAGCCCCCATGTGGCCGGAGCCAGAGCAGTCACACACCGGGATAAAGTGAGGGAAGGGAGATTGGCTGACAGGCACTAATAGACAGTTACATTTGGCACAGTGACCTGACCCTGTACACAACCTGCACATATTGACGAAAGAGCACACATACATAATCATTAATGTCCTTGCATTTTTTTGGGTTCAACAGGCTTTAATGTGACTTTTTCTACCCGATACCCCCACCCACCACCAACAGCCCAGCACACTATCCCCAATGTCCCCACCCTTCACCAACACCCCAGCTCACTATTCACCCACACCCCACCAACACACTAGCACACTATCCCCCCTCCCACCACCAACACCCCAGCAACCTTTTCCCCTTCCCACCACCAACACCGAGCACACTACCCCCCCTGCCCCCACCAAACGACGTGTCCCTATGGAGCACTGTTAGGCAGAATCCTGGACAGTGTCCTTAGGGACCCACTACACAAGATTAAGACTACAGGTGGTAGTACAATCTCACCTTTGGTACAAGCCTGTACTACACACTGGTAGCAGTAGTGGAGTAGCCAGACTGATCTCAAGAGCAAATGAGCAGTAGTAGAGGTTACACAAAGGACTACAATTACTGTGACTCAAGCAAACACTGACTCAAGGTTTTTGGTTAAAAAGTAAAAGTACATTTATTTTTAGACCATCTGTTCATAAAACACTTCACTTCTATTAAATTAAAACCACACGTAAAATACACTACACACAACCAATTCACTTTGTGCAGACCAATTTTGACAGACCGGTGTTGTGAAACAAAGACGTTACCGGGGGCTGTTACGCGATCACTTTTTGACAGTAATGACAGTTCGGTCTTATGAAAGAGACGCGTACCTGCGAGAATAAATGTTACCGTAGTCAAACACACTTAGCACATGAATTAACACAAGAGAGTTGGGGTCAAAAATTATCGGCAATACTTTTGTCAAGGCAGATAGAATCAAGAAACACTTTCTAAAACGTAGATAAAAGTCAATAGGCCTGCGCTGTTAGGGAGAATTCTCATTCAATGGCTAATTTCCCTTACCTAGTGAGTCCCTCAGCAGCTTTGCTGGATTTCTGGAGTTTATTTTTTCCGCTTGGTAAGAGTGTGAGCTTTTCTCCCACTCTTACCCATGTTTTGCCATGTGTATTTCATCTGTTTTTGTGATTGTGTGCTCTGGAGTACACCACTTCAGTAGCCCCCTTCTTTTGTGTGTTGCACCTTCAGTGCAGTGACACAGGGTTGTCTTTCAGACTTCCCACCGACTCCATTTCTGAGGCTGACTACTGTCCCCCAGAAAAGGGTAAAAGTGCCATTAACTTTACTTAGGGCCTCATTACACGGAAGGCAGTAACGGTTAACGGTCACTGGTAAGGGTACCGGTGACCGTTAACCCTTACCGCCTTACTACGAGGTCCCTTTGCGGGACCCAACCTTAACACCTGATGTAGACCAGCCGTTAAAGTTGGGTCCCGCAAAGGGATCTTGGTGCTAATTACGGTACCGCAATTTGCGGTACCGTAATTAGCTCCTTTCCCATTCCCATTATGCCCTATGGGGCAGAAATGGGAATGGGGAAGGGCCATGGAGAAAGGGGGAATTACCACCCCACCAACCTTGGAATGGGGTGGTAATTCCACTTTTCTCCATGGTGGTACCGGTATGGTACCGGCGGTAACCATGGTGCTAATAGCACCATGGTTTACCGTCTTCCATGTAATGAGGCCCTTAGTCATTTAACCACAGTTCCAGTACACCCCATCTTACATGGAGTATTGGAAAGGGTTACTTCCTAGCCCTTTTTATCTGTACCTCCTCGAGCATTGTTTCGCTCTTTTAACATTCAGACTTGGCTGGTGGCAGTGGTATCTACCTTAACTTTTCTACCGTGATTATACTATATAAACATGGTATTGTTGTAGGCTATTATATTAGCCTCGAACTTAAACCTGCTTGACCAAATACTTTTTCTTTTGGCTCCTGTCGGGTTTATTCACCTTCTCTTTTTGTTAAAGTCCTTCTTGTGTTTTACTTTGCGCAGCAAACCAGGTTTGCCTTCTTTGTTCACTGTCTTTTGGCAGGCTTCTGCCAAGAAGCCCTCCTCTAGGCGCCTGGGTGTCTAGGTGGGCTGAATGTGAGGGAGGGTTGTAGTCACCCCCTGCACAGGGTATCCTAGGAAACCCAAGTCGCACTTTGCCATGATTGGCTGAGGTGGTTGTCCGGGCTGGACAACCCCCCTGCTGCGTGATTGACAGCCGGGCTGTGTGAATGGGGGATTTTTGCATAAAAGCCAGGACTCTGGGGCTGGAAGTCAGAGTTGCCACTGGAACTACAAGGAACCGAAGAGAAGCAGAGAAGAAGTTGGCTGCTGCAACTATCCCGTCCCGTTGAAGCCCTGCTGCAGTCCTGAGCTATCTACCCTTCGACGACCAGAGAAGATCCAGTCCGGAGTCTTCTTCCCTTGAGCCTGGTGGGGATAACCAGCTCATCTTCTACAGCCAGAGGATCCTCTTCGTGGTCGAAATCGCTGCACACTGCTGTAGTGGTCCGGATAGCCATCTGAAGAGACTCTCCTGTTTTTAAGGAGCGCACCTTTCATTCACCGTCGCTGCTGCCGACTTCAGCCCTGTGTGGTGCGGACCCCTCCAGTCGTCCTTCTTGCCGAAGCTCCAGGAACCGTGGGTCTGCAGGAAACTACCAAGAACAACTGCCGTGGCACCAGCTTCTTCATGGAATAAGGTACTGTGTTCTGCTTGAGGAATTCTGGTGAATCCCTTTTTCTCCTCCTACAAGGCTTGCCCTTATCTTCCCTCCTTCTTATAACTTTTGCTTCCTCCATTGACAATTCTCTTCTTGTGTGACCAGCCTTCACACAAGAAGAGAAAGCGTCACCCGACGACGCCGCATCAGCCTCCTCCACCACATTGGGACCCGACTCCACCAGGTGACCCGGATACACACACAGAGACGGTCACAGAAACCGATGAGGATGTGGATTTTGTCCCGGCAGGCAGTGAATCGCTGCACCTGGATGCCCCTAATATCTCGATCTCCAAGGTCTCTGAGCTGTTCCAGCTGATGCATGAGGAAACCAATAAGGAGGGCTTCCTATATCAGCGACAGGAGTCCAAGAGGAAGACGTTCATGACTGTACCCTTTTTGGACGACATTTGGGAGGAAGGCCTCGCCCACATGAAGAACGCATGCACAGCTCCAACCAAACGAGACAGGTTGGAGAAGAAATGCACTGTGTTGGACTACACACCCAAGTGTTTGAGGTCACAAAGATCGCCAGAGCTGGTAGCGTCGGCCACCGCAGGAAAATGTTCGGCCAACTTGGCATCCACATCATCAGTCCCTCCGGACAACGAGGGGAAGAAGATGGACGCCATGGGACAGTGAGTTATCTACACCCCTGCATCAACGATCAAAGCAGCTAATGCTCTGGCTATCTTGTCCCGATACGACTGGGAGCTTTGGTACAAGCTTGGCCCTATACTGGAATTCCTTCCCGACGACAAGAAAACCGAGGCTCCCTCCCTCTTCCAGGAAGGGGAGGTGGTGTTGTACCATGCCATAACGGTGGCACTAGACATTGCCAAATTGGGCTTCCGGCAGATGGGAAACAGTGTTTTATCAGTGTTTTATCTTTGCTGGCAGGGATGGTTGAAGGCCACTAACCTTTGCCAAGACATTCATGCAAAGGTGCTGGACATGCTGTTCGACAGCGAAAATCTGTTTGGGAAGGCGTTCGACAAATCCCTTCAAGCCATGAAGACAGACACAGAGACGGCGCGTTCCCTTGGGACTCTGCAGCAGAATTTCTCGTCTTTTCGTACCTCCAGGGGGAAATCGAGCAGATATTCCAAGGGATACTCCACGTCATACAGACAACCTCTCTGATCCTCCACGCAGAAAGCCTATAGGCATCGGTCCCAGGCCTACGGTACCGGAGGTCAGTGTTGCCATCGCCCACAGGGCAGGGCGCCAGCACCCAAGCAAGCCTGAACCAGCCAAGATGTCGGGCCCCCACTCATGCACTCCGGTTTGAGGCCGGCTGACGGGCTTCATCAGCAAGTGGAAAAAGATCACCACCGACAGATGGGTGCTGGACGGTTCCGCCCAGGGACACACCTTGAAATGCAACGCGGGTGCGCTTGTATTCCATCGGTTTCCCGTCAGGAGTAGCACAACCCTCAGCTCCTGGAAGAAGTACGAGCCATGTTACAGAAAGGGGCAATAGAGCTCGTTCCCCAACAGCTCCGGGGCTCCAGAGTCTATTCCAGACACTTTCTGGTCAGAAAGAAGACGGGGGGTTGGAGACCCATCCTAGATCTATGTCTGAACAAGCACCTGAAGTCCCAAAAATTCAGGATGGTCACGGTGCAACACGTGCTCGTCCAGCTGGAGGAAGGGGATTTCTTGACGTTGTTGGATCTAGAAGATGCATACTTCCACATCCCCATCCACAGGAAACATCGAAGGTTCCTACAGTTTTTGGTGCAAGGCCAACACTACCAGTTCAAGGCCCTACCATTCGGCTTAAAGTCGGCCCCAAGAGTGTTCACAAAATGCCTGGCCCCGGTGGCGCCCCACCTACATCTGCAGGGTATACACATATACTCGTACCTGGACAATTGGCTTATACGTGCCCGCTCCCGGGAAATGTCCGACGAGCACACGAAGGAGACCCTCCGGCTGCTGACAGAGCTGGGGATCTTCGTAAACTATCAGAAGTCCTGCTTAACGCCATTGCAGAATGCACTGTTCCTCATTGTAGACTCCCTCAGCATGGACCTGCGCGCTTGCCACGAGTGGGAACTTCGTCAAGATCAGGTGGACCATCTGTTCGTCAAATAGGATAGATCTCCAATCGATCTTTTTGCCATTGCGGCAAACTTCAGAGGCCAGAAGTATGCCAGCAGATTCCACCAACCGAGGAGCTTGGGGGGACGCGTTCTCCTACACGTGGGAGGGTCTGTTTCTGTACGCTTTTCCACCATTTCCTCTCCTACTACGTTTGATGAACACACTCAGACAGTGTCAGTGCAGGATGCTACTCTTCGCCCCGGTGTGGCCGAGTCAGATTTGGTATCCGGACCTACTCAATCTGTCAGCGTTGCCTCCAGCCAAGTTGCTGGTACTCCCGGATCTGCTCATCAGAGAGGGATGCGCAATCCTTCATCACGACCCAGGATCCATGAATCTGAAGGCATGACTCCTGCAACCTTAGAGTTTGAGCTGCCAGCAGACTGCAGGAAGGTCCTCGCCAAAGCCAGGGCATCATTGACACTAAAGTGCTACAGCCATAAGTGGAAGCCTTTTACTACGTGGTGCCGGCCGCAGAAGATTACCCCTCTGAGGGTCACAGCCCCACAGATTTTTCCATACTTGCTTTCCTTGGCAAAAGCTGGTCTAGCTCACACGTCCATCAGGGTTCACCTGGCAGCCATTTCATGCTGCACCAGATTCTCGGGAAGATCCTCGTTGTGGTCTCACAGACTCATAAATGAGTTTGTCAAAGGGTTTTTTCGATCTTTCCTGCCAGTGAAGGTGCCTGCCCTGGCATGGGAACTCAACGTAGTCCTGACAAAACTTATGGGGGGTACCCTTTGAACATATGCATCAAGCCCCACTCAAGTTTCTCTTGTGGAAGACGGCATTCCTCATGGCCATCACCTCAGCCAGACGAGTGGGTGAGATCCAGGCCCTGTCCTGCAAGCAGCCATATCTGACTTTCCACGAATCGAGGGTGGTGCTGCATACACACCCCTCTTTCATGCCGACGCTTCCGTCGGAATTCCACCTCAACGAGCCCTTGGTGTTTTGGTGTTACCTGTTTTCTTAGCGAAAACTTTGTCGCCCGCGGAGAGGAGCTTGCATTCGCTAGATGTTTCTCATTCCTTGAAGTTCTACGTTGCACGCACAAAGAGTTTTCGGAAGACTTCTTAATTGTTTGTGAAATTTGGACCTGTTAATAAAGGGAAGACCTTTTCCAAGGCTTCCATTTCCATCTCCGGCTGCATCATGCACTGTCATCGGCTGGCTAACTGGCCTCTGCCGGGCCGCCCTTGAGCCCACTTCACCAGAGCAATTGCTGCACTATGGCGTTCCTTTCTGGTGTAACCCTGCTCGACATCTGTAGGGCTGCGGCATGGAGGTCCATGCACACCTTCACAAGGTTCTACTGCGTCAACAGGGATTCCAGGGAGGAGTCCAGAGTCAAACAGGCAGTGCTACACAACCTGTTTGCTTGAGGTGATTGGTCTAGAGGAGAAATACAGTTTTAAAGTGAAAGGGAAACTGTTTATTCTTTTACTGAGTATTCCCAGCCTGACTGGGAATATTCAAGAGCATGTGAATCCATGCCAGTCCCATGCTAGAGAACAATAGTTACAGGTAAGTAAGGTAAACCTTTTCCAAATATGAGAGACAAGCACTAGCCTCCCTGAAGAGTGATAAACACATTGTGATTAAGCCGGTAGACAAGGTAGGTAATGTAGTAGTTATGGATAGAGAAGATTATATAACCATGGCAGAAGCAAACCTTAGTGTACCTGGCTGTTATGAGAGACTTAGGATACATCCACTTAGGAGCATTATGGATGAGGCAAATACACTGATTGGCAAATGGTCGAGGACAGGACTCCTAACAGATGAAGACAAAAAGTATTTAACACTAGCTAGTCCAAAAATACAGACAATGGGCCTCATTACAGGTCGGGCGGTCCGGAAATAACAGTGGCGGTAAACCCGCCGCAACTGTTAATTCCGGACCGCCCGATCCCGAGTCCTGCAGGCGGGAGGTGATGTTCCCGCCAGGACTGACCTGGCGGGTTTAACACCGCCCGTCTGCAGGCGGACGTGGAAACACCAGCACCATCACAAGATGGTGCCGGTGTTTCCACTTCCCCATTCCCGTTGAGTCCTATGGGACTCAACGGGAATGGGGATTTACCGAATTCCGCCTCCGGAATTCCCGGGACACCAGGGTCGTAATGCCCTGGTATTTCCGGGAGTCACGGAGGCGGAATTGTAATACGAGTCCGGCAGTAACCAGGCGGTTTTACCGCCTCGGTTACCGCCGGACTCGTAATGAGGCCCAATATATTTCAATTCCTAAAATTAGTAAAAAGTTTGATAAAACACCAGCAGGGCGGTGCATAGTAAGTGGCATGGGTTGGCTAACTGAGAATTTCTCAAGATACATTGGTGCTGTAATCTCTAAAGAGGTTCCAAAATTGCGTGCTTATTTTATAAATAAAACGCATCTATTACTGCTATTAGACCATTTTGAGTGGGCAGAGCATTTTTGCATGGTCACATTAGACGTGAAGGCGCTATATACGTCTATTGAACATCAACTGGCACTAAAAACTATTCATTACCTGTTTGCTGAAAGATCTTCATCATACTTTCTTCATATTGTCATGTTGAAAGACCTGGTTGAATTCATATTATGTAATAATGTTTATCTATTCAACAACACCCTGTATAGACAAACCCAAGGAGTGGCCATCGGAGCGAATTATACGCCCCCATTGGCAAATCTTTTTTTTATATATATTGTTACCATACAGTTACATATCGATTGTGAACATACATTTACACGTCGAATAAAACTTTGGGTCGGGTGCATTGACAATGTTTTTCTGATCTGGTAAGGTAATGAAACCAACCTGACGGATTTTGTACGCTATTTAAATGAAAATGTTTTTTGGTATTCAGTTAACAGGTACCGTACATATCACAGAAATTGACTTCTTGGACATACATCTGTGTCTCAAAGTTGGTAAGATCCTGTCCACAACTTTTAGGAAGCCCACAGAGGCTAATTCAGTACTTTTGGCCAGCAGTTGCAATAAACCGATTGTAATTAGGAATATTCCGCTTGGAGAATATATCAGGGCCAAAAGGAATTGCAAGAAAACTGTTGAATTGGAAAAAGAGTGTAAAGTCTTGAACGAAAGATTTATACAATGAGGGTACACTCAAGACATACTTATATAAGCTAAAATGAAAGCACTGGTCTGAATAGGATAAATCTATTACAACCTAAGAAAGCATCTGACTCACACATAGTGAGAATGATCATGGAATACTCAGCTGGGAACAGTGAACTATACAAAATATTTCATAAACACTGGCATGTACTTACCTTGGATTCAGATTTACAGACGTACATACAGGGAAGAATTACTTTAAAAAAACGTATGTTTATTTACTTTTTCAACTATAATGTAGCCTTTCCTTGCTCCCTCCACCCCAAGCCCCTGGCCTCCCACCCCATACCATACAAAAAGAGATTCTGAAAAGATAACATTCCCTGAATTCAAACCAACCCCAGCACCCGAAGTCTCTGATGGCACATGCCTGCCCTGAAGTCTTTTCAAAGGAACGACAAGACCAAGTACCAGTCCGCCACAAACTTTTGATGATAGCCCAGAATTATATAAGTCACTAATGCCACAAAGGACCAAATTTATGGCCATCCACTCCTGCTCTGTGGGGACCACCTTGCTTTTCCATTTCTGTGCCACCAATGGTAAAGTTGCTATGCTAAGTATAGTGTAAGCCTTTCTTTGTGCCTTGGACGGCAGTCCCTCATTGACATTTCCCATCGCCAACATGGCCTCCCAGTGGCCCCTCTGAATCTGTGGGCCAATGATCCTTTTCATGGCCACATTAACCGAGACCCAGAAGGCTTGTATGTCTCTACAGTCCCACCAAATATGCTTCTAAGTTCCCACACCCCCTCCAACATTTGTCTGATACCCCCGGGTACCATTTGTGGAGCTTTTCAGGAGTGAGGTGCCATTGAACCATTACCCTTATCCACATTTCCTGGATCTGAATCGCCCGTTAGTTTGGGTATGCTCTCCCATAGGTGGACCCATCTCTCTTCAGGTACTGTGTGGCCCAGGGTGACCGGCTGAGTTTGTTGTCAGGTACCTTTCAAAACAAGTAAGCTACCTGACCGTTGCCTCTTTAACCCTGGCATTCACTCACCAGTGACTCAGCTATTAATAGCTGAATCTCTCCCCTTACCCAAAGCCAAAATGTTCGTTGCATTGTATAAATGTTTTGATCTCCTGGCCCTCGCCATGTCTCTCAATTTGTGGCAGCCTGCCTCCTCCCCCGGGTGAAGGCTCCCCTCTCCCTTCCAGGCCCAAACTGCGGATTTCGAAAGAGAGGCGAAAAGGGCGAAGGAAAGTTGTCAGTCCCACCAGGCGGATCAGAGAGTCCCATACATCCCCCACCAGTGCCATGATCTGGCTTAGATACATGTTCTTGCCCCTGCCTGGTCTTGCACACCACAGAACCTCCTCCATAGGCCTCTCCACCACCGCTCTGTTCATCCTGCGCCAGATCTTGCCTTGGTCCCCCGTAAACCACTCCCTGACCCACCCTCAATTGAGCTGCCAAGTAATAGAGCCGAAAGTGAATCGCCCTCAGACCCACCCCTGTGTATAGGGGCCCAGAGCAGCTTCATTGGAAACCTTCGTTTTCTCTTGTTCCAAATGAAGGACTGCTTCTGTTTCACTAGAGTCTTGAAGAATTTCTGCAGAACTTTTATCGGGAGGGCCTGGAAAAAGTACAGGATCTTGAGAAGTATCACCATCTTGAGAGTATTGACCCTCCCCATCCAAGATATAGACGGCGGTCCCCACTCCTTCAACATGCTCCCTACCGATTCCAGCAGGGGTCTGTAATTAGCTTGATACACAGAGTTCAGGGCTCCAGTTATGTGAATCCCTAAGTAGTTAATGTTTTTTTCCTCCCATATATAAAGACAGGGTTTTCGCACCCCCTGAAAATGAGCCTTTGATAGAGTCAAGTTTAGAATTTCTGATTTGTGTGCATTAATCTTCAAGCCTGCCACAGAGTCGAAGGCTTGAAGTTCTCTGGTAATTGCTGGTAATGTTGTCTCCTGACTGGATATAGCGAGGATCATGTCATCAGCAAAAGCCATCACCTTGTACCCCCTCGCAACTCCCCCAAGCTAATGCCCTTGACTTCTGGTGCCGACCGCAAGTGTGCCAGAAGCAGTTCCAATTGGATTGCATATAGAAGCGGGGAAAGTGGACACCCCTGTTTGGTACCCCGATACACCTGAATCCCCTCGGATAGGTGGCTGTTAATTGCTGGGCGTAGGGAGGGAATATAGGCACAAACCCTATAGCCTCTAGCGTTCAAAAAAGAAATGACCACTCAATACGGTCGAAAGACTTTTCGGCATCCATGGCCAGCAGCTCAGGGGGGCTTTTGGTTGTATTGACCTACTCAATAAGGTGGCAAACTCGTCGCCTATTGTTTAATGTTTGTCGGTGGTGGATAAATCCTGACTGGTCAAAATGGATCAGTTTGGGAAGTTATTTTTTTAAGCAGGTTGCCAACATTTTTGTATATAGATTGCCATCAATATTGATGAAAGCAATGGGGCGGTACGATCCTCACAGCGTGATATCTTTGTTTGCTTTTGGAAGGAGCACAACTTTTGCTTCCTCCGTCGTTGAGGTGATGTGCCCCAAACTCCCAAATGCATTGAACAGTAGGACTAATATCGGGATCAGTATCTCTTTAAACCTTTTATACAAACTTCCTGGGAAGCCATCTGTCCCGGGGGCCTTATTCCTGGGCAAGGAAAGAATTGCTGCCCTCACCTCCTCGGGGGTGATCTGCTCCTCTAACTCCTCCCTTCCCGCTGAGGTAATTCTATGTAAGGGACATTGAGAGAGATAAGAACTCACTATACAATGTTGAGCAGAATTCAGTGAAAGCCGCTATAATGTCCCATTGTGGAGGAGCTTACATCCCTTCCCGGTCTTGATTTTGAGGATTGTTCTGGGCACCTCTTTCTTCCTAAACTGCTGTCGTAGTAATCAGTCAGCCTTATTTTCTATGACTTAATACCTTTGTTGAAGGTATAATAGTGATTCTTCCGCCTTCTGCATCTGAAGAACCTCCAGCTGCCCCTTTAACTGCGTGTACTCCTTTTTGAGCGTGTGTCCCCATGTCCCCTTCCACCCTGGCCATTACCTGTCGGGAGTTTCCAACTTTACCTGTGCCATCCTTATTTGTCTGTCCCTCTGAGCTTTCACAGCAATCAGTTCCCCCCCTAAAACTAGCCTTGAATGCATCCCAAACAACGTGATCCTGTACGTCTTGAGTCCTATTGGTTTTAAAGTAATCCCCAATCTTAGCTCTTAACTCCTCACATATCACACTATCTATTAGAAGGTGCTTGGGGAACTTGCATTCCCCCAGCCCTGAACCAACACTCTCCCGGTGGAGGATAACAGTGATAGGTGCATGGTCTGACTGTGCTATTGCACCTAGTTCCATCTTCTGTACCTAACAAGGAGCCCGAAACCCAGATGTAATCGATCCTAGAGAAGGTCCGGTGGACGTGGGAGAAAAATGTGTAACCCTTGTCCGTCCCCTGTTCCTCCCTCCAGCAGTCTACCAAAGCTAATTGGGCAACATGATACCTCTGTTTCTTGGATGGGACCCCTTGGTTGATGGACACCTTGACACTTCTGTCCTGAGCTGTGTCACAAGGCAAGTTGAAATCCCCCATAAGGATAAGCTTCCCCTTTGCGAATCCCTCAATTCTAGCCAGTACTGCCCGCAAGAATCCATCCTGACCAGTGTTGGGCACGTATATTGACGCTAGTGTGTATGAGTCTCCCTCCCATCAGATGTTTGCAAGGGCTTATCTGCCTTCTGCGTCCCCCTCCATGGCCTCAATATGCAGACCCGGTAGCTCTCTAAGGGCTATAAGAACTCCCCCCTATCTTCCTCTGGGCATTGGCTTGCAATATATGTGGGAACCGTCTAAGTTTTAGCTTGTATGTGTCCCTTTTTTGAACATGGGTTTCCTGTAATGCCTCTACATCCGGGTTTTCCCTGTCCAGGAATTGCTCCAGCTTTTTTTCTTTTGACCTGGGAATTCAGACCCCTGACATTCAGTGTGATCAATTCTAACGACAATCTGTCCCCCATGTCCCCTCTGGTTCTGGGTGACCTTTTAACTTGGAATTCCACTCCGCCCACTTCCCTGCCTCCCCTGGCCCCCTTTCCCACCTTCACCCCCTCCCCTCTGGTACAGCCCAACAATCCTATTGATACCCCAGTCAACAAGCCATGGGAGTTGAGCCTGCTTTCCAACCCAGAGGAAAACTTTGTGGGTCCTCTACAAACCATGAATTGAAACCCAGATGTTAACACCCACCTACAAGTTTCCCCTCCCCTGGCGGTCCATTTTTTCGGACCGGCGACACTGCCTCCATTTTGGCTTCACGCTGCACCCCTGTGGATGTTTCACAGAGTCCTCCCCAGGTGCAGCTCTGTTATCTACTTGCTTGTCCGGGCCATTTGGGGCCATTCGGTGAATCTATTTCTCTCGATTCTTTTGTAAAGTTGGGACCCTCGTGGTTAGTTGGTTTGGGGATCCATAGTCCAAATGCACTGACTCTGGGTGATCTTATTGTCCTCTAGGTCAGGTCATTTCATTCACCGAAGAATATCCTTTGTTCTTCTTTTTTAACACTTCTGCACCTGCCCGACAGAGAAAACCCATTAAAGATTCCAGTTCTTTTCATCTAGAAAGCAGCAGACATATGGCCCACTCTTCATGTGGCCCAACATTTGTTTTTTAGCACGACACAGTGCATTCACAGATGCTTGAAAGCCAAGCTAGAGACACGTGCTCACTTGAATCATCTTTTTTATCAAAGAAACTGTGTGTTTCATAAGTGTGATTACTGAATTGGGCAACCCACAGTAGGCAATCCCAAAACGGTCCTTGTTGTTATATACTAAAGTAGTTCTTACATTACTGTATGTCTGGAATACTATGTATTGAATTGTTAATCCGTCTTGTATTGTTCAACCTATGTAACATTGGGCACTGTTTTGCAAAGATTAGATACAATGTGTAATAACTCTGTGGAATGCAGCCACCAGCATTGTAGCTATGCACCTAAAGCCACCACTCCTATATAGATATGTGTAGTATAAGAGTAGAGCAACCATTACACATGGGCTAGTAATTTGACCTTTGGCTTACCTTATTTATGGTTAGCCTCATTAGTCAATGAGGGCTCTAGCCTTAGAAACACGAAGGCTACATAGATGAGATTGCAGGCCCATCTTTGGTGTTTTAAATATATACTCTAAATTAAATTCTGGTTAGCTTCAGTATGATGGTTTAATTTGGAGAACCAGAAGGAGTAAAAGGATGTTTATCTGGAATTAGGCACAGAAACGTTAAATAGGACAAAGGTGGATGCAGTGATGTTTGCTTTCGATCTAACGAGACACCATATGCATGTGTTTATTGCACAAGCTCGTAACTCAAATGAGCTTTTAGCTTATAGATGCATAGCATGCATTTCAATAGCTAAAGTATCTTTGCTTCTTGCTACGACTTGTGTAAGGCACAACTTGTTTTGATATTGTAAGTAATCATGACGTCAGACGTTCCGCGTCTGATGTTACAAACGTTCTTTTACGCGGTACTGACATACAAATAGTCCTTTTGAAACACTATACCGCTGCTAGTTTACACGCATAACGCCTCAGGGCCAGAATATATGGCAGATGGACTTTAACAAATCGATCTACAGTTAAGGCAATGGGCATGGTCGGACAGTAATGCTAATACTCCATAGATCATAAGGTTCATAACTACGTGATATGCAATTACTAGCAGCTACTAAGCCTGATTCATATTGTTGTTTGTGTGGGAATGCTCTTGTGATTTTACAATTCATCAAACAAGTTTTAACGTGGACGTTATGTGCACAAATGTTGTATTAAGAGGTAAAGGAACTGTTAATATATTTGGGTGCGTAGATGACCGGTAAATAGCGATATATGAGGGCTGTCATCATTTGATATTTACTTGTTTATTAATTGGTGATTTTTGGAACGTTGAGCATTTGGACCGGATCTGATGTTTAGAAGAAAACGCAGCTTCAGAATACTTTTCATTCGTAATTGCGAGCATCAAGGCTCGCCTGTACAGCGCTAATGCATCTATGCATATACCCACCATTGAAAGTTTAGGTTTCACAAGTGGACCAGAAATTGGCCATGTATTACAGAACGGAAAAAGGTAATTAGAGCATGACTTGGCCATAGTCATTTTTGAAACCTGTAAGAGGTACATTTTGGCTTAAAAAGCACTTGCACATGATAACTGTCTTTGCATGCCTACCTTTAAGTTTGGACCCAACTTTAGATCACTGATTTGGTTTGCTAATTAGGAGTTTGGTGGTGAACACATTTTCACAGACTTCACTAAAGAAAAAAGGTAAGATGCCAAGACACAGTGACGAGCACTAGTTTGGGTAGTGCTGTGATTGAGTTTATTCAAGCAAGGGCACATTTGATAAATGTATAACCAATGTTTTGTATCCCCCTTTTTCTTCCCCAACCCTTGGACCTCCTTTATTTTCCTGTTTTGGTCTAATTTTAATTTCCTTTTGGATGTATCACCTCATGTTATATGTGATTATACAATTATGGGTAATTTATTGAATTCTATTACTTTTTATATATGTTTTATTTTTATTGCTTATAAGCATTGTTTGTATTTAGGATTGTTTAGCCCCGAGGAAGACCTGAGTGTTTACGGGTCGAAACATGTGTTTGCTAACAATTAAAAACACAGGTGGACTAATAATTCATGAGACTCTGTTGATATTGAGTGTTTATGATGTAGAAAAAAGCAAATTACTTAACTGTTGGTAGTTCTTATTGATACTGTTATTCGTCGCACAGATACCTCATCACCCTTCCCTTCTACTTTGCTTACATGATGATTTTAATTGGGATTGTTGCAATTGCCCTCTAATTTTGAAAATCAAGCGAAACTGTTTGTTCCTCTCAGCTTCCGCTTCAAACTACGAAACTGAGGAAATGGCATCAGTGGTTCCGAGATTATATGGCCCTGCTGTCACTTCCGGTGCATATTAACCCCTAAGAACTGTGACAGAGCTGGCTTCATTGTTGCCTAGCACTACCTACTGGCTGTGGGTAGAATAACAGTACCCATCAGAAATAACATTACTGGCAGTTAAGCAATGTGTTCCTTATATGGCCTTAGGACAATAGTCTTGGTAGGATTTCGAGGCATATGCTTGTTTCACCTTTATAACCTTATGTGGGTGGACAAATAGATTCTTTATAATACATTATAGATTCCATTTGAAAGTCTTATTTTTGGTTTTTGGCGCATTGGGTGACAAACCATTACTATCAGAAAAGAAAGAAAAGAGGAAAGGCTGTTTGAGAAACAGGATATATGGTTAATATGGTAACTGTGAATGCTGGGATGCATAATTGCCGAAGCACAGTTTGATATATATTCATGGCCTTACACGATTTACACCAATGATCATGTGTTTTACAGTGAAACTGTCCACCATGACTTCCATGACTTCCTGGGTGGGCTGCAGAGTGATCCTTCCTTTGCTTCCAGTTCACTCACGGCAGTCCTCGCCTGCCAAGCAGAGTTTTTTATTTTCTATCCAGCCTTCTCATCCTCATGTTTCTCCATCTCAAGCTGCTGCCTGCCAGGACTCAAGCAGAGCGTAGACACATCCCCAGCTGGAATGAAAGCTGCTGGGTGCAGCTCGCGTCTGCCACTGCTGTGTATTTAAAAGCTTGTATTACTACAGGAAGCCCCAAGCTCTCTACCCCCACTCACTCACCCACCCTAACCCCAGGCTCTCTACCCCCGTACACCCACTGTAACCCAAGGCTCTCTACCCCCACACACCCACACTAACCCCAGTCTCTCTACCCCCACCCACCCTAACCCCAGGCTCTCTACCACCAACCCACCCTACCGAGGATTCCTAGTCTGACAACGGGAAATATTCATGAGCATGTGAATCCATGCCAGATTCCATGCTGGAGAACTCAGACATTTGCAACAACCAGAACCTGCTACAGAGAGAGCCTATTAAGGACCTTATCTCAGAGTGGAAAAACCAGACCCATGTAAAAACAAGGAGGGATCCAAAAGCATGCTGAGGGCAAGATAGATAGGAAAATATTTATTAAACGCAATTTCTTGCCAGCTAAACCAGTTTCAAGGTGCTACATAAATACAAATACAATCATGTACATTTTAAAACATAATCAACTAAAAATTGTATTAAAACCTTGAAACATTTCAGTCCTTCCCTCTAATCAGCAGTGTTCTATCAATCTGAGGAATTCAAGGAATAGATCTCATGGACTGACAGAGACCAGACCCAGAGAAGGGAAGGAAAAAAGCAAGTCTCCTTCGGGATTTATCTCAGACATTGGCAATGAACATACCCCAAGAAATATAGGAGAAAAGCAAGAGTCACTAGCTGAGGTCAAATGCGGCAAAAGGAGAGCTGCCCACTGGATTTGTGGTCTCAATATTCTTCAGGTTGGGATGAGGTCAAACGCTGAGCAAAAAAGGCATTGCCCGTGGAGGATAATATGAGTGGTGTGTTATAAAAGCACAGGCTGGCAAAATAAGTTAGGCAATTGGGAAGAATAACTTGCTGGTAGTACTGAGAAAAGTTACTTTTATCTGCACAGGAGAACACAGCGCATCAAGAGGGAAACATCTGAGCCTACCTCAAAGCCTATGAAGAAGAAACTCCATTACCGCTAGGAGGACAGCAAGGATCATCTTGGTGCTAATCCCTGAGACTAAGGAATCAAAAAGCTTACATTACACGAAACCCCACAGACTACATAGGGGTTAAGTAGGCATTAGGGAAGGTTCGCTTTGCCATAGATAGTTCATTGCACCTAGCTGATTTATCCCATCCTCACACCCTTAGTAGTAATAGACCTTATTCTTTCTTGAGTTGATTCCCCAAGGTACTATAGATGTTGTAAATAATAATAATCTGCTGAACCATGGTGACTGTTAGTGTTTTCTGTTGACCTTTTCCTCACGTGGCGTCATTCATGGTGTGTTTTTATTCAGGATACCAATGAATCGCAAGCAGATGTTCCAGATATTCAAAAAATTATAGATGCAGAAGATATTGATATTCTACCATACATGACTTGGGAAACAGAATTTGATGAAGAAACCGTAGAGGTAAGAGCAATGAAATTTTGGGCGACGGTGAGTAATTCCATGGTGCTATATAAGTATTAATTCCTTTAACATAATTCACCTCAAAGGGTTCTGTACGTAAATTCACTTCTAAAGCTCTATTTGACTTAATTTTAGATATGTTGTCTTCATCTCCATTTAGCATTGAGTGAGTAAACAGATCCTGGTCATACAAAAATCTAATGCTTCAAAATGTTTTTATTTTATTTTGAGATTTTTCCACTTAGCTCTGTTTACTTTATATAAGGTGCTTCCGTTTATACAGTTGACATGTGTTTATGTGGTTGTGCAGGCAGTATCCATTTGCCTTGTGCTGATAAACTAGCACTTCTGAAATCTGACCTTTCCCACAAACCTGGGTCATTGCGGCATGGGGAATACAGAAGTTTTCTGTATCTAACACCCTTTCTTTTCAATGTGTTTCAGGTAGTGGGTTATTGCTCTGACTAATGCTCTAACTAATGTTGATTTTACCTTCTACATAGGTATGTTCTTATATGCACCTGAATCTGTTCATCCAAACGTGAGTGCATGTGAATGGGTATCTGAGACTGTTTCACTTATTGCTACTGGTTGGTATTTGAGTGCCAGATCGCTAATCACCATTTCTATGAATGTTTTGCCCCGGCCCTGTCTCCCCGGGCGACCCTCAACAGCGTACACCTCCTTAGGGCAAGTGCACATTCATAGGAGTCTCGGGATATGGAGGTTCCACACAGGTGCACAGACTCCATCCATGCCAGGACAGCACAGCGTTTTACATATGTATTATTGTGTATTACACAGCACATAGTGGCTGACCGATCAGTCGTGTACCTCAGTTCGCACAATATGCTTGACCTCTGTACCCCATGTGTTGAGACATTTCCCCTACTGCTAGTCAAGTTTCAACAGCTTCTCTCGCGTGCCAACCCAGGTTTCCAGATAAAGCTGTGATACTTGCATAATTCATTAAGATAACTTTAAAACATAATTATAAAAGTGTAAAAATATATACTTTTTAAAAGGAATGAGTTTAGGATTTGAATTTGGTGTCTAACCCTTGTGGTAAATCGGACAGTGTCATCACTCCTTTCCCAGGGATAGTCTCTCCCCATGTTGCCAGGGGATGGCAGCCGCTACCTGACCCTGACACTGGGGGAGGGGGGGTGGCTAAATTAGGGAGGACCACATGGGGTGAAGCGACTCTCAGGGGGATAGTATGCATCATCGGATGAAAACACATACCCTCTTTTCCCTTTTAGGATTATCCCCTCCATGTCTTATGCCTTTATTGCTTATTGTGCTAACTCCTATCCGTCACCCGTAAACCTTACTGATAATACTTGTCAAAGTAATATACCCCAAACTATTTTCCAATCCCATGTATATGGGAGTACTGCGACGAGGAAGTGGACTGGAGCAAACGCGACGGTGTAGTCTTTAGAAGGCACTTCACATTGCTGGGAAGTTTAAATTCACCCCAGCTGACATGTTAGAAGGAGACGGAGTGCAAGAACAGGAAGGATAAGTGCTGGTACTGCAAGCTGGAGAGGCGCCGGTCAGCATGCTGCAGCCCAGCACATTGGGGAGAGCTGGGCTGAAGAAACACCTGCCAGCATAAGGGGAAAGTGAATGACAAGCGGCCCGCCGCCAGTAAGCAAGAGGCAGTGGGAAGGAACAGAAGCTGACGGACCACATGCTGGGCCGGCACTGAAAGGAGAGAGAAAAGAGTACCACGAGAGACCACTGAAGCAACCGGTAAGCCTTGGGAAGGATAACGGGTTACCAGGTTGCTTGAGGGTGGATACCGCTTCACACCAGTACAAGGGAGGCTAAGTGAACATAACAAGTTTGAAGGGGCTTTGAAACAAACAGCAAACATGTGCTGATTCACTATGTATGAAACGGAAACCAAGTTATTGAAAGTACTGAAAACAAATTGAACTGTGTTAAACAAGAGTTGTCAAATCAATATTGGGCAAATATTATCTTGTGGGAGAGAAGAAAGAAAGCTGATTGTGAGTCCCGGCAGGAGAGTATAACAGGCAAAGTTACATTTATTCTAGCGAAAGTGAACAACATAAAGAAAGCACCAAGGAATGCTGATGCCCTTCGGACCGTGAAGTAAATATTGAGGACGAAAGAAGCCTGGCAGGGGAGTATACCAGGCTTCCTGTGGGTCTGACACTTGCCTTTTGAGTTGCATCATTTCTTTTGGAAAGGGTAATCATAAGGAAGACGCATGACTTTAAGATTCTGACTTGTTTTAACTGTACTTGTTGTGGAAAGAAACCTGAGGAAAGGAGTCACTCCCAGGAAGTAAAGGGTTTGTGTTGTAGAAAGAAACCTCGGGGAAGGAGCCATTCCCAGGAAGTGAATTGTGTGTGCTGTGTAAAGAAACCAGTGTAAGGGAGTTATCCCCTGGAACTGTGAACCTTGTTAATTTGGAACCTTTTGTTGGAGTCTACCATTTCTTTTGAACTTGAACATTTGTGCACTTTCTAGGTCAGCGATAATACACTTAGTACCTTACAGTTACTTTTGAAGTGTGAAGGCTAGGATAGAATTTCAGACACAGGACATTACATTTTGGACATATTGACACTAGACAAACATTTCGTTTTATTTGAAGTAGCGAAATACCTCCTACAGCAGAGACAGTCGGGCATTTTTCAACCCTTTTATTATTTCATTAACACTTGATGGCAATCACTATAAGTCCTCTGTATTCGCATCTCATTCCTGGTTCATCACATATGGATTCAGGGGTGGGATTGGGCTCAGTTTACATATACTGGGGAACCCTAAAGTTGGCAAAACCTAGTAACCAAGCCTCCGATCCATCAGTAGGTACAGAAAAATCTATTGCGTTCAACCCTGCTACTGCATAAGTCGAATTGATTCAACCCGGAGATAGGATGTTAATACCCACTGACCTAGTTCTAGTACCCCCAACCCGATACTTACATTAGGTTAGCATCCAAGTCGGGCCTAGCCTGGCGATATGGCCTACATGTCTTAGCAGGCAGCATAGACCTGACTATAGCGGCGATGTAAAGATCTTGATTCAAAATAGTGGGAAAGAGGCATATTAGATAAAGGCGGGAGAGAAAATACCTCTGCAGAGGGGGAAAAGGCTTTGGAGAGGCAGATGAAGAGTCCCAAATTACAACTGAGTTGATACCACCAAGGGCCCTAGGAGAAGAAGTTGAAATCATTCCTGACATAGCCTTCGCTCAAAGCGATAACCCCTGCTAGCAGAGGCATTTTTACATGTGGTATCTGAGGAATAGGGAAGACTAAAAGGGGGCCATTCTTTTTCCTGAAACACAGGTTACTTTATAGAGGCGGCCTTAGCCTCCCTGGTGCCCTTAGGTATCAGATTATGGTGCCTGAAAGTCATAAGAGGATGGTACTGAGGATTGCCTGCTCCCACTTGACAAGCACCCATTTAGGAACACCTAAAACACAGGCACAAGTAATAAGCCGCTTCTGTTGGCTTGGGGTCCATGCTGATGTAAAAAGCGTTGTGCTTCCTTGTGCCCTGTGTCAAAAGACTAGCTTCCAAATTCCTCTTCCAGCTCCCTTACAATGCCCACCAATTATTGATGTACCCTTTGGCTGCATAGGCATGGACATAGTTGGGCCCCTTGAACCATCTAAATTGGGAAATCCTTACATATTGGTAATCGTAGATTATGTTACTCGGTACCCAGAAGCCTTCCCATTATGCAATTATACCTCTCAGCAAATCTTGAAACACATCATCCTATTTGTTTTCACATGTTAGTTTCCAGAGGGAAGGAGATCCTAATGGATCAAGGGACTACCTTCATGAGTCAGTTAATGGCAGAGGTAAAGGATATTTTCCATATTAAGATCCTCAGGACCTCTGCCTACCACCGGTAGACTGATGGACTGGTAGAGCATCTCAGTAAGACTCTCAAGAACGTAATTCAGATATTGGTCGGGCCGATGGCAAATATTGGGATATTATGATACCTTGGGCCCTTTTTGCCGTCCAGCAAACACCACAATCCTCAACAGGATTCTCACCATTTGAATTAATTTATGGTAGGGAACCACAGAATGTCCTTGACATTTTAAGGAAGACCTGGGAGGAAAGAGAGGAGGCCCTTATTCCACTCTCACATACAGGCCAAAGGATGAAAGAACACATGGCCACCTTGAGAGCAATCGTTCAGGCCCATGTGTTTAAGGCCCAAGAAAGCCAAAAGGTCAATCACTACAAGAAGGCTTAGCTCAGGTCTCATGTCTTTTTCCATTGGACAAAATGTCCTTTTTCTCCTGCCAAGATCAGAGAACAAGATGTTGTCCGAATGGCACGAACCCCATGAGGTAATTGAGCAGACAGGGCCATACACGATCGAGTCCCCCAACCAAATAGGCAGATCAAACCCCATATTTACCATGTAAACCTGTTAAATGAGTGGAGAGAGGATCCTGTGGAAGCCACAACAGTAGTACTAATGAGTCTCTAACAGAGAAGACGAGGCAAAGTACTTTGATTCCTTCCCACCTATCACAGAATCAAAATAAAGATCTCCAAGACTTGCTGGTACAGTTTCCAGACATCTTTATAAATAAACTGGATGGGGGTGAGGGGTAGTAAAAGGGTTTTTTCACTACATCCCCAGGGAAGGGTATCCATTTGAAACCCTACAGGATCCCGGAAAAAAGAAAATGAATAGTCATAGAGGAAGTAGAGAAGATGCTCAGCACTGACATTATCGAGCCATCTCAGAGTCCTTGGTCCTCTACAATAGTACTCCTTACCATGCCGGATCAATCATCAGGGCTCTGTATTTATTTCAGAAAGGTAAATGCGGTTTCCCAATTGGAAAGTTATCCTGTGCCAAGGAAAGACTATCTGATTGATTGATTGGGAACCGCCACCTTTCCCTCCACGACTGATCTGACAAAGGGATGCTGGCAAGTACCCGTGAACCCGGAGCACAAGGAAAACAGCCTTCTCTACCCCCATTGGACTATTCCAATTTAAAGTATTACCTTTTTCACTTCACCGGGCCCCAGTCACATTTCAAAGGTTAATGGACCAAGTCCTCTCACCATACTCCTCTTTCTGTGGGGCATATATTGAAGATATAACTATACACAGTAGAATATGGGAAGAACATCTACACTATCTATATTTAGTCATCAGAGCCTTAAGAAAAGCGGGCCTCACACCCAACCCAAAAGAATTTCACTTGGCACAGTCAGCAATCAAGTAGCTTGGTCTTTTTGTGGGAAATGGGCTGGTTCAACCCCATAGTGAAAAAGTAAAAGCTGCCTAAGAAACCCCAGTTCTCAAAACTAAAAAAGATATAAGAGCCTTTTTAGGATTAGTGGGTTACTATAGGGGATTCATTCAAAGCTATTCCTCTATCTGATTGTGCCTCACTGACGAGCTTAAAAACAATGAATTCCAAAAGATAAATTGGAGCGCTGAAAACAGGTGCTTCACATGTCGGGTTGGGAGGTATTCTGTAAATGTTCTTTACCAAGATTACGATGGCATTGAGCATCGATTCGTTATATCAGTAGGAAGCATAAAGCATTGCGAAAGAAACAGATTCCTGCAGTGGATGAATTGGTGTCGGAAGCGACTGAGTATTCGTTTAGTGCGGCTTGACGCTCTCTGGAACCGCGCCAGGTCAGTTCCTCTAGCTCTCATTGCTCTCCCCATTTCAGCAAAGGAAGAATTGAAGGAGTGTGGAGCCCCTGGTAAAAACTCTACACCGCGATTCAGCCTTGCTGTTTTTTGCAGCCTCTTTGGAAAGTTACTGTGAGATCCATCTGGCATAGGTGTCATAGGTGCAGGAACTAATACAGTGTGGGGTTACAGCTTGCCTTTGCTTTAAATGTTGTTGCTAGTGCAACGGGGCAGTTCAAGTGTTTGCTGCTTGGGAGCTTTGAACACTAGAATTCTGGACTGGGTGACTGCGGGGCTGCTGCGCATAGCCCTTTGATCCCTTACATTTTGGAGTGAGTGACTGCGAGGCTGTTGTTTTCAGCTCTTTGAGCCCACCCATATACAGAGCACCTGTGGAGTTGCAGTTGTTTTTACTACTTCTGACTATGACCCTTAGAACTGGTCTTAGAAGTCAACTCAATGTTTTGGACCCATCTTACCATCAGGTCAACTTGAAAACTCCACCCACTACGACTATCTCTCTTGTCCCTTCCATATCGAACATTGGAAACACAGAGATACCAACTAATGAAGCAGACATCGTAGCAGCCTTAAGATTCAATCTTGGAGTTACTAAGACTAACATGGAAACCCTTATGGAGACACAATCAATTGAAATAAAAAAAGGGGCACTAAAGACAAATCTGCCATCAAGAATCAAGGCCCTCCTATTCCGATGTCTCCAATAGCGGGTCAGTGTATAATGCACTATTTCCCCAAACTTGCAGGGGCCAGCACTGAAGTTAAATATTCTCAGCCAATAGAAAGTCTGCAATCTTAGAAAACACACGGATGTATGTAGTTACAGACATTAGCATAATTGAGTACGCAGACTTGGTTCTACTCCTGACCACCGGTGAGACCACAGAAGGTGTCATCCAACAGACTTGTGATGCCTCAGCAATTGGATCTCCAACAGAATTAACTGATTATCTCAAGTGAATCGTGATGAGCAGCCAATCTCTTCCACCGACTACTCCACTCAACCTAGCGAGAGTGCAATTCACCACATTTTACATGAGGCTCAAGATTTTGTTAAGCTTTCCTTCCCCAGCCTCTCGGCACTCAATATGGTATTGAGTTTGTTTGTCGAATTGTATGATAACATCTAGGAGGAGGTTAAGGTTAATACACCTCTCATAAGTGCTATTAATATTAAGGGTGAAGATTTGGAAGCTTGTGTTTGGGCATTTAGCATTACAGCCTTTGCCCACACCAGCTGAAGTGTTATGTCATGGTAATGTCAGATCTGTTGTTAATGAACCGAACACAATTGATGATTCTGTTGTAGAGGTATCTCCTACATCCAATATCACCTCCACTTCAATTCCTACTGCTTCTGGTCCCGCCATTGTTACCCACACACCTTCCCAAAGTGAACATACCTTTCAAACAGTAGCCGTGGTCCACACATAGCCCTCAGATGTATCTGACACTGTAGAAAGTCAAAGTAAAAAAACAAAAATCAGAAAATGATAAAACGTCGAAATACTTCGTCCCACAAGTCGCTACGCAACCTTACTATTGCTGAATCCCTACAAAAATCACATAAACGGTCCAAAGGTTTCCAAATCCAGTTGACACCAGTCAGAGGAAAGTGGTATAGAGTCGCATTTTGCCTTGCCATCTGGGAACTCTATTCCATGTACTCCAACTTTGTTGCCTGTGTTGAACCCACCTACTAAACCTTTAGGTCCACCCTAATTTGGTATCAATAATCCCAATGAGGCAAAAAGTATTTTTGTTCCTACTCACTTGAAGTTCAACTGAGACATCTACTCTTCCTTCCCTTCCGCCCCTTAAATGCTGATGTTGGCCTGCAAACAACGCCAAAAATGGTAATCTTTGTCAGTAACCTTCCCCTGGTTATGAATCCAATACTCGCGCCACTGAAAGATCCAAGGCCCCCCTCTGGTGTGTTGAAGAATCATTGTAAGTGTGACAGAGGAGACATGCACGTTGTGCCAGGTATAACTAAACATTGTGAGGCACTGATGCAAGCAGAGAGGGTGTGGGCTAATGAGTGCACAGGTAGTGGTCCAGGCAAATCGTATAATTCACCTATGAACACAAATTTGAACTGTACTCCATATCCCATTGTTATGAAAGCAACACCTCTTTCTCAAAATATCTCCTTTACATCCACTATACCCATGTTTTGTCAATGTAATTGCAAAAAAGGACACACAAATGCTGTCCCAAACCTGTCCTCTAAATGCGGGGTGGCCATACATCCTGAAGGGGCGAGGGCACATAAGCATGACCTAGGTGTGGCCACTAATTTTGGTCAACTACCCTTGGTTAACTCGCCCATTATTCCCCCCAGGTGCACAACAAAAAAAATCTGGGGGGGGATTTCTGAATAAATTGTACTTTCCAAGAGGCAGGGGGCTTGATCCTCCAACTGATATACACACTCATTTGGATCTCTGCCTCCCGCCCCCTCTTTTGACACACCTAATAATAATCAAGCTTTTGTGGAAGACCGCATTGATACGCCAACCTCACAAACCATCATGAGAGATGGATATCCCTGATACAGTGCTCTTGCTCAGGGACGGGGTCTCTCTAGTCACCCTAATTGGAGTAAACCTAACCCGCTTATGTCGTCTTCGAATTTGTCTAAACCTACATTGAAGGCGCTTCCTCAATCTTATGAGCACTCATCCAGTGTGGCGATCACATTGGTGATTTCCAGTGTTTTGGGGAATAGTTTTCTCATTTGCTTAAATCGCTTCAATGTGTTGGTGATATTTTCAGAGATTCCTTCACTGAGCGCTCTCTCCTCTGCCGATATAGAAAGAGGGGTTTCCCGACCAGGAACGACACAGTGCAATTTTTCCTTTACTTCCAATCAAGATTGGTATTTGATTTGATTCTTTCAGAACGAGAACCTTTAAATAGCATGTGCTTCTCAATTGCTAGATGGTCTGAATGCAAGCAAATTTCTTATATGCCTTTGTCGCGAGACAACTCACTTGCATTTAAACCTAGAAATGCTCAGTATAACACTGGTGTGGCTCATTATCAAAGTAGAACACCTAATTTTAGAGCGCAAGGTCCAGAGAGAAACACCTGTTTTATATTTAAACCTAAACTGTGATGTACCTAGTTCACCCGTAACACCAATATGAAGAGAGGCTACTTTACTGGAACTCTAAAGGCAACATACATCTGCTAACAAATCTCAATACAATCGTTCTTTAATGAAGCAATAATTGCTTAATGCTCCAGGAAACATGGCTAACTGCCACTCCTTTAGATGGCTTTGCAGTATTTCATCAGCCAGCAAAACCGAGTGGTGGGGGAAGACCCCCAGAAGGCCTTATTATTGCTCTCCGCCACGATCTCTGCATGTCTGTCAGATTTAAAACATCCCATATGGCATACTGGCGATAGAAGCGTCGGTAGAAACACATAGGCCCTCATTACGACCCAGGCGGTAAGTTACCGCATGGGCCGTGACTTTACCACCATGGCGTAAACTACGTTTACGCCATGGTGGTTGGCGGACTTACCGCCCCATTCCGACCTTGGCGGGGCGGTAAGTCCCCAATCCCCATTTACCCTTCCCCATTCCCATTTTTGCCCCATAGGGCATAATGGGAGTGGGGAAGGCGTTAATTACGCCACCGTAAATTACGGTGGCGTAATAAACTCCATGGTCCCTTAGCGCCATGGATTTTAACACCTGCTAAAAGCAGGTGTTAAATCCGCCATGGCGCTAAGGGACCTCGTACTCAGGCGGTAAGGGTCGGCGCTGTTTACGCTGCCGTAAACCCCTTACCGCCTGGGTCGTAATGAGGCCCATAATCTTCATGCCTTATGGATCAATGTATATTGGCACAAGGGTGTTGGGGTCCTAGAAGATTTTCTATTGACTATCACTGACCTAGTTACCTCATGGAGATCTAGGACCGGTTATAGACATGTTCTTATGGCGGGCGATTTTAATGCAAAATGTATTCAGTTGAGCTTTGCAGGTATTCATTGTGATTATGACACTGCGCTATGAGCCCTGGACTTAAAATCTAAAACAGGCTGGCAGTGCAGTAATACCTTGACATCGTTGGGTCTTAAAATGATTAATGGGCAGATAGGAGCAGACTTAGAAGCCCAAGTCACTTGGTCCCGAGGTATCAGTCGATCAACCTTGGATTATATTTATGTTGATCAAAGGCTGTTTGTGTCTTGCTCCGAATTCATAATTGTTGAGAACATGTGGAGCAACCATTGTACCTTAAGAGCTAAATTCACGCTTCCACTCCAAATTAAAGAGCAAACTATAATTGGGCCTACAAATCTCAAAGTGACCCACCACAAAAATGCGATTTGTTGGTCTGTAAGAAACATTGAAATACTGTGCGGTGAATTTAATCAGATGATGTGTCAAACCACGTTAGAGTGGAAACTGGAAGTATTCCATGTGGGTAATTTTGATTCGACTGTTCAAGAACTAATGACATTTGCTATTAAAAATCCAAGGTTCTAAGGCACAAAACATCCAAGAAACATACTTGTGCGTTTGATTCAAAGTTAACCCTTATGAAAGTAGATATGAGAAGAATTGCCAGACAAATAATGAGCTCTAACATGCCCTGTACAGTAAAGCTATATAAATGCAAAGCATAAAAACAAAGATATAGAAGTTTTTGTAGGTTCACTCATTCCGCGTTACTACAGCGAGACGCAGAGACTATGCTCAAGATACTAACAAAAAAAGATCTGGCAGCATTTTGGTATATAATAAATAGGCAGGAAGAGCAAGTCTTTTCTTCTCAGCTGAATGCTGTTGATGAATCTGCCTGGGTGACATTATTTACAGATCTATATGCCCCAGGCAAAGCCAAGCCATTCTCCAGAATCCACTTGTCAGATACTGTAATGCATCCCTGTTAGGGAGAATTCTCATTCTATGGCTAATTTCCCTTAACTAGTGAGTCCCTCGGCAGCTTTGCTGGATCTCTGGAGTTATTTCTTTCCACTTGGTAAGAGTGTGAGCTTTTCCCCCACTCTTACACCTATTTTGCTATGTATCTTTTACCTGTTTTTAAGATTGTGAGCTCTGAAGTACACCACTTCAGTAGCCCCCTTCTTTGTGAGTGTCACCCAGCACCTTCAGTGCAGTGACACAGGGTTGTCGTTCAGACTTCCCATCGACTCCATTTCTGAGGTAACTACTGTCCCCCAGAAAAGGGTAAAGTTACCATTAACTTTACTTAGTCAAATGTAACCACAGATCCGGTACACACCATCTTACATGGAGTGCTGGAAGGGTTAACTCTTAACTCGTTTTATCTGTACCTCCTAGAGCATTGTTTCACTCTTTTAACATTTAGACATGGCTGGTGGCAGTGGTATCTACCCTAAATTTTCGACCGCGGTTATCTTCTATAACCGTGGTAATATTGTAGGCTATTGTGTTAGCCTCAAACTTAAACCCGCTTGACCAAATCCTTTTTCGTTTGTCTCCGGTGCGGTTTATTCGCCATTTCTTTTTGTTAAACTCCTTCTTGTGTTTTACTTTGCGCGGCAAACTAGGTTTGCCTTCTTTGTTCAATGTCTTTTGACGGGCTTCTACCTAGAAGCCCTCCTCAAGGCGCCTGGGTGTCTAGATGGGCTGAATGTGAGGGAGGGGTGTAATCACCCGCTTCACAGGGTATCCTAGGAAACCCAAGTCGCACTTTGTCATGATTGGCTAGGGTAGTTGTCTGGGCTGGACAACCCCCCTGCTGGGTGATTGACAGCCAGGCTGTGTGAATGGGGGTTTTTCGCATAAAAGACAGGTCTCTTGGGCTGGAAGTCAGAGAGTCGCCACTGGAACTACAAGTGGAGGAGAGGTTGACTGCTACAACTACCCCGTACCGGTGAAGCCCTGCTGCAGTCCTGAGCTATCTACCCTTCAACGACTAAGAGGAGATCCAGTCCGGAGTCTTCTTCCCTTGAGCCTGGTGGGGATAACCAGCTCATCTTCTTCAGCCAGAGGTCGCCTTCGTGGTCTAAATCGCTGCACACTTCTGTAGTGGTCCGGATAGCCACCAGAAGACGCTCTCCTGTTTTTAAGGAGCACACCTTTTATTCATTGTCGCTGCTGCCGGCCTCATCCCTCTGTGGTGCGGACCCCCTCATTGTCCTTCTTTGTGCTGAAGCTGCAGGAAAGCGTGGGTCTGCGGGAAACCAACAGGAACAACTGCCGTGGCACCAGCTTCGTTCTTTGAGAAAGGTACTGTGTCCTGTTTGAGGAATTTTGGGTGAAATCCCTATTTCTCTACTTTAAGGCTTGTCCTTACTTTTCCCTCCTTCTTATAACTTTTTCTTCCGAACATTGACAATATCAAAGTACTCTTTACTCTTGGCAACGTTGAATCTTGAATTGTCTGACTGTGTGATCCTCGACAACAGCCACCCGGCGTCATTAGACCTTGGCTCCGGCCTTTAGACTCTTGAATTCCTGTCTATGTGTGTTCTTCGATTCTGTCTGCCTAACTAACATATTGCCAGTGATTTTTGCCCCCAACTCGCTCTGGGTATCTCGGGTGCTAAGTGTGTTTTTGCCCCGGTAGCATTTCTTGCCGCGGATACGCATTTATCTAATAGACCGAACTGTCAAAAAGTGATCGCAATTGTATGCACGGTTACATGTTCTGTTTCATAACAACAGTCCATTCAAACACAGGGTACTTACCTTGAGTAATATTGTACAAAGTGAATTGCTTAGTTGTAGTATATTTTACATGTGGTTTTTGAATTAATAGAAGTGTTGTGTTGATAACAAATGGTTTAAAAATAAATGTACTTATAATTTTTACCTAAAACCTGAGTCAGTGTTTGCTTGAGTCACAGTAATTGTGGTCCCTTTGTGTAATCTCTGTTACTGTTCATATACTCTTGAGATAAGCCTGGCTGCTCCGCTACTGCTACCACTTTAACATAGTAGTACAGGCTTGTACCAAAGGTAAAACTTGTATTGCCACTTGTAGTCTTAATTGTGTGTAGTGGTCCCTAAGGGCACTGCACAGGATTCTGCCTAACAATCCCAAAATGAATATTATAGCTGTGGCGAACAAAATACACACACTGGTGCTAATGGCCTTGCCAATAGCAAATTAAAGCAGGATCCTACCAGTTTGGCAAATGCACTAACCATTCTCTTCAAGAGCATTATAGACTCAAAAACCTCTCCCAAATCATGGCAGACAGCCAATGTTGTTCCGATTTTTAAAAAGGGAGTAAGATCTGCTCTAATAAACTACAGAACAATCTTGCTGCTAGATGTTGACAGCAAGATGTTCGTGTCTGTGCCCCTGCAGCATTTGGAAACATGGGCCACATCATCCAATAGGCTATCCAAATTTCAATCAGGCTTTCGCCAGGCACATTCTACTAATCTCAATGACCTCATTTTAGGTTCCTTTCAAGAACTAACCTGGTCTTCACCTGGCAGCTGAACTTATGTTGCATCGGTTGATTTATCTTACGCATTTGATCGCGTTGACCGATCCAGGCTGTGGGGAAAGTTAGCAGCCTGGGGAATCCCAGCTGGCCTTTTAAAACTTAGTATTGAGAATTCCAACATACAGGTTAGATTAAACCGAGAGGAATGATGTCCAGTTGTATTCCCACCCCTTCCGTTCTTAGACAAGGCTGTATTCTTGCAGCTTGTTTATTTAACTTATATGTCTCTGATGTAAATAATTATCTGGCTTCATTTTCTCTGGTGTCCCTGAAGGTTGGCAATATGAAAGTATCATGGTTAGCCTATGCCAATGACTTCTTGTTGTTTGATAAATTGCAAGTGGGTCTAAAAAGGCTGCTGTCAGCATTTTCATCTTTTGCAGTTGACAATGGCCTCCTAAAATGTCAAATGTTATAAAGGCAGAATCGCCCAATTGGAGACAGCACGTTCATCGCAGACACCTCACCGCTATGAAATATGAAAGGAAACCCCCTCATAGGCTTAAGCAATGTCCCATAAAAAGACAAAACCTTCCAATGGTACCAGGCCCTCAGTGACACTATGCCAAGTTCGAACCGTAGAGCAGCTATCAGGACACAAAACAGGCAAACCCAGAGCGCTTTTTCCAAATTTGACCTTCAATTATTGTCCAATTTAGATCTCATGTCAGATATATAGTCCCCTGGCCATATAAAAGTGATGGGATAATCTTTTGCATATAATAGTCTTATGAGGGGCTTGATGGTGAATCTGCAATGCCTTACGTGTAACAGCTTAAACTGGGAGGCACCCACTGTGGCCTTTGTTTTGAGTTGTTCAATAATATCAGACTTTCTTAGTTTCACTCTTAAAAACATCCCCAGATATTTAATTTCAAGCAATGTTGTTACAGCTGTACCACCAACGTTGCACATGAATTTATATGATTTGTTTGAGTTGGAGGAAAACCCAGTCTGACCGGTGTTTAGGGCCAGTTTGTTTTCCTCAGCGTACGACACCATGGCGCTTATTAATATTTGTAGTCCTACCTGTGTATGATCTACTAAGATGATATTGTCTGCATATGTCATAAAAGATATCCTCAAGCCCCCCAGTTTCATTGCTACAAAAGCTACAGTTTCCAGATATTCAACTAAATCAGCCAGGTAGAGGTTGAATAGGCATAGGGCCAGGATGAAGTTTTAAAGTCATTTGTTAATCGCCCCAGCCTATTAAATCTGACCTGAACTGGAGAATTTGTGTGTATAGACATCAAGATCGCCAGAAGCTCTTCTGTTATGTGCCACCCACGCAGTTTGGTCCATAACCTATCCTGGTTAATGGAGTCAAAAGCTTGCAACATTTTGTTAACTGCCATAAAGATTGGAGCCTCAGTGACAGTTTTGGCAATTTCTTGCAAGCAGTTGCATACAAAGCCATTTATATTGGTTCCCATCCCCCTGTAAAACCCAGTCTGCATACGATTAAGGATACCAGCTGATGAAATCCAGTTCTCTAGTTGCTAGTAGCGAAGATGCAAAGATCTTGCTTTCCGGGTCAAGCAGGGCTATTGGACGGTAACTAGTGGGTGCAGATCTAGCCCCTTTTTATTAATCGGTATAATCACTGATTTCTGCCATGAGCTTGGTATTGCTCTTTCCTGCATTATGTTGTCAAATAATATATGTAGAATTGTGGCAACTCTAAAAGTCCTAACAAAATGCCAGTCAATACAGAAAAAGTAGATCAATTAATTATAAACTGTGAGGGTATTAGAGGCCAACTAACTTGCGCAGTCTATATTAATAATAAACATGCAGATCAAGAAACTACATGGACGTGGCTTAAAAAAGTTTTTAAGGGGACAAAACATAATTAAAATCATTAATGCCAACTGAATTTGACCCCTCAGTATGGAAAGATGGCAGTGTGGAACACCAGAGGGTTTAAACAGCTTATGTCTGCAAATAAAAAACACCCTCTGGCAATCTATGCCATCATTATATTACAAGAAACATGGATAACAACCCAACCCTTATGGCCAAATTACAACCTTTCTTGGATTTCCGCCCTTAAACAGCCAATAGGCAGACATATGTTGGCCTTCTGATTGCCCTTAAATTGGATATGAATGGTAGCCTTGCCCACATCCTTGCATTCAATTGGCAAAACTTATATCACCAAATTCTTTGTGTCCCTGGCGACACACATTGCCATTTTAAACCTTTACTGGAACCCTGCACTATTGGATGATGATGAATTTTTTGATCTTTTGAACCAGATGCTAGATTTAATTGCCTTTTAAAAACAACCGTATGCAACTCTTGTAGTAGGAGACCTTAATATATTGTGCTTTGCTCAAAAGAATAACATATTAAAAATGAGAGAAACTAGGTGGTTAAATTTAAGGAAAGAACGACACCTCACCATTCTTAATGCAACAGCTGACATGGAAAAGAGATAAGTCTTTTGCAATCTCAGACTATGTATTTATATCAGCAGAAGTTATATCCTCTGTAGTTAAATTCACAATCATGATACTACAGATAGTGATAAGAACATTCTAAAGACAACTTGGCTAAACAGATACTGTTATACGTCAATATTATACACCTCAGCTCCAACCTACAGAAGCTCGAAACAAAATCAAATGGACAGCTCCCAAACTAAAACGTCTTTTAGATAACTTACAAAAAGAAGATTGCTCTTTAGACATTTCCCCTCGACCAGAATATACACAGGCGCTTTTGATTTTTGTTGAATCCTCTAAAAAGTGCACTCAACCTTCCTTAAGACACAAATATCCGTTTGATCCAATTATCAAAAATACTAAATCATTAATGAGGGCGGAATTAAAAAATATTAAAATGACTAATTGTAAGGAATACAAAAAAAGAGTTGTTAAGATCCAAACTAGGTATAATAAATTCATAAAACAACACAAAGCAATTAAGCTGCAAGAAGCAAATGTCCAAATGCTAACAGCCTTAGTATTAAAATCTAGCACACAGATATGGAAACCTCTGAAAGAAGTAACTTATACAAGCACATCATCGCTAATGTTAAATTCCATATTGGAACATACATGGACAAATTATTTCACTGCCCTTTTTGCTGATTTGACTGCGCCCGCCAAGATATCTAATGACCTCCAAAATGATCTCACTTTCTACCATTTGACCATCTAGATATTATTATACAAATTAAAAGATTAAGCGCGTCAAGAGCTCCAGGGCCAGATGTCCTTTCAAATGCAACTTTGAAGACCAACCCTGAGGAATGGCCTGCAATCCTCTACTTGATATTTCAAAGAAGAAAACCTACAGGGAAAATTCCAGAGTCATGGAAAAAAAACAATATTGATCCCAATATTCAAGAAGGGCAATTCGGAACTTCCATCCAACTATCGTCCGATTGCTTCTTGGATATTCCAGGAAAAATATTTGCCAGACTGCTCCTGAAAGACCTAAATAAATGGCTAAAATCCGCAAACATGATAGATCCTCATCAATCTGGTTTTGTTTCTTGCTTGGGCACCTCAGTTAATTTATTAACTCTGACTGCTTTGTAAATGCAAGTGTTAACTTGTAAACAACCCATCTATCTTGCGTTTATAGATTTTAAACTAGCTTTTGATTCAATATCTAGAAAAATATTATGGGATAAACTAATAGAAGCCGGGTGCCCAAAATACATCCTACAAGCACTTCAGCAATTCTATTCAAACACAACTGTACAAGTTAAATTGAATCGGGGTGGTTTACTAACGCATCCTATCCCAACTCACCGCGGCCTGAAACAAGGCTGCATTTTACCTGCAACTCTTTAATTTCTATATTTAGAAAATACGAGAACTTTCCCCACAGAACTAGGCAAATACGCCTATATTTTCTATGAGGATGATCTGGTCATAATTGACCAGACCCCAATAGGACTGCAGAGGCAACTGCAAGGACTAGCGAACTATGCATATGAAACCTTGCTTTCTATTGACATTGGCAAATCGAATATTCTAAAATGGCAATGCCCTAGAAATCCAAATATGCCATCTTTTAAATGGACAATAGGGAGCCAAAAACTTGATATTATACATCAGTATAAATATGTAGGACCAATTATCAATAACATCAAAACAGAGATCTCATATATAAACGACCTAAAGTATAAAAATGCAAACACTCTGCTCCCAAGCAAAACTAGTCCATAGGAAATATGGAAAATACTCCTATCTACCTGTAATAAAGTTTAATAAAGAAAAAGTATTTTCCGTAATAACTTATGAAGCACATACAAAACTTCCAGAAAACCAGCCAGATTGAACTATCTTGAGGGAGTCTTTTGAAAGACCCTACTGCCCATACATAAATCTTTTCATATTCAAATAGACCGACATGAACTTGGACTAATATCAATAAAAGCGATTGTCACATGGAATGCCATAATGTTATATAATAAATGTATAAACCAACAGTGTATCACTCCTCTCTAATACCAACTTTAGCCTCCATTTTAGCAGCAAATAAGCCCTTAGACTCTTGGAAACAATCTTGCATTGCAATAATGAATAGAGCTGATATTGACCCAAAACTATTAACTAATAGCCCTACTTGAGCAAAACAAATATGTTGGTACTCTGATTGGAATGACACTTGGCAGGAATGCGATAAATATAAGACACTTACCTCAGGACATTTTATTGAAAAAAGATCAAATCAAATTCCAGTATATTTGGAGAAATGTCCTGATCTGCACTATTGTACCCAACTAATGCATTTAGGTTTTGATTTATGGCCTGCAAAGGCACAAATAGCCTCTAGAATGAAGGACAAAACAAAATCTATATGTCGATTCTGCAACCTAATCTACTCGGAAACGTTAGAACATCTTATAGTTGAATTACCAAATTTAATTACATTAAGGCGAGAATATTTCTATAAATGTTTTGCCGATTATCACATACTGACGCCACAATAAATGTTGAAAATGATTTTCAGTGCTCAACATATATCCTTAAACTTAACAACAATAACATTCTTAGAGAAATTTAACATCTAAGGAAAATTGTTCAAAGGTTATGGATGAGTAAGGTGGCAGGAGGGCTAATTGGGAACTCACTCACTTCTGAGCAGATTTCACCCTTAAAATTCTTTAACGGACAAGATATATTCTAAACTTTATCAACAGAAATATGCTGGCTATGTAACTATTGTATGTAAGTTCCTACAACCACTATGTATACATTGTTTTACCCTGCTTTTAATGATCTGATATATTTGAAAAGTTGTATGCACAGCTAAAACAAATAAAGAAAACAAAATAAAATGTAGCATTGTGGCACAGAGCAGTGGGTCGATTTTCAAAATAGCATTGCTTAGCCCATTTTAGCCACGTCCAGAAGAATTTGAGGCTGCTCTTGTACGATTTTCTATATTCTCAACAGAGAGAGCGAAACCACTGACAGTCTGATGGTAAGATTGTTGTTACAGTATTAGAGGGTCTATATAAATGGGCAATATGAGCGTCCCAGTCATTCTCACTCACTGCATTTGTTTGCCTATCTTCCTGCGATCTTGCTGCAGCATTAATTATAGCCCAGACATTTTTTGAGTTCTTTGTAACAATCGTCTGAAGCATCGTTTCTCCCTCATTTTGCTTTCTTTCAAATTTTGTCGAGCGAAGCCAGTTTTAATAGGAAGATTTAGATTAGTTTATTGTCAATGTGTATTCCAATTAATTTGCAAACTTATGGCCTTTAGCCCTTAAATTCTGCCCTCAGTAGTCTTTCTCTCCTGAATGTGAGCATAAAAATAGATTTGACTGGACTTTGCAAGAAAAGGACCCTCTGGAATCATAAGTACAACTGATAACTAATTGTGGAAAGAGAAATGGAGTAAATATTTCTTTATTTTTCTTCCATATTACTATTGTCCACAATTGCCATCACTCCTTTAAGAAATGTTGCCTTATTCCCTACATTCCTAGCCAATTTGTGACCCTTATTGTGGACAACAAGGCCATCATAATTACCTTCCATCTTAGTTGCTTTTATGAGATTAGTGAAGATGGCTTTCAGCGGACAATGATCACTCTGAAATTTCTCCATAACAATCAGCGATTCGCAGTTTTTAAAAAGTGTCTGACTCAGAGCTAGTTAATCCAAGTGAGCACGTACTTAATCAATGTATAAAAGTGGTTTTAGGTGGTACATCCCCTTTTATGCTTCCATTTGCTATCCTCAATTCCTGTGTGTCAAACAAATCAAGCAATTTTCCCAATTTTTCCTACTCGTAACAGATCTCAATGTAGCCCAAGTGTTATAGGAGCCTGTGTCCCTCCAATCTGCATTCAATCCCCTGCCAGGATCAAATTCATCTGTGATTCAGTTTCCCTAATTTGATCACAAATATCTGTAAGCTGCGTAAGAAACATAGCCAAATCTGAACGCACAGCATTGCAATACATGTTTAACAGGTACAAAGGCTTAAGACTCCCCTCAATCTCAAGATTTGTTTTACCACTAAAATCCCATATATAGAATCAGAAACAGTCTCCACTTTTGAACAGGCGATGTTATTTGTGAGGATGACCAACCCACTCGAAGGACGACCTCCCTCACTTGGGGTTGCCAATTGCTGTGATGCAGTGAAACCATCATTGAGAGTCAAACTTGGGTGTTTTTTGCATTTAACTTTGAAAGTCAAACGTGGGTGTGCTCTTTGCATTCATTTTTGCTTAGGCTACAACCAGATCTTTTTCTTGTGCAGACTTGCTGTGCCCTTTGCTTGCATTAAATTACTTCTCTTTAACCTGCTGGCCCAGTGACTGTTCCGTACCGCTGTACTTGCGTACTCTTCCCGCTGCTCCTCTCCCTACTCGCCCATGGCGCTTTCTGTTTCTCCTGTCTACTCCAACTGCTTCTCTATCCTCTGACATCTGCCACCTCTTGGAAGAACTTGACCTTGATGTCCTCGGTCTTACTGAGACATGATTCACGGCCAGCTCTGTCACAAGCTTCAGCACGCTCCTCCCTGATGGCTACAAGATCATCACCACGCCCAGATCTACCCGGCCCGGAGGGGGTATAGCCCTGATCTTTCATGAGTGGATTCCTGCCTCTATCATTCCCATGCAGACTTACTCCTCTTTTGAATGCCTTGTCTGCAGGCTCTCTCTCTCTCCTAGCCAATCTCTTACTGTTGCTACTGTCTACCAGCCCCCTGGCCAGATCACTTATTTTCTCTCTAAGTGGGCGGACCTCTCCTCCTCCCTCCTAGCCTCAACCACACAACTCCTCCTCCTGGGTGACCTCAATATGCATCTCGATTCTCCCTGTTCCTCGTCTGTGCTCTTTCGTGACCTCTGTGACTCCCTCTCCCGTTCTATACTCCTTTCTGGCCTGACCCACTCTGCAGGACACATACTTGATGTCTTGATATCATCTGGCCTCCCCCTCTCCATACCTCTGACCACTCCTCTCTCCTGGAGCGATCACTCCCTCCTCTCCTCTCTCCCTCTCTTCCCCCCAGGCCAAGCCTACCCCAACACTACCACCTACCTTCTCGGACATCCGTCCCATGAAGCGTGTGTCAGTTGAGGCTTTCGCCACCACCTTCTCTCCCCCTTCCACCTCTCGCTGACTCACATCCTGACACAGCGCTGTCTATGCTCTACTCCGCTATCTCTGCTGCTCTTGATGCTCTTGCCCCTGTCATGAGGATCCGCTTGAAGCCTGAAGCGCGAAGCCAAATGCAATTCCTGGCATGACACTGACCTTGCTTCACTTAAACGTAAGTGTAGGGGGGCTGAGAGGAAATGGAGGGCCTCATCCTCTGACAAACTGGCCTGTCACCTGCTCCAAAGGCAATACCGACTCTCTGTCCACAATAAGAAGAGAGCCCACATCCAAGCCCGTTTCTCTGCGGCATCTAACAACTCGGCTGAACTCTTTAGAATCTGCAAGGAGCTGGCCAACCCTGCTGCAGTCTCTACCTCTCCTGTCGCTTCCCAGGCCCTTTGCACTGCCTTTGCCTCCCACTTCGTCTCTAAAACCCAATCCTGTCCACCATCTAATCCCATCCCCCTCTCCCTTCTGTGAACTCTAGTGCTCCTACAGCCACTCCCCCACCTTCCTTCTCGGCCTTTCCTCTTTTCTCCCCTGACAAGGTCTCTAGGCAAGTCCAACCTATGAAAGCCATGTCAAAACAGGTTTTTCCTTGCTCTTCCAAAACCATCAAGGAACATATTGACACCCTCGCTCCTGGCTGGCTGATTTCAACAACCTCTCCTTTGCCCCAGGAGTCTTCCCTTCCCCCCCCTGAAGCACTCTCTTGTGCACCTTCTTCTCAAAAAACCCACAGCCGACCCTTCTTGCCCGGCTAACTATCGCCCAATCTCCATCCTCCCCTTTCTGGGCAAACTCCTTGAAAAGCTGGCCATCGCGCAGCTTAACCTTCACTCCGATTCTGTTGGTTGTCTCCACGACCATCAATCTGGCTTTAGAGCTGCAAGAAGCACGGAAACTGCTCTCCTGAACATCCGTGAAGATCTGCTTTCCAACCTTGACTCTAATATCCCCTGTGCTCATCCTACTTGATCTCTCTTCTGCCTTCGACACAATCAACCATACCATCCTGCTCAACCGTCCCCGTGACATCCTGGGTATCACTGATCAGGCTCTGACCTGGCTGACCTCTTTCCTCCCAGGTCCAACTTGAGTCCTTCCTTTCATCTATCTCCCTGTCTGCCTGTGGTGTTCCGCAGGGGTCTAACCTCTCACCCTGGCTTTTTAGCCAATACCTGGCAACTCTCGCTCATTGCATCACCATTTTCTGCTCCCACTTTCAGTGCTATGCTGACGACACTCATTTTCAGGCTTCCCTCTGCCACCTCATCTCCTTCTCTCATCTCTGATTGCCTATATGCCTTTCAGGATTGGTGTGCTGGCAGCAATCTCTGCCTGAATACTAGCAAGACGGAGATCCTGCTCATCAGCACGCCCTCACCCTCTTTTCCTCTCACTCTCTGGCTTGCCTCCCTTGGCCCTCCTCCTACCCCTACGTGCGAGGCTAAGAACCTCCGGGTCATCTTTGACTCCACGCTTTCCTTCTCTGCCCACATCTCTGATGTCTCTAAAAAGTCAAACTTCCTACTGCACCTCCTCAGAGGTATGCTGCCTTTCTTCTCCTTTCCCCAGAAGCTCACCGTCTCTCAAGCCCTGATTCTCTCTAGGTTGGACTATTGTAACAGCCGCTTTCTAAATCTACCTGCTTCTACTCTCCGCCCTTTGCAACTTATCCAGAACAGGACTGCCAGACTTGTCCTTGGCCTCAAGCCCTGGGATCGTATCTCTCCAGCCCTGAAATTTCTTCACTGGCTCCCAGTAGCTGCAAGGATAAAATTCAAAATCCTTTGCATTGTACACAAGGCTTTCTGGGCCTGGTTTCAATATACCTTCAGCTGTCCCTTCGTAAATACCTTTCCTCTCGAGCTCTTCACTCCTCTACCGCCAACTCCCTCAGGGTCAGTCGTTTCTCAAAGAAACAAGTTGGGGGTAGATGTTTGTCTTTGGCTGGGGCCTCCCTCTGGAACAGCCTCCCTGCCACTCTGAAACTTGAGGAAAACCATCTCTGGTTCCGGAAGCACCTCAAGACCTTCCTCTTTGCTTCTTCCTTCGCCCCTCATCTGCCCTGCTGATCTGCTCTCTTGTCACCGTGCTCCTGGCCTACCTTATGACTTCCGGGCCCAGGTATCCGCTCACCTTTCCACCCACCCCCACTGCCTCTGGGCAAACCCTTGCACTGGGGCCTGTATCTTTAATCATACAGCCCCCCCCTTTTCTCTGTGCACTTACCAGACTCACGCTGTCTTTTGCCTCAAACCTAGCACTTGGCACCTGCTAGCTCCACTACCACTGTTTGTTTGCTTGTCATTATTTATTTATTATTTATCTGTATTCCTTTGCTCTGCACTTTCCACTCCTCCCCCCTTCCATGCACCTTTCCCCTTTTTCTCTCTCCCATGTAGTTGCACGTTCTCAATGTCACTGGGCCTAGTAAGATAGTTGTTTTTGTTCTGCCTTGTTACCCTCCCTTGCCTTGTCACGCTCTGAAACACATGTGTACGAGCGCAATATAAATAAAATATCAATATCAATATACGCTTAAGCAACCAAGTTTCTTGTAAAAAGATTACATCATTTTCACAAATACAATTGGTCATCCCTACATTAAAGAAACTACTGTTACCCCTGGTGTTCCAATTCATAACAGTTTCTTTATTAAAAGATGGAGCGGGACTAAAGGCCTGTCCCTCGGTCACCTAGTTTCTTCAAGGATCTGAAGCACCCTGTGAGGTAGTAAGTATGGATGGGGTTTAAGCTGTACAATGTGCTCACCCGTTAGTTGTTTATTACAAGTGATTAGCGGTAGCTGCTGCCGTACTTGTGCATTTTTCAGGTGCCTGGCTCCCCAGAAGTAATGGCGGATTGCGACAGATCAGGGTTCTTGGAAGTCAGGTGCTGGAAAAATGTAAATCTGCATTCCAATTTGTGTTCCACAGGACTCAATGGGAAAGGGGATGACGGAAGCACCGGCACCGTTAATAATGGTGCTGGTGCTTCCCGGAAAGTCTGCAGGCGGGTGCCGTCTTGCCCGCCAGATCAGACCTGCTGGGCAGTACAGCACCTGCCTGCAGACTCAGAGTGTGCCGGTCCGGTAACAACTGTGCCGGTAGGCTTACTGGCACCGTTGTTACCGGGCCGGCATGCTTGTAATGGTATGGTATGGTATGGTAATGTTTATTTATATAGCGCCTATAGACAGGAAAGTGTTTCAAAGCGCTCAAGGAAGGAGGAAACACAGGGAAAAAACAACAGTCGCACAGAGCCCTTGAATTTCTGAGATAACGGATTAAGTGACTATGAAACATTTACAGTTTAGATGCAGTAAATAGGCCTACAGGCGATTCTGCGGTTTTTCCAAGTGCACATTAAGGGGTGAAGACAAGGGAGAACAGACAGACGATTTTCAGGCAGGGCTGTATACAGATCGTGCAAGTGCGGGAGGGCTGGGAGAGGCAGGGGACCAAGTGCATCAGTAGAGATTGGAGGGAAGCTCCCAGGGTTTTTTATTAGAAGTGCATGTGGTGCAGGGCGTTGCGGCAAGTGCAGAGGGACTGGAAGGGGTGCCTGGGACCTGTGAGACTCTGAGGTACACCAGGCGGCCAGTCAATAAGCTGTGTGGAAGGAAGGAGAGAAGGAAGAGCAGAGAGGTAGGTTAGCAGGGTAGGGTGAAAGAGAATGAAGAGGAGAAGAGGAGGGTCTTGAGGAGTTTCCAAAACTTGAGAATTTCAGGCTCAAGACGGAGGGTGGCAGGAGGCTGTTCCATAGGGAGGTACCTGCTGAGGAAAGGGTTCTCCCTCCAAATCTCTGCTTGGAGAACCGGCTCACTCGCAGAAGGTTGGAGGTAGATGAGCGGAGGGCACGAGCGGGACAGTATTTAGGAAGGAAGCATTGAATGTAAGTAGGTACCAGGCCCCAGAAAGCCTTGTGGACAATGCAGAGGGTCTTAGATGTGATCCTTGCAGCCACGGGAGCCAATGAAGGGATTTCAGTGCTGAAGAGATGCTGTCCCTGGGCTTGAGGCCAAGGATAAGTCTTGTGGTTCTGTACTGAATGAGTTGAAGAGGGCGCAAGGCGGAAGCAGTGAGGTTGAGGAAGAGGCTGTTGCAGTAGTTCAGCCTGGATAGAACTAGGGCTCGGAGACAGTGAGCCGCTGAGGGAAAGTGAGAAACAGTAGAATGCCTCTAAGGAGGTGTAGTTTATAGTTGGACTTTTCTGAAATGTCAGAAATTTGAAAAGAGAAGGAGAGAGTGGAGTCGAAGATGACCCCAGGGTTTTTGGCCTCACAGGTGGGGGTAGGCGCAGGGCCAAGCGAGGTCGGCCAGAGTGAGAGGGGGGAAAGTGGGAGCAGGTGTCCCAATGCAAACAATCTCAGTTTTACTGGCATTGAGACAACAGTCGTTTGCAGCACACCATGACTGTATAGCGGACAGACGGTCAGGTATGAGTGAGGAGGAGGCGGCTAAGGGTAGCCTGAAAGATAATGAGGCCCATTGTCTTTTGCAGTAATTAAGCGTAAGCATGGGATTTCATGTAACAATTGTAAAACAGTGTGTCCATTTAGCATTACTGGTACATTGTCTCCAGCACTAATTCTTAGCACAGCTTTTATGGGTCCACATAGATGTTTAAGTAGTTTTCAGTGTTAACTTGTTTAGATGATGCTGAAACAAAATTCTGGTTTGTCATTAAGTCGGAGCAGGGCAGAGCTTTCACTGTTTTTCCCAGAAAGAAGTTATGATATTTTGGGATTGACGGACATTGAGAAGGGCCACCAATCAGTAAGTCCAGTAGTGACTGCACCGAACCCCAATCGTTTGGAGCCACATGTTTTGAACATGAATATAAGACATCACCTCCTACACCAAGATGACTGTGACCCACCTTGACCAGAAGCCTCTCTGCCCAAAGTTGGTTTCAAGCACTTGGAAATTGAAGTCGACCCCAATAATTTGTCCGGGACAAGGTACTGTGTCCCACGCTGTGCCTGCGCGACAATGGGCCCATTCAGATTGAACGGTGAAAGCGGGTTTGCTTGTTTTCCGAATTTTAAAAATGCTGGTACTTCACTTTGTTTTTTGTATTGGACCTGTTTACTGTGTGCCGATAAGCATTGACCTTCTATTGGAGTAGTCGGAGTTGAACATGTAGCGTGCGTACATTCAATGGTAGGTCCAACCACACGTACTTCCTAAGTATGCAGTGCTACCGAATCAGAGAAAGCATTGTTTGCAGGAATCAGATTTATAATATTTCTGCAGTTATCATCAATGATATTGCATTTTAAAGGCCCATGGTCTGTTGCCGAAACAGTGGCCCCCACAGAGCTTGCCACCTTTGCATGCTGTTCCGGGAACAATTGCCAATATTGGCGCAGACACAGCAACTTCCATCCCAAGGTCCTCTGTGCTGGATGAAGCAACAAATGAGTAATTGTTTGTTTTAGAACTTTTTTGCCAAATTGCAGAGACCGGGAATATTGAGATACATTTTTCCTTTTCACCCACTGTGATGTCTCATAGATATTTCCTTTTCAACCACTGTGATGTCTCATTAGCTTTTTTGCCATATTTTGATTTTTTTCTGTTGCCATTTTTAAGAACTTCCAAAGCTGATCAAATAATCTGTGCTGTTGCTCCCACTGTTGAACTGTATACTTTCATTTAGGCAAATATTCGAAAATATATCTAGAAAGGCTCTAAAAGGAGACAAAATGTGTTGAGAGTCCAAGTTATCAAAGGCATCTCTACAAGCGAAACACACTGCATGCGCATGTTATAAATGAAATGAGAGTCCACGTTTCCAGTAAATGACATATTTCATCCAAATTCAAAGTTATATTAGATTAAAAAGAATGTATAAATATGCCTCGTAATTTGTGTCAATTTCACATGATATATTGTCATATGGTTTCTTGCAGGATGGCTCGCAGCACTCCGCAGCATCATCTGATTCAGTGGAAAACATGGAAACTGATGTGACTCTAGAAGACTATTTAACAGATATCATGGTTAGTGTCAGCTATGTGATGTTTGTTTTCAGAAAAATTGTGTAAAATACAATTATTTTTAAATAAGTAAAAACAATAATACTAAAAAGTGTGTTGGCTCTGCAAACACAACCCCAAATTCAGAGACATCGCGCATCAGGCCCAAGATACTTGCAAAGTAACAAAAATCAGAATACTTTGAATTTGCCTCATCATTAGACATATAAAAAAAAACGCAGGCGCTTAAGAGCCCAAGCAAGGTGGGCCCCTTCCTTGCAGAACTCCCAAACTGGAAATGTACAATTGCGTTTGTTGAACAAATTTGGGCACATGCTGCCTATTGCCACCGAGCACAAAGACCCGCAAAAACGGTGTGGAAGCTCAGGCGGCATTGCACTGTGCTTCATTGTAGGCTGACCGGGCTCTGCTGGAATGGTGAATGGGCACGGCGGCCAAGTGTCTGCTCCTGGTTTGGAATTGAGGGGAGTGCTGCTAAGAGGGCCGAGCATTGGAGCACATGTTGGGGAAAGCCACAAATGATGGGGCAGCAGCAGCCATCTGCCGAAATACTTTAACTGCAGAGCGGGACGCAGGACTCGGTGCCTGGGAGCCATCGTAGAGCCCTATGCCACGGCCTTGAAGACGGCAGCAAAGGGAATTGGAATTAGAAATTAGTAAGAACACTTCATCAGAGTCGACCTGGGCCAAATCGAGCGAAGTGCAGTGTGTTGTTCATCAGACAGAGCGAAGCGGACCCCCTGCTGCAAGGCATGACCCCTACTCAATTATCATGTATTTGTACAGTGAAGGGGGAGGGCACAATTTAATTACTTCTAGCTTGTGACAGAGAGTCAGGATTCTTTTGATGGCACAGAGGGGAGTACTATCTACTATACATGGGTGTGGATTATCAAAAGGGATGTATGTACAAAAATTTGCATTTGCAACATGGATGTTTTTCTTGTAATCTACCATATTTTGCCATTTCTGTCCCCACGGTGTCCATGAATTCTACCAAGTCTTAAAAGAAAGCCCAAAAATCACTTTTACCCTGCGAAAATTCTACATTTTTACAAAGTTTTGCTGCAGATATAAGTCTTTAAAGTTTATTTATGAAATAGTCTTTGCAAACAAATGGCAGTCCTTGGTCACGTGACAATTATTTTTTCTTCCTTCAACTGCTACCAACTGTCATTTCCTTCAAAGCAAGGTGGGGCTTTCTCAGCCTGATTGAAGGTTTATTGCCCCTTCACACTTCAAACTTCCTGGCCCTGAGAGCTCCATTGTCATTGGGTTCAGCCCAGCCTAGATTCTTTCCCACCCTGTAATTATCAGTGGGGTGTTAGTCTCTGCTGAGAGTTTATGGTGTGACTCCCTTCCTAGGGGGAAGTTTCAGGACTGCCAATTGGAATAACTGGTTTTGGGAGCTTGCAAATTCAGCCCATGTGTTTTAAAATCATTATTTTCTCATTTTGGGTCCTGAATTAAAACAAACCTGTGGAATAAAATAGCCTATGTGTGTATTATCACCAATAACACAACCCCTTTACATTGCTAAATAAGGCAAGCTTTCATTCAACAATTTCCTTTTTAAACTGGCCATTTTCTTTCCTTTGGTTTGAAAAAGCCCATTTGTACATGTGTGGTGAAAAGCTTGCATTTCTTTCTTTAAATTCGGTTTGGCAGCTCCATCAGATTCCCGCACTGTCTTTGCAGCCAAAGTCATTTTCTCAAAAGCAGGAGTTTTGTCTGAAGCACAGACATATTGAAACTGACCTGGCTCAGAGAGTTAGTCTCTTTGAACTGCTGAGCCTTGATACTTTTGGAAAGAAACAAACATGTGTTCCCGTGTGAGTAAAAAGTGAAGTTCCTTGTTGATTTCTCTCAGAGTTGGTTTGACAGGGCCTGTCATTCAGGAAATATGCCTGGTTTTGCTGTGGCAAAGTGAAATATATTGGGCATGGCAGGGCCTTATTAATCACAGTAGTTTAAGACAGAACAGATGGAATTAGCGTCAAATCAGCATTTTTAAAGGGTGAAAAAGTCTCATTTTGAAGGGGAATTTTGGGTTTCAGCAAAGCAGCGTTGCCTTTTCACTTTATTCCATTTATATGTTTCAGAACACACTGGCACGCTCCATCAGTGTGTCCCCTTGTTCCATCCTGCCTGAAGTGTGCTTGGCAGGATGGTGCAGCCATCTTTTTGTTTCTGCAAAATGTAGTTTTGAGGTCCTGGTGTGCACAGGAGCCATAACAGCCATTTGCTGTTTTCTGCAAACAAGCAGCTTGGTGATGTGGTCAAATACTTTTGAGTGGGTCCATATATCCCACATAAAAGAAGGCCTAAGCTTGGGGAAAGGATCCTTGAGAGACTGTTAGGAAAGATTTCATATTGTAGGTAATTTTCCTTCCATGTGGCAACCCCCAAACCTTTTGCTGTTGTTATACACCCTGATCTAGACTTTGCCAGAGAAGCGCAGCCTTCCGCCGCACTCCTCTGGGCTTTCGCTCCATTCTTACAGGGAAACTGACATGCCCTTAAGACAGTCAGTACCGGGAAACATTGTTTTCCGTAGTTCTTTTCTCATGTTGCAGCTTTCGCGCAACATGGCACAAGAGGGCACTGTAAGCTAAGTTACTGCACTCTTGGGTCTCTAGTCATTCTACAGGCCCTAGAAACTCTTGATGGATTTATAACGAACTGTGTCATGGACGGGACTGGTGGCAGCGATCGTTTCTTTGTGTTTTGAACTCCCTTTGCCCTGCTAACCGCGCTTCTCGCTTTTGGCCAAAATGGGTGGCCTGGCTTCCAAAATGGCCAGACCACGAGGTTCTTTGTCCTGCCCGCTGACCGTCATGCCCCTTCACCTTCCCCAGGTCGAGCCGACCCGGGCTATCCTTATTTGGGCATGTACTTTCCCGCGAAACATAGATGCTTTCGCAGGCTTCTACAGGCCTGCTGTGAGCCTCCAGGATGTGGGCTGGGATGTCGGGTCCCAATACACATCCTGCGTGCCAGAGAGTCTAGTGTGTCTTGAATGCCTGGGACCACTGTGGTCCATGATAGGTCCACGTATGGTGTGAGTGTTTTGTGAGCAGATCCCCATTGGGTCCTCTCCGTTTTGGTGCGAAGGGGACTCTGGATAAGAGGAGGCTGGAAACACCACTACCATGTCGATCTCCTGAGTTCTCATGAACGAAGTATAAAGGAGCCAAGTATCCTGCAACTAAGAAGCTGAGTCGAGGAATCGCTGGTGACCCGCTGAAGGTTTGGCACCCTGCACTGCTGTCGTCCTGTGAGACCCCTCTGATCGTACGAAAAGGCCTATACTGGCGCTTCGACCCTTTAGAATAGTGGGAACAACTATTCTCGGTATCTTCACCAAATCCTGTACGTAAGCCTTCGGAAGCGTCCCTGGGCCATCCAGTAGACTGACCAGCCTACACAGGAATCTTGCTCTTTCACCGCCGTCTGGCTTACTGCCAAATCCTGTGTCCTCGGCACTCTCACACGATTCGTACACTTGGCGTTCCCAGGTCTGAAGTGAGACGTGTGCTTTGGGACCGGAATACACGCGGTTGCCGAGTTGCCCTGCTGTGGTAACAATCTGTGCGTGTTCGCTGCATTTGGGACACCCTCGACCCTGACTCCTGCTGTCGCGGAATCTACACGGCATCGAGACATCCTGCTGATCGCATCTGAACCTGCCAGTACCAAAACGGAACCGGAGAAGCCTAGGTCTGCCTGCATCGGGGACCGGTGAGTAGTCAATACCCTAACCGGTCGCCCTCCCGCAGGAGCCTGTGGCTTTCCATCGCTGCCGTAAACAGCAACCCTTTTCCGCACTCGCGCCCTGCTTCTGCCCACAAGTGGAGGCCACGCTTGAGTAGCGGGGATCTGTTCATCATCGTTTTGTTCACCTCTCTGAACTGCCTGATTTCCCTGAAGAGACTCCCCTTTGCCCGTTGGCACCCGCGTGTGCAGGTACTTTTGAGCACAAGGCTCCACTCTTCGTAGGGCTTGGACTTCCTTCTAGTTAGGTGGCCTCTGATGTCAAACTGGGTCTAACGATTACTTGCACTCCCTGTTTTCCTCCCCATCTAGGTGGTCTGCATATTTCGTGCTTCTAATTCCTTAGACCCCTTGGTCTTGTATATATATTCTATTGATTGTGATTTGTTGGTTTACTTGAGTTTTACAGGGATTCTTTACTATGGTCGATGTTACAAAGGCCTTGTAATAAATGTGTCTATATTTTTAATATAACACCTGCCTGGGGTAATTTGTAAGTGTCCTTGCTTTGTGTGCTCATTGCGGGCTTTCAGTTACCCTCACCCCTCTTGAGACCTAGTCTTGACCGCCGCCATCGCTACCCTGATTGGTCTGGCTTGTCCAGAGGTTACCCTGTTCCAAGAAACTAGGCTGGCCTTCTGAACCGCTGCCCCTCCAGGACAGAGTTTAGAAATCCATCTTAACAGAGACCTACAGAGTTATTGGAAGCTGAACTTTTGTTTGTTGCATCAAAGGGGCCTAAGCTTGGGGAAGGGAACCCTAAGAGGCCCACCAAGGATGAGTACTTATTCTTTTTAAACAAAGAGGCATAAGCCTGTAGAAGGGAACCCTGGTAAGCCTCTGAGGAACTGTGTTGCATTCTGTTTGAAACCTGAAAGAATTGAAGCTTGGGGAAGGGAAACCCAAGGAACCAGAGACCTTGACAGTTGTTTGGAAATATTGCAAGAATCCTGTTGAGAAGGTTTTACGAACAATCCTTTTTGATTGTGCTAATTTGTATGAAATTGGCAGAAGTACACCTGGTCGGAAAACCACCTAAAAACAGCCTTGGTTTATATTTCTTTTTTGAACCACTATTTTCTTTTATGAACACTTCTTACCACATTTTGTCAAAGAGTGAGGGCAAGCATAGGTATAGACACAAGCAGATTTAGTTTTCGACTTGGACATCGACGGCCCTTAGAAACATCAGTTGAGGGAACAATCCCTTTAGAGTTAAGGCCAGTTAGGTATTACACCAACCCCGGAACGTTATTAAATAAAGGTTTTCAAACTGTTACTTTTTTTTTGGTTGTAAATTTGAATACATAGTTTCTTACAAACTTTTATCAATTCCTTAAAACTCTTCCAAATCACCTCCTCAGGAGACCATTGGTAGTACAACACAAATCAGTTCGCGCAACCATTTTGCATTTAGTCCAGCAATTTTCTCACATAAAGAATTTCTGCCTCTTGCATTCTCACAGAAACCGGGTTCTATACTCATGAACTGGGCTCTATACCACAGAGATGGAAAGAGCTTTAGGTAGCAGGGTCTTTTACCAAGAGCGTTTGATTCTTTACACAGTCCCTGTTGCCTCCTATGAGAACTTCTGTCCTCAAGAGTGCTTATCCAATCTTGGTCCCAGATTTTCCTTTTGACTTTGCCTGTGCTGGCCAATAAGAGTTTGGTGCTTGAGCCCAGCGAAATCCAATAGAGCTTTACAATTGTACTTCTATTGAAACAGTATGCTAGGTTCCATTCCACTGTTAGTTGGGCAAGTATTTCAAAAGGGAGGGCTGACTGCACTAATATGCACTTCTGAAACAGTCAGAGAGCCTTCTGGGCTGTTTTAGCATAAAGCGAAATGAGACCAAGTTCGTACTTTTTTATGGAAATGTGTACAAGGTTAGGTAACTTTAGGAGCTTTCTCCAGAATGTCCCTTCCAGAGATGCCCAAACCTTGTAGGATGTAAAGAGGAAGCCTTCTGCTCCAAAAATCAAAGACAGAGCAACCTTAACCTCATAGAAAGTAACCAGCCGGTCTAAGGAAAATTTACAGAATTTCCTGTGGAGTAATAATGCGTGAGACATCACCATGGTATTCTTCTTCTTTAAGGAGAGGCACCTAGGGCCATCATCTTGCTTGTTGTTGACTACAGCACCCAGGTAGGTCACCGATGGGGCATCTACTAGAAACCATTTGCACCACGATGTGCCCCTCTTGTTTCTACTCCCAAAAGTCAGGATCTTAGTTTTTACTGGATTGATTTCTAATCTGTTCTCCATCATGTACTCCTGTAGCGCTTTTAATGATCGCTGTAGACCAATGGGGGTCTGGTCTATAAGGACAAGATCATCAGCGAAGAGCAGTCTGCCGATCTTGCACATACCTAATTTAGGGGGAAAGGCGTTCATCCTGTTCAATGCGATGGGTAGATCTGACAAACAGGTTGAAAACGGTCGGGCGAGAGGGCATCCTTGTTTCAACCCTCTTATCATGGGAATGGGCTCGATAGAAGAATTTAGGCATTGAGCCTTATTTTAATATTAGTATCCTCATATCGTTTTCTAATAAAAGATTGCAGGGTCACAGGGCAGCTCCACTCCTCAATTTTTCTCCTGAGCCGCTCCCTGTCAATGCTATCAAACGCCTTTTTGACATTGATAAAGGCCATATATATTCTAGTCCCCCTTTCCAATGTTATGCCCTTAAGAATGTTCAGAAGAAACAGGTTTAGATCGGTCCCCACACCCTTAGCAAAGTCTGTCTGCCTAGGATCCGCTCGACCCGTTGATGCTATCCATTTCTGTAAATGAGATAGCAAGATCACCCAAAGATCTTTCCCATCACATCCAAAAGTGCTATGGAGCGATAGTTTCCGGGACCAGCCCTATCACCTCCCTTATTGATCGGGACAATCACTGCAGATTTCCACGAATCTGGAATAGTCTCTGACCTCAGAATTTTGTTGAATAGGGAATACATAAGGGCCACCCATTCTTCCGGGGCTTCCTTTAAGATCATATTGATAAGGACGTCTAGCCTTTTTGATGAGTGTCAGCAAGTCACCCTTGTCAAAATGATATATGAAATGATATGATAGTTTATTTATATAACGCCTATACATAATGTGTTTCAAAGCGCTTCAAGGCCAGGGATGAAACAAGGGAAAATAAAAAGACCTTCTTACAGTCCATGAACAGCAAGGATGTGAAATTACCTTTTGTACTAGGCCTGACGACATTTCAGTTAGTGCAAGAGCTAAGACATAGATAAGGAAGGGAGGGGGAGAGTGGGAAGGACATGGAAACAGACAGGCGACTACCTTACTAGGCCTGATGACATTTCTGGTAGAGCCAGAGAAAAACAAAAGGTGAGGGAGAGGGATGCAAAAAGGGAGGGGAGGAACAAAACAAGCAATTATGTACTAGGCCTTGCGACATTTCAGATAGTGCTGGAAGGGGAGGAGGAAAAATAACAAGTAAGAGAAGGGGAAGGAGACAAACGAGGTTGCTATCATACTAGGTCCAGGGACAATTCTGATAGAGTAAGTGCATATAAGAAAGTAAGGGGAGGAGGAGAGGTTTCTGAAAAGGGAGAAAGGGAGAGGAGGAGAGAACAAAAGAGTAAGCAGTCAAAAAGAGTTGAGAAGCAAGAGGGGAGAGCGAATAGTAACACATAATGTTGCTAGCCAGGATATAAGATGAAGATGGGAACAGCATGATTCAGGGCCGCAATGAGTGCAAGATGCAAAGGAAGTCCAGCATGAGAGTTGTGAAAGGCCAACGTATTGTGAATCAATAACGTCTATAAAAGTCAAATCCAGCATTGGTCACAAGGCGGTGATGGTGAAACCAGAGTGTATCAGGACAGACTCCTGCAGAAGTAGGCTGGAGGGAGGAGAGGGGGAGCAGGGTAGAAGAATCAAGCAAAACAGGCAACACCAGTGTGCGAGAAATGGAGGGACCACCCCCCCCCTTCTGTTTGTACGTGGTCAAGGGCGCTCCAACCCTTCTATCGAAGGTTTTCCCATAGTGGCCTAGTCATTTATCCTCCGACACCATCAGCGCCTATTCCTATTTCCCAAAGTGCACCTAAGTGTGCTGTTGTGCTGGACACGCTGCTGGACTAGCTTTCTCCTGCCTGCCTGCCTGCCTTCGACCTGTCTCCACGCTGCATGCCCAAGAGGAAGATTCCCAGGCTGCCGTAACGTGGACTATTAATAGCAGCATACAGACTTTGCTGCTTTCAAGTAAATACTTGTTCTTACTTTGTTCACTTTTACGTGAACTCTGTTGTTTTTCCAATCCCTAGCTTCACTGCCTCTTTAATTTTAGTGCCGTCTGTTGCTCCACCCATTTGACTCCCAGAGACCCTCCTTCAACTACGTGCACGCGCTGCCTTGCGCAGGCACCCAAAGTGCACCTATGTGTGCTGTTGTGCTGTTTGGTAGTGCGGGGGGCACGAGTATTGTGAGAACTTCTTTTTTCTTGCCTGGATAAATATTGCAGGTTTAATCTTGCGACTGCTATTTTGTCCGGACTATTACGTTTGAGGACTGCAACCAACCAATTCTTTTCCGATGTTTCTTTGAAAACGGAAAGGTAACGTTTCACTCTTATTAGTATTCACGTTGCTTACTGTCACATTATTCCGAGTTGGATGTGAAACCCCAAACATTACTTGCAGTGCAGTTACTTACAAAGCCAAATCCAGCTCTTTGACACTGCTACACAAAATTTCTGTGATTCCTAATTTCGTTTGTGTTGGAAGTGTGCACCGCCAGTGTGGTGAGTGTCTTGGAGCAGGGGCTACTTTAAACTGTGTAACTGGTGACTAGGTGGCTACTGGGTTCTACGTTTGGTTTAAATTTTGTTTTTGGTGGTCTTACAATGGGCACTTCAAGCAGACCCCGTTATTGTCAATTGCGGTTTGCTTTTTGTGGTTACAATGAAAAGGAATGAAATCCCACTACTTAGGAAGGAGGCAGGGGCCGACTTTTTTTGCGGCAGTAAATGCACGTCAGGTGAGCCTGGCGCGGGGTGCAGCGCTTCCTCTTCCTGTGCAGGGAGCTGACGAGAGGAACTCTTGCAGTGTGCCCAAGACTGTTCAGCTAAGTTAAAGAGCAACGACAGTGGAGAGGATGCCTCTCAATCGCTATTTATTGAAGATTTGCCAATACGAACGATGGAAGCCAATTTAAACAGCTTTTTGCCACTACTGGAGGCTCCAGTAAATGATATCAGCTCATTCATTAATACACCAGAAATCTTCTTGACTGGTGACTTACAGTTAGAGCCTAACTCTGCTTCACGAGGGGAAGAAAGGAGGGAGACAGGGGGCGGGGAGGAGCTTGTAACAATGTTGGGTATTTTTAACAGACTGATTCTGTCTGAATTACGAAAACAGACAGAAGTTCTTACAAAATTATCAAAGGACTCCAAAGCATTACCCGCTAGGTTAACAGAGGTGTTAGTGCTAACACTGCAGAGAGCCAATTTGGGGAAACAGCCATGTAATACTGATATGAAGTCTGCCGAGGAGAATGTGGTTGATGTCCACATTATGCCGGTGTTAGAGGAAGTGATTGTGATCCCCGATTCTGTTTCTGGCTTGGCTGCGCCCGAGGATACTGAAGGGGCGCATTTTTGCCTGAGGTATGATTATCCAAAGCAAACAGAAAAACTGCAAAAAAACAGGGAAAAAAGTTGATAAAACAAAAAGGAACTCTGACATAAAAAATAAATCATCTAGAAAGTTTCTCAGGGATTTCGGTTTTAAACACATGATTGAAGAAGAAAGTGTGTAGTTGATGGCAGCGACCGCCCCCACTCCGGTATCCTCCAAAGGTAGCAAAATGGTGGTTGGGCTACCTGTTTCAAAACCTTACAATGATCAGGCCACTCAGAGTGAATATGTGGAAGGGGAGGATTGTTTGTCTGACTTAATGAAAAACAAAAATGACCCCTTAACTATTGTTAACCAATTGCAAACTATAGAAAATGGACTGAATGATATATTTGAGATTTTAAAAAATCCAGGTATTAATACAAGAACTGAGTCATTGAAGGAAATGCATAAGGGCAGAGAAATGGTTAACAAAAATAGACCCTTGACTGCTTACGGGGGGGGGGCTCTACAAGGACACAGGACTCTAAATCAACAAGAGAGCTAACCGTACCTACTAAAAGAGTTGTGAATAAATCAGTGAATAAAGGTTTGGGCCACAAGGACGGTGCTTTAATACCAACCCTCTTACTAATAACTCTCTTGTGACCGATGCAGTGCCATGTAAGGCAATGCAGGGGTCAACCAAACCAGCTACTGGAGGTAATAGCGACTCGACAGATAAGGCTTATAAATCGGCACATCTGAGCGAAGAAGCTTTGTTTCGTGTTGTACAGAAGGTCCTTGCTGAGAGACAATTACCTAAAATGAAAGAATCTGTAGAAGCTGTCAAAGAAAACATAAGGACGTCTAATGACTTTGTTCAAATAGACGAGACCTTGTTTGTTGAGGGTAACATTCAAAATTTTGAACCAACTAATCATTCCATAGAGGGGGGGCTCTGATTGATGTTGGGGGTGAGAATATGGTTTATAATTTGAGATAGCATGTTTATCCAGAACAACCAGGTTTGATACTATGCTCACTGTTTAAGGAAAGTGGGCATTTATCTTTGAATCGCCCTTACATTCTTTCTTTATTTGCATCAAAACCGGAACTCTGCTTAATTGTCTCGGCTGATGTACTCTTGGTTGACTTTATACATAAGCATCGATACGACTTTGTCAGACTGGTTATTCCCTCTCCATTAGTGAGGGCCTTGTTAATGAAAGAAGTGGAAGCCCTGCAGTGTAGGGGATTTGATTTATTTCCCTACAAATCCCCCACAAGTCCAAATGTGACAGAAGGAGGGGGGTTCAGGAATGGTAACAGGTCGCCTTACGAACCTAACAGGGTGCCTTATGACCCTAAAGAAGAGGTAGTTAATGCTAGCATGAAGCAAATCCCGATAAACAAGATTGGAGGTGGTTGGCACTCTCCTTAAGAGAATCGATCAACACTTTGAAACAGCTAGGGAAACCTCTCTAGCACTTGGAAATAAAATGAGTTTAGTAAGTTGGAACTCAAGGGGTTATCATCACTTACGGAATAATGAAAAACTTATGGAGGAGCTTTCTTCATTTGATTTAGTTTTAATACAGGAAACCTGGGCTCGAGAAAAGTTGTGTTGGGATGGTTACTTAATGGATGAAATTTGTGCTATAAAAGGAGCTAAGTGTCGTCCGAAAGGAGGCCTCATTTTGGCTTTCAAAGAGTCTGCGTACATTACTAAAACGGGGGGGGGCTGGTGTAATCAACAGTCGATTCTAGTAGTAACATTCGTAGTTGGGATTGGAAGTGGTAGTTTCGCCCTACTAATTGTTAACATCTGTTGGAACTCTAATGCGCTCACTGATGTACAGCTGGAGACTGAGCTAATCGCGCTTGGGGAAAAGATTGATCTCTGGCTCTATGATCATTTAGGGGGCCAAATTATAGTAGCGGGAGATCTTAATGCTATCTGGTGGATAGGGTTGCCGGGGACGTCTTATATACCAACAGGGATGTCTCCGCCCAGATGGGTGGGAACCCCAAACTTAGAGGTACTCTTTGGCTTTATTTTGTGGATTTATGTGGACTAGAATTGGTACACAAAGAACACTATACATGGAAATCAAGGGGCTATTCCTCAAAAATCGATTATATCTTTCTTTCTGTGGTACTAAATAATAGTATATCTAAGTCTGAGGTTAAAGAAGCTCCAATTAGCGATCACTGTATGCTAACTCCGGAAATTGAGTAAGGCCATTCAGGAAAGTTCCAGTTTTTACATTGAAGGTCTTTCAGTATGCCCTAAAGGCAACAGAATTAAATGGTCATTTAACAAATCACAGAGGTTTACAGCCACTATGATTAAGGAATACGACTCGTCCCCTCTGAGTCAACGTATTAGCAGATATTCAGTAAACAACTTCCCATCATACAACAGTACTAACATCCATGCCGTGGAGGGGCACACGAATGCTAGGTGCATGTCAAATAAAACGAATAGACACTGCACGGACACTGAGGTACATGAACAGAAAACAAGTTTGCAAAAAGAGATACGGAAACTACAAAAACAGGGGAAGTACGAACAGGAGACTCTAAGATCAAAAAATGCAAACAACATTTCAAAAATTGGCTGACTAATAACCAGGGAAGAAAAGCCCAACTTGATGGTGATGCGATGTTGAAATCAATGAAGGGCGTTAATTCAGCCAATTTTTGCTCTATTGTCCATAGTACTGAACGTACACAGAAAGACATGTGTTTGAACCCATGAGCGCGATCTATGAAAGCCTTGTCAAAACAGGTTCATCCCTGTTCCTCTAAAACCATCAAGGACCACATTGACACCCTTGCTCGGGCCCTTGCTGGTTTTTGCAACCACTCCTTTGCCTCAGGATCCTTCACCTCCCCTCTGAAGCACCCCTTTGTGCATCCTCTTCTCAAGAAACCCACAGCTCATCTTTCTTGTCCAGCTAACTATCGCCCAATTTCCATTACTCCCTTTCTGGGCAAACTCCTGGAAAAGTTGGCCATCTCTCAGCTTAACCTTCATTCCAATTCTATTGGCTGTCTCCATGACCACCACTGTGGCTCCAGAGCTGCCAGAAGCATGGAAACTGCTCTCCTGAAGATCCATCAAGATCTGCTCTCCAACCTTGACTCTAACATTCCCTCTGTCCTCATCCTCCTCGATCTCTCTTCTGTCTTCGACACGGTCAACCATACCATCCTGCTCAACCGTCTCCATGAAAACCTGGGTATCATTGATCAGGCTCTGGCCCGGCTGACCTCTTTCCTCTCAGATCGTCCCTCCCAGGTCCAACTTGGGTCCTTCCTTTCATCTATCTTCCTCTCTACCTGTGGTGTTCCCCAGGGCTCTAACCTCTCACCCTGGCTTTTCAACCAATACCTGGCAACTCTCGCCCACTGCATTGCCACTTTCGGGTCAAATTTCCAGTGCTACGCTGACAACACTCAACTCATTTTCAGGCTGCCCTCTGCCACCTCCTCTCCCTCTCTCATCTCTGATTGCCTAACTGCCATTCAAGATTGGTGTGCCGCCAATGATCTTTGTCTGAATGCCAGCAAGACAGAGATCCTCCTCATCGGCACGCCTTCACCATCCTTTCCCCTCACTCTGTGGCCGGCCTCTCTTGGCCCTCCTCCTACCCCCACCTTCGAGGCTAAGAACCTCGGGTCATCTTTGACTCCACCCCTTTCCTTCTCCGCCCACATCTCCGAGGTCTCTAAAAAGTCAAATTTCCGACTGCACCTCCTCAGAGGTACTCTGCCTTTCCTCTCCTTCCCCGAGAAGCTCATGGTATGCCAAGCTCTGGTTCTATCTAGCTTGGACTATTGTAACAGCCTCTTTCTAAATCTACGTGCCTCTCTGCCCTCTGCAACTAATCCAGAACAGGACTGTGAGACTTGTCCTTGGCCTCAAGCCCTGGGATTGTATCTCTCCAGCTCTGAAATCTCTCCATTGGCTTCGAGTGAATGCAAGGATTAAATTCAAAACCCTCTGCATTGTCCACAAGGCTTTCTGGGGCCTGGGTCCAAAATACCTTCAGCTATCCCTCCGCAAATACCTCCTCTCTCGAGCTCTTCGCTCCTCTACCTCCAATTCCCTCAGGGTCAGTCGTTTTTCAAAGAAACAAGCTGGGGGTAGATCTCTGTCTTCGGCTGGGGCCTTCCTCTGGAACAGCCTCCCTGCCACTCTAAAACTTGAGGCAAACCATCTCCGGTTCCTGAAGCACCTCAAGACCTTCCTCTTTTCTTCTGCCTTCGCTCCCCCTCTCCCCGGCTGATCTGTTCTACCTTGGCACTGTGCACCTGGCCATCCTCTGTCCTCCGGGCCCAGGTACCTGCTCACCTTGCCACCCTCCCGCACTGCCTCCGGGCCACCCCTTGCACTGGGGTCTGTATCTATACCCATACAGCCCACCCTTTTTCTTCCTGCACTTATCAGACCTACCCTGTCTGCTGCCTTAAACCTAGCACTTGCAAATTGCTGGCTGCACTGCCACTGTTTGTTGCCTTTATTATTTATTTATTGTTATTTATGTGTTTCTCCTCTGCTTCACACTTTCCACTTCTCCCCCCTTCCATGCACTTTTCCCCTCCCCCTCTCCGATGCACTTGCCCGTTCTCAATGTCACTGGGCCTAGTAAGATCGCTGTTTTGTTCTCCCCTGTTCCCCTCCCTTGCCTTGTCGTGCTCTGAAACACTTGTGTACGAGCGCAATAGAAATAAAATATCAATATCAATATCAATCAATTGTACGCCATATATTCATAATTGTTTCTTCGATTTGTTCATTAATTTACTGTCTGATCAGGAAATACCACGTTATTTCATCAGTGTGCAAGACAACGCGCTTATTATAATATATGCTCTAATAACCCACATTTCCAGAGGGCTATTCCAAGCATTGTGCATAATTTACGTGTGTGACAACAATAGCACATGGTTTCCTAGCAGAGCAATCTACAGATGGCCATACTGTATAGTTGCCCATTTAAAATGCATATAGTTTTAACAATTCCAAGAGGATAAGTTCATAGAACAATTAGAAATATATTTACTGAATTGGCAACAGTTCTTTGGTTCACCTTTGTTCCCTGAGTAATATCACACCTTATACATTTGTGGTAAAAAATGGCCCCAAAAAATCAGTTAGAGAGGCCATGCTAGGCCCCTATTGTGAGAGATAAAACCTGGCTGATGTTGAGACCCATTGGAAAATGCAGCCCAGTTCAAAACATTGTTTTTTGGTTTAAGGCCTAGTGAATGAACAAAAATGGGCCTAATTCAACTTTAGTAAGATACAAAGACACTGACAGGAGAGTGTGCCTTAGAACTGTAATATTGCTAACTGTGCCCAATGGAGTCAAACAAAAAGAAACAGGTGGTGCTGCAGATGTTGACTGTGTAAATTTGGAAAAGGCACCTCTGACAGATTTAAAACCGCAGCAGTGCACGTGGAAAGAAAAGATACACTCGAAATACAATGCATTTGGAAGATAAAAAGGAGGAATGATGCCTGACATTTAAGAAATAAAGTCAAGTGACATATTGCATTATCAGGAATAAAGAGACTTACAGGGTAATTCATAGAATTTCGCACAAAAGTGGCGCACGCGGCTGGCGCACAGTGTGCGCGTGCGAATGTCTGCGCCAGCCGCGTGCGCTAAAATCGATATCCGCGCACAGCGTATTCATGGATTTTAGCCTCCAAAACCAGCCGTGGCGCAGAGTGGCGCAGCGACCCTGCAGCAGCGCCAGTTACGCCCCCAAGAACTATAACAACATCATAGGTATGCAGATTATCTCTTCCCCTATTTTTTGTGGGTTTGGTTAATACTCTAAATTCATGCAGGAGATAGGCGTAATTCACACCCTCTCTAGCACCCCCTAGTTTGTCAAATTTTGGTTGGAGGCCTCTAACATCCCCTCTCCTTAATCTCAACCTGTTTGCTCCATTAGAGACCTATAGGGGAAAGTTCCAGAGCTTTTTTTGCGTGGGTACCACCATCTGTTGTAGCGACAATTTTAGAATGGAGTGGTCGCTATTTTTTTTTTTGGTGTATTATCAGAGAGATGACTGTTTTGCTAAGGTGAGGGCAAACAAACACTTAGTCCAATGTAGAGGAGAAAATACTGTTTGACCAGGTAGGTGCCGGAAGGTTGCCGCCTTCCGCTAAGCCCTTGACCATAGATAGGCCACAAGCCTCCATTAGGTCCAACCATTCCGCCACCATCTTTTTAGTGGTTGCTCTACATCCGACTGCTTTTTCCAAGCCGGATCCTCCCTGGACCAGACTAGACAAGTTTAAATCACCACCCACACAAATACCATCAATTGAAGTCTTACTGCGAAATTTGTCAATAAGTATATTGATGGACCGAAGGAGCCTAGATGATTCGATCCTCTTCGGGTTCCCATAGATGTTAATGAGGAGCATGCAAATAGAGGTACGCGGAGGCAGCCCACCCATTCGCAAACAAGTAGCCTGCACAAATCTATTAGGGCATTTGGAATCAAGAACACAAAGATCTCTATCATTTTTTACCAATGTTAGAAGGCCTGCTGTGGGCCTACCTATCTGACCCACTGAGGCAGGGTTGATATAAGAACTATAGCCATCATAAACAGGTGCCACTGATAGCCAAGTCCCCTCTAGGCAGAGAATATCCAATTCTCCTGTTGTAATATCTTTGTCTCTTGCCAAGTGGGAGAATTCTCTTGTATTACAAAAGCCTATTTACAATCCTTGCGTTCGTGGTTAGATTTCAAAAGGGGCCTTCCCATTTCCCTTTTGGCCATTTCTTGCATCAGACTCCCCACACGCCCCCATGTGTGAAAGAGATCTTTCTCTCTCCATAATTCCTGCTTTCAAATGTGATCTTGAGGGGGGCTTCCCATTTGGACACTGGACTAGTGGGCCTCTCAGCAGGACACTCTGTTTCATTCAATCCCATCTCACTTTTCGGGACTTTGCAAGGCACTCTTTTTGATGGTGCTTTGGTAGTCTTGGACTTCGTTGATGTTTGCCACCTTTTGCTAGTCACGCTTCCTCATAAGGGAAGTTCTGTCAGATTGAAACCCCAAGGAAGCAATTGATGGGCTAGTCTGAGGCAAGCTGATTTAGTTGAATTCGATTTCAAGTGAAGAATAACTGAGCCAGTCTGCTCTTCATTTATAAAATCAACAATTCTTATATCAGCAGAGCGGATTAAATGAAAATCGGGGATATGATGGAAAAGCTTTATTACCATAGCCCAATTCAAAAGAAGCCCATCTTTTAGGGGAAGCAGACTATCCAATCTTTGCTCAAGAGGAGGTCTACTGTCCTCTTGGCCACCACAAGAACTTTTTCTCTGTTTTTCAACATTGAGGAATTTGATTGAGTGTGCTTCCGAGGGTTTTGCTCCCCTAGAACCTACACCCTTTGATGCTATGTCCACTTTCCCCAAGGGCACTGCAAGATTGTCCGGCCTTTTATGATTGATTTGCTTTCTTCGATCCTCCAGGGTTTGGAATTTAATTCCCAATCTGTCCTTGTTTAGTGCATAGCAAAATCGGCTGGAATCCACGTCTCTTGAATGGCTCAAACTTTCACAAATTTTGCCCATTGCCTTTTCTATGTTATCATCATCAGGGATCCTCCAAATGGACAAATTGAAGTCGACCTCTTCCCTTGAGTTTGTGGGATCTTCCCTCAGAGGCAACATCTTTGCACCATTTAAGGGGGTCTCAGGAGCCTTTCTCCACTCCCTCCACTTTACAAACGACACTCTGTTACCCAAGGGGGTGTGTGGGAGGGGGGGATGCCTAGTGAGATTCCTTAAAAAGGCCTGCAAGCCATTTGATTTTCTTTGGCTTGCACACTGCCTTTGATTTCGGGTTGCCCGCCTGCTTATCGATGCTAGAGATCCTTCAAGCTGTTTTCGCGTTTTCCTCTGTTGGAAAATAGGGAAAGAGACATCACACCCAAGTAGTTTTGACTGCGGGTGGAGCCAGGTCCCCCTCCTTTTGTCCAGAGATCAAGATCTCTCTAGATTTTGAATGGTCTTCAATCACTTTCTCATCCTCCAGGGCCTGTGGGGCAAGAAACTTTTTCGTGTTAGTTGCCACTTCAATGACGGGTTCCTTGATTGTATCTTGACCCATGATTGACACATCTTGGTCCCCCCCTGTAGTCTGCTGTTTTTTCATAGGCGGCTTACCCCTGTTCACTACAGGAAGCGTATGTAGAAGTTCCACCGGACACAGTGAGGCCCTTCGTGATCTGAATAGAAGCCTTTACTTGAAGGAGGTCCAACAAGGAATCCATTAAGCGCTTCTTCTCCTCTCTCTACATCTTACGTGTTTGAGAGGTTTTGTTGTAAGCGATTGGAGCACTCCACTTCTTGATCCACTTTCGACTGTAGGGAGGTGATGAAGTTCTCTATGTAGATCAATTTGGAGTTAATGAGGGCCAATAGAGTTGAGTGATCTTTCAAGTTCCCATTGAAGGTCTCATAGAGTTTCAGAAAGGGCGCCAAGCACGTTGTCACAGAAGTTAGCATAGAAGTTTGTGCATTGAATGCAGTAGAATTTAATATAGGTGTTGGGCCTTTCAGGGTTCTTGGTGAGGAGACCATATCTTCCAAGGATTCGGTCTAAGACGAGATTTCAATTGTCTCCCTTAGTGCCAAAAGGATTTGGGATTTGTGGCTGCGTCGCTCTGGCAAGTGTTCGTTGGTGCAATCCGCATTACCCCTTTTTCCATGACGAAGGTTTCCTTTTTGAATGATTTGCAATTTTCTTTGGGGTCTGCTTCCAGGACCATTACCCCTTCTAACACGTGGTCTTTAGCTGCCCTGGGTAGGTTGTCTTCATTGGCGACATGAGTAGCCTCGACTGTGCCTGGCAACTCCCAAGCCCGTGGACTGATAGGAAAGAAGTCAGTGGTTCGATCCCCAGGCAGATGACCTTCCCACCCCTGGTCCAGGGTTGGTTCTCTCTTGTCACCCACGATGGTTAGATTGGGAACCCCCCCTCCCACACCGGAATTAAATTTGAACAGAAACTGTGGGTGCACTGACGAATTGCCAGATGCTTTCAAATTCTCAGTGTCCGTTAGCTTCAGAATGTCGGGTATGAGCTGCATTTCCATTGAACAAACCGAGGACTTGTCAGCGAGAGCTGGACCTCCTGGGGGAATCTGTTTTTTCCTCTACCATCCCTGTACCCCTTTTGGTGGAAAGTACATCCCTCTTTCTTATTAGAGCTAGCGTGAGCCTGTTACATTCTGTCCTCTTTTAGACCTTGTTAGGCCAGGCACATACAGTCACCGGAGGGGTGGGGAGGGTGGTTGAAGGCTCCTGCGGAACCAAGTGTTCTGTTCCAATTTTCTTTATATTAGCATTAACCACCTTAATTTTTCCGCTCACTTTTGCTTTCATCTGTAGGCCCGTTCTCGGAGAGAAGATAGGAAACTGCTGGGCCTCCATTACGTGATTTGGAGAAAGACCGCCTCCAAACGCTGAACCAGCCAGAGCACTGGACACTCAGCCACACTCCGCTCCGCGGGGTGGCTGGGTGTTATGAAGGTGCTCCTCCCCCTCTGCATTGAACCGTGAAGAAACACTCGCTGGATGCCAATGATAAAAAAAGGTGTTAAACGATGAGTTTAGATTTAGAGAGGACCGACAAGTGTCAGTGCGTTAGTATCGGCTGGTTGTACATACCGCTAATTCTGAACAAGTTTAATCTGCCGTCGTATGAGTCAGTGTATTAGCATATAGGAAGTGCAGTGTCCATTGTGGCCCAGATGAAACTTGCAGGTGTAAACCACAAATCATAACAAGATGCAGTGGCTAATTACCTTATCCGTTTGTCAGCGCTCAGCGGTCACAAGCCCTGGTATCAGCTTCTCGTTGCAGCCCAACGTTGGAACGAACAAATTACTCATGTTCTTTTGGAAGAATTATTCTTTATTTTTTGCAGCCCAGGGTGTAGAGTGGAGGTTGCAAGGCAGAAGCCAAGCTGGGAACGTATCTCAAGCGTAGAGTGCAGGGTTCGATTCCGCCCACATCTGAACACTCCAAACACTCAACGCACTCCGCGTCGCTGCGCTCCTCAGCTGGCTTTTTAAGTGTGAATCAATGGAAGTAGAGAGAAGACTTCCCACGTAACTTCCCACAGGCAGACACAATGTAACAGTGTGTCAACGTGTCAAATGAGGGAACTCTATTCTCCAAACACTCGACGCACTTTGCACTGTTACTTTTGAGTCTGTGTCTCTCTTGATACCATGCCTGTCTCAAAGGGTTCTCTGGTCTTGGCACAGTTGTTAAACCAAATGATCCACCCATTACAGGTCACGCAACCAGGAACGTTTTATTTCATTTCAACAGTTCTTTATTCATCGAGTAGTAGTCATCATGAATTGGGCGTTATCCCAGCGCTAATTGTGCCGCATCCTGAATTGCGGGCGGCGGTAGGGGGGGGGCGTAAGTCCCCATTCTCATTGAGTTCATGGGATCGGGGATACTATTACTGCCAGCAGTAATAGCGCCGAATACGGGTGTAAAATGGTGATTCTTACCTCCAACAAAAAGCTGGAGGAAAAACACCCATTTTCCGCCAGACTCCTGATTGGGTGGAGCAGTAAATGTGGCAGTAATAGTGTTACTGCTGCATTTTACCACTCCACCCAACTTGTGATGAGGCCCGTAGTTCTCTGGTCTGGGCGCCGTTGTTGGATCACACGATCCACACATTACACGTCAGGCAACCAGGAACTTCTAGCTCTCTTCAAATAGTTCAATATTGCAGCTGAACCAATGGTGTCTTAAATGCAATTTCAAAACAAGCACTTATTCAGCCTTTACTTCAACTCTGCAATCAGGCTCTTTCATTCACCTTGGTTTCTAATTGTCTTTCAATTCAAAGTTCAATCTTAGCAAGTTGGTTATTTGCTTTCACTTTGAGGTTTAATGTTAGCAGTTGTGCTGTTTCATATAACTCCCTATTCAAAATGAATAGTTTTTGCCTTCTTTTCTCTTCGGTATTTAATATAGGAAGGTTTTACTTTATTTCATTCAATTCTGTGTTTCAATAAGTTCAACTTTACTTATTTCATTCAATTCGGTATTCAAAAAGCGTAACCTTGCTTACTTCCATGGACCGCTACTCCATTCATGGTCCCTTGGAGCGCCCGGTTAACTCCAGTGTCCCGACACTATTCCGGACCCATCAGCTCCTTTTGACAGCTTCCCCCTGAGCGGGTAAGCCTTTTGCCGGGTGCTTCATTCAGCACTCACTGGCTCTTGTGCATAGCACTGCCTCTTCTCCGCGGCAGTGCCTGCTGCCTGCCTTCCCTTCCGCAGGTTCTCCCTCCTGCAGAGTCCCACCAGCCGGATTCTTGGGACCATAGTAGGCATCTCAGCACCATGGCTTTTTTGCTTTTTTCCGCACGGCTCCTTCCATGGCTGCTTCCTCTTCTTCGTCTCTCTCTGCTGTTTCTTTCTATGCTGCTGCTTCCCCTGCTGCTGCTTCCCTGTATGCTTCTGGAGGCTGCCTTTAATACACCTGTGGTCCTTCAATGGGCTGCAGGTGTATTACATTAATTAAGGTTGCCTGACCCTGATTACCATGACATGCCTGATCTTCTTCGTCTCAGTACCAAAGTGGTGAGAGTAAGTGGTGTCTATTACTCTCAGTTGCTTTTTCCTTGTCTCCGTACTAGCGTGGGGAAAGTGTGTAATGTTCATAACTCTCAGTTGTTTCTTCCTCGTCTAAGTACTGTTAGGTACCCCAAGAGGGGAATAAAGGGGAACTGCTCTATAATGACCCATAAAGGTCGGGGGAGGGTTAGGTTGGTTCTAACGAGGATAAGGCAGATACTGGGCCTCATTACAAGTTGCCGGTCCGGTAACAATGGTACCGGTAAGCTTGCTGGTACCGGTGTTACCGGACCGGCAAACTATAAATTCTGCTCGCGGGTGCCTTTCCGCCCACCAAGTCTGACCTGGCGGGCATACTGGCACCCGCGAGCAGACCTCGACGGATGCACCGGCACCATTCATGAATGGTGCCGGTGCATCGGGCCTCACCATACCCATTGAGTCCTATGGGACTGAAATGGGAATGGGGAGTAATGAATTCCGGTGCCTGGCAATGGGGAAATACAGGGTCCGCCAGGGCTGAAATGCCCCTGTATTTCCCCATTGGCAGGCGCTGGAAAGATTTGCACGTTCGGTGGCAGCCTGTCGGTTTTACGGGCAAGGCTACCGCCAAACTTGTAATGAGGCCCACTGTGTTTCAATGCATTGCTTTTCTCCCGCAGTTCCTCATCTGATAGATATTCCAAACAGCTTTGCTGCTGTGGAAGATTTTCGACAGGGGGCGTAGTGGACCTCGACTCGGCCGTTGATCCATCTTGCTCGGCACTCGATTGTGGCTCTAGACGTGAAGTCTGGTGGCATGTATATACTCCGTCACTACGCCCACACCTCAGTTCCTTTTTTCTGTGCGCTATCACGCTGCTTGGGAACACAAGCGAGTCTTCGACTCCTCACTGTTTTCGTCAGAAAACTTTTTTTTTCTAATTCCACGATGCGAGTTGTTGGTCGCTCAGGTTTCTGGCTTCAAGTGGTGTACTGATTGTGGCACCAAAATGTCCATCGTTGACCCACACAAGTAGCAGCTCTGGTGCCTTGGCACGGGTCACGGGACGGAAGGCTGTCAGTCATGCGCCAAATGCAGACGAAATCCCTTTGCGATCGAGCGGCTAAGCTTGCGCTTGGTCGGCCACCCTCTAAATCTCTGGCGCGGTTGATGTTTCGGTCCTCAGAGGCTGAAACCGAGGGGCACACCCCAGAGAAAGAACATTGGCAGAAGAAGAAACAGTCCCACTTGAGGAGCCATTCTTCCTCATCCTGAAAGAAGAAGAGGCATCACTGCCATCGTTTGGACTCTGATTCATCGACGGAAAAAGGTAAGCCGTCAGCAGGGCCTACCACCTGCTAAGAGTGGGAGGATTTTAAGACCTCTATGCTCGAGATGTTTAAAAAGCATGCTGCAGTCGGCACGGTTAACCCACCCACGGAGCAGGCCTTGGTGCCAACAGCGGCGCTTAGCGTTCCCGACCCCTCTCATGCCCCGGTACTGACGCTATCGATGCTGTTAAACCCTTAGACACCGAAGGATGTCCAATGGCCCTCAGAACCGAACCAGCCCTGGCACCCAAAGATGTCGATGCTACAGCATTCCATCATCAATCAACACCGGCCACTCTATCAGCAAGTAAAAACAAACCATTGGTGCCGACGGTTTTCGATAAGCCTTTTACCCTGCACTCCCGGTCCAATATTTCAACACCATGTTGAGTATCTTCGGCATCAATGACGCCGGGGACCAAGGGGATGGCGACTCCATTTACATGTGCATCAGAAGTATTGACTATTTTGAGGACCAAAATCAAGTTTTGCAGCTGACTCAAGGCCTTCATGAAGCCAGTGGTCTGGATACATCACTAGACCTGGATTTTCAACAAACCCAGCCCTATACTCATAATTTCTCCAAATTCAGGGCTTTGGTAGCAAGGGTATGTGACACATTGGGATTGCAATCCTCAGCAGCGCCAGTGCAGGGGTACAACCTCACCAATATTTTTGATGAAGGACTGGGGACGGAGCGCAATATGCCTCTAAACCCTGCCATTGCTGACCCTCTAACCGCACTGTGGCAGCACCCGTGTTCTGTTTCCCCGGTTAGCTCCACCATTTCTGGGAAGTATAGGCCGGCTATAGGAGACCCTTCATTCCTCTTCTCACACCCTTCCCCTGAGGGGCTTTTTTCTGCAGGCTGATAGTCTCTTCCAGACCAGCTTCTTCGGCTTCCACTTTACCTTCGTACAGCGAAGCGAAAAAGGTTGAGGCCTTTGCCAAAAAGGCATTTAATTTGGGCCGTATGGCCCTTAAAGCTACCAATGTGGCACGCAGCTTGGCCAAGTATTCATTTGGTCTTTGAACAGAAGTGGAGAATGCTGTGCAGTACGTCCCTGAGGGGGGAAAATGCACAAGGGCTTCCTACAGCTGGTGGAGGATGGGAAAGAGGTGGCCAGGCAGTCGCTGCGAACGGGCCTGGACATCGTTCTATGGTGTCAGCATTAATACTGAAGAGGCATGCCTACTTAAAAACCTGTCCAGGCTAAATTACTGGACATGCCCTTCGAGGTTGATTTCCTGTTTGGCCAAAAGGCCAACGATTTCTTGGAGAAATTTAAAGAATCCAAAATCACTGCTAAATCTTAAAACCTAGCTGTGCAGCCGGCCAAACCTGCCTTCAGCTTTGCGTCTAGGGCAAGGGACTACAGGCGGTATGCTCCTTCTGGCAGGAGAGCGCAGCTCCCTCTGGCCAGGCAAGGGCAGAAGCATGTCTCGTGCTCCGGAAGGGGCAGATGGGTTTCTAAAGGCCAACAAGCAGCGTCCGCAGCGGGGCCGACCCTGACTCCTAGCTGCTTTGATTTCCCCTCTCACGACATGCCGGTTGGTGGACGGTTGACTGAGAACTGGCTCCAGTGGCAGGGAATTGCTTTTGATGCCTGGGCTATACAGCGCATTCGGTGGGGTTATTGTCTGCCCTTCTTAAGAAAACCATGGGACCGACCCCCACCACTTCCAATCCAACCGGCACAGTAGCTCCTGGAACTACAAGCCCTGTTGTTGAAGGGTGCCGTGAAAGAGGTACCTCCCGAACAGAGAGTATCGGATTGGTATGCCCAGTATTTCCTGGTACCCAAGAACGGAGGAGGTCTCTGTTGCATTCTGTACCTCAGGGTCTTGAACAAGTTCCTGAGGAAAGACACGTTCAGGATGGTGACATTGAGAGAAATTCTCCACGCTCTCGAGATACAGGACTGGCTGGTGTCAATAGATCTACAGGGCGCTTGTTTCCATGTGCCGATTCATCGCAAGCACAGGAAGTTCCTAAGGTTCCCCGTAGGGGACAAGCACTTTCAGTTCAAGGTGCTTCCCTTTGGTCTGACCTCCGCCCCAAGGGTCTTCACCAAGCTCATGGCGGTAGTTGCGGCTCATCTCAGGAGATCCGGGGTCCACGTATATCCGTACCTGGACGACAGTCTGATCCGAGGAAAGTCAGCAGTGCAGGTTGTTAGGCAGAATCATATGCAGTACCCTTTGGGAACACCACACACAATCAAGACTACAAGTGACAGTACAATTTCACCTTTGGTACAAGCCTGTACTACACAGTTAAACTGGTAGCACAGCAGCCAGACTTATCTCAAGAGTAAGTGAGCAGTGAGCAGTATCAAATAGTTACACAAATGACAGCAATTACTATGATTCAGGCAAACACTGACTCATGGTTTCTAAGTAAAAGAATATATATATATATTTATTTACTCAACAGTTGTATTTTTTTTTTACTTTATTGTATATGGTTTACAAGAAACCTTTACAAAAAAAAAAATGTATCTTTAAAAGGTAGAAAAACATTCATTACATTTAAATTTCAAATTATACAAACAAGCGTTAAAACATAGATCCAATTTCCAGTTAAAATTTCCAGAGAATGAGGGACAAATTTAAATTTAAATTTTAAAAAGTACAGTGCAGAGTACCCTGCAGCAATAAAGGATATACCGACAATAAAATTTAAAATTTACAAAATTCTAAAAAAGAAAATAAACCTACAGAGAATAAGAGAAATTTCATAGAGTCAAGCATAGTCATAACAGGCATAATCATTATCATAATCATAACAGCGGGGCGTATAAATCTAAAGCTTTGATAAATCCAGCCACAGCAAGTCCATCCTTAATGTTTGTAATAGTGAGACACTGAGACCAGATCAAATCTGCCACCCCCATTTGCCCCATTGCATTAAAACGACCTAGATATTTGTCCCTTAGAGCTGTCAAAGCAGTGCAGTCTAAAAAGAGATGCCGAGCAGTTTCAATCACCCCCAAAGTTTTGCAGAAGCGGCAGCTAGGATCTAAATCAGAGAACTCCTTCCTTTTATGTAAGACTTCCCGAGTGGGGAGGAGATTCCATCTGAGTTTAATGAGAAGGGAGCGATAATATCTGTTGGGGAATTGGTTCAAAATAAAAGACAACAGGCCTCTTTTCTTATGATCAAATTGTAAATCTCTCAAAGAGGGGTACGAATGTAATTTTTCAATAGTATTACTCCAGTCGTGACAAAAGAGACGCTCCTTGACCATATTCGGATTCTTTAGAAGGGTGTCCCTATCGGAGGAAATATCCAACAGGGTCTTGTCACAGAGATCACTAAAAGCATTGAGATATAAATTCTTGACTAAATGTCCCTGAGAAGAAATCATGTGGCCCACATCAGCATAGAGAGTGTCAGGTTTTGGAGAAAGCAAGGCTGAGAAAAGTGAGAGAATCCTCCAGAGAATCCTGGCTCGAAATGAGACTAACCCTAATTCATACCTGATAGCTACTATTAGAATGGAATTTGGCAGTTTTAAGATTTTCCTCCAATAGATACCCTCGAGAGAGTCCCAGAAAGTCAAAAGTGCCGTGAAGTGGAATTCCATTCCATACAAAAGTTTTGGAGTAACCTTACCCTTAAAAAAGTCTACTACAGGCTTAAGGGAGAACATACCATATTTATTGTCTAGTTTGAGGGATTGGGAGATGAGAGGGAGCAGTTTGTTTCTGAGGAATCGTCTAAGTTCGATCGCCGAGGGTCTAGCCAAAATCAAATAACCAAGATAGACGATTTTATTTGCTCTAATTATATTTTCGCCACCTATTTTGCATACTTTGTTATTCCCCATTTTCCCCTTTGAAAAGACCATAGTACGGGTTTTGCTCGGGTTAATCTTAAGGCCATTAAGACTACCGTATTCTTCAAATTTGCATATGAGCCTCTGCAGGCCCACTTTAGTTTTATCAAAAAGAAGAAAGTCGTCGGCATAAGCCAACCATGAGAGCCTCAGATCCCCTAGTTTAGCACTCACCATGCCTGCATTTCTCAGGAAGTCATCAACATCAGCCATATAAAGGATAAAGAGACAGGGAGCTAACGAGCAACCTTGTCTCACCCCAATACGTGTCCTAATCCTTCTAGAGAGGGTTCCTGCCAAGTCGAGCCTGATGTGAACCCCTGAATTTTCATACATGGCCATGATAAGAGATAGAAGCCCTGCCGGAATGCCCCATTTGGTTAGTTTTTCCCATAGTCTTGACCTGATAACCAGGTCAAAAGCGTTTGACAGGTCAATAGATGCAACATAGAGAGGACCATCAAATTTACCCCAGGAAGAGGTCTGTAGGGCGCTGAGAATAAGACCATTGAGATTAGTTGAGTGGCCTGCCCTAAAGCCTGTTTGTTGTTTGGGGAGAATATTATTTTCCCTGATCCAAACATTAAGGTGCAAGAGCAACAGAGAGGCAAAAAGCTTACAATCCGCATCAATAAGCGAGATAGGTCTATAATTTTTGACCTCGTTACGCAGGCCTCTTTTGAAGATTGGAACAATGTGAGCTGTTTGCCAACTAGTGGGTACCTTCCTGGAATTGACGACATCTTCAAAGAGCAGAGAGAGGAGGTTAGCCCAGAGAGCTGGCTCAGCTTTGAATGTGTTAGTAAGGCCGTTAGGCCCAGGAGCCCTAGATTTCTTGGCTTTGGAGATGAGTCCTAGTATTGTCTCGGAGTCAGTCGGAGGCTTCCATAAGTCCTTAGAGCGGTCGTTCCCCAGTAGACAGGAAACTGATCTCTCACCCCCAATGTCAAAGAGTTTAGTGTAGTGCTCAACCCATTGAACCTCAGGGATGGGATTTAGCTGGTCGGTGACCGCCGCACTATTTAAGCTAGATACTGTAACCCAAAATGCCCTCAGGTCTCGTTTTATAAGCACTGCAAGCATATGATCTGCATCATTTTGTAGCATAGAAGCTTTTCTGGACTTACAATAGTTTTTATATTTTTGGCGGATGGTTTTAATTTTTATGATTTTATCGGCCCATTCCATATCTAGGGATTGTACATCTCTAATGAGTTTCTTAGTGAGACTCTTTACATTAGCCAATTCTCGGTCAAATCTATGAAGGTGAGATATTTTAAAAACACCTTTCCTAAGCTGACCGTGAATACTGCGCTGTAGAGCCGTGAGAAAGCTATCGAAATGGACTGTATTGAAAACTGCCAATTTCCAACAGAAAGAGGTATGGTTAAAAGAAGAGATCAGTTTACGATTCAGTAGGCTGATATTGAGAGGAGACCAACAAACCCCTGTCCCTTGTCCCACAGTTTGGAGATGGGTAGGTCCCCCCGCGGGCAGAGACTTAGTTGGAAGGAGACAGAGAAATGAGACCCGGAGAATACCATGGTCACTCCATGAGTTGAAAGAGACCTCGACATTAGACAAGAAAGGAATGAGAGAGTGATCTACAAACACGTAGTCTAAGGTAGATATTGATGAAGATCTACGCCATGTGGGTCGAGATAAATTGGTAGCGTCGTAATAACCATTAAGACAAGTAAGACCCACTGAATCCATGGCGAAGTTCCAACAACGACCACGTGCGAATTTCATACCTAGGCGGGAGTCGTCCTCCAACGCTAGTCCCAAGTCGTCATATTTGGATTCGGAAGAAATAGAACAATCCGAATTAAGATCACCTGCCAGGATCAGTTTACCCCTGGGATGCACAGATCTCCAGGAAAGAAGCATGTCCATTAACTTTTGCAAAAACGGCTCAAGAGGAGAGATTCCCTTGTGCCAATATACATTTACCAGAAGTAGAATAACCGTATGATCAAGGGAGAACACCTCCAGGGCCTGGATACCAAAAGGCATATCCAAAAGCATCTTAGTCCTATAACCCAAAGAAGTTCTTAATCCAATGAGAAGACCCCCCGATGGCCTACCTCCCCGGCTGGGTCTAGCATTTTGAGAAAAAATATTAAACCCATCTAAAATGGGAGTTGAGAGCATCCAGGTTTCTTGAAGAAAGAAACAGTGTGAAGCCCTGATCAAAGTAACAGTATCTAAGTTCGTAAAGAGGTGAGAGTTACCTCTAGAATTCCAGGAGAGAAACCCAAAGCTATTCACAGAAAGAGCATCTGGAGGTAGTTCTGGATTAGTCAGGAGGTACTCATTTCCACAGACCTGCAGTGACCTGTGTCCAATTGCGAAAGCGTCCATTTGATTTGGGCATAAATTGCCTCCCGTGGGGCTGTGGGGCTGTATCCGGATAATATACCATAGTGAGATTATCCCTATATTTTGCATCCCCTCCATTGTTACTGGAGAGCTCAGTGGATTTCAGTAAATTTGCTTCAAAGCCAAGTTGCTTTAGCCCTTCCTTATGTCCCATGATTAAATCCAAAACCACTCTTGATTTAAGAATGATATTACTTACATCTACCCGGTCATGAATGGGGAAGATAATGCTATCCAAGTCATAGCTAGAGATAAGTGAGAGCGAGGGAAGTTGATGGAAGATCTTTAAAATATTACCACGGTTTAAGCAGATTGGCGTATCTTGGCCCCAGAGGCTGGTAAGTTGTATAATATCCCGAGGAACTTTTGGTTCTGACATATTGTCAGATATGTTCCCTGATTTAACGGATTCCTTCCCAACCACGGTGTCCCTTATGCCCTCCTGCTCACCTGTTGACTCTTCTTCAGTCTGGAGTCCAAATCTCCTCCTTCTCAAAGCTTCTTCTCTGGAAAGCAGATGGGGTCTGCCTCGAGAGGAAGCCACCCTGCCCCTCTGACTCGGGGCCTAAGGGGGGCCCCCGAACCGGGGCAGACCAATGCAGGGGAAAAAGCCAACAGGCATAAAAAACCCCCTTTTGATGGAGTACGCAGGCTGGATACCGGATAGAAATGATATGCAGGCCAAGACCATCCGACCAGGAGGGGAAGACCAAGGGAATAGCTGAGGCAATCTGTAGTAGGATCTAAGGATAGAAGAGAAGCTTGGAGGATTGAGAGGGTAAGGGAAAGAGAGAGAGTAGAATACCACAAGGAGAAGATCTAGACTGCAAGCAGAGCAGAGGCTAGCAGAGAAGAGCCAAGATTAGGGAAAATATAGGAAAAGTACGTGGAACACGGAGGAAAGAGACAGGAGCGTACCAACCCGGAAGCCTAACGCGAATAGGTTGCAACGCGCGGACTTCCGGGTTGGCGCTCCTGATAAAGTGCGCCGTCGGAAAGACGGCCGAACGCTAGAACGCTGCCGGAGAACGTGCGGCTGCGTAGCGGCCATGTCAATGGCCGCTCCAGCGCCAGCGTCTCCATAAGCACCAGCGATCGCGGCCGCGGTCGCCGAGCGTGACACATATTAGGAAGGGAGTCAGAGATCTTTTTAGTAAACTGAGCTAAAGAATCAACCGCCAAGTCGGGACCCCTAGCCCCTCTTAGTATAGTCCTATTTTGAATAACATTTGGACCTACAGGAAATCTTTCACAGAAATTAAGAGAAGTATTGTAGCCAACAGAATCGAGCCCAGAGGGGGCACCTTCACGGTCCATAGTCGGGGCGGCAATAGGCAGACTAGGAAAAACTGAATTAGAAGGGAGAGGGGCAGAAAAACCCCTCTCTGCTAGGGCTTCCAAATCCCCTTCCCTTGTTATAAGCTCAGTACTCACTGGGAGACCCTCAGTGACAACAGTGAGCGTTGGCTCCAGAGGTAGAGGCGAGGTAGAAGAAGCCCCATCTAGGGGCAGGCATAAGTTAGATTTAGGCACTGCCCCACATACACTTTTAGGAGCCAGTATCTCCCGGAAAAGGTGTTTGACCATATCAATGTTAACCAAATTTGCTGTAGGCATTGGCCGAGAAGTCTCTAAGTGACTCTGAACTGACCCTGTTATACAGTTAGATAAGACAGTCGGGGATACTGCATCAGAGGAGGAGTCCTTTGCTTTGACAATAGCATTAGTAGTAAACACAGTCGAGGCATTAACGGAGGTAGGCTTTGGTAAAGTTGAAGTAATTGTCAGGGTACCAGAAGCCACAGAGTCCACAACCCCATCAATATTGGGTCCCTTTACTAGTGAAGGAATGTTGTTAGTCGAGAGACCATCAACCACATCATCCGGTAAGGGAGATGGAACTGCTGTAGTGGGAAGTAGGTCAGCGGTGGCTGCAGTAACCACCGTAATAGGGTTAGGGGTCCGAGAAGCCACTGGATCAGCATGATTCCCAGTCCCCTTCGGTACGAGAGTAGTAGATGAGGAAGCCACAGTATTCGCCAAGAAGAGATTTTTAAAAAATTGGTTCGTATAAGAATTTAAATGTTTCACGTTTTTCTGATTTTTTGTTTTCTTCATTTGCTGAGTGATTTTCCTTTTCCTTCCTATACAGGGCGCAACTTTTTGATGTAGGATTTCTTTGATGGGTTCAATGGAGATAGATGAATTCTCTGAAGATGAAATAGATATGAACTCCAGAGAAGAGGCGGTCTGGGGACCCTTGGGGAGATATGCCAATTCTAAAGACCCTCCCATAAGGGGAAGGCCTTGTACAATAGGGTTAGCAAGCGGACCAGCCGCTTCCTCTTGGACTTTCTCCTCCATTGATACCATCGTGAGTTTAGTGTGAGGGGTAGTTAATACTGGCTTCGATCCAGTGAGCTTTCGCAGACCCTCGGAGGTAGTTATTGGCATCTTAGCGGATAGGCTACATGAATTCAAAGCTGGACCTTTAGGGACCGTAGGACTCTGGCCCTTAACTAGAACTACCTCTTGCATACTTGGCGTGATCATGGTAAATCCTTTATGTACGGTATGGGCTTCAGAGGGTAGTTGATTAAGAGGAGTAGGGTCATGACCGTGTGTAGGCAGAAGTGGATGTTCTTCCTTTATAATTTTAACTAGCTCTTCAAATCTGTCAAGGCCCTCTAACCTAGAATAAATTTCAGATAAGAGGAGAGAGTGAGATCTGACCTCAGACCATATATTGTCATACAGACTCACAAAGGAACTCAGAACCATATTCAGAGCCGAAATAGTGGGTTGGGAAAGTTTAATTCTTTCATCTGCCTCCTTGAGAGTGTGGTGTAAAATCGATTCACTACCCTGATCCCTTTTTGAGTCTGGGAGTAGACCCCTTTCTTTCAGCCAATTATGTTTCTCTGTGTATTCATCAATAAAATTGATGAGATCAGAAGGAGAGCCTGCAAAGGAATCATCACAGATTTGCTGGGTGACATTATTTGTATTATTATAGTTGGGGCCCAGGTGGCTATCAGCAATTGCCTTGTCTGCACATTCTATAATGCTGATGTCGTCAATATCCTGAGCTGAAGGATCTTCAATCTCCAATTTCTTAACTACATCAACTAGGTTAGTATGATCTGATGAAGACACTGTAGGAAGTGAGTGTAAAGATTTAACAAGGGTGCTAGATGTGGACCTCTTTCCAAAAAAGTGTGAAATGTTTTTCCCTTGAATTGGTTTCCCTTGGGTACCCAGATTGGATTTTGTTTTGAGGGTGGGATTCTGGGATTTATTAAATGGAGTTTTAAACAAGGGAGGTATCGATTTCCCTTTAGGCGTGTATGGAGTACCAGCCACATTAGTAGACAGATTAACATGGATAGTCGAAGTATTATTAATGGCCCTAGTTGCCGAGTTAACCTCGAATGGAGGTTCAGTGGAAGGAAGAGCAGTGTTCCCATTAACCGTTGTCATTGGTAATGCAGAGGCATTAGCTACAGAGTCAGCTGCCCTAACAGATAAGATAGGCATCGTGGGGTGGGAGTTGGCAGATGTTGAGAGAACAGAATTGACCCTATTGTTATTGGAGTAATCCAAATGGCCCCTATCCTTTTGAGGGGAAGCCCCTTTCGCAAGATTAGAGGTTAAGGTAGCTGCTAGGCGTTCTTCCTGTGTGTCTATCGAGATATCATGAGTTCCATTAAAGATGCAGCTATTGTAGACTGCATTGCGGGGTAGACTACCCATAGCATTGAGTACCTCAGACCTATCGCTGACATGAATTTGAGCCTGGGCTAGGGTTTTTAAGAGTAAAGGGTTATAAGGGACAACTGCTGGAGCATGCTGCAAATTCCCCATTATAGTTGTGGAGGGAACTTCTAAAAGAGTAGTAACTGATGAAACAGAGGGTAAATTACCAGTAGCAGACGGAGTCGAGGCCAGTGAGGCCTCCATAGCTGTCTGACTTCGCAGTCCCTTGCGTGTCATTCAGAGAGAACTAGAACCCAGTAATAAAAAACAGAGGACTTAAGAATCTAACAGAAGAGGATTAGGCTAAAAGTAGACTGAAGTTGCAATGATGCCTATTTTATACACCACAGTCAATAAAATGTGAGCACAGCAATCTAATAATTGTTACAATAAAAACCAAGGCAACCTCAGCCCCCAAAAAAATTATAAAAAAAGAAACCAGTTTTCCCAAAAAACACTTTTGGATAAAAATACAGAAAGAAATGGATCTATGCAACCCCCCACCCCAAAGCAAAATTATAAACACAGCTGTATTGTGAGCTAGGGATGAGATGATCTTATTCCATACGTAATTAAAAAAATAATAATTTTAGCAGAAAGCCACAATTATCAGAGGAGCCAAGAGGAGCGCTCAGTCTCAGGGTAGGGAACGCCCGACAGCTTGTGGAGCTGCCAGAGTCCGACTCTCCACCCCAGACCCTTAGAGCTGATTAAGTGTTATGCACTGTGCAACGGGATCCAAGTTCAGGTTACTCACAGGTCACAGCCAAACAGCACAACAGCGGCTCCAGCCCTTACTGCCTCCAGGGCTTAACGCCGCAAGGGTGGTTGGGCCGGCAATTTGTATCCGGTACCAGTCACGTGATGCGTCACGTGTGCGCAGGAGTCCCCGCCTCCTCCAGGAAGCAGGGGGAGCAGCAAGAGCAGAGCTCGCAGTGCTGCAGGGAAACAAACACAGTGCCCGCACGTTGGAACGTCAACACGTTCTGTCCACAAAGCGCTCCTTCAGATAATTTCAGAACACGCCGCTCAGGCGGTTGGGCCGGCAATTTGCATCCGGTACCAGTCACGTGATGCGTCACGTGTGCGCAGGAGTCCCCGCCTCCTCCAGGAAGCAGGGGGAGCAGCAAGAGCAGAGCTCGCAGTGCTGCAGGGAAACAAACACAGTGCCCGCACGTTGGAACGTCAACACGTTCTGTCCACAAAGCGCTCCTTCAGATAATTTCAGAACACGCCGCTCAGGCGGTTGGGCCGGCAATTTGCATCCGGTACCAGTCACGTGATGCGTCACGTGTGCGCAGGAGTCCCCGCCTCCTCCAGGAAGCAGGGGGAGCAGCAAGAGCAGAGCTCGCAGTGCTGCAGGGAAACAAACACAGTGCCCGCACGTTGGAACGTCAACACGTTCTGTCCACAAAGCGCTCCTTCAGATAAATTCAGAGCAGTATCAAATAGTTACACAAATGACAGCAATTACTATGATTCAGGCAAACACTGACTCATGGTTTCTAAGTAAAAGAATATATATATTTATTTACTCAACAGTTGTATAACATTTCACTATTATAAACAAGTTAAAAATCACAATCATAAATACACCACACCACTTCTCTTAAATTCCAGACAAGTTAAGCTCACAAAATGAAGTGGGAGCAAAATGGTACTCCAGCAATTTAAAAGGGAGGGAAAGCCAAAGTTATTAGAAATTAGGCAAACCAACAGGTAAGTACTCAGGGCAATTGAACAAGAGGAACTTCAGTGAGGGGATCAGCTAGAAAAGGCTTAGGGCCAAAGTCAATGGGTCAAAAGTCTTTTGCTCAAGATCACACAGTTCAGGGTAGTTCGCAGTAAAGTTTGTGGCACAGATTCCGGAAGAGGTTTGTTGATAGAAAAGTTAGTTCAAAGAGAAGAGAAGGACAAGCCCTCGGATTGGCAAAAGATTTAAAACACTTTTACCGCGGTTGAACAAGACAGGCAACCGGATTTGCACAGTACCTTAAAACGGAGAGGGAGCTGTAGCTGAGGCTGACGTTCCTGGTGGTTCCTGCAGGCTCACGGTTCCTGAAGCGACTGTCGGACTGACATGAAGTAGGAAGACTGGAGGGTCCTTTGCCACCCAGAGAAGAAACCAGCAGCATAACCAAACATTGAATAAAAGGTGCGCTCCTTAAAACCCAAGCAGGATCCGACCTTCCTGGCTATCCGGCCCACTGTAGCTCTGTACAGGAATTCGACCAGAGGAGGGGTCCTGGCTTGTAGTTTCGGTGAACTGGTTGGTCCCACCAGCTCAAGGGAAGACGTTTCCTGGAGGATCTTCTCTGTCGTCGGATTCTGAAGATTCGGACCTGAAGCAGGGCTTCACCGGGCGGTTCAGTCGTTGTAGGGGTCCTCTTCTTCCAGTTCCTCATTGGTTCTTTTGTTCCAGTGGCGACTCTGCCTTTCCGGTCCCAGAGACCTGCTTTTTATGCAGTTTCCCCCATTCATACAGCCTGGCTGTCAATCACACAGCAGGGTGGCTGTCATGGCATGGACAGTCCCCTTAGCCAATCAAACAGGAGTGCGACTTGGGTTACCAAGGGAACCCATAGCAGTGGTCTGAAGACCCCTCCCTCACATCCTTCCTACCTAGACTTTCAGGTGCCTTAAGGAAGGCTTCTGTGAAGAAGCCTGTGAAAAGACAGCGAACAAAGGAATCATCCCCGGTTTGGCACACAGAGAAAAACACGAGAAAGACTTTAACAAAAAGAAATGGCGAGTAAACCCAGCCGGAACCAAAATGAAATGTATTTGGTCAAGCGGGTTTATGTTCGAGGCTAATATAATAGCCTAAAACAATACCACGTTTATATAAGATAATCGCGGTAGAAAAGTTAGCGTAGTTACCACTGCCACCAGCCAAGTCTTAATGTAAAGGGAGCGAAACAATGCTCCAAGAGACACAGACAAAAAGGGATAAGAGTTAACCCTTTCCAATACTCCATGTAAGATGTGGTGTACTGGGTCTGTGGTTTAAAGAGACTACAAAAAGTTAATGGCAACTTTACATGTTTATGGGGGACAGTAGTCAGCCCCAGAAAAATTGAGTCAGTGGGAAGTCTAAAAGACAACCCTTTGTCACTGCACTGAAGGTGCTGTGTAACACACCAAAAAAGTGGTGCTCATGGAGTAGGTGAGGCTCCAGAGCCCAAGAACACACAAAGTGGTAAAAACACACAAGGTAAAACACATGTAAGAGTGGGAAAAAGGCTCACACTCTTACTAGGTGAAATAAATAAATCCTAGAAATCCAGCAAAGCTGCTGAGGGACTCATTAGGTAAGGGAAATCAGCCATTTATGAGAATTCTCCCTAACACAGGTCTTGTCTCATCTAGAGGCCACCTGCTTGCTGCTGCACACGCTGAACTTCTCCCTGAATTTGAAGAAGTCCCAAATGACAACGGTCCAAAGGCTTCAGTTCATCGGGGCAGTCTTAGATACCCGGGTTGTGAAGGCCTTCCCTCCTGAAGAGAGAGTCATCAGCTTGGCACAGATGGTCGACCTGTTCCGAAACCACGGCACTCTACCAGCGGCTTCCTTCCTCCGCCTCTTAGGTCTCATGGCTGCCTGTATTTTTCTAGGGCCAGAGGCCAGGTAAGGCATGAGATCCCTGCAGTGGATTCTGAGGGGCCAGTGGTCTAAGCACCTCAGTGCTCTTTCGTATCTCCTCGAGGTTTACGCAGCCGTGGTCAACAACCTTTCCTGGTGGGCGGACCGCAGAAATCTCATGGCAGGGGAACCATTCTGGCCTCCATGGCCTCAGGCCAGAGTGGTCATGGATGCGTCTTTGAAGGGTTGGGCGCTCACTGCATGGATTTGCAGGTGAACAACCTTTGGTCAGCTACGGAAGCCAAGTGGCACATCAACAGGCTGGAGTTGCAAGCCATTAGGTTAGCCCTGAGGGCATTCACTCTGTATCTGGAGGGGAAGCATGTCCTGATTCTGACAGACAATACGGTGGCTATGCACTACCTAAACGAGCAAGGTGGCGTACACTCCCCCCCTCTCTACTGAGAAGCGATGCAGCTGTGGTTCTGGCTTTTGGAGAACCAGATCTCAGTGTTGGAAGTTCATCTGGCGGGTACAGAGAACAGTTTGGCGGATGCTCTGAGCAGGCTGAGCACTGTCTCACACGAGTGGGAAATGTGCCAGGAAGTCCTTTAAGAGGCCTCCTCTCTCTGGAGTACCCTGACAGTGGATCTGTTTGCCACGGAGTCCAACAGGAAGTGCAGACAGTTTTGCTCAAGGGAATTCCCAGTGAACAGTACACTGGGGGATGTGTTTTTGGTGGACTGGACCTTCCCTATCCACTGGGTATCCCCCCAATTCCTGTCTTTCCATGAGTTCTCAGGAGGTTGAAGAGGTTTTGAGCCATGATCCTGATAGCCCCAGACTGGGGGAGGAGAACGTGGTTCTCAGATCTCTTGGATCTGTCCATCTGTCCGCCTCACTCGTTGCCTCGGATCGCCTGAACCAGTCAGAAGGTCGGATACTCCACTCGACCCCTGAATCCCTCAACCTACATCCGTGGCTCTCGAGAGAATGAGGTATGTGGACTGGGACCTCGATGAGGAAGTGCTAGACCGGCTACAAGACCTTTGCACACGTGCAGTTGGAAAATAATTGAGGCATGGTGCAGAGAACGCAAGATTGACCCTATCTCTTGCTCCACCACTATGGTGATGGGGTTCCTCCTGTCACTGGCCTCAGCAGCCCTTCAGGTCACCACAGTCAAAGGTTATTTGGCGGCTTTGTCTGTGATTAAGAGATCTACGGATCAAGGTTCATATTTTGTGATCCTGTTGATGTCACAATTCCTGAAGGGCCTTGTAAATAGTTTCTGCCAACTCCCTTTGTTTTCCCAGATTGGGACCTTAACCTGGAATTGATTTATTTGATTGCGGCTCCCTTTGAGCTTATGCACACTTGTTATTTAAGACTCCTCTCCTTGAAAACAGCCTTTTTGGTGGCTATTACATCCTTGAGGTCGGTGAGTGTACTACAGGCTTTATGCTACAAACCACCCGTCCTGCGATTGAAAAACATTTTTTTAGGAGAAAGTCTCGCTCAGGGTGAGAGCGAGCTTCCTTCCCAAAGTTGACTCTGAGTTCCACCTATCGCAATCCATAGACCTCCCCGTCTTCTATCCTCCCCTGCACCCTTCCCAGGAGGAGGAGCGTTTTCATCGCCTAGATCCCAAAAGGGCTCTAAATTACTATGTTGCAAGGACATCTGTGTTCAGAAGAGCTGACCAGCTTTTAGTGGCCTTCTCTTTAGCCCGTATGGGCCTGGCTAACTAAACAAACTCTGTCCCGCTGTATCATCTTCTGTTTAGCGGAATGTTACCAGACCACTGGAAAGTTAATTACCGGCAGGCATCATGGCACATTCGACTAGGGGAGTCTCGGCTTCCACAGCGTTACAAAGGGGAGTCCCTATTAGGGATATGTCATGCAGCAACAAGGTCATCCTTTCATACCTTTTCTAAGCACAATAGTTTAGATGTGGCTTGTACATCTGATCTGCGTATTGGCAGGGCAGTGCTACAAATACTCTTAGTCTTAACTTTCTGCCTGCAACCGTCATCTACTGCTTTGGAAGTCTATCAGGTGTGGAATCTGCAAGAGAAAAGCAATGCATTGAAGGAGAAATTCTTTAACAATGACTTGGTGATGGTCCTTAGTGACTGTTTTATGTCCTTCCAGATGTATGTTGTTAAAAAAAATATATATATCTTTTCTGACTTTGTCTATCGCAAGTTCTTCCGCCTTTGGATGTTTATGGTTATTTCATTTTTTGTGGGCTTATTAGCCCGTTGTTATCTCTGTTTTTCTATGCAGCGTCATGGCTCGGGGAAGAAAAGGGGAAAGCTGAGGTGTGGGGCGTAGTGACAGTGTATATACACGACGCCTGACGTCACATCCGAAGCCGACGATAGAGTGCCGAGCAAGATCCATTGACGGGCCAGTCGAGGTCCACTACGCCCCCTGTCAAAAATGTTCCAAAGCAGCGAATCTTGCTGGAATATCTATCAGCAGTGATTGGGGCATCTAGTTCGTCAGCCTCCTCATGGGGAGATCCTCATGGGAGAGATTCACATCTCTACATTTTCTGTGTATCCCTCCAATCTCGACTTCCCGTGGGTAGTCTCAGACTTATATAGTCTCATAAAATGTTGGAAACATCTCCAGGATTCCCCAAGCCTCTGTGTCCTGGGCATCTTCCTCTCCCTCTATGATCGCCACTGATCTCTCGACGCATTGTCCATGTAGTCTGGCGGCCAACAGTGCATCCGCCTTGTCTCCCTTCTCTTGTCTCCCTTCTCATAGTTTTTCTGTCTGAGAAGTGGTAATTTTGAACTATCTGACCTTCCTCTAGTAATCTGAGCTCCTCTCTCTTCTATCTGACTTCCAGGACCATAACATCCCTCCCTTCTGTGGTGTTCTGTGCAACTCTACCCAGATGGGCGATCTCCCTCCTCAGTCTATTTTCTATCTGGGCCCTCTCTCTCTTTTTGCTGGCTCCCTCCCAGATCAGGATCCCTCTGCATGTTGCCTTCACTGCCTCCCATACCGTTGTTCTTGGTATTTCTCCCGTATCGTTCGTTTTAAAGTATTCCATTATTCTCCAGCATGGGGTCTGGCATGAATTCACATGCTCATGAATATTCCCCGTCGTCAGGCTGGGAATCCTCAGTAAAGAAAAAATCAGTATCAGTTTCGTTTGTGATCTGTCTTTCTTAACCAATCACTGATCTCTGGGTCATACTGCCCCCCAACCAATGACTGCCCTCTCCCTAAGCCACGCCCCTGGCAGCCATCCTCAGATTTTTACGACACGCTCAAGTGTTGGGAGTCCTCGTGTTTAGCTCTCGAGTTTTTTACTGCGTTTTCACGCTTTTTCAGGAGTATTTCTCATTTTTTCGGTTTAATCGAGCCTCAAGCTCCACCGTTTCTACTTCCGATAACAGGGACCCGTTTCGAAATTCTTCTACGCACCTCAAAGGTGAAGTTTTCGTCGAGTTTACACTTCTTGGAGGATTCTGTAAGTTCTGCGGCCTACCTTAACGGACATGGCCCAGGACAAGGGGAGCTTGACGCCCGGATCCAAGCTGTTCAGGAACTGCCCTGGATGCAGATTATATAACGTTTTCAAGGAGGACGAGCATTCGCAATGTCTCTACTGCCTCCATGGGGACAAGACGCACGTGGAGAAGGACTGTGCGTTCTGCAAGAACCTTTCGGAACGGACCAAACAAGATCGTCGTTCCCGCCTCGCCACCTGGCTGGAGAAGGGCACAGCAAGTGAGAAGGCGAAGGAGAAGTCTGAGCGGGCTTCTAAGTCCTTTGAGGGCGCTCCGGCGACGGGGCCCAACAGAAGGGCAAGCACCACCAGTCCGCGGGATCCGAAAGGTCGGGCGCTTCAGTTGCCAAGCAGGGTGCTACTTCCCCAGCACGTTCGACCACGAGCCAGCGCTCTGGTTCGGGGAAGAGGAAGTCCGAGAACCCAGGTAGGCCGCTGGAGCGGACCCGGTCGATCTCAAAGGGGGAGCGAGGCGCTGACCCTCCCCCCAAGGCGAAGGCCCAGGACGCACCTAAGGTGGTGAGGGCTTGGATCCACCCGGCTAAGGCCTCCACCGAAGTGGTCGCTGCGACCCTGGCGGAGCCGGCTGAGACTACGCCAATGGAAACGGCCTCTGGGCCCAGAGTATCCCTGCCACCGTGGAGGGAATCCTCTTTCCAGCCCATCGCTAAGACCCCCGTGAAGCCCCTGGCTGAAAAGAGGGGGGGGCCGGTGGCCATTACAGACTCGGAATCAGCCTCTGAGGAGGAACTGGTGGAGACCGAGAAGGGCCTCAACGAAAGGTCCATAGGCCTCAACGAGAGGTTCGAGAAGGTTCGATCCCAGGTGACGGTCCCTGCTGACGTGATCGAAGATAGCAACGACGAGGACGAACAGGGCCCAGTGGAGCGTCCATCCCGTCCGTCGCAGCCATTGCCCGAGCCCCAGGATAGCTTGGCGGCCATTTTGTTAGCAATCCAATCCTTATGTACTGAGATAAGGACGAGATTACCACTCACCCCGACGGAGGAGCCAGAACCAGGCCCGTCGGGAAGCCCTCCAAACAAGCGGAGGAGAGTCCACCCCGCTCCGCCCTTCGTGCCTGACGGCGGTGATGACACAGCGGACATCCCGTCGTCACCCCCCAACCCCGGCAGGCGTCGCCAGCCGACGAGGTTGGCTCTTTCCACGCCATGATAACCAGGGCATCCAAGCTCTTCCAGCTCTGCCCTGAAGAACAGAAAAAGGAGGGGTTTCTGTACCAAGGACGAGAGGCTAAGAGGAAGATGGTCCTCGCGGTGCCTTTACTCAACTCAGTGACATCTGGGACGAGGGGCTTGCTGTCCTCAAGAACTCTGCCACGACACCCGCCAAGAGGGACAAGTACGAGAAGAAGTACCGAGTACCCGATGCCGCCCCCTTGTGCCTCAGGGCCCAGCCCACGCCGGACTAGGTCGTTTCGGCAGCGGCTAAGAAGAAGGCAGCGGGCACAGCGGCTTCAACTTCCACTTCCCCGCCGAACAGCGAGGGCAAGAAGTTGGACTCTATGGAACGACGAGTCATCTCGTCGGCGGCGACGACGATTAAGGCGGCCAATGCCTTAGCGAACGTGGCCCGCTACGACGGGGAGCTCTGGTTCAAGATAGCTCCCCTACTAGATTTCCTCCCTGATGACAAAAGAGCGGAGGCCCTAGAAATTCTGCAGGAGGGCGAGGTGGCGTCGGATCATGCCATAACGGTGGCTACGGACATTGCCGATACCGGATTTCGCCATCTGGGCAACAGAGTTTGCCTCCGACAACGAAGATGGCTCAAGGCGACAGACTTTCACCAGGACGTCCAGACCAGAGTGTTGGACATGCCGTTCGACGGCAACAACCTCTTTGGTAAGGCGGTGGATGAGTCTCTACAGGCCATCAAGACCGACTCGGAGACGGCCCGGGCCCTTGGGGTGCTTCAGCAGCGACGGCCCTTTCGGAGCCCCGGAGGCAGACAGGGTGCCTCCAAAGGATCTAGCGGTGGCTCCTCTACTTACCGCCAGGCGGCCCGCTCCTCTTCCCAGGAGGCCTACAGAGGTCGCAGCAAGCAAGGTGGTTCCCGCCGTGGTCTCCAAGGAGGCCAAGGCGGCAAGGCCGCTTCCAAGCAAGACTGACCCGGCCGGGTTGTCGGAGCCCCCACGGAAGCACCCCAGTGGGAGGCTGGCTGACGAAGTTCGTCAGAGTGTGGGAGTCCATCTCCACCGATCGTTGGGTGTTGGACACCCTGGCCAACGGGCACTCGCTGGAATTCCTAAAGAAGTGCCCTCACAGTCCTCCCGTGGCCAGGAAGGAGAATCACGTCCCTCAACTGCTGTTGGAGGTAAAGGCGATGCTCAAGAAAGGTGCCATCGAGCTCGTCCCCAGGAGGCTCTGGGGCTCCGGAGTGTACTCAAGATACTTCCTCGTCAGAAAGAAGACAGGCGGTTGGCGCCCCATCCTGGACCTGCGTCGGTTAAACAAATACATCAAGGCGCAGAAATTCAGGATGGTCACCCTCCAGCACATGCTGGGGCAGCTGGAGGAAGGCGACTTCCTATCGTCGTTGGACCTGGAGGATGCTTACTTCCACATCCCCATTCTAAAAAGGCACAGGAAGTTCCTCAGGTTCGTGGTTCAGGGACGCCACTACCAATTCAGAGCCCTACCGTTCGGATTAAAGTCGGCACCCAGGGTTTTCACCAAGTGCATGGCACCAGTGGCGGCGCGGCTGCGCCTGCAGAGGATCCACGTCTACCCCTACCTGGACGACTGGCTAATCTGGGCAAGGTCAAAGGGAACTCGCCGTCGATCATACGGCGAGGACTGTCCGGTTGCTCACGGAGCTGGGGTTCGCCATCAACTACCCCAAATCCCACCTTGTTCCATCGTAAGTAGCACTGTTTTTGGGGGCGAAGCTCGATACAGTGGAGCAATTGGCCTCCCCTTCAGAGGCGAGGACCAAGACCATCCTGAGCAAGGTGCGGCGCCTGTTAGCCACGGACGTGGCCAGGGTGAGGTCCATCAAGTCCCTTCTCGGGATGATGTCCTCATGCATCTACCTTGTGCCCCTTTGCAGACTTGGGATGCGTCCGCTACAGGAGTTCCTTGACGCCCGCTGGTTTCAGGCGAGGGGCTGCTTCGAGGGCAGGATCCCCCTCGACGAGGAGTACCGTCAGGCTATCCTATGGTGGGGCACCCGGGCTCACCTCACGACGGGCACAGACTTTCAAATACTGGCGTTTCAGGAGACGGTGACTATGGACGCCTCTCTGGAGGGTTGGGGGGGCCACACCGGAGATCTCCACGCAAGAGGCCTTTGGCTCCCGGAGGAGAGGTCTCTTCACATCAACATCTTGGAGCTCCGAGCGGTGTTCTGGGCGCTCAAGTCGTTCCTCCCGTCCCTCAAGGACAAAGTGGTGAGGATCTTCACCGACAACACCACCACGATGTTCTACATACGGAAGCAGGGGGGCACCAGATCCCCAGCCCTATCCAAGGAGGCCCAGGATCTGTGGCACTGGGCCGTCGCCCAGGGGATGTTTCTGGTTCCCTTCCACCTGGCAGGAATAAAAAAACACCATTGCCGACTCACTCAGCAGGGAGCTGCGCTCGTGCCACGAGTGGGAACTGCGCCAGGATCAAGTGGATTGACTCTTCCAACGATCGGGCAAACCCCAGATCGACCTGTTCGCGACGGCAAGGAACTCCAAGTGCCAGAGGTTCACCAGCAGGCTCCCACAACCGAGGAGCATGGGCGATGCTTTCTCGTTCCCTCCATTGCCGTTGCTGCTCCGCCTCATCAACCAGCTCAAGAAGTCCAGGTGCAGGATGATCCTCGTCGCACCGGCGTGGCCGAGGCAGGTCTTGTTCCTGGACCTTCTGGACTTGTCAACGTCCCCGCCAGTCAGGCTGCCGGCGGACGCGGATCTTCACTCCAGATAAGGAGGCGCCATTCTCCACCACGACCCACAGTCGCTGAACTTGCAGGCCTGGCTCCTGCAGTACTAGTTTGGAGGGTACGATATCCCGGCTGATTGCAGAGAGGTTCTTGCAAAGGCCAGGGCGTCCTCAACTCTCAAGTGTTACGGTCGTAAATGGAAGAGGTTCTCTGTCTGGTGCCGTGCACAGAAGATTAACCCTCTGCGAATTACGGCCCCTCAAGTGCTGCCGTGCCTGCTGTCGCTGGCCAAGGCTGGACTGGCTCACACCTCTATAAAAATACATCTGGCTGCCATTTCCCGATATACCAGGACGACGGGACGGGCGTCCTTGTGGTCTCATCGCCTGGTGAAGGAATTTTTGAAGGGACTATTCCGATCATTCCCGCTGGTGAAGGCCCCTCCCCCGCCGTCGGAGCTTAATGTGGTGCTGACCAGGCTCATGGGGGCCCCATTCGAGCCTATGCATTCAGCTCCTTTGAAGTTCCTGTCATGGAAGACAGCATTCCTCGTGGCCATCACCTCTGCACGACGAGTGGGAGAGATTCAGGCCCTATCTTGCAAGCCTCCATACTTGACTTTTCATGACACGAGGGTGGTGCTGAGGACGCACCCCTCCTTCATGCCCAAGGTGGCGTCGGACTTCCACCTCAACGAGCCCTTGGTGTTACCAGTTTTCTTTCCGTCGCCTTCGACGCCGGCCGAGAGGACTTTGCACTCGCTGGATGTAGCTAGAGCGCTGAAGTTCTACGTGGACCGCACGAAGAGTTTTCGGAAGACGTCACAACTGTTTGTGAACTTTGGGTCTGTGAATCAAGGGAAGGCTCTCTCGAAGACTTCCATTTCCAGATGGCTCTCCGGCTGCATCATGCATTGTCACCGGTTGGCAAACCGACCGCTGCCCGGCCGTCCGAGAACCCATTCAACCAGAGCGATCGCTGCTACCACGGCGTTCCTGTCTGGTGTGCCCCTGCTGGACATCTGCAGGGCTGCTACGTGGAGGTCGACGCACACCTTCACAAGATTCTACTGCGTCGATTGGGACTCCAGGGAGGAGTCCAGGGTCGGCCAAGCAGTGCTGTGCAACCTGTTCGCTTAAGGTGAGCCTGGTGAGGAGGTAAGAGATGCTTAATGTTGAGTTGTTGTATTGCTTAATGTTGAGCCTGTTGCCACCTCCTGTGGTTGTGCATGTATATACTGCTATGTATTCGTTTATTCATGAGCATGTGAAACCATGCCAGACCCCATGCTGGAGAAGGAACAAGTTACTTACCTGTAACTGTTGTTCTCCAGCATGGGTCTGGCATGGATTCACATGCGAACCCTCCCACCACCCCTCTGAGGCTCTTCACTTGGTCATACTGCCACTTGGCGTGCTACCAAATCTGAGGATGGCTGCCAGGGGCGGGGCTTAGGGAGAGAGCAGTCATTGGTTGGGGGGGCAGTATGACCCAGAGATCAGTGATTGGTTACTACTAAGAAAGACAGATCAGAAACAAAACTGATACTGATTTTTTCTTTACCGAGGATTCCCAGCCTAACGACGGGGAATATTCATGAGCATGTGAATCCATGCCAGACCCATGCTGGAGAACAACAGTTACAGGTAAGTAACTTGTTCCTTTTGCCTTCCATCTCGGTTCTAAAGACCGGATCTTTCCACAGCGACTCATTGCATTTCCACTTTGATCTCCTCTGTGGGAGACCTGCCCAGGCCACATCGACCGTGACTATATCATGGTCGGACCATGTGATCGGCAAGATCTCTGAGTTAATCGCAACCTCCCACAGGCCACCATTGACATATAAGTAATCAATCCTAGTGAAGGTACAATGGGGTGTCGCGTAGAAAGAGTACCCTGTTTCATTTGGATGAAAACCCTGCCATGCATCGCGAAGCCCATAAACATCTAGCATTTCCATCACCGCGCCCCAACCTCTGTCTAATGGGTCGCATGTATCCGGGTTACCCGCTTGCCTGTCCATTTTGGTGTCTGCCCTGAGGTTGAAATCCCCTCCCAAGATTATATGTCCAATGGCCTCCAGCATTATTTTCGGGAGTGTTTTCTGCAGGAATCGGGATTGACCCGTATTGGGGGGGAGTACACTGTTGCGAGTGTGAGGTTCACTTTCTGTGCGGTGCCTACGATCAAGAAAGCTCTCCCCTCCACGTCTGCCCACACCCTGGTCTCCTCGAGATTCAATCTTTATTTAATGAGAATGCCCACCCCAGCCTTCCTCAGGGGGCCAGTGCCCCAGTATTCCATCTCCATTTTCTGACTTAGGATCCTACGTTCCTTCCCCCGTGCGTATTTGTTTTCCTGTTGGAACATTACGTCAAGTCCTGATCTCCGAAACTCCCTAGACACTAGGGACCTTTTCATTGGCGAGTTCAGACACTTAACATTTAGTGTTCCAACCCTAAGGAGATTGCCCCTTGGAGGGCCTCGATCTATCACCATTTCTTCCATTGTCCACCTGTCGACCCTTTAATAAGCCCCGGCGGCCAGGCTCCTAATTCAGCCCTCACATCACCACTTGTATTGTGCTTGAAGAGAGTCCCGTTCCTACCCGTTCTCCCAGGCCCTACCATTGTCCCCCCAGACCCCTTAGCGGCGTCCGATACTGCCTGGTTAACATCACCAAGCCGAATTCGGACCACCAGCGGAGACCGGATATCCCCTGGTCCTTTTTCTGAAACAATCACGTTAACATTGAGCCCCCTTTGTCCCCCCTCCCCTAATGTCACACAAAACCCCAACTCCCCAACAATTCTCACACTAAACTTGCCCCATTGGTTGATATGTCACCCATATCGCCGAGCCCAGAACATCCGCCGGGCTGCACTCCAGAGTATTTGGTTTCTCCAGAAGCGGTGTGCCGAGCATAATCATAGCCCAGCGGGAACCAGGCTCGCATTCTCAGTGCAGCATATGATTAGATACGTGTCTGTGTGTCCAGCCAGCCCTAACACCTCTGGAGCATTCTCGGGATTGTATCTGACATGCTATTCTACGCCTTCTACTTCCAGCTTTGAAAGAAGCACCACGTTTCCTTAGGATGGTGCGCAGCTGCATCAAAGGTTCTTCAAGCATCTGCCCCTGGTGAGGCATTTATCCTTCTGTATTTTCTTGAGCCAGGTATGCGTCTCCGTCTAGGTCCCTGAATACGCCACTGTCTGTCGTCGTCTCCCCTTCCATCTTGGTTCTGCTCATTGTCCTTGTTGCCCAGAAGCTCAGCCATGGAGTTTTTGATGTCCCTCTCCGTTCTCAGCCTTTCCCTTTCGTCCTTCCAATCCAAATGTAAAAGAGAATGGATAGCCCCATCTATAGCGGACTCCTCGTTCTTTTAGTCACTTTGTGAGGGGCATACACATGCGTCTCAGGGCCAAAGTTAAAGATGACAGGTCTTGGAAGATTGTCACTCTCGCCGCGTCAAGGGAGACAGGACCACTATGTTTAGCTTTCTCCAAGATTCTGGCCTTGTCACTGTAGTTGTGAAACCTGACTAGGACGTTTTTCGGGCCACCCGCGGCTCCCCCTGCTCTATGTATTCTGTCGGTCTTTGGTTCGTCGATGGAGTCATCCTCAAATAGAAGCTTCATAATTTCATGTAGCGTCCTTTTCAGATCCTGTTCGGACTCTCCTTCTCTTTCCGATATGCCAAAAAGTCTTCGGTTATTCCGTCGTTCACGATTCTCCAAATCATCCATCTTAAGACGGAATTCCTCTTGCCGGGACTCTATTTCAGCTAATCTATGATCTATTTGTGTTTAGAGAGTTCTCAACGAGGTTTGATTGTTTTCGACTCCTTCGAGTCTCTCCTCCATCTTGTGGATCCTCTGAGTGATCCTATCGACCCTCCCGCCAGTGTCTGCTCTCATGTTCTTTTATTTCTTCCAGTAAGGCTGCCACGGCTCCCTTGGTCGCCGCGGCATCAGTCCCAGAGTTTGCCATGGTGGATCTACGGGAGGCATCTGGGTCAGTGCGAATGTTTCTGGCGTACTTCCATGCACTCCAATACGGGCATAGGCGCGTCTACTCCTGCTCTCGCTTTGCAGCACTCTCACCTCCTGGCTGCTGCTATTCCTTGGGGCCTTTCTCTTTTAGGGGTGCCGCTGAGAGCAAAGCACTCCATTCTCCCTCTCAGGTTTCTCCTGTTGTCCTCTGGTCCACGTCCTGGAGGAGGGTACATACCCGATATTGGTGCCCCACCCCTCACATTGATCCGGTACGCCTTGCCATCAAGAGGTGGGTTGATACACTCCACTGGGTTTGCTGTGAGGGGACCCTGTGTGATGGCGGGGGCCTTATGGTCTCAGGTAGCGGTCTTCGGCCAATTGTGAACCCTGTGATCCCTCCACGCCACCTGGGGTGTGGTTGCGGCTGCTTCGACTGGTCCCTGCCCAGAGTTCCGAAGGAGGACACACGCCCCAAGACTGAGGGCCCAACCCTTTGGTACTTCCATTCAGCTTCTGGGTGTTAGGGTCTGCGTTGGTGTGTGTCCATATACTGGTTAGGCTCCCCTGTGACTGGGAGAGTGTATGTCTGGTGGAGGATTGTGGTGTCCAGGATAGGGTTAAAGTCAAGAATGCTCCTTCGAGTGATGGCGCACCCCCCTCTGTCTCCTCCTCCTAATTGACAATCACCCTCTGCATGTGGGCTCGTCCCTCCCCCGCATTGGTTGACGATGACAGGGCGCACCCGGTGCGCAGTTTCGCCCCTTGGGTGCTTTGACTCCCTCTGCAATGAGGTGGGCTACGCCGAACTACAACATCCTTAGAGGTCTCCCCAAGAGAGTTTAGAGACCAAACACTGCATTTGCAAGGATCTCCTCCAGGGGTCCCCACCCAAGAGCAGAGAGAACAGACACTACAGTTCCATTGATCACCTCCAGAGGTCCCCACAAAAAAGCACAGAGACCAGACACTGCAGTTCCGTCGATCACAGATAGAGGTCCTCACAAGGGAGCTCTGAGACCAAACAGTGCAGATGCTAGGATTGCCTATAGAGGTCATCACTAAAGTGCACAGAAGCCAAGAATTGCAATTGTTTGTGTATTTCTTTTTTAATTTAATTTTTAGGTTCTGAAATGGTCAAACTGTGGGTCATGACCAAGGTCGCTACCTCACTGTGGCAGATGGCGCTCCTCTTCAGGGGGAAGTCTTTGTGGGAACAGCACCTGAAGTGCAACCACTCCAGCTCCTGTGCGTAGAGGCAAGTGTCAGAGGGGAGGGGAGATTATGAAGGTGTCCCTTGAGAGGCCTTGGTATCTTGTTGTTGCTCCTCGTGGTTCCAAGCGTGCGTGCCTACAGTGGTGTCTGCATCTATTCAGCACTGTGGGGGAATGGCCGTCCGCACAACAGAGCCCACTCTACGTGGAGGCATATGCGGAGCGAATCACAATGACTAGGTAGGCCTACCGCACCTCCGGCCTGGATGGGGTGGGTCCATTTGCCCGCTAGTGGCAATGCGTGTTATGATTAAACAGTAATGGGCCACTAGCTGCACCCGCAGTATAACAGGGCTGCTCCTCCTCACTCTTAGGGCGTGTCGCAACATAGACCTGTCCTGCAGTGACTCCGGGTGGAGAGCTGGCCATCTCCTGTGGTGAGGCCACGTCGCAGGCCTCCTTTATGGGCAAGTCCTCACCATCAGGGCTCATTGGAACTCGCCATGCAGCCTGACGACTCACGAGCATTCCATAACTTCCGAACTCCGGAAGAGTCACACAGAAGGCTTCTGGTATCCTGCGTAGGCCGGGCCTCTCCCTTCGTGATATTTGGCGTGATCTTCTTCTTGAGGGATGCCTCTGGGCATTCCTCCGGGAGACCTGAATCCCACACGGCGTACACACCGTCTCTTCCCCCAGGTCTTCCACGTGGCAGGTATCACAGATCTGGTGCACCCCCGGAATCTCGACTACCCTCAGTTTTCAGGTGAGGATGGGTGTTGCAGTACCCGTGTTGCCCAAAAGTGGGCCTCATTACGAGTTTGGAGGTAGCAATGCCGTTTTTAGCGGCATGGCTACCTCCAAACTCGGGTCCGGGTCCCGCAAAAGGGGACTTACCGGGCCATTTCCGACCTTTGAGGGCCCGGTAATTCCCTTTCGCGGGATCTGGACCCGGTACGTCCCCATTCCCATTTGAGCCCTTTAATGGCGAGTCTGTTGTTAGCATCCTGGTCTGCTAGCGGGTCCCGCTCTGCACGTCTGGTCTGACGGTGCCAGTCCCTTAACAGCACCGTTCATTCTGTGGCCGCCACACTCCTAATGAGGCCCAGTATCTCACCGGGCCAGTGTGTACCCTCACCGGGTCGGGTTCGCTGCTCCGTCTCGTGAAGCCACGGTGCCTTGTCTGGAGGCAGGATTAACTTTCACTTTCGGCTACAACTGCCGAGGTTGTTTCGTCCTTTTTCTGGAATGAATTTTCTCTGCTTTTTCTCACCGCTAACTCAGGGGCGGTTCACATGCCCTGTTTTCCGACCATTCCAGGGGTGGCGGGTCCAAAGTGGGGGCTCAGATCATTCTACCGGACCTTTCGGGCTTGGAGCTCACTTGCAGGGCAAGCTGCATCCATGCTCCCCTGGTGGCCACCTACTTGTGTATTTTCTAAACATGCCAAAGGGCTTGGTGCACCATACAAATAAATAAACTAAAAGCATTATTCGTCCCATGTGTCTGTTTTTCCTTACGTGCTGTCTCCACGTAACTCCCTCCCACATGATTTCAGGCACTAATGTCCCGGGGTGAGGAGACGTGTACCAAGGGCACACTTGCAGTGCACCAAAGGCGCTCTTAATGCAAGCTGGTTTGTGCTGGTCTGTGGCTCAGCCGGGGAGTCGGGACACGATCTTTGGTCAAAGTCTAATGCTGCGTGTTGGCAGTGTCCTTCTCGGGGGATGCTGTTGCAGCTCGCTCCCCCTCTTACCAAATTTCCCCCTGGCTTCGTGCTGGGCCAATATCCCTGTTTGACTTCCATGCCTCCCTTGCATTACACCATAAAATGTCTCCTTCAGAATGCTCACTCTTTTGTCACGCACTCTTTATATTGCTATGATCTTTTGGATGAAAATCTGCCAGATTTTACTTGTGTCACAGATACTTGGCTCTGTGTTTCATCTGGCCCATCTGTGGTTCAACTTTTACCTGCAGGTTTTAATATTCTTCGTGCAGATTGTATCGCAGCCCACCCTAAGGGTGGGTTTGCTATCATATTTTGTTCTAGGTTAACTGGCATCTTGTAAAATGGAGGTACTTCTTGCAGGTTTTACTCTCTCTTCTGCTATGTGTGTAAACATTTTGTTTCTATATCATCCTGGTTTTGATTCTAAGTTCTGTGATTCTTTTCTGGACTTAGTCTCTGATCTCGAACTTTGTTTTGACAATTTGTGGGTGATTGTCGATTTTAATTACAGACCGAATGATCCATCTGATATATTTGCTAGCTGTCTCAATTCTGCTATGCATGATTGTGCCCTCCCTTAGCTTGTGGTTGGACATACCCACAGATTGGGTAATACCCTGGATCTTATTTTTGCCCCACAATCCTCCACCACAGTGTATCCTCCATTACTAGTCACTTGGACTGACCACTTCATAATACCTTTCTTGTGGTAATGTCAACTGTCTGTTCCAGGTCAAAATATTCCTTCTGTCCCTCGGCGCAACTGCCGCTTAGTCTCTGGTGCTGATATTTTTACCCAGATGGCATCTCTTTGTGAGGGACACCCTTTGCCGGACCTGGATTTTATTTTCCATGCTTGTTCAGCATCCGCAGACCATCTTGCACCTCTTAAACCTGTTTAACCCAGGTTCCGCCTGTCAGAGCCTTGGTTTAATGACCATCTCCGGGCTCTTCATCTCCAAAGGAGACAGGCTCAACGGAAATGGCGGTACACTTCTGGCCCTGGGGCTAAGCTGTTTCTACGTCATATCTCCTCCTTTTATCATTGTAATTGTAATTGTTTATTTGTACAGCGCTTATACACAAGTGCTTCAAAGAGGGAAGGGAACAAGGGAATACAGTAGTCATTCTGAGGCCTTGAAGTTTGTGATTGATCTAACAAACAAGTTACTAGTGTACTAGGCCTGACGGCATTTCTCCTAGTGCAAGTGCACGAAAGTGTAACATGCGATTCCAAGATGGCCGCTGGCAGCAGAGGTCGCGTTTGAGTCGCGCTCCCGCTGGGCCGCTAACAAAAAAGCATGTTTAATGAAGATATCCGAGCGGTTTTGCATCGGATTCACTCCCGCACCTCCCACATAGTGGCGGGCGTAGAGGCGACCTAATACCAGTGAGACCCTCATTGGGGGAGAGAATCACCCGAGAGAAGCGACTGCCCCTCCCCCACCGAGAGAAACCCCGCCACGCAAACGGAAGAGATCGGGCGGTGACGGACTTGGAGGAGAAGAACGCACAGAGGCCTGGGGGTGACCATAAACATCCAACACACACCCTTGGGTGTAAATACAATCGCTCCAACGACTGTGACCCCTCGCACACCAACTGGAAGCCGCATCCCTGGGAGCAGGCACGGCGGGGGAGAACGGCGCCTCCCCCTCTGACAGGGAGAACAGTAGCCTTTGCGTGGAACGACGGAGAAGAGCAGGGGACCACGAGGCCCCAACCAGACCCCAACGGGGACACCCAACAGGGGGGACTCCACCATGTGCAGGAAGCCCCCTGGTTTTCCCGGCGGCACCAACAGCCACGGCGTGAGGGGGCGGCGCCAGCCACAGGACCGATACGAGGGAGCATCGGGAGCGGAGACCCAGAGTTAGAGGTGAGGGCGCCGGCATAAACACTCCTCCTCTCCCCAACTCATGAGGGCCCGGAAGTGCGCAAACAAGCAGTAAGACACCGCTCCAGCAACAAGTTCTGCGCACCCCTCCTTCCCCCCGTGGCTTCCAGGGAGGGGGAACACGACCCCACTTTAACAACGGCCATCCAACACTTCCTGGGAAGGCACAGGAGACGCCAAAATACTACCCCACACCGAGGCAGCCATAAGCATAACGCCCTAGGTGCCCCGCTCACAGGCGTGCTGTAAGCGGGCGGAAATCTTACCAGATACCGCGGGGAGCCTTCATAGCTGCCCCACCTCAAGCACCAGGGAGACACCCAGAGATTTTGCAGTACCCGCCCACAAATAAGGGAGGATGTCAAGGGCGAAAGGGAAAGGGGGTGCATCCCAATCCACATCGCAACCTCCCAGACAGGATTCAAATCGGCTACAAATGTGATACTCAGATGCACCAGCAATCTCAAAGGACCGGACAGGTGTAGAACCAACGTTGGACACCACCCCCCCTAGCCACTGACAAAGAACGAAATGCGGGCCTGGTTTGTGGAGCTTCAGGACAAGTTCATGTCCACAGTGCAGGAACAATTTACCTCAATGAGGCATGACATGAAGCAGGCAGTCCAAGAGCTAAAAATAGATGTGGCCAAGCTGGAGGAAAGGAAGACACCCTAGAGAGGATCGTGCAAAATGTGGAAGAGGAAGCGAAACAGAGCAGCGAAACACAGGAACACCTGGTCCGGTTAACCCATAACCTGGAAATTCAATGCGAAGATCTCGAAAACCGCTCCCGCAGATTCAATATTCACATTAAATATATGCCTGAATCAGTGACAAAGTCCTAAGGAGTGCGGTGCAAGAAGTTTTTAGGGACATAATAGAGGAGCAAGAAGCTGAGAGCATTGGGATTGACAGAGTCCATAGGGTTGGTCCGAAAAGAACAGGCGCCCCAGGGGAAAGACCAAGGGACGTGCTAGCTGCCCTCTCATCATATCCACAAAAGGAGCAGATTCTAAGGAAGGCGAGGCAGCTTGACCACATAAGGATGAATGGGGTAGGAATCCAATTATACCAAGATCTGGCCTCAGCAACACTCTTAAAAAGAAGGGAGCTGGCCCCACTGGTGAAAGAGTTGGTGGCGAAAGAAATTAGATACAAGTGGACATTTCCATTTGGTATACTATTCGAGTGGGATGGCAAACAGAGAAGAGTGACCACCTGCGAGGAAGGACTTCACATAATGGACCTGCAAGCGGAGGAGGTCGACACAAGAGGCGACGGGACAAGGGCGGACCCACACAAGAGGCCGAGAGGATGGGAAGTAGTGCGGCACAAAAAGAGACAACATGGCTAGGGGAAAGCAGGACAACCAGCAGGAGAGAAGTAGAAAAACTCTGATTTAAAACAGACAGGTCAGTCTTCTGAATGGAGAAGGCGGGAGAAGAATAGACCAGAGGAACCTCGGAATACCAGATAATCAGCGGCCCGGCAGGGGACCCGGAAGAGACACTATCCAGGTCTGAGGGAGATGCAGGGTTTAGGATCCCCCGCAAAGTTAATCCTGAGTCATGAGAGGGCAAGGAGCGATAGGCGCAACGCCCTATCAACCTTAGGTGCCTGGGCCCTCCTCGGGATCAAAGTTGAGTTTCAGTTAATAGTTGGGGGTAAGTTGAACAGTTCGGGGGGGGAACGGGGTGGGAGAGACTCCGGAAGAAGGAATGGAGTACAGATAGCGGGAAAGAAGGCAACGGCAACAGATTAGACGAGATGGGGAAATTCAGAATCTTCTCACTAAATGTAAGGGGCCTGAATTCGCCGGTGAAGAGGAAAAAATTGGAGGCACTGGTAAGAAGGGAGAAAGCGGACATTTTGCTCCTCCAGGAGACTCATATAAAGGCCCAGGAGAGAAAGAAGGCATGCCTGCGAGGGTACACGATCTGGGTGCAAGCGAATGCAGGGGAAAAAAGAGCAGGAGTGATGATCGCAGTAAGAGGGGATTGGGGGCAATATATACACAGGTGGACAGGAAAGGGAGGTTTGCATTTGCAAACTTCAAGGCCTTCTTCCAAGACCTCTACGCGACAGAGCACCCGGACGAAGAAGAACAAGACAGGTTCCTGCAATCTCCCCCATTCCAACAATAACAGAGTAGGACAAAATGATACTGGACTTCAGGATTACAGGAGAAGAAGTCCACAGGGCAATAGCGGACCTCCCGAACGCTAAGGCACCAGGTCCAGATGGCTTTACTGCCCCCTTCTACAAAAAATATGCGGACACTCTCGTCCCGGTGCTGACAAGGCTACTCAACTCCTTCAAGGACAGTGGAAACGTAACCCCATCTATGAACGAGGCGAAAGTCCTAGTGTTCCATAAAACAGGCAAAGATCCCACTCTCCCAGGCTCATATCGCCCCATAGCCCTGATTAATTTGGACGCAAAAATATATATCAAAGTACTCGCCGCCAGGCTATCACCACTCCTCCCGACCCTAATCAACACAGATCAATCAGGCTTCATCCCCAGCAGGCAAACACATGATAACTTAAGGAGAATAATCCACCTGGTAGAAAAATTAGGCATCACTCACACACCAGCGGTATTGCTCTCATTAGACGCCGAAAAGGCCTTTGACCGGGTAGAATGGTCCATCCTATTCAAAATGTTGAAACACATGGGATTTGGAGACCAATTTATTAACATGGTCAAAGCCAACTATAAAACTCCATCGTTAAGAATAGCGATAAACGGGGAGGTAACAGACAGGGTCGAGATCTCAAAGGTACGAAACAGGGATGCCACCTTTCCCCTCTTCCATATGCCATTTTCCTAGAGCCTCTCCTAATTAAAATCAGGGAATCGGTAGGGGGATCGAGATGGCGGGCAGACAACATAAAGTTATTGCATACGCAGACGATATGCTGTTGGCCTTGGAGGACCCAGGGAATTCCCTTGCACAAACCCTAAACGAATTGGAGGAATTTGGGGGGATATCAGGCCTAAAAATAAACAGGAAAAAGTCAGAAATCATGCTCCTAGCGGGAGACAAAGGGGCTCTGGACAGAGTGGTGGGCTCGCTAGACCTAAAAATAGCAGAAGAGGGTATTAGGTACCTAGGGGTGACACTCACATGTAAGGTAGACCTGAACTATAAGAGCAATTACCCACACCTGCTGGATAGAGTGAAGAAGGATCTAGACAGGTGGTCCCCACTTAGGGTCTCATGGTGGGGCAGTATCCAATCAGCAAAAATTAATATTCTTCCCCGGGTGCTCTATTATTTCCATGCCCTCCCAGTAACAGTTCCAAACTCCTTTTTTAAAGCACTGTCCAAGGCCATCTCGCTATATGTTTGGAACAGGAAACCCTCTAGGGTTGCCAGTGCCATCCTCACAGCACCAACCAGGGCAGGGGGCCTATCACTCCCTCATTTCAAGAAATATTATCCAGCAGCACAACTCTGGGTCCTGAGGGAATGGCTGGGGGAAGACCAACGTACACTTGGGTAACACAAGACAGGGCGGTCGCCAGGACCCCCCTGGAGGATCTACTGTGGAAACACAAACATCACAGACACCTGAATCTTCGCATCAGCGAGGTCATGAAAACCACCATTAACGAATGGGACGATCAAACCAGGAAGGGAATCATGACCACCCCATTGGCCCCCTTTAAACCCATATGCCGAAATCCACAGTTCCCACCGGGATGCGAATCCGGGGGATATAAAAAATGGGAAGCTGCAGGGTGCAGGAAAATCGGAGAAATGATCCAGGACAAAGAAATAAGGACATTTGCGGAAAGCAAAAAAATGTGGAACCTGACAGATGCTGATAGGTATAAGTATGAGCAAATAAAGCACTGGCTCACCACTCCGGAGATTTTTCAGGCAGCTACAAGGGACCTAACACCATTTGAAAAATATATAATAACTAACCCAGGCGACAAAAAATTGGTGTCAACACTATATCACTTCATAAATACGCCAGATGAAGAAATCAAATGGACATACATGAAGAGATGGGAACGCACGCTGGGGGGAGGAATAACCAGACAGCAATGGGAGGAATTATGGGTTGGTATCCCAAAACTCACCCGAGCAGTCCAAACCAGAGAAATCTGGCTTAAAATTACCACTAATTGGCACTACACTCCAGAGAGACTCAAATCGATGTACCCGGAAATATCGGATCAATGCTGGAGGGGGTGCCCGGAAACTGGCACATGGAGGCATATCTGGTGGGACTGTCAGGGTGTAAAGGGCTTCTGGAGGGAAATGCAAACGGAAATGACAAAAATATTCCCAGATGCAGCCCAAATGGGGGAGCGGGTGTGGCTGTGCGGATTCACAGACCCACAGGCCAAAAGACTCCACAAGGCACAATGGAGAAGTTTCATGGGTTTAGTTATTGCAGCATGGGTTACGATATCCCAAAACTGGAAAAAACAAGACCCGCCATTAGTATTCACCTGGCTACAAAAAGTTTGGTCACAAATGACTATGGAAAAGATCAGAAGAACCCCTTCATGAAGGAATGGGGGGCAGTGCTGGAATATTTGAAGTCGGACTACATGGAACAATGGTGCCCGCACAATATTAAAATATCTGACATATACGGCACTTAAACTTTTCCGGAAAGTAAAACTGAGTGGGCCCTTCTCTTCTGGGGGGGTGAGGGTGGGGGTGGGGGGGTTTGTAGAATTAATGAGTTGATGTTATGTACGAGAAAACAATAAAAATATGTTTAAAAAAAAAAAGAACCTGGATGGACACAAGTTAGTTTTAGCTTCGCAAGTGTCTGGCTAAAGGAGTCTCAAATAGAATGCTTTTGACACAGGAAACTATTAAAAAGCCTTTTTGTGTGCTCCGTCAGCCACAATTTGAGAAAAAAAAAGAAAGAAAAGAAAGTGTAACATGCGCAACCAGATAAGGGAGGGGAGACAAGGGGACAAGACAGAACTCACTAGGCCTAGTAAGTTCAGGTCATGCAAGTGTACAGAGGGAGGTGCAAGGGAGGGGGTAGGGGAAACAAGTGTGCCCAGTCCAATAGGGCCCAGGGTTAAGTACAGAGAGGTAACCCCTTTCATGGAGCGTATGCTGAAAGTGCAGTAGTGGTGTGCATAGTGCAGAGGCCCAGAGGCAAGTGAAAAGACTGGCAGGGGAGCCTGAGACCTGTGAGGCTCTGGAGGTGAACCAGGCGATCAGTCAGCAAAGATGAACAGAGTTAGGAGAGAGATGTAGGAGTGAAGCTGGAGAGAAAGAGAGAGGAGGTTAGCAAGGGAGAGGGAGGGAGAAAGAGGAAGAGAAGAGGAAGGTCTTGAGGAGTTTCTGGAAGCTCAAGGCGGAGAGTGGCAGGGATGCTGTTCTAGAGGGATGCACCTGCAGAGGATAAATATCTACCCCGAAATCTCTGCTTCGAAAAACAACTCATGCGGAAAGAGTTGGAGGAGGCCGAGCGGAGGGCTCTAGAAGCGAGTATTTAGGAAGAGAGCATTACAGATAGTTCAGGCCCGGCCTAGAAAGCCTTGTGGACTATGCAGGGGGTCTTGAACTGGATCCTAGCAGCCACAGGCAGCCAGTGGAGGGATTTCAGCAACAGAGAGATGCAGTCCCTGGCCTTGAGGCCAAGGGTAAGTCTTGCGGTTCTGTTCTGGATGAGTTGCAGCGGACAGAGTGTAGAAGTCGGAAGATTGAGAAAGAGGCTGTTGCAGTAGTCCAGCCTAGAGAGAACAAGGGCTCTGGAGATGGTGAACCTTTGGGGGAAGGTGAGAAAGGTAGAATACCATTGAGGAGGTGCAGCTGGTACAGGGACTTTTTAGAGATGTCCGAGATATGAGAAGAGTAGGAGAGAGTGGAGATGAAGATGACTCCCAGATGTTTTGCCTCACTAGCAGGTGAGGGTGCAGGGCCAAGGGAGACCGGCCAGTGGGAAATTGGGAAAGCGGGGGCCGGGGTCCCAATGAGGACGATCTCTGTCTTACTGGCATTGAGGCAGAGATCATTAGCAGCATTCCAAGACTGAATTGTGGACAGTCAGGAATGAGCGAGGAGGAAGAAGAGGCTGAGGATAGCCTGAAGGAAAGCTGCGTGTCATCTGCATAACACTGAAAGTTAGAGGTGAAGGTAGAGATACTGTAGGCTAGAGGGGCCATCTAGACATTGAAGAACCACGGGAATAGGTTAGATCCCTGGGAGGACGCCACAAGTAGAGAGGGTGATAGAGGAGAGAAAGGACACAAGTTCCACCTGGGAGGGATGATCAGATAGAAAGAAGGCAAGCCACGCCATGGCCAGATCTGTGATGCCCAGGGTATCACAGAGACGGGAGATCAGGATGTTGTGCTTTACTGTGTCGAAGGCAGAAGATATATCGAGAAGAATGAGGACAGAAGGAGAGTTAGAGACAGGATTTGAGAGCAGGATTTCACAGGTGTTTAGAAAAGCAGTTTCCGTGCCTCTGGATGCTCTGAAGCCAGACTGATGGTCATGGAGACAACCAACAGATTCAGTGTGGGGAGTAAGTTGAGAGATAGCCAGTTTCTCCAGGAGTTTGCCCAGTGAAGGAGTGATAGAGATTGGGTGATAGTTTGACGGGATAGAAGGGTCAGCAGAGTTTTCCTTTAGCAGAGGGTGCACAAGAGAGTGCTTGAGAGAAGTTGGGAAAACTCCAGTGGCGAAAGAGAGGTTGCAGAGGTTGGCTAAGGCTGGAGCAAGAGAATCAATGTTGTCCTTGATGGTTTTAGAAGGATAAGGGCCAACCTGTTTGGAGGAGGCTTTCATGGGCTGGATTTGTCTGGAGACCTCCTCAGGTGTGACATGGGAGAGGGAGGAGAGAGAAGAGGGGAGGCGGTGGGCGAGGAGGGCACGAGATGTGGGTACAGGCGAAGTTCCAAGGGTGTGGGGGGAGGACAGGATGCCCTGTGTTTTGGCAGTGAAATGGGCAGCCAGGGACGAGCAAAGTGCCTGGGTGGGTGCAGTAGAGGATGAGACTGCAATAGCATTGGCCAGTTCCTTGCAGACTTTGAAGAGTTCAGCCATGTTGTTAGATGTTGCTGAGATGCAGGATTGAATATAGACTCTTTTCTTTTCGGGTGCAGAGTCTATATTGCCTTTGAAGAAGGCGGCAGGCCTGTTTGTCAGATGGTGCACCTGAAGATCCCCATTTCTCCAGCATGGGGTCTGGCATGGATTCAAATGCTCATGAATATTCCCCGTCGTCAGGCTGGGAATCCTCGGTAAAGAAAAAATTAGTTTCAGTTTTGATTCTGAACTGTCTTTCTACTAATAACCAATCACTGGTCTCTGGGTCATTCTGCCCCAAGCCAATGACTGCCCTCTACCTAAGACCCTCCTCTGGCAGCCATCTTCAGATTTTTACCACATGTTCAAGTGTTGGGAGTCCTCTTGCTGTAGCTCTCGAGCTTTTACTGCGTATTGTGTTTTTTCAAAGAGTCTTCTCTATTTTATTCGGTCAATTGAGCCTCAAGCTCCACCGATTCATCATCCGATTAACGGGGACCCGTTTTCGGAACCTTCTACGCCACTCAAGGGCAATTTTTTGTCGAACTTCACTTCTTGGAGGATTCCAGAAGATTCTTGAGGCCTACCCCGCGTGGTCATGGCCGAAGACAAGGGAGACGCGACACCTCTGTTCAGGATCTGCCCAGGATGTGGACTACGGAATGTTTTCCCAGAGGATGGGCAATCCTGGTGCCTTTACTGCCTACACTCAGACAAATCGCACGTGGAGGAGGCCTGTGCGTTCTGCAAGGACATGTCAGCCCGCAGCATGAAGGACCATCACAAGCGGCTCGCTGAGTGGCTGGAGACAAAGCACCCGGCGACAGGTGAGCCCTGGCAACATACTTCTCCCAAGAGGAAATCTGAGCGGTCTTCTAAAACCTTTGAGGGCGCTCCGGCGACCTGGGCCCAACAGAAGGGAAAGCACTGCGAGTCCGCAGGCCCCGGGAGCACCGTTGGTACGGGCTCCGTAGCATCCAGGCTGGGCGCAGCATCGCCAACGCCGTCAACCACGAGCCAACGCTCCGGCTCAGCGAAGAAAAGGAAGTCGGAGTAACCGGGTAAGCTTCGGGAGAAGGCCCGGTCGCCTCCGATGGAGATAGCTAAGGGGGAGCGAGGCGCTGACCCTCCCCCACGGTGAAGGCCTCAGACGCACCCAAGGTCGTGAAGGCCCAGGTTCACCAGGCGAAAGCGTCTATTGAGGGAATGGTGGTGTCCCTGGTGAAGGCCGTGGATGCGGGTTCCCAGGAGACATCCACCAAGATGAGTTTCCTTGCCCGCCCGCAGGGAATAGTCTTTTGTGCCCATTGAAAAGACTCCTGTGAAGATGCCGATTATCTCCCCGAGACCGTCGCCCCTAGCGGAGAAGAAGGGGGGGGGCGCAGTGGTCCAGCTAGACTCAGAGATCTCTTCCGAGGAGGAGCTTTCAGGCCTGGCAGTGCCTGAGAAGAGAGTCTAGGCCGGGCCCTACGGGAAGGACCCTGATGAGGCGTATGGGGAGAGCGACGAGGGAACCGATGAGGAACGGCAGGGTGGGGAGGAGCCGGACCCCACGCCACTACCGACTCTCCCGTCGCAACCACCTCCACCACCGACTGACAGGTCAGAGGACATCCTACAAGCTCTGCACATCCTGTGCACGGAAATACAGACAAGGCTTCCCACGCTGACGGGCGACCCGGTCAGAGGATCCACCAACTAAGAGGAGACGAGTCCATCCTCCTCCACCGTACCATCCATCCGCTCTGCCGATGGAGGAGGCAGAGCCGGATACGGCGACGACAGGTACGGATGACGGCGACAATGACAGAACATATCTCCCATCGCCGGTACCCAGGGCTTTTCCCCCCGATGAGATTGGATCCTTCCACGCCATGATCTCTAGGACCTCGGAGCTGTTCCAGCTCAACCCAGAGGAAAAGAAGGAGGGTTTCTCCAGCATGGGGTCTGGCATGGATTCACATGCTCATGAATATTCCCCGTCGTCAGGCTGGGAATCCTCGGTAAAGAAAAAACCAGTATCAGTTTCGTTTCTGATCTGTCTTTCGTAGTAGTAACCAATCACTGATCTCTGCGTCATACTGACCACAGCCAATGACTGCCCTCTACCTAAGCCCCGCCTCTGGCAGCCATCTTCAGATTTTTTACCACACGTTCATGTGTTGGGATCCTCGTGCTATTGCTCTCGGGCGTTAGTGCTTTTTTTTCACGTTTTTTCTCAAAAACTTCGTTTTTTCGGTCAAAAGAGCCTCAAGCTCCACCGACTCTCCATCCGATCAACGGGGACCCGTGTCGGATTCGTCTGCGCCCCTCAAGGGTGAAGATTCGTCGAGCTACGCTTTTGGAGGACTCCAGAAGTTTCTCAGGCCCATCTCGGTCATGGTCCAGGAGAAGGGAAGCTCGACGCCTGGAAAGCTGTTCAGGGTCTGCCCTGGATGCCAGCTGTAGAATGTCTTTAAGGAAGACGAACACTCCTTTTGTCTTTACTGCCTACATGAGGACAAGACGCACGTGGAGAAGGACTGTGCGTTTTGGGCAACATGTCGGAGCGGACCATGAAGGACCGCCATCAACGTCTCGCCAACTGGCTGGAAGGGAAGAGCCCGTCCGGCGAGAAGAAGAGGAAGAAATCCAAGCGGTCTTCTAAGACCTTTGAGGGCGCCCCGGCGACGGGGGTCCAACATAAGGCCAAGCACCGTGAGTCCGCTGGCACCGGGAGCGCCGAACGGTCGGGCTCTACGGGCGCCAGGCAGGGCGCACCCTCCCCGGAACCATCAACCACGAGCCAACGCTCTGGGTCGGGTAAGAGGATGGCCGAGCACCCGGCGAAGCTCCTGGAGAGGCCCCGGTCGAGCTCGAAGGCGGAGGGGGAGCGAGGCAGTGTCCCCCCCCTCAAGGAGAAGGCGGTGAATGCACCAAGGGTGGTGAAAGCCTTAATCCATCCGCCCAAGGCCTCTATCGAGACAGTCGCGGCGGCCCTGGCTCAGCCTGTGGAGGCTACACCAGTGGCCGCGACCTCGGGGCTCAGAGTCTCCCTGCCACCGCGGAGGGAGTCCTCTTTTATGCCCATCGACAGGACCCCCGTCAAACTTCTGACGGAGAAGAAAAAGGGGGGGCAGGGGGTCATCGTGGATTCGGCCTCAACCTCTGAGGAAGAACTGATCGAGGTCTTAAGCCACGGCGTTGGCGTGGAAGAAGACCAGCCCGTCGGGAGGGATCCCGACGCAGGAGACGACGACGACATTGTCGAGGGTACCGACGGGGCCCCTGACCGCCCGTCGGATTCCCCTCTGCCAGTGCCGCAAGACAACTCGGCGGCCATTTTGTTGGCTATACAGTCCTTATGCTCAGAGATAAGGACGAGACTGCCGTTACCAGTGGAGGAACCACTCCCGTCGGGGGACCCGGAACCAGGCCCTTCGGGCAGCCCCCCTCCTAAGAAAAGAAGGATTCACCCTCCACCTCCTTTTCAGCCGTCGCGCCCCGTTCAACCCTCCTCCCTGTCCACGACTTGAGGGGATGATACGGGGACTGACACGGCCGCGACGGGTACGGACGACGAGGTGTACGACGAGGACCTGCCGTCGTCTCCTCCCACCCGGGCTTCCCCGCCCGACGAGATTGGATCTTTTCACTCCATGATCGCCAGGGCATCCGAGCTCTTCCAGCTCTGCCCTGAGGAGAAGAAGAAGGACGGCTTCCTTTATCAGCGGCGCGAGGCCAAGAGGAAGACGGTCCTCGCGGTACCTCTACTGGACGACATTTGGGATGAGGGCCTCGCCCTCCTCAAGAACCCATCCACGACGCCAGCTAGAAGAGACCGGTACGAGAAGAAGTACCGGGTCCCGGACGCGGCCCCCTTGTGCCTCCGGGCACAGCCTACCCCGGACTCCGTCGTCTCCGCGGCGGCCAGGAAGAAAGCGGGGGGGGTGCGGCATCCACGTCGACTTCCCCGCCGGACGGCGAGGGAAAGAAATTGGACACGATGGGGCGCAGGGTCATCTCGTCTGCAGCGACGACGATTAAGGCGGCTAACGCCTTGGCTATCGTAGCCCGGTACGACAGGGAGCTGTGGTACAAACTGGCTCCCCTGCTGGACTTCGTACCGGACGACAAGAGGGCGGATGTCCTGGAGATCTTGCAGGAAGGTGAGGTGGCGTCAGACCACGCCATCACGATTGCGACGGATATCGCCGACACCGGATTTCGCCAGTTGGGCAACGGCGTGTGCCTTAGGCGGCGTGGATGGCTCAAGGCTACTGACTTCCGTCAAGACGTACAGACCAGAGTCCTGGACATGCCTTTCGATGGGAACAACCTGTTTGGGAAAACAGTGGTCGATTCCCTTCAAGCCATTAAAGCGGACACGGAGACGGCCCGGGCTCTCGGGGTTCTCCAGCAATGGCGGCCGCCCTTTCGGAGCGGCGGAGGCAAGGGCGCCTCCAAAGGTTCCAGCGGCGGATTTTCCACCTACCGTCAAGCGGCCCGTTCGTCGTCTCAGGAGGCTTACAGAGGACGAGGCAAGTCAGGCGGACCCCGCCGTCGTCGCCAAGGAGGTCAAGGCGGCAAAGCCTCGTCTAAGCAGGATTGAACCGGCCGTGGGGTCGGGCCCCCACCGAAGCACCCCGGTGGGAGGCCGGCTGGCGAGCTTCGTCAGCGTGTGGGAGTCCATCTCCACCGACCGTTGGGTGCTGGACGCCCTAGCCCAGGGCCACGCGCTCGAGTTTCAAAGAAGGTGCCCGCGCGTCCCCCCTGTGGCCAGGAAGGAGCTTCACGTCCCTCAGCTTCTCCGGGAGGTAAATGCGATGCTCAGGAAGGGCCCCATCAAACTCGTCCCAAAGAGGCTTCGGGGCTCCGGAGTTTACTCAAGATACTTCCTCGTGAAGAAGAAGACGGGAGGATGGCGCCCCATCCTAGACCTACGACGGCTGAACAAGTTCATCAAGGCACAGAAGTTCCGGATGGTCACCCTCCAGCACGTCCTGGGTCAGCTGGAGGAGGGCGACTTCCTGTCGTCGTTGGATTTGGAGGATGCCTACTTCCATATTCCCATCCTAAAGGGGCACCGAAAATTTCTCAGGTTTGTGGTCCAAGGGCGTCACTATCAGTTCAGAGCCCTTCCCTTCGGTCTACGGTCGGCACCCAGGGTATTCACCAAGTGCCTTGCACCAGTGGCGGCGCAGCTGCGCCGAGAGGGGATCCACGTCTACCCCTACCTGGATGACTGGCTCATCCGAGCCAAGACGAGGGAGCTCGCCGTGGAGCACACGACAAGGGCCGTCTAACTTCTCACGGACCTGGGATTCTCCGTGAACTACGCCAAGTCCCACCTGGTACCCACGCAAGACGCACTGTTTCTGGGAGCGAAGCTCGACACAGTGTCCCTTCTGGCCTCCCCGTCGGAGGAAAGGACCAGGGCCATCCTGGGCAAGGTGCAGCGGATGTTGGTTGCCGACGCGGCCAAGGTGAGGTCCATCAAGTCCCTCCTCGGAATGATGTCCTCTTGCATCTACCTCATTCCCATGTGCAGTTCCTGGACGCGCGCTGGATCCAAACGACGGGCAGCTTCGAGGAGAGGATTGCGCTCGACGAGAGTTTCCGACGAGCGATCCGGTGGTGGGGCACCCGCGCGCATCTGATGGCGGGCATGGACTTCCAGACCCCAGGCCACCAGGAGACAGTGACCACGGATGCCTCCCTGGAAGGGTGGGGAGCGCACACCGAAAATCTGCACGCGAGAGGGCTTTGGCTCCCGACGGAGAAGTCCCTCCATATCAACGTCCTGGAGCTCCGTGCGGTGTTTTGGGCCCTCAGGTCCTTCCTTCCGTCCCTCTAGGGCAAGGTGGTGAGGATCTTCACCGACAACACCACCGCCATGTTTTACATCAGGAAACAGGGCGGAACCAGGTCCCCAGCACTGTCCAAGGAGGCGCAGGACCTGTGGCATTGGGCCGTCGCCCAAAGGATGTTTCTGGTGCCGTTTCATCTGGCAGGGATAAAAAACACCATCGCCGACTCACTCAGCAGGGAGCTGCGCTCGTGCCACGAGTGGGAACTACGCCAGGATCTAGTGGATCGCCTCTTCCGACGGTGGGGCACACCCCAGATCGACCTGTTCGCGACGGCGACGAACTCCAAGTGCCGGAGGTTCGCCAGCAGGTTTCCCCAGCCGAGGAGCATGGGCGATGCTTTCTCGTTCCCCTGGGAGGGCCTGTTCCTATACGCGTTCCCTCCATTGCCACTGCTGATCCGGCTCATCAACCAGCTCAAGAGGTCACGGTGCAGGATGATCCTCGTCGCACCTGCGTGGCCGAGGCAGATATGGTTCCCGGACCTTCTGGACTTGTCAGCGTCCCCGTCAATCAAGCTGCCAGTGGACACGGATCTGCTCTCCAGGGAAGGAGGCGCCATCCTCCACCACGACCCGAAGTCGCTGAACTTGCAGGCCTGGCTCCTGCAGCGCTAGAGTTTGGAGGATACGGCATACCGGCCGACTGCAGAGAGGTTCTTGCAAAGGCCAGGGCATCCTCGACTCTTAAATGCTACGGACACAAATGGAAGAGGTTCTCTGTCTGGTGCCACGCACAGAAGATTAACCCTCGGATTACGGCTCCCCAAGTACTGCCGTACCTGTTGACGCTGGCCAAAGCTGGATTGGCACACACGTCCATCAAGATTCATCTTGCTGCAATCTCCCAATACACCAGAACCACGGGGCGGACGTCCTTGTGGTCTCATCGTCTGGTGAAAGAGTTCATGAAGGGACTGTTCAGATCGTTCCCGCCGGTGAAGGCTCCAGCCCCGGCGTGGGAGCTCAACGTGGTGCTGACCAAGCTCATGGGACCTCCGTTCGAGCCTCTGCACTCGGCCCCGTTTAAGTTCCTGTCGTGGAAAACAGCGTTTCTTGTGGCCATCACCTCCGCACGACGGGTGGGAGAGATCCAGGCCCTTTCCTGCAAGGCCCCGTACTTGACTTTTCACGACACGAGGGTGGTGCTCAGGACGCACCCCTCCTTCATGCCCAAGGTGTCGTCGGACTTCCACCTCAACGAACCCTTGGTGTTGCCTGTGTTTTTCCCGTCGCCTTCGTCGCCGGCTGAGAGGACTTTGCACTCGCTGGATGTGGCTAGAGCGCTGAAGTTCTACGTGGACCGCACAAAGTGTTTTCGGAAGACGTCACAACTCTTTGTGAACTTTGGACCTGTCAATCAGGGGAAGGCTCTCTCGAAGGCTTCCATTTCCAGATGGCTCTCCGGCTGTATCATGTACTGTCACCGGTTGGCAAACAGACCGCTGCCTGGCCGTCCGAGAGCACATTCCACCAGAGCGATCGCAGCTACCACGGCGTTCCTATCTGGTGTGCCCCTGCTGGACATTTGCAGGGCTGCTACGTGGAGGTCGACGCACACCTTCACGAAATTCTACTGCGTCGATCGGGATTCCAGGGAGGAGTCCAGGGTCGGCCAAGCAGTGCTGCGCAACCTGTTCGCCTGAGGTGAGCCTGGTGAGGAGGTAAGATTGCTTAATGTTGAGTTTGATGTGATGCTTAATGTTGAGCCTTTGCCACCTCCCGTGGTTGTGCATGTGGGTACTGCTATGTATTCTTTATTCATGAGCATGTGAATCCATGCCAGACCCCATGCTGGAGAAGGAACAAGTTACTTACCTGTAACTGTTGTTCTCCAGCATGGGTCTTGCATGGATTCACATGCGAACCCTCCCTCCTACCCCTCTGCGGCTCTTCACTTGGTCATACTGCCACTTCACGTGCTTCCAAATCTGAAGATGGCTGCCAGAGGCGGGGCTTAGGTAGAGGGCAGTCATTGGCTGTGGTCAGTATGACGCAGAGATCAGTGATTGGTTACTACTACGAAAGACAGATCAGAAACGAAACTGATACTGATTTTTTCTTTACCGAGGATTCCCAGCCTGACGACGGGGAATATTCATGAGCATGTGAATCCATGCCAGACCCATGCTGGAGAACAACCGTTACAGGTAAGTAACTTGTTCCTTCCTTTATCAGCGGCGAGAGGCCAAGAGGAAGACCGTACTCTCGATCCCGCTGTTGGACGACATTTGGGACCGAAGGGCTGTCCCTCCTGAAGAACCCATCCTCGACCCCGGCGAAGAGAGACTGGTACGAGAAGAAATACCAGGTTCCAGACTCTGCACCAAAGTGCCTCAGAGCACAGCCGTCCTCGGACTCGGTGGTCTCGGCTGCGGCCAGGAAGAAATCTGCAGGGTCGGCGGCATCGACTTCCACTTCCCACCGGACAGCGAGGGAAGGAGACTGGACACCATGGGATGACAAGTCATCTCATCGGCGCCGGCGACCATTAAGGCAGTCAACGCTCTCGCCATCGTGGCCCGCTATGACAGGGAGCTGTGGTTTAAAATCGCCCCTCTCCTGGACTACCTCCCAGACGACAAGAGGGCGGAAGCCCTTGAAATCCTACAAGAAGGCGAGGTGGCTTCGGACCATGCCATCATGGTGGCCATGGACATCGCCGACACCGGGTTCCGCCAGATGGGCAACAGCGTTTGCCTTCGTTGGCGTGGTTGGCTCAAGGCCACCAACTTCCGTTAGTACATCCAGATGAGGGTATTGGACAATGCCCTTTTTCGGGGACAACTTGTTTGGCAAGGCGGTGGATGAGTCACTGCAGGCCATCAAGGCAGACTCCAAGACAGCCCATGCCTTGGGCACACTCCAGCAACGTCGGCTGTCCTCTCGGGCCCCCAGAGGCAAGTCACAGGGTGCCTCTAAAGGGTTCGGTGGCAGCTTTTCTTCGTACAGTCATGCGGCCGTTCTATGTCCCAGGAGGCCTGCAGAGGCCGCAGCAAGGCCAGAGGAAATTGTCGTTGTCGCCAAGGGGCCCAAGATGGTATGGCCTCGGCGAAGCAGGACTGAACCGGCTGTGACGTCGGGCCCCCACACGAGCACCCCTGTGGCAGGCCGGCTGGCGAACTTCGTCAGCATGTCGAAGTCCATCTCCACCGACTGTTGGGTGCTAGATGCCCTGGCCCACGGAGACACCCTGGAGTTCCAAAGCAAGTGTCTGAGTTTTCCACCCGTGGCCAGGAAAGAAAACCACATTCCACAACTGCTGCTAGAGGTAAGAGCAATGCTGGAAAAGGGCACAATAGAACTCGTCCCGAAAGAGGCTCCGGGGCTCCGGAGTATACTCGCGGTAGTTCCTCATCTGAAAGAAGACCCATTTTAGATCTCCGCCACCTCAACAGAAACATAAAGTCCCAGAAGTTCTAGATGGTCACCCTTCAGCACGTGCTGGGACAGCTGGAGGAAGGAGACTTCCTGTCGCCGCTGGACTTGGAGGATGCTTACTTCCACATCCCCATACACAAAGGGCATCAAAAGTTTCTGTGCTTCGTGGCCAAGGACAGCACTATCAATTCAAGGTCCTTCCCTTCGGCTTGAAGTCGGCCCAAGGGTCTTCACCAAGTGCCTGGCACTGGTGGCGGCACGGCTGCGCCTGCATGGGGTCCAGGTCTACCCCATCTGGATGATTGGCTCATCCGAGCAAAGTCAAGGGAGCTTGCCGTCTAGCACACAGCGAGGACCGTCCACCTGCTCACGGAACTGGGGTTCTCGATCAACTATGCAAAGTCCTGCTTGGTGCCATCACAGGACGCTCAGTTCCTGGGAGCCAGGCTCAACACGGTGGCGCGCCTGGCTCCAGACAGAAAACAGGATAAAAGCCATCCTGGGCAGGGTACAAGGGCTGTTGACTATGGAAATTGCCAGGGTCAGGTTCATCAAGTCCCTGCTCGGCATGATGTCGTCATGCATCCACCTCGTTCGGCTGTGCAGGTTTCGGATGCGGCTGCTGCAGGAGTTTCTTGACACCCGTTGGATACAAGTGTCAGGAAGCTTCGAGGACAAGATCGCCCTCAACGAGACATTCCTTCGAGCGATTCGGTGGTGGAGCGTCCGTTCGCATCTGGCAGCGGGCACGGACTTTCAGACCCTAGCACATCAGGAGACGGTGACAATGGACGCCTCCCTGGTGGGATGGGGCACACACACCCGAAATCTCCACGCAAGAGGCCTTTGGCTCCCAGAGGAGAAGTCGTTGCACATCAACGTCCTAGAGCTCCAGGCCATGTTTTGGGCCCTCAGGTCCTTCCTTACGTCCCTCAAGGGCAAGGTGGTGCGGGTCTTCACCAACAACACCACCATGATGTTCTATATTCGGAAACGGGGGGCACCAGATCCCGGGCCCTCTCCAAGGAGGCGCAGGACCTATGACACTGGGCTGTCGCCCAAAGGATGTTCCTGGTACCCTTTCATCTGGCAGGAGTGAAGAACACCGTCGACGACTGGCTCAGCAGGGAGCTGCACTCTTGCCATGAGTGGGAGCTTCGGCAGGATCAAATGGATCTCCTATTACGACGATGGGGCAATCCCCAGATTGATCTGTTTGCAACGGCGATGAACGCCAAGTGCCAGAGGTTCGCCAGCAGGTTTCCCCAGCCGGGGAGCATTCGGGATGCATTCTCCTTCCCCTGGGACGGCATGGTCCTCTATGCGTTCTTTCTGTTGCCGTTGCTTCTGCGACTCATCAGTCAACTCAGACGGTCCCGGTGCAGGATAATCCTTGTTGCACCAGCGTGGCCGAGGCAGATATGGTCCCGGATCTTCTGGACATGTCGGCGTCCCCTCCAGTCAAGCTTCCGGCGGACGCATATCCTCTCGCCAGGGAAGGAGGCGCGATTCTGCACCATGAACCAGGGTCGCTGAACCTGCAGGACTGGCTCCTGCAGCACTAGAGTTCTGAGGGTACGAGATCCGGGCAGACTGCAAGGAGGTACTTGCCAAAGCTAGGGCTTCTTCGACTCTTAAATGCTAGAGACATAAATGGAAGAGGTTCACCGTCTGGAGCCGTGCACAGAAGACAAACCCTCTACGGATTACGGCCCCCCAAGTGCTGCCGTACTTGCTGTCGCTGGCCAAGGCGGGGCTGGCGCATGCTTCCATCAAAATTCATCTGGTGGCTATCTCCAGCTACACCAGAACTCTGGGGCGGTCATCGCTGTGGTCGCAAAGCCTGGTTAAGGAGTTCATGATAGGACTTTTCCGCTCGTTCCTGCCGGTGAAGGCTCCGGCTCTGCCGTGGGAGCTCAATGTGGTGCTGACTAGGCTCATGGGTCCTCCGTTCGAGCCTCTGCATTCGGCACCGCTGAAATTTCTATAGTGGAAGACAGCGTTTCATATGGCCATCACCTCTGCACGACGAGTGGGCGAGATCCAGGCCCTCTCCTGTAAGCCCCCGTACTTGACATTCCACGAAACGAGGGTCGTGCTGAGGACGCACTCCTCCTTCATGCCCAAGGTGCCGTCGGACTTCCATCTCAACAAGCTCTTCGTGTTACCTGTTTTCTTCCTGTCGCCTTCGTCGCCGGCTGAGAGGACTTTGTACTCGCTGGATGTGGCTAGAGCGCTGAGGTTCTACGTGGACCACACAAAGAGTTTTCGGAAGACATCACAGCTGTTTGTGAACTTTGGCGCTGTGAACCAAGGGAAGGCCCTCTTCAAGGCTTCCATTTCCAGGTGGCTCTCCGGCTGCATCCAGGCTGCGGTTGGCAAACCGACCGTTGCCTGGCCGTCCGAGAGCCCATTCAACCAGAGCGATCACTGCAACTACAGCGTCCTGTCTGGTGTGCCTCATCTGGACATCTGCAGGGCTGCTACGTGGAGGTCGACACACACCTTCACAGGATTCTACTGCGTCTACAGGGATTCCAGGGAGGTGTCCAGAGTCGGCCAAGCAGTGCTGCAGAACCTGTCCTCTTGAAGGTGAGCCTGGTGAGGAGGTAAGACATGCCTAATTTTGAGATGTTGAAATGCTTAATGTTGAGCCTTGCCACCTCCTGTGGTTGTGCACGCGTGTACTACTATGTATTCTTTATTCATGAGCATGTGAATCCATGCCAGACCCCATCCTGGAGAAGGAACAGGTTACTTACCTGTAACTGTTGTTCTCAACTACCACTTTACGTGCTACCAAATCTGAAGATGGCTGCCAGAGCAGGGGCTTAGGTAGAGGGCAGTCATTGGCTGGGGGCAGTAAGACCCAGAGACCAGTGATTGGTTATTAGTAGAAAGACAGTTCAGAATCGAAACTGAAACTGATTTTTTCTTTACCGAGGATTCCCAGCCTGGCGATGGGGAATATTCATGAGCATGTGAATCCATGCCAGACCCATGCTGGAAAACAACATTTACAGGTAAGTAACTTGTTCCTTCTATTCTGCTGCTCTGCACTTTTGTTTAAGGGGAGTTAGCTCAGAGTCGTACCAAAAGTTGCACTTTTTGGAAGGCTTCAGACAGACACCTCATGACAGTGGCAAGAATGTCAAGAGCGTATGGAGAGGGGAAATTTTGAAAGCGCTAAGTCAGCCGCAGGAGTAGGAAGAGAGTAGGTGGAGGCAAAGGCAGCCACTGTCACTCTTTCTTTGGGTCGGATGACCTTGAAGGCAGGAGGTAGTGAAGGGTGTGCTGGTGCTAGAGGCGAAGAGAGCTTCATGTGGGAAGAGAGAAGAGAGTGATCAGTCTAGGAGAGTAAGGTAGTGAGAGGGATAGAGAGAGGGATGTCTGTTGAGATAAAAGCATCTAGGGTGTGGCCAGCGGTGTCCGTCAGGCCAGAAGGTAAAATGGAGAGGGAAAGAGAGTTGCATAGGTTGTGGAAAGGACCTGAGGAGTCGGGAGAATCAAGATGGATGTTAAGATCCCCCAGAAGGAGCAGTTGGGACTAGGAGGAAAGGAGAGAAGAGGCCAGGTCAGCCCATTCAGAAAAGAAGAGGGTGGGCTTACCGGGCAGCCGATGGAAGGTGGCCAGAGTAAGAGAGGGGAGAGAGAGAGCCTGCAGACCAGACATTCAACAGAAGAGTATGCCTGAGTGGGAATAATGGAAACAGGGATCCACTCAGGAAAGATCAGGGCTACTCCCCGTCCTGGCCTGTTAGGCCTGGCCACAGAGAGGATATTGTAGCCTTCAGAGAGGTGTGTTAAAACCCATGACAGATGTCTCAGTAAGGGCTAGGACATAGAGATCCAGGAGTTCAAGGAGGTGGTAGATATCAGAGGAGTGCTTGACAGCAGAGTGAGAGTTAAGCGTGGCATCGTGGAGCAAATTTGCTGTTTCATCACTCCTTTCCCAGTGGTGACCTCGCCAGGGGACGGCAGCCACTACCTGATCCTGACCATGGGGGTGACTATATGAGGGAGGATCACATGGGGGGAGGCAACCCTCAGGGGAGTGACACAACATCATCGGACGAGGATACCCCCTCCATTCCCCATGCCTTAATGGCATATTGTCATAACTCCCCTCACCCACCTTTCAAGGATACTGAGATTACTTCTCCATACTCTGTATACAACCCATCAAGAACTGACTTCCCTTTCCATGAATGCAAAAGTACTGTAACGAGTAAGCTGAGCCGAGTAATGAAGATCATTGAAGGCCAGAAGCACAAGCTGCGCTCTAGCGATTGCAAGCGCACACTTGATGCCGGGACATTTAAACCACAGAAACAGCTGACAAGAAATAGATGCTGGCTGGAGAAGTCTTGTCCTCTCTGTACCGACCGAGGGTCTGCTGGGCTGGTGCGAGGTCGAAGGAGCAAACCGGCTCCCAGAAGAGGCTGAGGAGAGCAGACTGCAAGAGATGTTACCCTGCGACGGCACCAGAAGAGGAAGAAAGGCTTCCTGGCGTACACAGGTACTAAAAGACAGCCACCACGTTGCTCGAAACCAGTGATACCCAGTATAGGAGAGCAGGAGCCATGAGAAGCACAAAAGCCATGGAGCAGAAGCAGCAAACCCAGACAGGGGGAGCAGGCCGCTGAAGAGTCGCCGCAGGTTTGCCACGGGAAAACCAACGTACGCCACAGAGAGCCAGTGAGTCCAACCCAACGGAAGCGGGGACACCAGGGCACTTCGGAACTGCTACCAAAGGCAAATAACAGTGAATGAAGCATTGGAGAAAGAACAAGAGAATGTCACTCACCTATGCCTTGCGCACCCTCGCCCCTCGGCCAGACTCCCACTTACCTATCACCATCCTGTGTTCTTGCGCCTGTACCCACGCTGGTGTTGGTCCTCCTGACGACAGGTGCCTCATCCCGGCACCGGAGGCCACATCACCATGGATGCCGCCATTGCCAGCCTATTGCGCATGCATCGGGGCCTGGCACCTGTGTTTCGCGCATGTGTTGTATGGCGACAATGGCGCTGGTTGACAGAATCTGCCAACCAGTCTCAAGAAAGACTCACTTTCGTTCCGTGGGCTTATTTAAGCCCGCGGCTACAGCTACACAACACGTCTTATTGCGCTCCTGCTGGTCCCTAGGTTCCTGCTGTTCCTTATCCTGGTTCATCCGGGTTCCCCCTTTTCTTCCAGCTGTTCCTGACCTGTCTGCTGACTCCTTGCCCCTTGCCTTGCCCTGTCCTTCCTCTGCCTCCTTGCCTTACTTCTGCCAGCCTGTGTCCTCTGTCTGTTCTTCCTGCCTTTCTGCCTCATCCTTCTTCCTGCTGGGCCATGTAGACTTCCCTTCCTTGACTATTGAACATCATTTGTTTCTCAGATCAGATTCTCATCAGCTTCTGATGGTCCCTAAATTCTGTCGGAAGCGTCTGGGTGGCCGCTCTTTTTCTGTCTGGCGCCCAGCTCATGGAATGCTCTTCCACTGGAATTAAGAACCTTGTTGATTACACTCCCTTTAGGAAAGCTCTGAAGACATATCTGTTTCATCTTTTTCTTCCACTTTGCTAAGATACTGGTTTGAGTATTTGAGTCTGCCAATGCGTCCATTGTCAGCGCCTAGACGACCTTTTGGGCCATAGTGGCGCATTATACTTTTTAAATATAAATATATTATATATGTCTGCCCCTTTTCACCACCTTGGCTGCTGACGGCTGGAGTCCCTTATCATCCTGCCATCGGACCATCATTCCTATCCGTGCCTCCCCTGTCAGTGTGTGCTCTGTCCTCACACCATGAAAATCCAGGGGAGGTCTTACGTGGTGTGGGGAGTTGGGTTGGCAAACCTAGGTACCAGATCCCTGGGGTTTTTGTCAAGCCAATTCTCTGCATCGCCAAAGCAACACATTTGAATACGTCGCAACGGATTACCCCACCAAATCGGGTATGAAACTTTGGCGGGACGCCGCTTTTGACAGAGACTCAATATTTCTTAAAGAGACAGAACAAAATAAATATAAGAGACTGTCAAGTTTGCAATTGTGCGAAGTTTATCCATACGAGAAAAGCTCTGGAAGGAAAGCATGCCAGGCAGATTCAAGTTGCAAGTGTATTCATATGAGAAAAGCCCTGTCAGGAGAGTATACCGGGCAGAGTCAAGTTGTAAGTGCATTCAAATGAGAAATCCCTGGCAGGAGAGTGTACCAGGCAAGGTCAAGTTGGGCAGTGTGTAAAATATATCACATGAGGGAGTCCTGATAAGAATAAATAAGGAATAGCCAAAGACTGTGTTGAAATTATATTAAAGAGGAGAAGAAACCTGGCAGGAGAGTACACCAGGTATCCTACCAAGATTAACAGCCAGGTTGTTTTGCATACCAGTGTGTTGTTGATCAAAAGAAACTCAAGGAACTGATATCCTTAAAAGTACAAAGCAGATTTAAGAGAAATCCAGGGGAAAGGAACCATCCTCTGGAACTGTGAACTTTATCCATTTGAAACTTTTCTTGTGTTGGAGTTATGCCTTTTCATTTTTTCGAACATTGATACACTTTTCGATGCCATAGACATTTTCCTTTTCACTTTAGAGTTAATTTTTAGAATCCGAGGACCAGAACAGTACTTTGTACACTGGACATTTTGGCTTGGACATTTTGACCTCGGACAGACCTGTAGTTTTGTTTTAGGTAGGGAAATGCTTCTTAGAGTAGGGATAGAGATTCATTTTCCAACCCCTTTTTGTTCTAATAAAGGTTTACGGCCAAAACCATGAGATCCCTGTGTCTGTGTCTCATTCCTGGTCCCTCACATATGGTGTCAGGATTGGGATCGGCCTCAGTTGATACTGAGGAACCCTTAGGATTGAAAAACCTATCAACAGAGCTTCCAAGCTACATTCTATTGGATTTGATTTATGTAGTAGCAGGGGAGAAATAATAGAACCTGGAGACAGAGTGTTGATACCCACTGATCTGGTCTTGATACCCCCTTCAGGCACTTACATTAGGTTTGTCTCTAAGTGGGGCCTAGCTTGGCGATATGGCCTTGACGTATTAGCAGGCATCATAGACCCTGACTGTAGAGGTGATATAAAGATCCTGATTCAGAACAGTGAGAAAGAGGCATATCAAGTGCAAGCAGGAAATGAAATAGCCCTAGGGTCCTGGAGAGGTCTTTGTTTCCCAGAGCAGAGGAAATCACGAAAGCTGACAAAACTGAGAGCGGGAGCAAAGGTTTTGGGGAGGCAGATGAAGATTCCTAAACAACATCCGAGGCGGTACCACCAAAAGCCCTCGTGAAGGAAACTGAGATTATTCCGAACTTGGCGTTGGCCCAAAGATATGACCCCTTGCTGGTGGAAGTTTTCCTTCATGTGTTATCTGAAGAGGAGAGCAGACAGAAAGGGGGGGCCATTTAAAAAAAAAAGAAATCCAGGCCACAGAGGTGATCTTAATCCCGATGATACTCCCAGATCACAGATAATGATACCCAAAAGCCACAAAAGATTGGTATTAGAAATTGCTCACTCTCATTTAATTGGTGGTCACTTAGGAACAGCCAAGACACAGGCACAAATATTAAGCCGTTTCTATTGGCTCAGAATCTATGCCATTGTGAAAAACCTTGTGCTTGCTTGTGCCCTGTGTCAAAAGACTAGTTTTCAAATGCCACCTCCAGCTCCACTACAGCCTTTACTTATCATTGATCTACCATTTTCCTGTATAGGCATGGACATAGTTGGACCCCTTGAGCCATCTAAATTGAGGAACTGTTATATTTGTGGATTATGCAATTCAATAGCCTGAAGCATTCCTATTACGCAATAATACGTTCCAACAAATTCTAAAATACCTGATCCCACTTTTCTCACGAGTTGGGTTCCTGAAAGAGATCCTAACGTACCAAGGGACTACCTTCATGACTCGGTTAATGGCAGAGGTGAAGGAAATATAAATTAGTGGGGCATTTCAATAAATGTGGGACAGCAAAAACTGGGATATCATGATACCTTGGCCCCTTTTTGCCAGCTGAAAAACCCCACAATCCTCAGCAGGGTTTTCTCTGTTTGAATTATTATATGGTAGAGAGCTGCAGCATGTCCTTGACATGTTATGGGAGACTTGTAAAGAAGGGGGAGGAAGTCATCTTGCCCCTGTCCCAAACTGCCCAACATTTAATAGAACATGTGGTTACTGTGAGTTGGACAGTTCAAGCCCACCTGGTAAAAGCCCAAAAAAAGCAAAAGACCTCTCATGCTAAATAAGCTTTAATGGATTGCCTTTCTCCTGCATATTCCTCATCACATAGATATTTAGTCCAGCGTCATCTGCTCGGACAACCTTTAGACAGGTGGCGTAGTGCACCCCGACTCGCCCCTCGATCCATCTTGCCTCGATGCGGTGGTCATCGGCTCTGGACGTGACGTCGGTTGTCATACATACACTGCGTCACTATGTCCCTGTACTTCAGTCTCTTTTTTCCACATGCTCAGCACGGGGCTCGAGGAACAACGCTCTCACGAGAATTTTTTCAACCGACAAATTGTTGGTTCGACCCGATTTCGACAATATGTCCACTCCCACGGTGTCTACAAGGAATGCAGTTCCAAAATGTCCATCACACACCCACACAGCATCTGCGTGTGGTGCCTCGATACCGATCAAATCCCTGAAGACTGTGGTTCTTGTAAGAAGATGACCCCGAAATCGCTATGGGAGATGGCTGCTAAACTCGCGGTAGGCCGGCCCCATCTGAATCTCTGGCATGTTCAACCGCCTGGTCATTGGAGCTCGATACAGAAGGACCTACTCCTGAAAAGGAGGATAGGCATCGGAAGAAAGCTAAAAAGAGGTCACACTCTTTGGGCCATTCCTCTTCCTCCCAAAATAAGAAAAGGCGCCATCAGCGCAGGCATGGATAGGACTCGTCAGATGAGTCTGGTAAATCGTCAGCGGGGCCTCCATCCAAGGCCGAGTGGGAGGTGTTTAAAGAGCAGATGCTCGAGATGTTTCAAATACCAGCTGCAGGTATGGGTGATCCTTCGAAACAGCATGCTTTTGGAACTCCAGTGGCACAACTGGTGACCCCGGTTCCAAACTGACCACTGTAACGTCATTGTCGTCAAAACCCTCAGACTCGTGTGGCCGGGTCAGCCTCAGCGCCGTTAAGACGTCAAAGCGCCTCTCGGCGCCAGCAGTACCATCGGTATCAGCGCTGATAGCCAACTGTTCACATGTTCCGCAGTCGAGAAGCAAGTTTTCCGACACAGTGGTGACGATTTTCAACGACAATGACGACCACATGTGTGTTTCAACCCTGCTTATGCAGGTGTTGGAGGCAAAGATTATTTTATTGATCAGGCGGATTTAGTCACCCTAGCTGAGGGCCTCCATGATGCCAGTGGTCTGGGCACCTCTCTGAACTTGGGGACGCAGCAGGATCACCCTTATGGTCATGCAAATGCCAGGTACTGTGCCACAGTGGGTGGTGGATACCCTAGGATGGTGTGCCCCAGACAGACCCTTGTCAGGCTACAAGCTTACAGATATTCTGGAGAAAGGACCCTCTATTGGGAGGGCCATGACATTTAATGTGGCTATTGCCGACCCCATCGGCACCTTATGGCAAAGGCTGTGCACCACTCATCTGATGAATTCCGGCTTAACGAAAAAGTACTGGCCGGCAAGGGGAGACCACGTTTATCGCTCCACCCACCCTAAGTCAGAGGAATAAGCGATGCAAGTGGCCACTGTGAACACCAGGTCAGCCACATCCACGTCTATACTCCCTACGGATAGGGAAGGAAAGAAGGTTGATTCCCTAGCCAAGAAGGTGTTCTCTTTGGGCAGTATTGCCCTTAAGGCTGATTAATGTGTCCTGCATGTTCGCAAAGTACATGTTTGGCTTGTGGCGGGCTATCGGGGAAGGCGCTCAGTACATTCCCAAAGGGGAGATGCAGGAGGGCTTCCAAAGAATAGTGGATGATGGCACAGACGTTGCCGGGAAGTCATTGCAGACGGGTCTGGACGTTGCAAACTACGTCAGAAGCTCTATGGCGTCAGCAACTGTCCTGAGGAGAAAGGCGCACCTTCACACATCAGGATTCTCCCCCAACTTCCAGAACAAACTACTGGACATTGCCTTTGATGCCGAGAATCTGTTTGGCCAAAAAGCCGATGAGTTCTTGGAGAAGTTTATGGACTCTGGCGTTACATCCCCTTTGCCAGGAAGGCTCAGCTCCCGCAACCATGGCAGGGGCAGAGGCGTTTCCCGCACTCTGGAAGGGGCAGGGGGCCTCCCGAGGCCAGCAGACAGCGGCAGCAGTGGCTCCACCATCGAAGACGCTTTGATTTCTCCACCCATGTTTCCCCGGTTGTAGGACGGATAGGCGAGCACTGGCCCAATGGGGAGGGATTACCTCAGATGCCTGGGTGTTACAGCTCGTTCAGTGGGGTTACTGTCTGCCTTTCTTAACAAGGCTGCCAGACAGGCCACCCCCTCCTCATCAACAACCGGGACAGGAGCTCCAGGAAAAGCTTCAAGCCCTGCTTTTGAAGGGTGCTGTGGAAGAGGTACCTTCTGAGCAGAGAGGATCTGGATGGTATTCCCGGTATTTCCTGGTACCCAAAAATGGGGGAGTACTCTGTCCAATCTTGGACCTCAGGGCCTTGAACAAGTTCCTGAGAAAGGACAAGTTCCAGATGGTGACGTTGAGAGAAATTCTCCATGTTCTCAGATTTCAGGACTGGCTGGTGTCGATAGATTTCCAGGATGCATATTTCCATGTTCCGACCCACCAGAAGCACTGGAAATTCTTGAGATTCCTCATAGCAGACAACCACTACCAGTTCAAGGTGCTCCCCTTTGGGTTGACCTCCGCCAGAGAGTCTTCACCAAGCTCATGGCGGTAATCGCGCTGCACCTTATGAAATCCGGCATCCATGTGTTCCCATATCTGGACGACTAGCTGATCTGAGGGAAGTCGACGGAGCAGGTTTTGTCCCATCTAGAGACACCTGCTCGCTTCTCCACAGGCTGGGCTCCTCCCTGAACTTGCAGAAGTCCCACACAACACCAATGCAGAGGCTCCAGTTCATCTGAGTGGTTCCGGACACTCGAGTGGGGAAGGACTTTACCCCCTCCCTGAGGAGAAAGTCATCAGCATCAGGCAGATGGTTCAGCTATTCCAGTGCCACAACATCTTGCCAGCGGCTTCCTTCCTCCGCCTCTTCAGCCTCCTGCTTTTTTCTAGTGCCAGAGATTACACTGCGGATGCGGTCTCTGTAATGGCTCCTACGGGGTCAATGGTCCCAGTATTTCAGAACTTTAAAAGACATTCTAAAAGTGTCCAGGTCGGTGGACATTGATCTCTCATGGTGAGCCAGCTACGAGAACATGTTGGCGGGGGAACCTTTCTGGCCTCTGTGGCCCCAGGCACATCCTAATTATGATGAACAGTACAGTTGCCTTGCACAACCTGAACACGCAAGGAGGCATGCGCTCCCCTCCCCTTTGCAGAGAGGTGATGCAGCTTTAGTTCTGACTTTTAGAGAATCAGATCTCAGACTCAGCAGTACATCTGGCAGGGACAGAGAACAGGTTGGCAGGCCCTCTGAGCAGGCAGAGCATGGTCACACACGAGTGGGAAGTGTGCCAGGAAGTCCTACAGGAGGACTTCTCTCAGTGGGGTACCCCAGTGGTGGATCTGTTTCACCGGAGTCCAACAGGAAATGCAGGCGGTTCTGCTCGAGCAAATTTTCAGGGAGAGGTCACTGGGGGATGCATTTCTGGTGGAGTGGACCTTCGATCTCCACTGTGCCTTCCGCCACAAATTCCATGGGTTCTCAGGAGGTTGAGTAGTTTCCGAGCAACCGTAATCTTGATTGCTCTGGATTGGGTAATGTGAGAAACCTGAAGGTGTCTCCCTAGCTAGTCTCTGGGGATCTGCCATCCAGGTAGCCAGGACACGGCCACTGCTACTGGATCCTGTTCCTAGGGGAGGACCAATGAGGGAGGATCACCTGGATGAGGGGGTCCTCAGGGGGTGGAAGTGGGACACTGGGTGAAACGCAATATCCCCCTCCTTTCAACACCTTTTCCCCATCCTATCACGTAGGACATCCAGAACCACTGGCCCCCAACCCCTCTTTTCCGACACGAACATTTTCGCACGACACACCAGAGAATGGACTAAAAAATAATATTTGGGAATGTTTGGGGTGTTTTATAAAGGGCAGAAAACAGCGGTTGGGGTATAAATTCGGTATACAGGTTTTCGATGAACAATGTCACTAATCTACATTAGGTGAAAACGTTTTCAATTAAACATTTTCGTTCAAACATCTTTTCGATGAAAAATGTTTCAATGAAAAGATATGTAACTACGCAAAATCCCTGTACAGTCTGTTAGGCAGAATCCTGTGCAGTTCCCTTAGGGAGCACTACAGACGATTAAGACTACAGGTATGAGCAATAAATCCCCTTTGGTATCAGTCTGCACCACAAACATTTAGTTGGTAGCTGTGGCTAAGGAGTCAGACTTATCTCAAGAGAGAGATGAGCAATATTCAGGGTTTACAAAATAGGGCTATAATACTATGGTAAAAGGAAAAACTGACCAAGGCTTTGTATTAAAAAGAATATATATATTTATTTTACACACTTCTAGTTCAACACATGAATCACAGTTATGAAAGCAAGTTAAAATCAGTCAAGAAAAGTATACACAACTCCTGAGTTAAATTGTAGACAAGTTTGAGCAACAGTGAAAACTGAGCAAAACAGCACAGTGAAAACCAAACACAAATGGCACTCTAGCAATTTCTCACAAGGGAAGGAAAGCACAAGTTATACAGGAATATATTCTTAGACACCTTAGCAACACTTCCCAATAGGTTTGTGAACAAGTTTAGGCAAGGCAGTACTTTAGCATGTAGAATACTTAAATGAAAACCAAGCAAAATGGCACTTCACAAGTTTAAAAAGTGGGAAGAAAAAGGTGGTTATAAGAATTAGGTGCACCAACACAGTTCTAGTTGAGACACATTCTACAGAGGGCAGTTTTAACAAATTCAGCCAGAGTCAATAGGCTTGTGCCAGAGTCGGTGGTACAGGGCAAAGAGCCCAGGAGCAAAATGTTCTTGTAGCTGCAGTCAAGTCTTTGTTAAACAATTTGAAAAGGTGGATGCAGAAGGTGAAAGACAATGTTAGACGATAGTGGCGGCCAGCCCAACAGGTAGGTAAAGTATTTCAAACACCTTTAGCACTACTACACGAAAAGGGAGGCCTGGCGGAACAAAGTACCTTGAAATGTACGAGAGGCTCTGCGGTGGCGGTTGTTACTGGCAGTTCCTGCAGTTCGGGAGATCCAGCAGAGGAAGAGAGACGCTCGTCGTGGAGGAAGGTTCGAGTTACTGCACTGCCCAAGGATGAAACCAGCCACGGTGCTGCCAAATGAATAAAAGTACGCTCCTTTAAATCGCGGCCCGGGTGGACGGGTGCCTGGCTATCCGGTCTCCGAGTGCAGGGCACTGGTGATTCGACCAAGGAAGGTCCGGGAAGGCGATTGGCAAACTGGTTGGCCCCACCAGCTCAATGGAAGAAGGCTCTTGTAGATGAAGATCTTCTCTCGTCGTGTGGAGAAAAGTGGTGAGACGCTGCAGCAGGGCTTCACCGGTGGTTCAGTTGTTGCAGATGTCTTTGGCTTCTCTCCTCTTCGGCTTCTTAGTTCCAGTGGTGACGTCTTGCTCTTCCAGTCCTCAGGACCCTGCTTTTATGCAAAAAGATCCCCATTCATACAGCCTAGCTGTCGCTCACACAGTGGAGTTGTCATCCTGGCGGGAGACCCTCCAGCCTATCAGGGCAGAGTGCGACATGGGTTGCTGAGGCAACCCTGGCTAGGGGTCCTACTCCCCCTTCCACACAGTGGTTCCACCCAAGACTCAGTGGCGCCGAATGGAGGGCTTCTTGGCAGAAGCCCGCCAAAAGGACGAACAAAGGATGCCCGACGTGGGTTAGGAGTTTAGAGAAAGACACAAGAAAGAATTTATATAAAATAATCTGGCAAATAAAACCGGCGGTATGTTAGAGGCTGTCAGTAAATGTGGTAGCCTCGAGCAATGGGAAAATCCCATAGGAATATTGCGGTCGAATATTTTTGGTAGTAACCACTGCCACCAGCCAGAAACCTTTGAGAGAGGGACTGTACGGTACCCTCTCGAAAATGAACATAAGGAAAAAACTATTAACCCTTTCCAGTACCTCCATAGTAAGATGGGTTGTACTGGTTTTGTTCATAAAGAGTGACTAGTAAAGTCAATGGGGACATTACAAGCCCTGGGAGACAGTAGTCAGTCCCAGGGTATGGAGTCTGTTTGGGGGTCGCTACGACACCCCTGTGTCGCTGCACAGAGGGTGCTGTGTGACACATGTGGACAAAGATGGTTCATATGGGGGTGAGATAAACCCCATAGACATTAAACACAAAAGATAGCCTAGAACACACAGCAAATATGCCTAAGAGTGGGGAAAAAGGGTCACACTCTTAGCAGGAGAAAAAAACAAACCCTTCAAATCCAGCAAAGCTGCTGGGGGACACTATAGGTAATGGAAATTAGCCATAGAATGAGAATTCACCCTAACACTTGACCCCCCCCCCACCCAGATTAAGGGACAGGAGGATCTAATCCACTCCTGGATGAGTCTCTTACCTCTAGTCGGTTATAAAAATCCTAGCGAGACCATCAGATTTTGGTGGTGACATCCTGACCTGTGCTCAATGGTAAAATCAAACCCCTGGAGTCAGATTACCATCTTTGCAGTTTTGGGTTTTCCCCTTTCATTTGCATCAACCATCTCAAGGGCTTGTGGTCTGTTTGAATAATGAAAGTAGATCCATACAAGTATGGTCTAAACTTCTTCAAAGACCACACCACGGCAAAACATTCTCGCTCAATAGTTGCCCACCTTGTTTCAGGTTCCTTCAGTTTTTTACTGATGAAGCAAATGGGGTGCTCCCTAGCTTTCTCATCCAGTTGACTGAGGACTGCACCTATACCTATATTGGAAGCATCTGTTTGTACAATGAAGGGTTGATGGTAGTCAGGAGCTCTGAGAACTGGAGCTTGACAAAGGGCTTTCTTCACGCTTTCAAAGGCCTGATGGCACTCTTCATTCCATTTGACCTTTTTAGGGAACTTTGGAGAAGGGATCACATTCAGAGGAGAAGCTTTAGATCCATAGTTCTCAATGAAGTTCCTGTAATACCCAGTGAGGCCTAAGAAGGCTCTCACCTGGGTTTGAGTAGAAGGGGTTTTCCAAGTTTGCACAGCTTCAATCTTGCTGAGCAAAGGCCTTATTTCACCACCTCCTACCTCATGCCCAAGGTAGACCACTTTACTCTGACGAATTTGACATTTGCTTGCCTTTATGGTCAGATGGGCCTGTTCAAGAGCCTGCAAAGCATAGCCTAGGTGGTCAACATGTTCTTTCCAAGTATGGCTTGTTAAGGAGAATTCTCATTTTATGGCTAATTTCCCTCACCTAGTGAGTCCCACGGCAGCTTTGCTGGATTTCTGGAGTTATTTTTTTCACTTGGTACGAGTGTGCCTCTTTTTCCCACTCTTACCGGTGTTTTTGCCATGTGTATTTCATCTGCTTTTATGATTGTGGACTCTGGAGTACACCACTTCAGTAGCCCCCTTCTTTTGTGTGTTACACAGCACCTTCAGTGCAGTGACACAGGGTTGTCTTTTAGACTTCCCACCAACTCCATTTCTGAGGCTAACTACTGTCCCCCAGAGAAGGGTAAAGTTGCCATTAACTTTACTCAGTCATTTAACCACAGATCCAGTACACCCCATTTTATATGCAGTACTGGAAAGGGTTAATCCTTAGCCCTTTTTGATCTGTAACTCCTAGAGCATTGTTTCGCTCTTTTAACATTTAGACTTGGCTGGTGGCAGTGGTATCTACCCTAACTTTTCTACCGCGATTATACTATATAACGTGTTATTGTTTTAGGCTATTATATTAGCCTCGAACTTAAACCCGCTTGACCACATACTTTTTCTTTTGGCTCCAGTCGGGTTTATTCACCATTTCTTTTTGTTAAAGTCCTTCTTGTGTTTTACTTTGCGCGGAAAACCAGGTTTGCCTTCTTTGTTCACTGTCTTTTGGCAGGCTTCTGCCAAGAAGTCCTCCTCCAGGCGCCTGGGTGTCTAGGTGGGCTGAATGTGAGGGAGGGGTGTAGTCACTCCCTGCACAGGGTATCCTAGGAAACCCAAGTCACACTTTGCCATGATTGGCTGATGTGGTTGTCCCGGCTGGACAACCCCCTGCTGCGTGATTGACAGCCAGGCTGTGTGAATGGGGGATTTTCGCATAAAAGGCAGGTCTCTTGGGCTAGAAGTCAGAGTCGCCACTGGAACTACAAGGAACCGAAGAGAAGCGGAGAAGAAGACGGCTGCTGCAACTACCCCGTCCCGGTGAAGCCCTGCTGCAGTCCTGAGCTATCTACCCTTCGACGACCAGAGAAGATCCAGTCTAGAGTCTTCTTCCCTTGAGCCTGGTGGGGATAACCAGCTCATCTTCTACAGCCAGAGGATCCTCTTCTTGGTCGAAATCGCTGCACACGGCTGTAGTGGTCCGGATAGCCATCTGAAGAGCCTGTTTTTAAGGAGCGCACCTTTTATTCACCGTCGCTGCTGCCGGCTTCATCCCTGTGTGGTGCAGACCCCTCTAGACGTCCTCCTTCGTCCCGAAGCTCCAGGAAACGTGGGTCTGCAGGAAACTACCAGGAACAACTGCCGTGGCACCAGCCTCTCCATTGAATAAGGTACTGTGTTCTGCTTGAGGAATTAGGGTGAATCCCTTTTCTTCGTCTCCAAGGCTTGTCCTTGTCTTCCCTCCTTCTTATAACTTTTGCTTCCTCTGTTGACAATATCTAAGTACTCCTGGCTACGTTGAATCGTGAACTGTCCGACTGTGTGATCCTCGACCATAGGAACCCAGTTCCACTTGACACTGTCTCCGGCCTATTGACTCTTGAATTTCTGTTAACGAGTGTTCTCTGATTCTGTCTGCCTTGACAAAAGTATTGCCTATGATTTTTGCCCCTAACTCTCTCTACTTAACTCACGTGCTAAGTGTGTTTTTGCCCCGGTAACATTTCCTGCCGCGGATACGCGTTTCTTTAGTAAGACCGAACTGTCATTAGTGTCAAAAAGTGATCGCAAGTGTATTCCCGGTAACGTGTTTTGTTTCATAACACCGGTCCGTTAAAACATAGGGTACTTACCTTGAGTTAGAGTATACCACAGTGAATTGGTTGGTTGTAGTGTATTTTACGTGTGATTTTGAATTAATAGAAGTGTTGTGTTTATAACAAATGTTTTAAACATATATGTACTTATATTTTTTACCTGAAACCTTGAGTCAGTGTTTGCTTGAGTCACAGTAATTGTGGTCCCTTTGTGTAATCTCTGTTACTGCTCATATACTCTTGAGATAAGCATGGCTGCTCCGCTACCGCTACCACTTTAACATAGTAGTACAGGCTTCTACCAAAGGTAAAACCTGTATTGCCACCTGTAGTCTTAATTGTGTGTAGTGGTCCCTAAGGGCACTGCACACGATTCTGCCTAACACTGGTGTACAGCGATGAGGATTTGGAAGTAGAGTGATTACACCTAGAGTGCTGCTATTGCTTGAGTTCAACTAACCGCAAGGCTAACACCACTAATTCTATTTAACAGAGAAATCATGTCAAATATGGAAAGCTACACTGAAGAGGGTCTCTTGAACTACACTGCTGAGGTTTTGAGAACCATGTGTAGGGAGAGGAGTCTCTGTGGTAAAGGAAAGAAATCCGAATTGATTGCAAAGTTAATGGGAAAACAAAGTCTGGGGAGTGGGTCAGAAGGGCCTACCCCTCCAGCAAATGTGGATACTGATGTTTCTGATAGTAGTACAGGCTTGTACCAAAGGTAAAACCTGTATTGCCACCTGTAGACTTAATTGTGTGTAGTGGTCCCTAAGGGCACTGCACACGATTCTGCCTAACACTGGTGTACAGCGATGAGGATTTGGAAGTAGAGTGATTACACCTAGAGTGCTGCTATTGCTTGAGTTCAACTAACCGCAAGGCTAACACCACTAATTCTATTTAACAGAGAAATCATGTCAAATATGGAAAGCTACACTGAAGAGGGTCTCTTGAACTACACTGCTGAGGTTTTGAGAACCATGTGTAGGGAGAGGAGTCTCTGTGGTAAAGGAAAGAAATCCGAATTGATTGCAAAGTTAATGGGAAAACAAAGTCTGGGGAGTGGGTCAGAAGGGCCTACCCCTCCAGCAAATATGGATACTGATGTTTCTGATTCTGAGAGTGTTACCTTAGAAGAAGTAGATGAGTCCTTGTTAGGAAACCCTACAACTCCTTGGCCTGCTCAGAAAGCACCACCTCTGTCCGCAGGGACCCCCACAGGTCCTACACTTACTCCTGAGTTTATTGCACTTGAGAAAATGAGACTTGAATTGGAAGTGAAACGTATTGATGCACAAACTGCCATGAAACATCAAGAGTTAAGACTGAGAGAAATGGAGCTGAATCATGAACTAGAGAGGAAGAATCTCTCCCAGAGTCTTCTAGGTCTTCCAGCCCTAAGAGACCCTGTATGCCAAAGGAAATGATTGGTATGTATGAGACTAAACCTGATGTTTTGGATTGGTTATCAATGTTTGAGTACAATCATGGGATTCAAGGTATCTCAGGGAAACAGCTGATTCCCTGGCTTTTCTGTAGGCTTCCCCCTGTTGCAAGTGATGCTGTAATGGAGTTGGGGGAGGAGGATAAACAGGATTATGAGAGTGTGAAGCTAGCATTAATAGCTAGATTTGGGAAGACCCCTTCCCAGTATTTTAAGAGGTTTAGAACCCTCAAAAAGCATGATGGTACCCCTTGGGCTACCTGGGTGTGTGAATGTTTGAAAAACTTAGATGGTTAGGTTAAGGGTTACAAAGTGAACACTTATGAAGGTTTGAGGAATCTTGTAATGTTGGAGTCTATTTTTGGTGTCTGCTCCCCTGAGCTTAGACAGCACTTGGCTGATTCAAAGGAGATAGATCCTAAGAAGCTAGCTAAGGCTGCTGACTTGTGGGTTGCCAACAGGGCTACTCACAAGGATTCTGGGCTAACTCAGAAAAAAGGATGAGAGAAAGCAGCCAAAGAAAGACAACAAAGAGAATTCCAATAATTCCAATCCAAAAGAGGGCCCCAAACATAACCAGGGTAAGCCACAAGGGAAACCGAATCAGGCTAGTGTACCATCTGGTCCCAAACCAGATGGAGGTCAGAACAAACTCCCATTCCAGAGAGCATTTGGAAAATGCTTTGTTTGTGGGTTGCCTGACCATGTGAAAGGGGATCACAGATGTAAGGGTAAACCTTCAGGGGTCCACACTGCCTCCCTAGCCTTCTCCCAGGTGGATGAAGTACCTATAGCCAGTGGAAACTTTCAGTTACTAGCTAATGAGCCCATGAGAGTCTCAGCTAGTGTTTCTTTAGTGTCCTTGGGTCTTTGGGAACAACAGAACTTAGATGTCTATAACTCAATCCCAGATAATACTAAAGAGTATTACAACGATAGTGTTCTTGTGAATGGTCAGGAAACCCCTGCCATCAGAGACACTGGAGCCAGCATGTGGTTGATGAATGTTTCTTCAAGGTAGAGGATGTTGCTAAAGCACCCAAGCACCTAACCAGGTTAGCTGGAGGCCCTGTGCAAATGGTTCCCCAGTTACCAGCTCTCATCCAGTGTAATGACATGACTGTCAGAATACCTGTAAATGTGTAGAATAACGTACCTGGGAGGGTCCTGCTGGGTAATGACCATTAATCTCTTGGAGTTGTGTCCAGTACCCCCGGGCCCCTCAGCAGAAGGAAGCAGGAGCTCACAAGGTCTGCAAGGGAGAGAACATTGAGAGGCTCTCCAGGGAACATGATAGACGAAACTATCACCCCAAATCCACAGGACTGACTTACTGCTATTGCAGGACAGAAAGAGACAAAGGGGAAACCCAAGTCTGCCAGCAAGAAACCAGCAAGCACCCCTGTGCTCCTCCACCAGCTGAGGCTGATTGAGAGGTTCAACCCTGTATGGTTCAGCTAGATATTGAGGAATCAGATCTAGAAGAAGGTCTTACTCTGGTAGGAGATCTGGACCCTGTTGACCATCCTGAGCTGCAGTCTTTACTGGCAGAAGGTGGACCCAACAAGGCAGATTTCAGCAAAGGACAAAGAGAGTGTCCTACCCTGGAAGGTCGTCGCCTACAGGCAGCTTCTCAGCTCAATGGGACTGAGCCTGGGAAGTATAGGTTACACTGGGAAGATGGCCCCTTCTACAGTGAACCGACTGAGTCAACCCCTGGAGACTGCAAAAAGCTTGTAGTACCTCTAGTGAACCGACTCCAGTTTCTGCAGTTAGCCCACAAGATACCTCTGGCTGGTCACTTAAGTTTTAAGAAGACCAAAGAGAAGTTATCTCTGCACTTCTACTGGCCTAAGATGGGCACCGAAGTAGACAAATTCTGCAGGAGCTGTCACACTTGCCAAACCTCTGGCAAGAGTGGGTCCAAGAATGTGGCACCTTTAGTGCCTCTCCAAGTAGTGGGAATTCCTTTTGAGAAGGTCAGGATTGACATTGTTGGTCCTCTTGACCCTCCCACATCTTCAGGCAACAGGTACATCCTGGTTGCAGTGGACCATGCCACTAGATTTCCTGAAGCCATACCTATGAGGACTGTTACGGCTCCGGCTGTGGCTAAGGCCCTATTTGGTATATTTACCAGAGTAGGTTTTCCTAAGGAGGTGATATCTGACAGGGGATCAAATTTTACGTCCCACTACATGCAAACCATGTGGAAAACCTGTGGAGTCACCTACAAGTTCTCAACTGCCTACCACCCCCAAACCAATGGGCTGATAGAGAGGTTTAACAGAACTATGAAGAGCATGATAGGTGTTTTAGAAGAACCCCTTAGAAGAAAGTGGGACCTTCTACTGCCATGCCTTCTCTTTGCTTATAGAGAGGTCCCTCAGGAGGGAGTAGGATTCAGTCCCTTCGAACCTCTCTATGGCCATCCAGTCAGGGGTCGATTGGCCCTGATTAAGGAGGAGTTGGAGAGTGCTCCTTCCCCCAAGCCAGTCAGAGTGACTGACTATGTGATAGGTCTCTGGAGGAGAATATCACACATGATGGCAGAGGCAAGTGATAACTTGAAGGCTGGCCAAGTTCTGGTCAAACATTGGCATGACCAGAAGGCTAACATGGTTGAGTTCTCTCAAGACCAGCTTGTTCTTGTTATGGTCCCCACAAGGCAGAGGGCCTTGCAGGACAAATGGATAGGAGCCTTAAAAGTTGTGGGTAAACTTGGAGAGGTGAACTATCTGGTGGATTTAGTCAATCCTAAGGAGGCTCCCAGAGTCTTTCACACCACCCATTTAAAGGCTTATATCTCTAGACCTGACATAGGAGCTCTGCTTCTAGCTTCAGCTCAGGAGGAGGAGGAGAGTGAACCTCTGCCTGTCCTCCTCAGAGGCTTACCTTTAGATGAGCAAGTGGAAGGAGTTAATCTCTCTTCCAGTCTCACATCTGACCAGCAGGATGAGTGCAAGTTACTGTTGAATCAATTTGCCTCCCTGTTCTCACTTTCACCAGGCTTGACCCCTTGGGGCCAACATGATATATTCAATGGTGACTGTTTAACTGTCAAAAGCAGGGGGTACAGAATATCAGACAATGTAAGAATGCTTATAAGGAATGAGGTCAACAAGATGCTTGATCTCGGGGTTATAGAGCCCTCTACTAGCCCATGGTCTAGCCCAGTTGTGCTGGTACCAAAGGCAGGATCCAAGGAGTTGAGATTCTGCATGGACTATAGAGCTCTAAATGCAGTCACAAAGACTGATGCCCATCCTTTGTCTAGGACAGATGAGCTGGTGGACAAACCTGGTGCAGCCAAGTACCTCAGCACATTTGACCTAACATCAGGCTATTGGCAAATAGCCCTGACAGACCATGCCAAGGAGAAAACTGCATTCTCCACCCCAGCTGGCCTCTACCAATTTGAGGTAATGCCTTTTATTTTATTTTTTTTTAATTTTTATTGGTTTAAATTAAACCTTTAAAATGTTTGCTTAAAGTGACACAAAACCATACATTACACAGTGACATAGTCAACTACCTCCTTCAACATCTCCCTCCCTCATTGCCACACAGGTACATGACCATGATCCTTTTTTATGTCTTTAAATGCATGTGCAACCTTAGGCCAGCCGTCTCAGGCTAGTTCATTTTTTAGCATTTAATCTCTCCTCAATGACGGCAAGGAAGGAGGTCAAATGTAGGATTAGTTTCATGTCTGAGCCATTCCACATATACCTCCACCATTCATCAGCACATACCGACTGGTGTGCACTATACCAGCCTCCCAAGTGGATTGATCGTATGTCCTTCAATGTTGTGCAGAAAAGCACTAGGTGTTTTATAGATTCTGGCTCCTTTCCACATAACCGACACGTCGTAGATAAATCCACGTTTCCCGCCCAATGACTGGTTCTATCCTTTGTTTTCATTGCATTAAGGCGGAATAGCATGAATGATCTTCTTGCTTTCGTGGACGGAAAGCGACTCAAGTATGGTTGAAGGATTCCGTAGCCTCTTGCTTCCCCCGGAGAGTTTTTCATCGCATGGGCTTCGTTGCGCTCATAGCATGTGTTTATCCAGTCAAGGCGCCATATTGATACCTTGGCAGCTGTTGGATTTGTGAGGAGGGTTTCCAAGTTGATATTATATACCTTTAGCAGGTCTTCGCATCGTCTTACCCATTGCGCGAGCAAGTCTGAACCTTTGGATGAAGCGTTGTGTAAGATCTCAAATTGGAGTATTCCCTCCTCTGCTCTTGATTTCCGATACAAGCTAAGTTGGTTCCAACTTATCCTTGCATGTAATGAAATTAGGGCTAGTTCGTATCTTAGACATGCCATTGAAATGCCTGGAGGCAGGCTTAAGGACTTTGTCCAAAACATGTGTTCAAGCGAGGCCCAGTGGGTTGACGAGCAGCCAAAGGCGTTTTCTGCACCGTAGGACAAAATCGGAACCGCCTTTTGTTCGTAGAAGTTCCGTAAAGGTTGTATAGAAAAGTTCCCATATTTCCTATGTATCATCAGGCCTTGACATGCCAACTGGGCACATTTCCGTTTTGAATCTGCCACCCAGGGTTCATCACATATGCTTGAATTTAGAAGCATTCCGAGGTATTTAACGCTTTTTGAGATTTTCAATTTTTCTTGGTTCAGCGACCACACCTGTCTTGGGCTTTTTTGTAGCCGGTTTGTTTTTAGATTCTCAAAGATAAGTATTTCCGTCTTTGTGGTATTAATCTTTAGGTTGTTCTGATGCACATATTTTTAGACGGCTTCTAGTTTACGCTGGAGTCCAATTGGCGTTAGATCTAAAATAACCAAATCATCAGCATATAGTAACCAACTTATCTTTGATGCGTTAAGTTTCGGAGGAAAGGATCTGACAGACTGAATGGTGTCCCCAATGTCAGAAATAAAGAGACTAAAGATTGCTGCTGCCAGAGGACATCCTGCTTCACACCCTTGTATGTTTTTATTTGTGTTGAGAGCGACCCCGATTGATCTAACGGACAAAGATTGACGTGTCATTGTGTAGTTCTTTTATTGCCGCCAGTAATCCCTCAGGACATCCCCACAATTCTAGCTTCTGCCACAATAGGTCACGGTCGATCCTGTCGAAAGCCATGGAGAAGTCAACAAAAGCTAGGAACACTCTCGTATTCATTCTAAGGGCCTCCATTTTCAAAAGATTTAGAATCAATAAGTTCAAGGAACATCCAACGGATTTTACAAAACCAGCCTGTCTTACATCAACTCTATTTGCAGTCTTTGCCCATGTAATCAATTTTTTTTGGAGCAGCGATGCAAAGATTTTTCCCAGTACATCAAGTAAGGCCACCGGACGGTAATTTGCAGGTGCTAATCGGTTGCCTTTCTTGAAGATGGGTATTATTATCCCTGATTTCCACGATGCAGGGATTTGTTTTTGGTCGTTGATTCGTCTGAATAGCTCAACGCATATCGCTGTCCATAAGTCAGGAAACTGTTTAATCATCGCGTTTGACAGACCATCTGGTCCAGGGGCTCGAGAGTTTTTTGCTCTCATTATTATCTCGCGAATTTCCTCATCTGAAAATTGTAGGTCCCATGATGTTATATTAGACATTGACTTAGAGGGTGGCAAATCTTTATGATACAGAGCTGTAAAGTATTTTACCCATTCTTTTACAGGCACTGGGCATGTCTGCAGAGCAGCTTGCGGGTCTTCAAGGCCATTGAGTATGCGCCAGAAGTCTCTACTATTTTTGTTTACAAGAGTCTTCATCATTGTTTCTGCATCGTTTTGAATTAATATGGCTCGATGACTTTTAATCCAGTTTTTGTAGGATTGTCTTGCAGATTTGTTTTTCGCCACAATTTCTCCAACTGGGCCTTGATTTTTTTTACGAATTTCGGCTCGCATTGCACGTTTTCGTTGTTTTATAAGTAAGTCAAAACTATGCTTATTCTGGAATGACCCATTTTTCATACCAATATGTTTTGTTTTAAATTGCCACAGAATTGGAACGTAGTCAATGACCTTCTCTGTTGCTGTAAATTGTTTATAGATCGCGAGGACCTCCTTGTCGACTAATTTTAACCGAAGTCTGTTTGGTTCTACTAAGACCTTTGATCTCCATTTTTCCCTCGAGTTATCTCTCCAATCTTGAAATATAATTTCGAGCATTTCATGGTCGCTGTGGGTCATTGGACATATTTTCATTGACTTTATTTTCTCATGCATATTGTTAGACACGAAAATATAGTCAATGGTGGAACTTTGGCCATCGCGTTGCCACGTTGGTTTCGGAGGAATATCACCTGGCGTACAGCCATTTAACATTGTGAGGCCTCTTACTTCCATTTCATCAGTCCATGTTTTTGCTAGATTAGATTTTAGAGAGTTCTGAGGTTTGAAGAAATCAATATTCAGGTCCCCGCAACCTATTATGCCAGAGCCGCAGCCGGATTCTAATAAATTGTCAAGAATTTTGTGACTTGGTCAATAAACTCATAGGATCCAGTGCGCTGATGGTTCCAATAGAGATTAATGATATGTATCACGTCGTTCTTCTTATCGGCGGCCGCAGACTTGCTTATCTCAGAGGCCTGGATGTACGGCGTATGATTATCAGATCTTAACAGCCGGTAACCAGACGAACGATTTATCATTGTCAAAAGGCCGGCTATCGGGCGACCTTTTTCAGGCTTAATGGCAGGATTCAACGCGCATTCAAAATTTGCTATTGTAGGTGATTCGCACATCCAGGTCTCTTGAAGACAAATCAAATGTAGTTTACTAGCCCAGTCATTGACCATCAAATGACCAAATCCGCGTGTGTTCCAAGAAATAAACGTGAGATCTTGTTGCGATTCACACTTTGAACATTAGCTGTTTGCCTTCCTATTCAGTGCGCTCGCCATCCAGGTCCAATCTTCATTTAAGATAGGTCGCCGTGGATTGTTTGAACGTGCCAAACCTGGGGTCTCAATTAGATTCTCATTATTTATTGTAATTTTAATTCTCTCCATTGGAATGGTTGAATCCTGTGTTCCAACTCTAAAATCTTGCGACTGGGAGCTGGATTGGATGTTTTTATAATCCATTTCGATCTTTGCCAGTTGTAAATGTTGTTTTGTGGGCGAATATACACTCTTTCTCTTGTCCCACTCTGGTCCGTAGCCGTTAATGTCACGCTGAGCGAATTCCCCTTTGTGTTCTTTATTTTCATCCTTGTTTCCTCTTCTCTCGCAGTCCGCCATTTTATAGGCGTCGAAGCCTAATGAATGCAGTTCTTCGTTTGCCTCTAGAATTACATTTGCGATTAAGATTGAGTTTAAATGTAAAATTACTCTGTCTGTTCGAAGGTCATCTGGAAATTCGATTATTTTTATGTATTTTGAATCAAGCGACCGAAGTTGTGGGACATGATGTAATAGCCTTAGCACATTTGAGCGATTCAAAATTAGATTTTCATATCCATGTAGGCGCTCCAACATTAATTTAATCAGGGCCGTAGAGTCAGTTGTTCGTGTACTAGACCTCTGCTGTCTCATGTTCGAATTTTGTCCCAGTGGTTCTAATGGCTGGGGGTCCACCTTCCGGTGCTTCGACGGTTTGAGAGTAGGAATCAGTGCCAGTGTCGCTTCCTTTCTTTCTTCCAGTGGAGTCATGTGTGCAAAGCTCAGACTTAGGTCATTGGGGCTCATTGATTTTGCGTGGTTCCTCCTCCTTTGTCTGTCTCTTTTTTCTTGGTGTGACAAACTCCGGACTCCTTGGTTCTTTCTTGTCATTTTTAATCTCAACGATGGGAGGTAATATCACGCACATTCGGCCCTTAGATTCGCTAAGTGTCTTATCTAGGAGAACCTGGGGTTTTGGTTCTACACTCACTTTCTGTATATCATTATCTGGAGTGGGCTTCTCTGTGCTAACCACTACTCTTGGGCTAGCTAAAGGTTCCTCAGGGATAATACCAGAACTCGCTTCATCCGTAGCATTTTCCTCATAGACCGATAGTTCCAGTAATTCGGCCTGTAGTGTCTCATCCTCATCGTTTTGTACGCTCACTTTCTTCTTTGCCTTTGCATCATCTTCAACATGATACTCACTCTCTTGGTCCTTTGCCTTTGTCGCCTCTTGGTCAGGATACACCGACTTGCCTTCTTTAATTGAATCAGCTAGTTTTAGGCTTGAGGTAATCGCTTTATCAACTAAGTGGAGCATATTTATGTTTCGCAAGAGCTTTCGTGCACCTTTTTGTTGCGTTTTTTTCCGAGCCGGCATGTTCTTTTGTTTTTTTGTATTTGGCGCATTTTTCGTTTTACCCCCTACATGACCTGGGCTGGCGTCTGTCTTTGAGTTTCCAAAAATAGGGAACAAGCCCGATTGCTTTAATATCACAGACTGATCACTTTGTGGGTCAACAACCAAATCTGTTGCATTCTGGCTCAAAGCGGAACAGGAGGCAATTTGGACGTCCCCTAATGCTGGGTTCATCGCATTTTGTGTCTGTCTAAACGCAGAATTGAACGAGAGGTCGAGTGGATTTGTATAGCTCTCCACGTTCCTGTTCGTCTTGTTAGTAGTATTTCGCAAATCCTCTTCCAACATTGTCTGATCAACCTCTGTCCTGTCCACTTCGTTCATTGTGACGTTCGTCACGATCTGTGACGTTTCCGTTGTCGTCTTTAGGTGTAGAGAGGATTTGTGTAGAAACTCCAGTTGCGGGTGGAAGGAGGCATTCAATGCCGGTTTTTTAGTATTTGCTTCATCGCAGGGGCTCACTACTTTAGGGATCCAACCTGCGTCTTTCTCTTGACAGGCAGCCCCCAACGTCTCCCCTTTGTGGACAACGTGAGATTTACGAAATAAAGACAAAGCTTCCCTCGCTACCTCAGCAAATAACTTCTTGTCAATCCTGTCATTTTGTTTAGATACGTTCATGTCTTGTATGCCTGAGAGCAACTGCTGGTTCATCTCATTTTGTTTACGGCTACCCAAGCCCTGCATTGCCTCTAATTGAACCAGTTTTGAGTTCATCAATGCTAACAGGGTTGACATATCCTTTACATTGTCATTTAGTGATTCATATCGTTTTGTGAACGGTGTAAGAGAAATTGCAATGGCAGCGGTTAATGTCGTTAATAAATCGTTTAGAGGGACATGGCCACATGTCACTCGATTCCTGTTTTCGTTTCTCTCAAGTGGTTTTGCCATGTTGGTACTATAGCGTCTCCCCTCTCTTCTTATTTTAGGAAAGGGGCGTTCACCAATCGAAGAATCTGAAGTTTCCGCCTCTTCTGATGAAACATCTGAAGGCGAGTTAGTCCTGCTAATCACATGTGTTATTTCCCGTTTTCTCTGTTCTACATGATCCTGTTTAGAGGCCCTATTCTGTGAGATGGGCACATGTCTCTCCTGCGTCTGTATACACCTCATAGGGGATACTGCCTCTTGTGCTTTATAGTTATTCGGTCTATCTGCTCCCCAAATGCCTTGATTAAGAGCTGTGTCGTACATACTTAGCTTTTTGGTTGACACAACAGTTGTGGAAACATTTCTTGGTGTCAAAAATGGCTGTTTATCACAATTCCTAGTTTTATTTAAGTTTATTAAATTTTGCAGCACGGTAGAAACCAATTCTAACGAGTTTCTTTTATCACATGGGGGATTATCGTTTAACCCAGTCGTGCTACTCTCAATGGGCTCCTTCTGAGCGCTACCATACATTTCCAAACCTATCGATGTTTCGTCTTTGTATAGGCCATCTACACTGACCTTATTGTGATCAGGACTGGTAGGTAGATCCGGGCAAGTAAATGAGACGTTGATGTTTTCTATTGAATTGGCATTAGGTAAGTCAAGCATCATTATAGAGTCACTTACTTCTTTCATCTGCATCGAGCGCTCCCAGGGCGACTCTGCAGGCATGGTATCAGCGGCGTGATCGTCTTTTGGGAGAGCACCCGCTTTAGCACTCCCGCCCTCTTCCAGCCTCACCAGGGTGTCGATATCGACACAGCACGGACTGTGCGAAGTGTCCGTCTCTCCGCACCGCCTCCAGATGGCCGCGTCATCAGCGAGTGTCGGGCGTGCCTCCCCCTCAGTCAGCGACGCCGCGGCATCTCCCCGCGCGGGCTCCAACGCCGCAGACTCTCCCAAACGGCCATGTCTTACCACACTCGGTAAGTGAGACTCCGTCGTATCTGTGTATGTGTGTTCGGGTAGTTCTTCCTCATTTAGTATTTTGTCACGCACTACCAATGCGTTGGTCTCCGTCTCCATTAAAGGGGCGAACTCGGAGACCTTAAGACTGCCAGTGGAAGCGCGAGATACTTCTGAGCTTATAGTAGGAACTGCATAGTTCAACTCTCCATTGTTCGGGGGCTGCGACTCTGCCTCTTGGCAGATATAATTAAACACGCCATCGAAGGCTTCTGTTGTTAGGTCCACATAAGCTGGCGCATCTTGTTCAGTAGACTCTACTAGATCGGTTACAGAGCTACATGAAAAGTATTGACTTTGTTGTTTTTTCCTCGACCGTTTAGCATTTAACTCTTGTGTTTCATCCGTGGATGCGGCCCTTTTTAATTGGGCTCTTGTTCTCGAGATTGTGAGTCTCGCTGTGAGGTTTAACGGATCCATAACTTGTAGCGTTGAGTCCCTGTTCACCTGTCGCCGCACGCCAAACAGCAAACAGTAGAAACCACAGCCCTTTGCACACAGGGCTTAGCGCCACAAGGGCGGGAGAGGCGGCCTTAAGTGCCAAGTGGACTGGGTCAGGTGACTCAGCCAGCCAGGTGGTTAAAGGCACAGGCACACGCACCTCTCTTCCTTATCCTCCTTCCTCCTTCTTCCACGCCACAGCAAACAGTAGAAACCACAGCCCTTTGCACACAGGGCTTAGCGCCACAAGGGCGGGAGAGGCGGCCTTAAGTGCCAAGTGGACTGGGTCAGGTGACTCAGCCAGCCAGGTGGTTAAAGGCACAGGCACACGCACCTCTCTTCCTTATCCTCCTTCCTCCTTCCTCCTTCCTCCACGCCACAGCAAACAGTAGAAACCACAGCCCTTTGCACACAGGGCTTAGCGCCACAAGGGCGGGAGAGGCGGCCTTAAGTGCCAAGTGGACTGGGTCAGGTGACTCAGCCAGCCAGGTGGTTAAAGGCACAGGCACACGCACCTCTCTTCCTTATCCTCCTTCCTCCACGCCACAGCAAACAGTAGAAACCACAGCCCTTTGCACACAGGGCTTAGCGCCACAAGGGCGGGAGAGGCGGCCTTAAGTGCCAAGTGGACTGGGTCAGGTGACTCAGCCAGCCAGGTGGTTAAAGGCACAGGCACACGCACCTCTCTTCCTTATCCTCCTTCCTCCACGCCACAGCAAACAGTAGAAACCACAGCCCTTTGCACACAGGGCTTAGCGCCACAAGGGCGGGAGAGGCGGCCTTAAGTGCCAAGTGGACTGGGTCAGGTGACTCAGCCAGCCAGGTGGTTAAAGGCACAGGCACACGCACCTCTCTTCCTTATCCTCCTTCCTCCTTCCTCCACGCCACAGCAAACAGTAGAAACCACAGCCCTTTGCACACAGGGCTTAGCGCCACAAGGGCGGGAGAGGCGGCCTTAAGTGCCAAGTGGACTGGGTCAGGTGACTCAGCGAGCCAGGTGGTTAAAGGCACAGGCACACGCACCTCTCTTCCTTATCCTCCTTCCTCCTTCCTCCTTCCTCCACGCCACAGCAAACAGTAGAAACCACAGCCCTTTGCACACAGGGCTTAGCGCCACAAGGGCGGGAGAGGCGGCCTTAAGTGCCAAGTGGACTGGGTCAGGTGACTCAGCCAGCCAGGTGGTTAAAGGCACAGGCACACGCACCTCTCTTCCTTATCCTCCTTCCTCCTTCCTCCACGCCACAGCAAACAGTAGAAACCACAGCCCTTTGCACACAGGGCTTAGCGCCACAAGGGCGGGAGAGGCGGCCTTAAGTGCCAAGTGGACTGGGTCAGGTGACTCAGCCAGCCAGGTGGTTAAAGGCACAGGCACACGCACCTCTCTTCCTTATCCTCCTTCCTCCACGCCACAGCAAACAGTAGAAACCACAGCCCTTTGCACACAGGGCTTAGCGCCACAAGGGCGGGAGAGGCGGCCTTAAGTGCCAAGTGGACTGGGTCAGGTGACTCAGCCAGCCAGGTGGTTAAAGGCACAGGCACACGCACCTCTCTTCCTTATCCTCCTTCCTCCTTCCTCCACGCCACAGCAAACAGTAGAAACCACAGCCCTTTGCACACAGGGTAATGCCTTTTGGACTAAAGAATGCACCTGCTACATTTCAATCAAGTTCTGAATGGGATGGAGGACTTCTGCATGGCATACTTGGATGACATTGCAGTGTTCAGCCCTACATGGAAAGAACATATTGAACACCTAGGATATGTATTGCAGGCTCTGGAACCCTCCAGACGTCGTCCTTCGTCCCGAAGCTCCAGGAACCGTGGGTCTGCAGGAAACTACCAGGAACTACCAGGAACAACTGCCATGGCACCAGCCTCTCCATTGAATAAGGTACTGTGTTCTGCATGATGAATTAGGGTGAATCCATTTTCTTCGTCTCCAAGGCTTGCCCTTGTCTTTCCTCCTCCTTATAACATTTGCTTCCTCTGTTTACAATATCTAAGTACTCCTGGCTACGTTGAATCGTGAACTGTCCGACTGTGTGATCCTCGATAACAGGAACACGGTTCCACTTGACACTGGCTCCGGCCTATTGACTCTTGAATTTCTGTCAACGAGTGTTCTCTGATTCTGTCTGCCTTGACAAAAGTATTGCCTATGATTTTTGCCCCCAACTCTCTCTGGTTAACTCAGGTGCTAAGTGTGTGATTGCCCCGGTAACAATTCCTGCCGCGGATATGCGTTTCTTTAGTAAGACCGAACTGTCATTACTGTCAAAAAGTTATCGCAAGTGTGTTCCCGGTAACGTCTTTTGTTTCACAACACCGGTCCGTTAAAACATAGGGTACTTACCTTGAGTTACCTTGACACTTCCACTGTCACTCTGATCCACGAGGGATCACCTGTTAGACGATCTCAGGAAAACCTACCTGTTCTAAAGTTTAGGGTTCTGGTTGTTGCTTAGTACCAAGATGCCCTTGGGTGTATGTTACGCTCTACAAATGTCCTTAACATAACATAACCGCAGCAGAGCCTGCGGAACGCTTACAGCCCTCCCAGTCCAGGAGCCGGGAACAACCCGTGGCAGAGGAGCAATGCAGAACACCTGCCGCTGGAGAAGCAGAGAACCGGTGCAGTGAGTCGCCAGCACCAGGGTCCCACAGGAAGCCCGAAATGGGAGAGAACAAGTTCTGCCCATTCCACAAGACATGAATTGAAATTAAGAAGGGGTGCTGAGGCAGCCGAATTTGCCCATTCTCCTAAGGAACAGTGGTACACGGTGGCTCCAGGGAAGAGGTCAAGGAGAGGAAAAACAAGATCATAAAACGTGGTGAGAGACACGAGATCCCAGGGCAGGGCGAGACAAACCAAACCCCAAGGCGGGGTGAAAGACCAGAGACCCTAAGGCAGGGTGAGAGAAACCAGGCCCCAAGGTGGCAGTGGCAGAGCCAGGTTTTGATGCCAGGGGAGCGAAGTGCTTCTCAGGGGGCACTGTTCCGGTCGGTCCGGTCACTTCCATTTCCTTACTTTTTGCGGGTAAGACTAGGAACTGTTGATAGGGAGGCGTACTTTTTCATGCATTATGCCTGTCTTTTGCAGCATTTATTTGTTCAATTATAAATTAAAACAATTACTATAATGTGTATGTTATAGTATCTGGTTACATATGTAACAGATTGCATACCATTTCATTTTTGCACGTTTCGCTAGCACAAATTACATTTGCGCTCACATAACGTTATCATAAGCAGACTCCTATGTTAAAGCTGGTAAGAGAGCTCAGTGGATTGACCACTGGCTGCTGCGATCTGTGGGTCACCAGTTCGAATCTCAACAAGGCCAACTCAGCCTTTCATCTTTCCGGAGGTTGATAAATCGGTACCAACTTCAGTTGTGTGATATTGTATATAAATATACAATATAAGTTCCATGCAAGCGCTATATAAGTAGCACACATCATCAATACATTGGTGAAAACACACATGAATGAGCCCTGCAAAATGTACTATAAAGCAATTCTGCAGCATTGTGTGCCCCACTTCCTGCATCATTGCCACAAAAATTGGGGCATGTAAAATGTCAACTTCAAACAGCTTCAGAGGTTCAATATAATATTCACCACAAGTCAAACCAAAAAAGGGAGGGACTGACTGTTAAAACAATCGTTAACATTTTACAAGCGACTAAGTGAGCACTTATTTAGGTCGAAGAGAGAATGTGCTCTGACATGTTTAGAAATATCAATGCACTTTTTTGGAAGTGGTACCGGACTGAAGTTTTCCTGCCAACGCAAGACATTATTATTAGGGTCAACAGATTGCTGATGAGTATCATGCATGAACCTGCCCCAAACCGTGCCTCATATTATGCAGTCTTCGCTATCACAATTACTGTTTGTGTTGTACTTTATGTCGAGTCTTGCCCTTTACAGCATACAGGACATTTTGTGACCTCCCTGCAAGCACAGTGCTGAATGCAATTGCGCTGTACCCAGTCTTATTAAATCTGCTCCCTAGGAACCGATTCAATACAAAGTGTCATCTGGCACAGAGCGCTAATGCGCCATTGGTTGCTGTGCGAGCACTCATATGCGGGAATTCTATTAAGCAAATGCTCGTCTGTACAGCCCCCTGTGCAGAGCGCTTAAGGCCTCTTATGTACCAGTATCATGACGACGGTCATGGTTCCCTCATTACCATTGACTCATAGCTATGGTAATAAGGGAAGTGCTCCTCAAAGAATGCTGCAGGATGTTTACAAATAACATAATGAAGACATTTGTTTATGCCACTGTTTTGATGGCTTAAAGCAGCAGTAATTGGGGCACAGTGAAAACGCACACCAAGCACTTAAAAAAAAAAAACAGTCTCACTCATATAAAAAACGAACAAATATTTGCTGGTGCCTTCTGGAGGGGGAATAGTTCAAGTTCAATAACGGAAGTGATAGAATGTTATCAGTGACCTTTTAATTATATTTTAACATCTTTCCGTTGTACTTTGGTGGCTAGGAAAGTTTTGTGGTGCCATGGACACAGATCACAGATGGCCACTGTTTTGATCTGTGTACAGGGAACATGTCCCCTTCAACACAGATATAAATGGAACCAAACAGAAACTTGCTATGAAACTCCTTCAGATATGACCCAAAAGAAAATTATGATGGGTTGAATGCAAATAATATATATACATATTTATTTATTCTAATATGTTTATTTTAAACCAAGGCAGGGTGGTAACAATACAAGTTTTCGTCAAAGCATGTTATACATCATGTCGAAATCTCACTTCCTCTCTTCCCCCTCTGATCGCCAGACCGGGCCGGGGTTTCAGAAGTCCAAGTTTTCCATTCCTGCTTTACCTCTCCCCCGCTCCCTCCCGAAGTGTGCCCCCATTGTCCAGGACCCTCCCGGCCTGTTGGGGTTTGTAAATCAAGGCTGGAAATTTCAGGTTGTAGTCAAGTAATGGGCCCCAAATGTTCTGGAAATGGTGGAGACCTGCCCTGGCCGCTGTTACTTTCTCTGCGATTAATACATCCCATATTTTCACCCACCAAAGGGACAAGAGAGGACCGTCCGTGGATTTCCATGAACGGGCAACCACTATTCTTCCTGCCAAAAGGCATTGGGTCAGTAGCTTAGTCTTGGCTCCGGACCGTGGATAGATCCCAGGGACAGTGGTGCCCAGGAGGATGGGCTCGGGCTCTAGTGGAAGCGCCGTCTGGGTGATTCCCTTCCTTGGTGGCTAGACATTGCTTCCAGAATGGTTGGAACTTTTGGCACATTCACCACATGTGGAAAAAAGATCCCGGATGACCGCTTTGTCTCCAGCAAGCAGGGTCGAGTGCCCGGTTCATATGGTGGAGCCTCTGGGGGGGGGTAGTACCAGCACAGCAAGAATTTGTAGGCACATTCCCTTTTAGTGACGCAGGCAAATGATGAAGGGGCGCGTGTCCACATGTCCACCCAAGTCTGATCCTCCACAGGGTGGCCTGGGTCTGCCTCCCATTGTGACATGCATCAAGTTTTTGAGGCGAGGAAGTCTCCCTGGAAGCGTCTGTATAAAGTGGACCTCGGGTCGGGAGATCTTTGAGAGTCCGTTCGAGGGCCGTAGGGGTGCGAGTTGCTGCTTGGCGGGTTTGTGGTTGGGAGCACCAGTGACGAAGCTGGATGTAGGAGAAACTGTCTTTTTCCTGAAGCCAGAAGGCATCATTATATTGTTCGAAGGTACGGGGCAGTCCTCCCTCAAAAAGCTGTCCCAGAGTCTCCAGGCCCCCTGTAATCCAGGTTTTGAATTTCTGGGGATTTGCACTGGGTGAAAAAGCTGGGTTAAGGAACACCGGGGATGAGGGGCTCAGTCCTTTTGGGATACCCTTCTGCTTCAGGGCCCTGTCCCAAGTGTGTATAGTGTGCCTGGTGGATGACAGTAGTCCCTCCCATTGCTGCTACATTGCAGGTGAGATGTTGCGCTCACCTGGTATCCACGGGGACGCCACCCAGCCCTGGTTGGATGATTTTCACTCTCAAACCCTCTCCCGGTCCCTTGGTAAGGCCTCTGGTTAAAGATGGGTCTGCAATATAGGAGAGATGGATTCAATACCAGATTGTCTTTGTTTTCCCTCCTCCCTTGCCCTCAACTCCTTCCTCCCCCTTGGGCCCTCTCCTCACCTTAATATTGTAAAAGGTAGATTCTCTGCCCTGCTCCTCGTGGCAAGGGCGCGTAGATGTGGGGGGCGAGCAGCGAGCAAGTTACTTTACTGGTGCAAGCCCCCCCTGTGGGAATCCAGGCCTGCTGCGACTCTGTAGGTTTGCTGCTTTACAGTGTTTACATGCAGTTCTTATGTTCCTCTTAGTTCGAATAATAATGTCTTGCTTCTTTCCTTTTAGGTATGGAAAGGTATTTTGGTGTTGTCATGCAGTTTGAAGATGAGCATGGGCCGGTAGGCGAAAGCACGGTGTGTGCGATGCTGTCCGGTGAGTAATGCGTGATGCGCGACGCTGTTCCGCCTTTTATATTGTTAACCTGTGTCTTTTCTCTCCTTGCAGGTTGCAATGTTCTCGCTGAGCGCCGTGATGTTCCAGCAATGATACTGACCAGGAGATGACTACCCAGGTAAAAGTTGTGTGGCTTTCTTCATTCGGGAGGAAATGTGAGTAAACGCTTACTAATGCTGTCTTTCTTTCTCCTCTTTCCAGGTTATGGTATTCCAGGATGCATACGGTGCCGGATGATGGAGTTCGTACCTTCAGATGAGTGGAACTGAAGTCGGCGATGGATTGAAGACAGGATACTGTTCCAGGTAAGTTTCGTAGTGTTCTTTCTCTCTCTGCAGGTCCTTGGTTTCAGGTAAACTGGCATCAAAGAAATGGACACGTTGAGCGTTACGCTGCCCACAGCAGAATAACGCAAAGCATGTTCTGCTGTTTGGGTACGGTTTAAATTGTCTCAGGTAAAATAGTCCAGGTAAAATAGTCCCAGGCCTGCCACACCCAAAGTAGTCCAGGTAAAGTAGTCCCAGGCCTGCCACACCCAAAAGACTAGACTGCATAGCTCAGTTGCTTGTAACTGAGCTATGTGTGTGCCTCCATGTTGGCTCAACACCCCCCCGCCCCCAGTTAAATAGTCCCAAGTAAATAGTCCCATTCTAATGTTGGTCTTCATGATAGTTATGAGCCTGGCGCCAAAGGCGCCAGGACTTACTCCAAGAGAGTCTTGGATGAGGTTTTAAGGCCTTTGACCTGGCCCTTAGTGGAAAGCTGACCTCCCAGTGAGGGCGAGAGGCAAAGGTCATGACAGATGTGTGGAAGAAGGCACGGGGAGAGATAGGCGTGATTGTTCAAGCTCCACCAATCTAGGGCGACCAGTGGATACCTGCCATGCCTGGGGGCACGCCAGTTGTGCTGCCATATGGTATCTCTGCAGGTCAGGGACCCCCAGACCGCCTAGTCTTGCATTACCTAGCATTGTTTTTTGAGGGATCCTAGGATTTTTCCCCCCTCCAGATGAATCGTAGCATTTGCCTCTGCAGGTTGCGGAAGGCGGGTGTCGGGATTGTAACAGGGAGGGATGAGCACGCATACAGGAATCTGGGGAGGAGGTTCATTTTGCAGGCAGTGATGCGGCCCATTAGTGATATTTCTTGGGACGTCCAGCGCTTCAGGTCGTCTTCCAGTTCTTTAAAGAGTGGGGGGAACTGTACGTGATAAAAGTCCCTCGGGTTTGAGGGACTTGGATTCCCAGATAGGGGATTGCCTTCGTCTTCCATTGAATAGGACAAATCGGGATCAAGGCTTCCCGTTACGCTGGGGCTATGCCTATCCCCAGAGCCGCAGACTTTTCAAAATTGATGGAAAAGCCAGTGACCCTTCCGTAGCCATCTATTTCGGCTGGGGCGTGTGTCAGTGAGGAGCAGGGCTCTGAGATGGTGAGCAGGACGTTGTCTGCGTACAGGGCGGTTTTATGTTGTGAGGGGCCCACCTGGAGAACCTTGATAAGGTTATACAGCCTGATTCTTTGGGCGAAAGGTTCCATGTTCAATGCAAATAGAAGCGGGGATAGCGGAAATCCTTGCCTAGTTCCGCAGGTCAGGAAGATTGGATTGGAGAGGGTGCCATTGATCCTAAGGAGGGTCTTTGGTGACTTATAGTTAGCCAGGACCATGGCTTGGAACTCCGGCCCAAACCCAAAGGCTTCTAAGGTGAGCTTCATAAAGGTCCAGTCCACCTTGTCAAACCCTTTAGTAGCGTCGATGTCCATAAGTACTAGTCACTGGGAGTCCTGGGCGGCCAGGTCCACCAAGTCCAGAGCTCTACGGATGTTATCGCCTGTGGATCTGTTCTTAATAAACCCGGTCTGGTCAGGATGGATTATATCGGCAATATGTGAGATAGGTGTGTCGCAAGAATCTTAAAGTAGATGTTGGCATCAATGTTCAGCAGGGCGATTGGTCTGTAAGAAGCAGGGTTCCTCGGTCCCCCCCAGGTCTGGGTAGGAGGACGGTGATTGATTCTTGCATGGAGGGGGTTACAGCGCCCGTGTCCCTAAAGGAGTTAAAGAGCTTCACTAGAGGAGTGAGCAGTTGGGGCCTAAAGGTCTTGTAGAATCTGGTGAAATATCCATTGGGGCCAGGACCTCGGGAATTAAGGGATTTTATGGCTTCCTCTACCTCCTCACCTGAGTTTGGAGCGTCCAGGATGTCTCGGGTTGAGTCTCGCAGCTGGGGAAGTGCTGCTTTCTGCAGGTATTCTGTCTGCTCCTTCAGGTCTCGTGGTGGTGCGGTCATCATCTGTGCCAGGTGGTTCGCTGACAGCCGTAGTTTTTCCGGTTCGGTGTATTGTATTCTGCCCTGTGGGGCTCGTAGTCCAATGATTGTGTTGCTCCTCTTTATTTTGGCAAGTTTAGCCACCAGTAATTTGTTCATTTTATTATTCTTTGCATAGTAGAATTGCTTGGCTTTCGCCAGTATTTGGGCTCTGTGCTCGAGGTAGTGGGCCTCGATCTTTTTCCGAGCAGTACGGATAGCTTGTTGTGTTTTTCGGGACCAGCCCTTCTCCTTGTGAGTCTCTTCTGCTTTCCGGAGTGCTTCCTCAGGGATGAGGCGGGTTTGTCGCCTGCTCCTGTGGAATGCCACTCCTTGGGCTATCAACTCTCCTCGAATTACAGCTTTCATAGCGTCCCAGGTGTTTGCAGGGGAGGTATCTTCACTAGGGTTTTCTTCGAAGAAGTTCTTAATTGATGTCGCTATTGCGTCTCTTAGCGGCATCTTAGCGTATCGGATCGTACAGAGTCCATCTCCGTTGGGCGGTGGGAGTTGGCTCGTGTACTCGGATCTCCAGGGTTACCGGGGCGTGGTCGGATAAGATCCTTGATCCTATAGACACCTCGTTGGTGTAGGCGAGCACTTGGGGGGAAGTCAAGAGGAGATCGATTCTTGAGAAAGTTCTATGGACATAGGAATACAAGGAGAAATCTCTCTCTGAGGGGTGAAGCACCCGCCATGAGTCCACCACCTCTAGGGACCTAAATAGGCATAGAAGTCCAAGTGCCAGAGTAAAGTCTCCAGGGGAGGGAGGGTGCAATCTGTCTTTTGAGGGGTCTGGAACGCCATTGAAGTCCCCCCAATTACCGTTTGGCCCTCTATAAAGGGAGAAAAAGTGGCGCCCAGAGTCTCACAGAAGGCAACTTGTCCCATGTTGGGGGCATGCACCGAGATGAAGGAATACAACTGTTTCAGCAATAGGCATTTCACCACCACAAATCGACCGGCTGGGCATAGTTTTGTTTCCAATATCTGGGGGTTTAGCCCCTTCCCAAAGAGAACCGCTGTGCCCCCTCTCTTGGTGCCGCCTGAGGCAAAGAGTTGCCTTGTAAAGTGCTGCAAGCGTAGGTGCCCAAAGTCTGCTGGTAATAGGTGAGTTTCCTGGAGCAGGACCACCGCTGCATCTTCTTCTTGGAGCTTTTGTAAGATCGATTTGCACTTGGCGGGGGATGTTAAGGGAAACAAATCTCGGGGTATGATGTTCCCGGACGGGAAGTGAGGCCGCTGCTGGATTTGAATGGGTGAGTGGGATGAGTGTGGATCAGCCATTGTTTTGGAGAATCTGTAGCTGCTTACCATCCTTCTCTTGAAATTTTCTCCCAGGCCTCCAACGGGAGGGCTGAGCTTTAACCAAAAGGGGTGGGGGCGGGGCCGATTTTGTGGGTCTGGCACCACCCCTTGCCAACTGGGCCAAATAACCGTTTTCAGCCAACATGGCTGGAACTAGGAACAAACGGTGTGTATCATTCCAAGGACTCATGGGTGAATTGTACCTTGGAAATGGGCAGGGACCGTGGGGGGGGGGCCGCTGCCATGAGTGTGAAGGTTCATCTGTTTTCTCGTGGGCGGCAACGCTCTGTCGGGCGGAAAAAGGTTTTCGAGCCAAGAGGAAGAGCAGAGTTGTGCCAAATGGGGTTATAGGCGGGCAAGGGGCCTCGAGGTATAAGTTTCAGGCCTCCAGCATCTCGGCATTTGACGCTCCTGCCCATGTGCCTCTTTTTTTTGCTAATTCATCTCTTCTTCCTGTATCTTGGGACTCTCGACCATGGAGTCTGCTTCACTTTTAGTGGGGATGTAGGTTCTTTATCAACAGTGTTTTCCGAAGCTGGAGGCGTAGAGACCCCGGGTGAAGTTGGGTGCCTGATCTTTTCTGCATCCTCAAGGTGGCTGATCTTCCATAGGGTGCCTTTGTAGGTGAACTGTAGGGCTGTCGGGAAGAGCCCCCTATATCGGATCTGATGGTCCTGAAGGAAGAGAGTCAAGGGTCAGAGGGTCCTCCTCTTTTGAAGCGTGAGAAGAGAGAGGTCTTGGTAGATCTGGAGGGGAGACCCCTGAAAGGTTAGTTCAACTCGGGTTCGACTAATTGTCGAGATGGCTTCCTTCGTGGCGAAAACGTGCACCCTGGTTATAACATTGGGGGGCGCGGGCGCACCCTATGGGTGCGGTCTAGAAGGAGCTGAGATTTGTCCAGCTGGGGAAGCAAGGACTGGAAGAGGTCTCCCACGTATTCCGCCAGCTTTTTGTCTGGGACTGGGGTTGGAATCCCCCGGATCGGCAGGTTATTGCGTCAGGCTCTATTTTCAAGGTCTTCCTGTTTAAATTCCAGGATTTCACATTTGTCTTGTAGGAATCTGATCGAGCGTTGGATTTCACCTAGGGCGGCCGTGTGGTCTTGGGCTCGGTCCTCGAACTCCCCCAGTCTTTGTTCTGACTCCGTCACCCTTTGGTCTGTGTATTCTAGTTTTGTGGTAAGTTCGGTCATGCAAGACCTGAATTAGGATTTAATGTCAGCCATGAAAGCCAGTTTGTTGTTCCTGGTCGCGAAGGTCCCCCTGTCTTCCGGGGCCTTCTGCGGAGTAAGGTTGGGGGGGATCTTGTTTCTTTACTTTGTCAAACGATGATAACATTGTGGCAATGTCCGAGTTCTTACTGGATTTTAACTGCTTGGCCATGGTGTCCTCTATAGATGGAGGGGGAGGTACAGCGACTCCGGAAAAGGACAGGGTAAGTAGGCTATTGTCCAGGTTTTTGATTTTAGGTGACCAGCTTATGTGTGGCTTCACTGGCTTCAGGTACAATTCTATAGTTAGTGTGGGTGAAGGGGCTGCTCGTGGAGGAGAAGACTCTCACTTCTTTGGATTGTGGGTGAGGACGAGGTGCCCCCTTGGACCAGCGGAGAGGGAGGGGGAGCTGGTGTGTGGGCCGCGCACCCAGTAAATGATTGAGAGGGGGGGGCAGAGCCACTGTTTGGACGAGGCAGGGGGAAGTATTGGTCCCAAATGGAGCTTCCCACAGTGCGTTTGTGTGCGCTGACTTTGCAATACCTGGCGAGGGATTCCAGTGCTAGTGAGAGTCCCCTTGACAATTCTGTAGCACGGCACCATGCTGTGTTGGGTCACTGGGTCCCCCTGGGAGGAGCCTGGGCAGTTTTTACCCCAAGCGGTTGAACGGTACACTCAACGTGTGTAGATGAAGGCCGACGTAAGAGGGGGTTCCTCTCCTTCCCTCCCAAGTCTGCGACTCCAGTTCCCCTTTTGTCAAGCCCCCCCTCTCCGGGGCCGAGAATGGCCTCAAGCGGACCTCAGGATCATGCCCAATCTTCGTGACCCTGGCTCCAGTACTGCCATGTCTCACCCTGGAAATGCGGGTGGGGTTACCCCACCAATGGCACCTTGAGATGGCTGGGGAGCCCCAGGGATAGGAGCGAGGCCCAGAGGACGGTGCAGCTTCCCGAGTGAAGAGGGGAGAGAGCCAGAGCACCTAAGTTCCTAAGCCTCCGCCAGGGGGTCGTAAGATAATGATTTCTGGACAGAGCTTCACCACAAGTGCCCGGGAGTCCTCTCAGCACTCCCCTCCGCCGGTACGGGACCCGGGCCACACCACCGCCAGAAGTTGAACTCCCCTCTTCAGAGAGGGTTGAAGAAGCGACGGCGACCCGGATGGGTCCGGTGGGCGGTCTGTGGGAGGCCGATGATCTTGCCTAGGGGAAGTTCGGGGAGTCCACTAAGGCTGCCGGCGGGGACCATCTGCTGATGTCTTTTGGTATCGGGGTGCCCTCCCGAGCTCCCGCTGTTTGAGCCCTTTGCCTTCCAAAGCGCCACTAGAAACCCTGTCAGAGCTCCCGGTCCCGAGGTCGCGGGCCTCCGACTCGGGGCACAGGCGCAGGCGGGGGCAGGAGGATGCTGCAGGGCGGCTCCGTGGCTCCTTTCCTCAAGTGCTCAGCAAGGTATGTCCTTTGGAGCGGGGTGTTGTTGGTAGCACTCGGGGGCACACCGTCGATGGGGCTTCACAGTGTGGGTAAACAAAGCCGAAGTCTCATCTGACCCCCCCCCCCTATCCCGCAGGGGTCCTCGGGCTTTGCGGTCCCGCCCGCCATCTTGGATTATACGGCAGAGGGGCAGCGGAGTAGATCAAGCTCATATTTCGCCTTCCGAGGGTCTCAGGCCCCTAAAAATGCACTGAATCGCCGGAACCACATTAAAATATGAAATTCAGCGGGCATCCCACGGAGGCCATTAGGAGAGCGACCGGAGGCCATGCCCCTTTCTTGCATATTTTAAATGAGTGGGTTATGTTCCTCGCCTCGGGTGTGTACTGTTTCACATTAGTTCTTTTTAAGACTTCTTGGCAACTATACTCCTCTCCCTCTGGATAACCTTCACCTTTCCACTCTGTACCAACAACCAAATAATGACCAACAGGTAGTCTCATTTTTATCTGGCTTGGCTTTGATATTGTATGTTTTTTATCACCTGAGGATCTGTACTTCATAGCACATAAGCAGCCAGTCTCCCAATCATTAAGCCCCTCAAATGTCCCCCTCTTACCTTGAGTACCGTTTGTTGTATAGATATTGCTGATTTGTAAACACTCTTGGCTTGGGTATTGCTTGTAAGCTTTTAAATCATTTACAGTTTTTCCATGGGTTCATGGGCCTTCCACACACTCATGCGCATATTTATACAGTCATTTAATTTCAGTAAGCACCACTTTATTGTTTTTTTTTAGTTCGGTATTCAAAATCAATGCTAGTGTTGCTTTCACTCACTCACAAGTGAAGCAGCCTGCTGTGAACACGCATACAGCGTTTCAGCACTCCAGAGTCACTGGTAAACTGTGAACTCACTGGGTAAGTCACTCGATTACGCTCTGCTCAGTGCTCGCAGGTCTTGAGTACTTGTGGCTTCTCGCGGTCGGGCAGACTTTGGTCCTCCTCCGCTCACGCCAGCGATTAATGAAGCCTCTGCTGCTCCGGAGAGGGTCAGGTGCAACCCAGCCTCCTGAAACTTCCAAAGAGGGAACATTTCCCACGCAACTGCTGCCTTCCGCTGCACAAACTCTGCACAACGAAAGTTTACCAGGCAAGCGTCTCCTCTTCACGCTTCCTGCTGCATGACCTCTGCAACAGGGAGAGTCATGGGCTAAGACTCACAGGACCCGTTCCGGCTTCTGGCGTTTCCGTGGTCCCGGCGCTTTCTCTCGCCACAGACTTCACTCTCTGCTCCTCTCCTCTCTTTCCGCTTCTCTAATACATACAGCTGGGGGTGCTTTGGAAGCCTCTTAGTTAACTTCACTGTAGTGTTCCTCTGCATACCTCTTCCTCATCTCAGTACTTGAAGTCCCTAGCTAGAAAGTTAGGTTTTCTAACTCATTCTACTTTGCAACAAGTCATCAAAAAATTAGCGTTTTGAGGAAAGTTAAACAGGGGAGCGTGCCCTTCATCGTGACCTGCTTCCTCCCCCATGTGATCCTCCCGCAGAACACTGCCCCCAGGGTCGGGATCAGGTAGCGTCTGCCTTTCCCATGCCACATGAGGAAAGTCCCAGGCCAAGGTTTCAGGGGGAATCGTTACTGATTCATCACACTTAGTACATAAACAGAGGCAGACCTGAAGATAATTCTCAGAGAAGTCATTTTTATTGGCTGGATCCTAAAAGGAAACTTGGATTCTACGTGGCTAGAATTGCAACGTGTTTTCAGGATAACCAGTTGGACCCAGAAAAGGGAAACCAGTCTCCAAATAAGGTGGATCATTTTGTGTATCAAATCTTGCTATGATTTTGCTAAAAAGGAGCTCTGATTTGGCCTTAAAGGGGTAGTTCGGTCAGAAATGTTATTGGCCCAATCGATTGAGCATGTATCTTAGAGTATACATCAATCATTCTTAAAATAATTTCCAATGCAATTTACCTGAGTTTTTCTCACTTTAACACATGCGAAAACGACAGGTCAGGTACCGCCATCTTGTGCTAATCTTATCCATTGATCCATCGCCCTAAGTTCAAGTGTCCTCGCGACACTAATACATATCACCCACCCCTAACGCTGACATCACTAGTTGCTCACTATGAGCTCCACCTATTTTAACGATGTTAGTGGGCAGCGTAGCCAAATATACACTGTCATCACCAACGTCATAACGTTATCTAGCGCAGAACCAGGAACATAAACGCACACATCCACAACAGATGCAAAGCTTTTCTTTCTTTTCACAAAAATGATAAAAAACAAGTTTATTTTGAAGAAAACAGCAATATTTGGGAGCGTAACAAGTACTTGTAATTTTGACATAACACTGAAAAGAGATAATTAAGGTCTTACCTAGTGAACATTGCATGGCTCTCATTTTTTGTTTAACTGTGAACAGTGATCTTTTAATTCTGATTCCATTCATTGATTGATTTATCCCAGTCTTTGCATTCTTCAAAGAAAGTTATTATCTTCCATCCACAATTTATGATCGACGCACATGGCTTTCCATTACAGAGAAGAAATGAGTGGTTTAAATTTCAAATGCAACACTTTCACATCCGCACGTTTTCAGAACCTATAGGCTGCCATGTTGCTCCTTATCACTGCAACCGCAAAAGGATAGATTGGTGACTGGCGATCGTACCAGATAATGGTTATCACAGTTAATTTGTTTATGATTATTGCCCAATTAGAGTTGAAGAAGCCGTCGACAGGTTAACTGTACCCATGACAAGCACACATCAGTCTAATAAAATCGAGAATGCAAAAATATATTTCAGTACTCAATTTATAATTGTATATCCACAGTACATATTTATGTTAGCTATCAATTTATGTTACAATTAACATGTACAATGTATATTATTTGCATCAAATTGAACATTCACCTGTCACGTTAATCATGTAGCATACAGCCCACTTGCCATCCTCACTTGCATAAATATTATTTAAAACTTTGCTTACATTGTGCCTTGTGTTTTCATTCTCCCTGTCTGACTATTGACCAACCACTTTGTAAGACAGTTCTCAGTAATAGAAGCTTAACTTTCCTATGTAAGCTTTCAATATAGTGAATCGTATCACTTCTTTGTGGATATTAGACACATTTTGGCCTTCAAATTGTTAATGTGGGGGATTCGAGGACAAATAACAATTCAACTCTTCATCCAGCGTTCACAGCGTCTCAGAGAGAGTTTCGTTTTGGGAACACATGCCACAAAAATGAACAATATTAATGGCAAGCTGTGCAGTGAAAAGCAATGACATATTTCAAGTATCCCACATATGAAAATATTTAGTTCCATTTGAACTGTATCAATGCGCCTGGTCCCACAACATTTATGTATTCTTTCAAAGATGACCCTGAGGGAGTTGCAGACAGACTCAGATTTCCCTATACTTCACGAGGGCAATGCCTAAAAAATGAAAGCCAAATTAATAGTGGGGGCAGTTCTTTTGGCCAAAGGGGGCCTCTTATTTTCTGGAAAATACAGAATTTGAATACAAAAGTGGTGGGTTAATATATAGAGACTGCACGGACGGACCGGAAAGGAGTCTGGTGGGGACAGTTTCCCACCAGGCTCGGTGGATTGTTACAGAAGGGCAACACGTGTAATGGGCAACAATTAAAAGAAAACAAAAGTATACAACACTAAAATTACAGCATGCCTAGAATGAGTGCAGTTTTGAAAGGCTCACTGGCTTCTGTGTATATCTATTCCAGGAATTATATTGATTTCTGTATTGATGCATGCATGCCTGGTTGTCCTCCACATGTGGGCCTAGACAGTAAGATGTAAATGTGCAAAGGCCACATGCGCAGGTTCATAGTGCACGTTGGCAAGACATATTCCTTCACTCGTTATTTCAATGTTGGCTAACACTGTGGCACATACACCTTTGCTCAATTGCTATCTGCAGCCAATTATCATGATTCCTACTTTCCAGCGAGGTTAGACTTCATTTATTTCATTTATTTATTTATTGGTTATTTTTAAACAGCCTATACAAAATATTTTGTTTCAAGCGCCCCAAGACACAAAAGGTGGGGGAATATAGAAGACAAAACCAATACTGGTTCTACTAGGCCTTGTGTCATTCGGATCATGCAAAAGTAGTAACAAGAAGTGCAGTGGGAGAAGGAGTTGGCGGGGGGAGGTGTAGGTCATGGCAGAAGGGAAAATGCTAGGGTGGGAGAGTGGTGCAGGACAAGAGGGGGTATACAAGTGCAGGGGGAAGAGGGTCAATGTGCCTAGGCAATTACTAAGGGGAGGCCAGGTGGGCAAGTGCCAGGGGAAGCAGAGAGTGAGGACCACATGCAAAGCATGAGGACAGGGGTGGACCAGGCTCGGTAGTGATGCACACCTGCCAGGCTTGTCATGGGAAAGGGGCCCGGAAGGGCAAGTGCAGGTTGTGGGAGCAGGAAGAGAGGGTGCCGGGGTATACTGGGTAAGGAGGGCATTAGCAGGGAGGTGATTAATGGTGATGTATACACAAATCAAAGAAAAATTGAAATGTTAAGGTATATCTAGTGACATTGCTTCACAATCAGTAATTAATTAAAAATACATTATTTAAAAATTACATCTCAAGTGACATACTATTCTGTTTATTGTACAATGGATACAGTTTCCAGACACTTTGCAAAAGCTTGAAAGTTGCTTTTTTAAACATTGTGAAGCGAGCCACACATCATTTGAATCTTGAAGTTAACCTTTCAACAAGTTTTTTTGCAATGTTCCGTGGCATAGACTGGGCCCTGAAAATAAAATCTGGATCAATTCCATGCGTTTGCATGGCCAGCACATGCAATATCAGATCTTTCACAATTATAAAACCCATCTGCTGGAAGATTGGCTTTGCCACCCACTGTTTGCTTCTAAACTCCTTGTTGTAACGAGGCATCCCGAAAATTACTGCAGTTTTTGCTTTTCCCTTCCAACGTTCTCGTTATGTGCAAGTACAGTCAGTCTTGTTCCAGCCTCCATACTGTCTATGCCAAAATGCAACCTTTTAAGCCTCTACTTTCGGCACATACTATGGAACACCTCCAAATCCCCAGTGTGGCCAAACCCAGAGAGTCCTTTCATGTCTCTTGATAGCGTTTTGTCTTACACAGTCTTCTCAAGTGCTGTGTGAGGAGGGGAGCCTGGAACCAACCACCTTTTCTTATGTTCGTGCTCTTGCTCCTTGCTCAATGGTCCATGTGCACATTCGTGGATATTTTTGTTTTCTTTCCAAGAGTGTATTTTAGAACAGTGGTGCATCAATGAACGACATTTTTCAAGCAGAATATCTACAGTTCCATCACAAGTTTTGGAGCTTCACCAAAGATGGTTCTGATAGACTGTGACCAATTTAAAATGCTTTCAGTAGCCTTTTTTTCCAGCAGCTGTAATTTCGAAATTGATTTTTCGACGTGCAATACATCATATTGATGACTGGGAACTGCTCTTGCATGGCCTTGGCTATTGAAACGTGCCTGTGAGTGGCTATCAGGTCTTTTTGCATTACTCTGGATTGCAGAAGTCGAATGGATTTAATAAAACCATATTTTTATTTTTCCATGGCAACAGAAGATGTACATTCAGATACTTGCACAACAACTGAATTCCCTATTTTTTTGGTTTCCATGTCTTGGAAGTGGTAAGTGCAGTATTTAGCAGAAAAACCTGGACTGTCACACTGTCCATTACAGCAAATGTGAGGAACCAGAAGGTGTCACACCCACTAGTCCCCATGGATCTGTCATCCAGGTGGGCAGGACACGGCCATCGCTATTGGATCCAGTTCCTGGGGGTGGACCAGTGCGGGAGGATCACCTGGGTGAGGGATCTTCGGGGAGAGTGAGTGGGATGCCGGAGGGTGTGACTCGGTATCCCCTTCCCTGTAACACCTTTACCCCATCCTACCAGGTAGGATATTTAGGAACTATACCCCCCCCCCTTTTACAACATGAACACTTTCTCACGGACAGCCCACTATGAGAGAAAACAGACTGACATCCGAGCAGTATACCTAATGTGTCCCAATCCAATGGTCAGGCAAGGTCAGGCAATTACTGACCATCACAGACACCTGACTTCCATTATGCTTTCCCACATGGATAAAAGGCGGGGCTTTGGAGCACACTATGAGCGAGGCTAAACACACAAGGAAACAGCAGTTTCGAGATGGCAGCTGAGCGAGAGAGAAAAGACGGCAAAACCAAAGGGGATCTCAAGGAGGGAAATTCCCTTGACCTTTTCGACAAGGAACCGTTACTTTCCAGAAACCTCGAGAATAGAAAGCATAAGACAAGGAAGCAAGGCTGAAGAATCATGCATTGTGTGTCGGAGATATCCGGGGCCCTCCCGTGTCAATAATCAAGGTGGGGAGAATTACCAGGCGCCGTGGTACCATCCTTGGCTCCAAGAACAAAGCAGCATCAGTGAAATCAACACAGCCAGTGAGTTGGGGAGACCGATACAAGACCTGTCTGTGTTGAAGCCAAGTTTGCAAGCAACAACATTGTATGGCGAGCACTGGAACAAACATTGTTGAAACGCAAGTAAAGTTGAACTGACAATGAGTGATTGGACTTTAAAAGAAAGATACGGCCACTAAGGGGCGTGGACGGCGATGGCCGTCTGATCCACAGCTCCCGACCCAGCGGTGTTCCAAGAGATGATTATGAGCATTTCCCTACTCTTCACCAACGTGAACATGACAGAGACGGTGTGGTGAAACGTGGAGGCAATCGATAATCCACTAAGAAAAGACTTGAGGAGCGATTGTAAGGAGAACCGGTGGACGACGAAAGAGTGCTCCCCTCTGCCACTCAGCGCGGGAAGAAGAGGCCTGGAATAGAGGAACACCAACATGCTAACTATAAGGTCAATGGCGGCGATCCGTTGAAAAGACTTTAACAAAGAGATTCGGTTGACCCCCCTAGAGAGCAACAAGCAGCCAAGGGACCCGAGGTGAGGTCTGTGATGGTGTGCCCCCCGACAGCGAAAGGGGGTGAGGGGCAGCGAGGAGAGCAGCAGAGGTGGGGGTGAGGAGGCTGGGTCGGACCCTTTTACCGTCCCGGCTCACTGAGCCCGCGGGCGTGTTCCCCGCAGCCCTGGTGAGCACGCCTAGCAGCGGCGGTCGACCCCGAGAAGGACCCGGGTGCTATCGAGTAGCCAGCCGCCCCATTGCAGGAGGAGGAAAGTCACAGGAACGAAGAGGGCTGGGGCAGCCCCGGCGGTCCCCGGGATCCTCGATCTTATGCCCCGTCCCAATAGCCGGCAGAGAGTGGGATCCAGAAGATGCCTCAACAGCAAGAAGGAGGGACAAATTGGGAGCCTCCCGCTTTCATACACAAGAGAGAGCGGGAGCGAAGCCTGCAAACAATATGCGCCAGGGACCCAGCACGGACCGCCGGACCGCCCCATCTACGCGCCTGCTCTGGGGCAGGGGAAGCCAGGACAGAAGGCCTCCGGGATGCAGCAAGGGGCCGTAATGTGCAGAGGCCCGCACGGAGCCGCAACACCATAAGAAGAGAAGGTAGGAAGCCACCTCCCCGCCAACTCCACGCGCCGCCGCACATTGATCTTGAAACACCCCCAGAAGTGAGAGAAAGCGGGGCGCGCTGGCCCACTAACCCCAATCAGTACAGATAACCGAAGGCGCACCCCCAGCAAGAATTAGAGAAAGGATACCTTCCCCGGGGGGTCCAGGGGTGGCCGAGGACTCCCAAGAGCACTAACACACAGCAGAGCAATGGGGGCCCCTGCACTGCGACCACCCCAGGGGGGAAAAAGGCAGACCGGGGCCTCAGAAAGTCCCCCCAAGGGAGGCCACCATCGACGGGGTAAGCAACCATTAAGGTGCATGGGTGCAAAAAAAATCTGCCCCAGGAACGAGGACCAGCAGGGTTGGCAGGGCATCATAGGGGACAAGCAGGTGAGGCGCAGGGTCACATACAAAGGCAACCTATCGCCAGAACATGATCTAGCTTGGACCTACCTTTAAACCGGAGGAAACCAAGCATAGCGGACATCCGCTGGATCCCGAAAGCAATCATGCCAAGTCCTGCAAGGAAAGGAACATAAGCACGCACTGCGTCACTTGACAATCGGACTGAGCCTGATCCACACAAAAAGAAACCTGGAATCTGCAAAAGAGTCACCAAGGAAGCTCACCCACAACCAAGCCAAGAACTTTAGAAGGGTTGAGCAGGGAAAAAGAAGGCTTACTGGCGCAAGAAGCCTAGACAGGCTACAACAATATAGAAGGGCAGAGACTCCAGACCTAACTACTGCCAAAATGACCTTGGCTGCTACAAAAGACGACATTGCAGGAATCATGGTGGAAATTCCAGCACTGAGGTCTGACATACAAACCTTCATTTCAGAAATCAGGGAAAAGTGGAGTGCATTGAGAACAAGGTGGAGAATCTTGAGCACAACCAAATTATAGATCTAATGGAAATGAAGCTCAATGCCAGGATGACTGAAATAGAAATGAAAGAAGAAGAATTAGCCCTCAAGATGGATGACATGGAAAATACGGAGAGACGATCGAACCTGCGTATAATTGGCCTCAAAGAAACAGATGGGGAGACACCAGCCATGGTTGAAAGAAAAGTTCAAGACATAATAAATCAGCTATTCGCATTGGAAGGGGACAAAACAGTGCGCAAAGAGAGGGCCCACAGAGGAGGTTGGGTGTTTGCAGGGGGCCCACGAATGATAGTAGTGAAGTTCCTAAGCTACAAAGAAAAGACAGAAGTCCTCCTTAAAGCAAAACAGGCACAGGACATCCTATACCAGGACTCTAAACTGAAGGTATTTCAAGATTTATCAAACTTTACTCTGAGCAGGAGGAGAGAGTGCAGGCCTCTCACCACGTGGTTAATGGAAAAAGCGTGAGGTACAGGTGGCGATATCCCTTTGATCTCACTTTTGAGTTTAAAGGAGAGGAATACTGACTGGTGTCCCCTGATGAAGCAAAACAGGTACTGAAACATCTAACAGACCAGGACAACAGAGCCCCTGCTGGGCCGAGTCAGGACCAGGCACCGAAAACTCAAGAAGCTGATAGATCCCAACAATGGCGAAAAAGCTCCAAAGCGGGCAGAAAATATGCCAAACTAAGCCAAGAGTCGCCAACAAAGCCCCCATGAAGACACAGAAAAGAGACGGGTGCCAAAGATCCTAAAAGCACACTCACGTAATGAAGGCAAGGGATTCACATAAGAGGCCACCCGTGAGGGTTGGGTCGCAAACCTAGTGGCCCTCAATTTCAAGAGGGCGTCTCATCCCTTAGGACCTAGTGTTAGGCAGAATAATATACAGTCCCCTTTGGGAACACCACACACAATTAAGACTACAAGAGACAGTACAATTTCACCTTTGGTACAAGCCTGTACTACACAGTTAAACTGGTAGCACTAGAGGAGCAGCCAGACTTATCTCAAGAGTAAGTGAGCAGTACAAATAGTAACACAAAGGACAGCAATTACTATGATTCAGGCAAACACTGACTCAAGGTTTCTAAGTAAAAGAATATATATTTATTTACTCAACAGTTGTATAACATTTCACTATTATAAGCAAGTTAAAAATCACAATCTTAATACACCACACCACTTCCCTTAAATTCCAGACAAGTTAAGCTCACAAAATGAAGTGGGAGCAAAAGGGCACTCCAGCAATTTAAAAGGGAGAGAAAGACAAAGTTATTAGAAATTAAGCCAAACCAACAGCTAAGTACTCAGGGCAACTGAACAAGAGGAACTTCAGTGAGGAGATCAGATAGAAAAGGCTCAAGGCCAAAGTCAATGGGTCAAAAGTCTTTTGCTCAAGATCACACAGTTCAGGGTAGTTCGCGGTAAAGTTCATGGCACGGTTTCCAGGCGAGGTTGGTTGGGAGAAAAGTTAGTTCAAAGAGAAGAGAAGGACAAGCCCTCGGATTGAAGAAAGATTTCAAACACTTTCACCGCGGTTGAATGAAACAGACAACCGGATTTGCCCAGTACCTTAAAACGGAGACAGAGCTGTAGCTGAGGCGGACGTTCCTGGTGGTTCCTGCAGGCTCACGGTTCCTGAAGCGACTGTCTGACTGTCACGAAGTAGGAAGCTGGAGGGTCTTGCGCCACCCAGGGAAGAAGCCAGCAGCAGCGCAAAACAACAAATAAAAGGTGCGCTCCTTAAAACCCAAGCAGGGTCCGACCTTCCTGGCTATCCGGCCCACTGTAGCTCTGTACAGCAAATTCGACCAGAGGAGGGGTCCTGGCTTGAAGTTTGGGCGAACTGGTTGGTCCCACCAGCTCAAGAGAAGAAGTTTCCTGGAGGATCTTCCCTGTCTTTGGATTCTGAAGATTCGGACCTGCAGCAGGGCTTCACCGGGCGGTTCAGTCATTGTAGGGGTCCTCTTCCATCAGTTCCTCGTAGGTTCTTTCGTTCCAGTGGCAACTCTGCCTTTCCAGTCCCAGAGACCTGCTTTTTATGCAGTTTTCCCCCAGTCATACAGCCTGGCTGTCAATCACACAGCAGGGTGGCTGTCCTGGCAAGGACAGTCCCCTCAGCCTATCAAACAGGAGTGCGACTTGGCTTACCAAGGGAACTCGTGGCAGGGGTCCGAAGATCCCTCCCTCACATCCTGCCTACCCAGACTTTAAGGTGCCTTAAGGAGGGTTCTGTGCAGAAGCCCGCGGAAATACAGCAAACAAAGGAATCATCCCCGGTTTGGCACACAGGGAAAAACATGAGAAAGACTTTAACAAAAAGAAATGGCGGATAAACCCAGCCGGAGCCAAAATAAAATGCATTTGGTCAAGCGGGTTTATGTTTGAGGCTAATATAATAGCCTAAAACATTACCACGTTTATATAAGATAATCGCGGTAGAAAAGTTAGGTTAGTTACCACTGCCACCAGCCAAGTCTTGATGTAAAGGGAGCGAAACAAGGCTCCAAGAGGCACAGACAAAAAGGGATAAGAATTAACCCTCTCCAGTGCTCCATGTAAGATGGGGTGTACTGGGTCTATGGTTTAAAGTGACTAAAGTAAAGTTAATGGCAACTTTAGACTTTTCTGGGGGACAGTAGTCATCCCAGAAAATGGAGTCAGTGGGAAGTCTCAAAGACAACCCTGTGTCACTGCACTGAAGGTGCTGTGTAACACACATGTAAAATAGGAGGCCCTGGAGTAGGTGAGGCTCCAGTGCTCAAGATCACACAAAAAGTGAAAACACACACTGCAAAAACACACGTAAGAGAGGAAAAAAGGTTCACACTGTTAGGCAGAATCCTGTGCAGTGCCCTTAGGGACCACTACACACAATTAAGACTACTGGTGGCAATACAAGTTTTACCTTTGGTACAAGCCTGTACTACTATGTTAAAGTGGTAGCAGTAGCGGAGCAGCCAGGCTTATCTCAAGAGTATATGAGCAGTAGCAGAGATTACACAAAGGGACCACAATTACTGTGACTCAAGCAAACACTGACTCAAGGTTTCAGGTAAAAAAATATAAGCACATTTATTTTTAAACCATTTGTTATGAACACGACACTTCTATTAATTCAAAAACCACATGTAAAATACACTACAACTAACCAATTCACTTTGTACGGTATACTTCAAGGTAAGTACCCTGTGTTTTAGCGGACCGGTGTTGTGAAACAAAAGACGTTACCGGGAATACAGTTGCGATCACTTTTTGACAGTAATGACAGTTCGGTCTTACTAAAGAAACGCGTATGCGCTGCAAGAAATGTTACCGGGGCAAAAACACACTTAGCACCTGAGATACCCAGAGAGAGTTGGGGGCAAAAATCATAGGCAATACCTTTGTCAAGGCAGACAGAACCAGAGAAAACTTTTAGACAGAAATTCAAAAGTCAATAGGCCGGAGCCAGTGTCAAGTGGAACCGGGTTCCTGTTGTCGAGGATCACACAGTCGGATAGTTCACGATTCAACGTAGCCAGGAGTACTTAGATATTATCAACAGAGGAAGCAAAAGTTGTAAGAAGGAGGGAAGACAAGGGCAAGCCTTGGAGGCAAAGAAAAGGGATTCACCCGAATTCCTCGAGCAGAACACAGTGCCTTATTCAATGAAGAAGCTGGTGCCACGGCAGTTGTTCCTGGTAGTTTCCTGCCGACCCACAGTTCCTGGAGCTTTGATCCGAAGGAGAACATCTGGAGGGGTCTGCACCACACAGGGATGAAACCGGCAGCAGCGATGGTGAATAAAAGGTGTGCTCCTTAAAAACAGGAGAGGCTCTTCAGATGGCTATCCGGACCACTACAGCAGTGTGCAGCGATTTCGACCACGAAGAGGATCCTCTGGCTGTAGAAGATGAGCTGGTTATCCCCACCAAGCTCAAGGGAAGAAGACTCTGGACTGGATCTTCTCTGGTCGTCGAAGGGTAGATAGCTCAGGACTGCAGCAGGGCTTCACCGGGACGGTATAGTTGCAGCAGTCGACTTCTTCTCCGCTTTTCTCCAGTTCCTTGTAGTTCCAGTGGCGACTCTGACTTCTAGCCCAAGAGACCTGCCTTTATGCGAAAATCCCCCATTCACACAGTCTGGCTGTCAATCACACAGCAGGGGGGTTGTCCGGCCCGGACAACCACCTCAGCCAATCATGGCTAAGTGCGACTTGGGTTTCCTGGTATACCCTGTGCAGGGGGTCACTACACCCCTCCCTCACATTCAGCCCACCTAGACACCCAGGCGCCTGGAGGAGGGCTTCTTGGCAGAAGCCCGCCAAAAGACAGTGAACAAAGAAGGCAAACCTGGTTTGCCGCACAAAGTAAAACACACTAAGTTCTTTAACAAAAAGAAATGGCGAATAAAACCGACCAGAGCCAAAAGAAAAAGTATTTGGTCAAGCAGGTTTAAGTTCGAGGCTAATTTAATAGCCAAAAACAATACCATGTTTATTTAGTATAATCGCGGTAGAAAAGTTAGGGTAGATACCACTGCCACCAGCCAAGTCTAAATGTTAAAAGAGCGAAACAATGCTCTAGGAGGTACAGATAAACAGGGCTAAGGATTAACCCTTTCCAGTACTCCATGTAAAATGGGGTTTACTGGATCTGTGGTTAAATGACTAAGTAAAGTTAATGGCAACTTTACCCTTTTCTCGGGGACAGTAGTCAGCCTCAGAAATGGAGTCGGTGGGAAGTCTAAAAGACAACCCTGTGTCATTGCACTGAAGGTGCTGTGTAACACACAAAAGAAGAGGGCTACTGAAGTGGTGTACTCCAGAGTCCACAATCACACAAACAGATGAAACACACATGGCAAAACACAAGTAAGAGTGGGAAAAAAGGGGTACACTCTTACCAAGTGGAAAAATAAACTCCAGAAATCCAGCAAAGCTGCTGAGGGACTCATTAGGTAAGGGAAATCAGCCATTTCTGAGAATTCTCCGTAACAGGCATGGCCAACTGGTTCCTCCTTCGCTTCCTGCGCCTATGCCACCTCCTCTGCCTCTCAGCTGCTTCATCCTCAATAGCTCCTTGCAGCTTCCCCAGCCCATTTGCTGCTACAGCGACTGCCAGCATGATTCTGTTGGGAGGGGAGATGGGTTGGGTTTGGGTGTGCTCCTTTTGTACATTCACAGTGGTCAATGGTGTGCAGCTGTGCTGGTTTGGTACTCCTGGGGCCTTTTGCTTCCCACCTGCCACTGTTTAATGCCTGGTCCGCGGTGCCGGTATTTCAGACGCAGTGGTCACGGTGTCACTGCCATTTTTAAGGCAGTGTTTCTGTGTAGGCAGAATGCTAAATGTGCCCGTACAACCCCTGTGCCTATAATTCAGGGACGTCCGGCGACTCTTTCTGGTGTTTACGGTCACGGTGCTAGCGGGTGCGCTAGCACCCTGGGTGTCACTTTGCGGTGTCCGTGTTTCCACACTTGTGACTCTGAATGTGCCGGTCCGGTAAATGGTGCCGGTACAGTGCTACCGGCACTGATATTTCCGGACCAGCATACCTTTAATGAGGCCCGTTGTTAATCAATAACTATTAGTATAAATAAATAAACTATCACTTCTCATACCTCATCCTCCAGACCAGTTGCAGTAGAAGAATACTACGTTGTTGAGGTTTCTTCCAGGCTCCGCCTATATAACAGTAATTGTAATAATAAAGATGTAACATAAACAATAAAATATCATGCAAAAGATGGATAGTATTGACAAAGAAGCCTACAAGCCAGTTTGTATCAAAAGCTTGCATTATCCATAACAATAATCAATATGTTTTAAGTTGAACTTGAACAAATACATATTTTGTATAGTTGCATCCGAAGGAATATTCTAAAAATATTTCTTGAAAGGTGAGTGGGGTTGGTGTTTACTCCTGAGTAGTGGGTCGATGTAGCATCACGATGTATGTATTCATACCATTGTTCAATAGAAAATGGACATTAGTATTATAATTTAGACCACATCAAAAACGATAAAAAAAGTTTGTGTGCAATTTGCTTGGCCTCACCACTAGGATGTTGGATGTGACTGTGGTTTCCTCCATGGTAACTGTATGTCATTCCATCAGTGGGGCCTACGTAAAGCAGACATGTTCATTTTTTTAAAAATGACCTCTTTTTAAAGGATGCGATGTGTGGGGCATCACTTGAAGCCCGATTGATGCAAACGCTTCTGTCAGAGCCTCTGTGTGGAGCCCGGGAGAACTAAGCAATAAAGCCGGCTCATACACCGAAATGTATTTTACAAAGAACGAACATGATGGGCGCTGGGTGCCCGGGACGAGCGGTGAAAGAAGAGTGCATCTGAATGGCGAGTTAAAAGGTGCTGGGACCCAGTCATGGGTGCTCAGAAGCCTTCCCAAGGTGGCCGCTGTCCCTGAGTGGTCTGCTCGCCCGGCTCCTTGGCCCTACCCAGCTTTCCTGGGACTGTCCCCCTCTGGGGCCGCAAAGGCTGGAGGAGACATTGCTCCGAGCAGGCATTCTGTGAGGAGCCCAGAAGGCGCAGTGACTTCTCTTGGTAACCCCGCTGGCCAGGAGCTGCCCCGAGGCTCGTGGTCACGGTACACGGCAGAGATGAGCTACGGCGAGCCTGGAGGGGTGCTGTGGCAGAGGGAGGAAAGCGGGGGATAGATGCTGGCGCACGCCGGTGTGTCATGTGGGGAAGCCCCATTCCAGGTTACATGTAGCAAAACCACTGGAATGCTCCATGCGACCGTGGGATGAGGTGCCAGAGCTAACTTTAAGCCAGAAGGTAGGAAGGAGAAATAACGTGAGCCCGGAATTCAACTCCCCTGATGGCTGGGGACGTCTGGAAAGCCTGATGAGTAGGTAATCACCCTGGAAGCAGTGAATTGAGCCAGTCACCCCTCCCATTAGCTGTTGACCACCGGCGATCGCCTGAAAGGGAACTACAAGGGCACCCCAGCCCCGCCCCTGCCCGGAGCATCTACAAAACTTGAGTTATCGCAGCAGGGAGAAACCCTAACGACCTGGCCGTGTGAAAAAGCTATGATTCAACGCTTGGGGCAGTGGTAAAAATCAGGAGGCATCCAACAAGTATCTCGATAAAGGGGGAGGCGATTTAACTCTAGCCCCCTCCCTGGGTTGAGCGCTGCATTGGCTAGGGAGACAGGGGACTAGTAGAGGAGAGCACTCATACATCAGAGTGAACTACCCAACGTCGCCAGTCGCAAGAAACCGGCAGGGAGCCGGGGGTCGATACTTCCCACCCAGAGGGGAACCCCAAAAAATAGAAGACATGGCTAAACAACACAAACCACAGAAAAATGCTGATATAGCCTCTCTCCTGCAGCATCACGACACAGGAAGGAAAATGGAGACAACGCGTGCTTTGCCGTTCTCCCCAGACCATCCCTTGGGGCAATTGGCCACAAAAGAGGACATTCAATAATTTATGGCAGAAATCAATTCAGAATTCTGCAGTTGCTTGACTGAGATCTCGGCGAAGGTGGACGGCTTAGAGAATTGTGTCCTGAGATGGAGCAAAGGCTGGGCGAGGTGGAGGAGCAATCCACTGAGCAGGCAGCAACAGTAGCAGAGCTACAGCACCAGATCCTGGCCTTAGAAGGCAAATGCGAATCCATGACTTATAAACAAGAGAATATAGAAAATAGAGCCTGTAGAAATAACCTAAGAATCAAAGGGGTGCCCTCCTCAATCCCGGAGCAAACCTTGAGTGAATATTCGGACGGGCTCTTTCAGACTCTTCTGCCACACTTGGTTAAAGCAATGTTGGTACTGGATCACACTCACAGACTACAGAGCCGTGGGAGTCCACCCACGGACGCCCCGCCGGACGTTATCACTCGTGTCCACTTCTTTACAACCAAGCAGGAGATCCTAAATGCGAGCCGAACACAAGGAGAATTAACATACCAGGGTATACCACTACAGATTTATCAAGCACTTGCAGCAGCAACAGTGCAAAGAAAAGCACTCCGACAGTTAACAACTGTTCTGCAAGATTGGAAGATTAGATACCGTTGACTGTTTTCTGCTACGCTGCAGTTTATGTTCGAAGGTACTACTCAGACTATTTGATCCCTAGACGATGTAGAAAACATCCTGGGGAAAGATCACCCAAGCACAAATGGTAACTCCATCAAAATCTCCCATCCCGGAAAAACAAGACGCCCCTAAACCAAGATGCAACACCTTGGCGAAGGTGGCAAAAGGGCAGAAATTTAGAACTTCCATACAACAGACCTGAGCCGTATCCGTAGACCCCCTCGGCAGAGCCCCTACAAGACATACCAACCTACCATTTGGGCTGGAAGTTTACATCGCTAGGAACTCAAGGCCCAGGCTCCACATTGTATATGCCAGGGCATGAGTGAAATGGCACTCGTGGGCCAGTGGGGCGATATGCCCATAACCGTTACTGTGCCCTGGTTGAAACATAGAGTTTGGTTTAAACAATTAAAAACCCGGTTGCTGCGCAGTATGGAACTAAGATTAAAACTAGATGGCAACTGACAGTCACCCTGTGGTGGTATTGGACTCTCAGTTGGGACCCCTCCCTCACTAAAAGTTGAAATGTGTGCCACTTAGTGTAAAGAGCCTGAACTCTCCTGCCAAGCGTAAATCAACCCTACAGTGTCTGAAAGACCTGGAAAGTTCAGTAGTATTTCTTCGAGAGACTCACTTTATTGCATCTGACTTCCCCCACCTGAGCAGCAGAGTCTTCCCAAAATATTTCTATCATCCAGTGGATCTAAAAAATGGTGGCAGAGCAATCCTGTTGGCGTGGGGAGTCCCCTTCGTGGAGCTGGAGACAATACAAAGTCCAGTGGGATGGTATGTAGGGGTCAAAGGTAGGCTATTTGGACAACCTTACACCCTGATCTCTGTCTATGCCCCCAACGAGGAACAAGAGACTTTCCTTTTAGAACTTTACTTCCCTTCCTTGAGGGTCAAGTGGTTATAGGGGGAGATTTTAATGGGATCCCGGACCTGCAAGCTGATAAAACACACCAACCAACATCGAAAGACTTTAAAATAGCGTTGGGCTTGCTGCACCCATTTAAATCTTTGGGCGTAGTCGATACCTGGAGGGTAATGCAAAGGATTTCTTTTCTTTTTCTGCATGTGCACCGATCCTCCTCTCGTATAGATCTGCTTTTAGCCAGCCCCCATCTTCTATCATATGTCGATGAGGTGACCATAGGGACGAGGGTAATATCGGACCACGACCTGGTTATGTTAACAGCTCAAATTCATGACCCTGAACCCCCCTGACCCCGATTGTAGCTTGTATGACCCCATTCTAAACTACATGATACTTAGGGATGGAATTGCAAAAGCCATCCAAAATTACTTACAAGAGAACCCAATAGGACCCATGTTAATAGCTACCAGGCGGGAAGCCATGAAAGCAGTAATTAGAGGGGAGTTTATAGCACATGGGGTGGTCCACAGGAAGCGTAAAGTGGAGATGCAAGATCAGTTGGAAAACAGAGGTGGCTTAGGCATAAAAAAGGCTGGTCTCCTAGGACTCATCGGTCCTTGCAGATCGTCCAGAATAGGTTGGAGGCCCTCTATGCAGAGGAAACTGCTCAGATCCTCCTTAAAACGAAACAGGGATATTATGCCATGGGCAATAAATTTAATTCATTCTTAGAAAGCTGGCAACAATGAAATATAAAACGGGTTTACGTGATCTACAGGGCAAGATTCATTTTGCTGAAGACGCTAAACTACAGCTGTCAGTGTCCCACATGATTGAAACTATGTCGGCCATCCCCCGAATTCTGACTGACCAGAGGCAATACATTGAGGGGGCCGCTCTCCCAACCCTTGCTAAAGCAGAAAGGGATGCCCTAGAATGTCTTGGATTAGTACAGAGGAAGTGGAGTCTGTATTTACATCTCTTAAAGCCAAGGCCCCTGGCCCGGATGGTTTCATGCCTAGATTTTACAAGCTCTTTCGGGCTCAACTAGTGGCTCTCCTCACATATCTCATTTATTCCTTCCAGCAGACTGGATGTACGACCCCTTCTGTGAAAGATTCCACCACTATTCTTCTGTTAAAGCCCGGGAAAAACCCTAGGGACTGTGCCTCTTATAGGCCAATCTTGTTGCTCAACATCGATGCCAACATCTACTCCAAAGTTCTGGCCAGTAGACTAGCTACAGTCCTTCCAAAAATGATTGATGCAGATCAGTCTGGCTTCATAGTGAGTAGACCTACCGGGAACAATATTTGTCGAGCCCTTAATTTAGTAGAAATACTGACTGCAGAACGCCAATAAATGGCACTATTGACTTTGGATGCAACTAAGGCATTCAATAAAGTCGACTGGGCATCTATGCAACTTGCCCTTGAAGTGTTTAATTTCCTCCCCCTCATTCTCAGGATGCTTCTGGCCAAATATAATTCACTGAAAACCTCCTTACGGGTGAACCATAAGCAATCAGTTCCCATACCATTCACATGTAATGCTATTTGTGAACAAGTCCCTTCTGGAGGGCCGGGTCCCAGATGTATTAAAAGGAGTATTGGTGAAACCCCTGTTAAAAAAATCTAATCTGGACCCAGCAGTTTTGAAGAACTATCGTCCAGTAGCCAATTTGATCTGGCCAGCTAAGATTCTGGAGAAGGTGGTATCCTCCCGATCTCTGGCATTTGTGGACAGAGGGGCTACTGGATGAATTTCAGTCTGGTTTCCGACCCAAACATGGGACAGAGGCAGCGCTGTTAGCGGTACATGATGATCTGTTGGAGGCCGCGGACGGTGGGGGGTCTACAGTATTGTTAATGCAGAACAAGTGGTTAGATGGTTCAGATCTTTACTGATGGACAGAGTTCAACGGGTGATGCTTCGGGGTTTTACCTCTGAGGCGGTGTCCCCAAAATGCGGCGTGCCGCAGGGTTATCTTTATCCCTGCTGATCTTTTTTTTTTTAACTTGTTTATTTATAACCAGCGCACAGGAAGCATAAGGTTAACAGTTAAGTACCATGCAATCCCCCCAGCTCAAGACAACAGCATGTCCCGCTCCCACCCCTAAATTCCCATGAAACACAGATCATTCTCAGACCGGTAGGGCATGACTGGGTGGGCCTTCCTCCCCGTCCGAGTGCAACGCCCTCACAATTAAGCGTGGTTTGTAAGTCAATGCTGGGAAATTGTGGTCGTAATCCAGAAAGGGCACCCAAATGTTCAAGAACCGGTGAAGAGTGCCTGCCCTGGCTGCTGTGATTTTCTTGGCTATCGAAATATCCCAGAGCTTAGTCCACCAAAGCGCCATCAGGGGGCCCTCGACAAATATCCATTGGATATGAGCCCGGGATCGGGACTCCTAAGAGGATAGATTCAGGGACCAATGGGATCACTGCTTGGGTAATATCGTTTATTGTGGCCAGGCATTGGGTCCAGAACTCTGTGACCTTTGGGCATGTCCACCACATGTGGAAATATGACCCTGGGAGACCGCAAAGCCGCCAGCATTGGGAGTCCAAGGTCTGAGAGATACGGTGTAGACGAAGAGGGGAGGGTAGTACAACCGTAGGAGCAGCTTGTGGGCACACTCCGGTTGGTAATGCAGGGGGAGGATGAGCGGGTCCTTGACCAGATATCGACCCAAGTCTGGTCCTCTATGGTGCACCCTAGATCCACCTCCCATTGGGTAATATAGGAGGCTTTCGTGACAAGGGGGTTTTCCTGCATCAACTTGTAGAGGGCAGAAATCTTCCCTCTGGCTGTTAAGCCTTTCGCAGTGAGTTCCAGTGGGGTCAAAGCTCGAGTTGCTGCCAGTCGGGTCAAAGGGTGGGAGCACCAGTGGCAGAGTTGCCAGTAGGTGAACCTGTCTGTTTCCACTAGCTGGAATGCTTCCTTGCATTGATCAAAGGAGCGCAGACGCCCCTCCTCCAAGAGCTATCCCAGGGATTCAAGGCTTCCCGCCACCCAATTTCGAAAGTTCGCGGGGCAGGCTTCCGGTGAGAAGGCTGGGTTGTGAAAGATTGGGGAGGAGGGGCCCAGTCCCCTTGGGATGCCCCCTTGTCTCAGGGCCCAGTCACAGGCCTTCAACAGGTGCTTAGTGGAGGACAGTACACCCGGCCAGGTGCGGCGCAGGGGGGCGGGGGTGTGTAGGAGAAAACGGAGGAAAAGAAGCCGTCAAGACTGTTCTATCTCCACCCATTTCGGGCGCCCTGAGGTGAGAATCCATGCCTGAATATGGGCTAATTGTGCTGCTGTCTGATACTTGCGAAGGTCGGGGACCCCCGAACCGGCCAGCCTGGAGCTGCCAACCATGATTCTCTGGGGAATTCGCGACCTCCTACCTCGCCAGATAAACCTTAGCATTTTCTTTTGTAGCTGTCTTAATGGGGTAAGGGGGATTGAGACAGGTAAAGATGAAGTGTAAAGGAATCGAGGGAGCAGGTTCATTTTACAGACCGTCATGCGGCCCAGAAGCGAGATCTCCTGTGGGAGCCAGCGGTCCAGATCCCTCTCCAGCTCCCTGAAGGGGGGGAGGGGAGTTTAACCGGTAAACATCTACCGGGCGGGTGGGAATCTTAACCCCTAGGTAAGGGATTGCCTTAGCGCTCCATTGTATTGGGCATTGCTTCTCTAACACTTCCCTCTCCCCATGAGCCAGCCCAATCCCCAGGGCTACTGACTTCGCAAAATTGATGGCAAAGCCTGCTACTTTCCCAAAGCTGTGAATCTCGGCTAGGGCCGGGCGCCGTGAGGCAGACATCTCTGTGATGGTCGTCAGCATAAAGCACAATCTTGTGCTGGAAGGGGCCAATCTGGACCCCCTTAATCTGCGGGTTGAGACGAATGTGTTGTACTAGAGGCTCCATAGCCAGGGCAAAGAGCAGGGGAGATAGTGGGCACCCCTGCCTAGTGCCGCAGGACTGGGAAATTGGACCAGACAGGAGGCCGTTGACCCTCAGGAAAGTCTTGGGAGACTGGTAATTGGCCGGAACCAGTTTTTGAAACACAGGTCCAAAGTGGAAGGATTCAAGGGCTTGACACAGGAAGGACCAGTCCAATCGATCGAAGACTTTGGTTGCGTCCTACCCCAACAATTCCAGCTGTTGCGATTCTTGATTTAGTAACCTCAATTAAGTTCAGGGCTCTGCGGATATTGTCACTCGTCGACCTGTGGGTTATGAACCCAGTCTGGTCTAGGTCTATAAGGCTGGGGAAGACGCCTGCCAGGCGGTTAGCCAGGATCTTTGAGTATATGTTGACATCAAGGTTTAACATTGAGATGGGCCTGTACGAGCTGTTGTCCTTGGGTTCCTTCCCTGGTTTGAAAATGAGGACCTGAGTTGATTCCTGCATGGAAGGAGGGATAGTCCCAGTGGCAGCAAAGGAATTAAAAAGAATTGTTAAGGGGGCTATCAGCTGGGGACGGAACATTTTGTAGAAGCAAGTAGAAAATCTATCTGGGCCGGGGGCTCTGGGTTTGAGGCTTCTGATGCCCGCGTCAATTTTCTCACCTGAGATGGGGGCCAACAGTGCTTCCCTTGCAGGGGCCTCGAATCGTGGGAGGGCAGCGCCCTGCAGGAAGTTCCTCTGCTCTACTTGGTCTCTCAGAGTTGCCGTCATTATTTCTTAGTGGTGGGCTATGGCCAAGTGCAGTTTGTCCTGCTCCGCGAACTGAGTGGTGCCGCAGGAGTCACGCAAAGCCAGAATAAAGTTGCGCTTCTTGACTTTGGCCAATTTGTCAACCAGCAATCTGTTCAATTTATTACTTTTAGCATAGTACCATTGTTTGGTTTATGTTAGCATGTGCGTCGTAGCCTCAGCGTAGTGCGCCTCTAGGCTTTTTCGTGCCGCCTGCAGGGACCGATAGGATTTCGGGGACCAGCCCTTCCTCTTGTGGGCGGCCTCGGCTTCCTGAATCTCCTTCGCAAGTGCCGTGCGGGCATCTCGTCTGAGCCTGTGGAAGACTGTTCTGTGGGCGATCAATTCCCCTCTCACCACCGCCTTCAAGGCATCCCAAGTATTAGCTGGGGACGTGTCCTCATTCCGATTCTCCATGAAGAAGTGTTAGGCAGAATCCTGTGCAGTTCCCTTAGGGAGCACTACAGAAGATTAGGACTACAGGTGAGAGCATTAAATCCCCTTTGGTATCAGTCTGTACCACAAAGATTTAGTTGGTAGCTGTGGCTAAGCAACCAGACTTATCTCAAGAGGGAGATGAGCAGTATTCAGGGTTTACACAATAGGGCTATAATACTATGGCACAAGGAAACACTGACCAAAGCTTTGTATTAAAAAGAAAATATATATTTATTTTACACACTTCTAAGTTAACACATTAATCACAGTTATTAAAGCAAGTTAAAATCAGTCAAGAAAAGTATACACAACCCCCGAGTTAAATTGCAGACAAGTTTGAGCAAGAGTGAAAACTGAGCAAAACGGCACAGTGAAAACCAAACACAAATGGCACTCTAGCAATTTCTCACAAGGGAGGGAAAGCACAAGTTATACAGGAATATATTCTTAGACACCCTAGCAACACTTCCCATAAGTTTGTGAACAAGTTTAGGCAAGGCAGTACTTTAGCATGTATAATACTTAAATGAAAACCGAACAAAATAGCAGGAGTTTAGAGAAAGACACAAGAAAGAATTTATATAAATGTTCTGGCAAATAAAACCTACCGGAATAAAGTTAATATAAAAATAAACCGGCGGTATGTTAGAGGCTGTCAGTAAATGTGGTAGCCTTAAACAATGGGAAAATCCCATAGGGAAATATTCGCGGTCGAATATTTTTGGTAGTAACCACTGCCACCAGCCAGAAACATTTAAGAGAGGGACTGTACGGTACCCTCTCGAAAATGAACATAAGGGAAAAATGATTAACCCTTGCCAGTACCTCCATAGTAAGATGGGTTGTACTGGTTTTGTTCATAAAGATTGACTAGTAAAGTCAATTGGGACTTTACATGCCCTGGGAGACAGTAGTCAGTCCCAGGGTATGGAGTCTATGTTTGGGGGTCGCTACGACACCCCTGTGTCACTGCACGGAGGGTGCTGTGTAACACATGTGGATAAAGATGGTTCCTATGGAGGTGAGATAAACCCAATAGACATTAAACACAAAAAAATTGCCTAGAACACACATAGCAAATATGCCTAAGAGTGGGAAAAAGAGTCACACTCTTAGCAGGAGAAAAAAACAAACCCTTCAAATCCAGCAAAGCTGCTGGGGACTCTTTAGGGAAGGAAAATTAGCCATAGAATGAGAATTCTCCCTAACAAGAAGTTCTTAATTGACTCGGCTACAGAGTCCCTTACCGACATATCATTCAATATGGGGTCATACAGGTTCCACCGGCGGCGGGGCGGAGGGTCTGGGTCATGAGCCCTGAGCTTCAGGGTCACTGGAGCGTGGTCGGAAAGGACCCTGGGGCCTATACTGACATGATTTGGGGGGAGGCCAGCAGTAGGTCGATCCGGGAGAAGGTTCTATGCACATATAAGTAGAAGGAGAAGTCCTTCTCTGCAACATCCAGGGTTCAGAAGAGATGAAGACTCTCTGCCAGTCTCAGATCTTTGGGGGACGGAGGGGGTAAGATCTGTCCCTGAGCGGGTCCGGGACTCCGTTGAGGTCACCTCCAATGACAACTTGGCCCTCAATGAATGGAAGGAGCGCCTCTTCTAAGTCCCTGTAGAATCCCTCCTGGTTATCATTGGGGGCATAGGCAGAGACGAGGGAATAAAGCTGACCGAAGATGAAGCATTTGATTGCGGTAAAGCGCCCCTCCGGGCATTGTAAGGTGTCTAAAATTTGCGGCCTAATATTCTTTGCAAAAAGGATTGTGGTGCCTCCCTTCTTGGTACCATTAGAAGCAAGAAATTGCAGCGGAAAGAGTCTTCGAGCAGAGGCGGGAGAAGTCAGCTGGGATTAAATGGGTCTCTTGAAGAAAGGTCACTGAGGCTTCCCTGTCCTGTAGGCGCTGGATCGTGGATTTCCTTTTCGGGGGAGAATTTAGGCCCCTGACATTCATTGTGACAAATTTTAATTTCTGATGTTGGTGGGGGGGGGGGGCCTCCTGAGTCATTACAGGATCCGTGGGTGGGGGTTGGGGTTGGGGGGAGTGGGATTCAACCATTGTCTGGGGGTGCGTTCATGATGAGGTTTTCCAGTGGCTGAGGTTTTATATGTAGCCTCCAACGGGAGGGTAAAACTTCCAACACCGGCCTCCAATGGGAAGCCAGAACTTGGGGAGCCGCGATCATTCCATCAGGGCTTCCCCTAGCCAACAGGGCTTCAACAGAAAATAAAGGTTGGGTTGCACTCCAGCGGAAATACGATGACATACACCCTGGAGTCGGGCAAGGGCCACACGGGGTCCGCAGCAAGAGTTAGCGGTCCACATGTTCCAGTGCTGTCTAACCTTCAAGGGAGGCCCCAGCCATTATTTCACCCTTCGGTTCCTATGTACCCTTGACCAGGATGAATGCCTTGGTTTGGGAGGTGTTTTGTTGGATTCCTCTTCAGAACCATCAGGTGCAGGGGCCTTTTCCCCTCCCGGGGAGCCGGGGCGTGGGATCGCTGCTGTGTCGTCGAGGTGGCTGATTGTTCGGGGAACTCCATTGTAAGAGAATTGGAGGGCCGTTGGAAACAGCCATCGATAACGAGTCTGGTGATCCTGGAGGAAGAGCGTGAGCGGTCGGAGGGCCCTTCGCTTCTGCAGAGTAAGAAGAGAGATCTTGGAAGATCTGAAGCGGGGAATCCTTGGAAAGTCAGTTCATCCCGGGAGCGACCAATAGCGGAGATGGATCCTTTAGTTGTATAGAAGTGGACTCTCGTGATCACGTCTGGGGCAGGTTCTGCCTCCACACCCCGCTGCGGGCGCAGCCTATGAGTGTGATCCAAGAGGAGTTGTGACTTGTCCAGATGCAGGAGCAGCGATTGAAAAAAGTCACCCACATATTCCGCCAAGTCCTTGTCTGGGATTGAGGAGGGGATCCCCGGATCCGGAGGTTATTACGGCGGGCCCTATTTTCTAGATCCTCCTGTTTGTATTTGAGGATCTCGCTTTTGTCCATCAGGGCCAGAATTGACCGTTGAATCTCTGTGAGGGAAGTGGAGTGCTCCTGTACCAGGTCCTCTGTCTCCCCTAGCCTCTGCTCCACATCGGTAACCCTCTAATCAGTCTGCTCCAATTGAGAGGTAAGTTCCGACATGCATGAGCGGAATTCTGCCTTAATGTCGGACATAAAGGCTTAGATATCTTCTTTAGTTGCAAGGGTCCCTCTGTCTTCTGGGGGCTTTTGGGGTGTTAGTTTCGGGGGCTCCGCCTTCTTCCCTTAGTCTGCTGAGAGGAGCATAGTTGAAATGTCTGCATTCTTAGGAGGTTTGAGCTGTTTGACCATCCTCAGGAGTTGACAAAGACGGTCTGAGGTGACAGGAAGGTAAGGCAGTGAGGCAGGGCTCCTCTAGCGAGGGCCAAATCGCGTAGAGACTCTCCTCGGCTCCAAGCTAGTTAGGTTGCCCAACTGAGAAGTTGATTGTTGTGGTTGGCCACCGGGAGCCCAGCAGAGATACCCCTCTCGTGGGAATGAGGGATCAGCAGGCGCCGGAGACAGGAGGATTTCAGAGCCAGGAGGCCGGTGCAGCTCAGGGATTAAAATTCCCAGTGCGGGTGGGGGTGCCAAGGAGGCAGTGGCCCCCAGTTGCGGGTTCGGTCCGGCAGTTCAATCCCCAGGGAGATTGGCAGTAAGGTGGTCAGTAGCTGGGGGAGTTCCTGCGAGGGTTGCCCCCCCCCCTTAGAGGCAAAGAGATGGCGCAATGAGGAGAGGGGGAGGTGACAGGAGCTCTGGACCGGAGCCTGAGTGATGGAGTGCAGGTGGCCCCCCCCTCCTGGGGGGCCCTATGAGGGAGCAGTCGTGGGTCCGGGAGAGCCAGAGTGGCGAGGAGCAGCTGCAGGAGCTTTGGGCCAGCGGAGGGAGACAGGAGGCACCATGGGGGAAGGACCACGCCGCCGACCAAGCTCCCTCCCCCCGGGTACCTTCACTGCAGTGTCGGAGGCTGGGGCCATGCAGAGGCGGCGGCAGGTCCAGATCCAGACCAGGTAGGGTGCGGGCGCCGGCACTTAGAGAGCGCCTCTCCGCTGTGCAGCCAGCAGCGTCCTCGGTGAGGCCCAGAAATGCAGCCGAGCCGGGGCCACCGTTCAGGGCTGGACGCAACCGCACACCCGCCTGCAGGTCTGAGGTCTGGCAGATGCTCGCTACTGGGGGAGGGAGGCTGGTGACCACGGGAGGGATTCTCAAGCTGGTGGGGGCCCCTGATCCTGTTCCGGTGGCAGGGCAGCTGTTGGAGAGGCACTGTGGCGGAGTCCCCGGAGAGAACACCAGCTGAGATCTCAGGCTCTAGTGGGGGCTCAGTCTTACATCACATGAGCCCCCGGAGTTCAGCAGTGGGGTGCCGCTGTTAGCAGCACTGATGGGCAGCTGGAACCAGCATTATTTACACAAGGCTGCGGTGTCCGTGCGGAGGCCATTAGAGGAGCTACCGCATCGTGGAAGCTCCAGGCCACGCCCCCATCCCCGCTGATCTTTAATCTGTATATTCGTCCAGTGCTCAATATATTGAAGGGTCATGGTTTGAGTTTTCACTCTAATGCCGATGACATACAAATCTATATTGAGACGAAAAACATTGAGGGCGCTTTTGCAAAAATTAACCAGTCCATGGCAGATATCAAAAAATGTATGGCATGTAATCAGCTTCAATTGAACGCAGCAAAGACCGAAGTAGTGTTGTTCGGTCATAAAGGTAAAATGATAGTTTAGAGACAAGCTCCCCTCCCTACTATTCTGGGTGAGGAACTTCAGTTTGCTAGGAAAATGACAAATCTAGGATGCCTATGGTAGGAGAACCTGGGCAGTGAAGCCCAGGTGGGGGCCAAGGTGAAGGCGGTATATTACTCACTGCGGATGTTGAGGAATGTCCTCCCCTTTATACCTTTGGAAGATCATGCAGTGGTGGTGGGGGCAATGACCAACATACACCTTGACTACTGTAACATCCTGATGGCAGGGATTTCAGCAAAGCAACTCGCTAGACTGCAGAAGTCCCAGAATGCAGTAATCCGATTGATTGGACATCTGAGGAAGAGGGATCATGTATCTGCCCTTTTTAGATCCCTGCATTGGCTAACGGTAGAGGATCAAATTAAATTCAAAGTGGCCTGTCTGATGTAAGTGCCTCAATGGGTTAGCCCCAGATAGTCTTAGTGCTAAGATCCTGCTGTATCATCCGATTACAGGCCTACGCTCTGGAGATAAACTACTGGTTATTGTCCCACGCTCCAAACTAGTCTCTAGGGGGGACAGGAGATTTGGAGTGTTTGGACCTAAGCTATGGAACCAGCTCCCATGGGAAATCAGAGCATGCCCGTCCCTGGGGCAGATCAGAAAGATGTTAAAAACCTATCTGTTTAGATAGGCAGCTGTAACATGGATTGCACACAATGTTCACCCACTGCTAAGATTTTTTTGATAGTTTTCATCTGCAACCGGATACAGTTGAGTCTGTCTTGGAGCGCTATAGAAATAAACAAAATCAAAAATCAAAATCAAACATTCGGGACAAAACAGGGATACCCACTTTCCCCATTAATCTTTGCCCTGATACTAGAGCCCTTTGCCCAACAAATTAGCAATAACTCCTCTATTGAGGGGTTGAAGATAGGCCAAAAGCACTAAAGGGCGTCCCTTTATGCGGATGACATAATGCTCTCCCTCACAAACATCCAACCCTCCTTGCAAAAGTCCCTTTTTTTGTATTCTTTTAAGCAGTTGGCAGGCTTTGAGATTAATTATTACAAATCGGGGGACCTAGGGATGGGATTGACACCGGAGGAAGTGGAGGCCCTTTGGCCCACCTGTCGGATTAAATGGAGTATAAATTCTGTACATTATTTGGGGGTTCACATTCTGGCATTTCCAAGGGTCTTTTCTGCAGCTAACTTCCCACAATTGTTTAAAGATCTGGATGCTGACCTAGAAAGATGGTTAGCCCATGAGATCTCATTGATGGGGCGGATTATGGCATGCAGAATTAATCTGCTTCCAAGATCCCTCTATTTCTTTTCAGCACTCCCAGTGGAGATCCCACAGAATTCTGTTTTCCAACTACAACAAAAGATCTTTCGATTCGTTTGGCGTGGGCGGAAATTGAGGATCCCGAGGATGGTGATGATGGGTAATGCCTGACTAGGTGGGATGGGTGTTCCGAATTTGCAATAATATTACACAGCAGCTCAATTAACGCACTATCTCACCTGGCTCAGTCATGAGGATCCCTCGAAATGGGTAGATAATGAACAATCTAGAGAACCACTCCCCCTCCGCTCCTTGCCATACACCTCCCCATTGGCACGCAGACGCTGGCCTGGCATTCTTTCTTCCACCAAAACAAGGGTGACAATGTGGGAGTGGGCAATGAAACAAAGTGGGGACCCGAGAGGTTTGGGCCCACGTACTCCTATCTTCCAGAATCCAGACATTACTCCAGGCCTCCGGGCCACCGATTTCAAGCGATGGGTACAAGGAGGATTACAAACTGTGTCCCAACTTTTCGAGAATGGTTTGCCTTGCACCTTTGAGAAATGTAAAGAAATGTTCTTGTTGTCTGATGCGGACAGGTACTCACATCCAAATCCGACACTGTATAATGCGGTGGAACCCAAGGTAATCTTATTGGGGGTCCAGAAAGAGAGTTATCCTAGGTGGGGGAGAACAGCTAAACTAATCACACAGTTACTCTTGGCAGCGAAGATTACGATCACCGTACATGGAAGTCTCCTGAGGTCCCACTGCTGCCTTTATGGTGGGTAGAGATCTGGGACATTTTGGTGGCAGAAAAGGTCACAGCGGCCAGGGAGGGGATTCTTCATCGTTTCACAGACATTTGGTCCCCGATCCTGGAATACGAACAAAACTTCTCATTGTGAACATTTAAGCCGAGATTCTTGATTCTTAAATAAAACATACGCTGCTCGGTTACGGCCACTGAGGCATGTAAAAGGTTGTCAGGAGTTTGGGGGAGGGAACTAACTCAATGATGCTTCATTCAGCTCCTTAATCCCAACAAACCGGACACGGAGTGTGGGTCCTATAGACCGCTCTCGATGTTCAACCAAGATAGTAAGATACTTACAGCAGTGATGGCGAATAGGTTGGGGCCAGTCATAAACAAACTTATACACTCTGACCAAACGGGGTATGTCCCATGCAGAAGTATATCTGACAATTTGGGGAGACTCCATCACGTTATAGAACAGACACAGGGAAGTTCCCAGGAGGTGGCAATAATCTCGCTAGATGCGGTGAAAGCCTTTGACTTGGTCAAGTGGCCTTGGCTGATGGCTGTACTAGAGGAATACGGTATTGGGCCCGCGTATTTAAAGTGGGTCCAATTACTATATGATATACCGCTAGCTCGAGTCAAGACGGGAACAACCATATCAGAACAGTGGCAGCTATGCAGAGGTACTAGACAGGAATGTCTGTGGTCCCTGATGCTTTTTATCTTAGCACTTGAACCCCTGGCAGCGTACTTGAGGCAGCAATATGGAGAAGTGTGTATTCGCACAAAGGGTGGGCAACATTTGATATTGATGTATGCTGAAGACATGTTGCTGTACCTAAAGTACCCCGAGGAGAACCTACAGTATATTTTGGAGGTTATGGAACGATACGCAATGCTCTCCGGCATAACAGTGAACACCAAGAAATCAAGCATATTCCCCCTGGGTAGATACGTAGGGATATCGCAACATAAGCTGCTGGTATTACAGATAAGATGGGAAACAGTGATGTTCAGATATTTGGGAATAGATGTATACCACAAAACTGAAGTTGAACACAAGCAGAATACCGAAAGAGCAGTGTCAAAAATTGAAAACAGCATGATATTTTGGGCCAAGCTACCCTTAACAATGATGGGTAGAATGGCACTGTTAAAGATGGTAGTACTACCCAGGTTGTTACACTACTTTGCAAATATACCAAATATGATACCCAAACGATTCTTCACTAAGGTACAGAGCATATGCAAGGGGTTTATATGGCATAACTCCAGGAACAGGGTAGCGTTGTGGAAATTACAGAACCCGTATGAACAAGGGGCATTAGATTGCCCAATTTTGAAGTATACTACCTGGCTAGCCAACTCCAATACGTGGCAAGGTGGCTATCAGAGGATCTCACACTGGAATCCAAATTGTTGAGGGTTGAATGCATCCCTTACTTCTTGAATGAATGGATGTGGTTGCCAAACTCGCAACGGGAGAGAGGAAGTAGATTGCTGGACCTGGGATGGGGGGTGTGGCAAAGAGCCTGCCAGTTAATGGAGAACCTGCACCCGTGCTCCCTACAGATACCGCTAGTGGCTCTGGAAGGTGTGGATGAACAAATGAGGAGGACTATCGGGGATAAATGGGAATCGACAGGCATAGTGACCATGGGGGGGATGTCTGTCAGGATGGGAAGGTGAAAGAGTTTGATGCCTTGGTGGAAGACACTGGATTACATCAAGGACAATACATCACATATGCTAGGCTGGTGAAGATAATAAAAGATACATGGTCCGATGCAGTGTTAGCTCGACACCCTGGGGCGGTCATAGAAACATTTCATGACATATCAGATGGGAGCCATGAGGTCTCCCGGATATACAAGCTGCTGATGTCTAAAGTGGGGAAAGAAGTAGCCCAGACGAGGCTAGACTGGGAGGAGGAGGTGGGGGAACCGATGGGTGATGGGTTATAGGTCAGGGTGCAGGGATACCACAGGAAGGTATCAAGGAATGTGAGGTAGCAGCAGGTGCAGCTATATGTCACCCATAGAGCATACATGACCCCCAAGAAGATAGCCAAATGCTGGTACACAGACATGTCTGAAATGTGGGGAGGTAAACGCAGGAATGACACAGATGTTCTGGGCATGCCCCGAAATAAGGAAATTCTGGGAGGAGGTGGCCCGCTTTATGGCAAGGAAGGAGATTAATTTAGATGTGAACTCCCCATGGGCATGCATGTTGGGGGGGTTCCCCAGGCCGAGTAAACTTAAGCATGCGAGCAAACTTAAAGACTTGGCATATATACTGGCTAAGCGCAGAATAGCAATGAATTAGAAAGCAAGTAGGAGACTGAGAGCAGAAGCTTGGTGGTACGATCTTCAGAAATGGGCGAATGCCGAGACCACGGTGTGGGATGAGGCAGCAAATAGAGGTGGGGAGGAGGAAGCAGACACGTTGATTGCCTGGAAACAAATAACAGCGACATTGTGCGGTTCTGACCAAGCCAGTCAGGAGGAAGGTGGCCCTCCAGGTGGGGGAGAAGGAGGAACGCACGCAGAAATGGAATGAGGAAGGTTGAAATGTTTGAAAGGCTCGGAGGGCGGCACGAGAGGGGGAGAAAATACAACATGGAACAGTACGAGATAATTGAAATGCATATTGGTTGTTACACTGTAAGATGCACATGTTGGGAAATTAATTAAAATAAATAAAAAATAAAAAAACAAACAGAATGATGCTCATGCTATGAATTAATGTATGCTAAGTGCCATGGGTAGAACGCCTAGTGAATGCAACCAACTTAAATAAAGTTGTTAACAAAATGAAAAGCACGCAATATGAGTATGTGTTTGGAAAGGGGCTCCCATTGTACTGAACTATTCGAGTATCTCTAAAGAAGGGATACACAAAGTAATCTAAAGTTCAAAATGTACAAACCACAGTACATTGTGTCACGAAGGGAACTTGTGTAACAAAATATCAATGCAAATATTCCCCAAAAACAGAAAAGCTTTCATTAAGTTACCTGTTCCTAGACTATTTCAATATATTGAGTGGTCATTTATAAGGCATATTATACAGTCAAATTTAGAAAATGGTAAAATATATTCAAAAATTCACTGTCCACTATTCACCCGGGTCAGTGTGTGCTGAAATTCAGTTGGAACTGCATTGGGAAGTAATTTGCAAAGGATTCTGGGGCAGCGTTTTTTAGTGTACTGTGATTGTTCGTATATATCTTTTGTGAAGTGCATGCTGCAGACGCAGAAGCGATTGCCCCTCACGTCATCCAAGACATTCTTGGCTCTACTTTCAATTTTGGACACTGGAAATCCGCAGCCATTTTTTTCTCTAGCATGGGGTCTGGCATGGATTCAAATGCTCATGAATATTCCCCATCGTTGGCTGGGAATCCTCAGTAAAACAAAAAACAGTTTCACTTTAAAACTGTGTTTCTTCTCTAAACCAATCACTATCCTCTGGGTGATACTGCCCCCATCCAATGACAGTCTTCTACCTAAGCTGTGTCCCTGCTGGCCATCTTGAGATTTTTAGTGCACGCTTCAGTGTTGGAGTCCTCTTAGTGCTCTCTCAGCTTTTTTCCTAATATTTCATGTTTTTGGATACATATAAAGTTTTTGATCGATTTTTGAATTCATTGTTCAACCGGAGGTCGACTACCGGCAGCAGGGACCCGTTGCCGGTGAAGATCAAGCTTCATTGAGGATCTTCGCACCTTTGTCATCATGAACGAGGAGAAGAGCTGCTTCTTCAAACTCTGCGTGAAATGTGGACTGAGAAACGTTTTCGTGGAGGATCGACACCACAAATGTCTTTGCTACCTGCATGCGGACCATGATGAGGAGGGATGCAAAGTGTACCTGGGGTTTTCGAAAAAGACCGAGAAGGACCACTACAGCAGGCTGGCGGCATGGTTAAAATTGGGTAAGGCCCATGACTCAGCCTCTGGGCATGATCAGGCTTCCCCCAGGGCCGGCCGGTCCCATGATCAAACACCCTCGGATAAGAGGTCGAGGTCCTTTGAGGACGTCTCGCCGGGTGGGTCCAAAAGAAGGCAAGGCTGTATTCCACGAATTCCACTGGGTTTGCCGCTGTTGCGGGTGCCGGATTGGGAAGAGCGAGGTCACCATCACTGACCACATCCATGGTGAGCCTACCAGGAAGAGTCACGCACTCGTAGAGAAAATCCTTCACCCCTTCGAAACTCTGCGTACCAGCGATGGGGAAAGCGACGAAGGAACTGCGTCATTAACGACCAACTTGATGATGACTGCTGTTGCCACGTCGACAACCCCGTCAACGACCATTACTTCTTCGAAGGGAAGGCAGCCACCAACTTCAGGCCGGAAGTTTAGTCGAAGGTTTTGACCATGCCTTTTGACACGGAGAACCTGTTTGGCAAGGCGGTCGATGAATCTCTTCAACTCAACATGACGGACACATAGACGGCACGTTGGCTCGGTATCCTGCAGCAATGTCAGTCATCGTCCTTTCATTCCTCGAAGGGCAAACCTGGCAAGTCCTCCAACACCACCCATTGCCGGCAGCCTTCCCGTTCCTCAACGCAGGAGGCGTACAGAGACCATTCAGGCATACGGTAGCGGAAGACTGAACTGGTTGTGGACTCGAGCGCCCACTCGTGCACCCCAGCGGGAGGCTGGCGTATGAGGGTGGCCAGCACATGGAAAACCTACACCACTTACAATTGGGTGTTGGATGCTCTCGGAAAGGGGCACACCTTGGAGTTACAGTGCAGGTGTCCCCGTAGTCCCCTGTAGCACATCAAGAACAACATGTGGCACAGCTGCTGCAGGAGGTCCAAGCCATGTTAAAAAAGGGGGTGATAAAACCCGTTCCTCAGCGACTCCTGGATGTACTCCAGATACTTTCTGGTTCGAAAGAGGACAGGAGGGTAGAGGCTGATCCTGGACCTACGAGGCCTCAACAAGTACCCGGAGGCCCAGAAGTTTGGGATGGTTAAGTTGCAGCACATACTCGGCCAACTGGAGGCAGGAGACTTCCTGGCATCTCTGGACTTGGAGGACGCTTACTTCCACATCCCCATCCATAGGAAATGCTACACGTTCCTGTGGTTCGTGGTCCAGGGACGGCACTATCAGTTCAAGGTGCTTCCCTTAGAACTGAAATCGGCCCAGAGGATCTTCACAAAGTGCTGGGCTCCGGTGGCGACACATCTGCGCCTCGAGGGCATCCACGTTTACGCTTACCTGGATGATTGGCTGATTTCATCCCGCTCCCATGCTCTGACGAGTCAGCACACGGCATGGACCGTCTGCCTCCTGACAGATCTTGGATTCTCCATAAATGATCTAAAGTCCTGCTTGGAGCCACCGCAGAACGCTCTGTTTCTGGGGACACGGCTCAAGACAGTGGCTTGTATAGCGACCCCCTTAGAAGAAAATATGGCAGTCCGGGGGAAGCTGCACCACCTGTCGGCTCGGTCAGCTACGGTACGAGCGATCAAGTCACTGTTGGGCATGATGCCTTCCTGCATCAACCTTGTTCCCTTTTGCATACTGCATATGAGGCCTTTCCAGGAGTTTGAGAAATGAAAAGCAACAACTGAGTTAATTCATTTTAGGCAATATAAGTACTGGTACTCCGTGTTTCGTACTTGGCAGATAGCTGAACACAGCAGAAACAAGTCAGGGAAGCTCGAAATTAAATGCACTGACACAAAGGAAAAAAACTCCAAAGTTGTGTGATCAGAAAGGGTTTGTTTACACTTGTCGAGGAACAAGGCGTCTTGGCATTCCCATGGAGACACGCCAATAGATTGCGCACAGAGGACGTTGACATGAGACGTGTATTGGGGTTGTGAAATGGGGCGGGGACATCTAGTGATGTTAGGGTCGGGTGATCTGAAGTAGTGCTGTGAGGGCACTTGAACTTAGGTTGCTTGATCAATGGATAACATTAGCACAAGATGGTGGTACCCGACCCGTCGTTTTCACATGTGTTAAAGTGAGAAAAACTGGTAAATTGCATTGGAATTTCTTTTAACAACGATCGATGTATGCTCTCAAATACATGCCCGATTGGGCCAGTAACATTTCTGACCAAACTGCCCCTTTAAAGCTTATTCGGCTCATAGAAAAACTGCAACATAAGGACTTTAGAGCATGGAACCTTTTATTTTTTTGCCTTTTTTGTAAGGCTGTTAACTGGTGGTCTTTGCCTATTTTTTTTAAGCATTATTGTGTGGACTTTATGGCAAGCGCGAATGTTATGTTTGCGTCATCCACGGTACAAAAGTAATACCTGCATTTTTTCATAGCGTCCCATTTGTAGAACTTTTAGAAGAAGATGTTACTTACCTTCTATAATGTAATGCTGGATGATATTCACCATGCATATTTCCTCATCCACTGTCCCACCTTCATCTGATGCATAATTGCTTGTAATATGTTTGCGGAAGTTTCATGGTTCCTCAGTATCTGCGACCAGAGAAAGAATAGGTGGGACTGACTTAATGGGCTTAGGCAGCTCTGTATATTTCCACACAGCAGGCTTGAGACAAGGATTAGAGTATGGGTGCAGGTCACAACAAAACAAGGGCCTACCTGCACATAAATTGTTTGGGGTCTAAGGTGAATGAAAAAACCTAAGGGCAAGGGATATTCTGCTGTTCCAAATCTGTAGTAAGAGTCTAATGTCTACAAGGTGCTCGTCCTCCACCAGGATATATTACGGTTGACCATACTGAAGGGGTTGCACAGTCAATCACAGTTCTTTTCCAGTCCTGAGGTCTGAGACCTTCCCTGAAGGCTGCTAGCCAAAATGTAGTCTCCTGGGTTGAGGAATCTGAGTGCCAAAACAATGGGCCTCATTACACGGTAGGCAGTAAGGGTTTACCGGTACCGGTATCTTACCGGTAAACCCTTACCGCCTTACTACGAGGTCCCTTTGCGGGTTGGTACATTAACGCCTGCTTTTAGCAAAGGGACCGGGGTGCTAATTACGGTACCGCAATTTGCGGTACCGTAATTAGTGATTTCAAGCTTCCGGTTCTTCCACCCTTTGAACCAAGGTTAGCAAGGTTTTCCACTTTTCAGCCCTTGCACCTTCGCACACCCCAGGTCAGGCCACACTGGTTTTGCCTCTTGCCTTTTAGTACCCCTTAGCGACCTTGCTGCTTGTGTTTTGGCAAGTGCTGGTATTAGCTCCTGGACTCCGCAATCCACTACCTCTTTCTGCCTGACTCTCCTCCATCTCCAACCTCTCCCTGCTACTGAAGGGCTCATTTGGCCTCTTGCCTTCATTTTTCAAACTCCTCTGATTCTTTGTCTCCTGCTCTGCCCCCCTTTGAACTCTACCCTCTCCGTAATGTTGTCTCCTTTCACCTCCCTGCTCTAACTCCCCCCACCCCCCTACCGCCCCTGGCAATCCTTAATGTTGCCTTCTTCCTCCTTTTGTCTGCCCTTGCCCTCTTTCTTCCTCTCTCTGATGTTGCTTTCCACCTCCTCTCTATACTTGCCCTGCTCCACCTCCAACTCAATCCTCTCCTTGATGTTTCTCTCCACCTCGTCTTCTGACTCATAATAAGAATAATAATAAGAATAATTTAGCATTTGTATAGCGCTACGAAACCTAAGGTATCTGAGCGTTGCTTATTATTACCCACAGTGTGTGGTGCTCATTTATCGACCCCGGAAGGATGAACGGCTGAGTTTGGCCCTGCCGGGATTTGAATCTGCATCAGCAGGCTCTGCACAGATGTCAAAGCGAGCGCTCTACTCGCTGTGCTATCGAGCCGGATGTTAGGCAGAAACCTGTGCAGTTCCCTTAGGGACCACTGCAAAAGATTTAAGACTACAGGTGTTTGGCAGTAAACCCACTTGGTAGCAGCCTGTACCACACAGATTCACTTGGTAGCTGTGGCTGAGCAGTCACACCTCCCTCAAGAAGAGTTAGACAGTATGTAGAGTATACACAATAGGTTCAGAGATACAGTAGCACAAGCAAACACTGACCAGAGCTTTGGTGTAAAAGTATATAATTATTTATTTTAAAGACACACTTGTAAATTAAACTAGCACAAAGAGGAAAGTAAATTCAGCACACAGTCACTATTATATATATATATATATATATATATATATATATACAACCCTCATTACTTATTAGACAAGTCTTAATGAGAAACACCACTTATTTTCAGACAGAGGTGAGCGCTTAACATAAGATGGCACTCTAATAAGTTATAAAAAAGGGAGGGAAAAAGGTAGAGTTATGGAAGCACACAAATTTCAATACTCTTAAAAGAACCACAGTAAGGTAGGATAGGCAGAGTTCTACTGGAGAGCAAGGAAGTCAATTGCCAGGCCCACTCTTGGAGAGAGCAAGCAGAAGCGGTCCAGGTTCACACAGTGGGGTTATGCCCAAAGAGTCTTGTAGATAGTTCGCACACAAAGGATGAAATTAAAGTCAGGCAAAGTTAGCTAGGTTGTCCCAGGCCAGCCCAGGTTAGAAAGTCGAGGCTTTACTGTCACCCCGAACAATCTGTCGTAAGGGAAGCCAGGCGGGACACAGTACCTTAAGTGTGAAGGAAGCTCCAGCGGGGGCAGTTGTTCCTGGCAGCGGTGTTTCGTCCAGAGGAAGAGGAGGTCTCGCCGTGGAGGAAAGATGAGGGTCGTTGCACTGCCAGGGTAGAAACCAGCTGCAGAGTTCTTCGGTTAAAAGGTACTACCCTTCTCTTCGCGATAGTGGTAAGCCGTGGTATTCCGGTTGCCGGGGTGCTTAGCACGGGCAAGGCGGCCACGAGATGCTCCAGGAAGGTGAAAAGAAGGCAAAACTGGTTATCCCCACCAGTCAAAGGAAGAAGACTCTCCGGACTAGAGATCTCCTCTGTCGTCGGTAAAAGTGGTGAGACGGTTCAGCAGGGCTCCACCGATGGTGTCATCGTTGCAGGTCGGCTCAGCTTCTCCCACCTCGGATTCTTAGGTCCTGTGGCGACTTCTGAAGTTCCAGTCCCCAAAGCCCTGCTTTTATGCAGAAAACCCCCATTCATTCAGCCTAGCTGTATCTCAAACATGCTAAGTGGTGAGTCGGGCGGCTCACCACTTGGGCCAATCACACAAGAGTGCGACTTGAGTTGCCGAGGCAACTCAGTCCAGGGTGCCTAAACCCTCTCCCACATCCCCTGTGGTACCCAGACAGAGTGGCACCACTTTTGGAGGCTTCTGTGGAGAAGCCCGCCAAAAAGTGGAACAAAGGGCTCGACTTGGGTTGGAGTCACAGAAGAGAACACAAACGCCATTTTAGAATCGAGTTCTGGCAAAAAATACCAACCGGTGAATTAATATTAAATAAATAAACCGGCGGTATGTTCGATGCTATAGGAATTAAATAATTAAAGTTGGTAGCCTCGAACAATGGGAAAATCCCATAGAGATATATTCGCGGTCAAATATAAAAAGTAGTATCCACTCACTGCCACCAGCCAAAACTCGATCAGGGGGGACGGAGACATGCCCCCTCGAACAACAGACCCCGGGGCAATCGAATTGCCCTGACCAGTACATCCACAATATGATGGTTTGTACTGGTTTCTGTTCATAATTTGGGACTAGTAAAGCCAATGGTGACTTTACATGCCCTGGGAGATAGTAGTCAGTCCCAGGGTATGGAGTCTATGTTGGGGGGTCGCTACGACACCCCCCTGGGTAACGGCACAGCTGTGTAACCCACATCAAAAACACATGAAACCCTATGGAGTAAAAGACCCCATAGCCCATAAAACACATGGAAAGACAAAGGAACACCTCAAATCATGTCTAAGAGTGGGAGTAAAAGAGTCTCACTCTTAGCAGGAGAAAAAAATAAACCCCAAAAATCCAGCAAAGCTGCTGGGGGACTCACTATGTTTGGGAAATTAGCCTTTACAGAGAATTCTCCCTAACACCGGACATGGCTCATGATCTAACCGCCTCCTCTCCCGGGCACTTCCGGCCCTCTTTTCAAATTATTTACCCCTTCTCACACTCAGCCTTTCTTCAAACTCTCAATGTGTACTACCTACTGTCCCTTTCCATATCTGGGCTCATTATGGGATTGGGTAACAGGAGTTGGAGTTGGTGTTACCTGGACTCTATTTGGGTGGGCCAAGGTAATTGGGTGATGGCCACTAGGCCTCCCCTTCCGCCCACCCAGGTGTATCTTACAGTAGTTTGTTTTGTTGCCGCCCCATTGCTCTGCGGCTGAGTCTTCAAAAGGTTAATCTGCCATCTTAGAATCAGGCAGCCGTGTCATGGTAGCCACATGATCTAGACTTGGTGGCCTGGGTCGATGTGCTGGGTCTCCTCCTTTTCTGAGTTGCCGTCTTCTAGTCCTGCATGTGCCCAGGGTTTTCCCTTGTCTCTCCTATGGGGTTGGCTTGTGATCAGATCGCATCCTTGCAACTGTCCACGAAATGCACCTATGCAGCTACTCTCTTTCCTAATCTTCTTGGTATCTGCTCTTGCGGATCGCAATCTTTCTGTGTGGTTTACTGCATGAGCCCCTTCTTCTGCCAGTAGCTCTGGAGTGGAGAATGATCTGTGTGTGGAGACCTGGAATGGGGGGGAGGCTCTGAGAGAAACTCTGTTTACTGCCTTCGGGTTTAGCATTGCAGAGTGGGTGGCTTCCCCTGCCCAAGCATCTCCCTCCCCCCAGTTTCCGGTTTCTGAGTCGTAACTTCATCACAATATATATACAAATGATATCGCTTTGTGGTGGAGTGTGACACTAAAACCATATTGGAGTCAGCACATGGCCATTCTTTGCCAAATGACAGCTGTGAAAAGAGTGTTTGACCAGTTTTCGTCTGGAGGCTATATCAGAAGACTCGAAGGAGGAATGCCATATCCATCATGAAGGACGTTACCAAAGGTGATTAACTCAGTTTCTAGCATTATTTAATTGCAGAGCTTCCTTCGGGACCCCAGGACAGAGGTTACAACTGGACATTTTTCTATAGCTTGTTGGAGGTGCACAGTGCTGAAGAAGATTGTAGCAGGGCCAACTCCAGCATGGTTGGTGGCAACTCTCAGCGCAGCACTCTCGTGCAGTTTTAGCTCATTCTATAATTGTGCATGGCCTTATTGCTAATGGGATAACAGCATGTTCTAATGGCAAATGTATTAATAGCACATTACATTGCAGGCCTATCTTCCTGACGTCTGGGGCAAGTTTATAAATAGAAGATCCTTTTGTACCTCTGTCAAGCTGACGTTTATTACCCATGGTGCTTAAATATAGGCTATTATCCCTGAACAAAGCTGACCGTTGGTTGGAGTCTCCCACTGTCACTTAGCCCCAACTAATGTAGTTCCATGTTACTGTAACACATTTTTATTATGTTATAGCTTGCAAGTCCTCATCCCACTGTCTCATTAATGCAGACATTTGCAAAAAGTATAGGTCGAGTATTGTTACCTTATAGGAAGAGCGGTATAGGAGGTTGAATAAAGTCAAATTGAGAAATGCAGATAAAAAAGCATACTGTATCCTTTAGTTTAATTGCATGCATTGAGATTGATCCCTTGTCCTAATTCACTTTTTTGCAGACCAAGGGTGAAGCACTGGATTCTGAAACAGACATGTTGTATTCTTTATTTCTGGAAGAAGCAGATTTGGTTATGGTCAGTATATGTCTAAAAAGTATATGGAGTTCAAGTATTTGAGTTAACCACACTGATCAAGCATTGAGAAAGCCATTCGTTTTTGTATTGTGAAAATGTTTGCTTAGTAAATGCTCACAGACACAGGCAGCTAGAGGATCTGTAGAGGGGAAACCAGAGAGTGGAGAGAGGATGCAGGAGTTGTGGAAGAATTAATATGATCAAGGTCAGATGTATGAATGATTCTGGATAGTTGGAGGAGGACTGTGATTAAGGAAAAGGGCTATGACTAATGACTGTGATAAAATGAAAAGCACCACAACGTAGGGCTATGATGGAGATAGACTGTGATGAAGGAATATGACAAAGGACCATCATGATGGACTATGGTGAAGGAGGAGGACAGTGACTGAGAAGGAATGTGATGTACTGTGGCAACAAACTTCAATCAAGAGAAAGAACTGTGACAAAGGATTATGACAAAAGAGAATGTTAAATGTTAAAGGTATTTGTACCGCGCACCGTCACCAACGGAATTGGTCCCCAGGCGCTCAGGCGGATCTGTAAACGATAAATGTGGGATGGGTTAGTAAGGTGAAGGAGGAAGTAGGATAGTGAGAGGAGTTGTGTTCTGTTGGCAGCTTCAACTCAGTATACACCGGGTGCTGAGCTTTGGTGCGGGTATCAGATCGGAGTCAGTCCGCGTGTGCTGTTGTTCCGGCTTATGTGTTGTTGCAGTGTTGTGAGGTGCGTGCGGCTTGTTGTGCGAGAGATGGTTGTGTGAGTTTGTTTAGTGAGATAAGTATGCAGAGTTTGAGCTTATATTGGTTAGTGGGTACCTGACCTTTACCATGCTAACATTCATAGTTCTGTCTGAGTGTGGCACCTGTTGGCCCTCACATTCCCATCTAGAAGTGACGCAGGCCAATGTTTAGGACTCCATCCAGGTGTGGTCATGCCAACCCTCACACCCCCATCCCGATGCGGCGTAGGCTAGTGTCTAGAGACCCGTCCTGGTGTGGGCATGCTAACATTCACAACTCCGTCTGAGCGCCATGCAGGCTGGTGTTGACAACTCTATGTGTGGCACATGTTAGCATTCACGTTTTTCCTAGGCACTGGCATGTTATCCTTCAATCGATCCTATCCAGATGCGATGCAGGCCAATGTCTATCTAGATGCGAATGCCGGTCTGGATATGTTCGTCCGGTACTTACGAGTGCGAATGTCACTTGGGGCTTTCGTCTGGGTCTAGGTATGTGGTCAGTCTCTGCAGCCTTCCTTTGTGTCTATTTTCCATGATGTCTTATGCTCTGTCGAATGGTTGGTTCTTTGGTTTGAGTGTTTGTCCAATTTGAGTGCGGTCGAGGTTGGAGTTATTTTCGTCATTGTTTTAATGTCTGGGCATTCTAGTGCGTCTCCGTTGTGGTTACGTTTTGAAGAGCCATGATTTGAGGAGTTTCCTGAATGCTAGGTGGTTTGTTGTATTCGTATTTTCTTAGGTAGGTAATTCCAGGTTTTGGGTGCCTGGTGAGAGAAAGACGATCCTCCAAGTTTTTTTCTGTTGTAGGGTTTTGGTTCCAGGCGTATGTCGGTGCTTGATCTTAGTGTTCTTGTTGGTTGGTGTAGGCGTAGTTTGTCGCTTAGGAATTCTGCGCCTTGTTTTGTATTGCTCTGTGCGTGATGCACATGGCCTTGAACTTTATTCGTTGTTTCAGTGGTAGCCAGTGTAGTATTTTTAGCGTGGGTGTGATGTGTTCTCTTTGGGTAGCTTGAGGAGGAGTCTGGCTGCTGCATTTTGTATGCGTTGCAGTTTTTTTAGAAGTCGTTCGGGCATGCCCAGGTATAGGCTGTTGGCATAGTCTACTCTGGGCATGATCAGAGCGATGATGGTAAGTGTTTTGTTGGTGATTGACAGGAACGGTAGGATCCTTTTTGCTGCTCACAGGAGGAAGAAACATTTCTTGATTACAGAGTTTACTTGTGGTGCAAGAGTGAGGTTGTTATCCATCAGGACCCCTAGGTTTTTTACAGTTGATGATGGTTCTGGTGTGGTGCCTAGCTCTCTTGGCCAGGGGATGTAGTTGATGTCCCCTCCCTTTTTTGAAACAATCATTATCTCTGTTTTGCCTGGGTTGATTTTGAGATGGTTGAGGTTCATCCAGTTGAATATGTCACGAAGGCAATTCTCTAGTGTGGTGTTTTCTTCTCGGGTGTCTTGTATGTTGAAGATCATTTGAGTATCGTCGGCTTAGTTGTAGCATGTGAGGCCGTGTTTTTTGATGAGTTTGATTAATAAGTACATGTAGATGTTGAATAGAAGCGGGGAGAAGGATGATCCTTGTGGTACTCGGCACATGGAGACTCTGGGTTTGGATTTACAAGGTTTCATCCATATTGTTTCTGTTCTGTATGTTAGGAAGGATTTGATCCATAGTAGGGCAGTGTCTGTTATCCCTAGTCCTTCTAATCTCTTTATGAGGATGGCGTGGTTGGCAGTGTTGAAGGCTGCAGACAGATCAAGGAGAATCAGGGCGGTGCTGTTGTCGGATTCTGCGTTTGTTTTTAGGTCATCTCATATTGAGAGGAGAGCCGATTCTGTTCCTCTCATAGGTCTGAAGCCAACTTGTGCCTGGTCTAGTAGGCAGTGCTCTTCTATGAATTCTTGGGTTGTTTGGTAGATGTACGTTTCTAGCAGTTTGGCTATGTAGGGTATGTTGGAGATGGGTCTGTAGTTAGATAAATCCTCTACGTTTCCTGTTGTGTCTTTGAGTAGCGGCTTGATGTATGCCGTTTTGAAGGCCTGCGGTACTTTACCTGTTGAGATTGAGAGGTTGAGGAGGTTCCTGTGGTATTCGATGGGGGTTCCTTGTTTGAGAATTGTTTTGTATATGTCCGGGGGCAAGGGTCTTCAGGAGAGCCCGATTTGTTGCTTTGGTTTACCAGTTTGACGAAAGCCTCAACTGATATTTCTGGGAAGTTTCTTAGCTTGTTTGCGTGTTCCTCGTCTGTGTCGGTGGGGTTTGAGCTGTAAACGCTTGGTCTGTTTTGTATGGTGTGTTGGATGGAGGTTATTTTGTTTTTGAAGTGGTCTCCGAGGTTCTCGCAAAGTTTCGTCGGTGGGATTGGCGTGTTGTTGCAGGCCGGTGGGTTTTTTATTTTGTTTATGATTTTGAATAGTTCTTTTTGAGCGTTTGGTGTTATGAAGATTCTGCTGTCTTAATGTTTCCTCTTAGCTTTTTGTATTTCCTTTTTATATGTGCGTATCTGTTGTAGGAATTTCAATTTGTTTGCAGTGTTGTTGTTGTTCCTCCATTCATATTCTAGTTGTCGGTTTTTTCTTTTCATGGCTTTGAGTACTGGGGTGAACCATTTTGCTGTAGTTTTCTTGCGTGATGGGGTGAAGCGCTTTTCTTTGGCGATGTCATCAAGGGTTGTTGCGATCCAGGTATGAAGTAGGGCAACTTTTTTGTCTAGGTCTGCTTCTTCCATGGTTGATGCTTGTGGTTTGCTGAGTTCTAGGAGCTCGGTTAGGTTGAAGTTTTTTATGGTTCTCCAATTTCTTTTCATCATGATGGGTTGCTTTTCTTGTTGCTTTTTTGTCAGAGCGCCGTTGTGATTATGAACGGAATAATGAGGTGGTCGCTCCAAAGTATTTGAATTGGGGGTGCCGTGGTGATGAGATCCTTGTTGGCGAAGATTGCGTCAAGTGTGTGCCCTGCTGAGTGGGTTGCTCCTTTGACTAGTTGTTGTAGGTTTTTGGCTGCTAGTTGGGCGGTTAAGAATTTTTGTTTGGTTGTGGTTTCTTCGTCGAACCAGATGTTGAAATCTCCAAGGATGATCAGATGATTGTACTTGATGGCTAGGGTAGTGATTGCTTCCGTGAAGGCTTCTACGAAAGTCACATCGGAGGTTGGTGGTCTGTATATCAGTATGAATTTCAGGTTGGTTTTGGGGTTTACTGAAAGTCGGAATATTAAGGACTCGCATTTATCAATGTTTAATGGTTCTTCCATTTTGATGGCCAGTTGTTCCTTGTGGATGATTGCTAATCCCCCCCCCCTCTTTGGATTTTCTGTTTGTTTGGATGCATTTGAAGTCTTCAGGCAGGCATTTGTTTAGGGTGATCTTGTAGTTGTCGTCTAGCCATGTTTCAGTTACAAATGGGATGTCTATGCCTCCTTCTGACAGGAGGTTGTATATTTCCGTTGAGTGTTTGGACATTGACCTTGCGTTTATTAGATTACAGTGGATTCTCTGGGTGAGATTTTGTTTTGAGGTTATTTGGTGCTTGAGTTTGTAATTGTCTGTTCGTGGAGTTTCCGCATTGATGTCGGTAGGATGAAGAACGGCGACAGCCGCTTCTTCATTGAAGCGGTCTAGTAAGTTGATAATAGGGCTGATTAGTCTTGGTGTTTCTGCTGTGATGCTACTCGGCTGAAGATCAGCGGTGGTTTCTTCATTGGGTCCGATTGTTGGGTGGGAGGTGGCGTTACTGGTTGTTGGTACTTCGCCGTATTGTGTGGGATGTAGTGGAAAACAATGTTGCCCCTCTGTTCTTGTAATGTAAGGGGTAATGGGTCGGAGCCCTCCCACTCTCTTGTTGAGTGCCCCCGTCTTTTTTCTGCGTGTATCAGGACATTTTTTGCATGTTTCAGGGTTTCCGTGTTGGGGTGTCGGTGTACCATGGTTGTTGCGAGGTAAGGTGTGAGGTATAAGGATTTTTCTCTTGTGGATTTTGTTCCGGTTGTGGCTGTTTTAGGCATGTTTTCTTCCAATGGGGCTGTTTCTTGTGGGTTCTGTTGGTGTTGTGTGTTTGCGTCTCTTGTTTCACGATCTTGTTCTCTTTGTCGGCGTCCTTTTCTGGTACGGGCCATTTTCCAGTCTAGGTGCAGGCGTGGTATGGTAGTTGGTCCTCTATGCTGTGCTGTGTGGTCGCAGTGACCTCGGTTTTCCTTCTCTGGATACGCTGGGGTGCTCTCTGGCTGTTGTTTTCCGTCGGTGGGTAGGGTATATTTCCTAAGGGTGCACTGTCGGTGGGGGGTGGGGGTTTAGGGTGTTAACGGTCTGCTGGTATGGGATTTAGTTGGGTTAGGTAGTGGTGGGTTTCCGGGATTGGTAGAGTACTGAACTAAGCGCAGTTAGATTATTTGAGAGATCTGTATAGAGGGTGAGAGTCCTATCCGTGCAATCTAAGCATCGTACAGTGCCGTTCGGAGACAAGGCTCCTGCTAGGTTTGAGAGACCTGCACAGTGGGGGGAGACATCCACCAGCGCAATCTAAACACCACATAGTGCAGTTTGGAGACGGAGCCCCTGTGAAACTTGAGAAACCCGCGCAGTGGGAGAGAGGCCTATCAGTGCAACCTAAATATCATACAATGTAATTAGGAGACAGAACCCCTGATAAATTCCAGGGGCCTGTCAGTGCAATCTAAGCATCATACTGTGCAATTTGGAGACAGAGCCCCTGCTAAATTTGAGAGACCTGTATAGTGGGAGAGAGGCCTATCAGTGCAACCTAAACATCATACAATGTAATTAGGAGACAGAACCCCTGATAAATTTGAGAGGCCTGTCAGTGCAATCTAAGCATCATACAATGCAATTTGGAGACAGAACCCCCTGCTAAGTTTGGGAGGCCTAACCATGCAATCTAGACATCATACATTGCAATTTGGAGACATAACCCCTGCTAAGTTTGAGAGGCCTAACCATGCATTCTAAACATCATACAATGCAATTAGGACACAGAACCCCTGCTATATTTGAGAGACCCACACAGTTGGAGAGAGGCCTATCAGTGCAATCTAAGCACCATACAATGCAATTTGGAGGCAGAGCCCCTGCTAAATTTGAGAGACGACTAATGAGGAACAACCATAATGAAGGAACATATGTATGATGGATTTTGATGGAGGGGAAGGCCTGTTACAAAGCTCTATGATGTAGGTCAATGACCAAGCAGTAAGACTAGGACAAAGGACTGGAAGAAAGAATGGCTGTGATTTTTCCCAAGTGTTGGCTGGGAATGGTAGGGGTGGTTTGAGGGATTGGAGTGACAGGAGCTGTCATCTAATAGGGTTTGCTATCTTGTAAGGGGCCTACCCAAACATGTTTGGATGAAAGCTCTACAGAAAACAAACGGCAAGCCAAACTACTATGTATCCTTACACAAATCTGTAAAGCCCATATGCATAGTAATACTTTGGCAAAGTTGGCTTTGCAAACTTCCACATAAAACAAACAGCTGTCCCATCCCAGCTATCAAGTTTGTCTGTATCTACTTTTGATTGTTTTCTTAAATTGTGACAATTGTCTCTGCTTTGTAGTGCCTTCACCTCTAAGAGATATCCACTAGTAAATCTTGGGACTTGAGAAGCAAATAGTTGCACAAATATTTTTTACAACGTGGAGCTAAGAAATTCACTTCTCCACTACTGTTTTAATAGTGTGGCATACACAATACTTCAGTCTTCTAATTTATGCCACACATCACATCTGAGAATTCATTTTCAGACAGAGATTTTTGATTGCTACAATTGAAACTTGGCTTGAGTAATCATGTTTACTGTTTCTTTTTCTTAAATACAGAATTGTGAACTGACAAACCCTTTTTAGCAATATTTTTAAGAAACATGATGTAAATGTGAGCAATTCTGTTCACATTGTAAGAAAGATGCATGCCGATCTAGAAGCCTATATACACCTTCTAATGGATAGCTTCCTTCTCTGGAATGCACATCATGGCTGCATTTCTTTCATAAATACTTTATTACACCATGCAGCTGCCCACAAACTGTCAGTGTTGCAAGTGCCACATGTGCTGGATTTGATGCAAAACATACATAAATGGTGTCACACAAGCTCCATGACCTACTTTCCTTATTTTCACATGCATAAAGACCTGAGCAGCCATGATTTATCCCATTATGTTTTCCTCAAAAACATTGCTTCAAACTGTGCAAAAGACTGTTAATGCCAGATGTCGGTGTCACATCCACAGTGGTGCTATTGTGTGCTTGGGACCTATCATGAGACTAACAACTGTGTGTCCAACTGGGTTCCCTACATCCCTATGTATCATACAACTTTAAGAGAGCATGTCATTACGGTTTTTGCTCTGCTCCACAATGCTGACAATTCGCTCTTGCATTTTTTGCATACTTTTCCCCAAGGCCTGGTACCCACTCCTCATTCAGAGCCACAAGAACCTGCTGAAGAGAAGGAATAAAGAGTTTTGTTTTATCAGAACAAGTCTCCTTCCTACCCTCCATCTTTCTCCTCTTGGACGTGGTGGCACATGACACTGTCCCATAGCGTGAATGGATATCCAGTCCAGCCAGACCAAACGTATTCAGTTCAGATATGTTTCTCTATGCAAGTGTACAAAAAGGTGGTCAAAAAATCAAATACAATAGGTCTTCATCAAACCAAATAGACACACTAGATATTCTCTTCAGGGTCTGGATAGTCTCAGCTGAATTTAGTGAAGTGTTTTTGGGATGACCTAACCAAAAGAAAAGTCTCTTGTAGAGGGAAATGAAATGCTCAAAAAAAAAAAAACATTTCTGATAGCTCTGGAGCCAGGCTTCCCCTTGGTCCTTAGTTGTAGTTTTCCAGGGACTCCTGAACCATAATGTGGGTTTTAGTGGTTCCTGTACCCCTCTTTCAATCTCTGTTTAGGGTTTCCAGGCCCTTCTCCTTAAGGCGACCTGGGTAGGGCTTTCCCAGGTGAGTGTGGGTCCACTTAGTCAGAGGTATAGTTGGATTTGCTGCTACAGGAGATTGCCCGCTCCTCCTCAGAAATGTCCACTTTCTGCAGACGTTGGATCCTAGGTGTCGGGGAGAGCCATAAACAAGGGTCTTCACAATTTCTGAGATCCTGAAACTGCCTCTCCTTACTGTGCCCACCTCTCTGAAACGCACATATTTTCTCTGCCAGGTGCGCGTTCCTCTTCCCTCCTCATACACCTATCTAGGGTTCACCGAAACTTTTCAATTCTGACTTGCTCTTAGGTTTATCTGTTCCTTCACAAATTCCTGCTGTCAGGTACTATTTATTCCCCTCCTGATTGTCTCTGATCTCCTCCTTCCTTCCACCAGTTCTGGATGGTTTCCTACCTTCTCCTTAAACGTTTTGAACCACTTCCGCCTCTATCCCCGTCTCCATCTATTTGCCAATGTCTGTAAACTTTTGCACCTCCTTTCTTTCACCTCCTTGTAGCCTCTGATCACCTCCAGATGTTCTCCCACTCTTCCCTCTTATATCTTCCCACTTCCTGATTCTCTCCACCAATGTTCTTTTGATATCCTTCAACCACCTTCTTGCTCTCTTCACCCATCTCCCAAGAACTATCACCCTGCACCAATCGATCTACTTATCTACCACACAACTGCTATTCCTCTCCACCACGCCTAATATTTGTCTTTACCAACATCCTGCTCATTATCACCATCTCTTCTCTTGTGCCAACACCATCTTCTCTATTGGCAATCTTTTCCAGGTGTTTCCCCAATTGCCTCCACATTATTTGCACCTCCTGGGTCCTTTCTTCCCAAGCCGCTTGGCTCTACTTGCCCAGTTGCATGGGGTCTCTCCACCAGCCTTCTATCGCCTCCTTACAACAGCTTCTTTGATTTCTCCTTTTGCCTCCTACCTTCGGCAACGGCTCCATCCCCTTCTGTTCACCTCTATAGCCAGATTCAAACCAACTCTTTCTCTGAACTCCATCACTCCATGACATAGGCCTTGCCTTTTATAGAGTTTTGTCCCAACCTTCCATCATCTATCTGTCTTGCGCCCGCACCTTGGACAGGCCTCCCTCTTACTGTCACACCCTATGTCTGCCTTTCAGCCTTTCTGGGCTAAGGGAACTCAGTTGTGCCAGCTGGGTATGGGGGATTTGCGATTTGTAGTGCTCTTGGCCCTGTTGTGTCTCTAGTATCTGCCAGACTGCAGCTTCAAGAGACACATCTGCCATCTTGGAGTTTCTAACTCCTGCCTCAGGTTTTTCATACAGGGATTGCTGGTGGGCCCAACCCTGCAAATAGCTTCCATTCCTGAGATGGAACTTGATGGCTGGCTAGACCCTCCCATGGGGCGATCCTCTCCCTAATAGCTTTACCCTGCGTCTGCCCTCGAGGTGGACACTCTTAGCCAGCTTGTTCTTAGCTGTATGTGGGGGAGGCATTGGACAATGACTGCGGGGGAGGGGATCTGCCTCTCAAATTTCCAGCCCTAGTTCTGGTCCCTTCCTTTCACCATGTAAATCCATATGGGATTCTTGTACCTGCAAGAGGGAAGCAGTGTGCTGTCTCTGTGGGGTTGCTACTCATTGATTCCCTCAAAGGGTCAGGAGTATCTATGGTGGTAAGGTTGCCCTAGTGACTGTCCCTTGCATGTGATGGGGAATAAGGGAGGGTGAGCGGCAGTCTTCTGGGTCACTCACTTATCAGTACACAAAACCAAGCTAGGGACTTTGTCACAACCACAGCTCCAAATCCTTCTCAGGAATCAGGACGTGTTTGTATACTGAGTAAAAGCATTCCTTTACCCAATAGCTTCCTCATCCCCCAATAGGAGTCTACCAATTTTGGTAGAGTCCTACCTGGCACTACAGCAGCCACTCTGTCCTGCTGTCTTCATTGCACATTGGAGGCCTTCCTTACCCCCATCTCCACATGCCTCTGTGTTCTGTTATGGAGTCAGGTACTACTCTGCACGAAGGCAATGTCACAGATGGCTCAAGGAATTGAGTCTCAGAGACGGCTCAAGGGTTTCTAATGGATTCCTCATCTTTGATATCTATCCCCCAACGAAGCCGCTCTTTGGGAACATTTCTGTCACCTGGTGGCTCTGTGTCGGCGATGCATTACGCTCTCTGCGCCAGATATGACCTTGGGGCTAGTAAATATGACCTTATTTCCTTTTAACCGTGCACTCTGCTTGCTTCATGAACACTGATTCACCAGAAAAACCTTCTCCCCCTTAACATTTAGAGGCTTGTGGGGGTGCGGCCCTGGGAGCATGCGCTCCCCTGACTCCTCAGTCCCTTTTTCCGCATCGACGGGAACAGGCCTATTTCGCCAGCGCTCCTGGGTTTGGATTCGGCCATGTAATACCATGCGCACATCCCCTGATACTTCTATTTTTTTGTCTTCTTTTTGTCAATCAGGTACTTGATTCTCCAGCGCCACTCTCCTCCATAGCGCATCAGCGGGATTCAGCAGGTGTCCAGCCTGCGAGGGGCTCTTCCCTATATCCGCCCCCCACGCTCTTTGCCTCCGCTGCCTTGGTCCCGACTACGGCTGGGTAGGTTGTACCGCGTGCGATGCACTTGCTCCACGTGCATTGAAGAACAGGCTAGCTCCGTGGAGGGAGCTCTTCGAAAGATCGCCTTCTGAAGATCTGAAGGACTTTGACAGACAGAGATCGAGGCCCAAGGGAGGCCCGCTATTTTCCATTGCACCCCGTACGGGCGACTCCTTCCCAAGCAAACGCCAGAGTGGGAGGAACCTTTCTGGTTTTCACACCGGCACACGTACCGAGGCTAGTCCAGCTACCGGCCTCACGGCCGAGAGGCTCATCGGATCCTTCCGGCCGCAGTGCTGAGGGACTGCATGGTTCTTCTACTGTGTCTGCACCCGAGGGGCAATGCTGTAGTACCGGCCTAATATCCGAGGGGGCGCCTGCACGCAGCACTACCGGCGACACTGCCGAGGGCAATACGCCATCCAGGCCCCGGCCTGAGGCGCAGGATAGGTCTCATGATCCACCGCCAAAAATCTTGAAGGAGGCCGGGCCCAGTGAGCAAAGCACCACGACTTCGGCACATGGCACGCAGCTAGACAAAATGGCCGCCGTGCCAGATAAAAGGGCTGCTCATCCGATGCCACTCCTTGGCAGGTGGGAGTATGAGTTACAAAGTGGGACTGGTGTCAACTAGGTACGTGGCCTACTGTTTATCCATCAGCAGCGCAGGGTAGGTTTCCCCTGCACCACAGGCTGTTAGGTAAGATTTCCACAGAGCTGGTAAATCTTCCTTTCCTGGTTCAACTCCAGAACATTTTTGCTTTTCTAGTGGGACATTTTTCATAAATACCTCAGTAAGTGGGAACCTTTTTCCACACTCACCTAATCCTTAACTATTTTTATGGATGTAATGTTTAAGACTCTCCAGAGTGTCTTTTTACAGTTATCATGTATAAGAACTTATTGGCAATAAGTGCCTGTTGTTGCTGGATTGCCCTAGGGGCTCCCCATTTAACTTTTTTGTGCTAACCTTAAGTGAACTACAGTTTCCAAGGGTAGAAAGGATCTTTGGATCCCTTTTACATTTTATTCTGTGAAACCAGCACACCCCACCGTATGTGGAGTGCTGGGGAGATGCAATGCATCCCCTTTCACATTAAAACGGTAACAATTCTGTTACAGTAATAAGCTTACCTTTAATGGCTGGTGGCAGTGATGCCTTTTACTAATTTGGTGCACCTTTACTGCCGGCTGTGATCACAGCTGCAGTAAAGGCACCTATAGGTGCTCATTTTACCAAAATGGCCCCTGTCTTCTTTTTCTGCCATTTTAGTGTTTCCTGTCATTTCTTGTTCCTTCCCCTGACAGCCAGGGTGGGAAATTCCTTTGTGTGAGTTTTGTCTTTGTCGGGAGTCCCTTGTACACACCCCGCCCAGGCTCCAGTCAGTCTGTAAGCACACGAAGTGGGGGAGGAGTCCAAAACTACCTCATCCTTTGTCTTACGCCTTCCTTCAACTGGGACAAATCCCAGTGGGGGGCTGGCTGTCCTGATTGGACAAGCAGACTACCCCTTATTGTAAAATGCAGGTAGAGAATGCAGAGGTTGTGTTGTAATTCCTGATAAATACTGCGAACCTGGAAGCTGAAGTCATGTCGACCACTGGAAAAGAAAACCGAAGAGGATGACAAAGGAAAATCGGCAGGAATGATTTCCATTGACCGGAGAGCCTGCTGTGTAAACTGAGCCTGCTGCAGCCCTTCCTTCCAATCGACCTGGGGTCTCCGGAAATGACGACCCGAACCTAGAGCCTGGTGAGACCCACTAGACTCAAGAAGACCTGCATTTTGAGCCATCCCACAGGTTGCTACGACCTTGCGTTCTTGCAGTACCCCAATACCCTGGGATCTCCAGCCACTGTGCGGTGCACGGTCTTCCGAATGTTGCTGAAACTTCGTGGGCATCCTGGTGTATCTCCAGAGACATGAATCGAGTCTGAAAAGTCCGCTCACAAGAGTACTGGACCTTTTAAACGATGAGAATTCAACCGTGATTTTCTGTCTTCTGTGCTCCTTGAAAAGGCACCAAATCCGCAGAACCGCATTCAGCCGTGAGGGAAATCTTGCCTAGAGTCTTCTTCATCGATCCCTGCTGCAAAGTCCCTTCTAAGGTCTTGTGTTCAGTCTCCAGGACAAGGAATCCACTAACCGGGTATTTGGCTGCAGTCCCTGAAGTTCTCCTGCTGCAATCTCATCTTCATTGGTGAGGTACTGTGTTGGCTTGGTTATATAGTTACCTTAAGCCTGTTGGGATTTCTGTGTAGCTTTGGGGTGTCTTCTGTGATTAGAAGGTCCCTCGTCCAGTACACTCAGTCCCATTGCTAGAATGAGCTGGGGTGTCTTTTGTGAAGCCCCTGGACCCTCTTCTAACCATAGAAGTGAAGTACTCACCTGTTTTCCCAGTTTTCCTATGGAACTCTTACTTTTGCTACTAAAGAACTTATTCTAACACTGCCTGTTGGTCACTAGTCCTAGTTACCCCCCTTCTGCCACCGAGAACACTCATGCTCCAAGAATAAGGGAAAGACTTTGAAGGGATTAGGACTTCTGCCTAGAAAAGAAGTGTTTTACTTACTTGTAAAGCGTTGGTTGGTAACTGTAATTCTAAGAGTGAACAGTTACAAAAGTTCTTACTGATCTTGAATGTGTGATGCACTATTCTTAAAAGTATGGTTAACATCTTTTCTTCCTTAGCCGCTGTTTTGCCAGTCTAAAAGAAAGTAGATGTAAAGGTTTTTTACTCTCCTGTGATAAGGTTGTGCCTCTTTACAAAAGTAATGTGTTGGTTTCACCAGATTATTCCTGTAGGGTAATTATATGAGTGTCCTCCAACTGTTGTTATCACCAGGTTAGTCCTGTTAGGATAACTGTATGAGTGTCCCCCAACTGGGTCTTGCTTCCCCTGACTTGCTGCTAGCTTGTCCTTAATAAGTCTACATTAGGTTGTTCCCTACCTAGAATATCTATTCAGGAAAGTGTGACATTGGGTTTTACTTTCCCCTTCTTTGTGAAGTTAAAGTATGTGGGTTTTATTTACCTTGTGTTAGCTGTGTGCCATCCAAAACAAGTTACCAGAGCTATTGCTTTCCTCAATCTGGGGTTCCCTGATTTCCAAAGCATCTGTAATTGTGTATTACTTCCTTAGGTTTCTACTGCACCTAGAATAAATGTTTCACTATTCACCAAAAAAGTATATTGTCCAGTTGACTGTTTATGTGATTTGTTCCAAGAGTCACTGTACAACTGGAAGGGCCTACTGCCCTTGTATTACCAAAAGTAATCTGAAAGTAACCATTGGTCTTTTACTCCCAAAGTATAGGCTTGACCTATACTAAATGTGTATAACAAGGTTTTTACTTCCCTAGAACTACTGTTAGGTGTTCCAAATAAGGTTTATACTTGGGTCTGTGTACTTTCAGGTATAGTGTTGGGTTTTATATTGTGATTTCATATAATGTGTTAGTACTTAATTAACCCCTAGATTTATCTGGCCGTACCTGTATTTAAATAAATCCTTTATTTTTACAATACATAGGCCCTCATTACGACCCTTGCGGAAATCGGAAAACGATGGCGCAAATGCAATACCGCCATCGAATAGCGCTCGGTGCGACTATGACCCGTCACCGCAAAGTACGAAGCCATTAGCGACACCGTAGTGAACGCCAACGCTAACTGCACCAAGCACGCGCGCGCGCGCCATGCGAAACCGCAAACACCACCATGGCGCAAGGGTACGCCAATTCCGACCGTAGCGACATGTACCTAACGCCATCAGGCATGGCGTAATGTACCATTCCGCCATGATGAGAAGTACGGCATCGCGAATCAACCGTAAACGGCCCCACTGAGTGCCTGTACACCGCTCCCTGCCCACAAAGTACAACTCCCCGTAGGTGCAATGAAGTCACAATGCAACCATTGAAATGTACAAGTCACCCATGCATGGCAACGAACAAAAGAAACACAAGAGGGGCCAATGGGAGCTGCAGGGCACAGATGGCACGAATATAGAAGCCATCCCAATGGACATGACCACAGTCCCCCACCAAGAAACGCACGCAAACACAGGCACCTGTGACCAGCAATATTCCGAGAATCACATCATTCCACCAGTCCACCTGGCTGACCGGCATCTGTTACACAAAACCCAATCCCCCGCCCCTGAGCATGACAACATTCAAACTGTCATATTGGCAGCCCCCATCCCTGACCTCACGGGCTTAGTAGGCAAACGCGCCCAGTACAGTACCACGCAACTAAACCCCGAAGCTGGAACCCAATGCAGATCTCCTCACAATACATCGCCCCCCAAATAGGCATATGCCACATCACTTGCAAAGAAAAACGCTACACGGGCCAAATCAGAATAGAAATTTTATGCACATCAAAGTCACCAAGCCCATACAGCCATCAGGCCATGAACTCCAAAACACTAATCACCATTGTGGGCTGCATCCGCAGGAAATGACCAGCCACTACTTGTGTGTCGCCCTGTTCCCCCATGGTACACAGAGCCACATTCACGTACGAAAAGGCAACATGGAAGCGCACAGAACCGCAGGGCCGTCCCAATGGGGAGGCACTAGTCCAGCTGAAAGGCCGAAATGTTGCTCCGAGCCACTAGTACTGCGTAAGGGCATGTGGGCCATTGGCGATCGTCCCATAAGATCGTAATGCTGCTCCACTGATTAACACGAAGCAGCAGGTGTCGGGAGTAAAACCCATCTGCAGGAGTGGCATACAGATGGCAGTGGCAAAAGGGGAGGAGATACCTGTCAACCAAAAGAAAAGAAAAAGAACAGAATGGCCATCAGAACTACATTCCAACAACTCACTTCAATGATCACACGAAATCCACAGCCATATGCATGCTAGCCCACTCCAAAGGATCATCACCACCCCAAAACCACTTGCGACTCATAAACATCTATATCGAGGTGCAAACACCATCACAAACGAGTGTACCTGTGCATGCGTCTGTCAAAACAGAATCCATCAGATGGGAATGTTAACGTGCATGGACACAAGTGTCTGAGGGCGCGTCGAGACAGGGAGGGCTCAACAAGGCCAGATAGACGATGGTCCCACTATGGCAGCCCTGCATCACATAGCGTAGGGGAGGCGGATAGATCCCAAGAAGCCCTGTACATGGCAAACTCTGTATCAAATCACCTGCCCATGCATCCATTCATCATTCCCTCATCCCGGGATCAAAACGCCTGAATAATTACTCACATAACATTAGAAACATCCATTGAGTCTGTGCGTTATGCAGCCTGCAAAATCCACAGTGCCCCAGCCCGTAATTCCAGTGTTGTGAAGTAACATGTATTTGGGAACGGCCGGCCTCATCGCCCACGTAGCTATTGCGCATCCCAAACTATTCATATCAATCATTGCTTCCTCGCCATGGGCCCTGTCTCAAGGACATTGAACAATAGAACGTTATATTTGCAGTCAGACCTGTGGGCATCTCCTCGCCGCTAGCTGGAAACCGAAAGCGCCGCCCTTCGAATTCCTCATTTGCAACATCACGTCGAAAAGGCATCTGTGGCCGATTGAAATCACTAATTATTCCATCGAGTGCGGCTGTGTGTGAAAATGGCAACTGCCTTCACCCACAAATGGGACGCCCCGCCCGTCGTTGCAACTCGGTACAGTGATGCATGAGGGCCCACCGTTACTCGAGTACTACGTTCCACTGACCCTTCACAAGTCTGTTCGCGACTGCACAGATAGTATGTGAAACAATGGGACCACAGCAGAATGAACATATCAACCAATCTTACACGGCCATCGGGTACAAATACATGATTGCAATAGCAAGATACCATTCCCCGAATTGCAGCGTTGTGCACGGGACGTGCTCGGCCAAAGGGGAGAGCAGTTTGCACAGGTGGAATTAATCACCACAGGTGGAGGCCATACAGCCTGAAAACACATAAATTGCACAGCCAGTCTCCTCCCACAACCACACCGAAATGCTACCGGCAGGACTCGCGATGTTGGCCCTGGGGGACCTGATAGCACTGCAAGTGCTCCAACTCCAAGAAGAAGACGAACACCAACTACAACCAGCCGCACGGAGGAGACGCAGGAGGAGGAGGAGGCCAAGGCAGGGCCAGCAAGGCCCACCAGCACAGCCACTACCACCACGCAGGCAGCCCGCAATCCCACGCCTCCGAGCACATCCGTTCAACCTCACTGATGAGCAGATCCACACCCTCTACCGTCTGGACCGGGACACCATAGCCGCCATTGTGGACATGACACAGGCTGACCTTGTCAGCATGATAGATAGCCCAACCGCCATCCCACCCCTACTGAAGGTGGTGTCTGTACTCCACTTCCTGGCCACAGGCACCTACCAGCACACAGTCGGACAGTTGCATGGCATTTCTCAGCCACTGTTCTCACGGACACTATTGCAAGTGCTCGATGCCCTCCTGCAGCACGCAGACGACTACATCTCTCTACCACGCTCGGAGCAGGAAATTACCAACACAAAAGTGGGATTCCATGCACTTGCCGGCATACCGGGTTGCATTGGTGCCATCGACTGCACCCATGTGGAATTGGTCGTCCCACATGCCATGGAGGCCCAGTACCGCAACCGAAAACAATTTCATTCCCTGAATGTACAAATGGTGTGTGACTCCAACAGGATCATTACACATTGTTGTGCCCGATTCCCTGGATCAACCCATGATTCTATGGTCTTGAGGAACTCTACAATACCACGCTACATGGAGCGACACGCAGGGAACAGATCCTGGCTACTCGGTGAGTCTCATTACATGCATGATTATGTGGGGTATGTGAATTGGCAATGACCTGGCAGGAAGGGGGGGGGGGTGTGCGTACGTATCAATGGCATTCCACATCATACGTTTCTCGTCCACATACAGGTGATGCTGGATATCCACTGAAGAGATGGCTCCTCACACCAGTCCGGAACCCACGGGACCAGCATGAGGAGGACTACAACCATGCCCACTCACGTACCCGTGTAGTCATTGAACAGGCATTCGGCCTACTGAAGACTCGTTTCCGCTGCCTCAGCAGGTCTGGCGGGGCACTCCTGTACCGCCATGAGAAGGTTGCAAAGATGGTCATGGCATGTGTCATGCTCCACAACATGTGCGTACGTAGAAATGTGCCCATGCCCCCTGACGCAGAACTGCAAGCACCTGATGATGGTCATGATGAGGGTGGGGATGTGGCAGCACCTCATGGAGTCTGCGAGGCACCGGAGGCCCGTGACATTCGTCAGCATCTCATTGATGTATGCTTCTAGCACTCACGCCTGGTGGCTGATACATGGACACGGGACTCGTGGCACTGCGTGTGTCTGGGACATGCACAATATGGACTGTACGCCTATGATGGCCTAGTACACAAAGATCAATGTCCACACATCTCATTGGTTGATCGTGCACTTTTTATGGCATATGTGATGTCATGTTGAACACCCTATCGACCCGCCACCCAAGTGAGCCCAACACACCCCCTCCACCCTCCTACCTCCCCCCCGAACACCAGTGTCCAAAGATGCTCATTGTCAGTGGGCTGTCGCTATTGCAAGCCCCCTCTGCGGGTATCAGGGGCACCCCTGCCTGTGGAGCGCAGGTTCCTTCCAGATCTACGTTGGGGGCTGCCCTGGACGGAACTTGCAACGGATGATGTGTCTGCCTGCTCACGTCCATGCATGTCCCTAAGGGTTTGCGAGAGCTCAGTGAGCACACGGCGCACTGCGGCAAGTTCGGCACATACGTCTTTGGACGTCGCATGCAGTTCCCCCCTCAGGCTCTCGGTGCTTCTCTCCATTTGGACTCTCAGGCTCTCGGTGCTACTCTCCATTTGGACTCTCAGGCTCTCGGTGCTACTCTCCATTTGGACTCTCAGGCTCTCGGTGCTACTCTCCATTTGTGCCCTTAGCGTCTCTGTACCTCTCTCCATTTCTGCCCTAAGTGTCTCAGTTGATGTTTCTATGTCTGCCTTAGTGCCCCCACATTCATCGGCATTGTCCTTGAGGAGTGTGGCCAGTTGCTGCTGTTGTACGATTAACTGGTCGAGGGACTGTTGCCTCTGCTGGGCCATGGCCATTTGCGGGGGTGTCACAGAGGGGCTGTTGTCCTCATGTTGCCTTGCCACAGGGCTTGTGGGGGATGGCCAGTCGTCGTCTTGTGGGTGCCCCTGCGTGGTATCCTCATGTTGTACGGGATGGGACAGACAGGGGGATTGGGACAGGTCATGGATGGATCTGACTTCGACATCCCCGTTTTCTGTGTCCGAGCATGCTGCCATCAATGGGGTGTCACCTATGGTGCTGCTGCCACCAGAGGCAGTGCCTTCTGTGGCATCCATTGGGGGGACCTGTGGTGGTGGTGTTGTGGGCATGCTGGCTGCTGGGGTGCCTGTTGATGTTCCCTCCTCTGTGCTGCCACCTGATTTGTGCTGCTGCCGTGTCTTGATGCGTGCAGCTGAGGTGGAGGGTCTCTGGCCGTTGGTCTTGGCCCTCTTTGCAGGTGTGCTGGTAGGGGTGTCCTGTAGCTCGTCGTTTGGATCGGACCCTGTGGTGGAGTAAAGGAGGGCGAGGGTTATTGATGGGTCTGTGGGAATTGGAATGGCATTGTATCACATGCTTTGGGGTGGTACCTGAGGGTGATTTGGGTCGGGGCCTTGGAGGTGCTTTAATTTGTGTGTGGAGTGAGGGTGCAGTTGTTTGGCAGCCTGCAGTTAGGGTGTGCCTGCTGCACGTGTAGTGCGTGTATTAGGGGTTTTTAATTATTTATGTATTTATTGTGGGTTTTAACGTGCGCTATCAGGCCGATGTGTGTGGACGTTCTCCTGGACATGTGTTTCTGTTGCACTATGTGGACGCATGGTACTTCACATGGATGGACTGTGTGGATTTGGCATTGTTTTATCTGGCCCACCTACCTGAATCTTCGGGTGTCTGCACTCCTTTCTCCATCCCTCCGACTCCCTCTATGCTCTCCATTCCGATGGTGGAGGCACAGATTTCTTCCCAGGGGGTCAACTTGATGGGTGATTCAGGACCTCCCCCGGAGGCTGTGGCAATGTTGCGGTTGGCAGAGAGTATGCTGCGGACGCGTATCCGCAGGTCGTCCCATCGCTTGCGGCATTGCTGTAGGGTGCGGGGTGCGGTCCCCACCGCACTTACCCGCTGTGCCACCAGAGCCCATATGGTCTTCTTGTTTGCAAGTGCCGTTCTGGTCATTTGCGTGGAGAAGACGACGGCAGCATTCTCCTGGAGGGTCTCTGTTAGCACGGTGAGTTCCTCACGGGAGAAGTGGACCTGCCGCTTGCGGTCGCACGCTTTCTTCGCTACTTTTCCCATTTTTCTTGGTTTCGCTAGGGTGGGTGACGGGTTGGGGTGTGTTTCAGGGTAGTGATTTTAGTGGTTGTGTGGTTTTAGTGGTTTTATAGGTGTACGGCGGGATGTTTCCCGTTCCGGGCCCATGTTTTTACTTCCGTTTCCGTATATTTCCGGTCACCGTACTTTCCGGTAGGCGCACACTGCGGTGACCGCTAAGAGGGGTGGCGGTATAGCACCTAGGGCGCCGTACGGCGGCGGTGTGGGCCGTTTTGGGGTCATTTCCGCCATCGCGGACTTTGCACTTCCGCCGTGGCGTGGTGCTCGTGCCCGATGGGTCGGAATGGGCCGCACTTTGCTCCTTCGTGCAATGGCGGAAACGCTATTTACGCTGTGGCGCTCCGGTCAGTCACTTTCCGCCAGGGTCGTAATGAGGGCCATAGTGTTTCAGTGTTTCTTTGGATCATTTGTATGACAATTTCACTTGTACTGTATCTACTGCCCTCTCTCCCTCCTAAGATAAGCCTGTCAGCTCTGTCTACGCTACCCTGAACTCAGGTGGTACAGCCTTATACTAAGAGTGGAGTCTTGTACTGCCTCAGGTGAATGTTTTACTAGGTCCTTAGTCGGACTTCAGAAAAACTGTCCTAACACAGGCAAAGTGTGCCCCGGCCCCAGCAGCCGCCAGCCAATCCGTCAATATCACCTGCTACCTCTTCAGCCTCCGAAGACAGGTTCTTCGAAAGGTTCCTAGCGCTCATGCAAACTCCTCAGATGGGGGCCATCTTTCGTGATGCTATCAGGGACATGCTCCCTCTGGTCACTCCACTGGTGCCCATAGTCATTCCTCCTAGGGCTCTGGCGCCATAGACCCCAGTGCAGCCCCCGCTGCCCCTGCCGGCTCTTTCGATTCCGGCTCCCTTACCTCCCACAGTACAGGCGGTTCCACACCAGCCTCTGCAGCAGCTACCGGCTCCAGTCTCCACACCGCAGCCCACAGGGCCCAGTAGTCCTCCACCTGCTCTGGACCAACCGGACACTCTGCTGGACACAGACGAGGAGGAGGACCCCCACACGCCATTGTCAGCCAGAGGAGGGGTTTTTGGCAGAAGTCCTCACCCTAAGCCCCCCTGCCAGAACAGATATCCCGATGCAGAAGGACATGGTTGCCTTGGCCAAGAAGGGGTGGCTCAAGCCACACTCACCCCAGCCTGTCAATCGGCTCCTCAATGCCAGGTATAGGCAAATGGAGGGGGATACACTCTTGCTGTCAGCAGACCCTCAACCACGCTCTTTGGTGATCGCTAACGCGTCACTCTACTCAAAGCCTCAGTCGTCCTCGGCCACCTCGTCCTCGGCGCAGCTAGGCAAGTAGGAGAAGAATTTGGAGGGATACAGAAAGAAGCTGTACTCCAACGCCTCACTACACCTGCCTCAATCCAACGCCGATGCCATGCTGGCAGCCGTTAACCAAAGGCTTTGACCGGAAATAGCCGACTTCCTTCGAGAACTTCCATGCAGAGCCAAGCACGCTTCAAGGCGGGGCTGGCAGAGGCCAAGCTGGTGGCTCAGGACATCATGGAGGCCACTGTGGCCCACATCGATACCTCAGGCCGGGCCATATGCATTGCCACGGACATTAGAAGGACTGCCTGGCTTCGGGCTACTAAGTTTAACCCAGACATCCAGGAAGGCATATTGGATAAAAAGGACAGCTTGCAAACTGCAATGTCTTTATCTATTTTAACAAAGGCCACCCTCAAGGCGTACACCCGCTGTCATGGCCACAGGCCCCAGAGCACAAAAACCATACCATCTAGTGATGGGTGCAATTGGTCACTTGACTCACTTATGTCCGTTTGGGACCCATAAACACAGGGGCCCTGTCTGGACTCAGTCCTGGCGCCTTTGGCGCCAGACTTATATAGAGATGTGAGCAGCAACACTTTATTTCAGTGCAGGAGTGCTTTTACTTTATTTCAGTGCAGGAGTGCTTTTATTTTACAAGAACTTTCCAGGAGCTGAAAGCCTTTATTCCAGAGAACAACCTCATGTGCTGACTCATCGGGTGTGGCTCCCTAGGCCTGGTCTTCATGTGCTGACTCATCGGGTGTGGCAGGCAGGCTGAACCTGGTGGCCGTGGCTTCAGAAGCTCAGCTATATAAGCTGCTCCATCCTTAAGGCTGGTGCTTCGCGTTACTGTGCATTCGCGTGCAACAAGACGCTCACTGCCGCTTGGACCAGTTTACTTACCTTTGAAACCAGGCGTTCTCCTGCAACTCACATCCAGGAAACCGGTGCTTAATCGCTTCATCTGCAGACTCATCTCCTGACATCCAGTGATCTTGATCCTGACGCCGCAGCACCGCACTGCGCGTCCACGAACTCGGACCCTGTGAAGAAGAAGAAAGACAAGGTTAGAACATCCGTTCTAGGGCCGTGCCGCATTTGAACCCCACGCGCCCCCTAGTTAACAGCTTACTAGCTACTGTACTACTGCACCTTCGTTCCTCATTCCCTCCGGCTGCCGCCTCAAGCTCCGCAGCTTCTGCCGGGCCGGCAACATCACCTGCAAGGGAAGAAAGCAAAAGAGCAAACATCAAAAGTGAACGGACAGCAATACAAGATAACAAATTTTACAATACAACAAAAACAGACGAGGAAAGACAAAGGCAAACAGGAACACTTAACTGAAGTATAGTGGCTTAGTCGCAGCAGGACTGGACTACCACGTGCAAGGGACCAGTGAAGGATCTTGGTGCAGATCATACAAGCGCCCCTGCCAGAAGCAGCAGGACGGAGTGCTCGCCAAAACGAATCAACAGGTGAGCTTTCCAGGGACAGCGCATCCCACAGGTACTACGGTTTGAGAGAAGGGGTGTGGAAGGTGATCAGGCGCACAAGCTGGCATACTCACGCCCCCTATTCTCCACGCAGGAGCAGTCCCGAGCAGTATCACCTATTACCACCAGTCACCACATAAGTGCAGAGGGCGAAGTCGGACCCGAGCGACCTCACCCCCGGGAAGGCTGCAACCGTGCCCCAACGCCTCCGCAGAGACCAGGTTAGCATAACAGAACGCAAAGCCTCTTCGAATCTCTGCCTGGGCGTTATGGAAACTTCTGAAACTGACCATTTGGCCCGATTACTTACAGATTGAAGCTCATGCTTGAAGACAGGAAACCAATGCCCTAAGGAGGGATCTAATTGTGAACCGGGAGCGGATAGATGAACTAGCAAGGCAAATGCTCCAGGCACAGGCAGGCCAGGTCCCACTGCCGGGGTATGCCCCTCCTGCTGTGCCGCCACAGCCCACACCAGTACAGGTGGTTCTGCCAGGGGGTGTTCCCCTGGCCCCACCAGAACGCTTCACAGGCGATCCGAATAAGTACGCCATCTTTATGAACCAATGTCACCTACATTACTTGTGCAGACCAGGGGAATTCCCCAACGATCAAGCAAGAGTGGCATTTGTACTCTCCCTTGGGAAACCAGGATGATCCTTTGCTTCGAGACTTCAGAGGTTTCCAGCGTGGAATGGAGAAACTATTTGCACGGCATACTCAAGGGCAGGCTCTGTACAATGAACTGTTATCACTACGGCAGGGTAATCAAGACTTACTAACATATATCACTTCCTTCATTCGTCTGGTAGCACAAACTAACTGGCCAGAGGAGAAAAGAACTATGCTCTTTTACCGAGGCTTTGGAGGGGAACTGAAGGACATATTAGCCCAAGTAGTAAATCCCCCGGAAAGATGTGCTAAATACATCGACCTGACAGTGCAGCTCGATCTCGGATTGCAAGATCGGAAGATGGATCGGTGTTAGGGAGAATTCTCTTCTAAGGCTAATTTCCCTTACCTATAGAGTCCCCCAGCAGCTTTGCTGGATTTGAAAGGTTTATTTTTTTACTCCTACTAAGAGTGAGACTCTTTTTCCCGTCTAACATTATCTTTTACCTTCTGCATCTTCCTTTTTCATCGTTAAACAAAAACTTGACTGTAGCTACTAGAACAGTTTGATGCTATTAGGCATATTGCTATGTGTGTTTTAGGCTATCTTTGTGCTTATGGTCTATGGGGTTTTTCTCACTCTCATAGGAATTATCTTTTTACATGTGTGTTACACAGCTCCCTCAGTGCTGTAACACAGGGGTGTCACAGTGACCCCCAAACATAAACTCCATATCCTGGGACTCACTACTGTCTCCCAGGGCGTGTAAAGTCCCCATTGACTTTACTAGTCAATAGTTATGAACAAAACCAGTACAACACATCTTACTATGGAAGTACTGGAAAGGGTTAATAGTTTTTTCCTGGTGTTCATTTTCGAGAGGGTACCGTACAGTCCCTCTGTCAAGTTTCTGGCTGGTGGCAGTGGTTACTACCGTAAATATTCGACCGCAAATATTTCCCTATGGGATTTTCCCATTTTTCGAGGCTACCAATTTTACTGACAGCCTCTAACATACTGCCAATTTATTTTATTATTAACTTTACTCCGGTAGGTTTTTATTGCCAGAACTTTAATAATATTTCTTTCTCATGTCTTTCTCTGAAATCCTAACCCAGGTTGGGGATCCTTTGTTCGTCCTTTTGGCGGGCTTCTACACAGAAGCCCTCCTTTCGGCGCCACTGAGTCTGGGGTAGATAATGTGTGGGAGGGGGAATAGGCACCCTGGACAGGGTTGCCTACGCAACCCAAGTCACACTCTGCCCTGATAGGCTCGGGGGTTATCCCGCCAGGATAGCCACCCCACTGTGTGAGTGACAGCTAGGCTGTGTGAATGGGGGCTTTTCTGCATAAATGCAGGGTCCTGAGGACTGGAAGAGCAAGACGTCGCCACTGGAACTAAGAAACCGAAGATGAGAGAAGCCAAAGACATCTGCAACGACTGAACCACCGGTGATGCCCTGCTCTAGAGTCTCACCACTTTTACTCCAACGACAAGAGAAGATATTCACCTGCAAGAGCCTTCTTCACTTGAGCTGGTGGGACCAACCAGTTTGCCAATCGCCTTGCAGGACCTGCATTGGTGGAATCGCCAGTGCCAGACACCCGGAGACCGGATAGTCAGGCACCCGTCCACCACGACCGTGATTTAAAGGAGCGTACCTTTTATTCTGTTTCGGCATCACCGCTGCTGGCTTCTTCCCTGGGCAGTGCAGTGACTCGAACCTTCCTCCATGACGAGAGCCTCCCTTCCTCTGCTGGATATCCCAAAGTGCAGGAACTGCCAGGAACTACAGCCACCGCAGGAGCCGCCTCCACTTTTAAGGTACATTGATCCGCCAGGCCTCCCGTTTCGTTAGGTACTATTAAAGGTGTTTTAAATCCTTTGCTTACCTCTTGTGCTTGCCGCCCCTATTGTCTAACATTGTCTTTTACCCTCTGCACCTTCCTTTTTCATCGTTAAACAAAGACTTGACTGTAGCTACTAGAACAGTTTGATCCTGGGCACATTTGCCTTGTCCCACTAACTCTGGCACAAGCATATTGACTTTGGATAAATCTGTTACAACTGCCTTCTCTAGATTGCTTCTCACTAAGAATTGTGTTGGTGCACCAAAAAGTCTTATAACCACCTTTGCTTCCATTTAAATATTGTTGAAGTGCCATTTTACTTGGTTTTCACCTAAGTATTGCTTATGCTAAAGTACTGCCTTGCTTAACTTGTTCACAATCAATTGGGGAAGTGTTGCTGGTGTTTTTAGGAGTCTAACCCTGTACAACTTGACCTTTCCCTCCCTCTGAAGAAATTGTTAGCGTGCCATTTCTGCTTGGTTTATACTCTGCCGTTTTTCTCAGTTTTCACTCTTGCTCAAACTTGTCTACAATTTAAATAGGGAGTTGTATATACTTTTCTTGACTGTTTTAACGTGCTTTAATAGTAGTGACTTGTGTGTAAAATAAATATATATGTTCTTTTTGACACAAAGCTATGGTCAGTGTTTCCTTGTACTGTAGCACTATTGTGTAAACCATGAATACTGCTCATCTCCCTCCTGAGATAAGTCTGACTGCCCAGCCACAGCTACCAACTAAATCTTTGTGGTACAGATTGATACCAAAGGGGATTTATTGCATATACCTGTAGTCTTAATCTTCTGTAGGGCTCCCTAAGAGAACTGTATAGGATTCTCCTAACAATCGGGCCAAGGCCGAGGGGCGGTCGGTCTACGTGCGACCCCGTGAGAATCAAACCAAATCACACGATCTGTCCGAGCCAATGCAAATCGGAGGCTTGCGGAGCCCACTCACCAAGGTAGAAAGGGAGAAAAGGAGACAGCAGCAGCTTTGTTTGTACTGTGGTAAGGCAGGTCACTATCTCTGAGAATGCCCAGTGAAACCACCCAGGAAAGCAGTTGGTGCAACTGACAAGGGTGAAGACGAAGAACAGGACTCGGGAAACTCCCAACGTCTGGCAAGCGAGGGGTCCACTTGTCGAGCGGTGAAAAGCAACCTATATAGACCTTGCATCTATTCATTCCTGTGCTCCTGGTAAACCACAAGCAACCGTTGAAAATACATGCGTTGGAGGCATACATTGACGGTGGGGCTGTGGGAAATTACATGGACCAAGATCTGACTACCCGGATAGACCTTCCTCTCCGACAGAAGCAGGTTTCGGAAAACGTCACAGCAGTTGATTGATCTCAGCTATCATCTGGCCCAGTGACGCATTACACTGAGAAGGTCACGCTTCTGTGTCGGGGCGGTCACCAAGAGGATGTCACCTTCGATCTCATCGGCGCTCCTCCGTTCCAGATGATATTGGGAATGCCCTGGCTGGAGACCCACAATCCCAGGATTGACTGGCCTAAACAAGTTCTGACCTTTCCCCAAGACTGTGCTGACACCTGTTATAGCAAGGGATTTTCATTAAAAAGGTCTTACCAACACAGGTTTGTCGAAGAAAGAAACCATACTGGGCCTCACCAGTTCACTACCACCTGAATACCTGAATTACGAAGATGTCTTTCAAAAAGAGCAAGCAAACACCCTACCACCGCACAGACCGTATGACTGCCAAATTGATGTGGTACCTGGAGCTCAAGTTCCCTGCAGCCGGATTTACGCCTTAACAGAACAGGAAAACCAGCATCTAAAAACCTACCTTGATCAGTATCTGGCAAATGGCTTCATTCGTCCGTCCAAGTCCCGTGCATCCCCGCCCCTCATTTTTGTGGCTAAAAAGGAGGGAGACCTGAGAACTAGCATTAACACCTGAGAACTTGCATTGACTACAGAGCACTTAACCAGATCACGGTAAAAAAACGGTACCCATTACTGCTTATCCCCGAGCTCTTGAATCAAGTCAAAAACGCTCAGATATATACAAAACTAGACTTACGAGGGTCCTACCATCTAGTAAGAGTCAAAAGAGGAGACGAGTGGAAGACGGCCTTTCGCACAAAATATGGCCTTTATGAATATCAGGTTATGCCCTTTGGACTACGTAATGCCCAGGCGCTGTTCCAATTTTTTCATGAATGATGTGCTCTGCGAACTGTTGGACGTCTCGCTCTTGTCTACTTTGATGACATTCTTATCTATTCGACCACCAAGACTGACCACTTCAACCATGTCCGGGCAGTTTTGGAGAAACTGCAGCAACACCGGCTATATGCCAAATAGGAGAAATGCTTCTTTCATGTGACAGAGGTAGAATTCCTCGGCTTTATTCTCACACCACGGGGTGTACACATGGACATGCGCAAGGTAGACGCTATCCTTAACTGGCCCTCACAGACATCCATAAAGGGAGTACAGAGTGTACACGGGTTCGCCAACTTTTATCGCCAGTTCATTCTAGGGGTCTCCCAGATCGTCCATCCAATCACCTCTTAACTATGGAAAAATAAGCAATTTAATTGGTCCGCAGAGGCAGAGAAAGCCTTCCAGGAGCTAAAACTAGCATTTACCACAGCACAAATTCTACGCCATCCTCGTCCAGAACTACCATACATGGTCGAAACTGATGCTTTCAACATAGCAATGGGAGCTGTCCTGGCACAACGAGACCCCGAAACAGGTCAGTTGCTTCCTGTGGCATTCTGGTCTTGCAAGTTTTCAGCTCCTGAATTGAATTATGCAATCACTGATAAACAACTGCCAGCAATTAAGGCAGGGTTCAAAGCCTGGAGACATTATCTTTGTGGAGCTAGATATACAGTCACCGTTGTCACGGATCATCGCAATCTACTATATCTGAAGACCGCTAAAGCGCAATCATCAAGCCAACTCCGCTGGTCTCTCTTCTTTGGTGGAATACAACTTCATCATCACCTATAGACCCGGAGAACGCAATGGAAAAGCGGACGCCCTGACTCGCATATGTGAGGGAGAAGAGGATTCACTACACCAGACCCTGTGGCCGTCATCCCTGAAGGAAGAATCCAAGGCATGATTGCCGCAACCACCACTCTAGACAATTTAAAACCAGACCTGCAACACTTGATGAGACCACCAATGTAACAGGAATGGCTAGGGAAGGGAGTCCACTATACGATCGTGGACAACCTACCATACTACCAACGACGATTGTACATCCCGGATAAGAAATTACAGAATCAAGTCATCGCACACTATCACGATTCATTAGTAGAAGGGCATCCCGGAATAGCCAAAACCCAAGCTAAAATAAAGAAAAATTACTGATGGCCAACTTGGCGAAAGGACATTGTCCAGTTCATCGCAACCTGTGGCACCTGTGCACAACACAAGTCCCAAAAACAAAGTCCTGCGGGTCTGCTAAGTCCTTTAAAAGTACCCCCAGCAACTTGGCATACTCTATCAATGGATTTTATTAAAGACCTTCCCTCCTGTAACGGATACAATACCTTCTTAGTCGTCGTAGATCTGTTTTCCAAAATGGCCCACTTTATTCCCATGAAAGGTCTCCCAACTGCTTCTGCACTAGCTACTGTGTTTTTGGAAAAGATCATCCGGCTACACAGGTTCCCATCAATGTTGATATCAGACCGAGGAACTCAGTTTGTCTCTGCATTCTGGAAAAGGTGTAAAATTGCCTAAATCGACCTCCGGTTATCTACAAGCCATCACCCCCAAACCGACGGCCATACCGAATCTTCTAACCAGACCCTCGAGCAATACATAAGGTGTATGCTGCAACAAACCGAGGATACCTGGAAGGACATACTTTGGTTAGCAGAATACTCATATAACAACTCCATTCACACTAGTACGGGACAAAGCCCATTCTACATAGTGTATGGTCGACATCCACGGACATCCGTTTTCGACCCACTTGCATCATTAGAAATGCCCGCTGTAACAACCTTACACAAAACCATCACCCAGGTTTTTAAGAAAGCAGCAGAGCATCTTGCCAGAGCCAAAGAGAAATAGAAGCAGTTTGCGGATCGACACCGAAGGGAAGCTCCCAACTACCAAGTCGGAGACAAGGTTTGGTTAGTATCCAAAAACATCCCCCTGAAAGGACCATGGGCGTTCCGTCCCAGATATCTAGGACCCTACACTATCACGGCTGTTACCAACCCTGCGGCCATAAAATTAGAATTACCGGCCCACATGCGGATCCACCGGGTGTTTCATGTCTCCCTCCTAAACCCATTGAGACCAGGTACGCGGATCGATACTCCACCGGATCCCGAAATATTTGAAGGAGAACCAGAATACGAAGTTAAAAGGTTCCTAGACTCTAAGATGGTCCGGTCCAAGTTATACTACCTTATAGACTGGAAAGGTTATGGACCTCAAGATCGGACCTGGGAACCCAGTGAGCATGTCCACGCTCCACGATTAATCAGGCAGTTCCACCGCAATAACCCTCTAAACCAGGGCTGGGGGGAAACCACCCATGAGAAGGGCCTTAAGGGGAAGTGCTGTCATGGCCACAGGCCCCAGAACACAAAAAGCACACCATCTAGTGATGGGGCAATGGGTCACATGACTCACTTATGCCCCTTTCGGACCCATAAACACAGGTGCCCTGGCTGGATTCAGTCCTTGCACCTTTGGCGCCAGGCTCATATAGAGATGTGAGCAGGAACACTTTATTTCAGTGCAGGAGTGCTTTTATTTTACAAGAACCTTCCAGGAGCTGAAAGCCTTTACTCCAGAGAACATCCTCATGTGCTGACTCATCGGGTGTGGCAGGCAGGCTGAACCTGGTGGGCGTGGCTTCAGAGGCTCAGCTATATAAGCTGCTCCATCCTTAATGCCGGTGCTTCGCGTTACTGTGCACTCGTATGCAACGTGATGCTCACCGCCGCTTGGACCAGTTTACTTATCTTTGAAACCAGGCGTTCTCCTGCATACTCACCTCCAGGAAATCAGTACTTCATCGCTTCATCTAAAGGCTCATCTCCTGACATCCAGTGATCTTGATCCCGATGCCGCAGCACCGCACTCCGCATCCACAAACTCAGACCCTATGAAGAAGAAGAAAGACAAGGTTAGAACATCCGTCCTAGGGCCGTGCCGAAGTTTGAACCCCGTGCCCTCCCTAGTTAACAATTTACCAGCTACTGTACCACTGCAGCGACGTTCCTCATTCCCTCCGGCTGCCGCCTTGAGCTCCGCAGCTTCTGCCGAGCCGGCAACAACACCTGCAAGGGAAGAAAGCAAAAGAGCAAACACCAAAAGTGGAATGGACAGCAATACAAGACAACAAACTTTACAATACAACAAAAACAGATGAGGAAAGACAAAGGCAAACAGGAACACTTACCTGAAGTATAGTGGCTTAGTCACAGCAGGACTGGACTACCATGTGCAAGGGACCAGTGAAGGAACTCGGTCCAGATCATACAATCGCCCCTGCCAGAAGCAGCAGGATGGAGTGCTCGCCAAAACGAATCAACAGGTGAGCTTTCCAGGGACAGCGCATCCCACGGGTACTACGGTTTGGGAGAAGGGTTCTGGAAGGGGATCAGTTGCACAAGCTGGCATACTCACGCCCCCTATTCTCCACGCAGGAGCAGCCCCAAGCAGCATCACCTATTACCACGAGTCACAACATAAGCGCAGACAGCGAAGTCGGACCCGAGCGACCTCACCCCTGGGAGGGCTGCGACCATGCCCCAATACCTCCACAGAGACCAGGTGAGCGTTAACACCCAGTCACACCAATGCTCCGATAAGGGGCAGGCGTTTGGCGGGTTCCCGGGCTTCCAAGAACGGAGGTCTAGACAGCCTGACCATTCTCCAAGTCAGCACCTGCGCAAACAACAAAAGGGGCGGGGACATGGGCTTTTTCCAGTCCCCCTCCTCAGCAGCAGCCTCAGAGGGAAAGAAGACATGGCATATCACTTCGGGTCCACGTGTCTCCAGTGGGGGGCAGGCTTGCCTTCCACGTGCAGTTTTGGCACCAGAACTTTTTGGATCCCTGGGTCCTCTGTACTATCCATGGGGTACTGTCTACCGGTTCCTCCCTCTCCTCCCTCCTACCTTCCAATCCTACAGATTGGAAGGTAGGAGGGACAGAAACTCTGTTGGCGGAAATTTAGTTGCTCGTCGAGAGCCAGGCAGTGGTAGAAGTCCCAGCCTCCCAACGATGATTGGGCTTCTATTCCAGGATTTGCGCCATACAAAAGAACCACCAGGCTGGCATGAGAGTTGTGTTAGACCTCTCCAACCTCAACCTCGCCCTACCTCTTCAAAAATTAAAGATATTTTACGCCAGCACTCATTGCAGAGACATTGGACAGGGTAGACTCGATGTGCTCCATGGATCTGATGGACGCTTATCTACACATCCCGATTTGGCAGCCGCATCGCGTCTTCCAGCGCTTCAGGATCATTGGCTGCCATTTCCAATACAAGGTGCTACCCTTTGGCCTCAACTCAGCCCACAGGGTATTTACCAGGCTAATGAATGCAGTGGCAGCCCTCCTCCGGACCGAGGGCCACCATGTCTACCCGTACCTGGACGACTGGCTCGTCAGGGCGGCATCTCCAGAGGCGGTTCACCACACTTCCTCCGCACTTATGGATACACTCCACGACCTGGTGTTTACGATCAACCTCAAGATGTCTAAGCTGAAGCCTACGCAGAGCCTTACCTTCCATGGCTTATCTGGGACACAAGCGCAGAGAGAGTCTTTCCCTCTGAGGACAAGATCATGGCCATCAAGAGAGCCTCTACTCACTTTCTCACCAGAGCAGTGACCTCAGCCTGGTGGTACCAACACTTATTAGGTATCATGGTAGTGGTCCTACTGGTCGCACCTCACACGAGACGCAAGATGAGGAAATTACAGCTGCACTTCACAGCCTCATGGAATCAGGAGAAGGGCTCCCAAGCAGAGCCGGTTAGCATTGCTCCTTCTCTCCACACGGACCTCACATGGTGGTCCACGGACTGCAACCTGCAGACAGGTAAGCCCTTCCGGCAGCCGGCTCCACAGGTCACCATCACTACAGACTCCTCCCTGGAAAGGTTGGGGAGCCAATCTGGACAACCACAGCATCCATGGGGTCTAACCCGGCAGGAGCAGGAGTCTCATATCAACAGGCTGGAGCTGAAAGCCATCTGGCTAGCTCTCAAAGCTTTCCTCCTGCTCATTGGGGGCAAGATAGTACTTATCCAGACTCACAACTCCACCAGCATGTACTTTGTCAACAAGCAGGGGGGTACCAGGTCCCCTCCACCGTGCAGTCTAGCAGTCAGCATGTGGGATTGGGCCCTGGAGAACAACATCTAGCTCAAAGCCATCCACCTTCCGGGGAGTCCAACTTGGAGGCGGACAGGCTCAGCAGACTGCGAGCGGACAATTAGGAGTGGCAATTGAACGACCAGGTGCTGCAGGAGCGCTTCAGCAAATGGGGGCATCCTCAAGTGGAACTTTTTGCCTCCTTGGACAACAGGAAGTGCCAGCAGTCAGGGCAGGGGCAGGGCCCCGGCTCCCTGAGCGACGCATTCCAGATACAGTGGAACGGCATGATAGCGTATGCCTTCCCTTCCACGCCGTTGGTCCACAGGGTGATCCGCAAGATAAAGGAATCTTGTAATCTCAGCGTCATTCTGATAGCTCTGTGGTGGGCGGTGAGACCATGGTTCTCCGAACTTTTCAGCTTCTCGGACAGACCACCCATTCACCTTCCGAGGGGCCCAGCTCATCTTCTGGCGCAGCAGGGGAGCAGGGTCATCCACCCCGCCCCACAGAAGTTAGCCCTTGCAGCGTGGTTCCTGAGCAGGTCACACTGATACATCTAAACCTATCACAGGCTAACATAGAGATAATTCAGGGCGCCAGAAGCAAGGCTACCAGGAGCCAGTACAAGAGTAAATGGACCAGGTTCTGTCATTGGGCCGACTCTAAGGAGATCAATCCCCTCTCTTGAACATTGAACCATGTGCTTTCCTTCTAGGCACACCTTGCGCCTTCAGGGGTACAAATAGACCCATCCCGCTCCTATCTAGCAGCTATAGGTGCCTACAGGAACTCTGAGGAAGAGCTCTTCTCCTCCTCCAACCCGGTCGTCAGACGTCATTTGGCGGGCCTAGCCAGCCTCTACCCACCCATAAGGAAACCACACCCTATATGGGACCTCAATGTGGTGTTGGGCGTCTTGGCGCATAAGCCTTTTGAACCAATGGTATCGGCGCACATCAGACAGGTCACCATTAAAACAGCTCTGTTGGTTGGCCTTACGTCAGCCCATAGGGTCACAGAGATCCGGGCTTTGGTGGCTTCAGAACCCTACAACACGTTCCACAGGGATAAGGTGGTCCTTAGAACACACCTGCGTTTCTACCTAAAGTACCCTCCTCTTTCCATCTAAATGAGGAGATAGTGTTATCTACCTTCTTTGCTGATCCAAAGGGCGATGCTCAAGGGGTCTTGCACTGTCTGGATGTCAAACGTGCTCCGAAATTCGATCTGGACAGGACTAAGAGCTTCGCAAGTCGGATGCTCTATTTATCACATTTGGTGAGTCAAGACCTGGGTATCGGGCATCCAAGGCCTCTATCACGAGATGGATGGTTGCTGCCATCAAGGAGGCTTATGGGGGGGCAACACAAACCACTGCCAGCAAACATGCACGCCCACAGTGTCAGGGCTAACGCCCCGGCAGTCGCATTCCAGAGACAAGTTCCATGGCAGGTCATCAGCAGGGCGGCCACCTGGGCCTCCCCTTCGGCTTTCTGTAAGCACTACTCTTTGGACGCCGGCTCAAAGTCAGACGCGGCTTTCGGACAGGCGGTTCTAAGGAACGTGTTTTCTTAAGGAGGGTCACCTCTCCACCCTGGGGCTACACTCCAATGTAATCGCCAATGCAGTATGGAGGAAAGGGGCCGGGACGTAAGAGTAATTAATAGTTAATCACTGTAGTGACTAACATACTCTTAGTCCATAGTCCCCTTTCCTCCATACGTCCCACCATCCTCCCCTAATAAAACTGGTGTCATTAGGCAATGTTAATATTGTCGACGCGTCAATGGGGACTGAGGAGTGGCGCCGGTGGCCGGAGTCAGGGAAGTGCATGCTCCCAGAGCCGCAACCCTGCGCGCCTCTAAATTTAAAGGGCAAGAAGGTTTTTCTGGTGAAAAAGGTTCTGTCTCCCATACCTAGTGAGGGACGCCCATGCAGTATGGAGGAAAGGGGACTATGGACTAAGAGTAGGTTAGTCACTACAGTGAGTAACTATACTTTTTTTGAAGTTTTACCATTTCTCAGTTTTCGACATTATGCCGAATCCGTTGAAGTTCTCGGGTTTAAACCCTTGTGTCGACTGTGTAGGTCAGATGTCCGTTTCGTAGCTCCAAAGGGTCTGTTTTAATTGCCTCAGGGAGGGGCACAACGCGCTGTCAAGCTTATGGGACAGGAATGTTTTCGGTTTTTGTAGAGTGCTTCACGCCCGTAGGCCTCAGAGGGCAGCATGTAAGATAGGGAGGAGAAACCTAGGTCGAAAGAGGAATTTGTTTCCGGGTGGTTAATAAGATGTGTCTTCACATGTTTCTTAAAAACCACAAGTGAAGGGGAGTTTTTAATGTCTAGAGGCAAGACATTCCAATCGCGGGGAGGGTTAAAATCAAAACTGCAGTCACCAAAATGTTTCAGGCGAGATGTTGGCTGGTTAAGCAGGCGGGTGTCAGAGGAGTGCAGCGATCTACTAGATACTTCCCTCTTGACTCTATTAATAAAATATGACAGGGTCTTGCCATTTTGGCATTATAAGCAAGCGACAGGGTCTTATGTTTGATTCTCTGTTTCTCCGGGAGCCAATGTAGCCTCCGTCTGGCCAGCGGTGACATGGTCCCGTCTCGACAGACCAAAATCTGCCCTGACGGCCCCATTTTGAACAGTTTGGAACCGTTTCAAGTTTCCTTGTGAGGTTCCCATCAGAAAGCTGTTGCAGTAGTCTAAATGTGGGTTAATCAGCAAATCGCCTTACCTCTGACTTGTGCCAGCTGCGCGGATCAAAGAGATAGGGTCTATCTCGGGAAGAGACCAGTTTCAAACCCCAATGCCATTACAAGTGGTGACCAGGAAAGGCTGAACCCAACAAAAATCCAAATTGAGGTGGGAAACCCTCTGGGAAAGAAATCCCCCTGTAGTCTTGTCCAAGATAACACACGAGAGGAACTCGGGGAACGGAATCAGGTTCAGGAAGAAAGACCGTCCAACTTGGAAGCGAGGTCTGAGGCCCTGGTAAACATGGAAGATAGGAACTGAGGAAACAAGGTGGAAGACGGAAGTAGAACAAGCCAGACAAACAGGGAAGGGGCAACTAGTGCCATAGCAAATTACTAAAGAGTGGTGACACGCAGTCTCTGAATCTACAGAATGTTATGCCGAGGCGGACGATGACATCAGTCCATATGCGGAAGCTAGTGGCTGAACAACTAGAGCGCTACTGAGCCTTTCAAAGACGGCGTTGGGGACCATAAGGTATGCTTGAAGCGGGTAGCACATCGATTCATGACACATGCAAGGTTGTGGATCGTGTCAGTTGATGCACCCTATGGTACTTCGTGAATGGAAGCAAAACTGTTCACCTTTCTCAACAAGGAGAAAGGTGACAACAGACTTGTTCGATGCTGCCCGGCGCTAAACGTTGCATCAAAGAACGGTCCCCAGTCAGTAAGGAAAATAAAAAGCCCTGCAAGAGGTCTTGTTCACCTGGCAGATCTTCAACACACAATTCTTCTTCCTCTTCAAGGGAAAGGAGCCACTGTTCCAGACACTCCTCTCAAGATCAGGCTCCTCAGGTACCCTTTCCGCTTTTCCGACCCAGTCCTCTACTCCAGAGGAATGGTAAGCCGCCTGGCTCAAGATGCTTAACATATTTACCATGGTGCCATCAGAGTCCACCATACTCAAACAAGCTGGTAGAGACAATGCAAAATCACGTAAACATGCACCTGTGGGCTCCGTCATGCTTAAGGACAAGAACCCGTTTCGAGTTTGCACTGTTCAGTCTTCGGACGTTGGTCATCTGACCTCAAAACCTTTCTCTGTGGTGGTATTTTGTATTTGTATTTTATTTATTTATATGGCGCACCTGGCCCAAGGACATCCGGGCCCATCACTTAGGTTACAACATAGTATAGGCATAGCAGAGCAGGGTAGTAGGCAGTACAAAAAGCAGGAGAATATTTACAAATTATATGCAGGTTCATATTATTATATACAGATTCAAATTATAAGGCCAGTTAGTAACATATGTACAAAACAGAGCTACACCGTAGGCAAGAGCATAGGGGGATGCTAGCGGGCAGTCTGTTTTAAGGGCCAGGCTTTAGCCATACTCTTGAACGCCAGGAAGGAAGGTTCCGCTCTAAGGGGTTGGGTAGTGAGTTCCAGAGTTTCGCCGCCATGACTTGGAAACTGGTCCCCCCAGTTCTCTGCAGGTTGAAGCGGGGTATGGAGAGGCAATTAGTCTGGGCACTTCTGAGGGGTCTGCTGTTAGTGTGGACAGTGAATCTACTGGACAGATAACTAGGCGCTTGGTTGGCGAGGCATTTATGGGTTAGTGCGAGTGTTTTTAGAGAGACTCTTTGTGTTACTGAGAGCCATCGGAGGCTCCGTCTGGTGTCAGAAATGTGATGGTTCCTGGGGATGTTTAGTGCAGCTCTTAGAGCCTTGTTCTGGATAATCTGTAACTTATTAATGTTACATTGGTTGGTGCCAAGATAGAGGGCGTTGCAATAGTCAATTTTAGACATTACCAGGGTCCTGGCTAATGTGGTAAAGTTGGCTGGTGATAAGAAAGGACAACACACTGTAATGAGCTTGCACGTATGCGCTGCAGCGGCGGATACTGCGTTTGTTTGTCTGGCGAGAGAGAGGGTGGAGTCAAATAAATGCCTACAGTTTTAGTGTCCTTTGTAACTTTAATGATGTTGCCATCAATGACAAAAGATTTAAATGAGGGGTCGAGTTTGTTGAGTCTTTGGTGAGAGCCTAAAATGAGAAGCTCTGTGTTTTCGTCATTCAGACAGAGTTCATGTTGCACCATCCAGGCTTGGATGACTTGGTAGATGGAATTGACGGAAAGTGTGTCAGCTATATGGTCACCGGTGATGGGGATGAGGATCTGGATGTCATCAGCGTAATTGGTATAGGTGACACCCAGTCCAAGATAACGAATAGTGGCTTTGTAAACATGTTGTAGAGTGTAGGGGAAACACACGATCCTTGTGGTACCCCGCAGGTGACTGGTGAGGGGTCAGCGACCGCAAAATGAGAGAAAACCCTCATGGATCTGTAATCTAGGAAAGAACTGATCCAGGTTGTTGCTTTGTTCGAAAAGTGGGCAGCTAGTTTGAGGTGTCGGCAGAGGATTTGGTGATTTACTAGGTCGAACGCCACAGATAAGTCCAGTAGGAGTAGAAGGGCCAGTTTTACCCTTATCTTTTAGGTCTTCAATTTGTGTTTTAAGATCAATGAGGGTGGTTTCAGTTCCATGCCACGGGCGGAACCCATATTGTCTAAGTCCCAGGAGTTTGTTAGTTTCCAGATAATCTTGGATCTGCAAGTAGGCAGCTCGATCAAGGACTTTTAGCAGGAACAGCACTGTGATGTGCCGACAGGTGCCGGTGAGGCCAGAGTTCATCAGGAGTATGCTCCGCTCCCTCGAGGTGCATTCATGTTAGTCTTCCCAGAGAAATTCTATGGCAAGGAAGGTGATTTGGCGGATCTTGCTACTGACCTACAGGATGCAAGTGGTCTGCATGGTAAAACGCAATTATTTTTAAAAACATGATGGATATAGAAAGACTGGTCTGTGACCACACAGTGCGGTCTTTCTAAATCAAACTGTCAGCCCTTGCGACTCACACGAGTGCGCGCAGTGGCTGACAGGCACAGCGAGACCCAAAGGAGGAGTCGCTGGAGTGTCAGGTGAGTGTCTGTCTGTGTGTGTGTAAAAACAAATGTTTGAGAAGGGGAGGAGCAGAGGGAAATGAAACTTTTTGTTTGTTTGTGTATGTATGTGGTGGAGAGTTGAGTAGCGGGGTAGCAAAACAAAATAGAAACCAAAAAAACTCTCATCGCCAATATTGATCCTGAACCGACCCTGCCTTCTTCTCCAAATCACCTACCTGCCCAATTTAACTTCACTCCCCTCTCTGTCAAAGAGGTTGAAACCATCATCTTGAAACTAAAACTTTCACATTGTCAGGGAGACATTTGCCCTGCACCCCTTATTAAGGAGGCAGTAAAGGTACTGGCCCCATTCATCACCACCTTTATTAACGCTTCATTCAAATCCAGCACATTTCCAAATAATCTGAAAGACGCCTGGGTACGCCCGCTCATGGAAAGCCCACCTTAGACCCCAACAACCCATCTAATTACAGCCTATCACAACGGTACCTTTTCTCTTGAAAATCCTATTCTCCAGCATTGGATCTTTCATGGATTCACATGCTTAGAATATTCCCCGCCGTCAGGCTGGGAATCCTCGGTAAGTTATATAGACCTTTTCCACAGGAAAACTTCTGACTCTTTTGTGTCCTATCTATGTCGTTTTGGGCCGCGTATGGCAGCGCCACTAGGACGTAGAGGTATAAGTAGCCCTGCCCCCGCGGTTCCCTCAGATTTCAACCGTCTTCCAAAGTAGTGGGATTACCTTGAGTATCTACTATTTTATTAGGTTGTGCGTACTTCTTCTTCGACTGTTTCTTTTCGAAGAATGTCTGGAAAGGCGTTATTTCGTCCGTGTGCTACATGCGGTCTTAAGAAAGTATATGAAGGAGACGGGCATATGGACTGTATTTACTTCCTTCACCCTCATCATACGGCGGACACGTGTGAGATCTGTTAGGGCTTCGCACAAAAGACCCTAAAAGACCGCAACAGACGCCTGGTTACTTGGCTCAATGATGGAGCTGGTGCGTTCCCCCGAGATCTAAGTCTCCTGTCCCCCCTCGTCTAAAAGTGTCGGCGGAGCCTCCGGCGAAGAAATCACGCTCATCTGAAAAACGCCCCTCGGAGAAACATCCTGCGAAGTACTCCTCTTCACATAAGGCTTTGTCTTCTTCCTCCTCATCTAAAAAGGAGAGAAAAGACTCATCGAAATCCTCCTCAGGAGACCGTCATAAGTCTACCTCGAGTAGAGAGTCCTCGTCCCACGAGTCGAGGTCAAAAACGGCAGGAACGCCTCGAGGCCCTGCTCCACAGACTTCATCAACGACGATCCGGTCGTCGGCGCCTGCTTTGTCTTCGGTGACGGCTCTTCCAACGGCTATTTCGTCAGGTCAAACAGCGCCTATGGAAAAGATGTCATTGTCGACAGTGGCCCCGTCGGTGGAATGGCAACCGGAGGTTTTTGATCCGATCCCGCCTGAGGCCTTGCTGCAACCAGAAGCGGCTTTCCCCATCTCATCGGCGGAGGATGGCCGTGATCCGATCGCACATCCAAACGATCTGGGATTACAACCAACTGGTTCGGGGTCGCTCTTTAGTGGAAGTGCTATTTCAGTTACCTCTTCCTTACTGAATCCCCAGGCTGTTCTGTCCCTGGAAGTGTTGAACACATTACAGAAGCTGTTGGAGCGGTTGGACACTTGGTTACCTCAGCTTGTCCTGACAGTGTTACAGTCCTCGCCAGTCGTCGACGAGCCAGGCCCCGCTCCTCGCCCTCCATCCAGAATTCCTACCGCTTACCCGGTTGAGGAAGATCGTTCTCGTCCACACGAAGAAGGAGAACTGTAAGAGTCGGAACGTGAAGGGTCAGGTTCAGACATCTCGTTATCCCCCTCAAGGGATCTGACATGGGACTCTGAAGCGGAGATGGAAACTCTGAAGAGTCCGGCGCAGCCATCACCACCTGATGATGTGGGTGCTTTCCATGCCATGATGGGCAAGGCATGTGCGGAGTTTGGCCTAGTCCCAGAAGAAGAGAAAAAAGATTGTTTTCTGTTCGATCATATGGGCAAGAGAAGAAAGGCGATATTTGCTATCCCCAGTTTAGACCATGTCTGGCAGGAGGGACTAAAAACCATGCGTCACCCTTTTTCAGAACCGGCAGTAAAAGGTTGATTGGAAAAGAAATTCAAGGCTCCGGAATCGACTCCCAAGTGCTTGACGTCTCAACCTTCGCCGGAATCAGTGGTATCCGCGGCGGCGGACAAAAAGTCAAGGTCGCCACACAAATGCACGACCCCGCCAGACAACGAAGCCAGGCGACAAGACGCTTTTGGGAAGAAAGTGCTATCGGTTGGAGCGACTACAGTTAAAGCACCCAACTCCCTGGCTATTATGGCCAGGTATGATAGGGAGATGTGGCATCGGCTAGCTCCTATCTTGGACCATCTGCCGGAGGAACACAGGAAGGCTGCCATGCTGCTTGTACGTGAGGGAGAAGAGGCTTCCAATCATTCCATTAACATTGCTGTCGACCTGGCGGAATCAGGCTTTAAGCAAATCAACAATGGCGTAGTGTTACGAAGGCAAGCCTGGCTTAAGTGCACGACGTTCAGACCAGAGGTTCAATATAAGCTAATAGATATGCCGTGCGAAGGAGAACACCTGTTTGGGGAAAAAGTGGATGAAGCCTTGAAGGGAATGAAAGAAGATTCTGACACGGCTCGTTCCCTTGGAGCCCTCCAGAGTGGTAGGAATTTTCGTTCCTTTCGTCCCTTCAGAGGAGCATCAGGTAACTCCCGGTTTGGATCATCTAGAGACCGAGGTTTCAGCAGACCCTCCTACTCGTCTCAAGGCTACAGATGTGCAGCCCAAGCTACTCGTAAAGGCAGAGATTACCAAACCTCCAGACGACGAGGCGCCTACTCCTTGTCGACGAAGGATAAACAGGCCAAAATCCAGCAATGACAACTTACAGAACGTCCTGGGGGGCAGAGTGTCTCGTCACGTCGACGAGTGGGTGCGCATAACAGACCAATGGGTTTTGGACACGATACATCTGGGCCATTCTCTACAGTTCAAGGGCAAGCCACCACGCATTCCACCGGTGTTCTCGACGCAGCCCCACCTTCAAATACTAATGCAAGAGGTGGCGCTTATGCTGCAGAAAGGGGCTATAGAACTGGTCCCGGTGGCAGAAAGAGGACAGGGAGTGTACTCCCGTTACTTTGTCGTCAAGAAACCCAATGAAAATGGCGTCCCATTCTATATCTACGAGCTCTCAACAAACTGCTCAAGAATCTAAAATTCAAGATGCTTACACTCAAAGAAGTGATCCGTTCGATACAACCGGGAGATTATTTGTCGTCGCTAGACCTTCAGGACGCATACTTCCATATCCCGATGCGTCGACGACACAAAAGATTTCTACGGTTCGTCGTCGAACGAACCCACTATCAGTTCAAGGTCCTCCCATTCGGACTGAAATCGTCTCCCAGGACGTTCACAAAATGTCTGGCTCCAGTAGCAGCCTGGTTAAGGAAAGGAGGTCATCATGTGTACCCTTATCTGGACGATTAGCTAGTGAGGGGATTGTCTCCGGAAAGGGCACAGGAAAGTCTGAATGCCACCATGTGCCTCCTACAACGTTTGGGCTTTGCAACAAACTTCGAAAAGTCCTCCTTATTGCCATCAAGGACCTTGGTCTTTCTGGGGGCGGAGTTCCAGACGCAGTCAGGACTGGTAAAGCCATCCGTCAAAAGGGTTCTGAAACTGCAACAAAAAGCATCGGATTGGAAAGTCGACACCAGAGTGTCAGTGCGAGGGTACATGTCCCTACTGGGGACCATGTCGTCCTGCATACCCTTAATCAACAATTGTCATCTCTTCATGAGACCGATTCAGGAATTCTTGGCAGATCGATGGGCACAGAGTCAAGGGCGTTGGTCAGACAAATTGACCATCAACAGCAAACTTGTGCAGGTGCTTCAATGGTGGAGAGTTTCCATAAATCTGACAAAGGGAGTGCCCTTGCTGGAACCGGTGTTCCAGATGACAGTGGTGACGGATGCTTCTCTAACTGGATGGGGAGCTCATCTGGATTCCCTACAGGTTAAGGGGCGTTGGTCATCGTAGGAGTCCGGCCTTCATATCAGTGTGCTGGAATTAAGGGCGGTGCGTTGGGGCCTGAAATCCTTTCTTCCACGGATAAAGGGATCAGTTGTACGATTTATGACTGACAACACAACAATAATGTTTTATCTAAGGAAACAGGGAGGAACTTGCTCCAGAACTCTGTCGACCAAAGCCCAGGAGATCTGGCATTGGGCCCTTCAGCAGAAGATATATCTATTGGCGTTCCACTTGCCAGGAGTCAAAAACGTGCAAGCAGACTCTCTCAGCAGGGAGATGAATCGACTACACGAATGGGAACTGAACGACCAACAACTACACCGTGTCTTCGAGAAATGGGGTCGTCCGGCCCTCGATCTCTTTGCGACAAGAGACAACAAGAAATGCCCACAATACGCAAGCAGGTGGCCACAGCAAGACTCACTAGGGGAAGCATTCTCTTTCCCGTGGACGGACAAGTTTCTGTATGCCTTTCCCCCGTTTCCGCTCATACGTCAGACGCTGCAATGGATCCACAGATATCCATGTCGGGTGATCCTGGTGGCCCCGTACTGGGCCAGACAAGTGTGGTTCTCCGATCTACTCCATCTTTCAGCGGCAGAACCAATGAGGTTCCAGAAAATCCCGAACCTTCTGTCTCAGGAGAAAGGGGTTGTTTGGCATCACGACCCCGACAGACTCAGTCTGACAGCCTGGCTCCTGATTTCTCTGAGTTTGGTACGTTAAAGATTCCAGCAGACTGTCGTCGCATTTTGCAAGCGGTGAGGGCGCCATCCACAAACGCTTCATATTCATACAAATGGAAGACATTCTGCATATGGTGCACAGGTCAACCAGGTTTGGTCCCGCTTAATATCACACCGGAACACCTTCTACCATACTTGCTACTCCTACCTCAAAAGGCTTGTCTGTTTCATCCATAAAAGTGCATCTGGCTGCCATTTCCAGATTTACTCGGAAGAGACATTCAACTCCGTTATTTAGAGACCGGCTGATTAAACATTTCCTTAAAGGATTGTTCCGAACCTTTCCTCCCGCGAAAACGTTTCCCCCAAGCTGGAGTCTTAACCTGGTTCTGGCAGCGCTGATGAAGGCCCCTTTTGAGCCGATGTCATCGTCATCATTGAAATTTTTGTCGTGGAAATTGGCTTTTCTGGTGGCTATTACTTTGGCTCGACGACTGTCAGAAATACAAGCTTTAGTGATCGATCCACCATACTTGAGATTTTTCAATAATAAAGTCGTGTTGGCTACTAATCCTCATTTCATTCCTAAAGTACCTACCATGTTCCATAAGCACTCTTCTATAGTGCTGCCGACGTTTTTTCCAACACCTTCGTCGGTTGCGGAGAAGACTCTCCATACATTGGACGTGAAAAGAGCTTTAAACTTTTACCTCCATCGCACTCAAAGCTTCAGAGACACGAGACAGCTATTTGTGCCTTATGGCCCTTCGGCTAAAGGTAAACCGATCTCAAAACAAGGACTAGCCCGATGGGTGTCGTCTACTATTTCCTTTTGTCTCTCAAAAGCCGGTAAACCGCTGGAGAAGCGTCCAAGGGCCCATTCGACGAGATCCACTTCTTCGTCGACGGCATTGTGGTCCGGAATTGCGCTGGGAGATATCTGTCAGGCGGCTTCCTGGTCGGTACCACACACGTTTACCCGGCATTATTGCCTCGAACAGCAACATGCTGAGGATACACAGATGGGTTGTGCAGTCCTACGACACCTGTTTCAATAAGGTAAGCCCCAATTAAGGGGTCTCATCCTTCGGCTAAAGTACTTTGAAGTGTGATGTTTTCACTGTTAACATACTATAGGGTTATGCTTTGCCATGATAAATATGCATTATGGTTATGGTGATATTGGTTTGCATACACACCTCCAATGTTGGAGGATACTGCTATACAATCTATTCTAAGCATGTGAATCCATGAAAGATCCAATGCTGGAGAAGGGAATAGTTTCTTACCTGTAACTCCATTTCTCCAGCATTGGTATCTTTCATGGATTCACATGCGCCTGCCAGCCTCCCCTACGCATGCAAACCAGAGATCCCCCCATACTACTTTGGGGGTTGAAATCTGAGGGAACCGCGGGGGCGGGGCTACTTATACCTCTACGTCCTAGTGGCGCTGCCGTACGCGGCCCAAAACGACGTAGATAGGACACACAAGTGTCGGAAAAGGTCTATATAACTTACCGAGGGTTCCCAGCCTGACGACGGGGAATATTCTAAGCATGTGAATCCATGAAAGATTCCAATGCTGGAGAAATGGAATTACAGGTAAGAAACTATTCCCATCCGAGCAGCTTATCTTCAAATCCAGCAATATCTCGAAGCTATTGCTCCTTAAAGACAAAGGTAAACTGGCCATACTCCTTCTACTTGACTTATCAGCAGCCTTTGATTTGGTGAACCATAAAATTGTATGTAATCACCTGTCTTCTGCTGCCCCTTCTCGAACCAAGGAAATGCCTGGATCCAGTCCTTCCTCAACAATACATCCATGAGGGTCTATGCACCCTCCGCTTCTGTAGAACCAACTCCAGTCACCTGTGGCATCCCACAGGGTTCATGCGTGTCCCTGACTCTCTATAATGTGGTCACCAAGCCCCTCTTTGATGCCCTTGACTACCTGGGTGTGACCTACACGAATTATGCGGATGACACCCAGGTACTCATCCCCATCAATGGCAATCATGCCCTCAATGATAATTACCTCACTATAAGTGCGTGGATGGCGAAGCATGGGCTCTGTCTCAATGACGAGAAGACAGAAGTGCTTCTCTTAGGATCACCTGCTAACTTAAACAAACTAGACAACCTATTCACCTCATTCAACATTGACGGTAACATAATTAAAGTTTCCAAGGTCGTAAAAACCTTAGGTATCTACATCGACTCCGCTTTATCCTTAACGAGACAAACAAATGCCATGGCCTCATCATCTGCCCTCACCTGTAAACTCATCACCGCCTGCAGACGTTACCTGACACAGCCTAACTGCATTACAATAGCAAGAGCCTTAATCTTATCCAAACTGGATTATTGTAATGGACTGTACTTAGGCACTTCTCAACAGAACCTGAAGAAAATGCAGGTGATTCAGAATAATGCTACTGGAGCAGCTCTGAATATTCTTAGGAAACAAGATATATCGGAAACAAGACAGTCCTTGAATTGGCTTAATACTAAGCAAAGAATTAAATTGAAAACAGTATCCCTCACACACAAGTGTTTATACAATCAGGCTCCTACCTACCTGTCAAACAGTATCACACGCCACTCAATGCGCCCAATGAGATCAACCCAGATGCACAGCATCAATATCCCACGCTTCAAGCAACAAAGAGCAGGTGGAATTAGTTTCACAGTGCTAGCAGCTAAAAACTGGAATGCCCCCCAGATATCTCTTAGAGAGGAACCGTCTTACCACTTCTTCCAAAAAAAGACTAAGGGCCTCATTACGAGGAAGGCGGTAGGGGGTTAACGGGGCCGGTAGAGCTGCTGGCCCCGTTAACCCCCTACCGCCGCATTACGAGGTTTGCTCGCGAGATCCGGTAAGGACCCCATGTAAAACCAGGCGTCCTTAGTGGGTCCCGCGAGCAGACCAGGATGCAAACAACGGGCCCATTATTAACGGGCCCGTTGTTTGCATCCTCCCCATTCCCATTGAGCCCTATGGGGGGCTCGAATGGGAATGGGGATGTACAGGGGCTGGGTTCCTGGAATGGGGAAATACCGGGCCCTCCAAGATCGGAATGGCCCAGTATTTCCCCATTCCAGGAACCCGGACCCAGTACCCGGAATGGGGGTAGCCATGCCGCAAATAGCGGCATGGTTACCTCCTTCCTCGTAATGAGGCCCTAAGGCTTGGCTTCATGAGCAAGACCTCATGCCAACCATCTAATTCATAAGCCGCAAGTCACACTTGTTTGCCACTATGCATTATTTTATATATTTCCTATCACATATTGTACATCTGCAGCGACCTTTGTATATTAATGCTGAACTATCTTTTTGTACCTTGTATATATGTAACACTTCCCGTATAATACCTTGATGTACTTCACTATTTTGTAGCCTGCAAGTATAGCGCCCAGATGCCTGCGGGATTCGCGCTCAACAAATAAATAAACTAAACTAAACTAAGGGGGGAGTCAGGGGGTGAAACACCCTGAATTAAGAAGAAAAAACCTTCAGCCATGTGCTTTTTCAGCTTTTTGCGGGCCGCACAAAAACAACCAAAATAAATTGTTCTTTTTTATGTGCAGCCTTCAAAAAGCAGAAAAATTACATAGAACTGGCTGCACACCTCGCCAGAACTTGACATGCTCCCTGGTCCTACTGCGGGTAAGCCTCAGGGGCATTTTCAGCATCTGATAGCTAAGGTAGTTTATACCTTCTCGACCCAAGGTGCAGTATGAGCTAACATACATTCTGGATAAGGATCCAAAGAAAGAGACTCTAGTACCATTCAACCAAGTAGTAGAAGCACAAGTCCGTGAACTATGGTCCAAGCCGGCATCAGCCCTCACTGTAGACCGAGACCTAGCCAAAAAGTACAGGCCAGCTAATTCAGACCCACTTTCCTGTCCACCCACATCATCTGAAAGCTTGGTTGCCCAGTCTGTTATGGTGAACCTGAAGGCAGCGTCTTTCCCCTTTTTTCCCTCGGATAGGGAGAGCAAGAGGCTAGATGCCTGGGCAAGGGACGTCTTTGTCTCGGCAAGCCTTGACGTGAAATGTATTAATGCCTCCTGTAACTCAGCCACATTTTCATTTGAACCTTTGCCTGTATTTCGGAGGCAGACAAATAAATGCACGTTGGAAACGCAGGGGATGGTTTTGATGCCTTGGTAAAGGATGACAATGAGACTATGCGCCAGATCCTTCAACCTCTAATCCTCCACTGTTGACTGTGTGGCCAGAACCTCAGCCTCTGGGATAGTAGTGTGGAGATCTCTTGGCTAAGAACATCAGGTTTTGCCCCGAATGGCCAGGCAAAACCTGTAGACATGCTGTTTGATGGCACCAATCTTTTCAGTATGAAGGCCGATGAATCCCTCCAGAAATCCCATGGGTTGAAGACAATTGCAACATCTTTGAGCCTGGTAGACAAACAGCAACAGCTAGCCACTCCACAAGCATGGGCATGTGTTTTTGTTCCTCCACCTTTTACGCCCACAGGGGGCAGATGTCACGCTCTCTGAGGCAAGCAGGTGCAGCGCCTCCCCAACAGGGGTTTGGGAAAGGGGGACCGCTTGGGGAGGTTTGTCGCCCTCAGTTATACCCTAAGTAGCCCCTGGTGCGAGACTCCTATGAATCAGACTTCTAACATCCCTCCCCTGTTGGAGGCAGGATATCCCGGTGGAGCAACCAATGGATACTTATCACTTCCGATGCCTTGGCCTTACAGGTCGTTCACCAGGGATATGGTCGCCCTTTTTCTCAATGTCCTCCACTACCAGGTCAAGGTTCTGCCGTTCTGCCTTTCTTTGGCACCCAGGGTCTTCATCAAGATGCTGCCAGTGGTAGCTGCTCGCCTCTGAAGGGAAGGCATTCATGTAATTCCCTATCTGGACGACTGGCTCATCTGTGCTTGCTTCCAGGACCAGTCATCGGCACATTTGTACCTGAGGAGCAGCCTCTTGCACTGCGTGGGCTTCTACCAGAACTTCAGGAAGTCTCACATTTCGCTGTCCCATTCCCTCTTGTTCATCGGGGCGGCCTAGGACACTTGCCTCATCCGGGCCTTCCCACCCAAGGATTGAATAGCGAACATCGCCAGATGGTGCATGGTAATCACAGGCAGCGGTTCCTGCCTTATCTTGTGGTGTAAAAGGGCTGGCTACACATGAGGTCGCTACAGTGGCTTCTCAGCTTTAAGTGGTCTCAGTTTTTGGGGAAAACTCAGATCTCCTTCTGGTCGCAGCGAAGTGTCCAGAGACCTGGAATGGTGGTCCCAGAGAAACAATCTACCAAAAGGGGTATTTTTTTGGCAACCCTGGCCCCAACTGACAGTAGTCACAGACACATCCCTGAAAAGCTGGGGCACTCACCCACAAGACCTGACGGTGAGCGACATGTGGTCTCCCTCAGAATGCAGAGAACACATCAATTCGCTGGAGTTGAGAGCGATCAGCCCTGGTATATTTTCTCCCTTCGATACATGGCAATGCTGTGCTGGTTATGATGGGTAACACTGTGGCCATGCACTACCTCAACAAATGGTGTGGTGTTTGCTCCTTGCCTCTGTGCAGAGAAGCAATGCGACCAATGTGACTAGAGCTCGGCTCTGGAGTGCCACATGTCTCTTGACGCCAGCTCTTTTGGCCGGCAGGGTAAACGTGAATTCGTATGACTTGAGCAGACAGACTTTGTCCTCCCATGAGTGGGAACTCTGTCAGGAAATTCTGGGGTACTAGCTCGTTTTCTCTCTAACCAGTTTCTTCGAGGCCCATTTGTTTGATTTCTTTCTTTACCACATTTCACTGCAAATGTAGATGGGTGTTGGGTTTATGCATTTACAAAGGTGGGGGCACGTGGGGAGCTTGCGGTGGCCCCCAACCCCCTTATTTTCTGCAATGAAATGTGTTAAAAAAATAACTTGAACAAATGGGCTTCAAGCAAACTGTTGTGAGGATACATCATAGATCCAATTCTGGAGGAAGTGTTCTCCCATTGGGGGGACTCCTTAGGTGAACCTTGTCACTTCCAGTGTGAACAGGAAGTGCAGACATTCTGCTCCTGGGAAATCTATGACAGGGATCTCTGGGGCCGCTTTGATGGTCAAGTGGGATTTCAACCTGCTTTATACATTCCCGCCAATCCCTTTCATACCGCCGGGACTTAGGAGGCTAGGCCTGTTTGGGTGCACAATGATCTTGATCAGTCCAGACTGGGCCTGAAAAGCGTGGTACCTGGATGTACTAGAGATGGCCATATACCCTCTCTGGTGCCTTCCACAGAGAGCAGACCTCCTCTCCCAATCAGAGGGGCGAATCTTGCATCCGAACCTCAAAAGCCTGAGCCTTCTTGTTTGGCTGCTTAAAGGTTGAGGTATAAGGAGTGGGATTTGTCAGAGGATGTCCTGGACATTCTCCTCTCTCCTAGGATCCTGCCATCAAACCAATGTATGCCTGTAGGTTGCATAAGGGTTCGTCTTGATGTCGGTAGTGGGATCTGGCCCTTTTACCTGCCACACATTCTCTATCCTGGATTTTCTTCTTACTTTGGCCTGCATGACTGGCAAATTGGCACTGTGAAGGGGTATCTGTTAGGCAGAAACCTGTGCAGTTCCCTCTGGGACCACTGCAAAAGGTTTAAGACTACAGGTGTTGGCAGTAAACCCACTTGGTAGCAGTCCGCACCACACAGATTCACTGTGGTAGCTGTGGCTGAGCAGTCAGACTTCCCTCAAGAAGAGTTAGGCAGTATACAGAGGATACGCAATAGGTACAGAGGCACAGTAGTACAAACAAACACTGACCAGAGCTAGGTGTAAAAGTATACACTTATTTATTAAAGACACACTCATAAATTACACTAGCACAGGGAAAAGGTAAGAAGGTCAAAACAGTTACTATTACTCATATGTACATCCCTAATCATTTGTTGGACAGTTCTAAGTTAACACCACTTATTTCCAACCAGAGGTGAGCGCTTAACGTTAGATGGTACTCCAACAAGTTATTAAAAAGGGAGGGAAAAGGCAGAAATAAAGAGAGCAGTAAGATAAAACACTTTTCACATAAGGTTAGCAAAGGCAGACAATGGTGGAACAAGGAAATTTAGTTCGGGCGCTTTAGAGGGAGCCAGGCGAAATTATGCCCAAGATCACACACTGTCTCAAGTCTTTACAAGTGAGTAGAAAAGGTTTTACTACGTTTCCGAAAAGTTTAGTTAGGGTGTCCCAGGCCTACCCAGGGTCGAGAGCCGAGGACTAAATCTACCCCGTACAATCGGTGGCAAGGGAGGCCAGGCGGAACACAGTACCTTTACAAGTGGAAAGGATCCTCCACCGGTGGTAGTCGTTCCTGGTAGTGGGTGCAAGTCGCGGCGTCGTCCAGAGGAAGAGATGATCTCGACGTGGAGGAAAGCTGAAGGTCGTTGCACTACCAGGGATGAGGCCAGCCGTGGAGTTTTCCGCACACAAAGGATTTTACCCCTCTTCCGAGGTTGAGGTAAAAAGTGGTATCCCGATTGCCGGAGTGCTTGGCACAGGCAAGGCGGCCACGAGATGCTTCGGGACGGCGAAAAGAAGGCAACAACTGGTTGTCCCCACCAGTTAAGGGAAGGAGACTCTCCGGCGGGAGATCTCCTCTGTCTTCGGGAAAAGTGGTGAGACGGTTCCGCAGGGCTCCACCGGTGGTGTCGTCTTGGCAGGTCGGCTCAGCTTCTCCCTCTTTGGCTTCTTAGGTCCTGTGGCGACTTCTGAAGAACCAGTCCCAAAAACCCTGCTTTTATGCAGCAAACCCCCATTCATGCAGCCTAGCTGTCACTCAAACATGCTAAGTGGTGAGCGGGGTGGCTCACCACTTGGGCCAATCACACTAGTGTGCGACATGAGTTGGCAAGGCAACTCAGTCCAGGGTGCCTAAACCCCCTCCCACACCCCCTGTGGTACCCAGACAGAATGGCACCACTTTGGAGGGCTTCTGTGCAGAAGCCCGCCAAAAGTGGAACAAAGGCTCGACTCGGGTTCAGGGTTACTGAAGTGAACCTAGACGCCATTTTGGTGGCGAGTTCCGGCGAAAAATCCCAACCGGTGAATTTATTTTAATTAAATAACCCGGCGGTATCTTTAACATTGCACCAAAAAGTGGTGCATTAAAAACAATGGGAAATCCCATTGGGAAATATTCCGGTGGAATATTTCCGTGGTATCCACTGCCACCAGCCAGAACTCGGCGAGGGGGGACGGGACAGTACCCCCTCGACAATAGACCCAGGGGCAATCTAATTGCCCCTACCAGTACTTCCACAGTAAGATGGTTTGTACTGGTTAAGTTCCTGAGTTTAGACTAGTAAAGTTAATGGTAACTTTACTGACCCAGGGAGACAGTAGTCAATTCCAGGGTGTGGAGTCTATGTTTGGGGGTCTCTATGACACCCCTGTGTTACTGCACTGAGGGTGCTGTGTAACACACATTCCAAAAACCAATGATGGCCTATGGGGAAAATTACCCCCTAGCCCATAAGCACATAACAAGTCACAGAAAACACTCTCAAATCATGTCCAGGAGTGAGGGAAAAAGAGTCTCACTCCTGGCAGGAGAAAAAATAAACCCCAAAAATCCAGCAAAGCTGCTGGGGGACTCACTAGGTTAAGAAATTCAGCCTGAACAGAGAATTCTCCCTAACACTCGCCCCCCCCAGACTAAGGGACAGGAGGATTTAATCCACTCCTGGATGAACCTCATACCTCTAGTCGATGACATACATCCTAGAGAGTCCATCAGCATTTTGATGGTGACACCCTGACCTGTGCTCAATGGTGAAATCAAACCCTTGGAGGCAGATTGACCATCTCAATAGTTTTGGATTTTCCCCTTTCATTTGCATTAACCATCTCAAGGGTTGGTGGTCAGTCTGAATGACAAAAGTAGATCCATACAAGTATGGTCTAAACTTCTTCAGTGCCCACACAATAGCAAAGCATTCTCTTTCGATTGTTGCCCACCTTGTTTCAGGATCCTTCAGTTTTCTACTGATGAAGCAAATGGGGTGTTCCCTACCCTTCTCATCCAGTTGGCTAAGAACTGCACCTATACCGACATTGGAAGCATCAGTTTGTACAATGAAAGTTTGGTGGTAGTCAGGAGCTCTGAGTACTGGAGCTTGGCAGAGAGCTATCTTCAGGTTTTCAAAGGCCTGATTGCATTCCTCATTCCATTTGACCTTTTTAGGGAATTTTGGAGAGGAGATCACATTCAGGGGAGAAGCTATGGTCCCATAGTTTTCAATGAAATTCCTGTAGTACCCAGTGAGGCCTAAGAAGGCTCTCACCTGGGTCTGAGTAGTAGGTGTTGTCCAATTTTGCACAGCTTCAATCTTGCTGAGCAAAGGCCTTATTTCTCCACCTCCTACCTCATGCCCAAGGTAGACCACTTTACTCTGACCAATTTGGCATTTGCTTGCCTTTATGGTTAGAATGGCCTGCTCAAGAGCCTGCAAAACATGTCCTAAGTGGGTCACATGTTCCTCCCAGGAGTGGCTGAAGACTGCAATGTCATCCAAGTATGCCATGCAGAAGTCCTCCATCCCAGCTAGAACTTGGTTCACCATCCTTTGGAATGTTGCAGGTGCATTTTTCAGTCCAAAAGGCATAACCTTGAATTGGTATAGGCCAACTGGGGTAGAAAATGCAGTTTTCTCCTTGGCATGGTCGGTCAGGGCTATTTGCCAATAGCCTGACGTAAGGTCCAGTGTGCTGAGGTACTTGGCTGCACCAAGTTTATCCACCAACTCATCTGTCCTTGGCAAAGGGTGGGCATCAGTCTTGGTGACTGCATTAAGAGCTCTATAGTCCACACAGAATCTCAATTCTTTGGATCCTGCCTTTGGTACTAACACCACTGGGCTAGACCATGGACTATTAGAGGGCTCTATTACCCCGAGATCAAGCATCTTCTTGACCTCACCTTTGATGTGGGTTCTGACATGTTCTGACATTCTATACCCTCTGCTTTTGACTGGCAGACAGTCACCAGTGAGTATCTCATGCTGTCCCCAAGGGGTCAAGCCTGGTGAAAGTGAGAACAGGGAGGCAAACTGATTTAACATAGCTTTGCACTCTTCCTGTTGCTCAGGGGTCAGATCTGAAGAGAGATTAACTCCTTCAACCTTTTCGTCCAAAGGTAACCCTCTCAGGAGGTCAGGTAGAGCTTCACTCTCCTCCTCCTCTTCTGATGAAGCTAGAAGCAATGCTCCTACTTCCGGTCTAGAGACATAGGCTTTGAGGCGGTTGGTGTGGAAGACTCTGGGAGCTTCCCTGGGGTTGCCCAGATCCACCAGATAGTTGACCTCTCCAAGTTTTCCCACAACCTTGAAGGGTCCCATCCATTTGTCTTGCAAGGCCCTCTGCCTTGTTGGAAGCATAACTAGAACTAGCTGGTCTTGAGTGAACTCAACCAGGTTAGCCTTCTGATCATGCCAATGTTTGATCAGAGCTTGGCCAGCTTTCAAGTTGTCACTTGCTTCTGCCATCATTTGTGACATTCTCCTACGGAGACCTATCACATAGTCAGTCACTCTGACTGGCTTGGGGGAAGGAGCACTCTCCAGCCCCTCCTTAATCAGGGCCAAGGGGCCTCTGACTGGATGGCCATAGAGAAGTTCAAAGGGAGAATAACCTACTCCCTCCTGAGGGACTTCTCTATAAGCAAAGAGAAGGCATGGCAGTAGAAGGTCCCACTTCTTCTTAAGGGGTTCCTCTAAAGCACCTATCATGCTCTTCATGGTTCTGTTAAACCTTTCCACAAACCCGTTTGTCTGAGGGTGGTAGGCGGTTGAGAACTTGTAGGTGACTCCGCAGGTTTTCCACATGGCTTTCATGTAGTTGGACATAAAGTTTGATCCCCTGTCAGAGATCACCTCCTTAGGAAACCCAACCCTGGTAAAGATACCAAGGAGGGCCTTAGCCACAGCCTGAGCTGTAACAGTCCTCATAGGAATTGCCTCAGGGTACCTAGTAGCATGGTCTACTACAACAAGGATAAACCTGTTGCCTGAGGAGGTTGGGGGATCAAGGGGACCAACAATGTCAATCCCTACCCTCTCAAATGGGACTCCCACAACTGGGAGGGGCACTAAAGGTGCCACATTCTTGGAACCAACCTTACCAGAAGTCTGGCAGGTATGGCAGCTCCTGCAATATCTATCTACTTCAGCCCCCATCTTTGGCCAATAAAAGTAGAGGGAGAGCCTTTCCTTGGTCTTCTTGAAACTCAAGTGACCAGCCAAAGGAATCTCGTGGGCTAGTTGCAAGAACTGTTGTCTGTTCTCTTGGGGCACTACCAGGCGTTGGTAGGCTCCAGGTTCAGATTCAGTTGGTTCACTGTAGAAGAGGCCATCTTCCCAGTGTAACCTATACTTCCCAGGCTCTTGCCCATTAGCCTGAGAAGCTGCCTGCTGGCGGAGACCCTCCAGAGTTGGACATTCTCTTTGTCCCCTACGGAAAGCTGTCCTGCTGGGTCAACCTTCTGCCAGTAAAGACTGCAGCTCAGGATGGTCAGCCGGGTCCAGGTCTCCAATAAGTTCTGGGCCTCCTACTAGCTCTTCTTCAGAGTCTAGTTCAACCACACAGGGTAGTACCTCCCTCTCAGCCTCAGCTGGAGGTGGAGTTACAGGTGTAACTTTGGACAACCTCGGGGAAGTCCTTGTTGGAAGCACTGGAGTGCTTGCTGTAGGTTTTCTTCTAGGAGTCTTGGTTTGCCCCTTTGCTCCTGATCTGGTAGTTACTGCAGTAAGTTGTTCCAGTGGGAGAGGAGTGATTTCTGTCATCATCTCCTGAGATAAACCTCGCAGGGTTTTCTCTCTTGCAGGTTTGGTGAGCTCCTGTAACCTTTTACTAGGAGGTCTGGGGGTATGTGACACAACTCCAAGAGCTTTCAGGTCATTTCCCAACAGAACCCTTCCTGGCACCTCACATTGTATACTGACAGGTATTTTTACAGCCATATCATTACACTGGATGAGAACTGGTAACTGGGGACACATCTGCACAGGCCCTCCAGCTAACTTGGTGAGGCATTTGGGTGCCTTAGCAACATCCTCTGCCTTGAAAAACGATTCATCCACCACAGTTATGCTGGCCCCAGTGTCCCTGATGGCAGAAGTCTCCTGACCATTCTCATGGAAACTGTCCTTATAATACTCTTTAGTATTATATGGGACAGAATTATACACATCTAAATTCTGTTGTTCCCACAACCCCAGAGAGACTAAAGAAACACTGGCTGAGATTCCAGTGGGTTCATCAGCCAGTAGTAGAAAGTTTCCACTTGCATAGTGACTTCCTCCTCTGGAGCGAAGGCTAAGGAGACAAGCTGGACCCCTGAAGGTTTACCCTTACATCTGGGATCTCCTTTCACATGGTCAGTAGCCTTACAAACATAACAGGCCCCAAAGGTCCTTTGGAATGGAGGCTTGTTCTGACCTCCTTCTGGTTTAGCACCAGAAGGTATACTACTCTGCTGTGGTTTTCCAGGTGGCTTACCCTTATGGTTTGGTTTGGGGCCCTCTTTGGAATTAGAATTATTAGAATTCTCTTTGGAGTCTTTCCTAGGCTGTCTTCCCTCATCCTTCTTCTGAGTTGCCCCAGAATCCTTGTGAGTAGCCCTGTTGGCAACCCACAAGTCAGCAGCCTTAGCTAGTTTCCTAGGATCTAATTCCTGTGAATCAGCCAAGTGCTGTCTGAGCTCAGGAGAGCAGGCATCATAGATTGACTCCAACATTACAAGATTCCTCATTCCTTCATAAGTGTTCACTTTGTAACCCTTAATCCATCCCTCTAAGTTTTTCAACCTTTCACACACCCAGGTAGCCCAAGGGGTACCATCATGCTTTTTGAGGCTTCTAAACCTCCTAAGATAATGGGAAGGGGTCTTCCCAAACCTAGCTATTAAAGCTAGTTTCACACTTTCATACTCTTGCCTATCCTCCTCCCCCAACTCCATTACCACCTCAGTCGCAACAGGGGGAAGCCTAGAGAACAACCAGGTAAGTAAAGCATTTCCTGTGATATTCTGGAGCCCATGATTATATTCAAACTGAGACAACCAATCCAACACATCCAATTTTGGCTCATACATACCAATCAATTCCTTAGGCATCCGGGGTCTTTTAGGACTGGAACTTCTAGAGGAGCCAGAGAGAGAAGCATTCTCAACAGACAATTTCTTCATTTCTAGCTCATACTTGAGCTCCATTTCCCTTAGCCTTAGTTCTTTGTCAGTTTGAGCATTAAGTTTCTTGTACTCTAATTCAAGTTTCATTTTCTCTAGTTCAAAGTATTGAGGACTAAATGTGGGACCTGGCAAGGGTCCAGTAGGTACAGCTGGTAGAGCAGACAGAGGCCTAGAGGGACTATCTACAACAGTTTCATCCTCCTCTTCTGGTTCTGATCCAAGATCATCAATATTTTGTTCAATATCAATTTCATTGCTGTTCTCTACATTTGCTGGAGTGACAGGTTCCTCTGAACCATCATCCAGACTTTGGTTTTCTAACAACCTTTCTATTAGCTCCATTTTCTCTCCTTTAGTCATGAGATTCTTATGCTTACAGAGAAGTCTTAGACAATCAGCAGTTTTTGTAGCAAGGGACTCTTGACTATAACTTTCCATAGTAGACAGGTTAAAAATGACTCTTTCTTTCTTGTGCTTAAGCTTTGTGGTTAGTTGCACTAAGGTATCTCAAAAGTACTCTAAAGTGTATACTCAATACAGATCCCACCGCTGTACACCAGTGTTAGGCAGAAACCTGTGCAGTTCCCTCTGGGACCACTGCAAAAGGTTTAAGACTACAGGTGTTGGCAGTAAACCCACTTGGTAGCAGTCCGCACCACACAGATTCACTGTGGTAGCTGTGGCTGAGCAGTCAGACTTCCCTCAAGAAGAGTTAGGCAGTATACAGAGGATACGCAATAGGTACAGAGGCACAGTAGTACAAACAAACACTGACCAGAGCTAGGTGTAAAAGTATAAACTTATTTATTAAAGACACACTCATAAATTACACTAGCACAGGGAAAAGGTAAGAAGGTCAAAACAGTTACTATTACTCATATGTACATCCCTAATCATTTGTTGGACAGTTCTAAGTTAACACCACTTATTTCCAACCAGAGGTGAGCGCTTAACGTTAGATGGTACTCCAACAAGTTATTAAAAAGGGAGGTAAAAGGCAGAAATAAAGAGAGCAGTAAGATAAAACACTTTTCACATAAGGTTAGCAAAGGCAGACAATGGTGGAACAAGGAAATTTAGTTCGGGCGCTTTAGAGGGAGCCAGGCGAAATTATGCCCAAGATCACACACTGGCCCTCATTACGACCCTGGTGGAAATCAACTGACATGACCGCCATAGCGTAAATAGCGTTTCCGCCACTGCACGATGGAGGAAAGTGCGGCTAATTCTGACCCATCGGGCACGAGCATTACGCCATGGCGGAAGTGCAAAGTCCGCGATGGCGGAAATGACCCCAAAACGCCCCTTACCGCCGTCGTACGTCGCCCTAGGTGCAATTCCGCCACCCATCTTAGTGGTCACCGTAATGAGCGGTCAGCGCAAAATACGGTCACCGTAAATATACGGAAACGGAAGTAAAAACATGGGGCCGGAACGGGAAACAGCACGCCGTACACCTATAAAAGCAGAATCCCAACACAACCATTAAAAATCCGACCCTGAGACACATCCCAACCCGTTAGCCACCCCAGTCCAAAAAATCAATATGGGAAAAGTTGCTAAAAAAGCGTGCGACCGCAAGCGGCAGGTCCACTTCTCCCACGAGGAACTCACCGTGCTCACAGAGACCCTCCAGGAGAACGCTGCCGTCGTCTTCTCCACGCAAATGACCAGGACGGCACTTGCGAACAAGAAGGCCATATGGGCGCTGGTGGCACAGCGGGTAAGTGCGGTGGGGACCGCACCCCGCAACCCACAGCAATGCAGAAAGCGATGGGACGACCTACGGATACGCGTCCGGAGCATACTCTCTGCCAACCGGAACATTGCCACAGCTACCGGGGGAGGATCGGAATCACCCATCAAGTTGACCCCCTGGGAAGAAATCTGTGCCTCCACCATTGGAATGGAGAGCATAGAGGGAGTCGGAGGGATGGAGAAAGGAGTGCAGACATCAGAAGAATCAGGTAGGTGGCCCAAATAAAACTATGGCAAATCCCCAATTACCAACCATGTGAAGTACCATGTGTCCCCATAGTGCAATAGAAACACATGTTCAGGAGAACGACCACATACAATGCCATGACAGCGCCCCTTAAAAGTCAGATCAAATAAATAAATATTCAAAAAACCAAAAAACACACTCTACATGTGCAGCATGCACACCCTAACTGCAGACTGCAAAATAACTGCATCCCCAATGCACACAAAAATGAGACCACCTCCAAGGCCCTGACCCAAATCACCCCCAGGTACCACCCCAATGCATGTGATACAATTGCCATTACAATTACCACAGACCCATGAATAACGCTCGCCCTCCTTTACTCCACCACAGGGTCCGATTCCAACGACGAGCTTCAGGACACCCCTACCAGCACACCTGCAAAGAGGGCCAAGACCAACGGCCAAAGACCCTCCACCTCAGCTGCATGGATCAAGGCACGGCAGCTGCACAAATCGAGTGGCAGCACACTGGAGGGGACATCAACAGGCACCCCAGCAGCCAGCATGTCCACAACAGCAGCACCACAGGTCCCCCCAATGGATGCCACAGAAGGCACTGCTTCTGGTGGCAGCAGCACCCTAGGTGACACTGCATTCATGCCAGCATGCTCACACACAGAAAACGGTGCTGCCGAAGTAGGACACATCCATGACCTGCCCCAATCCCCCTGCATGTTTCATCCCGTACACCATGAGGAAACCACGCAGGGGCACCCACAAGACGACGACTGGCCAACCCCCACAAGGCCTGTTGCAAGACAACATGAGGCGTCCAGCCCCTCTGTGACACCACCGCAAATGGGCATGGCCCAGCAGAGGCAACAGTCCCTCGAGCAGATGATAGTGCAACAGCAGCAACTAGCCACGCTCCTCAAGGAGCATGCTGATGAATGTGGGGGTTCTAAGGCAGCCATTGAAACATCTACTGAGACACTTAGGGCAGAAATCGAGCGAAGTACAGAGACACTAAGGGCACAAATGGAGAGAAGTACCGAGACCCTGAGGGGTGAACTGCATGCGACGTCCAAAGACGTATGTGGTGAACTTGCCGCTGTGCGCTGTGTGCTCACTGAGCTCTCACAAACCCTTAGGGACATGCATGGACGTGAGCAGGCAGAGACATCATCCATTGCAAGTTCCGTCCAGGGCAGCCCCCAACGTAGATCTGGGAGGACCCGGCGCTCCACAGGCAGGGGTGCCCCTGATACCCGGAGAGGGGGCTTGCAATAGCGTCTGCCCACTGACAATGAGCGTCATTGGACACTGGTGTTCGGGGGGGAGGTAGGAGGGTGGAGGGGGTGTGTTGGGCTTCTTTGGGTGGCGGGTCGATTGGGTGTGTAATGTCTTTTCACATCTGCAATACAATTCTTCATATTCATCCTATGAGATGTGTGGACATTGATCTCTGTGTACGAGGCCTATCCTGGCGTACAGTCCATATTGTGCATGTCCCAGACACACACAGTGCCACAAGTCCCATGTCCATGTAACAGCCACCAGGCGTGAGTGCTAGAAGCATGCATCTATGAGATTCTGCCGTAATTCACGGGCCTCCTGTGCCTCGCGGACCCCTTGACGTGCTGCCACATCCCCACCCTCATCATGACCATCTTCAGGTGCTAGCAGTTCTGTGTCGGGGGGCATGGCCACATTCCTACGTACGCACATGTTGTGTAGCATGACACATGCCATGACCATCTTTGCCACCTTCTCATGGCGGTACAGGAGTGCCCCGCCAGACCTGCTGAGGCAGCGGAAACGAGCCTTCAGTAGGCCGAATGCCTGTTCTATGACCACACGGGTACGTGAGTGGGCATGGTTGTAGTCCTCCTCATGCTGGTCCTGTGGGTTCCGGATTGGTGTAAGGAACCATTTCTTCAGTGGATACCCACAATCACCTGTATGTGGACAAGAAAGGATGATTGTGGAATGTCATTGCTACGTACGCACCCCCCCCCTTCCTGCCAGGTCATTCACGCATCACCTACCCCACATACTCATGCATTAAATGAGACTCACCGAGTAGCCAGGATCGGCGCCCTGCGTGTCGCTCCATGTAGCGTGGTATTCTAGAGTTCCGCAAGACCATAGAATCATGTGTTGATCCCGGAAATCGGGCAGAACAATGTGTAAAGATCCTGTTGGAGTCACACACCATTTGCACATTGATAGAATGATATTGTTTCCGGTTGCGGTACTGGGCCTCCATGGCATGTGGGACAACCAATTCCACATGGGTGCAGTCGATGGCACCAATGCAACCCGGTATGCCGGCAAGTGCATGGAATCCCACTTTTGTGTTGGTAATTTCCTGCTCCGAGCGTGGTAGAGAGATGTAGTCGTCTGCGTGCTGCAGGAGGGCATCGAGCACTTGCAATAGTGTCCGTGAGAACAGTGGCTGAGAAATGCCATGCAACTGTCCGACTGTGTGCTGGTAGGTGCCTGTGGCCAGGAAGTGGAGTACAGACACCACCTTCAGTAGGGGTGGGATGGCGGTTGGGCTATCTATCATGCTGACAAGGTCAGCGTGTGTCATGTCGACAATGGCGGTTATGGTGTCCCGGTCCAAACGGTAGAGGGTGTGGATCTGCTCAGCTGTGAGGTTGAACGGATTAGCTCGGAGGCGTGGGATTGCGGGCTGCCTGCGTGGTGGTAGTGGCTGTGCTGGTGGGGCTTGCTGGCCATGCCTTGCCCTCCTCCTCCTCCTCCTCCTCCTGCGTCTCCTCTGTGCGGCCGGTTGTTGTAGTAGTTGGCGTTCGTCGTCTTCTTGAAGTTGGAGTACTTGCAGTGCAATCAGGTCCCCCAGGCCCAACATCGCTAGTCCTGCCGGTAGCATTCTGGAGTGGGTGTGGTTGGGGGAGGGGGTTGGGTGTGCAATTTATGTGTTTTCAGGCTGTATAGCCTTCACCTGTGGTGATTCATTCCACCTGTGTCAGCTGCAATGCCTTTCGTGCGAGCACGTCCCGCACACGACGCTGCAATTCGACGCATGGCATCTTGCATTTGCAATCATGTTCTTAATCCCGATGGCTGTGGAATATTGGTTTATATGTTAATTCTGCTATGGTCCCATTGTTGCACATACTATATTTGCATTCGCGAGCAGACTTGTGAAGGGTCAGTGGAATGTAGTGCTCGATCAACGGTGGACCCTCATGCAGCACTGTACCGACGTTCACCGACGGCGGGGAGTCCCATCAGTGATTGAGGCCAGTTACCATTTTCACACACAGCCGCACTGCATACATGTATTTGTGAATACAAGCGTTCACAGATGCCTTTTCAACGTGATGTTGCAAATGAGGAATTCGAAGGACAGCGCTTTCGGTTTTCAACTAGCGGCGTGGAGACGCCCACAGGTCTGACTGGAAATGTAACGTTCTATTGTTGAATGTCCTTGGGACAGGGCCCATGACGGGAATGCAATGATTGATATGGTCTGAATGGGATGCGCCATGGCGTAGTGGACGATAAGGCAGGACGTTCCCAAATGCATGTGACTTCACTACACAAGGAATCCGGGCAGGAGCACAGTGGATTTTGAAGGCTGCATTACGCACAGACTCTATGGAAATTTCGAATGTTATGTGAGTGAATATTCAGGCGTTTTCATTACGGGATGAGGGAATGATGAATGGATGCATGGAAAGATGATTTAATTGGGAGTCTGCCATGTACATGCCTATTTGGAATCTGTCCCCTTCCCCTGCGCTATGTGATGCAAGGCTGCCATAGTGGGACCATCGTCTGTCTGCCCTTGTTGAACCCTCCCTGTCTCGACGTGCCTTCAATCACTTGTGTCTATGCACGTTGATGATCCCATCTGATGGATCCTGTTCTGACAGGCGCATGCACACAGACACTCGTTTGAAATAGTGTATTCACCTCGATTTGTGTCGTAATGATTCGCAAGTGATTTTTGGGTGCAATTGATCCTTATGAGTGGGCTAGCATGCATATGGTTGTAGGTTTGGTGTGTTGAATGAAGTGAGTAATGCATATGGAGTTCGGATGCCCATACTATCATTTTTTTCATTTGGGTGACAGGTATCTCCTCCCCTTCTGCCGCTGCCATCTGTACGCCACTCCTGCAGATGGCTTCTACAGTCGACACCTGCAGCTTCGAGTTAATCAGTGGAGCACCATTACGATCTTATGGGACGATCGCCAATGGCCCACATGCCCTTACGCAGTACTAGTGGCTAGGTGCAGCATACCTAGCTTCCAGCTGGACTAGTGCCTACTTCATGGGACGGCCCTGCGGTCCTAGGCGCTTCCATGTTGCCTTTTTGGACGTTGATGTAGCCCCTGTGTGCCATGAAGGTACAGGGCGTCACACATGGGGAAGCTGGTCATTTATTGCGGATGCAGCCCACAGTAATGCTGATCATTTGTGAGTTTATGTTCAAATGGCTGTATGGGCTTGGTGATTTTGATGTGCATTAAATTTATATTCAGATATTTACCGTGTAGCGTTATTCTTTGCTAGTAATGTGGCATATTCCGATTTGTGGCGCGATGTATTGTGAGGTGTTCTGCATTGGGTTCCGGCTTCTGGGTACAGTTGTGTGGTACGTCCTTATGCTGATGGTTGGTTTGACTACTGGCATGTGTACAGGGCTGGTGCAGTCTCCCTCAGGTTACTGCTTTGGATGTTGATTTGCACTGGTGGCAAGCGATGGGGGACTGTTGTTGTTTTGTGTCATGGAATTTTCTGTTCGTTTTGGTGTACTTGCACCTTCAGATGCCTGTGCTGCATCAGTACGGCAATGGTGTGTTGCCAATTGTGGATGGCCACTCACAGGGCACTTGGGGCCCCTACATGCATTTGTTTGTTGGCATGCATGGGTGACTTGTACATTTCGCTGGTTGCATGGTGTGACTGCATTGCGCCTACGAGGAGTTGTGCAATGTGGCCAGGGAGTGGAGTACAGGCACTCAGTAGGGCCATTACGGTTGGTTCGCGATGCCGTAGTTCTCGCCATGGCGGAATGGTACTTTCCGCCATGCTTGATGGCGTTAGGTGAATGTCCGCTGGGGTCAGCATTCGCGTACCGTTGCGCCATGGCGGATATTGCGGTTTTGCAGGGCGCGCGTGCGCGTACTTGGTGCAGTTAGCGTTGGCGTTCGCTACGGTGTCGCTAATGGCATCGTACTTTACGGTGACGGGTCATGATCGCAACGGGCGGTATTCGATGGCGGTATTACATTTCCGCCATCGTTTTTCGTATTCCGCCAGGGTCGTAATGAGGGCCACTGTCTCAAGTCTTTACAGGTGAGTAGAAAAAGTTTTACTACGTTTCCGAAAAGTTTAGTTAGGGTGTCCCAGGCCTACCCAGGGTCGAGAGCCGAGGACTAAATCTACCCCGTACAATCGGTGGCAAGGGAGGCCAGGCGGAACACAGTACCTTTACAAGTGGAAAGGATCCTCCAGCGGTGGTAGTCGTTCCTGGTAGTGGGTGCAAGTCGCGGCGTCGTCCAGAGGAAGAGATGATCTCGACGTGGAGGAAAGCTGAAGGTCGTTGCACTACCAGGGATGAGGCCAGCCGTGGAGTTTTCCGCACACAAAGGATTTTACCCCTCTTCCGCGGTTGAGGTAAAAAGTGGTATCCCGATTGCCGGAGTGCTTGGCACAGGCCAGGCGGCCACGAGATGCTTCGGGACGGCGAAAAGAAGGCAACAACTGGTTGTCCCCACCAGTTAAGGGAAGGAGACTCTCCGGCGGGAGATCTCCTCTGTCGTCGGGAAAAGTGGTGAGACGGTTCCGCAGGGCTCCACCGGTGATGTCGTCTTGGCAGGTCGGCTCAGCTTCTCCCTCTTCGGCTTCTTAGGTCCTGTGGCGACTTCTGAAGAACCAGTCCCAAAAACCCTGCTTTTATGCAGCAAACCCCCATTCATGCAGCCTAGCTGTCACTCAAACATGCTAAGCGGTGAGCGGGGTGGCTCACCACTTGGGCCAATCACACTAGAGTGCGACATGAGTTGGCAAGGCAACTCAGTCCAGGGTCCCTAAACCCCCTCCCACACCCCCTGTGGTACCCAGACAGAATGGCACCACTTTGGAGGGCTTCTGTGCAGAAGCCCGCCAAAAGTGGAACAAAGGCTCGACTCGGGTTCAGGGTTACTGAAGTGAACCTAGACGCCATTTTGGTGGCGAGTTCCGGCGAAAAATCCCAACCGGTGAATTTATTTTAATTAAATAACCCGGCGGTATCTTTAACATTGCACCAAAAAGTGGTGCATTAAAAACAATGGGAAATCCCATTGGGAAATATTCCGGTGGAATATTTCCGTGGTATCCACTGCCACCAGCCAGAACTCGGCGAGGGGGGACGGGACAGTACCCCCTCGACAACAGACCCAGGGGCAATCTAATTGCCCCTACCAGTACTTCCACAGTAAGATGGTTTGTACTGGTTAAGTTCCTAAGTTTAGACTAGTAAAGTTAATGGTAACTTTACTGACCCAGGGAGACAGTAGTCAGCCCCAGGGTGTGGAGTCTATGTTTGGGGGTCTCTATGACACCCCTGTGTTACTGCACTGAGGGTGCTGTGTAACACACATTCCAAAAACCAATGATGGCCTATGGGGAAAATTACCCCCTAGCCCATAAACACATAACAAGTCACAGAAAACACTCTCAAATCATGTCCAGGAGTGAGGGAAAAAGAGTCTCACTCCTGGCAGGAGAAAAAATAAACCCCAAAAATCCAGCAAAGCTGCTGGGGGACTCACTAGGTTAGGAAATTCAGCCTGAACAGAGAATTCTCCCTAACAGTATCTTGCTGCCATTTCGGTTTTCCTGAGGACCCTGGAACAGGGCTAATTTTTCACGATCCCAACTGTCATGCAATGTCTGCAAGGATTATGTGATCAATTTCCCCCATGCCAGTTTGTTGTTTCTGCATGGAACTTGTATTCAGTGTGGAAGTTTCTTATGAGTTCTCCGTTTGAGCCCCTTCATTCTTGTTAGTTAAGATTACTTCTCCTTAAGGTGATTTTCCTGTTAGGCATTACCTCCGATAGACAGGTGAGTGAGCTCTAGGCATCATCAGTTAAGCTTCCCTACTGGATTTTCTCCAAGGAGAGGGTGACATTGAGAGTGAGACCATCCTTCCGACAGAAGATAGTCTCAGTTTCATCTCCCTCAAAAGATCCATCTTCTTGTCTTTTTTAATCCGCCTCTGCGCTAGGGCATCAATTGGACCTGGTGTGAACCTCCGCTACTACGTCTCTTGGATGAGAGAGGCCAGGAACGGTGGCCAGCTTTGCGTAAGTTATGCTTGTGCCCGTGCTTGCACAGCTGTGACCAAACATACCCTTCCAAGTTGGATCATTTACTGCATCCCGGAATGCTATGATCTGGATTGTAAAGATGAACGTGAAGGTTTCAGGGAACATTCCAAAAGAGGACTGGCTGCTGCCTCAGCTCTGCAATGTGGAGTCCCTGTTCTGGACATTTGCCAGGTGCCTATGTGGGCTTTGCACACATTTTCTATATATTATAGCTTGCATTCTCATTCAGTGCAGCATGCTTGTTTTGGCAGGGCTGTCCTTCAGAGTTTTCTGGTTTTAGGTGGTCTCTTGCTCTGCTCCCTCCTCTGGATCAGATCTACGTAATTCTATGGGAGTTCATCAAAGTTCAGGAATCTGTGAAAGGAAGGAACAAATTACTTATCTTCCAGTAATGTTCCTTCTGATGGATGTTACTCACGCGGATTCCTCATCACCCTCCCAACCTACCTTGCTTGGTGGATATCTAGTATACCTTGGTTCTGCGGTCCCTTAGCATCAGAGTGCTTGGGGAAAAAGGGTAGAACAAGAGGTCATGGGGCACTGCACTTCAATATATATACTGACCCCAGCATCCTATCTGGAGTGTGGCTTGTAAGGGGGCTGGTTGATAGATATCAAAGATGAGGAATTTGTCAGCGGAACATGAATCAGAAATAACATTACTGAGAGGTAAGTTATTTGTTCCTTCTCAAGGCCCTAAGGTTGTTCCTTTCTCTCTCTCTTCTAGAAAGCTGCAATCCGCCCTAGCCGAGGCATCCCTACTCTCCAGATTAGTATATACAGAATATTGGCCCCTACTTTCTAAGTTCTGACTTATGCTTGAAGTGAATACTGTGATGACTCTGGGGAATTCATCCCTTCTCCCTTGGTGCGAACAACCCCCTTTAAGGCTGGAGGGTTTTGCTGAGCAGGCTCTCATCCCTAAAGTGGTTTGGGAAGGTGGGACCTCACTGGGTTTGACTCCCCTTTAGGGCACAAGGACACCCATTCACATGGAGCGCTCCCTATATACAAGATATTATATGCCTACAAGGGAGTAAGAAATACTGACAATACAGCTATCTGGCTAAAGATAATGGTGACACCACACCTATATGTTTGGCTAAGGTAATACATGAGCCTTCCACATGCTTGACAACCTGTGGTGAACAATACGCCCTTTCTGAATACAGTGCAAGAATAAAGGGCCAACAACCCTTGAATGGAGGAGAAACACAACGCTGAGGTGAGCCTCAGACATGGAAAAACCAGCAAGGATAGAAGCTGTGCAGACCAGTGGAGCCAGCTGCAACGTAGAAGGAGACGGACACCAGAGGGAGATGCTGCATGCCAAACGAGGATGCGTGCAAGGCCTAACAGACAGAGGCCGCGCAAAGCAAACCAGACCTGGAGGCGCAACCATGTACAGGATGTGGTGGGCCTGGAGCCTGCAAACAACTGCAGAATCCAGAGACAAAAGGAGGGCTGGGTCACCCGCTCTCAGACTGAGAGCCAAAGAGAGAGAGGGGGAGAAAACCAAGATGAGGAGAATGTGAAGAGTGCTAGCCTCCAGAGCGGAAAGCCGTGGAAAATGCTACGATTGCTTACGCAACTGACCCTCACTGAAGCAAGCACTGCAAGACAGCAGGTATGTGGGTTGCTGTTAGGGAGAATTCTCATTTCTCCAGCATGGAGTCTGGCATGGATTCACATGCTCATTCCCCGTCGTCCCGCTGGGAATCCTCGGTATAGAAAAAATCAGTATCAGTTTAGTTTCTTAGTAGTAACCAATCACTGATCTCTGGGTCATACTGCCCCAGCCAATGACTGGCCTCTCCCTAAGCCCCGCCCCTGGCAGCCATCCTCAGATTTTTACCGCACGCTCAAGTGTTGGGAGTCCTCGTGCTTAGCTCTTGAGTTTTTTACTGCGTTTTCACGTTTTTTCAGGAGAATTTCTCATTTTTACGGTTTAATCGAGCCTCAAGCTCCACCGTTTCTACTTCCGATAACGGGGACCCGTTTCGGAATTCTTCTACGTCCCTCAAGGGTGAAGTTTTCGTCGAGTTTACACTTCTTGGAGGATTCCGGAAGATCTGCGGCCTACCTCAAGACATGGCCCAGGACAAAGGGAGCTCGACGCCCGGATTCAAGCTGTTCAGGAACTGCCCTGGATGCGAATTATATGACGTTTTCAAGGAGGACGAGCATTCGCGATGTCTCTACTGCCTCCATGGGGACAAGACGCACTTGGAGAAGGACTGTGCGTTCTGCAAGAACCTTTTGGAACGGACCAAACAAGATCGTTGTTCCCGCCTCGCCACCTGGCTGGAGAAGGGCACAGCAAGTGAGAAGGCGAAGAAGAAGTCTGAGCGGGCTTCTAAGTCCTTTGAGGGCGCCCCGGCGACGGGGTCCCAACAGAAGGCCAAGCACCGTGAGTCCGCGGGCTCCGGGAGCGCCGAAAGGTCGGGCTCTTCGGTTGCCAAGCAGGGCGCTACTTCCCTGGCACGTTCGACCACGAGCCAGCGCTCTGGGTCGGGAAGAGGAAGTCCGAGAACCCGGGTAGGCCGCTGGAGCGGACCCGGTCGATCTCGAAGGGGGAGTGAGGCGTTGACCCATCCCCTCAAGGCGAAGGCCCAGGACGCACCTAAGGTGGTGAGGGCCTTGATCACCCGGCTAAGGCCTCTACCGAAGTGGTCTCTGCGACCCCGGCGGAGACCGACTGAGACTACGCCAATGGAAACGGCCTCTGGGCCCAGAGTATCCCTGCCGCCGCAGAGGGAATCCTCTTTCCAGCCCATCGCTAAGACCCCCGTGAAGCCCCTGGCTGAAAAAGAGGTGTGGGGCCGGTGGCCGTTACAGACTCGGAATCAGCCTCTGAGGAGGAACTGGTGGAGACCGAGAGGGGCCTCAACGAAAGGTCCATAGGCCTCAACGAGAGGTTCATAAACCTCAACAAGAGGTTCAAGAAGGTTCGATCCCAGGGGACGGTCCCTACTGACGTGATCGATGATAGCGACGAGGACGACGAACAGGGCCCACGGGAGCGGCCATCCCGTCTGTCGCAGTCATTGCCCGAGTCCCAGGATAGCTCGGCGGCCATTTTGTTGGCAATCCAATCCTTATGTACTGAGATAAGGACGAGATTACCATGCACCCCGACGGAGGAGCCAGAACCAGGCCCGTTGGGAAGCCCTCCGAACAAGCGGATGAGAGTCCACCCTGCTCCGCCCTTCGTGCCTGCGAGACCGGCGGACCCCTCATCCCCCTCGCCGGGATAGGATACGGCGACGGATACGGCGACGGGGGACGGACGACGACGGTTGCGATGACACAGCAGACATCCCGGCGTCGCCTCCCACGTGGGCGTCCCCAACCAACGAGGTTGGCTCTTTCCACGCCATGATAACCAGGGCATCCGAGCTCTTCCAGCTCTGCCCTGAACAACAGAAAAAAGGAAGGGTTTCTGTACCAGCGACGAGAGGCTAAGAGGAAGATGGTCCTCGCGGTGCCTTTACTCGACGACATCTGGGACGAGGGGCTTGCTGTCCTCAAGAACTCTGCCACGACACCCGCCAAGAGGGACAGGTACGACAAGAAGTACCGAGTCCCCGATGCCGCCCCCTTGTGCCTCAGGGCCCAGCCCACGCCGGACTCGGTCGTCTCGGCAGCGGCTAAGAAGAAGGCAGCGGGCGCGGCGGCTTCAACTTCCACCTCCCCGCCGGACAGCGAGGGTAAGAAGTTGGACTCTATGGGACGACGAGTCATCTCGTCGGCGGCGACGACGATTAAGGCGGCCAGTGCCTTAGCTATCGTGGCCCGCTACGACAGGGAGCTCTGGTTCAAGATAGCTCCCCTGCTAGATTTCCTGCCGGATGAATAAAGGGCGGAGGCCCTAGAGATTCTGCAGGAGGGCGAGGTGGCGTCGGATCACGCCATTACGGTGGCAACGGACATTGCCGATACCGGATTTCGCCAACTGGGCAACAGAGTTTGCCTCCGATGACGAGGATGGCTCAAGGCAACAGACTTTCGCCAGGACGTCCAGACCAGAGTGTTGGACATGCCGTTCGACGGCAACAACCTCTTTGGTAAGGCAGTGGATGAGTCTCTACAGGCCATCAAGACCGACTCGGAGACGGCCCGGGCCCTTGGGGTGCTTCAGCAGCGACGGCCCTTTCGGAGCTCTGGAGGCAGACAGGGTGCCTCCAAAGGATCCAGCGGTGGCTCCTCCACCTACCACCAGGCGGCCCGCCCCTGTTCCCAGGAGGCCTACAGAAGTTGCGGCAAACAAGGGGGTTCCCGCCGTCGTCGCCAAGGAGGCCAAGGCAGCAAGGCCGCCTCCAAGCAAGAATGACCCGGCCGTGTTGTCGGGCCCCCACCGAAGCACCCCGGTGGGAGGCCAGCTGACGAAGTTCGTCGGCGTGTGGGAGTCCATCTCCACCGACCGTTGGGTATTGGACACCCTGGCCAACGGGCAATAGCTGGAATTCCAGAAGAAGTGCCCTCGCATTCCTCCAGTGGCCAGGAAGGAAAATCACATCCCTCAACTGCTGTTGGAGTTAAGGGCGATGCTCAAGAAAGGTGCCATCGAGCTCGTCCCCAGAAGGCTCCGGGGCTCCGGAGTGTACTCAAGGTACTTCCTCATCAGGAAGAAGACAGGCAGTTGGCGCCCCATCCTGGACCTGCGCCGCTTAAACAAGTACATCAAGGCACAGAAATTCAGGATGGTCACCCTCCAGCACGTGCTGGGACAGCTGGAGGAAGGCGACTTCCTATCGTTGCTGGACCTGGAGGATGCTTACTTCCACATCCCCATTCTAAGAAGGCACAGGAAGTTCCTCAGGTTCGTGGTTCAAGGACGCCACTACCAATTCAGAGCCCTACCGTTCGGATTAAAGTCGGCACCCAGGGTTTTCACCAAGTGCCTGGCACCAGTGGCGGCGTGGCTGCGCCTGCAGGGGATCCACGTCTACCCCTACCTGGATGACTGGCTAATCCGGGCAAGGTCAAGGGAACTCGCCGTAGATCACGAGGAACGTCCGGTTGCTCACGGAGCTGGGGTTCTCCATCAACTACCCCAAATCCCACCTGGTTCCGTCGCAAGTAGCACTGTTTTTGGGGGCGAAGCTTGATACAGTGGAGCAATTGGCCTCCCCTTCAGAGGAGAGGACCAATACCATCCTGGGCAAGGTACGGCGACTGTTAGCCACGGACGTGGCCAGGGTGAGGTCCATCAAGTCCCTTCTCGGGATGATGTCCTCATTCATATACCTTGTACCCCTTTGCAGACTTCGGATGCGTCCGCTGCAGGAGTTCCTCGATGCCCGCTGGTTTCAGACGGGGGGCTGCTTCGAGGACAGGATCCCCCTCGACGAGGAGTTCCGTCGGGCGATCCTATGGTGGGGCACCCGGGCTCACCTCACGACGGGCACGGACTTTCAAACCCCGGCATTTCAGGAGACGGTGACTGCGGACGCCTCTCTGGAGGGTTGGCGGGCCCACAACGGAGATCTCCATTCAAGAGGCCTTTGGCTCCCAGAGGAGAGGTCTCTTCACATCAACATCTTGGAGCTCCGTGCAGTGTTCTGGGCGCTCAAGTCGTTCCTCCCGTCCCTCAAGGACAAAGTGGTGAGGATCTTCACCGACAACACCACCACGATGTTCTACATACGGAAGCAGGGGGGCACCAGATCCCCAGCCCTATCCAAGGAGGCCCAGGATCTGTGGCACTGGGTCGTCGCCCAGGGGATGTTTCTGGTTCCCTTCCACCTGGCAGGAATAAAAAACACCATCGCCGACTCACTCAGCAGGGAGCTACACTCGTGCCACGAGTGGGAACTGCACCAGGATCAAGTGGATCGACTCTTCCGACGATGGGGCAAACCCCAGATCGACTTGTTTGCGACGGCAACGAACTCCAAGTGCCAGAGGTTCACCAGCAGGTTCCCCCAGCCGAGGAGCATGGGCAAAGCTTTCTCGTTCCCTTGGGACAGCCTGTTTCTATACCCGTTCCCTCCATTGCCGTTGCTGCTCCGCCTCATCAACCAGCTCAAGAAGTCCAGGTGCAGGATGATCCTCGTTGCACCGGCGTGGCCGAGGCAGATCTGGTTCCCGGACCTTCTGGACTTGTCAACGTCCCCTCCAGTCAGGCTGCCGGCGGACGCGGATCTTCTCTCCAGAGAAGGAGGCGCCATTCTACACCACGACCCACAGTCACTGAACTTGCAGGCCTGGCTCCTGCAGCACTAAAGTTTGGAGGGTAAGATATCCCAGCTGATTGCAGAGAGGTTCTTGCAAAGGCCAGGGCGTCCTCAACTCTCAAGTGTTACGGTCATAAATGGAAGACGTTCTCTGTCTGGTGCCGTGCACAGAAGATTAACCCTCTGCGGATTACGGCCCCTCAAGTGCTGCCGTACTTACTGTCGCTGGCCAAAGCTGGACTGGCTCACGCCTCCATAAAAATACATCTGGCTGCCATCTCCCGATATACCAGGACTACGGGACGGGCGTCCTTGTGGTCTCATCGCCTGTTAAAGGAATTTATGAAGGGACTATTCCGATCATTCCCGCAGGTGAAGGCCCCTGCCCCGGCGTGGGAACTTAATGTGGTGCTGACCAGGCTCATGGGGGGCCCCATTCGAGCCTATGCATTCGGCGCCTTCGAAGTTCCTGTCATGGAAGACAGCGTTCCTCGTGGCTATCACCTCTACACGACGAGTGGGAGAGATTCAGGCCCTATCTTGCAAGCCTCCATATTTGACTTTTCATGACACGGGGGTGGTGCTGAGGACGCACCCCTCCTACATGCCCAAGGTGCCGTCGGACTTCCACCGCAACGAGCCCTTGGTGTTACCAGTTTTCTTTCCGTCACCTTCGAAGCCGGCTGAGAGGACTTTGCACTCGCTGGATGTAGCTAGAACGCTGAAGTTCTACGTGGACCCCACGAAGAGTTTTCGGAAGACGTCACAACTGTTTGTGAACTTTGGGTCTGTGAATCAAGGGAAGGCTCTCTCGAAGACTTCCATTTCCAGATGGCTCTCCGGCTGCATTATGCATTGTCACCGGTTGGCAAACCGACCGCTGCCCGGCCGTCCGAGAGCCCATTCGACCAGAGCGATCGCTGCTACCACGGCGTTCCTGTCTGGTGTGCCCCTGCTGGACATCTGCAGGGCTGCTACGTGGAGGTCGATGCACACCTTCACAAGATTCTACTGCGTCGATCGGGACTCCAGGGAGGAGTCCAGGGTCAGCCAAGCAGTGCTGCGCAACCTGTTCGCTTAAGGTGAGCCTGGTGAGGAGGTAAGAGATGCTTAATGTTGAGTTGTTGAGCCTGTTGCCACCTCCCGTGGTTGTGCATGTGTATACTGCTATGTATTCTTTTATTCATGAGCATGTGAATCCATGCCAGACCCCATGCTGGAGAAGGAACAAGTTACTTACCTGTAACTGTTGTTCTCCAGCATGGGTCTAGCATGGATTCACATGCAAACCCTCCCACCTACCCCTCTGTGGCTCTTCACTTGGTCATACTGCCTCTTGGCGTGCTACCAAATCTGAGGATGGCTGCCAGGGGCAGGGCTTAGGGAGAGGGCAGTCATTGGTTGGGGGCAGTATGACCCAGAGATCAGTGATTGGTTACTACTAAGAAAGACAGATCAGAAACGAAACTGATACTGATTTTTTCTTTACCGAGGATTCCCAGCCTGACGACAGGGAATGAGCATGTGAATCCATGCCAGACCCATGCTGAAGAACAACAGTTACAGGTAAGTAACTTGTTCCTTATGGCTAATTTCCCTCACCTAGTGAGTCCCCAAGCAACTTTGCTGGACTTCTGGAGTTTATTTATTTCCACTTGGTAAGAGTGAGAGCTTTTCCCCTACTCTTAACTGGGTTTTGCTATGTGTTTCTACCTGTTTTTGTGATTGTGGACTCTGAAGTACACCACTTCAGTAGCCCCCTTCTTTTTGTGTGTCACACAGCACCTTCAGTGCCGTGGCACAGGATTGTCTTTGAGACTTCCCTCGACTCCATTTCTGAGGCGACTACTGTCCCCCAGAAAAGGGTAAAGTTACCATTAACTTTACTTAGTCAATCTACCACAGATCCAGTACACCCCATCTTCCATGGAGTACTGGAAAGGGTTAACTCGTATCCCTTTTTATCTGTACCTCCTAGAGCATTGTTTTTCTCTTTTAACATTTAGACTTGGCTGGTGGCAGTGGTATCTACCCTAACTTTTCTACCGCAATTATATTAGATAAACGTGGTACTGTTCCTGGCTATTATATTAGCCTCGAACATAAACCCGCTTGACCAAATCGTTTTTCTCTTGGCTCCGGTTGGGTTTATTTGCCATTTCTTTTTGTTAAAGTCCTTCTTGTGTTTTACTTTGCGCTGCAAACTAGGTTTGCCTTCTTTGTTCACTGTCTTTTGGCGGGCTTCTGCCCAGAAGCCAACCTCAAGGAGCCTGGGTGTCTAGGTGGGCTGAATGTGAGGGAGGGGTGTAGTCACCCCCTGCACAGGGTATCCTAGGAAACTCAAGTTACACTTTGTCATGATTGGCCAGGGTAGTTGTCCGGGCTGGAAAACCCCCCTGCTGGGTGATTGACAGCCAGGCTGCGTGAATGGGGGTTTTTCATATAAAAGGCAGGTCTCTTGGGCTAGAAGTCAGAGAGTCGCCACTGGAACTACAAGGAACCGAAGAGAAGCGGAGAGAACGACGGCTGCTGCAACGACCCTGTCCCGGTGAAGCCCTGCGGGAGTCCCGAGCTATCTGCCCTTCAACGACTCAGAGAAGATCCAGTCCGGAGTCTTCTTCCCCTGAGCTTGGTGGGGATAATCAGCTCATCTTCTACAGCCAGAGGATCCTCTTCTGTGGTCGAAATCGCTGCACACTGCTGTAGTGGTCCGGATAGCCACCTGAAGAGCCTCTCCTGTTTTTAAGGAGCACACCTTTTATTCCTTGTCGCTGCTGCCGGCTTCATCCCTGTGTGGTGCCGACCCCCTTCAGACGTCCTCCTTCATGACGAAGCTCCAGTAATCGTGGGTCTGCGGGAAACCAACAGGAACAACTGCCAGGGCACCAGCTGCACCATTGGAACAAGGTACTGTGTTCTGTTGAAGAAACTGGGTGAATCCCTTTCTTCTTTGTTTCCAAGGCTTGCCCTTGTCTTCCCTCCTTCTTATAACTTTTGCTTCCGAACATTGACAATATTGAAGTACTTTTGGCTACGTTGAATCGTGAACTGTCTGACCGTGTGATCTTCGGCAACTGGCCCCGGTGTCTTTCGACCCTGGCTCCGGCCCTTTGACTTTTGAACTCCTGTCTCTGAGTATTTTTTGATTCTGCCCTCCCAACCAAAATATTGCCTGTGATGTTTGCCTCCAAATCCCTCTGGGTATCTCAGGTGCTAAGTGTGTTTTTGCCCCGGTAGCATTTCATGTCACGGATACGCGTTTGTTTAGTAGACCGAACTGTCAAAAAGTGATCGCAATCGTATTCGCGTTAACGTGTTTTTGTGCCTAACACCGGTTCATTCCAACACAGGGTACTTAACTTGAAACTTACTGTACAAAGTGTATTGGTTAGTTGTAGTATATTTAACGTGTGGTTTTTATTGAAGTTTAATAGAAGTGTTGTGTTTATAACGAATGGTTCAAAAATTAATGTACTTATATTTTTCTACCTGAAACCTTGAGTCAGTGTTTGCTTGAGTCACAGTAATTGTGGTCCCTTTGTGTAATCTCTGCTACTGCTCATATACTCTTGAGATAAGCCTGGCTGCTCCGCCACTGCTACCACTCCGACATAGTAGTATAGGCTTGTACCAAAGGTAAAACTTGTATCACCACCTGTAGTCTTAATTGTGTGTAGTGGTCCCTAAGGGCACTGCACGGGATTCTTCCTAACAGTTGCCCAGGTCAGAGGGAGGAGGAGAGAGGAGAGAAGAGAGAACGAGCGTAGAAGATGGAAGGACAAGAGAGAATGGGCAAGTCAAACAGTTACAGGAGCCCAAGAAAACCAAGTAGAGTAAACTCCAGAATGGTCACAGGGACCCAAGGAAACTAAAAGAGCCAGAAGTAGATGGGGGTCACAGGAGCCATAACGGACTAATGGATATATTGGGTCAGGGGACCCCAAAGGTTAACAGAGTAAGAAGCATACATCAAGGGAGCACAGGAACACCTCGAAAGTTGGTCGATATGTGGAGAGATCGACCATGTTGGAGGAAAGGGATTAGGGAAATATCCCTTTACACAGAAAGAAATGTGGATATTTTGTTTTTTTCAGGAACTGAGACTTTGTTCGAACTTCAGGGAATGTTGAGGAACTTTTTATAGGCTGACAAGAGCTGTTTTCTTTGAGTGGAACTTTTGTTTACTTCTAACCATTGAATTCCAGACGCAGGAGGGACTCCTCAGACAGCGGAAATACTGTTGTGAAGAGCCAAGAGTGCAGGGCACTCAACCTATTTCTTTTGCGTTTTTGCTCAGTGGTAGAGCCAGTTTAGTAGATAGGTTCGGAACGAGGACCATATTTTTTTAACTATAGACGAGCACCTTTGTTTATTTTTGTTAGCAAGGGAGCTCCCTTTTAGAAATGGGGCCAGTGAGGCATTTTCTTTTCTTTTAAGTAAAAATACTGTCAAACATGCCATCTGGTCTGAGTCCTTCTTCTGGCTTGCCACAATACCTAAAAGTCAATGACTTTATTTGTCAAAGCTCCCTCTGGAACTTCCGGAAACTGACCCTATTCTATCCAATGGTTAGTTGAATAAAAAGGGAACATTTGTTGTGGTTTTCAGACCCTGTGCAATATTGGGTCGTCTTCCTGTTGCACCCACCTAATCCTCTCCCACTCATATTCTGATTCTTCGCTCTTACTACTCTCCTCCTTCCAGCACCACCCACAGCTATTCCTTCTACTACCTATGCCTGCCCCCTCTGTCCCTCCAATGTCCCTCACTCTTTCTAAGTCTTGCCTGCACCCTTTGATTTTACTGCTCCATCGTCCACAACTTCCTGGTTCCTGATGGTCCTTTTATCTTCATCTGGTTAGACATCAGGCCCCGGCCAATCAAGCTGCAGAGCCCAGGGAGTTCGTGGGAAAGGGAATACACAGCCCGTTTTAATTTTGCAACAGAGGCAGGCCACGCCCACCAGGAAGTGCTGGTCAAAGAGGAACCGCCAGCCCTTGCGGCGAGAAGCCCGCAGAGGAGAAAAAGACAGAGACCTGACACCGCTGTTTATGCTGTTTGTGCTGGTTGTGCTGTCGGGAGACCGGCACAGGACAGTTGAGGATTGCCGCAGCACAGCGCCCTGGCCCAAGCCTAGGACCTACAATCCATCCCATAATTAATCTGAGTATATCCGGACACAGCACAGAGGATTCTGGCACTGCACATACTAAGGAGCTGAAGGGTGGGACAGGCACGGGCACAGGCCAGCTAAGCACTTTGTTCGGATTGTATAGAGTGCTATAAAGGGTTAAGTTTGCTGGTGCCAGTGATAAGGTGTATGGAGGGTAAGAGAGTTGCATCTTGGTCCCGCTCCCAGTTGTAAGGAAGCAAGTTAAACCTCATTGGGTACAACTGGTACTCCCAGTCATTGGATACCCTATACATATAAGAGGACATTTGGGGGTAAGGAAGTCCAGGACTTAACATCATTGCATTCAAGCGATCAGTGGATTCTGATAGGGAGACATACTCCAGCTGGAAACCCTGAGGCTCAACTTCATTGCCCCTAGTTTGCAGGTTGCAAAAAAAGGAGCCCTATTCAAGTCTCCAAGAATGAAACTTCGCAGTACAGTAAGTTTGGAACTTATAAGAGCTCCGGAATGGGAGGGCTCGTATCTGGAGCTCATGGTGCATTGAACAGTGCTGGGGACGCCCTCCGTAGTTGAAGTAGGACCCTTGCATCTAATCCCCTCCTGGGAAACTGTAGCCCAAGTTCATGGCACCCCGTTCCAGCACAATACAGGAGAAGTGGAAACAACAATCGCTTGGAACTTATTAATCAATGGAAACGTGGCCTAGAATATACGGTCACCACTAAGAACATACAAAGAAAAATCAAGGAGCACTTTGGGAAGAAGCAACACAAAAGTCTGAACAATGCAGATGAAGTAGCAGTGCTAAATTGGGGACAGCAAACTTCAACATTGGAGCAAGAGGGCCCCCAGGCATTAAGATCAAGTCGAGAACAAAGTAACCCACCCATTTGCCAGGAGAGGACGGACCGTGAAACTCCCGAACTAGAGGTACGGAGAAGGGTGCAAGGGAACAGAGTGGACCCAGAGGCGGACGGCTCACTGTTAGAAAAAGAGCTGGAAAGCAGTAAAAACCATTAGCGAGATGATACCAAACTAAAGGCACTAAACTTTGTCTTGAACTCGTTAGTGTCTGTTTTTGAGCTGCTAAAAAATGAAGTACAGTCGCAAGCTGGGATCCTTCTCGAACTCACAAATGAAGTAGCAAAAAGCGAATCTTCACTGGTGAGCCTTAAGAACATAATGATCTCCTCTATTACTCCAGCAATAAATGATATTCAAATTGAAGTGGCAAAGCAGGGTTTGGACATCTCCGCCATACAAAGGGCCTTGTCAGAGAACAAAGACGGAGACGATTCCCTAAAAAGCCAGTTGAGAGAATGATCAATTTTATTGCAAGCAGCTGCGTTATCTCGGGAGAAAGAGACCAGAGATATACCCGAGAACGCAGGGATTTTCGATGATACTCCATTATCAGAATCCACCCTGGAAGAATTCAGGAGGCTGGCCTACATGATTGAAGGACAAGCAGAAGTACAGGGGGAGGTAGAACCTACGGAAAAGGAAACCCCAGTAGGGGGCTCGGAGACTGGAGTCAAAGATGATCCAGTATGGATAGCAGCAAGTGAACAAAATCATAGGAGAAGGAGAAAAATGAAAAAGAAAGAACGCGGGAAAACGATTCAGAACTCCATCCAGCAACAAACGAAAAAGAATCCAGGGACAATGTCAAATAATAAAAAAAAATATATATTAAAAAGACAGGAATAAAAAAATGTGTGAATAACATCTCATTTCCAACATCCCAGGAAAACCTAGTAACATTAAGGGCAGGCAAAACCGGCAAGGATCCCTTGGAGTCATCAGCGGTCATGGGCTAAGTACAAATGACACTGTAGGCAAGGGGCAAAATCAGTAAAGAAAGAAGCAAACCCCCGAGAAACGCTGCAGGAGTGGCCAAAAATCATAGGTGTGAGTATTGGCCTACAGACAGACCTGCAGAAAAAAGTCTGCCAAGAAGTCGAAAGTGGTACTGTTAACCCAAACAGAAAAGTAGAAAGTTACCGATCAGGAGAGCAGGCGAAAGCCACAAACACTAATCAAAATACAATGGGCCAGGTTGGAAAAAACCTGAAATTGGCACCGATCATTCCAAAAAAACATCTAAAACCCATTTTGGGGGCGCAGTTAGTAACCAATGACACTCAAGGCCCAAAACTGAAATTAGCGCCAAACTTTCAGATCTCAGTTAAGAGTGCTAGAAATCACACAGTGGCAATTCAATAGACTATTGCTCCTGTATCATCCATGGCACTGGGTGATGGGAAACATCAGACCGTCCAGGGTGAATGGAATAGAATTGAGAAATCGAAGGTGCTAGTGCCTACGCAGGACCTGAGAGAGATCTCAGACGAAGGAAGAGGGCAAAAAGGAAGAGATAACTGGTTTTGAAATTCCCAGACTTTGGCTGAAAGCAACAAATAAGAACAATCACTACAAGTCCCTCAGCAGATCTGTTATTCTATCTTTGTTTAAGAAAGTTAGAAGTTTATTTCTATTTGCTTCCACAGATCTGGAATATGTGAAATTTCCGGACTGTAAGAATGGACTTGTGGTGGAGCTAGGGCTAAGCACAATAAAAGCCCAGCCAGCAATTGTAAAAGCCACAAGTGCTCTGGAACAGCAAGGTCTTTTAGGGGCCAAGGAGTCCTTTGGGCATTCTTTAGCTGTTCCTAGTTAGCAGCAGGTTCTTGGCAAAAATAGCTTTTATAGTCAAGAAAGAAGCCCATCCGGGCCGTAGAAAGAGAGCCAGTTGAAACTGGATGAAAACTCAGTGGAAGACAAAAGGCTAGCCGCAATACCAGAGATCCTAACACAAGTCTTGACAAAAATAGGGTTGGGACCGCAGCGACTTAAAACAGAATGGCTTACACGTGGTGAGCTGGAATATGCGGGGCTCAAGCACATTTAGAGCAAAAGAAACAGACTATCTATTGGGGAAGATGGATATTCTGGTTTTTCAGGAGACCTGGCAGGTTAACCCGTTAGAGATGGAGGGTTTCACAGTCACTGTTTACCAGCAAGCCAGAAAGCCCTAGGTAGACCAGCTGGAGGGCTTCTTATAGCACTCAAAAATAGTACAATTAAGGCAGTCACTCCTTTACCCAAAAATTAGTTTGGCATGCAAATTCCATCTTAACCTCGACATTGGTAACCCAATAGTAGGATTAATAGACCTTTACTGGAACCCCAAGACCTCTTCGCTTGAAGCATTTTTGGCCATCCTGAACACTGTACTGACAACAGGAAAAAATGAAATGGGCAGAACGAACATTTCGAGGGGATTGGGTCCTCTGACGTATTCCATATCTATGACGGTAATCACCACAGCTGTGCTGCTTCAGAAAATCTTTCGGCGTCTGTGTCCCGCGTGGATGACGTCGATAAGCTTTCCTCGCGGGCCTCCGTCAAGCCGACGTCACCGGATGTTATAAGTAGGACGCACGACGCCCGTAGCCTCAGTTCCGTTTTTTCCGCGAACGTGTTCGCTTCGGAGATCTCGGCTCGCCTCGACTGTTCTGAGTTCTGTTCTTTCGGTTCCTCAAACCTGTTCGTTTGTGAATATTGCATGATGTCTTCGTCGTCTTCTACCCCGCAACCGGGTTTTAAGAAGTGTCGGGACTGCGGGTCCAAGATGTCGCTGACGGACACGCACGACGCGTGCCTCTGGTGCCTCGGGGAGGACCAAGATACGGATGAATGTGTCGACTGCCAATCGCTCACTTTGAAGGCCTTGCGGGAGCGTAAGAAGAAGCTGTCGGTCGGTAAGGTGGCCAAGCCCCGGAAGTCGCGTTCCACTGGTCTTTCGATGGATGATTCGAGGGGCGACTCTCCGCATCGTCGTCGTAAGTCCGGGGGTTCTCGGTCTGGGAGTCGGTCCCGCCATTCTTCTGCCTCGTCGAGGCACTCCAGGAAGCACCGTCACAGGTCGCCTTCCCCGTCCTCATCCGAGGACTCCGCCCGTCAGCAGGTTGCTTGTCCCAACAAGCATTCCACTCCTGAGGAATGGGATTCCTTCCGAAAGGAGATGTTGGCAATTTTCCAATCGCAGGGCACTGGTCCGTCCGCCCCGTCAAAAGACGCCGGCCGTGACCGTTCTAGAGACGCTGTTCGTAAGCCTGCGGGCTCGAGCGGTTGTCGCGACCACCGGGCACCTTCGAGGTCCTGGTCGGACAAGGCTGGTCGCTCTAGACATGCCCGTACTAGGTCCCGGTCCTCGACCCCCTCGAGACCGCGAGAACCTGTGAAGTCTTCGAAGAAGACATCGACGCCTGGGGCGGCGAGGTCGTCGACGGACTCTCTCGAGGCTCCGCCTCCGAGGAAGTCGTTGACGCCATTGACGCCTAGGCTGTTGAGAGACACGCTCGGGGCTCCGCCCTCAAGGCATGTGTCGATGCTGTCGGCGCCGCGCTCGACATTGATGCTGATTCCGTCGACGCCTTTCGAGGCGGCGTTGTCGGGCGTACCCCGTGGCACGGTGGAACCTCCCAGAAAGGCTCTGGCCAAGATTAAACATGTCTTTGTTCCTTTTTCTGTACCCTCCTTCCAGCCTCTGGATTATATTTCTGAGATAGATGAGGGGTCTGAGGAAGATGAGGTTCCTGCAGAGGTTCCAGATGACATTGTTTCTAGGCACAGTCAACTTGAGGACCTGCGTCAGTCGCTGCACGACGCCAGTGGTCTAGACACCTCTACGGAAGTGGAGTTTGGTAGGCCGAAGCCTGGCACACATGCCGAATCCTCATACCAGCGCCTCATGTCGAGGGTCACGGATTATCTGGGGTGGTCTGATGACCTGACTGATATGCTGGACCAAGGTCCACCAACTGACCCGGTGCTGCCATTCCGTATGGCCTTGCAGAGAAGGGTGGCTGTGGCTTGGACTTCTCCGGAGAGTCTCCCGGCAGTGAGCACGTCCTTGCTGAAGAAATATCGCCCAGCCAGTGGCGACCCCTGCTACTTGACCACGCACCCCACTCCAGAGAGTTTGGTGGTGCAGGCGGCTGGGGCCCCTGCAAAGCAGGCGTCGTACCCTACCATCCCTCCCGATAGGGACGACAAGCGTTTTGACGGTTGGGCGAAGAAGGTGTTTTCTTCTGGGGGTATGGCGCTTCAGGCTGCCAACTCCGTTTGTGCCTTGTCTCGTTTCACGCACACTCTGTGGAACTATATTTCCTTAGCGGCTGATCATATTCCCGAAGGGGAGGAACGTGATGGTTTCCGTTCAGTCGGGTCTGGACATGGTTGATTGTGTCAGCCGGTCCATGGCGGCGAGCACCGTAATACGCAGGTTTGCGTGGTTGCGGAAGTCGGGGTTTGCTCCTGATGTACAAGCCCGGCTCCTCAACATGCCCTTTGATGGTGAACATCTTTTTGGCAGCAAGGCTGACGAGAGTCTTGAGAGGTTGCAGACCTGCAAAACTGCAGCGAAGTCGTTGGGCGCTGCAGTTCGCCAACCTCCGCCTTTTCGTCCTAGGGGACAGCAATGGAGCGGAGGTTCCTTTCGATATTACTCGTCCTTTAGTAAATCGAGAGGAGCTGCAAGTCAAAGGGGCAACCGTAGGAGTGCCAGAGGTGGAAAACAAGGTACTCGAGGTGCCAAGGCCGCTCGAGCAGTTGCCTCTTTGCCCTCAGGCGCTGCGGCAGCCGCTTCAGCTCAGTCGTGAGGCCCATGCTTCTCCGGTTGGGGGAAGGCTGGCACAGCATCTTGTAGAATGGCGTGCCATTACTTCAGATGTGTGGGTTCTGGAGATCATAGCCCACGGCTACTGTCTTCCTTTCCGGCAGAGGCCTCACGACAATCCACCAGGGAATCTCTCTTTGATGAGTCCGGATCCGCTCCTTGTGCAGGAAATTCAATCCCTGCTGGAGAAAGGCGCCATAGAGCTGGTGCCTGTAGCGGAGAGGAACAAGGGATGGTATTCCCCTTATTTTTTTATTTAAAAAAAAGACGAGGTATTGAGACCCATCATGGACTTGCGCGGTTTGAACAAGCTCCTCAGGTAGGACAAGTTCAAGATGGTTACTCTTTCTCAAGTTATCCAGGCCCTTCAACTTCAGGACTGGTTGGTGTCTCTCGACCTCAAGGACGCTTATTTTCATGTGCCGATCCATCCCAAGCACAAGAAGTACCTGAGGTTCGTGGTTGGCGACTCACACTTTGTTTCGGGTCCTGCCGTTCGGATTGACCTCCGCCCCGAGGGTCGTTGCCAAGCTCATGGTGGGGGTGGCAGCGTATCTCAGGAAAGGGGGGATTTACGTCTACCCCTACCTGGATGATTGGTTGATCAGGGCGCGCTCTCCCGAGCAAGTCCTGGATCATCTGTCCGTCGCCTGCCACTCCCTTCACAAACTGGGCTTCTCCCTCAACTTAAAGAAGTCTCACTTGACGCCAACTCAGCGGCTCAAGTACATCGGAGCAGTGCTCAACACGTCCCTGGGGCAGTGTTTTCCTCCCCAGGTGAGGGCTCACCAAATTCAGCAGATGGTGCACAAGTTTCAACATGCCCAGAGTCTCCCAGCGTTAGAGTTCTTGAGGTTGCTCGGCCTCATGGCATCCTGCATTCTTCTGGTGCCAGAGGCCAGGTTGCGGTCGAGATCTATGCAATGGGCTCTCAAGCTCCAGTGGTCACAGTCCTCCGGCAGAATGTTGGACCCCGTTCAGGTGCCGCCCTCGGTCGCCCAGGACCTTCTGTGGTGGGTCTGGAAGGCAATCTGATGAGGAGGGCTCCATTTTGGCTACCCTGGCCGGAGGTGACGATCGTGACGGACGCATCCCTCACGGGATGGGGAGCTCATGCCAACAAGCTGACAGTCAGCGGTCGTTGGTCTCCGTCGGAGTCCAGACTCCATATCAATCTGTTGGAGCTGAGGGCTGTCAGGCTTTCCCTGAAGGCTTTTCTGCGGACTGTGCGAGGAAAGAATGTGCTGATTCTGATGGACAACACAGTGGCCAAGCACTACCTCAACAAAAAGGGGGGGCAGGGTCACTTCCTCTATGCAGCGAGGCGATGCAGCTCTGGTTTTGGGCCATCCAGCAGGAAATTTCGATCTCGGCGGTTCTTCTGGCCGGGAGTGCGATCTCCCATGAGTGGGAGTTGGCTCAGGAGATTCTCCTGGAGATCTTCGCCCTTTGGGGGACCCCTCAAGTGGATCTCATCGCCTCCAGTGTCAACCGGAAGTGCAAAAGGTTCTGCTCGCGGGAATTTCCTCCAAGAGGAGCCTTAGGAGACGCGTTCGTGGTGGTGTGGTCCTTCCCACTGCTGTACGCGTTTCCTCCAGTCCCCGTCATCCCGCAAGTGCCGCAGAGGTTCGGTTCCCGGATGATCCTCATTGCTCCGGCATGGGCCCGGAGGACATGGAACCAGGACCTCCTCGACTTGTCCATCTGCCCTCCACGTCGTCTTCCCTACAGAGACGATCTGCTCTCACGGGAGGGGGGTCAGGTTCTCCATCCAGAGGTCAGATCCCTCTACCTTCATGCTTGGATAAGGATTGGGACCTCCCTGAAGACGTGATGGAGGTGTTGCTTTTGGCCAGACGGCCCGCAACAAAGTCCCTTTACCGTTGCCGTTGGAGAAAGTTCTGCGACTGGTGCAGGGTTAAGAATGTGGATCCTTTTTCATGTGACATTCCTGTAGTTCTGTCTTTTTTGCTTTCTTTGGCCCACAGGGGCCTGCAAGTGGGTACCATAAAAGGTTACCTGGCGGCACTGTCTATATTTAAGCGCTCGTCTGAGGAGTGTTCTTATTTTAAAATCCCTTTAATTTCTCAGTTTCTGAAAGGGCTCACTAATGTGTTCCCTCCGTCACCTTTCCAGGTGCCCAGTTGGGATCTGAACCTTGTTCTCAAGTTTCTAATGGGTGCTCCATTTGAGACTTTACATTCTTGTCCCTTGAGACTGTTAACCCTTAAAACTGTATTTTAAGGGTTAACAGAGGCCCTCGAGGACAGCGTATCGATGTCATCGACGCAGGATGCAGACTCCGAAAGATTTTCCGAAGCAGCACAGCTGTGGTGATTACTGTCATAGATATGGAATATGTTGTTGGACCATCCCATCGAAAGAACATTACCAGGTAAGAAAGTAACTTGTTCAATGGTGGCAGGGAACTTCAACTCAGACTGTGTGTTAAAGAGCAAAAGGGAAAAAGGGAACTGGGTCAAGGCAGCTGGCAATAAGAGGCCAAAAATGGTTGGACTTCATGAGTTCATGGGATTTAAAAATGTTAAATGGTACCTCAGAGGGGGACGCAATGCCCATTACAACCTGGAAGCGGGGTAATTCATCATTGACGTTGGACTATATCTTTGTTAGCTCAGGTTTCTTTACCCTAAAATCCATCCTAGAGATCAAACCGGAAGGGGGGAGCGATCATGTTCGGCTGGAGCTGTCATTTCCAGGTCTCTCGAAAGCCACCCAGGAGACTTATAAACAGGAATTAATGGTAAAAAAGGGAAGAATCCGGCTAGTAAAGTATGGGTATGGAGGGCTGAAGCTAAACAGAGCACTAAAGGAAGTGCCAGGTTTCATCTTGGCGGAACAGTGTCGTCCAGACAGTTTTGTTAATTTCATCTGGTCAACGGTTCCCACCCGTAATGCCATTTATGGGAATCGGACAAAAACACGTACACGGGTTTGATGAAGAATCAAGGGCCAAAAAGCAAGCAATGAGAAGAGAGCTTTGAAGGTTGAAATCACTCCCCCTGAACCTAGATACATACCTAAAAGAAATTAAAAATGCAAAGAACAACTATAGGCACTGGTTGAAAAATCATAGGAGGGCACGCTTGCAAATGGACGGGGAACTGATGTTAAAGCTTCTAGCGGAAAAAAATTCAAGAAGCTTTTGGTCTGTTATGAGCCAACTTGATTCGCACTCAAACAGCTCCTTGTGTAACCTAGGGCCGGGACACAAATGGGTAGAACACCTTTCTCGTATCTTCAGAAATACCTGAGAGGGTGAGATAATTACGCCAGTGTTTAGCGAGTGGAAGGTATCCCTGAATCAGGAGGAAATTGCAGAGATAATTTGCAATTTCTCCTCTTCCAAGGCTGCCGGCCCTAGTGGCCTAATTTACCAGGTTCTTAAAAACAAACCAGATTTCTGGGCAGGGATCCTGATGCAACTGTTCGAGTAGATCCTAAGGGTAAAACAATTTCCTCCATCATGGAAAACGGCCATGGTAATCCCATTCTTTAAGGGGTGCGATAGGAGTGATCCAGTAAATTATCGTCCTATCGCCCTTTTGGACATAGAGAGCAAAATCTTTATGAAACTGATGGTTAAAGAACTTACAGCTTGGGTAGACAAGGTTGGAGCATTATCCTGCTTCCAGACAGGTTTTACGCGCAGACTCTGAACTACGCTGAATGGGTTAATATTAAATCTGGTGAGCGAATCATCTATGAAGAAGGGAGGTCAGCCATTATATGGCGCATGGATGGACCTCTCCAAAGCCTTCGACCAGATCGATAGATCCAAACTATGGGCGAAGCTGAGGAGAAAGGGCGCCCCAGAACATCTGCTAGCCATATTAATGGAGTTACATAAAGGCAACTAGGTGAGGGTGAGACTTGATGATAAAGGGAATCTGTCCGACTCAATGGAAGTAGAGAGGGGGGTAAGGCAGGGGTGCCTTGGACCGCCATTATTTTCCAATCTGTTCATATCTGATCTGGGGGAGGATTTGAAATCATCGCATTGGCCAGCCCGCTCCTAAATGGGAAAAAGATCTTTTGGCTGGCTTATGCGGACGATATTGTTCTGCTAGATAAGACCATAGGTCTGCAAAGACTACTGACAAGATTTGGCATCTATGCCAATTCCAATGGGCTTGAGGTAAATCCCTTAAAATCTAAGATCCTAGTGTTCAAGAGCACAAACAAAAAAAAAATTTTGGAAAATGGTCTCTGAACGGTCAAGTCATTCCTCGAGTGGATGAAGTGACGTATTTGCGATATAAGATCTACTCAAGCCCGGCAGTCACCAAGTCGGAGTCTGATGTTCTTAAAAAAGCACAGACTTTGATACCCCATATGAAGAAAATCATGAGTAAGTACTGCACATTTTCCATCGTGCCCATGATAAAATATTGCCAAGCTAAAATAGTACCCATTATCCAACATGGCCTACAGGCTAAAACACACATGTGGAACACAAATTGGGCAAAGATAGAGGGTAGAATCTGGAAGGAATCCTTAAATCTGCCAATGAGTACCCCGGGGTGGAATGTTCGGTTTGAATTGGGCTTAAATTCTCTCACGAGCATGGCTGAGTGGAAACTAGTAACATTGTACAGACAGATTCTGAGTTCAAGGACGGGCTCTTTGTAGACATAAAAGAACATTTCAAAAGAACATTTATCCAAATTGAAATCCTGCACACTGGCAGGGCTAGAAGAAAAGGTAAAAACAATTCTAGCAAAGACAATTCTAGATATAGAAGTTTTGATAACCAATCCTCTGAGGGTAAAGCGTGATCTTGAATGCTTGGATTGGATAGAGACTATAGCCAAGGTACGAAGCTCAATCCCACCAAATGCATTTTTGGCAGCAGAAAAAAAGCAAGGTGATCTGCCTCGGTATTTGGTCAAATACCCCGATCAAAGGATTATGAGCAATTTTTTAAGGGTAAGAGCATGCGCAAACAAGGGGATCAAGTGAGTAAGCTGTTTAACATCTGTGTTACGCCATCAAACCAGTCGCTCCATCACCTCTTAATGGAATGCGAAGGAACATGGGCTTTGAGGCTATCTAAGTTTTGAAATCTGGTCCACAGAGAGAATGGGATCCTATCAGACCATATCTGGAACAGAATGATTTCCGGCCAAGAAGTACAGTTAGCAGTGGCAGCAGTTGAAATATTGAAGGACCTGAAAACTCCTAACTTAGGCCGAATGGAGGGGCAGAGGGAGGGATCTGTCAGAATGGTAGTATAAAATGAATGACAAATGCACCAGAGGATGAGCCACAAATTAGTCAAGTGAAAAAAGAAGATAGGGGGCTGTGAACAGATGAAATGGACATTTGTGATTTTATAGAGCGGGTAAAGTCTGAGATCCCTGTGTAGGAAGTTCTTACAATGGAACTCATGGGTTTTTTTCTTTTTTAAGTTGATTGATTATGTTGCATGATGTGATAAAATTTGTAAAGGTTTTGATAACCATAAAAAAAAAAACCTCCCGCCCCTTATATCATTGCATCCGTCTCATGTCCACACATGTCTTTCAGTTGTATGAGATCTTCCACGCTTTAGTTTAACAGTAGGTTTCCCTTTGAAGATTCTGCAGCCAAAGCCGACCTACATCTCATCTGTACCGTCACCCAAGTAATTTCACTCCGTCAACATGACTTCAAGCTTACGTAGAAAACGTATCAAACCATGAACATCTTTTTCTCTAGGGTTGGCAAACTTTAGCCACAGATCTTCTCCTGAATCAAGTGGGATATGTTTTTACCACTTGATTCAGATGTGACGTTCTCAGCAATTTCAGCCCTTCACAGTCTAGAGTTAGGTGTTTTAAGGTCTCTGCGTGGTTTTCACAAAAGTGGCATGTTAGCGTCATTGACATCTGTTTAAATCTCTGTTTTCGACTTACTCTTGTGTTAAATAAATTGAGTCGAAATTTCATAAAAGTCTTTCGGTAATTGCCATTCGGAGCTTTCACCAGATATAGTGGAAGTATTCTCCGATCTTACCCCTCTTTTGCAGCGTCTCCCATTAACTTATAACGATTTCTGTCGTCTACAGTTGCACACCAGTCACGTTCCCACAATTTTCTTTTGACATACTTCGGATTACTCTTTAGAGTCTCACAATCTGTGAAAAGCTCCTTCAGATGTTTTTCACAAGCATTTGTCCATCTGACCAGTATTGACTGTGGGTTTTCCCAAGTCTGTCAATATTTCAAACTGCGGCATACTCTTGTCCAGGATGGTTTTTCTGTACAAAGACAGCATGTTCCAGAGTACTCGCGCATTCATTGATATCAGGTTTAACTCGTATCGCAGACAAGCAGATGGTATCCTCTTTTGTAATTGGAGAACCCGTCTTCAATACTGGGTTTCAACTTGTAACCATAGATTAGCTGGAGCTCCTAAAGTGCTTTCTGCACCATAGATTAAGGTCGGGACTGCTTTTTGATTGTAATCAGCTAATACCGGCTGCAAGGAGAACTTGCCATATTTCTTATTTATGACTACAGCTTGACAAGCTAGTTGTTTACATTTTTGCTTTGCATTGTCAATCCAAGGTGCATCATTTATGTTACTGTTTATCCACATCCCGAGATACTTGACCTTTTTGACACACTTTAGCACTTTGTTATTCGGGCTCCATTTTGGTTCTCGACTTTTGGACACTTTCTTGGTCCGAGTGAGTACCCGCAAGATTAATACTTCTGATTTCGCAGGATTAATCTTTAGTTTGTTTTTTGCTACATAACACTCAAGTGCAGCTAACTTCTGTGTCAAACCAATTGGCCTAAGGTCAAGTAAGGCGATATCATCTGCATAGAGCAGCCAGTTTACCGGTTCGCCATTTGTTTTTGGCGGATAAGAATTGGTCGCTCCAAGAGCCTCTCCAATATCCGATAGGACTAAACAGAAAAGGGTGGCCGCCAAAGGGCACCCCTGTTTTACACTATAGTTAGTCGAGATTGGTTGACTAAATGTTCCAACATTATCCAGTCTGATCTTAATGACCATTTTTATGTGGCTTCTTTAATAGGTTGTAACAAGCTTTCTGGGCACTTCCATTTTCTCATTTTCTTCCAGAGAAGTTCTCTGTCTATGGTGTCGAATGCATTCGATAAATCAACAAAAGCTATATAGATCTTTTTGTTTTGTCGAATGGCTTCCGTTTTTAGGAAGTTTATCAATGTGTCACAAATTAAGGCCACAGCCTACTCCTTTTACAAAGCCAGCCTGACGTGGATCAAATCTCGTAGTTTCTTCAATCCACTTTAAAAGTTGACCTTGTAGCTGACTAGCGAAGATTTTGCCTACCGCGGCAAGGAGTGCAATCGGTCGATAGTTTCTTGGGTCTGTTCTGTCCCCTTTTTTAAAAATTAGGACAACGATTGCACCCCGCCATGACATCGGAATTTTTTGATTTCGCAGTATGGATGCAAACAGAACGTAACAGAACTCAGCCCATAATTCTGGTTGTTGTTTTAGCTGCTGGTTCGTCAGGCCCTGGAGCTCTGGACGTACTGAGTCTCATGATGTTTCTTAAGATGTCGTCCTTTTCGAAAGTAATTGACCAATCATTTACAAGATCTTGTTGTTTGCTGGCATTATTTTCTTTACTAAAGAACATTTTAGTGTAATAGTCAACCCATGCTTTCTCCGATACCATATTACTTATAAGCGCTCCTTGAGGCACAGATACATCGTTCAACAGATTCCGAAGAGAGCTTGTGTTTCTTTTAGTTAGAATCTCCAGCATCATTTCGGCATCATGTTGCATCATTACAGATCTGTGGCTAATCAACCAGTTCTTATAGGTTTGTTTTGCTAGTTTTATCAGTCTCAAGGATTCTTCCGTTGCACAAGTTTTTGCTGTTCCTATTGCATTATTTAGCACTTTTTTCTTATTTGATATTTCATGGTCCCACACATGTCTTTTTTTGAAGTCGGGCTTAGACTTCATCAGTTGTGTCACACGGTAGGCATCCAGGAGTGATCTGTATTCCCTCCCGTCTTTCTGGGTCTTGTTTGTTCTCAAGTGATTTTAGTATGGCGCGTATGTTAGAAGCGTCAAGCCGATGGCGGTTTTTACCAGGTACGACGACCAGGAGCTCGTCTTTATCTGGCTCTCTTTTTCTTGGTTGCTGTATTTTCAGTTGGAGTTTTAACATACAATAATCACTTTGATCCATATTAATAACTTGCTGTTTTTTTGACCTGTGTTCTTAGTTTCCCAGTTGCAAACATATAGTCAATGGTTGACCTTTGTTGTTATCTTTTCCAGGTGAAATTGGCTAGAATATCTCCAGGAGTATTTCCATTTAACATCCTGAGATTCCATGCTTTCATTTCATTCATCCATGCATCAGCAGCTAAGGCTCTGTTTGTCATCTTGTTTTCAATGATGTTTGAGTTCTGTTTTAGTAGGCAGTTTATATTTAGATCTCCACAAAGCAAAATATTTACGTCAGTCTCTTTGTAGTAGATGTCACTTATTATTTCAGAGACTTGGGAGATAAATTCATCTTGACGTGTGGCTTCATGTTGCCAATATACGTTTATCATCACCAGAGTTTTACCAATTTTTCTTGCATATGTTGGTAGTAAGATCTTAACTACTTGGGTGTAAGGCGATACGTTTTTATGGAAGATAATGCGTGCACCGCTTGTAGCCTTTACCAGTGTAAGAAGGCCAGTCATCGACCTGCCTTTAGTACCCTTGATAGCAGGATTGAAAGCACTCTCGAATCCATCAGCAATAGGATTTTCCAAAAGCCATGTCTCTTGGAGACAAAGAATGTTTATGTCTTCAAGTTCTCTTAATTTGTCTCTATAGAGATGGGTATGTCCTCTCGTGTTCCAGGATGCGATACAGAAGCTTTCCAAGATGCAGGTAGCTGAACATTAGCTCTCATTTTCCCCATTGAGGGCTTTGGCCACCCAAGTCCAATTTTGATCGTTGGATGCATCAATAAGGGTACTTCAGGTTGGCGGATCAGGCTTATCAATGGTGATAGTAATCGAGTCCCTTGCGGGATCCCATCTCCTATTATTGTCACCACCCTTTTTGAATTCCTGCATCGAAGATGGCATATTTCCTTCTGCAGGTTTCCCAGCATTACTACTTTCAGCTGGTCTAGACACAGCGCACTGCTCCCATCGTATAGACAGAGCCTGCGGCTTTCCTTCACTTATTTCTGTGATGTCAAATCCCAACAAATTTATTTGAGTACAAGACTCTAATAGGGAGTCTCTAATAACTTTTGATGCAATATGAAGGATAACACAATCATTCATCTGTTCATCCTCGAATTCAACTGTTTGAATATCTTCCGAAGTCACAGTCCTCAGCTGTGGTATGTGATGGAAGAGGATAAGAACATTTTTCCTATTTAGGATTAGTCCATCCTTTTCTTTTTTAATTCGATCAAGCCATACAAGATATTTCCCAGTTTTTTCAAAATTGATACTTGTTGGCTAACGCCTTTGGGTGCCTGTGACATCACTTTTTGGTTGATCATTGGTTCACCTTTTTTTGTTTTATATCGTTCAAAAGCTATTTTTCTTGATCTTGGTGAATTTCCATATTTATTTTGATCACTATGCTCAAGTTTAGTTGAGGAGTTGGTTTGTTTAGCGACTTCAGTGTGTTGAATTTTGGGACGGTTTGCAGCTTCAACCAATGCTCATCTGGCATCAAGAGTGAGAAATCTACGAGAGCTCCCAGCGGGATCCCCCAAAGAGGGAATATTACTCTTGATAGGCTCAAACATGACATGTCTTCTGGTACTTATTTTTGCCTGATCGATACAAGATGGGCTTGTATATATGTTAATTGGAGGATTAGGCGCGCAAGTTCCATCATTTGTTTCAGTGTCATGTAAATTGTTCGCTTCATTCAGTTCACCTTCACCCTCACTTGTTTCATACGTGGACAAGTCCATAAGGTCTGATGGTATGCTGTCATTCTGTGATGAATTAGAATAGTCCTTAGGGTTAGAATCCAGTGGCGTATCCGAGGTCAGAGCCTCTTTACTCAGCACCTCCAGTGCTCAGTTTTTTTGCACAGATGTTATTGGATGTAGTTGTAATTCTGAAGGCTTTAATGTTCCTCAAGAATGTTCGAACATTCGCTCTTTGTGGTTTTCTTCTTTTTTTCATGTTTTTTGATTTCTTCTCCAATAGTATGACATTTGAGATTTTTTATAGGTTCCACTTTTTTTAGATTAAAAATAGGGAACATTTTTGCCTCCATAAGAGGAGCTTCTACCTGCGGATTTTGTTGTGTACTAGTCTCAGGTTTGTTTCCCACAGTGACCGGGGTCATATACTGCCCCTCAGGGCTACCCATCCGTCCTTTAGTATTCGCAGAGGTAGAGGGTAAACAATCTCTTGGATCGTCAGCATTCGCAGAAGTTAAGAAACACTCTTGTGTCCAACTGATTGTACTTGAACTCTCACGGCTATAGCATTTGCGGGGTTGTCGTCTCTTCCGCAAGATGTTGCCTGTTTAGCTTTCTTTGGTGGACTATCAGTATTAGAAATATGTTTAATTTTACCATTTCGTTTTCGTGGTTGGCCGGCTGGTATTGGTTCTCTTAATTTGGTCAACATCAATTGTCTCAATGCTTTTTTCCATGTCAATTGTGCCCTTCTTGTTTTGCAAGGGGCCATTTTCGGTTAAGTTATCAAGTCTATGACCTGCTAGCTCGCATGTAGCCATATTGCTGGCAGTAAAATCAAGTTCCGATTTTTCTGGATTTTTAGACTCCATTCTTTGCATTTTCAGAAGTGCAATGGCTTCTCGAGCCACTTCTGCAAATAATCACTTGTCTATGGTGATGTTTTTGGTATGTTCAAGCATAAGACTCACGTTTGCTTCAGATCTTGAGTTGCCGATTGTCAATGCTTGTTTACTCAAGACCATTTCCTGCTCCACAGATATAATTTTAGTATTCAGCATAGCTAGTAATGTTGTTTGGTCTTTTATATTTTCATTTAACTGTTCATAAAGTTTAGTAAACGGCGCCTTTGATATAGATAGAGCTGCCATTATCAAAGGGTTCAGATCTTTGCTGAGCTTATTAGAAAGATTACATGCTAAGGTTTCAGATGCATTCAGAGGTTTACATACCCGTTGTGCTTGCACAGATATGTGCCTTTTTCTGTTGTTTGTACATCTTACAGACTTATCTTCATCAACAGAACTTTCCGATGAGGATGAAGTTAGAGTCCTCAATTGTGAGCTTCTGGGGTTCTATTTGCGTCTTCACAGTATGTCTTTTTTGTGAGATGGTTATATTCTCATCTGAACTAGACAGTAGTCTTCTCCTTTTTACAGGGGGCTTAGAGACTAGTTTTATATTTGTTGCATTGCCATTTGCTTTGAATGAGCAGTCAAAAGCATGTTGTTCACTGCAACTATGATTACTAACTTGTGACGGGTGCAGTCTCACGTCTTTATCCACTTCACCATTAGTAGCAGTACTTTGCTGATTTCCAATTCTAGCATTTATTGCAATTAGGTCTTTCAAAACCTTATCCACAGCTGCAATCGAGCTGCGTCTGTTTGTATTTGTGACAATGGGGCTCACCGAGCCATCTGGTAGCATAAGGGACATTTGCCAATGATCACCATGATCTACAAGTAGATCTCCATCTGTTAGGTGCTTAGTTGTGAGCCGATCGAAAGGTGTGGGAATAGGGTGAGTAGCATTTTTCTTCAGTGGAACATTACCATCCATTTCTGTCTCTCTTATCACGAGAGAAACATCCCCTTCTGCTATGCCTACACCATCACCTGTATGAGTGTTTGTCAACAAGTTTGTCACCTCGGAGTCACACAGATTCTTATTTTGTAACTTAGGTGACAACGGTATTGCTCGTGACGCTAAGACTTGCAAAGGCAAGACCTTCAATTGGTCACTGATGTTTTTGCAGACAAAAGTGCATGCTTTTTCATTCAAATCTTTCTTCGCGCTAGTAGCTAAACAGCATAATCCAGAAGCAGTGGGCTCATGACTCAGCGTGAAAACATTACATGAAGAGATATGGTGTTCTGAAAGCAAGCTGCATTCTTACAGGTCCCATTGGTTTCCTGCATGAATAAAGACAGGAGTGCTAGCAGAGCAATCATGAAAGGTGTCCGTGGTTAGAGAAGAAACAGAGGGGCAGGTCATTAGGCAAGAAACGGTGCAGCTTACCTCAGGACTCGTGCCGGGTCCAGGCTCCTCACCAGTACTGAGGGCTAAGAATCTTCGTTGTTGCCGTGTGAGTGGAGCTACCCCTCCTTCGACAGGGTTCTGCAGAAGTACAGTCGCAGGCACGAGACCCGCTACAGCAAGCATGATCGAACGGGTCCGCTGCAGGATGAGGCATCCGAGCCTTCTTCACTTTACCACCACTTGCCATGTCGCTGGGGTCGCACTCCAGCGCACCCCAAGCAACACAAACGACACTCTGCACACTCTGCGTCGCTCCGCGACGTGGGCAGAGCTTTTGTGAGGATATGGACTTCCTCACGAAACGAGATGAATGGGCTGCACAATCCCTTGTTCAAAGCAGCAGGCAGCAGGGTCTCCACACAAACAACACTCTGCACAGTCTGCGTCGCTCCGCGATAGGGGCAGATCTTTTGTGAGGATATGGACTTCCTCATAAAACGAGATGAATGGGCTGCACAATCCCTCGTTCCAAGCAGCAGGCAGCAGGGTCTCCACACAAACAACACTCTGCACACTCTGCATCGCTCCACATCGGGGGCAGAGCTTTTGTGAGGATATGGACTTACTCACACAACGAGATGAATGGGCTGCACAATCCCTCATTCAAAGCAGCAGGCAGCAGGGTCTCCACACAAACAACACTCTGCACACTCCGCCAGGCAATAACGTTCAAAGTCTGGCAGCCTGATCCCTCCCCATTCATAATCCCTTTGTAAAGTGTTCAGCGAAATTCTGCTCCTTCCAGCGCACAGATACCTGAGAGTTTGTAGCGCTATATAAATGCCAAATTATTATTCCCCCCTCGCCCCAACAGGAATTCCCTTGCCATTGTGTTGAGTTGTTTGTAAAAGGACCCAGGAATGTTGTATGGGATGTTAGTGAAGCAATACAGCAGGTAGGGCAGTACTGTCATTTTCAGTAGGGCTGCTCGCCCTATCATCCCCAGTGGGAGCATCTTCCAGAACTTCATTACTTTCCCTATTTTGTCTAGGTCCACCTCTGTGTTAGCTTTATGCGTATCTGTGGTGTTGTGATGTATGTCCACTCCTCAATAGCAATGTCTGGCGTCCATGTAAGGCCTAAATTGGGCAGCTGGTCAGGGGTTGCCCATCTCAAATCCTTTAGGGGAAACAGCGAAGACTTACCCTTATTAATAGTGATTCCTTACAGTGTAGTGAATGCACCCAAGGCTTCTAGCAGGTCGGGTAAGTGCGGGTTCTCGACATAAAGGAGCATGTTGTCGGCATTTATCAAAATTTGGTGTACAACCTCGTCTATTTCTATTCCAGAAACCCTGTACTCCACCCGACGAAAGGCGCAAATGGTTCCAGGGCCAGTATATATAGCATCAGGGATAGTGGGCATACCTGCTTTGTGCCCCTGCAAATGTTCCACCCCTCTGAGATGTGCCTGCTTGTTTTCACCCTGTCCCTGGGATCCTTGTATTGGAGCCTTAGCCAGCGTATGAATTCCTCGCCTATCCCAAAGTGGGCGAGCGCGCCCAGCAGTCAATTCCAATTTACGGAATCAAAGGCCTTTATAGCATCAAGTGACGCCACGCGCATTCTCCTTGTCTCTGATTCGTGCTGTCTACTATATGGTGAAGTCTCTGCATATTCCACGTTGTGTTCCTCGCCGGTACATTTTGATCTGGGTGTACTAACATAGGTATGACTCGTTTGAGTCGACTGGCTAAGGTTGCAGTCAGGATTTTGGAGTCCTGATTTATCAGGAAGATCGGTCTCTAGGAGCCGTACTCGAGAGGCGGTTTCCCTGGTTTTAATATAGGTATTATAACGGATTCCGACAGGCTCTTCGGTAACTGTCCTCTCTCGTATGCCTCCTCATACATCTCTAGCAATCGTGGGGCCAGGGTGTCTTTGTATTTCTTGTAAAATTCACTGGGTAACCCATCGGATCCCAGGGACTTGTCTGTTGGGAGTTCGGCTATTACGGCCGTCAGTTCCTCCACCGTGAGGGGTGCTTCCAGTGTCTGTGTTTGCTCCTCCATTAGCTTGGGAAGGTTGATCTCCTCCAGGGCATCGGCTATGTGCCCCGTCTCTGCCTCCTGGTTCCGGGAGTACAACCCTTAATTGAATTGCGAAAATACCTTATTTATCCCTTCCTGGGTCCTCACTTCCGTCCCCTGCTCATCTTTAATTGTGTTTATTGGGTCATGTCTGCTCTCCTGCCTGGTAATCCAGGCTAATAGCCTGCTGGGTTATCCCCTTCTGCGTGTAGCCTCTGTATATACTTCCCATAGTCCACTCTCCCCAATTTCCTCCAAATGTCGATGCACTGCAACCTCAGAGTAGTGAGTTCCCCCGGTCCATCCCCATTCGTGCCTGCCCGTGTCTCTACGCATTCTATCTCCCTTTCTGTTTCACCCAGCTCTGCCAAAATGCTTCCCCTGAGACCTCCTGCCTTCCCTATCGCCGCTCCTCTAACCACCACTTTGAAGACTTCCCAGAACATTCCCGTGCTGTCCACGCACCCCACATTATGGTCAAACTAGTAGTCTGTCGTGTCTCTGATATGCTCCTGGAAATACTGTCCGTTAACGACTCTGCCCTAAGTCGCCATGTGGGTATGGGGACCCCCTGTATGTGTATGCCCATGTTGCTGCCAACGGGGCGTGGTCGGATAGCGTTCGTGCTTTAATGTGTATCCCCGTGAAGTCCCCCAGTCTCCCTGCCCGTGAATAAATAATCTATTTGGGTGTATGTTCTGTGTGGAGTGCTGTAGTGTGTGTATCCCCCTGGTGTCTGTGTGTACCTTCCTCCAGACGTCTTCCAGTTCTAGATGGTCCAGAATCTTCCTCAGAGCCCTGGTCGGCAGTGCTGGCTTTCTTTGCTTAGTGTCAGATCTATCCAGCTGCAGGTTCAATGTACAGTTGAAATCTCTTGCCCAGATAAATGAAACTTCCCTGTATGGAGCCAGCCAAGCTGTGATTGTCCTGAAGAACTCTATTGCATATTGGTTAGGGGCATACGTGTTTATTAGGCACACCTGTTTGTTCTCCAACATTCCGTGTACAGTTACCATTCTGCCCTCCCAGTCTCTCTCCTGTTTTATGAGCTGGATGGTTACTCCCTGGGCAATCCACGTAAGTACTCCCCTGGCGTAATTACAATACTTTGAGCTGTACATTTGTCCTCCCCCTTTTTTGTCAATCTTGGTTTGCTTTTCGGCTGTCAGATGCGTTTCTTCCAGCATTGCAATTTGAACTTTCGCCCTGTTCAGCCAGGCATATACCCTTAGCCTCTTAACATAGGCATTCAGTCCCCTGACGTTCCAGGTAGCTATTATTGCTTTTTCCTGGCCCATTTGGTTACTGTGTCGCGCAGCCCGCCTGGGCCCATGTACTGTCTTGTGTCTGGCGACGGGCTCTCCCGTTCCATCCTTTGCCGATCTCCTCCGCCTGGGGTGGTTCTAGCCCTTCCCCTCCATGTTGATTCTTGTATGTGCGGATTCTGTACGGGGCCGCCACCTTGCTGTACTTTCCTGACTTTCCTTAGGGTGTGTCTCTGTTAGCCTGCCACTTGCGCGTCATCCATGTCCATGTTGCCTGGTGCTTCCTCCTCGACTCGTGCCTTCTCCCGGCCAACCTAACAACACACTAACTATAACTGTTAACAAATGCCCAGCCACCCTCCCCTTGCTCGGGGCTCCACCGCTTTCCTTGTGCCACCCTCCTTCCCCTGGGTGCACTCAGTGCAGCGTGATGCCTTAGAACTGGCATCTCAAGTTCTGTTCCTCCATGGGGTTCCATTCGTGGCAACTGGCGGCCAGCCCTCAGAGTTTGCGGGCTCCTGCTTATCAAACTGCTGGTTCATGTATCTTTAATGCAGTTCATCCGTCTTCGTCGTGCTCTGTGCCTCATTGGGGTGCATTCCTGTTGTTCTGCTCGTTCCCAGCTCTCAGTTGTGGGATCACCTGCTGATCCATCCACTCATGGGCATCGGCTGTTGTCTCAAAAATGTATGGTCTGCCATTATGTAGCACATTCAATTTGACAGGGTGTATCAGCATGAATCGCACGTTGGCGGCCAGAAGGTGCTCCTTTGTTGGCCAAAATTGTGCCCTTTGCTTCTGCACCAGTACTGTATAGTCCGGGTAAATGGTTATTCTGGCAGCGTTCCTCATTATCTACCCTCCCTCCCTTGAGAATGCCAAGATCTTTTCCCGATCCTTGAAGTTCATGATCTTTGCAATCATGGGTCTTGGGGGTGCCCCTGGGCGGGGTTTCCTGGTCAGAGCTCTATGTTCCCTCTCCACCACAAAGCCCTGGGATAAGTTCTCTGCACCCACTTCTTGGAGCAGTAAATTCTCTATGTAGTTTGTGGGGTCTCTGCCTTCCTCTCCTTCTGGCAGTCCCACTATGCCCACGTTGTTACATCGAGCTCTCCCTTCTGCATCTTCTGCCCTATGTTCCAGGGTGCAAATGCGGTCCAGCACCTCCGCCATTTGGGATTGGGTGGTCGTAATATTTGCTGTGTTGCTTTGCACCTGCTGTTCTGCCGTGTTCACCCTCTCCGCCAGGTTCCTTACATCTTGCCTGAGGAGCCCCACGTCTACGATCACTGCGTCCATTTTGTACTCCAGTGATGTTTTTAGAGCCGCTATGGCTTAGAGTATGGGGCCCTCCTCCTGTCCCTTCCCCAGCTGTTTGGAGTTGGATGTGCTTGTGCCGGCCTCTGGCGTCTCGGGCTGGGGCGCATAGTTCTTCCGGGCCAACGTCTCCATGCTGATTTATCTACCTTTTCCGTCTTTCTGTTTTTCCGGCATGCCGGGGCCAGTGGTTCTTGTGTGTTTGTGTCGGGCCCCAGCTTCCTCGCTTTGTGCCTGATACTGTTGTTATTGGCCGGTGTCTTGAGCGCCTCCTGCTCTGTTTGCTGTGTCCGCCTTCCTCCCCCTGGCCGTTGCTAGGGGTTTGTGAGGCTTTTCCGTGATGTGTTCAGGGACAGCGCCATCCTGGGGGTATATCTAGTGTCTCCTATGGTGGGGTAGCCAGCTAGTCCTATGTCCTTGACCAGTGCCCTGCCCAGTCTCAGGAACGGTCGTCTTCCGGTGCTCTCCTCGGGTATACCGTCTTCCACCTGTGCGGGCTCCCACTTTTCCCTTCCTTCACACTGTATCTTGCCTCGCCGGCTCTGGGATTGGGCGTCCACTCTGCCGATTGAGCTGCACTGTCCCCCCTTGCCGCCTACACCATTTTGGAGGCTGCAATAGTGCACCGGTGCGATGTGTACCAGCGCTTGCTCAAGGTGGTGCGCCCACTTGCTGCTTTACTTGTGTGCCGGTCTTGTCACTCTTTGTTGTGTGCCGTTTCTGAACTGGCACTGATTGCGTCGGGGCAGCGCTTTAATATAGTTTATGGTTGTCCCCTTATGTCCATGCTTGCTTGGTTCGAGGCCCCCCTGTAAGGTGGTTGTCGGCTTCGTTATAGGTCGTTGGACTGTGCCCTCCTACGTGCGGGGTGATATTAGTATGCTGTTCAAGTGCTCTCTGCCCATTAATGTCGCCTTCAGCTTCATGGCGGTCTCCTGTGGGGATTGGGTCCTCTTCTGCCACAGCTCTTCCTGCTTCCCCCCCTCTTCTTTTCTTCCACGACCCTGTCCTTCCAGTTCGGGACAAGGCCCTGTTTGTGACGATCGACTGTGGTGCAATGGGACAGTGGTCCGTGCCCTCTCTCGTATAAGACAGCGTTGTCGAGCAGTACAGGCATCTCCTGCACTCTAATGAGGGCCGCCAGCTGTATGGCAGCTGCGATTGGCGATGCAGCCCACTGTGTTACAACACTGCTGCAGCACTCGATCGCCGCCAGTCTTTTTCCCCATCTCCGTTAATGTCCACTTCGGATCTGATCAGGGCTCTCCTCGCGGCAAAAACCGTAGTGTTCTGGTCGATGGACTGTGCCCTCCCACGTATGAGACAGTGTTATGTTACGGATCAGGCATCCACTAGTGTGGCCACCAGCTTCGTGGTGGCTGCTGGTGGTGTTTAAGCCCTCCTGCATGCTGCTTCCGTAGTATGACCCTCCTCAATTCTTCCTGTGGCTTCTGGCAGCCCGTCAGTCTGTGGCAACCTGTCTGCATCAGCCTTCGCCTCACGGGCCCTTCCTCGCTCCCATTTGGGCTCTCCTGCCCCTGTCGGAGTACTATACACCAACCGGAATCTGCACTTTTCTGGTGTCGTGGGAGGGAGGTTTCCCCCGTCCTATGTGTCGAGTGCATTCCTCTTGAGTTGCTGCGTCTTTTGTTGTCCCAGCCCAAATCACTGGTCCAGTGCGCTCCGTGCCGTGGCTCACAGCCCTCCCGGTGTGGTTTTGCTCTTCGTTAAGCACTCTGTGTCCTCTGTTGCTGGAGCTGTCGCTGCTTTGGGCCGTGCCTGAAGGATTTGGAGTGGGCGAGTGCCAGAGGAGCAGTTCTGGTCTGGTGCATTCCCAGGTCTCTCGAGTTGATCCGCTGCCAAGAGCTGTGCGGGCACTGCCTCGCCCGCCTCAGGGTGTCCTCGCACCTGCCCGGTTGTGATGTGGGTCTTTGGGCTGGGGGCCACAGCCTCCGCCCCTTTGTCTCCTCCGTCTCGTTCGATCTGCTCTCCTGCCCCACTTCCAGGGCTCCTCACCTCCAATTTCCTCTTAAGCTGCGCTTTTTCCCACACTCCCGGTCACATTGCTTCTGTGACCACCCTCGGCTCCCTCCACGTGGTGGACGGGGTCGTCTCTGGCCACCACAGGGTGTTGCAGGGTCCCTGGTGAAGGGAGACCCTTCTCGCTTCCAGTGCCTCTCTCCTGTACTGGTGGTGTGCGCCTCACGCGTTCCGCTGTTCATGCGACTCGTTCCTCTTTGTTGCCCATCAGCCAGATCGGTGAGTCGCGCCTGCCATTTTGTGTGATGGCACAGTGCACACTCAGGACCCTTTCCTGGCTGGAGCACGGTCTGTTTCTTCCCAGGTTTCTCGTCAAGTGACCCTCAGACTTTTAGACACCTTTATTCATCTTTTCTTGAGTTGTAGTTGCTTATTTAATCAGCTTGAAGCATCAATGTGTCGGATCTTGGGGGAGCTCCAAGGTACTGCTCCTTATCGCATGGCCGCCAAGCCACGCCCACCTTTCTCCTTAAAACTATTAATAAGGATTTGGACAATTGTGAGCTCTGACTAAAAACATTAGAAAACACATATGCAGTTGATCCCTGACCCTACAACTATGGCTGAGATACGCTCCGTATTAGAACAATTCAGGACCCACGCACATAGAGAGGTGAAATATTTTGCGAGACCTACAGCAGCACGGCTCTATGGGAAGGGTCAACCTCCCGGTAGGATTCTAGTCTGACTGGTGCGGGCAGAAAGGGATTCCTCGTATGTGGAAGGGGTCCTGAATGAACCGATCAAGAGATCCTCAAGTATTTGAGTGATAGTATGCAACTTTGTACGGGGCAGCCCCGCTGTGTGGGCTGTGTGTCATCGAAATACTACTGGAAGGGGTGGCTTTGTCTAGATTATCAGAAAGTGCTAGAGAAAAATAAATGTCCCGTTTATGATAGAGGAAATTGTCTAAGTAATAGGGGAACTTCCAAGGGGCAAGGCCCCGGGGCCCGATGACCTAACGGTTGATTTCTATGAAGTTTACAGCCCAATATTGGCTCCCCACTTACTGGAGGCGTGGGAAGAGGCATTGAGGAGCTTGGTTCTGCCTAACAAGCTGCGGGAAGCCCCCATAACAGTTCTCCTAAAACCTGGCGAAATGGTCAATGAGTATGGGTTGTACAGGCCTCTGTCATTAATTAATGTTGATACCAAAATGTATGCCAACATTATTGCAAACAGAATTCTTCCCCTTATGCCGCACCAGGAAGATCCACAGTGCTGAACATCCGTCGGCTGTTTAACGTCATGGCACGCCTAAAACCTGATGCCAAGGCATTAGCCGTGGCCCTAGACGCGCAGAAGGCCTTCGACATGGTCTCCTCGGAGTACATGTTCATTATTCTTGAGAAGTGTGGCCTAGGAGAGAATATGATCTAATGTATTAAGCTCTTATACACACTCCCTCTGGCCAAAGTGCTGGTGAACTCACAACTATCAAACGCAATACGGTTGGCGAGGGGCAAGGGTTGCCCCATATCCCATATTTTATTTGCGCTAGTAATTGAGCCCATGGCGGAAATGGTTCGTGAGTGACACAGAAATAGGGTAATCAGATTGCTTGGCCCCTGGACATAATTTCACTATATGCAGATGATGTTCTACTGTACATTAGGGATCCCAGTGTAAACTGGACCCAATAATACAGGACATAACAGAGTTTGGGATCTCCTCTGGCTTCACAATTAACTATTCCAAATCGGAAATGTTTCCCCTTACTGAACAGACAAATAAGCCTACTGGGGTATATTCTCTGAAGTGGTCACCGGGCGGGTTTCACTATTTGGGGATTGTGGTGGCTAATGCTAAAAAATCCTTACTAACCCGCAATTATACAGCGCATGAGACACATGTGGCGGGGAAGGTATTCCGCTGCCGTTCCGCCCCATCTTGCTAGCGGGCAAACTAGCACTGGTCAAAATGATACTCCTACCCACATTATTGTATCTGTTTGCAAATGTACCCATATGGCCGTGCAAGGAGTACTTCACCAAACTTCACTGTACACTAGCGCAGTTTCTATGGCACTCTGGGGCAGTTTGCAAGAAATGGGTCGACATGCCATTACTGTATGAGAAAGGGGATTTACTGTGCCCAGTATACTGGCTTGCCGCTCAAGCACAATTCCCAACGTATTGGTACGGGACATAGGGTGTGCCTCCACATGTCCGTTTGGAACGTAGGGGAGCTGGCTAGTCCAATATCAGAACTCTGATGTTGGATGGGAAATAAGCCCAGTGCCCCTTTGATCCTGGGCAATCCACACTGTGCGCATGGCGAGGTATATTTAAACGCACAGGTGTATCCTACCCTTATTACAAATGGCTACCAATATGGAAGTTCCCTGGGATGGAACCCACGTGGGATAACACGCTTATGGGGAGATGGGAATCTTTGGGATACCGGGTAGTAGGTGACTTGTTCCCATATGGGACGTTCATTACCATGCAGACATGGAAGCAGGGAGACAGAAATACCATGATTGACACCTTACAATTCTATAGGATGCGTGCGCCGGTGTCCAGATGGTGGGACTCATGCCCAGTAGAACCAGCGGATAATGGGCCTCATTACGAGTCCGCCGGCAACCAGCCGGTTTTTCCGGCTCGGTTACCGCCGGACTCGTATTACCGTTCCGCCTCCGTGATCCCAGAATTACCAGGGCATTACGACCCTGGTATCCCGGGAATTCCGGAAGCGGAATTCGGTTAATCCCCATTCCCATTGAGTCCCATAGGACTCAATGGGAATGGGGAAGTGGAAACACCGGCACCATCTCGTGATGGTGCTGGTGTTTCCACGTCCGCCTCCAGGCGGGTGGTGTTAAACCCGCCAGGTCAGACCTGGCGGGAACATCACCTTCCGCCTGCAGGACTCGGGATTGGGCGGCCTGGAATTAACAGTGGTGGTGGGTTTACCGCCACTGTTATTTCCGGACCGCCCGACCCGTAATGAGGCCCAATGACTTTCTAAGGTATATGTGTAATTCTTATGGATGCCGTAGACTTGCGACACTGTATAAAATAATAGATATAACCTGTGAGCAGGTACCCTCGGCTAGAGATAAAGGGGCAGAGGAACTGGAAATATAAATTACTGATGTGCAATGGCGTAAAATGTGTTCACTGATCAAAACTGTATCCCATAAATCCAGGTTCAAACTCATTCAGCATAAAATACTCAACAGGTTATATTACACACCCGATACGCTTCAGAAGGTATACCCAGGCCAGATTAGGGCTGCACCTGGTTTAAAAGTGAAGGGGCCAGTCACTTACATATGCTGTGGAGCTGTGTTATGCTTCAGAACTTCTGGAAACAAGTGCTTGACACACTAGCAGAGATAGTACAGCGCCCACCACATACTCTCCTAGATAAGCAATGTTTGGACTGTGGGAGAATATCCAGGAAAAACATATTCGTACCTTTCTAAACACTGGGTGTGTGATTGCCAAACGCTGTATACTGCAATGTTGGAAAATGGCCAGCCCACCAACGCAACGAGAATGGTTTTCCAAAATGATCTGGGCAGAAGACTGTGAGGAATTGTATATATCCACCATGCCAAGTATTTAGAATGGATAGTGTCCTCCAATGTATTCCTCATCTTAGATGTATTCCATCCAGCTTTAGCTGCTTCGGAAATGTTTTCTCGGCAGAGGGCGCCATGCGTCGATGTCGTCGAGTGGGGGTCCCTCGGAGGACTCCGTAGAGGGTGTTGTCATCGGGTATACAAGTAGCACGCACGGCGTCCGTTCGACTCAGTTCTGTTTTTCCACAGTACGTGTTGCTTCGGAGACTCGGCGCGCCTCGAGTAGTTCTGTGATGCAATTACGGAAGAAGATATTCGATAATGTCCTTGTCGTCGATCCCGACTACCCCGCGTTCGAGGTTCAAAAAGTGTAAATCCTGCGGTTCGAAAATTTCCATCACGGACCCGCACCGAGAATGTCTGTGGTGCCTCGGTGAAGGCCATGACATGGAGGCCTGTACGAAGTGTCAGGCAATGATGGGGAAGGCCTTGCGAGAGAGGAAGGGAAAACTGCAGGTAGGTCCAAAAACCCGACCGAATAGCCTCTAGCGTCGAGTCGAGATCCCGTGAGGAGAAATATCCTCGGCGCGAAAGGCAGAAGCATCGGTCTAGGTCCCGAAGTGGTTCACACTACTCTTCGTCTTTGACGAAAAGGTGTAAGAAAAGACACCACCGGTCCCTTTCCACCTCGTCCTCAGACGAATCCCCCAAAAGAATGAAATGCCCCACAAAACATTCTTCCTCCGAAGAATGGGAAGCATTTAGAATAAAAATGATGGAGGTTTTTGAAAACGCTAAGCCTCGGTCCACGCCTTCTTCGTAAGCCAGCCGGGAGCGTTACTGTTCAGACGCTTGCGCGCACTCAAGCCTGGGTGATCAAAGGAGACAGGATCGGGAACACTCCAGGACAGCGAGCGAAAAAGACTGCTTTAGTCGACCGTTCCAGTTCACCGATGCCATCTGGAACCCGACACACCTCGAAGGGTGAGCCTTCGAAGAGCGCCTCGACGCCCTCAAAGCCAGCTCCGTCGACAACCACTATTTCGTCAGCGCCATCGACGCCTTTGTTGATGTCGTCCCCGAAGCCCTCAGCGCCAAATAGAAGCTGTCAAAATAACAGCAAAAGAAAAAGCTGCAAAGGCTGTAAAGCCTTCAGGCTCCATTGATACACCTCTCCCACCTCTCCCAGAAAAGGTTTTTAAACCTCTTCTGAGGAAAGAATTTTTCAAATCCTTAACTTACATTTTTGAAGAACAGGAGAGGTCTGAAGAGGAGCATGTTCCTTTTGGACTGGAATGTGGCACCCTAAATGTCCCAGAATGCCTGATTTCTGAAAGCAGGATGAGGGATCTGGTGGAAACCTTGCATAATGCAAGTGGAATTGATACTTCACCTGAAACCGATTTTGGGAGGCCAGAACCAGGGGAACATGCCAAACCCTCATACAGGCAATTAATGACAAAGGTGGTTGAATACTTAGGATGGGGTAGAACACCAACTCAGTTCATCCAAGATCATTTGACCGATATATTGGATCATGGTCCCACCGAAGATCCGATTTTACCCTTCCATTTAGCCTTACAAAATAGGGTGGCCAAAAATCGTGAGACCCCGGACTCTATTCGTCCAGTGAATAAGTTCCTCACTTCAAAATACCGCCCTTCCATTAGCAACTCTGGCTATCTGTCCAAACACCCTACTCCCGAGAGTCTGGTGGTCCAGGCAGCCACAGCTTCAAATAAACTGGCGTACCCTTCCATCCCTCCGGATATAGACGACAAGCGTGTGGATGGTTGGGCGCGCAAGGTATTTTCAGCTGGGAGTATGGCGTTAAAATCCACCAACTCCACATGTGCCTTGCATTGCAATGGCGGCGGAGCACATACCAGAAGGGGATGAAAGGGAAGGATTCCTAGCCATTGTTAGAGATGTAAAGGAAGGTGTGCAGGAATCCCTTCAGTCTGGGTTGGACACTTCAGATAGTGTGAGCAGGTCCATGGCCACTAGCACGGTAATGCGCAGATTTGCGTGGTTGCGAAAGTCAGGTTTTGCACCGGATATGCAAAACCGTCTTTTGAACATGCCTTTTGACAGGTCTCACCTTTTTGGCAACAAGGCTGATGAGAGCCTTGAGAGGTTGCAGACCTCAAAAGCGGCTGCCAAATCTTTAGGAGCTGCTATTAGGCAACCTCCGTCTTTTCGTACATCAGGACAATCTTGGAGGGGACGATCCTATCGTTATTACTCCTCATATGGAAAGGCGAGAGGAATGGCCAGTCAGAGGCCAGAAAAAAGCCATTTGTGGTGGAAGAGGAAAATGGGCAAAGCCAGCCCCAGCTGCAGCCTCTTTACCATCAGCGGCCACAGCAACTGCCACAAAACCCCTTTGAGGACTTGCAACACAAGACGCCTGTGGGAGGCAGGCTCTCACAGCATCTGCAAGAATGGTAAGCCATTACTTCAGATGTTTGGGCTCTAGAAATAATAGCCCAAGGTTACTGCCTTCATTTTTCTAATGCAACCTCAAAGCAATCCACCAGGGAGACACTCTTTGAAGTTTCCAGATCCGCTCCTACAACAGGAAGTCTTAACTCTGCTGGAGAAAGGTGCTATAGAACCAGTATCTGTAGCAGAAAGGAACAAGGGATGGTACTCCCCGTATTTTTGGATTCCCAAAAAGGACAGAGGACTAAGACCCATCTTGGACTTAAGAAAGTTGAACAAGTTCCTCAGGAAGGACAAGTTCAAGATGGTCACTCTTTCTCAGATCCTTCAGCTTCAGGATTGGTTGGTGTCATTGGACCTCCAAATAAATGCTTATTTTCATGTGCCAATCCATCTAAAGCACAGAAAATACCTGAGGTTCGTAGTTGGCGGCTCACACTATCAGTTTCGAGTCCTGCCATTCGGGTTGACCTCCGCTCCGAGGGTCTTCACCAAGTTAATGGTAGTGGTGGCAGCGCACCTCAGGAGAGGAGGAATTCACATCTATCCCTACCTGGACGATTGGTTGATCAGCTCACATTCTGCCGAACAAGCCCTGGATCATCTGAAAGTCACCTGCCACTTCCTCCACAGACTGGGCTTCTCCCTCAATTTCAAGAAGTCACAAATGACACCTTCCCAAAAGCTCCGCATGTGGGATGTTTTTACCCATGCATCCAAGCCCTACAATAAAACTGTGCAGTACTGGCATGGAAAACATCATGATGGCCAGAACTCCATTGTGTCAAGTGCATCCAGCCCAGCATCCAGCTAAGCCCGTGTTGAGTCTCGGAGACCCTTGCAGCCTTGCGCTCGCTCCCAGAAGGGGGCGGAGCCTATTGGCGGTCACGTGCAGCGGCACGTGACTCTTACCAGCTGCAAAAGCCGGACACAGCCGCCCGAGCGGCGAGACCATTGTGTCAAGTGCATCCAGCCCAGCATCCAGCTAAGCCCGTGTTGAGTCTCGGAGACCCTTGCAGCCTTGCGCTCGCTCCCAGGAGGGGGCGGAGCCTATTGGCGGTCACGTGCAGCGGCATGTGACTCTTCCCAGCTGCAAAAGCCGGACACAGCCGCCCGAGCGGCGAGACCATTGTGTCAAGTGCATCCAGCTCAGCATCCAGCTAAGCCCGTGTTGAGTCTCGGAGACCCTTGCAGCCTTGCGCTCGCTCCCAGGAGGGGGCGGAGCCTATTGGCGGTCACGTGCAGCGGCACGTGACTCTTCCCAGCTGCAAAAGCCGGACACAGCCACCCTTGCGGCGTTAAGCCCAACAGGGGTAAAGGCACTGGGCTGTTAAGCGGCTGTTGCGCGGAGGTGAGCATAAGGTACACCTACATTATACTGTTTCTTATATTACTTCGTGAAATTGCAATTCTAGTCGCAGCACCCTGCTTGATATTACTTCTGGGGTGGGTTTTCATCTTTCCCACTTATTGATTTATAAAAGAAGAGAGGAGGTAGATAATGAGACTCCGGAGCACACCCCTCCTTGAAGATATGGTAGACCAGGAAGGCTCATACCTCGAGGGAGAGGGTACTGCGGCACCTGACGCATCAGCTCCCTCCTTACCAGGAACATCCCAGACTCCCTCTCATGTTACCCAAGCCATCGTTCATGTTGATAGTCTTCCGGCTTCTAAATCCTACGTCCCCCCACCCCTTATTCAGGAAGGTTGGAAAAGAGGACTGGAATACACTCTAACAACTAAAAAAAATTCAAAGCAGAATCAATGACCACTTTGTAAGGAAAAGAAACAAGAGTACAAATGATCTAGCTGATTTAATTGCTACCTCCAGCCAGTCCTCCTGTACAAATCAGGAGGGCGATAATATCTTCCCTCCATCCTCGTCTACAGACTCTCTCCGCCCCTCGGAATTATCATTACTTAAAGCGCCAGAAAACAGACTACGGGACGCACAAGAAAGACATACCTCTCTTTCACAAGGGATTCCTTCGACAGCCAGTGAGAATACGTTGACAGCACTGAGCTTTGTACTGAACTCCCTAGTGTCCGTTTTTGAACTTCTAAAAACAGAGGTCCAAACACAAGCAGGTGTCCTACTGGAACTCGCGAATGAAGTATCAAAGAACGAATCAACAACAACGGCTCTCAATAACATCATGAATACAATCCTGATTCCAACCATAAAAGACGCACAAACAGAGGGAGTGAAACAAGGTCTGGAACTCACTCAAATCTATTGTTTATTGAAGGAAGAGCAAGAACAACCTCACAACACAAGAGCTCGTAAAAAACCTCCCATTGGTCATTCAAGAAAGTATGTCTAAGAATGAACTACAGTTAGAAGAGGACCCCATAGACTGCTTCGATGACACTCCACTATCAAACTCAGTTCTAGAAGAATTTCGAAGACTAGCAAATGTTGATTTGGAAGGCATTGAAGAGATCCCGGAGAGCCCGAGAAACATCACTGAAGCAAATACTCAAGTCTCCCCACACAATGAAACGATCTTTGATCTTGCAACCCCATGCTACTCTCGAAAAAGAAGAAGGAACAAGCAAAAAAAAAAAAACTTACCGCAAAAGACTCTTGCTCTCACCTACAGTCGGAGAAAACCCAAAAAAAATCAAAAAATCAGAAAAACAGAACCCAAAAAAAATTTGGAACCAATGCCTTCCTGAAAAAAATCACATTGTCTGAGGAAAAGACCTCTGACCTAGAAGCTGAAATACTCTCAGTAGCTGGACCATCTCAGAGTGAAAACCAAAGTTCCTCTAGGCCCACTACAAGGGGACAGGGGAAAAACGGAAAAAAAGAAGTCTCTGCAAAAGCAGGGGAGGTTCAAACCAACATTAAGGTACAAACTTCAAACATGGCCATACAAACGGAGCCAATAAGCCCTGTGAGCGGAATTTCCAACCATCAAAGCCCAAAAGTGGCCCAGATGAACATTAAGTTAGCACCTATCTTCCTAAAAAATAAAACCCAAAAAGACATCATCAGCTGTGCAAGCAACACCAGACCGGCGCCTACCAGCCTAAACGCCATTGTGAATCCGGCTGTTGAAACACCAACGGTCGCCTTCCTCCAGCCTCGGCCTATCCTCGACAACGCCCTTACTAGACACACGCTTAATGAAGCGGTCTGTCGGAACGGTCTAGGAAAATCATCAAGCCTAGAGCTGCGCTCATACACCAGAGTAGTGGAAGATGAACTAGAGATCTCTCTTCTCCCCACACCTGCGAGGGCTACAGAGCCAGAAATAGTTGACTTCTCAATTCCCAGGATCTGGCTAAGACTGGAAAGACCTAATAGGTACACATCACTCTGTAGATCAGTACTGTTGACGGAAATTAGAAAAAATTACAATCTGTTTCTTTTTTCGTCAGATGACATCGAATATGTCAAATTTCCAGTGGCGAATGACAGATTTCTTGTGGAGGTCGGCCTTGTCTCTAGAAGAGCCCATCAGGCAATTATCAGGAATAAAATCGACCTGGCCAGATCAGGCCTCTTGGTGTTTGAGCGAGAAGAGGAAGATAGAGACAGAAATTACTCCAGCCTTTCTCCAAACAGAGAAGTCAGTCCAAGCTTCGGAGGACCAGCTGATCCAGGGACAGTACACTCAAGGATCCCGACCCTCAGTCTCAATCTTAATGAAAATCTAATCACAAAACTTCCTGAGATAATTTCTCAAATTCTCGTGAAGTTAGGTGAGGATCAAAATAGTCTTTAGGCATAATGGCCTGGGACTAATCTCCTGGAACACAAGAGGCCCTAGCTTTCTAAAAAAAAAACTACTAAAAAACAAGCTGTTACGAAATTTTGATATCTTGTTATTCCAGGAGACTTGGCTTGTTAACCCCATAGAGATAGAGGGCTTTACAGTCCTAAATCTCGGGGCCTCACAAAAACCTAAAGGGAGACCTGCGGGCGGCCTTTTAATGGTCCTTAAAAATTCAAGCATTAAACAAATTGTCCCTCTCTGCAACAATGCAGCAGGCATTCAGGCCTGCAAAATGGAGCTTGACCTACATAACTCAATAACAACCTTAGTGGTTATCAACATCTACTGGAACCAAGCCACCATAAACCTTCAAGACTTCACAGAAATCTTACATAACATATTAACAGTCGTGAAGACCGATTTCGAGAGAGCTCTCATCATCATTGCAGGAGACTTAAACGCAGACCTCACTTCCCTAAGAAATAATCAGGTCGCACATCGCAAGCTGGCCACGTTACAAAAGGGCAAAACATGGCGGGACTTTCTCTCCTCCTGGGATTTTGAAAGGATTCTCGAGCAAAATGGGGGCAAGGAAACAGGAAATCATACATGGTGCCAGGGTTCCTGCCAATCCACATTAGACTATATTTTTGTGACACCAGGCCTTTCATTGCTCTGCCCGACCCTCACTCTCAACTGGGAAGGAGATAGTGATCATGCCTGCCTGGAACTTCGGTTTCCAGTCCAACAGAGAGGATCAAATCTACCTCGCCCGGAGGAACTAGTTGCATTCAAGGGAAAACTGAGAGTGTCCAAATATAAATTTGGAGGGAAAAAACTGAACCAACTGCTAGAAGCAGTTCCTGCTCCATTGTGGATCGAGGAATTCCACCCAGAAAAATTTGGAAAATTTGTGTGGTCAATTTGTCCACCAAATGAAATAAAAGCCATAGGGAAACAAACACATATTCATCATTTTGACGAAGAAATATACATGCAAAAGAGATTACTTCGTAAATCCATACGAATCATAAAGAAAAAAGGAAGCGGAGACCTACAAGAAAACATGCAAAAAATCAAGAAAGTTAAACAATCTTATAGAAATTGGTCCCGCAACCACAAACATCAACTAAAACAAGAAGACGGGGAAAAGATGCTTCACTTACTTAACGCAAACAATTGCAGAAGCTTTTGGGCAGCACTCAATCAGTTGGAAACAGGTCGTAACAGCTCACTCTGCAACTTGGTCTCAGAGCAAACTTGGATCGACTATCTGTCCAAGAATTTTGAATATCGAGGTTCCAGAGATTTTATTGGACCTTCAACTAGTTGGACATTGTCATTCAACCAACAAGATATTAAAGAGCTTATCCTCTCTGCTTCTACGTCAAAGGCTGCAGGGCCTAACGGACTCACTTACCAGGTTCTAAAAAACCAGCCCTCTCTGTGGGCAAAGCTTCTGTATCACCTTTTCCAGGAAATCCTAGAGAATGGGATCTTCCCTCCATCATGGAAGAATGCATTAATTATTCCATTCTTCAAGGGGGGGGACAGGCTTAACCCTGCAAGTTATCGTCCTATCGCCCTCCTGGATATTGACAGTAAGCTTTTCATGCGGCTCCTCCTGAAAGAAATTACACACTGGGTAGACACCAACTACATTCTCTCCCGGCATCAAACGGGTTTCAGGAAGGGCCTTTCCACTAGTTTAAATGGCCTTATCCTGAATTTACTCGGTGAAGGCTCTAGCGAGAAGGAGGGTGTTCCACTCTTTGGGGCCTGGGTAGACCTGTCCAAAGCATTTGACCTGGTGGACAGGTCACTCCTCTGGCAGAAGCTTCATAATTGGGGGATGCCAGCTCCCCTACTGGCCATGCTCATGGAATTACACAGGAACACCACCATTAGGGTTAGGCTGGACGATGTTGGCAACCTCTCAGAGGAAATACAGGTTTTCAAGGGAGTGCGGCAGGGGTGCCTAGGTGCCCCCCTTATTTTCAATCTCTTCCTGGCAGACCTCGGAAACTTTTTGGCCCCGGAATCTATGATCTCACCCAGGATTAATGGGAGAAGCATACATTGGCTGGCCTACGCAGACGATATCGTCTTATTAGATGGCTCGGCATTGGGGTTGCAACGGCTCCTCCTCAAACTAGGCGATTATGCTAAGTTAAATGGCCTATTAATCAACCCTTCAAAATCTAAAATCTTGATATTTAAACATCCGAGGAAAAACCTCCAGTCTAGGAAGTGGTCTCTAGATGACATGGAAATTCCCAGAGTTGAAGAGCTCATCTACCTGGGCTACGAAATTCTTGCATCTCCATCTTTGAGCAAGCTTCTTCCAGTCATCCTCAGAAAGATCAGTAATATCATAGCTCAGATGAAGAATTTAAATGGGAAATTCTGTGGATTTTCATTATCCCCACTTGTTAAATTCTATATTGGTAAAGCGGTACCAATCCTCCTCTACGGTTTAGAAGCGAAACCTTTGCTTTGGAACTTCGAATGGAACAAAATTGAGGGTAGGCTGTGGAAAGCGGTATTACATCTACCCGCTTGCACCCCCCTCACCAGTCTGAGATTCGAATTGGGTCTGATCTCCTTGGGTTGTCGTGCGGACTGGAAGCTCTTGTCGCTTTATCGGGACATTATCATTGCCAGACCTTTTACCCTCTTCTTTGACGTAAATGAACATCATAAAAAGGGTAAATCGAAACAACTTCTTGGGCTGGAGAGAAAAGTGGGCGACATTTTACTGAGGCTGAACTTAACAACAGAAATACTCCTCGTTAATCCTCTGAAAATCAAAAAACAACTTGAAATATGTGACTGGATCCGCACGATCGAGGGAGTCAGACTTTTTGAACCACCAAACCTTTTTCTGAAAGTTGAGAGAAAAGCAGGCACATTACCACGTTATCTTCAAAAATTTCCTGATCAGAACATTTGAAATAATTTTCTTAGATTAAGATTGAATTTGGCCCACACTGGAGAAATCTTGGCCAAAAGAAACCAAAGCGATAAGGCCAAAAGGCTCTGCAGATTTTGTGCCCTACCGAACTCACAATCATTGAGACATTTGCTGTTAGAATGCGAGGGTACCTGGAGAGCAAGATTGCAGTTGCTTGCAAGATTCGTCTATAGAGAAGAGACCTTAACACAGGACTCCTTTTGGGATAGATTGATTTCTGGTCAAGAAGTCATTGTCATGATCTCTGCTTCCAAAAGGTCAGGGTTTTCCCAACTCCCTTGGAAGCAGATCCATAACCCAGGTTCCGAGTGCCAACCAGTCCCAATTGGGACCTTTTGGACCCAGTCCTGGCGCCAGTGGCACCAGGCTCATAAATATGCCCAGTCCCAGCGCTGGAAGCGCTGGGCTCATAATGCTTGGGTGGACTTACCTGTAGCAGACCATGCTGCTTACTTGCCTGCCAGTTGAGCCTCTGATCCTCTTCTGTTTGGAACTACTTTTCCTGTTGGGTGGGGCAGGAGCCACTCCCTAGATTCAGAACACTGGAACTCTTCTGGAAAGCAGGAACTCTTTTCTTACCTAGGCGTGGCTGTGGAAGGAGACACCTAAGCACTACAGGAGGCTATTTAAACCACACCCGATGGATGAATCTTGCTTTGCGTTATTCTGCATCCTCTGCAGCAGAACGCTCATCGTGTCTTCTGCATCTGATCCTGGGCCTAAGGAAAAAGGCTTACCATCCTGAATCCAGTCTTCAGCAACACCTATAAAGACAAGAAAGAACAGGTTAGCATTACGGTCTTCAGTGACAGCTCTTCACTTACCTGGTCCATCGGCTGTCACCAACGCCTCGCGCTGCATTCCGGCATCTGAAAGACAAAGGCTTACCTACTCTTTGTGTGCTCCGGAGGTCTTCACACTGCATTCCGGCATCTGAAAGACAAAAGCTTACCAACTCTTCGCACGCTCCGGAGGCCTTTGGCGCTGCATCCCGCATCTGAAAGACAAAACAAGGTGCGTTTAAAGACATTGGGGAACTTTAATACTCACGTGCCATTACTCCTTTCCACATCTAACCCAGTGGGTATTCCGGCACCCTGCAGCCGCTCCGAACTTGTACCTGCAAAATAAAAAGACAGTTAGAGCGCATCGTGAAGCAGGCAACAAGCGCTTACTTACGTGCTTCCAGGCGCTTCTATTCATCACACGGGCTCCATCTTCAACTCACTTCAGCCCGTCATCCGCCATCGCCGGAACCCTGCAAAACAAGAAACATCATTACTAAAGACTTTAAAGACATTAGAATTACTCGAAACTTACAGTTCGTGCAGTAAACGACGGACAGCAGTCCTCTGAAGTCAAGAGGCCTGCTCCCCTTATCCAGTGAAGAAACTGGTTGCAGCACCCTGCCCCGAGGCAGATGGAGAGCACGGCGTTCACTTACCTAAGGTGAGAGCGTTAACCTTTGGGGTTCTACAGGAGAAGAGAAAGGGAAGAAGAGAGAGACATTCAATAACCCAGTTCCTTAATCCCATATTTTCTATCTGCAGACATCTTACCCTTCAAGTCAGACATACAGTGCACAGAGGTCCAGCCCAAAGAGCCAGCCGTGTGTTACACATCACCTTTGCAGATACGGTATACGCCCAGTCAAGACCGGCGCCTCTACGGGAATCAGGTGAGCGTTACAGTCATGCTCACTACGGCTGTCGTCAGGGTCCTGGAAAACTGCCAGATCCTATCAAAACAAAACTAAAATGTCATTCCTTTTTATATTTTGTAAAGGTTTTCTTTGTAAAACCACAAACAAATAAATAATAATAAAAAAAAGATGGCCAGAACTCCCCAGAGAGTGCACAGGGAAAACATGAAGAATAGGCTGCCACCCATTTTTGCCTATGTTGTGAGCACAGGAGGGCACTGCCTAAAACCACCAGTGGGCTACACACACAGTAGCCTGAAACCATTGGGAATGGCAATGCTGATTGCCAAAAAAGCAACTCAGAACTGTGGGGAATTAATTTTCTTAATCCCAAAAATGGTTGCATTACCAGTACTCGCCACTATCAGAAAGCCGGCGTTTTAAAACCACCAGACTTTTGTGTAAAACTGAACAAATGAAACAAAACCAGACCAAGGAAAGACTTGCTAAGAGGTGGATACAATGTAAAACTATATTCTGAAATGACTTGAAGGAAGTAATTATTTAATGTATATGTAGAAATTGTAAGTGATTTAAACGGGGAACAAAAAGTGACATTTAGCTGAAACCTGGCTTAATGAAACTGGATTCTGCCTGACAACTACCCCCGACAGGAGTTGAAACTGGATCAACAGCTGTGTTCCCTGCCAGGCCTGGCTGCATCCTGAGGTCACATGGCCCTGTTGATTGAAAGTGGAGTGGCAGCTGGGGACTACAGGGAGTTGAACAAAGGCCTGTCCTGGACTCAGGCAAATGTTATATTGGGGGTGTCGTAAAAGTGGCTTCCTCTTAGGGGAAACTGGGAGGGGCAGTGCCTCTGCTAGCAGCTGAGCTTGGGGGAAGTGGATAAACCAGTTATTCCACCCTGTGATGTGGGAAGCCACACCCCTTTTTGACCAGAGCATAATTTTAAAAAGATAGATAACTCATAGTGCGGACTTGTCAGAATTATATAAGTAATATCATTATTTTTGTGATTTTTCTGTGAACATTTCAAGAGGCGTTAGGTCTCTGTGGTGTATTCTGGGGGTTGCTAGTGGAAAACAGGGTCTCGTTCCAAATGTATGCATGTTAAAAATCTGACACTTTATCATCTGTAACCCATATCCCTGGTGCACATTTGTGTAAAATCTGGAAAGGTTTAGAGGTCGTTATCTGGATGAAAAGGGGAGAATTCTGTCATCAGTGGACACGACATCGTACAAAGACAGGGATCGGATGGTTTGGTGCTACAGAAAATATGTTAACTAGACCTATAATATTAGAAAAATGGTGCATAGATAAATATGTATTTGGGTCAGAAATAGATTTGTGTGCAATCTGACAAGGGGAGGTTCCTCTGACCATAAAACCTACAGCATCACTCTGACTCACATTTCCTTCCCCCAATCAAGGGAGAGAGGAGGAATTGGCCAATGATAAGTGAGAGGGGCAGGTTTAGTTATGACCAACGCACACACCCACTTTCCAAAACACATAAAAAGAGACTGCTGGGACAGGTAGAGACATTCAATTCCATTTGCTGCGGAGCATGCTGACCGACGGCTTCACATCCAGAGATCCAGACTTCAAATCCATCAATCTCCAAAGACCAGAACTTTACTTCAGAACTTAAAGCAAGGGCCTAAACCCACAAACTGAGAACTCTTCTCAGCAGGCCTCAGCAACCTTAAAATCATTTGAAAACTATTCCACAGCCGGGCGAGCTGTTTGAATTCTTTTGCCAAGAACAATTGCCACAGATCCAGAATGACCCGGACCGCTGTGAGCAGAACCAGAGAGCTAACCCAGTTCACTGTGAAGTGCCGAGACCAGAACCGGAGTCCAGTCCAAAACCTAACCAGATCCGTGGCAAGGCCTATTTCAAATTTATATTGTGAGTACCTAGCAGAACTGTGCAGAACCAATCTCTTAGTTAAAATAATGTAATCAAAACTATTTTAACCTAAGTAGAACAGCCTCCTAGAAATCGTGTCATCTGTCATTTGTAAAGCTGCACAACTGTCACCTGTCAAATCTGAAGCTGCAAGCTGTCACCTGTCATTTTGAGTTTTACTTTAAATCCGAAAATCTACCTTTATTTAATCGTCCGTATCTCTGGAACCGTTTGGGCTAGGAATGGAATTCAACTTTCATCTGAAAGCTTAGAATCTAAGCTTTCCAACGAACCTATAAACGACTTGCTACTTATACTTATAATTTTTGCCGTAATCGCGATTGACGCACTCGCGAATTTCGCTGCGATTTGCGATTTGGCCTGATTTGTTTACCTGTAAAAAGATAGCAGCTTTTTGCTTTCCTGTGCTAAAAATTCGTTTGTCTCTTAATAACCATCCCTGAATCATTGCTAAAGTGAGCCTGAGCTCATCCCAAGTGAACCTCCTAAAGGGAATTAAAAGTATTTTCAGCATATTTCTCACTTCATTGCCACCACATTCAAAGCACTTGGGCCTGTGTTTCAAACTCCTACCTGTTTCCTCTAAGCTTGCTGGGGGGGAACTGAATTTCGTATTGTATTTGATTGCATTCCTGAGAACTGTGTGCTCCTCTTTCCATCTCCTTCCATTTCTTACATTGCATAGGGGAGAGGGGGTGAATTGCCAGAGAAAAAGTGATTATCTTATCTTTTGCTAAAATCATATCAAGTATTTCTGTACTGCATTTTATTCCTCATTGCTTTTCCCTTGAAACCATAAAAGTATTTTTGCTACTTTATCCATCCTATCCTAACTCCTCATTGATTGTAAAGAAGTGTGCTAGTGCCAGATTACCCATTGTTGATCAACATCATATGTCTAAGTGTACTGTCGGATATTAATTTATTATAAAGTGTGATATATATATATTGTTTAAATTCTCAAATAAACCTTTTAATTTGCAAAACAAACCTACTTCTTGGCTCAGTGGGGTCAGGGGGATTCTAAGAGGGGGGTGTTATACAAGGGTGGTCATCCAGAGTACTGAACTAGACATAAAAATACATTAATAAGGGTTTTCCTCAGCATCCCAGACTAGGCATTGACTTGGCTGTATTGTTGATTGAATATCGCTTACACCATACATAGGGGCTGTATTAGACACATCCTCGGGAAAGAGCTCGCCTCCAAAGTCGAGGGCTCAAGACATTCTTCAGATGGTTCCAGATTCCAAAATGCCCAAAATCTCCAGGCCTATGACTTCTTAAGGTTGCTCAGCCTCATGGCATCCTGCATTTTCCTAGTGCCAGAGGCACGCCCGAGGACGAGATCCCTTCAATGGGCTCTAAAGACTCAATGGTCCCAGTTCTCAGGTCAAATGACGGATCTCCTTCAGATTCGGAACAAGGTTCGGCAGGACCTTCTGTGGTGGACATGCACAGAGAACATTGTAAAAGGAGAACATTTTTGGCAACCGTGGCCAGAGATTACAGAAGTGACGGACGCTTCACTCATGCCAACGATCTGACAATCAGCAGTCGTTGGTCTCCATCGGAGTCCAAACTACACATCAACCTTTTAGAGCTGAGAGCAATCCGACTAGCGCTGAAGGCTTTTCTGCCATCTATCAGTGGAAGAAATGTCCTGATAATGACGGACAACACAGTGGCCATGCATTATCTAAACAAAAGAGGAGGTGTAGGGTCACTACCTCTGTGCAGAGAGGCAATGCGGCTCTGGTATTGGGCAATTCAAGAAGGAATCGCCTTAACGGCAGTTCATCTAGCTGGGGAGGAGAATATGACAGCAGACGCTCTGAGCAGGCAGAGTACGGTATCCCACGAGTGGGAACTGGGTCAGGAAGTCCTTCAGGAGATCGTCACCCTTTGGGGAACCTCACAAGTAGACTTGTTTGCGACCGGAATCAACCAGAAGTGCGAAAAGTATTGATCAAGGGAATTTCCCCCGAGAGTAGCCCTAGGGGACGCGTTTGTCGTAGAGTGGTACTTCCCACTACTATATGTGTTCCCTCCGATTCCTCAGGTTATCAGTAGATTGAGACAGTTCAGAAACCGCATGATCCTAATTGCCCCAGATTGGGCCAGGAGAACATGGTACCCGGACCTTCTAGACATGTCCATCTGCCCTCCGTTACGTCTTCCTCAGAGAGAGGACCTTCTCTCACAAATGGAGGGCCAGGTTCTCCATCCAGAGGTCAAGACACTCAAAGTTCATGCTTGGTATCTGAAAGGCTGGGATACAAGGATTGGGACCTTCCAGATGACGTCATGGAGGTGTTTCTTTCGGCAAGAAGGCCAGCAACAAAATCTCTATACCGTTGCTTTTGGAAAAGGTTTTGCAACTGGTGCAGAGAAAAGAATGTTGATCCTTATCTATATTCTATCCCGGAAGTGTTGTCCTTTCTCTTGTCCCTGGCACATGGAGGCCTAACTGTTGGGACCATTAAAGGTTATCTTGCAGCGCTTTCCATTTTTAAGCACTCTTCAGAAGAATGTTCCTACTTTAAAATTCCTTTGATAATACAATTCTTAAAGGGACTCACCAATGTGTTCCCTCCTTACCCTTTCCAAGACCCAGTTTGGGACCTTAATCTGGTTTTAAAGTTTTTAATGTGTGCCCCTTTTGAATCCTTGCACACTTGTCCATTAAGATTGTTAACATTGAAAACAGCTTTCCTGGTTGCTTTAACATCTGCAAGAAGAGTGAGCGAATTGCAGGCACTATCTTCAGGGCCACCCTATACTGTGTTCCACAGGGACAGAGTGGTATTGAGGGTTAAACCCTCATTTTTGCCTAAAGTTGTGTCTAATTTCCATTTAAATCAGAAAATTATTCTGCCTGCGTTTTACCCTCCACCTCATCCCAGTAAGGAGGAGGAAAGATTGCACAAGCTGGATCCGAGAAGAGCGGTAAGCTTTTAAATTTCTAGGCTTTCCAAACTTAGAGTGGATAATCAACTTTTCATTGGCTACAACGGAAGGAAATTGGGTCAATCAGTATCGAAACAAACCATATCACGTTGGATTGTGCTTTGCATTTCAGAATGCTACAGATTGTTGGGAAAAGACCCACCAGAAGGCTTAAGGGCCCATTCCACCAGAGGCATAGCCTCTTCGACAGCCCTTCAAAGGGGTGTTCCCGTAAAATCTATTTGTGAGGCAGCAACTTGGTCATCGATGCACACTTTTTCTAAATTCTATAGTCTGGATGCTTCCCAGTCTCAAGAGCTTGCTTTTGGTAAAGCAGTACTATATTCGGCCATATAATAGTATTAAAAATCTACTCCCTCCTCCAGAGAGCTTTCTGCACTGCTTTGGGAGTCTATCTAAGATGAGCAATACATTGGAGGGCACTATCCATTCGAAGAACAAGTTACTTACCAACTGGTAACGTTCTTTCGACTGGATGTTCCTCCAACGTTTTCCTCATCGCCCTCCCATCCTACCCCTCGGTAGACTTTCCGGGTTATTGCCACTTCAACTCTCGCAAGGCTGACACCTGGCTACCTACACAACAGAGCAAGAGGAGGAAAAACAGAACTGAGGCCAACGGACTCTGCGTGTGCTAATTGTATACCCGATGATGTCACCCTCGACGGGGGCCTCCGAGGGACCTCGACTCAACGACATTGACGCACAGCGCCCTCTGCCGAGAAACAATTTCCAAAGCAGCTAAAGCTGGATGGAATACATCTAAGATGAGGACTACGCTGGAGGAACATCCAGTTGAAAGAACGTTACCAGTTGGTAAGTAACTTGTTCATCTTGCCCAGAGACATATGTTGTGAGTTTTGTGATTACTTTAGGGAACAGCCGGTGCTAGATGACAGCATATGATAACACCAGCAGGGTGACTTACTGTTGTGATAGGAGAGGAACAAATGTATTACGAACTGTGGCAAATGTCAGCCTTTCTTCTCTGTTTTCAGTTTGTACTCTGATGCAAGAATGCTATGCTTTGCATTGTCCATGTATATTTCTATCTGCCAAGCACAAATACATTTTTTAAGAAAAAAGTGAAAACAAAAATAAAAACTACGACCAAGCCAAATGAATAACTTATCAAAAACAAATCCGAGCATACAAAAAAGAAATTCTTAACGCTAAAAAAGAATACAATGACGATCGGATCACAAAAACCAACACTCAAAGGACTATTCAATATCGTAAACGAGATAAAACATCCCCCCGGATGCCATAACACACCATTGCCTTCACCAAAATTATGCAATGACCTTGCGGATCATTTTAAGAATAAAGTCACTGGCATACACCGGATCATACAAAGTAGACCAATCAACCAGACCATGCACCGTCCCCTACCTATCCCGGGATCACAGAACAGCCCGAACAGTTTTGCCAAAATATAAAAACTCCTCAGCTTGGTGAAAAAAGCAACAAGGCAGGCTCCCCACTGGACCCCTGCCCACCAGACATCTACAAATCAGTCCTTACACAGAGTACACCTTTGGAATGCTACTTAAACCTCTTCAACCTATCACTCTCAGCGGCGGGAGTACCACAAGCATTCAAATCTGCCTATATCAAACCACTCCTTACAGATATAGCGGGTGATGTGGAATACCTCTAAAACTACAGACCGATGTTAAACATTCCCGTTCCGGCAAAACTATTAGAGAACTATGTCTACGAACAAACACTGGAACATGTAGAGAATCATCAACTATTGGACTAGGCACAAGCTGGCTTCAGACTCATGAGAGGGATGGAGACAGCGCTTCTCTCTATATGGGACGACCTAAAGACCAACGCAGACTCCAACACGAACTCAGCACTGATACCACTCAACCTCTTAGCAGCATTCTAAACAGTCAACCATAACCACTTCAAGATATTGGAAGAAATAGGGATCACTGACACAGAGCTGCTCTGGATTAAATCTTTCTTGTCTGAAAGAACAGAAACAGTATGGATAAAACCATTCAAATCTGCACCACTGCACACCACCTGTAGAGTACCACACGGATCCTTGTTATCCCGGCTCCTCTTCAACATCTATATAATGTCACTAATCAGCCTCATCAAAAGACACGGCTTCACTTGCTACAACTATGCAGATGATGCCTAAATAATCTACCATATCAGCGATGCACAAGAGGAGAACACAATGCTAATATATACTATACAAAAATATATATAAAAAAAGAATAATTATAATAGACTGTCTCAAAGAAATCTACCAATGGATGAACACTAACAACTTCAAAATCAACCCAGACAAGACGGAAACCATGACTAAATCCAACAACCAAGGAAGCAACCAGTACATCCCATTGCCCACAAAACTGGGGACACCACCCCACAGCATCCGAAGTTGTCAAAAACCTTGGAATCCTAATGGGCAGTGAGCTTACCCTAGAAACACAAGTAAAAAAGATAATTAAGAAATGCTTCTTCCATCTACACACGATCAAAAGGATTCTACCATTCCTCTCCTTCACACACAAAACCCTGCCCATCATCTCCCTTATGTTCCGAATAGAATTCGTCAACAGCCTATACCTCGGAATGCTGGACTATTTACTGAGGAAACTGCAACAAATAAAGAATGTAGCTGCCAGACTTCTCCTCAAATTCTCACAAAGGGACCACATCACTTCAGCGCTAAGGATGCTACATTGGCTCCCAGTCAAAAAACAAATCACCTTCAAAACAATGTGCATAACGCGCAAGGCGATCCACGGCCCTGGAGCGGAATTCATGCAAAAGAAAATCACCATCTACCAGCCGACTATAACACTCATAGACAGCAAAGACATCCGCTCAGAACCTAAACCATACACAAGGAAAAACCTTGGTGGATCAGCATTCTCTTGTTTAGCGGTAAAACTTTGGAACTACCTCCCCAGAGAAATACAAACTATTAAGGACCATCTAAAATTCAGAAAACCTCTAAAAGCCTGGCTGTTCAGTTCCGGACAGGATGAAAATGATTGTACAACACCCACGCACCATGAATTGAACACACAGCGGAGAAGGAGTATGCCGGACCGGAGTGGAGTGCATGGAAGAAGAGAGGCGGCTGAATGGGAGAGGTTGTTTTTTTAGACCTAGGGTGTACCCTTCCCTACAGAGGGTGAAAGGGGAAACAGGGGAGGGAGATGGGTGCGACTTAATTGGACCACTGATAGAGAGCCTAGGATGGAAACAGGGGAGAGAGAGGTGTCCCGATCATCGAAAAACAGGGAGCACAGGGAACATCTTCCCCCCTGGAGCATCCCGCTGAGGTGGTAAATGCTGCACACTAAAATGTTCCAATGGGGAAGGGATATGGACGGCACTTAGTCTGAACACTGGGGGCAGAAAAGGTACTGCCATAAATAACCCTACTAAAAACCCACACTTCTGCATACACCATAGGGGTGGTGATAGAAGCACACCAGAATGTGCGACAGGGGTAGGAATATGGGCCACAATAGGTAATGTGAAAAACCTGAGGGTATTTCACTGCCCAGAACCTCAGGGAATGACAGAGAAACATCCAGAGGAGAGACGCGGTGTTCCCCCATATCCAACACTTCCTGCACCTTTATAGGTCGTTGTGAATCCTGTCCCGTTGCCCCCTCCCCAATCCAAACAGGTACCAACATTAAAGGGAGGCATAGGAGAAGAAATATATCCCTATCCGACATCCCCTCAGGCACCATGGGACATTATCATCTAAAACCCATTCACCTGCAACCATACATCTGCCACCTTCCCCTTGACAAACACTTACAGAAGTTTCCCTCCATCATTAGGTAAAACTACAATTCCCAAACTACCTTCCCATTCTCTTTTTTCACAAACACTGGGACGAAGAAGACAAGGAACAGCGCTATGAAGATTACCCATAGGAACCACTGTACCATAGATTCCTATGGGCAGTGTCCATCTTGTCACATTAACGAGGACAGGCAGAGTCGGGCCTCCCTTTTCAACCACCCACACCTGAAACTGGCTAAACCGCACTATCAGTATAAAAAGCAGAGCACAGGAACACACTCTGAGCGAGCTGGGGATACAGTGTGGACCAGATGAGCTGAAGAGAGTGCTGAAAAACCCCTGGCGAGTCTTGAAGGGTGCTGAGGGCAAAGACACTGATCCTGTGTTGTTCAAGGGCTGCAGCATCGCTGAGGAGCTATGCCTTGCAAGGGCCAGAGAGGGCAGATCATATCCTGCTGACTCTGTCCACAGAAGTACTTGTTTCCCCCGGGCATTTGAAGGGAAGCCCAGGTGCCTGAGGGGCAGGTGGGAAGACACTGACTTCGACCCAGAGAGCTGTAGAGAAGTTACCCACCAGAGCCGCGCTAACCAGTTGAGTCTCATGGCAAGAGAGATGAAATCCCGGTATGTGTGTATGTGGCTGGAGCAGGAACCTGAACATTGAATGTGAGAAAGAAAGCAGGAAATAAAAGGCCCATCAAATGCATTATGGGACTTTAAGTTCTTTTTGAAATTAAGTGAAATTGAACTGTAAAATAAAGCAACAGAGTGGTCCGGTGGAAAACGAAAGTACGCCCATTCGAAAGACTCTTTGCACTGTGAAACGGGTCCAAGCCTAAACGAGGGATACCCAGAAATTGTGTTTGAAAGGGGTCTGAGCCCAAACGGGGGAGACCCAGAAATTGTGTTTGAAAGGGGTCCAAACCTGAACGAGGGAGACCCAGAAATTGTGTTTGAAACAGGCCCGAGCCCGAACGAGGGAGACCCAGAAATTGTGTTTAAACTGAGACATTCTTTTGTTAAAGCTAAGGCTGAAGAGAGCCTCAGAAGATTGTGCGAACTGTTGAATCTTGTCAAATATGTGAACTGTGTAGAAGCCTACGAGTACCATAAGGCATAGCAAACACTAAAGAATAAAGCTAGGGGAAGGAACCCCGAGAAAGTAAAGTGAACCGGTTTGAGCCCGAAAGAGGGGAACAAGGAAAAAAATTTAAAGTGAGGCTGGGGCCCGGTTGAGGGGGCCTATAGAGACTTAAAATACAGTTTACTGTGGAACTTTTGTGTTTGTACTGAAAAGCTTGGAACTTTTGTGTTTGTGCTGAAGAGCTTTGAACTTTTGTGTTGGTGCTGCAAAACACAAGGGATTGACCTGGACTTGGGGTAAAGGGATCCTGGGAGGTCAAAACCCCGAACTTTGAGACGGAGTATCTGAATGCCAAGCAGGCTCTGGAGGGCCGAGCCAGCTATCCCAGGTGTACTTGCATAGCAGAGTGTGCCCATACGTCAAGTGCTCCACCGCACCCACGTGTTATACAACGTGGACAAGAATATTTTGATGCCATTCTGTCATCCTTTTGTTTCCCACTGATTTTCTGTTTGTATTAGATTTCCCTATTTCACTGGTAGAGTATTGGAGTGAGGGCAGGCAATACGTTTTCTAGTTTCATTGTTATTCTTTTGGACCAACAACGGACTGGGATTGTTTTATTTTTATTTTAGATGGTAGAGTGTTACCCATCTTTAGTGTTAGGGCAAGACAGGAGTTCTTCTGACCCCCTTTTGAAGTAAATAAAACTGGTGATTTGTATCTTTTGTGTCCTCGTGCTTCTTTTGATACCATGTCTGCCTCACACCATGGAGAGAACTTAAAGAATTGATGATGAATCTAAAATTAAAGAAACTCAAGGAAAACCTGTTGAAAAATGGGTGTAAACTGGGAGAAGGGAGTCATTCTCCTACTTCTGGGATACTGCTGAAACTTTTTTATTTCTTTTATTTATTTGTTATGTGGCTGACAACAACCTTTAACAATATACTCATAAACGGTTCATAAAACAACAATTCATAGAACAGCAACAGTACATTAAAATCTCTATTCATATCATAAAAAATTATTTAAACGAGTTAAACAGATTAAACACATACAATTCATTACATATTTCTTATAAATCAATCAAAATTGTTTCAATTTGGGCCTTAAATAAGCGGCCAAAGTGTATGAATGTATATGTCTGTCTGTCCTTCGAAGCAGATACAATACCTTGGAGATATTCAGGATAAAGAGGCCCATCCGGCAATGAAGGATAGGAAGACGAATCAAAACAGAAAGAGTTCTCACACACAAAGCAACTAGAGAGATCCCTCTTCTTCTTCATTCTGAAGAAACAGAGTTGTCACTCCCACTGCTGGGATGCTGATGAGACCTTGGTGAAGCCCTCACCTACCCAGGTACCTTCTCCACTGTTTTCACCACCAATATAGTGGGAAGAATTCTGGCTCAAGATGCTCTACATTTTTGCCAAGTCCCTGGCATCTGTGGCATAAGCTCTGGTGGTGGAGCTAGCATCCACTATGCATGTTCAAACTGGCAGAGACACCTCCTCAGCACACCGCTGCATGCTTGCTGGCTTTGCTCCAGCAGCTCCTCCAGAGACTGTGCCGCTCCAATTTTGGGCATGGAAACATTGTTGCCTTCTGTGACAGCGGTGCCAGCCGGCTGCAGCACATCACTGAAATACACTCCTGCTTCACTGAGTGAGTTCTTCTCGAAGATGAGTCAGATCTTCAATGAGGAAGAGGGCACCATGCCTAATAGGTTTGAGCCTTTGTATCCCAGTGAAGGAAAGGATTTTGCTTTGGAGTTTTGCAACCCGGTCTACAACTTGGCTGACCTGGCTTCTGGATTGAGGGATGCCAGTGGATTAGACACCCTCCCTAGAGCTTTTTTTTTTTTTAACAAGTTCTCATCTATGACAAACCTCATTCTTTCTTCCAGAAGGCTATTGCTATGGTGGTTGAGTCTCTGCGGCTGGCCTGCACCCTTGAGGTCACCAGTCCAGTTGGAGCCGACAGACATTTTAAGAGCAGGATCTCAAAGTGGCCTTGCTTTGTTTCAACACTGCTGTGGCTGCCCCTGTTAATTGTGTTGTGACATAAACCCACATCTGTTCCTTCCGTGGACCATGATCTTGCCAAGAAACAAAGGCCAGCTACTGCTAATGCAGGGGTTTTGGTCACTCACCCTACGCCTGAAAGCCTAGTGGTTCAGGCTTCAACTAAGGGGTTAAAATCACCTGCTTTTCCTTCTCTACTACCGGACACAGAGGTAAAAAGCTGGAAGCGTGGTGCCGCAGTTTTATTGCATTGGGCAGCGTGGCCCCAAGGGCTATTATTATCACTTGTGCCATGGTCAAGTACACCCAACTGGCAGTGATCTGTGAAGTGGATGACAATCTGCCCAACCAGAAGTTGAAAGATGGGTTTAGTACTGTGTTGGAAAACTGAAATGAGGCCACATTCCAGACTCTCCCGCCTTGAAGTGCTACACTGTGTTGCCCCCTCCTGGCTAAGGACCTCTGGGTTTGCCCTGAATGTCCAAGCCAAACTGCTTGACATGGTGTTTGACAGTGACAACGTGTTTGGGGTTAAAGAGTCCTTGAAGCTTAAGAACGCCAAGGACACACCTAATCCCGAACATTATCTGTCCATCAGCCTGACACCTGTACATTGAGTGGCTTTTCCTTTTGCTCCTTCCCTTCTTTCACCCACTCTGGGAGGGATTTAGTGGCCTGTGATAAGCAAGCTCTGTTGCATTTTCCATGCTCGGTCATGGTAGAGGTACCTCAAAGAGGTGTAGTTACAGTCTCTGGTTTCCTTTTGGCTGCCATAGGTCCATACCCCCTTTAATGTGGACCCATTATTCTCCGGTGGAGGGAGTTTGTCCCTGTTTGTCAAGGAGTAGTGTCTGATCACTTTAGATGCTTGGTCCTTACAGGTCGTATTGCAGGGATACTGTCATCCTTTCAGTCATCGACCTGACTCTCTCTTTCCTGCCTTACTCCCGCTCTGGTTCCTCTCCTAAGAATACTCTTGGAAAAGAGCACCATAGATCTGGTGCCTACCACAGAGAGCTGGAAAGGCTACTAATCTCTATATTTTGTCGGGCCAAGGAAGGATGGAGGGCTTAGTACCATCATAGATGTGTGGCATTTGAATGAGTACCTGCCCAAGTCACCTTGGCCCAGATCTTTCAGCTCTTCCAGGCTCTCGAGTTCCAGGACTGTCTGACATTCCTAGACCTTCAGGATGAATACTTCTTTGTGCCAACTCATCTGAAACACAACGTACAATTCTGAGACTTGTCATATAGGCTTTCCTCAGCAGCAAACTGTTGGCTGTCATAGCTTCTCACCTCAGAAGAAAAGGGTTCACGTAGTCCCATACCTGGACTATTGGCTCATTCAGTCCTGTTCCCCTAGAGTTGGTGGCGGTGCACTTACGCTACACCTGCTGGCTCTTGTACAGATTTTGCCATCCCATTCACTCCAGTTGTACAGGAAGGGCCTTTCCTCCTGAGGTGTGTGTGTGTGGTAAACATCTTGCAGGTGACAAATTCCCGTCACTCCAAGTCTGGTTCCAGCCACTGTCATATTGCAACTTCTGGGCCTCATTGTCTCCTGTATCTTGGTGGTACCAGAGGCTTGGTGATTGCGGTTGCTCCAGTGGCTGCATTGGAGTCAGTAGTCTCAGTTTTAGGGTGACATGTCGAAACTGTTGTTGGTTTCCAGAGGGTTGTTTTAGGACCTGCTGCGGTGGACCCTGAGGTCCAATTTGGTGAGCGGAAACTTCTCTGGCAACCCACCCCATAGCATACCATACTGACAGATGCACTACTCGCTGATTAGGCTCCCCATTTGTGGGAACCTGATGGTGAGTGCATTTTGGTATTTGAACGAGGCTCAGAAACATGTGCACCTGCTAGAATGGCAGGCCATCAAGCTGGCTCAGGTAATTTTCCTTATGCCTGTCTGAGGTACATGGTTCCTTTTCATGACGGATAATACGGTGGCCATTCGCTACCTCAATACATGAGGCGGGTTAGGGCCTCTGCCGGGAAGTGATGCATCTGTCGTTCTGGCATGTGGATGGTAGATTGGGCCGAATTCCGCCAGTACCATTTGCTCGATAAATTAAATTTTAACAAATTGGTTAATCAATACCGAACATGGATTGCGGGGTTAATCCCGCTTCCCATGTTTGGTAGTGACTACCTTAGGGGATGGCGGGGGTGTCTCCCGCTTCCTGAGGTTTGGAGGCAGGGAATGGGGGGGAAAAAAGAAAAACGGACCCTACTGCGTCAGGTCCGACCCGCGTAAGAGGGACGGAACCGACCCTGCAGGGTCAGAAGGAAGCGAGGAAGCAAAAGGTAAGCGGGGAGGATGTATTGGGGTTCGGGGTCAAGGTTTTGCTGGATTTGGTCACAGCAAAATTGTATTTGTGGCAACATTGGCCACAGTCAATTCCACTGTGAACAATTCTGCCACAGACAAATCACGTATATCCGTGGAGAACAACATATCTGTGTCCGCTGCCTATCTTGCAAGAACAAGTACATGGTTGTGGATGCCTTAAGCAGGCAGTCGTCAACCACTTCAAGATCATAATCGCCCCAGACTGGGCCCTGAGGACTTGGTACCCAGAACTTCTGGACCTGTCCATCTACTCTCCTTGGTGCCAAATAAGGGTGGACCTGCTCTCCTGTCCAGGGTGTTGGGTCATCCAATTGTGCCTTCTGAGCCTCACCCTTCACGCTTGGCATCTGAGAGGCTGAGATATGTGGAGTGGGGCTTGTCTGATGACTTGCTGGATGTACTACTTTATGCCATGTGGCCTGCCACTAAGCCCATCTATGCAAATAGGTTGCTTACGTTTTCAGCTGGTTGCCAGGAGCGGGTTTATAGATGCTTTGGTCTGTCCATTCTCCTCTGTGTTTGAATTTGTGCACTCTTTGACCCAACATCATCTTCAGATTAGCACTATGAATGGGTACTTGGCTGCTGTTTTGGTCTTTATGGAGACCATGAGCAGGGCTCATTCTTCACTAACCCCACATTATGCATTTTTTGTGGGGATTAATTAACTTGTTTACCCTGTCAGTTTATGCAGGAATTAATTCATCCGCCCCCCGCCAGTTTATTCTTCCTGCATGGGTTTCCTTGTTCCTATGGTGGCTCCTTGAGATTGCTCACATTGATGATCATTTTCCTGGTTGCTATCTCTTCCGTTAGGTGGGTGAGTGAGCTTCAGGCTCTAGCTGTTAAACCTCCCTATCTTCTTTTCCTGTGGCGGTTTGGTTTACACAGTAAACTATCCAACTTTGTTTTAAATGTTTGAAACAAATATAGCAGACATGTGTAGTACTTGATACATTGCTGTGTTTACATATGTAGCAAATGCCATCTGCCTAGGTGCTGTGGGTTGTAAACTGATCTTAGCAGCTATGAATATATAAAGGAGGCCTTCACTAGAATGAACATTTCAGAGGATCATGTGCAGTAGTAGTAATCTTTGCCGCAGCAACAGAGAACACATTCTGTGTTCTGTTAAAAAAGGCCCCATGGTAAGATTTAGCCCAGAGACCCTTGAAGGATGATTTGCTGGATATTTAGTGTCTTTGTCTTTTAGCTATTTTATGATGTTGAATATGTTTATTTGCCAGCTGTTTTATGATATGATTGTTTATGTGCTATTGTGTGTTTTACATTCTGTTTTATGTTACCACAGGAGACATGGTAGTCAAGGCAGGGCATTTGGAGAGGAGAGGGACGTCCCCAATTCTGCCCACCGATCTTCTTTGCCCCTTGGTGCCCCGACCCCTTTCTTTGCCCCTCTAGGGACATCTGTCTGTTGCTCTTTATGTCCTCCAACCCATTTGGGTCCCTCCTTTCCTCTTCCGACTTTGATTTCCCCTTGATCCCTTCTTCCCACTATGGCCCAACTTGTTCATGCCTTTCAGCATCTTCTTCCTCTACTTTCATTTTCGGCTCCTCCCTGCCTGGCTTCATTGCTTCTTCCTGAGCTTGCTGGAGCTCACCCTTTATAGCCTGGAGCTTTCTTAGAATATTTTGGGGATTCTTCTAGCCAGAGAACCTCTATGGGTTTCTCATCTGAGCCCCTACCGAATGCCTCCAATGTTAATAGGTCCTGGGAAACCAAGCAGCGAGATTTTGGAACTAAAAACTTAACGTTGATAAAATTCTGGTTTTGCCTGAATATATGTCAGTAAATTAAAAAAAAACAATAATAATAAGTCCTGATGTTTAGTCGTCTTACTGGGATCCTGACTCACTCTCCACCTTTCTTCCTTTCTTATCAATTCTTCCCCCTCCTGCTCTCTTTGACACCCCTCCTGTGACCTCTTTATACCCTCCTTTGATCTCATCTCAACTTTCTCAGTGTTTGTAGCCTCTCTTCAACCTTCTTCAATCTGATTTTGAATGACACTTCTTCTCACCTCTATTAACTTTTCCCCAGCCTCCTAGGTTCTTATCTCTCCTCACCATTTCAGTCATCTCTCCACCAACCTATGGTAACGTCTCCCCAATCTCCTCTACTCTTATTACATCTCTCAACTCCACTCTGGTGGGTTTTCTTCCTCTTTCCATCCCTTTAGTATTCATTCACTCCTTCCGTCTTGTATCATATTTCTACACTACTCTCCTGCTTTCTTTCCGCCTAATTTTCCTTTGCTCCTATTCCTTCCTTCCACTCCAGACCTTACCTTCTCCTATCTCTTCCTTCCTGGTCTCTATTTCCTCCAATATCCACTCCAATTCACTTCTCTACTGCCTCTACCCTGCTGAGCTCTCTATTTGCCTCATTGCTTCTACTCTATACTCTTTTCTAAAGCACCAAACAATCCTTCCTTCTTCCTCTCCAACTGCCTACTTCTTGACTGGGGTTGAGTTTTTTCTTATTGTCCTTTAGGTAGGAGAAGGCTCCTTGGTACCGGAGTTTGATTAGGGGCGGGGTTTACTGGGACAGAGGCTATCAGGTTGGTCCTGCTTTTGGCTGCCTTTTTCCTGTCGCTATGCAACGGAAGTAAGTCTTCCTTTGATCTTATATTTTATATATCTTGCTTACCTCTAAACCACCTTCTCCGGGCTGGTACAGATAAAATATAATTGTTCTGCTTTTGTTTTTAGGAAAGGGGGAGGGGGCTTTTTAATCTTTTATGACATTGTATGTGGGTTCTCCTACGTTATGTCCCTGAGGGCTTAAACCCCTCTGTAGCTCTCCCCTCCTATTCTCCTGACCATGATTATAGTTTTCTGACCCCGTTCTGGCTTTCTGTTAGCAAGCCAAAGAGATTATTAAAGATGCAGTTGCCCCCTCGCTCTACAGAAATCCACTCACTGGACTGGATTGGGGAAATATTGTGTTGTATTTTATGGGCTTTCTGGGGCTTGCCTGGGTTTTGTTCAAGGGCAATCTCCATCCAGGTTTCCCAATTGACTTTCTTGGGTCAAGTCCATGTGTTGATCCTGCTCATTGTTGAGTTCTCTGAGAGTTAGTATTCCCTTTCCCATAAGGACCTAGTTAGGGGCGTGCTGTATTTTCTCTGGTGAAGTGGTGGCTATCAGTTGAGCCATGTGAATATGCCCCTGCTATGGCGTTGGAGTTGGTGTTCCATACCACTAACCACACTAGACTGTCGCCTCGCCCTGTCAAGGACCTCATCACAGTGTTTCCTGTGGGCATAATGAATATGGTAACTGGATATGTTAGCACTGTAGTAATTGGATGAAATGGGATCTGCTACGCTGCTCTAACTAGGCAGGATTGAAACTCCATTTGTTGTGTCAACCCGGCATTCTGTAACCTGACCTTACTATGCTGACTGGGAATGCTGGAATATGCCTAGGAATATTTTAATTGAACAATGTGCTGTTGCTGGTATGATGATATTATAATAATGAGTAATTTTAATGGATAGCTTTTCCCCACAGAGTCCGCATCTGATTTCTCCAGTGCCAGCTGCCTTCCGAAATGTTTTTGCCATCAGGGGGCAGAGAGCAGCTCTGCTCTTCACCTCTGTGTGCCCCGTACCATATGTCATGTTGCAGCCAGTATACATTGAGTCGCTGCACCCTATACCCTCAGCACTCTATATGCTTCGGGCATGCTGCTAATTGTTAGCTGTTCTACTGCGTCATGCCTAATACCAATAAGGCCTCAGGCTTCAAGCCCTGCATGGATTGCAAAAGGTCTGTCTCTGACCCCCACAGGATTTGTTATACTGCTCGAGGGAGGAACAAGATGCGCAGGGTTGTACCAAAAGGCCTTAATGAAGCGTGCCAAATAAACTCTTTACCTTTTGTCACCACTCCATCGAAGTTGCTGGGTGTGGAGTAGAGGAAACAGAAAGACTGATCCCCAGAACTGGAAAGACGAGAAGAAGAAATGCCACAGGAGGTCCTGCTCTCTGAACAGTTTTTCGAGCACCATTCTTCATTGAAGAAGAGGTATCAAGATGATCGCTGGGATGAGGACACAGTGATCAAACGTGCTCCGTATCCCACCGTCCCAGAAAAGAATTGTAAGGTTAACCCCCCCCCCCCCATACCACGAGGCAAGGTTTGGCACAGAAAAAGGCTGTGGAGGGAAGCCCGTTGCTGGTTTATACCCTCGGAAGAAAAGAGGCACAGGAAGCAGTGTCTGCAGACACGAGGTCCCAAAGCCGGGAGACCACCAGTAGGTTAGGCGCCCCGTGAGTCGGAGACCGGGAGGTGCAGAACCAATCAGAAGGAAGCATGCAGTGGAGGGGCAGCAGTCTCAGGAAGACGAAACCAGTAGGGAAGGGCTTAGAGAGAAGAGGGGACTGCTTTGCTTTCTGAGAGACCCAGGCAGAGAAGAGCGGAGGACCGGAGGGCGGAAGGTGCAAGGCTCAGGCGAAGAGCTGCACCTGTTGGGAACTGAGCAAAGCAGTTACACGGACGCCTGCGAACGAACACCTAGATGGAGACTGGACCCAGCTGAGAGCCGGGCAGCTTAAGCAAAGAGAGGAGGGGCGGCAGCTCCCTATGGAAGAGCAGCGCAGAACGGTGGAGGTACCGCCGGCAGGGCAGGGAGTCCGAACGAAGCAGGAGACGGCAGTCGTGGAGAGAGACTGGAGCCGCACTACAATGGGGATCTGGATCTGGAGGAGGAGAAAAGGAAGCGGCAGGTCGGTGAGAGGCTCGGGGGAGACAAGAGAGGAAACCGGGAGGAAGAGACAGAGAGGCTGCATACATGGCTTGGTGAGAAGCAGCGTCCCAACTCGTGCCCCCTCAACAGGAACGCAGTAAGCATCCAGGGTAGGGTGTTTGATTCATAAGGCCCCCAAGCCCAGCCGGAAAGTGGAGCAGGAAGGCACACTGAAACCCAGTCCCCCCTAACCCCAGCCAAGGCTTGAAGGACAAGGAAAACCTCAGTGGGGGGTGGCTGGATCAAGGCACCACATCACAAAGGGGCAAAGAAGAGGCAGAAGCCCATATCCCCCCACCCCTCCAGGCTACAACATTTAGCAGAACAAGGTGCTGGGCAGCAAAGAGGCCTGGACCGCTCCAGAGCCCGAGGCTCCAGTGGACCATTCAGCAAGGGGTAGCTGGATCCCCCGAGAGGGAAGAAGTGTGGACACCCCCACCAGGTGGGGTAAAACCACCCACAGAAGGGGAAAAAGGAAGAAAAAGCAGGCTGGGCCCTATGCCTGAATCTCAGGGGCAGCAGGGTTGCGAACAGGACTTATACCAAGGGAGAGGCAAAGGATCAGTAAACCCCCCCCACCCGCTCCGATCGGACATGCGGATACAATCCCAGGAAGAAAGAGCGGTAACGCAAAGATTCATGGAGCAATGCTTTCAAAATATCGGGGATATTATGGCAAGTATGCTGTCATCGCAACTAGAACAAATGAAGCAGGATCTGACCGGGGCAATAAAGGAGGTCAAGAGTGAACTTCACTCTCTGGAGGCAAGAGTAGATACTAACGAAAAAGCCCTGCAGGAGCTGGCTGACCACAATCATAAGGTGGATGAAATAATGGAACATCTGGCCAGGGTCACACACAATCTAGAGAACCAGACCGAAGAGCTTGAAAATAGGTCTAGAAGGACAAATATCAGGATTAAATCTATTCCCGAGTCAGTGGGAGACGCCGATCTGCGACAAACAGTGAAACTTTTATTTGCGTCACTGACAGACTCATCAGACCCGTAGGAAATCCTGACAGACTACATAGGGTTGGGCCAAAGAGGATTGAGCCGGGAGCCAGACCTAGGGATGTCCTGGTGGCTGTTAGGCAGAATCCTGTGCAGTGCCCTTAAGACCACTACACACAATTAAAACTACAGGTGGCAATACAAGTTTTACCTTTGGTACAAGCCTGTACTACTAAGTTATAGTGGTAGCATTAGCAGAGCAGCCAGGCTTATCTCAAGAGTATATGAGCAGTAGCAGAGATTAGACAAAGGGAGCACAATTACTGTGACTCAAGCAAACACTGACTCAAGGTTTCAGTTAAAAAAATATAAGTACATTTATTTTTAAACCATCAGTTATAAACACAACACATCTATTAAACTTTAAACAAAACCACACGTTAAATCTACTACAACTAACCAATTCACTTTGTACAGTAAGTCTCAAGGTAAGTACCCTGTGTTTGAATGAACCAGTGTTATGAACAAAACACGATACTGTGGATACAGTGGCGATCACTTTTTGACAGTTCGGTCTACTAAATAAACGCGTATCCTTGACATGAAATGCTACCGGGGCAAAAACACACTTAGCACCTGAGATACCCAGAGGGAGTTGGAGGCCAAAATCACAGGCAATATTTAGGTTAGGCAGAGTGTATCGAGAAACACTCAGAAACAGGAGTTCAAATGTCAAAGGGTCGGAGCCAGGTTTAGGTCACACCGGAGGCCTGTGCCGAAGATCATACCGTTAGACAATTCACGATTCCGTGTAGCCAAAAAGTACTTGAATATTGTCAATGTTCCGAAGCAAAAGTTATAAGAAGGAGGGAAGACAAGGACGAGCCTTGAGGATGAAGAAAAGAGGTTCACCCAGTTTCCTCGAGTAGAACACAGTACCTTATTTCCACGATTCAACTGGTGCCCTGGCAGTTGTTCCTGTTGGTTTCCCGCAGACCCACGATTCCTGGAGCTTCGTTGTGAAGGAGGACGTCTGAAGGGGGCCTGCAACACACAGGGATGAAGCCAGCAGCAACGACAATGAAAAGGTGTGCTCCTTAAAAACGGGAGAGGCTCAGCAGGTGGCTATCCGGACCACTACAGCAGTGTGCAGCGACGGCGGAGATCTCTGGCTGAAGAAGATGAGCTGGTTATCCCCACCAAGCTCAAGGGAAGAAGACTCCGGACTGGATCTTCTCTTAGTCGTCGAAGGGTAGATAGCTCAGGACTGCAGCAGGGCTTCACCGGGATGGGGTAGTTGCAGCAGCCGTCGTTCTCTCCACTTCTCTTCGGTTCCTTGTAGTTCGAGAGGTGACTCTGCTTTCTAGCCCAAGAGATCTGCCTTTTATGCACAAAACCCCCATTCACACAGCCTGGCTGTCAATCACGCAGCGGGGGACAACCACCTCAGCCAATCATGGCAAAGTGCGACTTGGGTTTCCTAGGATACCCTGTGCAAGGGGTGACTACACCCCTCCCTCACATTCAGCCCACCTAGACACCCAGGCACCTTGAGACGGTGAACAAAGAAGTCGAACCTAGTTTGCCGCACAAAGTAAAACACAAGAAGGACCTTAACAAAAAGAAATGGCGAATAAACCCAACCGGAGCCAAAAGAAAGATGATTTGGTCAAGCGGGTTTATGTTCGAGGCTAATATATTAGCCAAGAACGGTACCACGTTTATCTAATATAATTGCGGTAGAAAAGTTAGGGTAGATACCACTGCCACCAGCCAAGTCTAAATGTTAAAAGAGCGAAACAATGCTCTACGAGGTACAGATAAAAAGGGATACGAGTTAACCCTTTCCAGTACTCCATGGAAGATGGGGTGTACTGGGTCTGTGGTAAAAATGACTATGTAAAGTAAATGGCAACTTTACCTTTCTCTGGGGGACAGTAGTCAGCCCCAGCGAAATGGAGTCAGGGGGGGAGTCTTAAAGACAACCCTGGGTTACTACACTAAAGGTGCGGTGTAACCCATTCAAGAACAGGGGCACTTGGAGTTGTGTGCTCCAGTGCCCAAGATCGCACAATGAGTAACACATAGTCCAAAACACATGTAAGAGTGGAAAAAAAGATGTACACTCTTACCAGGTGGAAAGAATAAACTCCAGAAGTCCAGCAAAGCTGCTGGTGGACTCAATAGGTGATGGAAATTTAGCCCTAGAAGGAGAATTCTCCCTAACACTCGCCACCACCCCCAGACTAAGGGACAGGAGGATTTAACCCACTCCTGGATGGATCTCATACCTCTAGACAGTTACAAACATCCTAGAGAGACCATCAGCATTTTGGTGGTGACTTTCTGCTCTGTGCTCAATGGAAAAATCAAATCCTTGCAGGCAGATTGACCATCTGAGTAACTTTGGGTTTTCCCCTTTCATTTGCATCAGCCATCTCAAGGGTTGGTGGTCAGTCTGAATGATGAAGCTAGATCCATACAAGTATGGTCTAAACCTTTTCAGTGCCCACACAATAGCAAAGCATTCTCTTTCTATTGTTGCCCACCTTGTCTCAGGATCCTTTAACTTCCTGCTGATGAAACAAATGGGGTGTTCCCTACCTTTCTCATCCAGTTGACTAAGGACTGCACCTATACCTACATTAGGAGCATCCGTTTGTACAATGAAGGGTTGGTGATAGACAGGAGCTCTTAGGACTGGAGCTTGACAAAGGGCTTTCTTAAGACCTTCAAAGGCTTGATTGCACTCCTCGTTCCACCTGACCTTTTAAGGAAATTTGGGAGAGGAGATGACATTCAAGGGAGAAGCTATGGTCCCATAGTTCTCTATGAAGTTCCTATAGTACCCAGTAAGACCTCGGAAGGCTCTTACTTGGGTCTGAGTAGTAGGGGTGGCCCAGTTTTGTACAGCTTGTACTTTGCTAGGCAATGGCCTTATTTCACCTCCTCCTACCTCATGCCCAAGGTAGACCACTGAACTCTGACCAATTTGACATTTGCTTGCCTTTATGGTCAGATGGGCCTGTTCCAGAGCCTGCAATACATAACTTACGTGTTCAACATGTTCTTTCCATGTAGGGCTGAACACTGCAATGCCATCCAAGTATGCCATGCAGAAGTCCTCCATCCCATTCAGAACGTGATTGACCATCCTCTGAAATGTAGCAGGTGCATTCTTTAACCCAAAAGGCATACCTTGAATTGGTAGAGGCCATCTGGAGTGGAGAATGCAGTTTTCTCCTTGGCATGGTCTGTCAGGGCTATTTGCCAATAGCCTGATGTTGGGTCAAATGTGCTGAGGTACTTGGCTGCACCAAGTTTGTCCACCAGCTGATCTGTCCTAGGCAAAGGATGGGTATCAGTCGTGGTGACTGCATTTAGAGCTCTATAGTCCATGCAGAATCTCAACTCCTTGGATCCTGCCTTTGGTACAAGCACAACTGGGCTAGACCATGGGCTAGTAGAGGGCTCTATAACACCGAGTTCAAGCATCTTGTTGACCTCATTCCTTATGTGGGATCTGATATTGTCAGACATTCTGTACCCCCTACTTTTGACAGGCAAACAGTCACCAGTGTGTATGTCATGCTGGCCCCAAGGGGTCAAGCCTGGTGAAAGTGAGAACAGGGAGGCAAACTGATTTAACAGTAACTTGCACTCATCCTGCTGAGAGAGATTAACTCCTTCCACTTGCACATCTAAAGGTAAGCCTCTGAGGAGGTCAGGCAGAGGTCCACTCTCCTCCTCCTCCTAAGCTGAAGCTCCTTTGTCAGGTCTAGAGACATAAGCCTTTAAATGGTTGGTGTGAAAGACTCTGGGAGCCTCCTTAGGGTTGCCTAGGTCCACCAGATAGTTCACCTCTCCAAGTTTACCTACAACCTTGAAGGGTCCTATCCATTTGTCCTGCAAGGCCCTTGTTACGCTCACCTGGTTCCCACAGGGGCGTCGATCGGACCCGGACAGCTGCAGTCTCCACCAACGTGATGTGTAGTGAAGAGATGACAGTTTGGACTGGTCCGCCTAATCTTGTCTGCTGGACTCGTGGAAGTATTCTCCTGCAAGTGGAGAAAGGGATTTAGCCACCCGTGGACTTTAGTGATGGCCCCCCAACAGTTCTCGTTCTCCCCACTAATCACCTCCGATATTCCCTTTTGGTAACCTCACCTTATGTTTTTAAATGATGAGCTCTCCATCCTGCATGGCATGCAGGGGCGCGTAGATACCAGCTACTTCACTGGGTTGAAGGTACTGGAGGAGTTCCGGAGGAATATTGACTCCAGTTTTCTATAAAGTTCAAAGAGGTCAATATGTCTGATGTTCACTCTTGTTCCATTCACTCGTTAGGTTGCAGCTGGGTCCAAAAGAATATTGCCTGGAGGCAGCTGATGGCGTTCAGGTAAGAGTCTGTATTACCAAACACTGTCCGGTAAAAGTTGCATGAGTTTAACTTGCTGTTTTCTCTCCCTTTATAGGTGCGGCATAGGAAGATGCAGCGAATTAAAGAATAATACCTCAGGTGGTAAAGCAGGTAAGCCTATGGTTGCAAAGAGATTGTCCTTGTTGGTTTTCTCGGCTCTCCTTGTTATTCCTTTTGTTTTCCCCCCAGGTGCTGGGTTTCGACGAAGAAAATGATGGAGGCAGTGCCAAGTCGAAAGATGCGGTGGACTGATGAGTATACCGCGGCGCTGCTGCTGGCATGCTGAAATAATGTCCTTTCCAGGCTCGGAGATGTGCTGGGTCCGGAATCAGGTAAGGAATCAAATGTCTGTGATCTAACCTCTTCTCCTTTCTTTGCCTTTTGTCTAGGAGCTCCGGATTCGAGGCGGGCGTGGCAGAAGACTGGATGCTGACTTGCAGACACGGTGAGCGTCACACTGCTGGATGCAGAATAACGCAAAGCATGGGCTGCTGTTAGGGCGTGGTTTAAATAGCCTGCAAAGTAGGCCCAGGTAAGAAGATCCCCAGAACCACACCCAAGTGAAAAATAGTCCCTGTAATAAAATAGTCCCATCCAGGCCTCACGTTGGCTTGGACTCATTTGCAGCATGGTCTGCATAAGGTAAGTAAAGTCTATGAGCCTGGCGCCTATGGCGCCAGGACTGATTTCTATGATGAGCCTGGCGCCTAAGGCGCCAGGACTGAATCCAAACAGCCCCCAGCCGGGGCTGTTGGGGTTTTAATGAGTATCTGGATGCCTGCTCCCGGGGCTGATGTACTCGATCCGGATGCCCCGGGGTAGGCATCATGACAGCCCTCTGCCTTGTGGGGACCATAACAAGAACAAGCTGGTCTTGAGTAAACTCAACCATGTTAGCCTTCTCGTCATGCCAATGTTTGACCAGAGCTTGACCAGCCCTCAAGTTATCACTTCCTTCTGCCATCATGTGTGACATTCTCCTCTGGAGACCTATCACATAGTCACTCACTCTGACTGGCTTGGGGAAAGGAACACTCTCCAACCCCTCAATCAGGGCCAATGGACCTCTGACTGGATGGCCATAGAGAAGTTCGAAGGGACTAAATCCTATTCCCTCCTGAGGGACTTCTCTATAAGCAAAGAGAAGGCATGGCAGTAGAAGGTCCCACTTTCTTCTAAGGGGTCCTTCTAAAGCACCTATCATGCTCTTCATAGTTCTGTTAAACCTCTCTACCAGCCCATTGGTTTGTCAGGGGGGAAGTCTTAAAGACAACCCTGGGTTACTACACTAAAGGTGCGGTGTAACCCATACAAGAACAGGGGCACTTGGAGTGGTGTGCTCCAGTGCCCAAGATCACACAATGAGTATCAACACATAGGCCAAAACACATGTAAGAGTGGAAAAAAGATGTATACTCTTACCAGGTGGAAAAAATAAACTCCAGAAATCCAGCAAAGCTGCTGGGGGACTCACTAGGTGAGGGAAATTTAGCCCTAGAAGAGAATTCTCCCTAACAGTGGTGATGCACAAATTTACACAGAAAGAGAAAGTTTTAGCGACAGCTAGAAGATCTGATGAGCTCAAAGTTAACAGGACCACAGTTCAACTATACCAGGACCTATCCCAGACCACACTCACCAAAAGAAGGATTATGCGCCTGATAGTCCAAGAACTGGTGAAGCGAAACATAAGATATAAATGGGCTTATATTCGAACTGGGCAACCGACAAAGGAGAATAACCATGAAGGAGGAGGGCACAGACATGCTGATCAGACATATAGCGAATCGCAAGAACCAGAAAGGGATCAACCAAAAAGGAAGGCTTGGGAGTAGTCAACCCAGGAATCGAAGAAGAAAGCAAGGAAAAAGATGGTCCCACAAGGCCCAAATCTTCCGAAGCAACACACGAATCGGGGGGTGGGGCCAGTAAAACGTGCCAAAAAGTAAAGCTCTCCACGACTTTATGGTACAACACAAGAAGGCCCACCCCAGGGAAGACAGGGGTTTCGGAAGGTGGTAAGGGAGGGAACCAGGTCCGGAAGACGCAAAGAGGCCAAACAAGGAAGGGGAGGGTGCGGAAAACCATTAAGCAATGGCTAAGGAAAGGGCAATAAAAGTAATCTTTCTGAATATAAGGGGGCTCAACTCGCCAGTCAATAGGAAAAGACTGGACCACTATCTAGCTAGGGAAACCCCGAATATAATAGCCCTGCAGGAAACTCACATACAAGAGAAAGACAAACTCAGAATTCGATTGCGAGGTTATGACAGAATACAACAGTCAAATGGCGTTGAAAAACAATCTGGAGCTTAACACAAGAGGGGTGAGTAGGGACAAGGAGGGGAGGTTCATAGCATTAATTCTTGAGTGAGGGGGGAGACGATAACCCTAGCCTCACTCTATGCCCCTAATACGGGACAGAACCACTTTATATAGGCAATGGTGCACAAATTAGAAGGGTTCGCCAAGGGAAACATAATATTAGTAGGAGACTTCAATATTGCGTGGGACCCAGTGAGGGACAGGAGCACAAGAATCTTCCATACCCAAACCAAGCCCTCGGAGGAACTCCAGGGGAAAATGGACAGCTTTTCGCTAGTAGACATCTGGAGGGAAATGAAAGGGGACACCAGGGGGTACACATTCTATTCCCATGTCCACAGATCAGTGTCAAGGATATACTATATATGGGTCTCACTCCTACTGTTGGGGAGAATAAAGGAGGTAGAAGTGGGAGCCATTACCCTATCAGACCATACCCCAATCACACTTTCACTCACAATTTCCAAACAACTAGCAGGGCTCTGGAGGTGGAGGTATCAGGCATATATCTTTAAGGATGAAATCCTGGAGCATGAACTAAGGGAGGGGATAGATCTGTACTTTCATATAAATGAGACCCAAGAAATAGACCCCTGAGTGATCTGGGATGCTTTGAAGGCTACTATCAGAGGGAAGATAACAGCGATTAACGCAAGAAGAGAGAGATAGATTAGGCAGACAGAAATACATCTGGAGGACAAACTGAAGGCACTCACCCACACAAATGGCAGCCAAACCCTCAGGGGAAGTAAAGAAGGAATTCAGAGCGATTAGTGATCAACTGGAAACGCTGCAAACAAGCTGGGTAGAGAGGTCGCTGATGTACCGCAAACAGAAATACTATATTAAAGTAAATAAAGCGGACAGATTACTGTCCAGAATACTCTGAAAGGAAGAAAAAGAGAGAACCATACTAAAAATAAAAACGCAGAGGGGGATAAGCGTACTAACATTAGGTCCATCAAGAGGGAATTTACACACTTTTTTGGGAATGTCTATAAATCAGAGGTACAACATGAGGGGAGCCAGCAGGAATATTTCGAGAAGTGTAATCTACCTAAGATAATGCCCCAGGAAAGGGAGGAGTTAGAGAAAGGGATAACAACAGAGGAGGTGCTTAGAGCAATCACTGTGCTCCCCCCAATAAAGCCCCGGGACTAGACGGCTTCACAGCTGAATTTTATAAAAACCTACCAGGAGATCCTTGCCCCATGGCTGACCGCTTTGTTCAACACATTTGGAATGGGGGGGGGAGGGGGGATAACATCCTCAATGAAGGAGGCAAAAGTGATATTGTTGCCAAAACCAGGGAAATATCATACAATATGGGCTCATATAGACCAATTACGCTTATTAATTTGGACGCCAAAATATACACTAAGATCCTGGCATCCCGATTAGACACCCTTCTCCCCGGCCTGATAGACCTCGATCAGACGGGCTTTATAGCCGGGAGACAAACTCACGATAACACAGGAAGAATCGCTCATATTATAGAGAAGGTCAATAAATCATGTGCGATGGCCCTAGTGCTGGCGTTAGACGCCGAAAAAGCCTTGGATAGGGTGGAATGGGTGTTTCTCTTTCTCACCATGTGTACAATTTGGTTCGGGGAGACCTTTATAGCAAAGATTGCAACCAACTACCAAAACCCATCTCTGCGTCTACTCATAAATGGAGAACTCTCAGAGCCGGTGGCGGTATTTAGGAGTACAAAGCAGGGCTGTCTCCTTTCCCCGCTATTATATGCGATACATCTAGACCCTCTCCTGAGTATGATTAGGTACACCCATGAAATACACAGGGTCCCATTTGGGGAGGATGCATAAAGTCACAGCATTCGCGGACAATATGCTGCTGACAATAACCAACCCAGAACAGTCCCTAAAGGCAGTGGACAGTGTCCTCGCCCAGTTCGGGAAGGTAGATGGGCTGAAAATAAACAAGGGCAAGTCAGAGGTACTGAGTTTGCAGATGTCACCACAAAGCGAAAGGGAGATTAGACCTAGAACACCCTACAGGTGGGCCCCCAAAAAGCTAAAATATTTAGGAATATAAAACTATAGATCAGCTATTTGAAGCGAACTAACCACCTCTATTGGAAACCATCAAACATATGCTACACAGAGGGAGTCCCCTCTCTGTATACTGGCTGAGCAGGATAAGCGCCATAAAAATGGCGGTGATGCTGAAGATTTTATATACGTTCATGGCAATCCCAGCAAGAGTCCCTATGGCATTCTTTCGAGCTATACGCACACACACATAGGCTTATATATGGGCGCAGAAGAAACTGAGAATCTCATACAGGGTGATGCTGCACCCTTGGCGCAAAGGGGTACTGGGAGTACTAGACCCTATTGCATACTATCGAGCGGCCCAAATTAGTATATTGAGGATTGATCAAACGAGGACAGAGGGAAAAAGTGGAGGGACATGGATAGAGTGGTGGTGGGGGATGTTAGGCAGAATTATATGCAGTACCCTTTGGGAACACTACACACAATTAAGCCTACAAGTGACAGTGCAATTTCACCTTTAGGACAAGCCTGTACCACACAGTTATAGTGGTAGTAGTAGCGGAGCAGCCAGACTTATCTCAAGAGTAAGTAAGCAGTACAAGTGATTACATATGGGACAGCAATTACTATGGTTCAGGCAAACACTGACTCAAGGTTTCTAAGTAAAAGAATATATATTTATTTACTCAACAGTTGTATAATATTTCACTATTATAAGCAAGTTAAAAATCACAATCAAAAATACACCAAACCACTTCCCTTAAATTCCAGACAAGTTAGGCTCACAAAATGAAGTGGGAGCAAAATGGCACTGCAGCAATTTAAAAGGGAGGGAAAGACAACGTTATAAGAAAATAGGCAAATCAACAGGTAAGTAAGCAGGGCAACTGAACAAGAGAGACTACAAAGGTAAAATCAGATAGAAAAGGCTTAGGGCCAAAGTCAACGGTTTAAAAAGTCTTTTGCTCAAGATAATAGGTTCAATGCAGTTCGCGGTAAACTTTGTGGCACAGATTCTGGACGAGGTTGGTCGGTAGAAAAGTTAGGTAAAAGAGAAGAGAAGGACAAGCCTTCGGATTTGAGAAAGATTTCAAACACTTACACCGTGGCTGAGCGAAACGCACAACCAGATTTGAACAGTACCTTAAAACTGAGAAGGAGCTGTAGCTGAGGTGGACGTTCCCGGTGGTTCCTGCAGGCTCACGGTTCCTGAAGCGACTGTCGAACTGACACGAAGTAGGAAGACTGGAGGGCCCTGCGCCACCCAGGGAAGAAGCCAGCAGCAGAGCAAAACAACGAATAAAAGGTGCGCTCCTTAAAACCCAAGCAGGGTCCGACCTTCCTGGCTATCCGGCCCACTGTAGCTCTATACAGCAAATTCGACTAGAGTAGGGGTCCTGGCTTGCAGTTTTGGCGAACCGGTTGGTCCCCCTAGCTCAAGGGAAGAAGTTTCCTTGAGGATCTTCTCTGTCGTTGGATTTGGAGATTCGGACCTGCAGCAGGGCTTCACCGGGCAGTTCAGTCGTTGTAGGGGTCCTCATCTTCCAGTTCCTCATTGGTTCTTTCGTTCCAGTGGCGACTCTGCTCTTCCAGTACCTGAGACCTGCTTTTTATGCAGTTTTCTGCCATTCATACAGCCTGGCTGTCAATCACACAGCAGGGTAGCTGGCCTGGCAAGGCCAGTCCCCTTAGCCAATCAGACAAGAGTGTGACTTGCGTTGCTAAGGCAACCCATGGCAGGGGTCCGAAGATCCCTCCCTCACATCCTGCCCCTCTAGACTATCAGGTGCCTTAAGGAGGGCTTCTGTGCAGAAGCCCGCGAAAAGACAGCGAACAAAGGAATCATCCCCGGTTTGGCATGCAGAGTAAAACATGAGAAAGACTTTAACAAAAAGAAATGGCGAATAAACCCAGCCGGAACCAAAATAAAATGTATTTGGTCAAGCGGGTTTATGTTCGATGCTACTATAATAGCCTAAAACAATACCACGTTTATATAATATAATCGCGGTAGAAAAGTTTGGGTAGATACCACTGCCACCAGCCAAGTCTTAAAGTTAAGGGAGCAAAACAAGGCTCCAAAAGGCACAGACAAAAAGGGATAAGAGTTAACCCTTTCCAGTACTCCATGTAAGATGGGGTGTAATGGGTCTGCAATTTAAAATGACTATATAAAGTTAATGGCAACTTTACCTGTTTCTGGGGGACAGTAGTGAGCCCCAGAAAAATTGAGTCAGGGGGAAGTCTTAAAGACAACCATGTGTCACTGCACTGAAGGTGCTGTGTAACACACAAAAAAAGTGGTGTTCATGGAGTAGGTGAGGCCGCAGTTGCCCAAGATCACACAGAAAGTAAAAACACACACAGCAAAACACATGTAAGAGTGGGAAAAAGGCTCACACTCTTACCAGGTGAAAAAATAAACCCTAGAAATCCAGCAAAGCTGCTGAGGGACTCATTAGGTAAGGGGAATCAGCCATTTATTGAGAATTCTCCCTAACAGGGGAGGATATAGAGGGGGTTCTGTGGCTGTCCCGGGAGGACAGACCGCAAAACATGTACTGCAGTGACATCAAAGCCCTGGTGGGGCAAACGTTGGACTATCTGGTAAAGCGATCTAAGATAACCACGTTCCCTTCACACCGATTTCAGGCACCCACAGTTCTCGCCAGGGTGGGACAGGAGGGACTTTATAAAGTGGCAGGATGGGGGATGTACAAAGATGAGGTATTTTTTCGAAGGAGAAGAGATCAAACCCTTCCTCCAATATAAAAGTGACTTTGGGCTAGAGGAAAGGGAGCGATTTTGCTATGCCCACTGAGACACCGGGCCCTAAACCCTAAGATAAGACAGGTGGCGACGCAAGAGTTAACCCCTTTTGAGAAATGTGTGACCTCCAACTCCGGGGAAAAGCATCTGGTGGGGGACATCTATAGACTGATTAAAGAGGGGGAGGAATCCGGGGTGAGAATGTTTATGATTAACTGGGAGAAGGAAGCAGAGAGAGAGAGAGATAGATATGGACCAGTGGAATAATCTATGGGCGGTCATTCCTAGGCTGGCACAATCGCTGCAAATTCAAGAGATCTGGATTAAAATGATGCACCAATGGCACCTCACCAGCAGTAGACTGTCAAAAATATACCGGACATCAACCAGGTTGTGTTGGAGGGGATGCAGAGAGGAAGGAACCTGGGAGCACATATGGTGGCAAGGTCCAGTAGTAGAACAATATTGGGAAATTATCCAAGAAGCTATTAGGGGCATTTTAGGGACAGAGAAGACTCCAAATAAGGGGCTGTTTATAAAGGGCCTGGACCGAGAGCTTGACATGTTAACAACGAGGGTGCAGAGGAAAATGGACGTGATTCTGGTAATGGCATGTGCCCTACTAGTAGCCAGTAAATGGAAAGCAAAAGAGGCATCCTCAGAACACGAATGGGTGGGCATAATATGGACCCTGATAGCCATGGAAAAAGTAACATGTGCAATCAGGTGAGAGCACCAGAAATTCCTTATGGACTGGGACATGGTATTACAATTCCTAATGAAAGACTCAAGGAAAGCATGGTGTCCAAGGAGGATGCAACTTTTGGGCCTGGTTGAGGGCCGTCACATTCAGGAGACTAAGAGGAGACTCCGTAGGACCCTCCGTGGAGAGGAAGGATAAGGACATTTGGCAAGATTCACCGGAAAAGGTGGAAGGGAATGCTAAGGACCTGGGAAGAAGGGGGAGGGAGAATTAGGAGGGGGGTGGGGGAGCGTTTTCTGTTACATAATATGTTTAAAAATGCCAATAAAAATGAATATGAAAAAATATATATTTGTAGCCCATATGAAAACACTACTGTTATGTATTATAATTCTCCATCCAGTACTTACTCAGAGGTTGAGCACAGTCAAATCAATAAAAGTCCAGGATGTTTGCATGTTTTTCCTGAATCTATTGAGATGAGGAAGAGCACTCAAGGAAGCATACCGAGTGTTCTAAGTACTGAGACGAGGAGGCCACTAGGAAGGATGAAGATGGGCCAAATGAAACAGGGGAAGTGCTGTGATCCTACGCTGTGGACAGCTCAGCCTTTTTGTATTAAAAGAGATAAAGGACTATCTGAAGGGGGAAGCACCAGATGTGACGCCTGGAGAGCCCGGGAGATTCGAAATGGGCTAAAGGACGTAATGCTGGGGAAGCTGACCAGTACCGCTGAGGATGTTGGGGGTAAACTGAGCATGGTCTTACCGCAGAAGATCGAAGTTGGAATACTGTGGCGCAACCTTGTGGAGGTGGACCGGCTGGTCCAAGAACGGCACTGATACTGTTTAGCTGCAGAGGGGCCCGCAGAGTCGCCATGGGACGCGAGAGAGTGATTAAAGCAAAAGAGGCTGGCACGATGATCCATTACCACTGGAAGAACCAGTGATGTGTCCCGCTTCACAGATAGGTAACGGGGAACACTGGAGACCTGGTAAGGGAGTGGGAACAACCAAGAGCAACATCCACAGCGATCTTCCTCGTTCCAGTCGTCAAGTTGAAGGTACGGAAAAGGGAGAGTGTCTGGGGAGTAATCTCCTTTGTATCAGTGATAAATACAGAAATACTATAAGTCTGGGAATCCTCGGGAGTAATCTCCCTCGTCCCTGTGATTACCAACAAAGTGCCAGAAGAGTGAATACAAATAAGAAGGATCTCCCTTGTCTCAGAGAGGGTGGTGAATGTAAAACCAGTGTGAGAAGCCACGAGAGTGATCTCCCTTTTCAGGGAGACTACAATAATAGAAATTTGAATGTCAAATACTCTGGGAGTGATTTCCTTCATCATTGTGACTGTGATATAAGAGAGAGGGTCATAAGAAGCAGTCAGATTGGCCTTCTTGGTTTAAGAGTCAGAAGGAAGAAGATTATTAGGATTGGTTATTCTAATCCCAGTGGCCCTGTGAATCTCAGTTCTTGTTTGAGAGACATTAAAGTTCAGAAAGGTGAAAGAACTAAGTCTCCTCAGTGGGGGAGAAACCAGGAAAAAGAGGAGCTTAAGTTCACCCTAAAATGAGTTTGGAAGGACCTCCAAGGGCTCTTGAAAAGAAAGTATTGTTTGATCTTGAAGAATGCCTACATTGACCCATGAGAAGGGAGTCATTCTCATGGTTGGTAAATCAGACACAAAAGCAACATACAGAATCGACCCTAAAAGGAGGTTCAAGACCATAAACCAGAAGCGTGTTGTTTATGTTGTTTTATCATCAGTGCAGTAGATACTGTCCTCACAGTTGAAACTTGATGAACCAGGAGAATGGAGTCACCCTCCCGGTCCTTCGTTTGAACTATTCTTTAGTTATTTGTCACATGATTGTGGTGCACTATTTCAGTAGGAGGGTATCCTTCTCCTAACCTTTCTTTCCTAGCTATTCCTTTCATTTAGTGGTACGGACAGAAGAGGATTTTGGGACAGAGGACAGTTATTTTGATTGGAAATTCATCCTGACGACGAGCACCCAGGTATCTTTGCTTTAGATAGGGATTCCCCTTTAGAGCTAGGAAAGGGTGTTGTTTTTTTGTTGTTTAAAATAATAGCCAAAATGACACCTTTGTGTCCGACTCCTTCTTCTGACTTACCACACTGCCCACTAGATTCATCTGGAGCATGATCGACAGGAGCTCTCAAGCTGATCTCGATAAGGTATATGAAGCACCCCTCAACATATTCACGTCAACACTCAGAGCTGTGTTAAAGTCACCACGCTAAATAATCATATCTAAGAAGTTTATCACATTTCTTGTAAGCCAGCAAGGTAAATAAAAAATCTTTTATCAGCGTGAAGTTATGCACTCCCTGCAACCCTCCCACCAGCCACAACGGTCCTTGATCATCCTGTTGTACCATGTGGACCTTAAGATTAATGGATTTATTAATGTTATTAATGACTATGGCAGCTCCATCTCCCAGCAAAGGAACTGCAGCTACCTGAAGACAGATGCATTTCTTGAAGCAAGGCAATATTAAATCGATGCCTCTCCATGTAGGGTAATATTTTCTGAACCTTTCTCAGAGTATTAAGGCCCTGGACGTATCAGGACATCACCTTGACAAAGTGCTCCACATCCCCTTATCAGCAGTCCTATATACATGTTTATACATCTCTGGGCTCTCTGCAGTAAGTGAACACAAACCTCCCTCCACATCAGCTCCTCTGCCCCCCAACATATAAACCATGTGGATCCCATAACCATAAAGAGCAGCTTTGTGCTACACACCGCTCCCACCTGCAGCACAATCTGAGGATATACAGACACCCAACCTGGCCAAGGGAAGCTGATGGTAACATAAAAAACATTCCAGAACATTGAAAAACAACTGAAACCCAGCTTAAAAAGAGGGGTACCCCAAACATCAACCTGCACATTCCAACAGTAGCTGTCACTTCCCTGAGCGAGGGGAGTGCCCCCTGCCAGCAAGTAAACTCTGGGCATCCTGCTGGGTACACCCAAGTTTAAGCCATCAAGGTACTCAAGCGCCACCTCTGCCGTGAGGAAGCAATGTGCCTTGCAACCTTGTACAACCCGCAACCCGGCCATTTACTCCTTTCCATACTGATTCTATCTCTCTCTGCTTCTTTTTCACATTGAGGGAGGATTTTCAAGCTGAATGGACTGATGTAATGAAGTCTAGAAAGAAAGACATTGTATCTCCCCAAAACACCAGATCCTTTTGCTTGCTTGCCATTTGGAGGAGCACGTCCCTGTCATGATAGTTCAAAAGTCTTGCAATGATGGAGCAGGAAATCCTCCCCAGTGCAGTTCTTGAAGCCAAGACCCAGTGCTCGCTCTCATAGGGGGGAATAGTTGCGCTGCATCAAACAGCTCTTTAATCATGGTTTTGACAAGTCTCAACACTGGATATGTCAGATGTTTGCAAAACCCTGAGGATGTGTAGATTGTTCCTCCTCAAAAAACCCTCAAGATTCTCATTCTTAGCCCCAATGACCTTAAGCAGCATGGCCATTCTTTTTACTTCCTCCTCAGTGGATGCCGAGACATCTTTGACTGAAGAGATTTTGGCCTCTGCTTCATCTAGTGCCTTTTGTGTATTTGCACCTCCATAATGGCCACTGTTTTCCTTAAGCACTGAGTGCTCAGCTGCTTGCCCCACCTTTGATCAGATTGGCTTTCCAGCTTTACTTCAGGCCAATCAGGAGCCGGCAGGCAAAATCCGGCCCGTCACAAAGGCCCACCAACTAGGCCCCTGCCCGGCTGCCTTCGTGCACATTCATCACCACCATCTGAGGAAACAACTTGATGCATCGTGCAGGCAGCAGAGGGAGAGGAATCATCACCCTGCTGTGAAGATAAGCCCTGAAGGGCTTTGGGGTTCATTTCTCGCATTTGGATCATGTGTGCAGGCGGGCGCTCTAAATATTTATTTGTGCACTACTGGGTCTTACTTCTGTGCAGCTACGCTCCCCTCCACCCCCAGGATCGAGTGCCTGGTGTGGCTGTGCTTTTGCCCAGTGGTCCAAGCAATGCTTTTTGTGTATTTGCACCGTCATCGTGGCCGCCATTCTCTTTGAGCACTGAGTGCCCAGCTGCCTGCCCCACCTTTGATCTGATTGGCCTTCCAGCTTTACTTCAGGCCAATCAGGAGCTGGCTGGTGAAAGCCAGCCCTCAACACAAAAGCCCATCAACTAAGGCCCCTGTCTGGCACTGGACGGAGCCTCCTCCCATGCTGCATTCAGATTGAACGTTCAGTTCCCTTGCATTTTGGAACTATGAAAAATGTGCATCTCATCTGCACCGGTAAGCTCACTGGACCACCTGCCCCTGGCCCACAACCCTCTATGTGGTTGCCTGCTATCTCCTGCCTCCCTTGTCTCACAGCCTGACAGCAAAGTGTATATTCCTCTCACTTGAAATGTGTATCTCCTGTACATCTCACTTTTACCTGCTTTCTGCTGCCTGCTAGTGCTAACCCTTATTTCCTCCTTAAGAGCGCCTCAACCATCTTACCCCCCGTTTTGTGCTGTTTTAGCACTCTTTGGCAAATTCAAATCTAGGTGTGCTTTTTAAATTGTTGCATCCTCCATTGTGTGCTGTATTAGTGCCTTTTGGGAAAATTCAAATCTAGAAGGATCTTCCAATCAGTGCATGGACCGCCTTCTCTGCACACCCCCTCCACTGCAACCTCCCTGGCTGCTAGGCCACCTGGTGAGTTCCCATGCACTATACAGCTCCCTTTCTTATCTCTCCCTCTCTCCCCTACTACTCCCATGACACTCCCCATATCTCCTATCTATTCCAACTGCTATTCTATCACTTATCCTCCCTCTCTCACAAAGTCTAGAAGAAACAAACTGAAATAAAGCTCTCCTGGACTCCCAACACAGGCTTTCCCATCGCTGACACGTCAACACCACTTCCAGACTGACTTTCACAGACATTGTCCTCACTGTCCCCTCCCCTGATCTATGGACCCCCCATCTGGTCTGCACTCTTTCTCCTTTCTCCTCCTCACCCATCAATGTTGACACTAGGTGGGAAGTCCTCCTTGCTTACTTCTCATCCTCTGGGAGCATCATTAATGTCTATCACAATGACACCATCATGGCTCATGTTACCTGCTCTACTCCTTCTCGAACGGCGCCTGCCTTCTCTCATAATCTTCCTCTTTTCTCCTGTCACCCCTTCTTCCCCTCCCCTCACTTCTCCCCCACCACTGATGGGAGTACCACACCCTTGTACACCCTCTCAGAAAACATTCATAGGTGGTAACCAGCTTCACTTAGGTACTCTGAATGCTCGCTCTGCTGTCAAACACTCTTCAGATATCTGTCTCCTTCTCGAAGACCTTGACTTGAACATCCTCGCTCTCACCGAGACGTGTTCAATGCCAGCTCTGTCACTGCCCTTGACACTCTCCGTCCTGAGGTCTACAAAATCCTCTCCATACCCAGACCCAACAGGACTGGAGGTGGAGTGGCCCTGATATTCCCTGAGTGGGCCCCTGCCTCCATCAGTCCTACTCATTCTTACTCCTCCTTTGAATGCCTCATCTGTAGGCTGGGGGTTTCCCCCGCTTTCTCTCTCATCCTCGCCACTATCTACAGACACCCTGACCCTTTCTCCCTCTTCCTCTCTGAATGGGCCGACCTCGCCTCATCTCTTTCAACCTCTTCTTCCAAACCCCTCCTCCTTGGTGACTTCAACATCCACCTCCTCGCTCTTGAAACATCCACCTCTCGGTTCAGGGTCCTCTGTGACTCCCTGTCTCTCACTATTCTTCCTTCCTCACTCTGCTGGCCACACTCTTGATGCCCTCATCGCAGGTGACATCCCTATCTCTAATCTGGTCACCACCTCCCTCTCTTGGTCTGACCACTCTCTCCTTTCCTCCTATCTGCTACCCCTTGGCCCTCTATCCGAGCCACCCCCTGCACTGCCAGCCTCCTTCACTGTCATCGACCCATGTAGCAAGTGGCAGCTGCTGATTTTGCCTCCACCTTCATCCCCCCTCGCTCCCTCACTCCTGCCATGAGGATCTGTCTAAAACCTGCCACCAAGAACAACAGCTGGTACGATTCCGATCTAGCATCTCTGAAACGCAAATGCAGAGTTGCTGAACGGAAGTGGCAGACCTTGGGATCATCCTCTGACAAACTGGCCTTCCGCCTGGTACAAAAGCAATATTGCCTCGGTATCCGCTCCAAAAAGCGAGCCCACATCCAAGCCCGCATCACTGGAGCCTCTAACAACGCGGCTGAACTTTTCAAAATCTGCAAGGAACATGCCAAGGAACTTGCCAACCCACTTGCAGTCTCCACCTCTCTCCTTCCTTCCCAGGCCCTCTGCACTGTCTTAGCATCCCACTTCACAACCAAAACTCAGGACATCCTGTCCTTACTCTCCTCCACCCCCATCTCCTCTCCCTCTCCTACTCCTGTGCCTCCCTTAGCACCCATTCTCGTAACCCACCTCCCTCTACTCCCTCCTGTACAAAACACTAGACGAGGTCTCTAAAGTGATATGCTCTGTTAAGATATTGGCTGGCATCTGGCTCAGCGCCCCTCAGCGTTCCTTCCCCAGCTAAAGTCTGCATTGGGGGGGGGGGGGTTGTTGATCGCACGTGAAAGCGATTTGGAGACCCTTTCGGCCAATCCAATGAAGGTGAAAGATTTAATGAAACGTACAGACTGGATTGACACAATTGACACCATGCAGCAGTTGACACTGGCTAAATCATTTTCTCTCTATGATCAAAAAGTGGGCTACTTGCCAGGATATCTGAGACAATCCACTAGCTTGAGGGTGAGGTGTGCCTGTATGAATTAACCTTCTCCACACATTGCACAAAACGGAATTTAGCTTTGTGCATTTTATATCCTGCACCCTAATTTCACTGCATTTGTGCCTTTTCCTTGAAAACTGAATTTAGCTCTATATATTTTACATCCTCTACCCTAATTTCATTGCATTTGTGCCTTTTCCATCTTGCGCTCAAATATGCATTACTTTTTGTTCCCCCTTTGTTACTACTAGGCCACCTTTGAGATTAGGCCAGAACTGTGCAGTGCAGTCAGCCTTCTCCTTTCAACTTTCTTCTGCCACTCTAATGCACTCACCATCTCTCCTATCTTCTCTAATTGCTACTCTTATCTCCTACCCCCCTCTCTCACTAAGTCTAGAATGAAAAAGCACAAAAAAGACATCCTGAGTGCAAACCCTGGTCTTCCCATCCCAGACACCTATGTCAGCGCAACCTCCAGAGAGGTCTTCACGGATATCCTTTTCTCTGTCCCCTCTCCGGCTCTATGGACTCTTCATCTCATCTCTACTCTTTCCGCTTTTACTTCCTCTCGCGTTAACAGTGGCACCAAGTGGAAAATCCTCCTGCCACCCAACTCTATTCTTCCTTTGAGAGCCTGGTTTGCAAGTTGGTCATCTCTCCCTCCTCCACTCTGACCATTGCTACTATTTACCGGCCTCCAGGTGTTACCACCCTGTTCCTCTCTGAATGGGCTGATTTCTGCTCCTCCTTACTTTCAACCACCTCCAAAATCCTCCACTTGGGTAACTGCGACATCCAATTGGACTCCCCTGCCTCAGCATCCACTATTTTCATTGACCTCTGCACCTCTTTCCCTCTCCATTCTCCCCTCCGGCCCAACCCACTCAGCTGGACACACCTTAGATGCTATCATCCACTCAGACCTCTCACTCACTCCACCTCTGGTCACCCCTCTCTCTTGATCAGACCATTCGCTCATCTCCTCCCGCCTGGGTCCCTTTGGCCCTCCTACCGCACACTCAAAAGCCCTGCCAACCTCATTCTCGAACATTTGCCTGATGAAACGAATGTCAGCTGCTGCCTTTGTTTCTACCTTCATGCCCCCTTCCGCCCCTATCTCAGGCTCTACCACCAAATCTGATCTCAGCAATCTTCACTCAGCTATCACCAATAATCTTGACATCCTTGCCCCAGTCATGAAGATCCACCTTAAAACTGCCTCTAAGCGTAACATCTGGTATGACTCCGAACTTGCAGCACTGAAACGAAAGTGCAGAGCAGCGGAACGGAAGTGGCAAACCTCAGGTTCACCCTCTGACAAACTGGCCTGCCGCCTATCCAAAGGCAATACAGACTCTCCGCCCTTGCCAAGAAAAGGGCCACTTTCAGGCACGTGTATCTGGTGCATCCAATAACATGGCAGAACTTTTCTAAATCTGCAGGGAGATAGCCAACCCTTCCACAGTCTCCTCCCCTCTTCTTTCCCAGGCCCTCTGCAACACACTAGCCACACAATTTGCCTCCAAAACTCAGGACTTCCTGAACACCTTTGTTACTCACCCCCCAAACCCATCCCACACCCCCTTGCCTCCCTTGACCACTCACCCTCCTCCTTCCGACTTCTCCTCCTTCACCCCTGTCACACCTGAAGAAGTTACCAGAGTTGTCCGCTCTATGAAGGCTTCTTCCAAGCAGGTGCCCCCCTGCTCGTCCAGAACCATCAAGGACAACATTGGCTCTCTTGCCCCTGCACTCGCTGATTTCTGCAACCACTCTTTCGCCACTGTTTTTTTCCCCTCTTTCTCAACCACCCCCTTGTGCTCCCGCTCCTGTAAAAACCTTCAGCAGACCCTGCATGTCCGTCCAACTACCGCCCTATTTCAATCACCCCCTTCCTTGGGAAACTGCTGGAGAAGCTGGCCCTGCCCCAACTCAACTTTCACACTGAACTTGTCGATGGTCTCCATGATCATCAATCTGGATTCCGAGCATCCAGAGACACAAAACTGCTCTTTTGAACACCTGTGAAGAACTGCTTGCATCCCTGGACTCCAACTCCCCAGCTGTCCTCATCCTACTTGATGTCTCCTCTGCCTTCGACACTGTCAACCTATCCATCCTCATACAAAGGCTCCACGATACCCTTGGTATCTCGGAACAGGCATGGGAATGGCTGACCTCTTTCCTAACTGACCGCTCTTCCCAAGTCATCTTGGGCACCTTCTCCTCTCCTACTTCCTTCTCCACCTGTGGTGTCCCACAGGGATCTAACCTCTCTCCCTGGCTCTTTAACATATATCTTGTTCAGCTGGCACTCTTCAGCTCCTCCTTCTCCCCCAACTTCCAGTGTTATGCAGAAGACACTCAACTCTTTTTCCGACTTCCTGCTGACTCACTCGCACCTTCCTTCACCCCTGACTGTCTATCTGCCATACAGGCTTGGTGCACTTCCAACGAAATCCGCCTCAATGCCAGCAAAACTGAGATCCTTCCGATTGGGACGCCTGCTCCCCCTTCTTCCCTTCTCTCTGGACTCCCACCTTGAGCTCTCCCCTGCTCCTTCTTCTGAAGTCAGAAACCCTGGAGTCATCTTTGACTCCTCTCTCTCCTTCCTCCCTCACACGCAGGACATTGCTAAGTAGCTCCACTTTCAACTCTTCCTTCTCAAAGGAATTCTCCCTTTTCTCACTTCCCCCCAGAAACTCAATGTTTCCCGAGCCATGTTTCTCTCTACGCTTGACTATTGTAACAGCCTCCTCCTCCTCAATCTACCTTTTTCCACTCTACGGCCCTTCAGCTAATCCAGAATAGAGCAGTGAGACTTATCCTTGGCCTTAAGCCAAGGGACCGCATCTCTCCTGTCCTAAAAAGTCTCAACTGGCTCCCGGTCGCTGCACAGATCAAATACAAATCCCTCTGCATCATCCACAAAGCTGTTTGGGGCCAGGGACTACACTATCTGCAACTTTCTCTTACAAAATACTCTAATTCTAGACCTCTACGTTCCCCTGGCACCAACTCCCTGTGTGTAAAGCGTTTTGCTAAACAGAGAGCAGGAGGTGGTTCGCTTTCCTCAGCTGGATCCCTCCTATGGAACAGCCTCCCCCTCCATCTTAAGCAGGACCTTCTTAAGTTCCCAAAGCACCGTGAGACTTTCCTCTTTTCCTCCTCCTCTCCTTCTTCCCTTCTCTGCTAATCTCACAGTTGCTGTGATTAGTGTCTTGGATCCTTATGCATCCTCAGGCCTCTGACCACTCACACCCAATACCCTAGCTTCTGTCTACCTTCAGCACTTACCTCGGCACACCCTCCGCACTGGAGACTCACACCTTTCCACCCAACGTGGCTGAAATGGCTGCATAGCACTTATCATACCTTGCACTTCATCTGTGGCTCACCTTCGAGCGCGAACACCCTAGCACCTACCCCACTGCCCTCTTCCTTGCTGTACTTGCATGTTCGGAATACTCACAAGGCATTGTAGGTTCAGTCTTCCCTTCCACCACTGTATTTATTTGTATATTTAATTTTATTGCAATCCCATGTTCCCTCCCCGTTGCCCTGTGGGCGCTTTGAAACTGAATTTATTTGCTGTATAAGCACCTAACAAGCAAACAATAAACTAAACTAAACACAGGGTAAGTATTATTCAATCATGCTAAATCTCAAGATATCCAAAGAAGGTGTCCGCAATGTTTGGCCCCGGGCCTTCAGACCCTCAGACATATCTTGACAGAGTGCAAGGACACATGGGATCTGAGGGTAAGATTCCTGGGCCAATTCGTGGGAAAGGAAGAGCAGCTGTTGTCAGCAATGTTCTGGGAGCGGTTGATAGCTGGCGATGAGATTTTATTACCGACCCAATTGTATCTCCTCCAAGCCATTGGCCTTCTGTATATTGGCTAGATAGGATGGATATTTTTTGTCTCTTCCTTCATTTCTTTTCTCATTTTATCCTTCTTTGTATAGAAATTGTGTAAATTGTATTTGAATTTTATTGAAATGTTTGTTTTTTTAAAACGTTTTTTATCTATTACCTTTTGTATGTGTATTGTTATGTGTGAAAAGCTCTATGCTCTATGAAGGCCTCCTCAAAACCGTGCTCTCCTGCTCCTCCATAATCAATAAGGACAACATCTACTCTCGCACCATAGCCCTTGCAGACCTCTGTAACTACTCCTTCTCCACTGGCTCTTTCCCTCTATCCCTCAAGCACGCCCTTGTGCACCCTCTCTTAAAAAAGCCTTTTGCTGACCCATTCTGCCTGGCTAACTATCGCCCTATCTCTATTACCCCTTTCCTGGGTAAACTCTTGCAAAAGTTGGTCCTCCCCCAGCTGACCCGCCAAACTGATCTTGTTCGCTTCCTTCATGACCACCAATCTGGATACCGGGCCTCCAGAGGCACGGAAACTGCTCTCCTGAACACCTGTGAAATCTTGCTCGCAAATCTCAACTCTAACTCTCTTGCTGTTCTCATTCTCCTCGATCTCTACTATGCCTTTTGACACGGTCAACCATTCTATCCTCATAAAACGACACTGTGACACCCTCGGCATTACTGACCGGGCACTGGACTGGCTGACATCCTTCCTCACTAACCACCCTTCCGAGCTACAATTGGGCCCTTTCCCTCCTCCACCACCACCCTCTCTAACTGCGGTGTACCCCCACGGCTCTATCCTATCGTCTTGGCTCTTCAATATCTATCTCACCCCTCTTACTCATATGATCTCCTCCTTCTATCCTCATTTCCAGTGTTAAGCTGATGAGACACAGCTTTCCTTCAAACTTCCCTCTACTTCCTCATCTTCTTCCTCTCTCATCTGGACTGTATGTCCGCCATTCAGGCATGGTGTTCAGTGAACAATCTCTGTCTCAATGCCAGTAACACGTAGATCCTCCTCATCAGGACACCTGTGCCCTCTTCTTCTCCTACCCTTCGGCCATCCTTCCTGGGCCCTCTACCCTACCATCTTGTGAGGCCCAAAACATCGGAGTCATCTATTCGACTCTGCCCTCTACTTCACCCGCCACATCATGGACCATGGCTCCACCTCCTCAGAGGCATTCTTCCTTTTCTCACCTTCCCCCAGAAGCTCTGTCTCCAGAGCTCTGGTCCTTTCCAGGCTGGACCATTGCAAAAGTTTCTTTCTCATTCTCCCTCTCTCTTCTCTCCGCCCCCTCCAGCTAATCCAGAATAAGGCTCCAAGACTTATCCTTGGCCTCAAGCCCAGGGACCATATCTTTCTAGCCTTATAATCTCTCCACTGGCTCCCGGTGGCTGCAAGGATCAAATTCAAGACCCTCTGCATCATCCACAAGGCCTTCTGTGTCTGGGACCACGCGATCTCCAACTTTCCCATCCTAAATACTCCCCTGCTCGTGCCCTACGCTCCTCTAATTCCAGCTCTGTGCCTGTCAAACTCTAAGCAGAGAGTGGTGGACAGATCTCTCTTCGCGGCTGGTACCTCCCTTTGAAACAGCCTCCCTGCCACTCTCAGATTTGTGCCAGATCTCCTTAAGTTCATGAAACAGCTCAAAACCCTGCTATTTTCTATGTCTTTCCCTCTTTCTCTTCCCTGCTAATCTCCCCACTGCCGCTCTGACCGGTGGCCTGATCCTCATGAACCTCACAAGCTCTAAGACCCTTTCTCCCTGTAAATTACCAGCACCCCCCTAGCCCCACTGCTTTGCCCTGCGGGCCCTTGCCTGGTGACTCCACACACCACCCTTGAGAGCTACTAACTACTAGCACTTAGCCTGAGGTGCTTCTCCTTGCTCCCCTTAGCAATTCCCTCTTGGGCCCCCCTCCACCACTTGTCCACTCCTCTGCTCCCCTTTCCATCCCCCTCCCCTGCACTTCTCATCAATGCACTTTCACGGCCGAATGCCACAAGGCCTGGTAGGACCACGGCTGTAAATATATTATTGTTGTTTTTTGTCTCTTGCCACTGTTATTATTTCCCCTCTTTGCTACCCATTTAGACTTTTGGCGCTCTGAAACACAATTCTGTTGTATAAAGCGCCTTGATCAATACATTAAATAAATTAATTCCCTTGTTGCTCCAGGTGTGATTGGGAATGGAAGAGTGGGCACCACTATTTAGTCAGGCCAATGTCAAATTACCTGCACATTATTTGGTGCACACCTATCAACCATCTATGCACATAGGTAGTAACGTAAACCTAAACAAGAGAGCAAGGTGTACCCTGAACATCGTTGCACCTGATTAGTAAATACTAAAACAAAACTTTCATAGGCATATATATACTCACACAAATCAGTTTCCAGCAAACACAATCTCTTGAGACAGACATAAAATGGCCAATGCATTTCGGGCCTATTTTCCAAGTAGGATTGAATGGACACAGCCTAATTCGTAAAGGGTTTAGTAAGTAGTTCATGTGTTGTTTTTAGTTATTTGGTCCTGTCACCAGATGACACCCCATTTGCCCAATGGAGTGATACGATAAATGTGCCAATTGTTTTTCTAGGTGTGTTGTCCCAGACTGCTGGAAGGACCTGCGTGGATATCCACTTAGTTTGTTCTATAATTTCTATGGTAGTCTTTACAGATATGAAAAGATAATTCATCCAATAGTTTAGAGGTTTTCACCAAAAGGTTTTTTATCCAAAGCAAGGGTTTAAGAAAAGGGACCTGTGGCAAATTATGTGCAATGCATTTTGTCATTAATGACCATCTTCAGGGACTGTTTCAGGCTTCTTATGTCTTCACTTTGTTCTAGCCAAAGTCTGAACCTCATTCAATCTGGTGTCCTCTATGTTTCTTAATGATGGTTATTTAGTATAATCCAAAAAGTCCTTAGTCAGGTACCTTATTTCCCATAGTTTCTGCCAGCATGACACCAGATTTGGGCCGACTTCATCAGGGCAATGCCTATGGATAAAGAGAAATAAGGATCTCTTAGTGATCATTGTGAGAAACCCGACAGTGTCTCCCGTACTAAGCCCCGGGGTTCTGTCATCCAGGTGGCCAGGACACGGCCATCGCTATTGGATCCAGTCCCTGGGGGTGGACCAGTGTGGGAGGATCACCTGGATGGGGGGTCCTCGGGGAGTGGAAGTGGGACACTGGCGGGTGAGACGTGGTACCACCTTTCCTATAACACTATTTCCCCATCCTACCCCATAGGATATTTAAAAACTCTGCCTGCCCTCCCTCTTTTCCAACACAAACACTTTTCTTACACCATGAAAGACAACAGACTAACACCCTAGCCATTTACCTGACATGTCCCAACACAAGGGTTAGGCAGAGTCAGGCAATTGACAATAAATACGCACACTTGACAGCCCTTTCCCTTCCCCACAGGGATAAAAGAGATAAAAGGCAAAGCACAAGAGCACACTTTGAGCAAGGGAGACCGTATGATGAGGCAGCTGTTGCAAAAAGGCATTTCAAAAGGAGAAAAAAGGCAGTGAGAACCGAAAGGACATCAAGGAGGGAAGCGCCCTTGCCCTTTTCAACCCAGACCTCTGAAGCCTCCGAGAAAGGAATCACAAGGCCAGGAACAACAGCCAGCATGTGGCGTACCAGTTGTCAATGGTGCACAGAACCCTCCTACACTGATAACCAAGTCAGGGAGAGACGCTTGCTACCGTGGTACTGCCCTTGACTCCGGAGACAAGAAATACCAAGCGGTTCATCACAGCTGGTGAGTCACAGGGAGAAGCGATAGTGAACGGAACTGTGATTGAGCAAAGGTTGCAAGTGGCAAGGTAATGTGAACCAAGGAACAAAGACTTGCTGTGTTTCTGAACTGTTTAGAAAACCCATGGGGAGACCAGGTGCAGAGGGTCCGGCACCACGTGGGCGCTCATTCAAAAGACTCTGACCGGTCCCCTTTTTGTTGAAACTACTGATACCTCAAAGCCGACGCATGTAGTCAAAGTAGTCCTGCAAGGGTCCAGTAAAACCCCTTGTACACTCAAAAGTCTTTGACCAGTAGTAACCCAGAGGAAAGCAAAGTGGAATAAATCTTGTGTTGTGTAAAGCAAGACGAACTGTACCAGTGGCAAATGTGAACCTGGCTGAGGGATGCCTGCTGAACGGGTTGAGGTACAATAACTCAGTTAAGATTGTGGTGAAAAGAGTGAACCCAGCTGAGGGAGGTCCGCAATGAAACATTGTTTGAAAAGACATTGAAACTTGTGAATACGACAAGTAAATAAATCTGAGAAAAGGCCATAGTGAACCTGATGGAGGGAGTCTAACATTGCAGAAGGATCTGAGTTTGGAAGAGGGGGATCCCAAGGTGAAGAGTCATCACCCAACGTGTATACAGAAAGGAACTTTGTTTTGATTTTTTTGTGGATACATTAGGCCTCGGAGGCAAGAGACTTTTGTAGAAAGAAACTTAACCACCAAACGTCCTGATATGGCTAAAAGGGACTGTAGCACCGTATTTGTTGAATGGAACCTTTCGTTTTTGTTATTTCGATACATCATTGACCACTGAGGATCCTGATATCGCTGAGAAGAACAAGAGCCTCGTGCTGGGGAAGCCCAGTTGTGTGCTATGCTCAAGAGGCTTGCCTTGTCCCGTGCTAAAAACGTGGGTAAAGGAGACCTCGCTATACCATCCTGATCTATTATTTGAGAACACTTCTCTCTTGTCTTGTGAACATTATCCCACACTCTTTTGTTTGTTAGCGGTAAGGGTTGGCATTAGTTTGGCATTTGTTTCTTTTTTTAGTATAGGCCCTTTTATTTGACAAGACGCCACTAGGACTGCCTTATTATTATTTGATGGTCATAGCTTACTCCCATTTTAGATTTAGATTTAGATTAGGTGTTTTTCTCACGCATTTATACAATTTAATAAACATCCTTGAACTGTGATCACTTGTGTCTGTCTTTACTGTTGCCACCATGAGTTCCTTACATCATCCACAAAAGCATTTTTTGCAATAGAAGTTCCCCAGTAATCAACAGAATTAACAAGATTAGATATGCATCACACGTAACTGGCTAGACGATATATCAGAGTGCCTCACAAGCCAGTGGTGGCTATCTAATAAGGAGGGTCATTGTAAAAACCCATCTACCTGCAGATAAATGCAAAGAAACCTAGACAGAATCCTTCACCTGCTGTGAAATTGCATGGAAAATGGCTTGTTGACAATTTAAGGACTCCGTGGGCGGCCCCGATGGCATAGAGCAGCAACTGCATATCCCCAAAGTCACTAGTAGTGAATTGCTACTGTAGCCACTCAGCCTCAGAACCAAGCAGAGTGACCAAGGCCTCCACAACGGCCACCTAAAAGAATGTCCTCTTTGAGCTCCAAAAACAGTCACATAAGTAATTGACCAATAATGGAGTAATTCTTTTTTGTCGAACTCTTTTTATTAAGGATTTTATCAAAGGTCCAGGTAGTCACAGTTTTCTCACACACACAATTAGTGGACCCAATGACGGGTCGGACCCCTGTAATACAAAATTACAACGTAAGAACGTAACCAACACAATACCCTAAATCCCACCGCTCCCTCCTCCCCGGACGTGTTCATGTCTTGAAGGTACTTGGCGTGTGCGGTTCACATTGACAATTACTTTTGCGTGTTAGCACACCTTGTGTGGGCAATGACCTTGCGTCTGCCGTAATTCCTCACACGTATGGGTCCACCATTTCCCAAAATATGTCCCCTCTGGTGGGGTTTAGATTAGTCTGCCTCTTCAGAACCGCCCTATCTAATCTGTATGTCTTGGAGAATACAGCAGTGGTGTTACCATTTTCCAGTGCGAGAGTAGGAGTTTGCACGCTGTGAACAGCATCAGGTTCATGAGCCTGCGTGTTAGTGCATCGGCGTGCCGTTCTGTATCCCCTGTACCCAGTAGCATGGCAGAGGGTGTAAACGCAATGACTGCCCCCTCAATGTCAGTGAGCTGTTGGTGGACTTTGCGCCAGTAAGGGCCTATTTTAGGGCATGACCAGAACATTTGGCTCAGGGCTCCCATACCCGAACATCCCCTCCAGCATAGCCCCGTGGGGTGGAGCCCCATTTTGTGCAGTTTAATTGGGGTTTAAAAAGCGCTGTGGAGTGTTTTGTATTGTATTTCTCTTGTTTCTGATACAGAGAGCATGCAAGTCTAGGTCACTAATGGGTGTCGCTAGGTCTTCAGAACAAAGTATTGCCAGCGATTGTAGCCACTCTTTATTTTCTGGAATTGACATTGTGTAGTATGTGCGGATGCGTGGAAAGGCCTCACGGTCCCGTTCCATCTACCTCTCACACGGTGCTGGGGGTCGTGAGCGAGATTCTGTTGTTGTATGTTTTAAGACTGTAGCCTGGATGGTATGGTATCGCAGCCAATCCCCTTTCCCCTGCCCCAGGATGTTTTGTGCTTCGTGGAAGCCCATCATCGCATTGTCTTCCATAATATCCATGATCCGAATGTTTGCCCGCTCCGTCCCCTGATTCGGGTGGACGGCTTGTTAACTCCCGTATGTTAGGACTGACCTCAAGCTAGCCCATGGTGGCGCCGCTTTGGTGAGAACCCCCTGTTTAGCCCTGAGTCTGTGCCATTGTTGGATCGTCGTGCCTATGATGGGGTGTGATTTAAGGGCCGGCGGGAGTCTATGTGGCAGAGTGGCCTTTATTTCTAAGGGTGTAAGCGGGCAAGCGCTGCTAGTTCTATGGTCCACAGCTGGCTTCATCGCTTGCGTTCAACCAACGTTTCTTCCATACGATTTGTGCTGCTTGGTAGTAGGCCATTAGTGGGGGTACTGCTAGCCCCCATTAGCTTTGCTCGCCTGCAAGATTGGAAGACAAAGCCGGGTTTTCTTCCCCCGCCATATAATTTTCACGATTGCCACATCTAATTCCTTGAGCATACTGGGTGTTGGACGATTCGGGAGCATCATGGTTAGGTATGTTAATTTGGGGAAGGAATTCATCTTTAGGGTGTTAATTCTCCCCGTTAAAGTTAGCGCCAGATTATTCCATCTCTCAATGTCCGTCTTAATGTTGCAGAGAACTGGGGGGTAATTGAGGTCACAGAGGTCCGTGATCGAGGCACCCATTTGTATCCCAAGGTATTTAATGGATTGGGTTTGAATAGCAAATGGGGCTACTCCGCCTTGGTCCCACGGGATATCCACTCTAAGCAGAAGCAACCCCGATTTACCCCAATTCACATTGTATCCCACCACCGGGCCTATGTCTTGTAGCAATGACTTGATGTAGGGCAGGGTAGCCGTTGGCTTGCTGATGTATAGCAGGAGGTCATCGGCGTACAGCGAAACCCTATGCTTCTGCTGTCCTTGGGTTATTCCCACCCATTGTCGGTCTGTGCGCATTCGCATAGCTAGAGGCTCAATGGAAAGGGCGTATAACAAGGGCGATAGTGGGCAGTCTTGCCTAGTGCCTGATAGTAGGGTGAATTCTGCAGATGCCACCCCATTAGTGATTACCAAAGCTGGTGGACCTGTGTAGAGGAACCTAATAATGGAGTAATTCTTCAGACTCCCAGAGGATTCTTTGTGGCAGACTGCCTAAAATCCTTCCTGCCTAGCTCAGTTTACACTAGTAGACTGGCTCAGCAGCCCTCCATTCCTCGAGCCGGGGCCTCACCAGAAGCAGCTGCCAGACACCGCCAGGGTTGCAGAGCATGAAGCACAGCCCCTCTTCACCTGTATCCAGAATGGCCAGGGCTGCCGCCAGGCCTACGACTCCTCCTTGAAACTGAGTCAGCACAGCAGATTACTATGCTGCATGGCTACCAGCCAATGCAGTCACCAGCCCTCTCTGCAACACAGCTGGCCCAGGAGGTGAGTTACCTGCAACACCAGGCTAAGGATCAGCAGTCGTTGGTTGCGCCGCCATTCACCATAAAGGATGAGCTCAGCTAGGTGAGCACTTCCCCATGCCCCCTCCCAATCGCCGCCTTCTCCCCCACAGATCTGAGCTGCCATACGGACCATGGCACAAAATACTTTCCACTGGACGCTGTCTCCAGCAGTCCTCTGCAGCACAGCAGCGCCCTGATAAACTGCTGCAGCTCCAGACAGAGATGCATGCACCCCCCAAGCCCAAAAGAGCTTCCCTTCTTTTTTGTGGGGGTGTCTTTAAACAGCAAGGTGCTGGATCGTGAAAGGATCTGTACAGCAGCCACTAAGCTTCATGAGAAAACAGTTATCTTCTGCCAGGATGTCTTGCGTGCCCCATCCCCAGAGTATGTAGGGTTTTAATGGCAATATCCACCTATTGATGTGAGCACTTCAACATCGATAAGAAACCTGTAAATTGTGTTAATATCTGAGCTTGTGATGGCCATACCTGGCATATGATCACAGTACCGTGTGTATGATGTGAGTAACAGGCCATAGCATGGTAATACCTGACAAATAATGGTACCTCCTGGGCATAGGATGTGTGATGAAGTCCCCTGACTAATACTAAAGGTGAATGGCAGGGTGGGCAAGGGGCCGGGTGCTGCGACCAGCTGAATAATGGTAGACACATGGGTGGAATGGGAATGATCCCAAGCTACCTCCACTATGCTAGGAAATGATGAACTTGGAGAACCTCCCCAAGTGCTGTGTGCTCACCAGCGGATCAATGAGACTCATTTAACAGTATGTTGAGAAATGTTTTTAGTATTACATTACAGTAAAAACCTTTATGAACATTGTAAGTGTGCAGAAGGGGTAGACTGACACACAGGTGGCATAGTGATTGCTATAAACTTTTATTCAGGTTCAAAATAAAGAGTAAACTTATCTTTCCTTATATCTATGACGGGTTTCCCTGCCTCAACTAAAGTGCTAATGGGTCTGTCAGGGTGTCTTTGTAACTTAAAAGGTCCACTGTTCTGTGTCAAATCGTCCCTATCACATAACTAAACTAAAAGGTTACACCAATGTTCTTGGTCGAGGAGAATGCCTCCCTCCTCATGGACTGGATGGTACAGTTCTGGTTGTAAGTTCTTTGCCAGGGGGATTTACTCCCATCCCCTGTTTTTAGTACTTCACAAACAACGGATTGTTGACCTCCTAATACTTTGTATCAAAATGTTCACTGTTTCCTGCCTCCAGGGGGAATGACTTACTTCCCCCCTGGATCACTAGTTTGATCCTCCAAACAAGTTTGTTTGCCAAGAGAATGACTCCCTTCTCCCTGCGTTGGCTTGCTTCTGAAAAACCACCACACCAGGGGGAATGACTCCCTTCCCCTGATCTTTCTCAGACTTTGTTTCACAGTTCACCACACTTTGCTTCACGGTTCACAGCACTAGAGAGAATGACTCCCTTCCTCTGGCTCTTCTCACACTCTGTTTGACAGTTCACACCACCAGGAGGAATGACTCCCTTCCCCTGGCTTCTTTCTTGCTTTCAGACTTGGCAGCAAAAAAGCTCATGTATTGGTAGGGACCTCAACCTGTGTGCCTCCTCTGTGGCCCACTTGGTGCTGTGATTAATCCAGTGGAGTCATCACTGATTTTCTAGCGTAACCTCATCTCATGTGGCATGGGGGCGGCAGCCACTACCTGGCCCTGGGAGGCGGCTATAGGAGGGAGAATCACATGGGAGGAGACGGCCTCCAGGAGGATGTTGGGACTCCATTGGCTGAGACATGCTATCCCCCATTTTCCCCTTTTACCAAAACTACTGACCAACCTTCCAACCGTGGTCTAATTTGCCAATGTGATAAAATCACCTCTTTCATTTCCACTGGCCAATCTACTTTCCATCAAAACCTTTTGAAAGGGTTTATCCGAATTCCAAAAGAGAATCAATCACAATGGACTTCAGTTACCAGAATTCACAAAATACTGGGAAGAAGGATTGAGCAATGTGGAGCAAAAGAGACTGCAAACCTTACGAGCGCTCTAGTGTTTGCTGGCGCTCACCTGTGCCTAGGAAATGTAAGCAGCCCAAACAGAATGGAAGGCAGCTGCTGTGGCAACTGGCGCGTGAGGGCTTTACCTCTCAATGAGAAGCAGGGAGCTGAGAAGCAAGGACCGGCATGGTGGAGTCAGGATGCTCACCAATAGACAATGAAGGAACTGCTGAACTTTGGGTCGCTGCAGGAACGCCAGGAGCCATAGAAGAACTCCTGAGCATTCGCAGGTGCAGGGGAACCGCTTTTCGCTTACCTGATCCAAGACAACAGCAGGCGTGTCGAGAGAAAGCCGCAGAGGACTGGCAGGCAAAGGAAAGAAGACAGTGAGAGGGAAGCAGACTGTAATTCTTACCTGGCCGACCGCAAGAGAAGATACCAATGCCTATAGAAGCCGGTGAGTCCTCCGATATGCAACAGGGACACTAGGGTGTATCAGCGAACATGCCGATTGCTAACAAATGAAAGTTACTTAAAGGGGAAAGAGAATAAAGATGGACATATTAAAAGAAGGGAAATTGAGTCACAAATAAATCCGTTTCTAATGTCTAAGTGTACGCAGTACCAATTTGAAGAAAGCATAAAGAAGATAATATATCAGGAAGATACATTATCGAATACTTTAAACAGACAATTTTGGAGCAGGTGACAAACCCAAAGGAGCATAAGTCCTGGCAGGGGAATATACCAGGCAGTCACAAGTGTGTGGAGTGAATCAGAAGTCCTGACAGGAGAGTACCCCAAGTAACCTCAAATGTGTGAAACTGAAGTCCTGGCAGCGGAGCACACCAGTCAATTTCAAGAACAGTGAATCAGAAGTCCTGGCAGGAGAGTACCCTGGGCAATTTCAAGTGAACAAAACAGAGGTCCTGGCAGGAAAGTGCACCAAACAATTGAAGGGGATTGTATTAAACAAGCCAGATGAGCAAGTACTGCACTTGGCCAAGAAAGGCCCAAAGAATTGATTTTAAAGGGAACTGTGCAGCTAAATACATTTCATATGAAAACGTTGCACTTAACCAAGTGAAGCCCCAATAACTGTTCTTGAAAGAGACCAAAAATTGTGAATTTAAACAGTTATTGTATAAGTGTTGTACTTGGCCAAGAGAAGCCCAGAGATTGTGAAGTCAAACAGTTGTGGTGCAAGCGTTTTACTTGGCCAAGAGAGGTCCAAAGAACTGTGGTGAATAAATACATACAAAGTAAAGAGGAATTCGGAGCAAGGGAACAACCTTCTGGAACAAAGACTGTTATTCTTAAGAGGCCCAAAAAGTTATGCTATATGAAAACCTCAAGTAGTAAAGAAGAATCCAGGGGAAGGGAGCTACCCTCTGGAACCAAGGACTTTATCCTTGAAGAAACCTTTTGTTTAAGGAATGTATCTTTCCTTTATGAACACTGTTTCCAAACCACTCAAGGTCAAAGGCACTTCCCTTTTTCAACGTAGAGTTAGGTTTCTAGTGTGAGGGTCAGAATAGAACATTCGACACTGGACTGTTTTCTATTTGACATCCTGACATGGACAGAGCTTTAGTTTTCGGTGTAGGTAGGATCATTCCTCTAGAGCAGTGACAGAGAGGCATTTCCTCAACCCCACTTTTCTTTAATAAAAGTCTTTAACCAAAAACATAACAAACTTGTGTCTGACTCTCATATCTGACTCCTCACAGTGCGCTATCCTGCCAAATACTTTCATGAGGAAGATGGCTTGTATTTTCCTTCTGTTTTGGGTGCGGGCCGCAGTCTCGTACTTCTATGCTTCTTTGCTTCTGCAGACTTGGTTTTCTCTCCTGGCAAGTACTGCCACAAGGAAGATGACTTGTGTCCTCCTCTTGATATGTGCCTTTAAGGTTGGGGGCCTGCTCTATGCCCCTATTGGTGAACCACTTCACCTTATGGCTCTCCCCGCTTCTCTCTAGCTCAGGGTTTGCGTCTCAGCCCCTTAGTTCTAGATCTCTCCTTTCTTTATAGTTATGCGGTAACCCAGACCCTATGGTACAACCACCAACCAGCCCGTTCACTCCTATACCTTCCAGGACTTCTCTTGTGGGCTCTGGTCTGCCTCAGGGTTTGTCTTCACTCTGTTCGGGTCTCTCAGGACTACCGCAGGCATCTCGAGCACAACAGCGGCTCTGCAGCTTGGTCCACCTCCCCTGCAAGGTCGGGTTACTGCTTCACCAAGGGTCCTTCAGCATCGGACCAGCTGGCTATGCCATCTGCTCCTTTTCGGTGTCCCGGACTGCAGCCACTTGAACTTCCAGTGCTAAGCAGCTTCCTGGTCCTTGGTTCCTCCTGGATGGCTGAGCATTGTTGTAAGTCCTTCGCGTCTTATTTGATCTTGCCACTTATAGCTAGAATGTTCATATGTGTCATGATCTCTGCTTCCAAAAGGTCAGGGTTTTCCCAACTCCCTTGGAAGCAGATCCATAACCCAGGTTCCGAGTGCCAACCAGTCCCAATTGGGACCTTTTGGACCCAGTCCTGGCGCCAGTGGCACCAGGCTCATAAATATGCCCAGTCCCAGCGCTGGAAGCGCCGGGCTCATAATGCTTGGGTGGACTTACCTGCAGCAGACCATGCTGCTTACTTGCCTGCCAGTTGAGCCTCTGATCCTCTTCTGTTTGGAACTACTTTTCCTGTTGGGTGGGGCAGGAGCCACCTCCTAGATTCAGAACACTGGAACTCTTCTGGAAAGCAGGAACTCTTTTCTTACCTAGGCGTGGCTGTGGAAGGAGACACCTAAGCACTACAGGAGGCTATTTAAACCACACCCGATGGATGAATCTTGCTTTGCGTTATTCTGCATCCTCTGCAGCAGAACGCTCATCGTGTCTTCTGCATCTGATCCTGGGCCTAAGGAAAAAGGCTTACCATCCTGAATCCAGTCTTCAGCAACACCTATAAAGACAAGAAATAACAGGTTAGCATTACGGTCTTCAGAGACAGCTCTTCACTTATCTGGTCCATCGGCTGTCACCAACGCCTCGCGCTGCATTCCGGCATCTGAAAGACAAAGGCTTACCTACTCTTCGTGCGCTCCGGAGGTCTTCACACTGCATTCCGGCATCTGAAAGACAAAAGCTTACCAACTCTTCGCACGCTCCGGAGGCCTTCGGCGCTGCATCCCGCATCTGAAAGACAAAACAAGGTGCGTTTAAAGACATTGGGGAACTTTAATACTCACGTGCCATTACTCCTTTCCACATCTAACCCAGTGGGTATTCCGGCACCCTGCAGCCGCTCCGAACTTGTACCTGCAAAATAAAAAGACAGTTAGAGCGCATCATGAAGCAGGCAACAAGTGCTTACTTACGTGCTTCCAGGCGCTTCTATTCATCACACGGGCTCCATCTTCAACTCACTTCAGCCCGTCATCCGCCATCGCCGGAACCCTGCAAAACAAGAAACATCATTACTAAAGACTTTAAAGACATTAGAATTACTCGAAACTTACCGTTGTTGCAGTAAACGACGGACAGCAGTCCTCTGAAGTCAAGAGGCCTGCTCCCCTTATCCAGTGAAGAAACTGGTTACAGCACCCTGCCCCGAGGCAGATGGAGAGCACGGCGTTCACTTACCTAAGCTGAGAGCGTTAACCTTTGGGGTTCTACAGGAGAAGAGAAAGGGAAGAAGAGAGAGACATTCAATAACCCAGTTCCTTAATCCCATATTTTCTATCTGCAGACATCTTACCCTTCAAGTCAGACATACAGTGCACAGAGGTCCAGCCCAAAGAGCCAGCCGTGTGTTACACATCACCTTTGCAGATACGGTATACGCCCAGTCAAGACCGGCGCCTCTACGGGAATCAGGTGAGCGTTACAGAACGCAAAGCCAACCACAAAACTCCCGTCCAGGCGCTATGGAAAACTCGGATACCGACCAGCTAGCCCAGTTACTTGGGGAACTAAGGGCAGAAGTGCATGCAGCCCGTCAGGAAACGAACACTCTAAGAAGGGAACTGATTATTTCCAAGGAGCGAACAGATGATCTCGCTAGACAATTGCTACAGTCACAAGCCGGACAGACCCCGTTACCCGCATCTGGGGGAAATCTTCCTTCTACATCCTCTATGAATCCAGTGCAGATCAACCTACCTGGGAATGTACCTCTGGCTCCGCCCGAACGATTTTCTGGTGACCCAAAGAGGTTTGCAGTATTTATCAATCAGTGCCGGTTGCATTTCTTATGCCGGCCAGCAGCCTTTCCAACTGATCAAGCTAAAGTAGCTTTCGTGCTTTCGTACCTTAGTGGCAATGCGGCAGACTGGTCGATCCCTCTAGTAAATCAAGATGATCCGGTCCTCCATGATTTTCAAGCTTTTCAGCTCAGTATGGAAAAACTGTTCGCAAGACATTCACAGGGGCAGGCCTTGGACAATGAGCTTCTTTCGTTGCGACAAGGTAATCAAGACCTTTTGGCTTATATTGCGTCTTTCAACAGACTGATAGTGGAAACTCAATGGCCTGAGGACAAAAGGATTACGCTGTTTTATAGAGGTCTATGTGGAGAGCTCAAAGATGTGTTAGCCCAAGTAGTGAATCCCCCACAAGATTTTTCGGACTATATAGACTTAGTCGTTCAAATAGATCACAGACTGCAGAACAGGAAGGCCGATCGTTCCAAGTTTGATGCTCGAGTATTTTCCAAACCGCCAACTCCTTCCAAAGAAGTAGACTCTGGGGAACCCATGCAAATAGGGGGTCTGAAAGGTCCTCTAACACAAAAGGAGCGGGAAAGGAGAAAACAGTTGCAATTATGCCTCTATTGCGGAAACTCAGGGCACTTTCTTCGAGACTGTCCGGTGAAACCTGCCAAGAAGGCAGTAGGAGCTGCAGTTACCAAAGTTACAAACTCTGAGCAGGGAAACAACCTCGCCCGACAAGAATAGAGGTCCTCTTGCCGAGCGTGAAAACCAGTTCCGTGACCTCGCATTTCGTGATACCTATGGTCCTCATTAGCCCTGATAATCCGGATCGATTACATGCAATTGAAGCTTACGTCGACAGCGGTGCCATCGGCAATTATGTGGATCATGAAATGGTTTTGAGGATGAATCTAACTCTTTGTCCCAAGGCTGTAAAGGACGTCATTACTACGGTGGATGGTACGGAGATAGCCTCCGGGCCAGTAACGCATACCACTCAAGGGGTGACGCTAGTAAGTCAAGATGGACACCATGAGAAGATCGTGTTCGATGTGATCAAGGCCCCTCAGTTTCAGATTATTCTAGGAATACCTTGGTTAGAGAAACACAATGCTCTGATCGATTGGCGAGCAAGAACGGTCCAGTTTCCAGAATGTGTCTCTACTTGTCACCCTCCACCTGGTGTTGCACTGGCAGCAATTTCTTCAGAGACTCCCCAGTTACCTCCCGAATACCTAGAATACCAAGATGTTTTCCGGAAGGATCAGGCTAACTCTCTACCTCCTCATAGGTCTTATGACTGCCAGATAGACCTGATACCTGGATCTACTCCTCCTTGTAGTAGAATTTATGCCCTCACCGAGCCTGAGAACCTTCACCTTCGACAATACCTGGATCAATACCTGGCAAATGGGTTTATTCGTCCTTCCAAGTCCCCTGCTTCTTCAGCTTTGTTCTTCGTTCCAAAAAAGGAAGGAGACCTTAGAACTTGTATAGATTATCGCTCCCTGAACCAGATCACCGTTAAGAATAGATATCCGTTACCTTTGATCCCTGAACTCCTGGACCAAGTCAGAAAAGCATGCATATATACAAAGCTGGATCTTAGAGGAGCTCACCACTTGGTACGAGTAAAAGAGGGCGATGAATGGAAGACGGCCTTCCGCACCAAGTATGGACTATTTGAATATCAGGTCATGCCCTTCGGACTTTGCAATGCCCCGGCCGCCTTTCAATATTTTATGAACGATGTCCTCAGAGAGCTCATAGATGTGTGTGTTGTTGTTTACATTGACGACATCCTCGTTTATTCTTCATCGGAATCTGAACATCGGAAACACGTGAAAATGGTCCTCGAAAGATTGCGTCAACACAAACTTTCGCTAAGTTGGAAAAATGTGTTTTCAACGTGACTGAAGTAGAATTCTTGGGATTCATATTATCACCTGGCGTAGTGCGTATGGATTCAAAGAAGGTCGATGCAGTTCTCAAATGGCCATCACCATCCTCCGTAAAAGGTGTGCAAAGCATGTTAGGCTTCGCTAACTTTTACCGCAGGTTTATCCCCGAATTCTCTCGAATAGTCCAGCCCATCACTGCCTTGTTAAAGAAAAACAAGCGTTTTGAATGGTCTACCGAGGCGGAACAAGCTTTCCAGGATTTGAAGACTAAATTTATCTCTGCACCAATCTTAAAACACCCTCGCCCCGAACTCCCCTACATCGTGGAAACTGATGCTTCAAGCCTTGCCATGGGGGCAGTTCTATCACAAAAGGACCCGGTAACCAATCAGTTGCATCCCGTGGCATTTTGGTCCCGCAAATTCTCGTCTCCTGAAATCAATTACACGATTACTGACAAGGAACTTCTGGCTATCAAGTCTGCCTTTAAGGCTTGGCGGCATTATCTGCTGGGGGCCCGACACACCGTTACTGTGATTACGGATCACCGAAACCTGCAATATTTGAAAACCGCAAAAGCCCAATCCTCTAGACAACTCCGTTGGGCATTATTCTTTGCCGAGTTTGACTTCATAATTACCTATCGACCTGGTACAAAGAACGGTAAAGCTGATGCCCTTTCTCGGATGGGAGTGGAAGAACACTTGATCAACCCTAAACCTGTACCAATCATTCCCGAACAAAGAATTCTGGGTGTAATCGCCACAGAATCCATAGAGGAAGTTAAGGATAAGGCCAGGCAACTTGTAAGTCCAGCAGACATACAGAATTGGCATCTGCAGGGAAAGGACTTTGCAGTAAAGGACAACTTATTGTATTTCCAAGAACGATTATACCTACCCAGCACAGATTTACAGAAAAAAGTAATCTCTTGTTATCACGATTCTTTAATGGAAGGACATCCCGGTATGGCCAAGACCTCAGAAAAGATCAAGCGCTACTTCTGGTGGCCGTCTTGGAAAAAAGATATCAGAGACTTTATAATGTCCTGTGGAGTATGCGCCCAAAACAAGAGTCAAAAGGAAAGACCAGCAGGCCTCATACGCCCTATTGACATCCCACCTCGCCCTTGGCATACGCTTTCTATGGACTTCATCACCGATCTACCTCCATGCTCCGGATACAATACGATTCTAGTAATCGTGGACTTATTCTCCAAGATGGCGCATTTCATTCCGCTCAAAGGCTTGCCAACAGCAGCAACTCTGGCCCGAGAATTTCTCGAAAACATCGTCCGACTGCACGGTTTTCCTTCGGTTCTAATTTCGGATCGAGGTAGTCAATTTACTTCTCATTTTTGGCGAAGTTGCTGTCGGGTCGGCTCAAATTGATGTGAGACTATCGACCAGTCACCACCCTCAGACCGACGGACAAACCGAGAGGACCAATCAAACTCTGGAACAGTATTTACGCTGCATGCTGCAACAAACTGAAAAAACTTGGAAAGACATCCTTTGGATAGCCGAATATGCCTACAATAACTCTGTCCATTCGGATACTGGGAAAACCCCGTTTTTTCTTTTGTACGGCAGTCACCCTCGAACCTCGGAGTTGGATCCCCTCCAAGATCTTGAAACACCAGCAGTAGACTACCTGCATTCTACAATCACCCAAGCCTTTAAGGAAGCTGTTTCTCACCTTCAAAGGGCTAAAGAACAATACAAGAAAGGAGCAGATCAACATCGGAAGGAAGCCCCTCAATATCAAGTAGGGGATCAAGTCTGGTTATCCACCAAATATCTACCTCTAAAAGGGCCACACACATTCAACCCAAGATACCTTAGTCCCTATTCCATCACTACCATAGTAAACCCAGTAGCGGTCAAGTTGGACTTGCCCCCGCACATGAAGATACATCCGGTCTTCCACGTCTCTCTATTAAAACCCGTGCAACCTCAAACCCGACTAACTAAATCTCCAAAACCTATCCTAGTTGATGGAGAACTCGAGTTTGAAGTCAAAAGCATTCTGGACTCCAAGATCTCCAAATCTAAACTATTTTACCTAATTGACTGGAAAGGCTACGGCCCCCAAGAGAGATCCTGGTAACCTGCTGAATATGTCCACGCTCCTCGCCTAATCAAAAGATTTCACCGAACATTTCCTGACAAGCCAAAACCCCCGGAGAAGCCCGGTTTGGGAGGGGCCTTGAGGGGGGGTACTGTCATGATCTCTGCTTCCAAAAGGTCAGGGTTTTCCCAACTCCCTTGGAAGCAGATCCATAACCCAGGTTCCGAGTGCCAACCAGTCCCAATTGGGACCTTTTGGACCCAGTCCTGGCGCCAGTGGCACCAGGCTCATAAATATGCCCAGTCCCAGCGCTGGAAGCGCCGTGCTCATAATGCTTGGGTGGACTTACCTGCAGCAGACCATGCTGCTTACTTGCCTGCCAGTTGAGCCTCTGATCCTCTTCTGTTTGGAACTACTTTTCCTGTTGGGTGGGGCAGGAGCCACTCCCTAGATTCAGAACACTGGAACTCTTCTGGAAAGCAGGAACTCTTTTCTTACCTAGGCGTGGCTGTGGAAGGAGACACCTAAGCACTACAGGAGGCTATTTAAACCACACCCGATGGATGAATCTTGCTTTGCGTTATTCTGCATCCTCTGCAGCAGAACGCTCATCGTGTCTTCTGCATCTGATCCTGGGCCTAAGGAAAAAGGCTTACCATCCTGAATCCAGTCTTCAGCAACACCTATAAAGACAAGAAAGAACAGGTTAGCATTACGGTCTTCAGTGACAGCTCTTCACTTATCTGGTCCATTGGCTGTCACCAACGCCTCGCGGTGCATTCCAGCATCTGAAAGACAAAGGCTTACCTACTCTTCGTGCGCTCCGGAGGTCTTCACACTGCATTCCGGCATCTGAAAGACAAAAGCTTACCAACTCTTCGCACGCTCCGGAGGCCTTCGGCGCTGCATCCCGCATCTGAAAGACAAAACAAGGTGCGTTTAAAGACATTGGGGAACTTTAATACTCACGTGCCATTACTCCTTTCCACATCTAACCCAGTGGGTATTCTGGCACCCTGCAGCCGCTCCGAACTTGTACCTGCAAAATAAAAAGACAGTTAGAGCGCATCGTGAAGCAGGCAACAAGAGCTTACTTACGTGCTTCCAGGCGCTTCTATTCATCACACGGGCTCCATCTTCAACTCACTTCAGCCCGTCATCCGCCATCGCCGGAACCCTGCAAAACAAGAAACATCATTACTAAAGACTTTAAAGACATTAGAATTACTCGAAACTTACCATTCGTGCAGTAAACGACAGACAGCAGTCCTCTGAAGTCAAGAGGCCTGCTCCCCTTATCCAGTGAAGAAACTGGTTACAGCACCCTGCCCCGAGGCAGATGGAGAGCACGGCGTTCACTTACCTAAGGTGAGAGCGTTAACCTATGGGGTTCTACAGGAGAAGAGAAAGGGAAGAAGAGAGAGACATTCAATAACCCAGTTCCTTAATCCCATATTTTCTATCTGCAGACATCTTACCCTTCAAGTCAGACATACAGTGCACAGAGGTCCAGCCCAAAGAGCCAGCCGTGTGTTACACATCACCTTTGCAGATACGGTATACGCCCAGTCAAGACCGGCGCCTCTACGGGAATCAGGTGAGCGTTACAATATGGGAGTATTGGGGAAAGGGTTTGGACCTATGGGACATGGGGATGTATGTGGTGTTGGGTGAGGGATGTTATATTGCGCTCTCCTGTGATGTTCTCTATTGTCCTCACAAGGGAGGTCCCCTCCCATGAGATCCTTCCACTGAGTATCACCCTCAGGGGGACTATCTGGTGGCGGGCTCACCGCCTGGCCTCATGGGAAGGGGCTCCCCCTTGGGGAGAATTGGCGACATCTCAGGATTCATCACAACATATAATCCAAAACGATCAAAGTCTATATATATATATGTGTGTGTGTGTATATGTATATATATATATATTATTGATGATTCAATACTTTAATTCAAATGTATAGCAAGGAAACAGAATCAAAATAAAGCCAGCCAATGCAGTCCATAATCTAAAAAAACAGGAAAAACACACAAGTAAAATACAAAACCAAATGAAAAATAACAAAAGAAAGTGTCAAACAGAATGTGGTTCATAATCCCAGACAAATCCAGAATGACTACTAAAAACAGTTCTCAACATATGGTTTAAGGGGTCTCATTGATCCATTGGTGAGCACACAGCACCTGGGGTAGTTCTCCAAGTTCACATCCTAGTGCCAAGGAAGGTTTGACTGCAGTGCTCCGTACCTTATTCTAAATTCAAAAAATACTTTATCATCTATGGTGGAGCCCACATAGTTGCTCTATATACCTCCACTATGCTGTCAGCGGGCGGGGAGCTAGGGGATCGTACAGATTAAGAAATCAGGACTGGTAGAGTGAAAACATAATACTAACTTGAAAATGCCTCTAGAACTTTAACACTAATTAAACCATCCCATAAATACTTAAACCAGGGAAGATTATTGTACAGGAAGATTTTAATTGGAAATTTACAACCTGACCTGTAAAGTGGAATGGTTTCCCGCTGTGTAATTCCGACACACAAGGTGGAGGGAGAGTGGCTGGTTGCTGAAACAAGGAAGCCACGGATAGACATGCAGGCTGCAGCATGGCTGTGTGCCAACACTCCGCTAATTGCACAGCAGCTCGGGGTGTGGAAAATAAATGACCTTCCAGGACCTTGATACTGCAATTTCATGAGTGGAAGTCCCACTCTGTTACCCTAAGCTGAGTAATCTTCTGTTTTAAATGACATTAACCAATCCAAAACAGCCTGCGGTGAAACAGTTATTATAGTCCCAATTACCAGACCTGCTGGTGAATTAAAGGAGCTGGCTTAGAGCTGTGTGTGTGTTTGGAAGAAGAGTCAGAAGCAGTAGATTTTTGGAAGTGGCTGGAGAGAGGAGAGAGTGCAGGAAGTTGGATTGTGGAGAAGAGTAGTAGGATGTTGGAGGCAGGTGTAAACAGGAGAAGGGAAAATACAGGTAGAGATTGGAGGATGGTGTCTGGGGGCAAGGGAAGAGAAAAGTGAGTAGGGGGAGTTGGACAAGAGGAGGAAAAAGTGAACATCAGGAGAAGAGGAGCAGAAAGTGAACATCAGAGGAAGAGTGGTAGAACACTTAGTAGGAGAAAGGTGAAGGTGAACATCAAATGGAGGTTAGAAAAAGAGAGAGCTCAAGGAGTGAGGAGAAAGGGGAAAGGAGGAGCCACCAAGACTCAGTTGTAGTGGAGAAATGCACAAAAGGTGGAGCCTAGAGTGGGTAGAGGACTGAGCATATGGCAGAGCGTCGAGGCGATGTAGAACAAGCCTGTGAAAGAGAAAGCTGATAGGTACAAGCACATGGGGAGCTGTGAAGGAGTAGAGAATATGGACTGTTACCTTTGGATAGTGATGTGACAAGGGGCCTAGTACAGTACCAAGGGAAGCTATTAGGTGACCACAATATGCTCAACCTACTGATTCCTTCTGTGAGGAGGAGGCCTGGAATGAAAGCCTTGTGCAGCCCAACTCGCCTCCCTGGACGGGAGACCTTCACACTGAAGGATAGTTCTAAGAACTGAGAGAGCAAGAGAGCCCTATCTCGCACAATGACAATGAGAAACCGTGAAAGGCCCAGAGAGATTCCAATGGGTGGGGAGATTCAAGAGACTTTTCTAGTTTGTGGACTTTTTTATGTGGTTTTGGTCACCTAATTGTTTTTGGATACCAGTGCTGATGATCTATGAGGATGCTGGGAAGGAGCAAGGAACTGGAGGACTTGTTGTACCCCCTTTTGATTACCATAGACATTTGCTTAACCCACTAGTATGAACTCATACAACAAAGCGTGGGGATATAGGTGAGAAAGGTTGGGTTACTAATAATGAGACCTAAAAACCGAAGGCATTATCTCTAAGTTTGAGTTACAGTTCTTTTCTTTCAGAAATAAATAGCAGTGAGTCACTATTGTATTTGATCCCATGGTCACTTCGAGACAGAAGCAAAGTCTTTGTCAGTACTTTTTTTTACACTTGCCACAGATGTCGCACCGGAAACTTGCCACATATTACATCCTTGAATACCAAGCTTTTTTGATTTTAATATAGACCTTGGGTTTTATGCCTTAATTGTAGAGGTTGCAAAGGTGATGCCTATGGTTGATCCTTCGTTATGACTTCCATATCTTCAGTACCCTCCATTCCACAGCCACCTACTGAAGACGAGGTGCAGGATTCAATGCCATGTCCTGATATCTTTGGAGCAGATCATCTCAATAGAGAAAACCTTTGCTTATTTATGTACTTGTATGACTGACTTACGAAAGTGAAATCTTCAAGTGTGGTCTCACTTTTTTTTAAAACATTTTAATTGACATTTCAACAATCCAACCAACAACAGACTGCTCAACAAGGCGAGGAGAAAGGATTGTCACACATACATATCAAAGCATCTTTGCCTATCTGTTCCAATGATCAGTTCACTACAAGTCCACTTGCTTGACATGTACTTTACAGTGACAGTTCTCCTCCTCTGAGCCACCCCGCACCTTGCATTCCTGTGCCCCTCCTGGACCCTAACAAGTAAACAAACTGCCAAATCAGCATGCTTCCCCCTCCACTTCCCCACCCATCCTCTATTTCCCTTCCCCCATCTGTTTTCCACACCTGCTCTGTGGTTCCCACTGGCTTCTCGGCTTACTGTGGCCTAAGCTTCATGGGGCTCACTTCATCACTTCATCTTTGTAAATAAAATATGCATGCTTCTTCATGCACTGGAGTTTTCCTTTCACCTCACATAGACTTGTTTGTCCCCCGTTAAGCAGGATTAAGCTCATCATTGCTGTTATGAATTCTCAGGATGTGACAGACTTCTTCTTCCCTGGAAAGATGGCAGTACAGGGCATCTGTCGGATAGTGTTCCTGTTCCCAGTAAACCATGTTACAAGCGTCCAACTTACTCTGCCTTTTGGCCTGCCTTTTGGGTCTTATGCTTTTTTGCATCTTTCTGATGTCAGAAGCATGGCAAAGGTTGTGAGCACAGAGGGCATAGTGATCTCAGTTTTGATGCTATCTCAGAAATCGGATCCTGCCATTTGCATGTGTCCACCCGTACAATTTATGTAGAATGTCCAGTACAGTGCCGTACAGTCTTTTGTGTGCAAAACACCTTTGCCAACCTTCACTCTGTCATATTGCTGAGTGCTGCCTCTATTTATTTCGATGGTGTGCAAAGATGATCAGCCTTTCAGTTGGTGGTCACTGGTAGAAGAAATAGAAGATATTTAACATCAGTCTCTTGGATCTGAGGGCAGTCAAGTTCACTCTGGTAGCCATTCTTGCACCCATGCTATGAAATTGCTTTACAGATCCAGACAAATGAGACCGCTGCAATGCATTGCCGATGTCGGTTGGTGGTGTGGCCAGAGGTTCTGTGGATCTACTTTTGGGCTCTCCTGAACAAAGTGTGGTTCTCTGTAGCACATCTGACTGGGAAAGAAAATGTCTTTGTGGACACCCTCAGTAGTCAACATCACACACCAGGAATCAGCACCCGGGATGTGACACATAACATATATGCAATTTGGGGTCCTTTTTAGGTCGATTTCCTTGACTTTGTCCTAAACAAAGAATGTTGCCTGTTCTGTGCACGAGTTGCCCTTTTAATTGGGTTTTAGGTGATGCTCTGGTTGTTAATCGTCATTTCAATCATGAGCCTTCTAAAGATACATTCTTTTAAATACATCGAAAATAAATTAATCAGCTTCATTATTCTAGTCATCAGAGTTAAGTGTGATGAATCCTATGGATCCCTCATTAAAACCCTGCCTAACATCTCTTCCCAGGTGGCCAGGTAAAGGTATATGCTTCCTGATCTTACCTTTGGGGTGGTGTACTGTGGAAGGATCACCTGGGAGGAGACAAGGCCCACGGTGGTGTAAGGAAGGCATGGTATCAAACAGTGAAGACAGACACAAGTGATCTCAGTTCAAGGGTGTTAACTGAACTTCATTGGGTTGGTTGAACGCCTATCTCACCTAAATCGAAGGATGGGAGTAAGCTACGACCATCAAATAATAATAATGCAGTCCTAGTCATGTCATGTCAAAATAAAAGGGCCTATACTAATAAACCTATTGGCAATCCTTACTTCTAAATACAAAATGTATGCAAAAAAGAAAAGGGTTCAAGAAATAGTATGTTGGGATGGTTGAGCAGTTGGGTTCCCTTCCCCACGTTTTCAGCACGGGTCAAGGCGGCACGTTTGAGCTTCACACACACTATGGCTTCTCTGCCACCCACAAGGACACAGTTCAAAACATAGACATCAGGGCCTTCTGCCAAAGTCTCTTTTCTAATAACAGTCTCTTACTGCAGAGGGCCTGTTGTAACAAACAAATATCAGTCCCATTTCTATTAGAATCTTCACATGTACAGGTTCTCACTTCCAGTATTTATCATGGGTCTCCCTCATTCAGGCTCGGACCCCAATGTACCACACTGTTTATTCTTGGTCTGCTTCGTTTGGGCTCGGACCATGGATCTCCCTCGTTCGGGCGCGGATCCGCTTGAAATCAAAATTGAAGACTTTCAAATGTGCAATGGGGTTTGCTTAAACCGTTGCAGGATCACTTCAATTCGCTTCATACAATATTTGTATTTGTATTTGTATTTATTTATTTATATTGCGCAGCCTGCCCAAGGGCATCAGGGTGCATGTTTGGAAAGGTTACAGAGGGTTACAGAAGGCAGTTGCAAATTACATAATACATAATATATATACATACATAGAGCAAGGATATATACAAATATTTACAGAGGTAGTTCGTCGGCTCAGTATATACAGCGGTAATCGAGGTTGCGAAGCATGCGATAGGGGTTTACAACAGGGTGGCCGAAGCTTCGTCTTGCTCATAGAGCCATTGTTTTGCTCTGTATTTGAAGGATTGGAAGGAGGAGACATTCCTGAGATCATTGGGTAGTGAGTTACAAAGCTTCGCTGCCAGGACTGGGAAGCTCGAGCCTCTGGCAGTCTGTAGCTTGAAGCTAGGAATAATGAGTGTGTGTGCATGTGCAGATCTTAGAGGTCTGTGGGCTGTGTGTTGTGTAAAGCGCTCAGACAAGTAGGCAGGTGCTGCGTTGTTCTGTGCTTTGTGGCTTAAAACAAATGTTTTGAGGGCGATGCGCCGTGAGATAGTGAGCCATCGTAAATTGCGTCTAGTGGATGAGATGTGGGCGCGCCTAGGTATGTTGAAAGCAGCCCTAATGGCGTTATTCTGGGTTACCTGAAATTTGTCAATGTTTCTTTGACTCGTTCCAAGGTAAAGGGCATTGCAGTAGTTAATTTTAGATAAGATGAGGGTTCTCGCAAGGATCAGGCAGTTGTCCATAGTTAAGAAGGGCCGGCAAGCAGTGATTAGTTTGCACGTGTATGCAGATGCGGAAACTACTGAATTGGTTTGTCTGGCGAACGAGAGGGTGGAGTCTAGGTAGAATCCGTGTGTTTTAGTGACATTGGTGACCTTAATGATGTTACCATCAATGTTGAATGCATCATATTTGCTGTCAAGTTTTGAAAGTTTGGACTGAGAGCCTAGGATGAGTAGCTCCGTTTTTTTCTCATCATTTAGGCAGAGACCGTGGTGTGCCATCCACGCCTGGATGACGGTGTAAACTTCATTAAGAGCTTTGGCGTCAGTTACATAGTCACCGGTGATAGGGATGAGTATCTGGGTGTCATCCGCATAATTTGTGTAGGTGACACCCAGATGGTCAAGAATATCAAAAAGTGGTTTCGTAAAGACGTTATAGAGCATGGGTGATACGCATGAGCCTTGTGGGACTACGCAAGGGACATGTGCTGGGTCAGCGGCGGCAAGAGATGAGAAGACTCTCATGGATCTGTTGGCAAGGAATGAGCTGATCCAGGAGGTGGCTGCATCAGAGAAGTGTGCAGCCATTTTGAGGTGCTGGCAGAGGATTTGGTGGTCCACTAGATCAAAAGCGGCAGATAAATCTAGGAGGAGTAAGAGCGCCTGTTTGCCTTTGTCTTTCAAATCCTCAATTTGTGTTTTTAGGTCTATTAGAGCTGTCTCTGTGCCGTGTCTCGGCTGGAAACCAGATTGCCTAAGTCCTAATAAGTTGTTCTTATCGAGATAGTCTTGAATTTGGAGATATGCAGCCCGATCCAGGATTTTAGAAGGTATGGTACTGTGGTGATGGGCCTATAGTTGGTGGGGTTACTAGGGTCTAAGTTAGGTTTTTTGATTAAGGGGATTACCCATGCAATACTCTCATTAATCTTTTGGTGTTCGCTTCTCTTGGCGGGATACCTTACAAAGACCTTCGATTGAGCTCACTGATGGTGCCGGACCACTCTGCTAACGGTATCGTATCTTTCCTTCTCAGGTTTAAACATTCATCAGCAGTTTAGCTATACTCGTGTCTTTCATCACAGGCGTTTAACAATGTTCGTTCCAGCGCTTGTCATACAATTTTACCGCTTGCAACCTTGACTTCAACTCACCGGCAGTGTTGATCTCTCTAATGAGTCTTTGTTCTTGAAGCCAAGGATGATACGCCGGTGTCTGCCGTTCCTCCCCACCTTGGTTGGTTACGCTGGCGGGCCATCGGTATCTCCGACACAAAATGCAGGAGTCTTCAGTCTGGTTTCCTGGCCTTTATGCTTTCTGCTTGGAAGGTTTCTGGAAAGTTACGGTTTCTTGCGGAAATCGTCATGGGTATTTCCCTCCTTGCAAACCCTTCTTGGTTTCCCATCTTTCTTCCCTCGTTCAGCTGCTGACTCAAAACTGCTGTTCCTTTGTGTGCTTTTCCTCACTAGCGGGTGAGACACCTTCTGGTTTCTCACAGTGGTGAGGCGATCCGTGGGATGAGATGCAGTATTTTTCCTTGAAAGGGAAGAACATTGTGGAAATGCCAAAACATGTAATGGCTTCTTGTTGTTATAATGTATCTGAACCACATATTAAGTCAGGTGATGTGGGCAAAGCTGGTGTGACACTTATAAATACCACAAGGAGAGGAAAACCAGTTAAAGTATCTAAGATTGAAAAACCCCTTTCATCCAAATGTACACACACTGAAAGGAAATGTATAAATAATGATTTCAACAAACTGCCTTCCTCTTTCCAATAAAATCTTAATGATTCTTCTTTAAATGCATTTAAGACAACTAGATCTGCATTTAAAACTACGCAGTTAATAAAAAACTCAAATTTTATTAATTGGGACTACAAGTCCCATAATCCCATCAGTACTGGGACGAGGAAGAGCTTTGAAGAGCAATGTTGCAGCAGTAGTCCGGTAATTAAGACTAACAACCTACACCTGAAGGAAGCTGAGAGCCTTAAACGGTCCCCTCAGACTTAGTCCATTAGCTGTAGCCGTAGTTAGAGAAGCAGCAGTTGTAGCAGAACGAAGAGAGCATGGTGTTGGCAATCCAGGCAGAAGTGAACAGAAGGGACGCCAGGACTTTGACCAAGCAGATTTCATCTGCCTGTCATGAGAGGGTCTTGTTCCCCCAAACTCTGAAGTGCAGAGTTTGCTCAGGGCAAGGCGTGAAGGAAGACTGCTTTTCCACATGTGAACCAGATTGCAGAGATTGTGCAGCGGAAGACGTGCTGGAGACTGTGGCTGAGAAGAGTTTTGCAGCCGAGGGTCCGGAGCGTAAGAGAAGCTCTGTAACTGCATGCGGGTTTGGAGGCACCTTTACAGAGGAAGAGTGTATGCCCAAGAAAAGCCTGAAGCAGTTTGACTCCTGCACGACTCGAAGGGAGTAACACAGAAGCCGGTGAGTGAAACCAAGCATTCTGAACCCTTAAGCGAATACAGGCAGGCAACAGTATCCAGTGGGCTCACTCCCATATGAGCGAAAGTTGTTATAATACGACAGTTGACCACTGAACAATGCAGAAAAGTGAAAAGTAGCACTGCTGTGCGAGTAACACTTTATCCCCTTTTCTCGCGTAAAAGCATAATGCAGAGAAACCCTTCAGCTGAATGTTTAAACGTCAGAAACCAGAAGACTAGTCACGTATAACTAAAAGTGCTTCCAAGGGATTGGGTCCTCCGACGTATTCCATATCTATGACAGGTAATGTCCACAGCTGTGCTGCTTCAGAAAATCTTTGGCGTCTGCGTCCTGCGTCGATGATGTCGATGGGCCGTCCCCGAGGACCTCCTCCGACGGCCGACGTCACCCGATTTGATAAGTAGGATGCACGACGTTCCGTTTTTTCCGCGAACATGTTCGCTTCGTGAATCTCGGTACGCCTCGACTCGTTGGAGTTTGCTGTTTTCTATTCTCGGTTCGTTGAACCTGTTCATTTTGTTGTGAAGACCTGTTCGTGGCGATGTCTTTCTCGTCTTCAACCCCGCGTCCGGGCTTCAAGAACTGCGGGGACTGTGGGTCCAAGATGTCGGTCACGGACTCGCACGACGCCTGCCTCTGGTGCCTCGTGGAGGCCCACCATACGGACGACTGTGTCGACTGCCAGTCGCTCACTGCAAAGGCGTTGCGGGAACGCAAGAAGAAGCTGTCGGTAGGCCGGGTGTCTAAGCCCCGGAAGTCGAGGTCTGCGGGGCTTTCGACGGATGACTCGAGGGGCGACTCTCCGCGTCATTGTCGGAAGTCCGGTGGGTCTCCTTCCAGGAGTCGGTCTCGCCACTCCTCCTCCTCTTCGAGGCATTCCAGGAAGCGCCGGCATAGGTCGCTTTCCCCGTCCTCTTCCGAGGACTCCGCCCTTCGGCGGGTCGCTTATCCCTCCATGCAAGCGACACCGGAGGAATGGGCTTCCTTCGGGAAGCAGATGCTAGCGATTCTGGAATCGCAGGGCACTGGTCCGTCCGCGTCTCCGAGTGGGGTCAGTCGGCACCGGTCGAGAGACACCGCTCGTACGCCTTCGGGCTCGAGTGGTCGGCACGGCTCGCGGGAGAGGTCCCGCTCCGACAAGGGTAGCCGTTCTCACCATGCCCGTGCCAGGTCCCGGTCCCCGACGCGCTCGAGACCATGTGATCCTGTGCCGTCTTCGAAGAAGACGTCGACGCCTGTGGCGCCGAGGTCGTCGATGATTTCTTTTGAGGCTCCGCCTCCGAGGGAGTCGTCGACTAGGTTGTCTAGAGACACCCTCGGAGCTCCGGCTTCGAGGACTGTGTCGACGACGCCAATGCTGGCGGCGCTGCAGCTGACGTTGATGCCGATTCGCTCGACGTCGACGCCTTTTCTGTCGATGCCGGCGCCGACTCATTCGGCGCCCTCAACGCCTTTTCTGTCGACGCCGGCACAGATTTGCTCGGCATCCTCGACGCCTTTCGAGGCGGTGGTGTCAGAGGGGTTTGCCCGTAGAAAGGCGATGGCTAAGGTCCGGCACTGCTTTGGTCCACAGAGGTCTTCCTCTCCCCGCCTGGAGTACATTTCAGAGGGTGATGAAGGCTCTGTTGGCGGCCTGGTTCCGGTTACGGTTCCAGATGACCTTATCTCGGGTCATAGCCAATTTGATGACCTGCGGCAGTCGCTGCATGATGCCAGTGGACTGGACAACTCTCCGGAGGTGGAATTTTGCAGGCCAGAGCCTGGCTCTCATGCCGATTCTTCATATTGGCGCCTTATGTCTCGGGTTACCGAGTACTTGGGTTGGTCACTCCCCCAGGGGAGTTCGTTCAGGATGATCTCACGGACATCCTTGATCTCGGTCCACCCACTGACCCGGTTTTGCCTTTTCATATGGCTCTGCAGAGAAGGGTGGCGGCGGCTTGGACTGCTCCGGAGAGTCTCCCGGCAGTGGGCAAGTCTTTGTCTCGAAAATACCGTCCAGCCAGTAGCGACCCCTGCTACTTGTCTAGGCACCCCATCCCGGAGAGTTTGGTTGTGCAGGCGGCTACGGCCCCGGCAAAGCAGGCGTCGTATCCTACCATCCCCCCAGATAGGGATGACAAACGTTTTGACGGCTGGGCGAAGAAAGTGTTTTCTTCGGGGGGTATGGCTCTTCAGGCGGCCAACTCCATATGTGCCTTGTCTCGTTTCACACACACTCTGTGGAACTGTGTTGCATTAGCGGCTGATCATATTCCCGAAGGGGAAGAACGGGATGATTTACTTGCTATGGTTCAGGATGGCAAGGATGCTATGTGTGAGGCCGTTCAGTCGGGTTTGGACTTGGCGGATTGTGTCAGCCGGTCCATGGTGGCGTGCACCGTAATGCGCAGGTTTGCGTGGTTGCGGAAGTCTGGGTTCGCTCCTGATGTGCAGTCCCGGCTCCTCAACATGCCGTTTGACGGTGAACACCTTTTTGGCAGCAAGGCTGACGAGAGCCTTGAGAGGTTGCAGACCTCCAAAGCTCCAGCGAAGTCGCTGAGCGCTGCAGTTCGCCAACCTCCTCGCCTTTTTGTTCTAGGGGACAGCAACGGAGGGGAGGTTCCTTTCGCTATTACTCGTCCTTCAGTAAAGCGAGGGGAGCTAGCAGTCAAAGAGGCCATCGTAAGAGTGCCAGAGGTGGAAACAAAGGTACTCGAGGTGCCAAGGCCACTCGGGCAGTTGCCTCTTTGCCCTCAGGCAACGCTGCAGCCGCTACCACTCAGTCATGAGGCCAGGTCCCCTGGTTCGCCGGTTGGGGGAAGGCTGGCGCAGCATCTTGTAGAGTGGCAAGCCATTACTTTAGATGTGTGGGTTCTGGAGATCATAACCCACGGCTACTGTCTTCCTTTTCGGCAGAGGCCTCACGACAATCCACCAGGGAACCTCTCTTTGAAGTGTCCAGATCCGCTCCTTGCGAAGGAAATTCAAGCCCTGCTGGAGAAAGGCGCCATAGAACTGGTGCCTGTAGCGGAGAGGAACAAGGGATGGTATTCCCCTTATTTTTTGATTTCGAAGAAAGACGGGGGATTGAGACCCATCATGGACTTGCGCGGTTTGAACAAACTCCTCAGGAAGGGCAAGTTCAAGATGGTGACTCTTTCTCAAGTCCTCCAGGCCCTTCAACTTCTGGACTGGTTGGTGTCTCTCGACCTCAAGGATGCTTACTTCCATGTGCAGATCCATCCCAAGCACAAGAAGTACATGAGGTTCGCGGTTGGTGACTCGCACTTTCAGTTTCGGGTCCTGCCATTCGGATTGACCTCCGCCCCGAGGGTTTTCACCAAGCTCATGGTGGTGGTGGCAGCGCATCTCAGGAAAGGGGGGATTCACGTCTACCCCTACCTGGACGATTGGTTGATCAGGGGGAGCTCTCCCGAGCAAGTCCTGGATCATCTGTCCGTCACCTGCCACTCCCTTCACAGGCTGGGCTTCTCCCTCAATTTAAAGAAGTCCCATTTGACACCAACGCAACGGCTCCAGTACATCGGAGCAGTGCTCGACACGTCGCTGGGGCAGTGTTTTCCTCCTCAAGTGAGGGCTCTTCACATTCAGCAGATGGTGCACAAGTTTCAGCTTGCCCAGAATCTCCCAGCGTCCGAATTCTTGAGACTGCTCGGCCTCATGGCATCCTGCATTCTTCTGGTGCCAGAGGCTCGTATGCAGATGAGATCTTTGCAATGTGCACTCAAGCTCCAGTGGTCTCAGTCCTCCGGCAAGCTGTCGGACCCTGTTCAGGTGCCGCCCTCGGTAGCCTGGGACCTTCTGTGGTGGGCCGTCGAGGGCAATCTGATGAAGGGGGCCGCATTTTGGCTGCCCTGGCCGGAGGTGATGATCGTGACGGATGCATCCCTCACGGGATGGGGAGCTCATGCCAACGAGTTGACAGTCAGCGGTCGTTGGTCTCCATCGGAGTCCAGACTCCATATCAATCTGTTGGAGCTGAGGGCCGTCAGGCTAGCCCTGACGGCTTTTCTGCCGACTGTGCGCGGAAAGAGTGTCTTGATTCTAACGGACAACACGGTGGCCATGCACTACCTCAAGTAGGAGTGGGAGCTGGCTCAGGAGATTCTCCTGGAGATCTTCGCCCTTTGGGGGACCCCTCAAGTGGATCTCTTCGCCTCCAGTGTCAACTGGAAGTGCGAAAGGTTTTGCTTGTGGGAATTTCCTCCAAAAGGAGCTTTAGGAGACGCGTTCGTGGTGGAGTGGTCATTCCCACTGCTGTACGCGTTTCCTCCAGTCCCCGTCATCCCGCAAGTGCTGCGGAGGTTACGGAGGTTCGGTTCCCGGATGATCCTCATTGCTCCCGTGTGGGCCCGGAGGACGTGGTACCCGGACCTTCTAGACTTGTCCATCTGCCCTCCACGTCGTGTTCCCTACCAAGACAATCTACTCTCATGGGAGGGGGCTCAGGTTCTCCATCCAGAGGTCGGATCCCTCAATCTTCACGCTTGGCTTCTGAAAGGTTGAGGTATAAGGATTGGGACCTCCCTAAAGACATGATGGAGGTGTTGCTCTCGGCCAGGCGGCTGGCAACTAAGTCTCTGTACCGTTGCCGTTGGAGAAAGTTCTGCGACTGGTGCAGAGTTCAGAATGTGGATCCTTTTGAATGTGACATTCCCATGGTTCTGTTTTTTTTTTGCTTTCTTTGGCCCACAGGGGCTTGCAAATGGGGACCATTAAAGGTTACCTGGCGGCGGTGTCCATATTTAAGCGCTCGTCTGAAGAGTGTTCCTATTTTAAGATTCCTTTAATTTTGCAGTTTTTGAAAGGGTTCACTAATGTGTTCCCTCCGTCACCTTTTTTGGTGCCAGGTTGGGATTTGAACCTTGTTCTTAAGTTCCTTATGGGTGCTCCGTTTGAGCCTTTGCATTATTGCCCTTTGAGGCTGTTGACTCTGAAAACTGTGTTTTTGGTTGCGGTTACTTCCGCTCGCAGACTGAGTGAGTTACAGGCACTTTCAGTTAAGCCACCCTTCACTGTGTTTCATAAGGACAGGGTTGTCCTTAGAGTTCGTCCTTCTTTTCCTCCGAAGGTGGTTTCGGAATTTCATTAGAGCCAGAAGGTTGTTCTTCCGGCGTTCTATCCTCCTCCACATCCTGGTAAGGAAGAGGGGAGGCTCCATAGGCTTGATCCTCGAGAGCGTTGAGCTTTTATATTTCGCGCATGTCCCGGGTCAGAGTGGACGATCAACAACTTTTCATTGGTTACGCTGGAAAGCGTTTGGGACAAGCTGTGATGAAACAGACTTTGTCTCGTTGGATTATTTTAGCTATATCCGAGTGTTACCGCTTGGCGGGTAAGGACCCTCCGGCTGGCTTGCGGGCCCATTCTACCAGAGGAGTGGCTGCGTCTACTGCCCTGCAGAGGGGAGTTCCTATTCGTCACATCTGTGATGCAGCCACCTGGGCTTCAGTACATACTTTTGTACGTCACTATTCCCTTGATTCCATCAGAGGGCAAGATCTGGCCTTTGGCAAGGCAGTTCTCTATTCCGCAATTTGATTGGGCATGCTAAATTTGTATTCTAAATTCTTTCCCACCTCCTTGCTTGGTACTGCTTTGGGAGTCTGTCATAGATATGGAATACGTCGGAGGACCCAATCCCCTCGAAGAACAAGTTACTTTCTTACCTGGTAACGTTCTTTCAATGGGATGGTCCGATGATGTATTCCGTATCGCTCCCTCCCTGCCTTCCCCGCTGCAGAATTTCTTTTGCGATTGCAGCTTGCGTTCCGCAAGGCCTTGTGTGTCTGACTGGCAGAAAACTGGTGGCACACGTTCTGGGAAAAAACTATAACTGAGGCTATGGGCGTTGTGCGTCCTACTTATCACATCGGGTGACGTCGGCAGTCGGAGGAGGTCCTCGGGGAAGGCGCATCGACATCATCGACGCAGGACGCAGACGCCAAAGATTTTCCGAAGCAGCACAGCTGTGGACATTACCTGTCATAGATATGGAATACGTCGTCGGACCATCCCATCGAAAGAACGTTACCAGGTAAGAAAGTAACTTGTTCTTCTGAGGCAAAGGTTAGCTTCCGAGTCAATTATAAAGTGGTTGAATACAACATTACTCTGAAACAAAGTGACTAAAATGTTAATAATCGTGAGATGAGTAGAACATGCATTACCCAAGCCAAGAGGGGAACAAACATTGCCCAAAACAACAATGAATGAAACCTTTCCCAAAAACAGAGTAGTGAAAGCTTTGTCCTAGGTTAAGAATGATACAAGCACTGCCCAAGAGGTGTACACGCATTGCCTAAAGCCAAAAGAGACTGACAGCAAGTTCTATGACTAGAATACGCTGGTTGGCAAGTTACAAATATGCAAAGACAAGGTTGGGCAGAGGGAGGTTTTCTGTTTCTGATTGTTCTCTACAAATTGATATAACTCACATTGCCAAAGCCAAGAGGGGAAAGGGAGAATTACATCCCAAAAGGCATTTTGGTTGTTGCAGACAGACAAGAGTGGCAAAGAGGCTGCTGTGAGGGGTAAGTAATGTGAGATTCATGACTGTGTTTAGTTTTCGCAAGATTCAACATTTTACACAAAATTATAAAATACACCCTAACTAAACCTATTCTACCAGGGAAATCCCTACCTACTACTCTTGGATCTAAGGGAAGCCTCCTAACATTCACAAAACTAACCCTCAATCTAAACAACATAAACATTCAAAGCAACATGAAAACAACAAAATAAAAAGTATCCAACCAGTATCTTGGATGACTTCTAAGATCAAGCACTGCCCTCTTACTAGTGATTCCAACCTCCAACTCAGTCAGGATTGGAGGATCCACCTTCTCAACCTTGGCACCAACTCTTTGGAACTCACTCCCCCCACACATTGGACACATCTAAGACTACATGGCCTTCCGAAAAGCTCTAAAAACCTGGCTCCTTCCGTAAACCTGAATAAAACCATGTGAGGCCGCTGAAACCCTACAACACCATGGACCACGACCTCAATGAAATTACACTGAAAAGTAACCACAGCCTTCGGACAAATGTTCGAGGAGATGCTGAGCAATTACACCACTGAAAGCGACTAAGTCACCAAGACAGAATCAGGAAACAGTTACCATAGATGACAACCTTGGCGTCCTGCATGTGCTAGATATATGATTGCTGACTATACGCGTCCTGAGTCTACTACACATGCCTAGCTGCCGCCTGTCCCATCGCCCTCTGCATGCAGCTATCACTAAATGCATGAATGTAATCTGGCACAGTGGGCTGGTAAGAATAACACCTCCACTCCAGACACTCAACTCTCCTATCACTATGCTCACTCTCTTCTCTACTCTACATCAACACACAAGCAACGCAGCTACACCCCTTGATCAATTTCGGCCTAGCTGCTCACATATGAACAATACTCAATGAACAACTCAACATCCTGCTAGAATGCAGCTATACCCCACGATAAGCATCCTACACAGGCATAATGCTGCCAAGATGCAGTCCCAAAGACCAACCACCAGACTGCACATATTCAACTGATCTCTCATTACCTCCACACCTAGTGTTAGAATGCAGCTACCATCAGGCAATCGCATCAGCTGCTCACATATTGAGTGCACCCAAGCATAATACCCTACTCTCTCGACTGACCTGGAATACGGTCCCAGAGGGCATTCAACCCACAAGTGCTTTGAGGTCATACCAATGATATATAGAGTGCTATATAAAAATGCAAAATAACATAACATAACTTCTGATGATCGTGGGCAGACCTTGCTCCCCAAGAATGCCCCAAAGTAAATCTCTTCCAAGGAAAAGAAAAGTCTTGAACAAAGTCTTGAAAAGTTCCAAACAAGCAAAAGTTCACACACAAATAAAAATACACTGGTAAAAGTTCCTTCGTTGCTTGTTGAAAAGATCCTCCTTCCCAGTTCCACAAAGAAAATAACTACACCAATGAGGATTCCTGGATGATTACCTCCCAGTAAAGAATGGGTAAAGTTGGATGGAGACAAAAGTACCACTTCTGTTTACATCAACTCCTCTGCTTTCAAATTCTGCGGATCTTTCATGCACAGTTTGTCAGGATGCTTCTGCTTAAGGTTTTCTCTTTCTTCAGTAACTTCTTTCTTCTATTCCTGCTGTGGGACCAGGCTCCCTTGCTCCACAGTTGACTTCTGCTTCTACTACTGCAATTGATATGGTTCTGACAAGAAAGGTTGACGTCCACAGTTCTACTGCTGCTACTATGACTTACAATGTCAGGAAAATTTCACTGCTGCTACTGCAAATTCAACTTTAGGCAACTTCAACAAGATTTCTTTGACCGCTGCAGGTTGGCAAGGCACTCCTCTCTTTTGTCTGGCTCGAAAGTGCAGCTTCTTTGCCTTTCCCTCTGTCTCGCAGCTACCACAAAATCTGCTCTAGTTTCCAGACTATTTCTCATCCATTCAAACAGTCTCGGCCAAGCAGATTTAAAACAACTTCTTTTAACAAGCACCGAACTCCCTTCCCCATCTTCATGTACACATGTTCTCCAGTGGTTACCCCAAAGCTGCTGTGCCACTCTTATAGCTTTGGGTAACCTTGTCAATTTAATATTAGAGGATTCTCAGGTAACAACTTCAGAATAATGGTGTATAGTTCTTAAATAAGCAGAATTTACTTTAACAGAGTTCACTCTATCGGCTTGGGTAGTGCTTTTTCTTTTGTTCAGCTTTGGCCACTGCTACGACTTCTACTGCTAGTGTTCAAAATGTTACAAAATGTGGGTTTCTTAATGGAAATTAAATTAGACACACACACGTTTTTGTGCTAGTCTTGAACTGCCACTTCAAAGGATGCACGTTCCGACCTTTCGGTAAGCTTTCAGCCTCCAAGGTGTCGGGAAACACTGTTGCTTACTCTTGTAACATTTCGGGAAAGCCAGTTCTGCTTCAATAACTGAACCAGCAACATTCTTCTTGTTAATAGGAGCCACGCGACCGCTCAGCAGCAACTTATTTCTAATAATGGGGAAAAGAGATGCTTTCACTACGCGTGGGTACTTCAGTTTAACAATAGCAGATGTTACATTTGCCTTATTAGAAAGACTTCCCACTTCTGATAACAACTTCTTCTTACTTAGATGCATATGCAAGTGCGATAAAAGCTGGTAACAGTTACAGGTAAGGTATTCCTGTTAGGTTGGAGTCTGGGGCTTCCTTTTTCCGACTCCCAATTACAATGACTGCAGGGCTGCTTCCCGGCTTTGTTTCTTCTCCTGCTACCGCTATGGGCACTCTTGGGACCCACACCTTTCTGCTGCACAGGTGTCTCCGATCTGGCCTCATTAAGGGAGAGTCTTCCACTCTCCAATGTTTCTTCTCCTGCTACTGAAACAGGCACTCTTGGGATCCACACTCCTCTGTTGCACGGGTGTGTCCAATCCGCCTTCATTAAGGGAGAGTCTTTCACTCTCCAGTTTACCTCGGCTTGAATCTGCGTGCGGTCCTTGGGAGAATGCACAACTTCAGCTCTGCATTCACTCTAACTAGGCACACCTGGAAAGACTTCCTGTTTCTTCCAGTCTCTCCCAATGCTGCCACAGCCTAACAGAGTTTGTGAGCACAGGACCAACTCAGAGCCTGCAGGTGAAATTTGCCCTTCCTCTGCTCCGGTGTTCCTTCTGTGGTCACACTTCCTTGTGAACTTCCAGCCTAGTGATCTGCTTCTTCTGCTGACCTTCCAGCTCCTGCTATAGCTTCTTTCTACTGCTCCTCCCTGCGGCAGCCTTTTATGCCCCTTATGCCCCTCAGGTGGGTTAATTGGTTTCAGGTACAGGCCCCTGGGGCTAATTGCCTGACCTTGCCAAAAGCTATTAGACTTACCTGCCTGACCCTGACTTCTGCATGCCTCTTCAGCCCACTTTTTCTTCACAATCCCTGAGGGATTCTTGGACATGTAGTCCACTATAGACACATTCAATTTCTCTACTTCTTTCAAAGATTTAAAGATGGATTTTCTTTATTTTTTTATTTCTTTTTATTTACTTGTTTGAATCTCGTTCTGATTTTTACAAGGTGAACAATATGAAGTAGAAGTATAAAAAATAAAAAGTAAGGAAAAAGGAAAAGTAAAACATTTGGTTTTTCGGTCAAGTTCTCCAATTACCAAATGTTTGTCCTCTTACAGGTCAAGGGAAGGATACATTTCCTTTTTTCAGTTGTCGACTTTTCCCTCTTGCTTAATTAAAAGGATCTGTTCCATGATTTTCGCCGTCACAGTAATCCATCAGGTCTTTTCCCCGCTGATCAGGCGAGCCCACCAGAAATCCTCCTCAAAGATGTACAACAAGGCAAAGTGATTTTTCAGATACGGTGCTCTGATATTTTGCGTTCCAGGACAGTAAGAGGTGCCATGTTGTTTCAATCTGATCCTTATTCTCACCAAATCTGCATAGAAGGTTCAAGCACACTCTTATAAAGATGTTCTTTAGTGCTCTGTTCGGGTACTTTTCATAAATTCCTGTATTTTATTGAGTTTCCTCATCTGTGGCGGCAGGTGAGTTGTCAGTTTGTATTCCAGTGCTGAGTCTAAGTTGTGGATCCAATCTAGTTCTTCCATTTTTCTTTTCACTTTTTTTTTTTGAAAATCAATTTTATTAAGTTTCCTTGGTGCATAACGAGGTTACATTCTTGCATTGCATTTATTAATGTGAGTTAACATAAAGAGAAAACCAGACGAAACACACCCCATGCCCCCCCCCCTCCCTCTCCCTCCCCCCACCCCCCTTCAGTTCGCGCTTACATAGCCTTGATAAACACTTGCACAACGGGCTCTCTTAATGATGGAGGCGTCAATACAATATGCGTGTGGCACGCCAGAGTCATATGGGCCAAACGAGTTCAGTTCTCAGCCGGGTCCTTGGCCCATGGTCCCACATCCGTGGGGAGGAGGGGAATCCCTCAGCTCAGTCTTCAGGACCTAGACCACTCGGCCGTACTTATCAAAGAAGGGGAGCCAAATTTCCTCGATACTGGACTTAGACTCATCGAGCAGGTGTGTGAGGAACTCCATGTCGTAGATGGCCCTTACTTTGGTCACCCAGGTTTTTTCCCCTGGCATTCTCGGGTGTTTCCATTTCTGCGCTAGACAGCATCTAGCTGCTACCAGCATCACCTGGAGCATGTGATCATGAGTGTTACCCCGGTCCTCTTCGTTACTAATCCCGAAGAGGAAGAGCCACGGGCAGGATACTCGTTCTATCCCATCTACCCCTTTGATCCAGGTCCGCACCTTGTCCCAGTATTTCTGGACCACTGGGCATCCCCACCACATGTGGATATAGTCACCTCTCTCTGTCCTACATTTCCAACAGTGTGGGTCATATCCTGGACGCATTTTGGCTATTCTTTGCGGGGGGTAGTGCCATCTATGTAATATCTTGAGGGCCTGATGGCGATATTGGAGGGAGGATGTGGATCGATTGGCCCGTCTACACATCTCTGTCCATCTCTCGTCATCAATTTCCTCGCCCAGGTCCCTACCCCATTGTATGCGTGCTGGTGGCGGGTCTCGGGGGATGGAGAACAGAAAGAGCTTGTATAGGCGGGAGATTATCCCCTTGGAGCCCCTTGCGGTCAGAAGGAGTTTTTCAAAGTCTGTGAGTTCCCTCCTGAGGGTATCACCCCAAGATGGTTCCGTGAGGGCACCCTTAAGCTGAAGATATCGGAACGGGGAAAGCGTGCCTATTCCCAGGGCTTCCTCAAGGTCCTTCAAGGGGAGGAAGGAGCCCCCCACCCACAACTGGCCGGTCCTACTAAGGCCCGCCTCGAACCATGTCTGGTAGGCTGCTGGTTCCGCTATTTTGGCCAGGAAAGGAGGGGCCCAGATGCAGCTCAAGGGGGAGGGCCATGTCGTGAGCCATCTATAGTAACCTCCCTCTCTCCACAGGGACCACAGTACTCTTAGAATCGGGTGGTTCAAGACTGATCTGGGGATCGTTCTCCTTGGGACCCAGAGCCATTCCTCTAGTGTGACGGGCGCCAGGGGCCTATTGTCCATGGCTACCCACTGTTTTTTCGGTCCCGGTGAGAAGTGATCGACCAGGATCCTCAACTGGGAAGCCCTATAATACGTCTCGAGATCAGGGTAGCCCACCCCTCCATCTTCCTTGGTCCTAGTCAGAACCTCGTATGAAATCCTGTGTTTTTTGCCCTGCCAGAGGAATCTAAGGAGGATGCGTTTTGTCTCGTCAAAAAAGGCCTTGGGGACTTGGACCGGGAGCATTTGAAAGAGAAACAGAAATTTTGGGAGGATAACCATTTTTATAAGGTTAAGGCGTGCCATCCATGAGAGACCCGTTCCCGCCCACCTTTCTATGTCTCTCCTGATTGCTGACCAGAGGGGGGGGAAGTTGGCCCCATACAGGTCCTCAAGGTTACGTGTGATTTGGACTCCCAAGTAACGGAACCCCTCATCGCTCCGCTTGAAGGGGAGACCCTCCACAAAGGTCACCTCCGTGTCTGGCAGGTTCCCACCCATGAATGCGACCGATTTGTCCAAATTAACCTTATACCCCGATAGTTCTCCATATCTTGCGAGGCCCTGCAGAACCCGAGGGATTGTTTGGGACGGTCTGGTGACATAGAGCAGGGCGTCATCCGCAAAGAGGCAGATCTTGCAGTGCATATCCCCCATCTGTACACCACTGATGTCCGCATCATTGCGGATCGAGATTGCCCACGGTTCCATCACCAATGCGTAGATTAACGGAGACAGGGGGCATCCCTGCCTCGTGCCACGTTCAAGGGGGAATTCCCTAGACTCAATCCCGTTAGCCACCACTCTGGCCGAGGGGGAGGAGTAGAGCGCGGATATCCATCCCAACCACCTTGGACCCATCCCCACTGACAAGAGAACCTCCCTCATGAAAGCCCAGCTGACCCTGTCAAAGGCCTTCTCCGCGTCAAGAGCCAGTAGGAGAGCGCCTTCATTCCTGGCCTCGGTCGTGGCCAATACATGGAGGGTCTTCCTTAAATTATCGGAACCCTGTCTATTGAGGACGAATCCCGCCTGATCAGGATGTATCAGGCGTGGGAGGGAGTTTTCCAATCTGGAGGCCAGGATCCTAGCAAAGATCTTGGCATCTAAGTTGAGAAGTGAAATGGGTCTGTAAGACCCACAAGCTGCCCGGTCTTTACCAGGTTTAGGTATGACGGTGATGAGGGCCTGTAGGAAAGTCGGGGGGATCGTGTCGTTGCCTCTAATTTGGTTGAACAATTTGGTCAGGGGCTTCACTAAGGTGGACTGGGTCTGTTTATAGAAATCCGCTGTGTAGCCGTCAAGGCCAGGAGCCTTTCCGGCCTTCAGTCTCTTGATGGCACCCTCCACCTCCTCTTCTGAAATTTCCCCCTCGAGGGCCTCCAAGTCCTGGTCGGTCAGTTTGGGGAGGGGGTGTTCTGCCAGGTAGGAGGCAATGTCCTCCCGAGATTCGCCCGCTTGCCTAGAATAGAGTTTGCTGTAGTACTCAGCAAAGCATTCCGTCACTTCATGCCGGTTCCCATGAACCCTGCCCTCTTCGTCGGTCAACCGGGTAATCCCTCTCTCCACTCTACACCCCCTCGACCTCTGAGCCAGCAGAGTGCCTACCCTGTCGCCCTGTTCGTAGTATCTCTGTTTGGTATATCGCATCCTCTTAACCACCTCCCCTATGAGAACCGTATGGAGCTCCTGTCTTTTGCCCTGCATCTCGTCCAATAGTGCCCTCCGGTCCACTCCCGGGACTCCCAGTCTGGCCCGCAAGATCTGCAGCTCCCCTCGGAGTCTGCTCTCGATCAGGCCCCTCTCTCTTTTACGCCTCGAGCCCTCCGCTATGAGGAGGCCTCTGAAGGTGGCCTTCCCCGCTTCCCATACCATGGACATGTCCGTCTCCCCCGTGTCATTTGTCTCGAAGTAGGCCAGCATTTCCTGCTTCATGAACTCACGGAATACTGGATCCCTAAGGAGCGTGTCGTTGCACCGCCATCGAGCCGATCTCGGGGCGATGGGCAGGGACCAGTTAGCTATAAGTAGTTCATGGTCCGACCACGTTATGGTCTCGACTTTTGGTTGGGTCATCGCCCCATCTCCCTCCTCTGAGGCCAACAGAAGGTCGATTCTGGTGTAGGTGCAGTGCGGGGGAGAAAAGAATGTGTAACCACCCTGGGCCGGGTACGCCTTGCGCCAAACATCTACCCAGTAGTGATCCTTCAAGAGGTTCTGCAAGGCCAGGTTATCCCTCGTGATCCCCTTGGGTACCCCACCTCTGGCGGACCACCAGTCCAGTTGGGGGTCGGCTATGAGATTAAAATCACCCCCGAGAATCATGGCCCCCTCGGCCCATTCATCCATGACACCAAAGATCCGTGTGAGGAACTCCACCTGGCCCGTGTTGGGCGCGTATACGGTGGCGAGAGTAACTCGCTGCCCCTCGCAAAGCCCCTTGACACCCAGAAATCGACCCCCAAACCCCCTCTTGGTTTCCACCCCCGTTAGTTGGAGAGCCCTTCCCAGGAGAATGCCCACCCCCTCCTTCTTCGAGGTCGGGTGTGAAGCCCAATAGTTGCTACCGATGTCTTTCCCCTTGATTCTGGATTCCCTCCCGCGCTTATAATGTGTTTCCTGTAGAAATAGGACCGTCAGGTGTTGTTTTCGGAACATGTTGCCCGTGAGGGATCTTTTATTTTGAGAGTTTAGACCCTTGACATTTAACGTGCCCACCTTCCCTTCAATCGTTGTCATCATACCGTGTGCGTATTCTGAACCCCTCGTGGTGATTGAATTTTAGTGCCCCTTGCCAAGCGTATTCTTGCGGTCTGAACTGAATTTCCCCCTGAGTCCCCCAAACTACCCCGTTATCCCCCCCATCCCCTCCCCCCTTGCAACTGACCCCCCTCCCCGTGTCTTCCCTCCCCCCTCCCCACCCTTGTACCTTGAGGCGTCCGTCCACTCTCCCCAACATGTGTTGGGGCCGGTCAACGAACCACCAAGGACTCCAACCCCAGCCCCGGGGTTTTCGTGTGTCTGGAGAGTCCCAGATCGCAAGTCCGATTCAGGTCGGCCCCTGCAGGCCTTCGGTGCACTTAACCGAGACAAAAACCAGAGACCCCGCCCGGGCCCTCAACCCACAACCAGAAACCCAAACGCGGGGCAACACAAATAAACAGTTAACTTTTTAACATAATGGTCTGCCGACCCAAGGTCCGGTGGGCCAAACGCGACACCGCCACGGTGTCCGTTCAAGGCAGTTCGTGGGCCCGGGGCCTCCTGCGTCCGTACCCTGAATCGTCTCTCACCTCATGATTTTCTCTCCTTCCAATCGAACGTCATTTTCATGAGTCAGTGTGATTTTCCGGGTTCATCGACGGGTGTCTGGTTTTCCGAAACTTTCGGGCCCCCTTGACCTTAGATTTCCCACTGTGATTTCCTGGGCCGTCGGGACCCCTAGGGGGGTCCCGTGGTCCTCCCTCCTGGGCGCCCGAATGGCCCGCCTGGTCGTTCACCAGATCGTCCGTGGCTCTTCGTATGTCCTCCTCCGACACCAGGTGGTGTTTCTCACCTAGCCACTCAAACTCCAAATAGAAGGGGTGACCCCACCGATATCGGACTCCTTTTCCCTGCAACCATCTTGTGAGTGTGCCGCATTTCCTCCTCATTGACAGGGTTAGGGCCGAGAGGTCTTGGAAGATGGATACCTTTGAATCACCGTACTGTATGGTGCCAAGATGTCTCGCCTTTTCCAGGATTCTGATCTTGTCCCTGTAGTAGTGCAGCCGAACCAGAACCGAGCGTGGGCCTCTGCCTCCCCCCCCCGCTCGGTGCACCCTGTCGAAGTTGGTCGCCCCCACGTCTTCCGTTCCCAGGGCGATCCTCACGATATCGTGCACTTTGCCTTCAAGTCCTTGTACGGATTCGCCCTCAGATTCCATCAGGCCAAAGATTCGAAGGTTGTTCCTCCTCTCCCTATTTTCCATGTCGTCAACCTTGAACCGAAGCTCTTCCTCGCGCCTTTCCATGTCTCGGAGTCTCATGTCCATTTGGGTTTCGAGGAGTGTCGCCGAAAGTTGGTTATTCTCGACGCCCTCCACGCGGTCTTCTAGGGTGGCGACCTTGGTGGTGAGGTCGGCCAGTTTGGCCCCCATGTCTGTCCTCATACCTCGTATCTCCTCCAGAATCGTTTGGATGTTGTTCTGGATAGCCCCCAGATCCGGGGGTGGGACGGTGGGGCTACCGGCGGCCATGGTCCTTTCTTTGGGAACAAGCTGATATTTCAGCAAGTTCTCTCTCCAGTTCATGAGGGGTTCGTGTCGGCCAGTTTACGACGGACGCCGCCTTTCTCCGGGTCAGGCCGGGCCTCGGGCACCAGAGGCGCCGGGCGTGCGTTCCCTGTGTGGGTGGACGGTTTTCTTCAAGTCGGAGGATGCCCAGGGGAGGAAGCGCCGCGGGCTCACCCTCTCGGGCCTATTCGTGGGCGGCGCGGCTCGTGCTGTCTCCTGCGCCACTCCGCGCCAGGTCGTGGGGGAGGGGCAGCCGATATCGCCTTGGTCCGTGTAACTCCGCACAGGAGCGTCGGATCGGAACCAAAGTTGGACCCAGGTGGGGGCCACAGGCTTCCACGTCTTTTGGGGGGGGTCGCGTAGTATATGGGACCCTCGTTTCGCCGATAAATCGTGATTCACCCGGGGCTGGGTGCGGAGCTCGACGTTCAGGCGTCCATCCTGCCCGCGCCCCCTGGTGGCCTCCTCTTTTCACTTTTAATGGATTTTTGATCAATTCCTCTTCCAAGCTTTGGATTTCCGACAGTTTTTCCTTTAAGGCTTTTTCCCACACCTTGAGCATTTTGCAGCATCCTCCTGCTAATTCCACATTGATCAGAGTGAATATCCAGAGACGGTTTTGTAGGAGGGTTTTCCTATAAAGTGTCATTTTCTTCCTTGATATTATTAAAAGAGGAATCATAAGGTTTTACCTTTTGAGAGACCGAAGTGGCAGGAAAAGTCACATTTTTATCGTTCCTTTTGGTATACCTTTTATATTGTGGAGGACATGGAAACCTGGGGTTATAAAAGATTGGTTCTTTGGGTTCAACACTAAATTGAGTCACTCCATCAGAATTTACCCTTTCATCCTTAGCAGGAGGTGGAGATATATCAAAATGGCAATAAGCCAATTCCTCCTCTAAGTCTGTTCTAAAAGTATTCCTCTTCGAGGAGAAATGCTGTGTTTCATCCTGCGAAATCTCCCCACCTCCCTGGGCCTGTTCTCCACCCAGGTGATCCTCCCACAATACACCACCCCCAGGATTGGGATCAGGAATTGTCTGCCCCCTCTTGAGCAACTGGGAGGAGACTCTAGGCAGGGTTTTAGTGGGGGATCTGCAGGATTCTCCACACTGCCCTTCTGGAAAGTGAATGTCAGAAGAAGAGTGTCTTGCTTACTTTAAGGTGTTGAGGTGCACTAAAGTGAATCTTGTCTTATCTCTTTGAAGTCACTAAGAAACAAATTGTTGAATCTGTGGTATTTCCTTTAGTCGTCAGTGAATTTAAAACTTCAGAAGCAGAGTAGAATGTGGAACTATATGGGGCAGGCCAGTAGACCCGCAAAGTGAAGTCTTAAAGAAGTTGACCTGATCTGAGAGTTGTTCAGGTGAAGTATAAGTGCTGTCAAGTCATCCTGACAATGATATACAATGTGTTTCAATAGCCTAACTTGAAACTGTGTTTCATTAACCTAACCAGAAGTTGTGTTTATCAAAACCTAGTAGGGAACTGTGTTTCTTCTTTAACATTTATAAGTTGTGACAAAGCATCTCGGCCTGAAATGACATTGATGCTTTTTGATGAAGTGGATATTAATTATTCAAGGAAGAAGTGGAACCTTTCTTTTGGTTGATCTGTGGTTAACAAATCTTTCTTTTGACATCTTGAAGGAACCAAGAACTGAATTGAGACTTTGTTTAAAACCCATATTTCCTTGTTACTTTTTGTTGAACATTGGAACTGAATCTAATTTGAAACCCTGAGATGGGGAGTTCATCCAGGTTACCAATAAAGACTGAATATATGAGAAGTACAACTGTTGATATTGTTGTGAATTGCCATATATTCTTGGTCTTTTTTATGTTTGTGTGAGGGCCAGATATCCTGGGCCTCATTACACGGATGGCGGAGAACCATGGCGCTATTAGCGCCATGGTTCATGCCGGTAAAATACCGGCACCGCCTTGGGGGAAAGGGGAATTACCGCCCCATTCCAAGGTTGGCGGGGCGGTAATTCCCCCTTCCACCATTGCCCTTCCCCATTCCCATTTTTGCCCCATAGGGCATAATGGGAATGGGGAAGGCGCTAATTACGGTACCGCAAATTGCGGTACCGTAATTAGCTCCCTGGGTCCCTTTGCGGGTTGGTTTTTAACGCCTGCAAAAAGCAGGTGTTAAATCCCCAAACCCGCAAAGGGACCTCGTAGTAAGGCGGTAAAGATTTACCGGTACCGGTAAATCCTTACCGCCATCCGTGTAATGAGGCCCCCTGTGTTAGTGTTTTCCCTTTTTTTATAGGCAGGGAAATCCTCGTCAGAGTAGGGATAGAGAGGCGTTTGATGAAACATATGATTTAATAAAATGACTTATTTTGGAGAAATCATCCACAAATTGTGTACCTCACATTTCTGACCCCTCACATATGTTTCTTGTTTCATTATTGTTTTTAAACCATACATCAGGTCAACTACTGATTACCTAATTATTGCCAGTCAATATTAATCAGTTAATGAAAAGGTGTGCTGACCAGGTTGGAGCAGTAAATATTAATTAATATAATCTACCTCCACAATCCCTCTTTTGCAGGATTCAACTTCTTGGCAAAAAGGCTGATCAGTCATTTGTAAAACTGTGCCTCAAAACACGACACTTTCAAGACATAGCCCTTATTACAAGTATGCTAATTCCAGCAATGTAACGAGCAATTTTTCCGAGCCTGCAAAACTTGTAATGACCCTCATAAGGTCTTGTGCTGGGAGTTCTTTTTAAATCACTCTCCTACAGTGTTCTGTGGGACTGTTAGGGAGAATTCTCATCCTATGTCTAATTTCCCTTACCTATAGAGTCCCCCAGCAGCTTTGCTGGATTTGAAGGGTTTTTTTTTTTCTCCTGCTAAGAGTGAAACTCTCTTTCCCACTCTTAGGCATTTTTGCTATGTGTGTTCTAGGCTATTTTTTTGTTTAATGTCTATGGGGTTTTCTCTCACCTCCATAGGAACCATCTTTATTCACCTGTGTTACACAGCACCCTCCGTGCAGTGACACAGGGGTGTCGTAGCGACCCCCAAACATAGACTCCATACCCTGGGACTGACTACTGTCTCCCAGGGCATGTAAAGTCCCAATTGACTTTACTAGTCGATTTTTATGAACCTAAACCAGTACAAACCATCTTACAATGGAGGTACTGGAAAGGGTTCATAGTTTTTCCTTTATGTAATTTACGAGAGGGTACCGTACAGTCCCTCTCTCAAAAGTTTCTGGCTGGTGGCAGTGATTACTACTGTAAATATTCGACCGCAAATATTTTCCTATGGGATTTTCCCATTGTTCGAGGCTACCACATTTTCTGACAGCCTCTAACATACCGCCGGTGTATTTTTATATTAACTTTAATATAACTTCTTTCTTGTGTCTTTCTCTAAACTCCTAACCCAGGTCGGGGATCCTTTGTTCGTCCTTTTGGCGGGCTTCTGCCAAGAAGCCCTCCTTTCGGCGCCACTGAGTCTGGGGTGAGTCCATTGTGTGGGAGGGGGAGTAGGACCGCTGGACAGGGTTGCCTCAGCTAGGCTGAATGAATGGGGTTCATTTTGCATAAAAGCAGGGTCCTGAGGACTGGAAGAGCAAGACGTCGCCACTGGAACTAAGAAGCCGAAGAGGAGAGAAACCAAAGACATCTGCAACAACTGAACCTCTGGTGAAGCCCCGCTGCAGCGTCTCACCACTTTTCTCCACACAACGAGAGGAGATCTTCATCTGAAAGAGCCTTCTTCCCTTGAGCTGGTGGGGCCAACCAGTTTGCCAATCGCCTTCCCGGACCTGCCTTGGTCGAATCGCCACTACTCTGTACTCGGGGGCTGGATAGCCAGGCACCAGTCCACCCAGACTGCGATTTAAAGGAGCATACCTTTTATTCGCCGGGCAGCACCGCGGATGGTTTCATCCCTAGGTAGTGCAGTAACTCGAACCTTCCTCCACGACGAGAGTCCCTCTTCCTCTGCTGGATCCCCCGAACTGCGGGAACTACCAGGAACAACCGCTGCCTCAGGAGGCACTTCTTTATTTTAAAGGTACATTGTTCTGCCAGGCCGCCCTTTCTTCGCGGTAGAGCTAAAGGTGTTTTAAATCCTTTACCTACCTGTTGGGTTAGCCGCCCCTCTCTCGTAAACATTGTTTTCACCTTCTGCATCCACCTTTTCAAAATTGTTAACCAAAGACTTGACTGCAGCTACAAGAACATTTTGCTCCTGAGCCCTTGCCCTGTACCACTGACTCTGGCACAGGCCTACTGACTCTGGCTAAATTTGTTAGAACTGCCTTCTCTAGATTGCTTCTCAACTAGGACTGTGTTGGTGCATCTACTTCTTATAACCACTCTTTCCTCCCCACTTCTAAACCTTGAGAAATGTCGTTTTGCTCAGTTTTCATTTAAGTATTTTCTATACTGATGCACTACCTTGCTTAAACTGGTTCACAAACTTATGGGAAGTGTTGCTAGTGTGTGTAAGAAGATATTTCTGTATAACTTGTGCTTTCCCTCTCGTGAAAAATTGCTAGAGTGCCATTTGTGTTTGGTTTTCACTGTGCTGTTTTGCTCAGTTTTCACTCTTGCTCAAACTTGTCTACAATTTAACTAGGGAGTTGTGTACACTTTCTTTGACCGAATTTAACTTGCTTTAAGAACTGTGATAAATGTGTCTAACTAGAAGTGTATAAAATAAATATATATTCTTTTTATTACAAAGCTTTGGTCAGTGTTTCCTTGTTTCTTAGTACTGACGGCCTGAAAAACCCTGAATACTGCTCATCTCCCTCTTGAGATAAGTCTGACTGCCCAGCCAGAGCTACCAACTAAATCCTTGTGGTACAGACTGATACCAAAGGGGGTTTATTGCTCTCACCTGTAGTCTTAATCTTCTGTAGTCCTCCCTAAGGGAACTGCACAGGATTCTGCCTAACAGGGACAACATACAAATTCACAAGCAATGTGTTACATCCAGGGTTCCAGTTAAGTGCATAATTACTTAACAGCAAAAATGGAGCAGATAAGTGAACACTGATAATCAAGTACTTTTCCCAAGGGTTTCTGTCTACATGCAGTTGAAGAGAAGAATCCTACTTTGGGTTGTCCATTTTACAGAATGTTCCCAATTATTTACCAAATGTTTTTTTTTTCTGATGAAGAGGATCTACCTTCTATCGTTTCTTTATCAACCCTCTGTCCGGACCATCTAAATTGATACTTTGCCATGATTTCTGAACACACATAAAGTTACAAGCAATCAGTTTTATAGTTCTCTTTGCCACTGTGGGGCAGGAGGAATTGAGTAGATCTGAGGAAAAGGGCCAAATGCTGCACCATGTATGTACCAGAGGCATCATCTTTGGCACCAGTACCACCATTAAATACTTACTCCAGGTTAGAATTTCTCTGACACCTGATGGCTATTTAGAGATTTCTAAATCCAGGCTAAACTGAGGAGCCTTGTGGGAAAAAGATTTATACATCGGAAATCACGTTACTGAAAGAAAGCAATTTTTATATTCACAGCTGGCACTTAACATCAAAAGTGAGACCGACGTGTGTCACTGTGGTTGGTAGTGAGCATAATACTTGTCTCTTTGCTTAACATGCTCTCTGTAATGTCCGCAGCTCTTACAGTGATGTAGGCAGTGTGCCTAGTCAGACTTTCCTGTTTGTTGCTATTTAGCATACCATAACATGACACCACATACAATCCTTTATAACACACTGCACATGTAGAAGGTGACATTTATTTTCTTTAAGAAAGAACAATGATTGTTTTGAGGGCTTAGAGGGAGATATGTATTGCTGTTATTTCTCTATGATAGGCAAGGTAGGAAGTTTCAATAACCCATTCAAAGTGCTGATTTCGGATTGTTCTTGATTACAAAGAACTATATAGGAATTGTTCCTGCCATCTATTTTTACTACATTCTATGATACTACAGTAACAATCTACGTAATCACCAATACCTTTACATTACCATTTTAGCATGCTGTTAGCAATGTTGCTCAAGTTATATGAATCCTTTTTTGTTTCTGTAATGTTCCTATTTTCTTGTTTATCTTCTCGGTGTGCTGAACAGTTTTCTGATGACATCAGTTGTGAAGCATTTGAACTTAAACCAAGTCTTCCCAGAACAATGCCACAATCTCATGATGGAATCATGAAAAGAATACACAGGAGAACAAGTTCAATTAGTAGAATGGGCTCTGCACCTTCCTATCCTGGCAGTCTTTCACAACAACCAGAACCTTCAGTGCTGAACATTGCACTACCAGCACCACTACCACCGCAACCACCTCCACCGGCCCCACAATTTGCAAGACCAATTCCACCACCAAAGCCATTAGCACTATTTGGACTTTTACCACCATCAGCATCCCCGCTGGTTTTACCACAATATCAGTTTTTACAATTCTCGCCGACAGTGGAAGCTACCAAACAACAGGTCTGCTCATACGAGACATTTTATGATCAGTCCCCACTTGATGGAACACCACCACCCTCATTCAGCAGAAGGATTGCCGTAAGTGCCTTTTATTGGTGTTGTTTCCCTCTTTAAACTGCCTAAGTTGTCTTGTATTTGTTTGAAAATGAAAAAGTTAATGTGAGGTTTATATATCAACTGACATCCACGCATGTGGAGGTAAAGTACATAGTTATTCATTTATTTCTGCGAATGTTTTGTAAAAAAGTTTGTTGCTAATAGCCATAGCAAACCCCATATTCTAGAAATAAGAATAGTGTATGTTGCCTTCTTAAGCATGAGTCAGTGCTTGCTTTCGGTCAGAAGATCAGCTACTTTAGTGGTTATTGAAGTACTATGTAAGTACATCTTGTACAGTGACTGCATTGTACAAATCCCCTCATCTTATTAGCAGGTGTGCAGAATATGCCCCAACTAGGGAACCTAACTTCAGGAAAATTGCACACATTGCTTTTAAACTCTTAGATTCCATTGTTCCAATCAGCATCTGCCTAATTTGAGGAAAATAAAATCAACAAATCACAGGCAGTCTGGCTAGCACTCTTTAATGACTGGGCTCAGTCCACACATGTATCTGCACCTGCTCCTACTCTGTGACTGATGAGAATGGGATAGGAGACTCTTGTCCTAAAAACTTTAAAACATAGAGACCTACTTTACACGGAGGACATGCGGTTATATGTAGGAAACAGAAAATGTCAGATAGGGAAAGTGAAGCACATGAGGATACAGTTATTTGCCCAAGATCCAATCGTTTTGGTCAAGTAGGAAAGCTAAGATTATGATGCAAGTGTTCTATTTTAAAGTTACCAACCTATCACTAACATACTCTTATGTCCCATCCCCTTTCCTCCATACTGCATGGGCGTCCCTCACGAGAGACGGTAGACGGAACCTTTTACACCAGAAAAAAACTTCTTCCCTTTAAATTTAGAGGCGCGCGTGGATGCGGCTCTGGGAGCATGCACTGCCCTGACTCCGCCGCTACACCCCAGTCCCCTTTTCTGCGTTGACTGGAACGGGCTGAATTCACCAGCGCTCCTGGGTTTGGCTTCGGCCATGCAATTCCACGCGTGCATACTTCTTCTCTTTGCCTTTTTTTGTCTTTTTATCATTCAGGTACTCGGTCCTCAGGCGTCACGCTCCTCACCCGCGCATGTCGACTTCTACAGGGTCCAGCAGGTGTCCATCCTGCGACGGGCTCTTCCCGACTGAAGACCCCCACGCCCTCTGCCTACAGTGCAATGGACCTGACCACGGCTGGCAAGCTTGTACTGCGTGCAACGCGCTTTCCCCAAGGTTTCTGAAGAACAGACTGGCCAGGTGAAGGGAGCTCTTCCACAGATCGCTTCCAGAGGACCTAAAGGACTTCGTCTATCATCGATCCAATGTCATGACCCTTGCCCCTGGCCTTCACTGGCAAGTCAGCCTTCCAGTTAGGGCCAGGTCAAAGGCCTTAAAACCTCATCCAAGACTCTCTTGGAGTCAGTCCTGGCGCCTTTGGCGCCAGGCTCATAACCATCATGAAGACCAACATTAGGATGGGACTATTTACTTAGGACTATTTAACTTGGGGGGGGGGGCAGCCAACATGGAGGCACACATACAGCTCAGTTGCAAGGAACTGAACTATGCGGTCTAGTCTTTTGGGTATGGCAGGCCTGGGACTACTTTACCAGGACTACTTTGGGTGTGGCAGGCCTGGGACTATTTTACCTGGACTACTTTACCTGAGACTATTTAAACCACACCCAAACAGCAGAACATGCTTTGCGTTATTCTGCTGTGGGCAGCGTAACGCTCACTGTGTCCAGTTCTTTGATGCCAGCTTACCTGAAACGAAGGACCTGCAGAGAGAGAAAGAACACGACGAAACTTACCTGGAACAGTATCCTGTCTTCAATCCATCGCTGACTTCAGTTCCACTCACCTGAAGGTACGAACTCCATCATCCGGCACTGCATGCATCCTGGAATACTATAATCTGGAAAGAGGAGAAAAAAAGACAGCATTAGTAAGCGTTTACTCACGTTTCCTCCTGAATGAAGAAAGCCACACAATTCTTACCTGGGTAGTCATCTCCTGGTCAGTATCATTGCTGGAACATTACGGCACTCAGTGAGGAACATCGCAACCTGCAAGGAGAGAAAAGACACAGGTTAGCAATATAAAAGCGCAGCGCATCGCGCATTACTCACCAGACAGCATCGCGCACAACGCGCTTTCACCTACCGGCCCATGCTCATCTTCATACTGCATGACAACACCAACATTATTTTCCATACCTAAAAGGAAAGAAGCAAGACATTATTATTCGAACTAAGAGGAGCATAAGAACTGCATGTAAAGCCAGTAAAGCAGCAAACCTACGGAGTCGCAGCAGGCCTGGATTCCCACAGGGGGGCTAGCACCAGTGAAGTAACTTGGTCGCTGCTCACCCCCCACATCTACACGCCCCTGCCACGAGGAGCAGGACGGAGAATCCAGCTTTTACAATATTGAGGTGAGGAGAAGGCCCAAGGGGGAGGAAGGAGTTGAGGCCAAGGGAGGTGGGAAAACAAAGACAATCTGATATTGAATCCAGCTCTCCTATATTGCAGACCCATCTTTAACAAGGGGCCTTACCAAGGGACCGGGAAAGGGTTCAAGAATGCAAATCATCCAACCAGGGCTGGGTGGCGTCCCCGTTCATACCAGCTGAGCGTAACATCCAAGCCCAAGGTAGGGCCGCTCTTTTCCAGCGCACCCGGCAAGGGAGACTCCTTCCCAAGGACTCGCCTGCGCGGGAGGGACAGCCCAGGTTCGTACCAGCACAAGTACTGAGGCTGTATCAGCTACTGACCGAGAGGCCAAGGGATCTGTAGAGCCTCCCGGTGAGGATGCTCAGCGACCGGAAGGTCATTTTACCAGGTCTTCACCCGAGGGGCTATGCCCTAGTACAGGCATCATGTCCGAGGGCGCCTTTACGCATTTCTACTGGCAGATCCTCAGAGGGCATAACGCCTACCGGGCCTAGGCCAGAGGAACAGTGTAGGCCCCATGATCCACACTCAAGAGTCCTGGACGGGGCAGGGCCCAGTGAGCCGAGCAACACAATGCAGGCACGTGGAAGGCAGCTCGACAAGATGGCTGCCGCGCCAGAAAATGCAGACATCCGGGAAGGCAGGCAGAGGACCGTGTGTGGGGGTGGGACTGGTGTCAACCAGGTATGTGGCCAACAGCTTATCCTTCCTTTGCGCAAGGCACATTCCTGCTGCGTCCATATGGGTAGGGCACGCAACAGCTACAACAGCCGCCTGCTACCCCGACAATATCGCCTACCACCAATCCATCCTGCGAGGACAGGTTCTTTGAAAAGTTCCTCTGGCTCATGAAATCTCCACAAATGGGGGGCATCCTCAGGGACGCCATCAGGGATTTGCTCCCTCCAATTGTCCCGCTGGCACCTCAGGCCCCAGTACAGGCCACTTTGGTCCCTGGTCATCCTCAGCAGCCCACTCCGGCCCCCCAGCCGATTGAGCAGGCGGTTCCGCACCAGCCTCCTGGCTCTGGTCCCAGAGCCGCAGCCCTCGGCTCCTAGCACTCCGCCTCCGGTGCCGGACCTTCCGGATCTGCAGGTGGACACAGATGAGGAGGAGGACCCCGACACGCCGTCTTCAGCCAAGGCCTTCCACGAACGTCTGGCAGGGCTGGCAGAGTACTTAGGCCTTCCTCAGCCCGAGGTCGAGCAACCAGCAGAGGGGGTCCTTGCGGAAGCCTCACGCTATGTCCCGTTGCCAGAACGGGGATCCCGATGCAGAAGGACATAGTTGCCTTGGCCAAGAAGGGCTGGCTCATGCCCCACTCAGCCCAGCCGGTCAATAAACGCCAGGACACCAAGTACAGGCAGATGGAGGGGGATACACTCTTGCTATCGGGCCATCCTCAGCCACACTCCTCTGTGATAGCTGCAGCATCACTGTACTCCAACCCTCAGGCGTCCTCACTGTACTCCAAGGCGTCCTTGCACCTGCGTTAAGCCAACGGGGATGCCATGCTGGCAGCGGTTAACCAGAGGCTCTGGAGGGAAATTGCAGATTTCCTCCAAGAGCTTCCGGCGCAGAGCCAATCAAGATTCAAGGGGGTAATGGCAGAGGCCAAGATCGTGGCGCAGGACATCATGGAGTCCTCCGTGGCCCACATTGACACCTCTGGACGTGCCATCTGCATTGCCACGGCCATGAGAAGAACGGCCTGGCTCCGTGCTACGAAATTCAACCCAGGTGTCCAGGAACACATACTGGATCTTCCATTCGAAGGGGGGGACCTCTTCCACTCCACAACGGACGAGGAGCTGGATAAAAAAAAAAACAGCTCTCAAACGGCCAAGTCTTTATCCATTCTTACAAAGACCACGCCCAAACCGTATACCCAGTCACAGCAACGCTCTGAGAAGGGGCATACATACATAGGTTTCCGCGGCTTCCAAGAGCGGAGGTCCAGGCAGCCTAACTGTTCGCCGACCCCAGCATCGGAGCAAACAACAAAAAAGGAGGGGAGTAAGGGCTTTTCCAGTCCACCTCCTCCACAGCAGCCTCAGAGGGAAAGAAGGCATGACACGCCCCTCCGGGTCCACGTGTCTCCAGTGGGGGGTAGGCTTGCTCTCCATGCACATTTCTGGTGCCAGAATTTTGCAGCCCTGGATCCTCTCTGTAGTCTCCACCGGGTACCGCCTCCATTACCCAGCCTCTCCTCCCTCCTCCCCTCCACTCCCACAGGTTGGGACAGCAACTCTTTTGGCAGAGATCCGGTCGCTCGTCGAGAGCCAGGCAGTGGAGGAAGTCCCAGCCTCCCAGCGAGGCTTGGACTTTTACTCCAGGATTTTCGCCATTCAGAAGAAGAACCAGGCGGGCCTGAGAGTTGTGCTGGATCTTTCCACCCTCAACCTCTCCCCACCTCTAAAAAAAAATTCAAGATGGTTACGCCAGCTTTGATAGCAGAGACACTGTGCAAGGGAGACTGGATGTGCTCCCTGGATCTGAAGGACGTGTACCTACACGTCCCGATCTGGCAGCCTCATCGTTCCTTTCTACGATTCAGGATCATGGGCTACCATTTCCAATACTGGGCCCCCAGGGTCTTTACCAGGCTGATGAACACAGTGGTGGCCCTCCTCAGGTCACAAGGCCACCACATTCACCAGTACCTGGACGACTGGCTCGTCAGAGCTGCATCTCCGGAAGCAGTGCACCATACCTCCCACACTCTTATGAATACTCTGCACAAGCTGGGTTTTTCACTCAACCTCAAGAAGTCACAGCTGCAGCCCACGCAGACACTGACCTTCTTGGGCTTCATTTGGGACACATGCTCCGAGAAGGTTTTTCCCTCGGAGAACAAGATCACGGTGCTCAAGAGAGCCACGGTGCACTTCCTCTGCAGAGAAGTGACCTCGGCCTGGTGGTACCAACACCTTCTGGGTCTCATGGCAGCAGTCCTCTTGGCCGTCCCCCACACGAGACTCGGGATGAGGAGGATACAGCTGCGCTTTGTAGCATCCTGGAACCAGGAACGGGGCCATCAGTCAGAGATGATCAACGTTCCGCTATCACTTCACCCAGACTTCACATGGTGGTCAGGGGACTGCAACCTGAGGACGGGCAAGCCTTTCTGGCAACCTACACCACAGGTCACCATCACCACAGACTCCTCCCTCGAAGGTTGGGGGGCCACTCTGGACGACCACTACTTCCATGGCACCTGGACCCGGCAGGAGTACCACATCAATTGGCTGGAATTGAAGGCAATCTGGCTGGCACTCAAGGCCTTTCTCCCAGTCATCGAGGACAAGGTCGTCCTCATTCAGACAGACCACTCGACCAGCATGTTCTATATCAACAAGCAGGGAGGTACCAGATCAACAACTGTGCAGGCTGGCAGTCAGAATGTGGGAATGGGCCCTGGAGAACAACATCTTCCTTATGGCAGTCCACCTGCCGGGGGAATCCAACTTGGAGGCAGACAGGCTCAGCAGACTGGGAGCGGACAACTATGAGCGGCAGTTGAACGACCTAGTACTGCAGGCGATCTTTCACAAATGGGGCCACCTCCGGGTGGACCTCTTTGCCTCCCTCGGCAACAAGAAATGCCAACTGTTCGCCTCCTGGCAGGGTCAGTGCCCGGGCTCTCTAGGCGATGCCTTTCAGATCAGGTGGGACGGAATGACAGCATACGCCTTCCCTCCCACTCCCCTGATTCACAGGGTGATATGCAAGATCAAGGAGTCTCGCCTCCTCAGCATCATCCTAATAGCTCTATGGAATCCAGCCAGGCCATGGTTCTCGGAGCTGCTCAGCCTCTCGGAGAAACTTCCCATTTGCCTGCCGACGAGCCCAGCACATCTTCTGGCGCAGCCGGGGGGGGCAGGGACATCCACCCAGCACCAGAGAAACTAGCCTGCACAGCACGGTTCCTGAACAGGTCACGCTAGGACATCTCAGCCTCTCTAAAGCAAATCTAACGATCATACAGGGCGCCAGACTCTAAGGGCATTAACCCTTTGGCATGTTCCCTGGACGACGTAATCTCTTTTTTGACGTATCTCGGCCATTCAGGCGTGTAGGTGGACACTTGCTGCACTTACCTGGCAGCCATTGGGGCTTACAGAATCTCGGAGGAGGGGAGAATTTCCTCCTCCAACCCGATTGTCAAACATTTGACGGGCCTCGCCAGGCTCTACCCACCCATCAAGAAGCCACACCCTGTGTGGGACCTCGACATAGTCTTGGGTGCCCTGGTGCACAAACCATTCGAACCAATGGCATCCGCAGACATCAGGCAGATCACCATTAAGACAGCCTCAACTCGGCCCGCAGAATCATCGAAATGTAGGCATTGGTCGCCTCTGAGCCATACACTACGTTTCACAGGGACAAGGTAGTCCTGCGGACGCACCCAACATTCCTTCCTAAGGTGCCTTCCGCATTCCATCTGAACTAGGAAATTGTGCTGCCCATGTTTTTTGCTGAGCACAAAGACGGGGCGCAGGCAGTTCTGCACTGCCGTGACGTCACGCGTACACTGAGATTCTACTTGGACAGGACGAAGAGCTTCCGCAAGTCGGACGCTCTATTCATCACCTTTGGAGGTTCAAGACCGGGGTATCAGGCATACAAGGCCTCCATACCTTGGTGGATGGTCTCCGCCATCAAAGAAGCCTATGAGGGACAGCATAAGCTGCCGCCGGCCAAAATGCATGCCCATGCTGTCAGATTCAAGGCAACTGCCATTGCTTTCCAGCGGCATGTCCCCTGGCAAGTCATAAGTAGGGCGACCACATGGGCCACCCCTTTGGCTTTCCGCAAGCACTACTGTTTGGATGCCGACTCTAGATCATGCATGGCTTTTGGGAGGCGGGTTTTAGGAACGTGTTTGCTTAAGGAGCGTCTCCTCTCCTCCCTGGGGCTACATTCAGTTGTAATCGCCCATGCAGTATGGAGGAAAGCGGACAGGACGTAAGAGTAATTATAAGTTACTCACTGTAGTGACTAACAAACATACTCTTAGTCCTTAGTCCCCTTTCCTCCATACGTCCCACCAGCCTGCTACCTAATAAAACTGGTGTGATTAAGCAATGTTAATTCTATTGTCGATGCGTCAATGGGGACTGAGGTGTGGCACCGGAGGGCGAAGTCAGGGTAGTGCATGCTTCCATGGCCGCACCCCCGCGGGCCTCTAAATTTAAAGGGGAAGACTTTTTTTCTGGTGAAAAAGGTTCCGTCTCCTGTACCTTGCAAGGGACGCCCATGCAGTATGGCAGAAAAGGGACTAAGTAGTCACTACAGTGAGTAACTTATCATTTATATCATCCTCTTTCCTCTTATTGCAAATCTTCTCTGTTCAATAGAGCAGCTCATATTGGTGTTCTGTTTATTTCTAAGCATTCCCATATTTTTATATAATATACTTTTAAAGAATGTCACATCACATAATTAAAATATTCCTAGCAAACTCCCATTAGCTAGAAGACACATTTGTAAACATAAATCCCCAAAGCATAGTAGAATAGCATTTCTAAATTGTAGCATCAGTTTTCATAGAATTAAAACAATAAACCCGAAGAACATCTGAGTGGGGGTGTGGGCAACGAAGGAGAAGGTGGACCGAAAGACCAAGCAGCAGATGGACGGTGGAACGGAGCAGAGCATGGAAGAGAATTACAGAAAGTGTGTGCAATGTCTAATATAGATTGGTGAGAGAAAGTGATACTTCGATGTGAGGGGTGCATGTACGGTGAGAAAGGTGATCGAGAGTCTGAAAGGTGACTCTGAGAGAAGGAAGTATGTAATATAGACTGGAGAGAGGAAAGTAGTTGGATGGAAGAGTAGGGAGTAGTAGAAGTGGAGAATAGTGGGAGGGGAGGAATCTTGGTGACACTTTTCCTTCTCCCTTCACATTCCCAACACTGCTCGTATTTGCCGTTATCATCTCTTACAATATGTGAATATTTGTTGCATTCACCCTTTTCTTTCCTTCCACATCACTTTTCTTCCTCTCTGCTCTCTTGACTTGATTACTGCTCTGCTCTAACTTTCTCCTCCTCATTCTGTCTTTAACTCTGCTATTCGTCTTCTATCCCCCTTAACTGCTGCTCCTCTATCACCACGTCTCTTATTGCTAATTCTCTTTTTCCTTTCGACAGTCGTCTTCATTTCCACTTTCTTTGTAATGTATTTAAGTGTATTTATGGTCTTGCCCCTTCTTATCTGCCATATCTGGTTTCTTTCTGCTCCTACCCAATCACTTAATTCTCCACATCTACATCTCCTGTCTGTTCCCAAATCTCCTTGAGTCCTCTCCTGATTTAGTTCCTTTTCCTTGTTTGCACTTAAGCAATGGAATTCCTTGACTTTAGCTATTCGTTCTTCACCTTCTATTCATGCTTTTTGTACTTGAATCAAAGCCTATCTTCCTTCTTTCCTCTCTGCCACCCATTTTAGATTTTTATTTTGCGTGTGTTGTTGAACCCTTCACTGTAATTTCACTTTTCAGTGCTTTCAAGAACGCATTATATAAATACCAATAAACACAAATATAAACCTGGAACCCTACTCTAAGACCAAGTGGAGGTTTTTATGCTACACCCAGAGAGGATAGGAAAGCTACAAGTGCACTTGGTGCAACTAATTGATTGCTGCCAACGCCAGACCCCTGTTGCAAGAACAAAGCATTATGGGTGGGTATACCTCGTAAGAGAGTTCCGGAGGCCCATCGCATCACCCCTAAGACTTCAGAAACAGCCAAGAAAGACACAGTGGCACGTGCTTGGGATGCTATATAATTTCATAGACTAAGTGACTGATGTCCTGCCGAGGAGGGAAATCTGATTTAAGGTAGAGAGGGAAGGACTGAGGACAAGGCCCTAAGAGATTTTCAGACCCAGAGGCAGAAGCCTTTTGCATGCTGTGCTATCGCTAACCCCCCATCCCATGGGCTCAGTCAACCGTAATCCCCTTTATGTTTTAACCAGAAAATGTTGACAGTAGACCTTTTGTGTTGTCTATTGATTCCCAGCCATGGTAAGACTGTTATGACAGAATTTCGTGTTTGGAAATTCTGTAGGTCCTTTTTAGGGCCCCTTAATTTTAGCTTTTCCATTTCTCTTTTTGTGGATCACTGGCTTATTTTTGGTAGTTAGATGGACTTCTACTGAAGTCCCCTGCCACTGGAACACTTTTGCACTGCCTTAGAGTATATGGCCCTGTGTTGCAAATAAGGCTGACAGGACCAGGGGTGTTTCTGAAGCAGCCGTTTTATGCCCTAATGTGATAACTTCACCCTACAATAGTTTTAAGTGTTAGGCTGGTGGCAGCTATAATTTACTTCTGGGTTCCCTAAGGGTGCAAGCAGATTTACTGCATTGGTAGCCCAATGTACCTTTCTCGTAGCCATTAGGGGTACCAGAGTATTTTTTAAGTCTTACACTTGGCCATTTTGTTTAGAGGCTTCCTTTTTTCAGGGAAACTATGCGGCCATTCTAAAATGGCCTTTGTGCACGTGGGGGCACATTTCGAGCCCAGCAATGCACCCTCTGTAGTGGTTTGAACCGGTGTAGACCAGTTCCTGGCACAGGCAGGCCACGTCACATCCTGTAGGGGTGATCTGGGGTGAGTGGCAGATTTAGGTCCCATCCAGATTGGCTGACTGCCTAACCCTTTGTTTTTAGCCCCTACCTTTAATTAGGGAAAATCCTGTGACAATAATCATTTCCGATAGAAGTTTCTTGACAGGCAGTTTACTTATTTACCTGCTTCAGAATTACTGCTGATGCTGGGCAGTCTTTTTCTATTTTTTCAGCATCCCCTCCAAGGAGAAGAAGTCTTCCAGCAGAACACACGTTTACCCAAATGACCGAGAGACTGAAAACAGCTATCTGCAATATTTTGAGAAGTTGCCCCATGACCCACGAAACTGCATTCAGCATGTCAGTGGAGAAGAGCTGCCACATGAATCAGAAGTGGTGGAGGATCGCGCACACACACGTGGACATTGCGCTTACCTGGGAGACTGACGTGGTACAGCTCCCCAGTCAACCAGGCATACTGACAGGGCTGCACAAGACCTGGGACTTGCATGACATTTTGTTTACTTGGGAGAGAGCCGCGGAACAGCTGCACAGTCAAAGGAACACATTTGCAGGCCAACAAGGCCCTCATTCTGGGTGGATGCTGTTTCCTGGGTTGATCGCTGGTTGGGATGTTTGGCTGCAGGTTTTCCTCCCTGGGCTTACTGCATCCTCCTGCTCGCTCCCCTCATGTACTGGGTCAGCCAGTGCTTGGACTGTGCCCAGGCAGTTTTTCTAACTTACACTCTGAGGACTGAAGAATACAGTAAGACTACTGGAGTCTCACACCTACCCGAAACCATGAGAGGTTTTAAAGGCTGATGTGAGCCTAAGAACAAATGTAAATCTGTGGTGAAAAGGAGAAGTAATCCTAAGAGACTGGGAGATTATATCTCCTAAGAAGTGAAGAGGAGTCTGCCATAAACTCAAGCTTTTAGTGAATCATATCCCCCCTATAAGGGAAAAAATAATGCCTAAGACGGGACAGATTGAGCATTCGCAGAGAGCCGTGCAATGATGCAGTGACAGTGACAGGAGAGGAGTTATACATGTTTTGATGCCGATTTGAAGCACACGTTACGGGGCACATGTTCTTATCCCTGAACATGTTATATAATAACGGCTCCCATAAAGGCACGCTGCAAGTGGTATAGCAGTAATAATCCTGACGTCCGGAGGACAAAAACCTTCTGAACATTATAATCTTCTTTGCACACAGAGATTGTGTTGTCTACTAAGAAGACTTCATACCAAACAGATTCAAGTGTTAAAAGGAAAAGAATTATACCTTTTGACACGGTCATATGTACAGACTCCAAGTTTCCATACTTCACACAACGTGAAGAACAAGACAAACCGCTTAGTTCATTGAACAGGCAACTGTTAACAGAAGGAGCTATAGATGCTTTTTCAGCTCATACAGGTTGTTGTTGGTTCCCCTGAGGAAGTGTACAGACAATAGAAAATCATTTTTTTTGATGGACGAAACATGTTGGGTTGCACACATTGGAAAATAAACAGTGTGGATAGTTATTAGTTTGAGCTCTATGGGCCTCATTACGACCCAGGCGGTAAGGGGTTTACGGCGCCGTAAACAGCGCCGACCCTTACCGCCTGAGTACGAGGTCCCTTAGCGCCATGGCGAATTTAACACCTGCTTTTAGCAGGTGTTAAAATCCATGGCGCTAAGGGACCATGGAGTTAATTACGCCACCGTAATTTACGGTGGCGTAATTAACGCCTTCCCCACTCCCATTATGCCCTATGGGGCAAAAATGGGAATGGGGAAGGGTAAATGGGGATTGGGGACTTACCGCCCCGCCAAGGTCGGAATGGGGCGGTAAGTCCGCCAACCACCATGGCGTAAACGTAGTTTACGCCATGGTGGTAAAGTCACGGCCCAGGCGGTAACTTACCGCCTGGGTCCGTAATGAGGCCCAATGTCCCTTATAGGCAGAATAAGGGAGACTTCAAAGAACAGATTGGTCTAGTGAGGCATCCCCAAATTAGAGGTAATGTCCAATGCTGCTTAACCAACACTGAATTGTACTTTATTAGCAAATTTTCACATAATCATTGGATTATTAAGGTATCCGTGAAAACACTACACTATTGGTTTTAGTTTTGTGTAGGAAGGGTGTGTTTTATGTATATTTTATGGATGGTTTTACACTTTGAAGCATTTTTAGGATCTATTTTAGAATGTGTAGTATGTAAATCATGTTAAATTGTGTCTTGTTTTGTGAAATGTCGGAAGGGTTGTACACACTATTTTGATAATATATGTGTTTGCCCCCTTGTCATGTCGATTAAATAAAATAAAATAAATATTTTTTTTAACCAAAAATTAGCGACTAAGGACCTATTTGGTACATGGCCCTAGTCATTTAAACAATGCAGTGAAGAAGAAGAAAAAAGGGAAAAAAGACCACTTGGTTCCTTAGGTTTTGATTGTCCCTAGGCAGACAGAGGGCTGAACTAAGCAGTCTATAAATTAGCCCAACCTTGTCTCTCTTTTTTTGATGTGAAGAAGAGTCTGCCATAAGCTCAAGCCTTTAGTGAATCATATCCCCCCATAAGGGAAAAAATAATGACACATGCCTAAGACATTGGTAAACCCTATGAATTCATAAACTAAGACGGACATATGAAAACTAGAGACATTTAGGTCTTGCTGAAGTAAGGAAGAAAATCCAGACCCATTTATAGCTGAAAATAAGTGCATGAAAATGGCGCACTCTGTGATATGCCACAATATGCCTATTTATTTTCAAGCATTCTGTTAGTTCATAAGCTCTTCACATACATAGGAGGTGTGGCACAAGTTAATAAAATAGTGAGTAAACCTAAAAAAAAGTCTTGCCTTGCTCAGGTACCTATTTCCAGGAGATAAAAATGAGCCATTATCATTAATTATTACAGGAGCAGCAAATTCGGCTACAGTACTTGCAATTAGTACAATACTGTACAATACTGTGAGGTTGCTATCCATGCTGTCAGACTGGGACCAATGAAGCAACCTTCACACACTGGACCCTATCCTGTAGGGAATCCTTGCTCCCACTTGCAATGAAAACTCCAAAGGAGTGTTTTGATTTCCACTATAAGGCAGGGTGAGTGATGTATTTCTCTCATTCAAATTCTTAGAACCCTGGCAAAGAATGTATACCTTTGTGTGGGTTGATTTTGGGTCTACTCGGGATGGAAAAGTCAAGTAGCCCTGATTCTTGAAGCCCCCAACGTTGATTGCTGTATGCAATGCAGGGCTCCAGAAAAGAAATGGTTTGGTCATTTTAAGAACAGATTTAATTCTTTAGTGTTACTTTGTGCAAAACTTGTGAACTACTGAACAGGACTGTGCTGTATTGTCCAAGGTCTACAACAGCCGGACCTGACCTGAGCACCAAGTTCAAGGATGTTTTTGCTACTCATTGCACAATAAAAAAAAACTCAAGTGATGACCCTCAACAGAAAGATGTCACTCAGTGTGTGCTTTGTGTTCTCCAGCATGGGGTCTGGCATGGATTCACATGCTCATGAATATTCCCCGTCGTCAGGCTGGGAATCCTCGGTAAAGAAAAAACCAGTATCAGTTTCGTTTCTGATCTGTCTTTCGTAGTAATAACCAATCACTGATCTCTGCGTCATACTGACCACAGCCAATGACTGCCCTCTACCTTAGCACCGCCTCTGGCAGTCATCTTCAGATTTTTACCGCACGTTCATGTGTTGGGATCCTTGTGCTATTGCTCTCGAGCGTTAGTGCTATTTCTTCACATTTTTTCTCAAAAACTTCGGTTTTTTCGGTCAAAAGAGCCTCAAGCTCCACCGACTCTCCATCCGATCAACGGGGACCCGTGTCGGATTCGTCTGCGCCCCTCAAGGGTGAAGATTTCGTCGAGCTACGCTTTTGGAGGACTCCAGAAGCTTCTCAGGCCCGGACATGGCCCAGGAGAAGGGAAGCTCGTCGCCCGGAAAGCTGTTCAGGGTCTGCCCTGGATGCCAGCTGCAGAACGTCTTTAAGGAGGACGAAAACTCCTTTTGTCTCTACTGCTTACATGAGGACAAGACGCACGTGGAGAAGGACTGTGCGTTTTGCGGCAATATGTCGGAGCGGACCATGAAGGACCGCCATCAACGTCTCGCCAACTGGCTGGAAGGGAAGAGCCCGTCAGGCGAGAAGAAGAGGAAGAAATCCGAGCGGTCTTCTAAGACCTTTGAGGACGCCCCGGCGACAGGGGTCCAACACAAGGCCAAGCACCGCGAGTCCGCTGGCACCGGGAGCGCCGAACGGTCGGGCTCTACGGGCGCCAGGCAAGGCGCACCCTCCCCGGCACCTTCAGCCACGAGCCAACGCTCTGGGTCGGGTAAGAGGAAGGGCGAGCACCCGGCGAAGCTCCTGGAGAGGCCCCGGTCGAGCTCGAAGGCCCCATCGGAGGGGGAGCGAGGCAGTGTCCCCCCCTCAAGGATAAGGCGGTGAGCGCACCTAAGGTGGTGAAGGCCTTAATCCATCCGGCCAAGCCCTCTTTCGAAATTGTCGCGGCGGCCCTGGCTCAGCCTGTGGAGGCTACACCAGTGGTGGCGACCTCGGGGCTCAGAGTCTCCCTGCCACCTCGGAGGGAGTCATCTTTCGTGCCCATCGATAGGACCCCCGTGAAATCCCCGGCGGGGAAGAAAAAGGGGGGGCAGGGCATCGTCGTAGATTCGGCTTCAACCTCGGAGGAAGAGCTGATCGAGGTCTTAAGCCACGGCCTTGGCGTGGAAGAAGACCGGCCCGTCGGGATGGATCCCGACGCAGGTGACGACGACATCGTCGAGGGTGCCGACGGGGCCCCTGATCGCCCGTCGGATTCCCCTCTGCCAGCGCCGCAAGACAACTCGGCGGCCATTTTGTTGGCTATACAGTCCTTATGCTCAGAGATAAGGACGAGACTACCGTTGCCGACGGAGGAACCTCTCCCGCCGGGGGATCCTGAACCGGGACCTTCTGGTGTTCCCCCGCCCAAGAAAAGAAGGATTCACCCTCCACCTCCTTTTCAGCCGTCGCTCCCCGTCCAGCCCTCCTCCCCGTCCACCCAAGGGGATGATACGGGGACTCACACGGCAGCGACGGGTACGGACGACGAGGTATACGACGAGGATCTACCGTCGTCACCTCCCACCAGGGCTTCTCCGCCCGACGAGATTGGATCGTTCCACTCCATGATCGCCAGGGCATCCGAGCTTTTCCAACTCTGCCCTGAGGAGAAGAAAAAGGAAGGATTCCTTTATCAACGGCGCAAGGCCAAGAGGAAGACGGTCCTCGCGGTGCCTCTACTGGACGACATTTGGGATGAGGGCCTCGCCCTCCTCAAGAACCCTTCCACGACGCCAGCTAGAAGAGACCGGTACGAGAAGAAGTACCGGGTCCCGGACGCGGCCCCCCTGTGCCTCCGGCGCAGCCTACCCCGGACTCCGTCGTCTCCGCGGCGGCCAGGAAGAAAGCGGGGGGGGGGGTGCGGCCTCCACATCGACTTCCCCACCGGACGGCGAGGGAAAGAAATTGGACGCTATGGGACGCAGGGTCATCTCGTCTGCAGCGACGACGATTAAAGCGGCCAACGCCTTGGCTATCGTGGCCCGCTACGACAGGGAGCTATGGTACAAACTGGCTCCCCTGCTGGACTTCCTACCGGACGACAAGAGGGCGGATGCCCTGGAGATCCTACAGGAAGGTGAGGTGGCTTCGGACCACGCCATCACTATTGCGACGGACATCGCCGACACTGGGTTTCGCCAGTTGGGCAACGGCGTGTGCCTTAGGCGGCGTGGATGGCTCAAGGCTACGGACTTCCGTCAAGACGTACAGACCAGAGTCCTGGACATGCCGTTCGATGGGAACAACCTGTTTGGGAAAACAGTGGACGATTCCCTTCAGGCCATTAAAGCGGACACTGAGACGGCCCGGGCCCTTGGGGTTCTGCAGCAACGGCGGACGCCCTTTCGGAGCAGCGGAGGCAAGGGCGCCTCCAAAGGTTCCGGCGGCGGTTTCTCCACCTACCGTCAAGCGGCCCGCTCGTCGTCTCAGGAGGCCTACAGAGGACGAGGCAAGTCTGGCAGACCCCGCCGTCGTCGCCAAGGAGGTCAAGGCGGCAAAGCCTCGTCGAAACAGGATTGAACCAGCCGTGGGGTTGGGCCCCCACCGAAGCACCCCGGTGGGAGGCCGGCTGGCGAGCTTCGTCAGCGTGTGGGAGTCCATCTCCACCGACCGTTGGGTGCTGGACGCCTTAGCCCGGGGCCACGCGCTCGAGTTTCAAAGAAGGTGCCCGCGCGTCCCCCCGTGGCCAGGAAAGAGCTTCACGTCCCTCAGCTTCTCCTGGAGGTAAAGGCGATGCTCAGGAAGGGCGCCATCGAACTCGTCCCAAAGAGGCTTCGGGGCTCCGGAGTTTACTCGAGATACTTCCTCGTGAAGAAGAAGACGGGAGGATGGCGCCCCATCCTAGACCTGCGACGTCTGAACAAGTTCATCAAGGCGCAGAAGTTCCGGATGGTCACCCTCCAGCACGTCCTGGGTCAGCTGGAGGAAGGAGACTTCCTGTCGTCGTTGGATTTGGAGGATGCCTACTTCCATATTCCCATCCTAAAGGGGCACCGAAAATTCCTCAGGTTTGTGGTCCAAGGGCGTCACTACCAGTTCAAAGCCCTCCCCTTCGGACTACGGTCGGCACCCAGGGTATTCACCAAGTGCCTTGCACCGGTGGCGGCGCAGCTGCACCGCGAGGGGATCCACGTCTACCCCTACCTGGACGACTGGCTCATCCGAGCCAAGACGAGGGAGCTCGCCGTGGAGCACACGGCAAGGACCGTCCAACTTCTCACGGACCTGGGATTCTCCGTGAACTACGCCAAGTCCCACCTGGTACCCGCGCAAAACGCACTGTTTCTGGGAGCGAAGCTCGACACAGTGTCCCTTCTGGCCTCCCCGTCGGAGGAAAGGACCAGGTCCAACCTGGGCAAGGTACAGCGGATGTTGGTTTCCGACGCGGCCAAGGTGAGGTCCATCAAGTCCCTCCTCGGAATGATGTCTTCTTGCATCTACCTCATTCCCATGTGCAGGCTCCGGATGCGCCCGTTGCAGGAGTTCCTGAACGCGCGCTGGATCCAAACGACAGGCGGCTTCGAGGAGAGGATCACACTCGACGAGAGTTTCCGCCGAGCGGTCCGGTGGTGGGGCACCCGCGCGCATCTGACGGTGGGCATGGACTTCCAGACCCCAGACCACCAGGAGACAGTGACCACGGATGCCTCCCTGGAAGGGTGGGGAGCGCACACCGAAAATCTGCACGCGAGAGGCCTTTGGCTCCCGACGGAGAAGTCTCTCCATATCAACGTCCTGGAGCTCTGTGCAGTGTTCTGGGCCCTCAGGTCCTTCCTTCCGTCCCTCAAGGACAAGGTGGTGAGGATCTTCACCGACAACACCACCACCATGTTTTACATCAGGAAACAGGGCGGAACCAGGTCCCCAGCACTGTCCAAGGAGGCGCAGGACCTGTGGCATTGGGCCGTCGCCCAAAGGATGTTTCTGGTGCCGTTTCATCTGGCAGGGATAAAAAACACCATCGCCAACTCACTCAGCAGGGAGCTGCGCTCGTGCCACGAGTGGGAACTACGGCAGGATCTAGTGGATCGCCTCTTCCGACGGTGGGGCACACCCCAGATCGACCTGTTCGCGACGAACTCCAAGTGCCGGAGGTTCGCCAGCAGGTTTCCCCAGGCGAGGAGCATGGGCGATGCTTTCTCGTTCCCCTGGGAGGGCCTGTTCCTCTACGCGTTCCCTCCTTTGCCACTGCTAATCCGGCTCGTCAACCAGCTCAAGAGGTCACGGTGCAGGATGATCCTCGTCGCACCTGCGTGGCCGAGGCAGATATGGTTCCCGGACGTTCTGGACTTGTCAGCGTCCCCGCCAATCAAGCTGCCGGTGGACGCGGATCTACTCTCCAGGGAAGGAGGCGCCATCCTCCACCACGACCCGAAATCGCTGAACTTGCAGGCCTGGCTCCTGCAGCGCTAGAGTTTGGAGGATACGACATACCGGCCGACTGCAGAGAGGTTCTTGCAAAGGCCAGGGCGTCCTCGACTCTTAAATGCTACGGACACAAATGGAAGAGGTTCTCTGTCTGGTGCCACGCACAGAAGATTAACCCTCTACGGATTACGGCTCCCCAGGTACTGCCGTACCTGCTGACGCTGGCCAAAGCTGGACTGGCACACGCGTCCATCAAGATTCATCTTGCTGCGATCTCCCGATTCACCAGAACCACGGGGCGGACGTCCTTGTGGTCTCATCGTCTGGTGAAAGAGTTCATGAAGAGACTGTTCAGATCGCTCCCGCCGGTGAAGGCTCCGGCCCCGGCGTGGGAGCTCAACGTGGTGCTGACCAAGCTCATGGGACCTCCGTTCGAGCCTCTGCACTCGGCCCCGTTGAAGTTTCTGTCGTGGAAAACAGCGTTTCTTGTGGCCATCACCTCCGCACGACGGGTGGGAGGGATCCAGGCCTTTTCCTGCAAGGCCCCGTACTTGACTTTTCACGACACGAGGGTAGTGCTCAGGACGCACCCCTCCTAGAGGTACCGTCGGACTTCCATCTCAACGAACCCTTGGTGTTGCCTGTGTTCTTCCCGTCGCCTTCGTCGCCGGCTGAGACGACTTTGCACTCGCTGGATGTGGCTAGAGCGCTGAAGTTCTACGTGGACCGCACGAAGTGTTTTCGGAAGACGTCACAACTCTTTGTGAACTTTGGACCTGTCAATCAGGGGAAGGCTCTCTCGAAGGCTTCCATTTCCAGATGGCTCTCCGGCTGTATCATGTAATGTCATCGGTTGGCAAACCGACCGCTGCCTGGCCGTCCGAGAGCCCATTCCACCAGAGCGATCGCAGCTACCACGGCGTTCCTTTCTGGTGTGCCCCTGCTGGACATATGTAGGTCTGCTACGTGGAGGTCGACGCACACCTTCACGAAATTCTACTGCGTCGATCGGGATTCCAGGGAGGACTCCAGGGTCGGCCAAGCAGTGCTGCGCAACCTGTTCGCCTGAGGTGAGCCTGGTGAGGAGGTAAGATGCTTAATGTTGAGTTTGATGTAATGCTTAATGTTGAGCCTTTGCCACCTCCCTTGGTTGTGCATGTGTGTACTGCTATGTATTCTTTATTCATGAGCATGTGAATCCATGCCAGACCCCATGCTGGAGAAGGAACAAGTTACTTACCTGTAACTGTTGTTCTCCAGCATGGGTCTGGCATGGATTCACATGCGAACCCTCCCGCCTACCCCTCTGCGGCTCTTCACTTGGTCATACTGCCACTTCACGTGCTTCCAAATCTGAAGATGGCTGCCAGAGGCGGTGCTTAGGTAGAGGGCAGTCATTGGCTGTGGTCAGTATGACGCAGAGATCAGTGATTGGTTATTACTACGAAAGACAGATCAGAAACGAAACTGATACTGGTTTTTTCTTTACCGAGGATTCCCAGCCTGACGACGGGGAATATTCATGAGCATGTGAATCCATGCCAGACCCATGCTGGAGAACAACAGTTACAGGTAAGTAACTTGTTCCTTCCCCCACAGGGGAAAAATCTCACCCACAGAAGCGAATGAACACACACCGATGCTAGTTAGGTGTTCAGTGGATGGATGGGTTGGTAGCTGTCTGAGGAAAACAATGACTAGTATGGTTCTGAGCAGTATTATTCCCTTTCTAATGAATAGTGTCCTCCACAGATTACTCATTTAGGTATATTCCTGCTGCTTCAGCTAGCTGAATTACAGAATTATTTTCACCAGCTGAGGGTGCCACATGACTTCAGTGTTGGGATGCCTTGATGCAGCTCTTCGGCGAGCCGGGATGTGACGTTGATGTCCATATATAGCTTGCACCGCGCCCCATGATCTTAGTTCTTTTTTCTGTACACTTCACAGAACATCTCGATCATAATTTTCTGACAGAAAACATTTCCAAAATAATCAAAATGTCCTCTCCAAGGCCCCCTGGGTCTAAGTGTTATGCAGACTGCGAAGTGGAAATGTCATTCACCGACCCACACTGCATATCTGTGTGGTGTTTAGCTGTACAACACAAGGTCACATACTGCGGCTCATGCCAATCCATGAAGCCGAAGGCCACCCTAGAAAGATCTTTTAAGTTAGTGGTGGGGCACTCAGCTTCTAATTCCCTGAGTACCACCCTCTCCCAAGTGCAAATCTTGTGAGGGCAAGAACTCAGAGGCAGCCAAGACAGAGAACCAGAGAGACCTAAAAAAGGAGAAAAGGTATAGGAAACGCTCCCACTCAAAGTGAGTCCCAACATTCCTTGTCTTCATTCAAAAAAAGTAAGACATCATCTGGACACCTCCTTGGCCACCTCACCAGACAAAGATAAGCAAGTAAGATTCCCTTACAAAACTGCTTTGGCAGAACAATGGAAGAAGTTAATGCTCTAGAGATGGAGGTGTTTGCAAAAGCGGTTCCAGTTGCTCTGTCACCTAAAAAGCATATGGGTCCCACTGCACCCCCAAAGCAGGCAGGGAGCCATAAAAAAAAGTTCCTGCATGCCGAAGATTGTGGGTTACGGTTCCTAGTGCTAAACTTGCTCAGGTCGCCAACACCGTTTGTGGGAGTCTGTCCTTCCTCAATGCTCAGCGTTGATGTTGCCCCTTCCTCAGAGTAGCCATCAACATTGAAGGGAACGTCAGAATAGTCTGTCGAAATTGTGAGAAACTTGAACGTACTCTCACATCTACTCCCCAGTAATCTTCTGTTCAGGTAGCCAGTGAAGGGCCATTACTCTTGGATCCCTACCCTGGGGGTGGACTAGCGAGGGAGGATCATCAGGGCGGAGGGGTCCTTGGGGAATGGGGAGAGAGTGCCAGAGGGTGAGATACGGTATCCCCCCTTTTCTGACAGCAACATAATTTACCCTCCCTCAGCTTTAATAGAATACTGTCATTCTTATCCTACTTCTCCCCCTAAAGTGAAGGCCAGTACTGGGAAGAAGATCATCCCAAGTGTAATGCAGGTTATCAATGAAGAGTACCATTATAGCACTGGGACAAAGAAGAGGGAGCCTGCGAGATACAATCTGCATGTCAGGAACATCTCAATAATTGGCCTTATTGTGGTCAGGCAAACAGGTAGAATTGTACACACCTGAAACTACTTGAAGTGGTCAGGTGTATAAAAAGAGAGGTGAAGCAGCAGCAGCAGAGAGGCCAGCACAACTCGTAGAAAACCGGAGGCGAACGGGACGCTGAGACGCTAGAGGAAGACCACGTGTGGTGAAGTGTCAAAATGTGTCGAGGGAGCCGTGTCTCCAAGAAGCCGGAGTACGAGAGAGAGAAGGGAGCCGTGAAGCTGGAGGGCCCCAGTGCTGTGGTCGAAAATGCTCATTGCCCTGAACTGAGGAGTCCTCCAGGGGTGTCGGAGGGGCAGGCGATGGAATCGTGAACTCAAGTCCCAGAAAGCAGCGGTGTTAAGAAAGGAAGAAGGCAATAAATATGGCAAGGGAAATGTGCACGGAAACACACAGTGAACAACTTTGAATCTAACAACGTTCATACAATACCCAAGACTCGTGTATACTAAAACCCAGGAGTGCAAATAGACTGAAACAATAATACCAATATATGAAAAGGGATGTGGGGTAAGCACTTAGTACCTCCTTATGACTGAAAGGAAAGGCGGCAAACTCCTTACCCACTATGCTATTACAGATACTGACAGCGCTAAGCCCACGTAGAGGGCAAGCAAGGACAGGATCTGTGAGCTGACACTCTGGGTGATACTGAATAAGGAACTTAGAAACAGTACTCACGAGGACCAGAAAGACCACTTGAATGTCAGTAAACCCACAAACCCAGTTGATGAAACAGGGACCCTGAAGGCTATAACAGCAATGGGTGGAGGAAACTAAATACATAAGACCCTAGTCAAGGGGCAAGTAGGAATAGTGATTATAGAATAGTGAGGAAAACAAAGGGCATTCACACTGGGACTAGTTACAACAGCACCTCACACCTAATAATCAAATGGAAAATAAATGCAGAAGTGCAATGGAAAACATGGAATGGATCCCAATAGAAAGTAAGGATCAAGAGCAGGGAAAATGATATCACAAAAGGAAACCTTTCCCACCCATCCAAGGAGAAAAGAAAAGGCAGGAAGCTAAATCTATAAAGGGAAAGACTAATGCATCAAGTTTTTCAGTAGCAAAGGACAGCTTCAAAGAAACAGAGAACACAGGCAAATTGGGTAGCATCAAAGGGTAAAGCACAGAGAAAGGCTGCCTGCAGACAGAGGAAGACGGAAAGGGAAATCCAGAAAGCAGAAATCAATTAAGCACATAAATTCGAAATCCAGGGCAGAGGAACAAGAAACAGGAACTAGGAACCAGGCACAAAAACTAGCAACCAAGAACAAGGGACCAGTCACAACAGGAACACTGCAACAATGACCAGCACTGGTCTGAAGTAAACTGAGGCTTTTAAAGCTCCTTAACGAGCACACCCCTCAGGCATGCCGCCTGCTGCACCTGCAGCCACAGGTGTTGCCTATCCTCCACCCAACCTTGTCCTGCAAGGGAGGAGGTGAGGCAGTGAGCCAGGCATTCTGGGAAGCATAGTCATTAGATTAACGTAGCATGCTGGCTGCCAAAAACCTGGAATGGATCCGGAAGGGATGTAACTTGGAAAATAAGGTTTTAGCGCTCCCAATTCATCACAGCATTGTAGCATAGGGTTCGGAGAAAATGTCCAGTAGGGAAAAAACCCAAAAACATGCCCCCAAGTGACGGGAACGGGAGCGAAGGGAGCGAGCCGTGACATTATACCCCCTCCCACGGCCGACTCCAGGCGGCCGTCACCCGCACAAAACATCTTCCTTCCATGACAGGAGCGCTTTGTCTTCGGAGGTGGCACTGACAGAAACGATGACCCTCGGGCAAAAGCAGAGGGACTGCAATTAATAGAATCAGGCCGCAGTCTAGAAGGGCCATAGGCAGGTTTTCGGTGAGGAAGAGACTCATGGGTCAAAGAAAGACATGAAGGACTTGCAGGACCCGAAGCAGAGTTGGAAGGTCCAGGAAGCTCAGTCTCTGGGAGCGAACACTCATACATCATTGAGGAGGGAGGCAGGCTGGTGCAACATGCTTTAGACAATGGTAGATGCTCTGGTAGCCTCCCTGCTGAGAGCGGACACACAGGAGGTGAGAAAATAGCAGGTTTCAGGAAATGTTCATGTTCAGAAAAAGAAGGTGGCGGCCGAGGTAGAGTTTTGGATCTTCTCCCATCATCCATCTGGTTAAAGGCCTGTGGTTGAGGGTGACCAAGGTTCGACTGCATCTGTTCCACGCCTTGGGGGCCTGGAAGTTCAATGGGTTGTACGAGGCTGGCACTCCTGGTGTCAGTCATGTAGCCACCTTGTTGCACGTGGGATACAACCGCAGGGACGTTTGGCATACCGATAGGAGTGATAGACGCAGTACTTGGTACATCAGGCACACTCGCATCAGGGGCAATAACAGGCACATCTTGAACTGCAGCAGTCATACCCTTCCTTTGGCTACTAGCACCCAGATGGTGCAGCAGATGGGGGGCCGTACCCGTCCCCTCCCTCAGGCTCATGTGGGATCCGGCAACAAAAAAGCTGTCAAGCGGCTGATCCAAACCGGCCCCCAAATGCGAACCGTGCAGCCCGTTATCCTGGTCGGCTACTTGTTCGGTGTCTGGGCCATGGCGGATGGTATCCGTCTCCCTCTCGTAACACTCCAGGCAAGTCCAACGGCCTTGCATGTAAGGCCCTCCCGAGTCGTGATCCAGCTTGAAGTTTCTGAAGAGAGAGCTGGCAGAAGTCTCAGACTCAGATGTTGCATATTCGGGAGGCGCTGATTCTACAGTCAAGCAGTTTTGAGAATCAACTTGTGTAAAAGGCAGGCCTTCTGGTGATCCTCCTGAAGCATAAGAAGGGCAGGCTGGACGTTCATCCGTAATAAATGGTTGGGATTCAGGAGGTAACTCTGAAGTAGAAGAATATGCAACATGGTCAGACAGAGTAGACAGATGCACCTCCGATATTGGCAGCGAGGCTGAGCAGGATACAGGTCTCTCATGAACTGAAGCCAAACTAGCAGTAGGCTCTGGGACCGAAGACAGGCACTCAGGATGTGCTACCGGAGGCTCCATGGCTGAAGGATATTCCGCTGGATGAGTCACTGTAGCCGAAAACAGGCATGCCAGAGGAAATTCTGAGGCTGAGGGCATGCAAGCTGGAGCCGTCTCGTTAGCTGAAGACAAACTTGTCAAGGTCTTTGGCTCTGACCACGTACATGGTGAAGGCTCTTGAGTGACTGGCAGACATAGCAATTATTCATTGATTGAAGACACGTTTGACAACGATGACTGCAGAGCTGTGGACTGGATAATCGAAGAGTCAATAGTTGTAGGAGGACAGACTGAAGTCCCAGAAGTCGACAGACACATTTGTGGCTCAGGAATGGAAAGCACCTTTAGGGCGGCTGACTCCTTGGCACCAGTAACCAAAGACTGAGCTGTACCCCTGCCGTCCCTCTCCTTAGTGGATGACACAGAGTCTCTTCCTTTGTAGAAGTCAAAATCAACCAGAGGAATCACCATAGTAAAGTCTCTGTTAATCAGGATTTCGTCAAATGTCCATTCCTCTGTCTTAGCTTCTGAAAGTGGCATATTAACAATCAACAGTTCAGGAATTGCCTGCCGGGTCTTTGGTTCAGTATACTGTGGAATGAGTCCATCAAAACATGAATTCTGTAATGTCTTTGACTGTTCGTTGTGACAAAAATTGGCAGAAGGAGGAGCAAACACAGAGGTAGCATCGTTTTCCACATCAGCTTGAATGTCTACTTCAGTCTCAGCAGCTAGATCAAGGGCAGAACGTAAGCCTACAGTAGTGACAGATTCTGTGTATGCCATCATTGTGGATTGTGTTTGGAAATCAGAAGCATGTATGTGTTCAAGCTCAGAATTATGGCAAACTGCTACACAGGAAATCTTAGGTAAAGAAGTGGCTTGTAAATCTTCAGCTAACAGCAATTCCTGACAAACGGTAGAACAATTGTCAGAACCTGTGCCCTGAATAAGTGCTGTGCTAGAAAAAGGACTTTCACTCCCAATAGATTTTACATATTGACAAGTATCATGACCTACAAAAACCTCCGTACTCAGGGACTGAACAGTATTCACTTCATCAACGGATAAAGTTTCAGGTGTATTCAGAAAAAACTGTAAGGTTTTATTCTCCTCTTGTAAAGTAATGTATTCTTGTTTTAACTCCTCAAGTTCAGCTTTTAGCATGCCCCGCCTTAACTGTTCATCCCTATCAGTAGGCACAGGGGAAGGCATGGTGGCATCAGGGCTGGATCCTGCCCTAGCCATCCGGATGTGCACTGATTGTACATTGTCATTTACTGCTTGCAGGTTTTGTGATCTATACTTTCTATTACCGACTTGGTCTGTGTTTCCCTTAAGCATACTACTGACATCAGACCTCTTGGCGTTAGGGACTACAGTAAGTACTTGTGCAGAGGAGTAAGCAGTAGACTGAGGGCTGAAAACAGAAGATATGCAATGAACCCCTCCATTCTTTATGTTTGAATCATGAAACTGTTCAATCTGAGGTAAAGCACAACCGGAATCATGGGGTTCAACAACAGACGTACTCGTGTGTAGTAAATCTTGCAGTGTGTTGTTTTCCGCTGCTAAGGCTTGTGCGGACATAGAATCTGGATCAAAATTAAAGACAGAACTAGGATCAGGCAATGTACGATGGGCCATCCTATGGGAAAAATACTTTGCACGTAAATACCCATTTGTAACAAGGAGTTCATTTAAGTCAGGATTAGTGATTTGATTGTCACAGGTAAACTTAAGGGAAGCTTTCTGTACAAACTTGTTAGTGGCCTTGCTGCCTTTCTTTCTTAAACTGGCCATATTCAAACGGGAATAACGGCTGGTCATTCTGTTAAGAAAGGAGGAAGGCAATAAATACGGCAAGGGAAATGTGCATGGAATCACACAGTGAACAACTTTGAATCTAACAACGTTCATACAATACCCAAGACTCGTGTATACTAAAACCCAGGAGTGCAAATAGAGTGAAACAATAATACCAATATATGAAAAGGGATGTGGTGTAAGCACTTAGTACCTCCTTATGACTGAAAGGAAAGTTGGCAAACTCCTTACCCACTATGCTATTACAGATACTGACAGCGCTAAGCCAACGTAGAGGGCAAGCAAGGACAGTATCTGTGAGCTGACACTCTGGATTATACTGAATAAGGAACTTAGAAACAGTACTCACGAGGACCGGAAAGACCACTTGAATGTCAGTAAACCCACGAACCCAGTTGATCAAACAGGGACCCTGAAGGCTATAACAGTAATGGGTGGAGGAAACTAAATACATAAGACCCTAGTCAAGGGGCAAGTAGGAATAGTGATTATAGAATAGTGAGGAAAACAAAGGGCATTCACACTGGGACTAGTTACAACAGAACCTCACACCTAATAATCAAATGGAAAATAAATGCAGAAGTGCAATGGAAAACATGGAATGGATCCCAATAGAAAGTAAGGATCAAGAGCAGGGAAAATGATATCACAAAAGGAAACCTTTCCCACCCATCCAAGGAGAAAAGGCAGGAAGCTAAATCTATAAAGGGAAAGACTAATGCATCAAGTTTTTCAGTAGCAAAGGACAGCTTCAAAGAAACAGAGAACACAGGCAAATTGGGCAGCATCAAAGGGTAAAGCACAGAGAAAGGCTGCCTGCAGACAGAGGAAGACAGAAAGGGAAATCCAGAAAGCAGAAATCAATTAAGCACATACATTCGAAATCCAGGGCAGAGGAACAAGAAACAGGAACTAGGAACCAGGCACAAAAACTAGGAACCAAGAACAAGGGACCAGTCACAACAGGAACACTGCAACAATGACCAGCGCTGGACTGAAGTAAACTGAGGCTTTTAAAGCTCCTTAACGAGCACACTCCTCAGGTGTGCCGCCTGCTGCACCTGCAGCCACAGGTGTTGCCTATCCTCCACCCAACCTTGTCCTGCAAGGGAGGAGGTGAGGCAGTGAGCCAGGCATTCTGGGAAGCATAGTCATTAGATTAACGTAGCTTGCTGGCTGCCAAAAACCTGGAATGGATCCGGAAGGGAAGTAACTTGGAAAATAAGGTTTTAGCGCTCCCAATTCATCACAGCACTGTAGCATAGGGTTCGGAGGAAATGTCCAGTAGGGAAAAAACCCCAAAACATGCCCCCAAGTGACGGGAACGGGAGCGAAGGGAGAGAGCCGTGACAAGCGGGTTACAAACACACGGCAACCGGTCAGTTTCAATAAGATGATGTCCTGAAACCCGGTGCGCATAAGCAAACTCATTACAATGTATCAGGAGTGCTCGCATGCAGTCGGCACATCTCCGAAAGCCTCCATTTGAAATAGACTAAAGCCTTGAAGTTCAGAAGGCAAGGACATTTAAGTTGCTAAAATTAAAGATGCTGACAGTGTGAACATGCAGCCGAGGGGGAGCCAGTGTAGTAGGAGAAAAATACCAAATAGGCAGATCCATCATAAAACAGCAACCCATATTAAAGCAAGAAAGAGAGACACTTCTAATATACAAGTTACTGTGACCTTTTCAGCCAAAAGAATCGCCAGTCTGGCAGAGAGTGGGTCAAGGACCACTGGCTGCGTGACCTGTAATGGGTTGGCTGTGTGGCTCATAAACTGCGTCTAACCCAGGGAGGTTCCAGCCCATCCAGAAGGAGGCTAAAGCTTGGGAAAGAGAACCCCTGAGCCCTTTGACATTTGTGGTATGAACCAAGGTGGAAGCTTGAGGAACAGCCCGTAGCACACTTGTAACTGTATCTGAATGTGAAGCTTGGGGTAGAACCCTGAGCTCCTGTGGAACTGTGTTCATTGTGCCGTTGAATCTGAAGCTTGGCGAAGAGAACCCCCAAGTCCTTTGACATTTGTGTTATGAATCTGAAGCTTGGGGAAGAGCCCTGAGCTCTGTTGGAACATTGTATGATGACTTAATGCTTGAAGTTTGGGGAAGGGGAGCCCAAGCCTTTTGAGATCATTGTCTTTTCAAACTGTATCTTGAATCTAAGGAAGGAAGCTAGAGATCCTTTTACTTTGAACACTAATTTTGAGTTAGAACATCCCTACAGTACATTAAGGTGTTGATTGTGATGCAAGCATAGGTTTTGACACAGACAGAATGTTTTTGACTTTTAGATACCGACGTCCCCTAGTTTGTTTAGGTAGGGCAATTTCCACCATAGCTATAGGGCAAGTTGGGCGTTACATCCATCCTGAAACTTTAATAAAGATTTTTTTGTCTGTCATCTCTTTATACCATGCCTGTCTCACAAAATACATTATGACATTGAGAAAAGAGGACTTCAAGTTGTTTCAATCCCTTTTTAATGATGAAGGCGACCCAATTCCATTGGGATTAAAGCCCTTTTATGACTGCCCTAAGGAATTTATTTCAGAGGAAGGTAAGATCTCTGACTTGAAGGACGCAAGCATACTGGTCTCCTCCACTGAGCTTGACCTGATGCAGGCGAGACCTTATGCTCATGAAAATGCTGCATATAGGTGTAACATGAGGAAAGTTACTGAGACCTTGCACTGGGGACCACCTACAAGACCTGTTTACAATATACCCAGCAACATACTCAACAAGGGCCTGCTGTAAGAACCAGTATTTCCATTTCATGCAGCCTTGAAGGACCCTATTCTGGAGCTCTGGCAGAGGCCATACTCTTTGCTGGCAGTGAATAAAGAGCTGGTATAGAAATATAAATCGGCTCTCTCTACCCCAGATTTTCTATCCACTGTGATGAATCAAGGGTATTCATCCCTTTCCCAAGGGGGAGCCACGCCCTTTGAGGCTATGGAGGTGAGCCTGCACCACAAGACCCATTCTAGGGGCCTGATTAAGAAGGACCTCACTGGCAATGACTTCTTCCCCTTGAGGACAAGGACTCCCGTTTCTATGAGGAAATCCCTAGATCACATACAGTAGCCACATATATGGGACTGGCTGCTATGAAGAATAATGTGGCATTTTATTTTTGGTTTAAGGCTATGGTGAAACAAACCAATATCAAAAAGGAAAAGAAGATGTCTCTTTAAGGAGGGATGTACTCTTAACTGGGACGAGTAGCTTAAAGAGAGTGAGAGAGTATTGTACGCAAGAGAAGCCCCCTGACATCATCATGCCTTGGAGAAGCGGGGTAGACACAGGCCACAGAGCCCACGTCTTTTGAGGAAGTGATGAACACCAGTATGGGATGTCTGAGGCCCAGTGCCTACTACAACGGAGAAACCGTTGTGAAGTGGGAGAGAGGAACCCTGTACCAGGTGGTAGCGTGACCTCGAATGTAACGTGGTGGGCAGGATGCCTGCGAAACAAGTCAACACCATCACAGCTGGGAGCGCGATCAGCTCATATGGTTAGTGCTCGTATACGGACATTACCAGAGCTTAAGCCAATAGCGGGACACCTGCGAGTGTGAGGAACAAGAAGCCAGATACCGAAGAGGAATACCCAAGCGACTGCAGAGCCCTGCAAGGTTCCCCTGCATACGCAGAGCTGCCAGGGAGAACAGGAAGAGTGGGAGGATGCCGGTGCACCATTAGATGCATGGAGAAATATATCCCAGTCATAACAACAAGATACCAACTATAAGACTGTCAAAAGGGAATTGTAAAAACCTAATAAAGCAAGTAACGAATAACCTGGTTGGCGAAATAGAGGAAGACTTTTATTATATGAAGAGAAACTCGTCCCAGTGCCAAGGACAAAATATTATCAATAAGACCAGCTAAATGGACATGTGAAAGACCTATAAAACAGGGGCCTAACAATCCTGTATGGGAAACAAAAACAGACTAGTAACAAATACCCTTGGAGGAAGGGAAATTACCCTTTGACTTAAGATTGTATAATGAGAGATGTGAGATAAGACTGACAAGTGAACAAGATAAAGGAAGAGCTATTCCAAGAACGAGAACCCAGGAGAAAGAAAATCTAAATTGGGATTAAGACATACTCAAGCTAAGAAAAGCTTGAACTAAAAGGCTGTGAAAGGTCAGTGAGTTTTAACAAGAGTGTGAGAACACCTCTGAAGGGAAGAGACTTTAAGCACAGTACTGCAGAGAATCCAAGCCCTAAGTATATTTTGGAAGAGCTACAAGAGCTTATCAAAGAAACTATCCAAGGAGAGTACATTAAGAAACATTTATACTCAAGAGGAACTATCATAAGATATAAGAAGAACAGGGGAAGTAAAACACATTCTCTTGGCCTAGTTTAAATTGGTTATATATAGTGGTAGGGTCAGGTAGAGGTAGTTTGGACAGATGCCATTATTTACGTTGGGCTTCCTGAAAACTGACAGGCACCTTTAGTTCCTTTAGATAGGCAGGATGTTACTCTAGGAATAGGGAAAGATATGCTGTATTATTATAATTTAATTAAAGATAATTCAGAATGTCCTTAATTTGTCCGGCTCCTTCTTCTGACCCACCATACATGGTGTTAGAAGTGAGATGTCAGCCAACTGATAGAAGTTGGGGACCTGTGTTGTTTGCCAAACTAAGCCCAAAGGTCAAAGCGCCCCTACTGTAGCAATGGAAGAATCCATAGGCTTTGACTTACAAAGTATAGTGGAAATTGTAATTCCAACAAATGAGAAGCGCTCGTTACCCACAGGACTTTCTGTTGCTCCACCAGCGGGTACCTATATCAGACTAACCCCGAAGTCAGGATTAGCATGGAGGTATGGATTACATGTTATTGTCACTGTTCATGCCCCTGGCCCCCTCAGCCATAACAGCCCCCCCCGGCAACAGTGGGACTACAGCCCTTATAAGTGGCCCCAAGGGCCTTTAAACACCGTAATCAGAACTCTTGGAGTCGCCAGGCTCATTATCAGGAATAGGACAAGTATCAGTGATGGGTCTAAACCCAACATGGAGGCCTGTAACACAGTTCTGTTCCTAGAACTGAACTATGCAGACCTGTGTTTTGGGGGTGGTCGGGGCCTTCAGGCGTGGCTGGCTGTATAAGCCACGCCCATGCTGGAACACCCGCTTTGCGTTATTCTGCACTCCTGCAGCGTAACACTCACTGTGTCCAGCTCTTGCTTACCTGTTTATCTCCGGCCCGATCCTGAAGCCATCGATCTGGATTCCATCACCGACCTGGAAGAAACGAGAACAGCATTACTAACAACTTATCTGAGTGCGCAGCGGATCCTGGAATAATTCTGTTTTTCGCTGCTCGCCACTACGGAAGATCACATGAACCCGTACGGGTGAGAAAGAGGAGAGAGAATACAGGTTAGCAAACTTGCAATAAATCCAATACAGCGCTGCGCTCCGCGCATCAACACTTACCCGTAATCTTCACCGCTCGTCGCTGCAAGTTCATTTTCATCCGGCGCCTTGTCACAAACTCTAACCGCAACCATCCCTGCAGAGACAAAAAGACATTATTAGAGAGACTGCATAATTGGAAAAGACAACATCGAAAAGAAGGACAAAACGGAGGGAGGCGAAATGGACAGATTAGAATCTGAAAAGAAACAATAAGACGCGCCCCTGCACAGAGAAGCAGGACGGAGAGCTCTACGTGTATAAACCCAAGGTGAGAAATAACCCCAGGGGAAGGGAATTCGGGATCAGAGGGAGGTGGGAGTTTCACCCACCACGGACTTAAACCTAATTACTCCATTCTCCTGTCATAGCTGCTACCCCCACCAGGCAAATAAAGAAGCAGAGAAAGCCTGAAATAGCGCCCAGTCGCCCATCCAGCATTGTGTGGCACCCCGTGGATACCAGGTGAGCTTAACAGTTATGGCTGGGGTATAGTCCCTGACTTTAGGGGAGATATAAAGATCCTACTCCATGATCATGGGAATAACCTCTATGCAGTTAAAGAGGGTGAGAAAATAGTACAAGGGATCTTGTGAAAGACGTTTCCTGTGCTCCAAGAAGTGGAAGGGTCCAAAGAAACTGAGAGGGGTTCAAGGGCTTTTGGAGAAGCCGATGACCCCATAGTGAAAGTCAGCCGAGAAGAGACAGAGGAGGTTGTACTCCTACCCCACCTAGCCTTTGCACAAAGGAATGACCCGGCCCTTAGAGAGGCGTTTGGTAGGCTAAGCACAGAGGGAGCTGGACGCAGCCAAGTAGCACCCCTCTTCTTTATAAAGAAAGGGTTATTATATCGGGGTGATGTCGCAAAAGAAGGTTTACCCTGATTGCAGTTAGTGGTTCCCATTAAAGCCATAGCAGAATTGTGTTGAAGTTAGCCCTTTTGACAGCAGCTCATCAGGGAGTTGGTAATACCAAGATTCAGGTAATACACAGATTCTTCTGGCCCAGGGTTTTTGCTGACGTCAAGAATTATGTGATGGCATGTGACATTTGCCAAAAGACAGCATTCCCAGTCCCGAGAGCACCCTTGCAACCGTTACCGATCATCGAGGTCCCTTTCTTTAGAATAGCGATGGGCATAGTGGGTCCACTTGAAACATCTAAGTTGTGAAACCGATTTATTAATAGTGATAGTAGACTGTGCCACCTGATATCCTGAAGCATTCCCCCTTCGCAATAACACGAGCTAACAGATATTATAACATCTGTTACCCTTTCTCTCTAGGGTTGGATTTCCAAAGGAGATCCTTGCTGACCAAGACACTATTTTTATGTCCTGCCTGATGCAAGAAGTACAGGAGTTTTTTCACATCTAAACTATCTAAACTAATCTCCAGGCAGTTGATTTGGTAGAAAGATTTCACCAGACGTTAACAAATCTTACAGAAGTTGGTAGAAAACAACGGGAAAAATTGGGATATTATGATACTATGGACTTTTTTCGCAGTTCGGTAAACTTCACTGGCATCCCTGGAATATTCCACTTTTGAGTTACTCTATGGTAGTGATGTTTTGGACATGCTAAAAGAAACCTGGGAGGAGAGAGGCGGGGGCATTTTACCACTTTACCAAACTGCCCAAAAATTGAAAACCCATATAGCAGCAGTGAGAGAAATTGTGAAATAACATCTAGGCCAAGCCCAAAAACAGCAGAAGGCAGTTTACAACGAACATGCTGTAGCACGATCCTTCTCTGTTGGTCAGTTAGTCTTAATTCTTCTTCCGGCATCTGAGAAGGTTTCCAAGTGGCACAGACCCTATGAAGTTCTAGAAAAAAAGGTCCCTTGTATTATCTAATATCCCAGCATAACAGACCTAAAAAAAAAAAAAAACAAGTATATCATATTAATCTTCTCAAAGAGTGGAGGGTAGAGCCTAGCGAGACACCTATGGTCAATTTGGCCGCTCTACTTACTCACTCAGACCAGGATGTTTTTTTGGAAAAACCAAGTAAAGTCACTAATTTCTTCCATTACATCTGAACACCGTCAGGGAAAACGGTCATCCTAAAACCTTATAGCATCCTTGAGGCAAGGAGAAAAATCATGAAAAGGGATGATAGAGGGGATGCTGAAGGCTGATATCATCGAGCCCTCTGAAAGTCCATGGTCCTCCCATATTGTCCTCGTTGCTAAACCAGATCAATCTTGGCATTTCTGTATAGATTTTAGAAAACTAAATTCAATTAAAATCTTTCATAATTACCAAACACCATGGATTGATGACCTAATCGAAAAACTGGGGACAGCCAAGTTAATTTGTATACTTGAGTAAGCACACATCGAGGACCGTACGTTTGCTGACAGAGTTGGGGTTCTCCATAAACTATTCAAAGTCCTGCTTGATGACATCTAGGAATGCGCTGTTTCTGGGGGCCCGGCTCAACACAGTAACGTGTTTGGCACCCCCTCAGAGGAGAGGGTGGTGGCCATACAAGGGAAAGTACAGTACTTGTCATCGGCACAGATGGCAATGGTGCCAGCTATCAAGTCGCTACTGGGCATGATGTCCTCCTACATCAGCCTTGTCTATGTCTGCAGACTTCAGATGAGGCCTCTCCAGGAGTTCCAGGATGCGAGGTGGATGCAAGTATCGGGAACCTTTGCTGACAGGATCTCCCTTTATCGAGGAGTTCCATCAGGTGATACAGTGGTGGGGCGTACAGCTGCATCTCGTCCAGAGGACTCTGTTTCAAGTTCCACCTTAACAAGCGACAGCCACCACGGACGTCTCTTCGCCAGGACCAGGTGGACCTTCTGTTTGACAAATGGGGCCAACCTCAGGTTGATCTCTTTTCGATGGCAGCAAACTCCAAGTGCCAGAAGTTCACCAGCAGGTTCCCTCAACTGAGAAGCAAGGGGGATGCATTATCGTTCCTGTGGGAGGCCTGTACACTTTTCCTCCATTTCCATTCCTGCTACCTATGGTCAACACACTCAGACTGTGCCACTGCAGGATGCAGCGTGGCTGTGACAGATCTAGGACCCGGACCTACTGCGTCTGTCACTGGCCCCATCCACCAGACTGCCACTACTCCCAGACCTTCTCACCAGAGAGGGAGGGTCAATTCTGAACCACGACACAGAGTCGCTGAACCCGCTGGCATGGCTCCTGCAGCCATAGAGTTTGGAGGTTATGATTTACCTGTGGAATGTAAGGACATCCTGGGCAGGGCCAGAGCCTCGTCAAAGTGGAAGTGCTATGGCCATAAACGGAAGCGCTTCTCCGATTGGTGCCAGGCTCAGATTATTAACCCTCTGCGTGTCACAGTCCTGCAGCTTCTACCATACTTGGCTTTCCTTGCCCAAGGTGGGTTTGGCTCACGCCTCTATCAAGGTGCATCTCGCCGCCATATCCCGTTACACCAGGTCTCCGGGTATACCTTCTCTGTGGTCACAAACACTCGTCAAGGGGTTCTTCAAGGGGCTCTTCCGTCAGCAAAGGCTCCTGCTCCGACTTGGAGGCTCAATGTAGTTCTAACTAAGCTCATGGGAGCTCTCTTTGAGCCTATGCATCAAGGCCCGCTCAAATTTTTATCGTCCCCTACAGCCTTCCTCATGGCTATCAACTCGCCCAGGCGGGTCTGGGGGATTCAGGCCCTGTCTTGCAAGCAGCCTTACTTGTCGTTCCACGCTTCAAGGGTGGTACTCCGTACACACCCCACCTCTATGCCTTAAGTACTGTCAGAATTCCATTTCAGCAAGCCGTTGGTGTTACCTCTCTTCCTTCCGAATCTGTCATCGCCAGCGGATAGGGCCTTACATTCGCTGGACGTTGCTCGTGCCTTGAAGTTATGGAAGGTATGAAGAATTTTCGGAAGGCTAATCAGTTGTTCATCAACTTTGGACCTGTAACTCATGGAAAAGCCTTGTCAAAGGCTTCCATCTCCAGGTGGCTCTGCGGCTGCCGAGAGTGCCCTGCACCAGAGCCATCGCAGCAGCAACAGCATTTCTCTCTGGTGGGCCCCTGCTCGACAACTGCAGGGCTGCTATGTGGAGGTCCACGCACACCTTCACAAAGTTCTACTGCATCGACTGGGATTCCAGGGAGGAGTCCCAAGTCGGCTAAGCGGTGCTACGCAACCTGTTTGTTTGAGGTGAGTAAATTCCGGAGTTGAGTGTTTATTGCTTCTGTTGAGCCTTGCCACCTCCCGTGGTTGTGTATATGTACTGCTGTGTAATCATTATTCATGAGCATATGAATCCATGCCAGACCCCATGCTGGAGAAGGTTTAAGTTTCTTACCTGTAACTATTCTCCAGCCATGGTCTGGCATGGATTCACATGCACACCCTCCCTCCTTCCTCTGTGTGGCTCTTCTTAGTTCATAATGCCACTTTACTTGCTTACCAAATCTGAAGATGGCCACCATGGGTGGAGCTTAGTAAGAGGACTGTCATTGGAGGGTGAGGTATGACCCAGAGGCCAGTGATTGTTTTAGAGGAGAAATACAGTTTTAAAGTGAAAGTGAAACTGTTTTTTCTTTTACAGAGGATTCCCAGTCTGATGACAGGGAATATTCATGAGCATGTGAATCCATGCCAGACCCATGCTGGCGAACAATAGTTACAGGTAAGTAACTTAAACCATATATGGCCACTCAGTGCCCTTTCCAGTGTCAAAAAGTGGTTGCGTCGAGGGATCCAGACACAGTGCCACTGCTGATCCAGCTGAAGCTAATAATATATCCGCGATGAGGATTCTGTAGGAGGAAAATCCATCAGGAAGAACATTACAAGGGCTAAGTAATGTGTTCTTTTCTAAATTTCCTAATGATTTCTGATGGATTTCTGTCTACTCACAGGTTTGAAACATGCTAAAGATCTGTTAATCAGGATGCAGTATATGTAAATAGTAGTCTTTCCACATTAATGACAGACTCTTCTATTCACTTCCACCAGTGCTAGCCAGGAATTACCTGTAACTGTAAAGAATAGTTGAGAGGTAAGCCACATGCTTTCTGATTTTGTATGTGTTACTCCTGGGCATATAGGTTCCATCATTCAGTCTATCCTTGGTTGTGTGCATACCCTCTTACCCAGCCTTACATGTATCTAATAAGTTTTAGAATCTGTAACTCGTCCTGATATTTCGAAGACATAGCCAGGATAATGTTTTCATGGGATCTCAATGGTTCATATGGGGAGTTGATGGTCAAGGAATCTCTTGTTTAGTTGACACGGGAGCAAATTGGTTGGCTCTTTGATAGACTGCCTCCCAGTCCCAGATATTCTTTTATCCTGAAGGCAGTGTGCATCTCTAACACCCACCGCAGTTCCACACTCCTTTCTTTTCTGAACCAGTATCTGTTGCTGTAGGGTCAATTACTGACAAACATGCTTTTCTCCTTATCCCTTCTGTATCTTTTAGGGAGAGAATTATTGGCTAAACTAAACTTCACCATTTACTGTACTCTGGATGCGGTTTTCTTACTCTCACATCCCGTCCCCTTTCCTCCATACTGCATGGGGGCGTCCCTTGCTAGGGACGGGAGCCGAAACCTTTTTCACCAGAAAAATCCTTCTTCCCCTTTAAATTTAGAGTGGCGTGGGGGTGCGGCCCTTGGAGCATGCGCTCCCCTGACTCCGCCCACCTGTGCCACTCCTCAGTCCCCTTTTCCGCGTCGACGGGAATAGGCCGATTTCACCAGCGCTCCTAGGTTTAGCCCTGCTATGTAATACCACGCGATCTTCCCCCGATTCTTCTTCTATCTTTTTGTCTTTTCTTGGTCATTCAGGTACTTGGTCCTCCAGCTCACGCTCCTCCCAGGCGCATGTCGACTTTGGCAGGCTTCAGCAAGTGTCCAGCCTGTGAGGGGCTCTTCCCTATGTCCCACCCCCACGCTCTTTGCCTCCGCTGCTGTTAGGCAGAAACCTGTGCAGTTCCCTTAGGGACCACTGCAAAAGGCTTAAGAGTACAGGTGTTGGCAGTAAACCCAATTGGTAGCAGTCTGTACCACCCAGATTTACCTGGTAGCTGTGGCTGAGCAGCCAGACTTCTCTCAAGAAGAGGTAGACAGTATATAGAGTATACAAGATAGGTACCAAAATACAGTAGCACAAGCAAACGCTGACCAGAGCTTTGGTATCAAAGTATATAATTATTTATTAAAAGGCACACTTAGAAACACTCCAGCACTATTATTGTAAGCAAGTTCAAAAACACAGTCACTATTAATATATATACATCCCTTATTCCTTATTAGACGAGTCTTAGTTAACACCACTTATTTCCAGACAGAGGTGAACGCTTAACTAAAGATGGCACTCCAATAAGTTTAAGAAAAAGGGAGGGAAAAGGCAGAAAGTAGGAAAAGCACACAACACAATACTTTAGAAGCACTCAGCAAGGTAGGAAAGTCAAAGTCTACTTGTGAGCAAAATGTTCAGAGGCCAGGCTCCCTCTTGGAGAGAGTAGAACACCAATGTGCCCAAGATCACACAGTTTAAAAGGCTTGAAAAGTCTTGCAGAGAGTTTAAAAAGGAATCAGTTCAGCTCAGAAAAGTTCAGTTAGCCAGCCTAGGGCCAACCCAAGGGGTAAGATGAGGATTTACGAGACACCCCACACAGACCATTGCGAGGGAGGCCAGGCGGACACAGTACCTTGAAAGTGGAGAGAATCCTCCAGCGGGGGCAGTTGCTCCTGGCAGTGGATGCAAGTCGCGGCGTCGTCCAGAGGAAGAGAAGATCTCGACGTGGAGGAAAGCTGAAGGTCGTTGCACTGCCAGGGAAGAAACCAGCCGCGGAGTTCTCTGGTTAAAAGGTACTACCCTTTTATTTGCGGTAGTGGTAAAACGTGGTATCCCGGTTGCCGGGGTGCTTGGCACAGGCAAGGCGGCCACAAGATGATCCGGGAAGGCGAAAAGGCGGCCAAACTTGTTATCCCCACCAGTCAAAGGAAGAAGACTCTTCAGGATGAAGATCTCGTCTGTCATTGGAAGAAGTGGTGAGTCGGTTCAGCAGGGCACCACCGGTGGTGTCGTCGTTGCAGGTCGGCTCAGCTTCTCCCTCTTCTGATTCTTTTGTCCTGTGGCGACGTCAAAGCCCTGCTTTTATGCAGAAAACCCCCATTCATCAGTCCTAGCTGTCACTCAAACATGCTAAGTGGTGAGCCGGGCGGCTCACCACTGGGCCAATCACACAAGAGTGCGACTTGAGTTGCCGAGGCAACTCAGTACAGGGTGCCTAAACCCCCCTCCCACACATCCTGTAGACCCAGAGTGGCACCACTTTTGGAGGCTTTTGTGGAGAAGCCCGCCAAAAAGTGGAACAAAGGGCTCGACTTGGGTTGGAGTTACAGAAGCGAACACAAACCGAGTCCTGGTGAAAAGACCCAACCAGGGAATAAATATTAAATAAATAACCCGGCGGTATCTTTAACATTGCACCAAAAAGTGGTGCATTTAAAATGAAAGGGAAAATCCCATAGTAAATATTCTTAAGGAATATTTCGCGTGGTAACCACTGCCACCAGCCAGAAACTCGACGAGGGGGGACTGCACAGTGCCCCCTCGAAAAACAGACCCAGGGGCAATCTAATTACCCTTACCAGTACTTCCACAATACAATGGTTTGTACTGGTTCTGTTCCCAATTTAAGACTAGGAAAGTCAAAGGTGACTTTACATGCCCTGGGAGACAGTAGTCAGTCCCAGGGTATGGAGTCTATGTTTGGGGGTCACTATGACACCCCTGTGTTACTGCACTGAGGGTGCTGTGTAACACACTTACCAAAAACCCCCTTAAACCCTATGGAGTAAAAGACCCCACAGCCCATAAAACACATCACAAAGTCAAAGGATATCTCAAATCATGTCTAAGGGTGGGAGAAAAAGAGTCTCACTCTTAGCAGGAGAAAAAAATAAACCCCAAAAATCCAACAAAGCTGCTGGGGGACTCACTAGGTTTGGGAAATTAGCCTTAACAGAGAATTCTCCCTAACAGCTACCTTGGCCCCGACCACGGCTGGGAAGGTTGTACGGCATGTGATGCACTGACTCCACACAGATTGAAGAACAGACTAACTAGGTGGAGGGAGCTCTTCAAAAAGTCACCTCCAGAGGACTTGAAGCAGACAGAGATCGAGGCCCAAAGGAGGGCCTCTATTTTCCATTGCACCCCGTAAGGGTGACTCCTTCCCGAGGAAACGCCAGAGTGGGAGGCACCACTCGGGTTCTGGTACCAGCACACACACCGAGGCTAGTCCAGCTACCGGCCTCATGGCTGAAAGGGTCATCAGATCCTTCCAGAATCAGTGCTGAGGGACCGCAAGGTTCTTTTACTGGGTGTACACCAGAGTGGCTGCGCCCTAGTACGGCTCAATGTCCGAGGGGGAGCCTGCATGCAGCACTACCGGGGGCACCGCTGAGGGCAATACTCCTTCCAGGCCTAGACCTGAGGTGCAGGGTACTGTTAGGGAGAATTCTCATTCAATGGCTAATTTCCCTTACCTAGTGAGTCCCTCAGCAGCTTTGCTGGATTTCTGGAGTTTACTTTTTTCCACTTGGTAAGAGTGTGAGCTTTTCCCCCACTCTTACCTGTGTTTTGCCATGTGTTTCTCATCTGTTTTTGTGATTGTGGACTCTGCAGCACACCACTTCAGTAGCCCCACTCTTTTGTGTGTTAAACAGCACCTTCAGTGCAGTGACACAGTGTTGTCTTTTAGGCTTCCCACCGACTCAATTTCTGGGGCTGACTACTGTCCCCCAGAAAAGGGTAAAGTTGCCATTAACTTTACATAGTCAAATAACCACAGATCCAGTACACCCCATCTTACATGGAGTATTGGAAAGGGTTAATCCTTAGCCCTTTTTATCTGTACCTCCTAGAGCATTGTTTTGCTCTTTTAACATTTAGACTTGGCTTGTGGCAGTTGTATCTCCCCTAACTTTTCTACCGCGATTATACTATATAAATGTGGTATTGTTTTAGGCTATTATATTAGCCTCGAACATAAACCCGCTTGACCAAATACTTTTTCTTTTGGCTCCGGTCGGGTTTATTCACCATTTCTTTTTGTTAAAGTCCTTCTTGTGTTTTACTTTGCGCGGCAAACCAGGTTTGCCTTCTTTGTTCACTGTCTTTTGGCGGGCTTCTGCCAGGAAGCCCTCCTCTAGGCGCCTGGGTGTCTAGGTGGGCTGAATGTGAGGGAGGGGTGTAGTCACCCCCTGCACAGCGTATCCTAGGAAACCCAAGTGGCACTTTGCCACGATTGGCTGAGGTGGTTGTCCGGGCTGGACAACCCCCCTGCTATGTGAATGGGGGATTTTCGCATAAAAGGCAGGACTCTTGGCCTGGAAGTCAGAGTCGCCACTGGAACTACAAGGAACCGAAGAGAAGCGGAGAAGAAGACAGCTGCTGCAACTACCTCGTCCCGGTGAAGCCCTGCTGCAGTCCTGAGCTATCTACCCTTCGACAACTAGAGAAGATCCAGTCCGGAGTCTTCTTCCCATGAGCCTGGTAGGATCAACCAGCTCATCTTCCACAGCCAGAGGATCCTCTTCGTGGTCAAAAGTGCTGCACACCGCTGTAGTGGTCCGGATAGCCATCTGAAGAGCCTCTCCTGTTTTTAAAGGAGCGCACCTTTTATTCACCGTCGCTGCTGCTGGCTTCCTCCCTGGGTAGTGCAGACCCCTCCAGACGTCCTCCTTCTCGTCTCCACGACCGAAGCACCAGGAACCGTGAATCTGCACGAAACTACCAGGAACAACTGCCGTGGCACCAGCTTCTTCCTTGAATAAGGTACTGTGTTCTGCTCGAGGAATTAGGGTGAATCCCTTTTCTTCGCCTCCAAGGCTTGCCCTTGTCTTCCCTCCTTCTTATAACTTTTACTTCCTCTGTTGACAATATCAAAGTACTCCTGGCAACGTTGAATCTTGAACTGTCTGACTGTGTGATCCTCGACAACAGGAACCCGGTTCCACTTGACACTGGCTCCGGCCTATTGACTTTTGTATTTCTATCAGCGAGTGTTCTCTGATTCTGTCTGCCCTGACAAAAGTATTTCCTATGATTTTTGCCCCCAACTCTCTCTGGTTAGCTCAGGTGCTAAATGTGTTTTTGCCCCAGTAACATTTCTTTCCGTGGATACGCATATCTTTCGTAAGACCGAACTATCATTACTGTCAAAAAGTGATCACATATATATTCCCGGTAACGTCTTTTGTTTCACACCACCGGTCCGTTAAAACATAGGGTACTTACCTTGAGTTATACTGTACCAAGCGCATTGGTTGTTTGTAGTGTATTTTACGTGTGGTTTTGAATTAATAGAAGTGTTGTGTTTTACAGATGGTTTAAAAATAAATGTACTTATATTTTTTTACCTGAAACCTTGAGTCAGTGTTTGCTTGAGTCACAGTAACTGTGGTCCCTTTGTGTAATCTCTGCTACTGCTCATATACTCTGGAAATAAGCCTGGCTGCTCCTCTACTGCTACCACTTTAACATAGTAGTACAGGCTTGTACCAAAGGTGAACTTGTATTACCACTTGTAGTCTCTATTTTGTGTAGTGGTCCCTAAGGGCACTGCACAGGATTCTGCCTAACAGGTAGGTATCTTGCTCCACCACCAAGAGTCTTGGAGCAGGCCGGGCCCAGTGAGCCATGCACCACGTCTTTGGCACGTTGCACACAGCTCGACAAAACAGCCGCCGGGCCAGACAACATGGCTGCTCTTCCGATGCCACTCCTGGAATGGAGCAGGCGGGAGGATGAGTTTTAAGGTGGGACTGATGTCATCCAGGTGCGTGGCCTACAGTTTATCCAGAGGGCTGCTGTTTTCCCTCGCACCCCTTAAGGGCGACTCCTTCCCAAGGAAGCGCCCGAGCGGGTGCAACATCTCTGGTTCTCGCACCAGCACATGTACCGATGCTAGTCCAGCTACGGGCCTCGCGGCCAAGGGGTCTGTAGATCCTTACAGACGCAGTGCTGAGGGTCAGCAAGGTTCTTTTACCAGGTGTATACCCGGAATGTAACACCCTAGCACCGGCATAAGGTTTGAGAGGGCACCTGCACGCAGCACTACCAGTGACACTGCTGAGGGCAATACGCCTTCCAGGCCCCGGCCTGAGGTGCAGTGTAGGTCTCATGCTCCATCGCCAAGAGTCTTGGAGGAGGCCGGGCTCATGAAGCCAAGCACCATGACTTCGGCACGTGGCACAGAGCTCGACAAAATGGCTGCTGCGCCAGACAACATGGCCGCTCATCCGATGCCTCTCCTAGGAACAGAGCAGGTGGGAGAACAAGTTTCAAGGTGGGACTGGTGTCAACCAGGTATGTGGCCTACAGTTTATCAATCAGCAGCGCAGGGCAGGTTCCCCCAGCAACTGCGACAGAGTGCGCTCCGGCCCCAGCAGCCTCCAGCCACTCCGTCAATATCACCTGCCGCCTCTTCAGCCTCCGAAGACAGGTTCTTCTAAAGATTCCTGGCGCTGATGTAAACCCCTCAGATGGGAGCCATCCTGCAGGATACAGTCAGGGACTTGCTCTCTCCGGTCACTCCACCGGCGCCCATAGTCATTCCTCCTATGGCTCCTGTGCCACAGGCCCCAGCGCAGCCCCCGCTGCCCCTGCCAGCTCTTATGATTCCGGCTCCCCTGCCTCCCACGGTACAGGCGGTTCCACACCAGCCTTCACAGCAGCCTTCCGCTCTGGACCAGCCGGACTCTCTGGGGGACACAGACGAGGAGGAGGACCCTGACACGCCGTCTTCAGCAAAAGCCTTCCACGAACAGCTTGCAGGTTTGGCGGAATATTTGGGCCTTCCTCAACCACAGGTCGAGCATCCCGAGGAGGGGTTCTTGGCCAAGAAGGGATGGCTCGAGCCACTCTTGCTGTTGGTGCACCCTCAACAGCACTCTTCAGTGTTCGCTGCGGCGTCACTCTACCCTAAGCCTCAGTCGTCCTCGGCCACCTCGTCCTCGGCTCTGCTAGGCAAGGAGGAGAAGATCTTGGAGGCGTACAGGAGGAAGCTGTACTCCAACGCCTCGCTGCACCTACGCCAATCCAATGCGGATGCCATGCTGGCAGCCGTTAACCACAGGCTTTGGTGGGAAATAGCGGACTTCCGTCCAGAGCTTCGGGTGCAGAGCCAAGCATGCTTCAAGGCGGGGCTAGGAGAAGCCAAGCTGGTAGCGCAGGACATCATGGAGTCCTCTGTGGCCCACATCGATACCTCTGGCCGGGCCATATGCATCCCCACGAACATGAGAAGGACAGTCTGGCTTCGGGCTACTAAGTTTAACCTTGGTGTTCAGGAACGCATATTGGACTTTCCATTTGAGGGTAGTGACCTCTTTCACTCTGCCACCGTTGAGGAATTAGATAAAAAGAGGAACAGCTCGCAATTTGCGAAGTCTTTTTCTATCCAAAGGAAGGCCACGCCCAAGGCATACACCCAGTGGCATCAAAGCTCCTACAAGGAGTGGGCATTCGGTGGGTCCCGGGCTTACAGCAACGGAGGTCGAGGCAGCCTACCACTCTCTGAGTCAGCACCGGCACAAACAACAAAAGCGGGGGGCAAGCGCTTTTTCCAGTCTCCCTCCGCAGCAGCAGCCTCAGAGCGAAAGAAAGCAGGATACGTCCCTTCGGGTCCAAGTGTCTCCGGTGGGGGGCAGGCTTGCCTTTCACATGCAATTTTGGTGCCAGAAGTTTTCGTACCCCTGGATCCTCTGTAGTATCCTTGGGGTACCACCTACCGGTCCCTCCCTCTCCTCCCCTCCATTCCCACAGATTGGGATGGCAAATCTGTTGCCGGAAATTCGGTCGCTCGTCAGAGCCAGGCAGTGGAAGAAGTCCCAGACTCCAAGAGAGGATTGGGCTTCTATTCCAGGATTTCCTCTATGCAAATGAAGAACAGGGATGGCCAGAGGGGTGTGTTGGATCTATCCACCCTCAACCTCTCCCTCCCTCTTCAGAAATAAATTCAAGATGATTACGCCAGCACTCATTGTGAAGTCACTAGACAGGGGAGACTGGATGTGCTCCCTGGATCTGAAGGACGCTTATCTACACGTCCCGAATTGGCAACCACATCGCTCCTTCCTGCGCTTCAGGATCATGAGCTGCCATTTCCAATACAAGGTGTTACCATTTGGCTTCAACTCAACCCTCATGGTATTTACCAGACGCATGAATGCAGTGGTAGCCCTCCTCAGGGCCCAGGGCCACCACGTCTACTCGTACCTGGACGACTGGCTTGCCAGGGCGAGATCTCTGGAGGTAGTACACCACACTCCGCACCTATGAACACACTCAAATACCTGGGGTTTACGATCAACATCAGGAAGTCTCAGCTGCAACCTACGCAGAACATGTCCTTCCTGTTCCTCACCTGTGACACGAGGACTGGGATCGGACAATTACATGGGGCAATCGAACGACCAGTTACTCCTGCAGATTTTCAGCCTCCGTAGGTGCCAGTAGTTCGAGTCCTGGCAGGGCGACGCATTCCAGATACAGTGAGACGTCTTACAGCGTGTGCCTTCCTTCCCGCACCCCTAGTCCACAGGTTGATCAGATAAAGAAATCTTGTCACCTCAGCGTCATTTTGGTAGCTCCATGGTGGCCGGCGAGACTGTGGTTCTCTGAATTCCTCACACACAGACCACCAATTCACCTTCTGAGGGGGCCAGCTCCATTTCTGGCACAGCAACGGTGCAGGGTCGTCTACCCCGCTCCACAGAAGTTAGCCCTTGCAGCGAGGGGCCTGAACAGGTCACACTCAAGCACCTGAGCCTCTCGCGGGCTAATCTAGAGCTCATTCAGGGGGCCAGGAGCAAAGCTACCAGGAGCCAGTACTATTGTAAATGGACTACGTTCTGCCTTGGGGCAGACTCTAAGGAGATCGACCTCCTTACGCACAAACTGGATGATGTGCTCTCCCTCTCTGCGCTCTTGCGCTCTCTGGCACTCAGGCGGACACATGCCGCACCTATTTGGTGGCCATAGGGGCCTGCAGAAGTTCCGAGGAGAAGACCCTCTCCGCCTCCAATCCAATAGTCAGAAGACATTTGGCAGGCCTCTCCAGGCTCTGCCCGCCCATCAAGAAACCACACCCCGTGTGGGGACTCAATGTAGTGCTGGGCCCCTGGGTGCACAAGGCCATCGAGCCAAGGAGTACGTGGACATCAGGCTGGTCACCATTAGGACAGCTTACTAGTGGCCCTCACCTATTCTCGCAGAACCAGCGAGATCCAGGCTTGGGCGTCCTCAGAACCCTATACCACTTTTCATAGAGATAAGGTGATTCTATGGACTCACCCCACGTTCTTACCTAAGGTACCCTCCACTTTCCGTTTAAATGAGGAAATTGTCTTACCTATGTTTTTTGCTGACCCTAGGACAAGGTTCAGATGGTCTTGCTCTGTCTGGATGTCGGACACACTCTGAAATGCTATCTGGACAGGGCCAAGTGCTTCCGCAAGTCGGACGCACTGTGTGTTACGTTCGGGGGGTCACGGCCCGAGTATCGGGCATCCAAGGCCTCTATTGACGGTGTATCATCTCCGCCATCAGGGAGGCCTACTAGGGGCAGCAAAGGCCATTGTCAGCCAACATGCACGCCCACACTGTCAGAGCCAACGCCACAGCCATTGCATTCCAACAGCAGCTACCGTGGCAGATCATCAGCAGGGCGGCCGCCTGGCCACCCCGTCGGCTTTCTGTAAGCATTGATGTTTGGACGACGGCTCTAATTCACACGCGGCTGTCGGACAGGCGGTTCTAAGGAATCTATTTTCTTAAGCAGGGTCTCCTCTCCACCCTGGAGCCACATTCAGTTGTAATCGCCCATGCAGTATGGATGAAAGGGGACGGGATGTAAGAGTAATTAATAGTTACTCACCGTAGTTACTAACATACTCTTAGTCAATAATCCCCTTTTCTCCATACTTCCCACCATCCTCCCCCCTAATAATGGTGTCATTAGGCAATGTTTATATTGTCGACGCGTCAATGGGGACTAAGGAGCGGTGCCAGTGGGCAGAGTCAGAGGAGTGCATTCTCCCAGGGCTGCGCCCCCGTGCGTCTCTAAAATTAAAGGGGAAGAAGGTTTCTTTCTGATGAAAAAGGTTCCGTCTCCTGTCCGTACCGAGGGACGCCCATGCAGTATGGAGGAAAGGGGACTATGGACTAAGAGTATGTTAGTCACTACGGTGAGTAACTATTCATTGAATGACCACAGTGAGAAACTTAGGAAGCACTGGCCACTTTACATGTCCTACAAGAGAAACTGGGGTCCAGATAACAATTGGTCCCCAGACCTGTACGATCGGATTAATAAATGTAGCTACTTCTCTCATATGTCATTTTGTTTTTGCCCAAATATGTTTTTTCAACTCTGGGATACTAAATGAGCAGACACTAAAATGTATGTTGTGGCTCAACATGTCCTGAGTAGTTCTGCACATCTGATGAGCTATTGTTTTGATCATTCTCGTTTTGCTTCATATGCGTTACCTCATCATTATCATTTCAGCTCAGTGTTCTGTTTAGTCAAAACAGTAGTTTAGTCAAAGTAGTATGGGTCTGCCAACCCATAGCAAGCACTCATGACTCTCTGTCTCCAGTGTTGGGAGAGGCCACTGGCCCCAGGTTTGCGCAAGTACCTGCTGCATCGCTGACTAGAGGTGGTATAAATTATGGACAGGAGAGTATGACCTTTATGGCACCCCATACACAGGATCCTAATGACAGGTTGTTAGGCTAATGACAATCGATTAGTGACGGCCCATGTCCTGTGGACTCGGGTGACTTGAGAAACCTGACCAAAGATTAGGTGGGGCCTCAGCGTTTCTTCGAGGAACACAAAACAGCCATTCAGTGCTACATTCCTGCCTATGCGGACATGAACCAGCTCATGCAGATAATTATGCCTCCAGAGGTTAGACAGAACGTTTCATAAGAGTTCACAGGCCATCCTTTTATGGTTACAGAATCCATTTTACATATTATGTTAACCTCTTGTCTCTTTCAGATGAAGCAGATGAAACAAATTACTGCTTTAAGTGATGCACCTCCTGGCTTCACAACTGGGCTTTTTGGTTCAGCTGCTTCAGATTTCCGAAGGCTTCGGGTCAGTGATGTTTTGATTAGTTGTCTACGTAACCCAAGACACCTAGAGATAAGATGTTGCAAAGTGGAGAAGTGGGGGTTCACTAGTTGAAAATAAAATATATATCCTTCAGAGAATTTTGCAAAGGCTGCTAAATGTGTAAAAAACATCTTTATGCTTCATCATAAATATGGAGTATTTTTCCATTCCTTGTTCCTTATTGGCATGTTTTTGTTTGGTTTTGCATCATAGTATAAGGTTCTCTAGACCCTAGCAGTGTTCACTGCTGCTTTGATCTTCCACTTCCTAACCAATGTTTTCCTTGCCACATTGTAATCTGAGTTCATAACGCAAGTTCCTTAAAATCCATAAATTGCTGGTGAAAAACCATGTACGCCCTTCCTTTTTTATACTTTCTTTATTTTTCCTGAGCAAGTTTGCATAGCTCAACAGAGCTATAACATTTACCAGATTTCTGGAGGTGTAGTTCAATGTGTTGAAAATATAATTGACGGTGTATGACCTATTGACGGTGTATGGCCTTTGTATAATTGCTGATGAGGTGAGTAGAAGGTGTTGACCTGATATTACACCCACCTCCCCAAAGCTACCCACACCCATTAATTCATCTACCTTAGATGTCTTTCCTACTTTATTATAATTAAAATAAATTATTTCTGTGAAATAACTCGGGGACCAAATGCAGTGTCCAAGTCGTGATTAAATCTACATTTTCCAACTCGCACAGAAACATAGGGACTCTGTGAACACATTTATTCTGTTAAATTAGTGGACGTTTATTAAGGAATTTAAATTAATTATTTTTGTTTACACTTTAATTCAACTAGAGCTACATGGAATATAAAAATGTCCTTGATACAACTCCTTTCACCTTACTATTCTGAATCTTTTTGTCTCTAATATGTTTCCTTTTTCCTTTTCGGCTTGGGGCAATGCTTGTTTGCCCTACAACTCTCAAGCTTGCCCACAAGGTAGGACTGAAAGGTGCTGTATTGCAGGAATTGATGCACAGTTCATTTAGACCCACATGACTGTATAAACTGCTTAGGTTCCGGTACGGTCAAAGGATCGCTCAGAGTGCACAAATGGCAAGATGATATGAAAGGATACATATGCCCCGCAGCGAGATGCATTCAAGGAGGAGTGATCACGTGATGTACCAAAATGTTGATATACAATTGGGCTGTGGATGAAAGGATGTATTGTTTTTGCAGTGTCAGAATATGTCTGCCGGAAAGGGATACATATGAGGGTTTCCAGAATGTTCTTAGGTTTCAAATCAGTAAACTGTATTATGATCGATAAAGGTGAGGGTTCGGGATGGCAGATCATATTAGAGTGGTCAGTTCCTGATGGACATAGAATGCTGTGTTGTTGTCTTGCAAGACAACAATATAGCGGTCTCTGTCGTCACTCAAAATTGATGTGTGTGCCTGTTTTCTGCAAACTTCTGGACTAACGACTTGCAGGCTGCCTCTTCCTAAACACCTCTGGTGCACATAAACAGAGGTACAGAGTCCTACCTCAAAACTGCAGAGGGCTTTTCGGAGGATGCTGACCGCACTTGCCTAGCCGCTCAGGGGCGCAGAAGGTTTTCAAAATTTCAAAGCATGATGTAGACTTTCAGGGTTATGCTAACACATATGAAATTCTGGTGTGGTTATTTTGGTCTGGTAATTGATGTCATATGGTTAATTGGTGCGGTGCTTGTTCTGGTACATTTATTTTCGTCTTTTAATGGACTAGTGTCCTTCTGGTAAGGGGTCAGTACAAAGTGAGTGACCAATCCCTTTTGAGAACCACTGACCATTGTCTCTGGTATGCTGATCCCCTTCCCTCTCAGGATTGTGGATGAAGTAGATTTGCAGTAGGGGTGGAACAGGTGTGGGTGAAGTTTTCAATGAGTGGCGTTAAAATAACTGACACTCATGGGAATGGCATTTCAGAGGAGGGGCCTATACCACCGAAGGTACACCTGCTCATTTTATGTTTACTAAGTACAGCAATGTGATGTGCGAGCACATGGAGGCCTGGCACCATTTTAAATGGGACAAGAGATTCACCCAATTCCCTCTTCAGTGAACATTCCACCTGGAACAGTTATTTCCCTTAAAGCATGCAGCAGAAAAAACAAAAGGCAACTAGGCCTAAGGGTTTTGGGGACTTAAGCTACTCGGTTTGAGGAAGCATCTAGTAAGCAAAACGCATCTGACATAAGGATTTGAATGAAAAATTGCAGTGCCAAATGTAACATTTAAGAAAATGTAGGGCGATAGAAAAGGGTCTGACTTAGATAAGAAGCAGGACTAAGGAACTGCAGAAGATTTCATAGATTTAATTTAATGGATTTTTTAACGATTGTGCATATGTGTTACACTCACCTGGTGTCTGCGGAGGCGTTTGGGCACGGTTGAAGCCCTCCCAGGGGTGAGGTCACTCGGGTCCGACTTTGCCCTCTGCGCTTGTATGATCTGGACCGAGTTCCTTCACTGGTTCCTTGCATGTGGTAGTCCAGTCTTGCTGCGACTAAGCCAGTATACTTCAGGTAAGTGTTCTTTTTGCCTTTGTCTTTCCTCATCTGTTTTTTGTTGTATTGTAAAGTTTGTTGTCCTGTATTGCTGTCCGTTCCACTTTTGATATTTGCTCTTTTGCTTTCTTTGCTTGCAGGTGATGTTGCCGGCCTGGCAGAAGCTGCGGAGCTCGAGGCAGCAGCAGGAGGGAATGAGGAACTAAGCTGCAGCGGTACAGTAGCTGGTAAATGTTAACTAGGGGGCGTGCGGGGTTCAAATGCGGCGCGGCCCTAGGACGGATGTTCTAATCTTGTCTTTCTTCTTCTTCACAGGGTCCGAGTTTGTGGATGCAGAGTGCGGTGCTGCGGCGTCAGGATCAAGATCACTGGATGTCAGGAGATGAGTCTGCAGATGACGCGATGAAGCACCGTTTCCTGGAGTTCAGTATGCAGGAGAACGCCTGGTTTCAAAGGTAAATAAACTGGTCCAACAGGCGGTGAGCGTCACATTGCACACGAGTGCACAGTAACGCGAAGCCCCGGCCTTGAGCATGAAGCAGCTTATATAGCTGAGCTTCTGAAGCCACGCCCACCAGGTTCAGCCTGCCTGTCACACCCTGCCACACCTGATGAGTGTCATGATGCCTACCCCCGGGCAGCTGGACCAAGCCCATCCACTCCGGAAGCATGCATCCAGACATTTGTTTAAACCTCAGAAGCCCCGGCTAGGGGCTATCTGGGTTCAGTCCTGGCGCCTTAGGCGCCAGGCTCATAATCATCACTTGTCTGAGGCAGACCATGCTGCACGTGCATCCAGGCCAACGTGAGACCTGGAGGGACTATTTTTCCACAAGGACTACTTTTTCACTCGGGTGTGGTTCTAGGGACTTCTTACCTGGGACTACTTTTGAAGCTATTTAAACCACGCCCGATCTACAACACACGCTTTGCGTTATTCTGCATTTAGCAGCGTAATGCTCACCGTGTCTGCAAACCTGCATCCAGCCTTCAGCCACGCCCGCCTCGAACACGGAGCACCTAGGAGAGAAAGGGAAAATAGGAGAAGAGGTTAGATTACAGACGTTAATCTGATTCCTCACCTGATTTCGGATCCTGCATCACTCCGAGCCTGAAGGGACATTCTTCCGGCACGCGTCGCAGCCCAGCTGCACGCCGCTCCATTTTCACCAGCCCACAGCATCTCTGACCTGGCGCTGCCTGCGTCACTCTTTCGGTGATTTTAAAACCTGGGGAAAAGACAAGAAAAATCAAGGTGAGCCTAAAGAGACTAAAAAGACAATCACTTATATTACAAGACTTACCTGATTATCACCGGAGGCTTTATCCTTCAATACGCCGCATCTAGGAAAAAAGGAAAAGACAGTGAGCTAATCTCACGCACCTTTACAGGATAGTTTGGGTGATACAGACTCTTAACTGAACGCCGCCAGCAACCTCCAGACAGAATTTGCCGCCGCAAATCAACAGGGAAGTGCAAGAGTGAACTTTGGACATTTTGAACTCTTCAAAAACTTGGCAAACTCCGGACTCAATAATCGTCCAAAACCCCAGCACCTAAAACCAGTGAAGTAACTGGTATCTACGCACCCCTGCATGCCACGCAGGATGGAGAGCTCACCAATCAAAAACATAATGTGAGGACACTGACTGGGAATATCGGAGGTGGCAAGTGGGGAGAACGGGAGCAGGGAGGGGGGTCTGCATTCACACCCACGGGGCTAAATACCTTTCTCCATCTACAGGAGAATATTTCTACGAGTCAAGCTTACAAGACTGAGGGGGTCCATCCAGACGGTCATCTTTTCCCTACGCTTCACGCTCGTGGAGGACGCAGCTGTCGGGGTTCGATCTACGCCCCTGTGGGAGCCAGGTGAGCGTAACAGAACGCAAAGCCTACCTAAAAAACCCCACCCGGGCGTTATGGAAACCTCTGAAACCGACCAACTAGCCCAAATGTTCGGAGAACTTAGGGCACGTCAAGAGACTAATGCCCTCAGGAGAGAATTTATTTTGTCAAAGGAACGCACCGATGAGCTTGCTGCTAGACAACTGCTGCAAAGCCAAGCTGGCCAAACACCACTACCTGGACTCGGAGGGAATCCAACTCCTGTCTCTTCGAGCAATCCTGTGCAAGTGGTTCTCCCAGGGAGCATTCCTTTAGCTCCACCCAAACGTTTTGCTGGGGACCCGAAAAGGTTTGCCGTGTTCATGAACCAGTGCCGCTTGCACTTCCTAGGCAGACCAGGAGCCTTCCCAAACGACCAAGCCAAAGTAGCCTTTGTACTGTCGTACCTTAGTGGCAGCGCAGCAGATTGGTCAATCCCGCTTGTCAACCAGGATGACCCTCTTCTTCGGGATTTTCAAGGTTTTCATTTGAGTATGGAAAAGCTATTTGCCAGGCATTCGCAGGGTCAGGCCATGGATAACAAACTTTTATCCCTACGACAAGGCACTCAGGATCTGCTAACCTATATCGCAACCTTCAACAGGTTAGTGGTAGAAACCGGCTGGCCAGAGGAGAAACGAATTACTTTATTTCATCGTGGGCTTCGGGGTGAACTCAAAGATGTTTTGGCCCAAGTGGTGAACCCACCCCAGGAATTCACAGCATATATAGACTTAGTGGTCCAGTTAGACCACCGACTCCAGAATCGAAAGGCTGACCGAGCTAAACTCGAGAATCGAGTTCTGGTCAAACCACATGTTACCTCCAAAGGAACTGACACATCAGAACCTATGCAGATCGGGGGGGGTAAGGGACCCTTAACGCAAAAAGAGAGAGAAAGAAGACGACAAATGCAATTGTGCCTTTAATGTGGGGCTTCAGGACATTTTCTAAGGGATTGCCCAATTAAACCATCCAAGAAAGTAGCCGGAGTTGCTGTTAGAAATCAAACGGAGCCTGAATCGGGAAATGACCACGCCCAACAAGCGTAGAGGTCCGCTTGCCGAGCTTGAAGAAGGACACTCAGACCTCGCATCTAATCATACCAATGGTCCTCATTGATCCTAGACTCCCATCACGTATGCACGCAGCAAGGGCATATATCGATAGCGGGGCTGTAGGAAACTATATGGACCATAAATTGGCTTCTAGGATGAATCTATCGCTCTGCAAAAAGACCACTCCGGATGTCGTCACCACAGTCGATGGAACTGAAATTGCCTTAGGGCCTGTAACTCATTCCACTACAGAGATGACATTGCTGGGTCAGGACGGGCATCGCGAGACTATTGTGTTTGACTTAATCAAAGCCCCACAGTTCCAAATAATACTGGGGATACCTTGGTTAGAAACACATAATCCTTGTATTGATTGGCGAGAGAAGAGAATAACCTTCCCGGATTGTGCACACACCTGCTACCCGGAAAAACCCTTGAACAAAGGCCTGGCCACAGTCACTACTCCAGTCATGCAGTTACCTCAGGAATACCAAGAATTCCAGGATGTTTTCCAAAGAGAACAGGCAAATACCTTACCGCCTCACAGATCATACGATTGTCAAATCAACCTCATCCCTGGTGCACAACCCCCATGCAGTAGAATTTACGCCCTCACGGAACCCAAAAATCTGCACCACGACAATATCTAGACCAATACCTTGCTAATGGTTTCATTCGTCCATCCAAGTCCCCTGTTTCCTTAGCTTTGTTCTTTGTACCGAAAAAGGAAGGTGACCTTAGAACATGTATAGACTACCGCGCATTAAACCAGATTACTGTAAAGAACCGATACCCATTACCTTTGATCCCCGAGTTACTAGACCAGGTAAAGGATGCTTGCATTTAAACTAAATTAGATCTCAGAGGGGCATATCATTTGGTATGAGTAAAGAAGGGCGACGAATGTAAAACTGCCTTCCGCACCAAATACGGATTGTTCGAATATCAGGTGATGCCCTTCGGGTTATGCAATGCACCAGCAGCCTTCCAGTGTTTTATGAACGATGTCCTTCATGAACTCATCGGCGTTTGTGTTGTCGTTTAAATTGACGACATTCTAGTGTACTCTTCCTCAGAATCAGATCATGTTAAGCATGTTCGAGCAGTCCTTCAGAAACTACATCAGCACAAGTTATTTGCAAAACTGGAAAAATGCGTTTTTTATACCACAGAAGTAGAATTCTTAGGATTTATCTTGACTCCAAAAGGAGTCCGAATGGACTCTCGAAAAGTGGATGCAATCCTCAAATGGCCATCACACAATTCAGTTAAAGGAGTACAAAGCACGCTCAGATTTGCTAATTTCTATCGCAGATTTATTCCAGACTTCTCACAGGTCGTACACCCCATCACAGCACTTTTGCGAAAAAACAAACGCTTCTTGTGGACCGAAGAGGCTGAAAGAGCCTTCCAAGAGTTGAAGTCGAAATTCACATCAGCACCTGTCTTGAAGCATCCACGTCCCGAACTTACTTACATAGTTGAAACAGATGCGTCCAGTCTAGCCATGGGGGCTGTCCTGTCCCAGAAGGATCCCGAAACCGGTCAACTTCATCCTGTAGCCTTTTGGTCCAGAAAGTTTTCAGCCCCCGGATTAAACTATGCTGTTACCGATAAAGAATTGTTAGCCATCAAATCCGCCTTCAAAGCTTGGAGACATTACCTTCTCTGTGCTAGGCACACCATCACAGTAATCACTGACCACAGGAACCTGCAGTATTTAAAAACAGCCAAGGCCCAATCATCCCGTCAACTTCGTTGGGCGCTATTCTTTGCCGAATTCGATTTCGTGATTACTTATCGACCTGGTTGCAAGAATGGTAAAACAGATGCCTAATCCCGAATAGGAATGGGAGAAGCATTTTCGAACCCAGAACCAGTACCCATAATTCCAGGACAAAGAATCCTCAGCGTAACTACTTTACAGACTTTGGAAGACATTCATTTAAAGATTCAACAACTTTTCGATTCAACAGCCCTGCAGGACTGGGAAAAAAAGGCCCAGATTATTCAGTCATTAATGAGTTACCCTACTATCAAGGGCGTCTGTTTTTACCACACAAGGAACTGCAAGAACTGGTAATCTCCAATTACCATGATGCCTTGATGGAAGGACACCCAGGTATTGCCAAGACTGAAGCTAAAATTAAAAGACAATTCTGGTGTCCCACCTGGCGAAAGGACATAAAGTCATTTGTGTTGTCTTGTGGGATCTGCGCCCAAAACAAAAGTCAGAAGAAGAAACCAGCCGGTCTTTTACAGCCTTTGGGCATTCCGCCTACACCTTGGCACACTTTGTCCCTAGACTTTATTACAGATTTACCTCCATGTAATGGGTTTAACACCATTCTAGTAGTTGTTGACCCTTTTTCCAAGATGTCTCACTTTATTCCTTTAAAGGGCTTACCTTCCGCTTCAATTTTGGCCAAGGAATTCCTGGAAAACATTGTTCGAGTACATGGATTTCCTTCTGTATTGGTGTCAGATCGAGGTAGTCAATTCATTTTGCAATTCTGGAAGAAATGTTGTCAACTAGCGCAAATCGACGTGAGGTTATCTACTAGTCACCATCCCCAGACCGATGGTCAGACGGAAAGGACCAACCAGATTCTGGAACAATACCTACGTTGCATTTTACATCAGACCGAGGGCACGCATACGCATACAATAACTCAGTACATTCAGGAACCGGACAAAGCCCCTTTTATACCATTTATGGCCATCATCCTCGAACCTCAGAACTTGATTCACCCCAACACTTGGAAATGCCGGCAGTGACTCATCTGCATTCTACTATTACTGAAGCCTTTAAGGAAGCAACTGAACATTTGAAAAAGCAAAGGAGAAATACAAGAAGAATGGCGATCAGCATAGAAGTGACACTCCCCATTATCAGATTGGAGACCAAGTCTGGCTGGCAACCAGACACATACCCCTAAAAGGGACTCAAACTTTTAATCCTAGATATTTGGGGCCTTACACCATTAAAAAAATTATCAACCCGGTAGCAGTTAAATTAGAATTGCCCTCTAGTATGCAGATCCATCCGGTCTTCCATGTTTCACTTCTAAAACCAGTTCAACCCGGAACAAGATTAGCCAAGCCACCTGATCCCATCCTAATAGATGGAGAACCTGAATTCGAGGTAAAAGATATCTTGGACTCTAAGATGGTTAAATCTAAACTTTTTTATTTAATCGATTGGAAAGGTTACGGACCACAGGAAAGGTCATGGGAACCCAGTGACCACGTCCATGCACCTCGATTAGTGAAGAAATTCCATCGGAACTTCCCAGACAAACCAGGGCCCAGAGGAAGAACAACTTTAGGAGGGGCCTTGGGGGGGGGAGTGCTGTCATGATGCCTACCCCCGGGCAGCTGGACCAAGCCCATCCACCCCGGAAGCAGGCATCCGGACATTTGTTTAAACCTCAGAAGCCCCGGCTAGGGGCTATCTGGGTTCAGTCCTGGCGCCTTAGGCGCCAGGCTCGTAGTAGAAATCAGTCCTGGCGCCTAAGGCGCCAGGCTCATAATCATCACTTACCTGAGGCAGACTATGCTGCACATGCATCCAGGCCAACGTGAGACCTGGAGGGACTATTTTTCCACAAGGACTACTTTTTCACTCGGGTGTGGTTCTAGGGACTTCTTACCTGGAACTACTTTTGAAGCTATTTAAACCACGCCCGATCTACAACACACGCTTCGCGTTATTCTGCATTTAGCAGCGTAACGCTCACCGTGTCTGCAAACCTGCATCCAGCCTTCAGCCACGCCCGCCTCGAACACAGAGCCCCTAGGAGAGAAAGGGAAAATAGGAGAAGAGGTTAGATTACAGACTTTAATCTGATTCCTCACCTGATTTCGGATCCTGCATCACTCCGAGCCTGAAGGGACATTCTTCCGGCACGCGTCGCAGCCCAGCTGCAGCGCCGCTCCATTTTCACCAGCCCACAGCATCTCTGACTCGATGCTGCCTCCGTCACTCTTTCGGTGATTTTAAAACCTGGGGAAAAGACAAAAAGCAAGGTGAGACTAAAAAGACAATCACTTATATTACAAGACTTACCTGATTATCACCGGAGGCTTTATCCTTCAGTACACCGCATCGAGGGAAAAAGGAAAAGACAGTGAGCTAATCTCACGAACCTTTACAGGATAGTTTGGGTGATACAGACTCTTACCTAAACGCTGCCAGCAACCTCCAGACAGAATTTGCCGCCGCAAATCAACAGGGAAGTGCAAGAGTGAACTTTGGACATTTTGAACTCTTCAAAAAGTTGGTAAACTCCGGACTCAATAATCGTCCAGAACCCCAGCACCTAAAGCCAGTGAAGTAACTGGTATCTACGCGCCCCTGCATGCCACGCAGGATGGAGATCTCACCAATCAAAAACATAAGGTGAGGACACTGACTGGGAATATAGGAGGTGGCAAGCAGGGAGAACGGGAGCAGGGAGGGGGGTCTGCATTCACACCCACTGGGCTAAATACCTTTCTCCATCTACAGGAGAATATTTCTACGAGTCAAGCTTACAAGACTGAGGGGGTCCGTCCAGACAGTCATCTTTGCCCTACGCTTCACGCTGGTGGAGGCCGCAGCTGTCGGGGTTTGATCTATGCCCCTGTGGGAACCAGGTGAGCGTAACAATGAGTCAGCACATGAGGATGTTCTCTGGAATAAAGGCTTTCAGCTCCTGGAAAGTTCTTGTAAAATAAAAGCACTCCTGCACTGAAATAAAGTATTCCTGCTCACATCTCTATATGAGCCTGTCGCCAAAGGCACCAGGACTGAGTCCAGCCAGGGCCCAAGTGTTTATGGGTCCCAAAGGGACATAAGTGAGTCAAGTGACCCATTGCCCCCATCACTAGATGGTGTGGTTTTTGTGTTCTGGGGACTGTGGCCATGACAGCACTCCCCCTCAAGGCCCCTCTCATGGGTGGTTCCCCCCTGGCCCTGGTTTAGTGGGGTTATTGCAGTGGAACTGCCTGATTAATCGTGTAGCGTGGACATGCTCACTGGGTTCCCAGGTCCGATCTTGGGGTCCATAACCTTTCCACTCTATAAGGTAGTATAACTTGGACCAGACAATCTTAGAGTCTAGGATCCTTTTAACTTTGTATTCTGGTTCTCCTTCTACTATTTCGGGATCCGGTGGAGTATCGATCCGCTTACCTGGTCTCAATGGTTTTAGGAGGAAGACATGAAATGCCGGGTGGAGCCGCATGTGAGCCGGTAATTCTAATTTCATGGCCGCAGGGCTGATCACAGCCTTGAAAGTGTAGGGTCCCAGATATCTGGGAACGAATGCCCGTGGTCTTTTCAGGGGGATGTTTTTGGATGCTAACCAAACCTTGTCTCCGACTTGGTAGTTGGGAGCTTCCCTTCGGTGTCGATCCGCAAACTGCTTCCGTTTCTCTTTGGCTCTGGCAAGATGCTCTGCTGCTTCCTTAAAAACCTGGGTGATGGTTTTGTGTAAGGCCGTTACAGCGGGCATTTCTAATGATTCGAGTGGGTCGGAAACGGATGTCCGTGGATGTCGACCATACACTATGTAGAATGGGCTTTGTCCCGTACTGGTGTGAATGGAGATGTTATATGCGTATTATGCTAACTAAAGTATGTCCTTCTAGGTATCCTCGGTTTGTTGCAGCATACACCTTATGTATTGCTCAAGGGTCTGGTTAGTCTGTTCGGTCTGGCCGTCGGTTTGGGGGTGATGGCTTGTAGATAACCGGAGGTCGATTTTGGCAATTTTACAACACCATTTCCAGAATGCAGAGACAAACTGAGTTCCTTGGTCTGATATCAATATTGCTAACCCGTGTAGCTGGACGATCTGTTCCAAAAAACACGGTAGCCAGAGTAGAAGCAGTTGGGAGAACCTTCAGGGGAATAAAGTGGGCCATTTTGGAAAACAGATCTACGACAACTAAGATGGTATTGTATCTGTTAAAGGAGGAAAGGTCTGTAATAAAATCCATTGATAGCGTATGCCAAGGTGCTAGGGGTCCTTCTAAAGGACATAGAAGACCTGCAGGACTTTGTTTTTGGGACTTGTGTTGTGCACAGGTGCTACAGGTTGCGATGAACTGGACAATGTCCTTTCGCCATGTTGGCCACCAGTAATTTTTCTTTATTTTAGCTTGGGTTTTGGCTATTCCCGGATACCCTTCTACTAATGTATCATGATAGTTTGCGATGATGTGATTCTGTAATTTCTTATCCGGGATGTACAATCTTCCTTGGTAGTATGGTAGGTTGTCCACGATCGTATACCGGTCTCCCTTCCCTAGCCATGCCTGTTGCGCTGGTGGACTCATCAAGTGTTGCAGGTCAGATTTTAAGTTGTCTAGAGTGGTGGTTGTGGCAATCATGCCTTGGATTCGTCGTTGAGGGATGATGGCACGGGGTCTGGTGTAGTGAATGTCTCTTCTCCATCACTCATGCGAGACAGGGCATCCGCTTTTCCTTTGCGTACTCCGGGTCTATAGGTGATGACGAAGTCGTATTCCGCAAAGAAGAGAGCCTAGCGCAGTTGGCGTGATGATTGCGCTTTAACGGTCTTCAGATATTGTAGATTGCCATGATCCGTGACAACGGTGACTGTATGTCTAGCACCAAGAAGATAATGTCTCCAGGCTTTGAACACTGCCTTAATTGCTAGCAGTTCTTTATCAGTGATTGCATAATTCAATTCAGGGGCTAAAAACTTGAGAGACCAGAATGCCACGGTATGCAACTGACCTGGTTCTGGTCGAGGATGCCGTAGAATTGGTGCTGTGGTAAATACTTGCTTGTTTTAGCTCCTTGAAGGCTTTCTCTGCCTCTGCAGACCAATTAAATTGTTTATTTTTCCATATTAAAGAGGTGATTGGGTGGACGATCTGGGAGAACCTGGGAATGAACCAGCGATAAAAGTTGGCAAACCTGAGTACACTCTGTACTCCCTTTATGGATGTCAGTGAGGGCCAGTTAAGGATAGCATCTACATTGTGTGTGCATGCGTACGCCCTGTGGTGTGAGATTAAAGCAGAGAAATTCTACCTCTGTCACATGAAAGAAGCATTTCTCCATTTTGGCATATAGCCGGTGTTGCCGCAGTTTCTCCAAAACTGCCCGGACATAGTTGACGTGGTCCTCCTCGGTGGTCGAATAGGCAAGAATGTCATCAATATAGACAAAAGTGCAGACGTCCAACAGTTCGCAGAGCACGTCATTCATGAAAAATTGGAACGCCGCCGGGGCATTACATAGTCCAGAGGGCATAACCTGATATTCATAAAGGCCATATTTCGTGCGAAAGGCCCTCTTCCACTCATCTCCGTTTTTGACTCTTACTAGATGGTAGGCCCCGCGTAAGTCTAGTTTTGTATATATCTGAGCGTTTTTGACTTGATCGAAGAGCTCGGGGATAAACAGTAACGGGTACCGTTTTTTTACCGTGATCTGGTTAAGTGCTCTGTAGTCAATGCAAGTTCTCAGGTCTCCCTCCTTTTGAAGCACAAAAAAGAGGGACGAGGATGCAGGGGACTTGGACAGACGAATGAAGCCATTTGCCAGATACTGATCGAGGTAGGTTTTTAGAGGCTGGTTTTCCTGTTCTGTTAGGGTGTAAATCCGGCTGCAGGGAACTTGAGCTCCAGGTACCAGATCAATTTGGCAGTCATACGGTCTGTGCGGAGGTAAGGTGTTTGCTTGCTCTTTGATATGATAGGATATGATATGGCATTTATAACGTGCCTACACACAAGTGTTTCAAGGCGCGATGAGGCAAGGGGGAGAAACAAAGGGAGGACAGACAATTATCCTACTAGCCCAGATGTCATTCAGATCGCGCAAGTGCATGGGAAGAGGGGAGAGGAAAAGTGCACAGGGGAAGGGAGAGGGGAAAGTGCAGTACATGGGGAAAGTGGAATAAATAAGATAAATAAAACAGCCAGCTAGTGGCAAGTGCAAGGAAGTGCAGACATAAGTGCTGGTAGGGGGACTGTAGGGATACAGAAAACGGTCCCCAGTTGCAGGGGTTGCCAGGGAGGCAGTGCAGGTGGGCAATTGACGGGGCATGGGCCAGAGATCAGAAAGGGTGGCCAGGTAACCAGTGCAATTTCAGTCAGGAATTCAGCAGGGGAGGGGAGGAGAGAAAGCAGAAGCAAAGAGGAAGGTTTTGAGGTGTTTCCGGAACCGGAGATGGTTCTCCTCGAGTTTCAGGGAGGCAGGAAGGCTGTTCCAGGGAGAGGCCCCTGCCGAAGAGCGTGATCTGCCACCAACTCGTTGCTTGGAGAAGCGACTGACCCTGAGGGAGTTGGAGGCAGCTGAGTGAAGAGCTCGAGAAGGAAGATATTTAGGAAGAGAGAGTTGAAGGTATTGCGGCCCCAGACCCCAGAAGGCCTTGTGTACAATGCAGAGGGTTTTGAACTTAATCCTCGCAGCCACTGGGAGCCAGTGCAGAGATTTCAGTCCTGGAAAGATACGATCCCTGGGCTTGAGGCCAAGGACAAGTCTTGCAGTCCTTTTCTGGATAAGTTGCAGAGGGTGGAGAGTGGAGGCAGGCAGATTTAGGTAGAGGCTGTTGCAATAGTCCAGCTTAGAGAGGACCAGGGCTCTGGAGACAGTGAGCTTCTGGGGGAAGGAGAGGAAAGGAAGAATACCTCTAAGCAGGTGCAGCTGGTAGTGTGACTTCTTAGAGACGTCAGAGATGTGAGGGGAGAAGGAGAGTGCAGAGTCGAAGATGACCCCAAGGTTTTTAGCCTTGCAGGTGGGAGTGGGAGGGGGGCCAAGAGAGGCCGGCCAGAGAGCTGCAGGGAAGGAGGGAGTGGGTGTGCTGATGAGTAGAATCTCAGTCTTACTGGCATTAAGTCATATGTCGTTGGTGGCACACCATTCCTGGATGGTAGACAGACAGTCAGATATGCGGGAAGGAGAGGAGGAAGAGTCCGAGGGTAGCCTGAAAATGAGCTGGGTATCATCCTCATAGCACTGAAAGTTGGGACAGAGAGCGGCGATGCGGTGGGCAAGGAGTGCCAGGTATTGGTTGAACAGCCAGGGAGAGAGGTTGGATCCCTGGGGACACCACATGTAGAGAAAAAGATGTCAGAGAGGAAGGACCCAAGTTGGACCTGGGAGGGTCGGTCGGAGAGTAAAAAACAAGTCCGCCACGCCAGAGCCTGACCAGTGATACCCAGGTTACCACGGAGACGGTTGAGCAGGATGGCATGGTTGACAAATAAGGACGGATGGGGTGTTAGAGTCCAGGTTGGTAAGCAGGTCTTCACGGATGTTCAGGAGAGCGGTTTCCGGGCTTCTGGCAGCTCTGAAGCCAGACTGATGGTAATGAAGACAACCAACAGATTAAGTGTGGAGATTGAGCTGGGAGATGGCCAGTTTCTCCAGGAGCTTGCCCAGGAAGGGAGTGATGGAGATTGGGCGATAGTTATCCGGGCAGGAGTGGTCGGCAGAGGGTTTCTTCAGGAGAGGGTGCACAAGGGAGTGCTTCAGGTGGGAAGGGAAGACTCAAGTGGTGAAGGAGTGATTGCAGAAATGAGCCAGGGCAGGAGCCAGGAAGTCGATGTGGTCCTTGATCATTTTGGAAGAACAGGGGTGAACCTGTTTCAACAAGACTTTCATAGATCGGACTTGTCTAGAAACCTCATCAGGAGAGAAAAGGGGAAAAGCAGAGAAGGAGGGAGGAGGGGTGGCTGCTGAAGGGTCAGAGGAAGAGCAGGGAATAGTGGGAGGGGGCGAGAGGAGGAGAGTGAGGAGAGGATGTCCTGAGTTTTAGAAGTAAAGTGAGAAGCCAGTGCCATGCCGAGGGCCTGGGAAGGGACAGGAGAGGGCCTGGGAAGGGACAGAGGTAGAGACTGCGGCAGGATTGGCCAGTTCCTTGCAGATTTTAAAGAGTGCAGCCGAGTTGTTAGATGCCGCAGAGACAAGGGCTTGGATATGAGCTCTCTTCTTGGTGAGGAAGGAGAGCCGGTATTGCCATTGCAACAGGCGGCAGGCTAATTTGTCAGAGGATGAACTTGAAACACGCCATTTCCTCTCGGCCACCGTACACTTGCGTTTTAGGGTGACGAGGTCAGAGTCATACCAGGAGTTACACTTGACTTTGGGCTTCAGTCGGATTCTCATGACAGGGGCAAGGATATCAATAGTATCAGAGATAGAAGAGTGGAGAGGGCTGTGTCATGGTGCGAGTCAGCCAGGGGAAGGGGAGGGGATCAGAAGGTGGTGGCGAAAGCCTCAACTGACACGCGCTACATGGGTCGGATGACCGAGAAGGTGGGTGGCAGTGACGGAGGTGGCTTGGCCTGCGGGGTAGGGAGGGTGAGGTGGTAGGGTAGGAGAAAGTGATCACTCCAGGAAAGAGGAGTGGAGAGAGGGACAGAGAGGGGAAGGTCTGAAGAGATCAGAACATCGAGAGTGTGCCCTGCAGAATGAGTCGGGCCAGAGGGGAGAATGGTGAGTGAGAGACAGTCGCAGAGGTCGCGAAAGAGTCCAGAGGGGAGACAGGAGGCATCCAGGTGGATGTTGAAAGACATCTTGGTAATCCAGGTATCCAGGTATTCAGGTGGTAGTGAACTGGTGAGGCCCAGTAGGGTTTCTTTCTTCGACGAACCTGGGTTGGTAAGACCTTTTAATGAGAATCCCTTGCTATAACAGGTGCCGGCACAGTCTTGGGGAAAGGTAAGAACTCGTTTACGCCAGTCAATCCTGGGATTGTGGGTCTCCAGCCAGGGCATTCCCAATATCATCTGGAACTGCGGAGCGCCAGTGAGATCGAAGGTGATGTCCTCTTGGTGACCGTCCTGACACAGAAGCGTGACCTTCTTGGTGTAATGCATCACTGGGCCCATTGATAGCTGAGATCCATCAACTGCTGTGACGTTTTCCGAAACCTGCTTCTGTCGGAGAGGAAGGGCCATCCGGGTAGCCAGATCTTGGCCCATGTAATTTCCCACAGCCCCAATGTCAATGTATGCCTCCAAGGCATGTATTTTTTACGGTTGCTTGTGGTTTACCAGGAGCACAGGGATGACTAGATGTGAGGTCTGTATAGGTTCCTTTTCACCGCTCGACAAGTGGACCCCTACGCTTGCCGGGCATTGGAGTTTCCCAAGTCCTGTTCTTCTTCTTCACCCTTGTCAGTTGCTTCAACTGCTTTCCTGGTTGTTTTCCAGGGCATTCTCGGAGATAGTGACCTGCCTTACCACAGTACAAACAAAGCTGCTGCTGTCTCGTTTTCTCCCTTCCTGCCTTGGCGAGTGGGCTCCACAAGCCTCTGATTTGCATTGGCTCGGACTGATCGTGTGATTTGGTTTGATTCTCACAGGGTCGCACGTAGACCAACCGCCCCTCGGCCTTGGCCCCATCCATCTTCCGATCCTTCAATCTGTGATCGAGCTGCACTGTCAGGTCGATGTATTCAGCACATCTTTCTGGGGGATGTACTACTTGGGCTAATACGTTCTTAAGTTCCCCTCGCAAGCCTCGGTAAAAGAGCGTAGTTCTTTTCTCCTCTGGCCAGTTAGTTTGTGCTATCAGACAATTGAAGGAAGTGATATATGTTATTAAGTCTTAATTACCCTGCTGTAGTGATAACAGTTAATTGTCCAGAGCCTGCCCTTGAGTATGCCGTGCAAATAGTTTCTCCATTTCACGCTGGAAACCTCAGAAGTCTCGAAGCAAAGGATCCTCCTGGTTTACCAAGGGTATTGACCAGTCCGCTGCACTACCTCCCAAATATGAGAGTACAAATGCCACTCTTGCTTCATCGTTGGGGAATGCCCCAGGTCTGCACAAGAAATGTAGGTGACATTGATTCATAAAGATGGCGTACTTATTCGGATCGCCTGTGAAGCGTTCTGGTGGGGCCAGGGGAACCCCCCCTGGAAGAACCACCTGTACTGGCGTGGGCTGTGGAGGCGCATCGGGAGGGGCATACCCCGGCAGTGGGACCTGGTCTGCCTGTGCCTCGAGCATTTGCCTTGCTAGTTCATCTGTCCGCTCCCGGTTCACAATTAGATCCCTCCTTAGGGCATTGGTTTCCTGTCTTGATGCATGAACTTCAGCCCGTAACTCTCCCAGTAATCGGGCCAACTGGTCCGTTTCAGAAGTTTCCATAATGCCCAGGCAGCGATTCGAAGAGGCTTTGTGTTCTTTTACGCTCACCTGGTCTCTGCGGAGGCATTGGGGCATGGTTGCAAACCTCCCGGGGGTGAGGTGGCTCGGGTCCGACTTCGACCCTCTGCTCTTATGTGGTGCCTGGTGGTAATCGATGATGCTGCTCAGGACTGCTTCTGCGTGGAGAATAGGGGGTGTGAGTATGCCAGCTTGTGCGCCTCATCCCCTTCCAGACCCCTTCTCCCAAACCGTGGTACCCGTGGGATGCGCTGTCCCTGGAAAGCTCACCTGTTGATTAGTTTTGGCGAGCACTCTGTCCTGCTGCTTCTGGCAGAGGTGCTTGTATGGTCTGGACCGAGTTCCTTCACTGGTCCCTTGCACCTGGTAGTCCAGTCCTTCTGCGACTAAGCCACTATACTTCAGGTAAGTGTTCCAGTTTGCCTTTCTTTCCTTGTCTGTTTTTGTTGTATTGTAAAGTTTGTTGTCTTGAATTGCTGTCCGTTCCACTTTTGATGTTTGCTCTTTTGCTTTCTTCCCTTGCAGGTGATGTTGCCGGCGCGGCAGAAGCTGCGGGGCTCGAGGCAGCAGCCGGAGGGAATGAGGAATGAAGCTGCAGCGGTCAGCTGGTAGCTGGTAAATTGTTAACTAGGGGGCGCGGGGTTCAAATGCGGCGTAGCCCTAGGACGGATGTTCTAACCTTGTCTTTCTTCTTCTTCACAGGGTCCAAGTTCGTGGATGCAGAGTGCTGTGCTGCTGCATCGTGATCAAGATCACTGGATGTCAGGAGATGAGTCTGCAGATGAAGCGATAAAGCAGCGGTTTCCTGGAGGTGAGTATGCAGGAGAACGCCTGGTTTCAAAGGTAAGTAAACTGGTCCAAGCGGCGGTGAGCGTCACGTTGCACGTGAGTGCACAGTAACGCAAAGCACCGGCCTTAAGGATGAAGCAGCTTATATAGCTGAGCTTCTGAAGCCACACCCACCAGGTTTAGCCTGCCTGCCACACCCAATGAGTCAGCACATGATGACCAGGCCTAGGAAGCCACACCCGATGAGTCAGAACATGAGGATGTTCTCTGGAATAAAGGCTTTAGCTCCTGGAAAGTTCTTGTAAAATAAAACACTCCTGCACTGAAATAAAGTAAAAGCACTCCTGCACTAAAATAAAGTGTTCCTGCTCACATCTCTATATGAGCCTGACAGCATAAGCGCCAAGACTGAGTGCAGCCAGGGCCCATGGGTTTATGGGTCCCAAAGAGACATAAGTTATTCAAGTGACCCATTGCCCCCAATACTAGATGGTGTGTTTTTTGAGTTCTGGGGCCTGTGGCCTTGACAATATGCTGGCTCCTCGGAGGGTGCAGGCGGCTATCCCACAACACACACGTATTCTACAACAGCCGCCGGCTCTCTTGGCCATCTCTGTTGTTTTTTGTGCAGCCTCAATGCTAAGTGAACACTATCTTCAGAGGTTCTAAGTAATGTCGGGGGATTCACTCCTATTTTACCTGAAGTTGCTTACCCTTCACCAATCTGCCTTTTTTTGGCATCCTAGAGGGAAAGCAGTTATGATTCAATTGTGTCCTTGTTCTAATGGGACTCCTATACTGGGATCTCCTGCAGAGTTAGTTTCTGCCTAACCTCTGGAGGCATAATTATTCATATGATCTGGTTCATGTCAGCCCAATCAGGATTGCAGCTCTGTATGACCATTTGGAGCTCTTAGATGATATGCTCAGGCTCCTTCCAAATGTTAAGGTACTCTTTGGCCATGGACAATTACTAATCGATTGTCATCAGCCTCACCTCTTGTCTGTCTAAGGGGTGCCTGAAAGGTCATACTATTGCGTCCATCATTTCTACCACCTATCGTCAGAGATGCAGCAAAAGGGGGAGCAATAGGTATTTGCACAAACCTAGGGCTAGTGACCCCTCATGAAACTATGGGCAGATGAGGAGCCAATAGGTCAGATGTTTATCCTGAAGGCAGTGGCCATCACAAAGCACCCACCCCAGTTCCACACTCCTTTTCTGAACCAGTATCTGTTTCTCTAGGGTCAATCACCAACAAACATGCTTTTTTCCTTAGCCCTTGCACCTGTTAATCTGTTAGGGGGATAATTATTGTGTAAACTAAACAGTGCCATTTTTTACTATGCTCCAGACATAGTTTTCTTGAATGTCCCCAGTGAGAAAACGGAGGAAACCCTGGCCACGTTACATGCCTTACAAGAGACAATGGAATAGGGTCCAGATAATAGTTGGTCCCCAGACCTGAATGATTTGATTAATAAAGTTACAAAATATCTTTGATCATTGCACAATAACGAAGTAGGCTTTAAGAGCATTTCTGAAACCCATCAGATCAGGATTGATCAGTTAAAGAAATTGCATCGTATTCCCCAGTACCCTTTTGTGGCCAGAAGGAGAAGAGGGCATAGCGCCAGTGATAGTCCTTGTTAAAACAAGGAATTACAGTACCTACATCCAGCCCCTGTAAAACTCTCATTCTGCCGGTCAAAAAGCCATGAATGAACACTTATAAATTTGTTCAAGTACTAAGAGCTGTAAACCCAGTAGGTATTCCCACTTTTCCAGTTCGACCCAACCCAGCCACGATCATTTCCTGCACTCCACAGATTGCTTCTCACTACACTTTGGTAGATTTGTGCTCTGCTATCTTTTCTGTTCCCATACACCCAGAAAGCCAGCTTTTATTTCCATTTTCCTATTGTGGAATTCAGTACACGTGGATGAGTCTCCCACAGGGCTACACAGAATCACATACTCTCTTCTCACAACAACGTATAAAGGATTTAGATGACATTGGCTTCCATGGGCAACTGGTTCTGGTGTAGCACGTAGATTATTTGTTGTTAGACTTCCTATCATTTGATGCACACAAACAAGATGCCCAAGTATTATTGACTGCATTAGCGAAGAAAGGGCATACAGCATCCAGAAATTTCAATTCCGGATGGGAAAGGGTACAGTCGGGGACATATTATGTCGATTCATAGCGGACCCCAAAACAAAACACTGGGTAAGGTTCATAAATCTCAAACCATTACACAAATGAGTGCATATCCAAGTACGATGGGAATCTGTAGACAGTGGGTATTCGGTTATCCAGAGATAGTCAAAGTATGACAACAATAAAGGAAGGCCAGTACAGATCTGCTTCATGGACAACAGAGGCACAGAAGGCATTCAAACACAGAAGGCATTCAGTACCATCAACAAATCCCTAGCAAATGTGCTTGCTTTAGAGCTCCCTAATTATAAGACATTAGCCCTCATTATGAGCATGCTGGTTTCCCACCGGTATTTCTGGTGGGATTCTGGCAAACTGTCCTTACCGTCTCCGCCACCAGTTATCCAGGTGTTACTGGGATATTGCGTTGGCGGAGAGCCGGTAAGATCCCATTCCCATTGTGTCCCATAGGACTGCATTGGATAGGATTGCCTGAATAACGGTGCCAGTGATTCTGGCATTTCTTTGCCTGTAGGGGCCTGATCTACTGGTAGGTCAGGCCTGCCGGGGTATCTATGGCCCCCACCAGCAAACTTGAAGTGTGCAGGTCTGAAAAAAATGGCAGAGCCGGAATTACCCAAAAGCTTGCCAGCATTTTTTCCAGACCAGCACACTCGTAATGATGACCATTATCCCTGTATTCATGAGAAAAATGGGTTTGCATCTGGAGTGCTAAAACCAATGTTCAGTATCAGAGATCTATTGCATACTATTGAAAAGAGTTAGAACCAGTAGCAGCATGATTGCCTCTGTGTCTGTGCTCAGTAGCTGCAGCCGCCATGGCAGTGTAGTTTTTTGAAAACATAGTTCTGTGTTTCCATTTAGAAGTAGCAGTTCCCCATTCAGTGGTTCAATTATTGTTGAAAACCAAAATACAACACATCCCTGCTCTATAAAAGCAGATTGCAGGAGGGGCAGAGTGTGTGTGAGAGAGAGAGAGAGAGAGATAGTATATGAAATAGGAGTAGAGGAGTGGGAGAGTAATAGTTAGCGTGAGAGCGAGTGAGTGTTAGGAGAGTGAAGCTAGTAGATACAGGTGTAGGAGTAGAGTGTGAGGAGATGGGTGTTTTAGAGAAGTGGGAAGTGGGGTGAGAGTGAGTGAGTGAGTGTAGTGGAAGGGTTAGCTGGGCACCATATCCCATGGTAGCTTGAGGAGATGGTGGTAGAGTGAGGAAGAGCAGTAGTAGCGCATAGGGAGTGGTAGTAGTGGTTGGAGTGCCATTGGGCCTGATCACGACCTCGGCGGTAACCCTTAAATCCGGTGGTAGCGCTATTACTGCCAGATTTAAGGGTCTGCCGAATCAGGGCTTCAGCGGATTTCGCCCCAGCTCCTGGCTGGGGGGAAATCCGCAGAAAATTCGCGCTATTACCGCCAGCGGGAAATCCGCCGGCAGTAAGAGCGCAAATTTTCCCCATTGAGCCCAATGGAGAATGGGGCATTCCCGAATGGGCTCAATGGGGAATGGGGACTTCCAAGTCCGCCCACCTCGTGATCCCGCGCTATTAGCGCCGGGGGCTATGGCGGTCGCGCTAATAGCTACTGCGCTAATAGCGTTAGCGTTACCGCCGAGGTCGTGATCAGGCCCAAAGTCTTGAATGAGGAGTAGTGGCAGTAGGAAGAGGGCTAAGGTTGTAGCGGTCTGGGAAGAGAAAGGGAGGGGTTAGCATCAAATGGTGGGGGCAAGACTAGAAGTGTGTGAGTCAACAGAGGCGAGAAGCAGGCAGAGTAATAGCAGTCAGAGTAGTAGCAGCGAGAGTCATAGCAGTAAGAGTATTAGCAGTCAGAGTAGTAGTAGTAGTGAAGGGAGAATAGTAGCAGTGTGGAGGAAGTAGGAAAGTAGTAGAGTGGAGAGGGGAGAGTGGAAGTAAAGTACTATCATCACAGAGCAGAGGTAAGTGGAATGAGGGGGAGGAATAAAGGTGAGAAGAGGCAAAGGGTGTTGGGAAGAGAGAACATGGGTAGTGGGAGGAGACAGAGAGTAGGGGGTGGAGCAGAATGGTAAAGGAATAGAGGCCTGTAGAGTGTACGGAACACATACACCACCCACTAGTACTGACCATCACTAGTGTAGGGCCAGGTAAGAAGTCCCTGAGGGGAAAAAAGGTAGCCAGCATCTTAGGGAATAAGACTGAACAATAGACAAAGGAGACTCGTGGCTTGGCTCGATAACAGAGCTGTGGCCTCGAACTCTGCTTCAGTGAGGATCTGTGTTTCACTGTGTCCTGGCATGCACCCTAAGAGAGTACAATCTTCCATGAGGTTCGAGATCCCATAATGAAAGTTCCTGTGGAAAAAGGGTGAACAAAGGTGATTCCACCTAGGCTCAAACAGAGCCTGATAGGCCTGCCATGACTGTCAAACCTGCTCTGCGGCTGCTGTCTCATCGCACAAATCATTGACGAAATCCTCAAGAACGACCCTGTCTACGGAAATCTCAACGATGGGTACATCTTCAAGCCACACCACCCAAAAGCATTGATGACTCCGTCAACGACAAAGACACTTTCGTCCATGAAGCTTACACCGTTGACAACTCTGTCGTTGACCTCATCGCAAACTTTAGTGTCAGAAGTTCAAACAAAGGTTCCCACTCTTCCTCCTTCACTGGACCCAACACTGTTGTGCCATCTCAACACTGGCCTCCATACCACCATTAGCACCTGCCTCCACCAGAGGAACAACCACCTCACCAACACAGGGATGTCTCCTCAGACATTGGTTCCCGGGATGATATGCCTCTGGATAAGACTTCCACTCATCCTTCTGCACGGACGAGTTTACTGATGAGATAAGAGACGACAAGAGATTGGTAATGTTTATTTGTAAAGCGCCTTTACACAAGGCAAGTGTTTCAAAGTGCTCAAGGATGGTGGGAACTTGGGGAAAAAACAGTCATTCAGAGCCCTTGAAATTCTGAGCGATAATAGTCTGCACAGTTAGAGTAAGTGCAAGTAATACGGTTAACATTTGAGACACAGCAAATAGGTCTGACGATGATTCTGCAGTTTTTCCAAGTACAATTTGGAGTGACAACTGGGGGAACAAACAGAATGATCTTTAGGCAAGACGCATTCTGATCGTGCAAGTGCACAGACGGTAACAAGGGAGAGGGAGGTGGAGGGGGATACAGCCTTGGGGTGGCGTGGTGCAAGTGCACCCAATCAGTGGAAACTGGGATAAGTGCAGAGAGAGCAGCTCTCTTGGGTGTTTTCTCAGTGCAGTGCTGATGAGGCAAGTGCAGGGCCCGGGGGCGAGTGCGAGAGGACTGGCGGGGATGCCAGCAACCTGTGAGATTCTGAGGTACACCAGGCGGCCAGTTAGCTAGATTAGTCTCCTGATGAGATCAGCCCTTCCCGTTCAACCATCTCACAACCAAGCGAAGGAAGGAAGGTTTTCTTTTCCAGCTGAGGTCTAAATCATGAAAGATAGTGGTGTCCATTCCAATCTTGGATGGCATCTGGAAAGACGGACTCGCTGATATGAACAGTCATTTCACTGTGCTGCCCAAAAAGGACCGATTGAATTAAAAGTACAGGGCACTGGACAATGCCCCAAAATACCTGCACACTCAGGCTAGCCCAACTCCTTTGCATCTGCAGTGGCTAGAAAGAGGTTGGCTAACCCCTCATCGCCATGTGCAGTCCCTCCAGACAAGGAAAGCAGGTTGATGCTTTTGGCAAATGAGTCATTTGAAGGCGACAACCACAACTGTGGCTGCCAATTCGTTTGCCATCCTTGTAAGGTATGACCGAGTACTCAGGTTCAAAATGTTTCCCATCCTAGTGTTTCTCCTTGATGACAAGGAGCAAGAGGCTTTTTCCACTGTTTATGGAGAGTGAATCCGCCTTTGACCATGCTATCTCAGTGGCTGTCAATTTTGCTCACACAGGGTTCCACTAAATAGGCAACAGCAAAGTCTTGCAATATCAAGGTTGACTGAAGGCCACACATTTTAGAAGGTCGTTGATATGTCCTGTGGTACTGGCAGGGTTAATGTTGTGTGATGCAATGTGGCACATTCTTTGATATTGCTTTGGATTATGCATGTTGCATTGTGGTACCTGTAGTCATGTGTGTGTTTGGAATTGCTACTGTATGTGTTCATCAGCTTATCCGTCCAGGTATGTCTGACATGTGCATGCTCCCTGGGCTGTACTGTGACGTTGATGCGGGAGGTGGCCAAGTACTACTTTTGCATTTGCTTGTCATGCCATGCTTTGTGTAGTTATTCACACCCCCACTTCCCCATTTGGTCATTTGCTCATGTGTTTTGCAGCGCATGTGTGCAGACAGTTTTACTCACCCACTAGCCACGTCCGCTGTCCTCTGTGCCTCTCCATGTATCCTGGCACTGTGCTGTTCCCTAGATCCATGGAATCATGGGTGGAAGCAGGGTAGCGGGCAAAGTAGTGGGTGATGTTACGATTGGGGTTGCAGGTCACCTGCACATTAAGGGGGTCGTAGTGCTTGTGGTTAGGGTACACTGCTTCATGGGTCTTGGGGGCCACTACCGCAACATGGGTGCAGACCAGGGCTGCAATCAGATTCAGCATTTGGACAATGGCATGGAACTGTGCCTTCATGGCGTTGACCTGGGTGGTGGGTAGTGAGATGTGGAATTGGACATGCCACAGGAGGGCATCCAGCACATGGGCCAACACTGTACAAAATGTGGGCTGTGCCGGAAGGTGCCAGTTCCAAAGAATTGTAGTACGAACACTAGCTTCAGCAGTGGGGGCACAGCTGTCCGAATGTTAATCCTGCTCCCTATGCCGTCCTGTATTGTAGTGAGCAGCTCAGTTATTGTCTCCCTGTTGAGGCGGTACAGGGTCACAAACTGGCTGTAGGTGAGGGTCCAGTGTGAGTGGCATGATCCTGGGGATGGGTGCACACTTTGCTTGGGCTCTCCTTCTCCTGCCACACACCCCTGTACTCCCTGTGCCCTGGGCTGGTTGTCTTACATCTCTACCTCCAGGCGCAGCATGAGCAGCTGTATATCTCAGCTCAAAATGGCTAGGGGCAGCATGGTGTTGAAAATAGTGTTTGGGGAAGAGGTGTGCCTTATGTAGCCCTCTTGAGTGGATTGGGATCACATGGCATCTGGGGCTAATTGTGCCGTGTTTTCGGGTTATTAGTGCCGGTTTTAATTGAGTGAAAGTGTTTGTGGTGTTCCTCACTTGCTCATTTTACTGAGATATAACAAGGACGTTTCTTTTCCTGCATTTCTTTGGTCTGCAGAAACTTTTGGGACAGTGCCCCTTGAAGACCACTATCTATAAATACCCAGAAACTCCACGAAGGGGGCGAAGTGAGTGCAAATGTTTGTGGTGTTTGGCAGTGTGCGGACTCGGACTCGGTCCACAGCCCTCCTTCCACTGGAATCTGTTCTACATTGCCAGCGAACAACTGGGACGTAAGCCCGCTCTGGCTTTTATCAGACAAGCTATCCCTTTCCTTTCCTTCATTGTGAGCGGCGACCCGTATTGTCAGTTTAACCGACACAAGTATAAGAACATTATGATATGGCATTTGAAACATTGGAGCTTCTATTTTGCCTTTTTGGTAGTGATAGACTCTGTACCTGCACCTGGCTCTGGTTTTCATCTAGACGTCCATTACTTCTGAAAGCAAAAAGTGATTGATTACACACACGGGAGAGACTGCAGGCTCCTAAGACTTTGATCTCCTGAGTGGCTGATTTGTTGGACAACTTCCTCCTGACACGCTAATTAAAAGTCTGGAGAACCCGTTGGTTCATTGCTACCATGAAAGCATTCAACAAACGGGCTCTGTAAATCATTAACCACCATAAAAAGGGAGAGTCTGTGGGCATGTGACCTCCGACCTTCCCTTACACATTTGGAACTTAGTGACAGGTGGACAACATACAGTTGTGTTGGCGTAGTTAGTTACTACCACCAATGCTACTTAAAGACTGAAATTTGCACGAGTGCTCAAAATTGTCATCATTGACCAGCTGTTTAATGCCTTGCAATAGGTACTGGGCAACAGTGCATATAACTAGTGGAGGTGGTGAGATCATATTAGCAAGAGAAGGTGTTGTCTGCTCTGCTGCTGAGTAGTTAAGTGGATGCAGAGCGTTTTTGTTCAAGGATCCTTATTCTCTGTGAAATTTCCAGTGGAAATGACTGCAGGGAAAAATCCCTTTGAACTCCATCTGGCTTGACACGCTGCAATTAGCAAAATTATACGCAAAAAGTCATAGACTCTGAGACATAATTTGAGGCTTTTGCGACACATCCTTGTCTTCTTAATATAGGGTGCAACTGCAAATGTCTTGTTCCTATAACTTGCGCAATGGCATGTTTCAAGACCATCTTAAAACCCCAGAAACAGACTATACCTCTCTTGAGGGAAGCTGGGATCAAACCCCCATTAGGGGATCCAAATGAGAGAAACATAGCGATAATGTCAAACAAGACCATCAAATACTGCATACATGGAAAGACGAAGATAAGCATGCAGCTGGAGACTGCAAGGGAATAGAGATATTGGATACCTCTACCCCCACAGACAGCAAGAGGTCGGATGGGGATTGGTATCTACTCACAAAATGTAATACACGTTCACAGCAGCAACAATAAAAGCAAGTCAATTATTATGTTCCACTCTGTATAAGGCGCAGTTTGGACAGTATAAATAAAACCTGCAATATGAAGAGTTAAGGACAAACAACATGGGGGAGAGAGACAGTGCCACAGAGACATTTAAGAAATGGAGAACAGTCGATATTGGCCCTCCTCCCGATGTACTAACATTAGTAGAGAACAAAGACAACATGCACAATTCACTAGATATATCAAGTAAACCTTTGAAGCAAAAAGATGAAGCAAGACAGGATGTATCATCATGTGCCATGGCGCACTTTTCCGCGCCACAAAGTCAGGAGAGCAATCATTTTGAAGAAGGGCAAGCAAATACCAACACATTATCTGCCCGGTGCTTCGTCCTGAACTCCCTCATTACTATCTTTGAGCCAGTAAAAGACGAGGTACAAGTCCACTCGGGAGTCTTCATGGATCTGACTAAAGAGATGACCAATTGCAAATCAGTTTTGACCAATGTTCAAACAATCTTAAGTCTCAAAATAATGGATGCCTTAAAGGATCTGAAAATGGAAGCCATAAAGGAAACAATTAGCATTAGGGAGATGCTTGAAACTTTTAAAACTCTGAGTTCCCCCATGTTTTTACTAGAAGGCAAGATGGCTTCTCTAGAAGGAAAACTCCAGTCATTATCATCAAAAGTAGCACTCAAGACTTGGGATCAGAAGCTGTCATGTATTGTAATTTAGATGATACACCTTTTTTCAGAATCTGTGTTGGAAGAATTTATGAGATTGGCACAAATAGGAGATGATCCAGGGATAACAGGAGATAAATCTGCCCCCACTTTGGCATCAAATAACATTGCAAAAGCAGAAGATCTCCCACATGAGTCCACAACTTCTGAGCAAAGGCAGACAAAACTATCCAGGAAGAAAAATAAAAATAAATCTCCTGTTGCAACCCTGGATATGTAAACCAAATCAACACAGAGTTGATGCCTCACCTTACACACAACCCACTGCACATAATCATAAACAATCAAAAAGCCAGACGAGTGACAAATGCTCATTTTCTTTAGTAGGATTATTTTACCTCCTGAAAGAAGGATCAGAAACTACCTCAATGAAAGTAATCGCTACCACCAATCAGAAAAAAATAGTGACATCAGAAAATCCAAAGGGTGGTAGACCAAGAATAGAAAACATAGAATCAGCAGACCTTGCTTGATGTATCAAATCCAGTGTCAAAAGTGTTAGGTCGAGCAAATGCTCCCATGACCAAAGAGGAAACGACAAGAGTAACTGTGGCTCTGAAATTGGCCACAATCTTCCTTAAGGGGCCCAAGACATCTCAGTCAAACAACATCAAAAAAGAAACTAATGCACCTTCACTCGTAAATCAACTGATAAGCGAGAGACGCCGAGTAAATCAGACACAGGAAGAAGCGATGTATTTGCATAAGAAGGTGAACTTGGGGTCACACAGAGCAGTGGCATGAATCGGGCGTGGACATCTTTAATCACCACTGAAGAAAGTGGAGGGGAACTAAGAAAGGACATAAATAAAGAAAATTCCTTTGCTATCCCAAGACTATGGATGCAAGCCACGCATAATGGGAGAGGCTGAAGGGCGCTAAATAGGAGCACCCTGATATCAATTTTCAATAAAATTCCAATTCTTTTCACCCCAATACATAGAGTATGTCAGTTTTCCACAAAGAAATCAAGCTCACATCGTGGTATTAGGTCTGAAATCCTGGATTGGAGATAAAGCATTGATCGAAGCTAGCCATGTGTTGAAGGGAGTGGGGATCACAGTGACAGATTATCCCATTGAACTGCACCCCAAGGGACAAACAGAAGTCAGGGATCCAGAAGACAGCCTGGTAACAGAGTGGGCACAAGATGAATATATCAAAGGTAAATGGATATGCTGCTGAAGAAACAAGGAAAAATGAAAAGGAAGAAAGTGTCATAAAATCACAGATATGCCCTTTATTGCCAGAAATGATCACACAAGTTCTTCTGAATTTGGGGCTTGGCAATGTGTCTCTCTAGCGCAAGAGGAACTGAGTGTGCTCTCGTGGAATACTCTGGGCTCAAGCTCCTTTAGAGGCCCACGTGTTTGGAACTCTGTATTTGGTGACACTAATTTGGCCCTCTTACAGGAAACATGGTTTATGAAACCAATGGGGGTGGATGGTTTCTCATCTTTTGCTGAACTGGCAACAACAGAGAGGAGTGGTCGACCCTCAGGTGGTCTGACGATTGTCATTACCAACTGAAATACTTCTTATTCTTTTCTTATTAGTAATTAATTTCCTGGTATTCTTGCTATACGCATGGTAATCAAAAATGAAACATCTCTACTAAAGGTAGCTGTCATTAACATACTTTGGAATCCTATTAGTACGAATCAAATGTTATTCCTTCAACATCTCATGTCAGTCATGATGCATATTGAAAATACACATGAAGAGTTTAAATTACTTATTGCTGGTGACTTCAACTCACAATGCATCTCTAGGAAAATGCAAGGCAAAACACCTAAAGTGAGTTAGACGACCATCAGAAGTAAATGGTGGAATAATTTCATGACTGACTGGGCCCTGATAATGGCAAATGGGAATACTCATGGTGATATACCCGCGTCTTATACTTGGCAGCATGGTGCAAAGGGTTCCATTATTGACTGTTTATGTCACACCTCCTCTTCTTGAAATGTGTCCATTTTCATGTACGCCAGCAGACAGCTAGCATTTGTCTTTAGAAAAAAAACAGGTTTACACTTGGGTAACCTAGCTGTCAACACTGGCAAAAACCGAATTAAAAAGTTCAGTAAAAATTGGTTCACTCTAAATCAAAACATCAAATATCTGTGGGAGACTGCATCAAACCTAGAAATAATGCTCCCTGAGATATTTTGCAGAGTTCCTTTGGGAGTTAGACCCTCCAAGAGTAGGGGGAATGAGCAAACAGCCGAAGCACAATCATATGTTTGATGGAGAGACCGCAATAAGAAAAAGGGCCCTTAGGCAATCTATACAGTCCCTCAAATTGGCCAATTTCACACACCAAGAGTATGTAGAACCTATGCTCCACTCCCTTCAGCATAGTAATTCCAGAAATTCCTGGACACTAATAAAACATCTACAAGCCCCACAAGGTCTAGTGCAAAGTAATGTTGTTCCTGAGTCTGCCTGGTGCCTTTTTTTTAGTGAGCTCTAAAAAAAACCCTCAGAAGATATCTTTACAATTGAAAGAGAATGCCCATGGTATGTGAGTACAAGCATAGAAGATATAATATATTTGATCAATTGTTACGCTCACCTGGTTCCCACGGGGGCGTCGACCGGAACTGGGCCGCTGTTGTTTCCACCAGCGTGACGTGTAGCGCCGAGATGACTGACTGGACTGGCCCGCTCAGCCTAGTTCGTCTGGCTCGCAGGAATATTCTTTTGCAAAGGAGAAGGGGAATTATCCACCCATGGAATTGAGCGTCAACCCACCTTCCCCACTCCCGTTGTCTTCCCACAGATCACTCTTGATGTCCCCTCTTTAGTCTCACCTGATGGTTTGGAAGGATGAGCTCTCCATCCTGCGTCGACCGCAGGGGCGCGTTGATGACCAGTTACTTCACTGGCGTAGAGGAATTGGTGAGTTCCAGTATTGACTCTAAAGTCCAATTGTTCATAAGAGTTCAAATGTCTGATCTTCACTCTGTCCGATTCCCTGCAGGTTGCCGATTAATCCACTCGAAGATTTCCAAATGGCAATTGGTAAGATTCAGGTAAGTCTATTGTGGTTTTCCCCTTAGGGGCCGGGGTACGGCGATGAAGCAAAGTTGACTGCGCTGACCCGAGATGAGGTGAAACCCTCGTGGTAAATCAGGTAAGTTTTGTGGGGGGGTAACTTGTATTGTCTTTGCTTTCTCCCCTTGCTCACCTTGCTGTCTTTGTCTCCTTAGGTGTCGGAGGGCGGCCGCGAGATGGAGACAGCGTGATGGAATGCTGAAGTACCGCCAAGCAGGTGAGTTCAGCGCGGCGCCGTAGGAATGCGAAGCGATGCTTCAAAGACTTCTGTCTTTCAGCTCCGTGGCGAGATGGATCAGGATTCAGGTAAGGATTAAAGTTAAAACTTCTGTTCTAACCTTTATCCTTCTTTTCTTCTTGTTTCAGGAGTCCCAGGACTGAAGCGGACGTGGTTGAAGACTGGAGCTGCTGAAAACACGGTGAGCGTTATGCTGCAGCAAGCAGAATAACGCGAAGCACGTGTGGCTGTCCGGGCGTGGTTTAAATAGCCTTGGAAGAAGTTCCAGGTAAGTATTCTTCCACAGCCCCACCCAAGTAACAAAATAGTCCCTTCAGTAAAATAGTCCCTCCTAAGCCTCATTTGGCTTGAGTCTTCATGCAGCATGGTCTGTCTCAGGTGAGTATGCAGCATGGTCTGCTTCAGGTAAGTTATCAATAATGAGCCTGGCGCCCATGGTGCCAGGACTGGCTTTATCTTTATGAGCCTGGCGCCATAGGCGCCAGGACTGCACCCAAGCAGCCCCTAACTGGGGATTTTGGGCATGCTCCAAGTGGCATGATGCCTGTTTCCGGGGCTGCTGGGCCTGGTCTGGTCTTCCGGGGGCAGGCATCATGACAGCACTCCCCCTCAAGGCCCCTCCTAAAGTTGTTCTCCCCCTTGGCCGTGGTTTGTCTGGAAATTCCCGATGGAACCTCTTCACTAAACGAGGTGCATGCACGTGGTCACTAGGTTCCCAAGACCTTTCCTGCGGAACCATAACCTTTCCAATCAATTAGGTAAAAGAGTTTTGATCTCACTCTTTTTGAGTCCAAAATATTCTTGACTTCGAACTCGGGCTCTCCGTCTATGAGGATAGGTTCAGGTGGAGTGGTTAGCCTAGTTCCTGGTTGCACTAGCTTCAAAAGAGAGACGTGGAGGACGGGATGGATTCGCATATGAGCAGGTAGGTCCAACTTGACAGCCACTGGGTTAATAATTGCATTGACAGAAAAAGGTCCCAAATACCTGGGGTTAAAGGTCCGAGTCCCCTTGAGTGGTAAGTGCTTGGTGGCTAACCATACTTGGTCCCCTATTTGGTATTGTATTGAGGAGCTTCACTTCTGTGCTGATCCGCATCCTTTTTGTATTTTTCCTTAGCCTTTTGCAAATGGATGGTTGCTTCTTTAAAGGCTTGTGTAATAACAGTGTGGAGATGGTCCACTGCGGGCATCTCTAAATGCTGGGGTGAGTCCAAATCCGAGGTTCGAGGATGGTGCCCATAAATGGTAAAAAAAGGACTTTGTCCAGTTCCTGAGTGTACGGAATTATTGTATGCATACTCTGCGATCCACAGAATGTCTTTCCAATTCCCCTCAGACTGATGTAGCATACAACGGAGGTACTGTTCAAGAGTCTGGTTGGTCCTCCCTGTTTGACCGTCGGTCTGAGGGTGGTGACTGGTCGAAAGCCTAACATCAATTTGTGCCAGTTGGCAGCATTTCCGCCAAAAATGTGAAATGAATTGACTGCCCCGATCTGAAATTAACACTGAAGGAAAGCCATGCAGGCGGACAACATTTTCAAGGAATTCCTTGGCCAGGATTGAAGCTGAAGGTATCCCTTTTAAAGGAATGAAGTGGGCCATTTTAGAAAAAAGATCTACAATAACTAGAATGGTATTGTAACCTTGGTACAGGGGTAAATCCGTGATAAAGTCTAATGACAAAGTATGCCAAGGGGTAGGTGGTATGTCTAATGGTTGCAATAATCCAGTTTTCTTTTGCCCTTTATTTTGTGTGCAAATGCCAAAAGACATGACAAATGACTTGACATCCTTTTGCCAGGTGGGCCACCAAAATTGCTTCCTAATTTTAGCTTCGGTTTTTGCAATACCCGGATGCCCTTCTATTAAGGTGTCATGGTAATGGGAAATGACAAGTTCCTGTAGTTCTTTTTGCGGTAAAAATAGCCGGCCTTGGTAATAAGGTAAATCATCGATGACAGAGTACTCTGGACCTTTCTTTGCCCAGTCCTGTAGGGCAACGGAATCAAAGAGTTGGTGGATCTTGTTTTGAATGTCCTCCAGTGTCTGTATGGATGCCAGGCCAAGGATTCTCTGTTCCGGAATTATGGGTACGGGTTCTAAAGTTATTTCTGCTTCTCCCATTCCAATCCGGGACAAGGCGTCTGCTTTACCATTCTTACAACCTGGTCGATAGGTTATTACAAAATCAAACTCGGCGAAGACCAATGCCCAACGGATTTGGCACGAACATTGGGCTTTGGCTGTCTTTAGGTATTGTAAGTTAAGGTGATCGGTGATGACCGTGATGGTATGTCTGGCACCCAATAGATAGTGCCGCCAAGCCTTGAAGGCAGACTTGATGGCCAGCAGCTCCTTGTCGGTTATGGCATAGTTTAATTCGGGGGCTGAAAATGTTCTTGACCAAAACGCCACTGGGTGAAGCTGGCTAGTTTCGGGATCCTTTTGGGAAAGGACTGCTCCCATGGCTGAACTGGATGCATCTGTTTCCACTATGTAGGGAAGCTCGGGACGCGGGTGTCTTAATATGGGAGCAGATGTGAATTTAGCCTTTAACTCTTGGAAGGCGTTCTCGGCTTCCTCTGTCCACACAAAGCGTTTGTTTTTTCGTAATAGCGTTGTAATGGGATGTACAATGTGCGAGAAGTCCGGGATAAACCTGCGGTAGAAATTGGCAAAGCCAAGCATGCTTTGAACTCCTTTGATTGAACTTGGCGAAGGCCAATTAAGAATGGCATCCACTTTTCGTGTATCCATCCGGATTCCTCTCGGGGTCAGAATAAATCCAAGGAATTCCACTTCCGTAGTGTGGAAGATGCATTTCTTTAGTTTAGCATATAATTTATGCTGGCGTAACTTCTCTAGGACTGCTTGGACGTGTTTTACATGCTCAGATTCTGATCAAGAGTATACTAAGATGTCGTCGATGTAAACAACCACACAAACGTCGATAAGCTCTCGGAGGACATCGTTCATGAAGAACTGGAAGGCTGCTGGTGCATTGCATAGTCCGAAGGGCATCACCTGGTACTCAAATAGTCCGTACTTGGTGCGAAAAGCAGTCTTCCATTCGTCATCCTCTTTGACACGTACCAGATGATATGCCCCCCGAAGGTCTAGTTTGTGTATATACAAGCGTCCTTCACCTGGTCTAGTAGTTCTGGGATCAAAGGCAGTGGGTATCGATTCTTGATGGTTATCTGATTCAGTGCGCGGTAGTCTATACATGTTCTAAGGTCGCCTTCCTTTTTCGGTACAAAGAACAAAGCTGAAGATGCAGGGGACTTGGACGGGCGAATGAAGCCATTAGCAAGGTACTGGTCTAGGTACTGGCGCAAATGGAGATTTTCGGGTTCCGTAAGGGCATAGATTCTGCTGCAAGGTGGTTGTGCTCCAGGTACAAGATCTATTTGACAATCATACGATCTGTGAGGTGGTAAGGTGTTTGCCTGTTCCTTTTGGAAGACATCCTGAAAGTCTTGGTATTCAATAGGTAATTGTATGGCTACTGGAATTACTGGGGCCAGGACTGAGTTTTGAGTTTTTCTTGGGTAGCAGGTGTGAGCACATTCTGGGAAGGTTAGTCTCTTCTCTCGCCAATCAATACAGGGATTATGAATTTCCAACCAAGGTATCCCCAGTATCAGCTGAAACTCTGGGGCCTTGATTAAGTCAAACACCATAGCCTCTCGATGCCCATCTTGACTCATCAATGTCATCTCTGCAGTGGAATGAGTTACGGGTCCAGAGGCAATTTCCGTTCCATCGACAGTGGTGACAACATCGGCCGTGGTCTTGCGGGTGAGAGATAGATTCATCCTGGAAGCCAATTCCCAGTCCAAGTAATTTCCTATGGCTCCACTGTCTACGTACGCCTTTACCGCGTGCATGCGTGATGGCTGCTCTGGATCTACAAGGACCATGGGTATGGTGAAATGCGAGGTCAGAGTGTCCTTCTTTAAGCTCGGCAAGCGGACCTCTACGCTTGCCGGGCGTGGTCGTTTCCCGAGTCAGATTTCACATGGTTTTCGTCTGCTGCTCCTATAACTTTCTTGGGTGGTTTTACAGGGCAGTTCCGAAGAAAATGACCAGTAGTTCCGCAATATAAACATAATTGCAGTTGCCGTCTTCTATCTCTTTCCTTCTGGGTTAAGGGTCCTTTAACCCCCCCGATTTGCATAGGTTCTGAGACATCTACTCCCTTGGAGCTTACGTGGGTTTTAACCAACACCCTGTTCTCAAACTTGGTTCGATCAGCCTTCCTGGTTTGAAGTCTGTGATCGAGCTGGACCACTAGATCTATATATTCAGCACAGTCTTGAGGCGGGTTCACGATTTGGGCCAAAACATCTGAGTTCTCCCCAAAGTCCTCGATGGAATAATGTGATTCGCTTGGCTTCAGGCCATTCGGTTTCAACTACTAATCTATTGAAAGTTGCAATGTAAGATAAAAGATCCTGGTTACCTTGCCGTAGGGATAAAAGTTTGTTGTCCAAAGCCTGTCCTCGGGAGTGTCGGGCGAATAGTCTTTCCATGCTTGTTCGAAAACCCTGGAAATCTCGAAGAATCGGGTCATCCTGGTTAACTAGTGGAATGGACCAATCCGCCGCACTGCCGCTGAGATATGACAGTACAAAGGCTACCTTGGCCTGATAGTTTGGGAAAGCTCCAGGTCTACATAAAAAGTGCAAGCGGCATTGATTAATGAATGTTGCAAACCCTTTTGGGTCTCCGGCAAAGCGTTCAGGCGGAGCCAAAGGAACGGCTCCAGGTAAATTTATCTGCACCGGGTTACTCGATGGTACAGGAGCTGGACTTGCCCCAAGTCCTGGTAGAGGTGTTTGTCCAGCCTGGCTCTGTAATAGTTGTCTGACCAACTCATCAGTTCGTTCTTTTGACACTATCAGTTCCCTCCTGAGGGCATTGGTTTCTTGGTGGGCGGAATGCACTTCGGCCCTTAATTCCCCTAATAATTGGGCCAACTGATCAGTTCCGGAGGTCTCCATGACGCCCAGGTGGGTATTTGTGGGTAGGCTTTGCGTTCTGTTACGCTCACCTGGTTCCCACGGGGGTGTCGACCGGAACTCGGCCGCTGTTGTTTCCACCAGCGTGACGTGTAGCGCCGAGATGACTGACTGGACTGGCCCGCTCAGCCTCGTTCGTCTGGCTCGCAGGAATATTCTTCTGCAAAGGAGAAGGGGAATTAACCATCCGTGGAATTGAGTGTCAACCCACCTTCCCCACTCCCGTTGTCTTCCCACAGTTCACTCTTGATGTCCCCTCCTTAGTCTCACCTGATGGTTTGGAAGGATGAGCTCTCCATCCTGCGTCGCCCACAGGGGCGCGTTGATGACCAGTTACTTCACTGGCGTAGAGGAATTGGTGAGTTCCAGTATTGACTCTAAAGTCCAATTGTTCATAAGAGTTCAAATGTCTGATCTTCACTCTGTCCGATTCCTTGCAGGTTGCCGATTAATCCACTCGAAGATTTCCAAATGGCAATTGGTAAGATTCAGGTAAGTCTATTGTGGTTTTCCCCTTAGGGGCCGGGGTACGGTGATGAAGCAGAGTTGACTGCGCTGACCCGAGATGAGGTGAGACCCCCGTGGTAAATCAGGTAAGTTTTGTGGGGGGGTAACTTGTATTGTCTTTGCTTTCTCCCCTTGCTCACCTTGCTGTCTTTGTCTCCTTAGGTGTCGGAGGGCGGCCGCGAGATGGAGAGAGCGTGATGGAATGCTGAAGTACCGCCAAGCAGGTGAGTTCAGCGCAGCGCCGTAGGAATGCGAAGCGATGCTTCAAAGACTTCTGTCTTTCAGCTCCGTGGCGAGATGGATCAGGATTCAGGTAAGGATTAAAGTTAAAACTCCTGTTCTAACCTTTATCCTTCTTTTCTTGTTTCAGGAGTCCCAGGACTGAAGCGGGCGTGGCTGAAGACTGGAGCTGCTGAAAACACGGTGAGCGTTACGCTGCAGCAAGCAGAATAACGCGAAGCACGTGTGGCTGACCGGGCGTGGTTTTAATAGCCTTGGAAGAAGTTCCAGGTAAGTATTCTTCCACAGCCCCACCCAAGTAACAAAATAGTCCCTTCAGTAAAATTGTCCCTCCTAAGCCTCATTTGGCTTGAGTCGTCATGCAGCATGGTCTGTCTCAGGTGAGTATGCAGCATGGTCTGCTTCAGGTAATTTATCAATAATGAGCCTGGCTCCCATGGCGCCAGGACTGGCTTTATCTTTATGAGCCTGGCGCCATAGGCGCCAGGACTGCACCCAAACAGCCCCTAACTGGGGCTTTTGGGCATGCTCCAAGTGGCATGATGCCTGTTTCCGGGGCTGCTGGGCCTGGTCTGGTCTTCCGGGGGCAGGCATCATGACATCAATACATTCTCATCATCGCGAACAGCCGGCCCTAATGACATCACTAATCAAATCTTGAAGACCTACAAAGAGATGTGGACCATGATTTTAAGTAAACTCTTTGAGGAAATATTAAGACTAAAACGATTTCCTGAATCATGGAAGAGTGCTGTTGTCATCCCAATATATAAGAAGGGCGATCGGGCTGATCCCAAAAACTGCCCGATCGCTCTCCTAGATGTTGACAGCAAAATCTTTGCTGGGCTTATTTTTTGGGAGCTTATAACATGGGCAGAAATTAACAATATTCTGTTGAAACAACAGTTAGGTTTTCGTAAGGGATTATCTACCACGGTAAATGGCTTACGCATGTCAATAGTCTCTGTAAGATCTTGGGAGAAGGAGTGACCCACTTTATATGGTGCTTGGGTTGACCTCTCACAGGCATTTGATACTAATAATAGAGAACGCCTGTGGAATAAACTCAAGTCTTGGAGAATCCCGATGTCACGTTTAGCGATCATAGTCTCGCTTTATGAAAATCCTAACTACAGGTGCGACTGGACTTGGAGGGACACCTTACTGACTACATTTCCATGAAGAGAGGTGTGCGAAAGGGATGCATTATAGCACCCATTCTCTTTAATCTATATCTTCCAGACTTGGGCAAGGCGCTTGAATCATCTGCCCTCAATAGTCCCAAAGTCGGGGGAGAGAGACTCAATTGCATTGCTTATGCGGATGATTTGCTTCTTTTGGATTACACGCCTGTTAGTCTCCAAAGGATGCTCATTGCCCTGGAGACCTGTGCTAACCTAAATTATCTCGCCATAAATCCCACAAAATCCAACATAGTTCAATTTCAGAAGTTTCACAAAAAATCTCCAAAATTCAGTTGGACATTAAATCAACAAATAGTACCAACTGTGAAGGAAGCAACCTAGCTAGACATAAAAGTCTGTGGTTTTCCCACACTGACGGCATTAGAGTATGAACTTGACACAAAAGCAGATCAAATGATATGTCAAATGAAGAAATTGTTACATACCTACTGCCGGTTCTCACTTCTTCTATTGATAAGATTCTATAAGACAAAACCTATTCCATCCTTGTTATATGGGATCGAAGTGAATCCTATGACCAGATCCATCAAGTGGGCACGACTGGAAGGTCTCATGGGAAAAATGTGTTGGGTCTTCCTTTGAGCCTTCCAATCCAATGCTTGAGATATGAGTTGGGCCTACTCTCTATGAAATCTCAGGTGAACTGGAAGGTTCTTTCACTGTACAGACTGATTAGACTTTCGAAGGTGGGTGCTCTGTTAGAAAACATCAATGAAATTTTAAATCTGCAGCACAATAATCTTGACTTGGATGCCTTTGTAATGTTAGAACACTATAACTTCAATGAAAAAGATCTGCTAATCAATCCTCAAAAACTCAAATTGCTTTGTTCAGATATGACTGGATAAATTCCAACACACAAGCGCAAAGATCAAAGGTGGGTAGACAACTGTCCAACTTAGATAAACCAAGTGGCTATCTTGCTAAATACTTGAGGAAATTTCCGAGCTCAGCAGGTAGAACAACTTTCTTGAGGTTCTGCCTAAACCTTCTACCGACTGGTGAAGTGAAGTCGCTCCGGAATCAAGATCCTGCACACACTGGTCTCTGCACACATTGCCACATGCCCATTGTGCAGTCAATCAAACATTTAATGATGGACTGTAAAGGGACTCAAGTCTTAAGATCCTTACTTTTCAAATGATTTGTCCCTAGAGAAGAATGCCTCTTTACAAACGACTACTGGGAAAGACTAATTGCAGGACAAGAAAATCTACTACCCAACGAAATTGGCAAAATTACACAGACATTGGATTTGGTGGCATATAAATGAATGGCTTAAATTAATGTTTTAATGAATGAATGACTAACTCATGAATTTTCCATCTGTTTTAGTCTGTAACAAATTTTCTTTTATGTTATGAAAAGTCAAAAATATTCGTCTGTGACGTAATAAAAAAAATACTGCAGAACATGGACTTGTGATATGACGGTGATTGCGCTTCATGTTGTCAGCGCAGATTCCGCCGGCTGTAATTGCACCGGCTGTAATTGCGTCGGCTGTTTTACAGTCGCCTTTTAGGGTTTACCCCCCAACTCATGATGAGGCCCAAAGTTTGATATTACTGCGTGATAGAGCTAGCTCAAAGAGACCCCATTGTGACCTGTTTTTGGCGGGGAGGGACAGGAAGTAGGGTGGGAATGGCTATAAAGGCAGTAAATGGATGGATGAATAGCCAAACAGCACCCACGTTTTCTCTGCCCTTCCCAACATCGTATCTCTCGCCTATCTTCACGTTCCATGACAATAGTTTCAGTGCTACCTAATAACCAAACCTAAAAATAAAAATAAAATAAAAAGGAAAGTGTGGCTATTACAGGAATCCTATGTAACTAGAAAAGTGGATTGTAAAACTACACCACACATCGTGTGGAATAAGACACGTGTGATGTCAACGGAAGACAGCCACAAAGGAGGCTATTACGGGGCCACACACTGCAACGTCTGAAAGAAAAATACTAGCCAAAATGTGTTTAGATTAACCGGAATAACCACATAAATGTACTCTAATACAATGATATGCACACATGGGAAATACAAGATGAAATTATTGTGGGCATACAACTAGTAAACAACAGGTAATGTGTGAGTGCTCAGCATGCATGTTGTTACCTGAAATATCCACAATTTAAAAAGGGCACCTTTCAAGCAGTATATAAATCAGTTGACTTGTAATGAATCGGGGGTTTGATACATTGGTATCATAAACACATTTATAATTTTAACGAATGGGGAAGATGAGGAAAAGAAATTGAATATTTAGGTGTAAAAAAACTACTTTGTTTTTTCATCAAAAACAGTGCCCGCTATTTAGAATTAAAATGTTGTCCTTCACAAATTAAACTATTTCATTAGTGCCATTTGTTAAATGGCCCATCTAGTGAAAACAAGTTAATGATTGCAGTTCTCTTTACCCAAACCCGCACCATTGTCAACAGTGGCGAGAGATGTGATGATTCCGGAATGACCCTTTAATAAGGACAGGTTGCGTTTCTTCACACCTGCCGGCGGCCGCTGGTTCCCCACTCAGCAGGACTGAGCCAGCTTCATGGTCAAGATAAAACAAGCACCATTGCATTGACATAATAAATGCGTTCACAAGCGGGCAAAGCCGCAGTGGCGGTGAGCGCCATGTCAACATGGGTTTCAAAGAAGAGCAGAGAAAAGCTGGTTGTAGGCTGACTCTGGCTCAGCCTTTACTGGTGGAATCTGAAGGTTTTAGGGATTTTGAGATATTCCCAGTTGTCATTCTGTACATGTGTTATGATACTGTTGATAGAATGTCTTGGCGTGCATTTGTTGTTCCTAAACCTCATTTCCCAGTTCCAGTGATTATTCTTCTGCATTTGAGGGTAGTATCCATTCGAAAAGGTGCATCAAGACACCGCATTCATTTGCACCAAAAGCAAAATGAAAATAAACAGTGGCCTGTACCGACACTAAATAAGTCATTTGGAAAAAATGCAGATTGAATGAGGCCACCTTTGCTGCCTGGCGTGCCATCCACCAGCAGGCTTATGTGCAAAAGCAGGGTTCCAAATTGCTAGAAGCTGGGTGCTATTTAACCCCTCCTGGTTATAGCCATGGGGAGTCTGGTTAGCTTGAAACCAACAGCTACCAGGCGCTACTTTTGACTCCCCAGGCAAGTGGTGCCATACTAACATAGTTGTGTGATATTGCATTGTTTAGATTTGGGAATGTGTTTAAAGGAGATTAAAGGACACATCTAGTTGAGATTTAAAGCATACTCTTTTATATGTAATGGACAAAAGGTTCGTTTGTATCTTGCGTACATGTTAGATTTGCTGTGCGCTAAGGACTTCTTTTTTTGTCCTGGTCAACTAATCCTAATTTCGAACCCTGCAAAAGCACTGCTTACCGAAGTTCTGTGTACATTTTTTTCATATTAATACCAACTGCAAATAAACACGTTCTGCTTAATTGGATTGTTCTTTAGATTGTATATATGCTTCTATTTGTGCGCACGCGTACACAGGACTTCAGATGCTTTTTTTAAACAGGATTTAGCTGCAAAGGAACACACTATTTATTAATCAAGTGGCTGAAATAACACCTGTTTAAGGCATTTTTATAACACGCAGCCATTATCGGCTGCATTTAAGCATTAACTCTCCGAAAGCTGCTTTCAAATAAACCTGGTACGCCCTTCTCAGAACAACGTCTGGTGTTACTTCTTGATACAGCTAGCTCAGAAAGATCCCAATGGGATGTGTTTTTGGCGGGTTGGGGTAGTTAGTGGGTGGCAAGGGCAATGGAAACAACACCTGCAGGCAATGTGTCCCTCCTCGTATGTCATCTCTTTCTCATCTTCACTGCAGATGACAATCATTTTGGGTTATAGGCAGGGCTTTCAGCGCCACCTAATAGCCAAAACTATTATACATTCAGTAAATACCCTAGTAAACAAGAGTGAGTGAATTCAAGAACTGCTATTAATATGAAAACATGCTACAACCTACTTTGCCGACCCAGTGTATGGATCAGTTGACATTTAATAATGTAATGTCAATTTACGTATGAATATTGTTCTAAAAATCCATCAAACCGCACTAGCAAATGTAGTAAACGAAATGTTCCATTGTGCAATGCTGTTGCATTATACGCCCTGCAGATCCAGTAACTGCGCGGAATGTAACATGTGTTACAAATTGGAAACTTGAAGGGATTTTTGAATGGTCCTGTGACCTGTCTAAACAAAACAAATTCTCTGTGCAACAATCAAGAAGCATTGGCAATGACAATTGTTTGGGCTTTTGTGTAGGCATGGGAAAGGCACTTGCCCTGCTGCTGCCGTAGTGGTATTAACTGGCCATTGATGGTAGCCATTGCCAAATAGTGTGAGTACCTGGGCATCTAACAGCAGGGCCTGGCAAATGCCTAATACTTATATGCAAGCCAAAACAGTTGGCTTTGCCAATGCTTGTTTTTAACGGGACTTCAGTGAAGGAGACACATAGTGCTTATAAATTGAGTGGCTGAAGGCAGACCTGGTTTAGACATTTTTATTACACCAATAGCTTGTTTACAGCTCCAATGAAGTCATTGACTCTCATTACAACTCCGGCGGTAGCCGTGCCGGTAAAAACGGCAGGCTGCTGCCAGAGTTGTTTTTTTCCAGCACCTGGCTTTAGGGAATCACCGGGGCATTACAGCCCCGGCGGTCTGTGAAGCCAGGAGCCAGTAAATGTAACTCCCCATTCACATTTGAGTCCCATAGGACTCAAATGTGAATGGGGAGGACGGTAGCACCGGCACCGTTCATAATGGTGCCGGTGCTACCGTGAAAGTCTGCGAGCAGGGACCGTTCCGCCCGCCAGGTCAGACGGGCGGGAGGGCATCCGGCTCGCAAACTTTTACTCTGCCGGACTGGTAACAACGGTGCCGGTAACCAGGGGCGCCTGTCCGGGGCCCGGGCACCCGCCGGCAGAATGAAGTCGGGACTGTGCCGGGGTTGGGTGTATTTGTACATCTGTGCACCCCTCTTCCAAAGAGGGATGCACAGATGTAGAGGTACACCCAACCCAAAACGATTTTTATAAATTGAGGGACAGAGGCTCTTGCTTTGCATCTGTCCCTCAATTTATCAAAATCGTTTTGGGTTGTCCCTAAATTTCTAAAAACCGTTTTGGGTTGGGTGTACTTCTACATCTGTGCACCCCTCTTGCATTGCATCCATTGCATCTGCGGAGGGAGGGAGCAGGGAGAGGCAAATGAGACTGTTTGCATGTCTCTGAGTGTGCACGTGGTGAGGGTGAATGCTATGGGCGAGGAACGGAGGCGTTGAGGGAGGGAACTCCCCTGAATTCTAAGGAAGGAAACAGAGTGGGAGAGGGGGGAGTGTGGGGTTAGGTGGGATCACCTTCTTGGGGTGCTTGGTGGGGGTTAGGGGTGGGCAGTAGAATGTGATAATTCGGCATTTTGAAGACCATGCAAATCGGCCAAAATAAATCGGTCTTTTTTGTATTTGTTCTTCAAAATGCAGAATTATCAACTAGAACCCAGTATGGACCTTGCCATACTGTTATCCTTGTTCAGTGTTATAGCATTCAATGGGACTGTACTTGCAGGCCTGCTGTAACTGTAATCGTGCAGAGCTATTGGGCTTCTATAAAGACTGTAACAACACTTCTCAGCAGGGATGTGTAATCTATATGAGCCAGCACTTTCTAGTAGAGCTAGCCATATTTGAAATGGGGCAATGCTGGTACTCCTCAGATAGCTTGCTATAAACTCGATGGGGTGATACTGCTGTTTCCCAACAGGGCTTCTATAATTGTTGAATCTACTACAACCTGGATGATTATAGAGGGGTGGAGTAGGGGCAGTGTTGGCCTACTGGAATGCAACTGGAAGGCTGAAACCTCCTTCTCATTTGACTTTAGTATATGCAGTACAAGCTAGTCAATGTTTCCACTGGTCTGCGCCCCACCCCTTTGCACCAAGTTGGCGACTTCGCGCAAATGCAGTCATATAACTGCTGGTGATGTCACTTCCTACATTTGGGCACCCCCCGGGAAATTCATAAGTCTGCTCCCCTGCTGGTAAGCCTACCGGCACCATTGTTACCGGACCGGCAGGGTCGTAATGACCCCCATTATCTCTCAGAAGACTGCTTGAAAAAAACACTGGCAGACACTTCTAGTGCAAAGTTGGATGGTAAGGAATACAATTATTTCAAAGAGTTCCCATGTGGAGATGTTTTAGGGGGGCAGGGGCAGGAACTGGGTGGCATTGTCCGTAGGGATTTACATGGCCATGGGCAGTCGGGGGGGGGGGGGGCAAATAACCAAATTAGACCTGCGAGCATGTTGTCCCAATGAAAGTCGACACGCATGTTTCAACCATGTCTCTGCAACACGCGTCTTTCACACAGGACGTAAGAAACTTTGGCTATTGATGGATCACTGACCAGGGTGCAGCATATAGTGTGTATGTCTGGAAAATATGGAAAACAGACTCGTGTTAGACTTTAACGGAAATATAGTAGCATTTTTGCTTGTTTTACAGTATAAAGCAGCATTTTTGCCTCATTACAATGCAGGGTTGATTAATTACGGGCCCTGCACCGTTATTAAGGTTAACCCCTTTTTCGCTTTAAAATATTTGTGAGCTGGCAGGATAATTTGGGAAATTGGGCTGCGTGAATTGAGCATTCCTAACATTGTGCGTTTAGAAAATGTCATTCATGAGACCAGGGGCGTGGCCTGGAGCGTCAGCAAGGAAGAGGGCTCCAAACAGGGATGACGGGGTCGGCTACCCCCCGTATTTTGCAGCAGACCCCAGTGAGGCCGTTAGCGATGTGCTCCGTGCAAGTGACAGGGCATCTCCGGTGAAGGTCTGAGGCACGGTGCTGCTGCAGAGGCGAAGCTACAGGGGAGCTCGGCTGCACGGACGAGCTGCGATAGAGATTTGGTGCCAGCTGTGGAGAAGCCACGGATGTCCCGCGGCCGAGACTCCGTAGCAGCGGCGTGGCAGAGCTCTCTCAAAAGATGGATGCAGTGAAAAGGAGAGTGTTCGAGGTTGAAACACAGTATGCGAGCACACCTACGAGACTGTGGTGTGGGCCCACAAGATGGAGGTCTTGAAAAAAGGGTGCTCTGCCCTGGAAGTGAAACAGGCGGATCTGGCTCAGACTACAGGGCAATAGGCACATGGCCGAACCAAAAACACAAAATGCTGGTGTGGGCCAGTTTGATGAGTTACTTCACTATGCAGTTAGTAGTTTTGACCAGTGTTGCTCAATAAATATTCTTTAAAATGCACCATTTTTTTATCCAAAAATTCGCCCTGGTGTGCTATTCAAACAGGGTCACAAAAGGAATGAATTGACATTTGCAACTGTGGGCCACTTTTTCATTGGTGCCCGAGACAATTTTATGGCCCAGTCCGACCCTGAGGAGGATGCCGAAAACCGCTCCTGTAGAAATAATGTTCACATTAGGGGGATCCTAATGGCGGTCTCAGACGGTGACTTCTCGACACTAGTACGGGACCTATTTTTTCATCTCCTCAGGACCTCGGAACATGTGATATTGGACTGTACTCCCCACGTCTGGTCCAGGGCCCAGTCTAGCCAGGATACGGCGCTCGACGTGCTGACCAGGGTGCACTTTTTCACCTGAAGGTTCAGATAATGAGTGCGGGCAGAAAGATGCCAGCTATACATTTCAGGGATATGAGAATCTTGTTATATCAAGACCTTCCCGTGGCCACACTGCTGAAACGATGTACACTGTGCCCAATGACGGACTGGCTAAGAGAGAAGATATGACCGACTGGCTACGAGAGAAGATATGACGGACTAGCTACAAGAGAAGATATGACAGACTGGCTACGAGAGAAGATATGACGGACTGGCTAAGAGAGAAGATATGACCGACTGGCTACGAGAGAAGATATGACAGACTGGCTACGAGAGAAGATATAACGGACTGGCTAAGAGAGAAGATATGATGGATTGGCTACGAGAAAAGATATGATGGACTGGCTAAGAGAGAAGATATCACGTGTAGATGGGCATTTCCCACAGCACTACTATTCACTGTCAATGGGCCATCAAAACTATGAAGGATGCAGAGAAGCTGCTGAACCCCGAGAGCGAAGAGGTGGCACCAGTGGAGGGAGGATCTGCAGAGCGGTCATGAGTCCAGACAGGTCTCCCACCCGCATGGACCAGGGTGAGCAGAGGCCCAGCATCCAAAGATAGGAAAGGGAATGAACGCCCAAAGTGACACTTGGACGGCATGGAGGCCCCTGCGCCTCGTCTTGTGTCGCGAGGAAGTCCTGATGTCTCCGGAGGTCCGTTGGTGACTTGAAGCAATTTAAATCTGGGTGGGGTTGTTGAACCTGAACCCTTTAAGTCTTACTTAAGCCGCGGGAGCCAACTAATATGAGACACTTCATGTTTGTCGAGCTTGCTGAGTTGTTATGGTTTAAAACATGCAAGTGCAGGGTATTGGGGGGAGGAAAAGTTGGGAGTTTTATGTTAAAAGTCACGGCTACAAGTTGGACATGGGGCGGGAGAGGCGAGTCCCACAGTGGTGTACTAACAAACAGGCCTACAGGACAGGGAGAGAGACAGATGATGGCTCAAACTTGTACCACTGATCCCGAGGCAGCAGCGTTCCCTGGAATCACGTGGTCCGTGCAGGGTTTACACTCCCCAGTAGAAAGAAAATCAGTTTCGAGGGGATTGGGTCCTCCGACGTATTCCATATCTATGACATGTAATCACCCCAGCTGTGCTGCTTCGGAAACTTTTTTCGGCGTCTGCGTCCTGCGTCGATGACGTCGATGCGCCGTCGTCGAGGACCTCCTCCGACGTCATCCGATGTGATAAGTAGGACGCACGATGCCCGTAGCCTCAGTTCCGTTTTTTCCGTGAACGCGTTGCTTCGTGAATCTCGGTTAACGCCTCGACTCTTTGGAGTTCTGTTCTTCGAACCTGTTCGTTTTTGTGAAAATCCTTTGTGTGAAGATGTCTTCTACTTCGTCTTTGACCCCGCGTCCGGGCTTCAAGAAGTGCGGGGAGTGTGGGTCCAAGATGTCGGTGACGGACTCGCACAACGCCTGCCTCTGGTGCCTCGGGGAGGCCCACGACACGGATGACTGTATCGACTGCCAGTGGCTCACGTCCACAGCCTTACGTGAACATAAGAAGAAGTTGTCGGTAGGTCGGGTGTCCAAGCCCCGGAAGTCGAAGTCTGCGGGGCTTTCGACAGATGATTCAAGAGCAGACTCTCCGCGTCATCGTCGGAAGTCTCGTGGGTCTCCTTCTAGGAGTCGGTCTCGCCACTCCTCGGCCTCTTGAAGGCATTCTCGGAAGCGCCGACACCGGTCGTCTTCCAGGTCCTCTTCGGAGGACTCTGCCCGGCACGTCGCTTACCCCACCAGCCGTGCGACGCCCTAGGAATGGGCTTCCTTCGGGAAGAAAATGCTGGCGATTCTCGAGTCGCAGGGTACTAAGCCGTCTGCACCCCCGAGTGGGGTCGGTCGTGAGAGGTCGAGGGACACCGCTCGCAAGAGTGGTCGGCACAAGTCACGGGAGAGGTCCCGTTCGGACAAGGGGACTCGTTCTCGACGTACCCGTTCCAGGTCCCGGTCCTCGACGCGTTCGAGACCGTGTGCACCTGTGATGTCTTCGAAGAAAACATCGACGTCTGAGGCGTCGAGGGCGTCGACAGGCTTTCTCGAGGCTCCGGCTCTGAGGAAGTCATCGAAGCCGTTGACGCTCAGGTCGTCGAAGGACACGCTCGGAGCTCCGGCTTCGAGGACTGTGTCGACGCCGCCGATGCTGGCGGCGCTGCATCTGACGTCGACGCCGATTTACTCGACGTCGACGCTGATCCTCTTGGCGCCGATGCCTGTTCTCTCGACGCCGGCGCCGATTCACTCGACGTCCTCGAAGCCGGGGTGTCGGAGGTACCCCGTGGCACGGGGGAACCCCCTCGGAAGGCTCTGGTTAAGAGCAAGCACTCTCGAGTGCCTTCTTTTCGCCACCTGGAATATATTTTTCGGAGGCGGATGAGGATTCTGATGGTCTGGTTCCTAGTCAGGTTCCAGATGAAATTGTCTCGGGCCATAGTCAGTTTGACGATTTGAGGCAGTCACTGCATGATGCCAGTGGACTGGACACCTCTCCGGAGGTGGAGTTTTGTAGGCCTTAGCCTGGCTCTGATGCCGATTCCTCGTACCGGCGCCTTATGGCTAGGGTTTCCGAGTACTTGGGATGGTCTGCTACCCCAGGGGAGTTTGTGCAGGATGATCTCACGGACATCCTTGATGTTGGTCCCCCAACTGACCCGGTACTGCCGTTCCATATGGCTTTACAGAAAAGGGTGGCGGCGGCTTGGACTGCTCCGGAGAGTCTCCCGGCGGTGGGCAGGTCCTTGTCACGAAAATAACGTCCAGCCAGTAGCGACCCCTGCTACTTGACCAGACACCCCACTCCGGAGAGTTTGGTGGTGCAGGTGGCCACGGGCCCGGCAAAGCAGACGTCGTACCCTACCATCCCTCCTGATAGGGACGGCAAACGTTTTGATGGCTGGGCGAAGAAAGTGTTTTCTTCTGGTGGTATGGCTCTTCAGGCGGCCAACTCCATCTGTGCCTTGTCTCGTTTCACACACACTATGTGGAACTGTGTTGCGTTAGCGGCTGAACATATTCCCGAAGGGGACGAACGGGATGGTTTCCTTGCTATGGTCCAGGATGGTAAGGATGCCATGTGTGAGTCCGTTCAGTCGGGTTTGGACATGGCTGAATGTCAGCCATGGCGGCGAGCACCGTGATACGCAGGTTTGCGTGGTTCCGGAAGTCGGGGTTTGCTCCTGATGTGCAGTCCCGGCTCCTCAACATGCCCTTTGACGGTGAACACCTTTTTGGCAGCAAGGCTGACGAGAGCCTTGAGAGGTTGCAGACCTCAAAAGCTGCAGCGAAGTCGTTGGGCGCTGCAGTTCGCCAACCTCCGCCTTTTCGTCCTAGGGGACAGCAATGGAGGGGTGGTTCCTTTCGCTATTACTCGTCCTTCAGTAAAGCGAGAGGAGCTGGCAGACAAAGAGGCCAGCGCAGGGGTACCAGAGGTGGACGACAGGGTACCCGTGGTGCCAAGGCCGCTCGGGCAGTTGCCTCTTTGCCCTCAGGTAACGCCGCAGCCGCTACCACTCAGTCATGAGGCCATGTCCCATGGTTCGCCGGTTGGGGGAAGGCTGGCGCAGCATCTTGTAGAGTGGCGTGCCATTACTTCAGATGTGTGGGTTCTGGAGATCATAACCCACGGCTACTGTCTTCCCTTTTGGCACAGGCCTCACGACAATCCACCGAGGAACCTCTCTTTGCAGAGTCCGGATCCGCTCCTTGCGCAGGAAATTCAAGCCCTGCTGGAGAAAGGCGCCATAGAACTGGTGCCTGTAGCGGAGGGGAACAAGGGATGGTATTCCCCTTATTTTTTGATTTCGAAGAAAGACTGGGGATTGAGACCCATCATGGACTTGCGCGGTTTGAACAAACTCCTGAGGAAGGACAAGTTCAAGATGGTTACTCTCTCTCAAGTCCTCCAGGCCCTTCAGCTTCAGGACTGGTTGGTGTCTCTCGACCTCAAGGATGCTTACTTCCATGTGCCGATCCATCCCAAGCACAAGAAGTACCTGAGGTTCGCGGTTGGCTACTCGCACTTTCAGTTTTGGGTCCTGCCGTTCGGATTGACCTCCGCCCCGAGGGTTTTCACCAAGCTCATGGTGGTGGTGGCAGCGCATCTCAGGCAAGGGGGGATTCACGTCTACCCCTACCTGGACGATTGGTTGATCAGGGGGAGCTCTCCCGAGCAAGTCCTGGATCATCTGTCTGTCACCTGCCACTCCCTTCACAGGCTGGGCTTCTCCCTCAATTTAAAGAAGTCCCATTTGGCGCCAACACAGCGGCTCCAGTACATCGGAGCAGTGCTCGACACTTCCCTGGGGCAGTGTTTTCCTCCCCAGGTGAGGGCTCTTCACATTCAGCAGATGGTGCAGAAGTTTCAGCATGCCCAGACGCTCCCAGCGTTTGAGTTCTTGAGGTTGCTCGGCCTCATGGCATCCTGCATTCTTCTGGTGCCAGAGGCTCGCCTGCGGATGAGATCTTTGCAGTGGGCACTCACGATGCAATGGTCGCAGTCCTCCGGCAGGATGTCGGACCCGGTTCAGGTGCCGCCCTCGGTCGACCGGGACCTTCCGTGGTGGGCCGTCGAAGGCAACTTGATGAAGGGGGCTCCATTTTGGCTTCCCTGGCCGGAGGTGACGATCGTGACGGACGCATCCCTCACGGGATGGGGAGCTCATGCCAACGGGCTGACAGTCAGCGGTCGTTGGTCTCCGTCGGAGTCCAGACTCCATATCAATCTGTTGGAGCTGAGGGCTGTCAGGCTAGCCCTGAAGGCTTTTCTGCCGACTGTGCGAGGAAAGAGTGTCCTGATCCTGACGGACAACACAGTGGCCATGCACTACCTCAACAAAAAGGGGGGGCAGGGTCACTTCCTCTGTGCAGGTAGGCGATGCAGCTCGAGTTCTGGGCCATCCAGCAGGAAGTTTCGATCTCGGCAGTTCATCTGGCTGGAGACAAAAACGTGACGGCGGACGCTCTGAGCAGGCAGAGCACGATCTCTCACGAGTGGAAGTTGGCTCAGGAGATTCTCCTGGAGATCTTCGCCCTTTGGGGGACCCCTCAAGTGGATCTCTTCGCTTCCAGTGTCAACCGGAAGTGCGAGAGGTTCTGCTCGCGGGAATTTCCTCCAAAAGGAGCCTTAGGAGACGCGTTCGTGGTGGAGTGGTCATTCCCGCTGCTGTACGCGTTTCCTCCAGTCCTCGTCATCCCGCAAGTGCTGCGGAGGTTACGGAAGTTCGGTTCCCGGATGATCCTCATTGCTCCGGCGTGGGCTTGGAGGACATGGTACCCGGACCTTCTCGACTTGTCCATCTGCCCTCCACGTCGTCTTCCCTACCGAGACGATCTGCTCTCACGGGAGGGGGGTCAGGTTCTCCATCCAGAGGTCAGATCCCTCAACCTTCACGCTTGGCTTCTGAAAGGTTGAGGTATAAGGATTGGGACCTCCCTGAAGACGTGATGGAGGTGTTGCTCTCGGCCCGAAGGCCAGCAACAAAGTCTCTGTACCGTTGCCGTTGGCGTAAGTTCTGCGACTGGTGCAGAGTTCAGAATGTGGATCCTTTTGCATGTGACATCCCCATGGTTCTGCCCTTTTTACTTTCTTTGGCCCACAGGGGCTTGCAAGTGGGTACCATTAAAGGTTACCTGGCGGCGCTGTCCATCTTTAAGCGCTCGTCTGAAAAGTGTTCCTACTTTAAAATCCCTTTAATTTCACAGTTTCTGAAAGGGCTCACTAATGTGTTCCCTCCGTCACCTTTCCTGGTGCCCGGTTGGGATTTAAACCTTGTTCTTAAGTTTCTTATGGGTGCTCCGTTTGAGCCTTTACATTCTTGCCCTTTGAGGCTGTTAACTCTGAAAACTGTGTTTTTAGTTGCGGTTACTTCTGCTCGCAGAGTGAGTGAGTTACAGGCCCTTTCTGTTAAGCCACCCTCCACTGTATTTCACAAGGACAGGGTTGTCCTTAGAGTTCATCCTTCTTTTCTTCCGAAGGTAGTGACGGAATTTCATTTGGCCCAGAAGGTTTTTCTTCCGGCATTCTATCCTCCTCCGCATCCTGGTAAGGAAGAGGAGAGGCTCCATAGGCTTGATCCTAGGAGAGCTTTAAGCTTTTATGTTTCACGCATGTCCCGGGTCAGAGTGGACGATCAACTCTTTATTGGTTACGCTGGAAAGCGTTTGGGACAAGCTATGACGAAACAGACTTTGTCTCGCTGGATTATTTTGGCCATCTCGGAGTGTTACCGCTTGGCCGGTAAGGACCCACCGGCTGGCTTGCGGGCCCATTCTACCAGGGGTATGGCTGCATCTACTGCCCTGTAGAGGGGTGTTCCTATTCGCAACATCTGTGATGCAGCCACCTGGGCTTCAGTACATACATTTGTACGTCACTATTCCCTCGATTCCATCCGAGGACAGAATCTGGCCTTTGGCAAGGCGGTCCTTTGCTCTGCTATTTGATTGGCTATTCTAAATTTTGATTCTAAATTCTTTCCCTCCTCCTTGCTCTGGTACTGCTTTGGGAGTCTGTCATAGATATGGAATACGTCGGAGGACCCAATCCCCTCGAAGAACAAGTTACTTTCTTACCTGGTAACGTTCTTTCGATGGGATGGTCCGACGACGTATTCCATATCGCTCCCTCCCTGCCTTCCCCGCTGCAGAATTTCTTTTGCGATTGCAGCTTACGTTCCGCAAGGCTTTGTGTCTGACTGGCAGTTGACTAATGTCACACGTTCTGGGGGAAAAAACTACAACTGAGGCTACGGGCGTCGTGCGTCCTACTTATCACATCGGATGACGTCGGACGTCGGAGGAGGTCCTTTAAACCGGGATTTGTACTTCACAACCAGCTGTGCTTCTGGTGGACATGGCACAGTGGCAATGTTTGGTGGCAATGCATCAGTGCTCTGCACAGAAACGCTCAAAATTCCATATCTGTGCTTCTCGAGTACAGCAACAATAAGGCCTTTAACAAAGTCGAACTCCATTTCCTCATAGACTGGTTTGATCACCCATTGCTTACTTCTTTTTGCAAAGGCCGTAGTGTAGCGAAGCATCCCTACATTACCTGTAGTTCTAGATTGTTCACGGCACACATTCTCGTTATGGGCCAAGACCGCAAGTAGAGTCCTATGTTTCATGCCCTGCATGCTGAAATGCAAGCGTTTTGGCCTGTACTTTAGGCACATATTGTGGAACACTTCCAAACCTCCTGTGTGACAGAATTCTGTCAGCCCCCTCAAATCTCTTGATAGAGTTTTATCAAAACAATCTTCTCAATGGCTTTGTGTGTGGGTGAAGATGGAACCAACCACTTCTTCTTCCGTGCCTCTTCTGGGGACAAAGGGCCATGTTCACATTGGTGGAAATGTAGGTTTTCTGTCCAGCGGTGAACGTTGGTACAGTGGTGCATCAGTGACCGCCATTTTTCAAGTAGGATTTCCACTGACCCTTCACAAGTTTTGGAGCTCAACCAAAGATGGTTGTTGATAGACTGGGACCACTGTGAAATACTTTCCAAACCTTTTTTTTCCCTGCAGCCGAGATTTTCTTAATGATTGATTTAGCAAGATGCCATACATCAAATTGATGTTTAATATGTGGGAACTGCTCTCTGATTGTCTTGGCAATTGAAACGTGTCTGTCCGTGGCTATGAGGTCGATGTGCATTCCCCTCGATTGTAGATATTCCACTGATTTTATAAATCCTAGTTTCTCCATGGCCACTGAGGATTTACATTGGGACACCTGCACGACCACCAAACTCACAATTTTCTTACTATCCATGTCCTGAAAGTGGTAGGTGCAGTACTTGGCAGAAAATCCAGGGCTGTTGCACTGTCCATCGCCGGCTAGCCTGAATCGTTTGCCTTCGAATGTACTTGCTAGAGACAATTGTTCAATTTTCCAAGCATCACTAATGGCCGGAAATAGATAATCATGTTGGAATTTGTAGTACTGCGTTTTAGAAATGAAATGGAGTCCCACAAACGGAAAGAAAGACTCTAACTTTCTAAAACTGGAGCCACTAAAAAGTGATGCAGCTGCACACAGTAGATTGCCTGCTGGCAGTTTCCCCAGCATCGGTTCTGCAGACCATGAGAACGTGTGATTTAATCTACAGGCGGCATGTATTCTGACGTTACTGCCTTGTTTTTGACGAGTCACATGAATCAATGGTTTCCCACACACTTTCCCTCTCATGGAATGCCCACATTTCAGCATACTTATAATATCCATCAAACAACTGTCGAATACTATGTATTTGCCCTCTTTCATTAGACTGTCATCCGGCATCACACTTGTTTCGGACTGCATCGTTGCGGACATATCAGCAGAATTGAAAGAAATATTGCCAATATCAGGTTCGGATGCATTGTTGAATGCTGCTGCTGGTTCATTCTCTGTCATTTCAACATCTGTTACTTCAACATTGATGGGAGAACACAACAATGTCGACAGCTTTTTTGGTGGCAATTTATTGGCGGGTGTAGATTGTGTGAATTGATCTGCAACTACTTCAGAGCTATCTTCAATACATTCAGTATCATCTTCTTGTGGTGTTGCAGTCGCACTGTAGCAATGGTCCATTACAACTTTACTGGATTCTCTGGACACATTCATTTCATGTTCTGGCCATTGGACATGAGCATCTCTAGTCTCAACACGCTGCGTCTGAATTAATAGTTCCTCCATAGTGTAAATGGTCTGGCAAGCAACATCTCTCATTCGCTTCACTGTGTATGTATAGTTCGTACACCCACGGGTAACTAGAGGACAGATTGGAAAAGAGATGTTCAGTTTAAACACAAGATAAAGTATAGTACAATTGACTGGAAAAAAACATAAAATAGTCCCCAGCACAAAAAAATTTCTAAAGTTATGAACTGTTTGTAACTAACCTTATTTTTGTTTCTTTTCTTTGCAACCTTTTTGACTCGACCTTCAACATCTGCACGCTGTAGCTCCGATTCGTTTCCGCATCTCTTCCCTTCCTGTTGCGCTGCAACGACTATATTTTCTGTATCCGCATAGACAGCACGGAATGAGGCTCCATCAACTCCCTGAAACACAGTACTTTCATTACTATGTATCACAATATTGTTAGCATAAAACACACGTGAGGACGAACACACAGGTACATCTCAAAAGCTAAACACGATTTAAACATTGTGTAGAACAATCAAACGACAAGTATTCGAGCTCTGATGACCTAGTTCGATGGAACTGTCAGTATCCATACCTCTGGCTCTGCATGGACTGCCATGAATGATGGTATTGGAGAGGATGCATCAGCAATTCCCTGAAACACAGTACTTGCGTTAGTATGGTTTTCAATATTGTAAACATACACACACTTGGGGTCGACGGCGCAGGTACATATAAAGAGATAACCACAAATGATGCTTTGTCTAAAAGAATCAAGGAATATTTAAATATGATCAGATTGAATCGACTTATTTCTCCGATTTCTTTACATCTGCATCATCTAAATGGGATGTTGTGATTGTAGTGGAAGCTCCATCGTCTCCCTGAAACACAGTACTTACGTTAATAGGGGAGAAAGTATAGCAAATGGAATCACGTTACATGATCACGCTCGATGGAGCTGTCAGTATCCATACCTCGTGCTGCTGAAGAATATCTAGGGATGTTGTAAATGTGGTGCGCACTTGCGAAAGCTGTTGCGCCGAATCGTATCCGCATGATCCCGCTTCCACTTCCCTTGGAATTACTTGAATGTCAGGCTCTGCATCAAGTGCGGGGGTTGACACTTCAACAACTGCCTGAAACATAGTATTTGCATTAGTAAGGATTACAATATTGAAAACATAACACACACTTGGGGTCGACCGCACAGGTACATATCATTGGCTAACCACAAATGAAACATGGTGTAGAACAAACAACAAGTGTTCCAGTCCTGATGACCACGGTCGATGGAGCTGTCAGTATCCATACCCCATGCTGCTGAAGAACATCTAGGGCTGTTGTCAATGTGGTGGATGCTTCAGCATCTCCCTGAAAGACAGTACTTGCATTAGTATGGTTAACACTAATTATAACTGAAAACAAACTCCAGGGGACGACAACTAAGGTGTATATCAATTGGAAAGCACTAACCAAACAATTGGTAAAATAATCACACGATACATAAAAACTATTACTTGACATGCATAAAACAAGTCTGTAGCGGAATAGCCAAGTAAGATTACCTGATACGTGCTAGAAGTGGTTGATAACTGTGAGCATGTCACAGAAGTAGAATGTTCTTGCTTCAGATTCAAGGGATAGTCAAGCAGTTGTAAAGGTAAATTATTGTTTGATAATGAAATGCCAATATTTAAAATTGCCATGTAAGGAGACAGAATACTTGCGTAATGCTATTGAAAATGCACAATATAGCACAGTTCCCTGTGCCCATATATAGATTTTGTTTGTGGGTTATGAAATCTAAAAATAATATATTGATAAATGTAATTATTCAAAAAGTTATACACTCATATCAATGTCGAAAGTATTACAAATTGGAAACAACACCTAAAATATCAATTAATCCATTTGGCTACCTACACACTACCGCAAGGCCTAAAGCTAAAAACGGACACTTGACTCACCAGTGGTGCAATGTGGACGAATAGAGTGGGAATAGCGTTTGCGAGCAATTTTCGTGTCGTTCGCCGTTTATTCTTTGTTACCCAAGATTTGGCGTACATGTTCGAGGAAAAGTGCCGGCTGCAGATGCGGTATTGATCACCCCTCTTGTCCTGTAAGACTTCTTGGACTCTACTTTCTAGCTCATCCAGTGGATATCCGCAATGTCTGACCCATTCTCTTATTCGATCAACAGTTTTCGGGAATACATGCATTGTAGTGCCTTCAGATTTAGCATGGGTCTTCGAAGGGCAACCGCTAATCGAACAGGCAGGCATTGTTGAAAATTCTGAAAAGTAAATATCGACATTATTAAACAATCTTGATGAATAAAAATGTGATACAAAAGTAAATGAACCATACAATGTTCAATGCAAAGTTTGTTTTACTCGCCGTAACTATACCAGTTCATCATGTTCGGCTTAGTGTTTGCATAAATTGCAGAAATTTGTAAATGATGTGACTAAACTCTGAACATGTAAATCGTCCCTTGGATGTTCTGTCTTGCACGAGAAGGAAACATGCTTACATTATACACTGGACCCCCGAAGGATGCAATTCGGTGACAATTGACACAGATGAAAATAAATAGATCTATCGATAGCATAACAATTGAAACTCAAGTCAATAGCAATGAGCCAAATGAACATAGCACTATTGGGTACTCTAATCGCAAATAGATAGAAATTTAAAAATGACCGAAATATGACTAGGATACATGGCCTTACCTTGACCAACAAACAGTTGGATTCAGCAGGCCGAGCAGTATGTTGCAGGAGAACAGGTAGATGGCCACAGGTAGCACACTGACGAGTTTGCTCGAAGCGATCACAGATGGCACGAATACGAGCAGATTAGCATAGATCTCAGTGCTTCTCAGGTAGAACGTTCAGGAGTTGACTTGCAAAGCACAAAGATGTTCTCATGAGACATATCAAGTGGTTTATAAAGTATTAGAAACAGGGGTGTGTTTGTGAATGAATGACATGTGTATGTCGTGGCGTTATGTGGTTTGCAGGGGGGCGGCCTGCGTCAGGCTTGGCCTGCCTGGAGACACGGGGTCTGAGGAGGCCATGTGAGCGATTGCCCCTTTGGCATGGGATACCTTTTGAAGTGTACATGGTGCTTGGCACCTTGGCCGTTATCGCCCCTGACAGCACACCATGGCAGCGCTCATCCACGTGTGCGAAATGCCTTTGATAGGGGGGTGGTGGATGGATGGGCCGGTGGGCGTGCAGACAAGGTACAGGAAGACTGCTGAATGGAGACACACTTATGTGGATTGCAGGGGGGCGGCCTGCCTCAGGGGAGGCCTGCCTGGAGAGACAGGGTCTGAGGAGGCCATGTGAGCGATTGCCCCTTTGGCGTGGGATACCTTTTGAAGTGTACATGGTGTTTGGCACCTTGGCCGTTATTGCCCCTAACAGCACACCATGGCAGCGCTCATCCACGGGTGCGAAATGCCTTTGATAGGGGGTGGGGTGGATGGGCCCGTGGGCGTGCAGGCAAGTGTGTGGGAGCGAGGGGCCATCAGGTCCCTCTCATCCTTTACTTCTCAGTAGAAACTCAGACCAAGTGCCTCCAGTAGTGGGTTCGCCCCTTGCCCTTATGTGATGTTAACTTTGGTTGACATTCGCGTAGATGGGACCACTGAGCAGGACACGGGGCATCCATTTTTGTACCCCCTTTTGACTCCATCTTGGTGACCAGGCCTCACTGCGATAGTACAGTGCGCAGAGCACATGGTCCCCACCCTCGTTCCCACTCTGACTCGAAAACTCGGTAGGTATTTACAACAGCTAATAAATGTAACACATCACTCTTCCTCTGAGATCTGTCCTGCATGTGAACCAGCCTGAACTAAGCACATAGCTCGTTCATCTCCACAAACGTGTCCTTGCCCATGCACCCTCGCCAGTGGAAACTTACTGCCATTCTGACCCTGTGTCCCTGCAAGATATTCTCTTCATGTGCCAGACCACTGACCATGCCATGATGCCCACCTAGCAGATCCCCAACTAACATTAGACCCCTACCACAGTATATCGCTGCTTATCAATAACAAATGACACATACCGGAGATTCTTGTGAGCACAGACCCACACTTCAACCAGTGTATTATAGTGGTCAAGACCCTTAACCTAAGGCCGGTATAATCAAATGTTAATTGATAGTATAGATATATGTGTGACTTTTATAGAGACATAACCTACTGAAAGACTTTGAACAAGTGTTATTTAGTGCATGCATTATTGAGAATATATTATGTTAGCTTAGATGGGGACCACCTCGCATCACCTTCGACCTGACCTTCACCCATTCGGAGCACAGATGTCTGACGTCCATCCTTGAATGGAGACACACTTCATTCATTTAAAAAATCAAAACAACCGTTGTTGAAATATATGTTGTGTTTTATTTTGTATCTTATTTTGATGGCACAAAATCACTCGGGAAAGTTTCTCTTATGGCACGAACGGCACAGGCGGGTATTACTCTTCGAACGCGGTGTCCAAGCCTCCCGTGAAGCCACCATGTAAAGGAACGATAGGCCACCAACCGGTACCACCTGTGAAAAAGAATGATACAAACTGTTTTTAAATGAACAAGATAAGTTTATTAAACGTTTGTTGTCAATGACAATTCTTGTAACTAATGGCATTCTGCTTGGACAAATGCTATCTAGAGACTGCACATTATTGAACGACTTTAATGCGTTAACATGATATGTATATGTAATTTTGGATATAGTAGAAGACCATGAAATAGGAGTGGCATCACAAGCAGAGTATACTTACTCGTTACTCGGATTACGAGGACGAACAGTTGCGCGAAGTTTGTGCATAAGCACCATCATTATCCTCAACACGGACCGTGTGAGGCAGGCTGTCCTGAAGTCTGGCAGCTCGGTGATGCATTGCAGCCGTGGCTCGACTTCCGAAATGTAGGCCACGCATCCTGAGTTTTCACAGCAGCAGCAGTTCTCGTCCTCGGTTGGCATTAGCTCGCACCGATTGCATGTGCACCAGGTGGAAACCCCGTCCATGCGACTAGGTCCAGTGTCTTCATCCGTTGATTCGTCCTGCCAACTGCCGTCCGAATCCCCATCGTTTACGCATGTTTCCCTTTCCAATAGTTCCTCCTCGGTATACTCGGGCTCGTACATGTAGGGCATTATTGTAGCCATTGTGTGGTAAACAAACGAAAATAATTTATAGCGGTGGTACTGGTATCTGTTCACACGGGCTACAAGCAACTAAGGTAACTGACCAGAGCACAGAAACGAGTCACAGAATACTCAAAGTAACAGAGAGAGAGGAATGGAATGGAAAATCTGCTGCTGTGTGTTGTGAAACGGTCTGTTTATACTTATTGAGTAAAGAGGCTTCCTGACGTTTCCATGGCGACACGTCATTAGCTGAAGCGCAGCGATTGTTGACACGAGACGTGCTTTGGCGTTGTGAAATGGGCGGTACGCGTCTGCTGATGACAGGCTCAGGGGCGGGGGATATGATTTAGTGCCGCAAAAGCAGGTCAGCCAGGGCGATGGGGCAAGTGATAGGATTATCACAAAATGGCAGCGCCCTGGTGCCTGTTTTCGTGTGCGTTTACTGGACGAAAACTCGGGTAAGGTCCATAGGAAATTTTTCTAAAATCGTGCGACTTAGGCTTAAAAACACATGGCCGACCCGTAGGGACAATACAATTTTTTGACCGAACCATTCCTTTAAGCTTCACTACACTGGCCTTTGCTCATATGTTATGGGGAAACTGATATGTCCTCCAGGCTGTCAGTACTGGGAAACCTTGACTCCCTTAGTCGTGTTACTATGTCACTACTTTTGGTTACTTTTGTATCACTTGTGGTATTTTTCTATCATTGTACAATGCAGCTTACACTGCAGTACAATGGGGTACATTTTTGTTTTGCCCTAGACTAACACTGAGTATTTTTGGTTACTCTAGGTGTGCTAAAAGGATAGGCTGGTGGCAGCAATGACTTTTTCCCACTTTTTTGGGATTTTCCTTTCAGCTTTACAGCATTTACAGCGTATGGCTACCTGTGAATCCGGCCCCTTGCCTGCCAGCAGCCCGCCCCTTCAGCTGATTGGCCTTACTGAGGCTTAAACAGCCTATTGCGAATTGCCAGAAGGCGAAGTAGGCACGAAAACAAAGGCGCGATAAGGAAGGCATTTCGCCTGTCCCAGCCTGTCCAGTACTTCCAGTCGCCATTGCCCAAAACCTCTGCCCGAAAAATCTCCACAGCGTCCCCTCTTACGCCGCTCTACATAACATGCAAGACGACCTAGATCTTCAGCGCAACGTCCCCACCAGCTGCAGCCCGCGGAGCAGGAGTTCTACCTAGTCGCATCTGACCCTGCAGAAGCAGCGGATGTCCTGCGCACTCGACATCAAATGGTAAGCGCTGCAGCCGCTGCACGTGCAATTTGAAAACTTATGCTTGTGCCGCCATATTACCACACACAACATACCATTAATAGCATTAATGCAAAATTCAACATTTGTAGCATTCTGATGCTAAGATCAGTAACTTTGTGTCCACCACCATCTGCCTGAAACCAAGAGGCACCTTTTACACCCCAAGTTGGCCGACCGCTACAAGGATCTTACCCCCACTGCCTAACCAGGTCTAATAGTCACTACTGAGCACTGACTGGCTGTTGTACCACAGTCCTCTAAACATTTACCTAACACCAAGACAATTCTAAGGCAACTCTCCCAGACTTCTGTACTTTGCCGCTGACTTTGCCATCACCTTGCCATCACAGGAGTCCAAACTCTTCTGTCCGCTCTGTGCGCCCCTTCACTATGCTTCTTTCTCCATTATGATTATACTCTATTGCAAACATACTTCTTCGCCCCATGCTCATGCATACGCTGGATACCAATCAATGTTACCAGTGAGCCTGCCTGACAAATAGCCTGCTATGTGTAGCCTCGGGCTGCCTATACCCAACATTCGTGCTGCCTATACCTTGCTATTGTGTGCCCATATTTTGCTATTGTGTTGCCAAAACTTAGCCATGATGCTGTCAATACCTAGCCATTATGTTGCCTGTACCTAGCATGCATAGCCCTATGTCTACCTATTGTGTCGCCCACACCTAGCTATTGTGTCCCCCATACTCAGCATGTATAGCCCTATGCTTAGCTATTGTGTTGCCCGTACTCAGATATTGTGCTTCCCATATTTGCATTTAGGAAGCGTGCACATGCCGGCACATGCAAAACAGTTTCCCACCAATGCCTAGCTCTACTCGCCTTACCTGCGTTAGCAACTTTGCTTTCTAGTTCACTATCAACGACCACTAGCAAATGCTCAGCTATTCCTGCCTGTTGCCTCAGCTATTTTGGCTCAGAGAATCCGTTATCAGGCCGCCTGGTATGTATCCTCTTGCTACCTAGTAACTGCATTTAGATTGCCTGTCCTAGTAACTGCATTTAGGCTGCCTGTCCTGGTAATAGCATTTAGGTTGCCTACCCTAGTAATCGCATCTAGGTTGCCTGTCCTGGTAATTGCATTTAGGCTGCCTGTACAAGTAACTGCAGTCAGGTTGCCTGTCCGAGTAATCGCATCCAGGTGGCCAGTACCCCAAGCCAACTACAATAGCTTACTATGTATCTACCACTACTCTACACAGTTCTACTCAGAACTATCCTCTATTTGACCACCCTTCAGATCTCGAACTTATTCCAGCCACAGACCCAGCTACCTCACGGAAGTGTACCCCAGGAGCAAACCACCATGGCCACGAATCCTTGTAGCCTCCAACAGCGCAATTTAAGACTCCGCGCCAGACTCCCAAGAATTTATGACCCGATATCTAAGGCCAAACCCACCTCCAATCACAATAGGCATACCATGCATAACACCAACACTCCACATACACAGATAACATTGGCCAACACCGACTACAACTCAACAGTCAAATCTTCAGGGATCCCATCTCCCCCCCAAAATGCCAACACAAAGTCCAGCCGCCCTCTATCCCAATTACCTTAACTGGACTAAAAGGCGCCCTAATAAACGCCCATTCTATGGTAGCCCATGCCACTGAAATAGCGGACATCATCCAAAATGAGAACCTAGATCTCTTGGCCATCACAGAATCCTGGCTTCATCCCGCAGCTGGTCCAGCCATCATGCTAGCCATCCCAGATAATGACACTCTTATACGCATGGATCGCACCGCGTCTAGAGGCGGTGGCCTTGCTATAATTATCAAAAATCACCTAGCCCTAAAACCTTCCTCACCCCACAATACCACCTCCTTCGAATCCCTCACAACTAAACTTACTATTGCCAATAACCAAACTATTACTATTCACCTCATATACCGCTCACCAGGCCCCTTAGGTTCCTTTGAGGAAGACCTTATGAACCTATTATCTGATAATCTAAAAAATTCCACCCATTGTCTTACCCTAGGCGACTTCAACCTCGGATTTAATGACCCATGTGACCCTATTGCACTACAAATTAACAGCATCCTCGAGGAACTAGGATTTTCCCAAAAGATTACTGATCCTACACACATCAAAGGAAGGACCCTCGATTGGATTGCCGCACATAATTGCCCAATCACCATCACTTCTATAGTGCCGTTGTCTTGATCCGACCACCATATGGTATCTTTCACCTTAGACACCACCACACCCACCAACAACAGCATCCTAGCTCCCACTGCACTTACTAGAAATAAAATAAAATCACCTCTGAAAACCTCATCCCTCTTATTCTACCCACCTTAAACTCCATCTCAGATCAGTCCGACCCTACCTCCATGGTAGAAAAGTACAACGAAGTGATGCTTGCCTCTCTGGACACTATCGCACCACTGAAAATTAGGAAGAGCACACCCTGCCAACACTTAAACACCTGGTTCACTCCCCTACTGAAAGACATCAGACAAAAGAAACGCCAAAGTGAAAAAACCTGGAGATCAGACCCCTCCGACATCAATAAAAAGAACCTGAAGAAATTAGCCACCCTCTACAAAAAAGAAATCATCCTTGCGAAACAAACATGCTACAACACCCGTATCACTCAAGCCAAATCCAACAGCAAAGAATTTTTCGCCATCCTAAAAGAAGTAGAATCCCCTATCCAAGCTCCCGACTCCTGTATCAAGGATAAAGACTGGTGCACAGGCATACAAAATGCCCTTGCTAATAAGATAACTACGCTTCAGACGAAGATTCACAACAAAAAAGCTTCCATAACTACCCCCAATACTGTCAACATAGGCACCCCTCCCAAGACTACCATGAATCCATTAGCAACTTTGAAGTCCACTCCTCCTCCACCCACACCTGACACCCCGCCTTTCCACTTCCGCAAAGTTTCCACCAAAGAAGTTGAGAAAGTCATCCTCACTCTTAAACCCTCCAACTGCCAGGGCGACCCATGTCCAGCCCAAATCATAAAAGACGCTGCTTGTGAACTCTCACCCTTCATCACTAAACTTATAAACGCCTCCTCCACTTCAGGTACCATACCTAGCAATTTGAAACATTCCTGGGTCCTCCCCCTCCTCAAAAAGCAAACCTTGGACACCTCCATCCCTACCAATTACCGCCCCATAACCACTGTGCCATTCCTACTGAAAATCCTGGACAAGGTAGCCTACCTACAAATTCAGCACCACTTGGAACTCAACCACCTCCTAGGAGTCCGACAGTCTGGCTTCAACTACAGCATGGTACTGAGACTGCACTCCTAGACCTTAAGGCACAAATAGACACCCTAAGAGATAAAGGCACGACTTCACTCTTACTACTCCTCGACCTCTCTGCGGCATTTGACCTGGTGGACCACGCAATACTTTGCAACCACCTGCTCACGGCAGCCTGCTTCTCCCATGAAGTAGTTGCATGGATCCAGTCCTTCCTAGATAACAGGACAATGCAAGTCTTCTCCCCTCTAGCAGCCGCAGACCCTGCACCCATCTCATGCGGCGTACCCCAAGGATAATGTGTATCTCCTACCCTCTACAATATTTTCACAAAGCCCCTTTTCGATGATCTAGACGGTCTTGGTATCACCTACACTAACTATGCAGATGATACACAGATCCTCATCCCGCTGATGGGAAATTATGACAAGGATTTGCCCTTTGTGAACAGAGTCTACCTCATCATCCAGGCATGGATGGCCTCGCATGGTCTATGCCTGAATGATGACAAAACTGAACTCCTCATTCTAGGCACTTCTTCCAACATTAAAAAACTAGGCCCCAACTATGACGCCTTCACAATCGACAATAACATCATTACTGTGGCCAAAGTAGTTAAAACCCTTGGTTTCTACATAGACTCTACCCTCACCTTTGGTAAACAAGTGAATGCCATGGCTTCAGCTACTTCCTACACCTGCAAGTTAATTAGAGCTGCCAAGCCTTTAATCTCAGCTAATAACTGTGTAATTCTAGCAAGAGCACTAATCCTATCGAAACTAGATTACTGCAATGCCCTCTACATAGGCAGTAACAAATACATCACCGCCAAAATACAGACACTCCAAAACAATGCCCTGAGAGCCGCCCTAAACTTCCCTAAGAGCACCCATATTTCAGATCTCGGGAGATCTACTAACTAGCTCACAACAAAAGACAAAATCCTCCTCAAAACAGCATCAGTCACACACAAATGTCTCAACCACGCAGCCCCACAATACCTCATAGATAGATTCACCAGACAAACAGCCTCTCGCCCCCTAAGAAAAGCTAACTCCAACCTCCTGCTAGTACCCAGATTCAAACTTACTAAATCTGGCGGGAGCAGCTTCGCTGTCAAAGCAGCACACTTTTGGAATTCCCTTCCTCCTGCTCTAAGGGAAGATCTCCCCTACCGGCAATTCAGACACAATTTGATTCAATGGCTAAAAGATCATGATGTCTAATTCTCACCCTATTGTCTTCCAGGATTTTATGTATATTTTGTATACTTGTTCTGCCTTATTTATGCCATACCTGCACTATTGTAAACCCACTGCATATACCTTTGTGATTCTGTAATATTACCTGTATTCTTAAACGCACTGTATATAGACCTGCAATTCCCTGACAATACATATGCACAGCAATGTAACCGCCGCTGTACCCCTATGTCTAATCTGTAACCTGTAACCAAGTTGAACAACCCTCTTTTGCCTTCGCGCCCGAATACCCCGGGGTCTGGTGCGCAATATAAATAAAACAAACAAACAAACAAGCAAACTGTGGCTACTTGTCAAGCATCGCGTTGCCACAAGGTTTTCCGCCTCTCTTTTGTCATCTTGTCTTTTAGCCTTCTTCCTGGTCTGAGAGGCCAGGAAAGTCCTTGTAAGGACTTCCAGTGCCTGGGAAATCAGGAGCTTGTGGCGGGCTACTGGAGGCTGTGTGTGTTTGCTGGCAGTATGCGGGCTGGGTCTTTCTGACTCCAATCCACAAACTGGTTTCAGTGTGTCTGAGTGGTATGCATGAATGTTCCCGCCAGTGGTACTGATTGGACCACTGCTCGGGTCTGTGTGTGTGCTAGTCCTGTTATTGGCTAGTGGGAGTTTCAACTCTTACCTGGCTTTTAGGATATGAAGAGGACCCCTGCACCCATTCTTCCGAGATCCTCGAGAAACCTGAAGGAGCCAAGTATCCTATCCAGCTGTGAGACCTGCAAAGAAACCTGAGACCTAATGTAACGCTCACCTGATTCCCGCAGAGGCGCCGGTCGTGACTGGGTGAATGCCGTATCTTCAAAGGTGATGTGTAACACACGGTTGGCTCTTTGGGCTGGACCTCTGTGCACTGTATGTCTGACTCGAAGAGTAAGATGTCTGCAGATAGAAAATATGGGATTAATGAAGTGGGGTTATTGGGTGCCTCTCTCCTCTTCCCTTTCTCTTCTCCTGTAGAACCCAAAAGGTTAACGCCCTCACCTTAGGTAAGTGAACGCCGAGCTCTCCATCTGCCTCGGGGCAGGGTGCCGTAACCAGTTTCTTCACTGGATAAGGGTGCAGGCCTCTTGACCTCAGAGGACTGCTGTCTGTCGTTAACTGCACGAACGGTAAGTTCTGGGCACTTCAAATGTCTTAAAAGTCTTTTGTAATGCTATCTCTTGTTTTGCAGGGTTCCGGCGATGGCGGATGGCGGCTGATGAGAGTTGAGGATCGAACCCGCGTGAGGAATAGAAGCGCCTGGAAGCACGTAAGTAAGCGCTTGTAGCCTGCTTCACGATGCGCACTAACTGTCCCTTTTATCTTGCAGGTACAAGTTCAGAGCTTTAGAGAAGCTGAAGGGTGCTGGAATACCCACTGGATTCGGCGTGGGAAGGAGTAATGGCACGTGAGTAATAAAGTTGCCCAATGTCTTTAAACGCACCTTCTTTTGTCTTTCAGATGCGGGATGCAGCACCGAAGGCCTCCGGAGCGTGCGAAGAGCTGGTAAGCTTTTGTCTTTCAGATGCCGGAATGCAGTGTGAAGACCTCCGGAGCATGCGAAGAGTAGGTAAGCCTTTGTCTTTCAGATGCCGGAATGCAGCGCGAGGCGTTGGTGACAGCCGATGGACCAGGTAAGAGATGCGCTGCCACTGAAGACCGTAGTGCTAACCTGTTCTTTCTTTGTCTTTACAGGTGCTGCTGAAGACTGGATTCCAGGATGGTAAGCCTTTGTTCCCTTAGGCCCAGGATCAGAAGCAGAAGACACGATGAGCGTTCTGCTGCAGAGAATGCAGAATAACGCAAAGCAAGATTCATCCATCGGGTGTGGTTTAAATAGCCTCCTGTAGTGCTTAGGTGTCTCCTTCCACAGCCACGCCTAGGTAAGAAAAGAGTTCCTGCTTTCCAGAAGAGTTCCAGTGTTCTGAACCTAGGGAGTGGCTCCTGCCCCACCCAACAGGAAAAGTAGTCCCAAACAGAAGAGGATCAGGGGTTCAACTGGCAGGTAAGTAAGCAGCATGGTCTGCTGCAGGTAAGTCCACCCAAGCATTATGAGCCCGGCACTTCCAGCGCTGGGACTGGGCATCTTTATGAGCCTGGTGCCACTGGCGCCAGGACAGGGTCCAAAAGGTCCCAATTGGGACTGGCTGGCACTCGGAACCGGGGTTATGGGTCTGCTTCCAAGGGAGTCAGGTAAGTCCTGATCTTTTGGAAGCAGAGATCATGACAGCACCCCCCCTCAAGGCCCCTTCCAAACCGGGCTTCTCCGGGGGTTTGGGCTTGTTAGGAAATGTTCGATGAAATCTTTTGATTAGACGAGGCGCGTGGACATATTTGTCATGATCCCTGCTTCCAAGGGGTCAGGACTTGCCCCACGACCTTGGAAGCAGGCCCATGACTCTGATCCCAGGAACCAGCCAGTCCCTATAGGGACCCTCTGGACCTTGTCCTGGCGCCAGTGGCGCCAGGCTCATGATGGTGACTGGTCCCGGCACAGGAAGCGCCGGGCTCATATTGGATAAGAGTGCTTGGTGGACCTACCTGTAGCAGACCATGCTGCTTACTTACCAGCTAACTGGTCTCCTGATCCTTCTCTGCCTGGAACTACTTTTTCTGTCTGGGTGGAGCAGGAGCCACTCCCTGGAAGCAGAACACAGGAACTCTTTTTGAAATCTGGAACTCTTTTCTTACCTGGGTGGGGCCGTGGAAGGAGACGCCTAAGCACTACAGAAGGCTATTTAAACCACACCCGATTGGTTTCACGTGCTTCGCGTTATTCTGCATCTGCAGCAGGACGCTCACCGTGTCAGCTCCAGGAAACCTCCAGCTCCAGATCCTGTGAACACGAAATAACCTGCTGGAATCCAATCTGCAGTCTTCTTCAGTCTTCTGCAGCTCCTGCAAAACAAAGGCACAGGTTAGGTTAAAGTAAAGGCAGTGAATCTACTTACCTAATCCAACGGCAGCATCCAAGGCGCCTTTTTCTGCCTTTCTCTTCCGGCATCCGACATCTGCAAAGAGAGAGAACATCGGTTAGTAATATTCAACTACAAGTTCTGCTTACCTGTGTTACGCCCGTTCCAACTCAGCTCGCGCTGCATTCCGGCACCTGCAAGGCAAGATGCATCGGTTAGTAACGCTTAGTTACAAGACTGCTTACCTGGGTTATGCTCGCTTTCAATCTGTTCGCGCTGCACCTCAGCACCTGCAAAGACAAAAGAGACATTACGGAGCATTCTCCAGCGCTAGTGCAGTCTTTCTACTTACGTGCCATTAGAAGGATAATCTTCATCGTCACAGCATCTGAAAAGGGAAAGACATAGACTTTACAGACTTAAGACTTTTGAAAGAGAAGAAAACAAGGCAAAAGGAACTTTAATACTTACAAGGCACGCTTGTGCATTAACGGCGTCTTCGCTCTCAGCAAATCCTCTGCTATCAAGAGGCAGAGCTCGCATCCAGTGAAGCAACTGGATCCAGCGCCCCTGCATAAGACGCAGGATGGAGAGCCCGGCATTTACCTATATAAGGTAAGCGCAATATCAACCCAGTTCCACGGGGAAAGAAAGGGCGAGAGGGGCTAGGAACTTTCCGAACCTTCCAAACACTAATACCTTGGTTTACCCTTGCAGACATATCTCTCTTCAGCTTAAACTGTCGGTGGGAAGGGGGCCCAGTCCGGGAGCAAAACGAACCCTGCGCCTAACACTGAAGACAGTATCCTCGCCAGATCAAGACCCGCGCCTCCGGGGGAACCAGGTGAGCGTTACAATATTCTGCAGGTTCCCAGGATCTTTCTTGGGGACCGTAGCCTTTCCAGTCAATCAGGTAAAATAGTTTAGATTTGGAGATCTTGGAATCCAGGATGCTTTTGACTTCAAAAGTTCTCCATCAACTAGAATAGGTTTTGGAGATGTAGTTAGTCGGGTTTGAGGTTGCACGGGTTTTAATAGAGAGACGTGGAAGACCGGATGTATCTTCATGTGAGGGGGCAAGTCCAACTTGACCGCTACTGGATTTACTATGGTAGTGATGGAATAGGGACCAAGGTATCTTGGGTTGAATGTGCGTGGTCCTTTTAGAGGTAGATATTTGGTGGATAACCAGACTTGATCTCCTACTTGATATTGGGGGGCTTCCTTCCGATGTTGATCTGCTCCTTTCTTGTATTGTTCTTTAGCCCTTTGAAGGTGAGAAACGGCTTCCTTAAAGGCTTGGGTGATTGTAGAATGCAGGTGGTCTACTGCTGGTGTTCAAAGATCTTGGAGCGGATCCAACTCCGAGGTTCGAGGGTGACTACCGTATAAAAGAAAAAACGGGGTCTTCCCAGTTCCCGAGTGGACAGAGTTATTGTAGGCATATTCGGCTATCCAAAGGATATCTTTCCAAGTTTTTTCAGTTTGTTGTAGCATGCAGCGCAAATACTGTTCCAGAGTTTGATTGGTCCTCTCGGTTTGTCCGTCGGTTTGAGGGTGGTGGCTGGTCGAAAGTCTCACATCAATTTGAGCCGACCGACAGCAACTTCGCCAAAAATGAGAAATAAATTGACTACCTCGATCCGAAATTAGAACTGAAGGAAAACCGTGCAGTTGGACGATGTTTTCGAGAAATTCTCGGGCCAGAGTTGCTGCTGTTGGTAAGCCTTTGAGTGGAATGAAATGCGCCATCTTGGAGATAGGTCCACGATTACTAGGATCGTATTGTATCCGGAGCATGGAGGTAGATCGGTGATGAAGTCCATAGAAAGCGTATGCCAAGGGCGAGGCGGGATGTCAATAGGGCGTAAGAGGCCGGCTGGTTTTTCCTTTTGACTCTTGTTTTGGGCGCATACTCCACAGGACATTATAAAGTCTCTGATATCTTTTTTCCAAGACGGCCACCAGAAGTAGCGCTTGATCTTTTCCGAGGTCTTGGTCATACCGGGATGTCCTTCCATTAAAGAATCATGATAACAAGAGATTACCTTTTTCTGTAAATCTGTGCTGGGCAGGTATAACCGTTCTTGGAAATATAATAGGTTGTCCTTCACCGTAAAGTCCTTTCCCTGCAGATGCCAATTCTGTATGTCTGCTGGAGTTACCAGTAGCTTGGGTTTATCCTTAACTTCCTCTATGGATTGTGTGGCGATTACACCTAGAATTCTTTGTTCGGGAATGATAGATACAGGTTTAGGATTGATCAAATGTTCTTCCACTCCCATCCGAGAAAGGGCATCAGCTTTACCGTTTTTTGTACCAGGTCGATAGGTAATTATGAAGTCAAACTCGGCAAAGAATAGTGCCCAACGGAGTTGCCTAGAGGATTGAGCTTTTGCGGTTTTCAAATATTGCAGGTTTCGGTGATCTGTAATCACAGTAACGGTGTGTCGGGCCCCCAGAAGATAATGCCTCCAAGCCTTAAAGGCGGACTTGATAGCTAGAAGTTCCTTATCAGTAATAGTGTAATTGATTTCAGGAGGCGAGAATTTGCGGGACCAAAATGCCACGGGATGCAACTGATTGGTTACTGGGTCCTTTTGTGATAGAACTGCCCCCATGGCAAGGCTCGAAGCATCAGTTTCAACGATGTAGGGGAGTTCTGGGCGAGGATGTTTTAAGATCGGTGCAGAGATAAATCTAGTCTTCAAATTCTGGAAAGCTTGTTCCACCTAGGTAGACCATTCAAAACGTTTGTTTTTCTTTAACAAGGCGGTGATGGGCTGGACTATTGGAGAGAATTCGGGGATAAACCTGCGGTAAAAGTTAGCAAAGCCTAACATGCTTTGAACACCTTTTACGGAGGATGGCGATGGCCATTTGAGAATTGCATCGACCTTCTTTGAATCCTTACGCACTCCGCTAGGTGATAATATGAATCCCAAGTCTTCAACTTCAGTCACGTTGAAAACACATTTTTCCAACTTAGCGAAAAGTTTGTGTTGACGCAATCTCTCGAGGACCATTTTCACGTGTTTCCGATGTTCAATTTCCGATGAAGAATAAACGAGGATGTCGTCAATGTAAACAACAACACACACATCTATGAGCTCTCTGAGGACATCGTTCATAAAATATTGAAAGGCGGCCGGGGCATTGCAAAGTCCGAAGGGCATGACCTGATATTCAAATAGCCCATACTTGGTGCGGAAGGCCGTCTTCCATTCATCGCCCTCTTTTACTCGTACCAAGTGGTAGGCTCCTCTAAGATCCATTTTTGTATATATGCATGCTTTTCTGACTTGGTCCAGGAGTTCAGGGATCAAAGGTAACGGATATCTATTCTTAACGGTGATCTGGTTCAGGTCGCGATAATCTATACAAGTTCTAAGGTTCCCTTCTTTTTTTGGAACGAAGAACAAAGCTGAGGAAGCAGGGGACTTGGAAGGACGAATAAACCCATTCGCTAGGTATTGATCCAGGTATTGTCGGAGGTGAAGATTCTAAGGCTCGGTGAGGGCATAAATTCTACTAGAAGGAGGAGTAGATCCAGGTATCAGATCTATCTGGCAGTCATAAGACCTATGAAGAGGTAGAGAGTTAGCCTGATCCTTCCGGAAAACATCTTGGAATTCTAGGTATTCAGGAGGTAACTGGGGAGCCTCCGAGGAAATTGCTGCCAGTGCAACACCAGGTCGAGGGTGACAAGTAGAGACACATTCTGGAAACTGAACCGTTCTTGCTCGCCAATCGATCTGAGGATTATGCTTCTCTAACCAAGGAATTCCTAGAATAATCTGGAACTGAGGGGCCTTGATCACATCGAACACGATCTTCTCATGGTGTCCATCTTGACTTACTAGCGTCACTTCTTGGGTGGTATGCGTTACTGGTCCGGAGGCTATCTCCGTACCATCCACCGTAGTAATGACGTCCTTTACAGCCTTTGGACAAAGAGTCAGATTCATCCTCAAAACCATTTCATGATCCACATAATTGCCGATGGCACCGCTGTCGACGTAAGCTTCAATCGCATGTAATCGATCCGGATGTTCAGGGCTAATGAGGACCATAGGTATCACTAAATGCGAGGTCACGGAACTGGTTTTAACGCTCGGCAAGAGGACCTCTATTCTTGTCGGGCGAGGTCGTTTCCCTGCTCAGAGTTTGTGACCCTGGTAACTGCAGCTCCTACTGCCTTCTTGGCTGGTTTCACCGGACAATCTCGAAGAAAGTGCCCCGAGTTTCTGCAATAGAGGCATAATTGCAGCTGTTTTCTCCTTTCCCACTCCTTTTGTGTTAGTGGTCCTTTCAGGCCCCCTATTTGCATGGGTTCCCCGGAGTCTACTCCTTTGGTAGGAGTTGGTGGTTTGGAAAATACTCGAGCATCAAACTTGGAACGATCGGCCTTCCTGTTCTGCAGTCTGTGGTCAATTTGAACGACTAAGTCAATATAGTCCGAAAAGTCTTGCGGGGGATTCACTACTTGGGCTAACACATCTTTGAGCTCTCCACGTAGACCTCTATAAAACAGCGTAATCCTTTTGTCCTCAGGCCATCGAGTTTCCACTATCAGTCTGTTGAAAGACGCAATATAAGCCAAAAGGTCTTGATTACCCTGTCGCAATGAAAGGAGCTCATTGTCCAAGGCCTGCCCCTGTGAATGTCTTGCAAACAGTTTTTCCATACTGAGCTGAAAAGCTTGAAAATCATGGAGAACCGGATCATCTTGATTAACTAGAGGGATCGACCAGTCTGCCGCATTGCCACTAAGGTACGAAAGCACGAAAGCTACCTTAGCTTGATCAGTTGGAAAGGCTGCTGGCCGGCATAAGAAGTGCAACCGGCACTGATTAATAAATACTGCAAACCTCTTTGGGTCACTAGAAAATCGTTCGGGCGGAGCCAGAGGTACATTCCCAGGTAGGTTGATCTGCACTGGGTTCGTAGAGGATGTTGAAGGAAGATTTGCCCCTGATGCGGGTAACGGAGTTTGTCCAGCTTGTGACTGTAGCAATTGTCTAGCGAGATCGTCTGTACGCTCCTTGGAAGTAATCAGTTCCCTTCTTAGAGCATTCGTTTCCTGACGGGCTGCATGCACTTCTGCTCTTAGTTCCCCAAGTAACTGGGCTAGCTGGTCGGTTTCCATATCGCCTAGGTGGGAGTTTTGCGGTAGGCTTTGCGTTCTGTAACGCTCACCTGATTCCCGCAGAGGCGCCGTTCTTGACTGGGTGAATGCCGTATCTTCAAAGGTGATGTGTAACACACGGTTGGCTCTTTGGGCTGGACCTCTGTGCACTGTATGTCTGACTCGAAGAGTAAGATGTCTGCAGATAGAAAATATGGGATTAATGAACTGGGGTTATTGGGTGCCTCTCTCCTCTTCCCTTTCTCTTCTCCTGTAGAACCCCAAAGGTTAACGCCCTCACCTTAGGTAAGTGAACGCCGAGCTCTCCATCTGCCTCGGGGCAGGGTGCCGTAACCAGTTTCTTCACTGGATAAGGTGCAGGCCTCTTGACCTCAGAGGACTGCTGTCCGTCGTTAACTGCACGAACGGTAAGTTCTGGGCACTTCAAATGTCTTAAAAGTCTTTTGTAATGCTATCTCTTGTTTTGCAGGGTTCCGGCGATGGCGGATGGCGGGCTGATGAGAGTTGAGGATCGAACCCGCGTGAGGAATAGAAGCGCCTGGAAGCACGTAAGTAAGCGCTTGTAGCCTGCTTCACGATGCGCACTAACTGTCCCTTTTATCTTGCAGGTACAAGTTCGGAGCTTTAGAGAAGCTGAAGGGTGCTGGAATACCCACTGGATTCGGCGTGGGAAGGAGTAATGGCACGTGAGTAATAAAGTTGCCCAATGTCTTTAAACGCACCTTCTTTTGTCTTTCAGATGCGGGATGCAGCGCCGAAGGCCTCCGGAGCGTGCAAAGAGCTGGTAAGCTTTTGTCTTTCAGATGCCGGAATGCAGTGTGAAGACCTCCGGAGCATGCGAAGAGTAGGTAAGCCTTTGTCTTTCAGATGCCGGAATGCAGCGCGAGGCGTTGGTGACAGCCGATGGACCAGGTGAGAGATGCGCTGCCACTGAAGACCGTAGTGCTAACCTGTTCTTTCTTTGTCTTTACAGGTGCTGCTGAAGACTGGATTCCAGGATGGTAAGCCTTTGTTCCCTTAGGCCCAGGATCAGAAGCAGAAGACACGATGAGCGTTCTGCTGCAGAGAATGCAGAATAACGCAAAGCAAGATTCATCCATCGGGTGTGGTTTAAATAGCCTCCTGTAGTGCTTAATTGTCTCCTTCCACAGCCACGCCTAGGTAAGAAAAGAGTTCCTGCTTTCCAGAAGAGTTCCAGTGTTCTGAACCTAGGGAGTGGCTCCTGCCCCACCCAACAGGAAAAGTCGTCCCAAACAGAAGAGGATCAGGGGTTCAACTGGCAGGTAAGTAAGCAGCATGGTCTGCTGCAGGTAAGTCCACCCAAGCATTATGAGCCCGGCGCTTCCAGCGCTGGGACTGGGCATCTTTATGAGCCTGGTGCCACTGGCGCCAGGACAGGGTCCAAAAGGTCCCAATTGGGACTGGCTGGCACTCGGAACTGGGGTTATGGGTCTGCTTCCAAGGGAGTCGGGTAAGTCCTGATCTTTTGGAAGCAGAGATCATGACACCTAACTGAAGGAGGCCTGGCAACCAAATTTTGCTGCTATCCTGGAGGAGACCTGTCTTGCTCGTGATCTTTAGTAGTTCTGCGAAGGAACTGCGAACCTTGGAATGGTGGGACCATTCATTCCCGACGTTTGCTTGTGTCCTGCCAAAGGAAGCCTTCGCAAGTGCCCTGGAACCGTCCTGTGTTGACCAGCTTCGTTTTGGGGAAATTATTGGGAAGCACAGATTACACTTAGAAAGGATGTATAAAAATACTGTTTTTTATTCACGGCCAAAATACACTATAGAAAAAGGAGCACTAACAGGTAAACGTATCTCACAACACTATCAAACTAGAATGATAGCCCCATGGGAATGGGAAGCTAGATTTCAGATGCTTAACCTTCCCCTGTGATTCTGTTACATTGAGGATCGTTGATTTGGAATAATCTTGAAGTATGAGACCTCCCGGAATCTGTCTAGTAGTGAAATGATGCGAGGCAAAGAGATCGAGGAGTCCCGCATGTAGAAAAAGAGGTCATCGGCATAGAGAGCCAGCTTATGTCAGTAGCCCGCCAGTTCCACGCCAAAAATATCCCTAGAAGAACGCACCAAACAAGCCAAGGGTTCCATAGCTAAGGCGAAGAGAAGGGTGGACAGCGTACAATGCTGCCAGGTCCCCCTTCGCAGGTTCACTGGGTTTGAGAGATGGCGCGGCCCTGGGGTCATGCGCTCCACCACTGACTCCGCCCACTGGCACCACTCCCCAGTCCTCTTTTCAGCATTGACGGGAACCAACCGCTTTCACCAGCGCTCCTGGGTTAAGCCTTCGACCTTGTAATTCCATGCACTCTTCCCCGGCGAAGTATTCTTATCTTCTTTTTTCTTTTCCAATAATAGGTACTTCTCTGTCCTCTGGCGCCATGCTCCTCCCCGGTGCATGTCAACGACGGCAGGCTTCAACAGGTGTCCAGCCTACGAGGGTTCCCTTCCCAACATCCAACCCCCATTGTTACGCTCACCTGACTCCCACAGAGGCGCAGGCCTGGTTTGGAGTGCTGTTGCCTCTTCTATCGTGAAGCGCAGGACTCGGAAGATGGACAGGACCGGACCCTCAAATCTGGCTTGTCTGGCTCGCAGAAATATCCTTCTATGTGTGAAAAGGGAGTATTAACAATCTGCGGGATAGTGTGTAAGCCTCCCACTCCCTTCTCACCCTCCACGAAACCCTTCTGCGATTCCCCGTGAAGTCTCACCTTAGGGTCTGAAAGGACGAGCTCTCCATCCTGCTTCTGATGCAGGGGCGCGTTGTAATCCAGTTACTTCACTGGATCATGGATTATAGAGAGTTCAAGTTTGCTTGAATTTCCCGGTAAAGTACCGTGAGAATTATGTTTATAAGTATGAGCCCGAAATAATAATTGTCCGTTGTCTCTATTTCAGGTGCAGAACAAAGATTCCGAGATGAGCAATGGAACCGACGAAGGAAACTCAGGTGAGTTGTTTGAAGAGAGGTTCCTTTAGTGTCCTTGCATTAATGCACTAATGCTTGTGTCTTTTTTCCCCAGAGGGGCCGGGGTTCGGAAATGCCGGAAATATGGCACCGACCCGAAGTGAGAGGTGCAGTTCCAGTAGATATCAGGTAAGTCTTTAATGAGCGTTCAGGTAATGTCTTAGCATTCGCTCACTAACGCTGATGTCTCTTTTTTTCCCTTAGGTGCCGGGGTCCGGAAATGCCAGGATGCGGCACCGACCCGAAATGAAGTGGGAATGACCCAACAGGTAAGTCTTATGATGGCAAATTAAGGTTTTCTTATTCTCTTCCCTAGCTCACCTTTGTTCTTGTCTTTTTCTCCCTAGGCGCTGAAATGTGGCTGCGGATCCAGATGGTCGCTGATGAACATGGAGGCGCCTAGTAAAGGTGAGTGGAATGCGGCGCTGCAGCGATCGATGCGATGTGCTTTTAAAATGAATGTCTTCCTTTTCAGGATCGTCGGCGAAATGTCTCCGGAATGCGGATTTAGCAGGTAAGGACTCTTCTTTCTCCTATTCTCTTCTCTTCTCCCTTTGCAGGTGTTCCAGGATGCTGGCGGGCATGGCAGAAGTCAGGATGCAGGAGCAGACACGGTGAGCGTCCAGCTGTTAGATGCAGAACAACGCGAAGCGTGAGTTGCTGCTTGGGCGTGGCTTAAATAGCCTTCAAAGTAGTTCCAGGTATGTATCCTTCCTCTCAGGTATGTATTCTTCCTACGGCCACACCCGTGTGGTTAAGTAGTCCCCAAAGATAAAGTAGTCCCATTCAGGCCTCTAGATGGCCTGGATGTTGCAGCATGGTCTGCATCAGGTAAGTTTACACCAAGCACCTTTAAACACAAAGTCATCTTTTATGAGCCTGGCGCCTATGGCGCCAGGACTGTTGTCCAATATGAGCCTGGCGCCAAAGGCGCCAGGACTGAGTCCAAAGGGCCCCTACTTGGGGCTGCTGAGACTTCCCTCGGGGACATGATGTCTGCCTCTGGGGTAGCTGGGCCTGGTCTGGCTCCTTGGAGGTAGGCATCATAACACCCATGCCCTCTGCCTCCGGTGCCTTGGCCCAGACCACGGCTTGGATGGCTGTACCACGTGTGACGCTCTGACTCCGCGCGCACTCTAGAATCGACTAGCCAGGTGGCAGGAGCTCTTTGGAAAAACACCTCCAGAGTACCTCAAAGCATACGTGAAACAGAAGACCAGGCCCAGGGCAGGTGCCCTGTTCTCCTCCGCACCCTGCAAAGGCGTCCTTTCGAAGGAAGCGCCGAAGCGGGAGTGACCTCTGAGGTCCTAAGGCCAGCAAGAACACAGAGGCTGCTCCAGCTACCAGCCACCAGGCCGAGGGGTCGCAAGATCCTCCCTCTGAAAAAAAGTGGGTGGACTCCGTCCCCCCACGTGTACCCTCGACTTGAGCCCTGATGTAAAGACAATTAGCAGGCGGGAAATGTATTCTTGCATAGTGTAGTAACTGCCTCCATTTCCTACGTGTAGCCAGAGCAACTATCCCCAATTCATGTCTCATTCTACAGGAACAGACATAGGAAAGTGCAAAGCAGATTTTATGAGGGTTCCTTTCAAGCGATCTAAAATTATACTCATATCGCAAAGACAAATGTCAAGAGAGTATAATAATACACTTTCAATCTTGAGCGTACAAAAGTCGATCAAGGGGACTAATGAGAATTTACAATATTTACTAAAATGGTTCACTCTCCCGTCCCTAGCGATGGACGCCCATACAGTATGGAGGAAAGGGGACTATGGACTAGGAGTACCTTAGTCACTACGGTGAGTAACTTAGAATTACTGTGACAATATACAGGTTTTAACGGGTTTGTCATCGTGTAATGGGCCTTGTGTGTCCTACAGCTCCACAATCGGCGTGCTGTTTCACTGGGATTGAAGCTTATAAGCCAGAATTCAGAACGCCTTATTTGAGGTGCTGTAGTAAAAATGTTTAAATGTAGTAAATAAGTCCTAAGCAGTTTATGGGAAATGTCATGTGCCCATAAGGCATTTAGTTCTTCCGTCCCCAACTGCAGCTGCCTGTATGTTCTCCTACCTCCATCTACCTTTTGTTGGGCTTCCCACTCCCGGACTGTCGCCTCTGCTCGAACACCCTGGGCTGTAAGGATTCTTTCCGAGCTGACGGTAAACTGATCAGCTCCCCCCTCAGCATTGGCTTCAATGCCTCCAACACCCCGGTCAATGAGACCTCTCCCGTAAGGTTCTTTTGGAAGTATTGGGTAATCCTCTCTGTGACATTGGCGCATATCGCCTGGACCGGCAATAAAGAGCCATTCACCTTCCACCCTGTGGACTTCCTACCCCCAAGTCCATACCCGTCTAGTTGTAGAGTAACGGGAGAGTGGTCAGACACCAGTGCTACTTCTATGGTGGTGGAAGATATACCCGGGAGCAGGTTCCTAGATGCCAGAAAAAAAGTCAATTCGGGAGTAACTACTGTGAACATGTGAAAAATGTGTGTAGTCTCACTGTTGGGGATGTAGGTGTCTCCATTTATCTATCGGGTGCATGTCCACCATAGCCTTCTTAAGATAGACTGCCATGGATGCCTCGGCTGGGACCAGTGGGGCTGTCCTATCAACGATCCCCTCCAAAACCACAATGAAGTCCTCTCCCACCACAAGCTCCCCCCTTTGAAATTGTGTGATATGTGGGAATAGGTGGACGTAGAACTGGTCTTGGTATTCATTAGGGCCATAGGCAGACACAAAGATGAAATCTCTACCTACTAACTGTATGTTCAACCCAATATATCTGCCTAGGGCATCCTTTAGGACCTTCCCCTGTTCAAAGTGAAGGGAGCTAGCTATAAGGATTGCGACTCCCCCTTTTTTCTGAGTGGAGGAAGCAAAGTATTGGTGGAGAAATCAGCGGGATCGCAACCGTGGCTAGTCTCACTGCAAAAGATGGGTCTCCTGAATTAGGGCTATATCAGCTTTTAGGTCTAACAGCTTAGTTAGCACACTTTTCCTCGAGTGGGATTGGGCCTAGGTAGATGTTGAAAGTCCTCGGGAACTATCGCCAGGTAAGTGCATGACGCCTCCGGTATCTTAAGAGTGTGCACTGCCGCCCGGAGGGAAGTAATTTGGTGCTGGACTCTGTCCAGTTCAAACATGATGCAAAAAGGATATCCCCACCTGCATTGAACACCCTTGTCTCCTCGCCAGTCGGTTAGTGGCCTCATGAGTCTGCGTCTTTGGATTGTCCCTTGAGAAAGGTCCTGAAACAGTTGGAGGCAGGCCCCTTTATACTGCAGGCTGCATTGTTCCCTGGACTTCTGGAAGATCAGGTCTTTAGTCTTGAAAAAATTAACCTTGGTCAAGACGTCCGGCGGGAGATTTTGTCGTGTTTGAAAGTTGGAGTACACTCTGTGTGTGCGATCGACCTCCGTTTCCCCCACTATCCCCTAGAACAGTCCCCGGACATATTCTTCCAGATCCTGATCTTTAACTTCTCTCTGCACCACCCTGATGCAGACATTGTTCCTCCGGGAGCGATTTTCCACATCCTCCTGTTTTTCTTCTGCGTAGTGCATATAGGCCTCAAGCATTGGCATTCTTTGTTCCAGCTGGTCTTGTGCATTCGCCTGGTCACAGTAGGCTGTTTCCAATTCTCCCAGTCTACTTTCATTCTGCTGCACGTTGTGGGACAAGTCCTGGAAGGAACTTTTCAATTCCTGTAGCATTGATGCCATTTCCTTTTGTATAGACTGGAACAGACTCAAGATGTCTCCTCTCGTGATGGGATGTGTGTCATCATCTACTGCGGGAGACGACTCAGATGACGGTTTAGGTTACTGGAACATCTCTTTAATTGATGCCCCTGGATTTTCCTTGGTCTTCCCCGACTTCATCTTGTTCATGAAGGCGTCGAGGTGGGGGGTGATGAAGCTGGTTCTGGAATAAGCTAAGATGACCTCTGTGGGGTGGGGTTGATTAAAATGACCCCAGCATCAATATACTGCAGATCCATAGTAGTTTCTCTTCCTGTGCACCTCACTGCACACCTGCCTGACGACGTACTGTCATTTCTCTTTCTTACTAAATGAAGCAGGCTCCAGGCAAGGGGAAATGTTGTCTAGTGTTAGAGTTGGCCTCCAGCAGCAGCCCGGTCTTCTCTACAGGGTTAGTTCCTGCTCTTCTGTGCTGTGGACACTAATAAAGGGTGGAGAATCCCAGCCCTACTCCTGGTGTAGCTCTATGTCCAGCATTCATGGGGTACTATGGACGCAGAGTGATCTCCAGCCAAGGTCACCCTACAAAGGTTATGATGATCTCAATTCGTTGGGCGGGGAATATTTGATTTCCCCTGTTAGCTCTATGCTTCCGAGCACTCATCATTCGCTCACTGCTGCAAGGTCCGGGCCTTCAAAGACATGCGGCTTCACTTCGCTCCAAGGAGTAAGACTTACCCCCAGCTTCTGCCGTTGTAGCTCTGGTGCCGCAATCATCTGTCCCTCTGCTCCCCGCCAGGATCCTCTCAGCTCGGCATACCTCTTCTTCCTGCGTGGGGGTATTGAGGGGGGAAGCTCCAATGGCCTCTAGGAGACCAGAGGCAAGGCTTTGTGCCTCTGAGCCCCGACGTTACGTAGCTTCTGTCCTGTGTGAGCGGCTCAGCTTGTCGCTGCTCCAGCAAGCAGGGTCTCTGCTCCTCCGCTCGGCATCTCGGCTAAGGGTGCCATATCTGCTCTGCCCCTGCAGCAGGCATGATTCCACTTGCTTCGGCCGGAATCCCTTCTGTTGAAAATAGCTGGGCTGGGTCCTATCCCGCTCTCCCTATCGCGGCCGCCATTTTGCCCCTCACTGAAGCCACGGGCCTCGGACTGCCAGGGATCTAATCTCACAGCAGTTCATCCCCATATCGCTAGTTTTCTGTCTGTGATCGGTGTTGTTTTGAGGCTGAAATCGCTGTTTACGCTGCGTAGGGCTGCAGAGCTAATGTACCCACACCACCATCAGCCTCCAGCCAGACCACGCCCCCAGTTTAATGAAAGATTAAGAAAACGTTCTCAAATTAGAAAAGTGGCAGTCTTTTGAGAAATGCTTGCTATGCCACTGGAGGTCATGTTTCCCCCACAAAGAGAGATTTTAGCAGCTTTGTCTGCTGGAAAGCACAACATTTCTCCTCAAATATTTCCACCCACCTCAGAATGATGGTGCTGGAAACTGGAGGAGAGAATGTCTGCTTTCCTCACTGTATTTGGCCCAGGCTCAGGCCCTGAGTGTGCAAGTACGCTTCTAGGTGTTTTTGAGTTGTCTTTTGCAACGTGGCCTGGGTGCCCCGAATTGGGCACATAACTTTGTGTATTAGATTGATGTATGTTGTGAGTTTTTGCGTTTATGGCTATGTGGGCCCATTTTTGAAAACATTTTTTTATTGACTTTAGTTTTTTAAAAGAAAACAAACTTTTTGTCAAACTTTTTGTCTTACTCATTCACTCACTTTCACATTTCGAAATCAGTTTAGTCAGAAGACGAAAACAGCAATCCAAGAAAACATAAAAGCATCTCAAAAACAAGTAAGAAAAGAAGAGAAGTCATATTGATCTGGCACTCATGATAGTAATAATGCATAATGATAGTTTTGAGTTCAATCAACGATCAAGGAGATCAGCTTAAAGATTTAAAGATTCAGCCAAACATTCGATGAGAATATGTGGCTTCTTTATAATTTGACAGACTTCTCCGAAGGGCATGGAAGGATCATGTTGATGAAATTGATGAAGTCACAAGTTAGGTGGACATTTGACCCTGTTATGGCATAGTTCCACCATTCCAGCATATTAGCATTTTTTGGAGCATACAGTAATAGGTGGAGTGAGCGCTGAGCGGCAATAGAGGGACACTCTATTAACAGATGTTTAATTGATTCAACTTCATACTGGCAGAATCGACAGGCATCACTCTTGGTCGTGGAATCTTTTAGTTTCATCAACCGCTCATTGGTATTATATAGATTAAGGCGTAGTCTTAGGAACTGATTCCGATGATATAGCGAGGGAAATTTTTCAAGATATTTTGGTAAGTTTCCTACATTGTGACACGTTGGTCCTAAGTCCAGTGCTAATGACAGTGTGGAGCGTTTTTCTAAGTTAGTTATCCAGTTCCATCTTCTAAATTTTTTCTTCGCTACTTGTGGAGTCTGTAGCACCATATCTGCAGCATCCATAATTGCCATCAGTTTCACTTCCCAACTATTTAGTAGTGATGCAGATGCGTCGTGACTTTTATTTTTCAAGATCTGATAGGAGTTTATCACAGGTGTTATTCTCATTTTACGAAGGAATGTTATAGACTGTAAAAAGTAAGGAATCAAGCCCCAACTCATGTCTAATTGCCACCATTAAAAGACCTTGGGGTAGTTTTAGTACCTTACGCCAAAAGATCCCCTCCAGTTGTGACCAGAAGCTTGCATTGATGTTCTAACCAGTTTCACAACCGAAACATACTACTGGGGAAACCTTTTGCCGGTAGAAAGTTATTACTGGCTGTATAGAAAACTTCCTGTATTTTGCATGCAGTTTCAAGCCATGTAACACAAAAATTCTCATCCGAGCTGTAACTTCGTTAGTACAACTCCATTCTCTTATGGAGATATTGAATGGAACTCCCAGATAACAAATTACATCTGTTCTAGACAAGGCCTTGTTATCCACTTTCCACTTAAAGACCTTCGTCTTCATTTTGGTTTTTGGACCCATAGCCATTACTTGTGACTTCTTCACGTTTATAAACAAATGATTTGCTGTTAGGTAGACTTGCAGAGCTGACAGAAGTCTCTGTAGACCTATTTCAGTACTATCTAACAGCACCACATCATCTGCGTAAATTACGTGGGTTAGGTGGTTTCCATTTACTTTGGGCGGAAATGACCTAGTTTGTGCAAAGGCAGCCGGGAGATCCGATATGAAAAGTTTGAACAGCAAAGCTGCCAACGGAGAGCCCTTCTTCACTCCTTTTGTTGTCTTTATTTCGTTGGTTAACTTGCCTTCAGCATTTAGTCGTACACGAATGCTGGTGTTAGCATGTAGGGCCATCAGTGGAGACAGAAGTTAGTTGGGACATCCCCAGGTCTTTAATTTTCTCCATAAAAGCTGTCGATCTATGCTGTCGAATGCTTGTTTCAAATCGACAAAGGCTAGAAACAATCTTCGCATCAGATTTAATTCGACTCCAACCTCTTTTGTGAACCCGGTTTGTCTTCTGACATTTAAGTTGGCTTCTTCTGCCTATTTAGAGAGTTTCCTTTGGAGGAAAGTGGCAAATATTTTGCCCATAGTGTCTATTAACGCTATGGGTCGATAATTCGCTGGATCATCGCGATTGCCCTTTTTAAACACCGGGACTACCACGGCCTGGGTCCAGGATTCAGGGATCGTTGATGTTTGTGCTATATGATTAAATAGCAATTTTATGAATTGCACCCAGTTTTCCTTATTTGCTTTTAGCATTGAGTTCGAGATTCCATCTGGTCCTGCGGCAAGTGAGGTCTTCAAGTTTTTAATTGCTGCTTCAATGTCTACAACATTTTCAGTGACTTGCCATACACAGAGAGCCAACTCAACATTCAGTGTACTGTCTGATTCTAAGTTGTTAAAGACCGCCGTATAATGCCATACCCAGCTCGCGGCATTCACGCCATTTGCCAGAGTGCTCTTTTGATTTAACTGACCAGAATTTATGATTTGCCAGATGTTTCGGTTATCATTTTGTATTAGCAAGCGAAGCATCAGTTCCCCTTGTTCTTGTGTCCGTAGGGTATTAAAAGATTTAAGCCAATTTCGATATTGTTGACGTCTCTTCCTCATTAGTGGTTTTAAGTTTTTTCCACCTGACCTCTTTAGATCTTTCAGGTCTTTGTGTAGCAATTTCTTTGCTTCCCATAATTGTGGGCTGAATGGGTATTTATCGATTGTTGATCTTGGCTTATGAGTACAAATAAATTGTTTTAGTAAAGATGCATATTTGACTTGTGGACACATTATGTTTTTATTGGTAGACTCAGTTATCATTTTTCAATTTGATGGCTTTTCATGCGTAGGCGATTATGAGCTGTGTTAATGCTTAGTGGGGTGGAGTAACAGGGCTGCCCGATTGTCACTGGAGACATCCATGAAACTATTAAGGCATCGTGATCGCTTGCTGTTGTTCTCTTTATTGCAAGAATTGCGATACACTGATGTAGATTTTCCGAAACCCATATGTAGTCGAGAGGTATTTTTGACTCGCCTCAATGCCAAGTGTCTGCTGCAGGGATGTCACCTCTTGTACAGCCGTTCAGCATTACACAGTGGCGTAGCTTTAGCTCGTATTCCCATTTGGTACCTCGATCTGAGAATTTCGTTGGAATTTTGAATATGTTGTTGGGGCTACGCTCTTTTGTTGTATCAAAAAATCGTAATTTAGATCACCACATAGCAAGATGAATGGATCGACAAAGGACTCGTGACAATTGTCAATTAGTAATGATATCGAGGCTAGGTAGACTGAATCTGAAATCATTGCGGGATTCCTGTACGTTTTTATTAGCAGGAGTTGTTGCAGATATTTTTTCCCTACTGAATCCACCATTGTCGTTTGAAGAGTAGTCGCTTGTACAAATAGGTTGGGGGTTTGTGTGGCTAATATTTTCCAGCCAGACGAGTTCCTTATCATTGATAGAAGACCAGAAAACGGGCGTCCAAATAGACTTTTTTTTGCTTCATTTAACAATAGCGTGTATCCATCACATGAGGGAATTTTATGGAGCCACGTTTCCTGTAGGCAGATAAAAGTACTTTTTATGTCTTCAAAGTCGCTATTTCTAAACAGATGCGCGAAGCCTCACGTGTTCCATGAAGTTAAAAGTTGGGTCAAATCCCTTGACCCTACTTCATCCTAGATGTTCCTTTCCTTCTTTTGTTTTTCGGCTGGATGGGAAGATTGATGTTTCAATTCTTGCCAGAGTTCATCTATTTTTGTTTTGCTGGAGGCAAGATGTTGACTTCTTTCATTGGTTGATTTGTGCTGATCTTCACACACTGATAAATCAAATCCAAAGAGCAGAAGATCCTCTTTGGCATTTAGTAGTGGTCGTGCGATGGTCTTCGATTTCATGTGCAGAATTACCCAATCAGATCTCGACTCACATTTATATTCTACGATGGCAATGTCATCCGAACGTAAATTCCGTAGTGCCGGAATTAAATGGAACAGCCGCATCACATTTGCTCTATTCAGGTTTACGTCGTTTTTGTCTTTCAAGATGTTTTCAAGATACAATTTCAACCCACTAGCTTCAGCTATGGCCTGCTGTTCGGTTCTTTTACTGTTCCTTTGCTGTTTTAGTTTTTGTGTTTGTGCGGCTGTACATTTAGGATTAAGCTTCAGTATCGGATTTATCGACACTTCTCGAACATTTGCTCGCGAGCCAGATTGCATCATGGGAGTAGCATCCGGCTCATTGTTGCAAGTCGGTGGCCGGAGCCCTGAGGGTCCCAGCGGATAACGGGTGCTCTGCATCTTATTATCACTTGCGGTCGAATTCTGGTGCTCAACACATCTCGTGTCTGTCTCATTGCCAGCTGTGTTGGTAGTAGCTGGTTCTTCGTCGTCTATTGAGTATGTTGAGAGATCACATAGGTCTATGGAGTCGCTTGCAGTGACGTCGATGGATGAATTTATTTCATCACGATTCCGTTTTGTCGTTGTTTTTGAACTAATGGCTGGACTCCGCATATGATCTTTGTCGCTGTTTGTCTTTATTGGCTGTAGTGCGGTCGAACCAACTTTTGCGACTACTAGCCGTGGTGGTGTTGTCAAGTTTCTTATACATTTTTTCGCACCATTGGTACGGGGGCATTTTGGGGCGGGTCCCTTGCTCATGGTATTCGCAACTTTCGGTTGTTTAGCCTTGGGCAACGCTGACTTGGCCTTGGTAGAATTTATAGATTTGGCAGTCCCAAAGAATATGCCAAAGGATGCTTTTTGATCTGCTGTTAGCGCCTTATTTGTTTGTAATTTCTGAGAGGTTTTCATCAATAGTTGTCGCCTGAGGAAATGTGCTCGGGGAAGCTGATTCAACTGATTCTTTATCTTGCATGTCAGTTTGAGATGTTGAGCTCAAGGCCTTTATCTTATCAATGCCCATTCGTATTGGTGGTTTGATCTGTCTTGAGTTTGCATTGATTTTATTTTCATCTACAAGCTCAATAGCGATGTTTGGGACGTTTAAACAGTTTGTCTCGTTCGCCACTACACACTCTTTAGTGTGCGCTCTTTGAACATTGGCTGGATTGGTTCCAGGGGAGTCATTTCTCGAATGCTGACAAGTACAATCCTTGCTTCCTTCGAATCCAACAGGCCGTATGGCAACGTTGTGTCTTATCCACTTTGTGCATTCGACTATGGCCTCAGCGAGGTCAACTTTCTCATGGGCTTCACCTTTAGTTATTTCGTTCAAACGGGCGTGCCACTAACATGATGCTGCGGCTTCTGAGTCCAATCGAACGCTTAATTGCTCGCTAAGTTTTTCAAGGGCAGTTAAAGTTAATTTCCCATTCATTGTAGCTAGAATAGAGTTCTGATCCCGCAACTTGGCTGTGTTGGTCTGTGTCCTAACAGCTCTTCTTCGCCCGACAAGGAATTAACTTCATCTATATGCACACAGTCAGAAGTTGATTTACGGGATACAGTTGGCTGACGGTCTTCTGATAGGTTTAAATTGATGAGTCTCACAGTTGTTACAGAGTCATTTAGAGAATTTGCTTTATTATTGGCGAGATTAGGTTCTTTCACCAGAGTGCTCACTTTGCGAGCCGGTGCAATTTTCTTTTCGTAATTGGTAGTAAAGCTGGCATTCAAGCGTTCACGCATTAATATGAAGCAGGATTTTAAACGTTCAGTGAGCCGTGCTTCGCGTGCAACAAAATCTAGGTTCAAGACAGAGCCTGTGTTGTTCATTTGGCCAGATATAAATGCCGACTCCTCTTCATTCATTTCCCTAGGTTTGTCTGACTTCCATGAGCCATTATCAGTAACTCGACCTCTACTTCCTCAATCAGCCTTTGTGGTCCTTTCCTTCGATTTCTGGCAGTTATGCTGAGCGTTGGCCTCCATGCCTGTCTGCGCCTTGTTAATAATATCAGCTGCCCTGCGGCACTTCACGGCACTCGGGCACTTGGGCTCTCCGGTTGGTCTTGATGAACCCTCTGACGCTGTTACTGATCTACAAGGAGACACTGAACCCGCCAGGGACTCAGACGGCTTTAATGTTCCAACAGACGGTGACCGCATCGCCAACAGATCAGCGTCGTTTATGTTGAACAAAAAGGTTGTTTCCGACGCGTCTATATAGACGGTCTGCGGCGGCGGTGTACAAGTGGGTTTGTGAACATCATGTGAAACATCAAGGGGAGTGGACATTCGGGCCTTTGTCACCGGCTGTTCAAGTCCACTGTTTGGTAGAGTAAGCGTTGCGCCCTGATTTTGTAGGCGTTCCATGCCAATGGGCGGAGACATAGTTTCTTGGGCTATCTGTGACACTTCGGCCACTGCTGCCTCCCTTACGGCGTTTGTGTTCGGCGCGGGCATCAGAGATGATCTGCCCTCAATGACTGAGTCTGTATATGTGTCTGTGTTGGTGCGGCCACATGGTTCACTTAAAACAACCGTGTCAGATATTTTGTCGCCAGTTCTTGTGTCTAACAACTTAGAGTTCGGCAGGGGCATGGTTATAGCCACAGTCACATTTGGTGAAGAATGAGTCTCGCTTACCTTGGATTTTGCAGATTGAGTCTGCAGCCACCGCATCTTCAAGAGACGGTTGCGAGTGTGTGGTCCAACTCCAGACAAGGTTGCTTCTAGGTCGTTCGGTAGCAGCTCGGTCAAGGGGTCCTCGCGCATACTGGAGTGTGCTGGGCGGACTGGGTTGACTGAACTCAACACCGAACTCCGCGCCGGAAGTTCACTTTTAAAGGTTGTCCCTTGAATTAAAGAGGCAGTAGCAGGCTCAACGTTGCTGCAGCTCCTCAATAGAAACAGGTCTGCACAGTAGCGTCTGCTGGGTTGACTGAACTCAACACCGAACTCCGCTCCGCGCCGGAAGTTCACTTTTAAAGGTTGTCCCTTGAATTAAAGAGGCAGTAGCAGGCTCAACGTCGCTGCAGCTCCTCAATAGAAACAGGTCTGCACAGTAGCGTCTGCTGGGTTGACTGAACTCAACACCGAACTCGGCGTGCCCATTCAAAGATCGATTTGAAACATGCATGTTGTCGTCCATTGGGGGTAGCAGAGTGTCTTTATTTCCCTTCGAAGTGATCAGTGCACTTATTAAGTTTGTTAGACGCATCACAGCAATGTTTGCGAATCCCTTCATATTTCCAGTTTGTCACAAATCGCACTGGTGTTGTTACGGGAGATACACTGGATATAATACTGTTAATTTTTTACAATTTCTAGTAATGAGTGATACGAGTTTAGAAAAATGTGCATAGATACATTTTAAGTATATTAATAAAAGTTTAGCAACTCAGACATAAGATCAATTCATAGGGTCAGTAAAAGTGGATGTAGTATGTAACAATAGTGCTCTTTCTGCATTTGTGGCTGTGTCTTGTGTTGACTTTCACCAGTGCTTTTCAGAAATAATCTGTAGCCATACAGAATAGCTAGCAGGTGAGCCACATGCTTTCTGATTTATTATGTGTTAATGAGGGACATGGGGTTGCCTTTGATTGTATGACGTACCCTCTTACATAGCCTTGCATGTCAATGAAACTACTACTAGTTACTAGTACTGTGCCTTGTATTGAATATTGTCTAAGTATCTAGTGCATTTTAGAACCCGCATCTCATCCTGGTACTTCAAAGACGTAGATCGCATGAGTGGGTATTTATATGGGATTTCACTGTCTATGAGTATTCAAAGTTTTCACTTCTCTCATACATTTTTTGTGTTTGAGCCTAAATATACAAAACTGCTTCTCGGTGGAAAAAATCCTTTTTTCCTCCTCTGCCACTAAGTTGACTGTTGTACTGTGGTTCCTTATGTCCTCAGCACTTCTGCCAAGGTGATGAACTATCAGATTGCCGATTCTCGTTGTGCTTGATATGTGCTACCTTATCATTACAGGCCAGAGATCAGCTGGTCAGTCAAATTAGTAACTGTGCTTAAGAGTTCTCTTGCCGGCCTTCTTTTAACAATCTGTAACCCACTTACCTCTTTCAGATGGCCAAGGCCTTTGTTTCAAGCGACGCCCTTCCTAGCGACCAGTCTGCTGGTTTTGGTGCAGCATCATCAGGATTTGGATTTGGAACATACAGCTTTGAAAAGCCTCAGGTCATTGAAGTTTTTCTGTTTAGTTTTCTAAGTTACTAGTGCAGATGCGTGGGAGTTTAGGCTGTCACTCTAGAGGACGTAAGCAATGTTCCAGGCATTACACCTGAAAGCATGTGATATAATCAAAATGTTTTGTCCTTGTTTAATTACAAATATCTCTCACCGCTTCTTACACATTTATTTTTTTCTTACATCTTAAATTCCTTGATTGCGTATTGTTATTGCATTTTGTTACAATCAGTTGCTGCTTCTTTTTTGGCTCTTTAATCCATAGGCCTCCCTAGCTCCCAAGGTTACACAAACTAAATCTAAATGAATTCCTAATCTAATATTCTGCAGACAAATGTTTCATGCAGTATTTCCAAATACTGAATGTTTTAATCTTTCCCACCAAACTTGTAATCAGACCCATAATATAGAAAAGGGAGCCTTTGGGGCGCATTCTCATAATTTAGCGAGAATGAAAGCAGTGCAGAGAATGCACTTGTTTCATTTGTGCTACTTTTAGGAATGATCAGTCCACCTTATTCTCAAAGGTGACCTGCACATTTCAGGAGGGGCTGAACCGTAGTACATATATGCGCTGTCCAGTCCCCTTGCAAACATTAGCACTAGGAGCGCGTTCCTGACACTAATGGCAGGCTCTCAGCAACCGTGTGGTTTCTAGGAACCCATTTCACAGAGACAGGATCTCAGAGGAACAGTCTCTGTGAAATGCATGACAATATCAAACTTTTGCATCCATGCTTGGGGGATGTCGTAATTCCAACCTCTGCTGCCAGACAAAGTAAAATTCACGGCAACGTCAGAAATGGCCCTGTCATGATTTGCACCTCTGCCTGCGTCTGTTGTAAACAAGCGCAGGGGTATGACCCTCATTTCTGCATCTTCAAAAGTGCATCTCGTTGTGAATTTGGGATGCACTTTTAAATGTGCAGAAAGGCCCCCTGATTTGCGCAAATGGGCATTCAGATGTGCTTTGTGGATTGGGCTGCTGCTTTTTTGGCGCAAGTGATGGGATGGGCTAGCTCATATCATCACTTGCACATAAAAAGGTTTTGAGAATCTGGCAGTATGTCTCCTCCTCTCCCCCTTCTATTTCTCTGCTCTCTCCCTCCAGGGTGCTCTCCATCTCTCCTATTTACTCTAACTGCTACGCTATCTCTGTAACGCTCACCTGATTCCCGTAGAGGCGCCGGTCTTGACTGGGCGTATACCGTATCTTCAAAGGTGATGTGTAACACACGGCTGGCTCTTTGGGCTAGACCTCTGTGCACTGTATGTCTGACTCGAAGGGTAAGATGTCTGCAGATAGAAAATATGGGATTAAGGAACTGGGTTATTGAATGTCTCTCTCTTCTTCCCTTTCTCTTCTCCTGTAGAACCCCAAAGGTTAACGCTCTCACCTTAGGTAAGTGAACGCCGTGCTCTCCATCTGCCTCGGGGCAGGGTGCTGTAACCAGTTTCTTCACTGGATAAGGGGAGCAGGCCTCTTGACTTCAGAGGACTGCTGTCCGTCGTTTACTGCACGAACTGTAAGTTTCGAGTAATTCTAATGTCTTTAAAGTCTTTAGTAATGATGTTTCTTGTTTTGCAGGGTTCCGGCGATGGCGGATGACGGGCTGAAGTGAGTTGAAGATGGAGCCCGTGTGATGAATAGAAGCGCCTGGAAGCACGTAAGTAAGCGCTTGTTGCCTGCTTGACGATGCGCTCTAACTGTCTTTTTATTTTGCAGGTACAAGTTCGGAGCGGCTGCAGGGTGCCGGAATACCCACTGGGTTAGATGTGGAAAGGAGTAATGGCACGTGAGTATTTAAGTTCCCCAATGTCTTTAAACGCACCTTGTTTTGTCTTTCAGATGCGGGATGCAGCGCCGAAGGCCTCCGGAGCGTGCGAAGAGTTGGTAAGCTTTTGTCTTTCAGATGCCGGAATGCAGTGTGAAGACCTCCGGAGCGCACGAAGAGTAGGTAAGCCTTTGTCTTTCAGATGCCGGAATGCAGCGCGAGGCGTTGGTGACAGCCGATGGACCAGGTAAGTGAACAGCTGTCACTGAAGACCGTAATGCTAACCTGTTCTTTCTTGTCTTTATAGGTGTTGCTGAAGACTGGATTCAGGATGGTAAGCCTTTTTCCTTAGGCCCAGGATCAGATGCAGAAGACACGATGAGCGTTCTGCTGCAGAGGATGCAGAATAACGCAAAGCAAGATTCATCCATCGGGTGTGGTTTAAATAGCCTCCTGTAGTGCTTAGGTGTCTCCTTCCACAGCCACGCCTAGGTAAGAAAAGAGTTCCTGCTTTCCAGAAGAGTTCCAGTGTTCTGAATCTAGGGAGTGGCTCCTGCCCCACCCAACAGGAAAAGTAGTTCCAAACAGAAGAGGATCAGAGGCTCAACTGGCAGGCAAGTAAGCAGCATGGTTAGCTGCAGGTAAGTCCACCCAGGCATTATGAGCCCGGCGCTTCCAGCGCTGGGACTGGGCATATTTATGAGCCTGGTGCCACTGGCGCCAGGACTGGGTCCAAAAGGTCCCAATTGGGACTGGTTGGCACTCGGAACCTGGGTTATGGATCTGCTTCCAAGGGAGTTTGGAAAACCCTGACCTTTTGGAAGCAGAGATCATGACAGTACCCCCCCTCAAGGCCCCTCCCAAACCGGGCTTCTCCGGGGGTTTTGGCTTGTCAGGAAATGTTCGGTGAAATCTTTTGATTAGGCGAGGAGCGTGGACATATTCAGCAGGTTCCCAGGATCTCTCTTGGGGGCCGTAGCCTTTCCAGTCAATTAGGTAAAATAGTTTAGATTTGGAGATCTTGGAGTCCAGAATGCTTTTGACTTCAAACTCGAGTTCTCCATCAACTAGGATAGGTTTTGGAGATTTAGTTAGTCGGGTTTGAGGTTGCACGGGTTTTAATAGAGAGACGTGGAAGACAGGATGTATCTTCATGTGCGGGGGCAAGTCCAACTTGACCGCTACTGGGTTTACTATGGTAGTGATGGAATAGGGACCAAGGTATCTTGGGTTGAATGTGCGTGGCCCTTTTAGGGGTAGATATTTGGTGGATAACCAGACTTGATCCCCTACTTGATATTGAGGGGCTTCCTTCCGATGTTGATCTGCTCCTTTCTTGTATTGTTCTTTAGCCCTTTGAAGGTGAGAAACAGCTTCCTTAAAGGCTTGGGTGATTGTAGAATGCAGGTAGTCTACTGCTGGTGTTTCAAGATCTTGGAGGGGATCCAACTCCGAGGTTCGAGGGTGACTGCCGTACAAAAGAAAAAACGGGGTTTTCCCAGTTCCCGAATGGACAGAATTATTGTAGGCATATTCGGCTATCCAAAGGATGTCTTTCCAAGTTTTTTCAGTTTGTTGCAGCATGCAGCGTAAATACTGTTCCAGAGTTTGATTGGTTCTCTCGGTTTGTCCGTCGGTCTGAGGGTGGTGACTGGTCGATAGTCTCACATCAATTTGAGCCGACCGACAGCAACTTCGCCAAAAATGAGAAATAAATTGACTACCTCGATCCGAAATTAGAACCGAAGGAAAACCGTGCAGTCGGACGATGTTTTCGAGAAATTCTCGGGCCAGAGTTGCTGCTGTTGGTAAGCCTTTGAGCGGAATGAAATGCGCCATCTTGGAGAATAAGTCCACGATTACTAGAATCGTATTGTATCCGGAGCATGGAGGTAGATCGGTGATGAAGTCCATAGAAAGCGTATGCCAAGGGCGAGGTGGGATGTCAATAGGGCGTAAGAGGCCTGCTGGTCTTTCCTTTTTACTCTTGTTTTGGGCGCATACTCCACAGGACATTATGAAGTCTCTGATATCTTTTTTCCAAGACGGCCACCAGAAGTAGCGCTTGATCTTTTCTGAGGTCTTGGCCATACCGGGGTGTCCTTCCATTAAAGAATCGTGATAACAAGAGATTACTTTTTTCTGTAAATCTGTGCTGGGTAGGTATAATCGTTCTTGGAAATACAATAAGTTGTCCTTTACTGCAAAGTCCTTTCCCTGCAGATGCCAATTCTGTATGTCTGCTGGAGTTACAAGTTGCCTGGGTTTATCCTTAACTTCCTCTATGGATTCTGTGGCGATTACACCCAGAATTTTTTGTTCGGGAATGATTGGTACAGGTTTAGGGTTGATCAAGTGTTCTTCCACTCCCATCCGAGAAAGGGCATCAGCTTTACCGTTCTTTGTACCAGGTCGATAGGTAATTATGAAGTCAAACTCGGCAAAGAATAATGCCCAACGGAGTTGTCTAGAGGATTGGGCTTTTGCGATTTTCAAATATTGCAGGTTTCGGTGATCCGTAATCACAGTAACGGTGTGTCGGGCCCCCAGCAGATAATGCCGCCAAGCCTTAAAGGCAGACTTGATAGCCAGAAGGTCCTTGTCAGTAATCGTGTAATTGATTTCAGGAGGCGAGAATTTGCGGGACCAAAATGCCACGGGATGCAACTGATTGGTTACCGGGTCCTTTTGTGATAGAACTGCCCCCATGGCAAGGCTTGAAGCATCAGTTTCCACGATGTAGGGGAGTTCGGGGCGAGGGTGTTTTAAGATTGGTGCAGAGATAAATTTAGTCTTCAAATCCTGGAAAGCTTGTTCCGCCTCGGTAGACCATTCAAAACATTTGTTTTTCTTTAACAAGACAGTGATGGGCTGGACTATTCGAGAGAATTCGGGGATAAACCTGCGGTAAAAGTTAGCGAAGCCTAACATGCTTTGCACACCTTTTACGGAGGATGGTGATGGCCATTTGAGAACTGCATCGACCTTCTTTGAATCCATACGCACTCCGCCAGGTGATAATATGAATCCCAAGAATTCAACTTCAGTCACGTTGAAAACACATTTTTCCAACTTAGCGAAAAGTTTGTGTTGACGCAATCTTTCGAGGACCATTTTCACGTGTTTCCGATGTTCAGATTCCGATGAAGAATAAACGAGGATGTCGTCAATGTAAACAACAACACACACATCTATGAGCTCTCTGAGGACATTGTTCATAAAATATTGAAAGGCGGCCGGGGCATTGCAAAGTCCGAAGGGCATGACCTGGTATTCAAATAGCCCATACTTGGTGCGGAAGGCCGTCTTCCATTCTTCACCCTCTTTTACTCGTACCAAGTGGTAAGCTCCTCTAAGATCCAGCTTTGTATATATGCATTCTTTTCTGACTTGGTCCAGGAGTTCAGGGATCAAAGGTAACGGATATCTATTCTTAACGGTGATCTGGTTCAGGGAGCGATAATCTATACAAGTTCTAAGGTCTCCTTCCTTTTTTGGAACGAAGAACAAAGCTGAAGAAGCAGGGGACTTGGAAGGACGAATAAACCCATTTGCCAGGTATTGATCCAGGTATTGTCGAAGGTGAAGGTTCTCAGGCTCGGTGAGGGCATACATTCTACTACAAGGAGGAGTAGATCCAGGTATCAGGTCTATCTGGCAGTCATAAGACCTATGAGGAGGTAGAGAGTTAGCCTGATCCTTCCGGAAAACAACTTGGTATTCTAGGTATTCGGGAGGTAACTGGGGAGTCTCTGAAGAAATTTTTGCCAGTGCAACACCAGGTGGAGGGTGACAAGTAGAGACACATTCTGGAAACTGGACCGTTCTTGCTCGCCAATCGATCAGAGCATTGTGTTTCTCTAACCAAGGTATTCCTAGAATAATCTGAAACTGAGGGGCCTTGATCACATCGAACACGATCTTCTCATGGTGTCCATCTTGACTTACTAGCGTCACCTCTTGAGTGGTATGCGTTACTGGCCCGGAGGCTATCTCCGTACCATCCACCGTAGTAATGACGTCCTTTACAGCCTTGGGACAAAGAGTTAGATTCATCCTCAAAACCATTTCATGATCCACATAATTGCCGATGGCACCGCTGTCGACGTAAGTTTCAATTGCATGTAATCGATCCGGATTATCAGGGCTAATGAGGACCATAGGTATCACGAAATGCGAGGTCACGGAACTGGTTTTCACGCTCGGCAAGAGGACCTCTATTCTTGTCGGGCGAGGTCGTTTCCCTGCTCAGAGTTTGTAACTTTGGTAACTGCAGCTCCTACTGCCTTCTTGGCAGGTTTCACCGGACAGTCTCGAAGAAAGTGCCCTGAGTTTCCGCAATAGAGGCATAATTGCAACTGTTTTCTCCTTTCCCGCTCCTTTTGTGTTAGAGGACCTTTCAGACCCCCTATTTGCATGGATTCCCCAGAGTCTACTCCTTTGGAAGGAGTTGGCGGTTTGGAAAATACTCGAGCATCAAACTTGGAACGATCGGCCTTCCTGTTCTGCAGTCTGTGATCTATTTGAACGACTAAGTCTATATAGTCCGAACAATCTTGTGGGGGATTCACTACTTGGGCTAACACATCTTTGAGCTCTCCACGTAGACCTCTATAAAACAGCGTAATCCTTTTGTCCTCAGGCCATTGAGTTTCCATTATCAGTCTGTTGAAAGACGCAATATAAGCCAAAAGGTCTTGATTACCTTGTCGCAACGAAAGAAGCTCATTGTCCAAGGCCTGCCCCTGTGAATGTCTTGCGAACAGTTTTTCCATACTGAGCTGAAAAGCTTGAAAATCATGGAGGACCGGATCATCTTGATTTACTAGAGGGATCGACCAGTCTGCCGCATTGCCACTAAGGTACGAAAGCTACTTTAGCTTGATCAGTTGGAAAGGCTGTTGGCCGGCATAAGAAATGCAACCGGCACTGATTGATAAATACTGCAAACCTCTTTGGGTCACCAGAAAATCGTTCGGGCGGAGCCAGAGGTACATTCCCAGGTAGGTTGATCTGCACTGGATTCATAGAGGATGTAGAAGGAAGATTTCCCCCAGATGCGGGTAACGGGGTCTGTCCGGCTTGTGACTGTAGCAATTGTCTAGCGAGATCATCTGTTCGCTCCTTGGAAATAATCAGTTCCCTTCTTAGAGCGTTCGTTTCCTGACGGGCTGCATGCACTTCTGCCCTTAGTTCCCCAAGTAACTGGGCTAGCTGGTCGGTATCCGAGGTTTCCATAGCGCCTGGACGGGAGTTTTGTGGTAGGCTTTGCGTTCTGTAACGCTCACCTGATTCCTGTAGAGGCGCCGGTCTTGACTGGGCGTATACCGTATCTTCAAAGGTGATGTGTAACACACGGCTGGCTCTTTGGGCTGGACCTCTGTGCACTGTATGTCTGACTCGAAGGGTAAGATGTCTGCAGATAGAAAATATGGGATTAAGGAACTGGGTTATTGAATGTCTCTCTCTTCTTCCCTTTCTCTTCTCCTGTAGAACCCCAAAGGTTAACGCTCTCACCTTAGGTAAGTGAACGCCGTGCTCTCCATCTGCCTCGGGGCAGGGTGCTGTAACCAGTTTCTTCACTGGATAAGGGGAGCAGGCCCCTTGACTTCAGAGGACTGCTGTCCGTCGTTTACTGCACGAACGGTAAGTTTCGAGTAATTCTAATGTCTTTAAAGTCTTTAGTAATGATGTTTCTTGTTTTGCAGGGTTCCGGCGATGGCGGATGACGGGCTGAAGTGAGTTGAAGATGGAGCCCGTGTGATGAATAGAAGCGCCTGGAAGCACGTAAGTAAGCGCTTGTTGCCTGCTTCACGATGCGCTCTAACTGTCTTTTTATTTTGCAGGTACAAGTTCGGAGCGGCTGCAGGGTGCCGGAATACCCACTGGGTTAGATGTGGAAAGGAGTAATGGCACGTGAGTATTAAAGTCCCCCAATGTCTTTAAACGCACCTTGTTTTGTCTTTCAGATGCGGGATGCAGCGCCGAAGGCCTCCGGAGCGTGCAAAGAGTTGGTAAGCTTTTGTCTTTCAGATGCCGGAATGCAGTGTGAAGACCTCCGGAGCGCACGAAGAGTAGGTAAGCCTTTGTCTTTCAGATGCCGGAATGCAGCGCGAGGCGTTGGTGACAGCCGATGGACCAGGTAAGTGAACAGCTGTCACTGAAGACCGTAATGCTAACCTGTTCTTTCTTGTCTTTATAGGTGTTGCTCAAGACTGGATTCAGGATGGTAAGCCTTTTTCCTTAGGCCCAGGATCAGATGCAGAAGACACGATGAGCGTTCTGCTGCAGAGGATGCAGAATAACGCAAAGCAAGATTCATCCATCGGGTGTGGTTTAAATAGCCTCCTGTAGTGCTTATGTGTCTCCTTCCACAGCCACGCCTAGGTAAGAAAAGAGTTCCTGCTTTCCAGAAGAGTTCCAGTGTTCTGAATCTAGGGAGTGGCTCCTGCCCCACCCAACAGGAAAAGTAGTTCCAAACAGAAGAGGATCAGAGGCTCAACTGGCAGGCAAGTAAGCAGCATGGTCTGCTGCAGGTAAGTCCACCCAAGCATTATGAGCCCGGCGCTTCCAGCGCTGGGACTGGGCATATTTATGAGCCTGGTGCCACTGGCGCCAGGACTGGGTCCAAAAGGTCCCAATTGGGACTGGTTGGCACTCGGAACCTGGGTTATGGATCTGCTTCCAAGGGAGTTGGGAAAACCCTGACCTTTTGGAAGCAGAGATCATGACAATCACCTATCTTACTTCTCTCTCTAAGGCTGGAAGGAAAAAAAAAAGATCTCCTGGTCTCCAATCTTGGCCTGCCCCTCGCCGACACCTATGTCAATGCTTCTTCTAGGCAGACTATTACAGGCATCCTCTTTGTTGTTCCCTCTCCCGACCTATGGACTCCCAACATGGTCTACGTCCTCTCCCCTGCCTCTTTGTCGCCCATTAATGGTGGCACCAGATGGGAAGTACTCTTGGCATGCTTCTCATCCTCTAGGTGGATCATTAATGTCTATCAGAATGGCACTGTCATGATATGATATGATATGGCATGGCCCAGTACTTTCAGCCCAACCTCCTCCTTCTTGATAGGCGTCTTCCGTCTCATCAGCTTCCTCCCTTCTCCTGCCCTCGTCCATCTGCCACCCCTCTTGCCTCTTTACACCACTGACTGGCGTACCACATCCCTGTACCCCTCCTCTCCAGACCTTCAAAGGTGGCAACCAGCTTCACCTAGCTAGCCTCAGCTCTCGTTCTGCTGTTAAACACTCCTCTGACTTTGACCTTCACGTTCCTGCTCTCACTGAGACGCACTTCACTGCCAACTCTGTCACTGCTTCTGACACACTCTTTCCTCCCCCAATGATGCAAGATCCTCTCTAAGCCCAGGCCTAACCGGTCTGGAGGCGGAGTGGCCTTGATCTTCCCTGAATGGGACCCTGCTACTATCATTTCCACTCAGACCTACTCTTCCTTCGAATGCCTTGTCTGCAGGCTTGGTGTCTCTCCAACCCTCTCGTTGACTCTCGCCACCATCTACAGGACACCTGGTCCAGTCTTCTGCTTCATCTGAGTGGTCTGACCTCAGTTCCTCTCTTCTTGCCTCCACCTCTAAGCTTCTACTCCTATTATTCACCTTGACTCTCCTGATTTGGCCAGTGGACTCTTCCGCAGCCTCTGTGACTTTCTTTCCCTCAACATTCATCCCTCTGGTCCAACAGCCAGACATACCTTGGATGGTCTCATCTCAGCAGACATCAACCTCTCCAACCCTCACGCTACACCTGTCTCCTGGTCTGATCATGCTCTCCTGTCCTCCCACCTGGATCTCTTAGGTCCCCTGGCTAAGCCTCTGCCTGCACTGTCAATCTCCTTCTCAGTGCTTTAAGTGGGGTAAGAAATGGGGGGAGGGGCTCATTTGGGGGCGTGGCTTGTGTGATGTAAGACTTTATGGGCGTGGTCTAATGTTGTACATGTAAAAGTGGACTGGCCTACGTAACTAAGTGCATATCGCGACACAGTCTGCCATAACAACCGGCGTGTGATGAGAAGAAGCTTGGATCAGCAGAGGGCAGCTGCGACCAACGTAAGGAAGGGAAAAGGCTGGGGGTCATTGGTGGGCAGCAAGTTTTTCGAGAAGAAAGAGACTGGCTGGGGGTAGCCAGACAGGGTAACATGGGTTGGTGCTGGGAGTGCCCAGTTCCTTCGGAATGCGAGCTTGAATGTTAGCTCCATAACACAATTGCTTCCAATGTTATGGTCTCTTGGCACTCTGGTATCTCCAGGGACTGGTTGGTAGCGAGCAGTGAAAGTTTGCTTTACTGTTGTGTTGATGCTTACAGGTGATAAGCTACCAGACTCTGGGCCTGATTCTGAGGTGCGTGTTATAATGGAAAAGTGCCATGAGACACTTGTCCATGAAGACGTGTATTCTGATGTAATACGAGCGAGAGGTTAATAAACAATCCTGCAAACGGCATAACAACAGCCTTGCCAACCACCTCATATGTAAGGGGCCGGCAAGAACTGTATTCAGAGGCCAGGTCACCCTTCCTGCACCAGCCTAAAGAGACGTTCATTAACAGTACCATGGGAGGTGCCGTTAAATTCAACAGCACACTTTTTCCCATTATGTATGTAGCATTTCTCAGACTGCAACACCACTTTTCTATTTTAATGAAAGTTTAAGAAAACTTTCTTAAATTAGAAAAGTGGCAGTCTTTTGAGAAATTCTTGCTATGCCACTGGAGGCGCATGTTTCCCCCACAAAGAGAGATTTTTGCAACATTTGCTGCTGGAAAGCATGATATTTCTCATCAAATATGTCCACCCACCTTAGGATGATGGTGCTGGAAACTGGAGGAGAGAATGTCAGCTTTCCTTGCTATATTTAGCACAATCTCAGAATCAGGCTCAGAGTGTGCAAGTACGCTTCTAGGTGTTTTTGTGTGTTAGATTGATGTATGTTGTGAGTTTTAGCATTTATGGCTGTATGGGCCCATTGCAAAGATAGATTTGAAACATGCATGTTGTCGTCCATTGGGGGTAGCACAGTGTCTTTATTTCCCTTCCATGTGATCATTGCACTTATTAAGTTTATGTTTAGGAGCATCACAGCAGCGTTTGCGTATCCCTTCATATTTCCACTTTATCACAAATCGCGCTGATGTTGTTAGGGGAGAAACACTGAATATAATACTGTTAATTTTTTACAATTTCTAGTGATGACTGATAAGAGTTTAGAAAAATGTACATGGATACATTACATGTTTGTCAATTCAGACATAAGATCAATGCACAGGGTCAGTAAATGTGGATGTAGTATGTACAAATTGTGTTCTTTCTGCATTTGTGGCTGTTTCTTGCGTTCGCTTTCACCAGTGCTTTACAAGAATAAACTGTAGCCATACAGAATAGCTAACAGGTGAGCCACATGCTTTCTGATTTATTATGTGTTAATGAGGGACATGGTGTTGCCTTTGATTGCATGATGTACCCTCTTAAACAGCCTTGCATGTCAATGGAACTACTACTAGTTACTAGTACTGTGACTTTACTCTTGCGTCCCGTCCCCTTTCCTCCATATTTCAGCGGCGTCCTTCGCTAGGGACTGGAGACGGAACCTTTTTCACCAGAAAAAACCTTCCCCTTTAAATTTAGAGGCGCGCAGGGGCGCAGCCCTGGGAGCATGCGCTCCCCTGACTCCACCCACTGGCGCCATTCCTCAGACCCCTTTTCTGCGTCAACGGGAACGGACCGATTTCATCAGTGCTCCTGGGTTTGGCTTAGGCCATGTAATTCCACGCGCTCTTCCCTGGATACTTCTGTCTTTTTTGTCTTTTGTCAATCAGCTACTCGGTCCTCTGGTGCTACGCTCCTCCCCGGCGAATGTCGACTTCAGCGGTGTCCAGCCTGCAAGGGGCTCTTCCCTACATCATATCCCCACGCTCTTTGCCTCTGCTGCCTTGGCCCCGACCACCGATGCAAGGGTTGTACAGCGTGCAACGCACTTTCTTCACTTGCTCTGAAGAACAGACTAGGTAGGTGGAGGGAGCTCTTCGAGGAGTCGCCTCCAGAGGACTTGAAGGACTTTGTCAGACATAGGTCAAGGCCCAAGGGAGGGCCGCTCTTTTTCAGAGCACCCCGCAGGGGCTACTTGTTTCCAAGAAAACACCCTGACGGGAGGAACCTCTCAGGTTCTCACACCAGCAGCGGTACCGAGGCTAATAAACCAATCTTCTTACTTCTCAGATCACTCTCTCTATGACTCTTGCTTCACATCTGCCAAGCGCTCCTACTATTCTAACCTCCTCCACTCACAAGCTTCTCACCCTCGCCGTATCTTCCAGACCCTCTCTCGCCTTCTTTCCCCTCCTACATCTGACCCTTCCACGAACTCTCCCCTCTCTCCCTCTGACTTTGCCAACTTCTTCTCATCCAAAATTCTCTCTCTTCGCCAAAACATCCTCTCCTCTCCTTCCTTCTCCCCTCCTTCCGTCTCCTCCTCTTCTATCTCTGCTAACTTGTCCACCTTCTCCTATCACCCCAGCCTGCGTCTCCCGTCTCCTGTCCAAAACTCACCCTACCGTTGCCCCCTCTGATCCCATCCGCACCTCCCTCATCCCCAAAGTCTACCCTCTCCTCATCCCCTACCTAACCATCTTCTTTAACATCTGTCTCTCCTCTGCTACCTTTCCTTCAGCTTTCAAACATGCTACCATCATCCCTATCCTGAAGAAACCTTCTGCTAGCTCTCTTCTTAACTGCAACTTCAGACAAATCTCCCTTCTCCCCTTCATCTCAAAGCACCTCGAGCGCCTAGCCTACTCTCAACTCTCAGCTTTCATCTCCTCTCACTCCCTCCTCCCCACCTCTCAGTCTGGCTTCTGCCCTAAACACTCCACTGAGACTGCTCTCACTTACGTACTCCATTCTCTACTCACTGCTCGTTACGCTAAGCAATCCTCAATTCGCATCCTCCTTGACCTCTCTGCAGCCTTTTTACCGTAGATCACCCCTTACTTCTCAGCACTCTGTCCTCCTTCGGCTTCAAAGGCTCTGTCCTCTCCTGGCTCTCCTCTCACCTCTCCAACTGATCCTTTACTGTCTCCTAGGGCGGCCGCACCTACTCCAACTTTCCCCTGAACTATGGCGTTCCCCAGGGATCTGTGCTTGGACCTTTTCTTTTCTGTCTCTATACCTCCCTTCTCGCCCCATCATCTCTTCTTTCAGCATCTCCCACCACTTCTACGCTGATGACACCCAACTCTTTCTCTCCTTCCTATTTTCTTTCCCTCAACACTGACAAATCTGAAGTGCTTTTCTTCCCTCCTAACACTCTCTCCCCTTCCCCCCCCCTCCTTTTATCCACTTTCCCCCGTCCAATCTCCCCATCTCGACCCACGCCCGCAATCTTGGCCTCCATATTGACACCTCTCTCTCCTTCTCCAACCACATCTCTCTAACCTCTCCTGCCTGTCAGCACCACCTCTTCAACATCCGCAAGATCCGCTCCTCTCTCACCTTCCTCGCTTCTAAACTCCTAATCACCTGCCTTATTTTCTCCCACCTCTTCTACGGCTGCTCTCTTCTCTTTGGACTCCCTGTCTCTCACCTGGCTCCCCTAAAATCCATCTACCACACCTCTATCCTTACTCTGTCTTCTTGGCCCTCGAGACTCTATTTCTACCCCATTTTCTCAACTTGGCTGGCTTTCCTTACTCTCACAATTGAAATTTAAATTCCTTTGTCTTGTCTACAAATCTCTCCATGACCTCGCCTTCCCCTATCTTTCTTCCCTCCTCTCATATTACTCTCCCTCCCGCTCTCTCCGCTCAGCCTATCTCTACCTTCTCACTGTACCACTAGCCCCTTGTGCCTCCTCACGCTTTCGCTCCTTCCAACTCTTGGCCCCTCTCCACTGGAACTCCCTACCTCTCTATCGGCTCCACCCCCACCTACTCATCCTTCCGCTCCTCCCTGAAAGCCCTTCTTCTCCACTCCCCCCCTGACTCTCCTTCCCTACCTCTCCTGCCCCAAACGCCATGCCCCCCTTCCCTTCCCCTCCCTCCTCCCGCTGACCTCAAATTGGATACTGAAACCGCCAGGGGGCGTAGGAGGTCACCTGGGGGCTCCCCTTCTCCTCCCTCCTTCCCCCTTCCTCCCACTCCCGCCGACCTCAAATCAAACATTGAAACACCCTTCACCTACCTCCTCTCCCCTTCCCCCTACCCCTCCTCCCCTCTTTTTGAGTAAATTGTTCTACATACTGTCCCACTGGCTTGTCTCATGTTTGTAAATATGCTTCTTTGATTAATGTACCTTGTTGCTATACTGTAAAGCACTTTGGAGTAAAGCGCTATATAAACTCAATAAACATAAACATAATTCATCTACCGGCCATCAGGCTGAGGGGTCTGTAGATCCTTCTGCAAACTGTGCTGAGGGACTGCAAGGTTATTTTACCGGGTGTGCACCCGAGGGGCTACGCCATTGTACCGGCAACATGTCCGAGGGGGCATCTGCATTCAGCACTATTGGCGGTACTGCTGAGGGTGACACTCCTACCAGGCTTCGGCCTGAGGTGCAGGTTCGGCCTCATGCTCCAACGCCAAGAGTCGTGGAGGAGGCTGGGCCCAGTGAGTCAAGCACCACGACTTTGGCACGTGGCATGCAGCTCGACAAGTTGGCCGCCGCACCTGACAAGATGGCCGCTCATCCAATACCACCTCGAGGAACGGAGTAGGTGGGAGAACGAGTGACAAGGTGGGACTGGTGTCAACCAAGTACATGGCCTACAGTTTATCGATCTGCATCGCAGGGCAGGTTTACCCCACAACCAGCTAGACAGAGTACGCACCGGCCCCAGCAACCACCCGCTATCCCGTCAATATCACCTGCCACCCCACCGGCCTGCGAGGACAGGTTCTTTGAAAAGTTCCTCACGCTCATGAGATCACCTCAGATGGGGTCCATCCTTAGGGATGTGATCAGGGACATGCTTCCTCCGGCCTGTCTGCCTAAGCCAATAGTCATTCCTCCTATGGCTCCTGCGCCGCAGGCCCCAGTGCAGTGCCTGCTGTCCACTCCGGCTTCTTCGATTCCGGCTCCCCTGCCGCCCACAGTTCAGGTGGTTCCGTACCAGCCCCCGCTGCAGCTGCTGGCTCTGGTTTCCACACCTCAGCCCTCGGCGCCACCACTCCTCCACCCGCTCCGGATCAGCCGGACCCGCTGGAGGACACAGACGAGGAAGAAGACCTCGACACACCATCATCAGCCAAGGCCTTCCACAAACGACTTAAAGGTCTGGCAGAGTAGTTGGGCCTTCCTCAACCCGAAGTCGAACAACCGGAGGTGGGGGTACTGGCCGAGGTCCTCACTCTGCGCCCCACGGCTTGAACAGGGATCCCGATGCAGAAAGATGTTGTCGCCTTGGCCAAGAAGAGGTGGCTCAAACCCCACTCGGCCCAACCTGTCAGTCGACGCCTGGACGCCAAGTATAGGCAAATGGAGGGGGATCCACTCTTGCTGTCGGCCCACCCTCAACCGCACTCTTCAGTGATTGCTGTGGCGTCACTCTACTCAAAGCCTCAGTCGTCCTCGTCCAACTCGTCCTCAGCACTGCTAGGCAAGAAGGAGAAGATCTTGGAGGCGTACCGGAAGAAACTTTATTCCAACACTTCGCTGCATCTTTGTCAATCCAATGCGGATCCCTTGCTGGCAGCCATTAACCAGAGGCTTTGGCGGGAAATAGCCAACTTCCTTTCAGAGCTTCCGGTGCAGAGCCAATCACGATTCTCAGGGCACAACTGGCAGAATCGAAATGGTGGCGCAAGACATCATAGAGTCCACTGTGGCGCATATTAACACCTTTGGCTGGGCCATATGCATCGCCACAGACATGAAAAGGACTGCCTGGCTTCGGGCTACTAAGTTCACCCCAGACGTCCAGGAATGCATATTGGACCTTCTATTCGAGGGTGGCAACCTTTTTCACTCCACCACCGATGAGGAGCTAGATAAAAAGGAAAACAGTTCGCAAATTGCTAAGTCTTTATCTACCCTTACGAAGGCCACGCCAAAGGCGTACACCCAGTAACATCAACGCTCCGACAAGGGCCGGACGTTCGGAGGGTTCTGCGGCTTCCAAGAATGGAGGTCCAGGCAGCCCGACCGCTCGCCGAGTCAACACTGGGGCAAACAGAAAAAGGGGGGAGGAGTAAGGGCTTTTTTCAGTCCCCTTCCTCTGCAACAGCCTCAGAGGGAAAGAAGGCATGACGCGTTCCTTCGGGTCCACGTGTATCCGGTTGGGGGCAGGCTTGCCCTTCACGTACAGTGTTGGCGTCAGTGTTGGTGTCAGAAGTTTGCGGACCCCTGGATCCTCTCTGTAGTATCCACGGGGTACCGCCTACCGATCCCTTCCTCTCCTCTCTCCTCCCTCCTCCCTCCCACAGATTGGGACAGCAACTCTCTTGGCGGAAATTCGCTCGATCGTCAAAAGTCAGGCAGTGAAAGAAGTCCCAGCCTAATCCTGGATTTTCGCCATTTATAAAAGAAGAACCAGGCTGGCCTGAGAGTTGTGCTGGACCTCTCCACCCTCTTCAAAAATTCAACATGGTTACGCCAGAGCTTATAGCTTATAGCGGAGACAATATGCAAGGGAGACTGGATGTGCTCCCTGGATCTAAAGGACGCTTATCTGCACTTCCCGATTTGGCAGCCGCATCGTTCCTTTCTGCGATTCAGGATCATGGGCTGCCATTTCCAATACAAGGTGCTACCCTTCGGCCTCAACTCGGCCCCCCAGGGTGTTTACCAGATTCATGAATGCAGTGCCAGCCCTCCTCACGGCCACCACGTCTACCTGTACCTGGACAACTGGTTCATCAGGGCGAGATCTCCGGAGGCGGTTCACCACACGTCCTCCGCCCTTATTATTACACTCCACAAACTGGGATTTTCGCTCAACCTCAAGAAGTCTCAGCTGCAGCCTATGCAGGGGCTGTCCTTCCTGGGCCTCATCTGGGACACTACCTCAGAGAGAGTGTTCCCCTCGGAGGACAAGATCACAGCCATCAAGAGGGCCACTACTCACTTCCACACCCGAGAAGTGACATCGGCCTGGTGGTACCAACATATACTGGGTATCATGGCAGCGGTCCTACTGGCCGTACCCCACACGAGACTCAAGATGAGGAGATTACAGCTGCACTTTGCAGCCTCATGGAATCAGGAAAGGAGCGCCCAAGCGGAGCTTGTCAATATTCCTCGTTCTCTCCACAAGGACCTCACAGGGTAGTCCGGGTACAGCAATCTGCGGACGGGCAAGCACTTCCGGCAGCCAGCTCCACAGGTCACCATCAGTATGGACTCCTCCCTGGAGGGCTGAGGGCCACTCTGGACAACCACAACGTCCATGGAGTCTGGACCTGGCAGGAGCAGGAGTCTCATATCAACTCGCTGGAGCTGAAAGCCATCTAGCTAGCTCTCAAGGCTTTCCTTCCGCTCATTGGGGGCAAGGTTGTCATTAGCCAGACCGACAACTCCATCAGCATGTCCTATGTCAACAAGCATGGGGGAACCAGGTCCCCTCCACTGTGCAGCCTAACGGTCAGCATGTGGTAATGGGCCCTGGAGAATGACATCTACCTCACGGCCATCCACCTGCCGGGGGAATCCAACTTGGAGGCGGACAAGCTCAGCATACTGGGATCGGACAATTACGAGTGGCAATTGAACAATCAGATGCTGCTGAAGATCTTCACCAGATGGGGGCATCCTCAAGTGAATCTCTTTGCCTCCTGGGACAACAGGAAGTGCCAGCAGTTAACGTCCTGGCAGGGGCAGGGCCCCGGCTCCCTGGACGATGCATTCCAGATCCAGTGGCACGGCATGACAGCGTATATATTCCCTCCCACACCCCTGGTCCATAGGGTGATTTGCAAGATGAAGGAATCTTGTCACCTCAGCATCATTCTGATAGCTCCGTGGTGGCCAGCGAGACCGTGGTTCTCGGATCTGCTCAGCCTCTCGGACAGACCACCCATTCACCTGCCGATTGGCCCAGCTCATCTTCTGGCGCAGCAGGGGGGCAGGGTTATCCATCCCTCCTCATAGAAATAGGCCCATGCAGCGTGGTTCCTGAGCAAGTCACGCTGAAACACCTAGCCTATCACAGGATAACCTTGAGATTATTCAGGGCTCTAGGAGCAAGGCTTCTCCTATTCCAACCCGATAGTCAGGAGACATTTGGCGGGCCTCTTTAGGCTCTACCCACCCATCAAAAGACCACAATCCGTGTGGGACCTCAATGTCGTGTTGGGCGCCTTGGCGCACAAGCCCTTCGAGCCAATAGCGTCCGCGGACATCAGGCTGGGCACCATTAAGACAGCTTTGTTGGTGGGCTTCGCCTCTGCTTTCAGTCAGTGAGAGCTAGGCTCTGTGGCCTCAGAACCCTATACGACCTTTCACAAGGATAAGGTGGTCCTGCGGACACACCCCGCGTTCCTCACTAGTGTACCCTCCTCTTTCCATCTAAACGAGGAAATAGTCTTACCTACTTTTTTGCTGACCCTTATGACGAGGCTCAGAGGGTCTTGCACTGTCTGGATGTCAGACGTGCTCTGAAATTCTATCTGGACAGGACAAAGGGCTTCCGCAAGTCGGATGCACTGTTTGTCACCTTCGGGGGGGTCAAGACCCGGGTATCAGGCATCCAAGGCCTCTATAGCACAGAGGATGGTTTCGGCCATCAAGGAGGCCTACGAGGGGCAGCACAGACCACTACCAGCTAACATGCACGCACACGCTGTCAGAGGCAAGGCCACAGCCATTTCATTCCAACAGCAGGTTCTGTGGCAGGTCATCAGCAAGGCAGCCACCAGGGCCACTCCTTCGGCTTTCTGTAAGCATTACTGTTTGGACGCGGCTTTCGGACAGACGGTTCTAAGGAATCAGTTTGCTTAAGGAGGGTCTCCTCTCCACCCTAGGCTACATTAAGTTGTAATCGCCCATGCAGTATGGAGGAAAGGTGATGGGACGTAAGAGTAATTAATAGTTACTCAGTGTAGTGACTAACATACTCTTAGTCCCCATTCCTCCATACGTCCCACCACCCCCCCCCCCTAACAATACTGGTGTCATTAGGCAATGTTAAATCTTATTGACGTGTCAATGGGGACTGAGTAGTGGCGCCGGTGGACAGAATCAGGGGAGTGCATGTTCCCAGGGCTGCGCCCCTCTAAATTTAAAGGGGAGGAAGGTTTTTTCTGGTGAAAAAGGTTCCATCTCCCGTCCCTAGTGAGGGACGCCCCTGCAGTATGGAGGAAAGGGGACTATGGACTAAGAGTACGTTAGTCACCATGGTGAGTAACTATTAATGTATTAAATATTGTTTAAGTATCTAGTGCATTTTAGAACCTGCATCTCATCCTGATTCTTCAAAGACATAGATCGGATGAGTGGGTATTGATATATGATTTCACTGTCTGTGAGTATTCAAAGTTTTCACTTCTCTCATAATTTTTTTTGTGTTTGAGCCTAAATATACAAAGCTGCTTCTCTGTGGAAAAAATCTTTTTTTCCTCCTCTGCCACTAGGTTGACTGTTGTACTGTGGTTCCTCATGTCCTCAGCACTTCTGCCCAGTTGATGAACTATCAGATTGCCGATTCTCGTTGTGCTTGATATGTGCTACCTTATCATTACAGGCCAGAGATCAGCTGGTCAGTCAAATTAGTAACTGTGCTTAAGAGTTCTCTTGCTGGCCTTCTTTTAACAATCTGTAACCCACTTACCTCTTTCAGATGGCCAAGGCCTTTGTTTCAAGCAACGCCCTTCCTAGCGACCAGTCTGCTGGTTTTGGTGCAGCATCATCAGGATTTGGATTTGGAACATACAGCTTTGAAAAGCCTCAGGTCATTGAAGTTTTTCTGTTTAGTTTTCTAAGTTACTAGTGCAGATGTGTGGGAGTTTAGGCTGTCACTCTAGAGGACGTAAGCAATGTTCCAGGCATTACACCTGAAAGCATGTGGTATAATCAAAAGTTTTCTAAATGTTTTGTCCTTGTTTAATTACAAATATCTCTCACCACTTCTTACACATTTATTGTTTTCTTGCATCTTGAATTCATTGATTGCGTATTGTTATTGCATTTTGTTACAATCCGTTGCTGCTTCTTTTTTGCCTCTTTAATTCATAGGCCTCCCTAGCTCCCTTGGTTACAATAACTAAATCTAAATTAATTCCTAATCTAAGACACCCCGCCCAGGCTCCAGTCAGTCTGTAAGCACTGGAAGTGGGGGAGGAGTCCAAAACTTCTCCATCCTTTGTCTTATGCCTTGCATCAACTGGGACACATCTCAGTGGGGGCTGGCTGTCCTGATTGGACAACCAGATGCCCCTTTCTTGTAAAATGAGGTCCAGCACTCTTGTGAGGGGACTTTTCGGATTCGATTTGTGTCTCTGGAGATACACCAAGATGCCCACAGAGTTTCAGCGAGATTCGGAATTCGGAAGACTGTGCACCGCACAGTGGCTGCAGGACTCAGGGTATTGGGGCATTGCAAGAACGCAATGTTGCAACAACACGTGGGATGGCTCAAAATGCAGGTCTTCTTGAGTCTTGTGGGTCTCACCAGGCTCTGGGTTTGGGTCGTCGTTTTCGATTGGAAGGAAGGGCTGCAGCAGGCTCTGGTTGCACAGCAGGCTCTCCGGTCGCTGGAAATCGTCTCTGCCACTTTTCCTTCGTTATTCTCTTCGGTTTTCTGTTCAAGTGGTCGACATGACTTCAGCTTCCAGGTTTCCAGTTTTTATCGGAACTACAGCACAACCTCTGCATTCTCTCCTCGCATTTTACAAGAAAGGGGCATCTGGTTGTCCAATCAGGACAGTCAGTCCCCTACTGGGATTTGTCCCAGTTGAAGTAAGGCTTAAGACAAAGGATGGGGAAGTTTTGGAATCCTCCCCCACTTCCTGTGCTTACAGACTGACTGGAGCCTGGGCAGGGTGCCCTGGGGACTCCCGCCAAAGACAAAACTCACACAAAGGAATTTCCCACCCTGGATGTCAAGGGAAGAAACAAGAAATGACAAGAAACACAAAAATGGCAGAAAAAGAAGAAGGGGGGCATTTTGGTAAAATGAGCACCCTTAGGTGCCTTTACTGCTGCTGTGTGATCACAGCCTGCGGTATAGGTCACCAAATTAGTAAAAGGTATCACTGCCACCAGCCATTAAAGGTAAGCTTGTCACTTTAACAGAATTGTTACAGTTTTAGTGTGAAAGGGGATACATTGTATGTCCCCAGCACTCCAATTAAGGTGGGTTGTGCCGGTTTCACCTAACAAAATGTAGAAGGGATCCAAAGACCCTTGCTATCCTTGGGAACTGTAGTTCACTCAAGGTTAGCACAAGAAAGTAAAATGGGGAGCCCCTAGGGCAACCCAGCAACAACAGGCACTTATTGCCAATAAGTTGTTAAACATGATAACTTTAAAAAAACACTATGGAGAGTCTGAAAAATGACACCCATAAAAAGAGTTAAAGATTAGGTGAGGGTGGAAAAAGTTTCCCACTCACTGAGGTATTAATGAAAAATATCCCACTAGAAAAGCAAACAGTTCTGGGGTTGAACCAGGAAAGGAAGATTTACCAGCTCTGTGGAAATCTTACCTAACAATAACCCAGTTCAATTTGTGTCCTGTATGGCTGCATGTGTGTTTTTAAAAAAAAAAACATTTTTTGCCATTTAAATAAATACAGAAATATACTAGTTGCAAATGATCTGTTTATATGGCAATTAATAAATTTGGATAGATACAGAATAAGTGGCCCAAAAGTTAATATGGATAAATACAGACGAAATGCCTGAAAAATAAATATTGTAAAACTCAGAGCCTTTGTTATAATTTCTTGAAAATGAATAGAAACAAAGATTTAAGAAAAGAAAACATGGCGAGACCCTGTGCCCCATCATGCACCTGTGCAAGGATAAGTTCAAGATGTCATGCGGCGCCCTTGAGGGCCTTAGCAAAGGTGGAGATTCCAGCCACAAGTGAGCCGGTCCTTTCATCAGAGGATGTGATTTAGTCCCTACTCAACAAGGCCGCCATCTGTATATCTACGCACCTTTCCTGAGGAACGGTCCGTTGTATCCGTCACTTCCTTTCCAGAACTCAGTGCTGTGTGTATTTGCAGTTTTCCCTAGCCTCTTGGTCTAAGCTTTCCCTCAGGTCTCGTCCGGCTTTCTTTCCGTGCTTTTCTTTCGCGTTACCCTCTTTTTTCGCTGCCTGTGCCTGCCTTCATCAGCGCTCTGCGTTTCTCACAGAGCTCTCTTTTGTCAACTCTTCGCTGCCACTCCTACGCGGGTGTGCATCGTGTATTCTTCCGTATGTTGCCAGCAGTATCATTCATCTTAGAGTCTTAGAGCTTATTCCACCCCAGCCTTTTAACGGGGGTTCTGACTGTACTTACCTTACTTGCTTCTTGCTATCCTGCTATTTCAGCAAACCTTCGCTCTCCCTCTTACCTGCTTTAGTGTCTATCTCTTACTACCTCCTGTCTGCCTCTGCTCACTTTGGGCCCGTCCTTGGTGTTCACCCTTGCTCTGCGGGCAATATAGGTTGCTGTACCATCCTACATACTCCTTTTTGCCAGCTGTTCTGGAACCTTTCTGTATTCCTTAAAACTCTGGATTTTGCAAACCTCCAGTACCACCCGGGACACAGTGGGTATATTCCTACTACTGTATTCCTGTGTGTCTTCATTCAGCACTCGGATCAGGCTGTGCTTCCTGTCTTTCTGGAACTTTGTCAGTTCATACATTCTGGACTTTTTAGCACGCCATACCCAGTGAAGTCCTTTCCTAGACAACAGAAAGGGACTTTCTATTACCAGTGACATACTCCTAAATTAATACAGTTCAACCATCCGGAGGATCCTTGGTGCCGTAACTATATCATCCATCCAGGGTTTTTTGATGCCCACTGGCTTTTTCCCTGGGTTAGGGGCTGGCTCCTTGGGGTTCCCCTTGATTTGGGGTTTGCACCAGTCAAGGTGGCCTCCAAGGAGCCCGACCCTATTTGCATGACAAGAAATAGAAGAAATCCAAGGAGAAGAAGACTAAGGAATCAAAGCGGGCAAGAAAGAAGAAACAGTCAGCGAGCTGGAACAGCTCCTCAGATGAACAAGGTGAGGAGGAGGCTTCACCAGATTATGGCAGCATAGAATGCCCAGTTGAAGCTATGGCCTCCTTGGAGCAGTACAAAGAGTTGGTGGCAGCATTACAATGATTGACGGTCGCGGTGCAGTGCCAACGATCCAAAAGTGTTGCCCTCTGCCAACAGGTAGCTGCACGTGAAGAGGGCAGAGGCGATCTTTCCCCGTTGGCCCTACCCTTCAAAAAGTAAGATGGAAGTCCTAGATTGCTAAAAGAATTCCTGGAAGCCTGTCTAGTTTACTACACCTTCAGGCCACAGGCATATGAGACTGACAGAGCCAGAGTGGGGTTCCTTGTGTCCAACTTAGTGGGCAATGCCTTGGCTTGGGCTACTCCACTGGTTACCAATAATGACCCAGTGCTCAATGATTTCACTCTATTCGTCCAACTGTTCAAAGCTAGGTTTGACAGGCAAGAGGTCCTCTACTCGTCATACGAAGCCATATTGGACGTTCTTAAGGGTGCTGCGGACATACAATCCTATGTGTCTTGTTTCCAAAAGCTTGCTGTCAATGCGTAATGGCCAGTCTCAGCCCAACAGACTATTCAGACATGGCCTTCATGATGACATTAAGGATAAGTTGGCTTGCGTTGCTAATCCATCATCTTTCCAAGAGCTTGTCACTTTGGCTATCCAGATCGAGTACTGCAACTTAGAGCGACGACAGGAACGAAGACGGAACAGAACATACCCTCCCTTGAGTACTCTCCCACCTTCCCCAAAGGAAGGGACATCTCTGGAAGAACCGATGAAGATCAGAACCACTAGAGGACCCTTGACGCAGGAGGAACGAAAGAGGCGTCGAGACTTGGGGTTTTGTATGTACCGTGGGTCATCCAAGCACATACTTAGGAATTGCCCAGAGGTACCACCCAGGCGTAAGGGAAACTCTTCCCCCTGATCTTATGCAGGGGAGATTTCAGGGGAAGCAGAGGCAATCCTTGCAACCATAGCCAAACAGTAGAAGAGACAGAAGACACCAGGTTGATGGTATTCAGTGTACTCTTACAGTCTTCTTCTGTGGATTCCATGCAAGTCCTGACTATGCTGGACTGCGGTGCAGCAGGCAACTTCGTTGATATAGCCTGGGCCAAAGAACACAACCTACCATTACAAGTCAAACAAAGACCCATTCCTGTGGAAGGAGTGGATGCGACTCCACTGTCTTCCGGACCCATCATTATGGAGACTAGACCCATACGAGTGTTGTTAGGAGGACATCAAGAAACCTTGGTGTTCGTCATAATCAGAGCAGCCCATTTCCCAGTTATTCTGGGGATTCTGTGGCTGGCAGACACAATCCCAACATCGATTGGACATCAAACACCTTGAGCTTCGACTCTTCCTATTGCCATCAATATTGCCTGCAGTTGTCAGACCAGGAGGCCCGGACAGGGAAGGCTGTTTCCCTATCTAAGTTAACCGTCTCTTCGGTGTCACTTCATTACCAAGACTTTGCTGAGGTTTTTGAGGATAAACTACCCAGATTGCTGCCCCCACACCGGCCAGAGGACTGTGCGAGTGACCGGGTTCCCAACACAACTATGCTCTTTGTTCGCATGTACCCCCTTTCTCTACCCGAACGCCAGGCCCCAAAGGACTATTTAGAGGCCAGTATGCAAAACGGACTCATCAAGGAATCTAAGTCGTCTGGAGGTGCATCTCTTTTCTTTATACCTAAGAAAGACACGTCAGAACTACGGCCCTGTATCAATTATCGCCGTTTAAACCGTATAACCATCTGCAATCGTTACCCAATGCCACTGATAAGAGATGTCCTAGAAGAGTGCAAGGGTCCACCGTTTTCACGAAGCTGGATCTCAGAGGGGCCTACCACCTGCTGGGGATCAAAAAGGGTGATGAGTGGAAAACGGCCTTTAGGACACCGTTGGGGCTGTATGAATATTGTGTGATGCCGTTTGATTTGGTAAACGCCCCTGCGGTATTCCAGCGGTTTGTTGGCAAAATCTTCTCAGACCTCTTATACCTCTCAATGGTGGTGTATTTGGACGACATTCTGGTGTTCTCCTCCACCTTGTCGGAACATCGTAGACAAGTCTGAGAAGTACTCCACCTCCTACAAGCCAATCAATTGTTCGTAAAGCTTGAAAAGTGCCAGTTCGGCCTCCTATTTAGGTTACGTCCTGTCTAAGGAAGGCATCCGCATGGATCCAGGAAAGGTGAAGGCCATTTTGCAATGGCAGGAGCCCCAGAACGTAAACGAAGTACAGAGGGTTTTGGCGTTGGCAAATTTTTACAGGCGCTTTATCCCGAAGTTCTCCGACATTGTCCTTCCCATTACTGCTCTGTTAAAGAAGGGGGTGAAGTTTGTAATGAACCAGCCCACACAGGATGCATTCCAACAGCTCAAGGCACTTTTTACCTAAGCACCAGTGTTAATCCAACCTGACCAGAACCGACAATTCATAATGGAGACTGATTAATCTGGGGGTGCGTTAGGAGCAGTTCTCCTCCAGAAGTCAACAGATGACTTAGAGCATCCTGTGGTGTATTACTCTAACCTCCAGTGAGTGCAACTAATCAGTCCTCGAGAAGGAGCTGCTGGCCATAAAGTAGGCTTGCGGAGAGTGGAGGTTTCTACTCCAAGGTGCTACTCATCAGTTCCTGGTCTGCACGGACCATAGGAATCGGCGTGTTCTCCAGCAGATGGAGTGCACAAATTCCGGTCATATAACATACATACCTGGTTCTGAAAACGTTTTGGCTGATGCCTTATCCAAAAGCCTTGGTGAAGACACAGGAATCTTCCAAGGACGAAAGAGGCTCCTTTCGGACAAGAGGTTTATAGCCGTGCTTTTGATCTTTGTCCACAAACTTCAAGAATAAAACCACAGGGGAACACTTAACAGTGATCTTAGACAGCAGTGCATCACGAAGGACCGACTGTATTATCACGATTTAGCTCTATACCTTCCTAGGGAATCTCTTCAGGCACAGGTCATTTCATGGTGTCACAATGTATCCCTGGCAGGTCACAAGAGACAGAAGAACACCCAGGAACTTGTGTCCCGACATTTTTGGTGGCTGTCCTTAAAGAAGGACATCCAACAATACGTGGCATCATATCCAGCATGTGCAGCTAATAAGTCTGCTACAGGTAAACCTGTAGGTCTCCTCCAACAAGATGCCTTACCGTCCCGTCCTTGGGAACACATTGCTATGGATTTTATAGTAGACTTCCCTCCTTCCCGAGGCATGAGGGCCATAATGGTTACGGTGGACACGCACAGTTAACTGGCACATTTCTCTGCTCTCCCAAGTCTACCGTCAGCTGCAGAGACTGCATCTGTCTTTCTTAGCGACGTCATCAGATTACATGGAATACCCAAGGCTCTGGTGTCCGACAGAGGAACCAAATTTACTTCCAAATTCTGGTCTTCTCTCTGTGACTAGTTGGGCGTACATAGAGCACTCTCGTCTGGGTCTCACCCTCAGAGCAATGGTAGACAGAGTGTCTCAACGCTAGCCTGGAGCAATATCTCCGGTGTTTTTGCAACAGAGAGCAAGACGACTGGGCAGACTTTCTTCCTTAGGTGGAATTTGCCTATAATAACACGATGCACACTGCCATCAAGATGAGCCCGTTCTACTGTACTTACGGGTACTATCCTCAACATCTTCCATGGACAGAATTCTCGTCCACAAGATCACCTTCGATCGACAGCCTCCTTACAGACCTGAAGAGGATACAGAAGGAAGCAGTAGAGTCATTGGAAGCAAGCCGGAAAGGGTACAAGAGGTGGGCCGACCTGAAGAGGAAACAAAACCCAGAATGGCAGCCTGGTACACAGGTGTGGTTGTCTACGAAGTTCCTTCCCCGATGGATCCATACTGGGTCGTTTGCTCCCAAGTTCATCAGGCCTTTTTCCCATCCTCTCCAGGATCAACCCTCTGGCCTTCAAGATGCAACTACCAAAGAATCTGCAAAGGGTATATCCTGTCTTTCATTCCTCATTGCTCAAGGAGCACAAGAACAATCCCTTCAAACGAAAGACACGCAAGCTCCATGTATCCATTCCACAAGAACCCAAACAATATGAGGCCTCTCATTTGGTGGATTCCAGGTACAGAAAAGGTACACTGCAGTATTTGGTGCACTGGAAAGGGTACTCTGTTGCGGAGAGGACCTGGGAACCCAAATGTCACATCCATGCACCCAGGTTGGGTGAACGCTTCCACAGACTTCATCCGATCAAGCCAGGGTGAGCCTCAATAGGGAGGGGTCATGCTGCGCCCTTGGGGCTTTGGCAAAGGTGGAGATTCCAGCCACGAGTGAACCGTTCCTTCCAGTAGAGGACGCGGTCTAGTCCTCACTCAACATGGCCACCGTCTGTATACCTACGCACCATTCCAGAGGAAAGGTGCGTTGTATCCATCACTTCCTCTCTGGAACTTGCTGCTGTGTGTATTCACAGTTTTCCCTAGCCTTATGGTCTAAGCTTTCCTTCCGGTCTCGTCTGGCTTTCTTTCCGTGCTTTTCTTTCTCGTTACTCTGTTTTCGCCGCCTGTGCCTTCCTTCTTCAGCGCTCTGCGGATCTCCCGGGAGCTCTCTTTTGTCTACTCTTCGATTCAGCTCCTTCGCGGGTGTGCATCCTGTATTTTTCCATCTGTTGGCAGCAGGATCATTTCTCTTAGAGCTTATTCCATCCCAGCGTTTTAACAGGGGTTCTGACTGTACTTACCTTACTTGCTTCTCGCTATGTCGCTATTTCAGCGAAGTTTCGCTCTCCCTCTTACCTGCTTTAGCATCTATCTCTTGCTACCTCATGTCTGCCTCTAGTCACTTTGGACCCGTTCTGGGTATCTCACCTATTCAGCGAACCTTCGCTCTCCCTCTTACCTACTTTAGCATCTTTCTCTTACTACCTCATGTCTGCTTCTACTCACTTTGGGCCCGTCCTCGGTATTCATCCTTGCTCTGCGAGCAATCTAGGTTGCTGTAACATCCTACGTATTACTTTTTGGCAGCTCTTCTGGAACCCTTCAGTTTTCCTTAAAACTCCAGATTTTGCAAACCTCTGGTACCACTCGCGACATAGTGGGTATATTCCTACTACTGCATTCCTGTGTCTCTTCATTCAGCACTCGGATCAGACTGTGCTTCTCGTCTTTCTGGAACTTTGTCAGTTCATACATTCTGGACTTTTTAGCACGATATACCCAGTGAAGTTCTTTCCCGTACAACAGAAGGGGACTTCCTATTACCAGTGACATTCTATATTTACTCCTAAGTTAATACAGTTCAACCATCTGAACGATCCTTGGTGCTGTGACTGTATCATCCATCCAGGATTTTTTGGTGCCCACTGGCTTTTTCCCTGGGTTAGGGGCTGGCTCCTTGGGGTTTCCTGTGATTTGGGGTTTGCACCAGTTAAGGTGGCCTCTGAGGGAGCCCAACCCTATTTGCACGTAAAGAAAGAGAAGAAATCCAAGGAGAAGAAGACTAAGGAATCCAGGCGGCCCAGAAAGAAGAAACAGTCAGAGACCCTGAACAGCTCCTCAGATGAACAAGGTGAGGAGGAGGCTTGGGAGGGTACACCAGTTTGACAGATGGTTACCTTGGCCCAGATCCTCCAAACCCTGGAACTGCAGCGCTGGTTGGTGTTAATGAACCTCAAGGATGCCTACTTCCATGTGCCGATTCCTCCCAGATACAGGAAGTAGTTGAGCTTGGAAATTAATCTAAGTGATCCGGCCACGGCTGAATTTACCGCGGCCGGAACGTTTGCATGAGAAAGGTGCAAACTACCAAAAGTTTGCACCTTTCTCATGCGAACAGACATACATACTCTCACACATACACACGCACACACAATACACCCACAACACACCCCCGCCCACACCCTCAGCACACCCCCACCCACACCTCCAACATAAACATACCCTACTTACCGTCTTCTTCACGCTGTTTTCCTGCAGCGCCAGTTCCCTTTCACTTCCGTGATCGGGAACTGGCGCTGCAGGGTCCTTTTCTTTTTTTTTTACTGGGGCTGCTGGAGTTTCCCCCCACAACCCCCGCTCACTATACTGTGCAGTATAGTCAGCGGGGTGTTGCGGGGGACACCACCGCAGCCCCCGTTTTTTTTTCTTTTTTTCTTTTTTCACCGGTGTGTTGCGGGGGTGTCCCACACAGTATAGTGAGTGGGGTGTTGCGGGTGACATGACACCCCTGCAGCCCCCACAGTCTTTTTTTTTAATTTACTTACCTCTAATGCTACGACCAAAGGGTCGAACCTTTGGTGGTTCGAACCTTGGTGGTAGCATTTTTCGGACTTTTAGTCCATGCAAACTTTTGGATGCGGTCCGTTCGACCGCATCCTTGGAAATACCCACAATCCGTTTTAAGTTCTGCTGTTTGGTCTCCTCTCAGCACCCAGGGTCATCACCAAATTGCTGGCGTGGTTCTTGCTCATCTCGGGAGCGAAGGAATTCATGTCTTTCCCTACATAAACAATTGGCTCATCTGGGCCGACACCCCAGACAAGATGTCAGCATACTTGTACCGCACATGCAGCCTTTTGCACAGATTCGGCTTCATCCTGAACTTCAATAAGTCCCATGCCTCGCTGTTCCAGTTGCACTGATTCATTGGTGTGGTCTTGGACACCCACCTGGGCATTGCTTTCCCTCCCAAGGGTCAGATGCTAAAATTCCTTCAGTTGGTGCATGACTTCCATTCCCACAGGCTGGTTCTGGCCTCTGCCTTTGTGCTTCTTTTGGTCTTATGACCTCCAGCATCCTGATGGTACTGAAGGCCATGTTGTGCATGAGACTACTTTGATGTCAGTAGTCTCAGTTCAAGGGTGCTATGTCAGACCTGTTGCAGGTCTGGGACAGCATCTGCCTCATCACGGTTTGGCGGTAACCCTTAAATGCGGCGGTAACGCTATCACCGCCACATTTAAGGGCCTGCCAAATCACAGGTTTGGCAGGATTTACCCCCGGCTCAGAGCTCTGGGTAAATCTGCCACGAATTTGCTGATATTGTGTGCTATTACCGTGCGCTAATACCGCTGACGGTAGTAGGGCCGAAAATTCCCCATTTGGCCCAATGGGGAATTTTCGAATGGGCCCAATGGGGAATGGAGAATTAGCGTTCCGCCAAACCCGTGATCAGGCGCTAATAGACTTGGCAGATCGTTACCGCTGGGAGACCGCCCAACTCATGATGAGGCCACATGTCTTGAAATCTTATAAAGTCTACCATGCAAAACAACTTGTTAAGAGGGGCGTTGCTGGATCTGCGGGCGGACAGGCTTGTCCTGGTTGACTCTCTCCCCTCTATGTGAAGCAAAAGCGTGCTGTTTTTTTAAAATACATTTTTATTATTTTCATGTTAAAACATAAAACAAATTCCATTGCTTGACTTAATATCAAAAAGAAGTTACCATCAATGCACAAAAGGACACAATTGGGTTTTAATAACAAATGTCACAGAATGCAAGATAAATGCACATCATTTTCTTCAGCCCTCCCATTTACCCCACACTTTTTGAAACTTGCAGGTTCCACCTCGTGTGTTATAAAGCCATGCACATGTCAACTTCAGCGGACCATCGGTTTGCCTGGGGGCGTTACGGACCACCCTACAGTGAAGCAATAATCCTTTTAACCTTTAAGTGCCAAGGGCGAGATAGCTCGTCCTTGGGATTACCTCCCCAGTGCCAAGGACGAGATAGCTCGTACGTGGTACTTAAGGGGTTAAAGTAGGAGAAAATGTTAGAAGGCTTTGAATGGTGAAATCCCGAAATCACCAACAAAGGCCTTGGCACTGGGGGGAAAACCCATGGCAGTTAAAAGGTTAATCAGTCCTATAGCAACGGACAAAAACACCTTCTTGCATTTGGTAAACCCAATTTTCCAAAGAGCACACGTTTTGGATCTTTTGGTACACCCATTACAGCCGACAACCTGCCAAGACATTCCCCCCAGAAGCACTCCCATAACGTGTGGACAAGCATGCCCGCCCAGTCTCCCGTATCGCAAACAGAGATCATTATCTGCCCTCCCCCCATAAACAGCATCATGCAATAGTAATAGATATGGTGTAAAATCTGGGGAGGGGGCGTGGCTACATGGCTGCAGGGTAAGACGTGTCTCCTGAAAGCTCCTGCAGATCCTTCCCTGATCCTATGAAGAAAATGTGCTTGGAACCCACCATGCGTAAATTTCTCACACCCGCAGATGAATGACTATCACAACCATGCATCCAGCCTTAAATGAGGAGGTTCTGTAGAGCGAGGAGTGACCTCCGTGGAATAGAAGTCCTGAGGAGCCCGACCCGCTGTGAATAATAAAATGCCGGCCAGAGAGAAAAAAGGTCAGGATGAAAGACCCCAGAAGTACAGCAAGAGGAACAACGTGCAAGGGAATGCAAAGCTAACTGTTTGTTTTATGCCGGATCGGACAGAGCCTGGTTAATACTTGTTAGCGGACGATCCCGCCGCCCCCGTGAGCCCCCACACCCCCGTGCACACAGAGACACACGGAGACCGATGCCGTTCGTGTGGGCTCCCCGGTGGCTCTGCTGCCGCCGGGCGACGCCCCTTTATTTATATGGCACGCGACGGAGTGAACGTCACTCCGTCGCGTGCTTGCCCTTAAAGGGGCCACGCCACACTCCTCCTTTTCCATAACAACAAACACAAAGGAGGATACAATTGTTCTACGTTCTACAGCACACAAAACTGACTAATCACTACTTTACAGCACACACATTAGGAATCCCCCATTTATTGGCAACCACCCTGGATCCCCAGCGGTGCCTTCACACAGTCCGGCGACCCATCGCCAACATGACCCCAGATCAGTCCGTCACATAGTCACTCAGGTGGGCAGGTTTCCCACGCCCTATTCTCAGGGGGTACCTCCTGCCACTGTCCCTTACCGGAGTACTTGAGTCGGTTCTTCCGCGAACAGGCGAGTCCATGGTGGGGACATCTCCTCCACTATCGTCGGGTAGTTCTTCGCCAGCCTCTACTCGATTCGCTCCCGGGTCACCCAGTCTCCTAAAGAAACTGGCATTTCTGGTCACCGACGATGTCCCATCTGATGCAGTCACCATAGACCCCTTCACCGCTACAACATCCAGGGGGGCGGGCTCGTATGTGAGGGAGAGCTTGCCCTGCAGATGACGGTTCCTCACTAATACCTCATCCCCTGGGGCAATGTTGGGTGGCTTCAGACCTCTTCTCATGTTCTCCGCCCGAGTTCTTGCCAGCCGATCTTCCTCCACCTGCTCATTGTCAATGATGGCGGGCTCTCGGGCCCCTACCTCAGGTACGACATCCCGAGGGCACCTCTGGAAGAGGGCCTCCGCCGGTGCTACTCCCGTCGATGAATGGGGAGTGGTTCTGTATCCCCGTAGGAATACATACAGGGCCCTCTGCAGACATTCACCCTTGCCTTGGGCGATCCGGAACACCTTGTTAAGGGTGCACATCATGCGCTCGGCCTCCCCGTTTGCCCTGGGCCAGAGGGGTGTGACCTTCCTGTGCTGAATGCCATAGTTCTTTAAGAGTTCAGCAAAGCTCTCACCCTGATACGGTGCGCCATTGTCAGTGCACACAACCGATGGAAGGCCATGGGTGGCGAAGATCTTTTCCACGGCGATCACCACGTCACCAAACGCCAGCGACTCCACAAATTCCACCTCCGGGTATCGCGACCACTCGTCGACCATCACTAGGAAGTGCGTCCCTCTAGATGTAGAGCCGAAGTCAGCATGCACTACTTCCCATGGCTTGGTTCCCCTAGGCATTGTCTCAATGGATGGGTCCCGCTGGGCTGGGGATGCGGCCTGACACCACCGACACGAGGCCACAAACTCTTCTACCCTCCGCTCTAGCTCCGGGAACCACACCTTCTGGCGAAGCCGAGCCTTTGTTTTGGGCGCCCCTTGATGGCCCTGGTGGGCGAGAGCGATTATCTGTGGGATCTTCGTCTGTGGCACCACTATTCTGTCGCCTCTCAGCAGGAGTCCCGATTCCGAGAATGCAAGTTCTTCCCGCACCTTCCAGAGCTGTTCCAGTGCCACCCTGGCTTCGCATGTTCGACGGTCAAGCGCTTCAAGCACCGTCTTCCACGCACCTTGTTGCATGGCCAGTCTTAGAATGGCGAAGCACTCGTCATCATTCGACGCCAGCTCCTCCACCTGCATGGAGTTGGGGGTGGCAGACTCAACGACGAGACGAATGTGTTCATCAGCCTCCTCCGCGGACACAGACGCCCAGGCATCCCCACATGGGTGACGTGACAGATAGTCTGCAGCGTTGCTTACACCAGGCCGATACACCAGCGACACGCCGTATTCAAGCAGGGCAAGCATCCAGCGCTCTATCCTTACTGGTGGTCTGGAGGAGGAGCCTGCCATGATGGGTAGCAGTGGTTTGTGGTCAGTGATGACAGTCACAGGACGCCCTAGAATGTATAGGCGAAAATGCCTGCAACCCCACAACACCGCCAGGGCCTCCCTCTCGATTTGCGAGTAGCGTTGTTCAGTGTCCGAGAGTGCCTTGCTCGCATAGGCTATTGGCCGAACTTCCTGCTCGCGCCCCACTTGAGTGAGGACCGCCCCCAGACCATAGGGACTGGCGTCCACGACTGTTTCCGTCTGCAGGCTAGGGTCAAAGAACGCCATGGTGTCTTCTGCCGCTAGGGCACCCCGGATGTCATCAAATGCCGCCTGCTCGAGGGGCCCCCACTGCCACACGGAGTCTTTCTTGGTTAAAGATCTTAGAGGCTCAGAGCGGGACGCTAGATTCCTGATGAAGCGGCCACAATAAGTGACCATGCCCAAAAAGCTCCTCACCTCAGCGACGTTTTCAGGTGGGCGGGCCTCTCTAATGTCCTTCACCTTACGGGGGTCGGGTGACACCCCATCCGCTTTAAACACGAACCCAAAGAACTCGATTGTTGTCCTGAGGAATTCGCATTTCTCTTTGTGTAAGGTGAGTCCCAAGAGACGGAGGCGCTCAAATGTCTTTGCAAGGCGGGCCATGTGTTCTGCCTCTGACTTGGAGTGTACTAAGATGTCGTCACTGATGTTGATGACCCCATCCAGATCTGCTAATGCCCCTCTTATGATGTTTTGAAAAACTTCCGCTGCAGAGGACACTCCAAAACTCAGCCTCTTATACCGATACAGGCCCCGATGGGTGGTGAAGGTGGTGATGTATCGGGACTCAGGGTGCAGAACCACCTGATGATATCCTGCCCTCAAGTCCAGCTTGGAGAAGAATCTCGCCCCCTGTAATTCTGCAATGATGTCATCCATGGTGGGGGTTAGGTGTCTCTCTCTTTTGATCGCCTTGTTGGGCAGGCGCATGTCGACACAAATCCTTACTGCATCTGATTGTTTGGGCTTCCGTGCGACAACAATGGGTGAGACCCAAGGAGTGGGGCCTTCCACCTTCTCAATTATGTCCAGCTGAACAAGGTTGTCCAATTCCTGGTCTACCAGATCCCTGAGGTGAAACGGTATGCGCCGGTGCTTCAGAGCCACCGGTTGTATGGACTCATCAATGTGCAAGCGGACTGGTTCCCCCACTAGCTGTCCAATGCCTTCAAAGAGGGATGTGTGCTTCTCCAGGAGCTCCTGGATGTCGTCAAGATATACGTTGTATGCGAATGTCACAATCCCCAAAGCTTCAGCAGCTGCGCAGCAGAGGAGCGTGTTGGTGCTCACCGGCGTGACGTAAAACCTTGCCCGAATGCCTGAGTTGCCATATTGAGTGTCAGCCACAAACACACCATCCAGTGGGATTGGATGGTTGCCTCCAAATGTGAAAATGCGCGCTCTCGGTGCCGCCAGCGGTGGTGGTGCCTGCATTGCATCATAGTGTTGCCTGGCCATCACGTTCACGGACGCCCCCGTGTCCACCAACATGGGTACTGAATCCCCATTGACCCGTATGTCGCATCTCGGCTGTCTCTTGGAGTGCGATTTCAGCATTCTTACGCATGACACAGAGAAAACATTCTCTTCATCTTCTTCTTCCTCCTCACCTTCTTGAGGGGGGCCATCGTCGGCCTGGTCCACCTGGGCAACGTTGGATGTTCTCTGGGGGCGGAAAGAGCCAGCCCGGACAGGTCCCCTGGGGACCATTTTCGGGACCGTCGATCTGCACACTCTTGCAAAATGGTCTGTGCCCCCACATCGTCCACACTTCACTCCCGCTGCTGGACAGTCTGCTGGGTGCGGGAGGTCATATCCACATTTTAGGCACGAGGACTGCGCCCCTTGGGGCCGTGGACTTTGAGTATTCATGGGGCGTCTTGATCCGCGACCTCTTCCGACTGCGCATACCTCTTCCACCCTACCAGGGCGCACACCCGCTTCCATCCTTGATGCCCGCAGCTCCGACACCTCGTGGCACCTCCCCAGTTCTAGGATGCGGGGTAGTGTTATACCAGGCTCGCGCAGGATTTGACGCCTCAGCTTACCAGAGGAACAGCCTTGAATGAGGTGGTTGCGAATCATATCATCAGGGTCATTCCAAGCACAAGGTGCCGCCAGCCTGCGCAGCCGCCCATAAAACACATCCAAAGTCTCGTCATCTTTCTGTCTGGTGTTGCCCATTAGGAACCGTTCGTAATCCACATTGGCCATGGGCAGGAAGTGATTGTGGAGCGCAGTTTTGGCGGCATCAAAAGACCCATCCGCTGGTTGCAAGGACAAGAAGATCTCGTGCACAGCAGGGCCTGCAGAATACAGGAGAGTGGCCAACTTACTGTCGTCACTCGTCTCCATCGTGGCCCTGAAGTACATTTCCAGCCTGTCCATCCACATCTTCCACCTCTGTCCCAGGCTTGATGGCGTGCCCGAGACATCAAACTCTGGCATTGGCTGTAGGGTACCGGGAGGTCTCTGCAATGGTCTTGGTGGAAGGGCAGGCGGGGGTTGGGCTGGAGCAGCAGCCTGCTGTTGGGCCACGGCGGCCGCTGCACCTTGATCCATGGTGTAAAGCGCACAGGCACCCCGTGATGGGGCCGCAACTTAGACACCAAACACAACCAGTACCTTGATGAGGATCCCAGCCCCTCAGGTGATTCAGATGATGTCCAGGTTCGAGGGTTTTCCAGGCAAATGTAGGACCACCAGGTTCCAGACTTCAGCCAGTGTAGGATTGAAGAATCCAAAAATCGAGCAGGGTAGGCCCCAGTGTGCATCCAGTAGGCCTCCAGGTAGCTCCACCCTTAAACTCGATGAAAAACAGTGAAAATGCAAATGACTTACATTTCCACCAGCACGTGTTGCAAGCAGTGACTGTCCGCCACTGGAATCTCCAAAAATTGGGTCCGGATCTCTAACAGATGCTTCGTTATGAAGCCGTGAGTTTCCGAGGCCTTGTAGTCAAAATGGCTGCCGGCCACGCGTGTCTCTCCCCTCTCCGCGGCCAACATTCACGGATGCGCTCACACGCGATCATCTGCGCATCTCCAAAACGTTGCCACCTGTCCCAGGGATCGATCCGACTTCGTCGCCATTGTTAGCGGGCGATCCCGCCGCCCCCGTGAGCCCCCACACCCCCGTGCACACAGAGACACACGGAGACCGATGCCGTTCGTGTGGGCTCCCCGGTGGCTCTGCTGCCGCCGGGCGACGCCCCTTTATTTATATGGCACGCGACGGAGTGAACGTCACTCCGTCGCGTGCTTGCCCTTAAAGGGGCCACGCCACAATACTATTGCGGACAGAACATCCGTTGAAGTGGGGAGGCTTATGAGGTGGAGACGGCGTGCCAGTTGGAGATCACATGGCGCCAGCGTAGGCGAAAACCGGAGCGGCTGCACCTCACATGAAGGAGGGCTGGAAGGGTTAACATCCATGCGACATGAGGCGGCAGTGACGCGGACCGAGTCCCCATCCCTGTAACGGCATCTGAGTGGGACCCACAGCAGATAATACAGCGCTGCTCCCAATGACCCGACTGCAAAAGCACAGCTGCAGTGCGGGATTAGGGGGAATCAGTCTGGCAGCATTTCTTTGGCGGTGAGAGATAAGAACAAGGCACAGACCTGAGACGAAACTGATAAATGCGCACAATTACAATTACGGCGATTGAGGGGGTACAGTGGTGAAGGGGGAGTGCTGGAGAGTGAGCTGAGAGGAGGAAGCAGCAGAAACTGGCGAGGCACAGTCGCAGAGCAGCAAGCAGCTGGAAGAGGGCAGTGGCGGAGGAAGCTAGTGAAAGGGACATAGTAATGTTAAAATGTAACACGGAGAACACAGTGAAAGTTCTGAAAGAAGTTGAAAGGCCTGCAGTGAAGTAAGAATGGGGCTTCAGTATGAGTCCAAAGAGCCACTGAGCAACGCACTGAGCACCAGGAGACAGCCCAGGAGGGGCCAAACAGCGAGGAGCACCGAAGGGGGACTACCTCACGAAACAGGCACGGGCTGCAGAAGCAACTGCTGAGAGTCTGCAGTGCCCTGTATAGGTGCACACTAGAGCGAAGTGCGCCTCCACCCCAGCCGCTCCCTTCTTGAGACTGCGTGGGGGCCCCCGGTCTCCCCCCCCCCGCATGCAACCAAGTGCGGTCCTTGCAAAGGCCTAAGCTGACACACAAAGCACACGGCCTAAGCCGAGTGCGGGTTGGTGGAGGTCTCCTGAAGTGGTAGTCGACATCAAGGATTGCAGCCTATGTGATGTCGTGTGCAGCCGGTAAGGGGATAAGACACGGCGGCTGCAGGAAGAAGGTAAGGAGGTGGTGGGTATGAGGGGGCCCCAATTGGACAACCGTAGCGCCCATGCACAGAGTGGACGCCCCCCCCCCCCGCCACTCCCTGGGACTACACAGAGACCCCTGGTTCCCCCTGCATATAACTAAGCTAGGGCCCTACCTGAAGCTGGGTCCACGCTCAAACAGTAACGCCTAAACTACACCACGGAGGCTGAAGTGAACAACTAGGTAAGACAGTGGAGGCACCACAGCATTAGAGGCGCAGGGAGCTGGGACACTGAGGTGTGAACTCTGAGACAGACTGAGGCTACGGCCACCAGTCATAATGGTGAGCTACCTCAAATAAGTGGCCAGCGAGGGTGCGCCTGACAGTAGCACCCCAGCATACCGCACGGCCGAGGGTGAGACGCAGAATGGACCCTGGGGTAATAGTAGCAATGGAGGCTTCTGAGAAAGTTTCTCGAGGAGGACCAACATCGAGGCACTTGCCCAGGGCAGGACTTTCAAATCGCAACCGAGCCATACGCCTGAGAGACAGCGTCGATGCGAACTCTGCGGATCCTTGCAAAACGAGACTTGCGATGCACTGAGCGAACGAAAACCCCACAGGACTCGGAGGGACAATGTTGGCCAAAGGTGGCAAAATGAAGAATAAGCAAACCATCCTCGAGACAATTGCTTCAAGCCAAATGCCCCGGCTGAGCAAGTGCTGACCCAGGACAACCCTGAACCAAGTAATCAGCAGATTCTGTAAGCGATTGATGCACTGCAATTCAGGATGGAGGGCAAGATAAACGCGGTAGCAGTCGACCTGGCACTGCTGCGCCAAGATGTCCACACAAGTGCGGAACGCACAAGCAAGCTGGAGGAACAAATGAAAGAAAACACTGAAGTAAGGGCGCAGATGACGAAAGATGTGGATGTCCTCATGCAAAAGGTGAAGCTACTGGAAGACAGGGCAGAGGAAGCGGAAGGAAGATCCCGCAGGAACAACATACATATTGTGGGTCTGCCAGAAGGTATCGAGGGAGCCGAACCCACCACCTATGTGGAAAACCTACTGCTGCAGGAAATCGGTGAAAGAGAACTATCCCAAGGGTTTACAATCAAGAGAGCGCACCACTCCCTCATAAGAGGTCCGCCCCCGAGCGCTCCGCCTATGCCAATGATAGCTACAGTGCACTATTACAGAGACTGTGAAAAGATACTGGACTTCTCCAGGGCTGGGGGAAAGATACAAAGAGACTGCTATAGTAGCTGTGTACTCTGACTTTACATTTCAAGTGCAAAAGCGAACAGCACAGTTCATCATCACAAAGGCCAGACTCCGAAAAGCGGGGCTCAAGTACATGCTTATATACCCTGCAAGATTAAAAGTGATTTATAATGGCAAATCCCTCTTCTTCGAATCACCCGAGGAAACGCACAAATGGATGGACATGACACAGTTGCCTGATGAACCGGAGACCGACCAAGGATCTGGACAAGATTGAAAGAGGTGGTGCGGGTTAGTGACGCAATATAATATCGAACTAACCAAGCAGTGATGTGGAACTTCGTGATGCTGCTTCATGGGACAATGGAAGGTAATAGCTAGATATGCTAGGTTGACATTGCAGGAGCAGAACGGGTACTGAGGGCATCCGGTAGAGGGAACACTAACGTACACCCTATATCCCCCCCTCTTAAGTAGTTGAGGGCCGATGTTTGGGGCCTGCCCGTAGGGCACCATGAAACTGATCTTACGACCAGGTGGAATGGAGCAGAAACAGGATTATCCCAGCATGCAAGACATAGCGGGACTATGTAGGTTTGTAGTGGGGTTTGTGTGGGTGGGATGATAGGGGGGAGGGACAATAAGGGGGAGCCTGTCATGTTTTTTTTTTTGTTTTTTTTAACAATTTTATTCAAACAACAAATAACAAACCAAACTAAATTTACAGTGGATGCATAACTTGCTCACAAATACACATACATTGTTACATTCTCGCCCACTGTATTTTCCGTCCCTCCCCCTTCCCGAGCCTACTTTCTTACATTGCTAGTATCCACCTCTTGTGGTGGGGAGTCCTCTTCCGCTGCGCTTATTGAGTCATCATCACTTGGTCCATCATACGAAGGCCCAAACAGTTCTGCTATTAGTTGTCTCCAACCCGCTAGGGCTCCAGCTTCGCCCTCTATGTCTCCTTTACACGCTTCCTGCCATGCCACTGTTTCTGCCTTCGCCCACCTCTGCAAGTCCCTCCACCACGTCTCCACTTTGGGCTTATGACACGCTTTCCAACCCATCGCAATCCTTCTCTTTGCCAGAACATATGCCAGATCTTTCAATTTACTTACATGTTTAAGCTTCCGCGATCTGGCGAACCCTCCCAACAAACAAGCCCACACAGTATCCACCTTCATACAGATTCCCTTGTCTTCCATTTTCTGTGCTATGTCTCTCCAATATTTCACTATCAGTGGACATGCCCAGAACATATGTACCATTCCTGCATTTTCCTCATTACATTTGGGGCACACTTGGCTTTCGGCGTTCTTAAATTTAGCTATCTTTAGTGGAGTCAGGTATGCTCTGTGAGTTATATACAACTGTATCTGTTGCAGCCTAGCATTTCTCAATACTTTTTTATGATACCCTTGAGCCCTTTCCCACATCCCGTCACTCATCAGGTCCCCTATTTCTTCCTCCCAGTCCAGTCTAAGTTGCACCACTTCCTTGCCCACTTGAGTCATCATCATCTCGTACACTCTAGACGTTTCATGCCCCCCTTCTACTATATCATATATCATATCTAGTGTGGTGTCCGGTTCCTCTGCCAGTTCCACCTCGGACCAGGTATCTTTAATTTGTTGCACCATCCCATGATAGGTAATATTTTGCCCGGCACTCAACCCCATTTGTTCCACCAACTCCTCGAATTCCAATATTTTCCCTTCTTGCCACACATCCCCCAACGTTGCTATTCCCACCAGTTCCCAGTACTTCCTAATCATTAACCTTAGTTGCTTTTCTGTTCCCATCACTGTGACCAGTGGGATTTGCGAGGAGCACGGGGCCAGCTTGTCCATCAACCGGCACGCCCTCTGCCACATCCCCCACCCAAGACCCAACATCCCCGGACAACCTCCCAACTCCCACTTGGGTAACCATATCATTTCTCTCAGGAAATATGGGGCACAATCGCCTTGATGCAGCCCATGTTCTAAGGTAGGCTCCGCAGAGAGTCATTTGGCTACATGTTGCATTTGACTCGCTACATAATATACTTCCCAGTTTGGTAATTTAATGCCTCCTTTCTCATGCACATTTTGGAGTTTACACAGGGCTACCCTGTTCCTCATCCCGTGCCATAGAAATTCCCTGCATATGCTGTCCAACCTAGTAAAGAATTTACGGGGTATGGAGTATGGGATGTTCGCGAAGCAATGCAAAGGTCTGAGCAATGCCACCATCTTGAGCATCGCCCCTCGCCCCATCATTGCCAAGGGGAGTTTCGCCCAGAACTTCATGCTGTTTTCCAGTTTCTTAACCGTTCTTTCTGTATTATGCCTGTGTTCGGCTTCTACCGTATGGTATATGTCTACCCCAAGATATCTAAAGGTTGTGACCTCCCACGGTATCTGTAAAACCGGCAAATTCTCCACCGAGAGCCCTCTATATCTGCCCAGTAGGAACACACAGGATTTACTGGGGTTCACAGCTATACCTGAAAGTTCTGCAAACCTCTTCATCACTTCCAATATATACTGAAGATTTTCCTCTGGGTAGCGCAAATACAATAACATATCGTCTGCATATAGTGAAATTAAATGTGATGTTTCCCCGACGACAATGCCTGTTGCATCATATTGCTGCCTTAAATAAATCGCCAGAGGTTCCAAAGCCAGGATATACAACATGGGGGACCAGGGGCATCCCTGTCTGGTTCCTCTACCAAGTTGCCACCTTTCAGAGATCACAGTTCCTGTCTTCACTCTCGCTAGTGGCGCACTATATAGGAGTTCTACCCAGTGAAGATATCCTGGCCCCATACCGTAATTGGCTAGGGCCGCCTTCAACCAGGGCCACTTGACCGAGTCAAATGCCTTGATCGCATCCAGTGATACTATCGCCATTTTGCTTGTATCTCCTTCAGTATGCTCCACCACTCGATGGAGTCGCCTCAAATTATTCGAGATATTTCTATTTGGGACATATTTATTGATGACCTTCTTTAGTCTGTTTGCTAGAACCGCTGTTAGAATCTTACTATCTTGGTTCAACATCGATAGGGGCCTATAGGATCCGCAGTCACTACCAGGCTTATTGGGCTTGGGGAGTGGTATGATAACCGCTTCGCGCAATGATTCCGGTAGTCTCCCAAGTTCATATGCTTCATTAAGCATCTCCAGCAGTGGGGGGAGTATCTCTACTTTATATGCCTTATAAAATTTGCTTGGGAGTCCGTCGGTTCCTGGGGTTTTACACGTGGGCGCTGCCTCACCACTTCTTCTAGCTCCTCTAGGGTGATCGGGGCATCTAGCTCCTCCCTCTCCTCTACACTAATTTGGGGTAGTCCAATATCTTCCAGTATGTCTCCTATTTCCCTCCTGTTGCTCCCTGTCTCATCCCCGTATAAGCGTCTATAATATTCTGCAAATTCTTGATTAACCCCCTCTTGCGTATCCACTATGTCGTCATTGTCTTTCACTATTGTTCTGATTGGGGGCCTAGGCGTCTCGTTTTTATAGAGCCACGCAAGGAGTCTTCCTGGTTTGTCGCCTTCAGCATGTTGTCTCTCTATATACTTTTTATAGTTAAGATTGTATAATCTCTCCCAATATCCTGCACATTTCTGCTGCAGGCCCAGTGCCATTTCTGTATCTGCCTTAGTGTTACTGCCCCGTTCCAATACCCTTTCCAGTTCCTTTTCAGAGTCCTGCAATTCGGTCAGAATCCCATTCTGCAGCCTTTTAGACTTGACTATGGCAATTCCCCTCACTACTACTTTAAAGGCTTCCCAGAGTATGCCTGCTGTCTTAACACTGCCAGTATTTATCTCGAAATAGCTTATTGTTTCCTCTCGCATATCCTCCCTGAATACCCTATCTTTAAGCGCTTCTGCACGCAATCGCCATGTGGGTATCCTCCCCCTCAGGTGTTGGTATTGCCACACTAGCATCAGTGGCGAGTGGTCTGAGAGGACTCTAGCTTTATATTCCGCCTACAGTATTTCGGTCAGTAATTCCTGCATGACAAACACATAGTCCAGTCTTGTATATAGGCACTGTGGGGCTGCATAGTGTGAATATTGTCTATCCTGCAGATGACGTGTCCTCCATGCATCTGTCAGCCCAAAATCCGCCAATAGTGCTTGCAGTGACTTTGCGGCCGGGGTGGGTCTAACTATTTTAGTGTCTAATCTGTCTATGTTGGGGTTCAATACACAATTGAAATCTCCCCCCCACAATATAGCTCCCCCTAACGCTACCACTGAGTTTACTATACAGGTTCCTAAAATACGCAGCCGTATCCTGGTTCGGGGCGTAAGTATTTACAAAGCAGATCTCTCTATTTTCCACCATCCCCTTCATGATCACCATCCTGCCATCCGCCTCTACCAACGAGCTCAGCAACTGGAACGGAACATGTGGGGCCACCCATGTGATTACTCCTCTTGCATAGGCAGAATATGTTGCCCCACTACTGTCCCTCTCCACTTTTTCCGTATCACTTCCAGTTTATCTTGCGTTAAATGAGTTTCTTGTAACAGGGCTATATCCACTTTTTGCCTGCGCAGGTACATCATTACCTTGTTCCGCTTCGGATAACTATTGAGCCCCCTGACATTCCAAGTGACTATATTAAGGTCTCCCATGGTTCGTCTCGTTTTCCCTGGGGTGTAGGCTCACCCCATAACTCCTCCCCAACTATAACAAACCACTGCACACAACCCCTTCCCTCCGCCTTCTCCACCCTACCCCAACCCCAACAGTTTCCCAGCTCCATCCCTGGATCTCAGGCTCCCCTGCGTTTGGGCTTACCCTGGAACCCGGGCAAGACCCCAGCATGGTGTCACCACACTATCGGCGACCTAACTACACTCTAAATGGGGGATGTAAAGGTTGGTCCTGTAAGGCTCCTTAACAAAGTCATGATCGCAATACTCGCGGATCATGTGTTTCCCCCAGCCTGGTCACACCATTTAGCAAGCTGCTTCAGTGACTATAATCAAGTCCCATAGTCTTAAGTTCTGACACCCCCCGGTGCCCCCCTCGCTCATTACTTATCTGCTCCACCTCCTTCTCCCGTCCGAACGTCCGACTCCTGGGGGCAACCCTGCATGTCGAGCCATCCCATAGCTTCTTCCGGAGTATCAAAAAACAAAGTTCTGTGCTTGTGGAAAACTTTTAGCTTAGCCGGGTAAAGCAAAATGTATTTATGTCCCGCTTCTCGCAATCTTCTCTTGACTGCCCCAAAGTTCATTCTGCTCCGCTGCACCATCAGGGTATAATCCGGATAAGCCGTTTTGTTTGCCGACCCTCTTTGTATTGTCCCACCTTTACGGAAGTGTTCCAGGATCCTTTCTCGATCCCTGTAGTTAAGTATCTTGGTGATCACCGGCCTAGGCGGGCTTCCTGGCGGTGGTTTCCTCGTTAGGGCCCTATGCGCCCTTTCCACCGCAAACCCCTAAGACAGTACTCCTCCAGTGATTTCCTGTAACAATATTGTTTCAATGAACTCTGTGGGGTTATGGCATTCTGCTCCTTCCGGCAGTCCAACAATATGGATATTATTCCTCCGGGCTCGTCCTTCCGCCTCCTCCGCTCTGTTCTCTAAATTTCCCACTCGCTGTACCAGGGCATGAAGCTCCGACCGCTGGGAAGCACAGTCCGCCGTGTTCGGGCCCATCTCCTTCTCGAGGTTGCCGTAGTAGATTCACATCCTCTTGCACCGCCCCAACCTGGAGCTCCAGCGCTGTTTTCAGTTCTGTCACAGCCAGTTCAAGCTTGGTCTCCCAAGCCACCTTCAGATCGGCGATCACATCAAGGACCTCCTGGTTCGTGCCCATGGTGGCCCTGCTCTCAACTTGGGCTCTGTCTTTGCTCCTGTCTCCTTCCGGGCCGTGCGGCGTCTTAGTGTATTCGTCTAATGTGGGCTGCTTACCCTTCAGTCTTGGAGGTTTGTTAGACATAGCGCCGTGACTATGAGTCGTGGGTCAGCCCCTTCACCCGTGGTCTTCAGTCCCAGCAAGGGTAGGTTCCTGCTATCCCCAAAGCCTTAGGGGACCGCCCCCTGGTCACAGGAATGGAGTGTGCTCTCCCACGTAGCTACGTGGATTCTCTCTCCAGTTCCGATATCACGTGTCATGTGTATTCCGCGTGGCCCTGCTGCTCAGCATGGTTCCACCTTCCAGTCAAGCAGTCTGCATTCACAGAGAACCCCGGCAGTGGGACGGGGGGGTCAGTTTTTAGGCCTTCATTTTGGCCAGACAGGCTTTACAATGCGCCCCAGTTCATTGATAATTCCGTTCTGAGTGGCACTGTCTTCTGGCTGCATTCCCATTTAAATAACGCGCTGCTTTACGTGTGGGTTCCTGTCCCCTACTTCCACAGAGCTGCGGCTGCCGGCACTACAGAGACATCCACCAACCTCTCTAGCTCTTATTGGACCATGGAGTGTTCGTGTGTTGTGTGTTTCGTGTTGCACTTTCCTTTCCATCCCGTGTTACCGTATCCGCGGCTGCCACTTAATCCCGGACCGATGGTATCTGCTGGATCCCTCGATCGTCTGCGCTCCGCTCCCAGGGCACTTCTCCAGCGTCTCACACCTGTGCTTCAATGTTGCACTGGGAACATTGTCTGAGCAACCATGTCATTAGGCCATGGAACTCTTGCCTCGCGCTCTATGTGCTGATCCTCAGGGGCCCGCTGCAGCGTCCGCATCATGCTGCTCCAGCCCTGGGCGCTCCCGACCCGCCCCCCCGGGTTTCGCCGATTATGTGCCACGGAGGCGGCCCTTTGTCCTGCGGGGCCCAGCCACCACTTTGTCCCCGAGATCGCACACTGATGGAAGCGATCCTTCGCCTCTGACACTGTGCGCACTCGCCGGAAGGCACTGCTGTGCCCAGCCGTTGGGGTGACTCTCACCACCTTAATAGTTCACACAGGCACTCGCGATCGTTATGCCTCCTCCATTCATCCAGGTTCTCGGCTGTGTAGGCCGGGGACCCTCGTTCACTGCAGCCGCCCGGACTGGGCAATGTAATATTTATTTCATTGCGCTAGTGATCCGCCTCTGCTATTGTCGAACGGAGACAGCTCTTCCATCGCAGGGGTGAGCCCCTCAGAGTCTCTTTGTTCTCGGCCAGGGCCATGTTGATGTCCCTTTCACGGCCGGCCTCTCGATACAAAGTATCAATCCGACTGTTCCTCCGCTATAAACGTGCAGCCAGCCTGCTCATGCTCTGCTCTGTGCCTGCTGTTCATCAAAAAAGTATGCGTTTCTTGGTTGGATCAAGTAGTTGGATCACGGAGCTCACAGGGAAACCCAGCCTATTCCATGGCTGCCAAGCCACGCCGCGAGCCTGTCATGGTTAATAGCGGACAGCATTGAACTCCTACATAGGCTGGCCACAGGATGGTGGCCTCACTAGCTCTCCAACATGAGCACTAATGGCTAACGCGGTCAGAATTATGACTTGGAATGTGAGGGGACTTAATAATTATGTGAAACGTAAGAGGATGAACATGTATATATGGAGAAACAAGGTTGGGATAGCGTTATTGCAGGAAGCACACTTAGATGGGCAGAATCAGAAGAACTTGGAAAGGGCATGGGTGGTGTGATGGTGGGCTCAACATATTCAACATATGCGAGGGGGGTCCATATCTGGATAGCACCCAGTATACCATTCAAAGTGTTAACAGTAAAAACCGACAGTGAGGGCAGGATGGTGATGGTACATGGGCTAATGGAAAACTGGGAGGTTTGTGTAGTGAATACCTATGCCCCTAATCATGACGCCACAGTGTTCTTTAGATCACTACACGCGAGATTGGGTCCATACAGAAACAGTACTTAGATTTGGGCAGGGGACTTTAATTGCACAATGGACCCAACTTTGGATAGGTCTGACACTAAGCACAAGCAGCCATACCCTCCAGCCAAGGTATTGACCTTACTGGGAGACCAATTCAATTTTCGCGATTTATGGAGGGCTGAGCTTGGGAAAACCAGAGGGTACTCCCATTACCCTGCACCACATAAAGTGTACACCAGAATAGACTATATATTTACAGGTAGGGAAAGCGGATCCGAATTTTTGGACACAGAATACCTAGATAGAATACTGTCGGACCACTCGCCACTGGTGGCGAGATGGAGAGTGTCTGCCCATAGGCCACCAATTCCCATGTGGAAACTGAGGTGTAAAGCATTGCAAGATACTGCATTTGCTGAGCATGTCCGGAAAAACACAGTTGAATACATACAAGTGAATGAGAGTAGTGTGCAAAAAGTAAGCACAGTCTTGGAAGCATACAAGGTGGTTATCAGGGGAGTGATGATAGCAGAATCAGGAAGGGTGCATAAGGTCCTGATAAGGGAATTGGAGGAGACAGAGAGGGAATTGAAGAGGCGGGAGGGGAGGCCTTGATAGGAAAGGAACATTTGGATGAGATGATAGCGCTGAAGCAAACTGGCCTAGCACAATGGGACAGGCTTGGGAAGTTTAATTAGGCAAAGTACCTGGAAGAGGAGTCACGCGCAGGGGGATAAGCCTGGGAGGACGCTGGAGTGGTTGTGTAAACGTGAGAATGCCAGGTCACTGATTGTGACCATTTTAGGTGGTACATGATAAGTGTTAAATCTGGGGAACAGGCTGGACACCTAATCCCTGACTGCTGAAAAAGACATATAATCACAAAACCCTGGAGTCCAGTCTCACTCCTTTGCAGCTTGTGGTGAAGCTACTCAACTGTGTGGAAGATGCTGTTTAGCCTGGCCAGGATCAATGAAGAAGTGCATAGAGCCGCTGCAGAGCATTTTCATCTAAACCAGGAAAATCACATCATAGCATAGTGGATCCCAAATTGTCTTTACATCCTGGAATCAGCGTTTGTCATTCTGGGCTGTCGGGCCAATGTCCGGCTATATGAAAATGATAGAACCAGAGCATCTGAGCTCCCCTTTTCACTGGCATCCCAGTTGTAGTATTAGGAATGGGAAATTATTGGTTGAGGCAAGAATCCATTTGGCGGGCCAGGATAAACGCTTAATGTCCCTTTTTAATTATAAATTGGGATAATTTAGTGTTGTTCAGCAGCTCCATTTTTTCCGTGGAGGTGAATTCCGGCAGTCCCACCACGCTGACATTATTGCTCTGCGAGCAACCCTCAAGGTCTGCCTCCTTCATTGCTATCGCTTTGAGCTTATCTTTAAGCTTGTTAACATTGTTCTGCAGTTCCCCAATTACATCTTCACCTGCGCTGATTCGCCCCCCCTACCATTGTGATCAGGCCACACAGTTTTTCCACTGCATAGTCCAGGTTTCCACCTTGTGTGGGAGGTTGCCGATTTTCTTGGCTGCACTATCTATACTTCCTTCAAGCCCTCAAGAAAGACAACCTACTGAAGGGGGTGGGATTCCGCTCTCATTCTCTCCTGTCCCTCAGTCTCAACAGACTCCCTGGTAGGCTGTGCTTTTTTGGAAGATTGTTGTAAAAATCTGTCTGATTTTTGCTTGTTTCTTGCAATTGCCTATGTTAGCAATGTGCAGTAGAGGCACTGGGCTACAGTAGTGCAGCTCAAAGTAAGCTCCTGGAGTACGCCAATCGGTGTCCAGCAGTCAGTGTGGCGCAATATGCACCTGTCCATCAAATCCTCCTACCCAGTCTGGCCCCACGTAGAACTCAGCAGGTCAGTAAGTAGGGGTCTCCAGCATGGGAACCATGGGGCCTCCAGCCACCACAATGAACTTGTGCACACTGGGCCTCCTTGTAACAGGGAGCCACAGGCACTACTCATCATGTGTCCAATGTAGATGTTGTCATGCTTCCCCTAAAATTATCAGATGGGGTACTGGAGACTAGGCTGCATTTTAATGTAAGCTTTTGTGTGCTAGCTGAGGTTTGGTGCAGTGCCATCATGAAGGATCTCTACGGGTCAAGTCACGCAGCTCTGGTCAGGGACTACGGCAGTCAGCCTCCCACACAACATCTGCCCAAAGACACCACCATCTTCGAACTCCACTTCCCGCGTCACAGACGTGCAAACTTGAAAGATGCTGTTCAAGCAGTGATTTGCCCATGGGCCACAGTGGGAACAGGGCCTTGTTTCTAGATCAATCTGTCACCACAGCTGCTGCCTGTTTGAATGCCCTGGGTCATTAGTTGCACTCAATACCAGTCACTGTCAATACTTCATTGCTCAAAATAAAAACACCTTCTCAGTGCCCTGGGCTCCCATAACAGTGGCAGCTAGTTTGGGCAGCAGTTTCCTTGCTAGTGCCAAAAGCTGAGGACCACTCTTAAGGATCAACAGTCTGGGTGAAACACTCCAATACCACTCCAGAGCCACCTGTGACCCTACGAAGCCACATCAGCTCCTTTGATTGAGTCAAAGTGAGATGTCCAGTGATGGAAAACATGTTCACCCCTCGCCTAATGGTATCTGTTGAGGGATTACAAGGTCCATCCAGATGTTGTCACCCCCATGTTAAGGCCATTCGCAATGCTGCTGCACTCTCTCTCTCTGCAGCTTTCTCAAGTCAACGTATGCTGCGTTCCCCAGTTAACAATAAAGCCATTGTGTGGGAAATTGCTTTTGCTACCCGGTAGTTTGTAGGGCAGTCCCAGGCGGAGGATTTGGAAGAATATTTTGTAAAGGATTATGGGTTACCCATGGGAGCTCTTGTGTTAGGGTTCCATGTTGCTTGCTGTTTGTTATCTTTCTAGTGCCCCCACCACACCTGTAATCTGCTACACTGCTTGAACTTTTCCCTGAACTTCAAAAAGACCCTGGTCGCTTTTAGGCAGAAACCTGTGTAGTTCCTTAGGGACCACGGCAAAAGATTTAAGACTACAAGTGTTTGGCAGTAAACCCACTTGGTAGCAGTCTGTACCACACAGATTCACTTGGTAGCTGTGTCTGAGCAGTCAGACTTCCCTCAAGAAGAGTTAGGCAGTATGTAGAGTATACACAATAGGTACAGAGATACAGTAGCACAAGCAAACACTGACCAGAGCTTTGGTGTAAAAGTATATCATTATTTATTTAAAGACACACTTGTGATTTACACTAGCTAAAAGAGGTAAGTAAATTCAGCACACAGTCACTATCATATATATACAACCCTATTCACTTATTAGACAAGTCTTAGTGAGAAACAACACTTATTTTCAGACAGAGGTGAGCGCTTAGCATAAGATGACACTCTAATAAGTTATAAAGAAAGGGAGGGAAAAAGGCAGAGTTAAGGAAGCACACAAGTTTCCATACTTTTAAAAGAACCACAGTAAGGCAGGATAGGCAGAGTTCTACTGGAGAGCAAGGAAGTCAATTGCAAGGCCCACTCTTGGAGAGAGCAAGCAGTAGGGGTCCAGGTTCACACAGTGGGGTTATGCCCAAAGAGTCTTGTAGATAGTTTGCACAAAAAGGATGAAATTAAAGTCAGGAAAAGTTAGCTAGGTTGTCCCAGGCTAGCCCAGGTTAGAAAGTCGAGGCTTTACTGTCACCCGAACGATCTGTCGCAAAGGAAGCCAGGCGTGACACAGTACCTTAAGTGTGAAGGAAGCTCCAGCGGGGGCAGTTGTTACTGGCAGCAGGTGCAAGTCGGTATTTCGTCCAGAGGAAGAGGAGGTCTCGCCGTGGAGGAAAGATGAAGGTGGTTGCACTGCCAGGGAAGAAACCAGCCGCGGAGTTCTTCGGTTAAAAGGTACTACCCTTCTCTTCGCGGTAGTGGTAAACCGTGGTATTCCGGTTGCCGGGGTGCTTGGCACGGGCAAGGCGGACACGAGATGCTCCAGGAAGGTGAAAAGAAGGCAAAACTGGTTATCCCCACCAGTCAAAGGAAGAAGACTCTCTGGACTGGAGATCTCCTCTGTCGTCTGGAAAAGTGGTGAGACGGTTCAGCAGGGCTCCACCGGTGGTGGTGTCGTCATTGCAGGTCGGCTCAGCTTCTCCCTCCTCTGATTCTTAGGTCCTGTGGCGACTTCTGAAGTTCCAGTCCCCAAAGCCCTGCTTTTATGCAGCACACCCCCATTCACTCAGCCTAGCTGTCAATCAAACATGCTAAGTGGTGAGCCTGCCGGCTCACCACTTGGACCAATCACACAAGAGTGCAACTTCCAGGGTGCCTAAACCCCCTCCCACACCCCCTGTCGTACCCAGACAGAGTGGCACCACTTTTGGAGGCTTCTGTGGAGAAGCCCGCCAAAAAGTGGAACAAAGTGCTCGACTTGGGTTGGAGTCACAGAAGAGAACACAAACGCCATTTTTGAATCGAGTTCTGGCAAAAAATACCAACCGGTGAATTAATATTAAATAAATATACCAGCGGTATGTTCGAGGCTACAAGAATTAAATAATTAAAGTTGGTAGCCTCGAACAATGGGAAAATTCCATAGAGATATATTTGCGGTTGAATATAAAAAGTAGTATCCACTGCCACCAGCCAAAACTCGATCAGGGGGGACGGAGACGTGCCCCCTCGAACAACAGACCCCGGGGCAATCGAATTGCCCCGAACAGTACATCCACAATATGATGGTTTGTACTGGTTTCTGTTCATAATTTGGGACTAGTAAAGCCAATGGTGACATTACATGCCCTGGGAGACAGTAGTCAGTCCCAGGGTATGGAGTCTATGTTGGGGGGTCGCTACGACACCCCTGGGTTACGGCACAGAGGGTGCTGTGTAACCCACATCAAAAACGCATAAGACCCTATGGAGTAAAAGACCCCATAGCCCATAAAACACATTGAAAGATAAAGGAACACCTCAAATCATGTCTAAGAGTGGGAGTAAAAAGAATCTCACTCTTAGCAGGAGAAAAAAATAAAACCCAAAAATCCAGCAAAGCTGCTGGGGGACTCACTAGGTTTCACTAGGTTTGGGAAATTAGCCTTTACAGAGAATTCTCCCTAACACTCGCCCCCCCCAGACTAAGGGACAGGAGGATTTAATCCACTCCTGGATGAACCTAATACCTCTAGTCGATGACATACATCCTCGAGAGTCCATCAGCATTTTGATGGTGACACCCTGACCTGTGCTCAATGGTGAAATCAAACCCTTTCAGGCAGATTGACCATCTCAATAGTTTTGGATTTTCTCCCTTCATTTGCATTAACCATCTCAAGGGTTGGTGGTCAGTCTGAATGACAAAAGTAGAACCATACAAGTATGGCCTGAACTTATTCAGTGTCATGATGCCCGCTCCCGGGGAGCCGGTTCAAGCCTGGCGTCCCGAAAGCGGACATCCAGTCCCCAAGGAAGGACCCAGCAACCCCATATAGGGGCCCTTTGGACAGTGTCCTGGTGCCTATGGCGCCAGGCTCATAAAAGACATCAGTCCTGGCGCCATAGGCGCCAGGATCATTATGGGAATGCTTGGGTGCACTTACCTGATGCAGACCATGCTGCAGGATCCCGGCCTCCTTGAGGCCTGAAAGGAACTACTTTACCTGTGGGACTAATTTACCAGCCGCCGTGGTCGGGGAAGGATACATACCTGATTGGAGGAAGGATACATACCTGGAACTTCTTCCAAGGCTATTTAAACCCCACCCGAACAGCCACACGTGCTTCGCATTGTTCTGCATCTAGCAGCTGGACGCTCACCGAGTCTGCTCCTGCATCCTGACCTCTGCCACGCCTGCCAGCATCCTGGATCACCTGCAAAGGAAGAGAAGAAGAGAACAGAAGAAGGAAAAGTCCTTACCTGCTAAATCCGCATCCCGGAGACATCTCGCCGACAATCCTGAAAAGGAAAACTTTAATTTAAAAGCTCATCGCGTCGATCGCTGCAGCGCTGCATTCCACTCACCTTTACAGGACGCCTCCATGTTCAGCAGCGATCATCCGGATTCGCAGTCACGCCCCAGTGCCTCGGGAGAAAAAGACCAGAACAAAAGGTGAGAGATAGAAGGGAATAAGGAAAGCTAAATCTCCATGTTAAGGCTTACCTGTTGATTCATTCCCTCTTCATTTCGGGTCCGTGCCGCATCCTGGCATTTCCGGACCCCGGCCCCAGAGGGGAAAAAGAGACATCAGCCAGATTTGGGGGCCCGGTCCAGTCCGTCTTCCGAACCCTGAGGTCACAGCAGCGCGAACCAGGCCAGCGCCTCCGTGGGAGTCAGGTGAGCGTAACAGAACGCGAAGCCTTCCTACAAATTCCCACCCAGGCGATATGGAAAGTTCTGAGACTGATCAGTTGGCCCAATTACTGGGGGAATTACGGGCCGAAGTAAATGCCGCTCGTCAAGAGACTAATGCCCTCAGGAGGGAATTAATAATATCAAAGGAAAGAACTGATGACCTGGCCAGACAGCTTTTGCAAGGTCAAGCTGGGCAAACTCCTCTACCCGGTTCCGGAGGGAACCCCGCTCCTGTGGTTTCCATTAACCCTGTGCAGATTAATCTACCTGGAAACATGCCGCTGGCCCCACCCGAACCCTTTGCTGGGGACCCCAAACGATTCGCCGTATTCATGAATCAGTGTCGTTTGCACTTCCTATGCAGACCTGGGGCCTTCCCTAATGATCAGACCAAGGTAGCCTTTGTATTGTCATATCTCAGCGGCTGCGCTGCCGATTGGTCAGTTCCACTGGTTACTCAAGATGACCCGATTCTCCGTGATTTTCAAAGGTTTCAAGCAAGCATGGAAAGGTTATTTGCTCGACACTCTCAGGGGAAGGCTCTGGATGACGAACTTCTATCCCTGCGACAGGGAAATCAGGACCTCCTATCCTATATTGCAACCTTTAATAGACTAATTGTGGAAACGGGATGGCCAGAGGATAAAAGAGTCACGTTGTTTTATCGAGGCCTTCTCGGAGAACTTAAAGATGTCTTGGCCCAAGTTGTAAATCCACCCAAGAATGCACAGAGTATATAGACTTAGTGGTCCAATTGGATCACAGACTTCAAAACAGAAAAGCAGATCGGTCCAGGTTTGAGACCCGGGTGTTGGTCAAGACCCATGCTAATCCCAAGGGAGTTGATGTCTCTGAGCCTATGCAAATTGGAGGGGTTAAAGGACCCTTAACTCAAAAGGAACGTGAAAGGAGGCGGCAGTTAAAATTATGTCTTGATTGTGGGAATTCTGCACACTTTCTACGAGATTGCTCGGCAATACCGCCCCGAAAGGCGGTAGGAGCCGCTGATAAAAACCATGAAGACTCTGTTTCGGGAAACGACTCTGCGCAACATGTGTAGGGGTCCGCTTGCCGAGCTTGAAAACTAACTCTCAGACATCGGATTTCATTGTGCCAATGGTTCTCGTAGATCCAGAACAGCCTTAGCGGTTGCATGCAATAAAGGCATACATCGATAGTGGGGCTATTGGAAACTATGTGGATCGTGAATTGGTCTCTAGGATTAACCTCCCTCTCCGTCCTAAGACCAGCAAAGATGTCATCACCACAGTCGATGGAACTGAAATTGCCTCTCGACCGGTAACACATTCCACTACTGAGGTGACTCTTATTGGTCCCGACGGCCATCGGGAGGGTGTTGTGTTTGATGTAATCAAGGCTCCACAGTTTCAGGTTATTCTTGGAATCCCTTGGTTAGAGACACATAATCCTCGAATTGATTGGCGAGCTAAGAGAATAACCTCCCCGGATTGTACACAAACCTGCTACTCAGAAAACCTGAAGATTAATCTAGCATCTGTAACCTCTGCCTCCATGCAACTACCTCCGGAATACCAAGACTTTCAGGACGTCTTCCAAAAGGAACAGGCCAACACGTTACCTCCTCACAGATCGTACGATTGCCAAATCGATCTGGTGCCCGGTGCACAACCCCCTTGTAGCAGGATTTATGAGCTTACCGAACCTGAGAATCTGCATTTGAGACAATATTTGGATCAATACCTAGCTAATAGTTTTATTCGCCCGTCAAAGTCCCCCGCATCCTCGGCTTTGTTCTTCGTGCCCAAAAAAGAAGGCGACCTTAGAACTTGTATCGATTACCGCGCATTGAACCAGATAGCGGTTAAAAACCGTTATCCTCTGCCTCTGATCCCTGAACTCCTTGACCAGGTGAAGGACGCTTGCATATACACCAAGTTAGATCTCCGGGGGGCTTATCATCTGGTACGAGTTAAAGAAGGCGACGAATGGAAAACTGCCTTCCGTACTAAATACGGATTATTTGAGTACCAGGTGATGCTTTTCGGATTGTGTAATGCGCCGGCTGCCTTCCAATACTTCATGAATGATGTCCTTCGGGAACTCATTGATGTTTGTGTTGTCGTATATATCGATGACATTCTGGTGTACTCCTCTTCGGAATCTGATCACAGAAAACACGTCAGGGCAGTACTTGAAAAACTGCGCCAACACAAACTATTTGCTAAATTGGAGAAATGTGTTTTCCATACCACAGAAGTCAAGTTTCTAGGTTTCATCCTGACACCCAAAGGAGTCCGAAAGGACTCAAGAAAAGTGGATGCCATCCTCAAATGGCCATCACCTAGCTCTGTAAAAGGGGTTCAAAGCATGCTCGGCTTTGCCAATTTCTATCGCAGGTTTATCCCGGAATTTTCACGCGTGGTACAACCCATTACTGCACTCTTGAGGAAAAATAAACGTTTTGAATAGTCTGAAGAAGCCGAGCAGGCCTTTCAGGATTTAAAAGCTAAGTTTACCTCCGCACCTATATTGAAACACCCGCGTCCAGATCTCCCTTATGTTGTCGAGACTGACGCATCCAGCCTAGCCATGGGAGCTGTCCTGTCCCAAAGAGATCCCGAAACCAACCAACTGCATCCCGTAGCATTTTGGTCCAGAAAATTCTCGGCACCCGAGGTTAATTATGCAATCACGGACAAAGAACTGTTAGCCATTAAGTCCGCTTCTAAAGCCTGGCGGCATTATCTGCTTGGCGCTCGACATACCATCACAGTGATCACTGATCACCGGAATTTACAGTATTTGAAAACCGCCAAGGCTCAGTCATCACGGCAGCTCCGATGGGCTTTGTTTTTCGCTGAATTTGATTTCGTGATTACCTATCAACCTGGCTGCAAGAATGGCAAAGCAGACGCCTTATCCCGAATTGGAATGGGAGAATCTGATACAAACTCAGAACCAGTACCAATAATTCCCGAACAGAGGATTCTAGGCATGACTTCGTTACAGACGCTTGAAGACATTCAAGCCAGAGTGAAACAATTCCTGGACCCTACAACCTTACAGGAATGGATACAAAAGGGATCAGACTTTACCATAGATAATGGTTTACCTTATTTCCAAGGACGCTTATTCCTGCTACATAAGGAATTACACAAACTGGTTATTTCCGGTTATCATGATACATTAATAGAGGGACACCCCGGTATTGCCAAGGCAGAGGAAAAGGTGAAACGACAATTTTGGTGGCCCTCTTGGCGAAAAGATGTTAAATCTTTTGTGATGTCCTGTGGTGTTTGCGCCCAAAATAAAAGTCAAAAGAAAAGACCAGCCGGTCTCCTTCAACCTCTAGAAATACCACCAGCACCCTGGCACACCCTATCAATGGATTTTTTTTATGGACCTGCCTCCTTGTTCGGGGTACAATACTATTCTGGTAATTGTGGATTTGTTTTCCAAAATGGCCCACTTTATTCCTTTGAAAGGTTTATCTTCAGCTTCTGTCCTAGCCAAAGAATTCCTCGAAAATATTGTTCGGCTACATGGATTCCCATCTATACTAATCTCTGACCGGGGAAGCCAATTAATTTCCCACTTCTGGCGCAAATGTTGTCAAATGGCGCAGATCGACGTAAGATTATCGACCAGTCACCACCCTCACACCGATGGTCAGACCGAGAGGACAAATCAGACCCTTGAACAGTACTTACGGTGTATGTTACAGCAATCTGAAAGCAACTGGAAAGACATTCTTTGGATAGCCGAATACGCATATAATAATTCGGTACACTCTGGAACTGGCCACAGTCCTTTTTATACTTTGTTTGGGCATCACCCTCGAACCTCAAACCTTGACTCACCTCAGGCAAAGAGCTTTCTTCAGGTTTTCAAAGGCCTGATTGCATTCCTCATTCCATTTGACCTTCTTAGGGAATTTTGGGGAGGAGATCACATTCAGTGGAGAAGCTATGGTCCCATAGTTCTCAATGAAATTCCTGTAATACCCAGTGAGGCCTAGAAAGGCTCTCACCTGGGTTTGAGTAGTAGGTGTTGTCCAATTTTGCACAGCTGCAATCTTACTGAGCAAAGGCCTTATTTCTCCACCTCCTACCTCATGCCCAAGGTAGACCACCTTACTCTGACCAATTTGGCATTTACTTGCCTTTATGGTCAGATTGGCCTGTCCAAGAGCCTGCAAAACATACCCTAAGTGGTTCACATGTTCTTACCAGGATTGGCTGAATACTGCAATGTCATCCAAGTATGCCATGCAGAAGTCCTTCATCCCATTCAGAACCTGATTCACCATTCTTTGGAATATAGCAGGTGCATTCTTCAATCCAAAAGGCATAACCTTAAATTTGTATAAGCCAACTGGGGTAGAAAATGCAGTCTTTTCCTTGGCATGGTCTGTCAGGGCTATTTGCCAATAGCCTGACGTAAGGTCAAATGTGCTGAGGAACTTGGCTGAACCAAGTCTATCCACCAACTCATCTGTCCTTGGCAAAGGGTGGGCATCAGTCTTGGTGACTGCATTAAGAGCTCTACAGTCCATGCAGAATCTCAATTCTTTGGATCCTGCCTTTGGTACTAACACAACTGGGCTAGACCATGGGCTAGTAGAGGGCTCTATTACCCCGAGATCAAGCATCTTCTTGACCTCCCCTTTGATGTGGGTCCTTACGTTTTCTGACATTCTATATCCTCTGCTTTTGACTCGCAGACAGTCACCAGTGAGTATATCATGGTGTCCCCAAGGGGTCAAGCCTGGTGAAAGTGAGAACAGAGAGGCAAACTGATTTAACATGGCTTTGCACTCTTCTTGTTGCTCAGGTGTCAGGTTTGAAGAGAGATGTACTCCTTCAATCTTTTCATCCAAGGGTAAGCCTCTGAGGAGATCAAGTAGAGCTTCACTCTCTTCTTCTTCCTCTGATGATGCTAGAAGCAAAGCTCCTACATCAGGTCTGGAGACATACACTTTTAGTCGGTTGGTGTGGAAGACTCTGGGAGCCTCCTTGGGATTGCCCAAGACCACCAGATAGTTCACCTCTCCAAGTTTACCCACAACCTTGAAGGGTCCCATCCATTTATCTTGCAAGGCCCTTTGCCTTGTTGGGATCATAACTAGAACTAGCTGGTCTTGAGTGAACTCAAACATGTTAGCCTTCTGGTCATGCCAATGCTTGACCAGGGCTTGTCCAGCTTTCAGGTTATTACTAGCTTCTGCCATCATTTGTGACATTCTTCTGCGTAGACCTATCACATAGTCAGTCACTCTGACTGGCTTGGGGGAAGGAGCACTCTCCAACCCCTCCTTGATCAGGGCCAATGGACTTCTGACCGGATGGCCATAGAGAAGTTCAAAGGGAGAATAACCTACTCCCTCCTGAGGGACTTCTCTATAAGCAAAGAGAAGACATGGCAATAGAAGGTCCCACTTTCTTTTAAGGGGATCCTCTAAAGCACCTATCATGCTCTTCATGGTTCTGTTGAAACTTTCTACCAACCCATTTGTCTGAGGGTGGTAGGCGGTAGAGAACTTGTAAGTAACTCCACAGGTTTTCCACGTGGCTTTCATGTAGTGGTACATACAATTTGACCCCCTGTCAGAGATTACTTCCTTAGGAAACCCAACTCTGGTAAAAAGGGCCTTAGCCACAGCCTGAGCTGTAACAGTCCTCATAGGAATTGCCTCAGGGTACCTAGTAGCATGGTCTACTACAACAAGGATAAACTTGTTGCCTGAGGAGGTTGGGGGATCAAGGGGACCAACAATGTCAATCCCTACCCTCTCAAATGGGACTCCCACAACTGGGAGAGGCTCTAAAGGTGCCACATTCTTGGACCCAACCTTACCAGAGGTCTGGCAGTTATGGCAGCTCTTGCAAAACTTATCTACCTCAGCCCCCATTTTTGGCCAATAAAAGTAGAGTGAGAGCCTTTCCCTGGTCTTCTTGAAACTCAAGTGACCAGCCAAAGGAATCTCATGGGCCAGTTGCAAGAACTGTTGTCTGTTTTCTTGAGGTACTACAAGCCGCTTGTAGTCTCCAGGTGCAGACTGGTTCACTGTAGAAGAGGCCATCTTCCCTGTGCAACCTATACTTCCCAGGCTCTTGCCCATCAGCCTGAGAAGCTGCCTGTTGGCGGAGATCTCCCAGAGTTGGACATTCTCTTTTTCCCTTACTGAAGTCTGCCCTGTTGGGTCCACCTTCTGCCAGTAAAGACTGCAGCTCAGGGTGGTCAACAGGATCCAGATCTCCAATGAGTTCTTGGCCTTCCACTAACTCTTCTTCAGAGTCTAGTTCCACCATACAGTGTTGTACCTCCCTCTCAGCCTCATCTGGAGGTGGAGTTACAGGTGTAACTTTGGACAACCTCGGGGAAGTCCTTGTTGGAAGCACTGGAGTGCTTGCTGTTGGCTGTTTCTTGGAAGTCCTGGGTTTCCCCTTTGCTTCCTTTTGTTCCGTGATAGCAAGTTGTAGTTCCAGTATAGTAGGAGTGATACCTTTCTTCATCATCTCCTTGGGAGTACCTCTCATGGTTCTCTCCCTTGCAGGTCTGGTGAGCTCCTGTAACCTTTTACTAGGAGGTCTGGGGGTATGTGACACTACTCCAAGAGTTTTCAGGTCATTACCCAACGGAACCCTTCCTGGTACCTCACTTTGTATGCTGACAGGTATCTTCACAGTCATGTCATTACACTGGATGAGAACTGGTAATTGGGGAAGCATCTGCACAGGCCCTCCAGCTAACCTGGTGAGGCGTTTGGGTGCCTTAGCAACATAGAGTTATAGACATTTAAATTCTCTTGTTCCCAAAGACCGAGAGACACTAAAGAAACACTGGCTGAGACTCCAATGGGTTCATCAGCCAGCAGTAGAAAGTTTCCACTTGCCATTGGTACTTCCTCCTCTGGAGCAAAGGCTAAGGGGACAAGCTGGACCCCTGAAGGTTTAGCCTTACATCTGGGATCTCCTTTCACATGGTCAGGTGAGCCACAAAAAAAGCATGTACCAAATGCTTTCTGGAATGGTGGCTTGCTCTGACCTCCTTCTTGTTTACCACCAGAGGGTACACTACTCTGATTTGGTTTCCCTTGTGGTTTACCCTTATTGTTCTGTTTGGGGCCCTCTTTGGGATTGGAATGATTAGAATTCTCTTTGGAGTCCTTTTTGGCTGTTTCCCCTCATCCTTTTTCTGAGTTACCCCAGAGTCTTTGCGAGTAGCCCTGTTGGCAACCCACACGTCAGCAGCTTTAGCTAGTTTCCTGGAATCAAATTCCTTTGAATCAGCCAAGTGCTGTCTGAGCTCAGGAGAGCAGGCATCATAAATTGACTCCAACATCACAAGATTCTTCATTCCCTCATAAGTGTTCACCTTGTAACCCTTAATCCATCCCTCTATGTTCTTCAAACTTTCTGTCAAGGCGTCTTCAAACTTGCCCGGCGCAGAGGCAGCACGAACTCCTGCCTCCCCGTAGGGTCTTGGCACCTGGACCTGGTAGGAAACTCAGGCTACCGCAACCCGCCGGGGAAAGAGGGTTAGGGTCCGTTGAATGGATGGGTAAGGGATTGTAGGTTCACCGGGAAAAGGTTTAGGGAGAGGTTCTGGATGGGAATGGGAATTATAGGGAAAAATGCTCCTCAGCTCCTGCCGCCCCATCCACTGGTCGTTCTCGTGGTGAGTTCTCCGCCCACTCATTCAATCCAGTCATACCATAACCAGTTATTAGGAGCCTTTGTAGTGGAGCTTGGAACCACTGCAGGAGCTTTTGCTTGGAGCTCTAACCACAACCGTTGCACCAAAACAATGTTAGCATGAGCTTTATGTTCCTCACGGCCTTCTCTCTGCAGTTACCAAAAGCCTGTGCTAACGTGCGCAATTACACGATATTTCTTGTCATACAGGGTACTTGGCAGCTTAGACAATACTTTAGTAAGGAACCAGAAATGTACTTAGCTGCGGGTCGTGAGCTTGTTCTCCTTGACGTGGCATGGGAAGTCCCCAAAAGTTCGTAGCAAGCTCCGCTGGAAAATACCAAAAATACAATGAGCACGTGCAAGATCAGACTACACCTTCTAGCACTGACTTGTGCTCCCAAAGCACTACGTGACCCGGTGGTGTGCTCGAATCGGGTTGCCTTCACCCGTGTTTCCGCACACGTGCCTCCTGCCCTGCCCCGTAGGAGACTCGCAACTGTACGTGTCGGGTTGCCTCACCCGGAACGCTACCCTCAGAGTATGCTCGGATCGGGTTGTCTTCACCCGTGGTTCCGCACACGTGCCTCCGTAGCAGACTTGAAACTGTGCGAATCTGGTTGCCTCACCCGAACGCTTTCCTCAGTCACCCCCACATAAGCACTCTGCATGCGGGTTATTGTTCAGCCATACGTTGCGGTCCAAACCGCCTGAATCCTAAGTCTAAGTCTGCATGCACCGCGACCTCAGCCGCTTCGTTAGTCTTTCTCTCTGCACGCGGATTTAATAGTAAGAAGCAAAAGCACTTATCTCAAGTTGGCGCGGGGCCTGTGAGTTCAGGTGGGCGAAGTGCCCCGCGAAGGCTGGCCCTGAGCAGAGCGCTGGGAAACACGTCCGTCCTCCACTGAAGCCGGAATAGCAAGCGGGGAAGCGTGGGCGCGGTTCGCGCATGCGCTGTTCGTTGGGCGTTGCCCGCATGCAGATATTTTCCTCCCAGCTGGCTTGTGAAGCACACGGCCTGCTGGGATTTGTGGTCTCTTGATGTTTCTTAGTCCCTGCATACTTTGCCTACAATAGGGATGAAACATCCTCCTTATGTACAGTATATAAGGTTTACAGAAAGGGTTCACAAGGCTTTGGTGACTGTGGGACACTAGTTTCTTACATGACGTGCTGCCAATCTGCCCAATCTGCCCAGCCCTGACACTTTCACTCACCCAGGTAGCCCAAGGGGTACCATCATGCTTTTTGAGGGTCCTAAACCTCTTAAGGTACTGGGAAGGGGTCTTCCCAAATCTAGCTATCAAAGCTAGTTTCACACATTCATAATCCTTCTTATCCTCCTCCCCCAACTCCATTACCACATCAGTTGCAACAGGGGGGAGCCTAGAGAACAACCAGGAAAGTAACTCATTTCCTGTAATGTTCTGGAGCCCATGATTATATTCAAACAAACTCAACCAGTCCAACACATCCAACTTAGGTTTATACATACCCACCAACTCCTTAGGCATCCGGGGTCTTTTGGGACTGGAACTCCTAGAGGATTCGGAGAGAGAAGCACTTTCCACAGACAATGTTTTCATTTCTAGCTCATGGTTGAGCTCCATTTCTCAGAGCCTTAGTTCTTGGTGCCGTTGTTCTGTTTGAGCATTCATTCTTTTGAATTCTAATTCAAGCTTCATTTTTTCTAGTTCCATATATTGAGGATTAATTGTGGGACCTGGTAAGGGTACAGTAGGTACAGCTGGCAGGGCAGGTAGAGGCCCAGGGGAGACAACTGTAACATCTTCCCCCTCCTCTTCTGCTTCTGACTCAAAGTTATCAATACTACCACTCAAATCAATATCATTGCTGTTATCTAGAGTTGCTGGAGTGGTAGGTTCCTCTGAACCACCATCCAGACTTTGGTTTGCTAACATCCTTTCTATTAGCTCCATTTTCTTGCCTTTAGTCAGGAGATTCTTATGCTTACAGAGAACTCTTAAACAATCAACAGTTTTTGTTGCAAGGGACTCTTGACTATAACTTTCCATAGTTGACATGTTTTAGAAAATACTTCTTTTAGTGCTAAGTTTTGTGGTTAGTTGCACTAAGATATCTATAAGCACACTAAAATGTATACTCAATACAAATCCCACCGCTGTACACCAGTGTTGGCCAGAAACCTGTGGAGTTCCCTTAGGGACCACTGCAAAAGATTTAAGACTACAGGTGTTTGGCAGTAAACCCACTTGGTAGCAGTCAGTACCACACAGATTCACTTGGTAGCTGTGGCTGGGCAGTCAGACTTCCCTCAGGAAGAGTTAGGCAGTATGTAGAGTATACACAATAGGTACAGAGATACAGTAGCACAAGCAAACACTGACCAGAGCTTTGGTGTAAAAGTATTTCATTATTTATTTAAAGACACACGTGTGATTTACACTAGCAAAAAGAGGTATGTAAATTCAGCACACAGTCACTATCATATATATACAACCCTATTCACTTATTAGACAAGTCTTAGTGAGAAACACCACTTATTTTCAGACAGAGGTGAGCACTTAACATAAGATGACACTCTAATAAGTTATAAGGAAAGGGAGGGAAAAAGGCAGAGTTAAGGAAGCACACAAGTTTCAATACTTTTAAAAGAACCACAGGAAGGCTGGCTAGGCAGAGTTCTACTGGAGAGCAAGGAAGTCAATTGCAAGGCCCACTCTTGGAGAGAGCAAGCAGAAGGGGTCCAGGTTCACACAGTGGGGTTATGCCCAAAGAGTTTTGTAGATAGTTCGCACAAAAAGGATGAAATTAAAGTCAGGAAAAGTTAGCTAGGTTGTCCCAGGCTAGCCCAGGTTAGAAAGTCGAGGCTTTACTGTCACCCCGAACGATCTGTCGCAAGGGGAGCCAGGCGGGACACAGTACCTTAAGTGTGAAGGAAGCTCCAGCGGGGGCAGTTGTTACTGGCAGCAGGTGCAAGTCGGTATTTCGTCCAGAGGAAGAGGAGGTCTCGCCGTGGAGGAAAGATGAAGGTGGTTGCACTGCCAGGGAAGAAACCAGCCGCGGAGTTCTTCGGTTAAAAGGTACTACCCTTCTCTTCGCGGTAGTGGTAAACCATGGTATTCCGGTTGCCAGGGTGCTTGGCTCGGGCAAGGCGGACACGAGATGCTCCAGGAAGGTGAAAAGAAGGCAAAACTGGTTATCCCCACCAGTCAAAGGAAGAAGTCTCTCCGGACTGGAGATCTCCTCTGTCGTCTGGAAAAGTGGTGAGACGGTTCAGCGGGGCTCCACCGGTGGTGGCGTCATCGTTGCAGGTCGGCTCAGCTTCTCCCTCCTCTGATTCTTAGGTCCTGTGGCGACTTCTGAAGTTCCAGTCCCCAAAGCCCTGCTTTTATGCAGCACACCCCCATTCACTCAGCCTAGCTGTCAATCAAACCTGCTAAGTGCTCACCACTTGGGCCAATCACACAAGAGTGTGACTTGAGTTACCAAGGTAACTCAGTCCAGGGTGCCTAAACCCCCTCCCACACCACCTGTGGTACCCAGACAGAGTGGCACCACTTTTGGAGGCTTCTGTGGAGAAGCCCGCCAAAAAGTGGAACAAAGGGCCCGACTTGGGTTGGAGTCACAGAAGAGAACACAAACGCCATTTTTGAATCGAGTTCTGGCAAAAAATACCAACCGGTGAATTAATATTAAATAAATATACCGGCGGTATGTTCGAGGCTATAAGAATTAAATAATTAAAGTTGGTAGCCTCGAACAATGGGAAAATCCCATAGAGATATATTTGCGGTTGAATATAAAAAGTAGTATCCACTGCCACCAGCCAAAACTCGATCAGGGGGGACGGAGACGTGCCCCGTCGAACAACAGACCCCGGGGCAATCAAATTGCCCCGACCAGTACGTCCACAATATGATGGTTTGTACTGGTTTCTGTTCATAATTTGGGACTAGTAAAGCCAATGGTGACTTTACATGCCCTGGGAGACAGTAGTCAGTCCCAGGGTATGGAGTCTATGTTGGGGGGTCGCTACAACACCCCTGGGTTACGGCACAGAGGGTGCTGTGTAACCCACATCAAAAACACGAGACCCTATGGAGTAAAAGACCCCATAGCCCATAAAACACATTGAAAGATAAAGGAACACCTCAAATCATGTCTAAGAGTGGGAGTAAAAAGAATCTCACTCTTAGCAGGAGAAAAAATAAACCCCAGAAATCCAGCAAAGCTGCTGGGGGACTCACTAGGTTTAGGAAATTAGCCTTTACAGAGAATTCTCCCTAACAGTCACTTCATCTCAGTCCCACAGGTTCATTGGGGCACAGTGGTTCTCTGAAACCTTTCTGCAACAAAGGGGTGCAGTGCGGGTACGAATCGGCTCCGTCTGACGCCCCCTATGCTCACTGCGCTGGACATGACATCGGGGGCCAGTATATATTGAGGCACTGCACCCCGTGACCTCTGTTTGATGATCGGAATGTCTTTGCTTACTAATTTCTCTACACCATGCCGACTATGTCAAGGGCCTTCGGGATTCAAGCCGTATGCGGATTTCAGCTGACAGATGTCCGTTTTGGATCTGCACCGGGTCTGTCTTTATTGTTTGGGCACGTGGTATGCTACTCAGGATTGCAGGTCGTGCTAGTCCATGCACCCGAAGGCCCTCCAGGATATAGCAGCAAAGCTCTTCAACTTCGCCCACAAGGTCTGCAGTCTTGTTTGAGGTCGCATGACAAAGAGCGCCATCCCGAAAAACAGTCTCTGTGCATAGAGGAAGAAAAGGACAAGAAGAAGAAGCAGCACTGGAAGAGGTCCCACTTCCCGAATGTACCTATCACTGTCCCTCTTCTTTATCCTCTAAGAAGAGGGGCCACTTCTCCAGGTAGGCCCTGGAACAGCAGGTACAAATCTCTATTCCCACCCAGTCCTGCACTAAAGAGGAATGGGAGGTATTTTGCCTGAAGATGATGGACATGTTTGCCATGGTGCTGGCGGCTTTGGCCTCAGCTTTGTTGGTGCCAGTGAAGGCGCATCTGTTGCAATCGGAAATGGCACCTGTTGGAGTGCACTGCCATACACCTTCGGGCTCGGGCCTGAATCCACTGATGAATGAATGGTCCAGGCGCCAGACAGCCCAGCCTATGGGTGCAGCTGTCCCGGTTTTGGGGCTGTCTCAACGTCGACATCCTCTGCGCTGATCGACACCGGTATCTTCAAAGCACCCTGGAAGTATTCTCCCTTCCCAAGAGATGTCATCATTTCCAAGATTAACTCTGTCTATGACAAGGACCGTGATCAGGTACCCTTTCCCAGAAGACAATCATTTACCTGTAGAATTGTATGGCGAAGGTGAGAAATTGATGGGGCTAGCTGAGGACCGTCAAGTCACCAGTGGCCGGGCACGTCCCAAGAGATGGATATCTTGCCAGCTCCTACTCCGGGCAAGCCTCAGGCCCTTTTCAGTGGATGATAGCCAAGGTTGATGATTCATTGGGGCTTTCTGCTCCATCCAGAGCCAATATCCAGTACGAGCTTTGTGATATCCTGGATGATGCCCCTAGGAAGGAGACACTGCTGCCCTTCAATGTGGAAGTGGATGCACCTGTAACGGAGGTTTGCGAGAAACCTGCCTTTGTTGCTGCAGTTGACAGGGATCTAGCGAGGAAACACCACACGGCACAGTCTGATCCAACCTTTCTATCCTCTCATGACTCCCTTTAACGCTTGGTGGTTCAGTTGGCTGCAGTGAACCCCTTTCCTCCCTCCTGACTGTTACAGTAAGAGGCTTGACTCTTGGGGCAAGATGTTTGCGTTGGGCAGCCTTGCTCTACATTCAGTGAATGTTTCATGCACTCTCACCAGGTTATGGTTAGGCCTATAGTCTGCTGTGGCAGGGGCGGGTGAGCACACCCCTGAAAGAGAGATCAAGGATGGTTTCCAGACCGTGGTGGCTGATGGCAGGGAGGCTTCCCGGCAGATTTTAAAATCAGGCTTGGAAACTGTGGACTGTGTGGGCAGGTCCATGGCCACAGGGACGGTACTCAAACTTCACTCTTGGTTGAGGAAATTAGGAAGAAACACCCATCAGAAAGAAAGGTAAGTAATTTGTTCTTTGCCTGCCCTGAGTAAGGAAACATGTGGAGCAGTTGTCCTGATTAATGCCCCTCTCTGTCAAGGATCATTGAGGCCAAATGTCCTATAGGTGGAGAAACCCTATAGTGTAGTGACCCAAGGCCACAGTGCAGTGGCCCCAGCTTCCAGAACAAGTAATCACAATACCAACCTCTCCCACTCCCACAAATTCCCAAGTATATATAGTAGACATTATTCACAATTCTTTCCTTTTATGAAACTTATTTTTTTCAGTTATGTTTGTGGTTTCATAGAGACCACTCTAACTTACCAAACACAGTAAGATTATTTCACCAGGATAATATAATCGGCAAAACTGAAAAGCTGATATATGACCCCAGTTTTCAATGTTTTACAGTTTGTAATTTGACAGCAGGCTACATCTCCTCCCATCCCATCTCATCTAATATTTAGTTTTAGAACAAACAATATGAAGAGGTGGTGAAGCTAGAGAATGCATTGGAAGAGCAGAGGGGGGCAGGTTTTCTCAGAGTGAAACATGAGCTGGCATGGCAAAAGATCCATACCTGGCTTCCTGCCTCCTTAGCCCACAACACAAAACCCATACCGGCACCCTGTGTACCACCCCCCACACTTGCATCCTGCTTCCTCACCAATATGCTTAATATAAATTGTTTAAATTATTTATAGAGTAACACTATAAAGTATGAACCCATAATTAACTATAAACAACAATTTCATTTCCGGTCCCCAGCATGCTGGCTTGACTCTTTTGGGCAATGTCCCAGACCTAGTTCAGAGGTGAAGAATCTGGGCATTATCAATGAGAACCTGTCACTGAGTACGCAAGTTACAGCAGTGACAAAATCATGCTATTTCATTATTAGGAATATAAAAACATCTTTCCCAATGTAGCACAACCGGTTATGGGTGAAAGGATCAAATACAAAGAATCGAAATGCAATACATTCGAGTCAAAAGGAATGTATGCCCCCCCATCTCCGTTTTTATGGCAAAAAAACATACATTTTACCTATACCAAAACCCCCAAAAAAAAACATTAAAAAAAGGCATTCAGTCTTTTTTTTCAGTCCTTTTGACTCGAATGTATTGCATTCGATCCTTTTGTTTTCAAATGAATGACTGGACACCAGCACAACCACACCAGGTATTATTAGTTTGTAATGCTCTGGTCTCCTCACGCCTTGATTTTAACAATGTAATTTATCTGCATCTGCCAGACTATGCCATTAACAGGCTGAAAAATGTACAAAATACAGCTGCAAGGCTTTTAATTAAGTGTGAGAAATTCCAACAAATCTTCCTGGCAATCCGCTCTCTACACTGGCTGACTGTAAAAAAACAGAATCACCTTTAAAAGCATGCAGCATTCAATAGCCACGCCTCTAGCAAAAAGGTTTAGCACCTTTGCCAAGGTAAACTCAGCTAGGATAAGGCTGGACAGAAGACTGAACCCACCAGCCTACAGGAACGAGAGAGCGGCTGCCCGCTCATTCCTACTGGCCATCAGATGCTGGAACACCTTACCTGCTACATGACTCACGTAACTAAACCTCTTAGGATATAGGAAAAAGTTCAAACTTATCTCTTCAATCTGTAATGCTTACCGTGTTTTCCTCACAGCTATTTTTGCGGTTGGTATTTTTTCTGTGGTGTTTTCAACAACAACAAAAAAAGTGTTGTGTGTTGGGCGTATGGTATTAGGGGGGGTGGGTGGCAGGGTGATGGGATGGGGTGTGTTGAAGGGAAGCAGGGGGAACCCCAACCTTAGAAAAAAGAAAAATGCTTCAAAAACAGCCGCAGTGAAAACACCATAACGAAAATGCCAACTGCAAAAATAGCCGTGGGAAAAACACAGGAAACCTACCCATAATTAATACTGTACGGGCTTCTAATTACCTGTGTGTTTTGGAGCTTTCCACTCAACACCGAATAGCGGCGAAATACCCTTTCCAGTTAATTGTTGCACTTAATAAAACTCACCCATAACATATGAGTGAGGCTTTTTCTACAGATAGTTAAGGAAAAGGAGGCCCAGTGATGAAAAGTGATTTACCCACGATCACATAAAGGATTTAGTGTAAAAGGTAGGGATTTGAGCCCTGTCTTTCTGGTTCACAGTTTCCAATTCAGAAAGCAGGGGAGACTCAATCTTTCCTATTCAATCATCAATATCAGAAACAAAAGAAATGCTTTCTGCAAAGTTGTTACTCAAGGACTAAACTAATATAGTGTTCAATAAATCTGGTTTTCAAAGCACCAATGTATCTACATGGGTGAAGCCTATTAATCATCTGTATCCTGAGACAAATACATCTGAGAAACAGACTAAGATTATAATTATCATGAAAACCTACTATAATTATGATCTAAGTCTGTACAATTGTGTGTACTTTCAAAGCACCAAGCCACATGATAAAGCAAACTGAAAAAGTATAAGGGAAGTAGTAATTGAAACATATATTCATAAAGCAAGTATGCATCACTTGGAACAAAGATGGGGATGGGAGTGTGTGAATCCAATCCCCACAATTGGGTGCAGTGGCCTCCGGGTCAAAGAGAGATGTCAGCAACAGTCAACCTGTTGACCTACCATTCCAGATGTGTACCTCCATCTCATTTACCCTATTTTTCTTACCCATCATCCTCTGGTGTCCTTCCCTTGCACCACATTCTCAATACTCTCCTGTTTCTTACAGTTAACTTTCAGACCTCTATTCCCTTTTGCTCCATCATTTAACTATTGATTAAACCCCTACCCCTTATCTAGCATGCAGCTCTTTCCCTTGCCCACATTTCTCAATCACCAATCCCTTCCCACTCACACCCTTTTATTGCCCATCACACCAAGCCTATTGCTTGTCCCTCACCACCTTCCATTGCACTTGCTTGCAGTTAGACAGTAGACAATTTTGATTTGCCATTCAGACTCTGTCAGACCCAACAAGAAGCTGTGGTCGGTGTCTTGCTTGGAATTGTGGCTATGGGGTCTGCAGGTGGATAATTCACAGCCATTGCTTTTTGCTCACTGTACCTTCACAGATGGGAAATATCCATTTGCATATCAGTCTTTGTCCCGCCCACAAGGGCAGTCCAGCACCGAAATGCTATGGCAATTCCTCTCTGAACAAGAGTACCATCAGCAACCCCATACACGTGTTTCAGCCTTGTTGGGCATCATCAGTGAGGTGAAGCTGAGCCTCTCTAAGCACAGTGAGCAGGGAGTCCACGTCTGGTTGCCCCCAGGTAACCTAGGGTGACCAACCCCAAGTTCCTTTCAAAAATACAAAAAAGGTAGCAGGTGCCCCTCTCTCGAAAGAACAAGGCATGATAACCTGTTCAGTGGTTATTAACCACACTGAGAGTTCGCAGCCATTGCTTTTTGCTCACATAGCATAGCCATGGCATTTCGGTGCTGGACTGCCCATGTGGGCGGGACAAAGACTGAAATGCAAATGGGTATTTCCCATCTGTGAAAGGTACAGTGAGCAAAAAGCGTGTGCTGCAAACTCTCATCTCAGAGCAGGTTATCATGCCATGTTCTTTCTGGAGAGGAGCGCCTGCTACCTTTTTTGAAATATTTGAAAGAAACTTGGGGTTGGTCACCCTGAGTTACCTGGGGGCAACCAGACGTGGTCTCCCTGCTCACTGTGCTCAGAGAGACAAAGCTTCACTTCACTGATGAGGCCCAACAAGGCTGAAACACGTGTATGGGGTTGCTTTTGGTACTCTTGTTCAGAGAGGAATTGCCATAGCATTTCGGTGCTGGACTGCCCATGTGGGCGGGACAAAGACTGATATGCAAATGAATATTTCCCATCTGTGAAAGGTACAGTGAGTAAAAAGCATGTGCTGCAAACTCTCATCTCAGAGCAGGTTATCATGCAATGTTCTTTCTGGAGAGGAGTGCCTGCTACCTTTTTTGAAATATTTGAAAGGAACCTGTGGTTGGTCACCCTGAGTTACCTGGGGGCAACCAGACGTGGACTCCCTGCTCACTGTGCTCAGAGAGACAAAGCTTCACCTCACTGATGAGGCCCAACAAGGCTGAAACATGTGTATGGAGTTGCTTTTGGTACTCTTGTTCAGAGAGGAATTGCCATAGCATTTCGGTGCTGGACTGCCCATGTGGGCGGGACAAAGACTGATATGCAAATGGATATTTCCCATCTGTGAAAGGTACAGTGAGCAAAAAGCGTGTGCTGCAAACTCTCATCTCAGAGCAGGTTATCATGCCATGTTCTTTCTGGAGAGGAGGGCCTGCTACCTTTTTTGAAATATTTGAAAGGAACTTGGGGTTAGTCACCGTGAGTTACCTGGGGGCAACCAGACGTGGACTCCCTGCTCACTGTGCTCAGAGAGACAAAGCTTCACCTCACTGATGAGGCCCAACAAGGCTGAAACACGTGTATGGGGTTGCTTTTGGTACTCTTGTTCAGAGAGGAATTGCCATAGCATTTTGGTGCTGGACTGCCCATGTGGGCGGGACAAAGACTGATATGCAAATGGATATTTCCCATCTGTGAAAGGTACAGTGAGTAAAAAGCGTGTGCTGCAAACTCTCATCTCAGAGCAGGTTATCATGCCATGTTCTTTCTGGAGAGGAGCGCCTGCTACCTTTTTTGAATTATTTGAAAGGAACTTGTGGTTGGTCACCCTGAGTTACCTGGGGGCAACCAGACGTGGACTCCCTGCTCACTGTGCTCAGAGAGACAAAGCTTCACCTCACTGATGAGGCCCAACAAGGCTGAAACACGTGTATGGGGTTGCTTTTGGTACTCTTGTTCAGAGAGGAATTGCCATAGCATTTTGGTGCTGGACTGCCCATGTGTGCGGGACAAAGACTGATATGCAAATGGATATTTCCCATCTGTGAAAGGTACAGTGAGCAAAAAGCGTGTGCTGCAAACTCTCATCTCAGAGCAGGTTATCATGCCATGTTCTTTCTGGAGAGGAGCGCCTGCTACCTTTTTTGAAGTGTTTTTCAACTGTTTCCAAAAAAGTACCACAAATAGTCCAAAAGACATTTCTCTAACCACTATACAAGTAACATCCAGGGGTGCTATTCAGGGTGCTATTACACTATTTTTGTATGAACACACTGGTGATCAATAAATTCACCAGAACATAAGGGAAGCATTTGTACATAATCATACTGAGAACAAACTCTAATTAGATATGGACCCTTATGTCATTGGCAAGTGGGAATCATATTAAGCTGTGGATTGTAACAGTCCAATGGTTAATGGGGAGCAGTGGTGCCAACATTACTCATCCAGGGTCACAGAATCTGGTATTCAAATGGATAGATTGCCACTGGGCGGTATGATAATGCCCCTGCAGCCTAGACTCCTCTCGCACTCACTCACTGTGGAGGTCCATGTGTCGGGTCCATCCATGCACATCTACAACATTGATAAAATCAAGGCAAATGACTCGCCCTATTTACAAAGAATCTGACCAGGCTTTGCAGCATGTGGTACCTTTGTGGCAGGCTATATTGTGAAGGATTTTATCTTTTTGTATTATTCTTTTTACATTTTGGAGCTCTCGCCCATGGGGCAACAGCACAGCCAGCCTGGGAAGCAATGGCCCCTTTGCACCCCTTGCCAGTCCGTCCATGTCACTTTGAGATGCATTGCCGTCTACATTATTCCAATTTCAAGTTGTACACCATGCCAAGACAGTTTACTTTTTCTATTTACATTCAGTTATCTTTCTTTACTATCCAGTCCCTTGTTTAGCCACCGGAAATATCAGACAGTGCACTTCCATTGTTTAAAATGGTAATTTTCTGTGTTTATGGTTTAATTAATTGTTCAATTTGTGCATCACAGTTTAATGGTAGCTCAATAGAGTATCTTTTCCAGCGGTTTATCAAGCAGAAAGATAATTGACATAGTGCTTAAAGAAATGGATCATGGTAACAAATACGATTGTGCACATTAGGCAATGCACATATCCTTTTATTAAGCACATTTTGCTAATTGTCTTGAATGTTTCCCATCTTAACCATACACAAAGAATACACATCTGTTATCTAATTTTTGGGAAACATTTTTGGTTGTTGAAAGAGGGTAAATGTATTTAATTTCTGTAATGGTTTGGTATAAATCATCAGTACCTTTTTAGTCAGAAATGTTTTATAAAAAGATGAATATGCAATAAACTAGGGCCTCCATTTAGATGTGTGTCAGGAGCAGTGCTTCTGTCAGCTCTTCATTCTGCCTCCTAGCCTGGAAGTGGAGCTACAGCCTGATTACAAACAAGTGCTAACTGACATGGTGTAAACTCTGCCATGCAAATTAGTTGAAAAGACAAGCGTGCGGTACATTGGACCGCTGTCTGCCAGCAGGGACCTGGTGGCCTTGGGTAGCTTTCCATCTACTTTACTTCTGGGCGTTGGAGCTACCAAAGGAATTCCCGCCACTGGACCATGCAACAGAGGAAATAATGCTTAAACTCAGAAAGAGGACACAGGGCTGTTGATGTTGACATTCTCTTTCCACTTTTCACTGCTACTTATTCCAGAAAATAGGTACTGTTATTTTCAGGAACACGCCCTGCCTCTCAAACACGGACTGTTCCAAGATTGCTCCATTTGTAAGCAGTAGATTTGTTAAATCCTTGTTTTATTTTTCAGGTGGCTCAGTCTCCTATTCTAAGCTGGAAATTAAAGCAAGTTGAAGCATATCACAATTGGGTACATCTTTTTCTGCTTCAAACTCCGGTAAAGTGCACTTTACTATTCTATTTCTATTGTACTGTAAATGGTGATCAAATAATGGCTTTTTTACATTTGCTATTTGCAGGTAGTAATATGAAAATGCTGCTGCTGGTGTTACGTATGTGAAAACATTAACCACAATTTTTGCAGAATTGGTTACGATTGAATTATAAATAAACAAATCGAATGCCTTGATTACATTGGGTAACCTACATTATCATAAATGGCCTCCCTCGTCACCTTACTCAATATGAGGCTCTACCACCTCTGCTTAGTTGTTTAATTTTACAGACCTTTCTTCCCTGATGCTGCAGGGGCATCTTAGCTATTCCTCTTCTGGGTGTGATGGATCCTGCAGAGTTATCACTGAACCCCAGTTTAGCATCTCCTCCCATGTGTCCTGGGGAAGGCAGACGCTACCTGATCCTAACCTTGGGGGTGGTAACACCAGGGAGGATCACATGGTAGGAGATGGCTGTCAGCGAGGAAGTGGTGACTACTTTGGGAGAGACGCAGTATTCATCTTGTGAGGATGAGAGTCCTATAATTTCCAAATATCTTATGGCCTGCTGTCATTGCACAAGTCCCTCCTTTGAAACTACCAAAAGAACAAGCTGTGAAATGTCATTTAAACAGAATAAAGTTTGTACCTTGGGGGTTCAGGAATTAAATATGACATCCTCTCATTGTTATGACTCTGTTTTAGGTATAGGTCCCAACCCAAATGTTAAATCACAAACCTTTTTCATAACATCCCCTAACCCTGATAACTCTCATTTCACAAAGCAATCAAAACTAACTAAATGTCAAAGGTCCAAAACCACTATGGACTTCAGGATCCATATTGCCTGTAGTACTGGGGCGAGGAAGAGGGACAGAGTTAGTAAGCATCAGAGGTGCTATTAAACAGAATGTGCAGTGTAGTTGTTGTAGAGCCAGCCTCTGGGCGGGACCTTTAAACTAAAAAATGAGCTGCAGCTGGAGAGCGATGCAGAAGGAGTAGTAGAGGCAAAATCAGTCCGGAGTTTGGAGATTGCCTCCGAAGGAAGAGCGCCAGCTGAAGCCGACACGAGAAGAGAAGGCATGCAATATTGCAGAGTGTGCGCAGCAGGAAGCGGCATTGTGGACCGAAACAGGAAGAGAAGCCCCATCCATAGGGGAGACATGCTCTCAACCCGATGTGTGTTGCTTCCGTGTGCGGGAAGACACAGAGGTCCACTGGAGATAGCAGAGCTCCTGAAAAGAGCTGTGCTGACCGCTGAAGTTACACAGGAGCTGACAACAGAGTGAGCAGAATGCAAAAGCTCAGCTGCATCAGCAGAAAGTGAATCAGAGATGCCAACAGAGACCAGTGAGTTGGCCTGAGGTTAAAGGTGACCCCGGGGTGCCCTGAGCAGGACATATGGCAGGGATGGGTTTAAGGAGCACCCTCGCTGACCCTTCACTGCACTGGGGCTCAAGGGGAATACCTGAGCCGCAGCTAGCGTCAACCTCCGAAGAAAACAGTACTTCCTGGTTCATTGCGGGAAAATGACAATGACTATTTCCTTGATCAGCTTCTTCAACATCCTGGGAATGAGGAAAAAGAAGGGAATTCAAACAATAGAACTCTGCCATATCAAGTGCAGGGTGTCTGTTACATATGTCAGCTAAGCCTGAAAATGAGAGTAAAAAATCAGAAACACGGTGTACTCTAAGGTGTACAGAGATCATGCTAAGGCTTTGCAAACTTGCTGCATATCAAAGAAAAAGATTCCTGAGTTGCTTGCAGCTCTAGAGAGGATGGGAACACCTCAAGGCTTACTGAACCAAGGTTCAATAAGCCTTGAGGTGTTGTGCAGATATGGTCAGCAATCAAGACACTCCCTATTAAAGTATCTTGTTGTCAGGACCTTCAGAGATTGACAAAGTACCTTCCAGTAAATCGGGATATGCTTTTGTTATTGCATTAACCAGGGGAGGACTGGCAACATTTGACCTGTGGGGGCAAGTTTACTTTTCTGGCCTATACTGTAGTGACCCAAGGCCACAGTGTGTAGCGGCCCCAACTTCCAGAACAAGTAATCACCCAATATTAACCTCTCCCACACATTCTCAAGTATATATAGTGGACATTATTGACATGAATTTCCTTTTATGGACCATATTTTAAGTTATTTTTGTGGTTTCTTGTAGACCCGGACCCCTGGAAATTCTCCCACTTACCAAACATGGTAACATTATTTCACCAGGATAATATAATTGGCAAAACGGAAAAGCTGGGCAATGAGCCCAGTTTCCAGTGTGTTACAGTTTGTAATTTGACAACAGGCTACATATCCTCCCATCCGATCTCATCTAATATTTAGTTTTAGAACAATATGAAGAGGTGGTGAAGCTAGAGAATGCATTGGAAGAGCCGAGGGGGCTGGGTTTTCTCAGAGTCAAACATGAGCTGGCATGGCAAAAGATCCATACCTGGCTTCCTGCCTCCTTAGCCCAAAACACAAAACCCATACCGGCAACCTGTGTACCACCCCCCACACTTGCATCCTACCTCCTTAACAGTATTCTTAATATACATTGTTTAAATGAACACTATAGTAACACTATAAGAGTATATACCCATAATTAATTATAAACGATAACCACCATTTCCGGTCCCCAGCATGCTGGCTTGACTCTTTTGGGCAATGCCCCAAACCTAGCTCAGAGGTGAAGAATCTGGGTGTTATTACCAACGAGAACCTGTCACTGAATGCACAAGTTACAGCAGTGATAAAAATCTTTCCCTATCTAGCACAACCACACCAGGTGTTAGTTTGCAATGCCCTGGTCGCCTCATACCTTGATTTTAACAACACTATTTATCTGGATCTGCCAGACTATGCCATTAACAGTGTAAGAAATTCCAACAAATCTCCCCGTTATCCGTTATCATGCACTCAGTCTTGAGTGTGCAGGGCCCGACCACTGCTGGGACGCATGTTCGGCTTGCAGCGCTCTTGGTCACAGGGCATTGAAGAATAGATTGTCGCAGTGGCGGGAGATCTTCCACACTTCTCCTCCCCACCTTAAGGACTTTGTCTCCAGGACCTCTCATCAAGACAAGGTAGGCCCGCTGTTCAGCATGGCTCGACACAGCACGGCAACTCCTTCCCCAGGGTTCCCACGGATCGCAGTTTCTCGAATTCAGGTTCTGGTAGGCTGAGGCCTCTAAGGCTATCGGCTCTTCCAGGTGCTCTGGGGATAGACCTGAGGCCGTCCTGGCTACCAGCTCTGAAGCTGAGTAGCTCAAGGGCCCAACCAGGTTGTCCTCAGAAGGGCGATCAAGTTTGTGCTTTTCTCCTACCCCAGGGGCTAAGGGATCATTCAGTGCCACCTCCAAGAGTTTGTCCTCTGCACGATCCAACAGGGATACCAGCACAGGTTCCGAGGGCGTCCAGCCTACCGGAGCTCGCTCAGAGGTTGTGAATCAGGGCATTACGACAACTGGCCGTCCGGCTGAGGGCTCACTGCCTTACTAGAGGGATCTCTTAGGTCGACGCCTCTGGTTCGGTGCAAGGCCCAAGCTGTATCCTCCCGTGTCTGAGGCTCTTTTGGCTCCGGGCCTCTGCACCCTCCCGCCCAGGGTGTGGCACAAGGCTTCAAAATGACACAGAGGCCCGTGGCGGAGCCTGCCAGGTTGGTGGCCATCTTGGATCCAGCTCATGGCCTGCCAGTGCTTTCACCCATCGAATGGGCTTTGCAAGATGATCCCTGCCCCTTTCCCTCTGGAAGCGGAACCTACGGTGCAAGTTTCTGGTCTCCTCAGGAATACATCTACCCATCACAGCCTTAAGGCTACAAGCACCAGGTGCCTCAGCGCTTTGACCAGGAGCGGAGGCCCAGCGCGTCGGAGGGCCAGGCCCCTAGGGACATGGCAGCTTGTGGCGACTGCTTCTTCGAGCGCTTCCACTTCTTCATGCGTTCCCCTCAAATGAAGGGGCTCCTGAAGGACATTGTGAAGGAGGTCATCCTGCAGGTGGAGCCGGTCCTGGCCCTACCAGTTGCTCTGGCCCCTCCACCTCCTCATGTACCACCACGCCTCCGCCTCAACAGCCGTAGGACCTGTCTGCGGCTCCGGACCTTGGGGGGACCCCACTGGCACCTGTGTCCCAGGGCCCGGATTCCCTTCAGTCTGTGAAAAAGGGGGAGGAGGGCGATGTAACTGATGAGCCCTCAGCATCAGTTAAGGTGTTTCATGACTGCCTTCAGGGCCTGGCGGAGTTCTTGGAGGTCCCTCTGCCTGAGCTTGGGGATGCGCACCTCGATCTGGTCTGGCATACCTCTCCAGAAGGATGTTCTGCAGGTGGCGTGAAAGGTCTGGGAGAAGCCTAGGGCCAATGCTAAGATGAACACGAGGTTGGACAGTAGGCTTAGGCTGATGGACGGGAGCCAATCCTCCACATCTCCCAACCGCAGCCACATTCCTCAGTGGTGGCTGTGGCTTCCTGATATTTTTAACTATCGTCTTTGTCGTCTTTCTCAATGGGAGCCACATCCAGTTGCCTCTCCAAGGAGGACAACGTCCTCGAGTCTTTGGGAAAGCGCTGTTATTCCATCTCAAGGCTTAATCTGCGGCAAGCCAGTGCAGACACCCTCTTGGCTGCAGCTAACCTGCAGCTGTGGTGGGAGCACAGGGAATTTCTGCCTGACCTCCTTTCAGACAAGCAAGCGTCCTTCAAGGCTGATGTGTCAGAGGCCCGTGCCATTGCGCAGGACCTCATGGAGTCTTCGGTCTCCCACATCGACACAGCCAGCAGAGGGCTGTGCCTTGGTGTCAAGATGAGAAGGACGGCGTGGATGCACGCCACTAAGTTTTCATCTGATGTGCAGCAGTGGATCCTGGATCTGCCCGAGGGCATGGACCTTTTTCATTCATCAACCGATGACGAGTAGGCAAAGAAGAAAACCTCCACTCAAACTGCCAAGTCCTTTGCCATCCTGACAAAACTAGGTCAGAAATCCTTCAAGCTCTGCGCCTTCTACGGCTTCAAGGGGTTCAGAGACCACAGTACACGGAGGCCTGACAGGTCGCCCAGAGGCAACAGGAGGAAGAAGCAGAGAATGGTGCAGTGTTTTTTCTGCTCCCCCTCCTCTGCCCCAGCCTCTGATGCCAAGAAGCAGTGATGTCAAGGTCGGGGTACACAGCTCGCCTGTGCAGGCCGTTTTGCTCTGTTCCAGAACACCTCGAAGCGTATTTTCAGCAACCCATGGATCCTATCCATAGTCTCCACGGGCATAAGTCTTCATTTTCCTCTACCATCCTCTCCTTCTCTTCATCATATCGGGTCCCCGGCTCTTTTACAGGAGGTCCTTATTGCTCTTTGAGATGCAGGCGATAGAACAAGTTGCTCTTGTAAACAGGACCTCTGGGTACTATTCCAGGATTTTGCGGTACACAAGAACAACCCGGTTGGCCTGAATGTTGTCCTCGAACTGTCATTTCTAAATCTGTATTTACCGCTGGAACGCTTCAAGATGATAACGCCCACGCACATAGCCAAGTCTCTTTGTGCAGGGGACTGGATGTGTTCCCTGGACCTCAAGGATGCGTACCTGCATGTTCCCATCTACCAACCGAATCAGAATTTTCTGTGGTTTATGATTGTTGTACCACTCTCAGTACAAGGTGCTGCCCTTCGGCCTGAACTCGGCTCCTTGTGTCTTCACGAAGTTGATGAATGCAGTGGCGGGCCTTCTCTGCTTGGAGAGCCATCATCTGTACCTTTATTTGGACGACTGGCTGGTGAGGGCGGGGTCAGAGATTGGCAGATATCCTTCATCAGCTGAGGTTTCCCCTCAACCAGAGGAAGTCACAGTTGTGCCCACCTCAGGAAGGTATCCGATCATTTTTTCGAAAACATAGTTTCGAATAAAAATGCATCGAAAAAATGAATTTTATTGTAGGTAAATTATTTATTTATTTATTTTTACTAAAATGGGTGTTTAGGGGTAAAACAGGGGTTGGAGGGACCCCCCCCCCCATAAAAAAATCTTTTTTTAAAAAAAATGCCTTTTTTCGACTCATTTTTATTCAAAACATTGCCATTCGAAACTATGGCATTCGAAAATATCACTATAAACCCCTCAGGAACTGGTCTTCCTAGGGGTGCGTTGGAAGACTACCATTCATCATTTATTTCCTACACCTGAGAGGCTTCTGCCCCTCTGCAAGGCCGTGGGCCACTTTCTGACCAACACAACCACTTCAGCATGGTGGTTCCTGCACATTTGGGCCTGATGGCCTCCTGCGTGCTCACTTTACAGCACGCTGGCCTCAAGATGAGGTGCCTCAAGCTCCACTTGGCGGCCTATTGGCATCAGGAGACAGGGTCTCAGACGGGCAGGATCCCAATTCCACCGTTCCTACTGCCCGATCATCGCTGGTGGCTGATGTATGGCAATGTTTCAGTGGTATCCCCCTTCACTTGACTGGAGCCTACCCTGGTGGTGACGACGGACTGCTCTCTTTCGAGCTGGGGGGCAAAACTTGAGGGCTATGGGATTCATGGAGCATGCTGCAAGAGGGAAGCCCTCCTGCATATCAATCTGCTGGAGCTCAGGGCTTTGGGCCTGGCCCTCAAAGCGTTTTTGCCCCTCATCAGGGTTAAGTCGGTTCTGGTCAGGACGGACAATTCTACTATGATATTTTACCTGAACGAGCAGGGTGGCACCCGTTCCCCCATCCTCTGCATGGAGGCGGTATTGATTTGTGAATGGGCTCTAACGTAGGGACTTTGGATTTCAGCAGTCCAACTCCCGGGCGACAGCAATGCAGAAGTGGACCAGCTGAGCTGCCTGAGGTTCAACACCTACGAGTGGGGGTTGCGCACTGACTCCTTGCTGCCCCTGTTCCAGCGTTGGGGGTTTGCGGACCTGGATTTGTTTGCATCCCCTCTGAATTCCAAGTGCCCTCAGTTTGCTTCATGGGCTGGATGGGGTCGGGGGTCTCTGGCAGATGCCTTCCAGATCTGTTGGCACCGCCGCAGGTGTTATGCGTTCCCGCCCACCCCTCTGCTCCAAAGGACCCTCCGCAAGTTTCGGGCTTTGGTGGGTTTCAGCCACATCCTGATTGCCCTCCACTGGCCTTCGAGACCCTGGTTTTCAGATCTGTTGCTGTTGTGCTCCCAGGGTCCCGTCCACCTTCAGATTTCCATCAGGGGATTCCTGGCGCATCAGGGCGGGACAGTGGAACATCCGGACCCTCGACTAGGTCCCAGTATAAGAGTAAATGGACTAGGTTCTGCAATTTGGCTCGTGACAAGGGTCTGGACCCTGTCACCTGTCCTCTAGATGACATACTGGCTTTTTCAGCACACCTGGCTCGTTCTGGAGTTCAGGTGGACACGTGCCACACGTATTTGGTAGACATTGGGGCTTACAAGAACTCCCCTGAGCATGTGTTTTCTGCAGCCAACCTGTGGTTAGGGCCAAACTTAATGGGCTGTCTAGGCTTTTTCTGCCAGTGCATAGGCTGCACCCAATCTGGGACCTCAATGGGGTTCTTGCAGCTTTGCAGCGCAGGCCTTTCGAGCCAATAGCCTCTATGGACACCCGCTTGGTGACACTAAAGGTGGCTGGCACCTCTGCACGCAGGTTTAGTGAGCTGCAGGCGTTGTCCTTGTGCAAGCCCTTCACCTCATTTCACAATGACATGGTCATCTATGGCACTCACCCAAACATCTTGCCCAAGGTGATCTCTCCTTTTCATCTGAATCAAGAGATCTGCCTACCGGTGTCCTTCCCGAACCTGCAGTCGTAGGCAGAGAGAGCCCTGCATTCCTTGGACCTCAAAAGGGTCATCAAGTTTTCTCTTTCTCAGACAAAATCCTTCAGGTAGTAGGAGGCATTGTTTGTGACGTTTGGGGGCTCCTGCCCTGGCTCTTTGGCTTCCAAGGATCCCATCGCCGTTGGGTGGTTCAGGCCATCACTGAGGTATACACAGCCATGGGCAAACCTGTTCCTGAGGGGATTCATGCCCATGTGGTCAGAGCCAAGGTCATGGCTGTCGTGTTTCAGAGACATGCTTCTTGGGATGTCATCAGCAAGGCGGCTACTTGGGACATTTCGTCTGCCTTCTGTAGGCAATACTGACTGGACACCAGCTCCAGGCGTGATGCAGAGTTTGGTCAGGTGGTTCTGAAGAACACCTTTTGCTTCGTCCTAGATATGAGGCAGGTTATCACAGCTCCATCCTGTGTTCTTGTTCGGTGGAATCACCCACAAGGATGGAGAAAAGGGGACGGGATGTATGAATAATTAAAGTTACTCACTGTAGTGACTAGAGTACCCAGAGTCCATAGTTCCCTTTCCTCCATACGTCCCAATCGCCTTCCCCTGCTAGTATGCCAAGGGCTAATATGTACTAAGAGTAGCCAGGTATCTAAGTGTCCGATGTGTTCAAAGTGGACTGAGGTAAGGTGCCGGAGGGCGGGGCCTCGGCGGGGCGTTCCCACACCTGAGGCTGTACCCCTGCACACTGTACTATATTTAAAGGGGAAGCGACATTTTTCGCTGCCAAAGCTTCCGCCATGTTGGGGGACGCCCACAAGTATGGAAGAAAGGGTACTATGGACTTGGGGTACTCTAGTCACTACAGTGAGTAACATTAATGTATGCTACACAGAGGCAAGCTACATGTAGGCCAGGCATGGGTCCGCAGGCTCAGCCCACATCTCCAGCGGCACCAGATCGCGCTCCGACAGCGTGTGAGGAGCAGTTCTTCGAGAAATTCATGTGCCTCATGAAGTCCCAGCAGCTGGCTTAAATTATGAAGTGCTTCATCAAAGAGATGATGCCTCCTCCACCACCAGCTCCGGTACTACCACAAGCTCCGGTGCAAGCTCAGCCTCCCCAGGCCCTGTTTGCAGCACCTCCTCCAGCTCAAGTTCAGGAGCCTCAGCAGCCTCCCCCGAGGACAGATCTGGTCCCGCAACAGGTTCCAGAGGCCCCTCCCTCTGCCCCATAGGGGGTAAACATAGATCATACTGCAGATCCCAAGGCAGGGACGGACCTCCAGGATAGTGATCAGTGTAGAGCCAATCCAGCAGATAGAGATGAGGACGACGACACAGAGGTGTCCATGTCTGCATGTGCCTTCCATGTCAGGCTGGCAGGGTTAGCTGAGTACCTGGGGTATCCCACAGCCCCAGCAGGAGCAACCTGAGTTGGGGATACTGGCTCAGGTCTTGACACTCAGAGCGTCCAGCAGGTCAGGTATACCTCTCCAGAAGGACATTGAGGCTTTGGCCGAAAAGGGCTGGACCAAGCATCATATTACTCAAACCCCCAACAAAATGCTTGATGCAAAATATAGGCATGGTGAGGGTGACACCCTACTTCTGTCTGCTCACCGTCAACCCCACTCCTCTATAATAGCAGCAGTGTTGATGTATTTGAAGCCACAAGTTTCTTCATCCTCTAGCACAACCACATCTTGGTTGACAAAGGACAGGACACTCGAAGCCTTCTGCAAAGAAGTCTACTTAAACGCTGGGCTGCATCTTAGACAGGCTAATGCGGATGCCATGCTTGCACCGGCCAACCAGAGCTTATGGAGAGAGATCGCTGAATTCCTACCAGAGCTTCCTTCACACAAATAGTCAGCATTTAGATCAGGCTTCACAGAAGCCAAATTGGTTGCTCAGGATATCGTGGAGGCAGCGGAGGCCCACATAGATACCTCAGGGAGGGCTATCTGCATCGCCTCTGAAATGCAGCGTTCAGCGTGGATTAGGCCCACGAAGTCCAACCCTGACATTCAGGAACTAATTCTGGACCTTCCGTTCAAAAATGTGGGCTTATTCCACTCTTCGATGGATGATAAACTTAATAAAAAAGTAAACCAGTTCTCTGACAGCTAAGTCCTTAGCGATACTTGCCAAGCCGATTCCAAAATCTTTTGGGCAGACGCTAGCAAGTTCGGCCAGACCGCGCAAGCCCGACATGTCACCCAGCCTAGATAGGCGCAAGCAGCAACGTACCTCGAACAAGGGTTTATTTCTTTTTTTAAACTTTTTTTAAAATTATTAGCGGTCACACAAGATACACAGCACTTATTACCTCACGATCATAGTTACAGCAGTAATACTATACATATCACATTTGAATATTAAAGCTTAATCTGTCTCGTCATCATCAGGAAACCATGTCACATAAGTACATTCTGAAGGGGCCCCATATGTCTTTGAGTCTGCTTGTGGCTGGCCGGGTAAGGACAAATTGTTCCTGTTCCTCTGATTCGTTTACATATGTTAGTTCTCGGAGGAAGTGTTTCATGCTCGGTGGCCCAGTACTTTTCCAATTTTGTAAAATGCATTTTTTGGCCACTGCGCATGAGATGTTGAACAGTCTCCTGATCTTTTCAGAGCACTTACCTATATCGCCAAATAGGTATTTCTATGGGGTTAGTACAGGGGGCACCTGTGCACTTTCTTCTAACATTGTTACCACCGCCGTCCAAAAGCCTGCCACCACCGGGCATTCCCAGTACATGTGCAATGCTCCAGCCTGGGGTGCTCCACACTTAGGGCATTCACCCGTCCCATCAATCGTGAATTTGGCTATCTTTGCCAGAGTGTAATGCAACCTATTCAAAATCTTAAACTGTATTAAACGTAGACCAGCATTTAAGGATACCTTTTTCGTGAGCGAGCAATACCTTTCCCATGTTTTGTCATCAATGGGGATGTGTAGATCCCTCTCCCACTTCTCTTTAACCAAGTTTATCGTAGGGGTATGTGCCTGGATCGCCGTGTATAGCGTGGAAATACCAAGGCTGCCCTTGGCAGTTGCCAGCTGTATACAAGGATGTGTAAGAGGCTCATCCGAAAAAAGTGGCCAGTGTCTCTGAAAAGCTGACCTCATGCGATAGTATTGGAGTGTCCTAAGCGGCCCACCACCCAATGCCCCCAGAACGTCTTCTAGGGACACAAATTTCCCATCAATGAACATGTCTCCAAGTTTCATTTCACTATTGGGATCCCAGGCCCCCTGCAGGCTATTATCATGCGTTGGAGGTATGCCCGGGTAACTCCAAAGGGAAACCTCTGGGTTATACGGGTTGTCCACGCCCAGTCTTCTGAATACCGCCTGCCATGCCCGGACCGTGCAGCTCACCGGGTTATAGTCACACATGTCTTTATAGTTTTTCTCAAAAATTACGGATTGTATATTCGTGGGATGCGTGGTGTATTCTTCAATCCATGTGTGGGGTGGATAGTTAGTGTCCTCATGCCAGTATTTTACAAATTGAGCCTGGGCTACATAGTAATATAACTCAAAATCAGGTGCCACTATGCCGCCAGAGGAGTATGGTTCAATCATCTTTTCCCACCTTATTCTTGCATTTTGCCCGTTCGAAATAAAAGTTACCGCCATTGATCGGAGCCTATCAAAGAAGGGGCGTCCCGGCCATATAGGGATGTTCACGAAAAAATAAAGTAGTTTGGATAAAACTATCATCTTAAGGACTGCAACTCTACCATGTAGTGAGATCGGAAGGTGTCCCCACATCGGTAATTTGGCATTTAACGTGTTCAAAGCGCTTTCATGGTTGTCTGTATACAATGTATGTCTGTCCTTGGAGACAAGAACCCCCAGGTACCTAATATTTTGATCAGACCATTTAAGTCCACACGGTGCATCAGGACATTTAGTTGCCTGCGTGAGTGGGAACATCTCTGATTTGCTATTATTTATAGTGTATCCAGAGTAGGACGAAAATTCCTGGATTTCAGCCATTATGGGTAAGATATTTTTTTTCTGGTTCTCGGATATACAAGAGCGTATCATCCGCGTATATAGAGATTAGTTGGGTAGCGCCCTTCAGGTTTATTCCTTTGTCTGAGTGTCGGAGTCTGATTGCGATTGCCATTGGCTCTATCGTGAGTGCGAATAGTATAGGCGAGAATGGGCACCCTAGTCTAGTGCCCCTCCCCAGAAGGAATAATTCAGAAATGGATCTGTTAGTCAACACCCTGGGACCCGGCTCCGTGTATAGCAACCTCACATAGCTGATAAAATTAGGGCCCATACCAAATGCTTCCAAAACCGCCAGCAAATAAGCCCACGATACAGAATCAAAGGCCTTTTCGGCATCCAGGGATATGGCCACTGCGCTCTTTCCAGGGTCTATCTGCGCCATAATGCCAAACAATCTACGGAGATTGAGGGCAGTAGATCTTGTGGGGATAAATCCGTTTTGGTCTGGATGGACAAGTGTCGGGACTGCCGGGAGGAGCCGACTGCCCAATACCTTTGCAACTATCTTGGCATCAGTATTTATAAGGGAAAGGGGCCTATATGATGATATGTCTTGGGGGGGCCGCCGAGGTTTAGGGAGCACAGTTATCACAGCCTCTCTCATTGTCGGCGGCAGTATATTAATCTGAAGTGCTTCCTCCCAGACCTGCAACAGCACAGGCACCAGCTCCTCGCTAAACTCTTTATAGAATTCGGCTCCCAACCCATCCGACCCTGGAGCCTTCCTGGATGCCAATGCTTTGACCGCCTCAGCAACCTCTTCAGCGGTTACCAGCTGTTCCAATGCCAATCGGGCCTCCTCAGACAGTTTCGGCATGGAAAGTGTCTCCAAGTAGGATTTAATTTCAGTGTCTGTTTTAGTGTCTTTGTTTCTACACAGGTCTTGGTAGAATTTGGTAAATTCGTTATTAATATCTTTTTCACCCAGGAGCACCTCCCCTTGTGACGTTTGTATGTCCGTAACCTGGCTAGGTTGCCTGTCTTGTCTAAGTAGGTTGGATAGTGTCCTCCCAGCCTTGTTCCCTTCACCATATCTACGGGCGCGGACCGGGGCCGCCATATAGCCAACCTCTCTGGTGGCCAATGCGTTGAATTCCTATAGTCGAGCTTGAATTTCAGCTAGTATTGTCTTATCTTGTGTTTGAGTGTATGTCTTCTCAAGCTGCCCCAATCTGCATTCAGTTTCGGTTAACTCAGCGCAGACCCCTTTAAGGAGGCCCACGGACTTAGACATCAAGGTGCCAGTAGTCCAAGTTTTAAAGGATTCCCAGACAGTGGAATATCTGTCAACAGATCCGATATTGTTGGCAAAAAACTATGTGATTTCTATATGTAATTCCTCCACAACCCCAGGGTCCCCCAGAATTCCTCCCAGCATTCTCCATCTTTTAGCTGTACCCGGGGAATCACCAACCCCCACCTCCAGCACGAAAGGGGAATGATCAGATAGTGTTCGGGATAGTATTTCGCACGATTTCAGTGTCTTAACCACAGCGGGGGAGGTAAACCAATAGTCGATTCTGGACTCCAAGTCGTGAACCGAGGAGTAGTACGTGTATCCCCTGCTGTCCGGATGTAGCACACGCCAGGTGTCAACAAGAGAAAGCTGTGACAAAATGTGTTGCATGGTAACAGCAGTTTTGGTAGGTACTCTGACAGTAACGCTGGACCTGTCCAGCTCAGGGTCCATGGCCACATTGAAATCACCCCCCATATTATAGTGTTAGCATTGATTGAAAACATTAACTGATGCACATCCATGTAAAAAGCAGGGTCATCAACATTTGGTCCATATGTATTAGCCAATAACACCTCCCGACCAGCAATTTCACCCCAAACCAGTACGTATCTGCCGAGCTGGTCAATTTTCTGGCCCAGCTGTTTGAACGCTGTTAGGGAGAATTCTGTTAAGGCTAATTTCCCAAACCTAGTGAGTCCCCCAGCAGCTTTGCTGGATTTTTGGGGTTTATTTTTTTCTCCTGCTAAGAGTGAGACTCTTTTTCTCCCACTCTTAGACATGATTTGAGATATCCTTTGACTTTGTAATGTGTTTAATGGGCTATGGGGTCTTTTACTCCATAGGGTTTCATGTATTTTTGGTAAGTGTGTTACACAGCACCCTCAGTGCAGTAACAAAGGGGTGTCATAATGACCTCCAAACATAGACTCCATACTCTGGGACTGACTACTGTCTCCCAGGGCATGTAAAGTCACCATTGACTTTACTAGTCTTAAATTGGGAACAGAACCAGTACAAACCACCATATTGTGGAAGTACTGGTAGGGGTAATTAGATTGCCCCTGGGTCTGTTTTTCGAGGGGGCACTGTGCAGTCCCCCCTAGTCGAGTTTCTGGCTGGTGGCAGTGGTTACCACGCGAAATATTCCACCGGAATATTTCCTATGGGATTTTCCCATTCATTTTAAACGCACCACTTTTTGGTGCAATGTTAAAGATACCGTCGGGTTATTTATTTAATATTTATTCCCCGGTTGGGTCATTTTGCCAGGACTCGGTTTTAAAATGGCGTTTGTGTTCGCCTCTGTAACTCCAACCCAAGTCGAGCCCTTTGCTGCACTTTTTGGCAGGCTTCTCCACAGAAGCCTCCAAAAGTGGTGCCACTCTGTCTGGGTTTACAGGATGTGTGGAAGGGGGGTTTAGGCAACCTGGACTGAGTTGCCTCGGCAACTCAAGTCGCACTCTTGTGTGATTGGCCCAGTGGTGAGCCGCCCGGCTCACCACTTAGCATGTTTGAGTGAAAGCTAGGACTGATAAATGGGGGTTTTCTGCATAAAAGCAGGGCTTTGGGGACTGGAACTTCAGAAGTCGCCACAGGACCAAAGAATCTGAAGAGGGAAAACCTGAGCCGACCTGCAACGATGACACCACCGGTGGAGCCCTGCTGAACCGTCTCACCACTTCCCAACGACAGAGAAGATCTTCATCCCGGAGAGTCTTCTTCCTCTGAGCTAGTGGGGATAACTAGTTCACCCTCTTTTTCGCCTTCCTGGATCTTCTTGTGGTCGAATCGCCCGTGCCAAGCACCCCGGCAGTCGGATAGCCACGCTTCACCACTACCGCGAATAAAAGGGTAGTACCTTTTTACCGGGAAACTCCGCGGCTGGTTTCTTCCCTGGCAATGCAACAACCTCCAGCTTTCCTCCACGTCGAGATCTCCTCTTCCCCTGGACGAAGCACCGACTTGCACCCGCTGCCAGGAACAACTGCACCCGCTGGAGCTTTCTCACCATTTCAGGTACTGAGTCCCGCCTGGTCTCCCTTGCAACAGACTGTTCAAGGTGTCCCGTAAATCCTTGACTTTCTATCCTGGGGTGACTTGGGACCTACTAACTAACTTTTCCTGACTTGAGCCAACCCTTTTTGAACTCTTTGCAACGACTCTTTAAAAGTACTATTCAACTGTGTGATCTTGGACACATTCCGCCTTTCTCTCTTCAAGAGTGGGCCTGGCCTATGACTTTCTTGCTCCCCAGTAGATTCTGCCTTTTCTGACTTGCTCTGGTTCTTCGAAAGTGTTGGTATTGTGTATGTTCCTAATTCTGCCTTTTTCCCTCCCTTTTTAATTAACTTATTGGAGTGCCATCTTAGGTTAAGCGCTCACCTCTGTCTGAAAATAAGTGGTGTTTTAACTAAGACTTGTTCAATAAGTAATCAGGGATGTATATATATTAATAGTGACTGTGTTGGAACTTGCTTGCCATATTAGTCTTAGTGTATTTTACAAAGTGTGTTTTTTAAATAAATAATTATATACTTTTATACCCAAGCTCTGGTCAGTGTTTGCTTGTGCTACTGTATGTTGGTACCTATCTTGTATACTCTATATACTGTCTAACTCTTCTTGAGAGAACTCTGGCTGCTCAGCCACAGCTACCAGGTAAATCTGGGTGGTACAGACTGCTACCAATTGGGTTTACTGCCAACACCTGTAGTCTTAAGCCTTTTGCAGTGGTCCCTAAGGGAACTGCACAGGTTTCTGCCTAACAAACCCTATGCCAGGATGTATAAGAGTAACAACCCCCCTGGACTGGGATGAATAATTGGTGTGGAACCTCAGCTTGCCCCATTTGGGCAATATGTGCAGGTTGCTCATATCTATCGTATGCGTTTCCTGCAACATCACGATCTGGGGGCCGTGCCTAGAAATATAGTTGCAAACTTTTTTAGTCTTCAATCAATTGTTCAGACCCCTTACATTCCACGATAGTAGTTTAATCCTTAGCCCGTCACCGGTGTTTCATGAGACAATGTTCCGCCTGTATCTCGTGTCCTGATACCATAATATGCGTATAATGTGGATGGTGCTAGCATCTGTGTAACCACTTATTTAAATAACAACAAACAATCTGTTCCCTTTATGCCCCCCACAGGACGGGGCTCCATACCATGGGGTCCAGTCATTGTTTCCAAACGCAAGTCTGTATGACAACAACAAAACTTTATGTACCCTCTGCCCACCCTCCCTCCTTCCCTCCCTCATCATCACCCCCAACTTGACGATGTTCTCACTTCAACTTGTGGAGTATTCCAGGGGTAGTCATGTTGCTCCACATGACCGCCAACTCCGGGTCTCACCCCCACACCTGTCTATAAAGCATGGGACCGTCTTCGAAGTCGCCAGCCTCTCTTCGGGTCAGAAAAGGATCAAATAACCAAACCACCTTTGAACCCAGCGTGCAACCTTAGTCCGCCAGATGAGGTTTGTTGTTCTGCGCGGGTCTGCCCCCTCTGGGAGGAAGGGGTATAGAGGATTCTATGTATGCTAAGGCTTCAGTAGGATTTTCAAAAAAATGAGCTCTCCCTGCATGTTGAATCCTCATCTTTGCTGGGAATATTAAGGCGTATGTGATCTGTCGCGCTTTCAAGAGTTTCTTTACAGGTTCGTATGATCGTCTACTTTCCTGAACCGCAGAGGAGAAATCTGGGTATATGTGTATTCGGTTTTCCTCAAATTGCAGTGTGCCGGCCTCCCTAGCCAGGTGAAGGATTGTGTCTCTATCTCCGTAGTTCAGGAGACGTGCAATTATCGTATGTGTTTGGGAGCCGGCGCTAGCGTACGATGAGCTCTTTCAACCAAGAAATGTTCAGAGAATGCATCCCGACCAAATAGGGATCTGAACAGCGCTTCCAGTTGCTTCTCCATTTGATTTCTTCCAAAGGATTCCGCCAAGCCGACCAGTCGTACGTTGTTTCTCCTCGATCGGGATTCGAGGTCCTCACATTTTTTATGCAGCTTACTTATCGTTTCTTGAATTTGGGATATGTCTTGGCTGTGGTGAGCAATAGTTTCCTCATGGACGCTTATTCTATTTTCAGTTTGTGTGACTCGAGCGCTCTCTTTGTCTATTCTAGCCCTCATGGAGCCTATGGTCGCCACTATTTCATCCAGCTTCATATTCACTGCCAAGAACCCATTCTGTACCAGCATCGCCAGCTTGTATTCACATTCCCCTGCATCATGTTCACCCGTCACAGCGGGTTCTGGGTGTATGTCCACTGCAGTAGTTTGACCCTGAGTGCTAGTGTAGGTGTCCATTGGGACTTTCTTTTTACCACCAGGGGTCTTGGATGTCTTGCCTGATTTGTGCGGTGCCCCCATGGCAGCGAAGAACAGTGTGCCGCTATCACATGCACCAGTGTTGATATTAAGGCGCCGACACCCGCACCTTCCAGTGTTTGACTGTTCAGGTAGAATTGGAATCTTAGGTGTATCTGTGGTTTACCATATGTTTTAATGCACCAGAGCGTGTTAGCACGAATGGACTGTGCCCTTCCACGTGTTTAACCTATTAGTGTAGTATCTCCGAGACTTACTTGCAGTCCTGTTTATGGAGCCAGTGCGTTCCACAGGTGTTTTACCTTGATTCCCAGCAGTAGAAGTCCTTGGGGTTGGCTCCCGCGCCTCTCCAGCTAGTTGGGAAACGTAATGTCTAAGCATGTAGTAGTGCACACAAGATATGCAAACCGTAGCACTCTCTGAGGTTTTAATGTGTTCCCCCGGCTCGATTCGCAATGCCCTTGAGGGCTGGCTGGAACGCCGTATCAATGCACCTCAATGCAGGATGCCACTATGCTCGTCAACGCCCGGCGGGCCCCGTATTCACGGAGCCCAGGACGTCTCTACCTTTGGCAACAGTGATGGCCCCCTCGACTGGCAACCATTGTTAGTTCCTGGGGCAGCCGCAAGGCCATTTCGCAGCTAGGGCGGGGGAGCGAGGGACAACAGAGCCAAGCATGCCACATGATGCTCCCCCCCGGTACATCAATAAGGGACGAGCACGGGCAAGTGAGCCGCCCTTTATCTTGTCCGGCCGCCGTGCACGGGAGGGTGAAGAACGCTCTCCCTTATTTTATTTTCTGCTCTCCACAACCTTTGTGTCGCTGCGGCCGGTGAGCTCTCCCTTATTTTATTTTCTGCTCTCCACAACCTTTGTGTCGCTGCGGCCGGTGAGCACAAGAACGTCAAGTAGATGTCAGGAGCCGCAGTCCTAGCCAACCTTATCAGCCCGAGTCAGTAGCCTGGACCAGGTGCGAAACCGTCGCAGCAGGCTCCTCCCACCTGCGGTCTGCAGCACTCCTGCAGCCCCGGCACTTGGGTGAATATGCGTGGCTCCAACAGCCAGATCGCCTCACCGCCAGGTGATGGCCAGTTTCCTCACAGCCGTATCTCGGTGGATTCAGGTCGTATTCGACCAGGATTTTCACTCGTTATGTCCGAGCACCCAGGTCGTTGGTAGTGCAGCTTCCCGGCCTCTCAGACAGCCTCGAGGCGGATGTATTCGATCAGGATATTGCAGTGGAGCGGGCGCTCCGAAATCAGGCGGCCATCTTGCTCGTGTGCAACAGTGCCCCCCCATACAAGGGTTTATTTCTGTCCCCCCTTCCTAAGCACCAGCCGCAGAGGGAAAAAAACAATGAGGAGGGCTTCCGGGTCCAGTGTGGGGGGGCAGGCTTTCCTCTCATGTTCAGTCATGGCGGGCATACTTTGTGGACCCCTGGATCATCTTGGTGGTCTCCAACGGGTTTGGCTCCTTCTACCATCGGTCCCTCCACTCTCTCCCCTCTCTTACAGATTGGGACTCACTCTTTTGGCAGAAATCTCCACTCTCATCAGCAGTAAAGCCATGGAGGAGGCCCCCCCCTCTCAGAGAGGATCAGGCTTCTATTCAAGAATGTTTGCGATTCTAAAAAAGAACCAGGCAGGCTTGAGACTGGTACTCAATCTATCTTTCTTCAACCTGTACCTACCCCTTCAAAAATTGAATATGATCACACACGCTCTGATCACAGAGTCTCTGTGTGGGGAGATTGGACATGCTCCGTGGACCTCAAGGATGCTTAGCTGCACATCCCGATTTGGCAGCCTCATTGTGCCTATCTCAGAGTCACAGTTATGTGGTGCCATTTCCAGTACAAGGTATTTCCGTTCAGGTTGAATTCAGCCCCTCGGGTCTTTACCAGACTAATGAATGTGATAGCCTCCATTCTCAGTACAGGAGGTCACTGTGTTTACCCATACCTGGACAACTGGCTGATCAGGGGCCCATCGCCAGGGGTGGTCCCACTTACAATGCAACGTCTCATGGACATTCTGTATGAGCTGGGGTTTACTATCAACTAGCGCAAATCTCAGCTGCAGCCCAAGCAGTTCCTAGTCTTCCTGGGCCTGCTGTGGGACACGCAGCAACAAAGGATTTTCCCTACATCCGAGAGCATCAATTCTTTGAGGAAAGCCATTGGGCACTTCCTCAGCAGAGCGGCTATGACAGCCTGGTGGTTCCAGCACTTTTTAGGGATCATGGCGGCTTCCCTACTAGCGGTCCAGTTGACCAGGCTCAAAATGAGGAACATTCAGTTATACCTGGCAGCTTCATGGAAGCAAGAGACAGACACTCAGCCCACCACAATCCCCATACCTGCGGACCTCCACCAGGATGTGTTATGGTGGAAGCAGGAGTGTAACCTTTCCTGGGTATGCCATTTCTCCAACCAACAGCATCATTGACGATCACAACCAATTGTTCACTCAGTACACTGACTGTGAACATGCAGGGACCGCGACAGCCACATAAATCTACTAGAACTGAAGGCAATACAGTTAGCTTTGAGTGCATTCCCACCCCTGGTTATGAACATACAGAGCAGTCTGTATTCAGACAGACAGTTCCACGTGTATGTATTACATCAACAATGCTGGGGACCCAGATCCCCCCGCTTTTGTGCAGGTTGACAATCCAGATTTGGGAGTGGGCACAATATACATCTGACAGCGGTCCATCTTACGGGGGACAGCAGTGTGGAAGCGGACAGATTCAGCAGGCTGGGAGAGGACAATTACGAGTGACAGTTATGTCCCCAGTTGCTGAGCAGCATATTTCTGGCATAGGGCCATCCGAAGGTGGACCTTTTCGCCACAGAGCACAACTGAACGTGCAATCAATTTGCATCCTGGATGGGGCCGGGCAACAGCTCTCTGGGGGACGCTCTTCACATGTCACGGAGCCACCTTTGGGCGTTCCTGCCAACTCTGCTAATCCAAAGAGTCATGTGCAAGAAATGAGAGGTGAAAGGCCTTCGCCTGATTCTGGTGGTTCCTCAGTGGCCAGCCAGGGTTTGATATTCGGATCTCGTGAGGCTAGCATCTCAAGGGGTGATTCCTCTACCAATCTCAGGAGCCACTCTCCTCACTTAGCAAGGGGGGGGGCTGTGGTTCCTCCGTCTCCAGAGCAGCTAGCCCTAGCGACCTGGTTCCTGAGAAATTAACATTGCAGCATTTGCAGCTGTCACAGGAGAATTTACAGATCATCCAGAAAGCAAGGAGCGACTCAATACAAAAGCAAGTGGACAAGGTTTTGTTACTGGGCAAAGGATAAGGTGATAGACCCTATGACTTGTTCCCTTGACCACGTTCCATCTTTCTTCGCTCACCTTGCTAAGTCAGGTGTGCAGGTGGACATGTGCCGCACCTATCTGGCAGCTATTGTAACATCCCGGTTGCAGCGACATTCTGTTTGGTATACATGGAAAAGAATCCAGGTCATTTGCCTGCCTTCTCCCAAGATGGCACCTGCTCTGCCATATGCAGCTCTAGTTTCCTCTGCATCTGACTTCCTGATTTCTCCTTGTTCCAGAGTCAGAACAAGTTATATGCAGCCCTCTCCAGCTACTCGGCTCGTTGCTACTCTTTTCTTTTGTCTTTTGTTGTCTTTGGTTTATTAAAATAAAAATCTTTACAATTGTTTTACATTCAAAATACAAAAATACATTTAAGAAATTTGATTAAAAAAAACGAAAACAATCCGACATTTACATTCATATATAGACATAAATAGACATTGTGAGCATGAGAGCATATGAATTAATGAAGCATCCTTAAAACATGCCAGACAAATACAATGTTATGACATAGAAGATAAGACTCCTAATTACAATAACAAGGGTGTTGAACATTTCGAGTTAATAAAGTCGTAGTTCCGCTACATAGAATTTACAGAACATTAACAGATTGCACAGTTCACACTTATCAAAGATTTTTTTGGCACTACGAAAAGCAGAGGATGTATATAATGTTTTCCACAACACCAAGATAGTAAAAGGGATGCTTTTAGTTTGGATACGTTTGACTTGTCCGTTATTTATCACAATAATACAAAGTTACACTTTTAGACAGATAACGGTACTTCCGCCAATTTGGTCTCTATGATTACAAGTAGATTTATTAAATTGAAAGTAAGTTTTTGACTGTACCCTTCCATACAGCATTTCCATAGGGATTCCCTCGCAATGTCTGAGGTTGAAAAATAATGCTTGAATATTTGGATGCACAATTCCTCGAAAAAAGGACAAAAAATCACAAGGTGTTTCAATGTTTCAGGTACTTCAATATTCTCACAAATGCGACGCATTACTGATCCTGTACCTGTTAAACAAACATCCCAGTTTTTTGTCCGATGTCGCGTTAAGAATTGATTGAGTCTGAATTGCATGTAAGTTTTTCTCGCTTTTGCCGAGGGAAACTAAATCAAGTATTTTTGTCTGCATTCCCATTTGCCCCGAACACGATTATATTCCTCGTATGATGGATAAGTACCCATTTTGTCCAGCATGCTGCACCAATGAAATCTTTGGTATTTTTTTTTTTGACTCGGCAGCCATATACTCATAGATGCCGGAGTTTCGTTAATAGAAGATAGAATTTTAGTAATTTTTGAAGTTATGAGGTGGGGCGATCTGATGTGCGAGTCGCCCAGAATTTTATTCAATTCTGTGTAAAGCGTATTTTTGGGCAGGTTCAGAATTTTAATATAGTTTGTAATGCCTCTCCAGTTGTGTTTTACCGACAAAGGTAGCAAATTTAACTCATGACATAGCATTACATTTGGAATGGAGAGAGCCATTCCTGAAGTATTTTTAAAAAGTCATCAAGTTCATAGCAGCAGATGTCCAGACAGTAGAGCATGATAGGTTCTACTTTTTGAAGATAAAATTGGATTAAGGGCATGAGGGAAAACATGCAGTATTTGTGGAATATAATCTTCATTTGTGAAGATAGGATTTTTACTTTAGAAATTTTTTCCACATTTTTAATGAATATAAATCAGCGAGTGGATATCCTAAATAGCATATCGTGGTAGCATATTCTACTTTAGTACCATTTAAAGTCCATGAAAAAACGGTAAGGCTTGAGTTTCCCATCAGAGAAAATCGATATGTATGTTTTGGCAGGGTTAGGAGAGAGGTTGTGATTGGAAGTAAAGTCTGCGAATAGATCTTTGTAGACCGAAAGGGGTTCTATCAAAGAATAGCAGATCGTCCGCAAATCCCATCCAATCTAGCTTTAGAGAGCCAAGCTTAGCTGGAAAACACTCTCCAATCTGCCAATGATCATCCAAGCCCAAGAGGTATAGATTAAACAGGACCGCTGCCATATTACAACCCTGTTTTACTCCCATTTCAGTGGGGATGGGGTCAGTAAGCGCACCTTCCTTCTCTAGGCGAATACGGTAGTTAGTATTTTATGCAGTAGTGCGATCAATGCAACTAGTTGAGGGGGAATCCCCATGACTCCATTTTGTTCCACAAAATCTCACGTATAACGCAGTCGAAAGCTGCGGTCAGATCCAAATTAGCCATGTAAAACGAGCCATTTTTGGAGGAGGACCTATAGGCCTGAAGGTGACATAGAATAGTGGCATTTAGTGGGCAGCCAATGTGTATCCCGAAGCCTACCTGATACAGTGACAGGAGATTATGGTCATTAATGTACATTTGTAGTTGCTGTAGCAAAGGAAGAGAGAACATTTTCGAGGAAGCGTCAGTCAGCGCTATCGGACAATAGTTTGAGGGAGACTTCGGAGGACCCTTTTTATAAATGGTTATGACAAGAGCAGATGACCATGAGGGAGGAATTATACCAGTGAGCAGAATGGAGTCAAATTTGATTTTAAGAATGTGAGCCCAAAATAAAGGGTTTGACTTATATACACATGGAGGTAAACCATCGGGGCCTGGAGCCTTAGAGTGTTTGAGTTTCCCTATGGCCTCAACAATGTCCCTAATCAACCACATGGCTTGTGTGTCTAGGAGCAACTGGGGCTCTCTCCCTTTTAACACACAAAAAACGCTCGGGCATGAGATATTTGGCCTTAAAATAAGAAACCCAACTTTCTGCGGTAATCACTGATTCTATTGCATTGGCAGGATCAGAAGTAATAGTGCGCAAGGGACTCCAAATTTGCCTTGAGTCATGTTTTAGCAAATGGTAGATAACTTTTTAGTTATCTTCATAATGCAGTTTTCCCTTCAACCATTTTAGCTTGTTTCTATAGCTTTGTCTAATTGTTTTTATTCGTGCTTTACAGGTTTCAGAGGGTATATTTGCGTTGATGAGGCTTCAGATCTCGGAGTTTTTCTGTGATTTCAGACATGCAACTTGGAGATTGAATTTGTGAGCCTGATTAGATGAGCCTTGGTCATTCTTTTTGCAAGCATCTTTTAAATTTTTGCAAGTGAAATTTTATTCTAATGGAGTTCTTATTTTCCTGTTTGCAGTAGGGAAGTACCTCCTAAGACAATATAGGTGGTGATGTCGGGGTCCCATTCGAGGTGGTGTATAAAGGTGGAGCACGCTCTGGAATTCCATCTCACTGATAGAGAGTGACAATCATGTTCTACCAGGGAAAGAAATAACTCATCAGCAAAACAAGCAATAGGGATATTCAGGGTCAGTGAAACTATCATGTGATCTCCTAATGTTGGATCGATTGTCGTCAGCGAATCCACATTCGTATATAACCTGGACGAAACAAAAAATAGCCGATTCGGGATTTGCAATCTGCTCTCGCCCAAGTATAGTTATATGGTTCCAATTGGAAGAGAGGTGTCTGCATATCCCAATCGAGAAAAAGTGTTCCACATTTGCCCATATTTCTTCAAGGATGTTGAGTGATTGTTCCACATAGCACTTGAATGAGAGCTTTTTTCATAACAATAACAATTCAAATCACCTCCAGCAATTATTGTAGCTGATGGATGTGAGATCAGACCCTTTTCTATCACATCATTCAATTCAGCTTAAATGGCCTCGAATGGAGTAATTAGTTTATTCCAATAAATGCAAATCAGTAGGAGAATAATGGAAGGATCCTCATCGTCTTTTAATGCACTAGCTAATATAGATTCAGAACTACTGATCAATTCCATAGAACACTTATATGCGGTATTAATTAGGATCGCAAGGCCACCCGATGGTCTCCCCCAGGATCCCCGACTTCGGACCAGGATAAATGCAAAGTAGCCCTCTATGGTAAAGTTAGATTGATTCATAGATTTTTGCATAAGGATGATGTCGGGTCTATGATGATAATTTAGGCTATACCATTTTTTAAAGTTATTTAAGCCGCACAGATTCCACGAGATGATATAAAGTTTGGCCAAGCTAAGAATCTCTCATCCCATTTGATTGATTTAGTGATTGATCGATTTTAGGATCCTTTCATGACATCTCCTTTAACGCAGACATAAAGGCCATACATTGTTTCATGGTGTTAGCATCGAAGGTAGTTGGATCGTCTTGTATGGAACTGGAAGGCATACTTTCAACAGCGGGAGGTATAGTTTCCAAGAAACTCTTTGCTTCGTCAAGCGAGGGAAATATGCAGGTTAATAAGCCGATGGATGCTAAATCTTCTCTATGTTCCCATAACAGTTTCAGGATAAAAGGAGACATACATTTACAAATCATTCTATTATTGTTCACAGAAGCCAATTTCACCCAGTCAATATCATTTGAGCGTATAATACGAAGAGCGGGGATATCCTGAATGGCAGTCATAATGAACGTACGATTCAAACAGGCCTTTCCATAACGTTAAGGCTCGCTTTCCCACCCCATTACTGAGGGGGATTTTATGTGAATTGGATTAACATTTACTAAAGTACTTTGCGGCATCGAGTTCGAAGCATTTGAAGTTAATATCTTCTGCTCCAAGTCTTGTCCCCTTCATGAACGAACATGTCAACCAATTCAGCATGTGTTGCTGATGCTTTTGGATCGGCAATATGTGAACTGTGATCGTTAGAAGTGGTCATTTGGACATTTTCTTTCTTCTTTGCACAGGTGACTTGTTTTGTAGCCCTTTGCCCATTATCTATACCAATAATCACTTTTTCTGTCTTTTTTGTGTCCAGCATTGGATGAAAGTTCGAGAGTACAGATTGTTTTTGGTTTGAGAAATAGTTTTGGGGATGTGATTCCAAATTTGCGTTAGCAGTTCCTTCATCCAAACAGACTGCCCCTTTCTTAGCTTTCAAATGAGACTTCTTTATGTCCTTGTATATTGGACCTGCTTTGGATATACTCATCACTATGGTTTCCACAACTTTTTTCTTTTCGTGAACGTTTTTTTTGTTTGGCTGGACCGTCTGATTGGATTCCGGAAGATTCAACGTCGCTTTGGATTCTTCATTCAGTTGATTTAGGTCAATGATGGTGTCACCCCCAGATAGATTGCAAATGTCTCTCATGTGTGTATTATGCTTGTCTATTTTATCACATGCTTGATTTTTTAAATTTTTTTCTGATTTTCTTTTTATTCTTTTGTTGAAGATGTTCTGCTTTTTGTGCACAAGCCAAGGCTCTTCTTTGTTTTTTAGTTTGGGGAATTAATGGAGGTACATCGTCTTGTTGGCCAACTATTGTCTTTTCTCCTATATCCTTCAATTCAAATCGCTCTCCACTTAGATCAATAAGGTCAGTAAGCGCCGAGGGACTGTCCAACCGGACATCATCTTTTCCCTTCAAGGGTATATTGCCCTCAGTGACAGGTGGGGGGGTTAGGGAGCCAAGAGTAGTTGCCATGTCTGTTACTAGGACGGTCAATGCAGCGATATTTGCGGCATTTACATCCGCTAGATTTGCTGGATGCGAAGTAGTGGCCATCACTGTGGCAGGTTTGGGTGAAAAGCCCTCAGTCACTGCCTCAGCGAAAGTCTTAGTTTGTGTGGCAATGTGATGAGTGTTAGGCGACTCATCTTTCTTATGAATCAGGGCCGAAAACATATTACATGAGAACAACATGCCCTCCATTTTGCTTAACTTACTTATAAGTTCAGACATTTGAATCTGTAGGGTCTTTATTTCTTCGTGTGTTTGCTCGTGACCTTTGTCTAATAGATTTAGGATCCAAGTCAAAACAGGGAAGGTTTCAAGGCACTGCTGTTGTTCATCTACACATTTTTGCTGTTCTCCAGGGCCATGATTCGACCGTGGCGCATTTCCATGGGTCGGGAACTCATTGAAATCGTAATGTGAGCCACCATAGCATCCGGGACTATGTGAAGGTTGGGTACCTTGGATCATTGATTTTTCTGAAATTGGGGAACTGTTGGTCTGAGTGTTAGGACCACCCACGCTAGACATTCTGGGAGGAAAAAAGCCCCCTAACGTTCGTGCCTCTTTTTGAGCGTTGAAGTGAGGAGGCACAGAGTATGAGTAGGTTGGGGGATTGTTCAATAGAAAAACATTTTCGATCCCATATTTGCTTTTGTTTACTGGAGTGGAAGGTTCGTGTAATAGTCTAATACGCTTTCCAAATTCCAACTCTATAGCAGGTGCTAACATAGAGAAGTCAGCAGTGTGGGTACCAAACTTCTCTATACCCATTTTTTTCCTGATCACATCTCTATCTAGACTAATATCTAGGTTTGAGTCCTCATTAACCCATCCTCTCGGGGAGATTTTATTGGCTTCTTTGATGGTAAGAGACCCTAACACTTTTTTAAAGTCTATAGGTTTTTTGTCCAGGTTGGGAGTAGTGCACGCCCAAGAGTTACTCAGAATACATTTCTTCAATGAAGAATTATCCTTAAAAGGCTTGATTTCTATTTCTGCATATACCTCTAATTTAGGGGCAATGACATCACGTAATTCACTTACGGAAGCCAAGTTAGGGGGCATTAAGGAAGGCATTTCTTTAGGTAGGTGAGGGGTATGTGAGCCTGTTACTTCTCCGATCTCGGGGGTGACCAGTACAATAATGCCTTTAATTGCTAGATCTTTTTCTGCCATCAAAGCCCCCTCATTTCCTATCACGAGCGGACCATTCGCATTTTCTAGAGAAACTAAGTTTGCTGAAGGATGGTCGATGATAGCATTTCCTTCAGATTCCTCTGCAAGAATGGGAGGGATAGAAGGTATATCCAGAAGTGAAATAACCTCAACTTGTTCCGCCTCAACTTTTTTAATGTTATGTATATTCGATTTTTTTCCACTACGCAGACCTTCAGCCATTATTAATAGGAATATCTATGCACTCAGAGTACAAACCCTTCAACAGTGGGGATACGGTCAACCTAGGACCAGCACTCCGTGTATGCAAATAATGTAAGGTAAGATATCCAAAGAGCATAAAACAACACCATAATATCTGCGCCCCAGCCGCCTCACCGCCTAACAGCCCAACAGTCCACTTTAGATGCACTTCTGATGCACACGCACAATGTGCGCGCACCAGTGCAAATGTAGGAAGTGGAAAGAGGTGGGCGGGAACAAAGGAGGCGGGCACAGAGGCAGGCAGAGGGTGGTAACAGGAAGAACTACAGGGAAACAAAGAAGGGGCGGTAAGAATTATAAAGTAGCGACAGGTACAAGCCGCGGCGAAGCTGCAGCACAAAGTAAACGCACCAAAGTCGAGACAGCGGGTGCACAGTGTCTTTAAATGAGTCAATTACTTATCAGGTTAGAGTCCAATAACAGCAGCTTCAACGTGTTCCGGAGGAATGACAGGCTTCGTCTTGCCGACTCGCAGACGCAGGCAATTCCTTCAGCCTCTCCAGCCCAACAGTCCACTTTAGATGCACTTCGGATGCGGTGATGTTTTAGACCAACAGTACCAAGAGACGTCTGTCCTCCAGTGCAGCCATTGGGCCTAATACCGTTGCAGAAACTGTCCTCTTTTCTCTGGATGCTCTGTAAGTTTGCCCTCCTTGTTGCCTTTGATTCTGTATTCCTCTATACTCTGCTGATCTTTATATCTACTGCTTTCCTTTTTCGCTTTCGCTCCCAGAATGCGATCACAGCTTTAGAGACTGCCTTCTCATTGTGCATGACGCTGAACTTTCTGAACATTCGGTAAGCTCCTGTCTTAAGAAATGTACCATAGCCCTTTGCTCGCGTCTTCCGTTCCTTGCTTTAATGCTGTTCTTTTCTCCTAGCGTGACACGGCTAGGCTTCTGCCCCGGAACCGACGCGCTACATGAAGCATAGGACACTCAGGCAGAAAGACGATTACTACACCCCTCCCGCTTGAAATCCGCATTCTGTGGCTCTGCAAGAGGCTGATCCAATTCTTATGCTGCAGTTCCAGAAACCAGGGTTTTCTTCCCCAGAGGGTTTCCCTGAGGCCGTTGTATCTCCTACTTCATTCTTATACAGAGACGGGGAGTGCAGGTATTTTAGGGGGGTCTTTGCTATTCACTGTTCTGCACCTCATCAGTTTAGTTGCATGCTGTATATTTCTGGCATATCTGGCCAAAGGGTCTATTAGTGGATGTATTCACAGTGTGCTTAACAGCGACACCGAAAAGAACCTTATACAGTTTGCAACTATGGATCCAATGCAGCAGCTGGTGGCTCTTTGGTGCAATCCTTGACCATAAAGGTACAGACCCTAAAACAAGAGAATGTCATGCTCTGTCAGCATTTAGTTTGTCGTCCTCGTATCACTTAAATACCTCCAGGCCCACTACCTGGGGGTAAATATGACTGGAATCTCCATAAACTAAAGGAGTTTTTGGATTCCTGCATGGTGCAATTCTCCTTTAAGGCTGCCTATTTCCCAGCAGATAGGGATAGGGGAAGGTTACATGGTCGAGAGGCATCTCACAGGCCTAACAAGGTTATACCATCCGTCAAGCGTCAGCACCTGGCCTGGAATCTCAATGTGGTGTTAAACGCTGTTGCGCATTAGCCTTTAGAATCCATAGCTAGGGCGGACTTCAGGCTTGTCACATTAAAACAGCGTTGCTAGTTGGGCTCATTTCAGCACGCTGAGTCAGTGAAATTCAAGCACTAGTGGCTTCAAACCCTTACACCACATTCCATAGGGACAAAGTGGTGCTGCACACCCATCCATCGTTTCGGACAAAAGTGGTTTTGCCGTTCCACCTGAACGAGGAGATTGTTCTTACAACAATTTCTCCCAATCTGCAATCAAACACGGAGAGGGTGCTGCATTATCAAGATGTGAGGAGAAACTGAAGTTTTACCTGGACAGAACAAAGGAGATTCATAAATCTGACAGCTTGGTTGCCCACTTTGGGGTATCAAAGCTCGGCTGTCGGGCCTCAAACACCTCTACAGTAAGACGGATGGTTGCCGCTATCCAGGAGGCTTAGAGAGGCAGGACAAAGAGTGTCCAGAAAACCTACATGACCATGCCATAATGGCTAAGGGTACCGCATTGGCCTTCCAAAGGCATGTGTCTTGGCAGGTCATCAGCAGGGCGGAGACATGGGCATCGCTGTCTTCTTTTTGCAAGCATTACGGTCTCAACAGCAGTGCAAGGTTCGACACAGCTTTTGGACAAGCAGTGGTAAAGAATCTATTTACATAAGGCTATAGTCATCTCTCCTCCCTAAGGCCTGATCATCAGTTGTAATCGCCCATGCAGTATGGAGGAAAGGGGACGGGACGTAGGAGTAATTACAAGTTACTCATTGTAGTGACTAACATACTCCTAGTCCATAGTCCCCTTTCCTCCATACAACCCTCCATCCTCCCCCATAAAAAAGTGGTTGGTAGCTTAATCTGGCCGACGCGAAAAAGGGACTGAGCTGAGGCGCCAGAGGGCGAAGGCAGTGCAGCGCATGCTCCTGGTACCATGCCTTCGCGTACATCTAAATTTAAAGTGGAAAGGCTTTTTTTACGTGAAAAGGGGTTCCGTTCCCATCCCTAGTGAGGGACGCCTTTGCAGAATGCAGGAAAGGGGACTATGGACTAGGAGTACGATAGTCACTAGGGTGAGCAGCTTATAATTTGTATTACAAAGCATAAAAGGTATGGCCTGTTCCTTGTAGTAATGATGATAGACAGACAATTTGTTTGATCAGAGCCACCAGCTGAAAAGGGGTTTGGGAAACCGCGCTAGGCCGTCCCTTCTCTGGTTTCCCTTGGGATGTTCACCCTAGCCCAGGCATCTGTAACCCATGGTTAGTTCTACCGACCGGTAACCCCTACTGTTTGATCTTCTTTCGCTACTGATGGTCTGCCCAATTGCAAGCTATCTTACCTCCCCCAGGGATTTCCTTACTTTCCTACTCTAATAAGATGTTAGTGTTCTTATTGGAAAATTATGGATTGTGCCTCGGTCACTCAGTAAGAATCACCTAGTTCCACTCATATCCACCTTGTCCTTCTTCTGCCTCCTCTTCTCAACTCCCCACAAACCTTCTGTCCCTCCGATGTTTACTTCGCCTTCCTCCTGCCTCCACCCTTTGATGGCTCTTCTCTTTGTGACCCTCTACTAATACTACTCCTGCCCCTAATACTACTCCTCACGCACTAATACTCCTACATTTCTACTACTACCATACAACTTCTACTCTTCCCACACTAATACTACTACTTCCACACTACTGCTCCTCCTCTCACTACTACTCCTTCGGCCACTACTCTTTTCCCGCTTTTCCTACTATGGCCCTCATTACGGGTCCGGCTGTAACCGTGCCGGGGAGCTGTAATGATTTACCGAAGCTTGACTTGCTGGAAACAGCGGGGCATTACAACCCCGGCAGTCCGGTAAGTCAGGCGCCGGTAATTGTAAATCCCCATTCCCATTTGAGTCCCATAGGACTCATTGGAAATGGAGACCATGGAAGCACTGGCATTGTTAATAACTGTGCCGGTGCTTCTGTGAAAGTCTGCGGGCGGGTGCCGTTCCGCCAAGCAAGTCAGACCTGCCGGGCAGGAGGGCACCTGCCGACCAGACTTGTACATTGCTTGTCCGGAAACAATGGTGCTGGTAAGCTTACCGGCACCGTTTTTCCCAGACCCGCACCATTGTAATGACCCCCTATGACTCTTCCTCTCCTTCCACTGCTACCATTCCCCTCTTTCTGCTGCTACTCCCGTATTTCTGCTATTGCTCCCTTCCTACCACTACTACTCCACTTTTTTCTCTTTCACTACACCACTCAACACACCCTGCTTTCATCCAATATAATTAAATTCCCAGTCACTCCTTACACGTACACTCACTCTGCAGTACCCTTGCACTGACTAAGACAGAAACCCCTACACACTTCACTTCTCCTTCTGCTGGTCTCTTGGTCCACCTCCACTGCTAACCTCACCTGGATAACCCACACTTCCTGTTTTCTGTCCCCTGCTTAAATATCTCCCTCTGCCCTGATTGGCCAGCTTTCCCTAGCCAAACAGATCTATCTTCCCCTCATGGGAGGTGTATGTGCAAGGGGAGGTCTTTATAAGCATGTTAAGCCTTGCCCTATAGCTGTTACATTTGACAAAGGCATGAAATAGGGGCTAAGCCCCACCCACTTTCTCATCACTGAGCCACCACGGATCGACCAGTGTCCCAGTCTGTCAGGATTTCCATGGCAGCCGTTCTCTCTGGAGGGGTCTGCCCCCTTGCTCATGTACCTGGTGGTCTAGGATTGAACACAAGTCTCTGGTGGAGCACCCGCCTCAATGCTGAAGAGACCCTCAAATTGGCAAATGCTTGTGTGGGTTCTTTCTCTTTCCCATGTTCTCCCGGCTGCCGCTGAGGGACACTGGATTCATGGAGTCTTAGAGGGTTGCTTGTGCTCACGGGTGTCTCAGTCTTTGTGGCTCTGTCACAAACATGGGGCGTTGGTTGGGGATTGTTGCTCTGCTGCTCGTCTGCTTCACAGGCTCTACAAAAGATAGAGACTGGCGAGCATCTTGGAGTGGAGGTACTATGGTGGTGACAGGAACTGGGGTCCTCTCTGCTTCCACTTTCTCCATCAAGCCAGGATGGGCTCTGGATTACTTTGTGTCATTTCGCCCCCTCTACCTCTTGACAATGCCAGTGTGCTGGCCTAGTCACACAGGTCATTGTGCCAAGCTGACCGGTTCCGATGTGGCTCCCCAGCCCTCACAGCTCACATCTTGGGTGAGTATTTTGGAAGAGGAGTGTCCAAAGAAATGACTGCTGCCAGATTCTGTGGATATAGCCACCATTGTAAAACCATCTGTATTGTTGGGGATACAGAGATCAGCAACTTGTAGCTACCCTTGTGTGGGGGCAAGTGCTCCAGAACGTAGATGAGGAGGAGCGTTATGTGAAATTGAGCCCATCACATCACCTCAAGGTGTCCCCCATGTAGCCTTGTATGTTCATTCAAAACCTTGCTGATGCATGTTGAAGCAACAGTAACTTTAGAAGCTGAGTTCTCAGTGTGATTTCTCTCTTCTGGAAGCTGTATTCGGACCTAAACCCTATAGATAGCCATCCCTACAAACACCAGTATTTGGACCTGTGTCCTTTACTATTTGGGATGATTTATCAAAAGAGCAAGTTGCTGTATGAGCTGTTAAACCCTTTGGGTCTGTTGTAGCTACTGCTCCTTTGTTCTCGTTCTTTGGCACAATTGACCAATCATCCTGTTAGGGATGGATCTAAATGTCCTCCCTCTACAGACAATCTCTGTGGCCAGCATCTTGGTGAATATTCTGGGGGCAGTGGCCAAGCCAAATGGGATATCTATGAATTGGTGATGTTGGTCAAATGTAACAAATAAGAGACACTTCTGGTGATCTATGGTTATCGTTATATGGAGATAGGCATCCTTTAGACCTACCAGTTTCAGAAATATGCCTGGTTTCAACATGATCTTCTGCGGGATCGCCAATGTGAATCAAGTATATGGAATTCATTTGTTGACCTTCCTTAGCTTGAGGAGCGGCCAAAACCTGCATGTACACTTATTGACCAAAACGTTGTGCGACTAAAACCCCTGACCCTCCTTGCTCCAGATAGCTGGCCCAATCGCTTTCTTGAGAAGCAGACTGCAAATATTTTCTTGAAGACTGGCCCTGCAAAGAGGATATCAAGATGTCAGAGTCTGAACGATTGCCTGCTGAGAAGGGGTTGTTGTAAACTCGATCTGATAGCCATTGGTTACAATGCTAAGTCAACGGGCCTCATTACGGGTCTGGCAGTAACACTGCCGGTGGTTCTGGTGGGTTCCCGTTGGACCTGTAATAATTTACCGCCGCCTGACTTCCCGGTGTCACTGGGCTATTGCAAGTCTGGCAGCCGAGAAGTCAGGCGCCGGTACATTTGTTAATCCCCATTCCCATAGAGTCCTGTCAGACTCTATGGGAGTGGGAACACGGGAGCACTGGCACCGCTGGCAACGGTGCTGCTGCCCCACATGACAAGTTTGGCTACCGTGGCTGCTGCGCCCGGCACGGTCAGCCCTGTCAGGCACAGCAGCTGCGGCAAGCAGACTTGTAGTTTGCCGGTCCGGAAACAAGGGTGTTGGTGAGCTTACCGGCACCCTTGTTTCCAGACCGGCAAACATGTAATGAGGCCCAATGTTTTGTAGTTTGTGCAGAAAATGTGTAAATGTCCCTATACGGACAGGTCCGTCCGAAAGTCAGGAGTGACAAGTCCTTGGTTGGGTTGGCTACTGAGTGGAGTGAAACCTCTCTCAAGGAAGTATCTTGTTCTAGGAAAATCTCTGGTGCATAGAAATAGTTGTAGCTGGGAATACTTACAGGTTACTGTCATGACTCGCTCCCTTCGCTCCCGTTCCCACCACTTGGGGGCATGATTTGGGGTTTATTCCCTACTGGACCTTTCCTCCGAACCTTTTGCTACAGTGCTGTGATGAATTGGGAGCGCTAAATCCCTATTTTCCAAGCTACTTCCCTTCCGGATCCATTCCAGGTTTTTGGCAGCCAGCATGCTTCTTTAACCAAATGACTATGCTTCCCAGAATGCCTGGCCCACTGCTCCACCTCCACCCTTGCAGGACAAGGTTGGGTGGAGGATAGGCAACACCTGTGGCTGCAGGTGCAGCAATCAGCACACCTGAGGCGTGTGCTCGTTAAGCAGCTTTAAAAGCCTCAGTCTTACTTCAGTCCAGCGCTGGTCATCGTTTGCAGTGTTCCTGTTGTGACTAGTCCCTAGTCCCTTGTTCCTTGTTCCTTGCCTTTGTACCTAGTTCCTAGTTCCTGTTTTCTTGTTCCTCCGCCCTGAATCTCGGATTCATGCGCTAATTGATTTCTGCTCCCTTGATTCCCTTTTTGTCTTCCTCTGTTTGCAGGCAGCATTTCTCAGTGCTTTCCCCTTTTAGATGCAGCCCAGTTTGTCTGTGTTCTATATTTCTTTGACTCTGTCCTTTGCTGCTGTAAACCCGTATGCCTTAGCCTTCCTCTTAGATTAGCTTCCTGTCTTTTCCTTGGAGGGGTAGGGAGAAGTTTGCATTGGTTATTTCGTTTTTCCCTGCTCCTGATCCTTACTTTCTATTGGGATCCATTCCATGTTTTCCATTGCACTTCTGCATTTATTTCTCATTTGATTATTAGGTGTGGTGTGCGGTTGTAGCTAGCTCCTGTGTGAATGCTTATGTTTTCCTCACTAATTTGTAATCACTATTCCAACTTAGGTATTTAGTTTTCCTCCCATTGCTGTTCTAGCCTTTCTGGGTCCCAGTTTCATCAACAGGATTCGTGGGCTAGCTGACATTCAAGAGGTTTATCTCGTCCTCGTGAGTACAGTTCTTTAGTTCCCTTATTTAATACCATCAAGAGTGTTAGTTCACAGATCCTGTCATTGCTTGCCCTCCACGTGGGTTTAGCGCTGTCAGTACCTGTAACAGCAATTGGGGGTAAGGCGCTTGCCGACTTTCCTCGCGGTCAGGTGCTTACCCCAAGTCCCTTTTCATATATTGGTTTTGTTGTCACACTCTATTTGCACTCCTGGGTTCTAGCATACATGAGTCGTTGTTCCTGTGTGCACGTAGTTTAATTCAAAGCTATTCACTGTGTGATTTAGTGCACATTTCCCTTGCCATATTCGCTGCCTTTGTACTCGCCTGACTAATCCTGACAGTTACTGTCTCTTTAGGGGCGCCTTGCAGAGTAGAGGAATAATCTGATCCTCAGTATTTTCTTACCATGTCAGCTATTTCTGAACCGAACAGTCTGACACCAAAGGAAGGAATGTCCACCACATTTTATTTTTAGCAGCAACATCCTTCCAGTGTCGTATATAGATGTGATAGCAAGCTGATGTAATGGCACACCTGATGATGCAGAGATGTGCCCATGGCAACGTCTGAGATTAACTGCGTCAATTGTTCAATTGAGAGAAGGACCTCATTGCAGTCCTCCTCTTTTTCTATAGCCACATACATGTTCAGGTTGTCTTTTAATAATCAACAAAAAAAAAGTGTATTCTACCAAAACCTACATTTATTTTAGTTTTTGTTTTTGTGTACTATTTTTGTGGACGATCTTATAACAATCACTTGTTTATATACAGTCATTTATACAGGACAACGAGAAAGAATAGATGTGCAGGAAAAGGGAGAGTGCTGTGCCTAAACATAGTCTATCAAGTGCTAAAATCACAAAACTTCCTAACACCACAATTAAAACACTTTACAAATCTAAACATCCTTAAACGTAACCTCAACATCAATTATACAAAATTGTAAAAACCTCTACATCCGTCGTTTACATGCAAGGTTCTACCCTGCCCTGCCTTGTTACTTCGGGGACTTCATCAGGAAGTTTTTCCCACTTGTCATATTCACACAACACAGGCATACTGCTAATGAATGGTTGCCTGGGGCATGAATGTTTTTGGCTCTGCAAACCTGGGCCTGAACTGGCCAAATTTTCTTTCAGACTTTAGTCTGTCATATTGAACGCGGCTGAACACATCCCTGAGAATGACCTGAAGGATGGATTTGAGGCTCTACTCACTGACAGCGTTTAGACCTCTCGCTAGATCTTCCAATCTGGCCTTGATACCGCAGACTATGAAGCCAGAATAATGGCAGAGGAGATACTCATGCCTGACTATACCAGGTTTTGCCCCTGATGTCCAGGAAAAGCTTCTGGACATGCTATTTGATGGCAACAACTTCTTCGGTACAAAAGCTGATGAGTCCCTATAAAAATTCCAGGCCTCTCAGGTGACTGCAAAGTTTCTGGGGCTGGATGTCCAACTGCATCAACCTGCAAGCCCTGTATGTCCTCTGATGCCCAGGCTGTGAAGCCTCTGTGAGTCAGGCTTCCACCACCTATCCCCTGAGGCAGATTATCCCATTTCGGAGAGCGATGGAGGGCTACCACTGCCAACGCCTGGGCCTTATAGGTCATCCACCAGGGATACAATCTCCCATTTATTCTTCACCCGCCTGACAACCAATTCCTGCCTCCGGGTCCTCTCTTGTTAGAGGAGGTCTGTCAGCTTCTGGCAAATTGGGCCATAGACCCGGTATCCTACTTGGAACAATTCAAGGGTTGGTATTCAACCTATTCTCTGCTTCCGAAAAAGGATGGGGGCCTTTGCCCCATCCTGGATCTGCAGCTTCTGCACCAGTACTTACGCAAGGACAAGTTGAAAATGGTTAACATTCAGACTCAAGATCTGCAGGATTGGCTGGTCTACCTGGATCACCAGGATGCATACTTCTATCGACAGGAAAAACAGGGAGTACCTGAGATTCAAGATGGGAAATAGCCACTACCAATTCAAGGTCCTGTTGTTCGGCCTTCCTTCAGCAACTAGGGTTTTCGCCAAGCTGCTGGCAATGGTGGCGGCTAGTCTCTAAAGGGACGGCATTCATCTGTTCCGCTATCTGAACTGGCTTGCCAATGTTCGCTCCCCAGAAAAGGCATCAGCACACTTGTACCAGATGTGCAGACTGTTGGACAGCATGGGCCATGCTTGAACTTCAGGAAGTCTTAGGTTTTGCAGTCCCAGTCCCTCCGATTCAACGGGGCAGTCTCGGTAACTCACTCTGGCTTGTCTGGGCCAGGCCTGCCCACCCGAGAACCAAGTGACAAACATTGCCAAGATTGTACATGTCTTCCGATCACAGGAAAAGGTTTCTGATTTAGCTTTTCTATGCTTGCTGGGTCTCATGGCCTCCTGCATTCTTGTAGTTCCAGCAGCCCGTTTGCGCATGAGGTCGATTCACTGGCTTTTAAGGTACCAATTGTCTCAGTCTCAGGGACAACCATCAAATATTCTTCAGTTCTTGGCGAAGATTTTCCAAGGGGTTCAAGAGTGGCAAAATACTTGCTGTTCCTAAAACACTGGCCCCAACTGACTCTAGTCATAGATGTGTGCATGAAGGGTGAACGTTCACCTCCAATCCTTACGAAAGCGACCTGTGGTCCACGTCGGACTGCTGGGAGTACATCAATTTCCTGGAGCTGAGGGCGATCAGTCTGGCCCTGGTCGTCTTCCTCCCCTTAGAACGAGGCAAGACTGCATTGTCCTAACGGACAACACGGAGAATGTGCTAGCTGATGCTTGGAGCAGTGTGATAAATCCTGCAGCGGCCTCACAGAATCCCTACCTAAAGTCTCCTCCCAGGTGGCCATGGGAAGGCAGGCACTACCTGGTCCTAACACTGGGGGTGGTAGTAGCCTTGTGGATCACCTTGGAGGAGAAGGCCCTCAAGGAAATAGAAGGTAGAGACGCGGTACTCATCTTCTTCGGAGGGTGAGATTTCCATGATGCCAGAATACCTAATGGCTTGGTGTCAGAGTGAGGCTCCCCTTTTCAAAGGTACCCTTATGGTCAGCATAAGAATAGAGTATACATGGATCAGAACATCAATACCATTACTTCTGAGAAATGTGATTTCCCCTTTGGTTTGAGTTGTGAAACTAAGAACCAACCATGAATTTCTTTAAAACACTTATCTAGAGGTATGTTCTATAAACAGAGTGAGGTAGATGAAGTTAAAACAAAAATATGTGATAAACATAAGAAAAAGAATGTTGGGGACTTCTTAATGCCGTAGGTACTGGGACGCGGAAGAGGGAGTCAGAGGCACAGAACTGCAGTATGCAGTCTAGTGTTCCTGACAACCTACACCTGAGCGGGAATTTTGATTATTTAAATCCCCTCAGGTGCAAATCAGTAGGAGTAGCAGCAGAAGTTGTCAGCGACAGTGTGTGTAGCAGGGGCAGAGAGCCCAGTACGCCGGGACCACTGTCGTGTCTAGAACGGTTGATGGTGCTGAGAAGGTCATGAGAAGGAGAAGCCAGAGTTGCAGAGGTTGTGCAGTGGGAAGGGCTGCTGTTTGCAGTTGCCCCTTAGGAGAGAAGCGCTTTCCACACCACGTGCCTGGTCTTTGGTGGCTGGTTGGCACCGGAGAGTGAGAAGAGCAACCTGGGCTCTTGTTCGGGAAGGCTGGGGTCACAGCAACCGGAGCTGTCAGAAGCTCCAAATCCAACAAACAGAGAAGAAGTGGCAGCGGCAACGGGATGCGCGGGCATGCAGGGAAAGACCAGTGATTTGGCCTCTGGGGCTCTCAGCTGTAAACCGCTTATAAAACGTTTGAATACTGAACTAATGAAAGAAAGTGTTTTTGGCACAAAGCTTTTGCGAGGAGGAAATGAAAGGAGAAAGTCTATAACTATCATTACCAAGAGGGAACACTATTTAAGAAAGGCTATGACTACCATTGCCCTAGGAAAGAGGGGCAGATTTGAACCCAATGGGAAATCACCATTGGCAAAGTAAAGAGGGGGCAATATTGTACCAAAACTATAACCAGCATTGCCAAAGTAAAGAGGAGGCAATATGTGAGACAGATGATAACCAGCATTGTCTAAGCCAAAGAAAGGTCATTGGAAGTAAAAGGGAAAGCAGCTTTCTTGGAGAGAGATACTTGAACAAAAGACATTACCAACAACTACCTGGTATGATGGTGAAAACCCAAACGTTAAAAAAAAAACAAAGTTTGTCCCCACAGGCAGTGGTACAAGGGTAATGTGGTGTATACATTACCGACATCCCCACCATTTTATCTGAACACAAAAACCACAGAGATTTTAGAGAATAAAAGATCTCGTGTCGCTCCTCTCTGGATGTGTGAATCAATATTTACCAGCTAATGTCCTATTGTGGGCTGTATCTTCAAAATAACATCATGTGTATGCAGAATCCCACCATTTGTACCTAACTATGCCATTTCAATCAGGCAAGCGAAAGGGGTCTTCACTGGACATACATTTTAACAATAAACTCAAAAATGCTTTTAATGGTTTATTACAAAACTTATGTCAATTGTTTATACAAAAGCTCACAGAATATTCCAAAACGTATAACAATATTTTTATAAAACAAACTCCGTTTTAAACATACTATAAGAAGACAAAAACAGCTGATCATCTAAATCATTCCAAATCGTCCACATTTTTTTTATATCAACAAGTAAAGCAGAGAAAACAACGGAAAAAGAAAAAACTTTCCAATCTGTGTGTAAATTCACGGAAAAGTAAAAATAATTAAATTAGTGTCCTACAGTGGGAAATGCTAAAAAGGAATTAAAGCAAATGCATTTCTTTCCAGGAAAACCATCCAATTTCCATGACTTTCGTAAACTGATGGTTTTCAGAACACAATCTCAGTGATGGTACAACTCAATTAAAATTTGGAGAGTTAAAAGCATCCCACAATACCAAACAGAGGTTTTTTTTAAATAATTTTTGTTGTAGGACTTGAGATTGAATCTCTCATAGGGAATAGTTCATGTATGAACACTGTATTGTTCTTTCTTACAATACTACTAGAGGTCTATGTATATGGCCTGTGTTGGTGTGTACAGGCACACCAGTGACTCCTGCTTGAAAAGTCAAGGTGGCATGGTAGAATACTTTTCGGCGTGTTGATCTGAACGTAACTGCCTTCCTCAGGACCTAAGGTCAGATATGTAAGAGTACTGTCCCTAAAAAAAGGGAGAGAAGAGAAGGAAAGAAAATACCAGGTCACTAACATAAAAGGGATGAAAGAGTCCAGCTCACCACCCCTGTCCCCACACCATTAAAGGTTACTAAAACTAAAACAAAACCAAGAAACAATTTGAAACAGGCTGCACAATGTGAAGATAACACAAAAGTGCAAGAAAAAGGAAGACAACAGAGTACTCAATCGTGCAGGCATGCAGTGTTTAAAGAGGGCTGGTTACCCCAGAAACCCAAAACCTGTAATATAGAGAGAATGCCAACACTTCATGTTCACCAAGGCATGATGTACAGGTCAAAGGAGGAAGGGTCCTATTGGAGTAGGGCCAACGGGCCAAAAAGATGTCATTGTGTCTTTGCCAGACCAGGTGCCTACTGTTTTTAGGTGTGTTACACGAAAAAGCCCATGGCTCTTGGGGTTCCTACTCAGATGAACCCAAAAGTATTGCACCCCAACTAGGTCAATATTTAATGTGGAAGCCATAAGGTTGATGTCTAGAACGTCAGTGGGATAGAAATATCCAAGCACCGAAGGGGGGGGGCAATCAGAGCGTAATCCAGACTGCCTATGTATGTGCTTAATGATGTTCTAATGGTATATTTATAGGGCCCGTCACTGGGAGCCCAAAAGAAAACACAAATAGATGAAAAAACGGCGGGGAGAGGCAAACAGAACATAAACCGGACTACCTGTATGTGTGCTTAGTGGTGTTCTGATGATGTGTATCCAGGGACCCCCTCTGGGAGCCTGAAAGAAAGCACAAATAGATGGATAGCAACTGGGGCAGCAGAACAGAACATGGTATGTGCTAGCTGTCTATGTTCTGAGATCTTTAAATAATGTGTCTCCATAGCAAGCCAACAAGTGCACAAAGAAAAGCGCATGTACAAGTACCTGAAACTGCATAGAGCATGGACAATCCACTGTTGATGCTGTTGCAGTCTGTCAGGGTCTGCGCCACGTTGAATGCGTAGTGAAGTGCGAAGAAATGGGCTGCAATGAATACAGACAAACAGCAAAGCGGCGGCTGTAGAGCACGGAAAAAATGAGTTTAAACATTCTGTCCAAATGCAGCCGTCTATGATGCAATATTAGCAGGCTACTGTAACATTAGCAGAGGGGCCTAAGAAATGGAATCGACACCTCACGAAGGTCGCAAAGTAAGCAGTACTGTCTGTTGCTGCTCGTAAAGTAGCCAAGTTAAGCCAGCATGGGTTCTCCCGAAATACACTTCTTCGCAGAAAATGCAGCGGGCGCTCCCAAATGTAATTCTCTATACAAAAGAAAGGGAGCAATTAGCAACGGGGAGAAGTTGAGACGGGAGATACCTATGGCAAAAATAGGCAGATTGCAAGATTTATGTTCCTGCAGCCAGCACGAACAGAGGGCATGCTATAGAGTCTTCAGGTCAATGGACGCAGTGTCTACTCGCAAAAGATCCAAGTTTGCCAAGGAGAGAGTCTCTCTGTGCCGCAGTTTATATTGACATAGGGCGCCATCTGGTAATATAGTGGTCGTGGATGGAATCACACCCTGTTTGCATCCCAGTCACCACTTCGCTTTAAAAAGTGAACCACGGCCGTAAAACCTGATAGAGTGGCTCAATTAGCCCAATAAGTGGGAAAGCCTCAAGGTCCATTCAAAAGGCAGTGTTCAAAGGGTGCAAAGTCCAGGGTCCTATAACCGCACATGTGGCCCCGAATGGCGGCCAAGGTACAAGCTTCCAGATCAATGCCTGTTGAAGATGGCCCAGATTGGCTTCAGAAAAGAGACAAAATTATGTCTCATTTGGTCGTATGGGTGCCAGACTAGTACTGCTACACTTCTGCTAAAGCAGAAAAGGATAAAGAAGACGGGTAATGAATCTGCGCAGAGTGTGCAGTCAAACTACATCTGGGGTTCCAAACGCACCCATAAAGGAGTAACACACATCTCCTTGGTGTTATGAGTCCAGAATTGCAGAAAAGTGGCAAAACTCTGTCTCGTTTGGTAATATGGGCGCCAGACTTATCCTGCTACACTTCTGCTAAAGCAGAGAAGGGTAGTGGTTCTGCGCCAAATTAGCAGTTATACTAAATCTTGAGTTCCAAAACACCCATAAAAGTGTAACACCCATCTCCTTGGTGTTATGAGTCCAAATCTGTCCACATCGAGACGCTCCCTCCATATAGGGGCACTCTGTATATATGCCCTTAGCTCTGTGATTGGAAGACCGGAGACTCTTCATTAAGACCTCTTTGTTTCTCAAGCATTTTCATCCGGTATATCCATCTAGACTCTTTGTTTTTCAATGTATGCTGGATATTGGAGCTGTTTTTAGCAATATCAATCACCCACCATTTCATGTCTTCAGTTCAATGGGCAAAAGCGATGTAGTGGGATACCATGGGTGCTTGATGGTTCTTACATCTGATCCTAGACCGATGTTCGTTGATTCGTGTATGAACTGGTCTAGTGGTCTGCCCCACATATCGCAGGCCACATGGACATTGAACACAGTAAACCACATTCGCAGTTTTGCAATTGGATAGGAAATATATTTCCCATGTTCTAGCTTCAATTTTGAAATTGGACACTTTCTTAGTGAATTGACAGGCCCCGCAGTTTCCACATGGGAAGTGGCCTATCAATGGTCGAAGGACTCTGTGGCTGATGTTAGGAGCACCCTGGCTTGTGGAATTGATAAGTTGATCTCTCAGGTTCCTAGACCTTTTAAAGGCAAACAAAGGTTTACCTTTAGCTGGGAGACTACTACTCACCATTGGCCAGTGCTTTAAGATTATCTTCTTGATCGCAAACGATTGGGTACTATAAGTTGTAACACATGTTATCCGGTCTTGCGTTTGATTTCTTAAACTAGGTTCCAACAGGTTCTCCCTACGAGTAAATCTTGCCCTTTTGAGAGCATGTGACTCCAGTTTCTTGGGGTATCCTCGTTCTTTCAGATCTGAGGCTAATTTGTTGGCATGTGCGTAATAATCTGCAATCTCAGCACAGTTTCTTCTTAGGCTAAGGAACTGGCTATAAGGCAAATTCTCTTTTAAGGATCTTGGGTGAAAGCTCTTAAAGTGCAAAAAGGTGTTTCTGACCGTTGTTTTTTTGTATAGAGTACAAGAAAGATGTCCCATTTTCGCTTGAATGCAGAGGGCCAGGAGGTTAATCGACATAGTGGAATGTTCCATTGTGAACTCGACAGTGCTGTGTTGGTGTTTTAGGTACGCAAAAAATTCATTCAAGGACTCGATGTTACCACGCCATAAGAAAATTACATTGTCGATGTATCTAAACCATTTTCTAATATGCGGTTTGTAGATGTTATTTTCTGAGAGCACGAATTTAGCCTCAAAGGCTGCCATGTACAAGATCGCCAGGCTAGGGTCAAAGGCTGCTCCCATCGAGGTACCTCTTGTTTGCAAGTAAAATTGTCCAGAGTACACAAAGAAATTCCTTTGGAGTGCAATGGTAATCAATTCAATAATGAAGGCTGCTGGAACCCTATCTTGGGTGGCCTGATGGATGAGATAGTTATGGGCCATCTCTATCGCCTCCTCCTGTGGAATATTAGTATATAACGATTTGATGCGATTTGATGTCCATTGTAACTAAAAGATTGTGGTCAACATCAAATGGTTCACCCTCAAAAAATGTTATGGTCGCTGTAGTATCTTTAAGATACGTTTCAGTTTGTTGACTTAAGGGTTGCAAAAACAGATCTATAAATTTACACAGTAGTTCCAAAATGCTGCCGCAACCCGATACAATCGGTCTCCCTGGTGGTTGTGATTGATGTTTGTGGATTTTGGGGAGAGCGTAAAAGGAAGGAATCCTTTTCTCGGAGTGGTTTAGATACTCTAATTCCTCCTTAGTGATCTGCTGCATACTGTGTGACCTCCCTGATCTCATTCTCTATATTGCAGGAAGGGTCCTTACGTAAAGGACAATAACTTAGAGTGTCTTCCAATAGGTCCAATACCTTGCGGTTATACCATGACCATGAAAAGAGGACAATCCCTCCCCTCTTATCTTCTGCTGGTTTAATGATCAAGTGGGGATTGGATGTCAATTCTTCAAGTGCTTTCTTTTCTTTGTTTTGAAGGTTATTCCTAACATGGTGTGTAGTGTTCTGAAGCCTTTTCAGGTCATTCAGAACACGTTTCTCAAACAGGACAATTTCCTCTGCCACCTGGTTGTCGGATGGAGTAAGTCGAGGGGACCCTCAGTCCTAAATCCAGAGGATTTTCACATTCCTCATGTTCACAGAAAAAATTGCTAAGTCTAATTTTTCTAAAGAACTGTTTCATCTCTATTTCGGTTGAGTAAAGGTCTGTCCTGTTGGTGGGGACAAATGATAGGCCCTTTTTAAGAAGTTGGGTTCGTGTAACAGACAATATTATGTCTGACAAATTGACGACTGGGATTGTTTTAGCCTCTGTGTTTGTAGTCCGGGGGGTAAGGGTGGCCCCTATTAGTTGTAGCCTCTCCTGCATGGCCGTTGCCACCTCCTGCCTTCCCAGGGGTCCCATGGCTGGCTGTAAAAATCCCCTTGGTATCCCCGGAATTGGCCCCTTCCTAAAAAAGGTCTCTGGCCCCTTGATCTAAAGGGGTTTTTGAGGTCATTGTTGGTGTAGGTCCTCCCCTGTGGAGTCCCTGATGGTATCTGAAAAGGTGACCCACCTACTGGGTCCTCTTTTATTCCGTCCGGACAGTTGGGATCTTTCCTGGTTTTTCTGTTGGAGATATTCTGCACTAAGGTAGGGATATATTTTCTCTATCTTGAATTCTTGAATATCTTTTCCAAGTTTTTTGTCTTTTTGGACAGTGTAGATGTTTTGAATTCTTCAAAGAGCTTTTCAATCTCTTAGTTTGACCTCTGCGTTGACAATCAGAGGATTAGATTTAAATTTTATTTCATCTGCCTCAATTTCTTTCTGTAGTGATATGGCCAATCTTTGGGCTGTAGAGATGGTCAATGCCATCAGAGCTCTGCTACATTTGGTAGCAATTTTGCTGAAACACGTTTTGTATTCTTCATCTTCCAGGAATAATCCTGGTTCATTATGTATGACCAGACCAGCTGGTATGATACTCGCCCGTAGGTACTCTCTCAAGAAATGACCATGTAATTCGGTTCTAAAACCCTTTTTCTTCAATTTTAGCAGCTCTTCCGTATTGCTTTGTGTCAGAATAGGGCCTGCATTAACCCAAACGTCGCAGGAAAGTGGCCCTCCTTGTGGAGAGTGGCAAGGGGAGAGGAGCATAACATGCTTTACATTTGGCCAATCAATCAGTCGAACAAACAGCATCAACGGTTGTTATATCCTTATGGGTGAAGTTGTGAGTTTAACTGTTATTGAACGTTAAAGACTTTACTGATGTTTTGAAGTAAACCACACAGCAGAGTACTTGTAGTAGTGTTAGGAGATGCATCCTGGCAGGCAAGTACAGCAGGAACGGGATTGTTAGTGGTAGTCCTGGCAGGTTAGTGAACCAGGAAGAAGACATTGAAGTTCTGCATTGTGGTGAAAGTTTGTGGTGGAAAGAAAGTGTCAAAGCCACTAATGTGTCTGATGAACTGTGGTAAAACTATCCTGACAAAAACATTGTTGTGTATAAAGAAGTGTGCGGAAGTTGTCTTTCGCAAGAGAAGAGAAATCGCATTGAAATATTAATTGGAAGAGTGAAAACAAAGATTATTTGGTTTGATAAACAAAAGCTTGTGGGATCTTTGTGATGAACTTTGTTTGATTATTAGATCATCACAACACCAAGTGAAACCTTCCAGAAGTGACAAACTTTGTATTGGAAGCAGAACTTGGCTATTGGGAGAAATCTTTGTGTGTTACCTTTTAAAGTCATTATTGGATTGAACTTTATCCATTGGAACTTTTATTTGGAAATTCTACCTTGATCCTGGGGAAGGAGATCCGGACCTGGTTACAAGAATATTTGGTTTTAATTTTTATTTTGTTGAATCTGCACAGCCATATAAATACCTTAAATGTGTTGCTGTATTTATAGGTTTGAGGGACAGATACCTTTGTATGTTAGTGTTTCCTTTAGTTTTTAGTTTTAATTTCATAGGTAGGGAAACCCACGTTAGGTTAGGGAAAGTGAGGTGTTTATCACACCCTTTTAAGTTAATAAAATGTCTTCTTGTGAAAAACCTTCATTATGTTGTTGCCTCGCATTTCTGACCCCTCACACCAGACAGTCCTCGACCTCCCACGAATGGGAGCTCTGCCAGAAAATCATGGGAGAGCGTTTCCCCCACTGGGGAACTCCTCCAGTGGATTGCTTTGCTACCAATGTGAAGAGGACGTGCAAGTGGTTCTGCTCAAGGGAATTGCAAAAGGGAACAGACCCAAGAGGAGAAGATAATTGGGAAATGCCCAGACTAATAACATTTTTGTACTGAGAGTTATGACCAGGGTAAAGTGGAACACACGGTAGAGCCAAGAGGAGAAAGGACAAGTAATGAAATTAGTGAAAGAGGGAGTAAAAGCTGGGGAAAAAAAGACAAGGAAAGATTGCCAGGCTCAGGTTAGGGAAATTGAAAAGAGGAAAGGGAATGCAGAAAGCCTGCGGGAGGGAGAGAAGAATACCTACACAGGAAAGCAGAAGAGATAAAAAGGAATAAGAAGTAGTAGTCTTGATTTTAACCATACCCTGCTTGCCAGAGCCTAACCTCTAAAGCAGAGGCGGTCAAAATGCCTACCGGGTGCTGTGTCAGATTTTGCTGACAGAGCACTAAATAAAGAGAATTAAATGCAATCCAAAACCCAAAGCTACGGAGGGAGTTGGATCGCTGCAACTTAGTGCCTCTTTATACTTGAAACAACTAAGGAATATCCCCACTCTTTTATTTAGCATGTTTGTATATTTATTCTATTGTAGTGATACATTATGAGCATTATAAATAGTATAATCAAACAATAAGCAGTCCCAAATATTAGCAATAATGTAGTTATGATATGATGTGGCATTTATAATGCGCCTGTACACAAGTGTTTCTAGAAGCGACAAGACAAGGAGGGGTAAACAAGGGAGGACAAAATAACCATCATACTAGACCTTGTGTCATTCGGATTGCGCAGGTGCGGGGAAGAGGGAAGGGGAGAAGTGCCAGGGGAGAGGGGAAGGGGGGGAAGTGCAGTTATCTCACAATTACAGCCGCCCGGTGGCTCATAAGTGCAGAGAGAAGGGACTGTAGGGTTGCAGATACAGACCTTTAAGTGCTGGGGAGCCCATAGGCAGTGCAAGGGTAACTGGACATGCAGGAGCCTGAGTCCGAATTCAGAGGGTGACCAGTGCACGGTGCAGTCAGGTGCATCAGCAAGGGAGAGGATGAGAGAAAGTATAAGCTCTCTACTACAACAACAGCCGCCATCACAGAGGAGACGCAGGAGGAGGAGGGTGAGACAGGCCCAGCATGCCCCACCAGTGCAGCCACCGTTACCACGCCAGCAGCTCCCAATCCCTCGCATCAGAGCCACCCCCTTCAACCTAACACCTGAGCAGATCAACACCCTGTCCCGGCTTGACGTGACACCATCACCACCATGGTGGACCTGATACATAACGACATAGTGAGCCTCATAGAAATACGCACCGCCATCCCCCCTCTACTGAAGGTAGTGTCTGTGCTCCACTTCCTTGCCACAGGCACCTACCAGCACACAGTGGGGTACATGCATGGCATATCACAACCCTTATTTTCCCGGATACTGAACCGAGTGCTGGATGCCCTCCTCAAGCACACAAGGTACTACATATCCCTACCATGGACTCCCCAGGAGATATTCGATACAAAAGTTGCCTTCCATGCACTGGCAGTCATGCCAAATTGTGTAGGTGCCCTCGACTGCACCCACGTGGAGTTGTTGGTCCTGCATGCCATGGAGGTGGTGTATCGCAACCGCAAGCAATACCACTCCATCAATGTGCAGATGGTATGCAACGCCAGCAAGATCATCACACATTGCTGTGCCCGATATCCAGGATCAACTCATGACTCTTTGGTACTGCGGAACTCCACGCTACATGGAGCGACATGCTGGACGACGTGCCTTGCTGCTTGGTGAGTTGCCTGACTGGGCCATGGCAGTGCATCAGGGTTGTGAGGTGGGTGGCTGCATACTCCAACCGGGTGTGAATGGGGGGGGATGCATACTCCACCTGGCTGGGAAGGGGGGATGCATACTCCACCTGGCTGGGAGGGGGGGAAGGCATACTCCACCTGGCTGGGAAGGGGGGGGATGCATACGCCACCTGGGAGGGAATGTTGACGTCAGTATATGATGTGCACATCACCGAACACTGTGCCCCAAAGCAACTGAAATGGTACATGACAACCAAATCCCATAGTGATGAAGTAAGGCAGACACCTATCACTACATGACTAACAGGTAACCAGCCAACATCCCACAACACATGCACCACTCATCAGCGGCCCTCACACACCGTAAGGTCATCCTGCACTATGCACTGCATATGCACTATGTTGCTGTCTCCAGCATATCACCACACAGGACAGTCATCCCTGGGAGTGCATTGAACTGAGTCAACCAGGGATACCACAGTGTGTCACTGTGACACCCATAGGAGTGCTGCATGTCACCATGGAACTGATCAGTGCAGAATGCCCAATATAGAACTGACTACAGCCAACGCTCCCTACTACCAAATCCCACAGAACACAACTCATCACTGATTTTACACCAACACTCCTGTATGCATATACGATGCAAGTGCAACAAGATGTCAGTGCACACCATGACCCATCTTGAAGATGCAACCCACACCATTAGTCCATTGCACAGGACACATAGCGGGGCCAGAAATGGGGTCAATGCATCCAGGGACATGTGCGTGTGGGCACAAATTACCTGCTGCCATGTGAGAGTAGTACAGTTGTCCAACATGAATGTGCGAACATTTACCTTCATTCCCCTCTCATGCATGTGATGATGGCTATCCCTTGAAGCCGTGGCTCATGACCCCTGTCCCAAACCCACAGAACAGGCACGAGGAGGACTACAATAGTTCCCATACCCATACACGTGTGGTGATTGAGCAGTCCTTTGGCCTGTTGAAGGCACGATTTCGCTGCCTCAGCTGGTCGGGTGAGGCACTCCTCTACAGCCATGAGAAGGTGGCCAAGATCACCATGGCATGTGTAATGCTGCACAATATGTGCATCCGTCGGAACGTGCCCCTGCCCCCTTACATGGAACTGCTACCACCTGATGATGATGAAAGGGAGGAGGAAGATGTGGCAGGACATCATCACAGTGCCGATGCACAGGAGGGACGTGCTGTGCGGCAGTCATTGATCGCACAACGTTTCTGACACACAAGTCAGCAGAGGGTGACATAATGTTAGGACATAGGGCACTGGGTGTGGGGATACATGTACACTATGCACTGTGCAAGATTAAATGACACATGCGCAATGATGAATGTCCACTCTGGTTATTTTTTCGTAACACAACCGGTGTATTAAAAGTGAAAATATGAACGTGAAAAACCCTCCACCACCCTCACCCCACTCTCCCTCCCCCACAGCTCCCCCACACACCCTCACCCCCTCCACCCACAACTCCCCCACACACCCTCACCCCCTCCCCCTTCCACCACAACAACCCCACACACCCTCATCCCCCTCCACCCACAACTCCCCCACACACCCTCACCCCCTCCCCCTTCCACCACAACAACCCCACACTAGTCCCATAGGGTCCATGTAGCCCACATGAGGCTGCCAGTATAGTCACTCTGCGCTCCCGGAGCCAGGGGGAGGCATATCCCGTCGGTGCTGCACACGGAGCGACCGACGGAGCAGGCTGGTCTGGGTGGAGTTGCTCGTGGACGGTGTGTCTTCATGCTGAGGCTGTTGGCCGGGATGAGCATCCTCCAAAGCATCGGCCGAGCACCTCGCAGAGGTGGTTAGTGTTTTTCGGTTATGGACTGGCCCAGTGCCCTCAAATCAGCATGCCACTCCTCCCTGGCCTGGCGATTGTCCTGCACGAATTCCAATATCAGGGCAGAGAGCTAGTCAGCCTGCTGTGCACCGGCGGATGAAGCAGTGGCCCTGCTGGGGATCGGGCTGACATGTCCTGCCGGCGCTTCCTCAACGGGACTGTACACGGGACTGCCATGTCCCTGTGTCTGTTCTTGGCCAGACTGCTCCAGTGTATCATTTTCACCAGAGTCACTAAAGGATACCTGGGGGTTTGAGAGATCTTCAGGGGTGTGCACAACTTCCACAGTGTCATCCTCAGTTGTTCCCCAGATGTCATTGGGGCTGTCCTCAACTTCGAGGGGGGGCCGTGGTTGCCACCTCCCCAGCCACACTGGACTCCTAGGACCGTGGCGTTGGGAAGGTGTCTGCAGGCCGTGCAGGGAGGGGTGGGGGTGGGGGTGGTGCACCCTCCATGGGCTTTGCTGGTGCTGGTGTTGTACGTCCCAGTGGTGTCTTTGTTGCTGGGGCACGGCAGCACCTGCCTTGGCCCCTGGATGTGTTGGACGGTTGCTGTCCTGCTCCTCATTGTCATGCTCACTGCCTGTGGGGGTGGAAGAGAGGGACGGCATGAGTGATGTTTGGATAGCCAGCATTCATACATGGCTATGATTGCACATTCAGACAATTGTGAGTAATCAGCATTTGTGTAGGGAACGGCACGTCATTCCATACATAGGTGGTAAGTGCATGCATATGTCGGTGTCACTCATGTTGGCCAGGTACTGTGCTGTCTAACATGCACACTGTTTACATCAACGACCCTGTGTGCCTCATGGAATGAGCAACTTTGTGTGGTATGTGTCATGTACGTGGCCTTGCACCAGGCACTGGCTTGGGTCTCACTTGCTTCGGCATAATTTACAGGGGGAAGTGTGTGTGGCCGACCATGGCGTCACTCTTTGGCCAGACGTTAGCAGTGACTTTCATCACATCTGCTTTAGCAGTATTTACTTTGGACACTCACCTCCATCAGCGGATGACTTGGTGCCACACTCCATTTCTCCGACCCCTTCAATGGATTCTGCCCCTATCATGCCCCCACATGTCTCCTCCCACGGCATGAGATTTATTGGCGAACTTGGTCCTCCTCCCGTCTCCAAGGTCTGGTTTCGGTTCGCAGAAAGGATGCTCCGCACCCTCAGCCGCAGATCATCCCACCTTTTGCGGCAATCCTTTACCGTGCAGGGGGTGTTGCCCACTGTGCTCACCTTCTGGCATACAAGTGTCCAGATTTCTTTTTTTTTCTGCACCGCCTCCCTCCGCATGTTGCTGCTAAACACAGTCCCAGCATGCTTGTGTAGGGTATCTATGAGCATTTGCAGCTCATCTAGGCTAAACCGCTCCTTTTGGAGGCGGGCAACTCCCTTCTTTGGTGCTTTGGGCATTCCTGGGTGGTTGTAGGAACTTTCTGGTCAGTCACCAGTGTGCCAGGGGTCCTGTGTGGTGAGGATGGCAATGGATTGTGTTTTTAAAGATTGCTGCCGTGCTCCTTCCCATTCCTGTGCGATGACGCTATTTCCGGTTCCGCAATTTAACAGTGACTGTAAATAACGGTGACCGCTATTTACGGTCACCGCTAATGCCGCGTTGGTCTATGGTGGTAGTGTTGTCTACAGTGCGATTCATGCCGGTAGGGGGGTTTTCGGGCCCTTTTGCGGCATGGCGCTAGGTCCCTTACCGGCATGGCGCAAAGCTTGTGCCCGCAAACTAGTAATAGTGCGCGTTTAGCGGGCTACTGCCAGCTCGGACACACTATTTGCACCATGCCGGTAAGGGACGCTACTTACCTCTATACTCGGAATGAGGGCCACTGGATCTAAAGCTGGTCTAAAGGTGTCGGGAGGGAGGAAGGGCTTGACTTTCCGCAGGAGGGAGAGCTGATACCAAATTGTATTGAGTTTTCTTAGCTATGTGTGTCTTGAAGGAGTGGAGTTAGTGGATGTGAAACCTGAGCGACTTGGCGCAGGAGGTGAGCTTGGGTGTGAAGCCCTCAGGGTACATGGTTGATAGTCAGGTCTGTATGTCTGGTTGTTCGTTGTTGTTGGTGAGGAGTAGGAATTTGATCTTGGAGGGGTTGAGCTTCAAGTACGCACTGGACATCCAAAACTGGACTTGCCACACACCGCCGCCCTGTATTTCTCCATGCATCAGAGGACAGTTAGTAGGAGATAGCCTAACAAAAATACACTATGCCCAATCTGTCAAAGACCATGGAAAAGAAAGGTATATTTAAAAGATTTTACGTGAAAAATTGGGGCTTAACTTAGGCCCAAAATATAGAAGAAGCATCACATTATATGGTCTAAGAGTCCATGTTTAGGACCAGAACGACGATTGACCCTGCTCTCATAAATGTAGAATAGTGTCTGCTTCCTCTTACCCAATCCCACCAGTCCTCTCAGTTTGTCAGTGAGCTCTAACTGCCAACTCTGCCAAACATGAAATCTGCTTGCCAGGAAGTTCAGGAAGCACTGTGTGACTGTTAGGGAGAATTCTCATTCAATGGCTAATTTGCCTTACCTAGTGAGTCCCTCAGCAGCTTTGCTGGATTTCTGGAGTTATTTTTTCCACTTGGTAAGAGTGTGAGCTTTTTCCCACTCTTACCCATGTTTTGCCATGTGTATTTCATCTGCGTTTGTGATTGTGGACTCTGGAGTACACCATTTCAGTAGCCCCTTTCTTTTGTGTGTTACACAGCACCTTCCGTGCAGTGACACAGGGTTGCCTTTTAGACTTCCAACCGACTCCATTTCTGGGGCTGACTACTGTCCCCTGAAAAGGGTAAAGTTGCCATTAACTTTACTTAGTCATTTAACCACAGATCCAGTACACCCCATCTTACATGGAGTACTGGAAGGGGTTAATCCTTAGCCCTTTTTATCTGTACCCCCTAGAGCATAGTTTCGCTCTTTTAACATTTAGACTTGGCTGGTGGCAGTGGTATCTACCCTAACTTTTCTACCGCGATTATACTATATAAACATGGTATTGTTTCAGGCTATTATATTAGCCTAGAACTTAAACCCGCTTGACCAAATACTTTTTCTTTTAGCTCCAGTCGGGTTCATTCGCCATTTCTTTTTGTTAAAGTCCTTCTTGTGTTTTACTTTGCGCGGCAATCCAGGTTTGCCTTCTTTGTTCGTTGTCTTTTGGCGGGCTTCTGCCAAGAAACCCTCCTCTAGGTGCCTAGGTGTCTAGGTGGGCTGAATGTGAGGGAGGGGTGTAGTCACACCCTGCACAGGGTATCCTAGGAAACCCAAGTCACACTTTTCCATGATTGGCTGAGGCGGTTGTCCGGGCTGGACAACCCCCCTGCTGCGTGATTGACAGCCAGGCCTTGTGAACGGGGGATTTTCGCATAAAAGGCAGGTCTCTTGGGCTAGAAGTCAGAGAGTCGCCACTGGAACTACAAGGAACCGAAGAGAAGCGGAGAAGAAGTCAGGTGCTGCAACTATCAACTATCCCATCCCGGTGAAGCCCTGCTGCAGTCCTGAGCTATCTACCAGTCGACGACCAGAGAAGATCCAGTCCGGAGTCTTCTTCCCTTGAGCCTGGTGGGGATAACCAGCTCACCTTCTACAGCCAGAGGATCCTCTTCTTGGTTGAAATCGCTGCACACAGCTGTAGTGGTCGGATAACCATCTGAAGAGCCTCTCCTGTTTTTAAGGAGTGCACCTTTTATTCACTGTCGCTGCTGCCGGCTTCATCCCTGTGTGGTGCAGACCCCTCCAGACGTCTTCCTTCGTCCCGAAGCTCCAGGAACCGTGGGTCTGCAGGAAACTACCAGGAACAACTGCTGTGGCACCAGCCTCTTCTTTGAATAAGGTACTGTGTTCTGCTTGAGGAATTAGGGTGAATCCCCTTTCTTCATCTCCAAGGCTTGCCCTTGTCTCCCCTCCTTCTTATAACTTTTGCTTCCTCTGTTGACAATATCGAAGTACTCCTAGCTACGTTGAATCGTGAACTGTCCGACTGTGTGATCCTCGACAACAGGAACCCGGTTCCACTTGACACTGGCCTATTGACTCTTGAATTTCTGTCTGCCTTGACAAAAGTATTGCCTATGATTTTTGCCCCCAACTCTCTCTGGTTAACTCAGGTGCTAAGTGTGTTTTTGCCCCGGTAACATTTCTTGCCGTGGATACGCGTTTCTTTAGTAAGACCGAACTGTCATTACTGTCAAAAAGTGATCGCAAGTGTATTCCTGGTAACGTTTTTTGTTTCACAACACCGGTCCGTTAAAACATAAGGTACTTACCTTGAGTTACAGTGTACCACAGTGAAATGGTTGGTTGTAGTGTATTTTACGTGTGATTTTGAATTAATAGAAGTGTCGTGTTTATAAACAAACGGTTTAAAAATAAATGTACTTATATTTTTTACCTGAAACCTTGAGTCAGTGTTTGCTTGAGTCACAGTAATTGTGGTCCCTTTGTGTAATCTCTGCTACTGCTCATATACTCTTGAGATAAGCCTGGCTGCTCCGCTACTGATACCACATTAACATAGTAGTACACGCTTATACCAAAGGTAAAACTTGTATTGCCACCTGTAGTCTTAATTGTGTGTAGTGGTCCCTAAGGGCACTGCACAGGATTCTGCCTAACATTAACCACTCCCCTTTAGAGGTTGCTTTTTAGGTGAATTTATGCTTATCGAACATCCCATGTTTCTTATCGGCCAATCATGATCTGCAGTTTTTTTGTCTGAACTTAATTTTGATCTTATTAGCAAGTGGCTACACTTTTCTTATATAGCTTAACATTGATTTTTTTTTATACAAGACTATCAAAATGATTAACATGATCCATATCATATCTGTAATATTAGTAATTGTCTCTTTGAGTAGTGTGACGAATCGCAGGATTCTGTCACTTCTCCCCAGGGGGGAGCCTTTCCCTGTGAGGCTAGGTAGGTGAGCCTGCTCTGCAAAACACTCCCTAGGGGTAGAGGCAAGCGGGACCTCACCAGTAGAGACTCCCCCTCTGGGGACAAGGAACTCCCTAAATACCATGTCACTAACCCACCTTGAAAAAGATGTGAAGAACAAACAAGAATCTATTATCGTCATCCCAATACTCTCATTGTGGTTATGCAAGAAAGTCCATATGGTACTGAGATGAAGAAAACCACCGGAAGAATACAAAGCTTGAATGAAACAGAGAAGAGGGACTTTGACATTGTGCCGGGGAAGTCCCACGGAAGCATCATAAAGGTTAGAGGTGGAGTCAATGGAAGGGAGAGAGACCGCACATTTTCAAATTAGCTCACAGAGGTACATGGTGGAAGGAAACTTGGACGCAAGGTGTCCGATGTCAAAAAGAAGTTTAATTGTAGCTTCCACCATGCACCGTTGAAGCAGAGAGGAGGACACGAGGCGTTCCGACCCTGAACGAGAAACCAGTGGTAGCTTGACCTCTAGCTAGTCATGGGTGGACCAGTGGGTCCGTTAACAACGCTGACACCACTAACCTTGATGTCATCCGACCTGGAGCAATTGAAGCAGGAACCGAGAAACTATACGCAATAGCACTGAAGTTGCAAGAACACAACTGAAGAAGGTCCCAGTCCGTTAGGAACCCCGGTGATGTTGACCCTGAACAATTCAGGTAACAAGGAAATCGGGAGACCGAAGATCGTTACTGGAATGTTCATACTCGTCCCAGTCGAGATAAAGTATTCAGAGTACATGAAGAGAGTGTGAATCGTTATTGGAACTCTCATACTCCTTCCAGTCAAGATAACCATCAAGAGTGAATAAAGAGGCCACCAGGGTGCGCACAGGCAATGGCTGCCTGAGTTCCTAGCTGCCGCCAAAGCCAGGTCGAGACGGGGATTGAGCCCCCCCGAGACCTCCCCACGCAGATCAAAGGAGCCAGATCGAACTGTGACTCCCCAGGGCTTCCCCCGCCAAAAAGAGCGACGTCCGGGAACCCCCGGGGGACAGAGAACGGAGCCCGCGGCTTCGGGTGGAAAGGCGGCAGGAGGCTGGTACGGCCGTAGAGCCAGAGGAGGAGCCCGAGCCCGAAATCGGAGGACAGCGCCAAAGGGGCCGCCACGCCTCCCCGACCCGCATCCCACTCTCGCAGGAGGGGAACAAGGAGCGAGGACAACAAATCCCAACAAGATGGGCGCATGGCCCCCCCCTGAACCCACCACCGCTCCCCCCCCCCACCCCTTGCGGGTGAAAACGCCTCCGGCGGCCCGGGCCCACGCACGGCGCGAATGAACAGCCCCGGCTGGCCCACACGTAAAGACAGGGGGGTAGCGCCGGGGCCTGAAGCACCCCTGGCCCGAGTTGGTCCCGTGAAGGTGGACAGACTACGGGCTTAGATGCGGAGATTCCTCGGGTCGTACATCAGCCCACCCCGAGGAAGAACTCTTCCCTCTTCCCCCCTACGCTCGAGCCCATCTCCCTAGCACCCAACAGAGAATGCACAGACCTCAGAGAGGCAGCCGCAGAACAGACGGGCCCCCTCCACAACTTCAAGGAGGCCAGGAGCACGGCCCACCTCCCCCCACGGGAGCCTCAGAGCTCCGGGGCGGGGACCGCGGAGGGGAGAGGCAGAGTAACATAGACCTGCAACCCGAACCGCAGGTGGGTGGTGGCCCTTGGAAGCTCCCCCAGGGTGTGTGCCCGCCCGAAAACAGCTAAGTGGGGACAAGTGGCGCCGAGCGGGAGGCGGGAGTCACCACAGGCCGTCCCCCCACCCTGAGGGTGAGACCCCACAGGCCTGCTCAAGCGGGTCCAGCCGACCAAACCAACCCCCCCAGGAGGGCCAATAAGACGTAGACAGCCACGGGGAGACCGGACTGGGTGTGAGGCCCCCGCCCGGTGTCGGTGGGATGTGTACCTGCCACGAAGCAACCCCTCAGCAGCGGGGAAGGAACACACAGACAAGAGAGGCGGTGGCCTCGGCCTAGCTCCCCCCCCGGTTCCCCACAGGGGTCCCAGTCAAAAAGCACCGGCCGGCCTGGTGGGGGACCCCTCGAACCACCCGGGGCCACGGAAGACCCAGCGGAGGGGTCCACGGCGCGACCAGATGCACTGGCAGGAGACCCTGCAGGAATACTGCTTCTGGGAAGCAAGAAGCGATAGCAACAATTCGACCCATAACAGAGAAATGGCCCAGCCGAAGGCCCCGACACCTTCCACAGCGGCAATGGCAAGGGGATTCGCCTCTATCCTGCAAGAAATCAGGGACGTGCGCTCCGACATTGCCCAGAAATTTGAAGAAATGGACCAAAGGGTGGACAAGGTCGAAGACAGGCTACTACAGGTGGAAACTAACCAATCGTCATCAGCAACCCAAGAGGTACAAATGAATATGAGGTTAGCAGCCCTAGAAAAGAGGGACGAGGAAAGGGCTAGGCAGATGGACGATTTCAAATACAGGGAAAGGAGGAATAACCTCAGATTTTTTGGGGTCCCCGAATCGGAAGGAGAGACGGAAAGAGATATCACCCGTGCAGTGAGAGATATCGTCACCCTCCTGTTCGCAGAAGAGATGACAACAGAACTCACTTTCGACCGGGTGCACAGAGCGGGGGGGAAGGGTGGCTGGCCCCCGGTCGATTCTGGTCCGGTTCCACTACTACAAGGAAAAGACAAAGGTGCTGAAGGAAGCCAGGAAAGCGCGAAAGATCACATATAACAATGGCCAGGTCTCAATTTTCCAGGACACCTCCGCATATACACTAGCTAAACGCAGAATGTGCCGTCCCCTAACGTAGCTACTAAAGGAGAAGGGAGTGTGCTATAGATGGGGCTATCCCTTTTCCCTGTCCTTCGAATATATGGGCCAACGGACAACGTTGATCACGGAGGAGGACATACAGGGAGCCTTCAATGACTATGTGACGGAGCCGACTCCCCGTAGGGGACTTACTGGACCGAGGGGGGGCGGAGCGAGCGGTCCTGGCCTGCCGGGAGACAGGAGGAGGAAAACTGGCGCAAGGAAATTTAGAAAAATGAACACGCCGTCACCAATGAAGGACGGATAGCAGAACGACTCTGAGGGCTAAGGGCCGGGGCGTCCCGACCAGCTAAGGATCGAGAGTGGGTAACTCAGAGGTCCCACTGCACGCAGTGTCCCCTGGAACAGCAAGTACAACCGGGATTTCAGAGGGGTCGAAGCAAAGGGGGGGGGGCTCAAAAAGATGAGCAATTCATTGATCGCCTGGCCGAGGAGGGCAGGCTGGTGGTCCGGCCAAATGCCAGCGATGGCGGAACTAACTGGCTGGACGCCGGGGTGGGGGAGAGGGGACCCACAAGTGTTGGGGTTGTTCATTCAGGGGTTGGGGACGGGGGCAGTTGGGGAAATGTTTAAGGCCCACCCGGGGGGGAGGGAAGTGGGGCTTGGGGGCACGAAATGCAAGACTAAGGGAGCGAGAAGGGAAAAACGATGTGAACACGTTGACCGAGAGAGAAGGAAACCTAGATTATGGCTGAAAGTCTGCCGGCTCTGGGAGTGGGTTCCCTGAACGCGTGAGGCCTGAACACCCCTACTAAGAGGTCCCTGGTCTGTAGGGAATTCAGAAGGGCGAAACTTGATCTCCTTTTCCTGCAAGAGAGGCACGGGGAAGGCACCCAAAATGCGGGGGGGGGGATTGGAGAGGTAAAGAGGGGTGGCGATTTTATTAGCGAAAAACGTAGGCTTTGACACAGAGGCCACACTGAAGGACCCAGAGGGGCGCTACTTGTAGATTAGGGGCTCCCTACAGGGCGCACCACTTACTCTTGCTGTAGCATATGCCCCAAAAAGGCCAAACTCAAATCTGGGAGGACGTGAGGGATAGGCTAAAGCTATTTGTGCAAGGCACGGTGGTATTGGGGGGGGACTTTAACACGGTTCTGGACCCGACCACAGATAGGAAACGCGTAGGCCCCCAAATCTCCAGGGCCGCAGATAAAATCATGGCACGGAACTTCCAGAGGGTTAACACGGAACTGGGCCTGGTGGACACAATCCCGACCCCTGGATCGGGCGATCCCCCCTTCACATACTACTCTGCAATACACACATCGTTCTCCACAATAGACTACATCCTAGCGGATGGGTTTTTGCGCCCCTATGTCACTGGTCACACAGTCGACCTGTCCCCTGGTCGGACCAGGACATGGTCCGAATCACCATAGCGAAGGGATGGCAGGGTGACCACAGAGGGCGGTGGAAATGTAACGACTCCTTGCTGAAAGACGAGGTCCACGCACAGGAGGTGCTAGACGCCATAACGGAAATCTTTGAATTTAACGACAACGGGGAGGTAGGCACACACACATTGTGGGACGCCTTCAAGGCAACCCTAGGGGGAGTTCTCATCAAAATGGGAGCCCGGAAAAAAAGAGAAAGGTAAGCCCAGGAGAGATCTCTGAGAGAAAAAATAGCCCAACACCATCCGGGCCCCCCTCCACCCCGGGTCAACCCTTAGATCCCAAGCGGTTATCCGCCCTGGAAGACTACAGGCTCCAGTTAAAAGACCTCCTCCTACACAAAACAGAGAGGAGTCTCCAACTGGTTAAGCAAAAATATTATGGAAAGGGGTACAGGGCGGATAGGATTCTAGCCTGGAAATTGAGGGAGGTCCAGAGAAGCAGAATGGTGAAAGCGGTGCGAAATGAGCGAAGGTCGATAAATCATGACACTCCCCACATAGGAGAGGCCTTCCGTCGATACTTTGCAAAAATGATACTCGTCAGAATATGACGGGGCGAGGCCGAGATTAAAGATTTCTTGAACTCCATACAAATGCCGGCCCTGACGAAGGAGATGGCGGAGAGGTTGGAGGGTCCGGTATTCGAGGATGAGGTAGAACACGTGTTTAGCGGGATGAAAGTGGGAACTTCCCCTGGGGAGAACAGCTTCACGGTGTACTTTTACAAAAGGTTTTGTTCCACCCTAGCCCCACACCTAGTGAAGGTTTTTAATGCTGTGCCGGAGGGGGGCACCCTCCCACGGTCCATGATGGGGGCCATAATAGTAGTGCTGCCCAAGGAAGGTAAGGACCCCACGGAGTGTTCCTCCTACCGCCCAATTTCATTGTTAAACATTGATGTGAAAATCCTGACCAAGGTAGAGGGGAGGCGGATGGAAGAGATTATGCCGAAGCTGGTTCATGGGGATCAGGTGGGATTCAAAAGGGGCAGACAGGGCTCGGACAACATCTGCAAAACCTTAGACCTGTTTCATTATGCCCAGGAATCTGAGCTTGATGCTCTCCTTAGACTCGGAGAAACCATTCGACAGGGTCGAATGGAGATGCATGCAACTCCTCCTCCAAAAAATGGGCTTTGGGGTACACATCAGGGACTGGGTGTCCGCTTTATACAGAGCACCAACTGCGAAGGTCCAAGTGAACAGGAAGCTCTCGGAACCGTTCCCCCTTTCACGGGGGACAAGGCAGAGATGCCCACTTTCTCCCTTGATTTACGTCCTCACGATGGAGCCCCTAGCCATAGCGGTGAGAGCACACCCGGACATCAAGGGGATTAGGAGGGGGGAGGTGGAATTCAAGCTCTCCCTGTTCGCGGATGACATCCTGGCTTACCTGGTGGAGCCTTGCTCCTCGCTTCCCCCCTCCTGTCCCTGGTGGCCACATTTGGGCGATTCTCTGGGTTAAAGATCAACACAACAAAGTCAGTATTAATCCCCATGAGAACTCGGGACCCAGGGTTGGATCCCCTGGACAGGTACAATGGGATTGCAGTGAGGAAGGACTCGATCCGATATCTGGGCGTCCTCCTCAGCAGGGATCTAACGAAACTTGCTCCTACCAACTATGACCCTGTATTGGCAGGGATCACCTCAGATCTGAGGAGATGGGGCACCATGATACTGTCCTGGTATGGCCACATGACGGCGGTAAAGATGAATATACTACCGCGGCTGCTGTACCTCTTCACTGCGCTCCCAACCAGTGTCCCCGACCAGACCTTTAGGGTATTACAGAATGCAGTGCGAGAGTTTACATGGCAGGGGTAAACCCCGAGGACCGGGAAGGCCGTCCTAACCTTACTGAGGGAGGAGGGTGGATTTGGAGTGCCGGATTTCCAACTCTATTTCCGCGCCGCCCAGCTGCGCGTCCTCCTGGAACACATGAAAGAGGGCATGGGCACCTACTGGTCCTACTTAGAAGACATGGACGCCCACTCGAGACCTCCTGTGGGCCCCACGCAAGTTCATCCCGAACAGGCTAAAAACTCATCCAACATTGGGAGTTCTCTGAGCAATTTGGAAAGAGGGCCCCCAGACTGCATACCTCACGTCGTGGCCATCCCCGATGTCCTCCCTCTGGGGACACCCTCTCAAATTGGGCAGCAGGGGGTTCTGGAATGCCCAGGCTTGGTCAGACACGGGAATGGAATGGGCGGGGCAGATGTTCAGAGAGGGGGAATTCCTAGTGGATGAGGACTTGAGAGACGCTCTAGGGCAGGGGTCTCTCCCCATATTTGAATACCTGCGCCTGAAGGACATCCTCTGTGACCCGTCATGGGGCCAAAACTTGAAGAGACAGCTGACCCCCTTCGAGAAACTACTTGACACAGCGACCTCTAGGAAGGGGGCAGTGTCCAAGATGTATAAAATTCTGAACATTTTGGAACGATCTAGCAGGAGAGGTCATCTCGGAGGACGCCTGGTCACGGAAATTCAGAATTGCATTCCACGATAACTTATTCACCTCGGACATGGAACATAATTTTAAGATCCTGCAGGGGTGGCACAGGGACCCAGTTAAACTGTCAAAGATGTTCCCAGGGGTGTCTCCTGAATGTCCAAGGGGATGCGGCCAGGTGGGAACGAGGGGCCACATGTGGTGGCACTACCCAAAAGTCCAAGACTTTTGGGGGAAGGTGAGGGGCTGGATCGCCGAGGTCTCTGAGGGACTTCTCCCACAGAACCCATTGACGATGTTGCTGGGCCTCCCCCCGGAGGAAACAGAGATACACAGGTATCCAAGGATGTGGCAAACAATGCTGAGGGTGGGTAGGGTGGCCTTGGCGCAGAAATGGAAGAGCCCGGAGACCCCCTCCAAAGAGGATTGGCTGAAAAAAGTAAACAACATGTTCCTAATGGACAAACTAACTGCCATGATGAATAACAACTCTGGCTCATTCCAAGCGAATTAGTATGGGGTACAGGAGTCTTGGGGATGGGACGTACACTGATGCCGAGTCGAGGCCCGGGCAGTGAGGGGGAGGGTTGGGCACAGGGATGAGCCAAATGCAATCCGGGCACCTAAGGCCCAGGGGACGGTGGACTCAAGATAGCCATTGATGAAGTCAACAATCACATCACTTCCTAAACTCCGGACACAGAGGTTTCATGGAGACTCCCAAGTCTAAAGCCCATGTTGGGCTGTTATTCTGGGGGAGGGGCTGCAGTGGGGTGGGGGGATGGGGGAAGGAGGGTACCGGGTCCTGGCCCAGTTGATTATATAACCTTTGAAGATACATTGGGCCCGTTTGTTATTCTAAGAAAATGTTAATAAAACCAAAGTTTTTTTAAAAAAGAGTGAATAAAGAAACTGTGAATTGTTGCTGGAACGCTTATCCTCGTCCCAGTCAAAATAAAGTACCAAGAGCGAATAAAGAAATTGAGAAACATTACTGGAACACTCATAATCGCTCCAGTCGAGACAAAGCACCAAGAATAAATGATGAAACTGGGAAATATAACTCGAACACTCATATCCGTCACTGTGGAGATAGTCTTATGAGTAAATGAAGGAAGTGAGAATTGTTACTGGAACACTCAGATTCCTCCCTTTCGAGATTTGTTTCTAAGAGTGAATAAGGGACAAAGGAAGCAATACTAAAACAGTTAAAGTTGTCCTAGTCAAGACAAAGGGCCTCAATATAGGTTTGGTGATATCTCTACGGTAAAGCCGCTGAGATACCACTAAATGGAATTACTGTTACCACTACTTGGTCTGGCGGTATTACAGCCGGATTGCAAGTGGTGGTGGTGGTGGTGTTAGTTCCCATTTAATTGGGCTCTATAGGACTCCATTGGGGATTTCTGCAGAATTACTGCGGCAGTAATTCTGCCAAAATTTGGCAGAAATGTGACAGTCAAGACAAAGAGCAGACATTGAATAAGAGGAAAACTGTAGATCAAAGTAAAGAGAAAAGAACAAACTTCCTCCACAAAGGAAAACGAATAAACATAATTAGGAAAAGACAAGAGGAGAACATGAAAGGAGGAAAGAGTAATCAAGTGAAAGAGACAGTTGAAGCCTTGGAAAAAACCCTGTATCAGAACTGCGTAATTTAATAAAAGTGGTTACCTAGAACTACTTAACTTAAGAATACTTTATTGACTTAAAATCGATGACGAACCAACACACAGGAGAGGGGAGCCATTCTCAAGTGCCTTTTTGCAGTTCCAATAGTGGTAGGGTCAGGATAGGTTAACTGGACAGTGGACTTATCTGATTTGCACTCTCACTGACGACTGACGAGCACCCTAGTTAGTTTTGTTAGGCAGGGGACTTCCGTAGAATAGGGAAAGTTCATTTAATAAACATTAGTAGAGAGATGGAAAATCAGCATCCGTGTTCTACTGACCCACCAAAGTAGCTGGCTGGATTGTATATTTAACATGGATTGTTATGGGCTGTCATCATGATTTTTTCCCATATGCATATGTCTACTTTTCTTAGCATCGTTAGTTTATGAAGTTACATTTTGGATAGAATATCATTGCAAACAAATAACTAAGGAATTGTTTGCATACCAATCTAGTATTCTCTCTATATGCAAATTATTTTTTTAAATAGCTGATAACCCAAATAGCATGGTGTCTTTATAGTGGAGAAATCCAACTGATTATTCAAAATGCATTCTGGTTATTATGCAAGGACAGATACGTTTCATGAAATATAAACCATGATTTTAGTTTGATAATGTATTGCAATTGAAGACCATTAGGCCGGGTTTTGGACGAAAAGGTTGAGTAAAAAAAAAGCTCAACGCGCATTTGGTGCGGATTTGGCATGGTAAAACAGGCCAAAGCACATAATACCGAACAAGCGGTTGCTGGGCTATCAGGGGTTGCCGGGGTATCCCCCGCTCCTCTAGTTCAGTATTATGGGCTGCAGTAGATGTGGCACTAACTGTTAAATAGAGGGACATTTTCAAATGAATAAATAGCCCCACTATTATGTATAAATGATTAATGTCTTACATGTGAAAAACAGGACATATGAATCACATTCTGCACATTTGGTTTTGATTCAGTGAATATTTTGATATTAAATAAAAAGAAACAAAGCTCAGAAAAAGCCATTCTGCGCACTTTCTCAACAGTAATGTAGAGCAATGTAAAAATAACACTTTCAACTCAGTATGTGCTTGGAGAGGCCTGTGTATGTGATTTGAGTAAGTGTTTGCCACAAAAAAGAATTGAAATGTGTAACTTTTTCAAACCCAAAAGTAAGATGTCTTTTTGGCATAAGCAGTTCAGATATTATTCAGAAATGAATTTAATGACAAAGCTCCCGCGGGTGATATGTAGGTTTAGATAAGAAAGAAAAGTGGAAGTCAGGTAGAAGAAAGGGAGGAAAAAATAGAACGAGAGGAACACCTAGAGATGGAATTATAGTTGTGAATCCCTTAGAGGGGAGAACAAGAGAGAGATCCCTGAGAGGGGAGAGCAGGGAATAACCCTAGCTGAAAGGGGACAAAAGAAAACACCAAATAGGGTTAATAATAAAATAATTTGAATAATTTGGCACTTATATAGTGCTACGAACCCTCAGGTATCTGAGCGCTGCTTATTTTTACCCACAGTGTGTGGTGCTCATTTATCGACCTCGGAAGGATGAAAGGCTGAGTTTGGCCCCGCCGGGATTCGAACCTGCGTTAGCAGACTCTGCACAGATGTCAAAGCGAGCGCTCTACTCGCTGTGCCACTTGACCGGCACATGGAGCATGGAGGCACAGTCAAGGAGAACACTCCACAGGGAAATTCCGGATGAAAGGAGCTTGGAGGAGAAGAAAGTTGAAACCTTCATTCCTTCTTGCAAGCAAGAGAGATAGAGCTCCTCCAAAATGGGGCCTACTTCTTGGCCCGAGAGTAGAAGAGCTGAAAGAGTGTTCTGGTCAAAGAGGGGAGACAAGCTGGAAGAGAGGGACAGATTCAAATCCAGAGATGAGGCCCAGTCCTCCAGCTATTACCCAGCCACTTCTCATCGATGTGAATACAAGTTTCAATACAGTTTCACATGTATTAGACATCCTGGCAAACCAAATAAAAATACTTTAGCCTAGATCTTTTGTGTGTGCGACTTATGTCATTTGGTGTTCCAGTTTGATTTACTATGTCTCTCAGATTAGGGGTATTAGAAAGGATATCCTCTTGTTTGTTGGATTTGCCAGTACTTGGGCTGACAGGGCTGCTTCCAAACAGACCCTGTACATGTGGATTATAGTGCCTTTGAGTTTAAGTATTCATTCAACCGGAGGCCTTGGGCTACCTTTGCTTGGCATACGGGTGTCCCTGTGGTGGATCTCTTTCAAGTGGCTGTATGGGCATTGCTGCATATGTTACCCAAACACTACTTCCTGGATTTCTCATCAGATGAGGACATCTGACTCGGGTGTGCAGTGCTTCAGAGTGTCCTGTTGTAGGTGATAGTTCCACACTTGCTTGCCTCACCTGGGGTCTGTACTACTTTGAGAGTCTTTCTAAGATGAGTAATCTATGGGAGGAAGTAATTTGTTAGAAAACAAATGTACTAGAGAGGAGCTGCTTGGCCCTCTTGGAGCTTTCATTCTCTTGACGGGATCTCCGTAACTTTAGCCCTTCTCTCTTCTTCGATTCCTGCTCTTCCTCCTTCCCCCCTCCTTCTGTTTTCTCCTCTCTCTCGGCTAATGAAGCTTTATGCTCTCTGTCCTCCTCAATCTCCTCCAGTCTCGATCAGCTTCACCCCCCTCTCCTCTTTCCGCCCTACCCGCAAACCCTCTCAACCCTGGCTTTCCCCTCACCTTCTGTCTATGCGCTGCCTCCTGAGTCGCCTTGAGCAACGCTGGCTCAAGCTCCGCTCACCTGCTAATCAAGCCTCCTATTTCTCATACCACTCTCTGTATGACTCCTGCCTTAGCTTAGCTAAGCGTTCCTACTACTCTAACCTTCTCCAATCCCAATCCTCCCATCCTAGTCGTATCTTTCAGACCCTATCTCGTCTTCTCTCCCCGCCTACTCCTGACCACTCAGCTATTTCTTCCCTCTCCCCTTCCAATTTTGCTGAATTTTACTCATCCAAGATACTCTCTCTACGCCAAAACATTCGTCGTTCCCCTTCCTACTCCCCTCCTCCCCCCTCCCCTTACTCTTACATGTCTAACTTCTCCCCCGTTACTCCTTCTGATGTTTCCCTTCTCTTGTCCAAAACTTACCCTACTGCTTCCCCCTCTACTTCCCTCCACACCCCCTTGATTCCTAAGACCTACCCTCTTCTCATTCCTTACCTCACCTCCTTCTTCCCCATCTGTCTCTCCTCTGCCACCTTCCCTTCCGCCTTCAAACATGCTACTATCATCCCTATTTTGAAAAAACCCTCTGCTAACCCCCTCCTGGCTTCCAACTTTTGTTCAATCTCTCTTCTACCATTCCTTTCTAAGCTTCTTGAACGCATAGTCTACTCAACTTTTGTATCTAATCTCTCTCTTCTCCCCCCTTCTTAATTGGGATTCCGCCCTAAACACTCCACCGAAACTGCCCTCACTTACTGCTCGCTACTCTAAGCAATCCTCTGTCCTTGTCCTCTTTGATCTCTCTGCTGCCTTTGATAGCGTTGATCACCCCTTACTTCTCAACACTCTTTCTTCCTTTGGTCTCAAAGGCTCTGTTCTCAACTGGTTCTCCTCCAACCTCTCCAACCATTCTTTTGCTGTCTCCTGAGGTGTTCGTACCTCCCCTACTCTCCCCCTGGACTTCCCTTCTTGCCCCTATCATCTCTTCCTTCGGTATCTCTCACCATTTCTATGCTGATGACACCCAGCTTTTCCTCTCCTTCTCTTCTTTCACTCCTGACATCCACCTTAATCTTTCTTCCTGTCTCACTGCTATCAAAAACTGGATGTCATCCCATTTTCTCTCCCTCAACACTGATAAGACCGAAGTCTTATTCTTTCCCTCCAACACGCTTCTCCCTCTCTCTCCCCCTCGTTTTATTCTCTTTCCCCCTAATAATCTCCCTATCTCTGCCTCTGCCTGCAAACTTGGCCTCCACTTAGACACCACCCTCTCCTTTACCCACCACATTTCTCTTACCTCTCGCGCCTGTAGCTACCACCTCTTCAATGTTCGTAAAATCTGTTCCTCCCTCACCTTCCACGCCACCAAACTCTTAATCTCTTCCCTCATCTTCTCTCGTCTTTTCTATTGCTTTACTCTCCTCTTTGGCGTTCCTGCATCTCATCTTGCTCTGCTCTAATCCCTCTATCACTCTGCCATTCGTACTCTTTGCCTTCTCTCTCCTCATGATTCTATTTCCCCTTCGCTTTCTTTCCTTGTCTGGCTTCCCTTTCATTCTCAACTTAAATTTAACTTCCTCTGTCTCTTTTTTAAATCTCTTCATGATCTCGCTCTCCCCTACCTTTCCTCTCTCCCCTCGGTCTACACTCCCTCTCTCCCCCTCCGATCTGCTGTCGTATCTACCTACTCACTGTTTCTCCGTCTCCCTGTGCCTCTTCTCGTTTCCGATCCTTCCAGCTCCTAGCCCCTCTACACTGGAACTCTATACCTCTCTCTATCTGCTCCATTTCCTCTTACTCCTCCTTCCGCTCCTCCCTGAAATCTAATCTTCTTCATCCCCCATCCTGACATCCCTCATTACTTCCCTCCTGCTTCCTTCTTACATCCCTCATTACTTCCCTCTTACCTCTCCATATCCGCTCCATTTCCTCTTACTCCTCCTTCCGCTCCTCCTTGAAATCCTATCGTCTTTATTCCCTGTCCTGACATCCCTTATTACTTCCCTCTTACTCTTCCTCTGTCCTATTTCTCACTTTTAGACCTAGGTAAATTGTTCTACATAATGTTTTTGATGGCTTGTCTCATGTTTTGCAATTATGCTTCTACTTTATTATATTTTAATGTATTCTTGTTGTTGTAAGGTAAAGCGCTTTGGCGTAAAGTGCTATATAAAATGTAATAAATACAAATACAAATAAGCCTGAAATGCCATGGCTCTAATGAACGCCTGGGTTGAATCAGACATTGTTGGAAGGATGGCAATGGCAATAAATTGAACAAGACTGGTAGTAAAATGGTGACCATTAAACTGTGGAATCGTGCTGATGGGAATAGCGCTTGAGGGACTGTGCTCGACCTGATAGGTTTTGTGAGGCAGGGAATGCCTCACGGAATGGCAAGTGTGACCGCTAGCAAGGAGTGCCAGCACATCAAGAGCTCAGTAGCGGTAAGTCCGGTGGAGAGAGGTGCTGATAACTGCAGATCTGCAGGAAACTGGTAACGAGTGGGGCCCACTGGCAAGGGTGACCATTTATATGGTTTTGAAGTGGCGCAAGGCCACGCTCTCCTCCAATACCTGGGAGAAGTCTAAAGGGGGGGTTCAGTTGTCAAATATAACCAGAAAAAGGAACTTTGCTCAAATCAGATGCTGCTTCTTTCACTTCTGCAGTACTCTTGAGACCCTGAAATAGTGAAGAGGGATCCTGCTACTGTCACCACCAGCTGGGCTCACATTCATTCATGAGGGCCCTCTGATATTATTTCATGCGAGACAGAACTTAAAACACAGCTATGAGAGGAGGCAGATTGAAATTGGCTGTGTGACCTCCATGCAGGCACATCTCGCAAATGGAAAGGAATTCATGGACTGACCTCAGGATATCCTGCATTGGTGCCTGAGAACCTCCAAACTTCACAGTTGGAGGTTCTCCTCCGCCCTTCCCTTCTTGCGCAGATGCCTACTGATTTTGATTTCAAACACAGTGGATGGCGCACAATGCAGGCAGCTCTAGCATTCCCTGACTGTGATCGGCCTTATTGTGTGTGAAATTACAAATGGCATGGAATTGTATGCAAAAATTATATTATCACATAGTTACTATTTGTTTTCCTCAGCAACACCTAGTGCAACAATCCCAACTGAAACTCTGGTTTGGCCATCTGTACATGAAAACTGCCTCTACTTTAATAACTCATAGTGCAACTTCTTGGAGAATGACAAGACTCACCCCCAGCCATAAGAACGTGCTGCACCTTACAGTGTCCTTTGGCTTCGATTTGGTAAGATTGTTGTGGGGGAGATCAGCCAACACAATCCCACCACCAGACATAAAAAAGACATTTAAATTGATTGCTTTTCTCCCACAGATTTCTCATCTGTTAGATATCCTCATCCAAATCTGCTGTTCTGAAACGTTTTGACAGGGGGCCTAGTGGACCTCAACTCGATCATCTGTCTTATTACTACATCCATCAAATTTTCTTCATGGAACCTCGACCGGGATGTTCGCTCCCTGGATTTCAGGCTTTAAAAGGTGCACTGACTGCCATTCCAAGATGTCAGTGGCCGACCAGCATGACATTTGCCTGTGGTGTATGGGTACGGATCACGACACAGATGGATGTTCAGCATGCTCCAAAATAAATTTGAAATCCATTTGTGGGCGGGCAGCCAAACCTGCTTTGGCACAACCGTCCCCCAAATCTTTGCCGCTGTCGCTCATCCGGTCCTCTAAGGATGAGACGCAAGAGCCCAACCCTGAAAAAGAGAAGGTAAAGGATTGGCCTAAGACCAAAAAGTGGTCACACTTAAGGAGCCACTCTTCCTCGTCTTCATCGTGTAAGGAAAGGAGGCGCCACTGCCATCAATACAAGTCCAGCTCGTCGTCGGAAAAAGGTAAGCCCTCGACGCTGAAAAAGGCGCTTAGACCATCGATGGCTGGTCCTTTTCAAGAGCGTTGAGGCTGACATTCCCAACATCACAGTAAGCGTCGAAAGAAAAATCCTTGGTGCCGACTATCGGCGAAGGATCTTTCATCCCGCTCTACACCGCCGGATTCTTCAAGTCCATGGCATCGATTTTCGGCGCTGACCAGGGCGATGACCAGAGGGCCATCGATACCATGTATACAGGGTTGGGAGGTGTCGATTTTTTTCGACGACCAAGCAGACCTGTTGACAATAGCCCAAGTATCGAACAACGCCAGCGGCCTGGACACGTCTTCAGATGTAGAATTCCAGCAGGGGCAGCACTACACCCACACCCATGCTAAGTTTAGGGCCCTAGTACAAAGGGTAGTAGACACCCTAGATTTGAAGTCCCACTTAGCGCCTGTTCAGGGCTACGAGTTGATGGACCTTTTAAATGACGGTGCTGTGACTGAGTATAACATGCCACTTAATCCGGCAATTGAAGACCCTCTAGCCTCCTTGTGGCAACATCCCTGCTCTATCCCCCCGGTCAACTCTAACTTTACGGGGAAGTTTAAACCGGCAGGAGGTGATCCATATTTCCTGGCTTCTCATCCTTCACCGGAAGGGCTTGTTGTGCAGGGAGCCACAATCACCACCAGACCATGCAGCATCCACTTGTAATCTGCCTCTGAACAGAGAGGGTAAAAGGTAAGACGCAGTGGCCAAGAAGGTCTTTACTTCTGGCAGTATGGTGTTAAAAGCCACCAATGTGGCCTGTGGATTTGGAAAGCCATGGAGCAGGCAGCACAGTACATCCCAAAGGTAAAATGCAGGATGGGTTTATACGGCTGGTGGCAGATGGGAAGGAGGTAGCCAAGCAGTTGTTGCAGACGGGCCTGGACGTAGCTGGCTGCGTTGGCCGTTAAAAGGGGTCGGCGGCAGTAGTGAGAAGGCAAGCCTATCTCATAACCTTTGGGTTCTCTCCGAACGTCCAGAATAGACTACTGGACATGTCCTTCGAGGGAGAGTTTCTTTTTGGCCAGAAGGCTGATGACTCTCTGGAAAAGTTGAAAGAGTCTAAATTAGTCGCAAAATCGCTGGGCCTAGCTGCACAGCCAGCCAAATCTGCCTTCAGCTTTGCCTCGCATCCCGGAAGGGGCAGAGGGGCTTCAAGAGGTCAGCAAACAGCGGCGGGGTGGCACTGCTCTCTAAGCCGCTTTGATTTTTGTTAGGCAGAATCCTGTGCAGTTCCCTTGGGGACCACTGCAAAAAGATTAAGACTACAGGAGTAAGCGGTAAACCCAATTGGTAGCAGTCTGTACCACCCAGATTTACCTGGTAGCTGTGGCTGAGCAGTCAGACCTCTCTCAGGAAGAGTATGGCAATATATAGAGTATACACAATAGGGCCAAAAACACAGTAGAGCAAACAAACACTGACCAGAGCTTTGTATAAAAAGTATAAAATTATTTATTTAAAACACACTTTAGGCAATATACTAGCACTCTAAATCAAAAGCAAGTTAAAATACAGTCAGGTAAAGTATACACACCTCCCTTGCTAACTATTAGACAAGTCAGAGTTAAAACACCATGATTTGTTAAAACAGATGTGAGCGCGTAACCTGATGGCACTCCAATAGTTCAGTTAAAGGGAGAGAAAAAGGCAGAGCATAGAAATACAAGTCCCAACACTTTTAGGAGTTCTCAGCAAGGGAATAAAGGCAGTAGACACTGTAGAGCCAAAGTTCATAGGCCAGGCCCACTTTAAATGAAGAAAAGCGAAATGTGCCAAGGATCACACGGTTTAAAATGCACTAAAAAGTCTTTGCAAAATGTTCAAAAGAGTTTGGGGCGATTCAAGAAGGTAACGTTAGAAGGTCTGGGGCCAACCCAGTGGGAAAGCCAAGGATTTAAGGGTCACCTTGGGCAAACCGAAGAAAGGGAGGCCAGGCAGGACACAGTACCTTAAAGAGAGAGGAAGCTCCAGCAGTGGCAGTTGCTCCTGGCAGTGGTTGCAGTTCGTTGTTTCGACCAGGGGAAGAGAGGATCTCGTCGAGGAGGAAACGTGGAGTCGATGCACTGCACAAGGATGAAACCAGCCACGGAGTTCGTCGGTAAAAGGTGCGTTACTTTTATTTGCGGTCAAAGTGGTGAAGCTTGGCGATCCGGCCGCCAGGGTGCTTCGCACGGGTGATTCGACCAAGAGACGTCTTTGGAAGACGAAAGGGCAAAACTGGTTGGTCCCACCAGCTCAGAGGAAGAAGACTCGTCCAGCAGAAGATCTTCTCTTGTCGTTGTGAAAGTGCTGAGTTTGTTGCAGCAGGGCTCCACCGGTGGTGTCGTCGTTGCAGATGGCTCAGCTTCTTCCCTCATTGAATTCTTAGGTCCTGAAAACCCCCCATTCAACAGTCTAGCTGTCACTCAAACCGGGCGGCTCACCACTGGGCCAATCAGAATAGAGTGTGACTTGAGTTGCTAAGGCAACACAGTCCAGGGTGCCAATTCTCCTCCCCACCCATCCTGTTGAACCCAGACAGAGTGGCACCATTTGGAGGGCTCCTGTGGAGAAGCCTGCCAAAAAGTGGAACAAAGGGCTCGACCTTGGTCAGAGTTACAGAGACGGACACGAATGCCATTTTGGAATAGAGTTCTGGCAAAAAGACCCAACCGTTGATTTAATATTAAATAAATAAACCGGCGGTATCTTTAACATTGCACCAAAAAGTGGTGCGTTTAAAATCATTGGAAAATCCCATAGGAAATATTTCAGTGGAATATTTTGCGTGGTAACCACTGGCACCAGCCAGAAGCTCGACAAGGGGGAACTGGACAGTGCCCCCTTGAAAACAGACCCAGGGGTAATATAATTAACCCCTTCCAGTACTTCCACAATATGATGGTTTATACCTGTTCTGTTCACAATTTAGGACTAGTAAAGTCGATGGTGACTTTACATGCCCTGGGAGACAGTAGTCAGTCCCAGGGTATGGAGTCTATGTTTGGGGGTCACTATGACACCCCTGTGTTACTGCAATGAGGGTGCTGTGTAACACTCATGAAAAACAGATGATACCCTATGGAGTAAAAGACCCCATAGCCCATAATCACATACAAAGTCAAAGACATACATCAAATCATGCTTAAGAGTGGGAGGAAAAGAGTCTCACTCTTAGCAGGAGAAAAAAACAAACCCCAAAAATCCAGCAAAGCTGCTGGGGGAGTCACTAGGTTGGGAATTTAGCCTTATAAGAGAATTCTCCCTAACACTTGTCCCCCCACCTCCCATACTAAGGGACAGGAGGATTGAATCCACTCCTGGATGAATCTCGTACCTCTAGTCGGTTATAAACATCCTAGAGAGACCATCAGCATTTTGGTGGTGACACCCTGACCTGTGCTCAATGGTGAAATCAAACCCCTGGAGACGGATTGACCATCTCAATAGTTTTGTGTTTTTCCCTTTCATTTGCATTAACCATCTCAAGGGTTGGTGGTCAGTCTGAATAACAAAAGTAGAACCATACAAGCATTGGCCTAAACTTCTTCAGAGCCCACACAATGGCAAAACACTCTTTCAATAGTTGCCCACCTTGTCTCGGGATCCTTCAGTTTTCTACTGATGAAGCAAATGGGGTGTTCCCTACCTTTCTCATCCAGTTGACTAAGGACTGCACCTATACCTGCATTAGAAGCATCTGTCTGTACAATGAAAGTTTGGTGGTAGTCGGGAGCTCTTAGCACTGGAGCTTGACAAAGGGCTTTCTTCAAGTTTTCAAAAGCCTGATTGCACTCCTCATTCCATCTGACCTTTTTTCGGAACTTAGGAGAGGATATCACATTCAGTGGAGAAGCTATGGTCCCATAGTTCTTTGTGAAATTCCTGTAGTACCCAGTGAGGCCTAGGTAGGCTCTCACCTGGGTATGAGTAGTAGGTGTTGTCCAATTGTGCACAGCTTCAATCTTGCTGGGCAAAGGCCTTATTTCTCCACCTCCTACCTCATGTCCAAGGTAGACCACTTTTCTCTGTCCAATCTGGCATTTACTTGCCTTTATGGTCATATTGGCCTGCTTTAGAGCCTGCAAAACATGTCCTAGGTGGTCAACATGCTCTTCCCAGGTTTGGCTGAACACTGCATTGTCATCCAAGTATGCCATGCAGAAGTCCTCCATCCCAGTAAGAACCTGATTTACCATCCTTTGGAATGTAGCAGGTGCATTTGTCAGTCCAAAAGGCATAACCTTAAATTGGTATAAGCCAACTGGGGTAGAAAATGCAGTTTTCTCCTTGGCATGGTCTGTCAGGGCTATTTGCCAATAGCCTGACATCAGATCAAATGTGCTGAGGTACCTGGCTGAACCCAGTCTATCCACCAACTCATCTGTCCTTGGCCAAGGATGGGCATCAGTCTTGGTGACTGCATTAAGAGCTCTAAAGTCCACACAGAATCTCAATTCTTTGGATCCTGCCTTTGGTAATAACACAACTGGGCTAGACCATGGACTAGTAGAGGGCTCTATTACCCCGAGGTCAAGCATCTTGCTGACCTCTCCTTTGATGTGGGTTCTTACATTCTCTGACATTCTGTATCCTCTGCTTTTTATTGGCAGACAGTCACCAGTGAGTATATCATGCTGTCCCCAAGGGGTCAAGCCTGGTGAAAGTGAGAACAGGGAGGCAAACTGATTTAACATAGATTTGCACTCCTCTTGTTGCTCAGGTGTCAGATTTGAAGAGAGATTAACTCCTTCAATCTTTTCGTCCAAAGGTAAGCCTATGAGGAGATCAGGGAGAGGTTCACTCTCTTCTAACTCTTCAGCTGAAGCTAGAAGCAAGGCTCCTACTTCAGGTCTGGAGACATATGCTTTTAGTCTGTTGGTGTGGAAGACTCTGGGAGCCTCCTTGGGGTTGGCCAAGTCCACCACATAGTTCATCTCTCCAAGTTTTCCCACAACCTTGAAGGGTGCCATCCATTTGTCTTGCAAGGCCCTCTGCCTTGTTGGAATCATAACAAGAACTAGCTGGTCTTGAGTGAACTCAACCATGTTAGCCTTTTGATCATGCCAATGCTTGACCAAAGCTTGACCAGCCTTCAAGTTATCACTAGATTCAGCCATTATCTGTGACATTCTCCTCAGGAGTCCTATCACGTAGTCAGTCACTCTGACTGGCTTGGGGTAGGAGCACTCTCCAACCCCTCCTTAATCAGGGCCAATGGACCTCTGACTGGATGGCAATAGAGAAGTTCAAATGGACTATAACCTACTCCCTCCTGAGGGACTTCTCTATAAGCAAAGAGGAGGCATGGCAGTAGAAGATCCCACTTTCTCTTAAGGGGTTCCTCTAAAGCATCCATCATGCTCTTCATTGTTCTATTAAACCTTTCAACCAATCCATTTGTCTGTGGGTGGTAGGCGGTAGAGTACTTGTAGGTAACTCCACAGTTTTTCCACATGGCTTTCATGTAGTGGGACATAAAATGTAACCCCCTGTCAGAGACTACCTCCTTAGGAAACCCAACCCTGGTAAAAATACCAAGGAGGGCCTTAGCCACAGCCTGAGCTGTAACAGTCCTCATAGGAATTGCCTCAGGGTACGTAGTAGCATGGTCTACTACTACAAGGATAAACCTGCTGCCTGAGGAGGTTGGGGGATCAAGGGGACCAACAATGTCAATCCCTACCCTCTCAAATGGGACTCCCACCATTGGGAGCGGCACTAAAGGTGCCACATTCTTGGAACTACTCTTACCAGAAGTTTGTCAGGTGTGACAGTTCTTGCACAACCTATCTACCTCAGCCCCCATCTTTGGCTAATACATGTAGAGAGAGAGCCTTTCCTTGGTCTTCTTGAAACTCAAGTGACCAGCCAAAGGAATCTCATGGGCTAACTGCAAGAACTGGAGTCTGTTTTCATGAGGGACTACAAGTCGTTTGTAGTCCCCAGGTGCAGACTCAGTCGGTTCACTGTAGAAGAGGCCATCTTCTCAGTGCAACCTATACTTCCCAGGCTCTTGCCCATCAGCCTGAGAAGCTGCCTGGTGGCGGAGACCTTCCAGAGTTGGACATTCTCTTTGTCCCTTACGAAAAGCTGACCTGCTGGGTCCACCTTCTGCCAGTAAAGACTGCAGCTCAGGATGGTCAGCAGGGTCCAGATCACCAATAAGTTCTTGACTTCCAACTAGCTCTTCTTCAGAGTCTAGTTCAACCACACAGGGTTGTACCTCCCTCTCAGCCTGACCTGGAGGTGGAGTTACAGGTGTAACTTTGGACAACCTAGGGGACGTCCATGTTGGAAGTACTGGAGTGCTTGCTGCTGTTTTCCTTCTAGAAGTCTTGGGTTTCCCCTTTGCTTCTGGTTGTTCAGCTATAGCAGTAAGTAGCTCCAGTGGAGTAGGAGTGATTTCTTCTTCCATCATCTCCTTAGGAGAACCTCTCAAGGTTTTCTCCCTTGCAGGTCTGGTTAGTTCCTGTAACCTTTTACTAGGAGGTCTGGGGGTATGTGACACAACTCCAAGAGTGTTCAGGTCATTTCCCAACAGAACCCTTCCTGGTACCTCACATTGTACACTGACAGGTATCTTCACAGTCATATCATTGCACTGGAAGAGAACTGGTAACTGGGGACACCTCTGCACAGGCCCTCCAGCTAACTTGGTGAGGCATTTGGGTGCCTTAGCAACCTGCTCTGCCATGAAAAAAGATTCATCCACCACAGTTATGCTGGCCCCATTGTCCCTAATGGCAGGAGTCTCCTGACCATTCACCTGGACACTGTCCTTATAATACTCTTTAGTATTATCTGGGATAGAATTATATACATCTAAATTCTGTTGGTCCCACAACCCCAGGGACACTAAAGAAACACCGGCTGAGACTCCAATGGGATCATCAGCCAGTAGTAGAAGTTTCCACTTGTCATTGGTACTTCCTCTCCTAGAGCGAAGGCTAGGGAGACAGTGTGGACCCCTAAAGGTTTACCCTTACATCTGGGATACCCTTTCACATGGTCAGTAGCCTCACAAACATAGCATGTTCCAAATGCTTTCTGTAACAGTGGCTTGGGTTGACCTCCTTCTGGTCTGGGACCAGAAGGTACACTAGCTTGATTTGGTTTCCCACGTGGCTTACCCTTATGGTGCTGTTTGGGGCCCTCTTTGAAATTGGAATTATTTGAATTCACTTTGGAGTCCTTTTTAGGCTGTTTTACCTCATCCTTTTTCTGAGTTACCCCAGAATCCTTGTGAGTAGCCCTGCTGGCAACCCACAAGTCAGCAGCCTTAGCTAGCTTCTTGGAATCTGTTTCCTTTGAATCAGCCAAGTGCTGTCTGAGCTCAGGAGAGCAGGCATCATAAATTGACTCCAACATCACAAGATTTCTCATTCCCTCATAAGTGTTCACTCTGTAACCTTTAATCCATCCCTCTAAGTTTTTCAAACTTTCACTCACCCAGGTAGCCCACGGGGTACCATCGTGCTTTTTGAGGGTCCAAAACCTCTTAAGGTACTGAGAAGGGGTCTTCCCAAATCTAGCTATTAAAGCTAGCTTCACACATTCATAGTCCATCCTATCCACCTCCCCCAACTCAATTACCACATTAGATGCAACAGGGGGAAGCCTAGAGAACAACCAAGGAAGCAACTATTTCCCTGTGATGTCCTGGAGCCCATAATTATATTCAAACATAGCCAACCAATCCAACGCATCCAATTTATGTTCATACATACCCACAATCTCTTTAGGCATCTGGGGTCTTTTGGGACAGGAACTCCTAGAGGATCTGGGGAGAGAAGTATTTTCAACAGACAATGTCTTCATCTCTAGCTCATGCTTGAGCTCCATTTCTCTGGGCCTTAGTTCTTGGTGCTTTAGTTCAGATTGGGCACTAATTCTTTTGAATTATAATTCAAGTCTCATTTTTTCCAGTTCAATGAATGCTGGACTTAATGTGGGACCTGACAAAGGTCCAGTAGACACAGGCTGAGGTGCTAGAGCAGGCAGATGGCCAGTGGGAACAGTTACATTATTTTCCTCTTCCTCTTCTAACTCTACAACAATATTATCATTACTTTGATTCATATCATCCTCATGACTGTGGTTTCCATTTGCTGGGGAGGTAGGCTCCTCTAAACCACTACCCAGACTTTGTTTCTCTAACAATCTTTCTATAAGTTCCATTTGCTTGCCTTTTACAGAAAGATCCTTATGTCTACAAAGAACTCTTAAACAATCAGCAGTTTTTGCAGAAAGGGACTCTGGCTGTAACTTTCCATAGTTGACTTGTTAAGAAAATAGCTTTTACAGTGCTAAGCTTTGTGGTTAGTTGCACTAAAGTATCAGAAGCACTCTAAAATGTATACTCAATACAAATCCCACTGCTGCACACCAGTGTTAGGCAGAATCCTGTGCAGTCAGTTGGGGACCACTGCAAAAAGATTAAGACTACAGGAGTAAGCAGTAAACCCAATTGGTAGCAGTCTGTACCACCCAGACTTACCTGGTAGCTGTGGCTGAGCAGTCAGACCTCTCTCAAGAAGAGTAGGACAGCATATAGAGTATACACAATAGGGCCAAAAATACAGTAGAGCAAACAAACACTGACCAGAGCTTTATATAAAAAGTATATAATTATTTATTTAAACACATTTAGGCAATATAGTAGCACTCTAAATCAAAAGCAAGTTAAAACACAGTCAGGTAAAGTATACACACCTCCCTTGCTAACTATTAGACAAGTCAGAGTTAAAACACCATGATTTCTTAAAACAGATGTGAGCGCGTAACCTGATGGCACTCCAATAATTCAGTTAAAGGGAGAGAGAAAGGCAGAGCATAGAAATGCAACAAGTCCCAACACTTTTAGGTGTACTCAGCAAGGGAATAAAGGTAGTAGACACTGTAGAGCCAAAGTTCATAGGCCAGGCCCACTTTAAATGGAGCAAAGCGAAATGTGCCCAGGATCACACGGTTTAAAATGCACTAAAAAGTCTTTGCAGAATGTTCAAAAGAGTTTGGGGCGATTCAAGAAGGTAACGTTAGAAGGTCTGGGGCCAACCCAGTGGGAAAGCCAAGGATTTAAGGGTCACCTTGGGCAAACCGAAGAAAGGGAGGACAGGCGGGACACAGTACCTTAAAGAGAGAGGAAGCTCCAGCGGTGGCAGTTGTTCCTGGCAGTGGTTGCAGTTTGTTGTTTCGACCAGGGGAAGAGAGGATCTCGTCGAGGAGGAAACGTGGAGTCGATGCACTGCACAGGGATGAAACCAGCCACGGAGTTCGTCGGTAAAAGGTGCGTTCCTTTTATTTGCGGTCAAAGTGGTGAAGCTTGGCGATCCGGCCGCCGGGGTGCTTTGCACGGGCGATTCGACCAAGAGACGTCTTTGGAAGGCAAAAGGGGTGAACTAGTTGGTCCCACCAGCTCAGAGGAAGAAGACTCGTCCAGCAGAAGATCTTCTCTTGTCGTTGGGAAAGTGGTGAGTTTGTTGCAGCAGGGCTCCACCGGTGGTGTCGTCGTTGCAGATGGCTCAGCTTCTTCCCTCTTCGAATTCTTAGGTCCTGTGGCAACTTCTCAAGTTCCAGTCCCAAAGCCCTGCTTTTATGCAGAAAAACCCCCATTCAACAGCCTGGCTGTCACTCAAACATGCTAAGTGGTGAGCGGGGCGGCTCACCACTGGGCCAATCAGAATAGAGTGCGACTTGAGTTGCTAAGGCAACGCAGTCCAGGGTGCCAATTCCCCTCCCCACCCATCCTGTTGAACCCAGACAGAGTGTCACCATTTGGAGGGCTTCTGTGGAGAAGCCCGCCAAAAAGTGGAACAAAGGGCTCGACCTTGGTCAGAGTTAGAGACAGACACGAACGCCATTTTAGAAAAGAGTTCTGGCAAAAAGACCCAACCGTTGATTTAATATTAAATAAATAAACCGGCGGTATCTTTAACATTGCAGTGGTGGTGCGTTTAAAATCAATGGGAAAATCCCATAGGAAATATTCCAGTGGAATATTTTGCGTGGTAACCACTGGCACCAGCCAGAAAATCGACAAGGGGGGACTGGACAGTGCCCCCTTGAAAACAGACCCAGGGGTAATATAATTAACCCCTTCCAGTACTTCCACAATATGATGGTTTGTACTGGTTCTGTTCACAATTTAGGACTAGTAAAGTCAATGGTGACTTTACATGCCCTGGGAGACAGTAGTCAGTCCCAGGGTATGGAGTCTATGTTTGGGGGTCACTATGACACCCCTGTGTTACTGCACTGAGGGTGCTGTGTAACACACATGAAAAACAGATGATACCCTATGGAGTAAAAGACCCCATAGCCCATAAGCACATACAAAGTCAAAGACATACCTCAAATCATGCCTAAGAGTGGGAGGAAAAGAGTCTCACTCTTAGCAGGAGAAAAAAACAAACCCCAAAAATCCAGCAAAGCTGCTGGGGGACTCACTAGGTTTGGGAAATTAGCCTTGTAAGAGCATTCTCCCTAACAATTTTCCCTCCCATGGCTTACCGGTTGGTGGACGGTTGGCAGAACATTGGCCCCAGTGGCAGGACGTTACCTCCGATGCCTGGACCCTGCAAGCTCGTTCGGTGGGGTTATTGTCTTCCTTTCTTAAAACCACAGGACACACCCCAACCACCTCCAATCTAACCGGGACAGGAACTCCAGGGAGAACTGCGAACCCTGTTGAAGGGTGCCATGGAAGAGGTACCTCCCGATCAGAGAGGCTTGGGTTGGTATTCCCGGTATTTCCTGGTACCCAAAAAGGTAGAAGGTCTCTGTCGCATTCTGGACCTCAGGGCCTTGAACAATTTTCTGAGTAAAAACAAATTCAGGATGGCGACTTTGAGAGAAATTCTCCACGCTCTCAAACTTCAGGACTGGCTGGTTTCTGTAGATCTTCAGGATGCTTATTTCCATGTGCTGATAAATCGAAAGCACAGGAAGTTTCTGAGGTTCCTCTTAAGGGACAAGCTCTATCAGTTCAAAGTGCTTCCCTTTAGGTTGACCTCCGCTCCAGGGGTATGAACTTACTGATATACTGGATGAGGGTCCGGTTATGGAACCGAGAATGCCTCTGAATCCAGCGATTGCCGATCCTGTAGCCTCTCTGTGGCAGCATCCCTGCTCCATCCCCCTGGCCAGCTCCACCATGAACCATAAGGATACGCCGCAAAGAGGAGACCCTTCATTTGTGTCTTCTCACCCTTCCATTGAAGGTCTTGTCATACAAGCTGCCACAGTCTCCCCTGACCAGCATCTTTGACTTCAAATCTGCCAACAGATAGAGAAGGTACTCTTACGTCCCGTCCCCTTTCCTCCATACTGCATGGAAAAACCTTCATCCCCTTTAAATTTAGAGGCACGCAGGGATGCGACCCTGGGAGCATGCACTGCCCTAACTCCGCCGCCACACCTCAGTCCCCTTTTCCGCATTGACTGGAACGGCCGAATTCACCAGCGCTCCTGGGTTTGGCTTTGGCCATGTAATTCCATGTGCAGATACTTCTTCTCTTCTGTCTTCTAATTTTTTATCATTGAGGTACTTGGTCCTCGGGCATCGCGCTCCTCCCCGTCGCATGTCGACTTCTAAAGGGTTCAGTAGGTGTCCATCCTGCGACGGGCTCTTCCCAACTAAAGATCCCTACACCCTCTACCTATGGTGCCTTGGCATAGACCACGGTTGGCAAGCTTGTACCGCGTGCAACGCGCTTTTCTCGAGGTCTCTGAAGAACAGACTAGCCAGGTGGAGGGAGCTCTTCCAGAGATCGCCTCCAAAGGACCTAAAGGACTTCGTCTACCATCGATCCAAGCCCAAGGTACGGCTGCTCTTTTCCATTTTACCCCGCAAGGGAGACTCCTTCCCAAGGACTCGCCCGAGCGGGAGGGACTGGCCAGGTCCTCGTACCGGCACAAGTATTGAGGCTGAATCAGCCACCGGCCGACAGGCCGAGGGGTTAGTAGATCCTCCCAGTGACAGTGCTGAGGGAGCAGAAGGTCCTCTTACCGGGTCGGCACCCGAGTAGCTATGCCCCAGTACCGGCAACATGTCCGAGGGTGCGCCTACATGCAGTTCTACCGGCAGATCCGCAGAGGGGGAAACGCCTACCCGGCCTCAGCCTGAGGACCAGGGTATGCCCCATGATCCACACTCAAGAGTCTTGGACGGGGCGGGCCCAGCAAGCTGAGCAGTATGACGCAGGCACGTGGAAGGTAGCTTGACAAAATGGCTGCCACACCAGAAAATCCAGACATCCGGCCGACGCCGCCCCATGGAAGGCAGCAGGTGGAGGAATGTGTGTCAAGGTGGGACTGGTGTCAACCAAGTATGTGGCCTAAGCTTACCCTTCCTTCGCGCAATGCAGGTTCCTGCTGCATCCATTGGGGGAAGGGCACGCAAGGGCTCCAGCAGCCGCTCGCTACCCCTTCAATATCGCCTACCACCACACTGGCCTGCGAGGACAGGTTCTTCGAACGGTTCCTCAGGCTCATGAAATCTCCTCGGATGGGGGTCATCCTCAGGGATGCCATCAGGGATGTGCTCCTGTCAATGTTCAGCCTGCTCCAGCCCCCCAAACAATAGTGCAGGTGGTTCTGTACCAGCCTCCGCTGCAGCCTACGGCTCTGGTCTCCACACCCCATCCTTCGCCACCCCTCCATCGGTGCCAGACCAACCGGACCCTCAGGTGGACACAGATGAGGAAAAGGACCCCGACACACCGTCATCAGCCAAGGCCTTCCATGAACGTCTTTCGGGGTTGGCAGATTACTTGTGCCTTCCTCAACCCGAGGTCGAGCAACCGTCTGAGGGTTTCCTCGCCAAAATCCTCACGCTACGTCCCACAGCGAGAACAGGGATCCCGATGCAGAAGTCCCACTCGGTCCAGCCGATCAATCAGCGCCTGGACGCCAAGTACAGGCAGATGGAGGGGGATACACTCTTGCCATCGGCCCCCCTCATCCTCACTCTCAAGTGATTGCTGCAGCATCACTATACTCCAAGCCTCAGTCGTCCTCGACCTCTTCCTCCGCGGCGCTGCTAGGCAAGGAGGAGAAGATCTTGGGGGCGTACGGGAAGAAGCTGTATTCCAACGCATCCTTGCACCTTTGTCAAGCCAACGCAGATGCCATGCTAGCAGCCGTTAACCAGAGGTTCTGGCGGGAAATTGTGGATTTCCTCCCAGAGCTTCCGGCACAGACACAATCACGATTCAAGGCAGGATTGGCAGAGGCCAAGATGGTGGTGCAGGACATCATGTAGTCCACCGTGGCCCACATAAAAAATGTGGGCCACGTAGATGGTAGAAAATGCTACACAGTATATGCCTGAGGGGGAAATGCTTCGTACAGCTGGTGGTGGATGGGAAAGAGGTGGCCAACGGGCCTGGAAGAGGCCAACTTCGTGGGCTGTTCTATGGCAGAGGCTATAGGCGTTATGTGCCTTACGGTAGGAAGGCGCAGCTCCCGCAGGCCAGGCAAGGGAAGAAGCGTTTCTCATGCTCCGGAAGTGGCAGGGGGGCTTCTAGAGGCCAACAAGCAGCAACAGCGGCGGGGGTGGCTCTGCTCACTAAGCCGCTTTTATTTTCCCCGACCACGACTTACCGGTTGGTGGACGGTTGGCAGAGCCTTGGCCCAAATGGCGGGAGATTACCTCTGACACTCTGGCCGTGTCATCTGCATTGCCACGGACATGAGAAGAACGGCCTGGCTCTGTGCTACGAAATTCAACCCAGATGTCCAGGAACGCATCTTAGATCTTCCGTTTGAAGGGGGTGACCTCTTCCACTCTACAGCGGACGAGGAGCTGGACAAAAAGAAAAACAGCTCACAAACAGCCAAGTCTTTATCCATCTTGACAAAGACCACGCCCAAGAAGTACCCCCAATCACAGCAGCGCTCTAACAAGGGGCGTATATACAGAAGGTTCCGCGGCAGCCTGGCCATTCGCCGACTCAACATCGGCGCAACCAACAAAAATGGGGGGTAATGGCTTTTTCCAGTTTCCCTCTTCCGCAACACCCTCAGAGGAAAATAAGGCATGACACGCCTCTCCAGGTCCACATGTCTCCTGTGGGATATATTGACCCACTCAGCGGCATTGCCCCACATCACCAAACTGCATTTGCGCAAGAAACAGCAACCGTATGCCAGTGTGTTCTGAAACCTTTCAATGGAATCAAGTGAAAAAGCAGCGTTGCTTTGCTGCATAAGCTAAAATCCCCTTCAAAATGAAACATGTTCACCCTTTAAAAAGGCTGTTTTGACGCCAATTCCATCTGTTCATTCTGAAACCAATGTGATTAAAAAGGCCCTGCCATGCCCAGGATATTTCACTGTGCTTCACCAAAACCAGCCATAATTCCTCAGTGACAGGCCCAGTCAAACCAACTCTGAGAGAAATCAATAAGCAACTTCACTTTTACTCGCACGGGAACATGCGTTTATTTCTTTCCAAATGTATCCAGGCACAGCAGTTCAAAGAGACTTTAACTCTCTGAGCCAGGTCAGTGGCAAATGTATCTATGCTTTAGATAAAACTCCTAGATTCAAGGAAATGACTACAGCTACAAAGACAGTGTGGGCATCTGTGGGAGCTGCCAAACCGAATTTAAAGAAATAAATGCTAGCAGTTTTAACACATGTGGCAAAAATGGGCTTTGCTGACTAAAGAAAAAATTGGCCTGTTTAAAAATGAATTGTGAATGAAAACCTGCTTACTTAGCAATGTAAAGGGATTATGTTAGTGGTGATAATACACACATAGGCTATCTTCTTTCACAGGTTTTGTTTTAATTCAGGACCCAAAATAAGAAATTAAAGAGTTTAAGACACATGTGCTGAATTTGCAAGCTCTCAGAAAAACCAGTCATTCCAGTTGCCAGCCATGAAACTTCCCCAGGGAAGGGAGATACACCATAAATCCAGGACACGTAAGTGATAATTGGCAGCTTGAAAAACTTTGAATGGGCCAGGACAAAGAAAGTTCACACCCTCGTCTGACATTCGTCTGTGCTTTAGGCTGGGACAATTTAAGTCCTGGGACACTAACCTTTCAAGTGTAAGGGGTCAATAAAACCTTCAATTAAACTGGGAACCCCCACCCCACACACGGATGAAATGACAGTTGGTTGCAGTTGGAGGAAGAAGAAAAAAATGGTCTAGTGATAATGGACTGCCTTTTGGTTACAAAGACTATTTTATAAAGAAACTTTAAATACTTTTATTTCTGCAGCAAGAATTAGTACAAATGTAAAACGTTCGCAGTTTTAAATATCATTTTATGGGCTTTCTTTTAAAACTTGGCAGAACTCATTGCTGCATGCAGAACAGAAGTAACAAAATATGACAGATTCCAAGGTAAGTATTAATGTTGCAAACATAACATTTTGTACATACATCCCTGGGGATAATTCGCATCTGTTTACAAAGTTATGGAATTTTAGGCCAAATTTTTAAAATTACCAAAATGTATCAGGAAGGCGAAACAAGGTCGCACAGATTGGAGGATTGGACTGATATGTGCTGCACCTAATTTGTAACCTGTGTGTATAATTTGCCAAGAGATTGCAATTGTAGAAATGTCTTTTTTTGCAAAATCGGATTTTCAGTAAAGTAAATGTGGGAGTTTTTAGACATTGTAAAACTCCCCTCATAAACCTGACATCATTCCCTTTGAAATCCAACCAGTTGAGAGCAAGGCAGAGACTAGCACCCCTGCCCAATCCAAGTAGTTTAGGGGCGTGCATAGTTAACCCTGCCCAGCCTATACTTTGGTGATGTCATTTTGCACTATAAATAAGGGTCCCTGGCAAGACACACACACTCTTACTGATTTCCTGCACTGCGTTCCTGTACCCGTCATCTTTCAGATGCAGACTCCAACTACAAGGCCAAGCATTGCTGATCCTACTCCAGGGCTCTTTGCAACACCCAAGCAATGGTGATCCCATTCCAAGCAAGGCATACTATATTAAATACTCACTAATCTCCCATTAACCAGGAGAAAACTATGGTACTTTTGGCATCTTGATCCAGCATGGCTTGCCGCCGCTCACTGCATGCTGCTGCCATCCTGCTACCCTGATGACCTATATTATTCAATGACCAGAATTGCCAGTCCAGAAGTGCTGTCCGGTAACCAGACCCTGCCCAGCTGCTCCTGTCCCACTGATTTTGTCCAGCTGTCCTTTGTTAGACCAGATCTGTGTGGTGACCAGAACTGCTGACTGTCCAAAATCCAAAACTAAAAAGTGGACTGTGAGTATCAATAGGAACCATAGAAAACCATAGTATACCTTGCCTTGCCTTGTCCTTAGTTCCCCTCTCTAAGTCATCTTATCCTTATCCTGATAACTTGTAATATTGTCAGAATTATTCTTGAAACCCTGCCTTTGATTTCTTGTGCTAGCGCCATTTCTATAGTAATTCTGCCTTGTGTAAATCCTAAACTATTAATCCTATTTCGAGTGATCAGACTGGTTCTGCCAGGGTGGGCGCTGGGGAGCTGGGGTTGAATTCACGAATCAACCCTGGAGCTTACTGTGTCCTTCTTTGGTAGAATAACCTGAATGCTCTAGTGTAGAGTAAAACTGTTCTTGTCAAAACTGATTTCCTTTCCATTTTCACTGCTCCATTTTACTTGAAACGCACCTCGCTCTCTCTTGCATAACTCACTCAATTTACCAGCTAGAGACCTAATTTCACTTCCATATTGTACCTATGATCTATAGCCACACCGCAACACAAAAACCGCATTGCGATTTACAAGATTTCACCTGTTTTTATTAAAAACCGCTTTGGTAATTTCAGGCGGTAGTTGCAAAGTTTCCAACGTGTCATTTGCTGCAACATATTTTAAACCCTACCACTCATTTTCGAATTGTATGCTCTTGCTAATCTATTGCTTGTGATTGTTAGTACATTTGCATAGTTGCTGTAGTGAGGAATAATATTTGCTTCAAGGTTTTTCACACACATTCATTATTTTATTCATCCATTTCCGAGTGTCATTTGTAGCATTGCCAGGGCTACAATCCGTTTTTCTCTCTTATTTGGGGAGGGAAGGTCGGATTTCTATTCTGTTTTCCATTTGTCATTCCGGATTACCTGCTACTTGTGTTTATCCACTCAACATTGATGATTTGTGGGTTGAGGGAACATTGCAGGGGGAAATTCTTACTCAAGTGCTATCTTACCTAAAATCAAAAAGTGCTCCTATTCCCTTGTGTTTTGTAGATGTGTCAATATAAGGTTAAACTAAGTGCATTGCTTACATTCCTATTGTTCTTTTCACCCCATTGGTGATTGCTGCCCCATATTAAAAAGTGTATGATTTCTTTTAATTTTCAAATAAATAAATATTATATTTTACCAACCAGCCTGGTTCATGGTCCATTGTGACTTGGGGTATTTAAAAAGGGGGTGTGATATGAGTAGTGTACCATCTCAATATGGAATCTGACATAAAAACATAAGCATTTCAGCCGTGCGCTGTGCCGAGACTAAGGTGTGCGTTGCCTGATTGAAATCCTTAATACTCCAGTGGGAGGCAGGCTTGCTCTCCATGCAAATTTCTGGTGCCAAAATTCTGCTGCCCCCTGATCCTCTCTGTAGTCTCCACGGGGTACCACCTCCCTATCCCAGCCTCTCCTCCATCTTCCCTCCTCCCTTCCACTCCCAGAGGTTGGGACAGCAACTCTTTTGGCAGAGATCCGGTCGCTCATCGAGAGCCAGGCAGTGGAGGAAGTCCCAGCCTCCCAGCGAGGCTTGGGCTTTTACTCCAGGATTTTCGCCATTCAGAAAAAGAACCAGGCGGGCCTGAGAGTTGTGCTGGACCATTCCACCCTCAACCTCTCCCTTCCTCTACAAAAATTCAAGATGGTTGCACCAGCTTTGATAGCGGTGAAATTGTGCATGGGAGACTGGATGTGCTCCCTGGATCTGAAGGATGCGTACCTACACGTTCCGATCTGGCAGCCTCATCATTATTTTCTACGATTCAAGATCATGGGCTTCCATTTCCAATACAAGGTGCTTCCTTTCAGCCTCAACCCGGCCCCCAGTGTCTTTACCAGGCTGATGAACACAGTGGCGTCCCTCCTCAGGTCACAGGGCCTCCACATCTACCTGTACCTCGACGACTGGCTCGTCAGGGCGACATCTCCGGAAGCAATGTACCATACTTTCGATGGTTTTATGAACACTGCACGTGCTGGACCTGCTTTTTGTTGCTTGGCATGGGTAATCATAGTATTTGTATTGCTTCCACCTTATCCAGTTGAGGTTTGATGACACCTCCTCCGACCAAATAACCTAGATAGCGCGTCTGTTTTGCTCTCAAGATGGTCTTTTTCAGGTTGATGTTGAGTCCAGCCTTCTCGAGAGCTGACACCACTTTGCTTAGGTGATATAGATGGTCGCCCCATGTCTTACTGAAGGCAATGATGTCATCTAGATAAGCAGAACTGTATTTTCCATGGGGAGCTAGAATCTTATTCATCAGGGATTAAAAATGTGCCGGGGCTCCATGCAGGCCAAATGGTAGAACAGTGAATGTATATAGTCCGGATGGTATAGAAAACGCAGTTTCGATTTTGTCTTTTTGGCGTAGGGGAATTTGCCAATACCCCTTGGTGAGGTCGATGGTACTTAGGTATTACGCTGAACCCAGCCTCTCTAGAAGCTCGTCAATGCGCGGCATTGGGTACGCCTGGTATGTGGAAATGGCGTTCAACTTCCGATAGTCCATACAAAATCGGGTGGTCCCTTCTGGTTTTGGGACCAGGACAGTAGGATAGGACCAGTGGCTGGTAGAGGGCTCAAAGACCCCTATCCGTAGCATTTCTTTGACTTCAGCTTGAACGGCGACCCGTTTGGATTCCGGAAGTCGATAAGGATGTACCCTCACTGACTGGGTTGGGATGGTGTCTATCATATTCTCCACCAAAGACGGCCTTCCGGGATAGAAGGAAAATACATGTCTCAATGGGGTGATATGGGTTTCCAGTTCCTTCTTTTCTTCTTCACTAAGTTGTGCCCCCCATTGTACAGCATGAAAAGCATTCTGGTGGTTATCTAACGTGACAATATTTATTCTTGGAGAGGGATTGTTGGGCTCCTTCCATTCTTTTAGGAGATTGATGTGATTGTTTTGTCTTTTCTCCTTCCAGATAATTCACTGGTCCGAGCACTGCCGCTATTTTATATGGGCCCCTCCACTGAGCCAGCCTTTTGTTTTGTGTAGTAGGCAGCAACACAAGCACCTTGTCACCCACTTGGAAGGTGCATACTCAAGTATTTTGATTATAATACTTCTCTTGAGCCGTTTGGGACCTGCCTAGGTTATCACAGGCCAACTCTCTCAACTTGGTAAGGTGTGACCGTAGCTCTATCACATAGTCTGTGAGGTGAGTTTCTTCTTCCTGGTCCTCCCACTCACTTCTCGCTATGTCTAGGATGGTTCGGAGTCTGTGGCTGAACAATAAATCAAATGGCGAAAATCCGGTTGAGGACTGTGGAGTGTCTCTTCACACCATGAGTACCCATGGCACAACTCGGTCCCAATTCTCTCCTGTTGGCCCTGTTACCTTCCTTAGCATTTGTATGATAGTTTTATTGTAGTGTTCTACAAGACCATCCGTCTGTGATGGTAAATGGAAGTACAGATTTGTTTGATCCGTAGTTGTTGGCAAACCCTTCGCATGAAATTGGAAACGAAATTCCTGCCTTGGTCAGTCACTATTTCTGCTGGTTGTCCGACCCTAGCAAAGAATGCCACCAATTGATTGCATACCTTGGTGGTGCTGATTGCCCTTATCAGAAAAACGTCCGAGTATCTGGTGGCGTATTCCACCACGACCAGTAAGTATTGGTGTCCATGACTTTTTGGCTCTAATGGACCGACAATGCCTTTTACAATTCTGAAGAACGGTACCTTAATGAGGGGAATGGATCTTAAGGTTTTGTTGGGTTGGATTTTTGGACATGTAGCACACTCTTCACAATACTTAGCGACTTTGCGATAAACCCCGTCCAATAAAACCTCTTCAGTAATTTGTCTTGGGTCTTCTCTCGGTCAAGATTGCCCCCTGATGCTTCATCGTGGGCCAGTTTGAGCACAGATAGCCGGAATCCTACAGGGACCAGCAACTTTTCAATTCCCCCTTTGGACAGATCAGTGGTTACACGATATATAAGTCCCCTGTGGAACTTAAACCACAGATACCCTGTACCCCTGTCAGTACTAGTGTGGGCTTGTTCCCTCGCACTCTTCAGGGTAGGATCCGTCAAAGGTTCATTCCAGTAGGATGTCTAATTATGCACTGGCAACCAATCTATGAGTCCAGTGAATTTGTGGGTCACTGCCCACTTCTATTTGTCTTCTCTCACCTCCCTCCCTCCTACTCTTTCTTTGTGACTTAACGGCTGCTGGTGAGATATCTGTTTGGAAAAACTGAGCATTCTTGAGCCATTCAATGTCAGCAACACAGTCTCTAAAAGAGGGTAAGTCCGTTCCTATTAAGACCGGGGCCTATATGTGAGGCATTATGGCAAACTTCATTTTGGAACTAACCCTGTTGACTTCTAAAGTTACATGCTTTGATGGGTAGGGCTTTGTGTCCCCATGTACACATTTAACGGGTATTAGATGTTCCCAATCATCCCTGCCCCACTTACTTCCGGTCTGATGGCTGTCTGTTCGCTTCCACTGTCCAGGAGTCCTTGTCTCGGTGCCCCGTCCACTCAAACCTCCACGAGATATGGCTCTTTTCTTCTTCGATACTCCCGCCAGTGGATGTATGTGATCTCCATAGGTTCGGGTTTTGGCTTTCTTGTACAGAATCTTGCAATGTGTCCCCACTCTCCGCAGTCAAAGCATTGTGGCTGTCGGTTCACGTTGGGCCACGTTACTCCTCTGGGTTCTAACCAAAGTAGCTTTGGCTCCGGCTTGTTTTGGCCTGGTGGTATCACTGGTTTGGTTGTCTCTAGCAGAGGTATTCTGGAACTACCTGCCTTTTGGAAGGCGGAAGCTATATCGATGGCTTCAGCCTATGACGGCCTATGATGTTGGCGCACCCAACACTGCATTGCCGCCGGAAGAGCTGCTATAAATTTCTCATGTTTTATTTTATCCATTATTTCCGGCATAGAGCTGGTAGATGGTTTTAGCCACTTTTCCGTTTGGTCACGGATTCTATAATATAGCTGCCTTGGTGTTTCTCCTGTGCGTAGTTTGGTCTCTCTGAGTCTCACTCGGTACGCTTCTTCGTCCACCCCCATCCTTTCCAAAATGGTTCTTTTTATGTCTGCATAGGATGTGTCACCAGCAGGGTTCGCAGCCTGGTAGGGTCCTTGCATGGAGCCTGTCGACAAAGGGGCTATGAAGTGTCCCAACTTTTTAATTGACCATTCAGAGTTACGTGCCACCCTCTCGAAGTTGGTAAAAAAATAGCTTGGATCATCCCCTGGTTGGAACTTCTGTAGTACTGTGGTTGGGGCCAGTGACTTCCCTCTGGAGGAAACCATTGCTTCTGTAACTTGTTTCAGGGCAACTTGATTGGCCACCTGTAGCTGCATAGGCTGTTGCAGAGTCTGTCTATCAGTTTGTGCTTGGTGGCTTTGCACCTGGATGAGTTGTTGCAGTTGTTGCTGTCCATCTGCCAATGCCTTAATGATCCCTTCCATGAGTGCTGCTGGATCCCACTGCTTCCACCAAATTATGTAAGAAGAGGTAGGATAGCTTGGATGCCTGAACCCAAAAATGTCTTTATTGACATAAGACAAGGCAAAAAAACAAAAAGAGAAGTTCCTTGTTTTGAACTTCCAGACTTTAAACAGTCCTGTGCAGACGTGGTCTGCTGTAGTTCTTGAAATAAGGATGGATGGGTTTGCTTCTGACCCTTGTCTTGGTATGCCCAGTGGTGCTCTATGGCTGCTCTCTCCTCCAGGTGCGATCTGTTCTGCAACAGAGCGGAGAAAGCGGAGAAAAACAAATTAGTCCTTCTTTAGTGTCGGTCCTTATAATGGGGGCTGGTGTGCGGTTAGCCAATCAGGTGTGTTTTTACTCTGAAAGTTACAAAAACCCACACAAGCCCCGCCCCCTTCTTTCTGTTACAAAGGCTTCCATAATGCCTCTCCATGTGACGCCGTCAAAGGGAGACTCATGCCGGTTTCGGCGGACCGGCTACTGCCGGATACGGGAGGTATGTGTGTTAATGTTAGAGGGCACTCTTTTGTTGTTTGTAGCTGGGCCACCGGTGCTGTGAATGTTAGCGTACACCATTCCGTGGTACCGCGCAGCATGTTTATGTTCACGCAATCAGCTTTGCTATCTTAGGCCCGGGAGGGCTTTGGCGTGTCCTGAGCTGCTTCTTTCGCGGAGACGGCTCGCGTCGTTCTTTCATGTCCGCTCCTCCATGTGGCTTTCCTTCCGTGTGTGCCGCAGCTTTGACTTTTCCGTCTGTTTCTGTACCGGTGCAGGCAAATGCTTACTGTGGCCCCACCATTTGCCTTCGTCGGCCACAATTACTCCTTCTCTGACATCCGGGTCGCTTGGGCCAACCACCCTATTGAAGTCCTCACCACTGTAGCCCTCACAGTTACGCTATGACTGGGAGCTCTGGTATGAGCTGGGCCCTGTTATTGACTTCCTACCTGATGTCAAGAAGGCAGAAGCTCTTGAACTGTTCCAGGAGGGGAGGTGGCCTCGGACCAACCCATCACAGTGGTGGTGGACATCACGGAAACCGGAATCCATCAGATGGGCAACATATGGGTAACAGAGTGTCACTTTGTCGGCAGGGGTGGCTGAAGGCTACCAACTTCAGGCCGGATGGTCGACAAGTATCTCCAAATCATTAAGATGGACACAGAGACGGCCCGTTCTCTCGGCACCCTGCTGCAACATTGGTCATCATCTTTTAGTTCCTCAAGGGGAAAACCTGGCAGGCCCTCCAAGAGCTACACCACCTCTTATCAGCAACCTTCCCGCTCCACGACATAGGAGGTGTACAGAGGCTGCTCGCATGCATACAGCAGCGGAGCACAGCGCCAGCCACAGGGCAGGGTACCGGCACTAAAACAGGCATGAACCGGCTGTGGACTCGAGCTCCCACTCGTGCACCGCAGTGGGAGGCCGGCTGGTGAGGTTTGTCAGCATGTGGAAGACCATCACCACCGACAGATGGGTGCTAGACGCTCTCGGGCGGGGGCACACCTACGAGTTCCAACGCAGGTGTCCTCGTATTCCCCCTGTAGCTCGTCAAGAACAGCACGTGCCACAGCTGCTGCAGGAGGTCCAAGCCATGTTAAAACAGGGGGCAATAGAACCCATTCCCCAGCACCTCCGTGGCTCTGGGGTGTACTCCGGATACTTTCTGGTCCGAAAGAAGACAGGAGGGTGGAGGCTGATCCTGGACTTGCGACTTCTCAACAAATACCTGAAGTCCCAGAGGTTCAGGATGGTCATGTTGCAGCACATGCTTGGCCAACTGGAGTAAGGCGACTTCCTGGCATTTCTGGACCTGGAGGATGCCTATTTCCACATCCCCATTCATCAGAAGCACCACAAGTTCCTGCGGTTCGTGGTCCAGGGGCGGTTCGCTCAGTTCAAGGCACTTTCCTTCAGCCTGAAATCATCCCGAGGGTCTTCACAAAGTGCTTGGCTCCGGTGGCGGCACATCTTCATCTCGCGGGCATCCACGTCTACCCTTACCTGGACAATTGGGTGGTTCGATCCTGCTCCCAGGCTCTGGTGACCCAGCACACAGCGAAGACCATGCGTCTGCTGACAGGTCTGGGATTCTCCATAAATTATCCAAAGTCCTGCTTGGTGCCATCGAAGAACGCTCTGCTTCTGGAGGGCACAACTCAATACAGTGGCTTGCCTGGTGGCTCCATCGGAAGCGAGGCTGGGAGCCATTCTAGAGAAGCTGCAGCGCCTGTCATCAGCACGGCTGGCTACTGTGCCGGCTACTGTGCGAGACGTTGGGCATGATGTCTTCCTGCATCAACCTCATCCTCTGTTGCAGACAACAGATGAGGCCTCTCCAGGAGTTTCTGGATGCTAGATGGCTGCAGGTCTCGGGATCCTGGATGGACAAGATACCCCTCAAAAAGGAGTGCCGACGAGCAATACAGTGGTGGGGTATGCGCTCTCATCACGTGCAAGGGGTCCCATTTCAAGTCCCTCCTTACTAGGAGACAGTCACCACGGATGCTTCTTTGGAAGGTTGGGAAGCTCATACCAGACAGTTCCTTTGGCTGCCAAAAGAAAAGACGCTTCACATCAACGTCCTGCAGCTTCGGGTCATCTTCTGGGCCCTCAAGTCTTTCCTGCCGTTGATAAGGGTCAAGTTGGTAAGAATCTTCACAGACACCACCACCACCATGTTCTACATCTGGGAGCAGGGCGGGACACACTCTACGGCTCTCTCCAGGGAGGGCCAGGATCTGTGGCACTGGGCCATTCGACAGGACATGTTTCTTGTCCCTTTTCACCTGGCGGCCACCAAGAACACCATTGCAGACTCGCTCAGCAGGGAACTATGTTCTTGCGACAAGTGGGATCTACGCCAGGACCAGGTGGATCTTCTATTCCACTAATGGGGTAATCCCCAGATCGACCTTTTCGCAACGGCGATGAATTACAAGTGTCAGAAGTTTGCCAGCAGGTTCCCACAGCAGAGGAGCATGGGGTTGCATTCTCGTTCCCATGGGAGGGATTTTTCCTATACACATTTTCTCCATTCCCACTCCTGCTACGAGTGCTCAACACACTCAGTGTACTGCAGGATGATGCTCGCCACTCTGGTGTGGCTGCGACAAATCTGGTATCCAGACCTGCTACATCTGTCTGCGGTTCCGTTCATCAAGCTGCTACTACTTCCCGACATTCTGTCCAGAGAGGGAGGAGCGATTCTGCATCACGATCCTGCATCACTGAACCTCAGGGCTTGGCTCCTGCAGCCCTAGTGTTTGGACATTATGCTTTACCTGCGTAGTATAAGGTCATCCTGGCCAAGGATAGGGTCTCTTCAACATTGACGTGTTATGGCCATAAGTGAAGCGCTTCTCTGTGTGGTGCCGGGCTTAGAAGAGTACCCCTCTGTGTATCACAGCCCTGCAGCTCTTGCCATACCTGCTTTACTTGGCCAAGGCCGGACTGGCTCATGCCTCTATCAAAGTGCGCCTGGCCGCCATATCCCGTTACACCAGGGTGTCAGGTGTAAAGACTGGAGGGGGGGTCTTTACGTCTGCTCTCTATATTGTAGAGGACGGGCACAGAGGACCCCAGCCAAGATTCTCTATTGTTGGTAGCAATAGACGAGGAATCAAGGCCTAGCTTCTCAGGAGGTGATGCAGGCTGGTTCCTAAGTACAGTGTAGTCCCCAAGCACCCACAAAGGAATGTCCACACACTGTATTAGTTAAAACACAGTCTTTATATAATTAAGGTTCAAGGTTATATACACAATTACAATAACTCAATTTGTGCTCAGTAAATCTACAATGACAAATATATACAGTTCTAAGTGGTACCACAATTATTATCAGATTTCATTAAAGAGCATCATCTGTACTCTGGTTAAATGTCACACAAATCACTTAGTAAAGGTAACCAACAATAGATATAGGAGGGAAAGCAGTTGGTTATAACAATGGGCAGAATACTGGCCCCTACCGATAGACACAGTTCTGTGTGGAGATCCCCCCACCTGGGCAACCTGTAAAATAAAGATATATCACAAGCCCAGTCCATATATTGTTCTATAAGTCTTATTTCCTTCTATAATGTCTGTACCACCCCTCCGTACCTGGAATAGCAGAGTTCGACGACGAGTCGTCGACGGATCCTTCTTGAGCGGTTCCCTTTAAAGCAGGAGCTACGGATCGTCGAGATCCCTCGAAGAAAGTGAACTCAGTGTCGAGGTGGCAGCTTCGGTCCAAGCGGTGCTCGTTGACGACGGAGCAAAGACGTCCTGCATGGAAGAAGCGTGCAGGGCAGCTCGATGTTGATAGTTCAGGACCGCAAAGAGTTTGTGAAGAACTGTGGCCCAGCAAGGGTGTCGAGTCGCCCAGCGTCTCTACTGTCTTTGGGTGGCGGGAAACCCACTGGCGGATGCTCCTTGGCGCATCAACGACCTGACCTTCTCTGGCGGGATAAGGCGGGCAGCGGTGCGGACGAGCACGTCCGTGAATCAAAAAGTCTCAGGCAAAGGAGCGTTGCGGCTCCCGTCGGCGGTGGCACGGCGTCAAGCGGTACCCTCTTCTGGGCAACACGGCTTCGACAGGCATCCAGCGGTTATGGAAACCTGCAAACCCTGGTTGACGACGGTGGACGGAATGTCCGGTGCTTATCTTCGTTTTCCTCGGCGGTCCCCATCTCCGATCGGGAGCCTGTCGAGGGTCTGACTTCCAGGGAGCTTCTGCAAAAATTAGCGGCGCTCGATGGTCCCTCGGAGCACGGGAAGAGCGCGCCTAGCCAGGTCCTGTCTTGGATCAGTCTCGACGGCTCAGCGGCTTTTGGATTTCGGCAAAGGGAGACAGCAGTCGACCATCTTCAGGCTCGGCTTTGAGATTCAGCTTCAGTTTCAATGTTAGTTTCAACTACAGCTTCTGAACGATTTCTAGCAGTGAGAGGCCCCCATATTTACTAGTTGATCTCCCATTCAATCTGCTGGGTCACACTCAGGCAACCAATCACTCAGAAGGGCATTTAGCAGTCAGTCAGCCAATCAGGCATACAGTGCATTCAGGCCATTCTCCTCACTCTCATACACTCACAACAAGGAATGTATATTGGGACAAGTACCAGCCATTCAACCCTACACTGCATTCATACCAGTTTCAGTCAGGGCTGTCTCAGACATTGTGTCAAACACCAGATACCAGACATCCACAACAAGAAGTGCATATTGGTCACACACTCCATTCACCCAGGTCCCACCCACAGGGTGTACCCGCAACATGCATTCACTGGGAAGGCTACAGCCAGTCTGGCCTGGACTTCACAACAACACCATATATGGAGCTTCCACCCAACAGCCAGGCAGGGGGAAGGGACAGAGTCAGGGCTTCCCAGGTCTTTGGGAAAACAAGGTAACAGGCAGTAGAAAGCAAGAGGCCACAGGGGCCATCTTGTTTCCCATCAGGGATCAACTGATTCCAATGGCAGGGCCTGGGTATCCCAAAATGGAGGCTACTCAGAGCACCTGTCAAATTCAGCATGGAGCTGCCACCATCTCATACCCTGTACTGTGGTCCACACACAGGAACCCAAAAACATACACTAGGGGCACAGGGTTGCACCCAAACCCATGGGTGCCATAGGAGAATCCCATGGGTCTGTACACCAAACCAAAAACAGGAAGAGCTGCACTGCCAGGAGTCCCACATGGACTCCTGGGCAGAAAACAATACAAAACACAAATGAGGCCCTGTCCCTCCGATGCATTTCCAGCATCAAACCAGGTAGACCTTCTCTGTGGTCACACAGACTCGTCAAGGAGTTCCTCAAAGGACTCTTCAGGACATTTCCACCAATGAAGGCTCCTGCCCCGGCTTGGGAGCTCAATGTGGTTTTCACTAAGCTCATGGGGGCTCCTTTAGAGCACATGCATCAAACCCCGCTCACGTTTCTATCATGGAAGACGGCTTTCCTCATGGCGGTCACCTCGGCCAGGTGGGTCGGGGAGATCCAGGAACTGTTGTGCAAGCAGCCGTAATTGTCCCACCACGCTTCAAATGTGGTACTGCGTACACACCCCACCTTTATGCTGAAGGTGCCGTTGGAGTTCCACCTCAACAAGCCTTTGGTGTTGCCCGTCTTCTTTCCGAATCCATTGTTGCCAGCTGAGAGGGCTTTGCATTTGCTGGATGTTGCTCGTGCCTTGAAGTTTTACTTGGCACACACAAAGCTTTCGGAAGACTTCTCAGCTGTTCGTCAATTTTGGACCTGTGAATCATGAAAAGGCCTTTTCAAAGGCTTCCATATCCAGGTGGCTCTCCGGCTGCATCATACACTGTCATCGACTGGCTAGCAGGCCGATGCCGGGCCAGCCAAGAGCCCACTCCATCAGAGCCATTGCAGCAATGTCAGCGTTTCTCTCTGGTGTGCCCCTGCTCGACATCTGCAGGGCCGATACGTGGCAGTCTACACACACCTTCAGAAGGTTCTACTGCATCCACAGGGATTACAGGGAGGAGTCCTGAGTCGGCCAAGCGGTGCTACGCAACCTGTTCACTTCAGGCAAGTTTGTTGCACGGGTAAGTGTTTATTGCTTCTGTTGAGCTTTGCTACCTCCTGTGGTTGTGCATATGTACTGCTATGTAATCGTTATTCATGAGCATGTGAATCCATGCCAGGCCCCATGCTGGAGAAGGTTTAATTTACTTACCTGTAACTATTGTTCTCCAACATGGGTCTGGCATTCATTCACATGTGAACATTTCCTCCTTCCCCTATGTGGCTGTTCTTGGTTCATACCGCCACTTTACTTGCTTACCAAATCTGAAGATGGCCACCAGGGGTGGAGCTTAGGGAGAGGACTGTCATTGGATGGGGGCAGTATGATCCAGAGGACAGTGATTGGTTTAGAGGAGAAATATAGTTTTCAAACGAAAGTGAAACTGTTTTTCTCCAGCATGGGGTCTGGCATGGATTCACACGCTCATGAATATTCCCCGTCGTCAGGCTGGGAATCCTCGGTAAAGAAAAAATCAGTATCAGTTTCGTTTCTGATCTGTCTTTCTTAGTAGTAACCAAACACTGATCTCTGGGTCATACTGCCCCCAGCCAATGACTGCCCTCTCCCTAAGCCCCGCCCCTGGCAGCCATCCTCAGATTTTTACCGCACGCTCAAGTGTTGGGAGTCCTCGTGTTTAGCTCTTGAGTTTTTTACTGCGTTTTCATGTTTTTTCAGGTGAATTTCTAATTTTTTCGGTTTAATCGAGCCTCAAGCTCCACCATTTCTACTTCTGATAAAGGGGACCCGTTTCGGAATTCTTCTACGCGCCCCTCAAGGGTGAAGTTTTCGCCGAGTTTACACTTATTGGAGGATTCCGGAAGATCTGCGGCCTACCTCAAGACATGGCCCAGGACAAAGGGAGCTCGACGCCCGGATCCAAGCTGTTCAGGAACTGCCCTGGATGCGGATTATATAACGTTTTCAAGGAGGACGAGCATTCGCGATGTCTACTGCCTCCATGGGGACAAAACGCACGTGGAGAAGGACTGTGCGTTCTGCAAGAACCTTTCGGAACGGACCAAACAAGATCGTCGTTCCCGCCTCGCCACCTGGCTGGAGAAGAGCACAGCAGGTGAGAAGGCAAAGAAGAAGTCTGAGCGGGCTTCTAAGTCCTTTGAGGGCGCCCCGGCGACGGGGGCACAACAGAAGGCCAAGCACCGCGTGTCTGCGGGCTCCGGGAGCACCGAAAGGTCGGGCTCTTAGGTTGCCAAGCAGGGCGCTTCTTCCCCGGCATGTTTGACCACGAGCCAGCGCTCTGGGTCGGGGAAGTCCGAGAACCCGGGTAGGCCGCTGGAGCGGACCCGTTCGATCTCGAAGGGGGAGCAAGGCGTTGACCCTCCCCCCAAGGCGAAGACCCAGGACGCACCTAAGGTGGTGAGGGCCTTGATCCACCCGGCTAAGGCCTCTACCGAAGTGGTCTCTGTGACCCCGGCGGAGCCGGCTGAGACTACGCCAATGGAAACGGCCTCTGGACCCAGAGTATCCCTGCCACCGCGGAGGGAATCCTCTTTCCAGCCCATCGCTAAGACCGCCGTGAAGCCCCCGGCTGAAAAAGAGGGGGGGGCCGGTGGCCGTTACAGACTCGGAATCAGCCTCTGAGGAGGAATTGGTGGACACCGAGAGGGGCCTCAACGAAAGGTCCATAGGCCTCAACGAGAGGTTCATAAACCTCAACGAGAGGTTTGAGATGGTTCGATCCCAGGGGACGGTCCCTACTGATGTGATCGATGATAGCGACGAGGACGACGAACAGGGCCCACGGGAGCGGCCATCCCGTCCGTCGCAGCCATTGCCCGAGCCCCAGGATAGCTCGGCGGCCATTTTGTTGGCAATCCAATCCTTATGTACCGAGATAAGGACGAGATTACCTTGCACCCCGAAGGAGGAGCTAGAACCAGGCCCGTCAGGAAGCCCTCCGAACAAGCGGAGGAGAGTCCACACTGCTCCGCCCTTCGTGCCTGCGAGACCGGCGGACCCCTCATTCCCCTCACCGGGAGAGGATACGGCGACGGACGGACGACGGCGGCGATGACACAGCGGACATCCCGTCGTCGCCTCCCCCGCGAGCGTCCCCAGCCGACAAGGTTGGCTCTTTCCACGGCATGATAACCAGGGCATCCGAGCTCTTCCAGCTCTGCCCTGAAGAACAGAAAAAGGAGGGGTTTCTGTACCAGCGACGAGAGGCTAAGAGGAAGACGGTCCTCGCGCTGCCTTTACTCGACGACATCTGGGACGAGGGACTTGCTGTCCTCAAGAACCCTGCCAAGGCACCCGCCAAGAGGGACAGGTACGAGAAGAAGTACCGAGTCCCCGATGCCGCCCCCTTGTGCCTCAGAGCCCAGCCCACGCCAGACTCGGTCGTCTCGGCAGTGGCTAAGAAGAAGGCAGCGGGCGCAGCGGCTTCAACTTCCACCTCCCCGCCGGACAGCGAAGGTAAGAAGTTGGACTCTATGGGACGACAAGTCATCTCGTCGGCGGCGACGACGATTAAGGCGGCCAATGCCTTAGCTATCGTGGCCTGCTACGACAGGGAGCTCTGGTTCAAGATAGCTTCCCTGCTAGATTTCCTGCCTGATGACAAAAGGGCAGAGGCCCTAGAGATTCTGCAGGAGGGCGAGGTGGCGTCGGATCACGCCATTACGGTGGCAACGGACATTGCCGATACCAGATTTCGCCAACTGGGCAACAGAGTTTGCCTCCGACGACGAGGATGGCTCAAGGCGACAGACTTTTGCCAGGACATCCAGACCAGAGTGTTGGACATGCCGTTCGACGGCAACAACCTCTTTGGTAAGGCAGTGGATGAGTCTCTACAGGCCATCAAGACCGACTCGGAGATGGCCCGGGCCCTTGGGGTGCTTCAGCAGCGACGGCCCTTTCGGAGCTCTGGAGGCAGACAGGGTGCCTCCAAAGGATCCAGCGTTGGCTCCTCCACCTACCGCCAGGCGGCCCGCTCCTCTTCCCAGGAGGCCTACAGAGGTCGCGGCAAACAAGGGGGTTCCCGCCGTCGTCGCCAAGGAGGACAAGACGGCAAGGCCGCCTCCAAGCAAGAATGACCTGGCCGTGTTGTCGGGCCCCCACTGAAGCACCCCGGTGGGAGGCCGGCTGACTAAGTTCGTCGGCGTGTGGGAGTCCATCTCCACCGACCGTTGGGTGTTGGACACCCTGGCCAACGGGCACTCGCTGGAATTCCAGAAGAAGTGCCTTCGAATTCCTCGTCAGGAAGAAGACAGGCGGTTTGTGCCCCATCGTGGACCTGCGCCACTTAAACAAGTACATCAAGGCACAGAAATTCAGGATGGTCACCCTCCTGCACGTCCTGGGACAGCTGGAGGAAGGCGACTTCCTATTGTCGCTGGACCGGGAGGATGCTTACTTCCACATCCCCATTCTAAGAAGGCACAGGAAGTTCCTCAGGTTCCTGGTTCAAGGAAGCCACTACCAATTGAGAGCCCTACCGTTCGGATTAAAGTCGGCACCCAGGGTTTTCACCTAGTGCCTGGCACCAGTGGCGGCGCGGCTGCGCCTGCAGGGGATCCACGTCTACCCCTACCTGGACGACTGGCTAATCCGGGCAAGGTCAAGGGAACTCACCGTCGATCATACGGCGAGGACCGACAGGTTGCTCACGGAGCTGGGCTTCTCCATCAACTACCCCAAATCCCACCTGGTTCCGTCGCAAGTAGCACTGTTTTTGGGGGCGAAGCTCGATACAGTGGAGCAATTGGCCTCCCCTTCAGAGGAGAGGACCAATACCATCCTGGGCAAGGTAAAGCGACTGTTAGCCACGGACGTGGCCAGGGTGAGGTCCATCACGTCCCTTCTCGGCATGATGTCCTCATGCATCTACCTTGTACCCCTTTGCAGACTTCGGATGCGTCCGCTGCAGGAGTTCCTCGACACCTGCTGGTTTCAGGCGGGGGGCTGCTTCGAGAACAGGATCCCCCTCGACGAGGAGTTCCGTCAGGCGATCCTATGGTGGGGCACCCAGGCTCACCTCACGATGGGCACGGACTTTCAAACTCTGGCGTTTCAGGAGACAGTGACTACGGACGCCTCTCTGGAGGGTTGGGGGGCCCACACCGGAGATCTCCATGCAAGAGGCCTTTGGCTCCCGGAGGAGAGGTCTCTTCACATCAACATCTTGGAGCTCTGTGCAGTGTTCTGGGCTGTCAAGTCATTCCTCCCGTCCCTCAAGGACAAAGTGGTGAGGATCTTCACCGACAACACCACCACAATGTTCTACATACGGAAGCAGGGGGGCACCAGATCCCCAGCCCTATCCAAGGAGGCCCAGGATCTGTGGCACTGGGCCGTCGCCCAGGGGATGTTTCTGGTTCCCTTCCACCTGGCAAAAATAAAAAACACCATCGCCGACTCACTTAGCAGGGAGCTACGCTCGTGCCACGAGTGGGAACTGCGCCAGGATCAAGTGAATTGACTCTTCTGATGATGGGGCAAACCCCAGATCGACTTGTTCGCGACGGCGACAAACTCCAAGTGCCAGAGGTTCGCCAGCAGGTTCCCCCAGCCGAGGAGCATGGGCGATGCTTTCTCGTTCCCTTGGGACGGCCTGGTTCCCTCCATTGCTGTTGCTGCTCCGCCTCTGTTAGGGAGAATTCTCTGTTTAGGCTGAATTTCCTAACCTAGTGAGTCCCCCAGCAGCTTTGCTGGATTTCTGGAGTTTGTTTTTTTCTCTCCTGCCAAGAGTGAGACTCTTTTTCCCACTCTTGGACATGATTCATGGTATTCCTTTGACTGTTAATTGTTAATCTGTTTTATAGGCTATCGGGTCCTTTACTCCATAGGGTCTCATGTGTTTTTTTACTATGTGTATTACACAGCACCCTCCGTGCAGTGACACAGGGGTGTCATAGTGACACCCCAACATAGACTCCATACCCTGGGACTGACCACTGTCTCCCAGGGCATGTAAAGTCACCATTGGCTTTACTAGTCCCAAATTATGAACAGAAATCAGTACAAACCATCATATTGTGGACGTACTGGTCGGGGCAATTCGATTGCCCCGGGGTCTGTTAGTCGAGGGGGCACGTCTCCTTCCCCCCTGATCGAGTTTTGGCTGGTGGCAGTGGATACTACTTTTTATATTCGACCGCGAATATATCCGTATGGGATTTTCCCATTGTTCGAGGCTACCAACTTTAATTATTTAATAGCCTCGAACATACCACCGGTTGATTTATTTAATATTAATTTGCCGGTTGGTATTTTTTGCCAGGACTTGATTCTAAAATGGCGTTTGTGTTCTCTTCTGTGATTCCAACCCAAGTCGAGCCCTTTGTTCCATTTTTGGCGGGCTTCTCCACAGAAGCCTCCAAAAGTGGTGCCACTCTGTCTGGATACCACAGGGGTTGCGTGAGGGGGTTTAGGCACCCTGGACTGAGTTACCTTGGTAACTCAAGTCGCACTCTTGTGTGATTGGCCCAAGTGGTGAGCCGGCCGGCTCACCACTTAGCATGTTTGAGTGACAGCTAGGCTGAGTGAATGGGGGTGTGCTGCATAAAAGCAGGGCTTTGGGGACTGGAACTTTAGAAATCGCCACAGGACCTGAGAATCCGACGAGGGAGAAGCTGAGCCGACCTGCTACGACGTCCCCACCGGTGGAGCCCTGCGGAACTGACTCACCACTTCCCGACGACAGAGAAGATCTCCCTGCTGGAGAGTGTTCTTCCCCTGACTGGTGGGCACAACCAGTTTACCTTCTTTTTCTCGAATCCCAGGACGTCTTGTGGTCGAATTGCCCGTACCAAGCACCCCGGCAACCGGATACCCACTTACCACTGGACCGCGAACCAAAGGACCGCTCCTTTTAACTGAGAACTCTGCGGCTGGTTTCTTCCCTGGCAGTGCAGCGGACTCCTGTCTTCCTCCCCGACGAGATCCTCTCTTCCCCCGGACGAAGCACCGACTTGCATCCACTGCCAGGAACAACTGCCCCAGCTGGAGCATTCTCACCACTTTAAGGTACCGTGTCCCCCAGGCCTCCCTTTCTAAAGATTGCTACAAGGTAATAATAATCCCTTAACCTTCTGGACTGGGCTGGCCGCCTAGACCATCTAACTGGTCCCTTTCTTTTGGTCCAACTCTTTCTGAACCTTTTCGAGACTTTTGTGCACTTTTTAACCGTGTGACCTTGACACATTTCGTTCTGATCCTCTTAAAGTGGATCCGGCCTCTGAACTCTAACTTCACGGTTTGACTCTGCCTTCCTCTCTTGCTGTGTTCTTGTGAAAGTGTTGGGATCGGTTTCAATTTATATTCCGCTTTTCTCTCCCTTTTAAAAACAAATTATTAGAGTGCCATCTGCGTTAAGCGCTCACCGCTGTCTGAAAATAAGTGGGGCTTTTACTTTAGACTCGTCTAGTATTCTTTTAAGGGAGTGTATATCTTTTAGTGACCGTGTTTTTGAACTGCTTAATATTAGTGCCTGTGTGTTTTACTAGATGTGGTTTTAAATAAATAATTATATCTCTTTTACACCAAGCTCTGGTCAGTGTTTGCTTGTTCTACTGTGTTCTTTTTGACCTATTGTGAATACTCTGTATACTGCCTAACTCTTCTTGAGGGAAGTCTGACTGCTCAGCCACAGCTACCAAGTGAATCTGTGTGGTACGGACTGCGACCAAGTGGGTTTACTGCCAAGCACCTGTAGTCTTAAATCTTTTGCAGTGATCCCAGAGGGAACGGCACAGGTTTCTGCCTAACAGCCTCATCAACCAGCTCAAGAAATCCAGGTGCAGGATGATCCTCGTCGCACCGGCGTGCCCGAGGCAGATCTGGTTCCCGGACCTTCTGGACTTGTCAACGTCCCCGCCAGTCAGGCTGCCGGCGGACGCGGATCTTCTCTCCAGAGAAGGAGGCGCCATTCTACACCACGACCCACAGTCGCTGAACTTGCAGGCCTGGCTCCTGCAGCACTAGAGTTTGGAGGGTACGATATCCCGGCTGATTGTAGAGAGGTTCTTGCAAAGGCCAGGGCGTCCTCAACTCTCAAGTGTTACGGTCATAAATGGAAGAGGTTCTCTGTCTGGTGCCGTGCGCAGAAGATTAACCCTCTGCGGATTATGGCCCCTCAAGTGCTGCCGTACTTACTGTTGCTGGCCAAAGCTGGACTGGCTCATGCCTCCATAAAAATACATCTGGCTGCCATCTCCCGATATACCAGGACTACGGGACGGGCGTCCTTGTGGGCTCATCTCCTGGTAAAGGAATTTATGAAGGGACTATTCCGATCATTCCCGCCGGTGAAGACCCCTGCCCCGGCGTGGGAACTTAATGTGGTGCTGACCAGGCTCATGGGGGCCCCATTCGAGCCTATGCATTCGGCGCCTTTGAAGTTCCTGTCATGGAAGACAGCGTTCCTCGTGGCTATCACCTCTGCACGACGAGTGGGAGAGATTCAGGCCCTATCTTGCAAGCCTCCATACTTGACTTTTCATGACACGAGGGAGTTGCTGAGGACGCACCCCTCCTTCATGCCCATGGTGCCGTCGGACTTCCACCTCAACGAACCCTTGGTGTTACCAGTTTTCTTTCCGTCGCCTTTGACGCCGACCGAGAGGACTTTGCACTCGCTGGATGTAGCTAGAGCGCTGAAGTTCTACGTGGACCGCACAAAGAGTTTTCGGAAGACGTCACAACTGTTTGTGAACTTTGGGTCTGTGAATCAAGGGAAGGCTCTCTCGAAGACTTCCATTTCCAGATGGCTCTCCGGCTGCATTATGCATTGTCACCGGTTGGCAAACCGACCGCTGCCCGGCCGTCCGAGAGCCCATTCGACCAGAGCGATCGCTGCTACCACGGCGTTCCTGTCTGGTGTGCCCCTGCTGGACATCTGCAGGGCTGCTACATGGAGGTCGACGCACACCTTCACAAGATTCTACTGCGTCGATCGGGACTCCAGGGAGGAGTCCAGGGTCGGCCAAGCAGTGCTGCGCAACCTGTTCGCTTAAGGTGAGCCTGGTGAGGAGGTAAGAGATGCTTAATGTTGAGTTGTTGTATTGCTTAATGTTGAGCCTGTTGCCACCTCCCGTGGTTGTGCATGTGTATACTGCTATGTATTCTTTTATTCATGAGCATGTGAATCCATGCCAGACCCCATGCTGGAGAAGGAACAAGTTACTTACATGTAACTTTTGTACTCCAGCATGGGTCTGGCATGGATTCACATGCGAACCCTCCCACCTACCCCTCTGCGGCTCTTCACTTGGTCATACTGCCTCTTGCCGTGCTACCAAATCTGAGGATGGCTGCTAGGGGCGGGGCTTAGGGAGAGGGCAGTCATTGGCTGGGGGCAGTATGACTCAGAGATCAGTGATTGGTTACTACTAAGAAAGACAGATCAGAAACGAAACTGATACTCTTTACCAAGGATTCCCAGCCTGACGACGGGGGATATTCATGAACATGTGAATCCATGCCAGACCCATGCTGGAGAACAACAGTTACAGGTAAGTAACTTGTTCCTTCTTTTACCGAGGATTCCCAGCCTGACGGCGGGGAATAGACATGAGCATGTGTACCCGGGCTGGAGAACAATAGTTACAGGTAAGTCACTTAAACCTTCTAACATTCCTGATGGCGGCCCCATTTGAGTCCATGCATACCTGTTCTTTGTAGCTGCTCTCTTTGAAGACAGTTTTCTTAGTGGCAATAACATCCGCTAGGCGGGTTAGTGAATTACAGACCCTCAGTTGCAAACTGCCCTTCCTGCGGTTCTTTCGAGAGAAGGTCTTGCTGAAAGTAAGGCCATGATTTCTACCTAAGGTGGTGTCAGAGTTTCATTTATTGCAGGCCATACACCTGCCAGTCTTCTACCCACCTCTGCACCCTTCCAAGGAAGAGGAGCATTTCCATCGACTAGATCTCAAAAGGGCTTGAGTTTCTACGTTGCAAGGACGTCTGAATTCCAGAAATCTGAACAACTCTTTGTGTCCTCTTCTCTAGCCTGTAAAGGCCTGGCAGTAACAAAACAAACACTATCCCAGTGGATCACTGTTAGGGAGAATTCTCATTCTATGGCTAATTTCCCTTACCTATAGAGTCCCCCAGCAGCTTTGCTGAATTTGAAGGGTTTGTTTTTTTCTCCTGCTGAGAGTGAGACTCTTTTTCCCACTCTTAGGCATTTTTGCTATGTGTGTTCTAGGCTATTTTTGTGTTTAATGTCTATGGGGTTTTTCTCACCTCCATAGGAACCATCTTTATTCACATGTGTTACACAGCACCCTCCGTGCAGTGACACAGGGGTGTTGTAGCGACCCCCAAGCATAGACTCCATACCCTGGTACTGACTACTGTCTCCCAGGGCATGTAAAGTCCCAATTGACTTTACTATTCAATTTTTATGGACTAAACCAGTACAAACCATCTTACTATGGAAGTACTGGAACGGGTTAATAGTTTTTCCCTTATGTTCATTTTCGAGAGGGTACCGTACAGTCCCTCTCTCAAAAGTTTCTGGCTGGTGGCAGTGGTTGCTACCATAAATATTCGACCGCAAATATTTTCCTATGTGATTTTCCCATTGTTCGAGGCTACCACATTTTCTGACAGCCTCTAGCATACCGCCGGTGCATTTTAACATTAACTTTACTCCGGTAGGTTTTATTTGCCAGAACTTTAATATAACTTCTTTCTAGTGTCTTTCTCTAAACTCCTAACCCAGGTCAGGGATCCTTTGTTCGTCCTTTTGGCGGGTTTCTGCCAAGAAGCCCTCCTTTCGGCGCCACTGAGTCTGGGGTGGGTCCATTGTGTGGGAGGGGGAGTAGGACCCCTGGACAGGGTTGCCTCAGCAACCCATGACGCACTCTATCCTGATAGGCTGGAGGGTCTCCCGCAAAGATGACCACTCCACTGTGTGAGTGACAGCTAGGCTGTATGAATGGGGATCTTTTTGCATAAAAGCAGTGTCCTGAGGACTGGAAGAGCAAGACGTCACCACTGGAACTAAGAAGCCGAAGAGGAGAGAAGTCAAAGACACAACGACTGAACCACCGGTGAAGCCCTGCTGCAGCGTCTCACCACTTTTCTCCACATGACGAGAGAAGATCTTCATCTGTAAGAGCCTTCTTCCCTTGAGCTGGTGGGGTCAACCAGTTTGTCAATCGCATTCCCGGACCTGCCTTGGTCGAATCGCCAGTACCCTGTACTCGGAGGCCGGATAGCCAGGCACCAGTCCACCCGGACCGCGATTTAAAGGAGCGTACCTTTTATTCGTCGGGCAGCACCACGGCTGGTTTCATCCCTGGGTAGTGCAGTAACTCGAACCTTCCTCCACGACGAGAGCCTCTCTTCCTCTGCTGGATCCCCCGAACTGCAGGAACTACCAGGAACAACCACCACAGCAGGAGCCACTTCTTCATTTTAAAGATACATTGTTCTGCCAGGCCGCCCTTTCTTCGCGGTAGAACTAAAGGTGTTTTAAATCCTTTACCTACCTGTTGGGTTGGCCGCCCCTCTCTCTTAATCTTGTCTTTGACCTTCTGCATCCACCTTTTCAAAATCGTTAATCAAAGACTTGACTGCAGCTACCAGAACATTCTGCTCCTGGGCCCTTGCCCTGTACCACTGACTCTGGCACAGGCCTACTGACTCTGGCTAAATTTGTTAGAACTGCCTTCTCTAGATTGCTTCTCAACTAGAACTTTGTTGGTGCGCCTACTTCTTATAACCACCCTTTCCTTCCCACTTTTAAACCTCGTGAAATGCCATTGTGCTCAGTTTTCATTGAAGTAGTTTCTATACTGATGCACTGCCTTGCTTAAACTGGTGAACACATTTATGGGAAGTGTTGCTAGGGTGTGTAAGAAGATGTTTCTGTATAACTTGTGCTTTCCCTCCCTTGTGAGAAATTGCTAGAGTATCCCTTGTGTGTGGTTTTCACTGTGCCGTTTTGCTCAGTTTTCACTCTGGTTCACTTGGTCTACATTTTAACTAGGGAGTGTGTATATTTTTCTTTGACTTATTTTAACTTGCATTATGACTGTGATAAATGTGTTTTACAAGAAGTATATAAAATAAATATATATATATATACTTTTTTTACTACAGAGCTTTGGTCAGTGTTTCCTTGTGCCATAGTACTGTAGGCCTATTGTGTAAACCCTGAATACTGCTCATGTCCCTCTTGAGATAAGTCTGACTGCTCAGCCACAGCTACCAACTAAATCTTTGTGGTACTGACTGATACCAAAGGGGATTTATTGCTCTCACCTGTAGTCCTAATCTTCTGTAGTGCTCCCTAAGGGAACTTCACAGGATCATGCCTTACAATCACTTTGTGCAAAGCCGAGTGCTAGCAGTCTGCAGGCAGGGAGCTACCTTCTGGCATCATGGCACACTTGACTAGAGGGGTCTCTGTGCCAAATGCCTTAGAAAGGGGAATCCCAATTAGGGATATTTGTTGTGCAGTGACATGGTCCTCACTGCACACTTTCACTAGACACTACAGTCTAGATGTTGCCCGTGGGCCTGATGCGCGTTTTGGCTGCAAAATCTGTTAGTATAACTTTCTATGCGCCTCCTTCGCCTCACTGCGTGGGGAGTCTATCAGATGAGGAATCTGTGGGAAAAAGGCAATCCATTGAAGGAGAAATTACTTACCGTAATGTACTTTCTATGGATTCTTTTCCCGCAGATTCCTCCTCTCCCCACCCTTCCTTCCCCGCTCGGAAAGTTTGGCGGTTGGTGCGCATCTCTTCTGTGATGGTCCTGGGATGACTGTTTTCTGTCTTTCATGCTGAAGGTTTTTTCACTCCAAATCAGAAAAATCCTTTTCTGACGCTACAGGGTGCAGTTTCTTTCGCAAGGTTTTTTCTTCCCTTGGGAAGTTTTTTTGTTGTATTAACCTCTAATTGACTCGTTAGCCTGCCTTTTTCTCTCTCTGTTTTCCTATGCAGTGGTCGACCTCAGGATATAAAAGCGGAAAGGTGTGGGTCCTAATGACGTGGTATATATACGATGCCTGACGTCGCATCTAGAGTCGACGATTGAGCACCGAGCAAGACAGGTCGATGATCGGCGGCCAAGTCGAGGTCCACTACAACTCCAATTGAAGTTTTTCCGAAGCAGCAGAGCTGGATGAGGATATCTATCAGATGAGGAATCTGTGGGAGAAGAACCCATAGAAAGAACATTAAGGTAAGTAATTTCTCCATTTAGGGGCTTAGGGGCTAAGAGGGCAAAAGATCAGAAATGGGAAGAAGCACAGGGGGGTTTGGGGACAGTGAGAAGAAGCAGATTCTGTGATCAGAGAGTCCGAGAGGGAGAATAGAACAAGACTAGCGATGGAAGATAAGGAGGAGCCAAGCCGTGAGTGCATTTAAAAACAATAGAAAGAAAATATTAGAGAAGACATCATTCCAAGGGAAGCAGTGAAATAGTAAAAAAGATGTGATAGAAGAGCGAAAAGGTAAAGAGAAGACAAGACGAACTGAAGAATTATAAACAGATCAGAGAGGAAGACGATATAATGCAGGAAGGCCAAAAAGAAGAGAAGAGCAGTAGTCAGTACGAGAAAAGACCATGCAGCACAGAAGAGGTTTAGTAGTGTGCATAAAATGAGAGATATAAGCGAGCAATAGAAAAGATATGCCGTTTAAAGGAGAGAGAGGGATCAAAGATAACCCCCAAATTGCATGCAGAAGAGGAAAAGGGTAGAGAGGAAGGAGGAAAAAAGTGAGAAGAAGGAGAAAGAGTAGACAGAATAGTTGAAGCCGGAAAAAACAGAACCTCAGCCTTAGAAGGATTGAGGTGTGGAAAATGAGAAGACCTGCAGTTTTGGACAGCAGAAAGGCAAGTTGATGTAGAATAGAGTCAAAGGAAGGAAAAGAGAGAAAGAGTTGTGTATCATCTGCCTGCAGATGAAAGGAACGATTCAGTGAAGAAATAAGAGCAGTGTCACAGGTTTCCCCTTTTCTCACCTGCTTTCTCTGTTTTGCAAAGTCCTTTGTCGGGGTTTTCTTCCTAGCAGTTCGGGTCTTGTACAAGCCCGCTCGGCCGTCTTCAGATTCCAGGATTCGTTCAGCTTCTTCGTCTGGGATCTATGGAAACTCCAGGAAGCTTGGAATGGAGGCAGCACTCAGAGGCGGTCTGCGCGGAATGCGGACGAAACAGGATCAAGGAAGGTAGAAGGAAAGGAGAAGGAGGAAGGTCCGGGAACCAGGAAGCAACACAGTTCAGGAGAACGAACTACGGAGCACATCAGGCCACAGCTATCGGTAGCGATGAGACGCACGGAAGCGCAGGGGAGTGGCTAATTTATAGAACGTGCTGCATAGGACGTAAAGGTCGATAGACCGCGTTCCTTGTATACGGCCATGTTGGGTGTACTACAGCGAGTAACCCCCGATGTGCCGGGGACCAGGAAGACCAGAAAGGGCGTGATTGACGGATCATGACAGCATGCCCCCTTTAAAACCTGTTCCAACGGGTTTACCTGGATGAATTCGGTGGAACCTTCTGAGCAATCTGGGGGAGTTCAAATTTGAGACTGGTTCCCAGGTACGTTCGCTGGGTGGATAACCTTTCCATTCCACCAGGTATTGAAGTTTGCCTCGTCTATATCGGGAATCACAAATACGAGAAACTTCATATTCCAGCTGGTCATTGACAAGCACAGGACTAGGTCTAAGAGTAGTCCGGGTAGTTTGGATGAAAGGCTTCAACAGGGATTTGTGATAAAATGGATGTATCTTCTTCCAGGAGTCCGGGAGTTGGAGTCGAAAGGCCACAGTATTGATGATCTCTTTTATAGAGAGGGGTCCATAATACCGGGGAGCCAACTTATTCGGTCTGAGATGTTGGGGTAGAAGTTTCGAGGATAGCCATACTTTGTCCCCAATGGAGTATGAAGGCCTGGGCTTCTCCTTGAATCTGCATAGTGTTTGGTTTGGATTTGCGCTCTTTCGAGATGTTCCTTGGCTTCTCTCTGAACATTTATGAGTGTTTCAATCCAGGAATCGACAGTAAGAACAGGTGTAGTGTGCGGAAGAACAGAAGGTAAGACCGAAGGGTGAAATCCTTGGCTACAGACAAAATGGCTGGTCTTAACAGCCGAATGGTCCGAATTATTGTAAGCGAATTCGGCTACTGGTACTAAAAGTGACCAATCATCCTGGACTTGTTCAAGGGTTTGATTTACTTGTTCTGTGACACGGTTGGTTTGGGGATGATATCCCAAGGAGAGAGCTTGTTGAATCCCTAGTATCCTGCAGAAGTGTTTCCAGAATTGAGATATATACTGGGGTCTTCTGTCCGATATGATCTTGGAAGGAAGTCCATGCAGTCGGAAGACGTGTTCCAGGAAAATACCAGCAAGTTCTGAGGAGGATGGTAATTTATACAGAGGGGTAAAGTGAGCCATATGAGTGAATATATCAATGGTGACCATGATAGTGGTATAACTTCTAGAAGGCAGCAATTCCACAATGAAGTCTGTAGCAATGATTTCCCAAGGTCTGGTTGGTGGTGTAGGCTGTAATAAGAGACCTGCTGGTTTCTGGTTATCATGTTTGTTCTGATTACAGACGGAGCAAGATTGAATATACAGTTGTACATCGGTCTTCATCTTGGGCCACCAAAATTGTCTTTGTATTAGACGGAGGGTGTTGGAAATACCACGATGACCGGAATGAAGAGTATCATGGCAGAGATTTATTATTCTTTGTTGTAATTTTTGTGTAGGAATGACCAGATTGGTATCTTTGAACAAGTATCCGTCCTTGACTCTCAAGTTCCATTGATTCCTTTCTGAAATTCCCTTCAAAAGTTCCGAAGTCTGAGTTTGCATACGAATCTCTTCCAGGAGGTTGTTTGCTTGAGATATGAATATGGTATGAGGAAACATCTTGGGATACGTCCGATCCTCCAGAGGTTCATAGTCTGGACGATGAGAAAGTGCATCAGCTTGGGTTCCAGGGACGTGGTGAATCTGAAACTGATCTTGGGCAAAAAAGAAGGCCCACTGAGCTTGGCGACTATTCTGACATTCCAGGGCTTGCAACACTTGTAGGTTTCGATGATCTGTGCGGACATGGGCTGGAAATTTGGCTCCTAGAAGTAAATGACGCCATTCTGTGAAGGCTTAACGGATGGCTAGCAGCTCTTTCTCTAGGATGGAGTAATGGGTTTCGCTAGGAGTTAATGTCCGAGAAAGGTAGGCGATGGGATGTTACAAGCTATCCTCGAATTGCTGTTTTAGGACGGCTACAATGGCGTAATTGGAGGCGTCTGTCTCCACTATGAATGGTCGATTAACATCAGGCTGAGCAGGAATGGGAGCTTGTGTAAATTCAGACTTTAACTGTTGGAAGGCTTTCTCTTGGGCCATGGTCCAATGGAAGAGAACATCTTTTTTCAATAAGGCAATTATTGGTTGGACAATCTCGGAAAAGGAAGGTATGAATTTCCTATAGAAATTAGCCAAGCCCAGGAAGGATTGTATCTGTTTCACCGAGGCGGGGCTGGTTCAGGATAAAATAGCCTTAACCTTGGATTGATCCATACAGATACCATCGGGAGTAAGGACAAACCCTAGGTAGTGAACAGTAGAAGTATGGAAGATGCATTTCTCGGGCTTCGCCAGGAGTCTATTTTCGCGTAAGAGTTGTAATACTGCTTTCACATGTTCTTCGTGCTTGAGAGGGTCCTTCGAAAATATTAGAATATCATCCAGATAGACAATCACAAAAAGGAACAGCATGTCCGAGAACACTCAATACATGAAACGTTGGAACACCGCTGGGGCATTAGCAAGTCCAAAGGGCATGACTAAGTATTCAAAATGCCCAAAGGGTGTTCTAAAGGCTGTCTTCCACTCGTCACCTGCCCTGATACAAATCAAATGATAGGCGCCCCTGAGATCCAGCTTGGTGAACACAACTGCGCCTCTTACTGCCTCCAGGATGTCTGAGATCAAGGGCAACGGATAGCGGTCCTTGAGAGTACATTGATTTAGACCTCGATAATCCAGACACTGTCTGAGTTCTTTAGTGTCTTTTTTAGGAACGAAGAACAGGGAGTCCCCTGATGGAGATTTAGATGGTCGGATGGTGCCATTTGCAAGATTTGTATCCAGGTATTCACAAAGGGCTTTCTTTTCAGGTTCTGATAGGATGAACATCCTTCCAAAAGGAATCACCCCGGAAGGTTCCGTTTCAATAGAACAATCTTCTGGTCTGTGGGGAGGTAAGGCCTGAACAATGGCAGAGGAGAAAACATCGGAATATTCCTGGTAAGCCTCCGGGACCCGGATGATGTTTGAGACTGAGATTGTGTTCTGATGAGTTGTAGGAAATCCCTTCGATGGTGTAGGATCAAGTAAGCAGTGGGACATACAAAGCTCAGAACCCAGTAACAAGGATCCCGCTGCCCAATTGATATAGGGGTTGTGTCTTTGAAGCCAGGGCATTCGCAGAACCATGAGGTAATGGGCTGACTTGATGATGTCAAATCTTATCCTTTCTCGATGTTGATTTATAACAAGCTCAATCTCCTTGGTCTGCAGGGTTATAGGTCCAGAAGAAAGGGGTCTTCCATCAATTGCTTCTACAGGTTTCATGATAGTCCGGGATTCGTAAGGAATATGGTGTTTAAGGACCCATTCATGATCTATGAATACCCCCATAGCTCCACAGTCGACCAGTGCCAGGATGGGGTATATTTCTTTCTTGGATGTTGTCAAGAAGGCCTGTAAGATTACCAAGGAATTTTGTCCAGGAGAGTTCAAGGATGGAATAGAGGTGGAGCAGGCATCTCTCTCCCGAACCTGTGCTCCGTTTAGGATCGGGAGCTGGCGTTTCCCCGAGCGCCGTGGGGGGCAATCGCACATTCTCTTACTAAATGTTTGTCGGATGCACAATACATAATCCAGTATGAATCCTTTGCATCCTCTCTTGTGGGGTAATGGGTCCACGGAAGGCCCCTAATTGCATAGGTTCAGCCTCATTGCTTGGAGTAGAAATGCCTTCTGAGCTCGAAGGGGTTCCAATGGGGTTTTTCTGGAGTGGTAACGTGGTTTTCTTTTTTTCAGCCTTTCTCTCCTGAATGCAAAAGTTAATCTGTAGAGCGAGATCTATTAGGGCTTGAAAGGAACCCGGGCGTGCCACTCTGGCTAAGGTAAAACAAGCTTCAGAGGACCAATCCGCTTCCTTAACCAGCTGTTTGAAGCGTGTGACATACGACAGCAAATCCTGGGTACCCTGATGAAAGTCGAGTAAACGTTCCTGGGCACTGGAAACTTGTTCCGGGCGTTCGAACATGGTCTTGAGGGCCTCTATAAAGCCATCGTAGTCATCCAGGAGAGCATCACCAGAGTTAACCAATGGGGTGGCCCAGGTCAAGGCATTCCCGGAAAGATGCGAAATAATAAAGCCCACTTTAGCCCTGGGCGTAGAAAAATAATAAGGCTTAAATGTAAAGTGGACCAAACAAGAATCTAGGAATCCACGGAGGCTCTTTGCTGAACCGTCGTACTTGTCAACGACGCCGCCTAGAATTACACTCTCCTTCGTGGCGGAATCACAGGATAACACCAATTGTTTTAACGCAGCGTTTTCCGCCTTTAAGTTTTGCACTTCGGTCGTCAGCTCTTGCATGCCACGCATAAGATCCTGGACGGCCGCTTCCATGTCTGTATCGAGATCGGTCAGGTGGCGTCTCAATCTGTCACAGGTTTCCCCTTTTCTCACTTGTTTTCTCTGTTTTGCGGAGTCCTTTGTCAGGGTTTTCTTCCTAGCAGTTCGGGTCTTGTACAAGCCCGCTTGCCCGTCTTCGGATTCCACGATTCGTTCAGCTTCTTCGTCCGGGATCTATGGAAACTCCAGGAAGCTTGGAATGGAGGCAGCACGCGGAGGCGGTCTGCGCGGAACGCGGAAGAAACAGGATCAAGGAAGGTAGGAGGAAGGTCCGGAAACCAGGAAGCAACACAGTTCAGGAGAACGAACTACGGAGCACATCAGGCCACAGCTATCGGTAGCGATGAGACGCGTTGAACCGCAGGGGAGTGGCTAATTTATAGAACGTGCTGCATAGGACGCAAAGGTTGATAGACCGCGTTCCGTGTATACGGCCATGTTGGGTGTACTACTTCGAGTAACCCCCGATGTGCCAGTAACCAGGAAGACCAGAAGGGGCGTGATTGACGGATCATGACAAGCAGAGAGTGGGGCATTGTAAAGAGAGAAAAGGAGAGGACCAAGTACAGAACCTTGAGGGACACCATAGAGAAGAGGAAGTGAGGAAGAGGTGCGTCTGACCCCAGTTACAGAATAGGACCGCTGCGAAAGATAAGAGTGGAACTACTCAAGGACAAAACCAGTAATACCCACAGAAGAAAGTGAGGAAATAAGAAGAGTGTGATTAACAGTATCAAATGCTGCAGATCGGTCGAGAAGAATAAGAATAGAGCAGAGCTTAAAATGACGAGCAGAGAGAAGAGAGTTAGAGACATATAAAAGAGCAGTCTCAGTAGTATGAAAAGGACAGAATCCAGATTGAAGAGGTGGTAGAAGAGAATTAAGATTGAGGAGACTAGCAACCTGGGCATATGCAGCCTGCTCAATAATTTTAGAGAGAAAGGGAAGTTAAATTGGGTGAAAATTAGCAGGAGTGTAAAGGTCAAGAGAGCATGTTTAAATGTAGCATGGAAACATGAGTTAGAAAGAAGAATTAGTGAGTGAAGTAAGATGAGGAACAAGATGGGGATATACATGTGGAATAAGAGAAGAGGGAAGAGGATCAGAAGGAGACAGCTTTGGATGAGCATGGGTAAGAAGGGTAAAAGTTTCAGAATCGGAAAGAGGAGAGAATGAGGATAAAGAGTATGAAGGTAAACTGGAAGAAGAGGAAGGAGGATGAGTGGGAGAAGAAACAAAAGCAGAACGAAGATTAGAAACGTTTGATGTGAAGTAACTAGCAAAGTCAAACCGAAACGTTCAATTGTTTTGCTGCAAGTAAAGCAGAGTCAAAAGAATAGTGTAAAGATGAAAGAGCAGCAAGATCAAACCGCGATCGAGATTTTTTACAGTGCCGCTCAGCTTTACGCAGACGGTAGCAGAGCGAGATAAGATCAGAATTAAGTCAAGACTTTCCGAGTGGGTGTAAAAGAACAAAGAGGAGAGACAGAATCAAGTACAGACATCAAAGTAGAATGAAAGGTCCAGAGAAGAGCCAGACTCATGGGAGGACATGTATGAGAACAACTGAAAATAATAGGAGTCAGTAAGTAAGATCAACTGAGAGCAGGAAGAATTAGAAGAGGGGATATTAAAGTCACCCAGAAGGACAAAGGTGACAAAGAACGAGGAGGATAGAAGGAGATCAAGATGGTCCAGAAAATCACTGGCTGGGCCGGGGGATGATACACAACAAGAAGCAAGACCGGAAAGGTGCCTGAGAAAGAAGAAAAATGATATCCAAAAGAATTAAAGGTTGGAAGGCAGAAAAAGATGGTAAGAGAGTCCAGGAGGAATCATAAAGAACCCCAGTACCCTGCCGCGTCTGAGAGGGTGAGGACTATGAGAGAATAGGGTGGAAGCAGTATGAATGGAAGCTGGTATAAAAAAAAGGCTTTGTCAGGGGTAATCCAAGTTTCGGTAAGAGAAAGAAAGTGCAAATTGGGATGGAAAAATATGTCAAGAATCGAGTGAGACTTATTGCAGACTGAGCGGGCATTGAGAAGACCGAAGTGAAAAACAGGCAAGGCATCTGTAGAAATTGGAGGGGAACATAGATTGAAATGGTGGCGAGAACGAGCAGAGACTCTGTGAGGAAAGGGACGGTGGGTTATCCAAGATGGAGTAGGGGAAGGCATGAAAATCAGAGTGTAAAAAATAAGTGGGAAAAGGAGCAGGTGGGCGGCAGATAGGCACATGATCAGGCACGAACAGGGGGAAAGAGGGAAAGACAATGTCCTTATAGGGTCGCCCTTTGAATGGGACGCCCAGGGCTAAGGACACCCTAAGCAGACCCTGCAGTTTATAGCGATTGTGCGATCCTGCAAAATGCTGCGAAAACTGCCGTTTTAGAAAAAAAGTTGTGAAAAACAGCAGTTTTTTCAAAAACAATTGCGAAAAGTGCTGATTTTGCAAAAGTGACCGTTTTAAAAAAAAAAAAAAAGACATAAGAGGCAGGTTCTTGAAACTATTTTTGATGCAAGAAATGAAATGTTCACGCACATCTCATCACTTGCGCCCAAAAAAAGAGCAGCCCAATCAACTATGGCATCTGAATGGGCGCATCTTATATGCACCCATTCAAATGGCCTTTTTCAACCCTTTGCGCAAATAAGGTTTTTTTCTGCACATTTAAAAGAGCATTCCAAATTTACAAACAAGATGTGCTTTTAAATGTGCAGAAACTGTAGGCAACCCTATGCACCCGCTTCGAATAGGCACTCAGAGGGTGCCACAGCATGATGGGGTCTTTCCTGACTCGGTCATGCAATTTAAAAAAAAAATGTTTTAAGTGTGACAGCAGAGTAATGAACCTGTTGTCTCACTTGGATTTATGTTCCTAAAATGGGATAGAAATGAATTTTTTGGGTCGCATTTTACAGTGCCATGCCCCATAAATGTCTGTCATGAAGAAATGCGCTGGGGGCCTGTAGAACATTGTCAGGAAAGCGCTTCCAACATAAGCGTATTCAAGGTGGCTGGCCACCACATCATTTGCACTACAGCTCAGCATCATGGAAACGTGCAGGTCACCTTTGAGAATAAAGTGACCTGCTGCTCATTTCCAAAAATGGGTAATCTAAAAATAGCATATCCTCGGCTCTAAAAAAATTGTCACAATAAGAGAGGGACACGAGAGAGGGGGGTGATGGGTGAGATGTCGAGTGATAGGCAAGAAAGCAAATGGAGAGCAGTGGGTCAGAGGGGAAAGCAGTGGGCAAAAGAGCAGAGAGGAAGCAGTGGGTGAGACATCAGGGAGGGAGCGGCGGGTGGGCTAGAAATCAAAGAGGGAGCAGAGTTACAGAAAGTAGAGAGAGTGTGGGCTCAGGAGGAGCAGTGGGCCAAAAAAGCTGAGGAAGTGGTTGGCAGAAAAGAGCCAGTGAGCTGCAGATTGGGAAAAGGGATGAGGGAAGAGTGCGATAGAATGGGAGAAAGGATGCACGATGCAGAAGTAGTGCGAAACAATTAAGGACTGTATACTGTGGGAGTAATTGGGGAGCGCACAGTGTGAGTTGGGGGTATGATTTGGAGTGTGACAGGGACTAGGGAGTGTAAATTGTGACTTGGCAGTGTGACAGAGCTTGTGAGTATGTGTATGACTGAGAGTGAGAGGTTTGGGAATGCAAGTTGTGATGGGTAATTGGTGAGATGTGCAAGGTGTGTTGGTGAGAGGTGTATGGGTGTTTGGGGATTGGAGAACATAGAAGGGGAACCTATCCCCCAGGTTCTTCAATGTTTACATGGGTGCCCTGGCACGTGTGATTGCCACTTTCATCTCTAACTTCCAATGTTATGCGGATGACATGCAACTCTCCTTCAGGCTCCCGTCAGCCACCTCCTCTACCTCGCTTATATCTGACTGTCTGCAATTCAGTCATGGTGTGCTGCAAACGACCTCTGCCTCTATGCCAGTAAGACTGAGATCGTTCGCATTGGGACTCCTGTTTCTGCCTTCCCACTCTCACTCTGGCCGGCCTCGTTAGACCCTGCGCCTGCACCCACCTTTGAGTCAAAAATCCTTGGGGTCATCTTCGACTCCACTCTCTCCTTCTCCATTCACATTTCGGACATCTCTAAAAAGTCCAACTACCAGCTGCACCTCCTCAGAGGTACTCTTCCTTTTCTCACCTGCCCCCAGCTGCTCACTGTCTCCAGAGCTCTTGTTCTCTCAAGGCTGGACTAATACAACAGCCTCTTTCTCAACCTCCCTGCCTCTGCTTTGCGTCCTCTGCAACTCATCCAGAACCGAACTGCAAGACTTATCCTTGGCCTCAAGCCCAGTGATCGCATCTCTCTGGCGCTGAAATCACTCCACTGGCTCCCTGTTGCTGCAAGGATCAAGTTCAAGACCCTCTGCATTGTCCACAAGGCCTTCTGGGTCCTGGGACCTACTTATCTGCAACAAAACCTAACTAAATACCGTCCCTCCCAAGCCCTCTGCTCATCTACCGCCAACCTTCTGTGAGTGAGCTGGTTCTCCAAGCAGGGATTTGGAGGGAGATCTTTATCCTCAGCAGGGGCCTCCCTCTGGAATACCCTCCATGCCGCCTTCTGTCTTAAGCCTGATCTCCTTAAGTTCCGGAAACTCCTTGAGACACATTCCTCTGCCTTCTCTCTCCCTCTACCCTGCTAACCTTTCTCTCGACTCTACCCCTCTATCCCTCCTTTTCCACAGGCTGCCGGGCATACCTCAGAGTCTCACAGGTCCCTGGCACTCTCGCACTTGCCTCCGGGCCTGCACTTGACTCATTGCTTCTGCACTTGGTCAGTGACCCATAAGAAGGGCATCTCTCAGCACTTACCCAGTTTCTGACTGACTGGGCGCACTTAGATCCACCCCCTGAACTTACCCCCCCTCCTGTACCGTCTGTGCACTTGCACAATCTGAATGTACCATACCTTGAAGATCGTCTATCTATCTTCCCTGTCTGTGCTCCTTGCATGGTTATGCCTCAAAGCACTTGGAAAAACTGCAGAATCGTCGTCCGGCCTATTTACTGTTATCTACACTGTTAATTGTATTATAGGCACTTATTTTGCCTGTGCAGACTTGTATCGTTCAGAATTTCAAGGGCTCTGAATGACTGTTCTTCCCCATATTCCCGCCTTGAACGCTTTGAAACACTTGCCTTGCGTATAGGCCCTTTACAAATAAACATTACCATACCATACCAATATTTTCAGAATTACTAGACGGATAACAATCAATACTGTCAATATTAAATAAAGCATGCACATTGAACCAAAAACATAGCCAAAACAAACACTGTTCTGCCAAGCCAGATATATCTGGGACTCATCCTATTAAATTGATACAAAAGGTACAAACAATGACACCCTGGCTCTCTTGTAGCCTTGCCCACTGTCTCTTTCCTGCAGTGTGCCAATCTTACACCCTCTAGTCAATAAAAGATCTGCCGCAAAAATGCTGTAATAAATAAAGGTTTGTGCCGCAAAATTTGCCATTTAATGCTGCAATATCCTGGAGGGTCTGCCTAAGGCCACTTCTTGAAGTAGCAGTCAGGTGATAATCACGTGACCGCTCCTGCACGTCAAGGGGCCACAGAGGCATATTATTAAAATGCATATTTTGGACATTTGCAGTGCAGTTTCTTACTGAAAGCACATCTTTCTAGTTTTTTGTTTGTTAATCATGCACATGTGCTAGCTGAATATTTTCGCAGGAGCAAGACAATTTCTGGCAAGTAAAATCTTTTTTGAATTGCGCTCTTATTTCTTCCTTGAAAATAATTAAAGGAAGGAAATGCATGCATTATTATGAAATGTGAGTCACCAGTCTCCTCGTTTGGACGTCACACTTCTGTCTTGCCTTCCTAAGATGCATTTTTAGTTGCACATGTATGAGTAGCGATGAAAACTTGTTGAGGCTTAAATTCTGAAGTGAACAAATCTAGAAGAAGCAACTTTCAATTTAAATGTTAGCAGACCTAACAAGCCCTTTAATAAAAAAAACTTCTCCAGCATGGGGTCTGGCATGGATTCACATGCTCATGAATATTCCCCGTCGTCAGGCTGGGAATCCTCGGTAAAGAAAAAACCAGTATCAGTTTTGTTTCTGATCTGCCTTTCGTAGTAATAACCAATCACTGGTCTCTGCGTCATACTGACCACAGCCAATGACTGCCCTCTACCTAAGCACCGCCTCTGGCAGCCATCTTCAGATTTTTACCGCACGTTCATGTGTTGGGATCCTCGTGCTATTGCTCTCGAGCGTTAGTGCTATTTTTTCACGTTTTTTCTCAAAAACTTAGTTTTTTTCGGTCAAAAGAGCCTCAAGCTCCACCGACTCTCCATCCGATCAACGGGGACCCGTTTCGGATTCGTCTGCGCCCCTCAAGGGTGAAGATTTCGTCGAGCTACGCTTTTGGAGGACTCCAGAAGTTTCTCAGGCCCGGCATGGCCCAGGAGAAGGGAAGCTCGACGCCCGGAAAGCTGTTCAGGGTCTGCCCTGGATGCCAGCTGCAGAACGTCTTCAAGGAGGACGAACACTCTTTTTGTCTTTACTGCCTACATGAGGACAAGACGCACGTGGAGAAGAACTGTGCATTTAGCGGCAACATGTCGGAGCGGACCATGAAGGACCGCCATCAACGTCTCGCCAACTGGCTAGAAGGGAAGAGCTCGTCCGGCGAGAAGAAGAGGAAGAAATCCGAGCGGTCTTCTAAGACCTTTGAGGACGCCCGGGCGACGGGGGTCCAACATAAGGCCAAGCACCGCGAGTCCGCTGGCACCGGGAGCGCCGAACGGTCGGGCTCTACGGGCGCCAGGCAGGGCGCACCCTCCCCGGCACCATCAACCACGAGCCAACGCTCTGGGTCGGGTAAGAGGAAGGCCGAGCACCCGGCGAAGCTCCTGGAGAGGCCCCGGTCGAGCTCGAAGGCGGAGGGGGAGCGAGGCAGTGTTCCCCCCCTCAAGGATAAGGCGGTGAGCGCACCTAAGGTGGTGAAGGCCTTAATCCATCCGGCCAAGCCCTCTATCGAAACTGTCACGGCGGCCCTGGCTCAGCCTGTGGAGGCTACACCAGTGGTGGCGACCTCGGGGCTCAGAGTCTCCCTGCCACCTCGGAGGGAGTCCTCTTTTGTGCCCATCGATAGGACCCCCGTGAAATCCCCCGTGGGGAAGAAAAAGGGGGGGCAGGGCGTCGTCGTAGATTCGGCCTCAACCTCGGAGGAGGAGCTGGTCGAGGTCTTAAGCCACGGCCTCGGCGTGGAAGAAGACCAGCCCGTCGGGATGGATCCCGACGCAGGTGACGACGAGGGTACCGACGGGGCCCCTGATCGCCCGTCGGATTCCCCTCTGCCAGCGCCGCGAGACAACTCGGCGGCCATTTTGTTGGCCATACAGTCCTTATGCTCTGAGATAAGGACGAGACTACCGTTGCCGACGGAACCCCTCCCGTCGGGGGACCCAGAACCGGGACCTTCTGGTGTTCCCCCTACCAAGAAAAGAAGGATCCACCCTCCACCTCCTTTTCAGCCGTCGCGCCCCTTCCAGCCCTCCTCCCCGTCCACCCGAGGGGATGATACGGGGACTGACACGGCAGCGACGGGTACGGACGACGAGGTATACGACGAGGATGTACCGTCGTCGCCTCCCACCAGGGCTTCTCCGCCCGTCGAGATTGGATCGTTCCACTCAATGATCGCCAGGGCATCCGAGCTTTTCCAACTCTGCCCTGAGGAGAAGAAGAAGGAAGGTTTCCTTTATCAGCGGCGCAAGGCCAAGAGGAAGACGGTCCTCGCGGTGCCTCTATTGAACGACATTTGGGATGAGGGCCTCACCCTCCTCAAGAACCCGTCCACGACGCCAGCTAGAAGAGACCGGTACGAGAAAAAGTACCCCCTGTGCCTCCGGGCGCAGCCTACTCCGAACTCCGTCGTCTCCGCGGCGGCCAGGAAAAAAGCGGGGGGGGGTGCGGCCTCCACATCGACTTCCCCACCGGACGGCGAGGGAAAGAAATTGGACGCTATGGGACGCAGAGTCATCTCGTCTGCAGCGACGACGATTAAAGCTGCCAACGTTTTGGCTATCGTGGCCCGATACGACAGGGAGCTCTGGTACAAACTGGCTCCCCTGCTGGACTTCTTGCCGGACGACAAGAGGGCAGAGGCCCTGGAGATCCTGCAGGAAGGTGAGGTGGCTTCGGACCACGCCATTACCGTTGCGACAGACATCGCCGACACTGGGTTCCGCCAGTTGGGCAACGGCGTTTGCCTTAGGCGGCGTGGATGGCTCAAGGCTATGGACTTCCGTCAAGACGTTCAGACCAGAGTCCTGGACATGCCCTTCGATGGGAACAACCTGTTTGGGAAAACGGTGGACGATTCCCTTCAGGCCATTAAAGCGGACACCGAGACGGCCCGGGCCCTTGGAGTTCTGCAACAACGACGGACGCCCTTTCGGAGCAGCGGAGGCAAGGGCGCCTCCAAAGGTTCCGGTGGCGGTTTCTCCTCCTACCGTCAAGCGGCCCGCTCGTCATCTCAGGAGGCCTACAGAGGACGAGGCAAGCCTGGCGGACCCCGCCGTCGTCGCCAAGGACAAGGCGCTAAAGCCTCGTCGAAGCAGGATTGAACCGGCCGGGGGGTCGGGCCCCCACCGAAGCACCCCGGTGGGAGGCCGGCTGGCGAGCTTCGTCAGCGTGTGGGAGTCCATCTCCACCGACCGTTGGGTGCTGGACGCCTTGGCCCGGGGCCACGCGCTCGAGTTTCAAAGAAAGTGTCCGCGCGTCCCCCCCGTGGCCAGGAAAGAACTTCACGTCCCTCAACTTCTACTGGAGGTGAAGGCGATGCTCAAGAAGGGCGCCATCGAACTCGTCCCAAAGAGGCTTCGGGGCTCCGGAGTCTACTCGAGATACTTCCTCGTGAAGAAGAAGACGGGGGGATGGCGCCCCATCCTGGACCTGCGACGTCTGAACAAGTTCATCAAGGCGCAAAGGTTCCGGATGGTCACCCTCCAGCACGTCCTGGGTCAGCTGGAGGAAGGAGACTTCCTGTCGTCGTTGGATTTGGAGGATGCCTACTTCCATATTCCCATCTTGAAGGGGCACCGAAAATTCCTCAGGTTTGTGGTCCAAGGGCGGCATTACCAGTTCAAAGCCCTCCCCTTCAGTCTACGGTCGGCACCCAGGGTGTTCACCAAGTGCCTCGCACCGGTGGCGGCTCAGCTGCGCCGCGAAGGGATCCACGTCTACCCCTACCTGGACGACTGGCTCATCCGAGCCAAGACAAGGGAGCTCGCCGTGGTTCACACGGCAAGGACCGTCCAACTTCTCACGGACCTGGGATTCTCCGTGAACTACGCCAAATCCCACCTGGTACCCGCGCAAGACACTCTGTTTCTGGGAGCGAGGCTCAACACAGTGTCCCTTCTGGCCTCCCCGTCGGAGGAGAGGACCAGGACCATCCTGGGCAAGGTGCAGCGGATGTTGGTGGCCGACGCGGCCAAGGTGAGGTCCATCAAGTCCCTCCTCGGAATGATGTCTTCCTGCATCTACCTCATTCCCATGTGCAGGCTCCGGATGCGCCTGTTGCAGGAGTTCCTGGACGCGCGCTGGATCCAAACGACGGGCAGCTTCGAGGAAAGGATCACACTTGACGAGAGTTTTCGACGAGCGATCCGGTGGTGGGGCACCCGCGCGCATCTGACGGCGGGCATGGACTTCCAGACCCCAGCCCACCAGGAGACAGTGACCACGGATGCCTCCCTGGAAGGGTGGGGAGCGCACACCGAAAATCTGCACGCAAGGAGCCTTTGGCTCCCGACAGAGAAATCCTTACATATCAACGTCCTGGAGCTCCGTGCAGTGTTTTGGGCCCTCAGGTCCTTCCTTCCGTCCCTCAAGGGCAAGGTGGTGAGGATCTTCACCGACAACACCACCACCATGTTTTACATCAGAAAACAGGGCGGAACCAGGTCCCCAGCACTATCCAAGGAGGCGCAGGACCTGTGGCATTGGGCAGTCGCCCAAGGGATGTTTCTGGTGCCGTTTCATCTGGCAGGGATAAAAAACACCATCGCCGACTCACTCAGCAGGGAGCTGCGCTCGTGCCACGAGTGGGAACTACGGCAGGATCTGGTGGATCGCCTCTTCCGACGGTGGGGCACACCCCAGATCGACCTGTTCGCGCCGGCGACGAACTCCAAGTGCCGGAGGTTCGCCAGCAGGTTTCCCCAGGCGAGGAGCATGGGCGATGCTTTCTCGTTCCCCTGGGAGGGCCTGTTCCTCTACGCGTTCCCTCCTTTGCCACTGCTAATCCGGCTCGTCAACCAGCTCAAGAGGTCACGGTGCAGGATGATCCTCGTCGCACCTGCGTGGCCGAGGCAGATATGGTTCCCGGACCTTCTGGACTTGTCAGCGTCCCCGCCAATCAAGCTGCCGGTGGACGCGGATCTGCTCTCCAGGGAAGGAGGCGCCATCCTCCACCACGACCCGAAATCGCTGAACTTGCAGGCCTGGCTCCTGCAGCGCTAGAGTTTGGAGGATACGACATACCGGCCGACTGCAGAGAGGTTCTTGCAAAGGCCAGGGCGTCCTCGACTCTTAAATGCTACGGACACAAATGGAAGAGGTTCTCTGTCTGGTGCCACGCACAGAAGATTAACCCTCTACGGATTACGGCTCCCCAAGTTCTGCCGTACCTGCTGACGCTGGTCAAAGCTGCACTGGCACACGCGTCCATCAAGATTCATCTTGCTGCGATCTCCCGATACACCAGAACCACGGGACGGACGTCCTTGTGGTCTCATCGTCTGGTGAAAGAGTTCATGAAGGGACTGTTCAGATCGTTCCCGCCGGTGAAGGCTCCGGCCCCGGCGTGGGAGCTCAACGTGGTGCTGACCAAGCTCATGGGACCTCCGTTCGAGCCTCTGCACTCGGCCCCGTTGAAGTTTCTGTCGTGGAAAACAGCGTTTCTTGTGGCCATCACCTCCGCACGACGGGTGGGAGAGATCCAGGCCCTTTCCTGCAAGGCCCCGTACTTGACTTTTCACGACACGAGGGTAGTGCTCAGGACGCACCCCTCCTTCATGCCCAAGGTACCGTCGGACTTCCATCTCAACAAACCCTTGGTGTTGCCTGTATTCTTCCCGTCGCCTTCGTCGCCGGCTGAGAGGACTTTGCACTCGCTGGATGTGGCTAGAGCGCTGAAGTTCTACGTGGACCGCACAAAGTGTTTTCGGAAGACGTCACAACTCTTTGTGAACTTTGGACCTGTCAATCAGGGGAAGGCTCTCTCGAAGGCTTCCATTTCCAGATGGCTCTCCGGCTGTATCATGTACTGTCATCGGTTGGCAAACCGACCGCTGCCCGGCCGTCCGAGAGCCCATTCCACCAGAGCGATCGCAGCTACCACGGCGTTCCTTTCTGGTGTGCCCCTGCTGGACATATGCAGGGCTGCTACGTGGAGGTCGACGCACACCTTCACGAAGTTCTACTGCGTCGATCGGGATTCCAGGGAGGAGTCCAGGGTCGGCCAAGCAGTGCTGCGCAACCTGTTCGCCTGAGGTGAGCCTGGTGAGGAGGTAAGATGCTTAATGTTGAGTTTGATGCAATGATTAATGTTGAGCCTTTGCCACCTCCCGTGGTTGTGCATGTGTGTACTGCTATGTATTCTTTATTCATGAGCATGTGAATCCATGCCAGACCCCATGCTGGAGAAGGAACAAGTTACTTACCTGTAACTGTTGTTCTCCAGCATGGGTCTGGCATGGATTCACATGCGAACCCTCCCGCCTACCCCTCTGCGGCTCTTCACTTGGTCATACTGCCACTTCACGTGCTTCCAAATCTGAAGATGGCTGCCAGAGGCGGTGCTTAGGTAGAGGGCAGTCATTGGCTGTGGTCAGTATGACGCAGAGACCAGTGATTGGTTATTACTACGAAAGACAGATCAGAAACGAAACTGATACTGTTTTTTTCTTTACCGAGGATTCCCAGCCTGACGACGGGGAATATTCATGAGCATGTGAATCCATGCCAGACCCATGCTGGAGAACAACAGTTACAGGTAAGTAACTTGTTCCCTTTGCTACATCAGTGCAGATTTTCCAAATATATTGGGCAACTATGCAGGAGTCTGCAGCCTTTAGCTCTCCAAATGATTTGGACTTCAACGCCCATCAGCCCTAGAAAGCTTGGTCAACGGTGAGGGATCATGGGAATTGTAGTCCAAAACATCTGGAGAGCCGCAGGTTGCAGATTCCTGAACTGTAGGATGGTCATCATTTCCAGCACTTCAACAATGCAGTTTTTCCATAAGTATTGAAGGAAATGTGTTCTGCGTTTGTATTACGCTTGGAAGGGAATTTTGAATTTCACACACTTAGATTTTGGATGTGTGTATTTTTTACAGAAACTCCTTTGAAGCTCTATAACATCAGTCACCTCTTGTGAAATTGTTTTACTCTGTTTTTCGCAGGATCACTACTGGGAGCTTGATGAAAAGCTAGAGATTGCTTTGAAAGTGAACGTGAGCTTCCTAATCGATGTATTTCTTGCACAGAAAGGACTTAATTCTCTGGGTAAGGGCAACTTTTCCACCACTCCTAACGATAAGGAAAGAGGATGCATAGTGTGAGGTATAATCTAATACTAATAAGTATAATAGTTGATGCTCACTTGGATAAATGGCACATTTTCAAAGTCTGCATCATGACTGGATCACAACTGTTTCGAAGTGCATTCACTGATATTGTTTTTTTGTACATTGATATCAGGGGTGTTGCTAGGTCTGGAAAAGATCCGGGGCTACGCTAATGTCGGGACTGTCGGGACTCAGGTTAGCTAGCCTTTTGGTTGTAGCCTCTGAGCTTCTACTCGGGGCTACAACCAAAAGACCCGGGGCTATAGCCCCCCCCTCTAGCAACGCCTCTGATTGATATTCAACAATTCTGCCGTCAGTTTTTTAATTGTATCAATTGGTACCAAACACGATATTTGTAAGACCAGAGTGTGTCCTTTTCATGTATCCATAAATGATACCTGTGATCTGTAGAAGAAAATAAACATTTTGAGCAATAAAACACAGGTAGCCATATCTAAAATTTAAAACCAAATTGGGGCTTTGGGGCCCCTGTGAACGGATAAAAGCCCCCTCCATACCATGCCAAAGTAATCCCTCCTACTTCCTCCCCATTACTTCCCATGCAGCAATAGCTACACACCTTTAGATCGGTGCTGTCAATTCACAGGAAATGTTTGTTTCAATTCCACACATACTTCTCATTACTAAATCACCAAACAGTGATTTGCAGATCTCCCTCTGCCTGCAAGCAGCAGCCCTTCCTGCTTTTCCGGGCATGAAGAGTAAGCCGACCGGATAGACTTGGACCATGAAGCCTATTCGGTGTATCCACAAATAGAACACATTTCAAAAGATAGAGTCAGGCAGGGAGCAGAGAATATGCGAAATCTCTACTTCTTCACAGTAGCCACTCTGACTAGCATGTGTTCTTTCATATAGTGGTTTTATTCATTTTGTGTATACTGATGCATTTTAATAATTACTATTTTATTTTTTATTTAGCAATTGCTGAATCATTCTTGGTATTTTGTGGTATAGGAAGAATTGTTGTTCCAAACTGTTTCTCTATTACTGAATGCTGAATGTCATTGTCATTGTTATTGAATTTAGGAGTTACTTTAGCAACCAGACAGTGAGTTAGCTAATTTTAATTGTTAATGTTTTTTCATGTATGATTGCACTTTGCATTTTTAGTTTAAATAATCCACTTGTATCTTAAATCTGTATCTTGACTTTAGCTGCACCTTGGTGTTTTGGCAGTCCTAGCTTGGGAGCAGCCTTTCTTTTCTGACTTGCAGCAATCACATGGGGGTCTATGGCTCAGCACATATTGTAATTGATACAATCAGGCGGACATGATGTCTGTCCAGAGGGAATGTTAGTTATTGAGCACAGTCCTCTTTGGTATTACACTTTTGGTAGTTTAGAAAGGCCGAAAACAAACCAATAAGTGAGCTGGCTAGGTTTGTAAAATATTTGTTTTAACTTCTTGCATATTTGGCTTTTTAAAAATAATTGCAGTTTTAATGACCAATTTATATCATAATGTTTTGGCTTGGCCTTTGCTGCTTCATGGTGTGGCAGCTCTCTTAGCAAAGCAACAGCCTTTCTTCTCTGAACTGTAATAATCACATCGGGTGTGTCACTAAGCGCAAATAACCCATAGTCTGTACTTGATTTAATGTTAAGATGTGAAATGTAGACACATCAATATCCACCTTTTTTCTGTATTCTTAACAATTCCCTAATGAAGCATCACAGTCTGCACCAAAGTGCTCTATTGTATGGTAAGTGACCGCCATCCAATTTAGTGGTGCCGAGCTGGAGACAGGGGCATTTGACAAGGGCAAGGATCACATAGCACAAAATAGAGCCCAATGGTAAGGGTTCTAATGCTATTAGAGCTTGTGCAGAGTGAAAAAAGGAAACCTTATCTGTTGCTTCCTGTGACAGAGTCCATGTGTCCATGACCTGTGCCTGGTGTGTACACATCACAAAAGAAAGTGTGACATCCTGGCTTTTATAGTCAACGCCTGCATTCCATGCTTGCTGATAAGCTAGCAATCTGAAAAGGGATAAGGACAAAATAAAATAATTAAATGGAGCACTTAAAAGATGCTCTATTAGTGCTCTAATGTTAGAATATAACTCATTGACTATTGAGGCAGAAAGTATTACATTTCTTTCTGTGTGGATCATTCATTCAGTTAGTGTCAGGAACTTCAGAATCATTAATAAGAACGTTTCAAGAAGAACCTTCACAGGAACATAATGTTTTTAAATTTTTTTCATTCTTGTCTTAACTGGATAATACAATTTTTACATGATTTATGAGTCCATTGTCTTGGTATTGAATAAAATACTCGTTTACTAATGATGTCATGACTCCTCTGCGCAGACTATGTTCTTAGTCCTTTTCCTCAAAAGCCATTAGCCACGCTATCCAAGCCCAGGCTTTGACAATATCTTACAACGGCGATCCCCATTTTTGTTGTTTTACCGCTCATCAGCTGGTTCCACCAGTATGTTTCATCGAGAATATAAGTGTATTTGAATAGGTGGCCCATGTGAATTTGTCTGTTAGCGGTTGTGCCTTTACACGACAGGAGTAATCTTTTTGAAGAACCTTAGTCTTACCTCATAGTTGCCCACACTGCAGTGTGGACTCTTTCTTCTCATTAGTGGAGCACTCTCAGCACAAATCGTACTTTCTGAAAAAAAACGGATTCAGTCTTCAAGATCTGCTACCTTCCAATTAGCAGATCATTATGTTTGTTAAATCATAACCACCATACACACTGGGAACAATCTTATAATTCCCCTTTTAGATGCTTTACTGCATAAGTCAAAGGGTATGATATGATAATGATAAGATATGGTATGATGAGTCATTTATAACGCGCCTGTACACAAGTGTTTCAATTCATGCATTTTAAGGATCAGTTTAGTGACAAAGTATATCAGTCCTCTATGAGTGAAGCTTCTTTATTTAGCCACATGTGTGGACATACTGGCCTGGCATATTCCCTCCTGGGAAGGACTGATATTTTGGCTAATTTTAAATGAATGGCTAGAAATGCAAAATAATCAAGTTGTGAATTACTTATTAGATGGTATTTCATACTTTGGCTGTTGGAAAATCCATCTGCCTTCACAGAGTCAGCAAGCAAACCTTTGATAATGCACAGACCGGCTCTTTTTAATAAAGAAACCCTCCTTCGATCTAACAGTTCCTGGAAACATCTGTCTTCTTTCCAATCTCATCTACCTGGCCAAACTCTTGGAACAGGTAGTAACTTCATAGTTACAAATTGTGTAGAAAATAACATCTTGAGGGACACCTTAATAGCAGCCCAAAGTCTTTACTCCCTACTCTTCTTGACCATCTTGGCACACCAATGATAAAGGAAGGGTATACATATTTGTATCATTAGTTTTGCCGGTCACCTTCAACTCTGTAAATCATTCAATTATTGCCCCTAGATTGGCAGACAAAGGTGCCAGAGGACTAGTATTCACTTGGATAAAATGATTTCTGGAAAACTTCCACAAACTTGTCTCCCTCCCGCTGTTTTCATCCATCCCACAGCTAGTCAGGCTGCGGCATGCCACAGGGCTCAGCGAAGTCACTCTTACTGTATAACCTCGATCGGTTTCCACTGGCCATAGTGATTCATTCCTTTATGAAAAGTTATGAAAATGTTTGCACACCCACACAGCCGCCAGGCTCTCTTTTTCTGCTTGTGAATATGCTGATTCGTGGGGGCCAGGGCTCTGCTTGCATATGCTACAATATGCCTGGGGTGCACATCAGGGCCACTAGTGTGTGCCAGAATCGCTCCTAGCCCAACAGGGCTTGCGTCCACAATGATTTCTGTCTGCCAGTCAGGGTCAAAGTAGGCCAGGTGATGGGCTTCTGCCAAGGCTGTTTTGATTGTGTCGAAAGCCTCTTGACATGCCGTTGACCAGGTGAATAGGGTGTCTTTCTGCAGCAGCCATCATAGTGGTTCTGTGATGGACACATAGTAGCGAGCGCAGTAGCCTGCCATCCCCAGGAATTTTTTATTTTTTTAAAATTATTCAGCATAGTTATTATACAAGCTTTTCATAAAATCCTTGTCTTCCCATGTCAAAGGATGAAATCGCATTTTCAATAACTACACCTTATTATGCTTGTCCTCACAGACATAATCCCTTCATCGCCCCCCACAGGTCCACATTATTTCGGTCTACACTCCTCCCAATCGTACAACCCTCTCATTTGTTCCCCATAAACCATCTTTTGGCAAGCGGAGGTCTAACTGTTCTCCCTCTCAACTGTCCATCTGTTCTTGTTTCCGAGGGTTAGGATCCCTTCCTCTATAGTGCCCTTGTTAGGGACAATTCTCATAAATGGCTGATTTCCCTTACCTAATGAGTCCCTCAGCAGCCTTGCTGGATTTCTAGGATTTAATTTTTTAACCTGGTAAGAGTGTGAGCCTTTTTCCCACTCTTACATGTGTTTTCCTGTGTGTGTTTTCACTTTTTGTGTGATCTTGAGCACTGGAGCTTCACCTACGCCATGGCTTCATATTTTTATGTGTGTTACACAGCACCTTCAGTGCAGTGACACAGGGTTGGCTTTGAGACTTCCCATCGGCTTCATTTTCTGGGGCTGACTACTGTCCCCCAGAAAAGGGTAAAGTTGCCATTAACTTTACCTTAGTCACTTTAAACCACAGACCCAGTACACCCCATCTTACATGGAGTATTGGAAAGGGTTAACTCTTAGCCCTTTTTGCCTGTGCCTCTTGGAGCATTGTTTCGCTCTCTCTACATTAAGACTTGGCTGGTGGCAATGGTATCTACCCTAACTTTTCTACCGCAATTATTTTATATAAACGTGGTATTCTTTTAGGCTATTATATTAGCCTCGAACATAAACCCACTTGACCAAATACATTTTATTTTGGCTCCGGCTGGGTTTATTCGCCAATCCTTTTTGTTAAAGCCTTTCTCGTGTTTTTCTCTGCGCGCCAAACCGGGGATGACTCCTTTGTCTGCTTTCTTTTCTCTAGCTTCTGCACAGAAGCCCTCCTTAAGGCGCCTGAAAGTCTAGGTAGGCAGGATGTGAGGGAGTGATCTTCGGACCCCTGCCATGGGTTCCCTTGGTAACCCAAGTCGCACTCCTGTTTGATTGGCTGAGGGGACTGTCCTTGCCAGGACAGCCACCTTGCTGTGTGATTGACAGCCAGGCTGTATGAATGGGGGAAAACTGCATAAAAAGCAGGTCTGTGGGACTGGAAAGGCAGAGTCACCACTGGAACGAAAGAACCAACGAGGAACTGGCAGAAGAGGACCCCTACAACGACTGAACCGCCCGTTGAAGCACTGCTGCAGGTCCGAATGTTCAGAATCCAACGATAGAGAAGATCCTCCAGGAAGCTTCTTCCCTTGAGCTGGTGGGACCAACCAGTTCGCCCAAACTACAAGCCAGGACCCCTCCTCTGGTCGAATTTGCTGTACAGAGCTACAGTGGGCTGGATAGCCAGGAAGGTCAGACCCTGCTTGGGTGTTAGGCAGAAACCTGTGCAGTTCCCTTAGGGACCACTGCAAAAAGTTTAAGACTACAGGTGTTAGCAGTAAACCCAAATGGTAGCAGTCTATACCACCCAGATTTACCTGGTAGCTGTGGCTGAGCAGTCAGACTTCACTCAAGAAGAGTTAGGCAGCATATAGAGTATACACAATAGGGCTAAAAATACAGTAGCACAAGCAAACACTGACCAGAGCTTTGGTATAAAAGTATATAATTATTTATTTAAAAACACACTTGTAAAAATACACTGGCACTAATATGTCAAGCAAGTTCAAACACAGTCACTAGAAATATATACACCTCCCCAATTAATTATTTGACAAGTCTAGGTTAGTACACCACTTATTTAGCAAAACAGAGGTGAGCGCGTAACCATAGATGGCACTCCAATAATTATTTAAAAAGGGAGAGAAAAGGCAGAAATAGGAAAACACACAATACCAACACTTTTAAAGAACCACAGCATGTCAAGAAAGGCAGGGTCTACTGTAGAGCAAAAAGTTCATAGGCCAGGCCCACTCTTGGAGAGAGCAAGGCGGAATGTGCCCTAGATCACACAGTGGAAATGCACTAAAAGTCTTTGCAGGAAAGTCAAAAAGAGGTTGGATCAAGATAGAAAGGTAATGTTAACGGGTCTGAGGTCACCCCAGGATAGAGAGTCAAGGATTTACGGGACACCTTGAACGGTCTGTTGCAAGGGAGACCAGGCGGGACACAGTACCTGAAATGGTGAGAAAGCTCCAGCGGGGGCAGTTGTTCCTGGCAGCGGGTGCAAGTCGGTGCTTCGTCCAGGGGAAGAGAAGATGTCGACTTGGAGGAAAGCTGGAGATCGTTGCTCTGCCGGGGAAGAAACCAGCCGCAGAGTTTCCCGGTTAAAAGGTACTACCCTTTTATTTGCGGTAGTGGTGAAGCGTGGCTATCCGGCCACCGGGGTGCTTGGCACGGGCGATTCGACCACGAGACGATCCAGGAAGGCGAAAAAGGCGAACTGGTTGGTCCCACCAGCTCAAAGGGAAAAAGACTCCTGGAAGAAGATCTTCTCTGTCGTCGGGAAAGTGGTGAGTTTCGTACAGCAGGGCTCCACCGGTGGTGTCGTCGTTGTAGATGGCTCAGCTTCTCCCCTCTTCGGATTCTTTAGGTCCTGTGGCGACTTCTGAAGTTCCAGTCCCCAAAGCCCTGCTTTTATGCAGCAAAACCCCCATTCACCAGCCTAGCTGTCAATCAAACATGCTAAGTGGTGAGCCGGGCGGCTCACCACTGGGCCAATCACACAAGAGTGCGACTTGAGTTGCCAAGGCAACTCAGTCCAGGGTACCTATTCCCCCCTCCCACACATCCTGTAGACCCAGACAGAGTGGTACCACTTTTGGAGGCTTCTGTGCAGAAGCCTGCCAAAAGTGGAACAAAGGGCTCGACTTGGGTTGGAGTTACAGAGGCGAACACAAGCGCTATTTTAAAACTGAGTCCTGGCAGAAAGTCCCAACCGGGGAATAAATACTAAATAAATAACCCAGTGGTATCTTTAACATTGCACCAAAAAAGTGGTGCGTTTAAAATGAATGGGAAAATCCCATAGGAAATATTCCGGTGGAATATTTCGCGTGGTAATCACTGCCACCAGCCAGAAACTCGACAAGGGGGGACTGGACAGTGCCCCCTTGAAAAACAGACCCAGGGGCAATCGAATTACCCCTACAGGTACTTCCACAATATGATGGTTTGTACTGGTTCTGTTCACAATTTAAGACTAGTAAAGTCAATGGTGACTTTACATGCCCTGGGAGACAGTAGTCAGTCCCAGGGTATGGAGTCTATGTTTGGGGGCCACTATGACAGCCCTGTGTTACTGCACTGAGGGTGCTGTGTAACACACTTACCAAAAACACATGAAGCCCTATGGAGTAAAAGACCCCATAGCCCATAAAACACATTACAAAGTCAAAGGACATTCTCAAATCTTGCCTAAGAGTGGGAGAACAAGAGTCTCACTCTTAGCAGGAGAAAAAATTAAACCCCAGAAATCCAGCAAAACTGCTGGGGGACTCGCTAGGTTTGGGAAATTAGCCTTTTCAGAGAATTCTCCCTTACATTGGGTTTTAAGGAGCACACCTTTTATTCGTTGCTTTGCTCTGCTGCTGGTTTCTTCCCTGGGTAGTGCAGGACCCTTCAGTCTTCCTACTTCTTGTCAGTCCGACAGTCACTTCAGGAACTGTGAGCCTGCAGGAACTACCAGGAACGTCCGCCTCAGCTACAGCTCGCTCTCCGTTTTAAGGTACTGTGCAAATCCGATTGTCCGTTTCGTTCAAACGCGGTTAAAGTGTTTGAAATAGTTCTCCAATCCGAGGGCTTGTCCTTCTCTTCTCTTTGAACTAACTTTTGTATCAACCAACCTCGTCCAGAAACTGTGCCCGAACTTTACCCCGAAATACCCTGAACTGTGCGATCTTGAGCAAAAGACTTTTGACCCATTGACTTTGGCCCTACGCCTTTTCTACCTGATTCTGTCTCTGTAGTTCCTCTTGTTCAATTGCCCTGAGTACTTACCTGTTGGTTTGACCTAATTTCTAATAACTTTGTTTTTCCCTCCCTTTTAAATTACTGGAGTGCCATTTTGCTGCCACTTCGTTTTGTGAGCTTCAGTTGTCTGGAATTTAAGGGAAGTGGTGTGGTGTATTAAGAGTGTGATTTTTTTAGACTGCTTATAATAGTGTACTGTTATACAACTGAATAAATGTATATTCTTTTACTTGAAAACCTTGAGTCAGTGTTTGCCTGAATCATAGTAATTGCTGTCCTTTGTGTAACTATTTGATACTGCTCACTTATTCTTGAGATAAGTCTGGCTGCTCCGCTACTGCTACCTCTATAACTGTGTAGTACAGGCTTGTACCAAAGGTGAAATTGTACTGTGACTTGTAGTCTTAATTGTGTGTGGTGTTCCCAAAGGGTACTGCATATAATTCTGCCTAACAGCCCTTTCCTGGTTTTAAAGTAAGCTACTCTAACAGATCTTATGGTCCTTTGCTTCCAGAGATTCCATCTAAGTACAAGCCCAGAGCTCTGGTTGCTGGTCTATTAGAAGCACCATAAAGTGTTTCCCACCAGACTTTGACATTCAGTCTGTGTACTTAGTTCAGTTTCTCAAGTAAAAGTGTAGGTCTCTCCTTTCTACATTTAGTGCAGAATAATATCAAGTGTCGTAGAGATTCCACTTTCCGCTGGCAATATCAGCATTTGTCGTCCTTTCCAAGGCCGTATTTGAATAGTACTTCTTAGTGCAATCTCAGAATCAAGTCTTGATATTTCGGACAAGTGAATTTTCTCAGGTATTCCGGGGTAATGCTTGGTAAACCAGTAAGAAATGTTCTCAGAGTATGGCAGCTTGAATCCGCTCATTTTCTTTCCGTGCCCTCCTAATCTGCCGCCAGCAATGCTTCTTTCACCTTCTTTGGATTGTGACACAGGGTTTCCATTGGTATGCCCAAATTCGCAAGTATATTTAGACACGCGTCCCTCCACTTGTTTAAAGGCCAGAACGACATGCCTTCATCTTTGATCTTAATTATTCTGTATTGTGGCGGGCACTTTGGACAAATTACCTTTCGAAATGTCATTTGGGATCTCCATTGAATTCGGGAGTGTAATGAGTACCGGCCCAGCTCGTGTCTTACCACACCCATTGGTACAGCATTTGGGAGCCTCAGAATTCACTTCCAATATCTACTTTCCAGTTTATCCCAATGTTCTTTCGGGAAGTTCAGACCTGCTTCCCCCGCGTAAAATAAAGCAAGTACAACCTTCTGATTGTAGAATGTGATCAGAGGTAAGGAAAATTTGCCATATTTTCTTCGTATTACTAGGCCTAGGGCTACAAGCTGATTAGTTTTCAGCAGAAGACTTTGCTTCCAATGGGTGTCCCCTCGATCTGAGCTGATCATGATTCCTAAGTATCGAGTCGCGACTGAAGTTGTTGGTTTATCTTCTCTAAGTCTCCAAGTGAAAGATCTTTTTATCTTGGTTCTTGGATTTTTAATCACTAGTATCTCCGATTTCCAGATATTGATTTTTAGCCCATTTTTCACTAAATAGACCTGTAGGGCGTCTAGCTTTCTCTGCAGATGGACTGGTGTAAGGTCCAACAGGACTAAATCGTCCACATATAGCAGGTGCCCTTCAGCGGTTCCATTTATCGTCGGGAAACATGATCTTGACAGTTCCAGCATCTCCTTCATATCTTTTATGAAGAAGTTGTAGAGAATTGCAGCCAAAGGGCATCCTTGTTTCCAGCCTTTGCAATTTTCCATTTACTTAAAGGCTGCCTCTGTGTCGATAAAGGCCATGTACAGGTTTTAATTTGCTTTCAAGTTCTTTCATTTTATGAAGCTGATTAAGAGGAGATTAAATCCACAGTCCACGTTTATTACAAAGCTTGCTTGTCTTTGATCAAAATTTTCTGTGTCGACTATCCTTTCTTTTAATCTTTTAAGGAGAATTCCGGCATAAACTTTACCTAGAACATCTAGGAGGGAAATTGGGCAGTAATTTTCGGGCCTGCTTCTGTCCCCTTTCTTATATATTGGCATAACTACCGCCTTTTTCCATGAGTCCAGAGTTCTTCGTAGTTGATTTATTCTTAGAAACTGCTCTAAACAGAAGTCTGTCCATATTTCTGGGGCTAGTTTATGTGTGGAATTGGACAGCCCATCAGGGCTGGGTGCTCTTTATGAACTAGCTTTAGCAATGATGTTTTTGATCTCCTCTCTTTTCATGGTATTTAACCTTGGTGTATTACTTGGAGATGACACTTCCAACGACTTCTTCGTACAGCTTTTTTGCCCGTATAGTGTTTCAAAGTGTTCAACCCAAACATCATCTTGTATGGGATTTAGTTGACACGCTCCTATGTCACACTCTTTTCAGTTAAGGAGGGTCCAAAGTTGTCTTTTGTTTTTGTTATTCATTGCGTCCAACATTTTTTCACCATCGTTTTGATACACAGTCATTTAATGTGCCTTAACTCAGTTTCTATAGCACTGTTTTAGCTCTTTTTTCATGGCCATCCTTGTAATAAGCAGTGCCTCGTTTAGAGCCTTCTAGTCTTTTAATAGCTGTCTTTTTTGTCTTCTACTTCTTTATCATAAAGATGTTTTCTTTTTAGACCCTAATTTCCTGTGTCTTTGCTTGTATTTCTAAACAGCATCAAGCAGTACTCATACTCCACTTAATTTTCTGGGTTAGTTCTCCATGCTTCCAGGCGCTCAGAAAGTGCTGGTAATGATCTCCCATCTATCTTTAACCAGTTTCCGAGCGTAACTTTTCATTCCCAGAGATTCTTTCTCATTGTTCCAACACATAAGGAAAAGAGCTGTGTACAGGTTAATATCAATGGCCAGTGATCACTAAGTTCGGTGCACATTACTTTTAGTGCGTTCACTTCATGAAAAGTTTTTTCATCTACAAAGAAATAATCCAATGTGGCACTAAGCCTTCCGTAGTACCATGTTTTAGCTCCAGGTTGGTCTCCTTTTATGTGTCCATTTACCATGTACAGATTTCTACACACATTTCTTCCAACCATTTCTGACTCCTACATGATGTATGCCCAAGGCTTCATTCCTTTACATTAGTGTTATTTGGCCTCAGTTTTCCGCATATAATTATTCTGGGATTATCCTTCTCTGACCTTAGGTTATCTAACCATTTTGTAACCAGGTCTAGATAGCGCTTCCCATTCCAATAAAAGTTTAAAATAATCATGGTCGAGGGGGCGCAGGCAGGATGGAAGCTTGAGAACCCAGCTCTCCACAAGCCTCCGTCCATCAGCGAATTTTACATGCCTACCCAGCCCATATGTTGTTAAAATTTGATGCAGAGCAAGAAGAAGGGGTCGAGACCACCGGACCCAAGTTTCATTTGAAAATGTGTCGTTTTACTGGGTAAACGACCGTGCTGCAGCGGCACACCCCCCTATCCAAAAGGGCCTCCGACGTGAAGGAGTGGCGTCGGAAGGGAAAGCTCCAAAAAGCCGATCGCCAAACACACTGAGCCGCATAGCAACTGGAAGCACGGCGACGTGGCCGTGCCTTGAGGGGGATTTCCGCTGGTGTGGCCATCCGGTCTGAAAGCCAGGTGGCTTCTGCAGGCGCGCCCATGCCCCCCTTACAGCTAGAACTGTGTGGCGCTGGCGAGGGCAGGCTTCGGGCACAAGGTGCCTCGCGGAGGGATAGGAGGTCCAACGCCCACGGAGGAAGTGCCCCAAAAATAGATTTGGAGGTTGCGTCTTCACCTTCCCCTAGCCTCCGGGGCTTCGAGGCAGGAGTCCCGCATTGACAGCTGGTAGGAGGTGCCAAGAGGAAGTAGCCCTCTGGCGTATACAAGGAACAACACACAACACGACATTGTGTTTTCGCTTGAACAGTGCAGCATGGATCGTGAGGACGCGGAGGCCTTGTGAGGAATAATCACCTTGGCACGGCTGGAGGTGGGCTTGATCCGGCAAAACATCAGAAGGTGTGGTCAAGAAGCACACAGATTCTGAATAAACCCTCTGGCGCCTCTCTAGCAGTGCTGACCCTTCAGAGCAGCCCTCGGTACACCAGGAGACGGCATAAGGTAAGGAGGGGGAGTGAGCTTGCGGGCCCCTTGAGGTGTAGCGCTTTCAGAAGACTTCTGAAGAACCAAGGGTGCTGACCCCCTCCACACATTCTACTAGCCACCAGCCTCGCTGGTGTTCACCTAGGAGTTGGGTCGCCAATGTTGAGTTGTGTTTGTCAGCAATAAGGTTTTGGTAGGTGGAACCACGCAGAAGCTGCTTAATAGGCATATCTACTGCCTAAACACCTGCTTTTGCCTTGACAGTAAGGGGGCGTCCCCCATATACCCACTTCGGGGGTAAACTGTCAGAACCCCCCATCCAACAAAACTTGGACTTGGCATACTAGATCTGAGACGGGGAGACAACAATGAACACCCTGAGGCAGCATTTTACGCCTTCCAGTGGGGTATTTATCAAACAAGAGTTGAAGATTCAGCCCTGGCACTGTAGGATCCCGTGGACAAAGTGAAGATAATATCATCACAAGAGTATCCCTTTAGTGTGAAAATGGACTCATTCTGAATCGGACAAGACATAAAGATAAAGCATTAGTCAAACCAGGGCAGCCTGAATTATAACTCTGTATGCAGACCGCTAAAGTTGTCACATCAGTGGAAAAGCTACAAAAATACAGGAGAGACTTTATACAAATAGCGGCTCCCGCTCCCAAGAAGTCCCGCCGATAGCAGGAGGAGACCGAGATATGTCCACCAAAGCAGATATTCGCCTCCTCTTTGAAGAAATAAGAGCATTTAGGACGAGCATGACCTTGACGGTTAGCGTTCTACAGGACAGAGTACATAAGATTGAGGATAAAGTAGAGGCCCTGGAAAATTAACAACAGTCAGTGGACATTGCGAAATGAAAAATGAAGGCCGGTTTCAAGAACTGGAAAGGCAAAATCGGGACTTGGAAGCAAAGGTCGACGACCTAGAAAACAGGGAACGCAGAGCGAATGTAAGGATACAAGGCCTCAAGGAATCACCAGGTGAAACACCGGCCTCCCTCGAAAGGAGAGTAAAAAACCTTATCGCGACTATCCTCCCCACTCCGTTAGTACCTGCATTGGAATTTGAAAGAATACACAGAGCAGGAGGCCCACCAGGGGGCCCAAGATCAGTACTGGCAAGGTGCCATCATTATAAGCACAAGATTGAGATCCTCCAGAAAGCGAGGGAATTGGACACCATTGAGTTTGAGGACTCTAGAGTAAAACATTTTCAGGACTTGTCAGCAGCTACCCTGGCAAAGAGAAGAGCATGTCACCCTCTTACAGCTTGGTTACGGGACAAGGGGACTAGGTACCGGTGGAACCATCCGTTTGCGCTGGTCTTTACCTATGACAATGAACAGTACAGAGCCATCACGGGGGAGGAAGCAGAGGGAATTTTAAAAGCCCTGCAGGCAAACCCGGACATAGAGGAAGAGCAGGAAACACCGTAGTCATCACAATCAGACCGAGCACCAACTGGCCCATGGCAACAAAAAAGCAAATCCAAAGGCGGCAAAAAATGTAAGAGGCTGAATACCCCATGATCTGGAAGCAGATGACATGAAAGACATAGTGGAACATTCTGCATCTCTGAAAAACAAAAGCCGGGCTGGGCAATCACATTTGCAGACATTACGCATTCGCTAATTAGCAGCAGTACAGTTGAATAATAGCATAGAAGTTTTGTGGCCCTATGTTTACACTTGGGGCGTCTCCAATGTTATGGAGGGAGTCTATTTTCTCTTTACAAATCTTTTTAATTCTTTCCTATTTTTCAACTTTCGTAGGGGAAAGGGTGGGGTACATATGGCCCTCCTACTCAGGAGAATTAATGGAGTCGGAAACTGCACTTTTAAAGGTCATATAAGCATGGCTGCTGAAAAATGTCATTAATGATCCACGAGTGACTTGCAACGTTGACATTGACGGTGGATAAAACGTTCTGAGTGGGATCATTGAATGCAAAAGGGTTAAACTCACAGCAGAAAAGATCAATGCTGAGGCGGACATTTCACCAAGCCCACCTGGACATTCTGTTTGTCCAGGAAACCAAGTATAAACATTCTGGAGAATTTGATATTAAGGGAAGCAATATAGGAGAGTCAATATGTGCCTCCGGACCAGAAAAGAAGGCAGGAGTGGGTATATTGTATCGCTCCACTTTGGTTCTCCTAATCACACGCATCCGGAGAGACCTGAACGGCGCATTTTTGGTTATCCAGGGCGAGTTGGAATGCACTGTGGTAACATTGTGTTCGGCATATGCTCCAAATGTGCAACAGCTATCTTATTGCAAAAATGTATTGGCGGTCTTGGAGGGTGAAAGAGTGGGCCCTCTCATTTGCGGGGGAGATCTCAACCAAATAACAGCTTCATCCTTAGACTAGCGGTCATTCCGCCTTGGCGCGCGTCACCCCCCCAACCCCTCCCCGCGACAACATACAGCTTCAATCATTACCCTCAGAACACCACATTATAGATGCCTGGCGCGCTATACATCCAACCAAGAAGGCATATACTTTCTACTCACATCCACATCAAACCTATACACGTATTGACTATGTGCTATTAGATTATAGCTTGGAACACCTGATTAAGGAAGCTGATATTGCAATAGTAGGCTGGTCCGATCATGATATGGTAGTGGTCAATCTGAGTCTGGGAGGTCAAAGACCAGTAGGGAACCAATGGACGTGTAATGACACACTGTTCAAAGACAAATTGTTCTGAGAAAGTTTAGATGAAGAAATACAGGATTTGTTCATAAGAAACGAGTCCGACAACATTCCTAGTCGTACGGTCTGGGAAGCAGCAAAGGCAACCATACGGGGTCTTATAATAGCGCAGGGTGCCTCAGTTAAGAGACTAAAATTGTTGGAAGAAACCCGGGTCACAAAATTAATAGATAAAAAAGAACGATCTTTAGTAGACGGACAGGGGTATTCCTCAGAGACAAGGACAGAAATTAAAGCTCTTAGGCAAGAATTGAAAGACATATGGATAAGCAAAGCCCTGGCTAGTCTCAGTTTTGTTAAACAAAAATACTTTGAAAGGGGGGACAAGGCCCACACACTGCTTGCAGCACGACTCAGAAAGGAAAGAACAGAAAGAGCCGTACTTAAGGTTAGGTCATCCTCAAATTTGATCTTAACAAACCCGGCAGAAATCACAACACCGTTTGCTCAATTCTACAAACAACTTTATGCCGCTGATACACCATCATCTCTCGAAAGCTCTGCAGAATTCATGTCAAAAGTAGACTTCCCCCCAGTGGACACGGATAGAGAGCTGCCGAACGGCCCAATTACAGCAGAGGAAGTAGACTGTTCCATTGGCTCCTTGAAAGCAAGCTCAGCACCAGGCGTAGACGGCTTCACCCCAGCTTTTTATAAAAGGTTCAAGGGCGCTCTAACCCCATTTCTTACTATGCTATTCAATGTCATTATGGAGACGGGCATAGCTCCTCCGTCTTTTAAGGAAGCCAGAATAATAATTATCCCCAAAGAAGCCAAAGATAGGCTAGACTGTGGCTCCTATCGGCCGATTTCACTCCTGAATGTCGACACGAAAGTTTTTGCCGGCATTCTGGCCAAGCGGCTGAGCAGGATCTTGCCCCAACTGATCCATAGTGATCAGACAGGATACGTAGTACACCGCCAAGGGGCAGACAATGTCCGTAAAACGTTAGACCTGATGGCCACTTTTCTCTCCTGAGAAATCGAACCTACGTTGGTCTCGATCAACGGCGAAAAGGCATTTGACCGCGTGGAGTGGAGATTTATGTCTGACGTTTTGAGAAAGCGGGCTTAGGCCCCGAGTGGATTCGAGGAGCCAAAGCTTTGTATAACAATACCTGAGCAAAAATTGTGGTGAATGGTTTCACATCACAGGAATTTGAGTTGACCAGAGGGACGAGACAAGACTGCCCTCTCTCCCCTTTAGTGTATATCCGTGTCATGGAGCCACTTGCTCAAAATATTAGGCGAAATCCCAACATTCAAGGCTTCATTAGATATGGAACTGAATATAAGCTTGTGTTGTTTGCAGATGACGTATTGGCGTATATAACCTTCCCAAATCAGTCGATACCAGCACTCCTCCACGAGATAAAAGAATATGGGGCGCAATCTGGATTTAGCATTAATATGCATAAAACAGTCATCCTTCCTCTCTACGAGGTTAGCCCACCTGCCACAGCTACCCCCCAAACATGGGGTTTTCAAATAGCACATGCAAACCTAAAATATCTAGGAGTAGAGATCACTAAAAATCTTCAAAATTAGTTTCAAGCAAATTACAAAATGCTCTGGGCCACAATCCTGAAGGATCAGGGCAACTGGAGCAAATTTAAGTTGTCATGGGCTGGAAAACTGACAGCGATTAAAATGAATGTCCTATCACAACTTCTCTTTCTTTTTCAGTCATTGCCAATCCTCCTCCCACGCACATTTTTTAAAGAGATTAAAAACGCTTTGTTATTGTTTCTCTGGGACAAAAGCAGACCCCGTATTGCGTATAAAACCCTAATTTTACCTAAAGATAAGGGAGGCCGTGCCTATCCAGACATTTCTTCCTATTATGCAGCAGCAGTGCTTCGTGTTTTGGTTGATCACATCAGAGAGTCAAAGAGCAAGCAGTGGGTGGCCCTGGAAAATGGCATTTTCACCCCTGTGACCCTGGGCAAATGGCTCTGGGCACTTGTAAAAACGATACCACGCAGAGCGAGAGAACATCCTGTCTTATCAGCAATCTGGTCCCTATGGAACAAAAAAAACCCTGGCATGAAGGGAGTGACAACGTGGCCATCTCCACTGAGTTGCATTTGGGCCCCTCCAATTAGAGATGCGATAATAGATCCCCTTCGCTTTCAACCTCAATACAAGCAGGGCCTGGTTAGAGTGGGGCAAATGTGGAGGGAGGGCTCCTTTCTGACTAAGGAGGAATTGGAGGAAACACAGGCACTGACCATTGGGCCTCTTCCGTACCTTCAGTTAAAGGGTGTCCTCACAGACCGCAAATGGAAAGACCAGCTACAGCACCCATTGACAGCATTTGAAAATATATTAAATAAACACATAGGTTCCAAGGGAGTCATATCAAGCATGTATAAAGCACTCTTGGAGAGAGGACATCTTCCAGAGCCCAAGGCCAAAGCTAAATGGGACAAAGAACTGGGGTGGGTAGACAATGGGACGCTATAAATAGAGCAGTATGGAAGTCTTCAATAGCAATGCAATATAAAATGCATAACTGTAGAATATTAGTACAGTGGCACCTCACCCCCACCGTATGGCTAAAATGTACTACGGCGTAACCCCCTATTGTTGGCGTGGATGTGCACAAGTTTGTACATACTGGCATCAGTGGTGGGCTTGCTCACAGATTAAGATGTTCTGGAAAAAAATCCTGGGGTGGATTTATGAGATTGAGGGTATCCAAAGAGTCCTCGCTCCTCTTCTGGTCCTTTTTGGAGTGGAGGAAGATGAAGAGAGATACATGCTCCTACCACACATGCCAAGGAATCTCTTATTAGCTGCCCGTGTCTGTGTGACAATTAAGTGGAAAGCATCTTCCCTCCCAACAAAGGCAGAATGGCTTCATAAAGCAAAAGAAATTTATGAAATGGAGAGTCCCACAGCTGTTGTGAAGGAAACTAATACTTATATGAACCAACAATGGCTCCCGTTCCTCCAGTTCTACAGGGAGAATCAGGCCACATAAGGCACGTGTCAGCTTTGAAGCAGCGCTAGTTTCCTGGTCCACGCATAGTATGCAACGAAACGCGCTAGAAAACAAACCTTAGGGGCGGGAGTCTGGTGCTGACCCATCCAGAGGGGGGATTCCCCCTGGTGTTTACACAAAAGATTGATCCCTCATCTCACATCATTACACAATATGTTAATGTTCCCCATCGATGACGCAGCCACATATTTTTGCTATTTGACCGATTCCACCACATTCAGTGTTTAGACTGTTCTTTGGTTTTTATATGAATGGCCGTGGGTAGGAAAGGGGAGGGGGGTGGGAATGGGAAACAGGCTTTCTGTCCTCTTTATTATTCCTCTTCATATTTGCTCTTTTATGACTGTTCTTGCTCGGTCCTCCCTTTACTTTTCTGTCAAAGCTATACGGAGGATGAGGGTTTTACTTCAAAACTTCTTCTTTTACTATCTGTATTTTGAAAATTAGAAAATGTTCTTAATGTGACTGCATTGGTCAACATGTAAAGTTTGTTGTTTGACATTTTCTCGTAGGCCGGTTGGCCGATGTAATTCTTGGTCACAATAAAAATATATAAAATAAAATAAAATAATCATGGTCAGGGGGCCACCAGTGGGTGCACGGACGATAATTGCATCTGTGTGAGCTCTCCTCCACATGGTCCGTGAAGTGGAATGAGCACCCACTCTTGGACCCCCCCCTAGAGCTACGAACCGCACTGCCTATGTGTGAAGGTCCCCTCACCCAGCAGAAGAAAACCCGGCAAGAATCGGGGTCGAAATCACGGAGAACCAACGCTTCCAAGTGCCGGCCCACGGCACTGCGGCCAGCCGAAAGTGAAACCGGGGAGAACACATGTGGGCAACCTGACAAGCCAGGCAGCGCACCGAACACCTAGCACGCCACAGAGTTTGCCAGTGCGAGTCTCCTAGCACTCACCCCCAGGACGACGACATGGGAATGAAAGAGGAGCTAACCACGAACGGAGGAGCGGATACGTAGTATGCGCTGGAGCACCTGCGTAACAAGCTTCTGAGTACCCACGCATACTAAGGCAGAGTGAACGCTGTGATACTGCCAAAGAATCTCTGGACACAACACCCCGAAGCAGCGGGTGTCTGGGAACTCACCCCAACATCCTAAGAGCCACCCCCATGACCAAGAACACACCAAAGTGATGCCGCACAGGCTGACCTTCAACAGGCAACTGACAACTTGAACAGTGAACCCCAGGAGCCTCCCGGAAGGGAAAGGAATCACAAACACCTGCACCGCCAAGCCTAGTCCATGAGCGGAGCACACAAAAAATGCACTGCAGAGGCCTCCCCGCGGTACAAGTAAGTGCTGTGCCGCGCACTGCCCCGCTCCCTCGCTGCCTGAAACGGCTCCACCACAGAGGGAAAGCAGACCCTCTTGAACCGTCCCAACTCCCACATAAAGTCACTAGGAGGATCACACTAAGTTCATCCTACGCGCAAACCCATCTAAAGACCTGTAAGGCCACGCACCCCAGGATACAGGGAGCGCAGACACCAGAGCCTATCTGCCCCACAGAACACTGCACACAAGCATACAGACAGCAAACTTAACCTCACATACCTTACCTGCACACTGTCTGGAGCTCAGCAAAGTCACCCCCTCAATTGCTGTTCTGGAAAAAGGAAAAAGAACCCCATGTGACAAGGCCTAAACGCTGAAGAGAGTGGAGACGCCAGCAGACGCCCCTTACCCAGAACTGGCCAAAGCTGCAACCCGGAACCCTGAACAATAACTGGAGTCCCGCTCCAGTCAACAATTGAAACAGGTGGCATAGACAACACCGAACTCCCCCAACATAACCACTTTTTCCTAATCTCTCGGTGCAGTCCTCAGGACCTAATACAACTCACTGTGCCTCGTGCAAACAAACCAGGACCGGAGAAAGAGGGAACCGTTTAGCACAATAATGCAATCACTCTGAAGACACCCTGAATCCGGCCCAACAGACCCAAAACTCTCCTCCTAAAGGTTCCAACAGACCCAAAGCGCTGAAGCAACCTAGCATACCTCATAAAAATTCGAAAGCAGAGGAAGGAACTCCCCAGAGGGCGACAAAACACCTACACAATCAGGCGCACATGAACGTATGAGACAGACTTGCACCCTTCAAATTTTCACCCCTGAAAACAGGGAGGGACTCTCCTCTCCCCAAGAACATGTCTACCTCGGGAGCAGAAGCTGCAGCCACCAAGGCGGATGTAGCCGATCTCCTAACGGAACTAAAGAGTATGAGAGCAGACATCTCTGGAAAAATAGAAAAAATAACACACAGAATAGACAAAATGGAGGAGAGGCTGGAAGAAGTGGAACGTAATCAGACCTCCCTTTCCGCACTTGAAACTCAAATGGACATCAGGATCGCCGAAATAGAAACAAGAGAAGAGGAAATCCGCATGATGGTTGATGACCTCGAAAACTGTGAGCGACGCAACAACATCTGTGTTTTCGGAGTCCCGGAAAAGGAGGGAGAATCAGAAACAGACCTCAGGAAAACACTCGAGGCACTAATAAAAACACTCTTTGGAGATGACTCCATAGATGAACCGAAACTTGACCACATCCACCGTGCAGGTATAACAGCAGGTGGCACAAGATCGATACTCGCTAGATTGCACAACTACGCAGACAAAGCCAGTGTCCTGGACAAGGTCAAAAGAGGTACCCACATCCCCTTGGATGGAGCAAACATAACTATATACCAGGACATCTTGTCTCTTACTCTAGCGATGAGAAGAAAATGCCAACCGCTAACAAAATTCTTGAAAGACAAAGCAGTAAAATACCGACGGGGATACCCCTTTGCACTAACATTTCAATGGGAGGGCTCCAAAATACATCTGAAAACCGAAAAGGACATTGCAGGATGTACAGCAGACATAGGAGGAGGACAGGAGGGAGGAGCAGCCCGGACGACAGGAAAAACAGAGAGGCAGGATGGAAGATTAAAGGGCTGAGACGGAAATAAAATCCAGGCGCACGGAAATTCAGAAGGAATCCGACACCGAACAATGAAATCCAAAGAGCACAACAGAGAAAAATAATGTTTGTCGCCCGTGGAAGGGGAAAGAGGGTCAGCTTAGAACTGCTCAGGTGATGAAGCCGGGTACAAACGAATTGACAAACAGAGCTAACACGCCTGAAAGAAAGTAAGAATTTGTTATAAACACTATGCACAGCACACACACAGAAGAGGGGGGATGAACTAAGGGAATGCAACATTGGCAGTGAAAATTAACAATGGGGGTAATTCAAAGAGTACTCATTACAAAGAGAAAAGGAAAAGCACACGGACCAATAGGGTTAAGCCTCTCATGGTGGTCCGAAACAGTATCGGACGCCACGAATGGTCAAGGGAAGGGAGGGGGGAGGTAAGGGTAATACAGTGATTCGTATGACAGGCAAGCATAAGGAGATACACAATCAAAACTTGTTGACTCTGAAAGGAAGCACTAGGGACCCAAAAAAGCGAATACGATATGATTAATCATGTCCCAGTTAGCACACATGACATCCAACAGGCCCAGATCCATCAAAACCGGAACTCTGAATGTCAAGGGACTAAATTTCCCCACTAAAAGGTTGTTGGTCTCCAGAGGATTTAAACGCGGCAATCTTGACATACTCCTTTTTTACAAGAGATATGTACGAGGAGACGAGCAAAGGATCCTATACACCAGATCCGGTCTCGAATTGTGGGGATACGGCCCGTTGAGGAAAGCTGGTGTAGGTATCCTTGTCAAGAAGGAACTCAAATTCGATGTTAGGAAAACCTGGTCCGATGTAGGAGGCAGAGCAATAGTCGTGATGGGCAGGCTACACAATACCATCATCACACTAGCCTCTATCTATGCACCGAACACTGGGCAGTCCCACTTCTTGCAACACACAATTCCCAAAATCATGCTGGAAGCGGAAGGAGAAGTGATCCTTGGAGGCGATTTCAACTCTTGGGCTGACCCCACACTCGATAGACAAACCGGCAACCCACTAGCGAATGACCCGCCTGATGCCGGTCGCACGGAAGTGATCAAAATGATGAACTTTTACAGGCTACAAGACGCATGGCGTCTAATACACCCTCCGCAAACAGGGTTCACATTCTACTCGGCCCCACACGCCACATACACAAGGATCGATTACATGTATCTTTCACCCTGGCTTAACAGACGCAATGTCCGCCTCAACGATCGACCCAATCACATGGTCAGACCACGACATGGTCATGGTTACCCTCAACATGATATCGCTTCCCCACAGGAACTCAAAATGGCGATGCAATAAATCGCTCTGGAAAGACCATGCATTCCGCAAACAGCTAACGAAGGAAATCAGTGATTATTTTTAATGTAATAACACAGGAGAAGTGTCCAAAAACACGGTGTTGGAGGCGGGGAAAGCAACGTGGAGAGGCATCCTAAAAGAGAGAGAGAACTCTGATAGTGCAATCTCATTTCTGAGTTTGTTTTCTATTAGACCTTCGAGCGCAATCCAATGACACAGAGAGGAGCAGGAGAATAGCTGAAGCAGCCCAAAAAAGGGAAGAGCTACGCCAGCTTGAGCTAGGACAAGTGGTTTGTAGACTTCAATTCTTAAAGCAAAAACACTACAAAAAAGGGGATAAAGCTGACGCACTATTGGCAGCCATATTCAGGGGGCAACGGGCAGATAGATGGGTAGGATCCATTGAAAACATGAGGAATCCCCGAGCAACAGACTCCGCCAACATCACTGAGACCTTCACCACCTTCCATGAAAACCTTTACACCTCTGAAACCACACACAAAATGAGGATTTAGGCAGATACTTAGCGAAGATCAACATGCGGAAAATCAAGCAAGATATAGCTGACTCACTCGAGTCCATCACTCTGGAAGAAATGGAGGATGCCATCAAAAGGCTCCCGACAGGGAAGGCGCCAGGTGATGACGGCTGTACCGTGGGAATTTATAAAACCTTCCTAGACCCCCTCCTCCCCTTCATGGTCTAACTATTCAATCACATCCTCCAGACCGGTTCAGCTCCTGCATCATTCTCTGACGCACTAATCACATTAATCCCCAAAGAGGGTAAAGAACCTAAACAGTGCGCATCATACCACCCCATCTCTCTCCTCAACATCGATGCCAAAATATACACACAAGTGATCACAGCCAGACTCGAAAAACATATGCCATGTGAAATGTCCCTTTCTACTCTCAATTGACGCGGAAAAAGCATTCGACAGAGTCGATTGGTGCTGTTTGGAGGCAGTTCTCCACAAGGTAGGCCTGGGCCCAACACTCAGAAGAGGAATAAAAGCAATTTACACCTCACCTCGATCATCAGTGATGGTGAACTCATAATATTCACAGTGGTTTGTCTTGGGAAGAGGTACGAGACAAGGAAGCCCCCTTTCGGCAATATTATTCACCCTATCCTTAGAACCCCTAGCCCAGACTCTAAGAGCTGACGCACAAGTGCAGGGACTACGCATCCAAGGTAGAGAGTACAAACTGGCACTATACGCTGATGACATCTTACTCCACATCCAAAACCCCATGACATCGGTGCCCCGAGCCATACAACTCATTGAAAAATACGGAGCACTATCAGGCTTCAAAATCAACCGAGCCAAGTCCATCCTCTTTCCACTAAAAGAACCCACTGCAGACCAACACGCATAATTTGCCTAACTGGGGCTGACGATGGGAGGCCCGACCCTCCGATAGCTAGGGATCAATCTAACTAGAAATATTGAAGATCTATATGAGGCCAATTTCCCACAACTCCTCACCGCGTTCCATGTGGATCTTGCAATCTCATGGATGGGACGGCTCAATGATATCAAAATGGTGAGCCTCCCATGCTTCCTATACTGCTTTCAAGTCCTCCCCGTGAAGGTCCCAGAAGACTTCTTCAGAGAAGTGAAAAAGGCAACTCTGCGCAGGGAAAAAAACAAGAATTGCCTATGAAACTCTCATACTCCCCAAAGAGAAAGGCGGAGTGGGCCTCCCCGACCTACAGCTATACTAGCAAGCCGTCCATCTGAGGGTACTCATTCCCCACCTCAGAGACAAATAAGAACTGCAATGGGTCCAACTCGACAACGACAATCTGACCCTGGTCACACTCTCAGAATGGCTATGGGTCCCCAGGCCAAAACTCACCTGAAAATTGCGAGAACATCCCATCCTGGGTACGTTATGGGAAATATGGAGGGAAGGGAAAGGAATGACAGGTGTTACTACATGGCCTCCCCCCCTAAGCCACCTATGGGCACCAGGAATCAGAGAGGAATTTCCAGAACACCCAAGGTACCAATCCTGGTTCAAAGCTGGTCTAGAGAGAGTTGGCCAGTTGTGGAGAGATGGTAAATTCATTGCATTCTCCGAACTAGAGGAGGCCCTCCAATTGAAGCCAATCCCAGTCTTCCTCTACCAACGCCTCAAAGGCGTGTTAACAAAACGTGAATGGCACACTAAGGTACAGAGGAAACTCACACCCTTTGAAAAAAATCCTCGACACAGTCTCCACTACGAAAGGGCTAATTACTTCCATGTACAGGGCACTGCTCGACAGAGGGCCAAACCCAATTGTAAAACTAAAAAATAGATGGGAGAGAGACTTCCAAAGAGAATTCGACCAACATACGTGGGACTCGATAAACAGAACACCCTCACGAATATCAATTGCAGCCCAATACCAGCTACACGCCATAAAACTACTACATAGATGGCAATATGTTCCCCACAGACTATCCAAAATGTTCCAGGCTAACAGCCCAAAGTGCTGGTGGAGCTGCGGAAGAAACGCTAACTATTGGCACATATGGTGGGACTGCCTTAGGGTCCGTGTCTACTGGGAAGAAGTGTTGGGCTGGATCAAACAGATTGAAGGTATCGACCGGAAAGCAACGCTGCTCCTGGTTCTGTTTGGGCTGGAAGAAGACAAAGAAGAAATAATTAAAACGAAAGAAATAGCAGCCCCTCTGCTAATAGCGGCACGAGCATGCTTAGCCTCAAAATGAAAGTCCCCCAATCTCCCCACAAAAAATAAATGGATTGGAGTAGCCACAAACATATACACGATGGAAAAAATCACAGCCACCCTCCACGAAAGAGCAAACCAACACGAAGAACTTTGGTGCGACTTCGCAGCCCTACACGTTCCCAGTCCGAGAAGGAATTAACGCAACAACTGCTGAATATAATCATAGATAAACCAGACATAACAGCCCACAAATCCAAAAACTTCACAACTGGACAACGGCCTGTCGCAAGCATAACAATGGACATGCAAACACCCAACGAGGATCCCAACATGATGCTGATGCTAGTCACCTGTCTTGGAGGGAGGGGGGGTGGGAAACGGGGTTGTTCAATTAAGTAAAGTGGTACTATCCATGGTTACGTGGACAAGCACTAAAGAACTATCAAGTTGAATCGCTGTAACCCGATGATGATACCAAGAATGTTGTTGATGTGATTTTTGTTCTTATGTTCACTGAAAAACTAATAAAAATTAAATTTCAAAATAAAAAATTATCATGGTCTCTTCTTTTGCTTTTTCATGCGCTTGTTGTTCAATCACAATGATTTGTATAAGGGAATTGGGATTAAAAACCCTCATCACTTTCCCAGCCATGTTGCTTTTGACCAGGGTAAGGAGTCCTGAAGTAGGTCTTCCGCTCTTGCTTTTAAGTCTTTGTTCAGGAAGCCTGTATAACCATCCAGATAGGGGGTCTCCCTTAACCAGGATTCCTGTAAACAAAGAACATCTAGAGTGGCTAATCTTGGATCTATAGATTGAAACAGATGTGAAACCCTCTAACGTTCCAAGATCCTATCTTCATCTCCTTCTGTGGTTCCTGACAGTCAGTCTATTTTTGATCTGGCAAGGCCAGTGTTCTGGCTAACCAATCCCAAGATTCCTCTTTTGTTATTCTGAGTTTCAAGATTTCCAAGTTTGCGGTTGGCAGCGTGGATCTATCCAAGTTTCTATTATTTATTGTGATCTTTAGTGCTCTTGGGCCTAGCAGTTGTTTAGGTGAATATCTGTGAGGTTTAGAGACCTCCTCTACTGACATCTATTGCACAAATTCACTGTTGTGGCCTCTTGGTCTTGACTCTTTTTCTCTCGTCCTCTTCATCTCTTTCGATGCATCCACACTCTCCCTTAAATCAAATCCAAGGGCTCTCATGTCATCTGTAGAGTTTATCAACAGAGATCTTGCAGCCTTGGAGGTCATATGCAGGCACACCCTGTCATGCTCCTCTTCATTTCTTCAATCTTTGTGTCCTTGGGTTCGATGACTCTTAACTGGGGGACATTGTGTAAGAGGGCCATTATGTCTGCCCGGTTCAGTATCAGCCCATCATCAGCCTTTATTACTATCTCCAGGAACACTTTGGGGTATGTTTTCCTCCGATTTTGGTCTTCAATTGACACCCTCCTGCAAGTTTTTGAGCTTGGTGGTCGCTTACTGTTTTTAATCTCTGGCTCATTTTTTCTTAAGATTGCTTAGTAGAGGCTCTTTCTTTTTTAACTAGTTGTGCCCTTTTCTCTTTTAGGGTTCTGAAGCCCACTGCTTCCTTGCTCTTCCGTGGTTCCAACGTTTCCTCCTCCTCTTCATCTGTAGTACAGATGATCACTTCTGAGTCACTGTAGTCTGACTCATTTTCCTCATATGTGGACAGCTGCATTAAAGGATCGGCGTCCCAGTCAGAGACATCATATTGCGTACGTTTGTTAGGGAGAATTGTCATTCTATGGCTAATTTCCCTTACCTAGTGAGTCTCCCAGCAGCTTGCTGGATTTCTGGAGTTTATTTTTCCACTTGGTAAGAGTGTACACCTTTTTCCCACTCTTACCTTTGTTTTGCCATGTGTATTTCATCTGTTTTTGTGATTGTGGACTCTGGAGTACACCACTTCAGTAGCCCCCTTCTTTTATGTGTTACACAGCACCTTCAGTGCAGTGACACAGGGTTGTCTTTTAGACTTCCCACCGACTCCATTTCTGAGGCTGACTACTGTCCCCCAGAAAAGGGTAAAGTTGCCATTAACTTTACTTAGTCATTTAACCACAGATCCAGTACACCCCATCTTACATGGAGTACTGGAAAGGGTTACTCCTTAACCCTTTTTTTATGTGTACCTCCTAGAGCATTGTTTCGCTCTTTTAACATTTAGACTTAGCTGGTGGCAGTGGTATCTACCCTAACCTTTCTAGTGCTATTATACTATATAAACGTGGTATTGTTTTAGGCTATTATATTAGGCTCGAACTTAAACCCGCTTGACCAAATACTTTTTCTTTTGGCTCCGGTCGGGTTTATTCGCCATTTCTTTTTGTTAAAGTCCCTCTTGTGTTTTACTTTGAGAGTCAAACCAGGTTTGCCTTCTTTGTTCACTGTATTTTGGCAGGCTTCTACCAAGAAGCCCTCTTCTAGGCGCCTGGATGTCTAGGTGGGCTGAATGTGAGGGAGGGGTGTAGTCACCCCCTGCACAGGGTGTCCTAGGAAACCCAAGTCGCACTTTGCCATGATTGGCTGAGGTGGTTGTCTGGGCCGGACAACCCCCCTGCTGCGTGATTGACAGCCAGGTTGTGTGAATGGGGGATTTTCGCATAAAAGGCAGGTCTCTTGGGCTAGAAGTCAGGGTCGCCACTGGAACTACAAGGAACCGAAGAGAAGCGGAGAAGAAGTCAACTGCTGCAACTATCCCATCCAGGTGAAGCCCTGCTGCAGTCCTGAGCTAGCTACCCTTCGACGACCAGAGAAGATCCAGTCTGGAGTCTTCTTCCCTTGAGCTTGGTGGGGATAACCAGCTCGTCTTCTACGGTCAGAGGATCCTCTTTGTAGTCGAAATCGCTGCACACGGCTGTAGTGGTCCGGATAGCCATCTGAAGAGCCTCTCCTGTTTTTAAGGAGCGCACCTTTTATTCACTGTCGCTGCTGCCGGCTTCATCCCTGTGTGGTGCAGACCCCGCCAGACGTCCTCCTTCGTATCGAAGCTCCAGGAACCGTGGGTCTGCAGGAAACTACCTTGTACAACTGCCGTGGCACCAGCTTCTTCATTGAAAAAGGTACTGTGTTCTGCTCGAGGAATTTGGGTGAATCCCTTTTCTTCACCTCCAAGGCTTGCCCTTGTCTTCCCTCCTTCTTATAACTTTTGCTTCCTCTGTTGACAATATCTAAGTACTCCTGGCTAGATTGAATTGTGAACTATCTGACTGTGTGATCCTCGACAACAGGAACCCGGTTCCACTTGACACTGGCTCCGGCCTATTGACTTTTGAATTTCTGTCTAAGAGTGTTCCCTGGTTCTGTCTGCCTTGACAAAAGTATTGCCTATGATTTTTGCCCCCAACTCTCTCTGGGTATCTCGGGTGCTAAGTGTGTTTTTGCCCCGGTAACATTTCTTGCCGCGGATACGCATTTCTTTGGTACGACCGAACTGTCATTACTGTCAAAAAGTGATTGCAAGTGTATTCCCGGTAACGTCTTTTGTTTCACAACACCGGCCCGCTAAAACACAGGGTACTTACCTTGAAGTATACCGTACAAAGTGAATTGGTTAGTTGTAGTATATTTTACGTGTGGTTTTTGAATTAATAGAAGTATCGTGTTTATAACAAATGGTTTAAAAATAAATGTACTTATATTTTTTACCTGAAACCTTGAGTCAGTGTTTGCTTGAGTCACAGTAATTCTGGTCCCTTTGTGTAATCTCTGCTACTGCTCATATACTCTTGAGATAAGCCTGGCTGCTCCGCTACTGCTACCACTTTAACATAGTAGTACAGGCTTGTACCAAAGGTAAAAGTTGTATTGCCACCTGTAGTCTTAATTGTGTGTAGTGGTCCCTAAGGGCACTGCACAGGATTCTGCCTAACAACATTTAGACCCGCTTCTGATGTTTTTTACTTTTGCCTCGTTTATTGCAGGGATTTTAGTGCTGTCCCCTCCATGTGTCAGTTGCAACACTGCAGAACTGATAGTCCTCTGTGACTGTTCTCGTATAATTAGTACTAGTTTTGGGACTAGTTTCTGGCCGTCCTTTCTTTTTCTGAGTTTTTTGGGGGATTTGTTGCTGATCTCGCTTTTGTCTCTGTCTCGAATCCTCTGGCGTTCGTGCACCTTGACCTTCAGTTGTAAAGATGGGAAACTGGGTCGCACTCCCAGTTTTGGGCTGCCTTATGGGTTTTTGAAGGCATGAATCAGATATTTTCATCGTTTTAGGAGTAGCTTCTTTAAGGGTTACAGTTTCTGCAGAGGTTGATGCTCCCTCTTTGCATTTCCTGTAGCATCCATTCGAGACTTGAACTCCATCCTTATTTTTCCCAATATCAGTGGGGCAAATTACCTTTCAGTTATTACATGGGAGTTGCTGGATGGGACCACACCCTACTGACTTCGGGTTGACGCTGTCTAATCTTCCTTCTCTGGTATTCGCCAGCTTCTCTATGTCTAGATTTGCTGATATTGGAGCACAACTTTTGTTTTGATTCACTTCTTGGGGTTTCATCAAACGTATGGTGTCTTTAAAACATTATCCTCCCGAGCGTCTTCTATCAGATCGATCAGCATTTTAAGAATGACACCCTCTGCTTCCTTTTCTCTCAATCTTTTTTCTCTTGCGGCCTCCATGTGAGATGCAATAAAGATTAACTTGGATTGCATCAAGGCTATGAGTGTGGATTGGTCTCTATAATTTTCATTCAGTGCTTCATATAATTTGAGGAAGGGTGAGAGGGTAATTGACACCATTGACCCCAGAGCACCCTGCAATTTGGCACATTGTTCTTCTAAATTGTGATTATAATCTGGGCGTTGGTCCTTTGGCAGTGCACACCTCCCATCCAACTTGCTACAAAGAGGTGACCCTTTTCTCGTATTCCTGCTGGCTTTGGAGTCACTTTCACTCTCTATATCGGATTCATCTTCTGAGGCCCTATCCCAATCCCCCCTTTTCCTTGTGGGGTAAGGATGCTTCCTTTTTTACCTAAACCGCCCTTCTTTAGGCCTTGGAACGAAGTGGGGCTCCTCCAGCTGTCTTTCTTTGCAGTCGCTGCATCTTTTTAGCTTTTTCTTAGGTGCTCTTCCACAGGGAACCGAGTCATTGTCCACTTGTCCAATCGATCTTTTCTCTCCTCGGGAAGGGCACCAGCCATCCCCGCACTCTACTAGTATTGTGGCAGCCGGCATCCTCCCTAATTGGGCTGGCGCTGGAGTTATTGTGTTGTTGTTTTCCCCGCTATCTACCTTCCTCTTTTTCAGGATATCTGCTTGTACTCTCTCCCTTGGTAATGTTTCCTCTGTTGTATTTTTATTTTGTAAGTCTATGTATCCTCCTGCCATGCCTCCTCACATAAAGCATGCAGCTCCTGCACTTTATCCAGACTCTGTTGCTTTTCCGCTAATGGTGCAGCTTTTTCCGGGTTTTTTTCTAACAACTCCAATGACTATTTGTCATTAACCATTTTGGAAGGATGTTGTTCCCAAGGTTGCCTTTTCTGGTTGAAACTGCACAGTAATTCTGCACCAGAAATGTCAGGCAAAGCGCATTCATGGTGCTTTTCCAGTCCATCCTCCTCCCTATTCACCCTCAAGTCTGCAGACTCTCCATTTGAATGCGTTATAGGCGTTTATTTTCCCTAAAATGCCATTTCAACATTTTCCCTTCTACCATCGATCTACTACAGCATTTTGTAATTGGCCTGACCGTTCTTTTTGCAGGGCTTGGTCTCGGCCGTACATTCTTTACTTTCTCATGCATTTTCGATGGTAGTCTTTTTTTCTCTTATATCCTACTGAGCCCAAGTCCTCTCCCCTGCTCTTAATTTACCGATCGGGGTTGCGGGTTCACTAGGGCTCGTGTTCACCCCTTTACCCTCCTTGGTTGCACCATCTGGTATTCGTAACATCCCCTAGTGTGGGAGGTAACTCAGTTTGGTTTAGTATAGTGTCCTTTTTTTCACAAAGAAGTCCTGTGAATAGGCTGGGGCTGCGTAATCCAGTTCCTGCGGTAGCTTGCTCGGGATCAGGCTATTCCGAGCGGCACTATCTTCCTGTAGATGCACATCGTTGTTTTCGCCAGTCTTATCCCAAACCGCATCGAAGAACCGCTCTACTTGGGCCAGGTGACGGCCGTCGCTAGTGACGGCAGCGGGGGATATCCAACCGGACTGTTTTCCTTCTCGTGTGTGGGACGGGGATCTTTGGGGTTGGGGTTGGGGTAGGTTGATAACCATACCTTTATTTACAGCTGGCAGCTCCGGATGAGATACTTGTCTGCTTTCGGGGTCGATACTTTCTTCGCCCAACGTGCCTTCCCTCTGGGCAGTACGAGCTTGGCTCCTTGTCCAATGCATTACTTTAGGGTCTGTTACTGCGCGGGGCTCCATGCCCCTCAATGCACCCTCCGCAAACACTCAGCCAACACTCTGTGACGCTCTGCGTCGGGAGTGGAGTGTTTGTGGAAAATGCCCCTCCTACTGTCACTGCTCCTGCAGTGTCTCACTTCCGTATCTCTTTGATGCAACAAGTCCAGATTATCCAACCAGGAAACTCAACAAGAGTCAGCACAGGGACAGCAGGGCAGCAAATCTCGCAAACCACGACCACAGCAGCCAACACTCAGCCAACACTCTGTCCAGGAATTATCTAATGTTCTCTGAGGTTTGAAATGGTGCTGACCTTGTCTGGGTCTGGTGTTATTCCATCTGCGGAAAAGATGTGCCCAAAGAATTTGAACTTCATCTTACTGAAACAGCATTTATCTATGTTGAGAGTAAGTCTTCTTGGACAGCCGTGCATGTCGCCAATAGTGCGGTGTCATGATGCTCTTGAGACTTGCCAAAGACAAGGATATCATCAATATAGTTCAAAACTCCCCTCGCTGGTCTGATGATTTGTCTGATCGCCTCCTGAAAAATGTCAGCAGCCGAAGAGATTCCAAAGTTGAGGCGTCTATATCGAAACAGGCCATCGTGGGTGGCAAGGGTGGTAATGCCTCTCGACTCGGGGTTGTATTTCTAACTGGTGGTTCCCCTGATTGAGGTCCAAACGTTACAGCCTTGTTGAGCTGGACAATCAAGCCTCTCGACTCGGGTGTAGTGCTAACTGGTGGTACCCCTGATTGAGGTCCAAACGTTACAGCCTTGTTGAGCTGGACAATCAAGTCTTCTATTCGGGGTCCTGGCTGCTGTTCCCTTTGGATGGCGGTGTTGGCCATCCTCATGTCCATGCAGAGTCTCAAACGTCCACCTTCTTTGGGCATGACCACCAGTTGTGAAACCCAGGGTGTCGGGCTTGTTGCCGGTTCAATAATGCTATTGTCCAGCAACTGGTTGAGTTCTTTGGAGACTGCACCTTGCAAGTGGAAGCCTACGCTCGTAGGGTGTTGGGACACGGCCCGGACCCTGCTGTCAATGTGCAGTTTGATGGGAGGTCCTCGCAGTTTTCCCAGTCCTTTGCAGAGGAGCAGGAATTTTGTTAGGATTGGCTCTTTCGTGATGAGAGGCTCAGACATGGGGTTGCCTTCTATCATGCATATTCTCTTTCTTGTCGCCTGATGTTGCAAACAACTGGATGACATCACCATCCTGGAAGTGAATGTTGATAAGCCCTTGGCAGGATGTGGTATAGTAACTCAGCAGGCCATCGGCCTTTCGTTGGGCTCTGGATTACGTGAATGACCATGACTATTGTGCATCCATTGCATATGAGTTGGCGCTTGAAGTGTCCAATGGAGTGGAGGGGGAAATCCTGAAAAATCCTTGAGCTAGTTTTGGCTGGCATCGATCGTTCGAGGATTTGTAGGAACTCTTGTTACCCCATAATGTTGATGGTGGTGCCAGAGCCAACCAGGAAACAGAATTGCCTATCGCCGATGTTGATGGCTATCCTGGGCGCTTCTCTTGTTTTCTTGTCATCTAGAAAGAGATTGATGTACTCATCTTGGAACTATTGATCGTAGTCGTCTCCTCCGTATGGGCGTTCAACTTGTTGTTTTACATCGTGACCATGATACAATTGTGGGGGTCTGTCATATTCTTCCTCGAGGAGTGGGCCCTGGTCGTAGGGTTCATAGTCTTGAGAGTACTCTTCGTGGTGTTGTCCTTCTATGGCTCTTACGTACCGCCTTGGTCCCTGTTGGTAGAATCTCATCTGGTATGATGGATTTTGAGGAGTTTGACTGAATATTCTGCTTTGTGGTAGTGGAGACATTCGTGGAGTGGGAAATGCCCTGCATTCCCTGCAAACAGACTGGAAGTGTCCTCCTCTGCCGCAGTTGCCGCATTTTTGCGGAAGCGCGGGGCATGTCCCTGAGTGCAGGAACGCCATTCTGCAGTGCTAGCACTGTCTCTGTGGTCTGTGGCCTGTTTGGTTGCCCCCTCTGTATGGTGTGGCTCCCCTGTAACAAGGACATCTGTTTCCGGGTTGAACTGCCGCAATGAGCTCACTTTTGTCGTGTGGTGTTGGGGCAACCTGTCATTGACGCCGCTTGTGTATCCACTCTTTCGAACATTCTTGCCAATTCACTTTGTCTATTGAGAGTGTTTTTTTTAGTAGTTGTTTCTTCAGGGTTTGGGATAGGCAACCTTCTATCACTCGCAGTCTTCATCCATTGAGAAGGCGTGGAACTGGTAGTGTGCGCCTTTGACTCTCAGGCGGGTGATGAATTCATCAACTGATTCTTCCCCTCTTTGTGAGCACTGATTGAACATGTAGTGCTCGTAGTCGCGATTGGGTTAAATCACCAGTTTCCTGTTTAGAGCCGCTATTAGCGAGGTGCAGTCTGGTTGTTCTTCTTGAGGGACTGTCCTGACAAGCGTCTTCATTTCGCTGCCAACGATATTAATAAACATGCTTTGTAGATTCAGTGATTTTTCTTCGCCTGCTGTCTTTATAAAGTTGTTAAAGTTGTGGGGTCATGGAGAACGGGGGCGGCATGGGCCATGTTGTGGATGTAGACCTGGTGGGGGGGTGGGGGTGAGTGGCTTCATCAGGTCACTCATTGTGGCAGTTGAGGTACTTGCTATCTTGCTGGGGTGAGCCTTTCAGTAGTGGCAGGGCAGTCAGTGTGTGAGGTGCTGTGTGGGCGTGTCACTGGTGAGCTTTGGGCACCCTGGGAGGCGCTTGGCCCATGCGGTGTGCCTCTCTTCACTACGAATTGTGCTGTTCTGTGTGTCTAGTGTGGGTACAGCATGCATGCAGGGGGTGGCCCCTGGCTGTATTGGACTTTGTTCCACAGAGGTGCATATTCTGTTGGTGGAGGATCGTCTTTGCGGTGGCAGAATCGCGGTGGCAGGATCGCCTGTGGTGAGCGAAGGAGGAGGCACTGCCTTCGTTGTGAGCCGGAGCAGCCTGTATGAGGAGGAGGCACTGCTTGGTTTGCAGGCCGGAGTGGCCTGTACCGGGAGGGTGCGGGGCGTGATTAGCGTGGTGTTTTTCCGCTGGCTGTCTTTCTGTTTTTATTATATTTTATTACCTTGTCTCTTTAATTTCTTTCTCTTTTTTCTCTGGAGGCGCATGATGTTGGCGGAGGCACGGGAGGAGTAAATGGTGCGTGGTATTGGCGGGATCGCTGGTGGTGGAAGGAGAAGGAGGCACCCACCTGAGGGCTTTGCATGTGTGGACGTGCTCTAGCAGGTGTGGAGAAGAACGACCGCTGGCGGATTGCCACGCAGTGAAACGCTGCAACTGTGTGTTTCACACACAGCAGGGAGCATCTGGAACGTTCCCCCGACAGGACCCGGGATTGGGTGTCGCGACGTGCCGCGGGATATGTTAGGGAGAATTCTCTGTTTAGGCTGAATTTCCTAACCTAGTGAGTCCCCCAGCAGCTTTGCTGGATTTCTGGAGTTTGTTTTTTTCCTCCTGCCAAGAGTGAGACTCTTTTTCTCCCACTCTTGGACATGATTTATGGTATTCCTTTGACTAGTAATGTGTTTTATGGGCTATGGGGTCCTTTACGCCAAAGGGTCTCATGTGTTTTTCCTATGTGTGTTACACAGCACCCTCCGTGCAGTAACACAGGGGTGTCATAGTGACACCCCACCATAGACTCCATACCCTGGGACTGACTACTGTCTCCCCGGGCCTGTAAAGTCACCATTGGCGTTACTAGTCCCAAATTATTAACAGAAACCAGCACAAACCATCATATTGTGGACGTACTGGTCGGGGTAATTCGATTGCCCCGGGGTCTGTTAGTCGAGGGGGCACGTCTCCATCCCCCCTGATCGAGTTTTGGCTGGTGGCAGTGGAAACTACTTTTTATATTCGACCGCAAATATTTTCCTATGGGATTTTCCCATTGATTGAGGCTACCAACTTTAATTATTTAATTCTCATAGCCTCGAACATACCGCCGGTTTATTTAATTAATATTAATTCTCTGCTTGTTTTTTTTTGCCAAGACTCGATTCTAAAATGGCATTTGTGTTCTCTTCTGTGACTCCATTCCAAGTCGAGCCCTTTGTTCCACTTTTTGGCGGGCTTCTCCACAGAAGCCTTCAAAAGTGGTGCCACTCTGTCTGGGTACCACAGGGGGTGTGGGAGGGGGTTTAGGCACCCTGGACTGAGTTACCTTGGTAACTCAAGTCGCACTCTTGTGTGATTGGCCCAAGTGGTGAGCCGGCCGGCTCACCACTTAGCATGTTTGATTGACAGCTAGGCTGAGTAAATGGGGGTTTTCTGCATAAAAGCAGGGCTTTGGGGACTGGAACTTCAGAAGTCGCCACAGGACCTGAGAATCCGACGAGGGAGAAGCTGAGCCGACCTACCACGACGACACCACCGGCGGAGCCCTGCGGAACCGACTCATCACTTCCCGACGACAGAGAAGATCTCCCGGCATGAGAGGCTTCTTCTCCTGACTGGTGGGCACAACCAGTTTACCTTTCCTTCTTCACACCCCAGCCCGGTTGGTGGTTGAACTGCCCGTGCCAAGCACCTCGGCGGCCGGATAGCCACTCGCCACTGAACCGCGAATCACCGGACCGCTCCTTGTACCTGAGAAACTCTGCGGCTGGTTTCTTCCCTGGCAGGGCAACAGACTCATGTCTTCCTCCACGACGAGATCCTCTCTTCCCCCGGATGAAGCACCGACTTGCATCCGCTGCCAGGCACAACTGCCCCCGCTGGAGCGTTCTCACCACTTTAAGGTACCGTGTCCGCCATGCCTCCCTTTGTAAAGATTGCTACAAGGTAATAATTACCCCTTAACCTTCTGGACTGGGCTGGCCGCCTTGACCCTCTAACTGGTCCCTTTTGTTGGTCCAACTCCTTTTTTTGAACCTTTACAATACTTTCGTGCACTGCAACCATGTGACCTTGGACACATTTCGTTTGGATCCTCTGAAACTGGGTCCGGCCTCTTGAACTCTAACTTCATGGTTTTACTTTGCCTTTCTCTCTTGTCATGTTCTAGTAAAAGTGTCGGGATCTGTTTCAACTTGTTCTCTGCTATTCTCTCCCTTTTTAAAACAAACTATTAGAGTGCCAACTACGTTAAGCGCTCACCGCTGTCTGAAAATAAGTGGAGCTTTACTGAAGACTTGTCTAATATTCTTTTAAGGGAGTGTATATCTCTTAGTGAACGTGTTTTTGAATTGCTTACTATTAGTGCCTGTGTGTTTTTCTAGATGTGGTTTTAAATAAATAATTATATCTCTTTTACACCAAGCCCTGGTCAGTGTTTACTTGGTCTACTGTGTTCTCTTGACCAATTGTGAATACTCTGTATACTGCCTAACTCTTCTTGAGGGAAGTCTGACTGCTCAGCCACAGCTACCAAGTGAAGCTGTGTGGTACAGACTGCTACCAAGTGGGTTTACTGCCAAATACCTGTAGTCCTAAATCTTTTGCAGTGGTCCCAGAGGGAACTGCACAGGTTTCTGCCTAACAGGATAGCCGACACACGGGGAGGAAGGTGCGCGGACAGCGCACCGGAGCAGGATGCAGGACTTTGCAGCTGTCGTGGTGGGATCACCCACTGGCTTGGAGGGAGGACTCCGGTTCACGGGTACTGCCGCGTCGTCATTTGTTAGGCCGGATGGCCTAATGAAAGGAGGACACGACACCGGAGTGGACCGTAATGTCTGCTTTATTCAATTTACAAACACAGACTAACTTTCTCCCTTTCCGATCCTCCCACATCCCACGTCATCCTCCCATGTGGTCTCCCTCTGCTTGCCTCTTAAGGGGGCAGCATCTGGTAACATCGATATGGACTCCCGTTTCAATGAGGAACTCCGTTCCCAACCCATTCATCAACTCTGTTATAACACTGTCAATCCTGTTGAGAGAAATAGGAAGAATCTCTGAATATCTGTTATTGGGATACTGTGGGTACTGAGATGAGGGTAACCCCTGGAGTTATAATGTATACAACTCCAAAACAAAAGAAGGCCTTTCCTGCGAGACCGAGAAAACCCAGCAGAAAAATAAAAGTGGGAAGAGAGATCGAATATCACAGAGAGGACCAGGAGTTTCAAACCGGCTGCTGGAAGAGAAACACTGGTACACACGGCAAACACTGTCTTCCAGGCAGAGAGGGAGTTACTGAAGAGAAGAGTCCAAGGTGCCCTGTTCAAGAGGCAGGCAGGCAGAGACCTGCAAATGTGATACTAGTCCCAGGAGCGACATGCAAGGATGGAGCGGTGGCACAGCGGTAGAAAGAGAATCTCAGGCAAATCTGATACCGCCCACCAGGAGTCTCGCTGGAGAAGGAAGAAGAAGCGAGAACCCGAACTCCTGGCAATGGGGAAAGTAACCCAGAAAGATGGCGCCGACCTGGTGACACAGCCCCATTGAGAAGGAGGTAAAGGGGAGACTTGGAGACCCAGGGAGAGAGGTGTTCATAAAATCACGCAAAGAGATATAAACGCATATGAGACATATGAATATAATGATTGTGAAGATCTTCATAGTCTTGGTGAAAGGGATGGAAGTAACAAAGGGCAAGAGTATAATTATTTAGTCAAGAAGAACAAATATAACGATTCATCCACCCATCATGCTAGTCCCAGTGAGAGAACCAATACTCAAGAGAATCAGTATTGTGAGCATCATACTCACCTCAGTGAGAAGACCAGTAATCAAGAGAATCTCAATAAGAGGACCAGTAATCAAGAGAATCTTTACTGTGGGCCCCATACTTGTCCTAGTGAGAAGACCAACAAACAAGCGAGCAAGAAACATCACTGGTGTCATCATACTTGTCCCAGTAAGAACATTGACAAGCAAGGGAGTGAAAATCACCTTTGTATTCATCATACTCGCAGTGAGAAAGCCAATCATCAAGAGAGCAAAAACCAAGTGTGGGTTTACCATCGCTGCCCTAGTGGGAAAGTGAGTGACCAAAAGAGTGAGAGTCAATTAGAAAAATAAAGACTTGTATCTATGTCTAAAAAGGAGCAAGAGAATCAAAGACAAAGACGAGGAACTTTGATAAAAAAAGGGATCTTTCAACATCATGGGACGGGGAAGCCAGAAGATTGGTAAAATACCCTTCATAAACTGAACAACCTTGATGCGAAAGACAGCAAAGAACTCTCTGAGGATTCTGTACTAAAAGGAACTGAGCTGAGAAGGATGCTCCAGGAGAAGAGTCATTCTACTGGACTTCACTTAGGTTTCCACAGCAGACAGCTGCCAAAATATTCTATCACTTTGAGGAATCTTTGCTCTTGCACCCAAAACCAGAAACGAGGGAAGGAGATTAAGACACAATTGCTTAAAGACTCTGCCTAGATTGGGGGATGGATATAAAACGATATATATATTTTTGTGGTTTGTGTACCACCAGTTTTTAATACAGATGTTCCTGATAGGTCTTTAAATTTGAAACATATTCAATGTTCATCCTCGAGCCCCATATCTCAACTTGTTTTTTAATTTGCAGTATTAATATTGGTGCAGACAAAGTCCAAACTGATGTCCAATCTATTTCTTTCTGAAAGCACAGACATGTCTTAACAAAATCACTAAGAATAAGTTAATCAGCATTAATAAGCGCTAATCTCAATGTATAAAAGAGCATGTCTTTAGCGGCCATGCACATTTTAATAAATAAAATGTTTTGTCTTAGTTGGACCGAGGCCGCTAGTGACAGTAGTCCTAGTTCCATGCAAATACATTCAACAGGGACACATTTGGGTTGGCCCAATAACGGGCGCCGTAGTTTCCCTTCGATCTTCTTCAAAGGATTACAACTTTGATCTTAATATGCGGCCATACCTAGTAAGTCCGTCTTTATCCTTCAGTGTTAACAGTTTGGGAGTTCTTATTAATGAAAACGTATCACTGGTCCCTCAAATATCCCAAGCTTTACCTGTTAAAAAAGCATTCTTGGAAGGCCACCAGGGGGCGCAGAGAATATGGCGGCCTGTTAGCCATGCTCCGCCTCACCCCTTCGTGAAACGTGGAGATATAGCTGAAACTGTGACCCTAGCCCGCACTGATGAGCATTCTGTGGAGAGTGGAGGGCACCCCCAAATGCATTTTTGTGAACCTGCTGGTCTGGGATGAGGTGAGCTGGGAAGATCTGAAGGGCTGTGTCAGGGACGATTGAGGTGGGGAGGGTCCTCGGGCTGTAGCACACTCAACCCTGGATATCAGCAGAGGCCCGGGAGGGAAGAAGGGATATCCACTCTCCGCGGGTGCTCTCTTGTACCTACAGCTGTCGACGAAGGCCCCTACGCACATCCCCGTTCAGGGTGGAGTAATGGAGGACTGAACGGCAGCGCAGCCCACAAAGTAACGGCTCCACGACAGGTGGCGAGTTTGATTGGAGTTCCACACCCAGTTACACACCAGCTGATGTGCGGTCCTGGTGAGCTAGCAGGTGCTGTTGGATGTTGCTGTTTGTGAGGGGCCACAGGGGCTGAGTGATTTGAGGAGGAGGAACGACGGTGATCGAGTTGGATGTCAGCATAACGAACATGAGGAACTCAACTACAGTAATAATGAAGGGAGTCTAAATCCCTGTGGTGGAATTCAGATACCCACCTATGCCGTCAGGTGAGGCGCTGGGCAGACTGATTGGTATGGATTGACGAGGACAACCCAGCCACGCAAAGCATTTCTGGTGTTGATCCCAGGAAGAATGAGAGTTGGAAAGAGGTCACAAACAGGGGGAATAACAGTGAATGATCCCAGGAGGTGAGTGAGCTGGAGGGAGACTCTGAGTGGTTACAGATACCAGACAAGAACATTGATGGATAAATCCAACTGTGCCGGCGGGAATAGCCCAATGTGCCAAGGTTCGGGCCACGAAGAGCGGCATCCAGGCGATTCTAGTTGAGATCAGTGGGATGAGAATGGATATTGAAGCTACATGGCGGAACTGTCTACCAAAGTGGAGGTCATGGAGGAAAGGCTGGTGGATCTGGAAACAAACCCAGGCCTGCACTGTCCCACCGGGACACCAGGAGTTTCCCTGATAGAGCATGGACATGATTTGGTTTGTTATGCATGCAGCCCTTTTGTGACTTCAGCACAGCACCGTGCAGTCACGTGTTGATGCATCAAGTGATCACATCACGTCTCTAACCTGGACGGCTGTGATCATGTGTAATCCATTGATAAAAGGGGTGAGTGGCTTCTGTGTACAATTATTGTGTGGTGTACTTGAGTAGGGCCCGGCCTCCCCTGAGCCCTTGACAACTAGCGGGGAGGGTCTCAAAGTACCCAGGCGTGTCCTCTCAAGCCCCCCTGTGCACACTCTGTCTGGCTCCCCTTTGTGCGGAGCTCCTGACATGGGAGTGTGCTCCAGCGCGCGGCCAGCCTCGGACACATATAAACAACATAAAGATTTTAAAGAGGAATTAAGGAGGAGGTGGCAAGACTGGCCGCCCACAGCACGGGCATGCCAACGACGCCCGCGGCCCGCTTTGGGGCAGCCTGCGCTCCCGTCTGGAGGTGCCCCTCTGCGGTGGAGCAGAGGTGAAGGAGGCAAGCAGCCACATTTTCAAGTAAGGCAGCGCAGATCGCGCCCAGCGCAGCGCCCTTGGAGAAAAACGTGCAGCGGGCCAAGGCTGCTGAAAGAGGATATCAACTGCCAGCATGGGCTTACAGCAGGACTGCTACAGACGCCAGTGGCGCTTCTGGTTAAACTTTGATGAGACAAACTACCTTACCCCAAAAAGTGGCCCATTTGCAAGGCAAACAATATATCCAAAAAGGGGTCCAGCATCAGTGTTCAACTGCTAGTGGTCGGCACTGAGCCCCTCTCACAAGGGGGAAGGAGCCGTCCTCGGAGGGAAACTATTTTTACCAGTACCTTCAAGGGGGCCCACACCATGGCCCATCTCCTTGGATTTGGCACAGAGCACAGTGCCACAAAGCGCAGTCAGAAGGGCCAGCGCAATAAGATCAGCTCGTGCGGCAAGGTTGAAAGGGTCCCAACGGAGCACGCCAGCACAATAAAGTCAGTAAGCGGCCCATCATGCAGCGGGGCTCCAGGTTTGCCAGCAATGGCAGAGGGGCTGAGGCCTAAGGGGTGAACACCAGGACTTCAGTGGATTGTCTTTCTCCCGTAGATTCTCCATCTGATAGATATCCTCCCACCGCTCTGCTGCTCGGAAAAATTCTTCTACAGGGGGTGTAGTGAATCTTGACTCGACCGTCGATCCGTATTGCTTGGTGCTCGATCGTCGACTCCGGACGTGATGTCAGGCGATGTATATATACCACGTCACTACGCCCTGTACCGCTGTTCCTTTTATCTGCGCGTTCGACACACTTCTCTGAGGAACAAATGTTGGCTATGTTTGAGAAACAAGCCGGTGCGGGTATGTCCCCCCACCCCCTGAAAAGTGAGCCTCAGCGACAGCAGCGGCGCTCAGCACTCCCGACCACACCAAGCCCTTTTGTCGACACCACTGACATCGGAGAAGCCTTTGGGTTTGACACTGAAAAAGGCACATAAACCTTTCATGCCGGGACCTTCCCGGGAGCATCGAGGTGCGGACATCCCTGACGTCTCTTCAGTGCCCAAGCCCTGTTCGATGCCAGTGGCTATTCCGTTGATATCGAGAGAGTGACCCTCTCGCGATGGATACTTTGCCCTACTCTCCAGTACTGAGTTCTTTGCTCCTTGGCGTCCATTTTCGGCGAGATTTCGATCCTATATATACGGGGTCGGAATTCATCGATTTATTTTGACAGGCAGATCTTTTAGCACTGGCACAAGGGCTCCACGATGCCAGCGGCATAGACACATCCCCAGATGTGGAAGTTCAGCAGGGTCAGCCCTACGCCCATACCCATGCTGAATTTAGAGGACTAGTGGAAAGGGTAGTAGACACCCTGGGACTAAAATCTGCAGCAGTGCTAACCCAGGGCTATGACCTAATGGACATCTTGAATGAGGGCCCGGTCACTAAGAGAAATATGCCACTTAATCTGGCAATTGCAGATCCCATAGCCTCCTTGGTGCAGCATCCTTGCTCCATTCCCCCGGTCAGCTCTACTGTGATGGGGAAGTAGAGGCCGGCAAGGGGAGACCCATCATTTCTGGCTTCTCACCCTTCTCCGGAAGGTCTTGTTGTGCAGGCAGCCACGTTCACCACCAGACATGTGACCTCTACCTCAAATCTGTCCCTGGACAGAGAAGGTAAGTGGTTGGACGCAATGGCGAAAAGGGTGTTTACTTCTGGCAGCATGGCCATGAAAGCCACCAGTGTAGCCTGTGCGTTCACAAAGTATTTGTTCGACCTGCGGAAGGCTGTGGAGGAGGCGGCCCAATACATTCCTGAAGGAGAAATGCAGGATGGATTTTCTCACAGCTGGTGGAAGATGGGCAGGAGATGGCGAAGCAGTCGCAAACAGGCCTGGACGTGGCGACTGCATTGGCCGCTTGATGGGACCGGCAGTAGCCCTAAGGAGACAAGCCTATCTGAGGTCCTCTGGCTTCTCTCCAAGCGTCCAGAACAGGCTGCCAGACATGCCTTTTGAAGGAGAGTTTCTTTTTGGCCAGAAGGCCAACGACTGCCAGGAAAAATGTAAGTAGTCAAAGTTAGCCGCAAAATCGCTGGGCCTAGCTGCAAAGCTGGCCAAACCTGCTTTCAGGCAGAGGCTATAGGTGCTATGTGACTTATGGCAGGAAGTCTCCGCTCCCGCAAGCCAGGCAGGGGCCGAAGCATTTCTCTCACTCCCAAAGGGGCAGGGGACTTTCCAGAAGCCAGCAAACAGAGGCAGGGGCGGCTCCACCGTCTAAACCACTTTAATCCCCCCCCCTCACGACTTACTGGGTAGTGGACGGCTGCCAGAGCATTGGCCCCAATAGCAGGAGATTACCTCCGATGCCTGGGCCCTGGAGCTCATGCAGTGGAGTTATTGTCTGCCCTTCTTAAAGAAACCACCAGACAGACGCCCACCATCTCCAATCCAACTGGGACAGGTGCTCCAGGAAGAACTGCAAGCCCTGTTGTTGAAGGGTGCCGTGGAAGAGGTACCTCCTGAACAGAGAGGATCGGGCTTGTATTCCTGGTATTTCCTGGTACCCAAGAAGGGAGGAGTCTCGATCCCATTCTGGATCTCAGGGCCTTGAACAAGTTCCTGAGGAAAGACAAATGGTACAAGCACTATCAGTTCAAGGTGATTCCGTTTGGGTTGACCTCCGCTCCATGGGTCTTCACCAAGCTCATGGCAGTAGTCGCTGCTCATCTCTGGAGAGCCGAAGTCCATGTATTCCCATACCCGGAGGACTGGCTGATCAGAGGAAAGTCATCAGGGCAGGTATTGTCACACCTAGAGGACACCTGCCTGCTACTGTGTTATGCCTGCAAGGTTTCGTTCCAGGCTACGCACGCTTCATGCAACCAGGAAACGAATACTTATGAATCCGGCTTTCCGAGGCGGCTGGAGGTTGCCATGGAAGCTAGGCAATACGTTGCTAGGGAGGAGCAATGTACGTGCTGGGTCACGGCACTGATCATGTGTTCTTGGTTACTTAACACCGCCTCCCTGCTTGTTCGGTGCTTCTGATCAAGTATTGTTTCTGGGAGCTCCTCGTCTTTGATCTTGTTTCCTGATTCCCTGGTTTTCTGACTTTTGCTATTGAACCCGACCTTGATTTCGGATCCTCCTTGTCTGTTCCGGCGCTTCGGTGATATCCTGGTTTCTTGAACTTCATTTTCCGTCCCTGGATTTGAATGTGTCTACTCCTTGGCCTGTTTTTGCTTATATGGTTACGACCTGGTTTGTTCAAAGGATTGCGTTTCTAAGTTAACTTTTCTTCCTTCTCATTACTATCACGGCTAAGTGGTAGCATTAGCCGTCCAGAGACACAGCCTCCACTGCGTCGGGGGACAGCCTCTGCTGCAACGTGGGACCGCTACCCGTCCGGCAAATACAGCCTCCGCTGCTCCGTGGGAAACGTTTGCCGTCCAGCGGCACAGCCTCCGCTGCGCCGGGGGACAGCCTCTGCTGCAACGTGGGAGCGCTACTCGTCCGGCGAATACAGCCTCCGCTGCACCGTGGGAAACGTTCGCCGTCCAGCGGCACAGCCTCCGCTGCGCCGGGGGACAGCCTCTGCTGCAACGTGGGAGCGCTACCCGTCCAGCGAATTCAGCCTGCTACGTGGGTCTCGACGGGAATTCCATATATCTTTCAATTAATTGATCCTTCTGTATGTGTGCTTGGTACCATTCAGAGGGTTACATTAGTGGGAAGAATTCATCTTCTACACTACGGGGTCAACCAGTGAAGAGGAATTCTGACATAATCAGAAGCCTTTAAACATGGACCCCAACGAGACCTTAACTAACCTCCTCCAATTAGTGGCAGATCTGAGAACAGATATGGCTAATGCTCACGCCGCTACTCAACAGCAAATTCTGGAACTCCAAACGGCTATTCAGCCAATGCCTCAAGCAGCACCAGTAATATCGGCTGCCCCGGTACTGGAACCTGCACAGGCAGGGGCCGGGCCAGTGTATGTCACATCTCAATTTCCTTTGGCCCCACCGGAGAGGTTCCATGGGGAACCAAAACATTTCAGGACGTTTCTAAATCAATGTCGCCTACATTTTCTATGTCGACCTGGTTCATTTCCTGATTCAGCAACAAAGGCAGCCTTCCTACTGTCCCATCTTGGAGGTACTGCCGCTGCCTGGGCTAACCCTCTCCTGGAAGTGGGAAGTCCTTTATTGTTTGACTGTGACGCCTTGATTGAAGCGATGGGGAAAGTCTTCGATACTCGTTACAAGGCCCAAGTCATGGAGTTGGAATTGCTAAATTTGCAACAAGGGGATATGCCGCTCTTAGGTTATTTAGCAAAGTTTAATCAATTAGCGGCTGAGACGGGCTGGCCTGATGATAAGAAGGCCTCTTTGTTTTACAAGGGATTATCCGAAACCCTAAAAGATACCCTTGCTACGGTTCCAGTAGTACCAGCTTCTTTTCCGGAATTACTAGAGCTAGTCCTTCAGATAGACGCCCGCAAGGCAGCTCGAAAAGGGGAGAAATGAGGTGTGGTTCCTGACGTCCACATCAACCCTACATCGTCTACTGTTGTGCCAGAACCAATGCAGATCGGGGCAGCTACACGAGGTCCTCTTTCGCCAGAAGAAAGAGAGAATCGTAAGAGGAACAATCTATGTTTCTATTGTGGATCATCGGAACATCTATTGAAAGCCTGTACCAAGAAACCCTCCAAAAGACAGGGAAACGCGAAAGCTCGGCAATGAAAGGAGTCCAATTGCCGAGTAATTACGTTTTCAAGGACTCCCTGCTAGTTCAACCTGTTGATATGGAGGTAAATTTCAAGCTATCACAAGACAAATTCGTTCAAGCCACAGCAATCATAGATTCTGGCGCTACAGGAAATTATATTGATACTTTGTATGCCAGAGAGCTGGGTCTTCCCATTATTGATAAAGCTAATCCTATAGCTGTGAACGCTGTGGATGGCTCTTCCCTGGTATCTGGAATGGTGATCCAGCAAACAGAGGATTTGACAATGGAGACTATAATGGGACATTCAGAAACTATTTTCTTTGATCTCATAACTGCCCCGCAGTTCAAGCTCATATTGGGGCTTCCGTGGTTACGCTTACACAATCCATCCATTGACTGGCACTCAGGTAGGATTGAGTTTGTATCAGGGTATTGTGAGAATCTGTGTTGGAAGAACAAGCTCCCAGCAAATAGTCCTTGCCATTCTCTACTGGATATTGCCTCTACTGTTGGAGCGGTTATAACCAGTGTTTTGCCTACGGAATATTCTGAATTCAAAGACGTGTTCAATGAAGGAGGTGGGTCGGTTTTGCCTCCGCACAGACCCTACGACTGTCCCATCGATCTGGTGCCTGGGGGTAAGCTACCATCAGGCCGGATATATTCCTTAACCCACAAAGAAGATCTCGTTCTTAAAGAATACATAGATCAGTCGATAAAATCAGGGTTTATACGCCCCTCTCGTTCACCGGCGGCTTCTCCTTTATTTTTTGTGCCTAAAAAGGAGGAGGATCTCCGTCCATGCATTGATTATAGGGCTCTCAATTCCATCACTGTTAGGAATCAATATCCCATCCCTCTCATCTCTGTACTCTTGGATCAACTGGGTTCGGCGGTTGTGTTCACCAAATTGGATCTACGCGGTGCTTACAATTTAGTAAGAATCCGTAGCGGAGATGAGTGGAAAACGGCATTTAAAACCAGGTACGGATTGTTTGAATACAGAGTCATGCCATTCGGACTCTGTAATGCCCCCGCTACATTTCAATATTTCATCAATGATGTTTTTCACGACATGATGGACCAATTTTTGATAGTTTACTTGGACGACATCTTGATATATTCCACATCCTATGAGTTACATGTAACACACGTTGCTCGCGTGTTGCATAGACTACGTGAAAACCATCTGTTTGCTAAGTTAGAGAAGTGTATTTTCCATGCTTCAGAAGTGGAGTTTCTCGGGTATGACATAACCAGTAAAGGAATCCAAATGAGTCAATCTAAAGTTAAGGTGGTTTTAGAGTGGCCCCCACCCACCTCGTTGAAAACTCTGCAATCCTTTTTGGGGTTTGCTAATTTCTACAGGAGGTTTATTAGGGATTTTTCTGCCTTGGTCGCCCCATTAACAGCCTTAACAAGCAACAAAAAGAGTTTTCTTTGGGACAGGGTTTGTGAGCAAGCCTTCCAGTGTCTCAAAGCTGCATTTACTAGCGCTCCGGTGCTTCAACACCCTAATCCTGGCCTACCCTTTGTGGTAGAAGCTGATGCTTCAGACATTGCCCTTGGTGCCATTTTGTCTCAGGAGTGTCCGGAAACCAAAGGGTTGCATCCGGTGGCTTTTCATTCAAGGAAATTGACATCCTATGAACGAAACTACACTATCACTGAAAGAGAATTGTTAGCGGTACAGGACTCCTTCATGACCTGGCGACATCATTTATTGGGTACAGCATACCCAGTTCAGGTTTTCACTGATCACAAAAATTTAGTGGCTTTACAGTCAGTTAAGTGTTCTACGGCAGGCATGCTAGGTGGCATGAGTTCTTTTCAATGTTCAACTTCACCATAACATATTGCCCCGGTTCTTTGCACACGAAGGCTGATGCTCTTTCACGCCTCCATGGCGAGTCCTCTTCCCCAAACACAGATGGTCGTCCTTTATTGCCATTTCAGGTGATTTGTGGTTGTACCTTACAACCTACCCTGCGGGATGAATTGCAGAAATGGGTGAGAGTCAATCCTACGGAAGCAGCTGCACTTAATATTGAAGTTATTAACGGTTTGCCCCATATCAAGGGTGTATTGTTCCTTCCAGTTGGTGATGTACGTAAAAAGGTGATCAAATGGTGCCATGATTCGATGGTAGCAGCACATCCGGGTACGAAGAAAACCCTCGACCTTGTACAACGCTGGTGCTGGTGGCCTTCTATGGTTAAAGATGTTGCAGAACACATCGCTCGTTGCTATGTATGTGCTCAGTGTAAAAGTTCACGTTCCAAACCTGTAGGTTTACTACAGTCTATGCCTATTCCTGACTATCCGTGGTACATTATTTCCATGGACTTTGTGGTAGAATTGCCACCGGTTTCTGGTTTCAAACCATCTGGGTGATCATTGATTATTTTACCAAGATGGCGTTGTTCATACCTTGTCAGGGTCTTCCTACCGCTCCAGCTTTGGCGGATCTGTTCCTAAAGAATGTTTTCCGTTTTTTTGGCCTCCCGTCTATTATCATTTCGGATAGGGGTTCGCAGTTTACGTCTCGTTTCTGGAAAGCTCTTACCAATTCCTTTGGGATTGATGAAAGGTACTCCAGCTCGTACCATCCTCAAACGGACGGACAGACCGAGCGCCTCAATTCAACCATGGAACAGTATCTTAGATGCCTTACTCACCAGTATCAGGACACCTGGTTTTCGTTACTTTCTATGGCAGAATTTGCATATAACAACTCTCTCCACACATCTACACGCTCTTCGCCTTTCTTTGCGTTATTTGGTAGGCATCCTAGGTCGATGCCTCTCTCTCCGGCTCTTCCTACACATCACCCTGCGGCGTCCGCTTGTATTCAGCAGCTTGTTTCAACACAGACGCAGGTAAAACTTCATCTCCAAAATGCTCAGTCCGATGCTAAACGTTTTGCTGACGTCCATCGTTCTCCGGCCCCTACATACACAGTGGGTGATAAGGTTTGGCTGTCCACGAAGAATTTGCATATTCCTGGTAGACGGACACTTCTCCCACGCTACATCGGGCCGTTTGTCATCACGGCAGTGATGAATCCTGTTGTGGTACGACTGTCTCTACCTGCCAAGTGGAAGGTACATCCTGTTTTCCATGTGTCTCTTGTTAAGGTTTTTCATCCTGGTACCACGCTCCCTTCCCGCCCGCCTCCTCTGTCTGTGAAGGGTGAGGATGAGTATGAAGTCCATAAAATACTGGATACCAAGGTTTCCAGGGGTGTCAGGATGTATTACGTAGATTGGAAGGGATACGGTCCGGAAGAGAGAACTTGGGAACCTGTGAGTCATATTCATGCTCCTCGATTGGTATCGGAGTTCTGGGCCTCGAGGGGACGGGACCCGTCTTTGGGAGAGGGTACTGTTATGCCTGCAAGGTTTCGTTCCAGGCTACACACGCTTCATGCAACCAGGAAACGAATACTTATGAATCCGGCTTTCCAAGGCGGCTGGAGGTTGCCATGGAAGCTAGGCAATACGTTGCTAGGGAGGAGCAATGTACGTGCTGGGTCACGGCACTGATCATGTGTTCTTGGTTACTTAACACCGCCTCCCTGCTTGTTCGGTGCTTCTGATCAAGTATTGTTTCTGGGAGCTCCTCGTCTTTGATCTTGTTTCCTGATTCCCTGGTTTTCTGACTTTTGCTATTGAACCCGACCTTGATTTCGGATCCTCCTTGTCTGTTCCGGCGCTTCGGTGATATCCTGGTTTCTTGAACTTCATTTTCCGTCCCTGGATTTGAATGTGTCTACTCCTTGGCCTGTTTTTGCTTATATGGTTACGACCTGGTTTGTTCAAAGGATTGCGTTTCTAAGTTAACTTTTCTTCCTTCTCATTACTATCACGGCTAAGTGGTAGCATTAGCCGTCCAGAGACACAGCCTCCACTGCGTCGGGGGACAGCCTCTGCTGCAACGTGGGACCGCTACCCGTCCGGCAAATACAGCCTCCGCTGCTCCGTGGGAAACGTTTGCCGTCCAGCGGCACAGCCTCCGCTGCGCCGGGGGACAGCCTCTGCTGCAACGTGGGAGCGCTACTCGTCCGGCGAATACAGCCTCCGCTGCACCGTGGGAAACGTTCGCCGTCCAGCGGCACAGCCTCCGCTGCGCCGGGGGACAGCCTCTGCTGCAACGTGGGAGCGCTACCCGTCCAGCGAATACAGCCTGCTACGTGGGTCTCGACGGGAATTCCATATATCTTTCAATTAATTGATCCTTCTGTATGTGTGCTTGGTACCATTCAGAGGGTTACATTAGTGGGAAGAATTCATCTTCTACACTACGGGGTAAACCAGTGAAGAGGAATTCTGACATACTGCCAAGCTGGGCTTCTCGCTGAACTGTGACACCAGTCCAGAGGCTCCAGTTCATCGAAGCAGTCCTAGACATCCGGGTAGGGAAGGCCTTCCCACAAGAACAGGTTTTCAACAGCATCACGCAGATGGTGAATTTGTTCCAGAATCATGCCGCCTTACTAGCAGCTTCCATCCACCGCTTCTTAGGCCTCATGCACTCCTGTATTTTTGTAGTGCCATAGGCCAGGCTGCGCGTGTGATCTCTACAATGGCTCCTACAAAGTCAGTAGTCCCAGTACATTGGAACACTCACAGATTCCCTCAGGGTGTCCATGTCAGTGGTCGACGACCTTGGTTGGTGGGCCAACAGCAGCAATCTCATGGCGGGGGAACCCTTTTGGCCTCTGGCCTCAGGCCTGAGTGGTCACGGATGCGTCTCTGAAGGGTTGGGGTGCTCACTGCGAGGACTTGCAGTCTTTGGTCAGCAATGGAAGCCAGGTGGCACATCAACAGGCTGAAGTTGCGAGCCATCAGGTTGACCCTGAGGGTTTTTCGCTCTCTCTCATATGGGGAAGCATGTCCTGATTCTGATGGACAATACTGTGGCCATGAATTATCTACACAAGCAGGGTGGTGTGCGTTCCCTCCCCCTTTACGCGATGCAACTGTGGTTCTGGTTGCTGGAGAACCAAATCTCGGTCTCAGCAGTTCATCTAGCGGGGACAGAGAACTGTTTGGCGAATGCTCTGAGCAGGCAGAGCACGGGTTCACAAGAGTGGGAAGTGTGCCAAGAAGTTCTAGAGGAGGTCTTCTCTCTCTTGGGTACCTCAGCAGTGGATCTGTTTGCCACAAGTCCAACATGAAGTGCAAGCAGTTTTGTTCGAGGGAATTCCCAGCTAAAGGTGGGCTAGTGGACGCGTTTCTGGTGGATTGGACCTTCCCTCTCCACTACTCTTTTCACCCAGACTGGGCGAGGAGAACCTTTTGGATCTGATCATATGCCCACCTCGCTGGTTGCCTCATCGCCGGATCTCCTGACCCAATCAGAAGGTTGGTTGAGTACTCCACCCGAACACAGAATCCCTCAACCTACATTCTTGACTCTTGAGTGGATGAGGTATGATGACTGGGACCTCTCTGAGTGTTGCTGGCTGCACGCAGACCGTCTAACAGATATCTGTATGTGTGCAGGTGGAGAAGATTTGAGGCGTGGTGCAAGGAGCGCAAGATTGACCCTATCTCTTGCCCCACCACTACATTGATGGAGTTCCTTCTGTCACAGGCCTCAGCAGGCCTTCAGGTTACAACAGTCAAAGGATATTTGAGGGCCTTGTCTGTGTTCAAAAGGTCCCCGGTTCAAGGTTCTTTCTTTACGATCCTGGTTATGGCTCAATTCCTGAAGGTTCTTGTGAATACATTTTCGCCAACTCCCTTTGTTGTCCCAGATTGGTATTCATAGCTAGTTTTGACCTTTTTGATGGCGGCTCCTTTTGAGCCCATTAATTCCTGTTCTTTACGGTTGCTCTCCCTGAAGAAAGCTTTCTTGGTTGCGATTACATCAGCCAGGAGGGTTAGCGAGCTACATGCTCTGTGTTGCAAACCACTGTTTTTGTGATATTTTCTTTTTTTTCAGGAAAATGTCTCACTTAAAGTAAGGCCTGGCTTTCTATCAAAGGTGGTATCCGAGTTTCACCCCTCTGAAGCCATAGACTTGCCGGTCTTTTACCCTCCACTGCGCCCTTCTAAGGAGGAAGAGCGGTTCCATCGTTTGGACCCGAAAAGAGCTTTTACGTTGCTAGGACATCAGAGTTTTGCAAGCCTGACTAACTGTTTGTGGCCCATTCTATAGCCCGCAAGGATCTGGCAATAACAAAGCAGACTATGCCGGTGGATTATCCTTTGCATTGTGGAGTGCTATCAATCTACAGGCAGGGAGCTTCCTCCCGGCATCAGGGCACACTCGACCAGAGGGGTCTCGGCTTCTATGGTATTACGGAGGGGAGTTCCCATTAGTGATATTTACTGTGCGGCCACATGGTCTTTGATTGATTGATATTTTATTTCTATCACGCTCGTACACAAGTGAGCGCGACAAGGCAAGGGAGGGAACAGGGGAGAACAAAACAGCGATCTTACTAGGCCCAGTGACATTGAGAACGCGCAAGTGCATGGGAGAGAGGGGAGGGGAAAAGTGCATGGAAGGGGGGAGAAGTGGAAAGTGCGAAGCAGAGGAGAAACAGATAAATAACAATAAATAAATAATAAAGGCAACAAACAGTGGTAATGCAGCCAGCCATTTGCAAGTGCTAGGTTTAAGGCAGCAGACAGGGTAGGTCTGATAAGTGCAGGAAGAAAAAGGGGGGGCTGTATGGGTACAGATACAGACAACAGGGCAAGGGGTGGCCCGGAGGCAGTGCGGGAGGGTGGCAGGGTGAGCAGGTACCTGGGCCCGAAGGACAGAGGGTGGCCAGGTACACGGTGTCAAGAGAGAACAGATCAGCAGGGGATAGGGGGAGCGAAGGCAGAAGAAAAGAGGAAGGTCTTAAGGTGCTTCCGGAACCGGAGATGGTTCTCCTCAGGTTTTAGAGTGGCAGGGAGGCTGTCCAAGAGGGAGGCCCCAGCCAAAGACAGAGATCTACCCCCAGCTTGTTTCTTTGAAAAACGACTGACCCTGAGGGAGTTGGAGGTAGAGGAGCGAAGAGCTTGAGAGGGGAGGTATTTGCAGAGGGATAGCTGAAGGTATGTTGGACCAAGGCCCCAGAAAGCCTTGTGGACAATGCAGAGGGTTTTGAATTTAATCCTTGCATCCACTGGGAGCCAGTGGAGAGATTGCAGAGCTGGAGAGATACGATCCCAGGGCTTGAGGCCAAGGACAAGTCTTGCAGTCCTGTTCTGGATTAGTTGCAGAGGGCGGAGAGTAGAGGCAGGTAGATTTAGAAAGAGGCTGTTACAATAGTCCAAGCTAGAGAGAACCAGAGCTTGGGATACCATGAGCTTCTGGGGGAAGGAGAGGAAAGGCAGAGTACCTCTGAGGAGGTGCAGTCGGAAATTTGACTTTTTAGAGACCTCAGAGATGTGGGCGGGGAAGGAAAGGGTGGAGTCAAAGATGACCCCGAGTTTCTTAGCCTCGCAGGTGGGGGTAGGAGGAGGGCCAAGGGAGGCCGGCCAGAGAGTGAGGGGAAAGGATGGTGAAGGTGTGCCAGTGAGGAGGATCTCCGTCTTGCTGGCATTCAGACAAAGATCATTGGCGGCACAACAATCTTGAATGGCAGTTAGGCAATCAGAGATGAGAGAGGGAGAGGAGGTGGCAGAGGGCAGCCTGAAAATGAGTTGAGTATCGTCAGCGTAGCACTGGAAATTTGAGCAGAAAGTGGCAATGCAGTGGGCGAGAGTTGCCAGGTATTGGTTGAAAAGCCAGGGTGAGAGGTTAGACCCTTGGGGAACACCACAGATAGAGAGGAAGATAGTTGAAAGGAAGGACCCAAGTTGGACCTGGGAGGGTCGATCTGAGAGGAAAGAGGTCAGCCAGGCCAGAGCCTGATCAGTGATACCCAGGTTTTCACAGAGACGGTTGAGCAGGATGGTATGGTTGACCGTGTCGAAGGCAGAAGAGAGATCGAGGAGGATGAGGACAGAGGGAATGTTAGAGTCAAGGTTGGAGAGCAGATCTTCACGGATGTTCAGGAGAGCAGTTTCCGTGCTTCTGGCAGCTCTGAAGCCAGACTGGTGGTCATGGAGACAGCCAACAGAATTGGAATGAAGGTTAAGCTGAGAGATGGCCAACTTTTCCAGGAGTTTGCCAAGAAAGGGAGCAATGGAAATTGGGTGATAGTTGGCTGGACAAGAAGGGTCAGCTGTGGGTTTCTTGAGTAGAGGATGCACAAAGGTGTGCTTCAGAGGGGAGGGGAAGGATGCAGAGGCAAAGGAGTGGTTGCAAAAATCAGCAAGGGCCGGAGCGAGGGTGTCAATGTGGTCCTTGATGGTTTTATAGGAACATGGATGACCCTGTTTTGAAGAGGCTTTCATAGATCGGACTTGTCTAGTGACCTTGTCAGGGGTGAAAAGAGAAAAGGACGAGAAGGATGGTGGGAGGGTGGCTAAATGAGGGTCAGCAAGCACAGATGGAGAGGGAAGAGGAGGGGTGTGGGTGGAGAGGGTGGACAGGATGTCCTGGGTTTCTGAAATGAAGTGAGAGGCAAGGGCATTGCAAAGAGCCTGGGAGGCAACAGGAGGGGTAGAGACTGCAGCAGGGTTGGCCAGCTCCTTGCAGATTTTAAAGAGTTGGGCTGAGTTGTTAGATGCCGCAGAGACACGAGCTTCATTACACACGTTCACCAGGCACTATAGTCTAGACGTGGCCCGCTCGTCTGATGCGTGTTTGGCAGGGCAGTGCTGCAAAATCTGCTGCAATAAGGCTTTCTGCCTCTGTGGTTTCACTGCTTGAGGAGTCTATCAGATGAGGAAACTGCAGGAGAAACGCAATACATTACTTACCATGTTATTTCTATGGATTCTTTTCCCGCAGATTCCTCATCGCTCCTCCCATCCACCTGAGCTCAGAAACCATTGGTGCATTGGTGACGGTGGCACATCTGTCGAAAGTGAGAGTGCACCTGGTGATGGCTCTGAGGTGACTGCATCTGGCTGGCTAGTCACATGTCTTTTTTTTCCTATCAAAAACAAAAACGTTATTTGTTTTAAATATACGGTTTCTGTTATCTGGTACTTGAAAACCTTTCCAAGTTGGTTTTTCATCCCATGGAGAGTTTGTCATCGTTACATTTTAACTGGCTATTCCAAGATGGCGGCAGGGAGGTGAAGACGTGAGTGTGGAGAGTTCTGTCCTCAGGTAGGCCTATGATATCAGGCTGTGCTTTGTTGCCGACATTTGAAGCACTGCAGCATATCTGAAGTGTACGAACAACACCCCAATCACAGCAGGAGTCCTGGGGGTCAGCTGGTGCCCCCCCCAGGAACAGCGAGGCGAAGAGTGGAATCGCAGCCGAGGCCCCGTCGGGTGCTGCTACGCGGCAGAGCAGATCGGTAGAAAGAGTCTGCCCTGGATGGAGATCAGCCAGGAGGTGCTGCCGTAGTAAGAGGCACCTCGGCGGCGAGATCCCCGCCTCTGCCGTGGCATGAATACAAACGGGGGCCAGAGAACGGTGAAACGCCATAGATGCCACATAGAGCAGGGTGAGGCCCGGCTGCCCGGTACCAACGCATGCACAACATACGGGCCATCACTCAGGAGGAGCAGTTGAGAGGACTACATGGTGCCCACAGGGGGTCCCCAGGGAGAAACCGCTGCAGAACCGCAGCCCTCCACTCCTTGGAGAACCCGGGGGAGAGCCCTATGTCACTGTGATCGGCCAGGCGGGGATACAGCAGCAACGCCAGGAGACTTGTTGTTAGCAGGGACCCTCTGTAGCGACCACACAACAGCGGACAGCATCATTAAACCAGTGAGCTGGTCGGGGAGAAGGGGGAAAGGAGGGTGCTTAGACCCAGTGAAGGCGGGGACCACGTATCCAGCAACAAATCAGTGCGTCTATCCGACCCACGGTGCCCCTTTACTGACATCCCGCCAGAGTGAAAACCAGCTACCACAAGTGCGCAAGAGGGGAAGGAGCTCGAGGGACTGCATAAGAGCATCCATGGTGGGCAATTTTCGAGACGGAAAGGGAAAATGGCAGAAAAGGAGACAGGTATCTTCCATTCCGGACGGAAAGCCCAAGCATCTCCAAACTTCAGGAAAGCACCCAGGGAGAGGTTCTAATGCCAGGTAGCAAAAGGAAGGGCACACCCAGCAAGCGGCTGCAGCTTGTGGTGGTACAGGAAGGCTCTATTCAAAGCTGTTGGGCCAGGGAATCGGATCCCCAGGGACTGCAACAAATATCACAAGAACCCCCCTGGCAGACCAGATAAAGAAATAAGCAGCCCCCCCTCTCCTCCCACAATGGTGGCGTCGAAGGCGGACATTGAAGCATGCTTTCAGGAGTTACAAGACAAACTAACTACTACATTTCAGATGCAGTTTACTGCATTTTTGGGGGAAGTGAAGCAATCGCTATCTGACATGAAGAAAGACATTGCGTCCCTGGAGGAGCATGCAAACATGACAGAAAGGGCACTCCAGGAAATAGTGGATGACAATCGCAAATCCGATGAAGGCATAGAAGATCTGGCAAGGGTCTCCTGTAATGTTGAGCTCCAATGCGAAGACCTTGAAATCAGATCTCGTAGATAGAATATCCGTATTCGGAATCTTCCTGAGTCAGTAGGGATCTAGACTTCAAGGAAACTGTCCTACACATTTTCATAGAGCTCCTGGGAAGGAGCAGGCTGTGGATATCCCATTTGACAGGATCCACAGAACAGGGCCCAAACGACACGAACCGGGCGTGCGACCGAGAGATGTTTTGGTCGCACTGGCAAGAATTCCCCAATAAGAGTCCATCCTGTGCGCTGCCCGACTAGCAGAGCCGATCATATACAAAGGTGCGCAGATGCAACTATACCAGGATCTGACCCAGGGGACCCTTCAGAAGCGAAGGGAAATGGGGGCCATAGTGAAAGTATTGCAAGTCAAGCATGTCAAGTACAAGTGGACCTTCCCCTTCAGCCTTATTTTTCAGTTGGATGGCCAACAGCATAGAACTACAACAAGGGAAGAAGGGATTCAGCTATTACATATCGACAAGGACAACACCTTCCCAAGAGCGAAGGAAGAGAACCTAGACTCCCCCAACGCACCAAGACATGGGAGTGGTCACCAGTGAGGCGGGGCCACAGGCGGAATCAGACTCTGAGATTGGATCCCCAAGAAAGCCAAGCCGAGAGAGCCCGTAAAACAGCACTCAGCTGACGGCACACGCAACAGCGGGAGGAAGGTTCCATTAGGAAGGCTGCAAGTTTATTAGTGGCACTTTGGGGCCGGGCCTTCTCTGCAGTGGGTCGGTTTGGAATCACGGCAGGGCCTTTTGGAGGCCCCACAAGTTGGCCCAGGTAGTTTTTGCTAGCTGAAGCCGCGGACTTTTGGCCCAAGGACCATGTAGGTATTTTGGCTTGCACCAAGGGGTAGGGTGGAGGTTTAGGGAAGAGGCGGGGAGGAACGGAGAAGTTGGGGAGTTAGGGGAGTTGTTAAAGGAGGGTTAGGGCCGAAGGGAGAGCAGGGTGGGCCTTGGACGGGGAGAGAGCTCCACAAGTAGCCATACCAATCTTGGCAACTAAAGTGTCCTACGCATTCAAAAGCCCATGGTCAAGCTCCTTACACTTAATGTGCGGGGCTCAACACCCCAGTGAAGAGAAAGAAACTTGAAAGGCTTCTTTCACACCAAAGGCCTGATATTGTGGCACTGCTGGAAACACAAATCCTGCAGGGGGACAGACAAAAGCGGTAGCTAAGACTGCATCCTCCAATCCTTCAAGCCAAATGCCCAGGGCAAGGCTGCAGAGGTCCTAATAGCTCTACGGCATGGGTCTGGCGGTGCAGATTTTGAACTCGTGGGTAGACAAAGAAGGACGGTCCTTGTTGCTTATCATGCAATTGGGGGGAAGTAATGTTAGCGGCTGTGTCCATATACGCCCCAAACTCTGGGCAAGATGGTTTCTTAAGAAGAGTTTTCACAGACTCTGAAACGTTCGGGATGCAGGAGTTTTTGGTAATGGGGGATTTTAACATGGCATGGGACCCCAAGAGAGATGGAAGCAACAAAAACATCTATGGTCACTCACCTCCGTCTTTATCCCTTAGGACGAAAAAATTGATCACTTAGCCTTGAAAAATATCTGGACATCTCTCCGCCGGTCAGAAGCGGGCTTTACCTTCTGTTCGCACATACACCACTCCTTCTCTCGAATAGATTACATATGGTCGTCCACCACTCTTGGGCAGGATAATGCCGGTAGAACTCCGCATAATAGCATTGTAGGATCATGCCCCTATCTCGGTGGGAATCAACATTAGAGGGGTCTTTGGAGTTGGGGATTCCCTTCAGAGATACTGGCGGATCGTATGCTGTGAGAGGAATTGGAAAATAAAATAAGGGGCTACTTTGAAATTAATTTCTCCCCTGAAGTGTCGGAAAATACATTGTGGGATGCCTTCAAGGCAGCCTTCGGGGGAGAACTGATCACCCTTAAGGCGCTCCGGCTCAAACAACTGAGGGCACTAGAAACAAAGCTAGAACAGGTACTGCAGGACATTATGTTAAAGATGGTCACAGACTGAAGTACAAAACTGCAGAGGGCATACCTAAACGTCAGGGGTAAACTATATCTCCTCCAGACAAAAAAAGTCGAGAAGAACCTACTGTTTGTGAAACAGAAATATTATGTAAAAGCCAATAAGGCCGATAAACTGCTGGCCAGACAACTTTAACAAAGGGTAAACGATTCAGGGGATTGTAGACCCCCAGGGGGTTAAGGTAACAACTACTTCTGAAATTACTGAGCAGTTTGTGGACTTCTATTCCTCGTTATATAAATCAGATTGCCCGGATCAATCCATGCAAAAATCATATCTGCAGTCACTACCACTGCCTAAAATCTCCCCAGGGGATCAGAACTCGCTGGAGGCGGATATTACTATAGCGGAGGTTACCTATGTGTTCAGAAACCTTTCCCCGAATAAATCCCCTGGTCAGAACGGTTATCCAACAGTGTTTTACAAGACCTTTCAACAAATATTAGCGCCTAAACTAGTCCACCTGTTTAACTTCTTTGGTAAGAGTGGGCACAAAACACAGACAATGGAGGAAGCAAAAATAATCCTCTTTCCCAAACCGGCTAAAGACCCAACACTGTGTGGATCGTTCCGGCCCATCGCCCTTATTAACGTAGAAGCAGGAATGTATACGAAGATTCTGGCTAACAGACTAGAGGCCCTCCTACCGAAATGAATCCCCCCCATACCAAGCTAGATTTATCCAGCAAATGCAGACCCGTGAAAACATCCGAAGAGAATGCCACCTCGTAAAAAAAATCTCGTGGAAGAGAGACCCGGCTGTCCTTCTCTCATTGGATACCGAAAAAGCATTTGTCGAATGGGCCTTCCTATTTAACACTATGGAGGCAGTGGGGTTGGGGGGGGGGATTTCTGAGCAAAATTCTGGCAAACTATAGTATTCCAGTCGCTTGACTTCTGATCATTAGTCAAGTCTCCCGGTCGTTCCCGCTTCAGAGGGGTACTAAACAAGGATGCCCCTTCCTAGTTAAACCAAGGATGAATCCTACGATCTGTGGGATCCCTTATGGGAAGGAAGAACATACATTAATGGCATATGCAGATCCGGAGAACTCTCTCCAGGCGCGGCCCACGGAAGTGCCTTAGAAAGTTCTTGTTACACCTGGAGGAGCTTTGCAGTTGTTGTACCATGAATTTCAACGCTCTCAATATCTTTGCCACGATCTATCTTGTGAAGCTCCGCCCCCTGTGGTCCACCTCCTTACTTAAGGTACTAGCGCGCGCGCCAAGGAAGTGCCTTAGCAAGTGCATGTTACGCCTGGAGGAGCTTTGCAGTTGTACCACGAATTTCAATGCTCTCAATATCTTTCCCATGGTGTTCTTTTATGGACTATAACAACTCTTAATACATACTGCTTACTTTGTTTAGACAAACTATAACTATACAAAGCTTATTTATGCTTTTGTTTGTCTTACACTAGATCTATCTTGTGAAGCCCCGCCTCCTGTGGTCCGCCTCCTTACTTAAGGCACGAGCGCGCGCGCCAAGGAAGTGCCTTAGCAAGTGCATGTTACGCCCGTTGGGCCGGAGGACGGAATCTAAGGTTCTGTCTATAAGCTCAGGTGAGCTGACCCGATTGTGACCACAACTTTTTGTTGAGTTATTCTGTATTGATTGGGAACGTGGCGAGGTTGCATCCGCGTATGCTTTTGTTGGACACAGCGAGTTAGAGCGCAATCTCTGAAGAAAGACTTCACTCTCACCTCTTGAGAAGGCTTACAGATTTGGAAAAGTTGAGCTGGTACAGCGGAGGCCGTAGAAGGAGGTCCTGATATATTGTTACGCCGCTATTATGTGCTTCATTTTTGTGGGAGTCTGACTCACGTGTGACACGAATGTTGTGAACGTACAAAACAAACAAAGGACATTAGACGCTTCTTGTGGTACGTTTGTGAAACGGTTTGATGCCGCAACGATAGGAAGAAGTATCTGAGTCATTAGTGTGTCTGAACGCATCTCGTTATTGCTGTTACTTGCTTTTTGTGCTTAGGTAAGAAAAGTAATAATGTGTACTAATCCAGTATAAGTCTACAGGGGTGGCATATTGTACATGTTTGCTCACCTTATTTAGTTTTACTTCCTGCACTCTGCTCCCACATCGTGCATAAACATTATGGTCCGAGGTCTTCGCAGTGGCAGGAAGCTACTTGGGACTACCGACACGGCTCCAGAGAACCGTGACGATTAGTGTTAGGCAGAATCCTGTGCAGTTCCCTTGGGGAACACTGCAAAAAGATTAAGACTACAGGAGTAAGCAGTAAACCTAATTGGTAGCAGTCTGTACCACCCAGATTTAACTGGTAACTGTGGCTGAGCAGTCCGACTTCTCTCAAGAAGAGTTAGGCAGTATACAGGGGATACACAATAGGGCCAAAAACACAGTAGAACAAGCAAACACTGACCAGAGCTTTGTATCAAAAGTATATAATTATTTATTTACCACACACTTTAGAAAATACACTAGCACTATTAATCAAAGCAAGTTCAAAACACAATCAGGAAAGTATACACACCTCTCTTAAGAATTATTTAGACAAGTCTAAGTTAAAACACCACTTTTTGTCAAAACAGAGGTGAGCGAGTAACTTAGATGGCACTCCAATAATTAAATAAAAGGGAGAGAAAAACGCAGGTCATAAAGATAAAACAGTTCCCAACACTTTTAAGAAACAAAAACAAGTTAGTGAAGGCATAGTCTACTGTAGATCCAAAGTTCATTGGCCAGGCCCACTTTAAATGGAGCAAAGTGAAATGTGCCCAAGATCACACAGTTGCGAAATGCATTCCAGTCTTTGTAGAAATGTTCAAAAGAGGTTTGGGTGGTTCAAAAGATAAAGTTAGAAGGTCTGTGGGCCAACCCAGTTGGAAAGCAAAGGATTTAAGGGTCACCTTTAGCAAACCGTAAAAAGGGAGGCCAGGTGGAACACAGTACCTTTAAAGTTGAGGAAGCTCCAGCGGTGGCAGTTGTTCCTGCCAGCGGGTGCAGTTTGTGGTTTCGACCAGGGGAAGAGATGATCTCATCGAGGAGGAAACTTGGGGTCGTTGCACTGCCCAGGGAAGAAACCAGCCGCGGAGTTCGCCAGTTAAAAGGTGCGTTCCTGGTATTCGCGGTCACAGTGGTGCAGCTTTGCTATCTGGCCGCCGGGGTGCTTGGCACGGGCGATTCGACCAAGAGACGTCCTGGAAGGCAAAATGGCGAACTGGTTGATTCCACCAGCTCAGAGGAAGAAGACTCTTTCAGCAGAAGATCTTCTCTTGCCGTCGGGAAAGTGGTGAGGTCGTTGCTGCAGGGCTCCACCGGTGGTGTCGTCGTTGCAGACGGCTCAGCTTCTCCCCTCTTCAGATTTGTTAGGTCCTGTGGCGACCTCTGAAGTTCCATTCCCAAAAGCCCTGCTTTTATGCAGAAAAAACCCATTCAACAGCCTAGCTGTCACTCAAACATGCTAAGTGGTGAGCCGGGCGGCACACCACTGGCCCAAACAGAACAGAGTGCAACTTGGGTTGCTAAGGCAACGCAGTCCAGGGTGCCAATTCCCCCACCCACACATCCTATGGAACCCAGACAGAGTGGCACCAGTTGGAGGACTTCTGTGGAGAAGCTCGCCAAAAAGTGAAACAAAGGGCCCGACCTTGGTTGGAGTTACAGAGACGGACACGAACGCCATTTTAGAAAAGAGTTCTGACAAGAAGACCCAACCTGTGATTTGATATTAAATAAATAAACCAGCGTTATCTTTAACATTGCACCAAAAAGTGGTGCGTTTAAAATCAATGGGAAAATCCCATAGGAAATATTCAGGTGGAATATTTTGCGTGGTAACCACTGCCACCAGCCAGAAACTCGACAAGGGGGACTGGACAGTGCCCCCTTGAAAACAGACCCAGGGGCAATCAAATTACCCCTTACCAGTACTTCCACAATATGATGGTTTGTACTGGTTCTATTCACAATTTTGGACTAGTAAAGTCAATGGTGACTTTACATGCCCTGGGAGACAGTAGTCAGTCCCAGGCTATGGAGTCTATAATGTTTGGGGGTCACTATGACACCCCTGTGTTACTGCACTGAGGGTGCTATGTAACACATATGATACCCTATGGAGTAAAAAAAACATAGCCCATAAGCACACAAAAATTCAGACATACCTCAAATCATGCCTAAGAGTGGGAGGAAAAGAGTCTCACTCTTTGCAGGAGAAAAAAACAAATCCCAAAAATCCAGCAAAGCTACTGGGGGACTCACTAGGTTTGGGAAATTAGCCTTATAAGAGAATTCTCCCTAACACTATGTCTCAAAATTGTGGTTTAAGTGATTCTGAGCAGGACATGACGCCCGCTGAGGAACTACATGCTGTGACACTCTTGGGCAATGAGCCACAGGACGGCCTGCTTACTGATTCTATAACCTCCCATAACAATGTGAACTCTTTAGCCAATATTGCTTGTGCTGAGGCACACTATCACAGGCATGCTCTAACAGACCTCTAAGCTATGCCTTACACAAACTGAATGACATTGATAATTATGATGTAACCGTACCAGATACTTGCACAACCAATCCGAATAGTTCATTGTTAATGTCAAATCAAGAGGAACAATTTAAGAATCAGATATCGGATGTTTCCATGATGGCCCCTGCCATGCAAGCGGAATTGGGGAAGCGCATTAGATTATCATTAGGACCCTCAGCACCTGTCTCACAAAAAATGCTGGGTATTGAGGAAGTATTCATATTCAACAAAATGCAAGGTAATCTCCAACTACAGTGTTCGATCTCTGGCGCTGTGCCATCTTCTGTTGGTTATCTTCCTACTGCCAGCTCCCCAACACACGTCATAAAAAACACTGAATCTGGCAACATGAATAATCAAGGGCACCATGGGGTTGGGTTGCGGCCTAATCATTTTAGCAAAGATAACGTCCCAGGGGTATCCCCGGCTTGTTCACCTGATTCCCACAATTATAGAACTGCTGATAATTATTCTTTTCCAGTACTTACCCGTATCCTAAATCTATTGGAAAAAGGGCATAACACAACCCACTTTGAAATTCGGGTTATAAAGCTGTCCTTATCAGATATTTTGGGTAAACTGAATAAGTTGGAGGGGTTCTTTTTTGCTCATGATACATTCGTATCCCTATCACCTGCACCAAAATATGCTGAGAAGTTTTGCTCAAAGTTTAGTCAAACAATGGATGTACTTCCACCAATAGAGAGCAAAGTTAAGTCTTATGCTGCTGCGGTAGCCAGTGTTGTTCCTGGTTGTGAATGCAACCATAAGGGATCTGTAAACCATTTATCACGAGTTGCAATCTCGAACAGGGAAATAATTGGAATAATTGAGGCGCATATGAAAATCTTAATGGAAACGCAAGCTGTAAGGCATAGCGATCCTCAAGCACTTGAGCAATCCCACGCAATGGACACACCTATGCCTTTGGATGATCCCAACAGTCAATCTGCATTGACTGACTTAATTGAATTAGAAGATAAGGCTGGCAGTCGGTCGCACGAAATAGAGGAGGAAATCCTCGATACAGAGAACCAGAGTAGAGAGAAGCGCCTTGCTCTAAGAGCACAGAAGAGAAGAGTGAATAGGGAAAAACTCTAAGTTGTATTAGACAAAAAAACTAAAAATCAATCCTCTAATAAAATAAATGGCCATAGTACTAACGTAGCTAATACACTGGCTACGACTGGCATCATAGAGGCAGTAAGTATTAAACTAACAGAATCCAGCAAGACGCTGGGTCATTGCCCAATGAACTATAACAGAGGAAAGCAAACTCATCTATCAAACTTGTTTCCTATTACATGTAGTAAGAAATGTCGAGGTGCAGAATCCTTTAATACAAGTCTTGGTATTTACAACAGTACTTTGGATAGCAGAGAGGACTCAATCTCACTTAATAAGGATAGGCTACGGAATCCAAATCAATGCCACAAAAAACAAAAGCATTCCTAAAAAAAATATTTTGCAGTCAGTTGGCCCATATTCTGATACATATATTGGTAAGCCCAGGGAAAACTTTAGTAGTAATCATGTTGATCACATGAATAGTGCTTCAATGACTCCTCAGTGTATAGGCCCTATTGATAGCTTGCACCCTAAGGCTGTTTTCTCTGATACATCTTTGGCTAAACTAAATGACAAATATAGCAGTGCTAATGATGATGAAAAGAACTGTGCTCCACAGAATCCTAAGTGCACAGCTCTCACTGTTAGTTCTGAAGCCTTCCTTATTCACGTACTTACTCCAGACCTACCGAACATTATGGGGTGGGAGGGCGACCCAGAGATAAATGGCAGGTCCAGACTAAATCGGACCTATATGCTCAATGCATACAAACAAATTCCATCCCTAAGGACACTGGTATTGTATGATATACATTGGGTAACTCTTGCAGTAAACAACAACAACTGCATGATATGTCAGTTCCACTCATACAAATATCAAAATGATATGGGAGCAAAAAAATGACCTTGCTCAAATAGGCCTTATTCCATATCTATTCAAATCGAAAGAAGAAGCCTCTACATTTGTCGAAACACAGGTAGCACCTGTTAACAAAGTTAATAGTTTACTTACTAATGATGGCAAACAGACTGTCGCAAATGAAGAGTTGTTAAAGCAATTCACTGAATTTGTCTCGGCTATCAAGGATTTGACATGTCTTGAACCACTTATGAGTAGTTTATCAGTACAGAAATAACCTAGCCCAGAAGCCTAGCCGTAATTTACTTACTTTGCATTTGTGGAATTCTTGCGGGTTTTAGAATTTACATTCATGGTTTAATTCCATTTCTCCGGATAACAAACCATCAATCATCTTATTACAGGAAACCGTGAAAATGCAGTACTTTTGTATTGACGGCTATGATTCATATACACAACCCGCCACTCTAAAGGAGTTGCAGGGAGACCATCTGGTGGATTTGCCACACTAGTTGATACTAGTATGAGGGCGTCAACTACTATGATTTATGGCGTGGATGAGTTGCTTGTGGTTGAACTAGTGAAGCACGGGGACTCAAAAACATTTTTTGTGACCGTCAGTATTTATTGGAACCCCGGAAAAAATGGGCACTTGCATATGCTGAATCAATTGGATGTAATCCTGGAATTCGTTATTTGAATTACAAAATAGTCATTAGGGGCGATTTCAACTCCAGGTGTACAGACCCAGCCACAGGTAATTCCCACGTCATGTATAAACGAGGTCCCAGATCTTGTATAAGAGGACATAAATGGGTCAAATATTTCTTAGAGTGGGATCTGCAGATAGTTGACACAGACCATAATAGCTGTAACTTCACGTGGTCCAGAGGTGGAAGTAGGTCTCATATTGACTACTTATTTGTTTCAACACAGCTTCTAAATGTCTCCAAACAAGTGACAGTTATTAATCCTTCCTTGGGAGACTATATGCTAATTAAACTAACTGTGAGACTACCTCATGGCCTGTACAACACAGCACCAGTACTTGAACTGTTGGAAACCGATCAACATCTTCTTTCAGTGCGTTGGAATCCTAAGCTGTGTCGTAAACTCTCTCATAGGATCAGTCTAGATAACAGGCTTGTAATAGATGGATCTTCCTTGAATCCATGCAGAACTAATCCTCCCCAGCACAGCAGCACACCCAGAGCAGTCCATCCAGCTTTTTTCTCGTCCTGATGAAGGCCTGCTCAAGAATGGCTGGCACTACAGTCCGTGAGGGTCGAAACACATTTGTGTAAATCCTGAGTGCACTGACAAATTGTGAACACTGTTTTCATCTACAAACTTTATGTTGTCTCTTCCATTTATGTAATAATTATTTCAACCCCTGTTGTGACGTCAAACAGCAGTAGGTTTCAGAATGTTAAATTTTTCACTGTACTGAATTTTGAGTCTGATTTTTTCTCAAATTGTTTGTTTTACAAGACAATGTATTTGTAACATACTTTGTAATGGATAACTCTGTTTTCACGTGTACTAATAGACCATTAGGTCTTTACGTTTAAATATATACACTTTATATCAACCAAAGAAGGTGTGTTTTAGACTCTGTACAGAACCATTGGGCATAGGCTTAGGTAAGATTGACCCATTAATTTGTTTGTTATAATTATTTAGCCCTCTTGGGCAGAATGGGGTCATAACCAGGAGCCCTGATATATTCCGTTGGAACAAAAAGGAGCGATTGTGCACTGAGATGTATCCTCACTCTGAGCTCCTACTGAGTGAGCACCCTGGCATGTGGATGTGTGTGGCCTATTCATGAGGGGGTGACACTAGCTTGGAACTGTAATAATCCCCCAGTCCTAGCGCTAGACCGTGCTCCTATGGGCACCCCTTACCATAAAGTACGACTTTTGATTCTGTGCTCACGTCACACAGCCCTATTTGTGGTATAGGGAGGGGGTGCAGAAATCACACCCTATAGCGGCAATTAAGTCAGAACATCCTGACTTATCATTTTGTGAAAACTTGTCTTTTTCATGAACATTACCCCCACACTATTTGTAACTTAGCGGTAAGGATTGGCAATAGGTTTTTTAGTATAGACCCTTTTAGTTTGATGAGACTCCACTACGACTGCATTATTATTATTTGATGGTCGTAGCTTGCTCCCAACTTAGATTTAGGTTTAGATAGGAGGTTATCACACCATTAATAAAGTTCAATGAACACCTTTGAACTGTGGTCACTTGTGTCTGTCTTACTTTGATACCATGTCTTCCTTACAGTGCACATAGCCAAGTCTCTGTGTGCAGGGGACTGGATGTGTTCCCTGGGCCACAAGGATGCGTACCTGCATGTACCCATCTAGCAACTGCATCAGAAGTTTCTGCGGTTTACGATTATGTTGTACCATTTTCAGTACAAGGTGCTTCCCTTCGACCTGAACTCTGCCCCGCCCGTCCTGCCCCTCGTGTCTTCACAAAGTCGATGAAAGCAGGGGCGGGCCCCCTCTGCTTGGAGGGCCATCATCTTTCTACTTATTTGAAGGGCAGACTGGTGAAGGTGGGATCACCCAACGGGGTGATGCACTCCTGCCAGAGATTGGCAGATATCCTTCATCAGCTGGGGTTCTCTCCCAACCAGAAGAAGTCAACAGTTTCGCCAATCCTGGGATCTGGTCTTCCTAGGGGTGCGCTGGAGCACGACCATTCAGCAGGTGTTTCCCACAGCCGAGATTCTCCTGTCCCTTCGCAAGGCAGTGGGGCATTTTCTGAACAACTCAGCCAATTTGGATTAGGAGACAGGGTCTCAGTTGGACAGGATCCCAATACCACCGCTCCTACTGCCTTATCTTCGCTGGTGGATGATAGATGGCAATGTTTCAGTGGGAGGCCCCTTCACCCGGCCGCAGCCTACCCTGGTGGTCACGACAAACTTGGGGGGCTACTCTGGAGGGCTTCCTGATTCATAGAGGATGGTCCAGGACAGACACCCTACTTCATATCAATCTGCTCGAGCTCCGAACAGTGGGCCTGGCCCTCAAGGCGTTTCAGCCCCTCATTAGGGACAAGTCTGGTCTGGTCAGGACAGACAACTCTACTACAATGTTTTACTTGAACAAGCAGGGTAACACCCTTACACCCATCCCATGCATGGAGGCGGTATCGATCTGGGAATGGACCCTGATGGAAGGGGTTTGGATTTCGGCAGTCCACCTTCCGGGGGACATCAGTGCAGAAGCGGAACAACTGAGCCGCCTGTGGTTCAACACTTAAGAGTGGGAATTACACACCGATTCCTTGCTGTCCCTGTTCCAGCGTTGGGGGGGTTCGCAGACTGGACTGGTTTGCATCTCCCCGGAATGCCAAGTGCCCCCAGTTTGCTTCATTGGCAGGTCGGGGGTCACTGGGAGACGCCTTCCAGATCTGTTGGCACGGCCGCAGGTGTTATGCGTTCCCACCCAATCCTCTGCTCCAACGGACCCTGCACAAATTCCAGGCTTCTGTGGGTTTCAACCTCATCCCGGTTGCCCCCCACTGGGCTTCGAGACCCTGATTTTCAGATCTGCTGCAGTTGTGCTCCCATGGGCCAGTCTACCTTCCACTCTCCAGCAGGGGCTTCCTGACGCAGCAGGGCGGGGCAGTGGAACATCCAGACCTGGCCAAGCTGGCACTGGCGGCCTGGTTCCTGACCAGCTGCGACTTCAGCAGGTCCAATTTTCGTATGACAACTGGGACATCATCCTGAATCTGGGTCCAAGAATAAATGCAAATGGACTAGGTTCTGCCATTGGGCTTGTGAGAAGGGTCTGGACTCCGTCTCCTGTCCTCTGGATGACATACTGGCCTTTTCGGCACACTTGGCTCATTCTGCAGTGCAGGTGGATACTTGCTGCACTTATTTGGGGCCCATTGGGGCTTTCAAGAATTCCTGAGAGCATGTATTTTCAGTGGCCAACCCAGTGGTTATGGCCCACCTTAGGGGGTTGTCGAGGCTTTTTCCTCCGGTGCATAGGCCACACCCAGTCTGGAGCCTCAATGTGGTTCTTGCAGCTTTGCAGCGCAAGCCTTTCGAGCCAGTGGCTTCTGTGGACATCCGCTTGGTGACACTAAAAGCAGTTTTACTGGTGGGTGGCTCTCACCTCTGTGCGCAGTGTTAGTGAGCTGCAGGCGTTGTCTTTGTGCAAGCCCTTCACCGTTTTTCACAATGACAAGGTCATCTTGCGCACTCAACCAAACTTCTTGCCCAAGTGGTCTCTCCCTTTCATCTGAATCAAGAGATCTGACTGCCGGTGTTCTTCCCGAACCCGCAGTCAGAGGCAGAGAGGGCCCTGCATTCCTTGGACCTCAAGAGGGTCCTTAAGTTTTCTCTCTCTTGGATGAAATCCTTCAGGAAATCCGAGGCATTGTTTGTGACTTTTGGGGGCTCCTCCCGTGGCTCTCAGGCTTCCAAGGCTTCCATCGCCCATTGGATGGTTCAGGCCATTACGGAGGCGTACACGGCAATGAGCAAACCTGTTACTGAGGGGATTCATGCCCATGCGGTTAGAGCCAAGGCCATAGCAGACGCGTTTCAGAGACATGCTTCAAAGCGGCTACTTGGCCCACTCTGTCAGCCTTCTGTAAGCACTACTCACTGGACAGCAATTCCAGGCGCGATGCAGAGTTTGGTTAGGCGGTTCTGATGAACCTTTTTGCTTCGTCCTCGATATGAGGCAGGTTATCAGAGCTCCACCCTATGTTCTTGTTCAGTGGAATTACCCACAAGGATGGAGGAAAGGGGATGGGATGTACAAGTAATTAAAGTTACTCACCGTAGTGACTAGAGTACTCTTAGTCCATAGTACCCTTTCCACCATACGTCCCACCCGCCTTCCCCCGCCATTATGCGAAGGGCTAATATGTACTAAGAGTAGACAGGTATCTATGCGTCCGAAGTGTTCAAAGGGGATTGAAGTGTGGCGCCGGAGGGCAGGGCCTCAGCGGGGCATTCCCTTGCCCGAAGCTTCGCCCCTGCACGCTATACTAAATTTAAAGAGGAATCTCAATTTTGCCCTGCCCAAGGTTTCCGGTACCGTCCCCATGTTGGGGGACGCCCACAAGGATGGAGGAAAGGGGACTGTGGACTATGAGTACCCTAGCCACTACAGTAAGTAACTTTAATATTTCTGGAAATCCTCCTTGTTGGCCATGCAATTCAAATTTCCCCACTGGCTGCCATATGCATCCAGACTTAATATGCCAGCACACGTTGAATCAAAACCCATATATTTTATGATGTGGTTTCCTTGGCATAGCATTCGCTTGTCTCCATCGCTGCCCATTCAACACTCCTCATTCGATCTGATGCAGGGTTGCCCAACCGAGGCAGACTGAGGCTGGGTAACACGGCACCAGTGCTGGAACTGCCCTTTTCCTGTTTTCGAATCTCTTATACTTACTGTTAGGAAAGATTTCCATTTATGTTAGTCCTTTCCATAATGTTGCAACTCTTCTGCAACATGTAACAAGTGTACAGTGTACCTTCCAGTACAGTGCACTTGGGTCTCTTAGTCATTTCAAAAGGCCCAAGATACTCTCAAAGGATTTTTTAGGAGATGTGCAGACGTGTCACAGACAGGGCTGTTGGCAGCTTATCTTTTCATGTAATGTTAACCCTTTCGTGCCAGGTAAACCATGATTACTGTGTTTGACACGAATAGGTGGCCTGGCTCCAAAATGGCCATGCCACGAGGTTCTTTGTCCTGTCCTTTGGCCATCTTGCCCCTTCGCCTTCCCCAGGATGAGTCAACCCGGGTCAGTCCTTATTTGGGCATGCATTTTCCTGTGAAACACCAAGCTTTTGCGGGCTTCTGCATGCCTTGTATGTGTGCCTCCAGGATGTAGGCTGGGGTGTCTGTCCCCAATACACATCCTCGGTGCCAGAGAGTCTGGAGTGCTGTGAATGCCTGTGACCACTGTGGTCCGTGATTGGTCCACGTATGGTGTGCCTGTATGTGAGCAGATCTCGCATTGGGTCCTCTTCATTTTGACGCGAAGGAGATTCTGGATAAGAGAACCCCGCAAACACCCATACCATGTCGATCTCTGGAGTTCTCACTGAACGAAGGATAGGATCCAAGTATCCTGAAGCTAAGAAGCCGAGTCAAGGAACCGCTGGTGACCCGCTGGAAGGTTTGGCACCCTGAGCCCTCTGTCGTCCCGTGGGACCCCCTCTGCATCTGGTCGTCCTAGAAGGTTTGCGAAGACGCTTCGACCCATTGAACTAGTGGGACCAACTATTCTCGGCACCTTCATCAAACCCTCCAAGTAAGCTTTCTGGGAAGTGTCCCTGTGCCAACCAGTGGGCTGACCAGCTTACGCAGGACCTTTGCTATGTCTCCGCCGCCGTTTCGAGGAGGCCCTCGAAACTTGGTATATCGCTAGCTCTGTGTTCACGGCACCCTCACACCGAATTTCGTACACTTGGCATTCCCAGGTCTGAAGTGAGACGAGTGCACCCGAAACCGGAGCATACGCTGTTACTATGTCGCCCAGCCGTGGTGACGACCTTTGCAGGTGTGCTGCATTTGTGCCCCTCTTGCCCCTGCTGCAGTGAAACTGGCCTGATCCATCCATCAGGAGCTGAGAAATCGCCACTGTCCCATTTGGGAATCATCGCTGTATCTTCTTTGCTGAAAGCCGCAGAGCCGCCAAATTGCCGCACTTGAACCTGCAACTGAAGTGGACTCGCCGGGGGTCGGTGAGAAATCGCAACCCTAGCCGGCGGCCCCTAGTGCCTCCATCCAGTTTTACGCATGAGTGGCCCCTGGGGGCCCCTCTTCTTTCCACTGCTAGTGCGAACTAGCGAACTATTACCAACTCTTGGAATCGACTCTGCCGTCCAGTGGAGACCCTACTCAAATAGTGGGAACCTATTCTTCATCACCTCACCCACCTTCCTGAGTTGCTACAGATCCTTGAAGAGACCCCGTTTTGCCCATTTGAAATACTGCGTGCACTTGCATTGCCTGTACATTTGAGCATTCGGCTCCCCTCTTCCTAGGGATTGGACTGCCTCTTGGTTAGGAGTGTGTTGGATACAGAAGGGACTAAAGAGTATTTGCACTGCCTGTTTCCTTCCCCTTTTAGGTTGTGGACCCATTTCGTGCATTAACCCTTTAGACCCCATTGGTCTTGTAAATATGTATCTAGATAGTATTGTGTTGGCTTAATAAGTATTACTGTGATTTGATTTGTGTATTTGAAACTCCTTAAAAAATGTACATGTATTTTTTATATATATATACTTGACTGGGGGTGATTTGTAAGTGTCCTTTACTCTGTGTGCTCATTTAGGTCTTTCAGTCACCCTCACCCCTCCTGAGACCTAGTCTTGACCGCCGCCAAGCTACCGTGATTGGTCTGGCTTGTCCAGAAGGTTACTCGGTTTCAAGAAACTAGGCTGGCCTCCTGAACCTCTGCCCACCAGGTTAGAGTTCAGAAATCCATCTAAACACTTACCCATACAGAGTGTTAACTCCATCTCTCATCTCAGTAGTCATTTGATTGTAGTAGTGTCGGAGGGTATCGAGAAGTTTCACCTTCAGGCATCTCTTACTTTAGGGTGTTGCAAGGCAGTTGCTCCAAAGAGGACACTTGAGCACATCGCGTTCCCTGCTTATGCATGCTTTATTTTCATTACAACACCTCAGATAACCATTGGATTGAGGCATTTGATGTTGGAATACTGGATGCCTCCAGTGAATACCCATGTGTACCTCCTCTCATAGAACAAAGTTAGATTGTATCCATATTAAGTCTGGATGTTCAGATTTTCTCAAGGACATGACCTTTCCTTTTGAGACAGGGGAGTGCCTTGTGAAACATTGTTTTAATTGGACATTTAAGGTGTATTTCTTAGGAGACTGTTATTTTCATAATAAATGGGGACCTGGTAATAATTAGGATGAAAGGAAGAACAATGAACAATAAATACTTTTGTGAAGGTTTCCATTAAAGTATGAAACAGAAAGAGGTATGTTCCTTAATCATATGTATGCACTTTAGAAATACATGTTTGAACTTAAATGATTCTATAAATGATGATCTGTCCAACATAGGTTGGTATTGTGTTGGGACACTGAGATCATTTTTTGGTTTGGGTCTATGACCCAAAACTAATGGCATAAGGTGTAGATGTCTGGATGCACCTTACAACTGCACTTGAAGAGAGATATACTGATGCTTTGCTATTTCCTTGCCCTCTCCGCAGTCACACTGACAGGGCATTGGTGACTCACGTCCCAACAGTGTGTGGGCATCATCTGCCATCAGCCCTTTACTGCTTCCACTCAGATTGCTAAACTGTTAGATTTGGGTGGCTGCAGAAAAACAACTGCTTTTACAGGATTGTGCTAAAAATAAAGAATCACATTTATGAAACATAATTTATGTTTATGGGGGATGCTGAAAATAAATAAAAGACATGCCTCTATTCAATTTATGTGCCTAATAGCACAATAATTCAGTTTGGTATGTGCAGTTGTGCCTTGCATATAGTGACTATACCAGGCATTTGAGACTGTACTTGGCATATGATGTCAGCACCTGCAAGGCTATATCTTACATATGTGGACTATACCAGTCATAATGTGGAATTATTTAGGTAATTAAAGTTCCACTTGGCTTATAATGGTATAACCTAGCCTGGCTTATAATGGTATAACCTGGCCATGTGTTCTGTTCCTTATGGAATTGTCAGCCTCATAGGCCTGACCGTATTAAAGTTCACTGTAATATGCAAACATAAGATCTTCTTCCAGGTGCAGATTGAAACCCCTCAAGACTAGTATTTGTCAGAATGTTTGTGGATGGGATCAGTTTAAATAAGAGTATGTACAAAAAACACTGCTGTTTAGCTTAGATGAATTTCAGTAACAATGTGGCAGTTGTGAATTTGAATATGTATGTGGTTTGTGCAGCTGTGCAGTTGCTCTGTATATTGAACTGTTATCTTACACATGAAATAACTATTGTTTTAGGTCCCAAAGCCAAAGAAGCTGTGCTGCGACTGATTGCTACACTCCTAGTGCTGCAAGTCATGCGTCAAGTTGAGAAACACAGTGGGATTATCTTCAAACTGCTCATGAAGTTGGACGAATCCTCTGTTAAGACGTAGGTGCTCTTATACTTTTGGGATCTGTCATTGAACTGTTTCAGTAGTAGTTCATATTGTTTAAGAAGAAATAATTTAAAACAACAATGAGCTATATCATATTAGTAAGAATTCTTATTCTGACTTGAATACAAATTTCATCTAATCAAATTATTCTATTTGTGAGATACTGGTTGATATTTAACCAGACATAATGTCCATGTTACTTATAGGCACAGATCTGCAGAGTATCTTTCAGCCATCAATCACACAATCATTTGTTTTGGCAATATTCATAATCACAAGTATATTAGCATTTGAGACTGCTCATAGAAACAAACTCGCCAGGGTTGCAGCGCTTTCTTCCTGGCCATGAAGGCTCTCCTGGATGCTGGCCTTGTTCAGGTGAACTAATATGCGCCTACTATTCCCCTTTATTGCATATAGCCACACCCTGAATGTTGAGAGGGCTCTCTCATCTCACCACCTTTCTCTTCAGTTCTGTGCTTATCTCATTCCACTTTTCTTTCTTCTGTGTTGACGGCCCTGCGTTCCACGTTACCTGCCTCTTTGTACCTCATCATAATCTCTCTGTGTACACCAGCCCTGCTGAGGGCCCCCCCCCCCACCACCACCAAGATTGCCACACTGGGCCCTCCTTCCCCCGATGGCCGTGCGCAGCATGTGGGCCCCCATTATGCCAGTGGCATACACTGCAGTTAAATCAGATGCATTTTCTATGCTTTTCACCCAGTATAGTCTTTTTTTCTTGATAGTAGTCCCTCCTTGCCAGTAGCATAACCACGTTAAATCTAGCTAGGCTGAGTTGCAATACAGGGCTTTGTGTTTTTTCATCACGCATTAAGTGCCCTTAATTTTGCCTCAAGCCTTCCATCTGGGTACCTTATTTTACCACTGTTCAATATTCAGGTCCCCTACTTGATGAACCATATAAAAAAGGACAACACTGGTACAACAAATACATTAAAGTAATGGAAACATAACCTTTTAGCAGAGACCAAATCTGTTTGAGTTCTTTCACTTGGAGAAAGAGTGATTGCTTGCTGGGTTTTAATTACCTTGCACAATTGTATATCTGGGGAATTTCAGGAGTTGTCAAGAAACTTGTTTAACCATACATCTTTAGATTCCCATCTTCCAGTGATCTAACACATACAGTCTTGCTGCCCACATTTACTGGATAGTGTCTCCTTACCCCTCATATTTGTAATTTCCATGCTCTAATATATAAGACACGGACAGCAACATTTATTGGCCAGCTCCTGTTCAGCAGATCACTCCCCTCTTAGCACCACTGTGTGTCCTTGTTCAATATGTTCCTTTTTGGTTTCTTGCTCTTCACTACATTTCATGGACTACCTCTGATAATCCTGGGTGCTCTAAAAACCTCTTCAATGGATTCCGATCAGCCACATATTCCTCATATTGATAGATCATCCCTCAGCGTCATCTGCCCAGAAAATGTCTACAGGGAGCATAGTGCAGCTGAACATCTCCTCGACTCCCTCATGCCTCAACTGTGGCACGCCTCAATTCCAGACGTGATGTCAGCAATCATACATATCATTCTAATTATAATTGTTCTCTTATAACGCACTTCATACCAGAGAGTGGTTTCTAAGCACGGGATCGGGATTCAAACATGTGTTGCGCTGCGTTGTCTTGCTTCCAAGACAAATGCGTTGCCCCTGCGCTATCCTTCCTCACCAATATAGCGCGCAGTATGCCCCCATCCCTCAGTTGTCACCCTTCAAAGCCCCCCGTCCTACGTGCTCAGCAGCTGAGGGAAGCAATTCCCATGTATGGAAAAAAAACAGAAGAAAAACATTTTTGGTGAGGAACAGGCAGGCAAGAATATTGGCATCAAAATGTTATTTGTATTTACTTTTTAAAATGTTTACTACTCATATTGCAAATAAAGAAAAAGAACCAACAATTCCCGTACCAATCACCCACAAGAAGATTAAAGAAAGCAAAAGAAGCTTCACAAGCTGGGCAGGTAGGGAGGCTAATGAGGAAACCGTGGGAGTAGAATCCATAGAAAACAACATTACCGGTTAGTAATGTCTCCTTCAATGGATCGCATTCTCTCATAGATTCCTCATCTTGATAGACTCCCAAAGCAGTAACAACAATAGGAGGCTGGCTGAAAGCTTTACACTAAAATAATTTGTGACACTGCCCAGCCAAAGCGGGTATCTCTGCCCCTGGCCAAATCCAGTAAAGAGGCCCATGTAGTAGCCTGAAACATTTTTCTGACAGCACACCCATCTGCACGTCAGACGAGACAGCCACACCCCTGGCAGAGTCAGCCTGAAGACCTGGTGGATTTCGAATGTAAGGTAAAAAATGTAGCCACCTTCAGGAAGGAGCAAACCAAGTTAAGGTCCCAAGCCAGAACAACAAACAGCATTGGAGTAAACACATTACACAAGTCCCTTCAAAAACTGGGTCATGATTGGGATGGAGAAAAAAAGATCCTTGCTCAGGTGATCTCTTGAACAGTAATAAGGCAGCCAGATAACCCTTCATCGTGCCCATAGAAAGAACATCTCAGGTAAGTTATTTCTCCTCCTAAATCACTCTTTTATGTATTTATTACTTCTAATGGATTTCTTCCTCACATGGATTCCTGATATCTACCTCCTAATGCAGCTGCTCTTTAGAACCTTTTTCGCTGCCAGGAGCACAGCGCAACTCTAAGTCAGCCCCACCTGACTCATCAAGCCCCAGGCTGGACATGACGTCTGGGCCCCAGTAAATAGTGAGGCGACTTGCCCTGTGACCTTATATCCTTTTTCTGCACACCTTGTTCACTTCAGGAACACCACTTGGTTAGAATAATTTACTTTCTCATTTTTGCAACATACCGAATCCACCGAAGGCCTCGGTTTTTCTACTGTGGGTGTCATATGGCCATCTCAGACACCCCCACAGGATTTGCCTGTAATATCTGGGAGAGGAACATGACACACAGGATTGTGGCTGTGTCATTCGATGCACCCAAGTGCCACGCACTTACCTGCCGTGCCGCGCTGCAACCATGCCACCGTCCTGCACGACCCATTGCTCTTTGTTGATGTAAATGTCTCTGATACCCCTGCAACACCCTCCGTGCTTGGCACCTCCCATGTAGACTCGAGGATCACTGTCGCAACATGAGGCTCTGGCAATGCGCAGCATAGGCAGTCACGTGACATGCTGGGCCCAGCGTGACATCATGGATTGACAACCTGATTCGTGGGGTATTCAAAGCCATCTGAATACAAGAAACATGCTTCTCAGCTGGAATTACTCTGCAAGTAGTGCTGCATTTTAATCTTGTGCCTTGGATCTCCTAGATTGTGGAACTTTGATTGGTTACTTGGATTGTCCCTTGATCACATTTTGGTTTTAGTGCTTTGGGTTACTTTCCTGCACCGTGGAATTGGTTTCTGCCTTTTGGATTGCTCTGCATTACCACTTTGGATTGATTCTTTGGATTGCTTCGCTTGTTGTACTCTAATCTACGTCCCTTCCCTTTATTAGCTTGCACGCTCGTGCCACCCGGGTCTAGGCCTTGCATTTATCTTTTCTTTTCTTTTCTTTTTGGGGTTTTTTCCCCCCTATGAGAATCTGTCCATATTGGGGTGAAAGCCCCTCTACCTTTCCCTCTCCTTTCATCCTGCACCTTGATAGACTCCAGGTAACATTTCTTTACATATATACATTAATGGAGGGGGCTGGGTTGTCTTCTGCTGTCAAACAGTAATGGATCATCTGTGTTTTTTTTTGTTTGCAGCCTCGGAGAGAGCCTGCTGGTATTCCTCCTCCTGGTTCCTTTTGTCCTCTTGATTGGCTAGTGGACTGGTTTGTGCCTTCCTGGCTGATCCTCTGGTAAAAAGGGCTATCAGTTCACCCGGGACTCTGGCCGTGATACCAAGGCACTTCGAGAATGGGCAGCAAAACTCTTTACCTTCTCGTTCGAGGTTGCAGAACTGAAGAACAGTTCCTGGGCCGCCTTTACAAAAGGAAGAAGCAGCACCAGGTCTTGTTCACAAACACCATTCGAGGTTTCGTCATCCCAGTCCCGCTTACGGATCGAGTAGCGAACATCTCCATGATGATCAATTTCCGCCAATCACAGGAAAGGGTTCTGACCTCAGCCTTGCTGGGTTTTAGGACCTCTTGCATTCTGGTAGTGCTGGAAGAATGACAGCAAATGAGGTCGCTGCAGTGACTTCTCACTGGTCAGTGCTCACAGTTTCAGGGCCATACCTCAGAACTTCTTCGGGTCTCTGTGAAAGTGTCCAAAGACCTGGCGTGTGGTCCCAGAGAGAAAACCTGCTGAAAGCGTCATTGTTTCGGGTTGCCGGGCCCCAACTGGCACTGGTCATGGACGCATACTTAAAGGACTTGGAGGCTCACCGGCAAGACCTGTCCATGAGTGACCTGTGGTCTCCTACAGAAAGCTGGGAACCAATCACTTTGCTGGAATGAAGAGCAATCATGTTGGCCCTGATAACCTTCTTTCCTTCAGTACGGAACAAGACTGTGCTGGTCCTGATGGACAACAGAATGACCCTGCACTACCTCCACAGACATGGTAGTGTGGGGTTGTTGCCTCTGTGCAGAGAAGCAAAGTGACTGTGATTCTGGGTGCTGGAGAATGGTGATCTCTGACAGGAGCTCATCTTGCCGGGAAGAACTTTATTGGGGATACCTTGAGATGACAAGTGGGTGCTTTGTCAAGATGGTCTGGAAGAGATTTTGGTCCGTGGGTGTACTCCTCAGGTGGACCTCTGCTTCCAGTGTAAACAGGAAGTGCAAGTGATTTTGTTGAAGGGAATTTCCTCGACAGGGAGCTCTGGGGGAGCATTAACGGTCGAGTGTACTTAAGACCTTTGAAACTCCATGGCTCCAGCAGGCACACTTTAGTCCATCTTCCGTTTCCTTTTTGTCCCAAAGACTACGCCCCAGTGCAGCGTCTACACCTGTAGGCAATGTCTCTTTGACATTCCTGATTCCTTCGGTGAGTCACCTCGTGGCAGTACTTAAGAGTTGGTTTTTCTTCATTCTGCTTGTATTCTTCCTCATCTCAATATGCTCTGTTCTGGCAATATCGGATGTACTACAAAAATACATGGTTTTGTCTCGGAATGGAGGGGGGCCTAGGGAATGTTGGGGAGTGACATTGTTCAACGGCTGTACCATAGATTCCCGCACCCCTGTGTTAGGGAGAATTCTCTGTTAAGGCTAATTTCCCAAAACTAGTGAGTCCGACCGCAGCTTGGCTGGATTTTTTGGGGTTTATTTTTTTCTCCTGCTAAGAGTGAGACTCTTTTTCTCCCACTCTTAGACATGATTTGAGATGTTCCTTTGACTTTGAATTTGTTTTATGGGCTATGGGGTCCTTTACCCCATAGGGCTTCATGTGTTTTTGGTATGTGGGTTACACAGCACCCTCGGTGCAGTAACCCAGGGGTGTCATAGTGACCCCCAAACATTGACTCCATACCATGGGGCTGACTACTGTCTCCCAGGGCATGTAAAGTCACCATTGGCTTTACTAGTCCCAAATTATGAACAGAAACCAGTACAAACCATCATATTGTGGACGTACTGGTCGGGGCAATTTGATTGCCCCGGGGTCTGTTGTTCGAGGGGGCACGTCTCCGTCCCCCCTGATCGAGTTTTGGCTGGTGGCAGTGGATACTACTTTTTATATTCGACCGCAAATATTTTCCTATGGGATTTTCCCATTGTTCAAGGCTACCACTTTTTAATATAGCCTTGAACATACCGCCAGTTTATTAAATTAATATAAAATCACTGGTTGGTATTTTTTGCCGAAACTCAGTTCCAAAATGGCGTTTGTGTTCGCTTCTGTGACTCCAAACCCAAGTCGGGCCCTTTGTTCCACTTTTTGGCTGGCTTCTCCACAGAAGCCTCCAAAAGTGGTGCCACTCTGTCTAGGTACCACAGAGGGTGTGGGAGGGGGGGTTTAGGCACCCTGGACTGAGTTGCCTCGGCAACTCAAGTCGCACTCTTGTGTGACCACTTAGCATGTTTGAGTGACAGCTAGGCTGAATGAATGGGGGTTTTCTGCATAAAAGCAGGGCTTTGGGGACTGGAACGTCAGAAGTCGCCATAGGACCTAAAGAATCCGAGGAGGGAGAAGCCGAGCCGACCTGCAACGACGACACCACCGGTGGAGGCCTGCTGAACCGTCTCACCACTTTTCCCGACGACAGAGGAGATCTCCAGCCCGGAGAGTCTTCTTCCTTTGACTGGTGGGGATAACCAGTTTTCCCGTCTTTTCGCTTTCCTGGACCATCTCGTGGCCGCCTTGCCCGCGCCAAGCACCCCGGCAACCGGAATACCACGGTTTACCACTACCGCGAAGAAAACGGGTGGAACCTTGTAACCGGGAAACTCTGCGGCTGGTTTCTTCCCTGGCAGCGCAACGACCTTCAGCTTTCCTCCACACCGACTTGCAACCGCTGCCAGGAACAACTGCCCCCGCTGGAGCGTTCTTCCCACTTTCAGGAACTGTGTCCCGCCTGGCTTCCCTTGCGACAGATCGTTCGGGGTGACAGTAAATCCTCGACTTTCTAACGTGTGTTAGCCTGCGACCTGTTAACTAACTTTTCCTGACTTGATCTCAATCTTTTGTGAACGTTCTACGAAGACTCTTTGGGCATAACCCCACTCTGTGATCCTGGACACATTTCGCTTGCTCTCTCTAAGAGTGGGCCTGGCATTTGAACTTCCTTGCTCTCCAGTAGACTTTGCCTAACCTGCCTCACTGTGGTTCTTTGAAAGGTATTGAAATGTGTGTGCTTTCATAACCCTGCCTTTTTCCCTCCCTTTTTAATAACTTATTAGAGTGCCATCTTATGTTAAGCGCTCACCTCTGTCTGAAAATAAGTGGTGTTTCTCATTAAGGCTTGTCTAATAAGTAATTAGGATTGTATATATATATATATATAATAGTGACTGTGTGTTGAATTTATTTACCTCCTGTGTGCTAGTGTCATTTACAAGTGTGTCTTTAAATAAATAATTATATACTTTTACAACAAAGCTCTGGTCAGTGTTTGCATGTGCTACTGTATCTCTGTACCTATTGTGTATACTCTATATACTGCCTAACTCATCTTGAGAGAAGTCTGACTGCTCAGCCACAGCTACCAGGTAAATCTGGGTGGTACAGACTGCTACCAATTGGGTTTACTGCCAACCACCTGTAGTCCTAAATCTTTTGCAGTGATCCCTAAGGGAACTGCACAGGTTTCTGCCTAACACCCCCCACCGACCCCACAGGTGCATATTTTCTCAGAAACTCCGCCCCTGGTGCAGCCCCCACTGCAGCCACCAGCACTGCCCTGCAGCGCGCCACAGCTACCCACACCGCCCTCCAGCACTCCACCAGCAGCACCTGACCTGCCGGACACAAAGGTGGACACGAACGACGATGAGATCCAGGACACTTCCTCCTCAGCCAGGGCATTCCATGAGAGGCTGTCCGGCATTGCTGAGTATCTGGGGATCCTGCAGCTGCAGGTTAAACAACCGGAGGAGGATGTATTGGCAGAGGTGTTGACCATCCACTCAGCCACAAGAACCGGCATCCATCTGCAAAAGGATGTTGAATCCTTGGTGAAGAAGGGCTGGTTAAAAGCACATTCTACACAACCGACGAATAATCGCCTAGATGCCAAATACAGGCATGCAAAGGGGGATTCCCTCGTGCTGTCGGTGCACCATCAGCCTCATTCCTCAGTTATAGCGTCAGCTTCTATGTATTCTAAGCCACAATCCTCCACATCTTCCCCTAAATCCGCCCTCCTAGGAAAGTAAGAAAAGCTCTTGGAGTCCTATGGAAAGAAGATCTATTTCAACGCTATGCTCCCACTGCAACAGGCCAATGCGGATGCCATACTTGCAGTAGTAAACCAAAAGCTTTGACGGGAGATAGCAGACTTCCTCCCTGAGCTTCCTGCACACAGTCAGGCAAGATTTAAGGCAGGTCTGGCATAGGCAAAGATAGTGGCACAGGATATTATGGAGTTGACAGTGGCACTTATAGACACTGCAGGCACGGCTGTTTGTGTTGCCACCTACATGAGGAGGACAGGTTGGCTGAAGGCAATTAAGTTTAACCCCGACGTGCAGGAACGCATTCTTGACCTGCCATTCGAGGGGTGGGGGCGGTTTCCCTCAACTACAGACAAGGAGCTTCATAAAAAGGAAAAGAGCTCCCAAACAGCTAAGTCCCTGTCAATCTTAACTAAATCTGCACCCAAGACCTATAGCCAGAGTCACCCACGCTCTGACAGAGGTCGTACCTTCAGGGGCTTTCAAGAGCACCGCTCTAGACACCTGGACCAGTCAATCAGCCAGCACCAATGCAAACAGCACAAATCATCAAACAAGAGGTTCTTCCAGTCCCCCTCACAGGCACCAGCCTCAGAAGGAAAGAAACAGTGACAGTGCCATCCAGATCCACAGTTCTCCGGTGGGGGCAGGCTTGCCTTTCACTTTCAGTCCTGGCAGGCATGGTTCGCGGACCCATGGATTCTCTCAGTGGTTTCCTCTGGCTTCCGCCTGCCAAAACCTCCATCTCCTATTTCTTACCCCGCACTCCCATAGATTGGCACAGAATTTCTCTTGGGTTTATCCACTCGCTCATAGTGAGTCAGGTGGTGGACTAGGTTCCAGCCTCACAGTGAGGCATTGGCCTCTATTGCTGTATCTTTGCCATACAGAAAAAGAACCAGGCTGGCCTGAGAGTTGCAAAACAAAGGGGGGTCTGGGAATCCCTCTACCAGCCTGAGAGTTGTACTGGACCTGTCAACCTTGAACCTTTACCTACCCCTGCAAAAGTTCAAGATGGTGACAACCAGCACTCATAGCGGAGACACTGTGTGGCGGAGACTGGATGTGCTCCCTGGATCTGAAAGATGCTTACTTGCACGACCCGATTTCCAATACCTGGTCCTACCATTTGTCCTCAATTTGGCTCTGAGAGTCTTTACAAGATTAATGAATGCATTGGCAGCCCTGCTCCGAGCGGAAGGCCACCGCCTTTATCCATACCTCGACGACTGGCTAGTACAAGCAGATTCTCCAGAGGGAGTGCAGCGCACGATGACCAGCCTCATGCGCACACTGTAAGAGTTGGGGTTCTCCATCAACCTCAAGAAATCACAATTACTTCCTACTCAGTCCTTAACATTCTTGGGTCTAATTTGGGATACGAGGTCAGAGAGAGTCTTCCCCTCCCAGGACAAGATCAATGCGGTAAGGTCGGTCACAGGGCATTTCCTCAGCAGATCAGTAACATCAGCATGGTGGTATTAACACCTGCTCAGAATTATGGCTGCCTGCCTCCTGGCGGTGCCACACACAAGGCTCAAAATGAGGAGGCTGCAGCTACACTTCTCAGCCTCTTGGAATCAGGAGACGGGCTCCCAATCGGCCCTTGTCAGCATACCATGGCACCTTCACCAGGATCTCTTGCGGTGGAGGACAGAGACCAACCTGTTAGTGCACAGGCCGTTCAGGCAGCCTCTACCAGCGGTCACCATTACCACAGACTCGTCCCTGGAAGGATGGGGAGCTACCCTGGACAGTCGCAGGGTTCATGGACTCTGGTCGAAGCAGGAACAGCTAGAGCACATCAGTTGGCTCGAGGTGATGGCCATCTGCCTGCCCTCAAAGCTTTCCTCCTGTTATCAGCAACAACTCAGTCTGCATTCAGACAGACAACTCCATCTGCATGTATTACATCAATAAGCAGGGGGTACCAGGTCTCCTCCCTCTGCAGGTTGTCCATCGACATATGGGAGTAGGCTGTGTCTCACAACATGTAGCTTTCGGCGGTCCACCTGCCGGGGAAGTCCAACCTGGAGGCGGACAGACTCGGCAGGTTTGGGGTCGACAACTACAAATGGCAGTTGAGCGACCAGGTCCTGAGGGAAATCTTCAACAGGTGGGGCCATCCTCAGGTGGACCTATTTGCCACCGGGAGCAACAGGAGATGTCATCAGTATGCTTCCTGGAAGGGGCAGTGCAGAGGCTCACTGGCGGACGTATTGTAGGTTCAGTGGAACTACTTGTGGGCATACGCTTTCCCTCCGACCCCGTTGATACACAGGGTAATCTGCAAGGTCAGGGAGTCGCAGCGACTTCACCTAATCTTGATTGCACCACAGTGTCCGGCCAACCCTGGTTCTCCAAGCTCATCCGGCTGTCGTGCCAGCCTCAAGTCCTCCTCGCAGTGGGACCAGCCCCACTCTTATCCAAGCAGGGCAGGACGGTGATACATCCCATGCTGGAGAAGTTAGCCCTAGCAGCTTGTTTCCTGAGCATGTCACCTTAAGACATCTACAGTTGTCGCAGGAAAATGTGGACATTATTCAAGGGGCCAGAAGCAGCACCACAAGGAGTCAATACAAAAGCAAATGGACCAGGTTTTGTCACTGTGCCCAGGCAAATGGCATAGACCCTCTGGCATGCACAGTAAACAATGTTTTGTCTTTTTCAGCACACTTACTCATTCATGGATCCAGGTAGACACCTGCCTTATTTATCTGGCAGCCATTGGGACTTAGAAACTCTGGAGATAACGTCTTCTCTGCCTCCGATCCAGTGATAAAAAAAACACCTACCGGGCCTGACCAGATTATATCCTCCAGTCAAGCGGCCACACCCGGTCTGGGAGCTCAACATAGTGCTCTTCTTCCCAAATCCTAAAGATGAGGCACAGAAAGTGTTGCACTGTCAGGATTTCAGACATGCCTCGAGATTCTACCTAGACAGGACTAAAATCTTCCGTAACTTGGAGGCTCTGTTTGTCACTTTTTGGGGGTCAAAGCCAGGCGGCCAAGCATCCAAAGCGTCAATTGCAAAGTGGATGATGATGGCCATCAAGGAAGCTTATGAGGGGCAGCACATGATCTTCCCAGCAAACATGCATGCCCATGCAATCAGAGCCAAGGCCATGGCCATGGCTTTCCACAGGCATGTGCCATTGCAGACAATCAGCAAGGCGGCTACTTGGGCTTCTCCATCGTCCTTTTGCAAGCACTATTGCTTGGATGCCAGCGCCATGTCAGATGCAGCATTTAGCCAGGCAGTTTTAAGAAACCTGTTTTCATAAGAGGGACAACTCTCCTCCTCAAGGCTTCATTCTGTTGGAATCGCTCATACAGTATGTAGGAAAGGGGACTGGATGTAGGAGTGTAATTATAAGATAATCACTGTAGTGACTAACATACTCCTAGTCCATAGTCCCCTTTCCTCCATACGTCCCACCATCCTCCCCCTTAAAAAAGAACCAATGTCATTAGGCATTGTAATATAGCGAACACGTCAAAGAGGACTGAGGAGTGGCACCAGTAGGTGGAATCAAGAGTGCGTATGTTCCCGGGGCTGCGCCCCGTGTGCATCTAAATTTAAAGGGGACGTTCTGGTGAAAAAGGTTTTGTTTCCTGTCGCTAGTGAGGGACGCCCATACACCATGGGAGAAAGGGGACTATGGACTAGGAGTATGTTAGTCACCATGGTGAGTAACTTATAATTTACGTAAGAAAAGACCCCACTATCCCTATCTTCTAAGAGGTGTTTCCCTGCCTCAAACTAATACTAAAGGATTTGTCAGAATGTCAATCAAACTCAAACTCGACCATCCTGTGTCACAACCTCCTTCTATCCCTTACACTACAACTAAAGAATACTCCAACAGAAAGATCCTACTTTATGGGAATCACTCCCTTATCCTGATATTCGGGTAGTGTTCAAAGAAATGCTCTCTCACACAAAGGGTGCGAGGGGGAATGCTTACCTTGGCTTGCGGGTTCCACACTGTCTTTGCATAACTTCATGTTCTGGACTAGGAGAATGACTCCCTTCTCCTGGTATTGGTCTGTACAGTTCACAGTAAGGCCAAGGCGAATGACTCCCTTTCCCTGGCATCTCTTGAGTAAGTTCTAAGGGCGTTAGTTTCTTCTGGAGAATGACTCCCTTCTCATGGTGCTTGAAACTTTTTTGTGTCTTTCCACTTGATGTATATTTTTCCACTCTCGTCGATATTAGCAAAGTCCCAAACCCTTCTCTGGTGATCAAGGGTCTTATCTGTGCTACTCTGATGAGGAAGTCCTCCTCGGATGCCCAATTCACTTATGTTTGGGTTACAGACTCTTCTCTGGTGATTAGTGGGATTATTGTTGCCACTGCGATGAGGAAGTTCACCTCAGGTACTTGGTTCACTTTTATTTGTGTCCCAGACCCTTCTCTGGTGATCAGTGAGCTTATTGCTACCATTGCCACAAGGAAGTTCTTCTTGGATACTTTGTTCACTATTGTTAGGGTGCTCAACCCGCCCTGGATGGTCAGTGGGCTTATTGTTGCCACTGCGACAAGGAAGTTCTGCTCGAATGTTTGGTTCGCAATTGTTAGGGCCCCCGACCCGTCTCTGCTGGTCAGTGGTCTTATGTCGTGCAGTAGTTTTTCATTACTACTGGGACGAGGGAAACCCTCCCTGATGCGCACTACACAATTCTGTTCGCGAATAGCCATTTAGCTGCCACTGCAGTGAGAAATATTACCTTGTGTCCCCCTTTACGCTGCCCCGTATCCTTACCAGGCCTCTCGTGCCTCCCTTTACTTTATCGTGGGATGTGGCATGTCACTGGTCCTTCCTGGGATGGGGTTCCTTGTCAGCGGCTTCCTCTGCTCTTCTCGTCCACTTCAACAGTCCTAGTGCACCTCAGCTGTCCTCCGCTCCTTACAGTCTTTGCTTCACTCTTGGACCCAAAAGGTCCAATAAAGTGGGGTTGCCGCTTGCGGGGGCCTGGCAATTGCAGATATCGGGTGGAGAGCCAAGCTTTGTCTCCAACCTTGTATAGTGAGCTCGATCTACGTTTCGCGTCAGCATAGTGCTTATAAGTGTCTTTGGCTGCCTCGAGATTGGTATGTATGTTTCTCCACATTTGTGTTAGTTGTTCCTTGCGTGCCTGTATAGACGGCAGCGGGCTATCAGTTGTCCTTACAGATGGTTGAATGTGCGGGTGATACACGTAAGTAATGAAGAAAGGGGTATATTTGGTGGACGAGTGTAATGCATTATTGTAGGCTAGCTCGGCTAACCAGATGGCTTCCAACCAGGTTCCTTCAGCGCTATGCACAAAGTAACGCAAGTACTGTTCTATAGTCTGGTTGACCCTTTAGGTCTTCCCGTCCGTTTCCGGGTGGTAGCTCGTTGATAGTTGCATGGAGATCCCTATGTGCTCACAAAAGGTACGGCAGAACCATGACGTGAATTGTGTTCCTCTATTGGAGATTACATGTTGTGGTTTCCGTGTAAACGGATGATGTGTTGCATGAAGAGATCCACCAACTCGTTTGTGGTGGGGATGCCTTTTCAGGGTATTAAGTGGGCCAGTTTGGTAAGAGAGTCGATTACTACTAGAATAGTGGAGTGCCCCTGATAGGTAGTAGTTTGACCATAAATTCCATAGATATGGTGTGCATTGGGGCTGTGGGTGTTGATAAGGGTAGCAAAAACCTTGCAGAGTTTTTTGTGGTCGTATTTATTGCAGATGCATACTTTGCAATTCTGGACGTACTCCTGATTGTCCTGCCATTGGGGAGTTGGGGCACCATTGCATGACTTGCTTCCTCACAGTGATGGTGGATAGGAACAATGCCATCCGATGGTATGGTCGACCATCTTTAACTGTCTGGTTTTTCTGCGGGTTCCCCATTGGATTAGCTCTTGTGCCAACATGGCTTCTCTGACGTGTGCAAAGAGGTTGTTACTTGTGCTTCCTATTATCTGAGCTGGTAGTACGATGGGTCTCGTGTCTCAGTTCTTTGTTCTTGTGCTTGCTTCTCCAGATACCACAGTAATATATATAATTTTTATTTTCCTGCCCAGGGCGATATGTTACAACAATGTCAAAATCTGCAAAGTACATTGGCCATCATAGCTGACGTGGACTTAGAGCTTTTGCCGACTTGAGGAACTGTAGATTGCGGTGGCCTGTCAACACTGTTATCGTATGTCATGCTCCCATTAGGTTATGGGCCTCATTACGAGTTTGCCGCTAAACAAAGAAATTTACCGGCATGCCGGTGCTACCGTGTCCGTATAGCACTGCTGCCGGAATCTACGGTAGATTCTGAGTCAATGTGCATGTGCATTCTGGCATGCCAGTAACAGTAGCGCCGGCATGCCGGTAACGGCCCCCAAACTCTCGATACTGGCATCCACGATGCCGCAGACACCGGCACCGATAATGCCGTTATTACCAGTATGCTGATGCCGGTAATACTGGCACCAGAAGCAAAGTTATCACGCCGGAACGGGAAATGGACCGGCGCCCATCTTTAAAAACGCAATCCATTGCAATCCTCCGTGTACAGCACCTGAACAGGAGAACAGAGCAGTCAGGAAGAAAGCTGAGGAAGATGGCAACCAGACAAAGCAACGTCCTTCGCCGTGAGCCAAAGTTCAGCGACATAGAGCCGAACATGTTGGCTGACACCCTGGTTGAACATGCAGATGTTTTGTTCTGGACCGACCTGCGCCGGGCAGCCCAACTGCGGAAGAAAGCAGTATGGGAGGAAGTTGCCTGCAAGGTATCAGTGATGGGGACAACACCCTACACTGTCCGTGATTGTCGCAAGGGGTGGGCCGATCTGCGTCTGCGGGTCAGTAACCTTTCTGCTGAGCGCAGGCAGGGGATGGGCACAGGTGGTGGACTGCCATCCCCCATCAAACTTGCCACATGGGAGGAGACATGCAGCACTGTGATCAACATGGAAGGCATTGAGGGCTTTGGGGACGCCGAGATGGGAGTTGCAACCTCAGACGATGATGGTGAGTGTCCCTTACCGTAATCCCAAAGTCACACCACGCACCTTCAACCCCAACATCAATGGCGAATTCCAAATGGCAAGTAGATGGGAGCAAATTCATGCCGCATCTCCTCCCACCTAAAGCCACCTACGACATAACCACAATGGGCCTCATTACGAGGTAGGTGGTAAGGGATTACCGGCACCGGTAAGGACACCAGTGCCGGTAATCCCTTACCACCCTATTCCGAGGTCCCTTAGCGGGTCCCTTCCTTAAAGCCTGGTTTTACCAGGCGTTATGGAAGGGACCCTTTAAGGGACTTCAGAGCTAATAACGGTACCATTTTTAGCTCCATCCCCATTCCCATTCAGCCCTATGGGGGCTCGAATGGGAATGGGGAATGGTTCCCGGAATGGGGAATTACCGGGTCCTCCAAGGTTGGAATGACCCGGTAAGTCCCTATCTCGGGAACCCAGACCCGGAATGCGGTAAGAGGGTAGCCATGGTGCTAATAGCCTCGTAATGTCCCTGCCATGAACACACCCGACAAACCCCACTGACGCAACCCACATGAGCCCTTAATGGCCAACACACGCACAATCTGCATGCGCATACACACATATACATCACTGTACAGATGCAGGCCTCACCACCGTGCCATTTTATGGCACGATGCACACATCACCACTGCCACTTGCACACCTGACACACCCACCATGTCCATACGCGAAGTGTAAACATCAATACACCATCATACATAATGGGAACACATCAGTCCCACAATTAAACACCACATGGCACACAGCCCCCGTGGCATGGCCACAACACGCAAACCACTAGACACCTGTAGGCCACCCAACAGACACCATGCACAACATGGCCGCATCTGAAGGATGTTCCGAAACTACACCCCCCCCCCCCCCACCATTCCTGTGTGCACCATGCCTGGCCCTCAAACATGTCCATGAGAATGCGCATGACTTGGAATGTACTAGCATCAATGTACGTAGGATGTATGATGCCCTGCCTCACTATCCCCCACAGGCACAGGAACAGACAGTGAGGGTGAACACACCCCAACAACCCAGAGAACCGCTGCACGTTGGCGCTGTGGCGCACACCACGCCTCCAGCCAGGAGCTTTTGTCCTCTAGGGCAGGATTCAAGCATGCCACAGCTTTCACGCCACAGCCACCCCGACAAAAGGACACACAGGCTGCCCAGCAGGCCGAGCAGGAACCACTTAACACCAGCAAGGCCCTCCAGCCAAGACCCACTGCTGCCAGCAAGGCCCCTTAGCCAAGACCCACTGCTGCCAGCAAGGACTCACAGCCAAGACCTACTGCTGCCAGCAAGGCCCCCAGCCAAGACCCACTGCTACCAGCAAGGACACCCAGCCAAGACCTACTGCTTCCAGCAAGGACACCCAGCCAAGATCCACTCCTGGCACCAAGCCCCCCGCAAAACATCCACATCTGTGGCACAGGAGCCACTTCAAGTGGAACAGCCTGAATCCCCTGTGGCCAGTGACCTGGAGGAGCCACAATCTGCCGTGCAGAGTGAGCAGGGTGAGGCATCTCAATCTGCCCTACACAGTGATGAGGAGGCTGACACCCCAGGCCACAGCCAGCATGAGGGCCTCGAAACATCGCCATTCAGGCAGACAACCCCACGTGCTTCACCAGTACATGGCCCAGGTGGCCACAGCACAGTGGAGGCCAGTGGCCCTGACAGCGACCTCAGGGAAGCTGTGTTCAGCCTCGGAAGCCCACACACCCCACCTCCCGTGCCAGCACCTGCTGCACCAAACATCAGGGATCTCGAGGGGCGACTGTCGCGCATGGAGGGGAGGCAGCAGGCTATGCAGGGCATGGTGAGGCAGTATGTGACGGATGCAAAAGCAACATAGCATGCCATGGAGGATGCCCTGCAAGAGAATGGAAGGGTGGTCAGTCGGGCTGTGTACCGTGTGGTCAGGCGCGTGCGGAAAGGGAACACAGTGATGGCAGCCATGGCCCAGGCCATCACGCAGTTGGCGACCGCTATGGCGGAGCAGAGAAATGTCAACACTACCCCTCAAACCGCTCCATCATCGAGCATGACACCGGTCAGTTCTACACAAACAAGCCCGGTGCATCGCTCACAGCGAGTTTTGCGCTGCAGAGATGTTCAACCCCCTCCTCCAAAAAGGGGGCGTGAGTAGTCGTACTAACAAGTGCATGTTGGGAGGGAGTAGTAGTGAAGTTGTAGTGGGGGTAGTTGTGTTGGGGTGGGGGTGTTCGGGTATTGGGTGTTGGGGTATTGGGTGTGAGGGCATAGGGTGTGGAGGTAGTGGGGTTGGGGTGTGGGTGTGTGAGTAGTGGGGAGTTGAGTAGTGGGTGTGGCAGTGGTGGGGGTTGTGGGGATACTGGGGTCAATTAGTTGGGATACTGGTGCATGTTAAGTATTGGTAATATGTACATAGTTAATATTTGAACAATACAGCTGGTGTGAGTAAGAAAAACACATGACTTCTTGAGTGTGTCAATTTAATTACGTGCAGTGCCCAGTGTGCCCCATTTCCAGTGCCTTGTGTACTCCAGTCCATCAGATGTATTGGGCAATCAAATCTTGGCGTGCCGCACATCCGTCTTTCATATTGTGCCACGGAAGATTTCCAGCATCTTCCCCGTCATCATCCTCATCCTGAGGTGGCATCATGTCCATGTCAGGGGGCAGGGGTATGTTGCACCGGATGCACATGTTATGTAGCGTGGCACATGCTAATACAATATGGCCCACCTTCTCTGGTTCGTAAATGAGTGCCCCACCCGACCTGCAGAGGCAGCGCAACCAGGCCTTCACCAGCACGGTTGTAGTCCTCTTCATGCCTGTTGACTGGTTGCCTGATGGGGGTCAGGAGCCACGGCTTCAGGGGATACCCAGCATCACCTGCATGGGAGCAAGAGAAAGTGTACTTGTGAATTATTCGATTATTCCTTGTAAGCACTGCCTGTACAGTGTTCATGATTACTTGTAACTGAATATTCATGACTGCACATGATATGTTCCGTATTCAAAGACTCAAAGACCCAGGTAAGTGTACTGGGGGGGGGGTGGGTGCTGTTCATGTCTCAAGGACCTTTCAATCAGAAACAGCACTCCCACAAATGAAGTCAAAAGGTCCATGATGTCCTCACATCTGATGGATGTTTTACCAATGAGACTGGACTATGCATGTACAGTGCATAATGACATTTTTACCTGATGTGCTTCATGAAACACAGTGGTTTCCAAATCATGCATTCAGCTACTTGATGTCACCATGTACATGTCCACCAACGCCTTCCCCCATATGACTAGGGCACATTCACATTGGTGGTATGGGCCATCAGTGAAGGATTATGTTTCTGTGATGAGACTGGGTGGGTACTGGCATGGTGAAAATGAGATACTTTATTTATTTATTTGTATCGGCCGAATTAAATCAACCTTTCAAATATACCAGAGCATAAAACAAAGTACATTAAAATCAGTTTTTAACAATTTTTGCCGACATAGAACAAAACTGTCAAGGAACATAATTAACATTTATAATTAAAAAAACAATCAGAATACTAAACTATACATGTCACGCATAATGTATGTTAATTACAATATTAAAAGAAAAAAGAAGAAAATAACCACTTCTGAACTGACCAACCATGTGTTGAAGTTAAAGGTTTGTGTGGTTACATTGACATGTTCCCATGCGCCCACATTTTACCAAAAAGGATGACAAATGACTCCCTTCTCGGTGTTCAAAGAACTCTTGTGGTTTTATTTTTACAGTTTTATAATGTTCTGGTGCCCGATGTGATTACACGTGTTTCGATGACTTGCTCATCTTTTTCAAATCAGGGCTGTTCTCATTCAATTTTTGAAAAGTTATAATTTGCAAAAAACAAACATAATGATATTCCCTTTTATCATCGCATGAGAACCAGTTGTACATTGTGTAATAACAATCAAAAAAATAATTTTTCATGAAATAAAAATATAAATATGTAAAAATTGCCATTTTTGAAGGGGCGGGTGAAGGGTAGAACTGTTGCGGGTAGTAGAGAAACAATTATGAGTTAAAAAAGAAAATAATAAAATGAAACACAATAGTAACACAAAGTTAGATCTTTTGATTTGATATTAACTTTCTCAAGATGAACAAACAGTAGTCATGGAATAACACATGAAAAGCATGGTTTGTGTGGTATCAGGTTCGAAGTAGATCAGCTTACCTAATGGTGCTGGTTTGAAAATATATATTCTCTTTAGGTCTTTGGGTTGATTTCATGGGTTAAATCCCCGAAACATCTACAAAGTCAAAAGGAAGTGGTTTAAGATGACACACAAGTCTCAGCACACCGTACCAAGGAACCGCCAATAGAAATAAATACTTTTACCATTGAAGATCTAACTAACATACACTTACTAAGATCTCTACATAGACCGGTGAACGATTGATTCATGAGACTCTACATGAACTCCAGATAAGACAAAGTGGTTTTACAGCTAAAGAAATGAAACTCAAATCTAAATTCACTCCACAACCTAGGGGACACCTTTTATAAAGCTGTCACTAAGGACCTCAATGATCACATTGATACTAAATTCAAAACCAACAAGGAACACAAACAGACATACGACAACTTGGCATCTATGGAAAGAAAAGCTCTTTACAATCTAAAAAAAGACAACAACCTGGTCATCAAAGGAGCGGATAAAGGAGGAAAGATAGTCGTGATGGAACTGGAAGATTATGTAGAGATGGCTATGAATCATTTAAACACACCATTTTGCTATACTAAACTAAAATCCAATCCCAAATTGGAAATACTATCAGATTTAATGAATGCAATTACAGCCTGGCATAGACAAGGACTTATCACAGACGAAGAAAGCCATTTTTTGGACATGAAACAACCAACTCTACCGACAATATATTTTTTACCTAAGATCCACAAGGAATATGCAAGGATCCTAGAGGGGAGACCAATATTAAGCGCAATTGGTTGGGCCACTATGAACATGGCATATTATATTGATGACATTTTAAGACCCCTTGCCATCAAAACCAAATCCTACCTAAGAGACACAACCGCGGCAATTAACAAACTAGCCACAATAGAATGGCAAGAAGACTATCTACTTGGGATGTAAGATCCCTCTATACATCTATTAGACACGATACTGCCATAGAAACTGTGGACTATGCTTTTTCTAAGGAAACAGCATCGAATTATCAATCGGTGAGCATGCTAAAAGAAATGTTACTACTAACATTACAAAACAATGTCTTCATATTTAATGGAAACTTCTATAGGGAAACCAGAGGGGTGGCGATGGGGATCAAATGTGCCCCGGTACTTGCAAACTTGACAATGACAATGTCCGAAGATAAACATATTTATACAGATGAGTCTTATGAATCAAATGTGATCCTAGGGACACGCTATATAGACAATGTTTTACTCATTGGAAAGGGGAGGAAGAAGGACTAGAACATTTCAGGAAGAGAGCAAACAATAGCACAATGGGGATTGAATTTACTGGCAACACAAATGCAAAAGAAATTAATTTCTTAGACTTGAACATCTATGTTTCGCATAACTCTGTCAAAACAAAAACCTTTAGAAAAAGCACAGAGGCAAACTCAACGTTATATGCTACCAGCTGCCATTATAACTCTGCAATCAGAAACATACCAAAGGGAGAATTTATCAGAGCCCGTAGAAACTGCACTGAACAATCAACTTTTAAAGACAAATGCAAATTACTCACAGGGAAATTCAAAGCGAGAGGATATGGCAAGAAAATGATAGCGAAAGCACAGGAGAAAACGATGAAACTCGATAGAGAAAGTACTTTAACCATTAACAAAAAACCAGCTAAAGAAGAGAAAATAAGCTTCATTACCACCTACTGTACGGATAATGTAGTTCTGAGAAAAATTGGCATTTACTCCAATTGGACCCCAATGCGAAGAAATATATTGATGACAACCCAACTATGATTTATAAACGCGCAAGAACCATTAAGAACTTTTTTAAGTCCATCCTTTCTTCCAGAGGTGAAAAATGACAATACAGCTACATGGCTTCCAACACTACCGAAAGGTTTTCGTAAATGTGGTACCTGCACAATGTGCAAGTATGCATTAGACAACTCAGCAATCTTTAAAGATAAATATGGAATTATGCAAAAAAATGAAGATTACATAAACTGTAAGACGAAGTATGTGGTATATGCTATCATTTGTCATTGTGGGGAAATATACATTGGCAGCACTATTAGGGAACTCAGAATAAGAATACGGGAACATCTATCAACCATTGGAAGCCAAGAAATGAACCTACCATTAGCCCAGCATTGGCAGAAGAAGCATCAGATGGATGATAAAAAATCGCTGAGATTTGTAGCTCTCAAAAAAGTGACTTTAGGCCCAAGAGGTGGAGACCAGGAACTAAAACTTAGGCAACAAGAAGCGAAACTAATTTACAAATTTCGAGCTGTAGAGAAAGGCCTTAACTCTGATAATGAGATGGCTTCCTTTTTGTGAACTAAGGGGTTCTTACATTAAGCTACGTAAACAACAATGTGCAATTGTGAAAATGAAAAGGCGCCCCTCTTTTTTGGGCCTTAGAATGAGTTACCTAAATAATAACGTGAAATTGTCTCTCTTTGAGAAATTAGAATGAATGATGCTCACAAAGGGGAAGGCTACATGTAATAATTCGGATGAATTTGTTTGCTTGCAAATAACAGTACAGAATTGTTAAAATCCAAACTTGTTATAGAAAGGGATGTATGGTATCAGGTGAGAACCACATGTAGTACGGGAAGTGCTTGTACATTGACACACTGGGCTGATTTTCAACACAAACCCCATATCTGCCCAAAACATGGCCGCCACAATAGAAATTGAAGTAGGACCACAGGTTATATGACGTGCGCTTCGGCACTTGTAACTTTTTAAAGCTGTTATCTCAAGACATTAATAACGCAATACACTAGCAATCACATTGCGAATAGTTACGATATTTTAGGAATAATAAATAAACAATGATTTAAAATCAAAACTGCACACTAGTTCTTTAGCTTGAACTATGAATAAAAATAAAAACAAAATAATACACATCATATTATTAAATTTCAAACATAAAACTTATTCTAAGGATCCGCATTACAACGAAATCTAAGGTGAAATGTGGTAAAAATAAACATTTCCCAACCAAACATGTCCGTCGCAACAGGAATCGGAGTAGAACCCGGTTGCTAGGCAACAGTTCTGTTGTTAGAAGTAGCTCGGCGGAGACGCCGAGTGGAGGAGGACATTTCTGCACGAGACTTAACAGTCAAGGTAAGCGTGCATGAGGGGCTATCGAATAGGGGGTTTGTCACAAATTTCCCACGCAGAATCACGTGGTGATCTGTTTCACTTTTGTAAAAATGAATCCTCAAAAGATAGAAAAGCACATAGATTATGTCTAATGAAACCACGAACGACTTAAATGCACACAATTTTCCCTTTCTCTATTGTCGCTGTTATTGAGGCCATTGAGAGGATAGATAGGAAACCACGCGCTTTGCTTTTCTTTTCTCTCTGTTATTAAAGCTATAGGCGTAAGTAAGCAAGAGTTAGCAAAGCAGGGTCTTTTGTTAACCCACAGAACTTATTAATGACAACACCGGATGTAAAGTTCATGGGTGTAAAACCTGCCGGCATAAAAAAGATGACAAACAGTTCATCTTAAACCACTTCCTTTTGACTTTGTAGATGATTCAGGGATTTAACCCATGAAATCAACCCAAAGACCTAAAGAGAATACATATTTTCAAACCAGCACCATTAGGTAAACTGATCTACTTCGAACCTGATACCACACAAACCCTGTTATTCCATGACTACTGTTTGTTTATCTTGAGAAAGTCAATATCAAATCAAAAGATCTAACTTTGTGTTACTTTTGTGTTTCATTTTATTATTTTCTTTTTCTCTACCATAATTATTTCTCTACTACCCGCAACACTCCTACCCTTCACCCCCCCTTAAAAATGGCAATTTTTATATATTTATATTTTTATTTCATGAAAATTTATTTTTTTCTTTGTTCTTACACAATGTACAAATGGTTTTCATGCGATGATAAATTGGAATATCATTATGTTTGTTTTTTGCAAATTATAACTTTTCAAAAATTGAATGAGAACAGCCCTGATTTGAAAAAGATGAGCAAGTCATCGAAACACGTGTAATCACATAGGGCACCAGAACATTATAAAACTGTAAAAATAAAACCACAAGAGTTCTTTGAACACCGAGAAGGGAGTCATTTGTCATCCTTTTTGGTAAAATGTGGGTGCATGGGAACATGTCAATGTAACCACACAAACCTTTCACTCAACAAAACGGAGTTGAGGAACCAAGTACTCCGTTGTTACTTTCCCGTGCGACCCTGAAAAAACAATTAGAAGTGCATAACTAAGGGCGCTGAGGTCCATCGACAGGATAACCCTGCCTCAATAGATTCCTCAAAATATATACAATGTGTTGAAGTTACAGTTCAGTTCCTTTAAAACTAACATTAAACTGTCTCTATCAAGTATTCATGCTTATCAGTAAGCAAACGGCAATCACAAATTGGCACTAAGCATCTCACTATGACAGACAACCCTTCAGAGCAGGCATAACATAATATTTCATCATAATTATGATTAGATGCTGTATATAATCAGCTAGGAAATTAAGTACTTATTGAGTGCAAAGTTGTGATTCTACATCATCGACTCCCTCTTCCAATTTTAAATTAGTTAGAAAGTTTATAGTTGCTATTTGAATAAGCAAATTGCCGGAACCTAAAATTATCGACCAGCATTCTTGTTGTGTTATGCTCCCCAAATGTTTGCAGTGTCTAGCAAAAAAAAGTTTCTCTCTTGGGCTGTAGCATGGGAAAGTCTGTGATTATATGGGCTAAAGTTTCATGCGTGTCACCATCTATACAAAAGCGACAGATGTTCTTCTCAGGTGACAAAAGCCTGCGTTTAGCTTTTATATCATATGTAGCCCATAGATTGAAACGAAGCTGGAGTATTCCACTCCGAAATTCAGCCGAAGGACAGCGTAGCAAATATGGGGACAGAGTGCTAACTTTTTTGGGGGGAAATCGAAATACATCACCATCATGATAGGTTAAACATAGTTCTCTTGTTTTTATCCAATCTATCTGATAGATCTTTAGTTTTGCTTTGTCCGGGTTGCCTAGCAATAGCTCGAGGGATATCTCTGCTTTGGCTAGGATTTGATATACTTTCCCGAGTCAGTTATTTATAAATGTGTGACTTACCGAGAACCTATACTGAGATACTATTTTCAGTAAAACATTCAAACTAGTTGATGACAAAAATGTTTTTTAAAGCGAGCGCAGCCACCAATTGTAGTGCACCTGGAGCGAAACCAGCCCAAGCTCATATCTGATCCAAGCCATCGGAATGCATTGTGGCAGATGTAATACCGTTCGCCAAAATTTGGCTTCCCACTTTATGAATTGGAAAAATGAATCGCTAGGCATAGTTTCCAAACCATACATCAAAGATGGAACAATTTTCCTACTCCAGAAGTGCCAAGCAGGCTTGATCGAAAATTTGCGATATCTGCACATGATAATGCAAGCTTGGGAAATGGCTGAGGATAGTTTAGACTCCACACGCGCTACGTGGCCCTGTGCCTTCCTTTTACCTTCAAAGTACATTCCCAGATAACTATACTGTTGTACTACCATAACTGGAGAGTTATTGATGGTCCAGACGTGAGCTAGCGGGCCATTACGCCTGGGTGAGTATTGCACAATTTGCATCTTTGTTATGTTAATTTTTAATTCATTTAGCTGTATATAGTCCTGGAAGGCATTGGATATTAGAACGAGGTCGTCAGCATACATTAGCATTTGTAATCCGTGATTATTGAATTTTGGCGAATCGGATGTCATTTTGGACAGTGGTCCTCTGACATTGTGTATGAAATAATTAAAGATGGCAGAGGCCAGCGAGCAGCCCTGCTTCAGACCTTGATAAGTAAGTATGTTCTTTGAAAGTAAACCATCCATGGTGATATGAACCTGGGTGGATGTATTGGAGTGTAGGAAATGTATAATACCATACAAAGTGGTTGGGCAGTGATCTCTTCTTAGCTTGGACATCAGCAATAGGCAACTAACTGAGTGGAATGCGGCGTTAAGATCTGTAAACGCAAAAAAAAGTGTTGCCTTTGCGCGTGACATTGGGCTTTTATGGCATTAAGGGCCAATAAGTTAATATTAGTCCCCATAACCGCCACAAACCCAGTTTGATTTGGATCCCGCAAATTACAATTCAACGTCCAAGCATTGAAGTCATGTAAAACCAATTTGGTGAACATTTTGCCCGTTGCGTCCAACAACGCAATTGGGCGATAGTTTGATGGGACGCAGCGGTCTCCCTTTTTAAAGATGGGAATGATGTTGGAGGTTTTACAGGAGGGTGGTATGAGTCGTGTGTTTAGTATATCTCTGAAAATAATTTCGAGGATAAGGGCCCGTTCATGAGGATTTGTTTTAAACATATGATTGGATAACCCATCAGGTACCACAGCTCTTGTGGTGCTATTCTTCAGTATGAGGGCATAGATTGTGTCGTATGAGGAGGGCTGAAGTTTCCAAACTGATGTAGATACTGACTCATAATGAAGATTTGCATTGTGTGGATCGGCAAACAAGGCCGAGAAGTGCACGATCCAATCACGTTCATGTACACCATTGGTTTGAGCATCTCCTTGCTGGTGATATGTATGATTATTTAAGAGATGCCACATTCCTGCGGAATTTTCATTGCACATTGCGTGAGCCATAGCTTCACTCTCTTGTTGAAACAAGAATGCTTTACGCCCTCGTAGCCAGTTTTTATATTTGCATTTGGCGGATTTTAGATCTTGCCAACGGGTCGGTAAAGAAGAACCAAGAAGTTGTCTTTTAATGTTTCTAAACTCAGCCCTAATTCGCTGCGTTTCGCAGTCAAAGACATGACCATTATGGATTTGGAATCATAATTGTGTTTACAAAAGGGTGCAATAAATCAGAATACTGTTTTGGAAGCGTAGATATAGAATTAACGTCAGTTTCATTCTTAAACTTCGCTAATGCACTCACATTCCATATTACTCTAGATCGTGCAGTGTTTACAGTAAGATTAGAATGATAATACACCCCAGTCTATTTGGGAAAGGTTCAGGTCAAGTTGTAGGATCAGGAGACTATGGTCAGTGTTTGAATGATCTTTTACAGTTAGTTTTTTACGTTTTGAAAAAGCTTATGATCAACGTAGATGTAGTCTGTAATACTGGTGCTCAAACCTCAGTGCCATGTGTAATGCAGAGGCAAATCACCCGGTACTGCCCCGTTAACCATATGGTAATTACGTTCACTCATAAATGTCATCCATTTGCGCACTATTTGGTTTTGGTGGTTGTCGTTCCAACAGTCTAAGTTTAGGTCCCCCACAATGATAGTGTTGGTAGTGGCAGAGTCTGATAATATATTATGGAAGATGTTGATTAAGCCAGAATAAAAAGCCTAATCTGGCATGGCCACAACATTACGATATATATTAATCAGGGCAATAGACTTATCATGGTTTGAGATTTTTACGAGCTGGATATACGCACCCACAGAAGCCCAAGGCGTGATCGAAAAGCCTGACTTAATATGTACCGCTACAAGTAGGCCAGAAGATGGTCTGCCTCCACTAGGGACAGCCGGGATTAACGCAAGCTCGTAGTTGTCCCATATTGGGGTGCTAATTAGCCATGTTTCCTGGAGGGCTATAATATGATATAGCTCAGACATGTCTTTGAATGAGGAGTGAAGATGGGCATGGCCTCGTGTAGTCCAGCTTACAATTGTTAAATTTGCTAAGGTGGGACAGATTAATGGTTACTGGTGCGAGCTCGTAGTTCTTAATGACTCTCGCCTTTCTCTGTTAGTACCCTGAGAGATATTTGGTCTCATTTTGGAGATTTGAGATCTTTAAGGGACACTCTCCGGGTCCTCAGCTAGTAAAAAACCCATATCAAAAAGTTGCATCTTGCAATGCCATATCGATTCCCAAACCACTCCCGAGGGGATCCATACCCTGACTACCGAGAGTAAACAATCTGAGAGGAATTCAATTTGATCAATATCTGATGTAGAAATGTTATGCAGTTTTTCAATTTCCCCAAAGATATTTAGGACACTCTGCTGACTTAGATCGTATACTGCATAATTTCCCTCTCTACATTTTAGAATTAATGTGTGGAAGTTTGCACGTTGAGGGTGTATATGTCGGGGGGTAGCCGGTAACTCTGGCTTGCAAGGCATCCATTTTAATTGGGCCACAGCACCACAGGTCTTTGGAGGATAGTGTTCTTCTGGTCGAAATGTACCATTAGTTCTAGCAAATGTGTCTTATTTGTTGGCATGGGTGCGTGTCTGCTATACCCCGTGATGCATCAGCTGAAACACTTCGAAGCTCTGCGGATTTAAGAAACACTTTTGCCTAATTCGTCGCTAAATATTCATCCACTCTCTTTTTTAGTTCCTTCACAACACCTTGTGACATATATGATTCCGCCGGGAGGCTATCTTTAAGTTGAGGAGCAAAGGACACTGTTCTCGGGTGTGAAAAGGGTTCGCTCATAGGTGGTGGAGGACTCACTAATTCCTGAGTGGATTTACCTATGGGCCCCTGTGGGTTTGTAGCAAGGGCTGATTTAGCAGAGATGGAAGGAGCACCAGGTTTGGTAGTCTCAAATACACGCTCAGCCAGCGGAGCAGCGTCCCTTGAATGTTGAAGCGCATGTACCAAATGAGAGAGTGGGGAAAAATAATTATTCAAATCTTGAGTTTGACTGGTGATGCCAGTTGGAGGTGCAGACTGCTTGTCAGCTATCCCCTTAATTGGCGATTCAGGTTGATTTGCTGTTGGCGCCAACCCAGTTTTTTGAACTGTCTGTTTAGTGGTTGTTTTTTCAAGTGCTTTAAAAAACACATTGAGTGTTGTTTTTGAATGTTTCAAACCAGCCATGTTCTTTGTTTTTTTTTATAAGAGTTAGCGATTTATTTTTAGTAAATTTTGAATTCTTAAATTTTAATTGCTGTAAATGTCCTTGTCCTGAACCCGGTGAATCGTTTGCTCTCTTGTCATCATGGGAAACCAAAATGGGTTCCGCTCCACTGAGAGTCAGCTGATTTTCACTTGGTTTTGTGAAAGGCAGCTCAGCAGGCAGATGGTTTGGATTGCAAATAATGCCAGGGATTGGTGGTAATGGGCATGGTGCCATGGCCAGTGTAGCCACAGCTACCGGTGCCTGAATAGTAAGGTCAATAACATTTTGCTCCTTTATACACACAACCGAGGGGCTCCGCACCACAGATATGGACTGGTCAGGGCCCCCATTATCCTTTTTTGTTAAATTTTGAGAAGATGGCCATTTCGTTAGTTCCTCAAATTGGGTTGTTTGGTAAGCCAATTTAGAGTCTAATTATTCAAATAGTCAACATAAACTGTAAATGGCAGTGTTGATAGCTGTAAGAGCTGGTTGAATCATAAGTAGATGATGTAGGGAGTTATTGGTCAGGAGTGGTTTGTTTAGGTGAGGAGTAGGGAGAGCAAAAGACTAGCATAGGATTGGGATGCACAGTTCAAGGGTGAAAGGACATTGAAGACACTCGAGAGATTGATTGCGAGCTAAGCGTGCCATCAGCCCCCCTTGGGGAGATGATGGTCTTGCGCTGACTCGCGTGAATAGAGAACTGAGTGGTCTGGATACAAATGCGGGAATTCAATGGGCGAAATAACCATATCCAACTTGGGCGGAGCCTGACTGTTTTTCAGGGAGACTAACATCGTAACATCTGAGACAGGCTGGGGGTTTACACACCCTAGTGACGTACAATAAGAAACATGCACTTTCCCAATGGTCAGCGGGGAGGGAGTGCACCCACTAGATGAAGAAGAGGGAAGCGGGGACGAAGAGGTCAGAGCCGCCCTATTTATTTGTGCATTGAATGGAAATCTGGTTTATGTGCTGGCCGTGCAGGCATTTGGCGTGAATGAGGAGGCAGAAAAAAAAGGTTTGGGGATTTGTAGCAGAGCAAGGATTGTCTTCCATTGTAGAGACAGGGATAGATAGCATTGGCAGCATTAACGGTCCAATAGTTGGTATATTTGTTGTGAGTTTGTATGCTGCAAATGCCATCAAATAAATCACAATAGATCGTTAGGGAATGTGGATATAGCAAACAGCAACAAACAGAGCAGAATAACACACACACCGGCTCTGAGCACCTGGTCCCCAATAATATAACAAAAGAACTAATATGGAATATCAACCAGTAAGACCAGTAAAACCAAACACAGCCGTGCCTCCGTGGCTTCGCGGCTAAGCGGCTGAGCGTACTTACAACAAGTACTTGCTAACGAGTGCGCGTGCGCAGGTGCGCGAGCGAACTCGTATATATTGAAGGCAGCAATTGGTCAAAGGTAAGAGCGGAACCTAAACAAACAGAAACAATGTTGGAATTAGTGCACAATACGTTGTAAATACATTGCCAGGGCACTTGCAGATAACAGTCTATGGCCCTCTTAATTAGGTCCACAATCCAATGATTCCACGCTTCGTATCAGGCACAGTGAAACACAGCGAAGCAGCAAAGCAGTAGAGCAGTAGCAGCACGTCCAAGCGGCCAAGCGTACTTACAGCAAGTACTTGCTAACGAGTATGTGTGCGCGGGTGCGCAAGCGAACTCGTATATATTGAAGGCATCAATTGGTCAAAGGTAAGGGCGGGATTTAGGTCCACAATCCAATGATTCCACGCTTCGTATCAGGCACAGTGAGACACATTGAAGCAGCAAAGCAGTAGAGCAGTAGCAGCACGTCCAAGCGGCCAAGCGTACTTACAACATGTACTTGCTAACGAGTGCGCTAAATGAGGTACTTTGGATGAGTCCTGCACCTCTCAATCATATAGAGGTGGTAACTGCTTGATGATTGCAATAGTCTCCATGCTTGACCCATTGTACTTGGAGGTGTCCCTTAAGGTGACTGGACAGGTATACTGGTCTGCTGTGTACCTGTGGGGTGAGTGCAGTCACTGAGATTTCTCTGTGTGGTAGTTGGATTTTGCTCTGCCATGGCAGCATGACTCGTTATTTCCTTTGCTGTGCTCATGTTTTTCATGCATTGTGACTGCAGGATGGTGCATTGTGGTACATGTGGTTCATGTCTTATGATTTACCTGATGCATTAACTGGTGTGGGCACTGCGTATGTTGCTTGCATGTACGCACCGATTTGTAGGCATTCCACATCTGCATCCATTGGCTGTGTCACACATTCTGTTGAATTAACTAGGGTCACAGTTTTAGGCACCCCTGACGCTGTGTGTGGTCTTGTTCCATGTGTGTGATTTGTTGTTGTGCAGGTTGGGTATGTAGAGGTATGTAGGTCTGGTTCCCCATGCAACTTTGACTTCTATTGCCCAATGCAGCCTATCTGCACTTCATTGCATCCATGGTAATGCTTATGCTTATTTTCAGGGGTGATTATGGATTTATGTATGTGGTGTGCACTTGTGCTGCTCATGCATGCCATCCGGTGCTATGTTCCTATGCCCTGCATGGCCCAGCCAGCAGACACGTAGCCTATGCTTGTGGTTCCCCCCCACCAATCAACACCCCTCATAGCCCAGCGAGCAGACACGTTGCCTATGCTTGTGGTCCCCCCCCCAATCCACACCCCTCATGGCCATGTGGTTAGACTCAACCAACAGCCAGGTGCGTTGTGCAGCGAGCGTGTTGTGCCATGTAGCGGGGAAGTGTGGAGTTGCGCAGCACCATGGCATCATGTGTGGAGCCCAGGAATCTTGCACAGCAATGCGTTATGATTTTGCGTGCATCGCACACCATCTGGACATTCAGGGAATGGTAAAGATTCCCGTTGCGGTACACTACCTCCACAGCATGCCGGACTACCATCTCAACATGGGTGCAGTCGAGGGCACCAATTACATTTGTCAAGCCTGCCAGGGCATAGAATGCTATTTTGGTTGCATTCACCTCCTCCCCAGTCCGTGGTAACTTGATGTGGTCCCTTGCGTGTTTCAGCAGTGCATCTACCACCTGGTTGAGAACACGGGAGTAACAGGGTTGTGTGATTGCATGCAGCTGCCCCACTGTGTGCTGGTAGGTGCCTGTCGCAAGGAAGTGTAGCACAGACACTACCTTCAGCAAGGGGGGGCATGGTGGTCCGGATGTTGATGAGGCTCACCAGGTCATCATGAATGAGGTCCACTATTGTGGTGATGGTGCCCCTGTCCAGGCGGTACAGGATGTGGATCTGTGGATGTGGTTAGGTCAAATGGACTGGCCCTTAGGCGAGGGATTAGTGGCTGCCTTTGGGGTACAACTGCCTGCACTGTTGGTATGTGCTGGCCCAGTCTCGCCCTCCTTCTCCTCCTGCGCCCCCACTGCATTCTCTGGTTCACTGCCTGCTCAAGGAGTATCAGTGCAGGCATGCCCTCCAGCCCCAGTATTGCAAGTGCTAATGGTAGCATTGTGGATTTAGGAGGGGTGTGGTGTGTGGAAGTGCTCCTTTTGTGCTATGCCAGACTACATTGCCTCCACCTGTGTTGATTGTGTGCACAGCAGATTCCTATTAACGCCAGCTCAGCGATGCCAGTGTTAACGGCATCATGGTATCCGTTATTACCGGCATCTTCATGCCGGTAATTCCATGTCTGTGCAATTCTCAGTGTACACTTCACTGCGGAATGCCGGTGTCACCGGAACGGCTGCCGCGTGTCAGCGAACATACCGGCAAGGGAGAGCGCAGTCACAGCGGGTCCCTGCCGATGCCAGTGACACCGGCACCGCTGCTTGTAACACTCGGATCCGGTAAAGGATGCCAGTACGGTGATCCCGGCATCGATTTTACCGGACCACCAACCTTGTAATGAGGCCCAATGTCTCCACTCGATGAACGCTACCTTAATGGCTAGCAGTTCCCTGTCTGCTATTATGTCATTTCGTTCAGCCGGATTCAGTTTTCTAGAGAAATGGGCAACTGGATGTAACTGTCCATTCTGATCCCGTTGTGGCAGGATCACTGCAGTAGCGTAGCTGGATATTAATTGTGTAGATATTTTAGATAATCTGTCATTCATGTATGAATTTTATATTAATTGAATTATGTTTGTTTTTATAACCGATTGTGATCCATTGTATGTCCGAGATGATTTTATATTTCTTAATATGTGTGATGTTTGTATATACAAAGCCTGTTAGGCTATAAGTATATTAAAATGAAATGAAATAAATGAAGAAAAACAAGCATTGCACAAGCCAGTGGACAAAACCCTTTAAAGTGAAACCAGCCCAGCTAAGAACTGAACACCATTGTTTGAGAGTTGTTGAAGCTGTGGTGAACCCAGAGTCCTCTGATAGAAGAGTGACAATGTTATCCAAGGCTGGAAGAGTGTCACTTCAGCTTTGGGGTAACTACTGGAGACAAGAAGTGTCTCGTTGAAGTTGTAGTACTGTGGAACATTATTTCAATGTATTAGAAGCAGAAGCAGACTGTGGGGCAAAGAGGCTTGCTCTCACTGTATCATTGGGATGGATGGAGGGAGGGATGGAGGAAGGAAGAGGGGAGAAGAGAGAGAGAGAGAGAGAGAGAGAGAGAGAGAGAGAGAGAGAGAGATCTTACTCACACATTAATAATCAGACTGACTCAGGAAGTTTGGCAAAATCACGACTGTTTTATTAACAATTATCTTAAACAGGGAGATCAACGGATGTTTGCTCAAGTTTCTCAACGATTTACTTGAAAAAACACAACTTTATACTAATAATGTGTCATAAGTGACGTTATACTATGTGGCAAAATAAGAAAACCTACTAGGGGAGGGAAAGGCTTAAAGGGAACAGCTAAGTAACTTTCTATGGGGTATGGGGTTGTGATTGGGTCTTTAAGGTCAGCTGGACAGCTAAGCCCATCCCAAGTGCAAGTCATCTTCCGTTTCTTGAAAATACACAACGGCTTCTCAAACTATAGGGCTCCTTGCTACGTGACCCTCTACAATTGGTTGGCATGCTTGTACACTTCTGGAATATTCCACTTGCTAACAGGTTCTGGGGGGGTTGGCCTGGTCATGCCTCCCCACCCAATTAGCCTAACATTCATCATCACTCCTGCTGTCTGCCATTCAATTTATGTGTTTAAACTCGGCCTTGTGAAGGCTCATTGTGCCTGAGAATAAACGGGAGTGAAGGCATGGCCATAGCTTCTTGTCTCGATGTACCTCACCCCTAAGTCTATTTTCATCTGACTATGTGACTAGAGACCACGTTTTGAGCTCCTTCGTTGCTTTTAACACTGTTAAATGAAGAAACCTTGGCACTTCTAGTGTTTTTCCATTATACCTCAAACAGGAGCTCTGCTTGCTTCTCACGTTCATTGTATCTTCTCGAGTAGATAAACAAGCTCTTGCCTGCCACGACTCTTAACACTGGGCCAGGCAAGCCTTCTCGAATCTTCCTTCGCCGTCAGCTATTCTATCCTGCTGCGCCACACTTGCAGCCGTTTCATTCATAGGATTCAAGTTTGCTAAAATGCGTTGTGGAACATCCAGATTCTATATATTCCTATATATACATGTAGACAGCCTTATGATCACTTTGTCTACTTGCATTACTGCGTCTGTACATTTTGTAAAATGGCATTTCCTTCAGTGCTTCTCCGCACGTGCAATCTTCATTTTGCTCCCGAAATGTTGCTTAATTCCCTCCCATCATTCACACGAGCATCCATCACCATACACTCACTCATAACACAAGCATACACGCATCCATAAACATGTTTAAATAATTGCATTGGCATGCGTGTGGGTGCTGAAATGCCCTGCTCCAAGCTGCTCTGTCCGTATGTGCGAGGAGGTGCAAGATCTCCCCCTCGCACATACAGACATGCAGTGCCCCAGCCAGCATTTCCAATGAGCTATGCAATACTGGCGAAGCAAAACGCCCCAGCCTTGCATGGCTCAGTGAGCATGTGCGGCTGGGGAACTGAACTGGAAAATAGTGTTTCACTTTGACATTTCTGCCAGCCCAGGAGCACTCCCTCAGCTGGCTCCTTAGTTCTGCAATAATGGGTGAAGAGGCAACTGTGTGGGCACCCCCTCACCATTATGGATGAGCCACCAGGCTCGGAACTGGCCTATAGGGCAATGAATTTACCAAAAATGCAGAATGCTTGTGTGGGCAAGTCAAAATGGGTCACCTTTTTGGCCAATGTGGGCCAGTTTGATGAGTTACTTCACTATGCAGTTAGTAATTTTGACTATTGTTGCCGAATAAATATCAAAATGTACTTACTTTTTAACACAAAGCACCCCCTTGGGTACTATTCAAACAGTCTGTGACTAAAGGAATGAATATCCATTTACAACTGCGGACCACTTTTTCATTGGTGCTCTCATGGCCCCCCCTGCCCACAGTTTGAATAGCGCTGCCTTAAGGAAAGAGCTTTGTATGCCAAGGCAGAGAAATGCCTATTTCACGCTGCGGAACTAGAGTTCCTGGTGATTTTGCTTTCCACCAGCTGCATACAAATGAGTTACTCCAAGGTCAAGGCTGTGGTGGACTGGCCACAACCCTAAAAGAACTCCAGTCCTTTTTATGGTTTGACAATTTCTATCATCGCTTCATCAATTCCACTCCCGAATAGTGGCCCCCTTGTCCCTGTTGACTAAGAAAGAACAGCCGTTCTGATGATTCTCAGAGGCGCAGAATGCATTTAACAGATTGAAGCACACATTCACGTTGGTGCCTGTATTACAACACCCAAATCCGGAGGATCCATTTGTTATTGAAGCTGTTGCGTTAGCAGTGGCCTTAGGGGTGGTCTTGTCCCAATCCTGTTCAAGGACTGGCCACTTGCATCCAGTTGCTTTACTAGATATTCTGCTGTTTCGGTTTTCCTTCTTTCATCGTAACGGACAAAGGGTTGCAGTTCACCTCCCAGTTTTGGATGTCCTTGACCAGCCGAGTTGGTATGGATGCATGGTTCTCTTCTGCATACCATCCGCAGACCGATCGTCAGACGGAGAGAGTCAATCAGACCGAGCAGTACCTGTGTTGTTTAATCCTCCAGTACTGGGGGATTTGACTCTCTCTGCTTGTGGCAGCAGAGTTTGCCTATACCAACAAACCACATTCCTCAGTTGGTACATCTCCATTCTATGCACTATAAGGTTTGCATCCGAAGACCACCCCCATTGAGGTGCCCACCTCTATAGACAATCTGGCTGCTCATGATCACATCTTCCATCTCCGATGTATATGTTCTCCATCTTGGAACATCTGCAACAAGCACAAGAATGTACTAAGGCACAGGCTGATAAGCATAGACGTGAATCACTGCAGGGGGTTATGGTCTGGCTTTTCGATTTGTCACTTGCGACTTGCAAACGTTTGCCTCGGTATATAAATTTGTACGCCATACTGCAGTTCCTCAATCTGGTAGCCGTTCGACAGAAGCTCCCAGCCACATGGACTATGCACCGAGTATTCCACGTCTCTCACTTGAAGATATGCCCCCAGTCGACCGGCCTCTCTAGTCGCCCCTCTCCTGTGATGATGCACGGAGAGGAAGAGTATGAGGTCAATGCCATTCTGGATTCATGTGTGACAAAAGGCCTTTTGCAATATTTGGTCGATTTGGCAGACTATGGTCATGAGGAACGTACATGGGAACCTGCAGCTGGGGTGCATGCTCTACTGTTGGTATGTGGTTTTCATCAAATGTATCCAGACCACCCATGGTGACGGCAGGCCCAGAGGAGGCATTCTGTCAGCACATGTCAGTGCTATCAAGCCGCATTCCTTGTTCATCTCCACACGCCTGAATAGAGGCTCCGTTGAAGATTTGTTGCGCAAAGGGGACTGGAGACCCCGTGGTTCCTTGAGGCAATGCTGTACGCTATGTGGTCACGTCAGCAAGCAGCCAATCACAGGATGCTTTGCCAGCAATAGGAAATAATAGGCCTCCTGAACCTTTGCTTGGGGCTTCTCTGCTGGTTTCTGCTTTACTGTTATGCCACACTGCAGTCCCTGGTCACTTCTCCTGATAAACAACTTGTTTTTCCGAGCTCTTCAACCTCGCCTAGTGTTTTGGACCCGCTTCTCTATTATCGCCTTGGGATTTTTGTTTTTTCCTTGGGATTGTGATTATTCTTACTGGATTCCTTTGTGAACTGGACTCATGGAACTGTGTACTCGTATTGCACTTTTGGATTGCCCTACAGATTGTGAAACTGAAACAGTGTTTCTTTAGGTATCGATCTGGAATTGCTATTGGTTTCCTGGATGAATGGATTGAGACACTTTGTTGTCATACTCTGTTTCCCTGAAGTCCTGCTACACGGGATTTTCTAGGTTTCCTGCCTACAGATAAAAACCACCTCAGGTATTGTATGTTCATCTGCCACAGGTAAGGAGACAGCATGGAGTTTTGTGTTTGATTTGGTGTTAATCGCAGGTATTTTCCTTTTCAGCTGGAAGAGAGCCAGACGTATGCCTCCCACACTTTGTGCTTAATCCCACCTGACGTGTGTGCTGTTTATTCACTCATCAGCACAGTTGGGAGAAAAGCACACACCCCTGAGGGTTTCGTCAGTTGCAAAGTTTGACAGGGAGCTCCTTTCGTTGCACACATACCACCAGGCTTGGTTACATCTGATGCGTCCGGGGAGAGTTGGGGAGCACATGCCAGCGATCTTCACACCCTTGGTCTCTGGTCAGAAGAACAAAAATCATTGCACATTGTGGGATATATTGACCCACTCAATGGCATTGTCCCACTTCACTAAGCTGCATTTGCGCAGAAACAACCAAAAAGGGCTGCGCTGGCTCCTGTGCGCACCAGGACCTCAAAACTGCATTTTGGCAGCAACAAAAAGATGGCTGCACCATCCTGCTTAGCACACTTCAGGCAAGATGGAACAAGGGGACACACTGAGAAAGTATGCCAGTGTGTTTTGAAACATATAAATGGAATCAAGTGAAAAGGCAGCACTGCTTTGCTGAAAAAAGAATTCCCCTTCAAAATGAAACATTTTCACTCTTTAAAAATGCTGCTTTGGCACTAATTCCATCTGTTCATTCTGAAACCACTGCAATTAAAAAGACCCTGTCATGCCCAGGATATTTCAATGTGCTTCACCAAAACCAGGCATATTTCCTGAGTGACAGGCCCAGTCAAACCAACTCTGAGAGAAATCAATAAGCAACTTCACTTTCACTTGCACAGAAACACGCGTTTATTTCTTTCCAAAAGTATCCAGACTCAGCAGTTCAAAGAGACTTTAACTCTCTGAGCTAGGTCAGTGTCAATGTATCTATGGGGCTGAATTTGCAAGCTCTAAAAAAACAGTTATTCCAGTTGCCAGCCATGAAACACCCCCAAGGGAGGGAGACACACCATAAACTTCCAGGACAAAAAAGTGATAATTGCCAGCTTGAAAAACTTTGAATGGGCTAGGACAAAGACGCTCATTAGTCTGTGCTCCAGGCTGCGACAATAGAATCCTGGGACACTAACCTGTCAAGTTTGGGGGTCATAAAACCTTCAATCAAACTGGGAACCCCCACCTCACACAGGGCTGAAGTGACAGTTGGTTACAGCTGAAAAAGAAAGAAAATGGTGCAGTGAAGGACTGCCTTTTGTTTCCAAAGACTGTTTCATAAATAACTTTAAAGACTTTTTATCTCTGCAGCAAGAACTAGTAAACATTTAAAAAGTTCAGTTTCAAATGTAATTGTATGGGCTTTCTTTTAAGATTTGGTAGAACTCATTGCCGCATGGGCAACAGAAGTTACAAAATATGACAGATTACAAGAAAAGCATCCATATTGCAAATGTGAATTTTTGTACATACATCCCTCATGATAATCCATACCCATGTATAAAGTTCTAGAATGTTGAGTAATATAAATCCCATTGAAAAGCGCGAAAAACTGGCAGATGGGCGAAACAATGTTGCACAGACTGGAGGGTTGGACTGATATGTGCTGCATATAATATGTAACCTGTGTGTATAATTTGCCAAGAGATTGCAATTGTATGAATGTATGTTTTTGGCAAAATCAGATTTTCAGTAAAGTAAATGTGGGAGTTTTTGGACATCACTCCCTTGGAAATCCAACCAGTTGAGAGCAAGGCAGAGACTAGCACCCCTGCCCAATCCAAGTAGTTTTGGACATCACTCCCTTGGAAATCCAACCAGTTGAGAGCAAGGCAGAGACTAGCACCCCTGCCCAATCCAAGTAGTTTAGGGGCGTGCTTAGTCAAACCTGCCCAGCCTATACTTTAATGATGTCATTTTGCACTATAAATAAGGGTTCCTGACAAGACTCTAGACACACTCTCTTCCTGATTTCCTGTGTGGCGTCCTTTTCCTGTTTCCTTCCTCTTGCACTGATCCAGATTCCAGATCCAGACTCCAACTACAAGGCCAAGCATTGCTGATCCTACTCCAGGGCTTACTGCAGCACCCAAGCAGTGCTGATCCCATTCCCAACAAGGCCTACCATATAAAAAAACACAACACTTCCCATTAACAAGGGGAAAACAGTGGTACCTTAGGCATCCTGATCCAGCTTGGCTTGCTGCCACTCACTGCATGCTGCTGCCATCCTGCTACCCTGATGACCTATATTATCCAGTGACCAGAATTGCCAATCAAGAAGTGCTACCGGGTAACCAGAACTGCCCAGCTGTGTGCCAGGCTCCCTGCCGTGTAGTGACCAGAACTGTTGACTGTCCAAAATCCAAAAACTAAAAAGGGGACTGTGAGTATCAATTGCCACCCCACCTAAACCCATAGCCTATCTTGTCTTTGTCCTCATCTCACTCTCTAAGTCACCCTATCCTTATCCTGATACCTTGTTCAAACTGTCACAATCATTATTGCCACCCTGCCATTGATGTCTAGTGCTTGCACCAGCTGTTTAGTAATTTTGTCTTGTGAAATCCTAAGCCATTAATCCTAGTTTGAGTGATCGGACTGGTTCCACCAGGGGGGGGGCGCTGGGGAGCTAGGGTTGAACTCGCAAATCAACCCTGGAGCTTACTGTGTCCCTCTTTGGTGGCCTATCCTGAATACTCTAGTGTAGAGTAAAACTGTTATTTTCAAAACTGATTTCTGTACTTTTTCACGGCTCCATTTTACTCAAAGCGCACCTTTCTAGATCTTGCATAGCTCATTCAATTTACCAGCTAGAGACTTGATTTCACCTCTATATGGTACCTGTGATCTATAGCTATTCCCCAACATAAAACTCTAAATCACAGTGTATTTTACCCGTTTTTATTAAAAACCGTTTGGGTAATTTCAGGCGGGAATTCCAAAGTTTGCAAGGTTTCCAACATGTCATTTGCTGCATTCTGTGTTAAACCTGCCACTCATTTTCAAACTGTATGCTTTTGGTGATCCATTCTTTGTGATTGTTAGTGTATTTGCATTGTTTGCTTTAGTGAGTAATTATATTTGCTTCAAGGTTTTCCACAAACATTCATTATTTAATTGTCCATTTCCGAGTGTCATTTTATCACATTGCCTGGGGTTTCAAATCCGTTTTTCTCTTAGTTGGGGAGGGAAGGTCGGATTTCAATTCTGTTTCCTATTTGTCATTCCTGATTACCTGCTGCTTCTGTTTATCCACTCAGAATTGATTATTTGTGGGTTGTGGGAACATTGCAGGGGGAAATTCTAACTTGAGTGCTATCTTTCCTAAACTCAGAAAGTACTCCTATTTCCTGGTGTTTTGTAGATGTGTCAATAGAAGGTTAAACTAAGTGCATTGCTTACATTACTATTGTTATTATCACCCCATTGGTGATTGCTGCCCCATATTAAAAATTATATGATTTCTTTTGATTTTTAAAATAAATAACTAAATATTACATTTTGTCAACCAGCCTTGTTCATGGTCCATTGTGACCCGGGGTATTTGAAAAGGGGGTGCGATATGAGTGGTGTACCATCTCATTATTGAATCTAACATAAAAACATAAGCATTTCAATCACGCACTGCATAATAGGCCGAGACTAAGGTGTGCGTCGCCTGATTGAAATCCTTAGCAACATCGACATCCTGGAGTTGTGGGAGGTGTTCTGGCCTCTGAAGCGCTTCGCCTCAGAAAGCCTTTTATGTATTTCTAGACAGCACAACCACCATGTTCTATATCCAGAAGCAGAGCAGCATCAGATCAACTATTCTGTCAACCAAAGCGCAACCCCTCTTGAAATGGCATCTTTCTCAGGGGATGTTCCTGTCTTCCTTCCGCCTACCAGGCATCCATGTCTCTCTGGCTGATTCCCTCAGCAGGGAACTCTGTTCCTGCCATGAGTGGGCACTCCTCTGCTGTCGAGTTAGGTGCGTATTAGGAATATGGTGGACATGTGACATAGACCTGCTTGCCATATTGACCATTTCAAATTGCCTTACCTTTTCAAGTAGATTCCTGCAACCAGGCAACCTGTGTGACACCTTCACAATTACATGGACAAACAAGTACCTCTCATACCTATAGTCTTGTACGCCTTCATGCAATGGCAGCCCAAAGGGATTCTGGTGGCCCCTGCATGGCCAAAACAGTTTTAATTGTCATTGTTCCTGGCTTTTCATCAGTACCGTCAGTGCAGATCATGCCAGTTTTCAACCTCCTGTCAATGTACTATGGAGCGTTCCGCCTTCACGATCAAGCCTCACTCAACCTTACTGCCTCCTTACAGTTCGGCCAGGTATACATGCCCTAGGACTACAGAAAGCTTGAACAACTGCTGACGTTTCTTGCTACGACTGTAAGATGGTAACACTTCAGAGTTTGTTGTGCTAGACATGAAGCATACGCCTTCCACTTCCAACTGCAACAAATTCTGCCTTATCGGCTCTTTATAGCATGCAGCAGTCTGACCCGTCCCTCTCATACGTTCTCTTGGCTGGTGTTTCCCGGTTAACTCACTAACACACTTCTTAAGAACCTGCTCTTGCTTTCCGCCAGTACTTGCACTGGCTCCTGCTTAGGAAAACAATGAATGGAATATCCTTTTCAGTCTTCACATAGGACGGACATCAAATTCCTATCATAGAAGACTGCTTTCTTAGTCGCCGTCACCTCAGCCAGGAGGGTGGCCAACATCCAGGCCCTATCCTTCTAGCCACCTTTTCTTGTTTTCCACAAGTCTAATGTCCGGTTTATGTCAAACTTTCCGTTTAGGACTACTGAATCTTCAGTGTTTCCGCTCAATGAACCTTTCATAAGCACTATGTTGCACGTCTAAGCCATTATGAAAGTCTTTGCTGTTGTTCGTGGCCTTTGGACCCACACCCACCTGCAACAAGCTTTCCAGGTCCTCCATCTCCGAATGACTTTCTAGCTGCATTTCTTTTTTCTTCACCTGGCCAACCGGTCTCAGCCCTGTCTGCCTAAGGTGCATTCTTCTAGGGCTCTCTCGTTTAGCATTGCCCTCCTTATGGTGGCCCTGTAGGATATATTTACCCACTCAGCTGTACTCCCTTCCATAATTAAGCTGCACTTCAGCAGAAGCAGCAAAATGGCTGTGCTGGCTCCAGTGAGCACCACTGCCTCACGGCAAAACTGCATTTTGCAACTACAAAATAATTACTGCACCTCTTGCCAAGCACATATTGGGCAGGATGGAACAAGGGGGCACACTGAGAAAGCCTGCTAGTGTGTTCCTTCATGTACAAAAGAAGGGGAGTGAAAAAGCAGCGCTGCTTTGCTGCAAGCCAAAAGTTCCCATTACAAAAAGGGAAATATTTAAAAATGATGCCGCTCTCCTGCTCTTTTCCTCTGATTCCTCATCACAATACTTTTATTAATGAGACCTTGCCATGCTTATCCACATTCACATTGTGCTCCAGCAGGCAAGAGCAGTATTCCTGAATGACAGGCTGTTGTTCAGCTCTGAAGAAATCAAAAGAAGCTTTCCTTCAGCTTCACAGGAAACGCTTTACTTTTGGGCTACAAAATGGCAAGGATCAATGCGTCAAAAAGGCCCTGGCTCTTTGGGCCTATGTCAATTTCAGTGCATCTGTGTTTTAACCCTTTGCTGCATACAAGAAACTAACTCGGGCTATAAAACAATGTGGGAACTCGGAGGGAAGAGAAAAAACGAATTTGCAAGGAAAAGGTTAGCAGTCACCATATGTTTAAATGTACTTTTGCAAATAAAGAAAAATACTTGTTTAAAAGTGTATGTTGGATTAGGCCCTGCCCTTATCTAGCAATGTGAAGGGGTTTTGTGCTGTGAAACATATATGGGAGATCTTATTCAACAGGCTTTATTTTGATTTATAACAAAAATAAAGAAAATAAGGAATTAAATTGCATGGACTACTTGGGGGAAATCAGACCCAAACAGTTTTCTGCTTGGGGGTTGCCAGCAACAGAAGGCCCCTCTCAATAGATACTAGAACACACAAGTGATAATTGCTACCTTAGCAGACTTTCGTCTGGGCTGAGGCCTCTTGGAATGGAACTTCTGGGACACCAACCTGTGAAGTGGAGGGGGCCATAAACCCTCAATCAAACTGGGAAACCCCTTCCTCAAACTAGGCTGAATTGACAGTTGGTAGTAGCTGAAGAGAAAAAAAAGGTTCAAGTGAAGGACAAAGGATGCCCATTTGTTACAAAAGACTATTTTATTAAGAAACTTTGAAGACGGTTATTTTTGCAACAGAAATTTGCAGGAATGTAAAAAGTTGACAGTTTTAATGTAATGTTGTGGGTTTTAAATTAAGACGTTGTAGCCTTCACTGCCACCTTGGGAACAGAAATGGCAGAGAACTGGATATTCCAAGGAAAGTGTACATGATGCAAATGTAAAATCAATACTGACATGCCTGATGATAATCCATACACATGTGTAAAGTTATAGAATTTTACACCAAATATTTTACACTAAAAATGACTAACAATTATTAGAAGGGCGAAACAATGTCTCACAAACCGGAGAGTTGGACTGGCATGTTCTGCATAAAATATGTAACCTGCTGATGTCATTTGACAATATGCGTCAACTGTACAAATGTGTCATTTATGGAAAAACTGGATTTTAGCTAAAGTAACTGTGGGAGGTTCTGGACATTGTAAAACTCACATCATGAATCTGACATCATGCTCTTGAAACCCAACCAGCTAATAGGAAGGAGGTAACTATCACCCCTGACCAATCCAGTGGTTTAGAGGCGTGCTTAACTAAGCCTGCCCTACCATATCATTCTATGATGTCACCATGCTCTATAAAAAGGGTGGCTGACAGGACTCTAGACACGCTCTTTCCTGAATTTCCTGTGCCTGCGTTCCTGATCTTATACATTCATCTTGCCAGATTCCAGATCCCACCGCAAAGCCAAAGCATAGCTGATTCCGGATTCTTTGTGGGTTGAGGGAACATTGCAGGGGGAAACCTTAACTTGGGTGCTATCTATCCTAATTCAAAAAGGGCTCCTATTCACTTATGCTTTGGATATGTTCTACTAGAAGGTTAACCAAGTGCATTGCTTTCATTTCTATTGTAATTATCACCCCATTGGTGATTGCTGCCCAATATTAAAAATGGTGTGATATTGTGAATTTTAAAATAAATAAATATTGTATTTTCACCAACTGGCCTGGTTCATGGTCCATTGTGACCCGGGGTATTTGTAAAAGGGGGTGTGAGACGGGTTGGATACCGGCTCAATTTGAATTTATTGAAATTAAAGAAAAAACATTCCTATTGAGCACCACATCCCAGGCTAAGACCAAGTGTCCTGGTCCTGTGTGTGATGCCCGATTGGTATCCATAGCAGCCCGCTGGTGGACATCGGCAGGGCAGCGAGGTGGAGGTCTGTTCACAGCTTCACCAGGTTCTACTGTTTTGACAAAACCATGATGGAGGAGTCCCGAGTTCAGTAGGCTGTTCTGCGACATCTGTTCGCCTGAGGTGAGCTCTATCCTCAAGGTGAGCCTTATCCTCCTCCCAACGTTTGTTTGTTTGTTTATTTGATAATGCGCACCAAGCCCATGGGCAGCCGGGCGCAGCGGTACAAGAATACTCGAAGCTTAGTTGCAGTGTTACATAGTTTGTGCGTGCATAAATTACATTACAGAATGAGAAAACAAATACAGTGCAAGGTTCAGTATAGGCAATTATTGTAAAGAGAGTATAATACAGTAAATGAGGTGAGACATCAGATGGGTGGCCTGTGGTTTCACTTGTGAGAGCGAGGAGGGTGAGTCATAGGCATTTGGATAGTGTAGGTCAGGAAAAGAAAGGCAGGCAGAGAAAGACGTTATAGGTCATTCGAGCGAAAAAGCCATTTGAGGGCGTAGATTCTGAATCTAGAGTACGGGAGAGGGCATCTAAGGTCAGTAGGGAGTGTGTTCCATACTTGTGCAGCTTTGACTGGGAAGCTCGTTCCTCCAGCCGTGGCAAGTTTGAATCTGGGAATGTCAAGCAGGAAGGTGTTGGCAGATCTCAATGGTCTGGCGGCAGTTTTCCTAGTGATTTTTTCCGAAAGGTAGGGTGGTGCTAGGGTGTTGAGACATTGCATTGCATTCATGGAGTTCTTTGTGTACTGCTTCATAATCTTTTCAAAGAGGATGTGAATCTATGAAAGACCCAATGCTGGAGAAGGAAAAAGTAACTTACCTGTAACACCTGTTCACCAGCATTGGTATCTTTCATAGATTCACATGCAACCCTCCTGCCTCCGCTGCATGTTGCTCATCGTCTTCACTTGTCTTGGCACATTCACGTGCATTATGCGAATCTAAAGATGGACTCCAGGGTTGGGGCTATAAGAGGCCCTGCCTATTGGCTGAGGGGTAAATGACCCAAAACAACACTGAACGAACACTAAAGGGACTGCAGTTTTCTTAATTTTAAATGAAACTGCTTCAAAGTTACTGAGGATTCCCAGTCTGATGACAGGGAATATTCAAAGAGCACATGAATCTATGAAAGATATCAATGCTGGAGAACAAGAGTTACAGGTAAGTAACTTGTTCCCTCTCTCTCACAGCCAATACCTCACCTGCACTTACACACCAGACTTTGCCACCAGTTTCTCAGCACTCTGCTCCACCATCTGTCATTTGCCTCATTTCTTCTTTTATTTTTTTCCAAATCTTTTTTATTGGGTTTTATACATACAGTTTAGGCAGTCCGACTTAACAAAGCATTACTTAAAGCTTATCTGGGGACTATAAGTAAGAGAGGAAAGAAAAGATCGAACAACATAAAACAAAGACTTAATAATTAAATAACAAACAGAGTCTTTGGGGGAGGAGGCGGAGCGAAGCGGGAGGTTGCAGCCTACACGGTTGGTTTAGTTCATCCGGGGGGACACCATAGTCTTCTTTCTCGACCAGGGCCTACGGCTGCAGGGGTTCGCTACCTAGTAAGTGGACTGCACTGAAGCATGGGATTCTGCTTTGGCTGCGTTGGCCCACTATTTTGTGCTCCTTGGGCTGTCTTTTCAGGCTTGGTTACCCATCCATCGCAGGGTCCGGGGTTGTCTAGCCACTCCTGGGAATTTCTGTGTGTAGTCCAGGAAAGTGGCTCATGTCTGGGCGAACTTGGCTGTATTGCCAAATCTGATGGCTATGATTTTTCAGGCCGCAACTATTTCCCAGCACTTAGACCACCACATTTGTGTGGCTGGGCCTTCAGGGTTTTTCCAGAGTCTAGCGATTGAAATCTTTGCGGCCGTTGGGAGCATAAGTGTGCCATGCAGCCTGTTAGGGGGAATTGGCCCTCACGGGTGGCTCCAAGGAGGACAATTCCCGGGTCCCATGGGATTGTGAGTCCAGTTATTAGTTTGATTTGTTTGAGGATCTGTTCCCAGAATTGAGTGGCCTTCGGGCAAGTCCAAAGTTGGTGAAACAGCGAGCCTGTGTCCTGGCATCCTCTCCAGTATTCTGGGGGGAAGGCCGGATTGTATTTGTGCCTGATTTCTGGGGTGCAGTACCACCTATAGCACACTTTGAATGCGCCTTCTTTATTTGTCATGCATTTTGAGCTTCTGCTTGCACAGGTCCAGATGTGGTTCCATTCTTCCTGTTCAATAGTTTTGCCAATGTTTTTCTCCCATTTTAACATGTAGGGCTCTTTTTTAGCCGGGTTTGATCTATCTAATCGTTTGTAAAGTGTCAATATTTTCCCTTTGGACGGGTTTGCGGTCAGTGTTCTTTCGAGGGCTGTTAGGTCTCTATTTCCATGTTTCTTGACAAGTGCGCTAGACAGCTAGTGCCTGAGTTGAGTGTATCTGAACCTTTCCGATTCTGGCACCTGAAATTTGGTTTTACAGGGCTCGAAGTTCAAGGGATTGCCATTTTCGAACAAGTCGGTTATGGTCATTAGTCCGCCCTCCCGCCATTTGGTGAAACTATTTGGTATGGCGCCAGGAGAGAGGTCCGGGTTGCCCCAGATTGGTGTGAGTGGGCCCATTGAGCTCCTGCATTTCCATAGGTGAGCTGCCTTCTTCTAGCTTGCCACTGTAGGCTTAGTCGCTGACAGTGGAGCTGGGTCCCGGTCGTTTTTGAGTTCTTTCATGTGAGGTAGTGCCTGGATCGGGGAAGTGCACCAGTCTTCTTCCAATTTCAGCCATCTGGGCCGATTAGTAGTTGTTTTCCAGGCAAAGGCTTGGGAAAGATGAGCTGTGAGGCAATACCTGGTCACGTCCGGGACCCCCATGCCACCCACCGCCGGGTTGCGGAGCATAATACGCCTTGGGATTTGCGCCTTCTTACCTTCCCAGACGTATTTTAGAATGTCCCCCTGCAGTTTGATGATAGCTTTCTTCCGGAAGGGTATTGGAAGGGCTAGGCACACGTACAGTAGTCTCAGGGTTAGATTCATCTTCAGTGCCGCGTTTCGAACAAACCACAAGATTTCCTGCATTCGCCAGCATCTTAGGTCCCCTCTTAACTCTTTGATCAACGGTGGAAAGTTTGCTTTATACAGTTTTTCAGTGGAGCTTGTGATCTTGACCCCTAAGTAACTTATCTGGGATTTGGCCCATGGGATTGGATATACGGCCTGTAGTTCCTCCTTGAGACTTTCCGGAATTTTAATGCCCATTGCTGTGGATTTCGTCACATTTACTGTGAACCCGGAGACTTTTTTTTAACTCTACCAGCTCTCGCCATAGGGCCTCCATGGATTCCTCTGCATGGGTTAACGTTAGGAGCACGTCGTCCGCGTATAAGGCCGCTTATTACGATTCTCCCTTGAATTCCAGGCCGTGGATTGTCGGATTGCAGCGAGTCCTGCTGGCGAACGGCTTCATGGAGAGCGCGAACACGAGGGGGGAGAAGGGACACCCTTGTCTGGTACCTCTGGTGATATTGATTTTGTTATATCTGGCCCCATATAGCCTCAGGCAGGTGGATGGATGCTGGTAACTTGCTAGTGCCCATTTTATGAAGTTCGGACCGAATCCATAGTAGAGTAGGGTTTCTTTTATATAGCCCCAATCCAGCATATCAAACGCTTTGTGTGCGTCCAGTGAGAGGATTACCAGCTCTGTTCCAGACCTGTTTGCTGATTCGATGATGTTTATGGTTTTTCGGATGTTGTCCTGAGTATTTCGGCCCGGAATGAAACCAGTCTGGTCCGGGTGGATGATGTCTGGGAGGATGGGGGCTAGTCTGTTCGCCAAGATTATTGCAAACAGTTTCGCGTCATTATTTAGTTGCGTAATCGGTCTGTATGACGTGCATTGTGTAGGGTCCTTCCTGGGCTTCGGAATGAGGACTGTTTTTGACTCCTCCATGGAGGCTGTGGTGGAGCCCGTTACTATAAACAAGTTGAATAGGCTTGCTAATTGTGGCACCAGGATGTAGGCAAACTTCTTGTAAAATTGAGTTGAAAACCCATCTGGCCCCGGGGTTGCGTTTTTCAAGGAGCGTATCGTATCCCCTACTTCCTCCACCGAGATCAGGCGCTCCAGTGCTTCCAGCGATGAGTGAGGAGGCAGCCTTGGGACTGCGGCCAGATATTTGGGTAGGGCCGTCGCATCTGTTGGGGGTCCGGACATTATCCCCTCATGGTGTCGTGTCATTAAGTCAAGTTTCTCCGCCTCCGTGTGGTGCAGGGTTCCCTCTTCGTCAGCCAGGCTTTGGATATGGTTCCTTGATTGCAACTTCTTCAGCTTATGCGCTAGGAGGCGGTTTGCTTTGTTGCTGTTGAGGTAATAGAATTGTTTGGTGTAGGTCAGGGCTCTGGCTACCCGATCTGCTTGGTACATCTCCAGTGCCGCTTTCGCTCTTTTAAGTTCTCGACATATGGATTTAGAGAAGCATTTTTTGAGATTGCTCTCCAATTCCACTACCTTTTTCTCCAGCCTGGTTTGGTGCAGCTGATTCAGTCGGCGGAACCTTGCTGTAGCCTCCATCGCTACCCCTCTAAGACAGGCTTCATTGCGTCCCAGACTGTCGCTATGGGGGTGTCTTGGGTTGAGTTCCCGTTAAAGTAGTTTGTGAGTGTCTCGGCGAGTTCAGCGTCGACAGCTATATCTGACAGGATCTGGTCCTGGAATTTCCATTGTCTTTGAGTGGGCTTCGGGAGTCCCTGCGCTCGAAGGCTTAGCGTGACGGGCGCATGGTCTGAAATGGTTATGTGTCCTATTTGGATGTCTTCCACGCAAGGGCAGAGGGAGCTTGTGGCTAGTAGCAGGTTGATCCTCGAATATCCTTTGTGGACGTGGGAGAAGAAAGTGTAGTCCCTCTCACCCTGGTTGCGGAATCTCCACGTGTCAATGGTTTCCGTTTCCGTCAGGAATTCCGCTATGGCCGGGGCATTGATAAAGTCTTTCCTTGACGGGGGGAGTGTTTTGTCCAGGTTTGGGTCTGGGGAAAGGTTGAAGTCGGCCCCAAACAGTAAGTGGCCTTTGGAAAATGCTGCTATGATTGGGAGCAATTCGTGTAGGAACTGTCCTTGTTACTTGTTTGCTTGTTTGTTTGTTTATTCATTTGGTAATGCGCACCGAACCCTTAGGTAGCTGGGCGCAACAGTTACAAGGATACTTGAAGATTAGTTACAGAATGGAGAAAGGTACATACATCATAGAACAAATTGCATATTTACAGTTAGGAAATGTACAGTTTGGTTGGGTATAGAGGCAAATATATATATATATATATAAATACAGACGCGGGTTTATACAAGGGTCAGAAGTCCAGTGGTGTTTAGTTGTCGTTAGTTCTCAGCCAGGTCTGCAGATTACGCCTGAAGCTAGAGTACGGTTGTTCCAATCTGATGTGGGAGGGCAGAGCATTCCAGGCAAGGGCGGCTTTGACCGGGAAGCTAGTTCCACCTGCCTTGGAGAGTCTTAATCTAGGAATTTCTAGGCAGAGGTGGTTGGAAGCTCTGGTGTGGTTTTACTGGGGTTTTTCTGGTCAGTCTGACAGAGAGATAAGAGGGAGCAGCGTTAAGACATTTGAAGGAGAGGGATGCCATTTTGAGAAGTATCCTGTTGCTAATTTTTAACCAATGCTGGTCTCTTATATGGTTGGAAATGTGTGTTCTTCATGGTATATCAATGGCAGCTCTCAACGCATTATTTTGTAGTATTTGGATTTTATTGATGTTACTTTTATTAGCACCGGCATATAAGGCATTACAATAGTTTAATTTAGACATTATTAATGCCTTGGCAAGTGTAATACAGCTGGATTTGGATTGAAAGGGTGTACAGGCCCTAATTCATTTACAAGTATAGGTTGTGGATGAGGCCATGGAGCTAACTTGTTTTTTTAGTGAGAGTGTGGAATCCAAGTAGAAACCTAGTGTTTTTACTTGAGTGCAACTTTGATAACGTTGTCATCGATAGTAAAAGCAGCGTAGTTGGGGCTTAGTTTTTTGAGGTTGGAATAAGAGCCCAGGATCAAGATCTCAGTTTTGTCATCATTCAGGCAGAGTCCATGTGAGGCCATCCATGCCTGAATGATGAGGTATATCTTGTTTACCAAAGCTGAGTCTTCGACAAAGTTGCCCGAGAGGGGAATGAGGATCTGTGTGTTGTCAGCATAGTTAGTATATGTGACGCCTAGTCAGTCAAGTTTGTCAAAGAGAGGCTTGGTAAAAATGTTATACATTGTCGGTGAGACTCATGAGCCTTGTGGAACACCACAAATAATATGGATTGGGTCTGCTGAGGCTGATGGGGAGAACACTCTCATCGTACCATTGGCTAGGAAGGATTGAACCCAGGCTATGGCATCACTCGAGAAGTGTGCAGCTGATGATAGGTGTTCGCATAATACTGCATGATCCACCAAATCAAAGGTTGCCAAAAGGTCGAGGAGGAGTAACATAGCTGTTTTTCCTTTATCCTTAAACTCGTCGATTGGTGTTTTAAGGTCAATTAATGCTCTTTTGGTCCCATGTTGGCTGAATCCGGATTGGCGTGATCCTAGTAGGTGATTTGCCTCCAAATAGGTTTGAATTTGGAGGTAGGCTACTCTGTCAATAATTTTAAGTAGAATGGGAACCATTGTTATGGGTCTATATTAAGTGGCAGTTGAAGGGTCTAGTGTCTGTTTTTTAAGGAGTGGTAGTACCCACGATTTTTTAAGGTTGATCGGGACGGTATTGGAGTTAAAGGAGGCATTGATTAGTTTGGAGATAAAAGGTGCTAGCTCTCTAACTGCATCCTTGATTATTTGAGCTGGGCAGCTGTCAACCTTGCAGTTGAAAGGTTTCAGGAAAAGTATAACCTTTTCAGTGTCCAATATGGAGATATTATTAAATTTGAAGGGTGAGTTCATGACTCCTCCCCTCCATGCCCCCCCCCAACGAATAACAGGACTTCCAGACCAGCCTTCAGACAACGGGGCAGGCAGCTGGTCCAACGCACCATCTTTGATGGAGGCAACAGTGCCTCTTGAAGTTCCGGTGAAACAGGATCGAGTTACATCTCACGCATCTCCGGCTCCAGGACCATGGGGTTGCCGGTGGGGCCGGGACTTGGTGACTCAGGAAGTAAGGAGAGGGTATGCCAAGAGAGACCAAACCCCAAAGCGAGGTAGAGAAGATGCGGACTGAGAGAAGTCGAACCCCAGAGTGGGGGATGAACGGTGAATGCCCAAGTCAGGTAAGACAAACCGTAGGCCAGGGCAGGGTAGAAAAGCCTAAGGCAGGCTGGGAGAATTCAGAAACAAAGCGAGATACAAATGCTAAAAGCCCAAGGCAGGCAAAGACAGACTGAACCCCAAGTGGGATACAGAACCTAAAAGCCCAAGGTAGGTGAAGAGAAGTCAAAACCCAAAGTGGGGTACAAAGACTGAAAGTCCAAGGTGGGATAAAACAGACCGAACCCCACAGCAGGTTAGAAAACCTGACGGCCAAAGGCAGGCACGGAAAGACAAAACCCCCCAAGTCATGGATAGAAAACTGAAAGCTGAAGAAGCTAAGCAAAACAAAGAAACCCTAGACGGGGAAACAGAATGCCAAAGCTTTGATGGGGAAAGTGACACCAAACACCAACGGGGCGGGGGTGAACAGGCAGAGACCAGGACCAGAGGTTCACACATCAGGGACAAGCTTATGCTGAGATTAACTTTAAAGCCTAAGAGACATTGGGTATCCGAATATGAACTGTGCAGCAGGGAAGAAGCCCTGTTAAACAAGTCCCACCAAAGAAGCGGCGCGGGAATTAAAAGCCCCAAGTGTACCTTTTCGGAGTTTGTGTTGATTATTTGATAGTGGTAGGGTCAGAATTTAAGCTAGCATAGGTTTTGGACAGAGGACCTTTTCGTATGTGTTATAGGAGACATCCTGACAAACACCCATTTAAATCTTTCAAGAATAGCACCCAGTTCTCTAGACCTAGGGCCATCATAGGTTTTTTTCTGATATTTGATAAAAGTAAGATTTGAATACAATGGGTCTCATTACGAGTGTGGCGGTCCGGAAACAAGGGTGTCGGTAAGCTTACCGGCACCCTTGTTTCTGGACTGCCACACTACAAGTCTGCTTGCCGGGGCCGCTGTGCCTGACAGGTCTGACCCTGCCATGTGCAGCGGCCCCGGCAGTCAGAGTTGCCATGGAAGCACTGGCACCGTTGGCAACGATTCCAGTGTTTCCGAGTCCCCTTTCCCATGGGGTCCTATGGGAATGGATACTTCCTGCCGCCTGACTTCCTGCTCCTCAGGCACTTGTAATGTCCTGGTGGCACTGGGAAGTCAGGAAGTGATCCAGTGTTACGGGGTCAGCAGCAACCCACCGGTCGCAACGGTAGGTTACTGCCAACCTCGTACCAAGGCCCAATGTCTCCTTGTCCGCCTCCTAATTCAAACCTACTCAGATGACAATTCTCATGAGGCCGCTTCTGCGACATCACCTAGGTTAAGTTGCTCTTCAAAAGGCCTCCTTCCAGTTAATTGAACGATTTCTATCCTTTACAACAAAAATGCAATAATACTTGGTTTACTGTTAAAAAAGATTTTAATCCGTAAAATGTTCCATTTGACAATAACTACTTTTATATATTCTTTTGCTCCCAACTTGTAAAAGTACCTCTTAAAATACGCATATCTTGGAAGAGAAGGGGGTGAGAGAGGAACTAGGAAGACTACTGCTGTCATGGGTGTGGGGGGAATGTTAAAGTTTCTTCTTACATTTGTAAAATGGCAATAAAAATACTTTTAAAAAAAATACTCCCATCTCAGAATCATATCTTATGCTGTGTTTGCCATAATCATCTTTATCAGTCGACACGATAGCTCAACAAGATAAACGCTTTCCTTGAATATTTGTGTGCAGCCTGTGGCCAAAGGTACAACTCCTGACTGACTCCGCCTTTCATTCTTCCAACATCGATCAATTGAGTGCCATTGCATTAGCTAATAACTGTTATGGGTCTTTTTGCCGGTTTAATTTTGCTGACAGAAGAAACATCTGCCTCGACATTTTCATTTCCCCCCCAGGCCCTCACTTGAGCCATGCCCCATACACCAGGATAATGGGAAGTGGAAAAGATGGTGATGGGAGGGATAGGCAATGGGTTAGATAGGAGGGTACCCCCATGCATAAAAGAAACCACAAATTGGAATATCATGGCTAGTGTTTTTGTCAGCAAAAGGAAAGGACAATATCACATAAAACTAAAAAAACAGTAATTATTATATTGCTTAGAAGTGAAAGGAGTCTGGCATGAAGAGCTATGTAAAAACCTGATATCATTATGTGGGAAAGAAGGGCTGTCACACAATTTGCCATGTGCACTGTGATGGTATGGTATTAATGTGCAATTATGTTTTGGGGATAATACTAATATGACAACCTACTTTCATGACACTGAAATCTAACTGATATCTTTTTTTATCTACAGGGACAATTATTGGCTTCTACATGGAGCCATAGAATGGGCAAGAAATGTTGACAAACAGTATCCAGGCATTTGCTGCCGACTTGGATTGGGAAGCAACTGGGACTTGGCTACTCGACAGTTATTGGGCATCGATCCCATTGAGGACACTTCCCCCCTTAGGAAAGCGGTTTACAACTGTTAAGTCATGACTATCCCAAAATAATTGATCTCTTCAATTTATTTTTGCACGCATTTTCTCTTTTTTTATACTTTATTTTGCATTTTGTCAACACAGAAACTAACACCAACAATAAAAAAGGAGTCCGGTCCCACAGTGACCCACCCTTAGCTTGATCCAGTGAGTTATAATAATATACATTGAAAGTGTTCTCACCAGATCATTATACAAATACGTATTCACTCGCTGTAAGCCGCTGTTGAACATACAGAGCCCACACATCTGGCGGGTGGATTTGCACATGTTTTCATGGTTTGTTTCAGAATGAATTATTCAACACTAGAAGCGTTTTTTTTTAAGCAATTAATCAATAACATTTATGGTAATGGAATTGTATATGCTGTGCTCAATTGAACAGATGATTTGGAGGATTGCAAAAAGTGTCAACAGAGCTTTCAGTTGATCACACTCAGAAGCTCCTCCAGTCACTTTAATTAGATTCTGGTACTTGTAGTACTGCATTCATAATCGTATAAAGAGTAACTGAATGGTACAGAAACAAATGTAGAAGATAGGCCATGGATAGATCACTTCCAAACACTCTACAAATGTGTTGGAGAGCAAGCGCCCATTACACAATTACACAGCTGTCTAGAGTTTTCTGAGAAGGAGGTGTCAGAAGCCATTTTTGGTCAGGCCCATAACCGTTCTTTGAGTCCCGATGGAAGCCCTGCTGATTTGTTCCAAGATTTGATTGAAGTTTGGGCACATCTGTTAACTATTACATTTAATGCCATCCTAAGGACAAGCAGAATTCCTGTGTCTTGGAAATTTGCAAGAATATTTCCAGTCTTCAAAAAGGGCAACGGAGCAAGCTTGTCAGCACATAGGCCTATCTCATTGCTCGACACCAGCTTTAAGATATTGGGAAGGTCAGTCTTAATAAGAATAGAACAGTGAGTATCCACTCATAATATCTTGACGGACATACAATTGGGTTTTCGTCTGGGAAGGGAGAACAAGACCCGAATTTGTACTTACTGGCTGCTTTTTCTCTTTACATTAAAAAGAAACCAGTCTATTTGGTTCTTATAAACCTGAGCACAGCAACCTTTGATGAAGTTAACAGGAATACATTGTGGATTGCCTTTCAGACCGCATTAATGTACTGATGATACATTTGAATAACCACGCCTGTGTCAGAAGTGGAAGTCAGGATCATTGTACTAGGCATTTTTTATAATTTCAGGAGTATGTCAGTGATTGGTTTTAGCCCCTTTATTATTTTTACTCTATATTAATGGTTTATATAGATCCTTGGTAAACTTAAATGCTTCCTTTCTTAGGCCTGGATCTTGGCCTTGCCTGTCTTGGCCTACGCAGACTATATGGTCCATGCGCACACATGGAGAGCCCTACAATAATTGAGACTATACGAGTTTTATGAATACCTTGAATTTGAATGTGAAAACTCAAAAAGCTGCATTCATGGTTTGTTGAAGAGCCCAAAAATTCACCAAAATACCTAAGAAGAGAAGTAATGGTTGCACTATTCCAAGGGTTTCAGAATTGGATAACTTAGGGATTTATTTTTCTTCAGATCTAACGGGGAACAGTCATCTAATGAAGCAGGCTTTAACAGTTGGGGGAAGTCACCCGTTTCATGGCCATGTGTAAATGTCAACCCCTCAATATGATCCTCAAGGTTTATTTCACACAAGCAAAAGCAACGGTTAAATATGGTGCTTCACTAAAGGGCTTTTGTAACATCACTAACCTACAAACCGCTCAAAGCCATCACAGCAAAATGGAAAGACCAACCAAATGACACCAGCTGTCCACTATGTGACGAGTCAAAGGAAGATCTGGTATTTTATTATATTTGCCCTGCGTATTTGTACATTAGAACAAGAACAATTTTGTTGATTTTAAGACAGATGAATTTTCACCAGTGTCACCCTGCCTTATGCTATCATCTTATGGCTAATTCACCCTGTGTATCTTGGGCTGTTTTGTTCTAGTTGACAGGCTTTTAACCTAAGGAAGAATTATGTTGGAATTGTATGTATGTTTAAAAATGTTGTATACTGTTTTAATAGGTCTATGTTTTTTGTGTACTGTTTTATTGATGTTCTAATTTCCGCAATAAACATCTTTTTTGACTGACTGAAATGTTGTTTACAAAAACAACCTTTGCTTTAGTGCAGTTCTGCATTTCCCAATATTTGTAGAGCCAAATAAATTAAAAAACTGAATGTGTCTTTTTCAGGTTTGCCGATTTGCTGGGCTTTCTCAAACTACAATTTACGCCATGTCTCTAATCTTTATTTAACCCCTTTTTATGGGGGTGGTATCACTCCTTTTGTAAAGTCCCCATACGTTTCTCCCACTCACTGCCTCCACAGTCCTCTTCTCCATGTAGCCTCTTTTTGGGACCTCATACCATTCTATACATGTGGCAATCAACATTACTCCAAGAATTACTTTTCCTCCTGATTCTGTTACCTATTTTAGGATGTCTGTTCCTTTTTTGAAGCACTGATTGTATCCTGGATATATCCCTTTTCTAGTCTTTTTAGCAATAAAGACTTCACCCATTTTATTTGTCTCGAGTTCATACCCAAGAATTCAGATTAGTGGCCTGGTGCCTCAGAAATTGGAGAGAAATTGAGGATCAAACGTATTAGACAAGGACAATTAAGACTTAGAATAATGGAGTTTCGTAATTCATAATTAGAGCAGTACATCCACAGTTTCACATCTTAAATTTTGAAGGTATACTAAAATGATCAAGCAAGACAACAAGCCGCTGAAATAAAAGTGATACAAAAACATAATGCCCACTTTTTTTCAATACTCAACAAATCATCTATTACCGAAAAACACTCTTTCCTTATGGACCTCAAAGCCTTCCCCGCAACAGTGTTTATTATGAGAAACAAAAGTATTTAATAGAGGAGAAGCAAATGGCATCAATACCAACATCTTGTAATGACACTAATTTTGAACCTCTCTCCAGAGGATTACTGGGAATGTGGAAGACCGAAAACTCTGGTCATTGGGTCCAAAGAGTCTGATTTACTCTGATAAGTCCGAACTGTCCAACGTATGTTCATCATATGAAGATCCTCTTCTTCTGGAGAGAACAGGGAAGGAATCATTCCCGGAAGAAAAATATATTGGCCGATATAGGAAGCTGAAAAGAACCTTGAGAAGAAAGGATGACTGAGTTCTTAGAATTATATATATTTTTTATTTTTTTTATTGACTTTAGTTTGATAAAGAAAACAAACTTTTTTGTCACAAACCTTCGTCATTACATTCCGACTTCCAAGAAAAGAGAAGAAAAGAAATAGACTGACGTAAAATGAAACCACTTTCACACATCTCCTCTTTGATGTCACAGACAGACTTTGTCCTCTCCCGTCATCAATGGAGTCACAATCGTCTGTTTCTTGAGTCTCATTTCCCCTTTTCTTTTTCTTTTAACCAGAACCTCGCATTTATATATTTATATATTTGTGACCTCACGGACAAATTTCAATCAACTCCACTGAACGTGGAAGGATCATATCGACGAAGTTGATGATTGCACATGTTAAGTTGGTGTTTATCCCCAATATTGCATAACTCCACCATTCTGCCATGTTTCTGTTCTTTGGAGCAAAGCGCGCTAAGTGCAATGAACGCTGGTTGGCGATGTTAGAGCATTCAGTTATCAAGTGTTTTATTGATTCCGACTCTGTCTGACAAAAGCGACAGGGTCATTTCTTTTCATCAGAATCTCACGTGTGTGGTAAAGGTTAAGTCATAATCTCAAGAACTGATTTCTATAATATCGGGATGGGAATTTGGTAAGATACTTTGGTAATTCACCTGCTTTTTGCGAAGATATTCCCAGGTCTATGGCTGTTGACAATGTAGCTCTTGTATTAGTGTTGATTATGCAATTCCATTGATTGAACTTAACCTTCGCCAGTTATGATATGTGCAACACCAATGACACATTTACATCCGCTGCTGCTAAAATTGACAACAATTTCTCTTCCCAACTATTTAGCAAGGAGGCTCATGGGTCGTTGCTTTTGTTATTGAAAATCAGGTAGGGTTTTGCTCCTGGTGTTAATGTCATTTTTCGCAGCAAGGTTATGTATTTGCACAGTACTACAGAATATAAGGAGTTGAGTCCCAGCTCGTGACGAATTGCCACCAGTGAGGCGCACAGTGGTAATTTAAGAACTTTGAGCCAAAATGTGCCTTCCAGTCGTGTCCAAAATTTGGCGTCGATGTTCCACCTTGTTTCACTACCGAAACATGCTATTGGAGTCACTTTTTGGGTATAGAAAGTAATTACCGGCTGTAGTGAAAACTTCCCGTTTTTTGCTTGCAGTTTTGCTCCTTCTAATGCTAGGATTTTCATATGAGAAGATACTTCATTTTTCCAGATCCACTCTCTTATCGAGGTATTAAATACAACCCCCAAATAGCGGATTGTGTCTGATTTGAACAGGGATTTGTTATTCACTTTCCACGTGAATATTTTATTCTTGGTGTTTGTTTTTGGACCCAATGCGATGACTTGCGACTTCTTCACGTTTATAGTCAACTGGTTGTCTGATAGGTATGTTTGTAAAGATGATAGCAGTCTTTGAAGGCCAATTTCTGTGCTGTCTAATAATACCACGTCGTCAGCATAAATTACGTGGCTTAGGTGATTTCCGTATACTTTCGGGGGGGAAGGACTTTGTTTGCGCTAGAGCTGCTGGAAGATCAGCTATACAGAGTTTGAATAGTAAGGCAGCCTGGGGACAGCCTTGTTTTACTCCCTTTGTAGTTTGTATTTCTTCTGTTAGATCTCCTTCCGCGTTTAAAAGCACTCGAATGCTGGTTTTTGCGTATACTGCCATTAGTGGAGCCAAAAGCTGATTTGAGCAACCCCAGTTTTTTAGTTTTTTCCAAAGGAGCTGGCGGTTGATACTGTCGAATGCTTGTTTTAAGTCGACAAATGCCAAAAACAGTCTTTTTTTCTGTTTTATTGCGTTCGATTTGGCAAAGTTTAGTAGCACTAAATTTAGTTCCACTTCGACACCTTTGGTAAATCCTGTTTGTCTGTTATCAGATAGCTGTGCACCTTCGGCCCATATAGCAATTTTTTTGGGAGAATGGTGGCAAATATTTTCCCCATGGTGTCTAACAATGCAATGGGTCGGTAGTTCTCCGGGTCGTCACGGCTTCCCTTTTTGAAAACTGGTACCACCACAGCACTTGTCCAGGAGACAGGGATCTTTTATTTCAGGGCTATGTGCTCGAATAATTATATTGTCTGGAAAAATGCAGGTATGGAGTAGACAAAAGAGCTCCCAGTTCCCTGAGATGATGGGCAGAAGTCATAGCTACCAGAAGTACAACGTTGAAGTGTAAAATGGGAAAAAAGAAACTTCCAACAAAGGTTCAAAAGGTAAAGACTGTAACACCCACAGCACAAAGGGAAGATCCATGGAGGATGAATTATTTAAACGAATCTTGGGCAGGTTCAAACTGAATAGAGGTCTGGTTTAAATGTATAATTGTATAATTGTTCCTTGCCATCATGTGTTTTCTAAAAGCAAAAATGGCTGTCCACTTAACTCTCAAAGTTGATATTGCAAGACCCTTAAGGACTAGCTGCTATATATAAAAAGCTACTGCTGGTCACAAAAGAGAGGAGATAGTATGTTTCTATTGCACTATTCTTGCAAAGACGAACAATGACTGCTATTGGAGTGTATGTTAAAGATTGTTGAGATTGCCGAAACACATTTTTCAACTCCTTTTTGATTTCCCATCTCTGGAGTACTCACCTTTCAACTTCCAGACCGATAGTATGCGATAATAGAGGAGGAAGTTACAGAGTTTACAGTTTAATGTTTGACACAGGTTATGAACCCAATACAATTTTAAACATGTATTCAAAAAATACCAAACGAAAGACAATAAAATATAATACTACCCGTACGCATAAAATTAGGCTACAATTTATAAAACAGGGAGGCATAAAATTACAATTCTGGGTGAGTTTTTTTACAATCAAAACATGCGGTTAGTTCCTGACTAATACATTTTCACCGTTGTTGAAATCATGGTGGGAGTCGGGCCAAAACGGAATTGCATAAACCTTCTAGCCATTTCCTCTCACGCATAATGCAGGAAAAGTAAACTCCTGAAACCAGTGGAGGGACACCCCAGGTAAATAATTCATGGCTCTGCTCCATACTATTTTAACATGCTTTACGAATCAAGCTTAACTTGATTAATCGGTAAGGCTCTTACCACTGAATGGACTAAGGACTGCAAAATAAATAGCTTTGAGAATTTCTTGGTAGATTACCTGAAATGACTGATGAAGAAAGAAAATAGGGAAATAGATGGCACTGTGGCTAATCGATAGGCAAGTCTAGGATGGACAGCCTTAAAAAATGCTATATATCAGGTCAATGCCAAGTTCAAATCGATTGCCTGGTTGAAAGGCCCAGAAAGTCCTTCCAGGTGCTTCAGATTAGCCATGCATTGTGTATTCCAAATGTACTCCTCACATGAAACTTCCAGTTAATACAGTAGTCAAAAAATAAACCCAAAAATTAGGAATTGTACATGCTGGATTTTGTCCCTCCAGAAACCATTATCCAGAGATGTCGTCCCGATAAGACATAGTTTTTATTAAGCTTTGTTAATTAATAGATTGGTAATCCTGCACTATACATTTAACACGTCCAAAGCTCATTGGAGACAGAATGAAGTGCAATCTAGTAATATAAGGTCATCAACATAAGCGAGGGCACAGACCTGTACCATTCCCATCTTCGTATGGAAACATCTGGCCTAGCTCAGAAAAGTAGATAAGTTCGACATGTGTCATTTAAAATGAAGGGGCACAAAGAGTCATCATTGTTGAAGTCCTTTTGCGATGGGTATTTTGGCAGCATACTCCCCGTTTAGCCCTAATCAGGCTTGCACACATGTCTGTATCTGCAGGGCAAGGATTAGTTTCAGGAGGCCCAGACGAGTGTCCCATATAGCAAATTTATTCCAAAGATTCCGCCAATTTATTGAATCAGAAGCCTTGGTGGAATCCACAAAGTAAGATGGAGTGGTTTTTTTTTTCAGTGGATTCCCTAGGCGCCATATTAAAAGCCACCATGCCCTGGGACCAAGGAGTTCATTTACATTAGCCCATCTGGTTGACTGTTTGACTCACAGAGAAGAATCCTGTAGAATACTTTCTTTCCTGTGCCAGTAGCGACATCAGCCAATATTTCATTGGGTAATGGGGCGCACCCTTGCTGTGAATAGGGGTAAGGACGCTTCACCACCAAGGCACTGGCATCTTGCAGGACTTGTATACCTGCACAAAAAGCTGTTAAGCAACTGGACAGCTTTTTAATGTAGTTGCTCCCAAACTGTCTGGTCCAGGTGATCTGAACGATTTTAAGTGGCTGATTGCCTCCAGTGTGCGTGGCACATGCAATTCTAAGAATATAGTTTTGTCCCGACCCACTTGAAAGGTGATTGCACCATCCCCCATTGATAGGTTAAGATAAGGTTTAAAGGCAATCCACCTTGCTTCAGAAATCTGTTGTTCCCCTACCTCATTACTTATCCCACTACTCCTGCCCACTGTGACGAATCAAAGAAATATGTCCCTTCTCCCCAAGGGAGAGCATCCCCCTGTGAGGCTAGGGAGGTGAGGCCACTCTGTAATGCCCTCCCTAGGGATAGGAGCAAGTGGGACCTCACTGGGAGAGACTCCCTCCTTTGGGGACAAGTTTACACGCATTAATTAATTTGCAAGTGTAAGCTGTAGCCTAGGCAGGTGCATTAACTTGTCTTCAAGTTCATGCCTGAGTCCTGAGTTACCTCTTTGGATACTTTGATATTCATACTGTCAATGTTGAATGACTTAAGCTGGTTGCTTAGTTTATTCAGTCTTGCTGACAAGCCAATGAGAAGGAGCTCTTTCTTTTCATCATTGTGACGGAGGCCATGAGTGGCCATCCACGCTTGGATGAAGAAGTACATTTTATTCAGCCGGGTAGAGTCAATGTCATAATCGCCCGAGATGCGAATGAGAATCTGAGTGTCATCTGCATAGTTAGGGTAGGTGACACCCAGATTGTCACGGTCATCAAAAAGAGGCTTAGTGAAAATGTTGTACATTGTAGGAGAGACACACGAGCCCTGTGGTACTCCACAGGTTATTGGTACAGGATCCACAGATGAAGTAGGAGAAAAGACCCTCATAGAACTGTTATCCAGGAAGGATTGAATCCAAGCAGTAGCTTCAGCAGAAAAGTGGGCAGCTGAAGTCTGGTGATTACAGAGCACTTTATGATCGACTAAATCAAAAGCAGCGGACAGGTCCAGTAAGAGGAGGAGGGCTAGTTTCCCTTTATCATTCCTTTTATCCTTTTGATTTTGCAAGTCAATAAGAGCTGATTATGTGCCGTGTTTAGGTCTACAGCCTGACTGACGGAGTCCTAGAAGATTGTAAGCCTCAAGGTAGGCCTGAATCTTTAGGTAGGCTGCTTTGTCTAGGATTTCCAATAGAAATGGGACAGTTGTTATAGGTCTGTAATTCGTAGGAATATTAGGGTCAAGATTAGGTTTTTTAAAAAGAGGGATGACCCAGGCATCCTTTAGATTAGTCGGGTCGGTGCAAGAGTCAAAGGAGGAGTTGAATAATGTAGTGATGAATGGAGCTAAGTCCCTAGCTGCCTCTTTAATTATTGTTGCCGGGCACGTATTCCCCTGTCATCTAGATGGTTTAAAGGAGGCTATTAGGTCCTCCACTTTGTGGATCGAAACCGGGGCAAATTTAAACCGATTAGTGAGTTTTGTAGACATCGTCTGCAACTCCTGCAGTGGTAGGTAATTGGTGGAGAGGTTTAGTTTTTACCTTCAATTGGTCCTTGTAGAAGAGATATTTTGTCAGAAAGCACAGATTGAATATTAGTACACCAAGTCTTGTCCTTGATGCAAGTATCAGTTGAAGGAGTAGGGGACTCTAGTTCTCTTAGAATGGCAAAGAGTTCTCTTGTACTTGAGCTAGCTTTGTTAATTCTGTCATTTTACATGTCTTTTTTGGTTTGGTTGATCTCAGATTTATATCTTAATGCGATTTTGGTGAGATTATCCTTGTTTTGTACCATGGGGTTATTTTTCTATAAGAATTCCGCCCTCCTTTTTTCGTTTCATAAGGCTTTAAGATTCGGGGTGAACCAAGAGTTGAGGCGAGCTCAAGGTTTGTCTTTACTCATTTTTAGAGGTGCAATTTTATCAATGGCTTGGTTAAGCGTTGAGTTGTATAGGTCTACTTGAACTGCTGGGTCTGAACTGATAGATGTTGGGTTAGTGATGGGATGGTGAAACGGTCGTAAATGATCCACTGTTATATTACGCTTATTTCTAGTGAGTGCTGATGGGGCTCGAGAGTTTGTCAGGGTAAGTTGTGGTCTGTCTTGTAGTGTGAAGGATTTGAGATGATGATCAGTCCAGGGACATGGTTCGTTGGACGTTAAGGTCTCACAATTGAGGCAACCCAGTCTAAGGTCCTTCCTTTGTATGTGCAGGTGTGTTAATCCTATCGGTGAAGCCTATTTCATTAATGGTATTGGCAAGAGCATATGCATTTTCCGTCCTTGGGATCGTTGAGACCGAGATTAAAGTCAACTAATATTATTAATTGAGAGCTAGGTTTCGTATTTGAGGTGAGTAAAGAAGTGATATCTTCCGCAAAAGTAGAAATAGGGCCAGGTAGTCTGTATATAAGGTGCATAGTTATGGTTTGTGCTGCTGTGAGTGGGAGTTTGACTGTCAAGAGTTGTCCTGAGGGGAATGAAGAATGTGTCACTGCCCTTAGTCCCAGATTGGTTTTGACAATGAAATCAATGCCAGCACCTCTAGATGTTTCTCTATTTAGCCTTAGTATGTTATAGGTTTCTGGTATAGCAAGTGCAAGAGTGGGTCCTGTTGCAGAGTGAAGCCACGTCTCAGTTATAGCTAGACAGCATAATTGGTTTGATATAATCAAGTCGGCAATGTCTAGAGCATGAGCTACCATAGATCTAGCATTGATAAGTGTGCCTTTAATATGTGGAGAGTTATTATCAGGTAGGTTAGGAGGAAGGAGTATGTGTTTCTGACAAATTGGCCGCCGTTATTAGCAATTAGACAATGACACGATGCAAATGGCATCAGCGGTAGCTAGTGGAATGAGTAACTCGCAAAATATCAATCGAGTAGACATAGTAATCGTCTTACGGCTTAGCAAAGTGCAAGTTTAGCAAAACATGGAGGTCATAATCATTATTAGCAATTGTGCAAAGTAGAAGGCAAGTATGGCAAGTTATAGTGTATGCAATAATCATTAGCATGTGAGAGGACTCGATACACATTTGCAGCAAAAAGACAGCGTGTTAAGCCAGAGGTTAATCGTAACTATTGTTTATGAGCTTACCCCTGGTAGCGGCTACTATTGCAACAAGAGTCTCAGGTTCGTAAAGTAAGGCTCTGTCAGGAAGTGTTACAAATGAGGCTATTCCATATATGGGGCGAAGACCATAGTGTTCATAACAAAGTAAGCAGGAAGGGCGGCAGATAAGTCAGCAGAAATCTTGGAAAGCCATATTGGATGTGAAGAGGCAGCTAATCATGCCCCTATGGCCCTAACGGCCCGGACAGGCACAAACAGGCCTTGTGAATCAGGCCTTAGGAAGCGAGGCTGGCTTCAGCTTGTCAGTTGCACTGGTTGGCTAATGTAGATGCGGCCAATCAGCTGATGCGCCAGGCATTTCGTCAATCGTTGCTGATAACAAACGTGCCAGCCATTAACAAGGACAGAAAGAATACCCAATGGCAGTGATTGAATGTTGGCGGAACTCAGCACCGAGGCTTCATTGCCTCGTGTGCAGTTTAAACGCACACGAGAAGCAATGCTCGGCAATAATATCACATTAGCGGCTGGCAAGATATATATGCACCTTATCAGTGCGTAGGGTGCACTCACGAGAATGGTGCTAGTGTGCAAGGGACCTCAGGCTGAGGCTGTAGATTCCTGGTGGAGAGGGCTCCTGCCCTCCATGTGCCGTCCGGTGGTGAAAATGGAATGGTCAATCAGGTCGAAGGCCGCAGAGAGATCCAAGAACATCAGTAATGCCGGATTCCCTTTTTCTACAATACTGGTTAAGGTAATTTTAAGGTCCAAAAAGGCTGTTTCCGTCCCGTGTCATGCCCTAAATCCAGATTGATAAGTGCCTAAGATGTTGTTGTTTTTTCCAGAAAGTCCTGGAATTGAAGATGGGCCACTTTCTCCAAGATCTTGACCAGGAACGGGCCATTAGTTATTTGACGGTATTTCTTGGCTGAAGATGGATCAAGAGAACTCTTTTTCAGAAGAGGAGTTATCCATACTTCCTTGAGAGAAGATGCAACCATGCTCTCACTGAAAGATAGATTAACCATCCTAGCAATACATGGAATCGGAAAAGCAAGAGATTGTTTGATAATACTTGCTGGATAGATGTCTCCCCTGCAAGATGTGGGTTTTAGACTATCTAACTATCAGAATAATCTCTCCTTCAGAGCATTGTTTGAAATTAAACTCCGATGTTAACGAACCGATGGTGGGAGCATCTGATACCGATCCATCTTGCATTGAGATGCTAGAACAAAGTTGTTTTGTCTGGATGGCTTTTTGATGGGCAACAATGTTATTGGTGATTTCCTCTTGAATCATATGACACCAAGCAAAGTCTTGCTTGATGTTGTGAGTGTCAATGTTTTCGCCCTCCACTTTCTTTAGAACTTTAAACAGTTTGCTAAATCTTGATTTGGCGTTGCTGATTCTTGTGTTATAGTGTTTAGATTTTTCCTCCATAATAACATACCTATAGTTCTTCACAGCAGTTTTATAATTAGAGAGAGCCTTGGGTGATGGATGTTTTCACCATTCTCTCTCAAGTGTCCTCTTTAACAATCTGAATTCAAGAACGTTGTCATTTAACCAGGTTTTTTTTTAGGGTCTCAGGTTTGATGACTTTGTTTTTTTCTGTGGCTAGCACCTCAGTTACAGAGGAAATAGCAGATGATATATGAGTGACCAAACGTGTAACATTTTCAAAAGAGTCAGGAGCAGGAGAGAGCAATTTAGATATGAGGAGTAAGATTAATTTGGAAGAGGAGACATTCCTAAAATTACAGCATTCTTTCAGAATTCTTGGCAGTTTATCCAAAAGGATAGGTGGATCAGGAAGGCATAGTGTGAAGTTAACCATAAGGTGATCTGACCATGGACAGAGCAAGCATACTGGGTTTGAAACATCCAGCGGATGTGTAAGGACCCAGTCGATAGTATGACCATCCCTATGTGTTGGGTCTTTAATCTATTGTGTGTATTCAATAGAATCCAATGCTGTAAGTAGTGAATTGGACAGTATATTTTTCTTGTGCTCTGCCCAATAGTTAAACCTAAATCTCCCATCCTTATTCTGGGTGATTTTAGTTAGATTATTAACAAGGGCCAGAAATTGCTCCTCAAATAGAGACATATCTGTGGGGTGGGGGGGTCTATAGTTGATAAGTATAGTAAGTAATAGAAGTATTAGGATTCATTTTTATTTTGATAAGCAAGCTCTAACAACCTTCTAAACCAGAGTGTTTCACTAAATGACAATCCCACTGTTTCGTAATCAGGAGTGCCACTCCTCTCCCTCTCTGGTCAAACCAATCTGTCTGCAGAATATTATAGTGCTGTGGAACAGACGAAGATGCTGCCATACTGGCAGTATCGTTCAGCCAGGTCTCGCTGATGCCCACTATGTCTATGTCAGCACTTCCCAGCTAATCTTCCACATCCACTCAATGTCGAACAAAGGAGTGTGTGTTAAGAAGTGCCATTTTGAGAAAAGATGAAGAAATGCATGAGGGAGATGCTTGCAAATTCGGGTCTGTAGTAAACTGGCAGACCTCAGTTGCAACGTTAGTATCCAGAGGACTTATTTCATATGTGCAATGTACATGGCCATTGCCACGTAATTCCTTAACATGAGGGCTCATTGGACGCAGTAGAGGGTACTGTCTTGACGTGCCCAAGAGTCTTATCCAATACACATGGAGTATCAACTGAGACTTACTTTACTTCTTCAGTGGTCACCCGAGTAACAGGAGTTTGTAGCATATCAAGACTATCACTTTTGGAGTAGCATGCTAAGATGCTTTGTCATTTGTTATGATAGAATTCATCACTGTATGGAACATTCATCTAAGAAGTGCAAAGAGAGTTGAATAAATGATTAAGGTGGGTCATAATAAGGATAAACAGTCAAACGTAGCACCCCGCAGGAACAACCGATAATAGAAGCAGTTTTTTTCAGAGACGCTACAGGGAGAGTGTCTCCCCGTACTCCCCAGACACAAACCGGCAGAAACAGGCACCTTCCCCAACGCTGTGAGATCTTACCACCTGTTTCAGGTCCTGAGTAACTTTGAGTGGAATTTGGAATTTTGCGTCTCACGTCTTGCAGCGCGAAGGCAGCTCGCCGGAGCTCAGAACAATCAGTGCTGCAACCAGAGGGAAAAACACTGAGCCGGAAAAAAAACTTGGTAGATGGATTGTGCAGATTCCAGACTGGCAGAAATAGTTGAAGACGGAAATCAGCAGTCAGATCAAGCAGGCACAGCCGGTGCATGAAAACTCCGGGCAAGGATGGGACGACCCAAGGTGGGCAATGTAGCGGGAAGGAGCACCAAGAATCAGGACTTAAAATATACAGGAGTCAGGAGAAGGAAACGAAGATTAGTGAAAAGGGTAAGGCAACAGGACACTAGGAATTAAGGCAGATGAAAGAAGGGAGGAAGCAAGTAGGGAGCAAGAAAAGAAAAGTAGTGTTGGTACTCACTGGAGGTGAGACGTGAGGTCTCTGCGTTCCATTTGTCCATAATTTAAATGGCATCAGCGGTTGCAGGCGCCATTTTGGAATTAAGCTGGACCCCTGAACAAACAGCATGATGGAACGACGCATCGGGGTAAACACCAGCGTCGCCATAGCGACCAACATTGCAATCTAACAAACACGCCAGCGTTGACAAGCCGCTGAGGGCCTTAAAAGTCCTGGGGAGTGCTGTGGAATTTAGTTTTAAAAAAACTACAGCGTGAGCAAGACAGTAAAGGGGCAAAATGAGCTAAGTACACACTCCCTCTTATCACAGTGGTTAATGCTTAGTAACGGAATACAGTTACAAGAGTTGCATGACAGTGAGCAGTTGCCAAAATAGATGTTACAGTATGAACACTCAATGAATGCTTCTTACAATCTCATGTAAAAAAAAAATCATTTAAATATGAGCAATTGATGATTACGTTATTGTCATCACTATACACTGCACACTTAAAATGCACAAAGGTATTAATGAAAAGGCTGAAACCATTGTCATTGCATCTAACTCAAATCAAGGCTAAGACTGATCAACCTCATCCAAGAATTCCTGGCACCTTAAAAACCAGCTACCTGCCTCACCGGGTTGTGATGGGTAACCTCACAAATCATGCTAGGCAATCTAGCACTGACCCATCAAATCATGATAAGTACATTTGTGTATCCCAGCGGCAGGACTGCCCATTGTTCTCGGGTGACATACCTTAGGCCTACGAGTAACTTGACTCGCAGTAAAATGGATAACAAGGTGATCACTAACCCCCGCATCGTATGCTTGTAAATGAGAGGACCTCGCCTTGAGTGGGCAGAGACAAACAAAAATAATCTAGCCTTGATTTAGAGAGGCCCCCATGCCAAGTACAAAGTGCTCCCTTTCTGGGATGGTTCACCTCCAATAGATGCATATCACAGGCTGACATGAACAGAACCCAACTCATGCCCCACATACAATTTTTGTTCCTCCCCCTTCCACCTAGCATAGGCCAGATGGGCCATCCCCTCGGTACACTAGGCATTAAAGCCCTCCCCCACAATCATAGCATGTTGGTGACCCGCTGTTAGCCATGAGTCAAAAGTCTGCGATAACAAGGAGTGAAAAACTGAAATTGATTATTTGGCCAGGTTCCAGTATATGTTAACAAACATAAAATCCCCAATACCATTCAGAAACGAGGCATGCACTTCCAGGGTGCCCTTACCCCCAAACCACAACGAGGAGGATATCAGCAAACTGGTGCTCATTGCAATAGCCAAGCCCCCGCTCTGCCTCCCCTTAGCCCCTCCCTTCGCTGGAGATGAAACAGTCGAATACCCCTCCAACACAAAAGATGACAAACACATAGTTTCTTGTAGAAACGAAATGTTAAATTTTTGCATCTCCCTGGAATTATTCCAGTTGTATTTAAAGTTTTTCATCCCACACGTATTCCATGAGAGAATCTTAACCTCACCAATGCTAGGATTGCTTCGGTCCCGCTGTAAGAGACACAAAGGTTTTTATCGTCCCCTCAATCCTGAACATCCTTTGAACTAACGGAAGATGGCTACACAGTTTGAATAGTAGCCAATGCACAAGAGGTCATAGAGTCCACAATTGTGTAGACAAGGGTGGATGCTGTCGAACGGCACTATGACCCTAATATACTACTAGGGTAGTTGCTTTATGTGTAATATAATGTCCAAAACAATGTCTAATGTGTTTCTCCAATGTGCTTTTAATTGCATGGATCTAGAACAGCTGTTCTAGATCCATGCAATTAAAAGCTCATTGGAGAAACACAGTGAATATGATATGATATGATGGGTTATTTATAATGCACTTAATACTCGGAGGTTTCTAAGCGCAGATCTGGGAATCAAACCTGTGTTGCTGCGTGTCGTCTTGCTTCCAAGGTGAGCACGTTGCTGCTGAGCTATCCTCCAGAGACAATTCTTTTGGACATTATATTACTCATAAAGCAACTACCTTTGTAGTATATCAGGGTCATAGAGCTGTTCGACAGCATCCACACTTATCTATACTGTACAGTTTTTGGGAGAGTTAGGGGTACCTCCCTATGCTGTCACTGCTGCAAGTGACCAATCTGTGATTTTTGAAGAACAGCGCACTAGTTCATTGTTACACCCCATACATTACTTGAGTCCACAATTGTAGTTGTTTTCTCAGGAAGCCACTGGGGGAGCCGGAAATGTTTTGGCAGCCTCAGTGGTTTTAATGTCAATGAAATCATAACCCAGAAACTTAAAAATCCCCCTCTGTGACCAAACCAGATTTGAGACAATCTCGGAGGAGAAATGCAAAACCATACGATTGTTTGTGAACATAGACAGGGCGATAAATTCGATATCTCCTGAGTGTAAAGACCTTAGCGAGGGAATTTGTGTGAATATTTCCAGTACCCTAGACCTATTCAGTTGCTTGGAACCCAAACCCTTTTGAATCAACTCCCAACCAATTATCATTGATTCACCCCACATCTCATGGTCCTTCCCCTGCATTTGAGCCCCACTATGGACCATAGTGGAGTTATTCATGGCACAAGCAGTCTGACTGTTAAGATACATGTCTCCCCCTTCATTAGGATTTGCCTGGGATTGGAAAGACGTCCGGTCTCCGGGACCTTTGGGCAAATCCACCGCAAGTATCCCACAGCCCATAGCAGTTGCTTGAAGCACCCGCGGTTGAGATCCCACTAGGCCCCCAGACCTCTGTGATGTACCGGTCTTGGACATGATGCCCTTCGAAGGCCACAAGGCTTACGCTTTAGACTGTTGTACTCTATTCAGTGCCTTAAACAAAGTAAAGACCTCCCTTACTATTTCACCTTAATTGCGTTGCTGGGTAACCGTTTGCACTCCATGACAAGTATGATCAGTGCCTATCTCTTTTAAGGGAATGATAGGAATAGAGGGGCGATCAATCATAATCATGATAAGCAATCTCATACAAGCATCTGCTTCAATCAATACCTAAATACCTTTCTCAATGTGATATCAAATGAAGGGCAAAACAAAATACTTCATACTCACTAACTGTAGAGGATAGAGAGATGAGGCCTGGACAGGATTGGATGCCTGGGGAATAATTTATAGTTCGTTACTGTGTGTGTTCATTGTGGGCTTCCAATCACTCATCCCTCCTGAGACTTAGTCTTGACCGCCTGCCAAGCAACCTAGATTGGTCTGGCTTGTCCAGAAGGTGCCCCTGTTTCACTAAACCCAGGGTGGCCTCCTAAACCTCTGCCCACCAGGTGAGAGTTTAGAAATCCATTTTAACAGAGGCATGATAGGTATCATGGGAATAAGAGTGAAGAGACAAAAGAGCATGTAAAACATGGCAGTAAACCTATTTGCTAAACTGTATTCAATCCGAATCTTCACTAGTTGCTAAATATTGAAAACATCTTGAGATGAGCCAGCTGCAGCAGATACTAGTCAGCATACAACCTTCCGCCGCTGATAGTAGCTAGTGAATCAGAGATGGGTAGATGTTAGCCGCACGTTATACAGGATACAGCTTTCGTGCATTGAGAGGTTCACTGCTACTTATCACGACAAAGTAAAAATGATGATCGGGATGAACCCAACTACAAAGATGTAGAGCACAGGTGTGATCTCTGTGCCTAAGTTTCCAAAGTCCAATAAACTTTTCAATGGATTGAAGGAATCAACTGTATTAGTCATCGAGTAGATGGAGCTGAGGAAGGGCATGAATCTCCTTTGGCCATTCTGGTATTCTTCTAGTAGGTCATTGACCAATTGCAGTGCTCTGTTTGATGCTTCTACGAAAGTCACTGTGGTGCTAGTGCTGTGTATTTTCATATGCAGGAGATATGCCAGTCTCAGTGTTGGTTGCGGGAACGTCAGTGGTGATAGCTTCATTTCAAGCTAGTCCAATTGCACTAGCTCGTTCGCACTGGTGGAGGTAGAATAAAACTGCAACGGTTCACCAAGTTTGAGACAGTGATCCAGCTGACAATCCCCAGAGATACACCACAGCATAAAGCATTGGAACTGCACAATGTAGGATCCAGTAGGTAGTAGTAGAGCTTTTCTACTGAAGAATTCCATTTGAATTGCACTCAGCATGCACTTGGTTGAGTTGGAATTCTGCTCACATGGGTTGATTTGATGAATGTCCTGGCATCTTATATGGGGTGTGCCCACACAGTTATTCCGGGAATACAGTTGTACTGTAGAGCCCTCACGATTCACGCAGGCATGGGTGTAGGGCAGAGTTTGTATCCGTTGCTTCTCTACTTGATGCATGGTGTATGCTGCAGTTCTTCAGACATGTGTTGTTTCTGTGGGCACAGGAATATTTGGGATGCCATACAGTGATCGGATCGGATTTCGGCTGTACCAAAATTACATACAGCTGAAAATGGTGAACATTTCAACCATTCGATTTCCATTATAGCAAACAAGGGAAGCAGGGGTTGCAGGGATGTCCCCCACACCCTTGTTCGCTATAAGGGAATCGGGGGTGTCCCCAGCATCCGAAACATTTTCAAAAAAAGAAAAAAAAAGGATCCTGCAACGCCAGGTCCCATCCACAGAAGTGAACGGAACTGGTGCTGCAGGGTCTCGGTGGCACACCGCGAAGTGTGCCGCCAAAAGGTAAGTAAGCGGGTGGGGGGAGCGGGGTCTACAAAGGCCATTTAGCTGTGGGATGCTTATTTCGAATACGAACATTTAGAATTCGACATTTTCGTTTTCGAAATGTTCGTATTCAAAATAATAGTTGCATACTAGGCCCACGGTAGGGTTATACTGGCTTCTCCAGATGTGTCCTAACTGTAGTGGGTATACGCTTATTTGCGTAGAGCTCCTCCCTTATCAGCCTGCACTTCCCACTTTGGGTTTGGAGTGTGTGCTGTTTCTAAGGTTGAAATGTTCAACTGTTAGCTGATAATTGGGATCTCCAGTGGGATTAAACAATGTCCCAAAGTCAATAAGACAAAAAAGGTGAGTAGCCTTATCCAACAGGATCACTGTTCCAACAGAAATTTTGAAAGTTTTTGTGCACTTTAGATGGTAAAATGATCTTCAATGGATTGCATTTCTCCCACAGATTCCTCATCAGATAGATATCCCCTTCTAGCTTCCGCTGCTCGGAAAAACCTCGACAGGGGGTGTAGTGGACCTTGACTCTGCTGTCGATCCGCCTTGAGTCGGTGCTCGCTCATAAGCTCCGGATGGAGCATCATACATATACTGCGTCACTACGCCCCCGTACCTCAGTTCCTTTTGTTATGCGCTCAGCACGCTGCTCGTGATGAACACTGTGATCTTTTAATCATCCGATTTTTCAATCAACGTTTTGTCGAATACTTTCATTCATGCAAGCAATCATGTCCGCACCCCGGATCTCAGGTTTTAAGCGCTGCACAGACTGACGGCTCGAAAAAATGTCAGTGACAGATGATATATGCATGTGGTGCCTCGGCAAGGGTCATAACACTGAGAGTTGCTCGTTTTATGGTAAAATGAACCTGAATTCTTTGCGGGATTGGGTGGCAAAGCTCGCTGTAGGCCAACCACCATCTAAATCACCGGCGTGGTCGACAGTTAAGTCCTTGGAGGCCAAAACGGAAGGGACTACCCCGGAGAAGGTAGGAATGATCCCATTACTGGAGCTACTCGTCACCTTCCTCTCAGAAGAAGAAGAGACGCCCCAGAACACTGGCGCGATTCGAATTCTTCTTACGAACACGGTAAGTCATCGGCAAGGCTGGCATCCAGCGCTGAATGGGAGGACTTCAAGTCACGAATGTTAGACATTTTCAAGAAGGGGAATGTGGGTGCAGGCAAACCCCTGATACACCAGGTCCCGGTAGCTCCAGCGGCGCCCACTGACTTTGGCCCCAGAGCGAAACCAATTTCAATGCCATCGTCATTGGTGGAGCTTCGGGCTCGACACCGAGCAAAACTGTACGGCCCTCGACTGTGGGACCTTCCCGTGACCTCAAACGTGGATTATCCTCAACGCACCATGGGCACCCAAAACCTTGTCGGCGCTGACCGGCAAACCATTGACACAGACCGCCAAACCATCGACTACCATCGAGCGGCCTTTTGCACCAAAATCTAAGTCTGACTTTTCTGGCTCTATGGCAGACATATTCGGTGTCGATGACGATGATCAAGGCGATGTAGACCCCATTTACTCGGGAGCTGGTGATACCAACTATTTTGTCGACCAAGCTGACCTGATAGCCTTGGCTGAGGGACTGCATGACGCTAATGTGCTGGACACTTTTCCGGACATCGAAATGCAACAGGCCCATCCCTATGCCCATACCAATGCAAAATCCAGGGCTCTAGTTGGGTATTACCCAAATTGTTTGAACACAATTGTTCGAATTACCGAATTGACCGAAAGTCGAGGGTCCGAATTGACCTTTGCACAATTGACCGCACATATATATATATATAAATATATATATTGGTTTGGTTATATATATATATGTGTGTATATATATATATATATTTATATATATAATGGGGGGTTGCGGGGGGTTTCCCCCCGCATATATGTAACAATTGACCTTCACAATTCGGTCAATTGTGCAAAGGTCAATTGTAATTCGAACAATTGTAGTTCGAACAATTCGTATACATCCCTCTAGTTGCTAGGGTAATGCATACCCTGGGCTTAAACACTGCAGCTCAGCCAGTCCAAGGTTATGACCTTACAGACATCCTCGATGAGGGTCCTGTCACAGAAAGGGCTATGCCTTTCAACACAGCTATCACTGATCCCATTGGCATCTTTGGGTAGCATCCATGCACCATACCTCTGGTCAACTCACACCGTACAAAAAAATATAGGCTGGCAAGGGGAGATCCCTCACTTCTCTCCTCTCACCCTACACCAGAAGGATTGGTGGTACAGGCGGACACAGTGTCCACCAGGCCTCCCACTTCTACATCTAATTTGTAGAACTATAGGGAGGGCAAAAAAGGGGATGCCCTAGCAAAGTATTTTTCTCTGGGAACATGGCCTTGAAGGTGACCAACGTTTCCTGTGGCTTTGCGAAGTACTCCTTCGGTTTGTGGAAGGCGGTTGAGCAGGCGGCCTAGTATATCCTTGAGGGGGGGATGCACGAGGGTTTCCTAGAGTTGGTGGATGACAGAAAGTTGGTGGCCAGATAGTCTTTGCAGCATCCCTGGATGTGGCAGACTGTGTTGGACAGTCAATGAGCTGGGCTTTGGTTCTCAGGGGACAGGCCTACCTGCATTCCTCAGGGTTCTCTCACAATGTCCAGAATAAGCTTCTCGATGAGGCTGATGATTCTTTGGAGAAGTTCAAAGAGTTCAAGCTCGATGTGAAGTCGCTTGGCCTAGCTGGGCAGCAGCCGGCCAATCCTGCCTTCAGTTTCTCTTCAAGGGGCAGAGGCTATAGGCACTGCGTCCCTTATGATAGGAAGGCTCAGCTCCCCAAGCCAGGCAGGGGCAGAGGCGTTTCCCATTCTCCGGAAGCAACAGGGGGGCCTCGAGAGGCCCGCAGACAGCGGCAGCAGCGGTTATGACCCTCAAAGCCACTTTGATTTCTCCTACCACGACTCTCTGGTTGGAGGACGGTTGACCAATCATCACTGGCAGGAGATTACCTTAGGCGCCTGGGGTGGTGTTACTGTCTGCCTTTCTTACAACCGGACCAGGAGCTCCAGGAAGAACTGCAAGCCCTGCTGTTGAAGGGTGCCGTGGAAGAGGTACCACCTGGGCTGGGAGGGTCAGGCTAGTATTTCCGGTATTTCCTGGTACCCGAAAAGGGGGGGAGGGGGAGTCTCTGTCCAATCTTGGTCCTCAGGGCTTTAAAAAAATTCCTGAGGAAGGACAAATTCAAGATGGTGACATTGCGAGAGATTCCCCACGTTCTTGAGTTACAGGACTGGCTGGTGTACATAGATCTTCAGGACATTTACTTTCATGTGCCGATACATCAGAAGAACAGGAAGTTCCTGAGATTCCTCATAGGGGACAAGCACTATCAGTTCAAGGTGCTCCCGTTTGGGTTGACCTACGCTGCTTAGGGTCTTCACCAAGCTCATGGTGGTAGTTGCAGCTCAGCTCAGGAGATCCGGCGTCCATGTGTTTCTGTACCTGGACGACTGGTTGATCCGAGGGAGATCTGCAGAGCAGGTTTTGTCCCATTTCGGGGACACCTGTTCACTACTCCACAGGCTGGGCTTCTCCCAGAACTTGCAGAAGTCCCACACAACACCAGCACAGAGGTTCCAATTCAGTGGAGCAGTCCTAGACACTTGGGCAGGGAAGGCTTTTGACCCCAAGGAGAGAGTTGCCAGCGTTGCACGGATGGTACAACTGTTCCAGAACCACGCTACCTTACCAGCGGCTTCCTTCCTCTGCCTCTTGGGTCTCATGGCCTCCTGCCTTTTTCTGGTGCCAGAGGCCAGGCAGCGGATGCAATCTTTGCAATGGCTCCTGCGAGGTCTTTGGTCCCAGTACTCTGGCACTTTAAGGAATGTCTCAGAGTGTCCTGACCCATGGTCGACAACCTTTCTTGGTGGGCCAGCAGCAGCAACATGCTGGCAGGGGAACCCTTCTGGTCCCTGTGGCCTGAGGTCTGAGTGGTCACGGATGCGTCCTTGAAGGGTAGAGGTGCTCACTGCAAGGACTTGCAGGTGACCAGCCTTGGTCAGCGATGGAGGCCATGTGGCACATCAACAGGCTGGAGTTGTGAGCCATCAGGTTTACCCCTGAAGGAATTCACACCTTCTCTAAAGGGGAAGCATGTCCTGATATTGACAGACAATGCGGTGGCCATGCACTACCTGAACAAGCAGGGTGGTGTGCGCTCCCTCCGCCTTTGCAGAGAAGTGATGCAGCTGTGGTTCTGGCTATTGGAGAACCAGATCTCGGTCTCAGCAGTTCATCTAATGGGGACAGAGAACAGTTTGGCGGATGCTCTGAGCAGGCAGAGCAAGGTCTCACATGAGTGGGATGTGTGCCAGGAAGTCCTAGAGGAGGTCTTCTCTCTCTGGGGCACCCCAGCAGTGGATCTGTTTGCCACGGAGTCCCAACAGGAAGTGCAGACAGTTTTGCTTGAGGGAATTCCTAGCGAAAGGCACGCTAGGGATGCGTTTCTGGTGGACTGGACCTTTCCTCTCTACTACGCTTTTCCTCATATTCCCATAATTGCATGGGTTCTCAGGAGGTTGAGGAGGTTTCGAGCAACCAAGATCATGATCACCCCGGATTGGGCGAGGAGCACATGATACTCAAACCATCTAGACTTGACCATCTGCCCACCTCCCTGGTTACCTCGCCGCCGCGATCTCCTAACCAAGTCAAACGGTTGGGTGCTCCACCCGAACCCATAATCCCTCAACCTACATACGTGGCTCTTGAGAGGATAAGATATTATGACTGAGACCTCTCTGAGGAGGTTCTCGAGGTGCTGCTGGCTGCATGCATACCGTCAACAAGATCACTGTATGCGCGCAGGTGGAGAAGATTTGAGGCGTGGTGCAGGGAGCGTGAGATTTACCCTATCTCTTGCCCGGCCACTACAGTGATGGAGCTCCTTCTGTCACTGGCCTCTTCAGGTCATCACAGTCAAAGGATACTTGGCAGCTTTGTTTGTGTTTAAATGGTCTCTGAATCAAGGATCGTTCTTCACAATTCCGGCTATGGCCCAATTCCTGAAGGGCCTTGTGGATAGGTTTCTGCCTACTCCTTTTGTCATTCCTGATTGGAACTTGAATGTGGTCTTCACATTTCTTAAGGTGGCTCAGTTTGAGCCTTTACACTCTTGTTTACTGTGGTTGTTAACCTTGAAAACTGCTTTCCAGGTGGCCATCACTTCAGCCTGGTGTGTCAGTGAGCTGCAGGCCCTTTCTTGTAGACCACCTTTCCTTCACTTTTTTTCGTGAAAAGGTTTCTCTTAAAGTGAGGTCCGGGTTGCTGCCTAAGGTAGTGTCTGCATTACATCTCTCCCAGGCAATTGATCTTGCATTGTTTTATCCACCTCCACAACCCTCTAAGGAGGAGGAGCGTTTTTACAGGCTGGACCCTAAAAGAGCATTGAGCTTTTACGTAGCCAGGACGGCTGAGTACAGGAAAGTTGACCAGTTGTTTGTGGCCTTCTCCGTATCCAGAAAAGATTTTCCAGTATCGAAGCAAACAAACTCGCAGTGGATCACGCTGTGTGTTTCTGAGTGCTAACACCACATGGACAAGGCGTTGCCCCCTGGCATCAGGGCCCATTCCATCAGAGGGGTTTATACCTCTACGGCAGTGCAGAGAGGAGTACCGGTCAGGGACATCTGCTGGGCCGCAACTGGTCTTTGCTTCATACATTCACAAAGCATTACAGTGTGGGCATTGCGCGTTGATCTGACGCTAATTTCCAAAGGGCAGTGTTGCAGAATCTACTGCTCTAAAGCTTTCATCCCACCACTGTTACTTCTACTGCTTTGGGAATCTATCTGATGAGGAATCTGCAGGAGTAGTGCAATCCATTGAAGGAAAAATTACTTAGTAATGTTCTTTGTATGGATTCTTCTCCCGCAGATTCCTCTTCACCCCTCCCATCCATTCCTGATAGAAAGCATCTGCAGTAGGTAGTTGCCGTCTCCTAGGAAGGAAGTGTTAGCGATCCTTCCAGAGTCTCTTGTCCTCTTCTTGGTTTGAGTCTGCACGCCTTCTTCTCTTTAAAAAATAAAAAGTGGGAAATTGTAGGTATATCCCAGGTGGGATTTGGTTTTATTCTAATCCTCTGTTGGCTATTTGCCCATCTTTTTCTCGCTAGTTTTCCTCTGCAGTGGCTGAGCTCAGAGGAAAAAAGGTGGGAACTGAGGTACAGGACGTAGTGACGGAGTATATGTACGATGCCCAATGTCACGTCCGGAGCCGACGATCGAGCACTGAGTGAAGGCGGATCGACGGCAGGGTTGAGGTCCACTATGCCCCTGTCAAAGTTTTTTGAAGCAGTTGAAGCTGGAAGGGGATATCTATCTGATGAGGAATCTGTGGGAGAAGAATCCATAGAAAGATGATTATGGTAAGTCATTTCTCCATCTTCACGATGGACCTTGACCTTGGCTTTGTTTCTAGCCTTGTTTCTGGCTCTTCGGTTCCTGGAAAAATAAACATGTTTTCATAGGATGTGGCAGTTTCTGGAGTTAGTGTTAATTTCACATTTTCCTCTATTCTTCCATGCTTGTCAAGTTGTTCAAGAAAGAGCGTTTCCTCCTTCTGGAACAGGGGCAGAACCACCCTGAGCTGGCTTAAGGTGGTCGACAGATACTTGTCGAGTACCTTTTTGAGGAGGCAGGGCTGGTAGGACTGCTGTTCTTGAGGCTTTAAGTTTCAGTATCTTCACAGGGGGCCGATAGCACAGTCCAGGTGCTTCTTTGTCATGAGTCTTCATTAATCTTCTCTACGAGTTAGTTCCCATATTTCAAGGTCAGTCTGTGACTTTTCTTTGTCTTGATGCTGTGGTGCTTTTTCACCATCAAAGGAGTCTCTTAGGAGGTTTATTAGGAGCAGCTGGTCTGGCCTGTTGAGAGAACTTAAAGAATTGCGTAAATCAGGTATATACATAGGAATGCCAAACGGCAACTCATAAGGTGGTTTACCCTCTCATTGAGAAAGGCAGGGTAGATTATTTGTGTTACAGTGCACTATAGGAACATAAATCACCCAATTATCGCCAGAATAAAGGGTGCATTTAGTCAAGGTTTGCCTTACTACCCCATCGGCTCTCTCTATGACACCATTAGCTTGTGGGCAAAACAGTTTTAGAGACTTGCAGAGTATGGCCCCAGCTTGACAGGGAATGTCTTTAGGCTTTGCCTGAAAAACATGGTCCATTCTCAGCTTGGAGCAAATGCGGTGATGTCATAGCGAAGGACAGCAAACCCTTTGTGACCTCTTTACAATCAGCTTTCTTCTGAAGAATTAGCCAAGTGAACATATTGCACAAGTCCACCACGACCAACCAATATTTGTACTTGTTGACTGGTGTCGGTCAACCTATGTGGTCCATATACATGCATGCAAAAAGCACTGTTGCCCTTGTTAGTGTGCCTACTGGTGGTTTGCGGGAATTGTCCACTATTGTCTGAAGAGATATGTGGAAATTTGCTATGCACTGTAGCACCTGTTTACTAAGCCCTGGTAACCAGTATCTGTCCTGCAAGAGTTGTCTAGTAGCTGAAATCCCAAGGTGGGTTGAGGCTACCCTTATATGTGCAGTCGAGATTAATTTTAATCTTTCCTGCTTGTTCAGTAGTACCCTGTCAACAGGGCCTCCTTTTATCTTGGATATAGTGACTATCACTGTATTCTTTTTTACAGTATAGTTATAAGTTGTAGGGAACTCTTAATGGTTAGGACTGTTTGCACCTAGACATACTTATATGTTCTCACTTATGTATGTGGCTGAGCGTGTTAATGCTGCTACACTTGGTGTGCAGTCCGCTGTCCTGCGGACTGATCAGCAAGCACATTTCCTGCACTGTGCACAGAATCTCATCTGTGTGCTTTTGTATGCATAACCAAGACGAGCGGTCTAGCCTTCTAGATGTCTGACATTATTTGCCAAATGTGTTTTGACAAGATTGGCTTACCTTTTAGAATCTCTGAATGAGTTGGCTTGCCGCCATTAGAGGTCACAGTTATAACCTCTTTCTACATAATCTGAATCAGACACAATTAGAGTGTGCCTATGTGGATCAATTTGTTTTAATGCAAGGAGGAGGCCTTGTCACTCAGCAACCTGAGCTGACGTCTCCGCTAAGTTTTTTGTTTGGTATCCTGGTGTTCAATCTCATTGTTATGGTTGTATCTCCCTTTTACAGCAGCACAGGCAGCAGAATACTTGGAGTGTGACCCAATTGCTGGAACAGCACTTAATCAGTCCTACCCCGCTTCCTACATTTTTGCTACCTCCCCCACCTCCCGTTCCAGTCATGTAATACCTTACTGTTCATGTAAATTTCTCTAAGTACTGTTTTCTGATACTTGTTTCATTGTTGCTTATGCTTGTTATGTATTCTTCTATTCTCATGTAAAGTGATTTGGATTTAAGCGCTATATAAATCCTAATAAAACACAAATCACAGTATAGTATGTTTGCAAACACCCAAAGCCGGATATCTGGTACTGCTGGGTCTGCTTCTGGTTGCAGAGACCATTCCAGATCATACATCTGTAGCTATTCTGGTTTATAGTGATGCCTTATGTCTGGTGCTGTCTGTGTCCCCCGAGCGTTATGATATGATAGGTTATTTATAACGCGCTTAATACCCAGAGGTTTTTAAGCGCGGACCCGGGGATCGAACCTGTGTCGTCTTGTTTCCAAGGCGAGCATGTTGCCTTTGAGCTATCCTCCGAGTTCTATCCAGGTGACCTGTAAGTAGCTGTGACCAAGCTGGAGTTTCCTTTCTTGGTCACAGGGCAGTGCTACTAGTGGTCTGATGACTTCTGGTCTTACTGGATCACCTTTTATAAGGGGCATAAATACTCCTACCAAAGAATAATTGCCCCCAGCTATGGCCAGCCCTAAACTCATTGCTGCTTCTGCTCCCTGTGCGCTCTTTCAGAATATAAGTTAGTGCTGCAATTGAAGGAGTCCCAATTAAATGAAAGTGCAATCAACCATACACTGAAACCCAACTATCAACGTGTTTCATGGGTGGATTACAACCTTTTGGCATTATGATTGCTAACACCCTCTGCCTCTGCTGAGGAGTGACCTAAGGGTAAACTGCCTCTAGCTAGCTCAGCTCACTGAAATATCATCTAGGCATGTCCTCTTGCCTTGTCGGGCCATGTGCCCAGTAAGGCTTTAAGGGTCCGGAATGGAAGTGTCCCTTCCTCCCCTGCTAGTATTGGTCTGAGTTCTACAGCTTGAGCGCCGACAGTGTCAAAATACCTCACCAGATCGTCATAGTGCTCCTGGGTATATGGGTAATTTGCCCCCCTATTTGGGTGGAAGCTAAGGATGTGTTCTAAGGTTAACCCTTCCATAGCAAAATGACCATGCCTGGCCCTTGTGGTGGGGTTTGTCAAGCCCCCACTGAAACCAATTCTGGTGGTCTACTTGCTCCAACTCTACTTCAGGATACCCATAGGGTGTGTACTGTATTTGATCTAGATCCCTACTAATGTGTAGGGCCTCAAACATGTCTCCTGGCTTGGTACCAGGCATCTTCAGGTATGTGAACAGGGTTTCACATGGCACTCCTTCAGGCACTGCCACTGTGAAGTTGGTGTTGACATTCCTAACACCTCTTTCCTGTAACTACCTGGTGACTGCACAGAAGCAGTTCACTGGTATATTGACATCATCATGTGGGTTAGTCATTCTAATACCTTTTAGCTAGATAGCTATCAAGAGTATTTGCTTGTACACTGCTCTTCACTCAAGTTCTTTTAAGCTATTTGTTAGACACCCTGCTTTTCACTAGAGTGTGTTAATACCCCCTAGCTTGATAACCATATAGAGGACTTGCTTGAAAAGACACTCTGATCTTCACTAGAGTGCTTTAAACTGTGTTTTACACACCTGCTCTTCACTAGAGTGTATGTTATTCTTTGTATCACCATGTATGTAGCAACCCCCTGGACCCTCTTCAGTAAACAGGTAGGGAGAATATTATTAGGGTGTAGGAAAGGTGAGCAATGTCCCACCTGGGTGGCCAAAGTGACATGCGTATTACCACCCATACCTCCAGAGCCCCCAGGGGAGTGTCTATGAGCCCTCCAGCAGGGGCTCTGGTAGGAGTAGGTGCTCACACCATACAATAACACTTCATATGTATATTAAAAGACATGTACCATATCTAACACATCAATACAAAGTAGTTCTAATTGATGCCCCACACTTACTATTCATGTTCAAATACTTGGTCACTCGGTAGTGAACACTGAATGGATGCTTCTTACACTCTCATATAACATTTTTTAATTAAGAGTAATTGATGATAAAGAAACATTGCCATTATTGTCATCACTATACACTTAAAATGCACAAAGTTATTAATGAAAAGACGGAAATCATTGTCATTGCCTCTACCTCAAATCAAGACTAAGAATGATCAACCTTCTACAAGAAATCCTAGTCACCTTAAGAAACAACTACCTGCCTCACCAGGTTGTGATAGATAACCTCACAGATCATGTTATGCAATCTAGCACATGACTCCTCAAATCATGATAAGCAATCTCATAGAAGCATCTGCTTAAATCAATACCTAAATATCTTTCTCAATGTGATATCAAATTAAGGGCAAAACAAAACACCTCATACTCACTAACTGTAGAGGATAAACGGTGGAGATCTTAAGAGGTTTGCAATGCCTGGAAAAATCCACAATTCAAGGAAAAATTTAAATAGTTGGAAAAATTCCCAAAGCCACCTATTGTTGCACCATGAGCTTTTCATCAAAAATGCATCACAAATAGGATAAAAACATATAGTCAATGCAGAATAAGGTGTCTGCTCTTAGACTGTGAGCTGAACAGCCTTTGGGGGTGGAGGGACAGGGAGAGCAACAATCTTTCCCCAAGCAGCTAAAAAAGAATGTAAGTTCGGCAAAAAAAATACAAAATAGCCAGAATCAAGTTTGGTGCTTCAAAAATCAAGTAAATGAGCTACGAGGGAGTTGACCCCTCCCATTGGAAAAGCCTTGCTACTCTTCCTATCTTTCCGGTCATCTGCCTTCCGCCCCCAAACAGCTGTGTGCAGGGGCTGACCTTACTCTGTTATATACTTTTCAGGCTGTCCCTTATTCCACCCCTACAATCCCCAAACTTTGTCCAGCACTTAATATTTTTCTAAACAAAATATCAAGGACATGAGCATCATTCGCCACTAGGAATTGTTCTAATAAAGTGTGTTTTAGCTGACAGCGCCTTTCTTGTCTAAATATTAGCCAAGGACGATGTCATCATTCGACACTAGGAAATCTCCCAACAGAAGTCTGCGAAGTACAAAATAAAACTACAGAAACTACTGTCTTTTGTAGTTCCCAGTGTTGGTCATTTTGTATTTTGCAAGATCATTGGCCTTTGGCCTAGAAAAAGCCTCCATAGCAATGAGCGGCACTGTTTACACAATAAGAGTGCAATGTACTCAGCTCAAGGCCATTGGTGCGGAAAACAATGTATTGTACTGCACATTAATATTGCAATGTGCAAAAGCAAATCTTGCAGCTTGCATTTCACTAAATATGAAAGTGTTTTCATTGCATTGTGCATTAAGCAAGAAGACTGGCCTGTGGCTTAGACCACATGCCCTTTTAAGCATGGCTAATATGGCAGACATGCGGAATACATGTCACCACTGTTGGGCCACTACGCTGTTGGACCAGGTGCTGAAAAGGAGTTTGGTGCACTGTGATATTCCTCTTTACTGCACCTTTGCTTCCATTTCTATGGACCCTCACCATTTTTTACTTTTATTTTTGTATCTGACCTGTTTTTTTGACATTGCAGTAAAGCCTTCAGCTTCACTACACTGACTCTTTGCTAATCTGTCATGAGGAAACTGAAATGTCCTTCATGCTGTCAGTACTGGGAAACATTGTTTCCCTTAGTGTAGTTACTTTGATACTACTTTTAGTAACAAGGTAAGGTGCACAAACTCTTTCAGAGAGTCCCACCATGTAGACTTTGTTCTGGGAGCAGCTGTGTCCGGGATGGATTCATTGGACCCTTCAGTGGCATGTAGCCACTCCAATGAGGTCACAACCTCAAGGTGCCTAAGGCTTACGGTGACATTTGCGCCGATGACCCAACTGGGTCTCAAACCAGTGCATGCATTGACAGCGCATTTGGCCCTTTCGACGGCCAGACGGCAAGGGCTACTCTGGGTCTTGCTCAAAGACTGTAACCGGGACATGTCTTGAGGGCCTGATGCCTCACTGAGCTTTGCCCACATCCGCCATTTCCATGACTTGTCCCAAGGGTGTAAAACCTTCAGCGAGGGGCACTGGACCTAATAAAACTCCAAAGCCCTCTACTGTGTTGCTTAAATCAGAACACATAATGGTGGGTTGTCAAGAACCACACAGTGCCATTTTGATAATGGTTGACTCTGCTTCCGCGAAGTCAGCCCCCTTAGGATTCAGGGTATTTACCACTGGAAGTATGCCACATTACAACCAGTTGCCAGTGCAGTTAACTCTCACTGTATCGCAAAGTTCTTTTACCCCCTGGGTGTAAATGTCACCAATGTCATCACAACTTGTCCCACTCAATACCCTATGCCTTTTGGATCACTTATCAAAAGACTGATGAATGAACTGCTCTCGTAGGATAAACCAGTGGCTCTCGTACCTACTGCTCTATTACAGCCTACACCGCCTTCGGTGCAGTCACTTCCTTCGGCAGGAGATCCGTTACCTTCAGGACCCTCTGAAAAAATGTTAGAGCCCTAACCAGTGATCTGTTACCATATTATGGTGTTGACCGGGGAGTGTCAGATCCAGCTCCCTTAATGTAGATTATGCAGCAGGATCCAGGTAATGGGAAATTCCTTCCTCAGCTTGACCATCCCATGAGAGTCTTGGTGGTGTGGTTGAACTTTTAGGGATTTAGCTCCAATGGAACCCCCCGCCTGAGTTTGTAGTGTTGGCTGGCGTAATCAGCCGTGGACTGGCATTCAGGGATGTCTGGAGGTTTCCCTTGGGCCTCTTCTGTGTGGAGACCCTGGTTTTCTGTTCGTATCCTCTCTCCCATGCACCCTGCTCCTTCCTGCTGTTGCATCTCATTTCCACACCCCTTTAACTAAGGAATTAGATTTATTAAAAACCTTTGAGTATGCTACTTTTCACTCTCAACAAATGTTTATCATGTTTGATTACCTTTTTATCTCTATCACAATGTGCTTTTAAATCTCTATTTGGACCCATTTTTGAAAAGGATGGTGTTGCACAATCCCACAAAACCTACCTCAAGGGGTGTTAGGGAGAATTCTCTCTTTAAGCTGAATTTCCTAACCTAGTGAGTCCCCCAGCAGCTTTGCTGGATTTCTGGAGTTTTTTTTTTCCTCCTGCCAAGAGTGAGACTCTTTTCCTCCCACTCTTGGACATGATTTATGGTATTCCTTTGACTGTGAATGTGTTTTATGGGCTATGGGGTCCTTTACTCCTTAGGGTCTCATGTGTTTTTACGATGTGTGTTACACAGCACCCTCCGTGCAGTAACACAGGGGTGTCATAGTGACACCCCACGATAGACTCCATACCCTGGGACTGACTACTGTCTCCCAGGGTTATGTAAAGTCACCATTGGCTTTGCTAGTCCCAAATTATTAACAGAAACCAGTACAAACCATCATATTGTGGACGTACTGGTCGGGGCAATTCGATTGCCCCGGGGTCTGTTAGTCGAGGGGGCACGTCTCCGTCCCCCCTGATCAAGTTTTGGCTGGTGGCAATGGAAACTACTTTTTATATTCGACCGCAAATATTTTCCTATGGGATTTTCCCATTGTTCGAGGCTAACAACTTTAATTATTTAATTCTCATAGCCTCGAACATACCGCCCGTTTATTTAATTAATATTAATTCTCTGCTTGGTATTTTTTGCCAAGACTCGATTCTAAAATGGTGTTTGTGTTCTCTTCTGTGACTCCAACCCAAGTCGAGCCCTTTGTTCCACTTTTTGGGGCGGGCTTCTCCACAGAAGCCTCCAAAAGTGGTGCCACTCTGTCTGGGTACCACAGGGGGTGTGGGAGGGGGTTTAGGCACCCTGGACTGAGTTACCTTGGTAACTCAAGTCGCACTCTTGTGTGATTGGCCCAAGTGGTTAGCCGGCCGGCTCACCACTTAGCATGTTTGAGTGACAGCTAGGCTGAGTGAATGGGGGTTTTTCTGCATAAAAGCAGGGCTTTGGGGACTGGAACTTCAGAATTCGCCACAGGACCTGAGAATCCGACGAGGGAGAAGCTGAGCCGACCTACCACGACGACACCACCGGTGGAGCCCTGCGGAACCGACTCACCACTTTACGACGACAGAGAAGCTCTCCCGGCTGGAGAGGCTTCTTCCCCTGACTGGTGGGCACAACCAGTTTTTACCTTCTTTCTTCGCACCTCAGACCGGTATTTGGTCGAACTGCCCATGCCAAGCACCCCGGCGGCCGGATAGACACTCACCACTGAACCGCAAACCCACGGACCGCTCCTTGTACCTGAGACACTCGGCGGATGGTTTCTTCCCTGGCAGTGCAACAGGCCCCTGTCTTCCTCCACGACGAGATCCTCTCTTCCCCCGGACGAAGCACCGACTTTTACCCGCTGCCAGGAACAACTGTCCCCGCTGGAGTGTTCTCACCACTTTAAGGTACCGTGTCCGCCAGGCCTCCCTTTCTAAAGATTGCAACAAGGTAATAATAACTCCTTAACCTTCTGGACTGGGCTGGCTGCCTTGACCCTCTAACTGGTCCCTTTCTTTGGTCCAACTCCTTTTTGAACCTTTACAAGACTTTTGTGCACTGCAACCGTGTGACCTTGGACACATTTCGTTGGGATCCTCTGAAAGTGGATCCGGCCTCTTGAACTCTAACTTCACGGTTTTACTTTGCCTTCCTCTCTTGTTATGTTCTGGTAAAAGTGTTGGGATCTGTTTCAACTTGTTCTCTGATTTTCTCTCCCTTTTTAAAAAGAACTATTAGAGTGCCATCTACGTTAAGCGCTCGCCGCTGTCTGAAAATAAGTGGGGCTTTACTTAAGACTTGTCTAATATTCTTTTAAGGGAGTGTATACCTTTTAGTGACCCTGTTTTTTAATTGCTTACTATTCGTGCCTGTGTGTTTTTTTAGATGTGGTTTTAAATAAATAATGATATCTCTTTTACACCATGCCCTTGTCAGTGTTTACTTGTTCTATTGTGTGCTCTTGACCTATTGTGAATACTCTGTATACTGCCTAACTCTTCTTGAGGGAAGTCTGACTGCTCAGCCACGCTACCAAGTGAATCTGTGTGGTACAGACTGCTACCAAGTGGGTTTACTGCCAAACACCTGTAGTCCTAAATCTTTTGCAGTGGTCCCAGAGGGAACTGCACAGATTTCTGCCTAACACTGGTGTACAGCGGTGGGATTTGTATTGAGTATACACTTTAGAGTGCTTGTTGAACACTTTAGGACCACTAACCACAGAGCTTAGCACTAAAAAGTTGATTTTCTAACTTTGTCTACTATGGAGAGTTACCCTAGAGTCATTGTCTGCCAAAACTGCTGATTGCTTAAAAGTATTGTGTAGACATAAGAATCTCTCTGAGAAGGGCAAGAAAATGGAACTTATAGAAAGATTGTTAGAAAACCAAAGTCTGGGTGGTACAGAGGAATCTACTCCCCCCCACCCCAGCAAATGTAGAAAACAGTGATGGTATTGATCTGAATCAAAGTCTTGAGAATGAGTCAGAAGAGGAAAGTGCACCTAAAGAAGTTATCCACTCTGTGCCTCTGTCAGCTTTACCTACTGTACCTACTGGGCCTATACCAGGTCCCACATGTAACCCTGCTTATCTTGAACTTGGAAAAATGAAGCTTGAATTAGAGTACAAACGTTTTTTAGCTCAATCTGAAAGAAACCAAGAGCTAGAGTTCAGAAGGATGAGTGCCCAGGCTGAGCAGAAGCAAGCTGAGCTAAGACTCAGAGAAATAGAGCTTAATCATGAACTAGAAATGAAAAAGTTGTCTGTGGAAAATGCTTCTCTCTCCTCTGGTTCTTCTAGGAGTTCCAGTCCCAAAAGACCCCGGATGCCTAAGGAATTAGTGGGTATGTATGAACCTAGATTGGATGTGCTGGATTGGTTGAAAATGTTTGAGTATAATCATGGGCTCCAGGACATCACAGGGAATGAGTTACTTCCCTGGTTGTTCTCTAGGCTTCCCCCTGTTGCAACTGATGCGGTAATGGAGTTGGGGGGAGGTGGATAAGAGGTATTATGAATGTGTGAAGCTAGCTTTGATAGCTAGATTTGGGAAGACCCCTTCCCAGTACCTTAAGAGGTTTAGGACCCTCAAAAAGCATGATGGTACCCCTGGGGCTACCTGGGTGAGTGAAAGTTTGAAAAACTTAGAGGGATGGATTAAGGGTTACAGAGTTAACACTTATGAAGGAATGAAGAATCTTGTAATGTTGGAGTCAATTTATGATGCCTGCTCTCCTGAGCTCAGACAGCACTTGGCTGATTCAAAGGAATTAGATTCCAGGAATTTAGCTAAGGCGGCTGACTTGTGGGTTGCCAACAGGGCCACTCACAAGGATTCTGGGTCTACTCAGAAAAAGGATGAGGGAAAACAGCCAAAGAAGGACTCCAAAGAGAATTCTAATAATTCCAATTCCAAAGAGGGCCCCAAACAGAACCAAAAGGGTAAGCCACCAGGGAAACCAAAACAGGCTAGTGTACCTCCTGGTGCCAAACCAGAAGGAGGTCAGAACAAGCCACCATTCCAGAAAGCATTCGGTAAATGCTTTGTTTGTGGCTCTACTGACCATGTGAAAGGAGATCCCAGGTGTAAGGGTAAACCTTCAGGAGTCCAGCTTGTCCCCTTAGCCTTCACTCCAGAGGAGGAAGTCCAAATGGCAAGTGGAAACTTTCTATTACTGGCTGATGAACCCATTGGAGTCTCAGCTAGTGTTTCTTTAGTGTCTCTGGGTCTGTGGGAACAACAGAACTTAGATGTCTATAATTCTATCCCAGATAATACTAAAGAGTATTATAAGGACAGTGTCCAGGTGAATGGTCAGGAGACTCCTGCCATTAGGGACACTGGGGCCAGCATAACTGTGGTGGACAAATTGTTTTTTCAGGCTGAGGATGTTGCTAAGGCACCCAAACGCCTCACCAAGTTAGCTGGAGGGCCTGTGCAGATGCTTCCCCAATTACCAGTTCTCATCCAGTGTAATGACATGACTGTGAAGATACCTGTCAGCATACAAAGTGAGGTGCCAGGAAGAGTTCTGCTGGGCAATGACTTGAAAACTCTTGGAGTAGTGTCACTCACCCCCAGACCTCCTAGTAAAAGGTTACAGGAGCTCACCAGACCTGCAAGGGAGAGAACCATGAGAGGTACTCCCAAGGAGATGATGAAGAAAGAGATTACTCCTGCTCCACTGGAGAAGTCAGCTGCTGTCTCTAAGAAAATAGAAGGAAAAGGGAAACCTAAAACTTCTCAAAAGAACCTCACAGCCAGCACTCCAGTGCAGCCAACAAGGACTTCCCCTAGGTTGTCCAAAGTTACACCAGTAACTCCCCCTCCAGCTGAGGCTGAGAGGGAGGTACAACCCTGCGTGGTTGAACTAGACTCTGAAGAAGAGCTAGTAGAAGGCCAGGAACTCATTGGAGATCTGGATCCTGTTAACCATCCTGAGCTGCACTCTTTACTGGCAGAAGGTGGACCCAACAGGGCAGACTTCAGTAAGGGACAGAGAGAATGTCCAACTCTGGAAGCTCTTCGCCACCAGGCAGATGCTCAAGCTGAAGGACAAGAGCCAGGGAAATATAGGTTACACTGGAAAGATGGCCTCTTCTACAGTGAACCAACCGAGTCTGCACCTGGGGACAACAAACGACTTGTAGTACCCCAAGAGAACAGACTACAGTTCTTGCGGTTAGCCCATGAGATTCCTTTGGCTAGTCATTTGAGTTTCAAGAAGACTAAGGAAAGACTCTCACTCTACTTTTATTGGCCAAAGATGGGGGCCGAAGTAGATAAATACTGCAGGAGCTGCCACACCTGCCAGACTTCTGGTAAGGTTGGCTCCAAGAATGTGGCACCTTTAGTGCCTCTCCCAGTTGTGGGAGTCCCATTTGAGAGAGTAGGGATTGACAGTGTTGGTCCCCTTGATCCTCCAACTTCCTCAGGCAACAGGTTTATACTTGTTGTAGTAGACCATGCTACTAGATACCCTGAGGCAATTCCTATGAGGACTGTTACAGCTCCGGCTGTGGCTAAGGCCCTCCTTGGTATTTTTACCAGGGTTGGGTTTCCTAAGGAAGTAATCTCTGACAGGGGGTCAAATTGTATGTCCCACTACATGAAAGCCATGTGGAAAACCTGCGGAGTTACTTACAAGTTCTCAACCGCATACCACCCTCAGACAAATGGGGTGGTTGAAAGGTTAAACAGAACCATGAAGAGCATGATAGGTGCTTTGGAGGACCCCCTTAAAAGAAAATGGGACCTTCTACTGCCCTGCCTTCTCTTTGCTTATAGAGAAGTCCCTCAGGAGGGAGTAGGTTATTCTCCCTTTGAACTTCTTTATGGTCATCCGGTCAGAGGTCCATTGGCCCTGATCAAGGAGGGGCTGGAGAGTGCTCCTTCCTCCAAGCCAGTCAGAGTGACTGACTATATGATAGGTCTCCGAAGGAGAATGTCACAAATGATGGCAGAAGCAAGTGATAACTTGAAAGCTGGACAAGCATTGGTCAAGCACTGGCATGACCAAAAGGCTAACATGGGTGAGTTTACTCAAGACCAGCTAGTTCTCGTTATGATTCCAACAAGGCAGAGGGCCTTGCAAGACAAATGGATGGGACCCTTCAAAGTTGTGGGTAAACTTGGAGAGGTCAACTATCTGGTGGACTTGGGTAACCCCAAGGAGGCTCCAACAGTCTTCCACACCAACAGACTAAAAGCTTATGTCTCCAGACCTGATGTAGGAGCTTTGCTTCTAGCATCATCAAAGGAAGAAGAAGAGAGTGAAGCTCTTCCTGATCTCCTCAGAGGCTTACCTTTAGACGAAAAAATTGAAGGAGTAAATCTCTCTTCAAATCCGACACCTGAGCAACAGGAAGAGTGCAAATCTATGTTGAATCAGTTTGCCTCTCTGTTCTCACTTTCACCAGGCTTGACCCCTTGGGGACAGCATGACATACTCACTGGTGACTGTCTGCCAGTCAAAAGCAGAGGATATCGAATGTCAGAAAATGTAAGAACCCACATCAAAGGTGAGGTCAACAAGATGCTTGATCTCGGGGTAATAGAGCCCTCTACTAGTCCATGGTCTAGCCCAGTTGTGTTAGTACCAAAGGCAGGATCAAAAGAACTTAGATTCTGTGTGGATTACAGAGCTCTTAATGCAGTCACTAAGACTGATGCCCACCCTTTGCCAAGGACAGATGAGTTGGTGGATAGACTTGGTGCAGCCAAGTTCCTCAGCACATTTGACTTGACGTCAGGCTATTGGCAAATAGCCCTGACAGACCATGCCAAGGAGAAAACTGCATTTTCTACCCCGGTTGGCTTATACCAGTTTAAGGTTATGCCTTTTGGATTGAAAAATGCACCTGCTACGTTTCAAAGGATGGTAAACCAGGTTCTGAATGGGATGGAGGACTTCTGCATGGCATACTTGGATGACATAGCAGTGTTCAGCAAATCCTGGGAGGAACACATGGACCACCTGAGATATGTTTTGCAGGCTCTTGGAAAGGCCAATCTGACCATAAAGGCAAGTAAATGCCAGATTGGACAGAGTAAAGTGGTCTACCTTGGACATGAGGTAGGAGGTGAAGAAATAAGGCCTTTGCCCAGTAAGACTGAAGCTGTGCAAAATTGGACAACACCTACTACTCAGACCCAGGTGAGAGCCTTCTTAGGTCTAACTGGGTATTACAGGAATTTCATTAAGAACTATGGGTCCATAGCTTCTGAGTCATCTCCTCTCCTAAAGTCCCTAAAAAGGTTAGATGGAATGAGGAATGCAATCAGGCCTTTGAAACCCTGAAGAAGGCTCTTTGCCAAGCCCCAGTACTTAGAGATCCTGACTATCACCAAACTTTCATTGTGCAAACAGATGCTTCAAATGTAGGAATAGGTGCAGTCCTCAGTCAACTGGATGGGAAAGGTAGGGAGCACCCCATTTGCTTCATCAGCCGAAAGCTGAAGGATCCTGAGACAAGGTGGGCAACAATCGAAAGAGAATGCTTTGCTATTGTGTGGGCACTGAAGAAGTTTAGGCCATACTTGTATGGTTCTACTTTTGTCATTCAGACTGACCACCAACCCTTGAGATGGTTAATGCAAATGAAAGGGGAAAATCCAAAACTATTGAGATGGTCAATCTGCCTTCAAGGATTTGATTTCACCATTGAGCACAGGTATGGGTGTCACCATCAAAATGCTGATGGACTCTCTAGGATGTATGTCATCGACTAGAGGTATGAGGTTCATCCAGGAGTGGATTAAATCCTCCTGTCCCTTAGTCTGGGGGGGCGAGTGTTGGGGAGAATTCTCTCTTTAAGCTGAATTTCCTAACCTAGTAAGTCCCCCAGCAGCTTTGCTGGATTTCTGGAGTTTGTTTTTTTTCTCCTGCCAAGAGTGAGACTCTTTTCCTCCCACTCTTGGACATGATTTATGGTATTCATTTGACTGTGAATGTGTTTTATGGGCTATGGGGTCCTTTACTCCATAGGGTCTCATGTGTTTTTACTATGTGTGTTACACAGCACCCTCCGTACAGTAACACAGGGGTGTCATAGTGACACCCCACCATAGACTCCATACCCTGGAACTGACTACTGTCTCCCAGGGCATGTAAAGTCACCATTGGCTTTGCTAGTCCCAAATTATTAACAGAAACCAGTACAAACCATCATATTGTGGACACACTGGTCGGGGCAATTCGATTTCCCCGGGGTCTGTTAGTCGAGGGGGCACGTCTCCGTCCCCCCTGATCGAGTTTTGGCTGGTGGCAGTGGAAACTACTTTTTATATTCGACCGCGAATATTTTCCTATGGGATTTTCCCATTGTTCGAGGCTACCAACTTTAATTATTTAATTCTCATAGCCTCGAACATACCGCCAGTTTATTTAATTAATATTAATTCTCTGGTTGGTATTTTTTGCCAAGACTCTATTCTAAAATGGCGTTTGTGTTCTCTTCTGTGACTCCAACCCAAGTCGAGCCCTTTGTTCCACTTTTTGGCGGGCTTCTCCACAGAAGCCTCCAAAAGTGGTGCCACTCTGTCTGGGTACCAGAGGGTGTGTTGGAGGGGTTTAGGCACCCTGGACTGAGTTACCTTGGTAACTCAAGTCGCACTCTTGTGTGATTGGCCCAAGTGGTGAGCCGGCCAGCCTAGCATGTTTGAGTGACAGCTAGGCTGAGTGAATGGGGTTTTTTCTGCATAAAAGCAGGGCTTTGGGGACTGGAACTTCAGAAGTCGCCACAGGACCTGAGAATCCGACGAGGGAGAAGCTGAGCCGACCTACCACGACGACACCACCGGTGGAGCCCTGCGAAACCGACTCGCCACTTCCTGACGACAGAGAAGATCTCCCGGATGGAGAGTCTTCTTCCCCTGACTGGTGGGCACAACCAGTTTTTACCTACTTTCTTGTCACCTCAGACCGGTTTGTGGTCGAACTGCCTGTGCCAAGCATCCGGGCGGCAGGATAACCACTCACCACTGAACTGCGAACCCACGGACCGCTCCTTGTACCTGAGACACTCCGCGGCTGGTTTCTTCCCTTGCAGTGCAACGGGCCCCTGTCTTCCTCCACGACGAGATCCTCTCTTCCCCCAGACGAAGCACTGACTTGCACCCACTGCCAGGAACCACTGCCCCCGCTGGAGCATTCTCACCACTTTAAGGGACCGTGTCCGCCAGGCCTCCCTTTCTAAAGATTGCAACAAGGTAATAATAACTCCTTAACCTTCTGGTCTGGGCTGGCCGCCTTGACCCTCTAACTGGTCCCTTTCTTTGGTCCAACTCCTTTTTGAACCTTTACAAGACTTTTGTGCACTGCAACCGTGTGACCTTGGACACATTTCATTGGGATCCCCTGAAAGTGGATCCGGCCTCTTGAACTCTAACTTCACGGTTTTACTTTGCCTTCCTCTCTTGTTATGTTCTGGTAAAAGTGTTGGGATCTGTTTCAACTTGTTCTCTGATTTTCTCTCCCTTTTTAAAAAGAACTATTAGAGTGCCATCTACGTTAAGCGCTCGCCGCTGTCTGAAAATAAGTGGGGCTTTACTTAAGACTTGTCTAATATTCTTTTAAGGGAGTGTATACCTTTTAGTGACCCTGTTTTTTAATTGCTTACTATTCGTGCCTGTGTGTTTTTTTAGATGTGGTTTTAAATAAATAATGATATCTTTTTTACACCATGCCCTTGTCAGTGTTTACTTGTTCTATTGTGTGCTCTTGACCTATTGTGAATACTCTGTATACTGCCTAACTCTTCTTGAGGGAAGTCTGACTGCTCAGCCACGCTACCAAGTGAATCTGTGTGGTACAGACTGCTACCAAGTGGGTTTACTGCCAAACACCTGTAGTCCTAAATCTTTTGCAGTGGTCCCAGAGGGAACTGCACAGATTTCTGCCTAACACTGGTGTACAGCGGTGGGATTTGTATTGAGTATACACTTTAGAGTGCTTGTTGAACACTTTAGGACCACTAACCACAGAGCTTAGCACTAAAAAGTTGATTTTCTAACTTTGTCTACTATGGAGAGTTACCCTAGAGTCATTGTCTGCCAAAACTGCTGATTGCTTAAAAGTATTGTGTAGACATAAGAATCTCTCTGAGAAGGGCAAGAAAATGGAACTTATAGAAAGATTGTTAGAAAACCAAAGTCTGGGTGGTACAGAGGAATCTACTCCCCCCCACCCCAGCAAATGTAGAAAACAGTGATGGTATTGATCTGAATCAAAGTCTTGAGAATGAGTCAGAAGAGGAAAGTGCACCTAAAGAAGTTATCCACTCTGTGCCTCTGTCAGCTTTACCTACTGTACCTACTGGGCCTATACCAGGTCCCACATGTAACCCTGCTTATCTTGAACTTGGAAAAATGAAGCTTGAATTAGAGTACAAACGTTTTTTAGCTCAATCTGAAAGAAACCAAGAGCTAGAGTTCAGAAGGATGAGTGCCCAGGCTGAGCAGAAGCAAGCTGAGCTAAGACTCAGAGAAATAGAGCTTAATCATGAACTAGAAATGAAAAAGTTGTCTGTGGAAAATGCTTCTCTCTCCTCTGGTTCTTCTAGGAGTTCCAGTCCCAAAAGACCCCGGATGCCTAAGGAATTAGTGGGTATGTATGAACCTAGATTGGATGTGCTGGATTGGTTGAAAATGTTTGAGTATAATCATGGGCTCCAGGACATCACAGGGAATGAGTTACTTCCCTGGTTGTTCTCTAGGCTTCCCCCTGTTGCAACTGATGCGGTAATGGAGTTGGGGGGAGGTGGATAAGAAGTATTATGAATGTGTGAAGCTAGCTTTGATAGCTAGATTTGGGAAGACCCCTTCCCAGTACCTTAAGAGGTTTAGGACCCTCAAAAAGCATGATGGTACCCCTGGGGCTACCTGGGTGAGTGAAAGTTTGAAAAACTTAGAGGGATGGATTAAGGGTTACAGAGTTAACACTTATGAAGGAATGAAGAATCTTGTAATGTTGGAGTCAATTTATGATGCCTGCTCTCCTGAGCTCAGACAGCACTTGGCTGATTCAAAGGAATTAGATTCCAGGAAGTTAGCTAAGGCGGCTGACTTGTGGGTTGCCAACAGGGCCACTCACAAGGATTCTGGGTCTACTCAGAAAAAGGATGAGGGAAAACAGCCAAAGAAGGACTCCAAAGAGAATTCTAATAATTCCAATTCCAAAGAGGGCCCCAAACAGAACCAAAAGGGTAAGCCACCAGGGAAACCAAAACAGGCTAGTGTACCTCCTGGTGCCAAACCAGAAGGAGGTCAGAACAAGCCACCATTCCAGAAAGCATTCGGTAAATGCTTTGTTTGTGGCTCTACTGACCATGTGAAAGGAGATCCCAGGTGTAAGGGTAAACCTTCAGGAGTCCAGCTTGTCCCCTTAGCCTTCACTCCAGAGGAGGAAGTCCAAATGGCAAGTGGAAACTTTCTATTACTGGCTGATGAACCCATTGGAGTCTCAGCTAGTGTTTCTTTAGTGTCTCTGGGTCTGTGGGAACAACAGAACTTAGATGTCTATAATTCTATCCCAGATAATACTAAAGAGTATTATAAGGACAGTGTCCAGGTGAATGGTCAGGAGACTCCTGCCATTAGGGACACTGGGGCCAGCATAACTGTGGTGGACAAATTGTTTTTTCAGGCTGAGGATGTTGCTAAGGCACCCAAACGCCTCACCAAGTTAGCTGGAGGGCCTGTGCAGATGCTTCCCCAATTACCAGTTCTCATCCAGTGTAATGACATGACTGTGAAGATACCTGTCAGCATACAAAGTGAGGTGCCAGGAAGAGTTCTGCTGGGCAATGACTTGAAAACTCTTGGAGTAGTGTCACTCACCCCCAGACCTCCTAGTAAAAGGTTACAGGAGCTCACCAGACCTGCAAGGGAGAGAACCATGAGAGGTACTCCCAAGGAGATGATGAAGAAAGAGATTACTCCTGCTCCACTGGAGAAGTCAGCTGCTGTCTCTAAGAAAATAGAAGGAAAAGGGAAACCTAAAACTTCTCAAAAGAACCTCACAGCCAGCACTCCAGTGCAGCCAACAAGGACTTCCCCTAGGTTGTCCAAAGTTACACCAGTAACTCCCCCTCCAGCTGAGGCTGAGAGGGAGGTACAACCCTGCGTGGTTGAACTAGACTCTGAAGAAGAGCTAGTAGAAGGCCAGGAACTCATTGGAGATCTGGATCCTGTTAACCATCCTGAGCTGCACTCTTTACTGGCAGAAGGTGGACCCAACAGGGCAGACTTCAGTAAGGGACAGAGAGAATGTCCAACTCTGGAAGCTCTTCGCCACCAGGCAGATGCTCAAGCTGAAGGACAAGAGCCAGGGAAATATAGGTTACACTGGAAAGATGGCCTCTTCTACAGTGAACCAACCGAGTCTGCACCTGGGGACAACAAACGACTTGTAGTACCCCAAGAGAACAGACTACAGTTCTTGCGGTTAGCCCATGAGATTCCTTTGGCTAGTCATTTGAGTTTCAAGAAGACTAAGGAAAGACTCTCACTCTACTTTTATTGGCCAAAGATGGGGGCCGAAGTAGATAAATACTGCAGGAGCTGCCACACCTGCCAGACTTCTGGTAAGGTTGGCTCCAAGAATGTGGCACCTTTAGTGCCTCTCCCAGTTGTGGGAGTCCCATTTGAGAGAGTAGGGATTGACAGTGTTGGTCCCCTTGATCCTCCAACTTCCTCAGGCAACAGGTTTATACTTGTTGTAGTAGACCATGCTACTAGATACCCTGAGGCAATTCCTATGAGGACTGTTACAGCTCCGGCTGTGGCTAAGGCCCTCCTTGGTATTTTTACCAGGGTTGGGTTTCCTAAGGAAGTAATCTCTGACAGGGGGTCAAATTGTATGTCCCACTACATGAAAGCCATGTGGAAAACCTGCGGAGTTACTTACAAGTTCTCAACCGCATACCACCCTCAGACAAATGGGGTGGTTGAAAGGTTAAACAGAACCATGAAGAGCATGATAGGTGCTTTGGAGGACCCCCTTAAAAGAAAATGGGACCTTCTACTGCCCTGCCTTCTCTTTGCTTATAGAGAAGTCCCTCAGGAGGGAGTAGGTTATTCTCCCTTTGAACTTCTTTATGGTCATCCGGTCAGAGGTCCATTGGCCCTGATCAAGGAGGGGCTGGAGAGTGCTCCTTCCTCCAAGCCAGTCAGAGTGACTGACTATATGATAGGTCTCCGAAGGAGAATGTCACAAATGATGGCAGAAGCAAGTGATAACTTGAAAGCTGGACAAGCATTGGTCAAGCACTGGCATGACCAAAAGGCTAACATGGGTGAGTTTACTCAAGACCAGCTAGTTCTCGTTATGATTCCAACAAGGCAGAGGGCCTTGCAAGACAAATGGATGGGACCCTTCAAAGTTGTGGGTAAACTTGGAGAGGTCAACTATCTGGTGGACTTGGGTAACCCCAAGGAGGCTCCAACAGTCTTCCACACCAACAGACTAAAAGCTTATGTCTCCAGACCTGATGTAGGAGCTTTGCTTCTAGCATCATCAAAGGAAGAAGAAGAGAGTGAAGCTCTTCCTGATCTCCTCAGAGGCTTACCTTTAGACGAAAAAATTGAAGGAGTAAATCTCTCTTCAAATCCGACACCTGAGCAACAGGAAGAGTGCAAATCTATGTTGAATCAGTTTGCCTCTCTGTTCTCACTTTCACCAGGCTTGACCCCTTGGGGACAGCATGACATACTCACTGGTGACTGTCTGCCAGTCAAAAGCAGAGGATATCGAATGTCAGAAAATGTAAGAACCCACATCAAAGGTGAGGTCAACAAGATGCTTGATCTCGGGGTAATAGAGCCCTCTACTAGTCCATGGTCTAGCCCAGTTGTGTTAGTACCAAAGGCAGGATCAAAAGAACTTAGATTCTGTGTGGATTACAGAGCTCTTAATGCAGTCACTAAGACTGATGCCCACCCTTTGCCAAGGACAGATGAGTTGGTGGATAGACTTGGTGCAGCCAAGTTCCTCAGCACATTTGACTTGACGTCAGGCTATTGGCAAATAGCCCTGACAGACCATGCCAAGGAGAAAACTGCATTTTCTACCCCGGTTGGCTTATACCAGTTTAAGGTTATGCCTTTTGGATTGAAAAATGCACCTGCTACGTTTCAAAGGATGGTAAACCAGGTTCTGAATGGGATGGAGGACTTCTGCATGGCATACTTGGATGACATAGCAGTGTTCAGCAAATCCTGGGAGGAACACATGGACCACCTGAGATATGTTTTGCAGGCTCTTGGAAAGGCCAATCTGACCATAAAGGCAAGTAAATGCCAGATTGGACAGAGTAAAGTGGTCTACCTTGGACATGAGGTAGGAGGTGAAGAAATAAGGCCTTTGCCCAGTAAGACTGAAGCTGTGCAAAATTGGACAACACCTACTACTCAGACCCAGGTGAGAGCCTTCTTAGGTCTAACTGGGTATTACAGGAATTTCATTAAGAACTATGGGTCCATAGCTTCTGAGTCATCTCCTCTCCTAAAGTCCCTAAAAAGGTTAGATGGAATGAGGAATGCAATCAGGCCTTTGAAACCCTGAAGAAGGCTCTTTGCCAAGCCCCAGTACTTAGAGATCCTGACTATCACCAAACTTTCATTGTGCAAACAGATGCTTCAAATGTAGGAATAGGTGCAGTCCTCAGTCAACTGGATGGGAAAGGAAGGGAGCACCCCATTTGCTTCATCAGCCGAAAGCTGAAGGATCCTGAGACAAGGTGGGCAACAATCGAAAGAGAATGCTTTGCTATTGTGTGGGCACTGAAGAAGTTTAGGCCATACTTGTATGGTTCTACTTTTGTCATTCAGACTGACCACCAACCCTTGAGATGGTTAATGCAAATGAAAGGGGAAAATCCAAAACTATTGAGATGGTCAATCTGCCTTCAAGGATTTGATTTCACCATTGAGCACAGGTATGGGTGTCACCATCAAAATGCTGATGGACTCTCTAGGATGTATGTCATCGACTAGAGGTATGAGGTTCATCCAGGAGTGGATTAAATCCTCCTGTCCCTTAGTCTGGGGGGGCGAGTGTTGGGGAGAATTCTCTCTTTAAGCTGAATTTCCTAACCTAGTAAGTCCCCCAGCAGCTTTGCTGGATTTCTGGAGTTTGTTTTTTTTCTCCTGCCAAGAGTGAGACTCTTTTCCTCCCACTCTTGGACATGATTTATGGTATTCATTTGACTGTGAATGTGTTTTATGGGCTATGGGGTCCTTTACTCCATAGGGTCTCATGTGTTTTTACTATGTGTGTTACACAGCACCCTCCGTGCAGTAACACAGGGGTGTCATAGTGACACCCCACCATAGACTCCATACCCTGGAACTGACTACTGTCTCCCAGGGCATGTAAAGTCACCATTGGCTTTGCTAGTCCCAAATTATTAACAGAAACCAGTACAAACCATCATATTGTGGACACACTGGTCGGGGCAATTCGATTTCCCCGGGGTCTGTTAGTCGAGGGGGCACGTCTCCGTCCCCCCTGATCGAGTTTTGGCTGGTGGCAGTGGAAACTACTTTTTATATTCGACCGCGAATATTTTCCTATGGGATTTTCCCATTGTTCGAGGCTACCAACTTTAATTATTTAATTCTCATAGCCTCGAACATACCGCCAGTTTATTTAATTAATATTAATTCTCTGGTTGGTATTTTTTGCCAAGACTCTATTCTAAAATGGCGTTTGTGTTCTCTTCTGTGACTCCAACCCAAGTCGAGCCCTTTGTTCCACTTTTTGGCGGGCTTCTCCACAGAAGCCTCCAAAAGTGGTGCCACTCTGTCTGGGTACCAGAGGGTGTGTTGGAGGGGTTTAGGCACCCTGGACTGAGTTACCTTGGTAACTCAAGTCGCACTCTTGTGTGATTGGCCCAAGTGGTGAGCCGGCCAGCCTAGCATGTTTGAGTGACAGCTAGGCTGAGTGAATGGGGTTTTTTCTGCATAAAAGCAGGGCTTTGGGGACTGGAACTTCAGAAGTCGCCACAGGACCTGAGAATCCGACGAGGGAGAAGCTGAGCCGACCTACCACGACGACACCACCGGTGGAGCCCTGCGAAACCGACTCGCCACTTCCTGACGACAGAGAAGATCTCCCGGATGGAGAGTCTTCTTCCCCTGACTGGTGGGCACAACCAGTTTTTACCTACTTTCTTGTCACCTCAGACCGGTTTGTGGTCGAACTGCCTGTGCCAAGCATCCGGGCGGCAGGATAACCACTCACCACTGAACTGCGAACCCACGGACCGCTCCTTGTACCTGAGACACTCCGCGGCTGGTTTCTTCCCTTGCAGTGCAACGGGCCCCTGTCTTCCTCCACGACGAGATCCTCTCTTCCCCCAGACGAAGCACTGACTTGCACCCACTGCCAGGAACCACTGCCCCCGCTGGAGCATTCTCACCACTTTAAGGGACCGTGTCCGCCAGGCCTCCCTTTCTAAAGATTGCAACAAGGTAATAATAACTCCTTAACCTTCTGGTCTGGGCTGGCCGCCTTGACCCTCTAACTGGTCCCTTTCTTTGGTCCAACTCCTTTTTGAACCTTTACAAGACTTTTGTGCACTGCAACCGTGTGACCTTGGACACATTTCATTGGGATCCCCTGAAAGTGGATCCGGCCTCTTGAACTCTAACTTCACGGTTTTACTTTGCCTTCCTCTCTTGTTATGTTCTGGTAAAAGTGTTGGGATCTGTTTCAACTTGTTCTCTGCTTTTCTCTCCATTTTTAAAACGAACTATTAGAGTGCCATCTACGTTAAGCGCTCACCGCTGTCTGAAAATAAGTGGGGCTTTACTTAAGACTTGTCTAATATTCTTTTAAGGGAGTGTATATCTTTTAGTGACCGTGTTTTTGAATTGCTTACTATTAGTTCCTGTGTGTTTTTTTAGATGTGGTTTTAAATAAATAATTATATCTCTTTTACACGAATCCCTGGTCAGTGTTTACATGTTCTATTGTGTGCTCTTCACCTATTCTGAATACTCTGTATACTGCCTAACTCTTCTTGAGGGAACTCTGACTGCTCAGCCACAGCTACCAAGTGAATCTGTGTGATACAGACTGCTACCAAGTGGGTTTACTGCCAAACACCTGTAGTCCTAAATCTTTTGCAGTGGTCCCAGAGGGAACTGCACAGATTTTTGCCTAAAAAGGGGTTTGACTTGCAAGGTGTAATACAGGGCTACTATGTAAAATATTTTCAATGGATTGCATTCTCCCACCGATTCCTCATTTTGATACATATCCATCAGCATCAACTGCTCGGACATCTTTTCAACTGGGGTCGTAGTGCAGCTCAACGTTGTCTCTCGACTCACTTGTGTTCTCCCAGGCTACTCCTCAACTCTGGACGTGACGTTGATCACGGTACTGCAGGGATGCACTATGCCCCCCCTACTTCGGCTTGGCACGCTATTCAGGATACAGCTCAATTCTTTGATTCATTTTCAAATTCTATCATACACCTGAATGTCTGGGCCTAAACCGTCTGGTTTCAAGCGCTGCAAAGAATGCAACTCCAATATTTACAGGGCCCATTTGGTTCCAAGTCAACCTCTGGCCATAATGGGGCTTAGAGGCCAGGACAAGTCAGGAATCCTGCAGCAAAATAATATTCTAGTAGAAGTCTGCAAAATCTGTAGCAAACTGCACTCCTCTGCTCCTACAAACAAAACTTTCAAGAAGCGCTGTAGGCAATTGCCTTCTGATAATTTGTCTGGCTTCACAACCTATACCTTTGCTATCGCTGGTGGCAGCTGTCTCTCTTCCTCTCTTCCATAATGGTGTTGCATCCTTCTCCAACCGTCCAGGAAAAGAGAATAGACCGTCCAGAAAAAGAGAATAGACGTCTTGACATTCTGGGAAGTGCGGGGGTCTATGAAAATTCAGCCTTGCAGCTGTGTCACACTCAGGAGAGGACTGACAATATTTGGCCTGGGGGCCAAGTATAATGTTCTGTCCAATGGTGCAGTGGGCCAAGCCCATAATGCAGAACCCCCAACTTCCAAAATAATTAAACTCAATTCCAACTTCTTACCCGCTCGTACATTCTCAAGCATATATAGTACATATTTTGTTGTATTCAGTATAATGGGCATAACATTATGTCCTTTTTATAAATATACAATAATACTTAATATAAACAATACAATCCAACAATATCAGTACTTAATACTATATACTATATAATACTAAATCCATATGTCGCAGTGGTTATACACAGAACACAACTACATGTTATCCCATATATAATGACTCCTGAACCCAATGTTACAACCGTTGAATAACAATTAGTCACACCCTACTTTTAAGTCATTGATTTAGGAGTATATTGGCATTAGCCAATCAAGCACCCTCTTATCTCATTGTGCTGTCTGGCTCATGTGGTTTAGATGTTTATCTATATCCCGCCAAAGTTGGGTCAAGTGGTATACAATAGAAATATCATTTCCTTTCTTGTGCCTAGCCAAACGGAGCATGTGATCTAAAATTGTGACCGCCCTATCCCATAAGCCAACAGATGTGTCCTTCGAAGTACACTCAGGTAACTACATTCTGTCATCGGAGTTCTTGTGCTCTCCACATAGTCTAATCTACAAAAGTGACAGGTTTTCATAGAACTGAAAATGTTCAATCTAGCCCAATTGACTTCCACCATATTAAACTTAATCCTCTGATAATTTCTTCTAAAGCCTGGGTTAGGAAATTCCTGGATGTATCGAGGCTGTTCCCACAGTTTAGGAATAAACTGCAAATATCCTACAGAAAGTGCTTTGGTACTCAGTAAGTTTAAAATTCCTTTTGACAAAAGCTTTTATTTTGCTGTCTGTAATCTTTGCCCAAGCTACTTCCATCAATGTTAAGGCCTGCAAGCAGCTAGTGCTTGTTAATTGTCAATAGTTTTTTCTTGTGTGTGTTTAAAATGTAGTTGTGCCTGTGAACTCCCTCTTATCAGCCCTGTGCGCACGTCGCCCTACTTGAGTGTTTATTCCCTTGCTTTCACCCTCCCTTTGTCCCAGCCCATCCCGCATTGGTTTTCTGGATCTAGTGTGCAAACAAATACCTTGTCTTGCATTCCTTTCACCTCGCCCAAACCACTTCCTCATTGGCTACTTAGCCCTATTTATTCCCAGCATCAAGGGCAGCCCCTTTGCCCGTGGCAGCCCCTGTGGTGAAGGACCCAAGGTAAAGCACAGCTCCCACTGTGACAGCCCCAGTGGTATCTGCCGGTGTCAGTCGGGGAAGCAAAAAGCCTGCAGCCGTCAACCTGCTGCTACCAACCAGGTAGGTGTGGTGGGTCAGGGTGCCATCAATCACTGCACCCCACTAATTTTCTCTAGCCACTCCTCAAATTCTCCCTTTTTCACTTACCACTCCATCCTTTAGCACCTTGGCGAATTCTAAAGGTATTTTTTTTAATGGCTTGCATGGCTTTGTATTGGTTTAGCCACCCATCACTTTTCCTGGGAAAGTCGCATTTGCATTGTCCTGTGTTTATAACCAGGCATTTTTCCATCCTTTTAGGAAAGTCGAATCTGGGTGTTTTTTTGCATTATGCTGTGTTTATAACTAGGTCTTTTTCCCTCCTTTTACGAAAGTCGAATCTGGGTCTACTGTTGTACTGTGAACTGTGACGGTTGGGCTCCCTGCCACCCTCTAGGTGTAAACCCCAGTTGGGGATCATTGTACCTTTGTTTGACCCCCCGCCTGTTTGACCCCCCTCTGCTCATCCTGTGTTGTGCAGCGCAGAGCTGTGCATCTCTCCTTCTCTCTTTCGCTTCCTCCTCCTCCTACTTTCGTCCTTGCACCCTATATGGTGCTTTTCATTTCTCCCCTCTTCTCTACCTCCTACTCTATCTCCTATCCTATCCCTCTCAATAAATCTGGATGGAAGATGTTCATGCGAGACGTCCTGGTCTCAAACTCAGGCTTCCCTATTGCTGATATCTACATCAGTGCTTCCTCCAGGCAGACTCTCACCAAAATCCTCTTTGTTGTTCCCTCACCAGACCTATGGACTCCTCATATGGTCTCGGCTCTCTCTCCCATCTCTTCCTCTCCCATTAATGGTGGCACTCGGTGGGAGGTCCTCTTGGCCTCCTTCCACTAGTCTATCTGAATGGCACCGTCTTCGTCCAGGGCCCTCAGCCCAATCTACTCCTTTTCGATAGGCGTCTCCCGTGCCTTATCCTTCCTGCTCCCTCTACTCCTATACCACCTCTCTGGCTCCTTCACCACGTCCTTCTTCCGCCACCTCTCTGGCACATTCTGCCTCCTCATGGGCTACTGTACCACCTCCTGCTACCACCTCTGCCCACTCTAGGGCCCCTCTACTACTTCCGCTGAGTGTACATCAAGCCTGTACCCCACCCCAGAAGTCTTTCAAATGTGGCAACCTGCTCCACATCGCTACTCTCAACTCTTGCTCTGCCGTCAAACAATCCTCTTAACATCTGCCACCTCCTGGAAGAACTTGACTTTGATGTCCTCGCTCTCACCGAGAAGTTGTTCATGGCCAGCTCTGTCATGAGTTTTGACACTCTCCTCCCTGATGGCTGTTAGGGAGACTTCTCTGTAAAGGCTAATTTCCCAAACCTAGTGAGTCCCCCAGCAGCTTTGCTGGATTTTTGGGGTTTATTTTTTTCTCCTGCTAAGAGTGAGACTCTTTTCCTCCCACTCTTAGACATGATTTGAGGTGTTCCTTTGACTTTGTATGTGTTTTATGGGCTATGGGGTCCTTTACCCCATAGGGCTTCATGTGTTTTTGGTATATGGGTTACACAGCACCCTCTGTGCCGTAACCCAGGGGTGTCGTAGCGACCCCCAAATATAGACTCCATAACCTGGGACTGACTACTGTCTCCCAGGGCATGTAAAGTCACCATTGGCTTTACTAGTCTCAAATTGTGAACAGAACCAGTACAAACCATCATATTTTGGACGTACTGGTCGGGGCAATTCGATTGCCCCGGGGTCCGTTGTTCGAGGGGGCACGTCTCCGTCCCCCCTGATCGAGTTTTGGCTGGTGGCAGTGGATACTACTTTTTATATTCGACCGCAAATATATCTCTATGGGATTTTCCCATTGTTCGAGGCTACCAACTTTAATTATTTAATTCTTATAGCCTCGAACATAACGCCGGTTTATTTATTTAATATTAATTCACCGGTTGGTATTTTTTGCCAGAACTCGATTCTAAAATGGCGTTCGTGTTCTCTTCTGTGACTCCAACCCAAGTCGAGCCCTTTGTTCCACTTTTTGGTGGGCTTCTCCACAGAAGCCTCCAAAAGTGGTGCCACTCTGTCTGGGTACCACAGGGGCTGTGGGAGGGGGTTTAGGCACCCTGGACTGAGTTACCTTGGTAACTCAAGTCGCACTCTTGTGTGATTGGCCCAAGTGGTGAGGCGGCCGGCTCACCACTTAGCATGTTTGATTGACAGCTAGGCTGAGTGAATGGGGGTGTGCTGCATAAAAGCAGGGCTTTGGGGACTGGAACTTCAGAAGTCGCCACAGGACCTAAGAATCCGAGGAGGGAGAAGCTGAGCTGACCTGCAATGACGACACCACCGGTGGAGCCCTGCTGAATCGTCTCACCACTTTTCCCGACGACAGAGGAGATCTCCAGTCCGGAGAGTCTTCTTCCTTTGACTGGTGGGGATAACCAGTTTTGCCTTCTTTTCACCTTCCTGGAGCATCTCGTGGCCGCCTTGCCCGTGTCAAGCACCCCGGCAACCGGAATACCACGGTTTACCACTACCGCGAAGAGAAGGGTAGTACCTTTTAACCGAAGAACTCTGCGGCTGGTTTCTTCCCTGGCAGTGCAACGACCTTCATCTTTCCTCCACGGCGAGACCTCCTCTTCCTCTGGACGAAACACGGACTTGCACCCTCTGCCAGGAACAACTGCCCCCACTGGAGCTTCCTTCACACTTAAGGTACTGTGTCCCGCCTGGCTTCCCTTGCGACAGATCGTTTGGGGTGACAGTAAAGCCTCGACTTTCTAACCTGGGCTAGCCTAGGACAACCTAGCTAACTTTTCCTGACTTTAATTTCATCCTTTTTGTGCGAACTATCTACAAGACTCTTTGGGCATAACCCCACTGTGTGAACCTGGACCCCTTCTGCTTGCTCTCTCCAAGAGTGGGCCTTGCAATTGACTTCCTTGCTCTCCAGTAGAACTCTGCCTATCCTGCCTTACTGTGGTTCTTGTGAAAGTATTGAAGCTTGTGTGCTTCCACAACTCTGCCTTTTTCCCTCCCTTTTTTATAACTTATTAGAGTCCCATCTTATGTTAAGCGCTCACCTCTTTCTGAAAATAAGTGGTGTTTCTCACTAAGACTTGTCTAATAAGTAACTAGGGTTGTATATATATGATAGTGACTGTGTGCTGAATTTACTCACCTCTTTTTTGCTAGTGTAAATTACAAGTGTGTCTTTAAATAAATAATTATATACTTTTACACCAAAGCTCTGGTCAGTGTTTGCTTGTGCTACTGTGTCCCTGTACCTATTGTGTATACTCTATATACTGCCTAACTCTTCTTGAGGGAAGTCCGACTGCTCAGCCACAGCTACCAGGTGAATCTGTGTGGTACAGACTGCTACCAAGTGGGTTTACTGCCAAACACCTGTAGTCTTAAATCTTTTGCAGTGGTCCCCAAGGGAAAATGCACAGGTTTCTGCCTAACAATGGCTACAAGATCCTCTCTGAGCCAAGAGCCAACCGATCCTCAGGTAGAGTAGCTCTGATCTTTCCAGAGTGAGTGCCTGCTTCTGTCATTCCTATGCAGGCCTACACCTCCTTTAAATGCCTAGTCTGCAGCCCCTCTATCTCTTCTGGCCTCTCTCTGACTGTGGCCACCATCTACAGGCCACCGGGGCAGGTTGTTCTATTGCCCTGAGTGTGCCGACCTCTCCTCTTCTCTCCTTGCCTCTAGCTCTCAACTTCTCCTCCTTTCAGACGTCAACATCCACTGGGATGCTTCTAATCCCTCCTCTGGGCTCTTCTGCAACCTCTGCGACACTCTCTCTCCATTCTACCTTCTGGTCCGACACACTCTGCCGGTCACACCTTTGGATGTTCTCAGCTCCTCAGACATCCCCCTCTCACACTCCTCTCTCCTGGACTGAGCACTTTCTGCTTTCCCCTCACCTGAAACTCTCTGTCCCCCAGGCAAACCCCCACCCCAGCACTGCCACCTACCTTCTCGGTCGTTCGGCCAATGAAGTGTGTGTCAGTGGATGCCTTTGACTCTACCTTCTCTGCTTCTCCTACTCCGGCGGCTGACTCACACCCTGACATAGCCCGTTCTAACCTGCATCTTACTATCTCCAACACTCTAGACATCCTTGCCCCTGTCATGAGAATCCTACCTCCAAGTGCAACTCTTGGTATGATTCCGACCTCTCCGCCCTGAAACGCAAGTGCATTGTGGCTGAGAGGAAGTGGAGGGCCTCAGGCGCATCCTCTGACAAACTGGCCTACCGCCTACGCCAAAGGCAATACAGACTCTCAGTCCTGTCCAAGAAGAGAGCCCACATCCAAGCCTGCGTCTCTGCGGCATCTAGCAACACAGCCGTACTCTTTAAAATCGGCAAGGAGCTGGCCAATCCTTCTGCAGTCTCCAGCTCTCCTGTTCCCTCCCAGGCCATTTGTACAGCTCTGGCTTCTTATTTCACCACTAAAACACAGGACATCATGTCCTTGCTCTCCTCTTCCTCTCCCTCTACATCTCGCGGCCACCTCTCCCTCTCATCCTCCTTTCTCCTCTTTCTCTCTGATAACACCTGACAAGGTTTTTAGACAAGTCTTATCTATGAAGTGTCGTCCAAGCAGGTGCTCCCCTGCTCCTCCAGGGCCCTCAAGGACCACATCGACACCCTCGCTCCAGCCTTGGCTGATTTCTGCAATCACTCTTTTGCCACTGGATCTTTCCCCTCTCTCCTCAAGCACTCCCTTGTGCACCCCCTCCTCAAAAACCCTGCTGATCCTATCTGTCTGGCAAACTACCACCCGATCTCTTTCACTCCTTTCCTGGGCAAAATCCTGGAAAAGTTGCCCATCTGCCAGCTCACTCTCCACACTGAGAGCTTCAGAGCAGCTAGATGCATGGAAACTGCTCCCCTGAAAACCTGTGATGAACTGCTCGCTAACCTTGACTCCAGCCTTCCTTCTGTCCTCATCCTCCTTGACCTTTCCTCTGCATTTGACATGGTCAACCATTCCATCCTGAATTTACCTCCGGCAGCAATATGACCCGGTCGGCATCGATGTAGGAGGAGAGTGTCACCTTATATCCCTGTATGCAGATGATATGCTGCTATACCTAAGATATCCAGAAGAAAATTTGCAGTATGTCTTAAAGGTGATGGGGAGGTATGCCTGGTTGTCCGGTATAGCAGTAAACCCCCAGAAATCCACTCTATTTCCGCTGGGTGGCTATGTGGGGACTCCGGTGGAGAGGTTGCCAGTGTTGCAGATCCCGTGGGCGACGAGCTCCTTCCGATACTTGGGAATTGACGTGTATCACACGACTGAGGAAGAACACAAGCACAACACTGAACTTGCTGTGGGGAAGATCGAGAAATGCATGAGGTTCTGGGAAAGATTGCCATTAGCGATGATGGGCCGGGGAGCTATGCTTAAAATGGTGGTGCTACCCAGGCTTTTGCATTATTTTAACAACATCCCTTACATGATTCCTAAGAAGTTTTTTGTGAGGCTACATAGTGTTTGCAGGGAATTCCTGTGGCACGGCACGCGTAACAGAGTCGCACTGTGGAAGCTGCAGAACTTCTACGAGAAGGGCGGAGTTAAACTGCCGAACTTTGAGGCCTATTATGTGGCAGCGCAGCTGCAATATGTGTCCAGGTGGCTCTCTGACGACGAGACCCCTGAACACAGGCTGTTTGGGAGGGATTGTTCCCCTTTTTATCTGCGAGAGGTGATTTGGGTGACTAATGCATGCATGAGAGAACGGCCTAGAATGCTAGTTTTGGGACGGAACATGTGGAGACGGGCCTGCCGGATGATGGGTAACCCTTTGCCGTGTGTGCCGCAGTTACCATTGGTCGCACTGGCGAAGGGAGACGGGCAGCTCAGAGCAATCATCCGGACATACTGGGAGTCAGTGGGGTTGGTCACCATGGGAGATATTTGGCAGGATGGGACCATCATGGAGTTCGAGGAACTAGAGGCAGGGTCGGGATTGCACTGGGGTCAATGTGTGACATATCACAGGATAGTGCAGGAGATCCGGAGTAGGTGGCCTGAAACTACCTTGGCCGATGAACCGGACGCCACGGTGGAGATACTATACGACACATCGGAGGGCGGGCATGAGGTCTCTAGGTTGTATGAGATGTTGATGACAAAGGTTGGGAGTGATTTAGTGCACTTGAGACTGGAATGGGAAACGGAGATGGGGGCCCCGATGGCAGATGGGTTGTGGGAGCGTGCCTTGGGGTATCATAAAAAAGTATCGAGGAATGCCAGGTTTAAGCAAATACAGCTTTATGTAACGCACAGGGCATACATGACCCCCTTGAGAATATCCAAATTTCGGGACGTTGGACGCCAGGCGTGCCCCAAGTGTGACGAGGAGAATGCAGACATGATACACATGTTCTGGGCGTGCCCAGTAATTGCAGGCTACTGGGGTGAAGTGGCGCAGAAACTGGCAGGGAAGGGTATCACGCTCAAAGTGGATTCAGCCTGGGCCTGTTTACTGGGGGGATATCCCAGAGCGCGTAAACTCAGACATGTTGAGAAATTGAAAGATTTGGCTTATGTGCTTGCTAAACGTAGGATTGCAATGGGATGGAAGGAGTGTCATAAGCCACGAGTGGAGGTCTGGTGGAGGGATCTCCAAAAATGGGCGGAGGCCGAGACGGCAGTGTGGCGGGATACCAGTATTGCAGGGGAGGAGGAGGAAATGTGCTCCCTCGCGGCATGGAAATTGATGATAGCCGAACTGTTTGGAACGGGGTCGGCTCCAATTGAATCTGAGAGCGATGACGCCCCTCCGTTCACAGCGGATACCGATGGTGGACACCATACAGGCTCATAGGGGGGAGGGATGGGGATTGCAGTGCTTTTGTTGTTAAATGTGTTTATTTATGTTCTGTTGTATTGTTGTTTGGTTTATATATAAAAATAAAAATATATTTAAAAAAAAAAAAAACATTCCATCCTGATCAAGTAACTCTGTGAGAACCTGGGCATCATGGATCAGGCCCTGGAGTGGCAGACCTCCTTCCTCCTAGACCGACCCTCCCAGGTCCAACTTGGGGCCTTTCTCTTTGCCACCTCTTTCTCCATTTGTGGTGTTCCCTAGGGCTCTAACCTCTCACCCTGGATCTTCAATGTCTACTTGGCCCCCTTGGCCCACCTGATCTCTACCTTCCCCTCTAACTTTCAGTGTAATGCGGATGACACTCATCTCTCCTTCAGGCACCCCTCAGCCTCCTCTCCTCTCTCGCTCATTCCAGACTGTCTATCCGCAATCCAGCATTGGTGTTCCTCCAACGACCTCTGCCTTAATGCAATTAAGACAGAGATCCTTCTCACTGGGACTCCTGCTTCTGCTTTCTCTCGTTCACTCTGGCCGCCCTCATTGAGACCCCTGCTCCCACTTTCCCTCTTTCAAAGTGGCCACCCTCTTTCACTCTGGCTGCCCTCCTTGGGCCTTCTTCCTTCACCTTCCTATGAGGCAAAACTCTTTGGTGTCATCTTCGACTCCACCCTCTCCTTCTCTCCGCACATCACAAACGTTGCTACGAAGACCCACTACCAGCTACACCCCCTCAGATGTATTCTTCCTTTTCTCACTTTCTCCCAGAAGCTCACTGTCTCTCGAGCCCTGGTTCTCTCTAGCCTGGACTACTGCAGCAGCCTCTTTCTCAATCTTCCTTCCTCTACTCTCTGCACCCTCAGAAACAAATACAGAAAAGGACTGCAAAATATATCCTTGGCCTCAAGCCCAGGGACTGTATCTCTCCAGCTGTGAAATCTCTTCACTGGCTCCCATTGGCTGCAAGGATCAAGTTCAAGACCCTCTGCATCGTCCAAAAGGCTTTCTGGGGCCGGGGTCCACACTACATCCAATTCTCTCTTCCAAAATACCTTCCTTCTTGAGCCCTTTGCTCAGCTACCTCCAACTCTCTGAGGGTCAGCAGGTGCTCCAGGCAGAGGGTGGAGGGTAGATCACTCTCCTCTGCATGTGCCTTCCGCTGGAAGGGCCTCCCTGTCCCTCTAAAACTTGAGCCGGACCACCTGAAGTTCTGGAAGCAGCTGTAGACTTCACTTTTCTCCTCTGCTTTCTCTCCTTCCCTCCCCTGCTGAACCAACTGTCCGTGGATCCGACTGGTTGCTTGGCTACCCTCAGAGTCTAACTTGGTACCAGGCTCCTCCATGATCAGTTGCCTCTGGACCTACCGCGCAATTAGGGGCTCTAATAGTAACCTCTACAGTCCCCTTCCTCCTTGCACTCAGCCAGAGTCACGCTACCCTGGCTGCATTTACTCAGAGCATTGCTGCCCTGATTGCACTTCCCCCTTCCATCTCACTGACACTTCCCCTCCTCCCTTCCCCCCTGCCCTTGGCACTGTCGCACTTGCACGATCTAAATGACACAAGGCATAGTAAGATTGTTTCTTGTCCTCCCTCTGTCTTCCCTCCCGTGTCTTGTCGGACCTTGAAACACTTGTGTACAGGAGTGTAATAAATGGCATATCCCATCATATCAGACGAGCAGCAGTATCTTGTGGGTCAATACATTGCTTTCAGAAGCTTGCTTCAATTATCATGTGACTCATGGTAGTGTGCTTACTCCATTGTGCTGAGTGGGACCCACAAGATAATTAAGCTGTGCCAGAGTATTTGTTTCTGCCATTTGGTACTTTCTGGTCGGCATAAATCGGCATTGCGTGACCAAAGAGGTCACAGGGGGTAGAGTTAATGTGTCTCATAAATATTCCACAGGTAAGCGCTTTGCAAGGCCCGTAACATTTCTAAAGCAATAACTTTCCATTTTAGTGAGAACTTTCAGTTTACCAGGTGATCATATTTCAGAACCATATAATATGGTAGGTACGTTTTTAATCAGGTAGATCTTTCTTGATGCTTTCACAGAGTACCCTGACTTGCAGTTAGCAAAAGATAATATATATCTCTTACTATTTAAACATACAATTTTATTTCAAAAACTTTTGTTACAACATCTAGCATCAAATCTTCAAATTAAAAACCTCCATATTTCATACTTGTTCAGTTTCCCAGCAATTTTGATACCTTGCGAGTGATAAGTACTCCCTTTTTTAAAAAAAAACAAGGAGGACTCCAATCACCTATGCTAATCTTCCTTTCCTTTTGGTTTCTTCTAGGGCCAGAGTGTCTTTTTTTTGTCAAAAGCTTTATTAATCTATTGGCTCTATACGGGATCCGTTGGCAGGGTGCTTTATCCTAGTAAACTGTCTTTAAATCTTTTTTCAAAGATCTCTTATAGGAAGACTGCCAGACATCTATTCATGGAGGGACTATTTCCCCCATACAGGAGCTCCCACTATTGATCACATCAGTACCGGCCAAGTTCTTCATTCTTTCATACAGTAGGCACGTTCTCACTTGTCTTAGTTCCGGGCAGTAGGAGATCAAGTGTTGCAATGTTTCATCGCATTTGTTACAAAGACTGCAAGTCTTTTCCGTAGCTCTTCCTCCATAGCGGTAGAGCACTGATTTTGTATGAAGGACATTGAGGCAAAATTTCAAGAGCAAATTTCCCAAGGTGAGATTTGGAAATCTTTTTAGGTAGGCAGGCAAGGTTTTCCAGTTATTAGTCAACGTTTTTCGATAGGGTATGGTGAGGAGAAGCCAACCTTTTTGCTTCTGTCTCTGACCAATCTATCGCCCACAATGTTTTTTTAACCAGTAGGGGATTTTCATACATAGTTTTGATTGAGAGTCCCAATTGAGTCAAGATCTCGAGGCATCTAGAGTTCCATTCATTCAATGTCTTGTCAAAAGAGCTGTCTTGACTGTTCTTAATGATATTATACTGTGGCGGACAGTTCCATGAATTCAGTTTCCCAAAAAAAGATCGCGATTTCCAGACTATTCTTATGTACATTGAGAGAAGGCCAAGTTTGTGTCTTATAATCCCCATTGGGATCGATTGGGGAAGGCCCAAGACACTTTTCAAAAACCTGCTCTCAAGTTTTTCCCAGACTTCCCATGCTAGCAGAGACCCACTTCACCGCCACAAGTAAAAGTTGGCACCACTTTCTGATTGTAGAAGTGGATTAATGGCTGGAGGGAAAATTTGCCATATGTTCTGTTGATCACAAGGGCCTGCGATCTCAACTGGTCAATTTCTTGAACAAGGTTAGAGTGCCATTCAGTCTCCGTTCTGCTGGCACTTATCAATATTCCAAGATATTTAGTAGAGGAAGTTGGTGTCAATACGCTGTTGTCTAGGTGCCAACGGTATGATATGATATGATATGGCATTTATAACACGCCTATACACAAGTGTTTCGAGGCGCGACGAGGCAAGGGAGGGGGAATAGAGGGAAGACAGACAACGATCTTACTAGGCCAGGTGTCATTCAGTACTCTTATCGCTATCTTCTTCCTGGATTTTCTATTACTAGAATCTCGTTTTTTGCTGCATTTATTTTTAGTTTGTTCGAGGCCACATATGCTTGCAGGGCATACAGCTTTTTTTGGAGGCCCAGGGGGGTCCTGTCCAGCAGGACCAGATGATCCACATAGAGAAGATATCCTGCCGAATTTGCGTTGATCTTCTGTGGACAGGATCTTGGTGGTCCAGTTGTCATGATCACTGGCCCAAGAACACAGACACCACACCATCAAGTGATGGGGTAATGGGTCACAGGACGCATGTACACAGGGGGCCCGGCTGGACTAAGTCCTGTGCAAATATAAACAGGAACGCTTTATTATGGTGCAAGAATGCTTTATTCACAAGAACTTTTCCACATGCTTTTATTTCAGGAACATTTCCACGAGCACACTGTTGGGTGTGGCTCTCCAGGTCCAGGCTGCACGTGCAAGGAGTGGCAGGGTGTGGCAAGCAGGCCTGGGCTGGTGGGCGTGGCCTTAGGAGCTCAGCTATATAAGCTGCTCTAGCCCCAATGCCAGCGCTTTGCGTTACTTTGCATTCACATGCAATGTGACGCTCACCGCCGCTTGGACCAGCTTACTTACCTTCCAGCGTTATCCAGCATACTCACCTTTCGGAATCTGGCATTCATCATCGTATCTGCATACTCACCCTCTGGAACCCATTGATCTTGATTCACCCTCTGGAACCCATCGATCTTGATCCCGACGCCGCGCTCCTCATCCACGAAGTTGATTCCTGTGAAAGAAGATGAAAGACAAGGTTAGGCAAGTCATCATCCATCAGTCTAAAGTCGCGTCACATTAGAACCACGTGTGCAGTGCTAAAGACCACTTACCTGTTACCGGACCACCACGGGTCCAATCCTCGTTCACGCCGACTGCATCTCAAGCTCCGCAACTGCAGCAGGGTCCGCAACACCATCTACACGGAGAGAGAGAGCAAAAGAACAACATTAAAGACGGAGCGAAGGGCAAAACAGGAAAAGGTCTATACAAATACAGCGAAAGCAGTCTGAAAGCAAACAGACTATACAAATACAGCGAAAGCAGGCTGAAAGCAATGAACTATACAAATACAGCGAAAGCAGGCTGAAAGCAGACAGAAAGCAACAGGTGGGGAAAGACAAAGACAGGCAGAAGCACTCACCTGAAGAGAAGTGGATTGGTCCCAGCTTGAGTGGACTACCACGTGCAGGGACCAATGAAGGAACTCAGTAGCAGCCAGACAAGCGCCCCTGCCAAAAGTAGCAGGACGGAGAGCTCATCAATAATAATAATCAGGTGAGCCTTCTTGAGGCAGCGCAACCTGCAGGAATTACGTCCTGGGAGGAAGGGTCTAGAAGGGATCCGGATCACAAACTGGGATAATGACGTCCCTTTATATCCTCATAGGAGCAGTCCCGAGCAGCGCTGCCTATTGCTGCAGTTCACGGGATAAGTGCAGAGGGAGAAACCAAACGAGGGGAAGCCTAATTCCCAAACGGGCTGCAACCGTGCCCCAATGCCTCCGCAGAGACCAGTTGAGCGTAACACCAGTATATATGCTGCATCACTGATGACTGATGAAAATGTTATACAGTATGGGTGCCAAAGGGCACCCCTGTTTTAGGCCTTTTGTAGTGGTGATTTCTTTCAAAAGCCGTCCATCTTTATTCAGCCTGATTTGTAAGGTTGTTTCGAAATATAGATCTTTTATAGCTGCCACAAGATCTTTCGGGCAGCCTCTTTCCATCAACTTTTGCCATAGTCACTCTCTGTCTATGGAATCAAAGGCTGCCTCCATATCTATGGAGGCTATATATAGGCACTCCTTTGCCTTCAATTGTTCTTGTCTTCAAGAGGCTCAGGATCAGCAAGTTTAGACCACAATCTGTACCAGCCACGAAACCCATTTGTCTGGGGTCATACGATTTTAAGTCTACGATCCACTCTTTCAAACGCTTCAGAAGAATTCCCGCAAAGACTTTCTCATGAACGTTGAGAAGGGAGATAGGTCTATAGTTCCTTGGGTTCGACCTATCGCCCTTCTTAAAAATAGGGACTATTATGGCCTTTTTCCAAGTTGGGGGAACTCTTCCTTGTTGAAGAATTTCCCCAAATAGGACCATACAAGGTCCGTCCAGAGGTCTGGGGCCATTTTCAAGATTGCATTTGTCATTCCATCCGGGCCAGAGGGCCTAGATGTACTGCCGTGAGTAATGATGTTTCTGACTTCGTCTTTGTCAATCTTTATTTCCAAGGACCTAAGGGCTTTAGCTGGACGTGATGGACTCTTTAAGCCTTTTGTGTAAATAAGGCCTCAAAGTGAGTCACCCATGTTACTTCGCGTATGGGGTTGAATTGCAGAGAATCATCAACTTCTTCCCTATCGTTAAGCAGGGCCCATATCTGCTATTATTAGACCATACAGAATGTAACATGCGTTCAGAGTCTTGCTGATAAAGTATTGCTCTATGGTTTACAACCCAATTACGAAATCACTGGGCCTCATTACACGGAAGGCGGTAATCCAGGGTGCTATTAGCACCCTGGACCATGCCGGTAAATTACCGGCACCGCCTTGGCGGAAAGGGGATTTACCGCTCCATTCCAAGGTTGGAGGGGCGGTAAATCCCCCTTCCGCCATTGCCCTTCCCCATTCCCATTTCTGCCCCATAGGGCTCTATGGGAATGGGGAAGGCGCTAATTACGGCACCGCAATTTTGCGGTGCCGTAATTAGCTCCGAGGTCCCTTAGCGGGTTGGTACTTAACGCCTGCAAGAAGCAGGCGTTGATTCCTCCAACCCGCAAAGGGACCTCGTAGTACGGCGGTAAGGGTTAACGGTCACCGTTGCCATTAACGGTGACCGTTAACCCTTACCGCCGTCCGTGTAATGAGGCCCACTGTTTTACTTTTTTCCTTTCTTGGCATCTGGTAAGTATTGGAAGGGGATTTAGCATTTTTAGATCTCGATGTAGTTGAGCCTTTTTCGATGCCATTGTACTATCAGAAACATGTTTTTGCTTGGAAAATGGATTTGTATTCGGGTGCTGATTTTCTCTAAATATTTTAAAGCAAGATTTGTAGTTCAAACTTTCTCTCTGCTCAGGTTCCCATTCCGTCAGGCGGCTGTTCAACATAGGAATTGATTTTTGATTAATTCCTAATCTTCCTCTGTTAGCGTCTAGGGATACCTCATAGGGCCAAATAGATGATTTTTGTTATGTGCCTGTAGTCATTTTAGATCTTAGACAAATTAGAATCAGCAGGCTGTGGTCGCTCTTATCCGAATTTAAAATACTTAGGCAGGAGACGCTGGAGTATGTAATTGTCCACAAAAAAATAGTCCAGTGTATCACTGGCAAGAGGAGAGTGCCAAGTAATTGCACCCTCGCGATCCCCTTTCACATTCCTATTTATGATGTGGAGATCTCTTATTTCCATTTCATTACACCATTGTTTCGCTCGCGAGATTTATTCCTTGTTTAAGTGTCTCCCATGTTCTATTTTTTTTTTCAGTGCTACTGAGAGGCAATTGATGTTTAAGTCTCTGCATAAAATGATCCAGGGGACAATGAGGTCTATTCTGAGCTTGGCAATCCAGTTAGATATTTCTTGAACAAATGAGTCAGCGTCTTTAGCCAAAGGGTTCCAATACAAGTTAAAAAGGGCTAGTACGCCCTCATTTGCAGGCATAGGTCCTCCCTTTTTATGAAAAGAATTTGCATAAGCGAGCTGGGGTGGATACATTTGATAACAGGACCAATGGTGTTATTGTTGACCATAATTAATAGTCCCGAGCTCTGTTTTCCCCTTTTTCCTTTTGTAGCCTTATTCAAGTAGCTGGAATAGCCGTCTAACAAAGGAGGTTCGCGCAACAACGTTTACTGGAAACATATAATATCCATGTTTTCCAGTCTGTGATCAAGAGCTCTCAGCAAATGAGCCGTGTTAGGCAGAATCCTGTGCAGTGCCCTTGGGGACCACTACACACAATTAACACTACAAGTGGTAATACAAGTTCACCTTTGGTACAAGCCTGTACTAAACTGTTAAAGTGGTAGCAGTAGCGAAGCAGCCAGACTTATCTCAAGAGTAAATGAGCAGTAGTACTGTGGCTCAAGCAAACACTCACTCAAGGGTTCAGGTAAAAAATATAAGTACATTTATTTAAGACCCTCTGTTCATAAAACACTTCACTTCTATAAATTCAAAACCACACGTAAAATACACCACACACAACCACTTCCATTTGTTCAAGGTAAGTACAGTAGGATTTGACAGACCGGTGTTGCGATACTAACGCGTACCCGCGGATAGAAATGCTCACGAAGTTAAAACACACTTTGTACTTTAGATTTTCAAACAAGGGAAAAGGGGAAAAATCATAAGCAATTCTTTTGTCTAGGCAAGGTGTTAGGCAGAAACCTGTGCAGTTCCCTTAGGGACCACTGCAAAAGATTTAAGACTACAGGTGTTTGGCAGTAAACCCACTTGGTAGCAGTCTGTACCACACAGATTCACTTGGTAGCTGTGGCTGAGCAGTCAGACTTCCCTCAAGAAGAGTTAGGCAGTATGCAGAGTATACACAATAGGTACAGAGACACAGTGGCACAAGCAAACACTGACCAGAGCTTTGGTGTAAAAGTATATAATTATTTATTTAAAAACACACTATAATTATTTATTTAAAAACACACTTGTGATTTACACTAGCAAAAACGAGGTAAGTAATTTCAGCACACAGTCACTATCATATATATACAACCCTATTCACTTATTAGACAAGTCTTAGTGAGAAACACCACTTATTTTCAGACAGAGGTGAGCGCTTAACATAAGATGACACTCTAATAAGTTGTAAAGAAAGGGAGGGAACAAGGCAGAGTTAAGGAAGCACACAAGTTTCAATACTTTTACAAAGAACCACAGCAAGGCAGGATAGGCAGAGTTCTACTGGAGAGCAAGGAAGTCAATTGCAAGGCCCACTCTTGGAGAGAGCAAGCAGAAGGGGTCCAGATTCACACAGTGGGGTTATGCCCAAAGAGTCTTTGTAGATAGTTTGCACAAAAAGGATGAAATTAAAGTCAGGAAACGTTAAGTAGGTTGTCCCAGGCTAGCCCAGGTTAGAAAGTCGAGGCTTTACTGTCACCCCGAACGATCTGTCGCAAGGGAAGCCAGGCGGGACACAGTACCTTAAGTGTGAAGGAAGCTCCAGCGGGGGCAGTTGTTCCTGGCAGCAGGTGCAAGTCGGTGTTTCGTCCAAAGGAAGAAGAGGTCTCACCGGGGAGGAAAGATGAATGTCGTTGCACTGCCAGGGAAGAAACCAGCTGCGGAGTTCTCCGGTTAAAAGGCACTGCCCCTCTCTTCGCGGTAGTGGTAAACCGTGGTATTCCGGTTGCCAGGGTGCTTGGCACAGGCAAGGCGGCCACGAGATGCTCCAGGAAGGTGAAAAGAAGGCAAAACTGGTTATCCCCACCAGTCAAAGGAAGAAGACTCTCCGGACTGGAGATCTCCTCTGTCGTCGGGAAAAGTGGTGAGACGATTCAGCAGGGCTCCACCAGTGGTGTCGTCGTTGCAGGTCGGCTCAGCTTCTCCCTCTTTGGATTCTTAGGTCCTGTGGCGACTTCTGAAGTTCTAGTCCCCAAAGCCCTGCTTTTATGCAGCACACCCCCATTCACTCAGCCTAGCTGTCAATCAATCATGCTAAGTGGTGAGCCGGCCGGCTCACCACTTGGGCCAATTACACAAGAATGCAACTTTAGTTACCAAGGTAACTCAGTCCAGGGTGCCTAGACCCCCTCCCACACCACTTTGGTACCCAGAGAGAGTGGCACCACTTTTGGAGGCTTCTGTGGAGAAGCCCGCCAAAAAGTGGAACAAAGGGCTCGACTTGGGTTGGAGTCAAAGACGAGAACACAAATGCCATTTTAGAATCGAGTTCTGGCAAAAAATACCAACCGGTGAATTAATATTAAATAAATAAACCGGCGGTATGTTCGAGGCTATAAGAATTAAATAATTAAAGTTGGTAGCCTCGAACAATAGGAAAATCCAATAGAGATATATTCGCAGTCGAATATAAAAAGTAGTATCCACTGCCACCAGCCAAAACTCGATCAGGGGGGACGGAGACGTGCCCCCTCGAACAACAGACCCCGGGGCAATCGAATTGCCCCGACCAGTACGTCCACAATATGATGGTTTGTACTGGTTTCTGTTCATAATTTGGGACTAGTAAAGCCAATGATGACTTTACATGCCCTGGGAGACAGTAGTCAGTCCCAGGGTATGGAGTCTATGTTGGGGGGTCGCTACGACACCCCTGGGTTACTGCACGGAGGGTGCTGTGTAACCCACATCAAAAACACATGAGACCCTATGGAGCAAAAGACCCCATAGCCCATAAAACACAATGAAAGTTAAAGGAACACCTCAAATCATGTCTAAGAATGGGAGTAAAAGAATCTCACTCTTAACAGGAGAGAAAAAAATAAACCCCAAAAATCCAGCAAAGCTGCTGGGGAACTCACTAGGTTTGGGAAATTAGCCTTACAGAGAATTCTCCCTAACACTCGCCCCCCCCCCCCCAGACTAAGGGACAGGAGGATTTAATCCACTCCTGGATGAACCTCATACCTCTAGTCGATGACATACAGCCTAGAGAGTCCATCAGCATTTTGATGGTGTCACCCTGACCTGTGCTCAATGGTAAAATCAAACCCTTGCAGGCAGATAGACCATCTCAAAAGTTTTGGATTTCCTCCCTTCATTTGCATTAACCATCTCAAGGGTTGGTGGTCAATCTGAATGACAAAAGTAGAACCATACAAGTATGGCCTAAACTTCTTCAGTGCCCACACAATAGCAAAGCATTCTCTTTCGATTGTTGCCCCCCTTGTCTCAGGATCCTTCAGTTTTCTACTGATGAATCAAATGGGGTGCTCCCTACCCTTCTCATCCAGTTGGCTAAGGCCTGCACCTATACCTATATTAGAAGCATCTGTCTGCACAATGAAAGTTTGGTGATAGTCAGGAGCTCTTCGTACTGGTGCTTGGCAAATAGCTTTCTTGAGGTTTTCAAATGCCTGATTACATTCCTCACTCCATTTGACCTTCTTAGGGAATTTTGGAGAGGAGATCACATTCAGTGGAGAAGCTATGGTCCCATAGTTCTCAATGAAATTCCTGTAATACCCAGTGAGGCCTAGGAAGGCCCTCACCTGGGTTTGAGTAGTAGGTGTTGTCCAATTTTGCACAGCTTCAATCTTACTGAGCAAAGGCCTTATTTCTCCACCTCCTACCTCATGCCCAAGGTAGACCACCTTACTCTGACCAATCTGGCATTTACTTGCCTTTATGGTCAGATTGGCCTGTCCAAGAGCCTGCAAAACATATCCTAAGTGGTTCACATGTTCTTCCCAGGTTTGGCTGGATACTGCAATGTCATCCAAGTATGTGTTAGGACACTCACCCGGGATCGGGATCGGCCGTGTCCTCGTGGGCGGGGTGATGCCTGGCGGCTGTACCCGCGGTTTCGCCTTGGTCGTGGGCGCATTCTCCGAGCTCATCGCTCATTTGGGGTGCATGCGTGCATACGCGGAAGCGGCAGGGAACGGGCTTGTGGTCCAAGCCTCGTTCCCATGAATACCGTGATTCCGCGCATGCGCCGACTCGGATTGTGGGTCAAGCCTCGCTTCCGTGCCGAATCACTATAAAGGGGCTTCCGGATCTGTACTCGCCGCGTCTCAACGCGGTTTGGTCCTGACCTCCCGCTCGCTTCTGGAATTCCTTGTTCTTCCTTGGTCTCCTCGCTTGCCTCCCTTGTTTCCTTCCAGTTTGCCCGGCCTTCCCTTACCCTGGGGGTTAGGTTCCTTGGTTGGGGGTCTGCTCTCTTGGGTTGGGTATTGTCCAGTCCTGGCCTGGTCCCTCCGGTCCCTTCATTATTCCTCCTTACCACCTATCCCTCTCCTGCCTGACCACCTTCCTTACCTGAATACTCCTCTGCCTTGTGCTGGGTACCAGTGCCTTCGGTGCCTTTGGTCGGTCCCACTGCCGTCTGCTTTTTCTGCCATACTACAGTCCCGGCTGGCTTCTCTCAACATCTTCAAGAAGGATTCTGCAGAATCACAGCAACGCACTCAAGCTCGCAGTCTACATCTACCGGCCTTCCCTGTTCAGTGCTTGCACTGTTCTGGCGCCACGTAAATCCAGGGAAGTGTTCATCCGTGGCGTCAGGAATCGGACCCATTTTCAATCCTGCAATCAGGACGGGACCTGGGCCGGTTCCTGGCATTACCCTCTCATCTTTCGTTCTACAAGCAACGTCCTGGCAACCCCGGCACGCAAGCCTACAGGAAACACAGGTACGCAGCGCCCTAGGGACGCACATCTTGACAGATTGAGACGCCTAACCTCCGATTCAGACCCAGAGATGGAGGAAACCTCTGATCTGAGGGACGAAATCAGGTCTTTACGGGCTGAAATGACAGCACTTCGTCTAGAAAACGAGACTCTACGTCAGATGGTGGTGCATAGGACTAGCACCACAACCCAGGCTGATTCTGCCATGGCACAGACGACACCCATGAAGTTCGACGGGGATTCTAGAAGAGTGGCCGAATTTTGTAACCACTGCAGGATCCATTTTTTGTTCCGGGCTTCCCATTTCACCGACGAGAAGGCGAAGATTGGGTATATTCTAGGGAATCTAACTGGAAATGCGCTTGCATGGGCAGCTCCTTTGGTGTCAGCAAACAGTCCAATACTGGGTGATTTTGCCGCCTTCGAGAAAGCGTTTCTGGAAGTATTCCAGTCACCTAACTTGGCCGCCACAGCACAAAACCAATTGATGGATTTAAAGCAGGGTTCAAGTGATCTGATCTAATACATTGGTCGGTTCCGTCAATTGGCGGCGGATTCTCAATGGCCAGAAGTAACACAGAAGACGCTTTTTCGGCGAGGTCTGAGAGAGGAGTACAAGGACGAACTTCTTCATATACCAGAACCGGATACTTTACAGGTACTTCAGGAACAGGTCCTACGAATCGATCACCGTTTGGCTGAACGGAAGGGGGAAAGACGTCGGTTGGAGAAGCCGTACCCCAGGTCTTTTCCATCACCTGCTGGCGCTTCAAGTACAGCAGAAACGGGTCCGGAACCCATGCAATTGGGGGCACTCAGAGGACCTTTGTCCGCGAAAGAGAGGAAACGTCGAAGGGACTTGAATTTGTGCCTATATTGCGGTGCCTCTGGGCACTATTTGGGTACTTGTCAGTTACGACCACTCAGGAAGTCGGAAAACTAGTAGGCCTGTCAGGTATAAGGAAGGCAATGACAGGCCTACCGTTCACACCAGCCCTTCCGGATACCGATGGGATCTTACTGCCCATGTCTCCCGCAGCCCTTTTGGTACTCCGAATTAAAGTACTGTGGCAGGATAAGTCAACTGAAATCATGGGTCTTCTAGATTGTGGTGCATCTGGCAACTATATCGATGTTGAGTTCGTCAAGAAGAACCAGATCCCTTTACTTAAGAAAAGGCAAGCTACACCGATTGAGGTCATTGATGGTACACCTTTGTCTTTTGGTCCCATTCAACATCACACCGGAGTTCCGCAGTTGCGGATCAATGAACATCTGGAAAACATATCTTTGGATGTGATTAAGTCACCATCTTATCCCATCGTGTTGGGTTTACCCTGGTTGTTGTACCACAACCCTAAGGTTAATTGGGTAACCCGTACATTGACCTTTAATTCGGATCGTTGTTTGCTGGATTGTATCTCCGCAAGGTTATCAGTTGGGATATCTACAATTGCCACGCAGACAGAGGTGAATGGAACATCTAGTGTATGCCTGTTGTCTACCTTACCTTCTGAATATGCGGATTATTCCTCTGTGTTTTCAGAACCTAGGGACATACCCCTGCCTCCTCATAGAAGTTTTGATTGTGCCATAGATCTGTTGCCAGAATCTGTGATTCCACATGGACGAGTGTATTCCTTATCCCCACGAGAAAGAACAGCCTTACAAGAATATCTCAACGACTGCCTTCAGAAACAGTATATCACCCCTTCCAAGTCTCCTGCGGGATTTCCGCTGTTTTTCATCAAGAAAAAGGAGGGTACGTTATGTCCCTGTGTGGACTATCGGCAGTTAAACGAACTTACTCGGAAGGATAGATATCCATTGCCCCTAATACGTGATATCCTGGAATCCTTGCACTCTGCCTGTATATTTACTAAGTTGGACTTAAGAGGGGCATATCATCTGGTACGAATCAAGACTGGTGACGAGTGGAAGACGGCTTTTAAGACACCCTTAGGGCACTATGAATATCGTGTAATGCCTTTCGGACTATGCAATGCCCCAGCCGTTTTTCAGCGTTTAATGGATGACATAATTTCGGATTTATTCGGAATATCAGTGTGGGTATACCTAGATGATATACTGATTTTCTCAAAGAATGAGAAGGAACACATCATACATGTCAAAGAAGTTCTCAACCGTTTACGTCAGAACCACTTGTACGCCAAGATTGAGAAATGTCTCTTCAATCAAGACAAGATTGAGTTCCTTGGGTACGTGATTTGCCGTTCTGGCATACAGATGGACCCAACTAAGTCACGGGCTATTCAAGAATGGAAACGACCTAACGATGTGAAGGCCCTTCAGCGATTCCTTGGATTCGCCAATTTCTATAGGCGCTTTATACCAGGTTTTTCCAACTTCACAGCACCTTTAACCAGTTTAACCAGCAGTAAGACGTTGTTTGTGTGGAATGAGGAAGCCACCAATGCGTTCGAACGTCTCAAAGACGCCTTCAGCACCTCTCCCATCCTACACCATCCCGACCAAAGTAGACCATTCATTGTGGAAGCAGATGCGTCGAATTTCGCCGTTGGATCAGTTCTGCTACAGAAGGACCCGCAGTCGGATGTTGAATTCCCAGTGGCTTATTTTTCCCGAAAACTAACGTCGAGCGAACTGAATTATGCCGTGATCGAGAAGGAACTTTTAGCCATCAAATTGGCTTTTGAAGAATGGCGCCAACATCTTTTGGGAGGCCAATTTCCTGTTGAGGTCCGTACCGACCATAGAAATCTACAGTATCTACGATCTCTTCAATGTCGCACTTCCCGCCAGGCCCGTTGGGCATTTTTCTTTTCTCATTATGATTTCACGATCACTTACATACCAAATGCTCAGAATCTGAAAGCAGACGCGTTGTCTCGCTCCTTGGAAGACATCAAGCAAGACAGCCAGAACCAGTTATTGCTAGCCCCAGAACATTTCTTGTTTTCAGTGTCTCATTGCCTGGATACGTTCTTACAGGAAACATTGGCAGACCCTTACAGAACGGAACTATTGAAATTGCCCCAAGTTAGTGAGAACGAGGGATTGCTCTACTTCAGTGGGAGATTGTATGCACCCACCGACTCTCTTCGGAATGCCATTTTGCATGCTTTTCACGATTCGAAGATCGGGGGTCATCGGGGCATACGCGCTACACAAGAACTTGTCGCCCGACAGTTTTGGTGGCCAGGATTGGCCAAACAAGTTAAACAATACGTGGAATGCTGTCCAGTATGTGCACAAGTAAAGATACCCAGAAGGAAACCACTCGGTCTACTCCAACCCATCGAGACACCGCCCTATCCTTGGCACACCATAGCTACTGATTTCATAGTGGAACTACCACCTTCTAAGGGCTTCACATGCATTATGGTAGTAGTTGACTGTTTTTCCAAGATGGCTCATTTTATCCCCTTTGTTAAAGTTCCCTCTGCGAGTTCCATGGCCCGAGCATTTCTGCACAACATTTACTGGTTGCATGGACTACCTGATAAGATCATCTCGGACCGCGGTTCTCAGTTCATATCATCCTTTTGGAAACAACTGTGTCATCACCTGGGCATACATCGAGCACTTAGTTCCAGCTATCATCCACAGTCCAACGGACAGACGGAGAGGACCAATCAGACGTTGGAACAATATCTGCGCTGTTTCTCCAACGCCTCTCAGACCAACTGGGCATTGCAACTGGACTTTGCTTAGGTAGCTTGTAACAACTCGATTCATTCTGCAACAGGAGTAAGCCCCTTTCTTTGTACCTATGGACTCAGTCCTAGACTTTTTCCGTTTGTTCCTGTACGACCAAGCACGGTTCCCTCTGCTAATCAGCTGATTCAAGAGATCCGAAGACTGCATGCCCAGGCGACTGGTACCCTGGTTAAGGCACGTGAGGACATGAAGGTCCAGGCAGATAGGAGGCGTACCCCGGAACCTATATTCAAGGTTGGTGGGAAGGTGTGGCTTTCTTCCAAGAACTTACCTGTTCGCAACTTACCTACGAAATTTGCTCCCCGTTTCCTAGGACCCTTCCGGATTACTAGACGGATTTCCCCGGTGGCATTCAAACTGGATTTACCCCCATCCTGGCGGGTGCATCCTGTGTTTCATGTCTCCTTGTTTAAGCCTCACCTGGAGGACCCCTATGGGCGCTTGGGCTCTCGTCCTAAGGCCATTGAGGTGCAGGGTGTTCCTGAATATGAGGTCCGAGAAATCTGTGATTCTCGTTTCCATCGGGGTCAATTGCAGTTCCTGGTGGATTGGGAGGGGTATTCGGCTTGTGACCGCACTTGGGAACCTGTTGGGAATGTCCATGCTCCCCGTTTGGTGCGTGAGTTCTATTTACGCCATCCTTGTAGACCGGGGGCCCCGGGTCTTTCTGGGAGGGGGCATGGTGTTAGGACACTCACCCAGGATCGGGATCGGCCGTGTCCTCGTGGGCGGGGTGATGCCTGGCGGCTGTACCCGCGGTTTCGCCTTGGTCGTGGGCGCATTCTCCGAGCTCATCGCTCATTTGGGGTGCATGCGTGCATACGCGGAAGCGGCAGGGAACGGGCTTGTGGTCCAAGCCTCGTTCCCACGAATACCGTGATTCCGCGCATGCGCCGACTCGGATTGCGGGTCAAGCCTCGCTTCCGTGCCGAATCACTATAAAGGGGCTTCCGGATCTGTACTCGCCGCGTCTCAACGCGGTTTGGTCCTGACCTCCCGCTCGCTTCTGGAATTCCTTATTCTTCCTTGGTCTCCTCGCTTGCCTCCCTTGTTTCCTTCCAGTTTGCCCAGCCTTCCCTTACCCTGGGGGTTAGGTTCCTTGGTTGGGGGTCTGCTCTCTTGGGTTGGGTATTGTCCAGTCCTGGCCTGGTCCCTCCGGTCCCTTCATTATTCCTCTTTACCACCTATCCCTCTCCTGCCTGACCACCTTCCTTACCTGAATACTCCTCTGCCTTGTGCTGGGTACCAGTGCCTTCGGTGCCTTTGGTCGGTCCCACTGCCGTCTGCCTTTTCTGCCATACTACAGTCCCGGCTGGCTTCTCTCAACATCTTCAAGAAGGATTCTGCAGAATCACAGCAACGGACTCAAGCTCGCAGTCTACATCTACCGGCCTTCCCTGTTCAGTGCTTGCACTGTTCTGGCGCCACGTAAATCCAGGGAAGTGTTCATCCGTGGCGTCAGGAATCGGACCCATTTTCAATCCTGCAATCAGGACGGGACCTGGGCCGGTTCCTGGCGTTACCCTCTCATCTTTCGTTCTACAAGCAACGTCCTGGCGACCCCGGCACGCAAGCCTACAGGAAACACAGGTACGCAGCGCCCTAGGGACGCACATCTTGACAGTATGCCATGCAGAAGTCCTCCATCCCATTCAGAACCTGATTCACCATTCTTTGGAATGTGGCAGGTGCATTCTTCAATCCAAACGTCATAACCTTAAATTGGTATAAGCCAACTGGGGTAGAAAATGCAGTCTTCTCCTTGGCATGGTCTGTCAGGGCTATTTGCCAATAGCCTGACGTAAGGTCAAATGTGCTGAGGAACTTAGCTGAACCAAGTCTATCCACCAACTCATCTTTCCTTGGCAAAGGGTGGGCATCAGTCTTAGTGACTGCATTAAGAGCTCTATATTCCACACAGAATCTCAATTCTTTGGATCCTACCTTTGGTACTAACATAACTGGGCTAGACCATGGGCTAGTAGAGGGCTCTATTACCCCGAGATCAAACATCTTCTTGACCACCCCTTTGATGTGGGTCCTTACATTTTCTGACATTCTATATCCTCTGCTTTTGACTGGCAGACAGTCTCCAGTGAGTATATCATGCTGTCCCCAAGGGGTCAAGCCTGGTGAGAGTGAGAACAGAGAGGCAAACTGATTTAACATGGCTTTGCACTATTCTTGTTGCTCAGGTGTCAGATTTGAAGAGAGATTTACTCCTTCAATCTTTTCGTCCAAGGGTAGGCCTCTGAGGAGATCAGGTAGAGTTTCGCTCTCTTCTTCCTCTTCTGTTGAAGCTAGGAGCAAGGCTCCGACTTCAGGTCTGGAGACATACGCCTTTAGTCGGTTGGTGTGGAAGACTCTAGGAGCCTCCTTGGGATTGCCCAAGTCCACCAGATAGTTCACCTCTCCAAGTTTACCCACAACCTTGAAGGGTCCCATCCATTTATCTTGCAAGGCCCTCTGCCTTGTGGGGATCATAACTAAAACTAGCTGGTCTTGAGTGAACTCAACCATGTTAGCCTTCTGGTCATGCCAATGCTTGACCAGGGCTTGTCCAGCTTTCAGGTTATCACTAGCTTCTGCCATCATTTGTGACATTCTCCTGCGAAGACCTATCACATAGTCAGTTACTCTGACTGGATTGGGGGAAGGAGCACTCTCCAACCCCTCCTTGATCAGGGCCAATGGACCTCTGACCGGATAGCCATAGAGAAGTTCAAAGGGAGAATAACCTACTCCCTCCTGAGGGACTTCTCTATAAGCAAAGAGAAGACATGGCAATATAAGGTCCCACTTTCTTTTAAGGGGATCCTCTAAAGCATCTATCATGTTCTTCATGGTTCTGTTGAACCTTTCTACCAATCCATTTGTCTGAGGGTGGTAGGCGGTAGAGAACTTGTAAGTAACTCCACAGGTTTTCCACATGGCTTTCATGTAGTGGGACATAAAATTTGACCCACGGTCAGAGATTACTTCCTTAGGAAACCCAACCCTGGTGAAAATACCAAGGAGGGCCTTAGCCACAGCCTGAGCTGTAACAGTCCTCATAGGAATTGCCTCAGGGTACCTAGTAGCATGGTCTACTACAACAAGGATAAACCTGTTGCCTGAGAGGTTGGGGGATCAAGGGGACCAACAATGTCAATCCCTACCCTCTCAAATGGGACTCCCACTACTGGGAGAGGCACTAAAGGTGCCACATTCTTGGACCCAACCTTACCAGATGTCTGGCAGGTATGGCAGTGTTAGGGAGAATTCTCTGTTTAGCCTGAATTTCCTATCCTAGTGAGTCCCCCAGCAGCTTTGCTGGATTTTTGGGGTTTATTTTTTTCTCCTGCCAAGAGTGAGACTCTTTTACCCTCACTCTTGGGCATGAATTGAGTGTGTTTCTTTGAATCTAGATGTGTTTAATGGGCTATGGGGTCTTTTACCCCATAGGGCTTCATGTGTTTTTGTGATGTGTGTTACACAGCACCCTCAGTGCAGTGACACAGGGGTGTCATAGTGACCCCCCAGTATAGACTCCATACCCTGGGACTGACTACTGTCTCCCAGGGCATGTAAAGTCACCATTGACTTTACTAGTCTTAAATTCTGAACAGAACCAGTACAAACCATCATATTGTGGACGTACTAGCTGGGGCAATTCAGTTGCCCCGGGGTCTGTTAGTCGAGGGGGCACATCTCCGTCCCCCCTGATCGAGTTTTGGCTGGTGGCAGTGGATACTACTTTTTATATTCAACCGCAAATATTTTCCTATGGGATTTCCCATTGTTTTAGGCTACTATCTTTATTTAATTATTTACGGTAGCCTCGAACATACCGCCGGTTTATTTAATTAATATTAATTCTCCGGTTGGTATTTTTTGCCAAAACCTGGTTCTAAAATGGTGTTTGTGTTCTCTTCTGTGACTCCAACCCAAGTCGAGCCCTTTGTACCACTTTTTGGCGGGCTTCTCCACAGAAGCCCTCCAAAGTGGTGCCACTCTGTCTGGGGTACTTAGGAGGGGTGGAGGGAAATTTAGGCACCCTGGACTGAGTTGCCTAGGCAGCTCAAGTCGCACTCCATCCTGATTGGCCCAAGTGGTGAGCCGACCGGCTCACAACTTAGCATGTTTGAGTGACAGCTAGGCTGAGTGAATGGGGGTTTGCTGCATAAAAGCAGGGCTTTGGGGACTGGAACTTCAGAAGTCGCCACAGGACCTAAGAATCTGACGCGGGAGAAGCTGAGCCGACCTGCCACGACACCACCACCGGTGGAGCCCTGCTGGACTGCCTCACCACTTTTCCCAACGACAGAGGAGATCTCCCGCCGGAGAGTCTTCTTCCTTTGACTGGTGGGGATAACCAGTTTCACCGTCTTTTCACCTTCCTGACGTACCTCGTGGCCGCCTTGCCTGTGCCAAGCACCCCGGCAACCGGGATACCACGTTTTACCACGACTGCGAAACAAAGGTACCACCTTTAACCGGAAATCTCCACGGCTGGTTTCTTCCCTGGTAGTGCAACGACCTTCATCTTTCCTTCAAGTCGAGATCTTCTCTTCCCCTGGACGACGACGCAACTTGCACCCACTACCAGGAACAACTGCCACCGCTGGAGGATCCTTCCCACTTAAGGTACCGTGTCCCTCCTGGCTTCCCTTGCTACCGACTGTACGGGGTAGATTTAGCCCCTGGCTTTCGAACCTGGGTTAGTCTGGGATACCCTGGCTAAACTTTCTTAAAGCCTATCTAAACCCTGTTTTGAACCCTCTGCAAGACTTTCTAAGCATAGTGTAACTGTGTGATCTTGGGCGCATTTGTGCTCTGCTCTCTCTAAGAGTGGGCCCAGCCTTTGGACTTTGGCTCACCAGTGACTGTTGCTCTTCTGCCTTGCTAACAGTGTTCCTGAATCTTAGAGTTGTGTACCTTTCCATATTCTGTCTTTTTCCCTCCCTTTCTCACAAACTTATCAGAGTGCAATCTAGTTAAGCGCTCACCTCTGTATGAAAATAAGTGGTGTTTTACTGTGATTTATCCGATAAGGGAAAAGGGGTGTATATATTACAATAGTAAATGTGTTTAGAATATTTTACAATAAGAGTGCTGGAGTGTTTCAAACTGTGTGTTTTTAAATAAATAATTATATACTTTGATACCAAAGCTCTAGTCAGTGTTTGCTTGTATTGTTGTATCTGAGTGCCTATTGTGTATACTTTGCATATTGCCTAACTCTTCTTGAGGGAAGTCTGACTGCTCAGCCACAGCTACCAGGTAAATCTGAGTGGTACAGACTGCTACCAAGTGGGTTTACTGCCAACACCTGTAGTCTTAAATCTTTTGCAGTGGTCCCTAAGGGAACTGCACAGGTTTCTGCCTAACAGGCAGCTCTTGCAAAACTTATCTACCTCAGCCCCCATTTTTGGCCAATAAAAGTAGAGCGAGAGCCTTTTCTTGGTCTTCTTGAAACTCAAGTGACCAGCCAAAGGAATCTCGTGGGCTAATTGCAAGAACTGTTGTCTGTTTTCTTGAGGTACTACAAGCCGCTTGTAGTCTCCAGGTGCAGACTCAGTTGGTTCACTGTAGAAGAGGCCATCTTCCCAGTGCAACCTATACTTCCCAGGCTCTTGCCCATCAGCCTGAGAAGCTGCCTGTTGGCGAAGACCTTCCAGAGTTGGACATTCTCTCTGTCCCTTACTGAAGTCTGCCCTGTTGGGTCCACCTTCTGCCAGTAAAGACTGCAGCTCAGGATGGTCAACAGGAACCAGATCTCCAATGAGTTCCTGGTCTTCCACTAGCTCTTCTTCAGAGTCTAGTTCTACCATACAAGGTTGTACCTCCCTCTCAGCCTCAGCTTGAGGTGGACTTACAGGTGTAACTTTGGACAACCTAGGGGAAGTCCTTGTTGGAAGCACTGGAGTGCTTGCTGTTGGCTGTTTCTTGGAAGTCTTTGGTTTCCCCTTTGCTTCTTTTTTTCAGTGATAGCAAGTTGTAACTCCAGTGGGGTAGGAGTGATATCTTTCTTCATCATCTCCTGGGGAGTACCTCTCATGGTTCTCTCCCTTCCAGGTCTGGTGAGCTCCTGTAACATTTTACTAAGAGGTCTGGGGGTATGTGACACTAATCCAAGAGTTTTCAGGTCATTACCCAACAGAACCCTTCGTGGCACCTCACTTTGTATGCTGACAGGTATCTTCACAGTCATGTCATTACACTGGATGAGAACTGGTAATTGGGGAAGCATCTGCACATGCCCTCCAGCTAACTTGGTGAGGCGTTTGGGTGCCTTAGCAACATCCTCAGCCTGAAAAAAACGATTTATCCACCACAGTTATGCTAGCCCCAGTGTCCCTAATGGCAGGGGTCTCCTGGCCATTCACCTGGACACTGTCCTTATAATACTCTTCAGTATTATCTGGGATAGAGTTATAGACATCTAAATTCTGTTGTTCCCACAGACCCAGAAACACTAAAGAAACACTGGCTGAGACTCCAATGGGTTCATCAGCCAGCAGTAGAAAGTTTGCACTTGCCATTTGTACTTCCTCCTCTGGAGCGAAGGCTAAGGAGACAAGCTGGACCCCTGAAGGTTTACCCTTGCATCTGGGATCTCCTTTCACATGGTCAGGCGAGCCACAAACAAAGCATTTACCAAATGCTTTCTGGAATGGTGGCTTGCTCTGACCTCCTTCTGATTTACCACCAGAGGGTACACTACTCTGATTTGGTTTCCCTTGTGGTTTACCCTTATTGTTCTGTTTGGGGCCCTCTTTGGGATTGGAATTATTAGAATTCTCTTTGGAGTCCTTTTTTGGCTGCTTCCCCTCATCCTTTTTCTGAGTTACCCCAGAGTCCTTGTGAGTAGCCCTGTTGGCAACCCACAAGTCAGCAGCCTTAGCTAGTTTCCTGGAATGTAATTCCTTTGAATCGCCAAGTGCTGTCTGAGCTCAGGAGAGCAGGCATCATAAATTGACTCCAACATTACAAGATTCTTCATTCCCTCATAAGTGTTCACCTTGTAACCCTTAATCTATCCCTCTAAGTTCTTCAAACGTTCACTCACCCAGGTAGCCCAAGGGGTACCATCATGTTTTTTGAGGGTCCTAAACCTCTTAAGGTACTGGGAAGGGGTCTTCCAAAATCTAGCTATTAAAGCTAGTTTCACACATTCATAATCCTTCTTATCCTCCTCCCCCAACTCCATTACCACATCAGTTGCAACAGGGGGGAGCCTAGAGAACAACCAGGAAAGTAACTCATTTCCTGTAATGTTCTGGAGCCCATGATTATATTCGAACAAACTCAACCAGTCCAACACATCCAACTTAGGTTCATACATACCCACCAACTCCTTAGGCATCCGGGGACCTTTGGGACTGTAACTCCTAGAGGATTCGGAGAGAGAAGCACATTCCACAGACAATTTTTTCATTTCTAGCTCATGGTTGAGCTCCATTTCTCTGAGCCTTAGTTCTTGGTGCCGTTGTTCTGTTTGAGCATTAATTCTTTTGAATTCTAATTCAAGCTTCATTTTTTCTAGTTCCATATATTGAGGATTAAGTGTGGGACCTGGTAAGGGTCCAGTAGGTACAGCTGGCAGGGCAGGTAGAGGCCCAGGGGAGACAACTCTAACATCTTCCACCTCCTCTTCTGCTTCTGACTCAAAGTTATCAATACTAACATTCATATCAATATCTTTGCTGTTCTCTACAGTTGCTGGAGTGGTAGGTTCCTCTGAACCACCATCCAGACTTTGGTTTGCTAACAACCTTTCTATTAGCTCCATTTTCTTGCCTTTACTCAGGAGATTCTTATGCTTACAGAGAACTCTTAAAGAATCAGCAGTTTTTGTAGCAAGGGACTCTTGACTATAAATTTCCATAGTTGACATGTTTTTAGAAAATACTTCTATTAGTGCTAAGCTTTGTGGTTAGTTGCACTAAGGTATCTTTAAGCACACTAAAATGTATACTCAATACAAATCCCACCGCTGTACACCAGTGTTAGGCAGAAACCTGTGCAGTTCCCTTAGGGACCACTGCAAAAGATTTAAGACTACAGGTGTTTGGCAGTAAACCCACTTGGTAGCAGTCTGTACCACACAGAATCACTTGGTAGCTATGGCTGAGCAGTCAGACTTCCCTCAAGAAGAGTTAGGCAGTATGCAGAGTATACACAATAGGTACAGAGACACAGTAGCACAAGCAAACACTGACCAGAGCTTTGGTGTAAAAGTATGTAATTATTTATTTAAAAACACACTTGTGATTTACACTAGCAAAAACGAGGTAAGTAATTTCAGCACACAGTCACTATCATATATATACAACCCTATTCACTTATTAGACAAGTCTTAGTGAGAAATACTGCTTATTTTCAGACAGAGGTGAGCGCTTAACATAAGATGGCACTCTAATAAGTTGTAAAGAAAGGGGGGGGCGCGGTTTTGGAAGCACGCAAGTTTCAATACTTTTACAAAGAACCACAGCAAGGCAGGATAGGAAGAGTTTTACTGGAGAGCATGGAAGTCAATTGCAAGGCCCACTCTTGGAGAGAGCAAGCAGAAGCGGTCCAGGTTCACACAGTGGGGTTATGCCCAAAGAGTCTTTGTAGATAGTTTGCACAAAAAGGATGAAATTAAAGTCAGGAAACGTTAGCTAGGTTGTCCGAGGCTAGCCCAGGTTAGAAAGTCGAGGCTTTACTGTCACCCGGAATGATCTGTCGCAAGGGAAGCCAGGCGGGACACAGTACATTAAGTGTGAAGGAAGCTCCAGCGGGGGCAGTTGTTCCTGGCAGCAGGTGCAAGTCTGTGTTTCGTCCAGAGGAAGAAGAGGTCTCGCCGGAGAGGAAAGATGAATGTCGTTGCACTGCCAGGGAAGAAACCAGCCGCAGAGTTCTCCGGTTAAAAGGTACTGCCCTTCTCTTCGCTGTGGTGGTAAACCGTGGTATTCCGGTTGCCGGGGTGCTTGGCACTGGCAAGGCAGCCACGAGATGCTCCAGGAAGGTGTAAAGAAAGCGAAACTGGTTATCCCCACCAGTCAAAGGAAGAAGACTCTCCAGACTGGAGATCTTCTCTGTCGGGAAAAGTGGTGAGACGGTTCAGCAGGGCTCCACCGGTGGTGTCGTCGTTGCAGGTCAGCTCAGCTTCTCCCTCCTCGGTTTCTTAGGTCCTGTGGCGACTTCTGAAGTTCCAATCCCCAAAGCCCTGCTTTTATGCAGCACACCCCCATTCGCTCAGCCCAGCTGTCAATCAAACATGCTAAGTGGTGAGCCGGCCGGCTCACCACTTGGGCCAATCACACAAGAGTGCGACTTGAGTTACTAAGGTAACTCAGTCCAGGGTGCCTAAACCCCCCTCCCACACCTCCTGTGGTACCAGACAGAGTGGCACCACTTTTGGAGGCTTCTGTGGAGAAGCCTGCCAAAAAGTGGAACAAAGGGCTCGACTTGGGTTGGAGCACAGAAGCGAACACAAACGCCATTTTAGAATCGAGTTCTGGCAAAAAATACCAACCGGTGAATTAATATTAAATAAATAAACCGGCGGTATGTTCGGGGCTACAAGAATTAAATAATTAAAGTTGGTAGCCTCGAACAATGGGAAAATCCCATAGAGATATATTCGCGGTCGAATATAAAAAGAAGTATCCACTGCCAGCAGCCAAAACTCGATCAGGGGGGACGGAGACGTGCCCCCTCGAACAACAGACCCCAGGGCAATCGAATTGCCCTGACCAGTTCGTCCACAATATGATGGTTTGTACTGGTTTCTGTTCATAATTTGGGACTAGTAAAGCCAATGGTGACTTTACATGCCCTGGGAGACAGTAGTCAGTCCCAGGGTATGGAGTCTATGTCGGGGGGTCGCTACAACACCCCTGGGTTACGGCACAGAGGATGCTGTGTAACCCACATCAAAAACACATGAGACCCTATGGAGCAAAAGACCCCATAGCCCATAAAACGCATGGAAAGTTAAAGGAACACCTCAAATCATGTCTAAGAGTGTGAGTAAAAGAATCTCACTCTTAGCAGGAGAGAAACAAATAAACCCCAAAAATCCAGCAAAGCTGCTGGGGGACTCACTAGGTTTGGGAAATTAGCCTTACAGAGAATTCTCCCTAACACAAGGTAATCAAAGGACTTGTTCAAAGATACAGGTTAAAGTCAATAGGCCAGCGCCATTGTCTATAGAGCAGATGCTCAGTTGCCGAGGATCACACGTTGAACAGTTTGAGATCCGAGATGCCAAGAGGAATTAGATATTGTCAGATGGAAGGAAAAGTTATAAGAGGGAGGGAAGAAAGTATAAATCTTCGTGGAGGAAAAGGGTTCACCCTGATTCCGGATGGTCAGTCGGAGAGAATGACCAAATGTGCATTACCTTATTCCGTTGGAGAAAGGCTGGTGCCACGGCAGTTGTTTCTGGTAGTTCCTGCAGAGTCATGGTTCCTTTGGCTTCAGTCGTGGGGACAAGAAGGAGGACGTCTGTAGCGATCTGCACTACCCAAGAATGAGGCCAGCAGCAGCGAAAAAGACAACGATGAATAAAAGGTGCGCTCCTTAAATCAGGGTAGGGCTCTTCTGATGGCTATCCGGACCACTACAGCACAGCAGTGATTTCGACCCAGGAGAGGATGCTCTGACTGAAGAAAGGGTGAGCTGGTTGATCCCACCAGGCTCAAGGGAAGAAGACTGCGGACAGGATCTTCTCTTGTCGTTGAAGGGTAGATAGCTCAGGACTGCAGCTGGGCTTCACCGGGATCCGGGGTTGCAGCAGCCGTCTTCTTCTCTGCTTCTCTTCGGTTCCTTGCAGTTCCAGTGGCGATTCTGACTTCTAGCCCAAGAGTCCTGCCTTTTATGCCAAAATCCCCCATTCACACAGCCTGGCTGTCAATCACTCAGCAGGGGGGTGTCCAAGGAGACCCTGTGCAGGGGGTGACTACACCCCTCCCTCACATTCAGCCCACCTAGACACCCAGATGCCAAAGGAGTGCTTCTTTTGCAGAAGCCCGCCAAAAGACGGTGAACAAAGAAGGCAAAACTGGTTTGCCGCACAAGGAAAGACCCAAGAAGGATGTTAACAAAATGAAATGGCGATTAAACCCAAGCGCAGCTGAAATAAAAAGTATTTGGGCAAGCAGGTTTAAAGTTCGAGGCTACTAAAATAACCTAAAACGTTATCATGTTATATAATATAACCGCGGTAGGAAAATTAGGGTAGGTACCACTGCCACCAGGCAAGTCTTAATGTTAAGGGAGCGAAACAATGCTCCAAGAAGCACAGATAAAAAGGGCTAAGAATTAACCCTTTCCAATACTCCATATAAAATGGGGTGTACTGGATCCGTGATTAAAAGTAACTATGTAAAGTTAATGGCAACTTTACCCTTTTCTGGGGGACGGGACAGTAGTCAGCCCCAGAAAATGGAGTCGGTGGGAAGCCTAAGAGACAACCCTGTGTCACTGCACTGAAGGTGCTGTGTAACACACAAAAGGAGTGGGGCTACTGAAGTGGTGTACTCCAGAGCCCACAATCACAAAAACAGTCAAAGTACACATGGCAAAAACACAGGTAAGAGTGGGGGAAAAGCTCACACTCTTACCAGGTGGAAAAAATAAACTCCAGAAATCCAGCAAAGCTGCTGAGGGACTCACTAGGTAAGGGAAATTAGCCATTGAATGATAATTCTCCCTAACAAGCCGACCCCCTAGTATTCCATTAGCACATTCTGAATGTTCCGCCTTTGAGGTTGCTCTCGTTCTAGTATTCATTAGGGGCTGTTAGAGCTCTCACCACCCAGCTCCAAGATTTATCCTTCGAAGGCCTAGTGGTCCAAGCATGATTAGAGGCCTTGTTTTCCCTAGAATCCTGGTTGCTACCACTATTTAGGCCTCTAATGGTGATCTTCAGAGTGTTAGGCCCTTGAAGGTCAAAAGGGACATCTCTAGTAGGTTTTGATTCCCTATCTTCCTCGAATTAGGTAGGTTCTCTAGATAAATTCTCATTTAATCAGTTGGATTTTTGAGGATCAGTTATTTTGGACTGATTTCTTCCAACAAAATCTTTAGAATTTTCTTTGCCTTTTGGGCAAGCAGGTTAGGGAAATTCAAAGAATCAGATGCCCTATCATTGTCCCATTTATCTGTCTCCTTAGCGTCAAAGCCCAAAGCCCTCAAGGAGTCCAATGCATTAAGGACAAGGGGTAAGGGGTATTAGTGCTGGAGATGTCATATGCAACACAACCCTGTCCCTTCCTCTCTCTCTCAGAAAAGCCACAATCTTGATATCATCGGGCGATATGAGACTCAGCTGAGGGATAATGTGGAAAAGATTAATGACGTTGGCTCAATTCTATATAAAGCTGTTGTTGGACTTCAGCACCCTTTCTAGAGTAAGTTTATGAAGAATCTTAGTTTGCAATTGCGAGGGGAGTCCCGAGCTCTCAAGCCTAGCAGATGGTTTAAAGTTTTGGTTCCAGGCAGGAGGCCGTCTTCCCAAAGGCAGATTTTGATCTTTACTTTTGCCATTTGTAGACCGTTGTTCTGTTCGTTAGATAGGTTGGACGTTCGGAAGACATCTCTCTAATATTTTGGCCCTCCTATCTGCAAAAGTTTCAAACTGTTCTTGATTATGAACAACGTCCACTGGAGTTTGGAACTTGACAGCTCTCCGTTGAGGCATCAGGGGCTCACTGTTTTGAATCTCATCCTCGTCAGCCGAATCTTCATAGGTTGAAAGTAAAATCAAATCATCTTCTTCACAAGAGGAATCCGGGACCTCACCATCCCTCGTTGTATCTGGGTCGTTATCCATCTGATTTGTATTTTTAGAGGGGAGGAAAGGATACTCTTTTCCAAAATCTTCTTTGGTGGCCCCTCTGAGTTTTGAACAAGGGGTGCTACAGTAATTGTTCTTAAATTTCTAATAAAGGTTCTAGAACCCCCACCTCTAAACTCTTTTGTTGATATCATATTTATTGTTTTTCTTTACTGCTGAACTTGATTCTTCGATTTTTGGAGCACTTTCTGGGGCTTCTGCAAGTCCTTTGCAAAGATGGAAAAGCTATGCAGCTGAGGGTGAGGGTCAGTAGGGACCTCCCCTGATGGTATTTCTATTTGCGGAGGTCTATTCCATAAGACCCCACCCTCTGCCGGGGGGGTAAAAGGTTCCACAAAGATTGCACGTAAAAGGTAAAAAGATAATATGGCTACAGTAATTTGTTTGAGGACTTTCCACATGTTCTGAATCTGAGGTAGCCATGTCAAATTATGGTCCATCAATACCCCCAAGTACTTATACTGATCAACAATCTCAACAGTACTGCCATTTAATGTCCAATTACACCATAAACCCTACTTGCTCTTTCCCATAAAGCATACAATCTCAGTTTAGCAACATTCATTATGAGCTGATTTTCATGAGCATATATGCAAGTGTCCAGCTGAGACTGTAGTCCTCTGTGGGTAGTGTATTAGAGATTTAGATCATCCACATAGCCAAGCCATTTAGCCTCCCAGTTCCTAATCTGGGAGGATAAGCAGTATAGCTGTCAAGAGCAGTAGTCAGATGCTCAGTAAAGATTAAAGGGGGTAGCTCCAAAGACACAACCCTTCTTAAGTCCTGTGATGGATCCCATTGTATTGTCACTGCTCCCATGGGGTAAGCCCATTCCCATGAGGCCAGGGAGGTGAGGCTGCTACCCGATAGTGCCCCTGGGGGTGGTACTCAGCGGGTGAATCTCATGGGGAGGGAAGCCCTCCATGGAACCAGTGACGATCCCCTTGGAAGAACGCAGTATTCACCCCCTCCATCCCTGTCCCCTCTTTCCTCTCACCCCACTCAGTCCCCTGTAGTTCCCCACACCACTTTGTATCTCTGTAGAGGACTGAAGTCATACAAATCATACTGGGACGAGGAAGAGTGAGACTTACCCAGGTGGAGTGTATACAGTCACTGACATGAGGAAGATCAGGCAAGGAAGCAAAAACCCACAGCAGAACCAACATAAGCGGTACAGTTTATTGGAGGCAGCCCCAGCGATAAACAGCAAGAACAGACTGTGTGCCTTATCAAGCCAGCCCTAGAGGAGCGAAGAACCAGACACTGGTTCCGTGTCGAGAGACCCGAAGAGAAGGGAATGAGACGCTGTTGAGGAGGGTCGAGTGTCTCCAGTAGGTCCATGGAGCAGGGTACACGACTGTCGAAGCCAAAGCAAGGAGGAGGCACGCAGAGAGAGAGCCTGCCACTGCAGATCTCCTGTGGACAGGACTCTGAATGCAGAAGCAGCACAGAAGCCCTGCACTACTCCCAGGACAGACCAGAGATCACAACATTTCTTGTAGGAAAAGGGTTGGTCCGGCTGGCGGGACACAGTGGGGTCCAAACAGATTAAATAGACACATACCAATTTCCTGAGAGGCAAAAAGGGATAGCAAAACAAGTGAACATTGAAAACAAACTTTAGGAAAAATCCTATGTGCAGCAGTACCTGGCAGGAGAGTACACTAGGTCTGTTCAATTGAACATTGAGTGACGCAGGGGCAGAGGACCTGCAAAAGAAGCACACCAGGGTCTGGTGCCCATATGCAGTCAGGAAAGCCCCACCAGAGCAGTACACCAGGGTCCGGGACCCATATGAAGTTGGGCAAACTCCGCAAAAGTAACACACAGGGGTCAAGGAACCACACAAGTCGGGGGGTGGCCAGCATCCAGACTAGGAGTTCCCGGGGCCGCCCGTCAAATATCCTGCCTAAATCCTACTTTCTTGTGACAGAATTGAAGCCCCAGCTTCCCAGCTAAGGGAACCGTGGGGGAATAGTTTGTGTTTGCGGTGTGAGCCGTGCAGGTTCAGAGCCCCGACGGAGGGTGCCAAGGCTTGAAGATGGTGAATGTTTGTATGCCTTAAAATGGCCACTGGAGATACCGGGGCGCCCGAGGCTGAAACAGGGAGCCCGAGTCGTTGGAAGAAGGAACCGGCTCACTATCCGGACTGCGACCACGACATATGAGGTGACAAGGGCTCCCGGATCAGGAACGCAGTCGTAGCGAAGCGAGCACCTGCTGGGGATCAAGCAGAGCGGAAGCCAGAAAAACAGAGGGGGGCAGCGATGAATACTGGAATACAGCGGCAGCTACCGGCCAGGATGCAGAGACCGGGGGACACCAGCCGGCGAGACACAGAGGCACAGTGCTCCGGAGGGCCTCATATACAGAGGGGTGGGGGGTTTGGCGTGCACCCTCACCCTTTGGACTGTGTGCGGAGCAGCAGGAGAAGCTGCATCGGGGCAGCGTTGAGACGTAAGGAGGAGGCATGGAAAAGGAAAGCAGGGGTGGCCGCAACATTCATTCCGGTGTTCCCAGATTGACATCAGAGAATGGGTCCTGTAATGGGCCCCCCTCTGCACAACGGGGAGTACTGGTGATCAGGGAGTAACAGCCCCCACGGGCAGGCCTGGCCCAAGGACTGCATAAATATACAGCTGGACGCTGAGCAACGCAGCAGTGGTGGCTCCTATCTGTGGGTCGGGGGCCTTGAGTGTAAATTCCTTTCTTTTTTTTGTCTGGCAGCTTTGATCCTGGCTCTGGGGTGAGGCACAACGGAGCTACAGTTGTCCTTTCTAGGCCCCATTGCAGGGGGCAGGTGGAAGCAAGAGGGGGCATGAAGCAGTAGAATACCCCTGCGCCCAGAGCTCCAGCAGGAGAGCTGAGCCCTCATACCCCACAGGCTGAGGAAGTTTGCTGGAGCAGCGGAGGAGGAGCGGCAGTAACGGGCAGTGCAGGGTCCCCTGGGGTGAAGTTATTAATTCTGGTTGGAAGTGTCAGTTGATGACTTTGCAACCCTGAACATCTTGTGCCGAGGGCCCCAAATAAGACACTAGGGGTTCTTACGGGTTGTGTCCCCTTAGGGGGACTTGGGAGACCACACCGAAGCATTTACCCCGGAGGCCCTGTCCCTAGGGGCGTGCCTCGATACAGCAGTGCAAGGTTCCTTCAGGGGGGACTTTGGGGGCACATCCAGCTGGAAATCTGGGGAAGTGCTGGAAGGAAAGGCAGCGCAACGCAGCACCCCTGCGGCAGTGGGGGCTTCAATGGGAGTGGAGGGGCCCTTTGACCTGGTACTGCAGAAGGAGGAGGGGAACTTTGAGCGCGCAGGGACGCAGTCCTGGGGCCCATGCCGCATTCCGACAGCAGCAATGGTGAAGGGTTAGCAACAAATTGATAAATATACAGACCTAAGAAGTTAACAACAGAAGCATGAAGAGGCAGGCCGAGTGGCGGAAGTCGCTGATGTCTGCGGACCCGGGGGAGAGACCCTGGACGCCTTGGTTGATGCCCTTCAAGCCCCCAAGACTTCCCTTGAGGGTAATATCAAAGAGGTGGGATGGATGTGTCCCTGGTGAGAGAGGATCTAGGGAAGGTGTGCTAGAGAGTAACAGAAGTAGAGCAGAGAGTGAGTAATGTGGAGGATGACCTACAACATCTTAAGAACCAATTGGCTGGCATGGTGGGGATGACCAGGACATTGGAGTCTAGAGCGGAGGACACAGAAGGCCGATCTAGACAGTGCAACATCTGCCTGTTGGGGGTCCCGGAGAGAGAAGAAAGGCCTAGTGTGGAGCTCTTTGTGGAACATCTCATTGTGGAGACTCTAGGTGTGAAGGGATTATCTAAATTCTTCACGGTTGAACGGGCACTCAGGGTGGCGGGTAGGGCCCCACCTCCTGAGGGGGCTGTCAAGAGGCCTATGGGGTGTGTGCGGGACAAACATTAAAATAAAGAGTAATAGTGGACAAGATTCTGAACTTCAGAGACAGAGATGCTATCCTACAGGAGGCCCGCAGGATTAGCTACTACGAGGTGGGTAACGGGAAGCTGCGCATCTTCCCGGACTTCACATTGGAGGTGCAATGACTGCGGAGTACCTATGAAGCAGTGAGACTGTGCCTGCAAGAACTGTACATTAAATTAAATGCACAATGTTCTTTCCGGCTTGAAGGTCATAGCGAACGGGAAGTCATGATTTTTTGCAGGAGGTGTGGACCTGGTTGGATTCTGTGCCACAGGGTTTGGACAGACGGGAAGGGAGGAAGGACAGGGCAATGCAGTCGGGGGACTGAGGTTTGGCTGGGGGAGCACTAAAGGTGTGGTTGATGGGTGGTGGCTAGCGTTGCACGTAAGGCGCTAATTCGAGTTCCTGAAATGGGGAAGTGAGAGATGATGACAATGATGGGTGGGGCGGGGGCAGATAGGGGGAAACCCCTGGACCAACCGTTGTTCATCCACGGGAGGGAGGAAAAGTGTGGAAGGAATGGCTAGGGGGTCAAGAGTTGTGGGTAGGGGAAAACAGGATCTGGATTGGGGAGGATCTGAGGGCAGAGGGTAGGGGGTTCAAGTTGGGGGAATTGGGGAGTCGAGTGGAGGAGTGGCGGCAGAGAGATGGGACGTAGGAGTGGATTGGAAATAGTTGGGAGAAGAGATGGGGAGGGAGGAGGGAGTTGGGGGGGAGTTCGGGAGACAGTTGGGAAAGTTAACTTCAATGTATTGCTATTCTCCCGCAGATTCCTCATCTTGATAGAAATCCATCATCCAGCGCTGCTGCTCGGAAACTTTTTCATCAGGGTGGTGTAGTGGGCCTCGACTCGGCCGTCAATCCATCTTGTCCGGCTGTCGATCGCCGGCTCCGGAAGTGACGTCATGCATCATATATATAGCATGTCACTACCCCCATGACTCAGTTCCTTTTTTTGCGTGCTTGCACGCTGCATCGGGAACATGACTCGAGTTTACTTGATGTTTCTGTGTACCAAATTGTACGTTTTCCCTAGAAAACCTTAACACTATGTCTCACAGGATTTCGGGCTTCAAGCAATAACGCGATTGCAAGACCAACATTTTTGTGACCGAACCCCACAGTGTCTGGGTGTTAGTTACGACACGGAGGCATGCACCTCGTGTGTAAAGATGCAGCCAATGTCCCTACATGACAGGGCTGGGAAACTGGCTTTGGGCTGACCGTCTGCCAAATCTCCCGCGCAGTCTCTCGTCCGGTCTTCAGAGGCCGAGACTGAGGAGCTCACCCCGACAAGGGGAAGGAACAACATTGCATGAAGACCAAGAAACTGTCCCATTCCAGGAGCCATTCTTCCTTGTCTTCCTCACGGAAGAAATAGCGGCACCACCGCCATCGATACAAGTCCAGCTTGTCATCGAAACGAGGCAAGCCCTCGGCGGGCCCGACCACTCGGGAAGAATGGGAACGTTTTCAAACTTCTATGCTTGAAATGTTTAAATGGCAAGCTACTGTAGGTGCGGCTCCATCCCCTGACCAGCAAGCTTTGGTGGCAAAAGCGGTGCTCCCGACCCCAATCCGGCCGTGCCGTCAACATTGTCTATGTCAAAAACACCTTTGGGCATTATGCCTAGTAGGCATAAATCGCCGGAAGGCTGCAAGGCCGAGGCCCACAGCGTCCATCGGTCATCTGAGCGTGCCGAAGGAGCCATCAGCATTGAAAGCCGCTCCAAGGTCTTCACCAAGCTCATAGGGGTAGTCGCGGCTCACCTCATGAGATCCGTGGTCCACGTATTCCCATACCTGGACAATAGGCTCATCTGGGGAAAGTCAGCAGAGCAAGTTATGTCTCATCTGGAAGACACCTATCTACTACTGCATAGGCTGGGCTTCTCCCTCAACTTGAAGAAGAACCATTTGACACCAGTTCAGCAGCTCCAGTTCATCGGAGCAGTCCCAGATACTCAGGTAGGGAAGGCTTTTCCTCCCCAAGAGAGTCAGTAATATAGCCCAGATGGTGCATTTGTTTCAGAACCACGCCACCCTACCAGCCGATTCTTTCCTCCGCCTTTTGGGTGTCATGGGCTCCTCTATTTTTCTAGTGCCAGAGGCCAGGCTGCACAAGATATCCCTTCAGTGGCTACTGAGGGACCAGTGGTCTCAGTATCTGGGAGCATGCACGGATCACCTCAGTGTCCAGCCAGGTAGTCCGCAAACTCAGCTGGTGCAACACGCGCAGCAATCTCATGGCAGGGGAACCCTTCTGGCCTCCTTGGCCTCAGGCCTGAGTCATCACGGATGCTTCTCTGGGGGCACCCACTGTGAGGATTTGCAGGCGAGCGGTCTCTTGTCCCCACCAGAAGCCAGGCGGCACATCAACAGGCTGAAGTTGTGGGCCATGAGGTTAGCCCTGAGGGCCTTTGCCTATCTAATCCTAAATCTACAGCTGGGAGCAAGGTAGGACCATGATATAATAATAATAACACAGTCTTTGTAGTAACTTTTCAAAATAAAAGGGCCTATACTAATAAACCTATTGCCAATCCCTACCTCTAAATGCAAATAGTGTGGGAAATAATGTTACGAAAAGGACAGAAGTGTTCACAAAATGATATGTCAGGATGTTCAGGCCATTGGCCTCCCTTCCCCCTTCCCCACGTTCTCAACACGGGACAAGATGGTACACTCGAGCTTAGCACAGTCTCTGGCTTATCTAGCACAAGGATACAGTTCAATCATTAACATCAGGGCCTTCTGTGCCAAAGTCTCGTTTACTTTCAAAGTCTCTTCCTTCAGAGGGCCTGATGCGGAAAACAAATGATAAGTTCTTTTCCTTTTTTAGATTATCACAAGTACTCAAGTTCTTAGGCGATTCACTATTCACCTTGGATCCTCTCAGCCGGGCTCAGATCCTTTCACCACAATGTTCGTACATTATTTATGCATATAATTTTTCGTAGGGTATTCTTTCTCAGTTGACTCACGGTTCACCCCGGATCCCCCTCAGTCGGGCTCAGATCTTGGCTCCTCTTTGGTTTTGCTCAGATCTCAGATCCACCTCGGTTGGGCTCAGATTCCTTTTAACACAATGTTCATAACTTTACACAAACTTGCTTTGGCCAAAGGTTTTTAGTTGTACTCTCTCCGCAGGGCTCGGACTAACTTTCTATACAATTTCATCAACTATCGAAGACTTTCGAATGTGCACAGGTTTTGCTTGACCCATTGCAGGACCACTTCAATTTCACAACCCTTTATCACTCTTCACATTTGCCACCTTTCAGCTGGATACCTAACAGGCTTTCGAATGAGCACCCACGTGGTGCTGGACCACTCTGTTTACGGTATTGTATCTTGGTTTCAAAGTTCAATCACTCATCCGCTGATTAATTGTGTTTGCGTCGCTTGCCACATATGCTTCTGTTAGGGAGAATGCTCTTCTAAGGCTAATTTCCCTTACCCATAGAGTCCCCCAGCAGCTTTGCTGGATTTGAAGGGTTTATTTATTTCTCCTGCTAAGAGTGAGACCCTTTTTTCCCACTCTTAGACAGATTGCTAGTGTATGTTTTAGGCTATCTTGTGTGCTTATGGTCTATGTTTTTTTTCTCACCCTCATAAGAATCATCTTTTTAACATGTGTGATAGACAGCACCCTCCGTGCCGTGCCACAGGGGTGTCGTAGCGACCCCCAAACATAGACTCCATACCCTGGGACTGACTACCATCCCCATTGACTTTACTAGTCAATAATTGAGCCTAAACCAGTACAACCCATCTTAATATTGAAGTAATAGGAAGGTTTAATAGTTTTTCCCTAGTGTTCATTTTTGAGGAGGTACGGCAAAGTCCCTATCTCAAAAGTTTCTGGCTGGTGGCAGTGGTTACTACCGTAAATATTCGACTGCAAATATTTTTCCTATGAGATTTTCCCATTGTTCGAGGCTACCACTTTTACTGACAGCCTCTAATAAACCACCAGTTTATTTTAATATTAAGTTTACTCCGGTGGGTTTTTATTGCCAGAACTTTAATAATATGTCTTTCTCGTGTCTTTCTCTGAAATCCTAACCCATGTCGGGGATCCTTTGTTCGTCCTTTTGGCGGGCTTCTGCACAGAAGCCCTCCTCTTGGCGCCACTGAGTCTGGGGTAGACAGGATGTGTGGGAGGGGGAATAGGCACCCTGGACAGGGTTGCCTACGCAACCCAAGTCACACTCTGCCCTGATAGGCTCGGGGGTTCTCCCGCCAGGGGAGCCACCCCACTGTGTGAGTGACAGCTAGGCTGTATGATGGGGGTCTTGCTGCATAAAATCAGGGTCCTGAGGTCTGGAGGACAAGACATCGCCACTGGAACTAAGAAACAGAAGAGGAGAGAAGCTGAAGACATCTGCAATGACTGAACCACCGGTGAAGCCCTGCTGCAGATCCTCACCACATTTCTCCAACGACTTGAGAAGATCCTCCTCTGCAAGAGTCTTCTTCTCTTGAGCTGGTGGAGCCAACCAGTTCAACAATCGCCTTCCAGGATCTGCCTTGGTGGAATCACCAGTGCCCTGCACTCGTAGACCGGATATCCAGGCACCCGTCCACCACGACCGCGATTTAAAGGAACGTACCTTTTATTCGTTTTGGCAGCACCACGGCTGGCTTCATCCCTGGGCAGTGCAGTAACTCAAACCTTCATCCACAACGAGAGCCTCTCTTCCTCTGCTGGATCTCCCGAACTGCAGGAACTGCCAGGAACTACTGCCACCACTGGAGCCTCTTCCACTTTTAAGGTACATTGTTCCGCCAGGTCTCCCGTTTCATTGGGTATCGCTAAAGGTGTTTTAAATCCTTTACTTACCTACGGGGTTGGCCGCCCCCAAAGACTTGACTGCAGCTACTAGAACAGTTTGATCCTGGGCACGTTACCTTGTACATTGACTCTGGCACAGGCCTATTGACTCTTGCTAAAGCTGTTACAACTGCCTTCTCTAGATTGCTTCTCACCTAGAAATGTGGTGGTGCACCTAACTCTTATAACCACCTTTTTTCCTTCCCCTTTTTAATATTGTGAAGTGCCATTTTGTTCGATTTTCACCTCAGTATTGCATATGCTAAAGTACTGCCTTGCCTAACTCGTTCACAATCTACTTGGGAAGTGTTGCAGGTGTGTTAAACAGTCTAAACCTGTATAACTTGTCCTTTCCCTCCCTTCTGAGAAATTGTTAGAGTGCCATTTCTGCTTTGTTTACAGTGTGCCGTTTTGCTCAGTTTACACTCTTGCTCAAACTTGTCTACAATTTAAATAGGGAGTTGTGTATACTTATCTTGACTGTTTTAACTTGCTTTAATAATAGTGATTTGTGTGTGAACATCAGAGTGTGTAAAATAAATATATATATTGTTTTTGATGCAAAGCTTGGTCAGTGTTTCCTTGTCCCATAGTACTGTGGCCATATTGTGTAAACCCTGAATACTGCTCATCTCCCTCTTGAGATAAGTCTGACTGCTTAGCCACAGCTACCAACTAAATCTTTGTGGTACAGTCTGATACCAAAGGGGATTTTCTTGAATATACCTGTAGTCTTAATCTTCTGTTGTGCTCCCTAAGGGAACTGCACAGGATTCCCCCTAACAGCTTCATACACAGTTCTCTTCAATTTTCATTATACAATGTTGCCACTTACAACCTTGGCTTCAACACAGACCGGTCTGATATCAGTCTCCCCAACTTACTGGCTGTGCTGACTTCACTGGCGCTGCTTTGTTGTAGGAGCCAAGGACAGTACCACGGTGGCACACGATTCTCTCCGCCTTCACTATCGACGCAGGAGAGCCCCGGGTACCTACGACACACAGTGCAGCATTCTTCAGCCTCGATTCCTGGTTTTATGTTTCCTATTCTCGAAGGTTCCTGAAAGTAATGGTCTTTCGTTGAAAAGGTCAAGTTCACTTCCCTCCTTGCAATCCTCTTCAGTTTTGCCGTCTTTCGCCTGGTATTAAACTGCCATCTTGGAACTGCTGCTTCCTTCTATGCTTTGCCTTGCTCAGAGTGTGCTTTCGTGCTCCGCCTTTTATCTGTGTGGGGAAATATGATGGAAGTCAAGTGTGATTAATGGTTAGGGATTGCCTGACCCTGCCTGACCATTGTTTTGTGACATGTCAGGTATACGGCTCAGGTGTTAGTCTATTTTCTCTTACAGTGAGCTGTCTGTGAGAAAGTGTTTGTGTTGGTAAAGGGGGTGGGGGTGTTGAGGACCTAAGTATCCTACATGGTAGTATGGGATAAATGTGTTACAGGTAAAGGGATACAGCGTCTCGCCTGCCATCCGGTGTCCCACTTCCACTCCCTGAGGACGTCTGGCCAAGGTAATCCTCCCACCCTGGTCCACCCCCAGGAGCTGGATCCAAAAGCAATGGCTGTGTCCTGCCCACCTGGATAACAGATCCCCGGGGACTAGCGGGTGAGACACCTTCAGGTTTCTCACATACCCTTCCCCTATGCTAGGTGGATATAATTGGTCTTGGTCCAGGCTCTTCAATTTTAAGACATGGGAAAGAACAAGAACGCAATATATCCAAGAACTCTCGCATATTTCACAGGTTTCTTTTCATCTGTGCCCGCAGAGGTGGGGTGTTTTTATTTGTCTCTTAAAAGTATTCAACAAACTGATCTCGAGGGGTTGACCCTGGATTTATGGGTTCCTTATGTCTCGTGGGGGATTCATGGTGTCCTGTCACTTTCCAGTCCCATATTGGAGAGTTTTGGGCATAGTAGTAAGAGTGCCGGTAAGTTTGGGGTGAAAATCCCCTATGGGACATTGGGGATTCCTGCAAAAGAGCGGAGAATGTAGGGAAGTCTCGTCCCAAAATGACCTCTTTGGGGAGCCCAGGAATGATGGCTGATGATATTAGACATGACTCGTCCCTGATGGTAATGTACATGAGTATATTGGGGGATATTTCGTTATCCCTGTATACACAGGGAACTCTAACTAAGCTAGCGTTCTCGAGGTCCATTGCTGTGACTAAATCGGCCCTTATGTCAATTTGCTTGCTACCTTAGTTAATTGACGCTTTAACTTGTTTCCTATGTACACCGACCTTTTCATGTGTGAATTCAGCAGAGGACTGGCACAAACATATGCTGAATGTTTCCAGATCTTCTTTGGGTTCTTCCATTCTTCCCTTTTTAGACAAGCTATTTCCATAGATTCTTCTTTTACATTTTTCGGATAGTGTCTGGCCAAATGACCAGTTTATCTACATGAAAAGCAGATAGGAGGGGGTGGTCTGCTTCCTTTAGGTTCTTCCTTTTTACTTTCCTCTCTATTTCTAGGGTCAGGTCTTTAAGCTTCCATTCTTTCCTTCGGTACACATTCCTTAATCTCATATGATCCTCCTCCCTCATTAATTGGTTGGGGTTGGGGTTGGGGTCGGTGAGTAGGTTTGTGATCTTTCCGTACTTCACCTCGGTGTACCGAGTGGAAGTGTTTGGCTGCATCAGAGTGGTTTTGGGAGGTCTCAATGGCCATGGCTAGGGTAGGTCAATTTAGTTGTAGCACTGCTTTTTGCAAAAAAGGGGTAAAGAATTGGTGAATTGTTCTAAAAATATTTCTACCTGTTAGGCAGAATCCTGTACAGTGCCCTTAGGGACCACTACACACAATTAAGACTACAGGTGGCAATACAAGTTTTACCTTTGGTACACGCCTGTACTACTATGTCAGAGTGGTAGCAGTGGCGGAGCAGCCAGGCTTATCTCAAGAGTATATGAGCAGTAGCAGAGATTACACAAAGGGACCACAATTACTGTGACTCAAGCAAACACTGACTCAAGGTTTCAGGTAGAAAAATATAAGTACATTTATTTTTAAACCATTTGTTATAAACACAACACTTCTATTAAACTTAAACGCAAACCACACGTCAAATATACTACAACTAACCAATTCACTTTGTACAGTATGTCTCAAGGTAAGTACCCTGTGTTTGAATGAACCGGTGTTAAGAACAAAACATGTTACCGCGAATATGATTGCGATCACTTTTTGACAAGTTGGGTCTACTAAATAAACGCGTATCCGTGACATGAAATGCTACCGGGGCACAAACACACTTAGCACCTGAGATACCCAGAGGGAGTTGGAGGCAAAAATCACAGGCAATATTTTGGTTAGGCAGACAGAATCGAGAACACTCAGAGACAGGAGTTCAAAAGGCAAAGGGCCGGAGCCAGGGTTAAGTGACACCGGAGACCTGTTGCCGAAGATCACACAGTCAGACAGTTCACGATTCAACGTAGCCAAGAGTACTTCGATATTGTCAATGTTCGGAAGCAAAAGTTATAAGAAGGAGGGAAGACAAGGGCAAGCCTTAAAGATGAAGAAAAGGGGTTCACCCAGTTTCCTCAAGCAGAACACAGTACCTTATTCCAATGGTGCAGCTAATGCCCTGGCAGTTGTTCCTGTTGGTTTCCCACAGACCCACGGTTCCTGGAGCTTCGTTGTGAAGGAGGACGTCTGAAGGGGGTCTGCACCATACAGGGATGTGGCCGGAAGCAGTGACAAGGAATAAAAGGTGCGCCCCTTAAAAACAGGAGCGGCTCTTCAGATGGCTATCGGACCACTACAGCAGTGCGCAGCGATTTCGACCAAGGAAGAGGATCCTCTGGCTGTAGCAGATGAGCTGGTTATCCCCACCAGGCTCAAGGGAATAAGACTCCGGACTGGATCTTCTCTTAGTCGTTGAAGGATAGATAGCTCAGGACTGCAGCAGGGCTTCACCGGGACGGGATAGTTGCAGCAGTCGTCGTTCTCTCCGCTTCTCTTCAGTTCCTTGTAGTTCCAATGGCGACTCTGACTTCTAGCCCAAGAGACCTGCCTTTTATGCGCAAAACCCCCATTCACACAGCCTGGCTGTCAATCACCCAGCAGGGGGGTTGTCCAGCCTGGACAACCACCTCAGCCAATCATGGCAAAGTGCGACTTGGTTTTCCTAGGATACCCTGTGCAGGGGGTGACTACACCCCTCCCCCACATTCAGCCCACCTAGACACCAAGGCGCCTGGTGGAGGGCTTCTGAGCAGAAGCCCGCCAAAAGACGATGAACAAAGAAGGCGAACCTAGTTTGCCACGCAAAGTAAAACACAAGAAGGACTTTAACAAAAAGAAATGGCGAATAAACCCAACCGGAGCCAAGAGAAAGACAATTTGGTCAAGCAGGTTTATGTTCGAGGCTAATATAATAGCCAAGAACAATACCACGTTTATCTAATATAATCGCGGTAGAAAAGTTAGGGTAGATACCACTTCCACCAGCCAAGTCTAAATTTTAAAAGAGAAAAACAATGCTCTAGGAGGTACAGATAAAAAGGGATACGAATTAACCCTTTACAGTACTCCCTGGAAGATGGGGTGTACTGGATTTGTGGTAGATTGACTAGGTTAAGTTAATGGTAACTTTACCCTTTTTTGGGGGACTGTAGTCAGCCTCAGAAATGGAGTTGAGGGAAGTCTCATAGACAACCCTGTGTCACTGCACTGAAGGTGCTGTGTGACACACAAAAGATGGGGGCTACTGAAGTGGTGTACTGCAGAGTCCACAATCACAAAAACAGAGAAATATACTTGCCAAAACACAGGTAAGAGTGGGGAAAAGCTCACACTCTTACCAAGTGAAAAGAAATAAACTCCAGAAGTCCAGCAAAGCTGCTGGGGGACTCACTAGTTGAGGGAAATTAGCCATAAATGAGAATTCTCCCTAACACTCGACCCCCCAGACTAAGGGACAGGAGGATTTAATCCACTCCTGGATGGACCTCATACCTCTATTACAAACATCCTAGAGAGACCATCAGCATTTTGGTGGTGACTTCCTGCTGTGTGCTCAATGGAAAAATCAAATCCTTGCAGGCAGATTGACCATCTGAGTAACTTTGGGTTTTCCCCTTTCATTTGCATCAGCCATCTCAAGGGTTGGTGATCAGTCTGAATAATGAAGGTAGATCCATACAAGTATGGTCTAAACCTCTTCAGTGACCACACAATAGCAAAGCATTCTCTATCTGTTGTTGCCCACCTTGTCTCAGGATCCTTTAACTTCCTGCTGATGGAACAAATGGGGTGTTCCCTACCTTTCTCATCCAGTTGACTAAGGCCTGCACCTATACCTACATTAGACACATCAATCTGTACAATGAAGGGTTGGTGATAGTCAGGAGCTCTTAGGACTGGAGCTTGACAAAGGGCTTTCTTTAGACCTTCAAAGGCTTGATTGCACTCCTCATTCCACCTGACCTTTTGTTAGGCAGAAACCTGTGCAGTTCCCTCTGGGACCACTGCAAAAGATTTAGGACTACAGGTATTTGGCAGTAAACCCACTTGGTAGCAGTCTGTACCACACAGATTCACTTGGTATCTGTGGCTGAGCAGTCAGACTTCCCTCAAGAAGAGTTAGGCAGTATACAGAGTATTCCCAATAGGTCAAGAGCACACAATAGAACAAGTAAACGCTGACTAGGGCTTGGTGTAAAAGAGATATAATTATTTATTTAAAACCACATCTAGAAAAAACACAGGCACTAATAGTAATCAATTCAAAAACACGGTCACTAAAAGATATACACTCCCTTAAAAGAATATTAGACAAGTCTTAAGTAAAGCCAAACTTATTTTCAGACAGCGGTGAGCGCTTAACGTAGATGGCACTCTAATAGTTCGTTTTTAAAAGGGAGAGAAAAGCAGAGAACAAATTGAAGAGATCCCAACACTTTTACCAGAACATAACAAGAGAGGAAGGCAAAGTAAAACCGTGAATTCAGAGTCAGTAGGCTGGATCCGCTTTAAGAGGATCGAAACGAAATGTGTCCAAGGTCACACGGTTGCAGTGCACAAAAAGTCTTGTAATGGTTCAAAAAGGAGTTGGACCACAGAAAGGGACCAGTTAGAGGGTCAAGGCGGCCAGCCCAGTCCAGAAGGTTAAGGAGTTATTATTACCTTGTTGCAATCTTTAGAAAGGGAGGCCTGGCAGACACAGTACCTTAAAGTGTAGAGAATGCTCCAGCGGGGGCAGTTGTTCCTGGCAGCGGGTGCAAGTCGGTGCTTCGTCCGGGGGAAGAGAGGATCTTGTCGTGGAGGAAGACAGGAGCCTGTTGCACTGCCAGAGAAGAAACCAGCCGCAGAGTTTCTCAGGTACAAGGAGCGGTCCGTTGATTTGCGGTTCAGTGGGGAGTGGCTATCTGGCCGCCGGGGTGCTTAGCACGGGCAGTTCGACCACCAACCGGGCTGGGGTGCGAAGAAAGAAAGGTAAACTGGTTGTGCCCACCAGTCAGGGTAAGAAGCCTCTCCAGCGGGGAGATCTTCTCTGTCGTCGGGAAGTGGTGAGTCGGTTCTGCAGGGCTTCACCGGCGGTGTCGTCGTGGTAGGTCGGATCAGCTTCTCCCTCATCGGATTCTCAGGTCCTGTGGCGACTTCTCAAGTTCCAGACCCCAAAGCCCGGCTTTTATGCAGAAAACCCCCATTCACTCAGCCTAGCTGTCACTCAAACATGCTAAGTGGTGAGCCGACCGGCTCACCTCTTGGGCCAATCACACAAGAGTGCGACTTGAGTTACCAAGGTAACTCAGTCCAGGGTGCCTAAACCCCCTCCCACATCCCCTGTGGTACCCAGACAGAGTGGCACCACTTTTGGAGGCTTCTGTGGAGAAGCCTGCCAAAATGTGGAACAAAGGGCTCGACTTGGGTTGGAGCCACAGAAGAGAACACAAACGCCATTTTAGAATCGAGTCTTGGCAAAAAATACCAACCGGAGAATTAATATTAATTAAATAAACCGGCGCTATGTTCGAGGCTATGAGAATTAAATAATTAAAGTTGGTAGCCTCGAACAATGGGAAAATCCCATAGGGAAATATTCGCGGTCGAATATAAAAAGTAGTATCGACTGCCACCAGCCAAAACTCAATCAGGTGGCACGGAGACATGCCCCCTCGACTAACAGACCCCGGGGCAATCGAATTGCCCCGACCAGTACGTCCACAATATGATGGTTTGTACTGGTTTCTGTTAATAATTTGGGACTAGTAAAGTCAATGGTGACTTTACATGCCCTGGGAGACAGTAGTCAGTCCCAGGGTATGGAGTCTATGGTGGGGTGTCACTATGACATCCCTGTGTTACGGCACGGAGGGTGCTGTGTAACACACATAGTAAAAACACATGGGACCCTATGGAGTAAAGGACCCCATAGCCCATAAAACACATTAACAGTCAAAGGAACACCATAAATCATGTCCAAGAGTGGGAGAAAAAGAGTCTCACTCTTGGCAGGAGAAAAAAACAAACTCCAGAAATCCAGCAAAGCTGCTTGGGGACTCACTAGGTTAGGAAATTCAGCCTAAAGAGAGAATTCTCCCTAACACCTTTTTAGGAAATTTAGGAGAGGAGATGACATTCAAGGGAGAAGCTATGGTCCCATAGTTCTCTATGAAGTTCCTATAGTACCCAGTGAGACCTAGGAAGGCTCTCACTTGGGTTTGAGTAGTAGGGGGGTGGCCCAGTTTTGAACAGCCTGTACTTTGCTACGCAATGGCCTTATTTCACCTCCTCCTACCTCGTGTCCAAGGTAGACCACTGAACTCTGACCAATATGACATTTGCTTGCATTTATGGTCAGATGGGCCTGTTCAAGAGCCTGCAATACATAACCTAGGTGTTCAACATGTTCTTTCCATGTAGAGCTGAACACTGCAATGTCATCCAAGTATACCCTGCAGAGGTCCTCCATTCCATTCAGAACTTGATTGACAATCCTCTGAAATATAGCAGGTGCATTCTTTAGTCCAAAAGGCATTACCTTGAATTTGTAGAGGCCAGCTGGGGTGGCGAATGCAGTTTTCTCCTTGGCATGGTCTGTCAGGGCTATTTGCCAATAGCCTGACGTTAGGTCAAATGTGCTGAGGTACTTGGCTGCGCCAAGTTTGTCCACCAGCTCATCTGTCCTAGGCAAAGGATGGGCCTCAGTCGTTGTGACTGCATTTAGAGCTCTATAGTCCACACAGAATCTCAACTCTTTGGATCCTGCCTTTGGTACAAGCACAACTGGGCTAGACCATGGGCTAGTAAAGGGCTCTATAACTCAGAGTTCAAGTATCTTGTTGACCTCATTCCTTATGTGGGATCTGACATTGTATGACATTCTGTACCCCCTGCTTTTGACAGGCAAACAGTCACCAGTGTTTATGTCATGCTGGCCCCAAGGGGTCAAGCCTGGTGAAAGTGAGAACAGGGAGGCAAACTGATTTAACAGCAACTTGCACTCATCCTGCTGGTCAGATGTGAGACTGGAAGAGAGATTGACTCCTTCCACTTGCTCATCTAAAGGTAAGCCTCTGAGGAGGTCAGGCAGAGGTTCACTCTCCTCCTCCTCCTGAGCTGAAGCCAGAAGCAGAGCTCCTATGTCAGGTCTAGAGACATAAACCTTTAAATGGTTGGTGTGAAAGACTCTGGGAGCCTCCTTAGGATTGCCTAAATCCACCAGATAGTTCCCCTCTCCAAGTTTACCCACAACCTTGAAGGGTCCTATCCATTTGTCCTGCAAGGCCCTCTGCCTTGTTGGGACTATAACAAGAAAAAGCTGGTCTTGAGTAAACTCAACCATGTTAGCCTCCTGGTCATGCCAATGTTTTACCAGAGCTTGACCAGCCCTCAAGTTATTACTTGCCTCTGCCATCATGTGTGACATTCTCCTCCAGAGACCTATCACATAGTCAGTCACTCTGACTGGCTTGGGGGAAGGATACCTCTCCAACCCCTCCTTAATCAGGACCAATAGACCTCTGACTGGATGGCCATAGAGAAGTTCGAAGGGACTGAATCCTACTCCCTCCTGAGGGACCTCTCTATATGCAAAGAGAAGGCATGGCAGTAGAAGTTCCCACTTTCTTCTAAGGGGTTCTTCTAAAGCACCTATCATGCTCGTCATTGTTCTGTTAAACCTCTCTACCAACCCAATGGTTTGAGGGTGGTAGGCAGTTGAGAACTTGTAGGTGACTCCACAGGTTTTCCACATGGTTTGCATGTAGTGGGACATAACATTTGATCCCCTGTCAGATATCACCTCCTTAGGAAAACCTACCCTGGTAAAAATACCAGGTAGGGCCTTGGCCACAGCTGAAGCCGTAACAGTCCTCATAGGTATGGCTTCAAGAAATCTAGTGGCATGTGTCATGATCTCTGCTTCCAAAAGATCAGGACTTGCCCGACTCCCTTGGAAGCAGACCCATAACCCCGGTTCCGAGTGCCAGCCAGTCCCAATTGGGACCTTTTGGACCCTGTCCTGGCGCCAGTGGCACCAGGCTCATAAAGATGCCCAGTCCCAGCGCTGGAAGCGCCGGGCTCATAATGCTTGGGTGGACTTACCTGCAGCAGACCATGCTGCTTACTTACCTGCCAGTTGAGCCCCTGATCCTCTTCTGTTTGGGACTACTTTTCCTGTTGGGTGGGGCAGGAGCCACTCCCTAGGTTCAGAACACTGGAACTCTTCTGGAAAGCAGGAACTCTTTTCTTACCTAGGCGAGGCTGTGGAAGGAGACACCTAAGCACTACAGGAGGCTATTTAAACCACACCCGATGGATGAATCTTGCTTTGCATTATTCTGCATTCTCTGCAGCAGAACGCTCATCGTGTCTTCTGCTTCTGATCCTGGGCCTAAGGGAACAAAGGCTTACCATCCTGGAATCCAGTCTTCAGCAGCACCCGTAAGGACAAAGAAAGAACAGGTTAGCACTACGGTCTTCAGTGCCAGCGCATCTCTTACCTGGTCCATCGGCTGTCACCAACGCCTCGCGCTGCATTCCGGCATCTGAAAGACAAAGGCTTACCTACTCTTCGCATGCTCCGGAGGTCTTCGCACTGCATTCCGGCATCTGAAAGACAAAAGCTTACCAGCTCTTCGCACGCTCCGGAGGCCTTCGGTGCTGCATCCCACATCTGAAAGACAAAAGAAGGTGCGTTTAAAGACATTGGGCAACTTTATTACTCACGTGCCATTACTCCTTCCCACGCCGAATCCAGTGGGTATTCCAGCACCCTTCAGCTTCTCTAAAGCTCCGAACTTGTACCTGCAAGATAAAAGGGACAGTTAGTGCGCATCGTGAAGCAGGCTACAAGCGCTTACTTACGTGCTTCCAGGCGCTTCTATTTCTCACGCGGGTTCGATCCTCAACTCTCATCAGCCCGCCATCCGCCATCGCCGGAACCCTGCAAAACAAGAGATATCATTACAAAAGACTTTTAAGACATTTGAAGTGCCCAGAACTTACCGTTCGTGCAGTTAACGACGGACAGCAGTCCTCTGAGGTCAAGAGGCCTGCACCCTTATCCAGTGAAGAAACTGGTTACGGCACCCTGCCCCGAGGCAGATGGAGAGCTCGGCGTTCACTTACCTAAGGTGAGGGCGTTAACCTTTGGGGTTCTACAGGAGAAGAGAAAGGGAAGAGGAGAGAGGCACCCAATAACCCCAGTTCATTAATCCCATATTTTTTATCTGCAGACATCTTACTCTTCTAGTCAGACATACAGTGCACAGAGGTCCAGCCCAAAGAGCCAACCGTGTGTTACACATCACCTTTGAAGATACGGCATTCACCCAGTCAAGACCGGCGCCTCTGCGGGAATCAGGTGAGCGTTACAGCATGGTCCACTACAACCAGGATTAACCTGTGGCCTGAAGATGTGGGAGGGTCAAGAGGACCAACGATGTCAATCCTCACCCTCTCAAAAGGAACTCCCACCACTGGGAGAGGCACTAAGGGTGACACATTCTTGGATCCACTCTTGCCAGAGGTTTGGCAAGTGTGGCAGCTTCTGCAGAATTTGTCTACTTCTGTACCCATCTTAGGCCAGTAGAAGTGCAGAGATAGCCTTTCTTTGGTCTTCTTAAAAGGTAAGTGACCTCCCAAAGGTACCTCATGGGCTAACTGCAGAAACTGGAGTCGGTTCACTAGAGGTACTGCAAGACTTTTGTAGTCTCCAGGAGTTGACTCAGTTGGTTCACTGAAGAAGAGGCCATCCTCCCAGTGTAACCTGTACTTCCCAGGTTCAGTCCCATTGAGCTGAGAAGTGGCTTGTTGGCGAAGACCTTCCAAGGTAGGACACTCTCTTTGTCCCTTACTAAAATCTTCCCTGTTGGGTCCACCTTCTGCCAGTAAAGACTGCAGCTCAGGATGGTCAACAGGGTCAAGATCTCCTACAAAGGTAAGATCCTCTTCTAGATCTGATTCCTCAGTATCTGGTTTGACCATACAGGGTTGAACCTCACACTCAGCCTCAGCTGGTGTGGGAGTCACAGGTGTGACTTTGGACAGTCTCGGAGATGTCCTTCTGGGCACAGGAGTGCTTGCTGGTTTCTTGCTGGCAGACCTAGGTCTCCCCTTTGTCTTTTCTTGTCCTGCAATGGCAGTAAGTAAGTCCTGTGGACTTGGGGTGATAGCTTCCTCTATCATGTCCCCAGGAGAGCCTCTCGAGGTTCTCTCCCTTGCAGACCTTGTGAGCTCCTGCTTCCTTCTGCTGGGGGGCCTGGGGGTACTAGACACAACTCCAAGAGCTTTAAGGTCATTACCCAGCAGGACCCTCCCAGGTACGTTAGTTTGCACACTTACAGGTATCCTGACAGTCATGTCATTACACTGGATGAGAGCTGGTAAATGGGAAACCATTTGCACAGGCCCTCCAGCTAACTTGGTTAGGTGTTTGGGTGCCTTAGCAACATCCTCCACCTTGAAAAAACATTCATCAACCACAGTTATGCTGGCTCCAGTGTCTCTGATGGCAGGGGTTTCCTGACCATTCACAAAAACACTATCTTTGTAATACTCTTTAGTATTATCTGGGATTGAGTTATATACATCTAAGTGCTGTTGTTCCCAAAGACCCAAGGACACTAAAGAAACACTAGCTGAGACGCTCATGGGCTCATCAGCTAGTAGCTGAAAGTTTCCACTGGCTATAGGTACTTTCTCCACCTGGGAGAAAGCTAAGGAGGCAGTGTTGATCCCTGAAGGTTTACCCTTACACTTGGGATCTCCTTTCACATGGCCAGGTAACCCACAAACAAAGCACTTCCCAAATGCTCTCTGGAATGGGGGTTTGCTCTGACCTCCATCTGGTGTGGAACCAGATGGTACACTAGCCTGATACGGTTTATCTTGTGGCTTACCCTGGTTATGTTTGGGGCCCTCTTTTGGATTGGAATTATTGGAATTCTCTTTGTTGTCTTTCTTTGGCTGCTTCCCCTCATCCTTCTTCTGAGTAGCCCCAGAATCCTTGTGAGTAGCCCTGTTGGCAACCCATAAATCAGCAGCCTTAGCTAGTTTCTTAGGATCTATCTCCTTTGAATCAGCCAAGTGCTGTCTAAGCTCAGGAGAGCAGACATCAAAAATAGACTCCAACATTACAAGATTCCTCAAACCTTCATAAGTGTTCACTTTGTAACCCTTAACCCAACCATCTAGGTTTTTCAAACATTCACACACCCAGGTAGCCCAAAGGGCACCATCATGTTTTTTGAGGGTTCTAAACCTCTTAAGATACTGGGAAGGGGTCTTCTCAAATCTAGCTATTAATGCTAGTTTCACACACTCATAATCCTGTTTATCCTCCTCCCCCAACTCCATTACAGCATCACTTGCAACAGGGGGGAGCCTAGAGAAAAGCCAAGGAATCAACTGATTCCCTGAGATACCTTAAATCACATGATTGTACTCAAACATTGCTAACCAATCCAAAATATCAAGTTTAGTCTCATACATGCCAATCATTTCATTTGGCATACGGGGTCTCTTACGGCTGGAAGACCTAGAAGACTCTGGGAGAGAAGCATTTTCTAGAGACAGTTTCTTCATTTCTAGTTCATGGTTCAGCTCCATTTCTCTGAGCCTTAACTCTTGATGTGTTAGCAAGCTGCTCTCCAATGTGCCTATATGGTGTCAAATGCTCACAAAATCAATGCCCCCATTGTATGTTTTATGCTAGCAATCTGCACCTTATGAGCTGCAAGTCTTAATGTATCTGAGCCAACTAGAGTAGTGTGCCTCCCCTTTTGGTAACTTTATGCCGACCTCCTCACTAAAGATGGCCACCGCCTTTGCTACATCAAAACCTGGGACCAGAGCATCCAGACTCCAGGACCATGATTGGCCCTTGTCCGGACCAATAAATAGGCTTGCCTCACACCAAATGGCGAAGACGGGAAGCAAAGGCAGGACAGAAAGGCTGATACCCCTCTCCCCAGCTCCCTGCTGCTTGCCGTGTGTACCGGTGGAAACCAATGCCCGCAGGTAAAACACGCACCAAGTCTAACCATTCTCAGATCCCAGGTACCAGGACAATTAGATAACAGGTGCTTAATCGACTGACATTCTTTCTCATCACATTTGTCACATATGTCATCGGTACCCCACTCTTTGTCCCTTAACCAGCGGAAGCATGGAACATTTGCAAAATCTAGGGGCCTCATTACGACCCTGCTGGTCTGGAAAGAACGGTGGTGGTAAAACTGCCACCACCGTTCTTTCCGGACCGGCTGATTCAGAGTCCTGCAGGCGGTAGGTGTCACTCCCGCAGGTCTGACCTGACGAGTTTAACCACACCCGCCTGTAGGCGGAAATGGAAACACCGGCTCCGTCATAGACGGAAACAGTGTTTCCATTGTCCCCATCACCAGGAATGGGGACTTACACAATTCCGCCTCCGGAATTCCCGGGTTACCGTGGTCGTAATGCCCCTCTAATTCTGGGAATCACGGAGGCGGAATGGTAATACAAGTCCGGCGGTAACCTGCCGGTTTTTCCGGCTCGGTTACCGCCCGACTCGTAATGAGGCCCTAGAACTAATTCTCTTCATTTGAGACCCCAACTTCATGGCTTTTAGATCGATGGCTGAGAGAAAATGGCTTTTCTTTGTAAAAAAATGTAATTGTGGCCCTCAGGTATGTCAACTCAGACAACTCAGATACAATTTCTACTGGGAGTTGGTCTAATACCCAATTGTAGGTCTTGACTCCCTTCTTTGGATGTTTAAATATCAGTACCTTGGACTTTTTTGGGTTAATAGTTAGATTGTTGTTATGAGCATAATCTTCTAATGCGGACAGTAACCATTGCAGCCCAACCTCGGAATGATCTAGGATCACAACGTCATCAGCATATGCCATCCAATTAATTTTGGTTTTTCCAATTTGTGGTGTTATTAAACCTATTTCGTACAGCCGTCGGTACAAGTCTGCCATAAAAAGAATTAAAAGAAAAGGCGCTATCAAGCAGCCCTGACGCACTCCTCTATTGATCTTAATGGGACCCGACAATAACCCTGATCTAGTTAATCTAACACACATCGTTTTATTCAGGTGAAGTTCCATTAGGATGGAAAGTAGGTTAGGTGGGACCCCCCAGGCGTCCAATTTCTTCCACAGAAGATTCCTGTTAATAGTGTCGAACGCCTGGGACAGGTCGATCCAAGCCCCAAAAAGAGGAGCGCCACCCTTCTGAAAGGAGTCCACACTCAAACAGCTCAGGACTAAGCCATTCAATGATATAGATAAGCCCTTCCTAAAGCCTGTTTGTTGCTTAGGGATTATTCCTTTAGATTTAGCCCAGGTCTCCATCTCCCCAGTATTAAGCTGACAAAGATTTTACTGTCAGCATCCAGGAGTGAGATTGGACGATAGTTTGATGCCAATAGTCCCCCTTTTTATAAATTGGAATGACCACGGACTGTTTCCATGACTCCGGTAGATTCTTAGACAAGATTATATTGTCGAATAACTATTTTAGAACCCTCGACCACATTGGTGGGTTCATTTTTAGAATCGTATTACTAAGGCCATTTGGCCCCACCGCCCTAGAGGAGGATGATTTCTTTATTATAATTTCAATATCGGTATAGGTAAATGCTAGAGACCATTTGTCAATCACTTCTATTTCTGGGAGTGATTGTGGCGGTGTCATGATTAGATTCAACAATAGTCCAGAAATTTCTGGAGTTCCTCAGGCTTAGTTTGCGGAGCATTTTTTCCCCCATCTTGTTGTAATATAATATGCCTATTAGACCGAATCCAGTTTCTGTACTTATTATTGACAACTTTCAATGCATCCTTATAGATCTTTTCATCAAGATTTAATTTTCTTAAGGAGGCCCTTTGTTGCCTTATACCTTTCTTTTTCTCTAAAATTTGAACATTAAAGGTATGTTTATGTATGATATGGGGCTTCTGAACCTGAGAAATGGGAGGATTTAAGCTTAACAAAAGAGAGGGAAAGCTCAATGGGTCACAATAACCCAGCAGTTGTAACTCGGATGATTGCTCAACCATATCACAAATTTCTTTAGTCAATGTTCTCCCCCCTTTTTCAAACTTCCTAATTTAATTACAAGCCTGATTAACGAAGAGTTTGTGTGTATAAAGAGAGACAGTATAATCACATTCAGTGGCCAAAGTTACTTCTAGCATGGGATGATCATCAATGTTACCACCGCCGATCTGGAATTTTATACAGCTCTCAAAGATTTTTCTTGAAGCAAAGACATGATCAATGGTTGAAGAGGAGGCAGCCCTTTGCCATGTCGGGGCACTCGGGATGTCTGCCCATACATTTCCATTAAACATCCATAAATCCCAGTCCCTCATGAAATTAGTCCACACTGATGCGTTACTGGTTTTAGGTCGGGTATTTCCAAACCCACTTTTTTTTGTGGCAATACATTGCGAGTTCAAGTCTCCCGCTAGTATTATTTCATCTAACGGATATTGGGAATATCACTGAACCAGACAATCAGATAGATTTCATAAAAACTCATTCATGGGGAAGGCCCAGGGGTTCCAGTACAGAGTGACAACAATCTAGCTCTGGCCAGATTTGAGTCCTCTTCTCTCTGCTCTTACTATCAAGATGCCTTGTTTTTCATTAGACAGTATATTTGAGATATGAAAGGCTTCATTATTATCGACTGTGTATGTCATGTTACATTTTAGAACCATTAAGATAGGGCCATTCCCACATAGGCAGGACTTTTCTATTCACACTACCTGTAGCCCTCACATCAATCAAGAGTCTGGAACAACACGGGTCGTGATTGACCGACAATTGCAGTATGGCCGTCCGTTCCACTCATGAGCAATTGCAGCGGTCTCCATGACAACGAAGTGGCAACAGTAGAGGAGGCCGCGCGCGCACTTACAAACCATGGCCAGTCGCTCCGCCCAGCAGCGTATGATTGGGCATTTCGCAGATAGCGGCACCCTGCACATTCGGTTTCCGTGACAACCCATTATAAACAACAGATCAAGCCGCGCTTCAAGGGAGACTTAAAAATCCCCTCGGCAAAACAGTGCAGTGGATCCATTGAACTATCAGTCTGCACCTGAGCCAAAATTGTTAAAATACAGTGTGAATTAACAGCCACGTTTCTTTTCTTTTCTCAAAAAAACTGTTTTCATTATTCGTGTCAATGAAGCAATAATTGATACCTGCACATAACTATGTACACCATTTGTGTCAATGAAGTAATAATTGATACCTGCGCATAACTATGTACACCATGTAATGTTGTGTTACCGTATTGTTTTACAATGTTATTGTAATTTGCCATTATTGTTTGTTTAGATATTACTCATGTCACAATTATATACCCAGATATTTTATATGATCACTTGCTGAAGAGAATAAACACATGTTTTCCAGCATTCAGTACATAGATATGGTGAGTAGTTATTACCTTCAGATTTACTCTTTGGATCTCTAATCTGTGAGACCACACTCTAAACTTTGCGGACAGACTTAAAACTCTGTAATCTGTCCACCTAAATACCTTTTTTGGTTAGAAATATTATTAGTAAGGGTACATTCATTTGTTTATATGTTCATTATTATAGGCAATAAACAAACCCCCCATTGGTCTACCACCTTCCGACCCCAATGCCAATTGATGATATGTAGAAAACCCATCAACTCCCAATATACAGGTAAGCCATGTCTCCTGAAACAAAATGAAATCGAAAGTCTGAAATTTGACTTTTTTTCTCAGCTCCTGAGAGAAAGAGGCATAGCCTTTGGTATTCCACAAGAGTACTCCTATCTGATTGTTTACTAGAGATTCTGCTAGTGGATACCCATTTTAAGAAAAACTTGTGAAATTATCTCAAGAACCATTTCCCACACATTCAGTGTGGGCAAAGTGTCCCCAACTTTATTGCACAATACCTGCTTACAATCCTGGCTCTGACCATTTGATGAATTTGAATATGCTGGAACCGGACAAGATCTGGATATCCTCAGCCCCCTTTGATCCCAGGCATCTGCCTCCCCCATGATTGATTCCAGTCCCAGTCTAGATCTTAACACCACTTCAGCTATATTGGTATTTGTGCTGTAGGGGAAACTTTCAGTATCAGTGGTGGAAAAGTACTTCAGAGCCGGAATTGATTTAATTTCTGACAATATTGTTGAGCGATTAAGAGGTGTCCCATCTTGTCTAGAGGGAGATTTTCTTGATATGAAAACTTTCATGTCTGATGATTGTTTGGGATATTAGATTTTCTTAAGGGTTCCTCTGCAGATATACTTAGTGGTTGAGGGAGCGCCAACAAGTCATTTGCACAGGTCCTCTTTGCTGCTGCGATAGCGGCCTGCTGTAGTGGCTGGTTTCCATCACTCTTTGGGCTAACTAAGCCTTGGCCACCTGCCTGAGTATATTCACCTTTGCTGCGTTCACCCTCTTCAATTCCAACCATGGATGGTTTTTTTGCCCTGAACCTTGAGGTCTGGCCGTTTGGTGGCTTTTAAGAAAATAGGAGCTATTTTTAACCCAGGGATCATAGGCTTGACTTTTTGCTTAGCAAATAGGAAGATTGGGGCAATTTTTCTTGGTGGCTCAGTTGAATCTGTTTGACTTCCAACTGTGGACTTAGCGATTTCAGCAGGAATGCCTTCTTTGACAACCTTTGTTTTGGGGCTCTTCTTCCCTTTCTTCCCTTTTCTGCCTGTACACACATTGGGCCTCATTACACGGACGGTGGTAAGGGTTTACCGGTACTGGTATTTTACCGGTACCAGTAAACCCTTACCACCTTACTACGAGGTCCCTTTGCGGGTTGGAGAATTTAACGCCTGCTTTTTGCAGGTGTTGAAAACCAACCCGCAAAGGGACCAGGGAGCTAATTACGGCACCGCAATTTGCGGTGCCGTAATTAGCACCTTCCCCATTCCCATTATGCCCTATGGGGCAAAAATGGGAATGGGGAAGGGCAATGGGGGAAGGGGGAATTACTGCCCCACCAACCTTGGAATAGGGCGGTAATTCCCCTTTCCACCAAGGCGGTGCCGGTATTTTACCGGCATGGACCAAGGTGCTAATAGCACCTTGGTCCACCACCATCCGTGTAATGAGGCATCTTTCGCCACTCTTTCCTCTGGGCCCTGGGTTTCCTTTAAGTTTCTCAGGAACCGGTTAGCATCTGCCGTCTGATGTTTCCTCTTACGTTTACGTAGATTGTTGGCAACAGGGTTTGGGACTTCACTAGATTCCATTGACTTTATTTTCCTCCTTTTTCGACTTGCCATTGGATTTCTTTTTCTTGGGGACTTCCAGTATCTCACTTTCTGAGGAAACATGTATTCCTGGCTCCGGATCAGGTTCTTTGTGGGGAGTCTCTAATTCAGCAACCTGTGCCGTCCGAAGAAACTCCTCCATCCCCGAAATTGAGAGAGGAGTACCATTTAATGCTTGTTCTAATACGGGGCTTCAGGGGCCCATATCATCTGTTCCCTCTTTATTTTTAGCTGTGAGATCTATAGACTCCACCAAAGACCTTAGCTCGAAATGTAATTCCCGAGCTGCTCAGTCAGCAAGTCGGTTTTTACTGACTGATCTTTTGTGGCTTTACGAGATTCTTCCAAGATCTTTCTCACTGCTTCCTTTACTGCTGATTTAATAGCAGTGATGGAAATCTCATTCATCTCAAATTCCTTTGTGATTTCGAACAATATACCTGTAATTGTTGAACCTCTAGTTTCATGCTTTCAAAGACTTTAACTAGTGAACGTAATGCAAAGTTTAAGGCTGTTATTGTTGGCGGCACAAGGTCCTGGGATGAATTCATTGGATGCAGATTGTGGTTAGATGAGGTACTTGTTGTAGGCATAGCCACCTTCTCGGGAAACACCCCCCCACCCTGGTTCTTTGACTCCTAGAAATGTGTTAACTGTGTTAAGTTCATAGGATAGGCTGGCGGGGTTTAGCATTTCCATCTGCACTGCACTGTACTGCTGGTGCCTATGTGCAGGTCGTAAACAGCCTTGCTCGCCTGTACTGCCCACGCCACCTCCTTAGTCCTTCTTAGTCCATGCCCAACACCCTTCCTCCCAAAAGTATCCCCATTCATGCTGCCCTATACACTGCTATCTGATGTTCATATAACAGTTATTAATCCCAAATTCACATCAGCCCCCTCGTGTACCCAAATTAAACAGCCACCTTCTTTTGCACAGCTCCAGCAACCCTCATCTAAGCCTCCCAAAATGCCCAGCGAGCGCAATCCGAAGTCCACCCATAAAACACCCCATCTCCTAAATAGATACTCAATCCACTAAAACGCCCCCATTGCTCACACACAACACCCCTTACAACAGTACAGATAGGGCCCACTGGTCTGTGCATAGGCATAACCCGTTTTGTGCGCCTCAGCTCCAGGACACTACCAGCCCCACAGCATTTTACCTTACCTGTACTAGAGCCAGCCAGACAAGCTGGACTCTCATCACGCACATACCAGAACTACGACCACACATACTTAACTGCCCCCCTACCACCCACTAACACCACACTGGTACGTACATCCGCTGTTATAGCACACTGTGAACCCCCCCATTCCACAGCAGGAGCTGGGACAACGCATAAGGTTCCTATCCCTGCCGTTCCCACCACCTATCACACGGACACCCTGCCCCACATAGAAGCCACTAACATTAGTCTCAAAGGTGCCCTGATTAATGCTCGTTCTATAGGAGCTCATGCCATTGACATCCACTATCTACTACTTGATCAACAACTAGACTTCCTAGCTATCACAGAATCATGGCCACACCCAGCATCAGGTCCGTCTCTTGCACTAGCCATCCCTCCTGATTAACCAGTCTTCAGGACATACCGCTAGGATACCATAGGGGTAGAGTAGCAGTAATCTCCAAAACCACTATGCAATTTCCACCATGCCGCATAGACCCTATTCCAGGATATGAACTCTCTTGAAGCTCATTACTGACCGTAAAACCACATTCAACTTCCTCCTTATCTACAGACAACCGAATAATACAAACAATCCCGAGCTCAACATCCCTTTGCTCATCACTCCTCCCTTGAAACCACCCACCAAATCCATTATCCTAGGAGATATCAACCTTGAATTTGACGATAAATTAGACCGCAAAGCCATTGCCCTCACCTCTGCTCTCCATAACATGCACTATACACAAATTGTCAACTCTCCTACACACTCTAAGGGTAGAATACTTGACTGGATTCTGACGTCTAATGTAACTATACATTTAGAATCAATCTCTGAAGTTACTTGGTCTGACCACTTCCTAATACGTTGTGACCTCCTCACCACTAAGGCACAAGCTCGACCAACCGCCAGTCGTAGCCCTATTTCCATCAGAAACACCCGAAAACTCACTGCAGAAAACCTCATCCCCATTCTTGCAGATGCGCTGAAGACTCACTCCCCCACAGATATTAACTCTAACAGTATCTCCACTCTTTATCACACATGTCTGAAATCCACTATGGACATAGTAGCCTCACTCACCTCCAAAACACCACACAAACCGAAGTGAGTGAACTTCTGGTTTGAGGAAGAACTCATACTCTTATGCCACAACAAAAGAGCCTTGGAGCACCTTCAAAAAAGAACCCGTCCACCAATACAACAAATGCGCTTGTCGCAGCTAATAAAACCTACAAATCAATAGTGATAGCTCACAAAACATACTCCCTCAACACCTGCATTACTAATGCGCCTTCAAGTACTAAAGAACTATTATCCATACTTAGGAAATTAGAATCACCCATCCCCACAGTAACACTTGCCCACACAGACAAAGCTTGTTGTACTAGCACCCAAAATGCACTGATACACAAAATCTTCAGCCTACAAGAGAAAATAAAGAACAAGAGAAATGTACTAGCTAGCAAAAGTATGCCCTCACTCTTACCTAGCGCTAACGCCAATACCACTGCATCCCAATTCAAATTCAGTAAAGTTTCCCAAGATCAGATCTTGGCCACCATCACTACACCTGAACCCTCCAAGTGCAAAGGTGACAGCTGCCCCGCCCGGTTTGGTCAAACTCTGTGCACCAGCCATAGTGCCCATTATCACCGACTTTATCAATGCTTATTATACCTCCAACTCAGTCCCATCTAGCATCAATTCGGCCTTGGTAGCCCCACTACTCAAGAAACCCTCCCTTGATCCCACCACCCCTACCAACTATCGCCCCAACCCTACCGTTCCATTCCTACTGAAGATAATTTAACCGAGTAGCCTACACTCAAATCCAAGACTACTTGGAAAGCAACCACCTGCTAGGAGCCAGACAATGAGGTTTCCATGTCAAACATAGTACCGAAACAGCACTACTAGATTTAAAAATCCAGATGGACAGCATCCAAGATTCTGGCAACATAGGCATTTTACTCCTACTCGACCTTTCAGCTGCGTTCGACCTGGTAGATCATGACAAGCTGTGCCGTACACTGGCCGAAAACTTCAATTTTCCCCCCAGAAGCCACCCTATGGATGAAATAATTCCTGTCGGAACTCAGAGTCTTTATCGGCAATGAGGCTGCTGACCGCATCACAGTACCTTTAGGTGTCCCTCAAGGCTCTTGCCTCTCACCTACACTTTAAAATGCATACACTAAACTACTATTTGCTGCACTTGAGGTCATGGGCGTCATCTACACTAATTTCATAGATGACACCCAGATATTGATTCCTATCACTGAGGACCACAAACAAAACACTGCCACTATCAATAAGATTCACGCAATCATCCAAATCTGGATGGCCACCAATAGCATATGCCTGAACAATGGGAAAACAGAGATACTCATTGTAGGCTCTCCCGCCCGCCTAAAATCCCTAGATGTTAGCTACTCTGCTATAAATATTGACGGTACTTCCATCCCAGTCTTGAAACATGTAAAAACATTAGGCGTCTACCTAGATGCTAATCTCTCCATGACGAAGCACATCAATGCCCTGTCATCCTCCACTGCCTATACCACAAAACATATCACACTCAGCCGACAATTCCTCACACCCAAGAACTACCTTACCTGGAGGGGGGTTTCTTTACTCCTGCCCGCTATATGGCAGAGTAGAAGCACAGAGCACCCCAGCCAAGATTCTCTATTCAGTAGCAATGGACGAGCAATCAAGGCTTAGCTCTCAGGAGGTGATGCAGGCTGGTTCTTAAGTACACTGTAGTCCCCAAGCCCTCACAAAGGAATGTCCACACACTATGTTAGTGATAACACAGTTCTTTATATAAATAAGGTTCAAGTGATATACACATACAATAACACACTTTGTGCTCAGGCAATACTATAATGATAAATGTACAGTTTCTATGTGGTACCACAATTACTCTTTGATTCCATTAAATGCACCAACTGCTGACAGTTTCAAATGGCATACAAATCGATAGCAAAAATTTTCAACAATAAACTTGGGAGGAAAACAAGTTGGTTAAACAATTGGCACAATACTGGGCCCCTACCACTAGGCACAGTTCTGTGTGAGGATCCCCCACACCTGGACAACCTGTAAATAAGATACATTGATAAACCCAGTACATATATTGTTTAGCAGTCTTGGTTCCTTCTAAAAAGGTTCTACTACCCCAATGTACCTGGTCGTCGACGTATCCTTTTTGAGTGAACTTCCTTTAAGGCAGGAGCCACGGATCGTTGATATCCCTCGCAGAAAAGGGTGAACAATGTTGTTGAGGCAGCATCTTCGGTCCTTACGGTGCTTGTCGAAGATCGGTCGTGGACGTCATGCGAAGGTGAGGTGTGCAGTTCTTCAACGACGATAGTTTGTTCCGCACAGAGTCAATGAAGAACATTGGCCCAGCAAGGGCGTCAGGTCGTCGGCTTTTGGATCTTCGTCGGCATCTATGAGGACTTCGGGTGGTGGGAAACCCACTGGCGGATTCTCCTCGGTTCGTTGGCGACCTAGACTTTCTCCGGTGGGACAAATCGTTCTACGGTGATGAGCAAGGGAGTCCTTGATTCAAGTGTTTTAGGCAATGGAGCATTGCAGCTCCGGTCGATGATGATGGTCGTCGAAGGGTATGGACTTAATGTCCGGGTGCTACGCTTTAGATTCCTTGGCAGTCTCCGTCTCCGGTCTGCAGCCTTTTGATGACTGACTTCCAGGAAGCCTTGATGAAGGTTAGCTGGTGCACAATGTTCCCTCGTAGCTCGGGAAGAGGTCTCCGGGCCAGGTCCTCTCTTGGATCAGTTCTTGGAAACACGGCAGCTTTCGGATTGCGTCAAAGGAAAGCAGCAGGAAAGCCTTCTTCTTCCAGCTGGGCTTCAAGGTAAGCATCAAGTTTCAACTTCAGTTTCTGAATGATTCTAGTCAGTGAGAGGTCCCCTGATATACTGTTATGTCTCTCATTCACACTGCTGAGCCAGGCTCAGGCAGCCAATCATTCAGAAGGGCATTCAGGAGGCAGGCAGCCAATCAGGCTCACAGTGCATTCAGGCCATTATTCTCCATCCAGACACTCACAACAAGGAATGTGGATTGGGACAAGCACCCAGCCAGTCAGCAGACAACCAACACATGGAATGTATATTGGCCACACACTCCATTCACCCAGGTCCCACCCCAAGGGCGTACCCACAACATACAGTCTCAGGGAAGGCTCAAGCCAGTCTGGCCTGGACATCCCCACAATACCATATATGGAACTTCCACCCAACAGCCAGTCAGGAGGAAGGGACAGAGTTAGGGCTTCCCAGGACTTTGGGAAAACAAGGTAACAGGCAACAGAAAGTAAGAGGTCACGAGGGCCATCTTGTCTCCTATTAGGAATCAACTGATTCCAATGGCAGGGCCTGGGTATCCCAAAATGGAGGATACTCAGAACACCTGTCAAATTCAGCATGGAGCTGCCACCAGCCCATACCCTGTTCTGTGGGCCACACACAGGTGCCCAAAAACATACATTAGGGGTACAGGGTTGTACCCCCACCAATGGGTGCCATAAGGGTATCCCAAGGGTCTGTTCAAACCAAAAAGAGGAAGAGCTGTACTGCCAGGAGTCCCACATGGACTCCTGTGCAGAAAATAACACAGAACACACATTATAAAAGGAGTACAGGACATGAACATAGAGGCCCTTTCCCTCCAATGCATTTCCAGCATCACAACTAGCACGAGCCCTCATCCTCTCAAAACTAGATTATTGCAACTACTCCAGAATACAGCCTTATGTGCTGCCTTTGGCTTAAACAGAATGATCACATCAAACATATTAGAAGAGAAGTTCATTGGCTCCCTGACAAAGTGAGAATCCTTTTTAAGACTCTGAACACTGCTCACAAATGTATACATAATGATGCCCCCTCCTATTTGAACAACAGCGTAAACCAAAAGATTTCCACATAGTCCCTAAGATCATGTACCAGCACATACCTGAATGTTCCTCGTTACAAGAGCAGAAGGGCGGGAAGCTCTAGTTTCCCAGTTGCTGCACCAACGCTCTGGAACACTCTATGGCACACATTAGAAATTAGCAATCGCACCAGCGATTCAAGACAATGGGCCTCATTACAAGTTTGGCGGTAGTCTTGCTGGTAAAACCGGCAGGCTGCCGCCAAACTTGTGATTTTCCTGGTACCCGCGAATGGGCAATTACCGGGTCATTACGGGCCTGCCAGACCCGGTAATTGCCCATTCGGGGGCGCCGGAAAAGAATGCTCCCCATTCCCATTTGAGCCCCATAGGGGAATGGGGAGGTTGGATGCACCGGCACCATTCGGAATGGTGCTGGTGCATCCGACATGCTCTGCTCGCGGGTGCCGGTACGCCCGCCAGGTCAGACCTGGTGGGAGGGAAGGCACTCGCAAGCAGAACTCGTAGTTTGCCGGTCCGGTATCAACGGTACCGGCAAGCTTACCAGTACCGTTGTTACTGGACTGGCAAACTTATAATGAGGCCCAATGATCAAAACCTGGCTCTTTGACAAATTCAACTAAGGCCTGTGTAACTCTGTCAATGATTTCAATATGTTGTAATAAAAGTATGTATGTAACCAGAATCCAAAGTCTGCAACAAGTGAAGTTCTTAAGTAACCAACGCCGTTATACCCTTGGGTTTGGGTGTGTAACATATGCAATAAATACCCACAAAAAGGTTTCAGGACACGGGTGTTACGCTCACCTGACTCCCACGGAGGCGCTGACCTGGTTCGCGCTGCTGACCTCTTCTAAGGTGATGCGCAGGGTTCGGAAGACGGACTGGACCGGGCCCCCAAATCTGGCTTGTTTGGCTCGCAGAAGTATCCTTCTGTAGGTGAAAATAGGGGATTAACTGTCTGCGGGGTAATGCAATCGGCCTCCCACTTTCCCCTCTCACCCTCCTCGAAACCCTTTTGTGATTCCTCGTAGTGTCTCACCTTAGGGTCTGGAAGGACGAGCTCTCCATCCTGCTTCTGATGCAGGGGCGCGTTGGTATCCAGTTACTTCACTGGATTTTCGGATTGGTGAGAACCAAACTTGCTTGGCTTCCATGTACGTTTTTTGATAAGAGGTTCCCCTTGTGTCCATGCATTAATGTACTAATGCTAGTGTCTTTTTCCCCATAGGGGCCGGGGTACGGAATGCCGGGGAACAGGCACCGACCCGAGATGAGAGGTGAAATCCTTGTAGAAATCAGGTAAGTCTTTAATGAGTGTTTTTTTGGTAATGTCTTTTCATTCGCTCATTAACGCTGATGTCTCTTTTTCCCCTTAGGGGCTGGGGTCCGGAAATGCCAGGATGCCGCGCGGACCCGAAATGAAAAGGGAATGAATCAACAGATAAGTCTTAACATGGAGATGTAGCTTTCCTTATTCCCTTCTCTCTCTCACCTTTTCTTCTGATCTTTTTCTCCCTAGGCGCTGGGGCGTGACTGCGAATCCGGATGATCGCTGCTGAACATGGAGGCGCCCTGTAAAGGTGAGTGGAATGCGGCGCTGGAGCGATCGACGCAATGAGCTTTTAAATAAAAGTTTTCCTTTTCAGGATTGTCGGCGAGATGTCTCCGGGATGTAGATTTAGCAGGTAAGGAGTTTTCCTTCTTCTGTTCTCTTCTTCTCTTCCTTTGCAGGTGATCCAGGATGCTGGCAGGCGTGGCAGAAGTCAGGATGCAGGAGCAGACACAGTGAGCGTCCAGCTGCTAGATGCAGAACAACGCGAAGCACGTGTGGCTGTTCGGGTGGGGTTTAAATAGTCTTGGAAGAAGTTCCGGGTATGTATCCTTCCTCCAATCAGGTATGTATCCTTCCCCGACCACGCCCGGATGGTAAATTAGTCCCACAGGTAAAGTAGTTCCTTTCAGGCCTCAAGGAGGCCGGGATCCTGCAGCATGGTCTGCATCAGGTAAGTGCAAACAAGCACTCCCATAATGAGCCTGGCGCCTATGGTGCCAGGACTGATGTCTTTTATGAGCCTGGCACCATAGGCGCCAGGACACTGTCCAAAGGGCCCCTATATGGGGTTGCTGGGTCCTTCCTTGGGGACTGGATGTCCGCTTTCGCGGACGCAGGGCTTGAACCGGCTCCCCGGGAGCGGGCATCATGACAGCGGGGGATTTAGGGCACTAGGTCTAATGAAGGTATGGGCTGGTCGTGTTTTTAATATTATTCAATCTCACTGTTGGATGTTATAATGGGAGCGTGGGAGTGTATCTAATAACAACTGTTGACCAGTTGAGATGTCTAACTGAGAGAGCATAATCTCTTTAAGGGTGGATACACGGTCAGAGTCAAGGAGTTGAACAATTCTATTTTCCCAGTCTTATCGTACAACGATTATCAGCATGGATTCTCAATTTTTATTAATTGAATCATTTCCCACTGCTGACACCACATGTAAGGAAGGCATGGTAACAGCAGTAAGACAGACACAAGTGGCCACAGTTCAAGGGTGTTTATTGAACTTCAAAAAGGGATTGGAAAACACCTTTCTAATCATAAATCTACAGATGGAAGCAAACTAGGACATCAAATAATAATAACGCAGTCCTTGTAGTGTCTTGTTTAAATAAAAGGGCCTGTACTAATAAACCTATTGCCAATCCCTAGCTCTAAATACAAATAGTGTGGGAAATAATTTTACAAAAAGAAAAGAATTGTTCACAAAATGATATGTCAGGATGTTCAGGCCATTTGCCTTCCCCACATTTCAGCACGGGACAAGGCGGTAAACTCGAGCTTAGCATAGTCTCCTGCTTCTCTAACAAGAGGATACAGTTCAATCACTAGCATCAGGGCCTTCCGTGCCGAAGTCTCTTTTCCTTTCAAAGTCTCTTCGTTCAGAGGATCTCATGCGAGAAACAAGCAATACGTTATTTTCCTTTTTCAGATTATCACAAATACTGAAATTCTTCGGCAATTCGCTATTCACCTCAGATATCCCTCAGCCAGGCTCAGATCCTTTCACAGCAATGTTCGTTCATTATTTATGCATCTAATTCCTCATGGAGTATTCTTTCTGGGGTGACTCCCGGTTCACCCCGGATGCCCCTCAGTCGGCTTCAGATCTCGGATCCCCCTCGTCGGGCTCAGATCTCAGATCCCCATTGCTCTGGCTCAGATTCCTTTTAACACAATGTTCATCCCCTTTACACAAACTTGCTTTGACCAAACATTTTTAGCTGATCTCCTTCTGCTGGGCTCGGACCAACTTTCTATACGATTTCATCAACTATCAAAGACTTTCGAATGTGCAAAGGGTTTTGCTTGACCCATTGCAGGACCACTTCGATTTCACAATTCTTTCACTCTTCACATTTGCCACCTTTCAGCTGGATACCTAACTGTAACGCTCACCTGGTATCCACTGGGACGTCACTCAGCCTGTTCTGACCTCGAACCCTTCGCTGGAGGCCATTCGACTGGAGACTGGGCCTGAAACACAGGATTGGTAGAGTTTAACTCCCTATTGTCTCTGTGTGCTTGAACCCCTTCTTCCCCGGGGTCCAACCCTTCCCTTTGAACCACAGCTCACCTTGTTTTCTTGGATAGTGTGCTCTCCGTCCTGCATTCAGTGCAGGGGCGCGTTGATTGCCCACGCAACAGAGATTGCAGACATACTACATAATGGAAACTTGGATTTTTTAGCCATCACAGAATCCTGGCTCCACCCCGCAGCCGGCCCAGCAATTATGTTAGCCATCCCAGATGACTACACCCTCCTCAGACTAGACCGTACCACATCGCAAGGTGGAGGTCTTGCCATCATACATAAAACGAATCTCACACTGAAACTCGATCCAGCTCTTAGTACAAACTCTTGTGAAGTCCTCACAGCCAAGCTATCCATAACTAACTCACATTTTGTAACTATCCACCTTATCTACCGCCCACCAGGCCCTATAGGACTGTTCGAAGAAGATCTCAATAATATCCTATCTAATAATCTGAAAAGTACCTCCCAGAAACTCGTACTAGGAGATTTCAACCTAGGACTCCATGACCCCCGAGACTCGAATGCCACACTAATCAATAACTCCCTAGAGGAACTAGGTTTCACCCAAAAGATTACATGCCCTACTCATACTAAAGGCAGAACCCTTGATTGGATTGCTGTGCACAATTGCCCCATCTCGGTACTATCCACACTACCTCAGCTTTGGTCAGACCACTATCTGATCACATTCGCCTTAGAGGCCCCACCTGCGCTACTCATTGATAATGTAGCCCCAGCAGTCCCCACTAGAAATAAAAGAAACATCACGCCAGAAAACCTCATCCCGCTGATCATACCCACCCTCAATTCTATACCAGACAACACTGACCCATTTACCATGGTAGACGTGTACAATAAAGTGATGCTATCATCCCTTGATGCCATAGCTCCCTTAAAGATTAGAAAAAGCAAACAACGTAAACATGTGAACTCCTGGTTCTCCCCACAACTAAAAAAACTCAGACGTGAGAAATGTCGTTATGAGAAAATATGGAGACTTGATCCTTCAGAGACCAATAAGCGCAACCTAAGTAAGCAATCAGCCCTCTACAAAAAAGAAATAATTTCCGCCAAACAAACTTCCTACAACCTCCGAATCACCCAAGCTAAGTCCAATACTAAAGAGCTCTTTACAATTCTGAAGGAGTTAGAATCTCCTATCCAAACCCCAGACTCCTGCACCAAGGATAAAAACTGGTGTACAAACATTCAAAATGCCCTGTCTAATAAAATCACCACCTTGCAAACGAAGATCCACCATAAAAAGGCTACCCTTCTCGCCATTACGAAATCCAATATTAACGATGTGACAGTGACACCTTCCATCCTGACCCCCTCACTTGATACCACCCCCCACTTCAACTTCCGCAAAGTATCCATCAAAGAGGTTGAGAATGTCATCCTCACTCTTAAACCATCGAACTGCCACGGGGACTTATGCCCAGCACAACTTATAAAAGATGCAGCTCGTGAATTATCACCTTTCAACACTAAACTAATAAATGCATCCTTCAACTCAGGCATAATTCCCAATAACCTGAAACAATCATGGGTCCTCCCACTCCTCAAAAAACAAAACTTAGACCCCGCCATACCCACGAACTATCGTCCTATCACCACAGTACCATTCTTGCTTAAAATCATCGACAAATTGGCATATTTACAAATCCAACAATACCTAGAATATAACCACCTTCTAGGAATCCGACAATCTGGTTTCAGACCCCAACACGGAACCGAAACCGCTTTGGTTGACCTTAAGATACAAATTGACGAGTTGAGAGACCAGGGCAAAACCACACTGCTGCTGCTCCTTGACCTCTCAGCAGCTTTCGATTTAGTCGACCACGAGACTGTGCAAACATCTCGAGTCGGCCGCACACTTCTCCCATGAGGCTATAGGCTGGATTCACTCCTTCCTCAGTGATAGAACAATGCGCGTCTTCTCACCATTAGCGGCTGCTGACCCCACGTCCATCGCCTGTGGCGTGCCTCAGGGTTTCTGCATCTCACCTACATTGTACAACATCTTTACAAAGCCCCTTTTCGATGATCTCGACGGTCTGGGTATCACCTACACAAACTATGCAGATGATACTCAGATCCTCATCCCGTTGTCGGGGGATTATGACAAGGATTTGGCCTTTGTAAACAGAGTGTACCTCATCATTCAGGCATGGATGGCCTCACACGGACTATGCCTGAATGATGACAAAACAGAACTCCTCATTCTTGGTACCTCAGCCAATATCAACAAACTCGGCCAAATGTATTCATCATTCGTAATTGATAACAACATCATCACTGTGGCCAAGGAGGTAAAAACTTTGGGTTTTTACCTAGACTCCTCACTATCATTTAACAAACAGGTAAACGCAATGGCCTCCGCCACTGCTTATACTTGTAAACTCATCCGAGCTGCCAAACCACTCCTAACACCTAATAACTGCACTACCTTGGCCAGAGCATTGATCCTATCTAAGCTGGATTACTGTAATGCCCTTTACGTAGGCAGTAACAAACATATCATAAACAAGATCCAAATCCTTCAAAATAATGCTCTAAGAGCAGCTCTAAGTATCCCCAAGAAAGCCCACATCTCAGATACCAGAAGATCTGTTAATTGGCTTTCCACAAAAGACAAAATTTTCCTTAAGTCTGTCTCACTGACACACAAATGCCTTCATGACATGGCCCCGAAATATCTGATAACAAGATTCTCTAGACAGGTTTCATACCGCCCCTCCAGAAGTGCCAACGCCAATCTACTTCTAGTCCCAAGATTCGAACGGTCCCTGACTGGAGGGAACAGCTTCCCTGTTAAAGCTGCTACTCACTGGAACTCACTACCGCCACCTCTAAGGAAAGACATCCCTTACTTTCAGTTCAGGACATACATTATACAATGGATGAAGGACCATGACAAATAATACTCCCTGGTGGCTCCTCATGCCATTATCAGTGCCATCACCAATTGTATTATTGTTCAGTGTACCCCCGCTACCTCCTGCTACTATATAAACTGCACTAGATAAAATGTCTTTGATATCTGTTTACCCATGTTACCACTGTATCCCTATTGTAACTCCACGGGACGTTATTTAATTTGCTGTATGTAACTAAGCTATACAACCCTCTTAATATGTTCGCGCCTTGTTATCCTTGTGGTTATGTGCGCATTATAAATAATAAAAACAAACAAACAAACAAAGCAGGCTCGTTGCTGCCTAGTTACTTCACTGGCAAGAGTCCGACAGGTAATTATGAGTCTTTTGAACAGTTCTCTAACTTCGTTCCTTTCCTTCCTTAGATGATGGCCGGCGTCCGGGGATGGTGCCGTGCTGCTGAGATGAGTAGTGCTGAAGGTGAGTGAAGGCGCGATGCGCAATGCCCCCCTTTCGTATTTGCATTGAACTGAGTTCTTTTTCTGTGCCTTTAGGTGCCACAATGTTTTCAGCGTGGATGCCGGTTATGAAGAACAAATGCCGTGGGTAAGCACGGTATGCTACGCCTCTAGATGTTCCCACACTAACCTGGAGTGTCTTTTCTCTCTTGCAGATAGATGAGAAGTTCTGGAGACAGAGTTCCCCCAGAGCGGCTTGGATTCAGGTAAGCGTTTGAAGCTCGTACAGTATTTAAAAATAAGCGAAGATTTGCAGAATGCTTACTAATGCCTTTTTTCTGTTCTTTTCCCTTTTCCTTAGGAAGCGGCGTGCCGGGATAGGAATGACACCGCCGAAGATGCCCGCAGAACAGAAGGAGCGATGAATGATGGGCAGAAGCGCCGCAAGGTGAGGCTGTTCCTAACAGTGTTCTTGTTCTTGCAGGAGCTGAGCGCAGAAGAAAGATGCAGGCCTACTGGAGAACGATCCGAACACGGTGAGTGTCACGCTTCAGGTGCAGAAAACGCAAAGCATTTTTCTCAGCCTGGGTGTGGCTTAAATAGTCTCTGGGTATCCCAGGTGTCTCTGGGCTGAACCACACCCAAAAGACTAGACCGCACATGCAGTTCTGGGAACCGAAATATGTGAGGACATCCATCTTGTCCCCATCAATGCACTACAAGTCCAATCCCCAATGTTATCCTATGGGAGTGAGTCTGGTGCCACAAGCGCCAAGTCTGACTCCAAGTGGGTCTTTGGAGGGATGGAGAGGCCCTTGAGGGCCATGTAGGTGATTGTTGCCTGGCTTCAGCCTGACATCTTGGAGGGCTGGGGACATGAGGGGCAGGAATCATGACACTAACAGAGGCTTTTGAATAAGCACCCACGTGGTGCCAGACCACTCTGTTTACGGTATTGTATCTTGGCTTCAAAGTTAAATCACTCATCCGCTGATTAATTGTGTTTGCGTCGCTTGCCACATACGCTTCATACACTGTTCTCTTCCGTTTTCATTATACAATTTTGCCGCTTGCAACCTTGGCTTCAACACAGACCGGTCTGGTATCAGTCACCACAACTCACCGGCTGTGCTGACTTCACTGTCGCTGCTTTGTTGTAGGAGCCAAGGACAGTACCACAGCGGTACACAATTCTCCCGCCTTGACTGTTGACACGGGAGAGCCCCGGTTACCCCCGACACACAGTGCAGCATTCTTCAGCCTCGATTCCTGGTCTTACGTTTCCTATTCTTGAATGTTCCTGAAAGTAACAGTCTTTCGTTGAAAAGGTCAAGGGCACTTCGCTCCTTGCAATCCTCTTCGGTTTTGCCCTCTTTTGCCTTGTATTAAACTTCCATCTTGGAACTGCTGCTTCCCAGTGTGCTTTGCCTTGCTCAGAGTGTGCTTTCATGCTCTGCCTTTTACCCGTGTGGGCAAGTGTGATGGAACTCAAATGTGTGTAATGGTTAGGGATTGCCTGACCCTGCCTGACCATTGTATTGGGACATGTCAGATATACGGCTCGGGTGTTAGTCCATTTTCTCTCACAGTGAGCCTCTCTGTGAGAACGTGTTTGTGTTGGGAAAGGAGGGGGGGGTTGAGTTCCTAAGTATCCTACCTAGTAGAATGGGGTAAAGGTGTTACAGGGAAGGGGATACCTGGTCTCGCCATCCAGTGTCCCACTTCTACTCCACAAGAACCCCTCACCAATGTGATCCTCCCGCTCTGGTCGACCCCAGAAACTGGATCAAAAAGCGATGGCCGTGTCCTGGCCACATGGGTGACATACACCAGGGACTAGTGGGTGAGACACCTTGAGGTTTCTCACAGGAGGTTGAAGAGATTTTGAGCGACCTTGATTTTGACTGCCCCAGATTGGGTGAGGAGGACATGGTACTCCGATCTCTTGGATCTCACCATCTGTCCGCCTCACTGGTTGCCTTGGCGTCCAGATTTCCTGACCCAGTCGGAGTGTTGAGTGCTGCACCCGATGCCAGATTCCCACAACCGACATGTGTGGCTCTTGAGAGGATGTGGTATGACGGGGACCTCTCAGAGTAGGTAGTTGAGGTGTTGCTGGCTGCACACAGACCTCCTACAGGATCTCTGTACATGTGCAGGTGGAGAAGATTTGAGGCGCAGTGCAGGGAACGCGGAATTGACCCTATCTCTTGCCCCACCACCACAGTGATGGAGAACCTTCTGTCACTGGCCTCACCACGCCTTCAGGTTAACACAGTCAAATGGTATTTGGCAGCCCTGTCTGTTCAAGAGGTCCCCAGACCAAGGTTCCTTCTTTACTGTTCTGGTCATGGCCCAATTCCTGAAGGGTCTTCTCAATAAGTTTCCGCCACCCCCCTTTGTTGTCCCAGATTGGGATCTTAATCTGGTTTTGACCTGCTTGATAGCGGCTCTATTTGAGCCTATGCACTCATGTTCTTTACGGCTATTGTCCCTTAAGAGAACGTTTTTTGTGGCAATCACGTCTGCCAGGAGAGTTAGCAAGCTGCAAGCTTTGTGCTGCAAACCTCCTTTCGTGTGAAAGTCTCTCTCAAAGTCGAGCCTGCGTTCCTCCCTAAAGTGGTTTCTGAGTTTCACCTCTCTGTCTATTGATTTGCCTGTCTTTTACCCTCCTCCACATCCCTCAAAAGAGGAAGAGCGGTTCCACCACCTTGATCCGAAGAGAGCGTTAAGCTTCTATGTTGCTCGCACATTCGCGTTTCGGAGGCCAGATCAGTTGTTTGCAGCCCATTATTTGTCTCAAAAAGGTCTTGCCATTTAAAAAAAAAAACTGTCACGTTGGATTGTTTTATGCATATCTAAGTGTTAATCGGCAGACAGGGAGCTTCCAGCGGGCATCAGGGCTCCTTCCACCAGAAGGACTTTGGCCTCTAATGCCCTCTAAAGAAGGGTTCCTGTTAGGGACATATGTCAGGCAGCCACATGGTCATCCTTACATCCATTCACCAAGCACTACGCCTTGGATGTTGCACGGGGAGCTGATGCACGGTTTGATAGGGCGGTTCTACAGAATCTACTGTTTTAAATATTTCTGCCCTCCTCCGTCATTCTAACTGCTTGCAGAGTCTATCAAGATCTGCGGGAGAATAGCAATCCATTGAAGGAGAAATTACTCACCATAATGATCTTTTCATGGATTCTTCTCCCACAGATTCCTCATTGACCCTCCCATCTATCCCTGCTCAGAAAGTTCTGTGGCTTGTTGCTTCTTAGATGTCCGCTTCTGTCTCAATCATTTAAAAAAGAAAAATGCAATAATTGTTGTGTGGGAGCACCCTGTTGTGATGTATCCTTGTTAAGTTTTTTACTGGCTGTTACGGTGAGTAATTTCTCTTTGGGGGAGTTGGTTGTGCAGACAGTTTGGACATGTGTGTTCTGTTGGTCATAGTCTGTAGATCACATAAGGTCGGGGCCTGCAGTTGGGGGGTAGTTGGGGTAAACAAATGGGATATTTTGCAGTTCAACTTGTTAGTTTGTATTTTTTTTTTTATTTGATTTGTTTTGGTAGCAAAAATTAATTTACACCTTTACAAATGTTTACATCGTAAGTTCAAATGTACAGATGTTAAAAAGAAATCGATGCTATCTAGATTATAACAAAACAACAATATTGACACAAACAAAACACATGAGAGTCTGAAGGAGAAAGTAAAAATCATCTCCAACTATAGGGGGTAACAGAAAATACTAAATTTAAAATTTAGACAGTCACATGCTCGGACCCATGAGAACCATGTAGGGTCCCTTTAACCAAAAGGAAAACAGACACCAAGCATCTCACAGCTTTCTTTGTTCCTACATGACATGAGAGAGCATTTTACACTTAAAACTTTATAAGAAAACTTCTTAAAAGGACACCACTTCTAAAAGGACAAAAATATTGAGAATAACACCAGCACCTAATGCTAAAGAAACAATTGGATGATTCATAGATGCTACATAAATACTTAGACAGAATCCAGGCGACGCCTCAGAAACCTACCCACTCCGTAAGGCAAGGTTGCGTTGTAGCAGCTGTTCTTCAATGAGCAGAACAAGTCTAACTGTTGCTAGAATAATTGAGGTGGTATTACCCTGCATGCAACTAAGCCAAACTAAATGACATTCAAAGGTGGAGTGCGAATTCAAAAAAGCACCCAAACAACAACGCCTGTGATTGTCAAAGAAGTTACAATACATAAAAAGATGTTCCAGGGTTTCGCTCTCAGCATGCTTAAGACAGAATCTACACACTTCCCACTGTACCTGGGCCTTATAAATGGACCAATTCCTGATCCGATAGCCCGTATGGATTAGGTCTAAGCGGAAACGCATGTAGGTTCTTCTTACCGCTTTGTCAGGGCAGCATAATAAATATGATAGCCTAGGGGAAACAGCCTGCCTAAATGTGGCATAGGTAGAAAAAGAGGAATATCCCCCAATCAAGTCAGAATTGTGGGCCCATGAATTTTAAAAAAAACGCTTTTTGGCCTTAGGCGGAGAATCTATTAGATCTTGCTGCGACATGTTCAATGAGATTAAAGTGGCCTGTATTCGATCGTTAATCTCACACATCGAAATTGGATATTTCTGAGCTAACATTGCCTGAAAATCCTCATAAAGGGAATTTGGAGGCGGTACGAGCATTTTACAAAAGGTATTTACCATACGCCACTGATGTTTGTCTGCTAAAGGGTAAAGGCCCAATTCATGTAGAATGATAGGATTGGGAAGATAACCTGGCAAACCCAGGATAGTTTTCCACAATTTACCTTGGAGCAAATTTAGTAAAGGCCCCAAGTTCAAAAGACAGACATCAATTGCATAGAGCAGAATAGGTTCCACCTTCAGGGTATAGTATTGTAACAAGGGGATAAGCGAAAACCTACAGTATCTTCTGAAAATAATTCTCATTTGGGCCAACAAGGGAGCCAGCTTAGAATACAACACTGTTCGCCATGCACCGACAGACATTCCATTCGACAGGTGATAACCCAAGTAAGTTATTTCTTCTTTTTTCGTAATAGGAAGATCATTGATCACAAAGTTAGACTTAGGTATTTTTTTTTGGGCTGTAAAAACCATTATATGAGATTTTGCTGAGTTGATGGTCATATTGTTTAATGTGCAACACTCATAGAAGATGTTTCATTTATTTTGGAGACCAAATGGGACCCTGTCGAATAGGATTACATCGTCAGCAAATGCCAACCAGTGTAGCCGAAGTTTGCCCAAAACTACCGAAAAGGAATTGGTGCCTAGCCATATCTGCTCGATGTCAGCAAGATAGAGATTAAATAAAACCGCGGCCAAGTTACACCCTTGTTTCACACCTATACGCGTGGGAATGATATCTGACAGAAGCCCCTCAGAGTTAATGCACACCCTGTAAGACGTGTTTTGATGTAATGCTGCAATTATTGCTACCAATGCAGCAGGAATGCCATATGATAGCATCTTCTGCCAGAGACGATTTTGGAAAACGTTGTCGAAAGGAGCTGAGAGGTCTAATGCTGCCATATAGATGGTAGCATTAGTCTTGGAGTGAGCAGCGTGGAGAAGATGGGCAAGAGTCAAGGCATTTAACTGGGTGCCCATTTCTCTCCGAAAGCCGACTTGAGCTTTTGCAAGAATGGGAGAGGCACGTAAACAGGCTTCCAACTCGCACAGAACCAGCTTTGCAAATTTTTTTGCTGATGCATTGATTAAGGCGATAGGTCTAAAATTTGTCAGGTTGCTTAAGACACCCTTTTTGTGACTAGGTATCACTGTAGCCATTAACCATGATTTGGGAATTCTGCCGGATTCATAAACCAGCTGGAAGCGTGGCAGCAAATACCTGGCCCAAAAGTTCGGATTGTCCTTGAACATGCAAGGGGGTAGCCCGTGAGGCCCAGCCGCTTTCGAAAATTTCAATTGGGCAATTGCCCATATGATATCTTTGAGATCCCACAGGCAGACACGTGGGAACGGCAGCTGCATTGTCAGAGATTCCGAGAATAGGTGTATTTCGGGCACTGCATATTTTTGGCGAAAGAATTGCTCCCATTCAATACCTGTGATGGAAGCATCCATTCGCGTGTCCACTTTTCCCGCTGGATTTCTTAAGATAGCCCATACATCGCAAGTTTTTTTTTTGCATAGCATCTCAATCATGTTTTGGTTGGCTAGGGTGAAAGCAGCCTGCTGAAGAGATTTTAATTGCGTTTTAAATCGGGCAACAATGAAGTTCTTTTCTCTGTTGTAGATGGAGAAGTGGAACGGCATCCGTTTTAACTTGTGCAGCTCGCTGTTTTTTTGCTTTTTTAGTAGTGCAACTGCGTCCACATTAACGTGGAAATCCCGCAAGTTGCCTTTTTCTCGCGAGTCTTTCACAAGATTGGCTAGTTGCCCATGAATCATAGAGAGATTTATCTCATTGATTTTTTCCATGTTACCAACAGAGAGAAAATCATCATGGGACACCAACAGGTCCCTATTTACCAGGAACACCAGTCTCCTGCACATCGACGGGTGCCAGTTTACAGAGATAGTGTGCCTATCGCCTTTGACCATACAAACTGGGGCCGAAACTTCATAGGCCATACTCTCAATATGTAGGCGCGAAGTCAACATGTGGTGATTGCTCAAACCCACATCCCGAATAAGGATAGGGTCGAGCAGCCCAGTACACACACTTGAGGCCAACAAATAGTCAATGAAAGATGCAGCTTGGCAACGCCTCCAAGAAGATCTACTTGAATGATTCGCAAGTTGAATAGGATAGATCCCCCTTTCCTTAAAAAAAAAGTGCCAAGTGGTCTCCTCTACAGCAGGCTTGTTGGGCATAAGCGGAAGAGGTGGAAGTGGGCCATGCAAGATTGTCAACGGGCAGGTAAGAGTTCAAGTCACCGCCAATGACAATTTCGTGGTTGGGACACGTGACAGCAGCATGACCCAACATACGATCCAAGTCTTCTAGAAGCAAATTCAACGCCACCACCTTTGGATTCCAATAGATTGACAGGAGAAGAAGAGTTGAAACAGAACAGTGCTCAAACAAGGCCTTAACCAATAGACATGAGTCAGAAGTATCCATAAGGGCTAACACTGCCGTCAAGCCATTATTGATTAAAACAGCAATTCCCCCTGCTGGGCGGCCTAATTGTTGTCGACAGGCAGGGACCGAAAAGCAAGTATAGCCATCCAGGCAAAGTTCGCACATGGCCATTGTTTCCTGCAGAAATAAAATGTCAGGTTTTTGGTCGGGCCCAACCAACCCGTCTATGCCATGCCCCCAGATTGCTTAAACCACAGCAATTCCACGAGGCGACAGAAAGACTGGTCAGTTATGATTCAGAAGTAGGACCTTTTATGGCTGCCGCCACTTTTAACAAGGGCTCCAACCACGCTAGACCACTAAGTGCTTGGGTGAGCGAGGCCAGTTGGACAGCTAGTTGGTTAGCGTGAGCTTCAAAAGGGACCACGGCGGGTTCTGCAGGGCATTCTTTTGGCGGCGCAGGTACCCAATCAAGACAGTCCCAGGCACTCTCCATATCCAAAAACAGACGCGGCACAAGCCCAATTGAATGAAAGTCATCTGAGAACTCCAAGAGCATTTTGGATATGATCTGGGATTGCACTCTGTGGTTGTTATGGGTCGCCAGCTTAACCCAATCCAGGTCCTTGGATGATACATTTCTTAAAGCTGGAATCTGAAAGAAAGAATTCATCAGGAAGGACCTATTAATCCGAGCAGGGCCATTAATCTCAGGGTTACTAGACCACCCAATGATTAATTTCATGTCCTTGGGCGTTTGTACAAAGGACAAAGCCTCGTTAACGGTCTCTGCTGCAGGGGCTGGGCACTGCTGCAGATTCCCAACTACGCCAGGCCGGATCGAATCCGACGGCAACTGGGCAGACTTGGGATGTTGGGCCGAGTCTTCTTGCGCTTCACTATCAGTAGCAACCCCTGCCGAAATTGCAACGTCAACCTCCTGACCTCCGGCTGACAGTTTCGGGGGCAAGTAGGTACATGCTGGGCTTGCAGCAGCAGATGCTGGCAAGACAACAGAATCACTCACCTGAGCACCAGGTGGAGGTTCTGTGGGCCCTAGGGCATTTACGGGGCTTGCAACCGGAGGCACCATGGTGCCAGCTGGCTGTCGAATAAGGACTTTTCTCGATTCGATATTTGGAAAAAAACAGTGCAGCAGCGGTTGCGTTTTTGCCGTTGGTGTCTTAGGAGCAGCACCAGAGGCGATCTGCACATTTCCGCTTTTTAGGGCTGCAATCTGCAGGTGTTTCCTGCTTTCCTCATCGCCCAGGTCTAAACCCAAATCGTCGTGATTGCTCAGATTGTTAGCAATGGTAGGTAAGCTGGGCTCATGGGGCACCTGCACCTTCCTACCTGAGGGTGCATTGGGGGCTACTTTTCTCTGCATGGCCTTTGTCTGATTTAGGCGTTTTTGGGCTAGTAGAAAAGGCTTCCTTGCTTTGCGAGAGATGAAATGCCTTCCCTCGTGTGCCACAGGCCCCTCTTCAACTTCCAGCGTCACAACAGGTACCGCAATGGGGATCGTGACCTGGGCATCAATGAGCGCCGTCAACACCGAAGGACTATCCGGAGGAACAACACTCTCCTCCACAACTTCGGGACTCTCGCTTGGAAAGGCGAGACAGTCCTGGAGAGGCGGGGTCCCAGCCATCTTGTACAGGAGTTTCACCTGCAGTAGCCGATCATGCTGTAATTTGGCTAGTTCAAAAAGGTCAATGGCCTCAGAGTCCCCATAGTCCAATGTGACTCTCTTGTCGCCCTGCACTACTTGTGAATAAGATCTTTGAGGCATGAAGGCAAGATGAATTCCAGAATCAGTTTGGGAACCTTGCGAGCAAGTCGAAATGTGGGCTTGGGGAGGGTCGCAAGGTGGAACTAGCATTTGCCAGCATCTTTTCGAATTGGGCCATATAGAAGGCTTTGGATTGGTTGTCTGCTAAGATGTAGCCTTCCAATTTTGACATCTTGTCTTTCATGGATCCTAGCGAACCCTGCATCTCCCTTATCGAACAGTGGGTTAGCTCATGCCCCTTGTCCAACAAGTTAAGTATGCGGGAGATGACAGGAAAATTGAAAGACTCATGTTACTAGCACCTATTCAGTTAAGACCTCACCTCCAACTCTATTTAGAATGCGTCTACCTACCATAAGTTTACACGCCTCCGTCCTCATCCTCCTGAACCTCGCTACTTATTGTAAGATGGCACCACAATCGTCCACGTTGCCCCCTCCTTCTAGCCTCACCAACCAGACTCCACCCCTTACAGAGCCAGCCAACTTTCAGCTACTACCTAGTCTCCCCGTACTATCGTAGACAGAAACCTAACACTTAGAGCTAGACTAGCCAAAATTTACGAGCCACTGGCCCGATCGCTGCCTACCTTACATAAATCCTCAAAGCAGTCGCCCCAACTCAGCCCCAATATTAAAACTGCTAACTTACATCACAACCTCACCTCCAGCCCCATACTCATACACCCCTGCCAGAGTACACCTGGACCAACTCAAGATAAACGACACACAAGTACTATTGAGAACACAACTACCATTACAAATACAGTCAGCCCTAAAATCAAAGGAGCCTTGATCAATGCTAGATCCTTAGTAGCACATGCTATAGAAATAGTAGACTTGATCCTCAAAGACGACCTAGACTTCCTGGCTATCACCGAGACCTGGTTACACCCTGCAGCAGGCCCCATGATCATGCTAGCAGTCCCAGATAAGTACACCATCCTGAGGCAAGATCGCCCTAATTCCAGAGGAGGGGGTGTCGCTATTATACATGAACTCAGCCTACCCATGAGACTTGCTACACCCAACACTGTCCAATCCTGCGAAAACCTGTCAGTCAAAGTCCCACTCAACAACACCCAAACACTTACCATACACCTAATCTACCGTCCGCCAGGACCCATCAGTACCTTCGATGAAGACCTTAACGCCATCCTAACTAGTAATCTTAAAACCTCATCTCAAGTCCTCACCTTGGGGGACTTCAACCTTGGCTACAACGACCCAGCAGACCCTATATCTAATTCTATTGCCACCACCCTTGCTGAACTAGGCTTCGCGCAAAGAAGCATGGCCCCCACTCACTCAAAAGGTAGAATACTTGATTGGGTGGCCGATTACAACTGTGTAGCAAACATCACCAATATCTCACCGTTAATCTGGTCCGACCATCACCTAGTCTCGTTCTGGCTAACTACCGATAGACCGACACCCACGCCTATCACAACAGCCCCACCTATTCTCACCAGAAACAAGAAAAACATTACGGCAGAAAGACTCATCCCGAACCTTCTCCCCATTCTTGATTCACTTCCGGACAACATAGACCCAGAGATTCTAGTTGAGGAATATAATAAAGCCATGGCCACAGCACTGGACCTCATCGCCCCTCTCAAACTCAGACCCAGCAAACAGAAATCACACCTCAACAAATGGTATACACCATTCCTCAAAAATTTGAGGCAACAAAAGAGAAATTGCGAGACTACATGGAAAAAATGTCCCTCAGCTGCTAACAAACTCAATCTATCTAAAATAACTGCACTCTACAAAAAAGAAATATACATGGCCAAACGAACTTCCTTTGACTCTCGCATATCATCTGCCAAGTCCAATATGAAAGAACTCTTTTCCATTCTCAAAGAAGTTGAAACCCCCATACTACCCCTTGACACCTGCACCAAAGACAAAAACTGGTGCTCAGAAATTCAGAATGCCCTGGCCAATAAGATCAAGACCCTCCAAACTAAAATCTCTAGCAAAAAAGCGACCTTAAAAGACTTGCCCCCCTCCAGAAGACCAGACAAGTGCGTAACCACAGACCCCACCCGTTTCAAATTTTCAAAAGTCAATACTCTCGACGTAGAAAAAATTATCTTGTCCTTGAAACCCTCTAACTGCCAGGGAGACCTCTGCCCAGCACAGCTTATCAAAGACGCTGCTCGCGATCTTTCACCCTTCATTACGAAACTGATCAACGCCTCTTTCACCACTGGCTCCATCCCCACGAATCTAAAACAATCCTGGGCACTTCCATTACTAAAAAAACCTACTCTTGACCCAGCCATACCTACCAATTACTGACCTATAACAACTGTTCCCTTTTTACTAAAAATCCTAGACGAGGTCGCCTACGTTCAAATACAGAGGCACCTGGAAGAACACCACCTCCTAGGATCCAGACAATCAGGATTCCGCCCTCAACATGGGACTGAGACTGCACTCATCGACCTGAAAGCTCAGATTGACACACTTAGGGACAAAGGACAAGTTGCCTTGCTCCTCCTCCTTGACCTTTCTGCTGCTTTCGATCTGGTCGACCACTCTGTCCTATGCTCACATCTCCACACAGCAGCACACTTCTCGCCTGAGGCCATCTCTTGGATCACCTCATTCCTTAACGGTAGAACTATGAGGGTCTTCTCGCCCACAGCTGCAGCAGATCCCATACCCATCACTTGTGGTGTACCACAGGGCTCCTGCGTCTCCCCTACACTGTACAACATATTTACCAAGCCCCTTTTCGATGATCTGGATCATCTTGGTATCACCTACACTAATTATGCAGATGATACTCAGATCCTCCTTCCGCTTTCTGGAGATTATGGAAAGGATTTGGCCTTGCTAAATAGGGTGTACATCATCATCCAGGCATGGATGGCCACTCACGGACTATGCCTGAATGATGAGAAAACAGAGCTTATAATCATGGGCGCAACACACAGTCTAAGGAAACTTAGCCCGGCCTACAACTCTTTCAAGATAGATGGGAACAACATTAAAGTTGGACAGGAGGTTAAAACTTTGGGCTTCTACTTAACCTCTCCTTCAAAAGACAACTGAGTTCACTGGCATCCTCATCTGCATACACGTGCAAACTTATCCGCTCAGCTAAACCATTTCTGTCAGATACCAGCTGTCTTACAATCGCCAGAGCCCTTATACTATCCCGCCATGACTACTGTAATGCCCTTTACCTAGGATCCTCCAAGGCTACCACTAGCAACATACAAACTCTCCAGAATAACGCCCTGAGAGCAGCCCTAGGGATCCCCAGAAGAGAGCATATATCAGGACTCAGTCAACAGAACAATTGGCTCTCCACCAGAGATAAAATTCTCCTAAAAACGGCTTCACTCACCTACAAATCCCTTAACAATGCCGCCCCGATCTACCTGATTAACAGGTTCCATAGACAAGTTTCCGCGAGACCCCTCAGAACGGCTTACAAAGACTGCCTCTCTGTCCCAAATTACAAACTCGCCACCATAGGAGGTAACAGCTTCCCGGTAAAAGCAGCCAAACTCTGGAACTCTTTGCCCCCTAACCTTAGAGCAGACATGCCCTACCTGAATTTCCGCTCTAAGGTCATCTCTTGGCTGAAACTGAAGGACCTCCCAGACATTTAAATGCCAAGGTTATTCCTCATGTGATCCGTACTAGTATGCATGCCACCTCTATTGTGTATATATTGTATATATTGCTTGCTTTCTCTGCTATTCTGTACATTCGCCCTACGCCAACTCGTACTTTTACACCTTGTAACCAAGTTTCGCATATTCTTGTACATGCTGCGCCCTGATACTCCTGGGTATAACTGCGCATTATAAATAATAAACTAAACTAAACTAAACTTGATGGGTAATGGAAGAAGAATGTTCCGGAGTAGAAGCCGATCTAGCTTCCACTTTTGGAGCAGACAAGTCAGCATCCTCATTCCCTAGGGAAAAAGAGTCGATTCTAGTTGGAAGAAACATCCCTGTTGGCAAACCCTCTTCAACCTGAAAGTTGTCGTAGTGAGGAACAGGGATCCCTTGCAAACCTTTTGCCGTCGTCATTGCTGACTCGTATCAGTGCTCGACACATTTTTTATGCTTCTTTCTGTTGGAAGATGGAAATGGACTTGTTCCCGAAAAGGGAACGAGCTCAAGGCTGGAGAAGAGGGGCCAAGAGAGAGGCGCACTCTTTTTGCTAATTCACTGATGACTGTAGATGCCAACATTGAGGTGTCTAAATTGTGGGGGAAACCTCCTTGGGCATGGGTCGGGGAGCAGTTTGGATCCTGTGGAAACACATCTACCTCACCCACCACCCGATCCATGTCATTAGCATCCTGAACAGTGAATGTTGGCTGAGCCAGGGGATTGGGAAGCCCGGGGGAAGGAAGAGAATTATCTAATGGAGGGACTACAACATTTCAAACAGAAACTTCATCCAGAACCACCCTGGCAGTACTCTCCACTTGAGAGTTAGACATTTTTGCGGGGGATTTTTTAGTACTAGTTGGCGAAGGGAGGGAGTTACTAAGGGTTTTATTCCCCGCGTGTTTCTTGTTGGTCTTCGCAGTGGAACCTATTTTGCAACCACTTCTAAGAATTGGGCTCATACTAGATAGCTAGTCGCACCCCAGGTACAAATAGTAGCACCCCACCCCTTTGTTTAAACGCGGTATAAACTGAGGGGTCAATAAAACAACACCTTCCTCAGTAGTAACAGAAGATAATTAAGTTAACACCACTAGCCAATACAACAAATACGAGCAGAAGAAGTGGCATACAACACTAGACAGAGTGTCAGACTTTTCTATGCACCATATATCAGGAGGAATAGTCCCTAATGGGTGCTGTTAGGACAACAAAATCACATGTGACACCAAGCGGCAACCATGCGTGTACAGGATGCACATTACAGTACACTTGTAAGCACACTATACTTCAAAATGACAATGCGGCCACCCCTAACCCACAGGATCAAAGGCTTAAAGCCCACAGTCTCCTGTAGGCAGGGTGGAACCAAGGAGCATAGGGGAAGTATAAAGTAACCCCTCAGTGCTTCCACTCTAGGCAAACACCTTCCCTGGTGACACACGGGTGAACAATTCAGGACTACTAACACGATTTCCTGGCGTACCTCGAGAAGCCCATTAGAGAGGTTCGCCCTCAGCCATACATAAGGTGCGACAAGCACAGCACCTCCGCCTCAAAGCGCCCCGCGACCCGCGAACAGCCAACAGTACTTTGCAAGTACTTTGCGGTGCGCGGCGCGGGTGCGCCAGAGGCTGAATTATAAAGAGGCTCGAAGGGGAGGGGCACTTCACCGGGGGCGGGGCCGCCTCCAACAGGAACTCCTTCAAGAAAAGAAAAAAAGGCTGATTAGGGACCTGTGGCAAGACGCTCACAGTTACCGTGGGACCGCCCACGAGAACACGACTTCCAATAGCGACACACCACCCGTTAGGCCACCCAACCCAGGAAGTGTAAGAGGGCACACAGCCCGTTAGGCACACAACATGGTAAATACACAAGGTTGACGGTTCAAGTTTGTGGGCAAAACAGTCACCTTAGGTCAGGCACTCTGGTGCAGCCAGAAAAGACGTCCTCCGATCAAGGGCGCGTAGTTTATCAAAACGGCCGTGCTCCAAGTGGTGAGTCCAGGCAAAGTCCAAAATCCAGGCAAGGTCCACACTGCAGGGCAAAGCGACGACGCAGCCTGCAGCCAACAGTACTTTGCAAGTACATCGTTAGTTTGTATGTACTAGTTGGAATCAAGGCATACATAATGGAGTGATGGGGGCAGGGATTCGAAGGGGACACCGTAACGAAATTATAGCGAAATTATACGATGGGAAGGGGAGGTTTGAAGATTGGTACCTGGAACTTCAGGCGCTTAGTTAAACAGCTTTTTTTGGGTAGGCAGGGAATTCAAATAGCTATGCTCCAGGAGACACATATGGTTTGGAAGGAACTAGAGTCGCTCAGGAAATGGTGGAGGGGATAGTAGTGGGGACATCGTACTCGTCCTATGCTGGAGGGATCCTGATTTGGGTAGTGCCAGAGGTCCCAGTGCAGGTGGATAAGCTATTATCAGACGCGGTGGGTGGGACAGTGGTGTTGGTGGGTGTGATTGAAGGGAGAGACCTGTGTGTGATTAATTCTTACATACCTAATGAGGATGAGAAGGAATACTTCCTTTCCGTGATGGATCTGGCAGAGGGGTACAGAGACAGTCAGTTTATCTGGGGGGGGTTTCAACTGTCTCTTGGATCCGTATTTAGACAGCACAGGGACATCTACGCACCCTAAACAACAGGCGACGGTATCCTTGAAGGAGGTAGCACAGAATTTTGATTTGGTGGAATTTTGGCGGGTAACGCATGGGATGGAGAGAAGTTACTCTTGCTTCTCACGGGTTCATGGAACTCATTCCCGATTGGACCATCTACTTATGGGAGTGGAGGATTTCCATTCCTTCCTTGAGTTAACTTATTTGGGGAGGTTGGTCTCGGATCACTCACCCCTTAGTGGCGCAGCTGCAGGGGGTGCTGCGGCAATCGCCGGAGAGATTGTGGTGGCTATCCGCTGAATCCCTGGAAGATGTGGGGTTTTCGGGAACGCTGCACGAGGAGATAGTGTGGTACTTTGAGTGTAATGAAGGATCCGAGAATTGTATGGCACCCCTATGGGAGGCCTTTAAGGCAGCAATCAGAGGGGTCTGTATATCAAAGGTAATGGGGGTGAGGTGGATGTTCCAGGAAAGGTTGCGGGAGACGGAGGGAAGGGTGTCAGTGTTTGAGAAAGATTGGGCGGGTGGCAAACAGGTGGAGAAAGAGTTGGCAAACGAGTTGGTGATGCACCGTGAATGGCAACCTTCGCTCTCACTGTTTGACATAAATAGGCGGTTTATGGGATCCATGGGGAGGGAGATAAATCTAGGTGACTACTGGCCTGGTTCAATAGTCGAAAGCAACCCATACCATCATTACCCAGGTTAGACAGGGGTCGGGTGAGGTGATAAGCACTCAGGAAGGGATCAATAAGATGTTCCGGCTCTTCTACTAATCCCTGTACACTAGCGATGGCACTTATTCTGAGAAAGAGGTGGACAAACTATTAGACTTGGTACGGCTGCCGGCCCTTTAGGGGGACATGAGGGAAGAATTGGAGGGACCTGTGGAGGAAGAGGAAATTGCCAGGGCGCTGCGGGTGATGCAGAAAGGTAGAGCCCCTGGGAGCGATGGCTTCCTGGTGGAGTTCTATTTCAAGTATGACCTCCTGATTCCACAGCTTAAGAGAGTGTATGAGGAAGCCTTCCAACCGGGATTCTCCCAGGCTCAATGAGGGAGGCAATCAATAATAACAGTGCTGCTGAAAGGGGGTAAGGATCCCTTAGAGTGTGTGCCTTACCACCCAATCCCATTGTTAAATGTCAACGCCAAGATCCTGGGGAAGGTGTTGGCCATGAGACTGTCCATGGTGGCTTTAGTTTTGGTGCATTCGGAACAATGTCAATTTGTGGGGGGGGCATAGTACCTCAATGAATCTTGGCCGTTTGCACCAAGTTACGGACCAGGTTAGGGGTGGAAGCGGCATTGGCGTACTGTGTGCACCCGAAGTTGCCCTGCCACACTGTGGTATACGATGGGAGAGGGAATCATTTAAATACTATCTTTCATGATATCAAGGAGACATTTGTGCACAATACTGGCATGGCGCTGTCAGGGATTGGGGTCTTGATCCAAATTTGGAAAAAATTGCCAATATCTTTAATGGGACGGTTGCCGCTATGCAAAATGGTTGTTCTCCCGAGGCTGCTCTACTACTTTACTAATATCCTGTATGTCATCAAGAAGATTTTCTTTAAAATGTTGGATGAAAAGGTTGGGGAACTATTATGGGGCAGGGGATGGCGAAGGGTGTCTCTGGCAACCCTGGAGCGACCACGGGCAGAGGGAGGCCTCAATCTGCCAGACTACGAGCTTTACTACAGGTTAGCATAAATGCAGGCAGTGCTGATGTGGACAGCCCCGAGGGGGTAACTGCTGAGGGGGTTGTTGGCGGCTCTCCCCACATGTCGACAGGGTATAGAGTTGTTGTGGGGTATGGGGGGGAGCAGCTACCAATATATTTCAGGTGAGAGGATAGTATGGTGGAAGCTTTTAAGAAGGCTGCAAGTATCCGCCTTATACAGGGCAGACCTTCCATGGGGAGTGGACGCTGTGCTTGGGTAGGTGCTGAGGGTGGTGGGGATCTCGAATATTGAGAACAAGGGATGTGAGACAATGAGGGACTTGTTTGAAGATGAAAAGTTGTTATCATTCAAGGAATGAAGAATTTGCTATGGAGTACCGAGTGGGCACTTCCTGACATGTGGTATGGTGACTAAACGACTGGTGGCCCTATGGCAGGAGATTCACGGAGAACCACAGCAAAGTCCCCTAATGCAGGTGCTCCTTGCATGGGGGGGCAGGGTTTCTTGTATATACCAAGCACTATGCAGTGAGTTCCCCACTAAAGAGTTAAAGGTACAGAGTAAATGGAATGGGGACGTGTGGAATCCAATATCGGAGCAGGAATGGATGAAAATCTGGGGACAGATTCAGAAAGTTTGGCGGAGTGCAAAGTTCCAGCTCATGCAATTTAATATTCTGCATAGTGTATGTGACCCCCACCAAGTTACAGACCATGAATAATGCATTAAGCTTGGACTGTCCCTGATGTGGGAGGGGGCCAACGGGAATGTGACACATGCTCTGGGAATGCCCAGTAGTAACATGTTACTGGCAAGAGGTTATCGCAAAGATTAACCAATTACGCGGTTCCAGTCTGACCTGTTGCCCGACGGAGTGTTTCTGGGGCTTTCACCGGGGGGGGGTCAAACTACAAAACTGCCAAGCTCAATTTTTGTTGATACTAGCAGAAAGATGGGTGGCTATAGCTTTGAAAGGACCCCAGGGTCCATCAGTGTAGTATTGGAAGGAGGATGTGAGCAGGTGGGGCATGGCTGAGCTGGACATTTAAAAAGAAAAGTGAGATCCTGAGGGGGACGATGAGATAATGGTGGAATGGGGTCATCTGTTGGGTGAACTGAGATTTCCAGCGGATCAAAAACCTCCATGAGAAGGAGGTGTGATTGAGCAGTGTTGAAAGATGGGGTAGGGGGAATAGATCTGGGGAAAGGGGTTGGGGCATATCCCGATGTGTCTTGTATCCCTCTGTCTTACTTACACTGTTATGATATATTCCTGTGTTCAATACTGTATTTCCATATGTATGCATAACCCGAATGAAAATATTTTTTAAAAAAAGGACCCACACAAGTCCAAATAAGTACAGCGTCAAGGGGCTGGGGCCCGGAGCAAGTCGGGGAGATCCCAAGATGATATAAAGGGGTCTGGAGCCCACGCAGAAGACAAACAAGTTACAGAACAAGTCAGGGAGATCCTGAGACAAATGAGAAAAAGAGGCGTAAGAAGCTAAAACAAGGGGATAAGGACCCATTGCCAAAAGAAGAGAAATGTTCTGGAATTCTCTAAGATCTACAACCAAGTCTGGCAGGATAGTGTACCAGACTTGGTGCTACATCTGTGAGCTGGAACAGGTGAAGAGACCCCCCCCTGATATTTGGAATTTGGGTGGTTTAACTGTGATGGATATGTTTGCGACCGAAATTACCATACGCGTTCTGACCAAAAATACACATTTTTTACAGTCATTTCTGCCACAAATATATCCGTCACGACACCCACCAACCACCATCCCCCGTCTATCCCTCCCCCCACTTACATTGTTTAATGCACAACATTCGTGCAAGCCGCCCCGAGCCGGTTCTCCAACGTGAACCAGTGACGCAGGGTACTTTGTTTTGTTGCTTTATTCATGTGTACGTGGGGGACACTCCTGCAAACCCTGATGCCATTGTAGCGAATAAGGGTGCGGGGGCCAAACCCACAATCCCTGCTGCCGTTATTCGTTACAGTGCCACTGTATGGTAAATATGTTCAGATTTTTCAGCTGTATGTGATTTTCGTAAGCCAAAATTCGAACATATTTACCATACATGATTTTTTGTACAGTCCATTTGGCCAAACCTGATATTTCGAAACTCTGTTTTGTGATCAGGCAGTCTACAGTCAAGTCTGACAAGATAGTGAACAAGATTTGGCACTCTGTCAGAGAGCTGGAGAAAGAACATGTGAAGAGACTGCCCCTGATACTTGGGAACTTTGTCTTGAGATGAGAAAGTCTACAGTCAAGTCTGGCAGGATATTGAAACAGACTTGGTATCCCATTTGTGAGCTAAAGAAAAGAACAGGGGAGGAGACTCACCCAACCCCTGATACTTGTGACCTGTGTTTTGCGATAAGAAGATCTAAGGAAGTCTACAATCAAGTCTGACAGCATAGTGAACCTCTTGGTGCTACATTTATGAGCTAGAGAAAGAACAGGGGAAGAGACCCCCAGCCCCTATACTTGGGAACTGTATTTTTTAATACATGTGGAAGAGCATCCAAGAATGTTTAACTTAAAGAGCCACTCAGTGTGTTTGTTCATCAAAAACGGAAAATTTGAATCTATATCCAGAACGAATGTAGCCTCCTCCCGGATCAAGAAGACACACAGTTTTTTATGAGTTAGTCTAGAGTGTAAGGGATGGAAATAGGTTTGGACACAGGACAGTGGACATTTATTTTACTGCACATCCTAAAAGAGTCCTTAGTAATTTTGTCGAGGTAGGGAAGCTCCTCCTAGAAATAGGGCAATATAGGTTTTTTCCTTTTCTTTATTGATATGTATAAATAGAAGTCTTTGCAAACAAACATACCATCACTGTGTCAGACTCGTACTTCTGCACCCCCAGTAAGTATAAATATAATTGCTACATTTTCCATCCAGGGAGTCTTTAACCCTCACTTTAGTATGGCTGTGCAAAGCAATGATCATCTTCAACAAACCAGGTGGAATTCCCCAGCTATGCAATTTGTGCCACACCGTGTTTTGATTCACAGTGTCAAATGCAGCACTAAAGTCCACAAAAGCCACGTGAACTACCTGTTTGTAATTCATTCTCACCTGTTCAACTACTGTAACCAATGCCATGATGTTTATAAGCATAGAATGTCCCTTTCTGAAACCGGTTTGATTAAAAGGGACAATGTTTTGTTCCTCTCGAAGGATCCTTCCAAATATTGTGCAGGAGCATCAAGCATTGCTAACAACCAGTAACCCTTGGGTTCAATACAAAGTCCACACTTATAAACCGGAATAATCATGCTACTCTTCCAGCTATTAGAAATTTGGCCCGTAGTACTTATATTCTTGAATAATATGTAATGATGCTGCCCCATATTTCAATGTTATCCTTCAACATTTTATTGCACACTCCACCTGGGCCCGGAACTCTAGAATGACTGTTAGTGCTTATGATCTTACTTATGTCAGCGTTGTTCCCAGTGCACCTCTGTCTAATGATTTTCAAGTCAGGAAGCGTAGTATCCAAAGGCTTTGTGCCTATTGTCACCTTAATACAATGGGGGCTTATTGCCTTTTCGTGTTACTAGGTTATTAAACCCTTTCTTGTTAATCAACCTCAAGAGAAGAGAGAGGTCCACATCCAATATACCCACGCGACCCCTAAGGTCACCTCAGTAGGTCAAAATATTTTCTTCTGAGCTAACAGTTCTCCCCCCTGCCACATTGTACAGCCAATTTGGTGTTATTATCTGTTCATTTCAGGAGGCTTATGTGCTGAATGGCTTCCCCATGGATTAATTCACAGTTTCTCCAGCAAGGTGAGTAAATAATCCAATGCCAGAAGCTGGGTTTCCCCCAACACCCTCATTTGAAACAGGCTGTCCCACCAAAGGCAAATGTATGCCCTGACCTCACTGCCAAATCACCTGTGCAGTTGACGGTGTGACAGTGATGTGCTTTGCACACAACGTACACATCGCTGTTGTTCTGCTTACACACCACTTACTCTTACGTCCCGTCCCCTTTCCTCCATACTGCTTGGGCGTCCCTTCCAAGGGACGGGAGACGGAAACTTTTTCACCAGAAAAATATTCTTCCCCTTTAAATTTAGAGGCGCGCCCTGACTCCGACCTCTGGCATCACACTCCAGTCCCCTTTTCCGCGTCGACGGGAACAGGCCGAATTCATCAGCGCTCCTGGGTTTGGCTTCGGCCATGTAATTCCACGCACGGATACTTCTTCTCTTTGTCTTTTTTGTTTTTTCTATCATTCAGGTATTTGGTCCTCAGGCGTTACGCTCCTCCCCGGCGCATGTCGACTTCTACAGGGTTCAGCAGGTGTCCATCCTGCAACGGGCTCTTCCCAAGTTCAGACCCCCATGCCCTCTGCCTACGTTGCCTTGGCCCAGACCACGGTTGGTAATCATGTTCGGCGTGTGACTCACTGTCCTCGAAGGCGCTGAAGAACAGACTAGCCACGTGGAGGGAGCTCTTCCAGAAGTCGTCTCCAGAAGATCTCAAGAACTTCGTGAAGCATCGTCCCAGGTCCAAGGTAGGGCCAATAGTTTCCAGCGCACCCTGCAAGGGAGACTCCTTCCCAGGGACTCTCATGCACTGGAGGGACCAGCCATGTCCTTCCACCGTCATGTGCACCAAGGCTGCTACAGCTACTGGCCCTCAGGTCGAGGGGTCCTCGGATCCTCCCGGATGCAGTGTCAATGGACCGGAAGGTTCTTGCACCGGGCCTACACCCGAGGGGCTCTGCCCTTTTACCAGCGCAATGGCTGAAGGGCTATGCCCCAACACCGGCAATACGACCGAGGGGCTTCGCCGTAATACCGGCAATACGTCCGAGGAGGCTCCTAAATGTAGCTCTACCGACCCCCGGGTCGAGGTTGTCACACCTACCGGGCCGAGACCCGAGGAGCAGGGTAGGCCCAGTGATCCACATGCGAGAATCTTGGACGAAGCTGGACCCAGCAGCCTGGGCAGCACGTCGCAGGCACGTGGCAGGCAGCTTGACAAAATGGCCGCCGCACCAGACAGGAACACCCGTCCGACACCATTCCACGAATTCAGCAAAGAACGAGTGTCAAGGTGGGACTGATCGCAACCAGGTACGTGGCCTACAGTCTAACCTTCATATGCGCAGGGCACTTTTCCCATGCGTCCATATGGACTGGGTACACAGTGACTCCAGCAGTCCCCCGCTACCCTGTTGGTACCCCCTACCACCTCTTCGGCCAGTGAGAAGGTGCTCTTTGACAAATTCATCGGCCTCATGAGGTCTCCGCAGATGGGGGCTATCATCAAGGACGCAGTCATGGAAGTCCTCCCCGCCATGCTAACGGCACCACAGACGCCTCCATCATGCTCGCTGGCCCCGGTGCAGCCGCCTCCTCCGGCTCCACAGCCAACTCTGCAACCTGCGCCTCCTCCTCAGCCTCCAGCTGCGGTCCCTGTACCCCAGCCTCTGTCGCCATCTACCCCTCCTCCTCCACAAGATCCTCCAGACATGCAGGACATGGACGAGGAGGAGGATCCGGACACGCCATCCTCAGCCAGGGCCTTCCATGAACGTCTTGCTGGTCTGGCGGAGTACCTGGGCCTCCTTCAGCCCGAGGTTGAACAGCCAGCAGAGGGAGTTCTGGCTGAAGTCCTCACAAGACACCCCTCTGCCAACACAGGGATTCCACTGCAAACCGATGTAGTCTCCCTGGCCAAGAAGGGTTGGCTCAAGCCCCACTCAGTCCAGCCGGTCAACCGACACCTGGACTCCAAGTACAGGCAGATGGAGGGGGACACACTCTTGCTCTCGACCCATCCTCAGCCACACTCCTCGGTGATCGTTGCAGCATCACTTTACTCCAAGCCTCAGTCATACTCAGCCTCCTCCTCCGCAGGGCTGTTAGGCAAGGAGGAGAAGATTTTGGAGGCTTACGGCAAGAAGATCTACTCCAATGCCACCTTGCATTTGCGTCAGGCCAACGCAAATGCCATGCTGGCTGCCACCAACCAACGGTTATGGCGGGAAATTGCGGACTTCCTCCTGGAACTCCCCTCCCAATGCCAATCACGCTCTAGGGCGGGGCTAGCGGAGGCCAAGCTCGTTGCGCGTGACCTCATGGAATCCACAGTGGCGCATATCAATACCTCGGGCCGTGCCATCTGCATTACCACGGACATGAGGCGCACAGCCTGGCTCCCGATGACGAAATTCAATCCGGACGTCCAGGAGCGCATTCTAGATCTACCGATCGAGGGGGGGACTTCTTCCACTCCTCAACGGATGAAGAACTGGACAAAAAAAAGAACAGCTCACAAAAGTCTTTATCCATCCAAAGACCACAGTCAAATCTTACACCCAATCTCAGCAGCGCTCGGAGAATGGTTGTACATATGGAGGGTTCCGTGGCTTCCAGGAACGCAGATCTAGGCAGCCGGACCGCTCGGCATCTCAGAACCGGTGCAAACAACAAAAAGGGGGAGGGGTAAGGGCTTTTTACACTCCCCTTCCTCAGCTTCCGAGGCATGACATGCTCCTTCGGGTCCACGTGTCTCCGGTGGGGGGCAGGCTTGCCCTCCATGCACATTTCTGGTGCCAGAATTTCACGGACTACTGGATCCTCTCCTCTACCGCCTACCCATCCCAGCCTCTCCTCCCTCCTCCCCTCCACTCCCACAGGTTGGGACAACAACTCTTTTGGCGGAGATCCGGTCGCTCGTAGAGAGCCAGGCACTGGAGGAAGTCCCGTCCTCCCAGCGGGGCTTTGGCTTCTACTCCAGGATTTTCGCCATTCAGAAGAAGAACCAGGCAGGCCTGAGAGTTGTGCTGGACCTTTCCGCCCTCAACCTCTCCTTATCCCTGCAAAAATTCAAGATGGTTACGCTAGCTTATATAGCAGAGACATTGGACAAGGGAGATTGGATGTGCTCCCTAGACCTGAAGGACGCGTACCTACACGTCCCGATTTGGCAGCCCCATCGTTCTTTCCTACGGTTCAGGATCATGGGCTACCATTTCCAATACAAGGCCCACAGGGTCTTTACCAGACTCATGAACGCTGTAGCAGGCCTCCTCAGAGAGCAGGGTCTCCACATCTACCCATACCTCGACAGCTGGCTCGTCAGGGCTACATCTCTGTAGGCGGTTCACCACTCCTCCCAGACCCTTATGAACCCACTGCATGACCTGGGCTTCTCGCTCAACCTCAAGAAGTCACAGCTGCTCCCTACGCAAACTCTGACATTCCTGGGACTCATTTGGGACATGTGCTCCGAGAAGGTCTTCCTGTTGGAAGACAAGATCTCGGCCATCAAGAGGGCCACCGTCCACTTCCTCAGCAGAGACGTGACCTCGGCTTGGTGGTATCAACATTTGCTGGGACTATTAGTGGCGGTTCTGCTAGCCGACCTGCACATGAGACTAAGGATGATAAGGATTCAGCTGCACTTCGCGGCCTCATGGAGTCAGGAGCGGGGCTATCAAACCGAAAGGATCCACGTTCCTCCATCTCTCCACCCGGACCTAGCTTGGTGGTCCAGGGACTGCAACCTACGGATGGGCAAGCCGTTCCAGCCACCTTCTCTGCAGGCCACCATCACCACAGACTCCTCGCTCAATGGCTGGGGAGCCACCCTGGACAATATCTCAGTCCACGGCACCTGGACTCGACAGGAGCAAGAATACCACATCAACTGGCTGGAGCTGGGACGCTAGCACTCAGAGCGTTCCTACCACTTCTCAAGGGCAAGGTGGTCCTCATCCAGACAGAAAGCATGTACTACGTCAACAAGCAGGGAGGCACCAGATTCCCTCCACTGTGCAGACTGGCGATCAGCATGTGGGAATGGGCCTTGGAAAACTGATTTTTCCTCTCGGCAGTCCACCTCCCGGGGGAATCCATCCTGGAGGTGGACAGGCTTAGCAGGTTGGGAGTGGACAAATACGAGTGGCAGCTAAATAACCTTGTTATTCAGGAGTTTTCGACAAGTGGGGTCCGCCCAAGTGGATCTCTTTGCCACCTGGCACAACAAGAAGTGCCCCCAGTTCACATCCTGGCAGGGTCAGGGCCCTGGATCTCTGGGTGACGCATTTCACCTCCAGTGGACGGGCATTAAGGCCTACGCCTTTCACCCTGATCCACAGGGTAATTTGCAAGATCAAGGACTCGCACTGACCCTGCATCATTCTGATTGCTCAATGGTGGCTGGCCAGTCCATGGTTTTCGGAGCTCCTCAGCGTCTCGGAGGTGCCTCCGATACACCTCCCGACAGGCCCAGCACATCTTCTGGCACAGCAGGGGGCCAGATCATCCACCCCGCGCCAGGGAAACTAGCCCTCACAGGGTGGTACCTGAGCAGGTAACGCTTCGGCACCTTAGCCTCTCGCAGGCCAATCTGGAAATCATAAAGGGTGCAAGGAGCAAAGCCACCAGGGCCACCAGGGCCCAGTACAAGAGCAAATGGACCAGGTTCTGCCACTGGGCAGATGCCAAAAGAATTGACCCCTTAGCCTGCAATTTGGATGACGTGCTCTCCTTTTCGATGCACCTCGCTCATTCGGGCATACAGTACAGGTCGACACCTGCCGTACTTAACTCGCAGCCATTGGGCCTTACAGGAACTCGGAGGAGGGCATCTTTTCCGCCTCCAACCCTATCGTCAAGAAGCACCTGACTGTTTTCGCTAGGCTCTACCGGCCCGTTTAGAGACCGCACCCTGACGCACAAGCCATTTGAGCCAATGGCGTCCGTGGACATTAGGCTGGTCACCATCAAGACGGCCTTACTAGTCGGTCTTACCACGTCTCGCAGAGTCAGAGAGATTCAGGTGCTGGTTAGCCTCTGAACCATATACCACCTTTCACAGGGACAAGGTAGTCATGCGGGTGCGCTCGGCATTTCTGCCCAAGGTTCCATCTGCATTTTACTTGAAGGAATAGTCCTTCCAAAGTTCTTTCCCGATCCCAAGGACGAAGCACAGAGAGTGCTGCACTGCCTGGATGTCAGGCATGCCCTAAAATTCTACTTGGACAGGGCCCAGGGCTTCCGCAGTTCGGACACTCTGTTCGTCACTTTTGGTGGCTCGAGGCCAGGCTATAAGGCCTCTAAGGCTTCCATATCCCGATGGATGGTCTCTGCCATCAAATAAGCGTATGAGGGCCAGCACAAGCCGCTCCCGGCCAACATGCATGCCCATGCAGTCAGGGCCAAGTCAACGGCCATCGCATTCAGCGTCATGTCCCTTGGCAAGTCATAAGCAGGGCGGCCACTTGGGCCTTCCCCTCGGCTTTCTGCAGGCATTACTGTTTGGATGCCGGCTCCAGGTCTGATGCAGCTTTTGGAAAGGCGGTTCTCAGGAACCTATTTGCTTAAGGAGGGTCTCCTCTCCACCCTGGGGCTACATTCAGTTGTAATCACCCATGCAGAATGGAGGAAAGGGGACGGGACGTAAGAGTAATTATAAGTTATTCACCGTAGTGACTAACGTACTCTTAGTCCATAGTCCCCTTTCCTCCATACGTCCCACCAACCTCCCCCCTAATAATACTGGTGTCATTAGGGAATGTTAAATCTATTGTCGCTGCGTCAATGGGGACTGAGGTGTGGCGCCCGGAGGGCGAAGTCAGGGCAGCGCATGCTTCCTGTGCCGTGTCCCGCACGGCTCTAAATTTAAAGAGGAAGAAGATTTTTCTGGTGAAAAAGGTTCCATCTCCCGTCCCTTGGAAGGGATGCCCATGCAGTATGGAGGAAAGGGGACTATGGATTAAGAGTATGTTAGTCCCTACGAATTTGTGTTTTTATATTCACAAGAGGCAATAAGCAATCAAGCGGTTCAAAGGGCTCTCCACACCCTGCAGTTGTCGCTGTTAATCCAGCACAATGCCTCTCATAATCCTGAATGATAGAGGAACACGCTGCTTAAGCGCAAATTAGTGTTTTTATGTGCACTGGGGGGATAGAGCAATCAAGCAGTTCAGTGGGCTCTCCATCCACCCCCCCAGTAACCGCTGATAATCCACCTCAATGCTTCTCACAACCCTGAATGAAAAAGGTTTATACCACTTCAACACAAATTCGACGCAGGGGAGTGAGCAATCAAGCGGTTCAAAGGGCTCTCTACAGCTTGTAGTCGCTCCGGATAATCCACCACAATTCCTCCCACAATCCTGAATGAAAAAGGTAGATATTTTTAACATTACTTTCCTTCTCATGCAACATATCTTTGAGTTCTGTTTGTGGTTTCTTAGAGTAAAATGATTTCACTGGGATAATTATTATTATTTTTTAAATTATTGCATTAGTTTAATCTAAAATTTTCTACAAATAAATTCTTCCACGTTTCCCTTCCAATCATTAATGTCTACGTTTCCTTCTGCCAGGATCAAAAACAAGAAAACTAGGTTTTGCTTGACTTTAGATTCAGTCCAGTGAGAATATCTGTCATCTGCGACCCCTTTCAACTCAGGGAGGTTGCTTGCATGTGGGCCATTCCTATAACTTTATTCATAAACTTCATAAAGTTCACAACAGAGAGAACTCAAGGGAACAAGCATAATCAAGGCTCCGAAGTGTAATGCTCTCAACCTAGTAAGTCCAGGAAAAAAGAGCAGAAGATTATTTTAGAGACTCTAGTTTGTCAGTTTCTTCGTAGAACCGACATTAGCTTGTAGTTTTTCCGTCTCATCGAGATCTTGCAGCTGATACTTCATTGTTGGGAGCAGGTTTAGTCTTATCTGCATAAACTGGTTTCTGAAGTGTATGTTTGGAAACTGTCTGAGGTATTTAGGAAGAATGCCCACATTTCTTACCTCGTGGTCCGGTCCAACTGATGGTGTAATTTATAACTTAAGTAAAGGCTTGGTCCAAGGTTGTTATCCAGTCCAGGTCTTATAGTTTCTTTTTTACTCTACATGGGTTTGTTAGGAGCTATTCCACCGTACAGCCTTTCTGATTTAATTTTAGGCCGTTTGCGCTCACCCAACTGTTTGGATGTCCATTTGGACATTGACCCATCTACTTATTAATAGTTTTAAAGATTTGTGGTCTTTCAACTGCTACACATTTCCCATATAGTTAGTCTTTTTCACTCCACTGCTACTTGTAGGGAGGCTAAACCCATTTCTCTTCTCACAATGGACATGGGTAAGGATCCAGGAACTCTCACAACCTTCTTCCAAAAGAGCCCCTCTAACTGTAACCATAATTTAGGGGGCAATTTCAATATTGTCTCCGAGCCGTAAGTAAGGGTTGGCACTACTTTCATTTTGTAAAAGTCCAGTACTGGGGTTAGTGTGAAGCGCCCATTATTCGCTGGTTTAATCTACAGGCCTGACTCGCCAAGGCTTTTGCTTTATTATTCAGAAAGTCTACCATCGGGCCTTGGGAGTCGCTGTTTTTGATCCATGTTCCTAAATATTTGAAGGTTGACACTTGTTTGAATCTTTGTGTGATACCATGTGAAAGTGTGGGTTTTTTGCTTCCTTTTTTTGGTTTTCTCAAGGACAAGAATTTTCATTTATTTTCGTTTTCTATGTGTTAATCTGGAGCTCGTTTTCCTCCACATATTTACTCAATTTGTCAAGCTGATGCTGGAGACCCACCAGAGTTTGATCCAGCAAAACTAGGTCATCAGCGTTATAATAATCTCCCCAGTTGAGTCCCACCAATACGTGGAGGATAACATCTTGCCATGTCCAGTGCACCCCCAACATTTGCCAAAAAGAAATGAAAGAGCTCTGGTGCTAGAGGGCAGCCCTGTTTTAACCCTCTTAAAGTTTTTATAAAAGGCCGGATTGGTTCAATATAATTCTCGTCGATGTGTTCGAATGTAGTGCTCTCAGTGGGGCGAGAATAGATTCTGGGCAGTTTGTTTTTGTCAATTTGACCCACAATCGAGTACAGCCCACCTGGTCGAATGTCTGGAATAGATCGATAAAAGCCAGGCATATCTTAGTCTTGCCCTCCCAGAACTTTGCTTTCAGGCTGCGAACCCCGTTTGAAAGGGGTTGTTGCAACCGTGGGTCTTCAACCAGTTAGCAAGTCGGGACAGAAGGAAAGAACCAAATATCTTACCGATAACACCAAGAAGGGCGATTGGGCGATAGTTCTTGGGATCTTCCCTGTTGCCCCTCTTGAATATCGGGATCACGATAGCCCTCCTCCATTAATCTGGTATTGTTCGAGTTTCCAGATACGTTCCAGGAGGAGTTGGATGAAACCTGCCCATTCCTCCGGATATTCTTTTAGTGTCGCGTTACTGAGACCATCTCGCCCTGGGGCTTGAGAGCCAGACAGCTTCTGTATTTTTGTCCTTATAGTGTCCATGTCAAGGGGGGAGTGGCCTGGAGCTGATGGCGTGCAGAGGCTGATCCGCCGAGCTCCAGCCGAGATGCCGTTTCTTGATCCTTTTTTCTGTCGGCGTAAGAGAAGCATTAACCCACAAAAAAGAACGTAGCGGTGGGGGAAGAGGATCCTGTCACGATCCGCCTGTAGGTCCAGGTAATCGGACTCTCTGGACAGCGACAACGGTCCCAGACAGCACTCCCTCCCCCGCTCCGTGTGAATCCAAGATGGCGCCGCGTGCCACTTAGCGGAGCCCCCGTGAAGAGATCCTCCACCAGCTGACACTTGGGGATCATACAGCAGCGCGGGGGGGAGAGGAGACTTTGCATCGGGGTGCTGACTCCTGAGCGGCACCCGACTGGAGCCAACACTGGACTTGCGTGCCCTCGCCCTGCTCCCCCTTCACTGTGCGAGGACCAGAACAGTGGGACCCGCGCACCGGCACAGGACCACGATACGCGGACACCGCTGCAGTCGCGAGCAGCCCGCCGAGGGAGGACGCGGGCACCGGAGCTACACCCGACCGCTGCACAGTGATCATCCAGAGGACGGGAGTGCAGGAGAGCGGTCACAGTGACATTCTAGCATCCGGATCCCTGGAGCTACACCCGACTGCAGAGCGGCAACCCTCGCGAAGCTGGGAGTGCGGGAGAGCAGCCACAGTGTCATTCTCAGCCCCTGGTTACCCGAAGCCACACCAGTCTGCTGAGCAGCAACCCTCCCGAAGCAGGGAGAACGGGAGGGCGGTCACAGTGACACTTCTAGCCTTTGGACCCCCCCAATAAGCCGGAGGCTAAGAGGTGAGTGCAGCGTCGCCACGGCAGCAATACCTGCATAAGTCTACATGTTAAGGTGTGTGCGACCATACAGCACACGCGAGCGAAACCCCTGCTCTCACCCAACCTCCTGCATTTGACTGAGCATGAATATCCTTGGCACCCTAATCGGAGCCCTGTACCAAGGGGTGACGATTCCTACCCCCTGACAGCAGCCCAACTGTAGAGGCCCAGGGGCGCCATTACCAGCAAGCCCTAAACCAGGGAGCGAGGACAACGGTGCCACAGTAGCAGCGGCTCCACAAGGCTGCACGATTGGGAGCAGGTGAGCACACAGCACCAGCGCTGAGCACCCCAATCATTCCCAAATACCCGCACTGAACTCATCGGGCATGGTTACCTTGGGAACCCTAATTAAAGCCCTGATAAAGAAGGGGGTCCCAACTTCTACCCCCATCAGCAACCCAGCTCCTGAGCCCCAGGGACAACACTACTGCTACCCCAATATGGCCACCAGGAATAAAGCTAAAGCAGTCACTATGGACTCCTTTGTCTCTGCCAAGACGAAGACCCCCACTCAAGCCAGACCTAGCCCCTCCGAAAGCACTCGGACGAGTGAGGGGGAAGTTACAGATAACCACTCCCAAATATTGGACGCTATTGCTTCACTAAGGACGCACATAGACTCCAAAATCGACAAGTTTAAAATAGACATCCAACTTATTCGCCAAGACGCACGTAACTTAACGGAGAGGGTGTCGAACATTGAGAACTCAACAGAGGAAACGGCTGGGGCTACCACAGCCCTACAGTCTGAGGTTTCTGACTTGAAGAGGAAAGTAGCTGCCCTAGAAGAGAGGGCTGAGGAGGCCGAAGGCCGGGCTAGACGGGGCAACATTAGGATCCTGGGAGTCCCCGAGGGAAGTGAAGGTTCGAACACCACAACCTACGTAGAAACCTTGCTGCTACAAGAGATTGGGGCCGGGAAGATGACACAGGGCTTCGCGGTCGAAAGGGCCCATAGGTCCCTCCAAAAGCGCCCCCCTCCTGGCTCGCATCCACGGCCAATAATAGCTAAGATACTAAACTTCCAGGATAGGGAAACTATTTTGAGACACTCCAGGGAAGAAGGCCCTATCGAACGGGGGACTCTAAGATAACCATCTACCCAGACTGTACTCAGAAAGTGCAGAAAGAGAGGAATTCTTTTGTACCGATAAAAGCAAGGCTTTGTCAATTGAATCTGAAATACAGGTTGCTCTACCCCTCACGCCTGAAAGTCATTCATAATGGGCGTGCGATATTCCTGGACAATCCAGAGGCCGCCAACATGTGGCCAGAAGATAATAATCTTGCTGACGGCAGGGGCGCTCCACGTACGGAGGACTAAACCCATCAGAACTTGCAAGCAAGCCACATGCAGCCACGAAGGAACACAGAAAATGCAAGAAGCCGGATCCCAGAAGGTAATCCAACCTACAGTATGCTATTACGAAATGGCCCTCGTTCCGTGAGAGGTTCCCCTTACTCCAAATATGCGAGGGGAGTGCTCATATGGGTAAACCCAAATGTGCCCTTCCAGCTACAGGGGTGCGAGCCTGACAAGGAAGGAAGATACGTAATAATATGGGGCTCCATTGAGCAAACTCTGATCTGCTTAGTTAACTCATACTTTCCACAACATGGAATACCGTCACACCTCAGAGCAATAAGCGCAAAGCTAGCACACCACCGTAGCAGCACCTTTATATGGGGTGGGGACTTCAATTGTGTCACGGATGTAACTATGGATAGATCAATTCCACCTCCCCAACCAAGTAACCCCGCAACATGCGCCCTGATGGAAACACTTGAGCAACTCAACTTGGTGGACATCTGGAGGGAACAACACCCAGCTGAAAGGATCTATTCCCATTACTCAGCCCCACACAAAGTCCACACAAGAATCGATTATTTGTTTATTGACAAGGAACAAGTTCCATTGGCAGCAGCCACACAGTACTTGGGGAGATCTGTCTCTGACCATTCACCCCTGATCATGCAATGGCAACTAAAGGGGCCCAGACCCCCAATCCCCACGTGGAGGATACCTACTGCGGCACTCGATGACCCAGAGTTCAGAGAGGACCTCGCCGAGAAATTAGAGGAATACATTGAAATCAACAAGGGCACAGTATCTACCTGGAGCACATTGTGGGAAGCCATGAAGGTGGTGGCTATGGGAGAAATAATATCGAAAGCTGGCGGCACTCGCAGGAAATTAAGGACAACACTCGAGGCACAAGAATTAGAGATCTCCCTCCTAGAGTCCACCCCCAACATCACTACAGAGGTCGAACGGAAGCTGAAAGAAGCTCGAGAGAAATGTCAATCATCTTGGGACAGATTGGAGAAATTCGACTTTGCAACATACACTGCCAGATCCCACAAAGAGTCCGACAAACCAGGCAGATTGCTGGCCTGGCTGTGCAAGCGAGAACACCCCAAGCACCTCCCAACGGAGATACTGGACGAAGAAGGGATATCACACAAGACACAATTAGGGATCAACGAGACATTCGCCAAATTCTACTCCGAATTGTATGCCCATGATGCCCAAATACCCAAGGATGAAATAATAGAAACACTGGAAGAGATAGGCTTCCCCAAAATAACCACCGAACAGAGAGACGAACTGGAGAGGGAGATCACTGCCGAAGATGTGAAGGGGGCAATCAGGACGCTTTCCACCAGCAAAGCCCCCGGAAGCGACGGCCTTCCGCCTGAGTTCTATAAAACATATGAATCTATACTCACCCCAATCCTGCATGAAGTCTACCAGGAGGCCTACACAAACGGGGTCTTGCCCAACACCATGAAAGAGAATAATCATACCCATTCTCAAGCCACACAAACGACCTACTGATTGCGACTCCTATCGCCCTCTGGCCATGCTGAATTACGACAGCAAGATTCTCACTTCTATACTGGCCAGCAGACTTGCTAGAGTGGTAGGATCCATAATCCACGAAGACCAGAATGGGTTTCTTCCAGGACGCAATACCACAGCCAACCTGAGAAGGCTTCAACACATTATGGCCGGAACTCACGAGAGCGAAGAAGACCTGGTGGTATTGTCACTCGACGCCATCAAGGCCTTCGACTCCATCTACTGGGAGTGGCTTGTAGAGGTTCTGAGGGGATTTGGTTTTGGCGAGGGCTTCATCAGATGGATCACGGTACTCTACAACTCTCCAATGGCTTGAGTAAAGACAGGCAAAATAATATCGAGATCCTGGGAAATACAGAGGGGCACAAGACAAGGGTGCCCTCTCTCGCCCATGTTGTATATACTGGGCCTGGAACCACTCGCCATATACTTTAGGCAACAATTCTTCGATGCTGGCATCAAGGTGGGCAATGTCTATAACATAATATCACTATACGCTGATGATGTCCTTTTATACTTGAAAGATCCCAAGGCCAATGCACCGATCGCACTAGAGGTACTTGATAATTATGCAAAATACTCTGGGATACAATTCAGCAGACATAAATCCTCCGCATTCCCCTTAGCCGGTCTGAGAGGCATAGCAGCGACTGTTCTCCCAGCTATAGGGATAAAGTGGCAACATGACAAGTTCCGGTACCTAGGTATTAACGTGAGCCACACTCCGATGCTCACACATGAGCACAACACGGAAGTAGCAATAACCGCCCTTCGCCGATCAATAAAATTCTGGTCCAAACTCCCACTGGCAATGGTAGGAAGAGCAGCGATTGTCAAGATGATAGTTCTTCCCCGATTTCTGTATTTGTTTGTGAACATTAGCCACTACGTTAGACCGCCCTTTTTCAGGAAGCTTGAGGCAATCATCAAGGACTTTTTGTGGGGACCTAATAGGCACAAACTAACATTGGCTACTCTGTCCCTGCCACATAAAGAGGGAGGAATAAAACATCTGGATCTTCAGTTATATTATCTAGCGTCCCAACTCAGCCACACGACGAAGTGGCTCTCAGATGAACCTTCGGCTGAACTGGGGCTCCTGCTACAATCTTCTACCAAGATAACCCCCAAGGAAACTCTATGGAACCCTTTCCGACAATCCCAGGAAGTCCCCCAGATCGTTGGACTTGGCCGGCAGATATGGGCCAGGACCTGCTACATCAGGCAAGTGAAATATCCGTACTTTCCAGACAATCCCATTCTGGTTGATGTGTGCAAAACAGAGGCAGACCTACCCACAGCAAGGAGATGGGAAGAAGCTGGCATATACTCATGGGGAGACGTGTTCGAAGAAGGGGAATTCAGAGACTTTGAGTCACTACAGGCCAACGAAGGGCTATCAAGTGCTCAGTTTCTCTGGTATCACCGGCTCAAGCCAAGAAGCAGTGGAGCAGTTGGCCAGAGGAACCCACCCCAGACCCACTGCAACATGAAATGTACGACCTTGCGGACGGCTGGAGACCAATCTCCAGGCTCTACAACAGGCTTAATGACAAACCTAACCCCAAAGGAGCGGCGCTGATGGCGAGATGGGAAGCAGATCTTGAAATCACGCTCACAGACAAGGAATGGGAAAGAGTATTAATATTCCCCAAGAAAGTGTCGAGAAACTCCAGAATCGGACAGATTCAGCTAAACGTCCTTTATCGGACATATATGACGCCCCCATAGAGTGGCTTCTTTTAATAAAAAGGCCTCTCCAGCATGCCCATGGTGTGGGAACGACAAAGCCGATTTGATCCATATGTTCTGGACCTGCACTAAAGTGATGGCACTGTGGTCCAAAGCCAAACAGACCTGCACAGATGCCGGAATGGGAAGATATGAATGGACACCCGGGGAATGCTTATTAGGGACATACCCCAGACCAAGCAAACTCAAACATGTTGTAAAGCTGATGGACATTTCATGTATTCTAGTAAAAAGAACCATAGCAATGGCTTGGAAGACGCCAGCAGGCCCCAGACATGAACGCTGGCTGAGGGAAATGGAGAGATGGACAGCGGCCGAAACCAGGGCCTGGCAGGAAGGAGCCAACTCTGGTGGAGATGTGGCGAGTGGCACTTTGGACTCCTGTAAGGCCCTCCTGAGCGACATGCGCTTCAGTGCAGACCACAAACCCCCTTGATGACCCGCAGCATTTTGCCGTAACGGGTCCGCTACACCACTGTAGGGACGGCGATCCCTGCATGTGACCCCCCTTGCTTCCCGAGACACCTGAACTTTGCTCCACCCCATCCATTCAAGTATTATGCACTGTATCATATTTATTTATTTATTACATTTATATAGCGCGCAGACAGCCCAGTGACATTGTGGCACTGTTACTTGCAAGGAAGACTTAGTTACAATGTGTGCAGGTTGTGCCTTGGGTTACAGTGAGGCAGTGACCTGTGATCAGATATACCACATAATACATCATACAATATAATCATGTGGGCTAGGCCATGTGTTTGTTAGATGAACAGGGTCGTTTTCAGGGCTTTCCGAAAGGCGGTCAGTGAGAGTTCAGAGCGCAGGGAGCTAGGGAGGGTGTTCCAGTGTACGGCAGCGAGGTACAGGAAGCTGGAGCCCCCTGCTCTGGTCCTTTTTACCCTGGGTACTGAGAGCATGTTGGCATAGGGTGACCTAGTGGGTCTTGTGGAGGAGACCGGGTGGATCCTCTGGGAAAGGTACATTGGGGCGGCAAGATGGACACATTTGTGGGTGATGCTTAGAGCCTTCAATAAGATCCTTTCCTTTATGGGGAGCCAGTGGGACGCTTTTCTGGCAGCGGTGATGTGCTCTCTCTTGGCAATGCCTTGTGCAGCGCATAGGGCACTGTTCTGTATTACTTGGAGCTTCTCAAGATTTTTGTTGGAGGTCCCAAGGAAGAGAATATTGCAGTAATCAAGTCGTGAGCCGGTTATGGCCCTGGCTATGTTAGTGCAAGTGTCTTTTGACAGATAAGGTCTGATTGCGTTAAGGAATTTTGCATGGTAAGCGGCCGAGGAGGCAATGGCATTTACTTGTCTGGTCATGGATAGGTTGGAGTCTAAGTAGACGCGTAGTGTTTTTACCGTGTCAAGTACTGGGATCGTGATTGAGTCAATGGTGAAATCACTGAACTGTGCGTCAAGTTTCTTGATGGTGTCAGGGGAGCCTACGAGTAGGAGCTCAGTTTTGTCAGAGTTAAGGCAGAGGCCGTTGATAGCCATCCACATTTGAATTGTGTTGTAAATGTTGTTGAGGGTAGCAGAGTCTGTGTCATAGTCGCCTGTCAGAGTGAGAAGGATCTGTGTGTCGTCGGCGTAGTTGGTGTAAGAGATGCCCATGGCGTCAAGGATGAGGAAGAGGGGGCGGGTGAAGATTTTGTAGAGGGTGGGGGAGAGGCAGGAGCCTTGGGGCACCCCACATAGCATGATAGAGGGTGATGCAGTGGCTAGGTCAGACAAGACCTGCATGGTCCTGCCTTAGAGGAAGGAGGTGATCCATGTAGTGGCTTCTTGGGAGAAGTTGGCTGTGGAGGAGAGATGGTGGCAGAGGATGTCGTGGTCTACAAGATCAAAAGCTGCCGACAGATCCAGGAGAAGGAGCAGGACAGGTTTGCCTTGGCCCCTTGCGTCGTCCATTTGGTTTTTGAGGTCGAGTAGGGCGGTCTCTGTCCCATGCCTAGGGCGAAAGCCAGATTGTCTCAGTCCAAGGAGGTTCTGTGCTTCAAGGAAGTGCTGGACCTGCAGGTAGGCTGCTTTGTCTAGAATCTTGAGGAGGAAAGGGACAGTGGTGATGGGGCGGTAGTTATTAGGGGAGGTGGGGTCAAGTGTGGGTTTCTTTATGAGGGGTCGGACCCATGCTTCCTTGAGGCAGGCGGGGACTCCCCCTGTGGTGAAAGAGGCATTGACGAAGGCTGTTAGGAAAGGCGCTAGGGTGTCTGCGCAGTCTTTGATGATGGAGGCAGGACAGGGGTCGCCTTTGCAATTGGAGGGTTTTATGTTTTTCATAATGTTGTTCATGTCGTTTTCTTGGATGGTTTTAAACGAGAAGGTGGGTGGGGCCTCAGTGGGTGATGGGGGCAGTGGTGGTGGGGAGGGTGTAGTGTGGGTGGAGAGTGTTAGTTTGGTGTTCAAGATTTTGGCTTGGAGGGAGCTGATCTTATTGCGCATGGCTGTTTGGATGTTGTCACACCATTATTTGTCCTTAGTGAAGTTTTGGGGGGTGGGTGTGGGGGTCTCAAGTTCCCTGAATATGGCGAACATTTCCTTGGTGTTCGACTTGGCCTCAGTAATTCTCTCTTCAAAGGATTTAGCTTTGGCTTTAATGATGGCTTTCTTGTAATTATTTGCAAGGGATTTGAAGTTGAGTTTGTCTTTCTCATCCCGGGATGTTTGCCAAAGAGCTAATGCTGCCCATTTGTCGGTGCGTAGTTTTAGAAGGTCTTGGGTGAACCACGCATTAGCGTGTCTAGTGGGTTTGGTTTTCCGAGGTTTAAGTGGGGCGATGGTATTGATTGCTGCTGTGATGGCAGTATCATAATTTTTTGCCAGCGTTTCTGGGTCGTTGGAGAATGGGGCTATGAAGGCAGGTCCCTGTAAGAAGGGTAGGAGTCTTTCTTTGGTCAGTTGACGGGCACTCCTTGTAAGGGCAGGAGGCAAGGGTAGAGGGGGGTGGGATGTGGTTGTAGTGGTGGGGATGTTAAAGGTGATGGTGTGGTGGTCGGACCATGGGGTGGGGGTGTTGCCCGTGACTGTGATGGGGCAATTGTGGTGGGCGATCCAGTCTAGTGATCTGCCTAGGGCGTGTGTGGGGTTAGTGATGGTGTTGACGAATCCTAGGGTGGCTAGAGCTGTGTCAAGGGCTTTGGCCGTAGGGTCTTTGGTGTCATTCAGGCCAAGGTTGATGTCTCCAAGGAGAATGGCTTTGGATGACTTTTTGAGGTTGTCCGCCAGGAGGTGGGTAATGGAGGCCTGGAAGTCTCCTAGGGGGCCTGGTGGTCGATAGATGAGGTGTAGGGTGATGGTGCATTGGTGCGAGATGGTGAGTTTCAATTGAAGGTAGTCACTGTTATTGTTGATAGTTTTGTCAGCCTTTCTGATGGTGATCGAGTCTTTGGCTATGAGTGCGACACGTACTATGAAGACTGTAGTTGTTTATGTTTATCTGTTTCAGTTATTATGTTTGTATTGGTATGTCTTTAACACTAAAAACCAATAAAATATGTTTTTAAAAAAAAATAGTGTCCATGTCAAAAGGGATATCTAAATAAGTTGCATTCTTCACAGTCAAGTCTATAGTTGGTTTTTTGACTTCTTTATATAAGGAACTAAAATGAGTAATCCAGACATCTTCCGAGACTTTGTTTGTTTGAGAGATACTAATGTTCCCAAGGGGGAGTTTATGAGAGACCAAAAGTCTGTAACTCGTTTTCCACTTACTATTCTCAACATCGAATCAGCGTTGTGTTGGTAGAGGTTGTGTCTATAGGCAAAAAGCTGTGTTTTATGGTTCCTTGATGCTATTTTGGCTTCAAGCGTGTCCTCTTGCTTCTTCGTTCACCTTGCTTGTTGTTTTATCCACCTCAGTGCCTTCCTTTGTTCCACTATCCTTACGTCAAATTCATGCAATGTAGTTGGTTTTCTTTTGCTTCCCTTGTACTTATTAATGGTGAAGCTTGCCAATAGAGGCGTGTAGTCGACTGTAGGGATCCTCTCAGGCGTCTCCGTTTCCATTTATAGTTCAGAGAAGTTCTTTGAGAGCTTTACTATTGACGTTTTAGACATCCTCAATCTTGTACCTTCATTACAGGTCTCTACAGGTTGCTCCCATAGATGGACAGGCCGCTGGGATGCTGCCTCCCATGACATTTTTAACAGTTCGTGGTCACTGTGGTTTGTCTCGATCACTGTAAACGATTGGGCAACTGACAGAAAAGTACCTGAGACAAGAATATAGTCGAGCACAGCCTTTTTCAATTTGCATTTCCAAGTCGTGCGAGGGGGAGTGTCCTGTGTCTTGTTGCCATTCGGGAAGTGCAAATCTCTATCTGCCATTAGAGATTTCAACATTATGCCTCTTATGTCTGAAGAGGTTAAATTCAATTCATCCTTCAAGGTGCCTAGTCCTAGTTTACAGGTTGCGTTTCGGTCTCCACACAAAATGAGGCAAGTGGCTTCTTGGTTGTTGTAAGCAACGTCAATTAAAGATTCCACAAGATTCAGAAAGATTTTATTTGTGATGGCCATAGGGTTCCAAAAAAGATGTATAATAGCCAGCTGTGTTGGCTTTGGCTGACAGGCATCCCCCACCACAGGAGACCATTCTACAACAATGTCTTGGGTGAAAAGGTCACAAAACACGATTCTAGCCATCTTGAGGCCACTGCCTGATTTAATTGCAGTCAAAAGTCCACATGAAGGTCTGCCCATGGGTCCCTTGGATGCAGGGCTCAGGAAGTATTCACATCCATCCAAGGATGGTTTCTCACAAAGCCAGTTCTCTTGGAGACACACTAAATCATATTCTCCTAGATTCACGTTGGTTTTAGTAGTTAGGTGTTTAAAGCCTCTTGTATTCCATGAAGCCATCTTCAATCGCCTGAGGGTCGTTTCTTCTAACGGCTATGAGGACTGCTAGCGATCCAAGGCCCCTGATAACCATGACTATGAGTATTTACCAAGATCATTTCTTCTGTTAGGTCCAGGGGCCAGGATTTGTCTTCTTGGCTCAGAAGGGTTTTCAGCCTGGAAGGTGATAGTAAGCTTTGTTTTTTCCTGTCCCAGGTGGTCCGGTGGGGCGACACTTTCAGGATAATAAGTAGAACCCTGATTGGGTGCTTTTTCAATTTACGTAGGCTCATCCGTGTTAATGGAGAAGGATCATTGACAGCCTAAACTTTCTGCCAATTAAGTATATATTTTTTTCCAAAACTCTTTTTATTGGCATTTATAGAAAACAGAGACTTCAGTATTCTCAATGTCATATTACCATATTATCTCATTAATCAAACAAAATAACCTAGCCTCCTCCGAGGCGAACAAGGGCGGGGGGGAATCAGGAGGGGGGGTTCTGCAGTCTTAGATTGTTATTACAGGGGCTGTGTACAAGGGAGACGGAGGGTTGGGGTGCAAATGATATCAGTTGAGGGGTGGTTAGTCCGTCTTCAGCAACCAACGGAGGGCCGGTGGTTGTCTTGCCACTCCGGGGAATTTCTCCACGTAATCTACGAATGGGGACCAGATGTTGTAGAACTTATTTCTGTTTCCAAAGCGGAGGGCCGTGATTTTCTCCGCGGCTGCAATGTCCCAACATTTCACCCACCACACAGGGATTGCCGGATCCTCCGGGAGTTTCCACAGCCTGGCAATGGAGATTTTGGCTACAGTGAGTAAGTGCGTGCAGAGGCCTGCCAGGTTCCCTGACATCGGAAGTTGGCACTCCCCTGTGTCGCCTAATAGGACGATTCCTACGATCCCACAGTATCGTCAGTCCTGTGATGAGCCGGATCTGTTCCAGGACTTCCCTCCAGAATCTCTCGGCCTTCGGGCAGGTCCAGATCAGATGGAATAGCGTGCCGGTGTCTCTGCAGCCTCTCCAGCATTGTGGCAGGATGGTGGGGTCACACTTGTGCAGGGTTTCTGGTGTGATGTACCACATGTAGCAGACCTTGATGGCCCCCTCTTTATTCGTGACGCATTTCGAGGATTTATGGGTTCTCGTCCAGTTGCGGATCCAACTAGCCATGTCTAGTTTCTTGCCAATGTCTCTCTCCCACCTTTCCATGTAGGGCTCCTTCGAGCCCGGGTTTACCCTGTCTAGTAGCTTGTATAGGTATGAGATCTTTCCTTTGGGCGGGTTGGTTGTTAGCGTTTGTTCCAGTGCCGTGAGTTCTCTGTATCCCCGTGTTCTAATTGGGTCTTGCGAGAGCCAGTGACGCATTTGGGTGTATCGGAATCTCTCGACTTCCGTGACCTGGAATTTCCTTTTGCAGTCATCAAAAGTGAGCAGGACGCTCCCGTCGAAAAAGTCTGCGACCCACATCAAACCTCCTGCTTTCCATCTGGCGAAGGCACCCTGCCCCACCCCAGGGGTGAAGTCCGGGTTGTCCCAGATCGGGGAGAGAGGGCCCGCTGAGCCCCTGCATTTCCACCTCCTGGCCGCCTGCCTCCAGCTGTTAACTGTGTTCCAGGTTGATGTGAGCGGGCCGGTGTTCGGCGGGTTCCTAGGCCTTGTGATGTGTGGCAGGGAGTCCAGTGGACGGCAGCTCCAGTCCTCCTCCAACTTGAGCCAGCGGGGTTTGTTAGTTGTCGCTTGCCACGTGAATGCTGCAGAGAGCTGGGCGGCCAGGCAGTATCTCTCAACCTCCGGTGTCCCCAAGCCACCTCAGCCGGGGCTCCTTAGCATGATTTTCCTCGCTACTCGCGGCTTCTTGCCCGCCCAAATGAATTTCATCATGCTGGCTTGGAGTTTCTGCTTAGCCTTTTTGGGGATCGCTACTGGGAGAGCTTGACAGTGATAGAGCAGTCTGGGGATCAAGTTCATTTTTAGTGCTGTGATCCTTCCCATCCATGATATCTCTTGTTTTTGCCAGTGGGACATGTCTGCTTGCAGGTCCTTGAGTAGGGACGGGAAGTTCAGCTTGTATGTGTGTTCAGCCAGCTTGGGAAGTTGAACGCCCAGGTAGCTCAGATGTTCTTTGGCCCACGGAATTGGGAGGCCGGCTGGTAACGGGTCTGGCTTTGTTTTGGGCAAATTGATGCCCAAGGCCACCGACTTCTTGGGGTTAATTGTGAACCCGGAGGCAGCTTTGAAGCCCTCCAACTCCTCCTCTAGAGCCGCGAGCAATGAGCTTGGGTGGGTCAGCATCAATCAGACATCGTCCGCGTACAGGGCAACTTTATACGTCTCCTGCTTGTGTTTTAGGCCTTGGATGGTGGGGCTTTGGCGGATCCTGGCAGCAAAGGCTCCATTGATAATGCGAATATGAGGGGCGACAAGGGACATCCTTGACGGTTTCCTCTGGTGATCGCTATTTTGGGGGACCGTGCCCCATTGATTCTGAGGGTTGTGGTGGGCTGTTGATAATTTGCCAATATCCATTTCCGGAACTTTGGTCCCACCCCATAGTGTTGGAGAGTTGCTCTCATAAAGCCCCAGTCCAGCCTGTCAAAGGCCTTATGTGCGTCAAGCGACACCACCGCCAGTTCCTCTCTCGTTCTTTTGGCTGTTTCGATGATGTTAATGGTCCGTCTAATGTTGTCCTGGGTGTTACGACCCGGAATGAAGCCTTTCTGGTCCGGGTGTATGAGGTCAGGGAGGAGAGCAGCGAGTCTACGTGCCAAGAGCTTTGAGAAAATCTTAGCGTCTACATTTAGTAGGGCAATGGGGCGGTACGATGAGCAGAGTTCCAGGTTTGTCCCGGGTTTTGGGATTAGGACAGTGACAGATTCCTCCATGGAGGGGGTGACCGAGCCCGTTTCCAAGAAGGTGTTAAACAGAGAGGCCAGTTGCGGGGCCAAGATGTGGCTGTATTTCTTATAGAATGGTGCGGGGAAACCATCTGGGCCTGGAGCTGTGTTTTTCATAGATTTCATCACCTCAGCCACCTCCTCCGAGGAGATGGGATCCTCCAGGGCGTCCATCTGTGGGTGGCGGGGCGACTTCAGGACTGATTGCAAGAACCCCGTGATTAGATCCGCCTGCGTGGGATTCCCAGACATCACCTCCCTATGGTGTTCGGTCATAATGGCTAGCTTTTCGGAGTCCAGACAGCGGGGTATCCCCTCTCGGTCCCGAAGGACTGTGATGGTATTCCTGGTGTGCAGTTTCTTCAGCTTATGCACCAGCAGACGGTTGGCCTTATTGCTATTCAGGTAGTAATATTGCTTCGTGAATGTTAAGGCTCGGGCCGTCCGGTCCGCCAGGTGCATTTCGAGGACTACTTTTGCTTTGCGGAGCTCACTCCATGATTTGGTCGACTGTCTCTTCTTATGAGTTGCTTCTTTCTTTGCCACTGTCCTTTCTAGTTCCTCTAGTCTCTGCTGGTGTCTGCATTTGTGTGCTGCAGCGCAGTTCATGGCCACCCCCCTGATGACCGACTTCATGGCGTCCCATACAATTGCTTCTTTGGAACCTTTGCCCGCGTTTTCTGTGAAATAGTTTGACAGGGCCTCCGAGAGCTCCTGACTGTCTGCTATGTCCGTCAGGAGGTAGTCTTGCAGCTTCCAGGCCCTTTGTGGGGGATCCGGTAAACCCTCTGTTTGTAGTTGTGCCACCACTGGGGCATGATCCAAGATGATATTCAGTCCTATATAGATGTCTGTGATGCAGGGGAACAGGACGCTCGAGAACAGGAGGAGGTCTATCTTCGAAAGACCTCTGTGGACGTGTGAGAAAAAAGTGTAATCCCTTGCTTTGTCGTTTGCCAATCTCCATGTGTCGACCGTCCCTGTTTCCCTCAGGAATTCTGCCAGTCCCAGTGCTTTTGAAAAGTCTGATCTGTTGGGCGGCACGGACTTATCGATAGTGAGGTTCGGGGTAAAGTTAAAGTCCCCCCCAATTAATAATTTCCCTTCGGCAAAGGTGGTTATCACTGGGAGCACCTTGTGTAAGAAGCACTCCTGGGCTTCGTTCGGGCATAGATGGCTGCGATGGTGATGGGAAGTTCGACCAAGAGTCCCTTAAAGGAATGGTTCGCCAAAAAAAATGTATTGGCCAAAAAGATGGGCAATAATAAAAAAAATATACTGGCACTTTTTTTTTAAGTCCCTATGTAAAATTTTGACCAATTGAAGCTCAAAATTTACAAAAGCAAGCACATGCGGGCATCCATTTTGTGAAATGGTTGCCGGCCTGTGCTTGCTTTTGCTTTTGCGGCACTAATGAAGGAAAAGCCAGCCAGCTGTAGTAAACAAAAGCTACCACTGGGTGGCTTTTCCTTCATTGGTTTTTCTTTCTAAGTGTTACGCTCACCTGACTCCCACGGAGGCGCTGGCCTGGTTCGCGCTGCTGACCTCTTCTAAGGTGATGCGCAGGGTTCAGAAGAGGACTGGACCGGGCCCCCAAATCTGGATTGTCTGGCTCGCAGAAGTATCCTTCTTAGGGTCTGGAAGGACGAGCTCTCCATCCTGCTTCTGATGCAGGGGCGCGTTGGTATCCAGTTACTTCAATGGATTTTCGGATTGGTGAGAACCAAACTTGCTTGGCTTCCAGGTAAGTTTTTTGATAAGAGGTTCCCCTTGTGTCCATGCATTAATGTACTAATGCTAGTGTCTTTTTCCCCATAGGGACCGGGGTACGGAATGCCGGGGAACAGGCACCGACCCGAGATGAGAGGTGAAATCCTTGTAGAAATCAGGTAAGTCTTTAATGAGCGTTTTTTGGTAATGTCTTTTCATTCGCTCATTAACGCTGATGTCTCTTTTTCCCCTTAGGGGCCGGGGTCCGGAAATGCCAGGATGCGGCGCGGACCTGAAATGAAGAGGGAATGAATCAACAGGTAAGTCTTAACATGGAAATTTAGCTTTCCTTATTCCCTTCTCTCTCTCACCTTTTGTCTGGTCTTTTTCTCCCTAGGCGCTGGGGCGTGACTGCGAATCCGGATGATCGCTGCTGAACATGGAGGCGTCCTGTAAAGGTGAGTGGAATGCGGCGCTGCAGCGATCGACGCGATGAGCTTTTAAATAAAAGTTTTCCTTTTCAGGATTGTCGGCGAGATGTCTCCGGGATGCGGTTTTAGCAGGTAAGGACTTTTCCTTCTTCTATTCTCTTCTTCTCTTCCTTTGCAGGTGATCCAGGATGCTGGCAGGCGTGGCAGCAGTCAGGATGCAGGAGCAGACACGGTGAGCGTCCAGCTGCTAGATGCAGAACAACGCGAAGCACATGTGGCTGTTCGGGTGGGGTTTAAATAGCCTTGGAAGAAGTTCCAGGTATGTATCCTTCCTCCAATCAGGTATGTATCCTTCCCAGACCACGCCCGGATGGTAAATTAGTCCCACAGGTAAAGTAGTTCCTTTCAGGCCTCAAGGAGGCCGGGATCCTGCAGCATGGTCTGGATCAGGTAAGTGCAACCAAGCACTCCCATAATGAGCCTGGCGCCTATGGCGCCAGGACTGATGTCTTTTATGAGCCTGGCGCCATAGGCGCCAGGACACTGTCCAAAGGGCCCCTATATGGGGTTGCTGAGTCCTTCCTTGGGGACTGGATGTCCGCTTACGGGGACGCAGGGCTTAAACCGGCTCCCCGGGAGCGGGCATCATGACAGCACTCCCCCCGAAGGCCCCTCCCAAGGTTGTTCCCTCCGGGGGTTTTGGTTTGTCTGGGAAGAGTCGGTGGAATTTCCTGACTAATCGAGGTGCATGCACATGGTCGCTGGGTTTCCACGACCTCTCCTGAGGTCCGTACCCCTTCCAGTCAATTAGGTAGAACAGTTTTGACCTAAACATTTTTGAGTCTAAAATGTTCTTCACTTCAAATTTGGGCTCCCCATCTATTAGAATAGGTTCTGGAGGTTTGAGTAGTCGGGTTCCGGGTACCACTGGTTTCAGAAGTGAAACATGAAAAACAGGGTGAATTCGCATACTAGCTGGTAAATCAAGTTTAACAGCCACTGGGTTAATTATTGCCGTAATAGAATAAGGTCCCAGATATTTTGGGTTAAAAGTTTGAGGCCCTTTGAGTGGTAAATGTCTGGTAGCTAACCACACTTGATCCCCAATCTGATACGGAGGTGCTTCACTCTGATGTAGATCAGCATTCTCCTTGTATTTTCTCTTGGCTTGTCGTAAATGCGTAGTTGCCTCTTTGAAGGCTTGGGTAATTGTAGAATGCAGCTGTTCTACTGCAGGCATTCCGAGGTTCTGAGGTGAGTCAAGGTTTGAGGTTCGAGGGTGATGCCCAAACAAAGTATAAAAAGGACTGTGGCCAGTTCCAGAGTGTACCGAATTATTATATGCGTATTCGGCTATCCAAAGAATGTCTTTCCAGTTGCTTTCAGATTGCTGTAACATACACCGTAAGTACTGCTCAAGGGTCTGATTTGTCCTCTCGGTCTGACCATCGGTCTGAGAGTGGTGACTGGTTGATAATCTTACGTCGATCCGCGCCATTTGACAACATTTGCGCCAGAAGTGGGAAATGAATTGGCTTCCCCGGTCAGAGATTAGTATAGATGGGAATCCATGTAGCCGAACAATATTTTCGAGAAATTCTTTGGCTAGGACAGAAGCTGAAGGTAAACCTTTCAAAGGAATAAAGTGGGCCATTTTGGAAAACAAATCCACAATTACCAGAATAGTATTGTACCCCGAACAAGGAGGCAGGTCCGTAATAAAAATCCATTGACAGGGTGTGCCAGGGTGCTGGCGGTATGTCTAGAGGTTGAAGGAGACCGGCTGGTCTTTTCTTTTGACTTTTTTTTTGGGCGCAAACACCACAGGACATCACAAAAGATTTAACATCTTTTCGCCAAGAGGGCCACCAAAATTGTCGTTTCACCTTTTCCTCTGTCTTGGCAATACCGGGGTGTCCCTCTATTGATGTATCATGATAACCGGAAATAACTAGTTTGTGTAATTCCTTATGTGGCAGGAATAAGCGTCCTTGGAAATAAGGTAAACCATTATCTATGGTAAAGTCTTATCCCTTTTGTATCCATTCCTGTAAGGTTGTAGGGTCCAGGAGTTGTTTCACTCTGGCTTGAATGTCTTCAAGCGTCTGTAACAAAGTCATGCCTAGAATCCTCTGTTCGGGAATTATTGGTACTGGTTCTGAGTTTGTATCAGATTCTCCCATTCCAATTCGGGATAAGGCGTCTGCTTTGCCATTCTTGCAGCCAGGTCGATAGGTAATCACGAAATCAAATTCAGCGAAAAACAAAGCCCATCGGAGCTGCCGTGATGACTGAGCCTTGGCGGTTTTCAAATACTGTAAATTCCGATGATCAGTGATCACTGTGATGGTATGTCGAGCGCCAAGCAGATAATGCCGCCAGGCTTTAAAAGCGGTTTCGGGATCTCTTTGGGACAGGACAGCTCCCATGGCTAGGCTTGATGCGTCAGTCTCGACGACATAAGGGAGATCTGGACGTGGGTGTTTCAATATAGGTGCGGAGGTAAACTTAGCTTTTAAATCCTGAAAGGCCTGCTCGGCTTCTTCAGACCATTCAAAACGTTTATTTTTCCTCAAGAGTGCAGTAATGGGTTGTACCACGCGTGAAAATTCCGGGATAAACCTGCGATAGAAATTGGCAAAGCCGAGCATGCTTTGAACCCCTTTTACAGAGCTAGGTGATGGCCATTTGAGGATGGCATCCACTTTTCTTGAGTCCATTCGACTCCTTTGGGTGTCAGGATGAAACCTAGAAACTCGACTTCTGTGGTATGGAAAACACATTTCTCCAATTTAGCAGATAGTTTGTGTTGGCGCAGTTTTTCAAGTACTGCCCTGACGTGTTTTCTGTGATCAGATTCCGAAGAGGAGTACACCAGAATGTCATTGATATATACGACAACACAAACATCGATGAGTTCCCGAAGGACATCATTCATGAAGTATTGGAAGGCAGCCGGCGCGTTACACAATCCGAAAGGCATCACCTGGTACTCGAATAATCCGTATTTAGTACGGAAGGCAGTTTTCCATTCGTCGCCTTCTTTAACTCGTACCAGATGATATGCCCCCCGGAGATCTAACTTGGTGTATATGCAAGCGTCCTTCACCTGGTCAAGGAGTTCAGGGATCAGAGGCAGAGGATAACGGTTTTTAACCATTATCTGGTTCAATGCGCGGTAATCGATACAAGTTCTAAGGTCGCCTTCTTTTTTGGGCACGAAGAACAAAGCCGAGGATGCCGGGGACTTTGACGGGCGAATAAAACCATTAGCTAGGTATTGATCCAAATATTGTCTCAAATGCAGATTCTCAGGTTCGGTAAGGGCATAAATCCTGCTACAAGGGGGTTGTGCACCGGGCACCAGATCGATTTGGCAATCGTACGATCTGTGAGGAGGTAACGTGTTGGCCTGTTCCTTTTGGAAGACATCCTGAAAGTCTTGGTATTCCGGAGGTAGTTGCATGGAGGCAGAGGTTACAGATGCTAGATTAATCTTCAGGTTTTCTGGTTAGCAGGTTTGTGTACAATCTGGGAAGGTTATTCTCTTAGCTCGCCAATCAATTCGAGGATTATGTGTCTCTAACCAAGGGATTCCAAGAATAACCTGAAACTGTGGAGCCTTGATTACATCAAACACAACACCCTCCCGATGGCCTTCGGGACCAATAAGAGTCACCTCAGTAGTGGAATGTGTCCAGAGGCAATTTCAGTTCCATCGACTGTGGTGATGACATCTTTGCTGGTTTTAGGACGGAGAGGGAGGTTAATCCTAGAGACCAATTCACGATCCACATAGTTTCCAATAGCCCCACTATCAATGTATGCCTTTATTGCATGCAACCGCTTAGGCTGTTCTGGATCTACGAGAACCATTGGCACAATGAAATGCGAGGTCTGAGAGTTAGTTTTCAAGCTCGGCAAGCGGACCCCTACACTTGTCGGGCGGAGTCGTTTCCCGAAACAGAGTCTTCATGGTTTTTATCAGCGGCTCCTACCGCTTTTCGGGGCGGTTTTGCCGGGCAATCTCATAGAAAGTGTCTAGAATTCCCACAATAAAGACATAATTTTAACTGCCGCCTCCTTTCACGTTCCTTTTGAGTTAAGGGTCCTTTAACCCCTCCAATTTGCATAGGCTCAGAGACATCAACTCCCTTGGGATTAGCATGGGTCTTAACCAACACCCGAGTCTCAAACCTGGACCAATCTGCTTTTCTGTTTTGAAGTCTGTGATCCAATTGGACCACTAAGTCTATATACTCTGTGCATTCTTGGGGCGGATTTACAACTTGGGCCAAGACATCTTTAAGTTCTCCGCGTAGGCCTCAATAAAACAACGTGACTCTTTTATCCTCTGGCCATCCCGTTTCCACAATTAGTCTATTAAAGGTTGCAATATAGGATAGGAGGTCCTGATTGCCCTGTCGCAGGGATAGAAGTTCGTCATCCAGAGCCTGCCCCTGAGAGTGTCGAGTAAATAACATTTCCATGCTTGCCTGAAACCTTTGAAAATCACGGAGAATCGGGTAATCTTGAGTAACCAGTGGAACTGACCAATCGGCAGCGCAGCCGCTGAGATATGACAATACAAAGGCTACCTTGGTCTGATCATTAGGGAAGGCCCCAGGTCTGCATAGGAAGTGCAAACGACACTGATTCATGAATACGGTGAATCGTTTGGGGTCCCCAGCAAAGCGTTCGGGTGGGGCCAGCGGCATGTTTCCAGGTAGATTAATCTGCACGGGGTTACTGGAAACCACAGGAGCGGGATTCCCTCCGGAACCGGGTAGAGGAGTTTGCCCAGCTTGACCTTGCAAAAGCTGTCTGGCCAGGTCATCAGTTCTTTCCTTTGATATTATTAATTCCCTCCTGAGGGCATTAGTCTCTTGACGAGCGGCATGTACTTGGGCCCGTAATTCCCCCAGTAATTGGGCCAACTGATCAGTCTCAGAACTTTCCATAGCGCCTGGGTGGGAATTTGTAGGAAGGCTTCGCGTTCTGTTACGCTCACCTGACTCCCACGGAGGCGCTGGCCTGGTTCGCGCTGCTGACCTCTTCTAAGGTGATGCGCAGGGTTCGGAAGACGGACTGGACCGGGCCCCCAAATCTGGCTTGTCTGGCTCGCAGAAGTATCCTTCTTAGGGTCTGGAAGGACGAGCTCTCCATCCTGCTTCTGATGCAGGGGCGCGTTGGTATCCAGTTACTTCACTGGATTTTCGGATTGGTGAGAACCAAACTTGCTTGGCTTCCAGGTAAGTTTTTTGATAAGAGGTTCCCCTTGTGTCCATGCATTAATGTACTAATGCTAGTGTCTTTTTCCCCATAGGGGCCGGGGTACGGAATGCCGGGGAACAGGCACCGACCCGAGATGATAGGTGAAATCCTTGTAGAAATCAGGTAAGTCTTTAATGAGCGTTTTTTTGGTAATGTCTTTTCATTCGCTCATTAATGCTGATGTCTCTTTTTCCCCTTAGGGGCCGGGGTCCGGAAATGCCAGGATGCGGCGCGGACCCGAAATGAAGAGGGAATGAATCAACAGGTAAGTCTTAACATGGATATTTAGCTTTCCTTATTCCCTTCTCTCTCTCACCTTTTGTCTGGTCTTTTTCTCCCTAGGCGCTGGGGCGTGACTGCGAATCCGGATGATCGCTGCTGAACATGGAGGCGCCCTGTAAAGGTGAGTGGAATGCGGCGCTGCAGCGATCAACGCGATGAGCTTTTAAATAAAAGTTTTCCTTTTCAGGATTGTCGGCGAGATGTCTCCGGGATGCGGTTTTAGCAGGTAAGGACTTTTCCTTCTTCTGTTCTCTTCTTCTCTTCCTTTGCAGGTGATCCATGATGCTGGCAGGCGTGGCAGAAGTCAGGATGCAGGAGCAGACACGGTGAGCGTCCAGCTGCTAGATGCAGAACAATGCGAAGCACGTGTGGCTGTTCGGGTGGGGTTTAAATAGCCTTGGAAGAAGTTGCAGGTATGTATCCTTCCTCCAATCAGGTATGTATCGTTCCCCGACCACGCCCGGATGGTAAATTAGTCCCACAGGTAAAGTAGTTCCTTTCAGGCCTCAAGGAGGCTGGGATCCTGCAGCATGGTCTGCATCAGGTAAGTGCACCCAAGCACTCCCATAATGAGCTGATGTCTTTTATGTGCCTGGCGCCATAGGCCCAAAGGGCCCCTATATGGGGTTGCTGGGTCCTTCCTTGGGGACTGGATGTCCGCTTTCGGGGATGCAGGGCTTGAACCGGCTCCCCGGGAGCGGGCATCATGACACTAAGTTAAACTTAGAAAGAAAAACTGCAGCGTTTTCTAAACGCTCGAAATTTTACATAGGGACTTAAAAAAAAAAGTGGCAGTATATTTTCTTTTATTATTGGCCATCTTTTTGGGCAATAACATTTTTTGGGCGAACCATTCCTTTAGTCAGCAGGAATCTGCCTTTGGGGTCACGTTTGACAGTGACCTTGGAGAGCGCTACCGCTTGGCTAAGCAGGATTGCAACCCCTCTCTTTTTCTTGCCGCAGGATGCAAAGTATCTCTTGGCGAATCTGTGGAGCCTGAATCGTTGCTCGTCTGCAGCCAGGAGATGAGTTTCTTGCAGGCATACTATGTCCGCCTCAAGCTGGGCCAGACGGTGTTCCACGGACTTCCTTTTCCTAGGGGAGTTCAAGCCCTGGATGTTCCATGTGATCATGGTTAGGTTAGTGGTGGGTGGCCCCATTTCTGAGGATGTGGTTGCTGATCCTTGTTGCTGTCTCCCTCCCTCCTCTGTCACTTCGTGTGGGTAGATATCATTGTGACTGACCTCCGTGTTGCTGGTGTTAGACCCCCTTCCGCTTCCCCCTTCTCCCCCCTCAAAAAACAACAAAATGTGGCTCTCTGGACCAGCCTTCAATCAAAAAGGGGGGGCTACGGCTGGGCCAACGCTGCCTTATGAGATGTGGGCCAACTGGCCTTTGCTGTTAGCAGGTGAGAACTGAGTGTGTGTAACGTTCGTAGGTTCGTAGGTTTACTTACCTGAGATTCGTTCTGTGGTGGGGTCCGCTGGTAGCATTCGGGCCAGTAGGTGACGCTTTCTGGCCTCGGGACTCTGTGGGGCGCCTTAGCCGTCTTTGTGAGCCGTTTGCTTTTTGTGGGGGGCATCTGATCCTGCGGTGCCTCCTCTCGACACGTGACCAGGCCTGGTGGGAGTCCTTTCGTTCCTCCTGTTCGGAGGGTGGGTCTTCATTGTTGTTTTCCTCCCCCCATCTGGGAGCACTAACTTTTCTGCCTCGTGAGTGTTGCGTATGTGGCGGCAGCTCCCGTTCCAGGCGAAGATTAGTGCAGTGGGGAACCCCCAGTGGAATGAGACTTCTTTCTCCCTTAGCCATTCTGTGACTGGCTTCAGCGCCTTCCTCTTTGCCAACGTCAACGCAGCAAGGTCCTGATATAGGGAAATAGAGGCGTCTCTGAACAGGATACGGGGGGAGTTTCTAGCTTCTAGCATGATTTCCTCCTTTACCTTGTAGTAGTGCAGTCTCGCTAGGACATCAGGTGGGACCGAGGAGTTGGGTCTGGCTCTAGCTCTGTGGACCCTATCAATCACCAGGGGGTCGTCGTACGGTAGAGTTAGGATGAAATGAAAGAGGTCTCGCACATAGCTCTCCAGTTCGGCATCCGGGACCGATGTGGGTATGCCCCTCAGGCATATGTTATTGCGGCTGGAGCGGTTCTCTGCGTCCTCTTGCTTCAGCTCGAGGGCCTCGCATCTGGCCTCCAATGCAGCCACTCTGTCTGACCCCTTTTCGATTTCGTAGCTGTGTTCGCATAGGGTGTTCTCCGCTTCCGCTGTCCTAGTTTCCAGTTCCCCCACTCTTGTGTCCAGCGCAGTGATTGTGCCTTTAACCTCCTCCGCACCTCTTTGGAACTCTTTGATTAATGCCGAGAGCAGATCCTGGAGGTCCGACTTCGTGACAGCTTGGGAATGGCTCCCGAGAGGTTGCTCCATGTGTGTGCTCTCGGTGCTTGTTTCTGTGGGTTCAGGGCAGTCCCCTCTCCTGGATCTGTTTGTCACTGGGGTGGACAGTAATTTTGCAATGTCCGCTTGTTTGGAGGGTTTTTTAGCCATTGTGGTTACCAGGGGGCCAACTGTACCTCAAATTGGAGATTGGCTTGCTGCTGACTTGCGGTCGCTGGGAAACCAGAATGGGAGGAAGGCCTGCGGAACCCCAGCCTCTGGTCGGTCACCAAATAGATCTGCTGCTGAACTAGGCACTGATAGTGGGGCAAGGTGCGGCCCGCCTAGGAGGATGCCTGTGGGCCAGACTCCTTGGACAGGTGCTTCACTGCGAGGGCCGTTGCCATTTCTGTAGGGGTGGGGGTGCCCGCACTCAGCCTTGGGTGGCCCCCCACGGGTGACTATTGGGCACCTCTGTGCCGTTACCCGGGCTGAAATGAGCAATGTAGTATGGGCTGGGATTTGCCGTCGGCCGTCCGCGCCTGGGGATCGCCGCGCCCGTTGAGTTTTTGGGCTGCTCCCTTGATTGAATTTTGCGCCAGACCCTCTATTGGGGAGGTCCCACTCTCTGTGCTGGGTTCTGTGGTACGACCGTGGTTTGGCGACCACTGCCGATAAGGGCCCATTGGAGGCCGCCCTCTGCTGTGCTCCTTACCACCTTGGTCCGGTTGAGGGGGGGGGGGGGCAGATAACTCCCCCGATGTGTGCGCCTCGGCTCCGGAGGCTGCTGTCTCTTCAAGGGCCGGGCCCCACCGGCACCCTACTCTCCGTTCTCTTATGGCTGTCTATTGGGGCGGGCCACGAGTGATGGCGGGCCCCTCTGCCGCGCAGGCCCCAGTCGCCAGCTAGGTTGGGGATTCCTGGAGAGGCTCGGCTTGCGCCCGGTGTTGCCTCCGTCTGCTTCCTGTGGCCCAGATGGAGGTGGGGAGATGCCGAGTGCAGATGGGCCATGAGGGTCCCCAGCGGCCGGCGGCCCCGGAAGACCGCAGTGGTCGCCTGGGTATTTGAGGCTTTGGTTCCCGGATTTCCTTGCCTCCGCTGTCTTCCCCGCCGTGTGACTGGAGGCGTCCTAAGGGGCTGCAGGCCACCGGGCAGACCCAGTGCAGCAGCCTCCCTTTCCGGCCGTCCTGCAATGCAGTGCGCTGTTCGGCTGTGCCACGGCCTGGTGCTGGCGTTCTACCGCGGTTCGGGACCCTCCGGGACTCGGACGGCGTATCACATGGCCTCACCAAGGCGCTGCTTTCAGGGTGTGGGGTGTCCCATTTCCTGGCCCGCGTTTGGGCTGATGACTTTACAGGGGGGCAGAGGTTCGTTGCAGCCCCACAAGGAGACCGGACGCCCCCAGTCAATCGTTGCTGCGGCGCCTGCTCCCGACCTCGGAGGGGGCCGCCATCTTGCCGATCACAACCTCTCCGGCTCGCCACACGGCTCGATCTCCAGGGCGCAAACCCGGCAACCCAGAGGGCTGAGAGTTAACCGGGGGCAGCCCTATGCTGTCAGCTGCTTAATCTGCTGCAGTTCCCTGCTTCACACGAACTCTCACCGGAGCATCATGGAATGGCGCGTGACAACCAGCCGGGAGCTCTCACAGAGCCGCTCCGACCGCTATGGCTCCAACAATTAAGTAGTATTTTAAATATGAGACTGCCCAGTTTATGGCTAGGGCTTCAAGCTCAATTGTGGCATAATTCTTTTCTCTATGATATAATTTCCGACAAATGTAGAGAATCGGATGCTCAATGCCATCGCGATCTTGGAAAAGAACAACCTCTAACCCAACATGTGAGGCGTCGGTCTGTAAAATGAATTCTTTGTTAAAATTAGCCACCTTTAGTACTGGTACACTACACATGATTTTCTTAAGTGTATCAAAACAGTTTTGGTCTCCAGGCCCCAATTTAAGTTTTGTATTTCTGCATTTCTAAGCTTATCAATGAGGCAGGAGGTAATAGAGGAATACACAGGAATTAACTTTCTATAATACCCAACCAACCCTAGGAAAGCTCTCATATCTTTCTTTGTCTTGGGTACTGGGGTCCTTTGCACAGCTTTCACCTTTTCACTCTGGGGTTGAACAAGGCCCTTTCCCACACTTGGCTGCTGACTGTGCTAAGTGACACTTATTTTATTTGCCTTGAGGCCTTCTTTCCCTGAAGGCTCTGATGACTCAATAGAGATGGTGCATATTTTCTTTCCACATCCTGCTATGAATAATTATATCATTGATATAAACTCCACAAAAATATTGCAAATGGACTTGGTCCATTAGCCTTTGCAATGTGGCAGGTGCTCCGTGAAGTCCAAAGGGTAACACCTTGAATGGGAATTGTCTAATAGGGGTGGAGAAGGATGTTTTCTCCTTGTCTTCCGGATTGACAGGTACTTGCCAGTATCCTTTAGTCAGATCAATCATGGAGAGGAAAACAGTGGCTCCAAACCGATCAATCAGATTGTCTATCCTTGACATAGGATAACCGTTGAATTGGGATACTGCGTTTGCCTTCCTAAAATGAATACAGAACCTCCATGATTGATATGGCTTGGCGACGAGCACTATCAGAGAGGACCAAGGACTCTGAGATGGTTTGATAATATCAGAGTCCAGCATCTTCTCCACTTCCTGTATGACTATTCCTATTCTTGCTTCAGGGATCCGATACAGATTTAAATGGACAACCTTCCCTGGGGGTGGACGAATGTAGTGAAAAAACACTTTTACTCTTCCTGGTTCATTTTGAAAGACATCTGGAAACTGTTCCAATAAGTCTTGTAGATCTAGTTTCTGGGTCTGTGGTAGGTGGGAAGGAATCAAAGTATTTTTATCCGACTTCTCTGTTAAGAGGCTAGTCAGTACCACAGTTGTTTTTCCTACAGGGTCTTCTCTCCATTCTTTTACGGAGATTTATATGATAGATATGGGTCTTGTTTCGCCTATCTGGTTGGGAGACCCGATAGTTGTATGGCCCAGTTTGTTCAATTACCTCATAGGGTCCATGCCATTTAGACAACATGTTTTTCTTGAATGTTGGCAGGAGAACAAGAACTTTTTGTCTGATCAAGAATGACCTAAGTAGATCCTTTTTATCACGAGACATCTTTTGGTTTTCTTTGGCTTTAGTCAGGTGAACTTGGACTATTGCTCTTACCGTGGCCCTGTGTTCTTTTAACTTTTTAGCAGTTTCTGAGAGTGGTAAAAGGGATTCCTCTCTCTCCTCCCAAATCTCCCTTAACATGGCAAGGACATCTCGTGGCTCTCTGCCATATAATAACTCAATTTGTGAAACCCCTGTTGAGGACTGTGGTGTTTTACAGACGGCAGAAGGGCCCAGAGTATCATAATGTCCCAGTTTTTGCCGTCAGCCTCAACCAGTTTCTTAACTACATTTTTAAGGGTTTTGTTGAAACGTTCCACTAATCCATTGGTTTGTGTGTGGTGAATGAAGGTTCTATGAGTTTTAATGTGTAGGTCTCTTTTAGTTCTTCCATTAACTGACACATGAAAGTAGACCCCTGATAGGTTAGGATCTCTTTTGAGAAACCAACCTGTGAATAAAATGGGATTAGGTGTTTCAATTTAAGAGTTATTGGTTTTAATGCATACAAGTAACGAGAAACAGGTACACTTTCGTTATCATCATGGTATTACCTCACTTCAACAAAACATTACCACTATCAAATATTAACCTTTCCCTCCCAAGTTTCGTTACTGTGTCCCTCTCCCTCCCTCATGACCCCCTAGACAGTCAACTATTTCTGCGCAGTTCGTTGGCTGAGATGCATACTTCATGTGAATCGGGACAATGGTCTTACTTTGGTCGCATTTCTTCGTGATTTGCGGCAAGCCCCCTTGTCTGCGGTGGGTCGGCAGTGTACAGGCTTTCCTCCATCGTGTGGATAGGTTGAGACTCGGGATCGTTAGTTCACTGTCGTCTTGGGTTTGGAACGGCAAAGTCACACCATATTTCTTCATTGCGTGCTGCTTTTCCGTGGAGCGTTGCTGTAATTTTCTCCATCGTATATATATTTATCGCAATACTTATCCATTCTTGTTTCATTGGGAGGCGTGGGGATTTCCATTTGATGACTAGACCTGCTCTCGCTGCCAGTAATAGCGGTGATGCTAGTCCCTTTGTCCTGACCAGCTCGTCTTCATCTTCTTCTAGGCCAAATAAGGTCAGGAGGGGTGTTGCTGTTCTCTCGACCCCATCTATCTGTTTAATCCAACCCAGCACCTCGTTCCAATATATGCGTACTTTAGGGCAATCCCACCACATGTGCCAGTAGTTGACATTCGTTCCGCATCCCCTCCAGCATTTTGGGCTGTTGGTCGGATACATTTTGGAAAGTCTGTGAGGGTCATATTGCCATCTATGAAGTAGTTTTACTGCATGGAGCTTGTATTGTGCAGCGATTGATATTTGGGATGGTGATTTATATATAGTATCCCAGACTTGTTGTTCGAATATTCTTTTAAAGTCCTTTTCCCACTTTTCTCTGAGGTTTGAGGTGGAGTCTTGATTTTTGTTGATCAGGGCGCTATACATGCGTGATATTAGACCTTTATTCTTGGTGGTTGTATCGAGGATTTTCTCAAATGCGGTGAGTTCTCTACATATTTTGGGATGCCATTCCCGTTTCGATAGGACGCCTTTTAGACGTAGGTAGAGGAATAACGGTATTGGGTGCAGTTGGAGGGCATCCTCCAGTTCTGATATTGCTATGAATTTACCTTCTCTCAATAGTTGTCCAACTCTTTCAAGTCCTGCATCAAACCAGGTTTGGTATCTGGCGTGCTCGTGGATTTCCTCTCTGATTCCCGGAGCCCACAGATGGCTCAAGGGTGATGGCCAGGTTGTTATGCCTGTCATTGCCTTGCCCTCTTTCCATATGTCCCATATTGTTCCCAGGAAGGGGTGTTCGCACAATTTTCGCGAGTGCTTTGGTCTTGGGACCCACAGCCATTCGGAGAGTGTTTCCGGGGTCAGGTTATCATTGTCCAGTTGGACCTATAGTAAGTCTTTTCTGTCTCTTACGTGGGGGACGAGGACTCATAGCTGGGTCACCTTGTAGTATCGCTCTATGTCTGGGAGGCCGACTCCACCTAGTTCTTTGGGTAGTATGAGGGTTTTGTATGGTATTCTAGGCTTTTTCCCCACCCACAGGAATCTGGTTATTGCCTTTTTCACTTGTTTGAAGAGGTCTTCTGGGATCCTTATAGGGAGGACTTGGAATGGGTATAGGAAGCGTGGGAGAGCAACCATATTGATGGCATTGAGGCCCATCCCTGATATCGTAAGGGGTTGCCATCTCGCTAGGTCGGCGTGGAGTGCAGAGAGGTGATGTGGAAAGTTGGCTTCATATAGATCAGCAATGCTTCTCGTCGGGTTGATGCCCAAGTAGCAGAGCATCAGCCCTCCGATGGGGAGGTCTAGTTGGACGAATTCCATTAGCTGGTGTGAGGTGGGCTTTTGTGGAGGAAAGAAGATGTACTTGGTTCAATTGATTTTGAAGCCTGATAGCGAGCCATATTCTTCGATGAGTTGTATGACACGTGGTATTGACAACAAGGGGTTCTGGACATGGAGTAGGATGTCATATGCGTATAAGGCCAGTTTGTATTCCCTTCCCTGTACCCGTAAACCTTCCACTCTTTTGTCTGCTCTAAGCGTCTGTGCTAGGGGCTCCGGGGACAGTGTGAATAATATTGCCAAGAGCGGACATCCTTGCCTTGTACCTCTAGTCAGTGGGAATCATCGGGAGTACTGTGAATTCACTGTTACAGATGCTCGGGGCGAGGTGTATACTGCTCTCATTCCTCTCCGGAGTGCCGAGCCAAGTCCTATTTAGTGTTGCTTCCAGGAAGAGCCATTCGACTCTGTCAAATGCTTTTTCGGCATCGATAGAGAGCAGCGCCTGTGTATTTGGCATTTTCTTGGCCTCGTGTATCAGGTGGAGGGTTTTGCGAGTGGAGTCGGCCCCTTGTCTACCAAGAATCAACCCAACCTGATCCGCGTGGATTATTGAGGGTATATGGGTTTCAAGTCTTGCTGTGAGGATGCGCGTGTATATTTTGGCATCAATGGGGCGATAAGAGGCGCACTGCTTGGGGTCTTTGCCTTCTTTCGGAATTACTGTAATGAGTGCTTCGGAAAAGGATTCGAGTGCGGTGCCGGTTTGGAGAATGTGATTGAAGAGTTCGACCATAAGCGGGAGGAGGGAACCAAGGAAGGTTTTGTAGAACCCTCCAGTGTGGCCATCGTTTGCAGGAGCTTTCCCCGATGGGAGTCTTTTGATGGCGTCTTCTATTTCTTTGTCTGTGATGGGGATTCGAGGGTCTCTGCTATTTCTTGGGTGAGTCTAAGCATGGTTATCTTATTCATATATTCATTGATGACCTCCTCATCTGGTGTGGCTTGGGATGTATACAATTTCTCATCGAAGTTGGTGAAGGCTTCAGGAATGTTGCCGGGGAGTTTTGCCTGTAAGTCTGTTTCATTTTCTATGGATGATACTCATCTTTCTGCTCGTTGAGCTTTTAGTCTGGCTGCCAGTAACGCTTCTGCCTTATCCCCCTTCTCATAATGTTTCTGTTTAAGAAATTGAAGTTTACGAACGACTTGGCCTATCTTTAACTGGCACAATTCCTCTCTCTTCTCGTTCGCCTCAGCTATTCTTTCTTCTCACTCGATGTCTGTCGATTGCGCGCAGCAGCCTAATTGTGTTATTTCGTTCCTGAGCTTGTTTTCTATCAGGTTTGTTCTCTTTTCTTTGCGGCCCCTTCTTTCATTAGTATACCTCTCTATGTGGCCTTCCCTGCTTCCCATACTGTGTGTTTCGAGACTTCACCTGTGTTGTTCCATTAGAAGTAATCACTAATGTCTTTCGCCAGTTGGTCACTGAACACCGGATCCTTTCAGAGTGTTTCATTGCTGTGCCATTTCATGCTCCTATGGGGTAGCGCAATCTGAGTGAGGGGAACCGTGACCATGTCATGGTCTGACCAGGTTACGGGGATTATCTCTGATGTAGAAGTCGCGTCCATGAGGCCCGGTGTGAGGTATATATAATCAATCCTGGTGTACGTGGCGTGTGGTGCAGAATAGAATGTGAACCCTGGTCGCTGGAGGTTCATGTGGCGCCATGCATCTGTGAGCCTGTATGCGTTCATCATCTCAGTCACTTCTGTGCGACCAGCCGTAGGTGGGTTGCCTGCATGTGGGTTACCAGTTTGTCTATCGAGTGTTGGATCCGCCCACATGGTGAAGTCTCCCCCTAGGATCACTTCACCTTTTGCTTCGATCATGACTTTGGAGATTGTTTGTTGTAGGAACTTGGACTGACCTGTATTGGGGTCGTATATGGAGGCGAGTGTGATGGTGGTGTCTCATATCCTGCCCACTATCATGAGTGCTCTACCGCTTACATCTGCCTAGATTTTTAGTACTTCCATTTGAGTCCTTTGCTCACTAGTATGCCAACACCAGTTTTTCTGAGTTGGCCAGAGCCCCAGTATTCAGTTCCCAATTTGGCGTACAGAACCTTTCGTTCTTCTCCTCTTATATATCTCGTTTCTTGTAAGAAAAGTACATCCAACTTGAATTCTCTGGCGATTAACGATCTCTTAGTAGGAGACTTAATTCCTTTGACGTTCAGTGTTCCGGTTATGATGGAGGCGGGCCGTCAGTTGTGACATCTATGATGTTAGCCATTAGCGTTTGTCCTTTGTCTATTCACAGAGCCCCTTCTTTTGTCTCTAGTTGCCAGTGATCTGCGGGTATGTTGCTCAATATGACTGTCTGTCTTGAATTTTTACTTTTTAGCCCCCATCCCTCCTCCCTTTTCTTGCTGCTTTTTGAACCCATCCCCTCTTACCTTACCCCCTTCCCTTCCTTTTCCCCTCTTGTCCTTGTCTTCCATCCTCGTTTGGTGGCATCTGGTTTGTACTGGATACAAGCCGTCAATCCAACGTCAGACCACCGGGGAGAACCGTTACCGCACGGTCCGTGTTTTTACTAAGAATCGCTTTAACAGTGTAAGCCCCGCCCCCCCCTTATGTAGAACACAACATTAACTTTTTTTAAAGGATATGACTTGGCACGAGCACTTCCTTGACCCAACTTCAGCTTGTTGTTTTGCCCCACCTACAGGAGGGCATCTTTTCGGATGAGTCTGGTCTCGTGTCAGTGGGTTTAGGTGCCCTGGGCGGCGTCGTCGTTGTTGGCCTGTCAGGTCGAGTCTCTCAGTATCTCCTCTGTTGGGATCTGACCATCCAGGCAATATTTTCATTTGTCATTATCTGGTGTGTTGTTGCCTCTCTGTATTTCCTGAATCCCTTCACTCTTTTTCTCCTTGGTCCCTGGAGTTCCCATAGCGTTCTCCCTTGCTCAGGTTCTTCTTGTTCCCCTTCCTTTGGGGTTGTTCCCAGGAGTTCAGCGAGGCAGTCTCAAATCTCCTCTTCAGTTTTCAGGTGTATTCTCCTACTTCCATGTTCGAATGTGAAAGAGAAGGGGTATCCCCATCTGTATCGGGTTCCTTGGTCTTTGAGCCATTTCGTGAGCGGGCTACATAAGCGTCTCAGGGCTAGAGTGCGTGAGGTTAGGTCTTGGAAGATGGTAATCTGAGCACCTCCAAGGGTGAGTGGACCTCGGGACCTGGCTTTCTCTAGGATCCTGGCTCTGTCTTGGTACCTGTGGAATCTGGCAAGGACTGACCTTGGTCCACCGGGCGTTACTCTGGCCCTGTGTATACGCTCAGTTTTAGGTTTGTCAATATCTTCATCGGCCGTCAGGATTTTGATGATATCGTGGATTGTTTTCTTGAGGTCTCCCTCCGTTTCTCCCTCTTGTTCCGGGATACCGAAGAAGCGTAAGTTGTTTCTGCTTTTGCGGATTTCTAAATCGTCCACTTTTAGTTGGAACTCCTCCTCCCTTTTCTCTATTTCTCTTATTCTCAGTTCCATTTGAGTTTCGAGGGTATCTATGGAGGCTTGATTATTCTCGACTCCTTCGAGTCTTTCCTCAATGTTGTCCATTCTCTGGGTTATCTTATCTATTTTGCCGGCCAGGTTAACTCTGTGTTCTTTATCTCGTTCAGTAGTGCTGCGATATCACCCTTTGTGGCTGCCGCTTCTGTTTCAGACGTATCCATTATCAATTTGTTCTCTGTGCCTAGGGTCGGTAGGAATGAAGCGTAGGCATATCTGGTGAGTTTCGCTTTAGCGTTCATATGGGGTAGTTACTGCTGAGGCGGCACATGCCCCTGTTCCAGGGGCCCAACCCTCAGTGCGGTAGTTTGTGCATTCGGCTGTAGTGTGATTTTGATGAAGTTTGATGGCTATCGGCACTTTGTGGGTGAGTAATTAGAAGGTAGTATGTGAGTCACCTTGAGCGTATTTTCGCGTTGTCCGGGGTGCATTTGGCGAGGAGAGTATTTTGTTGGTACCTCACTTCTTGGATGGCTGTTGTTCGTTCTTTTCGTGTAGAGACTTGAGCCCGTTTGGCCAGACTGCAGTGTGACCCTCGGTGGCCGCCGCACCTAATTCCAGTGCTCCCTTTGTTCAATTTTTTCCTCCCTTAGTATCTGGGGCTGGTGGGCGTGAAGTGTAGGTGCATCGAATGCAGTACGCTTTGGCATTTCTGTGGGATTGCTCCGACTCAGGAGGCACACGCCCCTATTTCGGGGACCCAACCCTCAGTTTGATGGTTAACGCTGTTGGCTTCGAAGTGAGTCCATTTGTCACTTAGTGGTCAGTGGCACCCTCTGGGCAGTAGTTTGTTGGGGGTTATGCATGCTCCCTTGAGCGGCTTTGCATTTTATCTGGGATGCGAATGATGAGGGGGTTGTCTTGTGAGATAGGGTGGCTTTGGGGAAAGGACTCCTGTAGGATTTGCTCACTTTTAGGCGGTTCCACCTTTTAGATCACTGGATTCCTTAATCTCTTCAGGCTACCTGCGCTTCTCCATTTCCAGACACACACATCTTTTAAGGTGTCTTAGGCACAGATGTCCCCAGAGTGATTCCAGGAAGGGGAGCCTGTAAATTTATTGCACACTTTGTGCAAAGTTATATGAGCTTCTAGGGTCAGCAATCGGCCCTCCTCCATTCCCTTATTGAAATAGGTGACAGCATTCTGCAGACCCCTCCAAATGCCAGGTTCAGCCCCTACTCGGAAGTCCAGAGTCTCACCTGGAGCTCATTAATGGAGGGGGAGTGCTTTTGAGGTACTCAGTGTTGTGGTTATGGAACCCTCTCAGGCCTACCTGCATGGCTTCAACCTCCAATTATTGTGCAGTGAGACCAGGGCTTATGATTTGTGCATTGACATGGGGATGTTGCTGGGGCTGTGAGGTCCGCTGCATCTCTCAGGTTGGCCCTACGTGTCCCCGGTTGTGAGTGACCTTGCTGCCCCCTTCCTATCTGCTACTGCCGGGCGCGCCAGAGGAGCGTATTGTGCTGGGTGGGGGAGGATGGCCGTAGACCATGTGGACAGGTGCCTGCGTCTCTGGAGCCACTCCGGGGCCTGTGCGGTTGCAGTGCCAGCAGGGGCACGGTGGTGGTTGTTAGGGAGAATTCTCTTCTAGGGATCATTTCCCTTACCTATAGAGTCCCACAGCAGCTTTGCTGGATTTCAGGGTTTTTTTTCACTCCTACTAAGAGTGAGACTCTTTTTTCCACTCTTAACTGTATTTTGATGTATGTTTCAGCCTATTTTTGTGCTTATGGGCTATGAGGTTTTTCTCATCCTCATAGGTATCATCTTTTTACATGTGTGTTACACAGCACCCTCAGTGCAGTAACCCAGGGGTGTCGTAGCGACCCCCAAACATAGACTCCATACCCTGGGACTGACTACTGTCTCCCAGGGCATGTAAAGTTACCATTGACTTTACTAGTCAATAGTTATGAACAAAACCAGTACAACCCATCTTACTTTGGAAGTACTGGGAAGGGTTAATAGTTTTTCGAGGGGGTACCGTACAGTCCCTCTCTCCAAAGTTTCTGGCTGGTGGCAGTGGTTACTACCGTAAATATTCGACCGTGAATATTTCCCTATGGGATTTTCCCATTGTTCGAGGCTACTACTTTTACTGACAGCCTCTAACACACGGCCGGTTTATTTTAATTTTAACTTTACTCTGGTAGGTTTTTATTGCCAGAACTTTAATAATATTTCTTTTGTGTGTCTTTCTCTGAATCCTAACCCAGGTCGGGGATCCTTTGTTCGTCCTTTTGGCGGGCTTCTGCACATAAGCCCTCCTTTTGGCGCCACTGAGTCTGGGCTAGACAGGATGTGTGGGAGGGGGAATAGGCACCCTGGATAGGGTTACCTGGGCAACCCAAGTCGCACTCTGCCCTGATAGGCTGGGGGGGTTATCCCGCCAGGATAGCCACCCCACTGTGTGAGTGACAGCTAGGCTGTATGAATGGGGGTCTTTCTTCATAAGAGCAGGATCCTGAGGACTGGAGGACAAGACGTCGCCACTGGAACTAAGAAGCCGAAGAGGAGAGAAGCCAAAGACATCTGCAACGACTGAACCACCGGTGAAGCCCTGCTGCAGATCCTCACCACTTTTCTCCGGCGACTCGAGAAGATCTTCACCTGCAAGAGTCTTCTTCCCTTGAGCTGATGGGGTGAACCAGTTCGCCAATCACCTTCCAGGACCTGCCTTGGTCGAATCGCCAGTGCCAAGCACTAGGAGACCGGATAGCCAGGCACCCGCCCACCACGACCGCGATTTAAAGGAGCTTACCTTTTATTCCGTTTTGGCAGCACCGCAGCTGGTTTCATCCCTGGGCAGTGCAGTAATTCGAACCTTCCTCCACGACAAGAGCCTCTCTTCCTCTGCTGGATCTCCCGAACTGCAGGAACTGCCAGGAACTACCGCCACTGCAGGAGCCTCTTCCACTTTCAAGGTACATTGTTCCGGCAGGCCTCCCGTTTCGTTGGGTATTGCTAAAGGTGTTTTAAATCCTTTACTTACCTTCCGGGCTGGCCGCCTTTTCGTCTAACATTATCTTTCTACGTCCTGCAACCGCCTTTTCAATCATTTAACAAAGACTTGACTGCAACTACTAGAACATTTTGAACCTAGGCACTTTGCCTTGCACCACTGACTCTGGCACAAGCCTCTTGACTCTGGCTAAATCTGTTACAACTGCCTTCTCTAGATTGTTTCTCATCAAGAAATGTGTTGGTGCACCTAAGACTCTTATAACCACCTTTTCTTCCCCTTTATATATTGCTGAAGTGCCATTTTGCTCGGTTTTCACCAAAGTATTGTTGATTCAAAAGTGCTGCCTTGCTTAACTTGTTCACAATGCAATTGGGAAGTGTTGCTTGTGTTTTTAAGAGGCTAAACCTGTATAACTTGTTCTTTCCCTCCCTCTGAAGAAATTGTTAGAGTGCCATTTTTGCTTAGTTTAACACTGTGCCGTTTTGCTCAGTTTTCACTCTTGCTCAAACTTGCTTAAAATTTAAATAGAGAGTTGTGTATACTTTTCTTGACGGTTTTAACTTACTTTAGTACTAGTGATTTGTATGTGAACATCAGAGTGTCTAAAATAAATACGTATATTCTTTTTGATACAAAGCTTTGGTCAGTGTTTCCTTGTTCCATAGTGTTGTAGTCCTATTGTGTAAACCCTGAATACTACTCATCTCCCTCTTGAGATAAGTCTGACTGCTTAGCCACAGCTACCAACTAAATCTTTGTGGTACAGACTGATACCAAAGGGGATTTATTGCATATACCTGTAGTCTTAATCTTCTATAGTGCTCCCTAAGGGAACTGCATAGGATTCTGCCTAACACTGGTGTACAGCGGTGGGATAAAAGTATTGGATTTACATTTTAGAGTGTTGCTAGTAGCTTGATTCAATTAACCACAAGGCTTAACAATCACTAAAAGTAAATTTTAAAAAGTCAAATATGGAAAGCTATAGCCAGGAGACCCTCCTTGTAAATACTGCTGATTATTTAAGGGATCTGTGCAGACAGCAAAGTCTACCTGTCAAAGGCAAGAAATCAGAAATGATTGAAAGATTGTTAGAACACCAAAGACTGGCGAGTGGGGCTGTAGTGCCTACCCCTCCAGCAAATGTAGCAAACATTGAGGATGATAATGTTGAAGATGTTATTGTTGAAGCAGATGAGGAAGAGGAGGCTGACAATGTAACCCCCTCTGGCCCTCTGCCTGCTCAAAGGCCTCAAACTCTGGCTACTGGACCATTGTCAGGTCCCACATTAAGTCCTGAACTTATCTCACTAGACAAAATGAGGCATGAACTTGAATTCAAAAGAATTAGTGCCCAAACTGAACAGAACCATCTAAAGATCAAAGAAATGGAGCTCAATCGTGAGCTAGAGATGAAGAAATTGTCTTTGGAAAATGCTTCTCTCCCCGAATCCTCTAGATCCTCCAGTCCAAAAAAACCCAGATGCCTAAAGAAATTGTGGGTATGTATGAACCTAGGTTGGCTGTGTTTAGATTGGTTAGCTATGTTTGAGTACAATCATGGGCTCCAGCAAATCACAGGGAATCAGTTGATCCCCTGGTTATTCTCTAGGCTCCCCCCTGTTGCATCTGTTGTGGTAATGGAGTTGAGGGAGGTGGATAGGATGGATTACGAATGTGTGAAACTAGCTTTGATAGCTATATTTGGGAAGACCCCTTCCCAGTACCTTAAGAGGTTTAGGACCCTCAAAAGGCATGATAGTACCCCTTGGACTACTTGGGTGAATGAATGTTTGAAAAACTTAGAGGGGTGGATTAAGGGTTACAGAGTGAACACTTATGAAGGAATTAAAAATGTTGTCATGTTGGAGTCTATCTATGATGCCTGCTCTCCTGAGCTCAGACAACACTTGGCTGATTCAAAGGAACTAGATTCCAAGAAGCTAGCTAAGGCTGCTGACTTGTGGGTTGCCAACAGGGCTACTCACAAGGATTCAGGGGTCACTCAGAAAAAGGATGAGGGAAAGAAGCCTAAGAAACACAACAAAGAGAATTCAAATAATTCCAATTCCAAAGAGGGCCACAAGGGAAACCGAATCAGGCTAGTGTGTCTTCTGGTCCCAGACCAGAAGGAGGTCAGAGCAGACCACCATTCATAAAGACATTTGGAAAATGTTATGTTTGTGGTTCAACTGACCATGTGAAAGGGGATCCCCGATGTAAGGGTAAACCTTGAGGGGTCCACACTGTCTCCTTGGCCTTCACTCCAGAGGAGGAAGTACAAATAGCCAGTGGAAACTGTCAACTACTAGCTGAAGACCCCATCCGAGTCTAAGCTAGTGTATCTTTAGTATCCTTGGGTTTGTGGCAACAACAGAATTTAGATGTGTATAATTCTATCCCAAATAATACTAAAGAGTATTATAAAGACAGTGTCCTAGTGAATGGTCAGGAGACCCCTGCCATTAGAGATATTGGAGCCAGCATAACTATGGTGGATGAATCTTTTTTCAAGGTGGAGGATGTTGCTAAGGCACCCAAATACCTCACCAGGTTAGCTGGAGGGCCTGTGCAGATGCTTCCCCAATTACCAGCTCTCATCCAGTGCAATTAAATGACTGTCAGGATACCTGTTAGTGTGCAATCGGAAGTACCTGGAAGGGTGTTGTTGTGCAATGATCTTAAAGGTCTTGGAGTATTGTCAAGTACTCCCAGACCTCCTAGTAAAAGATTACAGGAGCTCACCAGACCTACAAGGGAGAGGAACTGAGAGGCTCTCCTGAGGAGATGATAGAAAAAGAAATCATTCCTACTCCACTGGAGTTACTGACTGCAATTTCTATGCAACCAAAAGCAAAGGGGAAACCCAAGACTTTTAAGAAGAAACCCACAGAAAGCACTCCTGTGCTTCCAACCAGGAAATCCCCTAGGTTGTCCAAAATCGCACCTGTGATTCCTCGTCCAGCTGAGGCTGAGAGAGAGGTACAACCCTGTGTGGTTGACCTAGAGCCTGAGGATTCAGATCTAGTAGAAGGCCAGGCTCTTTTTTTTTCTTTTTTTTTAAATAACTTTCTTTATTGGCATTTCATATGACAACACAAACAATCCAACCAACCCCACCCCCCCGCACATAGAGGTAGCATTAGAAAATCCAAGGTCAGCCCGAGTCTCAAAGCCAATGTCCTGCCTATAGCCTCTCCAGTCCGGTCTCCAAGCCGATGGCATCATAGCGTCCACATTGTCCCACCCTTATATCCGGCTTCAGGGAGTATGCAGAGACCTCGCCACAGGACCAGGCTGAGTGGGGGATCCCTGTGTAGTAGGGGACACTGAGTCCTTCCTCCCCGGACGACCGAGGAGGTACAATGTATACGCATCCCACATCTGATTGTCACCCTGACAGGCCCCTCGCAGCGCATCCCAGTGGGTCTCCATATCGTTGCAATACAATATGTCCCTTGACCATTGTGCAATTGTGGGACTCCGCTTTTTACCCCACCCCATGGCCACACAGCGCTTTGCCAAAATTAAGAGGAGACCTATCAATTTCCTAGTCCCCTTGGGTATCTGCCTCGTATATTCCATCAGTGCCAATACAGGATCTGGTGTGAGCCGCTGCCCCACGATGTCACAAATTACCTCAAACACCTGCTGCCAACATTGCACCAGCTCCACACACTCCCAAGCCACATGGAGAAAACCCACCATCGCCTGGCCGCATCTGAGACAGGCCCCCGACCTCTGAGGGAAATAATCCTTTAGCTGAGCCGGGGAGTAATAACATTGATGCAGAAATTTGAAGTGGACCAGCTTAAAATTTGAGTTAATCGCCCCCCTCCTGGTCATCACACAGCAGTACTCCCAAACATCAGCAGGTATTTCCTGCCCTAAGGACCTTTCCCACAACCCCCTTGAGGATAACCCAGCACCATGCCTACCCCTCAGAGCTAATCTGTACAATTCGGAAAGTACCCGCCTCCCTATATCCTCCCCAACCACCCTATCGAGCATCCCAGCCACTGCAGGTGGTGCAGGAAAGGAAGGGAACAGCCGCTGCAACGTCACCCTCAACCTGTAGTATAGAAACACATCCAATGCCGACAAGGCTCCCCTTTCCCCCAGTTGATCGACGGAGACAAACTTCCCATTAGGGAACAGCTCCCCCCAGGTAGTGATACCCAACCGTTTCATCGTAGCTACATAATGCACCTTACTAGTCAGGGGAATCCCTGGAATATACAATGGCGGGAGTCTCGGTGAATAGGGCAATCCCCCACTGGGGGTCGACTCCAAAGAAGACCAGGCCCAGCACGTAAGCCCCACCAAGTCCCGGGGAACCAGGGAGCTGCTTGGAGCCGTCAGTATAACCGACCTTAGCAGCGCTGGGGACGCGATTGACCTTTCTATCTCCACGTGTCTATGCTCCGCTGCCATACCATACCAGTACCTAAGATAACTGGCCTGCGCCACCCTATAGTTTACCTCGAAATCAGGCAGTGCCAGACCACCCTCCTGAACCGGCGCCGTGAGCTTTCCCTACGAAACCCTAGCTTTTTTACCGCCCATATGAAGTGTGTTATCGATGAACGGAGGTCCCGAAAATATTTTTGAGATACCCTTACAGGCACATTTAAAAACACATACAATAATTTGGGGAGGATAGTCATTTTAACCACCGAGATCCTGCTGTATAGATTAAGTGGGAGCCCACATCCAACCCAACATCGCCCGTCTAGCCGAGTCCAGCACCTCCACATAATTTGTAGCATATACCTCCCGCTCTTCCCTCGCCACGGTGACCCCCAGATAACGAGTGCTCTGTAGATCCCACTGGAATCCCCAATGTATCCCGATACTGGGATACCTCATTTGTCAATGGGAAGATGACTGACTTACTGGCATTTATGTGCAGCCCCGAAAGCTCGCCAAAGCGTTGTAGATCCGACATAATCAGATCCAGGTTAACTTCGGGATGGCGGATGAACAGGACCATATCGTCCGCATATAACGATATTACCACCTTATGGGTATGCAGCTGGACCCCTCAATGTAAATGAAACTCTCAAACCCATTCCGCCTAGGGTTCTATCGCCAAGGCAAATAACAGGGGGGACAACGGGCACCCTGGCGCGTCCCCCACTCAAGCGGTAGTACCCCAGTGGTCCGCCCATTCACCCTCACCCGAGCCACCGGGTCGGTATACAGAAGTGACACCAAGGAGATAAAGGACCTGCCCAGGCCCAACCTATGCAGAACGGCGAACAAAAACGGCCATTCAACAGAATCAAATGCCTTGGTGGCATCCAATATGACCGCCACTACCGGATCCTCTGCCGGCAACGCCTACATCAGGCCAAACATCCTCTGCAGTCCGAAAGAGGTCGATCGACCGGAATAAATCCCGCCTGATCAGACCTCACTAAACTGGGTATCAGCGGCATCAATCGCCTCGCTATGATTTTCGCCAAGATCTTATTATCGAGATTAATGAGCGAAATCGGGCGATACGATGAGCAATCTCCTTCCGGTTTCCCCAGCTTCAACAATACAACCACCACAGCCTCCCTCAGTGAGTCCGGTAAACGCCCCCTGGACACCGCCTTCTGATACATTAACAGTAAGTATGGAGCCAACTTTTCAGCATAGCCCTTAGAAAATTCGGCTGTAAAGCTTTCGGGCCCGGAGATTTCCCACCCGACAGAGACTTAATAGCGTCCATCACCTCTTCCAATGTCACTGGCCCATTCAACCCCTCCCTCTGCTCCTCTGAGCACCAGTACAACCCCACTTCATCGAGAAAAGCTTCTATATCCGCCTGTGCCACCGCCAACTGTGACGAGTATAGGTGGCCATAGAACTGCTCAAACTCACGGACAATGCCCCCATCCTCATAATGATCAACTCCCTTCCCATCGGTAATCACTGTCACCCTATTATCCCGACCACCCAGTTGAGTAATCCTCGCGAGCGACCGCCCCGGGGCTTGCCGCTCACCATATTTACGAGGAGCCTTCTTGTCCCACATATACTTAACCTCCTGCAGTTTCCGCTTAATGGTACCCTGTTGAACTTGAGTTGGGACGGGGGCCCCCTCCTGTAACACCTGTATTTCCTTCTCCGTATCGGCCAGATCTTCCCGGAGCTTCTTCAAAATCCCCAGCTCTTTGGCTATACATTCACCCCTGATCACGCACTTAAATCCTTCCCACAGGATACCAGCAGACGACACAGACCCTTCATTGGCCACAAAGTATGCATCAATAGCCTTCGCTAGTTCCTCTCGAAAGACCCCATTCGTAAGCACCTCACTCTTAAAACTCCAGGGGGGTTTCGCCCCATCACAACCTTCCAAGCGGATCGATAGCAAAACAGGGGCATGGTCCGAGAGGGTGCGGGCCAAAATACCTACCCACACGGACCGACCCATGGCTGTCCGGGACACCAGGAAATAGTCCAACCAAGCCGCTGAGCCGTGCGGTACAGAATAATGTGTAAACTGGCTCACCCCAGAGTGTCTCACCCTCCAAAACTCTTCAATACCCCACACTGGAAACATGCCCTGGATTTTATCAGAGGTCCTACTACCCAATCGCACCGTATTGCCCACCCTATCCAGGGATGCGGCTAAGACTGAGTTAAAATCTCTGGCCCATATGATTTCCCTTTCAGGAAGCGCCCCCAATTGCCTCTCATCCCAGTCAAGGGATTCTGTGGTATCCTGGTTAGGACCATAGTAACATATTTGTGTATACAATCTCCCCTGGATGACCCCCTGTACCACCAAAACCCTACCCTCCTGATCTTTGACCACATTGATCAATCAGAAACCCACTGAACTATGTACCAAGATGCACACACCCCTGGAGTAAGAGGAATAAGAAGAAAAATATCTATGACACCCCTAACTCTTACCAAACTTAGATTCAGATGCTGTTGTCAGGTGGGTCTCCTGAAGGAAGGCCACCCCCACCCTGTGTCGCTCCAAGTATTGCAAAACCTTCCGGCATTTAGGCAAACTGTTAAGGCCCCTGACATTCCAGGTCATAAAGTGTACTGTCGCCATCTGCAGATGCTTGATTGCACACTCCTCTACCCTTAGTGAACCCCACAGGCCTCCAAGCCCCAGTGCGTACCATTGAGTTCCCCCCTCTTCCCTCCCACCCCCATTCTACCGACAACCCCCCAACTCGCCAGTGCTCACACCCCTCCCCACCTCCCTCCCACAGCCCTCCGCGAAAGCCCCCCCCATACTGGAGTCCCCAACATTCCAGCACCCCAACCACCATTAGCTTAAATGCAAACAGCTTTCGCTCAAGGGGCGACTACGAGCCCAACCCTCCGTCACACCACCACAGGATAATTGTCTCTGCACAGGGATCAGTCACCAACTACCCAAAATCACAGCAGCATCCACCAATTTCCTCCATATTTAAGCGGAATCAGGCATCATCCAACCGTGCTCTGGGCGGCCAAGGCAACATAGCAAGAAAAGAAGAGGCTTCTTCCGGAATATGAAAGAACAATGATTTCCCATCATGTACCACCCGCAGTTTGGCCAGAAATAGCATTGCATATTGCAGACCCCTGTCTCTCAGTCTCTTCTTAATTTCCAAGAAAGATTTTCTGGCAGCTTGCACCCTATCGGAGAAGTCCGGGAAGAATTTGATCACATCCCCTTTGTAAGACTAAGTACCTTTCTCTCTGGCTTTTCTGAGTGCCGTATCCCTATCCCTATAATTCAGCAATCGGGCAATCAATGGACGAGGCGGAGCTCCCTGAATCGGTCTCCGGCCACTGGGGTTCCTGTGCGCCCTCTCTACGACGCAGAGCGGGGAGAAGCCCTCAGACCCCAGGGTCTCTCGCAAAATTTCCTCCACCAGTGCCTCCATGTCCTTCTGACCTCCCAACTCAGACAAGCCGACGATTCGTATATTATTCTGGCGAGATCAGGATTCAAGGTCATCCTGCTTCTCCCGAAGCTCCTTTAGGGCTTTCCTGACCCCAGACATTTCCCCGGAGACCGCCGTTGCTACGCCCTCCACACCTGTCAGGTGCCCCTCCGCCTCGTTCAACCTCTCCCCGTGTTTATCCAAGCGGACCTGCATTTGATCCACCTTACAGGTCAGAGTATCTAGTTTGCCATCCAAAGATTGTATCCCAGACTGCAGCTGTAGGAGCATAGTCTTAATGTCCTGAAAGGCAGCCACAGGATCCTGCTCGAGCCCCGCTGCAGGCGGCAGCGTCACCTCTCCCCCCGAGCTGCAACTCTTGGCCTGCGCTGGCATCTCAAAGTTCAATTTGGACTGCTGCTTACCCCCCTTTCCTGACTTAGACATAGTTAGTGGTGGAGCCAGGTCTTCGAGGCACTTTGCAGGGTATAATGATCAGGGCCAGCCGCGCTCCCGCCCCCCGTGTCCTCCCTCGCACCAGAAGCAACCAGGCTCAAGCCCTATATCCGCTGCCAGAACACACTGCCGCCAACTCAGGTTTCGGACGTAAGGAGTCCAGCAGAAGTCCAGTGCCACCCAGGGAACCCGCCACCAGAAACCCCTAGAGCTCGTCTCCCAGGGGCAGTCGACCTCAAACCGCACACAGGACCTCACACAGCGCCCGTACCGCCTTACATGGACCCTGCCACCAGTCCGCACAGCGCCATGCCTGCCACTGTGGCCAGTCCCTTAATTCATCAAAGTCAGCATAGCACGTGTGCAGCTGGTTCATGGCCCGGCCCGCACAGCGAATGTCCTCCGTTGGTTCAGTGAATGCACAGCATTACTCCGGGGATAGGAGCAGGGAACCACCAGTTCACGTCCCCCCGATGGCAGGCGGACCCAAACTGCTCACCTCAGACCTCAACACAATGTCCATATCACCCTATGTGAGCCCAGATACCTGGCACTCCAGCATCAGGTCTGCCACTGAGTTCAGTCCCATAGCCTGCTATGTTTAAGGACCTCCGTTGGTGAGAGATCTGACCTCCTTCCGCGTCGGTCCCCACATCGGCATGCCAGGACAGGCAACAGCAGAGCAGGGGGTGGACGTCATGGGGCCGGTCGATGAGTGCCCCCCGCCTGCCTCAAGGCTCCTCTTGAAGTGCCAGGTGCCCGCTACCAGGGAGGGGGATCGCCGCCAGCCCTCAAACTCACCGCTACACGGCCGCAACGGCCGCCCACCGCTCCAGCCGCCTCCTATGCATGGCCGCCGTGCTGACCTGACTTCAAAGGCACCGAATCCCTCAGCGCTGCGGTCCGGCCGGCCCAGACCAGGCCGACACGCTCCACCTCCGCCCGCATCCTCAGCACCGCTCCAAGCTGAGGGGCGCCCCTGCAGGCTCCGCTTCCCAAGCCGCCGGCACTTGAATAAGGGAGAGGGAGCTCACCCCTACCCGCCGCACTCAGTGAATCCGCCGCGGGCAGCAACCTGGGAGAACCGCCGCCCTGTGCCTCCTGTAGGCCCGCTCCTCCCCCACACTTCTCCGGAGCGGGATCTCACCAGGCTCCACAGATTCCATGCACCGCCTCACCGGTACCAGGTCTGCCCGGAAAGAGCACCATGGAGCCCAATGTATTCCAGTTGCAGATGCTGCCGCACAAACAGGGAGATCTTCTCAGAGACCGGCGGATAGCATACCGGATAGAAGGTGTGCTGGAGAGCCTCACGGGCCTGCGCGCCATCTTGGTCGGGCTCACTAGCACCCCCCCCCCCCAGAAGGCCAGGATCTTATTGGAGATCTGGACCCTTTGGAACATCCTGAGCTGCAGTCTTTACTGGCAGAAGGTGGCCCCAACAGGGCAGAGTTCAGTAAGGGGCAAACAGAATGTCCAACTCTGGAAGGTCTTCGCCATGAGGCAGCTTCTCAGCTTGAAGGGCAAGAGCCTGGGAATTATAGGTTACACTAGGAAAATGGCCTCTTCTATAGTGAACTGACTGAGTCAATCCCTGGATACTACAAAAGACTTGTAGTGCCCCACGAGAACAGACTCCAATTCTTGCAACTAGCCCATGAGATACCTTTGGCTGGTCACTTGAGTTTCAAGAAGACCAAGGAAAGGCTCTCTCTATACTTTTATTGGCCTAAAATGGGGGCTAAAGTAGATACGTATTGCAAGAGTTGCCACACCTGCCAAACTTCTGGTAAGAGTGGTTCCAAGAACGTGCCACCTTTAGTGCCTCTCCCTGTGGTGGTAGTACCATTTGAGAAGAGGGCGGGAATCGACATTGTCGCTCCTCTTGACCCTCCAACCTCTTCAGGCAACAGGTTTATCCTTGTTGTAGTAGACCATTCTACTAGGTACCCTGAAGCAATTCCTATGAGGACTGTTACAGCTCAGGCTGTGGCCAAGGCCCTCCTTGGTATTTTTTTACCAGGGTTGGGTTTCCTAAGGAGGTAATATCCGACAGGGGGTCAAATTTTATGTCCCACTACATGAAGGCCATGTGGAAAAACTGTGGAGTTACCTACAAGTTCTCAACCGCATACCACCCTCAGACAAATGGGTTGGTAGAAAGGTTCAACAGAACCATGAAGAGAATGATAGGACCTTTAGAAGACCCCCTTAAGAAAAAGTGGGATCTTCTACTGCCATGCCTTCTCTTTGCATATAGAGAGGTCCCTCAGGAGAGAGTGGGTTACAGTCCCTTTGAACTTCTCTTTGGCCATCCGGTCAGCGGTCCATTGGCCCTGATCAAGGAGGGGTTGGAGAGTGCTCCTTCCCCCAAGCCAGTCAGAGTGACTGACTATGTGATAGGACTCCGGAGGAGAAGTTCACACATGATGGCTGAGACAAGTGATAACTTGAAGGCAGGTCAGGCTTTGGTCAAGCATTGGAATGACCAGAAGGCCAACATGGTTGTTTGCTTAAGACCAGCTAGTTCTTCTTATGGTGCCAAAAAGGCAGAGGGCCTTGCAGGACAAGTGGTTAGGAGCCTTCAAGATTGTTGTAAAACTTGTAGAGGTGAACTATCTTTTGGATTTAGGCAATCCTAACGAGGCTCCCAGAGTCTTTCACACCAACCGTCGAAAAGCTTATGTCTCGAGACCAGAATTGGCAGTTTTGCTTCTAGCTTCAGCTCAAGAGAAGGAGGAGAGTGAACCTCTGCCTGACCTTCTCAGAGGCAAACCTTTAGATGAGCAAATAGGAGTTAATCTCTCTTCTAATCTGACTTCTGAAGAACAGGAGGAGTGCAAAGTTTTGTTGAATCAATTTGCCCCCTTGTTTTCAGTTTCACCAGGCTTGACCCCTTGGGGCCAGCATCACATCAACACTGGTGACTGTTTACCTGTCAAAAGCAGGGGTTTCAGAATGTCAGAAAATATAAGAACCCACATCAAAGGAGAGGTCAACAAGATGCTTGATCTCGGGGTAATAGAACCCTCTACTAGTCCATGGTCTAGCCCAGTTGTGTTAGTACCAAAGGCAAGATCCAAGGAGTTCAGATTCTGTGTGGTCTATAGAGCTCTAAATGCAGTCACTAAGACTGATGCCCATCCTTTGCCAAGGACAGGTGAGCTGGTTCAGCCAAGTTCCTCAGCACATTTGATCTCACGTCAGGCTATTGGCAAATAGTCCTGACAGACCATGCCAAGGAGAAAACTGCATTTTCTACCCCAGTGGGCTTATACCAGTTTAAGGTTATGCCTTTTCCCTTAAAGAATGCACCTGTTACATTCCAAAGGATGGTTAACCAGGTTCTGAATGGGATGGAGGACTTCTGCATGGCATACTTGGATGACATTGCAGTGTTCAGCCCTACTTGGAAAGAACATGTTGACCACCTAGGATATGTTTTGCAGGCTCTGGAGCAGGCGCAACTGACCATAAAGGCAAGCAAATGTCAAATTGGTCAGAGTAAAGTGGTCTACCTTGGCCATGAGGTAGGAGGTGGTGAAATAAGGCCATTGCCCAGCAAGATAGAAGCTGTGAAAAATTGGACAACACTTACTACTCAAACGCAGGTGAGAGCCTTCTTAAGTCTCACTGGGTATTACAGGAATTTCATTGAGAACTATGGGACCATAGCTTCTCCACTGAATGTAATCTCCTCTCCATAATTCCCTAAAAAGGTCAAATGGAATGAGGAGTGCAATCATGCCTTTGAAAGCCAGAAAAAAAGCCCTTTGTCAAGCTCCAGTTCTAAGAGCTCCTGACTACCACCAACCCTTCATTGTGCAAACAGATGCTTCCAATACAGGTTTAGGTGCAGTCCTTAGTCAACTGGATGAGAAAGGTAGGGAACACCCCCATTTGCTTCATCAGTAGGAAACTGAAGGAACCTGAGAGAAGGTGGGCAACTATTGGGAGAGAATGTTTTGCCATTGTGTGGTCTCTGAAGAGGTTTAGACCATACTTGTATGGTTCTACTTTTGTTATTCATACTGACCACCAACCCTTGAGATGGTTGATGCAAATGAAAGGGGAAAACCCAAAACTGTTAAGATGGTCAATCTGCTTCCAAGGGTTTAATTTTACCATTGAGCACAGGTCAGGATGTCACCACCAACATGCTGATGGTCTCTCTAGGATGTTTTTAACCGACTAGAGGTAAGAGACTCATCCAGGAGTGGATTAGATCCTCCTGTCCCTTAGTCTGGGGGGGGGGCAAGTGTTAGGGAGAATCCTCTTCTAAGGCTAATTTCGCTTACCTATACAGTCCCCCAGCAGCTTTGCTGGATTTCAGGGGTTTGTTTTTTTACTCCTACTGAGAGTGAGACTCTTGTTCCCACTCTTAGCTGTATTTTGATGTATGTTTCAGCCTATTTTTGTGCTTATGGGCTATGAGGTTTTTCTCACCCTCATAGGTATCATCTTTTTAGATGTGTGTTACACAGCACCCTCAGTGCAGTAACCCAGGGGTGTCGTAGTGACCCCCAAACATAGATGCCATAACCTGGGACTGACTACTGTCTCCTAGGGCATGTAAAGTTACCATTGACTTTACTAGTCAATAGTTATGAACAAAATCAGTACAACCCATCTTACTATGGAAGTACTGGGAAGGGTTAATAGTTTTTCCCTGGTGTTCATTTTTGCGGCTACTCGATACTAGGAAGTCTGGTCTTGAGTGAATGGAGTTACGCATCACTCTGGTAAGTGTATGTGTTCTCCTGTTGGAGGAATGTATTAGCTTTAGCATTGTGGTCGACTTGTTGGTAGGAATTTGACTTTAAGACCCCTATATGCTCTCCTGTTACAGGCTAGTGATGACCACGGTCGTGGTACGGTTTAATGCAGAAGGTCCACTCTTATTGGTATGTGGAGGTTTTACACTTCTGAACTCATTGATCCAGCTACCATCTACGTTGGTGTCATTTAATTTCCCTGCTTGGGGGGGAGTGCATGGTGCAATTTAATACTGGTGTCTTATGGTCTTTGGGGTCCTCTGTGTTTGGTGTAGTCACTTTCACCCTCAGGGGTACCCCTATTACTTACACGGTGTGGTGTTATGGACTTTGTATAGTATACTGTGCATGATGCTCTGGTGAAGTATATAGTAGTGTTGGCACTACCCTAGGTAAATACATTATTATTTGTCTTGTTTGATTAGGATTTCATTTTGAGACGTCAGTTCCCTGTGCCAAGTGTCAAGGTTGGTACCGGGTGGTGCTGGGTTAATGCGTTGTGAATGCTTACATTTCATTAGTACCCTGATGTGGGAATGTATGTACTCTCATAGGTGCACTCCCGCATTTGGAATTAACCTGCGGAACGATTAGGCTTCCCGTGCCCTGAAGATGGATTGCTCTTCAATCCGAAACGCGTTGGCTGTAAAACAACATGTAGTGAAGTTTATTTGGATATATCTACGAAAGGAAGTCATTTGATGTTAAAGTTGTTTATATGTGGCTCTAAAAACCTAATTGTATCATGTGGAATTGAAGTAAGAAGCCAGAGAGACGTCACATGGATTTTTAAACTATGTATCAAGTGAAGCACAGCATTGCTTGAAATTATCTGTTTCTCTATAAATAAGAGCCCTATGAGTTAATAGGGGTTCGGTGATAAGTGTGTTTATCTTTTGCGAATTTACTGGAATTACATTGAAAATGTCATTGTCCTATGTTTATTAAATTACATTTGTTTTTGAATTGGAATTCTCAGTTGAACTGTGTTTTAAAAAATATTTTGTAAATTTTGAAAATATTTTTCATGTGTAGGTAAAGTGGGGACTTTGACGTGGTGCTGAGTTCCTAATAAATACATTGCTATACCAACTTTGGGTTTGGAGGAACCCTTTTGGAGGGCATCCCGGGGGTTACTATACGGTGACGTATGGTTTTGTTTTGCTCTGCATTTTCGAGGGGGTACCGTACAGTCCCTCTCTCCAAAGTTTCTGGCTGTTGGCAGTGGTTACTACCGTAAATATTTGAACGTGAATATTTCCCTATGGGATTTTCCCATTGTTCGAGGCTACCACTTTTACTGACAGCCTCTAACATACCGCTGGTTTATTTTAATATTAACTTTACTCTGGTAGGTTTTTATTGCCAGAACTTTAATAATATTTCTTTCTTGTGTCTTTCTCTGAAATCCTAACGCAGGTTCGGGATCCTTTGTTCGTCCTTTTGCACAGGAGCTCTCCTTTCGGCGCCACTGACTCTGGGGTAGACAGGATGTGTGGGAGGGGGAATAGGCACCCTGGACAGGGTTACCTAGGAAACCCAAGTCGCACTCTGCCCTGATAGGCTGGGGTGTTATCCCACCAGGATAGCCACCCCACTGTGAGAGTGACAGCTAGGCTGTATGAATGGGGGTCTTTCTGCATAAAAGCAGGGTCCTGAGGACTGGAGGACAAGACGTCACCACCGGAACTAATTAGCCGAAGAGGAGAGAGGCCAAAGACATCTGTAACGACTGAACCAACGGTGAAGCCCTGCTGCAGATCCTCACCACTTTTCTCCAACGACTCGAGAAGATCTTCACCTGCAAGAGTCTTCTTCCCTTGAGCTGATGGGGTCAACCAGTTCGCCAATTGCTTTCCAGGACCTGCCTTGGTCGAATTGCCAGTGCCAAGCACTAGGAGACCGGATAGCCAGGCACCTGTCCACCACGGCCGCGATTTAAAGGAGTGTACCGTTTATTCCATTTTGTCAGCTCCGTGGCTGGTTTCATCCCTGGGCAGTGCAGTAACTCGAACCTTCCTCCAGGACGAGAGCCTCTCTTCCTCTGCTGGATCTCCCGAACTGCAGGAACTGCCAGGAACTACCGCCACCGCAGGAGCCTCTTCCACTTTCAAGGTACATTGTTCCGCCAGGCCTCCCGTTTCGATAGGTATTGCTAAAGATGTTTTAAATCCTTTGCTTACCTTCTGGGCTGGCCACCTTTTCGTCTAATATTATCTTTCTACATCGTGCAACCGCCTTTTCAATCGTTTAACAAAGACTTGACTGCAGCTACTAGAACATTTTGAACCTAGGCACTTTGCCTTGTACCACTGACTCTGGCACAAGCCTCTTGACTGGCTAAATCTGTTACAACTGCCTTTTCTAGATTGTTTCTCATCATGAAATGTGTTGGTGTACCTAAAACTCTTATAACCACCTTTCCTTCCCCATTATATATTGCTGAAGTGCCATTTTGCTCGGTTTTCACCAAAGTATTGTTGATGCTAAAGTGCTGCCTTGCTTGACTTGTTCACAATGCAATTGGGAAGTGTTGCTGGTGTGTTTAAGAGGCTAAACCTGTATAACTTGTTCTTTCCCTCCCTCAGAAGAAATTGTTAGAGTGCCATTTTTGCTTAGTTTAACACTACCGTTTTGCTCAGTTTTCACTCTTGCTCAAACTTGTCTACAATTTAAATAGGAAGTTGGGTATACTTCTCCTGACTGTTTTAACTTACTTTAGTACTAGTGATTTGTGTGTGAACATCAGAGTGTGTAAAATAAATATATACATTCTTTTTGATACAAAGCTTTGGTCAGTGTTTCCTTGTTCCATAGTATTGTAGTCCTATTGTGTAAACCCTGAATACTGCTCATCTCCCTCTTGAGATAAGTCTGACTGCTTAGCCACAGTTACCAACTAAATCTTTGTGGTACAGACTGATACCAAAGGGGATTTATTGCATATACCTGTAGTCTTAATCTTCTGTAGTGCTCCCTAAGGGAACTGCATAGGAACTGCAACAGTGGTTCTCCTCCGGCGCAACAAGGGTGAGCGGTCAGGGGCAGGCGAGTCCCCAAGTTTCCAACTTAATATGTGTAATACCGCGGATCGGTATCACTGCTCCCGCTCCGGTATGTTCCTCATCTGGGACCCGACTGGGGGTCCAGCCATTATACACAAGCGGGTTGCCAGACAGGGGTCGCATCTGCCTCGGGGGGGCCGGGGAGGACACGCACCACACGGTCCCAGCGGTCTGAGCCCCCACTACACTGGTCCGCGTAACGGGGCCTCCACTGTCACTCCGTCCTGCCCTCAAGGTTTCGGGGACTCAGCCGCTCGTGTAGGACTCTCCGGTGCGTCGACTGCACCCGAAGCGCCACCGCCGCTGGCACAAGGTTCAAAGCTCAGGAATCGCCAGCGAGCTCTGCTTGGGCCACGGGGATCCGGGATACGCAGCTCACGTGGCGTTGGTGATCGCTGCACCAGAGAATGTGGATATCTCAGTGAAGTAAGCTCCATTTTCTTCTGATTTTTTTTCTCCTCAGTTGGGGGACCCTTCATACCCCAGGATCACCAGTTTTCAGGGGTGGGGGAGTGGGTCCATGGATGGGGGCTCAATCCGCTTTTAGGACCTGCGGAGCTCACAAGGGAGGGATACTCATCCGTTCACCCCCTGGTGGCCACCGGATTAGGTGTTTCGAGATCTGTTGGGATGTATTATTGTGTAAGGGAAAAGCCTCCGAATAGCGGGTAGTGCAATCTACAATTACCAAGATGTACCCATTCCTCAACTTAGATGGCTCAAGGGGCCCAACTATGTCCATACTTATGTGAGGAAAAAGGCACATCAATGATTGGTAAAGGTTGTAGCAGAGCTGGGGAGGTATCTGAGGTGCTAGTCTTTGACACAGGGCACAGGTAAGTATGAAGCTTTTCACATCAGCATAGATTCCAGGCCAATAGAACTGACTTATTATCTGTCCTTGTGTTTTGGCTGTTCCTAAATGACCACCGGTTAAATGGGAGTGGGCAATCTCCAGTACCATCCTCTTGTGACTTTTAGGTGCCATACTTTGGGTTCTCGAAGTGCCATCGGGGTTGAGATCACCTCTGTAAAGTAACCCATGCTTTAGAAAGAGGGAAGGACTTCCTTTTAGGCTTCCCTCGTCTTCAGACACCACATCTAGGAAAGCTTCTGCTACCAAGCAGGCATTCCTTTGAGCAAAGGTTAAATCTGGGATAATGTTGGTTTCTTCACCAGGAGTTTTTGGTTTTTTTACTCCAGATGCTAGCAGGGGATTCTCATCCTCCTCCCCAAAGCCTTTTTCCCCTCTCTCTCTGTTTTTTGTGCTTCCGTGATTTCCTCCAATTTGGGGAACAGAGCTCTTTTTCAGACCATGTCAGAAGCGGCTCTATTAGTGTTATGTTGTGCTACAGTGTGGCTTGACGTTGGTTTAGGTGTTTTCCTCCAATCCAAGGAAAGTTGGTCGGAGTTCGAGGAGCAGGAGACAGCGGCGGTTTGTGGTCTGCTTGAGCTAATTTATCATTGGTCGGAGCCCCTGCTTGAGTGTCTGCTCCCATGGGGCTGTACTGGGGGGCCACAAGCAACAGGAGCCTGCTACTGGCCGTGGAGATGGCGCTCTGCTGAGTTGCCCATTTGCCATCTTGGAGCAGGGCGCCTAGCAGTAATCTTTGCAGTTAAGCAGTGCAATCAGATGTACAACCAGCGTGAGCAATTACAGACCCCCACTGACCCCTGCTGGGGCGGCCCGTTGTTGATTTACCACTCCCTTTACACTCATGTTTACACTCATGTTTACATTTAATTCTCACTTTTCCAGCACAGTTAGTGAATTTGGCACCCCGCGTTGTAGCCTGGTGTAAAGCCTGGTGTAAAGCTTGTAACCCTGAGAAGTGAGTCTTTCCTACCTTCCTCTGCCCTCTACAGCTGTGGTGCCTGGAATAACACACAGGGAATACACAGGAAATAATAAACAGGAAAGATACTTGGTGCTGCGTGGGTCGGAAGAGGCTGCTAATTCTGCTAATCTTGTTGAGATTGCTGTGCTGTACTGTGCCTTTTTATAAACTCCCAGGTGTGGAGTTCGGCAGACAAGTTTAGTTGCTCATCAGTCGGCTGTCAGGATGGATGAGAGCAGGAACTTGAGGAGCTCTCGACTTTGTCAAGGTGCCGAGTGCAATGCCCCAAAGACTTTAGATGGAAGCAGCAGTGCCTTAAGTGGCACTAAAAATCGAGCCGGGGCTCATCGAGGGGGCGTGGCCTAACAGCGGGGGTCTTGATGGCCCGTTAGGCCACGCCCCCTTGACGAGCCCGGGCTCAATGGGCTACTGCCACCCCTGCCAGGCAGCCTTTCGTAGAGATTAGCACCCTCTCCCCTGCCGGGGAGAGGGTGCTCATCTCTGCATTTATTTTGTGTAGGCTTGCCTGGCAGGGGACAGTGCCTGCCTATTCAGCCTTAATGGTGGTGCTGCCCCTCGCCAGCTGGGGAGGGGCAGCACCACCATTAAGGCTGAAAGGGTGAGGCCAGTGGAAGCAGAGGCCTTTTTCCTAAATACTGAAACTCCCGCGAATGTGCGGCAGCTCCAGTATTTAGAAAGCAAGGCCTCTGCTTTCAGCGGCCTCACGTTTTTTCCATAATGGTGGCGCCGGCCGACGGGAATCTCTTGATTAAAGGGATGCCTCGCAGGTGCGGCGCCAACATTATGGCTGAAAGGCATTTTTTTCTGTAGCCTGAAGCTCTCGCAAACGAGCGAGCGTTTCAGGCTGTAGAAAAAAATGTCATTTCGTGTAGTGGCCGGGGCTGCCAGGGGAGATTACTGGGCCCCGGCAGGGCCCCGCCTCAAAACGAAATTTCGGAGCCTGCCGGGGCCCAGCCCCGGCAGGCCCCGGCCCACTTAAAGCCCTGGGAAGCAGGTCTGCTTTGAGAGGCAAGCGATACATTTCAAACACTTTGAACATTCCTTTAGGATTGCCATGCCCGCCTTGACTATAGACTTTTGTAAATCCATGGTCGTGACACCCTGGACGCCGCAATGCTTGTAAACCCCCAGGATTCACCCCTAATTAGTTCTCTTCCACAGCCCTCCGTCCCGCCCTCAACTTTCATTACGTTCGGAGAGCGGCTTGATCCCACACTAACACCTAAGAAGTCATTAACTCTACCAACTTTATCAAACCATGTGACACTGCAGGCTAGTACAGATGTTGGCTCCCAAAGCAATACAGACCAGGACCCGGGGGGGGGGGGGGAGCCGATATACATATTGCTACTTCCTCATTGGTAGCACGTACGAAAATTATAAAGGAGGGCCCAGGGGATTAGGGGGAGGGCCCATGCTCCACACAAAGAGTTCTAGCCAACGAGCCCTCAGAGCCTTCTGAGCCATTTGAGCAGGATAAGTGCCCCAAAGCGGAGCACCTTAGTGACATTGCTATAAAGGCGATTGAACAATTGGAGGAAGCGTCCCCTGAACCAGAGTCGAATTGGGACTCAGACCGGGAGGAAGCAGTTGCGCTGACTTCATTGTCAGGGCGGGATCAGGAGCCTATGCTGGAGCTACCAGCTGAGCATTCTTCAGAGGGCCAGCGAAGAGTCACGGTACAGGTTCACCAGAGCCATGAAGCCCTTGAGATCTTTATACACTCTAACATACAACGCCATCCTGAAATTCATATACAACCTGTAAACACAAAGGACCTGGTGGAGCGATTTCCCTGCAAATTGAGTACCCCAGTTAATGCAGTGTCCAGTATAGCTGGGAGTAAACAAGGGGGTGCAGGATAACCTCTTTCTTCAAAAAGCTGAATTAAAAGGACCATGACTGGACACATGATGCAAATGAAATGACAGATGATGACATAATGGAAGGGATTGAAGGTATAGTAGTAGAAGAAGGGCTGCCCAGAAAACATTACAGCAGAGCTGGACCCGGGCCCATGGATAGTCCATATGTTGTCAGACCCAAAAGGACCTCTAAAAGGACTGAACAGGCAATGAAACAAGCTTGTATTAAAAGGGGGGAAGGCGACGTAAGCAAAGGTCCTATACCAAATTTAAATGCAAAATTAGACCTGCAAGGGAAAACGGCCCTGACAGGACAGATGGACGATTTCCCATAACTTGATGAACATCCACATCCATACCAGCACCCCAGACCCATCCGTAAAACATCAGAGGCAGCACAAATCTTTGGAAAACGAAGGAAATGTCACTAGCTGACTCAGGTTGTTCGACACTGACAAATGAGGACAAACAGAAACAGCCCACAGACATCAGATTATTTGAGAAAACTTTAGGGTCGCTAGGTAGAGAACTGGGTTCCTGAGTGGCCCTGGAAGCCCGGGAGCATTTAGATTCTTCGTCCACTGGCAGCTCAGTCTCTTGGTTTACAGAGCTAGAAGAACTGTAGAGCAACATAGAACAGGTACAAGGGACCTGCCTAACAAAAATGATTCACTAACTATTATGCCGATGTTATCTATAGCCATGGCACCATTCATAAAACTCTATGAAATCATAAACGATACATTAAAATACCAATGTACCTTAACGGCAATGATGCACTCAAGATTGTTATTTCTGAAAGGTTATGTAACGGCCGCGACTGCGAATAACAAAGAAATGAATGGGGAAAAGAACTTAAGAAGATCCCTGGACATTCAGTTTATAAAGGACACTTATAAAGAGTCTGTGAAAGAACACACCCAAATTCCATTGTGTGAAGATCCGGGGCAGGATAAAACAGCCCATAATTTAAAGTGCGGCCATTTAGCCCGGGAAGGACAAAGGATCCCAGTGTGGCCCAGAGAGAGTCGACATTATCAAGAAAGATCCTCAAAAGCCAGAAGACAGGAGAACATCAGAAACAAACAGGCGTGATCAGCATAGAGAATGAAACTGCACAAATCTGCGAGGGCGTGTCGAGTAAAGGTGTGGTCACACATCAGACCCTGAGTGTGCCTGCAAATACTTCTTTCAATATTCACCACGGAACAAAAGAAAAACACTTTGAGAATATCAAGGTCCCAGATAATGGAAACTCAACGAGTCTTACTTAAAGGTAAATCAAATGTGTCATGCACATTTTTAAGAAATCTTACTATGCCAACATTCGTCCTAAAACCATCCCAAGAAACAGACAAAAGGAAACATCTGTGGCACTAGAACAAGTAATCGAAGAAGAGATAACAGAAGAAAAAAACGAGGGCTCAATCCAGGTCGACTTGATGGAGCTATCTGTATATTCAGTGGAAGACTTTGAAAATCAGGGCACACCAGCAAGTGGGGCCCAAGGGTAAACAGCCAACACCAAGGAAAACAGTGAAGAAGACTCAAGAGGGAACGCAACGGTTCCGAATATAAGTTGTCTCACCCTGAATGTGCAGGGATTAAATTCCCCAGTAAAGCGGAAAGCTCTATTTCATCGTCTGGCCACACTCTACCCCACTATATTATTTCTCCAAGAAACTCATCTCTTACCCTCCGACGAGTTTCGACTCAATGATGAGCTCTATCCCGTTACATTTTGTGCTTCCTCAGGGCTAAAGAGATGCACAGTAGCCATTCTGGTACGGAAGGGGGTCCCATTAAAGGTTCATAGGACCTTGCGAGACAAAGAGGGGAGATATATTCTAGTAGTGGCTAACCTGCAGGGGAGGAAAGTGACCCTGGTATCGTAGTATGCACCCAATTCCCACCAAGATTTGTTTTTTACCTCTATGTCGAAGATAATGTATGAACAAGTTGAAGGGGATATCATACTGAGAGGGGATTTCAATGCAGTGATTAACCCGTTGGAAGATAAGTCTCTGCATCCAACCCCGGCAGACATTTTTTTCTTAGCACTCACAACACTCCTCCGAGAACACTCACTTATAGAAGCTTGGCGATTCTTTCACCAGGGACAGCAGGACTACACTTTCTTTTCTGCGGTACATAGAGGGTTCTCCAGACTAGATATGTTCTTTCTTTCAGATAAACCTATCCTTGTTACGCTCACCTGGTCTCTGCGGGGACGTTGGGGCAGGGTTGCAGCCCTCTCTGGAACTGGCTCCCCCTGGTCAGGCTTCTTCCCCTGATCCAGTGTGGTGGACTGCGCTGGTTGTTGGTACTGCCCCTGCGGGCATACGAGAGGCCATAAGAATGCTGAGATATGACTGTGGTCTCCCTCAAACCCTTCTTCCCAGAATGTGGTGAGCATGCGCCTACCCATATAGTCTCACCTGTTTAATTATGATGGCAAGCTCTCCGTCCTGCATCTCACTGCAGGGCGCTTTTAGATAGACCGAGTTTCTTCACTGGTCCATGTGTGTGGCAGCCCAGAACGGCTATGACTGAACTACTTCAAAGTATCCTTTGATAATGATTATTTTCCGTAACTTTTGTAATGTCTTTTTCCTTGATTATTGTCTGTATCTCTTGTAATGTCTTTCCTCTTCCCCGATAGGTGATATGAGGCCCAGCGGTAGTTGCGGTGCAAGAAGCAAGCCCAAATGGAGAAAAAGGGAGTTCATAATGTCCCAATAGGTGGTAAGTTTGGTTCTTAGGTCAAGTGCGAGGATTGGTTTGAGCGCAAACGTAGCGTAATGTCTTTATAGTTTTTCTAACCTTGTATTGTCCTTTTCTCTTGCATGGATGGCGTGGCGAAGTCAGACTGGAATGCTGTTATCCAGAAATCTGCCGGCAGATGAAGGATGCCTGGAACCACGATCAAGCTGGCCGAAAGTGGACTCCCAAGTAGTGTTGTGGCTGGGAGCCGGAATAAGTTAAGGATACGCTCCGAATGCAGTTGCTGCTGGAATCAGGAAAGGATGCATTCTGACTGCGGTTGCTGCTGGAATCAGGTAAGGATGCGCTCTGCCTGAAGTTGCTGCTGGAATCAGGTAAGGATGCGCTCCTACTGCGGTTGCTGCTGGGATCAGGTAAGCTGCTGGAATCAGGTAAGGATGCGCTTCAGGCGGCAGTGAGCGTTACACTGTTGTAAGCAGAGTAACGCGAAGCGCATGCATGCGGGCAGGGCAGGTTTAAATAGCCTGGTCCCAGCCACGCCTATTTGTTCCGACTTGTGGCCCCATCCTGCCACTCCGAGAGGATGCTGCACGTGCAGCCCAATTAATTCCTATGGCCACGCCCGACCTGGAGGCCCTGCAGGGGGGAAAAAAGGCACGTGCACCAGAATAAAGTGTGCAGAGCACACTTACTCATGAGCCTGGCGCCAAAGGACTTTTATGTGGTGGAGCTTGTGGTCCTTTCCCACTGGCCATAACATTCCTGCAAACAATCGATATGGAGATCCTCCCGAAAGCCTTGTCGGATCGCGCCCCTGTGATATTAACAATAGCTCCCCTAGATGACACCACGGAGCCCGCACACATGTGGTGTTTGAATGAACTCCTCTTAGGGGATTCCCAGTTCTGTTCCTATATTTCAGACACTATAACCCGCTATTTTGCTGATAACGATGGGGAGGGGGTGGACTACATTGCGGTAATCCGAGGTCAGATTATAGCACAGACAGTAGAAAGGGGGAGAACCAGAAGACAAATTCAAGCCCAGCTGGAACTGGAACTTCAAAAGAAAGAGGCGGCACATAAAAATAGGGATTCCCGGCGAGCACTTAGGGATGTACGGGTGGCTCAGAAAGCGCTCAAAACTCATCATATGAGTCAGGCAGCCTATAACTTAATGCGTATTAAACAATATTATTATTCGAAAGGAAACAAAGCCAACCGGCTATTGGTAGCTAAACTAAAAAAACAAGCAAGGCGTAACAATATAGAATCCCTAAAGGATATAGATGGGAAGCAAGTCTATTCAAAGACAGAGAAACTTCAGGTAGTTGAAAAGTTCTTCAGAGAGCACTCAGCTCCTCATATTAAAGACCCACAGCTAGCCTGTAAATTTATACATGAGGCGCATCTCCCGCAGATTTCCCCGGGGCTTTGTGAGCTTTTGGAAGAACCGATCTCGCCGGAAGAGATAGATGCAGCTATTCGATCCCTCCCCCTGGGTAAGGTCACGGGGCCAGATGCCCTCACAAACAAATTCTATAAAACTTTTAGAACTGTGCTTTGCCCTTATTTAATAAAACTCTTTAATGTTGTCTGGGAAACGGGCGTAGTGTCTAAATCAATGGCTGAATCGGCCACAACACTGTTGTTGAAGCCCGGAAGGACCCTGTGGAATTTCGCCTCTTACCGGTCAATTGCGCTGCTAAATACAGATGTAAAATTGCTGGGTAAAATAATTGCGGGACGGTTAGGAGGAATTTGTATTTGTATTTTATTTATTTATAAAGCACACCAGGCCCAAAGGCATCCAGGCGCATCACTTAGGTCACAACAGGGAATGAGCAGACAAGAGCATTACATGATTTACAAAGTTACAAAGAAGATTATTATATACATACACATAAAGTACAGGATAGTTAGTTACATGTTTGCAGAGGTGTGAGGCAATGAGTAGTCGCATAAGTGGGAGCTAGTGAGCGGTTGGGGGAATTCTCCTCTCGTTGGTAGGGAATGACCAAACTGGGTTCATATGCAACCGTTCAACATATGATAACGTCCGCCGAGCTATAGACCTGATCGCCTTGGCCCCGAAAATTCCGGGGAAATTTTCTCTATTATCCTTGGATGCCCATAGGGCATTTGACAGCATGTCCTGGGGGCATCTATAAGCCGTACTAGAGGGGTTTGGATTTGGCTCTGGGTTTTCAAAATTGATTCTCTCAAATTTCCAAATTCCTTCGACCAGTGTCAGACTGAATAATAATTGGACTCCACTGATTGCCTTAGGCAAAGGCACCAGACAGGGTTGCCCCCTGTCGCCCCTAGTCTTTGCTTTGGCGATGGAGCCGCTGGCTCAACAAATCAGACTTCATCCTGGGATTCTTGGCTTTGAATTAGCAGGGCAGTGTCATAAAATAGCTTTATATAGCTGACGATTTGCTCTGTTTTTTGAATGACGCCCCCAACTCTATCCCACCTCTTATGGGCCTCCTGGCGCGGTTCGCCTCGATCTCTGGCTTTAAGGTGAACCCAACTAAATCTGTAGAAAGGGCCCTAACTGAAGATCCCTCCAGGTTAGGTGGCCTTCAGGCAACATCGCAAATTCCATGGTCCCCTACTGATATCCCTTATCTGGGAATAAAACTGACCCCGACGTATGCCGACCTTTATAAAGCGAACATCCCTGCTCTATTTAGGGAAGCCAAAGAATGGCTTAATCGCTGGGACTCTCAGGAGATCTCGTGGTTGGGCCGGGTTAGCACGGTCAAAATGTCTCTTGTCCTGAAACTTCTTTATACTTTTCATTCCCTGCCAGTACTTATCCACGAGAACAAATTTATAGCTATGCAAAAGGAGATAGGCCAGTTTATTTGGAAGGGCAAAAAACCAAGGGTTCCTTACAGGGTCCTTACAAGAGGGAACATGGTGGGGGGGCTGGGCCTCCCTTCGGTTTCGCGCTACTCTAGGGCGGCCCAGGTAGTGGTGATGCTATCATGGGGGAACTCTCTGGAACCCCCCAAGTGGCTAGCGATTGAACAGGCGATGGCTCCTTTACCCGTCGCTCATTATCCATTTCTCCCCAAAGAGGCGCAGCGATATCGAGGCGAATTGCTACCCACTACCCTAGCCACACTTCGAAGTTGGGACAGGGCATGCTCACAGAGGGGTATTGTGTCAGGGTTGGGCCCGTTATCCCCCATCTCTCAGAATCCTGCATTCACCCCAGGCCTGTGTGCCAAGTCTTACCAAAGCTGGAGCCCAGATAACCCCCTGAGGGATTTGTATACATGTCAGGAACCCCTGACTTTTCAAGAGTGCAAAGAAAGGTTTGGAGTCCCAGAAACGGAATGTTTTAGGTACATACAGCTTCGGCATTGGCTGATTAATAAAGACCCTTGCCAAGCTGCTTCGAGAACCCCAGTCAGTATAGAATTTAAGATCCTAGAGGGACAAAAATCTCACAAACTAGCTGCATGTTATAGACTTTTAGAGAATGCTCCATTGGAGGAGAAAATCCCTTATATGTTGGCTTGTGAGAGGTAACTAGGCCTGGAAATTTCAGAGGAGTCATGGCATCGGATTTGGCATAGGGCCCAAAGGAATTCACGATGTACCATAGTGAAGGAGAACGCCATTAAAATCTGTTTTAGATGGTACTTACCTCCAAGTAGAATTCATGCAATGAATCCAGAACATCCAGACACATGCTGGCATGGCTGTGGGGATCGGGAGGATCTAGCTCACATGTGGTGTCACTGTGCAGTTATCCAAACATTCTGGCAGGAGGTGAGGTCAAAAATGTAAGACATCACAGGCTCTTTGCTCCCCATGGATTTAAGAGTGCTGCTGTTAGGAGATGCTCAGAAGATGGGTCCTTTCCAATGACGGGTCATAGGGCTGCTCTGATTTCGCAATTACGTATTGCTGCTCGAATCACAAGAGCCCGGTTTTAGAAAACTGTGGAAGGACCACAAATAGCAAATTGGTGGGTAAAAGTGTGGGAGTTTCTAGGCCTGGAGAAACGTACAACCATGCTCGAAGGGAAACTCCCGAAATGTATAAGAACTTGGAGCCCATTCTTGGAATATGTTTCAGACAGAGAACATATATACTTTCAACTGCAACTGATGAGACACTTTTTGAATCCTTGATACTTGATGCCGACTTTATGAATTGATGGCTTGCCGACTTGATTCCTTTTATTTCTTTATTCTTTTTTTTATTTATTTATTTTCTGTTCTTCTCTCTCTTTCTCCCTTGTGCTATGTTTGCCCCTTTCTCTCCTGGTTATACTTCCTCTCCTCGACATTCCTGCCTTTGAATTAATTTTCCCTCTGTCAATTACAATGAGTTTCAAGACTATTTGATCAATTTATGAAATTAAATGAGTCATTGTGAAATGGACAGGGAATGAAATGAGGAGGATGAATTGTTGTGTATTGTTATATGTTATGCATTTGTATGTTGAAAACCAATAAAACCAATAAAAATAATTTTGAAAAAAAAGAAAATTGCCAAATTGTGGTCCTGGTGCTCAAAATTGACAGGCGCTGCCAAGGACTAATTAGGAGCTCAAAATGGAAATGCTGGGAGAGGGCATATTAAGCTGGACCATGGTCACGAAGATCTATAACAAAAATCATGAAAGAGATCAAACTCCAACCACAAAGAATAGAAAGAGCGGGCACTGAGACACATCAGACAAAGATTATAGAAACTACTAGATGTGTGTGCTTGGAGAGGCTCCTAAATAGGGAGGCAAATTTAATCTTGAATAGAAGGAACATCATGGAGTTATTGCACTGTATTCCCAATTTAAGACAGATCTGTTCCAATGACCTAAAGGTGATTGAATTTGTGGATGAAGCCAGAATGGATCTGGTGTATATCCACACCAACTCTCCCCAATTGTGAAACAAATGCTGTTGTATGCTGAGGGTAGCTTTCAACTGCTAGGTTTTCATCTGACGATCAAGGAACACAACCTAGACGATAGATCGTCCATGAGGAAAAATGATGAGGACTTACAAAAACACGAGCACGCCTCATCTGAGACTAAAAAACAAGTGGAAACTTTAGGGGGAGAAAGTGCCAGGTCAATCACCCCAGGGTACTCAACTGAGTAATTAACAAAAATTACCCAAGGTGTAATAAGAAAACACTATTTTTTAAATTATATTTGCGCCTAACAAGCAAACAATAAAATTAAATAAAACAATAAAAATAAATTTGAGGAAGAACAATTTCACAAAGAAGAACCCGTCCATGGTGATGGTTTGCTAAGGAGAGCGTACCATATAAAGAAAAGTCTCCCTGCTAGAAGCCAGGCCAATGCACACCCTGGAGAGTAACCTTTGTGACTGGCTCCATAGGGCGTTAGGAATTATGAAGCAACAAAAGCTGGTGAAGCATAGATTGGGCCGTGCATCAATAGCCTCGTGGAACTCTACGGGTCATAAACACCTAGTCACTGAGAGCGGCGTTAAGCTGGGGACCTTTGACATATTATACTTCCAAGAAACATGGTCAGTGGAGAAACCAAGCCTTGATAGCTACACAGTGATATTAAACCAGGCACAAAAGGCTTAATGGGGAGGCCTGTCTCCGGCCTACTTATAGCGGTCAAAAATGGGATTGGCCTGGACATAATCAAATCTGAGACCACTGACCTATACGTACAACATGTGGCTGTGGGGTGGGTACCCCCAGAACACTTAACCAAATTGACTAGTAAACCACAATTAACCATCATCAACGTATACTGGAATCCAGTTGTAACAGAAGCAGACAACTTTATGGCAAGAGTTGCGGATCATATTGATGCAGCATACATTGAAGACGATCTAGGCCTTATTTTATGTGGGGATCTAAATAGTACCTGTTTGAAGAAAGACGGGAAATTAATTTGTGAGGACATCCGGGGATTAACCCTGCCAGAGAGAAGAGGCCTCAAATGGTTAGACCTAATGAAAACAAGAGACGGCAAAGTCAAAGGTGACATCCCAGGAACGAGTAACATGGTCTTGAGGCGATCAATCATTCATTAATGACTATGGGTCTCATTATGAGTATGTCGGTCCGGTAACAATAGTGTAGGTAAGCTACCGGCACCGTTGTTACCGGACCGGCATTCTCAGAGTTCTGCGAGCGGGTGCCTTTCTGCCCGCCAGGTGTGATCTGGCCGGTGGAACGGCACCCGCTCCCAGACCTTGATGGATGCACCGGTACTGTTGCACACAATGCCGGTGCATCCGTCCTCCCCATTCCCATTGAGTCCAATGGGACTCGAATGGGAATGGGGAGTCATTTTAGCTGGCGCCCGGCAATGGGGAATCCATCATCTTAAGATTGCATCCCGGAATCCAGCTGGAGAAAGAAATCTGCAGTTGCATCTCGTTATCCAATCCGGAAGCAGCCATGCTGATTCATGGACTGAACCAGAGAGAACCTGGGTAGCCAACCTCTTCACGTAGCTACGAGGGAACATTGTGCATCTTCTGCTCTTTACCCGAAGTGTCCTGGAAGCCAGTCCTGTGTGCCTGCCGGCCGGAGAAGGGATGTTTATGGGTCCAGAAGAAGAATGCCTGAACATATTGAATCCAAGAAGTTCATCTGTGTCGCCCAGGGTGTGGAGGAGTGTTCATGACTGCTGGAAGCCAAGCTCCTGAGTATTGCCCAGAAGAGGGGTTATACTGGCTTAGTGCTGCCTGAAACCCGGAGCTGCCAAAGTTCCAACCATCCAAAGAAATCTTCAAGGGGCATCCCTGCCATGACATCTACCCACTTTTCCATGCCGGAGAAGCTCCAGGGTCGTTGCCTGCAGAGGAGTGGTGGATTTCCTGCCACCAAAATCTGAAGAAGACATCCTGAGGGTCCAGACATGGTGATGGTCCACAGTCCAGTCCAATGGTCATTTCCAAGTCACCAGAAGCCATCCTGAGGTCTGTGCTGTGGCTGCAGCACCGAAGAAGCAAAAAGCGGTAAACCGCAAAATCCCGAACCCTGCCACCTATTTCTACCACTGTACCCATTGCTACCGAAAGTCATCCAAGTCCACCAAGGGTCTTATCATCTTCAGCTAGGCCTTGTCGTGGTCCACAGCAATTTTCACCTTTGTGGAACATCCACAGCCATCGTAGCAACCCGATATCGGAGACCACCTCAAAAGGACAGCGTTGCTGCCTTTCCGAGACTGCTTGGTTACCTTCTTCTTCTTGACCGATAACCAGGTGACTCCTTCTCTGAGGGGGGTGCATCCGCGAGCAGTCTCGTTGAGTAAAACCAAGAAACTCCACCATTTTGCCTGCCAAGGCACCAACAGTACTGTGACGAGGAAGAGCATCTTCCATCCTCAGGATTCATCCAGGGTTCCCAGATTAATCTTGGATCCTGTTCTCCTGGGGCTTCCCAGGTACTTCAGGGTAGTGGGATCTGTAGAAAGAGAAGCAGACTATTCATGAACATATTTGGACTGGGCTGTAATATACAACATAAAGTACACCTTAACTTTTCCTTAGAGGTGGCCCAGGTAGGGGTGGATCCTCACAATATTGCCTTTTTAACCCAAAGAAAGCATCCTGCCTATGTTTAAATTATTACCTGCCTTTCTACCATGTTTTATGAATTAACCCTTGGCTAAGAAAGCATCCTGCCTATGTTTTCCTTTCTACAGTGCTTTATGAATTAACCCTTGGCTAAGAATTAAAATGCATTTTAATAACTGTCAGTAACTATTCTCACACAGGCATTCCCCACTGTGGGGTGTAAGACCTTCCTACTTAGTGGGAATATATATATATACAATAAAGCAAATTAAGATCTCAAACACAAATAAAATATGTACCATATCTAATCCTCATGACGCTCAGAAACACAAACTTTAAAAAAATATAAATCGATATCAAAGGATCAAACTGATATTACATACAAAAACATTTGTACATTTTATTTAATAATATATCAAATCAAATGTGTACCCACTTACTATTTCACATTGAAATTATTTGTTAAAAACATGTACATTCATCAGTATACAACATCTGATGGTCTGATAATTAATTCTCCAGTTTGTACAATAATCATACACTGTGTACGTGATTGACACATGGAAAATCAAGTCCTTAAAGTTCTTAAAGAAACCAACACTATGAACAATCAGGTCATGAAGACTTGATTTTCTGTGTGTCACGTGCACAGTAGGCCTCATTAGGAGTATGGCGGTAAGGCAACAACAGCACCAGTATCGCTACCGGCACCGTTGCTACCGTACCGCCATACTAGGACTTCTGCTTGCGGGTGCCCTTGCAGCCACCCTTGCAGTCAATGGGAATGGCCCTATGTGGGCTCAAATGGGAATGGGGACGTACCTGCTCCGGCACCTGCACTGTTACTCACCACTCCGAAGTAAGCCCAAGATGTGGATGAGTGACCTTGGAGATGATGGTTGTACAAAATCCAACAAAAGTAAAAATCCAATCAAGGCCGTGGAGAAATGATTACAAAATAGCAGAGATGGAGTTGTCAACTACAAATATGTACCTGATCACACACGCATCCAGATAAGGCGTAGAAGAGTTCCGGATGGTTGATAGCAAGTCACCTGCTAGGAGGGCAAAGTCGTACCGTGTCTGGTAGCAGCTAGCTGGGATGAGGTACCACAAGAGACAGCAGGAAGCAGGAGGAATAATCCAATAACGTTCCGGGTCAAAAGCCAGGCGAGCACGACAGGAATAAAGGAGGAGGCAAGCCAATCCAGAAGCCAGGCAAGGGTCAGAACCAGGTAAGCAGATTAGGAATTAGTGCGGAGGAAACACGAAGGAGTAAACGGACGTAACCGCTGTAGCTTATAATGCTAATTAGCAGCAACAAGCCCCTTGAAAGACGGTGGTTTTAAAGTCGTATGGGGGCGTGTCTTGCCGTACGTCTTCCACGTACAGGACGTGTCAGCTGACACAGACTCCGTCGTAGTTTGTACAGGCGCCATGGCAACCTGTATCTGTTCCACAGAGGATCTTGTAAAGGAGTCGTATTCTGCAAGGAAGCCCGCCGGGAAGCCCGAAGTGTAACAGCATCCTCCCCCAAAGACACCGGCAACCCCCTGGCGGAATGGAAACTCCTCAGAAGCTCCGGAGAATGTAAGTTGGACAAAGGCTCCCAGGTACAGTCCTCAGGCCCATAACCTTTGCAATCCACTAGGTAAGACAACGTACCCGTAGACACCCTGCAGTCCAGGATGCGCAAAACCTTGTACTCCTCCTCTCCATCCACCAAGATCGGCGAGGGACGTGTAGGTAGGCGAGTCCCCTGGATGAATGGCTTGATCAGGGAGATGTGAAAAACTGGGTGTATATGCCATGAGCGCGGCAGGGAGAGCTTGACCGCCACAGGATTTATAACATCAGTAATGGCATAGGGTCCCACGTATTTAGGCAAAAGCGAACATTTGCCCGCAATCCGTAACTTAGGGGATGACAACCACACCTTCATGCCGCTCCGATAGACCGGTGCTGGGGATCGATGCACATCAGCATATTTTTTGGCACGGTCTTGAGCTTGGAGCAAATGACAGCGTACGTCCCGATGAATCTTATCAAGATCTCTCACGCAGTCTCTTGCAGCTGGGTTGACAGCCGGCAGTACCGGATCAAGTGGGAGTGCCCTAGGATGACCACCATACAGGGCAAAGAAGGGAGAAACCCCCGTTGACGTATGCATAGAGTTGTCATATGCAAACTCCGCATAAGGCAAGGAAGTAAACCAGGACTGTTGGAACTGAAGGTATAAACAGCGTAGGTACTGTTTGATAGTAGTGCTGGTTCTCTCAGTCTGCCCATCCGTCTGAGGATGGTATGCCGAGGAATATCTGTCCTCGATGCCCAGGGAAGCTGTAAGAGCCTTCCAAAACCGTGAAGTAAATTGTGTACCACGGTCGGAAACAATGACCGAGGGTAAGCCAAAGAAACGAAACACATTCGTCATGAAGAGTCTCGCCAATTCCGGAGCCGAAGACAAGCCGGAACAAGTTATGAACAGTGCGTATTTTGTGAAATAATCCGCAATCACCCAAATGGTGTCGTGACCCTGGACGTCGGGGAGTTCCACAATGAAGTCCATTGACACCATCTGCCAAGGTTTGTATGGAACAGGCAGAGGTTGTAATAAGCCTACTGATTTGGCTCTAGAGGTCTTACATTGAGTGCATATGCAACAGGTCAAAATGTAGTCCTTTACATCGCGAGCTATGGAAGGCCACCAAGCCCAATGCTGTAAGACCTCAAGAGTTTTTTGACTTCCTGGGTGTGCTGCAACCAAAGAATCGTGGGACCACCGGAGAGCTAAGGTTCTAGCTTGACCTGATGGTACATAGATGCTCCCTTGGATAAATGGCATACCCTGAATTACTTCTAGTTTGAAATCAACAATTTCTTTTGGATGGGTTGAGACCCAATCAAGGATGATCGAACGCAAAGAGGGCTGAACCGAACACCCGCACACAACTTTGTTCGATAGGAGAGGAAGTGCTTTGCCCTGTTGGGACTGGCCACCCGCATGGAGGCGTGAGAGAGTGTCAGCCGAGACTTCAGCTTTAGCAGGATGTTATGTGATAACAAACTGGTACTGTGAAAAGAATAAATGCCACCGCGCCTGTCTAGCTGTAAGACATTTCATAGATTTGAAGGCTAACAGACTACGGTGATCCGAGTATACCGTTACAAGGTGTTTGGCCCCCAGAAGGTGATGTCTCCATTCCAAGAATGCGTCTCTGATGGCTAAGAGTTCGCATTCCGTAATGGAGTAGTTCCTTTCGTAAGGTGTCAATTTACGAGAGAAGTAGGCAACAGGATGAATCTCGCCCGAGTGAGGACAGGTTTGTGACAACACTGCACCAAGAGCATAGCCCGAGGCGTCAGCCTCCACAAAGAAAGGAAGATCGGGATCGGGATGTTTGAGGACAGGGGCGGAAGTGAAGGTGGCTTTTAACTGATCAAAAGCCTTCTGAGCTTCAGAAGACCATACAAATGGCACCTTGGCACTTGTCAGGGAGGTAAGAGGTGGCGAGATTTCAGAAAATCTGTTGATGAAGCGTCTATAGAAATTTGCGAATCCCATAAATGATTGCAAAGATTTGACTGAATTGGGCACAGGCCATTCCAGGATCGCGCTGATTTTGGACTGGCTCATGCGCACCCCGATTTGAGTCAAAGCATCACTGGCCTCCGTGGACATTGTTCGAGGCTGCTAATTCTGTTACTCACCACTCCGAAGTAGGCCCAAGACGTGGGTGAGTGACCTTGGAGATGATGGTTGTATTGTACAAGAACCAATATTCAGCCTTCCATCCTAACTCCCCTGAGTACAAGACTCAGGCTTCCTCAAAGAGGGGCTCTTTTCTACAATGTACCGCTTTGCTGTTTAGATTGGGACAGACAGAGGTGTCAATTGAATAAAAGAGCAGGGAGAACACACACCGCCAATACCAATGCTGCAAAGGAATACAAAGATATTATACAGTGTTGAGAATAAACCAAGCCATCAGAACAGCAGTATAGTACAGGAAAATACCTAGGTAAGTATTGGAATGGAGCTTCCCTGGGGTGAATCTACAAAATATGAATAAGCACAGTGAGTGGAAATAATTCTAAAGAGACTTCCTAAAGTATTGAACCAATGACAACCAACCTGAAATATGGGTATTTTGAGGATGGATAATAGTCCAGGAAACAGAAGACAGCAATAGGAGAAAACAACAAACAGGAAGGTTAGTATAGGGAAATAAACCCGAGCGGCACGAGGGTCGCACTAGTGCCGGGTTGGTGGCGAATCAGCAAAGCGTTTATATGCACTTGAAGACAAGTTCACAAGACAGTCACTCAATGTCCCAAAATCCAATCAAGGCCGTCGAGAAATGATTACAAATAGCAGAGATGGAGTTGCTAACTACAAATATGTACCTGAGCACACACGCATCCAGATAAGGTGTAGAAGAGTTCCGGATGGTTGATAGCAAGTCACCTGCGAGGAGGGCAAAGTCGTACCGTGTCTGGTAGCAGCTAGCTGGGATGAGGTACCGCAAGAGAGAGCAGGAAGCAGGAGGAATAATCCAATAACGTTCCGGGTCAAAAGCTAGGCGAGCACGACAGGAATAAAGGAGGAGGCAAGCCAATCCAGAAGCCAGGCAAGGGTCAGAACCAGGTAAGCAGATTAGGAATTCGTGCAGAGGAAACACGAAGGAGTAAACGGACGTAACTGCTGTATCTTGTAACGCTAATTAGCAGCAACGAGCCCCTTGAAAGACGGTGGTTTTAAAGCCGTATGGGGGCGTGTCTTGCCATACGTCTTCCACATACAGGACGTGTCAGCTGACATGGACTCCGTCGTAGTTTGTACAGGCGCCATGGCAACCTGTATCTGTTCCACAGAGGAGCTTGTAAAGGAGTCTTGTCTGCAAGGAAGCCCGCAGGGAAGCCCGAAGTGTAACACGCACAAGGGGAATTACCGGGTCCGCCGAGGTCGGAATGGCCCAGTGATACCCCTTTCACGGGTGCCGGAGCCGGATGCAAGTTTGGGGGTAGCCCTGCCGGTAAAACCGGCAAGGCTACATCCAACCTCTAATGAGGCCCAGTGTATCATTATTGTACCAACTGGAGCTTTAATTATCACCGGACGGGCAAATTACAGGTCTGCAGAGCGGGTGCCCTCCTACCTGGAAGGTCTTTCCTGCCGGGCAGAGGACAGATATTCAACCCACAGGAGATCACCCTGACATTCTATGCCTGCTGGGTGAAGGTGCGCCCGCTAGAGGGCATTTTTGTAAAGGTCTAAGGGAGTGCCACCCTCTTAAGTGTCTGTGAAGACAGACCAAGGCACAAGGTGTAGTGCCTGGGTCTTTTAAGGTTTATTGGGAGGTTGAGCTCCTTTTTAGTGAGCCCACTGAGCCAGTACCTGGTACAGTTAAAAGGTTGGTTGTACCCCAGGTCTACAGGCCATTCCTTCTGCAGTTGGCACATGAGGTGCACTGGGCTGGTCCTCTTGGTACTAAGAAGATCAGGCAAAGGCTCTCAGTCCACTTTTACTGGCCCAGGATGGGAGGAGAAGTGGAAGCCCACTTCAAGACCTGTCCCAGTTGTCAGTTGTCTGGCAAGACTGGAGGTAGTGTTAACAAATAAGAAGAGTACTGGTGCGTCAAGGATTGGCCCTTGTAAGGTGTGAACAATTTAGAACAATTTACCTGGTCCAACCTTGTGCAACCGCATAGGTTATAACTTCTACATATAGCTGTATATAGCAAAACAATACACCAAAGGAAACATTTAAGCTTGTTGAGATTGAAAAAACACTTTATATATTATAAAGAAGAACAAACAATTTACATATAGTGGATCCCAACATGTGGGGGCATATACAATCAACAAAACAATTTACACATTCTTAAAAGTGGATATAAAATCCCTCAAAAACAAATAGAAAGGAACAAAGAGAAACATAAGAGAGACAGAGCAGAACTGAACATAAACGAAAATATTTGTCTCTTCAGTGCTCAGTTGGTCCTATTAGGGCAAGAATGAAGCTTCTCTGAAAATCAAATCAATATTTCTGACTGAATTGTTACCTCACAACAAAGTAGAAAACAAAAACATGAAAAAAAAATGTTTTATGTGGATGGTCATATTGATTTAAAATGAAATCCCAAAGTGGAGATTGTTATAAACTGGGATTGGGTCTGCCAACGCAAAAGGGGGAAACCAGGAGGAGCTTCTGAAAGAAGTGTTCCTTTCAACTGGTGGACTGTAAAATGCTCGAGGTCCAAACTGGATGTGATACTCTGTGGAGGACCTCCAATCCCCTCTTAACAGCAATGCGTTTCGGCGCTAAGAGATGAATAAAAAATACTCTTCACAGCTGAAGAAAATACTCCGCCTTCATCATGGCATTAGGTAGCAGGACCCTGCGTTATGAGAAAAGAGGAAGAAAAAAAGAATTTAAAAATAAGAAGGTGTGAAGAAGAAAGCAGCAAATAAAAGATAGAATGTCAGGTTTATGTGGTGTAAAGAATGGTATATACAGGTTTTAGACTGGAGGCAGTGTCGTATCCCCACCTCAGCCTTTGCCAGTGGTTGGCACACCATTTGAGAGGGTATGCATTGACATTGTTGGTCCCTTGCACCCTTCTATATCAGGTGGACACAGGTTCATCTTGGCACTGGTTGATCATGCCACCCGGTACCCTGAGGCGGGATAGGATGCAAATGTCGAACCCCTTTACTGCGAACCCCGCAAATGGAGGTGTTTTTTTGTATAATATTTGCACTTTTTTGCGCAAATAGAGATGGTAAGTGGGTACCGGTATTAATTGGGAATGGGAGATGTGAGGGCATGAGGGGGTCTCCACCCTGCATTTATTTGTGCAAACAAGTGCAAAAAAAACAAATATAAGTCAGGATTTTCGGGATTCGCAGTAAAGGGTTCGGTATTTTCACATAGATCCCCCTGAGGCTATATCCCTTCGTAGGGGACAAGAGTGTGGGTGTTTATGCACCGCAGGAGAGGAACTAGAGGAAGTGTGTTGCCCTCAGGCCACACCCACTAGTTTTGCCCACGCGCCACTACCAGCAGCATAAAAACACCAGTAATCCCCTGCAGCGGTGAAGCCGGTGGGGGACAGGAGTATGGGTGTTTGCGTGCCGCAGGGTGTTTGCATGCAGCAGCATCCAATCTCTTGGCTACAGCAGTGTTTGGAAGCATTTTCTCAATGGAGAAGGCGATCATGATCACGTCAAGCTTGAGATTGCTTAGCTTGATGTTACCAAGCTAAAAGGACTCCCAACTACAAGATATATGTCCTCATTATGATTTGGCTGGTCTGGAAATAAAGTGCTGGTAACAACGTATACTGGCACCTTTACCAGTCGGCCAACTCCAAGTCTGCCGGGAGAGGATCTGATTTACCAGCAGGCCTGACCTGCCGGTAGATCAGGCCCCGACCGGCAGATAAATGCCTAGATCACTGGCACCGGTACTAACAGTGCCAGTGATTCAGGCAACCCCATACCATGGAGTCCTATGGGACTCCATGAAATAAGGAGGTACCAGCGTCACCGCCACCCATAGTATCCTGGTAATACTGGGATATCAGGCGGCAGAGATGGTATGGTAGTCCCAGGATCCCGATGAAATTACTGGTAGGATACCGCGGAACTCATAAGGAGCCCCTATAGTCCCAACTGTGAGTCTTCTAATCTTTTGGACTGTTTATGACCAGTTTAGACCTGTTTCCTGTAGTTAGATATAGGTGCGAGGAGGATCGGGGAGGGAGAGTAAGACTATGGATGCCCCTTAAGCGGTTGAGCATACCCCACTCTCCATGACTCATAAGAGTTTCCTTTTTCTCTTATAGTGATTCTATTTAAAGAATATTTTACGAGCATATGAAGGATTTTTAAATGCCCTTTTTATGTGAGATCTTTTTATCAGTCTTGCTTGTTTTTATATATTGCACTTTGTACATTCTAAACAGTATATTGTATTACCAATTGTATTAATGATCGCTGGTTAGGTATCTTATAGCAACATAGTGATCGTAGTTTTTTCTGATTGTATTCGTATCATCTCTGGCTAAAAGAGCAGTTATGCACCAGCCCTGCAGACAATGTAAGTTTTGGTGGCTCCATCAGGTTCCACCACGTTTCTCCCGTTTGTGCTATTGCAGCGGTCTAGTCTTTTCCAAGATGGCCACCCGCAGGCTTATACTGGCTTCCCATCCACCGGTCGGAGCTTTTCAACCCTTATTCCTTCCCAGGGTAAGACGCTCATAGCTCGCTTCCTTTCTTGCTTGCTTTCCTCACTGTTTGCCATGCGTCCCTCCTATTGTTCACCGCGCTCTGCTCAGCAGGCACTCCTCTCTCGCTAGCTCTCAGCAGTGCGCAGCGGCTTCCTTCCTCCCTTCAGGCATCACACAGTGTGCAGTGGGGTACTCCACTCCTGCCACTCCCCTTCTGCACTCTGCAGTTCCTGTCTCCCTCGCAGGCATCTCACGGAGCATTGCTGGTTCGCCACAGCTGACACTCTCTCTCTACCGAAGGCATCTCACCCTGTTTCAGCTTGCTTTCTCCCTTCTCGCTAGCTGCCTTGTTTTCTCTCTCACTTTCAGTGCCCACTCACTTGAAGCAGCTTTTATACTTGAGACTGTGTTTACATTTCATACTTCGTGGTTATTCTCACGATTCGGTCTGTTACTTATTCCTTGACCTTATCCCTCCTCCTGGCTCCGGCAATCCTGGTCTTCTTGCGTGGTGCCTAGGAGCCCCAATCACCCAGTGTAAAGCCTCTCAAGAACTTTCTAGTTGATAACGACCTCAAGAGTTTTTTCTAACAAATAGGCTTTTTCCCTGGTCAGGAGTTGCCTCCTCAGAGTCCCAATTACCTGGCGTGTTGCTCTTTCAAGCAAAGTGGCTTCCGGAGGAGCTCGCCCTTATCTGTTCAAAAAGAAAGGTAAGAAGGCTGAATCCAGACAGCAGAAGAAGATGAGTGAATCTCCAGAGAACTCCTCCAAAGACCCAGGTGAGGAGATTGAAGAGGAAGTGTCCATAGATTCTGAGGGATTGCAACACCCACAACGGCAAGCCTGGAGCAATAACAGGAACTGGTGGCTGTCCTGCAGGACCTGACGGTAGAGGTACAAAACCTTTGTGCTGAAAATGTGGCGTTACGACAACAAGCAGCATTCAGTGACGATCAAAGCGGGGACCTCCCTCCCTTTGCACTGCCCTTCGTGAAACACAATGGCAACCCTAGACGTCTAAAGGAATTCCTTGATGCGTGTTTGGTTTACTTCACCTTTTGCCCTAGGGCTATGATTCAGATAGAGCCAAGGTTGGATTTCTTATTTCAAATCTGGTGGATGATGCCTTGGCCTGGGCGACCCCCTTGGTTACCATGTCAGATCCCTCTTTGAATGACTAGACCCAGTTCATCCAACAGTTCAAGGCTCGATTTGAAAGGCCGGAAGTCCAGTACTGCTCCTGTGAAAGCCTGCTGGATATACGGCAAGGAACCTTGGATGTGCAGTCGTATGTGTCTATGTTCCAGTGGGTGGCTACTGAGGTCGGATGGCCAGAAACAGCACAACAGACCATATTCCAGCACGGTTTACAGGAGGAGATTAAGGATGAGTAAGGATGAGTTGGCCAGGATTGCCAGACCTGCTACCTTCCCTGAGTTGGTAACCCTCTGCCTCCAGACAGAGTTCCAATTGGCAGAACGGACACTCGAGAAAAAGAAATCCAGGCAGTACCAACCCGCACTTTACCCGTTCCCTTTCAGACAGAGAAGCCAATAGTGGCTGAGCTGAAGCAGATCGGAACCGCCAGAGGACCTTTGCCTGCTGCGGAATGTAAAAAGCTCAAGGATCAAGGGTTGTGTGTGCACTGCGGGTCAAACAAACATCTTCTAAGGAATTGCCCTGAAGTCCCTCCACGGCATCAGGGATGTAATCATACCCAAAAGCAAGAAACATCAGGTGACAACAGACTAATGTTTTTTTCTGTACAGCTATTTTTGGAAGATAGTCCACCCACTGAACACTACGCCATGTTAGACTACGGAGCAGCAGGGAATTTTATGGATGTAGCTTGGGCCCAAAAGATGAACATTCCCTGACACAACAAACCAGATCCCATTCCAGTTGAAGGGGTTGATGGCTCCGCTATTAACATCAGGGCCCATTGTCCAGAAATCCTGCGCCATTCCCGTCTCTATGTTCCTCCACAAGGACATCATCACTTTTGACTTGATTTGCGCAGCCCCCTTTCCAGTGATTTTGGGCATACCCTGGTTGCGTAGGCATAACCACAGTATCGACTGGACTTTGAACACGATCAGGTTCCGGTCCTGGTACTGTACTCATTTTTTTCTGGAGCAGGAAACAATGAATCCTCAAGCAGGTGTAACGATCCCTTTGTCCTTTTCAGTAGTTCTCTCTATTCCCCTGCACTACCAAGACTTCCAGGATTTCTTTGAAGACGTGACGCCAAGGGAATTACCACCACACCAGAAGGAAGACTGCGCTATTGACCTGCTACCGGACTCTACGGTCCCTTTCGGGAGAATTTTTCCTTTGTCTTTACCTGAAAGAAGAACACTGAAGGAATATTTAGATTGTAACCTCCAAAACAGCCCTATTAGAGAATCTAAGTCAGCAGCCGGGGCATCTCTCTTCTTTATTCCCAAGAAAGATTCTAAAGAATTGAGGCCTTGCATAGACTATCGCAGGCTTAACAGCCTTACCCTCCGGGACAGGTATCCCAGGCCTCTTATAAAGGATGTCTTTGAAGCTTTACAAGGAGCTAGTATATTCACTAAACTAGACCTTCGGTGAGCCTACCGCCTCTGGTGAATCTGAACCAGGGATGAATGGGAGACAGCCTTTCGGACCCCCTTAGGTCATTTCGAGTACCAAGTCATGCCATTCGGTCTAGTGAATTCCCAAGCCATATTCCAAAGGTTTATGGATAAAATCTTCTTGGATCTCCTGTTCTCCTCAGTGATGGTCTACCTGGACGATATTTTGGTCTATTTCTCAAACCTGGCAGAACACAGAAGACATGTTACAGAGGTTCTGCATCATCTATGGAAACACCAACTATTAGCCAAACCGGAAAAATGCATCTTTAAGGCCTCAACCGTCTCCTATCTTTGTTTCATCTTTTTTAAGGAAGGAATTCAGATGGATCCCTGCAAGACCAAGGCCATCCCCCAGTGGCCAGAACGAAGAACCATTAAGGATATCCAAAGATTCCTAGGGCTAGCGAACTTCTACCGAAAATTCATCCCCAAATTCTCTGAGATAGTTTTGCCAATAGCAGGTCTTCAAAAGAACGGTGTTCAGTTTGAATGGGGTGCCGAGGCTAGTGCCACCATCCAGGAGCTCAAGAGGGTCTTTGTTCCTGCACCCATTCTCCATCAACCAGACCAGACGATTCCATTTGTTATTGAAACCGACGCCTCTGGGCGCTCTTTGGGAGCTGTTCTTCTGCAAGAAGGAGGAGACGGGATGGAGTATCCCGTAGCATACTTTTCAAGAACCCTTACTCCGAGTGAAAGGAACTATTCCGAACTTGAAAAAGAGTTACTGTTCATACGACAAGCCTGCGAAGAATGGCGCCATCTTCTACAAGGAGCAGCCTTTCCTTTTTTGGTCCGTATAGATCACTGCAATCTCTGCATACTCCAACAGATGGAGTGTCGGAATTTCTGACATGCCCGATGGGCCTATTACTTCTCCCAATTTGACTTTACTATAACATACATACCGGGACAAGAAAATATCCTAGCGGATGCACTGTCTCGTAGTCTTGGTGAGTATTCTGGGCAAAACCAAGGCCATCAGAAGATTCTAGCAGGGAAAAGATCCCTGGGAGAGGTTAATTCATTCCTACAGGATGTCAAACATGCCACCATCAGGTATAACACCTCTCAACTCCCAAAAACCCCTTAAATCTAAGGAAAGGGTTTCTGTTCAGGAATGATACCCTGTTTTTGCCTTCCAATGAATTACAGACATTGGCTATGTCATGGTGCCATGATCTTGCCACTGCTGGCCAATTGTTCTGACCTTTAGTTATTATTTAATTCATTTGTATTGATTCTAGAAAGAACCTTTGGCTTGGTTTGCACATCCGCTCGCTCTGCTGCCGGTGGGCTCTCTGCTTTTTCTACTTAACGAGACCTGGCAAACTGCCTTAGTCAGTTTTCTTTGTGTCGCGCCTTTCAAAATTTAAGCGTTCCTTACTCCCCAGGCTGTCAGGTGCTCACCTGACACTCTGTTATGCTTTTCGGAGAGTGTTCCCACTTCACGCCTCCCGCTGCACGATCTCTGCAAACATGATCCTCAGGTGCAAAGCTGTTCCATAAAACGTTTTCCATAGTGCAACCTCTGGAAACAGGGAGAGACCCTCAAAGAACCAGCATCCATACAGCGGTTCCGGCGTTTCTGCTTCCCTTCAGCTGCAATCTTGCTATGGAGTCACGACAAGCACTCCACCTTCTACTACTGTTGCTACTCCTCATAACCTGTACCTGAGGGGGCCTTTTATGCCTCTCTCAGGCTCCTTCAGGTGTGGGTCATTAACCTTAATTGACTGCAACCTGCAGTTCAAAGCCTCTACATCCCTCTTCTTCGTCTCAGTACTTTTGGCATTGTGGGACTTGAAGTCCCCAATGTTCAATTGACTCCTTTTAAAGAAATAAGTGTTACGAATGTTGTTTCTTTCCTTAAACCCCTTTTTAAAATGATTATAATAAGGTTTAACTGCATGGTTTTGCTCGCTGAGGAGTTTATGGCTTCCAGAATTTAATATGCTAATATTCACAGATTCATCTTTCATATTCCCTTGTTGAGCATGAGAGCTTTTACCTTCACAATTATGCTTAACATTAGAAAAAGGATTTCCACTTCCAATACAGCACTTATCAGAACAGTTTTTATAACCATCAGAATAATTTGCTTTAGGGAAGAAAAGCTTCTTCTGGCAACAGGCTATTATAGAATCTGGTATTATTGTCTGCTCCTCTTTAGCGGAAGGAAAATACTGCGTCCCTCCCACCAGAGTCCTCCCGTTCCTTTGGGGCCTTTTCCTCCCAGGTGATCCTCCTGACTAACACCACCCCCAGTGTAGGGATCAGGTGGCGGCTGTCTTCCCCTGGCCACCTGGGAGACCTTAGGTGGGGTTTTTGTGAAGACTCTGCAGGATTCATCACAGTGGATTGAAGGAAACAGCAAGCTAAACATGCAGACTAGTTCTCACCAGAGGCGTAGCCAGGATCGTCTAACAAATGGGGCATGAAGCTAATGTAGTTGGGCCCAGCGTAGTGACATTAACATCTGTAAATGCCCCCCACACAGTGCTGCTGCGTGGGCATTTACAGATTTTAGGTGGGCCTTGCCCGCTCAGGCCCTACCCTGTCTACGCCTCTGGTTGTCACAATATAAATCAGCTGCATTGGGACATTTAAACTGGTGAACACCTTCCATGGTGGGATGGAGAAGAGAGATGCAGAACGTGCGAAGCAGGAAGCAGAACCTGACTGCAGAAGCAGATATACTGAGACAAACTGTGCTGTGAGAGACAGATTCTTACAAGCAACCGCTTGTGCGCATACTTTACCAGAGAGGTGTGAGACCGGAAGAAGTACGCAGGTGCCATGGAAGGACCGCTGAGAGACCGGCAGCATCAGCAAGGCTGTGGGGACACAGTCTTGTTAAGCAGCCACGGTTCAACCGGCAGATGAGTGCACAGCCAGGGAGGAAACTGAATGAGCATCTGCAATGCAGGGGAAGCCTTTCCAGAGTTAAAACCTTGCTACAGCAACGTGCCATGGTTCGGAGACGCCATCAAACACCGGTGAGCCCTTGTCATCAGTGTTGGGGACCTCAGGGCATGCCGACAGGCATATGAACAATTCTTTGAAAACCGACAAGTAAATTAGAAAGACAGAATTGACACAAGTCCTCATATAAAAGAAGTCAACATGGGAAATGTTGGAGCGAATATTATCACCAGCAGATGAACATTAATGAAGAAGTTGAAAGGCAAAATGTGTACCCGTCTCCATATATGAGATGTCAATTTAGGGAAAATTGGAGCAAGCATTGCCACAAGCAAATGAATATCAGTGAAGAAATTGGGAAATGCCCGAAAATTATCTGAATACCTGTTTACAACGCATTCGGCAAGGACAAAATATTAGAATCTCATAATGCCGAACAAGTGGAGAGGTGGTTGTGCGAGTGTCCCCCGCTCCCCTTGTTCGGGATTATGGGTTTGGGGCGTTCAGTGGTGTCCCCCGCTTCCATAACGAGGAAAGTGGGGCATGGGGGGATAAAGTAAAAGAAAAAAAACAGACCCTGCCGCGGACGTTCTGCTCCACAATTGGGAGCGGGAACTGATGTTGGGAACTGATGTTGCAGGGAAACGCCTGTGGAAAGAAAAGAAGGTAAGTGTGCCACGCAGTATTTTGGGGCATAGGGGTAGCGGATAGGGGGAAATGCAGGCAAGGGAGATCAATGTGTTTACTGTGTGTCAGCATTTTCAAAATTCAGAATTTTCCGATTCCAGATTTTCGGCACTGCAGTAATCACATGGATCCAATAAAGACAGACAGAACTTGAACAAGGCTCCTAATGTGAGATGTCGATATAGGGGAAGTTGGAACAAGTAGTATTTAAAGTCAAAGAAGTATAAAACAGTGAAGGAGTACAACTGTGTTATCCTGGAAGAGAACATAGTGGGAAGTCCTGCCAAAAGAAGCACATCAGGCAAAGGGCATTTTGGGAGAAAGATACACGGCAGGGGAGTATACCAGGAGACCATCCTCATGAAAGTGTTGTGTTAAAGAGACATTTCTAGTACTCTTGAGGTGTCATTGTTTGAAAAGACACTCATCCTTAAGAAAGTGTTGTATGAAAGAGACATTTCTAATATTCTTAAGGAATCATTGGTTGTTCTGTGGAAGAGAAATGTCTACTACTCTTTTTTTTTTTTAAATTTATTTATTACATTTAAGTTAAACATAAACATACCAACGGCAGGGCCTTGAATTGGCCGCATACAACCCCTTATGAACTCCCCCCCCCGCCCCGCACCTCCCTCCCTCCCAACTTGTAAGACCATTTTGCTCCGCACCGCAAGGTCCATTTTGCTTTATTCTACAGTGATCGTACTTTCACTCGATGAGTCCACCATCTTGGGGCTGAATAGTGTCACCGTGAGCTCCACCCATTGGAGTAGGTCGTCAGAGGTGTCCAGTCGTTGCTGGCTTCGGGCGTTCTCCCAGGCCCCTGTTTCGGCCTGTGTCCATCTCCGGAGATCTTCCCACCATGTTACTAAACACAGGGCCTGGGGGCGTTTCCAACACATGGCGATGCGTCGCTTTGCAAGAATGTACATTAGGTCTTTTAGCTTATTCAGTGGCTTGTTCTTCCGATTCCTGGGGTATCTTCCTAGTATGCATGCTGTGGGCGTATGCACCTCCAGGGTGACATCCGCTTCAGCCACTTTGGTTTTGATTAGTGTCCAGAAGGTTTGTATTGCAGGGCACCCCCAGAACATGTGGGTCATATCTGCGTGGGGTTCGTTACATTTGGGGCATCCCCTGCTGTTGGCATCGTTGAATCTGGAAATGATTGCCGGGGTGAGGTATGCTCTGTTTGTTATGTAAAACTGTATAAGCTGAAATCTAGCGTTTCTAGATACCTTTTTGTGGTATCTTGTAATGGATTCCCACTCAGCTTCTTCAAAATGCTGTCCAAGTTCCATTTCCCACTTTTCCTTGCACTTGAGGCTGTGCCGGGTAGTGCTGTCTAGCAACGTTTCGTAAACCCTGGAGGTCTCGTGGCCCCCTTCCGCCGCCGCCAGCAGGCTCTCGATCCCTTCATGTCCTGTGTCCAAGTTTTCTACGGATGGCCAGCGGGCAGCCACCCTCTTCGCTACAGCATTGTGCAGAAGGAATTGGCCCGTGTGTAATCCAGAGATTTCCTGCAGTTCAGCAAATGTCAGGATGCCCTGGTCATCCACTAGGTCCCCCAGGGTGGCGACGCCGCACTGCTCCCATGTGTCTCTTATTATTTTCCGACTCCCCGGCCTGTTTACCATGAGTGCGGCTATCGGGATCTGTGGGGAGTAGGGGTCTTTGAGGCTCATGAATTTACTGGCTCTTTTCCAAATCTGAGTTCCCAGTTGGACTAAGTATGGGTATCGGTGTTTTTGACATGGCTCGACCCACAGCAGGTCTCTCAGTAGCGATTGGGCGATGCTTGGCTGCAGCAGGCGGGTGTCTGTAGAAGCGTCATCCGCCATCCACTGGATCACATGTTTTAGCTGTCCGGCTAATTAGTAAAGTTCGAGGTTGGGGACTCTCAGGCCTCCCTTGTCATAGGGTCTTTGCATCGTGTCCAGGGCCACTCTGTGCCTTCCTTCTTGCCACAGGAATTTTCTGCAGAGCTTATGTAGGTCGTTAAAGAATTGGTGTGGGATGTTGTATGGCACGTTGGTAAAATGGTAAAGAAGCCTAGGTAATGCTACCATCTTGAGCAGCCCCACCCTGCCAGCCACCGAAAGTGGCAGCCTGCCCCAAAAGTTCATTGATTTCGCTAGGCCTTCCTTTGCCCTGACTGTGTTAAGGATGTGTTCCGTCTTAGGGTCTCTGTGGATCACTATGCCCAGGTATTTAAAGGAGGTGGGTTCCCATTTCAATTCTAATGTAGGGAGCTTGTCGGCTGCAAGCTCGCTCAAGGCCGCCAGGGGGAACAAGCAGGATTTGCTATGGTTGATGCGGATGCCAGTGACTCTGTGAAACCCCTCCAGGGTCTCTAGAATGTAGGGCAGTGTGTGTTCCGGGTTCCTCATATAGAGGAGCATATCGTCTGCGTACATAGAGAGCAAATGGGATACACCGTCTATCTCAATGCCTACGTCTCCATATTCCTGTCTGAGGTATGCTGCTACGGGTTCGATGGCGAGGATGTATAGCATGGGGGACAGGGGGCAACCTTGTCTAGTACCTCGGGATAACCTCCATTTGTCCGAATATGTTTTGTTGGTGCGCACTCTGGCCTCTGGGTTAGTGTAAATGAGTGTGACCCATTTAATAAAGCTAGGCCCTATCCCCATTTTGGACAAGGCAGCTAGGAGCCACCTCCAGCGAACCGAGTCGAACGCTTTTGAGGCGTCCAGAGACGCTACTGCACATTTCTCTTGTCTACCCTCGGTGCTGTAAATGACATGGTGTAGTTTGCGCAGGTTTTCCGTGATGGTTCTGCCCGGCACGTACCCTGTCTGGTCTTGGTGGATCAGGATCGGGATGGCTCTGCGCAACCTCGTGGCTAATATTGCCGTCAGAATCTTACTTGTCTACTACTCTTAAGGAATCATTGTTTGAAAAAGACACTTTTTGCCATCCTCAAAATGTTGTTTTGTAAAAGAGACAAGACCCTTTTTGCATCATAAATAAAGTGTTACGTGGAAGAGACATTTCTACCATTCTTGAGGAATCATTATTTGAAAAGGTCCTTTTTTGCCATCAAGAAGAAAGTATTATGTGGAAGAGACATTACTGCTAGAATCATTATTTGAAAAGGACACTTGCTATCCTACCTGAAATAGTCAAGGGGAAGGGAACCACCTCCTGGATTCAAGGATTGTTTGTTGATTTTTCATGTCTGACTTATATACACTTTTTGTTAAACCAGCAACAGAGGCACTTACCTTACACCTTGGTTAATTATATTTTAATTTTATTATTTATTGGCACAACTCAACACAAAACAAGAAAAAGAAAACAGCAATTACCCCAACCCCACCCTAACCTCCCCCACCCGACTTGCTGGCGTACCATTCTTATGTTTCCAGGTATCACCCACCTGATTGAGAAACGTCCCGTCCTCTACATTATGTTCAAATTCTCAAGTTCTGAGGACACCATTCTTACATATATTCACCTCTAAGGTATTCAATTACAATCCCCCAATCTGTCTGAAATGTACTTGCATTTCCTTCTATTCTAAATGTAACCCATTCCATTGCCAGTGTTCCCCACAGTTTGTGTATCCATTCTACGTTAGTTGGTGGAGATTTTTGCTTCCATTTTTTTTGCAATTACTAACCAAGCTGAAACTAACAATATCACAAACGTTTTCCGTTGTGGTCTCAAAGGGATCTGTTTCTCAGGTTCGAGCATGCCAAACATCCATGCCTGGGGTGTATACATTGCTGAACCACCCACAATCAATTGTATCTGTCTAGTTACTTTTACCCAGAAAGGCTTCAATACAGGACAATCCCACCAAATATGTCTCCAATCTCCCCTTCCCCAGCATCCCCCCCAACACTCTTGTGTAGTGGTGGGAAACATTATCTAATCTTTCTGGTGTGTAGTGCTATTGCACCATTACTTTGTACCACGATTCCCTGGTTTGGATAGATCTCGTCAACTTTGGGATATTTGTCCAGAGGTTTTCCCAATATGATTCCGGGATTTCTTTCTCCAAGGTTCTTTGCCAATTCTGTATGTAAGACCTTTTACAATCTGAATTTAGATATGCTAAAATTGTATTAAGTTTGGACACTAAGGGCCTGATCACGAGTTGGGCAGTATCCCAGCTGGGATACTGCCCAACTTTATTAGCGTTAGCGCCCACCCATCTGGCGGTATTACAGCCGGATCACGGGTTGGGCGCTGTTTGTCCCCATTCCGGCACAATTACCGCATGGTAATACCGCTGGCGGTAATTGTGCCAAAAAAAGGATTTTTTTTGGCGTGTTCACCCCCAACTCTGAGCTGGGGGTAAAAACATCAGACTCGAGATTGGGCGGACCCTTAAATGAGGCAGTAACATCATTACTGCGGCATTTAACGCTACTGGCCCACTCGTGATCAGGCCCTAATTGTTTGTCCCCTCTGTGTTGTAATAAAAAGCTTGAACAGTGTTAAGGCCCCCTGAGATACTTTTTTTTATATCTGGTTGTTTCAGCCAATGACATAGCTGATAATATTCCATTCTATCTTTTTCTGTTAAGCCAATGTACTTTTTGCAGTCTTCAAAAGTTCTTACCTCCCCTTCTATTAGCATATCTCCCACTTTCCTGCAACCTACTTCCTTCCATTTCTTGAAGGAGCCCTTTGCTATGCCAGGTGTGAACTGTGGGTTCCTAAATAACAGGATAAATGGGGACGGCCGTGTAGAAAGATGTCCTTGCCTCAGAAGACGATCCCAGATATCACACATCACTGATAATAACCTAATCATATTAGCACTCCGAGGTCTATCCTGTTTATTTAATCACAGTAATCCCTCGAGAGGGGCAACTGCCCTGTTCATCTTGGCCTACGATTTAGTCAGATCGCCAGACAGCCATTCCCTTATCACCAGTAGATGGGTCACCTCATAATATTTGGATACATTAGGGAGTCCCAAACCCCCCTTCTGCATAGAAGCTATCAGTGTTTCTAAGGCTACCCTCAGACGTTTGTTCTGCCAAATAAAGCGAGATATAGGGCCTCATTACGGGTCCGGCGGTAACCGTGCCAGTGGTACAGTCAGGTTACCGCTGAACCCTTTATTATTTACCAGCACCTGACTTCCCAGTAACACCGGGGGATTACAACCACGGCAGTCTGGGAAGTCAGGCGCCGGCAAATTGTAAGTCCCCATTCCCATAGAGTCCTAAAGGACTCTATGGGAATGGGGACAACAGTAGCACCGGCACCGTTGTTAACGGTGCCTGTGCTTCCGTGGTGGCTTTGCCTACCGTGACCGCTGTGCCCGGCAGGGTCAGACCTGTCGGGCACAGCGGCTCCGGCAGGCAAACCTGTAGTGTGCCAGTCTGGAAACAACGGTGCCAGTAAGCTTTTTTCTCCAGACTGGCACACTTATAATGAGGCCCATAATCTTGTTAATATTCTTAAAGAACGACCTTGGTAACCAAAGGAGTGTCTGAAAATAATACAAATACCTGGCCAACGTGACCATTTTTAACATGGCTATCCAACACAAACACTTTGTGTGACGGTTAAGTTTTGTTTGTTGGAAAATTAATAAAAAGTTTTTTTTTAAAACAAAAAAAAACAGTACAAACACTTTCTCACGGACAGCTTACTATGAGAGAAAACAGACTAACACCCGAGCCGTATACATGACATGTCTCAATACAATGGTCAGGCTATTACTGATCATTACACACACCTGACTTCCATCACATTTCCACACACGGATAAAAGGCGGAGCACGAAGTACACTCTGAGCGAGCAAAGCACACGAGGAAGCAGCAGTTCCAAAATGGCAGTTTATTACAAGGCGGAAGACGGCAAGACCGAAGAGGATTGAACGTGCCCTTGACCTTTTCATCAAAAGACCTTTACTTTCATGAGCCTTAGAGAATAGGAAACGTAAGACCAGGAATTAACGCTGAAGAATCCTGCATTGTGTGTCAGAGATACCCGGGGCTCTCCCGCGTCGATAGTCAGGGTCGGGAGAATCGTTTGCCACCGTGATACAGTCCTTGGCTCCTACATCAAAGCAGCGCCCGTTAAGTCAGCACAGCCAGTGAGTTGGGGAGACTGATACCATACTGGTCTGTGTTGAAGCCAAGGTTGCAAGCTGCATCATTGTATAATGAAAACTGAAGAGAACAGTGTATTAAGCGCAAGTGGCAAGTGACGCAAATTAAACAGAAGAGGAGTGATTGAACTTTGAAGTCAAGATACAATACCGTAGACAGAGTGGTCCGGTAGCACATGGGTACTCATTCGAAAGTTTCTGTTAGGTAGCCAGCTGAAAGGTGGCAATTGTGAAAGTGATCAAGAAATCATGAAATCGAAGTGTTCCTGCAACGGATCAAGTGAAACCCTCTGCCCATTTGAAATTCTTCGATATTTGATGAAAAAGTATGTGAATGAAAATTGCTACGAGCCCGACGGAGGGAGATCAGCTAAAAGCTTTTGGTTAAAGCAAGTTTGTGTTAAGAATTACAATTGAAATTGAAATTGGTCTGAACCTGGCAGAGCAAGACTAATTGTGTTAAAAGGGATCTGAGCCCAGCTGAGAGGGATCCGGTGACCATGCGTCACCTGAGAAATATTATCCTATTTTGCAAACATTGTATAAAGCAGATCTGAGTGGGTTCAAGGTGAAGAACATTGTATAAAAAGGATCTGAGCCCGGCTGAGGTGGATTCGAGGTGAATAGTCGCCTGAGAAATTGAGTACTTGTGAGAATCTGAAAGAAGAAAGGAACTTATTGTTTGTTGGTTGCATCAGACCCTCTGAATCAAGAGACTTTGAGAGGCAAAGAGACTTGGGCACGGAAGTCGCTGATGCTAATTATTGAACTGTATCCTCGTGCTAGAAAAGCCGGAGATTGTGCTAAGCCCGAGGTACCCGCCTTATCCCGTGCTGAAAACGTGGGGAACGGAGTCCAACGGCCTGAACATCCTGACATATAATTTTCGGAACACTTGTTTCTTTTTCGTAACATTGTATTTAGAGGTAAGGATTGGCAATAGGTTTATTAGTATAGGCCCTGTTATTTTGTTTAGACACCACTAGGACTGTGTTATTATTATTTTATGGTCATAGCTTGCTCCCATCTGTAGTTTTAGGATTAGATTGGCGTTTTTCAAACCCTTTTTGAAGTTCAATAAACACCCTTGAACTGTGGTCACTTGTGTCTCTCTTACTGTTGATACCATGCCTTCCTTACACTGGGTACTTTGCTTCATATAAATTCGAAATTAAAGAATACCCAATAGCATCCTTGGCCATCTGAAAAGGTGACTCCAACAAAGAATCCGCCCTCTGATTCTCTGTCAGCCCTGTGCTTAGTGCCGCTACTTTTTCCATCTTTAATAGTTCCTCACTTAATGCCCGGATAGATGTTGCTGGCTCAGTCAGAGTTAACATCATGTCATCAGCAAATGCTGTGATTTCATACTCTGTTGCACTGAACCTTATACCCCTTATGCCCTGATTCTGTCTTATTGTAGCTAACAGGGGTTCCAAGTATATAGCATAAAGTAGTGGGGACAGCAGGCATCCCTGTCGCATCCCTCTTGTAATGTGAATTTTTTCTGATAAATGTGAATTGATAAGCAGCTGAATCGAGGGGTTTGTATAATTGGCCTGAACCATGTTGATACATTTGGGGCCGAATCCTATATGTTCCATAGCCCTAAATAAAAACCGCCACTCGACAGAGTCAAAAATAAATAACCAATCATAATCAAAAGCTTTTTCCGTGTCAAGAGAGACCAATATCGCTGGGACCTGCCAAATGGGGGACTTTTATATTAAGTGTATGAGCTTGCTCCTATTACCCCCTGGTTTCCTCCCTTTCATAAAACCAGAGTGCTCTGTATCTATAACATCCAGGAGAATGGGGATAACTCTGGCCGCCAAGATTCCTGTATAGATTTTTGCATCCATGTTCAGGAGAGCAATAGGCCGGTACGACCCGCAGACGGTTGGGTCTTTATTGGGCTTGCCAAAAACCACACTTTTGCCTCAAGCATTGTGTGGGTCACTTTCCCATTCTACCTTATAGAATTAAAGAGGCGTGTAAGCTTGGGACTCAACTGTCTGCAGTATTTCTGATAAAAGCCAGCTGAAAAACCATCTGGTCCCGGTGCTTTATTTTTTGGCAGTTTTTTAATTATCGCCACAACTTCCTCCTCTGTAATGCCTGCCTCTAGGCGAACCCTCTCCTGGTCTGTCATTTTCTGGAGCGAGAGTCTGCTAAAATATTGTTCGATAACCTGTTGTTCAGGTTCATCAGTCTTATATAGAGTCCTATAAAATCCTACAAACTAATTCACTATTGACTTCGAGTCTGTCGCTATTGTACCATTTTGTTGCCTAATGCCCAAGATAGTTTTTTCGCATTTGTCACCCTAATCTGGCTAGCCAAGAGACTATCCACTTTATTGGCACTTATATAATATCGCTGCCTTGTATTCAGCAGTCCCCTCTCTGCGTTTAGTGTACACAATAATTCCAATTGGCTTCTAACCTCTTTTATTTTTTTTATAAGAGTTGTGTTTATTCTCCTCCACTAAATCCTGCTGAGCTGCCCTCAATTGGGTTTCTAGTTCTGTTTCCAATGCTACCCTTACTTTCCTACTTTGAGCTTGGATCACTATTATCTCACCTCTAATAACTGTTTGAAAGCCTCCCAGAGCCCTCCTTGTGTTATTTCCTCATTTTCATTATTCACAAAGTAATCATCTATTTTGCAGCCCCCCTGTTCTGCAATATTTTCTGGGGTCATGTCCATGTCCAAATCCCCCTACGAGGTCCCCACCCTTTCAATTCCACCATCAAGGACCGTGATCTGACGTTGATATTACACCTAAATTCACTTTTACCACCTCCCCAAACAATGTGGCCACCATCCATACATAATCATTCCTTGACAGTGTTTGATAAACATGGGAGAAACACGTAAACCCTTCTTCTGTTCCCTTCTTAGAATAGCACACGCCCCTAAGGCCTAGGTTTTCAAAGTTCTCCTTCAAAAGCTTAGAGGGAGTACCTCCGCTATGGCGATTGCTCATACTCCTATCTAAGTTGGGGTCCCATGCAAAGTTAAAATCTCCACTCAACACTATCTCCTCTACTGCATATTTTTCAAGTTTTAACAGAGTCGCCCTCAGAAACACCTCTTTTCCAGTGTTGGGTGCGTAAATCGTTCCCAAAGTCACCTTTGTGCGTCCCAATAGAATCACTAGGAAGAGGAATCTACCCTGTTTATCCACTAATGTTTGCTTTATCTTTGCTTGGAGTGTATCCTTCAACCCGATCAGCATCCCTGCTGTTTTCCCCAGTAAATTTGCTTGATGAAGATGTGTAAATTGGCAGAAGCGGGGAAGTGATCTATCTACCTTCCTAGTATGAGTCTCTTGCAACATTATTATATGAACCTGGAACCACCTTATTTGTGCCTACACCTTTCTGCGTTTAACAGGGGAGTTTATTACTCTAACGTTATGAGAATAAATCATCAAAGACATCATTTGTCTATGGTTCGTTATAATTAATTATCATCGTTCCCAGGTGGTAAGTACTTCCTATCCCTAAATTGCCAGTGCTGTCTGTCTCCCCACTTACCCCTCATCCCCTCCCCATACCTCTCCCCCTCCCAACACCCTTATCCATGTCCTTGTTTATTTAGTTTCCCCAACCCCTCTCCCCCGTCCCCTCCCTCCCACCCATCACCCCACCCCTCCCAGTCAGAACCAGAGGTCCTACGAAAACCCCCAGATACCATCCTGAGGCTCTGATACAACCCCAGGAATTTCCCGATAGAGGGCGAATTACACCCCCCGCCCAATGGATTCCACAATGCCATCATCTCCACCCTACCTCCAGTAGGCCTGTATTCCTGACGCAAATTCTGTTAATGTCGCCTCACCTCCCCCTTGGTTTGTCTAGCTTTCCTGTAGTGCCAATGACAAGGTGGACCAAGTGCGGAAGAAATCTGGTACATCTCAAATCTCCCCTGGTAATCTTGCACCACCTGGTTTGACTGAGGGACCTCTTAGCTTGGTGGCCTTGCTGTTTCGCCTGCTCCTAGTCTCTGACCAGTCCCACTGGTATTTACTGTTCGGGGGGAAAGAGTCTTGTGATTGCCCCTTGCGCCGCCCTTCCTCTGTCATGTTCATGATAGAAAGTGCCTCCTTGCACATCATGGCCCTCTGTTGTCTGCCATCCCAAGTAAATAGCAATCCAAACTGAAATATCCACTTGTAGGGGATGTGCTTTACCATTAGTTCCCTGGTCACCGGTGTGATAAACCAGAAGGTATCGCACCCACTAGTCCCCAGGGATCTGTCATTCAGGTGACAAGGACACAACCATCGCTTTTGGATCCAGTTCCTGGGGGTGGACCAGTGCGGGAGGATAACCTGGGTGAGGGGTCTTCGGGGAGTGGAAGTGGGACACCGGAGAGCGAGACATGGTATTCCCTTCCCTGTAACACCTTTACCCCATCCTACCAGGTTGGATATTTAGGAACCCAACCCCCCCCCCCCTTTCACACACAAACACTTTCACATGGAAAGCTTTCTATGAGAGGAAACGGACTAACACACGAGCCATTTACCTGACATGTCCCAATACAATGGTCAGGCCGGGTCAGGCAATTACTGACTATCACACACACCTGAGTTCCATTACACGTCCCCACACGGATAAAAGGCGGAACACAAGAGCACACTCTGAGCAAGGTAAAGCACACGAGGAAGCAGCAGTTCCAAAATGGCAGTTTAATACGAGGAAAAAGACGGAAAAACAGAAGGGGATTGCAAGGAGGGAAGTTCCCTTGACCTTTTTGATGAGGAACTGTTACTTTCATGAACCCTCAAGAACAGAAAGCATAAGACCAGGAAACCAGGCTGAAGAATCCTGCATTGTGTGTTGGAGGTACCCAGAGCACCCCCCCTACGTCGATAATCATGGTGGGGAGAATCGATTGCCGCTTCGGTACTGTCCTTGGCTCCTACAACAAAGCAGCCTCAGTGAAAGAAACACAGCTGGTGAGTTGGGGAGACTGATACCGGACTAGTCTGTGTTGAAGCCAAGGTTGCAAGTGGCAACATTGTATGGTGAGCACTGAAGCAAACAGTGTATGAAACTCTTGTGATAACCAACACGAGTAAAAACTGAACAACAGATGAGTGATTGAACTTTGAAGCCAAGATACAATACCCTTGGCAGAGTGGTCCGGCACTGTGCATGCTCATTCGAAAGTCCCTGTAAGGTATCCAACTGAGAGTTGAGAAAGGTGAAAGAGTGACAAAGAACTGTACATCGAAGTGGCCCTGTGATGGGTCAAGCAAAATCCTGTGCACAATCGAACGTCTTCGGTGTTGATATTGCCAAGCAAGTTGATCTGAGCCTGAATGAGGGAGATCAATTGAATAAATTGATGACAAGATAGAGAGAGTTCATCTGAGCCCGAATAAGGGAGATCAATTGAAAGCTTTTGGGATAAAGCAAGTTCGTGTTGAAGTAAATTAAATTGGTTGGAGCTTGGTGGAGGGAGACTGATTGAACATTGTGTTAAAAAGGATCTAAGCCCGGCTGAGGGCAATCCGCAGTGAATAGTGAATCACCCAAGACATTGAATACGTGAAAATCCTATGAAGTTTGTATTAAAGGGTATCTGAGCCCAGCTGAGGAGGATCCGAGGTGCCACGGAAATGGTCGTGCTTTTCATGTGCATGCAGCACTGGCCTGGAATGCTCTCCCTGAACATCTACGCAAAGAGGAAAACCATCTGGCCTTCATAAAACAATTGAAGACTTTCTTGTTCGTGTAACAAGAACGTACTGCCGCCCATCCTCTTTTTATCCTGGCCGCCTGGATGCTTTCGGGCTTTGGCGCGTTATAAATGTATTAACATGCCATAACATAACAATAGTGAACCACCTGAGAAAATTTAGTATGTGTCAAGTACCGAGAGGAAAGTACCTTATTGTTTGTTTGTTGCATCAGGCCCTCTGAAAGAAGAGACTTTTAAAGGCGCAGAGACTTGGGCACAGAGGCCCTGATGCTAATGTTTGAATACACCCTCGTGCTAGAGAATCCAGAGACTGTGCTAAGGTTGAGTGTACCGCCTTATCCTATGCTGAAAACGTGGGGAAGGGAGACCAACGGCCAGAAAACCCTGACATATTATTTCTTGAACACTCCTTTCTTTTGTATGACACATTGTTTCCCACCCTATTTGTACTTAGAGGTAAGGATTGGCAATTGGTTTAATAGTATAGGCCATTTTATTTTGAGAAGACAACACTAGGACTGCGTTATTATTATTTGATGGTCGTAGCTTGCTCCCATCTGTAGATTTAGGATTAGATACGCGTTTTTCAAACCCTTTTTGAAGTTCAATTAACACCCTTGAACTGTGGTTACTTGTGTCTGTCTTACTGCTGATACCTTGCCTTCCTTACGCCGGGCTCATAGCCTTTCTTTTCTGCAAGGTAGACAAGGGCACGCCTGAAAATTCATGAATTTGAGACCCATTAATTGTTATATTAGGCTGTGATCTCGCCACCCAGAGTATGTCCTCTTTCATTATATATGACGAGAGGGCCACCAGCACTTCACTTGACCTTGTACCTGGGCCCGATCTCCTGCGGCCCACTCAATGTATCCGGTCAAACCTCACATCTTTGTGTGCCATTTCTGTGAGAAGACTCCCAAAGCACTGCTGACTCGTGGTCTTCAGATCTGCATCTCTTATGTCTCCCGTAAGGCCTTTCACCCGAATGTCTGCTCTCTGGACCGGTTTTCCAAATCATCTGTCTGTACCTCCAGATTGTGCGTGGCCCTAGCTAATTGATCCAGGAGTTCGCTGCTTGGCTAACTTCTTCTGTTACCTCAGTTAAGCCACGTTCTGTTCCAATTTCATTAATCTCCTTCCTCACTTCTGTCAAAGAGCTCTGTATGTCTTCTTTCATCTTTTTGAGTTGAACCTGAAAGGTGTTCACCATCCTTTCTTTCATTCCTTTAAGGCATTCCTGGAGGTCTTCTTTATTTAGGGCCATTTTAATTGTTTGTAATTCCTTTTCTCCCATTGTCTGCTGTATCCCTTTATCCCTGTGGGGGTTCCTTTGGTACGAGGTCACCAACAACGTTCCAGCTGGCCTCCCTGGGGTATCGCCATTTAACCATTGGCTCAGTTCTCAATCTCTTGGCAGCTCCCTGTTACCTAAGAGCTGATATATTGCTTAACACCTGCTCACCTGATTGTTCATTTTTAGTGTTAAGGTCAGATACGTTTTGGACAGAAGGACAGCTTACATTATTTTTATGATGAGACACAGACTGATCTTTAGTTTTAGTTTCCTAGGCAGGGAAACTCTCTTTAGGATAGAGACAGAAATGCCTTTATCCAACCCCTTTATTTGAATAAAGATGTCTGATGTTGAAAAACATTACAACTTCGTGTCCATCTCTCATTTCTGACTCCTCACAGTAGCCGCAGAGAGGCGCCCATACTTGCACGGTAGATATGTGGTCAATGGTGGGGTAATGTCTGCTCCACCAAGGGTTAAAATGGTCCAGAATAATACTCAGTGAGCTAGAGAAATCTCAGAAACTATTAATAAGCATGTGATTACACACCCACAAAGGTGTTCGGGCAGTAAAGGTTGTCCATGCGATCTAACAACTAATGAAGGGCGAGCAGGAACTATTCCACCTAGGGATATAGAGACAGGGGATAAGAAGTGAGCTTTGGTCTATATATGTAATGTTCCCAAACTGAGCCCAGGGACCTGTGAAAATCACGAAATGCTGACCAACAAGAGCATCCATTGGGTTTGGCATGTTAGGGAATTTGTAGTGGCGACTCACTTAATCACCTCAACCCAAGCGGACCCACCACTTGAAGAATCAGTGCACGCTTTGTACACAAAGCAAGTTTATTGTACAATTATCCAGGGAGCAGTTAGATGGTGCTGCAAATCCCAACTAACCCAAGTCTGAACAAACCACATCAGTTGACATCTTTAATAAATGTTTGCAACAGTTAAAACACTCCCAGATACTTTATTACAATCCACCCCGCACATGTATATGGATAAAACCCTATTCAAAGAAATCCCATCTTTCTCCAATTCCTATGTTTTCATTGGCCAGTTTTATCTTAACTATCATCTTCAGCTCATGTGTAAAACACACCTCTTCTTAGGATTCGTTGTGGTGGTTCATGATGTAATTATTTAGTAAAACATTTGTATGCAAACATAATTCATTATTAGCAATAACTGGCCTAAGCCGATTAGCCTTAACTCTTGATTTGCATATGGTTTGCATGAATATTCCCAGCAATATGAGGAAAGCTGGGTAAATAATTTCTCTTTGAGTTAGTGATACTATCTCATTCCCCAGGTCATTGGTTTCAGTCGGAAATTCTAATATAAATACCCTGCCACTTTTTCCCCACATAGCACACCTGACAATACAATTGCAATTCCTTTTTTTTTTATTAGTTAGCTTTGGGCATTGACTCACCCCGTGTTTCACTGTTAGCCAAAACAAATAATGAAACTCCTTTTGTCACACTCCCATTCATCATCCATCTGTGATATATTGATCAAACCATAAAACTCATGGCCAGTTTCTGCAGCTAGTGGTTTTGATTAATTTGTAAAAGCTCACTATATTGATATTCATGAATTCCCCATGTATTTGTATTAATGTGCATGTATGTTTTTACATTTTGGTGGGTTTAACATTTTATCTTTCTGTGTGCGTGCAAGCTAATATATATCAATTCTAAACAAACAGTTAACATCCCTAGACAAACAGTGGACATCCCATTCATAATTAACTATATTTTGTTACATATGAAACTGCAATTTGGCACCCAGTTCACTGCCACCCCAGTTATCAATATGGCGCACACAACATGAACCCCTTGTAATCATGTGGACCTTTCCTGACGACCCTAACATTCCCCCTCTAGTTAATACTTTAACTAACAAATTATTATCATCTTCTTGGGGAACAACCCCACGACCATCTCTCACACCGTTCTCAATATGGCCATACGCATCCGCTGAACAAACCCAACTCATCCACCCACCATTCCCACCATCCACACAAGCATGCCAATTTGGTGGAGGACACACAACAACTTCAGTTTGAGTACTGTGAAGGCATCATGAAGTAAAACAGAGACAACAGACTTGAAGTTCAAACAAATTATATTTATTAACTTAAATGTCAGGATGGAAAAAGGCCTAACTTACCCTATGCTAATGTGGGATTTTCCTACCTGAACAAAACTAAGGAATGTCTGAGTCACAGAGTTCAACTTAAATGTCTGTCTGTGTCCAAAACCTATTCTTGCCTTCACAACTAAAGCTAACCAATGGGTAGGGATGTTACTAACAAAATAAACAGTGCGTAACTCAAAGTCTGAGCTTATTCCAGCTCCCAGCTTTCTTTCGGCTCTCCTTCATCAAGTGCAAGAAAGTTCCATAAAAAGTCTCAAGATCACGTTTCTTAAGTTTAAGACTACACAGTTCCAAATAATTCTTGGGGATCCCTTCCCTAAGCTCCAAGCAACACAGTTCAAAAGACAAAGGGGTCTTGAGGCTTTGCCCTTAAAACAATATGTGCAGTTCCTCAGGTTTCGGGGTGCCCTTCCCCAAGACTTCATCTCCATCAAGTTTATTTCAGTCTTTTCAAAAGTACAACATAACTCAAGGTCAACTTCTGGTTTGCTTCACCAGTTCATTCTCAATGTTTCTCCTTGGTTTGTTTCACAACTCAATCAGGGCTCAATGGTCTAGTTGTCAGACCACACGGTCCACCCATTACAGGTTGCACAAACAGGATCAATAGGTTCTGGGCTACAAAGGTTGTTCAGCACCTGCCCCAGTGTTCCAATTCACCTTCACGTTGTTGGTCTTTTGGCTATTTATGCAAGGATACACTTCTTTGGCTTCTCCTTGTCAACCTCTTGACTCTGACACACCTTTTGCCAGTCTTAGGCCTTGACACATTGCATTTGCGCCTAAAAGTTAATCTTTGTGGGGTTTTATTCATATCCCACCTCCTGTGGTACTCTTTCACATTTATGCCCCTTTCATAGCTTATTTTCAAATGGGCACTTTAGTTGTCCTTTCAAGATTTGTTTTGCCCATAAAGTTTTTGGTGCATTCAGTATTCAATATATCTAACTTCAAGGTTTCCTTCAGTTCGGTATTCAATATACTTCAGTTATGTTTAATTTCACCTTTTTATTCAGTTTGTTGTTTAATATGCATTAATTCATTCCAAGATGGCCACGTAGAGTGGAGGTCGTTGTTCCCCGTGCTCCCGTCCGGCCTGCAACTGACTGCCCGCCTGTCTTAAGTGCAGCCCTCCCCGGCATCCTGACTAGGCGGTGGGGGGTCTTTGGAGCGGGAGACGACGTCGCGTCTGGTGGACGGCCCCTGGGGGAGAAGAGGCCGGCAGCGCTGGAGCAGTGGCTCTCGGATGGCACGTGCCCAACACTGCGTCTGCCGAGTGAGGTGGTGAGAGAGTCTGCGGCATCTGCAGCGGTCCGGGTGAGCTCTGGCCAGGGACTCATTGTGTTGCTGGCGTCCCCCCCCCCCCCGCTGGCCCCTGTTGGATGGCAGAAGAGTGGGCGAGCGGCCCGCGGCGCTCGGAGCAGATCGGGTGAGCTCCAGCCATGGGTGCGCTGTGAAGCTGCGGCCCCGTCCGAGGTCTGGGGCGGGGGAGACGTGGCCGCTTCTGCCGGCCGAGAGACAGCAGACGAGAAGGAATCCCCCGGCCAGAAGGTACGAGGAGAGCCCGGAGGGGTGTGTGGGAGCCGAGGAGAGAGGATAAGGAAGTGGTTTTGCGGCTGGAGCTCCCTCCCGAGCGCCTTGGTCAGCGGGCTCGAGGGGGGCCCTGGGACCTTGAATTAGAGGCACTGCCTCAGGAGAGATGCGCAGAGGGCGTGGCACCTGGACCGGGTCCTGCTATCCAGAGGCTACCAGGTTCAGAACCGAGGGGGACCATTTGAGGTACGCTGGAGAGGGGCCCCCCGCTGGACATTTTGAACACTGCAAAGCAGCAGGGGATCACACTTTGGACCACTGAAGCAGCTGGAGCCTCGGAACTTGGCCGTGTCTTGGGCGGCCCGGGGATTGGCCTTACTGATTAGGACCACCAGAGGAGGGGTTGACCTTGACCGGGCTAGAGAGTGAAGCCTGGTCGAGGCATTGTGTGATATATTTCATACGGCCCGGAGCATGTCATGATTCCTCTGCAAATTGCCCACCCCCCCTCGTTGACTCTGCTCTGACGCGCCTTCTCACCAATATTCCAGCTCCCTGTTTCCTGGCGATCAGTGGGGGTAGCCTCGTTGTCAAGGGATGTCCAGACCCAAGATCTAGGCGGGAATTCCTCTGCAGCATCCCTAGAGGCCCAAGATAAACCGATAACCCACGCAATGTTAACACAGTTCATGGGTGAGCTGGTGGAGAAGATCACAGCTGTGGGGCAACAGCAAATGGACAAGTTGCGAGAAGAGCTGGCTGAAGGTCTAAGGGAAATTAAAAGAGATATGAATAAAGTCGAGGAGTGAGTGGACATTAGCTAGCGGGCCATTCAAGGGCTGACGGAAGATGCAAGAAAGATGGACAACTTGCTGGAGACCTTGGCGGTAGCCACGCAAAACCTGGAGCTGCAAGCGGAAGACCTAGAGAACAGATCAAGAAGGGCGCACATTAGAGTCAAATCGCTGCCAAAAGATGTCCAGGATCAGGAGCTGGCCCTGGTGTTAAAAGGAATATTTGGGGATCTGCTAAACTCAGACACATTCTCAGAGGTGCAGTTTGAAGGGTCCATAGGGTGGGTCCACGTAGGCTGGAGCTGGGATCAAGACCACGAGATGTGCTGGTGGCCTTCCACAACTATGCGGTCAAGGAGAAGATTATGGAGAAGGCGAGAAGGGCTGCTCACATTACTTACAATGGTCAGGAGATCTCGCTATTTCAAGACCTAGCAAGGATTACACTAATCAAAAGGAGACAGATGGGTCCGGTCCTGTCCTTCCTTAGATCTCAACAAATTCGCTACAGGTGGGCCCATCCCTTCGGCTTGTCGTTCACCTGGCAAGGTTCCCACCATAAGATCACGACCTGCAATCAGGGGATGGTCCTGCTGTGCCTGGAGGAACAGGCCTCGCCCCCAGTGGTGGCAGCGGAGGTGCAGTCGGCGCATCGCAAGTCATGGGAATGGTCCACTACCAAGCATAGGAAAGGAAGGAAGAGGCCCACGGACGCAGCTCCTAGGAAGTCGACCAACATTGGAGCTCAGGAATGTGTGTCAGGACAGGGTAGTCCTTCGGCTGCCACATAGGATATTCAATTGCGAGGAGATGTCTCAGATTGAAGCCCGGGGAGGGCACTAATGAAAGTTGTTCAGTTGATGTTGAAGGGCAGTTCTTTAGTGGTGTAAGGATATCCAGGTCCGGGGGGCGGGGACCGTGGGGGTCTTGGAATGGGAATGGGTGTTCCTGCGTGGGAAGTTTCTGGGTTTGATATTGAAATCGGCTCTCATGGAGAACTTGCGAGGGGGGCTGAGTGCCAGTAGATCTTGCCTGGAAGGGGGAGTTGGGGAGATGGGGGGAGGGGGGAGGGTGGGGTTTAGATCCAAGGTTCAGACCAACACCACTTAAGCAGCGGCTCACGGGGAGCCAGCTCACTGCAGATAATAAATGGGGATGGGATCAGAGGCCCCAAATCGGTTGGTAAAGCTCCATATGAAAAAGGCGTATGGGTAGCCAAGAGACCTTAAAGTTTCTTTCTCTAAATGTGAACAGCCTCAATTCCCAGGTGAAGAGGAGGAAGGTGGAGAGGTTTCTTAGACGAGAACAGCCCCTGCTAGTGGCAATGCAAGAGACCCATCTACACACTAAGGATGTCCACAGGATTAGATTCTGGGGATTCTCCCGTGTGGTACAAGCTACCCAAGCAAGCAAAAAGGGGGGTGTTTTAATCGCTCTGCGGGACAGGTCGGGGCTGACCATTAGGGATATGCAGAAGGATAACCAGGGAAGGGTCCTAGCGGTGTTACTTGAGGGCAAGGGGGAGTTCTTCACGGTAGCACCCATTTATGCCCTCAACCATGCGCAAGACCCCTACAAAAGTCTCTCACTCGTTTAGGGAAATTCGCACGGGCGAACATCCTCTTGATGGGGGACTTGAACATTGCTTGGGACCCTTCCATGGACAGGAGTTCCTCAACATGGGAGACTCAGAAAATGCAGGATTTGGCCCTGGTTGATACTTGGAGAGAACTCTATGGGCAGGCTGACGGTTACACCTTCTACTCTCATGCCCATAGGTCTCACTCGCGGATAGACTATATCTGGATCTCGAAACCACTATTGGGAAGGGCGACAGCATTGGAGGTGGGGGCGATTGCCCTTTGTGATCAAGCGCCGCTCACTCTGCTTCTGGTTAAACCCAGGGGGCCACCCGCTATTTGGAAATGGAGATACCCAGTCTCATTGTTCAGGGATCAGGTCCTGGTCAGGGAAATGGAGCAGGAAATACTGGACTATATGGATCATGATAAGTGGGAGGACACGACCCCTCAGATTTGGTGGGACGCCCTTAAGACCACAATAAGGGGCAGGATCATAGCAGTCAAGGCCAGAAGGGAACAGGAACTAAGGCTGGAGGAACAACAGTTGGAGGCTAGACTTAAGGAGGTCATGGCTCGGATGGGGTCTAGGATGTCGGCAGCCGTCAAATAGGAATACAGGGCAGTGAGAGGCCAGTTGAACCTCATACAAACAAGAGCGGCCGAGCGCAATCTCCTCAGGTTGCGACAAAGGTTCTATATCAAAGGCAACAAAGCTGACCGATTGCTGGCCAGAAAGTTGCGAAAAGAGGCAGGCGACAAAACAATACTAAAAATAAAGGGTGAGGGAGGGGTCCTGCTCACGTCGACCTCAGATATTGAGGGTGAATTCATTAAATTCTATCCTGCCCTTTATAGCTCAAGTTACCTCGAAAGCGCGGACCAGGATGCATATTTACGAAATATTGTCGTTCGACGTATTTCGATGGACGATAGAGATGCACTGGAAGTTGAGATTTCGTTGGATGAAGTGCGGAGAGTTATAAATAACCTTCCGTCTAATAAAGCCTCAGGCCCTGATGGGTTTGTCTCAGAATTTTATAAAACCCACAAAGAAGTGTTAATTCCCATTCTAACCAAATTATTTAACTGTATGGGGTCCTTGGGACTCCTCCCTGACTCCATGAATGAACCCAAAGTCATCTTGATACACAAACAGGGCAAAGATCCGACTGATTGCGCATCCTACCGCCCAATCGCACTAATAAACTTGGACACCAAGATCTATGCTAAAGTGTTGGCCAACCGCCTCGAGACCATCCTCCCTAAACTTATCCATAGGGATCAATCCGGATTTATAAAAGGTCGACAAACATCAGACAACTGGCTCACCTGATCGAAAAGGTTCAGAAAAAGAATATCCCAGCACTCCTTCTGGCGATTGACACTGAGAAGGCTTTTGATTGGGTTGAGTGGGGGTTCCTGTTTGCAGTTCTAGGGGGAATGGGATTTGGCCCGGGCTTTATCTCACGGGTAAGGGCATACTACCAAAACCCAGTTACACGACTGGCAATAAATGGCCAGGTTTCCGCCCCGATACGGATGGGAAGAGGCACCAAGCAGGGTTTCCCAATGTCACCGCTCCTTTATGCCCTCCACCTGGAACCGTTCTTGGAGACGGTTCGTGCGGCTGAGGATATTAAGGGAATCCCGTTTGGGGGCGAGGTCCACAAGATTGCAGCTTTTGCTGACGATATGATCCTGTCATTGACTCACCCGATCACCTCATTGCAGGCAGTGGCAAGAGAACTGACTAGATTCGGCCAAGTTGCGGGCCTAAAGATCAATGCCCATAAATCTGAGGCCCTTCCTCTCACTCTGTCACCCAGCGCAATCCGGGACCTCAGGAAGGCTTACAATTACAGATAGGTTGACTCCTCGCTGAGGAATCTGGGGATCTATCTGACCAAGTCTGTGGAGCAACTATATGCAGCAAATTACCCTCCGCTCCTTCAGAAGGTCAAATCGAAGCTGGTGGACTGGGGCCCTCTGGAGATCTCGTGGTTGGGTAGGATCAACACTTTAAAGATGGCAATTCTCCCTCTGCTCCTTTATCACTTCACAGTCTTACCGGTCAGTGTCCCAACATCTTTTTTCAGGGCCCTGCAAAGAATAATCACCCGGTTCGTATGGAACCGAAAGCGCCCTAGGGTGTTGGCATCCATTATGAAAGCCATGCCAGATCGAGGGGGGAGTGGGACAGCCGGACTTTCGAGTGTATTACTTAGCAGCACAGATCAGGGTGATTAGGGACTGTCAAAGGAATGACAGGGGCAAGGTGTGGAGGCCAATGGACTTGGAAGGGGTACTGTGGATGCCGAAGCAGGATAGGCCAACCAGAATGTATTGTAGTGCAATAACAGTGATGACAGTGGATGCCTGGGACCAAGCCATCGAGAGAGCTCAAATCACTTCCTTCCCCTCTCCGTTCTCGCCGCTGCATGGCAACCCGCAATTCACCCCAGCAGCCACAAACGAACCAAATTTTGATCCATGGTTCCTTGGGGGCTGCAGGATGATACGGGATATGCTACTGGGGGGAGAGGTGAAAAACTTTGAGCAGTGTAAGAAGGATTTCGGTGTTGTAGAGAACCAGAGGTTTTCATATCTCCAGATCAGACATTGGATCCTCCCATCCGTCTGTACGGCAGGCGGGTTCTCGTTCCCTTACCCAGTTTGAGAGGTATCTCGACACGGACACGGGAGACAGAGGGGTGGTCTCGTCCATTCATAAACTTTAAAAAACGGGAGGAAACTATATATTCTAAGACCAATATGAGCAAATGGGCGCAAGTTCTAGGCTCGGGTATAGAGGAACAGGAATGGGTCAAGCTGTGGTCCCAAGTCCCGAAACTTGCAAGATCTATTCAAATCTGCAAGATCTGGCTGAAGCTGCTATTGAGGTGGCATCTAACCCCTCTCAGGTTAAATACAATTTATCCCACAGTATCAGTTTATTGCTGGAGGGAGTGCGGCGCAGTGGGCTCCTGGGCTCACATTTGGTGGGAGTGCCCAAGACTCGATCCCTTCTGGTCTCTTGTTCAGCGGGCGATCGCCCAGGTGTTGGGTATCCAGCAGGGCTGCGGTAGGGGGCGGGATTTACTAGGCCTTAATGCAATGCAGATAACTTTGCCCACCAGAGCGGACCGTAAACTGTATATGATAATGATGTTGGCGGCTGCATTGGTCCTGGCCAGGAAATGGAAGTCAAAGGACCCTCCACAGGAACATGAGTGGGTCGCAATATTGTGGGCACTGGTGGCAATGGAATGGCTTACCTACTCGATCCAGGGGTCACACATGAGGTTCATCTCGGACTGCGCCAATCTGTTGACATTTCTAAAGGCGGGAGTCCGCTGCGCCTGGTGCCCCAAGGCTATGGAACTATTGGGCATTGTTCGCCCTCAGGACGAATTAGACCTGTGAGGTCTTATATACTGTTGCTTTTCTAGGTTTTTTCTTGTTGCTTGAACCCCGCTTGGTGTCTTGGGCTTAAAACCCTACCTGGGCTACTGGACCGTTTTAATGAGAATAATGCATTTAATTCATCTCTTGAATTTGAGCTGTTGGCAAACCTGTGGGATCTGGGGGGGGCTAAGATGGGGCGGGAGGAGGGGACGTGGGACAAAGGGGAGTTTCTGTTAGTATTAATTGCTTCCTGTTACATTGAAAACTGTGAATAAAAACTTTTTTGAAAAAAATATGCATTAATTAGGCTTAATTTGAAGTTGTCACTTAGTTCGGTAATTACGATGCATTTTTTATGCTCATCTGTAAGTCTTCATGTAGTTTGTTGTTTATAATGCATGCGTTATATGTAGTTTCATGTTTGTGCTCGGTTTGGTATTTATAATGCATTCGATATATGTAGTGTCAAGTTCCTGCTCGTTTTGATATTCAATAGGCATTTGTTAAACTTGTTTCAAAGACTAATACTTATTACTGGTCTATTAGGAGCGCCCCAATCCCCAAGAACCTTCGACCCAGGTGGTCCTCCCTTGCTTTTCCACTCCCAGGTTTGGGATCCAAGAGTGAAGCCTTTCCCTGGCCACCTGAGAAGGGGATCCAAGGGAAGTAGATGTGAGGACGCCCTCTGGTTTCTCACAGTACCCATATGGGATGAAGTGGTGGAGACCCTAGCCTTGGACAGGGTTACAGTCATCATGGCAACAACTGTTGGTACCTGGACAGAGCAATATTGTAAGAGCATTTGACAGGCACACAAAAGAATGAGAAAAGACAAAAATAGGTACCAGAATCTTCACAGCAAGGTTCAACCAAGAAGGTCCCTAAGAGAACAAGGAGTTGATCCATGAATCATTGGTGATCCCAGCCTCAGTGTCCATGATCACTTTCAGTTTATGCGAGGCAGCAATAGTTTGCTAAACAGCCGATATTGATAGGGAATGTCCGCTAAAGACTGTGATGATGCTGCTGAAAGGTAGTTAGATCTTCTCCTTCGTTGCAATTGTTCCTGATTTTTGACATCAAACATAGTCTTTGGTTTTTCCATATACGGTGATGAAAGGGACCCATGGGGCACAGGGGACAAAGGAGGCACAGATGTAACTTGGGCTTTAGACTGCCCAAAATGAGGTGTTCTTCAGCGATTACAAGGACGAGCACATGAAGGGTAGAGAAAAGGCACACACCTCGCCAGGCTGGAGCCATCTGCCTATATGCGTTCTTGTCATAGGTCCAAAGATTATCTAGAAGAGCAGCCGTACCTCCAACCAGGTCTGCGATGCGAAGTGCGTGGCTGCAATTCCCATTCGTGCCAACGGACACTGTGGCATTGCCCTTAAAACACAGAGAAAAATGGATTAGTGTCTGTATCTTAACAGGTTTTTCAGGCTCCTGGAGCCACGTCAAATATCACTAATGATTTCTCCATACTGTCCCACTTTCTTGATTTATTTGTGCCACCCCTTCTTCTGAGAATCCCCTCATCCTCCAGCTCTGCAACTCTCCACCCCTTGCTCCCATCAATCCTTAGAAAAAGTAGCCCCTTCCAAAGTAAATTGGGTTCTTTGGACACACCTCATGTTTTTCTGCTCTGCCTGGTCCACAACTGAACAATTTTCCTTGATTGGTAGGATCGATGCTGTAATTGACTGCCCTTTAAACTGCCCTCGAACACTGCACAGGGCCAGGTGCACCAGACATAATGCACCTGCTACCTCTACCTCACTCAGGATAAATACCCTAGGAACACCAGAAGCATGGGGGATGAGAGAGCAGATGTAACAATATCCTACGGATCTCTCTCTCCCCACATTCCTCATGCAGCTATACCAACCGTTATCTGCTACAAAACCATGTGCATTCATTGTGCGATCTAGTTCATTTTCCCCATTATCAAAAAGATAATTGTCAACATTTCCTTTTCCTCTTAAGATTTTCTCCTCGGATTCCCAAAAACTAGAGAATTGTACATGTTCTGTATCTACACTAGTTGTCATCTTCAAATATGATGACACAAGGACCAAGAAAACCAGAGGAACATTAATTTTCACAAAATTGACAAATCTAGACATTTCTTAGACAAAATTATTTAAATTTCAGATATCTATTCGCACCCCCTTTGCACTGAAACGAAGAGTGAATACCTAGGGTGTACTTAACTTTTATGCCTGCACCTGTGCCGGTGGATGGCTGCCGGTATCCCTTCGAGTATCACTAAGGGGAATCCAAGTCTTTTTGCCCTTCAACTTTATGGCAGTCAGAGTCGCACGAAAGTGTGGCTATTGATCCAGTCCCCAGTATAAGGAAGGCATGGTATCAAAGTAAGACTGATACAAACAAGTGACCACAGTTCAAGGGTGTTTATTGAACTTTATCAAGGGTGTGATGAACTCCTATATAAACCTAAATCTACAAATGGGAGCAAGCTACAACCAACAAATAATAATAACGCAGTCCTAGTGGAGTCTCGTCAAAATAAAAAGGCCTAGACTAAAAAAAACTATTGTAAATCCTTACCGCTAAATACAAGTAGTGTGGGGTAATGCTCATGAAAAAGAAAGAAGTGTTCACAAAATGATAAGTCAGGAAGTTCAGGCCGTTGGCCTCCCTTCCCCACGTTTTCAGCAGGGGACAAGGCTGTTCACTCGAGCATAGCAGACTCTCAGGCTTCTTCGGCATGAGGACACAATTCCATTATCAACATCAGGGGCTTCCATGCCCAGGTCTCTTAAGTTATCAAAGTCTCTTGATTCAGAGGGCCTGATGTACCAAAACAAGCAAAAGGTTATTTAGCAAATACTCAAGTAAGGGCTCGGACCAATTGCAGTTTGTATTAGCTATCAAAGACTTTCAAATGTGCACAGGGTTTAGCTTGACCGGTTGCAGGACCACTTCGATTTTACAGTTCACAATTTTACACTCTCGGTTGGATACCTAACAGAGACCTTTGAATGAGCGCCCACATGGTGCCGGACCACTCTGTATATATTATTTATCTTGGTTTCAAAAGTTCAATCATTCCTTGTATATTCAGTTATATTTGCGTCGCTCATCACAGACGCCTCATTCTTTGCAGATTTCTTCATACAATGTTGCCATTTGTAACCTTGGTTCTAGCACAGACCGGTCTGTTATCAGTCTCCCCGACTCACTGGCTGTGCTGACTTTACTGGCGCTGCTTTGTTGTAGGAGCCAAGGACAGTACCTGTCAGTAGCGCTCTTGCCCTCGTAGTGTAGCCGAGGAATTCTTCTCGCCAATCTACCGAACTAGTCAGTACAATGAACAACCAGAACAATTGATTGGCGGAAAGATGGAATGCCAATGAAGAATCCAGAACCGCATGGAACAGGATACTGGAACGGGATGTCTTCTCAAGGTGTACAGGCAAGACCCCCAGACAGCTGCAATAAGAGCAATAATCACACTGATGCGACTCTATGCCAAAAATGCAGACATCAAAATAGAAACCAACCACTAACCTGTGCGGTTCTTCAGAATCTCCGAATCTCCGAATATCCCCAGGAAGGCATAAGAAGTAAGGTAGTGGCAAACCCAAAACGAAAGGACCAGGAAATCAATCCAGAAATGAAGGCAAAGCAAGAAGCAGGGTGAAGATCCAAGCTGAATGTCCAAAGAGCAAAATCTAACCCGACGGCACGAGGACGCCTAAAGGTACATTAAAGGCAGTCTCTAGTCCGTGTACCAATGGTGCAGAGTCCCAATGCAGGAGAAAAAACGGTAAGCGGGAGACAGTACAAATGAGTAGCAGGGCAGGTCCGTGGACGGTCCGAGGTCGAAGAGCAGGGCTGGCAGCAAAAGTACAAAGGAGTAAGCAATGCAGGTCCGTGGATGATCCGAGGTCGATGAGCAGGGCTGGCAGCAAAAGTACAAAGGAGTAAGCAATGCAGGTCCGTGGCCGATCCGAGGTCGATGAGCAGGACTGGCAGCAAAAGTACAAAGGAGTAAGCAAGTCGGGTCCGGAGGCAGTCCAAGATCGAGAAACAGGAAAACAAGGCAAAAGGGACAAGAACCTGGATACGAGAGAAAGCAAGCCGTTAGAATACAAGATTCAGAAGCGCCGGCAAAACGCACAGGCGTGGCTTAAATAATAGTCACATGATCACTATACGTCTTTCAACGTGTACGGGGAAAAGTGAAAGACGTGAGAGGACGCCATCGTCTCCATGCCAACTTCCAAGCTCCCGGCAGACGAGGTCTTAAAGGACCGTAACCACCGTTCGTCGGCAAATACGAGAACCACAAGTATTAGGTCTCGCGGAAGCCGTGGAAGCCGGATAATTACGGCGTCCTAAACTGATGATTTCTGCCGATACTTGACAGTACCACGTTGGCAATCGCTCCTCCCTACCTCGGCTATCGATGCAGGAGAGCCCTGGGTACCTTTGACACACAATGCACCTTTCTTGAACTTTAATTCCTGGTCTTATGTTTCTTATTCATGAGGGCTCATGAAAGTAGCGGTTTTCCTCCAAAAAGACCAAGAGCAATTCCCTCCTTGCAACCCTTTCTGGTCTTGCTGTCTTTCTCCTTGTATTAAACTGCCATCTCTGAACTTCTGCTTCCTCATGTGTTTTGCCTTGCTCAGAGTGTGCTTTCGTGCTCCGCCTTTTATCCATGTGGGGAAGTGTGATGGAAGTCAGGTGTGTGCAATTATCAGTAATTGCCTCACTCTGCCTTACCCTTGTGTTGGGACATGTCAGGTATACGACTCAGGTGTTAGTCTGTTTTCTCTCACAGTGAGCTGTCTGTGAGAACGTGTTTGTGTTGGTAAAGGGTTGGGGGGTTGAGTTCCTAAGTATCCTACCTGGTAGGATGTGGAAAAGGTGTCATAGGGTTGGGGATACCACATCTCACCCTCTGGTGTCCCACTCCCCGAAGTCCCTCATCCAGGTGATCCTCCTGCACTGGTTCACCCCCAGTAACTGGATCCAAAAGCGATGGCCGTGTCCTGGCCACCTGGTTGACAGATCCCCAAGGACTAATGGGTGAGGCACCTTCTGGTTTCTCACATTCCCTTCACCTATGCAATGTAGCTGTATCTGTTTCACAAGGGTACCGAGAGAGGAAATCTATGTTTCCTTTGTCTTTGCCCTTTTGGTGCTCCACAGTGAAACAGTAGGGTTGCAGGTCTAAGAACCATCGCATGGCTCGAGGGTTACAGTCTTTTTTCGCTGGCTAATCCAAACTAGTGGAGAAGGATCTGTGATGAGATTGAACTTCCTCCCTAGGAAGTAGTATTTTAGGTGGCTAGTAGCTCACTTGATTGCAAGGGCCTCTAATTCCAGCACAGAGTAATTTTTTTCACATGGGAAAGGTTTGCGACTCGTAAATAAGATCGGAGGCTCCAATCCGTCTTAAATTTGTGACAAGACTGCTCCTAGCCCAGTAAGGGAGGCGTCTGTCTACAATATGAATTCCTTTGAGAAATCTACCACCTTTAGGATCGGCTTCTGCCACAGGGTTTGTTTTAGGTTGTTGTAACATATATCATCCTTGTCAGTCCAATTCATTTTCTGGGCTTCTGCGTTCTTTAATTAGCCCAGCAGTTTTGCCCGAGAAGTTTGGGATAAACATACGGTAATAACGGATTAACCCTAGGAATGCTCTGAGATCTTTTTTAGTTTTAGGTGAAGGGTTATCTAGGACGGCCTTCACTTTCTCGCGTTGAGGTTGGACATTACCATTTCCTTCAAAGAAGCGGAGGTATTTTGCGGTTGATTGGGCCAATTTGCATTTGGATGGATTGGCAGTCAGGCCAGCTTCTCTGAGGGCTCTCATAATAGTAAAGAGTTGGAAAAGATTGTCTTCCCAGGTTTTACTATAAATTACGATATCATCAATATAAGCTCCACAGAAATCAGTGTTGGGTTATAATATTGCATCCATAACTCTTTGGAAAGTGGCTCGAGCCCCAAGTAAGCCAAAAGGGAGGACTTAGAACTGGAACAGTCCCAGGGGCGTTGAGAAAGCTGTCTTCTCCTTATCAGGTCCATACACTGGGACCTGCCACTACACTTTTGTTATGTCTAGGGTTGATAAGAAAATGTTGTTTCTTAGTTTATCAGTCAGATCATAGATGCGTGGCATGGTATAGGCATCAAAATCAGAAATGGCATTGACTTGGCGAAAGTCTATACAAAACCTACAGGAATGGTCAGGTTTGGTGACCAATAAGATAGGAGAGGAGATGAAGAACGGCACTGGCAGCGTTTCCAAAGGGCTGTAACCGGTCTGAAGCAGCAGCTCAGACTAACGAAGCGTGGCCACAGCAAACGGTACTTTAAAGTACTTCGAGGATTTCGTGCAACACTGATTGTCTCCTCCCCTGTGCTTCTCGTTCATCGTTGATGCCTGCAGGCCGAGGTCTGAGGTAACTGTTGGTGGTGCCATTTTCTGATCACGTGCCTGTGTCACAACAGCTCAAACACATATTGCGGTGTACACCGGTGAACATTTCTGACCCTTGAAGATCGCCCATGTAAACTTTGATACACTGGGATACCAGCAAACCTGAGCCAGGCAACTATACCTCGGGTTCAAGGACTAGATGGTCCTACCCTATCCACGACACGTGATCACACCAAACGCTTGAACAAGGCGTACCGGCATGGTCTCTGATTCTCAGCCCTGATGAAGGCGGATCCAATCCCAAACCTTTACCGCCGAAACGTGACAAACACAGGAATTAACAACACACCTGTCCCAAACCAAGTTGAAACCAACCTTTGTTACCAACCAACTTGGGATCACGTTGGCTAACGACCAGATATCTAATATGAACAGACCCTTGGAATTTGTAATTTCTCTCGCCTAGAAATACTAGGCTCGAAATACTCTATACTTATTTGAATGTACACATTTCAATTGTCTTCAAGTTTAGTATATAATTATACTTATTTGAATGTATATATTTCATTTGTCTTAATGTTTTGTACATAGGAATTGTTCCAAAACTGTATTCCCAAATTTGTTTATTGTTTTTGAATAACGACCAAATAATTATCCAAAATAATCACATGTTACTATGCTTTCTCTGCATCTACCTTCTCTTGATATGTTCTTTACAAAACAGTAAAATTCTTTTTATGTATTGTTTGTACTTTCATTTTTGTGTTTTTGAGATTGAAATAATCTATACCCACGTGCAGATTTATTCTGTGATTGCCAAAGATTAGGCAACACACTTTCTGCTTTTATAATTTAAATTAAGTAGACAGGCCCAACCATTTGATTGGCCTGTCTTTCTACAAATCTCTAGTGGTTACTAGAACACAGTAAAGGTACACATCTTGTTTCACAATAAGATAGGAGAGGACCATGGGCTTGAAGAGGGTTCGATAATATTCGCTCTCAACATTTTCTTCACTTCCTCAACCACTATCTGTCTGCGGGCCTGCGGGAGTCTATAAGGTTTCAGATGGACCACCTTTCCCTTGGGTGTTTTAATGTAGTGATAAGTGCCTTTCACTCTTCTCGGTTTCTCCAAAAAAACATCGAGAAAAGATACAACTAAATCCTTTAAATCCTCCTGTTGGTTAGATAACTCTTGAGGAATTAATTTAGGGTTATGTATTTTTTTTGGTACCAAACAGGATAGTATTGTGGCATTGGTGGCAGAAGGGTTTTCCTTCCCTCTTTTAAGAGGTTCACGTGATATAGATGGATCTTTTGTTTCCTGTCAGGGTGAGCTACTTTACAGGTACAGGTTCACGTTTGTTTCAGTGTCTCATATGGCCCATGCCACTTAGAAACTAGGTTGTTTTCTGAGGTAGGCAAGAGGACTAATACTTTTTGTCCTATGAAAAACGATAGTAAGTTTACTTTTTTGTTATAGGTGGACTTTTGTTGGATTTGGGCCTTTTCCATATGAGTATAGACAAGATCTCGAACCAGTCTCATTTGCTCTCGCAATCTGGTAGCAGTTTGTGAGGGGGAAATGTGTGCCTCTTCCCTTTCTTCTCAAGTTTCCCACAGCATGTCCAGGACATCTCTAGGCTCTTTACCATAAAGGAGTTCAAAAGGAGAGAATCCAGTGGATGCCTGAGGGGTCTTCCTTACTGCAAATAGTACCCAGGGTATCATACGGCCTCAGTCCTTCCCATCCTTATCTACCAGCTTTCTTTTTTTTAAAAAAAATTTTTCAATAAAACCAAACAAAATAACACACATTACAACTGTTTAGGATGTACATAATCAGCATCAAACCATCACATTATACAGTGTAATTCTCCGTCATCTCCCCTCCTACCCGACAAACTAGAGCCGGCACACTCATGTCATCTACAGGAGCATTATCAGGTATCGCAGTGCTTGTGCACTTATCTGAGTCCTCTAATTCGTTATTGTCCTGGTGAGGGTTTGCCATAGAGGTCACCAATTGCCCCCAGGCCAACAAGGGCCCTACTTCCTCCTCTCCCCCCCTAGTAACCGCTTCAAACCAAACTACGGATTCCGCCTCCGCCCATCTGAGGAGGTCCGCCCACCATAGCTCCACCTTGGGTCTGTGGGCCACCTTCCAGCCCATTGCGATCCTGCGCTTGGCCAGGATGTAGGCTAAGTCCTTCATTTTGCTTATGTGCTTTAAATCCCGTGGCCTGGGAAAAATCCCAAGCATGCATGGCCAATCTGATCCCACGTCCAGCTCCACTCCCCCACCAGCCAGTTTAGTTTTAATCTCATCCCAAAATCTGTGCACCTCCGGGCAAGCCCAGAACATGTGTAGCAACCCCGCTTCCACCTCCCCACACCTGGGACATTTCTGCGTAGCCGAGCCTCCAAACCTTGAAATTTTCCCGGGAGTCAGAAAAGCCCTGTGAGTGACATACAATTGGAGTTGTTGGAGTCTCGCATTCTGTGATACCCTTTTATGGTACCTTTGGGCTCTCTCCCATTGCCCATCTGTCATGGGTCCTCCTACTTCCTCCTCCCAGTCCTGCCTCAATTGAAGCAGCTCCTTCCCTGCCTTTGCTCTTAGTAGGTCGTATATTCTAGATATTTCATGCCCGCCCTCCGAAACATCATACATCGTTTCCAGGGAGGCATCAGGGTCATCCGCTAGCACTGTCTCCGGCCATCTCTCCCTAACCCATTTCGTGAGCCTAGCGTAGGTTGTACACTGGCCTTTATGCACCCCTGTCTCTTCTTGCAACCTCTGAAATTCCAATACCTCCCCTTCCTGCCATATGTCCCCAAGGGTGGCCAGGCCTACTGGTTCCCAATATCTGCGGACCGCTTCGAACAGTTGAGAGTCGTTCCTGCATAGTGCCACCAGCGGGGCCTTCTGAGAGAACGGCTCTATGTCACCCATCATTCTCCACGTTCTGCGCCAAACCTCCCAGCCCAGCCTCAATAGCCGCCCTCTTCCCACCAGTTTGTTCTTTTGTAACCACACCACTTCATTCAAAAAGTATGGGGCCGAGTCTTCCCGCAGAAGCCTGGCTTCCACCGAGTCTTCAGTCGACAGCCACCTGGCCACGTACAGCAGCTGCCCCGCCAGATAATAAAGCTCAAAATTAGGCAGGCCTATGCCCCCCTTGTCACATGGGTTCTGGAGTTTCCACAGGGCCACTCTGTTCCTGGAGTTACCCCATATGAAGCCCCTGCACAAGCTATGAAGTCTCACAAATAGGCTCCTGGGAATCAAAAACGGGACATTCACAAAGAAATGCAGGAGTCTAGGCAGGACCACCATCTTAAGCAAGGCCGCTCTCCCCATCATAGTCAGGGGCAATCTAGACCAAAACACCATGCTGTTCTTAACTCCCTCTAATGCTTTCTCCGTATTGTGTTCGTGCTCCACCTCGATCTTGTGGTAAATATTTACTTCCAAATACCTAAATGTCTCAGTCTGCCATGGTATCGGCAGGATAGGCAGCCTCTGTAATGGGACATTCTTATATCTACCCAAGGGGAACAGACTAGACTTCCTAGGTTCTCCTCCGGATAGCACAGATAAAGGAGCATGTCATCTGCATACAGCGATACCAGGTGTCTACCACTTACTGTACTAATCCCTACCTCCCCGTATTGTTGCCTCAGACATATTGCCAATGGCTCTAATGCCAGAATGTATAGCATGGGTGACCAGGGGCATCCCTGTCTGGTCGCCCTGCTAAATTGCCAAGTATCTGAGATTATGGATCCTGTTTTAACTCTCGCCACCGGGGTGCTGTATAACAACTGGACCCACCTGATATATCCAGGTCCCATTCCGTATCCCCTCAGGGCCGCTTTCAACCAAGGCCATCGCACCGAGTCAAAGGCTTTGACCGCGTCTAGCGACACGATAGCCAGCTCACCTGTATCTTCCTCAGTGTGGTCAATGATGTGGTGTAGCCTCCTATGGTTATCTGTAATGTTCCTGCCGGGGACATATCCCGTCTGGTCTGGGTGTATCAGCTTACCGATCACCCTCTTCAGCCTATTGGCCAGCACTGCCGTAAGTAGTTTGCTGTCCTGATTCAGCATGGACAAGGGTCTGTAAGACCCACACTCCACGGCCGGCTTGCCTGGTTTCAGGAGTGGGATGATCATCGCCTCGCGAAGGGACAATGGCAGTTCCCCCTGCTCATAGGCCTCGTTGAACATGGCAAGCAGTGGCTGAAGCAGTTCCTGTTTGTATGTCTTGTAAAACTCACTAGGCAACCCATCCGTCCCGGGTGCCTTACACGTGGGCAAATGTTGGATCACCACCTCCAGCTCTTCCGAGGTGATAGGGGTGTCCCATTCCGCACGTTCTAGGTCATCCAAGGTGGGCAGCTCCATGTCCTCTAACGTGCCCAGTATGTCTTGACCCCTATCCTCCCCTGCGTCCTCATATAAGTGTCTGTAAAACTTGAGGAACTCCTCGTTCACCCCCTCCTGGGTATTACAGATGCGACCTTCCTCATCCCTAATCTCACTGATCACTGTGCGGGGGGTCTCACTCTTATACAGCCAGGCCAGCAATCTGCCCGGCTTATCGCCCCCTGCGTGTAGCCTCGCCGTGTATTTCTTGCAATTTAGTCTACATAGCCTATCCCAGAGTCCACTGCAGGTTAACTGTAGGTCTTTTATCTTATCGCTATTCTCCCGGGCGGTATCCTCATGTCGTGTGAGACCCTCCAGCTCCCTTTCCGTTTCCTGAAGTTCCCTTTCGATGCCCCCCTGGTGCCCTTTAGATTTCGAAATGGCTACTCCACGCACCACCACCTTGAACGCCTCCCATACTGTTACAACCGAACGCACACTGCCCGTGTTTATATCAAAATATTCCTCGATGGTCTCCCTCAAATCCTCCCGGAACCCCTCATCTTGTAATGCCTCAGTCCTAAATCTCCATGTCGGGATCCGTGCTCTGGGGGGTTGGTGTCGCCACTCTACCACCAAAGGCGAGTGGTCGGATAGTACCCGGGCCTTGTATTCTGCTCCCACCATTTCTCCCGCTATCTCAGCCGCTACGAACACATAATCTAGCCTCGTGTGCAGGTCATGTGGCGCTGCATAGTGCGAGTATTGCCTATCCATTGGATGCAACCCTCTCCACACATTTTCTAGGCCTAGATCTTTTAACAATGTCCCCAGTGCTTTGGCCGCCGGCGCCAGCTTCCCCGCTTTGTCGACTGACCTATCCATTTTGGGATTCAGGGTGCAATTAAAGTCCCCTGCCCACACCACCGCACCCCCAGCCAGCGGGCTAATTTTGCTGCAAAGGGACCTGAAATAAGCCACTGTATCATGGTTAGGGGCGTACAGATTTATAATGTGCACTTCCCTGTTCTCCAGGAGTCCTGTCACCTCCACCATTCTGCCCTCTGCGTCTACCGTTGAGCTAAGCACCTGGAGCGGCACATGCGGCGCCACCCAAGTGATAACCCCTCTAGCGTACCCAGAATACATAGCCCCCACAACATGTCCCCTCCATTTTCGCCTGACAACCTCCAACTTCTCCCTTGTGAGATGAGTCTCCTGCAGCAGGGCTATATCAATGTGCATCCTTTTTAAATACAGCATCACTTTATTACGTTTCAGGTAGCTATTAAGGCCCCGTACATTCCAGGTCACAATTCTGAGATTACCCGATGGCATCTACTCGGTTTGTTCCCAACCCACCTCTCCCTTCAATGCTTCCCTTGATGGTTTGTTTTCCGACTCCCCCCCTATTCCCCCTCAACAGTTTCCCCCCTCCCTGTTCCCCAACTCTCATCCACTGCACGTTTGACCCTTCCGTACCTTCCGGCAGGCCCACTATACGGATGTTATTGCGTCTGGCGCACCGTTCTGCTTGCTCAGCTCTGTCCTCCAGATTGCCCACCCGTTGCACAAGGGCATGGAGCTCCTTTCCATGTGCGGCGCACACGCCTCCGTGTTCGGGGCCATCTCCTTCTCTAAGGCCCCAGTGCGCTCCGCAATCGTTCGCACGTCCTGTCTCAGCAGGTTCACCTCCTCCTGGACCGCTCCGATCTTGAGGTCCAGGCCCTCCTGCAGCTCTTTCATTGCCTGGCCCAGTCTCCCAGGCCACCTTTAAGTCTGCGATCGCTGCCAGCACCTCCTGGATCGTGCCCGGTGTTTCCGCCGTTGCCGTGGGGGTCTCCTTGCTCTTGCCCCCTCTGCTTCTGGAGGCGACCTGGCATTAGCCTCCATCGTGGGCTGTCGGATCCTAGGTCTGACCACTTTAGAGGACATCCTGCTATGTTAACTGGGCGAGGGCCTGCAGTGCCTCCCTCCGCACAAAGATCCGCGTGGTCACGGACCACTCTCAGCATGCCAAGTATGTACTTGTCTCTTCCCTCGCGCCCAGAGTGGGCCGTGTCCTCCCATGTGCTCGTACCCTCTCGGTGTCGTGGCCCGGTCTCTGTCGTGTTCCTTCCGTGGCCAGTGCTCGAGTGCGCTCACCTATTCGCCGCACTCCCTTTGTTCCCCCTCTTCTGCGATCACAAGGCCATCCAGCCCACAATGCCCAGGTCCAGAGGGGCCGCTTTAAGTGTCAGGGGATCAGCAATTGTCTCGCATCGGCCTCCACAACTGGCCTGCGCCGATGTTTCGTCTGTCCCTATGGGATTTCTCCTATCTCCCTGTGTATACAGAGTTAATCTGCTGCGCTGTGAAAAACTGCAGCCACCACCGCCCGCTCGTTCGTGTTGGCCCCAGGATCCGCGGCCACCTTATTGGTGCGCTGCCACAATGAATCTTCCTGGGTTCCGCCGGCGTTCGATCCGATTACGCCGCAGGCCCAGCGTCGGCTACCAGTTTGCTCAACGAGTCTCGGCAATGTACAGCCCGTAGGTTGTACCAGCTCCGGGTGCGTGTGCCTTCAGATGTGCGCTGCCTCAGTGAAGAAACCGCGCGTTCCGGGCAAATGCCGCAGTCTGCTTCTAATCGCTGGTCTTGGAGTTCAATGCAGGGGCTTTACAAGACCTACATCTCATGACCCCTGTTGTCCTCTTTGCCTCTGCCGCCATTTTGTTCCACTCGCCGATTCGGGTACCAGCGGCGAGCAGATGAGTATAACTCAGTGTCCTCACCCTCCACACGCATCAAAGTTTCAGCGAGTGTAGCCGTCATCTTCACACGCACGGACATTATTTTTCGGTGCCGGCCGGTTCCCGTGCACGCACTTCCCCTCCAGGATCATTGCAGGATCAGCGGAGCTCCACGAGAGCATGTCCCTTTACATTGCCGTCCAAGCAACGCCCCCCATCTACCAGCTTTCTTAGGATCATTTTGAGTGTGTTGTTGAATCTTTCTACCAATCCGTCTGTTTGGGGATGGTAAACTGAAGTTCGTAAGGTGGTCATATGGAGCAGCTCCTTGAGTTCACCCATGAGCTTGCTCATGAAATTGGATCCTTGATTCGTTAGGATTTGCTTAGGAAAGCCAACGCTAGAAAAATATGATAGGAGGAGGTATTTTAGAATTTGCTGAGTGGTGTTGTTCTACATAGGGAATGCCTCCGGGAATCTGGCCATGTAGTCGACAATCACAAGGACATATTTGTTACCTAGCTTAGGTGTTTCTAAAGGTCCAATGATGTCCATCCCAATTCTTGAGGAAGGAACTTCTATTATTTGTAAATGATTGTGAGGGAGAGAGGCAATGGGATGTGAGCACTGGTTTTCTGACATATTTCACATGTCTGAATAAAGGTTTTTATATCAGCCTGGATACCTCACCAGTAAAACTTCCCACTGATGTGTGCATGGGTCTTGGATTGTCCTAAGTGTCCCCCTGTCAGATGGGAAAGTGCGATCTCTAGTATGGTCTACTGGTGGGTTTTGGGTATTACTAACTGAGTTTTACTTAGGCCCTCTGTGGATGGTCCTTTTCTTCACATCAATCCTTGCTTTAAGAAGAACAAAGGACTTGCCTTCTCTACTCTCCTTCAGGGCTTACTTGTAAGAAAGCCTCAGTGAGTGGTGGGTCATTTCGCTGGGCGAAGGCCAGGTCGGGAAGGATGGTAAGCTATTCTTCCCTTTTATCTTCAGTGGTAGATGGTTTATCAGCTTCCCCAAAGCCTATGGTGCCTCTCTCTGTTTTGTCTGTTTTACACTCGTTAAAATGAGGAAATAGAGCCGTTCCAAGAATTCCTTGTGCAATTTGGTCCTGCGATGTACTTCAAATGGGTTTACACCATGGTTCTGCAAGAGAACCTTTATATATGTCTCCCCGGTAGTCGGGATCAATGACGCCTGCTAGAACGTCTATACTGAACTTCCAGGGCAGGCCAGATTTTGGGGCTAATCTTATATAACACCGAGGAGGGGGTATCAAAACTAAGTCTGTGAGAATCATTCCTCTTTTCCCAGGAGGGATAGTAGCCTCTCTGCTACTACAGATATCAAAGCCTATTGATTCTTTCGTGGCAACAGAGGGGTTTGAGGCTCGATGGCTAAGCTTCTGGAATCATAGGATTCCCCAATTTATTTCAAGTGACCACAGTTCAAGGGTGTTTATTGAACTTTATCAAGGGTATGATAAATGCCTATCTAAACCTAAATCTACAGATGGGAGCAAGCTACGACCTCCTTTAGGTATGCTAGAAGGGCAGCCCAATCGGTTGCAAATTGCATGTGTTGACTTTGTAGTGAGTATGTGAGCCATTCCATGGCAACCATCAACCATATTTCTGTGACCCACTTGTGTTCCTGAGGGGGGGTCCTTCATTTTCCAACTACGCACCAGCACCATTGCTGCGGACAACATCATTATGACATACAGTTTAGGGCCAGCTCTCGAGGGAATGTCAAGCAGGGTTCAGTTCAGACCTATCATATTGAGCCCCCTGTTTCCACATCCCCTAGATCCGAGGACTCGTTCTATAGCCTGTTGCATGTAGCCCAAAAACATTTCCAATTTTGGACATTCCCACCATATGTGAGCCCATGTACCCGTTGCCCCACACTCCCTCCAGCACAAATGGGTGGTCTGAGGAAACATCTTTTTCAGCTTGACCGGGATTAGATGCCACTGGAACATCATCTTTAGCCAGGTATCTCAGATCTGGAGGGATTTGGTTAACTTCGGTATCTGAGCCCATAAATAGTGCCACTCCCGCTCATCAATTGCAGTACCTGTGTATATATGATCTGTTCGGCGGGGTTTCCCCCTCCTTGATGTATTTATATTTTTCGTCCATCAGACCCTTATCCCCTGCATGCGTATCTAGATATTTTTCAAATGGGGTTAGGGGGCATGAGCCTGCCTGTTTCATTGCTGGGTGGGATAGCTAATGCCTCAGCTGTATGTATCCGTGTCTGTGTCCCTCCTCCAGGCCAAATTCTGTTTTGCATTGTTCAAAGTTTTTGACTTTGCCCCCATCATACATGTCTTGTACTATCCGGCAGCCCCCTTGGTACCAGTCGTCAAATGCTACAGTTTTGCAGCCTGGGGTGAATTCTGGATTTTGAAATAAGGGGGTGAAGGGGGAGGGCAAGGAGATGAGATGGGCCTGTGAAACTGCCATGTCCCATGTTTCCCCGGTGGCTGAGGTTATTTTACTGATGTACATTTGGGGTGGCCTATCTGTCCTCAGTTTCCATAACACTCCCTCTAAATGCCCGGCTACAACCGCCTTGTCCATAGGCCTCCATGGTTTATCCCGGTCATCCCTCTCCCAATCCCTGAGAACCCGTATTTGAGCTGCCAGATAATATGCCCTGAAGTCTGGCTCTCCCATGCCGCCTCGGGAGGTAGGTGTTCTCATGAGGACTGCAGCTATTCTGGGGCGCTTAAAATTCCAGACGAAGCGGGTTGTGGCCTTCTGTAGAGCTTTGAAGAAGGGGCGAGGGACCTCTATCGGGAGGGCAGCGAAGTGGTACAGTAGCTGTGGAAGGACCACCATCTTTAGAACATTGATCCGCCACACCCAGGAGATATATAGAGGTCCCCAGTTGATCAGCTTCGATTTAAGCTTCTCGAGTAGGGGTGGGTAGTTTGCCTGATATAATTCTCCTATGGTTTTGGTAAGGAGGCCCCCCCAAGTACTTTATCCTTTTGCTTGCCTACCCGAAGGTATATGTCCCTTTGATATTTTGCTCTGTGGTCATTTGCAGGTTAAGGCTAAGGATCTCGGATTTATTAGTGTTTACTTTCAGACCGGCTACTCGTCCAAATCTATCTAGTTCCTCGCATGCCGCTGGTAAGGCTACCTCAGGGTGGGTCAGTGTAAGAAGCATGTTGTCTGCAAAGGCGGCCACTTTGTGAATGCGTCCCCCAAATGGTATACCTCTTATGTTCCCGGACATTCTTATCACCTCCAGGAACGGCTCCAGATCGAGTGCATAGAGCAGTGGGGATAGTGGGCATCCCTGTTTTGTGCCCCTCTCCACCCTCACCGGAGCTGATATTTGACCATTGGTAGCCAGGCAGAGGGTCAGGGTTTGATAGCTGGCACCCACCCGGGTGATATATTTGGGTCTGAAACCCATTTTTAGCTATTGCAGCGAAGAGGAATCCCCACTCCACTCGATCAAAGGCCTTTTCAGCATCAATTGCTAGGAGGAAGGTGGGGATCCCCTTCAACTGTGTTTTCTAGATTAGGTGGGTCACTCTCCTGACATTGTCCGCCATCTGCCGGCCTTTAATGAAGCCGCCTGATCAGATACTATTAATTTGGGCATGATTGTGTCTATTCTAGTCACCAAAATCTTAGTATGGATCTTAGCGTCTACATTTATAAGCGCTATTGGACGGTAGGAGCCACACTTCTTCGGGTCTTTGCCCTTCTTTCGTATGAGGATGACTTTAGCCTTGTCCATAGACCTGGGTAGATTTCCGGAGGAGCTAATGTGATTAAATAATTTGGTAAGATGGGGGATCAGGAGTTCTTTATGATGCTCATAAAATTCGGCCGTATAGCCATCTGGGCCAGGAGCATTGTTCAGAGAGAGGGAAGTAATTGCCTTCCTAACTTCATCCGTTGTTATTTCCTCTTCTAATTGCTCCCACTCCCCCTATGATGTGGCCTTGAGGACCAGTTCATCTAGGTATGCCTTCTCTGCGATAGGGTCTGGGTTGTTTGAAGAATAAAGAGCGGTATAGTATCAGTGAAATTCCCTTTCTATCTCTTAATTGCTAGTGTGTGCCATGCCTCCCTCCTCCTTAATTTTTAAAATAGTTTTGTCCCTCGCCTCCTTCCTCAGTAGTCTAGCTAGGAGGTGGTCAGATTTGTTCGCTTTGACGTAGTACTTTTGGCGTAGGCGCAGAAGATTTCATTCTGCCGCCCTGGTCTGTATAAGAGTCAGCGGACCTCTCACCGTTCGGACCTCCTTTGCTGTAGCTGGCGTATTTTTCACGGCCATTTGTGCCATCGCCTCTTTGAGTCTTTTACCCAGATGTTCTTCCTCTAGCCTTAGTTCCCTTTCTCTTCTCATCCTTTATTGCAATAATTTTGCCTCTTATCGTGGCTTTTAGGGCGTCCCACCATATTTGTGGTGAGGTATCGCCCTCGGGATTGTTCTCTGCGAAGTCCTCAAGTTACTGCTCTAATTCCTTTGTTAAGATTGGGTCTTTGAAAAGCGGAGACGGATATCGACATTCCATATTAAGGGCATGGCTACCTCCATACTCGTAATGAGGCCCTATGTCTAAACATCTAAATTACATACAATATTATGATTGTGTGGGGACTTTTAAAACGCCCCCTCCTCCCTGGTCTATTATAGTTCTTCCAATGGGGCTCATCTCACCCAAAAGCGCCAAGGGGGTGTGGGATGGGTTTGCTCCCTTCACAACATTCTCCCCTTTTGTTGCTTCTACAGTAACAAACTCCCCCCCACGCATGCGCTCATTCTCCCTTTTCACTGCCTCTTCATATAGTGGGGTTACCTTTTGTGGTATCCAGGCCCTACACACGGACTGCAAGCTTTCCCCTGATCGCGCATGTTCCTCAGGCATGGATGTCATATAAATACATCCTCCATTGCCTGCCATAACCACCCATACTTCCTCATAATTCTCAGGATCAGGAGGTGGGACAATGGTGATGTGATACAGACAGTCTACTTCGTCTCCATAGGGGATGGGGCCCATGTGAGAGATGGCATGGTCAGTTTGCATTTCACTATCTTTTGTATTGCGACGCACCTTTGAAACCCCAATTGACACCATCATCATTACGCTACTAGGCACTGCTTTGGCACAACACCGCAGGACCATTTGACATGTACAGAAGATGACCAAGACCAACACGATAACAGGTACCAGCATCTTCACAATGGCACCTAACCAGGACGGGTCCAATCGAATGCAACGTCAAACCAGTAATTTCCTTATATTCCGTCTTTTTTTCTTCATACAGACTCCTAGACCATGTATGGCTGCAATTATGTTAGATAATGACCTGTTCTCCGTGTCTTCTGGAGGTGCGAATGTGCAACAGGAATCTGCAATTTTCTGGCACACACCTTCTTCCATTACTGTCAGCATATCAAGGAGATGGCGGTTCTGCATCATCATCAGCCTCAGGGCGCGCCGCTGGATCTTTATGACGTTGAACCCCTGCTCAGTGAAATTTGTCAACTGGACCAGCTCCCAGCATACAATTTGCAGCCACTACTGCCTGCACGCCGGTTAACAATAGCGAGGTGAAAAATGTTTCAGCTGAGCTGAAAAGTCTGTATTCATCAGGGATTTTCGCGAGCAACGCGGCTGAGTCTCTAGATAGGTGGTTTGATATTTTCTTCCTCTGAAGCTTTTCATATTGCCCTCTTCAGGGTATGATGCAAAACTCTGGTGGCGGTAACAGGTTCTGTTCTCCAAACGCAGGAGAAACAGTCATGATTGTGTCGGTTATTGGCCCCCCTTGCAAGTGTTTTTCAGAGATTACCCATGGTGCTGATTGCAGAGTGGTCAGCGAACAGTAGCACCTCCATGATGGCCGGAGGTGCAAGTACGCTTGTTGCCCATAGACCCAGTAGGAACGCGTCACTGTTGCCGTACCTCTCTTCAGATCTGGAATCAGGAGGGTACTATTGCAGCGTTCGTGTGAGCTGATAAAAATAGTTTCTTCACAGTGGAAGCAAAGTTCATATGTTTCTTCTCAGTGCACTTTCACTGGTTTTTCCATTGCTGCAATCCATGTCAACTTTGTAATATGATCTGTCCAGATTTGTGCGCAGGTTGCTTCCAATCAAGCCAGGAGCTCCTGTTCATATGCTAGGAGGCCTTCCGCCGTGCAGCTGAGTGTTGTCTCTTGCCATCTGTTGCTTATATATTTAAGTCCTTGGATCACCAGATATGGTTGTTGCAAGCATTTAATGTCTCTTGGGTAAGGTGCCCTTAATCCTGCATTGCACAATATGAACCAGGCACTGTGCCTCTATGATTGGTACTTCTTGTGGTACTGATACCTTGGGTGCTCCCGACGCGTGCAGGATTAGTGAACATTCATAGCAACTCCCATTTGTTGGTTTTCTCCCTACCGCACTCATATCCATCTACCAACTGTTGGTCATTTCGGTGTGTCTCACGTCTTCAACAGCATGAAGTCATAGCCCATGGCAGGCATCATACTTTGCCCTTCGTGCTTGCTTTTTCATTCTCTTATGTGTCCCCATGGGTTTGCTCACAACACTTCTACTGCTAATATCATCAATAACGCTTGTGTTATAAAAAATATTCTTAAAAATGAATGGGGTAAAATGTTGTAATATCATACTCATACTTGTACTCATACATGCAGGTGTACTTGCTGGTGTGCTATAACTGTTATCACGCTCATTACTATTGTTATACATGTTTACAGTGATGTTGGTGCTTTTTGTGTGTGTACTAACCCCATCCTCCTCTTTTATATGATCTCCAAATATAAATGATGCTCCCCAATAAATCCCCAAATATGAACATTACAATGGGGAATAATCCTGCACTAAAATGCATGCCACACATATATGAATATGAGCATCTAGGAACAATGTGATAGCTAACATTTTGTTCTAACATATACAGATGTATCTGACACTGCTGGCTCCATTGTCGTTTTCGTCTATAAAGAAAAAAGAATGCACACAAAAGATAGGATGGTGGAAAGGGAGAGAGAGAAGAGAGACATTTTATAAAATCTTTATGTTTGAGCAGTTGTTTGTGTGCACAAATGGGACAGAGCTCGAAGGAAATTGTGTAATCTGGCCGTGTAGTTAGTAATCGGATACATGAGTAGTGTCAGGTGCCTTTTAAGGCAGTTGCGTAATGTTTGGGGGTGCCCTGCAGATGTCAGAGAGGTATATCCAATAGCAAAGCCCCTTTACTTTTACAGCTAGGGGAGTTGAAAACACCACTTTCTTATGGGCCATGAAATCTGGTGTTGTTTAATTTTCTATCAGAACTCCTAGTTCTCCAGGCATCAACGGTTGGGCAAGCGGGGAGTCTGTCGCTGTTGTGTTTGCAGCGTTCGGTCTGTCCTCTTGTCGGGGTGGTGCAATCTCTGTTGGGAGACACATTTAATTGCATGTGTTGGAGTTCTCAAATACTCTTTAAATTCTTCACCTAAAACTACTGCCACTCTATGTGCATCTGAAGTTGTCCTGACAAGGCATATGGGTGTGTTCATGTGCCGACCAGTAACCACCTCATGGGGTGATAAATGATGATCCTTGCTGGGTTGTGTGCGTAAACTGAAGAGGGCCAAGGGTAAGCAATGCACCCAGTTCTTTTTCAACATGGTGCAAAGCTTAGATAATTTGTTCTTGAGAAGGCTGTTGATCCTCTCCACAATGCTGTTGGCCTGGGGGTGATAAATGGAACACATCCGGTGCATAATGCCAAGTAGTGCTGTGATCTCTTTAAAGAACTCATTGAAAAAATGTGTGCCGTGATCAGACCTTAACATAACGCACACACCCCATTGGGGAAGACCTCATGGACAAGACATTTAGCTGTACATTTGGCATCTGGGTGTGCACAAGGTCCTGCCTCAACCCACCATGAAAAAGGGCAGACCACAACAATCAAATACCGGGACCCATTGCACCTTTCCCAAATGTCTGTGTAATCTATGTGTAGCTTGCGGAACAGCCCAATAGGGAGGGGCAAAGTGCCCCGTAAAGTTTGGAGTGTCATGCCTCTGCTGAAACTTTGACACGTGGTGCAGTGTATGATCATGTTCGTGAGGTGCTCCTAAAGACTGGGCAAACCAATCTTCTTGTATGTCTGCTGCACTGTGTTGCTCTGAGCTGTGGGAGGGGTGGTGAAGTTGGTCGAAAGCTATTGTTAATAGTTCCTGGGGCATAACTGCTTCACCAGTGCTCTCCTGTCTCCCCAACAAATCAGTCAGGGACTGTTTGCACCCTCTCTTCATCCATAGTTATTTCTCCTCATTTGGCGCTTTGCCTTGCAGTTCAATAACCTTTGCAATAGGCATTGCTGTATATGGGGTGTTTTGTTGATTAGTTGAAGGCGTGGTCACAACATACTCGGCAAGTGTGGGTACCAGCAGCTAAGCCAACATTTTGGCCACCACGTCTGCAGCAGTGTTTCCTAGTGAAATTTCATTTCTGTTATTGGCATGGGCGGCGCATTTAACAACCACTTAACGACCACCACTACAGAGGGTTGGGATTATGCAGAGGTCAATATGTCTAGCAGTGCAGCATGCTGTACTGGGGAACCATCCACTCTCCGGAAACCCCTCCTCTTCCACACGACAGACCAGCATGCACTGTTGTAGGGACGTATGCCGAGTTGGAATAAATGGTGACGTGGCACTCTTGTGACGCCCGCAGGGCTTCAATGAGCGCTATGAGCTACGCTGCTTGGGCCAAGTAATGCATCAGCAGTCTTTTCATAATCAATGTCTCATATTCACACTCCCTCAAAGGCGTACCACTGCGGTGCCCATATGTCTCTGGCCCGTCTCATGGTCAATTGTTGCTGATCCGTCAACAAAGAGAACCTCTCCCTCCTCCACTGGGCTATCTTCCTCCCCTTCGTACGTGACACAGTCATGCATTGCTAAATCCCCCTCCGGACACATTTCTATCAAAAAGGTTGTAGGGTTCGCCTACCGAGGACAATGATGACCGCCAATATCGTAGTATTCCACAAAAAAGGGTAGCCCAATGATGAATGTGGGTCATACAGACCCATCTCCCTAATATACTCTGACGTCAAGGCCCTCGCAAAATGTCTGGCCCAAAAGTTAGAGACAGTGTTGCCAAACTTAATTGGGGAGGATCAGACGGGTTTCATAAGAAAATGACACTCAGGGGACAACGTCCGTCGCCTTCTACACGTCATAGCCGAGGAACGGGGGAAGGGGGACTTGATCCTGGCAATAGACGCGGAGAAGGCCTTTGATAAGGTCCAATGGGACTTCTTGTTCCTAGCCCTGGAGGACTATGGCCTTCCTCCCTCTCTGATCGCCCTGATCCGCCTACTATATACAGAACCCGAGGCGACAGTAACTACTAATGGCTGCACCTCTTCCCCCTTTGCTTTTCAGCCCGGCATGCACCAAGGGTGTCCCCTTTCGCCCCTCATATACGCTCTGTCCATCGAGCCTGTGGCGGAGATCCTGAGGACTGATCCCCAGTGGAGTGGACTGTGGAGGGGTGAGACGGAACATAGGGTCTCCCTAAATGCGGACGACCTTCTCATTTACATAGGCAATACCCACACTTCTCCCCCCAGAGTGAAACACTTGTTGCAACAATATGGGCCTATCACAGGGTACCGGGTGAACTGGGCCAAGTCTGAGATCTTACCGCTCCGGACAGACATTCCCTGGGAACCGGGGGGAGTAGCGCTGTTTCGGCTTCAAACAAGTCATATAAAATACCTAGGCGTCAACGTTGGTGCTCATATTGGGGACGTCAGAGACTTAAACTACCCACGACTGATAGAGCAGATCATGGCAGACCTCACCAAATGGGAGACCTTGCCACTTTCCATCGGCAAGAAAGCTTGCATCCGCGCAAGCATTCTCACCGCATCCAAACAGGATGGTGGCCTGGCCCTGCCGTTGTGGCGGAGCTACTATATGGCGGCCCAGATATGCTGGGCCAAACGTTGGCTGAATTCAGAAGATGGATCCAGCTGGCGGGTAATTGAGCTAGGACTGCTAGCCCCTCTGTCCCCAATAGACGCCTTGGCTACACCCCCGGCTAAACTGCTGCATAAACTTAGATTGCATCCCATACTGGAACCAACGCTGGCCCAGTGGCATAAACTCAGAGCCCAGCAAGGCATCGACACCAACGCTGCACCCACATGGATGTCAGTGAAAGGCCTACTGGCACTCGACCAAATACCCCCAATCCACACGGCGCAGGATACCCTATGGGCATAGGTTAGGATCCCAGACTTATGCGAAGGCCCCATTAAACACACCTTTAGCGAAGCCGCTGGAGCTCTTGCTCTACATGCAGGCCAATAGCTACAGTTCGGTACGATTCGGGCTGGACTAAAGCAACATACCACGGCATCATCAAGACAGGCACCCCCGGCCCCATGCGAATTAGAGCTTGAGCGCCAACCAACGACTGCGTATTTTGCTCCATGTCCATTCCGAACAATGTGGGGAGGAACTCTGCCCTAGCGGCAGCCTGGACCCAGGACCTAGACACCCCTATAGAGACTGGGGACATATACCAGTTTTACTCAGCCATTCCTGCAATATCCCAAAACCTCAAGCATAGAGAAATACAATCCAAATAATACATATATTACACACCGTCTAAAATGTACAAAATGGGTCTGGTTCCCTCCCCCCAGTGCTGACGAGGATGTGCATTGCCGGGCACCATAGGACATCTACTGTGGTCATGCCCCAAGATAGTTTGCTTCTGGGACAGGGTGATTAACCTGGCGAAATATGCACATCCCGGAGACAACCATAAGGCGAACCCCCGACAACCTACTCTTTGGGGATAACTATAGAGAATGGCACACAGACGCCCACGCTTGCAGAACCCTAAACACGGTCCGTTTGCAGAGCGCAAGCTACTGATAGTCACCTGGAAAGCAATAGCCCCACCCATAAGAAGTCACCTTATCGCCTTTATATGCAGGATCTGCTCCCTGGAATATACCGCTCAACGCAGAACTAATCCAGCCAAAGCCGACATGGCTGTCAGGTGCTGGGCCCTATTCGACTGTACCTCAGAAGAACCGGACCCCCCTGGAAATGTTAGGGTTCCCAGTGTTCGCTCTATCTCCGAGCACGACGCACACCCGCATACTCTCAATGCTCCCGTTTAGATACCCCGAGCTGGACCAGACCGCTTACGGCAACACATCAGGCACACCAAGGCCTTCACCCTACTCTCACCAGACCACACACAAACATAAGCTCACCAGTGTACTGCATCAGCTAGAGGCTGTTATCGTCTCTCACTAGTTTAGTTGAAGTTGAGTTCTAGTTGGTAGGGAGGGGGTAACGGTGGGAGGGCAAGGGGCAAGAGGATATTACACCTGCCAAGGCACGATTGGACACATGAACTAAAGAAGCCCCACGGTAAAGTCCTTCCCCCATGGACAAAGGGGGACCGGGACTAGAATGTTAGAGACGGTTAACTTGTACGTGGTTGAAAGTGTAACGCTCACCTGATTCCCGTAGAGGCGCCGGTCTTGACTGGGCGTATACCGTATCTTCAAAGGTGATGTGTAACACACGGCTGGCTCTTTGGGCTGGACCTCTGTGCACTGTATGTCTGACTCGAAGGGTAAGATGTCTGCAGATAGAAAATATGGGATTAAGGAACTGGGTTATTGAATGTCTCTCTCTTCTTCCATTTCTCTTCTCCTGTAGAACCCCAAAGGTTAACGCTCTCACCTTAGGTAAGTGAACGCCGTGCTCTCCATCTGCCTCGGGGCAGGGTGCTGTAACCAGTTTCTTCACTGGATAAGGGGAGCAGGCCTCTTGACTTCAGAGGACTGCTGTCCGTCGTTTACTGCACGAACAGTAAGTTTCGAGTAATTCTAATGTCTTTAAAGTCTTTAGTAATGATGTTTCTTGTTTTGCAGGGTTCCGGCGATGGCGGATGACGGGCTGAAGTGAGTTGAAGATGGAGCCCGTGTGATGAATAGAAGCGCCTGGAAGCACGTAAGTAAGCGCTTGTTGCCTGCTTCACGATGCGCTCTAACTGTCTTTTTATTTTGCAGGTACAAGTTCGGAGCGGCTGCAGGGTGCCGGAATACCCACTGGGTTAGATGTGGAAAGGAGTAATGGCACGTGAGTATTAAAGTTCCCCAATGTCTTTAAACGCACCTTGTTTTGCCTTTCAGATGCGGGATGCAGCGCCGAAGGCCTCCGGAGCGTGCGAAGAGTTGGTAAGCTTTTGTCTTTCAGATGCCGGAATGCAGTGTGAAGACCTCCGGAGCGCACGAAGAGTAGGTAAGCCTTTGTCTTTCAGATGCCGGAATGCAGCGCGAGGCGTTGGTGACAGCCGATGGACCAGGTAAGTGAAGAGCTGTCACTGAAGACCGTAATGCTAACCTGTTCTTTCTTGTCTTTATAGGTGTTGCTGAAGACTGGATTCAGGATGGTAAGCCTTTTTCCTTAGGCCCAGGATCAGATGCAGAAGACACGATGAGCGTTCTGCTGCAGAGGATGCAGAATAACGCAAAGCAAGATTCATCCATCGGGTGTGGTTTAAATAGCCTCCTGTAGTGCTTAGGTGTCTCCTTCCACAGCCACGCCTAGGTAAGAAAAGAGTTCCTGCTTTCCAGAAGAGTTCCAGTGTTCTGAATCTAGGGAGTGGCTCCTGCCCCACCCAACAGGAAAAGTAGTTCCAAACAGAAGAGGATCAGAGGCTCAACTGGCAGGCAAGTAAGCAGCATGGTCTGCTGCAGGTAAGTCCACCCAAGCATTATGAGCCCGGCGCTTCCAGCACTGGGACTGGGCATATTTATGAGCCTGGTGCCACTGGTGCCAGGACTGGGTCCAAAAGGTCCCAATTGGGACTGGTTGGCACTCGGAACCTGGGTTATGGATCTGCTTCCAAGGGAGTTGGGAAAACCCTGACCTTTTGGAAGCAGAGATCATGACAGTACCCCCCCTCAAGGCCCCTCCCAAACCGGGCTTCTCTGGGGGTTTTGGCTTGTCAGGAAATGTTCGGTGAAATCTTTTGATTAGACGAGGAGCGTGGACATATTCAGCAGGTTCCCAGGATCCCTCTTGGGGGCCGTAGCCTTTCCAGTCAATTAGGTAAAATAGTTTAGATTTGGAGATCTTGGAGTCCAGAATGCTTTTGACTTCAAACTCGAGTTCTCCATCAACTAGGATAGGTTTTGGAGATTTAGTTAGTCGGGTTTGAGGTTGCACAGGTTTTAATAGAGAGACGTGGAAGACCGGATGTATCTTCATGTGCGGGGGCAAGTCCAACTTGACCGCTACTGGGTTTACTATGGTAGTGATGGAATAGGGACCAAGGTATCTTGGGTTGAATGTGCGTGGCCCTTTTAGAGGTAGATATTTGGTGGATAACCAGACTTGATCCCCTACTTGATATTGAGGGGCTTCCTTCCGATGTTGATCTGCTCCTTTCTTGTATTGTTCTTTAGCCCTTTGAAGGTGAGAAACAGCTTCCTTAAAGGCTTGGGTGATTGTAGAATGCAGGTAGTCTACTGCTGGTGTTTCAAGATCTTGGAGGGGATCCAACTCCGAGGTTCGAGGGTGACTGCCGTACAAAAGAAAAAAGGGGTTTTCCCAGTTCCCAAATGGACAGAGTTATTGTAGGCATATTCGGCTATCCAAAGGATGTCTTTCCAAGTTTTTTCAGTTTGTTGCAGCATGCAGCGTAAATACTGTTCCAGAGTTTGATTGGTCCTCTCGGTTTGTCCGTCGGTCTGAGGGTGGTGACTGGTCGATAGTCTCACATCAATTTGAGCCGACCGACAGCAACTTCACCAAAAATGAGAAATAAATTGACTACCTCGATCCGAAATTAGAACCGAAGGAAAACCGTGCAGTCGGACGATGTTTTCGAGAAATTCTCGGGCCAGAGTTGCTGCTGTTGGCAAGCCTTTGAGCGGAATGAAATGCGCCATCTTGGAGAATAAGTCCACGATTACTAGAATCGTATTGTATCCGGAGCATGTAGGTAGATCGGTGATGAAGTCCATAGAAAGCGTATGCCAAGGGTGAGGTGGGATGTCAATAGGGCGTAAGAGGCCTGCTGGTCTTTCCTTTTGACTCTTGTTTTGGGCGCATACTCCACACGACATTATAAAGTCTCTGATATCTTTTTTCCAAGACGGCCACCAGAAGTAGCGCTTGATCTTTTCTGAGGTCTTGGCCATACCGGGATGTCCTTCCATTAAAGAATCGTGATAACAAGAGATTACTTTTTTCTGTAAATCTGTGCTGGGTAGGTATAATCGTTCTTGGAAATACAATAAGTTGTCCTTTACTGCAAAGTCCTTTCCCTGCAGATGCCAATTCTGTATGTCTGCTGGAGTTACAAGTTCCCTGGCTTTATCCTTAACTTCCTCTATGGATTCTGTGGCGATTACACCCAGAATTCTTTGTTCGGGAATGATTGGTACAGGTTTAGGGTTGATCAAGTGTTCTTCCACTCCCATCCGAGAAAGGGCATCAGCTTTACCGTTCTTTGTACCAGGTCGATAGGTAATTATGAAGTCAAACTCGGCAAAGAATAATGCCCAACGGAGTTGTCTAGAGGATTGGGCTTTTGCGGTTTTCAAATATTGCAGGTTTCGGTGATCCGTAATCACAGTAACGGTGTGTCGGCCCCCCAGCAGATAATGCCGCCAAGCCTTAAAGGCAGACTTGATAGCCAGAAGTTCCTTGTCAGTAATCGTGTAATTGATTTCAGGAGGCGAGAATTTGCGGGACCAAAATGCCACGGGATGCAACTGATTGGGTACCGGGTCCTTTTGTGATAGAACTGCCCCCATGGCAAGGCTTGAAGCATCAGTTTCCACGATGTAGGGGAGTTCGGGGCGAGGGTGTTTTAAGATTGGTGCAGAGATAAATTTAATCTTCAAATCCTGGAAAGCTTGTTCCGCCTCGGTAGACCATTCAAAACGTTTGTTTTTCTTTAACAAGGCAGTGATGGGCTGGACTATTCGAGAGAATTCGGGGATAAACCTGCGGTAAAAGTTAGCGAAGCATAACATGCTTTGCACACCTTTTACGGAGGATGGTGATGGCCATTTGAGAACTGCATCGACCTTCTTTGAATCCATACGCACTCCGCCAGGTGATTAATATGAATCCCAAGAATTCAACTTCAGTCACGTTGAAAACACATTTTTCCAACTTAGCGAAAAGTTTGTGTTGACGCAATCTTTCGAGGACCATTTTCACGTGTTTCCGATGTTCAGATTCCGATGAAGAATAAACGAGGATGTCGTCAATGTAAACAACAACACACACATCTATGAGCTCTCTGAGGACATCGTTCATAAAATATTGAAAGGCGGCCGGGGCATTGCAAAGTCCGAAGGGCATGACCTGATATTCAAATAGCCCATACTTGGCGCGGAAGGCCGTCTTCCATTCATCGCCCTCTTTTACTCGTACCAAGTGGTAAGCTCCTCTAAGATCCAGCTTTGTATATATGCATGCTTTTCTGACTTGGTCCAGGAGTTCAGGGATCAAAGGTAACGGATATCTATTCTTAACAGTGATCTGGTTCAGGGAGCGATAATCTATACAAGTTCTAAGGTCTCCTTCCTTTTTTGGAACGAAGAACAAAGCTGAAGAAGCAGGGGACTTGGAAGGACGAATAAACCCATTTGCCAGGTATTGATCCAGGTATTGTCGAAGGTGAAGGTTCTCAGGCTCGGTGAGGGCATAAATTCTACTACAAGGAGGAGTAGATCCAGGTATCAGGTCTATTTGGCAGTCATAAGACCTATGAGGAGGTAGAGAGTTAGCCTGATCCTTCCGGAAAACATCTTGGTATTCTAGGTATTCGGGAGGTAACTGGGGAGTCTCTGAAGAAATTGCTGCCAGTGCAACACCAGGTGGAGGGTGACAAGTAGAGACACATTCTGGAAACTGGACCGTTCTTGCTCGCCAATCGATCAGAGGATTGTGTTTCTCTAACCAAGGTATTCCTAGAATAATCTGAAACTGAGGGGCCTTGATCACATCGAACACGATCTTCTCATGGTGTCCATCTTGACTTACTAGCGTCACCTCTTGAGTGGTATGCGTTACTGGCCCGGAGGCTATCTCCGTACCATCCACCGTAGTAATGACGTCCTTTACAGCCTTGGGACAAAGAGTTAGATTCATCCTCAAAACCATTTCATGATCCACATAATTGCCGATGGCACCGCTGTCGACGTAAGCTTCAATTGCATGTAATCGATCCGGATTATCAGGGCTAATGAGGACCATAGGTATCACGAAATGCGAGGTCACGGAACTGGTTTTCACGCTCGGCAAGAGGACCTCTATTCTTGTCGGGCGAGGTCGTTTCCCTGCTCAGAGTTTGTAACTTTGGTAACTGCAGCTCCTACTGCCTTCTTGGCAGGTTTCACCGGACAGTCTCGAAGAAAGTCCCCTGAGTTTCCGCAATAGAGGCATAATTGCAACTGTTTTCTCCTTTCCCGCTCCTTTTGTGTTAGAGGACCTTTCAGACCCCCTATTTGCATGGGTTCCCCGGAGTCTACTCCTTTGGAAGGAGTTGGCGGTTTGGAAAATACTCGAGCATCAAACTTGGAACGATCGGCCTTCCTGTTCTGCAGTCTGTGATCTATTTGAACGACTAAGTCTATATAGTCCGAACAATCTTGTGGGGGATTCACTACTTGGGCTAACACATCTTTGAGCTCTCCACGTAGACCTCTATAAAACAGCGTAATCCTTTTGTCCTCAGGCCATTGAGTTTCCACTATCAGTCTGTTGAAAGACGCAATATAAGCCAAAAGGTCTTGATTACCTTGTCGCAACGAAAGAAGCTCATTGTCCAAGGCCTGCCCCTGTGAATGTCTTGCGAACAGTTTTTCCATACTGAGCTGAAAAGCTTGAAAATCATGGAGGACCGGATCATCTTGATTTACTAGAGGGATCGACCAGTCTGCCGCATTGCCACTAAGGTACGAAAGCACGAAAGCTACTTTAGCTTGATCAGTTGGAAAGGCTGCTGGCCGGCATAAGAAATGCAACCGGCACTGATTGATAAATACTGCAAACCTCTTTGGGTCACCAGAAAATCGTTCGGGCGGAGCCAGAGGTACATTCCCAGGTAGGTTGATCTGCACTGGATTCATAGAGGATGTAGAAGGAAGATTTCCCCCAGATGCGGGTAACGGGGTCTGTCCGGCTTGTGACTGTAGCAATTGTCTAGCGAGATCATCTGTTCGCTCCTTGGAAATAATCAGTTGCCTTCTTAGAGCGTTCGTTTCCTGACGGGCTGCATGCACTTCTGCCCTTGGTTCCCCAAGTAACTGGGCTAGCTGGTCGGTATCCGAGGTTTCCATAGCGCCTGGACGGGAGTTTTGTGGTAGGCTTTGCGTTCTGTAACGCTCACCTGATTCCCGTAGAGGCGCCGGTCTTGACTGGGTGTATACCGTATCTTCAAAGGTGATGTGTAACACACGGCTGGCTCTTTGGGCTGGACCTCTGTGCACTGTATGTCTGACTCGAAGGGTAAGATGTCTGCAGATAGAAAATATGGGATTAAGGAACTGGGTTATTGAATGTCTCTCTCTTCTTCCCTTTCTCTTCTCCTGTAGAACCCCAAAGGTTAACGCTCTCACCTTAGGTAAGTGAACGCCGTGCTCTCCATCTGCCTCGGGGCAGGGTGATGTAACCAGTTTCTTCACTGGATAAGGGGAGCAGGCCTCTTGACTTCAGAGGACTGCTGTCCGTCGTTTACTGCACGAACAGTAAGTTTCGAGTAATTCTAATGTCTTTAAAGTCTTTAGTAATGATGTTTCTTGTTTTGCAGGGTTCCGGCGATGGCGGATGACGGGCTGAAGTGAGTTGAAGATGGAGCCCGTGTGATGAATAGAAGCGCCTGGAAGCACGTAAGTAAGCGCTTGTTGCCTGCTTCACGATGCGCTCTAACTGTCTTTTTATTTTGCAGGTACAAGTTCGGAGCGGCTGCAGGGTGCCGGAATACCCACTGGGTTAGATGTGGAAAGGAGTAATGGCACGTGAGTATTAAAGTTCCCCAATGTCTTTAAACGCACCTTGTTTTGTCTTTCAGATGCGGAATGCAGCGCCGAAGGCCTCCGGAGCGTGCGAAGAGTTGGTAAGCTTTTGTCTTTCAGATGCCGGAATGCAGTGTGAAGACCTCCGGAGCGCACGAAGAGTAGGTAAGCCTTTGTCTTTCAGATGCCGGAATGCGCGCGAGGCGTTGGTGACAGCCGATGGACCAGGTAAGTGAAGAGCTGTCACTGAAGACCGTAATGCTAACCTGTTCTTTCTTGTCTTTATAGGTGTTGCTGAAGACTGGATTCAGGATGGTAAGCCTTTTTCCTTAGGCCCAGGATCAGATGCAGAAGACATGATGAGCGTTCTGCTGCAGAGGATGCAGAATAACGCAAAGCAAGATTCATCCATCGGGTGTGGTTTAAATAGCCTCCTGTAGTGCTTAGGTGTCTCCTTCCACAGCCACGCCTAGGTAAGAAAAGAGTTCCTGCTTTCCAGAAGAGTTCCAGTGTTCTGAATCTAGGGAGTGGCTCCTGCCCCACCCAACAGGAAAAGTAGTTCCAAACAGAAGAGGATCAGAGGCTCAACTGGCAGGCAAGTAAGCAGCATGGTCTGCTGCAGGTAAGTCCACCCAAGCATTATGAGCCCGGCGCTTCCAGCGCTGGGACTGGGCATATTTATGAGCCTGGTGCCACTGGCGCCAGGACTGGGTCCAAAAGGTCCCAATTGGGACTGGTTGGCACTCGGAACCTGGGTTATGGATCTGCTTCCAAGGGAGTTGGGAAAACCCTGACCTTTTGGAAGCAGAGATCATGACAGAAAGTATCCCCTTCATGGTGTAAACTGTGATGTTGTGATTGTTGATAAAACTGTTGAATAAAAAAGATCTTACAAAAAAAAATGGTTGCAGGGTTCACTGTTTTTTATTGCACAATATGGATGTTTGGACTTGAGAGGATAATTTCATACGCTGAGCGGTCAGGGAAGATTTTGATAGCTCTTAAATGGCGAACACTGAGTGTTCCACACACAAAGTGACAGAACACCCCATCACGATTGTGGAACTTTTCTCAATTGCAAACGCAACTGTGCTTGCTCGCTGGCGAACTGCCCCTGCATCACTGAGTCTAGTGTGCCACTGTAGTAGGCCAATGGCCTGTGGCACATTGTACTCTTCTGAGTCAATACTGCAGCCATAGGTTGGCCATTAGAATTTGTGAATATGTAGAACTCCTGTGTAAAGTCTGGAGTGGCGAGCACTGGGGCTGTAGATATCACTGCCTTTAAATCATTGGCATTTTTTATCATGTCTGCTGTCCATTCAACTTTGTGATTGCCTTTTTGTGCTTCCTTGAGGGCCTGCAGGAGAAGCCCGGTATATTCTCTGCAGTAGTTGCATAGCCCTAAGAATTTCTGCATGGCTTTCACTGTGGGGGTACTGGGGGTGGTGTGCATAGACGCTGCTCGATCTGGAATGATTCTTTTGGCGTTTGCTGATATTACCTGACCTAGATAAAGCACTTCCTGCTGGCAGTACTGTAGTTTGGCCTTGTCAACCTTGTACCCCTTCTGGGACAGCGGTTGTAGGAGTGTGATAGAGTCTCTCCAGCAGTGCTGTTCACTGTCGCTACATACAAGCAAATCGTCCACGTACTGGATGAACGTACTGGGCACTTGAATGTTTCCTAAATCGGCGTGCAATATTCTGTTTAAAATGCTTGGGCTCTCGCAGTGCCCCTGAGACAAAGGAGTGTGTTTCAATGAGCTTTCCGCCATGAGTAAATGCTGTAAAATATTGTGAATCGGGGTGCAAAGATATTGAGAAGAAGGTGTTTTTAAAATCCACCACTGTGAAATGGGTCGCCTCTTTGCAGATACTGCATCGAATGGTGGCGGGCTTAGGGATCACTGAAAATTCTTTCTGTACCACATCATTTAGGGGGCATAAATCCTGAATCATTCTCCAATTGCCCCCTGCTGCCTTTTCACAGGGTAGATCGCTGTGTTACACAGGGAGGTGTATAGCACTATTAAAGTGGTCGAAGAGAGCCGGAGTGGTCGGGAGCGGTGCTCCTCTACTTTTTTTATTACCTTTTACAGCTCCTATACTTTCATTTTAAAAAGAAACCGTTCCGGAATGGTTTCATTTTAAAATAAAAGTGTAGGAAGAAGTTGAAACTTGCCCTTCAGTGCATTGAACTGAACGTTCCCCTGAACAGCAGGTGCAAGTGTTTGGTGGTGTGTATTGTGTGTGGGATGGGACGTGATGATGGGGTTTGTGGGGAGTGGGTGCAGGCCAGCAGAGAACATAGTTCCCCTACTTCTTTTCGCACACTTCGACCACTGCACTATTATACCTTGATCGAGCAGGGCCTGTATTGTGTCTCTAGTCCTTCCTCTGCTTCTCTAGACAATGGGTACTGCTTCACCCGGGGTAGCACTGCCCCTACCTTTAGTGTGATGTGTACTGGGGTTACTGCAAGTCTAGCGACAATATTGTGCCCACCACCAACTCTGGGGACATAACAAGGTGAAAGATAAAATTGGTTGGCACTCTTCAACAACTCTTGGCAATCTGCGGCACTGCCTCCACAAGTACAGTTATTCCATAGATGAACATACCCGAGTTCACGGGTTTCCCATGGACCACTGCCTCCCCTGCCATTGCATGTACTACCACCATTGCTCTTATTGCGCACATCCCTGACGTGGCACAAATAATGCCCTGATCTGTGAATGAGATCGTCATGTTCAACTTGCTGAGCAGGTCTCTGCCCAACAGGTTGACAGGAGAGTTTTCAAAATACAGTAAGGGAGCGTGCACCACCTTTCCTCCCACCTTTGCAACTCCCTCCGCAACTCCCTCATCACCCTCCTGTACCGAAGTAAATTGCATCCTTTTTAATGCCCGGTCTGTAGCAAAAAACAGACACAGCATCTTTGACCTCCTCGCTTCTGACAAACCGGACCTGGTCTTTATCACAGAAACCTGGTTCTCTGATGACTCAGCCCCTATCGCCAATGAAGCCTTCCCCCCTGACTACTCTCTCATCCCACTGAACTGTCCCTCTAGAGGAGGAGGAATAGCAATCGCCTTCAAATCTCACTTCTACGCCTCAATCATCGACAACCAGCCATCCATTCCTTCCTGCGAATCACTCCTCGTAAAACTATCCCTCCCCGCTTCGTTCTTCCACAGCTTCCTAATCATCTACAGACCCCCTGGCTACTATAGACAATTCTCAAACAACCTCTGCGACTCTATTGCCACCCTCCAACTAAACCATCCCACCCTCGCCCTTCTATGAGACTTCAACATATGGCTTGACATCCCCACCAACCCTATGACGCACTCTCTGGTTGACGGCCTAGAAGCGATGAACCTCCGTACCCACATAAACGGGCCGACTCACTATAAAGGACACACACTTGATGCCATCTTCAGCTCCCACAACCTGATTCACCTAAAACCCCCCACCCCTATCATCTGGTCTGATCACTTCATTGTTTCTTTTACCATTCACTCACCCAACCCGCTCCCATTAACCGAACAAGAACCTCTGAATCTACGCAAATGCTGGAAGAAACTAAAAATCCTTCCCGACCTAGCTGATGCACTCCTTCAGTCTACTCCCCCTACCCGCCTACCCAACGAACCCCTAACCTCCGACATCTTTGACTCATGGCTCAAAACCTCACTAATCCTGCTCACCCTCTCTTGCAAACCATCAGCTCGCCATGGCCTTTTTCCTAGATGGCTCACACCAGAACTGAAGACCACTAAACAGCTATATAAATCACTACAACGCAAATGGCAGAAAGACAAAACAGCCCTGAGCAGATCTTCATTGGCACGGCACCATCGCCTCTACAAGGCCGAAATCCGGAAAGCTAAAAAAGCCCATTACAACTCCCGAATCCTAAACTGTAAAAGCCCCAGCAAAGAACTCCACAAAATCATCGCCAAATTCACCAAACCATCATGTACCACTACCCTTCCCACCCCCTCACAGTCACTGTGCGACTCACTCACTCTACACTTTTACACCACAGCTCTCAAAAGAACAAACTCTCTAACCAACAAACTAGCTCTCTTACACCCACCATGCAATCCACACACCCTACCTGCCATCTACCGTTACCCAACCGACTTTCGACTCCTTCACTCCAATATCAACTGACCAATTTGTCAAACTTATCTCTGCCTGCAAACCATCCAGGTCCCCGCTCGACCCCTGCCCAGCCACAACCCTCAAAGAAATGTTCACATCTACCTGCGCAGGAGAACACGCAAGAACCATCATAAATGACTCCCTCTCTTCGGGAATTTGTCCCGACGCGTTCAAAACTGCTCATGTCAAGCCTCTTCTAAAAAAAACTTCCCTCGGCCTTCTCAAGCCCAAAAACTACTGCCCCATCTCAAACACCAGGTTCCTTGCCAAACTCATTGACCGAACCGTCTACTCCCAACTAAATGCCTTTGCTGAAGCCAACAATCTCCTAGACCCCGCTCAATCAGGTTTCAGAGCCCGATACGGAACCGAAACCACTCTAACCTCAATCTGGGATAACCTTAAAAACACGGCTGATTCTGCGGGATGCGCCGCACTAATCCTTCTTGGCCTATCCACCGCCTTCGACACAATCAACCACTCAATCCTCCTTGACAGCCTCCACTCTCTGGGAATCTGTGGAAACGCTCTCAAATGGATAGCATCCTTCCTCGACAATAGGAACCAAATAACCCTACTCTCCACCTATGCTTCCCACGCCCGACCAGTCAACACTGGAGTTCCACAAGGAGCATGCCTATTAGCCTTCCTGTTTAATCTCTATATGTCCACCCTCCCACGAATAATCCGCTCGCACAATATCCTGTGCTATGACTATGCCGAAGACACACAACTAATCCTAAAACTTCTGAATTCAAAACCCAACTGCCAACCTGACCTCGCTTCCTGCCTCCTCGAGATAGATCACTGGATGACCACAAACCACCTCTTGCTAAACCCCTCCAAAACTGAAATTATGGTATGTGGCAACACCAAACTTCTTCCACACCGGCTACCCTGGCCATCTGCCATGGACAATTCCCTGTCACCCTTAAATTCAGAAAAAAACCTTGGATGCACCCTAGACTCAGACCTAACCCTCTCACTCAAAGTCAACAACGTCTCCAAGTCCTGCCACTACCACCTTAAGACTCTTAGGCACATTTTTCCATACCTCTCCTTTCCCAACAGACTCTCTGCGGTCCAATCAGTTGTTATGTCAAGACTGGACTATGCTAACCCCCTCTACCTCGGAGTCCACGCGTACCAACTGACTAAACTACAAAGAGCACAAAACGCTGCAGCCAAACTGCTACTAGCACTTGGCCCAAGAGATCACATCTGCCCAGCCCTCAAAACTATGCACTGGCTTCCAGTTGCCCAAAGGGTGACCTTCAAAACCTTATGCATCTCTCACTGAGCAATGCATAAAACCAGACCTCAATATCTTCAAGACAAACTAAAACCCTACCATCCTCCACACACTCTAATATCAAGCTCTGCCAGCCTTCTAGTCATACCAAAAACCAACTCAGTCAGATTAGGTGGATCATCATTCTCAGCCCTGGCCCCTACTCTGTGGAATTCACTTCCACCCCACATCCGACTCACCGAGACCTCATGTATTTCCGCAAATTACTGAAAACATGGCTCTTCCCCTAAAATCGACTCTTAACTCAAACTGGATAACAGCAATCAGTGACCTTAGCCCAAAGCTGCTTTATCATAAATAACAATCCAGCATCATGATCCGAGCAAGAAACCGAAAACTAATAATCGCCAATGTAAATTGTAACGGATAAACTGAATAGAACGAGTGAAATGGGTGAAATTAGTAAAGTGGACGAAAGGAATAAACTGGATGAAAGCAGTGAAGTGGATGAAATTAAGGAAATGGATGAAATCAATGAAATGGAAGAGAGGAACGAAGTGGACGAGAGGAATAAAGTGGACGAGAGGATGGAAAGGATGAGTACATGATACGGGTGGTGTGCACGGAATAGATAAAGTGCATGGAATGGATAGATGGCATGGAATGACAGAGTGCATGGAATGAACGGAACAAATGGAATAGATGAATCAAGTGCATGCCATGGATGGAGTGCTTGGGACGCATTGAGTGCATGGGACGGATGGGGTGCATGGGACGGATGGGGTGCATGGGACGGATGGGGTGCATGGGACGGATGGAGTGCATGGGACGAATGGAGTGCATGAGATGGATGAAGTGCATGGGACGGATGGAGTGCGTGCGACGGATGATGTGGGTAGAACGGATGTAGAGTGTGGAGCGGATGAAGAGTGTGGAGCCGATGAAGAGTGTGGAGCCGATGAAGAGTGCATGGAAAGGATGAAGCGCATGGAAAGGATGAAGTGCGTGGAAAAGATGAAGCACATGGAGCGGATGATGTGGGTGCAACAAATGGAATGCTCGGATCAAAAGGAATGCATGCAACTGATTGAACAGATGGAGTGTATAGAACTGAGGGAGCACATGCAACGGATGGATTGCTTCGCACAGTTAAGGGGCATGAAATGGACATTGTACAAGAATGGTTGGAGTACATGGAATGGTTGGAGTGCATGGAACTGTTGGAGTGCATGGAACAGTTGGAGTGCATGGAACGGTTGGAGTGCACGGAACGGTTGGAGTGCACGGAACAGTTGGAGTGCACGGAACGGTTAGAGTGCATGGAACGGTTGGAGTGCATGGAACGGTTGAAGTGCATGGAATGGTTTGAATGCATGGAATGCATGGAGCATGAAGGAGCTCGATCTCAAGCACCTCCTGAAAACCACCATATCACATCACCACACTTACTCTCTTCTATACAACACCACTCAACTAGAACACAGCGATACTATGACACATTCGGTATAGCTGTCCTCATACCAACACCTGCCACATACTCCCCATCATCCTAACTAAACACAGCTGGCTGCATACCCGCCAGCCTAGGCGTTCTCCTCATGCCTAACGCAGCCAGAATCAGTCTGGTATCACCCTGCCAGAACGTATACATACTCCTGATCTCCCAACCATCACACCTACCGCTAAGAAGCAGCCATCATACGAGTGCCACACCTGCTGCACACATATCCGGTGCACATGCGCACCTTATGACTCTCTCTCTCTCTTCTGACGTGAACTACGGTTCCCAAGGACGTTCAACCTACCAGCGCCTTGAGATCATACCAATGGTACATAAGGCGCTATGTAAATGCAAAGTGACATAACATAACATGTCCAGATCTTTGGTATATGGAACCATAGAAATAGCCCCAAAGAAGCCCTGCATGTCAAGAGTTTTGCCCGATAATGGGAAGTCCCTCTCACTGATGCACGATTTCACGGCACCCGAATCGACCATAAAAATTAATTGCTTGTTTCCTATCTCTTCCCCCACCAAGGTTTCCTCTTCAGGGTTGAGGGTCATTGGCAGGACCCGACATGCAAGAGTTCTCTGTGGGCTGTCCTAGTCAGGATATGTATTTGTTCTGGGAAACGAAAAGGGGTTCCCCCCACCACAGCTGTGCCTCAAAAGGCAGCAAACATACCATTTGGTGCTCCATTGAATGAGGTTGTACCACCTCCGTGTTGGAATGTGTGATGGGGCTTGTATACTGTTGTACTGCCTGCTGCTGGTGCACAGGTGGACCAGGTATCTGTGGGGTTAACTGTGTGAAGGCTTGGTGTACCTCATAGGGTATAGAAGTCCATCTGGGCGTTTGCCTTTGTGGGGGCCTGTTGGATGGTGGGCCATTGTTATAACCCATCCCGGGCCTGTTTCTACACTCCTTGGAAAAATTCCCCAACTTCCCACAGTTCCAACATTGTGAAGGCCCCATTTCTCCCCCTCTGCGCCCCATTCCTCCAAAAACCCATCCCATTGCTCCTTCGGAACCCACCCCTTCCTCGTTGTTGGTCTCCTTATTGCTACTGTGGGCTAGGGTACTATGGACCCCTACCCCACTGTCCTTGCCCTCCTTCCGACCAAACTGTAGCTATTCTAGCGTTTGCGAACTGTTGCGTGTTTCCTGCCACCTCCGTCTGCACTGGCGTGGACACTGATGCCTCCAAAGCAATTTTAGATAATTTGTTTTGTACTAGTTTTGCTTCCTATGCTTGCCACCTCTGGGCCGTTTCCTTGTCACGCTGTTTTATCCTCTTACAATGATGCATTATTATGCTCTGTATCTTGGCGCACACCTTCGCCTCAATGCCCACAATCTTCTCTAGTGCCTTTTGCACCTCTTTGGGCAGACCCTTCTTAATGAAAAAGTAGAAAAAGGGTATTGATCGATCCCACAAATCACCCATCTCCTCTCTCCACATCTCCTGAACCTTAGGAATAAACTGAGAGGGGTCTTCGTCATCGCTGATAGTAGATTGATTTATCGACTGTAGGCCAGGTGTGTCGGGGAACGCTCGCCGTAGCGCGTTCCATATCTGTGCCTTAATCTTGTTAAACGATGCTCCATCGTGTGTATTGTTCCCCAGATTCACTCCAGTGTATCCTGCTTTAACCCAAATGTCCCCAGCCTGTTCTCCAATAGGTGCTACCAATAAGCTTTCTGTGTTGCCGACTGCATGGGGTACCCCAGCTATCTGACCCGGCTGTCTGCTTTTCGAATGCATAAATTCACTTACCCGCATCCACCATGAGGGGCGGGAGCGCTTTTATCAAATAGTTTCTATCCATCGGCGCCCATGGCACATAGTGCATCCTACCGGACTCCTTATGTATTTGGGTCAGCTTTATCATTGGCCTACCCCCATCAGCTCCTTTTCCACTTCCTTTTTTCCTTGTTACTGCCATCCGGCCAAACCTGCTCCTTAATCTACCCTCCCACAAACTCTCTACCCGGGGAGTTTGTTGAGGTGCTTGATCTGCCTCCTCATCCTCGAACTCATCAATTGTACTCCACCCATCTTCCTCTCCTCGGCGAGTACCTGCATTCTCGTACCCTAGGCTGTCCCCCCACTCGTCCCCTTGTCCTTCCTTATCTATATGCACATTTTGTATGGTTGTGCTATCTGTTCTGAACAGAAAGTCCCCTGCTTTCCACCCATCTGATCCTTGCTCTGCTGGTTTATCGGTTTTCACTTCATTCTGTGTCCGCAATCTAGTCAATTCTGTTTGTGCCACTGCCACTTCTATGACCCTTTTATTAACATCTGCATGTGCTGAGACATCCGGAGGGGATGCATATGGGGTTTCTGGGGCTTTCACTGTGGTGGGTAGATAGGTCCGGTTAGTGTAACCTACTGTGGGGCGAGCTGCCAATGGGTATATTCCCCTGTGCTCCGCTGGTGCCCCGCCCTCCTTTCCTGTACACTCACCCTTGCTATCTGCTTGCACTCCTCCCTCAGAATATTCCATATCCTTGAACATTTTCAAGAGTTCTAATATTTCTCTTCTCTTTTGTAACTGTTTTCCTTTATATTTGGCTGTCAAAAATATGGGGATGTGTTCTAGAATACCCTTATTATGGGAGCCCTGCTCTGGCCACGAGTGGGGCATCCCCCCTCCTCTTGTCTCCACGACCTATTGCTTGTGGTACTTCTCGATTCTGTCACGATATAGTGGCAGGGCCATATACATATACTCTATGGGCGTTTCTCCTCCCATTGTAATGGTCCTAGCGCCTCACTGCCTTTACGCCTTGGCTAGTGTGCTGCACACTCTGCCACTGCTCGTCTAAAAAGCCAGTCTGTCAAACCCTCCCTGCGGTCAAAAAATAAAAAATACCTTTCCCCCACCCCTCCTTCTCCCCACACCCCCACTCACACACTCAAAACACCCTACTACTCACACAATGCCCCTCCTCGGGCCTACCCCCTACCCAATAAAAACACAAACAAAACAAGCTAAAATAACAAGCTGAAATAAAACACCTAAGGCCTCATCATGAGTTGGGCAGTAGCCCTTAAATGCGGCTATTACCGCTGCATTGAAGGGTCCTCCCAAACATGCGTCTGGCAGCATTTACCCCCAGCTTCGAGCTGGGGGTAAATGCGCCAGAAAAAATCAAATTTGCGGGCGCAATTAGCACAGCACTATTAGCGCGTGCTAATTTGCACTGAAAATGCCTCATTGGGTCGAATGGACCCAATGGGGAATGGGGAATGCCCATTAACGCCCAACCCTTGATCCGGTGCTAATAGCACCAGACCGGGTGGCGGTAATGCTATTAGCGTGGGCAGTATGCCAGTGGTAATACCGCCGGGATACCGCACTACTCAGGATGAGGCCTCTACTATTTCCGAGCCCACTAATTATGCGGACTCCTACTTGTTTCCTTTTTCCTGTTACACAATATACGTGTTACCACTTTCTCCCCTCACTCGGGAAGGCTCCATTTCATTCCGTTTTACTTTCTTTAACATTCTCCTTAAACAACGTAATAATAAAAACAACACAAACCACAACCACACCACACCAACAACCTCACTTTCCACGTGCTCAGAACCTTCATACTTTCCCATATACCCGTCCCCTAGTTGTTATCACTTGCCAGGGTATGCTCACATGCGTGTCTTGACCCGAACCCCTCTGTCACGGGGTTCCCAATAATAACAGCCCGCACTCTCCTCGGAGCCGCGCCCCGCTCCAAAGAGCAGACAGGAATTCTGCAAAGACGGCTCCTATAAAACCACTCGAGAATACACGTTTCTTTTGGGACTGGCCGCTGTAGGTGGATGCAGCCCCTCCTGAGAAGCAGTCTGGATACCTCCGCAGAAGTGGGGGTGCGCTGGGATCACATCCGGGTCACCAAATGAAGGCACACCCCTAAACACTCACCCCAGAAAAATACAACCCGCTAGGGAAAAAGGCCCAAGAAACTCTTGCAAGCATAAGTGTTTATTTCTACAGAAATAGGTACGTCAGCAAAGAACTCTGCTGCAATGGAATGTTGTGCCCAAAAAAGGTGCATGCAGAAGCTTAAAAGGGGACACAATGTCAAGGATTACATCATTTGTATACAGTGGAAACCCACATGGCTGGTAGGTGCGACCCTATACATGGTCGGCCTACTCGATAGGGGATGCCAGGTCAATGGTCCCAGCCCAGTCCATCCGTCTTCCATTACGTGGGATCTGCTGGGCTCATCGTCTATAGGGAATCAAACCCAGAGAAGCAATTAGCTACATCCTATGAACATTGCTACTCTATGATTGTACAGTGCACCTGGCATGCTCAAAGACTGGGACAGGGGAGTCTCGAGGTCACACTAACCAACACATCCTTCACTAATCCTGATCGCATCCCTTGGCTTTCAAGGCTTTTACCCTCGCTTTTTAACTATAATGTATCCCTCCCTGTACCTCGCATGACAAATCATGTTATTATGAAATAAAGGTGGGACAACCATGCTCTTAGATCTTTTATGGTGAATTGGTTTATGGTCGGTGGTCTGGGTCAACTGGTATCTCGGAAATCAGGGGTCTTGGGATCAGGGCATTTGTAGGGACTATAACTTGTGGTTGGCTAGGTGGGGGTCAGGGGCCTTTGTTGGCCTGTGTGTGATAAGACATACTCCAAGGTGCCCAGTGCTGTCTCGTGGACTTGCAGGGCACATTCTTTTTTGAACACACATACTGGCAACAACTTTAGAGCAAAGGAGGGTTTCTGTGGAATTTAACAGCGTGGGCCTTTCTCATCAACGCTTGGGCCTATTTGAATTTCTCCTTCAGGCTCGTGGCCTGTATCTATTACTCTAAATACTGCTATGGCTGTGCAAGCCCTATGCTTTGACTATGGCTACTTAATATCTCCACATTGGCATCTGATTATGTACGCGCACTATGTCTAAATGTCTAAATTGTGTAAAATATCATGATCGTGTGGGGACCTTTAAAACGCTACCCTCCTCCCTGGTCTATTACAGTTCTTCCATTGGGGCTTGCCTTACCCTAAAGCACCTTGGGGGGGGGCGTTTGCTCCCTTCCCACCAGTTCAGCTGCTTGCACAGATTAATGAGAAGGCAACCGTCTCTTCAATCTGACCTGGTACTACCCATCCACAAGACCCACTACGGCTGCACCCATATGCCCCTCACCCGTCTCCTGGTTGATGGAAGAAGACCCATCAACCAAAATTACCTCACCCCCTCCAGGGAATCCTCATTCACATTCACCCTCTCCCCCTCTTTTCCCTCATACGTGGCACAATCATGAACAATGTCCTCAGGCTGCACTGGCTCGGCTACAAATGTCACAGGATTGACTAGGTGACATTGCATGGGATGGATTGATGCATTTGACAAAATTACTTCATATCCTAAAACTCTACGTGGACTTAGACTTTTCTAAAATCGCAAAACCTGCATGCTCCACATACAATGTCACTGGGCAACCCATAGTAATGGTTGAAGACTTTTGAATGGCAAAAGCCGCTGCCGCTAACGCTTGCTCACAAGAGAACTGCCCCTGCATCACTAGGTTTAGGAGTCCGCTATAGTACGCTAAAGGTTTGTGGCCTAGAAATGTTTGCTGGGTCAGGACCACTGTCATCACCTGCCCATTTGAATGGGAAAACAAAAAGAATGGTTTCTTGCAATTCAGGGTTGCCAAGACAGGAGCATTGCTGATCGCAGCCTTGAGTTCCCGAAAGCAAGTCCCCATTTCCTCAGACCACCCTATCGGACCTTTCACCTTCTGCGCTTCCTTGAGTCCTTGCAGTAAGAGCCTCACATAACTAGAGTAATCTAAGATCCATGATCTACAATAGTCACACAGCCCCAAAAACTGCTGCATCTGTTTCACCGTGACTGGCTGAGGTGTATTCTGAAATGCAGTGGCTCTCTCTAGCATTACCTTTCTTCCTGTAGGCAATATTACTTGCCCCAGATATACTATCTCTGTCTGGCAGTACTGCAATTTTTTCTTTGTCCACTTTTTACCCGTTATCCGCAAGCAGAGTTAGGAGAGTTTCCTTGACACTGCTCCGCTGAAGTGTTGCAAACCAACAGATCTTCCAAGTACTGAATTACGGTACTGGACAAGTGTAAATTTCCCAAATCCATCTAAACCACTATGTTAAAAACACTCCGAGATTCGCAGTAACCCTGGGGCAACCTTGTGTGTTTGAATCTCTGACCACGATACAGAAACGGCGTGAGGTACTGAGAATCAGGGTGTAAGGGAACAGACAAAAATGCATTTTTAAATCAATTACTGTGAAGTGGATCTACCCAGTAGGCATGTTACAGAGAATGGTGGCAGGATTCAATACCACTAGAAATTCTGCCTCAACAATATTATTGAGGGGGCGCAAATCCTGAACCATTCTCCAACTGGACCCCTCTGCTTTCTTCATAGGGTAGATAGCCATATTGCATGGGGCACCCTGTATTATACCCTGCTTCAACAGCGCCATGATCATCTCGTAAATCCCTTTGTCCACCTCCCTAGACATGGGGTACTACTTAACCTGTGGTAATATCACACTGGGTTAAATTTTATACTCACTGCTTCAACACTCTTAAGCAGCCCCACATCATGGGGATTGCTGGTCCACAAATGGTTCGGCACTTTTCCCAAATCCTCCTTACAAAATGGGGATGTATTTTTAATGATTAGAATGGTCTGTGGTACTTCCCTTTGCTCTATCACTATCTGGCAAGGCACCCCAATTTCAAAGACCATCTCTCCCGTGTCTTCAGTGTCTTCAAACAAACGCTGATTGGATACATCCGTCAGCGACACAGTGTTACACTCACCTGGTATCCACGGGGACGCCACCCAGCCCTGGTTGGATGATGTGCACTCTCGAACCCTCTCCCGGTCCCTTGATAACGCCTCTGGTTAAAGATGGCTCTTAATATTGTAAAAGGTGGATTGTCCATCCTGCTTCTCGTGGCAGGTGCGCCTAGATGTGGGGGGCGAGCAGCGACCAAGTTACTTCACTGGTGCAAGCCCCCTGTGGGAATCCAGGCCTGCTGCGACTCCGTAGGTTTGCTGCTTTACAGTCTTTATATGCAGTTGTTATGTTCCCCTTAGTTCGAATAATAATGTCTTGCTTCTTTCCTTTTAGGTATGGAAAGGTATTTTGGTGTTGTCATGCAGTTTGAAGATGAGCATGGGCCGGTAGGCGAAAGCACGGTGTGCGCGATGCGGTCCGGTGAGTAATGCGCGATGCGCGGCACTGTTTCACCTTTTATATTGCTAAACTGTGTCTTTTCTCTCCTTGAAGGTTGCGATGTTCCTCGCCGAGCGCCGTAATGCTCCAGCAATGATACAGACCAGGAGATGACTACCCAGGTAAGAATTGTGTGGCTTTCCTCATTCGGGAGGAAACGTGAGTAAACACTTACTAAGGCTGTCTTTCTTTCTCCTCTTTTCAGGTTATGGTATTCCAGGATGCATGCAGTGCCAGATGATGGAGTTCGTACCTTCAGGTGAGTGGAACTGAAGTCAGCGATGGATTGAAGACAGGATACCGTTCCAGGTAAGTTTCGTAGTATTCGTTCTCTCTCTGCAGGTCATTGGTTTCAGGTAAGCTGGCATCAAAGAACTGGACACGGTGAGTGTTCCGCTGCCCACAGCACAATAACGCAAAGCATGTTCTGCTGTTTGGGTGCGGTTTAAATAGTCTCAGGTAAAGTAGTCCAGGTAAAATAGTCCCAGGCCTGCCACACCCAAAGTAGTCCAGGTAAAGTAGTCCCAGGCCTGTCACACCCAAAAGACTAGACCACATAGCTCAGTTCCTTGTAACTGAGCTATGTGTGTCCCCCCCAAGTTAAATAGTCCAAAGTAAATAGTCCCATTCTAATGTTGGTCTTCATGATGGTTATGAGCCTGGCGCCAAAGGTGCCAGGACTGACTCCAAGAGAGACTTGGGTGAGGTTTTAAGGCTTTGACCTGGCCCTAACTGGAAGGCTGACTTGCCAGTGAGGACCAGGGGCAAGGGTCATGACACACGGTTGGATAGATTCACAGAACTGTGCGCCACTCTCCGCCTTCCTCATCTGTGCCTGAGAGAACCACCCTGTTCTTCTTGCTCACTACAGTCTCTAAGAAAATAGTAACAATGGTGCCTGGTGTTACCTCCTCTGGCACATAAGGCCGAAATAAAAACTCAATTGGTACATGCCAAGTCTCATTTCTGATCCCTGGAACCCAACTCCATAAAACCATCACCTGTTAGGGAGAATTCTCTTTCATGGTTAATTTCCCATACCTAGTGAGTCCCTCAGCAGCTTTGCTGGATCTCTGGAGTTGTTTCTTTTCCACTTGGTAAGAGTGTGAGCTTTTCACCACTATTACTTGTATTTTGCTATGTGTTTTTACCTGTTTTTGGGATTGTGGGCTCTGGAGTACACCACTTCAGTAGCCCCCTTCTTTGTGTGTGTCAGACCGCACCTTCTGTGCAGTGGCACAGGGTTGTCATTTAGACTTCCCACCGACTCCATTTCTGATGCGACTACTGTCCCCCAGAAAAGGGTAAAGTTACCATTAACTTTACTTAGTCAAAACTAACCACAGATCCAGTACACCCCATCTTACATGGAGTACTGGAAGGGATAACTCTTAACTCTTTTCATCTGTACCTCGTAGAGCATTGTTTCGCTCTTTTAACATTTAGACATGGCTGGTGGCAGTGGTATCTACAGAACATTTTTATTGCGGTTATTTTATATAACCCTGGTAACATTGAAGGCTATTGTGTTAGCCTGAACCTTAAACCCACTTGACCAAATCCTTTTTCGTTTGGCTCCGGTGCGGTTTATTCGCCATTTCTTTTTGTTAAACTCCTTCTTGTGTTTTACTTTGCGTGGCAAACTAGGTTTGCCTTCTTTGTTCATTGTCTTTTGGCGGGCTTCTACCTAGAAGCCCTCCTCAAGGTGCCTAGGTGTCTAGGTGGGCTGAATGTGAGAGAGGGATGTAGTCACCCCCTGCACAGGGTATCCTAGGAAACCCAAGTCGCACTTTGTCATGATTGGCCAGGGTAGTTGTCCGGGCTGGACAACCCCCCTACTGGGTGATTGACAGCCAGGTTGTTTAAATGGGGTTTTTTTGCATAAAAGGCAGGTCTCTTGGGCTAGACGTCAGAGAGTCGCCACTGGAACTACAAGAAACCGAAGCGAAGCGGAGAGAACAACGGCTGCTGCAACTACCCCGTCCCGGTGAAGCCCTGCTGCAGTCCTGAGCTATCTGCCCTTCAACAACTAAGAGGAGATCCAGTCCGTAGTCTTCTTCCCTTGAGCCTGGTGGGGATAACCAGCTCATCTTCCACAGCCAGAGGATTCTCTTGCTTGGACGAAATCGCTACACACAGCTGTAGTGGTCCGGATAGCCATTTGAAGAGCCTCTCCTGTGTTTTTAAGGAGCGCACCTTTTATTCGTTGTCGCTGCTGCCGGCTTCATCCCTGTGTGGTGCAGACCCCCTTCAGACGTCCTCCTTCACAACGAAGCTCCAGGAATCGTGGGTCTGCGGGAAACCACCAGGAACAACTGCCAGGCCACCAGCTGCATCGTTGGAATAAGGTACTGTGTTCTGCTTGAGGAAACTGGGTGAACCCCTTTTCTTCATTTCCAAGGCTTGCCCTTGTCTTCCCTCCTTCTTATAACTTTTGCTTCCGAACATTGACAATATCAAAGTACTCTTGGCTATGTTGAATCGTGAACTATCTGACTGTGTGATCGTCGGCAACAGGCCCCGGCGTCACTTGACCCTGGCTCCGGCCCTTTGACTTTTGAACTCTTGTCTACGAGTGTTTCTCGATTCTGTCTGCCTAACCAAAATATTGCCTGTGATTTTTGCCTCCAACTCCCTCTGAGTATCTCAGGTGCTAAGTGTGTTTTTGCCCCGGTATCATTTCATGTAATGGATACACGTGTAGTTAGTAGACCGAACTGTCAAAAAGTGATCGCAATCGTATTTGCAGTAACATGTTTTGTGCCTAACACCGGTTCATTCAAACACAGAGTACTTACCTTGAGACATACTGTACAAAGTGAATTGGTTAGTTGTAGTATATTGAACATGGGGTTTTTGTTTAAGTTTAATAGAAGTGCTGTGTTTATAACGAATGGTTTAAAAATAAAAGCACTTATATTTTTCTACCTGAAACCTTGAGTCAGTGTTTGCTTGAGTCACAGTAATTGTGGTCCCTTTGTTTAATCTCTGCTACTGCTCATATACTCTTGAGATAAGCCTGGCTGCTCTGCCACTGCTACCACTCTGACATAGTAGTACAGGCTTGTACCAAAGGTAAAACATTGCCACCTGTAGTCTTAATTGTGTGTAGTGGTCCCTAAGGGCACTGCACAGGATTCTGCCTAACACTGGTCTACAGCGGTGAGGATTTGGAAGTAGAGTGATTACACTTAGAGTGCTGCTATTGCTTGGGTTCAACTAACCACAAGGCTAACACCACTAATTCCATTTAACTAAGAAATCATGTCAAATATGGAAAGCTACACTGAAGAGAGTCTTTTACTCTATACTGCTGAGGTTCTGAGAACCATGTGTAGGGATAAGAATCTCTCTGGTAAAGGAAAGAAATCTGAACTGCTTGCAAAGTTAATGGGAAAAAGTCTGGATAGTGGGTCAGAAGTATCTGCCACTCCAGCAAATGTGGATTTTGATGTTTCTGATTCTGAGAGTGTTACTTTAGAAGAAGTAGATGAGTCCTTGCTAGGAAACCCTACAACTCCTTTGTCTGCTCAGAAAGCACAACCTCTGTCCACTGGGACCCCCACAGGTCCTACACTTACTCCTGAATTTATTTTGCTTGAAAAAATGAGACTTGAATTGGAAGTGAAACGTATTGATGCACAAACTGCCATGAAACATCAAGAGTTAAGGCTCAGAGAAATGGAGCTGAACCATGCACTAGAAATGAAGAAACTGTCTCTAGAAAATGTTTCTCTCCCAGAGTCCTCTAGGTCTTCAAGCCCTAAGAGACCCCGTATGTCAAAGGAGATGATTGGTATGTATGAGACTAAACTTGATGTTTTGGATTGGTTAACAATGTTTGAGTACAATCATGGGATTCAAGGTATCTCAGGGAATCAGTTGATTCCTTGGCTTTTTTCTAGGCTTCCCCCTGTTGCAAGTGATGCTGTAATGGAGTTGGGGGAGGTGGATAAACAGGATTATGAAACTAGCATTAATAGTTAGATTTGGGAAGACCCCTTCCCAGTATCTTAAGAGGTTTAGAACCCTCAAAAAGCATGATGGTACCCCTTGGGCTACCTGGGTGTGTGAATGTTTGAAAAACTTAGATGGTTGGGTTAAGTGTTACAAAGTGAACACTTATGAACGTTTGAGGAATCTTGTAATGTTGGAGTCTATTTTTGAGGTCTGTTCCCCCGAGCTTAGACAGCACTTGGCTGATTCAAAGGAGATAGATCCTAAGAAACTTGCTAAAGCTGCTGACTTGTGGATTACCAACAGGGACACTCACAAGGATTCTGGGGCAACTCAGAAAAAGGATGAGGGAAAGCAGCCAAAGAAAGACAACAAAGAGAATTCCAATAACTCCAATCCAAAAGAGGGCCCCAAACATAACCAGGGTAAACCACAAGGTAAACCGAATCAGGCTAGTGTACCATCTGGTTCCACACCAGATGGAGGGCAGAGCAAACCCCCATTCCAGAGAGTATTTGGAAAATGCTTTGTTTGTGGGTTGCCTGGCCATGTGAAAGGAGATCCCAAGTGTAAGGGTAAACCTTCAGGGATCAACACTGTTTCCTTAGCCTTCTCCCAGGTGGATGAAGTACCTATGACCAGTGGAAACTTTCAGCTACTAGCTGATGAGCCCATGAGAGTCTCAGCTAGTGTTTCTTTAGTGTCCTTGGGTTTTTGGGAACAATAGAACGTAGATGTCTATAACTCAATCCCAGATAATACTAAAGAGTATTACAAAGATAGTGTTCTTGTGAATGGTCAGGAGACCCCTGCCATCAGAGAAAATGGAGCCAGCATAACTGTGGTTGATGAATGTTTTTTCAAAATGGAGGATGTTGCTAAGGCACCCAAACACTTAACCAAGTTAGCTGGAGGCCCTGTGCAAATGGTTCCCCAGTTACCAGCTCTCATCCAGTGTAATGGCATGACTGTCTGGATACCTGTAAGTGTGCAAAATAACGTACCTGGGAGGGTCCTGCTGGGTAATGACCACAAAACTCTTGGAGTTGTGTCTAATACCCCCAGGCCCCGCAGCAGAAGGAAGCAGGAGCTCACAATGTCTGCAAGGGAGAGAACCTTGAGAGGCTCTCCTGGGGACATGATAGAGGAAACTATCACCCCAAGTACACAGGACTTACTTACTGCCATTGCAAAACAAGACCAGACAAAGGGAAAACCTAGGTCTGCCAGCAAGAAACCAGCAAGCACTCCTGTGCCCAGAAGGACATCTCAGAGACTGTCCAAAGTCACATCTGTGACTCCCACACCAGCTGAGGCTGAGTGTGAGGTTCAACCCTGTATGGTCAAACTAGATACTGAGGAATCAGATCTAGAAGAGGATCTTACCTTGGTAGGAGATCTTGACCCTCTTGACCATCCTGAACTGCAGTCTTTACTGGCAGAAGGTGGACCCAACAGGGAAGATTTCAGTAAGGGACAAAGAGAGTGTCCTACCTTGGAAGGTCTTCATCAACAGGCCACTTCTCAGCTCCATGGAACTGAGCCCGGGAAGTATAGGTTACACTGGGAGGATGGCCTCTTCTACAGTGAACCAACTGAGTCAACCCCTGGGGACTACAAAAGACTTGTAGTACCCATAGTGAACCAACTCCAGTTTCTGCAGTTAGCCCATCAGGTACCTCTGGCTGGTCACTTAAGTTTTAAGAAGACCAAAGAGAGGTTATCTCTGCACTTCTACTGGCCTAAGATAGGCACCAAAGTAGACAAATTCTGCAGGAGCTGTCACACTTGCCAAACCTCTGGCAAGAGTGGGTGCAAGAATTTGGCACCTTTAGTGCCTCTCCAAGTAGTAAGAATTCCTTTTGAGAAGGTCAGGATTGACATTGTTGGTCCTCTTGACCCTCCCACATCTTCAGGCAACAGGTTCATCCTGGTTGCAGTGGACCATGCCACTAGAATTCCTGAAGCCATACCTATGAGGACTGTTATGGCTCCGGCTGTGGCTAAGGCCCTATTTGGTATATTTACCAGAGTAGGTTTTCCTAAGGAGGTGATATCTGACAGGGGATCACATTTTACGTCCCACTGCATGCAAACCATGTGGAAAACCTGTGAAGTCACCTACAAGTTCTCAACTGCCTACCACCCCCAAACCAATGGACTGGTAGAGACGTTTAACAGAACTATGAAGAGCATGATGGGTGCTTTAGAAGAACCCCTTAGAAGAAAGTGGAACCTTCAACTGCCATGCCTTCTCTTTGCTTATAGAGAAGTCCCTCAGGAGGGAGTAGGATTCAGTCCCTTCGAACCTCTCTATGGCCATCCAGTCAGAGGTCCATTGGCCCTGATTAAGGAGGAGTTGGAGAGTGCTCCTTCCCCCAAGCCAGTTACAGTGACTGACTATGCAATAGGTCTCCGGAGGAGAATGTCACACATGATGGCAGAGGCAAGTGATAACTTGAGGGCTGGTCATGCTCTGGTCAACCATTGGCATGACCAGAAGGCTAACATGGTTGAGTTTACTCAAGACCAGCTTGTTCTTGTTATGGTCCCCACAAGGCAGAGGGCATTGCAGGACAAATGGATAGGACCCTTCAAAGTTGTGGGTAAACTTGGAGAGGTGAACTATCTCATGGACTTAGGCAATCCTAAGGAGGCTCCCAGAGTCTTTCACACCAATCATTTAAAGGATTATGTCTCTAGACCTGACATAGGAGCTCTGCTTCTAGCGTCAGCTCAGGAGGAGGAGGTGAGTGATCCTCTGCCTGCCCTCCTCAGAGGCTTACCTTTAGATGAGCAAGAGGAAGGAGTTAATCTCTCTTCCAGTCTCACATCTGACCAACAGGATGAGTGCAAGTTACTGTTAAATCAGTTTGCCTCCCTGTTCTCACTTTCACCAGGCTTGACCCCTTGGGGCCAGCATGACATACACACTGGTGACTGTTTGCCTGTCAAAAGCAGGGGGTACAGAATGTCAGACAATATCAGATCCCACATAAGGAATGAGGTCAACAAGATGCTTGATCTCGGGGTTATAGAGCCCTCTACTAGCCCATGGTCTAGCCCAGTTGTGCTTGTACCAAAGGCAGGATCCAAGGAGTTCAGATTCTGCGTGGACTATAGAGCTCTGAATGCAGTCACCACGACTGATGCCCATCCTTTGCCTAAGACAGATAAGCTGGTGGACTAACTTGGTGCAGCCAAGTACCTCAGCACATTTGACCTAACGTCAGGCTATTGGCAAATAGCCCTGACAGACCATGCCAAGGAGAAACCTGCCTTTTCTACCCCAGCTGGCCTCTACCAATTCAAGGTGATGCCTTTTGGATTAAAGAATGCACCTTCAAGTTCTGAATGGGATGGAGGACTTCTGCATGACATACTTGGATGACATTGCAGTGTTCAGCCCTATGTGGAAAGAACATATTGAACACCTAGGCTATGTATTGCAGGCTCTGGAACAGGCCCATCTGACCATAAAGGCAAGCAAATGTCAAAATGGTCAGAGTTTAGTGGTCTACCTTGGACATGAGGTAGGAGGAGGTGAAATAAGGCCATTGCCTAGCAAAGTACAAGCTGTATAAAATTGGGCCACCCCTACTACTCAAACCCAAGTGAGAGCCTTCTTAGGTCTCACTGAGTACTACTGGAAAACCATAGAGAACTATGGGACCATAGCTTCTCCCTTGAATGTCACCTCCTCTGCCAAACTTCCTAAAAAGGTCAGGTGGAATGAGGAATGCAATCAAGCCTTTGAAGGTCTCAAGAAAGCCCTTTGTCAAGCTCCAATCCTAAGAGCTCCTGACAAACACCAACCCTTCAGTGTACAAACTGATGCTTCAAATGTAGGTATAGGTGCAGTCCTTAGTCAACTGGATGAGAAAGGTAGGGAGCACCCCATTTGTTTCATCAGCAGGAAGTTAAAGGATACTGAAACAAGGTGGGCAACAATAGAAAGAGAATACTTTGCTATTGTGTGGTCACTAAAGAGGTTTAGACCATACTTGTATGGATCTAAGTTCATCATTCAGACTGACCACCAACCCTTGAGATGGCTGATGCAAATGAAAAGGGAAAACCCAAAGTTACTCAGATGGTCAATCTGCCTCCAAGGATTTGATTTTTCCATTGAGCACAGAGCAGGAAGTCACCACCAAAAAGCTGATGGTCTCTCTAGGATGTTTGTAACCGACTAGAGGTATGAGAACCATCCAGGAGTGGATTAAATACTCCTGTCCCTTATCCTGGGGGGTAGTGTTAGGGAGAATTCTCATTTCATGCTTAATTTCCCTTACCTAGTGAGTCCCTCAGCAGCTTTGCTGGATCCCTGGAGTTGTTTCTTTTCCACTTGGTAAGAGTTTGAGCTTTTCACTACTATTACTTGTATTTTGCGATGTGTTTTTACCTGTTTTTGGGATTGTGGGCTCTGGAGTACACCACTTCAGTAGCCCCCTTCTTTGTGTGTGTCACACCGCACCTTCTGTGCAGTAGCACAGGGTTGTCATTTAGACTTCCCACCGACTCAATTTCTGAGGCAACTACTGTCCCCCAGAAAAGGGTAAAGTTACCATTAACTTTACTTAGTCAAAACTATCCACAGATCCAGTACACCCATCTTACATGGAGTACTGGAAGGGTTAACTCTTAACTCTTTTCATCTGTACCTCGTAGAGCATTGTTTCGCTCTTTTAACATTTAGACATGGCTGGTGGCAGTGGTATCTACCCTAAATTTCTACCGCGGTTATCTTATATAACCGTGGTAACATTGAAGGCTATTGTGTTAGCCTCAACCTTAAACCTGCTTGACCAAATCCTTTTTCATTTGGCTCCTGTGCAGTTTATTCACCATTTCTTTTTGTTAAACTCCTTCTTGTGTTTTACTTTGCGTGGCAAACTAGGTTTGCCTTCTTTGTTCACTGTCTTTTGGCAGGCTTCTACCTAGAAGCCTCCTCAGGGCGCCTGGGTTTATAGGTGGGCTGAATGTGTGGGTATCCTGGAAACCCAAGTCACACTTTGTCATGATTGGCCAGGGTAGTTGTCCGGGCTGGACAACCCCCCTTCTGGGTGATTGACAGCCAGGCTGTGTGAATGGGGGTTTTTCGCATAAAAAGCACGTCTCTTGGGCTAGACGTCAGAGAGTCGCCACTGGAGCTACAAGGAACCAAAGAAAAGCGGAGAGAACAACGGCTGCTGCAACTACCCCGTCCCGGTGAAGCCCTGCTGCAGTCCTGAGCTATCTGCCCTTCTACGACTAAGAGGAAATCCAGTCCGGAGTCTTCTTCCCTTGAGCCTGGTGGGGATAACCAGCTCATCTTCCACAGCCAGAGGATCCTCTTCCTTGGTCGAAATCGTTGCACACAGCTGTAGTGGTCCGGATAGCCATTTGAAGAGCCTCTTCTGTGTTTTTAAGGAGCGCACCTTTTATTCGTTGTCGCGGCTGCTGGCTTCATCCCTGTGTGGTGCAGACCCCCTTCAGATGACCTCCTTCACAGCGAAACTCCAGGAATCGTGGGTCTGCGGGAAACCAACAGGAACAACTGCCAGGGCACCAGCTGCATCGTTGAAATAAGGTACTGTGTTCTGCTTGAGGAAACTGGGTGAACCCCTTTTCTTCATTTCCAAGGCTTGCCCTTGTCTTCCCTCCTTCTTATAACTTTTGCTTCCGAATATTGACAATATCGAAGTACTCTTGGCTATGTTGAATCGTGAACTATCTGACTGTGTGATCGTCGGCAACAGGCCCCAGCGTCACTTGACCCTGGCTCCGGCCCTTTGACTTTTGAACTCTTGTCTACGAGTGTTTCTCGATTCTGTCTGCCTAACCAAAATATTGCCTGTGATTTTTGCCTCCAACTCCCTCTTAGTATCTCAGGTGCTAAGTGTGTTTTTGCCCCGGTATCATTTCATGTAACGGATACGCGTTTAGTTAGTAGACCGAACTGTCAAAAAGTGATCGCAATTGTATTCGCAGTAACATGTTTTGTGCCTAACACTGGTTCATTCAAACACAGGGTACTTACCTTGAGACATACTGTACAAAGTGAATTGGTTAGTTGTAGTATATTTAACATGTGGTTTTTGTTTAAGTTTAATAGGATTTTTGTCCCATGTCTACTGGCTTGGTCGGTGGGAGCCCATACGCCTGTGCATTTGCAGTCGCTGGATTCTGTTCCACCCGTGCCTGCTGCGATTGCACAGAGCCTGGGGTCTATGGCAGGGTTGGGGAATTCATCTACTGTGCTCCCATGTTGAAATACTGTCGTCGGCCATAACAATCTCGTGACACGTGTCCCAACCTTCCACATGCCAAACATTGAATCCCAGAAAATCCTCCATAATTATTTCCCATTGGCCCATTAAACCGTAGACGCATTCCTTCAGACCCGCCAAATGACCCACTTCTCTGTGGAAATCCTCCCCTGGCCCCCCTTGGAAACCCTCTCATCTGCCTTGAACCGGGGACTTACCGTCCATTCACCCCGGTGTCATACCCAGTTCACTGTGTCCCTGTTGTCCTGATTTCCCCTGCTGTCCCTCCATAGAATTCATAATTACTGCCCCTTCTAGACAAATCTTCGCTGATTTCTTTTGAACGAGCTTAGCGTCTCCATTTTGTGCCTGGTCTTCACTCTCCCTCTCTTTTGTGCTTGAATCTCTGACCAACTCTTGGCCTCCATTCCTACCACTTTATCTAAATCATGCTGGATTTCTTTGGGAAGTCCGTTCTTAAGCATGTGATAATACATCACCCCATTCTTGTCCCACGCTTCTCCTGTTTCTGCCCTCCAAATATCCTGAATTAACTGGATGTCTTTGGCAGGATCATCATCCAATTTCATTGTTTTGGCTCAAATTGAATTTATATCAAGCGTATCAGGATACATAGTTCGCAAGGCCCCACCATACCTGCGCCATGCAATTATTAAAAGCCGCTCCATCATGGGCATTTGTATCCAACTGAACTCTCGGATACCCCGATCTCCTCCAAAGCTCATCTGACCCCTGCCCCATTAGGGCAGTGAATAAACATTGCTTGCCCCTATAGCAAACATGACACCAGCAGTGTGTTTCTCTAATGCATAAATCCTCTTCACCACCCATGGAGTGAGCAAACGGAGTGTATATATCAAGTTATTCCGGTTGTGAGAAACCTGAAGGTGTCTCACCCGCTAGTCCCCGGGGATCTGTCATCCAGGTGGCCAGGACACGGCCATCGCTATTGGATCCAGTTCCTGGAGGTGTACCAGTGCAGGAGGATCACCTGGATGGGGGGTCTTTCGGGGAGTAGAAGTGGGACACCGACGGGTGAGACACGGTACCCCCTTTCTTACAACACCTCTTCCCCATCCTACCCCGTAGGATATTCAAAAGCTCTACTACCCCTTTCCTACACGAGCACTATCTCACACTCTGAAAGACAACGGACTAACACCAGAGCTGTTTACCTGACATGTCCAATACAAGGGTCAGGCAGAGTCAGGCAATTGCAGATAACTACGCACAGCTGACGGCCCTTTCCCTTCCCCACAGGGATATAATGTGGGGCACAAGAGCACACTTTGAGCAAGGCCAAAAGCACAAGGAAGCAGCTATTCCGGGACGGCAGTTCGAACGAAGGAGAAAGGCGGAGGAAACCAAAAGGACGACAAGGAGGGAATTACCCTCGCCCTTTTCAACCAAGACCGAGAAGCCTTTGATAAATGAACAGTAAGACCAGCAATTGCAGCTGGCGATTGGTGTGGCAGATGTCAACGGTACACAGGGCCCTCCCGCACTGATAGCTAGGGTGGGGAAAAGAGCTTGCCCTCGTGGTACCATCCTTGATACCAGCAGAATAAACCCCAACCAGTTCAGCACAGCCGGTGAGTCGAGAGACACTGATAGTAGACCGGACTGTGTTAAGCTCAAGGTTACAGTGGCAACAATAATGTTATTATTCTTAAGATCTATTGTGAACAACCGGGGTATTAGGGTTAGAGTGGCCCGGCGCTGCGTGGGTGCTTATTCGAAAGACTCTAATGAATACCCCTCTTCTGAACAAGGAGGCTATGTTGAACTGAGAAACCTACAATAACCAAGAGGCCCCAGGGGAGGCCGGGGAGAGAAGACCCACCGATAGGTTGTACTGGAAATTGCACATTCCCATCTTACCAGGGGGGCATTTAGGACAATCCAAAACCCAGGCATATATCAGTAGGAAATTTTACTTGCCAGGTATTCAAACAAATATAAAGACCTTTATCCAGACGTGCAAGATCTGCCAGAAAACCAGCATGCACATCTCCTTGCCTGCCCCTCTAAATCCTTTACCAATCATAGAAGTCTCCTTTTCAAGAATCGGGATGGACATCCTTGGCCCTCTAGAAACATCCAGATTAGGAAACAAGTATGTCCTTGTGATTGTGGACTATGCAACCAGATACCCCGAAGCGTTCCCAATGCCAAATAATACTGCACAGCAAATCCTTAAACACCTTCTACCGTATTTCTCCAGGGTCGGCTACCCCAAGGAAATATTAACCGATCAATGTTTGAATTTTATGAGCAAGCTTATGCAGAAGTCAAAGAGCTACTCCATATTACCACCGTACAAACCTCTGTGTAAAGTCCTCAAACCGATGGCCTGGTAGAAAGATGCAATAAAACTCTGAAATGAATTCTACAAAAATTGGTAGATAAGGACTGGAAAGACTGGTACTGAATGATCCCTTGGGCACTATTTGCAGTAAGGAAAACCCCTGTGGCCTCGACAGGATTTTCTCCTTTTGAACTGCTTTATAATAGAGAGCCAAGAGGTGTCCTAGACATGCTACAGGAAACCTGCGAAGAATGAGAGGAGGCACCCATTCCCATCTCGCAGACTGCACAAAAATGCAGGAGCATATGAGACGTGTTCGAGATCTAGTCTGTACTCATATGGAAAAGGCCCAAATCCACTTATGACAAGAAAGTAAGCCTAAGATTGTTTTCCATAGGACAGAAAGTACTGGTCCTCTTGCCCACCTCAGAACACAAGCTTGTTTCTAAGTGGCATGGGCCTTATGAAATATTAGAATGAACAGGAACCTGTACTTACAAAGTAGCTCAATTGGAAAGGAAACAAAAAGTCCATTTGTATCCCGTAAATCTCCTAAACGAGTGCAAAGAGAACCCAACAGCAACCCATGCCAAAGTACTATCCTGTTTGGTTCCAGAAGAAATAGACAGCTTTGAATGGATTCCTCCAGAGCTATCCAATCAACAACAAGAAGATCTTAAGGATGTAGTCAACTAATTTCCCAATGTATTTTCAGAAACACCAGGAAGAATAAAAGGCACCTACCACTATATTAGAACGCCAAAGGGAAAAGTGGTTCATTTGAAGCTGTATAGACTCCCGGAAGCCCGTAAACAGATAGTGATATAGGGAGTAAATAAAATGTTGAAAGCCAATATTATCGAGCCTTCTTCGAGCCCATGGTCCTCCCTTATCGTATTAGTCTATAAACCTGACCACTCCTGGAGGTTTTGCACAGATTTCCGTCAAGTCAATGCAATCTCTGACTTCGATGCATATCCCATGCAACGCACCGATGACCTAATTGATAAACTTTGATCTGTCACCTTTCAATCCACCATAGACTTAACAAAAGGGTACTGGCAAGGTCCAGTATATGGGCCAGATAAGGAATAGACAGCGTTTATAACGCCCTTAGGACTGTTTCAATTCAAAAGCCTTCCTTTCAGCTTTCACGGCGTTCCTGCCACTTTCCAAGTCCTCATGTATAAAATCTTGCAGCCTTATTCCAATTTATGTGGAGCTTGTATTGACGATATCGTAATTTATAGTAAAACCTGGGACGACCATCAATTCCATTTGTATACTATTATGAAAGTCCTCAGGGAAGCTGGCCTGACCGCTAATCCATCTAAATGGCCCAATCAGACGTAAAATACCTTGGCTTTTGTAGCAAATGGGAATGCACAACCCCAACATGAGAAAGTGGAGCCGTCCTCCCTCCATCCCTCGTGCCCCAATGGCATAATGCTTCAACAACTTGACAATCTTACTGACAGTATTCCTCAATATCAGAAAATCAATAAAGGAACAAGAACTTGAATGAGGAAGAGGCAAGGAACAATAATGATTACTCCTAATGTGAATCAACAACAGTAGTCTAGTAATTGGAAGAAGGTGATTGGCCCAACATGGTTTACAGCCATGCCGGGAAAAGAAGCATGGAGTTCGTCTTCTTACCCAGCTATGGTAAGAACAGCCGAGGAGAGAGACTGGTACGGCGGCTGGCAGCACAGGAGGTTCTCTGCTTCCAACCTGGATTAGAGCAACCTGAAGAAGCAGGCGCTCTTGCCAAGTCATGGGAGGCCGGAGAATGACGCATTGAGAGGCTCACATGTCGAAGCACTGCCACTGAGATGCAGAGAAGAGGAGAAGCTGCCAAGGGAAGCCGGAGGCATGGTGGAAGCCGGCGAGCAAATGAAATGATCCGCAGACCCGACAACAAGCCGGAGACCAATACGAAGCTGCTGCTGAGAACCGATTAGCACGCTTAGAGGGACAGGTCACCAGGGCACATTGGAAGGTGTACCGCATACAGAAAGAAACAAAGTATAAGAGCTGGGGGATGCCTGCGCAAGCTAACAAGGCCCATGGGACATTTGTCTATAAAAAGACCATGGAAAAGTGTTTGGAACCCATAGCCACGTTATAAAATACATGTCAGGAAAACAGTGCGGAAGTCCATGGAAAGGGGTCTGGGACCCGTAGCCACATTATAAAATAAAACAGTGTGGCAGAAAAGACTGAAATTAAATAAATGTTGAAAGAAAGTACTGGCAGGAGAGTATACCATGCAAAGTCAATTGAGGGAAGTGAGCTACATTAGGAAAGCCCTGGCAGGAGAATATACAAAGTAAAGACAAGTGGGTGAAGTGAACTACAGTTAATATGAAAAGGAACCTGGCAGGAGAGTATTACAGGTGTTTTGCGAGTCCATCACCCAAATTGTATCAAGGAACTATATGAAAGACCTGGCAAGGGAGTATACCATGTGTTGTTGTGTGAGACAGAGAATACCAAGGAAGATTCATGCCCTTAGGATGTTTGGATTCCGTTGAATGTGAGAAGGACTTGGGAAAGTGTGACATTTCCCCTGGAATAAGTTACAACATAAAGAGGAGGGGAGTTATCCTCTTGGTTATTCTTTTGAACCTTTTTGTTTTGGTGAAAAGAAACCTGGGAAAGGGAATGATTCCCTGGAACTGTGAACATTATTCATTTGGAACTTTTGTTGGATTTATGTCTTTTTGTTGAACTTTTGCAAGTCAGTGACATTTCCCTTAGCACCTTAGAGTTACTTTCAGAGTGTGAGGGCTAGGATAGGATTTTGTGCAAAGGACATTTTTGCGTTGGACATCTTGACACACGACAGGCCCTTAGTTTTTGGTTGAGGTAGGGAAATACCTCCAAGGTTAGGGACGATGAGGCATTTTCCAACCCCGTTTTCATTTAATAAATGTTTATGGCAAACACTTTGAGTCCTCTGTGTCCGTTAAGGGAAAGAAAAGGGGCATATTGTAAGAACAACAAATGGGAAGACCAGTTGGGTACAGCCAATAGAAAGGATGCAAAGGCATTCTGGTCGCTGGTGGCAGGTAAAAAGGGAGTATGTGGTAATATGTTACACTGCACTATTTCTCCAGAAAATTGGCTCAACCATTTTTGTGGCCTATATGAAGTAGCAGAGGACACTGAGTATATCAATGTAAATAAATAAAATAAATAAATGCTGAGCGGGCCAAATTTGAGGCCACAGTGGTTCTATATTAAAATAGACCGATGATGATAACCACTATAGAAGAGGTAAACAATTAAATCATCAACTCTAAGGGGCAGAAAGCCCCAGGTGGAGACAGGGTACCCACAGATTTGTTGAACGATGAGCCCTATATATGGGCACCAATTTTATGGAGAATAGTCACAACAGTGATTAGGCTTAATAATGTTCCTGATTCTTGGCAAAGGACAGAAATTGTGCCAATTTACAAAAAGGGTGGAAGGTATAAACCTGGTAATGATAGGCCAATTCTGTTACTTGATGCCTCCAGGAAAAGCTTTGCTAAGGATGTCCTCAAACAACTACAGGACTGTGTAATTAAAAAAAAACGAATCTTCCATCTTCAGGCTGGTTTCCAGTAAGGGACTAGCAGTGTAGATCAATGTTTTTGTTCGTCCCTCATTCTACAAAAATGTTCAGTAATAAACTAAATGAGTGTACGCGGTCTTTGTAGACTTGCAGACCATGTTCGACTGTGTCGCACGAGACCAGCAGTGGGGGCTTTGGTGAGTAGGGAGGTTTCTGTTATCCATTATCCACTAGATTTATACAGATAATACTGCTGTAGTGAGGTGGGGACTTGCAGGAGAAACTACTGATCCATTTACAGTTGACAGGAGTGTGCAGCAAAGCTGTGTCCTTGCCCCGCTCCTGTTCTGTATGTATATTAATGAAGTCATCCTAGAAATAGTTGCAAAATGTTCTGTGGAGATGTTTGATTCCCAGAGGCTAGGTGCTGATATATTTACAGCATTGCTTTTTGCAGAAGACACTGTGGTGTTAGCGATATCACTGATGGGGAATAAGCGATGTTTGGATTGCTTTGTTAATAAATACCATCAATTAGGATTGACTTTAAATAAAACCAAGATGAAGACACTGCTTTTTAGGCCCATGAGATCAAGGATTCCTGACGTGACTGTTTTTTAGTGGTGAATGGTACCAAACTTCAACATGTTACATTTTATGATTATCTTGGAGTATGATTTACTGATACTAGTTCCTGGTTTGCTCAATCTGATAAAATATTGTTTATCTTGGAGAAATAAAGGAGGTGGCCTAAGGAAATTATTTGCGAGCCATGGTGAAGGGACTGTAGCTCCTGCCATTAATATTTATAAAGCACAGACTGCCTCAGCTGCACTTTATGAAGCAGAATTATGAGGGTATAGCGATTGTCAAAAATTGGCATTAATGGAAAACAAGTTTTGAAATTGCTCCTTAGGCTCCCAAGGAGTTTCCCAACAGGGCACTGCACATGGAGTTGGGATTGGAGCCACTCCTTGGCCAGACAGCCATGAAGCCAGTGTTCTATTGGATTAGGCTTTAGGTGACACTTGAGCTTGAGAAGTATCCTTAGGCTTTTAAGTATATACTTGGCACTGTAAGAGGGTGTTTCCTCCCGTGGGTCAAACACGTCAAACAGCAGTTGAGTGTTTTGGACATGACCTGTTTTTGGATGAACCCGATGAAATTGATCAAAACAGTAAAACTGAAGTGAAATGAGCAGCACAGTGGATTATGTGGGAACAACTTATAAACTCCTTAGTACATTTTAAAGTAGGGTTGAATTACCTGACCTTGAAAAGTGACTAAAGACTTGAGGAACATCTTGATCTTATAACCCCGTCATATGCACAAACACTTTTCATGGAGTTCAGGATTGGTACTTTTTGTAATGTAGTTTAGGAATGTGGTACCCCAGGGTGGAAAGTTTAGGGCTAAAGCAGGCTCAGTGTTCTGGGAAGAGCAATTGAGAGTGGGAGCTTGAGTTTGGAGGATTTGCTGGGGGTTGTTGCAGAGAAACAGCCTACCTGTTGTGTCCTGTCATCCTTATATCAATGGCGACAAGCTTCTGTGACCGCTAGCTAGCTGGTCGGCATCTCCTGTGAATGGTCGTTTACTGTTGCCGTGTGTGAGGCTGTGTGTGAAGCTGCCCTGCCCTGTGGTACGGATCGCTCTTGGTTCGCTTGTGCACATCCGTGAGAAGGATCATCTGTTGGCGTGCCGCTGGCTTGCTGTGCCGGATGGTGACTGCTGTACATCAGATGATACAAACGCCTCGCCGTCGGCTTTTCCTGTTCCTGGCAGTGACCTGCGTCATGCATTGCCACTGCCCAAAGGAACCTGTGGGGTAAGTGCTGTCCACCTTATGGTGAGCGACGTGTGGTGGTGGGTTACCACTCGCACTTATGCTCATTTGGAAACACTCACGCACATTGTTTGTGGTCGGCTGTGTGCCCTGGTGTGTCATCACGCTGAAGAATAAAGGAACCAAAGGCATGCAGCCATATTTCCTTAGGACCATTGTTGATGGTGTGCATTGCTCAACAGACAGCGCACTCGTCCCAGTACTTTTAAGTAAAGACATTCTACCTCCCACTATACTCTCCCTCGTTTTAGTGAATTTATAAGTGTGGATTGTTACGTTCTGGCTCCGCGCAGAGGCAGAACGTTGAAGGCCTCTGAGGTAGGCCGCAGTGGTGCAGCTCCGGCCGGAGCGAAATGAAACACGCCACACGTTTGTTAGAGTCTGTGCCCGGAACTGCCTCCCTTGCACGGAGGCGGGGCTTTTATTCAGACGCCCTGCGTCACCGCGTTGCGGGGCACCGGGCGGATATAATATTCCTCCTTTATTATAAATAAACTTAACAACTAAACACACCCACACGAATGTGCCCATGCTTATGAACACAACAATACCGGCACTTTTCACTTTCACAGTTCTCATGGTGCAAACTACCACACATAGTCCTTGAGCCTAGCTGGCGGCTGGGTGGCGGTTCTTAGTCCATATCTCTCACCCCGGGAGCTGGGCGCCGCCGTCTCATCTGATCTCTCACCTTCCACCTCCGGCTCACCCAGGTCCGGTTCACTCCACTGCTCCCACGTTCTGTCACCTGTATTGTCTTCGCCCTGAAGATTGGCAGGTTCGTCTTCGATCAGCAGGGGGTCCTCGTCTTCTTGGGGACAGTCCCCATCAGTCCAAAGGTTGCACAGCACCGCTTTGAACCACGACGCATTGCGCGTCACCTGTTGGTGCCCTCTTTGCACGGTTATCATGGTCCCTTGTGTCTCGCGGACGGTCCATGGGAGAGTGTTATAGCGGGAGTCCATCTTGGACTTCGTCGGGTTCTGTAACATGACACCCTGGTCGCCCACCTGGTGGTTGGAGGGTTTCAACCTCCTCTTGGCACTCATGTGGGCATTGGCATCTGTTCTCCTTCTTTCGGTGCGCCCATTGTCGAGCTTGTCCGGTCTTCTGCTGGGGTGATGTGGAATGGGCGACTTTATGACGGTGCCAAACATGAGATCAGCTGGGGGGACACCCGTTGTGGAGTGCGGGGTGATCCTGTAGTTTCTCAGGAAACGATAGAGGTTGACTTTCCACGGACTGGCATTTGCTTTTGATACCCTCAACACTTTGTTGATTGTTCTCATGAACCGTTCCACATCCCCATTCGCCTGGGGCCACCTTGGCATGATGTGGTGATACTGGATGTTCAGATCTTGCAGGTACTGTTTGAACTCCTCCCCTTGGAAGGGTGCACCGTTGTCACTTTTGATCGTGGTGGGTAGTCATGTGTCGCGAACATCTTCTCGATGGCCGGGATGACCACTTCCGCCGCCGTGGATTCGACCACCTCGACTTCGGGGTATCGGGAGTGATCATCGATGGCCACCAGGAGGTACAGGCCCACTCGTAGTTTGCAGAAGTCAATGCTTATTGCGTCCCACCTGCCAAAGCCTCGTTCCGCCGACTGGGTAGGTTCTGGATCAGGTGGGGCTCCGGTTATCAGGCATGGTAGACAGGTGTTGACTAGTTTTTCCACTTTTTTGTCTATCCGTGGAAACCACACCCAGTGTCGAATTCGAGCCTTCATTCGAGCCATCCCTTGGTGGCCCTCATGGGCGAGAGCCACTATTCGGTCGTGCAGGCCTGGCGGGATGACGATGCGATTTACGCGGAGCAGCAGACCTTGCTCTGTTTTCGACAGATCCTGGCGGACGGTGAACATCCCTGTGAGGAACGCCTTTGCTTCTTCCGTCCTGTTGTGCATGTTTTTCATGAAGGACCTCCAGTCCCCTGAAATGATGGCAACCTTTGCCAAATCGCAACAGGGGTCATTGCATGTTTCTTCTGCAATGTCATCAATGCTGACAGTCTTCGGCCTCATGGCCCGCACCACCTGGCAGATGTGCTCCTCGGTCTCTTCGGCCACCTGAACCTCCTGTGGCGTCGCCGCCCGAGGGTGCCTTGAGAGGAGGTCTGCCGGTAGCCTCTTCCCGGCTGATACGTCAACTCGAAATTATACTGCTGGAGATGGAGCAGCCATTTGGCTATTCTGGCCGGCGGGTGCGAGGAGGTGCCGATGAAGATTGGTAGGAGGGGTTTGTGATCTGTGATCGCCGTGAATCTGCGGCCGTACAGATACAGGTGGAAATGGCAGCACCCCCACAGTACGGCGATTGCCTCCTTCTCAATGTGAGAGTATCGCTGCTCTGTCGCCGTAAGAGCTCGTAATGCATAGGTGATGGGTCTCTTCTCGCCCTCTTTGGTGACCTGCATGAGGATGGCCCCCAGGCCGACAGGGCTGGCATCCACATAAAGTTCAGTCGGAAGCACTGTGTCATAGTACGCCATTTTCGTATCCACGGAAAGCGACTCTTTGATATTTTCGAAAGCTTCCTGGCACGCTTTCCCCCATTCCCAGCGTTGAGCTTGGTAAGTTCTCGAAGGGGTTCCGACAGAGTGGCTAGGTTCCGGATGAATCTCCACAGTACGTGGCCATCCCCAGGAAGCTGCGGACGTCGGTGGGTGTCATGGGCGGACTCGCGGCTTGTATGTCAGCAACCTTCTGGGGGTCCGGTGAGATGCCAGTGCTGCTAAACTTGTAGCCAAAAAACTATATTTCCGTCTTGAAAAACTCAAATTTTTCCTTATGGATGCTTAGGCCCGCATCTTCTAATCGGCCCAGAAGCATCTGTAGTCTTCTCGAGTGTTCAGCTTTGTCCTGGGCATGGATCAGGATGTTGTCACTCACATTCAGGACACCTGGTAGGCCCGGATGACTTCTTGAAACGTTGAAGGCCTCTGAGGTAGGCTGCAGTGGCGCAGCTCCGGCCGGAGCGAAATGAAGCACGCCACACGTTTGTTAGAGTCTGTGCCCGGAACTGCCTCCCTTGCGCGGGGACGGGGCTTTTATTCAGACGTCCTGCATCACCGCGTTGCGGGGTGCCGGGCGGATATAACATGGATCAAGGGGCTTTCTTCTGTAAGGAGCAGAAAAGGCTGTTGGGCAACGTGTCGACATGGCTATGCCAGGGGTGCCTGGTTCTGCAATCCTTGTAGCCTCTGCCTGGCTCAGTGAAGGTGAAATGGAGACAGTGGAAGAAGGGTTTTCTCCACTGTATTCAGGCTGCCTGTGGTGCTTCTTTTTCTCACAGGAAGGTGTCATTGCTTATGCACATTTTGTGTTACGAAGGACAATGCATATTCAAGACATGGGGCCTCATTCTGACCCTGCCAGTCCAGAAACAAGGGTGCTGGTAAACTTACGGGCACAGTTGTTTTCGGACTGGCATATCACAGGTCTGCCTACCGGAGCTGCCGTACCCGACAGGTCTGGCCCTGCCGGGCACAGCAGCCATGGTAGGCAGACCCGTCACGGATGCACCGCCACCATTAACAACGGTGTCAGTGCTTTTGTGTCCCCATTCCCATGGAGTCCTATTGGACTCTATGGCAATGTGGAACAACATTTTACTGGCGCCTGGCTTTCCGGGCTGCCGGGGCTGTAACCTCCTGGTGGCACCGGGAAGTCAGGCGCTGGTAAATATTTACAGGTCCGGCAACAACCCGCTGGTAGCACCGGCATGGTTACCACCGGACCTGTAATGAGGCCCATGGTCTAAGTACTCCACCTTCGCTTTCCCAAACACACATTTCTCTTCTCTCAATGTGATGCCCCTGATTGATATAAGGATGCCAGGACACAAGCGGTAGGCTCCAAATGTATATTTATAAAGTTTCTCTGCAATGACCCCCAGCCTAATGGTATATGAGAAAACTTGGCCATGGAAGTACTGGATCCGATTCAGATAGGAGCTGGGTGAGGAAAGTTCATTATTGTTTTGGAGAACTTACTGTCCAGATGGATGGAGTATAACGTGGTGAGAGAGGCTACTGGTGAAGCTTTGGTGGAGTTTGTGCAGTGTCAGAAAAACCATTTGGGGCAAAAGGAGGCGCTCTGTGTTCAAGAAATAAGGATTACATGGAATAGACTACACTTCCCAGCATGCTGGGGGTACTGTTGGTCCTCTCATTAAGATGGGTATGCAATAGGTACATTCCTGTGGTATTAGGAGGCTAGGTCAGGTTTCAGTATTAGGAATACAGGTACAGGAGTAATGGTTGTTATGCTTATGTATTTGCATGTTATGTCTTCCCCTTTTTTCCTATGTCATTCCACCCCCTTTCCCTAACTCCTTCTTCCCCCCATTGGCTGCCACGTGGTTCCCTGTTTATTATTACTTCAGGTGCCCGTGCCAACCATGGTGGGAGGGTCGATCTATTAGGCTTCTGTGGTTTGGGAGAGTGGGTCGAGTCCCCTGTATCCCTTTGTATTTGACAGAATTATCTGCCCCCGATTTCGGGGTAATTGAACCACCCAGGCCAAATGGAAGCGAATCCTCCCTCTTTAGCGGAAGTGCTAGAGGCTTTACAAGAAATGCTAGACAAGAATCCAGTACTTTAAAGGCTCAGGTACAAGGTTTGGTAGCACAAAGACATCTACAGGGATCCCAACGGGTAGCGCATCACCTACGGTCATTGTACAACCCCCTAGTAGTGTGCCTCTGGCGGCACCCGAAAGGTTTACAGGGGATCCTAAGAAATATACATTTCTGACACAAAAATGACATTTCTGACACAGTGTCGTTTGCACTTTCTGTGCAAGCCAACAGCCTTTGAGACCATACAGGCTAGGACAGCCTTTGTTATTTCATATTAAACTGGAGATGCGGCCGCTTGGGCAATGCTGCTAGTGCAGAAGGATGACCCCCTGTTGTATAATTGGGACGGTTCTTTAGGGGAATTTGCAAGGCTGTTTGATCGTAGGGAAGTTTCACTGGCTCAAGATAAAGAATTAGTGGCATTAAGACAAGGAACTCGTGACTTAGTCTCATATGTAACCCAATTTAATAGATTAGTGATTGAAACAGACTGGCCCGAGAATAAACAGACGGTGTTATTTTACCAAGGGTTAAAAGAAGAATTAAAGGATGCTATCGCTCAGGTAGAACCTCAACCTGATACATGTACAGCCATGATGGATTTAGCGTTAAGGTTAGATCATCGGATAAATGAGCGTAAGGGGGATAAGAAAAGACCAGAAGCAGTACCATTTGCTAGACTGGATCGAGGTAAGGGAAGTAAGAATGGTGAAGTAGAACCTCTGCAGATTGGAGGAGTGAGAGGACCCTTGCCTAGAGCAGAAAAGGAGCAACGCAAGGCGAAAAGATTTGTGTCTATATTGTGGGCAACCAGGACATTATATTAGAACTTGCCCTAATACTCCGAAGAGAGGAACAGGAGGAGACAGAAGCAAGGGAGAAGCGGGAAAAGGATTGGGCCGGCCTTAGGGGGAACTCAGGTGTCAGGCCCAGTGGAGACGAGGTTCCCCGGTGGGATAGCCAATACAGCAGGAAAAAGAAACTCATTTGTATATTTTGGTGACCTTACTTTTTGCCTGTACAAAACAGATAGTGTCAGCTATGATAGATTCAGGAGCCACAGGTAATTTCATCGATATTGGGTTAGCAAAAAGATTAGGTTTACCATTGAGAGAAAAAAAACAGGTGGAGGGGGTGCAATCGGTAGATGGTTCACCTTTGATTTCTGGGCCCATTTGCCAACAAACTCAGCCAATTCAAATGAGGTGTGGGTCTGGACATGTGGCAGAAATTGTATTTGACTTAATTGCGGCACCCCAGTTTGGACTCATTTTGGGCATGCCTTGGTTAATCCTGCATAACCCCAGGATTGATTGGATCATGCGGGAGGTTGTGTTTGAAGGGTTGGAGTGTGAGGGTCACATGGAGGAGGAAGTGAGTCCTGCAATATTTCTGGCAGAGCAGATGGTGGAACCCCAAAGGGTGGGAGCAGTTGCTGTGGGTATCCCGGTTCAGTATCAAGATTTGTCTCAGGTTTTCTGACAAAGGCGGGGGCGGACAGGTTGCCTCCTTATAGATCTTATAATTGCGTGATTGTATTGGAACCTGGGGCAAAGTTACCGTGTAGCAGAATCTATGCTTTGACGGAGACAGAAAACCAGCATTTACAGGAATATCTGGATGACATGTTGAGTAAGGGGTTCATTAGACATTCAACCTTTCCAGTCTCGTCGCCTTTATTTTTTGTCCCAAAGAAACAGGGAATGCTTAGAACATGTATTGATTATAGAGCATAAAATAAAGTGACGATAAAGAACAGATATCATTTGCCTTTGATTTCAGTTTTATTGGACCAAGTTAAATCAGCAGTTGTTTACACCAAGCTGGATTTGAGAGGGGCCTATCATTTAATCCGAGTAAAAAAAAGGGGATGAGTGGAAAACGGCCTTTAGGAAAAAGTTTGGTTTGTTTGAATACCTTGTTATGCCTTTTGGACTGTGTAATGCTCCTGCCGCTTTTCAATATTTTATGCAGGAAGTGTTGAGTGAGTTTCTAGATGTGTTTGTCATAGTATATATTGATGCCATTTTGATTTATTCATCCTCGGAAGAGCAACATATAGGCCATGTTAGGGCAGTGTTGAAAAAACTGCAGGAACATCAGTTGTATGTAAAACTGGAGAAATGTGCTTTTCATACCACTCAAGTGGAATTTCTAGGTTTTATTTTGACCCCCTGTGGGATTGTGATGGACCGACTGACCAGCACCTCAATGCATCAAGGCTATTCAAGCTTTTTTGGGTTTTGCTAATTTTTATAGGCGCTTTATTTCCAATTTTTCACAAGTTGTGACACCTATCACTAAATTACTAAAGAAAGACACTAGATTTTGTCGGAATACTGAGGCAGAAAAAGCTTTTCAAGAGTTAACCTAAGCATTCACGTCAGTCCCAGTACAGAGGCACCCAAATCCGGAGAAACCTTTCCAAGAAACAGATGCGTCTAATATGGTGGTTGGGGCAGTGTTGTCTCAAAAGGATGAGGAAGGGGTGTGACATCCCGTGGCTTTGTACTCTCGTAAGCTTACTAGTTGTGAACAAAACTATTCCATTACTGACAAAGAACTATTGGCAATTCGAGCAGCCTTTCTGGAGTGGCGACACTATTTGCTGGGGGCCAGATATCAGGTGGTGGTGGTCACTGATCATAAGAATCTGCAGTATTTTAAAACTGCCCATACTGTGAGTCCCGGGAAACTACGGTGGTCACATAGGTACAGGAGTAATGGTTGTTATGCTTGTGTATTTGCATGTTATGTCTTCCCCTTTTTTCCTATGTCATTCCACCCCCTTTCCCTAACTCCTTCTTCCCCCCATTGGCTGCCATGTGGTTCCCTGTGTATTATTACTTCAGGCGCCCGTGCCAACCACGGTGGGAGGGTCAATCTATTCGGCTTCTGTGGTTCGGGAGAGGGGGTCGAGTCCCCTGTATCCCTTTGTATTTGACATGCAGTATGTTTTTGTGAGAGAAGGCTTGCCTAAAAGTATTCTGACAAATAACGGGACGCAGTTCATTTGTGGATATTTTGAAGCGTGTATGAGGAGGTGCAGTATACATCACAAGATGGCCGTGCTATACCATCCTGAGTGCAGTGGCATGGTGGAAAGGATGAATAGGAGCATTATGGAGGCCGTTCGAATGGCTGATGTGTGTGGTAAGGACAAGATGGTTGCAGTACAAGGGAGGATGTATGCTTTACGTATGTCTCCACATGGAGTTACTGGTATTAGCCCATTTGAGATGATGAGAGGACAGAAGGCCAATACTAAAGTTGTTCCTCCCTGGTTGGGAAGGGCGTGAGAGTCAGATTGTCTCATAGAGGTTTTGAGAGGGAAGTTGGACAAGAAGAAAGATGAATTGCTTTTGAGTGAGAATGAGAAGAGGAGAGGAAAGAACGTGGAGGTGCGGTGTGGAGACTAGGTAAGGATCAGGAAACGAGTGGTAAGAGAGAAAGCTGGCCTTTGTATTCTGAGCCTGTGCAGGTGAAGAAAGTGATGGATGGTGCTGTAAAAGTAGAGCAGGTGTGGAATATGAATCGGGTTGTGATGGTGATAACGAGGATGTCTTCAAAGAAGAAGAGGCAATATGTTGTAATGTAGTCTTAGGAATGTGGAGTACCATGGTGGAATGTTTTGGAGCAACGGAGGATCACTGTGCTCTGGGAAGAACAGTTGAGATTGGGAGCTTAAGTTGGGAGGACATGCTGGGGATAGTTGCAGAGAAACTTAATGAATCTACATTTGGAGCCTGCATGTTGTGTCCTGGCATCCTTATATTAGTACTCTTAAGGTTGTCAGGTTTACCTGTGGTTGGAAGGATCTCCACTCCGGAATATGCCCGTTATGACACTGGAGAGGAAACGATCTGGCACTTCTTGCTATTTTGTGACTCATTTAAAGATGTGAGGAGATTGTATTTGCTACTACTATTTAAGAAAGCTTGTGTACATTGAACAGCTGAAAACCTGCTGTTGTGTCAAACAACTGACAATACCAAGAATGTATACTTTGTGGCAAGGTACATATACCGAGGATGTGTTTGTAGGAACCATTTTATTAGGCGAGTGACTAATGATTGACAACTGTATACATCTCTTTTATCTCACTTTTAACTCTAATATATTTTGGTATATTTATTTTTGTCTGTTTAACATATTTTTGTATAGTATCTGATGAATTGAATTATTTGTGAGATTCCAACTGCTCGTGTTTTAATTGTACTGAACCGTGTTGTAAAACATGTGTGTGTGCTAAGGACATTTTTATTGAGTAAAGCATTATGAACTGAACTATACCCCTTCGGACCATAACTGCCAAGGTGATCACCAGGGCTCTCCTGGGCATTTTTATCAGAGTGGGTTTCCCTAAAAAGCTAGTCTCGGATAGGGGATCCAACTTAATGTCTAGTAACATGCAAGCAATGTGCAAGGAGTGTGGTGTAATTTACACATTTTCTACATCCTACCACCCCCAGACTGATGGTCTGGTTGGGAGATTTAACAAAACTCGCTAGGTAAGATCGGGTTGGTATGGTGTTCATCTGAATTTTCAGATATGTTGCTCGAATTTTATTGTGGGGGAAGATGGCCAAATAGGCTTGAAGTTCATTGATTGATCTTATGTCTGTTTCACATTGTATGTTCAAGCTGTATTTTGTTTTTTCTTTGATAGTTTTTATCCAATCATTTCTCATCAGCTTTACTTTTGCGTGTTGAGGACGCAACGTAAGCATTTCGTGGGAGATTTCTTCGGTTATCATCAGTCGTTCTAGATTGTCTTTCCATTTGTCAAGGGTTGCGTTGTTCATTGTTCCGGGGTGAGATCTTAGAATTTGAATAGCCGGTGTTGTTTTGTCAGTTAGGAGCTTGCGGTATAGGTTGAGGTGTTTCCACAGGACGATTGAGCTGATAGATTGCACTGCTACTTCGTGTCTGATTCTGGGCACAGGAAAGGAGGGCGGCAGTTGCAAGATCTTGCGCCAGAAGCAAGCTTCTAGTTTTGTCCAGGCATAACGGTGGCATTCATCATTGCTTCTGTTCCATACACTATTGTTGGGATCCCTTTTTGTTTGTAATATGTTGTTACCGGTTTGAATGAATATTTTCCATACTTTCGCTGGATCACACATCCTTGTCTCGCCAGTGATTGGATCTTTTCTTCCAATTTCGTTGTCCATTCTTTTTCAGATTTGGATTGGTTTATGTAGATCCCCAGATATTTGAATGTGGATACTTCATCTAACTGATTACTGTTTAGGTAGATTTTTTGTTGTTTTTCTTTTTTGTTAGATGTTTTGCTCAGTTGCATGATTTGTGTCTTCTTTTTGTTGATTGAGAGTTCGTTGAGCTTCATGTATTGGTCTAGTTGTGAGAGGCTATTTTGGAGGCCTGAGGGTGTCTTATCCAGCAGGATGATGTCATCCGCATACGTCATGATTTTTACTGGTATTGAGTTGATCTTTGGTGGATTTAAGGCGTCCGGTTGGAGTTGAGTCTCGATGTCTGCTGTGAAGAGGTTATATAGCGTGGCTGCTAGGGGACAGCCTTGTTTTAGTCCATTGTCGGTGGATATTTTCGATGTTGTTTGGCCTTCCCTTGTAAGTCTTATTGTTATTGAGGTGTTTGAGTAGAGTTGTTTAATTGGCCCCAGGATGTCATTTGAGCATTTCCATGTTTCGAGTTTGTTCCATAGTTTTTGTCTGGAGATACCGTCGAAGGACATATGCAGATCTAGAAAGGCCGCGTATATTGTTGTTTTGTTGTGAATTGCTTTGTGTTTAAGCAAGTTCAGCAGAAGTAGGTTGATGTTTGTACCCACGTTTGGGGTAAAGCCAGTTTGTCTGGTTGCAAATCAGTGTGTCGCAGTTGCCCATTGATTTAGTTTTTTCAGAAGAATGGATGCAAATAGCTTCCCCAGAGGATCTAGTAGTGCAATTCGACGGAAGTTTGTCGGGTCGTCTCTTGGGCCTTGTTTGTGGATGGGCACTATAGTTGCGGTTTTCCATGATGAGGGTATCTGGTTGAGGTTGTTTATGAGTGTCATGATGTTACTCATGAGATTGGCCCATGAATGGGGGTCTTTTTTGATCATTGCATTTGAGGTCCCGTCGGGGCCTGGGGCACGGGATATGTTGAGTTTTTGTATCATGTCCAGTATGTCTTGGTGGTCGCAGAGTACCGTCCACTTAGTCTTCTGTGTCTGTGGTTCTTTTTTGATTTCTGAAGGCCGAGCTTTGTATATGTTCGTGTAGTGTTGGATCCATCGTTGTTCTGTCACATTTCCAGTGAGTTTATGTTGGTTAGCTGAGTTGTTGTTCAGTAAGTTCCATAAATCTCTGAGATTGTGTGTTTTATAGGTTTCTAGGATGGCCTCTGCGTCCGCTTGTAGTAAAATCATATGATGGGTTTTGATCCAGTTGTTGTAGTTTTGTTTTGTCACTTTGATTTTATGAATGTTTCTTTATCTTTCCTTTTCTTTAGTTGTCGCACAGTGTTTCTCAGCGACCTTTTCCTCTCAGTTAGCTTCTTGTTATAGGAGTGTAGGTGTATCTTTGTGGGTTGTTGCGTCGTCTGCTTGTAGTAGGGTATGAGTAGCCATTGATAGTTTAATTTCTGCACATCAGGCAGAGTTGTTTGAAGAAATTGGTTTGTGAGTGTGGTTGTTGCTTGTTGAGTTATGCATAGTTTTCTGCCAGCTGTGCAGACTTCTAGTGGGATAGTTCGATGAGACTGGGGTTGTCGCAGCATGTTTTGTCCATGTATGTTGTGGTCGCTCTTTGATGTTTTGACTACGCTGGGTGTTTCTACTGTGGCTCTTAGTTCTTTTGAAAGGTAGATGTAGTCGATGATAGTGGACGATTTTCCACGAGACCAAGTTGGTAATATCTTGTTTGTCTCATCCGTAGGGTAATCGATGAGTGAGAGATTACGAATGCTGATTTCTTTTGCCCATCTTTTAGCGTGTATTGTTAGTTCTTTGTTTGGAATGGGTTGTCTGTCTGTGTGCCATAAGTGAAGGTTTAGATCCCCGCATAGTATGAATTCAATTGTTGTGTACTTAATGATGAGTTTGTCCATTGTTAGGAAGACGCCGCGGGGTTCCAATAGAGATTCATGATCAAAATTATTCTTTCTTGTTGGTGGTTTGTAGAGTCAGGATTTGGGCTTCCTTTTATTTTTATGACAGTGTTTTGTATCCACGGGTTGATATTTGTAGTTTGGAGAATAGAGCATGTCGGGTCAATCTTGATTAGCGTTAGTAGGCCTGATGATTGGGTCGTGTTGTAACTGGGTTAAGGAGCGCTAAGAAGCCGTCACAGCATGGAGTGTCAGACAGCCAGGTTTCTTCAAAACAGATGATCTGGTTTGTTTCAAATTCAGGTGATGGATCGTTGAACAGGTGGGAATTTCCCCTTGTATTCCATGAGCACATGGTCCACGTGTTATTTGATTCGGTTGATGTTATGAGATGCTGCTCACGCTTGTTTCAGTTGAGTAGTCTAAGCTGTCTTCTGATTCGATTGTCGTCTGATCGGGTGATCGTTGTAGGTGTGGATGTTGTTGATGTGGCCGGTTTCAGGATTTCGTTTGATTGTCTGCGTAGAATGTCCAGGAGGCGTAGGTAAGAGGTCATGGTTTGTGTCAATGTCTTGCGCCTTTGGTTGCTTCATATGGCGTTTTTCTCTTTGAGTTGGTGTAGGGGTGTTCGTTTGTTTTTCCGTTTTGTCGGTTTCTTCTTTTTTGGATGTCGTACTGGGCCTGCATCTGAAGCCAAGTTTGTATAATGTCTCTTTCATTGATAATATCTGTACCATGGTTGTTTTGTCGCATAGTTTTAATGATATTCGGTCATTGCATTTTTCATCTTCAAAGATGACCAGCACGATGTCCCTGGAGCGTATTTGGTTCAGGTTCGGAATTGCTTGGAAGAATATTAGAATGTTCGCTCTATTCAGTACCAATGGAGTTGGTCTGTAGATGACGTTTTCTATCTGCACACTGTGGTTTTCTTTTTGTCGAAATGGGTTCAAGAATATTAGTTGGGATGGATCTGTGGGTTCTCTTTGGTATTTTCGTGCGGGATCTTTCCTGCACTGATCGGGTTATAGAGAATCTGGTTTCGGTGCTACTCCTTGTTTCATTGGATAGTGAAATTGAGGAGATGTCATCGTATGTTGCATGGTTGTTTGTGTAGTCACTTGGATCGGTCATTGATCTGTCTGAAATTTCTTCACACAAAAGGGTGTAGCTGACGGAATGACTCGGTTGGTATTCGTTGATTATTATTAGACTTGAATCGTTTATTTGAATTTTCTCTTTCGTGGTTTCTTATGTTGGTAGGTCCTCGTGCGTTGTTAGGTTAAGTAAGGCGTCTATTTCCAGACTTGGTACCTTATGTATTATTGCAGTGGCAGCTGTCGGTTTTTTGTGTGTATTTTTTGTGGCTGGCACTGATTGTGTGGGTTGGTTTGATGTGGACTTCTTTTGCTTGTTTTTTTGATGTTTTTTCTGTAGTGGTCTTCGGTATTGTCAGGTTTCGTAGAAAGGCTCGCGAGCCAGTTTGTTTTTGCGTTTGTTTGGTTGTCTTTTTGGCAGGTTCTTTGAGAGTTTTCTTTGCTGGGCCAAAAATCTCGAAGATGTCATTTACGGTTGCGTTTTCCAACTCATCTATTACCTTTGCTTTTTCTTTGTGGTCATTTGAGGGGTTTGTGATTTGATACGATGAGGAAGCCGGTGCTGTGAGCGGAGTGTGTCTTTGTTGGTCAAGGTTCAGTTTTTCTGTTATCATGCAGATGGGTATAGAATTGTCTGTGTGTTCTTTTACCATGTTCAGTATTATAGGTGTTTTTTGTTGTTGGCTTTTGAGCCATGCCATGCGTTCTTTGGTTAGCTGGGTTTTTTCCTCTCTGTCTCCTCGTGCTATCTCAAATAGTCTTTGTTGCCAGATGCAAGACTGTTCGGCTTCAGTGTCTAGGCGTTTTTCTATAGTTTCTATAGTTGTTATGAAGTCCTCTGTGTGTACTTGTTTAGTATGTATCATTGCCAGTAGTGTTGCTTCATATCGTATATTGTCTTTGGTTGCTTCATGTAGTTTGAGGAAAGGTATCATGGATTGGGAGACCACTGCCAGCAGCATGTTTTGGAGTTCTAGCATGGTTGTTGGTAGTCTCTGATTATAGATGTTGTCGTTCAGGGCACTGTTCTGTTTGTGGTCGTCTATTTTGGGTGTTGGGCGGTTGATGTCATTTTCCTGTGCTGGGGTGTGGAAGGATTCTTCGGCGTCATACGTAAATTGCATCGTTTTCTGTTCCTTTTTTATTTTTGGATGTAGTGGGTCTCTGCTTGACCTTTGTTTGTCGCAATTCTGGGCATTGGTGTTTTTAAACAAATGCGTGGAAGTGCAGTTTGATGTTGCTGAGTGTGTCGGGTCGCCAAAGATGTATTTCCTTCTTTCCGCACTATTCATGATGGATTCTATTTCGGTGATGTCTAAGGACAGCCGCGCGGCCTTGCCTGTTACTACGTTCGGTTGATGATGTGAGGATTCCTTTAGTAGTTTTTGCACTGTATGGGCTTGTAGCCATTGTAGTTTTGCTTGTTTTGCTTTTTCTCTCTTTGTCATCCCAGCTGTTAACACTCTTGGAGTCTGGGCTGGGCTTGGTTGGTTCAGTGATTCCTCGCTTGTAAGGATCGTGTTTTGGTGCTGGTTTTTTGCTGTTAGTTCTAGCGTTATATTGTCTGTTTTTGGTTTGGTTCGTTGTGCGTTGCAGGGCTCTTTTGTAGGCAACAGTGGTGGATTTGTCTGAGTCTTTATGGAGTTGGATTCTGTTGGTATCTTGCTCTGTTGGTTAGTTGTTTTTGATGTCTCGTATTAGATTTCGATTTGGGTTTTCTCCTGTTGGTTTTGGTTTTTGTCCATGTGAGCTTTAGGGATTATTTCATCACTTGGTTCGCCCTTATTTAGTGGTTGCGGGTTTTCGGTAAGGTCCCAGTTGATTGGGATCGGCAGTTCTTGAATGCTTGGCTTTTCTGGTGGGGGTATTGTGTCGCTCCGGTTTGCGGGATCTGGGTTTTTCGTTGGATCCCATTCTAGTTGGGAGGGAGCTTTGTGTACGTTTTGTGGGGTAATCTTTTCCAGCTCTGCGAGTTGTTTGTCTGATTCGTGCTTTGATATGTGTGTTTCCGATTTGTTTAGAAAAGATCGATTTTCAGAGGGAGGTTTTTTAGTCTTCTTATTTTGGAATGCTTGTTCCATCGTTGTTTGTGAGGTGTCTGTATCGAGTTTTCCTATTAGTCTTGTATTTGGGCCTGTCGTCTGTTTTTTTTTTGCATTCCGGTCGATGAGTGGGATCAAAGGGGAGAGGGCCCCTGCAGTCTCCTGTGTTCTCATTGGTTCGAGTGACCTTGTGGTGAGGTTTGTCTGTTGTTGGAGCACCAGTTGGTTAGTGCTGGGCAGGTTCAAAGGGGAGAAAGCCCCTGCAGTCTCCTGTGCTCTCATTGGTTCGAGTGATGAGGTTTGTCTCTTTTTGCAGCACTGGTTGGGCAGGATCAAGGGGGAGAGGTCTCCTGCAGTCTCCTGTACTGTGGTAGCTTCAAGTGTTCTTGTAAGGAGATTTCTCTCTTATTGCCGCACTAGTAGGTTGATGCTGGAGAGGTTCTTGTAGAGAGATTTCTCTCTTGTTACAGCACTGGTGGTTTAGTGCTGGACAGGATCAAAGGGGAGAAAGCCCCTGCAGTCTCCTGTGTTCTCATTGGTTCGGATGATGAGGTTTGTCTCTTTTTGCGGCACTAGTTTAATAGTGCTGGGCAGTCTCTTTTGTAGCACTAGTTGTTTAGTGCTGGTGCTGGATGGATCAAAGGGGAGAAAGCCCCTGCATTCTCCTGTGCTGTGGTGGATTTGATGTTCTTGTAGATGGGTTTGTCTCTTGTTGCGACACTGGTATGTTGGTGCGTTGTGGTGAAGTTTGTCTCTTTTTGCAGCGCTGGTTGGTTCAAGAGGAGAGGGCCCCTGCAGTCTCCTGTGCAGCGGTAGGTTTGAGGGTTCTTGTGGAGAGGTTTATTTCTTGTTGCAGCACTAGTGCAGTTGTGCTGGAGAGAATTAGACTGGAGATGGTACTTACAGTCTCCTATGGTTTAAGGGAGCAGGATATTCTTATGTTGTGTTCCTTTCCGTGTTGGGCCCGTGTCTCAGGGATATACGAGGGACTCTGGACAGAATCAGGGTGGGGGGTCCCTTGCGGTCCTTGTCTGTTGATGAGATCAGAAGGGCCGTTTGTTGCGCTCGCCGTGTGGAGTGGCATGATGATATGGCGTGGCATGCCCTTAGGAATCCAGGGGTTTGCTGTTTTCTCATCATGCGCCTTGATATGTTGTCAGGGTTTGCTCTCAATGGTGTGTTATTTGCGCACTCGTGATGGGCCTGAGGCGGCGGGTGCTGGGCAGTGTTCGAGGTGCAGTTCTGGGAGTGGGGACGAGGCGGGACTGGGGCGTGACACTGAGAGGCGGTGTGGATTTGCAGGCGTCACACAACGGGAGGCTCGCTTGTTGGAGATGGAATCGCGGGATGCCAGTGGGCCTGAGCGACTTCTCCGATTGCTACCATCTGGCCGGGAAATGGCGCGTGGATTCGGGTAAACTGAGCAGCTTGGGATCAGTGCCGGGTACTGAGAAGTGCGTTGGCTTTTCTCATTAACTTTGAGGTTTGGGTTTCCGAACGGATGATGACTGGTGTATTTAGAGGGGCAAGGGGGCGGGGGGCGGTAGGGGGAACAGGGGTGCAATTGCTGTTCTTCTGCGGGGGCAGGGGGCAGCGCAGATGGGCACTCACCGCAATGACTTGATGTTGTTGTAGCAAAGAAGTTGTGGCAATGTGCTTTACAAGTCCAGATGGCAAATGTATTTCTTTACAACAATCTTATGGCAGTCCTTGGGGCCGGAGTGGTACTGCAGATCCTGCAGAGCCTAAAGACCAAAATACTCTGCAGCAGACTCTGCGGCCGCTCCGCGGCTTCCTGGGTCTTTTGACTGGTAAAACAATAGCAATAGAAAGAGGACAATGAAAGAGGTCTTAGGTGCCTCTCAAAAGCTGGAGCAAACGTGTAGCGACTTCCTCTGACTCTGACCAAAAGTGAGGGACTATGTGTTAGGCCTCAGAAAGAGGATGGCACAGATGATGGGCCAGGCATCAGCACATCTCAAGGCCAGCCAAGAACTGAACAAGTACTGGCATGTCCTTAATGCCTTACAATAGGACTGAACTCCTGGCCAGAAGATCCTTGTGATGTAGCCCACCAAGCCTTGGGCTTTGACAGACAAGTGGACTGGACCCTTCAGGATAATCTCCAAGATGGGTGAAAACTATCTGGTTGACATGGATACCCCTGGGTTAGCCCCTCATATCTTCCATGTTAACAGGCTCAAGCCACAGAACAGAAGAGAGGAAGTATCATGCCTTCTTGCTAGAGGCAGAAGAGAGGGAGCCCCTTCCTGACTTGCTGCATAGCAACCCTCTGGATGGCTCAGTGGAGGGAGTGCATATCTCTCCAGATATGACATCAGAGCAGCAAAGGGCCTGCAGGGCCTTCCTCCAGCAGTATGCCCCTCTGTGTTCACTGATACCAGGCCTCACCCCATGGTACATGCATGACATTGACACTGCCGACTGTGTACCTGTGAAAAACAGATGCTACAGGATGCCATCCACTGTAAAGAACCACATCCAGGCAGAGGTGCCAAGATGTTGGATTTGGGTGTAATTGAACCCTCAACCATTCCATGGTGCAGCCCTGTGGTTCTTGTTTCTAAGGCCAGTTCCCAGGCAGGTGCCAAAGATTAGATTTGACTCATTTGGATAATGTGTTTGCAGGCCAGGAAAAGAGACAACCTCACTATCAGGGGCACCAAGGGCCAGATAGCACCACAGAGGAAGGTCATTTACCTTGGTCATGAGGTAGGAGGGTGTCAAATCCAACCTCTCTGCAGTAAGCTACACGATGTACATGCCTTGGAGACTCCCACGACTCAAACCCAGGGTAGAGCTTTTTTGGGCCTCACTGGGTACTACAGAAACTTCAAGGCAGACTATGATACCATAGCTGCCCATCTGACAGCTCCAAAATCACCCAAGCAACCTAGGAAGGTGCATTGGACTACAGCACACCCTTTATTGTATGAACGGATGCCAGTGACACAGGAATTGGAGTTGTCTTGTCCCAGTTGGGTGACAAAGAGAGAGAGAACTCCATCATTTTTATCAGTAAGCAACACAAGGGTAGAGAACGTAGGTGGCCAACTGTTGAAAAGGAGTGCTTTAGCATAATTTGGGCACTTAGGCATTTTATACCTTACTTTACTGGGTCTACCTTCAAGATGCAAACTGACCATAAGCCTTTAGAGTGGCTTATGCAGATGAAGGGTGAAAACCCTAAACTGCTCAGGTGGTCCATTAGCCTGCAAGGGCTAGACTTCACTATTGAGCATAGACCAGGGAAGAGTTATGATAATGCAGATGGCCTTTCCCTAAGGTATGTTGACCATCTGGATGAGGTTGACAACCTTGTGGGAGCTTAGTTCACCCTAACCTCAGTCTGGGGCGGGGCACTGTGATACTGGAAATGCATTAGAGGGACAGGACCTCTTGGTTGTTTTCCTATACCTACTTAAACTGTGTGTTCTGCTTATTTTCTGCCCAGGGGAGTCCAGTTTGGACCCCTGGCAGTGCAGCTCTTCATTTTGCTCTTTGGTGGACAAAGACCCATGGGATACCCATAGGGCCCCCATCGGTAGGGGTACAACTCTGTACCCCTAGTGTATGTTGTTGGGCACCTGTGTTGCCCACGGAGCAGGGTATGTACTGGTGGCAGCTACATCACTTGTTTCTCATTTTGTCAAGTCACTGAAGACGAAGTTAGAGTTATTGTTGAAAGGCTCAAACCCACTGTCTGTTTGGTGATAGTTGTCCATCACAGATCTTAAAGTACTGCCTGAGCTTTTTACTTCTGGCAATCACCCAAATTGTTAATCTCTCATTTTCTGATTCAAATGTTCCCCCCTCCCTGAAACAAGCTTGGATCACACTATTGCTTAAAAATGAAATGCTGGATCCAACTGTGCCATGTACACACCAATAACTAATTCCCCTTTCCTCATGAAGATTGCAGATATAATTGCTTATCTTTAACTCCAAGAATACATCGAGGAATATAATATTGTAGGTGCTCACCAGTCTGGCTTTAGGGCTAGACGTAGCACAGAGTCAGCAATAGATCTTAAAGCTAATATGAATAGGATTATTGATAATAGACATACTGCAGTTCTTATGCTGCTGGATTTGTCGGCCGCCTTTGATCTGGTTGATCATTTGCTGTTGACAAAGAGATTAAGGAAAGTAACCAACTGTCCGGGGAGTGAAGCCACTTGGATACAATCTATTATGGAGCCACGCACAGTGAGGGTAGCCGTAGGTGACTCACATGTAACCCCATTAGGTCTTGAGTGTGGAGGGCCACAGGGGGCCTGTCTCTCGCCAAAACTATTCAATATATTATTATTTATTTATTTGTTTTGATTCACTTAAGAACCTTTACAAAATTAATCAGATGAAATTCATAATTTACCAAAAAAAGATTGATACAAACATTTAAAACGTTTTACATATACTAGACCACTGTTCGACCTGTTGGATAGCGCCAGCATATTGTATACTAACTTTGCTGATGACTCCCAGATCTTACTTGAGCTTTCTAATAACTATGAACAAGACTCGCAGACTCTCAACAAGATTTTCAACCTTATGCAGGTACGGATTGCAATGAACTCCCTGGCTTTAAATGACAGCAAAACAGTGTTACTCATTGTTGGCTCTGTCCCATGTTTAAGCAAATTGGACCCCAGGTATGAGTAATTACAGTTTACATGGACGCTCAATTGTCCTTCTCTTACGATGTGGCCCAGTTGCGCTCCAAGAGTGGTTATATTAATAAAGTGCTATGCCAAATCCATCCATATCTCTCCTTGGAAAATAGAGCTTTATTGGCCACAGCTCTTATATATTCCAGGCATGTCTATTGCAACAGCCTGTTCTCTGTTATTTCTAAAAAAGCCAAAATAAGTTCTCCAAAACTGAGCATTCAGGGCCATTTATGGATTAGGGAAGGCTGAGCATGTCACACCGTTTAGGTGTGCCCTCCACTGTCTACCTGTGATGTACCACATCCAATACAAGGGGATGTAATTGAAATGTATTCATGGTGGCGCCCCCGCTACCTGAGTGCCCGATTGCATGTGAAACCTATCAACAGAACCCTTTGTTCGAACTCTAGCATTGTGTTATGTCAACCAGGACATAAACTTGTCAAATTCAGAGGACCCCGTTTTGACATCTGGCCCCAAAAATGTGGAAGCGTCTTCCAGTTGATCTTCGGAATCATTCCTGCACTAATTCCAAAGGGACCTGAAAACCTTTCTTTCTAATAAGAGCGCTGATTGATCTTCCTTTCTTCCTGTCCCCTCTTGATATGTGTCTGTTGGTCCTGTCACCCAGAGGCTTCTGGGGCTGTGGTGCCTTATACAAGAATTAAAATAAATAAATGCTGACTTGACAGTGTCTCTGGGTATCCTTCATTTTTGGCATACCCAGGCCCTGCCAAAGGAATCAATGGATTCCTACACAATGCAAAATGGCCACTGGTGACCTCTTGGTTTCCTTTGCCTTACCCCATTCTTTCTCAATGTCTTGAGAAGCCCTGGCTCTGTTCCCTTCCCCTAAATGGTTGTTGGGTGGAAGGACCATAAATGGCTGTGAGGCTGCGTCCTGCCATACTGGTTTGAGCCTTCCCAGGGACAGCTTGTTGTGGGTACACCCTTGGGGTGGAGCCTGCACCAATGGAGTTAGTAGTCATTATGCATTCTGCGTTGTGGGTGTCTGGTTTTGGTTGTGTGACACAATGTCTGGGCCAGCCCTGACTGAAACTGGATTGAATGCAGTGTAGTGCACTGAAAGATTAGGGAGTAGCCCCCAATCTACACCTTTTTTTGTGGCTGTCTGGTGAATGGCCTGAATGCCTGTGAGCCTGATTGGGTGCTGCCTGCATGAATACACTTGTGTGTGACCCTGGCTCAGCCTGAGTGAATGGGTAGTGTTTTGTATAACAGGGGGCCTCAAACTCACCTCCTGGTCAGAAGCTGAAACAAGAAATCAGAAGCAGAAGCTGAAGTCATCTTAAGCTTGCCTCCTGGATTCCAGCTGGAGGAGGAAGTCTGAGGCTGCATCTCTTCATCCAATCCGGAAGCTGCTGTGCTGATTGAAGAACTGAACCAGAGAGAACCTGGATAGGTGATCACTTCCTTTAGCTACGGGGGAATATTGTGCATCTGCTACTCTTCACCCGACGTGTCCGGGAAACCAATCTTGTGTGCCTGCTGTTTGGAGAAGGTATCTTTGTGGGTCCAGAAGAGGAATGACTGAACATCTTGAAGCCAAGATGTTTATCTGTGTTGTCCAGGGTCTGGAGGAGTGCTTGTGACCGCTGGAAGCTAAGCTGCTGAATATCACCCGGAAAAGGGGTACACTGGCTTTGTGCTGCCCGACACCCAGAGCTGTCAAAGTTCCAAACATTCAAAGAAATCTTCAAGAGGCCTCCCTGTCATGACATCTGCCCACTTTTCCACGCCCGGAGAAGGTCCAGGGTCGCTGCCTGCACAGGCGAGTCCCCCGATGGGTTTTCCGCCACCAAAATACAAAGACAGCATCCCAACGGTCCAGACTTGGTGAGGGTGCACAGTCCAGTCTAATGGTCGTGTCCAGGTTTCCATAATTCATCCTGAGGTACATGCTGCGCTTGCAGCACTGAAGAACCGAAAGGCAGAAAACCATGAAATCCCGCAACCTGACACCTACTTCTGCCACTGCACCCATCACCACCGAATATCATCCAAGGCCACCAAGGGTCTCATCTTCTTCTGCCAGGCATTGTTGAGGTCCACAGCAAGTTTCTCCTTAGTCGCACACCCACAGCTGGTGTAGCAATCTGACATCGGAGACCAACGCGAAAGACCTGCACTGCTGCCTTTCCGATAATGCTTGGTTCTTTTCTTCTTCTTGACACCGACATCCCAGCGACTCCTTCCAGGGGGGGGCATCCTCAATGGGTTTTGTCGAGTAAAGCCAAGAAACTCCACCACTTTTCATGCCAAGGCACCAAAGGGACTGTGAAGAGGAAAAGCATCTTCCATCCCCGGAATTAATCAAGGGGTCCCAGATTTGTCTGGGATCCTTTTCTACTGTGGTTTCCCAGGTACCTTGGGGGTAGTAGGATCCGTAGAAAGAGAAGCAGACTATTAATGAACATATTTTAATTGGACTGTAATATACACCATAAAGTACACCTTAACATTTCCTTACAGGTTACCAAGGTGGGGGATCCTCACACAGTATTGCCTTTTTAACCAAAAGAAACACATCCTGCCTATGTTCTAATTATTACCTGCCTTTCTACAGTAATGTTTTATGAATTAACCCTTGTCTATGAATGTAAATGCTTTTTAATAGCTTAGATTGCTGTGTCTGCTGACCTGTGGGTGAACTGGATTGTTTGATGGGGATACTGAATCAAATGTGTCTCACCTCCTCTGTGCTGAAGAGCTTTGGCGTCTCCACTTCCCAGAAGGGCAGAGTATGCTTTGGCCACGACCCAGAGTGTCCTGGAACTACTGGAGAAGGGGGCAATCAAGGAGGTTCCCAGAAAGGAGAGGGCTATGGGGGTTGTACTTTGTTATATTTGTGATGCCCAAACCCAGTGGAAAGTTCTGTCTGATCATGGACCTCAAGAGGCTGAACAAATTTGTGCAGACTCTGCATTTCAAAATGAAGAGCCTGCAGAGGATCATCCTATTGATCGAAACATTGGATTTCTGGGGGTCCTTGGATCTCCAGGATGCATACTTTCACAAGCCCATTCAGAGGTTGCATTGGAAGTATCTGCAATTTCTCTTTCTGAGCAGGCATTTCCAGTTTCTGGTCCTTCACTTCAGCCTGAGGACAGCTCCCATGGTATTTACGAAGATGATGGGTCCAGAGGTGGCACTCCTTCATGCCAGGGGGATACAGGTGTTTCCACTCCTGGATGGCTGCTTGATCAAGGCTTCCTCCAGGGAGCTGTTGATGGAGCAGGTAACCATCATAGGATGAGCAAGGACTGGATTACAGCCAGGGAAGTTCTCTGGGTACAGGGTCACATGGCAGTGTGTCTCTTTGTGGTCCTGTGGGCACAACTGCACATGCGACCGCTGGTGTCTCACGCACACTGCTCTTGGAGGATGGATTCCCAGATGTACGAGTCACAGATTGCTGTTCTCTCGGACTTGAAGTTTCAGCTCCAGTGGTGGACAGATTTAGACAATCTGTTACAAGGTTTTCCATTGGATCACCCCTTATCAAACATTGTTATTACCGACGCCAGTGGCCCCGGGTGGGTGGCAGTGTTTGCAGCCCAGAGTCAGGGCACTGATGCAGGCTTCACAATCCTCCAATTAGAGGAAGCTGACCGCCATCTTCCTGGCTCTAAAAATGTTTCCTGTTCAATCCGTTGGTTGGCTGTTCTGGTCCGGACAGACAATACATAGGCATTGGCGTATGTCAATCGACAGGGTAGTTCGAAGCCACATCACCTGGAGCCTCTAACGTTCCGGTTGCGATGCTGGTCAGAAAGAAACCTGCTGTCTTTGTGTGCAGTTCATGTCAGATGGACAATGTGCAGGCCAATGGCCTGAGCTGGATTTTCCCATCATACGATTGGATCTTGCACACATCAGTGTTTTGCATGATCTGTTGTAGTTTTGGGTCTCCGGTGATGGATCTGTTTGCATCCCTGATGGATGCTCAACTGCCCTGGTTTTGTTCCAGGTTACCGTCTACAGGAGTTTTGGGTGTGGATGCCTTGACACTGGAATGGTTGCAGGGGCTTCTTATTGCATTTCCTCCAATCCCGCTGCTTCCCAAGGTGCTGCTGAAGATTGGGGACTTGGGGTCAGAGGTGCTTCTGGTGACACTGGTGTGGCCAATGTGCTCTTGGTATCCTATTCTTCTCGACCTGGCTGTGGCTCTACGGGTGGTTCCTGCCCTTGTTCCCATGCCCACTCTGGAAGGGGCAGGGTCCTCCTGCCTCTCAGGTTCCAAATTGGGGGGGTTTGGAAGTTGAGAGGCAGGGATTGCACAGACAGGGCTTAAAGGAATGGTTTGGTCAGAAATATTATTGTCCCCATGGTTCGGCCATGTGCTTTTAATCTTAATTCGATCGATCGTACAAACATTTCCTATGCACCTTACCCGAGTTTTTGTCTCATGAACACAAGCGAAATCAGGCAGCAGGACGCAGCCATCTTGTGATAATCGTATCACTTGCTGCATCGCCCTGGGTGACCTGCGTTTGTGGCACTAAATCATATCCCCCGCCCCTGAGCCTGACATCACCAAATCATTTATATTCTCTTCCTCTCTCCGTGACTTTGCTGAGCAGCGTGTCCAAACGCGCTCAGTCATCACCTACGCGACTAGACGCGGAACCCGGAAAACAACACACATCATCTGACAGCGTGGTGCATCACAATTAGGAATATGAAACTGTACTTTAAGAGGAAACAACACGACTGTACAATTGCGAAAGTACATTTATTTCACATTAAATGTTTCGATAACAATCGGCGTGTGACCGAATCAATTAAAATAGAACCTTTTTTCTTTGCTCTCGTTTAATAAATCCGCAAATGTTTATCGTGAGTCACGCGCTGTTCCTTTTGGGTACACAGGGTTTTTCGTTTTGGGTAATCGAAGCACTTCGGTCGCACTGTGAATTGCAAGGCTGTTGCTTCAACTTGGCATTAGACCACCGTAAAGGTTGTTATGTTGCTCCTAACCGCCGGTACCGCGTACAGACAGATTGGACCTTGTCTGTTGTCCCAAAATACGGTCAAGTAGATCCAGCGATTGACATGTAGCTGCAGCTGGCGGTTGAAGAAGCCATCACTCGGGGTCTGGAATAGATGACAATCGCAGAACGGCACAATGTACCTGTTTGCAAAAGATAAAAATCGAAATGTGTCTCAGTAGCCGATCTTTATTACAATTATTAATTTCCTTTATTAGCGCAGAGGTGACACAATGTGAACCGAGAGAATACAACATGGAATATCAAAGTACTCTGCTATTTGCTTCTGTGGATAGTGCGAATGAGAATGTTGAGCTCTAAACGTAATGCGTAAACTGGGGCAAGAATTTGAGCTGCAAAAACAATGTAATGATTTATTAGCCTTGAGCACGGGAGAAACTAGTGGTGGTCTACGTGCGTCTCGATGCTGGCCTGCCCCTGTTGCCCGGTAGATAGAAGTACTAGCACTTCATTGCAATATGCCAAACAGAACGAACAAGTACAATGTCACCCATCAGTAACGGTCAGCTATTCGTATTTCGAATAGTTCTGGTATGAAATCGTCTAAAGAGAAACTTACATTATATTCGCAATTTCCATTCTGTAGGCGTAATGCAGACCGTGATGCAGAATCCTCTGTTCGTGTCAATGTTTTCTCATAAACTGAACTTACATGTAACTAGGTGCAGTTTCAGAATGGGCAACCTTATCATATCATACGTTATTACACCCCCCTTCAATTTAATCCCTTTCAGAATGGTCCCTGCCTCTCAAGGTCAAAAAACAATAGAACCTTATACTGTGCAAGGAACACGTGGGGCCTCACAGCTCCCAAGCCAAAATTCAAACTGGTGACCTTCACTCAAAATGAATGTACATTCTTACTTTGCAACATCCAGTGTCAACGCATCCATGAGAAAATGAATTTTGACACACAGGCTCAGGAAATAGGAGGCCGCTCGTTGTTCGTGGCGCTGCTCAGCTGTAGGTGAAATTTGCCAATAGGGCCACCTCTGCTTATCTCGTGGCCTCCTTCTCCATGGCATGTTTTCACAGTATTACCCAAATTGTTTGTTTACAATTGTTCGAATGAACAATTGACCGAATTTAAAGGGTCACAATTGACCTTTTCACAATTGACCGCATAAATATATATATATATATATCGCTTTGGTTTTAGATTTATATATATATATATATAAAAGGGGTTTTGGGCGGATTTGGTTTGGGTGGGGGGTTGCGGGGGGTTTCCCCCCACATATATGTTACAATTGACCTTCACAATTCGGTCAATTGTGAAAAGGTCAATTGTCATTCGAACAGTTGTAATACGAACAATTCGTATACAACCGTTTTCACAGTCAGTACTTCTTGTGTGCCTAGAATGTTTTGTGGCCTAGGTCTAATCCCTTTTGTAGGTCCAGCAGTTATTCAGCTTTTTGCGGAACTTTATTGCAAGTCAACTTTCAAAACCCAAATATTCTTACACACTGTTACCCATTGTTCATTAACACGAAAAATGTAGGTCCCACAGTATCTCAACTAAACTGTGAAATGTGAAAGCAATCGTAATAATTGTAATATATTTTTAAGAAAAGGACTGAGAGGATAGATTTCAAAAGACAAAATGCATACTTTATTTATACAGATTATAGAAACATTTTTTGCAAAAATAAAAACAGACGTTCATCATTTCAACCGGGATTTGAACGATTTAACAAGCTCTGCTTTGGGTGGACATGGCACGCTGGCAATGTTTTGTGGAAATGTATATGTGCTCTGAACAGATTTGTGCGCGATTCCATGAGTATGCATCTCAACGACATTAACAATGAGATCTTTCACAAAATCGAATTCCATTTTATCATATACTGGCTTGGCCACCCATGTTTTGCTTCTTTTTGTAAAGGCCATATTGTAGCGAAGCATCCCTAAGTTTCCTGCAGTCCTAGATTGTTCCCTGCCCACATTCTCGTTATGTGCTAATACTGCTAGTAAAGTCCTACATTTCACCCCCTGGATGCCAAAATGCAATCTCTTTGGCCTGTACTTTAGGCACATATTGTGGAACACCTCCAAATCTCCTGTGTGACAGAATTCTGTGAGTCCCTTCAGATCTCTTGATAGAGTTTTATCAAACACAATCTGCTCAAGGGCTTTGTGTGGAGGTGAAGATGGTATCAACCACTTCTTCTTCCATGCCTGCTCTGGGGACAAAGGGCCATGTTCACATTGGTGGAAATGTTGGTTTTCTGTCTAGTGGTGAACGTTGGAACAGTGGTGCATCAATGAGCGCCATTTTTCCAGTAGAATTTCCACAGACCCATCACATGTTTTGGAGCTCCACCAAAGATGGCTGCTGAAAGAGTGGGACCATTGCGAGATACTTTCAAAACCTTTTTTTTTCCCTGCAGCCGAGGTTTTTTTATTAATTGATTTGGCAACATGCCATACATCAATTTGGTGTTTGGCTATGAGTTTGATTTGCATTCCCCTCGATTGTAGATCTTTCAGTGATTTTATAAACCCAAGTTTCTCCATGGCCACCGAGGATTTACATTGGGACACCTGCACAACCACTGAACTCACAATTTTCTTACTTTCCATGTCCTGAAGATGGTAGGTGTAGTACTTTGCAGGGGAATGTACTTTCAATAGCCAATTGTTCAATTTTCCAAGCATCACTGATGGCAGGGAGTAGATAATCACGTTGGTATTTGTAGTATTGCGTTTTGGAAATGAAATGGAGTCCCCCAAACTGAAAGAAACTGGATAACTTCGTGAAACTAGAGCCACTGAAAAGTAAAGCTGCTGCACACAGTAGATTGCCAGCTGGCAGTTTCCCCAGCATCGGATGAGTGAACCATGAAAATGCTTTATGTGACTTTTCACAGATGGCATGTATTTTCAGGTTACTGCCTTGTGTTAGACGAGTCACGCTCACCAATGGCTTTCCACATACTTCCCCTCCCACTGAATGCACACATTTCAGAATCTTTATAATCTCCATCAAGCTGCTGTCGAATACTATGTATTTGGCCTCTTTTATAATACTGTCATCAGGCAACATTGTTGTTTCGGACTGACCCGTGGTGGACATATCAATAAAACCGGACATACTGTAGTCGATATCTTTGTCTGTTTCGTCGGGCAATAGTGTTGAAGCTTCAGTTTCTGTCATTTCAACATCTGTTACTTGAGCATGGATAGGAGAAAACATCAATGTGGACTGTTTTTTGGGGGGCATTTTTTTGGCGGGTGTCGATTGTGTCAAGTGCTCATCGAGCAATGTAAAACTATATTCTATAAATTCAATTGCACCTTCCTCTGGCGGAGCGGGCGCATTGTAGCAATGGTCCAAGAACACTTTGTTGGAATCGCCAGTCTTATTAAATTAATTTTTTGGCCATTGGACATAGGCATCTCGAGTGTGAAGATGACGCGCCTCAATGAATAGTTCCTCCATGGTGAAAACAGTTTGGCAAGCAGCATCTGTCATTTGTATTTCTGTCTGTGTCTGCATAGTCCGTACTTGATTGGGCAACTACAGGACAGATAGGAAAAGGGATATTCAGTGTAAATCCAACATACAGTGTTGTACAATTGACATAAAAAAAGGCATATAATGAAGGCCTTAGCACAAAACTTTTGCCAACAATAGAAAGTGTTTATAACTAACCTTATTTTTATTTCCTTTCTTTGAAACCTTCTTTACTCTAACATCAGCAAACTGGCGGACCGACTCTGATACACGTTCCTCCGGTTCAATATACGGATCTTGTATGCATCCCTACAAAAAATACTATCCATTTAAAATAAGTCATTGGCATTACACATCTAATTAGACTGACTTTCTTTTATTCGATGGTACTGTCAGTGCGCATACCTCTGGCTCCGGAGCAACTGTATGGTCTGTTCCGGAACAACCACAATGGATAATGTAATTGTAGAGGACACTGGAGCATCTCCCTGAGACACAGTACTTGCATTAGAAAGGTCGGAAAGATTGGAAACGGGACAAAGATGACAAAGGTACATATCAACAGTAAAGTGGTAAAGAAACATTGTGCAATGCAATGATACGTTGCGAAAATATGATCAGATTATCTCGTCCTATTGAGCTATGATGACCCCTACCCCTGACACCGGATCTACTACGAGGGATGTTCGGATTGTAGTGGACGCTTTAGCATCTCCCTGAAACACAGTACTTTCATTAGTGAGGTCGAAAAGATTGGAAACGGGACACACAATTTGGAAAGACGACAAAGGTACTTATCAACAGTAAAGTGGTAAAGAAACATTGTGAAATGCAATGATATGTTGCGAAAATATGATCAGATTATCTCGTCCTATTGAGCTATGACGACCCATACCTCTGACACCGGATCTACTACGAGGAGTGTTTGGATTGTATTGGAGGCTTCAGCATCTCCCTGAAACACAGTACTTTCATTAGTGAGGTCGAAAAGATTGGAAACGGGACACACAATTTGGAAAGACGACAAAGGTACTTATCAACAGTAAAGTGGTAAAGAAACATTGTGCAATGCAATGATACGTTGCAAAAATATGATCAGATTATCTCGTCCTATTGAGCTATGAAGACCCATACCTCTGACACCTGATCTACTACGAGGAGTGTTCGGATTGTAGTGGACTCTTCAGCATCTCCCTGAAACACAATACTTTCATTAGTGAGGTCGAAAAGATTGGAAACGGGACACACAATTTGGAAAGACGACAAAGGTACTTATCAACAGTAAAGTGGTAAAGAAACATTGTGCAATGCAATGATACGTTGCAAAAATATGATCACATTATCAAGAATTCCGTACATAAAACCAGTCTAGAACAGAATAGCTGGGTAAGATTACCTGATACGCGCTCGAAGTGGTTGATGACTCCAGGCAAGACATGGATGTTGAATCTTGTTCCTTCATATTCGGGGGATAGTCTTGGAGTGGTAAAGGGAAAGTATTATTCGATTTAGAAATTCAAACATTACAAAATGGCATTTAAGGAGACTGAATACGAGAAAATTACACTTATTGAAACGCATAATATGCATAGTTATCCGTCCCCATAAATCATTTTTCTATGTGGGTTCTACAAAACAAGGACTGATGTTTAGCAAAAAAGTCATTATTTCAGCAGCTATTCAATCACATAAATATGGAAAGTACTACAAGTGGCATTTACACCGAAAACACAGGCGTAAAGCCAAATCCGGAATCGTGACTCACCTGTTGCAGCATTTTCACGGGTAAAGTCGAATAGCGTTTGGGAGCAATTTCCGAGTTGCTCTCGGGTGATTCCTCTTTGTGTACAAGGATGTGTCGTACATATCCGGTGAGAAGCGCAGGCTGCAGATGCGGTATCGATGACCCCTCTTGTCCTCCAAGACTTGGTTGACTCTACTTTCAAGGTCTTCCAGTGGATATCTGTCATGATGCCTACCCCCGGGGACCCAGACCAAGTCCAGCAACCCTGGAAGCAGGCATCAAGTTATCCTAAGCAAGCCCAACAACCCCTGCTAGGGGCTATTTGAGTCCAGTCCTGGCGCCAATGGCGCCAGGCTCATATGGAGAGTCAGTCCTGGCGCCATAGGCGCCAGGCTCATAGATTAAAACTTACCTGATGCAGACCATGCTGTAAACTTACCTGATGCAGACCATGCTGCAAGAGCTCCAAGCCAAAGGAGGCTTGGAAGGGACTACTTTACTTAGGGACTATTTTTTTACTCGGGCGGGGCTGGGGAGGAATACTTACCTGGGACTACTTTGGAGGCTATTTAAACCACGCCCGAAGAGCAGCACACGCTTCGCGTTATTCTGCATCCAGCAGCGTAACGCTCACCGTGCCTGCAAGTCTGCATCCAGCCTTCTGCCACGCCCGCCTCGTGTTTGGAGCTCCTAGAAAAAGGGAGAAAGAAGGAGAAAAGGTTAGAACAAGAGCAATACCTTTGATCCTTACCTGAATTCCCGATCCATCGCGCCTTCGAGCTTGAAGAAAGAAGTTATTTTATGCGCGTCGCCTCGCCTGCTGCAGCGCCACGCTGAACTCACCGGCCTTCGCCGCATCTTCACATTCCACCGCATCCTCCTGCATGTTCCCGCCGCACTCCGGCACCTAAGGAGAAGACAAGAACAGCAAGGTGAGCCAAGGGAAGACACAGAGGAATATTAGTTACCCCCTCATAGACTTACCTGATTTTACCACCGGGGGTACTATTCCTCTTCACGGGTCGGCGCAGCTTCCACTGCATCTTCGCCGAACCCCGGCCCCTAAGTGGAAACAAAAGGACAGCAAGGTGAAACAAAGGGACTAACAAGGGGAACCCTCCTCACCACAATAGACTTTTTTTTTTTTTAAATATTTTTATTCAAAGTTTTTTTTTTTAAAACCAAGCATACATTTCAACTGTTGCAATATACAAAAAGCATCATGTGTCATTTCGTGTCCATTAGAACTCCCCAACGCACCCCCCCCCTTCAACTAGAGCCAAATCTTCCATGTCAATTGCTGGAGCATTATCGGGCAGAGCAGTGTCTAAAGGGACATTGCCCAAATCTTCTGTTTCGTCGTTACTCCGGCAGGAATTAGCTATGGAGGAAACCAATTGCCGCCAGGCCAGCAGGGGCCCCACTTCCTCTTCGCCCCCCCTGGTGACCGCCTCAAACCAGACAACAGATTCGGCTTCCGCCCATTTTAAGAGGTCTGCCCACCACAGTTCCACCCTGGGTCGATGGGCCGCCTTCCAGCCCATTGCGATCCTGCGCTTGGCCAAAACATAGGCCAAGTCCTTCATTTTACTTATGTGTTTGGAGTGCCTGGGTCTGGGAAAGAGCCCTAGCATGCATGACCAAGCCGATTCTACATCCAGCGCCACTCCCCCGCCAGCCAGCCTCGTTTTGACCTCGTTCCAGAACTTGAGCACTTCCGGGCAGGCCCAGAACATATGCAGCAACCCCGCGTCCACCTCCCCACACCTAGGGCATTGCTGCGTGGCTGGGCCCCCGAACCTTGCAATCTTCCCCGGGGTCAGGTAGGCCCTGTGGGTAACATACAGCTGAAGCTGTTGAAATCTAGCATTGCGTGACACCTTTTTATGGTATCTCTGTGCCCATTCCCATTGCCCATCCAGCATAGGTCCTCCCACCTCCTCCTCCCATTCCTGTCTTAGTCGGGGCAACTCCTTCCCCGCCCTCTCTCTTAAGAGTTCATATATTCTCGAGATTTCGTGCCCGCCCTCTGACACATCATACATGGTTTCTAGGGAGGTCTCAGGGTCCTTCGCAAGCTCTGTCTCGGGCCATCTTTCTCTAGTCTTATTAATAAGCCTGGCATAAGTAATATATTGGCCTTCATGCACCCCCGCCTCCTCCTGCAATCTCTGGAAGCCCAGCGCCTCATCACCCTGCCATATATCCCCGAGGGTGACCAGGCCTACCTGCTCCCAGTATCTTCGGATTGATTCGAATAGCTGAGGGTCGTCCCCGCACAGGGCCACCAGCGGGGCCTGCCGGGAGTATGGCTCTCGATCACCCATCGTCTTCCAAGTCCTTTGCCAGATCTCCCAGCCCAGTCTCAACAGCCGTCCCCTGCCCACCATTTGATCCCTGCGCAACCACACCACCTCCTGCAGGAAGTACGGGGCCGAATCTCCATGCAGAAGTCGCACCTCTGCCGAGTCTTCCACTGAAAGCCACCTAGCCACATACAACAGCTGCCCCGCAAGGTAGTAGAGCTCAAAATTTGGCAGGCCTATGCCACCTTTGTCGTACGGGTTCTGGAGCTTCCACAGGGCCACCCTATTCCTGGAGCTTCCCCATAGAAAACCCCTGCACATGCTATGTAGTTTAACAAATAGGCTTCTTGGTATCAGAAACGGGATGTTCACAAAAAAGTGCAAAAGTCTAGGCAGGACCACCATCTTGAGCAAGGCCGCTCTCCCCATCATGGTCAGGGGCAATTTGGCCCAAAAAACCATGCTGTTTTTAATCCCTTCCAGCGCTCTTTCCGTATTGTGTTTGTGTTCTGCCTCTATTTTATGGTAGATGTTTAATCCCAGGTACCTGAACGTTTCTGTCTGCCATGGAATTGGTAGGACTGGCAACCTCTGCGGCGGGACGTTCCTGTATCTGCCCAGAGGAAAGAGGCTGGACTTTCCGAGATTCACTGATATGCCAGAGAGGGTGGCATATCGCTCCATTACCTCTAACACATACTGCAGGTTTTCCTCTGGATAACGCAGGTAGAGCAACATGTCATCCACATATAGTGATATCAGGTGCGTGCCGCTATTCGTACCTATGCCCACCTCCCCGTATTGGTGACGCAGACACACCGCCAACGGTTCTAATGCTCGTATGTATAACATAGGCGACCAAGGGCACCCCTGTCTGGTCCCTCTACTAAGTTGCCAGGCGTCAGAGATTATGGCCCCAGTTCTAACTCTCGCCAGCGGGGCGCTATAGAGCAGCTGAACCCACCTGAGGTATCCCGATCCCATTCCGAATCCCTTCAAGACCGCTTTCAGCCAGGGCCATCTCACCGAGTCAAAGGCCTTGACTGCGTCTAGTGACACTATGGTTAGCTCACCCGATTCCCTTTCAGTCTGATCAATAACATGGTGTAGCCTTCTGTGGTTATCTGTAATGTTTCTACCCGGGACGTAACCTGTCTGGTCTGGGTGTATCAGCTTCCCAATCACCCTCTTCAACCTGTTGGCCAGCACCGCCGTGAGTATTTTGCTGTCCTGGTTGAGCATGCACAGTGGTCTATAAGACCCGCACTCGTCGGCTGGCTTCCCTGGTTTCAGGAATGGGATGATCACGGCCTCGCGGAGGGACGACGGGAGTTCGCCCTGCTCGTAGGCCTCATTAAAAGTAGCTAGCAGTGGTTGGATTAGCTCCTGCTTATATGTTTTGTAGAACTCGCCAGGCAATCCGTCTGTGCCAGGCGCCTTACATGTGGGCAGATTCTGGATCACTACCTCCAGCTCATCAGAGGTGATAGGTGCGTCTAACTCTGCAGACTCTAGGTCATCCAGGGTGGGCAACTCTATGTCCTCCAATGTATCCCGTATAACTTGTCCCATGTCCTCCCCAGTGTCCTCGTACAGGTGCCTATAGAACTTATGGAACCGCCTGTTTACCTCCACTTGGGTGTTACACATACAATCTCCATCGCCCTTGACCTCACTGATCACCGAGCGGGGAGTCTCACACTTATATAGCCAGGCCAGCAGTCTGCCTGGCTTGTCGCCACCTGCATGTATCCTCTCTGTGTATCTCCTGTGATTAAGTCTGCACAGCCTGTCCCAGAGTTCACTGCAGGTAGTCTGCAAGTCTTTTATCCTAGTTCTGTTGCCCTGAGCGGTGTTTTCACACCGCGTAAGGTCTTCTAGCTCCCTTTCCGCTGCTTGGAGTTCCTTTTCTACACCCCCCTGGAGCCCTTTAGTCTTAGAAATGGCCACCCCGCGCACCACCACCTTAAACGCTTCCCACAGAGTGCCCATTGAGCGTACACTGCCCGTATTTATATCAAAGTATTCCTCAATGGAATCCCGTAGGCCTTCCCGGAACCCCTCATCCTGTAGCGCCTCGGTCCTAAGCCTCCATGTCGGAATCTGCGGTCTTGGGGACTGGTGTTTCCATTCCACTATCAAGGGCGAGTGATCAGATAATACTCGAGCCCTATATTCCGCCCCCACTATGTCCCCCAATATCTCAGCCGTCGCAAATATGTAGTCAAGCCTGGTATGCAAGTTATGTGGTGCTGCGTAGTGTGAGTATTGCCTATCCCCCGGGTGCATTCTCCTCCATACATCCACTAGGTTTAGGTCCCTCAATAATGTTCCTAGCGCTCTGGCCGCCGGCGACATTTTTCCCGCCCTGTCCATTGATCTGTCCATCCTAGGATTCAGGGTGCAATTGAAGTCCCCCCCCCACACTACCGTACTCCCTGCCAGGGACCCCAGTGTACCATAAAGAGTCCTAAAGTAAGCTGCCGTATCGTTGTTGGGGGCATACACGTTTACAATGTGCACTTCCCTGTTCTCCAAGAGGCCCGTCACCACCACCATCCTGCCCTCAGAGTCTGCCGTGTGGCTAAGCACTCGGAACGGCACGTGCGGCGCCACCCACGTGATGACCCCTCTAGCATATGCAGAGTACGCAGCCCCCACCACCGTGCCCCTCCATTTCTTCTTAACCATCTCCTGCTTCTCGCTAGTGAGGTGTGTCTCCTGCAGCAGGGCTATATCTATGCGCATTCTCTTTAAATACAGCATTACTTTATTCCATTTCAGGTAGCTGTTGAGGCCCCATACGTTCCAGGTCACAACTTTGAGATTACCCGACGCCATCCGTTCTGGCCGTTCCCATCCCAACCCTACTCCCGATGCTCCCGTTACTGATTAGTTTTCTGGCTCTTTCCCAATAAGTTACAAACAGAATCCCCTTATCCCATCCTCCCCATCCACCCCACAGCACACAACTCCCACCCTCCCCCCTTCCTACCAACCCCCAACAGTTGCCCAGCTCCATCCCTGGATCTCAGGCCTACCCACTTCTGGACCTGTCCCGTATCTGAGGACCCGGACCCTGTAGGGCGTCACCGATCTAACGGTGACCTAACTAAACAAACTACTATTGGGGTCAGAGAGCGCTCCACAGGAGCTCTACCATCTGTGTCAGGAGAGGCGCGCCCGACGGGACCCGCCGGCAAATACCTTGGCTTCCGTCCCACCAGCTCAACAACATCCTATATTCCAGTCCCAATGTCATAACTATGGCACTTAGGGTGCTCTCGTCACGTATTACTTATCCTCAGCCTCTTCCGTCTGGGCCTCCGGTTCTTGAGGTTGGCCCTGCAAGTCCAGCCAGTCCATCGCCTCAGTAGGAGTCTCGAAGAACAAGGATTTGTTCTCGTAAAATACCTTCAGCTTGGCGGGGTAAAGCAGCATGTAGCGGAGGCCTGCTTCCCTGAGCCTCCTCTTTACCGCTCCGAAGTTCATTCGATTCCGCTGCACCAGGAGCGTATAATCCGGGTACGCCGTTATATTCGCCGACCCCCTTTCAATCGTACCTCCTTTCCGAAAAAATTCAAGAATCCTTTTGCGGTCACGATAATTCAAGATCTTCGCGATCAGCGGCCGTGGGGGGGCCCCCGGGGCCGGCCTACTGGTCAGGGCCCTATGCGCCCTTTCTACCGCAAACCCCTGGGTCAGCACCCCGCCAGTTATCTCCTGCAAGAGCATTGTTTCGACGTATTCCGTGGGATTCGGGCCCTCAATTCCTTCTGGGACACCCACTATACGGATGTTGCTGCGTCTGGCACGCCCTTCTGCCTGCTCTGCTCTATCCTCCAACTCGCTGAACCAGGGCATGCAGCTCCTTAGCATGTGAAGCGCACGCCTCCACATTCGGGATCAACTCCTTTTCCAGTGCCCCCGTGCGCTCTGCGATCGTACGCACATCTTGTCGCAGCAGGTTCACCTCTTCCTGGACCGCTCCGATCTTGAGGTCCAGGCCCACCTGCAGCTCCTTCATGGCCAGGCCCAGCTTCGTTTCCCAGGCCACCTTCAAATCAGCAATTGCTGCCAGCACCTCCTGGATTGTGCCCGGTGGGCCCCCCGCGACCGCTGGGGCACTCGGGGGAGACTTGGTGTAGGCTTCCATCGTGGGCTGCTTGGCCCGGGGTCTCACCGCCTTGGCAGACATCTTGTCGCGACACCGTGCTGTCCCTCACTGGAGTCTGTCTTGTCCACAGCCCCCACAGTGTTCGCTCCCGCTCCGCTCTTCGAACACGCTTCAGGCGACAAGCGAAAAGTTTGTTATTGGGATCTCAATAGTTTCAGGCCCAAGACCACCGCTCGCGTCGTCTTCTTTGTGCTGGCCGCCATTTTGTCAACGTCTTCGGTCCTGGACCCGCTGCACTGCGGCGAGGATAACTCGAGCCCGGAGCACTCCCCACGCACCAAACTTTCAGCGAATGTCGCCACAACATTCATACACGGATGTGTGAGTTTGCAGCGCCGGCTGGTCACCGCGTGCGCCCCTTCTTCCCAGGATCGATGCAGGATCTGCGGAGCTCCGTGAAGACACGACCTCCTACGTGGCCATCCAAGCCACGCCCCCCACCACAATAGACTTATCTGATTTTACGGCCGGAGGTATTATTCCCCGAGACTTCATACTTTCTCTCAGTGCCTGAATAAGGGAGAAAGCAACAGGTTACATATTGACATTATTTTATCGAACTGTGTTGGAAAATACAAATCCTTACCACAATACTACCGGTTGCCACGAGGAACTCTTCATTAGGGTCAAGCTGCAACCTGCAAGGAATCGGACAAGAGTGAAAGTCAGGCATTTGAACTCTTACGAACTTTATACTTACGGCGTCTTGCCGGGAATCTCAGAGTCAATATTGTTCTGGAACTCACCAATTCCTTCGAGCCAGTGAAGCAACTGGTTATCAACGCGTCCCTGCGCTCAAAGCAGGATGGAGAGCTCATCTTTTCAAACCATCAGAAGAATATTCCTACGGGCCAAGCAAACGAAGCTAGGTGGGCCAGTCCAGTCCGTCATCTCGGCCCTACGTGTCACAATGGTGGAGACCGCAGCTGTCCAGTTCCGATCGACGCCTCTGTGGGAGCCAGGTGAGCGTAACAGAATCCGCAACGTCTGACCGATTCTCTTATTCGATCAACAGTCTTAGGGAATACATGCATTGTAATGCCTTCGGATTTGTCTTGGGTCTTCGAAGGGCAACCGAAAATAGAACATGCAGGCATTGTTGTAAATTCTGCAAAATAAAGGTCAACATTATTAGAAAATTATTTTGCATAAGCATGTGAGAAAAAATGAATTGGACCATACATTGTTCGATGCACGCTTTCTTTTGGGCACCACAGCAAAACCAGTGCAGTGTGTGCGGCAGTATTATAGGATAAATTTCACAAACGATTCATTGATGTGTTGAAAATCAGAACATGTTACTCGTCCCTTGAATGTTCTATCATGCACGAAAATGAAACATGCTTATACTATAAGCACGGTCTGCGAAGGATGCAATGCGATGCCAATTGACAATGATAAAAATTGATATACCGATAACATAACAAAAGAAACTCAAGTCAATAGCAATGATACAAATTAACATAGCACTACGGAGTTAGATACTTCGGAATAGATATACATTTACAAATAAAGGAGATATGATTAGGATACATGTCCTTACCTTGACCAACAAACAGTTGGATTCAGCAAGCAGAGTAATTAGTGGCAGGAGAACAGGGAGTTGTTCACCGGTAACATACTGACGAGTTCACTCGAAGCGGTCACAGAGTAGCACGTTCACGAGTTGACTTGCAGTACTCAAGGATGTTCTCATGGTAAATATCCAGTGGTTTATAAAGTATAACAAAAAGGCGTGTGTTTGTGAATGAATGACATGTATATGTCGTGGCATTATGTACATTGCAGGGGCACGGTCTGCTTCGAAGGCTGGTGCGAACTGCCTTTGATAGTGGGCAGTGGGATGGATGGGCCAGGAGGCGTGCAGACAAGGCACCGGAACACTGCTGAATGGAGACACACTTATGTGGATTGCAGGAGCGCGATCTGCTTCAGGGGAGGCCTGCATGGAGACACGGGGTCTGAGGAGGCCATGTGAGCGATGGCCCCTGGGCGTGGGATACCTTTTGAAGCGTACATGTTGTTTGGCACCTTGGCCGTTCGCGCCCCTGACAGCACCCTGTTGCAGCGCACATCCACTGGTGCGAACTGCCTTTGATAGTGGGGGGTGGGATGGATGGGCTGGGAGGCGTGCAGACAAGGCACCGGAACACTGCTGAATGGAGACACACTCATGTGGGTTGCAGGGGCACGGTCTGCTTCAGGGTAGGCCAGCCTGGAGACACGGGGTCTGGGGAGGCCATGTGAACAATGGCCCCTGGGCGTAGGATACCTTTTGAAGTGTACATGTTTTTTGGAACCTTGGCCATTCGCGCCCCTGACATCACCCCATGGCAGCGCACATCCACTGGTGCGAACTGCCTTTGATAGTGGGGGGTGGGATGGATGGGCCCGGAGGCGTGCAGACAAGGCACCGGAACACTGCTGAATGGAGACACACTTGATTCACTTAAAAACTGAAACAACCATTGATAAAAAATATGTTGTGTTTTATTTGGTTTCTTATTTTGATGGCACAAAAATACTAGACATTGTAAAGGTCTGGTTGCAGCTCAGCGAGGGAAAATCCCCTGTACTGACCACTGTCACTGGGGAAAGTTTGTCTAATGGCGCCAAAGACACAGGCGGGAATTACTCGTCGAACGCGGTGTCCAAACCTCCCATGAAGCCACCATGTGTACGAACGATAGGCCACCAGCCAGTACCACCTATGAAAAAGAAAGATACAATCTGTTTTTAAATGACCAAGATAAGTGTATTAAACCTTAGTTGTCAATGACAATTCTTGTATGGAATGGCATTTTTGCCAGGACAAATGCTAACTAGACACTGCACAATATTGAACGACTTTTATGCGACTATTACTAGAGAATTGCAAGACTAAACAGATATGACAATGATATCTTGAAGTTACGAGAATATAGGGGACAACCGTGAAATAGTAGTGGCCTAACTGACATCACAACCAGTCTATACTTACTCGTTACTTGGATTACGAGGGCAAACTGTTGCGCTAAATTCGTGCATAAGCACCATCAAAATCCTCAACACAGACCGTGTGAGACAGACTGCCGTGAAGTCTGGCAGTTCGGTAAAGCATTGCGGCTGTGGATCGCCTTGCGATATGTAGGACAAGCATCCAGAGTTTTCTCGGCAGCAGCAGTTCTCCACCTCGGTTGGCATTAGCGCGCACCGATTGCAGGTAAACCAGGTGGAAACACCGTCCATGCGACTAGGCCCAGGCTCTTCATCTGTTGAAACGTCTGCCCAACTGTTGTCCACACCTCCATCGTCTACAGAGCTTGCTCTTTCCAGTAATTCCTCCTCGGAATACTCAGGCTCGTACAGGTAGGGCATTCCTGCCGTTTCCATGGCGACACGTCATTAGCTGAGGCGCAGAGAATGTTGACACGAGACGTGCTTTGGCGTTGTGAAATGGGTGGTATGCTTCTAGTGATATCAGGGGCGGGGGATATGATTTAGTGCCGCGAACGCAGGTCACCCAGGGCGATGCGGAAAGTGATAAAATTATCACAAGATGGCCGCGCCCTGCTGCCTGATTTTGCTTGTGTTCAAGAGACGAAAACACAGGCAAGGTGCATAGGAAATGTTTGTACGATCGATCGAATTAAGATTAAAAGCACCTGGCCGAACCATAGGGACAATAATATTTTCTGCCCAAACCATTCCTTTAACTCCACAATTGGCGATAGGGATTCAGAAGCTCAGGCGTCCCACTATGCTCAAGGTGTATGAGGCTCATTGGAAGAACTTTGCACTGTGGCGCGCTAGAAAAGGGGGTGAGAGCCCTGGACTGTTCTAAACTTTTGATTTTGCAGTTTCTGCAGGATGGTTTTGACTTGGGTCTGGTTGTGTCCTGTCTTGGGCACAGTAGGTGGCGATCCAGGCTATCAGGGAGCCCTGGGTTTTCAGTTCCGGGTGAGAGCCATTGGTTTCCCGGCTGTTAAAAAGTTTCCTCTTGTCTAAACCCATGGTGTGTGCTCGTGTTCCTCATTGGGACTGTCCCTTGGTTTTGCTAGCTTTGCAGGACTCACCCTTTGAACCAGTAGAGGCCATAGATATCAAGTTTCTCACATGGAAAACAGTGTTCTTGATAGCCAGTACGTCGGCAAGGAGGTTGTGTGAAATGGGAGCGTTGTTGTGGTCTCCCGGATTCTCTAGTTCTTAGATGTGACCCGAGTTTCCTTCCTAAAATCCTTTCGAAGTTTCATCAGACACAGGATATTATGCTGCCGTCCTTCTTTCCCAGTCCCACCTCTCCTGAAAAGGAGTGGTGGCATACATTGGACATGAAAAGGTCTGCCGTAGCCTACTTAGACAGAACAGTGTCTTTCTGACCGTCTAAGAGTCTGTTTGGGACATTTGGGGGCTCAAAACCTGGCCTGAAGGCATTGGTACCTACAATTAGCCGGTCGATTAGGCAGTGTAATGAATCCTGCTGAGTCATCACTGATTCCCTGGTGTTGGTCTCCTCCTGCATGGCCAGAGAAACACAGCTGCTACCTGATCCTAAAACTTGGGGTGGTGTCAGAAGGGAGGATCATGGGGAGGAGATGAAGACCGGGGGAAGCGCTGGATCGGATGGGAGAGACGCAGTATTCTCCCCTTTCTGTGAGGAGGAAATCCTAATACTAGATTTTTGGATGGCATATTGTTATAAAACATCTGATGTTTTTAATGATTGTATTTCAAACACAACTGTTCAACAACGTGATCCAAAATCATTTGAAACATATTGGAACTCCAAGTCCCAGAAAGCTCTAGGTAATGTGACGAGGGGGAGGCACAAGGAGTTAATGTGGAGGAAATGTGACTTTGAAAACACTGTGCAGTCTAGTTGTTGTCAACCCAGTCAATTACGCCAGACATTTAAATCCTCTGATCAGCTGTGGCAAAGGGGACGACAAGGAGAACGTCAGGAACGAGGAGGGGGAAGAAAGAGAGAGAAGGAAGGCTGCAGAGTGCGTGGAGCGGAAAGCTTAACCGATGGTAGAGGAAGACCTACGGAAGGGCCTGGGGAGAACTAGAGATGCCTGCAGAAGCAGGTTGGCGTTGCTCAGAACCGGAGGAGAACTCCAGGAGAGAGAGAGAGCAGATGGCGCGCAGCGGGCTGGAAGTGGAGACGGGGTCCTGCAGCGCTGCCCGGGTCTTGGCAGCGAAGGCCAGGAGAGCCGATGCAGAGATGAAGAGAGACTCTGTCCAGAAGAGCTGCCAACTTGTTAGCATAGTGAACTGGTGAGTCATCCTAACATCAAATGGGGCCCCGGGATGTGTGAACATGCTAAACAGCATTGTGAAAGTACTTTTGAATAACAACCAAACATAATTGAACAAAAAAGACCAAATATGGTGCAATTCTCCTGACATGAGATGTCAGTTGGGGGAAACCTGTAACCAGCATTGTCTTAGCCAAAAGACATTGCCTAAAGAACAACTGGGGCAAATATGGTGCAATTCTCCTGACATAAGAGGTCAGTTAGGAGAAACCTGGAACCAACATTGCCAAGAGCCAAAACATTCTAAGAGTAATAAAGAGGCAACATTTTTACAATTCTTCTGACATGAGATGTCAGTTGAGGTAAACCTGGAACACGCATTGCCAACAGCAAAGAGACATTATAAGAGAGGTTGACAGAAGGAACTTGAGCAAACTCTCATATAACGGATGCCAGTCTGAGCTGAGGGAGATTGATGCAAGTGCTAACTGTAGTCAATAAAAGTTATGCCACTGGAGAGGTGCAACTGTCAGAATATTTAAGAAAAGAGTGAATGTTGCAGAGAAGCCTGATAAGGGTATCAGGTAGTGAAACCTTTTTGGAAATAGATACCTGGCAGGGGAGTATACCAGAGGATCTAAGTGAACCAAGATGGGATATTCCTGGCAGGAGAGTAAACTGGGATATCAAGAGTTCTTTTCAGTTGAATTTGAGAGGTTTCCTGACAGGAGACTTACTTTGAACTGGTGTTTTAAAAACAGACTTGGTCATATTAAGTTCTTGTTTCAATTGAACATTTTGTCAACCAAGAGTTTTAAAAGGACATGTCTTTTGCCATACTTGAATCACTGTTATGAAAAAGATATTTGTTTTGCCATCCTGAAAAGTAGTAAAGACTTTTCCTTGGCTTATCCGAACCAGCGTTATGAAAGGAACCTTTGTTTTGTCATCCCGAGGAAAGTATTAGGTGAAATAGACATTTGTGATGACTTTAAGAAGCTGGTCTTGCTACAAGAACATTGTGAATAGCTTACCTGGTGCAATCCAGGGGAAGGGAGCCAACCCTGAATACAAGAAGTGTTTTTGTTGAGGTTATATGTTTGAGTTGTTGCACTTTGAAACCTTTACCTTGTACTGTTTGTGTGTATATGTTAGTATGAGGGTCAGGCTAAGTTTGGACACAAGGTCATCCTGCTTTAGTTTTCATTTCATGGGAAGGGACATTCACTTTAGGATAGGCAATGTTGGGCCTTCATACCGCTTTTTCTGTTAATAAAATGACTAATGTTGAGAAAAGTATCTCTTTGTGTCTGCATCTCATTGATGACCCTCATAGCAGGCTATTGTCTTAGCCTATTCTGGGGCACAGGTCTATTTGCCGACTTCTGTTCTTGGTCACTCTACAAGAGACATGGCGGCATGTTGTGCGGAGGCGAGGGGAGTGCCGATTCAGGAGATCTGCAGAGCGGCTACCTGGTCCGACCCAAATACGTTTACCAGACACTGTCACCTCAATTTGCACATACAAGGGTCATCCTCCTTTGGGGAGTGAGTGTTGAGTGCTGGGACTGTGATTCAGGTGATTTGTTGTGGTGTTCTGAAATAAGGTTGGTGATGGGGTGTTGCAACAGTACACTAGTTGGTCTATGTTTTTGTGTTCATGGATCAATTTTTCACTGCTGTCTTTGGTATGTCTCACAAGAAATTGCTAAGAAGAGGTAATCTGTATCACTCCTCATTTTACTCTTCCTCGTCACAGTACTTACGTGGTGCAGCGTGAAAAACGTTCATGATGTGCTAGAGGGTATTGAAACTAACATGTTGTGAGGGAGTTAGGGAGTATTGTACTCTCTGCAAGGGTGGGCACCTATGGTTTGTTGTGGTTGGTGGCTGGACAATGAAGTGTGGGGATGGGCAGAGCAGCACTCTGCAAACCGCGTGGGTTGAAAACCCAACTACGAAGACAGAGCCATATGATGGTACAACCTTCTTTATTATTCCTCTACAGGCTTTTGATCCCGGGCTATAGTAGCCCCTCCTCTTCCTCCTCTGTTCCCTATGTTGCCTCCTGCCTCCATCCTCCTCGCTCGTAAGGTCGTTCCTCATTTAAGGTGGACTAAGCCTTTCCACTCTATGGGCCTCATTACACGGATGGCGGTAGGGATTTAACGTTACCGGTAATGTATTACCGGTAACGTTAAATCCCCATGTGGATCACGACCCGGCACACCGCTATTAGCGGCACCGCTAATTACGGTGCCACTAATAGCGGGCAGGCCGCGTGCGCGCGACCCTCCATCCCGTTAATTACGCTATGCCGCTATTAGCACAGCATCACAAGGCCAGTGCACATGCTAATAGCGGCATGGTAAATCCCCCCAAACCCCTTACCGCCATGGTGCTAATACCGGCATCGCGGACCAACCGTTAAGGGAAATGAGCAGTGTTCCCACCTGCCACAGGTGGACCAAATCAGCACAGGTGGAGGCAATGGAGACTGTGGCAGCTCAAAAGGAGCACACCACACCCCTCCCACACCCCTTCCCACACCAAGATGGTTCCAGTACTGGCAGCATTACATGGCCTGGAGGACCTCATTGCAGCGCAGCTGCTACAACAACAGGCAGCACAAAGGAGACGCAGGAGGAGGAGGAGGAGGAGGGCAAGACAGGCACAGCAAGCACCACAACAGCACCTAATCATACCACAGAGGCACCCACCAATGCCCAGGATCAGAGCCAGTCCATTCAACCTGACCCCTGAGCAGATACACACCCTGTACCGTCTGGACAGGGTTACCATCACCATCATCGTGGACATGATCCACGACGACATTGTGAGCCTCATAGACATCAGAACTGCCATCCCCCCGCGACTGAAGGTGGTGAGTGTGCTCCACTTCCTGGCCACAGGCACCTATCAGCATACAGTGGGACAGATGCATGGCATCTCACAACCAGTATTCTCACGCACGCTGAACCAGGTACTCGATGCTCTCCTGAAGCATGCACCTGAACACATATCCATGCCACAGACTGCCCAGGAGATTGCAAACACAAAAGTTGGCTTCTATTCACTGGCAGGCATTCCAAGTTGCATCGGGGCCATCGACTGTACCCATGTGGAATTGGTGGTCCCACATCACAATGAAGTAGTGTACCGAAACAGGAAGCAATTCCACTCTATCAATGTCCAAATGGTATGTGACGCCAACAAGATAATCACACATTGCTGTGCCAGATTCCCAGATTCCCAGGATCAACACATGATTCCATGGTTCTGCGGAACTCAACTATCCCACGCTACATGGAGCGACACACCGGACAACGTTCGTGGCTACTTGGTGAGTAGCAGGGCAAGCACATGGCCGCGTGATTTTGGGGGGGGAGAGATCCATACTCCAACTGGGTGTGAATGGGGGGGGAGAGATACATACTCCAACTGGGTGTGAATTGGGGGGGGGGAGAGATCCATACTCCAACTGGGTGTGAAAGGGGGGGGGATCCATACTCCAACTGGGTGTTGACTGGCATCCATAGGGAAAATGGACATACAGATGTACGCCAATGTCCTTCAGGGAAGGCCACGATGTACTTGAGAAGAACCCACATGCAAATCGAAGGTGCACAACATTGAGAACAATGCAGGTCGCAAAATATTACACATCCATCCACATTGCACATCATGCCACGCCACATATTACACAAATCAGCAACATGTCGTCAAGACAGTAATACAGAATCAGTGCAGCACAACATCAATCCAGCAACGCGCCCTTGAATGTATGCAAAGGGATCACCCCTAGACATAGCACTGAATCACACACCTATGGCACCACTGAAGTGATGCTTCACAGCATGGCGACATCGGTGTCAGGATGTCAGTACACTAGCAGTGTGGTACCAAATTTGGATGGGCCAGGGACACCTAAGACCTGGCCTCACCCAGGACATGTCAATTACTGTTGGAGGCATTAATGTGGCATTTCTACTTGCAGGGTCGACCTCCCCCTTGCACGTTGCTGTCACACAGACCATCTGCATGTATGCTGTCAATTCAGTACTTGAATCACAATGCAATGTCAATTTGTGTGATGTGAACAGGCCAATCTTGAGGTGAACAGTAACAGGACCCCGTTCATTCCCCCATACAGTTGATGCGGGCTATCCCCTGAAGACCTGGCTCCTCACACCTGTAAGGAACCCACAGAACAGGCACGAGGAGGAATACAATCGTGCACATACCCGTACCCGCATCGTGATCGAGCAGACTTTTGGACTTCTGAAGTCACGTTTTAGGTGCATTAGCAGGTCTGGTGGTGCTCTCCTGTATGGACATGAGAAGGTCGGCAAGATCACCATGGCATGTGTCATGCTGCATAATATGTGTATCAGACGGAATGTGCCACTGCCCCCTGACGTCGAAATAGAAGCACCTGATGAGGATGAGGATGGTGATGAGGACGGAGGTGAAGGGGATGCAGGTGTTGCAAGAGGGGATGGCCAGGAGGGACGTGTTGTGAGACAGCATCTGATCAACCAAATATTCTGAGGGACATGTTTCCGTACTGTCACATGGATATGGGGGGTAATGCACTGGTGTATGTTTTGAAGCACGCAATGGACCCTGTCGCCAATAATGTACACACACACAATGAAGATGTCCAAGCCTGTGTTTTGATCAGAAACCAGTGTATTGAGTGACATAAAGGTGTAGAAGTGCTAGACCCAAAACATCCCACCACCCTTCCCACCCCCCCACAACAGACCCATAACACCCTTCCCACCACCCCCCACAACAGACCCATAACACCCTTCCCACCACCCCCCACAACAGACCCATGACACCCATCCCACCACCCCCCACAACAAACTCATAACACCCTTCCCACCACCCCCCACAACAGTCCCTCATGTGTCTGCCATGTATTCCCTGGACACTGCATACAGAGGAATCTCCATCAACCCCCTATTTTCCATTATCCTTGAAAGGATCTTGAGGGTTGCCAGACGTGCGCCTGGTGGTGCGCGATGAGTGCCGGAGGGGGCTTGTTTTTCTCGACCCGGAAGATGAGGACGGGGCAGACTGGCCTTGTTGGGAAAAGTGGCGGTCCATGGTGTCAGCCATGCGGACAAGGACCTCCCTGAGCCTCGCTATTTCATTGCATAGCCTGTCGGTGTTGGCGTCCATCCACTCAGTGCAGTGCCTCGCTGCCTCGACAATGTTCTCTCTGAGATTGGCAGCCTCCTCAACATGCTGGCCGACCAGCACAGTCAGCTCGTTTTGGCGCTGCAGGATGGTGGTGAGTTGGGGGGCAGTGCTGGGTGACCGTGCACTGGATGCTGTGCCCTCCGATGCATCCACTGCAGCAGGTGATGGTAACATGGGGGACATGATTGCAGGGTTGGTGTCCTCAACAGTTCCATCAGACCCAGGGGTCTGGAATGGCACAGGCGCTGGGGTTCCAGGGGGGCTTGGGGTGTGCATCTCCATGTGCTGGCCTAGGGTGTCCTCCGGATCGGATAGGGGGCAGTGGCGGCTGCCTCACCAGCGGAGCTAGCCGCAGCTGATGGTGGGCCCTCGGTGGCTGGCATTGGTGCCAGTGGGTTCACCTCCGGTGGTGGGGCCGCAGTTGGTGGTGCAGCCACTACTGCCCTGGCAGTGGCACTATGACGATGTTTCCTACTCGTCAGGTGTGCCCTTCCCCCCTTGCCCCTGGATGTTGTTGGGGTATCCTCCGGCTCCTGTGCCCTTGGCCTCTTGCATGTGGCTGGTGCCTTTGATGCATCAGCGGCATCCTCCCCATCTGTATGTGAGCCTGTCAGGGACGAGAAGGGGGATATCATTGGTTGCGATTCAATTTACTTAATGAAGATTACATTAATGATGCAGTTGTGGCCATTGGGACTCAGTGGTTGTGGATTCAGGTGATGTGCCAGTTCAGTGCCTCATCCATGCATGGTTGTGTTTGGGACTTGTCTCTGGTGATGTGTGCATGTGTGTGTATTTGGGTCTGACACTGACATGGTGAGGGATGGATGCATGTGTGGATGTGTCTCCATGCATGAGAGGAGTCTGTGCTCACATATGGGGGTAAAAGTACATTCACACCGCATCCTGTCATGTGTACACTCACCTCCATCTGAAGTGGTAGCCACGCCGATCTCCATGCTGCCCACTCCCTCAATGGATTCAACAGCAATCATGTTTGCGCATGTCTCCTCCAATTCCTTCATCCGGATTGGTAAACCATCTCCACCAGCACTGGCATTGTGGTGGTTCTCAGCCAGGATGCCCCTCACCCGCAGCCTGAGGTCGTCCCACCTCTTCTTGCATTCGCGCACGGTGCGCGTGCTGGTGCCCACAGCACTGACTTTGAGGGCTACCTCCTCCCAGAGGGCTTTTTTCTTCAGCAATTTTGGCCGGCGCATGTCATTTGCAAAGACTACCTCTGCATGCTCTGCAAGGGTCTGTGTTAACATGACCAATTCCTCATTGGTATATTTTTCCTTGCCCTGCCTGTCACTGGTTTTCTTCAAAGCCTTGGGCATGATGCAGGTGTCCCAGATGAATTTGCACAGCTCCCAACTCAAAACAGGTCCAGGGTGCAGAGGATGGCAATGGATTGTGTTTTTAAAGATGGCCGCCATGCTCTTTCCCGTTCCTGTGCGATGACGCTATTTCCGGTTCCGCAATTTAACAGTCACCGCTAATAGCGGTGACCGCTAATGGCGCGAGGGCGGAAGTGCTATCTGCACTTTCGCGGAAGGCGGTAAATGACTTTTTGGGGACTTTAGCGGCATGGCGTAGGGTCATTAACGGCATGGCGCTATGCTCGTGTCCGCGTACTCGTAATGGTACGCCATTAGCGCCCTCTTGCGAGGGCGGACACGTTAATAGCGCCATGCCGCTAATTTACGGTTTTTAGCGCACAACGTGTAATGAGGCCCTATAACTTATCCCCCCTGCTTATCATCCTTGTTGGGGTCAGTGTTTCTTCTGCTGCTTTCTGGTGGTCGTCATGGTATACGTTTTAATGTTGTTTCCATTAACTGTTCTCCGTCTTCCAGTTCACCCAGAGGTTTGTGTGACAACTCAGGAATACTGTCTGAGACAAAATCTCCATTCAGTGGCTCTTCTGTCAGCTTTCCACGCTGGTCTATCCACTCGCTCTCTTCCTCTTCCACCTGGGCAGAGTTGATCACTTCCTCTTACAGCCATTTCCCCATAGACATTACTGCTCTGAGGGCTTTCCCTTAATTATTTTGTGCAATTTCTCACACTATGTTGTTCCCTCACATTTTCCACTCCTTCTACTTCACACTGGAACTGATATTTCTCTTCCCCGTTCCTGGCTGACTCGTTGGGTGGTTCTTCATTTCTTTTATGCTTGTTGCAGATCTCCTCTGTCCTTTCTGTTTTACTCCTCTGAGTCTGCATCAGTATTTCTGTCATACCGTACCATTTCTTTGAAGTCTTCACCACGTTCTTTCTTTTGTTTGCTTGTGCGAGTCTCAGTTCACACCTCTCTTCTGCCATCTTCACTTTCCCATTTGCCTCTTGTGCCCTCATCGCCATTTGTGCCATTACTTCTTTGTTACTCTTGTCTACCTCTGTATTCTTTGCGAGACCGGTGAGAGTACCTTCTCTCATTACTTGCAGCATTTATGTTTCCTTGTCTTTGGCATGGACACTTGTTTGCATTTGCTCTCTTTCTTTTCCGGCAGCAGTCTGTTCTTCCCTCCTATCTTTACTGTATCTTCTTTTATGCGATTTTTATAAGTGCCCCACTGCCTGCTCTCGGTGTTGATTGGACCTCCTCGTAGCAGTCGACTTTCTGTGCAGCTTTTCCACTGCATGCTCCTTCACCATCAAAGCGGGCAGCATGACATCCTTTTCTTGGTAGGACAGCGGACTGCCACCTTTGATGGACGCCGGATGCGCCCTTCCCTTCCATTTTCTTGGGGCCCAACAGGGCGTTTGGGGGTGGGTGTGGTCGATGCTCACGTACTGGGCTGTACTTTCACGTCTGTTATCTTGTTCATGTTGGACGGCACATGCACCAGTGGTGTATTTTTGTGTGCATGTATGTGTCAGTGTCTTCTCCTTGTGCTCTCTGTGGCTTCTGTGACCACACCAGGATCGGCAGCTGGAGTGGGCAGATTCCACTTCCTCCTTTTCCTTTAGGCAGAGGCGTTGCTAGGGGGGGGGGGTTGAGTGGGCTATAACCCTGGGTTTTTTGGTTGTAGCCCCGGATAGAAGCTCAGGGGTTACAACCAAAAAGGCTAGCTAGCCCCCAGTCCTGACAGTCTGAACATTAGCGTAGCCCCTGATCTTTTCCAGACCTAGCAACACGCCTGCCTTTAGGGGCTGGGATCGGCAGCTTAACAGGGCGGATTGCCCCTCTATTATTTTTCTTGAACCGGCATCGGTAGCAGCAACAGAACAGGATGGAATGCCCATCTTGTTTTCTGAGCCAGGGTTGGCAGCAGCTGAACTGGGTGGATTGCCATTCTTTCACTTTTTTTTATCTTTTCCTTTTCCCGGGCGGATTGCCTGTCCTTTCTTTTTAGCCAGGATCGGCAGCAGGTGAACTGGGCAGATTGCCCTTCTTTTACTTTATTTTCCTTTTTCTTTTTTCTGGGGTGGATTACAAGAGAATACAATTCAGATTTTACACACATTCCAGAAAGTTGTAATTCTATTAAAGACATGGAGGCAAAGGATTATGCTTTCTCTTAAACTTTACTTATCGAGGAGCTTTACAAAACCAATAACAAACAGTAACAAAGTCAAAAAACTACTTTAGTTGGTCTTTGATAGTCCAAAATATTATTGGTCCATGAATAAACACGTGATAAACCTGACCAGTCCACAACCATATAGTCCCATGCATACTGCTACTCCTTTGGAACCCCTTCTTCATTTTGCTGGTCCAGTTTTGTGCCCCAACCGGTAAACGCGATCTCCAATGGTCTCCAATGAAATTCCTCTATCTCTCAGTTCCCAACTGGTTTGTTATCCACAATGGTATCTAAGACGAAAAACATATCTCAGTGAACTGATTCAAAGAGGGGGGGGGAAATTGTGTTATGACATCACATTAATATCTTTATGATAATATCACAATATATCATGATACAAATAAATTCATTGACTAACACAATTTCAAGGGTGGGATAATCTTTCACCTCTGTGACATTAATAGAATTATGACTTTCTGGAACTAATGTGTTAAAAATCTGAATTCTATGTCAAGACCGGAGGCTCGGATTATGCTTGTTCAAAGCTTATTTACCACCAACGTTGCCATTTTCTCAATTGGTTTGAAATAACAAGTCTTAAATGTTGACTCATTCGACCAATCTGCTGATCTTGTGATGTCCTTCAATCTGGCTCCTATATTATAAGCCTAAGTAGCCATTGCTCCCCTCACTGAGTGTGCACCATAACAGTGTATGTTGATACCTGCCTGAACCATCACCTATCTTAACCATCTGGCTAGAGTCGCTGGTGACACAGATCCATATGGCTTACATAAGGCTATGAACAACTGTGATATACCCACTGGTCTCACATCCTTCGTAATGTCCTCGTATGTTGCTAAGCATCTAACTGGACATAGTTTGGGTTGAGTTGGAAATGCGTCATAAGAAATACATTTTAAGCCTGTTTAGTCCTTTTTTGAGATCAAGAAAGTCATTCCAGTCAGTGATAGTGACTTCTTATTCACTTCTAACGCCCTGACATCTGAAGTTCTTTTACAAGAAAGAAGGCACAAGAGCATTGTAAGTTTAGCTGATAAAGCTTTCCTACATAATTCTGAATTATCCGAACACGCTAGAAACAGTTTCAATACTGTATCTACGTCCCACTACTGTGAGTACTTCTCCTTGGATGGTCTTGTCATTCTTACCCCTTTCAACAGTCTGCATATCAGAGGGTGTTCCCCTATTGACACCCCCCTCAATCTTAGGAAAGCCCAGCGAGATCTCAGAGTGAGCTGTATTAATGGTTCTATAGGCTTTCCCTTGTGCTGCCATCTGAGCTAAAAACATTGGCGGTTTGAATCCCATCTGTTCCAATGGGATGTTCGTCCCTTTCCATTAACCAACTACACCATTAAGCCCATGCAGATTTATATGCTGTATGGGTCCCTGGTGCAGAAGGTTCATTAATGATGAGTTCAGCTTCTCTCGATAGACCAGGCCTAACCCAAGATCCCCTGAAATCACCCAAGCAATCAGGTTGAGTTTGCCTGTCCACACCAGAGGGTGGCTGCCTCCTCTGGAGTCCCGCACAATGAATTTGTGCTTGGGAAGAGCCACTGGGTTACTGTGTGTTAACTTCAGGAGGTTGGGGAACCAAGCTTGGACCTTCCAATCTGGAGTGATCAGAATTAGAGCAGCCTTCTGCCTCCTCACCTGTGCTAAGGTTCTTGCGATCATCGATAAGGGGGGGAATGCGTAACTCACGCCTTGTCCCCATCACTGGAGGAAGGCATCCGTTGCTTCCGCTTCCGGGTCCGGTCTCCAACGGAAGAATCGAGGTAGTTGGTTGTTGCACCTCGATGCAAATAGGTTGATCTGACACAGTCCCCATCGCGCCATCAGGTCTTGAAACACTTCCTCGTCAAGCTTCCAATCAATGGCATCCCTGAGAAATCTGGAGTTCCAGTCGGTTACCTCGTTCTGGCAGGCCCGTTAGTTATTCCGCCATCACTGAAACTCGTCTCTGTAGACAAAGGGGCCAGAACTCCTTTGACATCTCTGCCAACATTCTGGACCTTGTGCCACCCAATCTGTTTATATACCTGACCGCTGACACATTGTCCATCTTGAGGAGCACAAAACATTGTGCCGTCTCCTGAGTTCAGCATCTCACAGCAAAGGACCCTACCAGTAATTCTAGGAAATTGATGTGTAATGACGTTTCCTGATCTGACCACCTTCCCCGTGTCGGTAGGTCCCTACATCGGCTCTCAAGCCCCATCAGCTGGCATCGGATTCTATAATCAGGTCCGGGGGTTTGAGCCAAATATAGCTTCCCGTTCCATGCGTCCATGTGTTGGAGCTACCATTCTAACTCATCTATTGCTTCTTGAGAAATCAGGACGCTTTGCTCGTAAGATCCACCTTTCCTGAGGTGTTGGATCTTTAGCCTTTGCAGGGCTCTATAGTGTAGAGTCCTCGGTAATATGGCTTGAATCGATGAAGCCAAACATCTGACCAGCCTGGCAATCTCTCGTAATTAAATCTCTCTCTTCAACAGAGTGTGTCTGATCTGCTTCATGTTGTCGCTCACTTTGGCAATTGGTAAACTGAGTTATCCTCGAATCGTGTCTACCACGAACGCCAGGAATTCCATGAACTGATGTGGTTAAACACTGGATTTCTCCCAGTTTATCAGAAACCCAGTCGCTGGAGTAATTCTATTGTGATATTCACTTGTCCCTTGAGCATGTCCTTGTCCTGGCACATTATGCAAATGTCGTCCAGGTATATTATAAATTGGATTCCCTGTTCTCTCAGAAGTGTCACTATGGGTTTCATCAGCTTGGTGAAACACCATGGTGCCAACAGGAAGCCAAAGGGTAGGCAACAAAATTCCCACGTCGATTCCCCACAGAAAAATCGCAGAAATCTCTGGTGTTCTACCGCAATGAGCACAGTCAGGTATGCATCATTGAGGTATATTCAGGCCAGCCAATCTCTCTGTAATATTATGTCCCGTAGGAGGTGAATCCCCTCCATTTCGAAATGTTTGTAAGTCTCTCAAGTTGATAAATGGGCTCAGCTTGCGTTTCCCTTTGACCAGGAACACATTGCTTATGAAACCTATTGAGGAGTCTGTCACCCGCACTATGGCCTCTTTGCTATCTGAGCCTCTCAGCTGTGATTCTAGCAACTGCTGATCTTCTACACTTAGGCATATATGATTTGGGAGAGTTGTCTGCCTTGGTGTCATGTAAAAATCTATGTGAAATCCTTGTACTGTGTTCAAGGCCAAAGCATCTTTGAATATGGTATGCCAATAGTCTATATTCTTTGCTAATCTCCCGCCTACTGCGGGGAGATCAGCACCTACTGCGCACTAGAGCTTGCTCACTCTCACCTGTGTTATTTTGTTGGCAGTCTCCTTTTCGCCAGCCTCTGCCCCTTCCTCTACTTCGGGAGGTAAAGAACATGTTTGGTTTCTGGTCTTCTTGTTCTCTCCATTGTGCTCTATCATTGAAGGGCCTGGTGTTCTGGTACCGGCTGGTAGAGCAGCCCCTGCCTCTGCCAGCCCTCCCAAAAATGTACCTGCGGAAAACCCTCTTCAGGGAGTCCTGTGCTTTGTCAAGGGCCGCATACGAGTTGTCAAATTTTGTCAGCTCCTTTACAAAGGAGTCCCCGAACAGTTTTCCTTTCACAGCTGGTGCTGAATTCGAGGGATCTATTTTTACCAACAGCGATGTTAGGGAGAATTCTCATTCTATGGCTAATTTTCCTTACCTAGTGAGTCTCCCATCAGCTTTGCTGGATTTCTGGAGTTTGTTTTTACTTAGTAAGAGTGTACCCCTTTTTTCCACTCTTACTTGTGTTTGCCATGTGTATTTCATCTGTTTTTGTGATTGTGGACTCTGGAGTACACCACTTCAGTAGCCCCCTTCTTTTGTGTGTTACACAGCACCTTCAGTGCAGTGACACAGGGTTGTCTTTTAGACTTCCCACCGACTCCATTTCTGAGGCTGACTACTGTCCCCCAGAAAAGGGTAAAGTTGCCATTAACTTTACTTAGTCATTTAACCACAGATCCAGCACACCCCATCTTACATGGAGTACTGGAAAGGGCTAATCGTTAGCCTTTTTTATCTGTACCTCCTAGAGCATTGTATCACTCTTTTAACATCTTGGCTGGTGGCAGTGGTATCTACCCTAACTTTTCTACCGCGATTATACTATATAAACGTGGTATTGCTTTAGGCTATTAGATTAGCCTCGAACTTAAACCCGCTTGACCAAATACTTTCTCTTTTGGCTCCAGTCGGGTTTATTCGCCATTTCTTTTTGTTAAAGTCCTTCTTGTGTTTTACTTTGCACGGCAAACCAGGTTTGCCTTCTTTGTTCACTGTCTTTTGGCGGGCTTCTGCCAAGAAGCCCTCCTCTAGGCTCCTGGGTGTCTAGGTGGGCTGAATGTGAGGGAGGGGTGTAGTCACCCCCTGCACAGGATATTTTATGAAACCCGAGTCGCACTTTGCCATGATTGGCTGAGGTGGTTGTCCGGGCCGGACAACCCCCCTGCTGCGTGATTGACAGCCAGGCTGTGTGAATGGGGGATTTTCGCATTAAAGGCAGGTGTCTTGGGCTAGAAGTCAGAGTCGCTACTGGAACTACAAGGAACCGAAGAGAAGCAGAGAAGAAATTGACTACTGCAGCTATCCCGTCCTGGTGAAGCCCTGCTGCAGTCCTGAGCTATCTACCCTTCGGCGACCAGAGAAGATCCAGTCCAGAGCCTTCTTCCCTTGAGCTTGGTGGGGATAACCAGCTCATCTTCTACAGCCAGAGGATCCTCTTCGTGGTCGAAATCGATGCACACTGCTGTAGTGGTCCGGATAGCCATCTGAAGAGCCTCTCCTGTTTTTAAGGAGCGCACCTTTTATACACCGTCGCTGCTGCCGGCTTCAGCCCTGTGTGGTGCAGACCCCTCCAGACGTCCTCCTTCGGATCGAAGCTCCAGGAACTGTGGGTCTGCAGGAAACTACCAGGAACAACTGCCTTGGCACCAGCCTCTTCATTGAATAAGGTACTGTGTTCTGCTTGAGGAATTAGGGTGAATCCCTTTTCTTCGCCTCCAAGGCTTGCCCTTGTCTCCCCTCCTTCTTATAACTTTTGCTTCCTCTGTTGATAATATCTAAGTACTCCTAGCTACGTTGAATCGTGAACTATCCGACTGTGTGATCCTCGACAACAGGAACCCTGTTCCACTTGACACTGGCTCCGGCCTATTGACTCTTGAATTTCTGTCTAAGAGTGTTCTCTGGTTCTGTCTGCCTTGACAAAAGTATTGCCTATGATTTTGCCCCCAGCTCTCTCTGGGTATCTCAGGTGCTAAGTGTGTTTATGCCCTGGTAACATTTCTTGCCGCGGATAGGCGTTTCTTTAGTAAGAACGAACTGTCATTACTGTCAAAAAGTGATCGCAAGTGTATACTCTTGAGATAAGCCTGGCTGCTCCGCTACTGCTACCACATTAACATAGTAGTACAGGCTTGTACCAAAGGTAAAACTTGTATTGCCACCTGTAGTCTTAATTGTGTGTAGTGGTCCCTAAGGGCACTGCACAGGATTCTGCCTAACACTGGTGTCAAGCGGCGAGGTTTTAGAAGTAGAGTGATTACACTTAGAGTGCTGCTGTTGCTTGGGTTCAACTAACCACAAGGCTAACACCACTAATTCTATTTAACTAAGAAATCATGTCAAATATGGAAATCTACACTGAAGAGGGTCTCTTGAACTACACTGCTGAGGTTTTGAGAACCATGTGTAGGGAGAGGAGTCTCTCTGGTAAAGGAGAAACATCTGAATTGATTGCAAAGTTAATGGGAAAACAAAGTCTGGATAGTGGGTCAGAAGGGCCTACCCTTCCAGCAAATGTGGATACTGATGTTTCTGATTCTGAGAGTGTTCATTTTGAAGAATTAGATGTGTCCTTGTTAGGAAACCCTACAACTCCTTTGCCTGCTCAGAAAGCACAACCTCTGTCCACAGGGACCCTCACAGGTCCTACACTTACTCCTGAATTTATTGCACTTGATAAAATGAGACTTGAATTGGAAGTGAAACGTATTGATGCACAAACTGCCATGAAAAATCAAGAGTTAAGGCTCAGAGAAATGGACCTGAATCATGAACTAGAGATGAAGAAATTGTCTGTTGAAAATGCTTCTCTCCCAGAGTCTTCTAGGTCTTCCAGCCCTAAGAGACCCCGTATGCCAAAGGAATTGATTGGTATATATATATGACTAAACTTGATGTTTTGGATTGGTTAGCAATGTTTGAGTACAATCATGGGATTCAAGGTATCTCAGGGAATCAGCTGATTCCCTGGCTTTTCTCTAGGCTTCCCCCTGTTGCACGTGATGCTGTAATGGAGTTGGGGGAGGAGGATAAACAGGATTATGAGTGTGTGAAGCTAGCATTAATAGCTAGATTTGGAAAGACCCCTTCCCAGTATCTTAAGAGGTTTAGAACCCTCAAAAAGTATGGTGGTACCCCTTGGGCTACCTGGATGTGTGAATGTTTGAAAAACTTAGATGGTTGGGTTAAGGTTTACAAAGTGAACACTTATGAATGTTTGAGGAATATTGTAATATTGGAGTCTATTTGTGATGTCTGCTCCCCTGAGCTCAGACAGCACTTGGCTGATTCAAAGGAGATAGATCCTAAGAAGCTAGCTAAGGCTGCTGACTTGTGGGTTGCCAGCAGGGCTAATCACAAGGATTCTGGGGTAACTCAGAAAAAGCATGAGGGAAAGCAGCCAAAGAAAGACAACAAAGGTAATTCCAATAATTCCAATCCAAGAGAGTGCCCCAAACATAACTAGGGTAAACCACAAGGGAAGCCAAATCAGGCTAGTGTACCATCTGGTCCCAAACCAGATGGAGGTCAGAACAAACCCCCATTCCAGAGATCATTTGGAAAATGCTTTGTTTGTGGGTTACCTGACCATGTGAAAGGAGATCCCAGATGTAAGGGTAAACCTTCAGGGGTCAACACTGTCTCCTTAGCCTTCTCCCAGGTGGATGAAGTATCTATGACCAGTGGAAACATTCAGTTACTAGCTGATGAGCCCATGAGAGTCCCAGCTAGTGTTTCTTTAGTGTCCTTGGGTCTTTGGGAACAACAGAATTTAGATGTCTATAACTCAATCCCAGATAATACTAAAGAGTATTACAAAGATAGTGTTCTTGTGAATGGTCAGGAAACCCCTGCCATCAGAGACACTGGAGCCAGCATAACTGTGGTTGATGAATGTTTTTTCAAGGTGGAGGATGTTGCTAAGGCACCCAAACACCTAACCAAGTTAGCTGGAGGCCCTGTGCAAATGGTTCCCCAGTTACCAGCTCTCATCCAGTGTAATGACATGACTGTCAGAATACCTGTAAGTGTGCAGAATAACGTACCTGGGAGGGTCCTGCTGGGAAATGACCTTAAAACTCTTGGAGTTGTGTCCAGTACCCCCAGGCCCCCAGCAGAAGGAAGCAGGAGCTCACAAGGTCTACAAGGGAGAGGACCTCGAGAGGCTCTCCTGGGGACATGATAGAGGAAACTATCACCCCATGTCCACAGGACTTACTTACTGCTATTACAGGTCAGAAAGAGACAAAGGGGAAACCCAAGTGTGCCAGCAAGAAACCAGCAAGCACTCCTGTGCCCTGAAGGACATCTCCAAGACTGTCCAAGGTCACATCTGTGACCCCTCCACCAGCTGAGGCTGAGTGTTAGGTTCAACCCTGTATGGTTCAGCTAGATACTGAGGAATCAGATCTAGAAGAATATCTTACTCTGGTAGGAGATCTTGACCCTGTTGACCTACCTGAGCTGCAGTCTTTACTGGCAGAAGGTGGGCCCAACAGGGTAGATTTCAGCAAGGGACAAAGAGAGAGTCCTACCTTGGAAGGTCTTCGCCTACAGGCAGCTTCTTAGCTCAATGGGACTGAGACTGGGAAGTATAGGTTGCACTGGGAAGATGGCCTCTTCTACAGTGAACCGACTGAGTCAACCCCTGGAAACTGCAAAAGTGTAGTACCTCTAGTGAACCAACTCCAGTTTCTGAAGTTAGCCCACAAGATACCTTTGGCTGGTCACTTAAGTTTTAAGAAGACCAAGGAAAGGCTCTCACTTTACTTCTACTGGCCTAAGATGGGCTCAGAAGTAGACAAATTCTGCAGGAGCTGCCACACTTGCCAAACCTCTGGCAAGAGTGGAGCCAAGAATATGGCACCCTTGGTGCCTCTCCCAGTGGTGGAGTGCCTTTTGAGAGGGTCGGGATTGACATTGTTGGTCCTCTTGACCCTCCCAGATCTTCGGGCAACAGGTTTATCCTGGTTGTAGTGGATCATGCCACTAGATTTCCTGAAGCCATACCTATGAGGACTGTTACGGCTCCGGCTGTGGCTAAGGCCCTACTTGGTATTTTTACCAGAGTAGGTATTGTAGGAGGTGATATCTGACATGGGATCAAATTCGATGTCCCACTACATGCAATCAAACCGAAAGTGGACCAGTAGATCGGGATGACACTAACTAAGTTCAATACATATCAAATTTTAATCAATAAACTCCTAACAAAAAAAACACAATCTTTGCATCATAAAATTCAATAAGAAACAGTCAATTAATTCCTTCAATCACGACCACATACAAAACTCATTCAGACATTCATCTATAAAACACCAAAGTAATTTCTAAACCAGTAACCATTGATAATATTACTATACCAATTATTTTCAATTGTCACATTAAACAGTGACACAGTCCATAGTATCAGGTGTTGTTGTATATCCGGTAACTTATTTAACCAGATGATTCACTCAAAAAAAGCGTCGACACGTGTTTTGGTCAGAGACCTTCTTCAGGACGTAGGGCATGGAGAAATCACACAGCCCTATTCTCAACGTATATGGGCCATTAGTCAGTCTAAAAAAGATAAAAACCATAGTGTCATCCCTATTTCTTAAAACAGGTGATTAGTAATGTCACAAATGTGCTATCATTCAATAAACACACAAGTCCCTACTCACCCCCAAGTTCCAACTCAAGGGATGGTGAACAGGACAGCGGAAATTAATCCTCCACTGGAATCAATATATATGTTGAACCTGTGGAACCAACAAAAACAACTCTCAGCACTCTGGAAAGACACCGAATACTAAGTGTACATTCCTATGACTAAGATAGATAAAAACAATCAAATCACTTACAAGCTCCCATGGTGCAAAGTGGAGATCTTCAGGAGGCTAGGACTGCCAGTTGCCCCCCTAGAGCCACACGTAGTTCTTACAGAAATTACCTTATCTTCCTAGTATGTATTTATCAGTGATCATACACGAGGCTACAAAGAAAGCACAGGATAGCAACTCCTTGGTGGAGAATATTTCATCTCACGTGCCTTTGCTGAATATTATGGCTAAATGACAAGTAAAAAAGGAGGGATGAGCCACATCCTCTAGAAACGCGTATCCCCTAAAAAAAGAGTACAGGTGTACAAATGGGGCTAGATGCGTAGTACCAAGGTAAGGATCATACGTCACTACTTCCCACTCACTATAAAAAAACACACATTGTGTGCAACTGCAAAGAGGAAAGATGTGTGCACACCAGGTATGGCAATAGTCACGCTATGGGCAGCGTCCGCTTAATGCCCGTGGCGTTGTCACAACATGCAGCCAGACGACGCCTACCGTCACCATGTAAGCGCTCCTCTTAACACCCGTGGCGCAATGTTCGCTTCGTGTACCATAAGCAGTATAATCCATCTCCTAGCGTGCCTCTAATCACCAGTGGCATGCTCTATCCGTATGTATCGCTTACAGTAAATATAAGTGTGAAACCCCCTTTCGTGGAAAATACAAACGCCGGCACCTCCGTAACTCTTTCGACTCTAATCACACACACATCAGTAGACTGTGCGAGCTCAACACAAACAAAGGACTATGTTTATATAGTATCATAAACAACAAAGTAGTAGGACTCCCCAGTTTGAACATAGACACAAACAAGGGACACAGTTACCGAGGAACTATCTGTGCATGCTTAATTTGAAGCATGTCGTAGATCCAACTGTAAGTGACTCATTCTCATCCAGTGCACAATCTGGCGGAGAACTAAACGGATTGTGTGACATAACTGCTCTTACATTCATGTTCCTAATCTCATTATTTATTTTCGTTAGCTTTTGCCTAGATAAGCGCGGGTGAATGTGCAAATCCAACAATATTCAATCAGCAGGCAGCAATTGGACACTCGTGCAACAACTGTCCAATGCTGGTCAAATACACCTAAGGATTGAAAAATACTCGTATTGACTCCCTAATATAGGGAACTCTATCTGAATCCGACAATCCACTCAACAGGCCCCAAATATTGTATAAATGGGGTGGACATGCATACCGAACAAATGTCTAATGCTGGTCACATACATCTTAGGATTGGAAAATACTCATATTGACTCCCTGATATAAGGTACTGGGTCAATGGGCAATGCCACCGTTCAGAAGAATGTATCGGCCTTTTGTATGCATAATTCTTGTTTTAGGTACAGAATCATTCCTAACGTATTCCATAAACATAGTCTCCACTAGTTGTCATTAGAATAATTACAAACTGGGGAGTTCAAAAACCATCATCATATGAACCATTTGTAAATCTGGACTTTTTTGTGAGAGTGGATAAAAATGCATAATATTGTGTGCACGATTCAGACCATCGTGTCATCACATCTTGGGACTCAGATTAACATATATCAAGTACAGATGTTTACAAAATATAGACATTCAATCTCATCACAACAGTAGCTTATAAGTAAAGTATAGTTCTTTGGCACATAACGTACATCCATAATGTTGCATCGATCTACGTTCTAGCCAGTCGTCTCATATTACAGATCAATTTTTTGTGACCAAATTATTCCATTCTACTGAAACATTCAGTCCATTCCGGACTGCATTTAAAGTATGAATCCACGTTTGCTCAATACGATGTAATGTTGTACCAATATCGCCCCCTCTCATACTGTTCTTAATGTGTTGGAGTATGAACCACCTTAGGTCTGTATCCTTGTGCTGCATTTTAACAAAATGGCTGGTTAAAGACCAAATGAAAAGAGCTGAAAACACCAATCATGAGACATGCTTAACTGCCCGAGAAATACACAAGAACGAATGCCTTGTATGTGTAACCACATTTAATCCAATAAGTGGGGATGTAAAGAGAATCATAAACAAACACTGGGGTTTAGTTAAACAACCAGGATCATTAATGAAGAATCCTATGTTTGCGTTTAAATGCAATCAAAATCTCAGACAGAGATTGGTCCATACTTATAGGGAGATAGCAAGAGAGCCAACGATCAATGATCAATGGGGGTTACTGCCCATTGTTGGACACTATAAATGCGGCAAATGTGTCACGTGCCCTCTCACTGAAACTAAACGAGAATTTCATTATGGTCAAAGAATTTGGAAAATGAATAGCCATACAAACTGTTAGACAAAAAATGTTATCTACATTATCAGCTGTCCCTGCCAACTTCTATATGTAGGTAAAACCACAAAGAAAAACCACACGGGAAGTTAGACAGCGCATATCAGAACATAGGAGCTATATAAGAAACAAAGTGGCGGATAAACCACTCGTGGAGCATTTTGTTAAAATGCAGCACAAGGATACAGACCTAAGGTGGTTCGTACTCCAACACATTAAGAACAATATGAGAGGGGGCGATATTGGTACAACATTACATCGTATTGAGCAAAAGTGGATTCATACTTTAAATACAGTCCGGAAGGGACTGAATGTTTCAGTAGAATGGAATAATTTGGTCACAAAAAATTGATCTCTAATATGAGACGACTGGCTAGAACGTAGATCAATGCAACATTACAGACGTACGTTTTGTGCCAAAGAACTATACTATACTTATAAGCTACTGTTGTGATGAGATTGAATGTCTATATTTTGTAAACATCTTTTTGGACAAATTTGTTTCCATCCAAATATGTTTCCATTTAAATGTCTGTACTGGATATATGTTAATCTGAGTGTCAAGATGTGATGACATGATGGTCTGAATCATGCACACAATATTATGCATTTATATCCACTCTCACAAGAAAGTCTAGTTTTACAAATGGGTCCACATGATGATGGTTTTTGAACTCCCCAGTTTGTAATTATTCTAATGACAACTAGTGAAGTCTATGTTTGTGGAATGCGTTAGGAATGATTCTGCACCTAAAACAAGAATTATGTTTACAAAAGGCTGATACATTCTTCTGAACGGTGACATTGGCCCATTGACCCAGTCCCTTATATCAGGGAGTCAATATGAGTATTTTCCAATCCTAAGATGTATGTAACCAGCATTGGACATTTGTTCAGTATGCATGTCCACCCCCATTTACACAATATTTTGGGCCTGTTGAGTGCATTGTCGGACTCAGATAGAGTTCCCTATATTAGGGAGTCAATACGAGTATTTTTCAATCCTTAGGTGTATTTGACCAGCATTGGACAGTTGTTGCATGAGTGTCCAATTGTTGACTGCTGATTGAATATTGTTGGATTTGCACATTCACCCGCGCTTATATAGGCAAAAGCAAACGAAAATAAATAATGAGATTAGGAACATGAATGTAAGAGCAGTTATGTCACACAATCTGTTTAGTTCTCTGGCAGATTGTGCACTGGATGAGAATGAGTCACGTACGGTTGGATGTACGACATGCTTCAAATTAAGCATGCACAGATAGTTCCTCGGTAACTGTGTCCCTTGTTTGTGTCTATGTTCAAACTGGGTAGTCCTACTACTTTGTTGTTTAGGATGCTATATAAACATAGTCCTTTGATTGTGTTGAGCTCGCACAGTCTACTGATGTGCGTGTGATCAGAGTCGAACGAGTTACGGAGGTGCCGGCATTTGTATTTTCCACGAAAGGGGGTTTCACACTTATATTTACGGTAAGCGATACATACGGATAGAGCATGCCACTGGTGATTAGAGGCACGCTAGGAGATGGATTATACTGCTTATGGTACACAAAGCGAACGTTGCGCCACGGGTGTTAAGAGGAGCACTTACATGGTGACGGTAGGCGTTGTCTGGCTGCATGTTGTGACGGCGCCACAGGCATTATGCGGACGCTGTCCATAGCGTGACTATTGCCATACCTGGTGTGCACACATCTTTCATCTTTGCAGTTGCACACAATGTGTGTTTTTTTTATAGTGAGTGGGCAGTAGTGACGTATGATCCTTACCTTGGTACTACGCATCTAGCCCCATTTGTATCCCTGTACTCTTGTTTTAGGGGATACGCGTTTATAGAGGATGTGGCTCATCCCTCCTTTTTTACTTGTCATTTAGCCATAATATTCAGCAAAGGCACGTGAGATGAAATATTCTCCACTAAGGAGTTGCTATCCTGTGCTTTCTTTGTAGCCTCGTGTATGATCACTGATGGATACATACTAGGAAGATAACGCAATTCCTGTAAGAACTACGTGTGGCTCTAGGGGGGCAACTGGCAGTCCTAGCCTCCTGAAGATCTCCACTTTGCACCATGGGTGCTTGTAAGTGATTTGATTGTTTTTATCTATCTTGGTCATAGGAATGTACACTTAGTATTCGGTGTCTTTCCAGAGTGCTGAGAGTTGTTTTTGTTGGTTCCACAGGTTCAACATATATATTGATTCCAGTGGAGGATTAATTTCCGCTGTCCCGTTCACCATCCCTTGAGTTGGAACTTGGGGGTGAGTAGGGACTTGTGTGTTTATTGAATGATAGCACATTTGTGACATTACTAGTCACCCGTTTTAAGAAATAGGGATGACACTATGGTTTTTATCTTTTTTAGACTGACTGCTGGCCCATATACGTTGAGAATAGGGCTGCGTGATTTCTCCATGCCCTATGTCCTGAAGAAGGTCTCTGACCGAAACACGTTTCGAAGCTTTTTTTGAGTGAATCATCTGGTTAAATAAATTACCGGATATACAACGACACCTGATACTATGGACTGGGTCACTGTTTAATGTGACAATTGAAAATAATTGGTGTAGTAATATTATCAATGCTTACTGGTTTAGAAATTACTTTGGTGTTTTATAGATGAATGTCTGAATGAGTTTTGTATGTGGTCATGATTGAAGGAATGAATTGACTGTTTCTTATTGAATTTTATGATGCAAAGATTGTGTGTTTTTTGTTATGAGTTTATTGATTAAAATTTGATATGTATTGAACTTAGTTAGTGTCATCCCGATCTACTGGTCCACTTTCTGTTTGATTGCCATGTACTATACCTGAAGGATCAGGGACTTGAGTGCAGGTCTACCCCTTTATTTATAATCCACTACATGCAGGCCATGTGGAAAACCTGTGGAGTCACCTACAAGTTCTCAACTGCCTACCATCCCCAAACCAATTGGTTGGTAGAGGGGATTAACAGAACTATGAAGAGCATGATAGGTGCTTTAGAAGAACCCCTTAAGAGAATGTCGGACCTTCTACTGCCATTCCTTCTCTTTGCATATAGAGAAGTCCCTCAGGAGGGAGTAGGATTCAGTCCCTTTGAACTTCTTTATGGCCATTCAGTCAGAGGTCCATTGGCCCTGATTAAGGAGGGGTTGGAGAGTGCTCCTTCCCCACAGAGTTACTGACTATGTGATAGGTCTCCGGAGGAGAATGTCACGCATGATGGCAGAGGCAAGTGATAACTTGAAGGCTGGTAAAGCTCTGGTCAAACATTGGCATGACCAGAAGGCTAACATGGTTGAGTTTACTCAATACCAGCTTGTTCTTGTTATGGTCCCCACAAGGCAGAGGGCCTTGCAGGACAAATGGATAGGACCCTTCAAAGTTGTGGGTAAACTTGAAGAGGTAAACTATCTGGTGGACTTAGGCAATCCTAAGGAGGCTCCCAGAGTCTTTCACACCAACCGTTTAACGGCTTGTCTCCAGACCTGATATAGGAGCTTTGCTTCTAGCTTCAGCTCAGGAGGAGGAGGAGAGGGAACCTCTACTTGACCTCCTCAGAGGCTTACCTTTAGATGAGCAAGTGGAAGGAGTTAATCTCTCTTCCAGTCTCACATCTGACCAGCAGGATGAGTGCAAGTTACTGTTAAATCAGTTTGCCTCTCTGTTCTCACTTTCACTAGGCTTGACCCCTTGGGGCCAACATGATATATTCACTGGTGACTGTTTGCCTGTCAAAAGCAGGGGGTAGAGAATGTCAGACAATGTAAGAACCCATATAAGGAATGAGGTCAACAAGATGCTTGATCTCGGGGTTATGGAGCCCTTTCTAGCCCATGGTCTAGCCCAGTTGTACTTGTACCAAAGGCAGGATCCAAAGAGTTGAGATTCTGCATGGATTATATAGCTCTAAACGCAGTCACAAAGACTGATGCCCATCCTTTACCTAGGACAGATGAGCTGGTGGACAAACTTGGTGCAGCCAAGTACCTCAGCACATTTGACGTAACGTCAGGCTATTGGCAAATAGCCCTGACAGACCATGCCAAGGAGAAAACTGCATCCTCCACCCCAGCTGGCCTTTACCAATTTAAGGTAATGCCTTTTGGACTAAAGAATGCACCTGCTACATTTCAGAGGATGGTCAATCAAGTTCTGAATGGGATGGAGGACTTCTGCATGGCATACTTGGATGACATTGCAGTGTTCAGCCCTACATGGAAAAAACATATTGAACAACCAGGCTATGTATTTCAGGCTCTGGAAAAGGCCCATCTGACCATAAAGGCAAGCAAATGTCAAATTGGTCAGAGTACAGTGGTCTACCTTGGACATGAGGTAGGAGGAGGTGAAATAAGGCCATTGTCATGAATCGCAGGGTGCGTCCCTTTTGGGCCTCATTGCCTCGGACACAACGGGCTTATACACATTAATACTTCCAATATGGCCGTCCAACGCATTCCCTTCTCGCTCCATGCGTTGGACGTAACCTTTCTCTATTTCTAGACCACGGCTTCCGTGGCTCCGCGCGTCCCAATGCTATGCGAAGTAGCGACCAGATGTGTGCTCCGTAGCTCGCGGTTCTTCTCCTTTCCACTCCGTTTTCCCTTCCTTGAAACCCCCCCTTTCTTCTTACCTCCTGGATTTGAGTTCTAGCGAACTTACCTTGCCTCATGGATTCCTGGATTCGGCCTCCTGGAAAACTGAACGCATTCTGGATTCGGCAGAGACACAGGCCGCCTTCTTCAAAACATGTTCCATCCGAAAGAAGGCAGCATCCAAGGACGCCGCTAAAGAACGGATTCAGGTGAGAAGGGGGAACTCCTTGACAGTTTGAGACGCCACCCAATCGAAAGCGATATCGACATGGAGGCTGCCGTGCAGGACTTGATGCGTCGTATGCAGGAACTATCAACCGAGTTACAGAATCTGAAAGCGGAGAACTCCGCTCTCAAACAATCGGTCCTATCCCGGGATTCTGCTACAAACGAGAGTGTTATACTGGGCGGAGTCGTGGATAAATACGACGGCTCAGCAAAGACCCTTTGTGCATTCCTGGATGCGTGCTTGGTTCACTTTACCTTCAAGCCTTACTATTTTGCGACCCCCAGGGCCAAGGTGGGTTTTATAATCTCTCACCTTTCCAGGAATGCCTTGACTTGGGTCACTCCCCTCGTTAACTCTGGTGATGCCCTCCTGGACGATTATGATGGGTTTATACGGGCCCTAAAAGACATGTTTGACCACCCTGAGCAGGTCTACAGCGCACAAGAATGCTTGTTAGACTTTCAGCAAGGGGCCCAGGATGTGCTCACGTATGTGACCCGATTTAAACAACTGGCAAAGGAAGCTGACTGGTCCACTGAGGCGAGTTTTACCCTGTTCAGGAGAGGATTGAACGAAGAAATTAAGGATGAGCTGGCCAGAGTGGCACGACCAAGCTCATTCCAGGCATTAATGGATCTTGCCATGCAGATTGACTTCCGTATCCAGGAAAGGAAGTCAGAAAAGAAAAAATCCAGGGGAACTCCTTCCAAGGTATCATTTCAGTGTACTCTCAGACCGGAAATCAACCCAAGCCCAGTCTCAGAATCCGAGCCCATGCAGATTGGGGCCTTTCGTGGACCCATATCTCCACAAGAGAGAATGAGGAGAATTCATACGGGCTTGTGCATGTACTGTGCCTCAGATAAGCATTTGGTTAGGGAATGTCCTTTAGCACCCCCTCGGCGTTCGGGAAACGCCAGCTCCCGATCCTAGTTGGAGCAGAGCTTCGGAGAGAGATGTTTGCTCCACATCCATTCCATCATTGAACTCTCCTGGACAAAACAATGTGGTGGTACTACAGGCCTTTTTATCACCATCCAAGAATACAAACTATTCCATTTTGGCCCTGGTAGACTGCGGAGCTATGGGAATATTCATTGATCATGAGTGTGTTGCTAAACATCAGATTCCCTACGAAACACGAAGCACCATGCAGCCTATGGAGGCTATCGACAGAAGACCCCTCACATCAGGGCCTATAAGCCTACAGACCAAGGAGATCCAGCTTTCAATAAATCACCATCAAGAGCTGATCAGGTTTGACATTATTAAGTCAGCTCATTACCCCTTGGTATTGGGCATGCCCTGGCTACAGAAATACAACCCATATATCAACTGGTCTGCGGGTTCTCTATTCCTAGGCTCTGCGTTTTGCATGTCTCATTGTCTATCCCTAGAACCTCCATTAACACACCCAAAGGAACCAACAAAGGAACAACAGACACCACTAATGCTATCCAATGTCATGCACGTTCCTGAAGCCTACCAAGCATATGCTGATGTGTTTTCGACTGTCATTGTCCAGGCCTTACCCCCACACAGACCTGAAGACTGCGCAATAGATACTGAACCCCCTGCAGTGATTCCCTTCGGCAGGATGTTCATTCTTTCCGAACCCGAGAAGAAGGCCCTAAGAGAATACCTGGATACCAACCTTGAAAATGGCACCATAAGACCTTCAAAATCTCCGGCTGGTGCTTCTCTATTCTTTGTTCCCAAGAAGGATACCAAGGAACTCAGACCCTGCCTTGATTATCGCGGGCTAAATCAATGTGCCCTAAAGGATCGGTACCCGTTACCCCTGATTTCGGATATCCTGGAAGCCGTGAGAGGCGCAGTGATATTCACCAAGTTGGATCTCAGGGGTGCCTATCATTTGATCCGTGTCAGGGAAGGGGACGAATGGAAAACCGCCTTCAGAACACCCTTTGGCCATTTTGAGTACCTAGTCATGCCCTTCGGATTGGCTAACGCCCTGGCAATTTTCCAACGCTTTATGGATAGGGTGTTTTCTGACATGCTGTTTCTCTTTGTTATTGTATATCTGGATGACATACTGATCTTCTCCAAGGATCCTATACAACATGAAGAGCACGTGAAGGCAGTTTTGCAGAGACTCCGAGATCATAAACTCCTGGCCAAACCTGAAAAATGCTTGCTTCATGTGACCTCCGTTCACTACCTAGAGTTTATTCTTACTCCAGAAGGAATTGGTAGGGACCCTTCAAAGGTAAAAGCCATATTGACCTGGCCTGCTCCTACTTCCGTGAAACAAATTCAATCTTTCCTGGGACTTGCCAATTTCTTCCGGAAATTCATATCTAATTTCTCCGAGATAGTACAACCGATTGGTGCTCTCCTGAAGAAAGACACTCCTTTCCTCTGGTCAACACCACAAGATATGGCGTTCCAGCGTTTAAAGACAGAGTTTACGCAAGCTCCTATCTTGGCTCAACCCGATACTAGCCGTCCTTTCCTGGTAGAAACGGACGCTTCAAATTATGCCATTGGCGCAGTCCTGAAACAAGAATTAAGAGATAAATTGGAACACCCAATTGCTTACCTCTAACGAACCCTGACTCCTAGTGAAACACATTATTCAGTCCTGGAAAAAGAATTGTTAGCCATTCGCCAAGTCTTCACTGAATGGCGACATCTACTTCTGGGAGCTAACATCCAGTTCAGGTCCGTACGGACCACCGGAACTTCCAGATTCTACAGTCTTTGGAGTTTAGGAACAGTCGCCATGCGCGTTGGGCATATTTCTTCACCCAGTACCAGTTCCATTTCACTCATGTTCCTGGATCACAAAACCTGATCGCCGACGCCTTATCTCGACAACCTGACTACGAGCCCACTGAAGACAAGGCATATCCTCAGATGTTTTCCCCCACAATCTTTGTGGCCCAGGCAGTCAACCTCCTCGAAAAATCCAAGCCCCCCAAACCCAATCCTCTGATCTGTGGAAGGACAAATCCAAAAGAAATCTTTGGAATGTAAAGGTCCGGGAAGGTTATTTGTTCAAAGACAATGTGTTGGTCATCCCTACAAAAAGACTACAACAGAGAATAATGAATCTCTGTCACGATACCCTACACTCCGGACATTGTGGTGTCACCAATACCCTCCGTCTGATACAAAGGCAATTCTGGTGGCCTAGGATGAGACCCGACGTACGGCAGTACATTCAATCCTGTGTTGTCTGCAGCCAAAATAAACACAATAACAAGAAACCAGCGGGCCTTCTACTACAACCTACATTGCCAACTAGGCCTTGGGAGATTATCGCTACGGACTTCATTGTGGAACTGCCACCTTCCCGTGGGTATACCACCATCATGGTTACCATAGACTTGTTCACTCATATGGTTCATTTTACGCTCCTGCGTAAATTACCATCCTCTTCTGAACTAGCAGGAATCTTCCTGGAACACATATTCCGTTTGCATTGACTCCCTTCCAAGATCATTTCGGATCGCGGACCTCAATACATCTCACAATTCTGGAAACTTCTCTGTCAATGTTTAGGGATCCAACGTGCCCTTTCCTCAGGTTACCACCCTCAAACCAACGGAATCACAGAACGTGTCAATCAAACCCTGGAACAGTATCTTCAATGCTTCGCCACCAAGGTCCAGGATGACAGGTCGCTCCTGATACCCGTAGCTGAATTCGCTTACAATAATTCTGACCATTCGGCACTTATGATCAGCCCCTTTTATTGCAGTCAAGGATTTCATCCTTTGGTCCTGCCTTCTGTTCTTCCTCTGTCTACGCCAGTACCTACAGTTGACTCCTGGATCGAAACCCTTGTCAACATACATAAAGAAGCCAAGGAATTTTTGGAGAAGGCCAGGAAACAGACCAAGAAATATGCAGATTCCAGAAGAAGACCTGGCCTTTCTTATGCAGTCGGTGATCAGATATGGTTGTCCTCAAAATTACTACCCCGACATCTACGGCCTAGTAAACTGGCCCCTCGGTACTATGGTCCATTTTCCATTAAAGAAATTATAAATCCTGTTTCTTATCGGATCAAATTGCCTGAATCCTGGAAGAAGATACACCCAGTTTTTCACACATCTTTACTGAAACCCTACTATCCTTCCTCCCAAAAATCCTCCAGACCTCCTCCTATACTGGTCGATGACCAATTGGAATATGGGGTATCTCGGATTTGTGATTCCAGGTATAGAAGGGGCCAGCTTCAATACCTGGTTGAATGGAAAGGATATCCTCCTAGCGAAAGAACCTGGGAACCTCTCTCAAACATCAAGGCCCCACGGCTGCTCAGAAGGTTCCACCTCATCCACCCGGGCAAACCAGGAGGGAAGGGTCTTCGGAGGAGGCATGCTGTCTTGAATCGCAGGGTGCGCCCCTTTTGGGCCTCATGGTCCCTGTCACAACGTGCTTATACACATTAATACTTCCAACATGGCCGTCCAACGCATTCCCTTCTCGCTCCATGCGTTGGACGTAACCTTTCTCTATTTCTAGACCACGCCTTCCGCGGCTCTGCGCATCTCAATGCTATGCGAAGTAGCGACCAAACGTGTGCTCCATAGTTCGCGGTTCTTCTCCTTTCCACTCCGCTTTCCCTTCCTTGAAACCCTCCCTTTCTTCTTACCTCCTGGATTTGAGTTCTATCAAACTTACCTTGCCTCCTGGATTCCTGGATTCGGCCTCCTGGAATATTGAACACATTCAGGATTCGGCAGAGACATGGGCCGCCTTCTTCAAAACCCGTTCCATCCGAAAGAAGGCAGCATCCAAGGACATGGCTAAAGAACGGATTCAGGTGAGAAGGGGGGAACTCCTTGACAGCCATTGCCTAGCAAAGTACAAGCTATACAAAACTGGGCCACCCCTACTACTCAAACCCAAGTGAGAGCCTTCTTAGGTCTCACTGGGAATTACAGGAACTTCATAGAGAACTATGGGACGATAGCTTCTCCCTTGAATGTCATCTCCTCTCCCAAGTTCCCTAAAAAGGTCAGGTGGAATGAGAAGTGCAATCAAGCCTTTTAAGATCTAAAGAAAGCTCTTTGTCAAGCTCCAGTCCTAAGAGCTCCTGACTATCACCAACCCTTCATTGTACAAACTGATGCTTCTAATTTAGGTATAGGTGCAGTCCTTAGTCAACTGGATGAGAAAGGTAGGGAACATCCCATTTGTTTCATCAGCAGGAAGTTAAAGGATCCTGAGACAAGGTGGGCAACAATAGAACGTGAATGTTTTGCTATTGTGTGGTCACTGAAGATGTTTAGACCATACTTGTGTTAGGGAGAATTCTCATTCTATGGCTAACTTCCCTTACCTAGTAAGTCCCCGAGCAGCTTTGCTGGATTTCTGGAGTTTGTTTTTCCACTTAGTAAGAGTGTACCGCTTTTTCCCACTCTTACTTTTGTTTTGCCATGTGTATTTCATCTGTTTTTGTGATTGTGGACTCTGGAGTACACCACTTCAGTAGCCCCCTTCTTTTGTTTGTTACAGAGCACCTTCAGTGCAGTGACACAGGGTTGTCTTTTAGACTTCCCATCGACTCCATTTCTGAGGCTGACTACTGTCCCCCAGAAAAGGGTAAAGTTGCCATTAACTTTACTTAGTCATTTTACCACAGATCCAGTACACCCCAACCTACATGGAGTACTGGAAAGGGTTAATCCTTAGCCTTTTTTATCTGTACCTCCTAGAGCATTGTTTCGCTCGTTTAACATTTAGACTTGGCTGGTGGCATTGGTATCTACCCTAACTTTTCTACCGCGATTATACTATATAAACGTGGTATTGTTTTAGGCCAGGGGTGCACAACTGATTTTGACAGAGGGCCGAAAGTACCTTACATGAGGGCTATAGTGGGCCGAAAAGTAAATGTGGGCGGGGCGGTAGGCGGGGCAGTAGGCGGGGCGTGGCAGGAGGCTTTTTCAACACCCAATTTGTATTAAACACATGGAAAAAGAATATGTTTTTCAGGGGTAACGATATTTATTTGCATTTCAAACTTACATTTTGTACTACACATTTTCCATTCTTATAATTTATTTCTAATTAGTTATTGTATACCATCTGTTTAATTATATTATATATATTTTATTGACCCTTGATTGGACATTCCGTTATTTTGGACTGCTATAGTTTGCTGTTTAGGTTGCCCAAGAGGAGTATGGCCTTCGTTGGGTCAGGTTTCCTCAAAAAGCAAAGGATGTACATCTCCTAATGGTGCCTGTTTTTGCTTTATTATTGGGTTCACTCTTGGAGTGCAACACTATGCCCCATGGCTCCCACCCCCAACCAAACACTATGCCCCATGGCTCCCACCCCCAACAAAACACTATGCCCCATGGCCCCCTCACTCCCAACCAAACACTATGCCCCATGGCCCCCTCGCCCCCAACCAAACACTATGCCCCATGGCCCCCTCACCCCCAACCAAACACTATGCCCCATGGACCCCCTCACCCCCAACCAAACACTATGCCCCACGGCCGCCCTCACCCACAACCAAACACTATGCCCCATGTCCCCCCTCATCCCCAACCAAACACTATGCTCATGGCCCCCCTCACCCCCAACCAAACACTATGCTCCATGGGCCCCCTCACCCCCAACCAAACAATATGCCCCATGGCCCACCTCACCCCCAACCAAGCACTATGCCCCGAACCCCCCACCCCCCAACTCCAAACCCCCAACCCCCCAAATCGGCACACTCTCAAAAAAGCACACATACAGACCCGAACCCCCACCCCCCAACTCAACTCACAAACTCTCAAGCATGCTCCCATACAGACCCAAACCCCCCACCCCCCAACTCAGCACACACACTCTCAAGCATGCACCCATACAGACCTGAACCCCCACCCCCCAAATCAGCACACTCTCAAACATGCACCCATACAGACCTGAACCCCCACGACCCCAAATCAGCACACTCTCAAACATGCACCCATACACACCCGAACCCCAACCCCCCAAATCAGCACAAAACTCTCAAGCATGCACGCATACAGACCCAAACCCCCACCCCCCAACTCAGCACACACACTCTCAAGCATGCACCCATACAGACCATAACCCCCCACCCCCAAATCAGCACACTCTCAAACATGCACCCATACAGACCCGAACCCCCACCCCCGAAATCAGCACACAAACTCTCAATCATGCACCCATACAGACCCAAACCCCCCACCCCCAACTCAGCACACACACTCTCAACCATGCACCCATACAGACCATAACCCCCACCCCCCAAATCAGCACACTCTCAAACATGCACCCATACAGAACCGAACCCCCACCCCCCAAATCAGCACACTCTCAAACAAGCACCCATACAGAACCGAACTCCCACCCCCAAATCAGCACACTCTGAAACATGTACCCATACAGACCTGAACCCCCACCCCCCAACTCAGCACACTCTCAAACATGCACCCATGCAGACCCGAACCACCACACCCCAAATCAGCACACTCTGAAACATGCACCCATAAAGACCAGAACCCCCAACCCCCAAATCAGCACACAAACTCTCAAGCATGCACCCATACAGACCCAAACACCCCATCCCCAACCCAGCACACATATTCTCAAGCATGCACCCATACAGACCAGAACCTCCCACCCCCCAAATCAGCACACTCTCAAACATGCACCCATACAGACCCGAAACCCCACCCCCAAATCCGCACACTCTCAAACAGGCACCCATTCAGACCTGAAACCCCACCCCCCAAATCAGCACACAAACTCTCAAGCATGCACCCATACAGACCCAAACCCCCCACCCCCAACTCAGCACACACTCTCAAACATGCATCCATACAGACCAGGCCCCCACCCCCAAATCAGCATACAAACTAGCAAGCATGCACACATACAGACCCTGCATCTCAACATACACCACACTTACACTCCAAAACAAACATTCATGCACATCCAACCCCTCCCCACCCCTGCATCTCAACATACACAAAACAAACATTCAAAACCAACCATTCATACACATCTGACACGCCCCATCCCCGCATCTGAACATACACAAAAAAACATTAAAAACCAAACATTCATGCACATCCGGCACCCCCCACCCCGCATCTCAACATACACAAAGCAAACATTCAAAACCAAACATTCATACACACCGGCAAACCCCCACCCCCGCATCTCAACATACACAAAAAAACATTAAAAACCAAACATTCATGCACATCCGGCACCCCCCACCCCGCATCTCAACATACACAAAGCAAACATTCAAAACCAAACATTCATACACATCCGACACCCCACCACCCCCGCATCTCAACATACACAAAACAAACATACAAAACCAAACATTCATGCACATCCGACCTCCCCACCCCCGCAACTCAACATACACAAAACAAACATTCAAAACCAAACATTCATACACATCCGACACCCCCCCGCCCCCGCATCTCAACATACACAAAACAAACATTCAAAACCAAATATTCATACACATCCGACACCCCCCACCCCCGCATCTCAACATACAGAAAACAAACATTCAAAACCAAACATTCATACACATCCGACATTCCCCCACCCCACATCTCAACATACACAAAATAAACATTCAAAACCAAACATTCATACACATCCAACACCTCCCACCCCTGCATCTCAACATACACAAAACAAACATTCAAAACCAAACATTCATACACATCCGACACCCCCTTGCACCCCCGCATCTCAACATACACAAAACAAACATTCAAAACCAAACATTCATACACATCCGATACCCCCCACCCCCGCATCTCAACATACACAAAAAAAATTAAAACCCAAACATTCATACACACCCGACACCCCCCCGCCCACCCCAACATACACAACACAAACATACAGCAAAACAGACCCGACACACAAACACAAACAGACCACTTACCGGAGACGTGCTGGAAGGCAGGTAAGCTGGAACGCTGACGAGGTAACTGGAATCGTACTACGGCTGGCGTGGTCCAAGGCTGAAATGCCTTCCGGCATCAAGCCTTATGGACCACGCCAGCCATAGTTCTGGTACTCCATTAGTGCAGCACACACGCACTACGTGGCTCGAAGGAGCGACATGGTGCGTGTGTGCTGAGCCAATTAGGGCCAGTGTTTTGTCCGGCCCGGAAGACAACAAAGACTTTCCTAATGGAGGGCGGCCGATGCTGCTTGCGGGCCACCCTCCATTAGGAAAGTCTTTGTGCCTCGCGGGCCGGACAAAACAGCATGGCGGGCCGCAACTGGCCCGCTGGCCGTATGTTGTGCACCCATGTTTTAGGCTATTATATTAGCCTCGAACTTAAACCTGCTTGACCAAATACTTTTTCTTTTGGCTCCGGTCGGGTTTATTTGCCATTTCTTTTTGTTAAAGTCCTTCATGTGTTTTACTTTGCGCGGCAAACCAGGTTTGCCTTCTTTGTTCACTGTCTTTTGGTGGGCTTCTGCCAAGAAGCCCTCCTCTAGGCGCCTGGGTGTCTAGGTGGGCTGAATGTGAGGGAGGGGTGTAGTCACCTCCTGCACAGGATATCCTAGGAAACCCAAGTCGCACTTTGCCATTATTGGCTGAGGTGGTTGCCCGGGCCGGACAACCCCCCTGCTGCGTGATTGACAGCCAGGCTGTGTGAATGGGGGATTTCCACATAAAAGGCAGGTCTCTTGGGCTAGAAGTCAGAGAGTCGCCACTGGAGCTACAAGGAACCGAAGAGAAGCGGAGAAGAAGTCAACTGCTGCAACTATCAACTATCCCATCCCGGTGAAGCCCTGCTGCACTCCTGAGCTATCTACCCTTCGACGACCAGAGAAGATCCAGTCCGGAGTCTTCTTCCCTTGAGCTTGGTGGGGATAACCAGCTCATCTTCTACAGCCAGAGGATCCTCTTCGTGGTCGAAATCGCTGCACACTGCTGTAGTGGTCCGGATAGCCATCTGAAGAGCCTCTCCTGTTTTTAAGGAATGCACCTTTTATTCACCGTCGCTGCTGCCGGCTTCAGCACTGTGTGGTGCAGACCCCTCCAGACGTCCTCCTTTGGATCGAAGCTCCAGGAACTGTGGGTCTGCAGGAAACTACCAGGAGCAACTGCCTTGGCACCAGCCTCTTCAATGAATACGGTACTGTGTTCTGCTCGAGGAATTAGGGTGAATCCCTTTTCTTCGCCTACAAGGCTTGCCCTTTTCTTCCCTCCTTCTTATAACTTTTTATAACAAGCTCCTTCCTGCACAGAAGAAAAAATATGAAATATTCCATTGGTGTATTATGTCTGATGCGATAGGTACCTATTATTCCTATTCAGAATATAATGTGTTCCGTAGGAAATGGGGAGATCGCCCAAACTACTTAATTCAATTCTCCTCCTCTGTGGGAAGAAAAACATAGCTTCGTTTTCGATTAAATCAGCTACCGACTCTTTCAAGAACTAAACATTGGAATTGCTCGAAGGGAATTATTGTTTCTGGTTGCTGTCGCTTCTGTGCCTCTTTTGAGGCAAATGAAACACTTAAACATTTAGTAATTTATTTTTCACACTTTGCAATATCCCGATCTCTAATCTTTGAAGTGAGTCCCCAGAGTCAGACATACATCACCATGGAATCTCTTTGGAAACGATGCATGGGAAGTGCTAGCTTGCGTCTCACTCTTAAATTGATTGACCTTCTTGCAATTGTTGAACCGAAACTATATGAATTCTAACAGTTAACATAGACCAGGTGAACAACTCTGTATTTGCATTGTTTTTATTTTGTCTACTGAATTGTAATGCATTTGATTACTTGTATACTGTTTTCCCGGACTATGTGTGTTTCTAGAAAAAGATATTACCTGCTTCCTTTACATTTTTAGATGTTCTAATTTTGCATATAATGAGAGTTTGTTTCAGGTTTGAATTTATTTTCTTTGTGATTATTCAACTATTTGGAAATTACGTTGCTTTCTTTACTAATTGCTGTTTCAATTATTGTTCAATTGAAGTTTTTGTGTATTATATGTCCTTTTTAACTTTTGTAAAGGTTTTTTTGTAAATAAACCAAATACAAATAAAAAAATAATAATAATAACTTTTGCTTCCTCTGTTGACAATATCTAAGTACTCCTGGCTACGTTGAATCGTGAACTATCCGACTGTGTGATTCTCGACAACAGGAACCTGGTACCACTTGACACTGGATCCGGCCTATTGACTCTTTAATTTCTGTCTAAGAGTGTTCTCTGGTTCTGTCTGCCTTGACAAAAGTATTGCCTATGATTTTTGCCCCCAACTCTCTCTGGGTATCTCAGGTGCTAAGTGTGTTTTTGCCCCGGTAACATTTCTTGCCGCGGATACGCGTTTCTTTAGTAAGACCGAACTGTCATTACTGTCAAAAAGTGATCGCAAGTGTATTCCCGGTAGCGTCTTTTGTTTCACAACACCGGTCCGCTAAAACACAGGATACTTACCTTGAAGTTATACCGTCCAAAGTGAATTGGTTAGTTTTAGTGTATTTTACGTGTGGTTTTTGAATTAATAGAAGTGTCATGTTTATAACAAATGGTTTAAAAATAAATGTACTTATATTTTTTTACCTGCAACCTTGAGTCAGTGTTTGCTTGAGTCACATTAATTGTGGTCCCTTTGTGTAATCTCTGCTACTGCTCATATACTTTTGAGATAAGCCTGGCTGCTCCGCTACTGCTACCACTTTAACATAGTAGTATAGGCTTGTACCAAAGGTAAAACTTGTATTGCCACCCGTAGTCTTAATTGTGTGTAGTGGTCCCTAAGGGCACTGCACAGGATTCTGCCTAACAAGTGACCTCCTCCTTTTGGTTGTAATTGCGCAGTTGGCATTCCCCAACATGTAAATGGCACTTTGTGCCCATCCGGTTGACACCACCGGATCTACTGTTTCATTTTTTTGCGGGCCTCCTCAGCCATCTGAAATATTTTCGTGAGCGGACCCACGTTGTCCAACATTTTGTCCTGGCAAGCTCGCCTTGACCTGTCCAGGCCTTTCCTGACATCTTTAATGTACTTCCCCATGAAAGCGACAATTTTATCGTCGATCTATGGCTTGTCAGCAATCCCCTCAGGGAGGTGCGGTTTTGGGGATTCTGCCCTTAACTTGTTTCTGACCTCCTTCGCAATTGGTGCCCTAATGGGCTTCTTGAGATAAGCCGTTATTTACTTAGGCGGCTCCCATTCTGAAGATTGAGGATGGATTAATGTCTCTGGATCAAAATCGTCACCCTCTGCATCATCTTCGTCCTTGACCTTCCTTTTCTTTAGAGCTTTCTTATGCTCCTCGTCTGAGGATGGTATTGAAGTCACCTCCTCCTCAGAGAACCCATCTTGCCAGTCATCATCTCCTTTGTCTGAACTACTGTAGGACCTGTTTCGCCACCTGCTAGATCTTACTCTGGACTAGATCTTACTCTGGATCTCACCGTCTTTCTCTTGCCACCCTTCTTCTTTTGTGGCGTGCCCGGGGGAATATGGGCCTCTTGTGCCCTGTGGGCTGCTTTTCTTCCCCCTTTTACTCTCCGGTGCTCTTTTAACCCTTTGAGCTCTTGCAAGCCCTGGGAAAACTTTAGCCAATCCTCCATCAGTGTAAACTGTTAGGAACCATGTCGCAATGTGCCTTCTGTAATACCTGCCCCATGCTTGGGTGAATTCTCTTCTGGTTAATGGTAGCCTTCCCTTCATCACTGGAGGAGCTCATGGCTAATATTAACAGGGAGGTTGTAAATATACAGTAAGGTCAAAACAGGAGTCTTATGCCTGTTTCCCGTCAATTTAGAAAATTGTATATATTTAGTGAGTCCATAAGCTTATCATTCAGCACCAAGTTTTACCAGGGACTGTGCTCGTCTCTTAAAGGAGCTGCAATGGCTCTGACGATCTGCAGAGGTGCTGTCCGTGCTCCCAGCATGTTATAAATTCACCGGAGAGTTTCTGACACTCTCCATGCGTGTTCCGAATTGTAAGGAAAGGCTTGGTATCATTAATGAAGACCGACACAAATGAGACACAATTCAAGGGTGTTTATTGAACTTCAATGAGTTCAATCTAAGGATGGGAGCAAGCTACGACCATCAAATAATAATAACGCAGTCCTAGTAGAGTCTCTGTCAAAATAAAAAGGGCCTATACTAAAATAAATCTATTGCCAATCCTTACCTATAATAACAAATGGTGTTAGAAAATAATGTATGCAAAAGAAAAGTGTTCAAGAAACAATATGGCTAATGAGTAGTTAGCTTCCCGTCCCCACGTTTTCAGCAGGGGACAAGGTGGCACACTCGAGCTTTGTACAGACTCTGGCTTCTCTAGCACGAGGATACAGTTCAGAACACAGATATCTGGCCCTTCTGCGCCAACATCTCTTTTCCAATAAAAGTCTCATTCACAGAATGCCTGAAGTAACAAACAAATGCCAGTCCTTTCTCGTCATGATTTTCACATTCACAAAGTCTTTGGGTTTCTTACTCACCCCGGGTCTCCCTCAGACGGGTTCAGACCCCTTTTCACCAGTTCATGAGGATCTCCCTCAGTTGGGCTTGCACCTCTTTACACCAGTTTACAATGGGTCTCCCTCAGTCGGGCTAGGACCCCTTCTTGCAGTTCACTGGGGACGGGGGGGCGGGTTTCTTCTTCTTCCCCAAGCTTTCACATCAAAACCACCGTTGAGGACTTTTGAATGTGCGAGGCTTTAGCTCAACCTCAGCATGACCACCTCTAATATAACTGTTAAATATAGGCTTCCCTCTGCCGTGCTCAAGCCTTTCATCCACAGTTCAGCTGTGTCTCTCTTGCACCAATGGGGTTTTGATTTTTGTATATTTCTTCTTTTCCAAACATCAATCTCAACTCCCCCTCATCGAGATATATACTTCATTGTCATTGTTCAGAACTCACGGAGTAATCATCTTTCATTCCAGTGTGCTGTTAAAACTCTGTTCTGCCTCATTTTTTTTTATTTCTTCGCATTGTTGTTTCTCTCGGTCTTTGCTTTAGCGCCATGATGCCCTTGTTGGTGATGGTTTGTGCCACATAAATTCTCATAACCTAACATAACAGAGTCTTTTGAAAAGGCATTATACTTTTAGCCCGACCACTCTGTTACTTTTGATCTTTTCACAACCTCACCTTTTGCTTTTCATTTATAATTTTTCTCCAAATACTTTTACCAGTTCATACTTCGTGGTTGTGATTTCACTCTTTGTTTCTTTCAAGAATTAAAGCGGTTTCACATTCAGCACTTCAAGTCCCAGCATGCTTCATTTCATTCACCATAAGCTTTTCACACTTGACTTTTTATGTAATCACTTTCAATGGGGTTTCTTTGTTCATACTCGCACTGAAAGCATCCCAGTGTTTCTGGTTTCGCTGAAACATTTCAAGCTTGTGCTTCAAATGAGGGCATACTTCTCGGCACTCCTCTTTTTCCTCTGGGGTTCGTCAGTTTGCCCTCTTTTGCATTCCGGCATTACCGCAATGCCTAAGGAGAGTGAACACATGCTTGGGATGTCAAAGAAGCAGTTTTCTCCAGCCTAGCTCTCCGCTGTACCGGCTCTGCACCACAGAGCTTCTGTTCCACCGCCCCTCACTAGAGTAGACCCTCTCACATCAGCGCTCCATGATTTGGTGCCTTCTGGACAAGGCCCGGCTTCCTGCAGCTACCACCAGTGCTTCGCCTCGCAGCATTGAAGCTTGTAGCTTCTGCCTCCACTGCTTTTTGTGCTTCTCCTTCTGGACGGCGTCCCCAGCTTCCTTCAAGTGTGTTTTAGTGCTCCAACTTTTATACTGGCTAGGAGGTATAATAGGAGTCAGGTGTCAGTAGTTGTCTAGCTCAGCCTGACTCTGCCTGACCTTGTTAATGGGACGAGATGTAGATCGCCCATAGGAACTCATGGTGCATTGGGCCCTATGGGTAATCTTCCTCGTCCCAGTGTTCTTAAGAAACAGTATTGGGGGGAATTTATGTGAGTTGTAGTTATCAGGAGGGATTATAGAAAAGGCCTGGGGCCTCTTCTCACAGTAAAGGGGGTGAGTGTATGAGGTTGATTTTAATTTCCTAGGATGTGTTTTCTTTCTTGTCACAGAAATATACTGGGGTATGAGGGAATTTGGTTGACAGTATCCTATAGCAACTGATGGGATGTCGGTTAGGGGTACACCATAAAGGGGTGAATACTGTGTCTTTCCTTTGGATGTTTCCTCGTCATTCCCTAAGGTTCTGGCAAGTGAAATACCCTTGGTTTTTCACAGTAATCACCGTACAGCTTGATGCCTTTCCTGTCAGAGCCACCGTTCCTCGCGAGCCTCACCAACGTTCACGGAAGAAGATCTTAAGCGACGGAACTACAAGGTCCTGTCGCACTTCACTCTCTTCCACGACCGCAATGCCCCCTATTGATTTCCTGAGCTGTCGCGGTCGCCGGAGTGCTTGCCCCATCACGACCACAAACGCAATGAATATAGTGATCCTTACCGGGATACGGTTTGCCACTCACTGAATAAACGCTGTGCTCGTGCTGTGACTAACGCGCATTGTATTACACACAATGTAAGCAGTAATAATGAATAAAGAAATAATGTACTTAACTCGCTGCCCGAGCAGCAAATAAAGAGGAGGTTCCAACGGAGTAGCAGTGTTTATGGGACCAATATGGTTGTGGATTGTTCAGGTTTATCACGTGTTTATTAATGAACCAATGAGGGGCGTGGCCAGCAGAAGAGCGATGAGGACGTGAGTCCCGGAAGCTCCTGCAACCACAGCAAAAATCCTGCAAAAAGAGCCTGACTCGAGTGGCAAAAGCAAAAGATACACATACCCTTCAGAAGAGAATTATCCCGAGTGCCAGCGGACGAAACTTGGGCCCAAAACACGCTCCCCTGAACGAGTTTGGATTTACGGAAAGGAGCCGGCTCGGCGGCGGCGCCACGCAGACAAAATGGCCGCGCCAGGCGCACTGAAGTCCTCCGACTCCCAAATGCTCTGTGCCGAGGCGTGAGCGCAAGCCCACCTGTATCTGGCTGAGGCAAAGTGACAGCAGGACAAAACACACGCACAGCCTGCCGGAATTGCCTGACTGGTGGGGAGAGGTGGAGGACAGCCTGCCTGGCACTGCAGTGGGCATACGAGCATAGGAGCCCTACTAGCACATGCAGCAGAGACGGAGGGTGAGCCGCGCCGGGTGGAGACCCAGGAGCCGCCGGGACCGTTGAGCCGCGCATGCCTACGGCTCGCGAGGGATGTGGAGGATGAGTGGGACCCACCAAAGCATAGACGCAGCCTGTACCAGCGAAGGAGGATCCTCCTAAGTGGAAGAGCCGACTCGGAGACAGCCACGCTACGACGCCGGCCCGCAGCGCTGGCCCAGAAGCGGCAAACAGAGCTCCCAAACAGCCCAGCGGGTGCACGACAAGGCCTAACCAGAGGTGATCACAACAGGCGGAGGGGGTGTCACGGAGGCGAGACAGCGTGTAACGTTGCATAACCGGAGCGAGCAACGACACAGACACCTAATTATCGATACCCACGATGGGTAAGGATAAAACCAAAAGGCTGACCTCCCAGAGTCGGATTGACCAATACACCTCCCTGACAGCAAACAGCCAGCAGGAAAACGCTCAACCAGACACCATGGCGGGAACGGAAGGCACAATATCGCTTAAAGACATCATAGCGGCCATAGCTGACTCACGCGCTTCCATGGAGCAGGAAATTGACGGCATTAGCATGGACGTCTCCCTCCTTCGACACGATCTCCAAAAACTGCCGTTGCGCACCGGAGAGGCAGAGCAACGCATATCTGGTGCGGAAGACGGAATAAGGAATGTAGAACAACAACTGACCAATGTCATGACCCGCCTTAAAACCATGGAGGGGAGAATAGACGAGAGTGAGGGGAGATCCAGGCGCAATAATTGTTAGGGAGAATTCTCTTATAAGGCTAATTTCCCAAACTTAGTGAGTTCTCCAGCAGCTTTGCTGGATTTTTGGGGTTTGTTTTTTTCTCCTGCTAAGAGTGAGACTCTTTTCCTCCCACTCTTAGACCTGATTTGAGGTGCTTTTTGACTTAGTATGTGTTCATGGGCTATGGGGTAACCTCTTTCTACTCCATAGGGCATCATCTGTTTTTGTATGAGTGTTACACAGCACCCTCAGTGCAGTAACACAGGGGTGTCATAGTGACTCCCCAACATAGACTCCATACCCTGGGACTGACTACTGTCTCCCAGAGCATGTAAAGTCACCATTGACTGTACTAGTCCTAAATTGTGAACAGAACCAATACACACCATCATATTGTGGAAGTACTGGTAGGGGTAATTCGATTGCCCCTGGGTCTGTTCCCAAGGGGGCACTGTGCAGTCCCCCCTTGTCGAGTTTCTGGCTGGTGGCAGTGGGTACCATGCAAAATATTCCTTTGGAATATTCTCTGTGGGATTTTCCCATTGATTTTAAACGCACCACTTTTTGGTGCAATGTTAAAGATACCGCTGCTTTATTTATTTAATATTAAATCCACGGTTGGGTCGTTTTGCCAGAACTCGGTTCCAAAATGGTTTGTGTCCGTCTCTGTAACTCTGACCAAGGTCAAGTCCTTTCTTCCACTATTTTGGCGGGCTTCTCCACAGAAACCCTCCAAATGGTGCCACTCTTTCTGGGTTCCATAGGAGGGGGGGAGGGGGGATTTGGCACCCTGGACTGAGTTGCCGTAGCAACTCAAGTCGCACTCTTCTCTGATTGGCCCAGTGGTGAGCCGCCCGGCTCCCCACTTAGCATGTGTGAATGACAGCAAGGCTGATGAATGGGGGTTTTTCTGCATAAAAGCAGGGCCTTTGGGACTGGAACTTCAGAAGTCGCCACAGGACCTAAGAATCCGAAGAGGGAAGAAGCTGAGCCATCTGCAACGATGACACCACCGGTGAAGCCCTGCTGCAACAAACTCACCACTTTCCCAACGACAAGAGAAGATCTTCTGCTGGACGGGTCTTCTCCCCCTGAGCTGGTGGGACCAACCAGTTCACCTCTTTCACCTTCCAAAGACGTCCCTTGGTTGAATCGCCCGTGCCAAGCACCCCAGCATCCGGATAGCCAAGCTTCACCACTTTGACCGCAAATAAAAGGACTGCACCTTTTAATCGGGAACTCCGCAGCTGGTTTCATCCCTGGGCAGTGCAACGACTCCAAGTTTCCTCCTCAACAAGATCCTCTCTCCTGGTCGGAACAACGAACTGCAACCACTGCCAGGAACAACTGCCACCGCTGGAGCCTCCTCTCTCTTAAGGTACTGTCTCCTACCTGGCCTCCCTTTCTACAGATTGCTAGAGGTGACCCTTAAATCCTTGGCTTTCTATACTGGGTTGGCCCCAGACCTACTAACTTTGTTTCTTGAACTAAACCAACCTCTTTTGAACAATCTGCAAAGACTTTTAGTGCAACTTAAACTGTGTGATCCTGAGCACATTTTGCTTTGCTCCATTTAAAGTGGGCCTGGCCTATGAACTTTGGCTCTACATTATATTCTGCCTTTATTCCCTTTCTATGACTCGTAAAACGTGTTGGGACTGTATTATTCTTATGCTCTGCCTTTTTCTCTCCCTCTAACCAAACTATTGGAGTGCCATCTTAGTTAAGCGCTCACATCTGTCTTAACAAATAGTGGTGTTTTAACTCTGACTTGTCTAATAGTTATTAAGGGAGGTTTGTATACTTTATCTGACTGTGTTTTAACTTGCTTTTGATATGGAGTGCTAGTGTATTGCCTAAAGTGTGTTTTAAATAAATAACTCTATACTTTTGATACAAAGCTCTGGCCAGTGTTTGTTTGCTCTACTGTGTTTTTAGCCCTATTGTGTATACTCTACATACTGCCTTACTCTTCTTGAGAGAAGTCTGACTGCTCAGCCACAGCTACCAGGTAAATCTGGGTAGTGCAGACTGCTACCAATTGGATTTACTGCTTACTCCTGTGGTCTTAATCTTTTTGCAGTGTTCCCTAAGGGAACTGTACAGGATTCTGCCTAACACTGGTGTACAGCGGTGGAATTTGTATTGAGTATACATTTTAGAGTGCTTCTAAGACCTTAGTGCAACTAACCACAAAGCTTAGCACTGTAAAAGCTATTTTCTAAAAAGTCAACTATGGAAAGTTACAGCCAGGAGTCTCTTTCTGCAAAAACTGCTGACTGTTTAAGAGTTCTTTGTAGACATAAAGATCTTCCTGTGAAGGGCATGAAAAAAGAATTAATAGAAAGATTGTTAGCAAACCAAAGTCTGGGTAGTGGTTCAGAGGAGCCTATTTCCCCAGCAAATGTAGACAGTATGACTGAGGATAATATGAATCAAAGTAATGACAGTATTGTTGTAGAGTCAGAAGAGGAAGGTGAGACTGATATAACTGCTCCCACTGGCCCTCTGCCTGCTCTGCCACCTCAACCTTTGCCTACTGGACCCTTACTAGGTCCCACACTAAGTCCTGAATTCATTGAACTGGAAACATTGAGACTTGAGTTAGAATTCAAGAGAATTAGTACACAATCTGAACAAAAGCACCAAGAACTAAGGCTCAGAGAAATGGAGCTCAAGCATGAGCTGTAGATGAAGAAATTATCTTTTGAAACTGCTTCTCTCCCCGGATCCTCTAGGAGTTCCAGTCCCAAAAGACCCCGGATGCCTAAAGAGATTGTGGGTATGTATGAACCTAAGTTGGATGTGCTGGATTGGTTGGCTATGTTTGAATATAATCATGGGCTCCAGGACATCACAGGGAATCAGTTGCTTCCTTGGTTGTTCTCTAGGCTCCCCTCTGTTGCATCTGATGTGGTAATGGAATTGGGGGAGGTGGATAGGATGGACCATGAATGTGTGAAACTAGGTTTGATAGCTAGATTTGGGAAGACCCCTTCCCAGTACCTTACGAGGTTTAGGACCCTAAAAAAGAACGATGGACCCCTTGGGCTACCTGGGTGAATGAAAGTTTGAAAAATTTAGAGGGATGGATTAAGGGTTACAGAGTGAACACTTATGAGGGAATGATAAATCTTGTTATGTTGGAGTCAATTTATGATGCCTGCTCTCCTGAGCTCAGACAGCACTTAGCTGATTCAAAGGAAATAGATCCTAGGAAGTTAGCTAAGGCTGCTGACTTGTGGGTTGCCAACAGGGCTATTCACAAGGATTCAGGGGTCACTCAGAAAAAGGATGAGGGAAAGCAGCCACCAAAAGTGAATCCAGAGAATTCTAATACCTCCCATACCAAAGAGGGCCACAAACAACAAAATAACCAGGGTAAGCCACCAGGGAGACCCCATCAGGCTAGTGTACCTTCTGGTCACAAACCAGAAGGAGATCAGAACAAGTCACCATTCCAGAGATGATTTGGAACATGCTGTCTCTGTGGGGTTACTGACCACATCAAAGGAGATCCCAGGTGTAAGGGTAAACCTGCAGGGATCAGCACAGTCTCCTTAGCCTTTACTCCTGAGGAGGAAGTACAAGTGGCTAGTGCTCACTTTGAAGTCTTTGCTGAAGACCCTTTGAGTCTTCAAGTAAGTGCAACCTTAGAGCCTACGGGTTTGCTTAGCAACCAGAATAGGGAAATCTATGACTTCCTACCAGCAAACTCTAAAATATATTACATGGACAGTGTTCTCATCAATGGCCAGGCTACTCCTGCCAGGAGAGACTCTAGGGCTAGCAGAACAGTAGTGGATGAAAGCTTTTTCAAACCTGAGGATGTGGCTAAGGCACCCAAAGGTCCCACTAGAAATTCTGGAGGCCCTGTCCAAATGGTTCCTATTCTACCAGCCCTCATTCAGTGTAATAACATGACAGTGAGGATCCCTGTCCGTGTTAAGACTGAGTTGCCTGGGTGAGTCCTGTTGGGGAATGATCTAAAAACTCTAGGAGTAGTATACAGTACCCCCAGGCCTCCCAGTATGGAGATGCAGAACCTAACCAAACTGGCTAGAGAGGCCACCTTAAGGGACCACTCTAAACCTGTGGGAACCCCTACTGAGAACCCCACTACAGGCCCTGGTGTTAGTAAGTTGACCTCTAACCCAGGCACCTTTCAGGCTAAAATGTTAGGGAAATGGGAGCCCAAACCAAGCTCTATCATTGTTCCCCCAGTTTTAGAGTCTCTGTCTCCCCCTACTTCTGAGGAAGAGGTGGATAGACCAACTGGACCCCTCTCTAGGCCTAAGAGAATCAGTAATTCTCAGTGCTGGTGGAAAACAAGAAATGAAACGTCTACGGCCAACAACCTTCAGACTGTTGGATCTTCTACTGAAGAATCCAACTCAAATCCTAGTATTAGGAGGGAAACTCCTAAAGTAGGTGAGGTAAGATCTAAGAGGAATGGGAAGCAGGTAGATTGCATAACCCCAACCCTTCCAACCAAGAGGCCTGAGATCCAACCTGCTCCCAACAGAAAGGCAGTGAGGAACCTTGGAGGCCTCTCTAGATCTAAGGGAATCCTTTATAAGGACCCCTTGAAAAAGCCTAACACAGGTTCAGAAGTTGTACCAACTTCTGAGGGACTGGTCAACCAGATCCCCTATAAATTTAACACGGAAGATGTTCCTCAAAGGGTTTGTAGGTCAAATAGCTTACAAAGGAAAACCTTTGATTTATCCATTGAACACAGGTCAAGGTGTCACCACCAAAATGCTGATGGTCTCTCTAGGGTGTTTGTAACCGACTAGAGGTATGAGATTCATCCAGGAGTGGATTCAATCCTCCTGTCCCTTAGTCTGGGGAGGGCGAGTGCTAGGGAGAATTCTCTTATAGGGCTAATTTCCCAAACCTAGTGAGTCCCCCAGCAGCTTTGCTGGATTTTTGGGGTTTGTTTTTTTCTCCTGCTAAGAGTGAGACTCTTTTCCTCCCACTCTTAGGCATGATTTGAGGTGCTTTTTGACTGAGTATGTGTTCATCGGCTATGGGGTAACCTCTTTCTACTCCATAGGGCATCATCTGTTTTTGTATGTATGTTACACAGCACCCTCAGTGCAGTAACACAGGGGTGTCATAGTGACTCCCCAACATAGACTCCATACCCTGGGACTGACTACTGTCTCCCAGAGCATGTAAAGTCACCATTGACTTTACTAGTCCTAAATTGTGAACAGAACCAGTACACACCATCATATTGTGGAAGTACTGGTAGGGGTAATTCGATTGCCCCTGGGTCTGCTCCCAAGGGGGCACTGTGCAGTCCCCCTTTGTCGAGTTTCTGGCTGGTGGCAGTGGGTACCACGCAAAATATTCCTTTGGAATATTCTCTATGGGATTTTCCCATTGATTTTAAATGCACCACTTTTTGGTGCAATGTTAAAGATACCGCCGCTTCATTTATTTAATATTAAATCCACGGTTGGGTCTTTTTGCAGGAACTCGGTTCAAAATGGCGTTTGTGTCCGTCTCTGTAACTCTGACCAAGGTCGAGCCCTTTGTTCCACTATTTTGGCGGGCTTCTCCACAAAATCCCTCCAAAAGGTGCCACTCTGTCTGGGTTCCATAGGAGGGGTGGAGGGAGGATTTGTCACCCTGGACTGAGTTGCCGTACCAACTCAAGTCGCACTCTTCTCTGATTGGCCCAGTGGTGAGCCGCCCGGCTCACCACTTAGCATGTGTGATTGACAGCTAGGATGATGAATGGGGGTTTTTCTGCATAAAAGCAGGGCCTTTGGGACTGGAACTTCATAAGTCGCCACAGGACCTAAGAATCCGAAGAGGGAAGAAGCTGAGCCATCTGCAACGACGACACCACCGGTGAAGCCCTGCTGCAACAAACTCACCACTTTCCCAACGACAAGAGAAGATCTTCTGCCGGACGAGTCTTCTCCCCCTGAGCTGGTGGGATCAACCAGTTTGCCTCTTTCGCTTTCCAAAGACGTCTCTTGGTCGAATCGCCCGTGCCAAGCACCCCGGCGGCCAGATAGCCAAGCTTCACCACTTTGATTGTGAATAAAAGGACCGCACCTTTTAATCGGGAACTCCACGGCTGGTTTCATCCCTGGGCCGTGCAACGACTCCAAGTTTCCTCCTCGACGAGATCCTCTCTTCCCCTGGTCGGAACAATGAACTGCAACCACTGCCAGGAACAACTGCCACCGCTGGAGCTTCCTCTCTCTAAGTGCCATCTTAGTTAAGCGCTCACATCTGTCTTAACAAATAGTGGTGTTTAAACTCTGACTTGTCTAATAGTTATTAAGGGAGGTATGTCTACTTTATCTGACTGTGTTTTAACTTGCTTTTGATATGGAGTGCTAGTGTATTGCCTAAAGTGTGTTTTAAATAAATAACTCTATACTTTTGATACAAAGCTCTGGTCAGTGTTTGTTTGCTCTACTGTGTTTTTAGCCCTATTGTGTATACTCTACATACTGCCTTACTCTTCTTGAGAGAAGTCTGACTGCTCAGCCACAGCTACCAGGTAAATCCGGGTGGTGCAGACTGCTACCAATTGGGTTTACAGCTTACTCCTGTGGTCTTAATCTTTTTGCAGTGTTCCCTAAGGGAACTGCACAGGATTCTGCCTAACAATAATGTCAGAATCCTGGGGCTTCTGGAAAAAGCAGAGGGCCCGAACATGGAACTATTTCTGGAACAGTGGCTCACAGACATGTTCGAGGAAAAAACGTTCTCTAACTTCTTCTCAATTGAGCGCGCCCACCGTGTACCGACGGGCCGCCCAGTACCTGGCGCCCCTCCACGTACAGTGATAACCAAAGTGTTGAACTATCGTGATCGCGACGCACTGCTCCAGTCCACAAGAGCAAAGGGCACCCTTACTTATAACGGATCCAAAATAGCATTCTTCCGGACTACACCAGGGAAGTACAGAAAGCTAGACAATCTTTTGACCATCTCAAAAAGCAACTGCAATCCCTAAATGTGAAATACGGCCTAATGTTCCCCACCCAGCTCAAAATATACCATAAAGGCACAACGGTCCATTTCACAGATGGCAAAGAAGCATGGAAATGGGCAGAACAACACATAGAGGGGGACTGGATTGCGGCAAGAGGCAACAGAAACACAAACAGAACACCCAGAGCCCGGCCGAGACCTCAACCACCGGAGCAACAACCGCCGGCACTGGGAATTGTACCACAACTTCAGGAATGAGTGCACTGCGACCAGAGGCATGATTAAGCAGAAACACACGACACCCTGTAGTACAGGGCCCAAGGTACTGTGCGTAACTACACTGTCGAACACATGACCTTGTTAACCACGAAGTAACACATAGTTAAGCGGCCAGGCCAGACGGAAGTTCCTCCCCTTCCCCTGGAATGATATCCCGGGGTTTCCCACTGACACACGTCACGAACCGGCACATCAGGAAACACCCATAAGAAGTCTACGTGCCAGTTGCCCTAACGCAGCCGCCGTTTGCGGAGGTTAGCGGCCGACAGCACTAGCTGTGCCGCCCCCAGCCGCACTGCGTTAGGGGTCACCACCTAGACCTAAACTAAGTTCAGTGCATGTAAGGTGTCCAGTTGACACCTGAGGTTCCCATGTTCGGGCGACCGATGCTTCTAGTTGGGAGGAGTATAGTGTGGGGGGTAAAGGGTTTGTTACGTTTAGCAGCAGACGGGACCAATCAATCACATTACACATCATGGCTAGGTAAGATAGCCATACCCCAGGGGCTCAAGACCGCCCGGCGTACATTGCCACCTATAGCAGCACACGCCTCTCACACCACATGCAAATATGGCTCCACATAGCACCACCACAAACGTTTGCAGAACACTCAGGCTCATGACATGGAATGTCAACGGCCTTGGCAACGTGATCAAGCGCCGACTGGTACGCCAATTCCTAAAGAGAAGGGAGTCAGATATAGTATTTCTGTCTGAGACCCATCTTGCAGGCACAGAATGCACCCTTTTTAAACGCACGAATTATAAGCTGGCACTCCACTCAGGCTTCACGATGGGCTCAAGTGGAGTCATGATACTGGTACACAAAAACCTGCCCATCCATCCCGTTATGGGACCAATCGATAGCATTAATTGCCATCTATGCACCCCCAACCTTACTAGAGCCATTTCTCTCGGATATTGCCCCCCTGATCACAAATGACACTTCTAACCTCATAGTGCTGGGAGGAGACTTCAATGAAGTCATGAACGTCCCCCTGGACTGCTCACATTTGCGTAATAGAAATCCTAGCATATCTACTAGGCTTGCTACTTTACCTAATGCACTTGGCCTGTGTGATGTTTGGAGAGAGCTCCACCCAGACACTAGAGAATACTCCTTCCACTCGGGGGCCCATACCTCGCTCTCCAGGCTAGACTACTTTTTTACTCCATCAACCGATCTACACAGGGCACAAGAAAGAAACATGCTCCCCAGGGGTATCTCTGACCACTCCCCGCTGGAGCTAAAACTCATAACATCCAGACCGCTCCCGCCACTGAGCTGGGGACTGAGTACTTAATACCTGGGTGACCCCGAGTTAGTAGATAGACTCCAAGAGACCACCAGCAGATATTTCGAGCTAAATACACAGACTGCATCGAACCCAGAGATGCTGTGGGAGGCCTACAAGACAGTACTAAGAGGTGAGCTAATATCTTGGACAACGGCAAAAAAGAAAATGCACCTGAGTAAGGCACTTCAAGCCGAACAGCCAGTGAAACTGGTGGAGGAAAAGCATGTTCATGAGGATACGCCGGACACAAATCATATACTACTCCTGGCACAGAAAAGGCTCCAAAATATAGCAATGGACAATGCTAGACAAGCGCATACCGCAATGCGTGCACAAATCTATGAAACGGGGGACAAGGCTGGCAAAATGCTGGCATGGCTGGAACGGAGAGAGCTAGGACGAAGCCATGTCCAACGACTAGAAACAGGAGGGCCAGACACACGCGTGTCAGACCAGGACATAACACAGGGCTTTGCGGAATACTATGCTTAACTCTATAGGGAACCCACGACGCAAATGGACACCACAGTCATGGAGGAAATCGACATCCCCACCTTAGACGAAGCACAGCGGGAGCTCCTGGAGAGGAAGATCACAGAAGATGAGGTCCTAAGTGCCATTTCCGGCCTCCAAGCAGGCAAGTCCCCAGGGCCCAATGGCTTCCCGGTTGAACTATGGCAGAAGGTGGGGGCTAACGTGGTTGCCCCCCACCTGTTACAGATGTATCAACATGCGTGCGAAAAAGGCACTCTCCATTCAGATCTGCGAGAAGCAACAATCATAGTCATACCCAAATCTGGGAAACCCCCTGAAAGCTGCAGCTCATACAGGCCAATTTCACTCATCAACGGCGAAAGCAAAATACTAGCAAAACTACTGGCAGTCCGCCTACAGAAGGTTATCCCTTCCCTGATCCACCCGGACCAGTGCGGCTTCATGCCACAAAGATCAACATGCATGAACCTCCATAGACTATTCTCAGCCCTGGAAAGAGCCGCCGGCATACAAGGCCCCCTAGCCCTACTAGCAATCGATTTCGAAAAGGCCTTCGATTCAGTGAGATGGGAGGCTATTTGGGACATAATGCCCCGCATGGGCTTTGGCGAGAATTTCATGAGCTGGGTGCGACTATTATACAAACGCCCACTGGCCAGGACCAGAGTGAATGGTTGGCGATCAGACCCTTTTAGTCTAGGGAGAGGTACAAGGCAAGGCTGCCCTTTATCAGCCTTAATCTTTGCAATCGAAAATGAGCCACTGGCGATCCTCCTGCGACATTCTCCGACCGGGGGGGCTTCCGCTGGTCTAATACATGGGAAGATAGAGTATCGCTCTACGCTGATGACCTGCTTATTTATCTAAAAGATCCAGACAATTCCTGCCCCAAAATCATGCAAATGCTGGAACAATATGGGTCATTCAGTGGCCTACGTGTGAACTGGGCCAAGTCCATCCTATTTCCAATGAAAGGTGTCTCGGTGGCAAACCTATCGACCGACCCCTATCAGACTGCAACAGACCAGTTTCAATATCTGGGGATACACATCTCGAAACAGCTCGATGACTATACAGCTTTGAATCTTACCCCCCTGGATACAAGATTCGCAGAGGACACTCGTCACTGGATCTCTTTGCCGCTGACGCTGTTGGGCAGAGCCGCCCTGTACAAGATGATCGCCCTTCCCAAATTTTTGTACATACTGCAAAATGCTCCATTATATATCCCATATCGAGAATTTCACAAACTAGACTGCACTCTCCGTAAACTGATATGAGGAGGAGGACACCCACGGATTGCTCTCTCTACTCTTCAAAGGTCCATCTGGGAGGGGGGATCGGGCTGCCCAGACTGCAATCATACTACTGGGCCAGTCAGATGGCGGTGGTGAACGATATGCTTAATGGGGACACAAATCTGCCACACATTAAAGGGACCACTTCCATCAGTACAACAACCCCGATAGAGCACCTATATGGGGGTCTCAGCCGTACACAAAAAGAAGACATGGCAACGCATATTGTGAGAATCTGGAAGGAAACACATCGATATCTAGGGTGGGAAGGGAAACTGACATTGGCCCAACCCCTATGGAACAACCGCTACCTTCCCGAAATATAAAAACTGCCTAGATGGCCTGAGTGAGTCCAGCGAGGAATCACCAGAATCGGAGATGTGGTACGGGAGGACAATCTGGCACCATTCGCGTCACTACAGGCAGAGATTTCCTCCCTGCCACAGAAAGGTACCGCTACATTCAACTGAAGCACGCTTGGGGCGCCCTCCAACAGGAAATACCAGACATGTCAGAAAGCTCCCCTCTAGAGCGGAACGTAGTGCTTGACCGAGTGGAACAGAAAGTCACCTCGACAATGTACAACGTGATAACTTCCTTTGCGACACCAGAACTAACCTGCCTGAAAACCAAGTGGGAACGAGATGTTGGACCGCTTCAACCAGAAGATTGGGTGGATGCCCTGATGTACCCACGCGAGGTAGCCATCTCCTCAAGACTCAGACTGGTCCAATTGAAAATCCTACACCGCACCTATTATCCGAGAGTGACCCTCTTCCGCTGGGGCAGGTCATCGGACGCGCGTTGCCTTCGCTGCAGCCGGGAGGAGGGCACCTTCTTCCACATCATATGGGAATGCAGCAACATTCAGCAGCTTTGGCAGAGATGCTGCGACAAACTGTCCGGCGTTATAGGTAAGACGATACAAAGGTGCCCGAAACAACTGCTTCTGGGGATCTCCGGTGAAACTGACCTCTCCCGCTATGAGAAATTGCTCTGGTCGACCGCAACAGCGGTACTTAGGCGGAACATTGCCCAACTTTGGGGCTCTGAGCGAACTCCTAGCTACGACCAATGGGTCACGGATGTGGACGTTTGCGCTGCAACGGAACACCAGGTGTACAAGGCGAGAGGCTGCCCGCAAAAGGCGAACAAGATATGGAATCGGTGGGAGGAGGCCGCCTAACTACCAGAAGCTTCGCCACAGAGATGGAGACAGTGTGAGGCTCTGTAACACAGGGCAGATTGAGCCTGATCTGTAAGACTACATTATATGCTTTCCCGAATTTTGATGGACGGTCCGTTGGACTGGGGTCCCTGATGCTGAGTTCTTAGAAAGTTCTTGGTTATTGTTTGTCTCTCTCTCTCTCTCTCCCCGTTCTCCCCTTCCCCCCGTATATGTTGACTTTAGTAATGTCCCACTTTCCCCCCTGTAATGAAGAGAGATGAGTATGTGATTTATGCCTTTAAAAAAACAATAACTATGTTTTGATTAAAAAAAAAACAATGAATGAACCAATAATACCTTGGACTATCAAAGACTCTAACTAAAGTGGGACTCACACACACCATTGTAGAGAAGCCCCTCAACGCTCACACCAGAGAAAATACAAGCCAATAGGGAAAAATGGCCAACACACCGCTAGTAAAGAGGACATATGTCTATTCTCATAAAAAACAGTTACGCAATAGCAAAGAACTCTGCTGCCACGGAGCGCTCTCACAAAACCAACTTGGACGGCAGTTATAAGGGCGAACAGCATCATACTCACGTACATCACATAAGGTACAAATCCACATAGCCTGTGGTGTAACACTATACATAGGCGGCCTGCTCCATATGGGATGCCAGGTCATTGGTCCCAGCTTCTCCGGTCCATCTTCTTCCACGAGGGGCTCTTCTCACTGCATCATCAGGTGCCAGGCTCGATAATTAGCAATTAAGTGTGCAACTCGTAGCATGCCCTATCAGCGGTGTAATGTGTATGGTACTGTAGGCATGGGCTCAGAGGCTACATTCGAGGTCACATTATCTTACAAACCCCAACTTGGTCCCATATGCGTCAGCGTCGCTCCGGGTTTTCCCACCCTGAGCATTACATTTGTTACTTTCCCTCCCTGGCATCTCGCAGCACAAATCACAGGGGCCTTCAATGTTCATTTGTGTTCTTTATAACAAATTGATGTTCAAACAGTTTTATGGTCTGGGGTCTTGGGCTGGCTGGTATGCTGGAATGTTAGGGTCTTGGGATGGGGGCACCTGGTAACTATTACTTAGAGTTTGTGCCAAACTGGGTCGGAGGCTCGTGCCCTCTCTTCTTATGGGATAACTGCTTGCAGGGAGTTCTCGGCCCCCTCATGGCCTTGCCGGGCGCATTCTTCCTCGGTTACATGTGCTAACAATATCAGACAATAAAAGGTTTATAACTTTGACCTTCCCCACCACCGCCCAAGCTACAGCCCTTGACCACACTCACACAAGTATTTCTATGTCCTATGCTTGGGTCTGCCGCCAAGGCTGTAGTGCAAAGCCAGTCCTCAGTTTAAAGATGGCTGCTGTTTTCCAAGATGGAATTCTATGTCTTGTAACCCCTGCAACCAGTTTCACCCTACCCTACCCTCTTATGCAGCTTCTATAGGCACCCTCTCCCCCTATGCTCTCCCCAGACATCTACATCACAGGCGTGAACCTTTGCTGCTTTGTGGCCTGGGACGATCGCCCCCGCTTCCCAACACCATGTCTGAATCGTGTTTATATTTTATTTGGTGATTTTAGCATTTTATCCTTCCACCCATGTGCAGATCTTGAACACTGAATAACACAAATCCCATTCACATTGAACTATACTGGATACATATGAAATTGGAACATCGCGCCCAGTTCGCTTTCGTATCCGTACAAAAAAACCGAAGAAATAAAACGAATGGGAGACTTTGGCCGAATTTCGGCCGTACGTAAAAGATTACGTACGGCTGAACATTTTAAACAAGTGCCTCATTCGGTGCCAAACACCAGCCAACTACCGCCCGAATTCTATCACTCCTTTCCTGTGCAGACTCCTGGAAAAGCTTGCCATCTCCCAGCTTACTCGCCATACTGAATCAGTTTGTTGTCTCCATGACCATCAGTCTGGCTTTAGAGCAGCCAAAAACACGGAAACTGCTCTCCTGAACACTCGTGAAGACCTGCTCTCAAATCTCAACTCTAGCCTTCCTTCTGTCCTCATCCGCCTTGATCTTTCTTCTGCGTGCACGCCATCCTGATCAATCATCCCTGTGACAACCTGGGCATCATGGATCAGGCCCTAGCCTGGCTGACCTCCTTCCTCTCCGATTGACCCTCCCAGGTCCAACTGGGGTCCTTTCTCTCCACTACCTCTCTCTCCGCATGTGGTGTTCCTGAGGGCTCTAACCTCTCACCCTGGCTCTTCAACCTTTACTTGGCACATTTGGCCCACCTCATTTTTACCTTCTCTCCTGATTTTCAGTGTTATGCGGATGACACTCAGCTCTCCTTAAGGCTCCCCTCAGCCTACTCTCCTCTCTTGATTATTCCTGACTGTCTATCTACGATTCAGGAATGGTGTGGTGTGCCTCTAATGACCTCTGCCTGAATGCCAGTAATACGGAGATCCTTCTCGTTGAGACCCCTGCTCCCGCTTTCCCTCTGGCCGCCCTCCTTGGGCCCTCTACCTGCACCTTCCTGTGAGGCAAAAAACCTTGGTGTCATCTTCGACTCCACCCTCTCCTTCTCTTCTCACATCATGGACGTCTCTAAGAAGTCCCACTACCAACTGCACCTCCTCAGAGGTATTCTTCCTTTTCTCACTTCCTCCAGAAGCTCACTGTCTCTAGAGCCCTGGATCTCTCTAGGCTGTACTACTGCAACGGCCTCTTTCTAAATCTGCCTGCCTCTACTTTTTGCCCTCTGCAACTAATCCAGACAGGACTGCGAGACTTGTCCTTGGCCTCAAGCCCAGGGATCATATCTTTCCAGCCCTGGAATCTCTCCAGTGGCTCCCGGTGGTTGCAAGGATCAAGTTCAAGACCCTCTGCATTGTCCACAAGGCTTTCTGGGGATGGGGACCACACTACATCCAACTCCCCCTTCCTAAGCACTTTCCTTATCGAGCCCTCCACTCATCCACCTCCAACTCTCTGAGGGTCCGACGCTTCACCAGGCAGAGAGTGGGCGGTAGATCTCTTTCCTCGGCTGGTGCTTCCCTCTGGAACAGCCTCCATGCCTCTCTCAAACTTAAGCAGGACTGCCTAAGGTTCCGGAAGCAACTCAAGACGTTCCTATTCACTTCTGCTTTCTCTCTCGCTCCCCTGCTGATATACTTATCTGCTGTGCTAACTGGTTACCTGGCCATCCTCTGAACCTTAATAGGCACCAGGCTCCTTTACGACCAGGGCCCCATGCACTGCCTCAGGGCCTACCGCACACTAGGGACTGTATGTGCAACCCTACAATCCCCTGTCTCCTAGCACCCCAGCCACCCCGGCGGCACTTACTTAGCATTGCTTACTGCACTTACCCCCCCTCACTCCCTTTGGCACTTCTTCTCTCCCTCCCCCCTGCACGATATGAATATATGAATGACATTAGGCCCAGTAATATTGTTTGTTTTCTCCTCTCTGTGTCTCTACTTCCTTGTCTTTTTTTTTTTGTAATTAATTTTTATTGATATTTTGAGTAAAACAGATCAAACACAATAGGGAAAATAGTAAACTCCGAATACTGAATAACCAACAAAAGAGACAAGAGAGAAATCATCCTCATGGTAACATATACTATACGACCCGACTTCGTGGGAATATCTAGCAGGGTCCTATTCAGGCCCAACATGGAAAGACCCCAGTTACCACCTAGCGTGAGGCCCAGCACCCGTTCTATAGCCTGGTGAATAATACCCCAGAAACTGACCAGCTGCGGGCATTCCCATCATATGTGGGTCCACGAGCCCCGTCCCCCGCAATCCCTCCAACACAGCGGGGATGACCGCTCAAGCATTCTACTAAGTCTGACAGGGGTTAGGTGCCATTGATGGATTAAGTTTACCCATATCTCCTGGGTTTGAATGGATTTAGTTAGCTTTGGGATTTGTTTCCACAATTCCTGCCACTCTCCCTCATCTATTACCGCCCCAGTGGCCTCCTCCCATTTCTCCATGCATGTTCTGCGTGGAATATTCTCTCCCATTTTAAGAACCTTGTAGATGGATGCTATAAGGCCCCTATCCCCCTCATGTGTATCTAGGTATTTCTCAAGCAGAGTCAAGGGGCGCATGCCTGCCAGTTTTTGGACAGGATGGGATAGCTAGTGCCTCAACTGCATATAACCAAATCTGTGGATTTCCCACAGCCCGAATTCGGACTTACATTGTTCGGAATTTTTTAGCTTATCTCCCTCAAACATGTCCCGAATCATCCGACAACCCCCCGAGTACCAGTCATCAAATGCTGAGGTTTTATAGCTCAGTGAGAACTGAGGATTGTCATACAGAGGTGTATAAGGGGAGGGGAAGGTAGTTATATGCGCTCTCACCACTGCTGTGTCCCAGGCCTCCCCCACCGTTGAGGTAACCCGGCTTCTATAAATCTGAGGGGGTCTATCTGCTTTCGGGAGCGAAAGCGCTCCCTCAAGAGCCCCCACTACCACCGCCCTGTCCATTGGCCTCCATGGCTTCTCCCGGTCGTCTCTCTGCCAATCTCGGAGCACTCTCACCTGTGCTGCTAGGTAATAGGCCCTAAAATCGGGTTCCCCCATGCCCCCCCTAATGGTAAGAGTCTGCATGAGTGCTAGGGCCACCCTAGGTCTTTTGTGGGACCAAAGAAACGGGCCAGTAAGAGACCTAAGGTTTTTGAAAAAGGAGTTGGGAACTGCTTCTGGTAGAGCAGCAAAGAAGTATAGCAACCGCGGCAATATTGCCAATTTAAGAACATTGATGCGTCCCAGCCACGAGATGCGCAATGGACCCCAGTCAATCAGCTTGGACTTAATTCTCTCCAGCAATGGGAGGTAATTCACCCGATAGAGCTCCTCCACCCCTCTGGTGAGATGGATCCCCAAGTATCGAAGCCCCTCGCCCACCCATCTAAACGCATAACTTTCCTTGATACTCTGTTCAGTGGCAGATTGCAGATTCAGGCCGAGTATCTCAGACTTAGTAGTATTCACCTTGAATCCCGCCACAACCCAAACCAATCTACTTCCTCTTGCAAAGCCTGTAGAGATGTCTCCGGGTCAGTCAGCGAGAGCAACATATCATCGGCGAACGCGGCTACCTTATGGGTACGCCCGCCAAATACCATGTCCTTTAACCCTCCGTCCTCCATTATCGCTTCTAGAAAAGGTTCCAGATGGAGAGCATAAAGTAACAGGGACAGGGGGCAACCCTGCCTTGTACCCCTCACGATTTGCAGCGGTTCCGATAGCTGGCCATTGACCAACAATCGGAGGGATGGATTCCAATAGGCAGCCTTTACTCGAGCCATAAAGTTGGGGCCAAAACCCATTTTGACCATTGTGGCAAATAGGAAACTCCACTCCTATTTGCCACAATGGGAGAAGGATGCATCCGCTAGGAGAAGAGCTGGGATCCCCTTAATTTGAGATTTCTCAATCAAATGGATCACTCTCCGCACATTATCAGCAGTCTGGCGCCCTCTTATAAAGCCCACCTGGTCGTTACGTACTAGCTTGGGCATTAGGGAGTCCAATCTGGATGCTAAGATCTTCGTGTAAATCTTTGTATCTACATTCATAAGTGCAATTGGTCTGTAAGATCCACACTCTTCTGGATCCTTGCCCTGCTTATATATGAGAGTCACTTTGGCCTCGTCCATGGATCCCGGGAGGACGCCACTCACCCCGACGTGATTGAAAAGTCGAGTTAGGTGCGGAATTAGGACCTCTTTCTGTTTTTTTTTTTAAACTTACATTTTTATTGCCATTTTTAGATACAACAAACAGTCAAGAAACCAACAAAAAGAAAGCCCCCTGCCCCCCCAATCTCCCCACCCCAACCCCTAACCACCCCCCTACCCTGTGTCCAGAAACCTGCATTCACCTTGGGAGAATTTCAATGTTCAGTCCTTCGTCCGTACCATGGTAATGATGCGATTTGTGGCCTTTCATCTGTTGGTTAGATGCCGCTTTACCCCAGGTCGTGGGTTCCCTGGCGTATTATCTCACCTTTCGGGGTCGATCCCGGCTCATGCAGGCCGGAAGTCTGGCGTCGAAATCAGTGAACGTCCCAGCCCCAAGACTGTTGCACCCCATACTAGTTTGTGAGGAAAGTGCTACTTTCTTTGTTCACCATCGCAGTCAGTTTATTCATCAGGAACATATTTTTCACTTTTAGCAGCCAGTCCTCTTTGGAGGGGGGCTCGGGGCTTTTCCACTTCTGAGCAAGGGCCACTCTGCCCGCCCTCAGCATGGTTTCCCACATCCTAGGGTATCGATACAGCTCTGTTTCCTCCGGGGGAGACCCAACAACATTGTTAAGGGATTTAGTGTCAACCGTTCTTCTATCACTTCCGACATCCAGTCCCGCACTGAACCCCAGTAGTCCTGAACTTTCGGGCAGAGCCACCACATGTGGCCACTGGTGCCAGTCTGTCCGCATCCTCTCAGGCACCTCGGCGAGACCCCCGTGAACATCCTCGACAACTTCGCGGGATCCCTGTGCCACCCCTGTAACACCTTAAAGTTATGCTCCATGTCCGAGGTGAACAAGTTTCCGTGAAATGCTATCTTGAAGATTCTGGCCCAGGGGTCCTCGGAAATCTCTTCCCCAGCTAGGCTGTCCCAAAACTTAAGAAAGTTCCTTCTGCCTTGAAGGTCGTAGGTATTTAAGATTTTGTACATGCTGGACACCGCCCCCTTCCTTGAGGTCGCCAGATTGAGGAGTTTCTCGAAGGGTTCAGCTGTCTCCTGAGGTTCGGGCCCCATGTCGGGTTGCAGAGGATGCCCTTCAGGCAGAGGTATTCGAAGATGGATAGCGAATCTCTTCCGAGAGCGTCTCTCAGGTCCTCATAGGTTAGGAATTCCCCTTCTCTGAACAACTGCCCCGCCCATTCCAGTCCCTTGTCCGACCATTCCTAAGAGTGCCGGAACCCTCTGCCTCCCAATCTAAGGGGATGGCCCCAGAGAAAGGTCATCGGGGACGGCCAAGTGGTGAGGTGAGCAGTCCGGGGGCCCTCTCTCCAGATGTCCCAGAGGACTCCCACGGTCGGGTGGGACCTTAAGTGTTGCGGAATAGACCCGCGAGGGGCCCACAAAAGGTCTCGGACCTTCAGGGGATGGGCATCCATATCTTCCAAGTATGACCAATACGTCCCCATTCCCTCTTTCATATGCTCCAGTAGGACGCTGAGTTGGGCGGCACAAAAGTAGAGGTGAAAGTCCGGGAGCCCGAATCCCCCCTCCTCCCTAGGCAGAGTCAAGGTGGTCCTTCCTATCCTCGGGGTTTTCCCCTGCCACACAAAGTCTCGAACCCCCTTTTGTAGCTCTCTAAAAGTCTGAGCTGTGATGTTGGTTGGGAGTGCCGTGAAAAGGTAGAGAAGCCGTGGTAGTATATTCATTTTTACTGCAGTCATTCGGCCATACCATGACAGGATCATCTTGTCCCATCTCCTCAGATCTGATTTGATCTCTGCCATCATGGGGTCATAGTTAGCGGCGCTCAATTACGATATGTCTCTGGTGAGGAGTCCCCCAGATACCGTACACCGGCCTTCTCCACTTTCATCCTGTGAAACCAGTCCAGGGGGTCGAGCCCCGGGTCTAATGTCCTCATAGGGAGCAAAACAGATTTTGCTGCGTTGATCTTCAGACCTGAGAAGCGACCGAACGAGGCCACCAGCGCCAGGAAGGGGGGAAGTGATGCTACAGGGTCCACCAGATAGGCCAGGATACCATCCGCAAACAAGGAAAGTTTGAATTCAACATCACCCCTTCTGATCCCCCTGATGTCTGGGTGAGCTCTAATCGCTATTGCCAATGCCTCCATCCTGAGGACGTATACCAGGGGGGAGAGAAGGCATCCCTGCCTTGTGCCCCGGGAGAGGGGGAATGGTTCAGACAGCCTCCCGTTCACCTGAACCCTCGACGTGGGGTCCCTGTAGAGGGCGGTCACCCAGCTCATGATGTGAGGCCCGAAGCCCATCCTCTGGAGGAGGAGACCCATGTATCACCATTCGACCCTGTCAAAGGCCTTCTCCGAGTCTAGGGAAGAGGACACATGCGTTTAACCCCGATGTTTGGGCAAAGTGGAGCAGGTCTATTGTTTTGCGTATATTGTCCGACCCTTGCCTTCCCGTAATAAAGCCCACTTGGTCGCCATGGATTAGCTTTGGCATGATTCCCTCCATCCGCCTCCCCACCACCTTGGCCAGGACCTTGATGTCGATATTCAACAGAGATATGGGATGATAAGAGGAGCATTCCACAGGGTCCCTCCCCTCCTTGGGCAGAACGGCTATTATGGCCCCCATCATGGACTCGGGGAGGATGCCATCCTCCAGCACAGCGTTGAAGACACTCACCAAGAATGGGGCCAGGGCGGAGCGGAATCTTTTATAGAAGTAGACGGAGAAGCCGTCATCTCCGGGGGAGGTTCCCACCCTCATACCGCCTATCACCTTGTCAATCTCATCCTCGGTCACCAGGCCCTCCAACCCTTCAGCCATCTCACGTGAAAGGTATGGGATCTGTATGGAGTTCAGGAAATCCTCTATCTGGGTGGCATCCCCGTCATACTCCGACGAGTAGAGGGTTTTATAGTATTGGCGAAAGGCCTCTCCAATATGGGAGGAGTCGCGGCCGAGATGCCCCTGGGTATCCCTCACCTCCTTCACCCTTCTGCTTCTCTGGACCTCCCTTAGCTTCCAGGCTAGGATCTTATCAGCCTTGTCCCCCTTCTCATAGTATTTTTGTTTTACCATTAGGAGGCTCCTCTCAGTTTTATGTAGGAGCAGATCTTTCAGTTGGAGCCTGTAGTCCTCCAGTGCAGCCACACGGTCATGCTCTAAAGCCTGGTCCGGGGATCCCCCCGGCTGAAGACAGGCTATTTTACCCCACAGGGCTTTCTCCTGGACCTCCCTCTCCCTCTTTCTCATGGAGCCCATTTTTATGAGGACTCCTCATAGGGTTGCCTTAAAGGCATCCCAAAGTGTATGCATGGCCACCTCCCCATTATCATTAAACTCAAAGAACTCAGCTATGGAGTCCAGGATCTCCTGGGCGAGTGCCTCATCTCTCAATAGGGCATCATTGCATTTCCAGCGCCCCCTACGTTCTTCACACCAACCCATCGATAAGGTGACTCGGACCATGTTGTGGTCCGACCAGGGGACTGGGTCTATCCTATAGTCCACTACATATGGGGTGAGGACCTCGTCCACCAAAATGTGGTCTATTCTCGAAAACGAGTTGTGAATAGCTGAATAGTAGGTAAAGGAGGGGGTCCCTGATCTGGGGGTTGGGATTGTATCCGACAGTCCCATTTCCCCATTAACCCTCTGAAAGTTCTGCGCCATGGCTTCATCCGCGGGTCTGAGGTTCTGGGGGCCAACCCGTCTTCTGTCTATAGTTGGATCTAGGACCATGTTAAAATCCCACCCCCACCACCAGTTGGCCTTGCACGAACAACCTCAGCTTGTCCCCTACCTCCTCCCAGAATTGGGCCTGACCTTCGTTAGGACTATACACTACTGCTAGAGTCAAGGGGTGAGCCCTGCAGGGAACCCCGCACCATCAGGTACCGACCCTCGGGGTCCCTCTGGATGGCCTCCTTCTCGAAGTTCATGTCCCTTGCCACCAATATGGCCACCCCTCATTTTTTGGCCTTGTGGGAGGCGTGAAAGACCTCCCCAATTCCTCCCCCTCGCATTCTAGGCTCTTTCCCCTTTGCCCAATGTGTCTCCTAAAGAAAGAGCAGGTCCAGTTTCGCCCTCCTAAACTCCCTATGAACCAGGGACCTCTTCGTGGGGGTGTTCAGCCCCCGCACGTTAAGGGTACCCACACCCAGGGCCGGACGGACATCAGCCATGATCTATGTTTTCCTCACTCTTAGCCAATGATATCGCACCATCACTCCCTCCTTGTTTCCCCTTTTGGACACTTTTGGAACGTTCCCCCAACTGCCCCCCAAACCCTTCCCCCAACAAACAAACCCCAACTAGTTTGTACTCCCCTTCCCCTCACCCCGGCGTCCAGCCAGTTAGTTCCGCCATTGCTGGCATTTGGCCGGACTACCAGCCTATCCTCCTCGGCTAGGCAATCAGTACAGTGCTTGTGTCTATGACCCCCCTACCCCCCACTGCTTCATCCCTTCAGTTGACCCCTTTATACTTGCTGTTCAAGGGGACTCTGTATTCTGAGAAACTTCAGGAACTTCCTTTTCCCGACCCGCTACGGGCCGGGGCATCACCACCGTCAGCCCTCCGAGTCGACGTGTTCGCTTCCCAATGCGGGCAGCGGGGTGTTCAATTTTTTGAATTTTCTCAAACTGGTTTTCTTTCTTCTGGCCCCCGGCTGGCTAGGGTCAACCCTTCCAAGAGCCTCAGGACCCACCGGGCCCCTCCGGGGGTGGATTCTGCCACATAATCCCGGATGGCTCCCCTTATGTCGTCTTCTGTAATCAGCGTTGTCCGTTGGCCCATGTATTCGAAGGCCAGGGAGAAGGGGTACCCCCACCTGTATCGCACCCCCTTTTCCTTTAGTAACTGTGTTGGGGGATGGCACATCCTGCGCTTGGCCAGGGTGTATGCGGAAAGGTCCTGATAAATGGTGATCTGAGCGCTGTTATAGGTCACCACCCCTGCCTTCATTGCTTCCTCGAGCACCTTAGTCTTTTCCGCGTAGTAGTGGAACCTGGCCAGGACCGACCAGGGGCCCCCTGCCCTGCCCCGTGCCCTATGCACTCGGTCGAACGTGAGCTCTGTGGTCATCTCCTCTGAAAACAAGAGTGTGATAATGTCCCTCACCACTCGGATCAAGTCTCTCTCCGTTTTGCCCTCCGTTTCAGGGATCCCAAAAAATCTAAGGTTATTTCTCCTTTCCCTGTTTTCATAGTCCTCCATCTGTCTAGCCCTTTCCTCGTCCCTCTTCTCCAGGGCTGCGAGCCTCACTGGTTGGTTTCCACTTGCAGGCATCTGTCCCCGACCTTGTCCACCCTTTGGTCAATCTTTTCGAATTTCTGAGCGATATCCGACCGCATGTCCCTGATTTCCTGTAGGATAGAGGCGAAGCCCCTCTCCATCGCTGTCGTGGACTGCATTGAGGCCTCTTGCTGTGCCATGATCCCAGCAGCAGTGGGGCCGCTGACCGTACTTTCCGTTCCCTTAAAGCGATATGCCTGCAGTGCCACTTGCCAGCTCCTGTGGCCTTCCACTATGCCCACTGCGGGGACCGCTGCGGTCCGGTGGCTTTAGGGAGTCTCCTCGAGGACCCGGCTTCAGGTCCCCAGGCTGTGTTGTCCCGGGGAAACCCGCGGGAGGCCGGAGTCTTTCCGTGGGGGGGGCAGCTTCCAGGCGGGCACACGCCCCACCAGTGACGGATGGGGGCCTCTCACCTGGGTGCCTTCGAGATGTTGGCGTTCCTCTTCGGGGGGGGTGGCCATCCGTGCCGTCCCACTGTCGCCGTCTGAGGTTGCGTTCCCCTTCCAGGGGGGTGTCAGGCGGGCACACACCCTGAGAATGGGCCCAGGGGCCTCCACCTGTGGAAGTCCGATGCGGGCGAGCTAGGCCCCTCTGCATGTCCTCAAAGCTGGTGCAGGCTGCAGCGATTCTGGGACCCCTCGAGAGAGGGGGGGTTGCGATTCCGCTCCGGCAGTTATTGTGATTTTTTTTTTGGGATTATTGGTGGGGGCGTGGTGTCGTGCGGCCCCCCACACGCCCTGACCCCGCTCTCCCGCTCCGAGGGGGGGCCGTGTGGCCCGGAACCTCCCAAATCAGGCCCTGTTTGCCGTGGCCGAGATGGGGGCTCGTAACGGCCCAGGGGGGGGGCAGCGGAAGCCCGAATCCGCCGCCGGGGCCGCTGTCCCAAAATCTTGTGGGCACCCCCCAGATGCTGGGGGACCGGCAAAAGGCTCTCCCGCGGGCCGCTCCTCCTTCTCCGGCACCGATGCGCTCTTCGTCGCTCCCCCGACACGCCCCATTCTCAGGCTCTCGGGGGAGCTCGAGTACCGTTGTTGTTGGCGGGGGCGTCACGGGGGGCTCGCCAGCTCAGGTCGAGCGCGTGAATCCGCCTGGGGGGTTCCGGGGGGGCTCAGTCCCCTTCAATGGCCCAGCCTCAGTGGGAGCACGACGCTCAGGCAGCCATCACCTGTGCGCCCCCTGGTGGCCTCCCTCTTTATGGTTTTTAAAAAATTCAACCATGAAACCATCCGGACCAGGGGCTTTATTTAGGGAGAGTGCAGATATTGCCTTCCTGACCTCATCCGTAGTAATCTCCCCCTCTAGTCGCTCCCATTCTTCCCTCAAGATTGCTGGGAGATCAATCCTGTCTAGGTAAGCTGTTTGCAATAAGGGATCAGGGTTACTTGATGTATATAAGGCGGCATAGAACTGGTGGAACTCCCTCACTGTTGCCTCGCTGTTCGTAAGTCTCAGGCCCCCATCCCCCTTTATAGCTAGGATCGTCCTACGTTGCTCGTTCTTACGCAACATTCGGGCTAGCAGCTTATCGGCTTTATTCGCTTTAATGTAATGCATTTGGCGCAAACGTAACAAGCTGCGCCCAGCCGCTCTAGTTTGGATGAGATTTAATTGTCCTCTTAACATACGGACTTCTTTGGCGATGACTGGTGTGTGCTTCATAGCCAGGTTTACCATTGCCTCCTTAGGTTTCACACCCACCCTCTCTTCCTCCAGCCTCAGCTCCCTCTCTCCTGGCTTTTATTGCCAGGATTTTCCCCCTAATCGTAGCCTTAAGGGCATCCCACCATATCTGTGGAGACGTATCCTCCTAAACGTTCTTCTCCACACAGTCCCCCAGCTCCTGATCTACCTCCCTGACCAGGACCGGATCTTTAAACAGAGACGAGGGGTACCGCCACGTCCGCAAACCAGAAAGTCCCCACAATCTACGGAGGGTTATTGTCATAGGGACATGATCCGAGAGCGCTATGGGCCCCCAGGAGATATCAGTAACAGCTCCCAAAAGTAGGGCCGAAGCCCAGATGTAGTCGATATGGGAGTGGGTTCTATGAACATAGGAGTAAAAGGTATACCCCCTATCTGTACCCTGTGTTTCCTTCCACACATCGACTAAAGCTAAGTCTCGGATTTTCTTTTTAAGATCCCCAGAGGGTCCACCCGCCATGCCCCATACGTCCCTGCTTCTGTCTCTGGATGGGTCCCAGGCCAGGTTAAAATCCCCAGTCAAAACTATACGCCCCTTGGCGAAATCCCTTAACCGGATGAGAGATCTCTGGAGGAAAGCGTCCTGACCTGTATTGGATGCATACACCGTGGCTACTGTATAAATCTCTCCTCTGCCTTCCAGCAATAACGCTAAATACCTCCCCTGATTATCCTTCTGTATGGAGTTAATCGAGAGGTCAAGCCCATCCCTCAGGGTGAGGATTACCCCTCCCTTCTTACATGTTTGTGTGGCCTGATGGAGCCTGCCATATCCCCAGATCCTGACCCTCCATTGCTCTCATGTCTGGATGTGGGTTTCCTGCAAAGCAACTATGTGTGGATTCTCCCTGCGTATGAAAGGTTCTACCTTTTTCCTTTTAACTGGAGAATTAGGCTCATTCACATTCAGCGATAGAATCTTCAAGTGGTTCATCTTAAATTGAGGGACTGACCATTAATACTGACCCACGATGCAGTCCTCCTCCTCCTACCTGGTACCCACCTTATACTCAGAGTATATGGGCCAGCTTTTTTACTCTTTCTCTCTGCTCCTGAGAGATCCCTCCCCCCTCGCTGTCCCCAACGCCCCATCCCTTCCCTGGGCAGACTCAGCAGGCAACATGCACCCCTCAACCCCAATGGGCGAGAGCTGAGCCCCAACAGCAACCCAGGAACACCCAACGCAGGATATCCCAATCCCATCTCAAGATGTGCTTCCCTTCCCTGTCCCGTCCTGAACCTTTATAATCACCTGTGCAATCAGACAGCCGAAACCGATATATGTAGCAGGCGCCCTCCCTGGACTTAGTCTACTGAGCGGCTATGTCTGCAAAGCCCCAGTTCCCACTGGGGTATCTGTAGAAACAGACTGGGCGTGCAAGCAGCTCCCCTCTGATGAGCCATGACCCGCCGCCCGGGCAGACCGTTTCCTAGACTTTTCCGCTTGCCCGTAGCCCACTCCCAAGGCTTGTTGGACCCGTCTCGACCAGAGGGGCCCTCTGCATCTGGCAATGACTGTTCCTCAATGCCCAGCAAGTCCAGGCCCTGGTCACAGGTCGTGATCCTGCGCAACTTATTCTCCCACATGAATACCAATGCAAAAGGGTGAAGCCATCTGTACCTAACCTGTTTCTTACGGAGGAAGTCCAAGATTGGTCGCATCCGCCGTCTTTTGTTGAGAGTTATTTGGGACAGATCTTGATATAGAAAGATCTCACTGTCGTTGTAATATACCCGCCCGGCTTGTCTCGCTTTTCCAAGGATTCTTTCTTTTGTCACATAGCTGTGGAAGGCCACTAGAACGTCTCTAGGCCTAGCCCCGGGCTCCGAGCGGGGGGGGCCCACCGGGGCCCACCCGGTGGATCCTGTCAAACTGAAGATCCATAACCGTATCTCCCTCCAGAAGGTCCTTGAAGATAGTCATGAGGGTCTGCGACAGGTCCTGACTATGCACAGTCTCTGGAAATGCCTTAACTCGTATATTACCTCTCCTGGAGCGGTTTTCCAAATCTTCCATTTGGATCTCCAGATTCTGAGTGGCCTGCGCTAGGGTTTCCAGCAAGTTATCCGCCTAACGCGCGTCCTCCGTCAGGCCTTGAATGGCTCATTCATTGGTATCCACGCGCTCTTCCACCTTGTGTACATCCCGCTTTATATCTTTTAGACCCTCAGCTAAATCCTCTCGCAGAGTGTCGATCTGTCTTTGGCTCGCCAACGTGATCTTGTCCACCATTTCCCCGAGGAGTTGGCGAAGGGCTGAATATGTGACATTCCCCTCTTGGCGCTCTGTGGGAGATACCTCCCCCTGCTCCTTCTCTCCATCGTCTGCTGGTTGTTCCCTCTGAGGCCCCGCCTCATGGTCCTGTTCTTTGGCCCAAAACTTAGCCAGGGGGGACTCTTGACTCTTACCACTGCCCTTCGAGGCTGAGGGGGGGTCCCGGAGTCTATTCCTGGACATGGTGAGCCCCCAGGTCCAATTGCCCCTTGGGGAATTCGGGGTCCCGTCTACTCTGCTGTGCTTGATCTACGCGGATCTCTGCGGCTGGCCCCCCTACACGCCACTCTGCCCAGCGGGTGTCTTATTTCTTCGATATACTGCAATGCCTCCCCAAGCTGCGGGTCTCTCGCACTCTCTCCCCAGGTCCCCGCCAGTAGCAGCGGCCACCTCAGCAGCCCGGGATATCAACCTGTCCAGGGCAAAACCCCTTCCTTCTCTTGTCGCGCCTAGAAACACTTATGTACAGGCGCATTATAAATGACATATTATATCATATTACAGTGAACAAGGGCAGTGGGGATGTCTCCCGCACCCTTGTTTACTTTAATGTCAGCCGGGGATGTCCCCTGCACCCGTTGGAATAGAGCAAATAAAATAATTTTAAAAAAGAAAAGAGGACCCTGCAGCGCTGGTACGATCCACGCAAGTGAAGGGAACCGGCGTTGCAAAGAGATGCAGGAGATGGCGGCACATAAGGAGGTTTGCCACCAACAGGTACGCAAGGGGTGGGGGCAAGTAGGTTGTCCGAAATGTTCGGGGGAGAGAAACCTGAAAGTTATATTCAGTAAAATAACTTTCATTTTTTTCTCCTTCAGACATTTCAGATTTGATTACTTCACAGTAATCCGTTTGCTGCACCCCCAGTCACAAATATGGCGCACGCAACATGAACCCCTCTTTATCGTTGAGACCTTTCCTGACCACCCCAACAATGGGATACGTTTCCCTTGTCATCAGTTGTGGTTGGTGGCTGGACCATGTAGTGTGGGGTTGGGCAGAGCAGTGCTCTGCGAACCATGTGGTTATCTTATGTTATGTTATGTTAAGAGCATTTATTAAGTGCTCGTTCACCCAAGGGCATCCTGGCGCTGGCGTAGAGGAGAGGGCGGACTAACCTGCAGAAATGCTAGAACAAGAAGGTTTTCAAAGCTTTTCTAAAGCTGAGATGATTAACCACATTTTTCAGAAACCGTTGAAAAACCCAACAAAGGAGACAGAGCCATATGAAGGTACAACCTTCTTCATTATTCCTCTACAGGCTTCTGATCCCGGACTCTAGTAGCCCCTCCCCTTAGTCCCATTCCCCGTTTTGTCTCTGTCCTCCTCGCTCTTAAGGTCATCCCTCATTTAAAGTGTACTAAGCCTTTCAACTCTACAGCATGGATGTAAGTTAAAAGATGGAATGGATTTGTGAGATTGAGGTTGGGAACCTCACACGTACTGTATTGATATTGATATTTTACTTGTATTGCGCTCATACACAAGTGTTTCAGAGTGCGACAAGGCAAGGGAAGGGGAACATGGGAGAACAAAACAACATTCTTACTAGGCCCAGTGACATTGAGAACGCGCAAGTGCATTGGAGAGGGGGGGGGGAGTGCATGGAAGGGGGGAGACTAAAGGAGAGTGCGGGGCAAGGAGAAACAGATAAATAAAAATAAATTAGTAAATAATAAAGGCAACATACAATGGTAGTGCAGCCAGCAAGTGGCAAGTGCTGGGTTTACGGCAGCAGACTGGGTAGGTCTGATAAATGCTAGAAGAAAAGGGGGTGGACTGTATGGGTACAGATACAGACCCCAGTGCAAGGGGTGGCCTAGAGGCAGTGCGGGAGTGTGGCAGGGTGAGCAGGTACCTGGGCCCAGGGGACAGAGGGTGGCCAACGGGATGATCTCAGAAAACCTGCGAAGAATAGTGCTGAGTGAAAAAGGAATCACCCGGGCGAGAATACTGGAATACAGCCGCCAGAGGGAGCAGTCACACGCAAGAGCTGCGCAAATGGGTACCACCCTGCAAAAAATACAACTTGCACCAGTGACAGCAACGATAGCACAAATTACAAACTGTCAAACACCAAGGGACAGCAGCGAAACCCACACTACACCACATTGGCAACCAAGGATCCCGGGACCATCCGAGTGAGGATGGTGTGGAGAAGCATGACATGGGAAAAGAAATTGCCCAGCACAAGGGACCACGTGCGGAGCACGCGGCAGAAAGGACCACTACACACGTGTCTGTAGATCATCAGGCCAGCCCAAATGCAAACAACGTGGTGCTGACAGATATGTTCCGACACATAAGCAGAGACCTTACTGTATGCCTACGGCAGCAAGACACCACTTCTAGTGGTGGGGCGTTTCAGAACTGTACTGAGCAGAGGGGAAAGGACAAAGATCTACATAGTCGAGGCAGGCATCAAATTCCTGCTCAGTTGGGAGTCAGATGAGGAATTAGGACTCATAAGATTCATCTGCGACATCACTGACTCTATGGACATCACTAACCTGCTCGGCAAAAACACTAAAGCATTCTCCAAGACATAGGATGCCTGAAAGGAAAGCTGATAAAGCTACATTTCGACCCTACAGTTCAGCCCCAAGGAGTGCACCACAGGAGAACTCCATTCCACATGCGGGACCTAGTGGCAAAGGAACTACAGGAACTGGGAAAGGCTGGCATCACTAAACAAGTGACCGGCCCAACGCCATGGGTATCCCCGATGGTTGTCACAAAGAAACCCAAACTACCAGGGAAAGTACAGATCTGCATAGACATGCACCGGCCAAAAACAGCAATAAAAAGGGAACGACACATCACCCGCCCATGAAATAATCACAGAGCTCACAGGGTCAAAAGTCTTATCAATGCTAGACCTCAACACTGGCTACCATTAGTTTAAGCTGCACTGTGATTCGAGATAGATAACAACATTTTTGTCTCAACTGGGCCTGAGGTGGTACAAGAGATTACGTTTTGGAATATAGTTGGCGTCTGACGTGTTCCAACAAGCCATCCAAGAGGTAATCCAAGGAATTCCATCACCTACGCTTCCCAAGCTCACATATAGAGAGGCCATAGCGCTTCATTGGGGTTGTAGACATTTTCACATCTATCTCTATGGGCGGAAATTCAAAGCCTACTCCGACTACAAGCCTCTGATTCCAATTTTCACTGGGTCATCAGCACACCCACCAGCCAGAATTGGGAAATGGCTGTTACACCTCCAACAATACGAGTTTGAGCTGGCATACCAGGCAAGAACCGACAATCCAGAGGATTTCCTATCCAGGCATCCGATGAGTTGGAAGAACACATTTGTCAGATCCTCAACAACCTGAAGCCCAAGACGGTCAGCATTGCCGACATCGTGGAAGCCACACAGGTCGACCCATGTTGGCCCATCATGAAGAACACAATAATAGCGGAAGAATGGAAGTCATTTCTGCACCACGTGCACAATCACATGCCAGCAGCAAAAGACTTCCTCTCTGGAATGCTCTTGGTACAACAGGAACTGTCAGTCACCAGCGAGGGACTGATCCTGAGGGGCGCTCTTATAGTAATCCCTGTCAGTCTACAAAACAGGATTGTCACACTCGCTGTAAAGGACCAAAGGGGGTGTCTGTGTTCCTGTTCTATATGGCAGAGGGGAGGCACAGAGGACCCCAGACAAGATTCTCTATTGTTGGTAGCAATGGACGAGCAATCAAGGCCTAGCTTCTCAGGAGGTGATGCAAGCTGGTTCTTAAGTACAGTGTAGTCCCCAAGCACCCACAAAGCAATGTCCGCACAGTGTATTAGTTAAAACACAGTCTTTATATAATTAAGGTTCAAGGTTATATACAATATCACAATAACTCAAGTTGTACTCAGTTAATCTTACAATGGCAAATATATACAGTTCTAAGTGGTACCACAATTATCATCAGATTTCATTAAAGTGCATCAAATGTACTCTGGTCAAATGTCACACAAATCAATTAATAAAGGTAACCAACAATAGATATAGGAAGAAAGCAGTTGGTTAGAACAATTGGCAGAATACTGGCCCCTACCACTAGACACAGTTCTGTGTGGAGATCCCCCTACCTGGGAAACCTGTAAAATAAAGATATACTACAAGCCCAGCCAATACATTGTTCAATGAGTCTTAGTTCCTTATAAAGTGTTTCTACCACCCCAATGTACCTGGAATACAAGAGTTCGACGACGGGTCATCGACGGATCCTTCTTGTGCGGCGCCCTTTAAAGCAGGAGCCATGGATCGTTTAGATCCTACGAAGAAATAGGTGAAAAACGGCCGTGAGGTAGCAGCTCTGGTCCTGGCGGTGTTCGTCGACGACGAGTCGAAGATGTCCTGCAAGGATGAGGCATGTGGGGCACCTCGATGTCGATAGTTCAGGACCGCAAAGGGTTTGTGAAGAACTGTGGCCCAGCAAGGGCTTCGAGTCGTCCGGCGTCTCTATGGTCTTTGGGTGGCGGGAAACCCACCAGCGGATGCTCCTCGGCACGTCGGTGGCCTGGCCTTCTCCGGCGGGATAAGGCGGTCGGCGGTGCGGACGAGCGTGTCCGGTAATCAAATGTATTAATCAATGGAGCGTTGCAGCTCCTGTCATCGATGGCACGGCGTCAAGCAGTCCCCGCTTCTGGGCAATTAGCTTCGACGTGCCTCCAGCGGTTATAGCAAACCTGCAAACCCTGATTGACGATGGTGGACGGAATGTCCGGTGCTTCTCTTTGTTTCCCGTCTCTGGCTGACAGTCTTTCGTAGGCTGACTTCCAGGGTGTTAGGCTGAATTATATGCAGTACCCTTTGGGAACACTACACACAATTAGGACTACAAGTGACAGTACAATTTCACCTTTGGTACAAGCCTGTAGTACACAGTTAAAGTGGTAGCAGTAGCGCAGCAGCCAGGCTTATCTCAAGAGTAAGTGAGCAGTACAAATAGTTACACAAAGGACAGCAATTACTTTGATTCAAGCAAACACTGACTCAAGGTTTCTAAGTAAAAGAATATATATTTATTTACTCAACAGTTGTATAACATTTCACTATTCTAAGCAAGTTAAAAAACCACAATCATAAATACACCACACCACTTCCTTTAAATTCCAGACAAGTTAAGCTCACAAAACGAGGTGGCAGCAAAATGGCACTCCAGCAATTTAAAAGGGAAGGAAAGACAAAGTTATTAGAAATTAGGCAAAACCAACAGGTAAGTACTCAGGGCAATTGAACAAGAGAGACTACAGTGAGGAGATCCGCTAGAAAAGGCTTAGGGCCAAAGCCAATGGGTCAAAAGTCTTTTGCTCAAGATCACACAGTTCAGGGTAGTTTGCTGTAAAGTTCGTGCCACAGATTCCGGACGAGGTTGGTTGGTAGAAAAGTTAGTTCAAAGAGAAGAGAAGGACAAGCCCTCGGATTGGAGAAAGATTTCAAACACTTTCCCCGCAGCTGAACGAAATGGACAACCGGGTTTGCACAGTACCTTAAAACGGAGAGGGAGCTGGAGCTGAGGTGGACGTTCCAGGTGGTTTCTGCAGGCTCACGATTTCTGAAGCGTCTGTTGGACTGACACGAAGTAGTAAGACTGGAGGGTCCTGCGCCACCCAGGGAAGAAACCAGCAGCAGAGCAAAACAACGAATAAAAGGTGCGCTCCTTAAAACCCAAGCAGGGTCTGACCTTCCTGGCTATCCGGCCCACTGTAGCTCTGTACAGCAAATTCGACCAGAGAAGGGCTCCTGGCTTGTAGTTTGGGCGAACTGGTTGGTCCCACCAGCTCAAGGGAAGAAGTTTCCTGGAGGATCTTCTCTGTCGTCGGATTCTGGTGATTCGGACCTGCAGCAGGGCTTCACCCGGCGGTTCAGTCGTGGTAGGGGTCCTCTTCTTCCAGTTCCTCGTTGGTTCTTTCATTCCAGTGGCAACTCTGCTCTTCCAGTCCCAGACACCTGCTTTTTATGCATTTTTCCTCCATTCATACAGCCTGGCTGTCAATCACACAGCAGGTGGCTGGCCTGGCAAGGTTCCAGAAGCACCTGTCAGACTGACACGAAGTAGGAAGACTGGAGGTTCCTGTGCCACCTAGGGAAGAAACCAGCAGCAGAGCAAAACAACGAATAAAAGGTGCGCTCCTGGCAAGGCCAGTCCCCTTAGCCAATCAGACAAGAGTGCGACTGGGGTTACCAAGGGAACCCATGGCAGGGATCGAAAGATCCCTCCCTCACATCCTGCCTACCTAGACTATCAGGCGCCTTAAGGAGGGCTTCTGTGCAGAAGCCAGCGAAAAGACAGCAAACAAAGGAGTCATCCACGGTTTTTCGCGCAGAGAGAAACACGAGAAAGACTTTAACCAAAAGAAATAAGACTTTAACTAAATGAAATGGCAAATAAACCCAGCCAGAACCAAAATAAAATGTATTTGGTCAAGCGGGTTTATGTTTGAGGCTAATATAATCGCCCTAAAACATTACCACGTTCATATAAGATAATCGCAGTAGAAAAGTTATGGCAGATACCACTGCCACCAGCCAAGTCTTAATGTTAAGGGAGCGAAACAATGCCCCAAGAGGTACAGACAAAAAGGGATAAGAGTTAACCCTTTCCAATACTACATGTAAGATGGGGTGTACTGGGTCTGTGGTTTAAAGTGACTATAGTAAGGTTAATGGCAACTTTACTCTTTTCTGGGGGACTGTAGTCAGCCCCAGAAAATGGAGTTGGTGGGAAGTCTAAAAGACAACCCTGTGTCACTGCACTGAAGGTGCTGTGTAACACACTTGAAAAATATTGTGCCTTGGAGTAGGTGCAGCTCCAGTGACCAAGATCACACAGAAAGTAGAAATACACATAGCAAAACACATGTAAGAGTGAGAAAAAGGCTCACACTCTTACCAGGTGGAAAAAATAAATCATAGAAAGCCAGCAAAGCTGCTGAGGGACTCATTAGGTAAGGGAAATCAACCATTTATGAGAATTGTCCCTAACACTCACACCCCCCCAGACTAAGGGACAGGAGGATTTAATCCACTCCTGGATGAATCTCTACATCTAGTCAGTTATAAACATCTTAGAGAGACAATCGGCATTTTGGTGGTGACATCCTGCTCTGTGCTCAATGGTAAAATCAAACCTTTGCAGGCAGATTGACCATCTTAGAAGCTTTGGGTTTTCCCCTTTCATTTGCATTAACCATCTCAAAGGTTGGTGGTCAGTTTGAATCATAAAAGTAGATCCATATGGATGGATGGTCTAAACTTCTTTAAACTCCACACAATGGCAAAGCATTTATGGTCGTTGGTTGCCCACCTTGTCTCTGGTTCCTTTAGTTTCCTACTGATGAAGCTAATGTGGTGCTCCCTACCGTTCTCATCCAGTTGACTAAGGACTGCACCTATGCCTATATTGGAGGCATCTGTCTGCACAATGAAGGGTTGGTGATAATCAGGAGCTCTTAGGACTGGAGCTTGACAAAGGGCTTTCTTTAGGCTTTCAAAGGCTTGAGTGCACTCTCATTCCATCTAACCTTTTTAGGGGATTTTGGAGATGAGTCTACAGTCAAGAGAGAAGCTATGGTCCCATAGTTCTCTATGAAATTCCTGTAGTACCCAGTGAGACCTAGGAAAGCTCTCACTTGGGTTTGAGTAGTAGGGGTGGCCCAGTTTTGCACAGCTCGTGCTTTGCTGGGCAATGGCCTTTTCTCACCTCCTCCTACCTCATGACCAAGGTAGACCACTTTACTCTGACCAATTTGACATTTGCTTGCCTTTATGGTCAGATGGGCCTGCTCAAGAGCCTGCAAAACATATCCTAGGTGGTCAATATGTTCTTTCCATGTAGGGCTGAACACTTCAATGTCGCCCAAGTATGCCATGCAGAAGTCCTCCATCCCATTCAGAACTTGATTAACCATCCTTTGAAATGTAGCAGGTGCATTCTTTAGTCCAAGAGGCATAACCTTAAACTGGTAGAGGCCTGCTGGGGTAGAAAATGCAGTTTTCTCCTTGGCATCGTCTGTCAGTGCTATTTGCCAATAGCCTGAGGTTAGATCAAATGTACTGAGGTACTTGGCTGAACGAAGTCTATCCACCAGTACATCTGTCCTTGGCAAAGGATGGGCATCAGTCTTAGCGACTGCATTTAGAGCTCTATAGTCCACACAGAATCTCAACTCATTGGATCCTGCCTTTGGTACTAGAACAACTGGACTAGACCATTGGCTTGTAGAGGGCTCTATAACCCCGAGAACAAGCATCTTGTTGACCTCTCCTTTGATGTGGGATCTCACATGTTCTGACATTCTGTACCCCCTGCGATTGACAGGTAAACAGTCACCAGTGAGAATATCATGCTGGCCCCAAGGGGTCAAGCCTGGTGATAGTGAAAACAGGGAGGCAAACTGATTCAACAGAACTTTGCACTCCTCTTGTTGTTCAGAAGTCAGCTGAGAAGAGAGATTAACTCCTTCTATCTGTACATCTAAAGGTTGGCCTCTGAGGAGGCCAGGTAGAGGTTCACTCTCCTCTTCCTCTTGAGCTGAAACTAGAAGTAAAGCTCCTACTAACTGGACATATAAGTAAATCTCCTACTATCTCGAGATATAAGCCTTTAAACGGTTGGTGTGAAAGACTCTGGGAGCCTCCTTAGGTCTGCCTAAGTCCACTAGATAGTTCACCTCTCCATGTTTGCCCACAACCTTGAAGGGTCCTATTCATTTGTCCTGCAAGGCCCTCTGCCTTGTTGGCACCATAGCTAATACAAGCTGGTCTTGAGAAAACTCAACCAAGCTGGCCTTCTGGTCATGCCAATGTTTGACCAGAGCCTGACCTGCTTTCAAGTTATCACTTGCTTCTGCCATCATGTGTGACATTCTCCTCCGGAGACCTATCACATAGTAAGTCACTCTGACTGGCTTGGGGGAAGGAGCACTCCCCAACCCCTCCTTGATCAGGGCCAATGGACCTCTGTCTGGATGGCCATAGAGAAGTTCAAAGGTACTGTAACCAACTCCCTCCTGAGGGACTTCTCTATAAGCAAAGAGAAAGCATGGCAGTAGAAGGTCCCACTTTTTCTTAAGGGGTTCCTCTAAAGCACTTATCATGCTCCTCATAGTACAATTAAACCTCTCTACCAGACCATTTGTTTGTGGATAGTAGGCTGTGGAGAACTTGTAAGAGACACCACAGTGTTTCCACATGGCTTGCATGTAGTGGGACATAAAATTGGATCCCCTGTCGGATATCACTTCCTTAGGAAACCCTTATCTGGTAAAAAATACCAAGTAGAGCCTTAGCCACAGCCTGAGCCATAACAGTTTGTAAAGACTGGAGGGGGTGGTCTGTACTTCTGCTCTCTATATGGTAGAGGAGAGGCACAGAGGACCCCAGCCAAGATTCTCGATTATTGGTACGTGGTCGAGCAATCAAGGCCTAGCTTCTCAGGAGGTAATTCAGGCTGGTTCTTAAGTACACTGTAGTCCCCAAGCCCCCACAAAGGAATGTCCACACCCTGGGCCTCATTACACGGATTGCGGTAAGGGATTAACAATACCGGTAAGGGAATACTGGTATCGTTAAATACCCATGCAAATTACGACCCGGATAACCGCTATTAGCGGCACCGCTAAGAATGGTGCAACTAATAGCGGCTAGTCTGTGGGCGCGCGACCCTTCAACCCATAAATAGCGGCATGGCAGTAATAGCACACCATCAAAAGCCATGCGGACATGCCAATAGCGGCATGGAATAGCCCCAAAAAGCCCATACCGGCATGGTGCAAATACCGGCATCGCGAACCACCCGTTAAGAGAAATGAGCAGTGTTCCCACCTGCCACAGGAGGACACAATCAGCACAGGTGGAGGCAATGGAGACTGGGGCAGCACAAAAGGAGCACACCACACCCCTTCCCACACCAAGATGGTTCCAATACTAGCAGCATTACATGGCCTGGAGGACATGATTGCATTGCAGCATCAACAACAACAGGCAGCACAGAGGAGACGCAGGAGGAGGAGGAGGGTGAGACAGGCACAGCAGCCACCAATCCCCAGGATTCGAGCCACTCCATTCAACCTAACCCCTGAGCAGATACACACCCTGTACCGTCTGGACTGGGATCTCATCACCAGCATCATGGACATGATACATGACGACATTGTGAGCCTCATAGACATCCGTACTGCCATCCCCCCTTTACTGAAGGTGGTAACTGTGCTCCACTTCCTGGCCACAGGCACCTACCAGCATACAGTAGGGCAGATGCATGGGATCTCACAACCAGTATTGTCACTCACGCTGACTCAGGTGCTCGATGCCCTCCTGGAGCACACAAGTGAACACATATTCCTGCCACGGACTGGCCAGGAGATCTCCAACACCAAAGTTGGCTTCTATTCACTGGCAGGCATCCCAAGTTGCATCGGGGCCATCGACTGTACCATGTGGAATTGGTGGTCCCACATCACAATGAAGCAGTCTACCGAAACAGAAAGAAATTCCACTCCATCAATGTCCAAATGGTATGTGACTCAAACAAGATAATCACACATTGTTGTGCCCGATACCCCGGATCAACCCATGATTCAATGGTCCTGTGGAACTCAACAATACCACGCTACATGGAGCGACATACCGGACAACGTTCGTGGCTACTTGGTGAGTAGCAGGGCAAGCACATGGCAGTGTGATGTGGGGTGTGATTGGGGGGGGAGAGATGCATACTCCAACTGGGTGTGGACTGTCGTCCGTAGAACAAATGGGCATACAGATGTACGCCAATGTCCACCAAGGCAGGCCACAATGGACCGGAAACAAAACCATATGCAATTTTGAAGCTGCACAACATTGAAAATAATCTGAGATGGCAAACATGACCAATCTATCCACATGCCCATTGCACATCATACCATACCCCATATGACACAAATCAGCAACATGGCGCCAATATGCCAAATGAAAATGTGCGCTGACCAACATCACTACAGCTATGCGCCCTTGAGTGCATGCAAAGGGATCACCTGTAGCCATTGTACTGAACCACACCCGTAGACCACTACTGAAGTGAGGCTTCACAGCATGGCGACATCAATTTCAGAATGGCAGTACAATAGCAGTGTGGTACTAAATTTGCCTGGGCCCAGGAACACCTAAGACCTGTCCTCACCCAGGACATGGCAATAACTGCCGAAGGCATGCATGGTGCATGTCCACTTGCAGGGACTAGCTCACTCTCGCACATTGTAGTTACACAGATTGTCTCCATGCATGCTGGGATCCGTGGATGCCAATCACAATGCAAAGTTGATTTGTGTGATATGTACAGGTTGCACTTGATGTGAACAGTAACAAGGCCCCATTGTTCCACCCATGCAGGTGATGCCGGCTATCCCCTGAAGAGGTGGCTCCTTACCCCTGTACGGAACCCACAGAACAGGCACGAAGAGGAATACAATCGTGCACATACCCGTACCCGCATCGTAATTGAGCAGACAATTGGCCTTTTGAAGACACGGTTCCGGTGCCTCAGCAGGTCGGGTGGAGCTCTCCTGTACGGCCATGAGAAGGTGGCCAAGATCACCATGGCATGTGTCATGCTGCACAATATCTGTATCAGACGGAATGTGCCAATGCCCCCTGACGTTGAAATGCTACCACCTGATGAGGATGATGATGGGGATAAGGAGGGAGGAGACAGGGCTGCAGGTCATGCAAGAGGCGATGCCCAGGAGGGACGCGATGTGCGTCAGCATCTGATCAACCAAATATTCTGAATCACATGGTTCAACTCTGTAGGATAGGTGTGGGTATTTGTGCACTGAGTTTTGTGGTGAAGCGCACAATGGGCCCTGTCCCCCAATAAAGCTCACATACACAATGATGGAGTCCAAGCCTGTGTTTTAACTTGTCACTAGTGTGTTTAATATGTTTTGAGAAGAAGAAGTGCACGGCCCGAACTATGCAACCACCCTTTTCCCCCTCCCCCACAACACTCCCAAAACACCCTTTCCCCCCACCCCCTACAACACTCCCAAAACACTCTTTCCCCCCGCCCCCACAACACTCCCAAAACACCCTTTACCCCCTCCCCCCACAACTCTCCCAAAACACTCTTTCCCCCCACCCCCACAACACTCCCAAAACACCCTTTACCCCCTCCCCCACAACACTCCCAAAACACCCTTTCCCCCCTCTCCCCACTACACCCCCATGTGTGGCTGGTACAACGTTGCTGTCTTGCTGGACATGTGCCAGCTACATCGGGCTGGCCCTACTTCCCATCCCCACCACCACCATTAGGGGGTTGGGAGGGTGTGCGCCTCAAGGTACGCAAGAAGCGGCGCAGGGAGCTCGTATGCCTTGAGCTGGCAGAGGAGGATGTGCCTGGGTGTTCTTGTGGTGGGGGGGGGGGTACTGTCTGTCAATAGCATCCGCTATGCGGGTGAGGACCTGCCTCCGTTGTGCCATCTCCTCACAGAGCCTGTTGGTGCAGGCTTCCATGCCCTGTCTCGTCTCCCTTGCATTCTCCCTGTACTCCTACCTCAGACGGGCTGCCTCATCGACATGCTGGCCAACCAGTGCTGTGATCTCCTCCTGCCGCTATCTGATGGTGGCCAGGTCATGGCCACTGTGTCCTGCTCGTGGGGTGGGTGCCGCACCTTGATCAATGGGTAGGCCATCGGGTGAGGGCACCTGTGGGCTTCGGCACCCTGCCATGATTTCATTGCCAGACTGGGCATGGCTGCTGGATAGTGATGGTGGCCGTGGGCTTGCTTCTCTGGATTGGGGGGGGAGCTGGCGGTGTGCTCTTGTATGCCCAAGTCACAGGTGTCCTCCACATCGGACAGTGGTGTGGTGGCTGCTGCCTCGCCAATTGAACTGTTGGCAGCAGACAGTGTGCCCTCTGTGGGTGGTTCCTGTGTTGGGGGGATCACTGCAGTGGGTGCAGCGATTGTTGCTGCCGAAGCTTCACGTCTTGGTGACGTTGGTGGCTTGCTGTGTTTGCCCCTCTGCAGGAGTGCACTCCTCCCTGTGCCCCTTGATGTGCTGGCAGTGTTCCCTGGCTCCTTTGTTCTGGCTTGTTTCTTGGCAGGGGGAGCCTGAGTTGCAGTGTCCTGCTCATCGCTGTCGGTCTGTGGGGGACAAAGAGGGGGATAGCATTGGTGATGGGTCAACGTGCTTCATGCAGATGTTGTTCATCATGCTGTTCTATGCATTGTGACTTCATCAGTGGGAGGTCAGGGCATGGGACTGTCGGGTGAGTCATTCATGCATGGGTCTGTGGTGATGCGTGCATGTGTGTGTGTTGGGGTGTGTCACTCACATGGGCAGGGTTGTGTGCATGTATGTTTGTGGCCGCATCCATGAGCTGATTCAGGGCTCAGATTTGGGGGGTACCTCACCTTTCACAGTGCATAGTTTTATGTGGACACTCAACTCCATCTGATGTTGTGGGCGCCCCATGCTCCATGTCGCTGACTCCCTCTATGGATTCAACACCAATAGTGCTTGTGCAGGTCTCCTCCCACTCCCTAAGTTTGATAGGTGAATCTCCACCACCTCCTGTGGCCATGGCCAGGTTACGATTGGCACCCAGTATGCTGCGGACACGGAGGCAGAGATCGTCCCACCGCTTCATGCAGTCTTTCACGGTGCGGGTGGTGGTGCCCACCGCACTGACTTTCTGGGCCACCTCTGCCCAGATGGCCTTTTTTTTTTATCAGGGTCTCACGGTGCATGTCATTCGCGAAGACAACATTTGCGTTTGCAGCAAGCGTCTCTGTGAGCATGATGAGCTCCTCATTAGTGAATTTCTCCTTCCGCTGCCAATCCGCTCCTTTTTTAATTGCCTTGGGCATTGTCAGGGGATCCTGGACGGTTTGGTATGGCACAGGTTTGGATGCAGGTCCTGGGGGCAGAGGATGGCAATGGATTGTGTTTTTAAAGATGGCCGCCGTGCTCTTTCCCGTTCCTGTGTGATGACGCTATTTCCGTTTCCGCAATTTTACGGCACCGCTATCTGCGTGATGCTGGAGGTCGGAAGTGCTATCAGCGCTTTCATCGGTGCCGCTAAGGGACTTTACGGGGACTTTAGCGGCATGGCGGTAGGGTCATTGCTGGCATGGCGCTATGCTCGTGTCCGCGTACTCGTAATGGCACGCAATTAGCGTCCTCTTGCCAAGGCGGACACGTTAATAGCGCCATGTTGGTAAGGGCAGTATCTTACCGCAATCTGTGTAATGAGGGCCACTGTATTGGTTAAAACGCAGTCTTTATATAATTAATATTCAAGGTTATGTACACTATCACAATAACTCACTTTGTGCTCAGAAATCAACAATGGTAAATATATACAGTTCTAAGTGGTACCACAATTATTAGCAGATCTCATTAAAGTGCATCAACTGTACTCAGGTTAAAAGTCACACAGATCAAATTAATATGGAAACCAACAATAGAAAATAGGAGGAAAGCAGTTGGTTGGAACAATTGGCAGAATGCTGGCCCCGCTACCTAGACACAGTTCTGTGTGGAGATCCCCCCACCTGGGCAACCTGTAAAGCAAAGATGTATCACAAGCCCAGTCCATATATTGTTCTATGAGCCTTATTTCCTTCTACAATAGTTCTACAGCCCCAATGTACCTTTAATTGTAGTGTTCGTCGACGGGAAATCAACGGCCCTTCTTGAGTGCCCTCCCTTTAAGGCAGGAGTCACGGGTCGTCGAAATGTCTGACGGAGAACAGGGTGAACTACGGCGGTGAAGTGGCAGCTTGGTTCCTAGCGGTGCTTGTCGACGACGGAGCATTGGCGTCCTTCAAGGAAGAGACGTGCGGCGTACCTCGGTGATGATAGTTCTGGACAGCAAAGAGATGATGAAGAACTGTGGCCCAGCAAGGGCGTCTAGTCGTCGGCGTCCCTGTGGTCTTTAGGTGGCGGGAAACCCACCGACGGATGCTCCTCTGCACGTCGACGGTCAGGCCTTCTCCAGCGGGATAAAGCAGGTGGCGATGCAGACGAGAGCGTCCGTGTATCAAATGAAGTTCTTAGGCAAAAGGGAGTACGGTGGCTCCAGTTGGCAACGGCGGTTGCCGACAGTGGTGGACAACAGTCCGGGCGTTTCTCCTTGGGATTCCGCGGCAGTCCCCGTCTCCGGTCAGCTGCCTGTTATAGGTCTGTCTACCAGGGAGCTTTGGCAAAGATCATCTAGTGCACGATGGTTCCTCGTAGCTCTGGAAGAGGGCGCCTTACCAGGTCCTTTCTGGGTCAGTCCTTGGAGGCACAGCAGCTTTCAGATTGTGAAGGAGAGCAACAGCAATTCTTCTCTTCCAGCAGGGCTTCAAGGTCAAGCTTCAGTTACTCCAGTTACTCGTCGTAGTGAACTTCAGCTTCTGAACACGAATTCTACCAGTGAGAGGCCCCCAGATATACTAGTTGATCTCCCATTCATTCTGCTGGGTCACACTCAGGCAACCAATCGGTCAGAAGGGCATTCATGTAGACATGCAGCCAATCAGGTGCATGGTGCATTCAAGCCATTCACTTCTCTCCAGACACTCACAGCAAGTTATGTGTATTGGGACAAGTACCCAGCCATTCAACACTCCACACTGCATTCATACCAGTTTCGGGCAGGGCTGTCTCAGTCATTGTGTCAAACACCAGATACTAGACACCCACAACACAGAATGCGTATTCGTCACACACTCCATTCACCCAGGTCCCACCCACAGGCATGCCCACAACATACAGTCATTGGGAAGGCTCCAGGCAGTCTTGTCAGTACTTCACAGCAACACCATATATGGAACTTCCACCCAACAGCCGGTCAGGGGGAAGGCGCAGAGTCAGGGCTTCCCAAGGTAACAGGCAATAGAAAGCAAGAGGCCACGGGGGCCATCTTGTTTCCTATCAGGAATCAACTGATTCCAGTGTCAGGGCCGGGATATCCCAAAATGGAGGATACTCAGGGCACCTGTCAAATTCTGCATGGAGCTGCCGCCAGCCCATACCCTGCTCTGTGGCCACGCACAGGTGCCCAAAAACATACACTAGGGGCACAGGGTTGTACCCCCACATATGGGTGCCATAAGGGTATCCCATGGGTCTGTTCACCAAAACAAAAGAGAGAGCTGCACCGCCAGGAGACCCACATGGACTCCTGCACAGAAAACATGACAGATCAAATGATAAAAAGCAGTAAAGGACAAGGATATGGAGACCCTGTCCTTCCGATGCATTTCCAGCATCACACAGTTCTCATAGGTATTGCTTCTGGGTATCTTGTAGCATGGGCTACTACAACCAGGATAAAAATGTTCCCTAAAGATGTGGGAGGGTCAAGGGGACCAACAATGTCAATGCCCACCCTCTCAAAAGGAACTCCCACTACTGGGAGAGGCACCAGAGGTGCCACATTCTTGACTCCACTCTTGCCAGAGGTTTGGCAAGTGTGACAGCTCCTACAGAATTTGTCCACTTCTGAACCCATGTTAGGCCAGTAGAAGTAGGGAGAGAGCCTTTCCTTGGTCTTCTTGAAACTCAAGTGACCAGCCAAAGCTACCTCATGGGCTAACTGTAGGAACTGGAGTCTGTTGGCAAGGGGCACTACAAGTCTTTTGCAGTCCACAGGGGTAGACTCAGTTGGTTCACTGTAGAAGAGGCCATCTTCCCAGCCTAACCTGTGCTTCCAAACTTCTTGCCCATCAAGTTGGTTAGCAGCCTGCTGTAGAAGACTTTCAAGAGTAGGACACTCTCTCTGCCCTTTGCTAAAGTCTGCCTTGTTGGGTCCACCTTCTGCCAGTAAAGGCTGCAGCTCAGGATGTTCAACAGGGTCAAGATCTCCAACTAAAACAGTGTCTTCTTCCATATCTGACTCTTCAGATACTGGTTCAACCACACAAGGTTGCACCTCACACTCTGCCTCAGCAGGTGGAGGGATCACAGGTGTGATCTTGGACAATCTCTGTGATGTCCTTGTTGGTAGCACAGGGGTGCTGTCTGACCTTTTCCTGGAGGCCTTGGGTTTCCCCTTTGCCTCTGTTTTTCTAGAAATGGCAGTGAGCAACTCATGTGGAGTGGGAGTGATAGTTTCCTCTATCATCTCCTCTGGAGAGCCTCTCAAGGTTCTCTCCCTTGCAGACATTGTGAGCTCCTGTTTCCTTTTACTGGGAGGCCTGGGGGTGCTTGACACAACTCCAAGAGTTTTAAGGTCATTACCCAAGAGGACTCTCCCAGGCACTTCACTCTGCACACTAATAGGTATCCTGACAGTCATTTCATTACACTGGATGAGAGCTGGTAACTGGGGAAACATTTACACAGGGCCTCCAGCTAACTTGGTAAGGTGTTTGGGTTCCTTAGCAACATCCTCCACCTTGAAAAATGATTCATCCACCACAGTTATGCTGGCTCCAGTGTCTCTGATGGCAGGGGTTTTATGACCATTCACAGGAACACCATCTTTATAATACTCTTTAGTATTATCTGGGATGGAATTATAGACATAAAAATTCTGTTGTTCCCACAAGCCCAGGGACACTAAAGAAACACTAGCTGAGACTCTCATGGGTTCTTCAGCCAGTAGGTGAATGTTTCCACTTGCCATAGGCACTTCTTCCTCTGGGGAGAAGGCTAAGGAGACAGTGTGGACCTCTCAAGGTTTATCCTTACATCTGGGATCCCCTTTCACATGGTCAGTTGACCAACAAACATAACATTTCCCAAATTATTTGATGAATGGGGGTTTGTTCTAACCTCCATCGGGTTTGGGTCCAGATGGTGCACTAGCCTGATTTGGTTTCCCTTGTGGTTTACCCTTCTGTTGTTGTTTGTGGCCCTCTTTTGGATTGGAGGTATTAGAATTCTCTTTGTTGTCTTTCTTTGGCTATGTCCCCTCATTCTTTTTCTGAGTAGCCTCAGAATCCTTGTGAGAAGCCCTGTCCGCAACCTACAAGTCAGCAGCCTTAGCTAGCTTCTTTGAATCTATCTCCTTAGAATCAGCCAAGTGCTGTCTGAGCTCAGGAGAGCAGATATCAAAAATAGACTCCAACATAACAAGATTTCTCATTCCTTCATATGTGTTTACTCTGTAACCCTTAATCCAACTAAGTTTTTCAAACACTCACATACCCAGGTAGCCCAAGGGGTACCATCATGCTTTTTGAGGGTCCTAAACCTCTTAGGGTACTGGGAAGGGGTCTTCCCAAATTTAGCAATTAATGCTAGCTTCACACACTCATAATCCATCCTATCCACCTCCCCCAACTCCATTACAACATCAGATGCAACAGTGGGTAGCCTAGAGAAGAGCCAGGGAAGCAATTGATTCCCATGGTTATATTCAAACATTGCCAACCAATCTAAAATATCAAGCTTAACCTCATACACCCCCACAATTTCTTTAGGCATACGGGATCTCTTAGGACTGGAAGACCTAGAAGACTATGGGAGAGAAGCATTTTCGAAAGACAATCTTTTCATTTCAAGTTCATGATTCAACTCCATTTATCTGAGCTTAAGTTCTTGGTGTTTTTGTTCAGTTTGAGCATTTAAACGTTTGAATTCCAGTTCAAGCCTAATTTTCTCTAGAGCAATGAATTCAGGACTTAGTGTAGGACCTGTGGGGGTCCCAGTGGATAAGGGTTGAGGTTTTTGAGCAGGCAAGGGAGCAGAGAGACCTACATTAAGAGACTCATCTACCTCTTCCAACTCATCATTAATAGACATAGTATCATCCTCAATACTTTCCACATTTGCTAGAGAGTCAGGTATTTCAGACCCACTCCCTAGACTTTGGTTCTTTAACAACTTTTCAACTAATTCAATCTTTTTGCCTTTGGCAGAGAGTTTCCTTTCTTTACCCATGTTTCTTAAATAATCAGCAGTGTAACTCAGGAGGGTCTCTTGACTGTGGCTTTCCATATCAGACATGATTGATATTGCTATTTAGTGATTTTAGCCTTGTGGTTAGTTGATCCAAGGTAATAGCAGCACTCTAAGTGTAATTACTATACTTTTATCCTCACTGCTGTACACCAGTGTTAGGCCAAATTATATGCAGTACCCTTTGGGAACACTACACACAATTAGGACTACAAGTGACAGTACAATTTTACCTTTGGTACAAGCCTGTACTACACGGTTATAGTGGTAGCAGTAGTGGAGCAGCCTGTTGGGTATTTTGTGTAGATTTGTGACCTAGAGGTATTTTCTTACCGCCAAAAACAAAAATAGTTTAGTAATGGGTTTGGTATTATAGTGGTATAGTGGCTATGCATTATTTCAGTACACAGATACATTTGGTTGGTATACATTTCGTTGTGGTATAGTAGTGAGCATAATTTCTTTGTTTTATTTGTGGCCCCAACATACAAAACCCCTTTCTTTTGTTTAGACTGTTCTTGTGATCTCTAGAGGCCTCAGGCTTCTACATTATTCAATAACACCACATTTTCATATGGAGTGCCACTTATGGCTGTTATCACTGATTTATCTACACCAGTGAGCTATGCTTCCATTAATTATTCACAATAACATGTGGTATTATCCTTAATTTATTTACATTAGTGAGATTATGTTTCCATGGAGTATTCACAATAACATGTGGTATTATCACTAATTTATTTACATTAGTGAGGTTATATTGCCAGAGGCCTCTCTCTCTGCTGACTCATGTACGTCCAGCAGACTATTGTGTTATGTTCCACTCAGAAGACACACACATACATATACACTGAGTGGAACCACGCACACAGCTATTTATAATTGCTCATACCATTACTTTATCTACATAGGCAGTTTGGCACATATATTGTCTCCTGCAATAGAGGCATTTCAGGTAAGAAAAGAAAAAAAAATGGTGTGCTTTTAAACTAATTATTGAGAACAAATGATGTGTTTTTACAATGCGTAACCTGTCTTCATTTACATGTCCATATGTTACACTGGCAAGGCATGACTTGCTGTACCACATTATAGTAACACATTGATCCCATGCAGTGGTGCTGCGCTCCCAAAACACGCTAAATAATACTACATATCCCATCCTTTTTCTGAGAATTTGGCCATGGTCCAAGCCACAATTGGAAGAAACCCAACTTGCTCTCTTTCTTCTTTTAAAATGTATGCGTATTGGGATATCTTTCTCTCCCCGTTGTATCTACTAACATGATCAACATCTTCATCTTCACTGACAAAACAATCAACCATCTGCCCATCATTAGCACCAGGACAGCTAAAACCACTATAGAGCGTTCCCCCCAGGTTCCCCAATTACATTTTTCCACTTCTATTATACCCAAGTTACTAACTTACTTACTTACTTACTTAGTTACTAATATTGTTCTTTCTTAGATTCATTTTCACTACATGCTTCTCTTAATGAGTCAATAATAACTCCAGATCCGGACCTATTGGAAATGCATCCCTTTGAAGAAATTCAATATTTTCTACTTGGCTTTCCCAAATGTCATTCCTAACATGAAATAATGTTAATCCTCCAATCGACACAATTGTGTCCTTTGGAACCTGTAAGTAAAATACATTATATTTCACCTGTTTGACCACAAATGTTCCATGATTCAAGTGTACTACTGTCAAGTTTTTTAAACAGGTGCTGACCAACCATTTACCTTTGACCATCTTAGCTTGTGCCAATTTTTCACTCCCCATATTGCTAATAATTACTTCACATCCTTCTGATATACTTGGGTTAGATTTCAAACCACAAATAGCGTCTGTAGCATCAGGAATAAAAGGTTTACCTGGGCACATATAATTTTGTTCTTTAAATTTGACATACGTTTCCAAATTTGGTATCAAGTAAACCTCAGGCTCCCATGACTGAAATGCCACCACTTCTGGTGTCTTAATCTTAATAAATTTGTCCTCTTGCCAAAATCCCACATTGTGTACCCACTCGGTTTGATAAATGAGTTCAGGAGCTATGTATGGGATGCATAGTAAAAACCCTATTTCCAATCTATCCAAGTCCACATATAATGGCATTGCATCACCCATTTCAAATGCAATTTTTACCTGTACCACATCAATCTCCCTCCTGGTCAACCTTTCTATCATTTGATGAATAATATCCTGTGAAACGAAGTACAATGGTATATGTCCTTGAATCAATTGTGAAATTGCAGTTTGAACTTCTCTCATATAATTTGTTAACAGTCTATCAACAGGACTCATTATATTCAAGATTGCCCTCAGTGTCAGTCATGCTTAATAATCAATTTAGTCACTTGTTGCATTACATCCACTTGTTCATTCAATATGACCTCAGTTTCATTTATGAACCTTACTTGTTCATCTAATCCCCCTCTAATCCCATCTAATGTTTTTTGTATTATTTCCAGGTATTGTTTCCAGGTCAACACTCAGTTGTTGTGCTTTAGTACTCAGCGTCCCTACTGAAATGGCATTGGCTGTTGATATTGTGGTACCTATTATGGCTCCAACTATAGACATTACCAATGAGATCGCAAGCATCACTGCTCCTCTTTTTCCTCTCCTTTTGTTAATGTCTGCTGAATTCACAAATGTTTTCTCTAATTGCATCAATATATCTCTTATTGACTGCTTAGCGTCCTCTTTTCTTAGTTCCAGCCACTCTTTAGTCTGCTCTGGTTTAATTCCAGTATTGTTAAAATGTTTTTCTATCAGAGTATCAGGATTCAATGGTATGTAAATGTTCTGGAAAATCATCCTTCTATCACTCATGATGAATCCTGGTGCTCCTTCTACCGCAATACCAGATGCTGGTCCAGGCTCAATGACAACCTGTGCTTCTAAATTTTTGAAGTTCCCTCCGAATATCATCATAATTATCCATATTGTTGGCATCATCATCAATGCTGATTGCTTTGCAGCCTTGGTCTTTGCCCCCTTTTGGGGCTTCTCCGGAATCCGTCCGCGTGGGCTCCAGGACTCCATCGCCTCCCGTGTCCTCCGGTTCCGTAACCTCCAAGCCAAAATGTGTTAATATTCTAAATCAAATAGAAAAGAAACAAATTAAGTACTTAGCACAATACTAACTTCACCCTTTTTCCAAAAATAAAATTATATATATATATCCATGCACTTCATAAATCATTTTGCCCTCTTCCTCTCGCTTTCTGAAATTAAACACATGTTAAAGCGAAAACAAACATACATAAAACAGCATTCAACATTTAATACATTTTCATTTTGCAAACCAACTCTGTTAATTTCAGCTTCCATTTTTTTTAATTATTTTTTTTTAATATATATATATATATATATATATATATATATATATATATATATATATACACATGTCACAGTGTTTGTGTTCCATTACAATAATCAATCACCCCTATTTTATTTCTCTGCTACTGCCTGTCCAATAGACTCATTTATTTTCTTTCATGTATTCAAGTAACTTTATCTGTTTCTACATGCTCAAGCCTTTTAACCTCATGTCTGGGGTGCCATGGTTTAATTTGATTTACATGAACAAACTGTTCTGTTGCTGTTTCACCTTCAGTTTTCAAAATTTTGTACACTACAGGAGATATCTTATATACAATTTGGAATGGCCCCTGCCATGCTGCTAGAAATTTGGAATTTTTCTGTTTACTTTTTCCAAAATTAAATTTATGCACCTGATCGCCCACACAATACTCTTTCACTGATGTCTTTTTATCATAAAATGACTTTGGACTGTCAGCAGCTCTCTCTAGATTTCTCTGTACAAAAGCAAATGCATGTTGTAAATGCTTCCTCAGTTCATCAATGTATTCATGAACTGTGGACGAGCTCACAAGTGTCTGCTCATGTGTTCTGTATAGCAGGTGTTGTGGTAACACCATTTTCCTACCTGCCAAAACCTCATGGGGGCTAACACCTGTTGCTTTGGCAGGAGTTAATCTGATTGCCATTAAAACCAAAGGTAAACGTAAATCCCAGCTGGAACCTGCTTCTGCCACAAATTTCTTTAATATGTCCACAACAGACCTATTACTGCGTTCAACTCCACCCGAAGAAGCCGCCCAATATACAATATGTAATTTTCTTTTCACACCCAGTATTTGCCATACCTTACTCATTAGAGCACTTGTGAAATGACTTCCTCTGTCTGATTCTATTCTTTGTGGCAACCCAAACCTTGAAAACACATGATTCACCAGTAATGTGGCTGCTGTTTACGCACTACAATCTGGTGCAGGAATACACTCAATCCATTTCGACATCAAACACACCGCACTTAAAATATAACGGTTCCCCCTGCTCGACCTCTTTACAGGCCCTGCAAATCTGACCATGGAAGAGTTAGGCCTCTTTTCATTAATGGAGCTCTATGCATTGGTGAAGCAGGTTTAAATTGGGCGCATACTAGACATCCTCTAGTATATAACTCCACATCTTGGGACATATGTGGCAGTAAGCATAATCTTTTAGTATTTCCAATGTTTTTTGTGAACCTCTGTGGCCTGCAGTTATTGCATCATGTGCATGGTGTAGCATTAGCCCTCTGAATGAAAGGGGTACCACCCACAGTATCTGTCCTGTTATGGACTCTCTTACCATGAGTCCATCCTATAGTCTAATTCGTTTTTTATTCTTTAATAGCACCCTCAACTCTTCTTTTCCCATACAATCATTTTCTGTAAAAGGGTTTCATTCAGGATATATCAAATGATTATAATATATTCCCAAAATTAGATCATCCTTTTGTGCCTCAATCAGATCTTGGTCTGGTGTATCATAACTCCATTGTGCTACTGGTTGATCTACCTCCTTTGGTGCTTTAGAACGTGTTACTGCATCAATTTGTATTTCACCAAGTAAATGTTCAATAGGTAGCAATTCTCCCATCACAGCCCCAATTTTAGCCAGGTGATCTGCCTTATCATTCCCCTCCTTATCTTCTCCTGGAGTTTTTAGATGCCCACGAATTTTCCTCCAGTATATTGTTACGTCATTCTCTGACACTAATTTGTCTATGGCTTGTATCACTTTTCCATGTTTAAATGGCTTTTTGTTGTATGTAATCATGCCTCTTGCTTTCCAGCCAGGTAAATATTCCACAAAGCTATTTCGTGCATAGTCAGAATCAGTCACCAGGACAATTTCACTGAATTTATTATCAACTGCAGTAGCAATTGCTTGCTCCTAGCTCCAATTCTCATCCCTATACTAGGGACGCCTTCACATTTCAACCAGACATTTCCTATTCCTGACACTAATTGTTTATTACTGTCATTTTCAATGTGAAAAGCACAACCATCAACATATACAGTTGGCAAGTCCTTGCATGTCTTCATCAAAAGCTTTGTGTGGTGATTGTTCAAATTCCTGTAAGTTAGGTTCCACTTCCATTTAGTTTGATACTTGTTCAGCTGCACAGTCATGTAAATCTGCTAAACCTTCAGCAATTGGGCTTTTTTATTTTGGCCATATCTCACTTCTACAGGAAAACCCTGTAATGCCAGCGTCCATGAAGTGATTCTGGACTGTGCTAGATTACCTGACCTAATTCTTTTACTCTCTAAACACTGCAAAGGTTGATGATTTGTCTCAATAATCACCTTTTCTCCCTGAACAACGGGGCAGAAATTTTGTAGCGCCCACACAGTGGTTAATAGGGCCTTTTCACATTCATTGAATTTCATTTCAACTTGGAAAAACGCCTTACTTGCATAGGCAATGGTTTTGTGATTCAAATCATGTTTTTGTGATAACACTGCTGACATACAATGTTCAGAGAAACCTATTTCTATAAAGAAATCCCTGTCATTTATGGGATATGTCATGAGCACTGCTCCCGAGAAGCCAAGTCAAGCCCAGCATCCCCGGAAGCAGGCTCACGACCCTCGTCCCCGGCTCCAGCAAACCCCTATTGGGGCCCTTTGGACCATGTCCTGGCGCCTCTGGCGCCAGGCTCATAAGGAACCTCAGTCCCGGCGCCAGGGGTGCCGGGCTCATAATTCTTGCAAAGGTGCTTGGGTGGACCTACCTGTAGCAGACCATGCTGCATACTCACCTTTGCAAATGCTGGCAGGATGAAGTCCCCAGCCTTCTGCTGGGAGGAACTATTCCCTGAACTGGGACTACTTTCTTACCTGGGTGGGGCTGGTGCCACTCCTTAGCTCTGGAACACAGGAACTCTTTTACCTGGGCGAGGCTGAGGAAGAAGACACCCAATCACTCCAACACTATTTAAACCACACCCGATTGGGAAAACGTGCTTCATGTTATTCTGCTTCTGCAGCAGGACGCTCACCGAGTCAGCTCCAGCATTCCAGTGATATCTCCAGCTTCAGCTCAGCAACCTGTGGAAGAAAGACACGAGAACTATACTTACCATCCAGGAATCCAGACACCGGCAGAACCTGCAAGCAAAAGAAACATAAGGTTAGCAAGTTGCAACACGTTCGCAGCCGCGCTCGCTTACCTGATCCATCTGTGCTTTCACGGATTCTTCGTGGCCTTCTTTTCAGCAGCCTAACGGCACCTGTAAAGACAAAGAACATTGTTAAGTAGGAATCGGGTGAAGACGGCCGCATTTACTTTTCTTACCTGCTTTTGTGCGCGTATTACGATCTCTTCAACCGCAGCAGCCTGGCACCTGAAAACAAGAAAAGACATTATTTAAGTGCCATTAAAGACTGCAAGAAAGCCTAACACTTACGTGTTTCCCCACGTGCATCCGCTACTGGGAAAACGCCCGAAGGTCCCGACACCTGCAAATAAGAAAAGAACATTGTTAGAGGTGCTATAATAAGGTCACAGATCATTATACTCACGTACTTCGCACGTGCAACGGTAACGGACGAACAACGCCCGCAACATCTCAAGACCTGAAAACAGAAAACAAGGGACATTATTGAGGTGCCATTGAAATTCCCATACCTACGTACAACCTCACGTGTCGCGCTCTCAGTGACCACGCCCTCAGTATCCAAGCACCTGAAAAAGACAATGCAAAGACTTCATTAAAGGTGCCCATCTCTTCAAGACTATAAACTCTTTATACCTACTGGCATCCGCTCGTGCAGCATCTCAGCACCTGTGCCACTTCTAAGGCCACAAAAGACTTTGAGGAACTCCAGTGACGTAACTGGAACCCACGCACCCCTGCATAAGTCGCAGGATGCAGAGCCCAGCATTTATACGCCTAAGGTGAGAGCTCACCAGGACATTGGACTTTCGGAGAGTTGGCGATTAGTGAGGAGGAAGTCCAGCCAAACGGTCATTAACCCTTTTTTCTTCCGCCTGCAGAAACCTTACCCTGCAATCCAGACGGTCAATAAGAGGAAGCCCAGTCCAGAGAGTCATCCGAGCTCTACGCTTCTCAATTGAAGAGACTATAACAGTTCAGCCGGGACCAGCGCCTCCGTGGGAATTAGGTGAGCGTTACAGGATATGCTAAACATGGTGCCTTTACAAGACATTCCTTTAAAATTTAGCCACTGCCTCAGACTGCTCTTTTTCCCATTTCCAGGGTGTTTTCAGTTTAAGCAGTTTAGTCAATGGTTGAGTGATTTCAGCATAATTTTCAATGAACTTTCTGTTATAGCCTGTCATTCCTAATAAACTTTTGACCCCTTTCACATTTTTAGGGTCTTTTAGTTTTTGTATAGCCTCTATTTTTTTCTTTTGTGGATTTAGTCCATGTTCAGTCACTTCATGGCCTAGAAAGTTCACCTTTTTCTTGCACCATTGTGCTTTTTGTAAAGACACTTTGGTGCCTGCTTTCTGCAATTGGCCAAGCACATGTCTTATTTCATCAAAATGGCTTTTCAAGCTTTAATTTTTTATCTGCACATCATCCACATAAACTATGGTTCCACTTTCTGCTGCATCAGGCATAGCTTTTCTCAAAAATATGCCAAATTCACTCCCACTATTGACGTACCCGAATGGAGTTCTCACCCATGCGTACTGAGTCTTATCAAATGAAAAGGAAAATAAATTCTGTATCTCCTCTGCCAATTGCACGCACCAATATCCAGAGGTGAGATCTAATGTGGTAAATACTTTTGAACCATGTATCTGAGCTAATCCCTGATCAATGAATGGCAGTGGCCATCTGGATACTGGCACTCTTTTATTTAACTCCCTTAAATCTGCACACAGTCGCCATTGACCATTTGGCTTTAACACACCAAAAACAGGTGTATTGGATGTGCTATGAATGGGCCTGATGATTCCCTGCGACTCCAAATTTTTTATAATCTCTGCCAGTGACTCTAAACACGCCAATGGTAGTCTATACTGGCGCACAAATATTGTACTTCTGTTACACCCTTCCGGTAGCGTGGCCACATGTAAATCAGTTAGACCGCAATCATAAGCATCTTTTGCAAATACATCTTTAAACTCCATAAATATCTTCCTCAGTTAATTTCTATCCTCATCGTTGTCACATGCATCCGCTGATAAAATCTGCTCCTCTACCATTTTGGAGGATTCTGGAAAATGTTCTGGCAGGGGAATCTCGGCGCTTTCCTCTAATTGTGTGGCTGTGTCTCTTTGTAAAGCTGCCACTTTTAAATGTTTTGGCATAGCAGCTTCCACTTCAATGGGCTGATTTTCTATTTCATTTTCATTTAAGTTAAATCTTATGCAATCCTCTTGATGACAGCACACTGTCTCGCTTGAATCATAAGGGTACACAGAACGAATTTTAAATATCCCTTTGGGCTGAGAGTCCAGGTATTCTGGCAATTCACCCTTATCATCAACATACTTTTCAGGGATATTTCCAATCACCATGTTATTTAGATCTGCTGTGTAATGTGATTTTTCTATGGCCATTCCTAATGGGGAGTTTTCCTCTAAATGAATATCCTGACAACCTTTATTATTCACCATAATTTTTACAGACCCTTCACCCACATCTACCAATGGAATGCATTCATAATCCAGGCCTTGCTGTTTTATGGATTCATTCAGACACACAAATGCATCAGAATCTTTCATCTGCTGTCCATTTTTGCATTTCAGTGTTATTGCAAACTGCTTTGTGAATGCAGGGATAATAGTATCTTTCCTCATTTGTAATTCAATTGCATAAGGGACCAGCTGTGCACAATGATAAGCCCTTCTTTTGTCTTCAAATTCAGGTGCCGGCCCACCTAGGCCTGACCATATCTTTTGATTAAGGAAATCTAACACCATACACATTCTGTGCATGATGTCATTGCCCATGCAAAAGTCATTTTGTGTTCCACTCACTATCCAAACATTATGGTAAATTGTTTTTTGTCCAATGCTAATTTTCAGCATGCATCTACCTGCAATTCAGTTTTCAAAGTCTGGACCGTCCAAAACAGAGACATACTGGTTTTTAATCCTAAATTTCGGGATCTCCTCCCTTTCCATTATTTTTTGCAACAATTTCTCATTAATGAAGATCCTTTCCTGTTCAAGCGCTAAAGTGGCTTTTATTGTTTTAGAATAGTCATTTATCCCAACGTGAACCCATGGTTGTTCATCTTCCATGTGTATTTCAGCAAGAGTGGTAATGTGTTTTTCTGAACCTGTTTTAGGAGCAGTATTATGTTTGCATGTCTTCTCTTTTAAATAAAAATGTAGGTGTGCTCATCTATGGCAGTTTGCCATTCTTTCCTTGGATGTAAGTTTATTTGTACAGGTAATTTTTCATTTTCACTCTGCATTTTGTCTTGACACATTAATATAACAGTGACGCTAGGAATGCAACTATTCTGGAGATACACCTCCACTGCATCATTTGTTTTTGCAACGGTGTGACATTCATTTATATTGCTGTTTTGTGATTTTAGTTTCTTAGGTCTCAATGTTTTTTTTAGTTAAGGACCACAGTACTCCATTCACCCCTTCTATTAGAGGAGACAATCTTTTTAGGCAATCTGTTCCCATCAGAAATGGTATTTCACAAATGGATGTGACCAATACCTCCTGTTTCATTCTGTGTTTACCTATCTTTATGTCAACCTCGGTGACGCCTATAATAGGCACCTCCTCCTCGTTAAAATTATGCACTGGACCTTGATTTTCCTTCACTGTGATCTGATTCTGCGGGGATCTCTCTTCATTGATACTCTTTACTAATTCTTTAGACATAATTGTGGCCTGTGCGCCAGTGTCAATCATTGCAAATGTATGGCATTTTTCTTCTACAGTGATGGGAGCATAATACCTGTCTTCAATTTCCTCTAACGCACATAAGAAATGGGAATTCTTACTGATTTCAGGGCTCACCTTTCTCAGGCCTTTTTCACTTTTGGCTAAGCACATTGGTAAATGGAAAGATATTTTCCCCTCCTTTTTGCTCATTCATGTGTGAGAGACTTTATTAATTTCCCCATGTTCCGAGGTTTTTTGGAGTGTGGCCACCGTTCGCCCATCCATCCAGGTATCATCAGAGGTCACACTACAACCCTCCAACTGAACATGTGTAACAACATCACTTGCCAATTTGTCATTGTCTAATTCTGTGCATTTGTGATTATTCAGTATGGTACCAGCCCTTTTAACCTCTTCAAAAATATGTGGTTCAAAGAATTCTTCAGGTGATTGACCTGTACCCTCCTTTTGAGCATTTCTTTTTCCTGCCTGGGTTTGGTCGTTGTTTTGATTGCCCAGGGAAGGCGTTATAGCATCGCCACTTACTCCCGGTTTACTGGTATTCCCCATGCATGAGTAATTTTTCTTAAATCTGTCTCTTTGTTCTTTTGGATCCTCAGGTTTTCCTATTTCATTTGTACAAATCTCCAATGTTTGATTTAGTTCTAGGTTAAACCGTACCTCTCTTTTAGAAGTATTTGCATTTTCTGTTACATGTTCATTTACTGGTATTTTCACTTTTAAATCATTAAGCATCTCAGAGTCATTATGCAAAATTACATCAGAGCAAACTGTCTTTTTGGCACTGTAGGTATCATAAGTACTTAGTCACTTTTCAGAAGCCCCCCGGTCATTGCTATGGCCTTCTGCCCCCTCCTTTGATGATTGTTTTTGTGCTGTACAGAGCTTTCCTATTTGCTCAGCTAACATTTTCACTTGGGCATCGAGGCACTGGAATCTTTCCATCTCTCTAGAATCCTCTCTCTGTGGCCTAGGTCGATATTGGTTGTTTTCCCCCTGATTGGATCTATTCTGATACCTCTCAGGTGAGTGATTTCTATTGGGCTGGTTCCTGAACTCTTGATTCATTTGTGTAGGGGAGCGTGGTGGGCCCATCCTTTGGTTGTAGTCCCCTGGTGGGGAATCATTGTACTGACGTGGAGTGTAGTTCATGTTCTGCCTCATGTCCTCTCTGTCAGGTTGTGGGTACTGGCCCCTATGTTGATTCCCATATCAGCAAATCGATCCACATATCGGGGTCTATCCTGATTACCATATATCATGGTATGGGGATCAAATCTGCTTTGTGTTCCCAATGTCTGATAAGGACAATCATTTCTTTGATCCTGATTTTGTCTCTGCTTATTGTTCATACCTGACATATCAGGTCGATAGCCTGCCCGGGACCTATCTCCTAAGTACCTGGGGCTGATGTAGCTCTCCCTATTACTAGGATCATGTGATTGAAACTTTGGTGCAGGGTGTGATGACCTTTGTTGATTACCCCTCTGTTCAGGTACCAAATTATTTTTACTTGGACTTTGAGCAGACTCAAGGGACATTTTGGCTGACCTGATTTCCATCACTGTTGCTGAGGGTTCTTTAGATTTAGGTCTAGTATCTTTCATTTTATCACTTTCTCTACCCTGACAATAGAGTACCTCATACAGTTTTGTGCTTTGGTGTACAATCCATTTAAGGGACTTGTCACAGTCAGATTCACGGACCAATTGGGATATGATGACTTTCTGTAGCCCATAGAACTAGGCAGTTTTAAACTCATTGGAATTGGGGTCAAAAGATACATCAAAGCAAGAAAATGCTCTTTTTAAGTCTTGTAAAAACTGACGAGGGGATGTATTAGGCCCAGCAGTGATTGTGTAAGTGACTTTCTTTGCCTCCTGCAATGACTGGAAAGGAGGAAAATGACGCCTAATCTCTTTTTCAAACTCTGCCCATGTCATATTCTGCTTTTCATTCAATCCCCTTATGATACTGGCCGTCGGAGCATCTAAAGTTAAATGAAAATACTGCCTGTACAGTTCCTTAGGTGTCTGGAGGGCTTTAAAAATGTCATGAACCGCTTCTAAGTGATCCTCTATGCAGCATTCCCCTCCCTTTTTAAATGGTTTGATCAGGACTGTAATAGATTTCATTATCTTTATGGGACTACTTGTTGCAATGCATGGAATTGCACTACTTGGTGACTTAACCCTGGTTCCACGTGTATGGGATTGGTGGCGGCCCCCAATGGGAGTATCAAATCCCCGAAGGGCACTGCAACCAAGTTCAGTCACCGGCTCATTCACTGGGGCACTAGCTCTTTGGGTAGAAATAGAATTCACCTCAACTCCATTGAACGTGGTGCCCTACCGCCTCTCCTGGGACCTGGGAATGCACATTTGCTGTTCCAAGTCCTTACACTTTTTAAGGAGTCTGTCTGCTTCGTTTTGCAAATAGTTGTTTTCATCACTCATTTGATTAATTACCTCCTGCATGTCACACATTTGCATTTGGCATTCATTAAATTCTTTATTTCTCTTGTCTCTTTCTTGAAGCATTTTAATAATTTCTTGTTCTGCATTTTGGAGGTCACTTTCTTTTTCAAAATGTTCTTTTTGTAAAACTTGCATTTCTGAAACCATCTCATCGTTATCTTGTCTAATGTGGTCCACCAATGCTTTTAAGTGTACCAATTCTTGCTCACTGTCTTCAAACTGTTTCTTGCTTTTGGACAATTGAATATCAAAATCTCTGCATTTTAACTGCATATCTTTTTGACATACATCCAATTCCGCTCTTAACATTTGCTCTTTCTTACTTGCCCCATCTAAGTCAGTCTTTAACCTGTTAATTAGCTGGGTATCATTTTCCTGCATTCGCAGGGACCTATTCAAAATAAACCAGATCTTGGCGCATAGCCGTATCAAACAGTCTTTCTCTGCATTTTTATCGGCTGCATTTAATAACCTTAGAAGGCAGACCTGAATTATACTGCCTTCTGCAAAAATATTGTCTAGTTTTTCTTTCTGCATCTCACCATGAATGCAGTCATGCCATTCTGAGGTACTATTCGATGACCACGTCCCATGTGCAAATAATTTTGCCTCTAAATATTGCACTAGGTCTGAGAATGTGGCTTCCCTTTGAGACATTCTGAAATTTGTTTTTAGTGACACACTGCTATTATGAAATGGGTTCCCTTTAATGTACAGATGGCGGTGTGAGACACACTTGCCACGCCCAGTAGGTGCTCTATGATCACTTTCCCGGCCTGCAACGCACCATAAATATGTTGGGTATTTTGTGTAGGTTTGGGACCTAGCAGTATTTTCAAAAATAGTTTAGTAATAACTACTCCTTGTATTTAGATTGGGTTTGGTATTATAGTGGTATAGTGGCTATGCATTATTTCAGTACACAGATACATTTGGTTGGTATACATTTCGTTGAGGTATAGTGGTGAGCATAATTTCTTTGTTTTAATTGTGGCCCCAACAAACAAAACCCCTTTCTTTTCTTTAGACTGTTCTTGTGATCTCTAGAGGCCTCAGGCTTCTACATTATTCAATAACACCACATTTTCATATGGAGTGCCACTTATGGCTGTTATCACTGATTTATCTACACCAGTGAGCTATGCTTCCATAAAGTATTCACAATAACATGTGGTATTATCACTAATTTATTTACATTAGTGAGATTATGTTTCCATGGAGTATTCACAATAACATGTGGTATTATCACTAATTTATTTACATTAGTGAGGTTATATTTCCAGAGGCCTCTCTCTCTGCTGACCCATGTACGTCTAGCAGACTATTGTGTTATGTTCCACTCAGAAGACACACACATACATATACACTGAGTGGAACCACGCACACAGCTATTTATAATTGCTCATAACATTACTTTATCTACATAGGCAGTTTGGCACATATATTACCTAATAACCTCCTCTTTTATTATGTGATATGGGCTAAATGCACCAGAGAAAGACAGAAGCAAAAAAAAACTTTACACAGGTTGTGATTTATACCAGTTTCATTTCAAAATCATACATTACCAGCTTTGCGAGGCAGTCTTTTCTAGAATAAACAGAAGAGAAACAATTGCAAAAATACAAGGCATTTCATTAAATTCTTTGTAACAATAAAAGAAACAGTACATAAATTGACTTGCGTTTAGTTGACTCCCCAATAGTGACTATCGCTACACTGCCTGCCTAATAATAAATAATTTGTCCGTTACAGCAAACTCACTCCATTCGTATATTTACCAGCTATTTGTAGCTCTCCCACACGCAATCTCCTGGGTGGTCACCTCCGATAAGTGGCTCAGGGTCTTCTTTTTAAAGCACCCAGCGAGAACATACAGTTCCAATCTGCAATCTTTTGTTCTCAAGCCGGTGCTAATTGACTGGACACTCCAGTCTCCGAAGGTCATCAGTGCGCTGGAACAACGCTTTCCAGCAGTCCCGCCAGGCGACCCCACAGCAACTCCAGCCAAGTCTTCACTGAAGCTCTGCAAAATGTCCACGGCCTTTCTCCCTCCCCGAGATGCTCCGAGAAACCTCCGTTACAGCCCCCAAAGTGACGTACACCCAATCAAAGTCCATCATGTCATACCCTCCTTCTTCAAACAATAGCTCACTTTTACAGTAAGAAACTGTATCAACTGATTTCCTGCTATTCGAATTTTTGCTTCCTGCAAAGACCGTGACAGAACAAAGAGAGAAGAAAAAAAATCTGCACACCTGTTTAAAATGAATCTCAGCCTGCCTCATTTTGTACATGGAGAACACATTATAATATTAAAAAGTTAGAATCGTGTTAGTATTTGTTAATTACATTAATTAATAATGGGGTCGATTCATGGAGCAAACGTGCGCCGAAAATCTCAGTGCAAGCAGGCGCAAGGTGGCGCAAGCGTGAGAAACCCAGCGCACGCGCACGCGTGCGATTCAAGGAAGACGCTGTGCGTGTTTCCCGCTGTCCGTGCGCCAAATCCTGCCATGGCGCACGCGGGCACACACGGCGTGCGTTACGTGCACAGCAAAAGTGCACATAGCGCGGCGCACACAACCAAAGTGGGCGGAACAGTGGGTGTAACACGCGGAATGGGGAATAACGCGTGAAAAAGAAGGCTTAACTGGGGAAGTACTGCAGGGAACTACACGGAACGCCCACACGCACCCGAACAACCCGTATTCATGGATTCCTATACGGGAAACCCGCGCATGGCAAAAGACGCACACAGGCATCAACGCGTCCGCCACACAAAGGCAGGAGGAAGCGTCCCCGCGCACAGTATAAAAGTGCACGCAAACAACAAACACGTATATACAGCTACGATGAATGCCCCATTTGTCACAGCACTGATCGTGGGACACCGCAGGAGGAGGAGAGAGGGCACGCATTTTCGCACCACGGACAAGCCTTTTTGGGATGCCTGACGACCAGGTCTACGGCAGGTGTAGGTTTCCACCCCATATCATCCTAGACCTGGTCAGGGAGTGGAAAGATGACCTTACATCCCCCACCCTTTGCTCCCAGGCATTGAGCCTCTTGGAGAAGGTGCTCAATGTCCTGCATTTCTTGGCCACTGGGTCATTTCAGCGGACTACTGCCATAGTGGGGGTCACGCTGCCTACACCAGGTACTGGCAATAATGACAGCGCGCCCCTCAGTCCGCAGGCACATATACATGCCCAGAACACCCGCAGAAAGGCAGGCCGTTGTCCTGGATATTTTCAGGGTGGCACACTTCCCCAAAGTGCTCAGTGCCATAGATTGCACCCATGTGGCCCTACGTCCACCTAGAGCCACTGAGCACATCTAACGAAACCGCAAGCACTGGCATTCCATCAATGTACAGGTGGTATGCGATGCAAAGGGAATCATCACCTCTGTCTATGCAAACTACCCTGGCTCCACCCATGACAGTTTCATATACAGAATGTCCGCCCTGAGCCGGGCCCTGGAAGCTGTGCAGCATGGCGACACCTGGCTCCTAGGTGAGTACAAATGCCCTTGCACATGCATGCATGTCACGCACACACACAAAAATACACAAACCCCAATAATCACAACCATTTACACCTCCCCAGGGGACAGTGCCTACCCTCTGAGCAACCACATGATGACGCCAATCCGGAACCCCACCACACCACCCCAGGTAAGATACAACGCCGCCCATATTGCAACCAGGGCCATAGTGGAGCGCACATTCGGAGTGCTCAAGTCGTTTCCGCTCCCTTGACCGCTCTGGCGGGCAGCTACTCTATGCACCCCCAGTAGTGTGCAGGATCATTGTGGCAGCATGTGTCCTGCACAAAGTTGCAACACGGCAGGACGTACCGGTGGACGTGGTGGTGCCCCCACATCCCCAACCACAGGCACAGGCGCTGCCCATGGGAGGGGACAGGGCAAGTGGCGAGGAAGCCCGGACCCAGCTTGTGGCCACATTTTTCACCTAAACTCCCACCTCTGCGGAGTGCACACAGGCCTGGCACATACCAGGTGACAATCGATGATGACAAAGAGACAGTCAACTGTCACAACCCTACCACCCTGAGATAGTTGCCATGGAAGTGCCACATTGTCTGCATCCCTAGCTACTTAAACACAAGCTATCCTGTGTGACCAAAAGGCACACATATGACATGACATGATATGGCATTTGTAACGTGCCTATACACAAGTGTTTCAAGGTGCGACGAGGCAGGGAGGGGGGAACAAGGGAAGACAGACAACGATACTACTAGGCCAGGTGTCATTTAGATTGCGCAAGTGCAGGGGTAGGGGGAAGGGAAAAGTGCAAGGGGAAGGGGAGGGGGGAGTGCAGTACAGGGTAAGTAGAATAAAAAACAAATAAATAGGCCAGCTGGTGGCAACTGCAAAGGTAAGTGCAGACAAGTGCTGGGAGGGTGGGGCTGTAGGGATAGAGAGACAGTCCCGCAGTGCAGGGGTTGCCAGGGAGGCAGTGCAAGTGGAGAGTGGCTGGGCCAGGGACCGAGGACAGTGAGAGTGGCCCAGTTGCGGAACCAGTGCAGTTCCAGTGAAGAATGTAGCAAGGGAAAGGGAGAGAGAAAGCAGAAGCAAAGAGGAAGGTCTTGAGGTGCTTCCGGAACCGGAGATGGTTCTCCTCAAGCTCTAGTGAGGCAGCAAGGCTGTTCCAGAGGGAGGCCCCTGCCGCAGAGAGAGATCTACCCCCAGCTAGTTGCTTTGAGAAGCGGATGACCCTGACATGCAAGGTGTGAATCACACACACCTGCAAAATAGGCCATGACCATCACTGTTATGTCACTCAAACCCTCCCAAACCACAACATGACATGACAAGCAATAGCCATACACCAACACAGTACCAATAAGGTACACATTGCCATGTCAAAAATGTACAGTGGCATCAGACAATGATGCCTGACATGGAATCAGATGAAATGACTGACCAACAACCTCCCACCCAAAATAGGTCATTCCCAAATGCATTACAAAAGTTGTAGACGTAACATAACAATGAATGCCTGTCTACATGCACATTGTGCATTGCAAAATCAACACTGCAGCTTCTGTGTGCTGTGTCCAAGTCCTGCAACACACTGCTCAGCGCACAGCACAGTGAACAGCTATTGTGTGTGATGCACACCCTGAGCATCACATCTAAGCAACAAACCACATCAAAAAGCAAATTAGGCATGTACAGGAACCATAATTGGTCACAGAACATGTGCTGCAGGGACACAGTGGGCACCAGAAGGCAAACAGAGTGTACACGTGGATATCCAAGGGTGGTTGTACATGTAGTGCATCATAGTGCAAGTGTGTGGGTCAGTAAGGACATGCACTCAACATATGCATGTGCAATCAAGTGACCATCAGTGTCCTCTACACATCACATGTGAACATTCACCATGTGTACACCCCAGCATGTCAAACCACAACTATCCCCTCACACCTGAAAGGTAAACACAACACATGAACAGGCATCGATCAGCAGAACACAACATGTACATAGGATGCCACAATTACAATGTCAGGGTTCCCATCACACTGCAGGGCAAGGAAACTATCAACAACAAAACACCCCCCCTCCCTCACAAATGACCATGACCCACTGAACAACTGCACCTGGGTCATGGAGCCTTCAACCCTCAATTTCACCTGGCCACAGGATCACCCTTCCCCTTCGTCACCATCTCCCACCTTGTGTGTAAAAAGGTGCCTGCACCCTCAGAGTCTACCCTCATTTGCAAAATCACAAAATCCAAGCCAGAAAAACGAACCAGAACACCCTCCAGTAGATGACTTGACGTAGCAGTACCTCACAAAGGCCAAGTACTACCACAATGATGTAACAACCAAGGTAGCACAGTAAAACAATGTCACAACAGGATGTGAACCATGTGTGGTACATAACATAGAATGATGCACCATGAACAGATGTGTACTGTCACAGGTCCCGTGTACAGGCGCAGGAGTGGCACGAAACAACCACCCCCACCGTGGCCCGGGTGCCTGCAAGGTCAAAGTCACACAGGCCTCTGAGACCCTGGTGGGGAAGGAGTGTCAGGGATATGCAGTCGGGACAGGTGTTGGCACACTGGATAACTGGAATGAGTGGCAGGAGAGGGGAGGAGGAATGACACATGAAAGTAGGGAATGCACGAAAATGTACTACCTGCATGAACACACACACAATCCGAACAAACTTGGACATCATTGTCATGGCCTTCTGTAGTCCAGGCTTAGGAGTGGCACGAACCAACCACCCCCTCTAGGGTTTTGGCGCCTGCAAGTTTGGGGCTTACACAGGCATCCGCAACCCCAGCGGGGAAAGAGGGTTAGGGAACGTTGCTTGGATAGGTATGGGAGCAGGAACACCGGGTAGAGGGTACAGGGTTTAAAATCGGATAGGACTCCGGGTGATTAGGGGAAAACAAACATACCAAATTGAATTACACATTCATCCATGCATTAGTGCACCCCCCAGCAAGCCTATGCAGAGCAGTTTGAAAGAAAAACAACAAGACACTTAGCTCTGGTTTTGAGTGCTGGCCTCCTGCCTGCGCACTCTCAGGTCCGGTTACAGGAGCACTTCAATGCTGCAAAGAGAGCCACAGTTAATAATCTGTCCGTGCCCATAACACAAAAACACACCATCAAATATGCCCCATAGCAACAAACTAATCTACAAACAGACAATCTGGTGTAGATGCTTCGTACCCATATGTAACATTACCCCTGTGATGGGTCATACACAGTCAATGAAATAAGTCAGCCGCCGGTGGGTGCGTGGCAAATGGAACACCAATGTGTCACAATTCACACAACATGCAATGTTCCCTGGGTAAGCAGACAGACCCATATAGCAAGGCATGACTTCAGAAGAAGTTGTGTTCCACCATGACCAAAACAAAGTAGGCAGTGCATGTTTCAAAATGTACATGGAAATTAAATGCACTGCACCCGAGTATGTCCCTTGCTGTATGTCCCTGTGAGCTGCCCCTTTCCATGTCTCAGAAGGCTACATGGTTGATACAAGTGCCTCAATGGACCTTGGTGTACCGGAGGGTATGTGCCACTGCCCCTGCAGGTACCCCAGACAACCTTACAATCAACATCCATCAGTCCACCAACACATCTGAGCTGTATTGTGTGCTTCAACACCAATATTCGTCCAACCTCACCCTCAGTGCTGTGACTAAGCCTGCATGTGCAACTCGCCTGGTGCAAGCTTTGCTGTGTTGTGGCCCCCCTGTCCTGCTCACCTTGCCTGGAGTTCCTTGGAGCATGTCAGCAGTTCTAGGATGTAGGTCTGCAATCCCTGTGCCTCTGCTTGTGCACACATGTGCATGTGGGCACCAACAAACGTGTCCAGAATTCAGACGTCCAATGGGCCATGTCTGCTGGCAAAGGTGGTCTGGAGGCTCATCCCCCTGCAGAAAGGGCATGAAGCATATGATTAATGCTTTAAAGTCATCTGTGTGTGTCTCTTCAGGCATCTCATTACTGGACCATGTCAGAGACTTACATCAGAAATCACACCATCAGTCCGTCTTTCACATCCAAAGTGTGGAAAACACTATCTACGGCATGAATTGCAACAAGCACGTGTACAGTAAAGATAAGAAACATACTACACATTGCATAGCAATGAATGTACACATTAATCATTTAACACCCCATCTAGCAAAAGCTGAACAGTGGACAATAACACCACAATCATCCCCTCTAGGGGTGTCAACACAAGTTACACAGCACCAGACATGCCACAGATATGACAGTCCAAAGCCCTTGTGTAATAGGCTGTCACACCGAACCATCCTTGCGAGCCCATGGATAAGGGAGGCAGGAGTGGCATATATGAGTCAAGGACCCCAAGCAGCAAACACATACACAAGACAAGCCTGAAGGGCCCAGCTGGAACAGACAGTGGATGCCTTCAAAAGCCACAAAGCACTGCACCGTCACATGAAAGCACAATAGACAACCAATTTTAAACTATATTAACTAATTACACTAACTATGAAAAACCTACATTACCTAATTAAACTAACTATCAAACAGAAACTTAACTAACTAAACTAAAAGAAAAATCAAAAATGGCCACATACGACCCGGGGGTAGGGGAGGCACCCTGGAGGCGGGAGGTACACGGTGCTTCTCAACACCCACATGCGATGATGCTGAGCCAAAAAAAAACCTCCATGGGCTCAACGCCTGCACAGCCCGACCTATGTGGGAGATAGATGGTCGTCCGAGTCTGGCTCATCCTGGAAAGGAAGACGTGGCACAGTAGCCTGACCACGCCTAGCCGCAGCTTGCCCCTCGTCGGCAGCAAGTCTGCCGGATGGGTGAGCCTGGTTCTGTGTGGCGATGTGACGTAGGTCTGCATGCAGAACCTCACGTGATACACGTGCTTCCTCTTGCAAGGTAGCACGTGTAACACGGGGTTCCTCCTGCAAGGCCTCACTGGACAACCGCTGCACCTCCTGGCAAGCCTGTAGCTCAGCCAAGATGGTAGGCTCAAGCTGTGCAAACCTCTCCTCTGCCGGCTGCCTCTGGGACATCATAAGGACACCCAGAGTGGATTTGAGGGAAGCATACTCCTCCCTCAGGGCATCCATGTGCGCCTCTGCGTGAGCAGCAATTGCTTGACGCAGAGACGACATTTCAGCCTGGCGTGCCCTGTCTGAGGCCGCCATGCCCAGCCTGAGGGAGCGGGCCGTGGACCGTGCCGCCTGCTGCTGGAGAAGCACCTGCCTAGCAGGGGGAAGCACAGATCGGGCCACACGCTCCATGCTCTCAGCGATGTTCTCCATTGCTGCCCCCTGCCGTTCTGAATTGGCAGTCATGTCTTGCTCCCACTCAGTATACTGCGGTTGCGTGCAGCAACCGCGTTGCTGTGCTTGACCCCTGCAGGACCCAAGGACCGGGTGTCCTCGCTGTGTTGGCACCGCCCGCGGCTGCACGACTACATGCCTCCGTCGACGTGATGTCAAAGGCACATCCGTGACTGGTGTGGAGGGTGACCCTGCGTCCCGATCCAATACGGGCGGAGGAACCAAGACTGTCTGAACTCTCAGTGCAGGTGTCGCGGACAGAGGAGTGTCCACATCAGAATCACTCACCCCTGACACATGGACTTGATGCTCGTCCAACTCGACATGGACGTCAGAGTCGTCATCAAGGCTGGACTCATAGGCAGCCAGAGACAAGATGGACTGTAGCACTTGGGGGTTTTCGTGGCCTACCACTCCACGACCCCCACTTGTGCCGGGTTGATGTAGTGGTAACAACCCTGTGTCTGGCATGACAACACCATCCTCCACCTCCATTGCGTCATCACCTGAAAAATAGAGAGAAAAAAGGTCACTACACATGTCAGAAGCACACAACACACACACACACCGACAGCAAACGCATCCGGCAGACATGTGACACACAACATATAACCTGGCATGCATGCTGGGTCAACTTTGAATTGCTTCTGTCATCAGACCTGTTGAACGGTGGCAGTTTTCATGGAAGTGGGTCTATGCAGTGCAGAAAATGTGTACGCCACTCACTACCTACATGTACAAGGACTCCATGGTGTGTGTCAGGAAATGTGAAGGCAGTGCAAGGTCAAATTCAGGCATCACGTGCATTGTGCATTCAATGTGTACCATATCTAGAAGCCAAGCACCCCTCCACCCAAGTACAATAGCAGGGATGCCTAGCATGGTATCAAAAGGCTGACCATAGACCTGTGTATTGACAGGCAGTGTTGACTGGCATCAACAGCTTAATGTGATTCAAGTGACAACACTGCAAACAATGATGGGACAGTAAGCAGGACACATGATGAAAACTCTGGAGGCCGCCCACGTGTGAAGAAGACACTACAACAGTTGGACAGAGTCATTGGCCATTAAATAGGCTGAGGCCTGTGAGCCACACAGATTGTCAGACCCTAAACATCTGTGCAACGCAGTACTGACCCACAGTTGACATGGGAAGGCTGATGAGATGCCATGCATGTATGGCACCCAGGACTTGTATTACAGTGATCATCCAGTCAAGGACACATAGGGGCATGCGTGCAATGCACATGGAGCATGAATGGGCACTCATGTCCCTGCGGGACATCTGACCTATGCACAGTACAAGTGAGTTACCCTGCATCAAGTACTAAGGCTGTACCACACGGCATATGTCTGGCAGATTGTACGCTGGAAGTTAGCATCTACACAGGACGCATGAACAGGAAAGTACACATTGGCAAGATTGAAGCAGACCAGTGCAAAGGTGGAACTGGGGTGCAGAGTGGCGGAGGAGGGGCAAGGGAGCATGCCTACATGGAGTCCCTGCATGCAGGCAGAGGAGACATGCACGTCAGTCAGGCAATGACATTGTGCCTGGGCTGAGAGGAAGGTCACCCCATGCCACATGCAGAAGGGCCAGTGAGCTGGAACATGGACCGGAGGGGCATACTTGTAACCAGCATGTCAGTAGGGTGCAATAGTGGTGATGCGGACAGTCCCCATCTGCTCCACATGTCCACCATCCAGCAGAGCAGACATGCATCACGGAAGCATTGCATTACTTACACATCAGAACCATGTACACGTCACATGTAGTGGCAATCATGCACAACACATCCCACAAGTGAAACACACACGTCCTCAACAAAAACGCATCAACACCCACTGGACTGGGCATCAAAGTCCAGCATCTCTCCCACTCCTTCGACCAATTCAGGTGGTATGAACTCCGCAACGAGTGCCTCATGCGGAGTGAGCTCTTCCTCCTCTGGTGCAGGCCCACCGCCAGTCACCAGAGTCAAGTTGTAATTAGAGGCACGCTTAGCCTTAGTGCTGCGTTTGATGTCATTCCAACGCTTTTTGCACTCTTGCGCCGTGCGCACCTCATGGCCGAATGAACTGACATGTTCCGCAACATGCTTCCAGTGGGTGTCACGTTGGGCAGCCGTAGTCTGACTATTGGCACCCACTAGCATGTCACGGCTGTGGCCCCGCACGTAGCCCACGAGGAAGTCCAGTTCCTGCTTGCAGAAAGGCTTCTTCCTCGACGTGCAGGAGGTCGTGGCTGTGTGTGGGGTCCCAGCCTGTGCTGCAGGTGCAACCTTCCTCCTCTTGGACTGTGGCGCAGACCCTGGCTGGCTAATGCCGCCCTGACCAGTATGGCCAGTGGGTTCGGTGGATTGAGCCAAGGGAGTGGCAAGTGGAGGGACGACCAAAGGCCTGACTTGTGTCAGTGGCATCTGGGTGCCCTCTAATGGACCCTGCATAGCAACATCAGCTGTGGCAGGGTCATTGACCGCAACGGTCCTGGTTGGCAGACTCACAACCGGGGTGTTGTTGGGTGCATCTGCCCCTGCACTTGCCAACACCTGGCTGTTCGGGGCAGCAGATGACATAACTGCCCCAGGGACACGTGTCTTGGTCTGAGCAGCCCTGCCTGCCCCTATGGTTTCCCTCCTGGCCTGTTGGAAATCTACCAAGGGCTCCTCAAGTGCCAACGCAGCCTGCGCTGGCAGACCCTGAGCCTGGGTGGCGGTGTCCACAGCTGCACCTGCAGCTACCACTACCCTTGGGCCCGTGGCAGTCGATGGAACGGACTGCCGGGTCATACGGGCGCCAGTGCCAGATGCAGAAGCTGCATCGCCCGGAACCACAGGGGGTGGTGGCATGACTGCACCGACACATGGCACAACATTGTGCTCAAGTGGCGAACCCCTGCCTCTTCCCCCTCTGTGGTCGCCCTGGACACCCTGGAGTCCCCCTACTCCCTGGTCACCACGGCCACGTCCCCGACCACGCCCGCCACGAGGAGTACGCCCAGCTGATGCGCCCCTCACCTTTGGTGTCCTCCCAACCATGGCACAGATGTAGTAGTGCCGGCACAGGTGGAGTAGTGCCAATGGGAGGTGTACACCACAACTGACCTGGGCAATTGGGGTGAAGGGGGTGGGAAGCAAGATGCTAACCGCCCCCCTGCACCTGTATGTGACCCCGGTGATGTAATGACGGGTCACGCAACGCTCAGGCACCCCAAAACTGCAGTTAAACCGCGCACGCAACCTTGCAGCCTACGTGCATGGAATCAACCTCCCGCAGTACGCGGTGGCACCCAGTAACACGAATAACGCATACGCGTTGGACATGCAGGCTACTATGACCTCGAAAATGGGTGAGATACACAGGGGCACCCGCATTGGGAAAAATAGCGTGTGCGACTCACCGTCTGACTAGCGCGATGCAGAAAAACACGCGTAGCCAATAGCCCCGCCAAAAGAAGAGATACGTCCTTGATAGCTGTGAAGTTGTGATGGCGCGCGAAACAACAGGAAGCAGCAACACACGTCGGTCTCCACGAAAGGCACGTACATCGAACTGCTGCCCCCGCTCACCTTTAACCCATGCTGAGGGAAACGCCCGCGCACGTCACGTCACTTACGCGCATGGGCCCTTTCCTTGGATTACACGCATTCCCATGCGGACGTGCAGTTTTTCACGCGTGCTGAAACGCCCATGCACGCCTGCGCGTGTCACGTCACAGAGGCGCTTGCGCTTGAAGGGCCTTCTGTCCAATGAAATTGCGTATGCGTGCAGACGCGCTTACGCGCTAAGGGCCTTTCCTCGAATTACACGCTGACGTGCAAAATTTTCACGTGCCAAATCACTCCGTATCAAGCTGGCCACGCGTAAGCACACGGAAGACCACGCTCCTGCCCAGAAGGCCGAATTACTGCCCCCCAGAGCCCCGAGCAGCCTCCCACGAGCCATCTTCTGCTGCCTGCCTGCTGCCACCGTGCCCTGCCATTTGGTGCCTGCACATCAGCCATCTGCAGGAGTCCAGTTGCTGTGTCCACCCCTGCTGGAACAGAAGACTCCCGACTGGGATACCATCGCTCCACAGCCCAGCCCCAGGACCCAGTTGCCCACCCACGCCTGCCTCGGGGGTCGCCATGTCAGGGCAAACACCATCCGAGACCACTGGCGACCCCCAGCCAGAGGGGCAGAGGGCCACCAGCTTCAGTCAGAAGGAAGTTGGTGTCCTGGTGGAGCATGTCCTGGGGCATTATGATGCCCTCTTCGGATCATCACGCGCCGACAAGGATGGACGGGACAGGATCTGGACGGATATCGTGACTGCCATCAACGCGGAGGGGGTGGCAGTCCGACTATTACATCATGTCAAGAAGCGCTGGGAGGACTTCAGGTCCAGGACCCTCAACAAGGCCTGGCGCCTCTTGAAGGCAGCGGATGCTAAGGGGCGCCGGGGCCACTTGTCGGAAGATCAGATGAGGATCCTGGAACGCATATCCCCAGTGCTCCACGTCAAGGTCCTTGAGAGGCAGACCCGTCTGGAGTCGAGCGGTAAGTGGCCAGGCATTGCTGTGTGAGACAGGGCATGTTGCAGTGTGCTGGTTGTCTGATACTTGCCTGTATGTTTGACATAGGCCATGTACGCGTGTGTGTGCAGGGACATCATGGTCATGCATGTGAGACCAGTAATGTGTGACGCACACGGTTGGTGTATGTGTTTAAATGCTACATGGGGAGCCCTATGCGAAATGGACACATGAGAGCATGCCAGTCTCTGTTCCTGGACATGGGGGGGGGGTGAGGGGTGGGTGATGATGCCATGTACATGTATGGTTTCCATGTCTGTGTGTCTGACCTGCGTGTCTGTTACTTGTTAATGCCATGGATGCATGACACATGTCTGTGTCAATGTTCAGATCCACTGATGCAGCCTAGCTATCCTTGCATCCACTGTGTCTGGGGTGTACGAGTCCAGATGGATGAAAGTACGGTGAAATGTGTGAATGTGATAGGCATGACCCATGATGCATGTGAGTTCAAAAACAACATTGTATGTTTCAAGAGTCCCTTGGACATGTTTGCTTATGTCCATAGCATGTGCCATGCCTGTTACTGCATGTGTTTTGCCTGCACTGACCCATGTATTGTGGAGGGACATGATGGAAGTGATCTTTGACAGTGCCACTCATCTGCTATTGCTTCCTGTCTAGGGGACCATTGTACAGTACCCTGATGCTTGTGTTCTATGTCTCCCTCTACACAGCGCAAAGTGAAGAAGAGGGCGGAGACGGCGCTGTGGAGCAAAGCGGCGGGGATGCCCCCACGGCTGCAGCGGAAGGGGTGGGTGAGCCCCCACAGGGGCTTGCAACGGCGGAAGACGGTGTGGAGCCATCCAGGTTGGTGGTTTCCACAGAGGAGGAGGAGGCCGCTACTGAGCCGCACATGGGGCCTGGTGGGGGCATCCCTGCTGGTGCAAGTGGTGCAGTCCAGGGGCAGGGGCAGGAGGCAGCACAGGTCGCCGTGGAGGTGCCTGTGCATGTCACTGTCCCTGACACTGTGACTGCACCACCATGCACCAGCAGGGATGCCCCATCCCAGGCCCGTCCAGAGGTAGGGGGGATGTCCATGTTATCTGACTCCCCTCCACCTGCGGACGAGGGGACCCCTGGCCGCATGGAGAAGGTCCTGATTGGTGTCGCGTTGCGCACGGGTGTCATTCGTGATGAGGTGCGTGCTTCCCGGGGGGAGCACGCACATCATCACGAAGAGCACCATGCCAACGTGGCCCAGTTGGGAGCGGTCGTGGTCGGGGGTCTCGTACATGTTTCGGGCACTTTGGCAACCCTCTCGTCCTCTGTGGAGGCTATGCACCAGTCGTTCTCCATGCCGTCTTGTTAGGCAGAAACCTGTGCAGTTCCCTTAGGGACCACTGCAAAAGATTTAAGACTACAGGTGTTGGCAGTAAACCCACTTGGTAGCAGTCTGTACCACCCAGATTTACCTGGTAGCTGTGGCTGAGCAGTCAGACTTCCCTCAAGAAGAGTTAGACAATATGCAAAGTATACGCAATAGGCACTCAGATACAACAATACAAGCAAACACTGACCAGAGCTTTGGTATCAAAGTATATAATTATTTATTTAAAAACACAATGTTGAAAACACTCCAGCACTCTTATCAGATAAGTCACTGTAAAACACCACTTATTTTCATACATAGGTGAGCGCTTAACTAGATGGCACTCCAATAAGTTTGTGAGAAAGGGAGGGAAAAAGACAGAATATGGAAAGGTACACCACTCTAAGATTCAGGAACACTGTTAGCAAGGCAGAAGAGCAAAGGTCACTGGTGAGCCAAAGTCCAAAGGCTGGGCCCACTTTTAGAGAGAGCAGAGCACAAATGCACCCAAGATCACACAGTTACACTAGGCTTAGAAAGTCTTGCAGAGGGTTCAAAAAGAGTTTAGAGAGGCTTAGGAAATTTTAGCCAGGGTGTCCCAGGCTAACCCAGGTTCGAAAGCCGGGGGCTAAATCTACCCCGTACAGTCGGTAGCAAGGGAAGCCAGGCGGGACACGGTACCTTAAGTGGAAAGGATCCTCCAGCGGTGGTAGTTGTTCATGGTAGTGGGTGCAAGTTGCGTCGTCGTCCAGGGGAGGGGAAGGTCTCGACTTGGAGGAAAGATGAAGGTCGTTGCACTACCAGGGCAGAAACCAGCCGCAGAGTTTTCTGGTTAAAGGTAGTACCTTTATTCGCGGTCGTGGTAAAACCTGATATCCCGGTTGCCGGGGTGCTTGGCACAGGCAAGGCGGCGACAAGGTACGTCGGGAAGGCGAAAAGATGGTGAAACTGGTTATCCCCACCAGTCAAAGGAAGAAGACTCTCCGGCGGGAGATCTCCTCTGTCGTTGGGAAAAAGTGATGAGACGACCTGCCACGACACCACTACCTTGGGGCTCCACCGGTAGTGGTGTCGTGGCAGGTCGGCTCAGCTTCTCCCTCATCGGATTCTTAGGTCCTGTGGCGACTTCTGAAGTTCCAGTCCCCAAAGCCCTGCTTTTATGCAGCAAACCCCCATTCACTCAGCCTAGCTGTCACTCAAACATGCTAAGTGGTGAGCCGGCCGGCTCACCACTTGGGCCAATCAGGATGGAGTGCGACTTGAGTTGCCTAGATGGCACTCCAATAAGTTTGTGAGAAAGGGAGGGAAAAAGACAGAATATGGAAAGCTACACCACCTAGGCAACTCAGTCCAGGGTGCCTAAATTTCCCTCCACCCCTCCTAAGTACCCCAGACAGAGTGGCACCACTTTGGAGGGCTTCTGTGGAGAAGCCCGCCAAAAAGTGGAACAAAGGGCTCGACTTGGGTTGGAGTCACAGAAGAGAACACAAACGCCATTTTAGAATCAAGTTTTGGCAAAAAGTACCAACCGGAGAATTAATATTAATTAAATAAACCGGCGGTATGTTGGAGGCTACCGTAAATAATTAAATAAAGATAGTAGCCTAAAACAATGGGAAATCCCATTGGAAAATATTTGCGGTTGAATATAAAAAGTAGGATCCACTGCCACCAGCCAAAACCCGATCGGGGGGACGGAGACGTGTCCCCTCGACTAACAGACCCTGGGGCAATCGAATTATCCCAGCCAGTACGTCCACAATATGATGGTTTGTACTGGTTCTGTTCAGAATTTAAGACTAGTAAAGTCAATGGTGACTTTGCTAGTCCTGGGAGACAGTAGTCAGTCCCAGGGTATGGAGTCTATACTGGGGGGTCACTATGACACCCCTGTGTCACTGCACTGAGGGTGCTGTGTAACACACATCACAAAAACACATGAAGCCCTATGGAGTAAAAGACCCCATAGCCCATTAAACACTTCTAGATTCAAAGAAACACACTCAAATCATGTCCAAGAGTGAGGGTAAAAGAGTCTCACTCTTGGCAGGAGAAAAAAATAAACCCCAAAAATCCAGCAAAGCTGCTGGGGGACTCAATAGGTTAGGAAATTCAGCCTAAACAGAGAATTCCCCCTAACATTCGCCCCCCCCAGACTAAGGGACAGGAGGATTTAATCCACTCCTGGATGAACCTCATACCTCTAGTCGATGACATACATCCTAGAGAGTCCATCAGCATTTTGATGGTGACACCCTGACCTGCGCTCAATGGTGAAATCAAACCCTTGCAGGCAGATTGACCATCTCAATAGTTTTGGATTTTCCCCCTTCATTTGCATTAACCATCTCAAGGGTTGGTGGTCAGTCTGAATGACAAAAGTAGAACCATACAAGTATGGCCGAAACTTCTTCAGTGCCCACACAATAGCAAAGCATTCTCTTTCTATTGTTGCCCACCTTGTCTCAGGATCCTTCAGCTTACGGCTGATGAAGCAAATGGGGTGCTCCCTACCCTTCTCATCCAGTTGGCTTAGAACTGCACCTATACCTACATTGGAAGCATCAGTTTGTACAATGAAAGTTTGGTGGTAGTCAGGAGCTCTCAATACTGGAGCTTGGCAAAGAGCTTTCTTCAGTTTTTCAAAGGCCTGATTGCACTCCTCGTTCCATTTGACCTTTTTAGGGAATTTTGGAGAGGAGATTACATTCAGTGGAGAAGCTATGGTCCCATAGTTCTCAATGAAATTCCTGTAATACCCAGTGAGGCCTAGGAAGGCTCTCACTTGGGTTTGAGTAGTAGGTGTTGTCCAATTTTGCACAGGTTCAATCTTGCTGAGCAAAGGCCGTATTTCTCCACCTCCTACCTCATGCCCAAGGTAGACCACCTTACTTTGACCTATCTGGCATTTACTTGCCTTGATAGTCAGATTGGCCTGTCCAAGAGCCTGCAAAACATGTCCTAGGTGGTTCACATGATCTTCCCAGGAGTGGCTGAAGACTGCAATGTCATCCATGTATGCCATGCAGAAGCCTTCCATCCCAGCCAGAACTTGATTTACCATCCTTTGGAATGTAGCAGGTGCATTTTTTAATCCAAAAGGCATGACCTTAAACTGGTACAAGCCAACTGGGTGGAAAATGCAGTTTTCTCCTTGGCATGGTCTGTCAAGGCTATTTGCCAATAGCCTGACGTAAGGTCAAATGTGCTGAGGTACTTGGCTGCACCAAGTTTATCCACCAACTCATCTGTCCTTGGTAAAGGGTGGGCATCAGTCTTGGTGACTGCATTAAGAGCTCTATAGTCCACACAGAATCTCAAGTCTTTGGATCCTGCCTTTGGTACTAACACAACTGGGCTAGACCATGGACTAGTAGAGGGTTCTATTACCCCGGGATGAAGCATCTTCTTGACCTCCCCCTTGATATGGGTTCTCACATTTTCTGACATTCGGTATCCTCTGCTTTTGACTGGCAGACAGTCACCAGTGAGTATCTTGTGCTGCCCCCAAGGGGTCAAGCCTGGTGAGAGTGAGAACAGGGAGGCAAACTGATTTAACATAGATTTGCACTACTCTTGTTGCTCAGGTGTCAGATCTGAAGAGAGATTGACTCCTTCAATATTTCCATCTAAAGGTACACCTCTGAGGAGATCAGGGAGAGTCTCACTCTCTTCTTCCTCTGCTGCTGAAGCTAGAAGCAAGGCTCCTACTTCAGGTATGGAGATGTACGCTTTCAGTCGGTTGGTGTGGAAGACTCTAGGAGCTTCCCTGGGTCTGCCCAGATCCACCAGATAGTTGACCTCTCCAAGTTTTCCAACAACTTTGAAAGGTCCCATCCATTTGTCTTGCAAGGCCCTCTGCCTTGTTGGGAGGATAACGAGAACTAGCTGGTCTTGAGTGAACTCAACCATGTTAGCCTTTTGATCATGCTAATGCTTGACCAAAGCTTGTCCAGCTTTCAGGTTATCACTAGCTTCTGCCATCATGTGTGACATTCTCCTTCGGAGACCTATCACATAGTCAGTCACTCTGACCGGCTTGAGGGGAGGAGCGCCTTCCAACCCCTCCTTAATCAGGGCCAATGGACCTCTGACCGGATGGCAATAGAGAAGTTCAAAGGGAGAATAACCTACTCCCTTCTGAGGGACTTCTCTATAAGCAAAGAGAAGGCATGGCAGTAGAAGGTCCCACTTTCTTTTCAGGGGTTCCCCTAAAGCACCTATCATGCTCTTCATGGTTCTGTTAAATCTTTCTACCAACCCATTGGTTTGGGGGTGGTAGGCGGTTGAGAACTTGTAAGTAACTCCACAGGTTTTCCACATGGCTTTCATGTAGTGGGACATAAAGTTTGACCCCCCTGTCGGATATTACTTCCTTAGGAAACCCAACCCTGGTAAAAATACCAAGGAGGGCCTTAGCCACAGCTGGAGCTATAACAGTCCTCATAGGAATTGCTTTAGGGTATCTAGTAGCATGGTCTACTACAACAAGGATAAACCTGTTGCCTGAGGAGGTAGGGGGATCAAGGGGACCAACAATATCAATCCCTACCCTCTCAAATGGGACTCCCACAACTGGGAGAGGCACTAAGGGTGCCACATTCTTGGCGCCAACCTTACCAGAAGTTTGGCAGGTATGGCAGCTCTTGCAAAACTTATCTACTTCTGCCCCCATTTTTGGCCAATAGAAGTAGGGTGAGAGCCTTTCCTTGGTCTTCTTGAAGCTCAAGTGACCAGCCAAAGGAATCTTGTGGGCTAAGTGCAAGAACTGTTGTCTGTTTTCTTGAGGTACTACAAGGCGTTTGTAGTCTCCAGGTTCAGACTCAGTTGGTACACTGTAGAAGAGGCCATCTTCCCAGTGCAACCTATACTTGCCAGGCTCTTGCCCATCAGCCTGAGCAGCTGCCTGTTGGCGGAGACCCTCCAGAGTTGGACATTCTCTTTGTCCCTTACGGAAAGCTGCCCTGCTGGGCCCACCTTCTGCCAGTAAAGACTGCAGCTCAGGATGGTCCTCAGGGTCTAGATCTCCAATAGGTTCTTGGCCTCCCACTAGCTCTTCTTCAGAGTCTAGTTCAACCATACAGGGTTGTACCTCCCTCTCAGCCTCAGCTGGGGGTAGATTTACAGGGGTAACTGTTGGAAGCACTGGAGTGCTTGCTGCTGACTTTTTCCTAGGAGTCTTGGGTTGCCCCTTTGCTCCTGATCTGGTAGTTACTGCAGTGAGTTGCTCCAGTGGTAAAGGAGTGATCTCTGTCATCATCTCCTGAGATAACCCTCGCAGGGTTTTCTCTCTTGCAGGTTTTGTGAGAACCCTACCTGGCACTTCACATTGTACACTGACAGGTATTTTTACAGCCATGTCATTACACTGGATGAGAACTGGTAACTGGGGACACATCTGCACAGGCCCTCCAGCTAACTTGGTGAGGCATTTGGGTGCCTTAGCAACATCCTCTGCCTTTAGAAATGATTCATCCACCACAGTTATGCTGGCCCCAGTGTCTCTAATGTCAGGAGTCTCCTGACCATTCACCTGGACACTGTCTTTATAATACTCCTTAGTATTATCTGGGATAGAATTATACACATCTAAATTATGTTGTTCCCACAACCCCAGAGAGTCTAAAGAAACACTGGCTGAGACGCCAATGGGTTCATCAGCCAGCAGTAGAAAGTTTCCACTTGCTATTGGGACTTCCTCTTCTGGAGTGAAGGCTAAGGAGGCAAGTTGGATCCCTGAAGGTTTACCCTTGCATCTGGGATCTCCTTTCACATGGTCAGTAGAGCCACAAACAAAGCATTTACCAAATGCCTTCTGGAATGTAGGCTTGTTCTGACCTCCCTCTGGTTTGGCACCAGAGGAGACACTATTCTGCTGTGGTTTCCCTGGTGGCTTACCCTTCTGGTTTTGTTTGGGGCCCTCTTTGGAATTTGCATTATTAGAATTCTTTTTGGAGTCCTTTTTAGGCTGTTTCCCCTCATCCTTTTTCTGAGTTACCCCAGAATCCTTGTGAGTGGCCCTGTTGGCAACCCACAAGTCAGCAGCCTTAGCTAGTTTTCGGGAATCTAATTCCTTTGAATCAGCCAAGTGCTGTCTGAGCTCAGGAGAGCAGGCATCATAAATTGACTCCAACATAAAAAGATTCTTCATACCTTCATAGGTGTTCACCTTGTAACCCTTAATCCACCCCTCTAAGTTTGTCAACCCTTCACTCACCCAGGTAGCCCAAGGGGTACCATCATGCTTTTTGAGGGTTCTAAACCTCTTACGATACTGGGACGGGGTCTTCCCAAATCTAGCTATCAGAGCTAGTTTCACACATTCATACTCTTTCCTATCCTCCTCCCCCAACTCCATTACCACATCAGTTGCAACAGGGGGAAGCCTAGAGAACAACCAGGTGAGTAAGTCATTTCCTGTGATGTTCTGGAGCCCATGATTATATTCAAACAGAGACAACCAATCCAACACATCCAACTTAGGCTCATACATACCAACCAATTCTTTAGGCATCCGGGGTCTTTTAGGACTGGAACTTCTAGAGGAGCCAGAGAGAGAAGCATTTTCGACAGATAATTTCTTCATTTCTAGCTCATGCTTGAGCTCCATTTCCCTTAGCCTTAGTTCATGATTCATTTCCTGATGTCTCTGTTCAGCCAGAGTATTCAGTCTCTTGAACTCTAGTTCAAGTTTCATTTTCTCTAATTCGAGATATTGAGGACTAAGTGTGGGACTTGGCAAAGGCCCAGTAGGTACAGCAGGTAGAGCAGACAGAGGCCTAGGGGGGACAGTCACAGCAGCCTCACCCTCCTATTCTGACTCTTCCTCAAGATTATCAACATTGTGACCAATATCAATTTCTATACTGTTATCTACATTTTCTGTCATGGTAGGTTCCTCAGAACCATTATCCAGATTTTGGTTAGCTAACAACCTTTCTATGAATTCCATTTTCGTGCCTTTAGTCAGGAGGTTCTTATGCTACATAATATTCTTAAACAATCAGCAGTTTTTGTAGCAAGGGACTCTTGGCTAGAAGTTTCCATAGTTGACATGTTAGAAAGATTACTTTTTCAGTGCTAAGCTTTGTGGTTAGTTGTACTAAGGTATCCTAAAGCACTCTAAAGTGTATACTCAATACAAATCCCACCGCTGTACACCAGTGTTAGGCAGAAACCTGTGCAGTTCCCTTAGGGACCACTGCAAAAGATTTAAGACTACAGGTGTTGGCAGTAAACCCACTTGGTAGCAGTCTGTACCACCCAGATTTACCTGGTAGCTGTGGCTGAGCAGTCAAACTTCCCTCAAGAAGAGTTAGACAGTATGCAAAGTATACACAATAGGCACTCAGATACAACAATACAAGCAAACACTGACCAGAGCTTTGGTATCAAAGTATATAATTATTTATTTAAAAACACACTGTTGAAAACACTCCAGCAATCTTATTGTAAAATATTCTAAACACAGTTACTATTATAATATATACATCCCTTTTTCCTTATCAGATAAGTCACTGTAAAACGCCACTTATTTTCATACAGAGCTGAGCGCTTAACTAGATGGCACTCCAATGAGTTTGTGAGAAAGGGAGGGAAAAAGACAGAATATGGAAAGGTACACCACTCTAAGATTCAGGAACACTGTTAGCAAGGCAGAAGAGCAAAAGTCACTGGTGAGCCAAAGTCCAAAGGCTGGGCCCACTTTTAGAGAGAGCAGAGCACAAATGCGCCCAAGATCACACAGTTACACTAGGTTTAGAAAGTCTTGCAGAGGGTTCAAAAAGAGTTTAGAGAGGCTTAGGAAAGTTTAGCCAGGGTGTCCCTGGCTAACCCAGGTTCGAAAGCCGGAGGCTAAATCTACCCCGTACAGTCGGTAGCAAGGGAAGCCAGGCGGGACACGGTACCTTAAGTGGGATGGATCCTCCAGCGGTGGCAGTTGTTCCTGGTAGTGGGTGCAAGTTGCGTCGTCGTCCAGGGGAAGGGAAGATCTCGACTTGGAGGAAAGATGAAGGTCGTTGCACTACCAGGGCAGAAACCAGCCGCAGAGTTTTCCGGTTAAAGGTGGTACCTTTATTCGCGGTCGTGGTAAAACGTGGTATCCCGGTTGCCGGGGTGCTTGGCACAGGCAAGGTGGCCACGAGGTACGTCAGGAAGGCAAAAAGACGGTGAAACTGGTTATCCCCACAAGTCAAAGGAAGAAGACTCTCCGGCGGGAGATCTCCTCTGTCGTTGGGAAAAATTGGTGAGACAGTCCAGCAGGGCTCCACCGGTAGTGGTGTCGTGGCAGGGCGGCTCAGCTTCTCCCTCATCGGATTCTTAGGTCCTGTGGCGACTTCTGAAGTTCCAGTCCCCAAAGCCCTGCTTTTATGCAGCAAACCCCCATTCACTCAGCCTAACTGTCACTCAAACATGCTAAGTGGTGAGCCGGTCGGCTCACCACTTGGGCCAATCAGGATGGAGTGCGACTTGAGTTGCCTAGGCAACTCAGTCCAGGGTGCCTAAATTTCCCTCCACCCCTCCTAAGTACCCCAGACAGAGTGGCACCACTTTGGGGGGCTTCTGTGGAGAAGCCCGCCAAAAAGTGGAACAAAGGGCTCGACTTGGGTTGGAGTCACAGAAGAGAACACAAACGCCATTTTAGAATCAAGTTTTGGCAAAAAGTACCAACCGGAGCATTAATATTAATTAAACAAACCGGCGGTATGTTCGAGGCTACCGTAAATAATTAAATAAAGATAGTAGCCTAAAACAATGGGAAATCCCATTGGAAAATATTCGCGGTTGAATATAAAAAGTAGTATCCACTGCCACCAGCCAAAACTCGGTCAGGGGGGACGGAGACGTGCCCCCTCGACTAACAGACCCTGGGGCAATCGAATTGTCCCAGCCAGTACGTCCACAATATGATGGTTTGTACTGGTTCTGTTCAGAATTTAAGACTAGTAAAGTCAATGGTGACTTTACATGCCCTAGGAGACAGTAGTCAGTCCCAGGGTATGGAGTCTATACTAGGGGGTCACTATGACACCCCTGTGTCACTGCACTGAGGGTGCTGTGTAACACACATCACAAAAACACATGAAGCCCTATGGAGTAAAAGACCCCATAGCCCATTAAACACTTCTAGATTCAAAGAAACACACTCATATCATGTCCAAGCGTGAGGGTAAAAGAGTCTCACTCTTGGCAGGAGAAAAAAATAAACCCCAAAAATCCAGCAAAGCTGCTGGGGGACTCACTAGGTCAGGAAATTCAGCCTAAACAAAGAATTCTCCTAACACGTCTTCCGGCCCAGAAGCCACCAGGGACCCCTGTGGACCTGCCCCGACCAATGCAGCCAACTCGGTGGGGATCCCATCCCTGCCACAGTCGGGAGTCGGAGGTCCAGCAGGGGTGGACACACCAGCAACTGGACCCCAGCAGATGGAGGATGTGACGCCATCATCAGGCAGGGCATGTGCACGATGGCGTCAGTGGATTCCATCAGCCTGGATGCCGTTGTGCTGGCACAGGCCGTTGCGTTGGAGGCAGCGGCAGGCTCGACGTGGGAGGCATCATGGCTTGGGGCCATCAACATCAGGGGTGCAGGCATCGGCCGGAGGGCAGGAGAACCCTGGAATGGGAGTGGCTTCCGTGTGGGAGCGGTTGGGCCAGCAGATAGGTGCGGAGCGGCAGCGGGCAGAGGAGGAACGGCTCACAATGGTCAGGGCGGAGAACTCCATGCGGAGGGCGCTGAGGCGGGCTGAGTGCCTCGAGGGTCTTCGCAGGGAGTTGGAGCTGGACACTGCTTTATCCCTGCGAGACCTCGGGGCCAGGGAACATGCCCGCCTCCAAGCCATTGAACAGGAGTTCGATGATGCCCTGGCCCATGACAACATCCAGTGAGCCGTTGGACTAGCCCGCTGCCCTTGTAAATAGTTATGTAGTTAGTGTTAGGTTTCCTTTGCTTTTTTCTTGATTTTGGACCTTTTGGACAGTGGCCAACATTTTTGTATATAGTTTTTTTATTACGTAGTATTTTTAGATAGGTTTCATTTCTTCAGTTGGGATCATGGACCCTGGATTGCTTATCTGTATATAGTTGACTGTTGGATTATGTTTTTTTTTTATTTACTCATGGAGCAATGGTTTTTGGTTTTGTTTTTCCCTTGGATGTAATTTTTTTGAACTGTGACTTTGCACACCTTTCCTTTGGATTATGATTTGTGATTTTTCATTATTTTATGGACATGCTGCTTTTTTGTTTTTAATTCCCATTGTCACTTGTTTATTTTTAATCCCATTTATGTTGCTTTTAATACATTTTTTTCATCAAACTTCAATGTGTAGTATCATATCATTGGTTTCATGCATGTCATGATATGGGTTTTGACAATCACTTACACCCATTGTGTGTATGTGAGGGACATGTGTTCATTTATACACTTGCCATTGGGGTTGTATCATGTAATTGGCAATTCTGAGTGGGTGGATGCAATACTTGGGTGGGTGTTTGGCATGTGGAGGCTGCCCATAAGGGCCAGGGATCTAGATTGTGATGATGTGTTGGCTGGGGGACAAGTGTCAGGGCCTGCTGGCAGGTGCCTCGCAATGCTGGGGGGTGGGGGTGCTGGGAGACATGAGTGGGGGCCTGGTGGAGGGTGCCCTGCACTGCTGGGGGGTGGGGGTGCTGCGAGACATGAGTGTGGGCCTGGTGGAGGGTTCCCCTGACTGGTGGGGGGTGGGGGTGCAGAGAGACAGGAGTGGGGGCCTGGTGGAGGGTGCCCTGCACTGCTGGGAGGTGGGGGTGCTGGGAGACATGAGTGTGGGCCTGGTGGAGGGTGCCCCTGACTGGTGGGGGGTGGGGGTGCAGGGAGACAAGAGTGGGGGCCTGGTGGAGGGTGCCCTGCACTGCTGGGGAGTGGGGGTGCTGGGAGACATGTGTGGGGGCCTGGTGGAGGGTGCCCTGCACTGCTGGGGGGTGGGGGTGCTGGGGGACATGTGTGGGGGCCTGGTGGAGGGTGCCCATGACTGCTGAGGGGTGGGGGTGCAGGGGGACATGAGTGGGACATGTGTCAGGGCCTGCTCGCAGGTGTCTCGCAATGCTGGGGGGTGGGGGTGCAGGGGGACATGCGTTGGACATGTGTGGGGGCCTGGTGGAGAGTGCCCTGCACTGCTGGGGGTTGGGGGTGCTGGGAGACATGTGTGGGGGCCTGGTGGAGGGTGCCCCTGACTGGTGGGGGGTGGGGGTGCTGGGAGACATGTGTGTGGCCTGGTGGAGGGTGTCCTGCACTGCTGGGGGGTGGGGGTGCTGGGGGACATGTGTGGGGGCCTGGTGGAGGGTGCCCATGACTGCTGAGGGGTGGGGGTGCAGGGGGACATGAGTGGGACATGTGTCAGGGCCTGCTCGCAGGTGTCTCGCAATGCTGGGGGGTGGGGGTGCAGGGGGACATGCGTTGGACATGTGTGGGGGCCTGGTGGAGAGTGCCCTGCACTGCTGGGGGGTGGGGGTGCTGGGAGACATGTGTGGGGGCCTGGTGGAGGGTGCCCCTGACTGGTGGGGGGTGGGGGTGCTGGGAGACATGTGTGGGGGTCTGGTGGAGGGTGCCCTGCACTGCTGGGGGGTGGGGGTGCTGGGAGACATGTGTGGGGGCCTGGTGGAGGGTGCCCTGCACTGCTGGGGGGTGGGGGTGCTGGGGGACATGTGTGGGGGCCTGGTGGAGGGTGCCCATGACTGCTGAGGGGTGGGGGTGCAGGGGGACATGAGTGGGACATGAGTGGGGGCCTGCTGGCAGGTGCCCCACAGTTCTGGGGGTGGGGGTGCTGGGAGACATGTGTGGGGGCCTGGTGGAGGGTGCCCTGCACTGCTGGGGGGTGGGGGTGCAGTGGGACATGAGGGGGGGCCTGCTGGCAGGTGCCCCACAGTGCTGGGGGGTGGGGGTGCAGGGGGACATGAATTGGACATGGTTGGGGGCCTGGTGGAGGGTGCCCTGCACTGCTGGGGGGTGGGGGTGCTGGGAGACATGTGTGGGGGCCTGGTGGAGGGTGCCCTGCACTGCTGGGGGGTGGGGGTGCTGGGTGACATGTGTGGGGGCCTGGTGGAGGGTGCCCATGACTGGTGGGAGGTGGGGGTGCAGGGAGACAGGAGTGGGGGCCTGGTGGAGGGTGCCCTGCACTGCTGGGGGGTGGGGGTGCTGGGAGACATGAGTGTGGGTCTGGTGGAGGGTGCCCATTGATGCTGGGGGATGGGGGTGCTGCGAGACATGCGTGTGGGCCTGGTGGAGGGTGCCCCTGACTGGTGGGGGTGCAGGGAGAAAGGAGTGGGGGCCTGGTGGAGGGTGCCCTGCACTGCTGGGTGGTGGGGGTGCTGGGAGACATGTGTGGGGGCCTGGTGGAGGGTGCCCTGCACTGCTGGGGGGTGGGGGTGCTGGGAGACATGTGTGGGGGCCTGGTGGAGGGTGCCCCTGACTGGTGGGGGGTGGGGGTGCTGGGAGACATGTGTGGGGGCCTGGTGGAGGGTGCCCATGACTGGTGGGGGGAGGGGGTGCATTGCGACAGGAGTGGGGGCCTGGTGGAGGGTGCCCTGCACTGCTGGGGGGTGGGGGTGCTGGGAGACACGAGTGTGGGCCCGGTGGAGGGTGCCCCTGGATGCTGGGGTGTGGGGGTGCTGGGAGACATGAGTGTGGGCCTGGTGGAGGGTGCCCCTGACTGGTGGGGGTGGGGGTGCAGGGAGACAGGAGTGGGGGCCTGGTGGAGGGTGCCCTGCACTGCTGGGGGATGGGGGTGCTGGGAGACATGTGTGGGGGCCTGGTGGAGGGTGCCCCACAGTGCTGGGGGGTGGGGGTGCTGGGAGACATGTGTGGGGGCCTGGTGGAGGGTGCCCTGCACTGCTGGGGGGTGGGGGTGCAGTGGGACATGAGGGGGGGCCTGCTGGCAGGTGCCCCACAGTGCTGGGGGGTGGGGGTGCAGGGGGACATGAATTGGACATGGTTGGGGGCCTGGTGGAGGGTGCCCTGCACTGCTGGGGGGTGGGGGTGCTGGGAGACATGTGTGGGGGCCTGGTGGAGGGTGCCCTGCACTGCTGGGGGGTGGGGGTGCTGGGAGACATGTGTGGGGGCCTGGTGGAGGGTGCCCATGACTGGTGGGGGGTGGGGGTGCAGGGAGACAGGAGTGGGGGCCTGGTGGAGGGTGCCCTGCACTGCTGGGGGGTGGGGGTGCTGGGAGACATGAGTGTGGGTCTGGTGGAGGGTGCCCATTGATGCTGGGGGATGGGGGTGCTGCGAGACATGCGTGTGGGCCTGGTGGAGGGTGCCCCTGACTGGTGGGGGTGCAGGGAGAAAGGAGTGGGGGCCTGGTGGAGGGTGCCCTGCACTGCTGGGTGGTGGGGGTGCTGGGAGACATGTGTGGGGGCCTGGTGGAGGGTGCCCTGCACTGCTGGGGGGTGGGGGTGCTGGGAGACATGTGTGGGGGCCTGTTGGAGGGTGCCCCTGACTGGTGGGGGGTGGGGGTGCTGGGAGACATGTGTGGGGGCCTGGTGGAGGGTGCCCATGACTGGTGGGGGGAGGGGGTGCAGGGAGACAGGAGTGGGGGCCTGGTGGAGGGTGCCCTGCACTGCTGGGGGGTGGGGGTGCTGGGAGACACGAGTGTGGGCCCGGTGGAGGGTGCCCCTGGATCCTGGGGGGTGGGGGTGCTGGGAGACATGAGTGTGGGCCTGGTGGAGGGTGCCCCTGACTGGTGGGGGGTGGGGGTGCAGGGAGACAGGAGTGGGGGCCTGGTGGAGGGTGCCCTGCACTGCTGGGGGATGGGGGTGCTGGGAGACATGTGTGGGGGCCTGGTGGAGGGTGCCCTGCACTGCTGGGGGGTGGGGGTGCTGGGAGACATGAGTGTGGGCCTGGTGGAGGGTGCCCTTGGATGCTGGGGAGTGGGGGTGCTGGGAGACATGTGTGGGGGCCTGGTGGAGGGTGCCCATGACTGCTGGGGGGTGGGGGTGCAGGGGGACATGAGTGGGACATGAGTGGGGGCCTGCTGGCAGGTGCCCCACAGTGCTGGGGGTGGGGGTGCAGGGGGACATGAGTTGGACATGAGTGGGGGCCTGGTGGAGGGTGCCACTGGATGCTGGGGGGTGGGGGTGCTGGGAGACATGTGTTCGGGCATGGTGGAGGATGCCCTGCACTGCTGGGGGGTGGGGGTGCTGGGAGACATGCGTTGTTGATCAGTAGTGCAAGGTGACATGTGGCTTGGCTGGGGGGCATGCCCATGGTGGATGGGCTGCCTGCGGGACATGAGCAGGGGTGCAGGGTAGTCCCCCGTGGTGTGGGCTGCCTGCAGGGGCCGTGGAGGTTGTAGAGCGAACACCTGGGAGGACCCACACGGCCAATTCACGTGTAGTACTCCCCGGAACCCCTGAAATACACGTACCCTGCTGAAATCGCATGTGAGACTTCCTGCGCACCCCGAAATACACGTACCCAGGACATTCGCGTGTGAGACTTCGCGCGCACCCCGAAATACACATACCCAGGACATTCGCATGTGGAACTTCCCGCGCACCCCTGAAATACATGTACCCTGCTGAATTCGCTTGTGAAACTTCCCGCACACCCCAGGAATACATGTACCCAGGACATTCGCGTGTGGAACTTCCCGTGCACCCCTGAAATACACGTACCCTGCTGAATTTGCTTGTGAAACTTCCAGCACACCCCAGGAATACACCTACCCAGGACATTAGCATGTGGAACTTCTCGCGCACCCCTGAAATACACGTACCCTGCTGAATTTGCGTCTGAAACTTCCCGCCCACCCCGAAATACACGTACACAGGACATTCGCGTGTGGAACTTCCCGCGCACCCCTGAAATACACGCACCCTGATGGAATCGCGTGTGGAACTTCCCGCGCACCCCTGAAATACACGTAGCCTGCTGAAATCGCGTGTGAAACTTCCAGCGCACCCCAGTAATACACGTATCCAGCTGAAATCACGTGTGAAACTTCCTGCGCACCCCAGTAATACACGTACCCCGCTCGCACAGGGCCAATCGCGTGTGGAACTTCCCGCGCACCCCAGTAATATACGTACCCCGCTCGCACAGGGCCAATCGCGTGTGAAACTTCCCGCGCACCCCAGTAATACACGTACTCAGCTGAAATTGCGTGTGAAACTTCCCGCGCACCCCAGTAATACACGTACCCCGCTCGCACAGGGCCAATCGCGTGTGAAACTTCCCGCGCACCCCAGTAATACACGTACCCAGCTGAAATCACGTGAGAAACTTCCCGCGCACCCCAGTGATACACGTACCCCGCTTGCCGTGCTGGTACAGGGTTAGCGCAGCCCTTTGCACTGGATTGGGGATTTTGATGGCTTTTCCCTGCGCAAGGGGCGTTCTTGGGGGCGTAACTGGCGCTGCTGCAGGGTCGCTGCGCCACTGTGTGCCACGGCTGGTTTTGGTGGCTGGAATCCATGAATACGCTGTGCGCAGAAATGTATTTTAGCGCACGCGGCTGGCGCAGGGATTCGCACGCGCACACTGTGCGCCAGCCGCGTGCGCCACTTGTGCGCTGAATTCTATGAATTACCCCCTAAGTATCTAATGTGTCTCCTGCAATAGAGGCATTTCAGGTGAGAAAAGAAAAAAATGGTGTGCTTTTAAACTAATTATTGAGAACAAATGATGTGTTTTTACAATGTGTAACCTGTCTTCATTTACATGTCCATATACTACACTGGCAACCCATGACTTGCTGTACCACATTATAGTAATACATTGATCCCATGCAGTGGTGCTGCGCTCCTAAAAATGCTAAATAATACTACAAGCCAGACTTATCTCAAGAGTAAGTGAGCAGTACAAATAGCTACACAAAGGACAGCAATTACTATGATTCAGGCAAACAATGACTCAAGGTTTCTAAGTAAAAGAATATATATTTATTTACTCAACCGTTGTATAACATTTCACTATTCTAAGCAAGTTAAAAAATCACAATCATAAATACACCACACCACTTCCCTTAAATTACAGACAAGTTAAGCTCACAAAACGAAGTGGGAGCAAAATGGCACTCAAGTTATTAGAAATGAGGCAAAACCAACAGGTAAGTACTCAGGACAATTGAACAAGAGAGACTACAGTGAGGAGATCAGCTAGAAAAGCTTAGGGCCAAAGTTAATGGGTCAAAAGTCTTTTGCTCAAGATCACACAGTTCAGGGTAGTTCGCGGTAAAGTTCGTGGCACAGATTCCGGACGAGGTTGGTTGGTAGAAAAGTTAGTTCAAAGAGAAGAGAAGGACAAGCCCTCGGATTGGCAAAAGATTTAAAACACTTTTACCACGGTTGAACGAAACGAGCAACCGGATTTGCACAGAACCTTAAAATGGAGAGGCAGCTGTAGCTGAGGCGGATGTTCCTGGTGGTTCCTGCAGGCTCACGGCTCCTGAAGCGACTGTCGGACTGACACGAAGTAGGAAGACTGGAGGGTCCTGCTCCACCCAGGGAAGAAACCAGCAGTAGAGCAAAACAACGAATAAAAGGTGCTCTCCTTAAAACCCAAGCAGGGTCTGACCTTCCTGGCTATCCGGCCCACTGTAGCTCTGTACAGTGAATTCGACCAGAGGAGGAGTCCTGGCTTGTAGTTTGGGCAAACTGGTTGGCCCCACCAGCTCAAGGGAAGAAGTTTCTCTCTGTCGTCGGATTCGGAGATTCAGGCCTGCAGCAGGGCTTCACCGGGCGGTTCAGTCGTGGTAGGGGTCTTCTTCTTCCAGTTCCTCGTTCGTTCTTTCGTTCCAATAGTGACTTTGCCTTTCCAGTCCCAGCGACCTGCTTTTTATGCAGTTTTCCCCCATTCATACAGCCTGGCTGTCAATCACACAGCAGGGTGGCTGGCCTGGCAAGGCCAGTCCCCTTAGCCAATCAGACAAGAGTGCGACTTGGGTTACCAAGGGAACCCATGGCAGGGGTCCGAAGACCCCTCCCTCACATCCTGCCTACCTAGACTTTCAGGCGCCTTAAGGATCGATTCTATTGCCGCCCTTGAATCCATGTTTAGCTCGATTTCGAACATTGAAAATTCTATTTAATAAGTTGACTTGGGCACACTATATGGAAGGTCTGCCTATATAGCCAAGGCAGACTTTCCACAGCTGGCACAATCCTCACTAGATTACTTAGAAGCCCCAATAATGGTGGAAGAAGTTGAATTTGCCATCAAAGCCCTCCCTATTGGCAAGGCTCTGAGCCCAGACGGCTTCACAAATAAGTTTTACAAAACTTTTGCAAAAGAACTCATACCGCACCTCACAAAGCTATTTAACGTCCTATGGGAAACGGGTTCTGTTAAACAATCTATGGCGGAATCAAATACAACCTTACTCCTAAAACCCGGAAAAGATCTGGCAGATTGTGCTTCCTACCGGCCCATAGCCTTGCTCAATACCGATGCCAAGTTGTTTAGTAAAATCATAGCGCGGCGTCTGGGGGAAGTGCTACCTACACTAATAGACAGGGATCAGACGGGCTTTATCCAGGGCCGAGCGGCCCATGACAACATTCGGAGAGCAATAAACCTAATAGCTCTAGCCCCCTCCATGCCAGGTGTCCTTTCTTTGTTATCCTTAGATGCTCACCGGGCCTTCGATAGCATGTCATGGGACTACCTGCGTTCGGTCCTGGAAGGCTTTGGTTTCAGCCCACAATTCTCTAAATTGGTTTTGGCCAACTTCCGGATTCCCTCCACCCAAATACGGGTCAACGCTCATTGGACACCACAGATACCCCTCGGCAGGGGGTCTAGGCAAGGGTGTCCCCTATCGCCTTTGGGTTTTGCGCTAGCAATGGAACCATTAGCCCAATACATCCGCCTCCACCCTGAAATCCAAGGGTTCGAGGTAAGAGACCAGAACCATAAAGTAGCGCTATATGTGGACGATGTGCTCTTTTTACTGAAAGAGGCACAGACCTCTGTCGCCCCGCTTATGAGCCTGCTGGATAGTTTTGCACAGATCTCGGGCTTCACAATAAACATGGCCAAATCAAAGGGTCTGAATCTGAAATACCAGAGGTGCTAAATGCCTTACAGAACACCTTCTCCCTTAGCTAGGTAAATTCCAAAATAACATACCTTGGGGTGCACTTAACTCCTACATACTCAGGACTGGTGAGAGCCAATATTCCCCCGCTGATAAAAGATGCGAAGGAATCTCTACTAAAATGGGCCCCCCAAGAGATATCATGGCTGGGGCGCATAACAGCTGTTAAAAGGACTTTACTACCCCGACTTCATTTCAAGCGCTCCCAGTACATATTCCAGAACAGGACTTACAAGATTTGCAGAAGGAGATATGCCGATTCATCTGGCAACGTAAAACGCCTAGAATTCAGCGCAAGATTCTCATCAGAAACAGGCAGCTTTGAGGCTTAGGGCTCCCCTCCATCGTAAAATACTACCGAGCAACTCATATTGCTCCCATCCTGGGTTGGGCTATCCAAGATGACCCCCCCAAATGGCGGGACATCGAACAACTGTTCTCCGGGGCTCCTCTCTCTCACCTCCCCTTTCTACCGCGGGCGACACGGGCCTCCCGGAGGCCCCTCCTCACAACCACGAGCTCCACCCTCTGATGCGGGGACAGGCAGAATACCCTAAGGGGGATTGCTCCGGGATTGGGACCGCTAACCTCAATCACGCAGAACCCAGCATTCACTCCGGGGCTTCAACCTAGGTCATACCAACCTGGACAGGAACGGGGATCTTGAAACTGCAGGAGCTCTATGCCGACAATACCCCCCGACCTTCATCCAGTGCAAGGAGAAATTCAACCTCCCAGAGACAGAGAGATTTAGATATATACAACTAAGGCACTGGGCCACCAACCCGACCATAAAAAAGGCTGCCAACAGGTCTCCCACAGGGCTAGAGATAACTGTCTCGGAGGGACAACGCTCACACAAAGTGGCAACGTGTGACCGCCTTCTAGAAAACGTCCCAGAGGAGGAAAAACTTTCCTACATGCTGGCTTGGGAGAGGGAACTGGGGAGAGAGATAGCTCCAGAGTCATGGCAGAGAATCTGGGACAGAGCACATAGATCATCTAGATGCACAACAGTTAGGGAATGCGCATTTAAGATATGCTACCGATGGTACTTCACGCCCCAGAGGCTGCACGCAATATATGTAGATTACCCTGATGTATGTTGGCATGGTTGTGGGGCAAAGGGAGACTTGGGACATCTGTGGTGGCATTGTCCAATCATTCAATCCTTTTGGTTGGAGATCAGGTCCAAAATCAAGGACATTTGTGGAACCCTCCTTCCCATGGACCCATTAGTGATGGTGCAGGGTGAACTCCGGATGATGGATCCTATCCACAGTCTAGTCCCAGAGTGCGTCTAATCACACAACTACTGATGGCGGCCCGCCTTATGCACGCTCGATTCTGGAAAGAGCCAGAGGGTCCCCACATTGCACATTGGTGGGTTAAGGTTTGGGATATTCTGGGAATAGAGAAGTTACCGGCTGCAATAGAAAACTGGACAGACAAATTCCAGAATAACTGGGGCCCTTTCTTAGACCATGTGGAGGAAAAGGAACACATGTTCTTCCAACCCGGACTGGTCAAATACCTCCTCCAGCCCTGACTACCTTGGGAACGAAGGAAGGACTCACCGACCCGAAATCAGAATGGGGGGACACTGCAGGGCGCTGAGGGCAATACCCGGACCTAATGGTGATTCTGGTGAGAGGTTTTCTTTTTTTTTCATTTTCCCCTTCCCGTCCCCTCTCCTTTTTCTTCAACCAAGAACGCTACAGAACACAAAGCTACAATACTACACCCCCAAGGGTTACGTATGAAATACATTCACTAGAAGAATTATAAAGACTTTAAAATGAAATGTTGATGCATTGTTAAAAATTAATTGAAAGTAGAAACGAAGTGTGAAATTTTGAATTTTATGAATGTTATGAATTTCAGTAGCCGACTCAAGCGATGAGTGTCATTGGGGCGGTTGACCGCCTATTTTATAATCAAGAAATATTACCACTGATTTGGTGCGTTAATGAATTCAATGTTTATCGATGTTTGACCGCCTATCTGTAATCAAGTAATATTGCCACGGATTTGGCTTGCTAATGAATTCAATGTTTATCGATGTTTCAATAAAAAGATTTTGACCAAAAAAAAGAAATACGCACTGCCATCCCCCGCTACTAAAGGTGGTGTCTGTGCTCCACTTCCTGGCCACAGGCACCTATCAACACACAGTGGGGCAGCTGCATGGCATTTCACAACCACTATTTTCATGAATGCTGAACCAAGTGCTGGATGTCCTCCTGAAGCACGCAAGCACCCACATATGCCTACCACGGATTGCCCAGGAGGTAGCCGACACCAAAGTAGGCTTACATGCACTGGCAGGCATGCCCAATTGTGTTGGTGCACTGGACTGCACCCATGTGGAATTGGTAGTCCCCCATGCCATAAAGTCGGTGTACCGCAATCGCAGGCAATACCACTCCATCAATGTGCAAATGGTATGTGACTCCAGCAAGATCATCACACATTGCTGTGCCAGATTTCCCGGATCAACACATGATGCCATGGTGCTGCGCAACTCCCCACTACCCTGTCACATGGAGCAACATGCTGGACCACGTGCCTGGCTGCTTGGTGAGTTGCCCAACTGGCCCATGGCAGTACTTTGGGGTACTGATGTGTAGGGATGCATACTCCGCCTGGGTGGGAAAGGGGTGGATGCATACTCTATCTGTGTGGCAATTGACAGTGATTGGAGAATGCATGCAGAGCTAGACACTCCGGACCTGAACCTCCCAAACGCAACATGACACATCACTGGCAACATTTTACCAATTATGTATATCGATGACAACAAGTAAGAGGCACAACCAGGCCACCATGGGCATGTCAGGCAATGCATGACTGAACAGGATTGCAACTGTGCCAATGTGGCTAGTGTGACCATGCACAGTGTAGAATACACAGCATAAATGGGAGGCTAAACGTTGTCGTACAACCACAGTACATCCGCCTCAGCATGCATTAGTTCACCCTGCAACATCTATTGTACGCCATCCAGACTACCAGACCTCATAGCAGTATAGTATGCATCTAGGTAACATTCTTGCATACGTACAGGGACATGTGCATGTCCACACCAAATAGCTGCGGCCATAAATATGCTTCCTGAAGGTGGCAGCTCAGAGTGACACACACCTATTAGTATTTGCTTGCAGGTGATGGAGGATATCCCTTGAGGCTGTGGCTACTTACCCCTGTGCGGAACCCGCAGAACAGCCATGAAGAGGAGTACAATTGTATTCCCACCCGTACCCGTGTTGTGATTGAGCAGACCTTTGGCCTGTTGAAGGCACGTTTCCGCTGCCTAAGCAGGTCTGGTGGGGCACTCCTTTATAGGCCTGAGAAGGTGGCAAAGATCACCATGGCCTGTGTCATGCTGCACAACATGTGCGTCCGGAGAAATGTACCACTAACACCTGACATTGACATGCATGCACCGGGTGAGGATGATGAGGATGGAGACGAAGGTGAAGTAGCACCCCTGCAAGTATGTGATACACGGGATGGCCATGCAGTACACCAATCACTGATTCACAAATACTTCTGAACGACAGGGACTATGATAGACATGTGTCAATGACACACTGGGTCCATGTGGACATGCACACAGGGAATGTTGGGAGTTGGGCACTACGAAATGAACAATGTCAGCCATTGAATGTTTTTTCTCACAACGGGTGTATTAGTTCAAACAGCAAAAATGTGACAACCCCCCTAAACCCCCAGTGAACTCCCAAACCCCCCCAGTTAACTACAAACTCCCATAACAAACTCCAAAACCCCCCAGTGAACTCCCAAACCCATCCAATGAACTCCACAAAATCATCCCCTTCACCCGCAACAAGTGTCCCACTCCCATTGTCTGCCCACACTGCTTGCGGGACTTTTTGCTGTCCGGGGGCAGCATTTCGGTGTGCCTTGCACTACTTCTGGTCTGGCGCACAGGGCTGGCGGGGACTGAGGAAGCAGGTGTGGTGGCTGATGAGGAGTCGGTGGCAGGTTCCATGCCTGCTGCAAGGCGTGGCCGCTGCATGTGGAGCAGGATTGAAGTAAGTACTTGTGTTATTGCCCCCAGACAGTCCCTCATCAGCACAGCCAACACATTCACAGCAGCTGTGTTTACTGTAATGGCCGCTGTGGTCCCCGCAATGCAGTGTCGATTTCCCGCCTGGTGTCGTCTCCATCCGCAATGTACTGCCGCAGGAGCTCCAACATGGACTCTTGTCAGGCCTCCACCCTTGACTCACGTGACTCGAGGGTGTTGGTGGGAGCTGGAGTGGTGGGTGGTGCACTCACAGAGCCTGCATTTTCATTGCTGTCCTCCTGGAAGGAGCTCAGGTCCGAATCATGGAGGCAGGGATCAGCACTGCTGTAGGTGGGTGAGGGCTGGATATGGGGCAGGGGGTGGACACAGGGCTTGGGCTGGGTGGACATGTCACTTCCGTGACGCCCTCCTGGTCCATATTGTCCTCCAAGTCATCCTCAGTGATGGCCAGTGCTTGTGGGGACTCCCCTTCAACTGGTGCGGGATCTGCTGGGTCTCATGTGTGTCAGGCACACTGGCAGCAGGTGTTGTTGGCTGTGTCTCGGCTCGGCCAGGCACACTGGCTGTGGGTGTGGCCTGCTTGGCTGCCACGGAGGTGGTGGTGGCGGTAGCCCTTTTCTTTGAGTGGGACGTGGATGCCCTTGCGGTGGTGTCTTGGCTGGCATCTTCCTCATCGGTGCCTGGGGGGTAGAAGAGATGCAGGGCATCAGTGATGGAGTTACAAGCCAGAAGCATACAATGGTGCTGTTAATTATTCATTTAATCATGCATTAATGTCTTACAGGTGTGTCACACAGGGTCTTCTGAGGGGGCATTTTGGCATTTGCTACATGGCAGGTGGCTTGCCGTTGATTTGGGGTTTGTGTGATGTATTACATGGGCACGGTCCAGGTGTGTTGGCTGTGTGTTGGTTATGGGATTGGCACTCAGCATGCATTTCTGTCTGGGAGGGTTTGACCCGCCATCTGGACTTGGATATGTTCATGTGGGTGTTGGGACATGCATTGCCTTGCCTAGACTCTCTTCCACATCACTTGTGCTACGTCATGGTTTCCCCTATAGGGATCTGCAGGGTCACTCACCTCCTTCTGGTGATGATGCTGCACCCGTCTCCATCTCCCCAAATCCCTCGATGGACTCTGGATTTATGAAGTTGCTTGCGGTCTCCTCCCAGTGGAGCATTTTGGTAGGAGAGTGGGAACCCCCGCCTATGGCCATGGCCTCCCACCTGTTGCTTGCCATGATGTTGCGGACCCTCAAGCGGAGGTCATCCCACCTCTTCCTGCAGTCCTTGACACAACGTGGGGTGGTTCCTACAGCGGACACCTTGCGGGCTACCTCCTGCCAGATGTCCTTCTTCTTCTGCTGCACCTCACGCTTCATGTCCTGGGATTTCATGAGATCTGCATATGCAGCAAGGGTGTCCGCTAACATACTTAATTCAGCGTTGGAAAAACTCTGTTTCCGCAGCCGGGGGGTGGTCTTCCGGGTAGCCTTGGACATTCTGGAAATATTGGCACCGAGCTCTCCAGGAATCAACTGGTGGTTTGGGAGGATTGAAATGGATTGTGTTTTTAAAGATGGCCGCCGGCCTATTTCCCGTTCCGTAGTGATGACGTTATTTTCGGGTCCGGTTTTATGAGCCCGGTATTAGCATGTTGGCATTACGGGGTCGGTATTTAGGGGTTCCTCCTAGGCGGTGGCGGTATCAGCGAGTTCCGTGGTGGCGCTATCGGGGGGTTGGAGGGCCTTTTGCGGCATGCCGGTATGGCCATTACCGGCATGGGGGTTCGCGCGTGCTCGCGCACTCGTAATCATCCGCTATTAGCGGCGTCATACGAGCACGGACCCGCTCGTTCCGCCATGCCGGTAATGACCCCGTTTTTACCGCGCTACTCGTAATGAGGCCCAATGTCTCAGTAGCGGTCCAGTGGGTACAACCTGAGGGCAGCCCTGTGGGCCCAAGGGAAGTTGAGAGACTATGAGTGGTGAAAACGATGTTTGAGTGTATGCAGGACTAGATGGCACAGGGAACAGCATATGTTTTGGTTCATGTTTTGTTAATTGGGATAAAGGAGGAACGTTATATCCGCCTCACATCCCGCATGTGCAGTGACTTGAGGCCGGCAGTTCGGGAAGTGAGTAACCAACTGGTGTGACGCGTGTTCCTTACCTTCGTGCTGCGCACCAAGAGGTCTACATGCCAGGCCCAACAGTACCCCGCTCCCTGCCGGCAGCACTGGTTGGTGGCTGGACCACGTAGTGTGGGGATGGGCAGAGCAGCGCTCTGCGAAACGTGCGGTTGGAAAACCCAACAAAGGAGACAGCCATATGAAGGTGCAACCTTCTTTATTATTCCTCTCCAGGCTTCTGATCCTGGACTCTAGTAGCCCCTCCTCTTTCTCCCATTACCTGTTTTATCTCTGTCCTCCTTGCTCTTAAGATCATCCCTCATTTAAGGTAGAATAGCCATTCCAGTCTACTGAATGGATGTAAATTAAAAGATGGAATGGATTCCTGAGATTGAGGTTGGGAACCTCACACGTACTGTAACGAGGAAGAGTAGAACTATGAGTAATGAGGATTACCGGTAAGTAACCGGGTCATGTAATCAAACTCATGATCATGTGGTTCTTCAACAACTGGTGTTTAAAATACCATATGTTTTTACCATACTACCGTCCGATTTCTAATGAGACTCTCTTTGACTGGAGAGGCTTCGTGTCTTGTTTTATTTCTGATGCATAAGGGAGCCTGATGATGCAGTGGCACAGTCCTGTCTACTCGGCTAGGCAGAAATGCTGCGTAGTGAATAACACCTATCAATGCACGGTGAAAACTATATATATATATATTTTTTAAACACAGTGAATTGAAATGCGTTCAGATGTTTAGAACATGTTTGCAGGCTGAAAAAGATGTTTGACTAGCCCCCATCCCTCTGATACTTATGATTGTCACCACAAAAAGAACACATTAGCAGTCTAGTGGAATAGAAGAAAGTGCCCTGGTTTTTACGAGTCCACTTTCTATGCCCACTAACACCAACCCATTCCTTACAGGAAACATTACATGAAAGATGGCGCCTGTGTACACATTATGTGAGTGCCCAACCCCCTGTACGCTGTTAGGCGATTGGACAGTGTGATCTGCCAATCTTCTCTCTCAAAACGTACTAACCTTTCCTCACGTGGTAGCGTTGCCTAGTTTTCTTCCGCCATGTGATTGGTTGAAGGGATTTCCATCGGTAATCAAACTGTTCAAGGATGGCGGCGGCTCGAGATGGAGATGGGGCAGGTGCTACTGTGGAGCCAGTGGAAGAAACAGCTGTGGTGCTAGTTGTACCTGAAGGCGAGGAGAAAGCAGGCAAGGAGCCGGCACCCAAAGAAAATGAGGCGCCAGCCAAATCCGAGTCCATTGAGGCCGAGGGGGAGGAAGACGGTGACAGCGATGATGATGATGATGATGAAGAGGAGGATGTGTATGAGGTGGAGCAGATCATCGATTACAAGACTGAGGATGTGAGTGTTATATTGGAGTTCGCTATATTTGCCAATTGACAGTCTGCTGGGTGAGGACACGGTTGTTTGTACAAGACCATGATGATTTATGTACAGCCTGGTCGTTATAGTGGCCAGACTAGGGCGTGTGGAGCCAGTGTTACTGGGGGGGATACTAAAGTTGCAGAGCTTAGTGGGATGAAGGTGTGTGGGTGATTCAACGAGTACAAGAGGGCGATGGCCTGCCTTGGTTTCAGTGATCTGCCCCGTTACTTATCTCTAATCTTAATTACTACTAGTCCTGCTCGTCTAGTACTTGCAAGCTCAAGACTTAAAGGCTCTTAAAAGTGGGGGACAGTATTGTAACTTTGCTGAAAATGTTGGGGGGGGGGGGGGGTAAAGATATGTAAATCAAAGGGGCCCATGCCAAATGAGTGGTGCTTGTCCCCCACCCCCATAAAATTACGCCCATGTGGGGTGGGTTGGGTGGGGGTTGTTTGGTGACTCAGTAACATAAGCGATGGGATATAACGCCACCAGAAACTTGCATCTCAAGTAGAAATTTACTAATTTTATTCAATTGGCTTTCCGTAACCATAAAAACTGGACAGGGCAAATGGGCATTTGACTTTCATAACATCAACGAACACAAAAAACCAACAGAGGATACTTTTTACTAATAGGTGTGTGCACTTTTTAAATCCCAAGAATGAATGCCAATGTTCTCCCTGGAGGTTGCAGTCCCAGACCCGAAATGTGACATTTCACCTTTTTAGCTGTTTATTTTTCACCAGGTTATATGGTGTAGTGCCTGACCTGTGAACCTGGCCATCGTGGTATGAATTGTAATTGATTATTTGTAAAGCGCTTATACATACGTTTTTAGTGCTTCATGACAGGAAGGGAACAAGGGGATATCGGCCATCCTTATGCCTTGAAGGTGCTGAAGATCTAACAGCAATAACTAGCATGGGGGTGGGGGGAACAAGACAAAAAGGTTGGTCGACCTGTGGGAGCGGAGCCAGCCAGGGAGGTAAGAGGAGTACATTACAGACAAACACACTTAGCCAAGTGCAGCAAGTTCATATAAGTGCGAGGGTGGGGACAAAGGCTGGCTGCCACTCTCATGGAACGTATTCCAAGTGCAGTACTGCAAGGCTGAGTAAGGCCAGGAGTTAGACCTGGAGGTAAGTGCTGGACTGGCGGTGGTTATGGGGGGGCACTCTGAGGCACTAGAGGTGCACCAGGCGACCAGTCAGCTGACTGAGCAGGTTGGGGATGAGAACAAAGCAGGGAAGCATTAAAGGGGAGGAAGGAAGTTAGCAAGGGATAGGGAGAGAGGAAGAGAAGTAGAGTCTTGAGGATTTTTCTTGAACCTGAGGTCAGGCTCAAGACAGAGAGGCAGCTAGGCTTTTCCGGGGGAGGCACCTGCAGAGGGTAAGGGTCTACTCCCAAATCTTGGTTTGGAGGAGGCCGAGCGGACGCCCTGGAAGGAGAGTTATTTAGGAAGAGAGCATTGTAGATGGTAGCGGCCCAGGCCTCAGAAAACCTTGTGGACTATGCCAAGGGACTTGAACTTGATCCTCGCAGCCACAGAGTGCCAGTGGAGGGGATTTCAGTGCTATAGAGATGCAGGATAGGTCTTGCGGTTCTGTTGTGGAGGTAGGAAGATTGAGAGAGAGACTGTTGCAGTAGTGCAGTCTGGAGAGAACCAGGATTCTAGCGATGGTGAGCCTCGGGGGGGAGAGGTGAGAAAAGGTAGAATACCCCTGAGGAGGTGAAGCTGGTAGTGGGACTTTTGGACATGTCGAGATGTGGGAAGAGAAGGAGAGAGTAGAGTCGAAGATGACCTCCAGGTTTTTTGCCTCACTAGTGGGTGAGTGTGGTCGTCGGAGTGAAAGTGGGAAAAACGGGAGCAGGGGTCCCATTGAGGACGAGCTCTATCTTACTGGCATTAAGGCAGAGATCATTAGCTGCACACCAGGACTGAATTGCACATAGTCGGGGATGAGCGAGGAAGAGGCTGAGGGTAGCCTGAAAGAGAGCTGTGTCATCTGCATAACACTGAAAGTTGGAGGTGAAGGCAGAGATAATGTGGGCCAAATGAGCCATGTAGACATTGGAAAAACTAGGGGTATAGGTTAGATCCCTAGGAGACAACACAAGTAGAGAGTGATAGTGGAGAGAACAGAACTGAGTTCTACCTGGGAAGGATGGTCAGAAAGAAAGGATGATAGCGACGCCAGGGCTTGATCATTTATTCCCAGGGTCTCATGGCGTCGGGAGATCAAAATGTTGTTCACTGTATCGAAAGCAGAGGAGAGGTCAAAAAGAATGAGGACCGAGCAAGAGTTAAAGTCAAGGTTCGAGAACAGGTGTTCAGAAGAGCAGTTTCTGTGCCTCTGGATGCTCTAAAGCCAGACCGATGGTCATGGAGGCAACCAACAGATTCAGTGTGGAGGGTAAGCTGAGAGATGGCCCACTTCTGCTGGAGTTTGCCCAGGAAAGGAGTGATTGGGATCGGGCGGTAGTTAGCTGGAATAGTAGGGTCGGCAAAGGGTTTTTGAGCAGAGGGTGCACAAGAGTGCACGAGAGAAGTGGGGAAATTCCAGTGGCAAAGGAGAGGTTGCAGAGGTCTGCCAAGGCTGCAGCTAGTGAGTCAATGTTGTCCTTAATGGTTTAGGAGGGGCAAGGGTCCACCTGTTTGGAAGAAGCTTTCATAGACCAGACTTGTCTGGAGACCTCCTCGGGTGTGACAAGGTAGAGGGAGGAGAGAAGGGGAGTGATGGGGTTGGCTGAGGAGGGCCCATGAGATGATTGTGCATGAGTGGGTGCGTCGGAGAGAGATAAGAGGATGTCCTGTGTTTTGGCAGTGAAGTGTGCAGCCAGAGCCGAGCAAAGGGCCTTGGTGGGTGCGGTAGAGGAAGAGGCTGCAGTGGAATTGGCCAGTTCCTTACAGACTTAAAAAAAGTTTGGCTGCGTTGTTTGGAGCTGCGGAGATGCAGGCTTGAAAATTGACTCTTTTCTTCGACCGGATGCAGAGTCTATATTGTCTTTGCAGAAGAGGTCAGGCCAGTAATGGATTCTCAGTTCCTGCTTAAATTCATAATTTCGAAAAAGACAGTGTCTTGTCTTACACAAAGCCTTTAAAATACCCTGAGGTGGCGGCATCCGCCATCTGTAAAAAAGGGAGAGGGTGCCGCCCACCCACGTGTAACCTCAACTGGAGCCCTGAAAAAGGTAATGTGTGAAAAGGTTACATGTTTGTATTTCAATGTTTGACAAATGCAAGCTTAATGTATGATGTGAAGAAAATGACATTCTACCAAAAATAAATGAAGCCCCTGTTTCCCGGCCCTGATCCGTGCAAGGGTCTACTCTTCAGTTCCCTGGAGCAGAGACAGTTCACCTGGATACCGCCTCCCCCACTGCTCAGCCCGCTGGGTAGGGAGTAGCGCTGCACCTGCTAAATAAAATAACTTGTTACAGGATATGGGTTACACCCGGAGTTCTTTGATGACTAATGGACATAAACAGCAGAGTCCATTTATTTAATAGAGATCCCAAAGGGGACCCCTCTTTTTATGAAACACCTACAAATCTTAAACTTTTCCCTAGGATTCCCCTGGCTAGAGTTCCACCTAAGCGGGGACCAGATATGTCCGTTCACCCTTCCTTGGAGGGGTCTCGGGTAACCTTATGATGAGCTTGCCGCAACTAACCACCCACAAGGAGTACGAGGTCAGAGCATGGCCTCTGGGGGTGGGGGCTCCCATTGGCACGGTACCCTCGGGCAGGCCACCAACCTATTCCACTGCCTCACGCCAGGGTACCTCCTCCCTTCCCCCTTTTTAAACTAATGGACATCTATATAATTTCCTAGTCCTACTTAAGTTACCCCACTTAACATTCCCCCTAATTACCAAACTCCCCCCTACTTGCCATTTACCCTGCAAGTGTGGCCACATTCTGCCTGTGTCTCATAAATTGTCCTGGCTGGCACCCTGCACGCATGGGGCTCTGCCCGACATCACTACCTCGCTCCAACTGTATATTTCATATTCTTTCTTTTCAACACCTCTTCGTCTGGGGCCCCCAGCCCCCGGTGTCACTGCTGTGGCCTGGCGCCATTTCAGATTAAGGTGCCATACCCATTTCTATTGGGGATGCCACCACGCTCCCTGCTGCAGCCCACTGCCTCCTAGCCTGCCCCCTCAGCAATGCACTGCAGAACTCAGGGGTTGGGCCGCGTCTTCACCCAGGCTGCTCTGCTGGGCAGCCTGGAGCTTCCTTCACTCGGGCCACTAAATTGAGTGACCTGGGACTTGCACCTTCACCGGGCTTCCACTCCGCGTCTGATTTACCTCACAGGCTGCTCCTGGCATATGCAGTCTGGAAGGATTTAATTGATGACAGGCCCACCTCTCTGGCCACGAGTTTTACAGATATGAAACTGACTTGCCCTCTATTTCCACAATAAGTGTTTTCACAATCGCGATTGAATTATGTAATGGACCCAGCCCTCCAAAAAAGGTGCGTCAGGCCTTTTTACGCACAGAAATCTTGTCAATGTGGCCCTTTCTAGTCTTCCTTGTGTACCACTTACACAGGCTACTTATGGCAGCACCCCAATAAATCATGGAGCTCACTGGTGACACCCTGGCTAGCGGCAGCTTGTAAATCGACTATTTACTTTAGTAATCGACACAGTTCCTTGAAAGAAGCAACTGGGATGAGTCCTGGTCTCTAATGCTCTCCTCTGTTAATGATTCTATCAAGATAATACTTTCTGAGTAATATAAAAGGGATTTTGTTCAACTGCCTGCATTTTGGGCTTAAATCTCCTTCTTACTTGACTTTAGTATATGCAGTACATACTGGTCAATTTTTACCACTGTTCTGCGCTGCGCGCGCCTCCACACGCCCCCCAAGCACCGTTGCACCAATTTGGCGACTACTGTATTTGGGGGCCCTCCCGGGAAATTCATAAGTCTGCTCCCCTGGTGCTGGGTGTTGGAGCTGCTCTCTAACATCCAGCTCCCGCCGTAATAACGCAGCATGCGGCGCATAGAAGAGGCCTCTTCTACGAGCAGCAGGCTGCGTTATTATGGTGGGTGCTGGGTGTGAGCAAGTGGCTGAGAATAATATTTCTCCCACCCGGACAGGCAGGAGAAATATTATCATCCGACACTTGCACCCACGACATTTGCATGAAAAGCAGGGCCCGGCTCCCCCACACAAACCTCCCCTAGCAAGTCCTTTGTCCTCCTTACCTCAAAGTTAAGCCACAGTGTGAGAGGGGGGCTGAGAACCTCCTCTCACCACGTGATGACGCCGGTTTAGTGTTATTAAAGCATCCTGAATCATGAACATCCTTTTTTACTTAGGACACAGGTAGTGGTGTGTAAAATGAAAATGGTCTTAAACAAGGGCTGCATTACTGCTTAATTGGCTTTAATAGAGGCAGCGCAGTTGCAGCATCATGGGCATTTCATACTTCATCACAGCACACCAATTGCACTGGCATGTGGTCTGAACTTTAACTCCCTTTCTGACCACCCACCGCAAGCGGGTATAATGGATACAGGTAGAAGCTGTGCTGTGCTGTATATATTTTCAGTGGCACAGATTTTACCTGTACCTCCTCAACAGGACTGCTATATATATTCAGGCAAAGTAGCCTAATTTATCAACGGAGCTGCTATACGGTATGCATGTCATAGCACAATGCAAATATTCACAGCAGGGCTGATTGCATCATGCCCACATTCCTTAGCAGGACTGCTATTTTTTGGGAGAGTACCTGAATTTCTTAACAGAGCTACTGTTAAGAAAGCACTGGCATGTGTTGGCAGTTTCTGCTATGTGCTAATGTACAGAGCAAGAGCAGTGTCTCAGCTCTCCCCACCAACCTCCGACAGTGTGAGAAGATGGCGCTGCTGTCATATACTTCAATCCCTTCTACTCAGTCTTGTGCCTTTCAAAACTTCTGCTTCTCCCATGTCTGATTACTGAGTCCCACTGCCAAAAATCTAGCACATTTCAAAGCCTCATTATGAATCTCTTGACTAATGTAGGATAGTCCAAACAGGCTTAGAGCTTTTGCAAAGCCCTTAATGTCATGCAAGCCTCACATGAAACTGCCAGTGCCCTAACCTTATGTGCCTTTCAGTGTCAACAGCCTGTTGGGAAAGGCAGCTCAGTGGGTCAATAACCCTGCTGCAGAGATTATTGTGTAACGTGTTAGTTCAAATCCTGTTAATAGGTGAGTTTAATGAGTCGAGTCTGCAAACGAGATATGCATTTAAGATACAGGTAACATTCAATTGCAACACAGTTCGACTTGTTGTAAACAAAGACATTTACAATGCTTTATTATAGCTTTATAGACCTGAAATGAGAGCCGTACCGGGCGTTATGGGAACCTGAAGACCGGGCCTTTAACGAGGTATGAGGGACCATAATGTTTGGTACAGCCCGAGCTGTAGGTCTATAAAGCTATTAGAACACCCTCACTGTTTAAAGTTGAATAAATTAGAAATGTTTAATTGAGGTACACAAAATTGCAAAATGGTAAATGTTGCAGACATTTTTTTTTTTACCTCAATTAAACATATATTTTTTTTTTTTATAATGTGGTGGAAGGTGCTAGGGTGGGAGGAGTATGCAACTAAAGTGAAATCAGGTGTGTGTATGCCTGCCCCCTCTTTTAATTAAGTTTAATTCAGGTGTGCTCCCCCTCCACCCCACTACACAAATGTAAGGTTCCAATTACTCTACACAAACATGCAGTTACTATACATTTGTAAGCTGCCTCTGCACATACGTTATTATTATATTATGCATTCAATAAACAGGCAATTCACTTACCTTTCTGTGCCTTTCTTTTATATTGTCATTTCCATGCTCCATTAAACGTTCCGAGGTGTGTGTACAAAATTCCTTTTAATTTTCTTGTCAAACACAAAGCTTTCCACATGTTAAACGCTACACAGTGCTGCTCATGTCTGCTTCTTTTTCACTATTCCAAAGGCTTTACTATCTAAACTACAACCGAAAGCGTTGCCTTTGCTTTCGTTTTCTTGTTCCCTTTCCATTGCCGGACACGTTTTGTTTTGCAAAGTGCATTTCGGAATGGAAAGTTCAACTCTTTCCGTTCCGAAATGAGACAGCCTACCAATGCGTCCACTTCTGCAGGCTTCCCCGCCCGCCGACAGCCTTGAGTACTCAGGTAAATTAATGTAACCTGATTTACGGGCTGTAATCAATCTGCGGGCTATACCAGTGCAAATAGCCCGCAGATTGACCAATCAGCTTCCTGGAAACACCACTAGGGTGTTCTAATATTGGATTCGCCCCGTCTGGAAATAATAATCACGGTTATATCAGATATTACAGACTCCAACACAGAGGTTCACACAAGCTTGCCTTGCGGCACATTTATTCACACTTGAGTGGGGACAGCCAAACCACAATGACAGAGCCATCGTAGCCTACTGACTGACAAATTCAATACAGAATGTTCAAGGTTATGTAGGCAAATATCAGACATTATCTCAGACTTCAGAAATTACGTGCCTTGTGGCCCTAGGCATCTCGTGATTGATTAATCATCTCTCCGTCAACTCTGCAAAATGATCCTACATGCCAGGGCAATATATATTTTTCATGGTGCATTCGCGTCAGCAGACATCATGAGCTCATGTCGGAGAATTTAAAAGAAAAACAGTGCAAATGTGGTTCTCTGTATAAAGTTCAACGGTGAAACCACGAGCTTCTTTTCTTTACAAAAGGGTTGCGAGCCCCTTTAATACATTAGCTTCTGCAGTTTACTGTAATTCTCGGTCAAAGTCAGAAGAATTTTGCCACATCTGGGGTGATCTAATGTACTTATCTAAACACGTATGAATTCTGTATAAAGGTCAAGCCATGAACGTCCCTCGTTTAGTTAAAGCAAGCAGCCTATTGTGCATTGTGTGCGGAATATGTATTTTGCAGTGAGGCCTAAAACATTCAACTATCATAAATGGCCTCTAGTCGTTTACATTATAATAGCAGGTTTCGTTGCAAGTTACATTGGTATGGCAGGTTATATATTGTATAGTTTGGGTTACATTGTATGAACTGATGGGCAGATAAAATCGATTTTCCATAAAAGGACTACTAAATCTTCAGTGATTCAGAACACACACATTTCATCCGGGATGCTCTACTTGTAATGGCTCATAACACACAACTTCTCCGGGCTGCTATATTTGTGATTGCTCAGAATACAACTCTTCAGGACCGATATAAATGTAATCGCTCAGAGCACACAAATCATCAGGGCTGCTATACCTGTGATGGCTCAGAACAGACCCATCTCATTTGGGCTGCTATACTTGTAATGGCTCGTAACACACAGCTCATATGGGCTCTTATACTTGTATTGGCATACAGTGTTGGTAAAGAATCTGCATTCAAGCAAGTGCTGTATCTGGTTAGACAAACCTCTAACTCTATAATTCCCAGCCTAATGGCCAAAAGAAGGGTTGCACACATCTAAAAAGGAGCACCCAATGGTAAAGCTGCACTAGATTTTTAAATAGAAAAGACATTTTTAGTTTTTGGGATATTACAAAGGTAGGGCGGGCCAAGAGACAGCGAACATACTTGCAGTCCAACACAGGATTCGAGCAACAGGAAAAGAGGGCAATGAGCTACATGATAGGGCAACAAAGAAAGTGAGAGGGGAAACAGAATTAATAATAGGACAAACACACAATATGAGTGAGGGATAAAGCTCATTGCCCTCTTTTCCTGTTGCTCGAATCCTGTGTTGGACTGCAAGTATGTTCGCTGTCCCTTGGCCCGCCCTACCTTTGTAATATCTCAAAAACTAAAAATGTCTTTTCTATTTAAAAATCTAGTGCAGCTTTACCATTGGGTGCTCCTTTTTAGATGTGTGCAACCCTTCTTTTGGCCATTAGGCTGGGAATTAGTAGTGATGGCATCAATTACCATTACAATTCCAGCAAATGCATACAATATCACAACGTCTTTACTTTGGTACTAAATTATTCAACATGCACTTTAAATGTTCAAATCCAAGGTGTGTGACTATAAGACTTTGCGCTTGTTTACTCCACAGGTGCATGCAGTTTAATCAATAGCAGTAATACAGATCAATGCCTCTGTATCTAGCCCAGTTTTTAGTGGGGACTAGTATCTGGTTCTCGGCAGGTCCATTCCCCTAAGTATCCCATCATGGTGGGCGTAAGTGAGGAGTATTCCTTGGTACATTCAGCATTTGTCCCCAATCCATTCCCCCGCATCTGTTGCGGTCTGATTTGTGAGTAACTCCATCTCTGCCATCCCCCAGCGATGTGCATCTTTCAACCATAACTTGAGTCGATTGGGGAGGTGGGGGGGGCCCAGGTTTTTCCATGAGATCGCAATCCTGCGTTTAGCTTATATGAGCAGGAAAGCCACTATTTTCCTTTTGGTCTTAGTTCTCTTTCCACTGGGTAGTATCCCCCACAAACATGTTTCAGGTGTGCAAGTGTATTCGCTATGGGACCAGGAGTTGGTTTTGCTCATTACTTCCTCCCAAAATATTCTGATTTTAGGGCAATCCCAAATCATATGCCAAAAGCCAGCTGAGGCCTCCTTACATCTAGGGCAGGTATGTGTGTGTTGTGGGTTAATGATGTGGAGTCTGGATGGTGTCTTATATATTTATATGTACTCTATGGATGAAAATGTAATGTATGAGCCTGAACCTGGCATTTCTAGCCACCTTGCGAGTTTGTTCCCATCTCTTTGCCCACTGTCCTTCGGGTATCTCTTCCAACATCACATTCCCATTTGTCCTTAACGGCTAATTCCGGGTTTTGTTCCTCCATCTGCAGATACAGGCGAGAGATTAGTCCTCTGCTGTGTTTAGCATTTAGCATCTGGTGCATAAGGGAGCTATGTTCTGGCTCTCATGAAGTCTCCCCTCCCACAGGGTAGCTATTCTTTTCACGATTCGGGCGTAACTGAAGAAGGCCCCTTTGGCATATTTTACCATTGGTGCCATTCTTGGAATGGCAGCAGTTTCCCTTCTTCATAGAGATCCCCCCAGTTTTGTGCACCCTTTACGCCGTAATCGGACCAATTTAAGTTAGTCCATATTCCCCTTAGTACAGGGTCAAAGCTCAATGGTAAGTCTGGGTTATACGGGTGGGGTTTCTGTAATTCCCTGATGTTTCCAAATTTGTCTTGGTACTGTGTAAATCTCACTCTTTCCCATACCTGCGATCGTGTCCCACAATAGTTGGATCCCTTTCCTATGTGGTGGGAAATTCCCTAACAGACGTTTCAAGTCCCCGTCCGGTGCGTCTACCGAGTTGGAAACTGCTTGTAGCTAGGCTGCTGCATAATAGACCTCCAAATCTGGCAAGGTAAGTCCCCCTTCTATGTATGACCTCCGCAGAGTGGTTAATGCCACATTCTTCTGTGCAAACCCCAGAGTAGTTCCCCATGTTGGTATCCAGCATTTGAAAGAATATTTTCTTGTTCTTATGCGGGATATTAATAAAATAATAAAGCAACCTGGGTAGAAAAACCATTTTGCGCAGGGCTATCCTCCCCATCGGAGAGAGCGGCAGAGGAGTCCCCTATGTTGGACAGTGCCCTCCCAGTGTTAAAACCCAAAGGTCTCCACCAATTCGTGGAAAATTGTGATTCCCAAGTAGCGGAAGGACTACATTTCCCATTGAATTTCCCCATTGCGTGAGTGAATCTACAGGCTGTGTGTGCAGTGATCCTAGCGGGAACACCAGGGATTTTTCCTTATTCACACTGTAGCCCGATAACCTCCTAAAGTTGGCTAGTATATTACTGGGACATTCACCCTGGGATTGCTCACATATACTAAAGCATTATCTGCGTATACTGATATATATTGTGTTTATATCTCCGATTATGATCCCGGTCTCCTGTATATAGTGTCTAAAGTATCCTGCCAGAGGTTCTAGTGCAAACAGTATTGGTGATGGCAGGCATCCTTGACGGGTGCCCCTTTCTAGTGTCCATTTCCCAGATCTCCAATCGCCAGTTTTAACCATTGCCTAAGGATATGTGTACAGTAACTGAATCCACTGCAGTATTTGGGTCCCATCACTATCCCTCTTAAGACTTTAAATTGCCACTTCCACTCCACGGAGTCAAAGGCCTTCGCGGCGTCTAAAGCCACCAAGGCCGTTTCCTCCTCCAAATGTCGGACATGTTCCATTATAAAATGTAGCCACCTGATGTTCATGGAGATATTCCGGCCCCCTATAAAGCCACATTGGTGCAGGTGTACAATATTGAGGACGCTTCACTCCAGTCTCAGTGCTATTACCTTCCCTAATATTTTCTTATCAACGTTCAGAAGCGATATGGGTCTGTATGATCCACAGTGGCTACGGTCCTTTCAGGGTTTCAGGATAACTGTGATCAGTGCCTTTCTCATCAACTCGGGAAGAATACCCTGAGTGAAGGCCTCCTTGTAGACCTTCTTTAATACTGGGAGCAATATGTCAGCACAATTCCAAAATAGTATTCAACCGGGGGGCGTCTCTACCCGGAGATGTACCTTTCTGCATTGTCTTTAATGCCGACTCGATTTCCTCAACCTCTATGGGCATATCTAGCATCTCCCTCTGGGGTTCTGTCAGTCTAGGCATGTGTGCTATTTCTAAAAGGTCTGAGGTCTCCTCTTCGAGTATGTTCCCTCGCTCGACTACACTGACATATAATATTCTTGGAAAACCCTGTAAGATCTGTTGTGTGGCTACTCTGGATCCCTTACTACCATACATTTGCGCGATTGCTCCTCTCGGGTGTTCTTTTCGGATCAGCCACGGTAGTAGCCGACCTACTTTGTCGCCTTCGCCATGTATTCTTTTGGTGTAACGGTTCCTGTCGAATTTAGACGGGGCTTCTTGGTGTGAGTTTTGAGTTGTAATGGCGTTTGCCAGATCATGACCCACCTCCTTTCCCATCCCCAAGTCGATCTCTAGAGCCCTAATTATTCTCTCTGAATCTTTTAGTTTTTGAGATAGTGTTTTCCTAATTCCCACCATCTTAGATATGCATGGCCCTCTTACTGTTACCTTAAGGGTTTCCCATACGACATTCACTTTGTCTACTGAGCTCACATTATTCCCCAGGAAAGAGACAATCTCTTCCTTCAGAGTTGTTGAATGCCCTATCCTTTAGCAGTTCTACCCCCAGCTTCCAAGTCGGTATCACTGGGCAAATTCGCCCTAACTGTAATGACGTAACCAGAGGGGGGCATGGTCGGAGAGCACCATCCCTAGATATTCCGTCTGGGAAAATCTGTGCACGTAAATAAGTAATCCAGGCGAGAGCGTGTCCGTGCACTAGTGAGTAGTATGAATATTCCCGATCATCTCGTCTGATGCTTTCCCCTCCACAATTCCTGCAGGTCTAATTTCTATTGAGGGAGCGTGTTGATCGGGGGTGTTGGTAGGCCCCTGTTAATGTCTGGACTAAAACAGTTAAACCCCCCTGCCAGATGAGAATATCCACCCTGTCACCGCCCATTAATTCTCCCACCTTTTGGAAGTAGTCCTCACTGTCTGTATTGGGTGCATATGAATTTACTATGCAAAACGATGTCCTTCTAAGTTATCCTGTATCATGAATGTGCGTCCTTCATTGCCCCCCTTGGTAGCTTCCTGCTGCAGTGGAATCTTAGCATCTACCCAGATCAACACCCCTCTGGAATATGAGGAGTATGACGTTCCCACTAAAATGCCTCCCCAGTTCCTTTGCAAATCTATGATCAGTTTTGATCAAGTGCGTCACCTGTAATCGTGTCTGCGTAAGAACTGCAGGACCCGGGAACGCTTGGATCTCTTGCTCAGGCCACGTGTGTTCCAGGTTCCTCTCCATCGACTAAACTACTGTAGTATACCATTCCTCTGAGGCCTACCCCCTGTTGGGGAAACCACAATTGCCCTTTGTGTGGACTAAGGCATAAATTGATTAGCCGATTTTGCTAATAAAAATGTTTTTGATTAGCAAATGAACTAATTTGATTAGCAATTTTGTACTAATATTGAATGCCACCAGAATTAGTTGTACCCCCAAGATATAGAATTAGCAAGTGCAGAAATTATTTATATGTACCTCTGAAGAATAACATCAGTGCAATGTCTGTAAAATGTAAAGGTTCGCCGCATGCATGGCCAAACAAAGCTCTAAAAACGTTTTTCAGTTCAATGATGTGTGGCTGGGTTATGCAGTCAGTGTTGCAGCACAGTTTTTGTGTGGGGCTGAGCGCAAGCAAGTGGCTGGTATTGATTTCTCCCACCGAAACGGGCAGGAGAAAATGAATTCCCAGCACGGCCACCTGCACCAATAACACATCCTGCTTGCAGAAGGCCTTTGAATTACATTAAAAAGATATTTTTAGAATAAAAAGTTGGGCTAGGCTTTGCTTACCTCTGCCTAATCTTCCTCTACACTGCAGACCAATTCCTACAAAATGGGCAAAAAGCAACTCATTACCTATCCACAATGCACACTCACTCTGCGGGTTGAGGGGGCTCGAGAATCGATAGCCGAACAAATGCCAGTGCAGCCACTTGCCAACACCCAGCCCAGCAATCTGGGAAAGCGTTGGGGCCTTTCACCTTTATGCAAATTAGATTTGCATGTATTTTGCCCCAGAGCGCCTGTACAGAGCTCCAAGTTTCCTGCGTAAAAATGGAGAATCATTGTCTCAATCTGTAATGAATCAGAATTTTATTTGTTTTTGTTATGTTAAAATGCCATCTTCCACTAATGCCAGCTACCAAAAAGTAATTGGGGCTGGGGTGGGCGATTTAGGGGCGCAAAAAATAACGGTTCAAAAGACTAGATATGTAGGCTTGGCCGCAAAAGGGGAGGGTACATCGAGATCAGGACCTTTTGCCATGCGCTTCTGAACAGAGGCATCAGGCTGCGAGATGGCAGACAAGATAAGTGCAGTTGGATTCTGGTAAACATTTTAAAAACTCTGAAAGACTTTTATTGCAGGCTGTGCGTGAGAGAACAAGGGTGTGTGGGGTGAGTGAGAATGAACACTAAGAAACCTGGAACAGGGAGCAAGGGAGAGTGGGGGCTATATGCAAGATTAGAGCGCAGTTGTGAGTGAGAACTCGGATGCAAGTACTGTGGGTGACTGCGATTGAGAGCTATCGTGCAAGAACGCATGAAAACTATTTTTTTTTTTTTAAAAACTTTTATTTTTGAACGGCAGAAGTACACAAGGCACACACAAGGCAATAGGTGCATAGCAGTTACATCATGGAGCAGCATATCATAAAGGATACAGCAATCACAACATGGACAGCCGGGCGGTATCTGAGAGGGAGCATACCAATCCAAAAACAAAGGAACAAAGTGGGGGCTCACCCAGTGGGATCAGAGCCCGACGGGGCAGGAGACAGACCAGATTCGGGGGTGGCCTCGCCCCGGATACTGAGGTAAGTGTTGAATTCAGCCCAAATGTTCCTGGGGCGAGACTGGGCGGGGAGCATAGACAAGTATTCTTCCTCGCAATTGCGTGACCAGGTGAGTAAGCGCAGCCATTTCTGAAAGGCCGGGGGAGCGGGGCTTTTCCAGCTCTGGAGTATACACTTTTTGGCAATCAGACAGCCTATGTTTAGGAACTTAGCTAGGCGTCTGGTTCCGTCGGTTTTCCAGACCCCGAACAGAATCGACAAGGGGTCCGGATCAACCACAGTTTCAGCTATGTCAGAGAGTGTTTTCAAGATGCATTCCCAGAACCCAGATAGCTCCCTACAAAACAGAAACATGTGCAGGTGATCAGCCCCCTCAGATCCACAGCGAGGGCACCCGGCCGCAGCGGCTCGGGCGAATGCCGAGGTCCTGAGTGGAGTATAGTAGAGCCTATTGAGGAGTTTGTACTGTATGGCTCGGTAGCGGAAATTGAAGGAGACTTTTTTGGTGTGTAAGCACATTGCGCCCCAGTCGCCATCAGACAACTCCAGGCCCAGCTCATTCGCCCAGCCGTCGCGCGCCCTAAGTGCTGGAGTTGTGATAGACTCCTGAAGGATCCTATATAGTGAAGAGACGACACTGCGGGCGCCGCCTGAGTTGGCAATGTATGCGATCGCCGGGTTATGCGGGGGCTCATCGGGAAATGAGGGCCATGCAGTGCGGAACGCTGCCCGTAGCCTATAGTACTGGAGGGTCTCCAAGGCGGATCTGGTGTGGCCCTGCTTCCATGTTTGGGGGTCAATGAACTTGCCTTCTGGGTAGAAATCGGACAGTGCTTGATACCCCAGCGTTCCCCAGTGTTGGCCCAAGGCGTTATCGTGTGTGGGTTCCAGGTCAGGCAGGCGCCACACCGGGAGCCATCTGTAGTAGGGGGGGGACCCGTCCGTCGGACTTAGCAAGCGTTCCCATGCGTGGATGGTCGTGGCGACAGGGTCAATGGGTGAATCAGGTGTGTAATGGCGGTGTAATATAAGGGACATCATGTTGGTGCCGGAGGCTGCTAGTCGCTCTAACTTGACATGTGGACGCGTTGGGGAGCCCGGGTACCAGTGGGTGGCATGTTGAGCCTGGGCCGCAGTCCAGTAAAGTAGCAGATTTGGAGCGGTGAACCCCCCTTGTTTATAGGGGAGCGCCATGTCAGACCACTTCTTACGCACTGCACCGGAGTGCCATAGGAACTGAGCGCATAGTGTATGCAATTTAGTGAAGTAGGCCTTCCCAGGCCACACGGGAACGTTGCTAAAAGTGTAAAGAAGCTTGGGGAGCAGGATCATTTTAATTAGGGAGAGACGACCAGCCATGGATAGTGGGAGCGATCGCCATCTTAACATCTTGGCCTCGGCAGTTTGCGACGCGGTGGAGTAATTGTCGGCTATCAGAGTAGATTTAGTCAAGGATATCTGCACCCCCAGGTATCTGACACTGTCCGGGGACCAGCGAAGGGGGTACTCAGTGGTAGGTTGTTGGGTAGATTTCGTGAGCGGGAAGATATCTGACTTTGAGTAATTGATCGTGAAGCCAGTTTTGAGTAAAAATGACAGCTAGAGAGAGTAAGAAGTAGCATTATTTGAAAACATAAGTGAGAGTAGTGTGCATGTTGAGAGGGCTAAGGTGTGAGAGCTAGGCTGCAAGAGTGAGAATTGTCATTTCTCAGCACGACTGCAACACTATACCATTGTGTTCTGTATGTCGAGTGCTTCTTCACCACCAATGTGGAATCCTGGCTCTCTCCCAGTGTCTAAATAGTAGATCTGTCTACATTCAATTGGCAACAGGCATGTCCGGAGCTGCCTGCTGTCCATAAACTGCCGCTCAGGATGTTGGGAGCCGTGATGGGGCAAGGGATAGAAGGCTCGAGCCTGTCGGATAGCAGAATCAGCAGGGTCTTAAAACCTGCTTACTTCTTCTGGAGGGGCCATGGGGCAAAATGAGCCTGATCCCACATACAGAGGGTTGCTACCCCTTTATCTCTCCTGAATGAAAGAATGAGCTCTCTGACACACGTTATCACCCCTGCATGCACCGAATGAATATGGTATGCATCTGTAGATCGAGAAAACTGGAGTGACAATTCAGAGTATTTTAACAGAAATATAATTGTCTTCCCAGATGGGAGACTGACTCCATTAATATACATGGGGTCACTGAGATGACCAAGAGTGAAACTGTACATTCAGTTGTGAGATTACTAGCAACGGCAGATACTATGCTCCAAGGAGTGAGGTGCCCACTCAATATATCACACTGTTTATAGGTGTGAGACCCATCCTGAATGCTTGCCCAAAGAGCCTTCGCCAGAGTTGCTCACTGAAGAAGTGAGCATGTGATCCGGGGTCTGCAGCCCACACACACGCAGGGGATTCCCTTGCTCCCACTTGCGAGATTTGCACCAAATTAGTGAGATTGTGCTCCAAGGTAGGAGGCACACACACAGTCTTTGCTCTGACGTTTCACACACTCGCAGGATGGGACAGCATTTCGTTCTCCCATCCTAGTTGTGTTGATCTGCCTTTTGAGGGCTACTACAACCTGGATGATTATAGAGGGGTGGAGTAGGGGCAGTGATGGCCAACTGGAATGCAACTCGAAGGCTTAAATCTCCTTCTTACTTGACTTTAGTATATGCAGTACATACTGGTCAATTTCTACCACTGTTCTGCGCGCGCCTCAACCCGCCCCCCCAAGCACCGTTGCACCAATTTCGCGACTACTGTATTTGGGGGCCCCCACCCCCGGGAAATTCATAAGTCGGCTCCCCTGGTGCTGGGTGTTGGAGCTGCTCTCTAACCTCCAACATCCGCCGTAATAACGCAGCATGTGGCTCATAGGAGGCCTCTTCTACGAGCAGCAGGCTGCGTTATTATGGTGGGTGCTGGGTGTGAGCAAGTGGCTGAGAATAATATTTCTCCCCCCCGGACGGGCAGGAGAAATATTATCATCCGACACTTGCACCCACGACATTTGCATGAAAAGCAGGGCCCGGCTCTCCCACCCAAATCTCCCCTAGCAAGTCCATCGTCCTCCTTACCTCAAAGTTAAGCCAGAGTGTGAGAGGGGTGCTGAGAACCTCCTCTCACCACGTGATGACGCCGCATCCGGGCTGGGCTGACAAAACATTGATGCATTGTTTTGAGCCCAGCCCGGGTGCTTCTGCCTTGCCTGCAGTGCACGTTGTGAACTTTTAAAAGCACAATCTTTTTATTTATTTATTTTTTCTTTTCTTCTGCTGTGGAAATCATATTGCAGTTGGTGCGACATGATTCCTAAAATAAACAGCAAAACATCATTATTATATCACAAATTGCGATGCGCTACTGCTTATTTTATGCCTTCGACTTGCCCGTGCCCACCTACCATCCGGCCTGGCCTCCCTTATGTTCAAACCACTGATCACACCCTGGTCATACCAACCGCTTATCTGCTCCCATCTGTTATTTGACTGGGTTGCCTTCATGTGTAAACCTCTAATCCTGCCTTGGTCATGCCACTAGCTTTTCATGATTAACCTGTTGCTGGACTGCTGTTACCATAAGTAAGCTTGTGCTGTTTTCTCCTCCTGTTATTCCTCCTTCCCTCTTCGATTATTATTTTTTTTAAAAAATTTTTTTGTCTTCTTCTCCAACCACCCCCCCCCTTTTTATTCTGGCTGGCTATTCACCCATATTCCTCCCGCAGGAGGTTACTCCTGCTGTTTACTGTGATGGGTCCCAATCACTGGACTTCTTGAAAAGGATACTGGGTGGACTCTTCGAACCTTCAGTCTCGTTTGTGACACAGGGGTTTGGCCTCGAGTTTGGCACTCCATCGGTTTTGTGTCTTGTTCCGCATACTCAAAGTTCCTCAGTGTCCACTGCTGTCCCTTTTTCTATAACTCTCTTTTTCCCCCTTGTCCGTCGTGATATTTCACTCCTTGTGTCGTCATTTTTTATTCTCCCTGATACTCTGAATTCCTGAGTTAGCAGTCTGTCCATACTTGGATTCTATCCAGGCCCAGGCTTCATTGGCTGTAATGAATAAGTGCGACTGATTATCTGCTAGCACCTTCAGCCTGGCCGGAAAGAACCTCATATATCGGGGCCCTGTTCTCAGAGTTTCATTTAACTGGGTCGAACAATCGCCTTTGTCTCTGCACTTCTTACGTGAAGTCCGGGAATATCAGGATTTGGGCATTTTCCATTTGTATGCTCCCCAGCTTCTGTGCCTCCTGTAGGATTGCATCCTGGTCTCTGAAGTTAAGTAGCTTGGCTATTATAGCCCGAGGAGGTGCTCCCGGGGGTGGTGGATGACCAGGTACTCTATGCGCCCTTTCTACCATAAACAACTTCGATAGGCCACGGGGGTCGTAGGTTGTCCAGTATGAATTTTTCCACAAAGATTTCCGTACTTCTATTTTTGAACTGTGAAAGGTGGCTCTGAAAATAACCCTTTTTTTTTGTGTTTTATATTTTTTGGCTTCTTTTCACAGAAGACGCAAGGGAGGGAAGGGGCACCAACCACAGGGACGAAGGGCCAGATGGAGAGAGGAAGATTTTGGGTGGGCCTTAATTAGGTAAGGGATAGTGTTTCTCATGCTACCTGACTGCAGACTCGAAAGCACTTCGAAACTGCTTCCCCCCTACATAGAGATGTGTCACAGTACATATAGAGCACTGTCAGCCTCGAAAGATAAGGGTCGACTGTGTCATGTATGGCCTGCAAGGCTTCTGCAGGGATCCTCTGCCCCACAGGAGTGTCTCTTGTGGTAGCAGGAGTGGATGATGTGATGGTGGATGTCAACCTAATCGCTCCTTCGAAAGGTACGACCTTTCGCACTGCTCCCTTGTGATTTGACCTGAGGTGGCGCTGCATGGAGGTCATTCCGTAGCTATACAGACCCGGTTTTCCACGGCCGAGTACAACCTTGCACTCGGTGCATCTAACCTTGTCCGCACAAGCCTTGGGTGTCCACCTCCCCGCCTCCCCCCAACTGTGGTAAAAAGCTTTGACACCTAAAATTCACGTTGGGAGCCGGTGAGGGGGATTTCCACTACCTCATCCTTCTCTTGATCCACCTCTGTATCAACACGCCTGTTACCCTCAGGCGTGGCCATTGCTTCCAAAGGTAGAGCTACCAAATATCCCAAATCAGCAGCAGGTGTTCTCTCCTGGACAGCCAGAAACACTATGTGGAGCTGTAGTGGGTGTGTCCCTTTGGACGGGCTGGCCGCGGACTTCGCGTCTTTCCACAGAAGGGGTTCCAAAAGTTACAATAAGTCGCTAGATCAACTAAGACCTGGTCTATGACCTCTGCAAGGGTGAAGTTTCAGCTTTAAACACTGTGGATTGGCCAAACATATTAAACTGTCCGGTGGAACGGACAGTATTCAAGGATAATTCCTATGTGCAGTGTGGTTGCGGTCACATGACGTCCCTGGACAAGACGGCTGTCCTTGGACACCTATTGTATGGGAGATGGTGCCCAGTGGTGGGGTCACCAAATTAATAAAAAATGTGAACCAACCTGGCAGACAGACTTGATGTCTGGGGCACCTCCATTTTGGTTCTGGACGGCCCAGACAGTCGTGCGGACCGCTGACTCTAAATTGGGCTTTTAACCCTTTAAGTGCCATGGGTTACCCCCAACCCCCCCCCCCCACCTCCCCCACGTGCCAAGGTATTTTTTTGATGATTTCGGTATGTCGCTATTCAGTGCCCTGTAACCTTTTTGTTACATGATATATTTTGGCCAAATATGGCTCCTCCTTTTTTTTTTTCACATGTAGGCGGTCGTAACGCCACCCAGGAATCCTAGGTTGATGTAGGGGGGGGGTGAGGAAAAAATAACCAAAAAGGGCGAACATTTCAGGTTTTTTCAAAAAATGGCAATGAAATGATGTACAAAGAATCCTGTTGTGTGTTTTTTTTTTTTTTTTTTTCTCCTTGTAAGAGCTAGGAACAAATGGTTTGCTGTGCTGAATTCCCCGATTTCCTGTCTTTCAAGAACCGGTTGAGTCGAAATGGAAAAAAAAAACATTTTGATGTGGTTATCAACCGTTTTGGGAGAGGTAGGCGATTTTAGCCAATTGGACGTGCGTGGATGGAATGGAAGAAAAGAGTAGGAAAGCCGAATTGGAGGACAGAAAGGCATACATTTCTGAAAAGTATCCAAAATTCCAAGTTTAGGAAGGGATGATTTGCGCAGGTCAGGCAACAACTAGGTAGGGGATAATTCCATAGTTTTGGGGGAAAATGACCGACAAAAAAAAGGTATGTGGTGGACATGGTTGGCTTGATACGGCAATGGCTTCTATGAATTTTGAGAAAAACAATGCTCCGTTACATTCCCCGTCTCTTGCAGTTAGGAAATCACACGTTTTCTATAGTGTTTCACAAAACGAGCAATACCACAAGGCAAAAACGGAGCCATGGTACACAAGAGTTTTATGCTTGCGGCCTGAACGGACGTACTTAGCATGTGTAAATCAGGAAAACCATAACATTTTTTTGAAAGAGCACAGGCAGACCTTTTCAAGGGTAGGTGACTTGTGCAGGTTACAAAAGTGTATGGTGTCTAAAGCAGCGACTAAATGTAGGGCACATTTGGGAAGGGCACCAGCTAATGGGTCAAAACGTTATGGAAACCACGCGAACACAACAAATGTCATACCCTCCCGCGTTCCCACACGTGTCCCGATGAAAACAGTACCTCACATGTGTGGGTGCACCTACCTGGGCGCCAAGGGGAAAGACTAAAACACGGCTAACACCCAAGTCTTTTCCGACCGCTGAATTTCAGGATTTTTTTCAAAAGGGCAACCCATACAGATATGGACCTAGGGTGTCAAAGCCACCAAGGAAAACGGGGAATCCCATGCATTTCTGAAAAGATGACACCCGTAGGAATCCGCAGAGGTCTGACTTGTGCAAATCGGCCCAGAATTTATTACCCAGAACCCCTGACAAAGTGAACATTGTGTTTTTACTCACCAAATATCTCACTTTGTTAGGGATTGTGCGTAATAAATTCGGAGCCGCTTCGCGCAAGTCAGGCCTCTGTGCGTTCCCACGAGTGTCCTCTTTTCAGAAATGCATGGTGTTCCCAGTTTTCCTTGGCGGCTTGGACACCCTAGGCCCAAATCTGTGTGGTGTGCACATGAGTCAAAATCCTGCAATCCTGCTGTGTGAAAAGAGTTGGGGTTACCCGTGTTTTCGGCTTCGCCCTTTGTGCCCTGGTAGGTGCACCCGCACGTGAGGTACCGTTTTCATCGGGACATCTGTGGGAGCGCAGGAAGATAGGCCATGTTGTGTTGGCGTGTTTCGGTGGGTGGCCAGAGCGAAATGTCTAAGAATTGTCTATTTCCAGCCAATTTCAGAGACATTTCCCTCTGACCACTCACCAAAACACGTTGCCAACAACAGATGTCGTACCTTCCCGCGTTTCCACAGGTGTTCTGACGAAAACGGTACCTCACATTTGTGGGTGCACCTATTGGGGCACAAAGGGACATACCTGAAAAAGCGGGTAACCAAAACTCTTTCCGCACAGCAGGATTGCAGGGTTTTGACTCGTGCACAATATACAGATTTGGGCTTAGGGTGTCGAAGCCACCAAGGAAAACTGGGAACCACATGCATTTTTGAAAAGAGGACACCCGTGGGAATGCACAGAGGACTGACAGAGAAATGCATGGGGTTCCCTGTTTTCATTGGTGGCTTCCACACCCTAGGCCCAAATCTGTAGGTTGCCCACATGAACAAAATTTGCTGTGCCGAAAGGCTTGGGGGTTACCAGTGGGTTAGCCTTTTCCTTTTGGCCCAGGTAGGTGCACCCACACATGTGAGGTACCTTTTTTGTCGGGACATCTGTGGGAACGCGAGAAGGTATGACATCTGTTGTTGGCGACGTGTTTCAGTGAGTGGACAGAGGGAAATATCTCTGAAATTGGCTGGAAATAAACACAATTCTCAGACACTTTGCTCTGGCCACCCACCGACACCGCCAACAATACATGGCCTACCTTCCCGCGTCCCCACACGTGTCCTGATGAAAACGGTACCTCACATGTGTGGTTGCACCTACCTGCGCCAAAAGGAAAAGGCTAACCCACTGGTAACCCCAAGCATTTCGGCACAGCAAATTTTGTTCATGTGGGCAACCTACAGATTTGGGCCTAGGGTGTGGAAGCCACCAATGAAAACAGGGAACTCCATGCATTTCCGAAAAGAAGACACCCGTGGGAATCCAAAGATGTCTGACTTGCACAAATCTTCCCAGAATGTATTACCCACAAGCCCCGCCAAAGACCCACATGGGAGAAGGGTGCCCAAGGCCAGGGTTATTACCGGTGACTTTGCTGGAGCTCTGGCTGGCCTGCCTTGCAGCTTCTCCCCACCAGGGAGTCCCGGCAGTGTGCCAATACCCGCCCCCCCCCCGATGGGAAAAGCTGTAATGCAGCCCAGCCGCAAATCCAGGACGGTTGGAGGTGATTTCCCCGGCCTTGGACATCCATGTACCATGTGGGTGTACAGTCCCCTAAGCACAGCGGCAGCTCCAGGGAGCCCCGGCAGGATCCCCATTCCTTCCCGGAGGTGACACCTGTAACGTAGCACAGCCAGAGGTGCAGCCTGGGCTTGCAGACGGACAACCCACATGGGAGGCATCCGCTCCCAGGGAAACACCAATGTTCTGCTGGCATGGGGGGGCAATTTGTGGCCTACCCCTGCAATTGTGTCCCAGCCCACCAAAATATCTGCCAACACGGCACGTTCCCACCCACACCACCAACAATCCAGTCCCCGTCTCATCCACCCCACTGACAGTGAGCCCTAACCATAAAATAATAAAAAACAGTACTTGCATAACGTTGCAGCTGCTCGCGTAGAAAAAGCTGTAAACAAAACAAAAAACATGTTGGCTACGGTCACTCACCCCAGCAAAAAACAATCTATACGCATACTTTCCAAGCATGCCACCCCCCCCCCACCCCCTTGCAAGCCATCCCTGGTGATATACTGAACCTCAGTGAAAAGACCTTTGCCCCTTCCTACGGGCAGATATCTGCCCCCAGGGAGGGCTGCATGAGGTGCCCCCACACCATTTGAGGTCGGGGAGAAGCCCCCCCCAAAACGTTGGACAGGACCTCCAATGGATGGGGCAGGAGGGTTTGGGCAACCCGGGGGCAGATGGGCAAACCAATGTGCCCATCTGCACCAAGGCAAGTTTGGTACACAACGAAAAAAAGTGAAAATGGTACACTGCACTTTGAGGGGGCTGAGGGGCACCATAAACCACCGGGGAATTTTGTAATGTAAAGGGGGTGGGGGCTGCACCTCTCCACCCCCACCATGGAGGGGTGGGGCATCTCATGTAGCCCTCCCTGGGGGCAGATAAGGAGGGGGGGGCTGTCATGCACTCCGTGGGGTCAGATGCCCCTTCCTAGGAGCAGATATCTGCCCCCCAGGGAGGGCCGCCAGACATGGCCCCCACTCCATTGTGGGTAGAGGGGGAGGAGGCCACCACCCCTTCCCATTAGAAAATTCCACGGTGGTTTGGGGTGCCCCCCTAAAATGCTGTCTACCATTTTCACTTTTTTCCTTTATTTACCCAACTCCACAATAGTGTGCCATTCTGCCCCAGGGTGCCCAAAACATACTGCCCCAACCATTGGGGGGGCCTGTCCAACATTTTGTGGTGGCCCTCTCCCCTCCCACCCCAAATGGGTGGGAGAGGCACCTCATGCAGGCCTCCCTGGGCCTCCTACGAACGGCTGCGTGCGGTACACCCCATCCACCCCCCTCCATTTAGGGTGGAGGGGAGAAGGCCACCATAAAATGTGGACCTGGCCCCGCAGAGGGTGGGGCAGTAAGGTTCCGGCCCCCTGAGGGCAGATTGGCACACCAATGTGCCCATCTGCGGCAAGGCAAGTTTGGTACACAAAGAAAAAAAAATGAAAATAGTACACTGCACTTTGGGGGGGCAGAAGGGCACCCTGAACCGCCAGGTAATTTTCTAATGTAATTGGAGTGACCCTCTTCCCCCACACCACATCAAATGCAAGGGGGCGCATCTCATCTCATTCAGCCCTCTCTGGGCTAACATGCCCCTTCCTAAGAGCAGATAACTGCCCCCCAGGGAGGGCTGCTTGACATGACCCCAAGTCCATTTTGGGTGGGGGGGGGTGACGACAACCCCTTTCCATAAAAAAATAAATAATTCTGTTAAGCAGCCCGCCACCCGCCCCCCGCTTCTAAAAGGGATCTTGCAAGGGTTTACCCACAAAACAAAGTGCCAAAACAGGACGAGCTCTCGTCCTTGGCAACCTGGAGGTAATGTCCAGGGCGAGTTGCCTCGTCCTTGGCACTTAAGGGGTTAAAAAAAACATGCACACCAATAGTAGATGCACACATATATTTACTAAAAGAAAAACATACAATTAATTGGGAAAGAGATTGGGAAACAAATTGGGGAGAATTGGGGTTTTCTACGCACTGTTCATGAGGGGAGGAAGGGATTGAGGTTTTATGATAGCATCTTTTGATTTAGGGAATTCAATGGGTATGATTGGGACAGGGTGAATGGGCAGAGGTACAAATTGGGCAGTGATATCTGATATTGTCTTTGACTAACATTAGTTAGTTCATCCATTTATGAGTTTTAGTTCATTTTGTGCATTTCCACTTGGGGGGGGGGGGGGTTGTCTGTGGTCATCTTCTGGTTCATTGAATTGTAATTCTGGCCCACTTTCTTCATTCCCACTATGTACTGTTAAAAAGAAAACCACATTTCAGTGACATCTGAACAAATTATATCATTTTTTCCACTTTAAAAATGTATTTTGTACCATTTTAGAGTTGTTTCCTTCACTTATTTCGTAATGACGGAAATGTTCCTCCAACCACTCAGTGTGCTTGCCATTTCTGTGGAAAGGAAACCATACTGCCATTTCTTACAAGTTATGTATGCATAACTAATTGTAATGGTACAGAAAGAAATATAATGCACTTACTATTTTTCAAAGGGGGTCTTCTGGAATAACTGCCAGTTGCTTCTCCGTGTGTAAGGACAGTTACACTGAGGTGATACTGTTGGGAAGCTAGGCATGTGATGTCGTCAGTGATGACATCAATGACATTTGTGATGTCATTTTTTTTGATGGCATGGGTGTTAGTTTTAGCAGTGCACAGTGGTGGCGCCAGTTATGGTTGCTTAGCTTACCATAACTGGCCATTTCTGGCGTTTTTCGGTTTTTCTTATAACCATAACATGGATATGTTATTAGTCCTTGTTGCACTGAAAGTGATAGATTTTTGTTAGGGCCACTGAACTATAAGGTCCCGGTAACATTGTTTGGGCTGTGAATTTCATAGGTTTTCATTAGGGCACTGTAAACCGAACATTTCTTTAGCATAGTGTTTTGTGTAAAGTTGATGGATTTTTGGTAGCGCAACTGAACTATAACGTCCCGTTAAAAATGTGCACAGAATCCTTGGCTGCCCTCATGACAAATTTGTAGATATCCCAAAATCCCTTGTGTATGTATCCATTTGTGCTACCCCTTCCTTTTCCTAATAGTCTCTGTATAACTTAGAAATTAAAGGTGTACATGTTAAGTATTGGTGAGTGTGAGAGTGGCTTTTCTTTTTGTGTGAACATTGCATGGTGAGTCTGTGGTGCACATAACTGTCTGAGATGGCTGATGATGAGCAGTATGGAGGTTTCGTAGGGAGACTGCCTGGCCTGGCACCTGGCCGGCGTATGTCCTATCACAATGCAGATATCCGTACGACTGGCCGCATGACTGCATCTTGTAATGCACTTTTAATCAGTTGTGGGAGCTCGTGTCTGTCTGTTACACAGCTATGCGCATGTGTAGAGCATCCTCTGTGTGCTGCGACCACTGCCCCTGTCGCCAGCCCTGCGAATTAATACGGTAGTCTACCGCATTTCAAGCAGTCTTGGCGACTACGTGGTTTGCTGTGCAAACCTACCAATTTATGGCTGCAGCACGCCTGGCTGTATGAGGCCCACTGGAAACAAGGAACAGGAACCTCCAGTGTATGCTGGGCGTGTTAAATGTCGCCTTAATTTGATTGAGGTGCTGATTGCCTTTCCATGACCCATGAAACGGACAAACTGGCTCTGCAGTGAACACTGTGCTGGAAAGTGTGTTCGCCTGCGGGTCGTAGATTTGGAGAAAACTGTTAACTGTAGGTGTGACAGTCTGTAGTGAGACGGCAAAATGGTAAAGCTGGTGCGACTTGGTCATTCACATACAAGTGCAGTTTGAAAGGTACGGTAGCCACATGGGGCACGCTGAATCTTCCTGTTCCACGTAATGAAGCTGTGTTTGTCCATTTTTGTAAGCATTTTTGTATTTCCGAATTGATTCATCTCTGTGAATGCTGGTCCTACGTCTAATGCTGTACCATGAAGTGTCCGTAATGCATGTGACGAGAACTGGCACTAGTGGGCAGTGTACTGCCCTTGCAACAATGCATTAGGTTAATTTCATGAACATCATTCTCCACATCTGCTCCTGCCAACAACAGGGCCACTCCTGTATAGCAGCAGAGGCTTAAAACATCCTTCCAGACCATATGCTGCGCTGCAGACCCTTACCTCGCAAATGGTATTGTATTCTGCATGTACTGTGACGCGCTACTCTACAGAGGGAAGCTACTTGGAAGTACTTGGAAAGGGTTGGTCCGGGAGCATGACAATGGCGCCTATTTAAGGGAGGGCCACCCAACATTTCCCTCTCTCTGCACATGCCCTATGTTATCCCTGTAGGTGGTGCCCCTTCCGTACCGGCCTTTGCCTTCCTTTGCTTGTGTGTCGTGTGTTAGGTACAACACTAACATAAATGGAAACCAACTGGAAAAGGAAAAAACTTCAATGAAAAAAAGCTCCTTTCAGAGTTGAAAAATGGAATTGCCAATGAACGGCTGCAGGGCGCTGTGCACCCTATACGCTCCACAGAATGTGCGCTAAGTAAAGGCAGGCGTGGCTGTGTGGAAAACAGTGCAGTGGAATCGGGTAGAAAAGGCTGACAGTTTTTTTTTTTTTGTTTTCCAGGTTGCTGTATATTTGGAAGCGTTTTAAGTGTGCAACAACTACAAAAAATCTTCCTGTACTACCAAGAAGGGCAGCAAGGCATTTTGGATAGGTTGTGCAAAAATCATAATGGAAGGAATAGTAAGGTGAACACTATTTGTGGGAAAAACTCTTCGTACTGTGAACGTCATATTCCCATTTCGGAAGTACGACATTGGCACATGTTGTAAAAAGGCACAAGTAGACTTCTTCACAATGTACCGCGCTTTCTCAATTTCCAGACCAAATGAAAATAACACAGCCACATTTGTGTCTGTGTTATGCGATAAGTTATGCAGGAGATCAGAAACATGCGCATGACCTGGGCAAGTGCCTCCTTCATCGCAAGTGGCACTGAAACTCTGGTAACATGTGAACTTTTCCTTCCACAATTCTGCACAATAATGTCAGCATGATCGCGCGTTGCAAGTCCCACAAAGACAAACCAAAGTCGGTCACTTCATTGCAGGTACTCCATACCAGTACAAATCCACATGATAGAATCCAAAATGAGCAGCCACTGCACAGTGTTTGCAATTCACTTTCAATCAATGTATTCAGAACTCCTGCAAAAACTGTACGCTATGGCTCATGAAACACACAGCCATAAACGCACCTTCTGCATTTTTGTCGACGAATGCACTGTGTACCACAGTCTGTGCATACAAACCACGCCCAGACCCTTATTGAGCAATCCCGTAGCCTCCACATGACCATTTCTATGGCCGCCATCTGCAGAAGGCCTGGTTGTGACGTGTGCAACCCTGCAACTAGCGCAATATCTGTGGACCAATCAGTGCAGAAGTGGGGGGGGGGATGCATTTCAACCAGGGTAGGGGATTTAGCTTGTAGTGGCGGCTCTCAAAAGAGCCTTTGTTTTTTTTTTTTTTCTTCTTTTTTTTTCGGTGTTTGTGTGGTTTTCTATTTTCTTTGCCTCCTCACATTCTTACAGTAAACATTTCAACGCCTCCTGTATTTGGGCAAACAAAAGAGCATCACCAATGTTGGACAAATAAATGCCATTGCCTGGAAATGCACCACATTTCGAGAATGAATGCTGTCATGGTTGCAGAAGAACATCCCACGATCGAACAAAAAATTGCACAAGCTTCTATTGATGAGACCCCTTCCAGCCTCTGTCTGGGCACAGCGTACATTATGTTAGTCCCATACTCTTCTTGGTGTTATGGCAGAGAAAACCACCTGTGAAGTGGGGGGGGGGAGCCTCTTCACTGCCTTCATCAACCTCTTCAGTTGATGGAACACACGTGAACAAGTCATGTAACCCAAATGCATGCTTCCATAATGTACGACGACACCGTGCACTGTAGCAAAACTGACCACGTGTCTGCAAAGGTCAAGAATGACGCAGACATCGACAGCACACCACAATGCGTCCACTCCTTCCAAACCGAAATCGCCATCAACGTGCCTTTCCTGGGCATACTTGTGCAGATCTACCACAAAGGCATCACCCAAAATTAATACAATGCGTTTCTCCATGTCAGCCCTCATCACTGTGCACAGTAACGAAAAGTAGTATTACCGCCCCTTCCTGTGAACCACATCCTCAGAACCTGATTGGATAATCCCCACAGCCCATTTCCATTGGCCCGCATGGAGAGAAGCAGACTGGCACGTGCGCTTCCCAAAATACTGCGAGGGCCGCGCCCCAGTAAACCAGGACTAGTCCTTCCCTTCCCCTATCTTTTGTCCAGCACTACCGAATTGGGTACTGTTAAATAGTCACACATGCGTCCACCAATCACATCGAAGACGTCGGCATGTAATACTGTCAATTCTGTACAACACTTCATATGTACCGTTACACAATCGGAGTGCAAGTGCTGTGTGATTTGAAAGCACATCCCGTAAACATTTCTGTACAACTATCCAAGATTTCTGCAATCGCATTCATCCACATGGCCACCCATCACCGCAAAGTACAGGTAGAAATATTTTCTGTACACTGTTTTCACAACTGTTACAAGTGCCTCTGAGCAGGCTGTCTGCCACTGAATGTCCACAAAGTACTTACAAGACGTACTGTTTTTTTAAAATGTATTTATTTTTTCTTCTCCCATCACCTACCATCTACAGCCACTGCAATGTAATATGCTTTCAACTTTTTCATTTACCCATATTGGCCATTCTAATATCCAAACAGGAACTGTCTTATTGCCTTCCGACAATGCTACAAATTTTGGTTCTGCACCTACCCATCTCCTACAAAAATCGTAAAAATACTGCAAAAAAGCTGTGTTCAATGTTTCTTAGCAACGTACATCAAGTAGATTCAGTGCATGCATACAAACGGGATGCTTTCCCTTTACCGTGCACACTTCAACCAAACCCTCCTGCAGGTCTCTGTATAAATGCACCTTCTACCACTGTTTTTGCGTAGACTCCACAACCGCAAACCTTATTGAGAAAAAGCGTTAGCCTCCACAATCCTATTTCCATGCCTGCCATCCAGAACCGGGCCGGATCTGGCACGTGTAATCATGAAACTACTGCGAAATCCGCGGAGTTGTCATGCTAGGAAGGAGGGGATTTGGGGGGGGGGGTAAGAAGTGTGAAACGGGTTAGGGGATCGGGTCTTTAGGGCTCCCTCAGAAAAGATGTATTATTTATTTGCTTACAAAGAACGGTTTTTGTTCTTTATCTGAGTTTTTGTTTGCCTCCTTACATTGTTACAGAATTGTCTTCAACAACGAAACAGCATTGCCAATGTTGGTAAAAAAGAAATGCCATTTGCATGGACCCAGTGCAAATGCTGCTCTTTAATGATGTCCTAGTCAGTGGAGAACATCCCAGTAGTGGACATAAATTGACACATCCTTCCGTTAATGAAACACCTTCCGACCTCTGGCTGGGGAAAATTACACATGCATGGTCCCATGCTGCTCTTGGTGGTATGCTTGAAAAAACCACCTTGGCAGTGGGGAAATCTGCATCACTTCTTACATCAACTTCTTTAGGCGACGGAGCAAACGTCCACACGACATGTACCCCAAATGTACAGCCCCATAATGCAGCACGACGGCATCAACAGTACCGACAGAACCCACACGGCTGCAAAGGTCACCCATACCGCTGAAACTGCCCTCATAGACAGTGCCCCAGAAAGCCTCCACTCCTTACAACGCAAAATTACCAGCCATGCCTCTTTGCGCAGCATACCTGTACAGATCGTGCACAAAGGTATTGCCCACTATTAGCACTCTGCGTTTCTCCATCTCTGCCTGCCACCCTCACTACACAGACTAATGGGGGGGGGGGGGGAGTAGTAGCTGCCCTTCTGTGAGGCACACCCTCAACACTTGATTGGCTAAATCCCACAGTTCCATTTCCATGCTCACCATGCTTAAAAGGGCAGGATGTGGCACGTGTGCTTTCCCAGCTACAGAGAGGGTCGCGCCCCAGTAAAACGGGGAAAGTTCTTCTTCCCTTTGCGCTCCAGCCATGCATCCAAGGTGCTAGGCCCTCACCATGCACAACACACCATAGTACACCCTATGTTTAAATGGTCATGTCATGTGTGATGCACTCCCCTTCTGCAATTGAGCCTGCCAGCTTTCACCCTGGCCACATAATTGCATGCATAGCTGCATAACGTTGCGTTGGGTGTGCTGAACGGTATGTAGGTGGCTGTGTACATTGTCCATATTTTACATGTGTGATGCTGAGCACTTACTTTCATGACGGAATATCTTAATGCACTTCCTAAAGCAAGGGTCTTATAAGGGCCTAGCCATAGCAAATTGTCACATGTGGCTCCCTATTGTGAAACCGGTGCAATGATCTACACCATATGCTAATATAAGCATACCAGCTCACTTCTGCTGTTCTACCAAGTCTACAATGTCCTCCACAACCACTGTGTAAAAGTTACCAACTTCAAATACATGCAGAGTTAAAACTGCATGCCTGCATTATGTTGTGGTGGCTGTGGTGAAGGCCTATGCTCTTAGGTGCAGGGCCTAAGTCCTACGGCCTTTGGCCATGCATCCAACTGTCTAGGCCTTGCCCACACCACCACAACATCAGAGCCATGCAGGGCGAACATGTAGCCAGAATTCAAAAAGGAAACATGGGCACCTACACCTCTACTGAACCACAGCCCCATAATACGGTGATGCATGCAAACATGTTCCAGTTACCATAATCCTCAAACATACCACACTGTTTGTCACCCCTACCCACTGCCATTCACATAGAATTGTATTACTGCCCCTCAAACAACAATGTTCACACCATTGGTCCTGCTCCCAACACTCTAGTAACTGCATACAAGCAGTACTGCAGAGTGCCATACAACACTTACTAATCTGCACAATGCAGACTACCCAAGCACATATAAAATCCACTTCAACTGTACCCTCTTCTATATGGACAGCATTCCAACACTGCACACAATGGACACGTGGCAGGACAGCTCACTGCAGCATCTCCAGCCATACATCGACAACTGTAAGATGTTAATCACAACATCCATGGAGTCAACAATTTATGCAATGCATCCAAACCACACACAAACCAACCATGTCAAACCTAATGGCAACCAGTGAACATACTTGTCGGTGCAAGGGCTCCAGCCATTCATCCAATGCAACATAAGAGGTGTCTTTATAATGGCCAAACCCTAGCAAATGGAAATGGTCACATGGGACTACCTTATGTGCAACACGTCCGATGACCTACACCATATGCTAATGTACGCATAATCAGCTCACTTCTGCTGTTCTACCAAGTCTACAATGTCCTCCACATCCATTGTGTAAAGGTCCCCACCTTAGAAGACCTACATAGTTACAACTGCATGGCTGCATTATGTTGTGGTGAAGGCCTAGGCTCTTGGGTGCATGGCCTACGGCCTTCCGCCATGCACCCAACAGTCTAGGTGTTGCCCACACCCAGCACAACATAACAGAGCCATGCAGGCAAACATGTTGCTATGTAGCAGAATCCACAAAGGCCACATGGGGACTGACACTTCAACCCAACCGCCGCACCATAACACAGCAATGCATGCACACATATTCCAGTTACCATAATCCACAAACACACCACCGTGTTTGGCACCGCTACCCACTTCCATTCACAAAGCATTGTATTACTGGAAACTGAAACCACACAATCTGCACAACATTGGCCCTGCTCCCAACACTCTAGTAAGTTAATAGAACCAATACAGCATAGTGCAGTACAGGTCTTACTAATCTGCCCAAGGCAGACTACCAAACCAGTTCACCCATACCCCCTTCTATATGAACACTATTCCAACACTGCACCCAATGGACACACTGCAGGACTGCTCACTGCAGCATCTCACCCATACACCGACTACTGTAGGATGTTCTAACAATCAACCCACCCGTGCAACCAATAATGTATGCAATGCAGCCAAACTACACACAAAAAACAATGTGAAACCTACTTGCAACCAGTGCACATACTTTTCCATGCAAGGGCTCCAGTCATGCATTGAAGGGGCAACAGACTTACCACACACAACACACCATAGTACACGCTACATTTACATGTTCATGTCATGTGGAAAGCACTCCCCTTCTGCAATTCAGACTTTCACCACTCCTCACAGAAAGATAGCCGCTGCAGCTGTCATGCCATAACGAAGACTGCCTGCAATCACACAAGGTTGTTGCCTGGTGAGGTAACCGCAAATTGGCGTAGTAGGCACAGATACCGCTGGCACACCGTCATCTTCTGAGATTTCAGATGAACCACTTCACTCCCCCACCCTTTCCATCCCTTCCTCCCACCACCAGATGCTGTAAAGTATGTTTTCCAGACCCTTTTGCCACCGCATTGTCCTCTGCTACAACATATCGATGTTCTAAAAATTATGATGCAAACTGCAGTGCAATCAAACTTTTGACCGTGCAGTGAACAGGGAAATGGGACGCCGGAGCGGAGCCAGAAATGACTAATTTTAGTGGGCACACTGTTAAGTACAAGGGCCTCAGCCATGCACACAGTGCCTTACGGGCCTGGCACCCACACTGCAACACCATCCTCTGATACACCATTGTGGCGTTTCCCAAAAACTTTGATGCACAGCACGCCTTCCTCCAGCCAACCACTGGCTGCGTCCAAAGCGCCGACAGCACAGCGTACTGCAAGCCAATGAGACTTCTGTCCATGTAGCGAACAGGGAAATGGGTCCGCAGAGCCAGATATCGCACATTTTTTTTAGATGTACACTTCAGTTCTTGGCAACCAAAATTCAGGTCGAGCCATTCAGTCTATGGAAGAAAAAGCTGAAACCACCCCCCCCCCCTTGCACGAAACCTCAACAAACTTGCCGAAAAAATTCAGAGCGGGCCATATACTTTTGGAAAGTTTGGTGAGGATTCCTCCAGCGGGAGCAAAGTTCTAAGCCGTGGAAAAAGTGGTCTTCCTATGGGTTTAGCAACTTTTAACTACACGCCCGCTAGCGCCGGCCGTGTAATATATATTTATTTTTGGATGTTGTACATACATCTGTTATTGTTTCATGTACATGTCTTTGCCTGTTGCAGGATAGAACAATGTAAGGTGTGCTTTTGGGCAGTGTGAATGCTGTTTACGCACCGTTGCACAGTCCGCGAACTCTGTGGATATTACGATGGGGGACGGTATAATGTCGGGGACATGTAGAAAAAGTAAGGGTATCCTGGTAAAAACCCATGAAATTCAGTGGAACAACTTTCTTAAAGGGATGTTGTGGTTACAAGTAAAATCGAAACCCCCCAGAAATGTGCCAGTTATGGTAAGGTAAGTAACCATAACTCGCGCCACCACCATGCACTAACACCCAGGACATGAAAAATGTTTAATGCCATATTAAAAATAAAATAATTCAATTTGTTCAAATTCCTCCCATTAAGAATCCTTTAGGATAGTTTGTAAAAAAAAAAACAACAAATGGCTATTTTCAGCGATCTTTCATTTAGATTTAGAATTCTAGACCATTGCTGGTCTGCGTGGTGAGTACCCCCCCTGCCCCCTCGAATTCATCTACAGTCTGCTAATTTTTCCTAGCTGCATTTCTTCCAGTGCTACACAGGCCACACTACGATGTCTCAAGGTTTTGCTCCCCCCTGTTACAGTAACGACAGTCTCAGACCGGGGTCAACACGGAAATCCCATGAATGATGTTTTTCTAGATATGGAGCTAAAACATTAAAATGTTTAATGTTCCATACAAAACGGTCGTTAAAACATCTATTGTTCACCGACGTTTCTCTTCGTAATCCATTCACACCGTTGCAACTTCAGTTTCACCTTGCTAGGATTGCATGAGTTCTCACTTATAGCTTCTAGCCTTGACAGTATTACCTCATATTTCCTCTACGCTATGGGTAACCTGTCCACTTGTTGTGTCCCTTGTGAGGTGGTGTCTGCGTCAATTAACGGGCTACCTCCCCACAACGACTGCTTCAAGATCACTCCACCACCGAGATTTCCCCTCTAGTCATCTAAACTTCTCATACACGCCGGGCTTCCGTTGCTTCATTCTCCTGCTTGTAGCGGATTTGAACTTCGCTGTCTGCTTCAGCTCTGCCTCTTTCAGGTGTTCTACACACAGGGCACTTCCCCCGTCTGCGTCTTCCTTTGCTCTTCCTTGTTCTCTCTCTCTCTCTTTGTCTCTCTCTCTCTCTCTTCCTTCAATGCACTCGTCGTAGTTAATTGGGGAGTTGATTTAATGAGACAATTTCTCTTTCTTGCTGGTAATTCATCCGATTCTTGGAATGAGCTTGTAATTATTTTGTGTATTACATAGTCTCAAATATGCCATCATGTGGAGGGCATGAGGGAGTTCCTCACAGGAACAGGTTTACTTGTCACCGAAGGCGGGCCTGGGGGGAGGAGAGTCTCTCCCGGTGAGGTTCCACTTGCCTCAACCCCTAGGGAGGGTGTTGCAAAGCGGGCTCACGTCCCTAGCCTCACAGGTGGGGGCTCCCCCTTTGTGAGAAGGGATGAATTCCCTCAATTCGGCACATCTATTCAGACCCTTCGTGAGCTGTGGATTTGGCACAGATTCTGAAACGTTTATGGCCCAGCTGCTGAAATGTTCTCACTTGCCAGGCACCTGGTATATGCCGTAGTTCAGCCTTGGGATCTTCCCTGGTACTAAGAGCTTTGCAGGACACACCTTTTAAGCCAGTGAAGTCTGAACCTGAAATTCCTGACTTGGTAGTCCGTTATCCTTGGGGCTGTGAAGCCTGCCTTCAGGCTGCAGGAGATTGGGGCGCTGTTGGGTTTTGCTCTTTTCTTTCTAGTCCAGCATGATGCTCTGGTGTTTTTCTGGAAATTGTTTCAAAAGTTCACCAAGCACAGGATATTGAGCTGCCAACTAGGATCCCCTGCCCCAACACGGCCTAGCTTGCCTAGTCCTCCTTTCCACCGCCACGCGGTTTGATGTAATCTCCCGGCTCAGCGTTGATCTGGACGCCTTATCGGTGCCCCTGACGCCCACACTCTTCAGCCTATGTCTGACCCCCGGGGAGTCCGTCTCACCGTCGGGGGTCCTCCACGCCACCTTAGCTTCTCGGCGGGGGTCCTCCTCTCCCACTCCCCGCTGCGTCGTATATTAGGTCTGCTTCCTCCCTGCGCCATGATCGCGGGGCTTGGCAGCTTTGTTTGGCTACCTCACCGGAGGGTTCCACTCTCCCAGCTTCCTCGGCTCCTCCGGTGCACGCATCAGCCAGTCACAGCGCCTCGTTGTTCTTTTCCATCCCGGCGGCGCAGGTCTGTTCCTCACCGGGGACCCTTCAAGACCTTACGTTTTGCAGCACCACTGTGAACACACTAGGCTTCCTCTGGATGCTGTTTTTTTTTTCCCGCCCTCAAAGTCAAGTTCTTTCATATATCTTATCCTGCTTACATTTTAAAAATGCTTCCTTGACTGAATTGAAATAATGTATTTAAAAAAAATGTTTGCACTGGCTGGCTGCACAGGCACAGTTCGCAATCGGAAATTAGGTGCAGTGAAACCCCCTCTGTCAAATGGTTGTTTGTGTTGGTGTTTCCCATTTCAACTGCACAGCACCAGAGTACCATACAAATCTTCAGATTTCGCTATCTAGTTCCTGAAAACTCAATTCCAGGCTACAGTGGGATGTTTAAAAACAAATATAGGAGTTTAGGGAGTATGGATGTTTTCAGGAGTGCTATTCTGACCGCAAGTGTAATGGGTAGGTGGGTCCAGCGTGCAAGTTTAGTATGTAGTTACGTCATATACGCTGTGTAGTTGTGGTTGTATAACGGGAGACGGTTGCGTGCAACTGTCATTTCCAGATACCGAATGGTTTCAGGAGCCCATCTAAAGAAGCCCTGGAGATCTTGAGGGTCAGTAGCGTCAGTTGGGGGGTAGGAGGGGTTGAGCTCTGATTTGGTGCAGTTTACTCGGAGGCCCGATAGTTCCCCAAAGTACGAGATGTCTTGCATAATAGGCGCAAAGTGTTTTCTGTGGGTCGCAGACGTACAGTAAGGCATCGTCTGCGTAAAGCGACATCATTTGTGGGTCTCCCACCATTAATCTAATCATATCTGCCAGAGGTTCGATGACAATGGCAAATATCAGAAGAGAAAAGGGGTACCCCTGGCGATTGCCTCTGTCGCTCGTGAACTGTAGAGAGAAGGCCATTAGTACAGACCCTGGCTGCTGACGCATAAAGGAGGGAGAGGGCATCCAGGAATCTGTGGCCGAAGCCGTATCCTGATAATCCAGCATGCATGAATTGCCAGGACACCCAGTCAAATGCCTTATGGATATCTAGGGTAGCAGCCGCAGCCTGGACCCTGGGTCTATTTGTATCAGGATGTTAAACCGGCATCGCAGATTTAGCGCCATGAACCTGACCGGGATAAATCCAGATGAATGATGTGTGGCATGGCTGGCATCAGTCGAGTAGCGAGTATTTTGGCGAACACTTTCACATCGGTATTGATTGGGGAGAGGGAGGCGGTAGGATCTGCATTGGTCAGCAGGTTTCTCCGGCTTTAACAGGACCATGATGACCGCCTCTTGCATGGTGTCTGGGAGTGATTGGGACTCAAGCGACTCCTGCCCAGGTAGGGGGCAAGGATCACCTTGTAGCGTTTATAATGTTTGGCCGTGAGGCCATTGGATCCGGGTGCTTTTCCGGAAGGTAAGGAAGGTAATTGCTTGATAGCTTGGGTAATATCGGAGAGAGAAACTGGGAGGTCTAGCTTAGCTTTAGTGTCCTGGGAGAGTTGGCTAAGCGGGAGAGTATTGAGAAACAAGTCTATCTCCTCAATCATGCATGAGACTTAGTTTGTGAATACCTTGTTGATGGCAGTTGGAGTGTGTGCTAGGCTGCTGGTGGCATCGGTCGCAGTAGATGTGCATCAGTTGCCGTTTTCGTGGCGCGCCACGCGAGCCAGTAATTTGCCTGGTCTGTTGCCATTTCCATTCTCTTCTAACCGCCATTGCGATGTTAAACAACTTTACTTCACGCTGTACGCTTACTCTAAAGGTGTCACTGGCCTTTTTTGATTTGTGTTGGCGTGGCTGAAGGGGGATCAGCCGTCCGGCCTCGCTCCAGTTCCCCAAGTTCGTCACAATGTTGTATATTATGTTGTAATGTTTTAAGAACACTGAACTCATAGTGCTATTTCTCTAATCTAAACCTTAAATGTTTCCCACAATGTAGCGGGTGAAGACGATGGGAACCCACATTCTCCTCGAACAGTCATTCGTCTTTATCTATGCTGGATGCAAATAAAGTATCCTGTAGTTCTAGAGATTTAAATCTCCAGGTGTTGTATGGCCTAGAATGTGGTGGTAATGTCTGGGAGATGATGACTGGGGAGTAGGTGCGTGGTAGCAGGTAAGTTTCCATAACTCCCCCCAAGAAACTTCTCTGAGATGAGCCACAAGTCGATGCGGGAGGAGGAACCATGGACAGATGAATAGAAAGAGTAGGATCATTCTTCTGCATGTAATGTCCTCCAAGCATCTATCAGTTTCAGTGACTGCATGCCCTCCTTGACAGTGGTAGCTGCATGTGTATGAACTCTCTGAGCGTAGTGTGGGTGGACCTATCTAAGCGTGGGTCAAGGATGGTGTAAGTCTCCACCCCATAGTATAGGGACCAGTGGTTGCCGTCCAGCTCACCAGTTACTTAATTTTAGAATTGGGGGTCGTCTACATTGGGGGGCTTGTATGTTCATCAGCACCAACTCCCTCCCCGCAAGAGAAACATACACTGGGATGTATATGCCCAAAGGGTCCACTTTCCCGTATTTACACTGGAATTGAGGAGATTTGTGCACCAAGGTCATGACACCTCTAGATTGCAAGGAGTAAGATGTCCAAAAGCGATGTCTACATCAGTTTTTAGCGAATACCTCGCAGGTTGCAGAAAGGGCATGGGTGTCCTGCAGGAACAGGATGTTAGCCTTGTGCCTGTCCACATAAAGGTGTATCTTGCGCCGTTTTTAATTGGGTTGCCCAAGCCTTGTACATTCCAAGGAAGGTTAACTCTGCCCCCCACCCCCACCAATCTTGGTATGACCCTTTTATTAGCTTTGCCCACAATGCTTTGAACAAACCTGTATTACAACTCAGTGTGTGTTTCAGTGCCCATATCTTGGTTTCCTGTGTATATATGATGTGTATCAAGTGCTTTGCATTTTGAAGAACAGCCCAAAACACCCCCCCCCCCCGGAGATGGGGTGATGTAGCCCCGTATGCCCCTTGTTTATACTGTTCTGTTCCCTTGCAACATTGACATAACTGTTTTACCGACCTCTTCAACTTATTCGCTCAACCCTTTGCTTCTCTGCACTTTTCACTGATGTTATTCTATGTTCTTTCTCCTGCCCCAACCCCCCCCCCCCAAATATCTGAAATGTTGTCGGGCCTAGTACGATAGTCACTTGTTTTGTTCTTCTCCCTCCTTTCTCCTCCCCTCTCCCTTACGTTGTGTAATTCTCCTGCTCTACCAGAAATGTCGTCCGGCCTCTTAGACACAGATAGGAAGGAAATGCAAACAATCTGAAATGTCGCTAGGCCAAGTACGATAGTTAATTTCACATTCTTGTTGTTCATGGCCTGTAAGAATGTTTAGTATTCCCTTGGTCCCTCCCTTGTCGTGAAGCGCTTAGAAACACATTATGTATAGGCGCTATATAAATAAAATATCATAAGGAACACCCACAACTATAAACGCAACATTGCTTTGGGAGGCTGATGCACGGGCCCACACAGGCCATCTTCGGACCTAGGTACGGTAGAAATAAGGATAAGTACCAACAGGCTATCGCACAGCACATCTCAAAGTAAGATATTCACCACCCATCACGTCATAATGAAGTAAGGAGGTTGCTTTCAAGAGGCTTGAAAGATGGAGTATTATGAGTTTGAGGTGATGGGTTCCGATCCCCAGCGGGGTCTCTGCGAGAGTGTAAAGTTGAAAGTGGACAACCATCACGGGGGCAGGTATAATAATTGAGTTGCGCCAAGGTCTAGGGCGTCAGCAAGGACTCATCCAGAAACTTCATAGCTTGGTCTGGAATGGTTTTGTTGCTCCATTCGACCGGCAGCTTGGCGGCGTGCAGAATAGCGTACTTGTTTTCACGTAGCCACTTCACCGCCAGGAAAGTCTTCCTCTCCTGCTGGATGGCCACCAAGAAGTCCGGGTAGATATATATATCCTTGTGAAGCCCAGTATAAGGTCGCCGTGCTCCTTAGTCGCCCGGAGAATTGCATCTCGTCACGGTAATGAGTATACGGGTGATGAAGGGCTGCGGGGGGATCTCTGGGCTTAGCTTTAGGGGCGAGGGATCTGTGGGCTTGTTCGACCGCAAATTGTGGTGACAATTAAGGGTTTCCTCTAAGTGGTAGTAGGGTGGATTCTATCCATTCTTCGAGGAAGGATTCAGAATTGCACTCCAGGACTCCAATAATGCGACTGTTGTTTCAGCGGTAACGTGATTCCAAATTGTCTTTCTTTTTCTACACCTGAAGTACTCGCCTGGAGAGTGTAGCTAGTTCAGCTCTCATGGTTGACATGCCTTCTTCCACCGTGTCCACCCTCGTCTCACCCTCCGTCAGGGGTAGGTCTGTTTTGTCAATAGGTGTTTTGATGGAATCAATGGTGTTGGTCATGTTGTCTAGCTTACTGTGTACCTTAGCAAAACGGTAAGCTCCATCGCAACAGATTCTGGTTCTGCATCAGACGATTTGGTATAGTGGCTCATTGAGCGCTGGTTTTTGTACCCACCCTTGGTCATGTGCAGAAGGGAGGTGGTGCACTTAGGGTAGCAAGCGGTTAGTGAGACTCCACTGTGCACATTTGTATCGAGCGCAGTGGTGCCAGGGCCAGGCAGGAGCCAGCCAGGATGTAGGGTAATAGGACAGTGGACCACCGGGAGCGGACACCAGACAATTATATCAGTGGTCGCAGCGAGCACTGGGTGGTCAGCCCGGCCTCCTGTGGTTGGTGCCAGTCAGTGGGGCGAGGGACAGTGACCTAGGATGTTCGAATCCTGGATAGGGTTAGGCTGCTGATGCGTTTTCAATTAATATTAGGACAAAGTTGGGTGGTCTGAGGGACAAGGTTGCTCCAATGTTGTGGTTGCATGGTATGTTGCTTGGTGTGTCAGCAGGGGCCAGATCTAGTGAAAAAGGAGTGTTCACAAAGTGGCTCCTCTTTTCAGAGCGTCAATGTGGCCTCTTAGCAGTCCGGCGCTGTGGAGCGCCGTAGCTATGAAAGCAAATTGTAGGTTGCAGCGTATCGTATTCCCCCTGGGAGAGGGACTATGGTGTTGTGGGTTGCACAGTAATCGCGCTCCAGCTGCGCGGCAGGAAAGGGTGCCCCCCCCCCCCCACAGGGCCTCACCTCCAATGTAAACTTCAGTTCACCCTCCCGCAGCGAGGGCTCCGGCTTCAGTAGACTGGACGCGCAGCGGCACCTCGCCTTCCTCTGAGGCGGCAGGGCGCACCGCACCACGGGCGGGGTGGGTCCGCCAACAATCCAATGTCCTGGCTCCAGGCAGCTGGGACGAGTAGGTTCTTCAGCGTTTGCTGTCCCTCACTTGCCGCCAAAACCATGGTGATCTGTTCACAGGCTCCCGGTGCCTTCGAAGTGTCAGGGGGGGATCCTCCAGTAGCCCAGGATTGCTCCAGTAGTCATCTGGTGTTGCAACAGCTGTTGGAAGAGGATATATCTGTCTTCAAACACCGCTGGGTGCGGGAGGTCTAGGAGAGAAGCACCATCTTGGATACTGTGCAACAGCGCCCCCCCACCCTCCCCCAGCCCCCTGCTAAAAGAATTTAAAAAGGAGAGCCCAAAGGATTCCCAGCACTGCACATAGAGTGCTGGGTGCTGTCAAAGTGAAACGCAGATGCCTTTTTATAAAAAAAGAAAAAAAACTGTATGGCGTAAAGCAGGACTCCATAAAGTAAAACAAACAGAACAGGGTCCCCATGATCCGAGCAAGAACAAAAGAATGAGGGGAGCCTTTTTCTCCCCTCACTCTAGAGAACAAACCTTTCCAGAAGTCTATGAAAAGTACGGGGGGTCTCACTAGGAGAGGGGATGAAGCATAAAACTGATAAACCGGTCTCGCAGTGTTAGGGAGATTTATCAATGTTGCCCAACACTGACATGAGGGTGTCCTGGGATGGCGCAGAGGCGTGCTCTGAGGTAGTCTGTTTGTCTCCCTCACGGCGCAAAGAGCTCTCCTTCAGCTTGCTGCCTTTTTTTTCTTTTGCCTCTCCCCGAGGCCATCGTTAATGCTGATTATTTGGATTTCTGAGCGCCGTCCTTTGCCTGTTCCTCGTGCCCAGCTCTACCCGTTGCATTCTGCAAGGTTCGCACTGCGTTTGCACTTTCCTGGTGAAGTCCCTCTATACCGCTTCCACTCCCATCAGGTAGGGATCGCACTCTGCCTCAAACCTCTTAGTACAAGTTACTGCCAGCTGTGTTTCAGCTATCGCACACAAGCAGTAGGGAAGAGATGGGCAAAACTTGCAATATTTACAGTCTGACGCGGAGGGGATCTTTACAACTTGCCCCACGCTATGCTGCCCTCCGTATCTCTTAGTATAATGCCGGCGCCCCCTCCCCCCCCTCCTGAGTGCTCTGTTGATCTGTGTGCTGGACACATCTTTCAGTCTGCTGGGGGTCGTGTCACTTTTTCAAGGTAGTGGTTGGTAAACATGTCATGTCCGCACGTATCCTTTTAATGAGCACCTTTTGTAAGGGTTTGGTTTCCCTACTGGCCATCTAAACGGCTGCCTGCAGGCCCTATCCACATGGGAGATGAGTGACTCACGACCCTGCCACGTCTCCCAAACTCTGTACCTGCGGGCTGCCTCGTGGAACCGGCGTCCACTTCACCATCGGCACAGCACGACGGTCCACCTGTGTTGCTCCACGTTCGCAAACTACAAAAGAGAGACACCGCTGGAAGGGTCGGTCGTCTCTGGTAAACTGCACATACAATATATCAAAGACCCAACCTACTGCACACTTTAATTCTAGGTAAGATTCACTAAGTCTGGCTTCCTAAAGAATCTCTAAGTGATTCATCTGTAGTGACAGTTGCAACTGAACAAAGATATAGCTGAAGATGGGTGTGCGGACATTAAACTTTATGTGACTGAATAAAAATAACATTATAAAAACAAAGTCTGTTCGGGCCCTGTGCTTTGCGGATCGCTCTCGTTTGGCCGACCCTAGAGTCCGACGTGCTAGAATTGGTGGCCGTGCTTTTTTTGGTCAGAGCGGCCATGTTATGGAATGCTTTATCGGCTCCCCTGCGTGCCTGCCAGATTCGTATACATTTCAGGAAAGCTCTGTAAAATGTATTTTTTTAGTTTCTTCCTGTCTGTAATGTTTTTGTTTCAGTCATAGCGCCAAGTTGCCTTTTAGTGTTGGTTGCGCTGTACTTCGTTATGAAAAACTCTATAACATAATGTGACAGAAGTGGCAAGTGCGCCCCACATTAGTGACCAGTGATGCATTTAACACAGTCGTGTTGAGGTAGACAAAATACTCTAGTTGCACTAATATAAAAGTGAGCTGTCTGACAGCTCAATGTAACAAGTGATGGTTTGGCATTACCACATGCTGCCGATATCTAATTACAGTAAACTTTGTTCAAGTGAAGTAGACAAATTCCTGCATGGATAAATGCACAGCTCTTATGGATAAAGCTGGATTTGATCCTCCAGGCTCGCTCCAAGCCGCCCCTGGGGAACAGCGGCTCCACATGCACTGTCTGTATCTTCTGACCTCAAGGTGGAGTGCCACCCCTCTGCTGCACGGGTGCCACAACAGCTCTGCAGGCTTCTCCACCGCATGGCGCAGATAACTACTTCCACCGAACAGATCAAAGTGCAAGTTGGGCTTCCGGTGCTCTCCGCTCCCCAGTGTTCCCTTCAATGCCTGTTGACAATTGGACAAAGTGGACGTAATACTGGCTTCTTCATTGTCTCTGGAGGTCTGTCAGCTTGCAGCCATCTCGTTTGGGCTCACGAGCGCTCCGCCACCCCGCCCCCCACCCATTGATTATTTTTTAAATCGACCCTTCTAACCAATATTTATTCACAGAATTAAAAGTATCTTTTCTTCCTCCGCTTTTTAAAATAAACTTTTTGTTATGTTTTGTACAGAGTCAAGACCACAGTCCATGCAGCTTGGTACAGATCTGGACGATAATCCCCAACCTCAGAGGGTTCATACTCTTGTGCCCCCTTCCCCTGTCTTTCCTCTCCCACCACTTTCTCCCCTCTCCAGGTTCCTCCCATCTCGTCTTCCTTCCTAACCCCTAATACACTCCTCCTGCCTTGTCTAACATTGACCCTCTCCCCATTTTCCCTAAATCGTCTTGTGTTTCTGCAGGCACCCCCCTTTTCTCTATACACCAGCTCATCCCATCTCTTTGTGGCGTCCATGTCTGACTGCCCGCTGCTATAGTCTGGCATCCGGGTCCCATCACTTTTTCCACTATGGCCCATTTGGCAACTATGCATGTTGTGTTAAGGAAGATCCCAGCATATCTGTCCGCCTCCATGTCCACCCTAGATCCCCAGCAGGGCCAGTCTTTACAAAGCTCCACCCCCTCTGCCCCTTTACACTTTCCCCAAATATTTTTCATTCAGGCTTCGCAGACCATGTGAATGAACAACCTCTTATATTCATTGCATTTTGGGCACGTATTGTCTTCCTCTCTACCCTTCTTTCTCAAACTATCCCTAGAATAGTAGGCCCTATGTAGGTATGTTAATTGTATCCGTCTCAGCCAGGATTTTATTGCCACTTCTCTGGGGTGACCTCCATTTCCTCTCCATGACCCCCCCGACCCTACCCCCCCGCCCCCCTCCAAACGTCCCTTTCCCAACTCAGTTGCAGATCCTCCAACTGTATCGTGGAGTGCAGTGGCCATGCCCTGTAAAAGGTTGATTGCATTAGTTGCCTTGAGACATAGCATTCTCATACATATTGGGCGTACTGTGCATACATAGGTAAAGTGTGGAAAAATTTGCTGACGTAATGGGAGATTGGGCGGGTTAGGAGAAGAGCTGGGCTTTGTGTAAGATCCAGTAGGATTTCTCAGCCCTCTGGGATGGGGGACGGGGGAAGGGGGCGTGAGGTCAGTAGGGAAATCTGGAGCCTCCAGCTTTGCATCTTCTCACTTTAGGCACAAGAAGTCTGTCCGTGTAGGGGGTCCTGGTGGGTCTAGAGGAGTGGACTTTGGTGATTCTGTGTGTGAGGTAAGGGGGCGCTGTACTGGAGAGGCACTTTTGGGCAATGGACAATGTTTTAAATGTGATCAATTTCTGGATGGGCAGCTAGTGAGCTTCTCTATTGCCTTTGGAGATGTTCTCATTTTGGGATATTTAGGGCTGCTCTCAGGGTGTTTTATTTACTTGACTTTTTAATGTTTCCAAAGGAGGTGCCTGTAAATAGTCTAGCTTGAAACCAATGATGGCCTGGGCAATGGTGAGGCAATTGTTTTTGGAGAGGAGAGGAGGGGTCTGGGTGCATTGAGAACTTTGGTTGCTTACGCTGCCGAGGAGGCAATGGCACAAATGTGTCTGGACAGGGTGAGTGAGGCATCAGGGTAGACTCCTAGTGTGTTTACTGTCGTTGAGACCGGGATTACACACTGGTCAATCTGGAAGAAGGTGTATTGAGTGGTCAGTGATTTGCAGCTATTGGTAGTGCTGACAGTTAGGATTTCTGTCTTGTTGCTGTTTGGGCAGAGGTGATTGGCTGCCATCCATGCCTGAATTGTAGAGTAAATGTTGAGGGTATTGGAGACCTGTGTAATTGCCTGTGAGTGGTATCTGCGTGTTATCGGCATAGTTGGTGTAAGCTATGCCGAGGGAGTCTAGGATGTTAGAGTGGTCTGGTGAAGATATTGTAGAGGGTGTGGGCGATGCTGGACCCTTGGGAGACACCACAGGTGTGGGTGTGGGGGGCGTTAAGCATTAGCCGTGTCTGAGAAGACTCTCATGACTCTGCCTTCCAGGAATTATGTAATCCAGGCAACAGCATGTGGGAAAAAGTTGCTGTGGGTGGTAAGGTGTAGGCAGAGGATTGATGGTTGACCAGGTCGAAGGCTGCAAATAGATCTAAGGGAAGGAGCAAGGCACAGTTCCTTTATCCCTAATCTCCTCATCAAGCTGATTTTTGAGATTGAGAAGGGCAGATTCCGTTCCATGTCCTGGGCAGAAGCCGGATTGGCGCATCCCTAGGATTTTGTTGTCCTCCAGGAATTGCTGAACCTGCAGGTAGGCTGCACGGTCTAAAGTTTTTAGTAGGAAGGGGACAGTTGTAATTGGCCTGTAGTTGGATGGAATGGATGGGTTTAGTGATTTTATTTTTGTTTTTTTTTCAGGAGGGGGAGGACCCAAGTTTAAGGCTAGCTGGTACGGTATGTTTACAGAATGAGGCATTTATGAAGGCAGTGATGACTGGGGCTAGCACGTCAGCGCAGTCTTTGACAAGGGATGCTGAGCAAATCTCACCTTTTGAATTTTGACGGTTTCAGGCTTTGGATTAGCTTTAAGACTTCACTTTCGGCAAGGTCTCTGAAGGCGAATTGTGGAGTTGGGTGGGGATGAATCCAGTTGATTTTGGAAACTGCTGGGTCATTGTTGAATATGGCTTGCTGTGAGTATTTTTTGGTTTAGGGTGTCTATTTTGCCTAAGAGTGCTGCTTGAATGTCAGAACACCATGATGTGCCTTTCTCCAATCCAACTCTAGGCGTCATCCCCTCTCATAGGAACTCCCTCATTGTTTTTTTAATCCTGTCAAATTGTCTGATCTCCATTATCTTTGGGTTGTGTTGGATTATGTATAGTGGGGGGAGGGGGTCACCATTTTGTAGTGTGCTGCCGTACCCATCAGTCGTCCACTGCTTGGTTTCCTGTTCACATCTTTTAATCTCCAGATAAAGGTTGTGTTAGCCAAAGATGTTCTCATCCTCTTATATAAACACTCCGAAGTAACTGAACCCTTTTTCATCTGTTAAGAGGTGGGTTTCGGCCTTGGCCCCTGAATCTCTCCGGGTAGTGGATGGATGTATCCTCTGGCCCGAATATAGGTCAAATTCCTTTAGTATCACCATAGCTCTGCCCCCCCTCCCCCCCACCTTAAAGGTCCGGGAGAAGTGGGAGCAGGACCTGAGTTTACCACCGTAGGGGAAAACCTGGTCCAAAATGTGTGTGGCTATTCCAAATGTCTCGCGCGACGTGCTTCTCAAATTGATGCAATTCAATGTGGTACACAGTTTCACATCGCAGAAACTGCATATGATGAATGCAGAAATTTCACACGCATGCCCGAAATGTAAGGGGGAGTCAGATTTCTGGCATATGGTCTGAGGATGTCCGCCGATAATGAGGTATTGGCAGGCAGTGGTTGACAGGCTCAACGCCCTTTTGAGGAGTGACCTGGAATGTACACCCAGGATATGCTTGCTGGGACTACTCTTGGGGGGGTGGGGGGAGGGGAGCGGGGGATAGGAGGGGGTAAGCGCAGTGGAGCGGAGGTGCTCGAATAAAATAGCAGCCCTCTTACTTGTTTTAGCAAAATGCTGCATGGCAATATCGTGGAAGAACCCTAAAGGGCCCTAGTTAAAAAAAAAAAAATAAATAAAAAATAAAAAAAAAAAAAGGCACCAGGACCTACTGAAATAGGCCACTGCAGAAAGGGATGTAGTAAAGTAGCAGAGCACAGATGCGGACTCTTATGGAACTCCAATGGAGCGCACTTCTCAATGACCTACAGCCATCGCCGGACGACTTCCCCACCCCTCGCAATGAAATGTGGCGAACGATGGATCAGTAAAGAACTTGCAAATTTGATGGAACAGAGGCATGGGGATAGCCCAACGAGAGGCAGGGCATGTAAACTATCATGGATTTTCTGAGTTGGATGGTAAGGGAAAGGGGGATGATCTGGGAGGTAGGGGAAAGAGGGGTGGATTGCTGTTGGTATGTTGTATACTTTGTTTGAAATAAGTTTATTAAATTTTGTATCGCCATAGTTCTTGAGCTTGTACAGTTCGTCTATAGTACAATATTATTTGCATATGATATTCGTTCTTCCTTTCCCCTGCAATAGGAATCCCATCTCATCTGTGTCTGGTTGCTCGCTCTAGAGTAAATCGCTCCCAACACCACGCTGATTACCTTCACCTGGGCTGTCAGTTTGTTGTACAGATTTTCACCCTCTCAATGAACCCCCCCCCCCCCATCCCATTCTCCTCAGTACCACAAACAAGTGCAAGTATGACCAGTGGTAGTTGTTTACTTTTTGCCATGCCCAGGCCCAGTTTCAGACGTCTGATGTTCATTCTTGTTGATCTGTTTGGGATGAACCCACATAGTGAAAGACTGCCTATCGGATATCATTGTTTTCCAATCTTTTCGCTAGGACCATGGCCTGTATGACCAGACTGCCTATGGTTAGGCCTGACCCTGAGTCGCACATCGCCACCACGTGTGAAGCTGTGAGAAGTAGTTTTGTGCCAATATTCATCCCAAGGGTTTGTCTTGAGCACTACAAGACAGGCCAGCCTAGGCTTGTGCTTCAACTGACAAGATTAACCACATGCAGCCAGGAATTTGAAGTTCTTAGACTCCATTTTGACACATTACTCTGAATTATACACTTGACATTTAGTTATCAGGTTAATATGTTTAATATCACACTCTACCTTCTAAAAGCACTTATTTGCATCACACAAGCCAAAGCAGTAGCAAATATAACGCAATATACCATTACACCTATGAATAAGATTGCTATGTGAGCAAAGAGCATGTTTGCATGAGTGAAAAACGGAAAAAGTGGTTGTTTTAGTTTAACAGCATGAGTGACCTGGGAGCTATGCTATTTTGTGATCTGCTAGACGCCTTTTAGTCTAAATGCATCCAGCAAGTCCCCACCTTTAACTAATTTTTAGAGCAGAATGTGCTGCACCTGAAACCACGCCTTCCAAGGTGTTGCGGATCCTGCTCAGCTGGGCCTGGCATTCTCCTTCCTGCCACTGCTCTGGACTCTTCCTCAGACTCTTCCCCAACCCCACTTTCTTGAGTCTTCTGCTCAATGGGCGAACCCCCTCCCTCCTAATTCTGCTTGCGCTTTATATTTAAGAAGGGACCAGGTATTTCTGCCTATGTTGCGCGTCTTATCCGCTATTCATAAGGCTAAATGCTTAGTGTCACTTTGCTTGTTGATCATACTGTCTCCTCACCCTCAGTACACCCTCACCGTATGTAATGCCTACTGCTGTAATGTATTCATGTACCAAGTATTGTATTTAATGTACTTACCTACTGTAACGTACCTTTGTACCAAATGAGCATACTGTTACAGTGCCACGATGCCCATGGGCAGATGTGCGCTACACAAATTCAAATAAATAAACTATAAAAGACGGGCTAGTATGTGTTCTGTGACTGCCTCCCTTATATTTAATGGGCTTTGGTTCAGCAAATGGATAGGGACTTGCTTTTGAAAGTTTGCTTCGAAGTCTTGCAGAGCGAGGATGTGTTATCTGTGTCTGCGCATTTCCTGTCCCTGCCTCTTTGTGCAGTTGACTCGGGAAGCTACCCTTCGTGGTTTCGTGCTCTGCTGGCACAGGAAGACCGAACTTCCTGACCTTTCATTAAGCCAAAATATTATTTTTGAAGCAAGTGTGTGCACCTGCTGTCTAAAGCATCTGCTGTAGACCATTATATTGAATGACCATGTTTAGCAACTGTCATTAACAATCAACATTTGCCAAGTCACCTGATGTGTGAACAAGCTGTTTTACCTTAGGCCTGTTATGACAAGTATTTTGGTTTCCACATTTATCAGGGAGATGGGTCTATATGACCCACAGTACTCCCTTGGCTTACCCTCCTTCGGTGTCACCACTACCGTTTTAATTTCCCGGAGATGCATTTTATTACACCTGTACTATCCATGTTGACATACCCTTCTCATATACCATTTCCTCTATCTGCTTCCCTCGTCTCTCTGTACCCATCATGCTTGTGAACCTATTTTGGTCACTTCTGCCCCCACCCTTTCCCTTAAATTCCCCCTTCTTACCCTCCCCATACTCCCCCCCCCCCCCCCGCCCCCCCACTGTGAAGTGTCTGTCGCCCTGAAACAACTCCCAACACTACTACCCATTACCCAACTGTATCCAAGCCCTCCCCTGTCCCGCCTCCATCCTGCTTGCCCCCCCTTACCCTCCTCGATTCTCTCTGAGCAGCCCATTCCTGTTGCCCCCACCTTCACCTGCAACTCTCCCAGCCTCCGCCGGGATCCACAACTCTGTTCTTTGTCCCAGTCGACCAGTTCCATCGCCTGTCCTGCACGCTTCTTTCCGATCTACTATTGCTTTACTTAACAATTCTCAGTCCCCCAAGCTACCACCTGTGTCCACTGATTGGCAACCCTCCGGCAGGCCTTACTGCACTGCTGAGCCAGGGTCGATTCTACAGATCGTTCCATCCGTGCCCACTTCAATCTTGTAGTCTTTGTGGAGCTCTCCCAGCAGCCTATTTCACAGCTGGTGGCTACACCCCTCCCCCACTTCTGTCAGTACCTGTGATATATAGTTATTTTGTCATCCTTGTGGCCCCTGTGATCTGTATTCCCAGGCTCGCCAACCAGTCCAAGTCCTCTCCTGGCACATCCAAGATCTCTCTCTTCCACCATCTGCGTTTCGCTGGGAACACCAACATGTACTTGAAGTGATTGTTGCGCACTTGTCTCTCTTCAAAGGATCGCATTGCCCTTTACACCTGCGCGGTATAGTCTGGGAAGAACATGCCCCTAGCGTTCTCTTCTTTGATAGCCCACTTAGCCTAGTTTTTGAGTCTTTAACCACCCTCAAGACCTGCGCCATCATAGTTTCCTCGCACTCCACATCAGCTAGGCAATCAGGGACCTGTCTGGACTTCCCTACATGGGCGTGTGCTTGCGGTTTGTCCGCATTGCCCGTAGTATACTTCTCCATAGCTCTTGCCGGTTTATCCTTTACCATGGTTGTTGTTGCCTTGCCTGCCCCTATCTTGGGTATCTTACAGCCACCCCACTGCTGTTACTAGGCACTGGCCCATCCTCTGGACCCTCTCTATTGTATTTAGGGCTATCCTTGGTCTTTTCTTAATACCACTGCATCCAGCAAGTGATACCTCCCCGCCGTCTCACTTCACCCCCTTCAGGCCACTGTTTGACTAGGACTTTGGTCCGGAGCCCTGTAGCTCCTGCTGCTCATCTCCTCCAGGTGGGCTCTGATTCCCATCGAAGAGCTCCCTTCCGTTATTGTGACTTTATCCCTCTTCCTTGGTGTCCGCTCGATCTCGCGACCTCTTTACTATTCTCTGCACCCCGTTTCCCAGGGTACTACAGGCGGCTCCCCCTCCAGTCTTGTCTTGGTCCCCACTCACTGCCACCCCTCTGGGCCTTTCCAATGGCATACTGCTCTCCACTGGCATTGATCGCCATTCAGGATGGTGGGGTGGTGAGGTGGTGAGAAGGGCCCAGCTACTGCACCTCCTCCCCATGCAATTGTAACTTTTCAGGATACAGGGGTGGGATGGGTGGACAAGGGAGGCCAGATGCGACTAGCACTTGGTGTTCGGGGGTCTGGCTGTGCTGCGATCGTGCCACCTCCTTGATTTTGTCAGGCGTGGCCAACAGAGCTCCGCACCTCCACAATCCCCGAAATCCAGACGGGATCCGCCACACCGATCAGGCTTGAATATCGCTGCCAGATGCTACTTCGTTTCTGCTTCCGAAACCGAGGGTTTGTTCCCTGCTTTGTCATCTCGGGACAGATGCTTGTAGAATTTCTTGGGAGGTAGGTCGGAAGCAGTAATTTAAGAACCCATTTTCTCTGCAGCTCCCAAGTTCTTATTTTCAACAACTAACAGTATCTTATGCTTGCAAAACAAGCTGTTGTTCCATGTAGATGTGCTGTCACATTTGTTTAGTTGATGCCAAAAAACACTGTGGCAAGCAGAAACGCGCAAATATTCACACAATTGAGTAGGCGGTGTGGCGACATCGTCGTAAGCGTTAACCCCAGCACATATACAGTACTCTGCAAACCAGAAGAACCTGTGGGATCCCCCATTTGAAAATACTCGCACAAAAGGCCATACGAACGCTTGGAAGATGCGCAGAATTTGATACACATATCCGAGCTCACAAGGAGCGCCTGTGCGGCGGCTTAGTCGCAAGTGGAACCTCAACATCTAGACTGAACCCTGCAACGTGACTTAATTGTGACACACATTTGAAAAATAATATTAAAGAAGACGCACAAATGCATGAGACTGACTTAGGAATCTTCCTATTATATCCGAGGGATTGACCATCAAACTGGTACATTCCACATGTTCACAGTCCAACGAATCACTGTACCTATCGTGGAAAGTGTTTTTGTAAGAAGGCTTGCCTTGAAAAAGACCAAAATTGGTCGAAACATGTGTTGGCAAAGATTGTACCAAATCAAAGCAGACATTTTGACTAAACACAGGACTGCATTGTGTAATCCATTTTTGTCATCAACTAAACCTATGTGACAGCGCATCTCCATGGAACAGTTTGCTTTGCATTCTTAGACTAGGTTGGGGTAACCTAATTGGTTCCATTGGATTGTGGCAGTAGTTTCTCTCATAATTTCGAACATTGGCTGCTTTGCCCGAGCGCGCATTTACCTGACAGCCCATGCTCTTGTTTTAGTATCTTATGCTTGGCTAGCCATAGATATTGAAGTTTTGAAAATCCGCGTAGGGGGCAAAGGGAAAATATTCTTCATATAAAGCAACCAAATTCATTTGATTGGTTCTAAAAACCAGATAACTACTCCGTAGTGCTGTATAATGACCAAGCCTTTTTCTTCAACTTTCTCTTGTCAACTGTGATATAGTTGATGACTACCCATTGTTGACTCTTACCAATGCTGTAACCACATACCTTTTTACGTTTGTGGAACATTCATAGGACCCTGTGTAAAGTTAACTTCACTTTAACAAAGGAGGTAAACCTACTACCCTAGGGCTTTAAAGGCCTGGACACATACGGTGGAAGTCTTCAAAACAAAAATCTCACACATGTGGCACTAAATTAGAGCAACTATGTTGATGTTATTTCTTTGTGTGTATAACCCCACCAGGCTTACATTGTGTTTAATTCCTGTGAAGTACGCCATTAATTCCCACGTTTTTGGACCTATTCCCTTTGCACATGTCATTTTAGTTGCATCATTTTGAATCGTAATGTTTAACTCTTCAAAAGGTCAACCTATAAATTCACAGAAGAACTGTTTCGGATCTGATATTGGGAAAAACTTCATAGATAAAAAGCATAGCTGTGCTTAGTGAAATGACATTGAAGAAAAATTAAAGTAAAGCATTGAAGTTCGAGTGAAATGTTCTTTTTCACAGAGATCTTACTTTGTGTTTTTTGTTTCAGGGGGAGGTGTTGTACAGAGTTCGGTGGAAAGGCTACACTGCTGATGAAGATACTTGGGAGCCGGCATCTCATCTTGAGGACTGTAGAGAAGTGCTGCTAGCATTCCGAAAAAAACATTTTGAACCCAAAACTAAGCCTTCCAAAAAAGAAACACAGGCGCGTTTCTTCCTACCATGATCTATCCTGTTGTCAATGGTCTTATTTTAATTTTCCTCCTAACATTTGCTGTATCGTTTCCATGTCTGTTCAGAACTGGATATTTTACTTGTCTTCAAATCTTTTGTTTAGCTCTTTGGGTAGGCCCTCCCTAGTTTATTCAAAGTTGGCATTCGCTAAAATGCGGTTATGGTACTAATTTTCTATTATACATCTGATGTGAGGGAAGTGCTAGTAAATGGTAGTGCGATTATACCTCTTTTCCAAATGCCGCTTTGAGTTGTTTCCGTGTTTGGGTTGATAACCATGAACATTTTTCGCTCGATTTACACTGAAGCAGATTATGTGCACTGGTGCCATGTTTAGGGGTCTAAATTGCCACGAGTTGGTAGCCTTTGTGCTTGTTCTTCCAGCTAGACACTTCTATACGTCTTAATGCATATGGTTTTGTCTGGTCTGTAATGTCCCAGTAAAAACAAAGAGGTGTTGGCTGGACTGTTTTGAATTAAACTTAAACCTCTGGCAATCGCTCTGGTCAACCCTCTAGACCATTGTTCTTCTGCCAATCCATTGCAGAAAGTGGAAAGACCCTATGCAAATCAGGCTTGGTCCCACCCCCAATGGGACAGTCGAGCCCAAACTGCTAGGCCACATCCCTTCTGCACGAGACCACAAGCATCCCCAGATGTTTTTGACTCATTGGGTGTCATCAGTGAGGAGTAGCTTGTCTATGCATACCCGTCTCACTCGGGGGTGACAAAGCAGAGAGGTGATGCGACATAGTAGTTCGGGCTGGACTGCCTCTTTGGGAGTGGGACCAAGCCGGATTTGCATATGCTCTTTCCACTTTCTGTAATGGCTTGGCAGGCGAAGAACAATGGCCTGTAGAGTTTCCCAGAGCAATTGCCAGGTTTAATATTAATTCCAAACCTTCCAGCCATCATCTTTTTGTTTTTGATTTTTCTCTCCTGTCCCACCAGGCTGAAAAATGAAGATGTGGGGTCTTGCCCAGAGCAATGCTGATGGTTTCAGCAAAACAAGTGATCTTTACTGTTCAGTGTTTCATAAGTCACCTTATGTGGGATGGTATGGCCAGATGTGTGTCCCATCTTGCATCCCCTAGAATTCCACGCTGCTGTTCACTTGCTCCATGGAAGCCAAAATATGCCTAGGGCTGCTTATGTTCACCTGCAGAAAGTATATGGCCAAGCAGTTGGGCATGCCTGCCTTTTTTGGGGTTAGACCAAGCATGTTTATGCATATGGCGTTTCCCTTTCTGTGATGGCACAAGTGTGAGAAACTGTGGTTTGGAGGGTTGCTTAGTGCATTGCCAGTTGTTCTGACGTATTCACAATCTTCAATCCATCACTCTTCAGTGTCTCCATATAAACCACCACCAGGAGTTGAGCTAGAGTCTGTATCACGCAAGTTGGTATTAAAATATGCTTGTGAGAGTCATGGCAAAGCAAGGCACACAGAATGAGCATGGCTTGGGACATCTCTTTAGAAAGTAATCAAAGTTACCACGTAGACCTCCTGAAGGGCCTACAAAAGACATCAAGGTATAAAGTTGTACATTTCTCTAAAGCACCAAAGAAGCCAACCAGTGCAACCACAACAAAAAAGATTGTGGCATAAGAGCCTGCCATGAAAGGAAGTGAATTTGTAAAGGGACTCCCTTCCCTCCTATTGGAGCTGAGGCCACAGTTGGGCTTGTGCTATCCCAGGTTTGGACCATATTAAACGATTTTGAGGCCTAGGCCAAAGTAAATTTCCTTACCCCGCTAGATCCATGAACCAGAATCTCTGGTAGCCACACCTCATAAATTGACCTGCTACCCCAGCATGGAACAAAATATGAATGTGTAGGCAATTCAGGTCCCTGTACCTTCTTTTTTCTGTAATCGGAATAATTAACCAGTGGTATTTCAAGAGTAAAATAAGCAGTCCACGACAAACGTGCATGTGTTCTAGCATTAGCACAGGATGCTTAGCAACTGTCCTCTTGTGGAAGGTATGGGTGATTTATGCAACACCTTGATTAATCTAAACCTGGTTTGCTGAAGCAGGTAGTTTCAGCTACTTTTCATTTATACAAGTCCTATTAGTAACATTACTTTCTCTCCCTTTAGAAGCTATCTTTGCGTGATGATGTTTTTGAGGCAGACTCTGACAGTGATTGGCAAAGTGACTCAAAAGAAGATTCCACCCAAAAGAAGAAAAATAAAAAAAATAAAGATGATGCCCACGAAGAGATGAAAAAGAAAAAAAGTAAATCTGGAAAGATGAAGGATAAACACAAAACTGAAGCAGAAACTACAGATGACTCGCTGGTAGATTTAAAGGCGAAAAAGCGGTTATCTGAAGGAAAGGAAGATTACAGTGAAGTGAAAAAAACTAAAAAGGAGGAGTCCAAAGAACATAAGAAAATAAAGAAAATTGAATCAAAGGACACGAAGGCAAAACTAAAAGATGAATCGAAGGACCAGAAAAAGCAGAAGAAAGAAAAGAATTTGGAGAATCAAATGGAGACTGAGGAAAGTCCACAAGATTTGCTGTTGGAAGAACCTCAATCAGAAAACGTGGAAATGCAGACTGTTTCACCAGAAGAAATGCCAAAATCCAAACCTGATTGTGCTGAACAAAAAAACACTTCAGTAATTGCCGAAGATGAACAAGCAGATGGAATGGCAAGTACTGATGAGGATGAAGTTCAGGTGAAGGTAAAGAAAAAGAAAAAAAAGGAAAAAATAAAGAAACATGAAAGACACAAGGAGGAAGTAAAACCAGATGTAAAATCTGTTGAAGTGAAAGAGGTGCATGTTGAGAAGAAAAGTGCACATAAAAAGCAACGAATTCTGGAAAAAATCAAAGCTGTAACCGAGATGAACAGGCAATCTTTGACTGCTGCTTTTGGGCAAAAGAGTTCTAGACTGGGACCTGAGGAGAAGAGTCTAAAGTCTGCAGACTGCATTGCAGAGGTTAGTTACTTTTGTTATTAACACATTATTCTTTGCATCATAGCAGCAATTCTTAAATGGCTTTCTTGTTCACACACATTTCTCTTCCCCTTTCCCCCAGCCTCCATTATGCATGCATGCCTCGCCTCACCCCCCCCCCCCCCCCCCCCCACTCTTCCTGATGGTTTTTAATCCAGCGTCAATGATGTCTACAAATCTCAGGAATCCCTCGACGGTGTCAACTACTTTTGCATGGGCAGAAGCAAAATTTGCCTCCCTCTGCAAAGGCGGCTCTGAACAAGAAAATATTTGCTTTCTGTGAAGAAATGTAGTTTGTTTAACTAGTCCCTCGTAAGTCGACTTAACATGCCATACCAAAATATTTGTGTGTACTTTCCAGGAGAATATTTAAAATGTCTGTAAAGCTGGTCGGACCGAATGAGGCTTTAATATCTCTTTGGGTTAAACGCGGTGGGTCGAGTAAATGGGGGAGATGGAGAGCACCATGGAGGGACAGGGCAGAGAGATGGAAGGTGGAGAGAGGGAGAGAGGGAGAGACAGAAAAACTGCATGATGAATTCACCAGGCGGCCTAGCAGCAAGACTGCCGCGGACTAATCTGGTGCACGTCCAGCAGCAGAGAAGGAAGAAGGGCGACTCGAGGGATGAACCCCTTCTCCGGAATACGAGGAAGAACCTTAAGCACCAGTCACAAGGCACTCCTCAGGGCCAGAGCTGTGACCTTGTGTTAAGACTGGCTGATGCTCTGCCGGCTTCGGATGCTCATGGCCCTGGGTCGCGGAGTCAAGGGTCAGTCTGTCCTGCGATGGTCTGGCCCTCGGATGTCTTGGGATGTGCAGAGCCTGGGTGTCCTCTCTGGCTGGGGACTTTATCACCCATGGCAGCCGAAAAACAGGTTCATTTGTACCTGGGTCACAGAAAAAGCGGTGTATACTTGCTGATCGGTCTGCATATACCAGGCAGCTGGTGGACTCTATCAGGATGTCTGTGCAGGGGATGCATGATTTCAGAAAGGGGCATGGTCCCATAGACCTTTTGCTAAAAGAACAGTTGTGGGAGGCTGAACAGATCGCTGCACTGTTGAGGTTTGACCTGTGGTCACACAGGCCAGCCTGATCTCGGCAGCAGTGACACAGCAGACACAGAACTGCACTGACAACACAGACTTAGTTATCCACCCAGGCACAACATACAGAGCTGGGATCACCCAGACAAGCCTCCCACAGGCTGTGAACACAAGGCGGTGCGAGCTGGAAAGTGATTTATCTGTCAAAGAGTTTGCCACCATACACCTCGTTATGCTGGGCATTAATACAATTCTACTTGTATCCTGTAATGCAGCCTTTTTGCCCTATTGACAAGGAATGACCAGAGGAGTGCATTTTGCAAAAAAGGTTGTCGTCCTTGTTTACCTCGAAGACTTGCACGGTCAAATGACCATCCCATGCACCTCTGTGTATGTTAGAGAGGAGGTGGCCATGGGATGCCTGTATCGCAGGACTGGGTACAGTAGTTGGCCTAAAACAGGTTCTGTCTGGCATATGCAGATGCTTGTCTGGGATAGTGTGGATTTACTGGTATTGTACAAAGACTGTGTCTGAACGGTTGCATGAACAAAAAGTTCTAAAAATGCTACCACCAAAGGTTCGAACACCAAAAGTTCGAACCTTTGTTGGTAGCATTAAAGGTAAGTGTTTTGTGTTTTTTTTTTTTTTTTTTTTTTTTAACGGGGGGGGGGGCTGCGGGGGTATCCCCCACAGCACCCCACTCACTATACTGTGTGGTATAGTGAGCGGGTATTGCGGGGGAAACCCCTGCAGCCCCTGTAAAATGAAAAATGACCCTGCGGCGCCGGTTCCCGATCACGGAAGTGACGGGGAACTGGCGCCGCAGGGACCCGGCTTGAAGAAAAAGGTAAGTGTGGTTTGTTTATGTTGGGGGTGTGGGTGGGGGTGTGTTGAGGGTGGGGGTGAGAGTCATGGGTGTGTTGTGGGTATGTACGTGTGTTCGCATGAGAAAGCCGCAAACTTTTGGTGGTTCGCACCTTTCTCATGCAAACGTTCTGGCTGCGGCAAAATCAGCCGTGGTCGGATCACGTAGATCAGATTTACTTCCTTTTTATTAGGCACTTTATTAGGCCCCTTCATGAGTTCCTGGGTGTGTTCTGAGGGATGACCAACCATTGGCTTACCACTACTCTGTTGGAATAATGTTTGATGTGCAATTGGGTTCTGTTCACTCACGGGCTCCCAGGGGATAATGCTGAACCCCCCCCACCCCGCTTCACCCCCCCCCCCCCCACCATCACCTTACCCACCCCGCTCTACTGCTTGAATTCTGCACCTCCCTTCTGCTCGTGGAAGGACCAAAGCTCTACACCAGCGTCCTATGGCACTCCACCGAATCCAGCCGACAAGATGGAAACTACTGATGTGCTCTTTCCCTCTGACTCAATGGAGACAATTGGATCAAAGCTCCTGCTCAAAGACCCAATCTCTCTGAAGCCCCTTTGTCTGCAGCGCCTACTCCAGAAGTGGGAGACCCTTCGCTGCTGCGATCCCAAAAGACTGTGCTGAACCAACCAGATTTCTTTCATTCGAATACATCAGGCAAGGACCCTGGTACCATTGCCCTCATCTGAGAATTTACAATGTCCTGTGCTGCCCTGTGTCTTGCAACTGCACTGCCAAACTTGACACCCCTTTGGTGTGCCCTTCTATGAATGTCTTGGAGTCTTGTTAAGCTTACCCCAGCCTCAGAATCCTGTGCCTCTGGATGATGAAGGGGGAGAGGGTGGTTGGAGGGGGCAAGCGTGCAATGCAGACTACCACTGACTTTCAGCCTTTTAAGCTCTTATGGTTTGGTCCCTCCACCCGAGGACTTAAATCTCAAATAATTGTACTTCCTGGTGGGCTTGTGGTCCCTTCTGCACGAGTGTTGTTCCTGGAATCTACAGTGGTTGCCTAACTATGTGCACCATAGCTGTCTCATGGCACTGCAAATTGATTGGCACAGAAGTGCTTTTTTCAGACTGTCACTCTCCCTTTTCTCCAACATTGCCCGCAATATTTTTCTTGACTTGAATCTTCCTTCAATGGTCCACCAGAACTCCAGAAACGACTCCTGTGGGTTTTTTTCTTTTTTTTTTGGCGACTGTTGCCCAAATTTGAACCTCTGGTTTCCAGTGGTCTCTAAATCCTTCTCTGCTCTAGATGGGGGGGGGGGGGGGGTGAACGTATTTTACTTGAACGCGATTGCATTTTCCATCTAGGAAAGCCTCTTTTTGAACTCTTCTGAAACAGTTTTTCTTACCTGTGCTAATGTTGCTTTTATTTTTACAAAGTCTATTTACCTAGTAGTGTGGTGTTTTTATCCCATGCCTTTTCATATATAAAGATTTATTTTTTTATTTCAAAAGAATAGTGTGCCGGCATTCCTTTAGTATGTGTGTACTGTACCAGTTAACCATCCCACACCAACCCCTGAGAGTTAGGCCTTGGCTGCTCTGCCAAACTGCCACTTGGTGCGTTTCAACGAATCGATGGGACCCCCAAATCAGAAAGCCCACAGGGCTTAAAGAAAATCTCCATAAACACTGCTCAAAGCTTTGACAAACTCAATAAGGTTAACTTTGTTCCTGTAGGCATTGGCGATTGTTGCCCAGGTACTGCTATGATGGTCCTATACGATCATCGTATGGCTATTACTACCATATAAGTGGTATTGTCATCGAAAAGCCATGTACTCACCTTTTTCCAGTATGCTTGGCACTGCCATCCTATGCAAGGTGTGCTCGTACCATATTACCATATGACATGCTTTTTTTTTTTCTTTTTTTTTTTCCCTATGCACAGCTTTTGATAGCCAACAAATCAGGGCTGGTTGCCACATTGAAACCTTCTTGGACCTAACCTCTGTAATTTATTTTTCTGTGCAAGAATTGAGGATATGGTTGCAACTGTGAACCATAGACACCCTTTCATTCAGCTGGTTACATCAGGTCATGGCCACTCTGAGCCCTCAACCTGGAGTCTCAGAAATGCTATGTGCTTTTAGGGAGCACTCCCTTTCTGCCATGACCTAGCCTTGTTGTTAAGTCTTACTAGACTTCTAAATCCAGGTCGCCCTTTTAATGGACATCCTGCTGGTGAACATTGTTTTGCCTGGAAACTGAAATGGAACTTGTTGGGACAGTTTTTCAGAAGTACAACTAAGGGCTTAGTAAAACCATTCAACTGAGGCAGTATAAGACTCCACTCTTAGTATAATTCTGTACCACCTGAGTTTGTTGGTAGCGAAGACCGAGCAGCCAGGCTTATCTTAGGAGGGGGAGAGGGATGTAGAATAGGTACAAATGAAATTGTAATCTAAATGGTCCAAAGAAATGCTGAAACACTATGCATTGTAAATGGTTTATTTATAAATCAATTCTAAAACAGAAAAATTTGTATTCTTTGGTCTAACTGTTGATGGAGTTGCTAACTACCTTCTGTAATATTTAAAGCTTTATCCTCCAAAAGAAAGGTAGTGCGTCCACTTTTTGTGGTCTATTTTGGGTTTCCCCTTTTTTGTTTGTTTTTATTATATATAATGCGCATCATACCCTAGGGTAACAGGGCGCAACAGTTAAAAGTATATGCAAAGCTTAGTTACACCAATGTACACAGTTACATACAGGTCCTAGTTACAATATACATATACAGGGGGGTACATATTTACAGACCTGGTATGCAAGGGGAAAAATGCATGAAATTTCTGGAGAACCTTATATACAGGATGAAGTCTGGTGAGACAATTACAGCTAGCATATAGATGAGATCATCATATTAAATGGTAGGTACCAAGGCGGTGGCTGGTCAATTCTAACAGTATCCTAAGCAGGGGTTATTATTGCTGGTTATTAGATTTCAGCCATATGAAGATGTTTGATCTAAACTTGTGGTAAGGTTGGTCTATTCTCAGACTGGGAGGCAAAGAATTCCATAGTTTGGCCGCTTTCACCAGGAAGCTATTGCCTCCAATAGTGGCTCGTTTGAAGACTGGTATGGAGAGTTGATCTCTGTAGGCTAGTCTCGCTGGTCGCGTAGAGGTCTGTTTGTGGAATCTCTCTGCCAAGTAAATGGGTGCAGCGTTATTGAGAGATTTGTGGGTAAGCGACAGTTTTTAGGAGGACTTTGTCTTAGGTTGGGAGCCAATTGTTCTGTCGACAAATCTCTGCGATGAGGTCTCTTATGGAGATGCCTAACGCCGCTCTAAGGGCATTATTTTGTAAGATTTAGATTCTTTTTATGGTGGCGTTGGGTGATCCTAGGGAGAGGGCACGACAGATGTCCAGGCGTGACAGGATGAGGGCTCTGGCCAGAGTGATGCAGCTACTATCGGAGAGGAATGGCTTGCCGGTGCGTATCAGTTTGCACGTGTAGGCCGTGGAAGATGCTAGGGAGTTGACCTGTTTAGTGAATGAGAGGTTTGAGTCAAGGTAAAAGCCAAGTGTTTTTACCTCGCATTCTACTTTAATGATGTTACCATCGATTATGAATGAGGCGTAATTGGAACCTAATTTTTTTTTTAGGTTGGACAGGGTGCCCAAGATAATGAGTTCAGTTTTATCATTCCGGTATAGACCATGTATGGCCATCCATGCCTGGTTGATAATATACACTCTGTTCACCAAGGCCAAATGGGTGATACCGAGATGATCCAGATCGAAAAGGGGCTTAGTGAAAATATTGTAGAGTGTAGGCGAGACACATGATCCCTGGGGCACACCACAGGTGATGGGTATGGGGTCTACAGCTCCTAGCGGCCAGAAAACCCTCATTGTTCTACCATTTTTAAGAAGGATCCGATCCACGTAATGGCATCATCCGAGAAGTGTGCTGCTGTGTTTAGATGGTTGCAGAGAATAGTGTGGTCGACTAAATCGAAAGCAGCTGAGAGATCTAGGAGGGGTAATGTTGATTTTCCACTATCTTTAAGCTCATCAATTTGGGTCTTTTAGGGCAGTTTCCGTACCGTGCTGGGGACGGAAACCTGATTGTCTGGCTCCTAGCAAGTGGTGTAGTTCCAAGTGCTTCTGTATTTGAGTATACGCTACCTTATCCAGGATTTTTAAGAGTAAAGGCACAGTGGTGATAGGTCTATAGTTGGTCGGTGTGGATGGGTCAAGGGTGTTTTTGAAAATGTTTTCTTAAGAGTGGGATTTCCCACGATTGTTTTAGGTTAGTGGGGAATGATACCGGTAGAGAAAGCAGCATTAATGAGTTTGGTAATGAAAGGCGATGGGTCTCGGGCAGCATCCTTGATAAGCTACGCAAGGCATAGGCCGCCCTGACAGTTGGTGTAAGGAATAGAATAATTCTTTCCATTTCACGAATGGAAACTTTGAAGTTGAATCGGGTAGATTTCATCAGTGTTGGGATTACCAGTTATTTTGGATGCCGAAGGGTCGTTTAGGGCAATTCTTCTGCAGGAGATTTTGTTTTGTAAAGTGGCTATTTTATTAGCTAGGGCATATTGGATATCTTCGCACCATTTTTTTGTCTTTTGTGCATGTGTCAGGCAATGCTACGGGGTCTCTATTTCTTTGAGAATGGTGAAAAATTCCTTTGTTAGATTTAGCGTGGGATATGAGTGTGTGAAAGGATATTCGTTTTGCTAAGCATATTTCTTTTTTGTATAGTGAGGACAATTTGGTGAGTTTGAGCTTGTTGGCTTCTGACGGGTGTTTTTTTTCCATGTGGCCTCGCAATTTCTTTTTTGTTGTCTTAGATTTTTTAAGAGAGGTGTAAACCATTTATTCAGGTGGGTTTTCTGCTTACTTGGTCTCAGTTTGGCAGGGCAGTTTTTGATACGGAATCACAATTATACAAACAGAACACTATGCTTGACGCTTCAGACCAAGCATAAACCCTATTTGGAACACCTGTAGTTCTAGGGAAGTCAAACTTTTCATGCACATTCAGTGTAGGTCACACCTATTCTTGGGGAGTACAAACCAATGGTTACTTTCAGATTTCATTCAGTAATACAAGGGCAACAAATCACATAATCGGTCAACTGGACAATATACGTTTTGTGGATAGTCGAACACTTATTCCAGGTAGAGTAAAAAACTAGAACTACTTTTGTGATAAGCTAAACTAGGTGAGCAAAATCTAAGGATGCAATATTCAATTACAGGTGCTTTTGAGATCAGTGAAACACAGATTGAGATAAGCAGTAACTCTTATGACTTACCTTGAGTTAGCTGTGTGCCACCCAAAAAGTAAGTAAAACCCATATACTTTTTCCAGGAGCTATCGGCAACTTGGGGCAGGTATAACCCGAAGATTCCTTTTTGTGTCTGTCTAAAACAGACCAGGAAAGCAAAACCCAATGTTACACTTTATGAATGATCAGTTATTCTAGGTAGGTAAAACCTAATGCAGTGAAGACTGCTAACCGCAAGGCAGGGGAAGCAAGACCCAGTTGGGGGACACTAATACAATTATCTTAACAGGAATAATAAAGTAAAACCAACAGCATTACTTTTGGGAAGAGGCACAACAAAATCACAGGTAATATATCCTTTATCTACAGAATGGCGAAACAGTTTCTAAGGAAATAAAGATGTTGCATATACTTTTCAGAATAGTGCAATCCACATTCAAGGTAAGTAAGAAGTTTTGTAACTTTTCACACTCAAGAATTTGTCGCCAACCAACTTTTACAAGTAAGTAACTTTTAAACACTTATTCTCTTTTCTTGGCTGCTGGGGAGAATTCTCATTTCTGTGCTAATTCAATTCAACCTTAGACCCCCAGCTCTTTTGCTGGACTACAGGATTTTTTTAATTTTAACCCTGGAGTCAGTGAGCCCTTTTTCTCACTCTCTGTATTTTGATCTGACTTGGATTGTCTGTTTCCTTGGTTTTTGAAGTCTAACAAACTCCATAGACATCTACTTTTTGTATGGTGATCGACCGCACCTTTAGTGCAGTGTCACAAAGAAATGCTTTGGATTTCTCTTAAGGTTTAAATACCTTTTCTTGGGTGAACTACTGTGTCTAAGAAGAGTAAAGTGAAATTGACTTTACTTAGCTTCTCTCTTAGTAGATCAGCGCACCCCATCTTATGTGGAGTGCTGGGGGGGCGTTATTTAGTAGCCCCTTTTCCTACTTACTCGTGTAGCATTTTTTTATGCTACCCTCACTACTTGATGGCAGTGGTTTAATTTTCCTACCATTGTGCTCTTCTACCACAGGCTAAATCCTCAGCTGCAATGTAGTACCCATGGGTGACCATTGTGTCAAAATGGCCCGGTCGCCTTTTTTCGCCATTTCTTGTTTGTGAGGTCTCTCTTGGGTTTTACTCTGCGCGCCAAACCAGGTTTTAACCCTGATGTAGTTTTGCCTTTGGTGGGCTTCAGTACTGAAACCCACCTCTGGCTCCAGTGTGTCTGACACGGCAGGATGTGAGGGAGGTGCCCGCAACTCCCCTGTCCTTAGTCTCCTTGGTTCCCTGAATGCACCCAGTCATGATTGGCTGGCTGTTGCAGGACAGCCACCCTCCGTTTGAGTGACATCTAGGCTGTGCATGAATGGGAGCAAGCTGCATAAAAGGCGAGGCTTCTTGGACTGAAGACTGAGTCGACCACTGGAAGAAACATCCGATGAAGGAATCATGAAGAGAAGCTTGCTGCATCCTCATGAACCGTGGAACTGCCCGGTGAAGCCCTGTTGCTGTGCTGAAACTCATTTTTCCTAATCAACAAGAGAAGCTCCGGATGGACGACTTCTTCCCTTGGGTTAGTGGGACCAACTAACCCTGAGACAAACTCTGCTGGAAGACCTTCCCCAACTGGCTGTACTTTTTTCGGCTACAGGAACCGAGTGCCAGGGGTCGAGAAATCCATAGCCGAGTACAACATCTGTAAGCCAGCCAAAAGCTCCAGGAAGATCCTGAGACCCCTCCAGAAGCAGAACGACCCAAGGTCGTGCCTCCTCACCAGTGCTGGACTCGGGAAGTAAAAGAAGCCCAACCGGTGGCCAAAGATCTGAGGTGGTGCTATTGACCGATGGCTGAAACCACAAAGTGCCGCTGACATGAATAACGCCCGTAGCTGCCGCTGACCTTTGAATTGCTGTGCAGGAGTCCTCCAGACGTCCACCCTCTTGTCCCCATGACTGAGGCCCAGGAACACAGGATCTGCATCACTGCAACCAGACAGAAGCCAGCTGGATCCTTTTCTTCTAACCAAAGGTACTGTTCTGACTTTGGGGTACTTGCCTCTTTGCCTGTAGCTTGATTTTCTCAGTTGCGATTTGCAGTAGCTGATTTTCTAGAGTTGATTAAAGCTCTAACTTTCCCAAGTGTAACAGCTTGTGTCCCAACAGTGATTTTTTTAAACTCTCTAACTTTGTTCAAGACCTTTTTTGCGATCTAAGAAGTGCCTCAGCTCCATAGACTTTGCTCCAATTGACTTTTTGTTATCTAGACTTCATTGGAAGATTTGAAAGTGCTCACATTCTCTGAGAAACCTGGTAACCTTTTTTCCTTTTTTGCCAACCTCAGAATTTACCAAGTGAAAAATTGATCTCTAAATGCCAATTAGTTAGTGAAAGGCCAATACTGTCCTAGTTAGTGAAGTCACCTCAGGGTGTAGGAAGTGTGTATGAAGCATCTCTAAAGAGTATCTACTTGCTTCACTTGATTCTGAGAATGTATTTGTCCACTCTCTATGAGGAAGTTGCAGTCTCCATGTATAAATCAAACCTGCTGCTTAACAAATTGAGATTTATATGTGATGAGTTACTGGCTCTCTCAGATGTTGACATTGACACCCTTATACAAAATCCGTTGAAAACTAAGGAAATACTGCAATGCATGGATTGGATCAGAACTATTGAAAAAATAATTCTAAACTATCATCTCCATTGTTGATTGATAAACCCAGATCCTTTGTGCCTCCAATATCTAAAGAAATCTACAGATCCGGTAACCCTATGGTCCTCCTAAGGTTAAGACTAAACCTGTTACCAACTCTGATAAATGTCCCCATACTGTACCCATTTCCAAACTGACACCTGTGACAAATGCAATTCAAATGTAACACAGACTTATGATTGAATGTTTTGGAATTTGGATTTCAGCGTTTTGTCCATGACCCTGTTTTTCTCTGTTTTGGACCAGATTAATTTCAGGGAATGAAGCTTTTCTTACGTCTGAGGTGGTTTCTGTCCTGAAAGAACTCCATCTTGTTTCTAAATAAAAAAGGGGCACCCATTAGTGTGCCAATAGTTTTATGATCGTAGTCTTGAGGTTTACTTTCTGTTTTTTTCTTTTTCCTTCATCTCTTATAAGAACTGTGTGAAAAGTCATATTTTACTGTCTGATGCACAATAAATACAAACATTTCAAAAAGTATTTCGAAGAGTATTTTTTATGGTTGCACATTGCCCGTGTTAAAGAATGCTTAATAAATAATTATTTTACTGGAAAACCTTGAGTGTAAGTGTTATTTACAGCAGTGGGACTGGGTGAACTGGACTAGAGGCTTCACAAAACTACACAGGATTCACAAGAGACTTAAGGTAAGTAAATACCCAAGCCAACACAGTACCTCAGCACAGAAGTTTATTTTGCAGCAGGAGAACGTCCGGATCTGCAGCCAAAAACCCGGTCGGTGGAGTCCTTGTTGTGGTGACTGAAAACAGGACCTTGGCAGGGACTTTGCAGCAGGTATCAACGGGGAAAGCTGTAGGCAAGGTTTTCCTTGCGGCTGGATGCAGCTCTGTGGATTTGGCGCCTTTTTCAGGAGCAAAGAAGAAGACAGAATATTGGCGGTCGGATTCTCGCCTTTACAAACGTCCAGCACTCTGGTGAGGAGACTTTTCGGACTTGATTCGTGCCTCTGGAGATCCAGCAGGATGCCCACGAAGTTTCAGCGAGATTCGGAAGACCGTGAACACAATGGCGCGAATTCCAGGGTATTGGGGTATTGCAGCCCTGCAAGGTCGCAGCACGGCGTGGGGTGGTTCAAAATGCCGGTCCTGAGTCTAGTGGGTCTCACCAGGCTCGGGGTCGGCGTTTTCGTAGTACCCACGCCGATTGGAAGGAAGGTCTATAGCAGGCTTGGGTTACACAGCAGGCTCTCCGGCCGCTGGAAATCATCTCAGTTGCTTTTCCTTCATCCTCTTCGGTTTTGGTTCCAGTGGTCAACTTGTCTGCAGCTTCCAGGTTGGGAATATTTAACAGGAATTACAGCACAGCTTCTGCATTCTCTCCCTCCATTTTACAACAAGGGGTGGTCTGGCTGTCCAATCAGGACAGCCAGCCCCCCATTGGGATTTGTCCCCATTCAGACAAGGAGGAAGACAAAGGGCTGTGGTGTTTTGGACTCCTCCCTCACTTCCTGCCTTCTGACAGACTGGAGCCTGGGCAGGGAGTTGAAGATAAAACTTGCACAAATGAATTTCCTGCCCTGGATGTCGGGGGAAGGAAGGACAAACACACAAATGTCAAAACGAGACGGGGGCTCATTTTGGGAAAATGAGCACCCGTTGGGTGCCTTTACTACAGCTGTGAGCACAGCCCGCGGTAAAGGTGCACCGAATTAGTAAAAGGTATAACTGCCACCAGCCATTGAAGGTAAGCTTGTCCCTGTAACAGAATTAATTTTAGTGTGAAATTGATACATTACATCTCCCCAGCACTCCAGTGTGCTGTTAAGGTGCGGTGTGCTGGTTTCATCATATAAAATGAAAAAGGGATCCAAAGATCCATTCGACCCTTGGGAACTGTAGTTATCTCAAGGTTAGCCAGAGAAAGTTAAAAGAGGAGCCTCTAGGGCAACCCAGCAACAACAGGCACCTATTGCCAAAAGGTTGTCAAAGAGGATAACTTTTAAAAGACACTATGGAGAGTCTAAAAATGACACCCATGAAAAGAGTAAAAGATTCTGTGAGTGTGGAAAAAGGTTCCCTCTCAGAGGTATAAGGGAAAATAATCCAACAGTAAAGCAAAAGGTTCTTCTCTAACAGAACTCAAACTAGAAAATAAGCTGCTTTTGGGAAAGTTTATTTTTTTTCCCTTTGTTTAGACTCCTGTCCTGACTGACTTTCTGGAGCTCATTAAAGCCTTCTGCGTTACTTCCACGTCCTTTTGGATCATTCTTATGGGGGCACTGCTTAGTCCACAAGACCAGCAGTATTGAGAGACTGTCTGTGTGTTTCCTGTATTGTTACAATTCCACACATCACCCTAAAGTGAAGTGTGGTTTTTCTGTAGTGGTTTTTTGGTTACATTTTACATTGTGTCTAGGATGAGTTGTGGCAGTGGATATTTTTCTATTGTGTTTTATGTGTTTTACTTGTGCACTTTTGCAATTACTGCAAAGGATTACCAGAGGTGGCTAGCCACCCTAAGAGCCATGACAAACGCTTTTTGCGTGTCCTTCGAACATATAGTTGTTTGGCCTTCTTAGGTCATGAAATGCAATATATTGAATGCCCTTTCCCGGGGAAAGTTGCTGCTTTCACAGATGTAGAGGCAGCATGAGTGTGCATCCGGATGTGGGACTGGGACTGTCTGGTCCCAGTACACGTCCTGGAACCTGAATGTCTGTTGCTGGGCATGTGGCCAGTGGCTATCCATGATTGGATATCCACTGCTAGTTTGAATGGTGCAGGTCCCTTAGCATTGGTGGACCTGGGCAAGCTTCCAGTCTAAAAGGGGACTCCATCCGATAGATTGTTAGGGAGAATTCTCCTTCTAGGGCTAATTTCCCTCACCTAGTGAGTCCCCCAGCGGCTTTGCTGGATTTCTGGAGTTTATTCTTTCCACCTGGTAAGAGTGTACATCCTTTTTCCACTCTTACATGTGTTTTGGCCTATGTGTTTTTACTCATTGTGTGATCTTGGGCACTGGAGCACACCACTCCAGGTGCCCCTGTTCTTGTATGGGTTACACAGCACCTTCAGTGTAGTAACCCAGGGTTGTCTTTAAGACTACCCTCTGACTCCATTTCGCTGGGGCTGACTACTGTCCCCCAGGGAAAGGTAAAGTTGCCATTTACTTTACCTAGTCACTTTTGCCACAGACCCAGTACACCCCATCTTACATGGAGTACTGGAAAGGGCTAATCTGTACCCCTTTTCTGTCTGTACCTCCCTGAGCATTGTTTCGCTCGTTTAACATTTAGACTTGGCTGGTGGCAGTGGTATCTACCCTAACTTTTCTACCGCGATTATATTAGATAAACGTGGTAATGCTTTTGGCTATTTTAGCCTTAAGCATAAACCCGCTTGACCAAATCGTCTTTCTTTTGGCTCCGGTTGGGTTTATTCGCCATTTCTTTTTGTTAAAGTCCTTCTTGTGTTTTACTTTGCGCGGCAAACTAGGTTTGCCTTCTTTGTTCACCGTCTTTTGGCAGAAGCCCTCCTCTTGGCACCGGGTGTCTAGGTAGACTGAATGTGGGGAAGGGGTGTAGTCACCTCCTGCACAGGGTATCCTAGGAAACCCAAGTCGCACTTTTTCATGATTGGCTGAGGTGGTTGTCCCGGCTGGACAACCCCCCCCCCCCCCCCCCTGCTGCGTGATTGCAGCCAGGCTGTGTGAATGGGGGTTTGCGCATAAAAAGCAGGTCTCTTGGGCTAGAAGTCAGTCGCCACTGGAACTACAAGGAAGCGGAGAGGACGACAGCTGCTGCAACTACCCCGCCCCGGTGAAGCCCTGCTGTAGTCCTGAGCCATCTACCCTTCAACGACTAAGAGGAGATCCAGTCCGGAGTCTTCTTCCCTTGAGCCTGGTGGGGATAACCAGCTCATCTTCAGCCAGAGGTCTCCTTCGTGGTCGAAATCTCTGCACACTGCTGTAGTGGCCGGATAGCCACCTGACGAGCCTCTCCTGTTTTTATGGAGCACACCTTTTATTCGTTGTCGCTGCTGCCGGCTTCATCCCTATGTGGTGCAGACCCCCTTCACGCGTCCTCCTTCACAACGAAGCTCCAGGAATCGTGGGTCTGTGGAAAACCAACAGGAACAAATGCCAGGGCACCAGCTGCACCATTGGAATAAGGTACTGTGTTCTGCTTGAGGAAACTGGGTGAATCTCTTTTCTTCATCTTCAAGGCTTGCCCTTGTCTTCCCTCTTTCTTATAACTTTTGCTTCCGAACATTGACAATATCAAAGTACTCTTGGCTACGCTGAATCGTGAACTGTAACGGTGTGATCTTCGGCAACATGTCTCAGGTGTCACTCGAACCTGGCTCGATTCTGTCTGCCTAACCAAAATATTGCCTGTAATTTTTGCCTCCAACTCCCTCTGGGTATCAGGTGCTAAGTGTGTTTTTGGCCTTGTAGCATTTCATGTCACAGATACGCGTTTATTTAGTAGACCGAACTGTCAAAAAGTGATCACAACCGTATCCGCGGTATCGTGTCTTGTTCATAACACCGGTTCATTCAAACACAGGGTACTTACCTTGAGACATACTGTACAAAGTGAATTGGTTCGTTGTAGTATATTTAACGTGTGATTTTGTTTAAGTTTTAGTAGAAGTGTTGTGTTTATAACTGATGGTTTAAAAATAAATGTACTTCTATTTTTCTACCTGAAACCTTCAGTGTTTGCTTGAGTCACAGTAATTGTGTTCCCTTTGTGTAATCTCTGCTACTGCTCATATACTCTTGAGATAAGCCTGGCTGCTCCGCTACTGCTACCAATCTGACATAGTAGTACAGGCTTGTACCAAAGGTAAACTTGTATTGCCACCTGTAGTCTTAATTGTGTAGTGGTTCCTAAGGGCACTGCACAGGATTCTGCCTAACATAGATCATCGTTGGATCCAAGACCCCCATCAAAAAGTGCAGTCTGCTGATGACCCGAGAACAATTCCTGCAGCTGACCAACATCCTGTGGTTTGAACTCCTGATTAATCCTTGGTCCTCAGCCTGGTCTCAAGAAGGCCCTCTTTGGTGCTCCGATATCTGGACCAGTGGAAACAACCAGTCTCAACGCCTGCTTGAGAACCTGTTCTTTCTGAGCTTTTTATGAAGTGTGCCTGGACCAATTGGTGGACTGACAAGCTTATCTCCCTGCAGCCATTGCCGTTCCGAATGCATCAACAAAAGCGATGCAGGACCTGCTCCTTTCTTCATTCCTGGAAGATTGCATGTCCCCGTCTGACCATGGTGACTCAGTTGCAATCCGTCGTCTTTGCCTCTTGGAGGTATCCGAAGGTTGCTTGCTCTGGACACTGGTCTTCCACTCTGTAAATCGGTGTTAAAAATGTAAGCATTTTTGTGCCAAAACTGCATTCTTTCTCAATTTCCATAAATAGTGTAGCACTAATTATCCCAATACCAGTAGGGTACAGGGCGCCAGTCAAGGTGAATAGTATGGGCATGTCTAGCTAAGACGGGTGCTTGGTCTTGGAGCCCTGCTCAGTTGACCTCCCTTCCCAGCCCCTTAGCCCCTCGACACTGACCAATGCTAAACCTCTTCAGGGCACTACGGTGAGCCGGATGCTCAGAATATCTGAAGTGAGGGGATATCTTTCTGTCCACCCTGGGCCTACATTGCAAAGCTGCAGGAGAACAGAAGTGGCTCTGTACCGGGGAAGTCGGCCATTTTGGAGTGGCATGCAGTGGAGAATGGACTGGTTTGTCCATTTTGTATCCACCTGGGCTCTCCCATCAGGGGCCAAAGGCTTTTCGTGGAGCCCTAGTGGCAAACCTCCCAGTGGTGCGTCTACTTAAAGGAGTATTGTGGTGGTCTCGAGTCGAGGGAAGGTAGGTGCTCTCTGCGAGGGAAGAGTGACTGCGTGCACTGTGCTCAAAATGCATTCAGACCACGACCAACGGTTGTGAATATTATTCACAGCCCAATGCTTTCTATCTATAGACCTGTTGCATAACCCAAGTGTGTTATGGCTTCTGAGGGATTCAGGGAATCGCTACTTGGAGGTCAGATTAAGTAGTAGTTTAACGCCCTTTCTCTCAGATGATATAATTTAACTGCTTGCAGTCGTCATACCCCTCCACCACCACATTAACACAGCCATCTTTAACTGTGCTGAGGCTCTGCTGAGTTAATGTGAACTCCCTTGGGATAACTTGCACAGTGTCCATAAGAAAAAGCTGGGACTTAACTGAGCTACGTTGATGTAACAACTCTGTTTTGGTGGTGCAGCACAAAGTCTGCTCCAGTCACAACTTATAGGTGGTCCGGATGAGTAGGAGGAGAGGGTGGACAAAAGCCCTACTCCAATGTTGGAGTCATCTCTGCTCACAGAGCAGGACCTACTTGCATGTTTGGCAACGCTCGAGGAAGATGTCTGGAACAAAATTTCTGAAGCAGTAAAGGCAGCAACCGGAACCATCAACACGACCATTTCAGAAATTATGTGAGAAATGGAGATCCAAACCTGAGTTGGCAAAAATGAAAAGGCAATATAAAATCTGGCCCCAAAAATGTGACCGGAATTTGAAAGAAAGCGGTCTATTGGCCATTGGTTAAGCTTGAGGATCTGGATTCTTGGTCATGCAGACTAAAGAAGGGACACTGGAGTGGATCTTGCAGCAGCAGTCTAGTGAAGAGGTTTCCAACAAATGATTATTCAGGGTTCTGTGATTTTGGCACCGTTTGGGAAGAACCATTGAATAACTATCACCCGGTCGATTTGTCTCGTTATCTTGGTGCAGCACCCTGAGGAGGGGACTTCAAGGAGTGGAATCTTGCCTCTGGAGGTCAACCAAGTTTTGGGAGGAGCCCATCTTCGGAAGATGATGCACTGAACAGTGACCACAGGTCCCAGAGTATTGGCGGTTTGCAGCCAATGAAGGTTTCATCTCGTCGTGGGATGGCTCGAAATGAAGGCTGTCTTAAGACTGATTGGACTGGTGAAACCAAAGGCGGGGGGCGGGGGGGGGGGGGGAGTCGTCCTCTTTGAGTTCTCCTGACGCTTGGAAGAAGGGGTCGGGCAGCAGCGATTACATTACACAGAAGGTATCTCCGGTCATCTGAAAGTGACTGCAGACTTCTCTTCCTCGTAGATTCTTCTGTTCCATGGGTCGGCTTGCCTTCAGCCTTAGGATCCATGCTTTTTATGCAGGAACCCAACCAATCGGCACCCATGAACAATTCAAATTCTGAGTGGTGGCTGTCCTGTCTGGTCAACGAGCCCCCCAGTTGGAACTGGTTCCAAGCAGGCACACCAGAAGACCAAGAACAGCAGAGTTTTCAGAGTCCTCCCTTTTTTCCTGTCCTCAGACACACTGGCGTCTTGGCAGGCTTCACAAGGATTCCTGCCAAAGACCAAAGTCAAACCAGAACATCACCCACCCAGCAGGGCAGAAGGAGGACCAAAACGGGACAAGTAAACAAATAGTGAAAAAAGAATGCAGTCACCATTTTGGGTCAATGGTGACCCTTCTGTGCACTACCGTGGCTGTGAGTACAGCCTGGGAGTAAGAACTGTGCAAATGTAGGTAGGATAAAATCACTTCCACCAGCCATTAAGATTAGCTTGTCACTGTAACCAAAAAGTTATAGGAGCAGTGGGAAAGGGGAAACAACCCCCCCCCCCCCCACCATCCCAGATACGGTGGGGTGTGCTGATTTCACAATGTAACAAGATAGGAAGGATAGAAATATCCCCCATAACAGAAATGAAAAGGAGAAGCCCAACGGGCTCCCATGCCACTGCAGAGTGCTCTGTGGTGCAAAAGACAGATGCCATAAAATTATAATTTCAATAAAAATGTATAAAAAATACAAAGTGTCCCAAAAGATAGGGTTAAAGAATGGGTGAATGGGGGGGGGGGGGAAAGGTTCCCACTCATTTGGGTTTGGGGGGGGGGGGGTGGATTTCTGATCGACCAAAAATCCAGTAGTCCAGCAAAACATGGAGGAGATTATACATAAATATGAAGGTAACATCTACCCTAACCACTTGACCAATCATTTTAGCTGGGACTGCCGTTTAGTGATGTATGGATGGAGGAAAGAATAGGTCTGATGGAGGGAGGCAGGACGCTGGTCAGTTGTGGAGGATGTACGGAATGCTTTGGAATATATGGTCTGGAATATGCTTAAGGGGTTGACAATCCAAATGGGCAAGACTAAACATTTGTATTCACATATAAACCATAGTTACGCGCATATTGCTTTGTTGGCAGCAAATGAAAGATTGTTTTAAGTCGGGAGGTGCAGCTATCGAACAAATGACTGTCAGATAAATGTATTTAGGTGAAGTTGACAAAAGACCCAAAAAGTTTAAGCTGTCTAATTTAGTATCGTATGGTATGGAATGAAATTGAGGAGCGGATGGGAGAATTCTTTATTGCCAAGTGACCAAAAGCATGGGAAAGGAGATAAGATGAGTGCTTTTAAAAAAAGAAAATATTTGAGCATTTTTTTTTTTTTTATTGAACATGCGAGTAGTCTGACAAACTGGCCAAGGAATAGTAAGAACTCCAGAAGACAATAGCCAACTTGGGGGAAGGGGTAAAGCATGACAGGGGGAGAGGCATGACGAAAGTGGCTACCTCAAGCTATTGAAACAGCTGCAATAAGCTACAGCTGAGTATATGATTAGAAGGGTGCCACATACAATTTATGAAGCTGGGAACAAACAGTTTACTAGCTTTCCAGTTAAAATGTAAAATAAGGGCTAATTACATTTTATCAACGGCGGGTGGGCAATGGTGGACATCAGCAGCAAAAGAGGCAAAAAAACAATTGTCTTCTACTCTGCTCAATATACCTTAGAATATGGGACATGAGAAGCAGTAGAATCTTTTCTGGATGGGCTCTGTTAACCTGGATTATACAACCTGTACTGTGCTGGATAGATGACTTTTGCCCCCACCAACCTCATGCCCAAGGTAGGTCACTGACCCTTGATCAATTAGTCCTTTGATAGACTTATGGTCATGTTCAGGGGGATGCCTTGGAACTCGCCAGTAAAAAATTACAAAAGGAGTCTAAACCAGGCGAGGAGCAACACAACTTTAATCTGTGCCAAGTCCTAGCTGGGAAAGCGAAATTCAAACCGAATGCGGAACAGAACTGCATGAAATGCACATTCAACGATCTGTCCCAAAAACAAAAGCTTTTATAACATTGAAATCTAATTCGCATCAATCACTTTGCAACATTAAAATGTCTGCCCACAGTAAGCTGATTGATGACATTATATCCTACCCCTATAGAAGGGCATACATTATCTTCTGTGATTGGGTCTCGCAGACCTTACCATACCACCCCTAGTGTACCGTTGTGACGTCACAATCCAACCCCCAATTCCCACATCATAGTGCCAATTCATTGAAACATTTCAGATGACCAGCATAACTTGATTCAACTCATCCCCGTTCTCATGAGAAAGCCTTCTACCATGACACTGTCGGAGCCTTGAACCAAGAACAAGTTACTGTGTTTAATGTTGCACATTAGGAACTCTTCGACCTTCTTCCTAGGTAGAGATGTTCTCGGGGGCAATTTGAAACCGCCATGGGTTTTCTGAAACCATCAATAGATCGGCTCTGTAATTGAATATGCTGAATTATAAAATGTTTGCATTCTTTGCCTCTCCGCTAGCGATGAACAAAGGGACCAAACCTGGTTTGGCGCGCAGAGTAAAACATGAGAAAGACTTTAACAAAAAGAAATGGCGAATAAACCCGGCCGGAGCCAAAATAAAATGTATTTGGTGAAGCGGGTTTATGTTTGAGGCTAATATAATCGCCTAAAACATTAGCACGTTTATATAAGCTAATCGCGGTAGAAAAACTAGGGTAGATGCCACTGCCACCAGCCAAGGCTAAATGTAAAGGGAGCGAAACAATGCCCCAAGAGGCACAGATAAAAAGGGATAAGAATGAACCCTGTCAATACTCCATGGAAGATGGGGTGTACTGGGTCTGTGGTTTAAAGTGACTAAGGTAAAGTTAATGGCAACTTTGCCCTTTTCTGGGGGACTGTAGTCATCCCCAGAAAATGGAGTCGGTGGGAAGTCTAAAAGACAACCCTGTGTCACTGCACTGAAGGTGCTGGATAACACACATGAAAAATATGGTGCCCTGGAGTAGGTGAGGCTCCAGTGCCCAAGATCGCACACAAAGTTGAAACACACATAGCAAAACACATGTAAAAGTGGGAAAAAAGGTTCACACTCTTACCGGGTGAAAAAATAAATCCTAGAAATCCAGCAAAGCTGCTGAGGGACTCAGTAGGTAAGGGAAATCCACCATTTGAGAATTCTCCCTAACAGAAGGTCTCCCTTCTGCTAGTAAACTCTGCAGGTCTGGATGATCATGGGGATTGAACACTTCAGGCAACCCTTCCTCATCCGGTCCAGGGTTTTGGCCACAACCTCCACCTCCTGTTGAAGGTAATTTAGGGATGGAATTTTTCTTTTCCCCCTAACCCCTTGGGAACCTTTTACTTCTTAGCCTTGGATTTGCCCTTAGGCTTGGCTAAGGTAGCCTCCCTTTTTTTGAGACCTTGTATATGGTCTTTATGCTGTGTCGCCCATAACATTTAAATGATTCCCCAGAAAGAACGCTACCTGGGATTTGCCTTTGAACACTTAAAGGAATACTTGCAGCTCCCCCTCCCGCTCTGTCACCTTTAGCCCCATTGACTGCTAGAGTGACCGGCATTACTTGGAATCTTTGTGGTTGAACCACCTGCTAACTTGGTGGTCCTCATAGGAGCTCTGAGTTTACCAAAGTGGAATTCACCACAGTTCTACTGGCTCATTGTCCCTGATAACAGTACTATCGGTACCATCTACCAGTATGCTATCCTTTAAAGTATGACATGGTGTTGTCGGGGATGGATGTATATGCTTCAGTAACATGTGGCTTCCATGACACAAGCGGAGCACTAGAGTAACTTCTACTCCAACTCCTCTGGGCAAGGAATCTGAACTAAAGTCTGCTCCTGCAAATATCTCTTCCCTCATAAGGGAATGTCAGATTCACAGAATGGGCCCAAGGTCTTACCCTTACATCTTGGGGGCTACCTTCACATGGTCCCCTGCTACACAGATTACACAAGATCCTAAGGATCTTTGTATGCTTGTCAGGCTTGCTGTGGCCCCATTCTTGGATGGTAAATCCCACTACCCCTCTGCATTATCTCCATAATAAATGTTTTGTAGGCCTTATGGGAACCATGTTTTATAGTACTCCCACTCTTGCTGCATTTTACCCACATGCTTACTAAATGCACCCTTGGCCTTATGGGACAATCTATGGGACACCCATAGATCGGCAGCAATGTTAAAATGGATTTCTAGAATCTGGCCTGGTGGACAGATTTTTGGAGGCCACCCTAGTTATAGTGAACTGGGGAACTCTGATGCCAATCAATGTAAGTGTGGAGTGGTCAAGGTTTAGTCTCAGGAGAAAGTGAATGTGGTCAGGGGTCCACAATGAGTCCACACAGTGAAGCACAAAATAATTCAATTTTAGACGGATAAGTACTACATTTATTGCAGGCCCAAAAACACACTAAGAAATAAGCAGGTAGTAATATCTCACACTACTCAATTATCAAACCTACATATTCGCCTTTAGGTTTTTAGGAATACATACAATAACTTGGACAACTGAAAGAAGTTAAGTAGTGATGCAGTAGAACAAAACCCGTTCGCAAAAAAAGTACCTTAACTTTAGAAGTCCAATACCTATGATGTATGGGGCCTTATGCCCAAAAGTCGGAAAGCTGCTTCTCAGCAGATGGGATAGATGTAGGAAGCGTTATTGTGATGGTGAAAATTGAACCTGGGGAACGGGTCTTTTAAGACGAGGTAACAGTATCTGAGATGTAGGAGTAAGATCTCAAACCGACTCGGGAAGTTTGGCAAAAGTCAAAGCTGTTGTAATCACACAAGTCTTTAAAACGGGGAGTGCAACAGACGCCGCACAGAATCTCAACGTGTTACATGAAAATACACAGTTGTATAGTAAAAACTCATCATTGACGTCACACTACATGGCAAAATAAGAATCTACTATGGGTTGTGGTTGGTCAACGGGGAACATCTACATATACTTTCTATGGGATACAGTCACGTGATTGGGTCCATATCCCAATAATTATCCGTAAGATAATTGTCCGTAAGATCAGGTGGACAATTAAGCCCATCCCAAGTGCAAGTCATCTTCCCTGTTAGACTAATACACAACATACTATTGGCTTCTCAAACTATAGGGCTCCTTAATACGTTGCCCATTAGAATTGGTTGGCACGCTTGTATCTTTCTGGAATATTCCACTTGCTAGCAGCAAGCTAGCTGGTACCCCAGGTGCCGGGCGTTTGGCCTGGTCATGCCTCCCCACCCAATTAGCCCAACATCCATCATCACTCCTGCGGTCTGCCATTCAATTAGCCCCTTTGAACTCTGCCTTGCAGAGGCTCACTGTGCCTGAGAATAAAAGGGAGTATGGCACGGCCTTATCTTCTGGTCTCGGTGTAGCTCGCCCCAAAGTCTATTTCCATCTAACTATGTGACTGCAGACCGCGGTTTTGAGCTCTTCGTTTGTATTTAACACTATTAAATTAAGTCTTGGCATCATCTGACTTTCGTTTTACCTTGAACAGAAACTCTGCTTGCTTCTCATGTTATTGTATCTTATCAAGTACATGGAAAGGCTCTCGGCGGCCCCAACTCTTGACACTGGGCCAGGCAAGCCTTTCTCAAATCTTCCTTCACTATCTGCTATTATTCTACTGTGCCACACTTCCAACCCTTTCGTTCACAGAGTCCAAATTGGCTAAAGTACATCGTTGAACATCCAGAGTCTATACATTCCTAAATTTTATACATTGGCGCATCAATAAGTTACATGTATGTAAAATGTTGTTCCTATCTTTCAGATCCAAGCTTTTAGATCTGACTATCTAAAAGTGATGGAATGGAATAACCAACGTTTATTCTAAGGAGGACAGGGGGCGGTGAATGCGTTGCATTTACTTACCCCCTGACCCTTATTTTCCCAGGTTACTAGGCATGTCGACTGGGGGTAGCTGAAGGTAGGTTTCCCGCCATTTGATCCAGTAGAAGATGCCATGGAGCAGCGGGTACAAGGATTCTTCTGGTCTGTTCCGGGAGCAGAATGCAATCCGTTGCGCAGAAGGAATGCAGAAGGCACCAATGCAGACCCATTCCCGACATTTCACCAGATGGAGGCAGGTGAGTTCCAGCAACTGCTACCGCACATGTCCCACAGCAGGTGTCTTTCCAGTCGCGAATGAAGAAGACCTTCTAGGGCAGGATCCCTTGATGCTGGGAAACAAACTTGGTAGGAAGGCGACTTGTGGCACGAGCTGGCGACTAGCTCAGAACAGCAACAATTCAGCTGGGAGAGCTGGTCAGTCCACCGGGTGGTCCGGGGGCACTTCTGCAGACTCTGGAAGGCTGGATCCTCGAGAATGTGTTGAGACTGGTTGGTCCCACCAGTCCAATGGTTGAAGCATCGCTCGGGGACTTTGGACCAATAAAGCCCTGCTGGACTAACTGATCTGCAATCACAGGAAAGGATGCTGGACCTCTTCAGGAGTCGTCCACAGATCTTCAGTCGGCTGCTTGTCTACACAAGATACTTGGCTCCAACGCTGATCTGAAGAAATGACTGCAGGAGACCTTCTTATCCTAAATCATGACTGGAAGCAAGTCCAAGCCTACCAATCGTGAATCTACACCATTCAAAAAGCAGTGGTCCAATCGGGGACCACTGTGGGTTTAACTCGGGTCCCACACCCGGACTCACTGGCACCACAGATGTGGAGTGGGACCAGACAGTCCCACCAACATCCTGAGCCACACACAAAGGCCTCACTAGCAAGCTAAAGCTTGCACTGCATTGTAAGATTATGTGTGCACTGTTAAAAAGTTGCCTAAAGAGTCTGAGGTCAGTAAAGGTTCAAAAACAAAAGCAGCAAGTTTGGGGTCCATAGCACATGGACGGAAAGTAGAAATCTTTCTGTTTGCTCTCACTGTACCCCACCCCCAGACTAGGGACAGGGGGTAAGAAATCTAATCCACCTGTCCATGGGTCTCCTGTTACAGTCGGTTATGCATGCTAGAGCAGTCAATCAGCGTTGCTATGCTGTGCACCTGCCTGTGATCATTGGTGAAGTCAAAGGCTTAGGGACCATCTAAGCAACTTAGGATGACTATCATCTAACTGTGAAAGGACAGCACCTATCCCCATGTCGGGAGGCATCTGTCTGTGGTAATCGGTTGCCCTGAGAACAGGGGCATGACAAATGGAATCCTTCAGGCCTTGGAAGGCCTCCTCACACTCCTCAGACCAAGAAACTTTCTTGGGTTTCTTCAGGAGATATCGGAGGAATGCTCTGCCGTCAAACATTCTGATATCTGCCGCCTTCTTGAGGAACTGGACCTTGACGTACTCTGTCTCACTGGGCTATGGTTCACAGCCAGCTCTGTCACCAAGGGTGTGGCCCTTATCTTCCCTGAGTGGATTCCTGCCACTGTTACTCTGACGCAGATCTACTCCTCTTTTGAATGTCTTGTCTGCTGTCTCTCTCCCTCTCCCTCTCTCTCTTAGCCATTCCCTTACCGTGGCTACTATCTATCGGCCACCTGGTCCAATTTCCTCCTTCCTCTCTGAGTGGGCGGACCTCTCCTCCTCACTCCTGTCCTCAACCACTCAACTCCTCCTTCTTGGAGACTTCAACATCCACCTGGATACCTCCTGTCCCCCCTCTGGACTCTTTCGTGACCTCTGCGACTCTTTCTCACACTCTATTCTCCCGTCTGGGCCGACTCATTCTGCAGGGCACACTCTTGATGCTCGGATCTCCTCTGACCTTCCCCTCTCTCCACTCCTCTCTTGGAGTGATCACTTTCTATCCTTCCACTTCACCTTCCCTACCCCACAGGCAAAGCCACCCTCCGCACTGCCACCTTCCTTCTCGGTCATCCGACCCATGAAGATTGTGTCAGTTGAAGCTTTCGCTGCCACCTTCTCACCCCCTCCTCCCCCTTCGGCTGACTCCCACCCTGACACAGCCCTCTCCTCTCCACTCTGCTATATCTGATACTCTTGATATCCTTGCCCCTGTCATGAGCATCCGCCTGAAGCCCAAAGCCAAATGTAACTCCTGGTATGACTCGGATCTCGTCACCCTTAAACGCAAGTGCAGGGTGGCGGAGAGGAAATGGCGTGCTTCATGTTCATCCTCTGACAAACTGGCCTGCCACTGCTCCAAAGGCAATACCGGCGCTCCGTTCTCTCCAAGAAGAGAGCCCTCATCCAAGCCTGCATCTCTGCGGCATCTAACAAATCGGCCGAACTCTTTAAAATCTGCAAGGAGCTCGCCAACCCTGCTGCAGTCTCTACCTCTCCTGTCCCCTCCCAGGCCCTCTGCACAGCACTGGCCTCACTTAATTTCTAAAACTCAGGACATCCTGTCCTCACTCTCCTCCTAGCACCCCCCCCCCCCCTCCCTCTATTCTCTGCTCTTCCTCTGGCCCTTCTGCAGCCACCCCTCCTCTCCCCCCCCCCTCTGTCTTTCCCCTTTCTTCTGCTGACGAGGTTTCGAGACAAGTCCGATATATGAAAGTCTCATCAAAACAGGTCCACCCCTGTTCCTCAAACTATCAAGGACCACATCGACTCCTTGGCTCCTGCCCTTGCTGACTTCTGCAATCACTCCTTTGCCTCTGGAGTCTTCCCATCCCCTCTCAAGCACTCCCTTGTGCACCCCCTTCTTAAGAAACCCTCTTCCGACCCCACCTGCCCAGCTAACTATCGCCCAATCTCTATCACTCCCTTCCTGGGCAAGCTCCTGGAGAAACTGGCCATCTCCCAGCTTAATCTCCATGCTGAATCTGTTTGTAGTCTTCATGACCATCAGTCTGGCTTCAGAGCTGCCAGAAGCACAGAAACTGCTCTCCTGAACATCCGTGAGGACCTGCTCTCGAAACTTGACTCTAACACTCCATGTGCTCTCATTTTGCTTGATCTCTCTTCTGCCTTTGATACTGTCAACCATACCATCCTGCTCAACCGTCTCTGTGATAACCTGGGTATCACTGGTCAGGCTCTAGCGTGGCTGACCTCTTTCCTCTCAAATCGACCCTCCCAGGTCCAACTGGGGTCCTTCCTCTCTGACATCTTTCTCTCTACTTGTGGTGTCCCCCAGGGATCTAACCCCTCTCCCTGGCTTTTCAACCAGTATCTGGCACTTCTCACCCACCGCATCTCCGCTCTCTGCCCCAACTTGCAGTGCTATGCAGATGATACCCAGCTCATTTTCAGGCTACCCTCGGCCACCTCTTCTCCTTACCTCATCTCTGACTGTCTTTTTGCTATCCAGGACTGGTGTGCCGCCAATGACCTCTGCCTTAATGCCAGTAAGACTGAGATTCTACTCATCGGCACACCCACTCCCTCCTTCCCTGCAGCTATCTGGCCGGCCTCACTTGGCCCTCTTCCTGCTCCTACCTGCAAGGCAAAACACCTTGGGGTCATCTTCGACCCCACACTCTCCATCTCTCCTCACATCGCCGACGTCTCTAAGAAGTCACACTACTAGCTAAACCTCCTCAGAGGTATCCTTCCTTTCCTCTCCCCCCCCCCCCCTCCCCCAGAAGCGCACGGTCTCTAGAGCCCTGGTTCTTTTGAAGCTGGATTACTGTAACAGCCTCTATCTAAATCTGCCTGCCTCTACTCTCTGCCCTTTGTAACTCATCCAGAACAGGACTGCGAGACTTGTCCTTGACCTCAAGCCCAGGGACCGTATCTCTCCAGGACTGATATCGCCACACTGGCTCCCAGTGACTGCGAGGATCAAGTTCAAAACCCTCTGCATTGTCCACAAGGCCTTCTGGGGCCGTGGGCCAAAATAATACCTTCAACTCTCTCTTCCTAAATATCTTCCTTCTTGAGCTCTTCGCTCATCCGCCTCCAACTCTCTCAGGGTCAGCCGCTTCTCCAAACTACGAGTTGGGGGCAGATATCTCTCCGCTGCAGGGGCCTCCCTCTGGAACAGCCTTCCTGCCCCCCTGAAACTTGAGGAGAACCATCTCCGGTTCTGGAAGCACCTCAAAACCTTCCTCTTTGCTTCTGCTTTCTCTCCCCCTCTCCCCTGCTAAAGTTACTGAAACTGCACTGATTCTGCAACTGGGCCACTCACCGTTCTCGGTCCTTGGCCCAGCCACTCTCCCTTGCACTGCGGGACTGTCTGTATCCCTACAGCCCCCCTTCGAGGGGATTGGGTCCTCCGACGTATTCCATACCTATGACAGGTAATGTCCACAGCTGTGCTGCTTCGGAAAATCTTTGGCGTCTGCGTCGATGCGCCGTCCCCGAGGGCCTCCTCCTCCGACGGCCGACATCACCCGATGTGATAAGTAGGACGCACGACGCCCATAGCCTCAGTTCCGTTTTTTCCGCGAATGTGTTCGCTTCGTGAATCTCGGTACGCCTCGACTCGTTGGAGTTGCTGTTTTCTTTCTCGGTTCGTTGAACCTGTTCGGTTTGTTGTGAAGACCTGTTCGTGGCGATGTCTTTCTCATCTTCAACCCCGCGTCCGGGCTTCAAGAACTGCGGGGACTGTGGGTCCAAGATGTCGGTCACGGACTCGCACGACGCCTGCCTCTGGTGCCTTGGGGAGGCCCACGATACGGATGACTGTGTCGACTGCCAGTCGCTCATGGCAAAGGCCTTGCGGGAACGCAAGAAGAAGCTGTCGGTAGGCCGGGTGTCTAAGCCCCGGAAGTTGAGGTCTGCGGGGCTTTCGACGGATGACTTGAGAGGCGACTCTCCGCATCATCATCGGAAGTCCAGTGGGTCTCCTTCAAGGAGTCGGTCTCGCCACTCCTCCGCCTCTTCGAGGCATTCCCGGAAGCGCCGGCATAGGTCGCCTTCCCCGTCCTCTTCCGAGGACTCCGCCCGTCGGCGGGTCGCTTATCCCTCCATGGAAGCGACACCGGAGGAATGGGCTTCCTTCGGGAAGCAGATGCTAGCGATTCCGAGTGGGGTCGGTCGGCACCGGTCGAGAGACACCACCCGTATGCCTTCGGGCTCGGGTGGTCAGCAAGGCTCGCGGGAGAGGTCCCGCTCGGACAAGGGTAGCCGGTCTCGCCATGCCCGTTCCAGGTCCTCGACACGCTCGAGACCACGTACCGCTTAGGTTGTCGAGATACGCTCGGAGCTCCGGCTTCGAGGCCTGTGTCGACGCCGCTGATGCTGGCGGCGCTGCAGCTGACACCGATTCGCTCGGTGCCATGGACGCCTTTCGAGGCGGTGGTGTAGGAGGGGACCCGTGGCACGGGGTTTGCCCCTAGAAAGGCTATGGCTAAAGTCAGGCACTGCTTTGGTCCACAGAGGTCTTCCTCTCCCCGCCTGGAGTACATTTCAGAGGGTGATGAAGGCTCTGATGGGGGCTTGGTTCTGGTTACGGTTCCAGGTGACCTTATCTCGGGCCATAGCCAGTTTGATGATCTGCGGCAGTCGCTGCATGATGCCAGTGGACTGGAAACCTCGAGGTGGAGTTCTGTAGGCCGGAGCCTGGCACTCATGCCGATTCTTCATATCGAGTACTTGTATTGGTCAGCTCCCCCAGGGGAGTTTGTTCAGGATGATCTCACGGACATCCTTGATCTCGGTGCCCCCACTGACCCGGTTTTGCCTTTTCATATGGCTCTGCACAGAAGGGTGGCGGCGGCTTGGACTCCTCCGGAGAGTCTCCCGGCAGTGGGCAAGTCTTTGTCGCGAAAATACCGTCCAGCCAGTAGCGACCCCTGCTACTTGTCTAGGCACCCCACTCCGGAGAGTTTGGTGGTGCAGGCTTCGTATCCTAGCATCCCTCCGGATAGGGACGAGAAACATTTTGACGGCTGGGTGAAGAAAGTGTTTTCTTCTGGGGGTATGGCGCTTCAGGCGAACAACTCCATTTGTGCCTTGTCTCGTTTCACACACACTCTGTGGAACTGTGTTGCATTAGCGGCTGAACATATTCCCGAAGGGGACGAACTGGATGGTTTCCTTGCTATGGTTCAGGATGGCAAGGATGCTATGTGTGAGGCCGTTCAGTCGGGTTTGGACTTGGCGGATTGTGTCAGACGGTCCATGGCGGCGAACACCGTAATGCGCAGGTTTGCGTGGTTGCAGAAGTCTGGGTTCGCTCCTGATGTGCAGTCCCGGCTCCTCAACATGCCCTTTGGCGGTGAACACCTTTTTGGCAGCAAGGCTGACGAGAGCCTTGAGAAGTTGCAGACCTCCAAAGCTGCAGCAAAGTCGTTGGGCACTGCAGTTCGCCAACCTCTGCCTTTCGTCCTAGGGGACAGTAATGGAGGGGAGGTTCCTTTCGCGATTACTCGTCCTTCAGTAAAGCGAGGGTAGCTAGCAGTCAAAGAGGCCATCGTAAGAGTGCCAGAGGTGGAAATAAAGGTACTTGAGGTGCCAAGGCCGCTCGGGCAGTTGCCTCGTTGCCCTCAGGCAACGCCGCAGCTGCTACCACTCAGTCATGAGGCCAGGTCCCATGGTTCGCCGGTTGGGGGAAGGCTGGCGCAGCATCTTGTAGAGTGGCAAGCCATTACTTCGGATGTGTGGGTTCTGGAGATCATAACCCACGGCTACTGTCTTCCTTTTCGGCAGAGGCTTCACGACAATCCACCAGGGAACCTCTCTTTGAAGTGTCCGGATCCGCTCCTTGCGCAGGAAATTCAAGCTGGAGAAAGGCGCCATAGAACTGGTGCCTGTAGCGGAGAGGAACAAGGGATGGTATTCCCCTTATTTTTTGATTTCAAAGAAAGACGGGGGATTGAGACCCATCATGGACTTGCGCGGTTTGAACAAACTCCTCAGGAAGGGCAAGTTCAAGATGGTGACTCTTTCTCAAGTCCTCCAGGCCCTTAAACTTCAGGACTGGTTGGTGTCTCTCGACCTCAAGGATGCTTACTTCCATGTGCCGATCCATCCAAAGCACAAGTACCTGAGGTTTGTGGTTGGTGACTCGCACTTTCCGGTTGGGGTCCTGCCATTCGGATTGACCTCCGCCCCGAGGGTTTTCACCAAGCTCATGGTGGTGGTGCCAGCGCATCTCAGGAAAGGGGGATTCACGTCTACCCCTACCTGGACGATTGGTTGATCAGGGGGAGCTCGCCCGAACAAGTCCTGGATCTGGCCGTCGCCTGCCACTTCCTTCACAGGCTGGGCTTCTCCCTCAATTTAAAGAAGTCCCATTTGACACCAACGCAGCGGCTCCAGTACATCGGAGCAGTGCTTGACACGTCCCTGGGGCAGTGTTTTCCTCCTCAGGTGAGGGCTCTTCACATTCAGCAGATGGTGCACAAGTTTCAGTTTGCCCAGGATCTCCCAGCGTCCGAGTTCTTGAGAATGCTCGGCCTCATGGCATCCTGCATTCTTTTGGTGCCAGAGGCTCGTCTGCGGATGAGATCTTTGCAGTGGGCACTCAAGGTCCAGTGGTCTCAGTTCTCCGGCAGGCTGTCGGACCCTGTTCAGGTGCCGCCCTCGGTGGCCCGGGACCTTCTGTGGTGGGCCGTCGAGGGCAATCTGATGAAGGGGGCCCCATTTTGGCTGCCCTGGCTGGAGGTGACTATCGTGACGGACGCATCCCTCACGGGATGGGGAGCTCATGCCAACGAGTTGACAGTCAGCGGTCGTTGGTCTCCGTCGGAGTCCAGACTCCATATCAATCTGTTGGAGCTGAGGACCGTCAGGCTAGCCCTGAAGGCTTTTCTGCTGACTGTGCGCGGAAAGAGTGTCCTGATTCTAACGGACAACACGGTGGCCATGCACTACCTCAACAAAAAGGGGGGGCAGAGTCACTTCCGCTGTGCAGGGAGGCGATGCAGCTCGAATTCTGGGCCATCCAGCAGGAAGTTTCGATCTTGGTGGTTCATCTGGCCGGAGACGACAACGAGACGGCGGACGCTCTGAGCAGGCAGAGCACGATCTTTCACGAGTGGGAGCTGGCTCAGGAGATTCTCCTGGAGCTTTTCGCCCTTTGGGGGACCCCTCAAGTGGATCTCTTCGCCTCCAGTGTCAACCGGAAGTGCAAAAGGTTTTGCTCGCGGGAATTTCCTCAAAAGGAGCCTTGGGAGACGCGTTTGTGGTGGAGTGGTCGTTCCCACTGCTGTATGCGTTTCTTCCAGTCCCCGTCATCCCGCAAGTGCTGGGTAGGTTACGTTCCCGGATGATCCTCATTGCTCCGGCGTGGGCCCGGAGGACGTGGTACCCAGACCTTCTAGACTTGTCCATCTGCCCTCCACGTCGTCTTCCCTACCGAGACGATCTGCTCTCATGGTAGGGGGGTCAGGTTCTCATTCCAGAGGTCAGATCCCTCAATCTTCACGCTTGGCTTCTGAAAGGTTGAGATATAAGGATTGGGAACTCCCTGAAGACGTGATGGAGGTGTTGCTCTCGGCCAGGCGGCCGGCAACAAAGTCTCTGTACCGTTGCCGTTGGAGAAAGTTCTGCGACTGGTGCAGAGTTCAGAATGTGGATCCATTTGAATGCGACATTCCCATGGTTTTGTCTTTTTTGCTTTCTTTGGCCGACAGGGGCTTGCAAGTGGGGACCATTAAAGGTTACCTGGCGGCGCTGTCCTTATTTAAGCGCTCGTCTGAAGAGTGTTCCTATTTTAAGATTCCTTTAATTTCGCAGTTTTTGAAAGGGCTCACTAATGTGTTCCCTCCATCACCTTTTTTGGTGCCAGGTTGGGATTTGAACCTTAAGTTTCTTATGGGTGCTCCGTTTGAGCCTTTACATTCTTGCCCTTTGAGGCTGTTGACTCTGAAAACTGTGTTTTTGGTTGCGGTTACTTCGGCTCGCAGAGTGAGTGAGTTACAGGCACTTTCAGTTAAGCCACCCTTCACTGTGTTTCAGAAGGACAGGGTTGTTCTTAGAGTTCGTCCTTCTTTTCTTCCGAAGGTGGTTTCGGAATTTCATTTGAGCCAGAAGGTTGTTCTTCCGGCGTTCTATCCTCCTCCACATCCTGGTAAGGCAGAGGAGAGGCTCCATAGGCTTGATCCTAGGAGAGCGTTGAGCTTTTATATTTCGCGCATGTCCCGGGTCAGAGTGGACGATCAACTTTTCATTGGTTATGCTCTAAAGCGTTTGGGACAAGCTGTGACGAAACAGACTGTCTCGTTGGATTATTTTAGCTATCTCCCAGTGTTACCGCTTGGCGGGTAAGGACCCTCCGGCTGGCTTCCGGGCCCATTCTACCAGGGGAGTGGCTGCGTCTACTGCCCTGCAGAGGGGAGTTCCTATTCGTCACATCTGTGTTGCAGCCACCTGGGCTTCAGTACATACTTTTGTACGTCACTACTCCCTCGCTTCCATCACAGGGCATGATCTGGCCTTTGGCAAGGCAGTTCTCTATTCCGCAATTTGATTGGGCATGCTAAATTTGTATTCTAAATTCTTTCCCACCTCCTTGCTTGGTACTGCTTTGGGAGTCTGTCATAGATATGGAATACGTCGGAGGACCCAATCCCCTCGAAGAACAAGTTACTTTCTGACCTGGTAACGTTCTTTCGATGGGATGGTCTGACGACATATTCCACACGCTCCCTCCCTGCCTTCCCCGCTGCAGAATTTCTTTTGCGATTGTAGCTTGTGTTCCGCAAGGCCTTGTGTGTCTGACTGGCAGAAAACTGGTGGCACACGTTTTGGGAAAAAACTATAACTGAGGCTATGGGCGTCGTGCGTCCTACTTATCACATCGGGTGACGTCGGCCGTCGGAGGAGGTCCTCGGGGGCGGCGCATCGACGTCATCGACGCAGGACGCAGACGCCAAAGATTTTCCGAAGCAGCACAGCTGTGGACATTACCTGTCATAGATATGGAATACGTCGTCGGACCATCCTATCGAAAGAACGTTACCAGGTAAGAAAGTAACTTTTCCTTCCCAGCACTTGACTGTACTTACCTCGCACTTGCCACTAGCTGCCCCTTGATATTTATCCTGTATGCTCTTAACCCTGTACTGCACTTTCCCCTCTCCCTTCCCCCTTGCACTTTCCCTTCCCCTCTACCCTTGCACTTGCGCGATCTAAATGACACCTGGCCTAGTAGGATCCTTGTCTGTCTGTCTCCCCTTAGCCACCCCCCCGCCTCGTCGCGCCTTGATACACTTGTGTATAGGCGCGTTGCAAATGCCATATATCATATATATCGGGTTGTCGGAGGGGCAGCTATGGTTCCATATATTCTGCATGATTTCTACATCTAAACGCACATGCGCCACCACCTCTCACCTCACCAACTCAACTACTGCAACGCACTCCACAGGTCATGATGAGAAAAACCTACAAGCCCCACTTCTCAAATGTGCGCTGCTTAACGTCTGCTCCCTTCCTGCCCATGCCTTGGAAATAATTGACCTCCTATCCAGCCATGACCTTGACCTACTGGCCATCACTGAAACATGGCTACACGAAGCATCTGGCCCAGCCGTTGCATTAGCTCTTCCACCAGGTTACACCATCCTCAGACAAGATAGACCATCTCGTCTAGGAGGCGGAGTAGCTCTTGTCTCTGACTATGGAAGCCCTATCTCTTAGACTAAACCACTGCCCCTGGGAGGGCAACTCGGATATCCTATCTGCCAAACTTTCCTTGCCCCCAATAGCACCATCAACCTTCACATCTTATACCGACCTCCAATCAGACTTTCAGGGTCTTTACCAGACTCATGAATGCTGTGGCGGCCCTCCTCAGAGCGCAGGGTCTCCACATCTACCCATATCTCGACTACTGGCTCGTCAGGGCTACGTATATGGAAGCAGTTCACCACTCTTCCCATTTCCTTATGAACACCCTGCACGCTCTGGGCTTCCCGCTCAATCTCAAGAAGTCACAACTGCAGCCCATGCATACTCTGACCTTCCTGGGCCTCATCTGGGACACGTGCTCCGAGAAGGTCTTCCCGTCGGAGGACAAAATCTCAGCCATCAAGAGGGCCACCGCCCACTTGGTGGTACCAACATCTCCTGGGTCTACTTGCAGCGGTCCTATTAGCAGTTCCGCACACAGGACTAAGGATGAGGATGATTCAGCTGCACTTCGCAGCCTCATGGAACCAGGAGAGGGGCTCTCAATCCGAGATGATCAACGTCCCTCCATCCCTCCACCCGGACCTAACATGGTGGTCCAGGGGACTGCAACCTACGGACGGGCAAGCACTTAGGGCTGCCGCACCCTCACCCAGACTACCATCACCACAGACTCCTCACTCTAGGGCTGGGGAGCCACCCTGGACGACCTCTCAGTCCACGACACCTGGACTCGACAGGAGCAGGTATACCACCTCAATTGGTTGGAGCTGAACACCATCTGGCTAGCGCTCAGAGCATTTCTACTGCTTCTCCGGGGCAAGGTTGTCCTCCTCCAGAGAACTCGATACTCTGACACCAGATACCCTCCTCTGTGCAGACTGGCGAGCAGCATGTGGGAGTTGGCCCTAGAAAATTACATCTACCTCACGGCAGTCCACCTCCTGGGGAATCCAATCTGGAAGCAGACAGGCGCAGCAGGCTGGGAGCGGACAATTACAAGTGGCAGCTAAACGACCACGTTCTTCAGGAGATCTTCAACAGGTGGGGTCACCCCCACGAGGATCACTTTGCCACCTGGCACAACAAGAAGTGTCCCCAGTTCGCATCCTGGCACGGTCAGGGCTCCGGCTCTCTGGGCGCCGCATTTCACCTCCATTGGACCAGCATGAAAGCCTTCGTCTATCCGCCCACTCCCCTGATCCACAGGGTAATTTGCAAAATCGAGGAGTCTCGTCGACTCTTCGTTATTCTGATAGCTCCATGGTGACCGACTAGGCCATGGTTTTTGGAGCTTCTCAGCCTCTCAGAGGTGCCCCACTTCACCTTCCGATGGGACCAGCACATCTTCTGGTGCAGCAGGGGACAGTTATCTACCCTCCCCCAGGGAAACTAGTCTTCACAGCGTGGTACCTGATCAGGTAACGCTTCGGCACCTTAGCCTCTCGCAGGCCAATCTGGAGATTTTACAGGGCGCCAGGAGCAAAGCCACCAGGGCCCAGTACAAAAGCAAATGGACCAGATTCTGCCACTGGGCAGACTCCAAGGGTATCGACCCCTTGGCGTGCACTTTGGATGACGTGCTCTCCTTTTCAGCACACCTCGCTCATTCAGGCATGCAGGTGGACACCTGCCGCACATACCTTGCAGCCATTTGGGCTTACAGGAACTCGGAGGAGGACATTTTCTCCTCCAACCCTATAGTCAAACATCTGACTGGTCTCGCTAGGCTCTACCCGCCCGTCCAGAGACTGCACCCTGTGTGGGACCTTAACACAGTCTTGGGCGCCCTGGCTCATAACCCATTCGAGCCAATGGCATCCGTGGACATCGGGCTGGTCACCATCAAGACGGCCTTACTTGTCGGCCTTACTTCTGCTCGCATAGTCAGCGAGATCCAGGCGCTGGTCACCTCTGAACCATATACCACCTTTCACAAAGACAAGGTAGTTATGCGGACGCACCCGGCATTTGTGCCCAAGGTTCTGTCGGCGTTGCACTTGAACGAGGAAATGGTCCTTCCTACTTTGTTTCCCGATCCCAAGGACGAAGCACAGAGAGTGCTGCACTGCCTTGGTGTCGGGCGTGTCCTAAAATTCTACTTGGATAGGACCAAGGGCTTTCGCAAGTTGGACGCCCTGTTTTTCACGTTCGGAGGCTCAAGACCAGGCTATCAGGCCTCTAAGGCTTCCATATCCCGCTAGATGGTCTCTGCCATCAAAGAAGCGTATGAGGGCCAGCACAAACCACTTCCGGCCAACATGCATGCCCACGCAGTCGGTTCCAAGGCAACGGCCACCGCATTCCAGCACCATGTCCCTTGGCAAGTCATAAGTAGGACGGCCACTTAGCCTCTCCATCAGCTTTCTGTAAGCATTACTGTTTGGATGCTGGCTCGAGATCTGATGCGGCCTTCGGACAGGCGGCTCTCATGAACCTATTTGCTTAAGGAGGGTCTCATCTCCACCCCGGGGCTACATTCGGCTGTAATCGCCCATACAGTATAGAGGAAAGGGGGGACGGGACGTAAGAGTAATTATAAGTTACTCACCGTAGTGACTAACATACTCTTAGTCCATAGTCCCCTTTCCTCCTACGTCCCACCAACCCTCCCCCTAATACTGGTGTCATTAGGCAATGTTAAATCTATTGCCCACACGTCAATGGGGACTGAGGTGTGGCGCCGGAGGGCGTAGTCTGGGCAGCACAAGCTCCCTGGGCTGCACACCCACGTGCCTCTAAATCTAAAGGGGCAGAAGTTTGTTTTTTTTTTTTTGGTGAAAAAGGTTCTGTCACCCGTCCCTTGGAAGGGACGCCCATACAGTATGGAGGAAAGGGGCCTATGAGTACGTTAGTCACTGCGGTGAGTAACTTATATATATGCTAGTATGTTGGGGTCATTGGAGAAATTATATTTATACTACATCTATCAATTTTATGGCCCCAGTCGAATGTAAAAAAAGAAAAGTCACTGCACTCCACTACAGGCCCTTCGCTCCAGCCAATGGAAGGTGCTCAACAACTGGCAGGCCAACCCATGCGACCTTACCAAGAAGAGCTTTCACCAGATTTCACAAAATACAAAGAAGCAATTGCCAAATCCAACTCCTTCAATGTTCGTATCACCAACGCAAATTCTCAATCTAAGGTAATCTTTGCCATCTTTATCGAACTCGTCTCTCGCCAGTATACAATCTGCCATGCTGAACAAAATTGAGCTACAAAAAAAAATCAGGATCACTACAAAGCCCTTCTACATCAGCACATGCCTCCTCAAACAGTTCCCTCTCTAACAAACCCTCTCACCCCCCTATTCTCCTTCCGAGATATCACTGAGCCAGAAGCCATCAATCTCCTCAAGCACCTTAAACCCTCTGTGTAAAGGGGACATCTGCCTGCCCAAAGTCATCAAGGACTGTGCTGTTTCCCTCTCCCTCCTACTGACGGCCTTCATTAACGCCTCCTTCAAAACTAGTATCATCCCTGCAAGTCTCGAAGCATTTGTACGCCCTCTACAAAAAAGAAAACCTACATCAGACCCTGCACAGCCTAATAACTACCGTCCCATAACCACCGTCCCTTTCCTCCTCTAAATACTGGATAAAGCAGCCCATAGCCAGATTAAACTTTCTCGAAGAGAATTCCATCCTAGGGAAAAGACAATCTGGCTTCCGCAAAGGGCAGGGCACTGAAACGTGCCTTGGTAGATTTAAAAACCCAATTACTCAAATCATGGACAAAGGCAAGCTAGCACTTCTACTCTTAGACCTCTCGGCTGCCTTTGATCTTGTAGATCACAAGACACACACCTCCCCCATACAGCCAAATTCTCTAAAGAAGCAGCTTCTTGGATCACCGCCTTCCTTGAGGGCAGAGCAATGAAGGTATTCTCTTAATATAGCTAGTGCAGCCCCCACCACCATCCACTGAGGAGTCCCTCAGGGCTCATGCACTGCCCCTAGATTGTACAACTTAATCACAAAGGCCCTCTTCGACAAGCTTGATGCTCTCGGTATTGCCTTACATACCCCTGCTTTGCCTCCCCTTTTGTGTCCCGCCCTCCCTCCTTTTGCAACTGCTCTGTACATGCACGGTACTATATGTACTTCTCAGGTATTAATGTTTTTTATGTACTTGCTGAATACTGTATGTATTGTTTCCTATGTAAAAAAAAAATGTATGACTCCTGCAACTAAGTTTCACTCTGTAACAAGTGCCACGATGCCTCCGGGCTGTTGCGGGCTCTACAAATGAGAATAAATGGTCTGGCATAACGTTTGTGTAATTCCCAGTGAGACCTAGACAAGCTTACCTGGGTTTAGGTTGTGGAGGTTGCCCAGTCTTTTACAGCCTGTACTTTGCTTGGAAGAGGCTGTGTTTTGCCCCAACCAACCTCATGGCCAAGTTGGGTCACTGAACCCTTTCCAATCTGGCCACTTGCCTTCTGCACTGCAATCTCGAAGGATCTGGTAGGGAAACCACCTAGGAAGCCACTTTAGGGGCTGGTTGATGCTCAGTGAGTAGTTGTACATTGATTGTAATCCGTTTTTGGCCTGTTTCACTGTTTCATGTACTGTATTGGAGGGTTTTGAGTTTTTTTCCCCAATTGTTTTTGACCAGATTGTGCTGTTCTGGTGGGTTTCTCTTATGTTTTTGTGGCTTCTGACCCTGTTTTTCTGTGCTGTCCTGCATCTAGAGTGTGCAGTCCCTGCGGTGTAGCGCTTTGTTTGTGTCTGGCTTTCTCCCAGTCCCGCCCTGCCGCCTCCCATCTCGCCCGTTTCCCCCGATTGGTACGTCCACCTGGTCATAACTGACCTTCCCAGGGCAGCCCTCTGCTCGTTCATCCCCTGCGGCTAAGGGCCCCAAGGCAAATGGCGGCTCCCCCAGAGGCTGCTCCAGATTGTGTCTGCAGGTGAGGCCAGCAGCCAGCGTCAACCAGCAGCAACCATCAAGGTAGGTGTGGCCTGGGTGGGGAGTAGGCGCTGCACTCTATTTGTTCGGGCATTCATATGGGCCCCATTCTAGTTGGACCCATAGGCCGTTTCATTATATCCCACTGCCGCGGCTTGCCACTCTACATTTCTCTCGGGCAGCTTGATTCACGTTAATTCCAAACATGCGCTGTCCACGCATGCGCGCGGGAGCAGTGCTTTTTTTTGTACGGCTACACTGCGCACGGGAACATTGCCTCGGTACGCAGCCCCTTTGCGCATACGCGGGGGAGCAGTGTCTCGTTGCGCGACCCGGCTGTGCATGCGCTCACGAGCAGTACCTCGCTTCGCGGCTCGTACGCGCTTTCTTTACACAGCTTCTCTCCCACATCTAACTCTGCAGCTGTGACCCCGGATAGCTCATTTCACCATTAGACGGTAAGAAGCCATCTCACAGGAGAGCGCTTCAGCTCTCAATGCTCAGTCTGGCAATATCCCCTGTACACTCTAATAACTGCACATGCCCAGCACAGAGGCATGTATTCTAATCAGCATTTTTTCTGCCCTTTTTCTTGCCTTCCTCCACAGAATACACCTCCTGTCCTTCTTTACAGGGGTGCACCTTGTAACCACGGCCCCACAACTTATCTGTGCTGGGTCTATATTCCTGCAGCCCTCCACCTGCCCAGGGCTACGGATGGGCCTTAAGTTTGAAGCAGGTCTTTCTCCATGGGCTTTTAAGTGACAGTCTTTTCTGTTGGCTCTTAATAATTTCATACTAAGGCTAACACTCTTCTGCAAACAAGCTTGGCAGTACAGGACACCCATAGGGATGGAGAGTTCCTGACAATCCCTCTTCCTAGTCTGGTTCAGAGATTAGCCAACTACCTCAAACTCAGTTGTAGGTATGGCAGGGGGAGAATGCTTCCCTTCGCTCTGTTTCTCTCCTTTAGCCTTAGGTTTCCCCTTTGGCTTTGGTTTGCTCTTAGGCTTGGCTAAGGAAGCCTATTTCTAAGCCCTTCTGCTTGAGGACCTTCAAGCATGCCTTACAAAGGAGTGGGTATTGAGCAAAGAAATGCATAGTTATTCCCAGTTAAGTGTGTGATACTATCTTAGTTAGAACTCTGTTCCATTCAAGTGGTTACCAGCAGTTCTAAGGTAAGGGGAGGGAGGGGGAGTTGACAGTGGAGCACAACCAGGGTCCAAATGGGGCAGCCTCTTGACTTTTTCCTTAAGTCTGTGTCTGGTAATTGCTCAGGTATCTAAGATTGCAGAGGGGATGGAATTTATTATGTGGCATGCATTGGTAGGCATAAACAGATTTTTGGGATGATACCACAGCAAGGTTATCCAGTGCGGTGATATTCTTCATTTGCACACCCGTTCTGGGCTTAACGGCCATACTCTAAAAACACATTCAGACAAGACAAAATGTTAAGTTACCTTTGATTACAGAAAGACTAGTGCGAACTAAGAGGTGCGTCACCAAAGTTCTTCCAGCTAGGGCCTCCTATTCTACGCCCTGCTCTCACCTTGCACAAACCGGCCTTTTCGTGCCAGGCACGCCAAGCAGAGCATTTACCTTATTCCACTTAACTATCCTCAGGAAAATAATTCCTAGAGGGACAGGCAGTGTCGTTTGTTGCTCTTTCACATTCCTGCTAACCACCGTAGGTCTGCTGGTGGGCGTCTGGAGGGTGCCCGTGTCACTTTATGCCAATGGTGGGTTGTGCAAGCCTGATGGAGCTCCAAAAAACGTAAGGGCGATTTCCTCCTCCTCCTAAAAGTCCACACCAATTAACTTGCACTGTTGTGCACCCCCATTTGGTGAGACCACTGTCCTCTGCCTTTGCGTGAGTGCACATCCTCTTGATCGCCGCAGTTTCTGCTCCTTCTGGAAATGGTGTAAGAGTTTATGACCAATATGGTTTTACACACCTAAAATAGTTTCTGGCCATTCTAAATGTGTATCTGCAGTTATTTATCCATGAAGTGCATACTGACCCTCTGAAAGGTAATTCCTAAGGTATTGCTTACCTTTGAATTGTGTTCCACTATTCTAAAAAGTAATGTGGGTGTAACTGATTCATTCCTGTTAGAAGAATAAGTTACATATGTTGCAAGGCGTCTACTTGTAACATTATTGGTATAACTATATTATTCCTGAAACTTACTAAGCAACATAGTTACCAATAGGGTCTGCTAACCTTGAATTGCCTTGAGTCTTTCTAAAAGTCTACTAAAGTGGTTTTACTCCCCATGAATAGCTTATAGCCATTCTAAATGTGTATCACTAGGTTGTGCTCGCCTTGAACAGCATCCTGCTATTCTAAACGTGGTTTATGCTCTGGTTTACTTACCATAAGCATTGTATTGGTTTTTGTGTTTGACTTCTAATTGTTCTCATCTTTCTGAGGAATTCTCATTGCCTGTGTATTAAACCTCTATTTTTACAATACATCAGTGTATAAGTGTTTCTTTGGACCATATGTATTTTACACCCTGGGAATCACAGGTCCGGCTCTGGCATGGTTAACCTCCTTCCTTTCCGACCGCCCATCCCAGGTGGAACTTGGATTCTTTCTCTCTATCACTCTTTCAACCTGTGGCGTTCCCCAGGGTTCAACCTATCCCCCTGGTTGTTCAAGGTCTACGTGGCTGCCCTGGCACGGGTGATGCCACCTTCATCTCTAACTTCCTGTGTTAAGTGGATGACACGTAACTCCTTCAGGCTACTCTCGGCCACCTCCTCTACCTCGCTCTTATCAGACTGTCTGCAATTCAGTCATGGTGTGCTGCATACAACCTCTGCCTTCATGTCAGTAAGACTGAGACTGTTCGCATTGGGACTCCTGCTTTCCCATTCACGCTGGCCTGCCTCCCTAGGACCTGCACCCGCAGCCACCTGTGCGGCAAAAAACCTTGGTCATCTTACAGACCTTTCCAAAAAGTCCAACTACCAGCTGCACCTCCAGAGGTACTCCTCCTTTTCTCACCTTCCCCCAGCGGCTCAGTCTCCAGAGCCTTGGTTCTCTCAAGGCTGGACTTCTGCAGCATCCTCTTTCTCAACCTCCCTGCCCCTGCTCTGTGCCCTCTACAATTCATCCAGAGCAGAACCGCAAGACTTATCCTTGGCGTCAAGCCCAGGGACCGCATCTCTATGGCGCTGAAATCCCCCCACTGGCTCCCCGTGACTTCAAGGTTCAAGCTCAAGACCCTCTGCATTGTCCACAAGGCTTTCTGGGTCCTGGGACCTACCTATCTGCAACGATGCCTACCTAAATACTGTCCTTCCCGAGCCCTCCGCTCATCTACCTCCAACCTTCTGCGAGTGAGCCGGTTCTCCAAGTAGAGATTTGGAGGGAGATCTCTATCCTCTGCAGGAGCCTCCTTCTGGAAAAGCCTCCCTGCTGCCCGAAGTCTTGAGCCAGATCTCCTTAAGTTCCAGAAACTCATCAAAACATTCCTCTTCTCCTCTTCCTTCTCTCTCTCTACCCTGCTAACCTTTCTCTGCTCTATCCCTCTGTCCCTCCTTTGCCGCACAGCCTGCTGACTGGCTGCCTGGTGTACAGATTTTATTTATAGGTCCCTGGCACCCACACCAGTCCACTCGCACTTGCCTCATCGTTACTGCACTTGGCCAATGACCTATGTGATTGGCATCTCTCAGCTCTTACCCCAGCTTCTGACTGACTGGGTGCGCTTGGTCCTCCCTTCTCCTGCACCTGTCTGCGCACTTGCATTGTCGGAATGTACCATGCCTTGAAGATCGTCTATCTGTTTATCCATTGTTTCCCTTCCTTGCATGGTGGCACCTCAATGCACTTGGAAAAACTGCAGAATCGTGGTCAGGCTTATTTGCTGTTATCTACACTGTTAATTATATTATGTGCACTTGTTCCATGCATTTACTCTGCCTAGTGCAGACTTGTATTGTTCAAAAACTCGAGGGCTCTGAATGTTGTCACTCCCCCCCCCCCTCCCCCCCCACTTGTTCCCTCCCTTCTTGAGTGCTTTGAAACACTCCTTTGTGTATAGGCGCTTTAAAAATAAACAATACCATACTATACAAGTTCTTCGTACCTTCCTACAGCCCTCTCTCCTTCCTAAGAGAAGTACCACTGCTCTGTCCACGCTACCAAATTGGGTAGTACAGTCCTATATTAAGAGGTGGAGTTTACTGTAATGCCTAAAGTTATAGTTTTTTTTATTAAGCTCCCTTGTGTGGGCTTTAGAAGAAATGTCCTAACGGACCTTGTGCCCAAAAGTCACAAAGCTTCTTCTTGGGAGAGGGGACAGATGTAGGAAGAGTTCTTGTGATGGTGACCATTTTCCAGAAGATATTCAACAAGTTGCAGTTATGTAAAATATTCTTATCTTTCAGATTCAAGCTTTTTGATCCGACTATCAAAAAGCTATGGCATGGAATAACCAAAGTTTATTCTAAGGAGGACAGGGGTAAGTGAATGCATTGCAATGTACCTACCCCCCTGTCTCCGATTTCTTTTCGGGTGTAAGGATTCTTCTAATTGATTCCAGGAGCAGTGTGCAACCCTTTGAGAAGAAGAAATGCAGAAGGCACTGATGTAGACCTCTTCTGGACACTTCACCATCTGGGGGAAGGAGAATTGCAGCGACGGCTGTTGGAGGGTTCTTATCTTTCCATTTGCAGTAGGCACCTTTTGACGATCATGCACCTCATACTTACAAAAGGTCTGAGGCGCTTGGTCGGAGGTGTAGACCAACCTCCAAGCAATGTGCCCAAAGGGGACTGATGGAGTGTGACCCCCACTATAACCGGCAATGTCTTCAAGACTGTTTCCCAAAATCCAGCTTGGGAAGGTCAGCTCCAAAACATGTGAATGTGATCGGCCCACGTGCACGCCACCTCAGATACCGTATTTAGCATTTTATCCAGTTTCCCGGGCGTGTAGTAAAGTTTAACAATTTAAATTGCATGACCATAAACCTAGAATTCAGGGATACGTTTGTGTATGTTGGCACATGTTTTTCCATTGGGTATCGGACAACTCCACATTCAAACTCGCCACCCATTTCAACCTGATTGCTGGTATGTTCGCAAGCGTTTTATTTAAGATCCTCTATAGTGCAGAAAGGCGGCCACAACAGTTTATGGAGTTTGTAATGCATGTCAATTCAGCATTTTCGGGGGGATAATTGGGGTAATCTGGTCACCATGCGGTGACGGCAGCACGATCCTATAATACTGCACCTACTCTATAGCCGAGTCCCCGTGGCCCTGCCGCCAGGTTTGTGGCGGATGAAGGAACCGTTTGGATACAGGTTGGCCAATACTCGGTAACCCAGGCCTTCTCAGAGTGAGCTCAGTGTCTTGTCCCATGTAGGGCCCAACCCGGGGAATTTCCATAGTGGAAGCCACTTATAATATGGGTGTTTGGCCAGAGTTTTTGTGAAAATAGAGGGGGGGGGGGTTAGTCCCCTTAGGTTCTTTTGTACAGGACGTTGGGGGTGGGGGGGATCTCAGACTTGCTATAATTCATGAGTGCTTGCCAAAAAAATGTAATATCCCGGATAATGGGGTCGAGATTTAGCTTGTGGGTCGCGAATATAGAGCAGGACGTCTGCATATAACGAGATTTCCGGGGGGCCTCGAGACGTAGACCTCGACTGCTGTGGTGAAAGTAGATGAAGTCCACCATTGGCTCAATTGCCAGTGCGAACAGGATAGGGGACAAGGGGTACCCCTGACGGGTAACTCTTCCCAGTTCAAATTGATTGAGAGATGCCGTTTGACCCGGGATGAACCCTGCTTGGTCCAGATGGATAATGTGGGGCATTCATGGAAGCAATCCTTTTGCCAGCCCATAGTACCCACATTCTTTTCTGTGCTTGAGCAGTACGGTTATGACGGCCTCATGGTTGGACACGGGCAGTAGGGAGTTGGCCAGTGTCACGGCTCCGGTCTCCAGGCGCAGGACTGACACGTGCCGACCACCCCCTCTGCGGTCTGGGTGCCTGCAAGTCACAGCTTACACAGACCGCCGAGACCCCAGCGGGGAAAGAGGGTTAGGGAATCGTTGGTTGGACAGGTACTGGTTTTCAGGTAACCAGAAAGAGGGTCCGGAGAGGGGAGGTGGACAGGCAGGGGGAACATAGGATAAATACAATACTAACAAGTAAACCCGCTCACTTTACAAAATACACATACTACATGCATATGATACAGCCCATCTCAAAAGTGAGTCAAAGAGAGACTTATCTCTGGGGTGAGTGCTGGCCTCCTGCCTGCGCACTCTCGGGTCCGGTATCCGGAGCAATTCAATGCTGCAAAGAGAGTTTGAGTTATTACCTTGTGGGTGTTTCCTCACACACACCCAACACGGTACATTTAATGGATTAGTGACACCTCCCCATGCAGACCCACTCGTCTCAGGCTTGGTTTGTACTGTTATGCGGACAAATTGCCGCACGTGGCTCTGCAGTAACTACTGATTCACGTGTTAAAAAGCACACATAGAATGGGTTTGTGATGTGCTGGTAGCGGCACGTGGCGAAGTGCGACTAGAGTACAAGTCGCGCCGCTTTGCTGGTTGCGGCTTCTTTAACTAGCGCACACGGCTAATTATGCATGCTAATGATATGCACTGTTCGCAGGGGTTTCTGCGCTCCTGGATGCCCCCTTGCGTGGTATTTAATTAAGGTTAGGAACATTACTGCGTGCTGAACTTCACTTCTCTAGAGCAGTGGGCATGGGGGGACTCGAGAGTAAGGGCGACGCCCCCCTGCATGTGCCCCCGTTTGTGTGGTAGGCTCCCTGCTTGTTGTCTCCTCAACGCGGCTACATTGCAGCATGCGCGTCGTTCCCAACACTGGTCTAGGCTCCCTGTGCTTGCGGTACTTATCTTAGGTATGCAAGGGGCCTGGAGGAAGGTTGTCTGGAGCATGGTGTCATGATGCCTACCTCTAAGGAGCCAGGCCGGACCCAGCAACCCCAGAGGCAGACATCATTTTCCCCAGGGAAGTCTCAGCGGGCCCAAGTCGGGGCCCTTTGGACTCAGTCCTGGCGCCTTAGGCGCCAGGCTCATAGCGGACCCCAGTCCTGGCGCCTGAGGCGCCAGGCTCATAGAAGAGGATATGTGTTTAAGTGCTTGGGTGCACACTTACCTGATGCAGACTTTGCTGCTTCATCCAGGCCCTCTTGAGGCCTGAATGGGACTACTTAACCTGTAGGACTACTTCACCACCCGGGTGTGGTCGGGGAAGGATACATACCTGATTGGTGGAAGGATACATACCAGGAACTTCTTCCAAGGCTATTTAAACCCCACCCGAACAGCCACACATGCTTCGCGTTGTTCTGCACCTAGCAGCTGGACGCTCACCATGTCAGCTCCTGCATCCTGACTTCAGCCACGCCTGCCAGCACCCTGGAACACCTGCAACGGGAGAAAGGAAGAGAATAGGAGAAGAAAAGCCCTTACCTGCTAAATCTGCATCCCGGAGTCATTTCTCCAACGGCCCTGAAAAGGAAGACATCATTTTAAAGGCATTTCGTTTCGATCGCTGCAGCGCTGCATTTTACTCACCTTTGCAAGGCGCTTCCATCTTCAGCAGCGATCTTCCGGATTCAGCTACGCCCCGGCGCCTAAAGGAAAAAAGACAAGAACAAGGTGAGAGGGAGAAAAGGAATAAGGAAAGCTCAGTTTCCTTTTAAGTCTTACCTGTTGGATTATTCCCACTGCATTTCGGGTCCTGCCGCTTCCTGGCATCTCCGGACCCCGGCCCCTATGGGGAAAAAGACATAAGCATTAGCGCTTGCTGCAATTAGACAACGAACATTATTATTAAGCTTGAACTTTTGAACAGAACTTTTACAGCGCCTTACCTGAACAGTCAAGCTTACCTGAACTCCCATCAATCCTCAATCCAGTGAAGTAACTGGGTTTCAACGCGCCCCTGCATCAGAAGCAGGATGGAGAGCTCATCTTTCCAAACCCTAAGGAGGGTATCCAACGAGCCAGGGAAGCCAGAATAGAGGGGCCCTTCCTGTCCATCTTCAGAGTTCTGCGCCTTCGACGCCGTGCCTCCGTGGGAACCAGGTGAGCGTTACACATGGCCCCTCGTGCGCTTCCCCTTGCTCGGAGCTCCACTAGACACGCCCGCTTCATTTGGATGGTCCAGCACAAACTCTGTGCTTTTGCCCAAATGCGCGTGCCCCCACCCAACATGGGTGGGGCTTTGTAGTTCCTGGCCAGGTGTCCTCTGGGTAATGTATTTTGCAGGCTTTTTCCTGCATAGAGGGCACAAAAGCCTTGTATAAGGCTGAATTCGTTTTTGTGTGTGTTTCGTTTTGGTGTTTGTTTTTGGGCCACATCTATATCCCCTACCTGGCCCCTTACCACACAACCCCAAGGTCTGTATCCTGACAGCCAGCAACTCCTCCCTTACCTCGATGAGATATAGGGACAAGAGGGCCCCATATTCTCAGAAGAACTCGGCAGTTAGGCCATCTGGGCCAGCTGCTTTTCCTCCAGGGAGGTCCCTGATAACAGCTAAGAGTTTGTCTGCAGTAAGTAGGCTTTTGAGGCTTTCTGTAGCTTGTGGACTCAACCTTGACAGCGGCACTCTCTAGCCAGCATTTGTGGCCACGGAGTCATGTTGGGAGTCTGCCTCGTATAGGGCCCTATAATGGCTCTGGAACACTTCTAGAATATCGCGTTCCACCCATTTGATCTCCCCTTGCTCGTTGTGCATACTGTCGACATGAGTCCTCCAGCTTTCGCCCTTACTGTCCTGGCCAGTGTCCTATCCGGCCTTTCTCCCTCCCCATATTTTCTGGCGGCTATCGGCCTAGCAAGAAAGTGAACCTTGCTCGAGGCATGTTCACAGAACTGCTCCAACTCAGTATGTATCTGTGCTAGTGTTTTCAGTTCTAGAGATCGAGCATGTTTGGTCTCAAGGGCCTTAAATCGGGCCTCACTGAGGCCTAGGTCATTCCTGATCGCTTGAAGGACCCCTGCCTCCCTGGATATAGACATTCCTCTTATGAAGACTTTAAAGGCTTGCCGCAGAATACCCAGGGATGTATCACCTGCTGTGTTACAAGAAAAGAAAGTTTCAAGGTCTGATTTAATGCCAGCCTTAAACACTATGTCCTTCAGAGCCTCCAACTTGAATCGCCAAGTTCAACCGGCGGATGGGGGCGGGTCGTCTATCAGTCCTCATATTCAAAATGATTGGGGAATGGTCAGAAAGTTGAATATGGACTCCGAGAACCCTACCCAGGAGTGAACTAAACAGAAAAATGTCAATGCGTGAGGCCATATCGTGTACTGAGGAATAGAAAATATCATGTCTGTCGGTGTGTTAACGTGTACTGGCAGGCGGCTGGCTGCCCTGAATAGGGATCTGGGAACAGCGCCGGTCCTATCCAGTCCGAGGTCCAGAATAAGGTTCATATCTCCCACCACAGGATGGGGACCCCGATATAAGCAGATAGTATCTCCACAACTCCATAAACGTATTCTGGGGAGTCAACATTAGGGCAGTATATATTTACCAGCAGTGTTTCAACCCCATCAAGGATACAATGCGTAAGGACATATCGTCCAGCAGGGTCAACTTGTGACTTTTTTCATCAAATATCAGTTTTATGCACCAATGTCAATGCACCACAACCCTTTCTTCAGTAAACAGTCCCGAAAACACACGAGACCCTCACTGCCACCCCCCCCCCCAAATGGCAGCATATTGACCTTCCACCCACCCCATCCCTCGTTGGCCCACGTACATCTAGTCGGTGGACCTCGCCATCCCTCCCCCGCACGTCAACAAATACAAAGCAGTTGCTAAGGGGTAAGCTGTTGCTGTGTCGGCACGCTAAACCGGTTACTCTGAACATATTAATCTCTGTGGCGGAACAAACATGTGTGATTTACTCATAGGAGCTTACAGAACCAGAAGTTTCAGCCAGGATGATGATCAGCAGGAGGGTCACCCACAGGATTGTCCATCGGAATCCGGGACTAGATAAATTTCATTGCCTCCTCTGGTACCATAACAAAATATAACTTCCCTCGGAACTGAAAGCGCAAGTGTGCTGGAAATAGTGTTGCATATTGAATATTACGGGGTCTCAGCATTTTCTTGATTCCAATGAAAAGACAATGTTCTTGTTGGACTGCAATGGAAAAGTCTGGGAAGATTTGAATGGTTTGGGACCCCAGCCGCAGTTCTTACTTGTCCCCGGTGAGCCCAGAGTATATGGTCTCTCGGTAGCTCAGGATTTTAGCGATGATAGGTCGAGGGAAATCTCTGGGTTTGGCCCTCTGGGTTTGGCCCTCTGGGTGAGTGCCTGGTGCGCACGCTCCACAGCAAAGAATGGTGAGGGGTGTGTGTCATGAAGGAACTCCTCGAGCAGTCGCTCCACTGCCTGCTCCATGCCCCCCAGACTGTGCTTCCTCTGGGACCCCCACTATGCGCATGTTGTGCCTCCTTGACCGGGACTTCAATTTCATGTCTTTCGTCAGGGTGACCACAGCAGTTTAGAGGGAATGTACGTTCTCTTCAGTCGTCGCCAATTGTTTCTTTAGCTTCATTAATCTGTAGGGCCTCTTTAGCTAGCTGGGTGCACATTGATCAAACATTTGCCGTTATGTCATACATTTTTCGTGTACTGCTGCAAAACCTCTTGTCATGGCCTCCATTTGCTTGAGGTAAGGGGCAGATGGCTTGGGTATCGGGTCTCTCGGGGGTGGGGTAGGAGGATCATCATGTGTCCCCCAACCCCTCGCTCCCCCCGAGGGGCCACCTTGGTAAACGTATTCATGGGGCCAGTTCCCCCCCCCCCCCCCCACCTGCACCCATAGTCCTGTTTAGTAGATGAAGGAGAGTAGGAGCAGGGTGGTGGTGGGGAGGCGTATTATGCTGGGCCTCCGGCAAGGCAGCACACACTGACCAGGAATTGGCCACAGGGCATGACCACTCGGCTTTCCCAAGGTAAGAACCCACAGCAGATCGTTGTATGTAGCTCCCCCAGCTGAACAGCGCGTGCCCCGAGGATTTGTCCCCTGCAGGCAGGGGGTGGGGGCGCATTGCTATGAGGCATTGCGGGAAGAGCTTCCCCGTGGCGGCTGGAATTAAAGTGGGTTGTGAAACTAGAAATGCTATGTAGACAAAACGGAGAAGATCACAAAGACACAGGAATCGGAGATTTCTAAACAAAATGCTTTATTCATGCATGTCAGAATGTCACTAATCCCTAACAAGCGGCACTCTCTAGCTATGAGTGCTTTTAGCAAATCCCAACCCTCCCAGCATTGGCTCTACCCCCCCCCCCCCGCCCCCACACAGCCAGCCGAAGACTGAGACTGCCTCCCCTCTCTCTCAACCAGCCTCCCCCCTGAACCTACTGAACAGAACAATAATCTGTTGTACAGAGCAATGACTCATTAATTTTACAATTGTATGCGTAGAAAGCATTCCATGTCAACCTATGTGCATTCTATAGCTGTGTGTGCATAATCGTGTACTGTACTAGTTCAGTGACATGTTCTTCTACATTCCATTCTAAGAACAGAACATTCCCGTCTCTTTGCAAGTCTCTTCCCAGTCTCATTCAGCATTTCTCTGCAGCCAGCCAAGGTTGTTTCTCTAACAGTCTGCCAAGAGTCACTTTAGAACCTCGCTTCCACTATGTTAGTCTGCAAACACAATTCTCTCTCCGCGCTCAGCATGAGCAAGATTAATGATGGTCAAAAACACTGTGTATATATATATATATATATATATATATATATATATTCGCCTCGAAACACAGAATGTGTGCTATGCAAAATAGTAAGCTATATATATCTGCGTAGATTTCAGCAAATATCGATCTGTAATCAAAACAAACTATAATGTTTAAACATGGCTTATGCTAAATGGATGCATTAATGGATGAGTGGATTAGCCCATGCTAACTAAATCCTAAATAAATGCAGACTAACGGGGTGACCCGAAGGACAAGATTGTATCCCCAGGGAGAGACCACTCCGCACTCACCAGGTGACGGCCAGCAGCTCCAGCCGGGCACTGGCCGCCTCCACGACCCATGTAGTCCAGTCTAAGCCTCCCGTGGGCCGGCTGCAGAATGCTCATCAGGGCTCTGAAGAGAAGGCAGTGTGATCCAGGGCTGAGGGCATAATAGAGGAGCCGGGCCCTGGCGGGGGTTGGGAGCCCTCAGCTCATTCAGGTGTTTGGTTCCCAGCGCAAGCAGTGTGGGCCACCATAATTGTCGTCCCCGTCACCTGGGGGAAGCCAGGGAAGGGACGGTGCCGCCACAACCTGTGTCCCGACAGGCGAACGCCCCCTCAGTGAAGGTGGATGGCCCTACTCTGATGGCACTGAACCCTGGGGCTGCGGCACTGGTCCGATGAGCAAGGAGGCTGCTCGTCTACACAGGATACTTGACTTGAATGGTGATCTGAAGAAATGACTGCAGGAGTCCTTCTCCTAAATCCTGGCTGGAAGCAAGTCCAAGCTGGGTTTCACTCATGCCCCACACCCAGACTCTCTGGGACCAAAGATGTGGAGTGGGACCTTCCGTGCAGGGGCATGACTTTATATGGGATTTTTCTGACCTGAGAAGGCCAAACAATATGGCCAAACAACAAGTGAAAAATCCTGTGGCACGGCCATTTTAGGGCACTAACTAAGCTTAGTAGCCAGACGCGGTAAATGCGAATGTGCACACCAAAAATAATGCAAAAATTGTAAAAATGTATCTGCTGCCACAAAAGTATCCCCACTGTTTTGTAAAATGCTGTGTGTAATCTTAAAAAGTTGCCCAAATAGGTAAAAAGTAAAAGACGAAAGGGCAACTTGGTTTCCCAGAACTGATAGTCTGAAGGACTGATGAGTTTCCCCATGACAAAATTAGCAAACTGCCAGTGGAGTGAAGCTGAATACTTTGTTTCCCTGTAAAAAGTCAGGACTGGGTAAACAAAAAGCAAAAAGTTTGGACGTCCATGGAATATGGAGGAAAAGTGGTTCAAAGTGAAATCTCTTCTAACGAGCAGTGTCCAGCTTCTTTGGACCTAACTCCTTAAAATTTGCCAAATACTGTTTAAGCTTGAAGGAACAAGAAGCAAAACCATACTCCAGCATGTCGGATTCATCATGCCTTCGAAAGTAGTTGCCCATTGGACTTCAACCCAGCCACTACTAAAGAGATTTAGAGACCACAAAAAGAAAATGTTACCTGGTTCACCTATGCAAGCGATTCTCTTAAGTTTGGGTAAAGGATGCTGGGTGGGAAAGGGAGACTTATGTTGAATGGTTATGGTGTTGGATTGAAGACCTAAGCAATGTCTTGGATATTCGATTAAAAAAAAATAGTTTTTGGTTCTATGTGAAAAGAAAGTAATTGTGAATGCCATAACAATCTTGTTTAATAAAAGCTGATCTTAATAGCAGGATTTCACAATCTATATGCCACATAACAAAAGTAGAGGAGCAGATAATTGGGGTTTGTTGCTTACTTATTTGTCATTCTGTAATGAATTACTGACATTTTGGATAATCTTCTTTCTTGTGTGACTTTCATATTCTGTCTTTATAGCATGAAAAGGAAACCAAAAAAAATGAACCAATTAAAGAAAAACCCAGAAGAAAGCATGATATTGAGAAGGAAGTTAAGAAGGAGCATAAAGCAGTAAAGAGTAAGTTTGAAAACGAAGCCAAGAAAAGTAGTAAGATTGTGTACTATTTCAAAAGCTGAAATTGTTTCTTTAAGATATTTGTATGGCTAAACTATCAACAAATATACGGTCTTCCCTGACCTTTTCTCCCCACTCCTTTTTTAAATGGCTAAAGAATGTTTCTAGTTGTAGTGTTTTAGTGTCCAAGCTATGACATAGACGGCTGCTCAGTCTTGTTTGCCTTTGTTCCTCTTGATGTCTTTGAAGACCTGTACTGGCTGGTGTCAATCCCACTAATGTCATTGGATGGTAGTTAAGTGTTGTTATACTAGATTTCATTATCTTGCTCGATATTCATTTTACCAAGTGTCCTAATTTTCACAGAAAGGGTTGTGCTTCAATCTGAATGCTGCTGGATTCCCTAGAATAACTTGAATTGTGTGTGATTACAGAAGTCTTTCTTGTTTTCCTTCAGAAGAACGGGTTCTCTTGAAAGTACCTTCTAGCTTAACCCTTGACATGTCCTCACTCAAGGTTCATATTTTTAACGCCTAGCTGTACATGCCTGCCTTAATTTTATTCGTGTTTTAGGTCAAAGGCCTTTTTTTATTGTTTTTGTTAATGCCTAAGTTTCATCAAGCAGCAGCAACAATTCTGTCATAACATTGAACCCCAAAACCGCTACACTACTTAACACAGCAATAACAGATGAAAGTGGAAAGCGCTCTTATACATTTCAAAATATGGCAAGTGTTGGGAAGAATTTTAATTTCTGTGCTAGTTCCCTTTATCCTTAGACCCCCAGCTCTTTTGCTGGACTCTGGGATTTGTAGTGTTTACACCTGAGTGAGTGCGACATTTTCCTCACTCTACCATGTTTTCTTTCCTAACTAGGATTTTTGCGTGTTCTACTGTTTCAGTCTGGTAAACTCCATAGGCATCTGCTTTTTGCATTGTGACACACAGCACATTTTATGCCGTGCCACTGAGGTCCCTTGGACTCGAATGTTTAACTACATTTTCTTGTGTGTACTACTATTCCCAAGAACGGTAAAACCACTTTTTTTGTCTTTTCTTTTGTGGGTCCAGCACACACCACTCTATGTGGAGTGCTGGGGGGGTTACAAAGTAACTCCTTTATCCCACTTCTCATGTAACATTCAGTTACACTAACTTAAATGACTGGTGGCAGTGGTTTCTTTTTTACTACCTTGTGCCATGTATATGCAGGCTGATTTCACAGCTGCAGTACATCACCCAAGGGTGACCATTTTCTCAAAATGGCTCCTGTCTTCTTTTCGCCATTTCGTGTCAGTTAGTTCCTTCTGGGCTTTTGCTCTGTTTGAATCGGGTTTGAGTCCTTTGTGTATTTTCCATTGGTGGGCTTGAGCCCTGAAGCCCGCCCAGGCTTCAGTGGGTTTGGAAAGGCAGGAAGTGAGGGAGGGTTCTTAAACTTCCCTGTCCTCTGTCTCCAGGTGTGCCTGATTGAAACCAGTTCTAATTGACCGTATGGCTGTCCGAGAGGACAGCCACCCTGCTGGGTGATTGACAGCCTAGGGCTGTGAATTAATGGGAATTTTCTTAAAAGGTGAGGTTTTTGGGATTGGAGATGGAGCCGGCAGCACCCTCCTGGACCAGAAAGTGCCAGGTGAAGCCCTGCATCTGTGCTGACACTGTTTTTGTTTCGACTGGGCAGACCCGCAATGGACGACTTCCTCCCTTGGGCTGGTGGGCCCAACTAGCCTTGAAACTAGCTTCATTTTTGTGCAACCCCGACTTGCTGTGACTTTCCAAGGGCACAGAATCCCAATGCCTGGGGACCCCTGACCATCGTGGAGTGCATTGTCTTCGGAAGTGCAAATACGGACAAAACTTTGTGGGCATACAAAAAACCTTAAAGAAGCAGGAAATCTTCGTTCAGAGTCCAGGAATGAGGGATCAAGTAACTTCCAACCGTAGCTGTTCGTCGTTCTTTGACGCTAAGAAAAAGGCGCCAAAACCACAAAAGGCTGGAGAATTCATTTCTGCAGAGTCCCTCTCTCGAGTGCTGCTGCAGAAGCCCGACAGATGTCCTCCCTTTCGTCGCCATGACCAGGATCATGGGTCTGCTACACCGCAACAGGAAGGCAGCCAGCTGGAACCAATTCTTCAGTTTTCAGGTACTGTGGGGGTTGGGGTAGATCTACCTTTTGCCATTTGTGGTGCTACCTAATTTGGGGAGCATTTTTTAAACCCTTTTGAGTTGACCTCAACTCACTTGCACTGGCCTCCCAGCTTGTGCTGCTTCAAGGTGGCTCCTCTTGAGCTTCTGTGATTTTTCTACTGAACTACTGACTATCTTAAAAACCGTTTCTAAGAAGAGAGCATCAAAACTTTGTACTAGCCCATTGACTTTGGTTGTCCTGGCTCCCAAAAGGCCATACTGCCACTGTACGTGCTACCAAATCTGAGGATGGCTGCCATGGAAGGGGCTTAGGGAGAGGGCAGTCATTGGCTGCGGCAGTCTGACCCAGAGATCAGTGATTGGTTACTACTAAGAAAGACAGATCAGAAACGAAACTGATACTGATTTTTTTTTTTTTCTTTACGGAGGATTCCCGGCCTGACGGGGAATATTCATGAGCATGTGAATCCATGCTAGACCCATGCTGGAGAACAACAGTTACAGGTAAGTAACTTGTTCCTTGTTGCTTTTTAAAGATCCTGCTGCTTCTCATGCTCCTATAATAGTCATCCTTGGGTACCCACACCCTGCACACATGATGTGAACTCCCTTTCCCTAGCATTCTTCTCCGGGATAACCATGTTATGAATGCAAGACCCCCCCCCCCCCCCCCCCCCCCCCAATCCTTCTTCCCATCACCAGCTAGATAAACCCAAGGCTCTACATGTTTTTCTGGATTGAGAGGGGGTGAAGTTAAGGTCCGAGAGGGGCATCTATGGGCTGTTCTACTCTCACCATGTGTTGCTTTTGTGAATAGTCTATTTGAGCATGCCCATGCTTTGCATTAGAAGGAGCACTACCTGCCCCATTCGAGACCATCACCATGGAACTGTTCGGGAGTGTCTTTACGCAGCACCAGAGTAGCATATGGCACATGCAGAACATCACCAGCAAGAGCACCACAATGGGGACCAATAACTTCACCACTGTTCCGAGCCATATTGGCGCCCATGACATCAGTGTGTTGAACCAATCTTCAGCTTCCACTCCTGCTTTCATACCGGTCTTTAGGTTGTGGAGGGACCAGTTTTCTGTATCATTTGGGGGAATGTATGTGCAACATGCCAGTTATTTCTTTTTTGCACACACCCTCTTCCATGGCCTTCAATACATCGAGGACATACTGGGACATACTGGTTCTGCAGAGTCAACAGGATTGCGTGCATCTCGCTCTTGATCGCATTCAGCCCTTGCTCCGTATCGTTTGCCAACTGTATCATTTCCCACCTCACAATCTGGAGCCACTTGGCGTTGGCTGTGGCCCGGACCCCTAGTAGCATGAAGGAGAACACCACGTCTGTCTTGGTGTACGAACGGTACTTCTCTGGGATTTCTTTCTGCAACTTTGAGGAATCTTCAAACAAATAATTTGATCTTATGCCGTCTTCTCAGTGAGCCCTTCTTTCTCCTCATTTACGGCGGTTGGTATTGGACTGTTTAAACTGTGCTGTGACAGACCGGAGTTCTATGGTCAGGTGGACCTCCAGAACTATAAGGATGGCTGAAAGCCAAGGTAGTTAGTGAATATGTGCCTCTCGATGATAAGGGGGAGGGGGGGGTGGAAGATTCATGTATACCCTCTGACTGCACACCCAGAAAACGTCCATAAGGGCTGCTGTGCCCTTGCTGCAATCGGGGATACACAATCTTTTTGCATTTGCTGTTGGTTCTCACTGGAACAGTTCCATGCCCTCAAACAGAATTTGTATTCATCTGCTACTTTTACTTTCACTGGAATGCCTTTAGCTTCTATCAATGATAATTTTGACAATACCTGGACCATATAGGATGACAGTTCTTGATGATGGTCCATATCACTTCTTCATTGCCCCCCCCCCGTCCCCCTGCTGTGCAGCTCATTACCGCCTGCTCCTATCTGTTCCACCCGAACAACCGTCCGTTCATTCTTAGCAGTGGGCGCACTTTGCACCATGGGTCTTTTCTGTCCTTCGCACATTTTTCTTCTTCATTATCGGCGCAACTTGTACTTCATGCCCCTGGAATTTACTCTGAAACAGACAGTGCCAAATGAAGCAAACACTGCTACTCAAGGTGGCATCTCCTGGGGTATTAACATGTTGGGTGCCCCTGATGCGTTGGGTGAGGTGAGCGAGTAGACCTAGCAGCTCCAATTTGACTTCTGCTTCCCCACTGAGCGCATGTGACTATACCATAGATCAGTACATTCTGGATAGTGCACATCATCCATTGTATCAAGTGAAACCCCTTTTATACTGGTCCTACTCCTTAACCCCTCTTTTCACTCAAGACCTCCAGTGCCATGTGGCTGTATCCACTACCCGCATTTGTTGCATATGTAATGTATTTCTTGAAAAAAACCCTAGTACTATACTTGGAAACTCAAGACAAAAGCATAATTTCTTATACTGCACCTTTTTGATATTACACCCCCTCTTTATACGACCTACCCATATAACCTTTTCTAGGAAGCATGTACACAGACCTACAAGAAAAACAGATATATTCAACTGTACAATAATTACACAACGCTTGTGATGAGGCATCTGCCGGGGGCGAGTACGGGTTAAAAATACAATATTTATATACTTGTATTTGTTATTTATATAGCATTCTTTTCCCCATTTGTATGGCCTCAATGAGCATTTTGGTTGGAACACCCTCAGTGACCTCAGTCCATGTGTAAGAGGTTCTGAGAGATTAAATTAAGATGCTTGTGTGCTTTATTGCCGGGTTAGGGCTTAGGTGGCTGGCTAGGCACCAGTAAGCAGCCCGGAATTCGGGCACGTGGGTGGCCGCTGTTGGTGATTTAGGATAGAGTGCTATTGCTGATTTCGGATAGTGCTAATGCTGAAGATTCGCTGTGTGCCCAGCTCGACCAAATTTTCTTTTTCGTTGGTTGTCGCTGTATATTAGTGGCAGAGGTGTCTAGGTACGTCAGGGGTTTGTGTGTACGGCTAGGAGTGCTGCTAAACCTGAATGGCATAGCCATAGCTGCATTCTATGGTGCATGGAGTGATGGGTGGCTGTGCCCACAGACGTGGCATAAGGTATACGTACCGTATGCTTGGATGCAGAGTTTGACTGCAGTATTCTTTTTCTTTGTTCAATACAGGTGGCTGGTCTCGCTATTTGTGGTCCCCCTGGAACGTAAGTCTGAGCAGTGAGAGAGAGAGGGGTGAGTGTAGTCTTTCTCAGGGCAGACAACCTTTATTTCTGTGTTATTCAGCGAATGCTGCCGGCATCTTGGGGGTGTTGATGGGTAGGAATGTTGTTGTGTATGGGGAGGACGATAGTATGGCATGGTCAGCCGCTGCGAACGCTGCCGGAATCCATGTGGTATTGGTGGATAGAAATGTTGTTGTGCTTGGGTTCAGCGATCTAGTTTATAGAGGGGGAGGGTTTCAGAGGGAGGGGAAAAGCCAGGTTTTAAGGGATTTTCTGAAGGCTAGGTGATTTTCAATATTGCAATTGTGTAGGGAGTTCGAGATGATCAGCGCTTGGATGGAGAATGAGCTTGATGGCCGAGAAAGATGAGGCTAGGTGAGGTAAGGCAAAATACGCCTGAGAATGCGTAGATGGAAGAAACGGGTTTTAGGTACACAGGTGATGTGTTGGGAGAGGGATAAGTCTGTGTCCAGTGGGCATCTGAGGTGCTTCACTAAGTTGGAAGTTGCCGGTGGGTGACCTAGGGATTGCGGCCACAGAATCGTTTGGGGAAGGAGTGCTGTTTTCCCGCAGACTACGATTTCAGTTTTCCCAGGATTGAAGATATGGTGGTTGGTCGTCATCCAGTAGTCCATATACAAGAGGCATGGTGACAGATCTGGACTGTTGGAGACTGCCGATTTTGGGATTTTAAGGATGATCTGGGTGTCATCTGCTTAGATGTAGCAAGTAATATTGTGGGAGCGGATGAGTGCGAGCAGAGGATTTAGATGGATGTTGATGAAAATGATGGGGGGGGATAGGGATGCTTTTTGTGGGGACCCCTTTTGTTGCTGGTCGTGAGGTGGAGGTGAACGGGTAGAGGAGCATAATTTGTGAGTGATTAGAGATGAAAGAGGAGAACCAAGAGAGCCTGTCTAGTAGGACAGTGTGATCAAGGGTATTGAAGGCGGCAGAGATGTCAAGGAGGAGGAGTACAGCGCAGCCTTCTGCATCAGCTTTTCTTTTTAGGTCGTTCTCTAGGGAGGATTCTGTTTCTCTGAGTGGTCTGAACCCCTATTGCCCAGGGTCTAGTAGGTTGCTGGCTTCAGTGAAAAGGCCAAGCTGTTTGTATGCTGTGCTGTGCAGTCCATGTGTTTGGCATTTAACAGGGTGTTGAAGATTGTCCGGTAGTTCTGGGGGAGGAGTGGGTCGATTGTAGGTTTTTTAGGGGAGGCGTTTGATGTAAGAGGTTTTTAGGGCTTCTGGGAAGGATCCCGATGTAAGCGAGTGGTTGAGGATTGAGTGTGCAGGGCTTTGTGGTAGGAGTGAGAGGAACTCCTGGTGTGAGATGGGATAAAAAGAGCTGAAGGCTTGTATTGAGGGGGCGTTTTGATGAGGGTCGGCCTGTGGGTGAGGGCATGTGTTAAAATTTAAAGATGATGGAGTAATATCTGTCAATAGGGACATTTTGGAAGTGTAATAAGGTGTCACATAGGGATTGGGAGACGGGTGTGTGGAGGGGGCTGGAGTAGGCCACAGTTGAATTCGGAGATGATTCTATGCAGTTCCTTGCTCGGGTTGCAAGTGTTTAAGATTATGTTCCCATAGAATGCTTTGTTTTTCTGATTTCCATTTTGTATGCTCTGGGTATTCTTGCTAGAGCGGTTTTGCTCTGGGCCATAGGTTCTCCAGGTCAGTTCCAGACGGTGCTTGAGGGTTTTTAGTGATGTGAGGTTGGCGGTGAAACGCCTGGGTCTGGGTCCTGATCTCTTTTTGTTCGGGTGAGGAGGGGGGGGGGGGGGGGGTAAGGGTGTTTGAAAGCCAGAGGTTGAAGATTTCGATGGGTAGTGGACTGGAGGGAAAGTTTAGGGAGAGAGGTGTGGATGGATTTTGCTAGATATGGGGTGTTAAGACTGTATTCCATAACTGAGTGAGAGGAGTGGATGTTGGTGGTGGTCATACATGGGCTTGGGCGCAGGCCGCTGTGGTCAGTGGTACAGAGAAGAAAATTGCTGAGTGATCAGTCCATGATGGGGGGGGTTGTGGCAGAGCAGATATGTTTTTAGTGCTGAAGATTGCATCGAGGGTGTGACCTCGCGGGTGGGTTGGTGTGGAGATGTGTTGGCGGGTTGAGCGATTCTAGATTGTTTTGGTGATTGAGGTCCTATGGTTTGAGGGCGAGTCAAACCAGATGTTGAAATCCCCTAGGATGAAAAGTGTTGGATGGAGGTTGAGGTTGGTGGCCAGAGCTTCGCAGAGTGTCTGCAAAGTTTTTGTTGTATCCAGGGGGCCTGTAGATGAGTTTGAAGCTGTGCGAGGTGGAGGGTGAGGGTTGCAGTTTTACCATGAGGGATTTGTAGTCTGTGGTGTCGGTTGAGGTGTCCTTAATTACTAGTGGGAATCAGTGTTTATGTAGGATCACAAGTCCTCCACCCTTCGCAATCTGTTCTGGACATTAAGGTTGTAACCGGGTGGTAAGACCTTGTGCGCGATGGCCTCATAATCGTCAGCAAACCAGGTCTCTGACCTCGTTACAGAATAAAATCCAGACATCTTTTTCATCACAAAGATATGGAATTTGTTTTTGGAGACTGACCTGGCCTTGATGAGTGTACAAGAGAGTTGGGTGTGGGGGACGATGACGAGGGGCGGGAGGGTTTATCGTTGCAGGTGCTGGACAGTGTGGGGTACATTGAACAGCCCTGCAGAACTCCCCAACCTCACCAAACTACATCTCAGCAGTCACCAGCAGAATAGCTGTGCTGGCTCTGTTGCGCACTATCGCCTTGGATTAAAATTGCGCTTTGCAGTCTCCAACTATGGTTGCGCTGTCTTCCCAGTCACACATTGATCAAGATGAAACACAGAATACCCTGAGAATTGGTGCCAGTATTTTCTTCAATTGCACCAAAGAAAGCAAAAAGGGAGCGTTTCTCATTGAATGACAGGCTGTGTCAGGCAAGATCTGTGAAATAACAAAGAACTTCACTTCAAGCCATACGCAAAACGCTTTCCTTTTTGCAACAAAATGATACAGATAAACCCTTCATAAGAAGCTATCTCTCTTTGCTCATGTCCGTTTCATTGGACCCTTGCTTTGAACAGATTCCTGTGTAGTAGAAATTGACTATGGCCATGGAAATGCTCAGAATAAAGATACCAGGAAAAGCCACTGTAAGGTGACCGCCAAGGAAAATGAACCACGTGTAAATTCTTGTTTTTATTTACAAACAAGAAATTATCTGTTTAAAAGTGAAATGTTGAATTAAGGCCGTGTCCTTACATAGAAATGTGATGGGGTTTGTTTTAAAACATATATAGGATGTTTAATTCCAACAGTCTTGCTTTCTGGTTCAGGAAAGAAAAAATAAATATATTTCTTATGCTTGTTAATCTGCTTAGAATCGCATGCTGTGCATAGTCTGACATCCATTGGTCACTGCGGAGTATTGCATTTTGTTTTTCGTAGTCGAAAAGGGGACGTCGACATAGGCGTGTCTGTAATACTATCCCTATAGTGACGTGCAGTGTAACCACAATCCCTCACGCGTCAAGGTCCTTCAGATTGTTTTTTTCCGCCCAGATATTGGTCGCCTTAATGCGGAGCTCGTTGGATAGAAATTGCAAAACATTGATTTGACCCTTGGTCGTTATTCTTTAAAGATTACATCAGGGGGCGCTGTTGAGCAGCCAGCAAGATGGCTGCCTAGTCCTAACGCTCTGTGGCCCGACTGCAACAAATCTGCCTGAATCAGCGGTTCTACGAATATTCTGGAGCTGGGAACCTGAACATTGTGCTCCCCAACGCCTCTACAGACTGGACCGGTTTTGGGGCGAAACCGGAGCTTTTTGGCCACTCCGCCGCCAGCTGAGGCCTCCTAGGCAGCGTGATCCCTCGGCGGCCCATCCCCCCCTGCACTCTCGGAGAAACGCTCTTCGGCAGTGGCCTGCTGCCCGGCTCCTTCATCTGCCTGTGAGGGGCACGGCCGCCTGGGGCACTGCGGTCCCCCCTCCTCCACCCTCCCACTCTGGACTTTACTATTGTGCACGGCTGGGCGGCACTGCCCTTTGCGCCCCCGCTCTCTCCGGGGGGGGTGCGCTTGGGCTCGCCAGTTGTCGGCGTAGTTTCCCTCGCCGGCCCACTCCTGCTCTTGGGCGGCGGTGGTGGCGCCGGCCCCACGGCGGGCGAATTCACTCCGCAATATCACAGGGCTGCCGGAGCGGCCCCCCGCAACTACAACATCCCGCAATTCCTGCCTGGTGGTCCACCGCCGGCATCGCTGATCCCGTGGTGCGGCCGGGCTGGGCTGCGGTGCCGGAGCCACCCTGGGCTCAGACACCTGCTTCCGGTTCGACTCCCGCCCGGATCACCATACTCTGCTTGGAGGCCCGCTCCCGCCTGAACCACCATCCACATACCGGCCTGCAGTGCTCTGAGGTGAGAGGGTTGGGGGTGCGGAGCTCCGCACGTTACGCCCATTTTTTGTCTGCCTTATCCTCGGGCTACGCTTGCCCCATTCCACGAGTGACAGTGGCCTCCAATTATACCAGGCTCCCATGCGACCACTCATTTTACGCCGGTGCGGCTCTGGCCGCTCCACCATTCTCCTCTCTCCGGACTGTGCGTCTAATTGCTACGCCCTGAGCGCACCAGGCGCCCTGGACTGGGCTGCCCTCCATTACTGGCTCCTTCTGCCTGGAGCCCTTCTGGCTCTGGGGCGGGCGCCGCAGGGCACTATCCCTTCCAGGTCACACTGCTACTTCGACATCTCGCCTCCCCTTCGGGGTGGGCCTAGTGCCTTATAACATACCTACTGTAGGTGTGCCTCGCTCCTGCCCCCTGAGCAGCTGTCGGCTCTGTGCTGATTGTGGGCCGTACTCCCTTTATACACCCCCGGGGCCCCATTGCTGCCTTTCTGCACTACACACCCTGCTTATATCGGTGTACAACCCAAACATGTCCGGTAAGGCACGTGGGCCAACAAGGCTGGAGCAATGGACAAGTTTGCCAAATCACTTGCTAAACAAGACCAGTGTGGGGCTGCCTTCCCTCAGGACGACCCAGATGCATCCTCAGGCCCTCCTCAGCCAGACCTCACGACACTCATGGAATCTATGGCCAAAAACTTTGCGGCATTTCATGAAAAATTGGACGACAAACACCAATGTAGCCTCACTACGCACCAAACTGGATCAGCAAGGCACTAGGCTGGTGGAGGCCGAGACCAGGATTGGGGCCACTGAAGATGAGGTACACGTGCTCCAGAATACGGTCTCTGACTTGGTGCGAGATATGAAGCAGGTCAAGGCGAAGTGCGACGACTTAGAGTCCAGATCCCGCAGGAATAATATCCGCATTGTTGGGGTTCCTGAGGCAGCCCTCAAAGGCAAAATGGAACTTGCAGTCGTGATCCTCAACTCTCCCCATTTTTCACTGTTGAGCGCGCCCATCGCTCACTGGCCCCACGCCCCAAGCCGGGTGATTTCCCCAGACCAATTATTGCCAAGGTCCTCAGCTTCAGGGACAGAGACCACATTCTACGTCTGGCCCGCGAAAAAGGGGAACTGAAACTTGAGTCCCAGACTATCCGTATCTTTCCCGACTTCTCGGTCAACGTTCAAATGGAGTGCAGACAATTCGATGGTGTGAAAAGAGAGGAAAGTGGAATACGCCATGTTGTTGCCTGCAAGGCTGAAGCTCACCCACCATAATAAACTGTACTTTTTCACAGTCCCAGAGGAGGCGGTGAAATTTGAGTCCCATATTCCGGTCCCAGGGCCGGAGGGTTACCCTGTGGATGAGGGTTGAGCCGGCTTGCCATGTACCCATTACTTGAATCATTGTGGTATCAGTACCACGCTCGTCATATGCATTTTTCTTGTAAGCTCATGTATCCTTTCCTTTGTGTATTCATTCATTGTTGTAACTCATTGTGAAGATTCATGAAACGCAATGTCAGTCAAAGTCGTAGGGTCTACGATTCATTGCACTTAAACTGGGATCCTCTATTCCTATACCCCCTACTTGCTGTACTCTACTATGTTGTCTCCTCAAAGTTTATTTAGTTACCGCTGCAAGTTATTTGGTGTATTCCACAGTCGAACATCTTAATCTGGCTCACGGCAGCAGCTACCCCACTGCAGTTGCAACGCCGAGTTTGGCTTGTTTTGTTCACTGGTTGCTCCCCTGTTGGGTGTGGGGGCTCGGCCTGCCCCGTTGGGCTTGGCAGGGAAACCACAAGACTTTGGGTGGGTTCTTGGGCACTGCTGTGTTGGGGAAGGCAGTGAGGGAGGGGGAGGTTCAGTTAGGGAATGTTTTAACAAAAATGGTGACAGTGGTAGCTTCTGGTTTGACGTATCTGGCCATTGTATTAGTGGCCGGCACTTGTTCTACTGACTATGACACACATTACTCTGATCCCCCCCCCCCCAGTCCCCTAAAGCCCTACTAAATGTCCATTAGGCTAATGTCTTGGAATCTCAGAGGGCTCAGCAATTTCACATAGTCGCGCAGGATCACGACTTCTGTCCAGAGGCACGGGGTCAAAATACTTCTCTTACAAGAAACCCACGCCCTCGCACATCTCTCGTCCTCTCTTGCCCCGGCATGGGGCCCCAACAAATACTACACGGTGTTCTCCTCACAGTCCAGAGGAGTCCTCACCTTGATTCACAAGTCCTTGGAGTTCTCCCTTCGCACCAGCCATATTGATGCCCGGGGTAGATATGTGATCCTCCACTGTTTCCTTGCTAACACAGAATGCCTCCTGGTTAATACATATGCCCCATGCATCGATGCACCCAATTTTTTTCGACCACATCCTTGACATCCTCCTAGGTTATGTGGGGGTTCCCATTATTTGGGGGGGGGGGCATGAATCTCATCCTGGACTCCGACTTGGACAGTTCTGGTGTTGCACCAAGAGCCGTCTCCAGGCACATATGCTCACTGGCGGTCTAGTAGACGCCTGGAGAGCACTCCACCCAATGTCGAAAGTTTTACATTTTACTCCTCTGTCCACGACAGCCACTCCAGGATAGATCTTTTCCTTCTCTCCGCAGGGCTCATGGGCAAAACACTTAGCACACAGATTCTGCAGCACACGCTATCTGATCACATTGGACATTGCCTTGCACCCGGCCCTCCCCCAGCACTCTAACTGGCGGTTTAAGTCAGATGCACTGCATGATATTGCCTTCAAGGCTGACATCCTCGCAGATATCACCTCGTTTTTTGATAATAACAAACGGCACGACAAAACTGATGGGGTGAGATGGGAGGCCTTTAAGGTATTCATCAGGGGCATGTGTATCTCCAGGGAGGCTGGAGTCCTGAAAGATATTAGAAACTCCCTGTGCCGCTCTGAGTCCAGACTTGGGGAGTTAGAGCGTGATTATGCGACCAACCCCTCTCCACCCAAGCTTGCACAGATAAGAACCGAACTAGATGCGTTCGAGTCCTTTGCCCTCAGTGAGATTAGATGCCTTGCCCGGCCCATTGCGGCCCGAAAGTATGGTGAAGGAGAGGGACCGGGCTGTACCCTTGCCCGCCTTGCCTGGACCGAGGGAGGTAGAGCTGGAATTGATAGTATCATTGACGACGGGGTACGACATTGGTCTGACAGGCCCATTCTCGAGACCTTTGCAGATTCCTATGCAACCCTCTATGCCCAGCAACCAGAGCACAGCCTGCAGGATCTGGACGACCTCCTAGACCGCATCCCAATGTCCCTTATATCTCCAGCCACCAAAGAACAATTAGATGTTCCCTTCACCCTTGATGAAATCACTGCTATTATTTCGGCTCTCCCTAAGGGTAAAGCCCCCGGTCCAGACAGCCTGACTGCCGAGTTCTATCAGGAACATGTGGCCCTCCTTGCTCCACGCCTTCACGAGGTTTGGGAGTAGTCGCTGCGTTTTACTTCCCTCCCCCGGTCCCCGCGTGAGGCTGTCATCACTGTGCTCCCCAAGCCGGGTAAGCCTTTGGATGAATGTGGCTCCTATGGACCCCTGTCACTCATTAACACTGATACCAAAATCTTCGCTAAAATCATCGCAAATCGGTTCCTCCCCATCATGAAATACCTGATCCACCCAGACCAAAGTGGTTTTGTCCCTGCCTGTTCCACTGCCTTAAACATTTGGTGACTATTTAACGTCATCTCTAGAATAGACCCCCAAGCCAACGCTGTGGCTGTGACGCTGGATGCCCAAAAAGCGTTCGACATGGTCTTGTGGCAGTATCTGTGGGCGGTGCTTGAGAAGATGGGGAAAGGCCCATACATGATGTCCTGCATCAAACTGCTATACAGTAGCCCCGTGGCCAGGGTCTTTGTTAACTCTCACCTGTCGGCTCCCTTCTCCCTCCACAGGGGGACACGACAGGGGTGCCCGTTCTCTCCCTTGTTATTTGCGATGGCCATTGAGCCCATGGTGGATAGTGTACGAAACCACCACGTGCGCAAAGGGATTCGTCTGCGGGATACCCCCGAAATTATATCACTGTACGCTGATGACGTGCTTCTATACATTAGAGACCCCCCAGTCCACCTCGACCCGATCATGCGTGAAATTATCAAAATTGGCACATTTTCGGGCTTCACCATAAATTACACCAAATCAGAAATCCTACTCCTTACCCCCGCAACGTCTCAACCTGCATGCGAAATTTCCTCTCAAATGGGCACCGGGGGGCATCAAATACCTAGGGGTCCAGGTATCCCTCTCAAAATCCTCCTTATTGTCCGACAACCAAGGTGGCTGCTGCGCAATATGCCGGTGCCAGGATGGAAAGATGGCGTAGCCTCCCCTTCTCACTATCAGGGAGGCTGTCCCTAATAAAAATGATCATAGTTCTGAAACTCCTTTACATATTCGCTAACGTTCCACTTTGGGCCGGGAAACAGTACTTTGCAGACCTGCACGCTGGGTTCATTCGTTTTCTATGGCATTCTGGTGCCGTGCGCAGAAAGTGGCAACATATGACCCTTCCTTATGAGAGGGGTGGCTTCAGTGCACCTGATCTCACCCAGTACTGGATAGCCGCTCAGGCCCAGCATGCTACATACTGGTACCATCACCAGGGCCCCGCCCCCGGCATGTTAAGCTTGAAATGCTGGCGACCGAGGAGGTGAATGTCATGTCCTTGATACTTTTTCACTCGTACCGCTCGGAGGCCGCTGCTGACCCAGTGGCCTCCACTATAAGGGCGTGGTGACAAATTCTGAAGCCTGGTTCTCCAGCATGGGGTCTGGCATGGATTCACATGCTCATGAATATTCCCCGTCGTCAGGCTGGGAATCCTTGGTAAAGAAAAAACCAGTATCAGTTTCGTTTCTGATCTGTCTTTCGTAGTAATAACCAATCACTGGTCTCTGCGTCATACTGACCACAGCCAATGACTGCCCTCTACCTAAGCACCGCCTCTGGCAGCCATCTTCAGATTTTTACCGCACGTTCATGTGTTGGGATCCTCGTGCTATTGCTCTCGAGCGTTAGTGCTATTTTTCGCGCTTTTTCACAAAAAACTTCAATTCTTTCGGTCAAAAGAGCCTCAAGCTCCACCGATCCTACATCCGATCAACGGGGACCCGTGTCGGATTCGTCTGTGCCCCTCAAGGGTGAAGATTTCGTCGAGCTACACTTCGGAGGACTCCAGAAGCTTCTCAGGCCCGGTCTCGGAGATGGCCAGGGAGAAGGGAAGCTCGACGCCCGGAAAACTGTTCAGGGTCTGCCCTGGATGCCAGCTGCAGAACGTCTTTAAGGAAGACGAACACTCTTTCTGCCTTTACTGCCTTCATGAGGACAAAACTCACGTGGAGAAGGACTGTGCGTTTTGCGGCAACATGTCGGAACGGACCATGAAGGACCGTCATCAACGTCTCGCCAACTGGCTGGAGGGTAAGAGCCCGTCTGGCGAGAAGAAGAAGAAATCCGAGCGGTCTTCTAAGACCTTTGAGGGCGCCCCGGCGACGGGGGCCCAACATAAGGCCAAGCACCGCGAGTCCGCTGGCACCGGGAGCGCCGAACGGTCGGGCTCTACGGGCGCCAGGCAGGGCGCACCCTCCCCGGCACCATCAACCACGAGCCAAAGCTCTGGGTCGGGTAAGAGGAAGGCCGAGCACCCGGCGAAGCTCCTGGAGAGGCCCCGGTCGAGCTCTAAGGCAGAGGAGGAGCGTGGCAGTGCCCCCTCCCTCAAGGATAAGGCGGTGAGCGCACCTAAGGTGGTGAAGGCCTTGATCCATCCGACCAAGCCCTCTATCGAAACGGTCGCGGCGTCCCTGGCTCAGCCTGTGGAGGCTGCGCCAGTGGTGGCGACCTCAGGGCCCAGAATCTCCCTGCCTCCTCGGAGGGAGTCTTCTTTTGTGCCCATCGATAGGACCCCCGTGAAACCCTCCGTGGGGAAGAAGAAGGGGGGGCAGGGCGTCGTCGTAGATTCGGCCTCAACCTCAGAAGAGGAGCTGATCGAGGTCTTAAGCCACGGCCTAGGCGTGGAACAAGGCCAGCCCGCCGGAATGGACCCCGACGCGGGTGACGACGACGACATCGTCGAGGATACCGACGGGGCCCCTGCTCGCCCGTCGGATTCCCCTCTGCCAGCGCCGCGAGACAACTCGGCGGCCATTTTGTTGGCCATACAGTCCTTATGCACCGAGATAAGGACGAGGCTACCGTTACCGACGGAGGAACCTCTCCCGTCGGGGGATCCAGAACCGGGACCCTCTGGTGTTCCCCCTACCAAGAAAAGAAGGATCCATCCTCCACCTCCTTTTCAACCGTCGCGCCCCGTCCAGCCCTCCTCCCCGTCCACCCGAGGGGATGATACGGGGACTGACACGGCAGCGACGGGTACGGACGACGAGGCATACGACGAGGATTTTCCGTCGTCGCCCCCCACCAGGGCTTCTCCGCCCGACGAGATCGGATCTTTCCACTCCATGATCTCCAGGGCTTCCGAGCTTTTCCAACTCTGCCCTGAGGAGAAGAAAAAGGAAGGCTTCCTTTATCAGCGGCGCGAGGCCAAGAGGAAGACGGTCCTCGCAGTGCCTCTGTTGGACGACATTTGGGATGAGGGCCTTTCCCTCCTCAAGAACCCTTCCACTACGCCAGCTAGAAGAGACCGGTACGAGAAAAAGTACCGGGTCCCGGACACGGCCCCCCTATGCCTCCGGGCGCAGCCTACCCCGGAGTCCGTCGTCTCCGCGGCAGCCAGGAAGAAAGCGGGGGGGGGTGCGGCCTCCACATCGACTTCCCCGCCGGACGGCGAGGGAAAGAAATTGGATGCTATGGGACGTAGAGTCATCTCGTCGGCAGCGACGACGATTAAAGCGGCCAACGCCTTGGCTATCGTGGCCCGCTACGACAGGGAGCTCTGGTACAAGATAGCTCCCCTGCTGGATTTTCTGCCGGACGACAAGAGGGCGGAGGCCCTTGAGATCCTCCAGGAAGGTGAAGTGGCTTCGGACCACGCCATCACCGTGGCGACGGACATCGCCGACACTGGGTTCCGCCAGCTGGGCAACGGCGTTTGCCTTCGACGTCGTGGATGGCTCAAAGCTACGGACTTTCGGCAGGACGTCCAGACCAGAGTCCTGGACATGCCCTTCGACGGGAACAACCTGTTTGGGAAGACAGTGGACGATTCCCTTCAGGCCATCAAGGCGGATACTGAGACGGCCCGGGCCCTTGGAGTCCTGCAGCAACGACGGACGCCCTTTCGGAGCGGCGGAGGCAAGGGCGCCTCCAAAGGTTCCGGCGGCGGTTTCGCTTCCTACCGTCAAGCGGCCCGCTCGTCGTCGCAAGAGGCCTACAGAGGACGAGGCAAGTCTAGCGGACCCCGCCGTCGTCGCCAAGGAGGTCAAGGCGGCAAGGCCGCGTCCAAGCAGGATTGAACCGGCCGTGGGGTCAGGCCCCCACCGAAGCACCCCGGTGGGAGGCCGGCTGGCGGGCTTCGTCAGCGTGTGGGAGTCCATCTCCACCGACCGTTGGGTGCTGGACGCCCTGGCCCGGGGCCACGCGCTCGAGTTTCAAAGAAGGTGCCCGCGCGTCCCCCCCGTGGCCAGGAAAGAACTTCACGTCCCTCAACTTCTCCGGGAGGTAAAGGCGATGCTCAGAAAGGGCGCCATCGAACTCGTCCCGAAGAGGCTTCGGGGCTCCGGAGTCTACTCGCGATACTTCCTCGTGAAGAAGAAGACGGGAGGATGGCGCCCCATCCTGGACCTGCGACGGCTGAACAAGTTCATCAAGGCGCAGAAGTTCCGGATGGTCACCCTCCAGCACGTCCTGGGTCAACTGGAGGAAGGAGACTTCCTATCGTCGTTGGATTTGGAGGATGCCTACTTCCACATTCCCATCCTAAAGGGGCACCGAAAATTCCTCAGGTTCGTGGTCCAAGGGCGTCATTACCAGTTCAAAGCCCTTCCCTTCGGACTACGGTCGGCACCCAGGGTATTCACCAAGTGCCTCGCACCGGTGGCGGCGCAGCTGCGCCGCGAGGGGATTCACGTCTACCCCTACCTGGACGACTGGCTCATCCGCGCCAAGACGAAGGAGCTCGCCGTGGTCCACACGGCAAGGACCGTCCAACTCCTCACGGACCTGGGATTCTCCGTGAACTACGCCAAATCCCACCTGGTGCCCGCGCAAGTCGCACTGTTTCTGGGAGCCAGGCTCGACACAGTGTCCCTTATGGCCTCCCCGTCGGAGGAGAGGACCAGGACCATCTTGGGCAAGGTGCAACGGATGTTGGTGGCCGACGCGGCCAAAGTGAGATCCATCAAGTCCCTCCTCGGGATGATGTCTTCCTGCATCTACCTCATTCCCATGTGCAGGCTCCGGATGCGCCCGTTGCAAGAATTCCTGGATGCGCGCTGGATCCAGACGACGGGCAGCTTCGAGGAAAGGATCAAGCTCGACGAGAGTTTCCGACGAGCGATACGGTGGTGGGGCACCCGCGCGCATCTGACGGCGGGCATGGACTTCCAGACCCCAGCCCACCAGGAGACTGTGACCACGGATGCCTCCCTGGAAGGGTGGGGAGCGCACACCGAAAATCTGCACGCGAGGGGACTCTGGCTCCCGACGGAGAAGTCCCTGCATATCAACGTCCTGGAGCTCCGTGCAGTGTTTTGGGCCTTCAGGTCCTTCCTTCCGTCCCTCAAGGGCAAGGTGGTGAGGATCTTCACCGACAACACCACCACCATGTTTTACATCAGGAAACAGGGCGGAACCAGGTCCCCGGCGCTGTCCAAGGAGGCGCAGGACCTGTGGCATTGGGCCGTCGCCCAAGGGATTTTTCTGGTGCCGTTTCATCTGGCAGGGATAAAAAACACCATCGCCGACTCACTCAGCAGGGAGCTGCGCTCGTGCCACGAGTGGGAACTACGGCAGGATCTGGTGGATCGCCTCTTCTGACGGTGGGGCACACCCCAGATCGACCTGTTCGCGACGGCGACGAACACCAAGTGCCGGAGGTTCGCCAGCAGGTTTCCCCAGACGAGGAGCATGGGCGATGCTTTCTCGTTCCCCTGGGAGGGCCTGTTCCTCTACGCGTTCCCTCCCTTGCCTCTGCTAATCCGGCTCGTCAACCAGCTCAAGAGGTCACGGTGCAGGATGATCCTCGTCGCACCTGCGTGGCCGAGGCAGATATGGTTCCCGGACCTTCTGGACTTGTCAGCGTCCCCGCCGATCAAGCTGCCGGCGGACGCGGATCTACTCTCCAGGGAAGGAGGCGCCATCCTCCACCACGACCCGAAGTCGCTGAACTTGCAGGCCTGGCTCCTGCAGCGCTAGAGTTTGGAGGATACGACATACCGGCCGATTGCAGAGAGGTTCTTGCAAAGGCCAGGGCGTCCTCGACTCTTAAATGCTACGGACACAAATGGAAGAGGTTCTCTGTCTGGTGCCACGCACAGAAGATTAACCCTCTACGGATTACGGCTCCCCAAGTACTGCCGTACCTGCTGACGCTGGCCAAAGCTGGTTTGGCACACGCGTCCATCAAGATTCATCTTGCTGCGATCTCCCGATACACCAGAACCACGGGGCGGACGTCCTTGTGGTCTCATCGTCTGGTGAAAGAGTTCATGAAGGGACTGTTCAGATCGTTCCCGCCGGTGAAGGCTCCGGCCCCGGCGTGGGAGCTCAACGTGGTGCTGACCAAGCTCATGGGACCTCCGTTCGAGCCTCTGCACTCGGCCCCGTTGAAGTTTCTATCGTGGAAAACAGCTTTTCTTGTGGCCATCACCTCCGCACGACGAGTGGGAGAGATCCAGGCCCTTTCCTGCAAGGCCCCGTACTTGACTTTCCACGACACGAGGGTAGTGCTCAGGACGCACCCCTCCTTCATGCCCAAGGTACCGTCGGACTTCCATCTCAACGAACCCTTGGTGTTACCTGTGTTCTTCCCGTCGCCTTCGTCGCCGGCTGAGAGGACTTTGCACTCGCTGGATGTAGCTAGAGCGCTGAAGTTCTACGTGGACCGCACGAAGGGGTTTCGGAAGACGTCACAACTCTTTGTGAACTTTGGACCTGTCAATCAGGGGAAGGCTCTCTCGAAGGCTTCCATCTCCAGATGGCTCTCCGGCTGTATCATGTACTGTCACCGGTTGGCAAACCGACCGCTGCCTGGCCGTCCGAGAGCCCATTCCACCAGAGCGATCGCAGCTACCACGGCGTTCCTATCTGGTGTGCCCCTGCTGGACATATGCAGGGCTGCTACGTGGAGGTCGACGCACACCTTCACGAAATTCTACTGCGTCGACCGGGATTCCAGGGAGGAGTCCAGGGTCGGCCAAGCAGTGCTGCGCATCCTGTTCGCCTGAGGTGAGCCTGGTGAGGAGGTAAGATGCTTAATGTTGAGTTGATGTGATGCTTAATGTTGAGCCTTTGCCACCTCCCGTGGTTGTGCATGTGTGTACTGCTATGTATTCTTTATTCATGAGCATGTGAATCCATGCCAGACCCCATGCTGGAGAAGGAACAAGTTACTTACCTGTAACTGTTGTTCTCCAGCATGGGTCTGGCATGGATTCACATGCGAACCCTCCCGCCTACCCCTCTGCGGCTCTTCACTTGGTCATACTGCCACTTCACGTGCTTCCAAATCTGAAGATGGCTGCCAGAGGCGGTGCTTAGGTAGAGGGCAGTCATTGGCTGTGGTCAGTATGACGCAGAGACCAGTGATTGGTTATTACTACGAAAGACAGATCAGAAACGAAACTGATACTGGTTTTTTCTTTACCGAGGATTCCCAGCCTGACGACGGGGAATATTCATGAGCATGTGAATCCATGCCAGACCCATGCTGGAGAACAACAGTTACAGGTAAGTAACTTGTTCCTTCTGGCTCCCCCCCGTATTACAAATGGCTTCCCCTCTGGTCGTTCCCGGGCCTCACCCCCACACAAGATAAACTCCTCATGCGTCACTGGTCTGATCTGGGATACAGATCATTCTCCGACCTGTTCCCTGACGGGAAATTCATCACCCCAGATATGTGGAAGCCAGGGCACTTCAAGTCCTCACTGGAGTTGCTACAATACTTTCGACTTAGGGCGGCGGTCCAAGACATGTGGCCTTCATATCCGGACGAACCCCCTGAGTCCCCCGAGGTCTGCTACATTTCCAATTCCGCTGGTGGTAGGGGCATTGTATCCTCCCTTTATAAAATGTTGATGGTGCGAGCTGTAGAACCCACTCCACCTCCCCCCCCCCCCCCCCCCCCCCCCCCCCCCACACACGGTTCGGGATGCCTGGAGCCGGGATCTGGGATTAGACATTACATATGTTATGTGGACCAAAATGTGCATGCATACACGCAAGGTTTCTCTTAATTCCAGAGTTAGAGGTGTTCAATACAAGCTACTCAATCGCCTGTACTACACTCCACGCGATTGGGAAATTTGCCCGGGATCAATCCCACCCCTGTCAAAGATTCAGATCTAACGATGCGGACCATGCTCACATGTTCTGGTCTTGTGGGGCACTGGCCCCGTTCTGGAGTGCAGTGCTTGAGACCCTCTCCGAAATAGTGGGGTTCTGTGTTGACCCTGACCCCCTGTCTCTTCTCGAAATTTCTGAATGTGGCAGCGATTGTGGCCAAGAAATGCATTCTGCAATGCTGCAAGCGCAGATTCCCTCCCCCCCCCCCCCCCGCTCCCCCTGCCTTAGAAATGTGGCTGAAAGCCCTCACCTGGACACAATCTTGTGAAGAAGACTACATTAACATGTTGCCCAGTAATGCTCGTCCTAAAAACATATGGACAGAGTTGTGTAGCTACTTGAACTGCAAAGTAGACATGGAGCTTCTGTTATCTCCCCCTTCTCCTGATCAGGGGACAGATCATACTGCATGATGAATGCCTCTATTGTATTCGACCTCTTCCTGGATCATATGTGACCCTCTGTGGAATTTGTGCTTTATCATTCACGATTTAAATATGAAATGTGCGTTTGTTTTTGTTGTAACTTGTGATGTCCTAGCTACTACTTGCCAATAAAGAAAAGTTAAAAAAAAAAAATACATCCGATCCCTCCGACGGCGAAGCTGTTTTCACCGCCGATTAAGAACTTCGACGGCTGTGACTTAGACGGAGGCGATCCTTTGGTGCTGCCGAACACGTGGCCTGGCCTCGCCGGCCTAAACAGTAGGGAGAGTGGGGGTTGTGGAACATTTCTGTTTCTTTCTAAGAATGCCTATCTCTTTCATCCCCCTTTCCTTTGGGGTCGTTATCACTTTTAACTGTATTCTCAGCTATGGAGAGGACTCCTTTTAGATTTTTCCAGCGCTGCAAGGGCAAATTCACATGGAAGGATAAGCACAAGCGGTGTAACCGTTGCTTACCCCTCGACCACAACGAGGACGGCTTTGCGGCCTGTAAAATTCTTCGCCCAAAGACTTTAAAGGACCGCAGAGTCAAGAGGTGGGCAGCCTACGCTATGTCTAGAGCTGATTCCTCACCCGCCACCGCCGAGTGTGACGAGGACAGTGATAACCTTACCTCTGTTTCGGAGGTTGTAGACCTCTCTAGGGAGCGTACCCACTCTTCAGTGTCTGTCCCCGGCCCCGACAAGTTTGGCTCACTCCCTACTTATGGGGATGAACACCCCGGTGACACTGACGCACACACACATAAACACACACAACTCATGGCACTTCGAAGACGAAGAAAGCCCTAGCGCCAACGGAGACGCCGGGCCTACCGGCGACCTCCGCCGACCGTAAGGGTTGCAAGCCCTCCCCGCCACCGCAGATGCGACTAGCAACTGGGCCACCCTCAGATAAGGGCACTACCACTAAAACGCCAGACGTGCCTCGTAAGAGTGCGGCCATCGGCGAGAAGGACTCGGTAATGCCAAACACGATGCCAGACGAAACCTTGACGGAGAAATTAATCGTCGAGAGCTTGGCTCGTATAGTTTCCACTGATGGTCGGAGATGGACGGAGAGGGATACGCTGAACCCCGCTCACAAGGCCAGGGAGACACCGAGAATGCCGGAAGGAAGGCAGGGACCGCCCCCTCTGTCGAAAGAAGGAACTAGCCTTCGAGAAGCCTTCTCAGAAGGCAAAGGGAGTTTTTCCTCAACGTTATGGGACAGATCTAGATGGCTACAGGCGGAGGAGCTTCCATTTACGCCTCCAGACCGTTCTGGGTTACCACATTGGACTTTTGAAAGATTCCAATCATGTATGGGCAAGCTGGATATATATATGTCCACTCCTGAACATATAACACCCAAGAGGTCAAGAGAGGTACTTCATGAGGACCCCAGGGCCAAATACCCTAGACTATTTAACCCACTTCAAGAGAGGAGGTTAACACATATGACCTCGCTGAAGAAGAATCTCACTTCCAAGAGGATGAGGAGTTACTAAATAGTGAAGACCAACAAAACCTAGAAGGTTTTGAGGAAAACCCAGACATGGGTGGAGGGGGCTTCGAAGAAGGCCCATATGAAGGTGGCTTACAGCCTTGGCAGTCTCCAGCAGCGTCAACAGACCCTGACGTCCTGAACCTGTCCTCTCCTCAAACCACACCAGTCAGAAACCCATCATCTATAGATGACCAACCCACTTTCAACACGCTACTACGGAAAGCAGCAGCGCATTTTGAAATTGAGACTGGGGAAATTACTCAAATAGATTTTGTAGAAAAAATCATTAAAGAGAAACCACCTACTAGCCAGACCATTCCCCTCCTCGCCTCAGTCAAGAGACGACTCATCCCATCACTATCAACACCTGCGTTGGTTAGAGGGGTCAACCCAAGAATTGAAAAACTGTTTAGTCCCTCTCCATCGGACCCATTATACATTAAGGGTCGCTCCATACCATATTCCTTAATAGTAACTACCACAAGGAAAAGGGCAGGGATTCCGCTATCAACTTGCAAAGCACCCCCAGACAAGGAAGGAAGGAAAGAAGCTCTACGCCCTGGGTAAGAGAATTACAGCCTCGGCAGCTTTTTCCACCAGAATTGCCAATAACAATACCTTACTGGCAAGTTATGCTGATGCCCAATGGGGAAAGTTACGCCAAGACCTCGAAGTCCCTGAGCCCTTACAAACTGGCTTGTTAACCACTGTAACGGAAGGAACGCTGGTTAACCAAAGCATCACCAAAAACACACTAGATGCTGCGGAAACGGCTGGCCGTTCTTTAGTCCAGGGGATACTTCTCAAGCGTCATGTCTGGCTCCGGAACTCAGGTTTTAAGCCAGAGACCCGGTCGTCGCTCATCAACAAACCAATCGAGGATTCCAACCTCTTTGGAAAAGCGGTGGACGACACACTGGAGACTACTAAGAAGGATTTCGATGCCCTAAAGACTCTAGACCAGATCTCAAGGCCTCCCAATAAGAGAGGATACGGCAACAAATGCTTTTTTCGAGGCCAACGTCAACAGCAACAACAGCAGTACTCTGCAGGCAGCTGGTCCTCTACTCAAGGGACCAGCGGCCAATACACTCGGAGGACAATGTTGTGGCAAGGGAAGAGGTCGGGCCCCACTCCTAGAGGTTCCCCGGCTACCAACTCCAAATGACCTGAAAGTTCGGGTCCCCTCCCATGCATCGCCGGCCGCGGGCCGGTTAACATCTTTTCTACCAGCATGGGAGGGAATAAGAGACCGCTGGGTATTGTCAACTATAGCCCGCGGTTACTGCATAGAATTCAGTCGGTCCCCCACGTACAGACCCCCAAGGGGACAACGCCTATCACCGGCGCACCTCGCCATCCTTCTTCAAGAAGTCGAACTGCTACTAGAAAAAGGAGCAATAGAGGTCGTGCCTCTATCACAGGTAACGGAAGGTATTTATTCAGTGTACTTCCATGTACCCAAAAAGGACTTAACCATGCGCCCTGTATTAGATCTGCGCCCAGCAAACAAATTTGTCAAACCTCAAAAAGTTCGTATGGTGACCTTACAGGAAGTAATCCCCCTGCTTTCACAGGGAGATTACATGACCACACTGGACATGAAAGATGCATACTTTCATATTTTAATGTTGCCAGCGCACAGCAAATACCTCAGGTTCATGATAGAGGGCAAACACTACCAGTTCAGAGCGCTACCCTTCGGCATAGCGTCAGTGCTGAGGGTATTCACAAAAGTAGTGGCAGTGGCAGCGGCCCACCTGCGCAGGTTGTCCATCCCAGTATACCCTTACCTAGACGATTGGCTCATAACGGGGATTCCTACGAGACATGCTTCTCAAATACCCAAAAGACTGTAGACCTTTTGTTCCAACTGGGCTTCTCCATCAACGAGAAGAAGTCCAGTCTAGACCCCAGCCAGATCAAACAATTCCTAGGGGCTCTAATTCGAACAAAGGACGGCCTCGTCTTCCCCTCCAACAAGAGGGTCCAAAATATGCTGTTTCAGATCCCTCAATATGTAGCCGGTCGAGAGGTGACAGTACGCAAAGCAATGCGTTTGCTAGGAATGATGGCGTCATGTATATATTTGGTATCTCACGCACATCTGCGCATGCGCCCAATGCAAGAGTGGCTCAACAGCCAGTGGTGTCAGGCCAGTGGACAATGGGACGATCTAGTGGTGGTCTCGCAGACCTTGGTTCTCTCGCTGCGGTGGTGGTCGAAGGAAAACCTCGGAATAGGGAAACCTTTTGCCACCCCCGCAGTGGAAGCCACTTTAACCACAGACGCATCCCTCAGAGGATGGGGGGCTCACCTATCTCATCAGACTGCACACAGAGTTTTGACTCCCGAGTGTAGCGTCCAAACACATAAACCTGCTGGAACTACTAGCGGTCTTCAAGGCACTGAAGGCTTTCCAGACAAACTTGCAAGGGAAGACAGTGATGGTTGTTAGGCAGAAACCTGTGCAGTTCCCTTAGGGAACACTGCAAAAGATTTAAGACTACAGGTGTTGGCAGTAAACCCACTTGGTAGCAGTCTGTACCACCCAGATTTACCTGATAGCTGTGGCTGAGCAGTCGGACTTCCCTCAAGAGAGTTAGGCAGTATGCAAAGTATACACAATAGGCACTCAGATACAATAATACAAGCAAACACTGACCAGAGCTTGGGTGTCAAAGTATATAATTATTTATTTAAAAACACACAGTTTGAAACACTCCAGCACTCTTGTTGTAAAATATTCTAAACACAGTTACTGTTGTAATATGTACACCCCTTTTTCCTTATCAGATAAGTCACAGTAAAACACCACTTATTTTCATACAGAGGTGAGTGCTTAACTAGATTGCACTCCAATAAGTTTGTGAGAAAGGGAGGGAAAAAGACAATATGGAAAGGTACACCACTCTAAGGTTCAGGAACACTGTTAGCAAGGCAGAAGAGCAAAAGTCACTGGTGAACCAAAGTCCAAAGGCTGGGCCCACTCTTAGAGAGAGCAGAGCACAAATGCGCCCAAGATCACAGTTACTCTAGGCTTAGAAAGTCTTGCAGATAGTTCAAAAAGAGTTTAGCGAGGCTTAGGAAAGTTTAGCCAGGGTGTCCCAGGCTAACCCAGGTTCGAAAGCCAGGGGCTAAATCTACCCCGTACAGTCAGTAGCAAGGGAAGCCAGGCGGGACACGGTACCTTAAGTGGGAAGGATCCTCCAGCGGTGGCAGTTGTTCCTGGTAGTGGGTGCAAGTTGCGTCGTCGTCCAGGGGAAGAGAAGATCTCGACTTGGAGGAAAGATGAAGGTCGTTGCACTACCAGGGAAGAAACCAGCCGTGGAGTTTTCCGCTTAAAGGTGGTACCTTTGTTTCGCGGTCGTGGTAAAACGTGGTATCCCTGTTGCCGGGGTGCTTGGCACAGGCAAGGCGGCCACGAGGTACGTCGGGAAGGCGAAAAGACAGTGAAACTGGTTATCCCCACCAGTCAAAGGAAGAAGACTCTCCGGCGGGAGATCTCCTCTGCCATTGGGAAAAGTGGTGAGGCGGTCCAGCAGGGCTCCACCGGTGGTGTTGTGGCAGGTCGGCTCAGCTTCTTCCCTCGTCGGATTCTTAGGTCTTGTGGCGACTTCTGAAGTTCCAGTCCCCAAAGCCCTGCTTTTATGCAGAAAACCCCCATTCAATCAGCCTAGCTGTCACTCAAACATGCTAAGCGGTGAGCTGGCGGGCCAATCAGGACGGAGTGCGACTTGAGTTGCCTAGGCAACTCAGGAGGGGTGGAGGGGGATTTAGGCACCCTGGACTAAGTACCCGAGACAGAGTGGCACCACTTTGGAGGGCTTCTATGGAGAAGCCCGCCAAAAAGTGGATCAAAGGGCTCGACTTGGGTTGGAGTCACAGAAGAGAACACAAACGCCATTTTAGAATCAAGTTTTGGCAAAAAATACCAACCGGAGAATTGATATTAATTAAATAAACCGGCGGTATGTTCGAGGCTACCGTAAATAATTAAATAAAGATAGCCTAAAACGATGGGAAATCCCATAGGAAAATATTTGCGGTTGAATATAAAAAGTAGTATCCACTGCCACCAGCCAAAACTCGATCAGGGGGGACGGAGACGTGCCCCCTCGACTAACAGACCCTGGGGCAATTGAATTGCCCCAGCCAGTACGTCCACAATATGATGGTTTGTACTGGTTCTGTTCAGAATTCAAGACTAGTAAAGTCAATGGTGACTTTACATGCCCTGGTAGACAGTAGTCAGTCCCAGGGTATGGAGTCTATACTGGGGGGTCACTATGACACCCCTGTGTCACTGCACTGAGGGTGCTGTGTAACACACATCACAAACGCATGAAGCCCTCTGGAGTAAAAGACCCCATAGCCCATTAAACACATCTACATAGTGAGTGTAAAAGAGGCTCACTCTTGGCAGGAGAAAAAAATAAACCCCAAAAATCCAGCAAAGCTGCTGGGGGGACTCACTAGGTTAGGAAATTCAGCCTAAACAGAGAATTCTCCCTAACAATGGTCCTCACAGACAGCACCACAGCCTTGTACTACCTGAACATGCAAGGGGGCACTCACTCTCCACGTCTGTCCAAGCTGTCCCAGAACATCTGGAAGTGGGCTCTCAAACGCATGTTCCTGTTGTCACAACATGTACCGGGGGAACTCCATCTGCTAGCAGACAAACTCAGCAGAGACCTCCCTCTGTCCTCAGAGTACGAATGGCGATTACAAGAAGACATTGTCTTTGACGTGTTCACACAATGGGGCTTCCCAGAAATAGATCTGTTCGCAACTCTGGAGAACACCAATGCCAAGATTACGCCTCCAGGTACCCCCAGAACCGCTCCGAGGGGACCGGTCTCTGGATAACATGGTCGGGACATTTTTTTTTTCTCTATCCCCCCCACACCACCCCCGTCCCCCTCGCCCCGACTCCCCTTCTCAACAAGATAGTGCACAAGATGCACCAAGAACCAGTCACCATGATAATAGTGGCACCAATGTGGGCCCGGCAACCATGGTTCGCTCACCTGATGGAGATGTCTCTGGCTCCACTGGTGAAACTACCCTGCCCATACAACATGTCACAGGACAGGAGCAAAACGCTGCACCCATGCCCACAGACCCTGAACTTAGTAGCCTGGCTCCTGAGGTCATAGAATTTCAACATTTACAGCTCCCTCAAAGATGCATGGACGTTCTTAGGGAGGCAAGAAAAACCGAACACTCTTTTACTGCTATTCTAGCAAGTGGAAAAGATTAGTCATCTGGTGTAGAGGTAAGAGCATCGACCCCCCCCCCCCGTTGACTACTCTCCCACACAAATTGTTCGTTACCTGACTCACTTATTAGACTCAGGATTAGTCTTTAATTCTATAAAAGTTCATCTAGCTGCACTTTCTGCATACACCATGTCTCAACATAGGGTGTCATGGTGGAAAATCCCTGTTATTAAGGCCTTCATGGAGGGAATAAAGAGGATCCACTCTCCTATATCTAACCCAGCTCCCGGATGGGACCTAAATGTGGTACTAACCAGGTTTATGGGCTCAATCTTTGAACCCATGCACAAGGCAACACTTAAGAACCTCACTCTTAAAACTGCTTTCTTAATAGCTATCGCCTCCATTAGGAGAATAAGTGAACTACAAGCGCTCTCTATACTAGACCCCTTTGTAACAGTTCACAAGGATAAGGTGGTTCTACGCACGCATCCTAGGTTTGCACAGAAATTAATTTCTAAATTCCATATCAACCAGTTGATGGAACTACCAACGTTCTTTCAAAACCCATCTAATTTGGGAGAAAAAAGCCTGCATACACTTGATGTGCGCAGAACCGTCATGTTTTATATGGAAAGAACTAGACCACTGAGAAAGACTAATCAGTTCTTTGTCTCGGTGGCAGCAGGAAGAGAAGTAGATGCAGTTTCAAAATCCACTATATCTAGATGGATTGTCCAATGCATCACTCTGTTTCTCTCTCTCTAAGAGAGAGCTACCCTTCAAACCAAGAGCACATTCTACTTGAGGCACTGGGCCTTCCATGGCATTCATTGCGAATGTCCCTCTAGAGTCCATTTTAAGCCGGTCAAGTGGCACAGCGAGTAGAGCGCTCGCTTTGACATCCGTGCAGAGCTTGCTAACGCAGGTTCGAATCCCGGCGGGGCCAATCTCAGCCTTTCATCCTTCCGAGGTCGATAAATGAGCACCACACACCGTGGGTAATAATAAGCAGCGCTCAGATACCTGAGGGTTCGTAGCGCTATATAAATGCCTAATTATTATTTGCAAAGCGGCAACCTGGAGTTCTGTACACACCTTTACAAAACACTACTGTCTAGATACCCATTCTAGATCTGATTCCCAGGTGGGACAAGCAGTATTAAGACATCTTTTCTCTACTGTTCCTTCTCACAACCCACCTCCATCTCTGGGTACTGCTCGCTAGTCTATGCACAGCATGTGATTCTAAGCAGATTAACAAGCATCAGAAGACATGCATTACTTACCGTAAAAGCATTTCTGATTGTATCTGCTTGGATTCACATGCGCCCACCCTTCCTCCCCGCTCGGTTGGAAGGAACATAGACATCTTATTACTTTCTCTCTTTTCTGTACTGCCTCACGTCTAAGAAGGATCCCTCAGGGCAGAAAAAATACAGAGGGACCTCGACGCATAATGGATTGTGGCTACACTGCACGTCACTATAGGGATAGTATTACAGATACGCCTTTGTTGACGTCCCCTTTTCGACTACGAAAAACAAAATGCAATACTCCGCAGTGACCACTGGATGTCGGACTATGCACAGCATGTCAATCTAAGCAGATACAATCATCAGAAATGCTTTTACGGTAAGTAATGCATGCCTTACTGTGAAACCAGCAGGACAGGTTTTTTTAGGCCCTGGCTTCAAAGGACTGGCTTCAGGATCTACCTCCCCCAAGTGTACCAGCACCTGGGGCATATGAATAGGGAAGTGTGAAGCATCTCACACCCTCATCAGACTCTGTGGCAGTGCTCCAGCCGGGTACAATGGATTTCTGGGACACATTGGTGTGACTTTAGCAGCACCTCCCTTCCACTCAAACTCGGGAGATTCAGAGACAAATCCATGACAACACAGGGCTAGTGCCTGACAGTTGGCTGTGGGTTGAAAAACAATGCCCTTATTTGGGACAAAAGACTGTTCTGAATTAAACTTTAAGACTTTTTTTTCTGCAACTGCATAACGCAGGAATTAAAAAGTTTAACAGTTTAAATGTAATTTTTGTGGCATTAAAACAAGATATTGTGGTTTTCCCTAGCATGTATGGGACACAAATGGCAGAAAAATGTAATTCATGGGAAAAGTGTTCATGGCATAACTTTGAAATTTAATGCAAACCTGCTCTGTGATAATAGGTGCACATATATAAAATTTTAGAATTTTAAGTGAAATATTTCCCACCAAAAATTGCGAAAGATAATTAGAAGGGCTAAATTATACTGTATAAACTGGGGAGTTGGAATGCTTTGCTCTGTGTGAAATAAGTAATCTGCCTATGATTTTCAAAAATGCCACATTTTTGTGTCATAACTGATTTTGGCAAAAGTGACTGTGTGATGGCTCTGTATCTGCTTCTAGGGAGGAGGCGACATACGTAGGCTGACATATCCGATTGTTAGTGGTAGGTCTATCTTAGGTGTGCCCCCAGAGTAAATCCTGTGATGTTGCCCGCCTTTATAAAAGGTAGAGGCTCAAAGAGACAAAGGACACTCTCTTCTAAATTTTCCAGTTCTTGCGTATCCAGATATTCCATATTCATCCTGCAAGATTCCATATTCCACTGCCAGGCCAGATCATAGCTGACCCTATCCAGGCAGGACCATTGATCCAGAAAAACCCCACTAAAAATCCCAATTACTTGAGGGGGGGGCAAAGGTGGGGAGGTGCCTGAATCCTCATTGGGAAAATCCAGTACTACCTGCGTGCCTTGCTACCCGCTCTATCCAGCTGAGGTGCTGCTGTGCTGTGACCAGACTTTGCCCAGCTGTTTTCTACTAGGAGAGGCCGCCGCTGTGAGCAGTGACCAGATATTGCTTCGCTGTCCAGAAACCCGGTCCGCTGCCCAAACTACCCCATTCAAGTGCTGAGTATTTCCCTTCCCCAACAACCACAAACTGCATCCTTTGCTCTGTTACCTTGTATTGGGCCCAATCCCATAACTGCCTTAGCAGAAATCCGTAAAACTGTCGGAATCCCCTGTGCATCCTGTCCTTGATCTCCAAGTGTTAATTCTCCCTGAAAGAGTCACACAGCGTGAAGGAGTTACAATTGCAGCTTAACCTTTATATTCACCGTTGGCGTTCTCTTTCCTAGCCACTAAAATCTGGTTCAAGTGAAACTTGTCCTTTCCTTGCCAAACCGATATATTTATTTTTTCCTGTCCACTGCTTTCACTTTTTTTTTTTTGTGTGTAAATTTGACTTTAAGTTTTGTTCATTATAAGTCAAATTACATAAGAAACATTACGAACTTTGAAATACAGAGCAAGGCAGGAATTGAGTTAATGTCCTTTGTGTACCACTTTCACTTGTTTCTGGCCCCGCCGTGCTGTATTACAACATTGACTTGCTTTCTTCCCTCCTCCCTCTTAGCCCCCCCCCCCCTTCCATGGGTCAAGCAGGCATTTACTAGGTCTTTGCAGCGTGTGTCAATAGGGAGTTATTGCTTTCGGGTAGTATTGGGTATAGAGATTTCCAAGGGGGGTGAATGTTTTTTGATCTTGTTATGGTGACCATGGGGACAATCCGTTTACTACGCGTTCTTGGGCAACTAGTCTGTTTGGGACTGTGGTTCACTTGAGAGGTGCTTATTTGTGAAGTCCATCCATAGAGCTTGCCATTGTGCTGATCTGCCACGCAGTGTTGCTGTTATTTGATCCATTACACATGTTAGTGGCAACGCTGATCCATTTGCTTTTACTGGGGAGTGATTTGGATTTCCATTTGATTATTAGTATTACGCGGGCTGCTAATAAAAGTTGAGATACCAAACCTCTGACTCTGTTCCAGTCATCGTCCTCTTTCTCGAGACCAAACAATATGAGGTAGGGGTCTGCCATTCTGGAGATGCCATCTATATCTTTAATCCAACCTAGGACTTTGTCCCAGAACATCCTCACTCGGGTGCAGTCCCATCACATATGCCAATAATCGGCATTATTCCCACATTCCCTCCAACATTTTGGGTTTGCCTTTTGGAACATTTTGGAGAGCCTTGTGGGGGAGTGGGGGAGGGGTCGTATTGCCACAGGTGTAAGATTTTGATTGCATGCAGCTTATACTGGTTGGAAACGGATATTTGTGTTGCGGGTGCGCATATCGTTCCCCATAGATCCGGACTAATCTGTGCTCCCAGATCTCTCTCCCATCTACCTCGCAAGTGCTCTGTGGTCCCCTTCCCTGCCGCAATTAGTTCCTTGTACATCATTGATATCAGCCCCTTTGTTTCTGTCTTAGTGCCCAGTATCTTTTCACAGGGGGTGAGGTCCCTGTTCAGCTTAGTCTTCCACACTGTTTACAATAGGATGCCTTTTATTTGTATATATTGGAAGGTGGACAGGGGGCCTATTTCCAGAGCCTCAATGAGTTCAGGGAGAGGGATACAATCTTTTTTTTTCCGTAGTTGCCCCACCCTTTCTAGTCCAGCTTCATACCATGTTTGGTATCTTTCTACGTTGGTAATGTGATTACTGATGCTAGGGGACCACAGGTGGCCAGGGGAGATGGCCATGTGGTGATTTTGTGCATATCTTTGCCCTCCCTCCAGATATCCCATATGGTGCTCTATATTGGATGGTCTTTGAGTTTATTCAAGAGTCTTTTTCTAGGGGCCGAGAGCCACTCCGAGACAATAGCCGGGGACAGCTAGTGGTTGTGTGGACCCATTGCGGGTCTTAGTAATTGCGTAGGTGGGGGGGGGGGTCAGGACTCGCAGCTGGGCCGCTTCATAATATTTTTTAAGGTCATGTAGACCCACCCCACCCTTATCTTTGGGGAGTGTTAGGGTGTCATAGGAAATTCTTTCCTTCTTCCCCTGCCAGAGGAATTTCACAATGGTGTTCTTGGTCTCGGAGAAGAAGCTGTTCGGTATCTTGATGGGTAATATGTGGAAGGGGTACAAGAATCGGGCGAGGCAGACCTTTTTTATAGCGTTGTCTTCCAAGCCAAAATATCATCAATTTATTCCATCTAGCAAGGTCATTACGGAATCGTTGAAGGAGTAGGGGAAAGTTGGCTTCATACAAGTCCACTAAGTCTTTGATAATCTGTATGCCAAGGTATTTCAATTTGGAGTGCTCGATCCTAAAACCTAGTGGGGAAAACTTGGTTTCATTTTCTTCTGTCTGTCCCTGTAGGGGGAAGAGTGTGGACTTTGTTTTATTTATTTTGAATCCTGAGAATTGACCATATTTTTCTAGTAAGGTAAGAGCCCGAGCAATGGATGTCATAGGGTTGGTGATGTGTAGGAGTACATCATCCGCATGGAGGGCCACCTTAGATTCCATTGGTCCCAGGCGGGTCTGCCCTCAATGTCAATTCTAGGGGTTCGAGGGAGAGCGCGAAGAGGATTGCAGAGAGGGGGCATCCTTGCCGGGTGCCGCGTTCCAGCGTGAACCATGTGGAATATTCACCGTTCACAAATATGGATGCCTCGGGAGTCGTATATACTGCAAGTATTCAATTTCTAATCCTGGGGCCTATATCTATCTTGCGTGGGACTGCCATCAGGAATCCCCGTTCTACTCTGTCGAAAGCTTTTTCTGCATCTATCGAAAGGAAGGCTGGGTTGTTGGACATGGTTTGGTATGGGATGTGTATGTGAGGTGAAGTGTTTTGCACATTGTCTGCTCCTTGCCTCCCCAGTATAAATCCGACCTGGTCGGGGTGTATAATTTGTGGCATGTACGTCTCTAGTCTGGCAGCCAGGATTCTCGTGTAGATTTTTGCATCAAGATTGATGGGGCGGTATGATCTACACCTTTTTAGGGTCTCTTCCCTCTTTGGGAATTAGTGATCAGCGCACGAGTGAAGGAGGATGGAGCTTTCCCTGTCTCTAGTATTTCATTAAAAAGTTTGGCCATGAAAGGTGTCAGTTGTGTACTAAAGGATTTGTAGAATCCGGCTGTATAGCCGTCTGCACCTGGGGATTTGCCAATTGTTAGCCTCTTTATTGCATCCCAGACCTCTTGTTCGGCTATGGGGGATTCGAGGAGGTCTGATCCTGGTTCGGTATCTTGGGCATGTTAATCGAGGACGAGTAAGTCTCTCTTGGATTGGTCAGGGTTTGTTTCCGAGATGTATAGGGTCTGATTTAAAATTTTGCGAAGCTTTCTGGGATGATAGGGGGGGTGTTGGTTGTGGGAGGGGTGTCTTCTACTATTTCTAGTACTTTCCGTTCGGCTCTCTGTTCTCGGAGTCTGGCGGTGAATAGTGCGTCAGCCTTGTCTCCCTTTTAGTAAATGTTCTGCTTCAGGAGTCTAAGTTTGCGCACTACCTGCTCGTGTTCCAACAGTTTCAGTTCCTCCCTTTCCATTTTGACTTTGTCAATCTTAATCTGGTCACACCCCATACCCCTCCTGCTGTCTTCCTCAAGCTGGCAAAGCTCAGCTCTTAGTATATGTTCTATGATTTTGTTTCCTTTTTTTGGTCGATCCCTCCCTTATCAAGATCCCTCTCCATGTGGCTTTCCCCCACCTCCCAGACTATTGGGTTGGGTACTTCACCAGTTTTATTTATTTTGAGGAATTCATTGATTTCAGTCTCCATCTGTTTTGAAAACTGCGTCTTTCCAAAGGTTTTCATTACATCGCCATTTCTCTCCCCTCATCGGTAGGTTGTCCCACTGAATATCTGTTATCACCATGTCGTGATCGGACCATGTGATCAGAGCTATGTCCGAGTGTCGTGGTGTTGGCCAGGTCTTTGGATGGGTATATGTAGTCGATTCGGGTATATGTATTGTGAGGGGCGAAAAAGTATAGCCCTGATCATTTGGGTTGCTATTGTTACGATCACCTTGCCTGTTTCCTGTTACTAACGGAGCTTGTCCGTCTACGTCGGACCAAGTTTTGGTTTCCAAGAAATCTATACCCTTCCTGATGAAGATTCCAACCCCTCCCCTTTTGAGTGGCCCTGATCCCCAGAATTCAATCTCCTTGCGTTTCCCAAGGATTTGCCTTACCTCCCCCTTGATATATTTTGTTTCTTGTAGTAAGAGGATGTCTAATTCGGATCTATGGAATTCTCTGGCGACAAGTGATCTAAGTCCCTTCACATTAAGTGTCCCCACCCTCTTGCTTCAATGGACGGTGTCATTTTTTGTTTGTATGAGGAAATGGCTTTTGTGACATGACCACTATTGCATTTTTGCCCTAAGTTCCACACTGCGTTGTATGCTTTGGATCGCAAAAATTGCTGCTTTGACTCCGTCTTTTGTCCTGCTCCAATTCCCCCCCCCCCCCCCCCCTCCCTTCCCAACTGATGGCGTTAGATTGGGCCTGGTTGAAAGCACCAGGTCTGCATTGAACCACCTTTTGGGGGCTGTTTTTTCCAGCTCCTTGATCTGATGTGACATCTCAGTCTAGGTTGAGCCCTCTAAGCGTCAACTCCACCCACCCTCAAATGATCATGTCGGGATCATAGTGGTGTCTCAGTTTCGAATCCCCTTTTTTCAAAACACTTTAACAGGGGATCGAGTTCTTTCTTACCCAGTTTGTGAATGTTGAATCGTCCCCCTCTGGGGAGAGGTTCCCTCTCTGGTACTTCCTTGAGCCTTTCACAAGTTTCTTTTCTTGGGCCTTGAATGCGCCATTCTCGTTCTTCCCGTCTTGGTTTGTCTTGGTTTGTCTTGGTTTGTCTTGGTGGTTTTCTTCTCGTGGGACGATTATTTCATTGATGCAGGTCTTGATTTCTTTTTCGGGTTTTAGTCTGATCTTAGTCCCTTCGTACTCGAAGGAGAGGAAGAAGGGGTAGCCCCACCTATATCGGATATAGTTTTCCTTCAATCCTTTTTTGTGAGGGGTCCGCACATCCGTGTCTGGGAGGAGTGATCTTGGTATATTGAAATTTGAGCACCTCCTAAAGGGATGGACTCACTCCTTGCTTTCTCGAGTACCCTGTCTTTGTCTTGGAAGCGATGAAATCGGGCAAGGACCGATCTCGGGCCGCACGGGGGGGCGGTTTCGCCAGCCCTGTGAATTCATTCTGTTATGGGCTCATCGATGTCGTCGGCGACCAAGAGTTTGATGTCATGGAGTGTTTCCTCAGGTCCGCTTCGGTTTCTCCCTCCCGTTCCGGAATTCCGAAGATGCAAATGTTCCGTCTTTCTGTTTTCTAAATCATCCAACTTCAGCTTGCAGTCTTCCCGTTCTAGTTCAGTCATCCTTTGGTCGAGTTGTGCTTCTAGAGTGTCTATGGATGCTTGATTGATTGTTCTCAACTCCCTCAAGCCTTTCTTCAATATTATCCAGCCTTTGCGTGATTTTGTCTATCTTGCCTCCTATGTTTGCCCCCATAATATTTTTGATTTCTCCTAGTAGGGTGGCTATGTCGCTTTTTGTGGCCGCTTGGTCATTTCCTGTGGTGTTCCCAGTCTCCATGTCGGAGTTGTCTGTTCCTATAGGTGTGGTGGCGTACGCAAATGAGGCCAATTTCTGTTTCACACTCATGTAATCTCTGTGTGCTGGTCTTGGTAGAGCGTTAAGGTTCTCGTGAGAGTTTGTGGGGTTGTTTGCTCCCCGGAGTTTCGGGCACAAAGCTGTTGCTTTGTGACCTGTAGGAATGTCCCAATTGTAATCTGTGTACAGGGTGTTATAGCACAGTTTTACTGGGTGCGCTGTCTGTGGGTCTAGACGTCTCACTCCTGTCCCTCACTGGGGTGTTGTCCGCATTTGAAAGTGAGTTTCTCAGAGAGTTTGGCTTCATGAAAGGATGATTCCAGAATGATTTCCGGATCTGGGGTGCAGCATTGGGGTTTCTCTGGGTCCGCTCTGATTGTGTCCGTGGTCTTATGAGAATGTCTGTGGCCTGTTATGTGCCCTCGGGAGTGTGATTTGTTGTTTTGGTACCTGCTGTTGATCTAGTCCAAGCGAGGGATGCCTGCAGAGCAGTATCTGCCCCGGGTAGGCTTGTGTTTGGGCTGCTCTGCTAGGGTGCACTGGATTTCTTCTGCGGTGGGGCGGGGGGCTGTGGCGGGAGGGAAGTGTTTTGCTTGGGCGTCTCCTGCGGATCCTGGGCTACCCGTGGGCGCACACAGTCAGTCTTTCTGCTGGTCTCACACCGGAGGTGTTTTGCAGGTGAAGTGCTTTTGTATTGTTACGAGTACCAAGCATCACTCGTGCCTTGATTTCTGCGTAGGTGCAGGGTTGCTCAAATGGGTGCCCCGTGGGTTTCAAGGGACTCTGGAGTAATGCGGGTGGAGGAGGCTTTATTCACATGTGGCCGCTTGAGGTCCTCCGTCGAGCGGAGCACCACGTATGTTACAGAGATGTGCTCTGCTCAATGCTTGTTCATACGGGGGTGTCGGGCCTGGTCCTTATCTGGTGGGTGGGAGCGGGGAGTCCTTGGGCACTTCTTACTGTCCGCCCTATCTTTTGGTGTGTGGAGCGGTTTCCGGTTCTGGCGAGGCATGCGCTCAGGAAGACCAGGTCCGTTGCCAGCACCTCTGATGTCCAGCGCAGATCTCCGGCGTCCGCGAGTCGGGTGTCCTGCAAAGGGGGGGACGCTTCGCTCCTTGGCCCAGCTTTTAACAGAGGTGCTCAAGGTTTCTATTGTTTCAAGGCTGCTTGAGTGCCCCGGGTCTGGAGGGCCGGGCGGCTCTCCTGCTGGTCTGAGTGCGCAGGCTCATACGTACTTTCGTGGTCCGTTGGGCCGTATCTTTGTGATGTATTTTCTGACCGATCCGTTTTCTCTCGTGGGGTGGGGGGGTCCTTTACCCATCTGCCACCTGATTTCTGTCCGTGGGGGGGTGCCCAAGTGGGGGCTCAGTCCACTTGTTGGGGCCGCGACGGCGGAGCTCACACAGGGACCATGTTAATCTCTGCGGCCCCTGGTGGACAATCCCCTGCTTTCACTTTTAAAACCGAATTTCCTTTCCTGTTAAGAATCTCATCCAGTCATTTATCTAGAGCTCCCTTTTCACTATTATCCCTGTGATGTGCATCTGTCATTAAGCATAAAAACCCCATTCCCATTTTTTTGTCAATTTGACCTGTTTTTCAAACCGATTTTACATTTAAACCTGTGTAAATTAGCACATGCAATTTCTATGTGTGTGATTTGGCTGCACTGTGTTTTTCACTTTCAAGCTGAGTTTCTGAATTGTATGCCTGTTAGGACATTGCTTTTAGTCTGCTAGTGTTCTTACATCTGTGATAGTGCTATACTCGTATTTACCTCATTTATTCAACTACACATGTAAAACCAATATTTACTAATTCTGAGTGCTATTTTGTGCAATTGTAAAGGTTTTTAAATGTTGCCTCCCATTTCGTGGGGGAAGGTCTGATTTCATTCTGTTTGCTGCCTAATATACCTGGCTCCTTGCTACCCACCCAACATTCAGTTAATAGGTGTTTGAGGGAGTATTGCAGGGGGAAATCTTAACTGGGTTGCTATCTACTTGAAAAGTAATATTGCTCCCATTCATTTGTGCTTTGTGTATGTTATATTAGAAGGTCAAACCGAGTGTATTCTATTAATCTACAGTGTAATTATCACCCCACTGGTGATTGCTGCCCAACATTAAATTTGTGTGATTTTGATGGAAATGAAAAAATAAATATTGTATTACCACCCACCGGCATGGTTCATTGTGGCCCAGGGTATTTGTAAAAGGGGGGTTGGGTGCCATCTCAATCTGAATCCTTAGTAAAATTGTCATGATGCATACCCCCGGGCATCCAGACCACGTCCATCAGCCCCGGGAGCAGGCATCATGTTGCCTTGAGAAAACCCAGCAACACCTGTTAGGGGCTGTCTAGGTTCAGTCCCGGCGCCTATGGCGCCAGGCTCATATGGGACATAGTCCTGGCGCCATAGGTGCCAGGCTCATAGGTGCACACTTACCTGATTCAGACCATGCTGCAAGAAGATCCAAACCCATGCGAGGCCTAGAAGGGACTACTTTACCTTAGGGACTATTTTGTTACTTGGGTGTGGTTGGGGAGGAATACCTACCTGGTACTACTTTGGCGGCTATTTAAACCATGCCCGAAGAGCAGCACACGCTTCGCGGTATTCTGCATCCAGCAGCGTAACGTTCACCGTGCCAGCAGCAGCATCCAGCCTTCTGCCACGCCCGCCTCAAGCCTGGAGCACCTAGAAAGAAGAAAAGAAGCAAAGGTTAGAACAAGAGTATTACCTGATTTCTTACCTGATTCCGGATTCATCTCATCTTCAAACCAGAGGAAAGACTTTGTTTTAAACGCATCGCAGCAGCAGCGCCGCGCCATACTCACCGTTCCACGCAGCATTTCTTCGATCCGGCGCTGTCTCCATCTTTACATCGCCGAATCCCGGCACCTAAGGGGGACAAGAAACAACAAGGTGAGCAGAGAGAACAGACAGACCATCTCTTTAGCCTCCATATGCTTACCTGATTTTACCGCCGTAGGTATTATTCATCGGCACGCCACATCTTCTGCCGCACCTGTAAGAAAAGGAGAAAGCAGCAAGTTTAACCCTTGGCATTATTTACCGGACAGTGTTGGGTAACACAGACCTTTACCAGAGCGCTTTCAGCAGTCAATCTTCTTATTGGATCAAAGTTGCAAGATAAAAGAGGAATTGGGCAGGAGTGAATTCCAGACATTTTGAACTCTTACAAGCTATATACTTACGGCTCTATCTTCAGGCCAGTGAAGTAACTGGTCATCAGCGCGCCCCTGCGTGTTTCGCAGGATGGAGGGCTCATCCTTCAAGAATATAAGGTGAGATTGCTGAGAGGGCACAGAGGTGATTAGTGGGGAGGGCAGTGGGGGAAGCTATCACTTGAATCCACAAGTGGCTAAATCCATTTCTCCACTTGTAGGAGAATATTTCTACGGGTCAAGCAGACAAGATTAGGAGGGCAGATCCAGTCAGTTGACGTGCACTACGCATCACGTGGGTGGAGGCCGCAGCAGTCCGGGTCTGACCGACGCCCCTGTGGGAGCCAGGTGAGCGTAACAAAAATAAAGTGAAAGTGTTTAAATTGCGCGTTGCAATCTAGGCCAGTGGCAAGAGTCCTGGGCTGGTGTGCGAATCCTGATTAGAATCCTTAACAGATTGGGGGCTCGTGCCAGGGATTAAGAATGTGTTGCCACCCGTGACAGCTTAACACAGCGGGCTAACCTTCAAGGTAGTGATACTTTGTGAGGTAGAAAACTGTTACACTGTTGAAAGCACCTTCTCAAAACATAGACCCGAAGTATCAGGCCTGTGTGTAAAAAAAATAAATTAAAATCAACCCCGAACTAGACAAAAGGCAATGGAATACAGGTTCTTATATAAATAAATTAATAAAGAAAGAACACTTTCCATAATGACTACAGTAGAGATAAACATGGCTGGCAGCACCTTCTGCACACATTATTTCTCAGAGGGGAATGGCACAACAAGATGAGGTCTGGCTAGAAGAAATGATGCAACAGGTCACCGCCATGAACATGGATGTGTGGCAGGACGGTGGCCTATTACATCAAGCTTTGAGCGAATTGTACATGACTCCGAAAATTAAAGAGGGGCAGATTACAATTGTCAGAATCACAGCCTACATAGATCTCCATATGGGAGTGATGGAGGCAAAACATGAAGAAAACAGAACCCTTGCGCAAAACCAGTTTGGGCTCTTAAACCAAATCCAGACAATTAAAATTAGTGGAAGAGAAATTGCAAAAGAGCCAATATTCTGAGGTCCAAGTTGAGAACTACATCAAACGGTTAAAAGAGGACTTGGCTCTACAACAGCAAAATAATTCAGACCAAGAGGCCCGATTAAATGCATTAAAAGTGTAATGTCAAGAAAAGGTTGACTCTTTAGAAGGGAGTCAAATGAAATTAAAACAAGTGAGATACAATAACGTCAGCGCAGAGCAAATAGTCACCTTACAGAATCAGATAAAAAAAAAATTGGAAGAGGTAAGTAATACATTCCTTATGAAAGAACTCCACTTTCAATCAGAATTTGATGAGGAGCGCCAGAAATAAGGTGCCATAACGCACCAAAGGGATGACCTGGCTGAACAAAGGGGCGCTCTATCAGTAGAAAGGGGCCCTATACCAGGAAATGTGCAATTTTTAAAAACCAATCTGGAGAGAAGGGAGTCAGACCTTCAGGGACTGACTGGCATAAAAGAAGAATGCGAAAATGTAATGGGACATAAGAGACAAATGGAACTCGAGTTAGTGCACGTCACAGAATTTGCAGAAAAAGGAGGTTCGCTTTCTGCAACAGATTGTCTGTTCCCAGACCATACAGGTAGCGCAAAGAGACAATGAGGCCCTCTGTGAGGAGGACCATGGACTCCACAAGCAGGTGGCAGCTCAAGAACGGGTCATAGAGGCCAGTCAAACCCTCATAGCGGAGCAAAAAGCTCAGGCCTTTGCCTACTGTCGAGCGGTAGGGGGCTGAGAAAGAGAAACTAGGGAGGTTGGAGAGAGAGTATGCTAGGCTAAATCCAAACTTGAGGGACCCCAAAGAAGTAGAGAGGGACAGGGCTACCCCTGATCAGTGTGATGCCCTCTGTACTAAGGGACTCGAACCCATTTAATACTTTGTGCACTGCTGACTTTGTCTACTGGTTCACATGAGCCGAAAGCCATGAGGCCGTCGGAATTAAATAGACCTAGCATGATGGAACTGACAGGTCAGCACCCCTCAGAAATGGATGGACGGGCGTCCCTGTATAAATACAAAAATATTATGGCTGATGTCTCTGACCAGGAAGCCTCCTATGAGGAGAAAGTCGGGGAATTGGATCTGCAGAAGCACTGTCTCCAAAGGGACCATTTGGTTCGATTTGCAGAACGGCATGAAATGAGGCCCCAAAAGAGCATTCCGAAGACCTCCAACCTATCAGGGCAGTGGGGGAAATCCTCTGCCAACCCTGGAAGCGGGGAGGAGTTCTCCTGTGCCACACAGGGGAGCAGAAACTAGGCCCCACCATTCTGCGAGCCCCTCACAAATTCACACAATCGGGGAGCGCCTAGAAGATCATGAGGGGACCTCAAACAGTAGCGGCTCCGAGTCTGAGGGCGAGTGGACTCCTGTGAAGCGGCAAATAAACAGAGGAGGGTTCTGGTGAAAGACCCCATTAGGCAGATCAAGGCTATTAGGAATTTCAGAACTGTACCACAAAAATGCAAAATATTCTGTCTGGGAGCATCTTGAACTCTGTGAACAAATGGACACTTTTCACATCCAAGATAGCCAGAACTGCATAGATTATGCCAAATGTACATTCTCTCCGGAGTACTCCAGCTTCTTTGGACTGGAAGATCAAAACCAGTCAAGGTGGTCCACCTACAAGGCGGCCATCTTGAAGCACTTTTCTAGCCACAGCAAACCCCAGGAGGCTCGCAAAGCGGCTTACAATTTGCAATGCGGAGACGATCAGGCCCCAAGAGAATTTGTGCAGGAGCTAAAACGCGCCTTTGCCCAAACTACCAGGCAGATGCGCACTAATTGCAGGGAATTCATAACCACTTATTTTCATGCGTTCCCAAAATACATAATGACCCAGCTGGTGGGGGATTTTGTTGACGAAAGATCCCTGGACTGGGTAATAGAGCAGACTACCCGGATCTATGAGGTCCAAAAACCTGCAGAAAATAAAAACCAGATTAAAAAACCCCAAACCAACCAACCACCCCTGTTGCTGCTAAGGTGGCAGAGGTGAAGGTTGCCTCCATTTTAGACCTAGAAATGGGGGGCCAAAATCGGCCAAATCGGAGGCAAAGAAGGCTTTCTGATCAATCGGCAACAGGTGGCAGTCAGGTAGGTAACCCCACCAATGGGACCCCTAACTCTCCTGATTAGATCAGTCCCAGATATAAGGGCCACCGATCTATCTTGGGGTATGTATGGACTCCCCCAGCCCAAGGGGGGCGGGGTGGGGATCTAACCAGGTAAGTACTGTCCCAGGAAACTTCCCTCGGGAGGGCAGAAATCCCCTGAATCCTGGATTAAGTTTCTTTCCCTCGTTTCTACCAAACCCCAACCTGCAGGACAACCCTCCTTTCTTTCCCTGTTTTCAGGAGTCCAGACCACCCAATACAGGAGAAGGGAGGCCAAGGGTGGAGGGTTACCAAAATCCCCAATTCCGAGGGTGATCCAGGAGAAGGATAGTTACCCTTCCCGTTAACCACTTGGGTATGAACAAAGACCCCTGTACCAGCCGGAACGGGTGTTCCAACTGGAGCGCCAGGTCCAGAACCTCACGCAGGATCTGAGTCGCATGAGGGCTCACAGAACCCTCAGACGAACATGGCGGCTCAGAACCCCTCAAACGGTCCGGCACCCCAGAACAATGACGGGGAGAGAACCCAGACAAATCGCCATTTCCAGAGGGCGCGGCACGGGAAGAAGGGGCGTGAAGCTTCCTTACTCACCTGTGAAAAGCCCCTGGACACACCGGAACTAAAGTCTCCTGTCCCCGGAAATCTGCAGGCCAGTGAACATAGGGTGGGCTAGGAGAAATAAAGAAATTAAAAAGGCCCACTCTATTCACACTTTTACTCAGCACTACTGCATTGACACCCATTCCAAGACAGATACGTAAGTGAGAAAAGCGGTTCTAAGATATTTATTTGCTCATGACCCTTCTCACATCCCACCTTCTTCGAACACTGCTCGCTAATCTATGCACCGCATGTGATCTAAGAAGATTCCACAAGCCTCAGAAGGGATACATTACACACCGTAATCGTATTTCTGATGCTTGGATCTGCTTAGATTCACGTGCGACCCGCCCTTCCTGCCCCACCGGAATGCCTCTAGGGTTCCCAGCTGAAGAAAACAAATCCTTTTTCAAGATGGCCACCATAGAAAGGGAAGATGGGTGTTGGATAGAAACCCTACTTCGCTTTCCATTACAGCCTGCAGAAACCAAAAATGAAACCGTGTGACTGTAATGGCAGCACCACATTTTTGTTCCTTGAAAAATTTGTCGTTATGAACAAGACCTTTACCAGAAAGCCAGTCCCTGATGGAGATGGCGACTTCAAAACAATGTTTTGTCCCTTCCAGTAATGGCCAGTAGCCACATCCCCGACATTGTGGCCACTAACCATACATAGAGCCTACCCCTCAGAGACGGAAGCTATACCGTTGATTTGTTATGTACATGACAATAGTTGTTAAAGATCAAAATACTACCACATGCAACACACGATGCTTTTCGGTCGTCAATAACTTTTACATACATGTGTTGTACATGCAGTCATTTTTGTCAATAAAAATGTGCGTATAAAACGGAAAGGAGTACTCTTCTTACGTCTGCACAAAAGCCCAAGAAACTCTGTGATGGCAAGCGCAATCACGTGGCACAGGTCGAAAGGTGTGAAGATGTGTATTGGGAGGGTGTTACCATGTATTATTTTACAAACATTTCTATACAGCAAACACTTTCATTGCACCTTACCTCATTTTTCCTCTTTTAGAAAGATACTAATCATTCTGAACTAATGTTGGTTAATGGGGCATCTGGGTGACAGAAATTGGCCTGACGGTGACAGAAATTGGCCTGACACTAAAGCATATGAGATGGGCCTGACCCTCCTGTAGCCAAAGCAAGTGGTATGCAATATCTTTCTCCATAACGTTCCTTGGCAGCGTAAACAAATATGTCCATAAGGATTTACATGCCGTGATGCATCACCTACAAAAGAACAAATTAGGACCTGCAATGTAGCACGCCACATTTTGAAATGGAGTAAATTTGTTAAAAAAAATAACATTTAGGAATTAGTACAGTAGTTTTATTTCAAAATAAACTGTGCGAAATGATTGCCCTTTTCACATTTCCATAAAAGTAGTACGTTTGGCTCTTTGGTCGACAATGAAAATGTTAATGGTAATGGCCACGTTGTTGTTTTCCCACACAGAAAGTAAGTGTTGCCGGCTCAGTAGTCGTTTTCCTCGCACATTGATTTGCAAGACGACGTCAATCGCTGTGATCTACACCACCAGAAAGGATGGAATGTTACTCCTTATGGTGACAGCACTGTAAGTGCATAGAGGTCCGACACGGTCATCCCACTGAATTATTACGCACAGACAACCGGTGATGAACAGTTGCATTTGACGGTTAAAGAAGCCGTCACTTGGCAGCTGCAATCCGTGTCCATAACAATAGGGAAGGAAGTAGCTGAGGGGGGAAGGGGAAATAAAACCTGTATCAATACGCAACCTTTGGAGAAACCAAAGTTGTAATACATAACATTTTCAGTAAAAATAAATTCAATAGGAGGGAATCTAGTGGGACTCTATGGCCGGCGACAATGTGCAAGCTCCATAATGGGAAAACAAATTTCAATGGCACAGACAGCTGGACCGTTTTTATTAATATTACAATTTTTGTTTGGAAGTCGCTGAGCGGTGAAAGGGGAAAATAACGTGCATCAATACGCAACCTCAGCACAAAACAAAGTTGTAACGTATACCATTTTTACTAAATAATAATTTAATTTGGGGAAATGTAGTGGAACCCTACAAACGGCGGAATTGTCCATATTGGGGGGAAAAGAAAATGTCAATGGCACAGAAACCTTGTAATGCATTAGGAAAATTACATTTTTTCTCTTTGAAAGTAAAAAGTTAATACCAGTTCGATCTATAGGAGTCAAAAATAAACTTGCATGATGTGGACCGCCTCCATTGCATTCAGAACAGTCAGCCAGTAGTGTATTTGGAAGAGTGCCTCTTCGGGAACTGATATTTCATGTTCAGTACAATCATTTTTGAAGCATAACCTTATTAAACGATATGTTTTTCACACTGTTACTCCTTGCATTCTTTCTGCTTTTTCCCTTTAGCTCAAGGTTAAACAAGTGACCCTTATGGGTACCGACAAATATGTGGCCGTACTGAGCTCGTATTGAAAAGAGAAAATCAAGTGACCTTCACAGCGAATGCAAATAATTTCTCATTTTGCAACAACATATCAGCAGCTATTCATGAGAACCGCTACTCCCGTTCACGTGCAGAAGTGCTGTGTATACGAAATAGTGCAGGTGGCTGGCTTAGATTTTAAACTGTAGGACGCCAGTCTGATCACAGTAATGTTGTTTATGTATTTTGACATGGACGCAGTAAGTTCATTTCGTACAAGTAGCAAGTCCCACTGTACCGTATGGCAGTAGTAACAAGAATACACCAATGTTTGACTTTCTACTGCCACATCTCATTAACGCTCACCTTTCGAAAGTGTTCCATAAGTGTAACAAGTGCATTAGTGTCCTCTTCGTTTATGTATGTTAGCGGCGATGTGCGCGTACAACAGAAAACAAAGTAAACATGGCGGACGTATCGAAAGATTATGACACACTTCACGCTGTGTCACAACCAATCGGTGAAAGCGCAACATGGTCGCGGGCAGCACGCCACGGAATAGCCAATTGAAATCTTCTCCAAGGAGTGAACAGGGAAGTGTGACCCCGGAGCGGACATAGATATCACTAATTTTTAGAGACCTACTTTTTGATCGTTTTAAAGGAAAGTGCGGGACGAATTGTCACAAAATTTACAAAAGCACGCTTTCCCGACCAAGCCCCTGCCGCTGCCGCAACTTTGGTGCAAATCCATCCAGCGGTTTGGCCTGTAGCTGTGCGCAAAGTTTTTCCCCCATTCAGTCTATAGCAAAAAAAGACGTTTTGGGCCCCCCCCCCCCCCCCTTATAACTTTGCCACCACTGGACCAAACATCCCCAAACTTTGCAAAGAAATTCAGAGTGGGCCATATACTTATTTTGCAAGTTTGGTGATTCCTCCAAGGGGAGCGGAGTTATAAGCTGCCCAAAAAGTGCTCTTCCTATGGGAACAGCAACTTAACCATAACTACACGGCCACTGCCGTGGCCGTGTAATATGTATTTATTTATACACAGATATTTAAATCATGCTTTAAAAAGCAGTTATTAGCAGTAACATTAATTCCAAGTTAGGATTCAGTTCAAAAAGTGAACAAAGCAGGTGAGCAATGTATTCATGTTACACATTTCAGTATCACCTTTGCAGTATTGAGTTTATTAAGGTGGGAAAGGTTAGGGTTAGATCAGAATAGACTGGTATTCTGTAAAAAAAAGTTATTCTCCCAAAGGGATGCAGACAGTCTTTTTTTATCCCAGCGTTAAGAGTGTTCAACAATTAAAACCTGTAAGGGAACTAGCACTGCCAAATCCAATAGGTTCAGAAGGAGGCCTTTAGGGCACCAGGACAGCCAATGGTCAAAGTTCTGATGCTCTTCTTGGAAAAGTTTTCTTAAATAGTGAGTAGTTCAAAAAGAAATCGCAGAAACTCAAGAGGAGTCACCTTGGGAGAGAACAAGCTGAAAGGCCAGTGTAAGTGTGTTGAGGTCAACTCTGAGTAGGGTTAAATAGCACTCCCAAAGGTAGGAAGCACCTCAAATGGCAAAAGGATAATACACCCAAGCCCCACAGTACCTTTGACTTGAAGTTGTTCCAGCTGAATGCCTTCTGGCTGCAGTGCAGCAGACCCTTGTTCCTGGTTCTTGGTCGTGGTGACGAACGGAAGGATGTTTGGCGGGCTCCTGCGGCAGCACTCAAGAGAGGGACTCTGCAGCAATGGATTCCTCTGGATTCAGTGTATCTTTGTGGTTTTGGCGCCTTTTTCTCAGCACCAAAGAACAAACTGCTCCAGTTAGAAGTTCCTTGATTCCTCAGTCCTGGACTCTGGATGTGGATTTCCTGCTTCTGTTGGATCCTCTGGATGCCCACAAAGTTTTGGCCGGATTCACACTTGAGAAGACAGTGCACTCACAGATGGTCGAGGTACCCTGGGTATTGGGATTCTGCAGCCTTGGAAAATCACAGCAAGTCAGGGGTTGAGCCAAATTAGTTTGTCTTGAGGCTAGTTGGTCCTACTAGCCTAAGGGAGGAAGTTATCCTGTACGGGTCTTCCCTGTCAACCGGGTCAGCACAGCTGCAGGGCTTCAACAGGCACTTTGCGGTCCAGGTGGGTGCTGCTAGCGTCTTTTCTGCTTCGGATGTTGTCCTCCAGTGGTCGTCTCTGCTTCTAGTCCCAAAAACCTCGCTTTTTACGCAAGTTCCCATTCATTCACAACCGTAGGCTCTCAATCACTCAGCAGGGTGGTGGTCCTCCAGGACAGCCAGCCGGCCAATTGGAACAAATTTCACTCAGGCACACCTAGAGACAAAGGACAGGGACGTTTCTGGACCCCCCTTACTTCCGCCACACTGGAGCCTGGGCGGGCTTCAGGGCTGAAGCCCGCCAAAGGCAAAACCCACAAAGGACTCAACCTGATTCAAACGTAGTAAACGCCCTGAAGGAACTAACTGACAAATGGGGAAAAAAGAAGACTGGGGGCCGTTTTGAAAAAATGGTCACCCTTGGGTGCAGCACTGCTGCTGAGGGGTCAGCCTGCAGATACATGTCAGCAGATAGTAAAAGAGAAACCACTGCCACACCCTTCAAGTGAGTTACTGTAACAAAATGTTAAATGAGGAATTGGTTAAAGGAGTTACTATGTAACCTCCCCATGGTCCCCAGCACTCCACATAGGGTGGTGTGTGCTGGACACATAAAAGTAAAGGTAAGTAATACAGGGGCTCGTCTTACTATTCTTGGAAACAGTAGTTCACCCGAGAAAAGGTAGTTAAACATTAAGCGAAGTTGGGGGCGCTGTTGAGCAGCCAGCTAAAATGGCTGCTTAGCTAGGAGCTCCGTACTGCGGCTACTGATTGTGCAACCTGGTGGCAGCACCATCTATCGAAACACGCTGTAATTACTGGGAAATTAAGGGGAAACCAAGGTGCAGTCGGCGTCCTGTGAACTGAGGTGACCTGTGAGTCGAGCATTACGACCTGTGGTGGCGGGCGAGGCCGTGGAGGAGACGTGGTAGGCAGGACCGGCTAGTGAAGCCGAGCGGGAAGCCCGCATCCTCAGCAACCACCAACTACAGCTGGAGGGGCCCTGGGTCCTATCTGCTGCCGAAGCACAGCAATCATCCGAAGACAGCTGACTGGAGCGCAGGGGCCACCGAGGGGAGATTGGTGCATCCCTTCCACTGAACAAACTAGCGGGGAGACAAAACGCTGATTGCATAGACGCAGGCTAATCCTGCGCGAATAGGAGTGGGGTTGAGGAGCCGACCGCTGCGTGAGCGAATGAAAGGCGATAATACCAAGTCCCCGATCTTGGACTGCGGAGCCAGTGGGACTGACTGGCCATCCCGGCGTGTGGCCTGCTCAGACAACGTGCGTAGGATCCTGAGTGGCAGACTGAGATGGAGTGACATAGGCCTGTGGTGGAGTCTGCCCTGCCAGAAGCCAAGACGATTGGGAGGGGAGCATGAAAACTGGCGCTGATTACTGCTTGCCCCCCATTAATAACTGACTTGGCGCACGCCTGCAAGCACTAGACTGGGAACACAGAGCCTGCCCAGTTCCCCAGGCCCCTCGAGCGCCCCCATCATGCCGGAACGGGGCCCACTTGCAGGCCGCTCCCTTATATGAAAGAGCGCCGCTGATTTCAAAGCACGTGTGCTGCTTTGTTAATGTGACCACTGGAGGGGCTGACGGACCATGAACTGTGGTTAAGCCGAGATCCCTGCCTCATTTTCTGGGCCCCCATCCACCTGCTGGCGAGGGTAGACCTGGGCATATGATATTGGCACTCCCGGACCCGGGACTTGCAGATACACCCCGACAGCCCGTATGGATCGCTCACTGTCAACCCGGGAGGTGATGTACCCACCAGAGAGGAGACTGGTTGGTGCCCGGCACGGCTGGTTTTCTCCTGGGGATGCAGCGCTGCAGCCTTGAATCTCTATGCAGGGCTGTTCTTTGCCAAGGGGCTGCTAACCCGTGAGGCAGAAAACGCATCAGAACTGCAAACTTTGTCAGGGACTGGCGTCTAGGGCCTTCCTGCCTGGAGGCACTCTCCCCACGATTACATAGACTAATGCTCTCTCTCCTAACGTGCGAGCGGGTGGAAGCACACGAAGCTGCAAAAAGATGCCGGCTGCCCCAAGATCTGTGATGCCCTTGGTCCTGGCCACTAGCACAGCTCTATACCCAACAGACAATTCTGAGCCGAGAAACTCAGAGGATCCTTCAGAGCGAAGACTGGGGACAACCAGCGACTGTTGCCTCCCCAGGTAAGGGGACTATTGTTTGGGGTACCGCTGCTGGGGATCCGGTTAGGGCAAGGTTGAACAAACTAAATATTCCAACTCTCCTCGGGCAGAACCTGGGCTCTGCCTTCACAGACTACAGACCCACTGTACAACCTCGTGCTGGGGGCGCCTCCTTTTACAGGACACGTGCGGTATCACCACCCTGGGTCACTTAATTGAGGGCTACTATGAGAAAGAGCGGAAAGAGAACGGGAACAATGGACACTTTTGCGAAATCCACCCCATGCTGTGAAAGAAATCAGAAGGAGCACGCCCTTCAAGGCCGATCCACGGATGCCAATCCCCCTTTCTCCCCCCACAGCCGGACCTGTCGGGCATCATGGAGGCTATGGCAAAGGGATCTGCTGTGATCAATGAGTAGCTGGACAACATTACTGCAACTGTGGCCTCGATAAAAACCCAACTTGCACACGAAGGCGCCCGCATAACGGAAGCTGAAAACAGAATAAGTACCAATGAAGACAATATCCGTGCGCTATAAGACAGTGGCCACACTCACCGACGAGATGAAACTAGCAAAGAACAAATGCGATGACTTAGAATCGCGCTCCCGCAGGAACAATATACGTATTGTGGGGGGTCCCTGAAAATGCACTGAAAGGCAAGATGGAACTGGCTATCGTAAATCCACTTAAAGAACTGCTGTGCCAACTTGATCTGTCTCCATTCTTTACTGTTGAAAGGGCTCAGAGGGTACTATCGCCCAAACCAAAACTGGGAGACTTTCCCAGGTCCATAATCGCCAAAATCCTAAATTGAGACAGAGATGCGATTCTGAGATTAGCCAGAGAAAAGAAAGAGCTAAGGTTGGACTCCCAGACGATCCACATATTTCCAGACTTCTGTGTCCCCGTGCAGCTGGAGCGCTGGCAATTCATTGGAGTGAAGAAACTACTACGAGAAAGAAATGTTCAATATGCTATGTTGTTCCCGGCGAGATTGAAGCTGCAGTATGAGTTTGTACATAAACTTGCTTTATTTACAACCGTGTACTCACTTCATAGGTGGTGCGCCTGTTTGGGTTGAGGTGATTAAAGGCCCATCCGTACAAATGTATGCCATTTACCTTTGCGCAACCTCCAGTCTTCATACTGCTACCAAGTCTATTCACAGCATGTGACTCTCTGAACGATCCAATGCTGGAGAAGGAGGAAGTTGCTTACCTGTAACTCCAGCATTGTTATCTTTCATAGATTCACATGCGCGATCTGTCCCCCCCGATAAGGTAAAAACCCTTAATTCTCACTGATCTATCCAGCATCACGGGTCAGAATCTGAAGGGAGGAAGAGGGTCTAGTAGGCTAGCTACTCGAGGTCCCATTGGTTGGGACCAAAAGCACCCATAAAGAGGATGACAGCCTACAAAATGGATGGATTCTTTGCTTTAACCAAGGGAAACACAAGGTAACCCAGCCTGACGCCGGGCAATATTCACAGAATGTGAATCTATGAAAGATACCAATGCTGGAGAACAGGAGTTCCAGGTAAGCAGCGTCCTCCTTCATTGTTCTGATTAGATCTTGAAGTTGGACACAACTAGAAGAAGCATTCGAACCTGCAATGCCTGAGCAATCCACGCCTGAAAAAAGGTCGGAAGATTGTGTCTCCAGCGATTCCCAAAGCCCCTTGTCCCATGACTCTGTGCTTACCTTTGGTTGTCAAACCTGGGTCAAGTGCCCTACCCCTCTGCTAACCTTGGGACTAGGATAGAGAAAACTTGCCCGTCCTTGTACTAATACGTCTTTAACTTAGTAATAGTTTGGAACTGTTTTAAATCACCATCACATGCCCATTGCGTCTTCTTAAAGAATACTTCTCCTGGAGAAACATCTACTAGAACCAGTGACTTTTGGGCACTAGGACCAAAACAACTTAGGACTGGACTTCAGTGAAAGGGAATTGGGGAATATTTTGGTTGTATTATTTTTCTGCATCTGATTAATTACCTGACTTAACCTGGTTAATTACCGTTGATGCATTGGAAGTCAATCTACTGGTGAATGTATATATTTGTGACATGGGTTGGAGTGATATTACCTGCTGGTTTCATTTCCTAGTGTGTTCATAAATGCCTAATAATAAATAGTATTTTTATACATTGACTGGCTAAGCTGAATTGTTATTCTGTGTGGACTCATTGAGGCCTTGGCCACTCTTGTACTCTACCGGGAGTAAGCCTTGTCTGCTCTCTACACTACCTTGAATGGTTTTTGGCTAAACTCTGTCTCCCTATTCGCCATAACTAGGTTGGCTTCTTAAAATCTCCCACGTTGATTTTAGAAATCCATCTTAACGGCAAAGAGCCCTTACTCGGGTGATCACTTAAGTGAGGCTAATTTCATAGGTAATTACATGATGCTTCTGTTTTGAATGGAAAGTGGCTGGAAAGGGGGAGGGGGCAATGGGCCAACTTCTTATGGTTCAGAGCCCCTGCAAAGCACTTTCAACTAAACAGAAAAATGGTCTACGCGTATATCTTTGCCAGATATTTGTTATAAGAATTGTTTCTATTATTGGTTGGTAATGTTCAGTGTGGTTATGGTGTTTTGGAGAAATTGTCAACCACTGCAACAACCCTTTCCACACAGACCTGTACATACCTGTCAAACTAAACTATATTTCTTAAGGTTGCCTCTTCAGTAACTTGGTATCTTGAGCTATGATGTGACGCACCCACTAGCCCCCTTCTTGACTTCAAAGTATAATTTTATGTTCTATGCCCTTCAGGTTCAAAAGAGAATCTGCCTCGACAGTTAATGTTAGGTATGAAAAGTTTAGGATGAATAATTTGGGTGACATTATTAATTTCAAGAATTTGTTGTACCATCTGATGCTGGTGGTAGGAGTAGAGCAAAAGCATCGGTACTCGAACAGTACTTTAGTGTTTAATATTATAGGTATGTCAATCCAAATTATGTCCTTGTGTATAGATGTTGAATGGTGTCTTTAGAAAAGGAATCCCTTACAATTCTTCAAAATACTTTACTAGTGCTCGTTATTGCTTTTTTATTTTCGGACAGCTTTTTAAATCTGTTTTAAATCATTTCAGATTTCAAGGAAATGAAAAGCCCTCTTGATATGTTTACAGTAACGCCAGAAGACCGAACAGAGTGTAGTGACAATTACAGAAAAAAAGATGACTCCTTGTTTGAAAGGTCCACAGACAAACAATTATATAAAGAAAGGAGAAACGCCAGAGACGAAACAGACACTTGGTCGTTCATTGCTGCCGAAGGGGAGCAAGAGGTATTGGGCTCAGTGAGTCATATTCAAGAGAATTCTGGTGAGTATTTGGAGAAACCACAGCATCATTTATTGCAGTACCATTTCTGCATTCTATGGGTTTGATAGTTTTGGGCACGACTCTTTTCTTATATTCTGTTGGACTTCTACGTACTGGACATTCATTTTTTTTTTTGAGTATCCTCGTAGAACACTGTAACCCATGTTAGTTTAATTTTAACTGTTTTAAATCTAAAAATAAGGTATTCATTGTATCGCTTTAATCCCCCGCAAAAATCCAGTTAAGATTTTGAAGTGGCATTATTACTGATTTTTAAAAGTATTCCCATTTGTATATCATAAAGGCGAAAAAAAGATGTTAACTCAAACATAGCTGCCTGTGATCTATAGATCTTTGCACCTCGTAATTCATGCAAATTTAAAATATCAGGCAGCAATAATATTAGAACTCCTTTCTGAGGGTCAACTGAGTCTGTTTCCTATTTGTTTGGATTGTTTGTACTCCTTTTTTTGAGTATTCCTGTTTTTAGGGAGTAAAAGTGACTGGTACACTGATTGTAGGGCTGATTATCGTTTTTATGTGCCTCTTGCTGCTCTTACTTTTCAAATGTTAAGTAAAAGGCTGTTAATGTTACCCCGTTCATTTGGTACTACGCTTATCAACCGTGGAAGAATGAAAGGCCTTGTGCCCAAAGTGTCTTGAATCTATGACGAGCGGTTTGAGTATATCTCAGCAGCATGGTCACAACTGACTGAGTTAACTGAATTGTTATATTATTGGAACAACAATGATCTAAATTGTAATCTTTTATTAAGTAAACAATTCATCCAAATTAGTGATGAACTAAACACACTGTACTTGTTTCCACGTGTGATGGTTGATAACCTATTCATTAGAAGGCTGGGATAGGGTGGGGGAGTGGGAGGGTTTCAGATCTTGACTGAAGTATCTAAAATGGCCACCCCACCTCCTATAGTCTTTTGGTTTGCCACACCCCAGGGGAATTGCAAGTCAAAATCTGCTGCAAGCTATTGCAGCACAGCAATCCCCACAAGCCACAGCTTAAACGCATCATTCTGAGAACCAGCCATGGTTCTCAGTGCTAGGGCACTTTTAAAGCAGATCCAGCACCAGTCATTTGGCTGTTGGTAAGAAAGGTGGATGGAGTTTGGAGAGAGCTGGAGTGCGACCAAAGGAGCAGTGTAGCGAGAAGAATAGTGCTGTGTACGTATGGTGAGACATTACAAAGGGGGAGAAGGTGGAGCAGAGACAAATTACCCTGACAGCAATGATGGGGAAAACATCTGTACCAAGCGTGATGGGTTGGTAGGAATGCAAATTACCCAGAAAACTAGGAAGAGGGTCCAGAAGGGGTCATGGGAGGGTAAACTGGTTGTTGAAGGAGTCGGGAGTTGTGGTGGACAAGGTGTGCTTGATAGAGTTAAAGGAAGCGGTAGCAATGAAGGTGATTGCAGGCATTGGAGAGAAAGGAGGTTAAAACGGAGGAGTCTGAAATCTTAAGATAAGATGGTTAGAGCATAGGTGGTGGAGGAGGCGGAAAAGGATCGAGAAGCATTGATGGAAAAGGCTTCAAAGTTTGCAGTTGCTAAGCTTCAGGAAGAGGTTGGACCATTACCAGAAGAGGTTGGATAAAGAGAGGAGTAGACTTGCAGGAAGAGGTTGGTGCGTTGTTGGAGGAATCTGGGACAGTTGAGCAGGAGGTTTGGCGGATGCTAGAGGATGTCTAAGAATTTGAGAAGCTGTGAGTATCTTCAAGGAGCAGCAAGAAGGATGCTGTGGGGACTAGGAAGTAGTTAAATGTCAGTAAGAGGAGGAGTGCTATTGAGAAAGATGAAGCAAGACTAGAAATTGGGTATGAAGAGTTAGAGGAAAGTGATGGTGAAAGGTGTTGTCAGTCAAGCAGGAAGTGTTCTGTGGATTGTCTGGACTGGATCCTGGGGATGAGTACTATGGAGAGGCTGAAATTGTTAGGTGGCTGGGGAGAGTTCAGAGGAGGAGGACATAGATGTTGTTCTGTCAAAGTGGCAGAAGAATTGTGAAGAGCAGAGGTGGTGTGTTGCAGCATTTGAAGATCTGTATCAGGAAGGTTAAGTTAGTGGTGTTGCGAAAGTAGAAAGATCTGAAAGCCAGGTTTGTTTGGGTATAAGACCCTGATCAGAAGTAGTTGAACCAATGGTGGGCGAAGATGAGAGCTTGTAGCCAGTGAACAAGGAAGGAAGGATCCAACTAGTGGGCAAGGGCAATCTTATGTTGTGGCAGCTAGCCACCACCCGCATTCTGGTGACCCAGGAAACCACCTCACCTGCAATGATCATCCAACCCATGAAGGACTCCTGGCACCAATTTGGGGCCCTCACTTCCCTAAATCCCTTCCCTAAAGCTGCACCCAGGCCAAGTATTCCAAGGACGGAGAGTGGTCCAATGGCTTTAGAGGCAGCATTTGTATTTATTGATATTCATACAGTACTTTTAACCAAGTGCTGCACGTATTTTAAAGCAATCAGTACAAAAAACTATTTGCAAATGTGGATGGATATAATATATATCTGCAGAGATTCGGAACAATAAATCATGTAAGAAACAGAGCCATTAATTTTTCAGACTGGTACTAAAGATGTTAAGAGGGCGAAGAACAAATGGGGACGGGAAGAGAAGACAAAATTGCCTATGGTTAGGCTTGACCCAGAGTCCCTTATCTCTGTTATAAATAACCTATGTGCAAACTTAAAGAAGGGTTTGTATTTGTTCAGTGACTGCCTTCATTATATTTAATGGGCTTTAGCTCTGCGAAGGGATCAATATGTCACTTGCTTCTAAAGTCTTGCAGAGTGCGGACGTGTTTATCTCGGTCTGCGTATTTACTGTCCTTGCCTCTTTGTGCAGTTGACTCAGGAAGCTACAGTTTGTGGTTTTGTGCTCTGCTAGAGCAGGAAAAGACAACTTCCTGGCCTTTCGTTAAGCCAAGATATACTCTTGAAGCTAGTGTGTGCACCTGCTCTCTGTCTAAAGCATGTGCTGTAGCCGACCATTATATTCAGTGAACATTTTTAGCAACTGTCATTAGCAATTAGCAATTAACAATTAACATTCGCCATGGTTTCAGTCTACAAGCCACCTGATGTGTGGACAAAGCTCTTACCTTAGGCTCATTATCATAACATAACGGAGCATTCCAATGTTTGGGAGCTAGAAGAGAATGAGTGAAAGCAAGACAAAGCACTGGGAGGAGAATATTAAGTGATAAGAGAAGAAAGATAAGGCCATGGTTACACTTCTAGACCATAGAGGGGAAATTAAAACAAATGACTGAGTCAAAAGATGAGGAAATGGAACGAAGAGTAGCGTTAATAGAGGTGCGTGAAGGAAAATAAAGGTAACAAATAACCAAATTATAGACTGAGTGAAGAGGAGTAAGCTGTGTAAAGCAGGGAGACTGATCAAGAGGGCTGATCAATAGTGTAAAGATGGAAACGGCATAGGAGGGATTAGAGGAGGCAGGAAACAAGAGTACTTCCGTTTGGTAGGTTTATGATGGAGGAAATGGGAGTTCATACATGCTTGGATGGCAGAAAGACAAGTAGAAACAGTATAATGAAGAATATTGGAGAAAGGAAAGAAGATCTAAGAGTCGTCCATATAGAAGTGGAATACGAGATTGAAAGAGATGAAACTGAAGGTGCCAAAGTACAGAACCTTGAACACCATAGCGAGGGGGATGAGGAGAGGTTTGACCAGCCCAAGAGACAGAATCAGGAAGATCGCGTTGGGAACATTTTCTCTTTTTAGCAACTTTCCCTCCATTTCTATGGACCCTCAAACATTTTGTTTTTGTACTCTCGACTTTTTCCAGTGAAATGAAGCCTTCAGCTACGCTACACTACACTTTGCTAATTGTTATGGGGAAATTGACCAATCCTTCAGAATGTCAGTACTGGGAAACTTTCCCTTAGTCTTCTGACTTTGTTGCATGTTTGGGTAACATTTTATAATCGCACAATGCATCTTGCAGTGTGGTTTCTTTTGTATGACCTTAGACTTGCACTGAAAGGGATTTTTCTGGTGTGCCAAAAGACAAGCTACTATGTTAGCAATACGCTGTTAGCCTTGCCGCGTTTGGCTACTAACTGTGGCTAGTGTCCTAACATGGCTGTGCCGTAAGGTTTTTGCTTGTTCTTTTGGCCATTTTGTTTGTTGGCCTTCTTCCTGCCTTGCCAGGTCAGGAAATTCCTTTTATGGTCATGCAGTGCCTGGGAAAGGCTTGGTTTTCACAGGGTAGTTCAGGGCCATGTGTGTTCCCAGGAAGTGGGTTGGGACTGTCTGGTCCCAATCCACAAACTGGTTTCTGGATGTCTAGCTAGTATGCATGAGATTCATAATCGGTGGTCCCGATTGGACCACTGCTGGGATGTGCGTGAGGGGTAGATCTTCCATTGGGTGGGCCAAGTTTTGGTGCTCACCTGATTTTAGGAAAAGAGTCCTGCAACCATTCTGGTGAGATCCAGCAAGGGGCAATGTAGAAAACGTGGACCCGTCCTAAGAAGGCATGGCGACCAGCCTTTGCTGCTGTCCAGGGTGGAGCCCTGTCTGGCTAGTGATCTTTAGAAGTCCGTGAGTAGAGCTTCGACCCTTGGTGTGGTGGGACAAACCATTCCCGATGTCTGCTTTGTACCTAGCAAATTGAAGCCCTCTGAACTGTTCCTTGACCTTAGTGTACTACCCAGCTCCAAATTGCACTTCTGCAGTGGACATGTCATTGCACCGAGTTTCAGTCTCAGACTCAAGGTGTCTTTAGCTTGTTCTACAAGAATCCCTTCTTCGAAATGTCGGTGTTCCAGCATTGAGGGGCCCGAGATAGACGGCTGCTTTTGACTGCGCCATCTGTGTGCCCTGCTGTCACCATGCAACAGTGGCAATCGTCAAAACTGGTAGCCTGCATCGGTGTGAGTTGCATTCATCAACGGAAACGGGCTGCACCAACTCTGAATCTACCTGGGACATCTCTTGCACCGTCAACTCCTTGACACTGGCGACCAAAACCAACAATGGGGAAAACAAACCTCTTGCGACAATGATCTGCCAAGTCTGAGGAGAAATCGGAGTATGGGGGGTAAGTTACAGCAATACTTACTTGCACCCCTGTATTCCCTTTCAAATGTTTTGATTAAAAGTCTACCCAAACAGGTAAAAGGTAAAAAGACCAAAGGGAAACTTTGTGTCTCAGTACTGATAGTCTGAAGGACTGATGAGTTTCCCCATGACAAAATGAGCAAAATACCAGTGGAGTGAAGATGAAGGCTATACTTCCCTGTCAAAAGTCAGGACAGTTTTAAAAACAAAAGCAAAAGGTTTGGGGTTCCATAGTATATGGAGGGAAAGTTGCCTAAAGAGAAATATTTCCTAACCTTCCCAACCAGAAAGACCAAGAGAGGCAAGAGAAGAGAGTAAGGGGATCCACAGTGGCAAAAGCCGCAAGTAAGTTAAGGATGACCAGTACAGAAGAGCATTTATTGTGACAAATGGAGAGTATAGAATTACCGACATGAAGGAAAAAAAGCTGTTTCAATAGTGTGTGAGGGGCGGATGCCAGACAGAAAAGGCGGAAGTAATGAGTGTGATTTCAAGTAGGAAGAGACTGGAGTGTCGACGACCCGCTCAAGTAACAGAGAAATGGGACGAGTTACCAGGCAGTTTTGGAACCTAAGACATGATTTCAGTATTGGGATGAATGATTATTGCATGCATGAAAGAGGAAGGTTCCTGGTTTGAAGAAAGAAAGATTAAAGATGCAGGGATGCGTTGAGGGTTAGTGGAAGTAATCTGAGAAGAATCGATAGGATGAAGGGGAGAGGTTTGGTATGGCCACAAGAAAAGCAGCGACAGTCAGTAAGAGAGGAAGGAAGATGAAGAGAGTTGAGGGGTAGGTAAAGGTAGAATTGTACGGTGGAAAATGTAGAGGTGAAATTCATATTTCAGCGTTTGAAGAACCTGCAATCTACTAGATCCCTTTTGTTGGAAAATATCCAGTACTTTGAGTTGGGCACTAGTTTTAGTGTTGTGTTGAGGCTTGCAGAGAATTCTACAAACTTTTGGTATTTTGCCCATTGGCTGTAATTTTCACTAGTAAACTGAGGTCCTTTTGACCCAAGTGGGTCTCCAGACACTGCCTATAACTGCATTTATACTCTTCCCTAACTTTTTTACAAGATATAGCGGTGGTACATGATGTAGACCTTTAACCTTTCTACTATACCTACCTTTAGCCTTTCTACTATACCTAATGCTGCTTGGGGGGGGGGGCTTGGGTATAGGAAAGTAAAAGCATATGGGTCTTGTTCGGATTCTCTTCAATTACTTATTATAACCAGTAATTTTTCTTTGCTTGTTCCCCTTTTATCCTCTTGTGAAAAACAAAACCAGATACAAAGGACCAGGCAGCTGCTCCGCTGTTTGAGTACATTGAAATATTTTAGCTTTTAGTGTACATCTGCAGTCTTTCCTCCCTCCCACTCTACATATTTGCCTTTACCACCGGGTTCAACTAATCTGGACTGTCTAGTTATCCAATTCATAGAAACCAATTCACCTCACTCCAGTCAAGATTGTGCGTGCGTGTGTAGTTGAAATAAGGTTCAGACAAGGAACAAACTGTGTGATTTAGCATCTTCATGAAGTGGGGGTGATGAGGTACTATGGAGGCACTCGAGAGATGAGAAGTAGGGCTGCCAGCCAGACCATTGTAGCAGCTGCTGCCATCTGACCGCTGTTAACCCTTCTCCTGCACACACTTGTGCTGCATCACTGTGCGAGTGTGGGACTAATCTTTGTCATTTAACAATCTCATTCCGCAGTACAGTAAAGTAAACTGACGAGCCTACTCTGACAAGTTGGGTGGTGCACTAACCTGTACTATTCTGCACCATAATTTAGATGCTAAACAGCAAGTTTTGAGTTTGGGTGTGGATTTACAGTTAGAATGGATGACCCTGGAGGACCTTCAGAAGCATCTCGATGGGGAGGATGAGATTGTTTCAACAGCAGATGCAATATCAAACAGTGAGTACATGTTTTTTTGTGGAAATGGTGAGGGATAATGTGCAGAAAAAATTCCAATAGGCATGATTTTTCTCTTTTAGCTCAACTGAGAGATGCGGTTAGAAATGGAGACTACACGACAGTGAAGTTTGCACTTAACTCAAAGGAGCAATATGATTTGGAACAAGAGGTAAGATGGAGATTTGGTTTCTGTCAAGTTATGCTCCCTTTTTAAATGTTTTAACTCTGTTAATTTAAGTGTGAAAGATAATTCTTACTAGATATGAGTATTTTAAAGGACATGTTAAAAAAATTGTTGGTTATAGTGCATGAAATTCAAACTACTGCTTTTCTGACTTCCAGTCAACTGGTTAAGAAGGTCGGATACATTTAATGTAGGAATTGGAACTGCATTTTTATGTTTATTTAGAATGCCCTGTTCTGTGACTTTCTGAAAGCACTTTGAGGAACGGTCTATTTTAACTTTTTTTTTTTTTACTAGATCTGTAGGCTTCAGGGTGATAAAGCCACATCTAGATTGCAAGGCTATGTTGTATATGTCAGACCTATTTGGGGGGGGGGGGGCTAGGCGTAGCAAATCCATAGTGGCTATACCCTGAATATGGGAGCTGGGTGGCAAAAAGTTGGTGTAAGATGCTGCAACGTGTGCAGTAAGGGATTGGCCACAGTATATTTCAATAAACTGTATTAGTAAAAATATATTTTCTATAAATTTCAACAAGAAAATGCATTCAGCGTACTACAGGGTGGACATTTCTAATACGTTCTTAGGGCAGTGACTTCTGCACTTAGTTTTTTGTATGGAGTTTTTAAAATTGAGGCATACCATCGTATCTAACATAATAAAGACAAGAAGGAAACTCTAGAATTGAGGTAAAGCAGCTGCCAAGGGTTGGTAGAGTCCATAAAAGTTCTGTTTGCACCTAATGAGTTCCTATGTGCCAATGTTATTCATGGTGCAGACCAGCAAACGGCCTCAGTGTTCGAGGGGAAAATAGGCTGTCTGTCGCTGTTCAGCAGAGGTTGTTCAGGCTTTGCAGGTGGTGACCCCTGCCAATGAGTTTTGGGACAGTATTTCTAAAGTCTTACCATTGACTTTATAAAACTATACCTTGGGCAATACAGACACTCCAACTCTTAGTATAAGGCTGTACCACCTGAGATTTTGGTAGCAATGATGGAGCAGCCAGGCTTATCTTAGGTGGGAGAGAGGTCTGTAGATGGGCACAAAGTAATTGTAGCATACATATAGTACAAAGAAACACTGATGTATTGTAAGAATAAATGCTTATTTTATGTATACTCGGGCAGAGACTTCTTTAGAAAGCCAAGTACTATTATGTATAAACACAATTTTAAAAACAAAATACTTATGTTATGCAAACCAAGGTATAACCCTCATTCAGAAGAGCAGTATGCAGTTCAAGATGAGTAAAACCTAATGATACACATTTAGAATGGCATCATGCTATTCAAGGAGTTAAACCATGTTAATTAGGCTTTCAGAATGACAGTGTAATACAAGGGAACAGACCCTAATGGTATGGTAATGATATTTTTGTTTCAGGAATGGTAGTGTTATTTTGTTTCAGGAATACAATAGTTCTACCAACACTGTTACAAGTGTACACCTTGCAACATGCGTAACATATTCTTCTCACAAATTGGTACAATTACACCCAGATTACTTTTTAGAACCCAGTTCAAAGGTAAGTAAATACCCAATATACTTTGCAGAGGGGCAGTCAATATAGTGGTTTTCCTATGAAGAAACTTCGACACCTTGAGTGTCCTATCAATGTTGTTATGGGTGCTTTGGACAGTATATAGCTCCTCCCCCGTGGCTTCACCTCAGATTTCAACTGTCTTCCAAACTGTAGGGATCACCTCGTGTTCTCTCCAGAGAATTCATTGTTTTTGTGTGAAAACTTCATTTTTCTGTCCGACAGCTTTCGCTGTTCCCAGTCTTTTTTGGCTGTGAGGTTCCTGGTCCCGTTATGTCATCTTCGGGGCATAAAATCTTTATTTTTGCTGTGTGACCTGCGCCCCCTAAGAATGTGTACGAGGGGGAGGGCCATGCGGATTGCCTGTACTTCTTACATCTGTCGGGGGTTCTCCCAGAAGACCCTCAATGACTGCAACAGGCGCTCGATTTGCTGGCTGAACGAAGGGGCCTATCTGGGTTTGGCGGTCGGCTCTTTCTGCGGTGGCTGGTCCTCCACTCCCTTGGCCTAGAGGTTGCCATCGCACCAGAGGGCTCGGTCTGAGGAACCGCTACCGAAGTAACAGCAGACTGGTGACCCCAAGACTTCGTCTGATGGGGGAATGGCAAGAAATCTTCCGCTGCAAGGCCTTTGTCGAGTGGGGTTCCCGCGTCTCCAGCAACAGGCTCAGATGAGCCAAAGGTGAAGGGTTCCCACCCGCAGAAGTCCGTAGGCCCGGCTCACAAGGCTTTGTCATCTAACAAGGAGAAATCAAGGTCTCCTACTTCCTTCTGGTCGACTGAAAGGCCTTCATCCAAGGAGGGGTGTCACTCCTCGTCTGGCAGTGAGTCATCAAAGCACAGGTCCAAGTCGTCCAAGCAGCCTCCGTCTCCACCGGCGGGGGTGCCGGTGTCGAAGACAACGTCGACTCGGCCCTCGGCATCCGATCTTCCAATAGCGACTACTTCGTCGACGACGGCTGTCATCGGCAACCATTCTGACGGTGGCTCCTTCGACGGCTACTCCTGAGATGAAGGCTCCGTCGACGACTCCGGTGGAAAGAGATATGGAGAAGGTGACGCAGATGCCTGCTGCACAGCCAGTTCAGCTCCAGTCGTTGACGGGAGTCCATTCTCCCAGGGAAATGTCGCTTTCCAGGGAGTCTTCAGGGCAGTCTCTTCTGGAAAGGTTTACGTCCTTGCTCCCAGGTGACGTTCTCCAACAGGAGGCTCCTGCCTACGACGAGCATGTAATTTTGGATTCAGATCCTGAAGGAGGAGAGTCAGGACACCGTTCCTGGATCCGTCTGTTTTGGGCCTACAACCTGTGCTCCCATCCACGTCAGCGGGTCTAGGGGCTAAACAGCCTCAATATCCTCTTGTCAACCCGCACTCCGTGCTCTTGATGCAAGTGCTCTCTACATTGCAAACTATCTTGGGGCCATTAGATGCCAGACTTTCGGCGCCACAGGCTCCAGCGGTTCCATTGCTGCACAGCCCAGCTGGCGTGCCTCGTCCGAAGGATGTCGCAGATGCCCACTGTGGCTGAGAGCCTCGTCCCAGGATGTCTTTCCCCAGCTAGGCCTACTCTGTCGGCGCCTAGGGTTTTCAGTCCTCCTCGAAGGGATAAGGAGGAAGGGGAACTGGAGGATTCGGAGCAGGAAGAGGCTCCGCAGGACACATTATCTACGGTCTCGTCTTCTCTAAGAAAGGGCATATGCCAGGACTACAGAGCTGGATCTTGATGCTCTGAGTAGTCCGGCACAACCATCTCCACCGGATGACATTTCAGCTTTCCATGCCATGATGGCCTGCCAAGAATTTGGGCTTGTCCCGGAGGAGGAAAAGGACTGCTCTTTGTTCGACCATATGGGGAAGAGGAGGAAGGCCGTGTTCTCAATCCCTATATTGTATCATGTTTGGCAAGAGGGTCTCCATACGATGAGGCATCCGTTTATGGAGCCAACGGTCAAGTTCCGCTTGGAGAAGTTCAAGGCGCCAGAGTCAAACCTGAAGTGCCAGTCGTCGCAGCTTACCCCTGAGTCAGTTATCTGCAGCAGCTAGTAGAAGAGCTCGAACCCAGCACACATGTGCTGCTCCTCCTGATGAGAGCTGTAAAATGGATGCTTTTGGTGAAAAGGTCCTCTCTGTCAGAGCTACTACGGTTAAGGCTGCCAACTCGTTGGCTATCATGGCGAGGTATGACAGCGAGATGTGGCACCGCCTGACGCCTCTGTTGGACCCCCTGCCCGGGCAGCAGAGGAAGGAAGCAATGCTTTTGGTTCGCGAGGGACAGGAGGTGTCTAACCATAGTATTAACTTTGCGGTCGACTTTGCAGAGAGGTTTCAAGCAGATTAATAATGGGGTGGTTATCTGGCGTCAAGCCTGGCTTTGCTGAACTGACATCCGGCCAGAAGTTCAGCATAAGGTTGCGGACATGCCTTGCGATGGGGAAAATCTTTCTGGGGAAAAGATTGACGCGTTGAGCGTAAAGGCGGACTTGGATATGGCGAGGTCCCTCACAGGCCTGCAGGGCAGAAGTTCTTTTCGCTCCTTCCGTGGTGTCTCAGGGAACGCAAGGTTTTCGGGGTCTCGAGACAAAGGATACAGTAGGTCTAATCCCAGGGCTACAGGCGTTCCTTCCAGGCCACTCGTGGAACAAGGATTACAGAGGAAAAGGGGATCCTCCTCTTCACAAAGAGGCCGGCAAAGCAAGCTTCAGCAATGACTGCCACAAGGGCTGTTGTCTAGGGGGAAGGTGGCGCACCACCTTGACGAGTGGCATTCTAGCACGACAGACAGATGGGTGCTAGAATCAGTTCAATACGGCCAGTCGTTGGAGTGCCGGTGTCTGCAAATGCCCATTCCTCCGGTAAATACATCTCAGACTCACCTGCAGGTCTTGCGTCGGGAGGTTCGTCTCATGCTCCACAAAGGGGCAATGGAGAGGGTTCCCTGCATCAGAAAGAGGACAGGGGACCTATTACAGTTTTTTTGTGATTTTAAAAAAAGCCAAACGGAAAGTGGCGCCCCGTTCTGAACTTGCGGCTGCTCAACAAAAATATACAAAAGCAAAAGTTCAGGATGCTAACGTTTCAAGATGTCATACGGACAGTTCAACCAGGGGAGTTTTTGGCGTCTCTGGATCTTGAGGATGCTTACTTAGACATCCCCTTGCACCCCAGACATCGAACATTTCTCAGGTTTGTGTTGGGAAACAGCCATTACCAGTTTCGGGTTCTCCCCTTTGGCCTGAAGTCAGCTCCCAGGACTTTCACCAAGTGCCTAGCTCTGGTGGCGGCTTACCTCAGCAAGAACAGACACCACGTTTGTCCGTACCTGGACAATTGGTTAGTCAGAAGGTGGACTTGCCAGCGGACGTTGGAGTCTCTCAATGCCGCTATGCTCATTTTGCAACGTCTGGGCTTCACAATCAACTTCAACAAATCCTCTCCAACGCCCTCCACGGATTTGGTCTTTCTGGCGGCTCATTTCCAGACAGCTCTCAATCAAGTCAAGCCATCAAAGGAGAGGGTGGAAAGACTTTTGTCCCTGGCGAACTCGTTTGTGCCAGGAAAGTCGGTCATTGTCCGCTTGTACATGTCTCTCCTCAGCACCATGTCGTCCTGCATACCACTCATTCCAAGTAGTCATCTGTTTATTCGCCCAGCACAGGAATTTCTTGCTTCCCGGTGGTCCCAGATCCAAGGTTCCTGGTCTGACAAGGTGCTCATTTCCCGTACTCTGACAGACGCTCTTCAGTGTTGGACTCATCCCGTCAACATCGAGCAGTGCATGCCCCTGGTGGAACCGGATTATCGATACCCTATTGTGACTGACACCTCCCAGGCTGGATGGCTGGCTCACCTGGACCAGTTCAAAGTCAAAAGCCTGTGGTCTCCCACAGAAGGTACTCTACATATCAACGTCTTGGAGTTGAGTGGTGCACTGGGCACTCCAGTTTTTTCTTCCCCCTCATGCAGGGCTTGGTGGTAAGGATTCTCATGGACAACATCACGTCTGTTCTATCTGCACAAGCAGGGAGGGACGCACTCGCAGCTCATGTCCGGGGAAGCCCAGACCATCTGGCATTGGGGTCATACAGCACAGGATTCAGATCCTGGCTAGGACTAGCGGGTGAAATACCTTTTTGGTGTGTCACAGTAGCCCCACAGCCCTCCACATGGTGTGTGCTGGACCCACAAAAGAAAAGGTAAATCAAGTCCGCTTATTATTCTTGGGAACAGTAGTTCACCCAAGAAAATGTATTTAGACATGAAGAGAAGTCCAAGGGACTTCTCAGTGGCACTGCACAAAAGGTGCTTGTTAAGCAAGAATTGATGTAGTAACCCTGTGGGAGACTACACAACCCTTGTCTTCTTGCTTTTAGGTAATCCACCGATTGGTATAGGCCCGTACTACATATGTTGGTAGTGTGACTGAGCAGCCAGGCTTATCTCAAGAGGGATAAATGTAAGCTGTAGCAGTGAAATCCACAAATACAAGTAGCCAAGTAACACTTGTACTAAAGGTTTTTAGTTAAAATAATTATTTAAGTCATTTTTAAATAAGCATTCTTTAAAAAAGGGCAATATATGCAGCAACCAAATAAACTTAATACTTTCCAGAATCAACATAAAGCTAGTAGATACTCTATAGAGATCCTTCATACACACTTCCTACACCCTGAGCTGACTTCACTAACTAGGACAGTAATGGCATTTATATATCACTAGTACACTTCGTAGATTCTGAAATTCGCAGTAAGGAAAGGCTCAACAGGTTCTCAGAGCATGTGAGCACTTTAAATCTTCCAGTGAAGTCTAGACCAAAACCTTTCCCAGCAATATTAGTTTAAAACCAATGCAATAACCTATGAGGGACAGTAAGAATCAAAGTCAAATGGAATTGGAGTTTGCAGGGAGCCAGGGCAGCCAAAGTCAATTGGAGCAAAGTCTATGGAGCTGAGGCACTTTTTAGATAGTAAGTCTTGCACAAAGTTGGAGAGTTTTGTTGAAGAAAAATAACTGTAGGGTCACAAGCTGTTACACTTGTGAAAGTTAGAGCGGAGATGGACTCTAGAAAAGCAGCTACTGCCAGTCTGAACTGAGAAGAGCAAGCTACAGCCACTGAGGCAAGTATACCAAAGTCAGAACAGTAACTTTTGTTTGAAGAAGAGTGGTCCAGCTGGCTCCTGTCTGGTTGCAGCGATGCAGATCCTGTGTTCCTGGGCCTCAGTCGTTGGAACAAGAGGGAGGACGCCTGGGGACTCCTCCGGCAGCAATTCGAAGGTCGTCTGCATCTACAGGCTCTTTTCAGATCAGCAGCACTTCACTGTTTCAGCGCTTGGTAAACAGCAGCACCTCGGATCTTGGATACCGGTTGGGCTTCCTTCACTCCTTGAGTCCTGCACTCTGGTGAGGGGACTCACGCTCTGGTTGTCCTGCTTCTGCAGGGCCCTCGGGGAGACTCCTGGAGCTTCTGGCCGGATCACAGACGTTGCACTCGACTACGGATTTCTCGACCCCTGTCGCTCGGTTCCTGCAGCAGCAAAGAAGTGTACAGACAATGGGGGAAGATGGTCCAGCAGTTTGTCTCCGGGTTAGTTGGTCCCACTAACCCAAGGGAAGAAGTCATCCCTTCCGGCGCTTCTCTCCATCGGAAAAAGGAGTTTCAGCACAGCAGCAGGGCTTCACCGGGCAGTTCAGCGGTCCAGGAGGAAGCTTTGTTCACGGTTTCTTCGTCTGGTTGTTCTTCCCAGTGGTCGACTGTCTTCAGTCGAAAAACCCTTGCCTTTTTAAGATGATTGCTCCCATTCATGCACAGGCTAGCTGTCGCTCAAACAGCAGGGTGGCTGGATGCATTCAGGCATTCCTAAAGACAAAGGACAGGAGTTACGGGAACTTCCCTCACTTCCTGCCCTTCCAGACACACTGCAGCCAGAGGTGAGTTTCAGTACTGAAGCCAGTCAAGGGCTCAAACCAGGTTTGGCGCGCAGTGTAAAACCCAAGAAAGACCTCACAAACAGAAAATGGTGAAAAAGAAGACCTGGCCATTTTGACAAAATGGTCACCCATGTGTGCTCTACTGTAGCTGAGGATTCAGCCTGCGGTAGAAAAGCACAATGGTAGGAAAATTTAAACCACTGCCACCAGCCATTTAAAGTAGTGAGGGCAACAACATGTTTTACATGAGTAGGCAGTAAAAGGGGCTACTAAGTAACCCCCCCTCCCAGCACTCCACATAAGATGGTGTGTGCTGGGCCTACAAAGAGAAAAGTTAAGTAAAGTCAATTTAACTTTACTATTCTTGGGAACAGTAGTTCAAACAAGAAAAGGTATTTAAACCTTATGAAAATCTAAAGGATTTCTCTGACACTGCACTGAAGGTGCTGTCACCATACAATACGTATATGGAGTTTGTCAGACTCCAAAAACAAAGGAAACACATAATCCAAATCAAATCAAAAATACATGAGTGAGAAAAAGGGCTCAATCACCCCAGGGTTAAAATTAAAAAGTTCTAAAGAGCTGGCACTCTCTAAGGTTGAAGGAAATTAGCACAGAAATGAGAATTCTCCCTACCATTCCAGCAGTGGGCCTGGGTGAACTGGATTAGAGGACTCCCAATCACAGGAAACACCCCAAAAGCTTTACGGAAATCACAGGCTTAATGTAAGTAAATACCCCAGCCAACACAGTACCTCGGCACAGAAGAAGAGTTGCAGCAGGACGACTTCAGGATCTGCAGCCAAAAAGTGGTCTATGAATTCCTTTGTCATGAAGACTGAAAACAGGACACTGGAAGCGATTTTCGCAGCAGGGATCAACATGGAAGGCTCCAGGCAAGAGTTTCTTCACAGCTGGATGTGGCTCTGTGGTTTTGGCACCCTTTTCAGGATCCAGAAGAAGACTATCACAGATTGAATTCTTGTCGCCAATCTGGTCCAGCAGTGGACTTCAAGGACTCGTGTCTCTGGAGTTCCAGAAGGATTTCAGCTCGACTCGGACTTCGGAAGACTGTGCACTGCACAATGGCTCTAGATCCCATGGTATTGGTGTACTGCAACCCGGCAATGTTGCAGCATGTCGTGTGATGGCTCAAACTGCAGGTCTTCTTCAGTCTAGTGGATCTCACCAGGTTCTGGGTCAGGGTCGTTGTTTTTGGAGTCCCCAGGTCGCTTGGAAGGAAGGGTAAAGGCAGGCTCCGGTCACACTGCAAGCACTCCGGTCGCTGGAAATCACCTCGCCACGATTTCCTGAATTTCCTCTTTGATTCAGGTACACTGGTCAACTGCCTCTTCAGCTTCCTGGATCAAACTTTTGTGTAGGAACCCAGCCAATGAAACAGGCGTGCAACATTCAAACCTGGGGTGGTTGCTGTCCTTTCAGGGACAGCCAACCTCCCAGTTGGAACTGGATTCTTTCTCGCAGGCAGGAAGATAAAGGGCTGCAGACACATTGGAGCCTGGGCAGGCTTGACAGAGTTCTCTTCCGCCGAAAATAAAACAAACACAACTGACTTTCCTGCCCTAGAGGCCAGGGTAAGGACTGAAAGGACAAGGAACACAAATGGTGAAACAAGAAAACGTGCCATTTTAGTGAATCATGCCCTGGGTCTGCAGTACCCTGATTGGCTGGTGTCTGATTTTGAAGGAGCCAACTCCCTGCGCTGGCAGGCAAAGCCTGAAGGCCTACACTCAAGGCCTTTGCAGTCAGTCTCTGCTGGTCTCAGCCGCGTTGATCACGAAGATAGCCATGCTTCGCATCAGGCACTGTCGGAATACAACATTGACCCGTGGGTTAAAACCCATATTGACTATAACATTTTCCAAATGTATTCCCTGCACAGTATTGATGTTACTGACTAATATTACCATCCAACTGCACCCACTACTTGTCCTGTATCCAATAAAGTTAAGAATGTTGGTGTTCCCATAGGTACTGCTCCCCCTTCCATCGTGTGAAACCAGTAGTGATTCACAAAACTATCTACCGCCTCTCACTCAAATAACCCCCATTACTTTGTTGGACACCCCAGAGCTTGCTTCAGGTAGCGTTCAAGGTATAGCAGATGTTCATCTCATGCAACATGACACACAGTAGTAAACGCTGTTCACATGTACTGCCCAAAGCTAAAATCGAACCCCGGGTTAAAACCCAAATTGACCATAATATTTGCTTAATGTAATTACTGCACGGTATTGATGTTACCAATGTATTTGCGCCACACAACGCCCATTACCTATGCTGCTGAAAAACCAAATCTTAGTGATGTTACTCCTCCTTCCGTGTGAAATTTAGTGAAGTGCAACTATACATTCTGCTTTCTGCTGATCAAATTTCCCCCTCTCAATGTATTCCCCAGAGCTTGCTACGTTGCACATTCATCGCTTAACATAGGATTTGCATGTGCAGCATGCCCAATCACTTAGTGAACGCTGCTCCAATGTAATTAGAGTATGAATTGTAAAAATGTCGGCGTGCATTACCGTGATTACATTAATCCACCCTGCCAAGCGCCTTCTTTACACCAGCCTTCTGCCTAGAGCAAACATCTTTTCGGCCGCCTAATTGCCTTCCTATGCATCCCCAATCTACAATCCTCATTGTAAAAAAAGGGGGTGAGTGGGCAAAAAAGCCATAGTGGAACGCTGTGTTTGCAAAATGAAATGAACACTTGGAAGGCTGCAGGTGGCTGGGAGTTGTGGGTACGTTGCCCAACTACTCCACGGTAATAGCAGATTAAAGAACGTTTTCCAGTCTCGCTGCACCAACACAGAGTATGGAGACACTGCTTAAATTGCAGATTTATTGAGTGAAACTGTGTACAGCCTGACGCGCGTTTCGAGCAGTCCTTGCTCTTCCTCTGAGGCTGATGCATATTAAATATAAAGTATAGTCCCACAAAAACAGTAATGTTGCACAAAAGAAAAATTAAGATAGTATTTCATTGTAGCAATAGAATTAAATGTAAATGGCATAATATGGACAATTCTATCCGAGGCGGGCGGTATAACAAAACCAAATGATGAGGTGATTCCCCAGTTAATTAGCACAGATGTGTAAAAGTTATTGTTTTTCAAAACACAATTTCAATTTTGAAATGAACCAAGCAGCATACGTAAATGGGTACATACAATTGTGAATTCATAGCCAGTGCAAATATATATGGAAGAATTTTAAATACTGTGAATTTGATGCATTGCATTGCATCATAGAAAAGAGGAAAAAATATATATTAGGGATAAGGGATGGAAACTGTCAGAATATTGTGCAGCGTACATCTACAACTGTCTCTTACTAGAGAATGTCTCTTTCAATTAAACACTCAGAAAAAATCGCTGCTCAATCGAACTTCAAAGGCTGTCTATTCTTGCTTTCTTCCGTTAGGCTGACAACGAAGAAATGAAGAGAAAACAATTGACATTTAAAATGGCCGCGACGCGCGTGTGTCGTCGCTGGGTCCTTTCTTCTAAACCGCGCTTGGAAATCTTCAGGAATACGCGACGCTCTCTCGCCAACCGAACGAATAATAAAAATAAGGTTAATTAATTAACTGAACTATGTTGAATGTTAAACGCGGCGAATATCGTCCGCGCGTCTGATTAGTAATAAAGTTTATTTACTCATAAATAAAAAAAAAAATTCTTAATAGAATTTTTTATCAACAATTATATACATTGAAAAAATAAACAAATGTATATTTTTCCCAAGTCTTTCTCTACAACTTCTTCAGTTCAAAAATAATGAGTCTTCAATTAAAATACAGAAATCCACTTAGTTTATCAGTTTTTTCTAGGACTTGACTCTTCACAAGTTCAGCAACAGACTGGAACTGGATTTCTTCAACTGCAGACGATCCATCCGTTATTTAAACAACTAATACTAAGATATCTTTGGGATTAAACGAAAGGATACTAATATCCTTTAAAAATGGAAACTTTAATTGGAATTAAACAGGAGCTAATACATTTATGACCTACTCAGCTACAAACTTTAATGAAAGGCAGTTGAAAATTGCCATGAACATTCTAAATGACATCACAATACTGTATGTTGTAAGCTAAACCAATCACTACTGCAAAAGTGTTCCACCATCTTGGCTTGGGGGCATTTCATCTTTCTAAATGAAAGTTAGTTAAGGGACAATAGAATAATTTGAAAAAGAAATATTCTGTTTTCTAAACAGAATTTATTTAGTATTTCAACCACTCTCTTTCTAACTTTCCTGGAAAGATATTTGAAAGTCCCTATTCTCTTAGGAATCTTATCAATGTGAGGTACCAAATGTGAAAACCTGACAGAAATAGAGCGACAGCGGTTTCATTAATCCACCAGTTGTGATAACCTTTACTAAATAAGGACTTGCGAGAGCAATAGGCTTTGATTTACTGTATTTGAACTTACTACCTTGTGTCGATTGGAATTCTGATGCGGTCGATCATAGGTTTATATGGTTTAGCTGCAATATTTGATTAAAATGCAGACATATGTTCAGATAGTGGCAATAGTCAAATTCAGTGGCTTAGCGTTCATGATGTATTGATAAAAAAAAGTATTCCAAAAATTAAACCATACCTTTTCAAAATCCTTGCAGTTGCAGCAATTTGTTAGTTGGAAGCCGGACTATGCGCGTTGCAGAGATTAGCAGAAAATTACAGCAAGGCGGGTTCGTAGTAAGTGGAGTCCCGATAGTTCGAGAAAAGAAATATAAACAGCCAATTATAAACGTGTCGGACATCTGCCGTGTTATTGCCTCTAAGAATGACAGATTTAAAGACCACTGCGGTTTGACAGCGGTCTAAGGGACAGTGTAAAATGTCTAGTCCTGGTGGTCTGCTTTGGATGCGGCTGATCCCCACACGGGCACCGGTCTGACTAGCTTGTGATATTAACGCATGCTTCTTAGTGTGTGAGTGGCAGCCCAGAAGGGCTTGTTTGTGGGGCCGCCATCTTGGAAGGGATTTAGAAGTGCTTCATTTGAATGCACACCAGACAGGGCAACATAGCAAAATGTTATTCAAGGTAGAAAAGTGGGTCCAACATTATACATTTAATAATTGGAATTGAAATAGAAAGGTAAAAATTCCAAGTACTTGGTTAGGGCTAAACCTGAAATTAGTGCGGGGTGTGCTCAGACAGATAGCAGAGCACGTGATGAATCTGATAAGAAAAAACGAAATGCTGATACAATTATGCCATGTGTTGGGCTTTGCTAAGTAACACTTTAAAGAATACAAAGAAATTGATTAAGAAAGAAATGGGCTAATGCGCACGCCAAATTAGCCAGTATAATATGGTTGGAGAGGTAGAAAACAAAGCTAGACCATAAAAATTAAAAAGCAATGTTGCGCATGTCATCATTAATAAAGTTGTATGGCGCTGGGTTTCTATTGCTTTCTCAAAGTGTACCCATGTATGAGCAGACAAATTGACTAATTGCATGTGTGTATGTGCAAATTGTCGCATTTGGTCAGAGGCACAGATTCAATCTGGCATGTGAATAAAATCTGAGATGGTAGAGGGAGATGGGTGGAAAGCTTGTTATTGATGAATGCTCAAAGCAAAAGTTGAAGTATTATAGGAAGACCGCTAATTCATGGTCTGAGTTAAGGCTACAGTATATAGTCCTATATTGGCATATAATTCTTGCTTCGAGCCTACGGAGTACCAACGTTGGTTGCCCCCTCGTGGGGGGTAGCGTTGCTTTAGCAAGTGCTACAAATTTAATGTTTTTAGATGTCCTCTAATTCGAGTCTTAAGGGGGTCTAATGGTGCTGCCGATTTACTTCTTTTTGCACACACAGATAATGCAATATACAGTAAATTTAGTGTTGTAATTTATAAAAATCAATCCGGTGAACCTGTCCTGGGTTGAACAGGACATTTTTAGTTTCAAGATCATAAGGGCACATAGAGCAGCTGCTGCATTTGCGAAATCCTTTAAGGTGATCTTGACTTAGCCATGTAGATTGGCGTTCTTGGTTACGCATGAAGGACGGGCTAAGTATGTTCTTGAATGTGATTCCTTTGCTGAAGGTGAAGTTAGGGAAAGGGTCTATCCAATTGGTAATGTCCACATCCAGATGTAATAAGTGCCAATGTCTTTTCATAATGGTGTAAAGTGAGTGGCTATCCTTATTGTATCTGGTGATGAGTCGACTCTTGTGAGGGCCTTGCCTGGTAGCTCCAGTTTTTGGTTGAAGTAAAGCATCCCTCTTGTATTTGCTGACCTTTTTAGCTGTGGCTGCGACCTCTTTGTGTAAATCTGACCTGAATAGGTTTGCTTTCTGTGCAGTTCTGTCCAACTCTAATTAGTTCTCCCTTGGGTATGTTGGAGATGACTTGTTTCTTGTGACAACTGTCTGCATGCAGAACTGCATTCACTGAGGTGCTTTTTCTAAAGGTTTTGGTTGTAAAGCCACAGTCCGTGTTTGAAATGGTGAGGTCTAAAAAGTCGATAATACTGTAGCTGGAGGAGCAGGTGAATTGGATGCCCCGTGTAAGGTCATGTAAGATTTGTAGTACATGCATCATGTCTCTTGTGTATGCCGGTGTGGTAAGCCTTACAGGTAACAGGCATTCATTGATGTATAGGGAGACAGGTTCCAACACACCCCCTCTTCCGCTGACAATTGGTCTGCCTTCAGGTATGTCAATATACCCCTTGTGCATCTTAGGCAGAAAATAGATTGTAGGCATGGTAGGGCCATCTGCTGTTAGGTTTTGTTATACCGCCAGCCCGACTTAAGCAGTGTCTTCATACTCTGTATTGGCGCAGCGAGACTGGAAAAAAGTTCTTTAATCTCCAATCCTCGTTGCACAACATCTGAGGTTTCAAGAACGCTAAAATAGATTGATGCCGCTCTGACCGCGACCACCAGACACCTGTGAAACCCCTGCACCCCCTTGCACAGCCCATGCATGGACATCCAGTGGAGAATCCTATCCTGCCCTCAGCCCACTCTCAACAATTGCAACATGCCCCTCCCCCCACCTCAAGATCCAGGCACAATCCAACGAAAATACAAAGGAAGCTGAAACACTCCTTGCATCCTTGCAGACACTGGCCATGAGCATAAGCGCACCACCCCTAATAACGCCAAACCTGTGCACAAGTCCTTGCACAATCACTAACGCTTTTTAGCAGTCCTCCCTAATTGCTAGCCTACATACCCAAGCTCACTCGTTCCTTTGCTTCTTAAAAAGCTCCTCCTCCCACCCAGCTCAGTTGGATGTCCATTACCCCTCACTTGCCAGTCCAATTACAGCCCACGCACCTCAGTAAGCACAACATCCCGCAAAGCCACCTGCACAGACACCCCTTGCCCACAAGCAGCCATGACCACGTCTCCCCAACCAGTTTCTACACACATTCCACTGCTTTGCAACAGAGCCACTCCTGCCCTCAAACTATAAGTCCCAAGAGCTCCCACACTTATGCATGTACAGCCAGACACAAACTTATCAAACTCACTATCCAACACAGTTGGTACTGCCAAGGCTCTTGCACGCCTGCATTCTATGCCACTCATGCCCTCTTATGACTCACCCGTAGACCACCTCTCGCCACATAAACACTGTGTGGATCACACACAGCTCGCCCACAGGTACAAACATCCCACACATTCAAATCCTCTTCATTCACAAGTGCACACAACCAACTTGCTCACAAGACCAGCCCAATTCGTTTGACACGCTTCAGATCCCACTCACCCCAAACAACAAATCAGCACTCCCTAACAATACCCATCCACAGAGAACACACTTTGCCAAAAACCCACCCTCCCTGTCTCAATGATAGAAATGCCAGACTTTGTCCACGCACAAGCCCATCTTTATATACCCAGCCTGCTAATTGCTCTTGCATACTTGCCAGTAACTCCAATACCAAGTTAGACACCTCCCCTCCCCCCTTACGAGCCCAACCTACCCCATTCGGAGTGCATACGCTCAACCAACCCCCCCCCCCCCAACAACACCTCTAGAACCCCTCCCTTCATGTACAGGCTCTGCCCGCCTACACTGACTCGCTCCAGAACCTACCAATCCCTGCCCCAAAAAATCCAACCCGATCGGCCTCCTACTCCCAATAGCCACTGTCTCACTTCACCCCTGAACGCTCCTCTTAACCCTCCCCTGAGCCCCTTCTAATACTCTCGCCTGAGCTCTGATTAATGCGTGCTTCATCTGCGCCCATGCCCCTGACATTCACAACCTCCTATTAGGATCCAACTTGGACCTATTGGCTTTATCTGAAACCTGGCTACACGACGCTGCCAGCCCCCCCTCCTCTCCCTCGCCATACCCACTGGATGTTCCATCCTACAAGTTGACCATCTACATGGCTCGTGTAGCCCTCATACACAAATCCACCATCTTCATCAGAGCCTCACCTCGGCAGCAACTACCAGGCTACCAAATACTCCTGGCTAAACTTCAAACATGCCCCAAAAGCACCATTCTCCTACTTCTCCTTTATCGCCAACCTTCCCACCTTGGTAATCCAGAAACTGACACCCCCTCCTCATTTCCCCACTCCTCAAGCCCAATACCAAATCTATTCTCCTAGGAGACTTCAATTTAGGCCACAACGACTCCTCTGACCACAAGGCTGCTGCCCTTGAAGAGATGAATTTTACTCCACTAATCTGCTCACCAACCCACGAAAAGAATACTACTAGACTGGATTCTACCATGCAATAACCCCTCCTACTATCTCCCCCTCGCATGGTCGGATCACTCCTTGATACCTCACTACCACCACTAATATTACCCCTACCACCAGCGAACCCAGACACATCACCGCCAGACACACCCGCAAGCTCAGTCAAGCTGCTGCCCCCCTCCATTTCTAGCATCCCTCAAAACTCCTACTAGCTCTCTCCCCGAAGCCATCCTTGCTCCCTACAATTCTGCACTGCTCTCTGCACTGGACGAACACGCACCCCTCAAAACTACCTTCCGTAAAAAAAACTAAAACCCATAATTGGTACACCGATGACCTAGCGTTACTCTGGAATAAAACGCGCCCTTAACATTGCTGGAGGAAAAAAAGCCCACCCCCGCAGACAAAGCAACGTTCCAGTGCTCAACCAACATCATTGACAACCAAAGCTAACATCTTTAATACCAGAATCTCAAATGCAAGTTCCGACATCAAAGAACTCTACAATATTCTTGGAGCTCTGGTGGGGAGGATTACCATTTCGAAGGGATTGTGTCCTCTAACGTATTCCTCATCTTTGATAATCACATCCAGCTTATTCTCGGCAGAGGGCGCCGTGCATCGATGGTGTCGAGTCAATGTCCCCCGAAGGCCTCCCTCGAGGGGGACGTCATCGGGTGTACAAGTAGTAGGCGTAGGGCCCGTTGGCCTCAGTTCTGTTTTTCCGCCGAACGTGTTGCTTCTGAGACTCAGCGTGCCTCGTTAATATATTTCTACTACGCAGTTAGTTCTTTCACAGAAAAATCATTGATGTCTTCATCATCAACCCCGACTACCCCTCGCTTGGGTTTCAAGAAGTGCAAAGAATGCAGTAAAAAAATGTCGATCACAGACCCGCATCGATCGTGCCTATGGTGTTTGGAAGAAGGCTACGATGGATGCCTTCTCGAAGTGTCAGGCGATGACTGGTAAAGCCCTGTGAGAGAGGAAAGGGAAATTACAGGTGGGTCGTAAAACCAAATCTGACCGATCTTCAATTGTCGAGTCTGGAGTTCATTCTCCTCGGCACAAGAGTGAACAAAAGAGGTAGAGATCCTGAAGTTGTTCCCCGCCACTCAGAGATCGAAGAAGCAACACCACTGGCTGCCATAATCGTTTTGAAACCCCCAGAAAATGTAGGTGTCCCACCAAGCATTCTTCTGCAGAGTGGGAGGCATTTCGCTTGAAAATGCTTGCAGTGTTCGTGAAGGCCAAGCCTCTGTCCACACCTTCTTCGGAAGCCAGCCGAGAGCGTTCCCATTCCAACACCCGCGCAGCCTCGAGCCCGGGTGATCGAAGAAAGACCTATCAAGATCTAAGAGTCATCGAGTCGTGACAATCGCTAGAGTTCTGCGACGCCGTCCAAGGCTCCACATACTTCGAAGGTGAAATCTTCGAAGGTGGTTGTCGAGGCCTCAGCGCCAGTTATATCGACACCCTTGTCGACACCGAAACCATCAACGCTGAAGATTTCGAAGGTTTCAGCTAAGCCCTCTGAGAATGTTGCAGCAAAAGAAAAAGCTGCTAAGCCAAAACCTTCCACAAAACTGACTCCACCTCTTGAAATAACATACTCCTTTATCCAGGAAGGAGTATTTTAAATCCTTGCCTTAAATATTTGAAGAAGAGGAAAGATCTGAGGAAGGAGGTACCTTTTGGTCTGGAGTATCTTACTCCTAATGTGCCAGAGTGTTTAATCTATCAAGAAAGTAGAATGAAAGACCTTATTGACACACTGCACAATGCCAGTGGTGTGGATACATCACCAGAGACTGAGTTTGGCAAACCAGAGCCAGGTGAACACGGCGACTCTGCTCATCGACACCAAATGTCAAAAGTGGTAGAGTATTTAGATTGGTCCAAACCACCAGCTCAGTTTATTCAGGATCATCTTAGACAATCTAGACCAAGGTCCACCTACAGACCCAGTTTTATCCTTCCATGTGGCCTTGCAGAATAGGGTGGCCAAGAATTGGGAGTCCCCGGATTCTATCCCTGCTGTGGATAAATCCCTCAATAGAAAATACTGCCCTTCCATTAGTGATCCTGGCTATTTGTCCAAACACCCCACTCCTGAGTCTGGTGGTCCAGGCAGCCACAGCGACATCTAACAAAGCGGCGTACCCTACCATCCCTCCGCATAGGGACAAGTGTGTGGATGCATGGGCATGCAAGGCAGTATTGCCTTAAAGAGGGTGAACTCGACTTGTGCCTTAGCCACATTTTCATACACTCTGTGGGAGTGCATTTCCATGGCGGCAGAGCACATACTTGAAGGGGAGGAAAGGGAGGGTTTCCTAGCTATCTTTAGCGATGGCAAAGAAGCCATGCAGGAATCCCTTCAGTGTCCAATCCAGATTGCAGGTAGTGTCAGCTCAGTTGATGGCTGCTAGCATGGTTATGTGCAGGTTTGCGTGGTTGCTGAAGTCGGGTTTCGCAGCAGATGTGCAGTGCTGTCTTCTGAAGATGCCATTTGACGGGTCTCACCTTTTTGGCAACAAGGCTGACGAGAGTCTTGAGAGGTGGCAGACCTCAGCCTTCTCGTTCATCAGGACAATCTTGGAGGGGACGATTAGCCCAAGGTTACTGCCTACCATTCTTAACGCAGCCTCAACAATGCACCGGGGAAACACTCTTTGAGGATTCCAGATCCGCTCCTTGTGCAGGAAATATTAACCCCGCTAGAGAGGTGCTATAGAACCGGTACCTTTAGCGGAGAGGGACAAGGGTTGGTATTACCCATATTTTTTGATCCCCCAAGAAAGACAGAGGACTGAGTTCCATCTTAGGCTTGAGATACTTCAGCAAGTTCCTCAGGAAGGACAAGTTCAATATGGTTAGTCTTTCTCAGATACTTCAGGCCCTCCAACTTCGGGATTGGTTGGTGTCATTGGACCTTCAGTATGCTTATTTGCATGTGCCGATCCATCTCAAGCACAGAAAATACCGGAGGTTCGCCATTGGTGGCTCGTACTATCAGTTTTGAGTCCTGCCATTCGGGTTGACCTCCGCCCTGAGGGTCTTCACCAAACTGGTGGTGGCAGCGTATCTCAGGAGAGGAGGGATTAATGTCTACCCCTACTTGGCCGATTGGCTGATCAGGGCACACTCTCCCCAGCAAGCCCTGGATCATCTCAAGGTCACCCGCCACTCCCTTCACAGACTGAGCTTCTCCCTCTCGATTTAAACATGTCACACATGACCCCTTCCCAACGGCTCCAATACATCGGGGCTGTATTAGACACATCCTAGGGAAAGAGCTCGCCACCCAAGGTGAGGGCTCAAGACATTCTTCAGATTTCCAAATTTCAAAGTGCCCAAAATCTCTTGGCCTACGATTTCTTGAGGTTGCTCGGCCTCATGGCATCCAGAATTTTTCTGGTGCCAGAAGCCTGCCTGAGAATGGGATCCCTTCAATTGGCTCTGAGAACTCAATGGTCCCAATTCTCATGAAGGATGACGGACCTGCTCCAGGTTCCAAGCAGGGTCGCTCAGGATCTCCTGTGGTGGGCCTGCGAAAACAATATTCTGAAAACATTTTTGGCAACCATGGCCGGAGATTACAGTAGTGACGGACGCTTCACTCACGGGGCGGGGAGCCCACGCCAACAAACTGACAGCGGTCGTTGGCCTCCATCGGAGTCCAAACTACACATCAACCTTTTGGAGCTGAGGGCAATCAGACTAACACTGAAGGCCTTCCTGCCCTCTGTACGGGGAAAGAATGTCCTGATAATGATGGACAATTCAGGGAGGAATCTCCTTATCGGCAGTTCACCTGTTCGGGGACGAAAACGCTGTGAGCAGGCAGGGTGCACTGTCCCACGAGTGGGAACTAGCTCAGGAAGTCCTTCCAGAGATCTTTGCTCTTTGGGGAACCCCTCAAGTAGACCTATTTGCGACCGAGGTGCGAAAGGTATTGCTCAAGGGGATTTCCTCAGGAGTTCTAGGAGACGCGTTCGTGGTGGATTGGGACTTCCCACTACTACACACATTCCATCCGATTCCCCGTCATTCCTCAAGTAATCGGGAGGTTGATACTGTTCGAAAGCTGCATGATCCTAATTGCCATGGATTGGGCCAGGAGAACGTGGTACCCAGACCTTCTAGACATGTCCATCTGTTCTGATTCGTCTTCCGCAGGGAGAATCTTCTCTCACAAAGGGAGGGACAGGTTCTCCATCCAGAGGTCAACACGCTCAGCCTTCATGCTTGGTTTCTGAAAGGCTGAGCTGCAAGGATTGGGACCTCCCGGATAACGTCATGGAGGTGTTGCTTTCGGCAAGAAGGCCAGCAAAAAAGTCTCTGTACCGTTGCCGTTGGAACAAGTTTTGTGACTGGTGCAGGGAAAAGAATGTTGATCCTTTTCTATGTTCATTTCCAGAGGTGTTATCTTTCCTCTTATCATTGGCACATAAAGGTCTCAATGTTGGGACCATTAAAGGTTACCTGGCAGCGCTTTCCATCTTCAAGCGCTCTTTGGAGGAATCTCCTATTTTTAAATTCCATTCTTGATTAAATTGTTAAAAGGGCTCACAAATGTTTTCCCACCTTCTTCTTTGCAGGTCCCAGTTTGGGACCTTAATCTGGTTCTAAAGTTTTTAATGTGTGTCCCATTCGAACCCTTGCACACATGCCCATTGAGGTTAACCTTTAAAACCATATACTTTGTCGCATTGACGTCTGCACGTAGTGAGCAAGTTGCAGGCACTTTCTTCCAGGCCACCCTAGACTGTATTCCACAAGGACAAGGTTGTGTTGAGTGCAAGACCCTCCTTCCTACCTAAAGTTGTATCTGATTTCCATCTGAATCAGAAGATTATTCTGCTGGCGTTCTACCCCCACCGCATCCCGATAAAGAGGAGGAAAGGCTCTCCATAGGTTGGACCCTAAAAGTTAAGCTTTTATATTTCTAGGTTCTACAAACTTGGAGTGGATGACCAACTCTTTATTGGGTATACTGGAAGAAAATTGGGTCCAGCTGCTTCAAAACGGACCTTATCAAGGTGGATTATACTTGGCATCTCAGAATGTTAAAAATTGGCAAGCAAGGACCAGCCAGAAGGCTTGAGGGCTCATTCCACCTGAGGTATAGCCTCTTCGGCAGCCCTTCAAAGGGGCGTTCCTATTGAATCTGTGATGCAGCAACTTGGTCTCCACTGCATACATTCACAAAGTATTACTGTCTAGAATAGATGCTTCCCACTCACAGGATGTGGCCTTTGATAAGGCAGTACTGTATTCGGCCTTATAAAATTCCGACAATCTCAAATTCTACTCCCTCCACCAAATTCTGCATACTGCTTTGGGAGGCTATCAAAGATGAGAAATATGTTGGAGGACACAATCCATTCGAAGAACAAGTTACTTACCAACTGGTAATGTTCTTTCGATTGGATGTTCCTCCAACATATTCCTCATCGCTCTCCCATCCTATCCCCATTAGAATTTCCTATGCTGTTACAACTTCAGCTCTCGCAGGGCTGTCTACTGCCTGCCTACATTGACAATCTACACAAACGGGAGGGAAAAACAGAACTGAGGCAAACGGGCGCTGCGCATGCTATTTATACACCTGATGACGTCATCCTCGCCGGAGGCCTTCGAGGGACATCGACTTGATGCCATTGATGCACAGCGCCCTCTGCCGAGAAATGTTTTCCGTTGCAGCCAAAGCTGGACGTGATTATCAAAGATGAGGAATAAGTTGGAGGAACATTCATTCGAAAGAACGTTAAAGTAACTGTGCTAATTCCCTTCAACCTTAAAGACCCACAGCTCTTTAGCTGGACTTTAGCACTTTTCATTTTTATCCTGGAGTGACTGATGCCATTTTTTTCACTCATGTATTTTTGATCTAATTTGGATTCTGTGTGTTCTTTGTTTTTGGAGTATGACAAACTCCATAAGCATGTACTTTTTGCATGGTGACACACTGCACCTTCAGTGTCGGAGAAATCCTTTAGATTACTCTTAAGGTTTAAATACCTTTTCTTGTGAGAACTACTGTTCCCAAGACTAGTAAAGTGAAATTGAGTTTACTTACCTTTTTCTCTTTGTAGATCCAGCACACACCATCTTAAGTGGAGTGCTGGGGGTTACTTAGCAGGTTCTTTTTCTACCTACCCATGTAACATTTTTTATGTTACGTTCACTTCGTTAAATGTCTGGTGGCAGTGGTTTATTTTTCCTACCACTGTGCTTTTCTACAGCAGGCTGAATCCTCAGCTGCACTATAGCACTCGTGGGTGACAATTTTGTCAAAATGGCCCAGGTCGTCTTTTTTTGCCATTTCTTGCTTGCGAGGTCTTTTTTGGGTTTTACTGTGTGCCAAACCAGGTTTATCCATTTTGTTCGTTTTGCCTGTGGGGCGGCTTCAGTGCTGAAACCCGCCTCTGGCTCCAGTGTGTCTAGCAGGGCAGGAAGCGAGGGAGGTGCCCGAAACTCCCTTTCCTTGGTCTCATTGGCAACCTGAATGTACCCATTCTTGATTGGCTGAATGGCTGTCCTTGCTGGACAGCCACCCTACTGTGTGAGTGACAGCTAGGCTGTGCATGAATGGGAGAAACCTGTATGAAATGTTAGGCTTCTTGAACTGAAGACCGAGTCGACCACTGGACGAAACATCCCACTAAGGAATCGCGAAGAGAAGCTTGCTGCATCCTCCTGGAGCGTTGAACTGCCCGGTGAAGCCCTGATTCTGTGCTGAAACTGCTTTTCTGAATCGACTAGAGAAGCTCCGGAGAGGACAACTTCTTCCCTTTGGTTAGTGGGACCAACTAACCCCAAGACGAACTCTGCTGGAGGACCTTCCCCAACTGGCTGTACTTCTTTGCTGCTGCTGGAACTGCGTACCAATGGGTCGAGAAATCTATAGTTCAGTGCGGACTCTCCCGAAGCTGGACGTCCCAAGCTCTAGTCACCTCACCAGAGTGCTGGACTCAAGGAGTGAAGAAAGTCTATCAAGTGTCCAAGATCCACTCCACGGTGGTGCTATTTGCCGGTAGCATACACCGCAAAGTGCCGCTGAACTGAAAAGAGCCTGTAGCTGCCACCAACCTCCGAGCTGCTGTGCAGGAGTCTTGCAGACGTCCTCCCTCTTGTCCCCACGACTGAGGCGCAAGAACACAGGGTCTGCAACCAGGAAAGAAGCCAGCTGGGTCCTCTTCTTCTAACCTAAGGTACTGTTCTAACTAAGGGGTACTTACCTTGCTGTCTGTAGCTTGCTTGTCTCAGTTGAGATTTGCAGTAGCTGCCCTTCTAGTTATTCTAGCTCTAACTTTTCACAAGTTTAAAGGTTTGTCGCCCAACAGTGATTTTCTGTAACTAACTCTAACTCTGCAAGACTTTTGTGCCATCTAAGTGTTAGGCAGAAACCTGTGCAGTTCCCTCTGGGACCACTGCAAAAGATTTAGGACTACAGGTGTTTGGCAGTAAACCCACTTGGTAGCAGTCTGAACCACACAGATTCACTTGGTAGCTGTGGCTGAGCAGTCGGACTTCCCTCAAGAAGAGTTAGGCCTTATACAGAGTATTCACAATAGGTCAAGAGAACACAGTAGAGCAAGTAAACACTGACCAGGGCTTGGTGTAAAAAAGAGATAATTATTTATTTAAAACCACATCTAGAAAAACACACAGGCACTAATAGTAAGCAATTCAAAAACACTGTCACTAAAAGATATACACTCCCTTAAAAGAATATTAGACAAGTCTTAAGTAAAGCCCCATTTATTTTCAGACAACGGTGAGCGCTTAACGTAGATGGCACTCTAATAGTTCGTTTTAAAAAGGGAGAGAAGAGCAGAGAACAAGTTGAAACAGATCCCAACACTTTTACCAGAACATAACAAGAGAGGAAGGCAAAGTAAAACCGTGAAGTTAGAGTTCAAGAGGCCAGATCCACTTTCAGAGGATCCAAACGAAATGTGTCCAAGGTCACGCGGTTGCAGTGCACAAAAGTCTTGTAAAGGTTCAAAAAGGAGTTGGACCAAAGAAAGGGACCAATTAGAGGATCAAGGCTTCCAGCCCAGTCCAGGAGGTTAAGGGGTTATTATTACCTTGTAGCAATCTTTAGAAAGGGAGGCCTTGCGGACACGGCACCTTAAAGTGGTGAGAATGCTCCAGCGGGGGCAGTTGTTCCTGGCAGCGGATGCAAGTCGGTGCTTCGTCCGGGGGAAGAGAGGATCTCGTCGTGGAGGAAGACAGGAGTCCGTTGCACTGCCAGGGAAGAAAGCAGCCGCGGAGTTTCTCGGGTACAAGGAGCGGTCCGGTGATTCGAGGTTCAGTGGTGAGTGGCTATCCGGCTGCCGGGGTGCTTGGCACGGGCAGTTCGACCACAAACCGGGCTGGGGTGCTGTAGGGGAGGAGTGGTCCAAAAAACCCTCCTTGCCTACATCCCCTCCCCAGGTGAGGGCCATGGCTCATTGGGCGTCCCCTCAGACCAGGCCCAGGTGGTGGAGGGTTCACCTGCTGAAGACATTGCCCACACGTATTGAATTTAGCTAGGCCCAGAAACCATTTTTGCCTGTCAAAGATGGTGTGAGCTCAGCGCACTGTAGCGCGGCCCCCACCCTCGGAGAGTTTCAATTATCCCTGTCGCCGCAGCACCCTGGCAGATCCGCTGTGAGCCCGTTCCCACGAACAAAACGGACATGAGCTAGCATAAGATACGAACACTGTAACATTTCACCGTCCACAGTGTATCACTGCTCCCAGCATAACCCGGTCAGCGAGGCCTGGGTGATGGGGAGAACTGTAGAATGGTCATCCGATGAAAGCAGAAAAATACCCAAATACGAATGTCAAAAACTATTTGTAATACGTGTATCCTTTCCATAAAACTACTTCTACTAAAGAAACCTGTAAAATTGTGTAATTATTGTAAGAAACTCATGTTTACATGACACCAGCAATGAAGGACTCACACCCCTGCAGGGGTGTGCAAATGATAAAAAGCATTCCGGGGGATTATTCTCTACATGTATCATTGAAAACCGTACACCCCGCGGTCCCGCGCCATAACTGAACTAATGCTGCTAGAGTGCAGGGGAGGACGAATGCAACTATACATAAGACTCGTGTGAAAAGACGCGGGCAAATGCGCCAGTCATGTGTACATATCTACAGCCCTTATATGCCATTACCGCCGCGTACAATGGCGGGTCTCGTTCTCTATGCTCCACCAACCACACTACTACCTCACGTAATGCAAATATATATGCATATTACTAAATGCTGTAGTTGTTAAAACATAATGTACTAGTAAGGTGCTTAGACTGGCTATATTCGAGAGACATGTAGTGAGTTGAAATGTATGTTTTCAAGTGATCCAAATGAGTATTATAAGAATGTTCAAATGTTTATGATGTTCTCATCAAAAGTCGGCAACACATGAGAAAAATACCTTTGAATATGTGCAAGGCCATTGTCCCCACCCCCACCCCCCCCACCCTGCAAAGTCTGCCAAATAAGAGAGCTAAGGCCTGCGCCACGCTGCTCCACCTCCCCCAACTAGGCTGGAGCCGCTTCAAAGATTTGTAGTCCCCGCTACAGCACCCAAGGCCACGGCCTGCCACCTGCATTATTTACAGCCCAGCAGTAAACCTCCGCTTGAATACACAAATCCAAGGCGCCCCCTCGTAAACCCCACAACCCCCCGGAACACCTCAGACTTATGACCCGGTGCAACGAAGACACCCAATACTCTGGTAACACACAACAGCCCATTCATAATAACTTCTAACGAGACAGACAAATATGTATCGCCCGTCCCATGCCCGGAGACTTAGCCCCACGACCTATGGTACCGGTCAAACAGGACACTGGTAACCATGCACGGGTAAATCACCATCAAACCCCTCACAAGGTGCATTCCTCCTTTGTTGCATTAACCTGTAGAATAACCTATTGATAGATTTACTAAAGAAGATAACATTGCAATGACTGAATGACTGCAGTGTGCATGGCATAGGGCAAATAAGTCAGGAAAAGACATTCATCTCTGACACTGGCCACAATGGCACAACAACACCGCCCGGATGAACTCAGCTGACCTGCCAGGCCCAGCCCAACCCACGAGGCTGACCAGTGACGTCCTCCAGCCAAGGCCAACCACATCGCAGCAGCACCTATAGCTAGTCATCGCCACCCAATCCCATTGAACTTGTGCCCCTTATAGTATGTAGGTACTGATGACGTTTTTTGTAAATAAATACGCCTGTCTTTGCTATTGTCGGACAGAGCGCTCTCGGAGTTTGCAGAGTTCTTTGCATGCCCTATTCTGATTGATAAACTCTCATTTAAGCTCACCCGCACTCTGTCTTGGCTTTATTCCCGACTTGGGAGAGTCCGTCATTGTCTCTCATTGCGGGGAGGATCGTGCTGGCTGGGGACGCTTGCCTTCAGTGCGAAGAAAGAAAGGTAAACTGGTTGTGCCCACCAGTCAGGGGAAGAAGAATCTCCAGCCCGGAGATCTTCTCTGTCGTCGGGAAGTGGTGAGTCGGTTCTGCAGGGCTCCACCGCTGGTGTCGTCGTGGTAGGTCGGCTCAGCTTCTCCCTCATCGGATTCTCAGATCCTGTGGCGACTTCTGAAGTTCCAGTCCCCAAAGCCCTGCTTTTATGCAGAAAACCCCCATTCACTCAGCCTAGCTGTCACTCAAACATGCTAAGTGGTGAGCCGGCTGGCTCACCACTTGGGCCAATCGCACAAGAGTGTGACTTGAGTTACCAGGGTAACTCAGTCCAGGGTGCCTAAACCCCCTCCAACACCCCCTGTGGTACTCACACAGAGTGGCACCACTTTTGGAGGCTTCTGTGGAGAAGCCCGCCAAAAAGTGGAACAAAGGGCTCGACTTGGGTTGGAATCACAGAAGAGAACACAAATGCCATTTTAGAATAGAGTCTTGGCAAAAAATACCAACCGGAGAATTAATATTAATTAAATAAACCGGCGGCATGTTCGAGGCTATGAGAATTAAATAATTAAAGTTGGTAGCCTCGAACAATGGGAAAATCCCATAGTAAAATATTTGCGGTCGAATATAAAAAGTAGTTTTCACTGCCACCAGCCAAAACTCGATCAGGGGGGACGGAGACGTGCCCCCTCGACTAACAGACCCCGGGGCAATCGAATTGCCCCGACCAGTGCGTCCACAATATGATGGTTTGTACTGGTTTCTGTTAATAATTTGGGACTAGTAAAGCCAATGGTGACTTTACATGTCCTGGGAGACGGTCAGTCCCAGGGTATGGAGTCTATGGTGGGGTGTCACTAGGACACCCCTGTGTTACTGCACGGAGGGTGCTGTGTAACACACACAGGAAAAACACATGAGACCCTATGGAGTAAAGGACCCCATAACCCATAAAACACATTACCAGTCAAAAAAATACCATAAATCATGTCCAAGAGTGGGAGAAAGAGTCTCACTCTTGGCAGGAGGAAAAAATCAAACTCCAGAAATCCAGCAAAGCTGCTGGGGGACTCACTAGGTTAGGAAATTCAGCCTAAAGAGAATTCTCCCTAACACTAAGAAATGCCTCAGCTCCATAGACATTGTTCAAATTGACGTTGGCTGTCCTGGCTCCCTGCAAACTCTTCTGTCCCATTAACTTTGATTCTATTGGTTGCGCAACTAATATTGCTGGGCAAAGTTTTTTATCAAGACTTCATTGGGTATTTTAAAAGTGCTAAAGTGATATATAAATGGCAATACTGTCCTAGTAATTGAAGTCACCCCAGGGTGTAGGAAGTGTGTATGAAGCATCTCTAACGAATATCGACTTGGTTATCTTGCTTCTGAGAGCATGTTATGAAGTGTGTTTTTATTGTTGCACATTGCCCCTTTTTAAAGAAAGCTTATTTAAAACTGACTGTTATTTTACTGGAGAACCTTGAGTATAAGTGTTATTTGGATGCTTGTGTATGTGTGTATTTCGATGCTACAGCTCACATTTACCCCTCTTGAGATACGTCTGGCTGCTCAGTCGATCTACCAACTTGCGTAGTACAGACTTATACCAATAGGTGCGTTAATGAATACCAAGAGGACAAGACTGGTGTAGTCTCCCTGAGTGTTACTGCATACAATCTTGCCTAACATGCTTGAATCACCAGTACCCCCTTCTGATAATTTTCCAAAAGATAAAGCTTGGTGCACTTTTATCCAATCCTCCCTGGACACCAAAACACGAACATAAAGGGACAAAGCTATTCTAAAATAAAATCCCTTCTTCCAGTCCTGCAACACCCTGGCTGCCCCCCCCCCCCCCCCCAACCCGCTGGCCAGCTCCTCCACATCTGCATCCCTTCCCCATCTACAGCACCTTCTCCCGATTTCAATTCTCCACTGTATCCCCGCCCTTGAAGTCCTCACTACTATACAGCATCTGAAAGTCTCCAATTGTGGTGGAGACACCTGCCCAGCCCACATTGTCAAAATGTGTGCAGAATCCCTGGCCCCCATCTTGGCTAGCTTTATCAACCCATCTTTTAAGTCTAATTCCATGCCCACTGAAATCAGAGGCACTGGTCACACCTCTCCTAAAGAAACACCCTAGAACCACCATCACCACTGTTCCATACCTACTCAGTCTTGGACCGGACCACCTATTCACAATTGCAACTACATCTTCAAATCAACAATCTACTAGGCACCAGCCAATCAGGTTTTAGATATAGACAGAGCACTGAATCTGCTCTCCTTGACCTCAAGATCCAGCTCGATCACATTAGGGAATTCTGGCGAGCTCACCATCCTCCTACTGCTTGACCTCTCTGCAGCTTTCGACCTAGATCACGAAAAGCTCTGCACACACCTCACCACCACCTTCCACCTGAAGCCACCTTATGGATCCAATCCTTTCTTTCCAGCAAATCCACCAGGGTCTTTGCGGGCCTGTAATCTGCTGACCCCGTACCTGTCTCCTACAGTGTCGCAAAGGGCTCCTGCCTCTCCCCCACTTGTATACCAAACCCCTCTTTGACCACCTAGACAGCCTGAACATCCCATACACCAACTTTGCTGACAATACACAGGTCCTCCTCAAAATCACTGGCGACCACGACCTAGACTCTACTAACATCAATCATGTCTTCAGCATTATACAGGCTTGGATGGCCACCCATCATCTCTGCCTAAATGATGGAAAAACACAACTCCTCTTGTGGGCTCTCCACGTCACCTAAAACCCCTCAGCCCCACCTAGTCTTTTTGCATAGATTGTGATGCCATCCCTGTTTCTGCCCATGTAAAAACACTTGACGTCTACTTGGACGCTGAATTAAATATACAAAAACATGCCAAAGCTATTGCTTCCTCTGCAGCCTACTTGACCAAATATATAAGCCTTTTTAGGAAATTACTCACCTCCACCAACTGTTTTACCCTCGCCAGAGCCATCATAGGTAGAAAATTAGAGTACTGTAATGCCATCTAAGCAGGGACCGCCACCAAAAACATTCTCCAGCATGAGGTCTGGCATGGACTCACATGCTCATGAATATTCTCAGTCGTCAGGTTGGGAATCCTTGGTAAAGCAAAAATAATTTTGTTTCGTTTCTGAACTGTCTTTCTCCTAATAACCAATCACTGGTCGCTGGGTCATACTGCCCCCAGCCAATAACTGCCCTCTACCTAAGCCCCTCCTCTTGCAGCCATCTGCAGATTTTTACTGCACGTTCAAGTGTTGGGAGTCCTCGTGGTATAGCTCTCGAGCTTTTATTGCGTTTTGCGTTTTTGAGAAAAAAAAAATGTAATCTAATTTTTTCAGTCATCGAGCCTCAAACTCCACAGTTTCTACTTCTGATCAACGGGGACCTATTTCGGAAATTTTCTACGCCCCTCAGGGGCGAAGGTCTCGTCGAGTTTCGCTTCTTGGAGGGTTCCGGAAGTTCTTTGAGGCCTACCCTGCGTGGACATGGCCCAGGACAAAGGAAACACGATGCCCGGATCCAAGCTTTTCAGGAGGTGCTCTGGTTGCGGATTGCATAATGTCTTCAAGGAGGATGAGCATTCCAGATGTCTCTACTGCCTTCACGAAGACAAAATGCACTTGGAGAAGGACTGTGCATTTTGCAAGAACATGTCGGAACGGACTATGAAGGATCGGCGTATCCGCCGCACCAACTGGCTGGAAGGGAAGAGCCCAGCAGTAGGTGAGAAGTCGTCGTCCGAGTGGTCTTCTAAGACCTTTGAGGGCGCTCCGGCGACGGGGGCCCCAACAAAAGGCAAAGCACCACGAGTCCGCGGGCACCAGGAGCGCCGATCAGTCGGGCTCCTCGGTTACCAGGCAGGGCACACTTTCACCAACGCCATCAGCCACGAGCCAACGCTCTGGCTCGGAGAAGAGGAAATCGGGAGAAGCCCCGGTCGATCCCAACGGAGACAGCCGAGAGGTGAAAGCCTCAAGCGCGCCCAAAGTCGCAAAGGCCCTGATTACCCGGTTAAGGCCTCTATCAAGGGAGTCGTGGCGGCCCTGGCGAAGCCTGTGGAGGCTACCCTAGTGGAGGTGAACTTGGGGCCTAGAGTTTCCCTGCCACTGCGGAGGGAATCCTCTTTTCAGCCCATCGATAAGACCCCCGTGAAACCCCGGGTGGAAAAAAGGGGGGGCGGTGGCCATCACTGACGCAGATACCTCTGAAGAGGAGCTGGCTGGAGTTGCAAAGATCCTGAACAAGAAGTTCGAGGAGGTACGGTCCCACGGGAGGGATCCCGACGAGGCAGACTAAGAAAGCGACGGTGATGCCGACGAGGAGCCCTTGGAGGCGGAGGATTCCACTCCCCAGCCGGTGCCTGGGCCACAAGACAACTCGGGAGCAATCTTGATGGCGATCCAGGCCTTGTGTACAGAGATAAGGACAAGGCTGCCCTTACACCCAATGGACGATCCAGCGGAGTCTGGACCGTCGGGAAGCCCTCCAAGCAAGCGGAGGTGAATGTATTCCCCCCTCCCTTCCGGCCTTCGCAGCCTTCGCAGCCTTCATCTCCTTCTCCTGATCCGAGGGATGACACGGGAACGGAGACGGCCACGATGGGGCCAGATGACGACAGTGGTGACAACGGGTTGGGCCTTCCATCACCACCTCCTCGGGCCATCCCGCCCAACGAAATTGGCTCCTTCCACACCATGATCACCAGGGCATCCGAGCTCTTCCAGTTCTGCCCCGAGGAACACTAGGAAGGTTTCCTCTATCAACGGCGTGAGGCCAAGAGGAAGACGGTCCTCTCGGTTCCGTTACTTGACGACATCTGGTACGAAGGGCTGTCGCTCCTGAAGAACCCGTCCATGACTCCTGCCAAGAGAGACCGGTACGAGAAGTACCGGGTCCCGGATTCCGCCACCATGTTCCTTAGGGCGCAGCCGACGCCGGATTCAGTTGTCTCTGCGGTGGCCAAGAAGAAAGCGGCTGGGGCGACGGCTTCAACTTCGACCTCCCCGCCGGATGGCGAGGGGAAGGAACTGGACGCCATGGGACGGCGGGTCATCTTGTCGGCAGCGACTACGGTTAAAGTGGCCAACGCCCTTGTGATTGTGGCCCGCTACGACAGGGAGCTGTGGTTTAAGATCGCTCCCCTGCTGGACTTCCTCCCGGACGACGAGAGGGCTGAGGCCCTGGAGATCCTACAGGAAGGCGAGGTGGTGTCGGACCATGCCATAACGGTGGCCAAAGACATTGCTGACACCGGTTTTCGCCAGATGGGCAACAGCGTTTGCCTTCGCCAGCGTGGTTGGCTCAAGGCAACCGATTTCCGCCAAGACGTGCAGACCAGGGTTCTGGACATGCCTTTCGACAGGAACAACCTGTTTGGCAAGACAGTGGACGAGTCACTGCAGGCCATCAAGCCGACACGGAGACGGCTCAGGCGTTGGGTGTTCTGCAACAACGACCACCGTTTCGGCACTCCGGAGGCAAGCAAGGTGCCTCCAAAGGAGTCGGTGGCGGCTCCTCGACGTACCGCCAGGCGGTCCGCTCCTCATTGCAGGAGGCCTACAGAGGACGCGGCAAGTCAGGAGGATCTCGTCGTCGGCAAGGCCGCTGCCAAGCAGGGCTGAACCGGCCATAGCGTGGGGGGGGGGGGGCCCTGAGCACCCCGGTGGGAGGCCGGCTGGCGAAGTTCGTCAGCGTGTGGGAGTCCATCTCCACCGACCAATGGGTGCTGGATGCCCTGGCCCGCGGGCACACTCTCGAGTTTCTAAAGACGTGTCCCTGCATTCCACCCGTGGCAAGGAAGGAAAACCACGTCCCTCAACTGCTGCTGGAAATGAGGCCGATGCTGAAGAAAGGAGCCATCGAGCTCTTCCCAAAGAGGCTCCGGGGCTCAGAGTGTACTCAAGATATTTCCTCGTAAGAAAGAAGACCAACGGCTGGCGACCCATCCTGGACCTTCGTCGTCTAAACAAGTACATAAAGTCCCAGAAGTTCCGGATGGTTACCCTCCAGCACGTGCTGGGACAGCTGGAGGAAGGGGACATCCTATCGTCGCTGGACTTAGAGGATGCCTACTTTCACAACCCCATTCTAAAAGGACATCGAAAGTTTCTGCGATTCGTAGTCCAAGGGCGACACTATCAGTTCAAGGCCCTTCCCTTCGGATTAAAGCCGGCGGCCAGGGTATTCACCAAGTGCCTAGCACCAGTGGCGGCGAGGCTGTGCCTGCAGGGGATCCACGTCTACCCCTACCTGGACGATTGGCTCATCCGAGTAAAGACAAGAGAACTCGCCGTGTTGTGCACACAGCGAAGACCGTCCAACTGCTCACGGATCTGGGATTCTCGATCAACTTCGTGAAATCCCACTTGGTGCCGTCGCAAATGGCCCTGTTCCTGGGAGCCAGGCTCAACACAGTGGCGCGATTGGCTTCTCCGTCGGAGGGAAGGACAAAGGCCATCCTGGGCAAGGTGCAACGGCTGTCGACCATGGATGTGGCCAGGGTGAGGTCCATCAAGTCCCTGCTCGGCATGATGTCCTCGTGCATCTACCTCGTGTGCCTGTGCAGGCTGCGGATGCGTCCACTGTAGAGTTCCTCGACGCCTGTTGGATGCAGGCGGCGGGCAGCTTTAAAGACAGGATCTCGCTCAACGAGACCTTCCGTCAAGCGATGCGCGCGGGTGCCCCACCACCGGATCTGGCGGCGGGTATGGACTTCCAGACCCCGGCACATCAAGAGACTGTGACGACGGACGCCTCCCTGGAGGGATGGGGAGCGCACACCGGTGATCTCCACGCAAGAGGCCTTTGGCTCCCAGGAGGAGAGGTCACTACACATCAATGTCCTGGAGCTCTGAGCCGTGTTCTGGGCCCTCAGGTCGTTCCTTCCATCCCTCAAGGGCAAGGTGGTAAGGATCTTCACCGACAACACCACCATGATGTTCTACATCCGGAAGCAGGGAGGCACCAGATCCCCAGCCCTATCCAAGGAAGCCCAGGATATGTGCTGATGATATGTACCCTTCCATCTGGCAGGAATAAAGAACACCATCGCCGACTCGCTCAGCAGCGAGCTGCGCTCGTGCCACAAGTGGGAACCGCGTCAGGATCAAGTGGATCTACTTTTCCAATAATGGGGCAATCCCCAGATCGACCTATTCGGGACGGCAACAAACACCAAGTGCCGGAGGTTCGCCAGCAGGTTTCCCCAGCCGGGGAGCATGGGCGATGCCTTCCCATTCCCCTGAGACGGCTGGTTCCTGTATGCGTTCCCACCGTTGCCGTTGCGACTCATCAACCAACTCGGACGGTCCCGGTGCAGGATGATCTTCGCCGCACCGGCGTGGCCGAGGCAGATCTGGTCCGGTGCAGGATGATCCTCGTCGCACCGGCGTGGCCAAGGCAGATCTGGTTGCCGGACCTTATGGACATGTCAGCGTCCCCTCCAGCCAAACTGCCGATGGACGCGGATCTCCTTGCCAGAGAAGGAGACTCCATCCTCCACCACGACCCGGGGTCGCTGAAGATGCAGGCCTGGCTCCTGCAGCACTAGAGTTTGGAGGGTACGATAACCCGGCGGACTGCAAGGAGGTGCTTGCAAAGGCCAGGGCGTCCTCAACTCTCAAGTGCTATTGACACAAATGGAAGAGGTTCTCTGTCTGGTGCCGTGCACAGATTAACCCTCTGCAGATTACGGCCCCTCAAGTGCTGCCGTACCTACTGTCGTTGGCCAAGGCAGGGCTAGCTCATGCCTCAAACAAGATATATCTAGCAGCCATTTCCCGCTACACCAGATCTCCGGGGCGATCACCTCTGTGGTCTCATCGCCTGGTGAAGGAGTTTATGAAGGGACTGTTCCGATCATTACCGCCGGTGAAGGCTCCAGCCCTGGCGTGGGAGTTCAACGTGGTGCTGAGCAGGCTCATGGGGCCGCCATTCAAGCCTCTGCATTCGGCACCCTTGAAGTTCCTATCGTGGAAGATGGCGTTTCTTGTGGCCATCACCTCAGCACAACGAGTGGGAGAGATCCAGGCCCTCTCCTGGAAACCACCCTACCTGACATTCCACGAGACGAGGGTGGTGCTGAGGACGCACCCCTCCTTCATGCCCAAGGTGCTGTCAGACTTCCATCTCAACGAGCCTTTGGTGTTACCTGTTTACTTCGCATCGCCTTCGTCGCGGCCGAGAGGACTTTGCACTCGCTGGATGTGGCTAGAGCGCTGAAGTTCTACGTGGACCGCACAAAGTTATCAGAAGACATCACAGCTGTTTGTGAACTTTGGACCTGTGAACCAAGGGAAGGCTCTCTCCAAGGCTTCCGTTTCCAGATGTCTTTCCGGCTGCATCATGCACTGTCATCGGTTGGCAAACCGACTGTTGCCCGGCCGTCCGAGAGCCCATTCGACCAGAGCGATCGCTGCTACCACAGCGTTCTTGTCTGGTGTGCCCCTGCTGGACATCTGCAGGGCTGCTACGTGGAGGTCGACGCACACCTTAACGAGATTCTACTGCGTCTACCGGGATCCCAGGGAGGAGTCCAGAGTCGGCCAGGCAGTGCTGCGCAACTTGTTCGTCTGAAGGTGGGCCTGGTGAGGGGGTAAGAGATGCTTAATGTTGAGCCTTGCCACCTCCCGTGGTTCTGCATGTGTGTACTGCTATGTATTCTTGTATTCATGAGCATGTGAATCCATGCCAGACCCCATGCTGGAGAGGGAACAAGTTACTTACCTGTAACTGTTGTTCTCCAGCATGGGTCTGGCATGGATTCACATGTGAACCCTCCCCCCTACCCCTCTGCGGCTCTTCTCCTGGTCCTACTGCCACATTACGTGCTACCAAATCTGAAGATGGCTGCCAGAGGGGCTTAGGTAGAGGGCAGTCATTGGCTGGGGGCAGTATGACCCAGAGACCAGTGATTGGTTATTAGGAGAAAGACAGTTCAGAAACGAAACTGATTTTTTTTCTTTTCCGAGGATTCCCAGCCTGACTGGGAATATTCATGAGCATGTGAATCCATGCCAGACCCATGCTGGAGAACAGTTACAGGTAAGTAACTTGTTCCTTAACAAACTCCCAACTGCTCCAAAACAACGTCCTCGGAGCAGTATGGGGCTTGAAGCGGTCCAACCACATCTCACATCAGAAGGGAGGCACACTGGCTAACCATCAAAGCCCGCTGTTAGGGAGGATTCTCATTCTATGGCTAATTTCCCTTACCTATAGAGTCCCCCAGCAGCTTTGCTGGATTTGAAGTTTTTTATTTTCTCCTTCTAAGAGTGAGACCCTTTTTCCCCACTCTTGGGCATCTTTGCAATGTGTGTTCTAGGCTAATTTTGTGTTTAATGCCTATGGGGTTATCTCACCCTCCTCGGAAACATCTTTATCCACATGTGTTACACTGCACCCTCCGTGCAGTGACACAGGGGTGTTGTAGCGACCCCCAAACAGACTCCATACCCTGGCAATGACTACTGTCTCCCAGGGCATGTAAAGTCACCATTGACTATACTCGTCACTCTTTATGAACAAAACCAGTACAACCCATTTTACTATTGAGGTACTGGCAAGGGTTAATAGTTTTGCCCTTATGTTCATTTTCGATAGGATACCATACAGTCCCTCTCTCAAAAGTTTCTGGCTGGTGGCAGTGGTTACTACCAAAAATATTCAACCGCAAATATTTCCCTATGGGATTTTCCCAATTGTTCGAGGCCATTAACCGAGTGTTAGGCAAAGTTTGTATGCAGTACCCTCTGGGACCACTAGGAACAACTAGGACTACAGGTGCATGCAAAACGAACCTTTGGTAGAAGTCTGTACCACACAGTTTCTGGTAGCGAGCTGAGCAGCCAGGCTTATGCTTATCTCAAGAGGGGAATGTGAGCTTGTAAGGGTGTTACACAAAGGTCTACAATAACAAGTATTCAGGTAGACACTTGTACTCCAGGTTTCTTGGTAAAACACTTCTTAATTTATTACACAATCATTTATCAAGCATTCACTATTTGAGGCAACCAATATCGCACACAAATGATACTACAATACTGATTACTAAGCAGTTGAGCTCCCAGAGCAAAATAGTATTGAAAAAGGAATAAGTTGATAAAACAAATACTAGTTACAGTGCAAATAGTTTCAGTTCACTAGAGGAGTTGATTCAATGAAATCGGTAGGCCAAAGTCAATGGGCTAGTGTCTTGTAGAAGTAAAAACAGTTCTGGCATTTAAAACGGAAAAGTCTTTGCCACGGTTCTTAGAAGTAGTTCACAGAAGAAAGGTTTGTTTGTCGGGTCACAAGCTGACTAGGCCTGCAAGTTACCAAAGTTCCACAAACTTTCGTGGTGAGTGGAAAGTTCTCTCGGGCGGGTTTTCACAGTACCTTCTATAGAAGAAAAAGATGCAGCTGAAAACTCTGTTTGGGGCGGTTCCTGCAGATCTCGCTGTTCCTGAGCCTCAGTTATGGGGACAAGAGGGAGGACGTCGGGGGACTCCTGCACTGCTCAGGGACGGATCGCAAAGCTGACAAATCTTCGATTCCGGTTGTTGTTCTTCAAGCACACAAGCTGGTGTCCTTCTCCCTGGTTAATCCTAACCAGCTCCGAGAATGGTATCCAGATGGCTTACGCGTTGATTGGTCCCACCAACTCAAAGGAAGAAGTCGTCCTTGAAGGGGCTTCTCTGTCGAGGTGAACTTGGCGATTTGGACCTGCAGCAGGGCTCCACCGGGCAAACCAACGGTCCAGTAGTTGGAGCAGCCGTCCTCTTACAGCTCGTCTTCAGTTCTTTGGTTCCAGTGGTTGACTCTGCCTTTCGGTCCAAGAGACTCTCCTGTCATGGCCACTTGGCAAGAACCACAAGCTCCACTACATAAAAGGTCCAGTTGGACCCAGCCCTGGCGCCTTTGCTTCCAGGCCCATGAGTAAGTGTGCTCTGCACACTTTTATTCTGGTGCACGTGCTGTTTTTTCCCCTGCAGGGCCTCCACATGCCTCCAGGTCAGGCTTGGCCATAGTGAATTGGGCTGCACGCGCAGCATCCTCTAGGAATGGCAGGGTGGGGCCACGAGTCAGAACAAATGGGCCTGGCCGGGACCAGGCTGTTTAAGCCTGCCCCGCCTGCATGCAATCGCTTTGCGTTAGTCTGCTTATAGCAGCGTAACGCTCACAGCCACCTGAAGCGCATCCTTACCTGATTCCAGCGGTAACCGCAGTCGGAGCGCATCCTTACTTGATTCCGCCTCCTAGCCACAACACTTAGTCGGCAGGCCACTTTCGGCCAGCATCATCGCAGATCCAGGCATCCTTCACCCACCGGCAGATCTTCTGATAACAGCATTCCAGTCCGACATCGCCAGACAATCCCTGCGAGAGAAAAAGACCAAACAAGGTTAGAAAAGCGATAGACATTACGCTAAGGTCGCGCTTAGACCAATCCTCGCGCTTGACCTTAAAACCTAATTTACCACCTATTGGGACATTGTGAACTCCCTTTTCTTCCATTGGGGCTTGTTTCTTGCACCGCAACTACTGCAGGGCCTCATATCACCTATTGGGGTGGCGGGGGGAGGAAAGACATTACAAAAGATACAGACAATAATCATTATTGAAAGGATACTTACCTTTGGAGTGGTTCAGCCACACCCGGTCTGGGCTGCCATGCACATGGACCAGTGAAGAAACTCGGTCTATCTAAAGCGTCCCTGCAGTGAGAAGCAGAACGGAGAGCTTGCCATCATAATTAAACAGGTGAGACTATATGGGTCGGTGCAGGCTCACCATATTCTAGGAAGAAGGGTTCGAGGGGGACCACATTCATATCACAGCATTGTCACGCCCTCTCATATTGTTGCAGGACCATTGCCAACAACCAGTGCAGTCCACAACAAAAGAGCTGGGTAAGAAGCCTGACCCAGGGGAGCCAGTTCCAGGGAGGGCTGCAACCATGCCCCACTGTCCCCGCAGAGAGCAGGTGAGCGTAACTTTGCCTTTTAAACAGTTTTCTCCCATTTAGATCAGCCTAGCTGCCACTCACCCATCAGGGTGGCTGTCCTTGCCAGACAGTCGGCCAGCCAATCACGCCAGAGTGCATTTTGGTCTCCTAGGAGACTAAGCACAGGGAGTTTCGGGCACCTCTCACTTCCTGCCCACCCCAGACACTCGGGCGCCAGATGCGGTCTTCAGTCCTGAAGCCTGCCAAAGGCACCAAACCTGGTTTGGCGCCCAGAGACAAACTCTAGAAGGACCTTTCCAAACAGAAATGGCGAGAAAAGACCAGGGCCTGTTTAAACAAAGGGGGCTCAGGCGCCATCCTGAAAAACATGGCTCGCGCGATTTTTAGCTACCAGTGTTCGCAGTCGGGGAAAAATAATGTTAGTTTGTTGTAAAACCACTGCCACCAGCCATTTTGATAGGAAAGGTTAGCAGTTGGCTGCTACATGAGTTTCTGACATAGGGGATACTAGGTAACCCCTCCAGCACTCTATTGTAAGATAGTGTGTGCTGGGTCTAGGAATTTTAAGACTAGTAAAGGCAATTTAACTTTACATTCCCTGGGAAACAGTAGTTTATCCCTGAGAAGGTATTTAAACCTCGAGGCAGCCTAAAAGGCTTCTCTGTGTCCCTGCACTGAGGGTGCTTTGTAACACATGAAAAGATGATGCCTATGGAGTTGTCTTAAAACACCATAATCAAAGAACACAAGAGTAAAACGCACATCAAAATACATGAGAGAGTGGGGGGGGGGAAAGGCTCACACTCTCTCCAGGTAAAAAAAAATCAAGTCCTCAAAATCCAGCAAAGTTGCTGGGGGTCTCTAAGGTGAAAGGAATTAGCACATTGATGAGAATTCTCCCCAACACCGAGCTCAACCCAGCAACAATAGGCTGCATATGCAAAAAGTTGTCGGAGGATAAAATTAAAAGGACACTATGTAGAGTCTTTAAAAATGACACTTGAGTAAAAGAATCTGTGATTGTGGAAAAAGGCTCCCACTCACTGAATTATAGGGAAAAATAATTCACCAGTCCAGCTAAAAGTTCTGGGGGTCTCACAAGTGAGGGAGATTTAGCACTAAAGTTCAAATCTTACCTAAAACTCAGTGCCTGGATTCCTGGTCATGATGACAAAAGAACGGGCACTAGATGGGAACTTGCTGTAGCAGTGAACAGAAACGGCTCCCAACAAAGGAATCTTCGGTGCTTCTAGCAGCTCTGTGGATGTGGTGCCCTTTTACAGGTAGCAGAAGGATGGTTGCCGCTGGTCGTATTCTCTTCACTAAGCTGGTCCTGCAATCTAGTGAGGGGACTTTGAGGATTCAAATCATGTCTATGGAGGTTCAGCAGCAGTCCACCAAACTTTCAGAGGGTTGGAGTTTGGAAGATGTTGCACCGCACTCTGACTCGAGGTCCCATGGTATTGGTGTTTTGCAGCCCAGGAAGGTCACAGCATGTTGTGGGATGGTTAGTCTTGCAAGTCTCTGGGTCGGAGTCGTCGTCTTCTGGACTCCTAGGTCACATGAAAGAAAGGGTCCAAACAGGCTATGGTTCCACACCAGGCATCACGGTCGCTGGAATCCGTTACAGCCGTCTTTCTTACTCTTCTTCAGATTCTGTTCCAGTTGTCGACTTGTCTTCAGCTTCCAGAATCAGACTTTTATACAGGAGCCCGAACACCACTGTCCCTGCAGTTTATAGAAAGGGGAAGGTGGCTGTCCAATCAGGACAGCCAGCCCCCAGTCAGAACTGGTTTCACTCAGGCACACCAGAAGACAAAGAGCTGCAGAGTTTCGGACTCCTCCCTCACTTCCTGCCGTCACAGACGCTCTGGAGCCTCGGCGGGGAAACACAAAGGTTTCCCACCAAAGACCAACCTTCAACCATGACCTCCCCCACCTGTGACGGCAGAAGAATCGAGAGACCAGCACACTCAAAATGATGGGAAAAATAAGAAGCCATTTTAGGAGAATGGTGACCCTTTGGTGCATTACTGCATCTGGTTTGATGGCCTGCATGTAATAACACAAGTGTCGGTAAAGTATGTACACTGCCACCAGCCATAAGAGTTAGCTTGTCACAGTAACATAAATGTTACTGGAGCAGTGAGAAAGGGGATGCTATGCATCTCCCCAGCACTCCACATAAGGTGGGTTGTGCTGGTCTCACTATATAAAATGTAAAGGGGGTGGAATTCTCTCTACCCCTGGGAACAGTAGTTCACACAAGGTAAATCAAGAGAAAATAAAAAGGGAAGCCCCAAGGGCAACCCAGCAACACTGCACAAGTGCTGTGTGCTGCAATGAATAAATGTAGATGTCCAAATAAATGATAGGAAAGGATATAATAAAAAATACACTATGGAGGGTCAGCAAAATGACTCCCATAAAGAGTAAAAGAAAGGGTGAGTGGTGAAAGATTCCTACTCACTTAGGAACATAGAAAAAGAATTCACATGTCCAGCAAAAAGTTCTGGGTATCTCACAGGTGAGGAAGATTTAGCATAGAAATGAAAAGCCTAACAAGGACTACACAACAAGGTCTCAAGACAAAATCACGAGTCTAGAGAGGCGATCCAGATGCCAATGTACAGTGCATCTGTTTTGGTAGCTAAAGTGCTTCAGATGGACCATCGGTTCAAAGGTACGTTGTTGTCTTGGGCAATCATAGGTCACAGATACATCTACCCCCTCATACTTTGCAAAAGATTATTGGGTTCTAGAAATGAGGTGAGATGTGTAGGGTCGGATAAGTTCTATTTAATGGAGCCTGGAGGTAAGTACAGGGTTCGAAATTGAGGAGAGCTGAGAGCCATTTAGCTCCTCCTTGTGGCCTGAAAGAGCCTGGTTAGCTTGACAATAGCTACCAGGTGCTACTTTTGACTCCACAGGTCAACTGATGTCAAACAAATACACATGTGAATTTATCTCTGTGCTTTTGGGGCCCTCTAGAAATGAACCTTGGGACACATCCATGTCATTTAAAGCACAAGGGAGTCGTAAGTGATGGACAGAATTATGTTTGCATCTTATGTGAAGTTACATTTGTGTAACGCTATGTGCTAGCTCCTTATGCCCCAGTTGTTGCTCCTGGTCACTGGTTAATGCTTGATACCCAGCAGCTGCTTTTAGCTCCAGCTTATCCAATCCGAATTCCGTTCCATGTTGGTAACCAAGCTAACCCCAGTGAGTCAAGTGAAGGAGCACCAGTGTGATTCCCTGGGATGGAGAGGGTAATGAGAGTTGAGCTGGGTGGGTTTTGGTTTTTGAGAGTAAGGTAAAGAGGGTATTGGTGGGGAGAGTATGGAGGTGGTTAGTGGTGTGACTAGGGGAGAGGAGCGTCCAAGGTAGTTGAGAGAGGGGGCCATTGGAAAGATTGTAGAGAATGTGTGAGGGGAGATGGCAGCAGGTGTAGGAGTGAGCAGTAGATGGAATCAGGGCGAGGACGTGAAAGGGCGTCCGGGTGAATCCAAAGGTGTCTGAAAGCAGCAATTATTCCTGTGGGAAAACTCATTGGTAATGAACCCATAGAGACCTGCCAACCATTATGCCCAGTGCTGAACAAATAAAACCCTTTGAGTTGTGTGTGCGTGTTGGTGTATTGATGCCATCTGTGGCATCTAGTTCAGAATGGAGTTTTTTGGAAACTACTTTCCTGAACATTTATTGACTTTGCAGAATTAACGAATTGCACTTTCCTTTGTTACTCTATATATAGAGTATATTTTGACATGGACTGTTCTGCCATGTTAGGGTACCGTTTGCCCCTCCTTTCTTGAGAGTATAACCTTGCTATGGCTACACCTGAGAGTTGAGCGCACACAGAAAAGTTATGTAACTAGGTATGGATTTATCGTCTCGAAGATAAAATACATGGTCTGAGACAATGTTTCCTGGGCTTCTATTTTTGATTCTGTGATATCCACGACTCCCACCTCTATAGCTGGACCATGCCTGCCGTTTAAAAAGGTGTTGTAAATCCCTGAACCCATTCATTAACAAACTAAATTGTGTAGTCTAGTGTAAAACATGTAACATGCACATGTTGAAATGTATTTCAGAATATGGTACTTATTAAATGCCCCTTTACTATGTTACATAATTTTGTCTTACTGAAATGTTAGTGTTCCCATGTTGGTTGGTTGAGCCTTCTGTACATTTTTGTCACCTCCATATTTGTATAACACTCTCGCTATTGTGGCTTTTAAAAACAACTTTAAAGTACAAAAATATTGATGGATGTTTTTTTTGTTTATACTTCGGCTGCCTGTGATGAAACATCATGTTTTAATACTGTTTTGTCTGCTTAAGGACTCCAGCGGAATGACTCTAGTGATGTTCGCTGCAGCTGGAGGCCATGACGACATTCTCAGACTCCTTGTTAAAAAAGGGTCAAAAATTAACAGTAGACAGAAGAATGGAACCACTGCTTTAATACATGCAGCTGAGAAGGTACTGTTGCTAATTTTATTGTATTTATGATCACAAGTTGATATGCAGCACAATTTAATTTGTAATTGCACAGTAGAGCAGTTTGACATTAGTGCACAATATTATGATCGGTGACATAAAGTTCTGTAATTCAGAACTACATCTCATTTCGTGGGAGCAGCGTGGTGGCAGTCTTTTCTCCTTTCTCTCTTCAGGAGTCTGTCCTCATTGTTCACTGTTGGAAAGAGGAGTGGCTTCTACTAAAACCTCAGATCCGAGCGAAGCGGAGTGAAGTTGAGTGTTTTGTGTTTCTGTGGGACCGAGGGGCAGCGAGCCAAGTTCAGTCTTACTTCACTGTCAGGATCTTTTTGGATTGTGGTGAGTGAGTGTGGTAGAGTGACAAACTAAATACCGAATGTGCAGCGAGGCGCACTACCTGTAACATCTCATCTCCCTGCTAGGCTTGTATTGTAAGGCCCAGAAAGCGGGAACTGCAGGTTAGTTTTCCCTTTTGACCCGCACAATGCGTGGTTACATTCCTACCATCTCACTAAGGCAGGAAAGGCAAGAATAAAAACAATGCCAGGTGCTACTAAAGGAGCTTGGTCCAACTACCAGTGCCTAAAAATTCAGTGGAGTGTCCATTGGGATTGAGGCCCTGGGGGTGGGGGCACTGCTCCAGGCAAAATGTAGTTCTTCTCCAGAAAGGGAAACGACTGTATAGCCAAATTCTCGCCTCCGAAGATTCTGTTCAAAATAATTCTATGATGGATCCATTGGAAGGTACGAACCAGGATCTAGAAATCTCTGGGATTGTTTTGTTACAAATGGAAGCGGAAGCATGCATTTGACCGAAGAATGCATCAGTCTGGAAAATGAAATAAGAGCAGCAGAGTTCCTATGAGCGTTTTAGCATCTCTCCGGCACTCCAATATGCAGAATCCTGAGGTGAGCGTAATATTAGATACTCTTTGCCCCGGAACTCGCTGGAAGATACCTCCTTTGCAGACCATGATCTAGCACAGTTGTCATTCAAGGGTGACGATACCTGCAGTCATGCTCCACCAGAAGAGGGTGCAAGTTCAATTGCAGCACTGAACATTGTTCTACAGGCCTTTATTAGATTGTATGATATAAATGCACTTGAGGTGTAAGTGAACACCTAGCTAACATCAACAAACAATTATTGGAATGTCTGCTCCTTGCTACACGGGGCGTGTCTAAAGGGGGTTGGGGGGGTTTCCTGAGAGTCACTCTGTAGAGACTGCTAGGCAAGATTGTATGCAGTAGCCCTGTGGGAGACACCAGTCTTGTCCTCTTGGTATTAGGTAACCCACCTATTGGTATAGGTCTGTACTACACAAGTTGGTAATGTGACTCAGAAGCCAGACTACTCAAGAGGGGTAAATGTAAGCTTTAGAGCTGTAGCATCGAAATCCACAAATGCAAGTATTCATATAACACTTGCACTCAAGGTTTTCTAGTAAAATAATTATTTAATGGTCCATTTTAAGTGAGCATTCTTTAAAAAGGGCAATGTGCAACAATAAAAATACATTTAAAAATACGCTCTCAGAATCCAGTCAAAGCAAGTAGATACTCTTTAGAGATGCTTCATACACACTTCATACATGTTGGGGAGAATTCTCTGTTTAGGCTGAATTCCCTAACCTAGTGAGTCCCCCAGCAGCTTTGCTGGATTTTTGGGGTTTATATTCGTCTCCTGCCAAGAGAGAGACTCTTTACCCTCACACTTGGACATGATTTGAGTGTGTTCCTTTGACTCTAGATGTGTTTAATGGGCTATGGGGTCTTTTACTCCATAGGACTTCATGTGTTTTTGTGATGTGTTACACAGCACCCTCATTGCAGTAACACAGGGGTGTCATAGTGACCCCCCAGTATAGACTCCATACCCTGGCACTGACTACTGTCTCCCAGGGCATGTAAAGTCACCATTGACTTTACTAGTCTTGAATTCTGAACAGAACCAGTACAAACCATCATATTGTGGACCTACTGGCCGGGGCAATTCGATTGCCCCGGGGTCTGTTAGTCGAGGGGGCACGTCTCCGTCCCCCCTGATCGAGTTTTGGCTGGTGGCAGTGGATACTACTTTTTATATTCAACCGCAAATATTTCTCTGGGATTTTCCCATTGTTCCAGGCTACTATCTTTTATTTAATTACGATAGCCTCGAACATACCGCCGGTTTATTTATTATTAATTCTCTGGTTGGTATTTTGCCAAAACTCTGTTCTAAAATGGCGTTTGTGTTCTCTTCTGTGACTCCAACCCAAGTCGAGCCCTTTGTTCCACTTTTTGGCGGGCTTCTCCACAGAAGCCCTCCAAAGTGGTGCCACTGTATCTGGGGTACTTAGGAGGGGTGGAGGGGGATTTAGGCACCCTGGACTGAGTTACCTTGGTAACTCAAGTCGCACTCTTGTGTGATTGACCCAAGTGGTGAGCCGGCCGGCTCACGACCCAGCATACTTGAGTGACAGCTAGGCTGAGTGAATGGGGGTTTTCTGCATAAAAGCAGGGCTTTAGGGACTGGAACTTCAGAAGTCGCCATAGGACCTAAGAATCCGACGAGGGAAAAGCTGAGCCGACCTGCTACGACGACACCACCGGTGGAGCCCCGCGGGACCGCCTCACCACTTTTCCCAACGACAGAGGAGATCTCCCGCCGGAGAGTCTTCTTCCTTTGACTGGTGGGGATAACCAGTTTCACCGTCTTTTCGCTTTCCCGACGCATCTCGTGGCCGCCTTGCCTGTGCCAAGCACCCCGGCAACCGGAATATCACGTTTTACCGCGAAATAAAGGGTAATACCTTTAACCGGAAAACTCTGCGGCTGGTTTCTTCCCTGGCAGTGCAACGACCTTCATCTTTGCTACAAGTCGAGATCTTCTCTTCCCCTGGATGACGCAGAGACTTGCACCCGCTGCCAGGAACAACTGCCACTGCTGGAGGATCCTTCCCACTTAAGGTACTGTGTTCCGCCTGGCTTCCCTTGCCACCGACTGTACGGGGTAGATTTAGCCCTGGTTTTCGAACTTGGGTTAGCCTGGGACACCCTGGCTAAACATTTCTGAGCCTCTCTAAACTCTTTTCGAACTCTCTGCAAGACTTTCAAAGCCTAGTGTAACTGTGATCTTGGGCACATTTGTACTCTGCTCTCTCTAAGAGTGGGCCCAGCCTATGGACTTTGGCTCACCAGTGACTTTTTGCTCTTCTGTCTTGCTAAAAGTGTTCCTAAATCTTAGAGTGGTGTATCTTCCCATATTCTTCCTTTTTTCCCTCCCTTTTTCATGAACTTATTGGAGTGCCATCTATAGTTGCGCTCACCTCTGTCTGGAAATAAGTGGTGTTAACTAAGACTTGTCTGATAAGGAATAAGGGTTGTATATATCATAATAGTAACTGTGTTTAGAGTGTTTTACAAATAAGAGTGCTGGAGTGTTTCAAATAGTGTGTTTTTAAGTAAATAATTATATACTTTGATACTAAAGCTCTGGTCAGTGTTGGCTTGTGCTATTGTATCTGGGTGCCTATTGTGTATACATTGCATACTGTCTAACTCTTCTTGAGGGAAGTCTGACTGCTCAGCCACAGCTACCAGGTAAATCTGGGTGGTACAGACTGCTACCAAGTGGGTTTACTGCTAACACCTGTAGTCCTAAATCTTTTGCAGTGTTCCCAAAGGGAACTGCACAGGTTTCTGCCTAACACTACAACCTGAGGTGACTGCATTAACTAGGACAGTTTTGGCATTTATATAATCACTTGTACTTGGTAAAATTCTGAGGTTGTGAAAAAGGTAGGGTTAACGGAAGGAACAAAGTTAACAGGTTCTCAGAGCATGTGAGCACTTTTAAAATCCCCCAATGAAACCTATGGTGGACAGTTGGAATCAAAGTCGAAGTACCTTAGGTTAGAAGAAGAGGATCCAGCTGGCTACTTTCCTGGTTGCATACTTGCAGAGCCTGTGTTCTTGGGCCTCAGTCGTGGGGACAAGAGGGAGGACATCTGGAGGACCCGGTTTCAGCTACCGGCAAATAGCACCACCGCGGATCTTGGACACTTGATGGACTTTCTTCACTCCTTCAGTCCAGTAGTCTGGTGAGGTGACTCGAGCTTGGGTTGTCCTGCTTCGAGAGGGTCCTCCGGATCTTCCTGGAGCTCTGGTCCGGCTTAAAGACGATGCACTTGACTAGGTGTTTCTCGACCACTGGCACTCAGTTTCAGTTGAGAAAAGTCTTCCAGCAGAGTTGGTCTTGGGGTTAGTTGGTCCCACTAACCCGTGGGAAGAAGTCGTCCTTTCTGGAGCTTCTCTAGTCCATTAGGAAAAGGAGTTTCATCACAACAGCAGGGCTTCATCGGGCAGTTCAATGGTCCAGGAGGATGCAGCAAGCTTCTCTTCATGAGTCATTTGTCGGATGTTTCGTCCAGTGGTCGACTGTCTTCAGCTCAAGAAGCCTCGCCTTTTATGCAGGTTTCTTCCATTCATGCACAGCCTAGCTGTCACTCCCACAGCAGGGTGGCTGTCCTGCAAGAGCAGCCAGCCAGCCAATCATGACTGGGTGCATTCAGGTTAGCAAGGAGACTAAGGACAGGGAGTTTCGGGCACCTCCCTCGCTTCCTGCCCTGCCAGACACACTGGAGCCAGAGGCGGGTTTCAGCACTGAAGCGCCCCTCCCCGCCCCCCAAAGGTAAAATGAACAAAAGGGTCAAACCTAGTTTGGTGCGTAGAGTAAAACCCAAGAAAAACCTTGCAAGCAAGAAATGGTGAAAAAAGATGACCGGCGCCTTTTTTGACAAAACGGTCACCCACGGGTGCTACATTGCAGCAGAGGATTCAGCCTGCGGTAGAAAAGCACAACGGTAGGAAAATTAAACCACTGCCACCAGCCATTTAAAGTAGTGAGGGTAACATAAACAATTTTACACGAGTAAGTAGAAAGTGGGGCTACTAAGTAACCCCCCCCCCCAGCACTCCACATAAAATGTGTGCTGGATCTACAGAGAGCAAAGTTGAGTAAAGTCTATTTCAATTTACTATTCTTGGGAACAGTAGTTCTCACAGGAAAAGGTATTTAAACCGTAAGAGAAATCTAAAGGATTTCTCTGACACTGCATTGAAGGTGCTGTGTCACCATACAAAAAGCAGATGCCTATGGAGTTTGTCTGACTCCAAAAATAAAGGAAATGCGTAATCCAAATCAAGTCAAAACACATGAGGGGGTGAGAAGAAGGGCTCACTCACTCCACGGTTAAAATTAAAAAGCCCTAAGTCCAGCAAAAGACCCGAAAGAGAATTGCGGTCCGAGACAGCTCCACCTCCCACAACCTTGGTAGTGCCCCCTCAGAGGAGAGGTGGTGAAAGAGTCTTGGGGTAGGGATTGCCCCCCACCCCCTTTGCGATCATTGAGGCCTGGGAGATGAACCCCCACTGTGGAGCGGAAAGCGACAGCGTGCCAATTTGGCCTGAGGAGAGTGGGCCCAGCGTGAGGCCAGCTGGGATGCAGCTGCTGGCGAAGACCGGGAGGAGCGGGGACCTGCCGGCGAGGAACGAGGCTGGAGGGTCGGTGGGAGGGGGTTCGGATCCCCTGGTAATGCTTAGTGAGTTGTGGACGAGGAGACAGGGCTGACCCACCACCACCCGGCCTGGTCCCCTGCAGAACAAAGGGAGCCAGCCCGCGGCAGCGCTGCTTGATGGTATTCCTAGCAGAGAAGTTCAGCAAGACCCAGGAGCAGACACCTGTTGGCCATCAGGGGAGTTCTGCACCATCACTAGCCTCATGAAAGCTGGGAAGGCCCTTCATGTAGATCTTGTTGGAATATGCAATTTAAAAGTGACTTTTGAGAAGAATTCGCCCAAACTGCGTGTGGGTTGACAGCCTCTCCACCAACATGGCTTTGGGTTATCTCACTGTTAGGCAAGGTTGTATGCAGTACCCTTTGGGTGCACTACAATAACCTTGTCGTCCTGGCAATAGGGACCCAGCCTTTGGTATAAGTCTGAACTACACAGGTTGGTATTGTGGCTGAGCAGCCAGGCTTATCTCAAGAGGGGCACTCTGCCATGACGCCTTGAGGAGTTGAGATGTTATTCAGGTAGGTCCAAAAATCACTGGTATTTGTTAGTCCAGTCCAAGAGACTCACCTTTTTAAACAGTTGTCTCCCTTTCATTCCAGCCTAGCTGTCACTCACCCAGCAGGGTGGCTGTCCTTGCCGGACAGTCAGCCAGCCAATCATGCCAGAGTGCATTTGGGTCTCCTAGGAGACTAAGCAAAGGGAGTTTCGGGCACCTCCCTCACCTCCTTCCCACCCCAGACATTTGGGCGCCAGAGACGTCCCTCAGTCCTGAAGCCTGCCAAAGGCGTATGAACAAAGGGACCAAATCTGGATTGGTGCGCAGAGCCAAACTCAGACTGGGACCTGTTTTAAACAAAGGGGCTTAAGGAGCCATCTTGAAAAACATGCGATTTTTAGCTACCGGTGTTCACGGTCAGGAAAAATCATGGTAGATCATTGTAAAACCACTGCCAGCAGCCATTTCGATAGGAAAGGGTAGCATTTGACTGGATAGAGATGCAAACTAACCAACCCTACTAACAATTTCCCTTTCTGCATACACATCTCAAACTTCAAACCAAACGCAACCAAACCTACAGCACAACAAACCGCACAAACTTCACTACACTGCAACAACAAAACAAAAACACTCATAGCCTTGCACAACAGTACACAACGTCTACCGGCCGCAAACGCCCCAGGCCCAGCCAACGGACCCACTGGGCTGAGGCCGCCAACAGCACATCACTGCTCTCTTGCACTTTTCCTGCTTCATCCCACTAACTCATCCTCCTCTCCTTTTTCAGAACCGCCAGAGTGCCAGGGGAGCACTCCGGTGGTGATAGTGTGCGGTACAAATGTTTAACATTAACATGCGTTTCTAGACACAGGGGAATACTAGGTAACCCCTCCAGCACTTAGTGTGTGCTGGGTCTAGGAATTTAAAAAGACTAGTAAAGTCAGTATAACCTTACAGTCTCTGGGAAACATGAGTTCATCCCAGAGAAGGTATTTACACCTTTTGGAACGCTCAAGGACATCCCTGTGTCACTGCACTGAGGGTGCTGTGTAGCACACATGAAAAGATGCCTATGGAGTTGTCTTAAAAGACCATAATCAAAGAACACAAGAGTAAAACACACATCAAAAATACACAAGTGTCTGGGGGAAAAAAGGCGCTCTCTTTCCAGGTTAGAAAAAAAACAAGTCCTCAAAATCCAGCAAAGTTGCTGGGGGTCCCTAAGGTGAAGGGAATTGGCACATTTATGAGAATTCTCCCTAACAAGTGGCTGCAGACTGCCAGTCTGCGAGGTGAGTTGGGGGAAACTCAGACTGGGACCCAGAGATCAGGCTTGCAGTCGGGCGTGGAATACAGCGGTGGCCCTTCTGCTTGAAGAGCCCAGGGGTTCAGTGTGAGCAAACAAAGGCAGGGTGGTCTGAGATACGGCGGACAGGGGCTGGCTGGCGCACGAGATTCCACCTGGATGAGCTGCAAAGAGGCACTCCCACAATACCAGTACTCTGAAAGAGGGGAAATGGTGAAAGTGAAGGGGGACGGAGGGCACAGCAGAGATTGGTACCATCAATACTGATATCCAAGTGATCTTGGAGGAGATGAGGGGGTATGAGAACTGAAATTGGTGCCAAAACTATTGGCAGACCTATCGGCAAGATGGTTACCCTGGGGGATAGGATGGAGGGCCTGTAGGCAAACCACACCTTGTCCGTGGTCTTGGAGACACAGGTCTGCGTTCCACATCAAGAAGTGGAAAGACTAGAGGAGGAACTTCCGCTTAAGGTGGACGACATTGAGAATTGGGCGCGGCGCAACGACCTCTGCTTTTTAGCCTGTGTGAGAAGACAGGAGGGGGGAGGGGGGAATCCCTGGCTCTGCTGGAACACAAGATACAGGAGGTTATGGGGATGGTCCTGGGCACCAAGGAAGAGGAGACAGTGCCCCTAGACCGAGTGCATCGTGGGGGCGGAGGAGGGAGGGTGCCTTGCTAGGATGCACTATTAGAGACCAGGTGAAGGTTTTGGAGGAGGCCAAACATATGGGGGTCATTGATTACGAGGGCTCCAGTGGCCATTTTCCAAGACCGCTCAGCCCAGACACTGCTGCAGTGCAAGAAATGTGGTCCTCTAACCATTGGTTCCACGAGAAAGGGGTAAGGTACAGGTTCCCCTTTGCGCTGATCTTCGAATGGAATGGAATGGGAAGGGCAGAGGCGCAGGTGGTAACGGACACAGACATTAAACGAACCACAGAAAAACTTTTGGGGTGTGGACCGGATGGTGAGGGGGCCGAAGCCGTGAAGGACCCCAGTCAGGCCGGTGCAGCGGGAGGGCAGGGGCGCTTTGTGGGAGGTGAAGGATTCAAGGTGCCAGGAAGTTTCCGAATCTTGAGGGGGCGGGTGGGTTTAATGGGGTTATTGGCCTAGCCAGAGGGTTCCTTCACAGTAGATGGGGATGGTGGGGGCCTTAAAGTTTGGTAGCTGTTGGACACATCTTTTGGGAGGACTGGGGGGAGGAGTAAGGAGGGGGGCTTCCGGAGGGGACCATTTCACATGAGTTGTTTGATGGGTTTAATGTGTATCACAGGGAGGACACGATGGGGACCAGATTGGAGGAAGCTATGTGGGGTGCAGAATGTCATGGAAGTAGAGGCAATAAGGCCTAGGAGAGAGGATCAGAGGAGCCAGAAGGACCGGAGCAGCGGTCTCGGCCCTGGTGGTTAGGTCTGTGATGCCACAATACGGGTAATGTGGGACCGTATGCCTCGGTGGGGGGGGCAAGGGGGGGTGAGGAAAAGGAAGCAGGGGAAGGCAGAGAGAAAGGGGGAGGAGGGGTTGGGAGAATGGGGAAACATGCAGGAGAGGGATGGCTATCGCGACACATGTTGGAGACAAAGCGAACAAGGTGAAAATGGGGCATGGCTGAGCTATGGATAGCTACGTTAAATGTTAAGGGGCTAAACTCCCAAAACAAAAGGTTGCTGACGGGCAGTATGTTTTGTAAACAGCGTTTGGCGGTTTGCTTCCTGGAGGTGACCCGTTACAAACTGGGTGTGGAATCCCCAATTAAGGGTAGGGATAGTAGCAAGACATACTGGCTTCCCATAAGGACTGCATGAAGGAGGGGGTAAGTATTATATTGGCAAAAGCATTCTGGCTGGCGGTGACAGAGATCAAGAAGAGGCTTGGGGGCAGGTTTCTGGGGGTAAAGGGTCTCTGAGGATGGTCTCTGAGAGGGTGTGCAGTTCACACTAGCCGTAGTGTGTACCCAACACAGGACAGGTCAAGTTCCTGCATATATTTGGGTGGTGGAGAGCTGGGCGGAAGGGGGGTCACCATTTTGGGGGGTATCTTTAACATAGTGGGCGACCCAGTGGTGGACTGTTGGTCAATGAAGGGGGATGGGCAGAGGGTGGAGACCAAAGAAAATGTCAACTTTAGGAATCTGCTGCAGGATTACCAGTGAGTAGATGTGTGGTGGGAACCCCACACATGCCGGGAGGATACATTCTTTTCCCCCACATTAATCCTATACCAGGAAAGTTGAGCTCTTGGTGCAGTGGGAGCAGCGGGAGGTAGTACGAGGACCTAGAGTAGAGGAATAACGTGGTCTGACCATGAATTGTTGGTGGGGAATGGAAGGTAGTGTGCCAAGGCAACAGGCATGCTGGAGGTGCAACCAATACGTTGGTAAGGGATTGTGAGTTTTGTGACTTTTTTGGGAAGGAGATGGGGGCATACTTCACAACCAACGATAATGGGGAGGTGGACATGGCCATGGTGTGGGAGGCCAAAAAGGCGACATCTAGGGCGCTGTTTATTGCAGAAGGGGCGCAGAAGAAAAGGGAGATGGGCTATTTGAAGCCAGGCTCAGGGGGGAATTGAAAGCGCTAAGGGCACAGAAGGATGCAGACAGGCGAGAACTTCTGGGAAATGAGATTAGCAGCAGGAACTGCATTCAATCTCCATTGAGGAGGTGCTTAAGGAGATTAGGTACACACGGCAGAAATATTACGAGCAGGGGGATGCAGTGGGCAGGGGGCCTTCTTGGCAAAGGGGTGAGAGGTGGCAGGGTGGCAAGAAGCGTTGACCGGGTTCAAGGAGCGAGGGGGGGGGCATAATGGAGAAGAGTGAGTGAGGTTACAACCCAATTTGCAGAGTAGTATCAGGGGCTTTACTGTGCTCCCGCTGCAGTAGGACAAGAGGAAACCCGTGGCTACCTAGAGGGTGTGCATCTATCCAGCCTCGCAACGGAAGAAAGAGTAGCATTAGATAGGGATGTGACGAGGGTGGCGGGATTGGTGGCAATCCGCAAGCTAAAGGCCAGAAAGACTCTGGGGGAGGATGGGTTAACCACAGATTTTTATAAGCGGTATCAAGATTGCCTAGCAGCGCCCCTTGCCAAATTGTTCAATTTCATAACCCGGGAGGGGTCGATTCCCACCAATATTCCTCTGAGCATTGTTCACGGTAATGCCGAATCCGGGTAAGGATCCAGCCAGCTGCACCTTTTATAGGCCCATCTCATTACTAAATGTAGACGCAAAGATCTTCTCCATGGTGTTAGCGTCCTGTCATCTCCCTGGTCTAGTACACGCAGATCAGGCAGGGTTTATACTGCACAGACAGGGAGCTGACAATATGCGGAAAATGCTCCACAATCCCAATTCTCAGGTGGGGCGAGAGGGCACCCTACTACTGGCTTTAGAGGCCGAATGTGTTTGACATGGTAAACTGGGCCTTCTTGGGGATGGGGGGGGGGTGAGACTTCTTTTCAGTAATAGGCTTGGGGAGGAGATGGAGGCAGTGGATCGTGGCCATGTACTCTTAATTCGACAGCCAGAGTATTGTTGAATGGGAATCTGTCACAGCCGTTCCAACTTCAACAGTGCACCAGGCAGAGATGCCCACTCTCCGCTGTTCTATGCGTTGGTTATGGAACTGTGGGCCATGGGTGTGTCAAACGGAGCGGATTAAGGTGGTAACGGTGAGGGGGTGAGTTTATAGGATTAGCCTGTTTGCGGACGACACCCTGTTATACATTACGGAACCGGTGCAATCAGTGCCCCGCCTTTTGGGTGGCTTGGAGCAAAACAGGAAGCTATTTGGTTTTAAGTCTGTGGCCCTTTTGGTTGGGGGATTGTTGTAAATAGAGAGTATGTGAAGGGACTTCCGTTCCAGGTGAAGGAAGAGCACTTTCGGTACTTGGAGTACGGGTGTACAAGCAAGCGGGGGAGCTCTATGCAGGGAATTATCTGCCGCTGTGGACTGCAGTGTGCAAGGATGTGGGGGAGGGTGGGGCTTACTTGAATGGCTCAGCCAAATTGCATAAAAAGGGTGATATTACCCAAATTCCTATTCCTATTTCAGATTGTCCCGAAGTCCCTTTTTGAGGAGTTAAAGGGGGTTTTGCTGAAATGCCTATGGGCGAGGGGCCAAACATAGAATTGCATACAAGAGGTCTTGCCGAGGGAGGAGGGTGGAGTTTCCAGATCTCCAGACTTATTACAAAGCAGCCCAGCTAAGGGTGTTGGAGGATCACTTAGACCCGGCGACAGAGGAGAATTGGGTGCCATTGGACAATTAGGTTCTTTCGCTGTCCCCCTCGGAGTGGCTATGTGCTCCCCGCTCATGTATCCCGAGGAGGGTGTTGCATCATTTGGTGCTGGAAGTCCTGTGGATTCTCTAGCAGGAGGGTGGGGAGAACAGGTGGCTGTCCACATAGCCATCTCCCCTGAGTTGATTCTGGGCTCCCCCACTGCGAGATGGTATTGAAGAACCAATGGCATTACAATTGTGGTACAAGGCAGAGCTGTGTAGGGCGGGCAAGATGTGGGAGAGGGGACCTTCATTTCGATAGTGGTCAGCAGAATGCCTGCAGATAGATGCGCAATCCATATTCTGCTATTGGCAGTTTAAGTGAGTCCTACTGGAGGGTCGTTGGGTGGCGAAATTGCAGAGGGGGTCTGACAGATTTCAAGAGACTGATGCTCATGAGGAAAGGCTCAAGGAACCTTATAGCCCGACTCATCAAAGGGAAATTAATGGCGGAACCCAGGGATGCGCCATCAGCTAGGATTAGATGGCGACGCGACCTATGGGAAGAGATCGACTATGCCGTATGGGCATATATGTGCAGAAAGGTTGCCAGTTCGTCAGCCTCCCTGCAATATCGGCACCAGGCCTTAAAAGTTCTGCATAAGTGGCATTCCCTGCAGGTGGAGTTGGTAAAGATGTGCAAGGGATACGACCTGGGCTGTTGGAACTGTGGGGGCACGAAGGGGGACTATGGCCACATGTGGTGGAGCTGCGAGAGGGTGCAAACGTACTGACCAGAGGTTTTGTCGTGGATCAAAAGGGTCGATGGAATCAATGGGGAACTCTCCACTTGGTTGCTTCTCTTTAGGGTGAGGCGGAGGATGGGGGGATGGGCACATGGTAAGAGTAATGTTGGCAACTAGATTTCGCTCACCCAATTGTGGAAGAGTCCGAAGATTCCAGCTGAAGGGGAGTGGGTGGCAAATGTTTGTGGCTATATGACATGGAGTTCCTTACACATTTGCTAGACGAGTACCGAGGGTCTATGGGTATCCCTTTTCCAGAAATATGCTGAGGGGAGGGCAAATATGGGGGTGCGATGAGAGGGGCCACAGGGATTTGCGGCATGTGATTGGGGAGGTCTGGGCGGCATGACTTCCGAGAGAGCCTCAAATGGGGAAATTCGGAGTGAAGCGTACCTGGACAGTGGGAGGATGATGCAATCGGCCAGGGGGCCCAAGACGGTTTTAATAGAGGAATGCTACCCTCATGGCGGGGAGCATAACCAAGGCCAGATGTTTGGGCTGTATGTGTGGAGGGTGGGGGAGAGGGAGGGTTTGGGATATTGAGGGAGTAGAATGGGGGAGGAGGGTGTAGAGCAGAAAGTTGGGGGACCAATATTTGAAAGGCTTATACATTTGGTACCGTTTGATGAATCTGCACAAAAGTATGCACAAAGATTTTAGACCCAACCTTGAATGTTTGTGCTAAGTCTGAATGGATCTTGTCAAGTGGGGTTAATTTATAGGACTATTTCTTGTATGTACATTTTAACACTTTTCAAAAAATAAACCATGGATGGATTTGCAGCAAACTCGTGCAAGGAGTATTGGCAAGGATCAGTTGGCATAAGTGTCATGATGTAGGTACAAAAGAATAGTGATATACCTTTGGTGACTGAGGTATAGCCGGTGACCGTGGACAGTGGCCAGATTATCCGCCTGGACAATTTGGCTACTGGCCATGACCACGAGGGACCGGCAATGGGGTTAAAGTGGGCAGGGCTACCAAGAACGGTTATGTGGTAATTTTTTTGCAATCTAGCTAGGTTTGAATGGGAAAGAAATTCTGCTGGTGGCTACAGCTCGAAGTGCTGAACAGGATTGCAGCAACCATTTGCAAGGAGCATCTGCAAGAACCTGAAAGCACGCTTTTGCAAATCTGTCCCTTGTTTTACTTTTTTCAAAGTGTCAAGTAAGTCCAAAAAATAGTGATATAACGTTGCTGCCTGGGCAGTGGGCCTCTCCCTCTGCAAGGATAAATGTCTACTCTTGATTTGCCTATTTGGTAATGCAGCATGGCCAAAGCCCATGCTTCATGGATTGTGGAGACTGGTCATGGCTGCAAGCCATAAACCCTGGCCATTGGTCACATTGAGGGTATAGTGGACAATGAACTAGGATGCAGGGAAAGTGCAGTGAATCACGGGGGTGGTTTGGTGGGGTTGGGGTTATGGATGAGCCTCATGCCCTAGACAGTTATACCATGACTTGCACCCCCAGCATGTGCTGCTGATAACGACAAATCAGTATGTGTTGCAAACAATTTTTGCTAAAGGAGTTTTGCAGTTTTGTTCATATGTTAAGAGAAATTATTAATGACTTGTATACAGTAACATCATGAAACATTTTCATTCGTAAAAACCAATGCAATTCACAGAATACACTTTTTAAAAAAAGGGACGTTATGGTTAAGTTACACTAATAAATTATGAAATTCAGTGAAAAACCTTGAATGGGAAGTTATGGTTACAAGTAAAACCGAAAACGCCTGAAATTAGCCAGTTATGGTAAGCTAAGAACCATAACTTGCGCCACCACTGTGCAGTGCTAAGACTAACACCAAGGACATCAAGATTTCAACACAAATGTCATTGATGACATCACATATGAAAGTAATTTTGGTGTACAAGTCACAAACAAAGGGTTGTATTTATAATGTTGGTAACAAAAATGCCATGGGTGATCGGCAGACCCATCATGAACTACTTAATGTATTAAAGAATGTACTCGTCTAAACAAAACATATTGAGTGTTGTTAATACAGGAACCTAATCGTAGATACACCTAGGCAATGGTTACAGCATGCACAGTAGAAGTACAATATTTTTAATCTGGTAATTTTTCGATACTAAAATAATGAATGCTACCTTATCAGAGTTTTCAGTAATGTTAAACGTGGAATAAATAGCTAACAATTCAAGACTTTCTACACACTTGTTAGTACAAACAATACTTATGAAGACCCAAAATGCATACACATCAGAGGCACATACAGGGAAACTGAAGTAAGGAAGAAAGGAACAACATCACTAGAAAATTCATGTATACAAATGAATTGTGTGTTTGAGGCCTGCTTATTGCCCTGTCTATGTGTATGATGAGCTGAGATCAAACCCGAAGGAAAGTACTTTAAGAACATACAAGGTTAATTTCTGGATATATAGCACCTTTTGAATTTTTATATTCTGTCGGTGAACAAAAACAAGTGGCCTAGATATGTGATGTCTTCAATGACATTTGTGATGTCATCTTTGATGTCCTGGGTGTTGGTTTTAGCAGTAAACGGTGGTGGCGTGAGTTATGGTTGCCTAGCTTACCATAACAGGTGGATTTCTGTGGGGGGGGTTTCGGTTTTACTTGTGTTTGGCAAGAATTGATGTAGTAACACTGTTACACTACACACCACTTGTCTACTTGCTATTAGGTAACCCGCCTTTTGTTATTGGGCTGTACTACACAAGTTGGTAGTGTGACGGAGCAGCCAGGCCCATCTCAATAGGGGTAAATGTGAGCTGTCGAGCTGTAGCAATGAAATTCGCAAATACAAGTAGCCAAGTAACACTTATACTTATGGTATCAGTTATAAATATTTATTTCTTTATTTAACATCTGTTTTTAAATGAGCAGGGCAAGATCTGTAACAGTCAAATATACTTTAAAATTTCCAGAATCAGCATAAATTTAGTGGATACTCTTTAGAGATGCTTTTTACACACTTCCTACACGTGGCGGTGACTTCATTCACAAGGACAGTAATGGCATTTATATATCACCAGTACACTTTGCAGATTCTGAGTTTGCAGAAACGAAAGTTTAAAGGAAGGAAAAACGTTAAACAGGTTCTCCGGGCATGCAAATATACTGCAGTCTTCCAATGAAGTCTAGACAAAACCTTTCCCAGCAATAACAGTCTAAAAACAGGTTATCACCTCTGAGGGACAGAAAATATCAGTCAATGGACTAGAAGAGTCTGTAAGGAGCCAGGACAGCCAAAGTCAATTGGAGCACAGTCTATGGAGTTGAGGCACATCGTAGTTAATCAAAGTCTTGCACAAAGTTAGAATATTTTGTAGAAATCACTTGTAGGGTCACAAGCTGTTACAGTAGATTTCAACTCTGCTTTCCACAAGTATAACAAAAGTAGCCACTGCAAGTCTCAACTGAGAAGAGCAAAGATAAAGACACTGAGGTAAGTACCCCAAGTCTGAACAGTACCTCTGATTTGAAGAAGAGTGGTCCAGCTGGATTCTGTCCTGTTGCAGTGATGCAGATCCTGGGTTCCTGATCCTCAGTTGTTGGGACAAGAGGGAGGATGTCTGGAGGACTGGTGCAGCAGCAATTTCGAGGTAGTCGGCAGCTTCGGGCTCTTTTAGGATCAGCAGGGCTTTGCAGTTTCAGCCCGTGCTAAACAGCACCACTGCGGATCTTGGATACCTTGGGCTTCCTTCACTCCTTGAGTCCTGCACTCTGGCGAGGGGACTAGAGCTCTGGTCTTCCTGCTTCTGGAGGGTCCTTAGGAGACTCCTGGAGCTTCTGGCCGGATTGTAGACGTTGCATTAGACTATGGATTTCTCGACCCCTGGCACTCAGTTCGTGCAGCAGCAAGTAGTACAGCCAGTCTGGGGAAGATGGTCCAGTGGAGTTTGTCTCTGGGTTAGTCGGTTCCACTAACCTAAGGGAAGAAGTCGTCACTTCCATAGCTTCTCTTGTCGATCAGAAAAAGGAGTTTCAGCACAGCAGCAGGGCTTCACTGGGCAAATCAAAGGTCCAGGAGGATGCAGCAAGCTTCGTTCACGGTTTCTTCGTCGGGTGTTCTTCCGAGTGGTCGACTCTAGTCCCAAAACCCTTGCCTTTTAAGCAGGTTGCTACTATTCTTGCACAGCCTAAGCTGTCAATCACAAAGCAGGGTTGTTGTCCTGGAAGGACAGCCAGCCAATCGGGACTGGTTGCATTCAGGCACTCCTAGAGAAAAAGGACCGGGGAGTTTCGGGAATTCCCTCACTCCCTGCCCTTTCAGCAGACACACTGGGGCCAGAGCCGGGTTTCAGGACAGAAGCCCGCCAAAGTCAAAACGAACAAAGGGCTCAAACCTGGCTTGGCGTGCAGAGTAAAACCCAAGAAAAACCTCACGAACAAAAAAAGGCAAACAAAGAAGACCGGGGCCATTTTGCCAAGATGGTTAGCCATGAGTTCTGTACTGCAGCTGATTCAGCCTGTGATAGAAAAGCACAATGGTAGGAACATTAAACCACTGCCACCAGCCATATGAAGTAGTGAGGGTATAAAAAATACTACACGAGTAGGTAGGATAAGGGGGCTACTAGGTAATCCCCCCAGCACTCCTTATAAGATGGGGTGTGCTGGACCCACAAAGAGGAAAGTTAAGTAAAGTCAATTTCACTTTACTATTCTTGGGAACAGTAGTTCAAACAAGAAAAGGTATTTAAACCTTATGAGAAATCTCAAGGATTTCTTACACTGCACTAAATGTGCTGTCACGATACAAAAGGTAGATGCCTATGGAGTTTGTCAGACTCCACAAACGGGGGAAACGCAGAATCCAAATCGGGTCAAAACACTTGAGAGAGTGAAAAAAAAGTTTCACTCACTCCAGGGTTAAAATTAAAAAGTCCAGCAAAAGAGCTGGGTGTCTCCAAGGTTGAAGGGAATTGGCACAGAAATGAGAATTCTCCCTAATAACTTGTAACCGTAACGTCATGTTAACAGTTTCTTTCGCCTGAATGAGAATAAGTATATCTCTCTATCTGCTTAGATCAAATGCTGTGCGTAGGCCGATATCTATTGGAAGCTGGAGGATTACAGTTGTTTTCAAAACTCGAAAAGGGACGTCGACAGGGCATGCCAGTAATCCTATCCCTAGTGTGACGTCCATTGTACCCATGGTTCTTCACGCGTCGAGGTCCCTCAGATTGTTTTTTTCACCATCATAGACGGGCACTGTTTCGCAGAGTTCCCTTTCGGCTTATCGCCATTTATTATACAATTAACAATACTTTTTCTTACTATCCTTTATAATCCTTTATATCCACTGGCTATCGAGACTACCCGACAGCGGTGGGGAAAAGAAACGACAGTTGAAAACCACCGTTGACTGATCCGTTCTAGCCTTGGAAGGCTGTGCTGGGCTTCGGCCCACACAGTAGGGAGTTAGGGGGATGTCATATTAGAATGTATAAACCCCTTTTCGTACACTACATTCACCTAACTGCTGTGGCCTTTCGTTATGGAAAGGACCCTCTTTAAATTATGCCCCAAGTGCAACAAAAAGTTCCTGTGGGTCGACAAACACCTTGTGTGTAACCCGTGTCTCCCTCAGGACCACGTTGAGGGTTCCTGTTGAGCGTGTAGACTCTTCAAACCCAAGACATTGAAGGACCGCTTAACTAAACCCTGGGCCCATCACGCCAGGCAACTCGAGGCCATGGAAGTGAAGGGTGCATTCAACGATGGCAGTAACGCCACCGCAGTATCCGAAGGTGACAGATTTACTCCGGTTTCCCAGGCGCAGGCCCCCGACACCAACAGACAGGCCAGCAACCATGTTATGGGGCAACACCCGGCGGCGAAAGTGTTCTCACTACCCCCACCCCCCCCAAAACACAACCCACCGCTGAGTCTCGACACATGGGTCGAGCAAACTGCAACACGCGACGTCTAGGGAGGGGTCTGTTGAATCGCTGTCCTCTGGGCACTCCAGGTCGACATCGCCACATGACGGGCCCGACTGTCGAAAGACTGAACAGATGTCGCGGATACAAATATTCCTGAAGATCATGAGTCGGCTGACGAGACTTTGGAGCTGACCGTAGCCGAGATTCGACGTTCTGCATCGATAGCGGTAAAGCCCATACAGGCCGGACGTGCCCAATTAATTAAAGCATGTACCGGAAGACCTTGTAAAGTCAAGGGAGTCTAAGAAGAGCTCCTCTAAGACCCCTCTTGGGGATAAAACACAGATGGATAGGTCCCCTCAGAAGAGTAAAGAACCTCAGTCACAGGATTCCTTGTCTTCAGCCTTGAAGAAAAACGCTACACCTTCTAATGTAATCCCACCCACTCAAGAAGATTTAGGGCTCCCACCTCAGATTTTGATCTGCGCAGCCCATCTATCTGCATCCTCCATTGATGGCCACGAGGCTCGCCACTTCCATCATGGCTGCCATGAGTTTAGCTGCCTCTTCTGCCTTGGGAGCTGCTGGACTCTGAATTGCCCGGATTGGTTGCCCCTGACCAAAGCAACCAATCACCGCTCGCTGGCAGGCGAGCACCGGCCCACTCAAAGGCACACGAAAAAAGGCTCCTGTCCCAAGCCGGGAGGGGCCGTGGGGCCTATCACCAACCCCCCATGGAGCACCGCAACACTGCTTCTACTACTACTGCCTACCCTGAACCGCCAACATGCTGTTTTGCACTGTGAGAAATCGCTCCCCTGCATTAAATGGTCTCTGCTATGCCCCCAGACATCAACGGCTATCAGAAGCGCCCAGCTTCCATCCCACACCCCCGCCAACCTGCCTAGCCAGAGGCACCTTTTATCATTGGCATTGTTATTACCACAATCTGTAACTTGCTCTATTACACTATTATCAAATAGTGTCCTCTGTTGCCTCTGCGACGATTGACTGCTCTAGCATTTGACTGATCTAAGGAGCGGGTCAGCTGTCAACACGCTTGGGGTCTGCTCACCATCCATTACTTCTGGTAACTAACTCGCTATTGTCGCTACAAACTGCTTTGCATTTCGCCACTGCATTGTATTGAAATGTTTGCTGCCGCCGGCATATTAATGCTAGTTTAAGTCTATCCTTGGGACATTCAACTCAGCTGTCTACTGCTATGATAGAATGGTATTATAATGTTACTATTCAGACCTGCATATTAGCTCCCATGTTTATGCCCTAGCCTCTGCCACCAACAGCAGTTTTGCCTAGATATCGACCCCTTTACCTAATGCCAGAGTTCTCCAGCACCATTGCTTACCTGACCCAAGCCATATGCGCACTTGTTATAATATGAGCTCTGTGTACTGACGCACCTATGCCTTTCTTAACTCACTCATACATGCAATGATACTTATGACGATTTAAGCTATATGTGTATCTCTGCCTACTATACCTACTGACATCCTGGACTAACCCATTGGCATGTTATACTCTGCCTAGCCACAGTCTATATACAAATCATTAAAACCCCAGTACTCAAGTTTATGCTCCATATGAACCATAGCCAACTGCAACTATCCTGACATTCTGCTATCATTTACCTAGCCACGTGTGCATTGCCACTGATTGTCGCCTTTAGCCCATATGTGCCTTACCATTGTTTGTCGCATCTAGCCCGTATGTGCCTGCCACTGATTGTCGCATTTAGCCCATATGTGCCCTGCTACTTGATAGCTGCATTCAACCCACATGTGCAGATGAGTTGCGTGCCTACATGCTCAACCACCCACGCTTATGTGACTTGCTATGTCTCGCCCAACCTAAAGTGACCCAGTCTGCTGTATCCAGATTAACCACCTAGGAATCTCCAACTTAACCTATCCTGTATAGCCACCTCCTCCTGCACCACCATGGAGCAAGCTAACCACACCAGTGGACCTAGGACTGGATCTATTAGTTGCCCAAACAGACCTTGCAGCCCACCCACCAGAAACTCCAGATTTAGAGCAAGACTCACGAGACTACATGAGCCTTTGACTAAATCCCGACCTGTCACCAACACAAGTACCATTACTCCATAAGCTAGCATTGCTAATAGCAAAACCAATACATCTGTAACCTCCCATATCAAAACCAAACAATCCAAAATCACCACTGCAGCCCTTCCGCTCAAAGGTGGATTAATAAATGACAGATCCCCAACAGTACATGCCACCGACATCTGCGAAATTATATTGTCTATTAAGTTGGACTTCCTTGCCATCACAGAGACCTGGCTGCATGAGGCGGCAGGACCCCACTATCTCTAGTAATCCCAGATGGCTACACTATTCCGAGACAAGATAGAAATAACATGCGAGGTGGTGGCATTCTGGCAACAATGGCAATCAGCCTAAACATGAGAACTAGTGTCATTCCAGACTCTAACTCCCGTGAAATTTGTGCTATCAAACTCCCACTTCACAACTCACAGACCTTGACCATCTACCGCATTTATAGGCCCCCCCAGACCGGTGGGTACATTTGAAGAAGATATTAACTGTCTATCTACTAATCTCAAAACGTCCACTCAACTACTCATTCTGGGAGACTTTAACCTAGGCTATAATGACCCATTAGACAAACATGCCTCCAATGTGGCTAATACCCTCACTGAACTGGGACTAACCCAAAAGATTGTGGAAATCACCCATAACAGAGCTCCCTCTGTTACTCGACTGGCTAGCAGACCAACTATTCCGCCTCCATTACTGCCATCTCTCCACCATTATGGACAGACCATTATCCACCGCTAGGCCACACCCTCCTGCAGCAATATGGCCCCCTCATGCCCCACCAGAAATAAAAAAGTAAAAAAAGTATCACCAAAGACAGTGATTCCTGCTATTCTACCCACCCTAAACCAACTAGATGAAAATCTAGACCGAGAGATACTCGTTGAAGAGTACAACAAAATCATACGAATGACACTTGACAGCATAGCCCCTCTAAAACTTAGACCAAGCAAACCTAAAGCCCACCTTAATGAATGGTTTATCCCTGAACTGGAAGATCTCCTTCAATTTTTAAAAGAAGTTGTGAATCCTCTTGGAGAATTACCCCTTCAGAAGACCATAAAAACAAACTCATAAAAATGTCCTCACAATACAAGAAGGAAATTATCCTGGCCAAACGTACGGCCAACTCAAGTATGATGGAGCTGTTTTCCATCTTAAAGGAACTAGAGTTGCCTACTCCCATCCCAGATATATGCTTAAAAGACAAAGCCTGGTGCAGGAAGATGCAAGCACTGGCCAACAAAGTTACCTTGCTCCAAAAGAAAATAGCAGCTAAGAAAGCAATACTTAATCAACCGCCAATACCTAACACCAACCCACCTTCTCTGGAACAAAACACAACTATCCAATTCAGATTCGCCAAAATATCTATCCTGGAAGTGGAGAAAGTCATCGTCTCTCTTAAGCCCTCCAATTGTCAAGGTGACTTGTGCCCTGCACAACTTATAAAAGATGCTGCTAGAGAACGTCCCCCTTTATATCTAAGCTTGTAAATGCCTCATTCACCTCAGGCATTGTGCCATCCAACCTGAAACAATCATGGGTACTGCCGCTACTAAATAAATAATCCCTAGACCCCCTCATCCCTACTAACGCCCCATTATGACAGTCCCCTTCCTGTTAAAAATCTTGGACAAGATAGCATACACCCAAATCCAAAAATTCCTACAACACCACAAGCTCCTAGGAACAATGCAATCTGGCTTCCGTCCACAACATGGGACCGAGTCCGCTCTCATCGATTTGAAGGCTCAAATTAATGAGCTAAGAGACCAAGGTCAAACCTCACTCTTCCTACTCTTGGATCTCTCGGCCGCATTCGACCTGGTAGATCAGTCCTCTGTAACCGCCTAAATTCCGCTGCACACTTCTCCAAAGAAGCTATAATATGGGTCAAATCTTTCCTCCGCGAACGGACCATGAGTGTGTTCTCCCCTTCAGATGCTGCAGACCCAATCCCCATCCTGTGAGGTGTTCCCCAAGGCTCCTTTGTGTCTCCGACACTATACAACATATTTACTAAGCCCCTTTTTGATGATCTGGACCTTCTTGGTATCCCCTACACTAACTATGCAGATGATACCCAGATCCTCCTCCCACTTTCTGGGGATTACGAGGATTTGGCCTTGGTAGATAGGGGTGTATCTCATCATCCAGGCATGGATGGCAACTCAGTCTATGCCTGAATGATGACAAAACGGAGTTATCATTCTGGGCACACATTCTAATCTCAAAAAACGAGGCCAGGAATACCTTGCCTTTGAGATTGACGGGAATACTATTAAGGTAGCCAAGGAAGTGAAGACTATAGGCTTCTATCTAGATGCCACCCTCTCCTTCAACAAACAGGTGAACTCTCTGGCCTCAGCCACAACTTACACATGTAAGCTCATCAGAGCAGGTAAACACTTTATCTCTGACGACAATTGTATGATTCTAGCCAGAGCTCTCATTATATCTAGACTTGATTACTGCAATTCCTTATATATTGGTGATAACAAATACATCCCACATAGAATACAAATTCTACAAAAAATTCCCTGAGAGCAGCGCTTGGTTTCTCTAAACGATCACATATCTCTAAGATAAGGCGGAATAACAACTGGCTTTCGACCCAAGACAAAATCTTACTGAAAGTTGCTTCCTTCACACTCAAAGCCCTGAATAATGCAGCTCCTCCTTCTCTCTCTGATAGATTGGTAGAAAGAAGATCCTCCAGACCCTCAAGAATCTCCAATGCCAATACACTTATCATTCCAAGATTCGAATTGACCAAGTCCGGAGGCGCCCGGTTCCCCGTCCGAGCGGCCCAAGTATGGAACTCGCTGCCCCACACTATACGTGCCGAGAAATCCTACCTTAAATTCAGATCTAATTACATCAACCATTTGAAGCAATCGATCAGCTAGCCAGTGCTGCTACATTGCCACCCACCCGCCTTTACTACAGATACAGCCTTTATACTGCAGACTGTTATGTTTCTTATTGCCTATACTACGACTCCAATGTCTTACTACCTGTAATTAATGTTAATTTTAATGTTAAAGGTCATTTGTACCGCGCACTATCAGCACCGGAGTGGTCCCCTGGCGCTCTGGCGGCTCTGAAAGAGGGGGGGGGGGTGGTGGGTTAGTGGGTGGAGGCTGGAAAAGTGCCAGATTGCAGTGATGTGCTGTTGGCAGCCTCAGCCCGGTGGTTCCGTCGGCTGGGCCTGGGGTGTATGCGGCCGGTAGTCATCGTGTGCTGATGTGCGAGTCTGTGTTTTTTTGTTTTGTTGTTGCAGTGTAGTGAAGTTCGTGCGGTTTGCTGCGCTAGAGGTTTGTGGTTGTGTTTGGTTTGGAGTTTGAGAGGTGTATGCAGAGAAGGAAATTGTTAATGGTATTTGTTAGTCATCTCTATCCTGGACTGAAACCGGTTGGGCTCGTGTAATCTTACCCGACGGGATGCTTGTACACCCTGAGCCTCAGGAGGTATGTGCCCGATTTTCCATTCGAGGCCGTTTGAGGATCTAGCTGTCCCCTCCGCCCGCTCCCTTAATAACCTTGCATGCTCCTCCCCCCCTCCACATGACTAGCGCCGCTGCTATTGTCCATACACCCGGTTGTGTGGTGATTGGTGGTATCTTGTCTGTTCCACAGCCTCGTGGGACCTAGTTGTGGCTGTGAGGGCGGTGGGGGATGGTAAGGGTTGGCTGGAGTAGTTGTATCCGTTTCTCTGGGTCTCGCGGGTGGACCCCTGTGTCCAGCGTCAGCCCTGCTGGTGCCCAGGGTACTTCTGTCGGTTCTAGCGGTTTGTCACTGTCCTTTTTTGATGATTCGTTTGTCTTATTGTTTCGGTTTTAGTCTCCGGTGTTGAAGAGGTAGGTTTTTAGTAATTTTCTGAATTTAAGGTGGTCTTTGGTGTTCCTTATCAATTTTGGGATGTTGTTCCAGGTTTTCGCGGCTAAGTGGTAGAAAGCGGTGCCTCCGAGTTTCTTCTTGATGTAAGGTTTTTGTTCCAGTCTGATTTCGTTGGTTGACCTGAGTGGTCTCGTTGGCTTGTAGATTGTTATTTTTTTTTGTAGGAATTCGGCTCCTTGTCCGCTGATTGCCCTGTGCGTTATGCACATTGTTTTGAAGATGATACGCTGTTTTACTGGGAGCCAGTGTAGTGTTTTTAGGGCCGGGGTGATGTGGTCTCTTCTGGATAGTTTGAGGAGTAGTCTGGCTGCAGTGTTTTGGATCCGTTGTAGCTTCTTCAGTAGGTGTTCCGGTATACCGAGGTAGAGGCTGTTTGCATAGTCGATACTTGACATGATGAGGCCGACGATGGTGAGTGTTTTGTGTGTGAAGGAGAGGAAAGGTAGTATTTTTCTTGCCGTGTGGCTGAGGAAGAAGCATTTCTTGACTGTTGCGTTTATTTGCGGTTCTAAGGTTAGGGTGTTGTCCATCAGGACTCCCAGATTTTTTACTACCTTAGATGGTGATGGTATAGATCCCATTTCTGTTGGCCACGGGATGGCGGTTTCCTTCTCTTGGTCTTTGGATATGACCATGATTTCTGTTTTTCCTGGGTTGATTTTCAGGTTGTTGGCATTCATCCAGTTGAAGACTTCTTTTAGACAGTCGGTTAGGTTTGAATGATCGGCTTGGGTGTCTTCGATCTTGTAGATGATTTGAGTGTCGTCTGCATAGTTGTAGCATTTGATGTTGCGTTTCTTGAAGATTCTGATTACAGGGGTTTGGTAGATGTTGAAGTACAATGGAGATAGTGAGGATCCTTGTGGTACTCCACAGTCGTTGACTCGTGGGGTGGATTTGAAGGGTTTGATCCAGACGGTTTCAGTTCTGTCTGCTAGGAATGATTTAGTCCAGCGTAGCGCTGTGTCTGTTATGCCTATGTCTTCTAGTCTTTTGGTTAGGGTGTCATGGCTAACTGTGTCGAAGGCTGCTGAGAGGTCGAGCAGGATAAGGGCAGATGTTGTGTTGGAGTCTGCGTTTGTTTTTAGGTCATCCCAGATGGATAGTAGTGCTGTTTCTGTACCTCTTGTGGGTCTGAAGCCGACTTGAGCTTGGTCTAGCAGGTGGTGTTCTTCAACGTATTCTTGGGTTAGTTTGTATACGTAGGTTTCGAGGAGTTTGGCTGGGTAGGGGATGTTGGAGATTGGTCTGTAGTTGGAGAGGTCATCTACGTCCCCGCTTGTTTTTTTCAGAAGTGGTTTGATGTAAGCCGATTTGAAGATCCTTGGTACTGTCCCTTTTGCCAGTGATAGATTTAGGTTTCTGAAGTATTCTGCTGGTGTTTCTTGTCCGAGGAGTGATTTGTAGATGTCCGGGGGGGGGCAGGGATCCATCGGTGAGCCCGCTTTCTTGCTGTGTTTTATTAGCATTGCGAATGCCTCTGCTGATATTTGAGGGTAGTTGTTGAGTTTGTGCTGCGGTTCTGATTTGGGTTCGTTTGGTTGTAAGTCGCTGCTGGTTGGTCTCTGTTGGATGGTTTGTCGGATGTCATTGATCTTCTTTTTGAAGTGGTCTGCAAGGTTGTTGCATAGTTTCTCCGAGGGGGTTGGGGTGTTGTCACAGCCTGGTGGGTTTCTCATTTCTTTAATGATACGGAACATTTCTTTTTGTGTGTTGGTGGCATTTGTGATTCTGTCATCATAATGCTTTCTCTTTGCCTTTTGAATTTCCTTCTTGTATGCGCGAATGTGCTTCTGGAACATTGTTTTTTTGTCTGGATTGTAATCTTTCCTCCATTCAGTTTCCATCTTTTTGTTTTCCTTTTTCATGGTGCTTAGTAGTGGGGTAAACCATTTTGCCATTGCTCTTTTTTTTGATGGTGTGAATGGTTTTTCTGGGGCCATCTTGTCGATTGTATCTGCAATCCATTTGCGTAGTATCTCCGCTTTCCCGTCTAGGTCAGCTAGGTCTAGTTCTGTTGTTGAGGGCTTGGTTAACTCCAGTTGTTCGAATAGGTTGCCTTTTTTGACGTCTTTCCAGTTTCTTTTTGTGGTGGCTGTGAGTTTGGGAGGTTGGATGTAGACTTGAGTAGGCAGAGTGATTACGAATGGGATGATGAGATGGTCACTCCACAGTATTTGTATCGGCGGTGCCATGGTGATGAGTTTTTCCTCTGCGAATATTGCGTCCAAGGTGTGTCCTGCCGAGTGAGTTGCCCCTTTTACTAGTTGTCGTAGTTTCATGGTGGCGAGTTGTTCAATCAGTGAGTTTTGGGAGTTGGCATGACTGTCTTCGAACCAGATGTTGAAATCCCCCAGTATGATTAGGTGTTCGTGGTTGATGGCTATGTTGGTTATGGCTTCTATGAAGTTGTCGACGAAGGATGCATCATAAGTTGGGGGTCTGTACACCAGGATGAATGTTATGTTGGTTTTTGGGCTAGTTGTTAGGTGTATGACCATGGACTCGCAGTTGGGGATGTTGAGTGGTTCGTCTGTTCTTATTGTTAGCTGCTCTTTAAATGCTATTGCGATGCCTCCTCATTTTCTGTTTTTCCTGTTTATTTGAAGGCATTTAAAGTTTGCTGGGAGGCAGCTTTGGAGTGTGATTTTGTAGTTGTCGTCCAGCCAAGTTTCTGTGATGAAGAGGATGTCGATATATAATATAAAATATTAACACTATGTAATTTGTAACTTTGTAACCTAAGCTTTGCATATCCTTTACTGCTGCGCCCTCTTACCCTCGAGTCTGGTGCGCATTATAAGTGAATAAAACAAACCTCAACCTAAGGTCATCCCTAGTTCTGTCCAATGTTCAGCTGAAGATATAGATGGGGTCATAAGAATGTCTTTCATGGCAAATTTTCATGAAAAAGACCCTAACTACTTCACATGTTTTCACTCCACCCCTTCCACAACAGCTGCCTCTGGGTCGCAGAACCCTGTTGAATCCCCTGCTAAAAGGTGGTGAACCAGCGCAAGATTCAACTAGAATTGACCTATATGACCCAGACATTGATCATGAAGACCTCTATGACCAAGAAGCCGCAGACCCTTCTTATAGGGATAATGAGGAGAATGAGGGTGACCCTGATACAAACATGTACATCATAGACTCACCAGTTGATCAAGGCCCCCTGTTTTAGATTCACCCATAGATAATCAACCTTTTATGAATGAGGTACTTATCAAAGCGGCTGAGCATTTTCAAATAACTACCCAAGAGGATCCACAGGACAAGGATTTCGTGGACGTAATCTTGGGAGATAAAAAGGCTTTTACTCAGTTTATTACACTACTAAAGTCTGTCCAGCGAAAGGTACAACCCTCGCTGGAGACACCCAATCAGACAAGGGCAGTGAACACACGCATATAAAAGCTTTTCAGACCTGCACCATCAGACCCGCTATAAAGTGAGGGGGCAGCTAAAGCCTGACTCGCTAGTTACTACAACATGAAAAAGAGCAGGTACTCCCTTAGCCACCTCTGAAGCACCCCCAGACAAAGAAAGAGGCTGTAGACAATGGGCAGGAAGGTGGCCTCTTCTGCTGCATACCAGACCAGAATTGCTAATAACGCTACCTTATTATCTAGTTAGAACTGCCATAAATGGGACGAAGTCTCAGCCTTGCTCTCGTCAGCCCCAGAACCCCTCAAAACTCAATTTGCATTGGTAGCTGCAGAAGGATGGGCAGTGTCGAGCTACCTGCTAAAAAAGCGGTCTTGACGCTGCGGACAATGCCGGCAGAATCATAGCTGAGGGAATCCTTAAGCGTGACGCTTGGTTACGCCAATCTGGGTTTAAACCAGAGACGCAGGCTAACCTCATTAACATGCCCGTCGAGCCCGATGTACTCTTTGGCAAGGCAGTCGAGGACACCTTGAAGACAGCCAAGGAAGAATATGATGCATTGAAATCGTTGGACCAATTGACCAATAAACCTCCTGACCAAAGGGGAAACGGCAATTTGCGTTGCTCACAAAGACAATTGTCCCAGAGGGGTTTCTTATAATCAAAATCAAGGTATGGCCTGGTGGAACAATCAAAATCATCAAGCCTCTCAAAATTACCAGAGAGGACCACGCAGATCTCGCGGTCAGGGAAGGGGTCCTTCCTCCAGAGGTGGTACCCCACGTCGGAAGCAGCGACATGCTGCTTCAGGTGCCCTGCCATGCCTCTCCAGTAGGAGGGCGCATTTCCAACTTCACTCAAGCATGGGAGGGAATCGCCTCAGACAGATGGGTGCTGTCCACCGTAGCGGGTGGATATGGCAACCCTGGACTCGCCCCCATGGCAGAAAACCCACTCCAAAGAAGACCAACGCATCCTCCTCTAGGAAATCGTTATGCTGCTCCAAAAGGACGCCATATAAATCGTCATGGCCTACCAGGTAAACAAGGGTATTTATTCAACTTATTTCCTTGTGCCAAAGAAAGATGTAACAATGCACCCAGTATTAGATTTGCGCCCTGCAAACAAATATGTCAAGCCACAAAAGTTCTGCATAACTACGCTACAAGAGGTAATGCCTCTACTAAAGGGGATTACATGGCAACACTGGATATGAAAGATGGCTATTTTCATATTTCAATGTTCCCAGCACACAGATTCTTGGGTTTCAAAATTACGAACCAGCACTACCAATTCAAAGTGCTGCCCTTCGGAATAGCATCTGCTCCAAGGGTAATCACGAAGGTACTGGTGGTGGTGGCAATGTACCCTTGACTAGACTGGCTGATTACAGGGGACTCTCCCGTGATTTGCAGGCAAAACATTCAAAGACCCATCAACCTTCTCTTTCAATTGGGCTTCTCCATAGAGAAAAAATCAAGCCTAGTGCCAAGCACAACCAAACCGTTCCTAGGAACCGTCTTAAACACAGAAGAGGGGTTGGTCTTTCCATCAGAGGAAAGCGTCCAAAACATGTTACTGCAAATACCACATTATCAGGCCGGCCACCAGCTAAGGGTGCGCAAAGCTTTGCGTTTGTTAGGCATGATGGCATTGTACATTTACCTGGTACCACACAAGCTCCTGCGACCCATGCAGGAGTGGTTGGCGAAGCAGTGGTCTCAGGCAAGTTGTCAGTGGGACGTACTAGTGCAAAATCTTCACTGGAGGGCAAGGGAAAATCTGCTGAAGGGGAAACCCTTCCACAATCCGGAAGTACAAGCGATTGTCACGACAGACTCCTCACTCGCTGGGTGGGGGGCTCATTACCTTCACCACACAGCTCAGGGTCTGTGGTCTCGGGCGGTAGCTCGGCACCATATCAATCTGCTGGAACTACTCGCAGTATTCAAAGCCCTTCAGGCATTTCGAGTTTCACCTAGCCAACCAAGCTGTGCAAGTCCTGACAGCACTACAGCGATGTTCTACATAAACAAGGGGCCACACGTTCTCCAAATCTGTCCAGGCTTGCACAACAAATGTGGAGATGGGCACTCAAACTGAAGATATTCCTATCGTCCCAACACGTTCCAGGGGAACTCAAACTCTCTGGCAGACTCACTGAGCAGAGAGCCCCTACCAGAGGAACAAGAATGACGACTAAACGCAGGGGTCATAGAGCACCTTGTCTCTCAATGGGGTTACCTCACAATAGACTTGTTTGCAACAAGCAAACAGTCAATGCCCAGACTTCGTGTCCAGATTCCCCCAGCCAGGCTCCAAGGGGAATGCCCTATGGATGAACTGGTCAGGGAAATGTGCTTATGCTTAACCCCTCACCCCACCCTACTTTCCGCCCTCGATCCCCCCCTCCCGCCTCATGAAGAAGGTGGTGGACAGGATCCACAAGGAACAGATGACGCTCATCCTGGTTGCTCCTATGTGGGCAAGACAACCTTGGTATCCACATCTGCGCAAGCTGGCGATCAAGCTCCCGTGCCTGACCAATCTACTCACTCAGCACGGGGGGGGTGGGGGCTAACAGTGCACCCTCAACTTCACTCAATGAACTTGGCAGCATGGTTCCTGAAGTTAGAGTTTGGACATGTTAACTTACCACAAAGGTATATGGATATCTTGAAGGAAGCAAGAAAACGTAACACTAGACACTCTTATTTCGACAAGTGCAGGAGATTTGTAATTTAGTGCCAGTATAAACAAATTAACACCATAGAATGTACTCCATCCCACATTCTAACTTATATGCCCCACTTGCTAGATTCGGGCTTAGTATTAAACTCTTTAAAGGTCCACCTGGCGGCCTTGTCAGCCTACACAACCTCCCACAATAAAGTGTCCTGGTGGAAGGTGCCTGTCATCAAAGCATTCATGGAGGGAGTAAAGAGACTCCACCCTCCAATTTCTCATCCGCCGCCAGGATGGGATCTCAATGTTGTACTCCCTAAGCTCATGGGACTTCCTTTCGGACTGATGCATAAGTCTAGTCTTAAATACTTAACTTGCACGACTGCCTTCTTAGTGGCTAATACTTCCATAAGAAGAGTTAGTGAAATACAAGCATTGTCCGTGCAGGATCTTTTCTTTGTTATACACAAGGACAAGCTGGTTTTACGTACTCATCCTAGGTTCTCCCCTAAGTTCATCTCTCAATTTCGCATAAACTAGTCTGTTGAGCTACCAGCTTTCTTTCAGAACCCTCACATCTGAGGTAAAACTCCACACACTAGATGTGACGAAAGCGGTCATTTACTATGTAAACAAGACCAACCCGCTAAGGAAAACAGACCAACTGTTTGTCTCCATTGCAGCAGGCATTTCCAAAAATGCTATCTCCAGATGGATAGTCCGATTAATACAATTGTGCTATTCATTATCGAAGAAGACACCTCCTTTCACGCCTAGAGCTCACTCCACAAGGAGCACTGGAGCCACTCTGGCCTTCATTGCAAATGTCCCTCTAGAGCGCATTTGCAAAGCAGCTACATGACAGACGGACGCGTATAGCTGAGTTCCTTTCGGCGATAAGCCATTGACTTTTGTACAATTAAGATAGTTTCTTTCTATCCTCCTTTCATCGACTGCCGAAACCCACGCCAGTGAAAGAAAAAGAAAACTGCCCGTCGGAGACCATCGTGACGTACCCCACGGCCTTGGAAGGCCGACCCGGGCCCAGACTTCCTACACTTGTTTGCCCAGCTGCCATTTCCATAACCCATAATTATGGAAAATGAACCATTTAAATGTTGCCCTAAGTGTAATAGTAAATTCCCCTGGGTCGACAAACACTTAGTTTGCAATTTGTGTCTCCTGAGAGACCATGTTGAAATGTCTTGTCCAGCATGCAGGCTCTTCAAGCCTAAGACGTTAAAGGACTGCTCCACAAAACGCTGGACCCACTACGCCAGGCAACTCGAGGCCATGGAGGTAGAGGGAGCCTTTAGCGATGGCAGCGACGCCACACTTTTGGATGGTGAGGACATTGGAGCAGTTTCGGCTACTCAAGTGCAGACCCCTGACCCCGTAGGACAAGCCAGTGGCCCTGTTGTGGGGATTACACCCAGCGGCGGCAGCGCTACAAAAGCACACACCAAGCACATAAGCCCCAGTCGACATTCGGCAGATGAGTTGAATACTCTACAACGTTCGACACCCCGTGAAAGGTCCACCGAGTCACGGTCCTCTGGGCAATCTCGTTCAAGATCGCCACAAGACAGGGTACAACCGTCGAAAGACGGCAAGGGGGTCGCACGAAAAACTCCTTCCGAAGGCCGATCGTCCACGGGCGAAGCCTCGCTCCCACACCCGAAGTTTGACGTTTTATCGTCTGATAAAACGGCAGGCCCCAAGAAGTCTGTTAAACACTCCTGGGCCCCAGGGTGGGGGAGAAAAAAATAAAAAGTCCTTAAGACCCCTCATAGGGACAAGAGTTCTACTAGGGACAAGTCATTACAAAAGGAATATTGTCCAAGCCCATAGAGAAACCCAAAGACTCTAGGCCAAAGATTATACCTCCCACTGATGAGGATATGGGTATTTCCACTCAATTTATTGTAATCCCAAGTTCGAAGGAATGGTCTTTGCAAGATATCGATAGGGTTATGCGAAGAATGACCTTTATGGCAAATTTTTATGAAAAGAACCCAGATTACTTTCAAAGTTTTCACTCCACTACTACCACCTCAGCCCCTTCCGGCTCTCAAGCCTCTGCCTTTCCCTCTCAACCCCCTTCTAAGAGGTCTCGCTCTAATGTCCCCGTACAAAGCAAAGTTAGATCTAGATGACCCTGAGATAAATCCAAAAGGCCATGAGGATCTCTCATTTGTTGGAAACATCTGACCCTGAACTTAATGAGGAGGATACATAAGAACTTTATTATGGGGATGTTGAAGACCCAGGCGCTGACCAGGAGGCGAACATGTACTCCGTAGATCTGCCTATTAATCAGGACCCCCCTGTGGTAGATTCCCCTGTAGACAATCAACCCCATCTCAATGACGTCTTGGCCAAAGCGGCGGACCACTTCCGAATTGACACACAGGAGGTACAGGAGGATAGAGACTTTGCTGAACAAATATTGGGGGACAAAAAGACAGTAGGTCAGTTTATCCCACTGCTAAAATCGGTACAGCGCAGAATACAACCTTCCTTAGAAGCTCCCAATCTCACACGGGCCGTTAACCCGCGTGTGGTAAAACTATTCAGGCATGCACCATCAGACCCCTTAAACATAAGCGGCCAATTGAAACCAGACTCATTGGTTGTCACCACGACAAGGAAAAAATGGCAGGCACACCCCTTGCTTCCTCCGAGGCACCACCGGATAAGGAAAGCAAGAAGATATATGCAATGGGCAGAAAGGTCGTCTCTTCTGCGGCCTACCGGACGAGAATAGCCAACAACGCTACACTTTTGGCAAGTTATAACTGCCATAAGTGGGAGGAGGTTTCTGCATTACTTTCGTCCTCCCCGGAGCCACTTAAATCGCAACTAGCTCAGGTGGCAGCAGACGGAAGGGCCGTATCTACTTGTCTTCTCAAGTCAAATTTGGATGCAGCTGACAATGCCGGGAGAGTCATTGCAGAGGGGACTTTTATAAAGAGGCATGCATGGCTTCGACAGTCGGGCTTTAGGCCAGAAACACAAGCCACTCTAATAAATATGCCAGTGGAACCTAATGTGCTCTTCGGCAAGGCTGTAGAAGACGCACTCAAGACAGCAAAGGATGAGTATGACACTCTAAAATCTTTAGGTCAGCTCACAAACAAGCCTACTGGTCAAAGCGGTAACTGTAATTTTTGCCGTTTTCAGAGCCAAAATTCAGAGGATCCGGCTACAATCAAGGCCAAGGTTCCTATGGCAACAATCGAGGACAAGCCTTCCAAGGCTATTCACGAGGACAACGCAGAGGTCGTGGTGGTCTGGGCAGAGGCCCAGCTGTAGGTGGCACCCCACCTCAGAGCAAGTGACATTCCGCTCCAGGTACCCTCCCATGCATCTCCAGTAGGATGACGCATTTCCAACTTGACCCACGAATGGGAGGGTATCACCTTGGACAGATGGGTGCTGTCCACGGTAGCAGGGAGCTACTGCATAGAACTACTCCAACGTCCTCACCACCACCCCCACGACAAAGTCCACTCGGAGGAACATCAGCGGATCCTTCTAGAAGAAATAACAGCGCTTCTATTAAAGGACGCCATAGAAGTGGTCCAAACCAACCAGGTAAACAGGGGTATTTATTCAACTTATTTCCTCGTGCCAAAAAAAGATCTAACAGTGCGCCCTGTATTCGATTTGCGCCCTGCAAACATGTTTGTCAAGCCACAAAAGTTCTGCATGACTACGCTACAAGAGGTAATCCTGCTACTAAAAAAGGGGGATTACATGGCAACACTGGATATGAAAGATGCCTATTTTCAAATTTCAATGTTCCCAGCGCACAGAAAATTCTTGCGTTTTCAAGATAGCGAACAAGCACTACCAATTCAAAGTGCTGCCCTTTGGAATAGCCTCGGCTCCAAGGGTATTCACAAAGGTACTGGCGGTAGTGGCAGGGCATCTGCGCAGGGGAGCAATCCCAGTGTACTCTTACCTGGACGACTGGCTCATAACAGGGGAATCGCCTCTGATTTGCAGACAAAACATCCAATCAACCTCCTCTTTCAATTGGGCTTCTCAATCAATGAGAAAAAATCAAGCCTAGTGCCAAGCACTTCTAAACTGTTCCTAGGAGCTATCCTAAACACAGAGGAAGGATTGGTCTTTCCTTCAGAGGAAAGAGTAAAGAATTTGTTACTGCAAATACCACATTATCAGGCCGGCCGCCAGATAAGGGTGCGCAAAGCAATGCATTTAATAGGCATGATGGCATCTTGCATATACCTGGTTCCTCACGCGTGCCTGCGTCCCATACAGGAGTAGTTGGCGAAACAATGGTCTCAGGCAAGCGGTCAGTGAGACAATCTAGTTGTCGTTTCGCCAGCACTTGTTCAAAATCTTCGTTGGTGGATGAGAGAAAACCTACCGAGAGGGAATCCCTTCTACGACCCACAGATACAGGCAGTGGTCACAACGGAAGCCCCACTGGCGGGGTGGGGGGGGGGGGTCACTACCTTCACCACACAGCTCAGGGTCTGTGGTCTCACACTGCAACCCAGAACCACATCAGTGTGCTGGAACTTCTGGCAGTATTCAAAGCCCTTCAGGCTTTCGAAGCCCATTTAACAAACCTGTCTGTGCAGATCCCAACAGACAGCACCACAACAATGTTTTATATCAACAAACAGGGGGGTACACATTCTCCAAATCTATCCAGACTTGCACAGAAAATCTGAAAATGGTCACTCAGGGCGGAAAATGTTCCTGTCGTCGCAATATGTTCCAGGGGAACTCCACGCTCTAGCAGACTCACTGAGCAGAGATCCCCTACCAGAGGAACACGAGTGGCGTCTACACGAAGAAGTCGTAGAACACCTCTTCTCTCAATGGGGTTTCTAAACTATAGACTTATTCGCCACAAGCGAAAATAGTCAATGCTCAGACTTTGCGTCCAGGTTCCCCCAGCCAGGCTCCAAGGGGAACGCCCTATGGATGAACTGGTCAGGGAAATTTGCCTACGCCCCCCCCCCCCCAAACTCCTCTCATGAGGAAGGTGGTGAACAAGTTACACAAGTAACCGACGATGCTTATCCTAGTTGCTCCTATGTGGGCAAGACAACCGTGGTCAATTTTCCCTTTAAGCTGTGCGCATGTACGCTTGCCCAGCTTCTTTCTAGGTGCCGCTCAGAAGATTTTTAGCAGCGCACACAGAAAAATTCTCACCTATTCAAAAATATTTAGTAAGGCACAAGCCACAGCAATTAATTGAAATTTGCTTTGTCTTAAAATAAGCAACTAGTCTTGATATTCTGCTAATTTTCATTACACTACTATGCAAGGGTGACCGTAAACCCCTAATATCCCTAACAGCAAAATACACACTTAAGAGTTATAAAAATAATATGAAAAACTGGCTCCATGAACAGAAGAATCTGCACACATTAACCAAATAGTGTTCCCTCCCCACCCATGTCTCTTAAGCTTGATTCTCCCACACTTTGACCTTATGACTCTGACTTCTGCCCCAGAACACATTAAGATAGTACCTGACAACCTTGACTCCTCCTCTCTTGACTCTGCGAAAGGTTAGCAGACGTGTACCTACATCCACTTGTTTTATGTTTGTTGTAATATGAATAATGTTCACATGCCTGAATTTCTGTTACTAATTGTGCCTTGCCAAAAGTCACCCACACAATACAATCGAACTACCAGCTAAAATATCAGATACTGACTAAGTAAGCAGGCTACCTGGATGTGTAACCTTATCCCATACTTCCTCTTCTTAGCACATACGTCACACAAGTCCTTTGAAGCAGCCCCCTTGCAAGTTAAAGCATTATAAAACTCAAATATGAATTTGCCTTGTAAGGATTTTGAGAAAAGAAACGTGATGCTCCGTATCTCCCACCTTAGCATTACTAACATTACCCTGTAAGTGCAGAGCAACATTGCAATATCATTTACTTTGTCTACAAGGGATTATGGATGTGGACTATGCCTGGGATTACTCGTCCATAGCATCAGGGCACTGGATATTCAGACTTGAGAATGCTTTTCACACAATATGCTTTGTTTACAAATGTTCAGAGTTCCTTTGGGCATAGACCGTCAGACATTATATGGTAACTCGCTGCTATGCGCAAAGTGTAATTCTACACAATGATATACGGGTGGGGTATGTTGCAAACAATCTTGTATGCACTGCAAAAGAATTGCGTCCATGCAAATTCATGACATTCTCATAATCCACATATGTTGAGCATTAAATATGCCTTGCTTGCAAAGTATTGTGGGTCTGCAAATATCACAGTGAGTATTACTGCTTCAATCTCTCACTTTTTACAGTGCTGTATCAACTGGTATTGGAGGCTAGCACAGGGGCCGGAGTAGGGTTATGAACAAAGCAGCAAATTTCAAAACTTAGTCAGACGTTTCGGCAGTATACTGAAGGAAGTATAGGAAATTCTAGTACCCGTGTAGACAACAGCACCTTCTTTTTCTTTCTATGCTCAGATGCTGAGGGCTTTTCCATATAACCATGTGATCTGTATCGTCTCTAGCACCTCCCTGCATCTTATTTAATTCATAACAAAGAATTACAGAAGAGGGATCCATAGTTACAGAAGAACAGACTCAATCTGTTGTATCTCTTGAGATTTGATGCCATGAACGTAAAAGGCAAGTATATGTGATTTTTCTTACACATGGATCCATAATAAACCTCAAAGCTCTTGTTTAATTTGTCTAGGCTCTGGTGCAGAAGGGTGGGCAAATCTATAGACTACATTATGTTCCCTATCATTTCACTTTCTATGTCAGGGTTACAAGCAAGGCTCTAATCAGATTTTGCTCCCGACTTGGAGTAAAAAAGTAATTAGCGGTCACTGGGGATACTTTCTGCTTATTAAGATGTTCTTCCCCTTAAATTTCCTTTTGATATCGGGCATTAATATTATTAGAGTTCCTTCCTTCCTATGCCACTGCTCTGCTGGTCACCAATACGAAAAAATACCAGTGGAGCTTTCTGGGTTTAAACAACAATATGTTCATTGTTTCTCGTTTTTGTTGGGCACATTCTCATTTTTAGGGAGTAGAAATGGATATTGTATATGTCTCTTAGCTGTAATGCTGGTATTATCACTAACCAAAGGACAACGTAATGTGGATAGTAAGCAGAGGCAGAGGAATATTTACTCATCATATTCTGAGGTGCAGTTATTCTGATGCAATTCAATTATCATCCTTACACAAATTATTAGAAGCTTGTTCTGCTGGCTCTTGAATTACTTCATTAAAGTGGCACTTGAACTCCTTTCAGCATGTTTGACACATTGCTTTTAATTGCCATTAATTAATCAGGAAATCTTGTATTCTGTCTTAATTTCTTGACAGCCACATCCGTTTACGACAAGAGATTTGTGTTTTGTAGTACACGAGTGATTTTCCAGTGGCATAAAACGTTTGCAAGGTACTGTGGCAGATGTTGAAGTCTTGGACTGTTTGAGTTTTCAGTTTAATCACACATGACATTCTATTTTAGCCTATGTGTTTGGAAAAATGTAAGATTTGTCAAGAATTGCAGTGGCTGGGAAGAGGAAATTCCTTTTCACTCTCTTCTGCTATGGAAGTTCACTAAATACGCATGCTCACTAAGTGGCTTACCTCATTAGTCAGTTGTGCACAAAGAAAATAATGTGCGCACAACTGCACAACAGTTCAGCACATAGAGAAAAATAATTGGAGGGAAAATTGACCGTGGTATCCACATCTGCGCAAACTGGCAATGTGCGATCCCACCAAGCTCCTGTGCCAGTACATCCTACTCACCCAACCCGAGGGGCTAACCGTGCACCCACAACCACTCAATGAACCTGCCACCATGGCTCCTGAAGTTCGGACATCTCAGTCTACCAAAGAGATGCATGGATATCTTGAAAGAGAGAAAACCAAATACTAGGCACTGTTACTATGATAAATGGCGACGATTCGTAATCTGGTGCCAGGCTAAGCAAATCAACCCCATAGATCCTAACCTATATGTTCCACTTGCTAGATGCAGGGTTCATGTTCAACTCCCTAATCCACCTGGTGGCCTTGTCCGCCTACACTACTTCCCATAATAAGGCCTCATGGTGGAAGGTACCGGTCATCAAAGCATTTATGGAAGGGGTAAAGAGACGCCACCCTCCAATCTCTAACCCACCGCCAGGTTGGGACCTTAATGTGGTACTCTCTAAGCTCATGGGACCACCATTCGAGCCTATGCACAAGTCTAGTCTCAAACACCTGACTTCTAAAACTGCCTTATTAGTAGCAATCACTTCCATAAGAAGGGTTAGTGAAATCCAAGCTTCATCCGTGCAGGATCCTTTCTTTACTATAAATAAGGACAAACTGGTTTTACACACTCACCCTAGGTTCTCACCTAAATTCATCTCAATTTCATGTAAACCAGTCCATTGAGCTACCGGCTTTCTTCCAGGAACCCAAGAAATCTGCTGAGGTAAAACTCCACACACTAGATGTGAGGAGAGCGGTCCTCTACTATGTAGACAAGACCAGACCGCTGAGAAGGTGAAGGCATCTCTAAGAATGCTATCTCTAGGTGGATAGTTGGATGTATCCAACTGTGCTATTCCCTACCAGATAAAACACTGCCTTTCACGCCGAGGGCCCACTCCAGAAGAGGTACTGGAGCCACTCTGGCTTTCATTGCAAATGTCCCCTTAGACAGTATTTGCAAAGCAGCTACATGGAGCTCAATACCTACTTTCACTCAGCACTACTGCATTGACACTCGTTCCAAGACAGATACACAAGTGGGACAAGCGGTTCTAAGACATTTATTCGCTCATGCACCTTCTCACATCCCACCTCCTTCTTCCACTGCTCGCTAATCTATGCACAGCATGTGATCTAAGCAGATTCCACAAGCCTCAGAAGGGATACATTACTCACCGTAATCTTATTTCTGATGCTTGGATCTGCTTAGATACACATGCTGTGCATAGGCCAACATCTAGTGGAAGCTGCAGAGTATGACAGTTTTCGAAACGGGACATCGACAGGGCGTGCCAGTAATACGATCCCTAGTGTGACGTCCACTGTACCCATGACCCTCACGCGTCGAGGTCCTTCAGATTTTATTTTTCTGACATGAGGCAGCATGAGGTGAAGCGTGAGTTCAGTTGTATCCAAGCAGATATGTATCAGACAAGCTCATAAGCACCCATGCGCCTTCTCTCCGAGGGAGGGGATGAGGGTGGGTGGCATGTGAATCTAAGCAGATACAAGCATCAGAAATAAGATTACGGTGAGTAGTGTGTGTGTGTGTGTGTGTGTATGTATATGTATATATATATATATACTCTCTAACTATAACTTGTGCCACCAGTATGCACTGCAAGGACTAACACCAATTGCCATCACAAATCTCACATCACGTGTGGCTCCCTCTTTCTTTGGTCAGACATAAGTAGGCCAGGTGCTTTTCTTCACTTACAGTCAGGAACTAACAATTTCAAAAGTTTCTGTCTTGGTGTACGGCACCCTTCTCGTATGTTCTTGCACTACTTTCATAAAGGGTCACTCACATCGTATGATACATAGATATATAGGGGAAGAAGAAAGCGTACAACACAGCAATCATTTCTGTGCACCAAGATAATCAGTTATGTTATGAACAGTTTATGGTAATACTGTTCCTTTTTTGTTTCCCTATATATGCTGATATTTGTACGCATTGTGGTATCTTTGTTATTTGTGCAGTAGTGCAATTATGTACTTAAGGCAATGCTAGCTACTTGTTGCACAGAACCCAAAACAAAAGCATTCATGATTTCACTATGTAACATGGGAAGGTTTTGCAAAGAAGTCTGTACTATAATGGTGGGTACACCAAGGTATTGCTCAATTAACTACTTATCTCATGACCGTTCTTCCAATGATCTTTCAGTTTTCTGCCACCATTACAATAACGATGCAATGGGGCGGCTTTCCATGAAACCTAAATGCACATGTGATGTCATCATTGATGTCATCAATGAGATTTGTGATGGCATCTTTCATGTCATGGGTGTTAGTCCTTGCAGTGCACACTGGTGGCACAATTTATGGTTGCTTACCATAACTGGCACATTTCTGGGGGTTTTCGGTTTTACCTGTAACCATAACGTTCCTGTAACAATGTTTTTCCATTGAATTTCATAGGTCTTTATTAGTGCAACGTAGGTTTTTTCACTGAATTTAATAGATTTTGACCCCAAAGCCATTGTGTTGCATAGATGTACCATACAGCATAGGAAATTGATGTATCCAAACCAAGGAGCACAATAACCACAAAATGTACATCTGAGCGCATATAGTGGCTAGCATTCCAACTGCTGGGAACAGCATTCGTTGTCTTACATACTGCTACCATTCATTAAAGTAAATAAACATGTATAAATGGGACCATGTATGTAGATCGCAAGGAGAATGAATTAAGGTAAGTGTGCAAACTCTGTACTTGTGAAACACACAGACCAAGGGCATACAGTATGCACCATAATGGAAAAAACCAGTACACAGTCACGTGTGCGTCATGCAATATTACCACACTGCCACTGCACATGAAAACGAAGAAACAAATAGCAGATTAAGGAATGCAAAGTATTGACAGCAACACGTAACTCCAGTGTGGTAACTACGCTGAAGTGTCTCCTTTTAAAGGCATGGTCTAGTAAAAAATGTTATTTAAAAAATAGATAGGCAACATAAAAAAAATACTAGCATTCTCTTTTTTAAAACTTCCTATGTAAAATTTTGAGCTATTCAAGCTCAAAATTCGCAAAAGCAAGCACATGGGCGCATCCATTTTGTGAAATGGATGCCCTCCTGTGCTGGCTTTTGCGGCACTAATGAAGGAAAAGCCAGCCAGCTGTAGTAAACAAAAGCTACAGCTGGGTGGCTTTCCCTTCATTCGTGCTGTACGCGGAGGACGGGGACCGGAGACCAGAGCAGGAAAGCTGCAGCTGAATCTCGGTAAGTGCTATTTATTTTAAAAAAAAAATAAGCACTAGCTGCGTTTTTTTTCCTAAGTTTTCCGGGCTGGAGGAGCCCGGAAAACTTAGAAATAAAACCGCAGCTTTAAAAAAGTTGTATTTATGTTTGCGGTCGCTTTTGAAGCGACCGCAAACATAAATACAACGTTATTGTGTTGGAAAACGCTGCGGTTTTTCTTTCCAAGTTTCTCAGGCTCCTCCGGCACGGAAAAGCCTGAGAAACTCGGAAAGAAAAACCGCAGCGTTTTCCAACACAACCGCGTTGTTTCTGCCTGAATCTGCTTTCCCATTTGGCTCCTCCGAGGCTCCTCCGAGCCGGAGGAGCTTGAGAAACTTGGAAAGAAAAACCGCAGCGTTTTCCAACACAATAACCAGCTCGGAAAACTTTTTTTAAAAAAAATAAATAGCACTTACCGAGATTCAGCTGCAGCTTTCATGCTCTGGTCTCCGGTCCCCGTCCTCCGCGTACAGCACTAATGAAGGGAAAGCCACCCAGCGGTAGCTTTTGTTTACTACAGCTGGCTGGCTTTTCCTTCATTAGTGCCGCAAAAGCCAGCACAGGAGGGCATCCATTTCACAAAATGGATGCGCCCATGTGCTTGCTTTTGTGAATTTTGACCTTGAATAGCTCAAAATTTTACATAGGAAGTTTTAAAAAAGAGAATGCTAGTATTTTTTTTTATGTTGCCTATCTATTTTTTAAATAGCATTTTTTACTAGACCATGCCTTTAAAGCCTAATTTCTGCAGTGTACCACAATAGCAAACCATATTTGTTTTTTTTTCACAATGCATGGGCAAGCAGCACAGTGTTTAAAAGAAATGTAGGTAATATGTATTGCTTTATGTACACTTCACACATATGTTTGTGTGTAAGAGGACATACTTTACATTGAAGGAACGCATCAATAGCGGCACCTCTTCCACAACAGCATGTAGCCACACAAAATCTGAGACACTGTAAAAAGTAATGTACACAGCCAGCAGGTAAAAATTGAACAATTGCTAAACAATTACTAGTACCCCCTACCCTGTTCCAATACGGCCGATGTTTCTTACAAACTAAACGTGTACATGTAAACTGTTTGTGACTGTGTGCGTATTTGTTGCTTTGGTGCTGTCAATGCATTGTGGCTCTGTAGCGCGCAGTGCTGCCCCAGATGCCTGCAGGTAAGCAAAATTGAGGTTTCCTACTGAGAGTGCATGTCCCCGGCGTATGTTCAATCGCAATGGAAGTGTCCATTCGACTTCAGAACTGGCCTCGTGTCTGCATCTTCTCATTCCCTTTTTAATTAGTCGTGGCACCGGACGTCTGTCAGTTGCACAGCTATGCGTACGTCATCCTCTGTCTCCTGGTAATAACTCCCCTGTCGCCACGCCTATCGAATCATGCCACACACTACCTCATTTCAAACTGTGCTGCCACCTACGGATTTTGTGTTGAAAAGCTACCAGTTTATGACTGCGTCACGGCTGGCTGCCTGGTGCCCATTGGTAGCAAGGAACAGGATGCTCCAGTGTACAGTGGGTGCGTTAAATGGCCCATTGCCTTGATTGATGAGCTGCTTGTCGTTCCATTATGTGTGAAACTCGCACACCGTCTCTGCACTTAGCAACATGAGGGTACGTAGCAACTTCCTCACTACCGTTTGCACAAGTACATAAAATATTGCACTGCACATATGACAATTAGTAGTGACTCTGGAAAATATGAACACTGTTGCTGCTTGCGAAATCCCAGACAGTTGAGCACAGCTAAGTAAACCACAATCTTGCATTCTCAAACATTAACCGTGGAGGTTACAAATGTTTTGTTGCTGCGTGGCGCTGCCTGAACTGTCTTATTGCGCTTCCTAATGAAACGGCGTGTCTCCTGTTGAAAAGCATTCCTATGTGGCAAAATGTACTCCTCTGCATAAATGCTACAGATGCCACTACTATCGTACCATCAAGTGCGGGAACTTTTGCCTGGATGCACAGATTGCTATATTAGAAGACGTACAAATGGCAGTGTTGTGGCGTAATATATGGCATAGAATATGGTGCACATCAAGAAGTATGAGAACAAATTACCTGTGGCGAGACATTCACACATATGGCAGCTCGGCTGCGCAAGCTGTGTATGATCAGTGCATGAGACTTTGGATATGTACATTCGCTGTTCTATTGTACTGTTGATCGCAACCTGTACAGTGGCCCTTTGTTCAGTGTTAGGCAAAATTTGTATGCAGTACCCTCTGGGAACACTACACACAACTGACTACAGGTATAGGAAACCCAACCTTTGGCCCGTGGCTTGTTCTACATGGTTTTGGTAGCGTGTTGAGCAGCCAGGCTTATCTCAAGAAAGGTCAATGTGAGCTGTAGTTAGAGATTTACAGTTACAAGTATTCAAATAAATTCTAAGACTCAAGGTTTCTTGAATAATCGTTATTAATTTATCAGTCAGAATAAGCCTTGTTCAGAAGGGAGCATTATAATAGTAACACTCAAATACACTTCTAGAAATACTCTTAATATCTCTAATTCAGTAGATACACTTTTGGGATGGCCCACAGACACTATCTACACCCTCAGGTGTCTTCAATTGCTAGGGTGCTGAGGACATAGTATATCACTGTTGCATTTAGGATCACATAGTAATAAGTCAAAGGACAAGGTTATTTAGAACATACAAGAGACCACAAATATTCTTAAGCAGGCAAATACTTTTGGACCCCCAAGAGTCATTCGGTACAATAGGCTAGGCCAAAGTCAAGGGGCAAAAGTTTTATATAGGATGAAGCACTTCTGATGGGTATTTGCACAATGTTGTAGACGTTTTTTGAGAAAAGAAGAATCAAATGTAGGGCCACAAGCTGATTAGACTTGTGTAGAAGATGCAAGCAACTCTACCGCAAGAGGTAAGTTCTTAGACTTTGTACAGTAACTTCAAAAATGAAGAAAAGATGCAGCAGATGACTCTGTGCAGCTCTGCAGATCTCACTGTTCCTGGGCCTCAGCCGTGGTGACAAGAGGGAGGACGTTGGGGGACTCTTGGACTGCACTGGGCTGGTCAAAACTCGCTAACGGCAAACTTCACTTTCAGTGGTTAAGTGTTTCAGCTCCTCTCGTCTACCGTAAATAGCAGCACTGTGGGTCCTGGCTGTCGAGGTGGACTTTCCTTGCTCCTGGGGTCCTCACTCTATTGAGGGGGGCTCAGGCTCGGTCAGTCCTGCTTCCTGGGAGTCTGGATGATCTTCCTGGAGCTCCAGGCCACCTTAAAACCCTGGCTATGCGGTTTCCAGCAGCAACTCTTTGGAAATTCAACCAGCTACGAGATGGATGTCCAGGTGGCTTACTTTGGAGATGATTGGTCCCACCAACTCAAGGGGAGAAGTTGTCCTTACAGGGGCTTCTGTCGATACAAATTTGGAGTTTCAGCACACCAGCAGGGCTTCACTGGACAAACAAATGGTCCAGGAGACTAAGCACAGGGAGTTTCGGGCACGTGCCTACCCCAGACACCCTGGAGCCAGATGCGGGCTTCACTCATGAATCCCGCCAAAGGCAAAGCGAACAATGGGACCAAACCTGGTTTGGCGCGCAGAGTAAATCTCAAGAAGGACCTTTCCACAAAGAAATGGCGAAAAAAGACCAGGCCATTTTGACAGAAATGGCACCCTTGGGTTCCTTACTGCAGATGTGAATGCAGCCAGCGGTAAATGCACACCACAGTAGTTAAAACGAAACCACTGCCACCAGCCATTCAGTGAGGAAAGGGTAACATAAAAATGTTACATGAGAAGCTAGGCAAAGGGGATACTAGGTAACCCCTCCAGCACCCTATTGTAAGGTAGTGTGTGCTGGGTCTAGAAAGTTGCAAATCTAAGTACATTTCATTTTACTGCTCTGGGAAACAGTAGTTTATCCCAGAGAAGGTATGCAAACCTTTGGGAAATCTGAGAGACTTCCCTGTGTCACTGCACTGAAGGTGCTGTGTGACACAATGTAAAAGATGATGCCTATGGAGTTTGTCAGACTCCATAACCAAAAGAAACAGTGTTCAAATCACATTACAATACATGAGAGAGTAGGGGAAAAAGGGTCTTGCTCTCTCCAGTTAAAAAAAATCAAGTACTCAAAATCCAGCAAAGTTGCTGGGGGTCTGTAAGGTGGAGGGAATTAGCACATTTCTGAGAATTCTCCTAACACACAGGCAAGAAGAAAGGAACACAGTACGTATTGGAACCTAGTTAGTTGATGGCTTTCAATCACAATGCATGTGCAAGTCCCTGCCCACCCTTTGCAGTAGCTATTCCAATTACCTGCTAACAACATCATATACAGTACTGTAATATTCCGTTGGTGACTAATTAATTTACAAAAGTTCCACTTCCAACACATTCTTGCTCACACTACACCAAGAAGCCTTATTGCACAATGTCGTAGCTTCCACAGACCCAGTTCCATGCGCGCCTTTCTGCAAATGGTCCGGATGTGCACGTGGAACCCCGAAAGTAACCGGGTTTACGCATACTTTTCGTGCTGTGTGCAGACGTGGCAGAATACATTTTAAGGACAGCAGATTTTATATGTAGCAATGGTTTTAAAGAGGCGGTTGCGGTTTTGTTTGTGTAGATGCTTTTAAGGGAACACTTTCTGTGGTTTGTATAGATTTTTATATTTGTGCACTTTGCCCATTCTTAAAATTTCCTGCAAAACAGCAATGTGTTGTGAAATGATGTATCAGAAGCTCTTGTGTTGAAAGCTTAACTCTTTATTACTGCAGCAAAATCAGCAGTGGAAAACAGACAAGTGCAGCATTTAGGCCAAAAGTAGCTAGCCTTCAACAGTGCAGGGTGATGCAATGAAATGCAAACCCTGGAGTCGTTTTACAGTTCATTTGTGAGTAGGGCCGGAAGTTCGACCTGCTCGGTGTCCTCTGCTGGCTTATTCTGTGTCAGTGACGACTTTGCGTTCTTTCTTCCTGGCTCATCGGGGTCGCCCAAGGTGTGGCGAGACTTTGGCATCGCGCGAGATCCCAACAGAATGTCAGTCTTGCAGAAAAACAGTGCAGCATCATAAAAAAAATGTAGACCTGCTTCCATTGCTGACACATCTTCCGCCCTCTTGTAGGGAACAAACTGCACTAGAACAAGTGCGCATAGTCTTGTTAGTGGTATGGATAATACAAAGGATGTTTGCTTTTTATACAGATTTTTCTTTTCCTGTACTCCGCACATTCTTAAAATAAGGGTTTCAATGCATCTTGTAAATGCTGCAACAAAATACCATTGCCAATGTTGGACAAAGACATAACATTGTCATGGAAGAAAACCGCATTTCTACACCCAATTATCTGATTGTTGCAGAACAACATTCCAATTTTGCTAAAAAAGTACCAATTTTTCCATTGATGGTACATCTTTTGTCCCCTGGATTGGAAGAAACCCCATTCCAACAGGCCCACATTCTTCTTAGCGGCATAGATGAGAATAGAATTTTCGCAGTGGGAAAAAAACGCCTCACTGCTGTCAACAATCTCTTCAGTTGATGCACCACATATGAAGAAGAGGCGCGCCCCACATGCTGAGCTCCGTAATGTAGCAAGACAATGTCAAAAGGCCCAAAAGTGACATCTTCTTTGCAAAGGTCAATGACCATGCCGAAATTGCAGATATCGACAGCGCACCACAATGTGTCCACTCTTCCAACCCGAAATTGCCATCCAAGTCTTTTTTCTGGACATACCTGTGCAAATCTACCACAAGGCCATCACCCAGTAACTCCATTTCTACCAGTCTGAGTGCATGAAGTGCAGTAACAATTTGTTACCGCCCCTTCCTGTGAGGCGGAACCTAAGAAGCTAATTGGATAATTGCGACAGGTACATTCCCATTGCCCAGCATCCTTACAAGGGCACAATGTGGCATGTGCGCTTTCCAAACTAGCGCTAGGGCCGCGCCCCAGTCAAGCAGGAGTCCTTCTCCTTTCCTGTCATGTACACCCTGAACACCTGATTGGCCAAATGTCATAGTCCCATTTACATTGGCCAGCATGGTGAGAAGGGCAGAATGTGGCACATGCCTTTCCCAAAGTAGCGCCAAGGCCATGCCCCACTAAAGCAGGAATCGTCCTTCTTCCCTTGGCACCATCTTCTCTGCGGCACTACCTCATTGGCTTATGCGTTAATACGCACACACGCATCCACCAATCGCATCAAAGCTGCCATCATCCAACACTGTCACCCCTGTACAACACTTCAAATGTACTGTCACACATTTACAGTACTAGTGGCGTGCCATTCCAAAGCACGTCCAGTACAAAGTTCTGTAAAACTATGTACGCGTTCTTCATCCGCATATATCCACAGGGCCACCCAGGATGTGGCACGTGTTATACTAAAAGTACTGCGCAATCTGTGAACTTTTTGTGATGGTGAGGGGGGTGGTAGTGTAAGTAATATGAACCTCACGAGACAGTATTGGGATGATTTGGTACCACCCCTTCTTGGCAACCACACCCTAAAAACCTAATTGCCTATTTCCCACAATTCCATTTCCACCATGCTCATAATGGCATAATGTGGCACGTGCGCTTTCCCATCTACACTTGGGGCCACGGCCCAGTAACGCACACAAAATACTTCTTCCCTTTCAACAAGCATTTTAGCTTCACTCCCCCATTAGGTGCTGGCAAATTGTCAAACATGCATGCAGCATTCACATACAAAACCTCTGCATAGCACACAATCATTTCTGCACACCACTGCTTATTTACTGTTGCACACTCTCAGTACACATCCCGGTTCATTCCAAAGCCCCTCCACCAGAAACCTCTGCTAAAGAATGCACGATTGCAGCATCCACAATTATCCAGAGGTGCACCCGCCACACCTTTGGACATGCACACAAGAGTGCAGCCCGTTCCACACCCATGACAACCCTCTGGGGCCATGCAGACCGCCATTTTGCCACCTAACATATGCACAAACGTAACACATACGTAGCGCCACTTCTACCCAACTCCCCCACACCAAATAACACCCATTCACGGAAATGTCCCAATTAGCATAATCCACAAACATACCAAAGCCCGCACCATCCCTACCCACTGCCATTCACAAACCTATTCACAATAGCTGCACAACATTGGGCCTACTTCAATAAATGTGCATACATCAGTCACCAAGCACATGTAAGCTACACTTCACCCATACCTCATATACTTCAGTTACATAAACACTGCACCCTGTGGCCACAGTACACAACTTCACACTGCACCATCTCCTACCGTACATACACCCAATATTCTAATCCTTCAACACACCCACTGCAAAGAAATGTACACACACACCACAGTAACCAAGCACACGTAAGTGGCACTTCAACCATACCCTCTTTTATACTCTTTACATAAACACTGCATCCTGTCGCCGCACTACCCAACTTCTCACTGCACCATCTCCTGCCGTACACCAAATACTGTACCATGTTGCAACTTTCACCACAACCATGGAACGCACAATACACCCTTTGGAACTCACTTGTGCTGCTGTAGTACGTGTACAATGTGCTCCACACCCATTCTCCAAACATCACCACCCTGTGCCTAATGCACTGTCGAACCTGCAAGGCTGCAGTGGCTGTGCTCCTTGCACACATTCCCCGTGCCGTAACACTACCATTCATGTCAGCATTTCACCACATACCACCATGCACATACGCACTACTGGCACCAGCACTACTACCCAACCTCCACATCGCAATGCATATGCACAGCGTTAAATGCAACAGTCACCATAATGTACTGACATTACACTGTCTCTTGCACCCCTACGCCCTTTCATTCACATACTATTGTCTTACCCACTTCCACTCAGAAAGTTTTGTCACTGCCAGCCTAACCACAAACTACTCGCAACAGTGCCCATACTACAAGCAATCTTCACATAGCACACTATCCAACTACATATAAGATGCCCTTCAACCATACCCTCTACCAGACTAACAGGATGCAGACTCAAGAATACATTAGTGCCAACGTTCTGCTCAACGCATAGGCTCTCGAGTGCAAGGCCTCCGGCCATGCACCCAATAGTCTAGGCCTTGCCCACCGCAACGTAATGCCAGCATACATGTCGCCATGTCACCAACTAACGCAATCCACATACACAACACTCCCACCAGCACCCCTACCCAACCTCTGCACCGCCATTCAGCTATCCAGTACAAACTTGCAACATTTACCATATTGTAAAAATAAAACTGTCTCCTGCACCCCTGCGTACTGTCATTCACATACTACGGACGTACCGACTTCGATTCACTAAGTATTCTCACTGCCAACCTACCCACATACTGTTTGCAACAGTAACCCTACTCCAAACAATCTGCACACACCACACTATGCACGCACCCCCCTCTAACACATACAGTCTGACATGCATTGCTACGATGGGTGCACTCGAGCCCTAGGCTCTTCAGTGCATGGATGCCGGCCTACGGCTTTTGTCCATGCACCCAATAGTCTAATCCTTCAACAGACCCACCGATATATCATGCACCCATGCATGCCATCATGTGGCCAACTATCGCTATCCATCCACATAGCACAGGCATCTGCACTCCCACTCAACCTATGCCATGTGCAATTCATTCCCCTTCTAGAATTCACCTGCCACCCCTCACCACGGAAAGTGGTCACCTCAAACAGGTCGCGGCTCAAGCTATCGGGCAGTTACGACAGCTGTCTACAATCACCACACCAAGTAGTCGGCTGTCTACGTACCCGCGAACTGATGCAATACGCACTAATACTGCAGCCACTTTTCCGTCTATCTAATCACATATCTCTGAACAACTTCTCTCTCCCCCACCCTTTCCATCCCCTCTTCCCACCACCACATGCCGTACATTTGTCCCTTTCGGTGGCGCACTGTCCTCCGACACACCATGGCAGCGTTTCCCAGAAACTTTGACGCACAGCACGCTTCCCTCCAGCCAACCACCAACCGCGTCAAACGTTCGCCGACATCACAGCGTACCACGGGGGGCGAATGACACTTCGGTCCACGGAGCGAACAGGGAAATGGGTCAGCGGAGCGGACCTAGATATCGCATTTTTTGGGAAGTGCATTTCAGTAATTTGCAACAAAAGTACTAGTCGGATTTCCACCAAATACACAAACACACTTTCTGACCCAAGCCCCCGCTCCTGCCGCAAATTTGGTGAAAATCCGTCCAGCCGTTTGGGCTGTAGCTGTGCGCAAAGTTTTTCCCCCTTCAGTCTATGGAGAAAAAAATGTTTTGGGACCCCCCCTATAATTGTGCCCCCCCCCTGCATGAAACCTCACCCAACTTGGCGAAAAATTCAGAGCCGGCCATATACTTTATTTGCAAAGTTTGGTGAGGATTCGTCCGGGGGACCGAAGTTATAAGCTGACGAAAAAGTGTTCTTCCCATGAGTTTAGCAATTTAACCAGAACTACACAGCCTCTACTAAACGTGAGAATAATATGGAACAAATTCGCGTTATTTAGAAAGACCTATGAAGAAGCAAACTTACCACCTTTCAAAATTCTGATGGAGAAGAGTCTGCAAAGGAAATCAGCTCTAATCGAATGGAAACAACAATGAAAAGATATTTTGAACCACCTGGGGACAGACGAAGTAACACTATGGTACAACCCGGAGGCAGTGAAAAGAAAGTCGCTAGTTCTTGACTGGATTGAAATTGGCGAGAGAAGAACTCAAAAATCCATGCAAAATTCACCCTCGGAAGCAAAAAAACGTAATATCCTTCTGAAATATTTGAGCATTGCACCTTATAAACGCTTAAGAAAACTCTACTTAAAATTCCACCTAAACAGTTTTGAAACTAAAGAAATTTTTAGAAATCGACGGCTGATTCCACCAAGAAACATAACTTGCAGATTTCTGTTCAACCGGAGAAGAACATTTAATACATCTTTTTCTTTCTTGTACCGGATTGAAAGATCAACGTGAGAATTGTCTAAGGAGGGAGATGGACCGATACCAGACTTATAACTCAGAAGAATGGTGGAGGAAATTGCACATCGCCGAGAGTAAACCATTGCTGATCACAATGATGAGATTTCTAGATCAATTGCAAACTTTGCTGGAGTCGGTCTCAGCAAATACTACTTGAAAGGATATTCAGCAAGCAGGGAAGGAGACTTGATGAGTAGAGCACTGGACTTACGTGGTACACCTGCGTCTACACCGGCTAAATTGTTTTCTGATGTTTAATTATAGACAAAAATGTAAGTTTAGTGTTTAACTGTGACGAGTTTTTTACATTTCAAAAAGTTTGTATAAACTATGAAATTATAAAATAAAAAAAATAAAAATATATATATCACACACACCTCGGTATAAGGATTTTGGTCCAGAAAATCTGGACTATTATGTTTTTAAGCATACTGGTAAGTAATCTGCATATTGTCTAAATCAATCCTTTTATCAACTCATCAGCTGGGTGAATGTCAGGCCTGCTGAGATCTGAACCTGTGACCTGTAGGTTGGACGCACATATCACTGGTGTGCTCTCAATTTACTGTGCCATTGTACTGGGTTGCTGATCATGTTTGCAAGTAAATATGTCATTTTGATGTATTTGCTTTAGCTAGCTGAGATGGCTCACTATCCCATATTCGGTTGATTCTAGTTTGATAGCATAGATAATGTTTGCCATTGCATTTGTCAAAGTCTTTGCTATTAATGCTTCGAGTACAATCCGATTTTCGTTACATTTTATTCCCCATAGAATTTCCTGACTTCGGCAGCAATTCTTTTGGATGCTGGTGCATATGTGAATATCCAACAGAATAATGGAGAAACTGCTTTAATGAAGGTATATTGTCCTACTAGCCATTTCCTGATCTCATGCTCTAGCTTCATTTCATATTTTTTGTTTGCTTTTATTCATTTTCAAGACTTGTTTTTGTTACTGATGAATGATAAACATAAACAGTTGACATGTTTCAAGAGCAACCAGGTTGACAGGATTGCTCTTGACTCTGTTTAGGGTTTATTTAAACCAGTCCCACAGCCTTTAGTCATTGCCAGGATGAATGCATGCTCTTTTAATGTTGACAACCTTTTATTTGGCAGAGAAGGATTGTTGTGCGATACAGGCGACCTGACAGTTAAATATGTTGAGCAAAGGCTGCAGATTGAGGCAAAGGTTGAGGGCAACTTGCCAACGGTATGTGAGTGAAACAGAAGGTTGTTTGCCTGAGATCGCCGCACAAAGACACAATTCAACTACAATTAGCATAAAGTTTAATTGGAGAGTTCTTGAACAGCCTTTGGGGAATTCTTAAACAGCCTGACACGTGTTTCGAGCTAAGGTGCTTGTCATCAGAGGCTGGTGATTCTATACATGATTATACAAGGATCCAAATCATCAAATCAAAACAAGCATCAACAAAAATAAAACAGAGGGTTGGCATTGTTATACCAACAGCCACAGTTCCAAGCAAAGGGTACATGTGTGGCAGCACCCGCAAAATGTTAAATCACAAAAATCAACAAAGATAGCGGATAAACATAATATACCAACATTTGAGAGCATAGATAAAGTTATAAACAAACAATTAATCAGGTTGCATATTTTTTTTAAAATAAAGGATATAGTAAGTGCATCCATAATTGCCAGAGTCGTTGTAGGATAAATAGGTTTGGAAGAGAAACAAAGATAAAACTAATTGACATCAATTAGTAGTCCAAAGGAATATTTAACAATAGCATGAGAGGTAATGTTTCTCGCACTCAATGGGCATACCAAAAATAATTAACTGAATAATGGGTTACTTTATCTTCCTTGTAGACTGAGGAATTTTTTGGAAAATATAGCATTTTGTTAGGAATAGTCCATGTAAGGCAAAACGCTCATAAAATACTGCTATCTGAAAAGAAATTACTGAGAATAAAAGTGCTTACCAATAAATGATTGGTAATCCAGATCAATAATTAAAGTGGGCTTGACTGTTGGAGATAGGTAAATAGATCCCATTCAATATGACTATTTGTCATTGCATTCAATTGAGCACTGTAGGGTTCATAAGAACGTAGTACAAGGAGTAGGTGAAGAAATGCATACCTAAATTAAACGCTTCCAATGCGTAGAGAAGTCTGCATACCACATGAAGTAAGCTATTTGCGCAGAGACGATTGAATGGGGCAGAAGGGAAGAGCTGAGTGTAAACGGTCATAAGGTTTCCATGATGGCCAACTCCGGTTCAAAGGTTACTTTAGTTTCCAAAAGTGTGTGTGAGAGGGAAATGGATGGTGTGGTGTCCAATTTGATAAAACCCGACATAAACCTTGGAGGGTATAATCTGGATAAGATTGAGTTGTTGGGCTATATGTGGAGTAAGTTTGATTTTAAAGGGCGGAAGTGCGATGGCAAAAAGTACATTAATAAAAAGGGGCAATCCTTATTGGGATGGAGGGAACAGAAGAATCTAGCCATCAGACTGGATCCCAATCCAGCAGAACAAGTCCTGCAGGTGTCGTCGGCATGCTCAGTTTCTAGCAAGTATGTGACACAGTATGGTAGAGTTTTTGTTAAGACATTGGGCAGAGTGAAGGGTTTTCAACACCAGATATTCTTGAGGAAGGGGAGTATGCCGGTTGTAGTGAAACCCAGACCTCTGCCTTTATCGTTGCGAGATGGTGTTAAGAATGCGCTGGAGAAACTGTTGTAGATGGGTGTCATTGAGAGAGCAGGAGGAGTTGAATGGGTGTCCCCTGTTGTGGTCGTTAAAAAGAGCTCAGGTGATCTGAGATTATGCATAGACATGCATGAGCTCAACAAATGTGTGGTCGATAGGCATCCTCTACCAAATATGGGTGAGATGTTAACCATGGTGGTTAGAGGCAGAGTATTTTCAAAACTTGATATGGCATCTGCATATCACCAAGTTGAATTGGAGGAAGGGTGTAGAATAGTTACGGCTTTTATCACTCATGATGGAGTATTTCAATTCAGAAGGATGCCTTTTGGTTTGGCATCGGCCTCATCAGTATTTCAGAAGATCATGCATCGTTTGCTCGGAGGCGTGAGGGGAGTATTTTGCTTCAAAGACGATGTGTTAATATGTGGTGAAACGCTAGAGGAGCATGACAGGAAATTGGGTAGAGTGTTAAAGATTTTTGAGGAGAGGGGTATAACTTTAAGGGAGGAGAAGTGTAAATTTGGCGTATCGAAAGTAGACTATCTAGGTCATGAGGTGTCATATGAGGGTGTAAGACCCAAAGAGAGTATAGTGAATTCAATAAAGGAGATTGAGAGGCCAACTACCAAGAGTGAGCTACGTTCATTTTTAGGCATGACCGAATTTTATCAGAAATTCGTGTTAAGCTATGCTTCCAAAGTGCAGGAAATTAGGAACATTTTGAGAAAAGGTGCAGACTTCATTTGGAATAGTGTGATTTATTGTTTACTAGAATTAAGGAAGAGATAAACATGGCCCAACCATTAGGGTGTTTTGATACAGGAAAATTGTCCATTACCGTTGACGCTAGTGAGGGTGGTATGGGTGCCGTTCTTTCACAGAAACAAGAAGATGGATCGGAAGAGGTGATAGCGTATGCGTCACGGGGTCTGAAAGGTGCAAAATTAAGATATTCGGTTATTGAAAAAGAAGCTCTGGCGTGTTATTGGGCTGTTGAGCGATTTAGAAATTTTGTTTGGGGTGTGGAGTTTGTAATTCGCACGGATCACAAACCTTTGTAGGTGATATTTGAAAGTAAGGGTTTAGATAAGGTCTCATGCAGAGTTGCAGGTTGGGTCACTAAGATGCAAGCTCATAAATTTAGGATGGAAGTTATACCCGGAAAAGATAACTCACTTGCTAACAGTTTATCGAGGGTAAGAGTTGCGTCTCAGGATGTGTTGGAGGATGAAAATATGGAGATGGTGTTTGTGAATTCAGATGGAAAAGTATCCAGGGAAGAGTGGCTGAATGAAATGAGAAAAGATGCGGTAGTTAATAAGGTGATCTCCTATGTGGTGAGTACAGTTTGGCCGGATAAATCAGAGTTGGCAGAGGGTGTAAATCCTTATTGGGAGGTGAGAGATGAATTATCTGTTGTGGATGACATATTATTAAAATGGGGAAAGAGCGGTGGCTCCAGTGGGCATTCGTAACAGGATTGATTTGGCGCATAGTGGCCACATTAGCGTTACCAAAACCAAAGGTGTATTGAGGTCAGACTATTGGTGGCCAGGTTTTGATAAGGAAGTCGAGAACCGTTTAAGTCAATGCCATTTGTGTATCAAGAGTGGAAAGGGGATTGTGGCTAGGAAACAGCCACTGGTTGATGTTGGTGTTCCATTTAAAATCTGGAGTGACATAGCTATGGACATTTTGGGACCAGTCGACCTAGGATATGGTCGGGGAAGGTTTGTTCTGGTTGTTCTCCAGGTGGGCAGATTTTAGAATTTGTGAGATGTTTCGTGAGAAAGTATGGTCAAGGTATTGCAAGAGATTTTAGCAAGTGAGGGACTTCCAGAAAGTGTTCTCACTGACAATGGTACTCAATTCACTGGAGGATGTTTCCCTTCATATTTGAGAAAGTGTGGAGTGAGTCACAAAAGGGCACCTCTTTATCATCCCAAAACTAATGGGGTAGTCAAAAGATCAAACAGATGCGTGATGGAAAGCATTTGCATGGGGGAGGAGTGTGGTTTTGATAAGTTGGTGTGCATTCAGAACAGGATGTGGGCATTGCGCATGGCACCTCATGCAACCACTGGTCTGTGTCCGTTTGAACTCATGAGGGGCCGTAAGCCCTTTTCTTTGGCCTGTCCTCCATGGTTGGGGAGGAGCCGTGAGACGGATGTTATTGATGAGGTGAGAAATGTTCTCAAGGAGAAGAGTGAATGGGTCATGCGTGAGAATAAGAGAAGAGGGAGAAAGGAATTGCGTGTGGAGTGGGGAGATTGGGTGAGGATAAAGAAAGGTGTAGTGTAGAAGGGAGACTTGTTATATTCAGATCCGGTCAGTGTGGTTGCTGTTATGAAAGGTGCGGTGCGTGTAGCTAGTGGTCAGGGTTGGAATAAAGATAGAGTTGCCACGGTGAAGAGATGTCGGGTGTGAAGAGCAGGTTTTATTGTGAAGGAGACTTTAAAAAAAAAAGGAGCTGTGTTATGATGTCGAGTATATGGAATTCTTCCTTTGTAGTGGAAAAGCTAGATAGCATGGAATCTGTATCACTTCCAGTTCTAGTGAGGTCATAGACTCCATAGATTCCATGTTGGACTTGTTTACTTCTTGTGTTCTAAGTTTGTCATTTGAAACTGCCTTGGTTCAGTGAGGGGCCTCTGCTGTTGCTGGGGGTCTTCTTGTATCTTAATACTCAATAAATATATATGCTTGAAGACTTACCTGATCTCCTGAGTCACTTCGCAACACTGGGCGAGTGTCCCGTTCGCCATTTGGCTCCTGCTTTATATTCCTTTGCTTCTGGTGGCTCCGCCTACCTGTTGCAATAAAGCATTGAGCTTTTCTTGGCCTGGCCTCTCTGCATGCCGTTCTCATCGGCCTGCGTGCTGCCTTCCAATGTGCTCACCTCCGGCGTTCCAACCAGCATCCACACAAGCTGCATTCCACTGCAGTCTCTGCATCTCACTTGTATTCTGTTCAGCTGTGTGCATTTTAAACTTCCTAGCATTAGTACACACTCTCCAAGACTAAAACACAGCGTTTGCTTACTGCTTGTGGTCTTCTTCATTATTACATCCCTCTTCCTCGTCTCAGTACTAAAAAAGGAGGACCGGGGGAGAGGGGTGAGAGAAGGGGGAGGGGGAGTAAATAAGGTTGTTGGTCAAAGGCTTGTGAATTCTTTCTCCGTCACAATAAGACGTACAGACATGTTACAAAGTACATGGGTGCCATTAACAATTACATCTGATGGTTTATTTTGATTCAGTGTTTTCCTCTCTCTGGTGTTTGTCCTCCCCAACGTGTCCTGCTGCAGATAGCCCTCCCCAGGGTCGGAGTCGGGTAGCTTTTGCCTTTCCCTGGCCACGCAAGAGAAGCTTCCCTCCAGACAATCTGTGACGATGTTGCTAGATTAGTCACACTCAAACAGCCCATCCTTCTAAGGTAAGCTTGGTTGCTTTGCCATTGCTACAAACAAAACCTGTGTGGTTCAGGCTTGTACTAAGAGTTGGAGCCCTGTGTCCCAAGTGTGTCTTCTAAAGTCCTACCTAAGGTGGACTTTTGTAAAACTCCCTAACCCATACACACAGCATGGTTCATAGTGAGTAAACGGTAACATGTATTGGACCGGGCATGGATCATCAGGAAAGAGCAGGTGTACACCTAGTCACTGTTACGCAAACACATAAATGCCTAATGATATCTAGAATACCACAGTGGACAAGGCTCTTACTACCCTATGCAAGTAGATGCATTGTTATTACAGCCTATGCAACAAAATCAGTCTATATGGACATAGCGGGAAAGCATACCATTCTCGCCAAATCTCTAGGTATCAGGGGGATTAATTGCTTTCTAGTGTGGCAGATAGGAAGCCTGCATAATCTAGCATATGCGCTGCATCTACGGTATCCAATATAGGAGCCAAATAAGTCCCACATCTTATCTGATTGCAAGAGTCTCAGTCCTTGTCTGTACACACTCCTTTCTAGAGCGCATTCTTTAGACTGTAATGTTGCCCACATTTTTTGTTCTGAGGGGATGTTGCCTTCCAGTTGACCAGTATAGTCTTGTAGGCCACAAACCGCATAACCTGAATCAGTCTTTGCACTATACCATCATCATGCCATTCATCTAAATTCATACCAAACCGCATCTGTGTGGGCGAATTCACGGCATTAGAGCCTCGATTGTGGGATATATTTGCTAGAATAGTCTTAAAAAATTGTATAACCGAAGGGCAAGTCCAAAATATATGCCCCATAGTACCGATCCGCCCTCATTGTCACCAGCGTGCTGGTGAGTAAAGTAATTTCATAATGTGTAACTTGGTTTGGGTGTAGCAAGCGTGTTGTATGATTTTTATTTCCCTATGTTTCCGAGTACATGAGACTTTAATAATCGCAAGAAAGTCGTATATATCCCTACATCAATAATTAACCCTAGATCCTCTGCCCATTTATCTGCTAGTGTCGCATTTCTCCCCAGGTTATTAGGTATGCTTAGCCTATAAAAGGTATTGATTTTTGGGAAATCATTAGTATCCCTGATAAATTGTGATTCACATGCTGAGGGATTCCTAATGCGTGTCTCGTGGGTAGTGTTTTTATGCACTAATGCTATGATCGTTGCAGTGAAGCAATTCATTGTCTGAGAGACCAAGAATTCCCCAAGCCTCATGGAATTGTAAAGGTCCATAATCGGCACATTCTGCCACTGTAATTCCTGAGTGATATGGGGGAGGTCTTTAGCTCTATATGAGAGAAGATCTCTAATAGTGATCCATGGAGGAGCTTATCCAGTATCGGTTCCCGCTATTTGGTGCATTCTGTGCCATTGTTTCAGCGTAGGGCCAATCATGGGGTGTTTCTTAATACACCTGGAGAGCTTAGTTGATGGAATAGCGAGTATCGCGTGTGGAGTAAAGGGGTGCGGTGTGGGTAGTATCCTCCCCCAGCAGCTCGTTCTGTCCTCCCCATTAAGCCATCTGTTAGCCCTGCATATCTGTGCCTCTAGATAGTACATCCTCCAAGATGGCAACGCCAGTCCAAAATCTGGTTTAGTGGCCTGTAGAGCTTTAATATTGTCATGCTTTTTTATCGCGCCAGATGGACTTCCCAATTTGCCTATCCAGCCCTTTGGACATATTCATCGTCTGGGGATGAGGGAATCATGGAAGCAAGATGATTAGTTTGGGCATGAAGTTCATTTTCACTGGGTTGATCCTGCCAGTGAGTGAAAGTGGCAGAGCACTCCACCTGAACATATCTTGTTCAATCTTAGCCAAGAAGGGGTGGGGGGTGTAATTTAATTCCACCAATTATGTAAGGTCGGCGCTGATCGATATCCTTAGATATTCAATGGATCTTAAGTGTAAACCTGAATAGAGCCACTCCTCCCAGATTCCATGATAGATCAGGTCGAAGTGGCATTGCCTCCAATTTGTCCCTGTTGACACTGTACCCCGCAATCGGGCCATATTCTTGTAGTGTCATGCTTATATTTGGCAGGTATATAGAGCATCCGCCAACATATGAGATAATCGGCATACAGAGAAACCAGATGTTTTGCATTCTATCAGTAGACAGTTTAGAGGCAAGAGGTGCTATCACCAGTGCATGTAAAAAGTTTGACAGCGGGCATCCTTGACACATCCCACTATATAATGGGAACGGCTCAGAGGTAAGACTGTTTGTGACTACTGTCGACCTCGGGTTAGTATAAAGTAGCTCAATCAGTTTAATAAAGTGTCCCCTGGTATTGAATGTATTGAGAACAGCAAACATATAGTCCCATTTCACCTTGTCGAATACCTTTTTGGCGTCAAGGGAGCGAATTGCATCCTCCCTCTTTGCATGCTGGAAACGACGTGTAGCAGGCTTCTGATATGATCGGTAGAGTGCTGGTACAGGATGAAACCCGCTTGGTCCTGATGTAAAGTGTAAGCAGTAGACTCAAGTCATCCAGCCAAGCATTTTGGCATCTGAATTAATGAGTGAAATTTGCCTGTACGAGCTACACTCTTCTCGATATCGCTCTGGCTTTTGGAAGACCCCTATGTTTGCCAATAACATAGACCTCGGGAGATATCCCTCCTCACCTGCTTCTGCATAGACCATGATCAGTTTAGGTGCCAGACACTTGCGCATTGATTTGTATACGTCAATGGGCAGACCGTCTGGTCCGACTATCCTTCCCGAGGTCCGCATTGAGATGGCTTTGGCCACTACCACCTCATTGAAGGGGGCATGTGATCCTGTTCCGGTCCATCGGGGCACCGTAGGAAGCCCTATGATCTGCTGGAAGGAATTAACGCGAGACATGTCCCTGTATTCCAGAGTAGTATATCATTCCCTATAGCATTTAGCAAAGCGTTGGTTAGTATTCTTATACCCTGTCAGTGTGTCACCTTGCGCATTACGAATGTTCTCTATTATTTGAGCCCGTTTCCTTCCTTTAAGCACTAATGCCATCGTACGCAATGGCCTGTCCCCTTCCGCGAAGAAAGTCCACTTTGAGCAAAATGTCTGTGCCATTATTGTCGATGTTTTATTCTGATTCAAGTTTAGCCCTTTGTACCTGAACAGCTGGACCTCTGTTCTTTTTGTGTGAGTTCTGCTTCATGTAGCTTGGTGGTCAGGTGAGTCTCTTGGGCGTGCCATTTTTTATGCCCAACGTGAGATGCAATGTCACCTCAAAGAGCATTTATACGCGTTGCAGCATCTAATGGAATTCTACTCCTTTAAATGTAACCGCCAAAAGTATTCCGTGGCCTCTACCAAGTATTCCATGAAGTCTGGTTATCGTAGTGTCGCCAAGTTCATCCTCTCGGACGGAGCCTGTTTGGGGTCATCCGGAAAAGTGATCTTCAGCAATACAGAAGCATGATCAGACCATTGGCCTCATTAAGAGTCAGCCAGTCCGGAAACAACGGTGGTCGGAAAATCCGCCGGCACTGTTGTTTCCGGACCGGCTGATTCCGAGTCCTGCAGGTGGGAGGTGGCATTCCCGCCAGGTCTGACCTGGCGGGAGTAACACCACCCGCTTGCAGGTGGACATGGAAACACCGGCTCTGTCATAGAGGGAACCAGTGTTTCCAAGGTCCCCATCCCCATGGAGTCCTATGGGACGCCATGGGAATGGGAATTAACCAAATTCATCCTCCGGAATTATCATGTCACCGGGGTTGTAATGCCCCGGTGATTCCGGTGGAATGGTATACGGGTCCGGCGGCAGCCTGCCGGTTTTTCCAGCACAGCTACCGCCAGACTCGTAATGAGGCCCAATGTCATAGGAAGTATGTCGCATTGTTCAACTCTATGTATAGTATTGGACAGAATTAGCCAATAAGCTAGTCTAACATAACTCTGATGATGGTTCGAATAGAATGTGTAATATTTCTGATCTACATGCATCTACAATATTTAATTCATTCATTAGGGCAAGGAGTGTCTTGTTCTTACGAGGAGCGTGGCGGGGTGGGTGGAGTAGATGCCGATTTTTGTCCATCTCCCATCAAATGGTAACTTTGAGGTCTCCACCTATTGATGTCAATTGGCCCATAAACGAAGCGCAAGATGCGAAGGTGTGTGTGAAGAATCCGGGTCGAAAATCTGTAGGGCCATAGATATTGAGAAACTCAATTTCAATTACACTGCTGAAAAAGCATCCCACGTAACAGCATGAAGCGTCCCTCCCTGTTTGCCATAGTATTGAGAAATTTGGGGGGGGGGGGTGGGTTTTTATGGACCAGAATGGAGATGCCCGTTTTGTGGTACAGTGAATGAACAGCATGTCCCACCAAGGCCTGTTGGAGTTTTGCAGATTCTTTTGCATCTAGATGAGTTTCCTGTAGAAAAATCACATCTCCCTGCATGTGCCTCATACTTCAATAGGCGTCTCTTGATTGGGTTTCCTAGTCCTTGTATAGTAAGTGTAATGCATGTGAGAATGGTAATTAGAAAATAGGTAGAGATACCCTATGCGTCTTAGATGAAATTGGCCCTGTCATATGCATTCCTACTTTTCAATGTTTATACTTTTACAATGCGACAAATGTGCAGTAACAGTGACATTTTCAATGCTGGTTTATATTCACCCCAATAACGTACACTCAGGTCAGACAAACAGCCATGGAGTAGTGGGAGAAACCACTTGTCCAACACAATTATGGAACATCGTCCAAAAGCCTCCCGATTGTATGTGTTCATTATCATCTCCCCACCACCCCCCACACACACAACTTAAGAAACATTGAGGTCTAATAGTCGGGCCCCAATAAGGAATCCATGCAGCCAATGTAGGCATCATAAGAGAGGCCAGACTGACTTCATTACTAGTTCCCCACATAACAAGGACCCCACAACAGGGGGGGGACTGAAAACGAAACCAAGCAAGCGGTCATGTTTTGCAGAGGGGTCACAGAAGCGCTGCCTCTATCGGTTGGCCCTCTGCTGACATGTCACAGGAAGAGAAGTGCAGCCTATAGCAGATAAAGATTATTGGCTATATTATCATAACATGCGTTGTGCTCCCCAGATACCATACATCATGAGATCATTTATATTGGGTCAAGAGGGACCATAGTTTCTAACCACCTGAGAGAACCTTGGACAGTCGAAAAATCCAACTGTCAGCCCGTCAGGCACTTTGCTAATGTATGTGTATGTGCTCATTCAACCTAGTCATTTCTGACCCTGACAACGTAGGTGGCCTTCGTAACGTTCATAGTCCACGTTTGGGTTTATTATTGGTCTTCCATTACGGGCCTCTGGGCTGCCTGACCGACTTTCTTCCAGCGGTTCTGAGGATCTGCTGGGTTTAAGTTGTGATCGTCCAGCATCTCTGATCGTCCAGTGTATCTGGCAGTTGATCTCCTTCCACTATTTTGTGTTGTCTCAGGAAGAGCCAAGCATCCTCTGGGGCCTCAATTGTGTGCCATTGTTGGTTGTGTTGAAAGCACCATCTTGCAGGGAATTTAAGATAACATTGGTCAGTTCCCTTCAGAGCCTCGAACAGAGGGTTGGATTATTTCTGCTGCCTGGAGACCTCTGTGGAGAAATCATTGAACAGACATAATGTTGCGCCCTCAAGTTGGATGATGCCAGCAGCTCGATATGCCTTAAAGATGGGCAATTTTGTGAGTAAAGTTCAACATCCAGAGTGCGATATTCCACGGGCGCTCACCCTTATCGGACGTCCGAATTGGAGCTCCGTGTGCCCTCACAATGATCTCTTCTCGCTGGTTGTTTATCTTCAGTCTCCTGGAACAGCAAGTAAAAAAATCCCTCCATACCCGAACCTTCCATGTTCTCCGGAAAACACCCACCAGCCGCAGATTATTCTGATGAGACCTATTTTCTTGGTCTTCTATCTTTCAAAATTCGTACAGAGGGTCTTGTGGTGATCCTCCAGTGCACTGATCTGGCGTTCATTCTCAGTGGTACTTTCCACCTGAACATTAATGCAGGCATTTACATCTTTCATCTCTCTTTCTGTCCTTAACCGTATTGTTTGTGTCCTGAGTATGCTAGATGATGGCTTTAATTTCTGCTAGTATAGCCTGTAACTGCATCTGGACATCCATCATGCCGTGGCGTCTGCAGGTGTGGCGTGTAGCCTTAGTATTGGTCCCCTCAGTCTGGTCAGCGTCCGTATCTGAAGATCTATGCATGTCCAATGTGGTCAAACTTGATCCTGCAGGTAGTAGTTGGGAGCGATAGCATCTCTGTATTATGGGCTATACATAGGTTAGTCTGCTCCCGGGGCACTGTTTCTCAGCTTGCCCATCCATAGTAGCATGTGCCCCAGAACCCTCTTAGGCTCATTTGCTACACCCTCGATGGTTGCCGTATCTCGGGCTGCGATATTCAAAGGTCGAAACCAACCTTCATACTGGTGCTGTGATCTCGTGCACTGGTGCATATCCACTTCCTCCAGAGGCGAGACACAAGAATGAGGACAGATCAGTGGTTCATGCGAGTCTGTGAGCACTGCGGCTGCATTGCATTCACCAAGTTCATGTTGGGCAAGAATTGATGTAGTAACCCTGTGGGAAACTACACAACCCTTGTCCTCTTGGTATTAGGTAACCCACCTACTACACAAGTTGGTAGTGTGACCGAGCAGCCAGGCTTATCTCAAAAGGGTTGAATGTGAGCTGTAGAGCTGTAGCAATGAAATCCACCAATACAAGTAGCCAAATAACACTTGTGTAACAATCAAATATACTTTTCCATAATCCACACAAACCTAGTAGATACTCTTCAGAGATGCTACTTACACACTTCCTACACCCGGAGGTGACTTCACTAATTAGGACATTAATGGCATTTATATATCACTAGTACACTTTGTAGATTCTGAGGTTTGTAGAAAGGGAACGTTAAGGGAAGGAACAAGATTGAACAGGTTCTCAGAGCATGTGAGCACTTTAATCTTCCAATGAAGTTTAGATAAAAACCTTTCCCAGCAATACTAGTTAAAAACCAAATCGTCACCTATGAGGGACAGTAAGTATAAAAGTCAAATGGACTAGAAGAGTTTGCAGGGAGCCAGGATAGCCAAAGTCAATTGGAGCACAATCTATGGAGCTGAGGCACTTCTTAGTAAAGTCTTGCACAAAGTTAGAGAGTTTGTTGAAGAAAAGTCACTGTAGGGTCACACGCTGTTGCACTTATGTAGGGTAGAGCTGAGATTAACTCTAGCAAGGTAGCTACTGCAAGTCTCAACTGAGAATAACAAAGCTAAAGACACTGAGGTGTAAGTACCCCAATTCGGAACAGTACCTTTGGTTAAAAGAAGAGTGGTCCAGCTGGCTTCTGTCAGGTTGCAGGGATTAAAATCTGGGGTTCCTGGGCCTCAGTTGTGGGGACAAGAATGGGGACATCTGGCGACTCCTGTGGCAGCAATTCGTAGGTTGAAGGCAGCTACGGGCTCTTTTCAGATCAGCAGCGTTTCGTGGTTTCAGCAGCTAGGTAAATGGCACCACTGTGGATCTTGGATACCGGTTGGGCTTCCTTCACGCCTTGAGTCCTGCACTCTTTTGAGGGGACTCAAGCTGTGGTCGTCCTGCTTTTGGAGGTTCCTGGGCAGACTCCTGGAGCTTTTGGCCGGATCAGACGTTGCACTGGACTACGGATTTCTCAACCCCCTGGCACTCTGTTCCTGCAGCAGCGAAGTACAGCCAGTCGGGGAAGATGGTCCAGTGGAGTTGTCTCTGGGTTAGCTGGTCCCACTAATCCAAGGGAAGAAGTCGTCCCTTCCAGAGCTTCTCTTGTCGATTAGAAAAGTTTCAGCACAGCAGCAGGGCTTCACTGGGCAATTCAAAGGTCCAGGAGGATGCAGCAAGCTTTGTTCACGTTTAATTTAGTCATATTGTTCTTCCCAGTGGTTGACAGTTTTCAGTCCCAAAACCCCCGCCTATTAAGCAGGTTTCTTCAGTTCATGCACAGCCTAGCTGTCACTCAAACAGCAGCAGGGTGGCTGTCCTTCAGGAACCTCCCTCACTTGCTGCCCTTCCAGACACACTGGAGCCAGAGGCGGGTTTCAGCACTGAAGCCCGCCAGAGGCAAAACGAACAAAGGGCTCAAACAGGTCTTGGCGCGCAGAGTAAAAGCCAAGAAAAACCCTCACAAACAGAAAATGGTGAAAAAAGAAGACTGGGGCCATTGTGACGAAATTGTCACCCATGGGTGCTATACTGCAGCTCAGGGTTCAGCCTGCGGTAGAAAAGCACAATGGTAGGAAAATTAAACCACTGCCACCAGCCATTTAAAGTAGTGAGGGCAACATGAAAATTGTTACATGAGTAGGCAGGAAAAGGGGCTACCAAGTAACCCCCAGCACTCCACATAAGATGGTGTGTGCTGGTCCTACAAAGAGAAGGTAAGTAAAGTCAATTTCACGTTACTATTCTTGGGAACAGTAGTTCACACAAGAAAAGATATTTAAACTTTATGAGAAATCTAAAAGATTTCTGACACTGCACTGAAGGTGCTGTGTGTCACCATACAAAAAGTAGATGCCTATGGAGTTTGTGAGACTCCAAAAACAAAGGAAAAACATAATCCAAATCAGGTCAAAACACATGCGTGAGAAAAAGGGCTCACTCGCTCCAGGGTTAAAATTAAAAAGTCCTAAAGTCAAGCAAAAGAGCTGGGGGATCTCTAAGATTGAAGGGAATTGGGACAGAAATGAGAATTCTCTTAACAGGTCATATTCCAGATCCCCAGGATAGACCATGCATAACCACTGATGTGTACTGCGTAGCCCATAGTTTGGCCACCCGTGTGTTAGTAGATCGGATATAGGGACCTAGTGTGCCGTTATAAATGTGTCGTGGCTCATCCGGCATGTGTGCAGATATGCTCATGCATCCCATGCACCTGCACGTTCTCAATGTCACTGGGCCTTGTAAGATTGTTGTTTTGTTCCCCTCCCTTGCCTTGTCGCACTCAAACATATTTTTAAAAATGATTGCATCTGCCTTTGTTTTAGGTTCAGCTTTTTACTATTTCTGTTCTAGTGATGGAACGTGATATTTTGATTTTTTATGCATGTTTGTAATTGTATTGGTGTAAACCTTTATGGCGGTGTTGGGACAGTTTTTCTGAAGACCAACTAAGGGCGTAGTAAAACCATTCAACTAAGGCAGTACAAGACTCAATTTTTAGTATAAGGCTGTACCACCTGAGTTCATGGTAGCATAGACAGAGCAGCCAAGCTTATTTTAGGGGGGAGAGAGGGCTGTAGAATCAGTACAAATGAAATTGTAATACAAATGATCCAAAGAAGCACTGAAACACTTGGTATTGTAACAATAAAGGATTTATTTAAATAGAGGTAGGCCCAGATAAATCTAGGGGTAAGTAAGCACTAAAAGATTATATGAAATCACAGTATAAAAACACAACACTATACTTGAAAGTACACAGACCCAAGTATAGACCTTATTTGAAATACCTAACAGTAGTTCTAGGGAAGTCAAAACCTTTTCATACACATTCAGTATAGGTCAAGCCTATTCTTGGGGAGTAAAAAACAATGGTTACTTTTTACAATTACATTCAGTAATGCAAGGGCAGTTCAGTGAATCTCAGTTCAAATCACATAATCAGTCAACTGGGCAACATACTTTTGGTGAATAATAAAACACTTATTCTAGGTGCAGTAAAAACCTAGAACTACTTTTGTGGTAATAGTTATACTAGGTGAGTAAAACCTAAGGATGTAATATACAATTACAGGTGCTTTTGAAATCGGGGAAACTCCAGATTGAGGTAAGCAGTAACTCTTGTAACTTACTTTGGATGGCACACAGCTAACACAAGGTAAGTAAAACCCACATACTTTGTTTAACCTCACAATGAAGGGGAAAGTAAAACCCAATGTCACACTTTACTGAATGACTCCGTTATTCTAGGTAGGCAACAACCCAATGTAGAATTATTCTGGACAGGCTAGCGGCAAGTCAGGGGCAGCAAGACCCAGTTGGGGGACACTCATACAATTCTCCTCAAAGGACTAATCTGGTGATACCAACACTTTACTTTTGGGAAGAGGCACAACCTACAGAGTAAAATACCTTCACATCTACTTTCTATTAGACTGGCAAAACAGTTGCCAAGGAAGAAAAGATGTTAACCATACTTTTTAAGAATAGTGCATCACACATTCAAGATCAGTAAGAACTTTTGTAACTGTTCACTCTTAGAATTACAGTTACCAACTCTTTACAAGTAAGTAACTTTTAAACACTTATTTTCTTTTCTAGGCAGAAGTCCCAATCCCTTGAAAGTCTTTCCCCTTATTCTTGGAGCATGAGCGCTCTCGGTGGCAGAAGGCGGGTCACTAGAACTAGTGACAAACGGCCAGTGTCGGAATAAGTTTTTTAGTAGCAAAAGTCGGAGTTCCTTAGGAAAACTGGGCAAACATGTGAGCACTTCTCTTTAGAGTAAGAAGAGGGTCGAGGGGCTTTGCAGAAGATACCCTAGCAGGATTCTAGCAGTGGGACTGGGTGCGCTGGATGAGAGGCCTCCCCATCACAGAAAACAACCCACAGCTACACAGAAATTCTAACTGGCTTAAGGTAAGTACATACCCAAGCCAACACAGTACCTCAGTATTGAAGATTTTGCAGCAGGTGAACTTCAGGGTCTGCAGACAAATAACCGGTCAGTGGATTCCTTGTCGTGGTGACTGAAAATAAGACCTCAGAAGGAACTTTGCCGCAGGGATCGATGAAGGCTCTAGGCAAGGTTTCCCTCGCGGCTGAATGCGGTTGTGCAGATTTGGCGCCTTTTCAAGGAGCACAGAAAGACGGGAAAATCGCAGTTGAATTCTCATCGTTACAAAGGTCCAAAACTCTGAGGAGACTTTTTGTACTCTTAGTGTCTCTAGAGATCCACCAGGATGCCCACGAAGTTTCACTGAGATTCGGAATTCGGAAGACCGTGCATCGCACGATGGCTTGAGGTCCCAGGGTATTGGGGTTTTGCAACAACGCATGGTCGCAGCAACGCGTGGGATGGCTCAAAATGCAGGTCTTCTTGAGTCTAGTGGGTCTCACCAGGCTCTGGGTCGGTGTCGTTGTTTTCGGAGTCCCTACGTCGATTGGAAGGAAGGGCTACAGCAGGCTCCGGTTACACAGCAGGCTCTCCGGCCCCTGGGAATTGTTTCAACCGCATTTCCTTAATCTCACTCTCCGGTTTCGATTCCAGACTTTTCTTCAGCTTCCAGGTTCGCAGTATTTATCAGGAACTACAGCACAACCTCGGCCCATTCTTGTAAAATGCAGGGAGAGAATGCAGTCTGGTTGTCCAATCGGGACAGCCAGCCCCCCACTGGGATTTGTCCCCATTCAAACAAGGCGCAAGACAAAGGGCTGGGGAGTTTTGGACTCCTCCCTTTCTTCCTGCTCTCAGACAGACTGGTGCATGGGCAGGGAGTTCAGGCGACTCTCGCTGAAGACAAAAATCACACAAAGGAATTGCCCGCCCTGGATGTCAGGGGAAGGAACAAGAAACGACAAAAACTAAAATGGCAAAAAAGAAGACGGGGCCATTTTGGTAAAAATGGACACCCTTGGGGTCCCTTTACTGCAGCTGTGAACACAGCCCGCCCGGTACAAGTTATCACTGCCACCAGCCATTGAAGGTAAGCTCGTCACTAACAGAATTGTTAGTTTTAGTGTGAAAGGGGATACATTGTATCTCCCCAGCACTCCACATACGGTGGGGTGTGCTGGTTTCACTTCACAAAATGTAAAAGGGATCCAAAGACCCTTTCTACCCTTGGGAACTGTAGTTAACTCAAGGTTAGCAAAATAAAGTTTAAAAGGGTAGCCCCTAGGGTAACCCAGCAACAACACACTTATTGCCAATAAGTTGTTAAAGAGGATAATTTAAAAAGACACTATGACATCCATAAAAAGAGTTAAAGATTGTGAGTTTGGAAAAAGGTTCTCACTCACTGAGGTATTAAGGAAAAATATCCCACTAATAATTAAAGTTCTGGGGTTGATCCAGGTCAGGAAGATTTACCACTACCTAACAGGCAGCATGACTAATAAAAGGAGTACGATCGAAGTGCCTAAAGGAGGCCTCTGTTGGGAAAGATTTCTTTTTTTTAGTAACCTTCCCTCCATAATCTATGGACCTCCAAACTTTTTGATTTTGAAGCTGCCATGACTTTATTGGTACAGGGAAGAAAAGCCTTCAGCTTCACTCCCCTGGCCTTTTGCTCATTTTATTATGGGGAAACTGATCAGTCCTTCAGCATATCAGTACTGAGAAAGTGCAGTTGTAGTGTTTCGGTATGGTTCGCTAATCGGAAGACTGTTTACGGTCTCCATTGTGAGGAGGAGGAAAGAAGCCCTGAAAGACCCAGCGGAGCGACAGCCGAGGTCTGCTGAAGTGTTTCAGTGCTTTCTGGGGGCAGGAGGCGGTAGGCCGTGTCTTCCCCCCCCCCTTTTTTTTTTGTGCATTTAGTCACAGAGAAAGAAATTACTTTTTACACATTACATCATTAAGAATTAACAAAATTAGCAACTCATTGTTAATGCACGCAAATGAATATAAATAACAAATAAAACAGCAATCATCTGATCTCCGAGTACAAATATAAAAAAGCCTAAGCTATACGAATCAATGAAACAAAATATAAAGACCCAATTTAAAATATAAAGAACCTACCTATTCAGAACAAAATCGAAAAACCTAAAAAGTGAACACTAATGTTAAAAATTCATTTACAAAGAAATGTTGATAAAATGTAGTTCATTTAAAAGTTTTAGTAGTGCAATTGACAACGCAGTTTCCTTTCTAGCAGCTAACCTGTGCCAAAAGTTGAGATCTGTGTAATTTAGTTTGTGCCAGATACGATTTCTCTCTTCCGTCTAAACCTGATAAAAACAGAAGCGTGATAACTCTTAGTGCCATGTGGGATTAGGGAATCTTCTGAGTTATGGAAGGACATACGAGCAGGGTTTTTCACACAAAATAAAGGTTTGAGCATTTTTCAAACTAGTGAGCGTAGCTCGTTTTTTATCCAATCAGAGCGGAATAGTGCACAGTTGACCTTGTCAGGGTTGTCTATAAGAAGCTGACTCATGCAATCACATTATTCCAGTATCATCTTTGTGTCAACTTGTAGGTTGAATAGATAAGAATTTGGCATGAATTAATGAGGTCGCGCAGATCGGTATACAGAGAATGATCGAGAGGCATTGGAATCGGTCTATAAAGTGTCAGAACTTTACAACAGAAATGGGAGTAAAGAGAGTGTAGGCCTAATTCATATCTTAGCCTTGAAATGGGAAGCGACTGCGGTAGGGTTAATGTTTCTTTCCATAGTCGACACCCAATTGACATTTCCGGCGCATGGCGTACATTCCATCCCATGTAAGCGTTCGGGGATGATTTTGCCTTTTGTATAGCTTTATTAAAGGCATCAGAGAAAATAGACAGTATGAGCCAAGGAGTTTTTTGAATTGACACAAATATTGATGCGTTTTGCACTCCAATTCAGATCTTCAAGCCTTCAATGAAGGATTGGATCTGAGAGTAAAACCCAAGTATTTTATCTTGTTCACTGTCGTAATTTCATAGTTGGCTATTCTCCAGTGCGGTTTTGGGTTTCCGTTTGATTGTTTCCCACGAACAATGATGTTTGACTTTGTGGGGTTGATTACTAAATCATTAATCTTTGAATTAAATCATGGGAGGATAGCTCTGGGGCAACGTGCTCGCCTTGGAAGCAAGATGGCACGGAGCATCATAGGTTCGATCCCTGGGTCTACGCTTCAAAACCTCTGGCTATTAAACACGTTCTAAATAACCTATCATATAAAAACCTCCAATGCTGGGATTACATGATTAAGCCCTAAAGGGGTGTTAACGATGAGGGCTATATCATCGGCATAGGTTAGGATGTGAATTTTAAATTTTCCAATCCGGGTGAAGACTAGGTATGATTTATTAAAAAGGATTATAACCACAAAAGTGATGGGTGGAAGGTTTTGAATTAATCTGAACCACTGGCATTGCTCTAGGCAACATTCCACATCACCATTATTTTTTTTTGTTTTTTCTTTTTTTTTTTTTTTTTTTTTTTTTAGCCCCTCAGCACCATTGCAAAAGGGGTCCAGCCATATGCAATCAGTTGGGTACTGCCACCAATGGTAGCAGCCCAGCCCAAACTGCTAGGCCAGGTGCCTTCTGCACAGAAACACAAGCAACCCCAGACATGTTTCGGCCCTGTTGGTTCCCTATGGTGCAGCTAGCAAGGGACCCACTTCTGGGCATACCCTCTCTCACAGGGTTGCCTGGCATTTCAGTGCTGGTCTGCCCTTGGGCAGGACAAAAACTGATTTGTTGTGGATATCTGTCTTCTGTGAAAGGATGGTGAGCTAAAGACTGGTTGAGATTCTAACCCAGGATATAGGCCGGTAAAGACACTCCCAGGACCCCCCATTGTTTGTGCTTAATACTAAAAGGAGCCAAGTCGGCAAGATACAAGTTTAAAAGAAGGCCTGCAAGTAAACATCCTTTGCGCACACCATTGTCCGTGGGTATAGTTGGAAATAAGTCTCCCAATAAGTTCAATATTGCTTGTATAGATGCTTGATCATGAAGTACAATAAGTATCTACAGGCCTCCGGATGGAATGTTCCATGATTTCTATTTATTCCATAGCTTTGATCTGTTAACTAAGTCAAAATCTTTAGATGGGTATACCAAAGCAATATGGGTTGGCAGGGAATGCTTTTTTAGACTTTGAGCCTGCAAAGTATTGAGTCAACCCATTCAAGATAGTCAACAAACCTTTTCGAAATCTCACCTGAGATTTAGACAATATTTGTTGACTAGCGGCCCATTTTTCGAAATCTTCGGAGGACCAAACGTTTGAAGATCTTACCATCACAGTCCATCAAGGCGATCGGCCGATAATTTGCTGGATCTAATCGCCTTTTTTATAGATAGCAATTCTGTGGAAAAAGGCCATAATCATTTCTATTTCTTTGGTTCGTGTGATCTTCTTAAAGTTAGTAAGAATCGTGGCTCGGGTATGACGGTCAGATATGATAATCTCATTTGTTAGACCATTAGGACCTGCAGTTTGTGATTTGGAAGAGGATACGATCAGTCTCAATACCTCAACTTCCTCTACATGCAAAGATGTAATCAGTTGTTCTCTGAAATGGGTTTGCCATACATTTGAAGGTAGAACGCATGTTTGACGAGCAGTTTGAGCGACATGTTGATTATTTATCATGGCCCGGAAATGTTTAGTTTGTGTGGGTAAAAGTTTAGTTAACATATTTTGCTCTTCTTTAATGTGACATAGTGATGATGCCCATGCGACCAATGTTTATGAGCTTTGCAATTTATATTTTTCAATAATATAAATGGGTGGCTCTAATAGCTTAGCTTTTAATTCTCTAAGATTTTTATTTAGATGTTTTTGTTTTGGAATACGAGTCGTTTGATCAAAACTGTGAATATGAACCTTTTTTTGGCACAGCTTTTTTAAATTGAGGTAGATTAAGATCCCATATACTTTCTGCAAAGGTGCCAGAACTACTTGGCCTTTCAAATTCATCATTGGAACCATAATTAAAGAAGTTTTTTTCAACAAACTACCCCTATTCGGGAAACACATTGTTCGATTTCCTTTCAAATTAATCTGTAATCTCGTAATGTATGCATCTTTTATTTCATACTCCTCTAAGGAAAAAGCCACCTGAAGTGAGTTTGCTCTGATGTAATGGTGCAACTTTAAACCACATACAATGATGAAATAAGTCAGACGATACTTTAAAAAAATCTATTACCGAAGAACTTTTACCATTAGACCAGGTCGTGGCAGGCGGGTAATCAGTATAAACATTACCATTCAGCATATTTAAGTTCCAAGTTGTAAACCACTGTTCCCACAATTCACCATTGGTGTTGCTAGACAATGATTTCGAAGAAAGCCTAGCTACAGATGAACATGTGGCGCTGAAGTCTCCACCAATTAATATATCACCTGAAAATCGTGCATTGAGGTCTGTGAGAATAAGGGAGAGCTCTTCTGTAAACACGGGTAGATCTCGACTTGCTGGATTCCAGTAAACATTTTTCGAATGGATTGTGTCCTTCAACGTTTTCCTCATCTTTGACATGTCATGTCCAGCTTGGGCTTCTTCAGAATTTCTTTTTAGCATAGGGCGCCCTGCGTCGAGTCTATGTCCCCCAAAGGCCTCCTTAGAGGGTCACGTCATCCGATGTTAGAAGGAGCACGCACATCTCCCGTTGTTCTCAGTTCCATTTCTCTGCAAACGTGTTTGCTTCGTGAAAATCGGCACACCTCATACCTCTGAAGTACTGCTGTTTTCTCTTTTTGACAATGTCTTCGCCTTCTACCCAGACTTCTCGTTCCGCATTTAAGAAATGTAAGGAGTGCGGCTCCAAGATGTCTGTCAGGCAAGATTGTATGCAGTAGCCTTGGGGTGCACTACAACAACCCTGACCTGGTAGTAGTAACCCAACCTTTGGTATAAGTCTAAACTACACAGGTTGGTAGTTTGGATGAGTAGCCAGGCTCATCTCAAGTGGGGTCAAAGTGAGCTGTAGGGGAGTTGCACAGAGGTTCACAGTGACAAGTATTCAAGCAGACACGCACATTAAAACAATTTATTAATTTACCAGTCAGTTAATCTAAGCCTTCTTCAGAAGGGAGCACTGTAAAACACCACACAAATATACTTCAAAATGATACTCGCTTAAGTTCAGAATCAATAAATACCCATTTGGGATGGCATACAGCAGAGACCTACACCCACAGATGACTTCAATTGCTAGGGTGCTGTTGACATTAATGTATTACTGTTGGCATTCAGATTTAGTTAAGAGCAAGCAAAAAGGGAAAAGATTATTAGAGCAAAAAAGATGCCACAAATATTTCTTAAGCAGGCAAATACTTTGATTCCCCAATAAGAGCCAGTCAGTCAAAACCGGCTAAGCCAAAGTCAATAGGCAAGAGTCTATATGGGCTAAAGCACTTCTTTGAAGGTAAGTAGAAAAGTTTTGCACAATGTTTCAGAAGTCTTTGAAGAAAAAGATGAATCAATGTAGGGCCACAAGCTGTCAGACTTGTGAGTAGTAGAAGATGCAAGCAACTCTACAGCAAGAGGTATGTTCTCTGACTTTGTACAGTACCTTTAAAATGACGAAAGGATGCAGCAGATGACTCCTGTTGCTGTGGAGTTCTGCAGATCTCACTGTTCCTGGGCTTCGGTTGTGGGGATAAAGGGAGGACATCAGACTCTTGCACTGGGACGGGCAAAACTTGCAACCGGCAAAGTTCACTTTCAGTGGCTGTTCAGTGTTTCAGCGCCTCACGTCTACCGCAAATAGCAACACTGCGGTTCCTGGCTGTCGATGGACTTTCCTTGCTTCTGGGATCCTGCACTCTGTTGGGGCTCAAGTTCGGTCAGTCCTGCTTCCTTGGAGTCCGGAGGATCTTCCTGGAGCTCTTGGCCAACTTAAAAGCAACACACACAAACTGGTGTTCCTCTCCCTGGCTCTACGGTTTCCAGCAGCAACTCTGTGGAAATTCATCCAGCTCCGAGATGGATGTCCAGGTAGCTTACTTTGGGGTTGATTGGTCCCACCAACTCAAGGCGAGAAGTCGTCCTTGCAGGGGTTTCTCTGTCAATGCGAACTTGGCATTTTGGCACTGCAGCAGGGCTTCACCAAGCAAACCAACGGTCCAGGAGTTGTAGCAGAGTCCTCCAAGTTCTTCTTCAGTTCCTTCGTCCAGTGGTCGACTCTGCCTTCCAAGCCAAAAGACTCGCCTTTTATACGGTTCTCTCCCTTACATTCCAGCCAAGCTGTCAATCACCCAGCAAGGTGGCTGTCCTTGCCAGACAGACAGCCAGCCAATCATCACAGAGTGCATTTGGGTCTCCTAGAAGACTAAGCACAGGGAGTTTCGGGCACCTACTTCAATTCCTTCCTACCCCAGACACCCTGGAGCCAGAGGCGGGCTTCACTCATGAAGCCTGCCAAAGGCAAAGCGGACAATGGGACCAAACCTGGTTTGGCGCATTGAGTAAATCTCAAGAAGGGCCTTTCCACAAAGAAATGGCAAAAAAAGACCGGGACCATTTTGACAAAAATTGCACCCATGGGTGCTTTACTGCCGCTGCAAACGCACACCACGGTAGTAAAAACGAAACCACTGCCACCAGCCATTCAGTGAGGAAAGGGTAACATAAAAATGTTACATGAGGAGCTAGACAAAGGGGTTACTAGGTAACCCCTCCAGCACCCTATTGTGTGTGCTGGGTCTAGAAAGTTACAAATGTAAGTAAAGTCAATTTCACTTTGCTGCTCTGGGAAACAGTAGTTTATCCCAGAGCAGGTATTTAAACCTTGGAAGTCTAAGACTTCCTTGTGTTACTGCACTAAAGTTGCTGTGTGCCACAATGTAAAAGATAATGCCTATGGAGTTTGTCAGACTCCACAACCAAAAGAACTATAGAGTACAAAAATCACATTGAAACACAGGAGTGGGGGAAAAAAGGTCTCGCTCTCTCCAGGTTAAAAATAAAGTCCTCAAAAATCCATCAAAGTTGCTGGGGGGGTCTCTAAGGTAGAGGGAATTGGCACATATCTGAGAATTTTCCCTAACTGTGTTGATAACGGATCTGCATCGGGTCCGTCTATGGTGCCTGGGCAAGAGCCACGAGACGGATACCTGCTCAGAATGTCAGTCTGACGTGGAAGGCCTTGCGAGAATGACAGGGGAAGTTCAAGGTAAGCAAGGTGTCCAAGCCCCGAAAATCCCGACCGGCTGGGCTTTCAACTGACGACTCGAGGGGCGACTCTCCTAGTCGCAAGAAAGCCAAGCGCTCACGGTCACGTAATGGTTCCTGCCACTCTTCTTCCTCGTTGAGGCGTTCAAAGCGAAGGAACTGCCAGTCGCCTTCTTCGTCATTTTCGTCAAGAAGTACCCCTGAGTGGGTGACATGCCCATCCAAAACATCAACACTGGCAGAGTGGGAAGCTTTCTGGTTGGAGATGCTTAAGCTTTTTGAAAAGCAGGGCAAGGCTCTGTCCGCGCCTTCTGAGGAAGCCGGCAAGGAGTGGTCTCGGCCCGATACCCCTCCGACCTAGAGCCCTGGTGCAAGGCGTGATCCACACTGAGAGCCCTCGAGAGAGAGAGTGTCGAAGGATCACTCGAGACGCAGGGAGAGATCAAGATCTCCGTTGTCATCGAGGTCTTCGAAGTCATCGGCGCAGTCATTGTTGCCCATTGGGTCTTCGCCAGTCAAGTCATTGGTACCTTCAGTGCCGTTTTTGATGCAGAAGCCGTCGACTCCTGTGGAGCCTAATTTACCGGCTCAGCCCACTGGTGCAGTTGACCCGCTAAGAAAGGTTCTGGCTAAGTCCAAGTCAACATCTTCGACGCCTTCTAAGCCTCTGGGCTCTATGCTAGAAAAGTCTTTTGTCCTGACTTCCAAAGAATTATTTTTTTTGGGATCCTCACTTCAATTTTAAAGAGGAACTTTCGGAGGAGGAGGATGCCCCCTTTTGGGCTCCAGTATAGGACTCCAAATGTACCAGAGTGCCTCATTTCAGAGGCAAGCAGGATGCAGGATCTGTGTGACACTTTGCATAGTGCAAGTGGTATTGATACCTCTCCGGAGTTGGAGCTTGGCAAGCCGGAACCTGGGGAGCATGCCCCTTATGTCTAAGGTGGTGGAGTACTTTGGCTGGTCAAGGCCTCCAGCACATTATCAGGATGATCTTATGGATATTTTGGACAAGGGTCCGCCTACGGTTCCTGGTGTTAACGTTCCATGTGGCTCTTCAAAAGCGGGTGGCCAGGAATTGGTAGATCCTGGAGACCAATCCGGTGGTGACGGGAGACAGAACCTTTTTCACCAGAAAAAACCTTCTTCCCCTTTAAATTTAGAGGCGCGCAGGGGTGCGGTCCAGGGAGCATGCGCTGCCCTCACTCTGCCCTGCAGTGCCAAACCCTAGTCCCCTTTTGCGCATCGATGTGAACGGGCCGAATTCCCCAGCGCTCCTGGGTTTGGCTTCGTCCATGTAAATCCATGCATGGATACTTCTTTGTCTTTTTTCTTTTTGTCCTTTTATCATTCAGGTACTCTGTCCTCAGGCGTCTCGCTCCTCCCGGGCGCATGTCGACTTCCACAGGGTTCAGCAGGTGTCCATCCTGCAACTGGCTCTTCCCAACTTCAGACCCCCACACCCTATGCCTACGTTGCCTTGGCCCAGACCACAGTTGGCAAGCTTGTACAGCGTGAGCTTGCTGCCATCGAAATCGCTGAAGAACAGACTAGCCAGGTGGAGGGAGCTCTTCCAGCAGTCTCCTCCAGAGGACCTCAAGAACTTCGTAAAACACCGACCCAGGCCCAAGGTAGGACAGCTATTCTCCATCGCACCCCGCAAAGGAGACTACTTCCCAAGAACTCTCCGGAACAGGAGGGACAGTTCAGGTCCTTGTACCAACACGTGCACCGATGCTGCTGCAGCTACCAGCCTTGGGGCCTTGGGATCCTTGGATCCTCCCGGTGGCAGTGCTAAGGGACCGGAAGTTTCTTCTACCGGATCGTCATGGCTCTGCCCTTGTACTGGCAATAAGGCTGAGGGGCTACGCCCTAGTACTGGCAATACGTCCGAGGGGGCGCCTAAATGCATCTCTAAACCAACCACATTACCCCCACCCTCCCCGGGTCGAGGGTGTTGCACCTACCGAGTACAAACCTGAGGAGCAGGGTAGGCCTCGTGATCCACATGCAAGAGTCTTGGAAGAGGCTGGGCCCCGCGAGCCGAGCAACACGTTGCAGGCACATGGCAGGCAACTCGACGAGATGGCTTGCCGCGCCACACAGAGGCACACGTCGGACGCCATTCCAGGAGTTCGGCAGAGTGTCAAGGTGGGACTGGCCTAAACCAGGTATGTGGCCTACAACCTATCCTTCTTATTCACAGGGCAGTTTCCCACTGCGTCAATACGGGCAGGGTATGCAGCGGCTCCAGCAGCAACTGGCTACCCCGTCCGTACCCGCTACCACCTCTCTGGCCAGTGAACAGGGGTTCTTCGAGAGGTTCCTCGGACTCATGAAGTCACCCCGGATGGGGGGGTTATCCTCAAGGATGCCATCAGGGAGGTCCTCCCTACGATGCTAATGGCACCACAAGCTCCTCCACCGGCACCCCCGGTCCCAGCGCAGCCGCTGCTTCTGGCTTCCCAGCTGATTGGGCAGTTCCGTACCAGCCGCTGCCTCAGCCTCCGGCCGCGGTCCCTGTACCCCAGCCTCCGGCTCCAGCTACTCCTCCACCTCCACAGAATCCTCCTGATCCACAGGATACGGATGAGGAGGAGGATCTGGACACGCCATCCTCAGCCAGGGACTGCCACAAACATCTTGCAGGGCTGGCGGAGTACCTGCGTGTACCCCAACCCGGGGCTGAACAGCTGGCAGCCGGGGTTCTGGCTGAAGTCTTCACATGACGCCCCTCTGCCAAAATGGGGATTCCACTGCAAACCGATGTAGTCTCCCTGGCCAAGAAGGGTTGGCTCAGGCCCCAATCTGGTCCAACCGGTCAATCGACGCCTGGACGCCAAGTACAGGCAGATGGAGGGGGATACACTCTTGCTATCTGCCCATTCTCAGCCTGTCAGGGAGAATTCGCTGTTAAACCTAGTGAGTCCCCTAGCAGCTTTGCTGGATTTTTGGGGTTTATTTTTTTCTCCTGCTAAGAGTGAGACTCTTTTTCTCCCACTCTTAGACATGATTTGAGATATCCTTTGACTTTGTGATGTGTTTTATGGGCTATGTGATCTTTTACGCCATAGGGTTTCATGTGGTTTTTGGTAAGTGTTAAACAGCACCCTCAGTGCATTAACACAGGGGTGTCATAGTGACTCCATACCCTGGGACTGACTACTGACTTTACTGGTCTTAAATTGGGAACAGAGACCAATCCGGTGGTGACGGGAGACGGAACAGAACCAGTACAAAACATCATATTGTGGAAGTACGGTAGGGGTAATTAGATTGCCCCTGGGTCTGTTTTTCTAATTAGATTGCCCCTGGGTCTGTTTTACGAGGGGGCACTGTGCAGTCTCCCCCCCCCCTCCCCCCCCGACCCCCTTGTCGAGTTTCTGGCTGGTGGCAGTGGTTACCACGCGAAATATTCCTTAAGAATATTTACTATGGGATTTTCCCATTCATTTTAAACGCACCACTTTTTGGTGCAATGTTAAAGATACCGCCGGGTTATTTATTTAATATTTATTCCGCAGTTGGGTCTTTTCGGCAGGACTCTGTTTTAAATCGGCGTTTGTGTTCGCCTTTGTGACTCCAACCCAAGTCGAGCCCTTTGTTCCACTTTTTGGCAGGCTTCCCCACAGAAGCCTCCAAAAGTGGTGCCACTCTCTGGGTCTACAGGATGTGTGTGAGGGGGGGTTTAGGCACCCTGGACTGAGTTTCCTCGGCAACTCAAGTCGTACTCTTGTGTGATTGGCCCAGTGGTGAGCCGCCCGGCTCACCACTTAGCATGTTTGAGTGTGAGTGACAGCTAGGACTGTTGAATGGGGGTCTTCTGGATAAAAGCAGGGCTTTGGGGACTGGGACTTCAGATGTCGCCACAGGACCAAAGAATCCAAAGAGGGAGAAGCTGAGCCGACCTGCAACGACAATACCACTCCCGGTGGAGCCCTGCTGAACCGACTCACCACTTCTTCCAACGACAGAGGAGATCTTCATTCCGAAGAGTCTTCTTCCTTTGACTGGTGGGGATAACCAGTTTGCCTGCCTTTTCGCCTTTCCGGATCATCTCGGGGCCGCCTTGCCTGTGCCAAGCACCCCGGCAACCGGGATACCACGTTTTTCCACTACCGCAAATAAAAGGGTAGTACCTTTTAACCGGAGAACTCTGCGGCTGGTTTCTGTCCTGGCAGTGCAACGACCTTCAGCTTTCCTCCACGTCGAGATCTTCTCTTCCTCTGGACGATGACGCAACTTGCATCCACTGCCAGGAACAACTGCCCCCGCTGGAGGATTCTCTCCACTTTCAAGGTACTGTGTCCGCCTGGCCTCCCGCGCAACGGTCTGTGTGGTGTGTCTCGTAAATCCTCATCTTACCACTTGGGTTGGCCCTAGGCTGGCTAGCTGAACTTTTCTGAGCTGAACTGATTCCTTTTTAAACTCCCTTCAAGACTTTCCAAGCCTTTTAAACTGTGTGATCTTGGGCGCATTGGTGTTCTACTCTCTCTAAGAGGGAGCCTGGCCTCTGAACTTTTTGCTCACAAGTAGACTTTGACTTTCCTGCCTTGTTGAGTGCTTCTAAAGTATTGTGTTATGTGCTGTTCCTAATTTCTGCCTTTTCCCTCCCTTTTTCTTAACTTATTAGAGTGCCATCTTTAGTCAAGCACTCACCTCACCTCTGTCTGGAAATAAGTGGTGTTAAATAAGACTTGTCGAATAAGGGATTTATATATATTAATAGTGACTGAATTTTTGAACTTGCTTACAATAATAGTGCTAGAGTGTTTCTAAGTGTCTTTAAATAATTATATACTTGAGACCAAAGCTCTGGTCAGTGTTTGTATGTGCTACTGTATATTGGTACCTACCTTGTATACTCTATATGCTGGTGACGCAGGACCTCATGGAATCCTCCTTGGCCCATATTGACACACCTAGCCGTGCCATTTGTATCGCCACAGACATGAGGACAGCCTGGCTCCGGGCAACGAAATTCAACCCGGACGTCCAGGAACGCATATTAATCTACCGTTCGAGGGGGGGTGGGGGTGGGGACAGGAGACCTCTTCCACTCCACCACGGATGAAGAGCTGGACAGAAAGAAAAACAGCTCACAAACGGCCAAGTCTTTATCCATCTTGACAAAGACCATGCCCAGGTCATACACCCAGTCACAGCAGCGCTCCGACAGTGGGTGTATGTACAGAGGGTTCATCGGCTTTCAGGAACGGAGATCCAGGCATCCGGACCGCTCGACATCTCAGAACCGGTGCAAGCAACAAAAAGGGGCTTGGGGGGGGTGGGGGGGGGAAGAGTAAGGGCTTTTTCCAGTCCCCCTCTTCCGCGACAGCCTTCGAGGGAAAGAAGGCATGTCACACCCCTCCGGGTCCACAGGTCTCCGATGGGGGGCAGGCTTGCTCTCCATGCACATTTTTGGCGCCAGAATTTCGTGGACCCCTGGATCCTCTCCGTAGGATCCACAGGGTACCGCCTACCCATCCCAGCCTCTCCTCCCTGCTCCTCTCCCTCAAGTTGGGACAGCAACTCTTCTGGCAGAGATCTGGTTGTTTGTAGAGTGCTCGGCAGTGGAGGAAGACCCAGCCTCCCAGCGAGGCTTGGGCTTTTACTCCAGGATTTTCGCCATTCAGATGAACCAGGCGGGCCTGAGTTGTGCTGGACCTTTCCACCCTCAACCTCTCCTTACCCCTGCAAAAATTCAAGATGGTTACACCAGCTTTTATAGTGGAGACATTGTGCAAGGGAGACTGGATGTGCTCCAGGGATCTGAAGGTCTTGTACCTACACGTCCCGATTTGGCAGCCCCATCGTTCTTTCCTTCGGTTCAGGATTATGGGCTACCTTTTTCAATACAAGGTCCTTGCTTTTGGCCTCAACTCGGCCCCCAGGGTCTTTACCAGGCTCATGAATACAGTGGCTGCCCTCCACAGAGTGCAGGGCCTCCACATCTACCCATACCTCGACGACTGGCTCGTCGGGGCTACATCTCTGGGAGCAGTTCACCACTCTTCCCATGCCCTTGTGAACACGCTGCACAATCTGGGCTTCTCGCTCAATCTCAAGAAGTCCAGCTGCAGCCCACGCAGACTGATATTCTTGGGCCTCATCTGGGACACGTAATCCGAGAAGGTATTTCCATCGTAGGACAAGATCTCGCCCATCAAGAGGGCCACCGCCCACTTCCTCAGCAGAGAGGTGACCTCGGCTTGGTGGTACCAGCATGTCCTGGGTCTCTTGGCAGCAGTCCTATTAGCCGGCCCACACACGAGGATGAGGATTCAGCTGTATTTCGCGGCCTCATGGAAGCAGGAGCGGGGCTCTCGAACGGAGAGGATCAAAGTTCCTCCATCTCTCCACCCGGACCGAACATGGTGGTCCAGGGACTGCAACCGACTGACGGGCAAGCCCTTTCGGCCGCCCACCCAGCAGGCCACCATCACCCAACTCCTCGCTCAAGGGCTGGGGAGCCACCCTGGACGATCTCTTGGTCCTCAGCACCTGGACTCGACAGGAGCAGGAATACCACATCAATTTGTTAGAGCTGAATGCCAGTGCATTCCTACCACTTCTCAGGGGCAAGGTTGTACTCATCCAGACGGACAACTCGACCGGCATGTACTACGTCAACAAGCAGGGAGGCACCAAATCCCCTCTGTCCAGACTGGCAATCTGCATGTGGGAGTGGGCCCTGGAAAAACATCTACTTTCCGGCAGTCCACCTCCCAGGGATGCCAACCTGGAGGCGGACAGACTCAGCAGGTTGGGAGCAGAGAATGAGTGGCAGCTAAACAACCTCGTCATTCATGTCTTCAACAAATGGAGGGGGGGGGGTCATCCACAGGTGGATCTCTTTGCCACCTGGCAGAACAAGAAGTGCCCTCAGTTTGCCTCCTGGCAGGAACAGGGCCCCGGCTCCCTGGGCGACGCGTTTTGGGTTCAGTGGAATGGCATGAGGGCTTACGCCTTCCTGTCCACTCCGCTGATTCACAGAGTGATTTGCAAGATCAAGGCGTCTCGCCAACTCAACATCATTCTAATAGCTCCATGGTGGCCGGCCAGGCCATGGTTTTTGGAGCTGCTCAGCCTCTCGGAGATGCCTCCGATTCACCTCCCAACGGGCCCGGCACCTCTTCTGGCGCAGCAGGGGGGCAGGGTCATCCACCCTGCGCCACAGAAACCTGAGCAGGTAACTCTGCGGCACCGCAGCCTCTCAAAGGCTAATCTGGAAATCATACAGGGTGCAAGGAGCAAGGCTACCAGGACCCAGTATAAAAGTAAATGGATCAGATTCTGCCACTGGGCAGACTCCAAGGGAATCGACCCCCTGGCATGTACTTTGGATGACGTGCTCTCCTTCTCGGCGCACCTCACACACTCTGGTGTGCAGGTGGACACCTGCCGTACATACCTCGCAGCCATCGTGGCTTTCAGGAACTCGTAGGAGGGGAATGTTTTCCTCCAACCCTATTGTCAAGAAACATTTGACTGGGCTTGCAAGGCTCCACCCCCCCACCCCCGTCAAGAGGCTGCACCCAGTGTGGGACCTCAACATAGTCTTGGGCGCTCTGACGCACAAACTGTTTAAGCAAATGGCGTCCACGGACATTAGGCTGGTCACCGTTAAGATGGCCTTGCTAGTCGGCCTCCCCTCGGCTCGTAGTCAGCGAAATACAGGCGCTGGTCTCCTCTGAACCATATACTACCATATACTACCTTTCACAGGGACAAAGTAGTCCAACGGACACACCCGGCATTTCTGCCCAAGGTGCCGTCTGCTTTCCACTTGAATGAGGAAATGGTCCTTCCGACGTTCTTTGCCAATACCAAGGACGAAGCACAGAAAGTGCTGCACTGCCTGGATGTCAGGCGTGCCCTGAAATTTTACTTGGACCGGACCAAGGGCTTCTGCAAATCGGACGCCCTGTTTGTCACTTTCGGAGGCTTAAGATCAGGCCTCCAAGGCCTCCATGTCCTGCTGGATGTCTCGGCCATTAAGGAAGCGTACGAGGGCCAGCACAAGCCACTTCCGGCCAACATGCATGCCCACACAATCGGGGCCAAGGCAAGAGCCATCACATTCCAGCGCCATGTCCCCTGGCAAGTCATAAGCAGGGCGGTCACTTGGGCCACTCCCTCAGCTTTCTGCAAGCATTACTGTTAAATGCCGGCTCTAGATCTGATGCGGCTTTCGGACAGGTGGTTCTCAGGAACCTATTTGCTCACCGTCGGAAGCGGCTGGTCTATTTGCAATACGTCAGTGCGGCTTGATGGAGAACGTGCTAACCTGGGTTGGCAAAGGTCTGTTACTCTAACCCAATCTGACGGGACGAGAGACAAGGAGACGCGAGTCCGCGGTTCCGGCATTGGCATGTTGGTGCTAGTATTTGTGTTGAAGGAGGGTGACGAGCTGCCGTCGAGGCGTTGTGGAGAAAAAAACCTAAGCCTGCCTGCAACAAGCTGCGAGCGACTCTGGAACGGCTTGTGAGTGGCTTGTGAAACGCGGGATCACCTGAGTGGCTGAGCGGTCCACAGCAGAGGCACGGCAGAGGCAGATTATAACCCTGCATGGGGGTAAGATCTGCACGTTTATACCCACTCCTCCCTACCCCCTCATATTTCTTAGCTTATGTCTCACCCACCACCCACATTCATAGTATATTTATAAAGTATACTTCTAAAGCTCCACCCCGTTTTGCACCTCTAAACATACGCCTCGCTACTAATGTGGCTGCTGCCTATTGTAAATACTGACTTTGAGTTTTGGAAAAGTACCAGTGGTAGCCTGGAACACGTGGCCTGACTGTCCATTAAATATAGACCGTAATATAGACAATAAATTGTATTATTCTCCCGCATTCCTCACCCACGGCTGGTTGGGAGACTGCGGGACTTGGATCCTTTGATCACAGCCAGCTGGAGAGGTTCGAGGTTTGATCTCTGCTCCCCTGAAGCCACTAGACAGCCCACAGGATTGTGGGGGGAGGAGGTTCTCTGACCCCGGTATGGGTAAACAAGAAGGGAGCTCCTGGTGGGAGCAGAGCCCTTCTGCGTAACTGGTATCACCGGAAAACGTGTAGTTGTCCTCGCTCTTAGCTATTGTTCGGATCCCGTTGGGTCCTAACATAGTGAGTGCCTAGTGCTGCGCTGATTATTACTGGGCACGCCAAACTTTTGAAAGTCTGAAAAGTTTGGAAACGCAGCCAATAAAGCGGAAAAGAGGCCTTTGTCCTCTTATTGGAGGGGCAATATATTGAGTGAGATATATTTATATACAATTGAACATGAAACTAAGGAGCAACCACGACGGTGGGAGCACAATAGAAGGGGAGAGCATGACATCTGAGGAGGTGGTGTTATCTAGCACTGCTGAGCCGACCAGTAAGGAAAGTAGATGAGACCACTACACACAAGGAGTCGGCCTAAACATCAAGCACAAGTTCACAGAGAAGCGGCAACCCTTATACCTACAAAAAATAGAGATGAGAAGAACATAATGGAAGGGAATGTTGGAAAAGAAGTTTAGACTATACGGTAGCAACAAAGAAAATACAGAAGAAAATAGAAGAACACTTTGGTAAAAAGAAAACGAACAGTGCAAGTGATGAGGAAATGATATGGTTGAAAGACAACACACTACACTCCAGCTCAATATTGAGAGAAGAAAGGGGTGAAATAGACATTATACCACCCGCAATGTCAGCATTAAATATAAGTGAACTGATGATGGAAGAACATAGTTTGTAGTTCCGATAAGACCCAAGACCTGATCCTATCTGATAATGAAGAATGTTTGGAAGGCTAGCATATATAAATAATTTCTATCCGGAGGAAACTCGGGCTCGAATCAATCAGGTAAGCGAAAACACACTCTCTGCATTAAACTATGTTCTGAGCTCCTTGGTCTCAGTCTTCGAACTGTTAAAAGGAGCGGTGCAGTCACAAACAGGCACCCTCCTAGAAATGACAAAGGAGATGGCAAACTTGGATGGGGCAATAGTGGGTTGCAATAATATACTAAACACAAATGTTCTCCAGGGCTAAACAAGGTATGGACTATCAGTGGTTCAACGATGTCTTGCAGCATGGGAAAAGTACGAGGAGGCAGATCTTGAGGTAAAACAGGACATTGCGTTGCAACTCCAAACCTTGAACCAAAGAATGGTAGATACAGAGCAAATAACAGAGTTGAAGGATCATAATTCACAGATGGATGATACTCCTTTGTTCGAGTCTACACTCGAAGAGTTTAGAAGATTGGCGAAACTTGGAGATGGTCTCTTAGAGGAAGAAACTGGGACTCCGGATCCAATGGCAAAGACAGTAAATCAGAGTGAGATTCCTCTAATAGTAGCGGCTGAAGATGAGGACAACCCCATACAACTGGGAAGGAAAAAAGAAGGGAAAAGAGAATTAAGGAGACAAAGAAGATTGAAAGAACTAATTACAAAAAAAGGGGGGGAAAAGTCAAAAAAACAAAGGAAGAAAAAATACAATAATGCAGAAATAAATTTTCTGAAATAAATTACGAATATCCCATTATCACCAACAGGAGTTGACCAGGATATAATTGAAGTAGATCCTGAGGAAGGGCCCTGTGGGGAAACAGACCCACCCAAGAAACAAAAAAATCTCAATGGGAAACAGAACAATTGTAAAAACCGGAGGGGCAGCCAGGAAAGAGACGAAAAACAATCAAGGACATCAACAGGCTGTCAAACAGACCTTGAAAAGGATGGTCCTATAGTATCTGCAGAACCAACAAAGTTGAAAAAGAATCTACCAATTGCACCAATATTTTTGAAAATGAAGGTAAAAAGTAGGATTAGTAAAAAAAGACAAAATGCAGAGATTATTGGAGACGTCAAGACTGCTCTAAAGATCGCCCCGATATTCCTGAAAAAGACAGTAGTAGAACAAAAGAACCTGGTTGTCAGCGATAATATAAGGACGGGGGAGGGAAAGCACCAGAGAATCGTGGAGATTGGGAATGGAGAAAAAGAAGTGAAGGAAATCACAAGTCCAAACCCAATTTCAAGGAACTTGGCAGAGGCACCAAAAAAACAAATGGAAGGCCAAGAAAAATCCTCACCATTTGCTATGCCAATCATCTGGATGCAGTCAATGGCAAATAAAAATCAGCTGAAGTCTCTAAATAGAGGGGCGATTTTGACAATCCTAAAAAAAAAGTGCCAAGCCTATACCTGATAAACGGCAATGACATTGAATTCGTAAAATTCCCAGACATAAAACAACCTCGGGTGGCAGAGATTGGATGTGCATCAAGGGAAGTGTATATCGCCATCAATGAGGCAAAGGAGGAGCTGAAGAACCTAAATGTACTAGTCACAAATGGAAGGTCAGAAATGGTAATACAGCAAGAGGAAGGGGGTCAGAAAAGTAAATCGCCTCAAGTGCCTAAAAATACAGCCAAGTCAAATTCTGAATTGGCGATGAATGCATCAGTGGTTTCAGGGGCAACCTTAAATGGAAATGCGCTATCTTTGTTGCCAGATATCCTCAGAGGTTCTGCAGAAACTTGTCCGGAAACAAAAACCTCTTTGAAAATGATGGTTTAAAAATTCTTTGTTGGAACACGTGGGGTCCAAATAAGTCTCTCCAAGCTCATGAAAAAATACCCTTTTGGGGAGGGAGATGCTATTATGCTATAGGAAACTTATATGGTAAACCATATAGCATAGAGGGTTTCTTTGTAGAGACACAAGCCGCATCTCAAAAAGCTAGATGGAGGCCGAGTGGGGGGATGATGATGATGATGGCCTTTAAGAACTCTAAATTCAGGGATATACATACCATTGAGTGTAAGACACAAGGGCTTAATTTTGTAAAGCGACGCATTTTTGGAAAAACTAGCACAGGCCCTAGAAAATGCGCTAACATTGTTCCCAGAAGCTAAAATAATACTAGGAGGGGATCTGAACTCCCAATGTTTAAATTTATCAAAAGAACAAACCAAGGAGAACGGAGGGTGACAGAGAATGGTCACTTATGGATAGATTTCTTCAGTTTGTGGGATTTAAAAATGGCAAATGGAAACATACCTGCAAAACCAACGAGAATCCAAGGTGCAGTGGTTTCAACACTAGACTACCTTTTTAATCTCAAACTCGTTATTTGAACAAAAGGTAATGCTAGATATTCGTGAGGGGCGGCAGTGACCACTTGAGGTTAGAACTTTCATTCACAGAAGTATTATCAGAAATAAAGTTGAGAGACAACCAAAATTGGAATGTAGGAAGGGAAAAATCCAGATCCATAAATATAAAGCCGGGGGGCTGAAATTAAATGAGAAACTCATAGCCCAGCCAGAATCGCTCCAATATGAAAACTGGTCACCCTCAAGTTTCTCTAAATTCATCTGGTCAATTTGTCCGCCAAGAACAAGTGCGGACGGTCCTAAATATATACACAAACATATTTGAAGAGACCATGCTGAAGAAAAAAGAACATAACAGGAATCTACAGTTGATTACTCACAAAGGGAATATGGAGGCAATCAAAGATGAGATGAGATTACTGAACAAAAATTACAAAGACTGATTTATATCAAGGAAAATAATCAGACATCATCAAGATAGAGAATATATGCTGGAGGTACTTACCAAAAAGAATTCAAAGGATTTCTGGTCTATCATTCATAAACTTGAGGGAAACTTGGCAACCCAGCTCTGTAATTTGGTTAAAGAAGAAATTTGATTAGCCACCTAAAATCTGTTTTTGGGAAACTGATCAAAACTATATTTGAACATTATTTGCAGACAAACTGGAAATTGTCATTTGATGAAACCCTCATCAAAGATTTGAGTATGAAAGGATCTTCCTCAAAGGCGGCAGGTCTGCATGGTCACACCTATCAAGTAATGAGGAATAGGCCGGACTGGTGGTCAAAATTGCTTAACTGGCTTTTTTTGGAGATCATAGCCAGAAAGCAGTTTCCTTTATCATGGGGGTTCTGCAATTATTATTCCTCTGTTCAAGGGATGAGATAGGACGGTGGCAGCAAACTATCGTCCTATCGCCCTCCTGGACATTGATAGTAACATTTTTATGAAACTATTGTTAGGTGAATTGGAGGCTTGGGAAAGAAAGGCAAAGATTATATCAAGATGCCAGACAGGTTTCAGGAAGGGGTTGTCCACCGCAGTCAATGGCATTGTGTTAAATCTACTAAGCGAGAAGACACGGAAGAAAGGGGAAAAACAGCTATATATGAGGCATGGGTGGACTTCTCCAAAGCCTTTGACCAGGTGGATAGAGGAAGGCTCTGGCTGAAATTAAGATTAAAGGGAATTCTAGAAGGGTTGTTGGGTATGTGGATTGAATTCCATAGGGAGAATAACATCAGAGTACGTTTGGATGAAGAAAGCCATTTATCAGAACCGGTGAGGGTAAACTGTTTTTCAATCTCTATACATCTGATATGGGGGACTTTTTATCTCCCTTCACATTGGCGAGTCCAGTACTAATGGGGTCCAACTCCACTGGCTCGCCTATGCAGATGTTCTCCTAGACAGAACTGCGATAGGACTATTGTTGGATGGACTCTTCAGTTATGCAAATATAAATGGGCTCTCAACCCTATAAAATCTTGGTGTATAGACAGAAAAACAAACATGTCACCTCGCATCGTTGGTCATTGGGGGAGAGAGAATGAGAGTAGAAGAGTTGGTCTATCTTGGCTACAAAATGTTTGCTAGCCCAGCAGTGTATAAGATGGAACATGAAATTTCCCTGAAGCTGAAACCTCTGACGGCCCAGATGAAAAAGATACTTGGGGAAATATGGAAGATTCTCCATTATCCCAGTATTGAAATTCTATCAAGCAAAAATCGTCCCGATCTTACTGTATGGACTGGAGGCAAAACCTCACTTATGGGACACTCGGTGGCAAAGATGGGAAGGCCTCGTTTGGAAGCATGCATTAGGGCTGCCAATGAGTCGATCAATAGACAATCTCCGTTTTGAATTACGCCTCAGGTATCTTGCATCACAAGCAGGTTGGAAACTGATCTCTCTGGCAAAAGATAATCACCGCTCAAGAAGACTCACTATATGCGGTTATAGACGCCCATGCAAAATCGGGGAAATCCCCCCCATCTTGGACAATCTAAAGCAGCTGGTGGAAAACTCATTGCGAAATACTGACATTGAGATTAAGATTTTACTTGAAGATCCGATGAAAGCAAAAAAGAAATGGGATTAAATGGACTGGGTCCACGCTATTGAGAAAATAAGAACATGCATACGCCCGAACCCCCTCCAGATGACAGATGAGGAATTGGGTTTCTGAATAAATATCTTGTAAAATTCCCGGACTGGAGAATTAGAAGTAAGTTCTTAAGGTTGAGGTTGAACGTTACTAAAACAGGAGAAATTTTTGCAAAAAGAGGAATGGGCGCTGAGGCAATAAAGCTCTGCAAGATCTGTGAAAATCAGGAACAGCAGTCCATCAAACATCTACTGCTATTCTGTGAAGGTACAGCAGAAGCTGGACAACACCTCTTTAGTAAATTCGCTAATTTGGCTCTTTATTCTACACAAGATTCCTGGTGGGAAAGACTTATTGGTGGTAATTCACAGGAAATTACAATCGCAGTGATACAGATGCTGGAGAGCTGTAAAAATGAGTCCTAGCCTGAAAATCAGGACTAAGTTGAAATTAACCATCACTATACTGGACAGCTGAATTTGTTTCAGGAAACGACTCAGAACTACGCTCTAATTCACTGCTACTGCTTACATGACCAATAGTAAAATTAATTCACATGTCATCAGGGTAGTGTCTTCTCCTGTTTTTGGTGGAAAAGTATATTTTTCTTTTTTCCTTCTTTGTACTTTTGAACCTGGAGTGTATGAATATTTTATCTTGTTTAAAAAAAAAATCGGTTTTTAGTATGATATTGTGAAAGATTTGGATGAAATCGTTGTAAAAGGTTAATGTTAATCGTATACAATAAAAAGAAAATTGCTTAAAGAGTGTCTCCTCTCAACCCTGGGGCTGCATTCAGTTGTAATCGCCCATGCAGTATGGAGGAAAGGGGACGGGACGTAAGAATAATTATAGGTTACTCACTGTAGTGACTAACGTACTTAGTCCCCTTTCCTCCATACATCCCACCAACCTCCCCCCCTAATAATACTGGTGTCATTAGGCAATGTTAAATCTATTGTCAACACATGAATGGCGACTGAGGTGTGGTGTTGGAAGGTGGTGTCAGGGCAGCGCATGCTCCCTGGGCCGCACCCCCACATGCCTCTAAATTTAAAGGGGGGGGGGAAGGTTTTTTCTGGTGAAAAAGGTTCCATCTCCCGTCCCTTGGAAGGGACGCCCATGCAGTATGGAGGAAAGGAGACTAAGAGTACGTTAGTCACTACATTGAGTAACTTATAATGTAGCGACCCGGCTATCTGTCCCAACATCCCACTCCCGAGAGTCGGGTGGTCCAGGCAGCTCCGGCTACCTCGAAGCAGGCCGCGTACCCTACCATCCCTCCTGATAAGGGCGATAAGCATGTAGCTGGATGAGCGCGGAAGATATTATTCGGACAGCAGTATGGCGTTGAAATCAGCCAACTCCACCTGTGCGCTTGCAAAAGTTTCTTACACTCTGTGGGAGTTTATCTCCATGGCCGCGGAGCTCATTCCATAAGGGGATGAGGGACAGCTTTCTGGCTATTAAGGATGGCAAGGAATCCATGTGAGTCCCTCCAGTCTGGATTGGATTCTACGGATAGTATCAGCAGTTCCATGTCTATGAGCTCCGTAATATGCTGGTTTGCAGAAGTCCGGTTTTGCACCAGATGTGCAGGCTCGTCTTCTCAGCATGCCATTTGACGGGTCTCCTCTTTTTAGCAGCAAGGCTGACAAGAGCCTTGAGAAGCTGCAGACCTCCAAGGCGGCTGCCAAATCTTTTGGCGCCGCTGTTCGGCAACCTCAGCCTTTTCGTTCCAGCAGACAACCGTGGAGGGGTAGATCTTTTTGCTACTACTTCTCATTTGGAAGGGCGAGAGGAATGGCCAGTCCAAGAGGCCAGTTCAAGTTCCCTCGTGGTGGATGCAGTAGAAGTGCCAAGTCCGCAGCTGCAGCCTCTTTACCATTGGCCGCTGCACCAGCCTGTTCAAAACTGCTCTGAAGCCTTCAGTCCCAGTTCTCCAGTGCAGGGCAGACTGTCTTAGCATCTCGAAGAATTGCAAGCCATTACTTCCGATGCGTGGGCTCTGGAAACAATAGCCCACGGCTACTGCCTTCCCTTTCAAAGGAAGCCTCAGACCAATCCACCGGGGAAACATTCTTTGAGAATTTCGGATCCGCTCCTTGTGCAGGATATTGTAACCCTGCTAGAGAAAGGCACTATAGAACCAGTGCCTGTGGCGGAGAGGAACAAATGTTGGTATTCCCCGTATATTTTGATTCCCAAAAAGGATGATGGACTCTGACCCATCATGGACTTGAGATACTTGATCAAGTTCCCCAGAAAGACAAATTCAAGATGACCACTCATTCTCAGATCCTTCAGGTACTCCAACTTCAGAATTGGTTGGTGTCATTGGACCTTCAGGATGCTTATTTTCATGTGCCGATCCATCTCAAGCACAGGAAATACCGAAGGTTCGCTGTTGGCGGCTTGCACTATCAGTTTCGAGTCCTGCCTTTCGGGTTGACTTCCGCCCGAGGGTATTCACCAAAGTGGTGATGGGGGTGGTGGCGGCGCATCTCGAGAGAGGGGGCAGGGGGGATTCACTGGACGATTGGCTGATCAGGGCGCGTTCTCCCGAACAAGCCTTGGATCATCTCAACGTTACCTGCCACTCCCTTCAGACTGAGCTTCTCCCTCAATTTCAAGTAGCCCCAAATGACACCTTCCCAACTGCTCCTGTACATCAGGCTGCTTTAGATACTTCCTTGGGAAAGTGCTCGCCCCCCAAGGTGAGGGCTCAATACATTCTCCAGATGGTAATGAAATTCCAGAATGCCCAGAATCCTCTGTTCGAGTTTGAGGTTGCTCTGCCTCATTGCATGCTGTATTTTCTTGGTGCCAGAGGTCCGACTGCAATCCCTTCAATGGGCTCTCCAATCGCATTGGTCCCAGTTCTCACGACAAATGTCGGACTGCCTTCAGATTCCACCCAGAGTCTCATAGGATCTTCTGTAGTGGGCCTGCGAGGAAAATGTTCTGAAAGGGGAACACTTTTGGAAACCATGGGCAGAGATCACTGTTGTGACGGAAGCCTCACTCACAGGGTGAGGAGCTCACGCCAACGAGTTGACTGTCAGTGGTCGTTGGTCTCTGTCAGAGTCCAAACTACACATCAATCTTTTTGAGATGAGAGCGATCAGACTAGCGCTGAAGGCTTTTCTGCCATCTGTACGGGGAATTAATGTTTTGATAATGACGGACAATACAGTGGCCATGCACTACATCAACAAGAGAGGAGGCGTAGGGTCACTACCACTTTGCAGAGAGGCAAGGAAGCTCTGGTATTGGGCTATTCAATAAGGAATCTCCCTCTCGGCGGTACACCTGGCCGGGGAGGAGAACACAGCAGTGGATGCTCTGAGCAGGCAGAGCAGTCTCCCATGAGTGGGAACTAGCTCAGGAAGTCCTTCAAAAGATCTTCGCCCATTGGGGAACCCCTCAAGTGGATCCGGTTGACACTTGTTGCGAACAGAAATGCGAACTGTATTGCTCAAGGGAATTTCCTCCGAGAGGAGCTCTAGGAGATGAGTTTGTGGTGGATTTGGAACTCCCACTGCTGTATACGTTTCCTCCAGTGCCTGTCATTCCTCAAGTAATCCGGAGGTTTGGAAACCGCGTGATCCTCATTGCCCCGGATTGGGCCACGAGAACATGGTGCCCCAGACCTTCTAGACATGTCCTTCTGTCCTCAGATACGTCTTCCACAAAGGGAGAATCTTCTCTCGCTAGAGGAGCGTCATATTCTCCATCCAGAGGTCCACACACTCAACCTTCACACTTGGTTTCTAAAAGGTTGAGATACAAGGATTGGGACCTCCTGGATGACGTGATGGACGTGTTGCTTTCGGCAAGGCAGCCAGCAACGAAGTCTCTGTGCCATTGGAATCTGTTTTGTGGGAGGTGCAGAGTCAAGAATGTTGATTCTTTTCAGTGTACGTCACCGGATGTTCTACTCTGTCTGCTGTCATTGGCACATAAAGGTCTTGAGGTTGGTACCATTAAGGGTTCCTGGCAGCGCTTTACAATTTTTAAGCACTATTCAGAGGAATGCTCCTATTTTAAGATCCCTCTGATCACTCGGTTTCTAAAAGGGCTCACAAATGTGTTCCCACCTTCAGGTTCCAGTGTCGGACCTCAACCTGGTTTTAAAATTTCTGATGAGTGCTCCTTTTGAACCCTTAAACTCATGTCCAACTCATTGAGGTTTTTGACCTTTAAGACTATATTGTTAGTTACTCTTATATCTGCAGGAAGAATGAGCAAGTTGCGCTATCTTCCAAGCCACCACTTACTATATTCCACAAGGACAGGGTTGTTTTGAGGGTAAAACTCTCCTTGCCTAAGGTGGTTTCGGACTTTTACCTACATCAGAAAATTGTGCTGCCAGCATTCTACCCCCCTCTGCATCCTAGTAAGGAGGAGGAAAGGCTACATTGGTTGGACCCTAGGAGAGTGCTGAGCTTTTATATTTCCAGGATGTCCAAATTGAAAGTGGACGGCCAGCTCCTTGTAGGGTATACCCAACACAGACTGGGCCAGGCTGTTTTCAAGCAAACCTTGTCTAGGTGGAACATCCTCACTATTTCTGAATGCTACATGCTGGCAGGCAAGGACCCTCCATTCCACCACGGGCATGGCTCCCTCGCCTGCCCTGCAGAGGGGGGTCCCTATTACGAACTTCTGTGATGCAGCAACGTGATCATCTATAAATGTTTACTAAGCATTACTCTCTGGCTACTTCCCATGCTCAGGATGTTGCATTTGGTAAAGCAGTCCTTCATTCTGCCCTATGAGAATTCTGAATGTCTAAATTCATCCCCCGCCTCGTTTCATGGATACTGCTTTGGGAGTCTGTCAAAGATGAGGAATACGTTGGAGGAAACCATCCATTTGAAGAACAAGTTACTTACCCGTGGTAACATTCTTTCGGCGGGATGTTCTCCAATGTATTCCTCATCGCCCTCCCAATCTACCCCTCTAGAATTTCCCATGCTATTGCAGCTGTCGTTCCCACAAGGCTGAGTAGTGTCCTGCCCATATTTCTGTGTGCTTCTGGTACACGAGGAGGGAAAAACAGAAATGAGGCCAATGGGCGCTGTGCGTGCTACTTATAACTTCAGATGACTTTACCCTCGATGGAGTCCTTCAAGAGACATCGACTCGATGCAGGGCGCCCTCTGCCGAAAAAATTTCCGACGCAGCCGAAGGTGGACATTACATGTAAAAGATGAGGAATAGGTTGGAGGAACATCCAGTCGAAAGAACATTACCAGGGGTAAGCCTTTTGTCGTTTCACCCCATCTAATGTTACACCTTATTGCTAGAATTCCCTTGATGTCATTACTTATACACTCTGCATTGTGAAATACTGTGTTGCGAACTGCAATCAACAAACCACCAGACGGTCGCCCCTGACTTTGACAGATAGCATTTTGCGAAACTACAGTGAAGTCATCTAAATATAATGGACATGAGCCAAGTTTCTTGAAAGAAAACATCAAACTCTTTGAAAATAATTTCGCTGTTGACTTTGTGTTGAAATAATGGACCCTGTGTGTTCTAATTTAATAGTATCTCTAGTCTAGAGATTTAAATCTGTACCATTCAAACGATGTAGCACCTGAGTTATAATATCTGGCAACAATGGCAATAATTTGGAGTTGGCCTTATTTGCATGTTAGGCAAGATTGTATGTAGTAACCCTGTGGGAGGCTACACCAGCCTTGTCCTCTTGGCAATAGGTGCCCAACCTTTGGTATAGGCCTATACAACACAAGTTGGTAGTGTGACTGAGCAGCCAGGCTCATCTCAAGAGGGGTCAATGTGAGCTGTAGGGTTGTAACATAGTTTCACAGTGACAAGTATTCAAATAACACTTGTTCTCAAGGTTTCTTGATTAAATAATTTATTAATCTAAGTCCGTTTTAAAACAAGCCTTCTTTAGAAGGGAGTAATTGGCAACAATAAAAGTGCACTTCCAAATACACTCCTTCAGTTCAATAAAGTAAGTAAATACACTTTTGGGATGGCACACAGATTTCCTAGACCTTGAGGTGACTTCAATAGCTAGGACACTGTGGACATTAATATCACTTTTCACACCTAATTGGTAATACTGAAGTTGTGGCAAAAAGGAAAAGGTTAGGGAAGGAAACAGAGTATGTATGACCTTTTGGAGCTACAGTTAAACACAGTCAGGGGTTAGAAGTGCCTTCGGGGAGCCTTGACAGCCAATGCCAATTGAGCAAAGTCTAGGGGAGCTGAGTCACTTCCTGAAGGTAGGTAAACAGTCTTGCACTATGTTATAGGGAGTTTGTATGAAAAGAAATCGCTGTTGGGCCACAAGCTGGGAGGCTTGTGAAGGGCAAAGCTGTAAGCAACTCTGCAAAAGATAGCAAATGCGTGTCTCGACTTAGAGCAAGCAAGCTACACAAACAAGCGTTAAGTACCCCTTAGTTCACAGTGACCTAGGTCTGAAGAAATGGTTCCAGCTGGCTTCTGTTCCTGTTGTAGTTCCTGCAGATCCTGTTTTTCCTGGGCCTCAGTCGTGGGGACAAGAGCGAGGACATCTGGTGACTCCTCCACTACGATTCAAAGGTAGGTGGCAGCAATGGGCACAGTTCAGATCAGCAGCACTTTGCGAAATAGCACCACCGCGTTTCTTGGACACCTTGTGGACTTTCCTTGCTTCTGGGGTCCAGCACTCTGAGGTGGCTCAGACCTGGTCAGCCGTGGTTCGAGGGAGTACCGAAGATCTTCCTGGAGCTCTGGTCTGGTTTAAAAATGATGCACTCGATTCTGGTGTTACTGTCCCCTGGCGCTCTGTTCCTGCAGCAGCAATGGAAGTACAACCATCAGAGAGAGGGTTTTCAGTTGAGTTGGTCTTGGGATCGATTGGTCCCACCAACCCAAGGGGAGAAGTCATCCTTTCCAGGCTTCTCTAGTCTGTGTTAAAATAGGAGCTTCAGCACTGCAGTAGGGCTTCACCGGGCAAACCAACGGTCCAGGAGGTTCAGGAAGCTTCTCCTACAGTTTCTTTCTTCGGTTCCTTCGTACAGTGGTCGAATCAGCCTTCTTTGCAAATTACCTCGCCTTTTATGCAAGTTTCTCCCATTTGCAGCCTAGCTGCCACTCACACAGCATGGCGGCTGTCCTCCGATGCCAGCCAGCCGGCCAATCAACTTTGGGTGCATTACTGTAACCAAGAAGACTAAGCACAGGCAGTTTTGGAAACCTCCCTTGCTACCTGCCCTGCAAATCGCGCTGGAGCAAGAGGTGGGCTTCACCGGCAAACCCTGCCAAAGACAGAACGAACAAAGGGACCAAACCTGGTTTGGGGCGCCGAGTAAATCTCAAGAAGGACCTTTCAAACAAAAAATGGTGAAAAAAGACTGGGCCATTTCGACAAAATGGGCATCCATGGGTGCTATACTGCAGCTGCGAACGCAGCCCGCGGTAAAAACACACAATGGTAGGAAAAAGTAAATCACTGCCACCAGCCATTAATTGTAGAAAGGATAACATAAAAATGTTACATGAGAAGTTAGACAAAGGGGATACTAAGTAACCCCTCCGGCACCCTATTGCAAGATAGTGTGTTTTGGGTCTACAAAGAGTAAAATGTAAGTAGTCAATTTCACTTCACTATTCTTGGAAACAGTATTTATCCAAAAGAAGGTATTTAAACGTTAGCAGAAATCCAATGGATTTCTCTGCAACACTGCACTGAAGGTGCTGTGTGTCACAATGTAAAAAGATGATGCCTATGGAGTTTGACAGACTCCAAAAGAAACAGAGTTCAAATCAAGTAAAAATGCATGAGAGTGGGAACGAGGTCTCACGCTCTTCAGGATGAAAATTAAAAGTTCTAATGTCCAGCAAAAGAACTGGTGGTCTCTAAGGTGGAAGGAAATTGGCACATTTCTGAGAATTCCCCCTAACATGGCATGAACTGTGCTTATTCCTTGGGAGCGTATTGCTTCCATTTCTGCACGCTGTTGACAAGTTGTTGCCTCTGTTATAAAAGATGTTTGGGCTGGAAGCACGCCATATGTAAGTAATGAGTCAACAGTGGGATGGTGGTAAAAAAATCTCCACTCTTATTTTCTTAAAATCCATTGCCCATGACAGTAAAGCTTGCGCACAATCGTTTGACAATGTGTGTAGTTTTCTCGTATGTAAAAGAAAGCCGATCTATATATCGTTCGATGAAAAAGAATTCTTTGTGTAACACAGAATGTTACTTCTGTTCAACAGTCTATTTTCCTTGAGTAATTTGTTGTAACCACATTTTAGGAGCAGCGAGTAATTTATTGACCGGCCTTGAATTAGAAACAGTCTCTACAGCGATTGTAGGTGGAGAGACCATAGATTAGTTCTCAGGTATGACTGTTGACTTAACGGATTGACGAATTGGGTCATTACTTGTGTCCGACTTCTCATTTGTTACTAATGGCTTTGGTTTGATCTTCTTGCAGAATATGGGAGCTAATTTCCAAACTTTAACTGGAATCTCTTCTTACCCTAAGTAAAACTTGACCCCGTTTGTGTTTTTGTTGGTACGATCACAGAAATTGATTGTCTCAACTCTTGAAGGTGGATCATTGGCTTTTGTGTGAGCACCAGTGTTAAGCAAGAAGTGGAGCAGTACCCCTTGAGTGCACTAGAACAAACTTGACCTCCTGGCAATAGGGACCCAACCTTTGGTTTAAGTCTGAACTACACAGGTTGGTAGTGTGGCTGAGCAGCCAGGCTTATCTCGAGGTTTCAATGTGAGCAGTAGGGGAGTTGCACAGAGATTCACAGTGACAAGTATCCAAATAAACACACCCAAGGTTTATTGAATAAACAATTATTATTTTAAGTCAGTTTTAATAAGCCTTCTTCAGAAGGGGCAATATAATAGTAGCACACAAATACACTCCAAAATACACACTTGTAGTTTCTCTAAATCGGCAAGTACCCATTTGGGATGGCACACACACTTCCTATACCCTGAGGTGTCTTCAATAACTAGGACACTGTGGACATTAATATATCACCGGTACATTTGGAGCAATACTGAGATGAGTGTCAAAGTAAAGAGATTTCAGACTAAAACAAGAGATCACACAAACATTATGATGTAAGTACTTTTGAACCACCCATTGCAAAGTAAATTAACCCTTTCTTGGAGGGAAGGCAAAACACAAGCAGAGGAGTGGAGTCATTCAGCGAGCCAGGCCAGCCAATGTCAATTGGGCAAACGTCTAGTTGAGGTGAAGCACTTCTTGCAGGTAAGTAAAAGTCTTCCAAAATGTTTTACAAGTCTTTGTAGAAAAAGTAGAATCAATGTAGGGGAGGCTTGTGAGAGGTAGAAGATGCAAACAACTCTACAGACGCAACTAAGACAAGTCTCAAATGAGATCAAATGAGGCTACAAGACAAGAGGTAAGTTCTCTTAGACTGTACAGTACCTTTGGTTAGAAGAAATGGTTCCAGCTGGCTTCTGTTCGTTTGTGGCTCTGTAGATCCTGTTGATCCTGGGCCTCAGTCGTGGGAACAAGAGGGAGGACTACAACGCAACGGTCAGTGGCAAAAAAGGACCAACTTCTATTCAGCAGTACTTTGCGGTTTCATCCCCTTGCATCTCAGCAAATAGCACCACTGCGGTCTCACGGATACCACTCTGGACTTTCCTCGCATCTGGGGTCCAGCACTCTGTTGAGGTGGCTCAGGCTTTGCCAGTGTAGGGGAGGAGTGGTCCAAAAAACCCTCCTTGCCTACATCCCCTCCCCAGGTGAGGGCCAGGGCTCATTGGGCGTCCCCTCAGACCACCCGGGCCCAGGTGGTGGAGGGTTCACCTGCTGAAGACATTGCCCACACGTATTGAATTTGGCTAGGCCCAGAAACCATTTTGTCTATCAGAGATGGTGTGAGCTCAGCGCACTGTAGCGCGGCCCCCACCCTCGGAGAGTTTCAATTATCCCTGTCGCCGCAGCACCCTGGCAGATCCGCTGTGAGCCCGTTCCCACGAACAAAACGGACATGAGCTAGCATAAGATACTAACACTGTAACATTTCACCGTCCACAGTGTATCACTGCTCCCAGCATGACCCGATCAGCGAGGCCTGGGTGGTGGGGAGAACTGTAGAATGGTCATCCGATGAAAGCAGAAAAATACCCAAATACGAATGTCAAAAACTACCTGTAATACGTGTATCTTTTCCATAAAACTACTTCTACTAAAGAAACCTGTAAAATTATGTAATTATTGCATGAAACGCATGTTTACATGACACCAGCAATGGAGGACCCACACCCCTGCAGGGGTGTGCAAATGATAAAAAGCATTTCCGGCGAAGTGTTCTCTATATGTATCATTGAAAACCGTACACCCCGCGGTCCCGCGCCATAACTGAACTAATGCTGCTAGAGTGCAGGGGAGGACGAATGCAACTGTACATAAGGCTCGGGTGAAGAGACGCGGGCAAATGTGCCAGTCATGTGTATACATATCTACAGCCCTTATATGCCATTTCCGCCGCGTACAATGGCGGGTCTCGTTCCCTATGCTCCATCAACCACACTACTACCTCACGTAATGCAAATATATATGCATATTACTAAATGCTGTAGTTGTTAAAATATAATGTACTAGTAAGGTGCTTAAACTGACTATATTCGAGAGACATGTAGTGAGTTGAAATGTATGTTTTCAAGTGATCCAAATGAGTATTATAAGAATGTTCAGATGTTCTCATTAAAAGTCGGCAACACACGAGAAAAATACCTTTGTGAATATGTGCAAGGCCATTCTCCCCCCTCCCCCTGCAAAGTCTGCCAAATAAGAGAGCTAAGGCCTGCGCCACGCTGCTCCACCTCCCCCAACTAGGCTGGAGCCGCTTCAAAGATTTGTAGTCCCCGCTACTGCACCCAAGGCCACGCCCTGCCACCTGCATTATTTACAGCCCAGCAGTAAACCTCTGCTTGAATACACAAATCCAAGGCGCCCCCTCGTAAACCCCACAACCCCCCGGAACACCTCAGACTTATGACCCGGTGCAACGAAGACACCCAATACTGTGGTAACACACAACAGCCCATTCATAATAACTTCTAACGAGACAGACAGATATGTACCGCCCGTCCCATGCCCGGAGATTTAGCCCCACGACCTATGGTACCGGTCAAACAGGACACTGGTAACCATGCACGGATAAATCAACATCAAACCCCTCACAAGGTGCATTCCTCCTGTGTTGCATTAACCTGTAGGATAACCTATTGATAGATTTACTAAAGGAGATAACATTGCAATGACTGACTGCGGTGTGCATGGCATAGGGCAAATAAGTCAGGAAAAGACATTCATCTCTGACACTGGCCACAATGGCACAACAACACCGCCCGGATGAACTCAGCTGACCTGCCAGGCCCAGCCCAACCCACGAGGCTGACAAGTGACGTCCTCCAGCCAAGGCCAACCACATCGCAGCAGCACCTATAGCTAGTCATCGCCACCCAATCCCATTGAACTTGTGCCCCTTATAGTATGTAGGTACTGATGACGTTTTTTGTAAATAAATACGCCTGTCTTTGCTATTGTCAGACAGAGCGCTCTCAGAGTTTGCAGAGTTCTTTGCATGCCCTATTCTGATTGATAAACTCTCATTTAAGCTCACCCGCACTCTGTCTTGGCTTTATTCCCGACTTGGGAGAGTCTGTCATTGTCTCTCAATGCGGGGAGGATCGTGCTGGCTGGGGACGCTTGCCTTCAGTGGTGACCCCGAAAGCGTGATCATTATTATTTCCCGACCTAACATTACCGTCCCCTTTTGGCACAAGAATCTCTGGTCGAAAAGGGATACGCACGGTGCGCCGGCTCCGGGAGGCTGCCCGGCAACGGCGACCGGTACACTAAGAAGTGCGCACTCAATAGAGAGAGGGTACGGGATCCCGGTTGAAAAATCCCCTTTGAGTACCGCTCGCCGGAGCCGGGGCTGACTGTTGAGCGGACGGCAACACTGCCTGGACGGACCCAGTTTCGGAGACTATCGGTTCAAGACGGGCACGTGAGTATTGAGTGCGAGCGATCGTAAAGGGAGTGGAGGAAGAAATTTCGGACAGAGAACGAAGAGGGGTAGAAAAGGGGGGTACGCAGATCTACTAAGGATCATCCTAAACTTTCTTTGCTTTTTCTTTGCATATGGCCATTAGGATTAAGAGGTGAATAAGAGATAAAAGTGATGGGAACCTAGCTCCGAAAGGGGTTGGAAGGCGGCGCCGCATAGTGCTATCCTGACTAGTACTGGGAATATATGAAGAAGAGGATAATAAGATAAAAGTGTCTGGCAAAGGGGGAGACGGAGAATATATTAGCGACTGCTATTTCTTCTTTCTTTTCTTTAGGGTTGGGGGGGAAATTAAAAGTGAGATCAGTACAAAACGTTAGGGAGGAAGTAAGAGAGAGAGAGTCCTACTAGAAGAGGGAAGAGCAGACCAATATATATATATATATATATATATATATATGCGCATCCATATATCTGAATAAGACTGACAGGGACAGCCGGCTAGGGAGGAAAGGGAGGGCAGCTTGAATTGTGAATAGAGTGTTACAGAGAGGTGTGTGCACCTCGTATGCGTCGGAAGACAATTTGGTGCTGTGGGTGTGTAAAATGGTTATAAATGTATGGTAATTGAATGGTCATGGTAAGTGTGGCCGGATAAAGCTTCTTGAAGACAAAAATGACAAGGTGAAGTGAGTGTACCTTTTTGATCTCCGGGTTAATATTGTCAAAATCACTGATGGTTTGCTCTTGTATGTGCCCCCCCCCCCCCAAGAGAATAACATAGAGACTGTGTACAGCCAGTTTTGCATTGCGCAGGCAGGGGGAAGAGTACAAAGGAGCCCATTATTGAATGTGAAGTAGAAGACGAAACCCACATTGGTAATAGGTTTACATTGTAATTGTGGACACACAGAGACAGAGAAGTACTAGGAAAACACAAAGATGGGGGCCGAAACACCCTTATCACATATCTGTGAGAACCTACCAGGGTACGCGGAGCGAATTAAGAAATATCATGACCAGTGGATAACGGAGCTGAAGGGAGAGGGGGTTACCCCAGATATGGCCCGAGGGAGGGTCATTTGATAAAAGTGTTCTGGATATGGTGGCCACATGCATTTGTTTGAAATACAAGGGGAAGCAGTTGCACAATAGGAGGGAAATATTAGATCTCTGGAGGTTATTTGAAGAGATACCACCGCCTAAAGCACCAGCATTAAATCCTGACCTACCCTCCACCACTGACAATCCACTGATGATACAGAAAGATGGTAAAGAATCGTCAAATGTAGAGCCACAAGTAGAGGTAATAAGCTTGTACCCGATATTAAACAAGCCTGTGCCCGCAGAAGGGTACAGTGACCCCACTTATGTCCCTCCTCCCCTGGCAACTACTACACCCCACCGGCCAACGGCACCCCCGCCATATGAAAGTACAAGGGAGCGAGCCCAGGCATGTACACAAAGGGTGGACATAGAAAAGCTAACAGATGATTTACAATCAAGACTCTCAATAGCGAAAGATGAGCTTGCAAGGATAAAAGACATATGTGAACAAACAGCACTTAATGCAGCAAGATCAGGGCGCACGTCTAGAGCGCCGAGTGAGAATAGAACACTTGAAGATGGGTGGAAAAAAGGTGAGATACTGTTCAGAATTGAGGAAGAACCGACACGAATAATCGAAGTAGGGACACGAGAGGGAGGTATTGATAATGAAGAAAGGCCTATAGGGGACAGAGAGGAACTACTATGCGATATAAGGGACGATTTAGAAGAAAGCGACAGGTTGAGCATGGCAATGGGTGGGGGAAGTGAAGGAGTGGATGGTACATGTTCAATGAGAACACTGGATTATGAGTGGACAGGGCGATTAAGGAATAGGGTGGGGAAAATGGCATCACTGGGAACATCAGCAGCCAAAACGGGTGTAGATGCAACGACAAAAGGAAGGCTACAGCTCCCATTGATACGTAGGGGAGGAGGGAGGCCGAATTATATCCCATGGGCTCAGATGGATAAAGCCAATTTATTAAAGCTAGGGGCAAGTAAGTGGATATACGCCTTTGTTAGGGAGAATTCTCTGTTTAGGCTGAATTTCCCTCCCTAGTGAGTCCCCCAGCAGCTTTGCTGGATTTCTGGGGTTAATTTTTTCTCCTGCCAAGAGTGAGACTCTTTTACCCTCACTCTTGGACATGTTGAACTGTGTTATCTTGGACAACCCTTGTGTTGAATGGGCTATGGGGTCTTTTACTCCATAGGGCCTCATGTATTTTTGTGATGTGGGTTACACAGCACCCTCTGTGCCGTGACCCAGGGGTGTCCTAGGGACTCCCCAACATAGACTCCATACCCTGGGACTGACTACTGTCTCCCAGGGCATGTAAAGTCACAAAAGACTTTGCTAGTCTTGAATCCTGAACAGAACCAGTACAAACCATCATATTGTGGACGTACTGGCTGGGGCAATTCGATTGCCCCAGGGTCTGTTAGTCGAGGGGGCACGTCTCCGTCCCCCCTGATCGAGTTTTGGCTGGTGGCAGTGGAAACTACGTTTTATATTCGACCGCGAATATTTTCCTATGGGATTTCCCATTGTTTTAGGCTAACACATTTAATTATTTATTTACGGTAGCCTTAAACATACCGCCGGTTTATATATTTATTTTTATAACTCCGGTTGGGACTTTTTGCCAAAACTTGATTCTAAAATGGCGTTGGTGTTCGCCTCTGTAACTCTGACCCAAAGTGGAGCCCTTTGTTCAACTTTTGGCGGGCTTCTCCACAGAAGCCCTCCAAAGTGGTGCCACTCTGTCTGGGGTACTTAGGAGGGGTGGAGGGGGATTTAGGCACCCTGGACTGAGTTACCTTGGTAACTCAAGTCGCACTCCGTCCTGATTGGCCCAAGTGGTGAGCCGCCCGGCTCACCACTTAGCATGTTTGAGTGACAGCTAGGCTGGGTGAATGGGGGTTTGCTGCATAAAAGCAGGGCTTTGGGGACTGGGACTTCAGAAGTCGCCACAGGACCAAGAATCCGACGAGGGAAGAGCTGAGCCGACCTGCTTCGACGACACCACCCGGTGGAGCCCTGCTGAACCGTCTCACCACTTTTCCCGACGACCGAGGAGAACTCTTAACGGAGTGGCTCCTTCCCTTGACTGGTGGGGACAACCAGTTTTCGCCTTCTTTTCGCTTCTCGAGGTATCTCGTGGCCGCCTTGCCAGTGCCAAGCACCCCGGCAACCGGAACCCCACCACTTTTACCTCAAACCACGAAAGTCGGTACAACCCTTTAACCGGAGGACTCCGCGGCTGGTTTCTTCCCGGGCAGTGCAACGACCTTCTTCTTCTGCTCTTCAGCGAGAACTTCTTCTCCCCTGACCGACGTCGAGCCTTGCTGCCACTGCCTGGAACAACTGCCACCGCTGGAGGATCCTTTCCACTTAAGGTACCGTGTTCCGCCTGGCTTCCCTTGCCACCGACTGTACGGGGTAGATTTAGCCCCCGGCTTTCGAACCTGGGAGTGCCTGGGACACCCTGGCTAAACTTTCTAAGCCACTCTACCCACTTTCTAACTCTTTGCAAGACTTTGAATCCCTAATAACAGTGTGATCTTGGGCACATTTTCGCTCCGGCTACTCTAAGAGTGGGCCCTGCCTAGTGACTTTTGCTCACCTGTGACTTTGTGCTTCTTTGAGCCTATTGCAAGTGTTCTGGATCTTAGAGTGGTGTGTTTAACCCATTTCTGTTTCTTTTTACCCCTTTCCTTAACCTAATAGAGTGTCATCTAACGTTAAGCGCTCACCTCTGTTTTAATTATGTGGTGTTAACTTAGAGTTGTCTAGATAGGAGTAAGGGTTGAAACTGCTTTCATTATAACTGTGTTTGAAGTGTTTTTACTATATGTTGCTAGAGTGTTTTTAACTTATGTGTATTTTAAATAAATAACTATATACTTTTGAAACCAAGCTCTGGTCAGTGTTTGCTTGTGCTATTCTGTCTGAGTACATATTGTGTATACTTTGCATACTGCCTAACTCTTCTTGAGAGAAGTCTGACTGCTCAGCCACAGCTACCAGGTAAATCTGGGTGGTACAGACTGCTACCAAAGGGGTTTACTGCTCTACCTGTAGTCTTAAATCTTTTGCAGTGTTCCCCAAGGGAACTGCACAGGTTTCTGCCTAACAGCCTTTGAGAAACACACTGCTGGGGTACCCCTAGCGATAGGGGATGTGAAGAGCTTGCTTGTATCAGCAGTGGGGGATCAGGCTGATAGAGTATGGGTCAAGGCCGGTTTCCCGGGAGTAACATTAGACTGCGACCACCATGACGGGGCCTCCTTTAACACAGTGCGTGCACGGGTGTGGGATGCCTTGCGAGAAACGTTTCCAGATACGCCAGACTTACAGTCAGTAATGCAGTGTACAATGAATGATGGGGAGGAGGCTATGGATTACATTTTTCGGGTCCAAGAGATGTGGAGAACAGAAACGGGCACGCCCTGGTATCAATCGACATCTTTATTTTACTTCATTATAAAAAGAGGGCTCCCAAAGGAAGTGCAAAAGGCGCTCGACAAGATAGCAGGTATTGAAGCAAAGGAGTGGCCTGAGATCCAGAGCATAATAGTACACCATTGTAAGAGAATAAAGGAAAGGGAGAAGGTGGTGGCGCAGAAGAGATTGTCAGACGAAGCAAAACTAGTGCAGACAAAGTTGGTGAAGGTCGCAGTGGCTTTAGCCGCACTCCCCCACAGCAGGGAGGGAGATGAGGAGAAGGAGGGGCTGGTAGCAATACAAGGAAGGATGGCAACTAATTGGGCTGGAGCAGGACAGCGGCAGTGGAACGAGCAGGAGCAAGGCGGAGGTCCGCAGTGGCAAGAGTGGACCCCTCGAGGGGGACGAGGAGGTGGACCGGGGTACGGGGGAATGGGAGGAAATGGATGGCAGGGCCCTAGAGGTGCACAAGGGAGTTGCTGGAACTGTGGAAGATGGGGGCATTACTCTAGGGAGTGCAGAGCCAGGCCCAACAACGGGTTCCAAGAGGTAGAACAGTATGGCCATCCCCACCTGGGGAGCCCATATGGTCTTCCAATGGGACAACAACACCCGAGAAACCCAGGCCAAGGTAATAATGAGCAACAACAGGGGCACCAGTATAGAACACAGAACCACCCACAAAACAATGACAACTTGCAGTACACGCCAGGCAACCCTTTTGCGACAGCAGCAAACGGGGCCCCCGCACCAGCACCTTACAACGGCGTGTCAGTAGTTTCAGGAAGTGTCTTTAATGAAGGGGGGGCGATGAGACACCCTGCATAGGACAGCCCACAGAGAACACTTGCGTGTCCAGTTCTATCTACCACCTACGATGCAGCAGAGGAACCATTGGTAGGGGCGCAGATAGGAGACAAGCAGTTCATATTCATGGTGGATTCGGGAGCGGAGAAATCGTGTATCGGGGAGGGCCGGTTCCCATTATCTAACCGGAAGTTAGAGACACAGGGCTTCTCTGGGGCTGTAATTGAAGTTCCTTACACAGAAGCATTGGACGGAACAGTGGGGGGGAAGACTGTAAAGACACCCTTACTGTATTATGAACACTCACCAATAAATTTACTAGGATGGGATCTCCTGAGTAAACTCAACATGACTATATCATTCACTGAGAGAGGTATAGTGTGTTCAACACCTGGAATATGCCCATTGCGTGCAATGTTGGTAGTACATGCCCACACGACACACAAGAAGTACGAGGTTTGCCGAAGAACGAGGAAATGTTTATTGAAGGGCTAAAGACATTGGCCCTCATAGTTCCAGAGCCGAGGAAGATGGATTGAAGGATTCCAGCAGAATTCCTCTTCCGCCCCATAGTGTGCCCCGACACAGCACCAGGGTCAGTGGTATCATTAGACTTGCACGCTGTACAGGTATCAGCGAAAAGGATTGCGGTGATTGGAGTAGATATGGAAGGATGCGAGTGGCGTACAGTACTGTGCACGAATGCCAACATCGCCCTAAGAGACTTAACAGATGAGGATCTCTTTTCAGATACAGAGGGGGATGGTGAAATTGTAATGGAAATAGCGATGCCCTGTGACATTTTGATTCAAGCTAGGGAAATCCCCGCTCAACTGATGGCAGTGGTAGGAGCACCGCCGTCATTCTTTGATGATGACATGAGACTCGTACCAAATAATTTGTGGACAACAGGCCCCCATGATGTAGGCCTGTTGCATGGAGTACAACCTATAATAATAAGACTAAAGCAAGGAGCAATTCTACCCCGAGTGAAACAGTATCCATTGTCCCGTGAAGCTGAGCAAGGGATAAAAGAGACAATAGATGCACTACTAGCACAAGGGATAATAGTGCCTTCAAACTCCCCATGTAACACATGTATTTATCCAATCAAAAAAGCAAAAGGAGGGTCATGGAGAATGATACAGGATTTACGCCCCCTAAATGATGTAATTCAGAAAGAGTTCCCTTTGGTCCCGAACCCTGCATCAATATTATGCAGCATCCCAAAAACGGCATCACACTTCACAGTAGTTGACTTGAAAAACGCATTTTTCTCAATCCCCCTGGCTGAAGAGAGTAGATACCTGACAGCATTCACACTGGGGGGGAAAGAGATATGAACACTGCAGATTACCGCAGGGATACTGTGAGAGCCCAAGCATATTCAACCGCATATTGCATGAAGACTTGGGAAACCTATCAGTTGAGAGTACGATCATTCAGTACGTAGACAATTTACTAGTGTGTGCACAAGACGAAGAAACATGTAGAAAGGATTCAACAACGCTCCTGACTCTATTGGCCAATAAGGGGTACAAGGTAGACAAGGAAAAGCTACAATACTGTCTGACAGAGGTCTTATACTTGGGACAGCTGATATCAAAAGATGGAAAAAGAATAATCCCCAACAGGGTAGAAGCGATAAAATCAGTAAGAGAACCCACAACAGTGAAAGACATGCAGAAGTTCCTGGGAATGTGCAACTATTGCCGAGCATGGATATTAGACTATGCAGCATACACGAGACCCCTACTACAAGCACTCAAAGAAGCACAACAGGAAAATAAAAAAATAGAATGGTCAGAAGAAATGAGCGCGTCATTCAAATCATTAAGAGTTAATTTCAAGCGCTCCAGTACTAGCAAATCCTGATTATGGACGCAAATTTTACCTATTCTCGCACTGCAAGGGAACACTCATGACAGCTGTTCTGACACAAAAGACGTCCCTAGGACACAAGCCTTTGGCTTACTATAGTGGTACTTTAGATGCCGTGATGCAAGGCCATTTCGCGTGCGAGCAATCACTCGCTGCAGCCGCGTTCGCGATTGAGAAAAGTGCCACAATAGTAATGGGATGCCCTGTGACATTGTTTGTGGAACATTCACTATTTGCAATACTTGAGAGGTCAAAAAGCACACTGACGACACAGCGGGCAACAGCCTATGAGATCATATTGTCTAGCGCCAATATCCATGTGGTAAGATGCAAGACAGTGAACCCCGCAACATTCATTACAGAAGCATGCACACTAGAGGACATGCAGGACCACGATTGTGCAACTTACACAGGAGAACGAGGGGAGGACACAGTGGTGTGTGAGAACGCCCTGAGCGAGGGGGAAGTGTACTTTGTGGATGGGTCTGCATCGATTGATGTGGACACGGGAGAAAAACATGTTGGTATGGCAATGGTGAGGTTAGAAGACGGTGAATATGAAACACTAGTACAGTACCGCCTCCCATCACATTACTCCGCACAAGCAGCAGAACTGATTGCGCTCATAGAAGCACTACATGCAGCAAAGGGTTGCGCAGTGACAATATATACAGACTCAGCTTACATGACGACGACAGTACATGGAGGTCTAGCGAGATGGGGGCGGAGGGGATTTCGACGGGCAGACGGAACACCAGTACAGCATGCAGAATTGTTGAAAGAGTTAATTGAGGCCCTACAAAACCCAACTGCGGTAGCAATAGTGAAGTGCCAAGCACATACATCCAACACAGACGTTGTGTCTTTGGGAAACGCGGCCGCGGATGCTGCCGCCAAGGAGGCTTCCTATTTTCAGAAATATGAAGCAGGTGAGTATATGCTGCAGCACAAGACAAACGAAGAGCTCCCAGAAGGGTACAACATGATGCCTATATCACAAATATTAGAATTACAGGAAGGAGCTAGTGCAGACGAAAAATTGATGTGGACAAAACGAGGGTGCAGCAAGTCGGCGACACTTACTGTGGCGGCAAAACAACTCGAGGAAAGTGGTAATGCCAATCAAGTTATTGGAAATTGCGTTTCAACAACTACACTTCCCTTCACACAATACCAAACAGCATATCGCAGCAGAAATACAGGAAGAATGGTTCGTGCCCTGTCTCCAGGAGCACATATCTCGATTAGCGATGGAATGCACAACATGTCAGATATACAATTCAGGAATGACATTACGCACGCTCCGGGGAACAATTCCAAAACCCATTGGCCCATTCAGAGAGCTACATATTGATTACGCGGACATGGGGGAAAGGTGTAACGGAGCACGGTACATGATCGTGGTTGTATGCCCATTCTCAAGGTGGGTAGAAGCAGGGCCATGTGCACGACCTGATGCCAAAGGCGCTGCAAAGTTCCTAGTGAGGGAAGTGTTCCCGCGCTGGGGAATCTGTGACGTTATTCGCTCAGATAATGGCACTCACTTTGGAAGGAAGTTACTACATTATTGGGAATAAAACATAAATTGTGTTCGATTTATCATCCTCAAAGTAATGGCGTAGTGGAAAAGATGAACGGACTGTTAAAAGGCAGGTTATCAAAACTATGCATTTCATTGAAAAAGAATTGGATTTACTGTCTGCCCCTTGCGCTATTTGAGCTGAGAAATCAGCCAAGCAAAGACCACCATTTGTCCCCGCACGAGATCGTGACTGGGAGACGAATGTGCACAGCACACTGTCCACTGCGCGAACACTCAGACGCACACAGAAGCGCCGCGATATTGGGAGAAGAGTTCACAGACTATTTGAAGAAATTGACAAAGGCAGCGCGCGCAATATCAAAGCAGCTATCGCCACCCTTCACGAGAGAGGAGGGAAACATAACAGGGTCTGTCACGGAGCCTGAGCAACAGCTACAGCTGATGCCGGGCGAATTCATTTATGTCAGGAGTTTTGTGCGTCGATGGAATGCACCACAGTTCCATGGCCCATACGAGGTAGTGTTCTGCACGCCCACGGCAGTAAAAGTAAAGGGCCTAAAATACTGGGTACACTTGACAGATGTACGAAAAGCATACAGTAATGTGCAAGAGGAGGTAGATGAGGAGGCACAGACAACAGCAAACGGTGCAGCTGAGCAGAATGTCTGAATATGAACTTGTATATGTGTGACAGTAACGGACCTGACTGGGAAAATGACTGATGAGTATACTTGCATTCTTTTTAAGATGTTACTGGAAAAAAAAATGTTTTTTTTTCTTTATCTGGTGGACTTATATGTAATTAATGAAGTGATCAAATTATGACATGTTTACACCCTTGTCTGTGAATACCCTTCCCCGCAACCCTACCCGCTTCCATTCCTCGTCAATATATAACTGGCACTGGTAGTGCCCACAAAATGTTTACATTCATGCACTTAATGCACTTTTATATCTCGAAAAGGAACTACCATGGCATCTAACGGGCAGTCTGCAACGGATACATTTACTAGAGTTAGAGAGTGGTTAACTGAGAAATGCAGATATTCGTATGAATGTGGACTATCAGTGTGTATTACATTGTTTTTTACACTAATGTTTGGCCTGTTTACATACTGGTTAATAGCGTTTATCTATCGAGATAAACGAGGGGGGAGGGACTAACAGCACTACTGTAAGTAATGCAACCACAAGTGTAAATAATAAGGAAGGTGACTTCTTGGTATGGGACGGGACAAAACTTGTATGGGGTTATTATACAACACCATCCAATGCTGTCATGATAAAAAACGAAGAGCTACAGGGTGAAATGCAAAATAACAGTGTCCCCGCCAAAGATATCTAATTACAATGCTCACAGTCTGAAAGACCGAAACCCCTCCGCCATATCCTGGTTGTATAACACCCCTACCAGCCAACCTGCCCCCATAGCTACAGACACATTGTCAAATAATAGAATGGAAGAAAATGGAAGAATGAAAGCAACACATGAAATATTATATGATGATTGGGTGAAGGGGGGCGGGAAGGAGAAAGGGGGGGTCTACTGTGTCTGTCACCCTTGAAGCCGGGAAGTACATTAGGAAAAGAAATAACAGAAGAAAAAGGGGAGCTGAAAGGAGGAAGTATGATGAGTACTATGGGTTAGGATTAGATAGAATGGAAGACCCACGACACCCCCACCAGACGAATAAATGGTATGCGGATATGAGTGCAACAGCTAAACAAACAACAAACGAGAGCTGCTATGTCTGCTGCTCCCTCATTCCCCATGCTTCAGGTACACCAAAAGTATTGCTACCCAAAGAGTTGCCAATTATAGATGCCCAGTGTCTCCTTCATCTTACGTTATGCAGGATTAAGAACACCTTCCAGGCACATGAAGTTACTTTTAGAATGCTGCAGAACGAGAAAACTTGCTACCCGAAGACGGCAGGGGTGGTATGTCTGGAGGAACCATTTTTTGTAATACAAGGGACACTTTTTTCGGACAACAAGTGGAAGGATGAAGAAGTAATGTGTAAAGCTGAAGCACTGAGAGGTGTGGCACCAGAGAAATTGCAATGGATAGAAGAAACATGCACACCAGTATGGAAGGAACACATCTCAAAACTAACTTGTGTAACCGCCATTGAAAAACCCTTCAAACTGCAAAACAAAATAGACTATGAACTATGTTTTAAAGGAGAGGGGAAAACCTCCATGGGGACAAACAAGAACTGTAACAAGACCCTCACCATCCCAGATCTGAGAAAAGGGACAGCGGCCCTGATGGACACGTACTGAGTATGCGGCAACCAGGCATACCTGCACCTTGCCCCGTCATGGAGTGGCAGCTGCTCAATGGCCACTCTGCACTCAGCCCTAATGGTAATTCCAGAAAGCCACATCGATGGGAGCAAAAGGGCACAGGAACGCATACAACAGAGTGCAGCCCAGCCGACTGCGGAGTCACAAATGTATGTCCTGTCTTCCGGGAGCAAGGAAGAGGTGCTGACCCGTAACAAACGAGCATCAAACTACATATCAAAGGCATCATCAGAACTGTTGGCTCAGATCCCAGACAGATACCGATTATTCAGCTCAGCAGAAACATTCTTTGCCTCACTCATCTCAAGTGTCCAAGCAAGGGCAAACGCAAAATGGCTCCAGATAACACGCTGGGAATTGATTCAGCTGGCAAATGACACTGAAGAAGGGTTCAACGTAATAAAAGTGGAACTAAGGGCTTTACGGCTGATGACAATGCAAAACAGGTATGTCTTGGACCTGTTGACGGCGATGGATGGCGGTGTTTGCTGAAAAATTGGATGTGCCTGCTGCACTTTCGTACCTTCCGAAGACCCAGAAAACGGCTCCCTGTCCCATGTGATCGAAGCAGTACACAACCTAGGAGAAAAAATGAAAATGGAAGGTGGAGCAGAAGACAGTACGTGGTTCGACAACATCTTCTCCTGGGTCCCCTCATGGCTTGGAACGACTGTGAACATTTTGATGCCAGCTGTGGTGTTCCTCCTTTTAATTTTTTGTATGTGCCAGGTGGGTCTTCGATGTTGTGCTAACGCAGTACCTAATGGTGCAATGATGATGGTGACAATGGGCAACACCAGTGGGACAATGCAAACTATGCAGGAAGTGCAGGTACAAACCGGAACTGATGATACACCCATTTATCAGCTAGTGCCCAGGTATCATGACAAGGATATCGTAGACAAATTATGGCACACCACCATCAGAGAGCCCCGCATACTAGAATGGTATCAGGAGGTGTGGGTAGACTTGGAAGGAGAGAGCGGATGTATATACCTAACCTGTACCCCAGATGAATATGCTAGGAGGGGTGAGAGCTTAAGGGGGGTGTGCAGAGCCTGGATGCCGATAAAAGGCACACCAGCATGGGATGAGGCAGTTATGGACGAAGAAGAGTGTAGGAGATTGAATGAGTTAAAGAATTCGTTACTTAAGTAACGAAAGGGGGGAAATGTAGGGGAGGAGTGGTCCAAAAAACCCTCCTTGCCTACATCCCCTCCCCAGGTGAGGGCCATGGCTCATTGGGCGTCCCCTCAGACCACCCGGGCCCAGGTGGTGGAGGGTTCACCTGCTGAAGACATTGCCCACACGTATTGAATTTAGCTAGGCCCAGAAACCATTTTGTCTATCAGAGATGGTGTGAGCTCAGCGCACTGTAGCGCGGCCCCCACCCTCGGAGAGTTTCAATTATCCCTGTCGCCGCAGCACCCTGGCAGATCCGCTGTGAGCCCGTTCCCACGAACAAAACGGACATGAGCTAGCATAAGATACTAACACTGTAACATTTCACCGTCCACAGTGTATCACTGCTCCCAGCATGACCCGCTCAGCGAGGCCTGGGTGGTGGGGAGAACTGTAGAATGGTCATCCGATGAAAGCAGAAAAATACCCAAATACGAATGTCAAAAACTACCTGTAATACGTGTATCCTTTCCATAAAACTACTTCTACTAAAGAAACCTGTAAAATTGTGTAATTATTGTATGAAACGCATGTTTACATGACACCAGCAATGGAGGACCCACACCCCTGCAGGGGTGTGCAAATGATAAAAAGCATTTCCGGGGAAGTGTTCTCTATATGTATCATTGAAAACCGTACACCCCGCGGTCCAGCGCCATAACTGAACTAATGCTGCTAGAGTGCAGGGGAGGACGAATGCAACTGTACATAAGGCTCGGGTGAAGAGACGCGGGCAAATGTGCCAGTCATGTGTATACATATCTACAGCCCTTATATGCCATTTCCGCCGCGTACAATGGCGGGTCTCGTTCTCTATGCTCCACCAACCACACTACTACCTCACGTAATGCAAATATATATGCATATTACTAAATGCTGTAGTTGTTAAAATATAATGTACTAGTAAGGTGCTTAAACTGACTATATTCGAGAGACATGTAGTGAGTTGAAATGTATGTTTTCAAGTGATCCAAATGAGTATTATAAGAATGTTCAGATGTTTATGATGTTCTCATTAAATGTCGGCAACACACGAGAAAAATACCTTTGTGAATATGTGCAAGGCCATCCCCCTCCCCTGCAAAGTCTGCCAAATAAGAGAGCTAAGGCCTGCGCCACGCTGCTCCACCTCCCCCAACTAGGCTGGAGCCGCTTCAAAGATTTGTAGTCCCCGCTACAGCACCCAAGGCCACGGCCTGCCACCTGCATTATTTACAGCCCAGCAGTAAACCTCCGCTTGAATACACAAATCCAAGGCGCCCCCTCGTAAACCCCACAACCCCCCGGAACACCTCAGACTTATAACCCGGTGCAATGAAGACACCCAATACTGTGGTAACACACAACAGCCCATTCATAATAGCTTCTAACGAGACAGAGATATGTACCGCCCGTCCCATGCCCGGAGATTTAGCCCCACGACCTATGGTACCGGTCAAACAGGACACTGGTAACCATGCACGGATAAATCACCATCAAATCCCTCACAAGGTGCATTCCTCCTGTGTTGCATTAACCTGTAGGATAACCTATTGATAGATTTACTAAAGGAGATAACATTGCAATGACTGAATGACTGCGGTGTGCATGGCATAGGGCAAATAAGTCAGGAAAAGACATTCATCTCTGACACTGGCCACAATGGCATAACAACACCGCCTGGGTGAACTCAGCTGACCTGCCAGGCCCAGCCCAACCCACGAGGCAGACAAGTGACGTCCTCCAGCCAAGGCCAACCACATCGCAGCAGCACCTATAGCTAGTCATCGCCACCCAATCCCATTGAACTTGTGCCCCTTATAGTATGTAGGTACTGATGACGTTTTTTGTAAATAAATACGCCTGTCTTTGCTATTGTCAGACAGAGCGCTCTAGGAGTTTGCAGAGTTCTTTGCATGCCCTATTCTGATTGATAAACTCTCATTTAAGCTCACCCGCACTCTGTCTTGGCTTTATTCCCGACTTGGGAGAGTCCGTCATTGTCTCTCATTGCGGGGAGGATCGTGCTGGCTGGGGACGCTTGCCTTCACCAGTCCTGCTTCCTGAGAGTCAGGGGGATCTTCCAGCAGCTTCGGTCTGTCTTAAAAGTGATGCTCTCCGTTTGGTGTTCCTTTCCCTTGCACTTCGGTTCCAGCAGCAGCGGAATTACAGTCAGCTCTGAGAGGATATCCAAACGACTTCACGTTGGAGTTGATTGGTCCGACCAACTCAAGGGTAGAAGTTGTCCTTGCAGGGCTTCTCTAGTCGAGGCGAATTCGGAGCTTCAGCACAGCAGCAGGGCTTCTCCAGGCAAACCAACGGTCCAGGAGTTGCAGAAGGCGTCTCTTCCAAGTTCTTCGGATTCCTCCGGCCAGTGGCTGACTCTGCTTTCCAAGCCAAAAAGCCTTGCCTTTTATGCAAGTTTCTCCCATTCATTCCAGCGTAGCTGTCAATCACACATCAGGGTGGCTGTCCTTGCTGGACAGCCAGCTGGCCAATCACCTTTTGGGTGCATTCCTGTAACCCAGGGGATTAAGCACAGGGAGTTTCAAGGCACCTCCCTCACTTTCTGCCCCTCCAGTTACTTATCAATTTTACTTTACTGCCCTTGGAAACAGTAGTTTATCCAAGAGAAGGTATTTAAACCTTTGGGAAATCTAAGACTTCTCTGTGCCACTGCACTGTAGGTGCTGTGTCTCACAATACAACGATGAGGCCTATGGAGTTTGTCAGACTCCAAAACCAAAAGAAACACAGAAAAAACATACAATTAAAAGTACTAAGTCTCAAAAATTCAGCAAAAGAGCTGGCGGTCTCTAAGGTGGGCGGAATTTAGCACTAAATTGAAAATTCTCCCTAACAACCAGTGATCTCTGTCCTTGGATCATTCACAGGCTGTCATTTTTTTATTAAGTTTTGCAACATTATCTAATGCCGTAAAAAAGTTCCTTTTTGCCAGCTTTTTTTTGTTTTCTACTTTGCGAACTACTTGTTGGTTTAACTGATTCCTCCCGCTCAATGAACTATATGCGACATTTTTTTTCAATGTTCTTTTACTTTTTTCCTCTTTGTGAGAATTTGTTTTGGGAATTATGAGCAACCTCATCTTCATGATAATACTTTGGGTATCAGGATTTTCCACACCTTCATTTGTAATGATTTTAAAATGAAGTGTCCCGACAATTTGATCTGGGTAATTTATTTGGTTGTGTGTTGGAACTGCTCTGGTGTGGACTACCATGCGAAGATCGGCAATTTGGATCTTGGTTGTCACCAATCTGAGCAAGCTTCAAATATTCTTCCAAAGTCGATGTTGATAATGGAGTATCATCCTCTTGATTTGTCACAGGGCTTTGGGCTGGTGACTGATCACTTTCTTGTGCAACATTTATATTCAGGGCTGACATCTTTGTTTTGATTTCAGACAACACAGTCTCATTTAGATTTTTAAACTGAGTGAAGTCATTTGCCAGACTTGTGAGTGTCCATCTGAGTCTTGTCATTCTGGGACATGTGCCTCGCGATTTCTTTAAGTTGGGTGTGTATGGCACTATTCAGCCCGGCTAGAGTGGACTCGCAGCTGCTGACCTCCTTGGTCAATTCCATGATGATGCCAGAATAAGTGTCAACCTCATCCATCAAAGATTCAAAAACGTTTACCAGTGGCTTGAGCACAAACCTTAAGGCTGAAAGAGTGGGCATCTTGTCCTTTTTCGCTGTCTCTGTTGATAGTTTTCTCATTGAATTTGTCAAGGATGTGAATATTATCACACCCACTTTTCTTATGAGATCTAGAAGCTTTGGTGAATTGAGAGGTGGTTGGTGGATGTAACACACAGGAGGTAACTGCATCGTTTTCATGGGTATGAAGTCTGAGTAATTGGAGTGAGTTGTACTGTGTGTCATTCGACATTTTGTCACATGATTTGGTCTTGTTTATTTCCAAATTGCTCTTTTGATTCAATTGAATAGGACTGGCAGCCCATGCAAAGTTCTGTAGGACATTCAAACTCCGGGATCTTGGTATTCTTTGAGCCAAGTTATCTGTGACGTTTCATGGTTGATGTTGCATCAGTATATTCTAGGTTTGACTTTAGTGTATTTTTTTACCAAATGGGAAGGAATCGCCAGCACACTTGATTGATCTTCGATTGGGAGCAATGAAAAAGGGAATGGTAAATATGGTGCTTGATTATTTAAAAGGCGTGTGTTATGAGGATTGGACCCAGAACTTTGTGGACCGAAGGGATTGGGTGGTGTTATGTCACAACTAGATATGATGGAAGAATAGTGGTTAATTTTAGGAGCTTTCAGGTCATCTTTAAATGTCGAGCTGCGTAAATTATACATTATGTTTGACAATTGATCAGTGCACCGTTCTTTTAACCGGTGTATTTCGTTAAGCAGTACACAAATGGCAAATAGGCCTCCACAAAGTCACTCTGAGTCAAGGTAGACTATTGTGCGCACAATTCATGAAAGCAAAATAGTAGAATAGAGATGGGCGACTGTGTGTTGAAACATAAAGCTTGAAGCAAATTCTGGCATCAAACAATACGATGGCACAAAGCAAGAGTCAACGCTGGAATGAACAGTTGTGTGCTAGGGCTCAAAGGTGGAATTTGCCGACAGTCACCCCAAACAAACTCTCCCAACTCAGTGACTCGGATATTTCCAAGCTGTTAAAATCAGCGGCGCATGTGGGCTCAAAGCTGAATCTGCCAGCAGTCGTCCCCAGCAATATGGCGTGGGACTGAGGGAGAAATCACAAAGGTGGAGTCCTCCCCACTGTCTCTGCAAAAGTCAATTGTGTAGAAAGCTCAAACGGCTCACCTCGATGGAGCTGGTAGCGGAATTGTTGTTTTAGCTTATTCTATGATAGGGTTTTTCCCATACATGGTGGTGTGCTACAACTTGCTTCACACTGCTGAACACAGTGGAACACTTTCGCGAATGGAAAGGGTTTTATGTCCAGCCACTTAAAGGGGCACACACCAAGTCCCAAGCAGGAGACAGCAGTAAGGCGCACACAGTAGAAATTGTCTGAGACTGGTAACTGAAGCAGACATGGTAGAACACTTCCGCAAACACTTTGCCGTCTCTTTGTCAATCTTGCACGCTGCCCACTGTGGGGTGCGATTGGTAAACCAGCAGCAGGGGGTACAGAGGACCGAGTGTATCGTGGGTAAGTCTTGGCAAAGATCTGGCAAAGAATCCCTGCTTAGACCCACGTTACTTATACAGCAAAGGAGACACTTAAAAAGTACTTGTGCTGCCCTGCTACCCCAATCACATGTGTACGTTATTTTCTACGGAAATCTGTGGAGAAGGTCATTGCTCAAAATGTGGGGGAAAACGAGAGATACACTCAAGAAGTGAGGGGGTAAAACCTAGTAACCTCATGCCTGAAACGGCGGGGGCATCAACTGAACATAGTCTAATTATGCGGTTTTTCCCGCAGGCACCACCGGAAACATACAGTGAAGCTGTCACACTGGTGTCTTCTGTCATCGATCTGGTGTCAGTGGGAAAACTAGTATCTGAGGACAATATGTTCGAAATCTCTGGCCCTGTGCTAAGGAACATCGAACAGAGACTAAGCAATCTGCTGCCAGAGCCTGGTATTCACTTGGAGCAAGAGTATAAAATATGCAGAGCCAGAGGGAAAGACTAAGCATGTCACCTGGATTGTTCAATACCGTGACCACCTCCATCTCACACAATACTTCAGGAAATGTCATGGAAACTGGACTGGACTCGTCTCTACAAGCTGAGCACTTCTCGCTCCCGTTTGAGGGTGTTAATGTGGCAGGCAGTGGAAGTACGGATGCCAGACCGAGTTCATTGGCAGCTCGGAATTTAGTCAGTCGTTTATACGCGTATACGACACTGTGGCTGGCCTGAGGTGAGAGCGAACTCGGCGATTTTAGCAGAACTAAAGACACTACGAATAGTGGCAGTGTCCAGCTCAAGTGGTAACTGTAAAGACTGGAGGGGGGGGGGTATCTGTACTCCTGCTCTCTATATGGCAGAGGAGAGGCACAAAGGACCCCAGCCAAGATTCTCTATTCGGTAGCAATGGTCGAGCAATCCAGGCCTAGCTTCTCAGGAGGTGATGCAGGCTGGTTCTTAAGTACACTATAGTCCCCAAGCACCCACAAAGGAATGTCCACACACTGCATTAGTTAAGTCTTTATATATAATCAAGGTTCAAGGTTATATACACTATCACAATAACTCACTTTGTGCTCAGTTAATCTACAATGCCAAATATATACTGTTCAAAGTGGTACCACAATTATTAGCAGATTTCATTAAAGTACATCAACTGTACTCTTGTTAAATGTCACACAAATCACTTTAACAACGGTAACCAACAATAGACAGAGGAGGAAAGCAGTTGGTTAGAATAATTGGCAGAATACTGGCCCCTACCACTAGACACAGTTCTGTGTGGAGATCCCCCCCCCCCAACTTGGGCAACCTGTAAAATAAAGATATACTACAAGTCCATGTATTGTTCAAGGAGGAGTCTTTCCTTCTACAATGTTTCTACCACCCCAATGTACCTGGAATAGCAGAATTCGACGATGAGTCGTCAACGGATCCTTCTTGAGCGGCTCCCATTAAAAGCAGGAGCCACGGATCGTCGAGATCCCTCGAGAGTCAACGCAGCGTCGAGAATCCTTGATGGAAGTTTGGCAGCGTTGAGGCAGCAGCTTCGGTCCTGGTGGTGCTCGTCGACGACTAGTCTAAGACGTCCTACAAGGAAGAGGCGTGCAGGGCACCTTGATGTCGATAGTTCAGGACCGCAAAGAGTTTGTGATGAACTTTGGCCCGGCAAGGGCGTCGAGGAGTCCGGCGTGTCTACGATCTTTGGGTGGCGGGAAAGCCACCGGCCGATGCTCCTCGGCGCGCCAGCGACCTGCCCTTCTCCGGAGGGATGAGGCGGTCGGCGGAGCAGACGAGCAGGTCCGGGAATCAAATATCTTAATCAATGGAGCGTGCAGCTCCGGTCGTCGATGGCACGGCATCAAGCGATTCCCCGCTTCTGGGCAACACGTCTTCGACGGGCCTCCAGCGGTTATAGCAAACCCTCGACGACGGTGGACGGAATGTCCGGTGCTTATCTTCGTTCTCCTCGGCGGTCCCCGTCTCCGGTCGGCAGCCTGTCAAGGATCTGACTTCCAGGGAGCTTTGGCGAAGGTTAGCGGTGCTCGATGGTCCCTCGGAGCTCGGGAAGAGGGCGCCTAACCAGGTCCTCTTGGATAAGTCTCGACGTCACGGCAGCTTTCAGGTTGCGGTGAAGGGAACAGCAGTCAACCTTCTTCTTCGGGCTCGACTTCGAGATCAAGCATCAGTTTCGACTTCAGCTTCTGAACGAATTATAGCAGTGAGAGCCCCCAGATATACTGTTCATCTCCCATCCATTCTGCTGGGTCACACTCGGGCAACCAATCACTCAGAAGGGCATTCAGCAGTCAGCCAATCAGGCATACAGTGCATTCAGGAAAAAATGAGTGGGCACCACTGAATACATTTTTTTTTTAAAATTTAAAAAGATGCTTCAATGATAACAGTACGTGTTGTTCAAAAAATCGTTCAAAGGGAGCTGGCTGTGACGAGTCTGGAGACTCCCTGACTTAAAATACACAAGAAGCAGGAGACCTAGTAAAAATACTGGGTCACACAGCCGCTCTCCATTAGACCCAACCTGGGTAAGAAGTTCCTGTGAGTTGAAGGAAATTCAGTAATGTATCCAAAGTAATGTGCTTATTCTAATAAAGGAATCCATTGTTTATCAAAAATGATGGATCAGAAAAAACTCAGAATTACGCTATCACTAATACATTCTTAGTGAGGAAGCAATTGCCACAGCTCGTTAACAAGTCAACCTTCTTCGGGCTCGGCTTTGAGATCAAGCAACAGTTTCGACTTCAGCTTCTGTTATTTATTTGTTATTTTGCATTTATATAGCGCCTTATATACCATTGGTATGGTCTGAAGGCGCTGGAAGGTTGAACGCCCTTGGGAACCGAAGTTCGGGTCAGTAGGTGTGCGCACCAGGTATGTGTGCAGCTGGTGCAGAATTTGTGTGGTAGATGCTTCTTAGCGGTAGGTGTGGTGGTTGAGAGATCAGGAGTATGTGTTCGCACTGTCAGGATTTATCCATGTCGAGTGTGGCTGCGTTAAGCCTGAGGAGAACGCCTGGCTGGGGGGGTGGGGGGGGAGTAAAACCAGCAGTGTGTACTTGGAGTGATGGGGAGTGAGCGAGAACAGTTATACCGAATGGTGTCATAGTATCTCTGTGTTCTAGTTGAGTGGTGGTGTAAAGAAGAGTAAGCGTGGGGTGTGGTATGATATATGTTCTTTCAAATGTCACTGCATTCCAAAGCGCATTATGTACGTCACGCAATTCTATGCGATCAGGTCCGTTCAATGCATTTTTTTTCTTCATTATAGGTGGTCAAGATTGCCCTACACACTCCTGTCTGCTCAACACACTCATGCACTCTAGCCGACCTTGCGTGCTCTAGTCTACCCTCAATCTCCAGTGTGCCCCACGCATGCATTCATATATTCCATACGCATGTGCTCGCACTCATTATCCGCTCCACATACTCATCTACTCCACACACTCATCCACACAACACACTCATCCGCTCGGCAAACTCATCCGTTCCACACACTCATCCGTTCTATGAATGTATCCGCTCCACATACCCAACCGCTCCACACTCATTGGCACCACACACTCATCCGCTCCACAGACGCATCCTTTCCATACATTCATCCGCTCCACGTACTCGTCCGCTCCACACACTCAACCGCTCTACGTATTTATCCGCTCCTCACACTCAGTCTGCTCCACACACTCAGTCTGCTCCACACACTCAGTCTGCTCCACACACTCAGTCTGCTCCCCACCTACTCGTCCGCTCCCCACCTACTCGTCCGCTCCCCACCTACTCGTCCGCTCCCCACCTACTCGTCCGCTCTCTACACTTATCCGCTCCCCACCTCTTTCGTTCTCCTCCTCTCTTTCGTTCTCCTCCTCTTTCGTTCTCCTCCTCTTTCGTTCTCCTCCTCTCTTTAGTTCTCCTCCTCTTCCGTTCTCCTCCTCTCTTCCGCTCTCCGCACATTCATCCGCTCTCCGCACATTCATCCGCTCTCCGCACATTCATCCGCTCTCCTCTACACTCATTGGCTTTAGTATGTTCAACTATTCTATACACTCATCCGATCTCCATACTCATTTGATCTTTCTAGTCATCTGTTCTTCCACTCATGCACTCTTCTACTTAGTGCATCCATCTGTTCTATATGCTTCATCCATTCTAACTATTTCATCCATGTCATTCACTACGTTCCCTCCTCATTCGTTATGTCCTTTTCATCAGTTTAGATCTCCTTACTTTCCCAATGATTTATTCATATTATCCATTTCACTGTTTTGATCTACATTACTCGTTTAGTTCTGTTTGTCTTTCTAGTTTACATTCAAGTATATTAGTTGTCAGTCTCTTGCATCAGGTAGTTTGTTGGGTCGGGGTCATTCTGATGCTATTTGTTTGGAAACCGGTTGATTTTAGGTGAAGAGCCAGGTTTTCAGTAGTTTGCGGAAGGACGCTAAATCTTCAGTTTAGCGGATGTGGGGTGGGAGCGAGTTCCACAGGGTTGGGGCTAGAGCTGAGAATGATGATCTGCCTAATCTGACTGAGTTTGTCTTAGGAATTACTAGGGGGCCGGCTGAGCTTGATCTTAGGGTGCGAGTGGGATGATAAGGTATTAGCTTGTCTTGAAGATATTGAGGTCCGGTTTTATGCAGTGCTCGATGGGAGATGCATAAGGTTTTGAAAGCCACCCTACAGGCTACAGGAAGCCAGTGCAGTGTCTTAAGGTCTGGGGAGACGTGGTCTCTTGGACCGATCGCAAGTAGCATTTTGACGGCCGCGTTTTGTGCCCTTTGGAGTTTATTCAGTTGGTAGGCATGGATTCCAAGGTATAGGGGGGTTTGCATAGTCCAGTCTTGATATAACGATTGATTGGACCGCGGAGAGTCTGTTGGGAAATGAGATATGGAAAGATGCGCCTAAGGTGGTAGTGGCAGGACTTTGAGACATTGTTGACTTGGCGCGAGAGTGTAAGGTCAGAGTCCAGGGTGCATCCAAGGTTTTTCACTGAGTTGGAGGGTGTCTGTGAGTTGCCCATGGCGGGTGGCCAGGGTAGTGGGTGCGGAAGAAGATCGGAGTTGCCGCAAACCATGATTTCTGTTTTGGAGGGGTTTAACAGGAGGTGGCTTTGGGGTCATCCAAATGAATCCGGAATCAGGTAAGAAACCCAATGTTCTTGTTCTAACCTTTCTTCTTCTTTCCCCTTCTTTCTAGGCGCTCTGGACTTGAGGCGGGCGTGGCACGAGGCTGGATGCTGACTGCAGGCATGGTGAGCGTTACGCTGCAGGATGCATAATAACGCGAAGCGTGTGCGCCCCTTTGGGCGTGGTTTAAATAGCCACCAAAGTAGTCTCAGGTAAGTATTCCTTCACAACCACACCCTAGTAACAAAATAGTCCCTAGTTAAAGTAGTTCCTTCCAAGCCTCAAATGGGCTTGGATCTCTTGCAGCATGGTCTACATCAGGTAAGTTTTAACATATGTGCCTGGCGTCTATGGTGCCAGGACTGTTCCTCCATATGAGCCTGGCGCCATAAACGCCAGGACTGTACCCATATAGCCCCTAGAAAGGGTTGCTGGGCCCTCTCTGGGTAACATGATGCCTGCTTCCGGGGTTGCTGGACTTGGTCTGGAAGCCCGGGGGTAGGCAACGCAATGACTGGGACAGCCCTGCCCAAAACTAGTATACATGCAGTGTGTAGTGTTGAATGGCTAGGTACTTGTACCAATACACATTCCTTCTTGTGAGTGTCTGAGAGGGAGGAGAATGGCCTGAATGCACTGTATGCCCGATTGGCTGACTGACTGCTGAATGCCCTTCTGAGTGATTGGTTGCCCGAGTGTTGCCCGAGTGTGACCCAGCAGAATGAATGGGTGATCAACACTATATCTGGGGGCTCTCACTGCTATAATTCGTTCAGAAGCTCAGAAGCCAACAACCTCCTAGACCCCACGAAGAAGTCGTCATCGAAGGAAGCGCATCACTCGTCGAAGCTCTCGTCCACAAAGCTCTTGTTGACAGGTCAACCGTCTTCAAAATCTTCGTCCACGGAACCACCGTCGACGAAACCGTCGTCGACAAAGCCATCGTCAGCTAACCCACCGTCGATGATTCCAAAAAAATGTGTCTTCTGAAGAAATGGAACCCACAACATCATTTGCGGACATTGTGGATAAATCATCCAATGTGAGCAGTCTTCACAAGTCTTTGGGACCAGCGTCTCCAATTCCAGTTACACCTGAGCCAGTTGGAGCACAACTGTCCCCTTTAAAAGAGATGGCAGAACTTCCTGACGTCATTTTTCGGGAGGAGTTCTCGGACACGGAAATGCCTGGTGAGCAACCTTTCCTCATTCCTAAGGAAAACAACCCTCCTTGGCAACCGGATTAAGAGGACATGGCTGATCCTTATGACCCGGTGTTCATGGCATCGATGCAAATAATCATAGAGGATGTTAACAGGTGCCAAGAGCGGCCGAATAGATCTTCTGTACCCCCCTGAGGGATCTGTCACCTCGGCATAGCACACCCAGGCACTCTCCTTCCAGGAGTAGACTGCAGAAAAGAGCACGATCACCTGAGCCTCCACATAGATCCAGGAGCAGAACACTCAGTGCTTCACCAACAAGAGTCCCCTCTCCAGCATCTCCTCATAGATCTCGATCACCAGTTCGAGACCAGACTACGGTACCTTCATCTGTGTCAGTATCTAATTGGCAAGAGGACCTGTTCAGGGATTTTTTTCGGATCCGGAGGAAGGAGAGATTACGCAGGAACCGGTTGCTCCCAGTGAACAGGATGATTACATCATTGAGAAACCCAGGAAGGACTCACCAGGTGATGCGTCACCTCCAGACGATTTGGTATCGTTTCATACTATAATTGGTAAAGCTGCGGACTTGTTCAAAATACAAGTCCCTTCGGAAGAAAAGAAGTCGGTGCTCTACGAGCACATGGGCAAACCCAGAAGAACAGTTACCATCATTCTGCTTCTCGACACCATATGGGAGTCTGGCTCAAAGATACTGGCCACACCCTTATCCACACCTGCGTTAGTCTCAAGGCATGAAAAGAAGTACAAGACACCTGATTCGGCTCCGCTTTGTTTAAGGGGTCATATGAAACCAGACTCATCACAGTAGCGGCTACAAAGAAATTAGCCAACCCATCACCACTGTTAGCACCACCAGACAAGGAAGGTCGTAAGCTGGAAGCCATGGGTAGAAAGGTGTCTTCCACAGCATCTCTCACTATCAGATCGGGCAACGCATTAGCCATGAAAGCCAAGTTTGACTGCAAGCTTTGGCTTCGCATGTCCAAGCTGACCAAACACCTATCAGCAGATTTACAGGAGGAAGCCAGGTCCATCATTGCAGACGGAGGAGCCACTTCAGACCACATGAATATCGCAGTTGTCAATGTGTCTGAATCAGGTTTCAGACAAATGGCCCATGGCACGGTGTTAAGGAGACGGGCATGGATGAAATCCACAAATTTCAAGCCTGAGTTGCAGGCACAAATTATGGACATGCCCTTCGATGGGCAAGACTTATTTGGCAAGAAGATAAGACCACCTTAAAGGAATTAAAACGGACACAGATACAGCTCGAGCCATCAGTTCCTTGAAGGATAAATATAAAGACTGCAGGTCCTTTTGGCCCTTTCGAGGTGCAGCTTCAAAAGACAGAGGATACACGTGTTCCTCCTATGGTCAAAAGCCGCAAGGTAACACATTTCAAGGCAACAGATATCAATCCGCCAACCGGTATTCCCAGAGAGGAAGGTGCGGCTCTTCCCAAGGAAAGTCCCAGAAGAAACAGAACTGACCATTCGATTCTTCCCCCCCCCCTCTATGCCAAACACTTGTGGGGGGGAAGGGTAAGCCAATTATTTCAACGCTGGAATTCGATAACATCAGACAAGTGGGTATTACAGGTGGTTCGCAGGGGACACACAATGGAATTCCTAGACCATCCTCCATCCCTTGCCCCTCGCAAAGTTCACATGCTGCAGAGCGTCATGGCAGAAGTTCAAAAGTTACTGCACAAAGAGCCAGTCTCATATTCCCAGAAAGGAAAAGGTTTCTAGTCCCGCTTCTTTCTAATCAAAAAGAAAAACCGTCAGTGGAGGACCATATTGGACTTAAGGGCACTCAACAAATACATCAAAGTAATCAAATTCAAAATGATATCTCTGCAAGGCGTCTTCCCGTGGCTGAACAGAAACGACTTCCTAGCCACTCTGGACTTAGAAGAAGCATACTTCCACATTCCAATTCATCCTGCCCACAGACAGTTCCTCAGGTTCGCTATAGGAGACCGACATTTCCAATTTCGGGTACTCCCATTCGGGCTAAAATCAGCACCAAGGGTATTCACCAAGTGCCTGGTGCCCGTAGCAGCAAACCTCAGAAGGTTGGGAACGGAGGTCTTTCCATATTTGGACGACTGGTTCATAAGGGCAAGCTCCCTCAGTCAAGCTCAATTGGCAGTGTCAAACGATAAAACTCCTAAAAGAGTTAGGTTTTTCGATAAACAACGTAAAATCCTGCCCAGTATCCAGCAAGAAGGTTCTGTTTCTGGGAGCCGAGTTTGACACCACCATTCCCAGGGTAAGGCCGTCGGCGGACAGAGTAACAGCCATCCTCTGCTCGAGATCATTGTTCCTAGAAAGAGACGACCACGATGCGCTCTTTCAAATCCCTCCTGGGCGTGATGTCCTCATGTATATTTCTCATACCAAACTGCAGACTTCGCATGAGACCGATCCTGGAGGCCCTGGACCACCAATGGAAACAAGCCAGGGGTTCATGGGAAGATGTAGTACAGATACAGACGGCGGTGCACAAGGCACTTCGATGGTGGAACACTCCACAGAACCTGCTTCAAGGGATGCCATTCCAGGCACCAACATCCACTCTTCTCTTAAGGACAGACTCGTCCCTTTCGGGGTGGGGGGCACACTTGGCGGACCTGCAGACAAAAGGGGCTTGGTCAGAACAAGAATCACTGCTCCACATCAATATCCTAGAGCTCAAGGAGATATGATGGGCTCTAAAAGCTTTCCTTCCAGTAGTGGCGGGTCAAGTCTTAACCATCCAGACAGACAATACAACCTCCATGCACTACACAAACAAGCAAGGAGGCACAACGTCAGATCTCATCTCAAGAAGCTCAACTACTATGGTCATGGGCCTTGCACCACAAAGTCCAGATCAGGGCGGAACATCTTCCGGGAGTGGACAATGTATTAGTGGACAAACTGAGCAGGGAGGACGCGTCATCCTACGAATGGGAGCTAGACAAAAAGGAAGTTCAACGGATTTTCTCTGTATGGGGCTAGCCACAGATCGACCTTTTTGCCACCAGGATCAACGGGAAATGTCAAGCATTCGCCTCAAGGTACCAATCGGCAGGAGATGCATTCTCTGTGGACTGGACAGGGAAGTTCCTTTATGCCTTCCCCCATTGCACTCATAGCCAGAGTTCTGTGCAGAATGAAGGAGCAGGATTGCTCCATGATCCTAATAGCACTGGACTGGGCAGGGCAGATCTGGTACCCAACTCCGCAACATCTATCCCTGTGGCCTCCAATTCGCCTCCAGGCTCATCAATACCACTTGACTCAGCAGAACCACAAAGTCCTCCACCACGACCCAGCGAGCCGCTCCCTCAAAGCCTGGTTCCTGAGCAGCGCAAACTCATGATCTTGAACCTTCCGGCGGACTGCTGGGACATAATCGGGGCCTCTAGAGCCCCCTCAACAAGGCGAAATTGACCCGCTTTCGAAGTGGTCTGAATCATCGGCAATTAACCTAATTACAGCTTCAGTAGAACAGATACTACCTTACTTATTTCATTTGGCTAAGGCAGGTCTCTCCCTATCCTCCATCAAAGTTCACCTGTCTGCCAAATCAGCATACACGACGACTCCAGAAGCGCAGTCATTACTCTCTTCCGGCCATCAAGATCTTCCTGAAAGGGTTGATGCGTACTTATCCTCCTACGCCCTCATCATTACCTTCCTGGAGCCTGAATACTGTGCAAATGGCTCTCATGGAACCCCCCTTTCCGAACTCATTCACAGATGTGAAATAAAATTCTTATCTCGGAAACAGCCTTTCTGATAGCCGTGACTTCGGCCAGGCGGATCAGTGAATTACAAGCCTTGTCTTCAGAACCTCCTTTTACTTTGTTTCAGCAAGACCGCGTCATTTTGAGGACCGACCCAACATTTCTGCCCATCGTCTTATCAGAAATGACACTCACAGAGCGCATTGTTCTACCATCTTTCTTCCTGAACCCTACCTCAGAGGCAGAAAGAGCTTTACATTCCCTAGATGTGACTAGAGAGTTGAAATTTTACTTGCAGAGAACCAAAGAGTTTGTTAGATAATCGAAACTGTTCATTGCCTTTGCAGGCCGCACAAAAGGACAACATATCTCCAAACAAAGTCTGGCAAGATGGGTCTCGTTATGCATTACCCATTGTCATCCATTGAAGGGCGACTCCCTCTCCAAACTGCCTTCAGCACACTCCACCAGAGGAAGAGCGGCATCAGTAGCGTTTCACACAGGGATTCCCTTGAAGGACATCTACAGAGCCGCTACCTGGAGCACTCTGCACACGTTCGCTAAACACTACTGCCTAGCAGAAGATAACTATTTCTCCAGCATTGGTATCTTTCATAGATTCACATGCGCCCACACGCCTCCCCTGAGAGGCTGCTCCTTGCTCAGAACCCATCATACTGTAGTTCCTACGTTTCAAAATCTGAAGATGGCTGCCTGGGGTGGAGCTTAAGCCCTGTCACCTCATTGGTTGGGGCCATAAAGGACCATAGTGAGGTGGAGAGACTAAACAATGGAGTGGCTCATACGCCACAATGGATTATTTACATGCATTATCTAGGAGGAATGAATATTAAAAAAACATATATATTATAATTAATTTTTATCACCGAGGATTCCCAGTCTGACAAGGAATATTCAAGCATCTGAATCTGAAAGATACCAATGCTGGAGAAATACAGTTACAGGTCAGTAACTAAGACGTACTGTCCCCAATGTCTTCCATGAGGTATTGCGTAAACTGGGGCCAACTGAGACCGGCCAAGACCTATTGGTGGGTAGACTTATCCCGGGTAAGCATACACACAATTGTTTGACAACCAGATACATGAGAAAAAAAAAACTGTGCAAAATAAAAAATCAATGCCTTAACGGGGTGTCATCCAAACCTGAGCAGGACAGACCTAAAAAGTGAAATAAAGCTAGTACGACAGTCCTACTGTAGATGGTTAAAATTCCACACTTGACAAGCACATCAAGAAAAATCAGGTACTGTTTTTAAAAAAATTAAGAAAGATACCTGTGCTATTTGGAGAACTCTGAATGTGATCGATGATCCTCAGACCAGTCTACAAAGTTGATGTGTGTCTGAAGGAGCCTGGGTGGAGTACATGACCAAGACATTTTAATACAAAATCTGGAAACTTCAGCTCTCTGGAAGAAGGCCAGGAAAGGAGGTCTGGGTGGGAACCCCATTTTGATAAACTAGACATAGAAATGGCGATGGAACTAAAGTTGTCATGAGCGTGTGGCCCAGATGGCGTCTCTAGCTGTGTACAAAAACAATCCGGGGTTGTGGTCTGACATTCTATTTAGGCTTTTCACATACATTGCAAAGATTACTGAATGCCCAAATATTGGCAGTGTGCAGTGATTTGTACTGATTTTTAAGAGCGGTGATAGAGCCTCACCTGCCAACTATCGGCCAATTGCCCTGAGATTTGTCTGCTAAAATGTTTGTCAAGTTAATCTTGAGAGAGTTGACTGTTTGGGCAGAGTCTTTGCAAACGGGCATTAGAAAGGGGTTTGGGATGATCATGTGTGCATTGACCTTACGTGCATGTAGTTCAGCTATAGGGGACTATTCTGTAAATCAATATATAACACTGTTATTGACTTAGAGGCAGCCTTTGATATCACTTAAATAAACTCTGGCAAAAACTAAAAGTGGTATCTAGATAGTGGCCTTCTTGAAATGATTATTGTATATAGGTATGACAGTTAAAGTAAGATTGAACAATCTTTTGAATTATCCAGTGTGATAATGTAAGAAAGGGAATGAGACGGGGCTGTACTTTGACGCCTACATTGTTTAATCTCTATATGGTGCATCTCTGGGAGAAAAGTTAAGGGTGGAAGAGCCTAGCACCCAAATGGAAAGATCTTAAGGTTAACATTTTGGCTTATGTTAACTATTTGGTGCTGAGACTGCACTCCTGCACGGTTACAACATACCCTAGAGGGTGTGGAAAGCTTTCTGCACGAATATCAACTAAAGATAAATCCTACAAAATCATTCATTTTGTCCTTTACTAAAAAGCAGAAGACTAGACCTTTTACTTGGAGATTAAACAATCAACCTGTCACCAGAGTAACTACTAGAAGTTGCCTAGGTCTACTAATCTCCTCCAAGGACTTAGTTAAACAGCAAAAGGGCAACATGAAGGAGAACATTCTGTCCTGTATTCCTCAGATGAAAGTAGCAAAGAGGAAACTGTATGTTCTCTCTTGTACCACTGATAGAACTCTACAAGCTCAAACTCAAAATAACAGCAATGTTGCTATATGGATGTGAACTAACCATCTTTAAAAATCGAGTTTTTTGGACTCCATAGAAGGCAAATTTGGAAGGCAGTTTTGGGACTGCCAAAGTTTGCACCGATTAGTGCAATAGGGTTAGAGATGGGCCTTACAACGTTGTGGGCACAATACATGAAACATAGTCTGTTGTTCTACAAGCTATTAAGGGTGGAAGAGCCTAATTTGGGGTTTTACCTGAGAGGAATTTACAAACAGTTGGAAGGAATGCCCATATTTGAAATATTCCAGAAACTGTGCACTCTTTTTCAAGACCTAACGCTAATAGACTCTGAATATGTCCATAAGAACAAGATGAGGCAATGGGACAAGAGTAATGATGTCCTGGATTTGGAAAGACTAAAGCTGTTCAGAGGCAAACATACTATCTACCGAAAGCTACCCTATGATTATACATACTTGAATTCCTTTCACAGAAATATAGGACATGGTATTTGAAACTTGGATTAAATGCACTGCCCTCTTTAGATGTTATTGGACCTAAATTGGAACATCAAGATATCTGTGACTGTAGAGCCTGTGGCAACACTGTAATGGAATCTGTATTTCACTTGGTGCTAAAATGTCTGCCATTTCTGGTGGATAGGACTAGATTACTAGGCTCTTTTGAGCATTCCACGGAATCGGTCGTTACAGACCTGCTATGGGACAGACTAATGACGACGAATAATCAATCCCTGATTATAGCATTGTGTAAATTATTGGAATTACATTTTGTAAAATTGAAACTGATTGCAGCAAGTTGAGGAAGATTGGCAGAAAATTTGAGATGATTACAAAAGAGGAGTATCTGTAGAGTGTTATCTGACCCTGTTGGGACTATTAATGGGTAAGTTGCTGCTGAAGTGTTGTCTGTACTGTTGTGTATTGTCTGGACCTTGTATGTATAAGAGTTTCTTGTAAATTGGAAAACACGGGGGGGGGGGCAGGGGGGGGGAGTACAGAGAAACAGTTTACCCTTTTAAAAACATTTTTTATTAAAACCTGTGCATTTTAGTTCACAAAAAATATTTTTACATGTTACATTACAGTTCAGTTTCAGGCGAATTACTAAACAATTTTCAGTCATATTACAAAGCAAACAATCATACAATTTACAACAGGTCATATAATCATTACCTAAAAAAAAAAAAAAGTTTTCCATTACAAGTAAAGCTACTCAACACAAAAGTCGTCATTAGAATCTGAGTCCAATAAGCACCATAGCTGGCATTGAATTAACAAGATAAATACGCAAAGTTTAATCGTGAAAAAATGATTAGGGTTGACCATACACTTTTTGCCATAAGGATTCCCTAGCCGTGGAGGTAAGCCCGACATTAATGGCACCCAAATGAGCAATCCTCTAATCTTCAAAAAAGGAACAATATATTACGAGATGCTTTAAAGTTTCAGGCTGTTGCACACTTAAACAAAATCTACAGGAGACAGATGTTTAGCCCAATGAGGAGTACGTTCAAGAGTATAGAACTGGTTCATTCTAAACATCATATACAGGTCTCGGATCTTATCACAAGGAAAACAAAGGATGCATCTTAGTCTAGGCATACATTTATGGGCATGTCCGGCAAATTCTATATAAAGTCGATGAGTACCAATATCATCCATGGTTATGCACCAGTGATATTCATACGGTTTCTTTTTAGAATAAGCTGGACGTTGCCAAAGATCTTCCCTAGTTATGCCAACATTTAGCAAAATCGCTTCCATTCTTTCTTGAAACTTAATCAGCGAGCCAGGATTGGATTTGTTAATCATTTGGGCAAGTTCCGGATATAAGGAATTCAATGAAGGATTTAGCATTTTCGAGTAAGAATTAAGTTGTCTCCATTGAAAACGGGCAGCTAAACTGGATAAACCCAATTAAATCCTAATACAGGAATTAGGAATGGAATTAGCAAGCCCCAATACCTGTTTCCACATGATACCTTGTAGAGAGTTCAAATACGATGTTATATCACAGAGACATAGATCTAGGCCATACAATAAAACTGCTACGACCTTATACAACTAAAACAGCAGCAATGGAGCAAGAGAAAACGTAAAAAATGTACTACGAACAATCTTCAATTGAGAAATTAAAGGCTGAGCATTAGCTGGAATGGAATTTTGCCAGTTAACAATACACAGACGATTAGAAACGTCATAGCCCAAGTATTTCAAAGAATGTTCAATTGTTGCTCCATTTAAGTTCCATTTATAATGGTCAGGTTTTCCCTTTCCCAGTAAAGACCAGGATCTTGGACTTTGTAGCAATTGGACAAAGATTACTTGTGTCAGCATAAGAAGCAAACGCTTGAAGCTTGTTTTGAAGGCCAAATGGCGTTTTGTCAAAAATCAGAATATCGTCTGCATAAGCAAGCCAATTAACCTTCAAGTGACCAATTTTTATAGGAGAAGTAACAGAGTGACGAGATGTTTTGTATGTCATTAAGATACAAATTACAAAGGGTAGAGGCAAGGTTACAGCCCTGTTTTACTCCTGTATGGGTGGAAATTTCAGGAGTAAGCGCACCATGCCGATTTATTGTCACACGATAACAGGTATCGGAGTGTAAAAGAGCAATAGTTTGAACAATAAATTCAGGAAGCCCTAAATCAGCCATTTTAGGCCATAGAATGTTACGATGATACGGTCAAAGGCAGAACTAAGATCCAAAAAGGCATTCGAGGGGGTTTGGGTCCTCCGACATATTCCATATAAATGACAGTAATCACCACAGCTGTGCTGCTTCGGAAAATCTTTCGGCTCCTGCGTCAACGTCGATACGCTGTCCTTGACGGCCTCCATCGAGCCGACATCACCGGATGTTACAAGTAGGACGCACGACGCCCGTATCCTCAGTTCCGTTTTTTCGGCGAACGTGTTCGCTTCGGAGATCTCGGCGCGCCTCGACTCTTCTGAGTTCTGTTCTTTCGCTTCCTCGAACCTGTTAGTTTGTGAAGTTATCGTATGATGTCTTCTTCGACCCCCGCGGCCGGGTTTTAAGAAGTGTCGGGACTGCGGGTCCAAGATGTCATTGACGGATTTGCACGTCGCTTGCCTCGGGAGGACCACGACACGGATGACTGTGTGGACTGCCAGCCGCTTCCTTCGAAGGCCTTGCGGGAGCGTAGAAGAAGCTTTTTGTAGGTAAGGTGGCCAAGGCTCGTAAGCCGAGGTCCTCTGGGCTTTCAACGGACAATTAGAGGGGCGACTCTCCGCATCGTCGTCGGTCCGCCATTCTTCTGCCTCTTTGAGGCACTCATCGGTCGCCCTCCTGGTCCTCTTCTGAGGACGCCGCCCGTCGGTGGGTTGCTTGTCCCACCAAGCATTCGACTCCTGAGGAATGGGCTTTCTTCCATAAGGAGATGTTGCCGATTTTTGAATCGCAGGGCTCCGGTCCGTCCGTGCCTCCGAGGGGTCGGCCGTGACCGTACTAGAGACACCGCTCGTACGCCTTCGGGCTCGGATGGTTGGCAAGATTCGCGGGAAAGGTCCCGCTCGGACAAGGGGAATTGTTCTAGTCATGCCCGTTCCAGGTCCCGATCCTCCACGCCCTTAAGACCGCGTGAACCTGTGAAGTCTTCGAAGAAGACATCGACCCGTGCTCCGCCTCCGAGGAAATCATAGACGTCATCCGCGCCTGGGCTGTCGAGAGACACCCTCAGGCTTTGTCCCTCGAGGCCTGTGTCGAAGCCATCGATGCTGTCGGCGGCGCACTTTCGAGGCTGATTTGTCAGAGGTACCCCGTGGCACGGTGGAACCCCCTATAAATGCTCTGGCCAAGGCAAAAAATGTCTTTATTCCTTATTCTGTGCCCACATTCCAGCCTCTGGATTATATTTCTGAGGTGGATGAGGGTTCTGAAGATGGGTTGGTTCCTGACACGGTACCAGATGAGATTTTATCTGGTCATAGCCAGATTGAGGACCTGCGTCAGTCGCTGCACGACACCAGCGGTCTGGACACCTCTCCGGAGGTGGAGTTCTGTAGGCCTGAGCCTGGCACCCATGCCGAGTCCTCGTACCGGCGCCTTATGTTGAGGGTCACGGATTACTTGGGGTGGTCTGCGCCACCTGTGGATTTTGTGCAGGATGACCTGACAGATATCCTTGACCAAGGTCACCGACTGACCCGGTACTGCCATTCCATATGGCCTTGCATAGAAGGGTGGCAGCGGCTTGGACTGCCCCGGAGAGTCTCCCGGCAGTGAGCAAGTCTTTGCCGTGAAAATATCGTCCAGCCAGTAGTGAACCCTGTTACTTGACCACGCACCCCACTCCGGAGAGTTTGGTGGTGCAGGCGGCTACAGCCCCAGCAAAGCAGGCGTTGTCGTCCCTATCAGGAGGGATGGTAGGATACAAGCGTTTTGATGGTTGGGCGAAGAAAGTGTTTTCTTCAGGGGGTATGGCTCTTCAGGCAGCCAACTCCGGATGTGCCTTGTCATGTTTCACGCACACTCTGTGGAGCTGTATTTCCTTAGCGGCTGAACATATTCCCGAAGGGGACGAACGGGATGGTTTTTCTTGCTATTATACAGGATGGCAAGGATGCCATGTGTGAGTCTTTTCAGTCGGGTCTGGACATGGCAAACTGTGTCAGCCGGTCCATGGCGGCGAGCACTGTAATACGCAGGTTTGTGTGGTTGCGGAAGTCAGGGTTTGCTCCTCAACATGCCCTGTGATGGTGAACATCTTTTTGGCAGCAAGGCTGACGAGAGCCTTGAGAGGTTGTAGACCTCAAAAGCTGCAGCAAAGTCGTTGAGCGCTGCAGTTCACCAACCTCCGCCTTTTCGTCCTAGGGGACAGCAATGGAGGGCAGGTTCCTTTCATTATTACTCATGCTTTAGTAAATCGAGAGGAGCTGCAAGTCAAAGGGGCCACGGTAGGAGTGCCAGAGGTGGAAAACAGGGTACTCGAGGTGCCAAGGCCGCTAGGGCAGTTGCCTCTTTGCCCTCAGGCAATGCCGCATCCGCTTCAGCTCAGTCATGAGGCCAGGCCCCATGGTTCGCCGGTTGGGGGAAGGCTGGCGCAGCATCCTGTAGAATGGCGTGCCATTACTTCAGATGTGTGCGCTCTGGAGATCATAGCCCACGGCTAATGTCTTCCTTTTCGGCAGAGGCCTCATGACAATCAACCAGGGAATCTCTCTTTTGAAGAGTCCGGATCCGCTCCTTTCACAGGAAGTACAAGCCCTGCTGGAGAAAGGTGCCATAGAACTGGTTGCTGTTGGTACTCTTGTTCAGAGGAGCATTGCCTAGCATTTCGGTGCTGGACTGCCCCAGGGCAGGACAAAGACTGATATGTTTGGGATATTTCTTCTCTGTGAAAGATAGTGAGCTAAAGACTCTGGGTAAGGCTCTTGTAACCAGGACTCAAGTCTGGCAGAGAGTCTCCCAGGACCCCCCTTGTTATCGCCATAGAACTGGTGCCTGTAGCAGAGAGGAACAAGGGATGGTATTTCCCCTTATTTTTTTATTTTGAGCAGCGCATCTCAGGAAAAGGGGAATTCACGTCTACCCCTACCTGGACGATTGGTTGATCAGGGCGAGCTCTCCCGAGCAAGTCCTGGATCATCTGTCCGTCACCTGCCACTCCCTCCACAAGCTGGGCTTCTCCCTCAACTTAAAGAAGTCCCACTTGACACCAACTCCAGTACATCGGAGCAGTGCTCGACACTTCCCTGGGGCAGTGTTTTCCTCCCCAGGTGAGGGCTCTTCACATTCAGCAGATGGTACACAAGGTTCGACATGCCCAGAGTCTCCCGGCGTTCGAGTTCTTGAGGCTGCTCGGCCTCATGGCATCCTGCATTCTTCTGGTGCCAGAGGCCAGGTTGCGAATGAGATCTTTGCAATGTTCTTTCAAGCTCCAGTGGTCACAGTCCTCCGGCAGGATGTCGGACCCCGTTCAGGTGCCCTGGCCGGAGGTGACGATCGTGACGGACGCATCACTCACGGGATGGGGAGCTCATGCCAATGAGTTGACAGTCAGCGGTTGTTGGTCTCTGTCGGAGTCCAGACTCGCCATCAATCTGTTGGAGCTGAGGGCCATCAGGCTTGCTCTGAAGGCTTTTCTGCTGACTGTGCGAGGAAAGAATGTACTGATTCTGACGGAGAACACAGTGGCCATCCACTACTTCAACAAAAAGGGGGGTTAAGGGGTATGGTCACTTCCTCCGTGCAGGGAGGTGATGCAGCTCTGGTTCTGGGTCATCCAGCAGGAAATTTCGATCTCGGCAGTTCATCTGGCTGGAGATGAAAACGAGACGGCGGACGCTCTGAGCAGGCAGAGCGCGATCTCTCACGAGTGGGAGCTGGCTCAGGAGATTCTCCTGGAGATCTTCGCCCTTTGGGGGACCCCCCCAAGTGGATCTCTTTGCCTCCAGTGTCAACCGGAAGTGCGAGAGGTTCTGCTCGCGGGAATTTCCTCCAAGAGGAGCCTTGGGGGACGCGCTCGTGGTGGAGTGGTCCTTCCCACTGATGTACGCGTTTCCTCCAGTCCCCATCCTCCCGCAAGTGCTGCGGAGGTTAGAGGTTCGGTTCCAGGATGATCCTCATTGCTCCAGCATGGGCCCGGAGGACGTAGTACCCGGACCTTGTCCATCTGCCCTCCACGTCGTCTTCTCTACCGAGACGATCTGCTCTTATGGGAGGGGGTTCAGGTTCTCCATCCAGAGGTCAGACCCCTCAACCTTCACGCTTAGCTTCTGAAAGGTTGAGGTATAAGAATTGGGATCTCCCTGAAGACTTGATGGAGGTGTTGCTTTCGGCCAGACGGCTGGCAACAAAGTCCCTGTACCGTTGCCGTTGGAGAAAGTTCTGCGACTGGTGCAGGGTTAAGAATGTGGATCCTTTTTCATGTGACATTCCTGTAGTTCTCTTTTTCGCTTTCTTTGGCCCACAGGGGCCTGCAAGTGGGTACCATTAAAGGTTACCTGGCTGTGCTGTCTATATTTAAGCGTTCCTCTGAGGGGTGTTCTTATTTTAAAATCCCTTTAATTTCTCAGTTTCTGAAAGGGCTCACTAATGTGTTTCCTCAGTCACCTTTCCAGGTGCCCGGCTGGGATCTGAACCTTGTTCTCAAGTTTCTAATGGGTGCTCCATTTGAGCCTTTACTTTCTTGTCCTTTGGGACTGTTAACCCTTAAAACTGTATTTTTAGTTGCGGTCACTTCCGCTTGCAGAGTGAGTTACAGGCATTTTCAGTTAAGCCCGTCCTTCCTTTCTTCCGAAGGTGGTGTCAGAATTTCATTTAAGCCAGAAGGTTATTCTTCCGGCATTTTATCCTCCTCCACATCCTGGTAAGGAAGAGGAGAGGCTACATAGGCTGGATCCTAGGAGAGCTTTAAGCTTCTACATTTCACGCATGTCCCGGGTCAGAGTGGACGATCAGCTCTTTATTGGTTAGACTGGAAGGTGTTTGGGACAAGCTGTTACTAAGCAGACATTGTCTCGATGGATTATCTTGGCAATTTCTGAATGTTACCGATTTGCGGGTAAGGACCATCCGGTAGGCATACGGCCCATTCTACTAGGGGTATGGCTGCCTCTACTGCCCTGCAGAGGGGTGTTCCTATTCGTAACATCTGTGATGCAGCCACCTGGGCTTCGGTCCATACTTTTGTACGTCACTACTCCCTCGATTCTATCCGTGGGCAGGATCTGGCCTTTGGCAAGGCGGTCCTTTACTCTGCAATTTGATTGGGCATTCTAAATTTGTATATTCTAAATTCTTTTCCCACCTCCTTATGTTGGTACTGCTTTGGGAGTCTGTCATTGATATGGAATACGTCGGAGGATCCAATCCCCTCGAAGAACAAGTTACTCTTTAACCTGGTAACATTCTTTCAATGGGATGGTCCGACAACTTATTCCATATCGCTACCTTCCTGCCTACCCCGCTACAGAATGTCTTATGCGATTGCAGCTTACGTTTCCGCAAGGCTTTCTGTGGTCATACTGGCAGAAGATTGGTGCCACACGTTCTGGGGAAAAAAAACTACAACTGAGGCTACGGGCATCGTGCGTCCTACTTATAACATCCGGTGACGTCGGCTCGACGGAGGCCCTCGAGGACAGCGTATCGACGTCATTGACGCAGGCGCCTAAAGATTTTCCGAAGCAGCACAGCTGTGGTGATTACTGTCATTGATATTGAATACGTCGTCGGACCATCCCATCGAAAGAACGTTACCAGGTAAGAGTAACTTGTTCTATAGATTGGGCCATCAGAGTTTTTCTTTGCCAACACATGTGACAAAACAGTGGCATTCAGGGCAGTGCCCATATATTTTCTAAAACCAGTTTGGGAAATGAATAGAACATTATGTTCCCATATAAATTGTTCAACCATGTTAAGTATGAGAATAGTGAAAACTTTATGAGCGGAGTCCATAAGCGCAATAAGGCGATATTGTTCGGCTCTACAGGATTACCTTTTTTGAAAATGGGAATAATCAGTGAGGTTAGCCAAGATCTAGGGATACAACCTGAAAGAGAAAATACATAGTTATTGTAAGCTTCAATCCAAATGATGTTTGCTTTAGAACAACTTTTGTTTGATTTGTAGCATACAGAAGTACGTAGGGCATTATTCAAACACACAAACTTCTATTCCAACTGATAGAATGAACCGGGCGCCGTATTTCAACAGGGGAAGTTCCAAAATAACCTCAGTTAGAAAGGGGGGGGCAATAGAAATAACACAATGATCACTGAGCCCCACATCAATGATTTCACAAGTTAAGCTAGAGTTCAGAGTATTAGAGGTGACAAAGAAATCAATTGTCGAAAAGGCGTTCATCCTGTGCCATGTATACTCAAAGGCACCCATTTTGTATTGCACCAACCCCAGGACCCAAGAGGCAAAGTATTTAACCCATCTCTGAGCTCTCGGATCATGGCGTTGAGTGTTACGAAGTTGGTAGTCATTCAGACAACACATATTAAAATCACCTCCTACTTTCAAAGTGCAATTAGGGTTAGATATACAAGTAGTTTCAAAAATGTCATCAAGGATATCCATAATTGCATCCAAGTTGTTGGATTGATAACTAGCATAAATACAGACCACCAACAGAGTATCGTTGGAGGATTTGGACAAAACTTTCCAACGCAGAGGAAGAACGATGCATCAGAGTGGCAGAGAAATTCAAGGTGTTATTTACCAAAATAGCCAAGCCCCCACTGGACCGACCTGCGCCCGAAGTGACCAGGGCACAGTACACCGTATATCCATCCACAGATAATATCCTAGTCAGCATAGTTTGTTGCAGTAGGATAATCGATGGAGCTTCAAAAACTGTTAGTGATGATAATGCTGCCTCAAAATTCTTGTAACCACATACATTCCAACTATGAATGGTCAGATCGTTTAAGCTACGATTCTGATTTTGGATATTGCACTTCCAGTATGGATTTCAATAGAGTACCAATCCAAGACCAATCTTTGATGTTAGCAGCAATGGAAGACAACTGTGCGATCATCTCAGGGGGACTTGAGTCCCCAGATATATTGCCAGGTGCCTTTGATGGGTTGCTTGGTGGTAAAGGGACATAATACTCTAGAAATGCATAAGCTTGGTCTATGTTTATGATTAAGATCATCTGAATGCCCAAAGTCTCAAGTTCTGCTCTAAAATCCCAAATTTGTCTCAAAGTAATTAAAGAGTTAGATTGGGCAATCATCCTTAGATTGTTTTCAGTAAAAGGTTTCACCCACTCAATGTCATCAGTGTGCAAACTTCACAACATCGGAATCTGATTAAAGGTTTTAAATAGAAAGGAACGATTAAGACGTCCCTTTCCATTTTGCTCAGGGTTACTAATCCAGCCAACAATGGGTAGGGTGTGTTCTCCCAGCATCATTGTTTCATGGATCTGGCCTGCCTGTGTATCTAGTACAGCCTTGGAAAGATCCCCTGGTGACAACTCAGGACATGCAGGCCCAGACTGCTTTTTAACATCTTCCACTATGACCCCTTCACTGGGCAAGATTGACTGTTGCGGGTTTTGGAGACATACTTTCGTAGGAAAAGGTTTGTTCGCCGACTCGTCAGGTTTGGAGGCAGTCTTAACAGATCCTGTTTTACCATGAGTTAATGGATCGAACAAGGATAACTGGGACTGCTTACAGATCCTGGCTTCTTCAGAACCACCCACCAATTTCATTGAACCCATAGGAGAGTCCTGAATAAGGTTAGAGTTTACAAGTGGGGCTAGGACCTTTTCCCCTGTGTAATACAACTTTTTTAGATGCCAGTAATTTAAGTTGGGTTTTCTACAAAGTCCCCCTAGACAGGTGCTCAATCGAGTCTTCAGTATATGTGTCTGAAACTTGAAGTGCATGTTTACGTTCAGAATTTAATTCAGCTAAGTCAAGACTAGGGTCCTCTAGCGGTGTATTACTTGAGTGTTCAATAATATCTACAGGAGGTGAGATATCAATCACCGAGTCCGGTATGTTTTTATTTTTTTGTTCAGTGCGTTTGACAGAAGCTTTCTTTTTAGCCAATTTGTTCATTGCTCTATTATGCAAGCGCCGTTGCTTACGTGAAAAAAAATCCCAGCTGTAGACCCTTCTGGACAGGTTTCTAAATTCAAGCTAGAATTATGGGAAGAAGGCTCCGGGTCAACCTTCATTACAGCCTGTTCCTCAATAATAATGGTAAGAACAGTTGGAGTGAGTGGCATTTCAGTGAAGGAGACCTACTCGGCACCTTCAGATTTTAAACCAATATGACTGGCTAATCGGCCAACTACAGAGGAAAGATGAGCCAGCATAGCCTCAAATTTCCCCAAGCCAATACCTGTCCCACAAGAGACTTCATGGGACGCCAATGCAGCCTCCTCGTGGATCACTAACTCAGATGATCCTGGACGGAGAAGTGAATGGGCATAGGAACGCCGTCCTATTATAGATATATTACCTGATAAGTGTTTGAGCAGTTTTTGCTGCACACATTGGCTCAACTGTTTGTACATAAACATTTGAGGTGTTTGGTGCAGTTTCAACCTCCCCAACACATTTGTCTGCGATGTTTGTGTTCATTAGAGACCCCAGAAGTAGACCCTCCATTTTATTGAGCATAGAAAGTATTTCAGTGTTTATATTTTGCTGAGCTTAGTTCAGCATGTGTCAAATCATGGCCTTTGTCCAGAAGATTAAATATTCTAGTCATTACCAGGAATTGCTGATTATTGTATTCAAACTCTTGGGCGACAAAAGAAGCACCCATAGAGTTAATGTGAGAGGTCTCTTGACAACCAGGCAATAACACACCTTGGTCCGTAGGGCTAGAGCAGATATTAGGCATGTGGAGAGGTTCATCATTATAAGTGGCAGACATGACATCAGCTGGCTGGCGAGGGGCCATAACCCCAGAATACTGGGCAATGACCAGGACATCCTCCGCTATAGGCCTTTTTTTAAAATACTCTTTCTATGATGCAGATGTACATTATCGATGCTCCAGCTTTTCCAGAAGCCGGAAGTGAAGGACCAAGAGAGCCTGGTACGTTTACCAAGCTCATCCAACACAACCGGCGCCATCATTGTGAAATCTAATGCATCCACTACGACACTGCATTGCCAGGAGGTACTTTAACATCTTTGTCTGGTTCATGCATGCTCAAGAAGCTATGCTGAACAGAGCAATTATCGTCCAGCATATCCTTTAAAGGAATGGAGCCAGTAGCAGTTGGCACCAAGGTGGATACAGAGGCAGACGGTCACCCCCAAAGCGGGCAAACTCACATCACACTGATTCACAGTCCCTGTATCGGAAGTACCAGACAATAGAGGGTCCTGAGATTGAACATCAGCCTTAGTGGGGGCATCAAGCGTAGAGTTTCCAGGGAATCAGACCTTGGTAAAAGAAACAGGATCAGGCTTTGTTAAGGAGAATTCTCTGTTAAGGCTAATTTCCCAAACCTAGTGAGTCCCCCAGCAGCTTTGCTGGATTTTTGGGGTTTATTTTTTTCTCCTGCTAAGAGTGAGACTCTTTTTCTCCCACTCTCAGACATGATTTGAGGTGTTCCTTTGACTTTGTATGTGTTTTATGGACTATGGGGTCCTTTACCCCATAGGGCTTCATGTGTTTTTGGTATGAGGGTTACACAGCACCCTCCGTGCAGTAACCCAGGGGTGTCGTAGCGACCCCCAAACATAGACTCCATACCCTGGGTCTGACTACTGTCTCCCAGGGCATGTAAAGCACCATTGGCTTTACTAGTCTCAAATTGTGAACAGAACCAGTACAAACCATCATATTGTGGACGTACTGGTCGGGGCAATTTGATTGCCCCGGGGTCTGTTGTTCGAGAGGGCACTGTCCAGTCCCCCCCGACCGAGTTTTGCCTGGTGGCAGTGGATACTACTTTTTATATTCGAACGCGAATATATTCCTATGGGATTTTCCTACTGTTCGAGGCTACCACTTTTTAATATAGCCTCGAACATACCGCCGGTTTATTAAATTAATATAAATTCACTGGTTGGTATTTTTGCCGAAACTTGGTTCCAAAATGGCGTTTGTGTTCGCTTCTGTGACTCCAACCCAAGTCGAGCCCTTTGGGCCACTTTTTGGCGGGCTTCTCCACAGAAGCCTCCAAAAGTGGTGCCACTCTGTCTGGGTACCACAGGGGGTCTAGGAGGGGGGTTTAGGCACCCTGGACTGAGTTGCCTCGGCAACTCAAGTCGCACTCTTGTGTGATTGGCCCAAGTGGTGAGCCGCCCAGCTCGCCACTTAGCATGTTTGAGTGACAGCTAGGCTAAATGAATGGGGGTTTTCTGCATAAAAGCAGGGCTTTGGGGGCTGGAACTTCAGAAGTCGCCACAGGACCTAAAGAATCCGGGGAGGGAGAAGCCGAGCCGACCTGCAACGACGACACCACCGGTGGAGCCCTGCTGAACCGTCTCACCACTTTTCCCGACGACGGAGGAGATCTCCAGCCCAGAGAGTCTTCTTCCTTTGACTGGTGGGGATAACCAGTTTGCCCGTCTTTTCGCCTTCCTGGACCATCTCGTGGCCGCCTTGCCCGTGCCAAGCACCCCGGCAACCGGAATAACATGGTTTACTACTACCGCGAAGAAAAGGGTGGTACCTTGTAACCGGGAAACTCCGTGGCTGGTTTCTTCCCTGGCAGTGCAACGACCTTCAGCTTTCCTCCACGTCGAGACCTCCTCTTCCTCTGGACGAAACACCGACTTGCTCCCGCTGGCAGGAACAACTGCCCCCGCTGGAGCGTTCTCCCCATTTTCAGGTACTGTCCCACCTGGCTTCCCTTGCGACAGATCGTTCAGGGTGACAGTAAATCCTTGACTTTCTAACCTGGGTTAGCCTGGGGCCTGTTAACTAACTTTTCCTGACTTGATCTCAATCTTTTGTAAACTATTTACAAAGACTCTTTGGGCATAACCCCACTGTCTGATCCTGGACACATTTCGCTTGCTCTCTAAGAGTGGGCCTGGCATTTGAACTTCCTTGCTCTCCAGTAGACTTAGCCTAACCTGCCTCACTGTGGTTCTTTGAAAAGTATTGGGATTTGTGTGCTTTTATAACTCTGCCTTTTTCTCTCCCTTTTTAAATAACTTATTAGAGTGCCATCTTATGTTAAGCGCTCACCTCTGTCTGAAAATAAGTGGTGTTTCTCATTAAGACTTGTCTAATAAGTAATTTACAAGTGTGTCTTTAAATAAATAATGATATACTTTTACACCAAAGCTCTGGCCAGTGTTTGCTTGTGCTACTGTATCTCTGTACCTATTTTGTATACTCTACATACTGCCTAACTCATCTTGAGAGAAGTCCGACTGCTCAGCCACAGCTACCAGGTAAATCTGGGTGGTACAGACTGCTACCAATTGGGTTTACTGCCAACCACCTGTAGTCTTAAATCTTTTGCAGTGGTCCCTAAGGGAACTGCACAGGTTTCTGCCTAAGATTGCACCCTGATAACATATTATGGGAAAGATTGCCGCTACGTAGACCTGCAGACATCTTGTAAAGGACTGTGATCTGTCCACACACTAAACAAAAAGTATCTAGTCAAACAATACAGGTATTTAGCAGATGAGGGCGTAAGTAGAGCAATCAAAAATTACGATAGTAGGGAGATTGCAATCTTACCAGATAGTACCGAATTTTTTTATTTTTACCGCCACACGCCACACCCAAATGGCACTTGCAGGCACTTCCGGGTGCGCGTATCCGTGCTGGTAAATGCAGTGCTGTCTGGGTTAGGTGGCGGGGCGAAGGAGGCGTCAGGCAGATGAAGTTTCCTGCAAAAAAAAATTCACTTAGAGGCAGGAAAAGAAAGCGCCGTAGCGCAGGAACTTCCCCAAGTCCAGCTGGCCACAAGGCACAGGCACAAATCAACAATAGGGATAAGAACCCAATATAGCGGTATAACGGGTTAAATCAACCTACAATGCTGGCAATGAGTCCAGGGATAGTCCAGGCGAGTTGCGGCACAGAGAAAAAGTTGCCCTTCCTCTTGCCGACTCAACGTTGGATGAAGTCCACACGTAATATTGCACTGGACAATTTAGCAATAGACAGACGCTTGCGGCAAACAGCACTTTCAGGCACTTCTGGGTTGCGCGTACCAGTGCCATTAAATGCAGTGCAGTCTGGGTTAGGGGGCGGGCCGGAGGAGGCGTCAGGCAGATGACGTTTCAATGCTGACAATTAGTCCAGGCGAGTTGCCGCACAGAGAGAATGTTGGCCTTCCTCTTACTGACTCAATGTTGGATGAAGTCCACACGTAATGGCACTGGACAATTTAGCAATAGACGGAAGACGCTTGCAGCAAACGGCACTTAAAAGCACTTCCGGGGTGCGCCTTTTTGTCTTTTTACCATTTTGGTAAACTTTTAACAGTGCACACAGCATCTTACAGTGCAGTACAATGGGGATTATTTTGTATCACCCTAGTCTTTTACACTTGGGATTTTTGGTTACTTTTATATGTTATGTTATTGGGCATTTGTATAGCGCCTTTCACCATTGGTTTGATTCCAAAGCGCTGTATCGGTTGAACACCCATTGGGACTGTAGTCCATGTCAGTGGAGAGAGTAGAGCAGTAAAGTGCTTCGGTGCACTCTGTATGTGTGCAGCCAGAGAGGATTAGGTGATGCATAGCAGCATTCTAGTATTAGGTGAGGTACAGTGGTTGTGTGATAGAAGTATGTGTGCAGCAGGCCAGTTGGACTTGGGAGGCTGCGTTCTGGTGGCAAATTTCTGAATGGGTTGTGTGTGCAGCTAGTCCGATTATCGAGGGGTATATTGCCTAAAGAGAAGCTGGTGGCAGCATGTATATTTTGAACATTGCTATGTTATGTTTAGTGTGCACATTTGCTTATACCGCGTCAGGCTACTATATGTGGACAGTACCCTAAAATGGCCACACCATGAATTTTGCGTGTTCTTTGGCCATATTACTGTTGGGCCTTCTTCCTGGCTTCTCAGATCAGGAAAGCCCATAGAAGGTCATGCCTTTGTGCGATTGGCCCAGGAAGGGGGTGAGACCGTCTGTCAGATTCCACATCCATGGTGCCTGGAAGTCTAGTTGTGTGGCATGAGTGAAACACACACTACACTGGTCCTTGATTGGACCACTGCTGGCTGTTTGAATGGTGCTGATCATTTCCAGTGGTGGCCTTGAACATGCTTCCAGGCTAGATTTGGTGTAAAAGGACGGCAGCCATTTCTTCAGATCGGTGTTGGAGCCACGTATCCCCTGTAGATCATCCAACTGAAGATTAATGGACTCCTACGAGGCCCAGCATCCCTTCCTGCGTTTGGCCCGGTGAAGCCCTGTTGGATTACCTGATCTGAGAAGGCCCTGTGCGGTGCTTTAACCCTTGGACTGGTGGGACCAACCAGTCTAGACGTATTCCTGAGGATCCAGCTGTCCTGAGCCTTTGGGAGTGTCCTTGGACCACCCGGTGGAGTGATCAGCTCTCCAGTGGGCTACTTCAGTGCTCGCCAGCTTCTGGTAGAAGTCACCTCCCAACTTCAATGGATCCTGCTCTGGAAGGTTGTCTTCAACTGCGACTGGAAGGACGCCTGTGCACGGTGGCCATCGCTGAAACTCGCCTTCCTCTCTCATGAAGTTTCCTGAAGAGGGCTGCATCAGTGTCTCTTGCATTTCCTGCTCGCCAAGGGTGTCGCTCTGCTCCTGGAATCTATTCGGAAGAATTCTTTCTAAATCTGCCTGCCTCTACTCTCTGCCCTCTGCAACTCATCCAGAACAGGACTGCGAGACTTGTCTTTGGCCTCAAGCCCAGGGATTGTATCTCTCCAGGACTGAAATATCTGCATTGGCTCCCAGTTGCTGCGAGGATTAAGTTCAAAACCCTCTGCATTGTCCACAAGGCCTTTTGGTGCCTGGGGCCTCAATAACTTCAACTCTCTTTTCCTAAATATCTTCTTTCTCGAGCTCTTTGCTCATCCGCCTCCAACTCCCTCAGGGTCAGTCGCTTCTCCAAGCAACGAGTTGGTGGTAGATCTTTCTTCGGCTGGGGCCTCCCTATGGAACAGGCTCCCTACCTCTCAGAAAATTGAGGAGAACCATCTCCAGTTCCGGAAGCACCTCAAGACCTTCCCCCTTGCTTCTGCTTTCTCTCCTCCTCTACCCTGCTGAACTCCTGGCTGACAAACTGCACTAGTCACCTGGCTACCCTCTGTTCTCAGGGCCAGGCCCACCTCCCCGCCAGTTGCACACTGGCACTGCCCCCCCCTGGCAACCCTTGCAGTCTGTGGCTGTTTATGTATCCCTACAGCCCCCTACCAGCACTTGACACCTGAGGTCTGCACTTACCCTTGCACCTGCCACCATCTGGCCGCACTTCTTATTAATTGTCCCTATTTACTGTTTCTAGTTATTTGCTGTTATCCTGTGTACTGCACTTCCCCTCCCCCTCGCACTTCCCCATATCCCCTGCTCTTGCTCGATCTCAATGTCACCTGGCCTAGTAAGATCGTTGTCTTGGTCTTCCCTCTGTTCCCCTCCCTTGCTTCATCGCGCCTTGAAACACTTGTGTATAGGCGCGTTATAAATGCCATATGACATCATAGCACCCACAGCTCCAGGGAACCTCTAACTGGAACAACAGCCGGAAAACAACTCCAGCACCAAAGACATCCCCCTCCAGTTGACCCACTTAGTCATCTGGCAAAATCAGAGTTGGGCGGGGTAAGTAATGCAATACATTTGCCTCCCCCTGTTCTCCTTAGAATAGACTTTGTATATTCCATTCCATCGCTTTTTGATCGTCTCATCTAAAAGCCACTGTATCTGAAGGATAGGAATATAATTTTACCTACTTGTAACTTTGTTGAATATCGTCTGGATCATTGCATCAACACAACTCTTCCTACATCAGACCCTTTTCCTAAGAAGCTTTGTGACTTTGGTGTACAAGACCCCATTCATCATAGGGATTGGACTTCTAAAGTTAGTGTATATGTCTTGTGATTTGGGTCCATTCTACTGCATCACTACGTACCTTCTTTTTGACTGTTATTGAATGCATTCCTAAGAACCTAAAGTTTGCTGTATAGATTTTTATCATTTGATATTACCACCTGCCTGTTTCATTTCCTAGTGTGTGTTTTGAGGAGCCTAGAATAAATATATATTTTTGTACTTCCTGTCTAAATTGAATTATTGTGTGCTTCACTGTGTCGACCCCTGATCCCACTCACTCTCCTGAAAATGGCCTTGACTGCTCTGCACAATTCCCTTTATTGGGTGTCGGCTAAACTCTCAGAATTCCCCACTTCACTTTAACTAGGGCAACCTCCTAACATCTGTCCACCAGGCAGATTCTAGAAATCCACCTCAACAGCCTCCAGGGGTGGAGCTAAATGGGACAGTGGCTTTGGCTAGAGGGCAAATGGCCCACAATGAGTTTGATGGAACACTAAATGTAGTACTTTCTCTTGTCTTTTCATTGAAACTGCTTTATCAATTTACAGAGGGTTCACAGGCTGTCGACTGGCAATATTCAACAGCATGTGAATCTTTCAAATATACCAATGCTCGAGAGCCATAGGTAACAGGTAAGTAACTTTTTACATATCAATAGATCTACTGCATTGGGAAAATGATAGTTCTGTTGAGCTCCAAAATAGGTTAATTGCTACAATTTTCGACCATTGTGACTCAATGCCCCTAACCTGCAGAAGACTGAGTCCTGGTGAACAAACTGTAAAGACCTGGTTTTTATTTTCCCTGCTTTATAATTTCATGCTTTTGCTAATTTCAAACTCTCCGGAGTCCCCTGCCCACCTCCCTCTGTAAGGAAAGTCATGCCTATTCAGTAAGGACAAAAGTAGCTTAATTTGCCTTTCAAATGCATGTTCCTTTGGAAGATATGTGCATGGTGGTGACATGGGCGAAGACTCGGGCCTTTTGTAAACATTATTTATTTGGATTTGTTAAGCGTCCAGCGGCCCGGGGGCATCGTGGCGCTGTTGCAGAATATTTGACTTGATCCAAGATAATAACAGTGGTTACAGGCAGAGATCATGTCTATTTTGCAATAAAAAGTGCAGGGAGTTACATGGTTACAGTGGAACAGTGTGGGAGCAATCTTTATTACAATAAGACAGAAATGGTGCTCGTGGTTACAGTGGAATAGTGTGGGAGGCAGTAGTGGATGGAGTACAGTTTAGTTGAACAGTTTTGTTTTTAGCGCTTTTCTGAATGTGAGTAGGGATTCTTCTTTTCTAAGACTGGGTGGCAGTGAGTTTCTTGTCCATTCTAAAGACACTGCTTTGCTGAATTACTTGACTTCTTAGTTGTTCACTCACTATTTTTTCCTCATGATTTCTAGTCACTCCAATGTCTTGAGAAAAGTGAAATGGTAGATTGGTACAACTACTAGCCATAATGCATACTGTCCTAACAGATTGTCTGCTTTCGTCAAAACATCAACCCCTGACCCAAAAAATCCACACTTATTAGACTACAAATTTCTGAGCTCTTCAAAAAAGGACGTTTTGGTTGGTTCTTGGGGCGGCATGAAGAATGCATGTGGCCTTGTGTGTCCAATGACCACACTGTTCCTTTTTTCAGCTATACATTGTGTCCTCCTGTCACACCTCTCCCCTGAGGATGTTCTCAAAATTGTGCAGGAAAAGGGACTGCAGGAATTAGGGAGATTAACTTTGACGCATATGTAAAGACATTTTCTTTGTTTGCTAACTCTAAACCATATATTAAACACCTTTTACACCTTTCAACTGCTCTAATTCTTTTTATTTCCTTAGGCTTGTAAAAGGGGCAACTCTGATGTTGTACGATTGATGATAGAAGCTGGAGCAGATTGCAATACATTGTCAAAACATCAGAATAGTGCACTACACTTCGCCAAGCAGAGTAATAATGTACTGGTGTATGAACTGCTGAAGTCCCACTTGGAAACGTAAGTGGCTTACTAAGGTTAGGATCTGTTACTTGTGCATGTGCTCTTTACAGTTAACCATTTTTAAGAACTCCACTATTCGAGCATAGTTTTAATATTTAAGTTCATTTGCAGGCTATTACATCTGTTTTAGAAGGACATGGGCGACATGGGCGCATACATTTACGATCAATATGGACTTTATTTTCCATTTGCGAGACTTTGGTATTTTTCTATTTTTCCTAACAAACTACACTTACCACAATTTCACTATCTGTTAAGTGGAAAGTCCTAAACTATAGCTCTAGTGTCAGCACCTTGACCCTTTTGCTTTCCAACTGTTTCACTGATTGTTTTTCCTTTTTTCCGAGTGTCCTGATTTAAGGCTTCCTCCTTATGTGGCTCTTAGTACCACAAAGACAACCACTTATTTCCCTGGGTAATGTGAGAAACCAGAAGGTGTCTCACCCACTAGACCCCTGGGCGGCGGAGGGAGGTATCTGTCATCCAGGTGGCCAGGACACGGTCATCGCTTTGCATGAGGGGTCTTGTGGGAGTGGGACACCGGATGGTGAGACGCTGTATCCCCTTCTCTATAACCCATTTACCCCATCCTACCGAGTAGGATATTTAGATACTCTACTCTCTTCAAACCTGAGCCTTGTACTGGACATGTCCCAATACTATAGTCCGGCAATTATCGACAATAACTCACACCTGACTTCCATTACACTTCCCCACACTCTGAGCGAGGCAAAACACACGAAGAAAGAGCAGTACTAAGGTGGCAGTTTAACGAGTGAAAAAAGACGGCGACACAGTAAGGGATCACGAGGAGGGAAGTGCCCTTAACCTTTTCCACAAGGAACCGTTGCTTTCATGAGTCCTTCAGATTAGAAAGCAGAAGATCAGGAAAAGAGGCTGAAGAATCCTGCATTGTGTGCCAGATACCCGGGCTCCTACCGCTTCAATAATCGAGGCGGGGAGAATCACCAGCCACCATGGTACTGTCCTTGGCTCCAAGATCAAAGCCGCTTCAGTGAAAACACAGCCGGTGAGTTGGGGAGACCGATACAAGACCGGTCTGTGTTGAAGCCAAGGTTGCAAGCAGCAACATTGTATGGCGAGTGCTGGAATGAACATTGTTAAAATGTGTGTGATAAGAGACGCAAGTGAAGTTAAAATGCTGATGAGGGATTGAACTTTAAAGCAAGCTACAATACCTTTGACAGAGTGGTCTGGCACTGCATGGGTGCTCAATTGAAGGTCTCTGTAAGGTATCAAGCTGAGGAGTAATGAAAGTAGATCAATTTGATGCGTGCCCGGTGGAGGGAGATCATTTGAAAGTGAGCAAATATATTTGAATGGAAGTGGTCATGCGACGGGTCAACCAAAATCCCACGCACAATCGAAATGCTTTCAATTTTGATGAACTAGAGAAAGTTTGGAAAAATACACAAATCTGGTCCGAGCCTGGCAGATGGAGACCAATTTAAGATTTTGTTAGTGTCGGAGCGTGAGGGGGACCCGGGGTGAATCGAAAATCACCCAAGAAGTTGTACATGAGAATCCTGAGGAGAAAGGAACTTATGTTTGTTTGTCATGTCGGGCCTTGTGAAGTAAGAGACTTTGAATGGCAAAGACTTTAGTATAGAAGGCCCTGATACTGATATTTGAACTGCATCCTCGTGCTAGAGAAGCCAGAGACACTGCTAAGCTTGAGTGTGCCGCCTTGTCCTGTGCTGAAAACGTGGTGAAGGGAAGCCAACGGCTTGAATATCCTGACATATCATTTCTTGACACTTTTTCTTGACACTTTTTTCTTTTGCATAACATTGTTTACCACACTATTTGTATTCAGAAGTAAGGATTGGCAAAGGTTTATTAGTATATGCCCTTTTATTTTGACAGGACACCGCTAGGACTGTTATTATTTGATGGTCGTAGATTGCTCCCATCTTTAGATTTAGGATTAGATGGGTGTTTTTCAAACCCGATAAACACCCTTGAACTGTGATCACTTGTCTGTCTTAATGTTTGATACCATGCATTCCTTACGGCAAGTAACCGTAAACCATGTATACTCCATGGGTTGGTGGAAGTCTTATTATGGTTATTTAGTTTCGCAACAGAGACCTCTTACGTGGAAGATAAGCTAGATGGTACTCTTTTGTAGGAAATCATGTTGTAGGAATTGCACAGCTAAAATCTTGCTTTCATTTTTGTGAATGGATGTAGATGTGCCATTGTTAGGGGATTTTTCCAAAAGGCCACTTGATTTGAGGAAAGACTTCATGAAACTCTCCCAATGGCATACAGGTCCCCAACTTAGTGTAAGCTTGTACTACTCAAGGGACCTTGGTAGTGGCAGAGCAGTCCGGCTCATCATAGGCAGAAGATTTGAGCTGTAGCTAAGTACACTGAACCCAGTTAGTACAATAGTCCAAAGAAACTCTCACCAATAAAGATATATTAAATATTTGTTTTTATATTTTTAAACAAGGAATGTCTTAAAATACTTTTATCACTTAACCAACACGCACATGAATATTTATAAATCCTTTTTAAAGGCTACTGCTTAGTTGGTAGTTGCTTGTGGCACAATTGTTAGTTTGACACTGACAGTTCTACCGTATTATCCATACGACCACACACTCGCGCACAGACCAAGATATACAGTAATTGTATTTAGTTAGGAAAACCACAAGATAGTCTTCTAGGAAGGAAAATCGTTGGTTAGTCATACAGTAGCAGAGCTTGAGGTTCTAAAGGAGTTTTCTTAGCAAACTAAATCTTTTAAAGTCTGATCGCTAACTATTTGTAAGTTTGGCGAGGGCTGAAAGTCTTACAAAGCAGCAGAACAGCAAAGTTCCTGTGGATACTTACAGACAAGATGCTAGAAGAGTTAACACAACCATGGAGACCCTGTCAAAGGACTCACAAGCCGACGGCTACGGTCAGAGGTAAGAGTGGACATACGGGACACATTACCTTAGGTTAGAAGAAATATTTGTCTGGATTCTCCTATGTGCAGCAGCGCCTGACCTGGTCTCTGAATTCCTTGGTCTGGTGACGAAAGGAGGGACTCTGAATGGGATTTCTCGGCAGCAGTCTCGAGAGGAGACCTTTGGTATGGATTTCTTCAGCTTATTTGGTCAGTGTGCAGTTTTGTCACCTTTTCTGCAGCACCAACAAGGACTGTCTTCGCCCGGTCAATCTTCTTTGATTAGTGGAGACCTGCACACGCCGACCTTCGTGCATGGCTCCGCCTCTGCTTCCTGGAAGCGCCTGCTGTACGCCTTCCCTCACAAAGGTGCCCAGTCTGCAGTCACCTCGGCAAGACTCTCTGGATCTTCGTTGGCATCTCAACTTTTTGCTCCTCAGCATGGCATTTCCTCTCCTTTTTTCCTTCTGATGCACCTCTCACGTGCATCTGGACCTTTATACTCTCCTCTACCACCAACAGGCTGCAGGTGAAACAAGGAATACTCAATTGCCTGACCCTGCTTATACCTAGAAGTGTGACATGCCTGATCTTCATTGCTACATGCCTCCAGACCAGGCCCGGCCTTGGGGGGGGGGGGGGGGGCAGGGCGACCGCCCGAGGCGCCACGCCCCCCAGGGCGCCATTAGCCCCTGCCACGCCAGCTCGGGGAAGTCTTTAAGGGCTCCCCCGAGCTGGCGTAGAGGGAGAAGGTGTGGCAGGCGGGTGTATTCAATGACAATCGGCTGCTCAGCACCCCATTGTCACCAAATGCGCCCCTCCGCCGCGGCACCTTCAACAAAAAAATGCGCCATTAGTCCCTCCACCACGCCAGCTCGGGGCAGTCCTTCAAGGGCTCCCCCGAGCTCGCATAGTGTCAGAAGGTGTGTCAGGCGCCTCATTATCAAATGAGCCTGCAGCAGCAGAGCTCATCTAACAGGGTGCTGATGCGCCCTATTCAAATAATTACCTCCTCGCCGGAGCAATGTTAAAGTGGCATGTCCCTGTCCCCGCCCCCTTTTGACCAGGGGCGCGCAGGGGAAGGGGGGGCGCCAATTCGCCCAGGGCGCTGGGACCCCAAAGGCCGGCCCTGCTCCAGACCACTCTTCGTCCCAGTACCAGAGTGGTGTTTATAATAGGAAATGCCCACTACTCCTAGTTGCCGCCTGTTCTCAGTGCTTAAGGGAAAACTATAGGGGAGGATGGGATAAGATTGGCAATAGCCCATGAAGGCTAAGGGAGGGGAGGGTACTTTGGGTACCCTCTCTCCAATCCCCAAGGACCCTCCACTCAGGTGATCCTCACTCACACCCACAGGGTCTGGATCCAAAATTGATGGCTCTTCCCTGGCCACCTGAACAGAAGATCCTTGGGGTAGATTTGAGTACCTTCAGGTTTCTCAATACTTTTTTCTTTTTTATCTCTTATAATGTTTTGGTTACTCTTACAATGTGCCTAAGACAAGCTGGTGGCAGCAGTGACCGAGGACGCCAAAAATTTGATTCATAGACGTAACCGATATTGAAACGGGTGGTGCCCACCCCCTTCCTCAGTTTTGATTGGTTTCTTTAACACTCACTAGATGGTGGAGGCACACAATTGTCATATGGCGATATCAACGCAGGAGGCAGAAGCCATATTCAGCCTCATTAAAAAGACTTAGGACCTAGCAATGCAAGTATAGATCCTTCTGGACAGATCAAGCAACTTGAGTATTTGATTAGATGAAAGAACAGAAAGCCACGCGCAGCGACCCTTGCCAAATATTATCATATTCAGTGCATACCAAGTTTCCCACTACACCCTACACTTCTATTAAATTACATTACCACCAAAATAGATAGTTACAGATCAAAGTTAAAACATAACCAAATCAGAAAATGTAAACTAGACACGTAGGACTACCATAACGACTAGGTGTACACTTGGATGACTCGCTATAAACAGAAGGATACATACAATAAGATTATTTCCTTCCAGCCATCCAGCTTGATTCTGAAACCTCCATACGTTAAATTTCCAGCATCCTTGGTACACAACACAATCATAGTGAGGAAGTAAGGGCACAAGAGATGAACACAGCAAGTACATCCGAAGATAGGAACTTAACTGCGCCATCAAGAAGTACCACTTTTTTAGGTCTGGACATGAGACAAACAACCAGGAGAGGAAGAGGAAGAGGAAGACAAACCCGACCACAACAGAGATGCCTATAAAGGAAACCTAGTTCTCAATTTGTCAAGAAGAATTCTCAGTGAGGGAGAAAATTCCATATTGTAAAACGGACTCAATGTTGTCCCTTCATATAGCTCTAATTTGTTTGACATGAAAGTGGAGGTATTTCGGTTCATACTCAAACTAAAGGCATTTTTTTCAGATCTTGATGCGCGTGCACGATCTTCTCCACCACCCCCCAAAACCCCAGGACATCAACGAAATTGATCGCCGTGAGCTGAGACACCAAGAGTGATTTCATGCCTCAGATTTCCACCCGGTACAATAGATGTATACCATGAAGCGATCTTGAGAGATCTAAAAACACAGAAATTTGGGAACCTCAGTAAAGGAATTCAAAATGATATGAAGATGATTCTATAACCATACGTCCAGAAGACAAGGGAGGTGCCCTAGTCATTTTAGACACAGATGAGTACGAGCAAGAGCGCAGAAACCGGTTAAATGACTCTTAGGGGAGAATTCTCATTTCTGTGCTAATTCCCTTCAACATTCGAGACCCCCATCTCTTTTGCTGGACTTTAGGACTTTTTAATTTTAACCCTGGAGTGAGCAAGTCCTTTTTTTTTTCTACCCTCTCGTGTTTTTACCCGATTTGGATTATTTCCTTGGTTTTTGGAGTCTGACAAACTCCATAGGCATCTACTTTTTGTGTGGTGACGCACAGCACCTTCAGTGCAGCGTTGGAGAGAAATCCTTTAGATTTCTCATAAGGTTAAAATACCTTTTTCTTGGGTGAACTGCAGTTCCCAAGAATAGTAAAGTGAAATTGACTTTACTTACATTTTCTCTTTGTCGATCCAGCACACCCCATCTTATGTGAAGTGCTGGGGGTTGGGGGGGTTACTTAGTAGCCCCTTTTCCTACTTACTCGTGTAACATTTTTTATGTTACCCTCACTACTTTAAATTGCTGGTGACAGTGGTTTAATTTTTCTACCATTGTGCTTTTCTACCACAGGTTGAATCCTCAGCTGTAGTATAGCACCCCTGGTTGACCAATTTGTCAAAATGGCCCCGGTCTTCTTTTTTCGCCATTTTCTGTTTGTGGTCTTTCTTGGGTTTTACTCTTGGCACCAAACCAGGTTTGAGGCTTTTGTGTGTATGCAAGGGCAGGAAGTGCGGCAGGTGCCCGAAACTCCCTTGTCCTTTGTCTCCATGGTAACCTGAAGACACCCAGTCTTTATTGTCTGGCTGGCTGTCCTTGCAGGCCAGCCACCCTGCTCCGAGTGGCAGCTAGCATGTGCATGAATGGGAGAAACCTCCTTAAAAGGTGAGGCTTGTTGGACTGAAGACAGTCCACCACTTGGAAGGACATCCCAACAAAGAAACTGTGAGCGAAGCCTTCTGCATCCTCCTGGACTGTTGAATTGCCCGGTGAAGCCCTGCTGCTGTGCTGAAACTCCTTTTTCTCATTGCTCCGGAAAGACAACCTCTTCCCTTGGGTTGGTAGGACCAACTAACCCCGAGATGAACTTTGCTGGAAGACCTTCCCCGACTGGCTGTACTTCTTTGCTGCTGCAGGAACCAAATGCCAGAGGTTGAGCAATCTGTAGTAGAGTGCAACGTCTGAAAGCCGGCCAAGAGCTCCAGGAGTCTCCTGTGGACCCTCACGGAGCAGGACGACCCAAGCTCGAGTCACCTCACCAGAGTGCTGGATTTGAGGAGTGAAGGAAGCCCAACCAGTGTCCAAGATCTGCGGTGGTGCTATTTACTAAGCGCTGAACCACGAAGTGTCACTGGTCCGAAAAGAGCCTGTAGTTGCCGACGACCATCAAATTTCTGCCACATGGAGCCCCGAGACATCCTCCCTCTTGTCCCCGTGACTGAGGCCCAGGAACAGAGGATTTGCATCGCTGCAACCAGACAGAAGCCAGCTGGACCCTCTTGTAACCAAAGGTACTGTTCTGACTTTGGGGTACTTACCTCATTGTCTGTAGCTTGCTCTTCTCAGTTAAGACCTGCAGTAGCTACGTTTTCTAGAGTTGATCTCAGCTCTAACTTTAACAAGTATAACACCTTATGACCCTACAGTGATTTTTCTTTAACATACTCTTTAACTTTGTGCAAGACTTTTTGTTATCTAAGGATTGCCTCGGCTCCATAGACTTTTCTCCAAATCACTTTGGCTGTCCTGGCTCCCTGCACACTCTTCTATTCCATTGACCTTGATTGTTACTGTCCTTCATAGGTGATGCATTGGTTTTACACTAATATTGCTGGGGAAGGTTTGTCTCTAAACTTCATTGGAAGATATAAAGTGCTCACATGCTCTGAGAACCTGTTTAACCTTTTTCTTTCCTCTAACTTTCCGCCAACCTCAGAACGTGTACAAGTGATATATAAATGCCATCACTGTCCTAGTTAGTGAAGTCACCTCAGGGTGTAGGAAGTGTGTATGAAGCATCTCTAGAGAGTATCTACTTGCTTTGGGTTGATTCTGGAGAAAGGATGTTGAAGTGTATTTTTATTGTTGCACATTGCCCTTTTTAAAGACTGGTTATTTAAAAATAACCGTTACATGCAAGATTTTTAGTTAAAATAATTATTTAAGTGTTATTTGGATATTTGTATTGGTGGATTTCATTGCAACAGCTCACATTTACCCAAGTCTGTTTGCTCAGTCACACTAACAACTTGTGTAGTACAGACCTATACCAATAGGTGGGTTCCCGAATACCAAGAGGACAAGGGTTGTTTAATCTCCCACATGGTAACTACATCAATTCTTGCCTAACAATGACTATAACACATATGCTACTCTCGACCCAGATCCCTCAACTCTGCTATAATGGAGAATCTTAAAGTACTCCTTAATCAATCTGAGTTTTGATTGGATAAATGAAAAAAACTATTTCACACACCCAAAGGTACCTCATTTTTACTTTACCGAACGTGCATAAGACTTGACAAGCTGCCAGGCAGTTCCATGGTTTTGGCTACTAGTGGCATCCTGCAGCTCTTGCGCACATGCAAAGACACTATTTTGCAGCCGTTGATTCACAAGTAGGACACGCTTATCAAGGATACAACACACTTTCTTAATATCCTGAATGGGTTGTTCATAGATGTAGATGACAGTCTTGTAACAATATTTGTAACAATAGATGTCAAATGTCTCTGTGTCGATCCCGCACGATTTGGGACCAACTGCGGTTGAGTGGATTCTATTGAGAGGGCGGGGCAGGTGAGTCAAAGGAATTATGGGTTTACTTGATTTCATATCGCACAACTCGTACTTTAGACACAAACCAGATTTCTTCTTGCAAATTAGTGGTGTTGCCATGTTTGCTACAATGGCGCACACACACATGCAAACATGCTCATGAGCAAATTTGAATATCACCATGCCACATAACATCCGATTTGTCATAACTATATAAAGTTCTTGGGTAGCTATAGACACTTTCCTGATAAGGAAAGAAAGTATGGAGAATCTCAACTTTCTTCAATATCTTAACATGATTGGTAATAGAATTCTTGTTCACCCACAAGATTGGCAACCCAGGTTTACTCTTTCTAGATGTACAGGTATCGCCACTAGCACTGGGGTCTTTCCACTACACTATCGTAAACCAACGGATCGCAACACTTTGCTGCATAGGATGAGCTTTCACCCGCGGTCCACTTTATGCGGATTATCTTTCAGTCAGCTCAGAAGAGTCAAGAGGATCATAACAATGACAAAGTGTAGGGAAGAACTCCACCATATTATGAACTTCCACAAACGTGGCTACCATGAAGAACTGAGAAAAGCTAGAATCAATGTAGAACTTGAGACCGGCCTCTTTATTGGAGCTGAAGAGCACTCAAAGATAGGGACAGTACTCTGTGTACTTTACTTCTTGATAAAGACCAACAATCGCACTGCATCAAAAAGGTGGTTATGTAACATTGGGCAATACTCAAATGCGATTCAAGGTTGCCATAATTGTTCAGAGAGAAAAATATGTTTGCTCACGAAAGGAGTAGTAATTTAAAAAACCTCCTTGTAAGAACTAAACCACCAACACAATGCAGACCTCAACCAAAACAGAAAGGGACATTTCCATGCTTGGGATGCAACAGCTGTAATAACATAATTAAAGGAGAATGTATCATGCACCCCAGAACTGGCAAAAGAATTCAATTAAAACACATTGCCACATGCAATTACAAAAAAATTGTATATTCCATTAAGTGCCCCTGTGGTCTCCTATACACAGGCCAAACATATCGGAAGGCATGCATAAGGTGGAAGGAACACAAATTGAACATTTGCCTATAAAATCAAAACTAGTCAGTTGCCTGACATTTCACACAGCATAGACATCCGTTGCACAAATAAGGTTTCAGATTCTGGAAGTAGTAAATGACAAAGATTTGACGATGAGCATAAATAAAAACCTGGAGCAAAGAGAAACCTAATGGATTGACAGGCTGGATACTGTCATTCCATGTGGTTTAAATGAGGTGCGCTTTCTATGATTGACTTGAATTGAACTTTAGGCAAAACACAAGTCTGTCTATAGCATTCAGAATTGGGATTTGGTAATAATTCCTTGTATGTAGCATAACCAACTATGGCGGGCATTCCTCTACATATACATTAGGAAGCTAGCTTACCAAGGGATATGACTATTTGTAAACTTTGGCACAAGTACATGCAATATCAATAATTTGTTATTGTGAAACACGTGTTTGTGTACAGGTATCTACAACATTCAGAATTGGGATTCGTTAACAATTCCTTATATGTAGCATAACCACCAATTGTGGGCATTTCTCTCTAGACCAATTAGGAAGCAAACTAACCAAGGGATACGACTATTTGTAAACAGTGGTACAAGTATATACAATATCAATGATGTCTTGTAATTATTGTTCAGTATTAGTCTATGAGAACAATATTTTAATGGTAGTCGTAAACTGTCGATGTTTCTGTTATCACACTTGTAGTTTTAAGAGTGTGCATGTTAATAACGCATTTGCTTTATTTACCACAATTCTGTGTGTAAAGCAAATGTTTCTCACATGTATCAAATAATTTGCTGATGTTGCTAATTGCAGGAGGCTGTAAAGAATTAAAAATAATTCAACAGGAAGTTCACTAAATCCAAGGCTTTGAATATTTACCAGTTTCTGGAAAAGTGTATTTAAGAGTATGCTCTTACAACGAATAACCTCAATAACACGTTATTATTGCCAGACAAGAGCCAGGATGTACAGGAATTTATATAAATAAATTTGTAGAAATGGCTGCATCCACATATGTAAGATTGAGAGAAAACACTGGCTTATAATATTTTGTTTCTCAGAGTGAAAGGAAAGTGTTCCTGCATATTAGTCAAATAATATAATTGATGCTGCACAAAGACAACATGTGCTGAGTGGATGGTTTCTTGCTAGGTATTTCCTCAATGTACATCAACGCTGGCATATATACATGTCAACTTGTTGAAATCGAGAACAAGCTTCCCCCATGTGTTTTTGAAAAGCAATTTTAAAAGTGGCCTACTTAATTTGGATTTAAGCACCAAGAACACATTTAGCATATTTAATACGTACACATATACAGATACTATTTCTGAAAATATGGGCATGTTTGCATCATACCGTCATGCATTTGATCAAGTAACAAGCATACCACAGGTGAAGGCTAGATGACACACACCTCGGTGTTTTTCCCTCTCGGAGAGGAACAGTCATTTTCATACATGGATATTCTCAACGACCACATTCAGTTTTTATATAGTTACATGTGAACAGGACATAGGTTAAGTTTGCAGGTGCTGATTACTTGAACATACAGATGTCGTTATTACAAATTAACGCTCTCCTCTGTGTGTCTCAAAGTGGGTAGGAATGTTAGTTTTTCTAACATACAGATGAGTATATGAATTTAACGCACAGTTTAGTTTTTCAGTTTTGCACACATTTCAGGCATCACAATGACATCCTATTTCCCTCACTGTTCTTTATACAGAATATAACTATGAAATGCATTACGTATAATACCAATGAACATGTGCAACGGCAGGTAAAGGTGACATGTCATATTCATATAAAACACGAGCTGAACTAATGCATCTTAATTTAAGCGTGATTTCTGTACCTAGCACAATATGAATCAATTATATTTTACCTACATGTTCGCAAGTAGACCTAACAATTCATTTTGATAACGCACCATTTGGTTCTCAATTTCCAGGAGTCTGCAACAACTCTATTACCATCCTGGTATTGCTATAGTTACTTTTCTAAAATGCTACTTGATTTTCAGATTTCAATAAAAAAGGGAAATGCCTTAGAGCAAAGCACGATATTATCTGTGAAGTGACTGCTAGTATGTCATGCTGCATGCCCTGGATGCCATTTTGGCAATGTTCCGTATCCTTTATTTAGCAGTAGATATGAAGTTGCATTGGTTTGCCAGATCAGTAATGAGCAGACAAATGTACAGAGATAATATTGACGTGACTGAAGATAAATGTTCCGATGGCAAAATAGGTTAATCTTCTTTATCTGTCTAAATTGACTCCAAGGGTCGTATGTGACGACATGTAACTTTAAAAGAAAGCAAACATTTTTATTTTGTACAACGGTCACTTATGTGGTCACATATCTTTAGAAGAAAGCTCCTAGCCAAGTTGCCCTGGATACACAATGTCTGACACCACACGGTATCAGGTAGGTGCACTTTTGTATGTAATGGTTGCACAAGTGTCCAATTTGTTCAATTTAAAAAAGAAATCCCCTTAATTATTCCAAGGGTCATTGTGGAAGAGTGTTTTATTTAAGAGGGAGAAATCCCATTGGAGTTCAGGTACAAACAGTGTGCAGTACTCGACACATATAAACAATTTGAATAAAATGGCTTTTCTGATAATATGGGGTGAATAGTGTGCACAAGGCTGTTTTACCTTTGACGCTTGTACATCAACAGATTGCTTTGTTCCCTTCCTAGTCATGGAGAAATGGAAGGTAGGCTGATTTTATAAAGTTATAAAACTGTCATTTTCAGTGCGTACTTGAAATGAAATTAATGACATATACAATATGGATTCTTGTAGATTTGGCCCTGATGGACTGAGTCTGAAATGCTTTCGCAGCAGTTCCCTCTCCTACGACATGAAGATTTAAAGAAGAGCTCCATTAAAGGATGCAACAAATAGATCATTGGTTGTCATTTTTGTTTACAATGTACCTAGTGACATTACTCATGCAGTAGTTTTGACTACACAAGTGTCTCCAGATTCGGTGTTGACGCACCAGACTCATACTTTTAAGCAGTGATATTTGTACCCTTCTTTGAACATTTTACTCGTGAACAGTTGTCATTACCACACATGGCTACTAAAAGTGGCTAGCACCCTAAAATGGCTGTACCACAAGGTTTCTCACTTGTTCTTTAGCTGCCTTCCTGCCTTGTCAGGTCTGGAAATGCCTTCTATGAAATGCCCTTTCCCAGCAAAAGCTTTGTATTTTGCATGCTAAGGGGCTGTGTCTGGCAAGAGGAGAGGGGGCTGAGAGTATCTAGTCCCAATCCATGGTGCCTGAATGTTTGTTGCAGGCCAGATGTTGAGTGTTGCAAGTACTTACCATTGGTGGGCTTTAACATGCTTCAGCCCAAGTTTTGCATAAAAGGAGGGCTCCTGCAGCTATTCGACAGGTGATTGATTGTTGGAGCTAAGACCTCTATGAAGAGCTGTGACCCACTGAGGACCCAGGGACAACCTTTGAAGCTGACAAGCATCTACTTCAGTACTGTCCTGGTGAAGCCCTGAACCTCTGTCATGTCAAGGACACCCTAGTTATTGCTTTAACCCCCCCCCCCCGGACCTGGATCAGTGGCAACAACTAGTCTTGATACCTCGGGATCTGTGCCTTCGGAAGTGTCCCTGGACCAGCCGTAGGACTGACCAACTCCATCCTGAGCTACCTCACTCCAGCCATCGCTGTTCCACATCCTTGTTTGGAACTTTGAGGATCTTCAACTTGTGTAAGAAGACCTTCTCCTGCATTTCCAACCTTTATGCATCAAAGTTAGCAGTGCTGGGCCTGCTCCTTTTTTTGTCCATAGAAGATCGCCTGTTGCCGCCTGACTTTGACTCCTGTTGAAACACTCCTTCGACCCCGGCAAGTATCCTGAAGTGGTCTGCCTGTCGGGGAGATGTATCATTTCTATGCTTCATCCCCTCTCTTACTGAGACCCCAAGCCCTTTTTGCTGGACTTCTGGACCTTTTTCTTTTAATCCTGAATGAGTAGACTTTCTACTCACTCGTACATTCTTATGTGCTCTGTCTTTTGGAACTCTGTTCTGTGTTTTACCTTTACCATGAAGTCTACTTTCCTCCATATCTCTTTTAAGGCATCTGATTTTACTTGAGCCTTAACCAGCTCCTTCTGGGCAGTGTTGCTGGGAACCCTTTGGATTCTCCTTTGGGATTCTTTCTTTATCTTTAATTTCTACTGTTATTAAGGATAGAGTAATACTTTGTATCTCTCCTAAAACTTTATATTCTGAGAGATTGGCACACACCACCTTATCTGGAGTGCCAAGGGCATTTCTAGTATCCCCCTCTCTGCACATGTGACTTTTTTTTTTTTTTTGGTCACATTGACTACCTTCTAGTTATGGCTCTACCAACTGGATGTGCTCTACCAACTGTTGTGCTATTTTCTTTACCGCAGACTGTATTCACAGTCACGGTTGTGCACAATAGGGTTGTTAGCCCTTCTTCTACCATTCTGGGAGGGGGACGTCTGTGTGGGTTTTGCTTTTGGTGGAAACCCTTTGGTGTCCTCGCCTAGGTTCTAGTGTGTATCTGGGCAGGCAGGAAGTGGAGTTTATCACTCCCCTGCTCTCTGCCTGAGTTGAACCAGCCCGCCCCTTTCTGTAAACTGCTGAGAGAGATTGCAGAAGATTGTGTCCTGAAACGGATTAAAAGGTGAGGTTCCTGAGGTGAAAGACAAGTCGACCACTGGAAACTGAAGTAACCGAAAAAGATGATGAACCGAGATGCCTGGCGACCCTTTGCAACACCATGAAGCGGCCCCTGTTGTCCTGACCATGTTTATATATGCGACTGGAATTTGAAGAGGACAACTCCTTCCCTTTGGCTGGTGTGACCAACCAGCCAAAGGGAAAGCCTGTGTTCCCCAAGGGTCTAACCTTTCTACCTGGCTGTTCAACCAATACATGGAACCTCTTGCCAACCGCATCTCTGTTCCAACTTTCAGTGTTATGCGGATGGCACCCAGCTCTTTTTCAGGCTCCCATCGGCCGCCTCTACTCCTTCTCTCATTCCATATTGCCTATCCGCAATTCAGGAGTTGTGTGCTGCCAATGATCTCTGCCTTAATTGCAGTAAGACGGAGAGCCTCTTCATCGGAACACCAGCTCCCTCCTTTCCTCGTTCGTCTCCACCCTCTCCTTCTCTCCTGATATCTCTGACGTCTCTAAGAAGTCAAACTATCGGGTGCACACCCTCAGAGGTATTTTTCCTTTCCTCACTTCCCGCCCCAGAAGCTCACTGTCTCCAGAGCTCTGGTCATCTATAGGCTGGACTACTGCAACAACCGCTTTCTAAATCCGCCTGGCTCTACTCCGTTCTCTACAACTTATCCAGAACAGGACTGCAAGACTTGTCCTTGGCCTCAAGCCCAGGGATCATCGCTCATCCCTGACCTGAAATCTCTTCATTGGCTCCCAGTGGCGTCAAGGATGAAGTTCAAGATCCTCTGCATTGTCTGCAAGGCTTTCTGGGGCCTGGGACTGCACTACCTCCAACTCTTTCCTAAAAATCTCCCTTCTCGAGCTGTCCGCTCATCCACCTCCAACTCTCAGGATCAGTCGCTTTTCCAAGCAGAGAGTTTGGGGCAGAGCTTTCTTCGACTGGAGCATCTCTCTAGAACAGTCTCCCTGCCTCTCTCAAACTTGAGCAGAACCACCTCCGGTTCTGGGAATCAACTCAAGACCTTCCTCTTCACTTCCGCTTTCTCTCTTCCTCTCCCCTGCTGATGACCCATCTGCTTCACACCTGGCCACGCTTGAAGTTTGGCCCATGTCCAGTTGCACCTTGCACTGCCTCTTGGCTCCCCCAGCACTTGTGGTCTGTATCTGTAAATCTACAGTCCCTTCTCTCTGCACTGAAGGTGTCTCCTTGTCTAGTGCCCGGGGGTCTGTCATCCAGGTGGCCAGGACACTGCCATCGCTATTGGATACAGTTCCTGGAGGTGGGACACAGACGGGTGAGACGTGGTGTCCCCCCATCCTATGACAACTTTTCCCCAACCTTGCCCGTAAGATACACAAGCACTTAACCCACCCCACCCCCCCTTTTCCAATGCGAACACTTTCGCATATTGCAAAGGATAACGGACTAAAACCTGAGCCATTTACCTGAAATGTCCCAACACCAGGGTCAGGCAAAGTCCGTTAATTGACCAGAACCGCACACACCTGAGGGCCCTTTCCCCACAGGGATAAAAGGTGGAGAACGACAGCACATTATGAGCAAGGCAGAATGCACATTCAGGAAGTTTATTCAGCACGGCAGTATAAAAGGAGGAGAGAGACTGTGCATACCGACATGGTGACAAGGAGGGAAGCGTCCTTGTCGCTTTTGACAAAGGCCAGTGAAACCTCTGCAGAAGGAATCGTAAAACCGTGAACAATAGCCAGCGTGTGTTGCCGCAGATGTCAACGGTACTCGAGACCCTCCTCCGCTGATAACCAAGCCAGGGAGAGACACATGTCTATGTGGTACCAACCTTCTCTCCAAAGAGAGAGAAAGCCAAGCGGTTCATCACAGCCGGTGAGTTGAGGGGAGAGTTGATAAGAAACTGAACTGTGTTGAACGAAAAGTAGCAAACGGCTAATTGAACTGTGAAAACTTAAAAGAACTATTGATGAGAGAAGGGGGGGGTAAAACCAGCAACAGAGTAGTCCGGCACCACGTGGGTGCTCATTCGGTAAAGTCTGGACGATTACCCGATTGTTGAAACTGCGATAATCAGAAGGCCTCGTGAAAGGTGAGAAGGGGGTCAAAGTGGTCTTGTAAAATCCTCTTTACAGTCGAAAGTCGTTGACCGACAGATGATTGTGAAGTTAAGGGAAGTGAATCATGTACTGTAAAAATGGAATGAGAAAGGCACGATTGGCACGATTGACAAGATTGGCAAGAGTGAACCCGAAAGAGGGATGCTGATAAAAGGGGCAAAGTCTAAAGTCCCGAAATAGTGTGACAAGAGTGAAAACCCGGCTGAGGGATGTTCCCAGTAAACCGTTTAAAGAGACATTAAGGTTCATGGAGAACCACAAGTAAGTGGTGTTGAAAGCCATAATGAACCCGGCAGAGGGCGGCTAACAACTGAGAAGGGTCCGAGCCCCGAAGAGGGCGACCCAGGGGTGGAAAAGGCATAACCCAAGGTATATGTGAAAAAGAAACTGTCTGTTATTTTGATACATCCGGTCTACGGAGGCCAGAGACTTTTTGGTAGAAAATAGACCTAGCCACTGAAGGCCCTGATTGCTGAAAGCAGAACCGTTAGCTTGTGCTGGGAAGGCTCGAGCATGTGCTGTGCTCCAGTCGCACCTTGTCCCATGCTGAAAACGTGGGCAAAGGAGACCTCAAGTACTGCATCCCGACGTATTATTTGTAAACGCTTCCTTCTTTCTTGAGAACATTATCCCATACTACTTTTTGTATTTAGCGTAAAGATTGGCAATAGGTTTTTCTTAGTATAGGCCCTTTTATTGGACGCAAAACCACTAGGACTGCCTTATTATTTGATGGTTGAAGCTTGCTCACATCTTAGATTTAGGTTTAGATTGGGTGTTTTTCCAACCTACCATTGCAGTTTAATAAACACCCTTGAACTGTGTGTGATGGCTTGTCTCTTTACTGTTGTCACCATGAGTTCCTTACACTGCACCTTTTGGGTTATCTGCACTGCTCCATTCCACCCCCACTCCCTTGGCACTTCTCCCCTTCCACGGTCTGATTGGCACAAGGCCTAATAAGATTGTGGTTTTGTCCTACCTCTGTTTCCCCCTCCTTGTCTTGTCACGCCTAGAGACACTTGTGTACAGGTGTATTAGGGCTGATATGCTAGGATATGGCATTTATGAGACGAACTACAATCAGAGCCATCTCCCGAGGTGCTATGACATTCCAGAGCTGCAAACTGTGAATACCAGGAGACCTCCAACCCAATTGTAGTGCATTATCTTGCCGAGGCTGTTGGGGAGAAATGTCATTTCTGTGCTTATTCCCTTCAACCTTAGAGACCCCCAGCTCTTTTGTTGGACTTCAGTATTTTTTCAATTTTAACCCTGGACTGGAGTCCCTGGAGAGACTTTTTTTCACCCGTGTTTTGACCTTGGATTTTGTCTCAACTGTTTTTGGAGTCTGACAAACTCCATAGGCATCTACTTTTTGTATGGTGACAAACAGCTTCTTCAGTGCAGTGTCACTGTGAAATCCTTTGGATTGCTCATAAGGTTTAAATACCTTTTCTTGGGTGACCTAAAGTTCCCAAGAATAGTAAAGTGAAATTGGCTTTACTTAAATTTTCTCTTTGTAGGTCCAGCACACCCCCATCTTATGTGGAGTGCTGGGGGGGTTACTTAATAGCCCATTTTCCTACATTCTCGTGTAAAACTTTTCTTACCCTCACTACTTTAAATGGCTGGTGGCAGTGGTTTATTTTTGCCTACCATTGTGTGCTTTTCTACCGCATGCTGAACCCTCAGCTGCAGTACAGCACCCATGGGTGACCAGTTAGTCAAAATGGCCCCCGTCTTATTTTTCCGCAATTTTCTGTTTGTGAGGTCTTTCTTGGGTTTTACTCTGTGCGTCAGCAGATTTGAGCTCTTTGTTTGTCTTTCCTTTGGCGGGCCTGAGCCCTGAAGCCCGCTGAAACCCTAAGACCTAGGCTCCTTTAAGACGAGGTAGCAATATCTGGAGATGGTTGGGGATGCAGAACCTACTCCAATATCAATCAAACCGACTCGGGAAGTTGGCAAAACCTTTTAAAAAAAAAAAAAAAGATTGTTTTTCGTAACCAACACAACACATCAATGTCACACATACATCAATTTAACATTTGCATTTAAACTCTCCCTCCCAACCCCCAATTTCCCAACTACCCCTATACCCGGTATACTCATCCTATATTGTACTGTCTATTGTACCAACATCTAACAGCATCTCTTGCCCGCTTATGTGGTTGCATTCTCCGTTTCCGGGCGCAACAATGACATGGTCAGGGCTATCCACTGCTGAATGTTTGTGCTCATGTCCAATTTTTGTGTACGTCCAGCATTTTCCCACACTCCCGTTTCAGCTGCCACCCATTTCGTCACATCCTCCCACCATCTGATAACACTCGGTTCCTTAGTATCTTTCCACTTCATGGCTATTCATTGCTTAGCCAGTATATACATTAGATCTTTGAGTTTATTTAGTGGTTTGTTTTTCGAACTCCTCTTATACTTGCTTAGTATGCATGCATCCAGTGTTTACACTTCCAAATTCACTCTGCCCAGGGTGGCATTGCGGGCTAGCTGCTCCCAGAACCCCTGTATGACTCGGCATCCCCAAAACATGCTAGTTATCCCAGCCCACGCTTCCCTACATTTGGGGCATTCTTGTATGCTTGCACCTTTCGAATTCAGAAATTACCTGTGGTCTAAGGTATGCTCTGTTGGTGACATAAAATTTTATCAATTGTAATCGTGCATTCCTGATTACCTTCTTGTGATGGATATATGGCCCCTCCATTCTTTATCTTCAAACACCTTACCCAGCTCAGCCTCCCACCTTGCCCTGCATTTTAGCTCATCCCTCAAGGTGTTTCCAATTAATACTTTGTAAATTATGGAGATTTCATGTCTGCCTTCCGTGACGCTATGTAGATTCTCTACATCTTCACACCTCATTTCCTCACCAGTGACACAGGCCCCATCTTCGTAATCGCTCCCAACACCGCCCAATGCAGTAGAAATTGCCCCACGGGTATCCCAGAAACCTCCTGTAGTTCAGCAAACGTCAGTGATCCTTTTTCACTCCATAGGTCCCCCAGTGTGGCCACCCCACTTGGTTCCTCACCATCGTGCTGCCCCACCTTTTGCCCACCATAGTAGCCGCAATGGGGATCTGTGGAGAAACCGGGTCCTCCAATCCTATGATCCTACAAGTCCCCTTCCAGATGTGAACCCCCAACCTCACCAAATATGGGTGATCCTTAATTTCCTTACCAGGAAACAAGAGCAGATCTCAGAGGTACATATGTTTGACAGCCGGCTGAAGGAGTGTTTCTGTCGTGATCTCATCCTCCATCCATTGTACTACATGCCGCAATTGGCATGCCAGGAAATACAATTCAAAGTTCGGTATTTTCAATCCCCTGTTTTCATAGGGCCTCTGTAGCACATCCTGCCCAAACCTGTCACCCTCCCTGCCACACGAACTGCCTGCAGTTTGAGTTCTCGAAAGGAATGCCTCTGGATATTGTACGGGACGTTGCTGAAGCTATGCAAAAGCCTAGGTAGTGCTACCAGACGACGACCGCTTTCCCCAAAAATCCATCTACTGTTCCAACCCCTCTCTTCCTTGCACTGTTTAGTGCATGTTCTGTCTTGGTGTCACAATGAATACGCCGTCGCTGCCAAAGGGAAGAGGCTTGACTTGCTTTTGTTGATTTGGATCCCTCTGTACACACTAAACCCGTCAAGTACCTCCAGCAAATATGGCAGGATTGTCTCTGGCTCCTTCCGAAATAACAGCATATCGTCTGCATACATCGACACAATGTGTGGCACTCTGCTATTTCAATGCCCAAGTCCCCATATTCCTGTCTCAAGTAAGCGGCCAGTGGTTCAGCAGCGATGATTTACAGCATTGGAGACGGGGGACAACCCTGCCTTTCCCACCTGTATAGCTACCACTTGTCTGAGTACATTTCCCCACTTCGGACCCTAGCCACTGGAGCGGTATATATCAATTTAACCCACCTCATGTAGGCTGGTCCAATCCCCATCCTTTCCATGGTGGCATACAGCCAGTTCCAATGTACAGAGTCAAAGCCTTGGTGGCGACTAACAACGCCACCGTGCATTGAGCTTCTTCTTCCCTGGTGCTGTGGATAACCTGGTGCAATCTACGCAGGTTTTCAGTGCTGTTTCTACCCAGCACATATCCCCTCTGATCCTGATGTATCAACTAGGGGATCACCCTCCTAAGTCTGTTCGCCAATAACCCTGTGATGTTTTTACTGTCTTGATTTAGCATGGACAGTGGTCTATATGATCCACAGTCCGTGGCATCTGTATCTGGTTTCAAGAGTGGGATTATCACGATCTCCCTCATAGTGTCCGCGAGTATCCCATCTTCATAAGCCGCGTTAAACACCTTTGCAAGGAGTGGCACCAGTGCATCCTCATGTTTTATAAAAACGCCCCTGTCAACCCATCGGACCACAGGCCTTCCTGGAAGGGAGTGTTCTGATGGTAGCCAGGACCTCTTCTGGGGTCACTGCCCCCTCAAGTAGTTCCAACAGTTGTGCTTCTAGTCTGGGTAGTTTTATCGTATCTAGAACATCCTCTATCACTTTCTTCCACTAACAAGAAGTCAGTGCAGAGTTTTTTATAGGCTCTGGAGCAGACTGCATTTATGCCCACTTGCGTATTTACCACAGGGTGGTCCTCAGCGAGGATAGAACATATGCGGGTCCTGGGAACTTCCCGTTTATACAGCCATGCAAGCACCCTACCGGGGTTATCCCCTTGTGCATGGCTCCTCTTTAAGTCCCATGCATAGTTGAGCTTCCCCAGCCTATCACACTGTACTAAACATGCCTGTCTTAGTTCGATCTCTAAGTGTTCCGGGTCAGTCTCTGCTTCCGTTTCCAGGACACGCAGTTCCTCCTCTATGCCTTTAAGGGTGTTCACAATAGACTTCTGGGCCCCTCCCGAAGCCGCCACCATTTCCGCCGGAATGAATACTTTGTACGCCTCCCACACTGTGCCAGTTTTCTTCACACTCCCCTCATTGGTCTCAATAAAACCCAATGTACCTTTCATTATTTGTTTGTGAAATGCTAAGTCTAGTAGCGCCTCGCTTCTCAGTCTCCGTGTGGGTATGGGCGGTCTGATGGCGGACACCGCCCAGTTAACAATGAGTGGGGCCTGGTCGGACAGGACCCTTGGTAAGTATGACACGTCTGAAAACATCGACTCATGCTCCAACCCCACAAACATAGTCCATTCTAGTGTGAACTGTGTGCGGGGCTGAGTAATAAGAATATTCCCTGCTATCTGCGTGTTGCTCCCTCCACAAATCTTTTAGCTGGAAGTGCTGCACCAATGAGGAGAAATCCTTGGCAGGTGGGGACAGCCTTTTGTGTTTGTCATCCGACCGGTCCTTGGTGGGGTCAATAGTGCAGTTGAAATCCCCTTCCCCCCACAGCATTGGGCCAACTCTATAAGGGCTCAATCTAGTGTACAGTGATCGGAAAAATATTGTGGCATCATGATTTGGCACATAAGTATTTACTATGCAAACCTTGTGATGTTCTAGCATACCGTGTATCAGCACCATCCTACCCTCATCAGTTTTAGTTGTTAGGACTCTAAAGGGGATAGTCAGACTTATTGAAATTAGAACTCTTCTAGCATAGGTGGAGTAAGTGGAGCCTATAAGTATCCCTCCCCATGCTTTTGCCAGGTTCTGTTGTTTTTGTGCGTCCAAGTGGGTTTCTTGCAGTAGGGCTATTCCCACTTTATTCCTTTTTAATATACAAGCTTATCCTGCAGTGTGTAACATAACTGTTTAGCCCCCTGACATTCCATGTTATAATCTTAACCGTACCCGCCATCGCACCTGAAACCCCAATGTATCATGTGGGCAGCAAAACTGGCATTGTCCCCGTACGACGCTGCATCTAACGTATTCCAGGGTATATCATAGCTCACTCCCCCATCTGTCGCCAATAAACCCACATCCCTTTTCCGTCCCCAACTGCAAACCAACCACTCACATAACTTGTACAGCAGGGCAACTGTTAGGCAGAATCCTGTGCAGTTGCCTTAGGGAACACTGCAAAAAGATTAGGACTACAGGAGTAAGCAGTAAACCCAATTGGTAGCAGCCTGCACCACCCAGATTTACCTGGTAGCTGTGGCTGAGCAGTCAGACCTCTCTCAAGAAGAGTAGGGCAGTATATAGAGTATACGCAATAGGGCTAAAAACACAGTAGAGCAAACAAACACTGACCAAAGCTTTGTATCAAAAGTATATAATTAAAAAGCAAGTTAAAAAAGAGTCAGGTAAAGTATACACACCTCCCTTGATAACTATTAGACAAGTCAGTTTTAAAACTGATGTGAGCGCGTATCCTAGATGGCACTACAATAGTTAAGTTGAAGGGAGAGAAAAAGGCAGAGCATAGAAATAAAACGGGTCCCAACACTTTCAGAAGTTCAATGCAAGGGAATAAAGGCAGTATACACTGTAGAGCCAAAGTTCATAGGCCAGGCCCACTTTAAATGGAGCAAAGCGAAATGTGCCCAAGATCACACAGTTTAAAATGCACTAAAAGTCTTTGCAGAAAGAGGTTGGGGTGATTCAAGAAGTAAAGTTAGGTCTGGGGCCAACCCAGTTGGAAAGCCAAGGATTTAAGGGTCACCTTTAGCAATCCGTCGAAAGGGAGGCCAGGCAGAACACAGTACCTTAAAGAGAGGAAGCTCCAGCGGTGGCAGTGATTCCTGGCAGTGGTTGCAGTTCATTGTTTCGACCAGGGGAAGAGAGGATCTCGCTGAGGAGGAAACTTGGAGTGGGTGCACTGCACAGGGATGAAACCAGCTGCGGAGTTAGTCGGGTGAAAGGTGCTTTCCTGTTATTCGCGGTCAAAGTGGTGAAGCTTGGCTATCCGGCTGCCGGGGAGCTTGGCACTGGCGATTCGACCAAGAGACTTCTTTGGAAGGCGAAAGGGGTGAACTGGTTAATCCCACCAGCTCAAAGGAAGAAGACTCGTCCAGCAGAAGATCTTCTCTTGTCGTTGGGAAAGTGGTGAGTTCGTTGCAGCAGGGCTCCACCGGTAGTGTCGTCGTTGCAGATGGCTCAGCTTCTTCCCTCTTCGGATTCCTGGGTCCTGTGGCATCTTCTGAAGCTCCAGTCCCAAAAGCCCTGCTTTTATGCAGAAAAACCCCTATTCAACAGCCTAGCTGTCACTCAAACATGCTTAGTGGTGAGCCGGGCGGCTCACCACTGGGCCAATCCGAATAGAGTGACTTGGGTTGCTAAGGCAACGCAGTCCAGGGGGCCAATTCCCCTCTCCCCACACATCCTGTGGAACCCAGAGTGGCACCATTTGGAGGGCTTCTGTGGAGAAGCCCGCCAAAATAGTGGAACAAAGGGCCTGACCTTGGTTAGAGTTACAGAGACTGACACGAACGCCATTTCAGAAAAGAGTTCTGGCAAAAAGACCCAACCGTGGATTTAATATTAAATAAATAAACCAGCGGTATCTTTACCATTGCACCAAAAAGTGGTGCGTTTAAAATCAATGGGGAAAATCTCATAGGAAATATTCTGGTGGAATATTTTGCGTGGTAACCACTGCCACCAGCCAGAAACTCGACAAGGGGGGACTGGACAGTGCCCCCTTGAAAACAGACCATGGGTCAATCGAATTACTCCCCTTCCAGTACTTCCACACTATGATGGTTTGTACTGGTTCTGTTCACAATTTTGGACTAGTAAAGTCAATGGTGACTTTACATGCCCTGGGAGACAGTAGTCAGTGCCAGGGTATGGAGTCTGCTTGGGGGTCACTATGACGCCCCTGTGTTACTGCACTGCGGGTGCTTTGTAACACATAAAAAATAGATACCCTATGGAGTAAAAGACCCCATAGCCCATAAGCGCACTCAAAGAGTCAAAGACATACCTCAAATCATGCCTAAGAGTGGGCGGAAAAGAGTCTCACTCTTAGCAGGAAAAAAAACAAACCCCAAGTTTGGGAAATAAGCCTTATAAGAGAATTCTCCCTAACAGCAACCCCTACTAGGACTTCCCCGTTTCCGCTCCATTTGACCCTGTCCCTTGACTAGTCTCCTAGTGCCCTACGGGCGGGCTAAATATAGTGCCTGAAACTATTTTCCAGGGGGTAGTATGCCCCGACAGCGCCCCACTACTAGGAATCGTGTCCTCCCTGTATAGCTCCTGTATTCCTTTCCGGATCCTGCAGCCACTGTTATTAATACAGCCTTTCACTATAAGCAGCGCTAGCATGATTCTGCCCCGCAATACCCTTGTCCCAGCATCAAGTGTTTTGTAGTAGACTCAGCGGGGGTCTCGTGGTTACTCAGGCCTTCTAGCTCTGCTCCTCTGAGTCCAATATCTGTGCAGTGTCCATCCATTCTTGGGCCTCCGCTGCCGTCTCGAAGAAGAGGGTTTTGTTATTATAATCCACTTTCAGTTCTGCCGGGTATATCAGCATGTACTTCAATCCTGCTTTCTTTAATCTAGCCTTTGTCGCGATGTATTGTGCCTGCCTCTTTTGTACTTCAAAGGTGTAATCCGTATAAATGGCGATCTTCACTGAGTCTCTTTGAATCATTCCTCCTGCTCTGGAAAAGGCCAGGATTTTTTCCCCAGTCTTTATAATTTAACACCTTTTGCTATCGCTGGTCTGGGCGAAGCCCCAGGCAGGGGCCGCCTGACCAGGGATTGATGAGCTCTGTAAATAGTAAACCCTTGTGTAAGGCCCTGTGCTCAAACTTCCTGAATCAGTAGATTCTCCACATAATTGGTGGGATCCACTACTTCAATTCCCTCCAGCAGGGCCACAATTTGTATGTTATTTATGCAAATATTCCAGAGTGTGATTCTTCTTATTGAGCGAGTGGGTACGCTTCCTCAGGCTGCTTTGACTGCCTGGGGCCAATAGCCCGATGCCTCTCTTCGCCGCTATTTCCTAGTTGCTGGGGTTCAATTGGGCGTGTTCTTTTGCCAGTAACCGTCACCTTTTGGTCTCCCAGAGTGTCTGCAGGGCACGTGCGTCTCCCAATGAATGCCTCCTCTCCAGGGCCTGCACCCTACAGTTCAAGCATCACCGGTGATGTTCTCTGCCTGTCGGCGGTCTCTTCATCTATTGCCTGGGCAGGCCACCCCAGTGCCCGAGGGTGGGTCTCCCAGCACAGGGGGCACCTGGATGTTGCTGGCGTGCTGCTGCAGTGTGTCCCAGTTTGCACTCCTATTGGCTATGGTGGTCTGGTGGCTGTTAATCTGGTGTCATCACATGGGGGCGGGTGAGCTCTAGCCACCTTGCTCCCATTCTGGGGGAGTGGCTGTAATTATGAGCACTGTGGCTCCTCGTAGTCCGATGACTACCGTGACCTTCCGGCAGGATGCTATGAGCGGGGGCCTGCTACTATACACTGGGTGATTTCAGTCTTTTGGGATTCCCCTTCTCCCCCCCCCCCCCCCCTTCGGCTCCTTACTGCAGTTTGCAGGCTCAGCCTGCACCCTCTTACCCACAGCCCAGCCCGCGCTGGTGTCTCCTTTGCGGGCACCCTGGCGCTCCATGTGCAATGGTCTTCACAGTCGCTCAGCGGGCCACTGCGATCAGAGGGGCGGGGGGCACTGTTATATTTAGTGATGTTTCTTACCGAGCCCCCTCAGCTCCTTACCGCTAGCACCGGACACGTTTTGTCGCCGCACCAACTGTCCTTAACTCCGCTGCTGTTGCTCTGGACCGTCTATCTCCTGTCGGTGCTTAGTCCCTACAGGTCTGTGCTCCTGCTTGCCGTGGACCGGGATCTATGTCCCCTAGAGGTGTTGCGCAATGAGCCTAGCGGTCCTCCGCTACAGCCAAGGCCACCAGGCGTGCCTTTGTTCGTGCAAGCCGACCCAGTTTCTGGCAATTTGCAGGCTAATCTGTCCTCTGCTCCCCAGCCTCTATTCCGTTATAAATGGTCTTCCAGTGCCGGATGTCACTATCTGCCACACACTTGGCAGTGATTACTCCCTTACACGGGCACACAGTTTGTCCTTTCAATGTAGCTCTGCCCTCATAGCTACGGTTGCCATTTTGATCTGTGGCTCCAGCTGTCCTTAGGCTCTCGCACAGAGATTGGTCGCCCCGGGACACTTTTGTTGGATATAGCACTGCACAGTATCTTCCCCCTGCTACACGCCGCTTCCAGTTACTTTGTAACGTTCCAGTCAGCTGTATGTGTCAGTTCAATGCGCGGATCTTCAGGAGCTCCTGACGAACACGTCCTCCTTACATGGTCTATAGCCATAGCCCCCCACCCACCCCAGCAAGTTGACAAAACTTAGTACTGTTATATTCTCAATTATCTAAAACGGGACGTTTCAACGGACATTCGCTCTATCTCTCTCAGCGTGTTACCGTCATGGCCACTGGTCATTGGCCAGTCACTTCACATACTGCAGGGATCCCAATGGACCCAGTCTTGGCGCCTTTAGCACCAAGCTCATTATAAAGTGTGCTTTGCACGCAGACTGTTGAAGGCACGTGCATCTGGGCAGGGCGGGTCCCTAGCAATACATGTAAGGCATGTGCAGAAGGCAGGAGTGGCAAGGTGGGGCCTCAGGGTGGGGCCTAAAGGAGTGGCTGGGGCCAGGCTGTATAAGCCGGCCCCACCCGCATGCTGGGCTTCACGTTTGTCTGCTAGAGCAGCTTAACGCTTACCGCCGTTCAGTAGACCTTACCTGTTTGAGCATGTGTATCCTCAGCCTCCGGAACCCTCCAGCATCTTAACTTGAGGTCAGTCACACCATTGCTTCACTTCTGCAGCTACGAGCGCATCTTACCTGAGTCAGCCACACCATCGCTGGAAGCACTGCTATCACTTCCCCTTCTGCAGCCACGTGCATATCTTACCTAGATCTGCAGCCCCTCGCGGGTGCCGCCTGGCATCCTTACCAGTCCCGAACTTCCATCAACACAATCTTATTCCGACGCACCATCCTCGAGGATCTTCATCTCTGGCCGCCTGTAGCTGGGAAACCGCCCATCAAGCACCAATCGGCTGCATCTGCAAAGGGAAAGGGAACACAAAGTTAGCACTTGCATTGACTTTCATACTCTAAGCAGCAAGCTTCAGGTAGAGTTCACTTACCTCTGGTAGCTCCTCCGTAGTAGACTTTGTCATCACACGTTCCTGGGTCATCTTCATACCTAAGGGAGAGAGAAAGGACAATATAGGGTTACGGACAATAATCATGGAGGAAGATTTACACAATCAATAGAACAATAATCATAGTTACAAAACTTATCTTCAAGACGGAATGGTCGCAGCCGGTGTGGACCTTCACGCCAAGGACCAGTGACGCAACTAGGTCCATTTACAGCGCCCGTGCTGGAAGAAAGCAGGACGGAGAGCTCATCTTTCAATCAAAACAGGTGAGCCTGCATTGGCAAACTATTGCTCACAAACATTTGGCACAAAAGTGTTGAGGGAAATCCCGACGTCACCATGCCATTTTCACTGTCTCATCGTCCGTCAGGAGCAGAACCCGTATCCTGGGTCCTCGGTAACGCAGTGGCTGGGGGAGAGAGCTGATTCACAGGAGCCAAGTCCAGGGAGGGCTCCGGGCTCCTTTAACAGTTGCATGAAAAAACACACATGTATAGCAAAATTGTGTCATTGACGTCCTACTACTTGGCAAACTAAGAAAACCTACTGGAGATGTGATGGGCTTACAGGGAACATCTAGGTATACGTTCATACTGGCAGGAGTTGTGATTGGGTCTCTAAGATCAGGTGGACAACTAAGCCCATCCTAGGTGCAAGTCGTCATCCGTGTCATACTAATACTAGCCACTTTATTGGTTACACAAACTATAGGGCTGTATGATACGTGGCCCTCTATAATTGGTTGGCACGCTTGTACCCTGATGGAGTATTACACTTGCTAGCAGCACGCAAGCTGGTTACCCAGGTGCTAGGAGGGTTGGCCTGATCATGCCTCCCCACCCAGCCAAAAATCTATCATCACTCCTGCGGTCTGCCATTCATTTAGGCTTTTAACTTGGCCTTGTAGAGGCTCACTGTGCCTGAGAATTAAAGGGAGTGTGGCATGGTCTTATCTTGTTTCGGTGTAGCTCGACACAGTCTGTCTATCTGGCCATGTGATTGGAGACCACGTTTTCAAGCTTTTCATTGTATACAATACTATTAAATGATGAACTCTTGGCACCTCCAGTGTTTTTCCATTTGACCTCAAAAAGAAGTTTGTTTCTTTCTCATGTTCATATCACTTCTTGACAGCCAACCAGGCTCACAGTGGCCCTGACTCTTGGTGCTGGGCCAGCCAGCCAGCCTTTCTTGAATTCTCATTCGCCATCAGTTATTTTCCAACTGCGCCACACTCAAGCCCTGTCCATTTACAGGGTTTAAGTTTGTTAAAGTGCATTGTGGAACATGCAGATTCTATACATTCCTATGTATATAATTGCCGCATCGCCGCAATCTATTGACTGCGTAGCCAGCCTCAGGATTACTTCGTTTACTTGCATTACAGCATCTGTACAGTTGTAAAATGACTTTGCATTTTCTTCAGTGTTTCTTCTCACGAGCATCTTCATTTCGATCCCGAAATGCTATTAGGAAAGATTGTATGCAGTACCCTTTGGTTCACCACAACAACCCGGACCTCCTGGCAATTGGAAACCAACCGTTGGTATAAGTCTGTACTGCACAGATTGGTAGTGTGTTGAGAAGCCAGGCTTATCTCAAGAGAGGTCAATGTGAGCTGTAGGGGAGTTACACAGAGATTCACAGTGACAGGTATTCAAATAAACTCTTACACACAAGATTTCTTGATTTCTTGATTAAACAATTATTAGTTTAACAGTCAGTTTGAGTAAGCCTTCTTCAGAAGGGGCAATATAATAGTAACACACAAATACACTCCAAAATGCACACCGAGTTTCCCTAAATCAGCAAATGCCCATTTGGGATGGCACACAGATTCTTCCTACACCCTCTGGTGACTTCAATAGCTTGGACACTGTGGACATTAATGACTTTTGCATTTAGGGCAATACTTATGTCAAAGAAAAAGATTATTACAATAAAACAAAGAGATCTCGCAAATATTCTGAAGCCGGTAAGTACTTTTGGTAACCCCCAATGCAAAGTAAGTTAACCCCTTACTGGAAGGAGGGCTAAACAGAGTCCGAGGTAAGAAGAGTTATTCAGGGAGCCAGGCCAGTTCAAAGTCAATTGGACAAAAGTAAAGGTGAGCTGAAGCAATTCTTGCAGTTAGGTAAATGTCTTGCACAATGTTTTAGAAGTCTTTGCAGAAAAGAAGAAATCAAAGTAGGGCCTCAAGCTGATTAATAAAGAAGCTGTTAGCAACTCTAGAGAAGCAACCAAGACAGTCTCCAATGAGGACAAGTGAGGTTACGCAACAAGAGGTAAATTCTCTTAGACTTTACAGTACCTTTGGTTAGAAGAACGGTTACAGCTGTCTTTTGTTCCTGTGCAGCACTGCAAATTCTGTGTTCCTGGGCCTCTGTCGTGGGGACAAGAGGGAGGATGTCTTCAGGACTCCTGCACTGCAACGGGACGGTCAGCGACAGCAAACAACCAACTTCTATTCAGTGGCACTTTGCGAGTTTCAGCTCCTCGCGCCTCGGCAAATAGCACTACTGCAGACTCTTGGCTGTCGAGATGGGCTTTCCTTGTATCTGGGGTCCAGCGCACTGTTGTGGCTCGGGCTCGTCAGTCCTGCTTCTTGGGAGTCCGGAGGATCTTCTTGGAGCTCTTGGCCAACTTAAAAGCAACGCACCCAAACTGGTGTTCCTCTCCCTGGCTCTACGGTTTCCAGCAGCAACGGCTGTGGAAATTCAACCAGCTTTGAGAGGATGTCCAGGTGGCTTACTTTGGATTTGATTGGTCCCACCAACTCAAGGGGAGAAGTCGTCCTTGCAGGGCTTCTCTAGTCAATCAGAGCAGCAGCAGGGCTTCACCGGGCAAACCACGCACGCACATCGAACTTTCTCCCGCATTGTTCTTCTATTAACCTCCCCTCAAATCCTTGCCTTCATCGACAAAGTGAGCCTAGGAACAAGGGTGCTTTCTGACCATGCCCCGATCACGTTGACCCTCTGAGGTCACGATCCTGAACCGCCTCCATGACGCAGTTGGAACCTATGCGACCCTGTCTTGAGCGACATACCGCTGAGAGACTCCATAGCTTCGGTGATCAAAAACATCTTCCGGGAAAATCCAACCAAAGATACTTCCCCGGCTAATACATGGGATGCCATGAAAGCGTTGGTGTGGGGAGAACTAATTGCACACGGGGTGGCGTTCCATAAACGTAAACAGACAGAACGCTTGAGAAAGGAGCACGCCACAAACAAAAGGGCTGGTCCCCGAAAACCCAACGCGCCCTGCAACTGGGCAGGAGGAAGCTAGAGAATCATGCTGAGGAGACAGCACATTTACAGGCTAAATCTAAGCAAGGTTAGTCTGCCAGGAACAATAAAGTGAACAAACTCCTGGTGGAGAACAGCCACGATCGTGTGCCTCCGTGACCCGCAGGGCAAGACCCAATACGCGGATCAAGTCAAGCAACGAATAGCAGCGACCCATCTCTTGGACACTATGTTGGCTACGCCCCGGGACACAGCAGAACAGCGACATCTGCAGGAGCCGCCCTCCCGCACCTCGAAGAGTCAGACAGGGAGGAACTGGACGCTCTGATCACAGGTGAGGGGGGGTGGAGGCAGCCATGAGGTCCCTGAAACCGAGAGCACCAGGCCCAGATGGTTTCACCACAACATTTTATACAGTTTTCAGCCCCCAACTGGTGGCCATGCTAACAGCCCTCTTTAATTCATTTGGAGTCTCGGGATCCATCACCCCAACTATGCAAGAATCCATAACTGTGCTCTTGCTAAAACCCGGTAAAGACCCTAAAGAAAACTCATATAGGCCCATTTTTCTATTGAACATTGATGCGAACATTTATTCGAAAATCCTGGCGAGCGTCTTGCCCAACTTAATAGATCCATATCAAACAGGCTTCATAACGCATAGGTCTACTTGGGTCAATATCCAGAGGGCTCTAGATCTCGTAGATATAGCCTCCCAAGACTCATAAATTGGCATTGCTGGCCTTGGATGCTACTAAAGCTTTTGCTAAGGTAGACTGGTCCTTCTTGGAGGCCTTCCGCTTTGGCCCAGGTTTTCACAAACTGGTCCTAGCAAATTACCAGTCCCCTAAAACCCTCCACCGGGTCAACCAAAACTTATAGGATCCAATTTCCTTAACTTGTGGAACCAGGCAGGCATGCCCCCTGTACCCCTTCTCTTTGCTCTGGTGATGGAGCCCCTGGCTCAGAGGGTTCGGATGGATCCAAGCATCAGGGGCCTTCCCGTGTGCGCCTCCCAGCACAAGATTTCCCTTTATGCGGACGACGTGCTGCTCTCTAACACACATTTGACCCTCCCTAATTAGGGAGGGTGGTGGGCTTTGATGTTAACTTTGGGAAATCAGTGGCTTTGGGGATGGGCCTGGACCCAGGGCAGCAAGTGACCCTAGAACCTTTACGCCCGGTACAATAGAGTGAGAAATGTATTCCCTACCTCGCGGTCCAAATCCCATCCCGGCCCAGAGACCTGTATCTATCAAATTTTCCCCTGCTTTTTAAGGAATTGGAGACAATCTGGCACGCTGGACATCACAGGAGATCTCCCTTATTGGGTGGATCACCGCCTGCAAGATGAACCTCCTCCACGGTTTCTGTATGCCTGCTCCTCCCTAACCCACTTCGATCCCATTACCCCCTCTCCTGCGTATGCAGAGGAAAATGCTTGCCTTCATTTGGAAGGGCAGGAAAGCAAGGATATCTCAGAAGTCCATGACTGGCAACTCTAGACTGGGAGGCTTGGGGGTTCCCGACCTATGCAAATACCAAGTGCGGCACAACTGTCACATGTTCGGGTGTGGGCTATAATCTCTGGACGTCCAAGATGGGTAGAATTGGAGCAGTCCTGCCTCACACTCCCCCTTCGATTCTTTCCACATATCCTGCCTCTTCTGCGGTGGACCAGGGGGTGGGATTCTATCTTCCACTAAACACATGCTTAAAACATGGGATTGGGTGCTAAAATACAAAGGAATTCCCTGCGGCTTGAGTCCCTCCTCTCCAATCATTCACAACCCAGCCTTTTCTCTGGGCTTTCGCCCACTAAACTTGACCAAACTACCAACCCACTCGTACTTTTAGGTCGGAGGACCAATTCCTCCTTGTAATTCCTAGGATGAAGTACAGGTCTAGAGGAGATCGGTGTTTTTTCAGTGACTGGACCCAGATTGTGGAATAGTCTCCCATTTTATCTGAGACAAGCTAACTCCTTGATGACTTTCGGAGCAGGTCTCAAAACGTATCTCTTTAAATAAACTTGCAATTTTTGGATTACTTTTTGTCTGTATGGTATTGTTTTACCCAGTTGGTCCTCCTGGCCTTCTGTGCTCTATTGTTTTGTTCCATCTGCACCAGGATACAATTTGGTTCATTGTGTTTATAAGTGCTTCAAAATTCATTAAACTTCAAAAATTGGACTATTGGGGGGCTGGAATCCCTGAGACGGCTGTTCGAGGATGGCCAGCCTCGTACCTTTGAACCATGTAAAGCGGCCTTTCAATTGTCTGAGACAGACAAGTTTTCCTACGTGCAGCTCCGACACTGGTGCTCCTATTCCCAGACTCGACAGGCAGCCACATGGGCCTCTGCCCCTCTTGAACTCACCCTACTGGACCTGCCGCAGCGGGGGAAAATCTCCACACTCTACACCCTGTTGCAGGAGGATAAACTTACCACAAGAGCCCCCTATATGGCACAATGGGAGGTAGATCTGGGTCACCCCATGGAGGACAAAGAGGGGGTGGACATATGGTCTAAGAATCGGTCCTCCTCCTTTTCACTAATCGGGAATGTGCTCACAAACTGCTTCTGCGATGGTACTACCCTCCTGCCCGCCTCCATCGCTTTAATCGAGCCCTGGAACCCCAGTGTTGGCGTAATTGTGGCCAGCGAGGCTCATACTTTCATATGTGGTGGTCATGCCCTACCGTGCAATCCTTCTGGACCCAATGCATCTGTTATCGAGGCCATTACCCACGTGGTGCTCCTGAGGGTCCCAGAGACTATTCTGCTTGGGGCCCCAACATCGGGGGCCTACCCAAGATCAGGGAAAACAGCTAATCTACTCACGCAGCTGTTACTAGCCGGGAAAATCACAATTGCGCGCACTTGGAAGACGTCAGAGGGCCCATCATTAACCCTTTGGTGGATCAAACTCAGATATTCTGGCCGCCGAGAAAGTCATGGCGGCCAAAGCAGGCTTCCTACACCACTTTGTGTACATTTGGGCCCCACTTCTAGACTATGATCGGGACTTCCCGGCAGTGACCCATAAGCCCTGGTCGGTGCAACAGGCCCTAGGAGCAAACACAGCGCTAATAGCAGACTAACCCGCCCAACTGGGCCTGGAGAGAACTCGAATGGGAGCCAAGGGGTGGATGGCGGGGGTGGGGGTGGATGTCAGGGGATAGATTGCGTTTTGAGGGCTCGGCCTGCGCCCACTTAATTATGCTGGATGGGACTGTAAGATCATTCTGTGTCTTATATATGCTTTTACTGTTTTGCTTTTGCATCAGGTTTAAAATAAACATGTACAAAAAAATGATATACTGGGCTCCAACGCAGGCCTTCTTATTGCAGTCACCTATGTCACGGCTTCCGGCAGAGAGACTCTTATAGACATCCTCTTTGTCGTTCCCTCACCGGACTTGTGGACTCTCCACATGGTTGCCTTTCTCTCTATCGCCTTTTCTCCCATTAAAGGTGGCACTCGCTGGGAGGTCCTCCTTTACCTCTTCGCCATTTCAAGGGTCCTCATTAATGTCTATCTGAATGGAACCATCATGGTTGAGGGTCCTCACCCCAACCTTCTCCTCTTTGACAGGCTCCTACCTCGCCTCTCAAACCTTACCTCTCCCCCTGGACAGGCTCCCTTGCCTACTGGGCCTTCCTCCTCATCACAGGATCCCTTGCCTACTGGGTCTTCCTCCTCCTCCGCACAGACTCCCTTGCTTGCTGTGTCTTCCTCCTCCTCTGCACAGTCTCCCTCACCTTTCCTCACTGTCCAGGCTCACTTGTCGGCCTTGGCTCCTCCGCCACACTCCACTATCCCTCTGGTTCTTCTGCCATCCTGGGGAGAGTGGGGGTGGGTGGGGGACCGTCGTTCCCTGCCACCACCCGCAGAAGACCTTCAAAGATGGCAAGCTGCTCCATATTGCAATGCTTAACTCTCGCTTTGCTGTCAAACACTCGTCTGACATCTGCAACCTCCTTGAATTTATGGATCTGGATGTGCTTGCCATCACAGAGGCATGGTTCAAGGACAGCTCTGTTGCGTGCTTTGACACACTCCTCCCTGAAGGATACAAGATCCTCTCTGTGCTCAGGCCCAAGGGGACAGAAGGGGTAGTGGCCCTGATCTTCCCAGAATGGATACCTGTGTCCATCATCCCTACTCTGGTCTATTCCTCAGAGTGCCTGATCTGCAGGCTTTCTCACTCTTAAATCTTCTCTCCTTATGGCCACCTATCGGCCACCAGGACAGTCCACCCTCTTCCTATCGGAATGGGCTGACCTGGCCTCCTCCCTACTTTCTTCCTCTCAACTCCTGCTAGGTGATCTCAACATCCATCTGGACTCTCCTGACTCCTCGGGACCCTTCCGCAACCTATGCGATTCTCTCTCCCTCTCCATCGCACCCTCTTGCTCCACGCACTCAGCAGGCCACACTTTGGATGCTTTCATCTCTACCGACATCCCTCTCTATCCTGCTCACTACCTCTCTCTTGGACAGACCCCTCTCTTCTCTCATCACACTTGAAGCGCTCCTCTCGCATCGGTACACCCGGCGCAGCCACTCGGACTCTGTCACCAGACCAATGAAAAGAGTGACTGCGGCTGCCTTTCCCTCCACCTACTCTCTGCCTTCTACTCCTGCAGCTGACTCCCGCCCTGACAGAGCCCTCGCTAACTTCAATCTCTCTCTAACACCCTTGATACTCTTGCCCCTGTCATGACTGAAGCCTTTCAAAAAGTGCAACTCTTGGTACGACTCTGATCTGGCTGCCCTTAAACGCAAGTGTAGGGCAGCTGAGCGGAAATGGAATTTGTTGGGCGGACCCTCTGACAACCTGGCTTGCCGCCTTCTTCAAAGGCAATATCGACTCTGCATCCACACCCAGAAAAGAGTCTTTGTTCAAGCCTGCATCTCTGTGGCATCAAACATGGCCAAACTTTTCAAAGTCTGTAAGGAACTGGCCAATCCTGCAGTAGCCTCCTCTTCTGTCACACCCACCCAGGACCTTTGCTCGGTCCTGGCTGCACACTTTACTCCAAAAACCCAAGACATCCTTTCCTCTCTCTCCTCCACACCACCTCATTCACGAACACCTCTGGAGCCTCCCATAGCCCCTCCACCACGCCTCCTCTCTTCTCACTCCTGTCTCACTCCTGTCACACCTGATGAGGTTGCCAGACAAGTCCGGTCTATGAAGGCTTCATCCAAACAGGTGGTCCTCCGCCCCTCCAAAACCATTAAGGACAACATTGACTCTCACTCCAGCCTTGGCTGATCTCTGCAATCTCTCTTTTGCCACTGGAGTTTTCCTAACTTCTCTTAAGCACTCCCTTGTACACCCTCTACTTAAACCCTCTGCCGAAACCTCTGTTCCAGCAAACTACTGGCCTATCCTTTCCTGGGCAAACCCCTGGAGAAGCTGGCTAGCTCTCAGCTCATCCTCCTCATGGAAACTGCTGGTTGCTTCCACGACCACCAGTCTGGCTTTAGAGCATCCAGAGGCACGGAAACTGCTCTTCTGAACACCCATGAAGACCTGCTCTCAAATCTCGACACTAACCCTCTCTCTCTGTCCTCATTCTTCAAATGGATTTTGTCCTCCAACACATTCCACATCTTTTTTTTTTTTTAAAACAATTTTATTAATTTCAAACCACCAATAAAAACCAAACAGGCAGTGCATACATCAACAGCTCCATTGTGCATTACTTACTTCTAAACACTGTTTCCCCTATCCCACCCCCCATTCTGAGCCTATTACTTTTCACATCCCATTCCTGCATCTTGTGGTAGGGTCTCCCCTTCCATGGGTTCTGCTGGGTCTCGTATGGACCCAAACAACTACGCTATCAATGATTTCCAGGCCATCAGGGTCTCTGCCAATCCCAAACACCCCCCCCACCCCCCCCCCCCCCCCCCGGCGCTTCTCGCCTCTTGCCATACCGTGGTTTCTGCATCCGCCCATTTCTGCAAATCTTTCCAGCACACCTCCAATCGTGGTCTGTGGCATGTCTTCCAACCCATAGCAATTCTTCTCTTTGCAAGCACATATGCCAGATACCTCCAGTTTATTCACATGCTTCAGTTTCTGCGATCTTGGGGAACCCCCCCCAACAAACAGGCCCACACTGTATCCACTACAATCTTGACCCCCTTCTCTGCTAGTTTCTGCGCCACTTCGCTCCAGAAGCGTTCAATGACGGGCATGACCAAAACATATGCACCATACCTGCTTTCTCCATCACATTTAGGGCATGCTTGCCGTCCTGCATTTTCAAACCTCGATATCCTCTGGGGTGTCATATGCCCTATGCGTAATATACAGTTGTATCTGTTTTAATCTCGCATTTCTCGATACCTTCTTATGGTACCCCTCAACCCGTTCCCACAACCGTCCTCCATTATTAGGTATGGCATGTAATGCAGGAGCCTAGGTAGGACCACCATCTTCAGCATTGCCCCACGTCCCATCATTGCTAAGGGCAACTTCACCCAGAATCGCATGCTGTTTTCAATTTTTGTAATGGCCACCTCTGTGTTGCGCCTATGCTCCTCTTCCACTGTATGGTATATATCTATCCCTAAATACCGAAATGTACTAAACGCCCATGGTATCTGTAACACCGGTAACTGCTCCAATAGAATCCCTTTGTATCCACCCAATGGGAACATGCTGGACTTCTGAGGGTTCACCGCTATACCAGACAACCCCACATATATAGTTTTACAAAGGTAGCGGGCGCCCCTCTCTCGCAAGAACAGACATGATAACCTGTTCAGTGGTTATTAACCACTTGAGAGTTCACAGCCACTGCTTTTACTCACTGTGCCTTTCACAGATGGGAAATATCCATTTGCATATCAGTCTTTGTCCTGCCCAGGGGCAGTCCAGCACCGAAATACAATGGCAATTCCAATCTGAACGAGAGTACCACCAGCAACCACATACACATGTTTCACCCTTGTTGGGGATTTCGGTGCTGGCTGCCCCTGGGCAGGACAAAGACTGATATGCAAATGGATATTACCCATCTGTGAAAGGCACAGTGAGTAAAAGCAGTGGCTGCGAACTCTCAAGTGGTTAATAACCACTGAACAGGTTATCATGTCTGTTCTTGCGAGAGAGGGGCGCCCGCTACCTTTGTAAAACTATTTTTTAAGGAACCTGGGATTGGTAACCCTAGGTCTCTGGGGGCAACCAGACGTGGTCTCCCTCTCACTGTGCTTAGAGAGGCATCAGCTTCACCTCACTGATGATCCCCAACAAGGGTGAAACGCGTGTATGGGGTTGCTGGTGGTACTCTCGTTCAGATTGGAATTGCCATTGTATTTCGGTGCTGGACTGCCCCTGGGCAGGACAAAGACTGATATGCAAATGGATATTACCCATCTGTGAAAGGCACAGTGAGTAAAAGCAGTGGCTGCGAACTCTCAAGTGGTTAATAACCACTGAACAGGTTATCATGTCTGTGCTTGCGAGAGAGGGGCGCCCGCTACCTTTGTAAAACCCCACATATATCTCCATCACTTCTAAAATATATTTTCGATTTTCTTCCGGGTGCCGCAAGTACAGAAGCATATCATCTGCGGATAGGGAGATCAGATGTCGTTCCCCTCTCACCTCAATGTCTATAATATCATATTGTTGTCTCCGGTATATTGCTAGGGGTTCCAGGGCCAATATATAGAGCAATGGAGACCACAGACATCCTTGTCTGGTACCCCTGCAAAGCTGCCATCTTTCTGATATCACTGGTCCTGTTTTGACTCTAGCCAGCGGTTCACTATATAGTATTTTCACCCACCGTATATATCCAGGCCCCAACCCATCGCACTCCAGGGCCACCAGCAACCATGTCCACTTCACCGAATCAAAGGCCTTTATTGCGTCCAAGGACACAATTGCCATTTCACCTTTTTTTTCGTTCCCAAACTCAATAACTCATTGGAGTCGTCTATGATTGTTAGATATATTCCTGTTTGGGACATAACCCGTCTGATCGGGGTGTATTAGTTTACTAATAACCCTCTTCAGTCTGTTTGCCAAAACAGCCGTCAGTATCTTGCTGTCTTGATTCAACATCGACAAGGGTCTATAGGAGCCGCAGCTATTCCCAGGCTTGTTAGGTTTGGGAAGCGGTATTCTAATCGCTTCTCTAAGTGACTCTGGCAAACTTCCCAGCTCAAACGCTTCATTTAGCATTTCTAACAGAGGGGGAAGCACCTCTTCTTTATATACTTTATAAAATTCTCTTGGGAATCCATTCGCCGCAGGGGTCTTACTAGTGGGCAGTCTCACCACCTCCCCTAGCTCCTCCAAGGTAATCGGTGCATCTAGCTCCTCTCTCTCCTCCGCATTTATCTTTGGCAATCCTATATCCTCCAATGTTTCAATTATCGCCGCGCGACTACTCTTACCATCGTCTCCATATAATAACCTATAATAGTTTGCGAACTGACTCCCTCTTGAGTGTCCACTACACTGCCATCTTCCCTCGTTATTGTTCTAATCGTGGATCTAGGGGTTTCGCTCTTATATAGCCACACCAAGAGCCTTCCTGGTTTATCTCCTCCCGCATGCTGTCTCTCTGCATATTTTTTATAGTTGAGGTTACACAATCTATCCCAGTACTCCGCACATTTCTGTTGCAGCCCGAGTATCAATTCCATTTCCTCCTTTAGTGCCACTTCCACCTCTCAATGCCTTTTCTAGTTTCTCTTCCGTCTCCCGTAGGTCAGCCAGAATCCCACCTTGCAGACCCTTGGATTTTGCAATGGCTACCCCTCATCACCACCTTAAAGGCTTCCCACAGTGTTCCTGCCGAGTCCACACTACCAGTATTCGTCTCAAAATAGTTTATAATCTCCTCCCTCATATCTTCCCTAAAAAAGGGGTCTCAGTGCCTCTGCTCGTAGGCGCCATGTCGGAATCATTGCTCTCGGGGCTCAGTATTGCCATCCGAGGATCAGTGGCGAGTGGTCCGAAAGGACCCTTGCTTTATACTCTTTGTGTAATCTCTGTTATTACCTCAGGTGTAGTAAAGCCATAGTCCAGCCTTGTGTGTAACTGCTGCGGGGCAGAATAATGTGAATATTGGCTTTCCTGGGGGTGTCTCATCCTCCATGCATCTTCTAAACCAAAATCACCCAGCAAAGTCTGCAGCGCTTTTTAGCAGCTGGGGCGGGTCTATCCATCTTCCCATCCGATCTATCAACCCTTGGGTTAAGTACACAGGAGGCTAGCTCAGCGGCAACGTGCGCGCCTTGGAAACAAGATGACACGAAGCAACACAGGTTCGATCCCCGGGTCCGCGCTTAGAAACCTCTGGGTGTTTAAGCGCATTATTAATACGCAACTAAGAGAAAAAAAAATTACCAAAATACAAAACAAACAATTCCTGTAACAGCGCCTCGATGCCTGTGGGCTGTGTGAACACTCTAAAAATGTAAATACAAATACAGTTAAAGTCCCCTCCCCAAATCACCACGCTCCCCATACACATGCTAAGATTAGTACACAATGTTCTGATGTACGCCGCTGTGTTCTGGTTCGGGGCGTACGTCTTTACAATGCTTATCTCCCTATTTTCCACCAATCCCCTCAGTATAACCATCCGCCTCAGCTATCTCCTGCAGCCGCAGAAGTGGCACATGCGGCACCACCCAGATGAGCACTCCCCTAGTGTAAGCAGAATATGATGAGCCCACCACAACCCTTCCATTTTTTAGCAATCATATCCATCATCTCCCGTGTCAGGCGAGTCTCCTGCAGCAGTGCAATGTCTATCTTTTGCCTACGCATGGTACAGCATTACTTTGTTCCTCTTTAAATAACTATTGAGCCCCCTAACATTCCAGGTAATTATTTTAAGGTCCCCCATGGCCTATTGGAGTTCCTCTCCGCCCCCCACTGATGCAGTCCAAATCTAAGTTCCATCTCATTCTATATAGGCTCCCCAGTTTAAACTCCCCTTAACCAAAAACACACCAAACTCCCCACCTCCCTTCCCATCTTCCCATCCCCAACATCACCCCGACCCCAACTGTTGCCCATCTCCATCCCTGGATCTCAGGCACCCCAGCATCTAGCTCTTTCTGGCAATAGCCTGTACTCGCAGCTGAGCAGGGTGAGGTCGCCCTAATAGCTATCCTACGACGACTACTACTCCTCCTCTGGGGGTAGGGTGCCTTCGTCCTGCCACTCCTGTTCGCTTTAATTCAACCACACATTGCTACTCAATTTACTTATGCACTCAATCTTCTATATTCCAGTCCTTTAAGTTCAACAAAGTCACAGATATCCCTGCCAAATGTCAGCATTACTCGTTCGCACCCCTTTATCTTATTACTATCATAGTCTCTACTGGGGTACCCGCTCTGCGTCATTTCAATATGCATATAATATCCCAATCACTTATCGTGCTCCTCCTGGGCCTTCTCCGCGTCTCGTTCCATGCAATCCTGTAGAACCAGCCATGCAGCTGCTTCCTCTGGGGTGTCAAAAAAGAACATTCTGCTTTTGTGCAACAAACACTTTCAGTTTTGCGGGGTACAGGAGCATGCATTTGATTCCAGCCATGCGTAACCTCCTCTTGATTGCCACATAGCTGTACTGTTGCCTCTGGACCAACATTGTGTAGTCAGGATATGCTGTGATGGTGTTCGAGGCCCTTTCGATTGTTCCCCCTTTACGAAAGAACTCCAAAATCTTCTTGTGATCTTTATAGTTCAGTCTCTTTGCAATTATCGCACGAGGTGGGGCCCCAGGCTTCGGTTTCCTCATGAGGGCTCTATGTGCTCGCTCCACCATGAATCCTTGCAAGAGTTTGTCGGCCCCAATTTCTTGCAGAAAAAGTTCTCCACATAGTCTGTAGGGTCTTGGCCTTCCTCCCCCTCTGGTAGTCCGACCACGCGGATATTGTTCCTTCTTGCCCTCCCTTCAGCTTCCTCCGCACGGTTCTCCAGGTTAGCCACCTGTTGCTTCAGTATGTGAACCTCCTTTGTATTGCTGGTGCTAGTGTCTGTGTTGGTTTTCACCGCACTCTCCAGGCTACTCGTTCTCTCTGCCAGTGTCCGCCATCACTATCCCCCACGAGTCTCTCAGCTCTGTTATAGCTGCTAGTATCTGGTGCTTTTCAGCAGCTAAGGTGCTCTCCGCAGGTGCTGTCGCGCCACTGTGCGTTGTCGCCGCAGGAGACTGCTGCGTCTTGGCAAATGCTTCCATTGTGGATTGTTTTTGCTCTTGCTCACTGTTCCTCGCGCCGCCATCTTGCAATCTGTTATGTGTCTGAGGTTACTTGGTCTACGGCGTATCAATCCTGCTTATCTGTCGTGATGTAACACCAGTGTGTCACTCCAGGCCCAGGGCAGTTGTCCTTGAGGAGCCCCTGTTTAAGTTTGTGTTTGTTAAGTTGTGTCTTAGAGTGGGTTGTGTCCTCCCACGTTTCCAATGATCTTACTGCTTCCTGGAGACTTTCTACTACCAGCATGACCACCCATCTCTTGGGTTCCTTGTGCTCTTCACGCCACTGCTTATTTCCGCTGTGGTCCTTCCTGTGTCATACAGGCTTGGCTACGTCTCCCAACCTAGAGTGGGCTGTGTCCTCCCACGTATCTTCTCTGCTGCTGTAGCCGGCCCTCCTTTTGCATATTTCCTTAGGTCGCTGGGTGCTCCTCCTGCGCTACCAGTAAATATGTCCAATGCTACCTGTGCGCTTCAATACCTGCCACCTGTCTCATAACTATCACAGCATCCGGCCAATGTCCAGGAGGAGCCAGCACATGGGCTGCTCTTGCTAACGAAATAGCAGTGCACACGAATATCCATTTTACCTGGCAGTGCTTGGGTGCACTACCAGTCTCCTCGTGCAAGTTCTGGGTGCTCTCACTGCCCACTGTGGTGATATGGTTCCTAGGCCCCCTCACAACGAATAGCGGCTTCCGGCACCCTCCAGGTTCTAAAGTGTCACAACTGTCCATAGGGACACAGCTCCCAACTACCATTGCAATAGGGATGCATATAAGTCAGAGTTTTGTGCTTCACTACACATCCATGATGTTTATTATTTATCCCATGCGGTTCACCACCATCCTTTGTTTGTGCCCAGCTCACTTCCAGCACCTATTCGCTTTACGCTCACGGGTGCATCACTATCTTTAACTACGTTCTGTAGTCAGCGAGGGCTCCACTGCAATTATCCATAAGCCGGTCGCGGCTAGGATTTCACACACAGACCTTGCTGCCACATGCAGTCTGTGTCGGTCGCAGTATCCTTCGCGAGCGGCAGGGAGCCGCATAGGCACCAGCTGCCCGTCTTCGTGACATGGCAACTGTTGCCTCTATGCCAATCAGCTCACACGCTCAGGCTCCGGAGCGCAGCCACATTGTTGCCATAAGGAAGCAGCAGGAGCAAGCTGCAAAGGCAAAGCTTTGCACATTCTGCAGCGGCTCACTGCTCTTGCTCTGCCCTGCAGCTCAGCTTCCCTCGGTCTCCTCCGAAGCTGCGGGCTCAATCCTTTCGTTGTCCGCCATCTTGGCGACGATGTTTCCACGCGGCAGGCCGCTTTACTTTCTGTTTTCTCCTGGATGCCGGTCTTAATGCACTGGCCTGTAAAGGTTATTGCATTGCGTTAGTTCCGTTGCTCAATCCTTCATTTCTGAAACACATGGGTTAATTTGAAGCAAAGTTTCAAGAATCATTGTCGGATCGGCAGGAGCAGCGCAAGGAGACACGTCCTATTCCATGGCTATTTAGCCACGCCCCCTAACGCATTCCACATATTTAACATGTAATGTTCACAGCTGTGTACTATGGAATCTTTCTGCAGAGGACGTCCTGTGTCGATGGCGTCGGATCCATGTCGCTCGAGGGCCTCTGTCGAGGACAATGTCACAGGATGTTCTAAATAGGACGCTCGGCGCCCGTAGCCTCGGTTCCATTTTTTCTGCGAACGTGTTAACTTCGTGAGTCTCGGCGCGCCTTGTGTTTTCTTCTTTGAAGATGTCTTTCTCTTCGACCCCTCCGACTGCGCGGTCTGGTTTCAAGACCTGCCGGGACTGCAAGTCCAATATGTCACTCACCGACCCCCACCGCATTTGTTTGTGGTGCCTCAGAGTCGCATGACACCGACGACTGCTCGAAGTGCCAGTCGCTGACTGCAAAGGCCTTGCGCGAGCCGAAGGGGAAGCTACAGGTGGGTAGGGGCTCGAAGCCTGTTAAGTCCCGGACTTCCAAGTCCAAGAGGTTTTCTACCAATGACTTGAGGGCGACTCTCCACGTCGGAAGGAATCCGCCACTCGTCTTCTTCGTCCCGGTACTCGCAGAAGTGCCGTCGCCTTCCCGTCCTTTTCGGAGGATGGTGTCTTGAGGAAGGTTACGGGCCCTACGAAGTCCTCAACTAGGGAGAAATGGGCTGCGTTCAAGACAACTATGAGGGCAATTTTTCAACAAAGCCAACCTGGATTGGTCTCGGTCTGTGGCTTGTGCGCCTTTGGGCTCGGGTTCACGACGCAACACTCATCGGGAGCCGTCGAGGTCCCGTACAGACGAGGTTTCGAAAGGTCGCAAGAGACGTGTCTCTAGGTCTCGGTCCTCATCCCCAGCGAGATCGCAGCAACCTATTGAGGGCTAGGGGCCGGCGTTGACTTGTTCGGCGCTCCGTCTGATTCGGACATCGACGCCTTGCCGTCGGCACCTGTGTTGATGTCGACAGCGAAACCTTCGGCGATCTTGACGTCTAGGTTGTCGACGCTCTCGACGTCGCAGCCTTTGCGCTATCGGCGCCTTCCGGAATTTTTTCTCGGTATTTGCCGATGGAGTACCCAGACATTGTGGATCCTCCTAGAAAGGCTACTTCGAAGCCGGGTTTCAACCCCCTCTGGATGATATTTTTGAAGAGGAAGAAAGGTCTGAGGTTGAGGAACCTGGTGACCTGGGTGATGCTCTGATGTTTGCTGGGGACAGTCAGTTGGAGGAGTTGAGACGGACCCTCCATGATGCAAGTGGACTGGACACTTCCCCGGAAGTGGATTTTGGTAGACCTGAGCCTGGGGCTCATGCAGTGTCTTCTCATAGGGGACTCGTGGCACGTGTCTCACAATATCTGGGCTGGTCTAGTCCTCCAGAAGACTTTGTGCAAGATGATCCGAAGGACAACTTGGATCAAGGTCCGTCCTCTGACCCTTTTGCCATTTCATTCTACCTTGCAGAAAATGATGGCAGCTGCTTGGCAGTCCCCGGAATCTCTTCCGGCGGTGAATAAAAATCTTACTAAGAAATACCACCCTTCCGTTAGCGACCCCAGCTATTTGTCTACTCACCCCACTCCTGAAAGTTTGGTGCTTCAGACGGCTACGGCCACTTCGAAGGCAGGCGGCGTACCCTACCATCCCTCCGGATAGGGACGACAAGCGCTTTGATGGTTGGGCACAGAAGGTGTTTTCTGCTGGGAGCATGGCCTTGAAATTGGCCAACTCCACCTCTGCCTTTGCCAGGTTTTCACACACACACTCTGTGGTCTTGTGTTGCTTTTGCGGCTGAGCGTCTACCCAGAGGGGGAAGAAAGGGATGGTTTCCCTGCTATCATGAAGGATGGCAAGGATGCCATGTGTGAGGCCCTTCAGTCGGGTTTGAATACGGCTGACGGTGTGAGCCGGTCCATGGCTGCAAGCCCTGTTATACGCAGATTTGCATGGTTGGGAGTCTGGGTTTGCTCCGGATGTGCAAGCCCGTCTTCTGAACATGCCCTTGATGGCGCACATTTATTTGGCAGCAAGGCTGAGGAGAGCCTTGAGAGGTTGCTGACCTCAAACGCTGTGGCAAAGTTTAAGAACTGCGGTGCGTCAACCTCTGCCTTTTCGTCCTAGGGGAGAGCAGTGGAGGGGAGGTTCTTTTCGTTTCTTCTACTCCTTTGGTAGAACGAGAGTGGCTGTCAGTCAAAGGGGCCAATGAAAAAAAGTACCCGTGGTGGTCGGGGAAATCGTGGTGCCAAAGCCGCTCAGGCAGCTGCCTCTTTGCCTTCAGGCACTGCCGCAGCCGCATCCAATTGTGAGGCGATTTCCCATGCGCCGGTTGGGGGCAGACTGTCTCAGCATCATGAAGAATGGCGGGCATTACTTCAGATGCGTGGGTTCTATATACCATAGCCCACGGCTACTGCCTTCCCTTCCTTCAGCGCCTCACGAATCCACTGAGGAAACACACTTTGAAGAGTCCGGATCCGCTCCTTGCGCAGGAAATCTTTTCCCTGCTGGGGAAAGGTGCCATAGAACTGTTGCCTGTAGCAGAGAGGAACAAGGGTTGGTATTACCCTTATTTTTTATCCCAAAGAAAGACTGGGGATTGAGACCCATCATGGACTTGCGTTGGTTGAACAAACTTCTCAGGAAGGACAAGTTCAAGATGATCACTCTTTCTCAAGTACTCCAGGTCCTTCAACTTCAGGATTGGTTGGTGTCTCTGTACCTCAAGGATGCTTACTTTCATGTGCCAATTCATCCCACGCACCGAAAGTACCTGAGGTTTGTGGCTGGCGACTCGCACTTCCAGTTTCGGGTCCTGCTGTTCGGATTGACCTCCGCCCCAAGGGTCTCCACCAAGCTCATGGTGGTGGTGGCAGCGTACCTCGGGCAAGAGGGGGGGGGGTTCACATCTACCCCTACCTGGAAGACTGGCTGATCCGGGCGTGCTCTCCTGAGCTAGCTTTGGATCATCTCGGTCTCACCTGCCGCCGCCCCTCCACAGGCTGGGCTTCTCCCTGCAATTTCAAGAAGTCGCACCTGACACCTTCCCAACAGCTCCAGTAAATCGGGGCTGTGTTGGACACGTCCTTGGGGAAGTGTTCGCCTCCCAAGGTAAGGGCTCATCGCATTGTGCAGATGGTGGACAAGTTTCAACATGCCCAGAGTCTCCCGGCTTTCGAGTTTTTAAGGTTGCTCGGCCTCATGGCTTCCTGCATTCTTCTGGTGCCAGAGGCCAGGCTGTGGATGAGATCCCTGCAATGGGTCCTCAAGATGCAGTGGTCAGTTCTCCGGCAGGATGAGGGACCCTGTTCAGATCCCACGCTCTGTCTCCCAGGACCTTCTGTGGTTGGTGAACGAAGGGAACTTGATGAAGAGGGAGCTGTTTTGGCAACCGTGTCCGGAGGTGACTGTAGTGACGGACGCTTCCCTCACAGGATGGGGCGCTCATGCCAACAACTTGACCGCCAGCGGTCGTTGGTCTCCGTCGGAGTCCAGACTCCACATCAATCAGTTAGAGCTGCGAGCCATCAGGCTGGCACTGAAGGCTTTCCTGCCCTCGGTACGGGGGAAGAGTGTCTTGGTCAGGACGGACAACACAGTAGCCATGCATTACCTCAACAAGAAAAGGTGCAGGGCAGGGGTGCAGGGTCATTCCCGTTATGCAGAGAGGCAATGCAGCTCTGGTTCTGGGCCATCCAGCAGGAAATTTCGATCTCGGCAGTACATCTGACCGGCGATGAAAAACTGCAGCGACGGATGCTATGAGCAGGCAGAGCAGTCTCTCACGAGTGGGAGTTGGCTCAGGAAGTCCTTTAGGAAATATTCGCCCTTTTGGGACCTCCCAGATGACATGATGGAGGTGTTGCTTTCGGCCAGGCGGCCTGCAACAAAATACCTGTATCGTTGGCATAAGTTCTGCGACTGGTGCAGGGATCCCAATGTTGATCCTTTTCAGTGCTCCATTTCTATGGTTTTGTCTTTGTTGCTTTCTTTGGCCCACAGGGGCCTTCAAGTGGGTACCATTAAAGGTTACCTGGCGGTGCTGTCTATCTTTAAGCGCTCGTCTGTAGAAACTTCTTACTTTAAGATTCCTTTGATTTCTCAGTTTCTTAAAGGACTGACTAATGTATGCCCGCCGTCTCCTTTCCAGGTGCCGGTTTGGGATTGGAATTTGGTTTTGAGATTTCTCATGAGTGCTCTGTTTGAACCTTGGCACTCTTGTCCTTTGAGATTACTGTCCTTCAAGACTGTGTTCTTGGCTGCGGTTACCTCCGCTCGCAGAGTGAGTGAATTGCAGGCACTTTCAGCTAAGCCACCCTTTACTGTGTTTCACAAGGACAGGGTTGTACTGCAAGTACGTCCTTCTTTTCTACCTAAGGTAGTCTCTGAATATCATTTGAGTCAAAAAGTGGTTCTTCCATCCTTCTACCCTCCTCCTCATCCTGTTAAGGAAGAGGAGCGTCTCCATTTGTTAAATCCTAGGAGAGCTCTTAGCTTTTACATTTCCAGGATGTCCAGGGTCAGAGTGGACGATCAACTCTTTGTAGGATATGCTGGACACCGATTGGGCCAGGATGTTACCAAACAGTCCTTGTCCAGGTGGATTATACTTACCATTACAGAGTGTTACCGGTTGGTGTGTAAAGACCCTCCTGTAGGGTTGAGCGCTCATTCCACTATGGCCCTGGCTACTTACACCGCCCTCCAGCGGGGTGTTCCTATTAGGAATATTTGTGATGCAGCTACTTGGGCTTCAATCCATACATTTGTAAAACATTATTCTTCCCTGGATACAATCCATGATCAGGATAGGGCCTTTCGGAAGGCGGTTCTTTTTTCCGCAATCTAATTGGGTATTCTAAATTCTTTTCCCTCCTCCATTTACTGGTACTGCTTTGGGAGTCTGTCAAAGATGTGGAATGCGTTGGAGGACACAATCCATTCGAAGAACAAGTTACTTACCAACTGGTAACATTCTTTTGACTGGATGTTCCTCCAACGCATTCCACATCGCCCCCCCAACCTGCCCCTCAGGAGAATTTCCTATTCGATTGCAGCTTCCGTTTCCGCAAGGCTAAATGCAGTCCAGCAGGCATCTGAATGGTGTCACACGTTCTGAGGGAAAAAACTTAAACTGAGGCTACAGGCGCCATGCTTCCTATTTATAACATCCTGTGACGTTGTTCTCGACGGAGGCCCTCGAGGGACATGGACCCAACGCCATCGACACAGGACGCCCTCTGCCGAAAAAGTTTCCGAAGTGCACAGCTGTGGACATTACATGTCAAAGATGTGGAATGCGTTGGAGGAACATCCAGTCGAAAGAACGTTCCCAGTTGGTAAGTAACTTGTTCTTGTCTTCTCCTCTGCCTTAACCACAACATCCTGATCACATGTCTGCATGACACCCTGGGAATCACAGGTCAGGCTCTGGCGTGGTTAACCTCCTTCCTTTCCAACCGCCCATTCTAGGTGGAACTTGGGTCCTTTCTCTCTACTATCACTCTTTCAATCTGTGGCGTTCCCCAGGGTTCTAACTTACCCCCCTGGTTCTTCAATGTCTACATGGCTGCCCTTGCATGTGCGATTGCCACTTTATCTCTAACTTCCAGTGTTATGCGGATGACCCGCAACTCTCCTGCAGGCTATCCACAGCCACCTCCTCTACCTGGCTCATATCTGAGTGTCTGTCCACAATTCAGTCATGGTGTGCTGCAAATGACCTCTGCCTCAACGCCCGTAAGACTGAGATCGTTTGCATTGGGACTCATGATCCTGCTGTCACTCTGGCCAGCCTCCTTTGGCCTTGTTCCCGCACCCACCTGTGAGGCAAAAGACCTTGCGGTCATCTTTGACTCCACTCTCTCCTTCTCCACTCAGACATCTCTAAAAAGTCCAACTACCAGCTACACCTCCTCAGAGGTACTCTTCCTTTTCCCACCTCCCCCCAGCAGCTCCCCGTCTTCAGAGCCCTGGTTCTCTCAAGGCTGGACGACTGCAACAGCCTCTTTCTCAATCTCCATGCCTCTGCAACTCATCCAGAACAGAACCGCAAGACTTATCCTTGACCTCAAGCCAAGGGACTACATTTCTCTGGTGCTGAAACCCTCCTCTGGCTCCCCGTGGCTGAAGGCTTTCTGGGGCCTAGGACCTACCTATCTGCAACGTTGCCTGCCTAAATACTGTCCCTCCCGAGCCCTCTGCTCATCTACCTCCAACCTTCTGTGAGTGAGCCAGTTTTCCAAGCAGATATTTGGAGGGAAATCTTTATCCCCTGCTGGGACCTCCCTCTGGAATAGCCTCCCTGCCGCACTCCGTCTTGAACCTGATCTCCTAAGTTCCAGAAACTCCTCAAGACATTTTTCTTCTCCTCTTACTTCTCTCTCCCTATATCCCGCTAACCTTTCTCCCCGCTCTATCCCACTCGCTCTCCTTTTCCACATAGCCTGCCTACTGGCCGCCTGGTGTACCTCAGTCTTGCATGTCCCTGGCACCCTCGCCAGTCCACTCGCACTTGCCTCTGGGCCTTGCACTTGCCTCATCGTTACTGCACTTGGTGAACAACCCATAAGAGTGGCATCTCTCACCACTTAACCCAGCTTCTGACTGACTAGGCCACTTGGTCGCATCCCCAATCCCACCCCCTGCACTTGTCCCTCCCCCTGCACCTGTCTGCGCACTTGCAGAATCTGAATGCACCAATCCTTGAAGATTGTCTATCTGTTTTTCCCTTGTCCCCCTCCTTGCATGGTGGCGCCTCAATGCACTTGGAAAAACTGCAGAATCGTTGTCCAACCTATTTGCTGTTATCTACACCATTCATTATATTATATGCACTTGTTCCATGCACCCACTCTGCCCGTGCAGACTTGCATCGTTGAGAAATTCAATGGCTCTGAATTACTGTTTTTTTCTCCCCTTGTTCCCTCCCTCCTTGAGCGCTTTGAAACACCTGCTTTGTGCATAGGCACTTTACAAATAAACAATACCATACCAAACATAGTTTCCCAGTACTGATAGCCTGAAGGATTTATCAGTTTCCCATAACAATGTGCAAAGGGCAATCGAAGTGAAGCTTGAATGCTCTACTAACCTTCAGAAAAGTCATGACAGGATAACAGAGCAAAAAGAATGGGGTTCCACAAGAACTGGGTTCTATGGAGACAATGTTGCAAAAGAACATCTTTCCTAACGCCAGCAAGGATGTTTTTTGGCATGGCTTTAATTTTACTGTAATTAAAGGGCAAAATCAACATGAGTAATTTTACATTGGGGAGGGCACCTGTAAAGCCAGCAAGGACATGTTTTCTTAATGTCTAATGCCATTTTCTACTGGATTTAAGGGCAAAGCCAACATGGTGATTGCTCTTATATGGGGATGGCATTTGCATGGACGTTAAGTTCTTGGTTCTTACTGTGGCATGGCTTTTTCTTTTATGGGCAAAGCAATGAGTTTATTATGTAGGAATACTGGCATAAATTGGTGCACCAGCCTGCACATGTTATGGGCATAATCTGCATGAAAAATGCTTTTACACTCGCAGAATTCTGGTGTATAGTGGGAAAAAGACATCATGATGCTTTGGTGATAGCCCCTGTGCTTTCGACTTGGCACCTAATGGATTTTTTTTTGTTTTATACCACAAAATACATTATAAACTGTGTGGCTTTCAAGGGACAGTTCTGTTTGTTCCCGCTGGTGAAGGCTCCAGCCCCAGCGTGGGAACTCCATATGGTACTGACTAGGCTCATGGGGCCTCCATTCGAACCTATGCAGACAGTTCCACTGAAGTTCTTGCTGTGGAAGACCGTGTTCCACGTAGCCATCACCTCTGCACAAGTGGTGAGATTCAGGCCCTGTCCAGTAAGCCACCCTATTTGACTTTTCACGACTCAAGGGTGGTGCTGCGGACGCACCCCTCCTTCATGCCCAACGTGCCGTCGGACTTTCATCTAAACGAGCCCTTGGTGTTGCCTGTATTTTTCGTCGCCAGCTGAGAGGACTTTGCACTCGCTGGATGTAGCTAGAGCGCTTGATTTCTACGTGGCCCGCACAAAGAGTTTCCGGAAGACATTGCAACATTTTGCGAACTTTGGCCCTGTGAACCATGGGAAGGCCCTCTCCAAGGCTTCCATTTCCAGGTGGCTCTTTGGCTGCATCACCCATTGTCACCGGTTGGCAAACCGACCGTTGCCTGGCCGTCCGAGAGCCCATTGGTCAGAGCGATCGCTGCAACTACGGCGTTCCTGTCTGGTGTGCTCCTGCTGGACATCTGCAGGGCTGCTACGTGGCGGTCGACACACACACCTTCGTGAGATTCTACTGCGTCGACAGGGATTCCAGGGAGGAGTCCAGAGTCGGCCATGCAGTGTTGCGCAATCTGTTTGCTTGAAGGTGAGCCTGGTGAGGATGTAACAGATGCTTATGTTGAGCCTTGCCACCTCCCGTGGTTTTGCATGTATGTACTGCTATTTGTATTTTGTATTTTTGTATTCATTTTATTTATAAAGCGCAACCAGGCCTGAGGGCATAACTTAGTTACATGATGATGAAAATCGCGCAGAGCATTACAATAGTTAGTGATAAACATTATACATTACTTACAAAATATACATTACCAGTTGCAGAAATATACATCAGAGCGGGTACGCAATGATAGCATACTTATTTACAAATAGTGGAATAGACAGCTATTACAAGGACAGAGGTTGACGATGCGAGGACAGGGGCACCTCTTGGAGAAAGCCAGCTTCTAGCCAAGTTTTTGAATCTTTGGAAGTAGGATTCAGCTCTTAACGAGTTAGGTAGCGAGTTCCATAATTTGGATGCCATAACTGGGAAGCCAGTCCCGCCAGATCTCTGGAGGTTAAAGCGAGGTATGGAGAGGTAGTTGGTCTGAGCATTCCTCCGGGGTCTGTTGCAATTGATGAGGGAGAATCTATTGGCCAGGTAATTGGGTGCTTGGTGGGATAGGCATTTGTGGGTGATGGCAAGTGTTTTCAGAGATCTACGTTGTGAAACTGAAAGCCAACGTATGGTGCGTCTGGTGTCAGAAATATGTTGGTTTCTAGGGATGTTGAGTGCAGCTTTAATAGCATTTTTTTGGGTTATTTGAAGCTTGTTTAGATTACCGATGTTGGTATTGTATTATGTACTATGTATTGTTCATTCATGAGCATGTGAATTCATGCCAGACCCCATGCTGGAGAAGGAACAAGTTACTTACCTGTAACTTTGTCCTCCAGCATGGGTCTGGCATGAATTCATAAGCGAACCCTCCCGCCTGCACCTCTGCGGCTCTTCTTTTGGTCCTAATGCAACTTTACGTGCTACCAAATCTGAAGATGGCTGCCAGAGGAGGGGCTTAGGTAGAGGGCAGTCATTGGCTGGGGGCAGTATGACCCAGAGCTCAGTGATTGGTTGTTAGGAGAAAGACAGTTCAGAAACTGAAACTGTTTTTTTTTCTTTACCGAGGTTATACACAAAAGAAAACAACTCTATATAAAGAGGAAAGAATTCATCATAGTATACTAAAAACAATATAAATAACAGTTAATACAAAGTAAAAAAATTATAAATTGGATCGAATGTTTCTAGAAATTGATATACAGATACATTCAATATCCATACTAAAACTTTGTTTCTCCACTTATTATTGATTCACATGGTCTCCTTATGACCAAAACCACCTGAATCGTTATATCAAACCAAGCACAAACATTCACTAGAGTGCATCTATAATTCCTTGCATTTGCTCAATTAGGTGAACGGTATTAACTGGCAGATATTTCTTATAAATTTAACTACAGCAAGCTGCAGCGAACTATCTTCCCCTACAACATTTCAAGCCATAACCTTTCAAGATCCACATTATTACCGTTTACAAATTTCAGCCTAAGAAACCTAAGAAATGCATATGGTGGACCTGCATCATTATCAATACTATCAGAGTTGGACATGAGGTAAAAACTCTAGGCTTCTATCTCGATTCAAACCTCACATTTGCCAAACAAGTTAACTTGTTGGCATCCTCCACAACCTACACGTGTAAACTTATCCGTACAGCAAAGCCTTTCCTCTCTGACACACGTATCACCTTAGCCAGAGCCCTTATCCTGTCTCGCCTGGATTATTGCAATGCGCTTCATCTGGGGTCAACTAAAGCCATTACTAAAAAAATCCAAACTCTGCAAAATAATGCGCTTAGAGCGGCATTGGGCATGTCCAGAAGAGACCACATCTCCGAGATTAGCCGACAGAACAACTGGCTTCCAACCAATGATAAAATCCTCCTCAAAACTGTTGCTGACCCACAAATCCCTCAATAACGCTGCACCTGCCTACCTGGTCGAGAGATTCCACAGACAGATCTCTGCTAGACCCTCTAGAACGGCCTATAAAGATTGCCTCTCCATTCCCAAGTTTAGCCGCTCTACAATCGGTGGCAATAGCTTCCCGGTGAAGGCAGCTAAACTGTGGAACTCCTTGCCACCGACACTGAGATCTGACCTACCCTACCAAAATTTCAGGACCAATTTCATCCTGTGGCTGAAAGCGATTGGTCAGCAACACAGTAATTAGACAGGACCCACTGCCTGAAGCCACTACTACCCGGCACCTTGCCGCTTATCTGCTCATTTCACCTTACTATCACATATACCTGATCTTACTTCCCTTGTAAGCATGTTGCATGCATCAACCAAACCCTGCCTATTCACCAATCACCTGCAATTAGGTCCTGTCTGTATATATTCTGTATTTAGTTCCTATATGTAAATTTGTATGCACTTCCTGCATGTAAATACTTATTCTGTTGTAACTAAGCTTTCGCATATACCTGTAACTTTTGCGCCCTGTTACCCGAGGGTATGTTGCGTATTATAAATAATAAAACAAACATTATGTCGAACCAAGCACAAACATTCACTGGAGTACATCTATGATTCATTGCATTTGCTCAATTGGGTGGATGGTATTAACTGGCAGATATTTCTTAGAAATCTAACTACAGCAAGCTGCAGTGAAGTATCTTCCCCATACAGCATTTCAAGCCATAACCTTTCAAAATCCACATTATCACGGTTTACAAATTTCAGAAAGTGGTTTATACGTTAATTTCTCAATAGATTACAATAAATCAATAGATGCAGCAGTGTCTCTGTTAACCCAAATGTACCACAAAACCGGCACAATGATGGAACTTTGTCCCCTCTCGCTTGTGAATCTATAATTTCCCTAGTCAGCAACACATTGCATTTGAAACGCATGAAGTAGTTATGCCATCTTCTGTCTGGAAATGTAATTAAATATGCCTCCATGATACCCACTCTTTTGTATCCAGATACCAGGTGTTTATACAGTTTGGTTTTGATAACACTTGCACAGGTAGTATTCCAATCAAATAACTCAGAGTATTTTTTTGCCTTATTTGGGTTAAATATAAGCATCTCACATGTTGCCCATAGGTAGCTAAGTACGCTAAAGACTCCATTGCTAGCTGCTTTAGGAATACAGAGACATATGTACCATTTCGTATCCCATTCCCTAGCAGATCGTATATGGTATATTTGGAACTAACGATCAGTTTTCTAAATAAGCACACTCTGCGCCACATAACAATGCTTCTGATGGAACACAGACCCAACTCCTATCGCAGTGCGTCTAGTGGAACGCACTTGAGTAGATGTCTAAACCCAGATCTTGGTATCCTTGCCTCGTATTTGTCTAGTTCCTCAATGGCCCATCTTGGAAAGAGTTCAAGGCCATAACACAGTTGTGGAATCAGTTTGCACTTATAGTATCGCAGAGTCAGCACAAATGAGAATTTCCAATATTTAACATGCATTTTTTTTTTTAGATGGATTATTTGAGAATTTACCTTTCCATCCAAAAATAACCTGTATTTCATTTTCCTTTTATTTCCAAAGATTGCATATCCCAGATAACGCAGGTGAGATCTCGCACTCCTGATTCAGAAATCATACTGGGTTTCCCCTAGTGGCGCTGCATTGCAGCCGTAGAATACGTTTTTTTTGCATTGATCATAAGCAAGTTTGCCAATGTGTAATTTCTAAATGCTGTTAGTAAACGTTGCAATCCTAATGGCGTGTGGTCAAATAACATAGTCATCTGCATAAGCAGTCCAAGATAACTTTACTCCCTCAATTGTCGGTGGTACAAAGGCAGCTGTCTCTAGCACAGCCCCTGCGTCCGATACATATAGATTGAATATTGTCAGAGCGAAAACGCAGCCCTGTCGCAGGCCGTTGGTAGCATTTATTACCTCCGACAATGTTCCCAGGTTACTTAGGCGCACCTGTAATTTAGAGCTTTCATGCAGATGGTACAACATTGAGAGTAGGGAAGATGGCAGGCCCATTCGACATAGCTTCCCCCAAAGGATACTCCTCTCCACCATATCAAAAGCCATAGTCAAATCTATAGGTCCTACATAGATTGGTGGACTCCACTGTTTCCATGCTTTCCATTGCAAGATATTCATTAAGAACCCCCCCGCCCCCTGCAAAAGTACCAACATTTTTACGAAAGCCAAACTGGAACTGTGATAGGATCTTATTTACCACTGCCCACTCTTGGATGTGTTTCAGTACCAGACCTGAAAAGATTTTAGAGTCTGCATCCAAGAGTGCAATTGGTCTATAATTTGCAGGGCACAGTCTATCACCTTTTTTATATACTGACACTATGTAAGCTATGCTCCATGTATTCGGTATTTCTCGCACCTTAACTATGTCTGAAAAGAGCATGAATAAGAGTTTTGCCCAAACATTTACATTACCTTTTGAAAATGTTTGTTAAACCAATGGGCCCAGCCGCCCTAGAAGACGATGCCTTGCATATTAACAATTTAAAATCCTTTGTCAATATTTCAAATCCCATGCATGTTGAATTACTAAATTCGTCAAAAGATGTTTTTTAGCTTTGAATGGGCATAAACCGTATCAAAATGTCCCATCCACTGCCGTTCAGATATAGCGCAGGTTTGTATTTGAGCCTGTTGTACATTTCGATTGCTAATTAGATCCCAAAAGGATCTAGTACAGGAATCCCTTAATGCAGCCAACATAGCTTCCCCGTCCACCTGATATAAATTTGCTCTATGGGCCTTAATGTTCCATTTATTTTTTATTTTTTTCTTCTGGACCTCCTTCTCAGTCGGGGAGAGATCTCGTTTGCGTAGATGTCTCAGCTCCCTAAATCAGTTAATTTTTACGGTTCTGACTTCCATATCAAAAGTGTGCAGGTGCTTTATCTTCCTTTGGTTAGCACTAGATACAGGGACTGTCTTATTAATGGTTGATAACACATAATGATCAAAGGTGTCAACCGTGTACAGCATTACTTTTTTCCCAAGGCTCGTATTATCAAAATCTGTTTGACACATTGTATTAATTCTAGCCACATTGTCATTATGCCAGCTTATGCGGTTCCCTGATGCATTGACAAAGTATCTATTTTTACATGCGCCGTATTTCGCATCACCCTCCATCCCCTCAAACTGTACCTCCAGTATCTTGTGATCACTACAGGCAGTTTTCTTCATACTCTGTGAGCTTGCCAAAGCATATAATGGAGTTGAGAGATGTAATCAATTTTAGTAGAATATTTACCATTGAACCATGTGGCTATATCTGCCAAATTACCCAGTAACTCTGCTGTATTAATTAATCCCCATTCTTCAAAGAAATTGCACCATAGTTGACCCTGAGCAGTCTTGTTAATTTCGCCGCCTCTTATAGAGCAATATTCTGTTCCGAGGGTGCGTTTCCCCCCGTTATCTGGTGGAATTTCAACATTTAAGTCACCCACAACCATTATCACATCTGGATGGAGTACAGAAGCTTCTTCCATAATTGCCCAAAGTGATTCTAAAGACTCCATTATGTTATTTTTTACATTCCAATAGATGTTAACGATCAAAAAATGGCTGGGGCCAACACAATTCGATAGTCTATATAGTACAGATAAGCACCATTTTGGTAAGCAAAAGATTTTCATAATCATAGGGCTCCAATCCACATGTATAGCAGTGATCAGACCCCCAGAGGGCATACCCATTTTTCCTTGTGTGGCTAATTCTGAATACACTACAAAACCATCTAACAAATAAGTTGTGAACCAGGTCTCCTGGAAACAGAAAAAAGTACAATTCGATAACAGGTGACCGATTTCTGGAGAGTTTTTTAAAAACCAATTACCCCTCGTGTTCCAAGACAATAGGGTAAGGGTATCTAAGTGATTAAATATTTGTTTTTAAACCCTGTAGCTGCATGATGAAGTCACGCAGGGTTAGTGCTAACCACCTCAAACTAGGATCCTTTGAACCCTCGTCAATACAGTTCTTTGCCACAATATTTAAACTAACCGGTTGTTCCACACCCGTAGTCTTTAGCGTTGGTATGTCAGAGCCTTCATTACCATTTAGCAGCCCTCTGCTATAACTGCAGATTTCATAGCCATACCTATAAAATGTTTCTGCCTCCTGTAATACTGCTTCGTAGATTCCTCTTCAGTGGAAGACAATTCGAACCTAGTCATACCTTTCTGGGTGAACATAGTCAATAAGTTTAATATCCCCAGAAGAGATGAGGCTGAGACTTGATGTCTCATTGAATAGTGCCAGAATTCGCCTTCTATTCAACGAGACAGGCCCACTCTGGGGAAACAAATAGAACATTAAGATGCTTGGAAGTTCCGGAAAGGGGGGCTGCCTCAGTTGCATTTCATCACATGCCTGAGGATTTGCATTGAATTCTTTATTTGCATACTGGGGTACAGATTCATTACGCCCTCCACTTTCTGCTACTGATCTTCCTGTCTCAATCTTTCCATCCCTCCTCTCAACATATGTTTCCGCCACTTCTATGTTGGGAGCTTGCTCCAGAGTCTCATTTATTGTGGATGCCTTCGGCTGCTCCACCATCATTAACTTAATCACTTTCTGTGTAGTCCATTCAGCGATTGCACTCCCTCAACATCAGAGCCCACTCCCTTGTTTGTATTGTTAACTTCATCCCCCCTTCAATCATTTGTTTCATCACTCTCCATACCATTCTTTCATTCGCAGATAGATCTCCATCCTTGAATCGGACTGTCGATTAGCTTTCATCTCCATTGCATTTCTACATACCTCAGGTCTAGGACCCTCCCGCCGCATCTCAGGATGTTCTACAATATGTTTCCCTTTTCCTGGGCTATTGGATTGGAAACTAGATTTGGCTCCAAATATCTTAGAATAGGATAGGGGCAACAACTTCCTGTAGTCTGGAGTCAGCTGCTGATTTAAACATTGGTATATCTAGATTTATTAGTGTCCCCTCTTTCATGCTCCCTCGTTCAACTACATGTTTACCAATGTGTCTAAATTCAGCAGATTCACTAGGTTCTGAGTGGGAGCTAATGGGGTCAATAGTGGCAATGGTTCCGTCTCTTTCTCCTATTCCCTTAGCAATTTTTTTTTTGGGGAAAGAAATTCAGGATATTGGTCCTACTCCTGTTATCATTTGGTTGACCATTGCTCATGTTGGGTAGATCTACTTGAGTTTGATTTTTCCTTTTTGTTTCCTTCATAATTTCGTTAAGTGTACCAGTCGCCACAGTACCTCCCTCCCTGACGCATCCAGATTGTTTGCCGTATCATTTATCTCTTCTCTGATCATATTTCGCCAATTTTCTTTTGGCGCTCTGTTCTGGCCTTTCCCCGGCTTTCGCTTAGTTGTATTGTTTGTTCTTTTCAGCGAACCCTCCTGATTTTTTTGGTGAAGAGGCATGTATCAATTTTGCTTCAGCGGCACTTCCCACGATCGCCACTTCGGCTGCACAAGCAGCCCTTACCGTTTGCTCGTGTGGTACAGACCTTAAATCTTTCCCCATGAGGCCAGGCTTCCCGAATTTCCTGTAGTGGAACAGTATTTGTCCCTTGATTGACCACCCCTTTATCCTCTGGCATTTTATGGCAGCATTTATTCATTTCTACAGCCTTAATTAGACTGCCAATTAGCGTAGTGTGAAGTTGTAATTCTTCTAAGATTTGCGCGTTATACCGCCCTTCATTCCTCTCCTCCCAGTTACCCCCCCCTCAGGTCTTTTTTCTTTTTGCGCAGGCATAACTTCCCACTCCGCCTCCTGATTCAGTGGGTATTGGGATAGAGCAAGTAGTGAATTATCAATAGGTGATTTATTATTTACACCCCTGTACCCTACACCTGAATCAATCAAAAGTAGAGAGGCATCTTCCACAGTTAATTTTAGGGGCTCTATTGAACTTTCGTTATTTATCTCATCCTCCTTATTCTGACCAGATTCGATCAGGAGGATGGATCTGTCACCCACATTCATTTGAAGCACTCCTAAATCAGTTTCCCTTAGTGGTGAAGGAGGTAGAGGCATTTCCAGAGCCATTTTCATAGTGCCCTTCACTGGAGTGAAGACCAAAGGGGTGGGTAGGATGCTATCATATGCATGAACCCCAGACATTGTCTCCCTTCTATTTAGTGGTACTGTCCTCTTATAAGTATATCTAGGATGCTTCAGAACATACACAAGCTTTCGCACAGCAGAAAGAAAACACAAGCATGGACTGCATAGATCTGTACTGCTGCAGATAGATCCTCCTGTATAGGCATTCACATGCCTATGCAAAATATCAGTTAACACTCCTTAAACTCTATTCCATTGGGGTTGATGCTCCGCCACCACTAGTTCTCAAATACCTGTCCGGAGTAACCAAATACAAGCACACAGGACAATATAAACACTATACCTCTCTGCCACTCGAACAGCCAAACCGCCCACTTGCGGGCCACTTCCAGGGGTGCGCGTTTACGTTGAAGTAAGTACGTGAGCGTGAGCACGGGGCTGGGATGGTGGAGTCCAGGCGAGAGAAGCAGACCAGGGACAACTCTGCAAAGGAACCGAAATGAGGTAATTGAATAATGGCCCTTGTTCAGGAGACACACCAGAAACCCCCACAAGTCCCAGAAATGGGTCTAAATACAAATTCCAGGTTCCAGCACAGAGGCTGGGTACTACTAAAAGTTACTAGAGTGGCTGCGTGTTACGCAGCGAGAGGAACACAAGGCTTCCTCTTGCCTACTCACTTCAAAGAATCTGTGTGCAGTCCCACATTGATCGGCACACAAGCAAGCAGGTCAAAGGGTTCAGGAACCCAGTCCGAGCAGTCTCCCACAGCCAAACAGCCCACTTGCAGGCCACTTCCGGGTGCGCGTACACATGGAAGTAAGTACGTGAGTGAGCACGGGCTTGGAGGTGGGGGGGTGGGGGCTGAGTCCAGACAAGAGAAGCAAAAAAAACAACTTTCAAAGAATCTGTGTGCAGTCCCACTTCCGGTTATAACCATGTTAACTAGCCTGGTTATATAAAGGGATACTGCTAGCGGAACGCTGGGACCCGCTCCCGGCCAGAAAAAGATGGGGACGCGACTTAGGGAGGGAAATGGACAACGCTCTATGGACACTGTTGTGCAGAAAAGTAGCAAAGTTGACAGCGTCCTCGCAGTATAGCAACAAGGGCATAAAGGTCCTACACAGGTGGCTCTTCCAGCTGGCTGTGCTAGCAAAGATGTGTAGGGGATACCCCAATGCAGTTGGATATGTGGGGGGGACCAAAGGGGACTATCGTCATGTGGTGGGGCTGTGGAAGGGTGCAAACATACTGGAGGGGGAATTACTGTCCTGGATTAAAGGGATAGATGGGATCAATAGGGAACTTTCCCTGTGGCAGCTTCTCTTTGGGGTAACTGTGGAGGCAGACGAGGGTGAGGATGGGCACATAAGGGTAATGTTGGTGGCAGCCAGATGCTGCTTTGCCCAGATGTGGAAAGGTCCAAGGATGCCAGCCAAAAGTAATTGGGTGGCGAAGGTGGGAGCCAAATACAATATCGAATACCTCACACCTGATGAGTCCGTACCAACATTGAGGCTCCACCTGTTTTGGCCGGTCACCCAGCTAGCCGCTCTTGATTGGGAGTTATTAAGGTGGCTTCGAAGTCTGTAATAGTTTTACCCCATTCATCCAGGCATGAGATATTTAAGTCGCCACAAATGATTATTAATGGAGAAGTCAGTTTTCTGGTGTGATAATCAAGTATATCTGTGACTGAATCTATGAAGAGGCTGGATTCTATTGACTCTGGCTTCCAGTATAAATTAAGAATTCAAATCCCCTGTGATTCTAGATCCAGGTCAGTTTTTATTTAGTACGGTTCTTTAAATAAAGGAATTTGGGTTCCAGGTCGAGACAACTTTGTATCCTACACTATTTTTAACCAAGGTAAGGAGGCCCAATGATGGTCTCCCTTAAACTCTTGTATGCTGGGTTTTGCTTTCCCTGGATTGCTTAGTGTATTCCAGAAAGGTTGAGTGTTCATACTTATCTAGGCCCTCCATATTAGTTACATTACTAGCCCTGCCTTGAACTTTGTTCTACAAAGTAATATCTGTTACAAGTGTAACTGGGTTGGCTTATTAAGTGATTTCTTTAGCTGGTGTCATTGCATGACTGACAGGATCTACTACACATGAATTACTGATGGTATTCTGAAAGTAGATCCAACCAGATTTTACTCCTCAAGAATGGCTGACTGCAATTGTGAATGTTTTGTGGGTTTGACTCACCTGGATTATTGAATGTATTCTCAATAGGGTTATACTTTGGGTGGTATGTCATAAATATGCAGTTGGTTTTTACAATTGTGATAATGTGATATGTTATAATACTTATTCTCCCAAGATGTATCTGGGACTATTTGTATTTATTTAAATAAACCCTTTATTTTTACAGTACATAAAGTTTCAGTGTTTCTTTGGACCATATGTATGCTACAATTACTTTGTAACAAGCAACATCCCTCTCTCCCTCTTAGGATGAGCCTTCTCAGGTGGTATAGCCTTATACTAAGTGTGGAGCTTATGTACTGCCTCAGATATGGTTTTTATGAAGTTTGGGTAGGAGTTTAGAATAAATTGACCTAAAATGATGCAGGTCTTCTTTTTTCGACAACTCACGATGTGTTTCTCTTTCTTGAGCCTTCCTCTGCTAACCCGGGTGCGGGGAAAATTCCTGTTCACTCCTTTGTCTTCGACGGACTCCTATTGGGAAGCCCATCCAGAATTTTGAAGGTTGCATGCATGCTGATTGGCTGGATTCCTGCATAAAAGGCGAGGGTTTTGATGCTGAAGCCAGTCAACCGCTGGAAGATCCATTCGAAGAATGTGTGACGGGGAAGATCCAGATAGGACGACTTCTTCCCTACGACTGGTGGGCCTAACCAGTCTGGAGACCAGCTATAGTTTGAGCAATCTCACCAAGTGCTACAACCTTGCAGGCCTGCAAAACCTAAATTTCCTGGAACTGCTGCGGTGCATCGTCTCGTCGAGCGCGGTTCCACAATGACTCCATTTCGAACCATAGAAGTCCCCAGAAGAGTTGAGGATCGAGAAGGAAGAAAGTCTGTGACAAGCATTGCTTTTCCAAAGCAGTGTTGTTTTTTTATAGTGTGTTTACATGATCTGTGATGGTACTTATTTACCTTGGTCTACTTGTGTTGAAATAAATCCTTCATTTTTACAATACGTAGTGTTTCAGCGTTTCTTTGGACCATACGTGTGCTACCATTTCTTTGTACTGATTCTACAGCCCTCTTCCACTTCTAAAATAACCCTGACGGCTCTGTCTACGCTACCATATACTCAGCTGGTAAAGCCTTATACTAAGATTGGAGTCTTGTACAGTCTCAGTTGAATGGTTTTACTAAGCCCTTAGTTGGACTTCAGAAAAACTGTCCTAACAGTAGTTCATGCCAAACTTAATTGGAGCCCTGTACTCCTATATTGGGTCTTCTATAGTCTTACCACAGGTTAACTTTAGTAAAACTTCCTAACACATTTTAAGGGGACGAGTCTCTCCTGTTGAATAACGATTCCCTGGTGGCCTCCTGTTCTGTTATCTCTGGTCTTACAGGGGAATTTATCCAGGTCCTGCACTCGCTCGGGTTCTTCTTGTTCGTTCTACTGCTGTCTGTTCGCTTTGACTGGGTCGCCACTATCGGTCCGCTCTCGCGCAGCGTCCCTTTATCATCGCGGGCAAGCTACTTGTTTGCTGAATTGTCAGCCTTATGGCTTTCAGCGCCGTTAGACGGGCACGCTGCCCACCAGTCATGGTCACGCCGCTACTAGGATGTATATCCTCTTCTCCAGCATGGGGTTTGGCATGGATTCACATGCTCATGAATATTCCCCGACAGGCTGGGAAGCCTTGGTAAAGAAAAAATCAGTATCAGTTTTGTTTCTGATCTGTCTTCCTTAGTAGTAACCAATCACTGGTCTCTGGGTCATACTGCCCCCAGCCAATGACTGCCCTCTCCCTAAGTCCCGCCCCCAGCAGCCATCCTCAGATTTTTACCACACGTTCAAGTTTTGGGAGCCCTCGTGCTATAGCTCTTGAGCTTTTACTGCATTTTGCGCTTTTTCAAAGAGATTTCTCATTTTTCGGTTTAATCGAGCCTCAAGCTCCACCGTTTCTACTTCCGATCAGCGGGGACCCATTTCGGATTGATCTACGCACCTCAAGGGTGAAGTTTTCGTCGAGTTACTCTTCTTGGAAGATTCCAGAAGTTTGAGGCCTACCTCACGTATGAGAAGACCATGGCCCGGGAGAAGGGAAGCTCGACTCCCGGCAAACTGTTCAAGATCTGCCCGGGATGCAACCTACAAAATGTGTTCGAGGACGAGCATTTGAAATGCCTTTACTGCCTCCACGAGGACAAAAACGCACGTGAAGGACTGTGCGTTTTGCATGAACATGTCGGATCGGACTATGAGGGATCGTCGGACCCGTCTCTCCAACTGGCTGGAAGGCAAGAGCCCAGCAGGTGAGAAGTAGTAGTAGTCCCAGCGGTCTTCCAAGTCCTTTGAGGGCGCCCCAGCGACTGGGTCCCAACAGAAGGCAAAGCACTGCATGTCCGCGGGCACCGGTAGCACCGAACGGTCGGGCTCCACGGCTGCCAGCCAGGGATCCAGACGAGGGGACGACAAGAGCAAGGGTGGCAACGACGATGAGGTTCCCGTGGTTGAGGAGCAACCGTCGTGCCTGTCATGCCCGTCGCAGCCCGAGCCGCAGGACAACTCAGCGGCCATTTTGACAGCAATCCAAGCCTTATGCACAGAGATAAGGACGAGACTGCCCCTACCCCCAACGGGTCCGTCGAGAAGCCCTCCAAACAAGAGGAAGAGGATTCATCCAGTGCCCCTTCAGCCCTCACAGCCTTCTCAGCCTTTGTCGCCTTCCCGTGTCGTCCCTCGGGATCGGGGAACAGACACGGCCATGACGGGGACGGATGACGACGACAACGATGGCGGTGACGACAGGGACTGACCTTCCGATTCCCTCAGGCGTCCCCACCTGACGAGATTGGCCTTCCACCCCATGATTGCCAGGGCACCTGAGCTTTTTCAGCTCTGCCCCGAAGAGAAGGAAGGCTTCCTCTACCAACGGCGCAAGGCCAAGAGGAAGACGGTCCTTGCGTTGCCGTTGCTGGATGACATCTGGGACGAGGGACTTGCCCTCCTCAAGAATCCGTCCACTACACCTGCCAAGAGGGACCGGTACGAGAAGATGTACCGGGTCCCTGACGCCGCCCGTTGTGCCTTAGGGCACAGCCGACCCCCGGATTCGGTCTTCTCTGCAGCGGCCAAGAAGAAAGCGGGGGGGCCCCATCGGCTTCATCTTCAACTTCCCCACCGTACGGCGAGGGAAAGAAGCTGGACGCCATGGGACGAGTCATCTCGACGGCGGCGACGATTAAGGTGGCCAATGCCTTAGCGATTGTAGCACGCTACAACAGGGAATTGTGGTACAAGATCGCCCCCCTGTGGACTTCCTCCCGGACGACAAGAGGGCAGAGGCCCTGGCGATCCTACAGGAGGGTGAGGTGGCGTCGGACCATGCCATAACTGTGGCCACGGACATTGCCGACACCGGTTTCCGCCAGTTGGGCAACGGCGTTTGCCTTCGGCGGGGGTGGCTCAAGGCAACAGATTTCCTCCAGGACGTGCAAGCCAAGGTTTTGTGCATGCCCTTCGACGGGAACAATCGGTTTGGAAAGACAGTGGATGAGCCACTGCAGGCCATCAAGACCGACACGGGGACGGCTCTGGCCTTGGAAGTTCTGCAGAAACAGCGGCCACCCTTTCGGAATCTGGAGGCAAGCAAGGTGCCTCCAAAGGATTCGGCGGCGGCTCCTCGACCTACCGTCAAGTGGCCCGTTCCTCGTCGCAAGAATCCTACAGGGGACGAGGCAAGTCAGGTGGATCTCGCCGTCGTCGCCAGGGAGTCCAAGGAGGCAAGGCTGCTTCCAAACAAGACTGAACCGGGCGTTGCGTCGGGCCCCCACCGAAGCACTCCAGTGGGAGGCCGGCTGGCGAAGTTCGTCAGCGTGTGGGAGTCCATCTCCACCGACCATTGGGTGCTGGATGCCCTAGCCCACGGGCACACTCTGGAATTCCTAAAGTGCCCCCGAATTCCTCCAGTGGCCAGGAAGGAAAACCACGTCCCTCAACTGCTGTCAGAGGTGAGGCCAATGCTCAAGGAAGAAGCCATCGAGCTCGTCCCAAAGAGGCTCCGGGGCTCCGGAGTATGCTCAAGATACTGCCTCGTCAGGAAGAAGACAGGAGGTTGGCTTCCCATCCTGGACCTGTGTCGGCTAAACAAATGCATCAAAGCACAGAAGTTCCGGATGGTCACTCTCTTGCACGTGCTGGGCCAGTTGGACGAATGCGACTTCCTATCGTCGTTGGATTTGGAGGATGCATACTCTTTCATCCCCATCCTAAAAGGTCACCGAAAGTTTCTCAGGTTCGTAGTCCAGGGACGGCACTACCAGTTCAAGGCCCTCCCGTTTGGATTGAAGTCTGCGCCCAGGGTGTTCACCAAGTGCCTAGCACCAGTAGCGGCGCGGCTGCGCCTGCAGGGGATCCACGTCTACCCCTACCTGGACGACTGGCTCATCCGAGCAGGGACAAGGGAACTCGCCGTCGAACACACAACGAAGACCGTCCAGCTGCTCACGGACCTGGGATTCTCCATCAACTTCCCCAAATCCCACCTGGTTCCGTCGCAGGTCACGGTGTTTCTGGGAGCCAAGGTCGATACAGTGGCGCGGTTGGCCTTGCCGTCGGAGGAAAGAACGCAGGCCATCCTGGGCAAGGTACAGCGTCTGCTGGCCACGGACGTAGCCAGAGTGAGGTCCATCAAGTCCCTGCTCGGGATGATGTCCTCTTGCATCTATCTGGTGCGCCTGTGCATGCTTCGGATGCACCCTCTGCAGGAGTTCCTCAGCGCCCATTGGATGCAAGCGACGGGCAGCTTCGAGGACAAGATCCCGCTCAACAAAGTATTCCGCCAGGCAATCCGATGGTGGGGCACCCGCGCGCATCTCACGGCGGGCACAGACTTTCAGACCGCAGCATACCAGGCGACGGTGACAACGGATGCCTCCCTGGAGGGGTGGGGAGCGCACACCAGAGTTCTTCACGCGAGAGGCCTGTTGCTCCCGGAGGAGAGGCCGCTCCATATCAACATACTGGAGCTCCGAGCGATGTTCTGGGCCCTCAAGTCATTCCTCCCGTCCCTCAAGGGCAAGGTGGTGAGGATCTTCACCGACAACACCACCACAATGTTCTACATCCAGAAACAGGGAGGAACCAGATCCCCAGCCCTGTTCAAGAAAGCCCAAGATCTGTGGCACTGGGCCGTTGCCTAGGGGATGTTTCTGGTGCCTTCATCTAGCAGGGATAAAAAAACACCATCGCCAGCTCACTCAGCAGGGAGCTGTGCTCGTGCCACGAGTGGAAACTACGCCAGGATCAAGTGGATCAACTCTTCCGGCGATGGGGTAAACCCCAAATCGACATGTTCGGCGACGAACTCCAAGTGCCATGGGTTCGCCAGCAGGCTCCCCCAGCCGAGGAGCATGGGCGATGCTTTCTCGTTCCCCTGGTACGGCCTGTTCCTGTATGCGTTCCCGCCATTGCTGCTCAGGCTCACCAATCAACTCAAGTGGTCCCGGTGCAGGATGATCCTCGTCGCACCGAGGTGGCCGAGACAGATCTGGTTCCCCGACCTTCTGGACTTGTCAGCGTCCCCACCAGTCAAACTGTCGACGGACGCAGATCTTCTCTCCAGAGAAGGAGTTTGGAGGGTACCATATCCCGGCCGAATGCATAGGTTCTTGCAAAGGCCAGGGCGTCCTCAACTCTCAAGTGCTACGGACACAAGTGGAAGAGGTTCTGTCGGGTGCCGTGCATAGAAGATTAACCCTTTACGGATTACTGCCCCTCAAGTGCTACCGTACTTGCTGTCGCTGGCCAAACCTGGACTAGCTCATGCTTCCATCAAGATACATCTGGCAGCGATTTCCCGATACACCAGAACTGCAGGACGGTCATCCCTGTGGTGTCATCGCCTGGTGAAGTAGTTTATGAAAGGACTGTTTCGATCGTTCCCGCCGGTGAAGGTTCCAGCCCTGGCGTGGGAGCTCAACGTGGTGCTGACCAGGCTCATGGGGCTGCCATTCGAGCCCTTGCATTCGGCTCCGTTGAAGTTCCTGTCATGGAAGACAGCGTACAATGTGGCCATCACCTCTGCACGACGCGTGGGAGAGATTCAGGCCCTTTCCTGCAAGCCTCCATACTTGACTTTCCACGAGACGAGGGTGGTGCTGAGGACACACCCCTCCTTCATGCCCAAGGTGCCGTCGGACTTCCATCTCAACGAGCCCTTGGTGTTGGCAGTCTTTTTCCCCGTCGCCTTCGTCGAGGCCGAGAAGACTTTGCACTCGCTGCATGTAACTAGAGCGCTGAAGTTCTACGTGGACCGAACGAAGAGTTTTTGGAAGACATCACAGCTGTTTGTGAACTTTGGACCTGTGAACCAAGGGAAGGCTCTCTCGAAGGCTTCCGTTTCCAGATGGCTCTCCGGCTGCATCATGCACTGTCATCGGTTGGCAAACTGACTGTTGCCCGGCCGTCCGAGAGCCCATTCGGCCAGAGCGATCGCTGCTACCACAGCGTTCTTGTCTGGTGTGCCCCTGCTGGACATCTGCAGGGCTGCTACGTGGAGGTCGACGCACACCTTCACGAGATTTTACTGCGTTGACTGGGATTCCAGGGAGGAGTCCAGAGTCGGCCAGGCAGTGCTGCGCAACCTGTTCGCTTAAGATGAGCCTGGTGAGGAGGTAAGAGATGCTTAATGTTGAGTTTTATGTAATGCTTAATGTTGAGCCTTGCCACCTCCCCGTGGTTGTGCATGTGTGTACTGCTATGTAGTTTTATATTCATGAGCATGTGAATCCATTACCTGTAACTGTTGTTCGAATGGATTGTGTCCTCCCACGTATTCCTCATCTTATGATAACTCGTTGTCCCAGCTTCGCTGTTTCGGGGGGGGAAAAAAAATTATTTTCTCTCGGCAGAAGGCGCTGTGCTCGAGGTTGTGGCGTCTATTGTCCCTCGACGGACTCCGTACTCTGTCGACGTCACCGAGGGTATAAATAACTCGGGCAGCGCCCGTTGCTTCAGTTCCGATTTTCCGATCGCTTCTCTTTCGAACGGCGCGCTTCAGATTTTCTGTGAAGAATGTCATCATCTTCAACTCCTTCAACATCCAAGACTGGGTTCAAGAAGTGTGTAGAGTGTGAATCAAAAATGTCGATCACGGATCCCCACCGGGTTTGTCTCTGGTGTCTCGGTTCCAGTCACCGAACCGACGACTGCGGTTCCTGCCAATCCATGACTGAGAAAGCTCTTTGTGAGGGGAGAGGTAAACTGTCGGTGGGGAGGGAAGCCTCTAAGAAGGCTACATCTAAAAAACATAAAGCGGCTGATTCGAAGAAATCTGATCGCCATAGGCATTCCAAGAGATCTCGATCTTAGAGTGGATTGAGACGCTCTTCGTCATCCTCTAAAAAAATGAGGAGGAGACATAGATCTCCCTCATCTTCTTCAGAGTCGACCAAAGAAATTCGATGTCCAACAAAATCGGATTCTCCCAGTAAATGGGAAGAATTCCGTAAAAAGATGGAGGTTTTCGAGAACGCGGTCCCGACCCCCTCGAAAGGACCTCGAAAAAGCCATACCCTAAGGTCGCTCCATTGGACGACAAAGGGAAGTCCAAGACTACCATGGTAAAGACCAGTAGTGTCGAGGAGACTAAAAAAATTCGAGTCGACACCAAGCCGTCGAAGACTCTTCGAGAGTCGAGCACTTCTCCGGTGCAATACAAAAAACATAAGTCGTTGAAGGCTTCGACTTCATTGACGCAGGCAGCGTCAACCATTTCGGCACCAAAACCAAAAACATCCTCGACGCCCATGTCGAAGTCATCTTCGAAGTCATCAAACTCCTTTGACAACTTCGAAGGATTTATCAATCCCTTCAACGCGTATGGTAGAAGAAGAAAGGAGATTCACTCCTTTGCCCAGGTCAGAATTTTTTAAGTCCATGTCCTCACTTTATGAGGAATCTGGCTTAGAAGAAGACTAAGTTACTCATTTTGGAGTTTCTTATGGCACAAAGCAAGTTCCTGAGGAACTTATTGACAGGAATCTAGAATAAGAGACCTGAGTGATACTCTACATTCTGCCAGTGGAATTGACACCTCCCCAGAATTAGTTATCCAGACCTGATCCTGCAGAGCATGCAGATGCTGGGTACAGGGTTCTTATGACCAGAGTAATAGAATATATGGGTTGGGGTAACACTTCACCCGTTTTTCAACAGGATGCCATGACGGATATAATTGTCAGAGGGCCTCAAAAAGATCCAGTTCTCCCCTTTCACAGGGCCCTTCAAAGGACGGTGGAGAAAAACTGGGATAAACCAGAGAGTATTGCTGCTGCAGGTAGCACATTTCCAAAGAAATATAGACCAGCTGGAACGGATCCTGAATACTTAAATAAGCATCAGACTCCAGAAAGTCTAGTCATTCAGGCAGCATCTACATCAAAACAAACTGCATATCCCACTATTCCTCCAGATAGAGAGGATAAAAAAGTTGACGCATGGGCACGTAAAGTTTTCACGTCAGGCAGTATGGCCCTTAAATCGACAAATGTCATCTGTACCCTGGCCAGGTTTACCCATACCCTGTGTGACTGTATTTCGGCGGCGGCTGATCATATTCCGGAAGTCGAGGAAAGGGAAGGCTTGTTGAATATAGTCCAAGACTGGAAGGAGGCAATGGGGGAATGTCTCCAGTCTAGACTGGATACTGCTGATAGTATCAACAGATCCATGGCTGCAAGCGTTGTGCTACGCAGATTTGCATGGTTGAAGTCGGGGTTTGCACCAGATGTGCAAGCCAGACTCATTAACATGACCTTTGATGGCTCGAGGCTGTTTGGCAGCAAGGCTGATAAAGCCTAGAAAAACTTCAGACCTCGAAAGCGGCAGCTAAATCGCTTAGCGCCTCTGTGTCAGCCTCTAAAACCCTATTCCGGCTCATCTTCCTGGAGGGGTCGTTCTTTTCGATACTACTCCTCTTTTGGTAGAGTAAGAGGATGGGCTTCTCAAAGACGCAAAAGAAACTTCCCTCGTGGAGCACGAGGAAGAGGTGCAAAATCAGCCCCTTGAGCGGCATCTGTACCCTCAGCCACTCCTGCAGCCGCCTCCAAATCCCTCTGAGACCTTGTTGCACAAAACACCAGTGGGAGGCAGGATCTCTCAGCATCTGAAAGAATGGCGGGGCATTACATCAGATGCTTGGGCACTGGAAACAGTAGCCCAAGGTTACTGTCTCCCCTTTCTAAAAAGGCCTCAATCATCCACCAGGAGCCAACTCCGTCAAAATTCCAGATCCGCTCTTGTTGCAGGAAATTTTAACCCTGCTAGAGAAAGGTGCCATAGAACTGGTAACGGAGAGGAACAGGGGTTGCTACTCCCCATATTTTCTCATTCCAAAAAAGGACGGAGGACTGAGACCCATCTTGGCTTGAGAAACTTGAACAAGTTCCTCAGGAAGGACAAGTTCAAGATGGTGACTTTCTCAGATCCTTCAGGCTCTCCAACTCCAAGATTGGTTGGGATCATTGGACCTTCAGGATGCTTACTTTCATGTACCAATCCATCCAAAGGACAGAAAGTACCTGAGGTTCGGGATTGGCAATTCACATTATCAGTTTCGAGTTCTGCCATTCGGGTTGACCTCTGCCCCGGGGGTTTTCACCAAACTGTTGGCGGTTGTGGCAGCGAGTCTCAGGAGAGGAGGTATTCACAAATATCCCTACCTGGACGACTGGTTGATCAGAGCAAGTTCTCCAGAACAAGCTCAGGAACATCTTTCGATCACCTGCCATTTCCTCCACAAATTGGGCTTCTCCCTCAATTTCAAGAAGTCCCACATGATACCATCCCAGAAGCTCCAGATTATCGGAGCAGTCTTGGACACTTCCTCGGGAAAAGCCTCGCCTCCCGAAGTGAGAGCTCTCCACATCCAGTAGTTGGTAACAAAATTCCAGAATGCCCAACGTCTACCGGCCTTCGATTTTCTCAGGTTGCTCGGCCTCATGGCATCCTGCATTTTCCTAGTACCAGAGGCTACGTTGAGAATGAGATCCCTTCAATGGGCGCTCAGAACTCAGTGGTCCCAGTTCTCAGGGAATATGTCAGATCTTCTGCAAGTCCTGAGTGCAGTTGCTCAGGATCTTCTATGGTGGGCTTGCAACAACATTATTCTCAAGGGAGAGTCTTTTTAGCAACCATGGCCGGAGATAACAGTAGTGACGGATGCCTCACACACAGGGTGGGGAGCACACACCAAAGATCTGACTATCAGCGGTCGTTGGTCTCCATCAGAGTCCAAACTACACATCAACCTTTTGGAGTTGAGGGCAATCAGACTAGCGCTGAAGGCCTTTCTGCCCTTTGTACAGGTAAATAATGTCCTGATAATGACGGACAACACGGTGGCCATGTACTACCTCAACAAGAGAGGCGGAGTAGGGTCACTACCACTGTGCAGAGAGGCGATGCAGCTATGGTTCTGGGCAATACGAGAAGGAATCTCTTTCGGTAATTCACCTAGCCGGAGAGAAGAACACGGCAGCAGACGCTCTGAGCAGGCAGAGCAGTCTCTCACGAGTGGGAGCTGGCTCAGGAAGTCCTTCTGGAGATCTTCGCCCTTTGGGGAACCCCTCAAGTGGATCTGTTCGCCACCGCGATCAACCGGAAGTGCGATCAGTACTGCTCAAGGGAATTTCCTCAAAGAGGAGCTCTGGGAGACGCATTCGTAGTGGAGTGGAAGTTTCCACTGCTGTACGCGTTTCCCCCAGTCCCTGTGATTCCTCAAGTAACCAGGAGGTTGAGAAAGTTCAGGAAAACCATGATCCTAATTGCCCCGGGTTGGGCCAGGAGAATGTGGTACCCGGACCTTCTAGACATGTCTATCTGCCCCCCAATACGTCTTCCGCAAAGAGGATGTTCTCTCGCAAGAGGAAGGTCGGGTTCTCCATCCAGAGGTCAAGACACTCCACCTTCACGCATGGTTTCTGAGAGGTTGGGATACAAGGATTGGGATCTTCCGGATGACCTAATGGAAATGTTGCTTTCGGCCAGAAGGCCAGCAACAAAATCTTTGTCGATGCCGCTGGAACAGGTTTAGTAACTGGTGCAAAGATAAGGAAGTGGACCCTTTTCAATGTGGCACTCCAGTAGTGCTCTCTTTACTATTACATCTAGCCGATCTGGGGCTCCAGATAGGAACAATCAAAGGATACCTTACTGCGCTGTCCATTTTCAAGCGTACCTCGGAAGGGTTTTCATATTTCAAAATACCACTAATTCAATTCTTAAAAGGACTTACTAACGTATACCCTCCAATACCTTTTCATGTCCCAACTTGGGACTTAATTTTAGTATTAAAATTCTTGACTTGCATACCTTTTAAGCCTCTGCACTCATGTCCATTGAGGCTTTTAACACTAAAAACTGTCCTCCTTGTGGCCCTATCATCAGCCTGCAGGGTTAGTGAACTTCAGGCTCTCTCATGCAAATCACTATATACTATTTTTTTATAAGGATAAGTTAGTCCTCAAAGTTAAACCTTCATTCTTACCAAAGGTAGTTTCAGACTTCCATTTGTCACAAAAATAGTACTACCAACTTTTTATCCTCCTCATTTGGGCAAGGAAGAGGAGAGACTGCACAGACTAGATCCCAAGAGGGCTCTTAGTTTTTACATCTCAAAGATGTCTAAATTGAGACAAGATGACCAACTATTCGTGGGTTATACTGGTTATAAACTAGACTTATCTGTAACAAAACAAACCATATCCCGCTGGATCATCTTAGCCATGAATGCTACAGATTAGCGGGAAAAGACCCACCAGATGGGCTTCGTGCCCATTTTACAAGCTGAGTGGCTACTTCTGCGGCTCTAAAGAGGGGAGTCCTGGCAGCAGATATTTGTGCAGCTGCAACTTGGAAAACAATGCATACTTTTGTCAAGCATTACTGCTTGGATACTGCCTCCTCCAATGAGGGATTATTTGCGAAGGCAGTTCTGCATTCTGTCCACGAAAACTGAAACTAGTACTCCCGCCTCCAAAATTGCCACTGCTATGGGAGTCTATCATAAGATGAGGAATACGTGGGAGGACACAATCCATTCGAAGAACAAGTTACTTACCAACTGTAACGTTCTTTCGACTGGATGTTCCTCCCACGTATTCATCGACCCTCCCATCCTACCCCACAGTACAGTTTACGTTTTCTTACACTTTCCTCTCACGAAGAATGTATCTGTCATGGGGCACGCCTGGGTGGTCCTCATATGTTTCATCGAAAAAACAGAACTGAAGCAACGGGCGCGGCTCAAGCTATTTATACCATCAGTGACGTCGACAGAGTATGGAGTCCGTCGAGGGACAATCGACGCCACGACCTTGAGCACAGCGCCCTCTGCCGAGAGAATTATTATTTTTTTTCTCAACAGCAAAGCTGGGACGACGAGTTATCATAAGATGAGGAATATGTGGGAGGAACATCCAGTCGAAAGAATGTTACAGTTGGTAAGTAACTTGTTCTTCTCCAGCATGGGTCTGGCATGGATTCACATGCGAAGCCTCCCTCCTTCCCCTCTGCGGCTCTTCACTTGGTCATACTGCCACTTTACGTGCTACCAAATCTGAGCAAGGCTGCCTGGGGCGGGGCTTAGGGAGAGGGAAGTCATTGGCTGGGGGCAGTATGACCCAGAGACCAGTGATTGGTTACTACTAGGAAAGACGGATCAGAAACAAAACTGATACTGATTTATTTTCTTTACCGAGGATTCCCAGCCTGACGACGGGGAATATTCATGAGCATGTGAATCCACGCCAGACCCATGCAGGAGAAACAGTTACAGGTAAGTAACTCGTTCCGTCTCTCCCATCTCTCGTTACAGGTAGACTTAGTCCATTATCCCCCAAGTGGGGGGTGGGCGGGGTGGGGGGAGTCTCTCCAAATGTGGTCCCGCTTGGGGAGAAGGGATGATTTCTTTCGATTCTTCACACCCAGTTCTCCAGCATTGGTTCCTTTCATAGATGAACATGCTTATGGCTACTCTTGGCTCATATTGCCATGATCCCGTGCGCTTGTGAGCATTTGAAGATGCCCTCCGAGGTCGGAGCTAAGGGAGACCTGTCATTTGGCTGTGGGGCAATATAACCCAAAATTACTCAAATAGAGCACTAAAGTGGCTGCATTTCTAAAAACTGTAAATGTAAACTTCTTTATTACTGAGGATTCCCAGCAGACTGGAAATATTCAAACCGCAAGGTAACAATGCTGAAGAATAGTAGTTACAGGTAATTAACTTATTCCTTTGTAAGCATGTCCCAGTTTCGGAAGTCTGCAGGGCTGCAACCTGGCTACACCATTAAGCTTTATGCCTTGGATGCATCTTTTAGAAAGGATTCATCTTTCAGCCACGAAGTGCCAAGCCCAAAGATCATGTACTGTGCATGCAACAATCAACAGTTTTCTCCCATTCCAACTTCAGATTTCGGGAAAATGTGGGCATGTGTGATGCACACTTAGAGGAGCAGGGCTGAGATTTGTATTGACACACACTCATTGCCGTCTATCAAAAGCTAAAAGTGGAGGCAGTATTTCATTTTACATTTTTGGGTCCGCTGTTAATGGCCCGTCTGTGAATGCATGTTCTCCCAACTAGTGAAGAAAGGATGCAAGGACCGGGAGAACCTGAACCACCATAAAAGTAATTTTTCAGGTTTCTTCTCGTATAGGTTTTATTAATATAAAGGTGATGAAACACCTAAGGATGGTGTTGCTTAACTGGAGTGTTGGGGGTAGTACATGCAAGGCCAACCTGGATCCTGTCACTGAATGGTTCCTTTCCACCCATAATAAGGTAACAAACCACATCAATCATACCAAGGAACACCCCAGATCAATCGGAAGGGAGAGCAAGGTATGACCCAGCAGTGTCACCTGGCATCCTCGAAGGCACAGGCAGCAATGGACCACCGACAGTAATAGATAGGAAGGAGCGGGAATGATAATGTAACCCCACCTAAGCAGGGATTATGCTCTCCCGTCGGGTGTACTAAAGTCAAACTTGGATGGAGGCCAGCCTCGACCCCAGGCCCTGAAACTAGACGGTCACGAAAGGGAAGAGTAGATTATACCACCCAATGGACCACCAACAGCAAATGGATAGCAAGGAGCTGGTTAAGGATAATGGAACACCACTATCAAACTACAGGATAATGCTCACCAAATCTGGGGTACTTGGCCAACTCAATATGCTGGAACCAGCCACACTATCACCACAGGAAATAGACAATCAGTAAGCCAAGAGAAGAATATACCGACCCAGTATGACAACCTGATACATAAACTAAACTACAGGGATTGAGACATACAACCCACTAACCAATACCTCAAATTTCTGCATACTTAATTCGCACAAGCCCACCCAACCGCCTCTCTCACAGCAAACCGCACAGACTTCACCATACTACAACAACGAACAACCAACACATATCAACAGTACACGAGGACCCGCTTCGATCCTATATGCACACCCAAGCTCAGCGCGCGGTGAAAACCGAACTGAAGCTGCCAACAGTACACCTCCGCTCAATTTCCTATGTACTCTTCACCCACTAACCCACCACCTTTTTGTTTACAGAACCGCCTGAGCGCCTGGAGACCAACTCCGTTGGTGACGGTGCGCTATATAAATGCCTTTAACATAATAAAAAGCTCTGTAAACAAAGTGCAGTTCTTCACTATCAACAGATGGTGGATCGTGCAAAGCATGTGACTCTCTAAAAAAAGATCAAAGCTGCAAAAATAACGTTAAAGGTAAGTAACGTTTTCCTCATATAGCTAACACTAAAACCCCTTATGGGCTCCAAGCAGTGGAATGTGTAGTTAAGAGAAGTTTTATTGTTGCAGCATACTAATTTCATGCCATTGGCCATATTTAATTAAAACCAAGATGCAAGTTCTGATCTTAAACCATATTTGGCAGCAATGTGCACATCTGGAGACTCGTTACTTTAGATCTATACTCATCTCCAGCGTCTTTCTATATATTCACATTTTTGTAAAAAGACATTTAGGTAAAACTATACTTCCATTTCTTTTAGCGTTTCCAGAGTGGCAGAAGATACCATCAGAGACTACTTTGAATCACGTCTTGTACTTCTTGACACTGTTTTTCCAATATCATGTTATAGGCTTTGTGAGGGGCCCGATTTTGCTCTGGATTTCAATTACAGGCCACCACATGTGATACCTGAAGGTAAGATTTATTTGCACATGGACATTTCCTAAATTATCTGTAAAATGTTCAATGGCTTTTATGCTGACCTATTTTTTTTAAAGATAATTAATAATTATATTAATGAAGAAAGTGATTGCATTTATGCTGCAGCAAAGACCATAATCTGACCCTGGGGACATCAAGTGGTTTAACAAAAATGGCAGGTGCCTGCCTAAGATGTGGCGATGGGCCGGAGTGTGGTTATTGGGGCTTAGTTCTTGTCATTTGCAAGAAGATTGCCACCTGAAATCGCCCGGCGATAATGTCTCTGATAGCAGCCACAGATTGAGGTGTACTGAATGAAGCAAATTTAATAGCATCATACATTGTTTCCTATGAATTCCTAGGGCAAGGCCTTAAAACGTGCAGAGAATGTTTACACGTAAGCACAAGCCTAGAGTTTGGTCAAATAAAATACATTGCTGATTCTTGTGTATCTGCTTGGAATCGCATGCTGTGCATATAGTCCCACATCTAGTGGTAATTGCGGAGTATTGCATCTTTTTTTTGAAGATCGAAAAGGGATGTTGAATAGGGGTGTCACGGTATTAGTTTTTTGACGGTACAATAACCTTCTTGCCAAATGACGGTATATCATGGTTATCACGGTATAGTAGGTGGAGTTAACTAATTTTAACAAATTTTCTAAAAAGTCATAAATTGTCAGATTTATCAACACAAACAAAACCAGGCACCAAGGGCCAGAATTGGGCTTTTCAACATACTTTCCACTGAAATGCCACCCCTTGCTTCCACCAAACACACGTGTGGAGTGGAGGAGGGGGGGGCAGCCCTGCTGCAACAGGCAAAGCAAACTGAATAGCTTTTCTTAAGTGGTTATTAAGGCTTTTAGCTCACCCACTGGCTACTGGTGAAGATGAACATGTTGCCATCTTGATAACCTACATGCCACAGATCAATGGAGTTTGATGGTAGTATATGTTTGTTCTTTCTCTCTCTTTCTCGCTTTCTCTCGCTTTCTCTGTCTCTCTCTCTCTCTCAGCCTTTAGTTTACTTCCGGGCCAAAAGGTGTTCAGTAATCACAGACATGTTACCCTTTGGTATGGCAGCAGGGAATACCCACAAAGATGAGTACATTTCGCAGTGTGACTTATTATATGTAAATTCAATGATGGAACCAGGGACATCCTCCATCGTCATATGTTTAGAAAACATTATCCATTATAAATATATAAACCCCAAAGCGCCAACCCAAAGTCCCGGGAGGATAGCTCAGCGGCAACGTGCGTGCCTTGGAAGCAAGACGACACGAAGCAACACAGGTTCGATTTCCCTGGGTCAGCGCTTAGAAACCTCTGGGTGTTTAAGCGTGTTATAATTACGCAAATTACACAACTAAATAAACAATTTCTTTAACACTGCCTTGATGCCCGCAGGCTGTGCGAGCACTTTAAAAAAAAAAGTAAACCCTTTTCCTTCTTGGTACTGTATTTATTCTTCCTATTGCTAACATATTGATTTTGTGTCAGGCACGTGTGGTTTATGGAATGGCATTAAAAACTGCTCAAACTGAAACTACTTGGCAGACGGCACATCCAACAGTGCAAGACCAAGACTGTGCAGCACTTGCTTACTGCAGGCTTTCCAAACTAGATTGAAAAGCACACTTAACGGTATGAACGGTATACTGGTATAAACAATGTGACGGTTATTATTCAATTAAGTGGTTCACGGTATCTTTAACGGTATACCGTAATACTGTTACATCCCTAATGTTGACAAGGGTGTGACTGCAACACTATCCCTAACGTGACGTGTATTTGTACCAAAGATCCTTCACGCGTCGAGGTCCAGCTAGACTCTTTCTGGTCAGTTGCTTTATGTGGAGCTTGTGTTAAGAGAATTATTTTTGTTCATGCGTCTTTGACACATACATCAACTGTTTACTTCTACTGTTCGATCCTCTGGCGACTGTTTTGTAAGCATTGGCTGCCTCCAACGACTCGACAGCTGTTGTCAGCCTTGTCCTTCAGGTCTCAGCTTTAAAGTAGGGATAGTGGGTACCAGTGTTCCCTAAACACTTCTCTTAGGAGAATGCCTTTTCTTTTCTTTCCCTCCTCTTGCTTTTCTTGTCTGGCTTTTACATTTTGGCCTTCATATAACAGGAGATTTCCGTGGAAGGACATTCACAGAGAGTGTAACGGTTGTCCACCTCGTGACGACTAGCAGCGCTGCAAAGCCTGTAAACTCTAAGCATGAAACACTCCTAGAAAGGAGCACGAAGCGGTAGGCGGCCTACGCTATGTAGGCTGAGTGTCCCTCTCCTGCCGGCACCTCAGGCGAGGATTTCTCAAGCGGCTACGGCTCAGTTTTGGGAGTCGAAGACGTTCTTTTGGAGTCGGCCTACTCCCACGTGCCCGTCACATGCCCCGCTAAGCGTGCCGTTGGCAGTACAATAGGGAAATCACACCCTGGCGACAAGGGAACACATTCTTTCAAAGGCCAAGCACACAACCCCTTTGCCTCCTTCAGATTCATCGAAAAAGCCTTTGGCACTCGTAGGCCTGTCATGTTTTGTCGGGCCTACTGAACCTGAGGGTTCAGGGCCCACTGTGCCTACCCCACCGCCGGCACATAGTACCAAGACGTTTGTTTCTTTGGGTTCTGGCCCTAAAATCTCGACGCATGTTTCCGATGTGTGAAACCTCACCTCAGACTCTGGGGAAAGCATTCTAAAGTCCCCCTCATGGTTCTGGGCCCCAAAAAGTCCCTGGTTTGCCTTCAGGGTATTCCTAGGCCTCTTCTCCATTGTCCCAGGCTCTTCAACAGCCTGCAGACCTTGCTCCTTCTGACTCCGCTTTCCCTTTTGCAGAAGCTTCCTCATCCTCTCCCTGGATTAGATAAAGATTTGAACACTATGAATAAAGTGTCTGAATTTATTGACTTTTCAGATGAGCTTGATGATGTCCTTAAGAAATCTTGTTGCCTTGATGAAGGCCCTAGACTGTCAGTCTTCTAGCATTCACTCTCCTGAAGCGCGCTCTACTCCCAGGCAAAGATTACCTGATCCTTATGGAAACATTTTCCACGATGATCAGTAGGATTAGGAAGATGACGTCTACTACGTCCCAGATCAGGGTGATGGCTGCCAAGACCCAGTTTCTCACAACACAGCTGCTTGGATTCCTGCAGATGACCAGGGAAATTGGCCCCCTACTCCTGCTCACAAAGCTGAGCCTGATCATATCTAATTGGTCATATTTAATTTAAATGATCGGTTGCTGTTTAACACTTGCCTTAGGAAAGCAGCAGACCATTTTAAGATTGTCACCCAGGAGGTGGTGCCTGATTCGGACTTTGTTGAGGATATCCTTAAGGAAAAGGTTCCTGTCAGCCAAGCTATACTGCTTCGTAATGCTATTATAAAGCGCATTGCTGCGTCCTTGCTTATACCCTCCCTTACTCGGGCCATGAATCCACAGGTGGAGCAGATGTATCGCCCCACACCTTCTGATCCACTCTATATCGAGGGACATTCCGTCCCGGATTCGCTAGTTGTTACCATCACTAGAAAACGTGCAAGGGTTCCCCCGTCTTTGTCCAAATTGCCCCCATATAAAGACTGCAAGAAACTTTACACCCTGGGTAAAAGCATCACTTCTGCTGCCTACAGCACCCGCATTGCTAACCATATCAGTCTCCTTGCTAGCTTTAGCGATGTCCAATGGGGACTGGTGCAAAAGAGTCTGCAGAATGTACCCGAGCCTATAAGATTAGCTTAAACCGAGCTATGTGGTCCTCTTTTTAGGGGCCATGTGGGTGAGGACTAAACTCTGACACAACAAACACAATCCCACGAAAAACTGCTTGCTCCCTTTCAGACAATGAGTTTGTCTATAGCATCTGCCCACTACACATGCATGCTACCCATTCAATATGTAAGTAGACACACAAGGCCTTTCAAAAAATAACACATTTTAATGTCTATCACAGTCATAAAAAGATATACAGCTCACATAGTACATATAAAAAAAGAAAAACACGCTAATGGTTCACACAGAAAAATGCATCTTTTTCACTATTTCATTGAGTATGCATCTAAACACCCATAAAGTTTCTACAATGGGGCATAATATGTGGACACACCTTAGTTGTGCGTTCTTATTACAAAGTTCTCCTCTTCTTTGGGAAAAACAAAATGTGCCAGCACTACACATGTGTTTCTAGAATCTATACTTTCTTCAAAAGAAAACAATCAAATTAATTTTCTTTGTGTTTCTTCATAGATTCTGTCTTCAGGACACTGTTTCTATCTCACATAGTCATGTTTGAAATTTGTTGCATACCATGGGCACCCTTGCGCTCCCAAATTTAGATTTATAAATGTGCTTGGATATTATGTACAAGTTCTTCACTTTGTTTTCTTAGTGACCTCCTTCAAACACTTGTACTGCACGACCACATGTCGCTGACTTGCCACGGTCTGCCACCAATTGGAAAAAACCAAAGCGACTTCCTCGTTATTTCAAAACTATATCCCGTAGGGCTATCTGCTCGTAATCTTCAAAGCTTCACCTCAGCAAGCCTCTTATAAAAGGAGTGCAAGTGTCTCTCGTTCGTTCCCTTCACAAGGCTTCTCTATAAGGTCACAACTACTTGCAGTGGAGCACGAGCGACTTCAAGTTACACAAAATATATTGAAGAGCACGCTTGACTTGGTGTTGGCTGAAGGCACTCTTTAAATGCCATGCATTTATTTTATGTATTTTATTTATTGAAGGTTTACATAGTGCATATACAGCAAATGGTGTTTCCAGGCACCACAATGCAAAAAAAAGGAAGCAGGCGACGTAAACCGTAACTGTCCTACGAGGCCTTGTGATATTCAGATTGTGCAAGTGCAGTAACGAGAAGTGCAAAAACGAGGGGGTGGGTTGTAGCTGCATAGAATGCAGAGGGGGAGTAGGGGGACCCAGGGGCTAGGCAAGTGTTGAGGGGTAGCCTGGGGGGGGGTGGAGGGGCGACTGGGGGATAAGTGCAAAGCGGTGCCGGGGGCACCACTGACTAAGTGGAAGGACCAAACTTGGGTGGTATGCTAGTCGGGGAAGGGGACCTGGAAGGGCCTGTTAACCCGTAAGACTCATAGGGAACCAGGCCACCAGTCGCAGAGGTGGAAATGGACAGGGAGGGAGAGAGGGAAAGAGGTAGAGAAAAGCAGGGTCTTGAGAAGTTCCAGAATGTAAGGAGGTCGGCTCAGGTCTGAGAGCGTCAGGGAGGCTATTCCAGAGGGAGGCACCTGCCGAAGAGAGATGTAGCCCACACTGTCTGCTTGGAGAAACGTCTGATCAACAGAGTTGGAGCTAGAGGACTAGCAGGGAGGTATTTAAAGAGAGAGTTGGAGCGGGGTGCCTGAAAGCCCTGTGGATGATGCAGAGGGTCTTGAATTTGATCCTTGCAGCCACCGGGAGCCAGTGGAGAGATTTTAGAGTTGGAGCGAAATGGTCCCTGGGCTTGAGGCCAAGGATAAGTATTGCAGTCCTATCCTGAATTAGTTGAATGGGCCAAGGGAGGAAAGAGGCAGATTGAGGAGGAAGAGGCTGTTACAGTAGTCCAGCCTGGAGAGGACCAGAGCTCTAGAGACCTTGGACCTCATTATAACCTTGCCTGTCCAGAAACAGTGCCAGTAAGTTTACCGGCACTGTTGTTTCCAGACTGGCAAAGTACAAGTCTACCGGTTGGGTGCCCTCCCGCCCAGCAGATCTGACTTGCCGGGCGGCAGGGCACCTGGCTGCAGAGTTTCACGGAAGCACCGGCAGTTATTAACAGCGTCAGTGCTTCAATCATCCCCGCTCCCATAGTCCTGTTGGACTCTATGGGAAACAACATTTTACCGGTGCCGGACTTCCCAGCCACCGGGGTTGGAATCCCCCGGAGTTACCGGCAAGTCAGGCGCCAGTACTTACTTACTTACTTACTTACTTACTTACTTACTTACTTACTTACTTTATTTATTTATTTATGTATTTGGTTACTAAGAACCTTTTACAAAAAAAAAACTTCCATTACAGTTTGCCATCGAATACTAAAACTTTAAAAGAGAAGAAGAAAAATGAAAATTAACTATTTCGACTTCCTAACTTCCTTCTCTCTTCACCAGGCAAAGCTCTCCAGTGCTATGACTAGGAACCTAAATAAAATAATAAGCACTTTATGGCTTATGTTTTGTACAAAAAACACTTAAAATAATTTTCTAAAAAGGAGCAAGATTATGAGATCTATTAACAAAACCAATACAATATAATAGTCCCTCTGACTACTATTCGACTGTTCATAGTTTGTCTTAACGTGCTGATTTTCTTAAACGATCATTAAGCGCCTTCTTGGTCATCACAATGTCACTTTCACCACTGCTATTGTTGGGGGATCTCGAGTGACCAGAAATTAGTCTGTCCCAGAACATGTCCAGGATATAGGACTCCCCGCCGACTCCAAATCTTGAGAAAAATACGAGTCTCACCGGCCATGTCCCCTCACATACCATCAACAGATGTTTCAGCGACTGATTAGGTGTTTTACAGATGTCACACAAGGCAGTTGCCTCTTCTCCTTTTCCTCTGACTGAAAGAATCTCTCCTGCATAAGCTGTATTTAGCCTTATTCTGAGGAAGTTCATTCTGATCCTCCAGTCTGGAAATTTCAGAAGGTATTGAGCCAGGATTCCGTTTTTTCTGTTTTTAGGAAGCAGTTTTCTGGGATCTGAGATCGCATCTTATCAATTCTTTATCCAGTCTGTTTCTTCCAGATGTTTTTTTGCTTTTACAGGGTTGGATATGAGTGTCTCTAGATTGGTACCTGCTTTTTGCAGATTTTCCATAGATCTTTCTTCCAGATTTGAGAGTATTTTAGATTTTTTTTGCTTCCAAATGGGCTTTAAGATCGAAAAACAGGGTATCCTTCTGGGTTGTGATTATAAGTCTGAAAAGGAGATAAATTTCCATTCAGCTTGCACTTTAAGTGACCATAAGCCCAGTTTGAATCTAAGGGCAGACATTGAGAGGCTAGATGGTAGGCATAATACTCTCTTCCAGACCAGCCCTTCTAGTCTTTGCCAGTCTGTATTCCAGAGACATGTTTTTGTTTTCCAGCCCATACAATATCACTGGAACCACTTTGGCCATGTAGAATTTGACTAGTGGCATGACTGAAAATTTGCAGAATTTTAATAATCTTTTTCATCTGGGGAACAAGATGGGCGATTTTCAATTGCACATCCAGTTCTACCTTACCCTGTGTTGGAGCTGCGTAGACCTTCTAAGCCAAGTAGATTAGATCCCCTACTCTTGGGATACTCTGGAAGCTCGGGGGACAATCTAGGTAGTTTATTTTCTTAAGGGGATGTTTGAAGGCTAAAATCCTTGATTTCTTTGGGTTTATAGTTGGGTCATTTTGTTTTGCATAAACATCCAGTCTGTCTAGAAGTCGTTGCAGCCCAATCAGAGTTTTATCTAGAAGAACCACGTCATCGGCGTATGCAAGCCAGTGAATCTTACATCCATTAATTATGGGACTGGCAAGTGCTGATGATTCCAGTTCCTCTCCCATGTCAGCCAAATAGAAGTTAAAAAAATAAGGGGCTCCCAAACAACCCTGACATACTCCTCTCTCAACCTTTGAGTCTGACAGGTGTCCATCATCTAGCTGCACTCTGATAGTCGTATCCTTGTGCAGTTCTGCCAGCCTAGATAGAAGTCCTTCCGGGATACTCCATTTCTTCAGTTTAATCCATAGGCGTGTTCTATTGACATGGTCAAATGCCTTCGAGAAATCTACCCAGGCTCCATATAGCTGTTATTCTCCTTTGACTAATGTTTTTTCGCTTAGGATATTTAATGTTAGGCCATTTACTGCTGTTGAGTGTCCACTTCGGAAGCCTGTTTAGTATTTTGAGAGGATTTTTTTTTCTTTTTCCTACCTCTGTACCTCCTCTAGTAGGATCTTCATAAATAACTTGCGCCAGAAAATAGTTACAGGTCTGGCGGCAATCTGACATTATCACCGGCACAGTTACCACCTGACCCGTAATGAGGCCCATTGACTTTCTGGGGGAAGGCGAGGAAGGGGGAGAATGCCCCCAAGGAGGTGGTGCTGAAAGTGGGCCTTCTTGGCAAGGTCCATGATGTGGGAGGGACTAGGAGAGTGAGGAGTCGAAGATGATTCCAAGGTTTTCGGCCTCACGAGATGGAGAGGGGAGAGAACTCGAGGAGGGCGGCCCGAGAGTGGGGGGGGCAGTTTCCGTGCCTCTGGATGCTCTGAAGCCGGACTGGTGGTTGTGGAGACAACCAACAAGTTCAGTGTGGTGGATCAGTTGGGGGATGACCAACTTCTCCAAGAGTTTGCCCAGGAAGGGGATAGTGGTGCTAGGACGATAGTTAGCCAGGCAAGAAGAGTCAGCGGGCAGCTTTTTTAGTAGAGGGTGCACAAGGGAGTGCTTGAGGGGGTAGAGGAAAGGAGCCAGTGGCAAAGGAGTGGTTACAGAAAATAAGCTAAGGTAGGAGCGAGAGAGGAGATGCTGTCCTTGATGGCTCTAGAGGAGCAGGGGAAGCTTCTGTTTGGAGGAGACTTTCGTAAAGCAGACAACCTTGGAGGCCTCATCCGTTGCTATGGGCAAAGAGGAGAGTGTGGGGGATTGAGGGGTGGGGTGGCAAGGGAGGCCTGGGAGGTGGTAGAGGAGAGTGAGGACATGTCCTGTGGTTTAGTTGTGAAATGGGAGGCCAGTGAAGTACAGAGGCCCTGGGATGGAAGAGGGGAGGTGGAGACTGCAGTTGGATTGGCAAGTTCCTTACAGATTTTAAAACATTCAGCCGTGTTGGTGGCTCCAGAGATGCAGGCTTGGATGGGTGCCCTCTGCTTGGAGCGGATGGGTAAACAGTATTGCCTTTGGAGAAGGTGACAGGCCAGTTTGTCCGTGGATGTGCTCAGTCTGCCACTTCCTTTCACCAGCTCTGCACTTTTGTTTCATTAAGGCTAAGTCGGAATCATACCAGCTGTTGCACTTGCATGGCTTAAGAATTCCGGGTCTTCCTGGTATTCCGGCCAGGGAACATCCGGCACCTTTCAGACCCCTCCTCAAAGGGGATTTTGGCGTGGCAAATGTAGGGCAAGAAATGCAGTAGCCAGCGGCTCTCCTGCCAGCAAATGACTGGTTGATTCGGAGTCCCCTTCCATGCTTCCCCAGTAAGACAATTAACATGCTTCACCCTGGAATGGGAGGGCATACCCTCAGACCAGTGGATGCTCAAGACTGTGAGCGGACGCTATTGTATCAAATTTCTTCATCCACCCTGATACCATCTGCCAAAGAGCAGAAGACCAACTACAAAAAATCTTCACATTCTCCTGGAAGAAGTACAGACCCTGCTGCAAAAGGAAGTAATTGAGCTTGTTCCAGATCTTCTGGTAATCGATGGTATTTATTCAATATACTTCCTTGTACCCAAAAAGGATGTAACCATGTACACTGTATTAGACCTGCGAACAAGTATGTCAAGCCTCAGGTTGCTGACACTGCAGGAGGTAATCCCTGGCTAAAGCAAGGGTATTACATGGCCATATGAAAGATGCATACTTTCATATTTCAATGTTACCAGTGCACAGAAAGTACCTACGGTTCAAGATGGGACACGCCCTATCAAGGTATTACCCTTCGGCATTGCCTCAGCCCCAAGAGTGTTTACCAAGGTACTGATAGTGGCGGCAGCTCGCCTGCGCAGACAGTCCATTCAGGTGTACCCTTATCTCGACGACTGGCTCATTTTATTGATTTGCTTATTGGTCACTTGTTAAGCGCTTATACGGGAACCAAATACTGTTTCAAAGCGCCCACAGGGAGCGGACAGGGGATGATGGACAATGTAATTACAACAAAGTTAAATAATTATATACAACAATATAAGAGACAATGGGGAGTGGAATACTAACCTACTATGCCTTCTGAGTGTTTGGAACGCGCAAGTGAAGAGGGGAGAGGGAATGGGATAGGTGCTGTGGTGCTCATGGAGAGCAGCAGGTGAAGTGCTATGAAGAATGTTAAGTACAACCTCCAGTGGTGGAGGGTGAGCCGAGGCAAGTGCAGAGGATCGACATCAACTGGGATAAGATGTTGGAGGTCAGGGCCCCGGGGATGCACAAGGGCCCTGCACACCAATCCAGCTACTGTGCGATTAACGGGAGAAAGGGAAGGAAGAGGTAAAGATGAATGTCTTGAGGCTTTTCTGGAACTTAAGGAGGTCCTGCTGAGGAGAGAGGAGGAGGCTGTTCCAAAGGAGGGAGCCTGCAGAGGAAAGCGATCAACCACCTGCCCTCTGCTTAGCAAACCACTTTACACACAAGGAGTTGGTGCCAGAGGTACGCAGGTATCTAGAGGGGGAATATCTAGTCGGAAAGAGTTGCAGATAGTAGTCCCTGGCCCCAGACAGCCTTGTGGATGATGCAGAGGGATTTGAATTTAATCTGTGCTGCGACCGGGAGACAGTGAAGACTTTGTAGGGCATGAGAGATGTGGTCCCTGGGCTTGAGGCCAAGGATAAGTGCTCTATTCTGGATTAGCTGGAGGGGTTGCAGAGTGGACGAAGGTAGAATAAGGAGAAGGCTATTGCAATAGTCAAGCCTAGAGAGAACCTGAGCCCGGGTAACTTTGAGTCTCTGGGGGAAGGTGAAGAAAGGTAGAATTCCTTTCAGAAGGAAAAGCTGAAAGTGGGACTTCTTGGCAATGCCCTGAGTATGAGGGAGGAAGGAGAGAGGAGTCGAAGATGACTCCAGGGTTTCTGGCTTCTGAGGGGGAGAGCCCACAGATGAAGGCCAGAGTGAAGGGAAGAAGTTGGGTGGCGGGGTTCCAATAGGAAGGATCTGTTTGGCTGGCATTGAGGCAGCGATCATTAGAAGTACACCATTCCTGGATGGCTGAGAGGCAGTCGGGATGATGGAGGGTGCAAGGACATCTGCAGTAAGTTTGAAGAGTTGTGTGTCGTCGGCATAGCACTGGAAGTTGGCGGAGAAGGAGGAAATGAGGCATTCTAGCCGAGTAAGGTAGTTAAAGAGCCAAGACAAAAGAATGGCGCCCTTGGGGATGCCAAAGGTGGAAATGGAAGTAGGGGAGGACAAGGTGCTCAGTACGACTTTAGAAGAGCGGTCAGTTAGGAAGGAGGTCAGCCAGTCTAGTGCCCGCTCCGTGATGCCAAGGGTGTCAGGGATCCTTTTTATGAGGATGGAGTGGTTCACTGTGTCAAATGCAGAAGAGAGATCAAGGAGGATGAGGACCGCAGGGAAATTGGAATCAAGGGACGCAAGCAGTGCTTCACGGGTGTTCAGAAGAGCGGTTTCTGTGCCTCTGGATGCTCAGAATCCATATTGATGGTCATGGAGTCTGTCAACAAGTTCAGTGTGAAAGTTAAGTTGGGGCAGGGGCAACTTCTCAAGCAGTTTCCCCAGGAAAATGGTGATGGTGATGGAGATGCCATGTTGTTGGATACACCTGATACTAGTGCCTGAATGTGGGCCCTTTTCTTGGCACGGATAGAGTCTGTAATTCCTTTGGAGCAGGCAACAGGCCAGTTTGTGGCGAACCAGAGGTTTTCCACTTCCGTTCTGCAGCCCTGCACTTAAGTTTCAGGTCTGCAAGTTCAGAGTCATACCAGGTGTTACGCTTGGAGGCAAGTTTCATGTGGATCCTCGTGACTGGGGCAAGGAAGTCAAGGCTGTTGGTAATGGAAAGATGGAGGTTGCTGAGAGCAGAGGTGGAGTCTGAGTTGGATGGGCAAGGGGGGAATGAAGGTGGAAATGAAGGCAGCAGCTGACACTCGTTTCATTGGACGATGTTTGTGAGCGAGGTTGGCAGGTAATTTGCAAGAGTTGTCACAAGGCCATAGAAACCCAGGTGGGAGGAGAGCAGAGTAGTGTGACCAAGAGAGATGGGTTACCAGAGGAGATGAGAGAGGGTGGTCCGAGTGGATGATGGTGTCCAGCATGTGTCCTGCAGAGTGGGTTGGACCTGAAGGAAGAATGGAGAGGGCTAGAGTGGTACAGAGGTCTATGAAGAGGGTTGAAGCTGTGCACAGGGAGTCTAATTGGATCCTAGTCACCTATCATGTTATGTTAATGTTAAAGGACATGTGTACCGCGCACTATCACCACCGGAGTGGTCCCTGGCACTCTGGTGGCTCTGAAAGAGGGAGGGTAAGTTAGTGGGAGTTGGTTGGATAAATGCAAGAGTGCAGTGATGTGCTGTTGGCAGCCTCAGCCCGGTGGGTCAGTTGGCTGGGCCTGGGGTGTTTGCAGCCGATAGTCGTTGTGTACTGTTGTGCCAGTCTGTGTTTTGTTGTAGCGGTGTAGTGACGTTTGTGCGGTTTGTTGTGCTGTAGATTTGCAGTTGTTTGGTTTGGAGTTTGAGAGGTGTAAGCCGAGGAGGAAATTGTTACTGGAATTGGTTAGTTGGCATCTCTATCCTGAATTGACGTTTTGGGCTTGCGTAATCTCTCCAGATGGGGGTGCAAGGCACCCTGTGCCTCTGGTTGGGTCCCTAACAACCCCACATGTCCCCCCCCCCCCACCTACATGGCCAGTGCACCTACCAGTGTCCACAACTCAGTGTGGTGATTGGAAGTATCTCGACAATTCCACAACAAGGTGGTACCTAGTAGCAGCTAAGGGGCGGGTGAGGATGTTGGATGGGATTGGCTGGGATTGTTTACTCAGCCTCCTTGGGTATCGCCTGTGTTCCACTCTGCTCGACGGTCACCCATCCAGGTGCTGTGGGTGCTTCTCAGTCGGTTCTGGGAGCTTGTCAGTCTCCTTTCCGGTTTAGTCGATTCTTTTTCCTTTCCGTTTGGATTTTCAGTTTGAGTCGGTGGTGGTGAAGAGCCAGGTTTTTAGTTATTTTCTGAATTTTAGGTGATCTTCGGTGTTTCTTATTTCTTTTGGGATGCTGTTCCAGGTTTTTGCGGTTAAGTGGTAGAAGGCGGTGCCTCCCAGTTTTTTCTTAATGTATGGTTTTAGTTCCAGGTGGATTTCGTTACTTGACCTGAGGGGTCCCGTTGGCTTATTTTCTTTAGTAGGAATTCTGCTCCTTGTCCACAGATTGCCCCGTGCGTTATGCACATTGTTTTGAAGGTGATGCAGTGTTTTACGGGAGCCATTGTAGTGTTTTTGGGGCATGGGTGATGTGGTCTCTTCTGTATAGTTTGAGGCGTAGTCTGGCTGCTGTATTTTGGATCTGTTGTAGTTTCTTCAGGAGGTATTCTGGTATTCCGAGGTAGAGGCTGTTTGCATAGTCGATGCTTGACATGATGAGGGTGACGATAGGGAGTGTTTTGTGCGTGAAGGAGAGGAAAGGTAGAATTCTTCTTGCTTTGTGGAGGAGGAAGAAACTTTTCTTGACTGTTGCATTTATTTGTGGTTCTAAGGTTAGGGTGTTGTCCGTCAGGACGCCCAGATTTTTTACTACCTTAGATGGTGATGGTGCGGTTCCCATTTCTGTTAGCCACGGTATGGCGGTTTCCTTCTCTTGGTTTTTGGATACGATCATGATTTCTGTTTTTCCTGGGTTGATTTTCAGGTTGTTGGCATTCATCCAGTTCAAGACTTCTTTTAGACAGTCGGTTAAGTTTGAATTATTGGCTTGGGTATCTTTGATTTTGTAGATGATTTGGAAGTGGTTGAGAGGAGGAATAGAAATCGTCCCACTCAGCGAGGAAGCGCCTGGAGGCCCATAAATGGTAGCAATGGTCAGGGTGGAAGAGGGAAAGATAACCAAATCGAGCCGAGTGGGTAGGATGGAAGAAGGAATCCACAGAAGGGAACCCCAACGCCAGCCGGTGAGGTCGAGTCTTGGAGGTGATCTTAAAGCCGTCGAGTGAAAGAGTCAAAGGAAGTAACTGAGCTGGCATTGAACCAAGTCTCAGTGAGAGCGAGTATGTCAAGGTCAGTGTCTTCGAGAAGAAGGCAGATGTCAGCAGTGTTTGTTGGCTGAGCATGCGTTGAGGGTCGCCAGGTGGAGACAATCGCTACCTTTGAAAGTTTTTTGAGGTGGAGTACAGGGGCGTGGTACTTCAGTCATAGGTGGCGGAGTAGGGGGAGAGGCAGGAGAAGGAAGGAAGGAAGAAAGGAAGGTAGGCAGGCAGGAAGTTGTTTAGAGACGGCAGGATCCATTCAAAAAGAAGGTTGGCCTGAGGGCCTTTAACCAGGATGGTGCCCGTGAAGTAGACATTAATGCAGCAGAGAGATGAGAAGATGCCCGCCAAGAGGACTTCACACTTGGTGCCGCCATTAAGGGGAGAGTAGAGATGAGAAGTCCATAGGTCTGGAGATGGGATGGAGAAAAGGATGTCGGTGAAGATTTCGCTGTAGTATGCACTGACCGGTGTCTGTAATTGGGAGGCCAGGCTTTGCAGCAAGGATTTTTTTTAATGGTTTTTCCGTCCAGATTTTGTTAGAGAGGGTGGATAGGTGATGGTGTAGCAGTTGGAGTAGATTGGAGAGATGGAGAGTGCCATCTCCGAGCAAGAGGAAAGATGCAAGAGGCAGAGAGATGGAGCAGAAGGGGGCTTCTGCAGTGCACAGTTCTGACCTTAACTCACAGGCAGCCAAGTGGATGTTAAGAGTAACAGTCCCAAAGCAATGCAGGATGTGAGCACACCTAAATTCGATTTTGAAGCAAGTGACAAAGCAATGCAGTATGTGAGCACAGCTAGGTGCGATTATTTTAAGACACAGGTATTTCAGCACTTGCAGTACAGAGTGGATGGAAAAAGGATGTGAGAGCAAAGGATGCGAAGACCATCCATAAACTTTTGACCATGAAGTCCAGTGGTGAGAAGTGCCAACTGAGATAGATCAATGAGAAAGTCAGTAGTGGCACAGGTACAGAGTCCAGAATAGATAAGGCAGGCAAACGGAGCAATCGGCAGCACTCACATTATAGCAGAAGGAAGCAGGCCATAGTGCAAGGGGGAGTGTTTGAAGTGCCAAGCAGCATGGCACATTGTTTGTCTGTAAAAGTGGGGGGCAAGGCAAGCCCAGACGGACACAGACCGGGCCTTTGGTGTGGTACTGGCTCCCGCCTCCCCTGATAGGGTAAAATAGAATGGAGGCAGCCAATTGGAGGGGACCAGGCTTTACACAAAGGATGGCTCCACTGCCATACACAGGGGCGACCATCTTAGTGCCCACCAACATCTGGGTCCAACACAGAAGCGATGGATTCTTGCCATCCAAACCGCATAGATGCAACAAAGAAAGAAACGATTTGACTTTTAAAATTGTCAAATCTCGCTCAATTTCAATGCGTGTCGCATGCACAGCGTCAAAATTGCAGAAAAATGCAGATTTGTTTCATTAAAATGTGGGGGGGGAAGTGGCCAGCGATTTTTCAGAGCCCAAGAGGGCTTAGCTGCCGGGAATGCAGCTCTAATACAGGGGCAGAAGTTGGGCTGGATGGAGGACAAACTTTCTGTTGCTTCTTCTGCTCATAAATGGAGACTCGCACCAGGCGTGTCTGGAGAAAACCCAAAAGACTATAGACTGTTTTTTTTTCAGCCTGGAGGTTCTCAGTCAACGATAAAAAGTCAAGTCTTGTCCCCAGCCAAATCCAACAATTTCTGGGGCCCTAATTTGGACAGAAGACTGGCTTGTCTTCCCCCTCCAACGAGAAGGTTCAAAACATGTTTCAGATCCCTTAGTATGTAGCCAGTCATAACCATACGGAAAGCCATGCGGCTGTTTGGGATGATGGCATCCTGTGTCTTTCTGGTTCCACATGCCGTCTGCGCATGCATCCTCTGCAGGAGTGGATCTCGAGCCAGTGGTGTCATGGAAGCGGTCAGTGGAACGATCTAGTGGTTTTCTCAACAGCCCACAGTCTACTTGCCTCCATATCTCTTTTACGGAATCTGTATTTTACTATTTGAGCACACCGCTCCCTATGGGCTGTATTGCTGGGAACACTTTGGGTTCTCCTTTGAGATTCTTTCGTTATACTAGAGTTACAGTTCTTAAGGATAACTTTGTATCTCTCAAAACTTTGTATTCTGAGCGATTGGCACACTCCTTGTGCCAAGGGGATACCTAGTGTAGCCCCTTCTCTCTGCTCCTGTGACTTTTAGTCACATAGACGACCCCCATTGTGTCCCCTGTGTATATCCGGTTATACTGCGAGTACGTCAAAATCCATCAGCCTACCTTCCTTCAGTACGTTTCTCACTGTTGTTACCCCCATAGGCTCCCAATACTTCCTGATGTTTAGTCTAAATTGCTTATCGTCCATCTTTTAATGTTACCAATGGTATCTGGGGGGGGGGGGAATAAGGCTATTGCATCTCCAGGAAGCGGCAAGCCCTTTGCCACGTCGTCCTACCCAGCCTTCACAGCAACTGGGGTTTCAGGACCTGTGAGATATCCCTCCATATCTCCTCCATCAAGTAGAACTGGGTACGTACTGATTGTAATGTTAGAGTGTCCTGGGTCTGCTCGTTAGACAGCCAACTTGTAACAAACTGCAGCTGGCATGCCACAAAGTATGCCCCAAAGTGGGCCACTTTTATACCTCCTTGATCGTATGGCCTTTGTAATTTCGCCAGTGCCATCCGGGATCTTTTATTGTGTCATAGGAAGCTGCGGCCTATCGTGTCGAGACTTTTGAGAAAACGTTTGGGTATGTTTTATGGAACATTAGTAAAGTAGTGTACAAGCCTCGGAAGAACCTCCATTTTCAACAACGCTGTCCTCCCCATCCCAGATAGCGGCAATCTAGTCCAGAAAGTCATAGACTTCTCTATTTTATCCACCGCTTTCAGTGTTCTGTGAATGTTCTATCTTGGGGTCATGGTGGGTGTCCACACCCAGGTACCTAAAGACCTGCGCCTCCCACTTGATAGGTAGCACTGGCAATGTGTCTGGGTCTTTCCCTGTGTACCCCACCAGGGGGAACACGCACGATTTCTGTGCATTAATCGTAATGCCCGAAAAATCTGCATACAGATCAAGCACGTCTAGGATATATTGTTGGTTGGTTTCTGAGTGCTCTAAATAAAATAGAATGTTGTTGGCATATAAGGAAATAAACGTATTCACACCCTGCACCATTATGCCAGCCTCGTGGTATTCCTGCCTAGGATATACCGCTAATGGCTCCACTGCCAATATAAATAACATTGGGGACCATGGGCAACCCTGCCTGTCTTGACCCTTGCCATCAGGCTGCTGTATAGTAGCTATACCCACTTTATGTATGTGAGCCCCATACCAAAGCTTCTCATGACTGCCAGAAGCCACGGCCATCTTGCCGAATCAAATGCTTTGACCACGTCCAGCGAGGCCACAGCATACAGGTGCTAACTATTTTGGGTGGTTTGATCAATGGTATGGTGTAGTCTCCTTAAGTTGCATGTGATATTTTGGTCCGGGACGTACTCCGATTGATCTGTGTATAAGCTTGGATATTGTTGACTTGAGCCTATTTGCTAGCACCACTGTCCATATTTTGCCATCTTGATTAAGTAGTGACAGGGGTCTGTACAATCCCCAGTCAGTCTATGGCTTGTTTGGCTTCAATAGCGGTAAATAATGGACTTGCGTAATGACTTGGGTAGCATACCTGTCTTCAGTGCCTCATTTAGAATCTCTAGCAGCGGGGGAGCACCTCTGCCATGAACTCATTATAAAATTCACTAGGTAACCCATCAGCCCCCAGGGACTTACCAGTCGGTAACCCTCTAATGGTAACCTCGAGCTCCTCTATGGTTATGGGGGCCTCCAGCTTACTTGCGGCTTCTGCATCCAGCTTGTGAAGCTCAATTTGCGCTAGGGCTTCTTCTATATCTGCCAACTGCGTGTCTTTTGTCTCTGCATATAGCTCCATGTGATACTCTTGGAAGCGCTTTTTTATACCGGCTTGTGTCCTAATTATCTCCCAGTTTCCGCCTGCAATCTCTCGTACCATATCACTTTTAACCACACTTATGTACAGCCATGCCTGCAGGCGTCCCGGCTTATCCCCTTCGGCGTGTTGCCTTTCTACGCATTTCTTGTAGCTCAGATTACCCAATGTATCCCAGTGTTCTAAACATTCCTTTTGTAGACAAGTGACTTATTGGGCCCTGTCCTTAAGCATGTCGCTTTCTTGGTCCATGCTGGCTAATTTGAGTTCTGCCTTAAGTAAATCCCTTTCTATACTGGCTTGCTTTGGCTATTGTCCCCCTGATCACAACTTTAAAGGCTTCCCATAACGTGCCAGCCGATTCCACGCTTCGTGTTTTTGAAGTAATCCTTCAACCCCTCTCTCATGTGTTCCCGGAACATTGGATCTTTTAGGGATTCGCTCCTAAGCTTCCAGGTCGGGATATTTGCTCTAGGGGGTAGTTCTGCCACGTCACCACCAAGGGAGCATGATCTGATGGCACCCGTGCTTTATACTTAGCCATTTTGAATTTGCTTAGCGTCCCGTCTCCATTAAAGGCATAGTCTAGAGTATAAATCATTGTGCGCCGTGTAATGGGAATAACCCAGAGCTTGCGTATACAGACCCCTCCATACATCTGACCACTCAAATGCCTGCAGCAGTGTGCTGAAGGCTTTGGCTGCAGGACCCGGATTCATCGACTTGACGTCTGATCTTTCTGATGCCGGATTCAACGGGCAATTAAAATCCACCCCCCAGCTCCCAACTAATGTGCCATCTTTATATGCAGATACAGTAAACGGAACTAGGCTGCGGTGTCATGATTTGGTGCGTAGGTATTGATAATGCAGAGTAGTCTCTGTTCTATGATCATCCTTCCCCCATAGTCTTTAAAGATCTTAAGGACTTTGAATGGCACAACAGCAGCTACCCATATTAGGACCCCGATGCGTATGAAGAGTATGATGCGCCCACTGTCATGCCACCCCATTTCCGAGCCGGTACTGTTAGTTTTTCCTTTGTGAGGTGCGTCTCCTGAAGGAGTGCTATGTCGATCTTCTGGTGCCGCAGATAAGTCATTATCCTATTTCCTTTAATGTAACTCTTCAGCCCTCTAACATTCCATGTGGCAATTCTAAGTTCCCCCATCATAAACAATTGTTCCTGCATGTTTTGGTAGTCTGTTCTACGTAATATACATTTTGTGTGTGGAACCATAGGCTAAACCCCAACTCCCGACCCTCCCCTCTCCCAACAATTGACCAGCTCAATACCTTGTGCTCTGGCATCATTGCTTCTCACCCTCCCCCAAGCAGTTTTTACTGGTGTTGGGGTGCAGCAGAAAGATACTTAACCGCTAGTGTCCATAAACAAATCCAATCGTCGGTAAAGAACACTTCCCTGCAGTGTGCCAGCTCCTGCTATTCACAAAATGATTAGTGCCTGAGATTAAAAGAAAAAAGTTGCTTCCGACCATAGACGGTCTAAGTTCAGCATCATCCTTGATGATTCTTCATGGGTTTCCAGCGTGTGTCTCCTTTGTCTGCCATTTGCTCACCCCTGCCATTGGCATATTTTGCATGTCCATTTGTGGGCTTCATCCAGAGTATCAAAGAAGATGGTCCTTCCTCCGTTTATCACTTTTGGCCATGCCGGGTACAGAAGCATGTATTTGACGCTCTCCTCCCGCATCGGTCTCTTCACCGATGTAAAATGCATCCTCTGTTTTTGCACCTGCAGGGTGTAGTCCAGGTATGCAGTAATAATGGCAGAGGCACGCTGTAGTGTGTCGTCTTTACAGAATTGTTCTAGGATGCTGTCTCTATCTTTGTAGTTTAGAATTCGGGATATGATGGGCCATGGCAGGGCTCCTGGTGGTAGTTTCCTCATCAGGGGCCTATGTGCCCTTTCCACGGTGAAACCCTGGGCGAGAGTGCCTGAGCCGATTTCCTATAACAGAATATTCTCTCTAAAATTGGTGGGGTTCGCGCCCTCCTTGCCTTCCCGCTGTGCACTCCAGATTCTGCACTCGTTGCAGACGATCCATTCAGACGAAGTAAAGTACTGGTCCTGACGAAGATGACGCACTATGGAACATCATTGAAACCTGTCGACCAACTGGATGGGACGATACCCCTGAAGCAATAAGGGCTACGTGATACAACTGATATTACTGCAATGGAGAACAGCTATTCTCCGCCGCCAGTTTAATAACTTAATTCTCCAAAATACCTGGAAGATGATGAGTACTTACAAGCTAAGCTAGAATAACTCTTTGGAATAAGAAGCACGTTGGGCCCCTTATATACAAATAGGAAAAAGGAAATTGACCTTCGTTTTTTCCTACTCCTACTCCTTCCCATCCCGTAGTGGTATCTCTAGCAATCCTAACAGACCTAGTTTTTATATTTTTCACCATTAGATTTTAGATAGTTTGGGGCCTCCCCACACCCAGTACTGGATCTACAATATACTGTTGCCACACTTCCTGGAAGGTCAATAAAGCAATATAGGACTTCGGTACCTTTTTTGAAACAGTTCCTCCTTGAAATGTTGACATTACTATAGTAAGATACCGTTCTGCTTTTTATTTAAGAAACATAAGTGATTAAACATTGTAGACCTAGGGATAGCCTCTCTCCTCCTTTCTCTATTAGATAGGTGCTCCACCACTCTCCACCTAGGGACTGGCACCCCACACAAGGAAACAGTGTCCTTCTGTCTAGGGACCAAAAGGTCACACATTCATTGTAAAATAATTATTCTGTTAAATAATGAATATCCACAGTGTTTTGGGATGGGGAGCACACCTTCTACACCAGACAGAGCTTACTGTGTGGTCACAATCAGTAGCAAACATATCAACCTGTTGGAGCTACTTGCTGTATTCAAGGCCATGAAAGCTTCTCAGGTACAACTTCAAGGGAAGACCATTCTGGTCCTTGCAGACAGCACCACAGCCATGTGAACAAATGGGGGCACACACTCTCCAGGGCTTTCCAAACTGTGAAACAGCATTTGGAAATGGGCACTCAAACACAATTTTTCTCCTGTCACAACTTGCTCCAGGTGAACACAATCTTCTGACGGACGTGCTCCGCAGAGGCGTGCAGCTACCCATAGAACACGAGTGGCACTTGCACAAACGCATTTACCCAATGTCTTTGCAGAATGGGGACATTCAGATATCAACCTTTTTGCAACATTGGAGAACGCAAAATGCCTGCCAGTCCAAGGGGGAACGGTCTCTGGATAATATGATCAGGGAAATTTCCCTACACTTTCCCCCAGTTCCTCTCAACAGTATAGTTCACAAGATGCACCAGGAATAAGTTGCACTAATCCTGTTGGCACCAATATGGGCAAGTCCGCTGTGGTTCTCGCATCTCATTATCCTCCGGTGAAGCTGCCTTACCCATTCAATATGCATGTCCCAAGACCGGAGAACACACTGCACCAATGCCTTCAAAAGCTCAACTTAGCAGCATGGCTCCTGAGGTCCTAGAATTCAGCGCCCTCAAAGGTTTATGGACATTTTTAAGGAGGCACGGAAACCAAATACCAGGCACTGTTATTCCAGTAAATGGAAACGCTTTGTCATTTGGTGCAGCACTCATAACATCAACCCAATTAACTGGTCACCCACACACAGACCTTTATCTAACTCACCTCTTAGACTCAGGACTAGTTTTTAATTCTCTAAAGGCCCACCTGGCTGCCCTTTCTGCCTACACCACATCTCAAAGCAAGGTTTCCTGGTGGAACGTCCCTGTAATTAAGGCTTTCATGCAAGGGGGTAGAAAGACTTCACCTTCCTATCTTTAATCCAACTCCCGGATGGGACTTGAATGTCGTCCTTACTAAACTTATGGACTGTCCTTTTGAGCCAATGCACAAGCTATTCTTAAGGCTCTCACCTATAGGACTGCTTTTCTGGTGTCTATTACCTCTATTAGGAGAGTTAGTGAACTGCAGGCCCTCTCAGTTCAAGACCCATTCATCACCATTCAGAAGGACAAAGTGGTGCTGCCACGCATCCACGTTTTGCGCCTTAATTTCTTCCATGTGAACCAATCCATCAAACCCCCTTTAAATTTAGAGGCACACAGGGACGCGGCCCTGGGAGCATGCGCTCCCCTGACTCTGGCCACCGGCGCCACTCCTCAGTTTTCTTTTCCGCATCGACTGGAACAGACTCCGGCCTTGTAATTCCATGCGCTCTTCCACGGAGAAGTGTTTTCTTTTTGTCTTTAATCGGATACCTCTGACTTCTGGCACCACGCTCCGCCCCAGCACAGGTCGATGTCCGCGGGCTCCAGCGGGTGCTCAGCCTGCGAAGGGCTCCCCCCTACGTCTGACCCCCACGCTCTGTGCCTCCGCTGCTTTGGCCCCACCCACGGCTAGGAGTACAGTACCGCAATGTTAGCCCAGTGGAGGGAGCTCTTCGGAAGTTTGCCTCCAGAGGACTCAAAGGAATTTGTCAGGACAAGTCCAGGCCCAAGGTAGGGGCACTGTTTTCATCCGCACCTAGAGCGGGAAGGACCTTTCAGGTTCTTGTACTAGTGCAGGTACCAAGGCTACTACAGCTACCACCCGCCGGGCAAAGGGGTCACTAGATCCTACCCGAGACTGCACTGAGGGGCCGTAAGGTTTTATTACCAGGTCTAAGCCTGAGGGGCTACGCCCTAGTACCGAACAGATGTCCGAGGGGGCACCTGTACGCACCAAGTACCCTGCAAAAGCGACTCCTTCCCCAGGAAGCGTACGAGTGGGAGGGACCTTTCAGGTCCTGGTACCAGGGCAGGTACTGAGGCTGCTACAGCTACCAGCCATCAGGCCCGAGGGGTCGGGAGCTCCTACGGGTACTGCGCGGAGGATCCGCAAGGTTCAATTACCGGGTCTACGTCCTAGTAACGGACAGAGGTCCGAGGGGGGAGCCTGTACGCACCACACACCCCGCAAAGTTTTCTCTGTCCAGGAGGCACAAGCACAGGAAGGACCTTCCTAGATCTTGTACCAGTGCAGGCATTGTGGTTGCTACTACAGCTACCTGCCGCGAGATCCTACCGGTGACTGAGCGGAATGGCCGCAAGGTTTTTTTTTTACCAGGGTTATGTCCTAGTACCAGACAGATGTCTGAGGGGGTGCCTGTACGCAGCACTACTGGCGACATCGGTGAGGGCAATCCGCCTACCAGGCCCCGTCCTGAGGTGCAGAGTAGGCCTCAACCTCCACTGCCAGGAGTCTTGGAAGAGGCTGGGCCCAACGCAGCGAGCACAACACAGGCATGCGGCATGCAGCCCGACAAAATGGCTGCCGGGCCAGATAAAATGGTGGCTTGTCCAACATCTCCCTTTACGGAACAGGTAGTGAAGACCAGTCCCACCTGGAAACCTTTTCCCCTAAGTACGTGGCCCACGGCATACCCTTCATCGTCACCGGGCAGATACACCCCGCAGACAGTAAGGCAGAGTGGGTTCAGGCCGCAGCACTCATGACTGCACCCATGCCCGCGCCTCCAAGGACTCCACAGGCCTGTGAAGGGGGGTTGTTCTTGAAAAGCCATGACCCTCATGAGGTCTCTGCAGATGGGCATCATCCTCAAGGAGGTGATCAGGGACATAATCCCTCTGGTTCTGTCGCTAGCACCCACGGCCACTCTGCCCTTAGTTCCTGCGCCTCTGACTCCTGTGCAGCCCCAACTGCCCATGCTGGTACCCAAAACACCGGCTCCCATGCCTCCAACGGTCTTGGCAGCCCCACAGCCTCCTTCTCAGCAGCCGGTTCAGGTCAGCACGTCACAGCTTAAACCCTGTTTGGCACAGCCTGCCAACAGGCCCCTCAAGGCCAGGTTTAGGCAGATGGAGGGGACCCCCTCTTGCTGTTGGCACTCACAGCCCCACTCCTCTGCCACTTCCGGTGCAGTGGCAGGCACGATTAAGAGTAGGGCTGGCGGAGGCCAAAAATAGTTGCGCAGGGCCTAATGGAGTCCACCGTGGCGCACATCGACGCCTCAGGCGCTTCCATTTGCACTGCTATGGGCAGGAGAAGCACTGCCTGGCTATGGGTGACAAAATTTAACCCGGATGTCCAGGAATGCTTACTGGACCTTCCCTTTGGGGGAAGGGGGGCGACCTGTTTCATTCCACTACGGATTAGGAACTTGATGAGGAGGAACAGTCCCCAGACTGCTGAATCCTTATCCGTCCTCACTAAGGCCACCCTATAGGCCTATAGCCAGATGATCGCCCATGCTGGTGCACGATGTTCGCAGACCCTTGGATCCTCTGCGCTGTGTCCTCTGGCTACCGCCTACCGATCCCTCCTTCGCCTCTCTCCTCAACTCCCACAGATTGGGACAGTCACTCTGTGGGCGTAAATTTTCTTGCATGTAGAGAGGCAGGCAGTGGAAGAAGTCCCAGCCTCCCAGCAGGGTCTGGTCTGCGCCATACAATGGTTACCCCAGTACGTATTGCAGCGAAATGGTGCACAGCAGACTGATGTGCTCCCTGGATCCGAAGGATGCTTACCTTGACTTACCGATCTGCAGCCCCAGCGGTCCTTTCGTAAGGTCAGGATCCTGAGCTTCCATTTCCAATGCAAGTTTCTACCCTTTGGCCTCAATTTGGCCCCCAGGGTCTGTAAAGGACGGATGAACGTGTGGAAGCCCTACTTTGGGCCCAGGGTCTCCACACCTCTCCATACCTAGACTGGCTCGTCAGGGCAAGGTCTCCGGAGGCAGTCCTCCACACTGCCTCCGCCCTTATGCTTCCACTACACAAGTTGGGATTTTCCATCTGTTACGGAGAATTCTCATTTATGGCTAATTTCCCTCACCTAGTGAGTCCCCGAGCAGCTTTGCTGGACTTCTGGAGTTTATTTTTTTTCCACTTGGTAAGAGTGTGAGCTTTTCCCCCACTCTTACCTGTGTTTTGCCATGTGTATTTCTCTGTTTTTATGATTGTGGACTCTGAAGATCCCTTTTTATCTGTACCTCCTAGAGCATTGTTTCGCTCATTTAACATTTAGACTTGGCTGGTGGAAGTGGTATCTACCCTAACTTTCCTACCGCGATTATATTAGATAAATGTGGTATTGTTCTTGGCTATTCTATTCGCCTCGAACATAAACCTGCTGGACCAAATCATCTTTCTTTTAGCTCCAGTTGGGTTTATTTGCCATTTCTTTTTGTTAAAGTCCTTCTTGTGTTTTACTTTGCGCGGCAAACTAGGTTCGCCTTCTTTGTTCACCGTCTTTTGGCGGGCTTCTGCTCAGAAACCCTCCACCAGGCGCCTGGGTGTCTAGATGGGCTGAATGTGAGGGAGGAGTGTAGTCACCCCCTGCACAGGGTATCCTAGGAAACCCAAGTCGCACTTTGCCATGATTGGCTGAGGTGGTTGTCTGGGCTGGACAATCCCCCTGCTGGGTGATTGACAGCCAGGCTGTGTGAATGGGGGTTTTGCGCATAAAAGGCAGGTCTCTTGGGCTAGAAGTCAGTCGCCACTGGAACTACAAGGAACCGAAGAGAAGCGGGGAGAACGACGGCTGCTGCAACTATCCCGTCCCGGTGAAGCCCTGCTGCAGTCCTGTGCTATTTACCCTCCTACGACTAAGAGGAGATCCAGTCCGTAGTCTTCTTCCCTTGAGCCTGGTGGGGATAACCTGCTCATCTTCCACAGCCAGAGGATCCTCTTCCTTGGTCTAAATTGCTGCACACAGCTGTAGTGGTCCAGATAGCCATTTGAAGAGCCTCTCTTGTTTTTAAGGAGCGCACCTTTTATTCTTTGTCGCTGCTGCCGGCTTCAACCCTGTGTGGTGCAGACCCCCTTCAGACGTCATCCTTCACAACGAAGCTCCAGGAATCGTGGGTCTGCGGGAAACCAACAGGAACAACTGCCAGGGCACCAGCTGCACCATTGGAATAAGGTACTGTTTTCTGCTTGAGGAAACTGAGTGAAACCCTTTTCTTCATTTCCAAGGCTTGCCCTTGTCTTCCCTCCTTCTTATAACTTTTGCTTCCGAACATTGACAATATCGAAGTACTCTTGGCTACGTTCAATGTGTGATCTTCTGCAACAGGCCCCCGGTGTCGCTTGACCCTGGCTCAAGCCCTTTGACTTTTGAACTCCTGTTTCCGAGTGTTTCTCGATTCTGTCTGCCTAACCAAAATATTGCCTGTGATTTTTGCCTCCAACTCCCTCTGGGTATCTCAGGTGCTAAGTGTGTTTTTGCCCCGGTAGCATTTAATGTCACGGATACGCGTTTATTTAGTAGACCGAACTGTCAAAACGTGATCGCAATCGTATTCACGGTAACTTGTTTTTTTCATAACACCGGTTCATTCAAACACAGGGTACTTACCTTGAAACGTACTGTACAAAGTGAATTGGTTAGTTGTAGTATATTTGACGTGTGGTTTGTGTTTAAGTTTCATAGAAGTGTTGTGTTTATAACGAATGGTTTAAAAATAAACGTACTTATATTTTTCTACCTGAAACCTTGAGCCCGTGTTTGCTTGAGTCACAGTAATTGTGGTCCCTTTCTGTAATCTCTGCTACTGCTCATATACTCTTGAGATAAGCCTGGCTACTCCGCCACTGCTACCACTCTGACATAGTAGTACAGGCTTGTACCAAAGGTAAAACTTGTATTGCCACCTGTAGTCTTAATTGTGTGTAGTGGTCCCTAAGGGCACTGCACATGATTCTGCCTAACCCCATCAATCTCAAGAAGTCACAGCTGGACCCCAGGCAGACTCTAATGTTCCTTGGCCTCATCTGGGATACGAGCTCTGAGAAAATGTTCCCCTCAGAGGACAAAATCACAGCCATCAAAGGCCCATGGGGCATTTTCTCAGCAGATAGTGACCTTGGCATGGTGGTACCGACGCCTAAATTGCAGTTATACTGCACAGCCTCCTGGAGTTAGGGGAGGGGTTCCCAGGCAGAACTGGTCAGCATTCCCCTGCATCTAGTCTGGTGGAGCACGGACAACAACTTACAGATAGGCAGGCCCTTTCGCCAGGTCACCAGCACCACAGACTCATCCCTAGCAGGATGGGAAGGTGCCCCACATCAACTGGAGTTGATGGCCATTTGGCTCGCCCTCAGTGGTCGGGGGCAAGTCGATCCTCATTCAAACTGACAGCTCCACCAGCATGTATTACATCAACAGGCATGGTGGCACCAGTCTCCTCCCTCTGCACTCTAGCAGTCAACATTGGTGCAGTGGCCACTGGTAAAAATGCCAACAAGCACTTGGCAGCAGTTCACCTCCCGGGGGGGCTCCAACCTGGAGGAGGACAGGCTCAGCAGGTTGGGCGCAGACAACTACAAATGGCAGTTGGGCCACCAGGTCCTTCAGGGCATCTTCGACAGGTGGGGTCATCCTAAGATGATCCCACAAAAGCTAGCCCTCGCAGCATGGTTCCTGAACAGGTCACATTGAAGCATCGGCGCCTCCCGCAGGCTATCCTTGACATCATTCAGGAGGCTAGGAGTGGTGCTACCAGGAGCCAGTACAAAAGCAAGGGTACTTGGTTCTGCCACCTGGCTGAGTCTAAGGAGGTCGATCCTCTGACATGGACATTGGACGATGGGCTATCCTTCGAGGTGCTCCTCACACACTGGGCTGCAAATAGACACATGCCGCACTGATCTGGGGGTCATTGGAGCTTACCGGAACTCGAGGACGTTTTTTCTCATCCGTCAACCCGGTAGTTGAGACATTTGACAGGCCTCACCAGGCTGTACCGGCCCATCAAGCAGCCACACCTGGTGTGGGAACTCAACATAGTGTTGGGCGCCTTGGCGCATAAAACCCTTTGGGACATTGGCGTCTGCGGACATCAGGTGAGTAACCATTAAGATAGCCCTCTGGGTGGGTCTTACGTCTGCACGCTGTCTCAGCAAAATCCAAGCTCTGGTGGCATCCTAGCCATACAATACCTTTCACAGGGACAGGGTGGTCCTCAGAACACATCCCGCGTATTTACCTGAGGTAGTCTTGGCGTTCCATCTAAATGAGGAGATAGTACTCCCTACTTTCTTCGCAGACCCTAGGGACCATGCTCAGAGGCACCAAAGTCCTATCTGGACAGGAGTAAGACCTTCCTCAAGTCTGAGGCTCTATCACCATCACCAGGGCAAGGCCAGAATGTCAGGCTCCCAAGGCTTCCATAGCAAGGTGTATGGTGGCCCCCATTAAGGAGGCTTAGGAGGGGCAACACAAACTGCTTCCGACAAGCATGAATGCCCACACAGTTGAGCCATGGCCATAGTGGTCGCTTTCCAGAGACGCGTACCGTGGAAGGTCATCAGCAGGGTGGCCACTTGTGCCACTCCCTTAGTTTTTGCCAGGCACTACTGTTGGGAAGCTGACTCCAGGTCAGACACCGCATTCAGGCAGGCAGTGTTAAGGGACTGGTTTTCTTAAGGAGGGTCACCGGTCCATCCTGGGGCTACATTCAGTTGTAATTGCCCATGCAGTATGGAGGCAAGGGGATGGGACGTAAGAGTAATTGCAAGTTACTCACCGTAGTGACTAAGTCCATAGTCCCCTTTCCTCCATACGTCCAGCCTCGCCCCCACTGCCTCCCCAATAAAACTGGTGTCAGTCACTTAGGCAATTGTAATATTGTCGACGCCTCAATGGGGGACTGAGGAGTGGCGCCGGTGGGCAGGGTCAGGGGAGCATGCTCCCAGGGCCGTGCGCACATCTAAATTTAAAGGCAAGAAGGTTTTTTCTGGTGAAAAAGATTGTCTCCCATCCCTAGGACGCATTATGGAGGAAAGGGGACTGTGGACTAAGAGTACGTTAGTCACTAAGGTGAGTAACTTATAGTCACTCAGATTTCTGTTGTAAGAATAAAAAGGGTTATTCAGCACCAGCAACAGCAGTTCAATACTTTCAGCGGCGTATAATACTTTACAAGGGCTACAAGGCTTTGAGCAGTCCATGCCTGACTAGTTGTGTTCAAAGTCAGTTTGGATGGTATACAGTTAAGACACAGCAGCAGACGAGATAAAGTTTCAAAGTCAGAAGAATGCTTTTGTTGGCCAAAAAGTTATTGGGGAACTTTGAAAGGGTTCCCTATAGGCGCACAAGCATTAGGACTGACCGAACGGTATGGGTGAACATCCAAACACTGGAATTAGCACTCCAGTAATACATGAGCGGCAAAATGACTAGAGGCAAGTACTACCCAGAGTCCCACAATACCTGAGAAGTGATGAAGATGATGCAGCTGGATTAATTCACGGTTCAACAGTGGTGGACCTGGTCTCATGTTCCTTGGTAGTGATGACAAAAGGATGGGCAGGACCCTGGAAGGGAAGTCGCAGCAGCAGTCCTGAGAAAGGACTCTCAGCAAGGAATTCTTTGTTCTCCCACATTGGTCTGCAGTTTTGGTGCCTTTTTACAAGCTCCAAGGATGAATGTTTACCACCCAGGCAATTCACCTCGATTCTTCGATCTTGCACTCTGAGGAGGGAGCCTCTTGTATCTGGAGGTCCAACTGGAGCTCACTAAAGTTCTGGGACAATTCATTCAAGTGAAGACGATGCACTGCAATTGGGTTGGAGGTCCCCTGGTATGGATGGTTTTCAGCCCAGGAAGGTCACAGCACTTCGGGGGATGATTCGTTTTGCATATAGTCTATTGGCTAGTTGGTCTCACCAGCCAAAGTGAAGTAGTCGTCCTCTTCGGATCTCTTCTGTCAATTTAAAAACAGGGTCAGGATATAACTGGTCTCTTCAGTTATTGGAAGGGGCTGCAGGAGTCTCTGGTCGTCCTCTTCGGATCTTCTGTTCCAGTGGTCGACTTGCCTTCTGCCTCAGGCACCTCACCATTTATCAGGATTTCACACTCGTCCTCTGCAAACTCTCCCTGCAGTTTAAAGAAAGGGGGCGGGTGGCTGTCCAGTCAGGACGGCCAGCCACCCAGTGGGTACTGGTTCCTTTTAGGCACACCAGAAGAAAGGATAGCGTTACTTTTATAGAATATTGGTTAAATCTCATCACTAGGTGCAATTAAATTGATGCTTACATTAACAATGATAGCATACACAATTATTTGCTATGCAAGTTTAACCGCTCAGAAGTCCTGGAAATAGTGGGAGCACAAATGCGTATACCAGGCAGTGACCGGAATTGTCGCTTATGTGGCGAATACAATGAAATCATCTGTGCATATCCTGTGTCCCACAACTCTAAGAAGACGTACTATGAGGGCATATTCTAATATAGTAAAGTTTCAGATAACACTGTGATCTAATGTGATGGAAGGTAACATTAATAACCTAATATATCACATGATGAAATCCTATGTAGAAATTATGAAGATTCTAAAAGCATTAACTGAATGATTGTGTCCAGTGTAGATCGAAACTTTAATGGATGTCTAGTTGACGTATTTGTGCTAATTTTTAAGTTTATTGATAATAATGTGATGTAATTGTTTTTATATAAAGCCTATATGTATAAATACATTTGAATAAATAGTGCAGTTTCGGGATTCTCCCTTGCTTCCTATCTTCAGACACACTGGTGCCTCACTGGGCTACAGAAAGGGTTCCCGCCAAAGAAAAAACTCAGAACGACTAAGAAAGAACAACCACACAAGAAATGGCGAAAAAAGAAAGGAGCTAAAAAGAAAGACACCAGGTTGGAACAAAGATGACCCTTCTGTGCATAGCCTCTGCTGTGAATACAGCCTGTGGGCAAAAATAGCACAAGGCGGTAGAACAGGTCCACTGCCACTACCCATAGCTACAGGGTTGTTACTGTAGCAGATAATGTTACAGGAACTGAGAGAAAGGGTGTGCAAGGTGACCCCTCCGCACTTCACATTGGGTGGTGTGTGCGGATCTCTCAAAAGGAAAAGCTAAGAAGGATAAAAAGTATCCCTCTATCCTTGAACAGATTGTCCTCTAACGTATTCCTAATCTTTGATATGCAGTGTCCACAGCTCAGATGGTTTGGAAATTTTTCGGCATAGGTCGCCCTGCGTAGTTGGAGTCGGGTCAATGTCCCTCGAAGGCCTCCGTCGAGGGTGACGTCATTGGATGTTATAAGTAGCACGCACAGCGCCCGTTGACTCAGTTCCGTTTTTTTCCGCTAACGTGTTTGCTTCGTGAAACTCGGCGCGCATTGTACTGTCTATTATTTGCTTTGAAGTTTTTTCGATTTGTCTTCGTCTTCACTCCAACCCCTCGGTCTGGGTTCAAGAAATGCTGGGACTGCGCATACAAGATGTCCATCACTGATCCGCATCGTGTCTGCCTATCGTGCCTCGGTGGGGGCCATGACACGGATACGTGCTCCAAGTGCCAGTCGATGACTGGAAAGGCCTTCCGGGAACGGAAGCGGAACATCAAGGTAAGCAAGGTGTCCGAGCCCCATAAGCCCCTGCTGGACCTTCGACCAATGAGTCGAGAGGTGATTCTCTTCAGAGGAAGAAGGCGAAGCTTTCAAGCTCCAGGAGTGGTTCGCGCCACTCGTCCTCGTCAAGGCACTCGAGGAGAAGGCACCACTGTTTGCCTTCCTTGTTGTCCTCAGGTGGCTCCCCCTAGAGGATGAGTTGCCCATCCAAACATTTGTCGCCTGCTGAGTGGGAAGCTTTCTGCGTGGAAATGCATAGAATTTTTGAAAAGCAGGGCAGTGCCCCGTCCGTGCCTTTTGTTGAAGCCGGCTGGGAACAGTCTTGCACGAATATTCATGCACCCTCGAGCCCGGGTAAACCGCACAATCCTCATCGGGAACCTTCGAGGCATTGTTCTGACAAGGTTGCTAAGGATCGCTCGAGACGTGAAGCAAGGTCATGGTCTTCGTCTCCATCGAAACCGTCCAAACCCTTTATGCCATCGAAAGCCGTCTGCGCCCTGCCAGTCGATAGTGCCTGTCGGGTCCTCCATCCAGATCAGACCCTCAATGCCAAAGAGAAACTTTTTTAAGACCCTCGCCTCCATTTTTGAGGAGGAGGAACATTTTGACGGTGAGGCTTCTTTTGGTCTCCAGTTTGGGACCCCTAATGTGCCAGAATGCCTCATCTCGGAGGAGAGTAGGATACAGGATATTTGCGATACCTTGCATAATGCCAAGTGGTATTCACACTTCTCCTGAGCTGGAGTTCGGCAGACCAGACCCTGGTGAGCATGCCGACTCATCTTACTGATGCCTTATGTTAAGAGCTGTGGAGTATTTGGGCTGGTCAGGCCTACTACACACTATGATCAGGATGATCTTATTGACATTTTGGATCAGGGTCCTCCTACAGACCCCATATTGCCATTTTATGTGGCTCTGCAGAACAGGGTGGCAAAGAATTGGGAACCCCCAGAGACTAATCCAGCGGTGAACAAGTCTCTGACAAGAAAATACCGCCCCTCCACTAGCGACCACGCCTGTCATCTCACCCCACTCCTGAGTCTGGTGGGCCAGGCAGCCACGGCTACCTCGAAGCAGGCTGCGTACCTTACCATCCCTCCAGATTGGGATGACAAGCGCGTGGATGAATGGGTCACGCAAGGTATTTTCAGCTGGAAGTATGGTGTTAAAGCTGCTAACTCCTCTTGTGCCTTGGCTAACTCCTCTTGTACCTTGGCAAGATTCTCGTACACTGTGTGGGATTGCACATCTATGGCGGCAGAGCGTATTCCAAAAGGGGTAAGAAAGGCAAGGAAGCCATGTGTGAATCCCTTCACTCCGGGTTGGACGTTGCAGACAGTGTCACCAGGTCCATGGCTACGAGCACCGATTTGTGCGGTTACGGAAGTCTGGTTTTGCACCATATGTGCAGACTAGGCTTATGAACATGCCATTTGACGGGGTCTCACCTTTTTGGCAGCAAGGCTGACAAGGGCCTTGAGAAGCTGCAGACCTCTAAGGCAGCCGCCAAGTCTTTGGGTGCTGCTGTCCGGAAGCCTCAGCCTTTTCGTCTTAGCGGACATCAATGGAGGGGTAGATCTTTTCGCTACTACTCATTTGGAAGGGCGAGAGGAAAGAGGCTAACGTAAGTTTCCTTGTGGTGGACAAGGTAGGGGTGCCAAAGCTGCTCGAGCAGCATCCTCTTTGCCATCAGGCTCTGCTACTGCTGCTTCAAAACCGCTCTGAGTCCTTCAGTCACAGCTCACCAGGTTTGGGGGGGGGAGGGGCAAGCTGTTTCAGCACTTAGAAGAATTAGAAGAATGTCGAGCAATTACTTCGGATGCTTAGGCTCTGGAAACAATAGCCCACGGGTACTGCCTTGTTTTTCTACGGAGGCCTCACGACGGAGGGAGTACACTCTGAGGGATCCAGATCCGCTCCTTGTGCAGGAGATATTAACCCTGCTAGAGAAAGGCGCTATAGAATAAGTGCCTGTAGCGGAGAGTAACAAGGGCTGGCACTCCCCTTATTTTTTTTATTCCCAAGAAGGACGGGGGACTGAGACCCATCTTGGACTTGAGATGCTTGAACAAGTTCCTCAGGAAGGACACATTCCAGATGGTTACTCTTTCTGCGATCCTTCAGGCCCTCCAACTTCAGGATTGGTTGGTGTCATTGGGCCTTCAGGATGCTTATTTTTATGTGCCGATCCATCTCAAGCACAGAAAATACCTGAGGTTAGCCGTTGATGGCTCGCACTATCAGTTTTGAGTCCTGCCATTCGGGGTGACCTCTGCCCCGAGGGTCTTCACCAAACTGGTGGTGGTAGTGGCAGTACGTCTCAGGAGAGGGGGGGATTCCAGTCTACCCCTACCTGGACGATTGGCTGATCAGGGCACGTTCTCCCGAACAAGCCTTACATCATCTCAACGTTAACTGTCGCTCCCTTCAGACTGGGCTTCTTACTCAATTTCAAGAAGTCCTATGACACCTTCCCAACAGCTCCAGTGCATCAGGGCTGTCTTGGACACGTCCTTGGGGAAGTGCTCGCCACCCAAGGTGAGGGCTTAAAACATTTTCCAGATGGTAACCAAATTTCAGACTGCCCAGAGTCTTCCTGCCTTCGAATTCTTGAGGTTGCTCGGCCTCATGGCATCCTGCATTTTTCTGGTGCCAGTGGCCCGTCTGAGAATGACGTCCCTTCAATAGGCACTCGGGACTCAATGGTCCCAATTCTCAGGCAGGATATCGGATCACCGTCAGGTTCCTGTCGGGGTGTCACAGGATCTTCTCTGGTGGGCCTGCAAGGAAAACCTAATGAAGGGAGAACCTTTTTGGCAACCATGGCCGAAGGTGTCCATATTGACGGATGCTTCCCTCACAGGGTGGGGTGCTCATGCCAACGATATGACCATCAGCGGTTGTTGGTCTCCATCGGAGTCCAAACTACACATCAATCTTTTGGAGCTGAGAGCAATCAGGCTAGCACTGAAGGCTTTCCTGCCATCTGTACAGGGAAGAATGTCCTGATAATGACGGACAACACGGTGGCCATGCATTACCTCAACAAGAGAGGTGGTGTAGGGTCACTGCTACTGTGCAGGGAGGCAATGCAGCTCTGGTTCTGGGCAATTCAAGAAGAAATCTCCCTAGTGGCGGTTCCTCTGGCCTGAGGCGAACACGGCAGTGGACGCTGTGAGCAGGCACAGCGCAGTCTCCCATGAGTAGGAAATCGCTCAGGAAGCCCTTCAAGAGGTCTTCGCCCTTTGGGGAATCCCGCAGGTGGATCTGTTCGCGACTGGTGCCAACCGGAAGTGCGAACAGTACTGCTCAAGGGAATTTTCTCTGAGAGGAGCTCTAGGAGACCCGTTTGTGGTGGATTGGGATTTTCTGCTACTGTATGCGTTTCCTCCAGTCCCCCTCATTCCGCAAGTTCTCAGGAGGTTAAGACTGTTCGGGACTCGCATGATCATGGTGGCTCCGGATTGGGCCGGGAGTTTGTGGTACCCGGACCTTCTCGACATGTCCATCTGTCCTCTGATACGTCTACCCTAAAGAGAGGATCTTCTTTCAAGAGGATGGTCAGGTTCTCCATCCATCGCGCATGGTTTCTGAAAGGTTGAGATACAAGGACTGGGACCTCCCGGACGACGTAATTTCGGTGTTTGCGGAGGGCGGGGACAGAGATGGCGACAAATGGACATATGATACATTTTATTTGTATCACGCTCGTACACGGGTGTTTCAGAGCGTGACTAGGCATGGGAGAACAACAAAAACGATCTTACTAGGCCCAGTGACATTGAGAACGCGCAAGTGCATGGGAAAGGGAAAAGTGAATGGAAGGGGGAGAGTGGAAAGTGCAGAGCAGAGCAGAGGAGAGCAGATAAATAATATAAAATAAAAAGAAAATGGAGGCAATAAACAATGGTAGTGCAGCCAGGCAAGTGCTGTGTTTAAGGCAGCAGACTGAGTAAGTCTGATAAGTGCAGAAAAAGAAAAGGAGAACATGGTGGTGGGGCTGTATGGGTACAGATACAGTCCCCAGCGCAAGGGGGCGCCAGGAGGGTGGCAGGGTGAGCAGGTACCTGGGCCCAGGGGACAGAGGGTGGCCAGGTGCACAGTGCCAAGAGAGCAGGTCAGCAGGGGAGAGGGGGAGCGAAGGCAGAAGCCAAGAGGAAGGTCTTGAGGTGCTTCTGGAACCAGAGATGGTTCTCCTCAAGTTTTAGAGTGGCAAGGAGGCTGTTCCAGAGGGAGGCCCCCGCCGAAGATAGAGATCTACCCCCAGCTCGTTTCTTTGAAAAACGATTGACCCGGAGGGAGTTGGAGGTAGAGGAGCGAAGAGCTCGAGAGGGGAGGTATTTGCGGAGGGATAGCTGAAGGTATTTTGGACCCAGGCCCCAGAAAGCCTTGTGGACAATGTAGAGGGTTTTGAATGTAATCCTTGCAGCCACTGGGAGCCACTGGAGATATTTTGGAGCTGGAGAGATACGATCCCAGGGCTTGAGGCCAAGGACAAGTCTCGCAGTACTGTTCTGGATAACTTGCAGAGGTCGGAGAGTAGAGGCAGGTAGATTTAGAAAGATGCTGTTACAGTAGTCCAACTTAAAGAGGAGTAGGGGAGTAGAACGCAATTACATGGTCAGTTGCCTTACAACTATAGACATGCTTCATGCAAGACATGTACATTTCAGTACTTTACAATATTTATTATGGTCTAGTGCCGAAAGGGGTCATAGAATGTGCTGGGTGTATATTTCAAGGATGTGGAGGAAGAATCAACCAAAAAGGCCCCATCTCTGTCCCCGCCGTCCCCAAACCCCGAAATTGGTATTTATTGAATGTTTGTGTTTCTTTGTTACCCATGTGAATACAATGTAAGTGTATATATGCTCCATGCCTAATCAGCCTTGACAAAGACATTTTGTCGAAACACATGTTGGCTGAAATATTGTAATGTTTGACTGTCGAGACCAATTGACAACAAATAATTATTACATTTCTATAATCCTCTAAATCACCTATGTTCACTTATCTGACGATTACTCAGGCTAGCGCAACAATCCAGACCCACCATCTCACTCTCAATGCTTATCGTTGGGGTGGGGAGTAGACCCTCAGCGTTCTGGATGTGCAGCAAGACGGATTATAAATTAGAACGTGAAGCGCGCTGCCAGTCAGATCTACTCCAGTAATTAAAACTTAATTTGTTTTATTGACTGGCAGCCAATGTAGCATCTTTAGCGCAGGAGTGATGTGGTCCCTTCGTGAGAGTTTGAGGAGAAGTATGGCCGCTGCATTCTCTGTACATTGCAGTTTCTTCAGTAGATGATCGACCATTCTGAGGTATCGGCTGCTGGCGTAGTCTATCCTGGACATGATGAGGGAGATGATGGCCAGTGTTTTTGTGCGTGAAGGAGAGGAATGGTAGCATCTTTTTGGTTGTGTGCAGGTGGAAGTAGCAATTTTTGAATATCGCATTTACTTGTAGTTCAAGGGTTAGCTCATTGTCAAAAACCTGAGAATCCGAATGGACAATTGTGGGTGGTGTGGGCGCCGTTCCTAGTTCTGTGGGCCTTGGGATGTACTGGTTGGTTCCTTTGTTTTTGCATGAGACCATGATTTCTTTCTTGCGTGGGTTGACTGAGGGGCTGTTTGTGTTCATCCATTCGTAGAGTTCTTTGAGATAGTCTATCTTGTACATCTTTGATCTTGTAGAGGATTTGAGTGTCATCTGCATAGTTGTAGCAGGTGAAGCCGTGTCTTTTAATGAGGTTGATTAGTTGGGGTAATGTAAATGCTAAAGAATGGGGATAGGGAGGATCCTTGTGGTACTCCCACACGTGGTGTCCCGTGGCGCAGATTTGAATGGTTTTATCCATATCGTTCTTTCAGATGGGAAAGACTTAATTCAGAGCAGCGCCATGTCGCTGCAGAGAGGTAGAGTAGTATCAGTGCCAAGTTTGTGTTGGAATCTGTGTTGGTCTTTAGGTCATCCCAGATACAGAGAAGTGCTGTCTCTGTCACTCTCATGGGTCTGAACCTGACTTGTGCCTGTTCCAATAGTTGGTGGTTTTCTGTGTGTTCCATTGTTTGTTCTTAGGCATAGGTCTCTAGTATTGTTGCCGGATAGGGAATGTTTTAATCGGTCTGTAGTTAGAGAGGTCTTCCACATCGCCCGTTTTATCCTTGAGTGGTTTGATGTACACAGATTTGAAAGCCTGTGGCACTCTTCCCCATTGAGAGCAATTGGTTCAAGAGGTTTCTGTGGCATTCGAATGGTGTGCCCTGTGTAAAGGATTGATTTATAGTTGTCTGGTGGGCGCGGGTCCATTGGGGAGCCTGCCTTGTTGCTTTGTTTCACCAGCTTGAGGAATTTCTCTCCCTGATTTTTGGTGTTCTGTGGTTCTATGGTAGGTGGGGCATGGTCTCATTGATCGGTCTGCTTTGTATGATCTGATGTATGCCAGTGATTTTATTTTTAAAGTGGTCTGAGAGATCATTGCATAGTTTTTTGTGAAGGTACCAGTGTTATATCCAGGTGGATTTGTCATATCATTTACGATGTGGAATAGTTCTTTTTGGGTGTTGGTGGCTTTTGTGATTCTTTTGTCATAGTATTTCTTTTTGGCTTTGAGTTTCCTTTTTGTATGCTCAGATTTTCTTTTGATAGTTTATTATTGGTGGTCGTAAATTGTTCTGTTGAGTGATCCGTCGCGAGGTATGGTGTTGGGTATAAAGATGTTTGCCTTCTTTTACAGTTTGTCCGATTTTCTGTCATGCTTGTGTTCCATTACTGTGTCTGTTGGCGTGGTGCTATTTGATATATTCTTTCTCCTAGTTGTCTCTTGCATCGTCCCGTTCTGTGACGTGGCATATTGTGGTCCTTTGAAATCTTCTAGTTTAATGAGTTTGAGTTGTTGTGTTTGGGTTGCAGGGACTCTTGCCCATCCGCAGCAGTTTCCCCGAGTTTTGTTGGGTTGTAGTTGTCCTTCAGCTTCTGTGTGGTTTTTAGCAGGCTATGGTTGTGGAGGTGGGGGCAATGTTGAGGGGGTAGGGGGTGTCTTACTGTGTGGACTTTCTCATTCCTCCTAGCTATCCCTAGCAACCCTTACATTCTTAGTATTGTGAGGGTGATGGAGCACTTAAGGTTGCAGTCGCTTACTATGCAGAGACTTAGTCCCACAGGTGTTCCACTCGGGGCACAGCTGTAATGCTGGAGAGAGGCTCATGTGGGATCCCGCAGAGGCGCAGTGGAGCACCCAGAGCTGGGAACACAGTGCTGGATGGAGTGGAGGATGTCTAGATTCCTGGATAGAGGGGGGGGGAGCACTTACATTTCAAACACCTCAGCAAATGCAAAGCACCCAGATTTGCGATTCCTGGCTAGGGGGGAAAATGCATTTTCAAATATGGGCCAGTGGAACAAAGACCCAGATTGAGGACACAGCAGTAACGCCTAGATTTGGGATACCTGGCAACTGGGTGAATTAAGAACACAACAGTGAAAACGGTAACACCTCGATCTAGATTTGGGATACCTGGCAGGTGGGGCACGTGGCCAGTCAGAGAAAAGCCCAAATATGGCTAACAGTCTGCCTAAATGCCAGATGTGTGCTGAAAAAGTGAAACACAGATGACTCTAAAAAGGAATGGAGGAAAGCAGGACTCCATAAAATAAAGTAAAACGCAAAGATTATGGGTCCCACTATCAGAGCAAGAAATAATGAATGGGGGGACAGAGGGTGGTTCCGACATTCTGCTGGACTTGTTTCTTGTTCTGCTGAAAGTGCTGGGGGGTCTCACTAGAAGAGCGGATTAAGCATAAAACTGATAAATCTCCCTAACAGAGGGGAGGTTCATAACCATCCAGGAACTAGACCACTGCACTGCATATTGCGAGGTTGTACGGGATTTCCTATTTGCAGTTAGAGTGTGGTGACTGCAGAAAAATGGAAACTGGAGATTTAGAGAGCCTACGTCGACGGAGAAAACACTCGACACACAGATGGGATCGAAGGGACTAATAGCAAGACTTAATGCAGGGATGGTTGAGGCCAGGGGGCATGAGATTGACAGCCTAAGAGCCAAATGGGTAAAAGACCTGGGAAGGGAAGTAGACAATCCACTATGGGAATGATGTGTAGAAGGGTCTATAAAACATCAATCTCCTGTCAGTATAAGCAGCATGGGGTGAAATTATTGCATAGATGACGGTATTATCTGGTTTGGCTGTCCAAGAGGTTTCCCTCTGTGAGTCCAAATTGCTGGCAAGGATGTGCGGAGCATGTAACATACTGGCACATGTGGTGGCCTTTGAAAGGGCAAAGGTGTATTGGACTGAAGTACTGGGGTGAATCGAGAGGGTCGGAAGACATAGAAGTATTGATCCTTGTGATGGTCCTTTTTGCTTTAGAAGAGTTTGAGGAGGGTTGGAGGACATTGCCGCCTATGGCTCATTGTATGTTGCTGGCGGCACGGGCATGTCTGGTAATATGTTGGGAGAGAGAGTACCTCCCCCCGGAAAGGGAAGGGGTTTTGAAAGCTAAAGAGATATATATTTAGTGGAGATCGTTACATCACAATTGCATGGCAAGAAGTCCGCATTGAGGGAGGAATGGTCCACCATTTTTGCATACCAACGAGACTCGGTCAGTTCCTGGGGATTGAAGTGGGGAGTGATGATGGGAAACGTGCGGGAGGGGTCGAACAATCCCCTCCCTTGTGTTTAGAAGTGGATGCTATAATATGCTCAGTGTGTTAAGTTACACGTTCTTCGTATTAGGGAATTATGGTAGTGGTCTAATAACAGCTCATAGTAATAAGTATAATTATTGAGTTTATCTGCATCTAGGGTAGTGGGGGGGAGGAAAGTGTTTTGTAATGTAATATTGGGCATGCGTTTGTTCTGATTTTGGACCTTTTTGTTTATACACATTGGGGGAAGAAAAGTGAAACAAATTCAATAAAACAAATAATAATTTTCATACCCTGAACCAAAGTGCCATCTTTGCTCTGAAGTGCAGCATTATTTTTGTCATGCTCCTAGTCTTGATTACAAATGCAAGGTTGCTCTTCCTTTTCTCACTATCCACCGCAGAACTGTTACAGGTAAGAACATTTTCTTGATTTGATTTTTCAAATTACTATCAACGTATACTGCGAAAATGAAGTTGCATGTAATAAACGTTTAATCTAATTTGTTACAGCTTCAGACGTATGCTGAATGTAGCCAAAATGTTCAATTTGCAGCCATCTATTAAGTTCTTTGGTTCCTGAAATATTTTTAGTGATGTTTCAAATTGTTTTATTACAGGATCTGGAATTCTTCTGTTTGTATTTCATGCAAACTTTTTTGGCAAAGATGTAGTTGCGCGACTCTGTGGACCCTGCAGTGTGCAAGCTGTCGTTTTAAATGATAAGTTCCAGCTTCCTGTCTTTTTGGTAATTTTCTTATTTTATGTATTCATCTAGTTTCTCCATCTTTGTTCATTTGAAAATGATAATTATTAGGTGTTAAAGGAAAATAAAAGAGGGATCAAAAACTTACAGATCTGAGTGACAGGCCACCGAGTCATGGAGATCTGAGGAAGAGGTGCACCTCCCAAATCCTCGATGAGAGACGATTGAGAAGAGTGAAAGGACACAGCTGGGAAAAGGGTTTGGATGTGTAGCAAGGAAAGGTTCTGGAGTGGGGAGCAAAGATGGACTTGGGAAGGGGTCCAGAATAGATCAGGAGCACACTGGACAGCAAGAAATGGATCTGAAATAAAGGGAGGAGCTAGGAGAGTAAGGCAGGACCTACTTGGTGTACGGATGGCCTGCCTCCCCGCTCTTCCCAATTTTAACTACAGCCACCCATTCTAAAGTAGAGGAAAAGCAATAAGTGTTTGTCAGTTTTACATTCAGATGCCGCTCACCTAAAGGCAGAGTACACACTAACCAACAAATACACCTATGGCCAATACCTGAAAATCCATATTGTTTAACACAACAGTAAGTTTACTTACGTCTATGTGCAATGCCCTTTTCAGGGCAATGCCTACACACTGGCTCAAACGTCCACAAAGCATCTATACCAAGAAGTCTACAAACTGACCCGTTAGCCTGCCTCTGATTCAAACTCAGAATTTGAAAACCCAGCTGAAAAATTGAGTCAAACTTTCACCTTTAACAAATAAAAATTAAATACAAATAAAATGTGTTCAGAAAATATGCAGCCAGCGAGCAAAATTAGAGAAGATGTACTTTGTTTTTGTTCCTTATGGCCATGTGGTTGATGAATCCTCAAAAGAAAAGTGCACATTAAAGTGATTTTGCCATATTTCATTGGTAGGAACCAAATGTTGGTGCTTGTGCAAACCACAATTTCTATGAAAAACCTAATATTGCCAGACACGGAGTGTTTAAGATTTTATTTATAGCCTATGTTACACACCCAAACCCGGAGGTATCACAGCATTGGTTACATAGGCATACTTATCTGGTTACAGAGGAGGTTAAATACAGTTTGGTTACAGCATTTGTTATCATACAATCAACATAGTTCAGGAGAGATAATGGTTACAGTACCGGCCTAGGCATTTCTAAATGCGATCCTACTGGTTAGAATTTGTGGAATAGCCACGTTTTGATCAGCCTCTTGACGCAGGGGTGGGAGAGCTCATTTCTGATGTTCAGGGGAGGGAGTTCCAGATTTTCAGAGTCGCTATGGGGAAGCTTCCCCTTTTACCCCCCTCTCCGCCATTGATTTCTTGAATGTGGGGATGAAGGGGTGTGTGCTAGTGCCTGATCTAGATGGTCTAATTGAATTTTAGTGGGTATAGTGGGGTCCAGAGATGGTTTTTTCAGGAGTGGAGTAACCCAGGCTTCTTTGATAATGGCGGGGACCGAGTTGGAAGTGAAGGATGCATTTATGAATTTGGTAATGATGGGGCTAGAGTGGGGGGCACAGAGTTTGACTAGGCGAGCAGTGAAGCTGTCTCCTTTGCAGTTGGAGGGTCTCAGCTTGGAAATGGTGTTCGGGACCTGGTCTTGGGAGACGGTGGTAAAGTTGGTGGCTGTTGTGTCCTTACCGGCGATGGTAGCGAGGGAATGCATGCTTTTACTGGCCACTAGTTTTCTTTTTGCTAGTATTTTCTCTTGTAATGTGCCGATTTTGGCGTTTAGTGCATTCTGGATGGTGGTGCACCAGGCTTTGCTAGAGTTAATGGGGTGTAGGAGGGGATGGGTGCTTCCAGCTCTCTTAGAATAGTAAATAACTCTTAACTGTTAGAAGCAGCATTGTTTATGTGTATGTTCAAGGAATTTGCTTTGTGGGTTTTAACTGCTGATTTACAGTTTCTATTTGCCGGCTGGAGATCATTAATGGAATCTGCGGTCAGGTTCTTTTTAGATAGATGTTCTAAGGCTTTTATTTCGTCTAAGGACAATGAGCTCTTCATTGAACCAAAAATTACTTTGTTTGGTGCTGCACAGGATTTTAGATTTGTGTGAGGCTACTTCATCAATGGGGGATTTCATACAGGTATGGTAGATCAGGGAGATGCTATCTGGGTTGATGTTTGATATTGTACGTCTCTCGTGCATTGGACAAAACACGGAAAAGATTTTCTACTGTAAGTTTGTGGGTGTTTCTCACCATAATGGGGCTGGGTGAGGGATGGGGTGCACCCTAAATATTCGGTGTCAATATGTTGAAGCAAATCGAGTAGTGATCTGCCCATGTCATTTCGGAGATGCATTCTATTGATAGATTAATGTTTAATGTTATGATCCAGTCCAAGATTCTGCCTTTAGAATGGATAGGGGTATTAACAATTTGTGTAAACTGCATTTTTTGTAGGGCCGTGTGGAAGGCAGTGGCTTTATGGTCCAGAGGGTCATTGAAACCAAGGTTGATGTCACCTAGGATAATACATTTGGTATTGGGTTTAAGGAGGGGGTTGATGAGTAAGAGAATGTCTGATTCGTGGTGGTTGGTGTTATTCGGTGCTCTGAAAATAAGGAAGTTGAAGGTAGTTTCGGGGTCGGTGGTAAGTTTGAGTAAGAGAAGTTTGTAACCGGCTATTGTGCAGGATCTGAACTGCATTGATATTTTTGCAACAATAGCTACTTCTCCTTCTGTAGTATCTAGGCGGTCAGCCCTACGGATGACAGTCGGGATGGCTCTCCAGAGCCAGTAGGGGGGGGCCACAAGCTTGATGTAACCAAGTTTCTCTGACTACTAGGAAGTCTAGATGTCGGTCTAGGAGTAGGTCATGTATTTCAATAGCATGCACTCCTAGAGATCGCACATTTAATAGGGCGCCTTTGAGGTTGGTGTTGGGTTCTGGGGTGGGGCCTTATGAGATCTGGATAGGTGGTGGTGTGGGAGCTGCGGAGGGGCTGTGCCTTCAGTTGAATGGGGTCTTGGTCGTGCTGTGGTGTGGGAGCAGCATAGATCTGCTCCTTGGGCTGGGTGGTGTGTGGGTGGGTAGGAGAGGGGTTAACCCACCCTTTGCAAGCTGGCGGGGGTGATGCAGGTAGGTGTGTGCAGATAATCTCATTAGCCTGGTGATCCCTAGAATAGGGCGGGTGGTGGAAGGTACGGGAACTGGTGTTCTTGAGCTAAGGGGTTCTCAGCGTGAATTGCTAGGCATTGGCCGAAGATCTGAATACAGTGGTGGGTATGGTGGGGACCAGTGTTTCTACAAGGATTGATTGGACTTGTGGTGTTGGTAGCACTTTAGAATTTCTTATAAAATTAGAATTTCTTTTTGATCTCCTCAAAACAAAAAACATTTTTTTAAACAAAAGTACATCTTTAGCATTCTAATAGACCTGTGCAAGTTATCGGACCAATAAATAGCTTTAATAGCATTGATAGGTTGTCCTTCAGATCTCTGCAACTATTTTGACAGCAGGGGGTGCTGTGCAGCATTGGCATGTACGGTTCACCCTCGAGGTGGGACGTTACTTTGGCATAAATAGCTTACACTGAACCCATGACCTTGGTTCTTTTTTTTCCGCATTCTGAGCACACTTTTCGCAACATTCACATCGCACCTTAGAATTTATTTTTGACATGCTTTTTAAACCTAGACTTTGTCTTGAATCTTGACCCCAAAACTGTCTGGTTTTGAAAGATGTGAATTGTCACGCTAAGATGTTGCTGACGGATACTCGGAGGATATGCCTTTGGTGTCAGTACCGCACACCAAATAGCCGACTGTGGCTCGTGTCAAAACAACTCCAAAGCCGTCAAAAGGGAGATTATAAGACCTTGCTTTTGAGCATTCAACGTCCAAATTGCCCACCACTACCCTGTCGAAATGAAAATTAACCCAAGGTAGGATCTCCAAGGTGACTGGCAAGTCCCTGGAGAGACCCAAGAAAAGGGCTAAAAAAAAACACCAGAAGAGGTCACATTCACAAAGCGAATCCCACCATTCTTCTTTGTCTTCTTCTTTTTTTTTAACTTTATTTATTGATTGTAGGTCACGACACTGCAGCAGCACGATGAAAACAAACCTATAAAACAAAAATGAGTACTTGCCTAACGCAGCATACCATGCACTTTACAAATTCAAAATAATAATTAGGGCCGTGGAGAGCCTTCCTCATTTGAGATCATTTCACAGGGGTATATTCTGAACAGAGTCCAAATGTCTTTTGGTCGACTGGTTCTAGGTAATGTCAATACATATTGTTCCTCACACTCGTTCACACAGGCAAGTTCTTTAAGAAAGTGGTCAATGCGAGGCGCATGTGGACTTTCCAATTCTGAAGTATACATTTTTTGGCCACTGCACAGGTCACATTAAATTGTCTTTTTGGCCGGCGTATAATGTAGTTTATTCAATACTTTGAACTATATTAAGCAAAGTACAGCGTTAATTGATACTGACTTGGACAATGCACAATATTTCAACCATTTCTCATCTTCGATTGTAGCCCCCATGTCTGCCTCCCAGGAGAAACCGTGTTAAGTGAAGGTGTATGTTTTTGTATTAAAGCGTATAATTTAGAAACACTTGCTCCAGTCTGTGAGGACAGGGATCAGAGGCATTCATGTGATGTTGGTTCATCTGGGAACAGAGGCCATTTCGCTCTTAATGCCATCTTCATGCAGTGGTATTGGAGCATTTTGAGCTGCCCTCCTCCCACAGTAGCTATAAAATCTTCCTGAGTGACAAATTTCCCATTAGGAAACATATCCCGCATTTTTATTTCCCTATTGATACCACATCCTCTGCATGTCTGTCCAATGATGGCAAAATACCGGGAAAATTCCACAAAGGAGTGTCTGAATCATAGGGTGTCTCTATTCGCAACCTTCTGCAGATCATAGACCAGGCATGGACTGTCGTACTAACAGGGTCAAATTTACATGCATCCTTGTGTTGTGTTTTAAATAAGATTGAACGTAGGTCGGTCGGGAGTACAGAACAGCGTCTTTGTCTTCTTTGAAAAAGAAAGAGAAGACATAGGCACTCGATCTGTACTGACTCTTCGCCTGACAGACTAGTACGTTTCCCATCAAAATCTTACTCGTCAGAAGAACTTGAAGAATTCAGTATGAAAATTATAGTGTTTGAGAAAGCGGCCACTTTGGATCTTAAAAAGAAATATGGAGGCCTGATAAAGACTTCAGGGACTCCCACAAACACACTCATCCAAAGTTGACCTTAAAGATTTTTCTAGCAGCATTAACATCACCGATCACTGCAACTCCTTGGGCACCGCGCCATGTCATGGCAGCGCCCTCTTCGAGAGTCCTGCCGACCTAGCCGTCGCAATATGCCCCAGTCGAAGATCTTATTTCATTCTGTCATTTCCAAACATTTTGTTTTAGAACTGAGGCAAAATATACTTTGTTTCAAACTGTTTAGCACCTCAAGCACTACTGAGAAATGTATCTTGGCGGAAACATGGATGGCAGAGCTTGACTCTGACCTAAAGACCCCAGTGGACTTGAAATCTCCTAGGAGGTTGAATTCGCTCAACCAGACCCTTATGCATGCCAAAATGTTTCTTATGGAAAAGTCATGGCTAGGCCATCGGAGGTCTTACGGGGATGTCCTCCAGTGAAATGTGTTTCTTAATATAATTTTACGGACAGCCTGTGCAAGGGCCCTATCTAAAGGGTCCAGTCCTTCCATTTCATGCAGCCCATAGGGATCCACTTTTAGAGCATTGGAAGAAACCCTACTTAGCACCATTAGTACCTTAAGACTTAGGATCTGTGGAGCGAGATTTATATTTTCTTACTGACGTTTTATCAAAGCACCCCTGTCTTTGTGAGGCATGCAGGCTGCTTCTTCGGGTGCAGTAACAAGTGCTACTCCTCTTTTTCCCCAGACTGGGATGACAAAAGATAAATTGCTCTCTTAAAAAGATTTTCGCCTTGGGAAGTATGGCCTTAAAGGCTATAAATGTCTCCTGTGCCAAATATACTTGCACCTTTTGGGCAGTAGATCCTATTCCTGAGGGGGACATTAGATGATTTTAAAGAGCTTGTGTCAGATGGAAAAGAGGCAGTGTGCCAGGCACTGCTATCAAGGTTCTAGACCGCAGACTATTGGGTAGAGCCATGGGCACGAATTCGATACAACAAAGATTTTCGTGGTTAAAGCCTTGTATGGCACCAGCTGTCCATGCAGGATTACTTGACATACCCTTGTTGGAATGCATCTTTTCGTCCAAAGGTGGACCATAACCTTGAAAATTTCAAGGCAGCAGTGCACTAACAGCCAACGTAATCCACGATGCAGGGCGTGGAGAGTCAAGCCCTATTGCTACCTCAGCTCGTTTACTCAGAGAACAAGCTCAAACTCCTCATCGGAAGGGGCAGAAAATGTCTGCCAGGCCAACCAGAGGAAGAGGTGGAAAATCCTATCAACCAGCCACTGTTCCATCGGGATCTACAACGCCACCAAAACCACTTTGACCGATTCTCCCAATCTCTTCCAGTAGAGGGAGTTTGGACCAATATTCCAAAGAATGGTGGGGCATTACTTCTGATGCCTAGCGTGACCCAAGGTACTGCCTCCCATTTCTTCACACACACACACCTCCACACCCCTTTTCAGATTCCAATTCCGCTACACCAGCAGGCGATTGTTTCCATGCTCAAGTAAGGTGCCATAGAAATGGTGCTTCAAGTGGATAGGATTTTGGTATAGTATTCCCTTTTCTTCCTGGTACCGGAAAAGGTTGGGGGACTGCGTCCCATCTTGGATCTGAGGCCCTTGATCAAGCTCCTCATGAAGGTCAAATTCAAGATATTAACACCCGCAAATCCTCCTGGCACCTGTATCTCCATGACCTGTCATTCGACCTCCAGCAGGATTATTTCTATGTGCCTATACTTCCCAATTGCAGAGTATCAGAGGTTTATGATTGGGAGGTCCCACTATGTTTTAGGTCCAGCCCTTTCGGGCTCGCCTCCGCTCAGATCTTCACCAAGTTGCTGGTGATGGGGTCACCCAGTATAAGTAGAGGGGGATTTGTGTCTCCCCTTACCTGGCCCTCCCAAGGTTTCTCTCGGGATCAGGGCTTTGCACATTCACCAGATGGACATGAAATTCCAGAAGGCCCCATATTGCGGGCCCTGGACTTCCTACGTTTGCTGGGTCTCATGGCATCCTGTGTATATATCTGGTGCCAGAGGCCTGACTTGGAATGAGGACACTTCAGTGGGCCCTCAGATCTGTGGTCAGTTCTCAGGCAGCATGACAGGCCAACTTAATGTCGGGAACGGTGTTGCACAGGACATCCTGTTGTGGGCCCACAGAGAAAACTGTATTGCAGGAGAACCATTTTGGCAACTGTGGCCAGGGGTGACTGTGGTTACAGACTGTGATGCTGGAAATGCATTGGGAGGAACAGGCCCTCCTCATCCCTGTCCCACTCCTTCCCTGAATGTGTTTTTCTGCATGTTTCTGTCACAAGAGTCCAGACTGGACCTCTGGCAGTGCAGCTCTTCATTTCTATTATTGGTGAGCAAGACACATGGGGATACCTCCATGACGCCAATGGATAAGGGTGCCCCCTAGTGATTTTTTGGACACCTATGTGTTGCAGTGGCCCTGGGGCTACTCCATTTTTGGATACCCAGGCCCTGCTATAGGATTCAATGTATTCCTGAACAAAGGCAAGATGTCCACTGTAAGCCACATGGCTTTCTGCCTTTCCCTCTCGTTTCTCAAAGCCCTGAGAAACGCTGGCGCTCTTTCCCCCTTCCGCCCAACATTCAATCAGGGGGAAGGACCATATTTGGCTCTAATAGTCCTACTACACTAGTAGGAGCCTTCCCAGGGACTGCTTGTTTTGGCTACACCCTACGGGTGGCACCTGAATGAATAGAGAAGAGTCAGTTCACATTCTGTGTTGTGGGTGTCTAGTTTTGGTTGTGTGACACAATGCCTGTGGTCTGCCTGAGCCTGCCCTGTCGGAAAACCGGAGTAAATGAAGTGTCTAGGTTTGGATGAATTACCTGAATGCCTGTGAGCCTGGTTGGATGATGAATACCCTAGTGTCTATCTCAGCCTAAGTGAATAGGGGGATTTGTATGCAACATAAGACCCCTCACTTATCTCTGTCGGAAGCTGCAAGTCAAAACCAGAAGTCAGAAGCCTGTAGCCTGTATCCTGTATCCTGAATCCAGCTGGAGGAGTAAGTCTGTGGGTGCAAATCTTAAAGACATCCAAAGGCTCCTATGCTGATTCAAGGACTGATTAAGAGAGGGCCTGGACAGGCAACCTCTTCCCGTAGCTGCGAGGGGACATCATGCAACTACTGTTCTTCACCCGAAGTGTGGAAACCAGTCCCACGTGCCTGCTGTTTTGCACAGGTATCTTGGTGGGTCCAGAAGAAGTGACCGGACATCTTGTGCCCAAGAAGTCCACCAGCATCGTCCTGTGTCGGGGGGGCTGTCACTAACCAGCAGAAAGCCTGACTGCTGTGTATCACCCAGAAGAGGGGTTACCCTGGCATAGTGCCACTCGACACCCAGAGCTTGCCAAGTTTCAACCGACAATGGCACTGCTGCCACATCTGTCTGAGGAAGTCGTGTTGATGCCTGCAGAGAAGTGCCCGGCAGTGGGTCTCCCGCCATTCGGAACTGAAGAACGAGTCCAGATGGTCCAAACTTGGTGGTGGCTTGCAGAGAAGTCCAGGGCTCGAGTCCTAGTCGCCAGAAGCCATCCGGTCGTCTGTGCTGCAGCTACAGCACTGAAGAACCGAAGGGTGGCCAACCTGCGAATTACCAAAACCTGACGCCTACTCCTGTTCACTGCACCCATCACCACCTAAGGTCATAGACAAAAACCAAAGGACTCATCCTCCTCGCCCAAGTCTTGTCGATGTCCACAGCCAGTTTCAGCTTCTTTGTAGGACAGCTGGTGTAGCAACCAGACCAAGTAGACCACCATGACAGACCTCCGCTGCTGCCTTTCCGACACTGCTCTCCTGCTCGACAGCCACAACCCAGTTACTTCTTCCAGATGAGGTCCATCGTCGAGTAAAGCTGAGAAACTCCACCACTTTGCTTTCCAAGGCACCCACAGTACTGTGACGAGGAAGAGGGGATTGCTCCCCTAGGGTCCATTCAAGGGCCCTAGACTAATCTTGGACCCGGCTCTCCAGTTGTTTCCCAGGTACTTTGGGGGTGGTGGGATATGTAGAAACAAAAACAGACTGTTAATGAACACTTAAGGACTGGGCATTTACACAAATGCAAAGTATAACTTACCTTTTCTTACTGGTGCCTGGGTGAGGGGGGGGGTGGGTGGGGGTTATCTCCACACAGGCTGGCCTTTTTACTCTGAAAAGTATTCTGCCAGTGTTTTAAAGTATTACCTGCATTTCTACATTTATATATGTGGGGTTAAACAGCGTTTAGTAATTTTAATGGTTTTTAATAACTGTTACCAGTTGTGCATTATTGCTGAACTAAGAATAATTGTAGTACCACATGGTACTGTATATATGCGAGTAAAATTTCGTAGTACCAAGTGAGTCGTCTTTGTTTGTATATATCCACTTAACTTTTATCCCTTAATAAAAACTTTGTTAGCATGTAACATAGTGGGTAGACAATCCTTTGTGGGGGATTGGGGATTCACTGTACCCAAAAACCAGTCTGCATTACCTCCCTTGAGTGTCAGCCTGGTTGCTCATCCATTGTTATCATTAGAGAGCCTTGGCTAGGGTGCCTCTGTACCTCTGTACCCAATCATATAGTGTGTACTATCACAGACAACCCCTGGCAGTCTTTACACGGATGCCTCCTTGAAGGGCTGGGGCTCGCACCTGAATGAGTGGGTATTGAGCGGGTTGTCTCTGGCAGAGACGCAACTCATACACCTGTTCTGTTGGAGCCGTGGGCCATCAGACTGGTGCTGATGGTATTTTTGCCTTCGATACGGGGAAGACTGTCCCGATCATTACTGACAACATGATTGCCATGCACTTTCTCAAAAGAGGAGTGGTTTCACCCTCCATGTGCAGGGAGGCAATGCATCTCTGGTTCTGTGCGCTACAGAACAGGATCTCCTTGTTGGCAGTCTACCTAGCTGGGACAGATAACACGACAGTAGATGCCCTGAGTAGGCATATCTTGGCCTCCCACAAGTGGGAGTGGTGCTGGGATGTTTTTTGGAGATATTCATCCTCTGGGAGCTTTAATTGGATCTGTTCACATCCAGTTACAATAGGAAGTGTGAGATGTTCTGCTTTGGGGAATTTACCCCCTGAGCGGAGCACCAGGGGATGTATTTGTGGTGGAATGGAATCTTCCACTTCGACTGGATTGTGTCCTCCAACGTATTCCACATCTTTGACATGTAATGTCCACAGCTGTGCACTTCAGAAACTTTTTCGGCAGAGGGCGTCCTGCGTCAATGGCGTTGGGTCGATTTCCCTGGAAGGCCTCCGTCGAGGGCGACATCACTGGATGTTATAAATAGGATGCATGGTGCCCGTAACCTCAGTTCTGTTCTTTCTGCAAACGTGTTTGCTTTGATAACTCGGCGCGCCTTGTGTATTCTTCGTGGAGAATGTCTTCCTCTTCGACCCCTCCGACTCTGCGGTCTGGCTTCAAGACATGCTGGGACTGCAAGTCTAAAATGTCGATCACCGACCCGCATCGCATTTGTTTGTGGTGCTTATGCGAAAGTCATGACACCGACTGTTCTAAATGCCAGTCGCTGACTGCTAAGGCCTTGCGGGAGCGAAAGCTTCAGGTAGGTAGGAGTACCAAACCAAGTAAATCTAAAAGTAAATCCAAGTCCAAGGGTATATCCACCGCCGATTCGAGGGGTGTCTCTCCGCGTTGGAAGAAGTGGTTCCCGCCATTCGTCCTCCTCGTCCCCGCTTTCTAGGAAGCGCCGTCACCGGTCGCCTTCCCCGTCCTCCTTTGAAGATGCCGCTGCAAGCAAAGTGGCTTGCCCGACTAAGTCCTCGACCCCGGAGGAATGGGCTGCTTTTTGGGAGCAGATGTTGGCGATTTTCCAATTGCAGTGCACAGTTCTGTCCACGCCTTCTGACGAAGTCGGCAAGGAACGGTCTCGATCCGTGGCTCGCACGCCTTTGGGCTTGGGTCCTCGGCGCGATCATCATCGGGAACCTTTGCGGTCCCGTCCGGACAAGGCTCTGGATGGTCGCAAGAGACTTGCTTCCATGTCTCGGTCCTCGTCCCCGGCGAGACCACAGAAACCTGCTAAGGGCTCATGGTTGGCGTCGACTCCATCAGCGCCGTGGCTGTTGGATACCGGCGTCAAAGCTTTGCCTTCGTATCCGCCCACAGCGGCGACTTTGAGGCTTTTTGCCCGAAATGTACCGTTGGAAATCCCTACTGCTAAGGATCCTCCTAGGAAGCCTTCTTCCAAGTTGGTGCGGCCTGTTATGGACTCCAGACCCTCGGCTTTTCCGAGACAGGACTTTTTCCTTCCTCTGGATGACATCTGAGGAGGAGGGGTCAGATTCTGATCTTGACCCTGTTGAGCCTGATGGAGCTCCTGTCTTTTCAGGGGATAGCCAACTGGAAGAGTTGAGACAAACTCTTCATGACGCTAGTGGCCTGGACACTTCTCCGGAAGTGGAATTTGGCAGGCCTGAGCCTGGGGCACATGCTGAGTCGTCCTACAGGAGGCTCATGGCTAGGGTCTCGTATCTTGGCTGGTCCAGCCCTCCTGAAGATTTTGTGCAGGATGATCTCAGACATTTTAGATTAAGGTCCGTCCTCTGACCCGGTGTTACCTTTTCATCTTACCTTACAGAAAAGGGTGGCGGCTGCTTGTTAAGGATTTCAATCAGGCGACGCGCACACCATGGTCTCGGCCTAGTATGTAGCGCCTAACTGAGGTGCTTTCCTCCTTATTTATGTGGATTCAATTTTGGGATGATACACCACTCATTACACCCCCTTTTCAAATACCCCGGGTCACAATGGACCATGAACCAGGCTGGTTGATCAAATGCAATATTTATTTATTCATTAAAATTCAAAAGAATTCACACACTTTTTACTATATGGCAGCAATCACCAATGGAGTGATGGTTACAAATTAGAATGTGAGCAATGAATTGGGTTTGACTTTAGTGGAGTACATACACCGCACAACAGGATAGGAGCACTTTTGATTTATGACCGATAGCACCCAAGTTAGGATTTCCCCCTGCAAAGTTCCTCCGACCCACAAATCAATTCTGAATGGATATAAGGAAGCAGCAGGTGATCAGGAATAAGGAGCTGAAAACAGCAAATCCGACCTTCCCTCCCCAAATAAGGGTGAAAAACGGATTTGAAACCCTTGAAATGTTAAAAAGGACACTCGGAAATGGGTGGATAAAATAAGGAATGTGTGCAAAAACCGTGAAACAAATTCTTCACTAAAGCAACAATGTAAAGGTACTAACAATCGCAAGCAATGAATTGGTGAGAGCATACAGTTTGAAAAATGAATGGAAGATTTAAAACAGTTTACAATCCAAATGACACATTGGAAACGTTGCAAATATTTCTGTTTTCCGTGTAAATTTACTAAAATGGTTTCTTTGAAAAACTGGTGAAATATTGTAAATCCCAATGCGTTTATTTGGTTGGGGATAGCTATGGATCACAGGTACACTATGGAAGTGAAAGTAAGTCTCTAGCTGGTAAATTGAATAAGTTATGCAAGATCTAAGAAGGTGCACTTTAAGTAAATGAAGGCGCGAATAAGGAAAGGAAATCATGTTGAGAAGAATAGTTTTACTCTACACTAGAGTATTCAGGCTAGACCACCAAGGAGGGACACAGTAAGCTCTAGGGTTGATTCGCGAGTTCAACCCTCTCGCCCCAGTGCCCGCCCTAGCGGAACCAGTCCGATCACTCGAAATAGGATTAGTAGTTTAGGATTTCACAAGACAAAATTATTAGAGATTGCCCTAGCACTAGAAATCATGGGCAGGGTTGCAAGAATTATTGTGACACTTTGAACAAGGTATTAGGATAAGGATAGGGTGACTTAGAGAGTGGGATGAGGACAAAGACCAGATAGGCTATGGGTTTAGGTGGGTTGGCAATTGATACTCAGTCAATTTTTTTGTTTTTGGATTTTGGATAGTCAACGGTTCTGGTCACTACACGGCAGGGCGCCTGGCAGACAGCTGGGTAGTTCTGGTTACCGGGTAGCACTTCTGGACTGGCAATTCTGGTCACTGGATACCATAGGTCCTCAGGATGATAGGATGGCAGCAGCCTGCAGTTAGTAGCAGCAAGCCAGGCTGGATCAGGATGCCAAAGGTACCACCGGTTTCCCCTTGTTAATGGGAAATTTAGTGGGGTTTTTTATATTGGAGGCCTTGCTGGGAATGGGATCAGCACTGCCTGGGTTTTGCAGTGGGCCCTGGAGTAGGATCAGCAATGCTTGGCCTTGTTGTTGGGGTCTGGATCTGGAAGATGACGGGTACAAGAACGCAGTGCAGTAAATCAGGAAGTGTGTAAAGTCTTGTCAGGGACCCTTATTTATAGTGCATAATGACATCATCAAAGTATAGGCTGGGCAGGGTTAACTAAGCACGACCCTACACTACTTGGATTAGGCAGGGGTGCTATTGTCCACCTTGCTCAACTGGTTGGATTTCTAAGGGAATTAAGTCAGATTTATGAGGTGAGTTTTAGAATGTCCAAAAACTCCTGCATTTACTTTACTGAAAATCTGATTTTGCCAAAAACATACATTTTGCCCTTGCAATCTCTTGCCAAATTATACAAACAGGTTACATATGTGCAGCACATATCAGTCCAGTCCTCAAGTCTGTGGGACCTTGTTTCGCCCTTCTGAGACATTTTGGTAATTTTAAACCTGAAAGATTTGTCCTAAAATTCCATAAATTTATACACAGATGCGAATTATCTCATGGGATGTATGTACAAAATGTTATTTTTGCAACATTGATACTTTTCGATGTATCCTCAATACTTTGCCCTTTCTGTCCCCAATGCGTCAGTGAGTTCTACCATGTCTCTAAAGAAAGCACAACAAATCACTTTTAAACTGTGACATTTTTACCATTTTTCAAAGACTTGCTGCAAAGATAGAAGTCTTTAAAGTTTATTCTTGAAATAGTCTTTGGGACCAAATGGCAGTCTTTGTTCCTGGGTCAATTTTTTTTCTGTCCTTCACTGCTGCCAACTGTCATTTCATTTAGAACATGGTGGGGGTTTCTCAGTTTAATTGAAGTTTGTATTGCCCCTTCACACCTCAGACTTCCTTCCCTGGGAGCTTCATTGTCCGGGTCCCAGCAGAGACGAAAGTCTGTTCAACCCCGTAATTATCAGGGGGCTGTTAGTATCTGCTGAGAGAGAGCCCTCCTTTTGGTGCCACCCATCCAAGCAGAAAACATGTTTATCAACTTGCAGCTCCAGCTACCATAGTTTTAATCTTTAATTTCTGATCTTAAATCCAGAATTAAAGCAAGCCGGTTGCATAAAATAACCCACGTTATATAGTCTCACCAGCAACAAACCCCTTAATATTGCTAAAGACTGGCAGGCTTTCATTCACCAGTGTACTGTTGCAACACACAGGCATTTGTTTTTCTTTAATTTGCAAAAGCCGGTTTTTCTTACACGTGGTGCAGCTGGCCTTTCCTTCTTAAATTCAACTTTTCATCTCCAGCAGATTCACACACTGTCTTGCAGCTATAGTTATTCTCTTGCATGCTGGAGTTGGTCTGCAGCACAGAGTCTCTATCTGAACAGCTGAGTTTTGGATACTTTTGCAAAGAAAATGAACGCGTTTCCCGTGTAAGTAAAAGTAAAGTTCATGGTTGATTTTTTTTTTAGAGTTGGTTTGACTGGGCTTGTCAATTCAGAATCATGCCTGGTTTTGCTGAGGCATAGTGAAACACACAGGGCTTGGAAGGGTTTATTAATCACAGTAATTACAGTGAATCTGTAGAGGCTCTTGTGTTCAGTATTGAAAAGGCAAACCTCTACTCCTGCTGTCGACAGACCTGTCAAGAAAATATTGTCCTGCTCCATCTGATTCAGCCTTTTTGTCCACCCATGCCTTCTGTGACCATTGTTTCCAGACCAGCAACCTTCCTTCTCTCCCACCTGACCGAGAGAGTAGGATACTTGAAGCCTGGGGAAAGAAGGTGTTCACCTTGGACAGCCTTGCTCTCCAAGCTGCGAATGCTCCCTGAAAGTGATTTTGGCCTTTGGTCCGCCGTTGCGGCCGATATATGAGTAGGACTTCGGTCAATGGTACAGGGTGGCAGGGAGGCTGCCCACCAAATCCTGCAGTCCGGTCTCCACACAGCTGGCTGTGTCAGACGCTCCATGGCCACAAGTGCAGTGTTGTGATGTTACTCATGGATGAGGACATCTGCATAAACCCTGGATGTACAGTCAAAGCTACTAGATATGCCCTTTGATGGGCAGAACATGTTTGGGGCCACGACTGACAACATCCTGCAATGGTTTCAATCCTCCTAACAGCCCAGTCTTTGGGTTGGCGGTACAGTAACCCTCCACCTCCTATACCACCTGTGGAAGAAGCCACAGTGCCCCTGGGAGACTGCAGGATGGACCCTTCCTAAGAGGACAAAGCAGAGATGCCCTTATAGGTGGAGCAGCAGCGGTCACTGTCCCCTCAGCCACCATGGGTGCACAACTTCTGTGAGGAATTCTACCATAAGCCCCTTGTGGGAGGGAGAATCTCCTTGTTTGGCACAGAATGGTCTCGCACCATGTATGATGCTTGGGTCCTACAGGTCAGTCAGCAGGGTTACTGCTTACCTTTTATTCAGCGTCCTCTGAACAAATTTAAGATGCTAGCTCTCAAGCCGGTCAAGTGGCACAGCGAGTAGAGCGCTCGCTTTGACATCGGTGCAGAGTCTGCTAACGCAGGTTCGAATCCCGGCGGGGCCAAACTCAGCCTTTCATCCTTCCGAGGTCGATAAATGAGCACCACACACCGTGGGTAATAATAAGCAGCGCTCAGATACCTGAGGGTTCGTAGCGCTATATAAATGCTAAATTATTATTATTATTATCTCAGAGGCCCCACACCCTCAATCTGCAGGATTGGTTGGTTTCACTTCACCTTAAGGATGCCTACCTCCACCTGCCCATTCATCTCAAATACAGGAGGCATCTGAGATTCGTTTTGGGCCAACATCCCTACCAGTTCCGAGTCCTGCAGCTCAGTCTTTCTTTGACACCCTGAGTTTTAATTACTGTTGGCAGTAGTAGCGGCTCACCTCAGGTGGGGGGGGGGTGCATTCTTTCTCCTCATCTAGTTTTTAAGGAGAAAGTTTGACATGCAGAGCTTTTGTTTATGGCGGGGTCTGTGATTTTCACTGAACGCAGATAATTGGCTTATCAGTTTCTTTGCTTATGTTAATCCGTCTACAGCAGAGGAATCCATCAAAGAATGGACTATACAAGAGCTTGGTTTTGTTTTAAAGGAATGGTTCGACCAAAGATTGTTATTGGCCAAAAGGATGGGCAATAATAAAAAAATAATACTGGCACTTTTTTAAGTCCCCATGTAAAATTTTGAGCAATTGAAGCTCAAGATTTACAAAAGCAAGCACACAGGGGCATCCATTTTGTGAAATGGATGCCCGCCTGTGCTCGCGATTGCGGCACTAATGAAGGAAAAGCCAGCCAGCTGTAGTAAACAAAAGCTACCACTGGATGGCTTTTCCTTCATTGGTTTTTCTTTCTAAGTTTCTGAGGCTCCTCCGAGCCGGAGGAGCCTCAGAAACTTATAAAGAAAAACTGCAGCGTTTTCGAAACACAACCGCGTTGTTTCTGCCTGCAGCTGCTTTCCCACGTGGAGCCCGAGATCCCCAAATGGGAAAGCTGCTGTAAGCAGAAACACTCCGGCATGGAAACACGACCGCGTTGCGTATCTGCCTGCCTTGGCTTTCACTTTGGGTCTCCGGTGCTGTTTTTCTTTCTAAGTTTCTCAGGCTCCTCCGGCTCAGAGGAGCCTGAGAAACTTGGAAAGAAAAACTGCAGCGTTTTCAAACACAATCACGTTGTATTTATGTTTGCGGTAGCTTCAAAAGCTACCGCAAACATAAATACGTTTTTAAAGCTGCAGTTTTATTTCTAAGTTTTCCGGGCTCCTCCAGCCCGGAAAACATAGGAAAAAAAACGCAGCTAGTGCTTTTTTTTAATTTAAAAAATAGCACTTACCGAGATGCAGCTGCAGTGCGAGTCCCGGCACCAATGAAGGAAAAGCCACCCAGTGGTAGCTTTTGTTTACTACAGCTGGCTGGCTTTTTCTTCATTAGTGCCGCAAAAGCGAGCACAGGCGGGCATCCATTTCACAAAATGGATGCCCTCATGTGCTTGCTTTTGTAAATTTTGAGCTTCAATTGCTCAAAATTTTACATAGGGTCTTAAAAAAAAAAAGTGCCAGTATATTTTTTTTTTTTATTATTGCCCATCTTTTTGGCCAATAATTTTTGGGGCCAACCATTTTAAGAACCAAAGAATTCAGACTGGGCATTCAGCTGTGTAATGAAGTACCATCAATAAGGTGTGTCCAAATGCCAAATCGGGAGTCTTTGTCTGCCGTTAAATGACACAGCCCAGTGCACCAGAAGAAGAATCTCCTGGAACTAAAGTTTCTCCAGCATTGGATCTTTCATGGATTCACATGCTTAGAATATTCCCCGTCGTCAGGCTGGGAATCCCCGGTACATTATATAGACCCTTTTCCGTAGAAAAACTTTTTCGACGCTTATGCGTCCTATCCACCTCGTTTTGTATCATGCGTGCCCGCGCCGTCAGGACGCCATGATATAAATACAGGACCCGCCCCCGCGCTCCCTCAGATTTCAACCGTCTTTCAAAGTAGTGGGATCCTCGTGGTTACTGCTAGTCGAAATTAGGTTGTATTTTCGCTTCGGCGACGTTACATTCTGGAAAAAATATGTCCGGAAAAGCTTTATTTCGCCCTTGTCCGACATGTGGACTCAAAAAAGTCTATGAAGGTGATGCCCACATGGATTGTATCTACTGTCTCCACCCGCACCACACGGCGGATACATGCGAGATATGCCAGGGTTTCTCCCAAAAAACCCTTAAAGACCGGAAAAGAAGGTTGGTCGACTGGCTTAACGACGGAGCGGGTGCCTATCCAGCATCAGAAGTTGGCTCCACGGCCTCCAGGAGCAAGTCTGAACCTCCCTCGAAGAAGGTGCGGCCTGTCGAAAAACGCCCTGCGGACAAGCATACGGGGAAGCATGCTGGGTCTTCCTCATCACACAAAAAGTCCTCCTCCTCCTCCTCCTCATCCTCTAAGACGGAGAGGCAAGCGGCATCAAAATCCTCCTCAGGGGACCGTCCTAGGTCTTCCGTGAGTCGAGACTCTTCAGCAGGGAAGTCGGCAACGAAATCAGCTACGAAGTCTAAAGGCTCGGTGCCGGCTACTTGCTCGTCGACCCCGGTGTCGCTGACGATGCCTATTACTATTCAGGCAGCAGCGGTGGGGATTCCTTCGTCGACGGTGACTCAATCTATGGCCTGGCAGCCAGAGGTTTGTGACCCGGTCCCCCCTGAGGTCCTACTGCAGCCAGACACGGCCTTGTCGGTGTCGTCGGTGGAAGGAGAATGTGGCATGGTTAGGCAGCCGTCGGACTTGGGCTTACGGCCTTCCAATACGTCGACGACGAGTGCGAGTGGGGGTGTGGTCCCTCTATCCTCGACATTGCTGACCCCCCAGACGGTTTTGTCTTTGGATGTGCTTAATACACTTCAGAAGCTCCTACAGCGTCTGGATACGCAGATCCCTCAGCCTGGCACTTCATCGTTGCTATTTTCTGCACCTTCCGTCGACGAACAAGCTCAAGCAGCTCGCTCGACGACCAAAAGCCCGTCGGCCTCCCAGGTGGTGAAGGATCGTCCTCGAGCGCAGGAGGAGGGTGAGCTATCGGAGTCCGCTTCTATACGAGGTGACTCAGGGTCGGACATTTCCCTGTCACCGTCGAGAGACCCAACATGGAATTCGGATGTAGAGGTAGAGTCTACGAGGAGCCAGGCACAACCATCTCCTCCGGATGATGTGGGAGCCTTCCATGCAATGATGGGAAAAGCGTGTTCCGAGTTCGGCTTAATTCCTGAGGAGCAAAAGAAAGACTGTTTTCTTTTTGATCACATGGGTCAAAGGAGGAAATCGGTATTTGCCATCCCAATCCTGGACCATGTGTGGCAAGAAGGCCTCAAGACGATGCGTCATCCGTTCTCGGAACCGGCTATTAAGGGGCGTATTGAGAAAGTTTAAAGCTCCGGAGTCCACTCCAAAATGTCTAACATCACAGCCTCTGTCAGACTCTGTGCTATCGGCGGCAGCGGCTAGGAAGGCCAGAGTACAGCAAAAATGTTCAACCCCACCAGAAAGCGAGGCCAGGAGGCAGGACGCCTTTGGAAAAAAGGTGCTCTCAATCGGCGCCACGACGGTAAGAGCAGCTAACTCCTTGGCGATTGTATCACGATACGATAGGGAGATGTGGCATAAACTAGCCCCTATCCTAGAACATCTGCCGGAAGAACATCGAAAAGCAGCCATGTTGCTAGTACGAGATGGTGAGGAGGTCTCGAACCACGCAATTAATATTGCGGTGGACCTAGCAGAGTCTGGTTTCAAACAAATCAATCATGGCGTAGTACTACGTCGACAAGCGTGGCTCAAATGTACTACTTTCAGACCTGAAGTCCAATACAAAGTCCTAGACATGCCATGTGAAGGAGAACATCTGTTTGGAGACAAGGTAGATGAAGCCTTGAAGGGGATGAAAGAAGACACGGATACTGCTAGGTCTCTCGGCGCCCTCCAGACAGGTAGAAGTTTTCGCTCTTTTCGCCCCTTCAGGGGTGCTTCCGGAAACTCCCGCTTTGGAGCCTCTAGGGACTGTGGATTTAACAGGCCCTGATACTCCTCACAAGGTTACAGACGTGCATCCCAGTCGGCACGTAGAGGCAGAGATTATCAAGCCTCCAGACGACGCGGCTCGGGTCCCTCGTCGACGAAGGACAAGCAAACCAGCAACCAATGACGGCCTTCGGAACGTTCTGGGGGGGTCGAGTCTCATCATATCGACCAATGGAAATGCATCACCACAGATCGATGGGTTCTGGACACGATTCGCATGGGTCATGCGCTGCAATTCAAAAACAAGCCTCCAAGTCTTCCGCCAGTGTTTTCGGCCCAGCCCCACCTTCGAGTTCTAAGACAAGAGGTGGCGCTTATGCTGCAAAAAGGAGCGGTAGAACGGGTTCCTGTGGCACAGGAAGGACAAGGGGTTTATTCCCGGTTCTTCATTGTCAAGAAGCCAAATGGAAAATGGAGGCCCATTCTCGACCTGAGGGTACTCCACAAATGGCTAAAGAGCTCAAAATTCAAAATGCTAACGCTCCAGGAGGTTATCAGGTCAGTGCAACCCATGGATTATCTGTCGTCGCTAGACCTTTAAGACGCATATTTTCATAACCCAATACGTCCACGACACAGGAGATATTTAAGGTTCGTCGTCGGGCGAAAGCATTTTCAGTTCAAGGTCCTCCCGTTCGGTCTCAAGTCCTCCCCCAGGACGTTCACCAAGTGTTTGGCCCCTATAGCGGCCCATTTAAGGAAGGACGGTCACCATGTCTATCCCTATCTAGACGACTGGCTGGTCAGAGGTTCGTCCATGGAACAAACACGAAACAGTCTGGGGGCCATGATGTCCCTCTTACAGGAACTGGGCTTCGCGATAAACTTCAGCAAGTCCTCCGTAGAGCCTTCGAGGACCTTGGTCTTTCTAGGAGCGGAATTTCATACGCACACAAGCCTTGTAAGACCATCCAGCGAAAGAATACAGAAGCTACAAAGCAAGGCGTCGGAATGGAGATGCGGTACCAGGGTGTCGGTGCGCAAATACATGTCCCTGCTAGGGACCATGTCATCCTGCATTCCGTTGATAAACAACTGCCGTCCGTTTATGAGGCCTTGCCAGGAATTTCTAGCGGACCGTTGGGCGCAGAGCCAAGGTCGCTGGTCCGACAGACTGGTCATCGACGAACAACTGGTACAAGCACTCTGTTGGTGGAGAGTTTCTACTCATCTAACGAAAGGAATGCCTCTGGTGGAACCGGAGTTCCAGAAGACGGTGGTGACGGATGCATCGCTGAGCGGATGGGGAGCTCATCTGGATACGCTACAGGTACAAGGCCGGTGGTTGTTACAAGAGTCCTCCCTGCATATCAACCTGCTAGAACTGAGAGCAGCGCGGTGGGCTCTAAAATCTTTTCTTCCTCAATTGAGAGACTCTGTGGTGCGTGTCATGACGGACAACACGACTACAATGTTTTACCTAAGGAAACAAGGAGGAACACGTTCCAGGTCCCTGTCGATGGAGTCACAGAAAATCTGTCATTGGGCCCTGCAACACAACATGATAATCTTGGCGTTCCACCTGCCAGGTGTGAGAAATGTGGAGGCCGATGCCCTCAGCAGGGAAATGAACGAAGTTCACGAATGGGTGCTGAACGACCAGCAACTACAACACGTATTCAAGAAGTGGGGACATCCTTCCATCGATCTGTTCGCGACGAAGGACAACAGGAAATGCCCGCAGTATGCAAGCAGATGGCCTCAGCAGGGCTCACTGGGGGATGCGTTCTCCTTCCCATGGACGAACAAATTCCTGTACGCATTCCCTCCATTTCCTCTTATCCGGAGGACGTTGCAATGGATCCTCAAGTACCCATGTCGGGTGATTCTGGTGGCCCCGTATTGGGCTAGACAGGTGTGGTTTTCAGACCTGCTGCACATAGCAGCGGCGGAGCCAATGAGGTTCAGGAAGATCCCCAACCTTATGTCGCGACAGGAGGGTATCGTTTGGCATCACGACCCGGACAGCCTCAAGTTGACGGCCTGGCTCCTGACTTCGCCGAATTTGGTCAGCTTACGATTCCGGAGGAGTGTCGTATTCTGCAAGCGGCAAGAGCACCTTCCACAAACACTTCATACTCGTACAAATGGAGGAGTTTCTGTCAGTGGTGTGTGGATCAACCAGGTTTGGTTCCGCAGTCGATTACGCCGGAACAGCTCCTTCCATACTTGCTGTTCTTAGCTCAAAAGGGCTTATCAGTGTCGTCGATAAAAGTACACCTGGCCGCCATCTCCAGGTTTACACGTCAATGACATTCCGCACCATTATTCAGCGACCGCCTGATTAAGCACTTAAAGGTTTGTTTAGGAGTTTCCCTCCCGAGAAGAGATTTCCTCCGGTGTGGAGCCTCAATCTGGTGTTAGCGTCTCTTATGAAACCTCCTTTTGAACCAATGTCATCATCGTCTCTAAAGTTTTTGTCGTGGAAATTGGCCTTCCTGGTGGCCATCACTTCAGCCCGACGTATTTCGGAAATCCAAGCTCTAATGGTAGACCCACCATACTTAAGATTTTTTAAGAACAAGGTGGTCCTTGCCACTAACCCACAGTTCATACCGAAAGCTCCTTCAGTGTTCCATAAACATTCCTCTATTGTCTTACCTACGTTTTTTCCAGAGCCATGCTCGGGAGCGGAGCGCACGTTACACACATTAGACGTGAAAAGGGCTCTCAAGTTTTATCTTCATCGCACGCAACCTTTCAGGAAAACGAGGCAATTGTTCGTGGCCTATGGTTTGGGTGCTAAAGGCAAAGCCATTTCAAAGCAAGGACTGTCAAGATGGGTATCGTCTACCATTTCGTACTGCCATTCCAAGGCTGGGAAGCCTCTTCTGCGACGCCCAAGAGCTCATTCAACTAGAGCGGCGGCATCGTCGACGGCGCTGTGGTCTGGAGTCCCTCTGGGGGACATCTGCATGGCGGCTACCTGGGCGGCTACACACACTTTTACCCGCCAATACTGCCTGTCACAACAACATGCCGAAGATACTCGGATGGGACAGGTGGTGCTTCGACACCTATTCCAATAAGGTAAGCCCCGGTTGAGGGGTTAGATCTTGTTGCAATTATGATTGAATATTGTTCGTTTTCTATGTTAACAATTGCTGATGGGTACACGACCATAGGGAACGGGCATTGTGAGGAAAGTATGTGAGTTTGCATGCACGCCTCCTCTTTTCGGGATGGTACTGCTATGTAATCTATTCTAAGCATGTGAATCCATGAAAGATCCAATGCTGGAGAAGGGAATAGTTTCTTACCTGGAACTCCATTTCTCCAGCATTGGTATCTTTCATGGATTCACATGCGCCCGCCTGCCTCCCCTGGGCATGCAAACTGGTTCCCCCACTACTTTGGGGGCCGAAATCTGAGGGAGCGCAGGGGCGGGTGCTGTATTTATATCATGGCGTCCTGACGGCGCGGGCACGCATGATACAAAACGAGGTGGATAGGACGCATAAGCGTCAAAAGTTTTCCTACGGGAAAGGGTCTATATAATGTACCGGGGATTCCCAGCCTGACGACGGGGAATATTCTAAGCATGTGAATCCATGAAAGATACCAATGCTGGAGAAATGGAGTTACAGGTAAGGAACTATTCCCGTCTTTGCCGGTAATGATGGAAATTGTTGGAGTAAAGCAAGGAAAAGGTGGTCAAGCGTCATGAGCTATAGGACTAAAGAATCCAAGGAGAGAGGACAACCTCCCTAGCACGGAGACGGGATGAGAACATCTACCAGACAGAGCATGAAATACAAGAGATTGCAGCTGCTGGGTATGATTCTGGATTCTGATTCCCAATGTGCAGACTTGGTCTCCCCCTCTGCTTGAGGGGAGACTTACGAGAACGCAACGTAATGGACAGCGACCGACCCCAGTTGAAGAACACACTGAGAAAGTGGCAATAGAAATGCTGGCTTAGAGAGCATTAATAATTTGGCATTTTGCAAGTTGGAACATTGAGGAAAAACACATAATAGATCAATAAAATAAGCGGTTAAAGGAGAGCCTTATGTTGGAATGTTGGCGTCCCATTGGTTAAAACATGGTGGCAAATGAATACTAAAAGAAAATATTGCTGGATTTCTCTCAGATCCCTTAATAAACGGAACACCCTCATTCACCTTGAGAAAGTAAGGTTCATTGAGTACATTATATTCTGGAACTTGCACTCTGAACTCTTGAAGCAAGTGACCTCAGCACTGCAAGAGGGGTTCCCTTGTAAGACATCTGTCGGGTGGCAATTTTAGCCTCCTGGTATATTTTCATCAATAATTGCTGCCTCGATTCTTTAGCAGAAGAGGATGTCCACTTTTGGCACTCTGTTGTACATAATCCCCAGGTGTAGGTTCTAATTGTCACTTCCTTCCCTCCAGCCATATCTTTACTGCTGTGAGAGTCTTGACAAAGATGAAGAATCTGACAAAGGTATCGGGTTCTTAACTTCGGTAATCGTCTTTCTGATGGATCTGGTATTCCTCCCACAGTGTCCTCATGGGCCGCCCCCTCCCCACCAAACACACTGCTTCTAACATGACAATTGTACAGTTTTTAGTATCTTGCTGGAGTAAATTGGGTGGAACTAATGTCACATGCTTGTACATCTGTTCCTTTACCAAGGATGTGCCTTCCCGGCATTGATGGTGCCAGGACAGTGTTGAAGTTGGCCTGGAGCCACGCGGTGCCCTCTAGTACCTAACCAAACGTTAACCTATCCAGTGTAAGCCCAAGGGACATTTTAAACAAAAGGTTTTATCTGTGTTCGCAGTGGAAATTAGATACGAGATGTAGGGACTCCAGATGTCTGGGGGTCGGGCATGGAGATGCAGGGTTTTTATGAAGTCTGTTTCCACGTCTTGACAGTCGCATCGCATCGTTGAGCCATCTTTGCACAGTGGGAGGGGGCCCGCGTCCCCATGTGATTGCAAGCCTTCTTCGTGCCAAGACCATCAGCAGACCTGCTAGTTTATGTCCAGAGGGCGGTAAGTATCTGGTTAAGCCTAGGAGTGTCAGTGTGGGGCTAGGTTCCAATGGCACTCCGATAATTGCCAATGTTTTTTCGAGTACTAGGCTCCAGAATTGAGAAATGTGTGGCCATGCCCAGGCCAAGTGAATGAAATCTGCATCTGGGACGCTGCAACGGTCACATGCTGCTGAGATAGACGGGCGTTGTGAGTGGAGTTTTGCCGGTGTGTGTGATTATACCTGGTGTAGGTAGTTGAAGTGTATTTGCTTATAACGTGTGTTAAGTGATACTTTCTGGGTTTGTTGCAGAATATAAGACCAGTCCTCGTCCAATATCGTGATCTTCAAGGCTTTCTCCTATCTCTTCCTGGGGGTCGTGGGTAAGGGTACCATGTCCGTCAGGAGTGACGTGTAGATCGCGGAAACCAGTCTGCCTTCGCCTTGTGATTGTATCACGCCGTGGAGAATTTGCCGTATAGGTGGTTGTTGCGGGAATGTGACGAGGCTAGCTTTAAGTGCATGGCGAAGCCGAAAGTAGATGTACGTGTCGAGGGCGGTGATGCTTCCCTTGTCTTGGGCTTGCTGTGGTGTTACAAATGTGTTTTCATTAAGAGGTCACTTAGTGATTTAATTTGTAACTTGTCTGGCCATTGTAGATACACTTTTTCAGTGGTTAGGGGAATGCCAGGTATGAACTTTGCTGGGAGTAGATGGGAGAATCTAGTCTGAACGTCACTTTTTTGTGCAATTTTCTTGCAGATGGCATACGTGGAGAGAACTATGTTTAGTGTTGTGTGGGGTACTTGTAGCTGGCCTAGGATGGTTGCTCTAAGCAGGTATGGAGTTGTGAGTGCTCGCTCAATTTGAATGTGGGGCATGATAAACTGTGTAGAATACCAGTGGCCAAGGAATTTGGCTTGTGCGGCCCAATAGTAGCGTTCCAGGTCCGTGAGTGCAAGGCCACTATTCGCCACTGGTTGATCAAGCATGGAGTATGCCACTCTCGCTACCTTACGGGCCCCCAGCACGTCGAGTATCAGGCTCCGGATGCAGTGGAGGAACTGTTGTGTTAACAGCAGAGGGATGTTTGAGAAAAAATAAAGGAATTTTGGCAGGATTACCATTTTGACCAGGGAGACTCGTCCCCAAAGTGTGAGCGGGAGGAATTTCCATCTATTTACCTTTCCCTGTAGCATCACTACCGCTTTTTCGTAATTGTCCTGCAAGATGTCTTGGTGGGCTCTAGACAGCAGGATATTTGACCTTTGAGAGTTGCCAGTTGAGCCCGTAGTCGTAGATTAATTGCTTTGTGTTTGCGGTCAGGGGAAATATGACAGATTTCGAGTGGTTGATTTTCAAGCCTGAGAAGTTGCCAAATTTGGTCACCTCTCGCATAATTGGGTTCAGATTCTCCATTGGGTTGTGGATGAAGAGGGCGACGTCATCTGCATACAATGAGATTATCAGTTGGTGGGGTCCAAGAGAGGCCTCTGTCAAAATGGTGAGATCACAGGCCAGAGGCTAGGGGTTCCATTACTAGTGCAAACAGCATGGCTGACAGAGGGCATCCTTGTCTGGTCCCTGAAGCTCTATATCTGACGACTTGGTTTTCCCCAACGTGATGTTGGATAGGGGATGGTTGTATAGGAGGGCGATCAATTTGAGAAAGTGATTACCTAGGCCCATGCGTCTCAGGACGGCAAAGAGAAAGGGCCATTTGATGGAGTCGAAGGCCTTTTTGGAGTCGGGTAGGACTGCCGCAGCTCGGTGTGCAGGATTGAGTGCCTCCATAACTCCAAACATCTGCCTTTTGCCGAATGTTGTATTGCGGCTGGCTACGAAACCAGCCTGGTCGGCAAGCACCAGTCCGGGCATCAGGGGGAGTAGTCTTGAAGTGAGAACATTTGCCAGCATCTTGTTGTCAAGGTTTATTAGTGAGATTGGTCTGTATGAGGCACAATCTTCCGAGGGTTTACCCGGTTTGTGTAGAAGGATTACATTTGCTGCGCGAAGGCTTGATGGCAGCATGCCAGTTTCCAGCGCTTCCTCATAGACCTGTAGCGGGAGCGGGCCAGCAGATGGGCAAATGTTTTGTAGAATTCGCCTATCAGGCCGTCGGGGCCTGGGGCTTTTGTGTTAGGAAGCTCTTTAATTGTTTGAAGGATTTCCTCCAGGGTGATGGGATTGTTCAGCGGTTGTCTCAGCTCGTCATTCACCCAGTATAGCTTAATGTTGTCGAGATATTGGGGCAGGGCCGCTGGGTCGGCGGTGTATTTGGTGCTATAGAGCTCTTGATAGAATGTGCGAATGGCTTCAGCGATTTCTTCAGTGTGTACCCGGGTGCCTCGCTGGTCTCTGATCCTTTCCACTAGGGTTGATTTCTTCTCTGCCGCTATTAGTTGCGCGAGGAGGGCTCCAGGTCTCTGACCTTCGCCATATTGACTAACTTTGTAGTCACGGGTTAGGAATTTTATTTCTCTTTCGGGCGTGGACCTGAATTTATTGAGCTCTTCTTTGAGGGCTGTGATGTAATGATGGTTGTCCAATATACTACACTCGTGCTCAAGTTCTTTCTGGCAGGTCTCGCTGGCCGCTGGCTCTTTCGTGATTAGTTTCAATATGCCATTTTCTTTTGCTACACACTCCCCTAACGTAGCATTTCAGTGTCTCTCAAAGGGTTCCAGCCGACGAGACCGAGCCCTGGTTTAGTTCAAGAAAGGAGGTGATCTCAGCTTGACGTTCGTCTGCGAAGACTTGATCTTGTAGGTATCCAGCTTTGAGTCTCCAATGTGGCCTGCCCTTATTGTTCAGAGTGGTGCATTCGAGAGTGACTGTGGAGTGGTTAGAAAGAGTCCTTGGCAGGATTTGGCTGTGACCCAACTGTAGATGGCTTTGGGAGGATACTAGCAGGTAATCAAGGCGCAAACTCGTGTTGTGGACCCAAGAATGGAAGGAATACCCCCAGGACTCCCAATACTCCCGGGAGCCCAGTGGCTGTGCCTCCAAATGTTTGAGGTTATAGGCATTGCAAATTTCGAGGATCTGGAGAGACTCTTTGGTGGGAAGAGCCGTTGGGGCGTGGGATTTGTCCTTTTGGGGATCAAGCAGTGTATTTAGGTCTCCCTACCCCACCTCTCCCCCCAGATGATCGTGGCTGATCCCGCAGTCTCCAGGTGAGTCATCACCCAGTCGAAATTTTCTCCATCAGTGTTCGGACCATAGGAGTTTCCAAGGATAATTCCATTCGCTTCTAGGATCCCTTGTACCAGGAGTGCTCTGCCTTCTGTGTCTCTCGGTCGATATCAGTCTGAACTTTGTCCTCTTGTCTATCAGGATGGCCATCCCACTGGCATATGAGGAGAAATATCTGACCGCCCCAGTCTCCGGCCCAAAAGTTTTCAGAGCTGGGGAGGATGTGTCTCCTGGATTAGGGCTATGTCGATCTTGTGCCTCTGGAGATGTTGGGACATTTTCCAAGTTTAAGTGCGCTGGTTGCCTCCCCTGATATTCCAGGTAGCTAGTTTGAAAATGTCGTTCAGTGATTATCTGTCGGCTTTGTTCAGCATTTTCAGCGATTGTGGCCGGTGTTGTTAGATCACTCTGTTGTCTGCAGGCTAATAACGGATAGCTAGGCGGCTGCGAGTTGAAATTGCTGGGTGATTGCGGAGTCGGATGGCGGATTTACAACCGGTGCATTTCCTAAACAGTAAACCTCTTCCCTCCCTTACACGGGCAAACCCCAACTTGCCCGAAATCGTTCCCTCCCCTTTAAACAATGTAATGAATGGTGCTGCGCTTGGGGCGCTAGTGCCACCCAAGGACAGTAGCTCCCGTCATATTCAGTGTTGTAAAGTTCTGGTGTGAAATATTAACTGCATGAGGTTCGTGGTGGGTGTGCATGTTCTGATATGGCGGGTTTCTTCTGGCACGATCTCTTCTTGGTGGTCTTGGATTATTTTTGAGGGGTCTGCAGCCGATCCCGTTTAGAAAGGAGTGTTAGGGAGAATTCTCTGTAAAGGCTAATTTCCCAAACCTAGTGAGTCCCCCGGCAGCTTTGCTGGATTTTTGGGGTTTATTTTTTCTCCTGCTAAGAGTGGGACTCTTTTTTTTCCTCCCACTCTTAGACATGATTTGAGGTGTTCCTTTGACTTTGTATGTGTTTTATGGGCTATGGGGTCCTTTACCCCATAGGGCTTCATGTGTTTTTGGTATGTGGGTTACACAGCACCCTCCGTGCTGTAACCCAGGGGTGTCGTAGCAACCCCCAAACATAGACTCCATACCCTGGGACTGACTACTGTCTCCCAGGGCATGTAAAGTCACCATTGGCTTTACTAGTCTTAAATTGTGAACAGAACCCGTACAAACCATCATATTGTGGACGTACTGGTCGGGGCAATTCGATTGCCCCGCGGTCTGTTGTTCGAGGGGGCACTGTCCAGTCCCCCCGACCGAGTTTTGGCTGGTGGCAGTGGATACTTTTTGTATTCGACCGCAAATATATTCCTATGGGATTTTCCCATGGTTCGAGGCTACCACTTTTTAATATAGCCTCGAACATACCGCCGGTTTATTAAATTGATATAAATTCACTGGTTGGTATTTTTTGCCGAAACTTCGTTCCAAAATGGCGTTTGTGTCTGCTTCTGTGACTCCAACCCAAGTTGAGCCCTTTGTTCCACTTTTTGGCGGGCTTCTCCACAGAAGCCTCCAAAAGTGGTGCCACTCTGGGTCTACAGGATGTGTGGGAGGGGCGTTTAGGCACCCTGGACTGAGTTGCCTCGGCAACTCAAGTCGCACTCTTGTGTGATTGGCCCAAGTGGTGAGCCGCCCGGCTCACCACTTAGCATGTTTGAGTGACAGCTAGGCTGAATGAATGGTGGTTTTCTGCATAAAAGCAGGGCTTTGGGGACTGGAACTTCAGAAGTCGCCAAAGGACCTAAAGAATCCGAGGAGGGAGAAGCCGACCTGCAACGACGACACCACCGGTGGAGCCCTGCTGAACCGTCTCACCACTTTTCGCGACGACAGAGGAGATCTCCAGCCTGGAGAGTCTTCTTCCTTTGACTGGTGGGGATAACCAGTTTGCCTGTCTTTTCGCCTTACTGGACCATCTTGTGGCCGCCTTGCCCGTGCCAAGCACCCCAGCAACCGGAATACCACTACCGCGAAGAAAAGGGTGGTACCTTGTAACCGGGAAACTCCGCAGCTGGTTTCTTCCCTGGCAGTGCAACGACCTTCAGCTTTCCTCCACGTCGAGACCTCCTCTTCCTCTGGACGAAACACCGACTTGCACCGGCTACCAGGAACAACTGCCCCTGCTGGAGCGTTCTTCCCATTTTCAGGTACTGTGTCCCGTCTGGCTTCCCTTGCGACAGATCGTTCCGGGTGACAGTAAATCCTCGACTTTGTAACCTGGGTTAGCCTGGGGCCTGTTAACTAACTTTTCCTGACTTGATCTCAATCTTTTGTGAACTATCTACAAAGACTCTTTGGGCATAACCCCACTGTGTGGTCCTGGACACATTTTGCTTGCTCTCTCTAAGAGTGGGCCTGGCATTTGAACTTCCTTGCTCTCCAGTAGACTTTGCCTAACCTGCCTCACTGTGGTTCTTTGAAAAGTATTGAGATTTGTGTGCTTTCATAACTCTGCCTTTTTCACTCCCTTTTTAAATAACCTATTAGAGTGCCATCTTATGTTAAGCGCTCACCTGTCTTAAAATAAGTGTTGTTTCTCACTAAGACTTGTCTAATAAGTAATTAGGGTTGTGTATAATAGTAACTGTGTGTTGAATTTACTTACCTCTTTGTGTGCTAGTGTAATTTACAAGTGTGTCTTTAAATAATTATATACTTTTACACCAAAGCTCTGGTCAGTGTTTGCTTGTGCTACTGTAGCTCTGTACCTATTGTGTATACTCTTTATACTGCCAAACTCATTTTGACAGAAGTCTGACTGCTCAGCCACAGCTACCAGGTAAATCTGGGTGGTGCAGACTGCTACCAATTGGGTTTACTGCCAACCACCTGTAGTCCTAAATATTTTGCAGTGGTCTCTAAGGGAACTGCACAGGTTTCTGCATAACAAGGAGTTTGCCTCTTCTGGTGAATTAAAAAATTGGGTTTTCCCGTCGTGCTGGATCCGCATTTTTGCTGGGAATAACATAGAGTATGACATTTGGTTATCTAGCAGACGGCATTTAACTCCCAAGAAGGATCTCCGTAAGGCTTGGACTTCTGGGGAGAAGGTGGGTTAAAGTTGGATATTGTCACCGTCAAATTGGAGTTCCCCTTTTTCACTAGCCAGCTGCAAGATTGTGTCCTGATCTTTAAAGTTAAGGAGTCGGGCGATGATCTGGCGTGGGGTAGCTCCTGGGATGCACCGGCTGGATGGTACTCTTTGGGCTCTTTCAACCACGAACAGCTGTGATAAAGCAGGGTTTCCGAAGAGGTCCTTGCATACTTTCTCAACTAATTCTTCCATTTTCCCCTTGATCTGCGCCTCCCTCACCCCGACCAGCCTGATGATGTTGCGGCGTGAGTGACCTTCGAGATCTTCGTTTTTCGCAGTGACGGCCTTCATTTGGTTTTCTAGCGTTGACACTGAGTTGTCGTCTAGGTCGGAGACCCTCTGTTCCACGGTGGCCAGCCTGTCTCCATGTTTGTCGAGGTGGTGTTGCAGCAGGTCCACCTTTGATGATAAAGCATCGATCTTGCTGTCCAAGTTGCATTATTCTGGCCTTCAGTTCGAGCAAGATCTCCCGTATATCTACCGTTTGGGATGGTTCGTCATTGTGTTCCATTTCCGCTGTCGGGGACTCTGCTTGGTCACTTGGCTTAGGGATTTTACTCACCGCGCCAGGTTCGAAATTCAATTTCCTTTGGGATTTATCAGTTTTACCCCTTCTGTGTTATCTGTGCGTGAGCCAGGAATGTGGTTGGGTGAGGTTAGAGAGGGTGAGAGTGGCTTTGCAGATCCAGACCAGGAAAATGGCTGTCGTTGGGCCGGCCTGAGCGGCGTATTTGCGGTGGGGTCTGTTGTCAGTTGGTATTTTGGATATGTCTTCTTTATTATGATTTCTTTGCCAGCACTGAGCTAGCGTTTTAGGGTTGGGGAGAGGCGCAGTTATGACTTAGCCATCAGTAATTAGGATTTGTGGGCTGGTAGAGTGGGGATCTCAGCGATTTGGTGTATATCCATTGAGTTTATGATGTTGGGTAATGTTCCCGGTCAGCCAGAGACGTCCATTTGCCCGTGATAAGTTTGGCTGTCCAATCTTATTAGTTGTAGGTAGGTTAAGCTAGGTTTATGTGAGCGCTATATTGCCTCTAAAGCTTACGTCCGTTGAAGGCTAACTTTGCGGGTTGCCACTTTGGTAGCTTGGAGTAGGTTCTACGATGTAGCTTCTCCGATGTTCTGGGTTTAACAGGTAGTGTCACGGACAGTTGCGTATCTTGTGGAGTCATCCGTTGTGGGCAGATATTTGACTGCAGGAATCCTGGGTTAAAGCTGCGGGTTGAACTTCAATGTCTACACCTTCTGAGTGCTGGGCGATCTGACCTGACTGAAGAGCGCAGGGGGGGATCCTCGGGGGACTGCGAGCGCTTCTTGGGTGCTACACCCAGGCTCAGTGGGTGACGTGAGCTCACTGTTCTAGTACGGAGCTCGGGCGGTGTTGGGCAGAATCCTGTGCAGTGCCCTTAGGGACCACTACACACAATTAAGGACTACAAGTGGTAGTACAATTTCACCTTTGGTACAAGCCCGTACTACACAGAAAAAGTGGTAGCAATGGCTGAGCAGCCGGACTTATCTCAAGAGCAAATGAGCAGTAGTAGAGATTACACAAAGGACTACAATTACTGTGACTCAAGCAAACACTGGCTCAAGATTTCTGGTTAAAAAGTATAAGTACATTTATTTTTAAACCATCTGGCTATCTAGACCACTACAGCTGTGTGCAGCGATTTCGACGAAGAAGAGGATCCTCTGACTGTGGAAGGTGAGCTGGTTGATCTCACCAGGCTCAAGGGAAGAAGACTCCGGACTGGATCTTCTGTCGTTGAAGGGTAGATAGCTCAGGACTGCAGCAGGGCTTCACCAGGACTCAGTTGCAGCAGCCGTCTTCTCTGCTTCTCTTTTGGTTCTTGCAGTTCCAGTGGCGACTCCGACTTCCAGCCCAAGAGTCCTGCCTTTTATGACAAAATCCCCCATTCACACAGCCTGGCTGTCAATCACTCGGCAGGGCCGGCCCGGACAACTCCCTCAGCCAATCGACACAAAGTGTGACTTGGGTCTCCAAGGAGACCCTGTGCAGGGGGTTACTAAACCCCTCCCTCACATTCAGCCCACCTAGACACCCAGACGCCAAAGTAGGGCTTCTGGACAGAAACCCGCTAAAGGTTGGCGAACAAAAAAGGCAAACCTGGTTTGGTGCGAAAAGTAAAACACAAGAAGGACTTTAACAAAAAGAAATGGTGATAAAAACCCGACCGGAGCCAAAATAAAAAGTATTTGGTCAAGCGGGTTTAATTTGGAGGCTAATACAATAGCCTAAAACAGTACCACGTTTATATACTATAATCGCGGTAGAAAAGATAGGGTAGGTACCACTGCCGCCAGCCAAGTCTTGGTGTTAAGGGAGCGAAACAAAGCTCCAAGAGACGCAGACAAAAAGGAGTAGGAATTAACCCTTTCCAATACTCCATGTAAGCTGGGGTGTATTGGGTCTGCAGTTTTAAATCACTACATAAGGTAAATGGCAACTTTACCTGTTTCTGGGGAATGGTAGTCGGCCCCAAAAAAATTGAGTCAGTGGGAAGTCTTAGAGACAAGAAGAGAGACACAAGGAACTGGAGCGGGCACCGCTTTGTTTCTGCTTGTTTTAAGCACAGTTATGTGAATACTGCTGTATTTTGGGGTGCAGCCCACTAAATCATGCTACCATGCGTCAGCACGATACGAGCGAACTATGTGAAGGAAGACCTAGGCTAACTTACCTGCGGTGTGGGCCGCACACCCTTAGATCCCAATTGGATTTCAAAAAAAGTTTAATATTTTGTTGGTTCACATTAACGACTCATTAATTCTTTGAACTTGGTGGTTTATTTAAAGTAATTGATGGGCAACATAACCCAAAATGGCCAATGCATTTCGGACGCAACAGTCCTTCATCGGGGCCTATCTAATCAAACAAATTGTGGCCAAACATTAGATATCGGTAACAATTAAAACAGTTATGTAAAAGACAGCATAATCAAAAGCAAAAACCAAAAAATCTTACCATATTACATCACATAAAATGGAAAATCAACAGGGTCCCACATACACAGAAACATAAACACGACAAAAAATAATAAAAGGAAAAGAGTCAACAAGTTAATAGATAACAATATTACAATTTAACATCACATTTTTCAGCCTCTTATTAATATACTTTCTCTGTACCCAGCTTCCTGTTCTGTTAATGTTTTACTGCACCTTATGTGTATGCAGTCATACTGGCCAGTGATATCATTGCTGTGGTGCCTGATGTTAATAGTATTCCAATCGAGCGGGTAGGGTGTGAGTTTACAAATCAATTGCTAATAACTCGCTCAAACCCTGTGCTTTATCCCACGGTGACCACGTTAAACATGCACGCAGAATGCTGTTGTGTCAATGTAAAAAATGGCTGACCTTAGCCAGTAAATGGCTGGCGTGTTCAAACTTAAGTTTGTCTTTCAATGTGCGGCTAGCCCGCTTTACCGCCGTACACTTAACATCTATGAGACTGTCTGCACGATAATCTGTCATCAAACCCCTACCATGTGTGGAATGTTTCAGCAAAGGATACGTGTCTCGCTGAGTCACGATTCTGTGTCAGACCGCTTTGCTAAGTAAACTATCGGTTCTGATCAGAGTGAGGCTGCAGTTACCACGGCAATGCCTCCTACAAGATGGTGGCTTGTCCATGTGTATGCCGCCATCTTGCTTGGGGCTGATTTGAAATGTGAACATATAGATCGAGGCTGATTGCTCGCAAACTCATGTAGCTTTGTATGACATAACATAGACTAAATGAAAGGCAAACATGTATGATTCATACTCTAATAATACCCTTATCTTACCTTGTATAGTTCAAGTAACGGCCTTACCCGAAAATGTAACCACAAATAAAACCACAAATAAAATAAAATAAATTAAAATAAAATAAAACGGGGATATCACCTTGACAATAAACAATTTAAAAATTAAAAACAGAAAACATCTAAAGTAAAGAAAAATGCTTTACAACAATAACTTGGTTATGTAAACACTTAGCATAGCATTGTTATGTGGCTAAACATGCATAAACAATGTGAGGTTGGAATAAGAAGAATGTTGGTTATAATGATCAAAAATGGAATTCCGTCCATGGGATATATTTTCAACACAGTTATAATGCGCAGCATGCGCTTGTCAGGTTAGGTAAGTCTCTTGTGCTCTGATTTTTATATCGAACCAATAACCTCATAGAAAACAGTACATAGAAAACAGTTCAAAACGACCAACTCATAGGAAATAGTTCATAGAAAACAGTTTAAATCGAACTTTGTTCATTCCCTGGGTGATAAGCTGTCCAGCCGATCTATCCAGTACGCCTCTTTGTTGGCGTCTCTTTCGTGGATCTATACCTGGTTGTTGGTTACTTAGGACTTCTAATACTTGGAACCTCAACTGAGCTGCTGTATGCTGTTTTTGATTGAAGTGTCTTGCCACAGCTGAATTTGGATTTTTGTTACATATGCATGACTTGTGTGCACTCATCCTAGTTTTAAGCTTCCGTCCTGTTTCTCCCACGTAACATAGTCCACACAGACAACATATACAGTATATGCAGTTCTCAGAGTCACATGTCCCAAAATCTCTGAGGGATTTTTTGTCCTGTGTGAGAGGTGATACTTTGTTCCCTTTAATAATACTGTTGCAATTATTGCAGTTCAGACATGGGTAGGTACCTTGTTTTTTCTGTTTGTTTTTTCTTGTGTTGACCAGTACATCTCGTAAATTGTTTGAGCGTTGATATGCAAGTACTGGTTTGGTTTGGAATAAATACTTTGTGCGTTCATCGCTGGTAAGTATTGCCCAGTTTTTAGTGATGCATTTCTTTATACGTGCACTCTGAGTCGAAAATTTAGACATATACTATTGTTGGGTTTCTCTTCCAATGTACTAGCTCTGGTTCTGGCTGCCACTTTAGAGGAGGCTTCATCCAACTCCACTTGATGGTATCCTCGACTGGATAACTTATTTTCTAATTTTTGTAATTCTTGGTGAAGTTCTTCTGGATGATCCTTTTCAGCTGTAGCATCTGCCCATAGGGTAAGTTCCGTAACGTGTTCTGGGGATGAAAGCTCATGTGATGTAGCAAGTTGTTCCTATCAGTGGGTTTAGTGTACAGCAAAGTTGTGATCTGTAGTTGAATGTACCTCACCCACACTTTTAGTTGATCATTCCATTTGCGTATGTCCAAAATGTGTTCGGTTTCAAATTGGTGCATGAATGCGTTGGCATACGCTGGTGCCATTGTGGCTCCCATGGCCGTTCCTGAGGTCTGTAGATCGTATTCTTTCTCATAAGTGAAGTAAGAATTCATGGAAATAAAGGTCAGTAATGTCAAAATGAATTCTTTGTGAGCTCCTATGTTATCCTCCTTTAGCAAAAGCTATTCCACTGCTGCCTGTCCTAAATCGTGGGGTATGCTCGTGTAAAGGCTGTTCACGTCAATGGTGAACAAAATATCTTGTTCTTCCAGGTGAATCTGTTCCAAAATGTTCAAAAAATGATTACTGTCTTTGACATATGTGGAGGTTTTTTGTATAATTGGTTGCAGGAAGTAATCGATGTAAGTTCCCAAAGGTTGTAAAATCCCTCCTGTTGCTGCGACAATTGGTCTTCCGGGCGGGTTGTTAAGATTTCTATGTATCTTAGGAAGTGAGTAGAAATGTGGGGTTTTAGGTCTTGAATTCTGCAGGAATTGTTTGGTTTTGTGCGTAATCATGCCCAACTCTTCCGCTCTTGTGAGCATTGCTTCGAGGTCCATTTTAATTTTGTTTGCCGGATCATGATCTATTTTAGCATAGGCGTTGTGATCACTTAATTGGCGTAAACATTCTCTTTTATAGTCAACTGTGTTTTGAATGACTAACGCCCCTCCTTTATCAGCCGGCCTGATAGTGATTTTTTTCATCCATGTACAAGCCTTTGATGATGGCCATTTCACCTCTACTTAGATTCTTATATTGGGGTGTACCAAAATTTATTTTTTTCAGATCTGCAAGAACCAATTTTTCAAAAATGTCAACTGCAGGAACTGTGATAGGAGCTACAAAAGTACTTTTAGGTCTAAATTCCACTTAATGTGGTGTGTCTCGGTCAGATTGCTGTTCATTTTCCATTTCTGCAAAAAATACCTTCAATTTGAGTTTGCGTGTGAGCTTATGTAGTTCAATCTTGGTGTTGAATAAACTGGTTCCATAAGTTGGTACAAACTTAAGCCCCTTCTGTAACACTCTGTTCTCTGTGGGAAGTCTTAGAGACAACCCTGTATCACTGCACTGAAGTGCTGTGTAACACAAACAAAAAGTTGGGCTCAGGGAGTGGTGTGGCTCCAGAGCCCAAGATCACACAAACAGTAGAAATACACATGGCAAAACACAGTTAAGAGTGGGAAAAAGGTACACACTCTTACCAGGTGGAATAAATAATCCCCAGAAATCCAGCAAAGCTGCTGAGGGACTCACTAGGTAAGGGAAATTAGCCATAAATGAGAATTCTCCCTAACAGGCGGGGCCAGGCGTCTTGTCTTGGGGGCCGCAGACTCCTCAGGCTCTGATGAGGATTGGGGGAGTTAGTCTTTGCTGGGTGATCAGTGGCTGGGCGATGTGGCCTGACTGAGGAGCGCAGTGGGAGCGCAAGCACTCCTTGGGTGCTCCACCCCAGGCTCAGTGGGTGACGTGAGCTCACTGTTCTAGTACGGAGCTCGGGCAGGGCCAGGTGTCTTGGGGCCGCAGACGACTCAGGTTCTGATGAGGATTGGGGGAGTTAGTCTTTGCTGGGTGATCAGTGCCTGACAGGGTGCGGGCCATGATGAGTGCCCAGGCTCATGGGGATTTGGATCCGTTACTCTCTAGCTGTGGTAGGCAGGTGTGAGTCCGCTCTCAATAATTATTCGATTAAGCAAAAATGTGGGATTCTGGGTGCAGGCCTGCCTCTCGTCCGTGCACTGGTTGACCAGCATGATGACTGATGATCCGTGTGGCGTGGACACTGGGGGAGGTGTCTTGGATAAGAAGCGGTTGCGGAATCCTGGCTTCAGTGTTGGGGCATGGGCGATTCACACCTGTGGTGGGGCCATCTCACCGCGCCTCCTGTGGGTGGGGGGGAGGCCGGGAGCTGTCAGTTTGCTCACCTGTTAGTGTAGGTGATTTGTCCGTATCAGCGATCCGGATGCCCCATTTCGGCTTGGTGTTCTTGTCAGGGTGCACTCTCGTGCTGCCGATCCAGAATCCGGGCCTTGACGCCCTTGCAGCACCCCAGTATCCAAGGCAGGTAGCACTTGATGGGGCCCAGTCCTCAGGGACCTCTTGGTGCGCTGGAGCAGTTGTCTGCAGCATTGTGGGGGCCTGACTCTGGCGGCGTGCCTTAATAGATCGTGTCGGGGCCCATTCGTGAGCCACTCACTCGTTGCCTGCTGGTGGCTTCTTGGTGCGCAAGGCTGCAGAGCCGGGCAGGCCAGCTCCGCGTTCCTGTCCGGTGCCCCCCTGGCAATGCTTGGCGCTCTTTTGGGGACTGGTGGAGCCCGGCTCGCTGAAGTCCCTCGGAGCTCTGGGATGAGGCGAGCGCCGCATGGGCGGGGGCTCGCCTTCAGCCGGGAGTCTGGGCAGGTTGTTGCACGGCCACGTGTGCAGCACCATCGTCTGCTGGTGGCCAGCCCTGTCTGGCCACTGAGCTTGCAGCCGGAGCTGCCAGGTTGTCGCTTGCAGGATGTGGTCCCCGCAACCTAGTCGGGGTCTTGGGCCGTGTTTTCCCTGTCGTTTTCTGCCGTGAGCTTGCCGTTGGCCGTGGTGGCGGTGGGCTGCCCTGGCAGCCAGGCCACGCGCTAGTCGGGAGCCACTGTGGTTGATTTGGCCAAAAAATTGTGCCTCATGGTTCAGCTGCTGGTTCATCCGACGCGAGGATACACTGGGCACTTTATTCCCACTGCATGTGGGAGTAGTTCACACCGGGAGGCTGTTTAATTTCAGGATTAATCGGGAGCCCTGCTGGAGCTCACGGAGGAGCCGCCATTTTGGTTTGCCCTCTAGCGCCCTCTATCATTTTCGATCTTATCTTACTTGCGAACCTTATGATCGTTTTTTTTTCACATGAATGCTTCGCTCTTACATAGCAGAATACTCCCTGATTGCATTCACTTGTCCCTGCAAACCGACCAGAGTTCTATCTAATAGGATTGTGTCATCTGCATAGGTTAAGAATAATTATCGTTGACTGTCTCAGAGAAGCAAATGATATCTTCCCTAGAAATTCACCCAGGTTGGATAGATGGAGATTAAACAAACGCGGTAGTAAAACACTTCTTGGGCAGTCCCCTCATAGCTGGGATGCACTCAGTCAGGGACCCCCTCACGTCAACCCTCACCTGCAGAGTGGTCTTTTTATGTAACTCAACTAAGAGTACTAATGGCGTGTATGGTATTCCCCATTCTTTCAACGGGCTCCACAGCAAATTGCAGTTAACGCAGTCGAGAGCTTGACTGTAGTATATTGTTGCCAGGTAATGTGGCAAATTACCCAGCCTCAACGCCTCCTTGCTGAGCCAATGCACAACCAGACTGTTCAAATTGGCTCCCAATCCATTCTGAAAATAGGTTATTTCTGAATACGACCAGCTTTTACTGCCCAATCCGTAAGGTCCCGGATAATCAGCCCTATGAAAATCTTGCTGTCACAATCCAGAAGGGAGATGGGGCGATAATTCCTTGGTTTTGCCCTATGCTTTTTCTTGTAGATTGGCACAAGAACTGAATTTTTCCATGAGACGGGGACCACAATTCGGAATTCTTTCATGACCACATTAGAGAGGCTATTTGGACCTGCTGCTCTTGAATTCATAGATCTTTTAATCAGACGCTCCATCTTTCACAGATCTTGACAAATCACATTATCACACTTCATGGTAAAGGCAATCTCTCTTTCCGATATACACCGTGTTTTACCCAGTCACCCTCCGAGATGGGGTTACTCTGTTGGTAACTTTGATAGTCCTCCATTATCATTCGGAACCCTGAAATTCCTTGTATCTTTCCTAGTAAGGATTTACGACTTCCTTTCCCCCTCTTCACACTTCTGTTCAAATGTATAACCTTTGGGCCAATTCTTGATTTTTTGTTTTAGGTACTTCTTTTCACAAAGATATAACTCATCAACCATTCCCAATTTCCCCAGTACCCCATTCTCTCCCCTTAATATTCTCTTATTTTGTACCACCACATCAAAGGGGTGCTTTAACTGACAATTGCCCTTACTAGTACCAGAAGTCTTCTTATTAAACCTATCCAGGAAGGCTTGAAACAAAGGCGGGGTTAATAATGGAAAATGTCTCCCCTAGTGATAACCCTCGTACAAACTTCACCAAAGATTTGTCATATCTAGCTGCATTATCTATATATCGTGAGAGCCTATTTCCAGCCTGAGTCACCCTCAAGTTTCTTGTCCACGGGGCTTGGTTAGATTGACAGATGAGTGGTCGCTCAAATCACTTTCACCCTGAAATCCATGCACACATCAAACACGGTTGGGGGCACTGCAACATAATCAAGTAATGCTGATTTCTCCTCAGATTTCCAGTTATCCCTAGGGGGAACATCCCTTTTATGGCCCCATTTACAACCCTTAAATCCCAATTCAAGAAGAAATCTCTCCAATTTACCATCCCTCGCCACATGCTCCCCCCTGTTACTACCTTGTCCTGTTTTCTTACCCTTCTTTCACTCTGAACACAATCAGCATTCAGATCTCCTTGCACTAAAATGTGAACCCCGTTTTCATCGCACATGAAAGTATTGCATGCATCACTCAATCCCATCAGTAGTTCATGAAGTTCAGATCTACATGGGGGGGTTATAGGTATTTCTCACCAGAATTGGCTTTTGAACCAAAACACCCTTAAAGGCATGGTCTAGTAAAAAATGTTATTGTCCCTATGGTCGGCCATGTTTTTTTAAGCCTAAGTGGCTCGATTTTAGAAAACTTTCCTATGGACCTTACCCGAGTTTTCGTCCATTAAACGCACGCGAAAACAGGCACCAGGGAGCTGCCATTTTGTGATAATTCTATCACTTGCCGCATCGCCCTGGCTTACCTGCTTCTGCGGCACTAAATCAAATCCCCCGCCCCTGAGCCTGACATTATCAAAACATTCATTTTCCCCGCCTCTCTCCGTGACGTTTCTGTGCTGCGTAGGCAAACGCGCCCAGTCGTCTTCTACGCGACTCCACACAGAACCCGGAAACCAACAGACCATCTCACAACACAGCGCGCCACAATTCGGAATATGAAACACTAATTTAAAATCAAACAAACACGGTACATTTGGTAAAGTACATTTATTTGACATGAAATGTTTAGAGAATATTCAGCAATTGCCATATGAACTCCGAAAGCCATTTATTTTCTTTTATCTGTAAAAGTTCATATTGAGTCACGCGCTGTTCCTTTATGGTACACAGGATGTTGGTTTTCGGTAAAAGAAGCACTTTGGCAGCACGGTGAACCGCAAGGCTGTTCCATCAACTAGGCACTAGTCCATCGTAAAGGTTGATATGTTGCTTCTAGCCACTAGTACAGCGTAAAGGTATGTGGGCCCTTGGTGATCGTCCCATAAAATTGTCAGTGTGCTCCAGTTCACACGAAGCTGCAGGTGTCTCAAACCGATGACAGTAGCAGAACGGGATCAAATTCCTGTTATGAAAACAAAAAAATTATTTTATTTATTACAGCCGATCAGAAACTATTTGCTTGCAAGGGTAGTTCAATGGAGTATGTTCGGCTCTAAAATCAATGCAAAAAGTAACGAAATAAATCGAGGCCAACACACAATGAGAAAAGACAGTTTGTCTACATGCGTGTGGAATGATATGATGTGGCATTTGTAACGCGCCTATACACAAGTGTTTCAAGGCGCGACGAGGCAGGGAGGGGAACAAGGGCAGACAGACAATGATCCTACTAGGCCAGGTGTCTTTCAGATTGCGCAAGGGGAAGGGGAGAGGGGGGTAAAAGTGCTGTACATGGTTAGTAGAATACAAGATAAATAATAGGGCCAGCTGGTGGCAAGTGCAAGGTAAATGCCGGGAGAAGGGGCTGAAGGATACAGAGACAGTCCCGTAGTGCAGGTAGGCAGTGCAGGGAAAAGTGGCTGGGCCAAGGACCGAGATCAGTGAGACCTGTGGACCTGCATGCCCATGTGCCCACTACGAACACGTTTTCCTTGTTTTTCCTAGCTCTTCATTTATTCATGCATCCATTCATTAATTCTTCATTCCTGTATAAAAAGTCTAAAGATTTACTCACATTATATATATCCATTATGTATAATGGATATGTATATATCCATTATAATATCCATCAAACAACTGTCGAATACAATGTATTTGCTCTCTTTCATTAGGCTGTCATCCTGCGTCAACGTTGTTTCGGCCTGTTACGTTGCGGAGATTTAAACACATTGGAAAGTAATATCGCTGATATCAAGTTCTGATGCGTCTATGGATGCTGCGGCGGTTCATTCTGTCATTTCGACATCTGTTACTTCAACATTGATGGGCGAACACAACAATGTCGACAAGTTTTTGGGTGGCAATTTTTTGGCGGGTGTAGATTGTGTGAATTGATCTGCAACTACTTCAGAACTATCTTCAATACATTCAATATCTTCTTGTGGTGGTGCGGTCGCACTGTAGCAATGGTCCAATGCAACTTTGCTGTATTCTCCAAACACAGTTAATTCATGTTCTGGCCATTGGACATGAGCATCTCGAGCCTGAACACGCCTCGCCTCAATTAATAGTTCCTCCATAGTGTACATGGTCTGGCAAGCAACATCTCTCATTCGCTTCACTGTCTGTGTATGTATAGTTCTGACACCCACGGGTAACTAGAGGAGAGATTGGAAAAGGGATGTTCAGTTTAAACACAAGATAAAGTGTAGTCCAATTGACTGGAAAAAAACATAAAATAGTCCCCAGCACAAACATTTTTTTAAAGTTATGAGCTGTTTGTAACTAACCTTTTTTGTTTTTTTTTTCTTTGCAACTTTTTTGACTCAAACTTCAACATCTGCACGCTGTAGCTCCGATTCGTTTCCGCATGTCCTCCCTTCCTCTTGCGTTGCAACGACTATATTTTCTGTATCCGCATAGACAGCACGGAATGAGGCTCCATCGTCTCCCTGAAACATAGTACTTTCATTACTATGTATCAAAATATTGTTAGCATAAATCACACGTGAGGACGAACACACAGGTACATCTCAATAGCCAAACATGATTTAAACATTGTGTGCCACAATCAAACGACAAGTATTCGACCTGTGATGATCTATTTCGATGGAACTGTCAGTATCCATACCTCTGGCTCTGCATGGACTGCCATGAATGGTTGTATTGGAGAGGAGGCATCCGCATCTCCCTGAAACACAGTACTTGCATTAGTATGGTTTTCAATATTGGAAACCTAACACACACTTGGGGTCGAACGCAGAGGTACATATAAAGAGATAACCACAAATGATGCATTGTCTAAAAGAATCAAGGAAAATCTAAATATGATCACATTTCATCGACTTATTTCTCCGATTTATTTACATCTGCATCATCTAAGTGAGATGTTGTGATTGTAGTAGAAGCTCCGTCGTCTCCCTGAAACACAGCACTTGCGTTAATAGGGAAGAAAGTATAGCAAATGGAATCATGTTATATGATCACGCATGATGGAGCTGTCAGTATCCATACCTCGTGCTGCTGAAGAATATCTATGGATGTTGCAAATGTAGTGCGCACTTCCGAAAACTGTTGCGCCGATTCGTATACGCATGGTCCCGCTTCCACTTCCCCTGGAATTACTTGAATGTCAGGCTCCGCATCAAGTGCAGGGGTTGACGCTGCAACTGCCTGAAACATAGTACTTGCATTAGTGAGGATTACAATAGTGAAAACATAACACACACCTGGGGTCGACAGCACAGGTACATATCAACGGCTAACCACGAATGAAACATTGTGTAGAACAATCAATCGACAAGAATTCCAGCTCTGATGATGACGCTCAATGGAGCTGTCAGTATCTATACCTCCTGCTGGTGAAGAACATCTAGAAATGCTGTAGATGTGGCGGACGCTTCAGCATCTCCCTGAAAGACAGTACTTGCATTAGTATGGATAACACTAATTATAACTGAAAACAAACACCAGTGGACGATAACTAAGGTGTATAGCAATTGGAAAGCACTAACCAAACATTCGGTAAAATAATTACACGATGGAATAAAACTATTACTTGACATGCATAAAACAAGTCTGTAGCGGATTAGCCTAGTAAGATTACCTGACACGCGCTAGAAGTGGTTGATAACTGCGACCACGTCAAGGATGTAGAATGTTCTTGCTTCAGATTCAAGGGATAGTCAAGAAGTTGTAAAGGTAAATTAATGATTGATAATGAAATGCCAATATTAAAAATAGCCATGTAAGGCAACAGAATACTTGAAAAATGCTCAATACAGCACAGTTCCCTGTTCCCATATATATACATTTCGTTTGTGGGTTATGAAATCGAAAAAGAATATATTGATAAATGTCATTCTTCAAAAAGCTATACACTCATATCAATATCGAAATTATTACAAGGGATAGAACACCTACAATATCAATTAATCCATTCGGCACCTACACACTACCGCAAGGCCTAAAGCTAAATCCAGACACTTGACTCATCGGTGGCGGAATGTGGACGAATGGAGTGGGAATAGCGTTTTCGAGCAATTTCCGTGTCGTTCGCCGTTTATTCTTCTTTGTTACCCAAGATGTTGTGTACATGTCCAAGGAAAAGTGCCGGCTGCAAATGTGGAATCGATCACCCCTCTTGTCCTCTAAGAATTGTTGGACTCTACTTTCCAGCTCATCCAGTGGATATCTGCAATGTCTGACCCATTCTCTTATTGGATCAACAGTTTTCGGGAATACATGCATTGTAGTGCCTTCAGATTTCGCATGGGTCTTCGAAGGGCAACCGCTAATCGAACAGGCAGGCATTGTTGATAAATCTGAAAAGTAAATATCGACATTATTATACAATCTTCAAGAATAAAGATTTGATACAAAAGTAAATGAATCATACATTGATCAATGCAAGGTTTGTTTTGGTCGCAGGAACTATACCAGTTCATTATGTGCGGCTTAGTATTTGCATAAGTTGCAGAAATGTATAAATGATGTTACTAAAATCTGAACATGTGACTCGTCCCTTGGATGTTCTGTCTTGCACGAGAAGGAAACATGCTTACATTATAGACTGGACCCCCGAAGTATGCAATTCGATGACAATAGACACAGATGAAAATAAATGGATCTATTGATAGCATAACAATGGAAACTCAAGTCAATAGCAATGAGACCAATGAACATAGCACTATTGTGTACTCTACTCGCAAATAGATAGAAATTTAAAAATCTGCGAAATAACTAGGATACATGGCCTTACCTTGACCAACAAACAGTTGGATTCAGCAAGCAGAGCAGTATGTTGCAGGAGAATAGGTGGGTGGCCACAGGTAGCACACTGATGGGTTTGCTCTAAGCGGTCTCAGAAGTTCACGGATAGCACGACGAGCAGATTAGCATAGATCTCAGTGGTTGCCAGGTAGCACGTTCAGGAGTTGACTTGCAAAGCACAAAGATGTTCTCATGAGACATATCAAGTGGTTTATAAAGTATTAGAAACAGGGATGTGTTTGTGAATGAATGACGTATGTATGTCGTGGTACTAGGGGGGCGGCCTGCTTGAAGGGGAGGCCTGGCTGGAGACACGGGGTCTGAGGAGGCCATCTGACCGATGGCCCCTTGGCGTGGGATACCTTTTGAAGTGTACATGTAGTTTGGCACCTTGGCGGTTCGCGCCCCAGACAACCCCACATGCCAGCGCTCATCCACGGTGCGAACTGCCTTTGATAGTATATCGTTGCTTATCAATAACAAATGCCACATACCGGAGATTCTTGTGAGCACAGACCCACACTTCAACCGGTGTATTATAGTGGTCAAGACCCTTAACCTAAGGCCTGTATAATCCAATGGTAATTGTTAGTATAGATATGTGTGACTTTTATAGAGACATAACCTACTAACAGACTTTGAACAAGTGTTATTTAGTGCATGCATTATCGAGAATATGTTATGTTAGCTTAGATAGATAGTGACCACCCTGCTTCACAGCGACCAGACCTTCACCCATTCGGAGCACAGATGTCTGACGTCCATCCTTGAATGGAGACACACTTGATTCATTTAAAAAATCGAAACAACCGTTGTTAAAATGTATGTGGTGTTTTATTTTGGATCTTATTTTCATGACACAAAAATACAAGACTTTAAAGATTATACAGGTCAGGTTGCAGCACAGCGAGAGAAAATCCCCTGTACTGACCGCTGTCACTCGGGAACGTTTCTCTTATAGCACGAACGGCACAGGCGGGTATCGCTCTTCGAACGCGGTATCCAAGCCTCCCGTGGAGCCACCATGTAAAGGAACGATAGGCCACCAGCCTGTACCACCTGTGAAAAGGAATGAAACAAACTGTTTTTAAAAGACCAAGATAAGTTTATTAAACGTTTGTTGTCAATGACAATTCTTGTAACTAATGGCATTCTGCACGGACAAATGCTATCTAGACAATGCACACTAATGAACAACTTTCATGCGTTACTATGATATGAATATATAATTTTGGTATAAGAACATGAAATGGGAGTGGCATGACAAGCAGAGTATACTTGCTCGTTACTTGGATTACGAGGACGAACAGTTGCGTGAAGTTCGTGCATAAGCACCATCATTCTCAACACGGCCCGTGTGAGGCAGGCTGCCCTGAAGTCTGGCAACTCGGTGATGCATTGCGGTCGTGGCTCGCCTTCCGAAATGTAGGCCGGGCATCCAGAGTTTTCTCGGCAGCAGCAGTTCTCGTCCTCGGTTGGAATTAGCTTGCACCGAGTGCATGTGCACCAGGTGGAGACGCCGTCGATGCGACTAGGCCCAGGCTCTTCATCTGTTGAATCGTCCTCCCAACTGCCATCCGAATCCCCATCGTTTTCGTGTGCTTCCGTTTCCAGTAGTTCCTCCTCGGTATATTCGGGCTCGTACATGTAGGGCATTATTGTAGCCATTGTGTGGTAAACAAAGTAAAATAATTTACAGAGATGGTACAGGTGTTCACACGGGCTACAAGCGGCGAAGGTAGCTGACCAGAGCACAGAAACGAGTCACAGAATACTGAAAGTAACACAGAGAGGAATGGAATCGAAAATCTGCTGCTGTGTGTTGGGAAACGGTCTGTTTACACTTATTGAGGAAAGAGGCGTCCTGCCATTTCCATGGCGACACGTCATTAGCTGAGGCGCAGCGATTGTTGACACGAGGCGTGCTTTGGCGTTGGGAAATGGGCAGTACGAGTCTGCTGATGTCAGACTCGGGGGCGGGGGATTTGATTTAGTGCCGCAGAAGCAGGTCAGCCAGGGCGATGCGGCAAGTGATAGGATTATCACAAAATGGCAGCTCCCTGGTGCCTGTTTTCGCGTGCGTTTAATGGACAAAAACTCGGGTAAGGTCCATAGGAAAGTTTTCTAAAATCGAGCCACTTAGGCCTAAAAAAACATGGCCGACCCGTAGGGACAATACTAGACCATGCCTTTAAGCATACTTTGATGTTGAATAGCCCGTAGACATCATCCGAAATTACCTCCTGAGTCCAACAACATAGAATTCTGGATCAAGATAATCAGACCCCCAGAGGGGAAGAATGAACTTTCTAGTTAATTCTTGAAAGACGGTGAACCCATCCGCTATCGAGGGCGCACATAACCAGACTTCCTGGAGAAGAATACTATAATTTTCAAAGATTCTTTTTCCTTTTCTCATTCCCAGGAAGCGGTTTAAACCTGCGAGAGTTCCAGTTTAATAATCCTGGCTCTCTTCTTTCCACTAAAGCCCCGTCCCAATTTCACCCAGCACCAGTCTTGCTTGTCACTTTTCATATTACCGAAATCCAAATGTTGAGGTTCCACCCTCATCTCACTCTTATTGGATGACTGAGAGGTAATTTTGATCACCTGATTACATACAATGTATTTCCCAATGCTTTACACTGTCCTAAGAACTCTCCTATACATTACTAGCCTACATGACCACACCATGTCCCTTAATCGAGCCCTACCCGCGCCAGCGCAGAATGCCCTCAAACAAGTTGCCATGATTACCATACCCTGCACTGTTTCACAGAGGAACCTTAAATTACGTGCTAGACTACCTAGGCTCTATGACCCTCCAACCAAACTAGCGCACAGTAATGCCACTCGCAGCCTGCGTAATTCAAGCCATCACCGGCACCCTCCAACTTAACAGCAGACTCTTCCGAGAACCTATCCTTCTCCCAAAATGCAAACCTAAAACACAAACCAGTTCAGTCTGGGATGAGAGCTGCTCTTATAAATGCACGCTCTATGGTAGCTCATTGTGACATACTACACAATGAAAACTTAGACTTCTTAACTGTTACCGAATCTTGGCTCCACCCAGCAGCAATTATGCTAGCCGTGCCAGACGACTACACCCTCCTAAGACTCGACCGTACCACCTCTCGAGGTGGTGGCCTTGCTATCATAGCTAAAACCAACCTATCCTTGAATCTCTCACCACCACACAACATATGTTCTTGTGAATCCCTAACGGCTAAGTTAATTCTATCTAATACGCAGACTGTATCCATTCACCTAATATACAGACCTCCTTGTCCACTAGGATCCTTTGAAGATGACCTAACAAATACTATATCGCATAATCTCAAGAACTCCTCCCAAAGCATTATATTAGGAGATTTTAACCTTGGTCTTAGCGACCCGTTAGACACTAATGCTACTATAATCGACACCCTAGAGGAACTAGGTTTCACTCAGAAAATCCCAGCTCCTACCCATACCAAAGGTAGAACTTTGGACTGGCTAGCTGTGCATAACTGCCCACTTAGTCTCATCTATAATTCCACAGCTGTGGTCTGATCATCACTTGTTCACATTCTCACTAGAGCCCACACCACCGCTACAATCTAACAGCATAGCTCCAGCTGTCCCAACTAGAAATAAGAGAAACATCACTCCTGAAAACCTTATTCCTCTGATCCTACCTACTCTTAACGCTATTCCCGACCATACAGATCCCTCAACCATGGTAGATCTGTACAATAAAGTAATGCTATCTTCCCTTGATGCCATAGCACCTCTCAAAGTGAGAAAGAGCAAACCTCGCCAACATGTGAACAATTGGTTCTCTCCTCACCTTAAGGCTATCAGACAGGAGAAACGACGCTATGGAAAAATCTGGAGATCAGATCCTTCTGAAATTAATAAGATACACCTAAGTAACTTAGCTTCCCAGTACAAAAAAGAAATCATCCTTGCAAAACAAACTTCTTACAACTTAGAATCGCTCAAGTGAAATCTAATACTAAAGAGCTCTTCTCAATTTTGAAAGAAATAGAAACTCCCGTCCAGCTACCTGACTCGTGCATCAAGGACAAAAACTGGTGTACAGATATTCAAAATGTTCTTCAGTAACAAAAAAGATTCCCGTCTCTCCATCTCCAAATTGAGTAACACCAGTTCTACCCTACCTCATCCCACCCGGACGTCGCCTCCTGTGCCCTCCCCCCTCTTCAACTTCAGCAAAGTCTACCAAAGAGGTTGAAAAAGTTATTCTTGCACTTAAACCTACGAACTGCCATGGGGACCTATGCCCTGCACAACTGATAAAAAGATGCAGCTCGAGAACTGTCACCATTTATTACTAAACTAATAAATGCATCCTTTACAGCCGGTAGCATACCTAACAATCTGAAACGATCCTGGGTCCTCCCACTCCTTAAAAAACCAAATCTAGATCCTGCCATCCCTACCAACTACCGTCCCATCACTACAGTGCCGTTTCTCCTCAAAATCCTTGATAAAATAGCATACCAACAAATTCAACAATACCTCGAACTCAACCACCTCCTAGGAACCCGACAGTCAGGCTTTAGACTGCATCACGGGACAGAGACTGCGCTTATCGATCTTAAGGCACAGATAGATGAGCTGAGCTGAGATGAGGGCAAGACCGCACTTCTGTTACTTCTCGATCTCTAAACTGCATTTGATCTGGTCAACCACGAGATCCTCTGCACACACTTAGTCGGCAGCTCATTTCTCCCAGGAGGCAACTGGATGGATCCAGTCCTTCCTCAACAACCGCACTATGTGAGTTTTCTCCCCTTCAGCGGCCGCTGACCCTATGCCCATTACCTGTGGTGTGCCACAGGGTTCTTGCGTCTCCCCCACCCTGTACAACATTTTTACAAAGCCCCTTTTCAATGATCTAGATGGCCTGGGTATCACCTACACGAACTACGCTGATGATACCCAGATCCTCATCCCGCTGACGGGGGATTATGACAAGGATTTGGCCTTTGTAAATCGAGTGTACCTCATCATCCAGGCTTGGATGGCCTCTTATGGTCTATACCTGAATGATAAGACTGAACTCCTCATCCTAGGCACCGCACCCAACCTCAATAAATTAGGCCAAAACTACTCCTCCTTTTGTCATTGACAATAATATCACCGTAGCTAAGGAGGTTAAAACCTTAGGATTCTATTTAGACTCGACGCTCGCCTTAAAAAAAAAAAAGTCAATGCCATGGCTTCCACTACATCTTATACATGTAAACTTATTAGGGTATCCAAACCGTTCCTCTCACCAAACTGCATCACTCTAGCCAGAGCATTGATTTTATCTAAGTTGGATTATTGCAACACACTCTACATAGGCAGCAACAAATACATTACAAATAAAATTCAAACCCTACAAACAATGCCTTAAGAGCAGCCCTAAGCCTCCCGAGGTAAGCGCATATCTCGGAGACTAGAAGATTGCACAGTTGGCTTTCTACAAAAGATAACATTTTCCTTAAATCGGTCTCTCTGACCCATAAATGCCTACACCAAGCGGCCCCTCAATATTTGATAATGAGACTCACCAAACCGACTTCCTGCCGTCCCTCTAGAAAGGCCCACTCAAACCTCCTCCTTGTCCCAAGATTCAAACGTACTATGTCTGGAGGGAAGAGCTTTCCTGTCAAAGCAGCACAATTTTGGAATTCCTTACCACCATCTCTTAGGGAAGACCTTCCCTACCCACAATTCAGATCGAATACCATCCGCTGGATCAAGGAGCATGACATCTAATGCTATGACATCTAATCTCTTCCACTGCTGCGCCTACTGTAAATTGTGTATAAATTGTATATCCCCTCACCTCTATGCCTAGATATATCTACAACTTGTAAATTATGTATATTCACCCATAATGTATACTTGATGTATTGGTCCAAATGTTTGATTCTTCCAACACTGTAACCTAGTTGGATTCATTTACTGCGTGCTCTGATATTTGTTGTACACTCCTCTTGGTGCTTTGCGCCCTGCTACCCACGGGTTAGGCGCGCTTTACAAATAATAAAAACAAACCTGACGAGTTCCCAAATTGAATGGACGATTACAAGAATGCTTCTCTTTACTCAATGGCTGCGGTTTTTCACTTTCCTCACACCTGATATCGTAACCCATGACTCTAATTGAGTCAATCTCATTAAGTATCATTTGCGCAAACAGTTGCGTCTTAAAGTCCAGCTGTACCAGATCTGTACAATTCTTCACTGGGAAATGCTCTCTATATATTCCCTGTATCCAAAAGTCTAAGCTGGGAAACTTCATGCAACGGTTTAATTATTTTTGAACAATTTAACTCTAGATTAAAGTTGCTAATTTACAACCTTTCTAAAAAGAATCTAGTAGAAAGAGCAAACGCACTGTCTTCAGTCGCACTTGACAACTATTCCTCAACCTGGGTCTTACCATTCAACGTCCTCTCCTCTTCACACTCCATCCCACTTTTCACAACCCTACTAGCCATACCATGGCTTGTACCGGAATACCACCACCATTTTCAGTTGCAGTAAACGAATCATATTCAAAATGTACACCTCGAGATTCAGGACTACCATTTTTGCTAATTTGCATCAATAATTCGGGTTTACTCAGACCCTTATCCACATTCCCACCAGTCTTGCAACCATCGTATTTGTTCAAATTTGTTTAAATTTGTTTGTTTTTTTTAGTACTCTTTACTTCTTTTCCCCCTGTTACTGATGCCTGGGATCTTATTGGAATTTCCTTGTGTTTATGCATTGAGTTACTTTTTGGCAATGACTTGTCTTGCACAGTTATTTGTGGCTTTTCCCCATTATGGCCATTTTTCATACCCCTTGGGAAGTACCCTTTTCTATGTTGGTCAACTTTAAATTAGTGGGAGAGCACTTTTCTCCACCCGCTAACCTCACTGGCCTATCTCTTCCAGATCTTGAATGTGGACCGTAACATCTAAGGCCCCGGAACAAGCCCTTGTTCAAGGGCTTACATGGTAAAAGCCCTGTGCTTGATGTTCGTAAGGACCTTCCCACTACAACAACCTTTGAACCTGTTAGGGCAACTTTATTAACCACAGTGGACTGTTCCACCTGCTGTCTCAAATTTGTGACCCTTATGTCAGCCACAGTGGACTCTTCCACCTGTGGCCGCTGTTATGCAAGAATTTGTCGTAACCCTGGGGGAGACTGTAGTAACCCTGGGGGAGACTGTAGTAACCCTGGGGGAGACTACACAACCCTTGTCCTCTTGGTATTAGGTAACCCATCTGTACTACACAAGTTGGTAGTGTGACTGAGCAGCTAGATGTATCTCAAGAGGGGTACATGTGAGCTGTAGCAATGAAATCCACTAATACAAGTAGCCAAGTGACAATTGCACTCAAGATTTTTAGTTACAATAATTAACGGTCATTTTTAAATGAGCATTCTCCAGCATGGGGTCTGGCATGGATTCACATGCTCATGAATATTCCCCGTCGTCAGGCTGGGAATCCTCCGTAAAGAAAAAACCAGTATCAGTTTCGTTTCTGATCTGTCTTTCGTAGTAATAACCAATCACTGGTCTCTGCGTCATACTGACCACAGCCAATGACTGCCCTCTACCTAAGCACCGCCTCTGGCAGCCATCTTCAGATTTTTACCGCACGTTCATGTGTTGGGATCCTCGTGCTATTGCTCTCGAGCGTTAGTGCTATTTTTCGCGCTTTTTCACAAAAAACTTCGATTCTTTAGGTCAAAAGAGCCTCAAGCTCCACCGATCCTACATCCGATCAACGGGGACCCGTGTCGGATTCGTCTGTGCCCCTCAAGGGTGAAGATTTCGTCGAGCTACACTTCGGAGGACTCCAGAAGCTTCTCAGGCCCGGTCTCGGAGATGGCCCAGGAGAAGGGAAGCTCGACGCCCGGAAAGCTGTTCAGGGTCTGCCCTGGATGCCAGCTGCAGAACGTCTTTAAGGAGGACGAACACTCTTTCTGCCTTTACTGCCTTCATGAGGACAAGACGCACGTGGAGAAGGACTGTGCGTTTTGCGGCAACATGTCGGAACGGACCATGAAGGACCGCCATCAACGTCTCGCCAACTGGCTGGAGGGTAAGAGCCCGTCTGGCGAGAAGAAGAAGAAATCCGAGCGGTCTTCTAAGACCTTTGAGGGCGCCCCGGCGACGGGGGCCCAACATAAGGCTAAGCACCGCGAGTCCGCTGGCACCGGGAGCGCCGAACGGTCGGGCTCTACGGGCGCCAGGCAGGGCGCACCCTCCCCGGCACCATCAACCACGAGCCAACGCTCTGGGTCGGGTAAGAGGAAGGCCGAGCACCCGGCGAAGCTCCTGGAGAGGCCCCGGTCGAGCTCTAAGGCAGAGGAGGAGCGTGGCAGTGCCCCCTCCCTCAAGGATAAGGCGGTGAGCGCACCTAAGGTGGTGAAGGCCTTGATCCATCCGACCAAGCCCTCTATCGAAACGGTCGCGGCGGCCCTGGCTCAGCCTGTGGAGGCTGCACCAGTGGTGGCGACCTCGGGGCCCAGAATCTCCCTGCCTCCTCGGAGGGAGTCTTCTTTTGTGCCCATCGATAGGACCCCCGTGAAACCCTCCGTGGGGAAGAAGGGGGGGCAGGGCGTCGTCGTAGATTCGGCCTCAACCTCAGAAGAGGAGCTGATCGAGGTCTTAAGCCACGGCCTAGGCGTGGAAGAAGGCCAGCCCGTCGGAATGGACCCCGACGCAGGTGACGACGACGACATCGTCGAGGATACCGACGGGGCCCCTGCTCGCCCGTCGGATTCCCCTCTGCCAGCGCCGCAAGACAACTCGGCGGCCATTTTGTTGGCCATACAGTCCTTATGCTCCGAGATAAGGACGAGGCTACCGTTACCGACGGAGGAACCTCTCCCGTCGGGGGATCCAGAACCGGGACCTTCTGGTGTTCCCCCTACCAAGAAAAGAAGGATCCATCCACCACCTCCTTTTCAACCGTCGCGCCCCGTCCAGCCCTCCTCCCCGTCCACCCGAGGGGATGATACGGGGACTGACACGGCAGCGACGGGTACGGACGACGAGGCATACGACGAGGATTTTCCGTCGTCGCCTCCCGCCAGGGCTTCTCCGCCCGACGAGATCGGATCTTTCCACTCCATGATCTCCAGGGCTTCCGAGCTTTTCCAACTCTGCCCTGAGGAGAAGAAAAAGGAAGGCTTCCTTTATCAGCGGCGCGAGGCCAAGAGGAAGACGGTCCTCGCAGTGCCTCTGTTGGACGACATTTGGGATGAGGGCCTTTCCCTCCTCAAGAACCCTTCCACGACGCCAGCTAGAAGAGACCGGTACGAGAAAAAGTACCGGGTCCCGGACACGGCCCCCCTGTGCCTCCGGGCGCAGCCTACCCCGGATTCCGTCGTCTCCGCGGCAGCCAGGAAGAAAGCGGGGGGGGTGCGGCCTCCACATCGACTTCCCCGCCGGACGGCGAGGGAAGGAAATTGGATGCTATGGGACGTAGAGTCATCTCGTCGGCAGCGACGACGATTAAAGCGGCCAACGCCTTGGCTATCGTGGCTCGCTACGACAGGGAGCTCTGGTACAAGATAGCTCCCCTGCTGGATTTTCTGCTGGACGACAAGAGGGCAGAGGCCCTGGAGATCCTGCAGGAAGGTGAGGTGGCCTCGGACCACGCCATCACCGTGGCGACGGACATCGCCGACACTGGGTTCCGCCAGCTGGGCAACGGCGTTTGCCTTTGACGTCGTGGATGGCTCAAAGCTACGGACTTCCGGCAGGACGTCCAGACCAGAGTCCTGGACATGCCCTTCGACGGGAACAATCTGTTTGGGAAGACAGTGGACGATTCCCTTCAGGCCATCGAGGCGGATACTGAGACGGCCCGGGCCCTTGGAGTTCTGCAGCAACGACGGACGCCCTTTCGGAGCAGCGGAGGCAAGGGCGCCTCCAAAGGTTCCGGCGGCGGTTTCGCTTCCTACCGTCAAGCGGCCCGCTCGTCGTCGCAAGAGGCCTACAGAGGACGAGGCAAGTCTAGCGGACCCCGCCGTCGTTGCCAAGGAGGTCAAGGCGGCAAGGCCGCGTCCAAGCAGGATTGAACCGGCCGTGGGGTCGGGCCCCCACCGAAGCACCCCGGTGGGAGGCCGGCTGGCGGGCTTCGTCAGCGTGTGGGAGTCCATCTCCACCGACCGTTGGGTGCTGGACGCCCTGGCCCGGGGCCACGCGCTCGAGTTTCAAAGAAGGTGCCCGCGCGTCCCCCCCGTGGCCAGGAAAGAACTTCACGCCCCTCAACTTCTCCTGGAGGTAAAGGCGATGCTCAGGAAGGGCGCCATCGAACTCGTCCCAAAGAGGCTTCGGGGCTCCGGAGTCTACTCGATATACTTCCTCGTGAAGAAGAAGAAGGGAGGATGGCGCCCCATCCTAGACCTGCGACATCTGAACAAGTTCATCAAGGTGCAGAGGTTCCGGATGGTCACCCTCCAGCACGTCCTGGGTCAGCTGGAGGAAGGAGACTTCCTATCGTCGTTGGATTTGGAGGATGCCTACTTCCACATTCCCATCCTAAAGGGGCACCGGAAATTCCTCAGGTTCGTGGTCCAAGGGCGTCATTACCAGTTCAAAGCCCTTCCCTTCGGACTACGGTCGGCACCCAGGGTATTCACCAAGTGCCTCGCACCGGTGGCGGCGCAGCTGCGCCGCGAGGGGATTCACGTCTACCCCTACCTGGACGACTGGCTCATCCGCGCCAAGACGAGGGAGCTCGCCGTGGTCCACACGGCAAGGACCGTCCAACTCCTCACGGACCTGGGATTCTCCGTGAACTACGCCAAATCCCACCTGGTGCCCGCGCAAGTCGCACTGTTTCTGGGAGCGAGGCTCGACAGTGTCCCTTCTGGCCTCCCCGTCGGAGGAGAGGACCAGGACCATCTTGGGCAAGGTGCAACGGATGTTGGTGGCCGACGCGGCCAAAGTGAGGTCCATCAAGTCCCTCCTCGGGATGATGTCTTCCTGCACCTACCTCATTCCCATGTGCAGGCTCCGGATGCGCCCGTTGCAAGAATTCCTGGATGCGCGCTGGATCCAGACGACGGGCAGCTTCGAGGAAAGGATCAAGCTCGACGAGAGCTTCCGACGAGCGATACGGTGGTGGGGCACCCGCGCGCATCTGACGGCGGGCATGGACTTCCAGGCCCCAGCCCACCAGGAGACTGTGACCACGGATGCCTCCCTGGAAGGGTGGGGAGCGCACACCGAAAATCTGCACGCAAGGGGACTCTGGCTCCCGACGGAGAAGTCCCTGCATATCAACGTCCTGGAGCTCCGTGCAGTGTTTTGGGCCCTCAGGTCCTTCCTTCCGTCCCTCAAGGGCAAGGTGGTGAGGATCTTCACCGACAACACCACCACCATGTTTTACATCAGGAAACAGGGCGGAACCAGGTCCCCAGCGCTGTCCAAGGAGGCGCAGGACCTGTGGCATTGGGCCGTCGCCCAAGGGATTTTTCTGGTGCCGTTTCATCTGGCAGGGATAAAAAACACCATCGCCGACTCACTCAGCAGGGAGCTGCGCTCGTGCCACGAGTGGGAACTACGGCAGGATCTGGTGGATCGCCTCTTCCGACGGTGGGGCACACCCCAGATCGACCTGTTCGCGACGGCGACGAACACCAAGTGCCGGAGGTTCGCCAGCAGGTTTCCCCAGACGAGGAGCATGGGCGATGCTTTCTCGTTCCCCTGGGAGGGCCTGTTCCTCTACGCGTTCCCTCCTTTGCCTCTGCTAATCCGGCTCATCAACCAGCTCAAGAGGTCACGGTGCAGGATGATCCTCGTCGCACCTGCGTGGCCGAGGCAGATATGGTTCCCGGACTTGCTGGACTTGTCAGCGTCCCCGCCGATCAAGCTGCCGGCGGACGCGGATCTACTCTCCAGGGAAGGAGGCGCCATCCTCCACCACGACCCGAAGTCGCTGAACTTGCAGGCCTGGCTCCTGCAGCGCTAGAGTTTGGAGGATACGACATACCGGCCGATTGCAGAGAGGTTCTTGCAAAGGCCAGGGCGTCCTCGACTCTTAAATGCTACGGACACAAATGGAAGAGGTTCTCTGTCTGGTGCCGCGCACAGAAGATTAACCCTCTACGGATTACGGCTCCCCAAGTACTGCCGTACCTGCTGACGCTGGCCAAAGCTGGTCTGGCACACGCGTCCATCAAGATTCATCTTGCTGCGATCTCCCGATACACCAGAACCACGGGGCGGACGTCCTTGTGGTCTCATCGTCTGGTGAAAGAGTTCATGAAGGGACTGTTCAGATCGTTCCCGCCGGTGAAGGCTCCGGCCCCGGCGTGGGAGCTCAACGTGGTGCTGACCAAGCTCATGGGACCTCCGTTCGAGCCTCTGCACTCGGCCCCGTTGAAGTTTCTATCGTGGAAAACAGCTTTTCTTGTGGCCATCACCTCCGCACGACGAGTGGGAGAGATCCAGGCCCTTTCCTGCAAGGCCCCGTACTTGACTTTCCACGACACGAGGGTAGTGCTCAGGACGCACCCCTCCTTCATGCCCAAGGTACCGTCGGACTTCCATCTCAACGAACCCTTGGTGTTACCTGTGTTCTTCCCGTCGCCTTCGTCGCCGGCTGAGAGGACTTTGCACTCGCTGGATGTAGCTAGAGCGCTGAAGTTCTACGTGGACCGCACAAAGGGTTTTCGGAAGACGTCACAACTCTTTGTGAACTTTGGACCTGTCAATCAGGGGAAGGCTCTCTCGAAGGCTTCCATCTCCAGATGGCTCTCCGGCTGTATCATGTGCTGTCACCGGTTGGCAAACCGACCGCTGCCTGGCCGTCCGAGAGCCCATTCCACCAGAGCGATCGCAGCTACCACGGCGTTCCTATCTGGTGTGCCCCTGCTGGACATATGCAGGGCTGCTACGTGGAGGTCGACGCACACCTTCACGAAATTCTACTGCGTCGACCGGGATTCCAGGGAGGAGTCCAGGGTCGGCCAAGCAGTGCTGCGCAACCTGTTCGCCTGAGGTGAGCCTGGTGAGGAGGTAAGATGCTTAATGTTGAGTTGATGTGATGCTTAATGTTGAGCCTTTGCCACCTCCCGTGGTTGTGCATGTGTGTACTGCTATGTATTCTTTATTCATGAGCATGTGAATCCATGCCAGACCCCATGCTGGAGAAGGAACAAGTTACTTACCTGTAACTGTTGTTCTCCAGCATGGGTATGGCATGGATTCACATGCGAACCCTCCCGCCTACCCCTCTGCGGCTCTTCACTTGGTCATACTGCCACTTCACGTGCTTCCAAATCTGAAGATGGCTGCCAGAGGCGGTGCTTAGGTAGAGGGCAGTCATTGGCTGTGGTCAGTATGACGCAGAGACCAGTGATTGGTTATTACTACGAAAGACCGATCAGAAACGAAACTGATACTGGTTTTTTCTTTACCGAGGATTCCCAGCCTGACGACGGGGAATATTCATGAGCATGTGAATCCATGCCAGACCCATGCTGGAGAACAACAGTTACAGGTAAGTAACTTGTTCCTTCTCTCAAAAGGGTAATATATGTAGCAATCAAATACACTTCAAAATCTTTGTTCAGAATCAACACAAAGCTAGTAGATACTCGTTGGAGATGCTTCATACACATTTCTACACCCTCAGGTGACTTCACTAACTAGGATAGTAATGGCCTTTATATATCACTAGTACACTTTGTAGATTCTGAGGTTGGCAGAAAGGAAAGGTTAAAGGAAGGAAAAAGGTTATAAAACGGTTCTCGGAGCATGTGAGCACTTTAAATCTTCCAATGAAGTCTAGATAAAAACATTTCCTAGCAATATGTTTAAAACTAATGCATCACCTATGAGGGACCGTAAGAATCAAAATCAAATGGAATAAGAGTCTGCAGGGAGCCAGGCCAGCCAAAGTGAATTGGAGCAAAGTCTATGGAGCTGAGGCACTTCTTAGATAGCAAAGATCTTGCACAAAGCTAGAATTTTTGACGAAAAATCACTGTAGGGTCACAAGCTGTTACACTTGTGAAAGTTAGAGCTGATATCAACTCTAGAAAAGCAGCTACTGCAAGTCTCAACTGAGAAGGGCAAGCTACAGACACTGAGGTAATTATCCCAATTCAGAACAGTACCTTTGGTTAGAAGAGTGGTCCAGCTGGCTACTGTCTGGTTGCAGCAATGCAGATCCTGGGTTCGTGGGCCTCAGTCGTGGGGTCAAGATGGTGGACGTCTGGGGACTCCTGCGGCAGGAATTCGATGGTCAGCAGCAGCTACAGGCTCTTTTCGGATCAGCAGCATTTTGCAGTTTCAGCGCTCTGTAAATGCACCACCGCGGATCTTGGATACCGGTTGGGCTTCCTTCACTCCTTCAGTCCTGCACTCTGCTGAGGGGACTCGAGCCCTGGTCGTCTTGCTTCTAGAGGGTGCTGGGGAGACTCCTGGAGCTTCTTGCCGGATCACAGACGTTGCACTCGACTATGGATTTCTCGGCCCCTGGCATCCGGCTCCTGCAGCAGCAAAGAAGTACAGCCAGTTGGGCAAGGTGATCCAGCAGAGTTGGTCTCTGGGTTAGTTGGTTCCACTAACCCAAGGGGAGAAGTCCCTTCTGGAGCTTCTCTTGTCAATCAGAAAAGGGAGTTTCAGCACAGCAGCAGGGCTTTACCGGGCAGTTCAGCGGTCCAGGAGGATGCAGCAAGCTTCGTTCACGGTTTCATCGTCGATTTGTTCTTCCCAGTGGTCGTTTGTCTTCAGTCAAAGAAGCCTTGCCTTTTAAGCTGGCTTCTCCCATTCATGCACAGCCTAGCTGTCACCCAAACAGCAGGATGGCTTTCCTGAAAGGACAGCCAGCCAATCAGGACTGGGTGCATTCAGGCATTCCTAAAGACACAGGATGGGGGTTTCAGGAACCTCCCTCACTTCCTGCCCTTCCAGACACACTGGAGCCAGAGGCAGGTTTCAGTATAGGGCTCAAACCTGGTTTGGCGCACAGAGTAAAACCCAAGAAACGCCTCACAAACAGAAAATGGCGAAAAAAGATGACCAGGGCCCTTTTGACAATGTTCAGCCATGGGTGCTATACTGCAGCTGAGGATTGAGCCTGCGGTAGAAAAGCACAATGTTAGGAAAATTAAACCACTGCCACGAGCCATTTAAAGTCATGAGGGTAAGATAAAAAATGTTAAACGAGTAAGTAGGAAAAGGGGCTACTCAGTAACCCCCCAGCACTTCACATAATATGGTGTGTGCTGGACCTACAAAGAGAAGTCAATTTCACTTTACTATCCTTGGAAACAGTAGTTCACACAAGAAGTTATTTAAACCTTATGAGAAATCTAAAGGACTTCTCTGTGACACTGCACTGTAGGTGCTGTGTCACCATACAAAAAGTAGATTCCTATGGAGTTTGTCAGACTCCAAAAACAAAGGAAACGCATAATCAAAATCAGATCAAAACACATGAGAGAGTGAGAAAAAAGTCCATCTTAAGAGATGGGGGGGGGGTCTCTAAGGTTGAAGGGAATTGGCATAGAAATGAGAATGCTCCCTAACAGCCTCACATTTGTGACCGTCCCTCTCAACAACAATGAATTCCAACTCCGAACTATCCATAGTTTTGTTTAGCTCAGAAATTGTGACATTAAGTTCCTGTTGGTTGTCTACCGCTGAGGTCGTAACTGGAGATGCATTTCTCAGGCGAGGATGTTTCTTAGGGTACTTGCATGCTTTAAAAATTGGAAAATTCTTTGCACGATCCAGCGCAAAGTCCTCCCCCAAAGCAACCTCTCCCGGCTTTATGGCAATGTCAAATGTTTGGTTATGTGGTTTCCTTCGCCATCATGGCATTAGGCATTGAATCCTTCATACATTTGCCTTTTTATGTCGCTTTGCCCTTCTCAGTTAAATGTAGGTTACTCAAAAACGTTCTCGCGCACAATTCTTTTCCACCTTTTTTATACTCTTTTTCCCAGAGGTCTTGTTGGAGTCATTCACAACAACGACAGATTGGGGACCTCCCGGCTCCAGCAGATCCTCAATTGGTGACTACTTGCAGGAGTTCCTTTTCCACTGGGCCCTCTGTTAACTAATCATTGAACCAATTCCAAATTTACTTTTGGGTCGCTTAATTGCAAGGTGTGGGTTTTCATCTCCAAACTAATGTTCTACAAAAAAGGTAGCTGGTGCCCCTCTCTAGAAAGAACATGGCATGATAAACCTGTTCTGTGGTTTTTTCCCCACTTTGTGAAAAGTAAAGCGAGTTAAGAGATGGATGCAGATTCTCAAAGGAGGAATATCCATTTGTCCCGCCCACAAGGGCAGTCCAGCACCGAAATGCCAGGCAAACCTCCTTTGAACAAGAGTACCAACCGCAACCCCATTCACGTGTTTCAGCCTTGTTGGGGCTTGTTAGGGAGAATTCTTAGAAATGTGCTAATTCTTTAGAACACAGGCTGGGACAATTAGCGGGGGACATTGTGTTGCTTCAAGAAACTCATTTACTACAGGAAGACGAACACAGAGTAAGATTTAACAGGTACCAAAAGGCATACTTTGCCACCTCGGGCCAGAAGAAAAGGGGAGTGGCAATACTCTTAAGCGACAGGATCCCCCTAACAAAAATCACTATAAAAAGAGATCCAAATGGGCAATTCCTCCTACTCAAGGGGATGTTTGAGGAGCTCCCGATCACCATAGCGTCAATTTATGGTCCCAACTCTGCTCAAGCTAACTTCCTCACAAATCTAATCCCAACAATTTTAGCATTCCAAGAAGGGCATCTAATCATGGACGGGGACTTTAACTCAATGCCAAATCCCCAGATGGACAAGACCCTTCCCACCAAATCTGACTATGCACAAGCACTCACTAGCCAAGCTGTTAAGGGAAACGGAAACAGTGGATGCCTGGAGGCTCTTTAACGGGACCTCAAAAGACTATCCCCAGGTGCATAAAGGCTTCTCGAGAATCAACCTCATTCTGATCTCGGGAGTCATTTACCCATGTTTGGAAGCAACGGCAATACACACCTGTATGATCTCGGATCACGCCCCAGTGTCAGCGAAACTAGCTATATCGGGGCAAAAGCTCCCAGGACAAAGACACTGGAAACTGAATGATGCTTTGCTACTGGATGAATGCATCAAGATGGAAATGGAGAACACAATAGTCAACTACTTCAGAGAAAACACCACAGAGACCTCTCCCATCAACATCATCTGGGACGCAATGAAGGCAGTTGTCAGAGGCTCTTTAATCAGTGCAGGAGCCGAACGAAGAAGGGTCTCTAACATAGCCGCAGCCTGACTGGAGGAGAGGGTGAACCACCTGGAGACTGACCTGAAAAGACGATACTCCAGAAAGGCTGAGAGAGGGCTAAGAAAGGCCAAAACAGCCTTAGAAATGCACTGCGCCGACCGCACTGCTAAATCCTTAGCCTTCACAAAACCGTTTTATTACATGAAGGGGAACAAAGCGAATAGAGTACTAGTGCAAAAATTGAAAAAGACTTGAAGCAGAAACAACATCCTCACAATAACTGGAACGGACGGCAAAACCCTCTACACTGATGCGGATAAAATCGCAGAGTTATCAAGATATCACTCAGAAATCATGAGGGTCACCGACAGTGCTAGATAACTTACCAAAGTATTTACAGTCAATACCCAAGCAGAACGCGAATCAGCTGGAGCACCTCGAGGTGCCTATTTCGGCAGAGGAAATAATCAATGCCATCAAATCATTGAAACCCACGGCTCCCGGACCCGATGGCTTATCTGCATCCTTTTACAATAAGTACTCTAGGCTCTTGCTCCCTCAGCTGGTGGAACTATTCAACTCTTTCCGAACATCTGGCTCCGTCTCCAGATCTATGGCGAAGTCATTAACAGTCCTGTTGCACAAACCTGGGAAGGCTCCCGATCTAGCTGCCACTTAGCGCCCGATCACGCTTATGAACAATGACTGTAAGATTTTTGCTAAAGTGCTGGCGGGCAGGTTGGGTACGGGTCTGCCGGGTCTAATTGACAGTGATCAGACAGGATTTATACCTGGGAGAGGGACTCGCGACAATATTTGAAGAACAATAGACATTATTGAACATGCCCACAGGTCTGGGGACGGAATGGCAGTGATATCATTAGATGCTCACAAAGCATTTGACATGGATTGGGGGTACATGCGAGTGACCCTGGAACATTTCGGATTCGGCCAAAACTTTACCAAATGGGTCATGGCCAATTACCGAATTCCCTCAACACAATTACAGGTTAACAGCAGGAGATCCGAAACAATACAGATATCAAGAGGCACCAGACACAGGTGCCCACTATCCCCACTGATTTTTGCTCTATTTATGGAGCCCTTTGCCGCCAAGATTAGGCAGAATCCCAGGATGAGGGGGGTCCAAATAGGGGGCCGGGAATATAAAATTGCACTATATGCGGATGATGTTTTAATAACAGCATCGAGCTTGGCAGCATCCCTCGATTCCCTATGGAAAGAAATTGACGAATTTGGAGCATTATCAGGATCAACGTCCCTAAATTGGAAAGAGCAGCCCTTCGCCCGTTAATGCCTATTCCGTGGGCAAGAGATGCGATAGATTATCTAGGGGTGAGAATTACTAAGGACCCGGCCCAGCTATACGCTGCAAATGTTCTGCAACTTATTACAAATCTTAAGAATGACCTAATTTCCTGGTTCGGCCGAATTGCGGCCATAAAAATTAATATTATCCCCAGGTGGCTATACTCCTGCACAGCAATACCGACCCGCATTCCGGGCCCGGTACTTGTGGACATGCAAAAGAAACTGCAGGGATTTGTCTGGGGAGGGAAAAAGCCACACATTAGTAAACGAATAATGATGCGGGACAAAAACCCAGGTGGCTGGGGGTCCCAGATATAGCCAGATACACTCTAGCAGCTCAGCTATCACATGCCTTATTCATGGATGCAAGAGGAGGATGCCCCGAAATGGAAACCGATAGAGACCTGGTGCCCGGGCAGCCCCGTGGACTCCCCCCGCAGCACCTGCCAGAAAGGAAAGGGCAAGCTAACTCGGGCCCCCTGGCTGCTACAATCACAACAGCCGATGTTGGAAAGCAGCGGCTCGGAAATGGGGCAGTAGGGGCACTATGGGCCCTCTATCCCCCATCTGAAACAGAGTTTTCGCCAGGTTGTAGCCCCAATAGTTTTCAATCTTGGAGGGAGGGCGGACTGCTTAAAACGGGTGACTTTCTGGAGGAGGGCTTGCCCATCTCATTTGAAAGATGCAAAGAGAAATTTGGGGTGGAGGAGAGAGGAAGATTTCATTATACCCAAATAAGATACTGGTTATATCACAGGGCGGTTCGCGAGAAGTGCGCAAGAGAGCGAGCGCTCTAGAGAGCACCCTTACAACCCCTACAAAAAGAAGCACAATCTCTACACTGTACCGTCTCCTGGACAGGGTTGACCCCACGAAAAAAGAAAGCTACATGATCGAGTGGGAGAGGGACCTGGGACAGGAAATGGAGGTTGAGGAATGGCCAAAAATCTGGGCCAGGCTGCATAAGAGCTCACAATGCATTACTAACAGGGAGGGTGGCTATACATTTTGCTATAGATATTATGTGACCCTGGTCCAAATCAACAGAGCTAACCCAAATCTCTCTGACCACTACTGGCGGGGCTGCGCCACCCCCGGTTCATTATTTCACATGGCATGGACCTGCCCAAAGGCGGAGGCATACTGGAGGGAGGTGATTAAACACATCAAGGACATTACTGGACTCACTATTCCTTGGGATCCAGGGATCGTTCTCCTAGGGGAAACAGGGGGCGGGGCATTACCAATTTCAGGTCACATACCTCATTTGTGTACGCACTTACTCCTTGCAGCGAAAATTGCCATGCCCCGGCTGTGGAAACTTGAGGAAGGACCCTCCATAGCATTATGGTGGTCCAAATGTTGGGACATTGCAGTAGCAGAAAGGGTGACCGCGATCCGAAACAATTCACTCACCAAAACCATGAACATCTGGGATCCTTTCATGGACTATGCAACGAGATTCCCGGCCTTGTCCAGAAAGCCACCACTCACCAGATGGCTACAAAGCAGCCCCCTCTACTGACCAACCCATAATCTTCAATCACAGTCACCCTGCCTATAACTGCTGACAACTCCACTAAGCTCAAATAAAATATCGGACATTAGAGCTCTGCTCATCACCAACTAGTTTCTAATCCTCCCTATGAACTTGTATTTCGAGGCGATTGGGTCCTCCGACGTATTCCATATCTATGACAGGTAATGTCCACAGTTGTGCTGCTTCGGAAAATCTTTGGCTCCTACATCGATGCGCCGTCCCCGAGGACCTCCTCCGACGGCCGTCACCCGATGTGATAAGTAGGACGCACGACGCCCATAGCCTCAGTTCTGTTTTTTCCGCGAACGTGTTCGCTTCGTGAATCTCGGTACGCCGCGACTCGTTGGAGTTGCCGTTTTCTTTCTCGGTTCGTTGAACGTGTTCGGTTGGTGCAATGTCTTTCTCATCTACGACCCCGCGTCCGGGCTTCAAGAACTGCGGGGACTGTGGGTCCAAGATGTCGGTTACGGACTTGCACGACACCTGCCTCTGGTGCCTCGGGGAGGCCCACGATATGGACGACTGTGTCGACTGCCAGTCGCTCACTGCGAAGGCCTTGCGGGACCGCAAGAAGAAACTGTCGGTAGGTCGGGTGTCTAAGCCCTGAAAGTCGAGGTCTGCAGGGTTTTCAACTGATGACTCGAGGGGTGACTCTCCTCGTCGTCGTCGGAAGTCCGGTGGGTCTCTTTCCAGGAGTCCGTCTCGCCACTCCTCTGCCTCTTCTAGGCATTCCAGGAAGCGCCGGCATAGGTCGCCTTTCCTGTCCTCTTCCGAGGACTCCGCCTGTCGGCAGGTCGCTTATCCCTCCATGCAAGCGACACCGGAGGAATGGGCTTCCTTCGGGAAGCAGATGCTAGCGATTCTGGAATCGCAGGGCACCGGTCCGTCTATGCCTCCAAGTGGGGTCGGTCGGCACCGGTCGAGACACTGCCCGTACGCCTTCGGGCTCGGGTGGTCAGCACGGCTCGCGGGAGAGGTCCTGCTCGGACAAGGGTAGCCGTTCTCGCCATGCCCGTTCCAGGTCCCGGTCCTCGACGAGCTCGAGACTGCGTGATCCTGTGCCGTCTTCGAAGGAGACGTTGACGCCTGTGGCGCCGAGGTCGTCGACGATTTCTCTCGAGGTTCCGTCTTCGAGGGGGTTGTCGATGCCATCGGCACCCAGGTTGTCGAGAGACATGCTCGGAGCTCCGGCTTCGAGGACTGTGTCGACGCTGCAGATGCTGGAGGCGTTGCAGCCGACGTCAACGCCGATTCACTGGACGTCAACTCCTTTTCTGTCGACGCCGACTCGCTTGGCGCCCTCGACGCCTTTCGAGGCAATGGTGTCGGAGGGGCCCCGTGGCACATGGTTTGCCCCTAAAAAGGCTATGGCTAAGGTCCGGCACTGTTTTGGTCCGCAGAGGTCTTCCTCTCCCCGCCTGGAGTACATTTCAGAGGGTGATGAAGGCTCTGATGGCGGCCTGGTTCCGGTTATGGTTCCAGATGACCTTATCTCGGGCCATAGTCAGTTTGATGACCTGAGGCAGTCACTGCATGATGCCAGTGGACTGGACTCCTCTCCGGAGGTGGAGTTTTGTCGGCCGGAGCCTGGCACTCATGCCGATTCGTCATATCGGCGCCTTATGTCTCGGTTACCGAGTACTTGGGTTGGTCAGCTCCCCCAGGGGAGTTCGTTCAGGATGATCTCACTGACATCCTTGATCTCGGTCCACCCACTGACCCGGTTTTGCCTTTTCATATGGCTTTGCAGAGAAAGGTGGCGGCAGCTTGGACTGCTCCAGAGAGTCTCCCGACAATGAGCAAGTCTTTGTCGTGAAAATACCGTCCATCCAGTAGCGACCCCTGCTACTTGTTTAGGCATCCCACCCCAGAGAGTTTGGTGGTGCAGGCTGCTACGGCCCGGCAAAGCAGGCGTCGTATCCTACCATCCCTCCGGATAGGGACGACAAACGTTTTGACGACTGGGCGAAGAAAGTGTTTTCTTCTGGGGGTATGGGGCTTCAGGCGGCCAACTCCATATGTGCCTTGTCTCGTTTCACACACACTCTGTGGAACTGTGTTGCATTAGCGGCTGATCATAGTCCCGAAGGGGACGAACGGGATGGTTTCCTTGCCATGGTTCAGGATGGCAAGGATGCCATGTGTGAGGCCGTTCAGTCGGGTTTGGACTTGGCGGATTGTGTCAGCCGGTCCATGGCGGCAAGCACCGTAATGCGCAGGTTTGTGTGGTTGAGGAAGTCTGGGTTCACTCCTGATGTGCAGTCCCTGCTCCTCAACATGCCCTTTGACGGTGAACACCTTTTTGGCAGCAAGGCTGACGAGAGCCTTGAGAGGTTGCAGACCTCCAAAGCTGCAGGGAAATCGTTGGGCGCTGCAGTTCGCCAACCTCTGCCTTTTCGTCCTAGGGGACAGCAATGGAGGGGAGGTTCTTTTCGCTATTACTCGTCCTTCAGTAAAGCGAGAGGCGCTAGCAGTCAAAGAGGCCATTGTAAGAGTGCCAGAGGTGGAAACAAAGGTACTCGAGGAGTCAAGGCAGCTCAGGCAGTTTCCTCTTTGCCCTCAGGCAACGCCGCAGCCGCTACCACTCGGTCATGAGGCCAGGTCCCATGGTTTGCCGGTTGGGGGCAGGCTGGCGCAGCATCTTGTAGAGTGGCAAGCCATTACTTCGGATGTGTGGGTTCTGGAGATCATAACCCACGGCTACTGTCTTCCTTTTCGGCAGAGGCCTCACGACAATCCACCAGGGAACCTCTCTTTGAAGAGTCCGGATCCGCTCCTTGCGCAGGAAATTCAAGCCCTGCTGGAGAAAGGCGCCATAGAACTGGTGCCTGTAGCGGAGAGGAACAAGGGATGGTATTCCCCTTATTTTTTGATTTCGAAGAAAGACGGGGGATTGAGACCCATCATGGACTTGGACGGTTGAACAAACTCCTCAGGAAGGACAAGTTCAAGATGGTGACTCTTTCTCAAGTCCTCCAGGGCCTTCAACTTCAGGACTGGCTGGTGTCTCTCTACCTCAAGGATGCTTACTTCCATGTACCGATCCATCCCAAGCACAAGAAGTACCTGAGGTTCGCGGTTGGCGACTCGCACTTTCAGTTTCGGGTCGGATTGACTTCCGCCCAAGGGTTTTCACCAAGCTCATGGTGGTGGTGGCAGCACATCTCAGGAAAGGGGGGATTTGCGTCTACCCCTACCTGGACGATTGGTTGATCAGGGGGAGCTCTCCCGAGCAAGTCCTGGATCATCTGTCCGTCACCTGCCACTCCCTTCACAGGCTGGGCTTCTCCCTCAATTTAAAGAAGTCCCATTTGACACCAACGCTGCGGCTCCAGTACATCGGAGCAGTGCTCGACACGTCCCTGGGGCAGTGTTTTCTTCCTCAGGTGAGGGCTCTTCACATTCAGCAGATGGTGCACAAGTTTCAGTTTGCCCAGACTCCCCCAGCGTCCGAGTTCTTGAGACTGCTCGGCCTCATGGCATCCTGCATTCTTCTGGTGCCAGAGGCTCGTCTGCGGATGAGATATTTGCAGTGGACACTCAAGCTCCAGTGGTCTCAGTCCTCTGGCAGGCTGTCGGACCCTGTTCAGGTGCCTCCCTCGGTAGCCCGGGTCCTTCTGTGGTGGGCCGTCGAGGGCAATCTGATGAAGGGTGCCCCATTTTGGCTGCCCTGGCCGGAGGTGACAATCGTGACGGACGCATCCCTCAAGGGATGGGGAGCTCATGCCAAGGAGTTGATAGTCAGCGGTCGTTGGTCTCCGTCGGAGTCCAGACTCCATATCAATCTGTTGGAGCTGAGGGCCGTCAGGCTAGCCCTGAAGGCTTTTCTGCCGACTGTGCGCGGGAAGAGTATCCTGATTGTGACGGACAACACAGTGGCCATGCACTACCTCAACAAAAGGGGGGGGGCAGGGTCACTTCCGCTGTGCAGGGAGGCGATGCAGCTCGAGTTCTGGGCCATCCAGCAGGAAGTTTCGATCTCGGCAGTTCATCTGGCCGTAGACGACAACGAGACGGCGGACGCTCTGAGCAGGCAGAGCACTATCTCTCACGAGTGGGAGCTGGCTCAGGAGATTCTCCTGGAGAGCTTCGCCCTTTGGGGGACCCCTCAAGTGGATCTCTTCGCCTCCAGTGTCAACCAGAAGTGCGAAAGGTTTTGCTCGCAGGAATTTCCTCCAAAAGGAGCCTTAGGAGACGCGTTCGTGGTGGAGTGGTCATTCCCACTGCTGTACGCGTTTCCTCCAGTCCCCGTCATCCCGCAAGTGTTGCGGAGGTTACGGAGGTTCAGTTCCCGGATGATCCTGATTGGTCCGGCGTGGGCCCGGAGGACGTGGTACCCGGACCTTCTAGACTTGTCCATCTGCCCTCCACGTCGTCTTCCCTACCGAGACGATCTGCTCTCACGGGAGGGGGGGGGGTCAGGTTCTCCATCCAGAGGTCAGATCCCTCAATCTTCACGCTTGACTTCTGAAAGGTTGAGGTATAAGGATTGGGACCTCCCTGAAGACATGATGGAGGTGTTGCTCTCGGCCAGGTGGCCGGCAACTAAGTCTCTGTACCGTTGCCGTTGGAGAAAGTTCTGCGACTGGTGCAGAGTTCAGAATGTGGATCCTTTTGAATGCGACATTCCTATGGTTTTGTCTTTTTTGCTTTCTTTGGCCCACAGGGGCTTGCAAGTGGGGACCATTAAAGGTTACCTGGTGGCGCTGTCCATATTTAAGTGCTCGTCTGAAGAGTGTTCCTATTTTAAGATTCCTTTAATTTCACAGTTTTTGAAAGGGCTCACTAATGTGTTCCCTCCGTCACCTTTTTTGGTGCCAGGTTGGGATTTGAACCTTGTTCTTAAGTTTCTTATGGGTGCTCCGTTTGAGTCTTTACATTCTTGCCCTTTGAGGCTGTTGACTCCGAAAACTGTTTTTGGTTGCGGTTACTTCCGCTCGCAGAGTGAGTGAGTTACAGGCACTTTCAGTTAAGCCACTCTTCACTGTGTTTCACAAGGACAAGGTTGTCCTTAGAGTTCGTCCTCCTTTTCTTCCGAAGGTGGTTTCGAATTTTCATTTGAGCCAGAAGGTTGTTCTTCCGGCGTTCTATCCTCCTCCACATCCTGGTAAGGAAGAGGAGAGGCTCCATAGGCTTAATCCTCGGAGAGCGTTGAGCTTTCATATTTCGCGCATGTCCCGGGCAGAGTGGACGATCAACTTTTCATTGGTTACGCTGGGAAGCGTTTAGGATAAGCTGTGACGAAACAGACTGTCTCGTTGGATTATTTAGCTATCTCCGGGTGTTGCCGCTTGGCGGGTAAGGACCCTGCGGCTGGCTTGCGGGCCCATTCTACCAGAGGAGTGGCTGCGTCTACTGCCCTGCAGAGGGGAGTTTCTATTCGTCACATCTGTGATGCAGCCCCCTGGGCTTCAGTACATACTTTTGTACGTCACTACTCCCTCGATTCCATCAGAGGGCAAGATCTGGCCTTTGGCAAAGCAGTTCTCTATTCCGCAATTTGATTGGGCATGCTAAATTTGTATTCTAAATTCTTTCCCACCTCCTTGCTTGTACTGCTTTGGGAGTTTGCCATAGATGTGGAATACATCGGAGGACCCAATCCCCTCGAAGAACAAGTTACTTTCTTACCTGGTAACGTTCTTTCGATGGGATGGTCTGACGACGTATTCCATATCGCTCCCTCCCTGCCTTCCCCGCTGCAGAATTTATTTTGCGATTGCAGCTTGCGTTCCGCAAGGCCTTGTATGTCTGACTGGTGGCACACGTTCTGGGAAAAAACTATAACTGAGGCTATGGGCGTCGTGCGTCCTACTTATCACATCGGGTGACATCGGAGGAGGTCCTCGGGGACGGCGCATCGATGTCATCGACGCAGGACGCAGACGCCAAAGATTTTCCGAAGCAGCATAGCTGTGGACATTACCTGTCATAGGTATGGAATACGTCGTCGGACCATCCCATCGAAAGAACGTTACCAGGTAAGAAAGTAACTTGTTCTTCTGAATATTGCGATTATTGAACAAAATGCTGTAGATGTCTTGCTGATTTGTACATCCTAATAAAATGTTATGAAAAAGAAATGTGCTAATTCCCTTCTACCTTAGAGACCCCCAGCTCTTTTGCTGGAATTTAGGACTTTACATTTTTATCCTGGGGAGAGTGAGACCTTTTGCCCACTCTCATGTATCTTTCTTTAATTTGAACATTGTTTCCTTTAGTTTTGGAGTCTGACAAACTCCATAGGCATCATCTTTTTACATTGTGACACACAACATTTCCCAAAGGTTTAAAAACCTTCTTTTGGTTAAACTGTTTACATGAGCAATAAAGTGAAATTGACTTTACTTACCTTTTTGTAACTCTGTAGACCCAGCACACACCATCTTACATAGTGCTGGAGAGATTTCTTAGTATCCCCTTTGTCTAGTTTCTCATGTAACATTTTTGTTGCCCTTTCTACAATTAATGGCTGCTGGCAGTGGTTTACTTTTTCCTACCATTGTGTGTTTTTACAGTGGGCTGCAATTGTAGCTGCAGTAAAGCGCCCATGGGTGCCAATTTTGTCAAAATGGCCTGGTCTACTTTTTTCACCATTTCTTGTTGTAAAGGTGCTTCTTGAGATTTACTCTGCGTGCCAAACCACCAGGTTTGGTCCCTTTGTTCATTTTGACTTTGGCGGGATTCACTGGTGAAGCCCACCTTGGGCTCCAGCGTGTTTGGCAGGGCAGGAAGCGAGGGAGGTTCCTGAAACTCCCTGTGCTTAGTCTCCTTGGTTACAGGAATGCACCCAAAGGTGATTGGCCGGCTGGCTGTCCTTTGAGGACAGCCCACCCTGCTGTGTGAGTGACAGCTAGGCTGCAAATGAATGGGAGAGACTTGCATAAAATGCGAGGTCTTTTGCAAGGGACTGAAATGGGTGTGTGAGAGAACCTATATTTGGACGTGTGCAAACACACTAAAGGTGTATTATGATATACTTTTAGTGAGTAAAGGTGTGCTGCAGTGGCGAGGGGTCGGGTGGCTTCTCACTGGCACCTTGTGAAAAGTAAAACACAGTTTTTCCTCACATGCTGCGCTCACTATCCATTTATAAGTAAGAACAATTTTTGCATGAGTATAGGTAATGCCTGGCGGCTCGGTTTAATGTTAAAAGAAAATCAAAAATAATAGAGTACAGAAACAAGACAATATAGTGTGATTGTTGTCTTCGCAAACTTCGATATCAAAGGAAACTTAACATAGCAGCTTATATTTTAAAGGAGACTTAACATAGCAGCTTGTATTTCAAAACGAAAGACTTGAAGATTTTGGGCCTTGCAAAACTATGGGGTTACCAAAGACAGTAGCGTTTCATGACAGTTGGTGATACATGAGTAGATTACAAATACCAGTTGCTTTCACAAACCAAGGCATTTCACAACAGTTTGGGATACAAAGGTAGATTTCAGATATCAACTGCCAACACGTGTTTCAACCCACTGGGGTCGTCGTCGGGGCATGATAGTTGTGCAGTGTTGAATGAATTATGTCATTCTAATGTCCTAATGCCAATGAACTAGCTTTCTGCTCCCTCAATCAGGCCCTCCAACTCGATGCAGGCACGGTCCCACGTTCAACCCCGCACCCGGGCCTGGCAATAGCCTCATCCATTAACAGCCTGGAAAAAAAAACCTTTAGTGCAACAGGGCGTGCTTGAGCTCACCAAAGAACCACATAACGCACTGTGTACACCTGCTAATAAAACTTCTGTTATTTTAGCATGCAGAGGATGCAATCACTGTACTGGTGTTTGTGGGGCCAATGCAGCTTAATTAGCCAGTTCATCCCGATACTCTCAATCCACCCTCTCTCAAAGACCTTGTTGTTGAACATGGTGAAACAATGCACCTTTTTTCCCTTGCCTGTGCCTGAGGTTTTTGCCACAATATTTTCCACGGTACTTGCGGTCATTACCATGCGGTTCATTTAAAGTGGGCAAGTGACTTGTATGCATACCCTGAGCGACGTTGGTACAATTCAGGTTTTCATTTCTAGTAATTCCCGAAACGGGGGCTTTGTCATTTCTTCCTGCATTAACTGTGGTTTTGGATGAATGTATATCCATGTCCCCACCTTCAATCAGCTTCCCTGGTAATCGCTCCTCAAGCGCATGAGGGGTACCAGACAAAGTCAAAAAGGAGCAAAAACAATGAGGGAGCAAAGAGGACTATTCAGTTACTTGCTGTTAGGAATGATTTCTCTTTACTGCATCTTTTCTCCCATCTTTATGTGACCCCCCAAACCTTTGGCTTTTATTTTTGATACTGACCTGCTCTTTTTGCAGTGAAGCCTTAAACTTCACTACACTGGCTTTTGCTCATATGTTTTGGGGAAACTGACATGTCCATCAGGCTGTAAGTACTGGGAGACATTGTTTCCCTTAGTCGTGTTACTACTTTTGGTTACTAACACTTGGAGGACTTCTAGTTACTCTAGGTGTGCTAAAAGGATAAGCTGGTGGCAGCACTGACTTTTTAGCTTGCATTTGGCTACTAACTGTGGCTAGTGTCCAAACATGAACCTGCCACATGATTTTTCACTTGTGCTTTGGCCATCTTGTTCTTTAGCCGTCTTCCAGGCCTGTGAAGCCAGGAAAATCCTTCTAGTGCCCGGGAAAGCAGAAGATCCTTCAAAGATCCCAGAGAAACCTGAAGGAGCCAAGACCTCTATCCAGCTGTGAGACCTGTCGCAAGGAGGCATGGCTACCAACTTCTGCTGCTGTCCTGGAGGAGCCCTGTCTTGCTGAAGATCTTTAGCAGTCCTGCGAAGGAGCTGCAACCCTGGGAGTGGAGGGAACATAGATTCCTGACATCTGCTCGGGACCTTGCAAAGTAGAGCCTTAAGGAGTGCCCTGGGGGACAGTCTTGTTGCTGACCAGCTCTGAGTTTGGGCTACCGTGCTGCCAACGTCACTGTTCTGAGTTTTGACCTGGAACTTTGGGGATCCTCAGCTGGCCTACAATACTCACCTCTGCGAAATGTCTGCGTCCTAGCATCAAGGAAACCCGAGATAGGGAAATTCTGACTGCGGCAGTTGAGTCTCTTTGCGTCGCTATGCACCGCTGACCAACGTCCGAAATCGCGTACCAGTCAAGAGTTCAGTCCTGAGAGGGGTCCTGCATCGAGTTTTGCTGCATTTTTAATTCAAGAGTCCTTGCACCAGCGAAAGACACCAACCGGAGATCAGCTACAACCCACAACCCCTGCGAATCGAGGACTGCGGCTGACGGCGGGAAAAGCTAGCTAACGACCTGCCAAGTCTTGGGAACAATCAGAGTAATGGGGTAAGTTACAGGGGTAAACTCCCAAGTCTATGGGCTTCCAATAACCTTCTAACAATATTGTCTCTGCCATTGCTTGCTTGCGCAAGACTTATGAAAGTTGGGGCTACTTCTATTAGCTAGTTTAACTTGTTCTGACAACTGGAAACCTTCACTGGAACCCAGAGACCCTACCTGCATTTTTTCCGGCCTTACAGAATCTGTGGAACTTTACCTGAACTATTGGGCAAAAGGCCCCAGACAACTTGGTGCTGGACTTTTGTTAGTTGGGGATCATTCTCTGTGGACCTAAAGTGCATAAAATAATCTTACCTTTCCTTTGCAGGAGTTTGTGATGTATATTATGCCCTCTGATAAGTGAATGTTTAAATGTAATCTATGTTGCTACTGTTGTATATAGTGTGTTTGGCCAATAAATGATGATTGTATTTTTATACATCCTGTCTAAGTGTTATCTATGATTGTGTGAACTCTCTGTGGACGCTTTACAAGCTCACCACCTCTGAAGAACTTAGCCCAGACCACCTGTCACTGCTGCCTGAACTGGTTTGGCTGCAGCTCACCAGAGTTGTTGGCCTTCTATACATCAGTCCACCAGGCCAGATTATATAAAATCAGTCCGAACACTCACTGACTCGGCTCATCAGTTGATGCACCTTGCTACTTGCTGCTCCTGGCTTGCCACTTGCCACCATTTCGCGAGCTGTGGCGACACCTTTGTACTGCAACAGGTGATGCAGCTAGGTGCCGGACGGAGCCTGCCTTAAAGGTGCAGAGGTAATTTTCACAGTAAGCACTCCAGTATCGATTCTCCAGCAATCTTCTGGCATTTTAACAAGTAAATGCATACTGCTTCAAGTAGAGTCCTCCACCAACACCACTGACGACGCTTACCTACATCTAGGGAGGTTTTTCACTTTGCTGGATCTTTGCTCTTTATGCTGCACACTGCTCACCAGCTCAGCTCATAGATTTCACCACAATTAATATAAAAATAAAATACCCCCAAAGCTTCTCTCCGAGCTGCCGCTGAACTTGCACAGGACTGTAGTGCGACTGTACTAGCAGCTGTGCTTCTGATTTATACTAATACCAGCAGTATCCTGTGGGGTGCTGATTGCCCTCGCCACCTTTCCCGCTGACTGAGCACTCCCCACACAGCTAACCTACCACTCCCGCCCTACACTCCTGCTTCCCCCTTACAGCCTCACTCACTAGGTTTTGCAGAGTTGCACAGGCCAAGCAGAACACCCAGTGACGTGAGCAGAGCTGTCGGGAGCGCCCTAAGAAAGCGATCAGGAGAGCCATAAGTGAGTGTTACCTTGCATGCTACTGTGTTCTGTCCTCTCCAGGTGCCTGTTCCAGGCTCACAGACTAACTGCTTACTGCTAACTGGAGGCTGATTGCTGCACACTGCTGTGCACGTTCCTGCACTATGCTCCTCACTACTTTGCAAACGGAGTGAGCGTGAGCTGGGAAGCAGCAAAGAACGTAAGCCACACCCCTCTGGATGTGCTTGCGTTCTGCTCACAGAGCTCATAATCAAAACATTGAAGGATCTCTTGCAGCACCTTAAGTTCTATCAACCAAGAGTTAGATTGGCGATATCTGGGCTTCACGGGAGCCTGTCGAAAGGAGCTTGACACCAAGAGTTTTTTCAGAGGTGCTAGGTGGGGTGGTGGCAAGGGCCCAGCGAGTTGGACAACAACCTCTGACTGGATTTAGCTGTCTGGGGAGCAAACACAAGGACTTCGATTTGTTCTACATTAAGCTTCAACCATTTGGATGCCATCCAGTTTCCTATAGCCGACAAGCAACCTCTCAGCTTACTGGAAGGTTCAGTTGAAGGTGAATCGAGGCGAAACACCAGTTGTGTCTGCATAGGTATAAATGTGTACCCCAAACTTGGAGATGAGATCAGCCAGTGGACGCGCATAACATTTTTGTCGAAGACCTTGGCCAGCAGGTTATTTACAGTCCCTCTCTCCCACTACCCCACTTGATCCATCGGGATAAAAATTGTTTTATGCCAGGAAGGTCGCCTCTTCTGAATCTGCATCAGCATTTTGGTGTGGTTACCTCAGTGGAATGGTTGCCCTGTCAAAACCATGCAATTCTATCACTAGACTCCTAGAAAGCCTTTGACTCAATTGACTGGAGATACCTATTGGCAGTTCCCGCTAGGCTGGGTTTTGGCCTTGTCTCATCAGATGGGTGAAGCTGCTCAGTCTCCAACAGGGTGATTAAAGGTGAGCAGGTGTCTTTCAAATCCTTTTTTGCTGCAGCGGGAACAAGGCTGGGATGCCCCCTATCCCCATTTTTATTTACACTTCTGAATGAGCCATTGACAGAGAAGCGATAGCTTATTCAGATTCCATGAATGGCCAGGTGGCCACTTGGATATGATTTCCCTGTTAGCACATACTCTCCCCCATGACCAATCTGGAGACATTGAGGGATGGAGAATTATGCCACAAGTTTAGTGCTTATAGCGGCTTAAAAGTCAGTCGGGGTAGATCCGTTTTGAGCTCTCGGGGGGGGGGGGGGGGGGAGGGGTGGTGGGGGACAGGAAAGACAGGAGCCATGGTGATGGCTAGAACTCACAAGGGAGCTTTTTAAGTAACTGGGTATTATGATCACCAGGTCAAGCAAAAAATAAAAATAACGTTTTGAACTGTGACCCTGCAGTTTCTGTTTTTTTCAGGGATGTCAAAAGATGGACTGACCTCCTGCTATCGCTATTAGGCAAAGGTGTGCTTTTTAAAATGATGGCGTTTCCTAAATTTCTAAGTGTCACACTGCCCACACCTTATGGAATCCTAGTTGGTTTGCACCAGACAGAGGGCTGAGAAGAATGCTCTGGGGCTACGCTACACCTAGGAATAGCCTTGAAACACTGAGCTCCATCTGGGAAGGAGGATTGAACCTCCTAAATTTGTGGAAATATTTCTGTGCCAGCCAGCTGGTGGCAGCTAACAACTAGTTCTTTTTAGCGGACGGTGATCCAGCTATTAGTCTCAAGAAATGGAAGATGGGATCCTGTATAGAAAGATGTCTCTGAACGAATTCCTGCGTACATGGTGGGTGGTTGTTACTGGATTTCATGTATACCCTGATGGACATAAGATAGCAAGAGGGTGGCAATAGATCAACCCCTATGGAGTAAAAGGTTGAGCCCCTAAACTCAAAATGGTCCAGGGGCGCCCGGGTTGGATGGAAAAGAGTACAGATAGTGGTAGAGATGCCTTTTTAGGACCTTATAAACACCTTTGGGGTGAACAAAACGATGTTTGAGGGAAGCACCGATCGTCCCCAAGAATCTCCATTGCCAAGACAAACCGCAAATGATCCTATAAATGGCTAGCCAGTGCCACAACAAAACCACTGCTTAAACTAAGTGAAAGGTGGGAGAGGGGTCTAGGCCCTTTGGACAACATAGACTGGGGGGGAGGTGGGGTCAGCAAACAAGATAACCAATGACTTGAGACTTGGGGCAGTTCAATACATGAGATTTCCCAGGGTGTACTACACCCCACAGGTACTTTATAGAATGGGAAGAATGACGCTTACGTAAGTGCAAGACCAAGGTGGGGACGCATTATCACATGGTCTGGTCTTTCCCCAGACTACATGCCTACTGGGAGGGAGTGCTGGAAGTTTTGAATACCATAGTACATGATAAACTAGAATTGGACCCCTTGGTGTGCGTGTTTTGTGTATGGGTTGACTCGTCCCTCATGGCGCAGAAAGTCATTATCAAATCAAGCACGGTTGTTTGGGTGGTGACATTCCCTCACTGTATGTATATTTGGGAAGAATGGATGTATAGATTTGTAGATGTATGGGCTTGGAAAACCGGGTATACAAGAGTAGGGGGGGGGGCAAAAAAAAGGAACATATGGGGGAAATGGATTGCATTAATGGAGATCCTTGGCACCCAGAAAGAGTGCAGCTGGGTGAGGGTGATGGCTGAAGGATGTGAAGTTACCTGTGCCAGATGTTTTGGGATCAGTATCAAGGTAGGAAAGGGGTACAGGATGGGGTTGGGGGAATGAGAATAATTTTTTGGAGGTGGTTAATTACGGATTTGCTTTGTATCCAGTTATACTGCGATGGATGCCAATTAATTACCATGTTTTGTTAATAACATTACATTATCAAAAAATGAAAGGAGGCTTTGGAGGGGCAACGGTGCTGAACATGGTTATATCACAGAAGGCTTGATTTTATTTTGTCTTGCAAGTGAATATAGTAAAAGCTAAATACAATGAAGGGACTCTTTCTGCCACCATTGAAATACATTGTAAGTCACTGCGCTGCATTTGAACAGTTGTACTACTCCATGCCAGCTAAGTTTTAACGTTAGAAATGTTAGTTTAGTGAAGTTAAACATCAACTTTTGTCTTTCAGGATAGCCACTTTATTTATTCCTTTAATCCTGTAAGCGGCATGAATAAACTTTTCATCCGATTAATTGACTCTCCAACTGCCAAGGTGAGATGAATACATGTTTATAAGGAAAGTTGATTTCATTTTCTACAGTTTATATTTAATGTTTAAAATGTTTATCTACCCCTTCATCTTGCCTTCTCGTGCAAGAAGGTGGTTTTCGCGGTTCTACGTGATTTCGCCGACCTATTTTTGGTTGTGGTACTTTTCATCGCTGGATTTTACATCTCCAAAACCCCTTTTTTTTTTTTTTTTTTTTAATAATGGGGGGGGGGGGGGGAGTTCCACCCCCAAGAACCCCCTCCCTTACTATTATAATAATGCCCCAATAAAACACCCCCCAAAATAAAAAAAATGGGATTTCTGGCGATGTAAAATCCAGCGATGAAAAGTACCACGACCAAAAATAGGTCAGCAAAATGCGTGTATACCGTTTTTGCTCAGAATGGTTACCTCATTCATTATTGGCAACCACATTGCAGAAATTTGTGTGAAACTGAGATAGGCTACCTACCTATGCTGTTTGCAGGCATCCCAGGAAGAAGTGCACCTTTTGGAGCAATATACTACAAAAACAGTTAAACCTGCTAGCTCGTCTCTTTCCAAGGTGTGGAATAGGTGCGTTTCCTTTTTTGGGATTCAGTGAAAACAGGAAATGTCTTTGCATGTGCTCACCTTCCCATAAATCTAGAGCTTCGCCTAATTCAGATTGCTGTCCGCACATTTTCAATGTAACACATCTTATGAAGGTTCGAGTTCAAGTGATGTATTTTGTGCCACACATTTATTTTTTCTTACACTGACGCACATAATTATATTATGGGCAATTTGTACATGAAAGCATTCTCTTAAAAGTAAAGATGAGCAGAAAAGGCATGTTCACACTACTCGTTCATTAGTCCTAGTTGGAGCTGCTCGGGTGCAATAGGCTGGGTGTTGAGTCTCCGCTCACAGCTTGCCAAGGACAAATCCATAGGAACTAGTGTTACGATGGATTTCTAGAATGTGGTCTGATGGACAGATTTTAGGAGGCCACCCTAGTTCGGGTGAAGGGGTTGCTCTGAGAGGTTTGCCAAAACCCAATTCAGGTACTGTGGAGAGAAGTCCAGGCTTATTCGCAGGAGAGTGTGAGTGGGTTCAGGCGCCCTCAAGGGGTTTATACAGTACAGCACACAGTAATTAAATTTAGACAGTCATGTACAAAAATAGTTATTATAGGCCTTCTCAACACACTGGAAACTGAATCTAACATGCAGTTTTATTGCACAACACTCAGATACAAATATATAGTCACAATTGGTTGAAATATACATCAAGTAGTTTGCAAAAGCATGTAAGTATTTTATATGCACTAAATGATGGAACCAGATAAGAAGACAATAACTTAACTTAAAGAAGTACAAACCCTAAGGATGAATGAGGCCTTGTGCCCAAAAGTCACAGGAGCCACAATGTTTCTCAGCGGACTGAAGTCTCTGTAGGTCGGTTTCAATGGGATTGTGGTGTTGATAGTTTAAAAGTTCTACAACCGCAGGGCATGGCCTGGCGGGTGCCTGATGGAGTCCTAGACCCTGTGCACTGCTGAGCCTTGTTGTGGCATGAGCAGCTTCATGATGTCCCAACATTAATCTGCCCCCTAAAACTAACAGGTCCCATGTTGTTGGACCCTTGTGCAGGCGTGGTATGATTTCGGCAGTGCCAGAGCGCAAGAGACTGCAGTTGTTGGGGTTCCTTGTTTGAGCGCATCGGCTCCGGGAAAGATGGCTCTGTCCCGCTAACTGCAGGAAAGTAGTGCAGTGGCCCTGGGCAACTCGCACTGGTAGTGGAGGAGGAGCTGAGCTGTGAGACAGGAGTCGCCGGGCTTGGCTGGCCCTTACCCGCTAATCGGGTGGGGTGCAGGCAAGGCGGCCCCATTGCTGAGACGGCGGCAGATGCTGCGGTCGTATCAGGTGGGTTGGGGAGTCGTAGTGTGGTGGGCTTCCGTTGTAACGGGCGGAGGACCTCTCCTTGCGCTCCTGGTGGTGTAGCGCAGCCCGCGATAGACCTCCAGCACCCCCTCTCACCCCCCACCATCCGCCTAGGACTTGCTGAGGTTTGCGGAGCAGTGAGCCTTTGCCTGCCCGGTAACTGCGCTTAGTATTGTTTCCTTGCTGGCAGCTGCAACAGAACTTGTTATAATCGGTGTGTGATTCCTGTCAGCAGGTCCCCTGCAATTTGCCTGAGAGGATGCACCCTTGCAATTGCCACTTTCCAGCTTTTTAATTTATATCCTGCTGCTGGATGCAGTGTCACCTGCCTCAGCTCCGAGACTAACTGTGCTTTGGGCTGGATCCAGCCCCCCCTTATTCCTACTGGATACAAGTGCATAATTGTACTCTAACGATTGTTTTTTTCGGTGCTTCTATGGCTGCATTTAACTTTTGATTGCAGAGTACGGAGCCCTCCCCAGTTGATAATTACCCTAATGCCTTCCTTTCATCAGCTTTTTGCTTATACCCTGGGTGGACTGAGTGGCTCTTCTTGAAGCAGGAGTGGTTGCTTCCAGCACCCATCTGAAAATCAAGTCCAACAAATCCAAAGAAAAATCGACCGCCTCGATTAAGGACTTACTGCAGTCAACCAGACCAGCCACATCTGGAGCGGGGAAGTATGGCACCACCTTCTGAGTTGGACCTTGATTTTCAGCCAGTTACCAAGGGCAACATTGCACAGCTTTCAAAGGTTAATTCCAGGAGCTGTCCCATAATGTCCTGCCTGCAGAGCATCGCCTGAATGATTATGAGACTGCATTCTGTGATCAGGCTAATTCCTAGGACCAGCCAGAACAGCAGCTTGGTGTGCTTGAAAGGCACAGAGCAGTGACGGCTGGAGGACTCAGAGAATCGCTCCCTAAGGAATAATTTCTGCATGAGGGCAGTCCCACAGGAAATCCTGGACCGAGATCTCGAGTCGTATGTGAAAGACCGTTTTTGCCAGATCCTGGGAGAACAACAAGTTAACCTGATATAGGATTGCACACACAGTTTACTTGAACTTCCAGCAGCGCCGGAATCTCCCCCCGGATGTCTTCTCATTCATTTTTTTTTGCGCCAAGAAGCTCATTTTTCAAAAAAGCCAGAGCTCAGCACATTACATTCAGAGGAGTTGAACTGCAAAAGAGGGCGCTAGAGAGCCATCCAAGATGGCCGCTTCCTAAGAGAGCTCCGTAGGGCTCTAATGAATCCTGTTCCATCGCTGCTCCCGCGATTACCGAACCAGTCCAGTTTGCCGCTGGGTGCATTGGCAAAACCCCGCAGATTATTTTGAACTAACTCTCGTCTGGCAAGCAACCTGATCACCGGCTGCGCCTCTTTGAGCCTGAGGCCTACCAGCAGGCGCCCGCGCTGCGCAACGAGGCGACGTTCGACAGGAGCGAACACTGAGCCGCTCAACAACGCGGGTAGACGTAGGCGAGACGGCGCCATAGAGACCGAGCGGTCTCCGTCCCCGCAGCGGCCCGGTGGAAGTCCTACGACGAGAGGGCCGGCAACGCCGACAGCCCGCACGGGCCCAGGTAGGAGCGCACGGAACTGCTGGGCTGCAAGACAGAGCGGCACCACCTCCCCCGCCCCCGATTGAGCCCCCTCCCGAGCACGACCCAGAAGCCGAGACACCGCGACGTGGGTACGAACCCTCTGCCTCGCAGATCTCCAACTACCATCAGCTCAAGAAACCGGCAGCCACAGCGCTCGGGCGGCCGATCCCGGGGACGCGGCCCACTGGAACGGCGGAAGCGAAGAAGGGAGACCTGATCGCGGACACAGCTTTCCTCACGATTGCCAGTTCCAAATCCTCTGAGTCTACGGCCACACTCCATCCACCCGGCGGCGTTCAGTCTCCTTGACCCCGAGGCGCCCATCCTTGCCCTACCCGAGCAAAACGCCCATCACAAACATCCACACAAGCCATCATGGGGAAAATGGACAAAACCCAAAAGAAGCTGCACTTCGAACCTAAATCGCAGCATAGACCCACGACCAGCAGCGGACCCGAATCCCCTGTACGAGAGGCAGCATTACCGGAGGTACAGACACCTCATCAGGACATCAGAGAGATCCTGATGGATCTGAAGGCAGGTATCAACAGCCTGGGGTGCAAGCTAGACACCTTGTCGACCAAAGTGGACCAGTTACAACACAGACTCGACAAACATGCGGACAGGCTCGACAGTGTAGAGCAGCGGGTGTCCGACCTGGACGATGGGTCGGCGGCATTGACCTCCCAAGTCTCACTACTTGAAACACAGATGAAGACCGTGATCGCCAAAAACGAAGACTTGGAGGGTCGTTCTCGTAGAAATAACATCAGAATTATAGGAGTGAGAGAACGACAACTCCCGGGCAAAATGGAAGACTTTGTGGAACAAATGTGCGTCACGCTCGTGGGCAAAGAGTCACTGTCCCAGCTGTTCATTGTAGAAAGAGCACACAGAATCCCGAATGCTAGACCAATACCGGGCGCACACCCAAGACCAATAATTGCCAGACTGCTAAATTATAAGGATCGCAATGCGATACTACATGCAGCCAGAACTAAGGGGGGGAACTACAGTATGACGGAGACCTGATCCAATTCTTCCCCGACTTTTCCCAAGCAGTACAGCTACAGAGAAGATCCTATACGTCTGTCAAGCGCCACCTGCAGGACAATCGAATTGTATACTCCATGCTATACCCAGCGAAACTTCGCATTCAGCACGCCGGGAAAACACAATTCTTTAATTCCCCAGAGGAGGCCAGTGACTTTCTCGACCGGGCCGGATGCAGACCCAGCGGAAACAACCCGAGGCCCAGACGCGAGGACCGTGCGAGACGTAACCTCCCGCCATAAAACACCTCGAACAAGGGAGGCCGGAACCAACGTGTCTCACCCTCCGGGCAAGATGGTGACCGCGGGAACGATCTCATGTCGCCAAAGGAAGCCCGGCATCTTCTTGGAGGGCTACTAACGCCCCTAGCACAGCAATGTTTACAGTTAAGTTTTCAAGGGAGGGAACTATGTGGGCCAGTTGGGGGTTGCCCATGCAAGGGAGGATCTTTGGTTCGACGCGAGCACCCTGCTCGCCCCGCTCTAACCTCACATCGCCAGCGAAGCATGGCCCCGAGGGCCGGAATCTCGAACTCCTGTCCAGCTCCAGTGGCCCTTGCCGCCCGCCGCACCGCCACATCCCATCGAGAAAAAAACTTGCCTGGCCCCCCAGATGACAACACCAATGCTTAGAATAGCCACCTGGAACATACGAGGTGGCAACCAACCGGCGAAGAACAGAAGAATCTTCCAATATTCACGCAGACATAACGTCAATATCGTTATGCTCCAGGAAACACATCTCCTACCCGCAGCAGAATCTCAATGGGCCAGAGCCTGGGGCTGCCATAGATACTTCTCATCGTATTCGTCCTTTGCTAGAGGGGTCGCCATCTTAATTGATAGAGATCAAACTTCAGTTTCATTGAGACCCAGAAAGATTCCGAGGGTAGAGCCCTGTTAGTAAGGGGAATAGTTGCCGGGAGAGAAATTGTGCTGGTAAATTCATACGGCCCAAATACGGACAGCCACGACAACTTCAACTGGGTGATGTCCCAACTTGGGAAGATTAACGCTGAAACCATCATCTGGGGGGCGGATCTCAACACACCTATGGACCCAGCGCTGGACAAAAACCATAACACAACCAGAAACCCGTCCAAGGCAAGCGCCCAAGTCCGCGAGATATGCCGATCATTTGGCTTGATCGACACATGGCGACTCCATAATCAAGATGCAAGAGACTACACATTCCACTCATCAGTTCATAACACCAGCTCCCGAATTGATTACATCATGGCGTCCTCTCACTGCCCATTTTCGTGGGGAACGAGCCAAATCTGGCCGCGTACATACTCGGATCACTCGATGGTAACACTGGATGTCTCGTTTACAGGGGCAACAGTCCCGGGCCTACACTGGAGGTTCAAGCCTGGGTCGTTGTCCGACACTATTTTTGCGGAAGAACTCAGACAAGAAATTGCGCCGTTTATAGAGATAAACCAGGGCACAGTGAACTCGGCCGGCACCTTCTGGGAGACGCCGAAATGCTTTGTACGAGGAATCTGTCTCGCCAAAGAGAACGGTTTGCTGAAGTCGATCCGTAGAGAGCTGTCGGACAGTGAGCGTCGACTCAAGGAGCTGGAACTCAGTGCCAACCCTATTCAGAACCCCCGGGTTCAAGCGGAGCTGAAGAAGGAACTTCAAAAATTCAGAGAGACAGCCGAAAGAGAACTGAAATTCCTGAGTCGCAAACACCAAACCCGACAATACGGAGAGGGCCAGAAACCGGGAGCACTGCTTGCTCGCCTCTCATCGATAGACAGAATCCCAACCCGTGTAGAATGCATCAAAAACACACACGGTCAGAGGGTTTACTCTGAAAAGGACATCGCCACGACTTTCCGTGACTTTTATCAAGATCTGTACAGTTCCAGGGGCGGATCAGACCCCTTCTCCACGCAGGAGTACCTGGACGATACTGAACTGTACTGGGTGGACCCAGCCCTGCGGGAACCTTTGAATGCCCCGATAACCGCAGAGGAAATTGTAGAGGCGATAAAATCTCTCCCGAATTCTAAAGCACCAGGTCCCGACGGTCTTACGGGGGAGTTTTACAAGGCACATGCAGTCACCCTCGCCCCCATTCTGTTAAGTGTTTATGAGGAATCGATCGAGAGAGGCTACCTCCCCCCCACACTCCGCGAGGCTAACATAATAGTGCTACATAAAAACGGCAAACCAATCGATGAGTGTGCATCATACAGGCCAATTTCACTAATTAATCTCGACAATAAGATCCTTGCAAAAATATTAGCCTCTAGACTCCTACCCCTCATGCCAGCCCTAGTATTAGGAGACCAGGCCGGATTCTTCCCGGGCCGCAGCACCACATACGGAATCAGACGCCTGTTCGGTGTCATTGAGGCCTTAGATCCGACCCAGCAGGCGATAGCAGTATTCTTGGACGCCGAGAAAGCGTTTGACTCGGTGGAATGGCCATATATGCTAGCGACACTGAGACAGATGGGCTTCGGCAAGTTTTTCATCAGGCTGGTATCCCTACTGTACAACGACCCCCGGTCATATGTCATGATGGGTAACTCTAGGTCCCCCAGCCTAACGCTGGAGCATGGTACGAGACAGGGTTGTCCACTCTCCGCCTTGATTTTCGCACTAATTATGGAACCCCTGGCATCGAGACTGCGGGAATTCCAAATACATAGAGGCCTTAAACTGGGCCCCCATAAACTAATCGTCTCCCTTTACGCCGACGACGTTGCATTATTCATTAGGGACCCCAGGGAGAACTTGAATCCGATAATGAGGGAAGTCATACGATTTGGACATATATCCGGGCTGAAAATTAACCACTCCAAGTCAGTGATACTCCCGCTGACCCCCAACACAGTGGAATTCATTGACTATGGCTTCAAATGGGAAAATAGGGGGGTACGCTACTTGGGTATATACATGTCGCGAAATCACCACGAGATTTACAAAGATAACTACTTATCCACGCTCGGCTCCGTCCAGGACAGGGTACAGAGGTGGAAGACTCTGCCGTTGACGCTCTGGGGCAGGGTCTCGTTAACTAAAATGGTTATCCTGCCCAAGCTATTATATCTGTTCGCGAATATCCCATTGCTGCTCCCCAAATCCTTGCTAGTGAAAGTGAAATCCACGGTGCTAGACCTTCTATGGGCAGGGAAACCCGCACGAGTAGCGTACAATACCCTGGTACTACCAACGTCGCAGGGCGGCCTAGCGCTCCCGGACATTGAAAAGTACTACTGGGCGGCACAGGCACACTTTCTGAGCTATTGGTATATGACCCACTTCATCCGTCCACACGTACAGGTGGAACGCGCACTGGCGTCACCTGACCTGCTCAGCGCCGTAGTGATTAGCCAAATCCCGGTCCCGTATAACACATTGAACACGGTCCTGGCAACATACACGATTTGGAAAAAGATGGCCGCCAGGTACGGTGTGAGTATTAGATATTCTCCCCTGCTGCCAGTCAGGTTCATCCCGGGCATCCCACTCACGAATGAAAAAGAATTTTTAACGTGGGCCGACAAAATCAACGTCCACTCCTTTGGCGATATTTTTCCAGACGGTACCTTTCTTACCCCACAAATGGCCAAAGATAGAAGGGGCAATACTTCACTAGACACCTTCATATATTTTAGATTACGCCACACACTACAAAAATTGTTTCCCTCGTTCCCCCAGCAACCACCCACATGGGATCTGTTACATAACACTATTCGGGCGGAGGGAGAGGGGAAGTTGATCTCACTGCTATATAAATCCCTAGTAGTGGACACCTTGTCACCCAACGTTAAAACAAGACAAAAATGGGAATCCGCCCTCCAGGAATCGATAAGCGATGAGGACTGGGCATACATACTGCGTCAGACTCAGAAGGTCGCAGTGAACACACGCTTCAAACATTTTAACTTTGTCCACCAAACATATTACACCCCTGTTAAAAAGAACCGACATCACCCGGAGGCCCCAGCTCAGTGCGAACGCTGTTCAGCAAGACGAGCCGATTTCTTTCACCTAGCCTGGGATTGCCCGGGTGTTCGGCGCTTCTGGGTTCCGACGTTACAAATGATTGCTGACATAATTGGCGTACAGATAGCCCCGCAACCATTAGCACCTCTGCTCGGCCTCACCAAATACTTGCAAACGGCGTCACGCAAGTTGGCAGCTCTCCTGTTGACACTGGCCGGAGGCGAGTCGCCATGGCCTGGAGCAGGGGGCCCCTACCCAGGTTCGAAGAGTGGAAAAGGGACGTAACGTTCTGTCAAGACATAGAGAGTGACTTCATCAGAACCCTCCCGCTACACACGCGCCCTCCTGACATCTGGGGGCCTTACATCACATATCTGCTGAACTGTACAGTCCCGTCTGACCCGGAAGAAACCTAAACCCGGTGCGGGCTACTGGGGCGGGAATAGAGCCACTATGCACTTTTTTCGGTACTCTGTGCCATTCGACATCGAACAAGGAACATTTTGAGGCCTGGAGATGTGGACAATGGGGTGGGGGGAGGGGAATTGTGGTCGAACCTGTTTAGGGGTAATGTTGAGTTCCTTTATGTTCTTTCTTCCTCCTCTCCCCACCCCCTCTTCAGCTGACTTAATCCCTTTCCCACCTTGACTTGATGTTATGTAGATGCGGCTGAATGGCACACCTGTAATTAGAAAATCTCACAAATAAAGTTTTTTAAAAAAAAAAAGAGGAGTTGAACTGCAAATATTTCAGGATCTGGCACAGGGAATAACCCAGAGGCACTGACAGAAGGGCATTCAATACAGATGGGGGTACCCTTTCTGTATTTTGTTTAATTTTGAGGGAATCCAGCACAAATTTACTTCACTGGCTGCAGCGGTGGAGACATTAAAGATCCCCCAGACAAAACTGCAACTCCCAGAAGATACTGATCACACTATCCCTCGTGCTGAGTGATTCAAGCAATGGTTCAGAAAGCGTAGACTAAGAGACCGCAGGAGGCTCTCTATGGATAGACGAGAAAGGAGAGGCTCGGAAGACCCAACTTGATTTTGTGCCTATTTTTGATCAGGTTGGTCTTCTTTCGCTGCGGTGACTGATGGAGTGGGTTGGCTCTTGTTCTGGGATTTGTTTGGGATGCATTTAGGACTAATGCACTGCAGGATTACCTGATATATGGGGGACCTTAAAGTGATCTCACTAAATGTGCCTGGGCTCAAGTCCCCCAGAAAGAGAGCGTTTTAGCCAAACTGGTGGGACTGAAAGCCGATGTCATCCTGTCAGAAGAGACGCATTTATGAAAGGCGTATTGGGCTCGGCTTTGCTCTAAATGGTTCCCTTGCCAATATTTTGCATCATCTCCGACTAATCGAGCAGGTGTTGCCATTCTGTTCCCTCATGCTTTGAATTTCACAGTGGTGAGGTCACTTGGAGCTCTGCAGGGGCGATATTCGGGTTTACATATCGGGATTGGGGACCTTACTTTCTTTTCAGTTTATGGTGCTACTCAGTCGCAAGATGCGTTTTTGCTCCCACACATGGCTCAATTCCAGGTAGGGGAGCTTATTATGGGTGGTACTGAAGATTTCCCAGAATAACCTTTAGAAAAGTCTTGATTCTATTAAAGATACAGAAGCGAGCATTATGATTCTTTCTTTAATGTAACAGTAACGTCAGAAGCTCAGCAGCAAGATTTTAGAAAGACAAACGTTCACAGATAAAACTTGCATATTTGCTGAAATCCTCAAGGAAAATATTTCCAAAATAGTCAAAAGTAGGTTAGCGCTGCTAAGAAAAACCCAATTTCCCAGAGGTCCTTGAAACCATGAACGATATACTATGGCAGAGAAGTACACCCCTCAGGCTGAACAGGAATGGCCGGAGGGCGAAGTGGACTGCCCAGAGCAGGAGTTGGCCCTGGCGGACAGTTTTAAATGAGTCCTAGAGTCATCAGTTGAGACCACCATTTATCTATTTGAATTTTTAAAGCGCTCACACAGCCCGGGGACAACGAGGCGCTGTTACAGGAATATGTCTTAGTTGCGTATTTATAACACACTTAATACCCAGAGGTTTCTAAGCACGGACCCAAGAATCGAGCCTGTGTTGCTTCGTGTCGTCTTGTTTCCAAGGCGAGCACGTTGCCACTGAGCTATCCTCCCTGGACACCATCAAAGGAGCTGTAGGGAACATGCTTGTCCCAATACAACTATGCCTCAATGACATGGTGTCCCCTGGCAATTCTAAGGAGGCCGCTCAGAAGAGGAAGAGCGCTCTGACACGGTGAAGTACACCAGCTCGAAAGAGGACGCATGCCTCTCTGATCCCCTCCCCGCTGTAACCGCCTCCCTCCCCTCTTGAGCCTAGCAGGGCCTGCCACAGGAGCCATTTCTGCTGCCTTCTCAAGGCTTAAGAAAGCCCTTCTCAAAAGGAAGGAGACCCCTTCCGGCCTTAAGTCCCTCTGACCCAGAGGAAGACAAAACCGGTGATGGATCCTCAAGCCCGCAGGACTATCAACAGGGCACGGATGAAGACTATACCCCTCAGACAACTGAGGATGAAGATGTCCATGGGGATAGGAAGCGGCCCAGCACATCTGGGAATGTGGCAGGCTCCATTCTCAAGCAGCTAACGAAAGAGCAGTCCGCTTCAGAACATAGGTTTGTCCCAGAGGACTTGGTTCACAGCAGATCCTCGGACTGGGCTCCGGCATCCAGGGCGACAGACTACATCAAAGACAGGCTGCGTTTAGATAAAGAAGTCTGAGCTAAACTAAGGGCAGAATGCCCCCGCCCAGACATTCAGAGAAAGGTAGCATTCACCCCAGAGCTTGATGCCAAAATGATTAACTTCTTGGGAAAGAACGCCAAGGGCCCTAAAAAACGTATCGATAGAGCCTGGAAGTCCTACCTGGACATGGTCTTAAATAATACAGGTCAGCTTGCCAAAATTCTGGACCTATCTGAAGAAGCCTTGGACACGGTAAAGGCTATTAACCCAGTCACCCTGTCAGGCTGGACCCAACAAACCCTTGGCCTTCTTGGAAATGCGAACTGTGCCACCTCAGAAGAGTGTAGAAAGGGCATACTCCTGAAAATAGACCCTAAGCTGGGGGAGCTTGCCACTACCAAATCGGGTGCTACTGCTCAGGGATTCCGATTTGGCGACCCTTTAGTCAAGGAAATGGCTACATTTGTGGGAACATTCACTGCTCTAGACAAGGCACAAGCCTCAATAAAGAGGGTTTTCTCGACAAAGATTTTTTCTCGGGCCTGATGAGGCAGGGGCCACTCCTCCGGCCGTTATTCCTTGGACACACGGTCCCATCAACATGAGAGCACCATTCCTACTGGTAAAACAGTTCGGATACCTTCTTCCCCTCCAGAGGAAGAGGCTGTGGCTGGAGGAGAGGAGCGGGACAGCCAGCAGAGCCAAATAGTGGTGGGTCTCAGCTGTGTGGCTCCAGCACCGCATGTGTTTATAGGATAGTGCGATTCACGCAAGCATGGGACTCATCAGCAGATGCCTGGGTCAGGGACACTGCAAAGAGTTTCCACATCTACTTCTCCCAACCGGTCCAATCATTGCCGCCCCATTCCTATAGCAATGTCGAGGGTGGACAGCGCAGCGCTAGACGACGAAGTGCCCAGCCTGCAGAGCAAGGGCGCAATCCGCCCATGTAGAGACCAAGGCGGATTCTTCAGCCCCATTTTCCTCACACGCAATAAAGAGAATGTCTGCCCTGTAATTAATCTCCGAGCCCTAAACGACTTTGTTCTCTACCATCACTTCAAGATCGAGGGAATTCACATGCTCTGGGACATCCTCAGGCCCGCCAACTGGCTGGTCTGCTTAGACCTAAAGGGCACCCATCTAGCAGTGCCAATTTGTAACCAACACGTGAAATACTTTGTTTGCCTGAAAGGGTCAGGACTGGGACAGCACGAGCCTGCCCTTCGGGCTCTAATCGGCACCCTGGGTCTTCACCAAGCTCATGCGACCGGTGATCGCCTACCTCAGGGAGAAAGGCATAAGGCTCATCATATACCTGGACGACATTATCATCATGTCCCAGAGCGAAGCCCTAGCAAGAGAGCAGACCCAGGTAGGCATAGCTCTGTTTCACGGCCTAGGATTTCTCATCAACTGAGAAATCGGACCTAGTCCACCTCAAGGCGACTAAATAAATTTCTTGGGCTTTGTAGTGGGCACCCATGACCGCCAGCTCGGACTCCCGTCCTCCAAAGTGCACACTACTCGCCGCAAAATACACAGGCTTCTACAGAAGGAAACTATCGCTTTAAGGGAATTGGCAAAGTGATCGGCCTGTTGTCTTCTTCAATTCAGGACATCTTGACTTGACAGTCTTTCTTACTTGCAGCGTCTAGCCCCGTCACCTAAGGCAAGAACAGAACTGCACTGGTGGCCGACACATGGAAGCCTGGAACGGCAGGATGATCTTCGGATCAGCACCCGACCTAGTTATAGAATCGGACGCAAGCTGCACAGGAACTGGAGATGCATATCAACTGCCTGTAGCTCCTTGCGGTTTCCTTTGCAGTTAGTGGCGGATTGACATTCCCGCCACTGTCAGATAACAGCGACTGGAAACTCTGCAGACAGGTTTCCTTTGCATACAGCGAATATGGGGACTATATCCAAGGACCTCTTCGCCTCTTGCCTCAATGCCAATGTTCTTCAGCTGGAGACCAGACCCAGCAGCATCTGCTGCGCACACCTTCCTCGAGAAGTGGAACGAAGGGATCACTTACGCTTCCCCCCCCCCCCTTCGCCATAGAGGACCCTTGTGAAGGCCCGTTAGGAGCAGGCAGAGCCAGTCCTCATAGCCCCAGTTTAAACCTCCCATTACTTCTGGAACTTTCTTCGCATTTTCCAATCTTACTACCCCAACCTCGGGATCTGCTATCGGGTCAGAGCGGGAAACAGCATCCCCTCCTCCTATGCGGGACCGTGACCCTAGCAGCATGGAGGACTTCAGGGCGAGATGGCGAGCCTTGTATTTCATGCAAGGCTGTCAACCTCATTGAGAGCTGGGCTCCCGCAACATCCAAGAGATACGCAAACCCTTGCGATGCATGGGTGCGCTGGTGCTTGGTAAGAGGGCTTCATCCAGTTTCAGCCACCGCTGGCCTGTTACAACATGCTCTGGGACGTGAATGGCGTTCTCAACCTTTTCCTCTCCTGGCTGCCCAACAAGGAATTATCCCACACAGCTCTCTACGGCAAGCTCACCACTCTGCTGTGCCTAGTGTCTTGCAGGAGAGTCTCTGACATCAGAGCCTTGGATTTAGCAGGCAGGATGTTTTTCCCTCAGATAGAGTGGTCGTTCACATGTCCAGAAGGACTAAATGTCACTCGAGAGCAACCAGCAACCGTAGTGGTAAGTAAGCTTTAAACCAGCATAATGCGAGCATCCGGTCTTGATATAGAATGAAGATTTTCCAGAATAAACTTAAAGTCTTGATTTTATTAAAGACACGGAGGCGGGCATTATCCCACCCTTGCTAACAATTCAGTTGGATACCTGTTGCATTGGCGGGAGGGCATATGGGTATTTAGCCTGTTATTGCTTAATGTGTTTCTCTGTAAAGCATTAAAATTGCTGTTTCACTCTTGTATGAATTTTTTTCCCCTTCCTCAGCTCTAATACAACGGTAGTTTTCTCACTCGGTGACCCATGCGTTTCTTTTCCGGCAGGAAAGTCGGATTAGCCCACTTGAAGTGAGCAAGAGTTTGCCGCAGTGGCGAAAGCTAGCAAGTGGTTTTCACAGCATGGGCTACCGATTTATTCTGAGTTTGCAGCGTCGAAAGTGGAAGTGGAGGAAGAGCTGCAATTATTTGAGGGGCCAGGTGTATGCTGGATTGGCTGGTTATAGGTCACATGTCGGGTGGCCATAGTTCATTGTTTCAAGGACCTCTGGGAAATTGAGTTTTTCTTAGCAGCTCCAACCTACTCTGGACTATTTTGGACATTTCTTCTCTAGGATTTCAGCACCTATGCAAGTTTGGTGTTATCTGTGAACTTTTGTCATGCTAAAATCTTGCTGCTGGGCTTCTGATAATGTTAAATTAAAGAAATAGAAGCAGAATTTGAGCCTCTGGTCTTGACATAGAATTTTAATGTAGTACTTGATGGTGGGTTAGATAGGTCTGGGCTGGCTCGGGGGTCAGTTGCTGCTAGGTCTGAAACACTCAGGCAGGCTATTCATAACATGTTATTGGTGGACATTGTGAGGAAGACATGGTATCAACAGTAGACGCAGACACAATAGATGCAAGTTTCAAAAACCTTTATTTTGCAGTTTTCTGGGATTTGTGAAATTCCTAACTGGCCCTAACTCTACAATGGGAGTAATCTCGACCATAATATAAAACCACAAACAAGTCCAAGTCAGTCTAGTCAACATAAAGGCCTATACTAAGTAAATCTAACCTTGCCCTCCTTCTCAAATAACAAATGTGTAAATGGAATACAAAAAGGAAAAAAATAGTGTCTCAAAAGAAATGTCAGAATGGCTTGGGTAACAACTCCCTTCCCCACGTTCAGAAGCACAGGGTCTCGAGAGTTTCTTAAAAAGGTATATGTGGATGGCACAGTTCTATCCGTCTTGCACACTGGCTTGCTGGTACAATTCAACAGTTCAGGCTTGGCCTTCAAGCTTTTAACAGTCCAATTATTTAGGCGTCCTCCATCTTACCACAAACATAGTTCTTCTCTTGGCTTTCACTTTGCCACTTTCATCACAGGCTTCCCTATGCGGGGCTCGGGCCTGTCTTTCTCTTTCACGTTCAACTCTTCACTTCATCATAGTTCAGTGCAGGCTTCCCTCCGCCGGGTTTGAGCCTGTCTTTTTCTTATACTCTTTCAAAACTGCAAGGATTTTACACTTCAACCTCCTTTTAAACAATTTGAAAATCAACAATCTTCACAACACCAATACTCCTTGTTACTTGTAGTTTTACTTTTGCCCTCTTGGCGATATTGAAAGTTCATATATATTGCTTTTCACTCAATCACTTCTCCTTCGGGATCGTGGTTACTTTCTTCCCTTGGTTTCCATTACTCAGAACATTTCAGAGACTTTCGAATGTGCGATTCTGCTTTGCAGGGCCACTCTGTTACTTTGTATATTTTTTCTCAGCATTCAATCATTGTTCTCTTCATTACGCATTTTATCGGCATACGCGCAACCATCAACTTGTTACATGCCTCTTTTGCTCTTAACTCAAACCAGGCTTTTGTTTGCCTTTTGATAACTCACTGGTTGTGTCAATTAGGCTTCTGTCTTCAATGCTTTTACTGTAAAAGTCAAGGCCGTTACCAACATCTCCTCTGCTCCTCCCTAACTCCATCACTCACCCGGGAAGGTAGCAGGCTGCCTGGAAGCTCTTTGAAGGTTTCTCTTCTCCGCTAACTCATTTTCGGCTGTGGAACGCTTACAGCTTCCCGAAAGGATGGAATTCTCGCCTGACCCGCTTTCTCCGCAGCAGCCGATCAGCCCCTTGGCCTTCCAACTTCTATAGCCAGGTTTGCATCAGCCTCGAAAAGAGCTGTTCCTTCTTGCTTCCAGCCTCGATCAGAGTGTGCCTGTGCGTGCCATCTTTTATGTTCACAGGGAGTGTTAAAAAATGGCTGTTAGGCAAGAATTGATGTAGTAACCCTGGGCGAGACTGCACAACCTGTGTCCTCTTGGTGTTGGGTAACCCACCTTTTGGTATAGGCCTGTATTATACAAGTTGGTAGTGTGACTGAGCAGCCAGGCTTATCTCAAGAGGGGTAAATGTGGGGTGTAGCGATGAAATCCACAAATGCAAGTAGCCAAGTAACACTTATACTCAAGGTTTTTGTTATAAATAATTTTTTATTTAACAATCGTTTTTTATAAGCATTCTTTAAAAAGGGCAATATATGTAGCAATCAAACACACTTTAAAATACTTTTCCGGAATCAACACAAAGCTAGTAGAAGCATCTCTAAAAAGTATTTTGCACACTTCCTACACACTGAGGTGACTTCACTAACTAGGAGATTAATTGCATTTTTATATCACTAGTACACATGTAGATTCTGAGGTTGGCAGAAAGGAAAGGTTAAGGGAAGGAAAAAGGTTAAACAGGTTCTCTGAGCACGTGAGCACTTTACATCTTCCAGTGAAGTCTAGATAAAAAACTTACCCAGCAATATTAGTTTAAAACCAATGTGACACCTATGAGGGACAGTAAGTTCCAAAGTCAAATGGAACAAAATAGTCTGCAGGGAGCCAGGATGCCAAGTCAATTGGAGCAAAGTCTATGGAGCTAGGCACTTCTTAGATGGTAAAGGTCTTGCACAAAGTTAGAGAGTTTGTTGAAGAAAAATCACTGTAGGGTCGCAAACTGTTACACTTGTGAAGGTTCGAGCTGAAATCAACTCTAACAAAGCAAGTACTGCAAGTCTCAACTGAGAAAAGCAAGCTACAGACACTGAGGTAAGTACCCCAAGTCAGAACAGTACCTTTTGGCTCAGAGACCAAGTCTACAACGGTCTACTCCCCCTCTACCACTATGTATCAAACCTCCAAAATTCTTGCCATCCCTTAAGTTTAGTTTACTTTACAAAACGATCAGACCTACCAACTTCCTACCAGAAGTTAATCTAGGTACCAAGCACCTTAACACAGATTCCCTCACACCAATTGGATCAACAGGTTTCATTACCCCAGCCTCCTAGAAATAACAGGCTAGACTCGCTAGTTACTGTTCTCCACAAACCAAACCTGCAGATAAGGTTCCCAATAACCGAAAGGCCAACACTAAATCTACCAATAAAACTAGTGGAAACCTAAGAACGGGTGGACCCAACCCTCCCAATATCACCAACACCCATACAGAAGGAGCCTTAATAAATGTCAGATCTATGGTAGGACATGCTACAGACCTAGCCGACATAATCATTATTGGTGAAATAGACTTCCTAGTAATTACTGAGGTGTGGCTTCACGATGCGGCAGGACCTTCTGTTACTGGCCATACCCAACAACTGCACAATAGTAAGAGCGGATGGAGAAACTTCCAGAGGAGGGGGCATCACCATCATTGCGAGGCCAAGTTTGGGGTTTAGAGTACTCCCTTCAGTGAAGTCGTGCGAGCTATTAACCACATCCAATACTAGCACTCTGTGTTCATACAATTTATAGACCCCCCGGGCCCATCAGTGCTTTTGAGGAAGACATCACAACTATACTATCTACCAACACTAAACTTACTTCGCAAATTTTAATGTTAGGGGATTTCAACTTGGGTTACAACGACCCTAATGACCTATATGCATGAGCAATGGCTAATGCTCTCTCCGGGCTTTCTGGAGTAGCAATTCTGTACTCCCCACCCATGCCACACTTTATTAATTGGTGTCGGCTGGCCACTGGCTTCACTGGCTTCCCTTGCTGACACTTTCTGGAGCCGCCAATGGAGGAGCCACCATTTGCCTTGGGGCCCTTAGCCACAGAGGCTGCATGGGCAGGGGGCTGCCCTGGGAGGGTCAGTTATGTCCACAAGGGTGAGCCAATCGGGGGACGGAGGATGAGCAGGGAGGCAGGAAGTGGGAGCGGGTTGGGAAGAGGGCTCGCAATGGGGCTTTTGACATCAAAAAATAAGCAAATTCGACGAGGAAAGGCCCAGGAGGGTTCTTTCAATGTAGGCACTCACCTGCTCTGCTTGGATTTAGTAAGCAAGCGGGACGTTGTGCGGGCTGATAGGCCTTTGTGCACCACAAGAGTGAGCCAGTCGGGGACGGAGGGCAGGCAAGGAGCCAGGAAGTGGGAGCGGTTTGAGGAGAGGGCTTGCAGCATGGCTTTGGGTGGCAAAAAATAAGCAAATTCAAGGAGAAACGGCCCAGGATGGTTCTTTCAATGTAGGCACTCACCTGCTCTGCTTGGATTTAGTAAGCAAGCGGAACGTTATGCGGGCCGATTGGCTCACCCTCGTGGTGCACAAATGCCTATCGGGGACGGAGGGCAGGCGGGGGGGGCGGAAAACAGGAAGTGGGTGCGGGTTTGGGAGAGGGCTAGCAATGGGGCTTTGGGCGGCAAAAAAATAAGCTAATCAAGGTGGAAAGGCCCAGTTATTGTACTGTTTAGCCATCCCTCAGATCTCCCTATGAAAGTCGCATTTTGCATTGCTGCTGCCTAAAATCTAGGCCTTTTTTTCCCTCTCTTAAGACAGTTGAATCTGGGTGTTTTTATAGTGCGCTCTCCCTCTCCCCCACCACCCTCTCTTCCATCCATACTGCTCCTGCGTTCCCCTGTGGTTGGCTGCTTGTTGCCTTCTGTGTGCAAACCCTCCCTGCAGTGATCGGCTCTAGGCTGTGTTTCTCTCCTCCGTCACTCTACCTTCTTGCTTCCTTGCACCCTCTTTGGTGCCCTCTCGCTTCCTTCTTCTCTAACTGGTACTCTATCTCCTATCCTATCCCTCTCACCAAGTCTAGTAGGAAAAAGTTCAAGAGGGATATCCTGATCTCCAAACCTGGACTCCCTATCGCGGATACCTACATCAGCGCTTCCTCCAGACCGACCCTAACGGACATCCTCTTTAACGTTCCGTCTCCAGACCTATGGACCCCTCATATGGTCTCAGCTCTCCTATCTCTTCCTCTCCTATTAATGGTGGCACTCTTGGCTTCCTTCCATTCCTCCAAGATTAATGTCTATCTGAATGGCACCATCCTGGTCCAGAGCCCAACCTCCTCCTTTTTGATAGGCGTCTTATGAACTTCCTTCCTTCTCCCGCTATTCCTATAAGCACCTCTGGCTCCTCTGCCACCTCCTTCTCCGCCTCCTCTTTGGCTACTATGCCACCTCCTGCTACCACATCTACCCACTCTCGGGCACCTCTACCACTTCCGCTGGGTGTACCTCGAGCCTGTACCCCACCCCGGAAGTCTTTCAAATGTGGCAACCTACTCCACGTCACTACTTTCAGCCCTCACTCTGCTGTCAAACACTCCTAACATCTGCCACCTCCTGGGAGAGCTTGACCTGGATGTTCTCGCTCTTACTGAAACATGGTTCAAGGGCCAGCTCCCAAGAGTTTTGACGCTCTCCTCCCTGATGGCTACAAGAACCTCTGAGCCTAGAATTGACCGACCCGGAGGTGTGGAGTAGCCCTGATCTTTCCGGAATGGGTCCTGGCCTCTGTCATTCCTACGCAGGCCTACTCCACGTTTGAATACCTGATCTGCAGGCTTCTTCTCTCCTGACCTCTCTGACTGTGGCCGCCATCTGCAGGCCACCTGACCAAGTTGTCCTCTTCGTCTGAGTGGGCTGACCTCTCCTCCTCTCTCCTTGCCTCTAAACGTCTCCTCCTTGGAGACCTCTGCATCCACCTAGATGCTTCTAATACCTCCTCTGGGCTCTCCCTCTCTCCCCCTCTCCATTCTACCCTCTGGTCCAGCACTCTGCCGGACACACCTCAGACATCTCCCTCTCTAACCCTCTCACCACTCCTCTCTCTTGGACTGACCACTTTCTGCTTTCCTCTTGCCTGAAACTCTCTATCCCTCAGGCAGAGCCAACCACAGCACTGTGACCTACTTTCTTGGTCATTCGGCCCATGAAGCATGTGTCAGTGGATGCCTTTGCCTCTACTCCTCCTACCCCTGCAGGGTGACTCGCACTCGGACAGAACCCTCTCTAACCTGCATTGTTCTCCAACATCTGGACACCCTTGCCCCTGTCGTGAGAATCCGTCTGAATCCTACCTCCAAGTGCAACTCTTGGTTTGACTCCGACCTTGCCACCCTAAAACGCAAATGCGGGTGGCTGAGAGGAAGTGGAGGGCTTCGGGTGCCTCCTCTGACAAACTGTCCTGCACCCTGCTCCAAAGCAATACAGACTCTGTCCTGTCCAGGAAGAGTCCATACCCAAGCCAGCGTCCCTGCAGCCTCTAACAACACGCCCACAATTCTTTAAAATCTGCAAGGAGCTGGCCAATCCTTCATTCTCCAAGTCTCCTGTTCCCTCTTAGGCCCTCTGTATGGCTCTGGCCTCCGACCTAATCACAAAAACTCAGGACTTCCTGTACTTGCTTTCCTCTTCCTCTACTGCCCGTGACCCCCCCTCTGGCTGCCTCTCCCTCTCTTCTTCCTTTCTCCTCTTTGTCTCCTTTCTCTCCAACAACACCTGGATAAGTTTCTAGACCAGTCCGATATATATGATATGTGCTCCCCTGCTCCTCCAGAACCATCAAGGACCACATTGACACCCTTGCTCCAGCCTTGGCCGATTTCTGCAACCACTCTTTCACCATCTGACCTTTCCCCTCTCTCCCCAAGCACTATGTTGTGTGCTGCCTCGTTAAAAAGCTTTCTGCTGATCCTACCTTTCAGGCGAACTATCACCTGATCTCTATCACTCCTTTCCCTCGCAAACTCCTCGAAAGTTGGCCATCTCTCAGCATACTCTCCAAACTGAATCTGTTGGTTGTCTCCATGACCATCAGTCTGGCTACAAAGCAGCCAGACACACGGAAACTGCCCTTCTGAACACCCGTGATGATCTGCCCTCTAATCTTTGACTCCAGCCTTCCTTCAGTCCTCATCCTCGACCTTTCCTCTGCTTTTGACATGGTCAATCACGTCATCCTGATCAATGAACTCTGTGGGAACATGGGCATCACGGATCATGCCCTGGAGTGGTTGGCCGCCTTCCTTCTGGACAGACCCTCCCAGGTCCAACTTGGGCCTTTTCTCTCCACCTCCTCTCTCCACATGTGGTGTTCCCCAGGGCTCTATCCTCTCACCCTGGCTCTTCAATGTCTACTTGGCCACTTTAGCCCCCCTGATCTCGATCTTCTCTTCTAACTTTGACTGCTCAGCCACCTTACCTTGATTTTTGTCTCGCCTCTCATTGCCTTCCCTGTTTACCATAAATCTGGAGGCCTCCCAACACCTTCCCACCAATGGCTTAGACCCGGATGGATGTATGAACATTGTGGAGATTAACTACCTCCCGAATCAGAACAGAACAAATGACTTGCCTCTCTGTAATGTTCTTTCGGAGGTATGTTCCTCCTACAAATTCTTAATCTGCTATTCATCCGCACCACAGCTAATCTTCTGAAACGTTTGCACTACCAGGGGGGCACAGTGTGGCTCCGCCAGATGCCTTTACACCCCCCCCCCCACCGTCATGAGGACCTCACTCCCACCCTTTTTCAAAGTGGGGCAGGTAGGGAGGACGATGAGGAATCCATGAGAGGGAACATACATCCGAAAGAACATTACTCGGAGGCAATGTGTTGTTCTAATGGATGTGTTCTTCCCATGGATTCCTCATCCATGATAGACTCCCATAGCAGTACATGGATCTCACTGAGGGAGGAAGGCAAGAACACCACATAGACCAGAAAACTCTGGAGGACCATACTGCTGGAACGGACGTTGCGTCCTGAAATGGAATCCAAGCAATAATGCTTAGCAAACTTGTGCAGAGAAGCCCACGTTGCTGCCTAGCAGATGTCAAGAACAGGGATTCTCCTCTGCAGGGCAGAGGTGGTAACCATCCCTCTGGTAAAATTAGGTCTGTGACCCTTATGCACATCCTTACCATAGCATTTTGAGATGTAGGGAATGATCCACCTTGACTGGGTCTATTTAGTTACAGCTCAACCAGTACATGCACCAGCATAACCAACAAAAAGCTGGCCATTTTATCTGATGTCCTGCGTTCTTGACGTAGTAGTGGAGTGCCTGCACCTGGACCAGCTGATGGAACCGTTCCTCTGCTTTGGAAGGCGTGGGTGGAGGAAAAAACACAGTAAGATGTAAAAAGCCATGTAAATATTATGTAGATGTTGTCTTATAACTATGTTAATTCATTATGCAACTGTATAACTTGCGGACTCTTGTAAGCAACAGTGTAATGTAAAAAGTACCTTTATGTATCTTGCAACGTGCCTAGATACCCCCTGGTTTGGAGTGCTATATAAACAAACAAGATCAATCGTTTGAGAGATTGAAATCCTAGTCTACTATCAGAAGAAAGGATGGCATCACTCAGCGTCACCTCTTTTGGAAAAAACAATTGGGGAGGTTTAACAGAAAACACCTGGAGCTGTGAGAAACCTGAAGGTGTCTCACTTACTAGTCCCTGGGGATCTGTCATCCAGATGGCCATGACATGGCCATCGCTATTGGATCCAGTTCCTGGTGGGGGTGCGGGTGGGCCAATGTGGGAGGATAGCCTGGTTGAGGGGGGGGGTGGGGGGGGAGGTCTTCGTGGAATGGAACGCTGACGAGTGAGAGGCGGTACCACCTTCCTTATGACCCCTTTTTCCCCATCCTACACCATTGGATATTTAAAAACTCTCCTCCCCCCTTCATACACGAACATTTTTTCACACCGCGAAACACCACAGACGAACACCAGAGAAGTTTACCTGACATGTCCCAATACAAGGGTCAGGCAGAGTTGGGCAATTGCTGATAACTATGCACACCGGACGGCCCTTTCCTCACAGGGATAAAAGGTGGAACACGAGAGCACACTTTTGAGCAAGTCCGAACGCACGAGGAAGCAGCGATTCCGGGACAGCAGTTCAAATGGAGTAGAAAGGCAGTGGAAACCGAAAGGATGACGAGGAGGGAATTACCCTTGCCATTTTCAACCCAGACCTGCAAAGCCTTCGATAAAGGAACAGTAATACCGGGAATTGCAGCTGGTGATTGGTGTGACATATGTCAACGGTACACTCAGGGGCGTAGGAGACACATGAAATCTGGGGGGGCACAGGGGACACCTTGGGGACTTTGCTACTGACGCAAATCAACCCATATGCAAACCAACATAAGGCAAGGCCAGCTGAGTGCCGAAGCTTTCGTAGATCTACAAAAAAAGGCGCTACTGTTGCCCAATTCACTGGTACTTAGTTCTGTCACTTGTTCATTATTACTATGTACACACATCATGTGGGCGCTACACAACCATTGTGCGTGCGTCTTTTTTCCGAAATACAATGTGTGCACCATACCACCTGCTTTTCACACACATGTTCATAAAGCTTATCGCTCTACACACACTGGTACAACATATCAACTGATTTACACCCCCCCTTCATGCACCACAACTACAGTTCTAGACACGCTGTATCATCTGCGCTATCTACATCGGGTGCACATATCTATTTCACAGCACAAACCATCCATGCATCATACCTACTGCTCTACAAACACCTTGTGCACGATTCCTACTCCTTATAGCGAACAGTGCTCACCTCTGCCCGATCCTATGTGATTGTTACATGGAGCTCTCTGAACAATCATCATGTGCACCATGGCTATGATTACCCACATTTAGTGTATACCACACCCACCAGTGTGTACATACGCTATGTGGGCAGCACACCAACTGCTCTGCAAGCAGCGTGCATGCAATACACTCAGCTCTCTGCACACATTCTGTGCAGCACATCAGCTGCTCTACAAAGTGTGAACCATGTCTATCCCTTTGTGTATACCATATGTGCCTAATAACTACCACTCTGCGCACACAAGTTGCACCATATTGATATTTGTACACTTGCCATGTGTGCATCATACCTACCACAATGCAAAAATCACATGCCCCATCCCTACTCGGCTCACAATACAAAAATATTTTTTTATTTACGTAGCGCCTTTGCCAAAGTGCTGCAAATAGATCATTTACATGCAATAAGTATCACCTAACCGAAGTTGGTACTCATTGATCCATCTTGGAAGGATGACAGACTGAGTTGGCCTTGCAGGGATTCCAGCCTGCGACCTAAAGATCCCACACAGATTTCAGCAGCGAGTGCGCAACCCTCTAAGCTATCATACCAGCCACATACCTACATTTATGCAGACACCAAATATATACAACACCTGCCACACTGTACTTGCACCTTACCTACCATTCTATACAAACATTATGCCGCAGACCTACCTCTCTAGCTATGAAAATGCCTTATGGGCACCACCCATGCCACCCTGCTGCTCACATTGTGTGCATCATTCCCCACCATAAACAAAACCAGGACCACACACACCATGTGTGCACCCTCCCTACCCCTTTGTACACCCCCTTGTGTTGATCATAGATGCCACTTTAGACATGTGTGCATCATCCCTCAAATGTGCAAGCCAGGCAGCACATACAGCCCAGCCCTGATTTTACTTAACGTTGCCCTTTTTGGGGGTGGGGGGGATTTGTCCCCCATATTCCTCCATTTCCTACGCCCATGGCCTTGTGTATGCCATCTTGCCATTTTTTCTTCCGTGAAAAAGCACATTAGTCCTTCAACTTGCACGTTAGCCACTGCAACATATTTTCATGCTGGCTGTGCCCAACGTTTGCAGGCAATGCCGTCATAGAAACAGGCTCATCTTTCCTGTGCCCAGTATGTCCGTAATTGCAAGTAGTGCACTACACATTTCCATGGTACGCAGCAAAGCCCCTCCCTAATTCACAGCACCAACCATCATCATTCAAACAAAGCTTCTTATGCAAACAAATAATTGTTTCCTTGACTTGTGCAGCAAAGAAAGCAAGTTTCATATTACATCTGACATGTAGTTGAATTTTGTAAACACATGCAACAGATGTTCACGTGCTCCAGGGACCACATCCTCAAATACTGTCTCTAGACTGTCAGTGTCCCCCTGACCCCCGTATCTCCTTCTCAAACAGGAAGGTTAGAATAGGAAACGACTGGCCCGACAGACATTCACACACATGACACTTCACTTACCTTGGGTACGTTAGCTGAGGTCGAGTCGGAGTCTCACTCTGTCTCTCTCCCTCGATAATCAAACGCTGTCAGTCACTCAGCACGAGCACGCGTCGCTGCCTGGCTTCTCCTTCATTCTGGAAGAATTAAGGCTGAGGCTGCGCAGCAGTGCACTGCGCAGGGGCGGTTTTTTCCCCGGCCTGGGTATGTTCCAAATGCGCAGGCACAGGGAACGCATGAGCGAGCAGAAGTACTTTTAGTCTGCTGTAGACAGTCTGCAGAAGTTAGCTTGTACTTTTGCACGCTGACATGACTGCTGCAGACGTCACAATTCTGGGGGGGATAAATGCCATTATACCCCCTCCCGCTTAAAATTGTGCGTGGGGAGGGATTTGTCCCCCCTGACTCCCCATGCCCTATGGCCATGGGTACACTAGGCCCTCCCGCACTGATAGCCAGGGCGGGGAAGAGAGCTTGCTGCTGTTACCGTCCTTGACTCCAGTGGAAGAAAAGCCAACGAGTTTAGCACAGCCAGTGAGTCGGAAGAAACAGATAGGGAACCTGACTGTTTTAAAACTCAAGGTAGCAGTGGCAACATTTTGCGTAAAGAAAAGATTATAGACAAAGGTCTTTTGTGAACTAACAAGGTATCAACGTTAGTGGTCCAGCGTCATGTGGGCGCTCATTCAAAGCCCGGTCCTGAACAAGGAGAATATGGTGAATTGGGAGAACTATAAGAACCAAGAGGCCCTATGGAGGCTGGTGTGAAATGTCAAAGTGGTCATACAAGGGTCAAGCCAAAACCCCTTGTACAGTCGAAGATCTTTGACACATTGTGAAGTGAAATGTTACTGAGGGGAGCTCCGCATAGATTATGATAAAGTGAAACCTACAGTTACTATAGAAACAGAGTGACCCAGAAAGACTTGCTCGCCCTTTGGAAGTCTTTGTGTAAAGTGACAAGTGTTTTGGAAAGCGGATGAAGGGCTGAGCCTGGACGAGGGGGGCCTAAGGAAAGAGGACACCAGTAACCCGGTGAATTGTTTAAAAAGGCATTGAGATTCCTGAAGATTGCAACACAATGATGAATTGAAAAACTAAGAACTGCATTGTGGTGACAAACGTGGACCTGGTTGAGGGATGTCCACAGTGAGTTGTTGGTCTGAGCCCGATTGAGGGAGGCTAACATTGTGAAAGGGATCGGAGCCCGGCTGAGGAGGGATCCTCTGAAGAGTAATCGCCCAACGTGAAAATAAATAGAAGGAACTTTTGTTTGTGATGCAACAGGCCCTCTGAAGCAAGAGACTTTGCATAAAGAGACTTGGACACAGAAGTCCCCGATAGGAGGAAAATGGAACTGTAAACTCGGGCCGCAGAAGCTCCAGAAGTGTGCTGTGCTCGAGAGTCCCGCCTTGTCCTGTGCTTCAAACGTGGGGGAAGGGAGACCCTGGCTATAACATCTGGACTTACCCCTTTGAGAACACTTCTTTCTTTGTGAACGTTATGCCACACTATTTTGTATTCAGATGTAGGGACTGGCAATAGGTTTTTTAGTATAGGCCCTTTTTTATTTGACAAGACTCCACTAAAACTGTATTATTATTATTTGATGGTCATAGCTTGCTCCCATCTTAGATATAGATTCAGTGTTTCTCACCCAATTTTACAGTTTAATAAACACCTTTGAACTGTGATCACTTGTTTGTCTTGCTTTGATACCTTGCCTTCCTTACAGAGCTCACCATCTAGCGCAATTGATGGCTTCCAGGCAAATCACCTTAAGGGTGAGCAACCAAATAGAACAATCATTGAGGGGCACAAACTGAGCTCCCATAAGGACTGTCAAAACCAAATTCAAATCCCATGCCAGAACCACAAACTGGTGTGGAGGAAACAGATTCCATTAACCCTGCAAGAACTGCAAAACTCTGGGGATTGTGAAGAACAAGTGCTGTTCTGGGCTGGGTTTTTAAGAGGGGGACCTTTTTAAAAACCAAAATAGCTGTGAGGTACCCCATTACAGTGCTGTTCTACAGGCCAGACTGCGCCAAAGACAGCAAAAAATCAAACTGGGGATAAAGGAAAGGCTAAAGTGTCCATATAACTCTCCCAGCACCAAGCTTAAAATAGATGCCATCTGTAGGTATAAATGGACCTTGTTGAGGGTCGCTGAGCTGTAGTACATCCAAGCGGTTGTCTGACAAATCATTATTCTTATATCTCAGCTTCACATTAGCCACAAATGAAGATTCAGGCTGCGGAGGTTCGGATGGAGGACCCGCCCCTCCGAATGGGAAAGGAGATGCACTCCCTGCGTGAGACACCATGGAGGGCAGATGGACATGTTGAGCAACGCCAGGTGCCACATTCTCCTGGGTCCATTCTACAGCATACCGAATCCAAGTGGCCTCCTGAGAACTAGCGGAATGACCAGGATCTGCAGGAACTCATCAAGGAGGTTGAATGTCCACGCCACACGTCAGTGCGTCTTCCAGAGGTTACGGTCGAGTAAATTCCCCAGAGAACATTGGAAGCGAAGAGATCCCTTGAGTTCTCCAGTGGCAGAAAACTTCCTCTAGAATTTCCTGATGGAGATCCCACTCGTGGGAGGGGGAAATCTGTCTGCTCAAGGCATCAGCTGTGATATTCTAACTTCCTGCAAGATGAGACCCTCAAAGAAATGCTGTTCTCAAGAACCCAGAGCTAGAGTTTAATTGCTTCTCTGCAAAGCGGGAAAGACCCCCACATCATCTTGCTTGTTGAGGTAGTGCATAGATTCCATTAGAATCGGTACAGTCGTTCCCATCATAAGGGAGGAAGGCAACCACGGCTGGCCTGACAGCCCTCAGCTCCATCAAGTGGGTGTGCTCCCGAGACTCTGAGAGGGACCACACTCTGCTTGCCTCCAGATCTGACAGGTGAGCGCCCCAGCTGGTCAGGGATGCATCAGTGACCAGCATCACTTGCAAACCAGGGTTGAAGAAACGGCACCTTTCAGTAGGTTGTCTCTCAGGGACCACCACATAAAGTCTTGAGCAGCTTGGCTTGATACCCTTTTAGGGGATCTAACATGCAACCCTGAAATTGAGACCACTGGCAACAGAGGAGCCACTGAAGTGACGGCATGAGCAGCCGGGCTTCTGTAACCACCAGAATGCAGAAAGCAGTGATGCTCAGCAAGGGCAAAAGGGCTGAGGCAAGAACTTGATCCTGTGATTGGAGGACATGGACCATTTTAGAGATATTTGCTACTCAGTTCTTGTAGGAATTCCCTTCCCAGGCAAGTACCTTGATGAATCTGAGGGATGGAGATGGCAAAACATGGGACTTTTTGAAATTCAGGGAAAAGCCCAAGCTGTGCAACAGGCTGCCCATGTTAAACAGTTGTTCCAACGTCTGCTCTCCTGAGTGAGTTCAGACGAACCAGTCCAGATAGAGAAAGAAATGAATAACCCCTTCTTGAGGCTAGCTGCTACTACTGCCAGCAGCTTTGTGAAAACCCTGGCTGGCGAAGACAACAGAGTGGCAGAACTCTGAACTGGTAGTGATGATGGCCCACAGCAAACCTCCAGATTCTTCCTGTGCTTCGCATGAATGGCCACATGGAAGAAGGCATCTTGAAGTTCCAGTGGCACCAACCCGTTCTGCAGATCATGGGCCTGGAGGATCTAGGCTAGAGTTACTGTCTTGAATGTGTCCTTCCACATGTACAAGTTCAGAAACCCCCGATCCAGAACTGGACGCAAACCTAAGTCTTTGGGACCAGAGAATATTTTTACTTCCACTATTCTTTGAGAGAAGCTGATGGACCAACTAGAACACCATACGCACATTGCCTTTCCGTTATCCAAATTCTCCCTAAAAAAAGCAGGTGGCGCCAGCTTCCCGGTCCTAGCTGCCAAACTATGGAACGCTATGCCACCATACCTTAGAGCAGAACCCTCATTTTGGACTTTTAGAGCCAAAACAAAAACATGGCTTTCCAACAAAAACGCTGCTTAATGCACTTCCTCTCTGCATGCCTCTGTTGACCACCTGTAACCCGGTCTGCTACACCGTTGTTGTTTTATCACAGTCTGTATTGTATATTTTTGCCATGCTGTAACTGTTTCTAAGTCTCCGGCGCCCAGCTACCCCAGGGTTCGGTGCGCGGTACAAATAAATAAACTAAACTAAACTAATAGGTAGTGGCCTGGAGGCTAGGTGGTGATGTGAGGACAATGGTCTGGAGGACACTGAATGAAAAGAGCGTAATGCTGCTTGAACAACCTGTAAGGACCAAGTATCGGACATGGTGCAAGACCACTCCATTCAGAACAGGGAATTGCTCAGAAATTCTCCCTCCCACAGGGAGACTAAGAAGATTTCCACCCTCCGAGCCTTGGGGGACAGTTGCCACTGCTGCTCTGCCTCTTCCTCTTGGAAAGAATCTGCCCTGCAGTCTCCCAAGGGCTGCCTGGTTTCTTCCATGGGGGGGGGGTAGGAGGTAGAGGGGCAAAAGCCCCAGCCCCTTGCGAATGGCGCAGAGTTGATGTAATGCCGATCCCAAAGACTTTGCCGTCACCTTGGAGGATTGGAACCGTCAAGGCGGTGTCTGCTTTGGACCCAAACAGATTCTTTCATCCTGCGCAAAGCAGGATTACCTCATCCATGAGTGACATTGCAAATAATGTACTCATGGCTATGGAGCGTCCAACAGCCTGCTGGGAAGTCTCCATACCATCCTGTACCATTACCAGAAACCCTTCTCTCATATCCCCTTCAGGGGTGTACTCTGCCGGGTTGGGCACTGTGGACCAAAGACCGAAAAAGAACTTTGCTGGGGTGCAGGTGGCATTTCACAGCTCAGAGCGCAAGATTGCCCTAGGCAAACACCACCTTTCCCAGGTGTCCAGTCTCTTCCTCCCGCTCTCGGGTGGCAGAGAATTAAAGTGTTGTTTTGGATACTAGTACTGGAATTCAGAATTTAGTACTTCAGTACTGCATCATTTTATATGTGGAATCTTTTGTAGATGGGACAGGAGAGCTGGTTGAAGGAGGAAGGTGGTGGCTGTTTGCAGTATAATTAATAAATACTTCAAAACGTACATGTTGTGGTGATCATGATTCTAATCTATACTGTAACCTCGGTATAATAATTGTCGACGAGTTAACCAGCCCTTGGCTACGCCTGCCCTGGTGAAGATGTTAAGCTCCATGTGAGCCCTGCAATTCAGACCATGTATTTTTTTGGTATGTTCTTTATTTGCTGCTGGCCTTGCTGCCTGACTACCTCAATATTGGTATTTAAGTGACAGATTATCGGTGTCCCATACATGACGGCATCAATCTACTCTACATATGGTACGGCTTGTAGGCACATTGGAGAAGAGCAACTACGCATCGTGCACTGTGCTCCATCACTACTGCTCTAACCCCATCGACGAGATACCCACCCTCTCCCCACTCTAACCCGCTATTGCTGAGTCTAAGCATTTCTGCCTCCCTAAACATTGAACACGGACACAATATTCGCCATCCACACGATTTATTTCGCCTTTGACTCACCCCGTGGCTGTTGCCAGACCTGATCACTAATCTCTCTGATCTCTGTTACCGTGATTATTCGCCATTCGCCATCTGCACTAGGTGCCTGGTCGAATCTGCCTAATTTGGCGGATTGTTACTCTGTTGCATAGCTCTGTGCTTAGCCCTGTGTAGCCCTTGCTTTATTTGCCCATAGTGGTATGTCAAATCTGCCTATTTTTGATGCATAGTTATTCTGTTGCATAGCTCTTGTATTGTATGCACTATCTGCCCCAGGTGCCGTAACAGACCTGCCTAACTCCTGCATAGACTACCGAACAGTCATCTGCTCAAATATATCTCCTCACCACCCACAGACCAGCCCACCCACAATCACGCCAACTCGCTCTCTGCTCACTCACGTCTCAACTACCCACACTGACCATATCTCTCACTCTACTCGCCTACTGGCTCTTCGCCACCATGCTCCCACTCTTAGACACACACTCTTCACCACAACTGCACATAACTTCCTCATCCACCTCCACAATCATCACACCATGCCTTCACAGGACCAAACTAGAAGCTCAAACCGTGCTACATTCTAGATGCATCAGGCTCAGGTCCCGCACGAAACCCAATCCACACCCATGCACTCCCATCACCACACACCTTCGGAACCTTCGCCTTAGCTCCCGCACCCATGATGATCAGGCACCACCGCTCCCACTCATTTCCCCTAGCACCAAAGACACCCCACCACCCTCTGAGATTCACCTCAGCTCATCTCACATACCCTACCACTAACCCACCTCCACCTTGTACCCATAAAATGACTCCTACCAATAAAATCATCAAATGCGCCCTCATCAACGCTCGCTTGCTCCCTGCCAGCGCTCTTGAGATCAACAACCTCATCACTCCCCACGGCCTTGACATACTAGCAATCACAGAAACATGGCTCCATGAAGCCTTCAGGCCCAGCCATTTCACTTGCCCTCCCCTTAGGTTACAGAATCCTAAAACAAGATCGCAAGACATCTAAAGGTGGAGGTGTGGCACTTATCTCCAAAGAGACACTTACCATCAGACTCTGCAACCAACCGTGGGATAACAACGCTGACCTCCTCACCGCCAAGCTAACACCATCTCCCTCCTACACCATAAATATTGTGATCACATACAGACCACCTGGCACTGCCCCAGACTACCAAAAACAATTTCTCCACATTTTAGGAAACAACCTAAAAAATACCACTAGAACCATCCTACTCAGACCTCAACTAAGGCCTACTTGACCCAAAAGGCAAAGCTTCCTCGGCATTCGCCAATGAGCTCTCTGATCTAGGATTCTCCCATAAAATCCTGGAACCAACTCGCTCCAAAGGCCGCACCATTGACTGGATCGCAGACCACAATTGCTCGTCCACTATCACCAACATAGCACCACACCCTTGGACAGATTACCATTGCATTCAATTCACTATTCCGTCCAGGCCTCCCACCAAAGTGCTCTCTTATGCCCCTGCAGCCAAAGTCAGAAGCTCTAAAAAACTTACCAAAGCCAACCTCCTCCCTCTTCTAGACATCCCAGAACTTAAACCCCCTGTTTACCAACAACCCTGACATTCTCACAAACATCTATTCGAACATCCTTACCAAAGCCATTGAGTCCATAGCGCCTCTCGAGAACAAAAGGAAAAGAAATCTATACATACTAACCCGTGGTACACGGATTATCGATCTACTGTACGTGCCAACAAACGTCTAGCCTTAGCTAAATGGCAATCACCCAACCCCACCACTCTAAATGAATTCAAAAACATTGCTGTGACCTACAAGAAAGCTATATTCACATCCAAGTCTGAATCCCTTAACCACAGAATCACCTCAGCCAGCTCTAAATCCAAAGAAATGTTCACAATCTTTAAAGATCTCATCTCTTGTCCCTCCAACCCTGATGAAATTGTCAAAGATGAGGCCTGGTGTTCTAACATTGTCAGCTCTCCTGAACAAAATCAATCTACTCCAAGAAAAGATTCTGTCACAGCACAAAGCTCTACCCAAGCAAGACAATTCACCATCCGCTGCACCCTCCACCTCTCACCCTAACACCCCTCTCTTCTCATTTAAAAAAGTCACAGATGCAGAAGTAGCAGACCTGCTCCTCCATATCAAACCCTCCACCTGCAAAGGAGACATCTGCCCTACAGCCATTATCAAGCAATGCTATGACACACTGACTCCTACCATCACAGCATTCATCAATGCTTCCTTCTCCACAGGCACAGTCCCACAAAGCCTAAAAGAGGCTTGGATTCGCCCCCTCCTAAAGAGGCCTTCATTAGACCCCCACCTGCCCTAACAACTACTCCGCAGTTCCCTGCCTCCTTAAAATCCTGTATAAAGCCACCCATTCCCAAATCCAACATTTCCTTGAAACCAACACTATATTACGCAAAAGACAATCGGGCTTCCGCAAAGGCCACAGCACGGAAACTGCCCTTCTGGATTTGAAAAACCAAATCACCAAAATAATGGACAAAGGCAAACCTGCATTGCTGTTACTCCTAGATCTCTGCTGCGTTTAATCTGGTTGACCATAACGTCCTGACCTCCCATCGCTCTAACACAGTCCAATTCTCTAATACAGCCACATCTTGGATAACCTCATTTCTAGAAGGCAGAGCCATGAAAGTGTACCCTGATCAGGCAAATGCATCCCCCACCCCCACCATCATCCTTTGCGGATTGCCACAGCGCTCATGCACCGCACCTATTCTCTACAATCTCTTCACGAAACCTCTCTTAGACAAACTTGATTCGCCCGGCATATCCTATACGAACTATGCCGACGACACGCAAGTACTTCTTCCCCTCACTGGCTCCTACGATCAGGATGCTACAGCCCTCCTTCAAATTTACACTAGCATTCAAACATGGATGGCAACCAATGGACTCTGTTTAAATGGGGATAAAACCAAGATCATCCTCCTATGCCCCAGGGAAATTTTACCCAAAGTGGACCCAAAATGTGAAAATGTCACCATTGACCACTCAATCATACCTGTCTCCAACACTGTTAAAACTTTAGGAGTCTACTTTGACTCGACACTGTCAATGACCAGACAGGTCAACACCATTGCATCAGCATCCGCCCATGCCACCAAACGACTAAATGCCATCAAGCCGTTACCACTCAAAACTGCCTTTCCATAGCCCGAGCCACAATAGGAGCGAAACTAGACTATTGCAACGCCCTCCTTGCAGGCACCTCAAATCTCAAACTCTACAAACAGTACAAAATAACACACTCCAAGCCGCCCTCCGCATCCCTAAAAGGGACCACATCACCCAGGCTAGACGCGCAGCCCACTGGCTCCCTGTCAAAGACAGGATCAACTTTAATACTCACCCTGACGCACAAATGCATTAATCTCTCTGCTCCATCTTACCTGGCAGACACCATTACAAGAGACTTTGCCACGTGCCCAAAAAGAAGTCACCACGCTAATCAACTCTGCGTCCCGCCCATCAAAAGAATGAAAGCGGGAGGCATTAGCTTCTCACACATTGCCCCCAAACTATCGAATGCACTACCCAATACCCTCAGAGCTGAACCCTCTCTCTGCCTTCCGGAAGAACACTTAAAACCACCCTGTTCAATTAGCCTTCACATCATTTCCCTTCTACGTCCTGCACTGTAACTAAGCCATGTTTGATCACGCTGTGAATCGCACAAGGAACATGTAACCAAGTCCTGTCTTTCACTTACAATCTGTTAAACTATAAATACACTGTCTTGTATCTTGTAACCAGCATGTTTTCACCTCTGTAACAAGTGCCATGATGCCCAAGGGCTGCTGCACGCTCTACAAATGCTAATAAATAAATGTCCTCTGCACATCCTGCTGTAACCAGGCAACGCTGCGCACAACAGGAACTCTTCCGATCTGTTTGTTGTTAGCGGTGGACAATAAAAGAGGGGAAGCAACTAAACACGATTCTCTGAATAAAGTGCATTAAAAGGAATCTTAAAGCCTGTCCGAAGAGGGATTGATACTTAATTACAGTCAAAAGAAGGGTACCAGTAAATGCCAGTCGGAGTTCAAGAAAATACATGGAAATAGTCCACATGTTCTCAGGAATTCACACATTCTAGTTGAAGTTAAACAAAAGAAAAAGGAAATCATCCTGGCACATAAAAAGATCAAATGCAGCACAATGACCCGCCACTTAAGTTCATGCAGTTCTCCAGCATGGGGTTTGGCATGGATTCACATGCTCATGAATATTCCCCGTCGTCAGGCTGGGAATCCTCGGTAAAGAAAAATCAGTATCAGTTTTGTTTCTGATCTGTCTTTCGTAGTAGTAACCAATCGATGAGCTCTGCGTCATACTGACCACAGCCAATGACTGCCCTCTCCCTAAGCCCCGCCTCTGGCAGCCATCTTCAGATTTTTACCGCACGTTCAAGTGTTGGGAGTCCTCGTGCTTAGCTCTCGAGCTTTTACTGCGTTTTTGCGCTTTTTCAGGTGAATTTTCAAATTTTTTCGGTTAATCGAGCCTCAAGCTCCACCGTTTCTACTCCCCTTAACGGCTACCCGTTACGGGATTTTCTTACACCCCTCAAGGGTGAAGATTTCGTCAAATCAACTTCTTGGAGGATTCCAGAAGATTTGCGACCTACTTCGAGATGGCCCAGGACGCGAGTTTGTCACCCGGACCCAAGCTGTTTCGCAGCTGCCCTGGATGCGGGCTGCAGAATGCGTTTAAGGAAGACGAACATTCGCGATGCCTCTACTGTCTTCATGGGGACAAGACTCATGTAGAGAAGGACTGCCAGTTCTGCAAGAACTTGTCGGAGCGGAGCCAGCTGGTTGGAGAAGGGCTCAACGGATGAGAAGAAGAAAGGGTCCGAGTGGGCTTCTAAGTCCTGTGCGGGCGCCCCGGCGACGGGGGCCCAACACCAGGCCAAGCGCTGCGAGTCCGCTGGCTCCGGGAGCGCCGAAAGGTCGGGCTTTTTGGTCGCCAGGCAGGGCGCGCCTTCCCCGGCACCGTCAACCACGAGCCAGCGCTCCGGTTCGGGGAAGAGGAAGTCCGAGACCCCGGGTAAGCTTCGGGAGAAGCCCCGTCCGATCTCGGAAGAGGGGGAGCGAGGCGTCGCCCCTCCCCCTAAGGAGAAGGCCCGGGACACACCTAAGGTGGTGAAGGCCCCTACCCAGCAGGCAAAGGCCGCTATCGAGGCGATCGGGGTGACTCTGGCCAAGCCGGCAGAGACCCCGCCAGCGGAGACTGCCTCCGGGACTAGAGTTTCCCTGCCGCCAAGGAGGGAATCCTCTTTTCAGCCCATCGTCATGGCCACCATGATGGAAGAAGCGAGGGGGTACGGTAGCCACCTCGAGCTCGGAGTCAGCCTCGGAGGAGGAACTGACCGAGGCCGTGAGGAATCTCGAAGTCCAATTCCAGAAGGTTCGATCCCGTAAGGAAGATCCTCGGGAGATAACCGAGGAAGACGACGATGGCGAGGAAGAGCAGCCTTCCCTTCCGGCGCAGCCGGAACCTAGGCCTCAGGATAGCTCGGCGACCATTTTGTCTGCGATCCAGTCCTTATGCTCTAAGATAAGGACGAGATTACCACGGCCCAGGCTGGAGGACCCGCAAGCTGGCCCGTCGGGAAGTCCTCAGAACAAACGACAGAGGACCCAACCCTCTCCTCCACTCGCCCCCGTAAGGCCTACAGTTCCCTCCTCATCCTCCCACGAGTTGGGAGATTACGGTGCGATGGGCTCGACGATGGGTTCTGAGGGCGACGACGACGGAACGGGTCCCGTCGCACGGGCCTCGCGGCCCGACGAGATTGGCTCATTCCACGCCATGATCGCCAGGGCGTCCGAATTGTTCCTGCTCTGCCCGGAGGGGCAGAAAAAGGAAGGTTTCCTCTATCAGCGCCGGGAGGCCAAGAGGAAGACTGTCATTGCGGTGCCTCTAATCGATGACATCTGGGAGGAGGGCCTGTCGGTTCTCAAGAACCCCTCCACTGCACCAGCCAAACGGGACCGGTACGAGAAGAAGTACCCGAAACCGCTCCCCTGTGCCTCAGGGCCCAGCCAACACCAGACTCGGCCGTCTCGGCGGCGGCAAAGAGGAAAGCGGCGGGGTCAGGAGCCTCGACGTCGAATTCCCCGCCGGACGGCGAGGGGAAAGTAGTTGGACGCCATGGGGCGGCGAGTCATTTCGTCGGCGGCGACGACGATCAAAGCGGCCAACGCCCTGGCGATCGTGGCCCGTTACGACGGGGAGCTCTGGTTTAAGCTGGCCCCCATATTGGACTTCCTACCGGACGACAAGAGGTCCGAGGCCCTGGGAATACTTCAAGAAGGCGAGGTGGCGTCGGACCACGCCATAACGGTGGCAACCGATATTGCCGATACCGGGTTCCACCAGCTGGGCAACAGTGTTTGCCTACGACGACGGGGTTGGCTCCGGGCGACCGACTTCCATCAGGAAGTCCAGACCAGGGTGTTGGACATGCCGTTCGACGGCAGCAACTTGTTCAGGAAGGCGGTGGACAAATCCCTCCAAGCCATAAAGACGGAGACGGCCCGCGCCCTAGGAGCCCTTCAGCAACGACGGCCCTTTCGGAGCTCTGGAGGCAGACGGGGTGCCACCAAGGGATCCAGCGGTGGCTCATCGTCCTACCGCCAGGCGGCACGCTCCTCGTCTCAGGAGGCCCACAGGGGTTGCAGCAAGCAGGGAGCGCCTCGCTGCCGTCGGCAAGGTGGCCAGGGCGGCAAGGCCACCACCTCCAAGCAGGACTGAACCGGCCGTGGTCTCTGGCCCCCACCGAAGCACCCCGGTGGGAGGCCGGCTGACGAAGTTTGTCGGCATTGGAAGTCCATCTCCACCGACCATTGGGTGCTGGATACCCTGGCAAGAGGACACTCTATCGAATTCCTGAATAACTGCCCTCACGTTCCACCTGTGGCCAGGAAGGAAAGTCATGTCCCGCAACTGCTGTTGAAAGTACGGCCGATGCTCAGGAAAGGCGCCATCGAGCTTGTCCCGAAGAGGCTCCGGGGCTCTGGGGTGTACTCAAGGTACTTCCTCGTCAGGAAGAAGACGGGCGGCTGGCGCCCCATCCTGGTCCTTCGTCATTTGAACAAATACATCAGGTCACAAAAGTTCAGGATGGTCACCCTCCAGCACGTACTGGGACAGCTGGAGGAAGGCGACTTTCTATCGTCGTTGGACCTGGAGGAGGCATACTTCCACGTTCCCATCCTCAAAAGTCACCGAAAGTTCCTCAGGTTTGTCGTCCAGGGACGCCACTACCAATTCAGAGCACTGCCGTTCGGATTGAAGTCGGCCCCCAGGGTCTCAAGTGCCTAGCACCTGTGGCGGCGCGGCTGCGCCTGCAGGGGATTCACGTCTACCCCTACCTGGACGACTGGCTCATCCGCTCAAGGACGAGGGAACTCGCCGTCGAACACACTGCGAGGACCGTCCAGCTACTCACAGACCTGGGATTCGCCATAAATTACCCAAAGTCCCACCTGGTGCCGTCGCAGGTGGCCCTGTTTCTGGGAGCGAAGCTTGATACAGTGAGGCGCCTGGCGGCACCGTCGGAAGAACGGATGAAGACCATTCTAGGCAAGGTGCAGCACCTGCTAGCCACGGACGTGGCCAGGGTGAGGTCAATCCAGTCCCTCCTGGGGATGATGTCCTCTTGCATCTACCTGGTGCGCCTCTGCAGACTACGGATGTGCCCTCTTCAAGAATTTCTCGATGCCCGTTGGATGCAGGCGACGGGCCCCTTCGAACACAGGGTCCCCCTCAACGAGGTGTTCCGGCGGGCGATTCAGTGGTGGGGCGTTCGAGCGCACCTCACGGCGGGCAAGAACTTTCAGATGCCGGCGTACAAGGAGACAGTGACGACGGACGCCTCCCTGGAAGGTTGGGGCGCCCACACCGGAGATCTCCACGCAAGAGGCCTCTGGCTCCCGGAGGAGAGGCTCCTGCACATCAACGTCCTGGAACTCCGAGCTGTGTTCTGGGCTCTCAAATCGTTCCTCCCGTTGCACGAGGGCAAGGTGGTGCGGATCTTCACGGACAACACCACGACAATGTCTTACATACAGAAGCAGGGAGGCACCAGATCCCCAGCCCTATCCAATGAGGCACAGGATCTGTGGCACTAGGCGGTCGCCCAGGGGATGTTCCTGGTTCCCTTCCACTTGGCAGGAGAAAGAAACACCATCGCCGACTCGCTCAGCAGGGAGCTGCGCGCGTGTCACGAGTGGGAACTGCGCCAGGATCAGGTGGATCAACTCTTCCGACGATGGGGCAAACCCCAAATCGACCTGTTCGCAACAGCGACGAACTCGAAGTGCAAGAGGTTCGCCAGCAGGTTTCCCCAGCCGAGAAGCATGGGCGATGTGTTCTCGTTCCCCTGGGACGGCCTATACCTGTATGCGTTCCCTCCGTTGCTGTTGCTGCTTCGACTCCTCAACCAGCTCAAGAGGTCCCGGTGCAGGATGATCCGCGTCGCACCAGCGTGGCCGAGGCAGATCTCGTTCCCGGACCTTCTGGACTTGTCAACGTCCCCTCCCATCAAGCTGTCGGCGGACGCGGACCTTCTCTCCAGAGAAGGAGGCACCATCTTCCACCACGACCCGGCGTCGCTGAACCTGCAGGCTTGGCTCCTGCAGCGCTAGAGTTTGGAGGCTACGATATAGCGGCCGATTGCAGAGAGGTTCTTGCAAAGGCCAGGGCGTCCTCGACTCTCAAATGCTACGGTCATAAGTGGAAGAGGTTCTCTATCTGGTGCCGAGCACAGAAGATCAACCCCCTACGGATTATGGCCCCTCAAGTACTGCCGTACCTGCTATCGCTGGTAAAGGCTGGGCTAGCCCATGCCTCCATTAGGATTCATCTGGCGGCGATCTCCAGATATACCAGAACCACAGGACGGACGTCCCTGTGGTCCCATCGACTGAAAAGAGTTTATGAAAGGACTGTTCCGGTCGTTCCCGCCGGTGAAGGCCCTGGCCCCGGCGTGGGAACTTAACGTGGTGCTGACCAGGCTCATGGGGCCCCCATTCGAGCCAATGCACTCTGCACCGATTAAGTTTGTGGTGGAAGACTGCATTCCTGGTGGCCATTACCTCCGCACGACGAGTGGGAGAGATCCAGGCCCTATCCTGCAAAGCACCGTACTTGACTTTCCATGCCTCGAGGGTGGTGCTTAAGACGCACCCCTCCTTTATGCCCAAGGTGCCGTCGGACTTCCATCTTAACGAGCCCCTGGTGTTACCTGTTTTCTTCCCGTCTCCTTCGTCGCCGGCCGAGAGGACTTTGCACTCGCTGGATGTGGCTAGAGCGCTGAAGTTCTACGTGGACCGCACAAATAGTTTTCGGAGGACATCACAGCTATTCGTGAAATTTGGACCTGTGAATCAAGGGAAGGCTCTCTCGAAGTCTTCTATTTCCAGATGGCTCTCCGTCTGCATCATGCACTGCCACCGGTTGGCTAATTGACCGCTGCCAGGCCATCCGCGAGCCCATTCGACCAGAGCGATCGCTGCTACTAGGGCGTTCTTATCTGGTGTGCCCCTGCTGGACATCTGCAGGGCTGCTACGTGGAGGTCGACGCACACCTTCACGAGATTCTACTGCGTCGATCGGGATTCCAGGGAGGAGTCCAGGGTCGGCCAAGCAGTGCTCCGCAACCTGTTCGCTTAAGGTGAGCCTGGTGAGGAAGTAAGAGATGCTTAATGTTGAGTTTTTTTGTATTGCTTAATGTTGAGCCTTTTGCCACCCCCCCCGTGGTTGTGCATGTGTGTACTGCTATTTATTCTTATATTCATGAGCATGTGAATCCATGCCAGACCCCATGCTGGAGAAGGAACAAGTTACTTACCTGTAACTGTTGTTCTCCAGCATGGGTCTGGCATGGATTCACATGCGAACCCTCCCGCCTACCCCTCTGCGGCTCTTCACTTGGTCATACTGCCACTTCACGTGCTACCAAATCTGAAGATGGCTGCCAGAGGCGTGGCTTAGGTAGAGGGCAGTCATTGGCTGTGGCCAGTATGACGCAGAGATCAGTGATTGGTTACTACTACGAAAGACAGATCAGAAATGAAACTGATACTGATTTTTCTTTACTGAGGATTCCCAGCCTGACGACGGGGAATATTCATGAGCATGTGAATCCATGCCAGACCCATGCTGGAGAACAACAGTTACAGGTAAGTAACTTGTTCCAATCCTGGTCACCCTCCCATGCCATGGAGGATGTGGAAAGCCGAATTTGACACATACTTGAAGGCAATTGATGGGAGTAGATCGTCAGCTGCGAGGAAAAAGGCAATTTTTCTTTTTTTTACCACCTTTATTTGGTTTTCAAGGGCATAATCATAGACATGCATACAATAAAGAATAGCAAACAGTAGCATAGCCCATGTCTTCCCCTTTTTCCCAGAGTCCATTTGCTCATGAGTTTTGACTGTTAGAACCTCCCTCCTAACAAACCCTCCCAACTTAATTTGGTGGAGTACTACATCTGTTCGGGCTTTCTTGAATGTTCCATGGGTCAGGTCTCCTTTTTTTTTTTTTTTTTTTTTTTCCCCCCCGCTCAAGGTTCATGTTGACTGTTAAATGACGGACACCTTGCGAAGCAGTTTAGGTTTAAAATACATCTCTCCTCTATCGTCTGTGAACTCGTGCAACGGCATCCAAGTGTTCAGATATTTCGAGTAGGAGCCATGAGCTATTGCCATTACTTTTTCCATGGCCATCACACCCCATAGTCTCACCCACCACATGGCTACTACCGGCCCTTGTTTATTCTTCCATGCTTGCGCCAAGGTGATTCTAGCCACACTCAGCATGTGGGTGATAAGGTTAGCTCTGGCCCCAGAGTTCGCATAACACCCTTCAACTACTTCCCCCAATAACACCACCACTGGGTCGTGAGGCAATTGCACCCACGTTATTTCCTTGACATGTCTCAGAATCTCTTTCCAGTAGGTCTCTGCCACCGGGCAGGACCACCACATGTCAATCAGGTACGTAGGTTGCCCACATTCCCTCCAGCAAGTACTGGGATACCCTGGATTAATGGAGTGCATACGTGATGGTGTCATGTACCACCGTAAACAGTTTGTATGCCGCCTCTTTGATTGAGGTACATTTGGAGCTTTTAGTGGCTCTGTGCCATATACGACCCCAGGTCTCTCCCGAGATTGGTCTCCCCACATCTGCCTCCCATTTCTGCATGTACATAAGAGTTTCTTCTGGGTACACCGCCCCCATCAGCCGGTACAGTATTGACGCCCCTTTCTCAGGCTGACCTGCTTGTATCGTTGGCCCCAGTCCTACCGGGTCCTGAGCTGCTCCTTCCTGGACCCTCGAATTGGAGATCCATTGATGAGTTGGATATAATGGAACCGTTCTCCCTCTGGTATATCAAACTTAGCCTTTCAGTCTTCAAATGTGAAGGGTACCCCCTCTGCGTATAGGTCCCTCAGTAGCAGGGTTTGTTCCCCCATGACCCCCTAACCCCACCCCCCCATCGCCCCCAGTGTGCCCAGAAGTCGACCTTCATCCCGGGGGTGAAGTCCGGATTATGGGCAACTGGAGCCAGCGGTCCTACCCCACCTTTATTCCCCTACCCCTTAACGCTTTATCCCAATACCATAGGGTGGCTTTGGTTGATTCCAGCAATGTACCCCCTTTGCCTCTTAGTCTTAGTAGCTGCACTCTCGAGGATTGCCCATCGGGTTTGGCCTTCCCTAAGTGGCCATTGTAGCATGGGTGCTATCTGTGCAGCCTCTAAATATCTTCACAGTTCTCAGACCCCCAGCCCCCCTAACGCTTGTGGTCTAAATAATACCTTCTTAGAGACTCTTGGCTGAAGGAATACATTACTCACCATAATTGTATTTCTGATGCTTGTATTTGCTTAGATTGGCATGCGCCAAACCCTTCCTCCCCTGTGGAGTAGAAGGTGCATAGATGTTTTCGGGTTTTATCTGCTTTATTACATCTGTACTTGCGCTACATGTCATGCTACCTCATGTCACAAACAAAACAATCTGAGGGACCTAAACGCGTGAAGGACCGATTGGTACAGTGGGCTTCACACTAGGGATAGTATTATTGGCACGCCCTGTCGACGTCCCTTTTTGAGTTTCGTACACCGCGGCTACCACTAGATGCCTGTGCATAGCATGTGAATCTAAGCAGATACAAGCATCAGAAATAAGATTACGGTGAGTAATGGATCATGTATGTTGAATCCTGATGATTGTGGTCCATTGGCATCAGTGTAAGGGTAGCTGGACGTACACTCCCAAGCGATTGATCCGTCACTCTTAGGGACATTGTTATTGAATATTTCAAAGTCACTGTAGCTTATTAATCTCAATTTACATTGGCAATTATTTAAGATAACTCAACAGAAGCTGACATTCAATATTTAAAAATTGAAATTACATGAGGATGTTTCTATATGCAAATTTTATGTACCTCCTCCCTCAGTTTCTTTATTCTGCTGTTGTTGTTTTTAGGCCAATTGATGATAAAAACTTTATGTAGTATTTTTATCTCCAACCATCACCTTGGCAAACACTAATAATAGGATGTAATTTAACCAACATGATCATTACTTCATATTTTTGTTTTTTAGAATTGCAATCAATTACTTTTTTATTTTTTTCATATTTTGTATTTGTCCCTGGTTTTTATACTTGTTTTGGGATATTTGTTATTGACTTCCCATTTCAATGTATCATTTGAGAATGATGTTTGTTCACAAAATAAGCAGAAAAGGTGCTATATGAAATGCCTTCTGTCCCCCTTAAGCTACCCGGAACTTAGCAAAACGGTTGAATGGCTGGTGCATCTAGAAGTGCCTTTTCTTGGTCTAGTTTATGTAAACAACCTGACGAAGTCCCTATAGAGGATGGAACATATAGTTGTTCCTCTTGATGTGCAAGCATTCTCACCTGCTGCCCACATTGCCTCTGACTTGTAATGTGTTTAAGTAACTTTCTGCGGGGGCGTGGCTTGAGCCCATGGAGAGAGGAAGTCTCTGGTGAGAGCTGCTGTCGAGATCCTCTTCTTGATCCTATAACTAATTGTTGCAGTGACTGTGCTATACTTGAAACACTGCTGGCTACAAGAACAGATTCTCCTGCCTCACAGCGCAAATCCGGCAAAAATCAGAGTTTTACAACCCACAAACGAGATCGAAGAAGGCGCCCCCCTGGGGGGGCAAGATGGCGGGTGCTTGATTAATCGCACCATGAAGTGGAGGAGCAGCAGCGTACTGTTCGTAGCTGGTCCAACTGAAGTGGAAAGACGCAGTTCTGCCCTGACAGGACCCGCAGTGCGAGTCGAGAAGAACAAGCAGAGTTTCTTGCGGGGCTGCCCCCAGGCATTGGCGTGCGCCGCACCGTCTCACCAAAGACACTATCTACTCACTGCGGATCCGGGAAGAAAACGGGACAACACAGACCTGCGGAGCAGAGGGGCCTGCCAACGGTGCAGCGTGCAGCGTGCCCGGGGATTGGAGGTCCAGCTGAGGGTCACACTGCACGAAACCAGGAGTCTCACAAACAGGGCCCTGAGCGTTCCCTGGCCCATGGCCCATGAAGCCGCATCGAGGCGAAGGCCAGAGGACAAGGCCAACGGCGCTCTCTGCAGCTCCGCTGCGAGAGCCAACTTCAGGATCCCACAGTCCCCACTTGTCCACCTGGGAGCTCGCCCCCCCCCCTGCTGCCGCCATTAAGGCACACGCGGCCCCAATGCCCGCACTCAGCTGCACACCGAAGGAGCAGCGCCCCGCCCACTCACAGCGCCGCCGAATTCCAGCTGAATCTGAATCAGCTGTTCAGCCTGCCAGCCTCTCCTCTCCCGCTTTAAAGGGAGAGGAGGCAGACCGGCAGGCGAAGCCGTATCGAGGCGAAGGCCAGAGGGCAAGGCCAACGGCGCTCTCTGCAGCTCTCCGCTGCTCGACGGCGCGCAAGGCGCAACTATGCTGTCCTACTCAAGTTAAGGCCACTTACCTTAATATCTGCATGTCCCACCCATCAGGGGGGAAGGCCCTCCCTACTACTTTGCGCACAGTGCCATGCAGCTTCTTGAACGCACGACTCCGGTCGTGCACCCGCCCCGCTATCACCTACACCCCGAATATACTACACCGTAACCTAAAGGTAGGTCTCAGATGTATGCCGCCGTCACGCAGGCACAATTCCATCCCGACTTACCCGGATGACACTCTTGTGCCCCACAGGCCTGCCTGCGCCATGGCACCATTGTACACTGAAGCCGTTGCACCTCATCTCCACCCAAACTCATCAGACGCCCAAATCAAAATGCCTATTACTAACACTGTCGCGGAACTACCATCCTCGCCCAGGCCAAGTGATGCTTACAAGCCCATTGTTGCTACTACTGTCTTTGCTGCACTTATACCTCATGTGGATTATGCACCGCCTGTTATGCCGAGTGATGCCCCCATGCCTAATGCTGATATTGTTGACACTGTCGATACTGCTGCCCTTATGCCCAATGTTGTTGCTGCATTGCCTGTTTTGCCTAGTGTTGACACCACGACCAAGTCCAAAAACATACTACCCCCTAACCCTGACCCACACACTACCCCCCCCAGACCACCCACTTCCATCAAATCTCCAATGGTCCACACCCTTAGTTGCGCCCTGCTCAACGCTCGCTCCGTACCTGCCCACTCCCTCGACATCAACGACCTGATCATCAAGGACAATCTTGACCTCCTATTCCTTACAGAAACCTGGCTTAATGAAAGTTCAGGCCCGGCACTATCTCTGGCTATTCCGTCTGGGTACTCCATATTCAGGAAGGACCGCACCTCTCAGGTGGTGGCGTGGCCCTCATCGCCAGGGAAACCTTTGCTATTAGGGAAGTAGCAGGGCAACTCGACCACAATAGTGACTACCTCCCACTCAAAATTAATGTTTCTCCTAACTGCACCATAACTGTGCACATTGTCTACAGACCTCCGGGTCCTTGCACTGACTTCCATGACACCCTCATTTTCGCACTGTCCAACAACATCAAAAAGACCTCCCAAGTCATACTCTTGGGCGACCTCAACCTGGGGCTCAATGACCCTAAGGACCCCCATGCCAAAACCCTCAAGGACGCCCTATCCACCTTGGGCTTTGCGCAATCTACCTCTGACTCCACCCACATCAAAGGGCGCTCCCTCGACTGGATCAGTCAACATAGCTGCTCACTACTTGTCACGGAAAACACGCCCATCCCATGGTCTGACCACCATTACATCCAATTCAACCTTCGCACCAAAAAAGAGACCAACTCGCCTCCCGCCCCTTGCCCTGCTACTCTCGCCAGGAGCTCCCGCCAGCTCACAGTCGAGAATTTAGCACCCTACCTCCGCAACCCGGCCTTACAGGCCCCATTCTCCAACAACCCAGAAACCCTAGCCAACACATTCAAAGAAGTCATCACCCAAGCAGTTGACGCCGTTGCGCCACTGTCCCTCAAAAAAGCCAAGAAAACCATACACGCTAATTCATGGTTCTCCAAAGAACTCCTTGTACAACGTGCGCAGAAGAGGACTGCCCTCTCCACCTGGAAAGCTAACCCATCAGAAACCACCAAAAAATGCGTTCAAAGCCATCTCTAAATCCTACAAAACCAACATCACCCTAGCTAAAGCTGCCTCCTTCAACGCGAGGATCTATGACGCCAAATCGGGGTCAAAGGAAATCTTCACCATATTCAGGGAACTGGAAAAACCATCCTCTCCTCCTCCCGCTCTCATCAAAGATGACAACTGGTGCAATAGCATTCAATCCGCAATGCTAGACAAGCTTAACACTCTACAAACTAAAATCCATGGCCACCAAAAAGCCCTTTCCCGCCTCATAGCTAACCTGCATAGTCAACCCACCATACCCCCCCATCACTAATCCTTCCCCATCTTTTGACTTCAAAGATATTACTGAGCACGAGGTCATCGCCCTGCTCAAGTCCATCAAACCGTCCAACTGTAAGGGAGATGCCTGTCCAGCTAGTCTCATTAAAGACTCAGCACAGATCCTAGCTCCATTCCTCACAGCATTCATTAATTCATCCTTCCGGTCTGGCCATGTTCCAACTGGTCTTAAGGAGGCCTGGGTACGCCCACTCCTCAAAAAAAACCCTCGCTGGACCCAACGAGCCCGGGGAACTATCGACCTATCACCACTGTACCGTTCCTGCTGAAAATTCTGGACAAAGCAGCTTACCTGCAAGTCCAAAAGTTCCTTGAAGAAAACCGTCTCCTCGGCCTGCGGCAATCTGGCTTCCGCCCACGACACGGTACCGAAACTGCTCTCCTGGACCTAAAGAACCAAATGGACGATCTAAGAGACGCAGGGAAACCTGCTCTACTTCTGCTCCTTGATCTATCCGCCGCCTTTGACCTGGTGGACCACAACACCTTGTGCCACCATCTAGCTACCCAAGCTAGCTTTTCCCCCAAAGCTTGCGAATGGATTACCTCCTTCCTCCAAGAAAGGGCCATGAAAGTCTTCTCTGACTCAGCCTGTGCCACCCCTAGCCACATCACCTGCGGTGTTCCTCAGGGCTCATGTATCGCGCCCACGCTTTACAACCTCTTCACGAGGCCACTGTTCAGCATCCTTGACTCGCTGGGCATCTCGTATACAAACTATGCGGATGACACCCAGGTCCTCATCCCACTCACAGGCGATTACCTTGCGGATACTAAAACTCTTACCACCATCTACTCCACTATCCAATCATGGATGCCAGATAACTGGCTATGCCTCAATAGTGAAAAAACCAAACTCCTCCTCATAGGAGCACCCTCCACGCTGGGGAACCTTGGTGAACAGTACACTTCCTTCACAATTGACAACATTCCCATCAAGGTCTCCAATCACGTGAAGACACTCGGAGTCTACCTAGACTCCGACCTGTCAATGGATAGACAGGTCAATGCCATTGACTCCTCCTCAACCTATTACTCGAAAGTCCTCAACGCGGCCAGACCGTTCCTGTCACGCCAGAATTGCCTCACCATTGCTAGGGCAATAATTGGATCTAGGCTGGACTACTGTAATGCACTACTCGCTGGGACCTCCAATAAGAACCTGGCCAAACTTCAGCGAGTTCAAAATAATGCACTTAGGGCGGCACTGCGAGAAAAGACCACATCTCCGAAGTCAGAAGACAGGCACACTGGCTTCCGGTGAAAGAGAGGATTGTTTTTAAAACACTCGCCCTCACCCACAAATGCCTCCATGAACTTGCTCCACCCTACTTGACCCAAAGAATCACCAAGCACTCTGCCACCAGACCATTAAGAATGTGCTATTCCAACACGATTGTCACGCCCAAATAACGCAAGGTGCGCGCCGGTGGTGCCAGCTTCCCCACTCGGGCCGCCACCCACTGGAACGCACTGCCACCTCACATCAGAATGATTGAATCCCACCAAGCCTTCCGCAAAGCTGTTAAAACCAAGCTCTTTGTATGAAATGTACCTGACTGCATTCTGTTACTGTATTACGAATATCATGCCTCACCTGCAACTATGCCTGTAATTGTGTATCCATAAGACCTCTGGTCTCATGCATATCTGCTGAATTAAGAATCCAACACTTACTTGTAACAGCGCCTCGATGTCCATGGGCTGCTAGTGCACTATACAAATGTGAATAAATAAATAAATAAATGATTGGAGCGGCCGATTGCAGTGGTGCCACCCCAGCGCCCTGAGAGGAACGCTTGGGCCCTGACCGGGGCGCTAACACAGGCCCCAACCGATGGAGTGGACACCGGATGGGCTGCAGGGGCTGTCACAGTCTGAGGTCTATTCAGGTGAGTCACCGCGGGAGCAAGAGGGTCGAGCACTTGCTGGGGGGTTGGGCACATGTACTACTGGCCACAATCGGGGGTTCTGCTATAGGCTTATGTGAAACCCCAAAAGTCCCGGAACCGAGGGGGACCCAAATGCCTTACTGATTCCGTAACCGACCCGTGCGGGCACTGGAGCTGCAGGCGGAAATACCCGCTACATCCCGCTATATGAACTGCGGCAACCTGCAACTACCAACGCTGCCAGACTTCCCGAGAACCCTGATCACCCTGCAGGACCTTCTCTTTTGAGCAGCGCTGGCCATTGTTTAGCGGGATGTGGAAACTGTGAAGGAGCAACACGCGATAAGCACCCTACCCACGGACCGCCTGGCAACTGCACAGTGGACCCCACAAACCAGCAACGCCCATGGAATTGCACCCCAAACAAACCCGGTGAGCGTGGAACAAGCAAATGCTGCAAGCTAGCCGGCCGCAGTGAAAGCGACCGGAAGCAAAGCAGGTTGACAACTCTGAGGCCCATATGGGGACAGCTGGGACTCATGCACTGGAGTGAATTGGCTGGTGAGGTTTCCATGGTCAAGTAGTGGAAAGGAACACCAAACATCAAACCAAAATGAGGACTGCATTGTGCCCACTGTCCTGAGTGAACTGATTGATCAAGCGGCAAACTGGGACACGCACAGGAAGGAGTCTAGCTGCACCAGGACACACAACATTGCGTCATGGTCCTGTGCTACAAGTACTTACGTGCTACATAATAAGGCATCCACTGCACAGCCCCATCACTGCTACAGTGTGCAGCAATCAACCCACATTCGGGGACCCCTCTGGGCCCTACAGAGCGGCGTGATCCACGAGCGCATAGCCTGAGAACATTGCTGGTCGGCCACTGATCTCTTTTGCGGCACCTGGTATACACACAGGTCAACGACCACCAGCGCTGCGGAACGGCGGCCAAGCTGTCGACAACCACTGAACCGCCCCAGTGCCAATAACGCAGCAATGCCCTCAACTAAAGGCTAAAAGGACCCCACCATTATGGAATCCTTCAACGCGGCCAAACCGAAGGGGCAGCCACAGAGTGACATAGAGCCACAAAAGGGTCAATCTCCCTCCAAGGCTGGGATGAACGAGAACGAGGTCCTAGATGCGATCGCAGCCCTGAAATCATTTATAGACACTAAAATTGAGGAGGTTAAAACTGAAATGCAATTGATGCGCCAAGACTTTCGCAACCTCATGGAAAGGGTCACGACCACGGAAACTGAGCTGATGGAAATGATGGTCACCACCAGGACCTTGAGAAGAGGTTGTCGGAACTGGAGAGGAAAAATGCAGCACTAGAGGCCCAGGCAGAGGACGCTGAGGGGCGGGCCCGATGAAATAACGTGTGCCTCCTAGCATTCCCGGAGGGGATGGAAGGCTTGAACCCCACAGACTTCGTGGATAACCTAATACTGCAGGAAGTTGGGGCGGGCAACCTCTCACAGGGCTTTGTGGTAGAAAGGGCCCACAGGTCCTTGGAAAAAAGACTGCCACCAGGCTCTCACCCCAACCCCATGATAGCAAAGATTCTGAACTTCTGTGACAGGGAGACCATCCTGAAATACTCGAGAGAGGGTGGGGAGATTTGATGCGATAACTCCAACATTGCTATATACCCAGACTACACACTGGCAGTGCAAAGATTAAGAAACTCCTTCATGCCGGTCAAGGCAAGGCTCAGACAATTAATCCTTAAATATATGTTGATGTACCCATCCAGGCTCAAAGTGATCTACAAGGGCCGTCCTGTCTTTCAATGAAACGCCTGCGGCGGCCATGATGTGGTTGGAGCACAACAACCTAGACCGGGGCGAAGAGTCGGTCACCTGAGTCTCGCCTGGCCTTGGGAGGGAGAGGGGTAAGCAAGGCGACTGAGGGGCCAGCAGGGGCTCTGCGACTGAACAATCTATATTCACTGTTACCGCAACCATGTTTTTCCATGATTTGCGGGAGCAAGACCGGGTCCCCCGTCCCAGGTCTAAGGACCCTCCCCATGAATCGTTTGGTGTCGGCCATTTGCTGACACCACACAGCTTGCGCATGACGGCCCGGGTGGGTCAAATTGTGGGGGCGCTCGAGCGCTGCAGTTTGTATGCGGCTGCTGAGCGCAGTTATTTAGTTTATGCATGGCTTGTTGTTTTTAACGTTTTGAATTCTTCACAGTGCTGGGCATGGAACATGGGACGTGCATGTGGGATGTTGGGGAGACAGGTGGCGGTAGGGACAGGCCGAGGAAATGAAAAGCTGGGAGTGTGTGCTGAGAAGCAGGGGCCATGGGGGCTGGGTGGCACTATGGGGGGGGGGAGGGGAGGGACAGCATGGCCATGGCTGCTGACATTAAGGTGCTGACGTGGGTTGTTCGGGGATTGGGCACGTATCAGCGCAGGAACCGAGTGAAGTCCTTCCTCAGCAGGAAATGAGTGTCTATCGCCTTATTGCAAGAGACCCACCTGACGCATAACACTATGTCCATGTTTGAGGAACACTGGGGGGGGACAGTGCCACAGAGCTCCCTTCTCCAAATATGCCGCAGGGTTCTCGCCTGGATTAGCTGAGTGGTCCCCTTCAAGCTGCTCGGGAAGGAAACTGACCCGGAGGGACGGTATCTGATATTAAAGGGATGCATAGAACAAGTTGAAATATGTATAGTTAACTCTTACTTTCCCCAACTACGGTATCCCCACACACCTCAATACACTGTGTGCTAAGATAGCCCCATATAGGGAAAGTCTCTTTATCTGGGGCAGTGATTTTAATTGTGTGCGGGCTGGGAGTTGGATAGATCCAGCTCTCCGGCAACCCGGAACGTGGGGGCCGAGGGAGCCACAGGGGCACTGAACACATTGCTTGGGGCCCTGGACTTGGTAGACGTGTGGAGGGAACTGCACCCGACGGATAGGGGTTACTCTTCTCTTCGCCACACCATCTGCACACCAGAATTGACTAGCTGTTTGTTGCCAGAGCCCACCTGACGCAGATGGAATCGGCACAATATCTAGGTAGGTCGATCTCGGACCACTCCCCACTAATAATGACATGGAGGATTCGGGGCCCTCTGCCCCCTATACCACTATGGCACATGCCCATAGATGCGTTAACGGATCAGGCCTTTAAAGAAGAACTACGGAGCCGGCTAAAGGAATACATCGACAGGATCGTGGGCAGCGTGGAGCAGTGGGGCACGGTCTGGGAAGCAATGAAGGTCGTGGTGCGGGGGGAGGTTATAGCTAGCGTGGGAGACATCCGGAAAACTCTGAGAATAGAGCTGGAACGGATGGAGGTGGAAATTAAACGGAAGGAGTCAGGCTTAAAGGGGACCCGTGAGGAAGAGGTCCAGTTAGCCAAAGTGAGAGGTTACTGCCAGGAGGCATGGAGGAGGCTGTCAAAATTCGACTATTCGATTAAAACCACCAGGGCGCACACGGAAGGGGTTAGGCCGGGAAGGCTGTTGGCGTGGCTGTGCAGGAGGGAACACCCAAAACATCTGACCACCAAACTCAAAGATGAGACGGGCACCGTACACAAATTGCAACTAGGGATTAATTACACCTTTTTGGGGGTTTTTATTCCCGCCTGTACAGCCACAAGCATCAGGTACCCCAGGAAGACATACTGGGCACGCTGGAAGAAATTGGTCTGTCCAAGCTGGGGTCAGCGCAAAGGGAAGCGCTAGAGCTTGAAATAACGCTAGAAGACATAACTGAAGCAATAAAATCATTTACCCCGAGCAAAAGACCTGGGAGCGATGGACTCGCGCCACCCCCAACATCCCCACCCCCACAGAGTTTTATAAAACATATGAATCTGACCTGTCCCTGATGTTGCTCGAAGTGTTCAGGGAGGCATAGTGCGACTTGTACCACCCACTGGCCATGTTAAACTGTGATGTCAAGATTCTGACCAGGATACTAGCCAAGCGCCTGAACAGGATCATAGGGGGCTTGGTCCACAGTGACCAGAACGGCTTCATCCCAGGACGCAGCACCACATTAAACTTACGCAGATTGCAGCATGTTTTAGCACAGACGGCTGACTCCCAGGCACAATATGCCATACTCTCCCTAGACGCCATAAAAGCGTTTGACTCAATATATTGGCAATGGCTAGTGGCAACATTGAGGGAATGAATTTGGGTTTGGGGAACAATTCATTAAATGGGTGCAGATACTGTACACGACCCCTGTAGCAAGAGTTAAAACTGGCCGACTGGCCTCTCCAGTCTGGGACATACAGAGGGGTACCAGACAGGGCTGCCCACTGTCTCCGATGTTGTATGTGCTGGGACTGGAACCGATGGCAATCTGTCTTCGAAAACGGTGTCTGGACGCAGGGATCTGGGTGGGGAGAATGGGGCACGTGATCTCGCTCTACGCCAACTATGTGTTACTGCATCTTAGAGACCCACATCTAAACGTCCCAGTGATCCTTGACATTCTGGACAACTACGCTAGGGTGTCCGGGGATCAGCTTCAGTAAAACAAAATCCTATATATTCCGATAGCAGAGTTGAGGGGGAAGAGTGTGGAGGCACTGCCAGCACTCGGACTGCGGTGGGAGTTGGAACCATTCAAGTACTTGGGGTAAACTTGAGGCACACACCGGAACAGATGCATGAGAATAACACAGTTGCAGTGGTGAAGGGCTTGAGGAAATCCATGAGGTTCTGGTTGAGGCTGCTGCTGTCCCTAATGGGTAGGGTGGCCATCGCCAAAATGATCATCCTACCAAGGTTTCTGTATCACTTCAACAACATACATTGCTACGTTAAAGCATCCTTTTTCCGCTTCCTGGAGGTGCTGCTACGCGACTTCCTGTGGGGGGTGGCCCGCCACAGAATATCACTCGCCACATTTTTTTGCCCTATAGTGAGGGAGGGATGCAACTAACAAACCTAGAAAAGCATTATCTGACAGCCCAACTTAGCCATATAGTCAAATACAACGGCTGGTGGCCCCGGCCAAACTCTAGAAATACTATGGGTTCCACTGTGGTTGCAGGGGTAACACCCCCGTGGTGGTAACGCTGGGGAGGAAGGTATGGGGAAGAGCATCAGCCCTACTGAAACTTGGACACCCCTACTCACCTGAGGTGCCGATTGTGGCCGACATCTGCAGTGCCACCGTAGATCTGGTAACAGTGAGATGGTGGGAAAGATGGGGCATATACACTTGGGGTGACCTGTACGAAGAGCGAGTCTTTAGGGAATTTGTATCGCTACAACAGAAGTAAGCGGTGCCTGGAAGACAGTTCCTCTGGTATTAAAGGGTTTGAAAGGTGGCTTAAGACAAATGGGAAGGATGAGGAGCCGCTGTCTAACCCCCTGCTGACCCTAACGTACAACCTGAGCTATGGCTGGAGGCCGGTGTCCAGATTATATAGGCTGTTGATAGACAAACCCAACCCCAAAGGTGCAGCACTGAAAGAACTATGGGAAAAAGACTTGGGCACAGATATAACCGAAAAAGAATGGGAACGGATACTGGCGAACCGCAAAGCATTATTGAGAAACTATACTTTTAGACTGATGCAACTAAAAGTACTGCACCGCACATACATGACACCACACATGATAGCCTTGTTTAATAAAAATGTACAGCCACTATACCCCTGGTGTGGGATGGGGGTTGCGGACCTAATACACATGTTTTGGACATGTGATTGTGTGAAACGGTTTTGGGTACAAATTGAACAGGCCTGTAGGAGGCTGGGATAGTGAGATATGAGTGGTCGCTGAAAGAATGCTTGCTAGGGGCATTCCCCAGAATCAGTAAATACAAACATGTGACCAGGTTTATGAACATGGCCTGCATACTGGCCAAAAGGGCTATTGCTATGGCTATGGCCTGGGAATCTGCTGGGGGCCCACAGTACACAAGATGGCCCATGGAATTTGAGCGCTGGGCAGAAGCAGAAAGTAATGTGTGGACGGACGGGGTATGCAGATCGGGGTCTGATGGGAGTGATAAATGTGTGGCCTGGAAGGCACTGGTCTGATATGATAGTTTATTTATATAACGCCTATACACATTGTGTTTCAAAGAACTTCAAAGCAAGGAGGGAACAAGGGAAAATACAATTACATTCTTACAGGCCCTGAAAAGTAAGGATGTGAAATTAACTATCGTACTCGGCCTGACGACATTTCAGTTAGTGCTGGAGGGGGAGTGGAGAGTAAAAACAGTAAGGGGAGGGGGGAGGAGACAGATGAGGTTGCTATCAAACTAGGTCCAGAGAACATTCTGATAGAGTAAGTGCATAGAAGAAAGTAAGGGGGTGGGGGAGATAGGAAAAGGGAAAAGAATAGAGAACAACCAGTCAAAAGAGTGGGGAAGCAAGAGGGGAGAGTGAATACAATTGCAGAAGTCAGTAGTAACACAAAATGTTGGAAGCCAGGATACAAGGTGAAGATGGGAACAGCAGGATTCAGGGTCACTAGTGAGTACAAGATGCAAAGGAAGTCCAGCATGAGAGTTGACAAAGGGTGACGCATCGTGAATGAATGAAGTCCATAAAAGTCAAATCCAGCATTGGCCACAAGACGATGATGGTGAAACCAGAATGTATCAGGACAGACTCCTGCAGAAGTAGGCTGGAGGGCGGGGGATGAGGGAGGTGGAGCAGTGTAGAAGAATCAAGCAAAACGGGCAACACCTGTGTGTGAGAAGGGAGGGGGCACAAGGGAACATAACAGGGGGGGCCAGAGGAGGTGGGGATGGCCTGTGGCGACAGAGGGAGTAACACATGTTGGTGCATGCTTACCTGCTGTCTGAGCAGGGGGTCGAGCCCTGGGTCCTTGTGGCCAGGAATTGCCCTTTTCTTCGTTAGCCCTTCACATAGGACATGAGACATGTTCCAACCATCAGACGACAAACCCCCGTAAGGGCTGGTAACTCTTCTGTGTAATAATTGACCCTGAGTTGAAGATCAGTCTGGCCAAGCCGCTGCCGCTACTGGATTGTAAAAGTGTAAGCACACGATTGGTCCCTGATCACGATACATGCACATTGAGAAACTTGAAATGTTATAAGGGCCGACGTGTGAAGAAGTTGTTTTTGTTATCAATATGCCGCTGTAAGTATACAGGTCCTTACTTGATCCACGATACTGGATAAATGCATGGCTGTAAATGCCAATAAAAACACTTAAAAATCTTAAGTAACTTTCTGCTAATATGTTTATTGTGGATCAGAGTATTACATAATCAAAAGTGCAACAATGTTTTTCATATTAGATGTTAAAGTAAACTGCTTCATTAAGAACAAGAAGGTGAAGAACTAATATATATATTTTTTTTAACAAAACTTCATTTTCTTTTATTAAATAGGTGAAGCTGTTAATTTGTGCATACAGAGTCCAGTTGCAGTGATCACCCTACAGACAATTGCGATTGGCTAACACCGGACACCAAGGATGGCCATAATATGCATTCATTTTATTTCTAGTAGAGCAGTGTAGCACATTTTGCCTTTGATTTCATTTTTGAGATTATCTTTGTGTGCTCTTTTATATGCCAAGTAAAATGTGGAATACTAAATTAATTTGGAAATTAACAGAAAAAAGGAGAATGAATTGCTAAGCTGTACAGTTTATTAAGTAACTTTCTCTCTAGCGCTTGATGAATTTCTGTAAACCTATGCACAGACCTCAAATACTTTCTGGCACATGGATGGTATAATACACAAATGCCATTTGTACAAGCCTTGGGACATTCTTTCTTAGTTGCTGCTTTATAACTTACTACTCCTAATACATTTTGCTTATACCGACCGTACTTGGCTTACAATAGTCGCTAATTGAATGGACACAACTAAAACGATTTTGACAGAATAGATTCCACTTTAGGATTTTCAATATTGAAATACTTTGTATCTTAAATGCTTTTAAAATCCAAGCTCTTAATGGTTACGCTTTAACTTTGGCTCGACAAGTTGAAATTAAAAAACTATAGTGTAGCGTGCTAGCATTAGAGTGAAATCCGAAGTGTATGAGGTTTCAAATCCTGAGATTCCTCTCTTGAATTTCGTCAGACGTTGTATATATCAGTTGACTGTGGTTATGTGCTACACCAACATGCTATTGTAAATTGATGCATGGATCATAAATGTTTTCCTTATGTATGAGACCATGATATGTGAGACTTAAACAAATCTACAATGCACTTCACTGTGCTGGTTATTAATGTAAATGCCATATGTGCCTATACTTTAAAACTTGGTGAATTTTGTATAGAATGTCTGCTGTTAAAATAGTACTTTCAAAGTATGACCTTTATACAACCTGTGTAAGGAAAAACATTGAAAAATCAAGTTTTTAGACAGTGTTACTGTTTACTGTATTTTATTCCCAAGCAAGCGCAAGTGAAATTACAGGGCCTGTGGTAGCCGCCCTGTAGTTATGGTTAAGTCGCTCATGCTCCTAGAAAGAGCACTTTTTGGCGGCTTATAAACTTTCGACGACTTATCACCAAACTTTGCAAAGGAAGTATATGGCCACCTCGCAATGATTTTTGCGAAGTTTGTTTTCTGTTTCGTCCCGGGCTGGTGGTGGGGAGGAGTTGGGGGTCCCAACATTTTTGGAATCCTCACAGATGGATGCAATTGAACAAAAAATTTGCTTGCACCTTCAGCCCAAACTGCTGGACGGATTTGCACCAGACTTGAGCAAGGAGCGGTGGCTTGGTCTCAAAAGCGTGCTTTTGTAAATTTGGTGTAAATCCGTCCAGTAGGTTTTTGTTTTCTTCTTTTTAATGGCCAAAGAGTAGATACAAAAAAGTGATATCTGGGTCTGGTCCGCAGACTCATTTCCTGATTCTGAGTCCGTGGACGCCTCTGGACCAATCGGACAGCAGCGGGACATTCGCAGACGTCCTACACCCCCACTGATGGGTCCATTAAAAACATAAGGTACGTCAGCACTTTTGAAATGGACACAACGTTGGATTTGCGAACTGCGTCCATAGGTTGAGCACATATTAGTAAAAACATATTTAAAAAACACAACACTGTACTTGTCAAACTAATGAAACAATCCATGGGGAGGTGAGGGGGTGATGAGGATGGGCTGGGACGGGATGGGATATGACCATTAAAAGTAAAACGAATTGTGTGTTTTTCATCTCCGAAGTCTGCAAACTTCTCAGATGTTCAGGGGCATCCATGCCTATTTCTGCATTACAGGGTCAATGAAAAGCAGTTTGTGGATGGCTTATATATTGCATGAAATGCTGCAATATCATTTCAGGCCTGACCCTGAATGAATCTGCCATGTTTGGTGCTGTTTCGCCAAGAGGGGGCAAAGTTAGAGCGGCTGTCCCAAAATATTTGAAAGGCTTATAAATTTGGTGCCATTTGACGAATCTGCACAAATGATTTCAAAAAGATTTTAGACCCAGATTTTAACTTTTTCTGCTAAGTTTGGTGGGATTTTGTGAAGAGGGAGCAAAATTTGAAGGGGGTCGCGACAATTTTAGATGGCCTATAACTTTGTTGCTGTTTGATGAATCTGCACAAATGTTTTCAGAAAGATTATAGACCCAACCTTGAATGTTTGTGCAAAGTCTGAATGGATTTTGACACATTTCAAACAAACATGGACGGATTTGCAGCAAACGCGTGCAAGGAGCATTGGCAAAGACCCGAAAGCATGGTTTTGCAAATGAGTCAGTTTTATTTTTGAAAAGTGTCAAAATGTTGGTAAAACAATTTGTTATATACCTTTGGTGGCTGAGGCATAGCCTGTGGCCATGGGACAATCTGGCTACTGGCCATGACCATGAGACCGGCAATGGGGTTAAAGTGGGCAGGGCCACCAGTGACCGGCTATGTAGTAAATGTTTTTGAAATCGGGATAGGTTTGAATGGGGGGAAAAAAAATCTGCTCGTGGCTACAGCCCAAAGTGCTGGACAGGATTGCAGCAAACATTTGCGAGGAGCATCAGCAAGGATCTCAAAGCATGGTTTTCCAAATTTGTCCTGTTTAATTTTTTCTAAAGTGTCAAAATGTAAGTACAAAAAATTGTAATACAACTTTGGTGCATGGACAGTGGGCCTGGCCCTCGGCAAGGACGAATGCCTACTTTGATTTACTTATTGGGGCATGCGGCATGGCCGAAGCCCTAGGTTTAAATGGGAGAAAAAAAATTCTGCTTGCAGCCCGAAGTGCTGTATGGGACTGCAGCAAACTTGCGCGAGGAGCATCAGCAAGGACCTGAAAGCATGCTTTTGCAAATCTGTCCTGTGTTTAATTTTTTATAAATTGTCAAAAAGTAAGTACAAAAAATAATGACATGACTTTGCTGCCTGGGCAGTCTACTCTGATTTGCCTATTGTGGAATGTGACATGGCTGAAGCCCATGCCCCATGTATTGTGGAGACTGGCCATGGCTGCAAGCCATGAGCACTGGCCATTGGTCACATTGAGGATATAGTGGACACTGAACTAGGATGCAGGGTAGGTGCAGTGGATAATGGCGGTGGTTTGGTGGGGCTGGGGTCATGGTCGAGCCTCGTGCCCGAGGCAATACAACCATGACTTGCATGCACTGCTGATAACGACACACATCAGTATGTGTTGCAAAAAATGTTTGTTAAAGGAGGTTTATAGTTCTTTGATATGTTAAGAGGAATTATTAATAACTTGTATACAGTAATGTAACATCGAAACATTTTCACTCATAAAAACCAATGAAATTCACAGAAAAATTCTTAAAGGACGTTATGGTTAAGTTGCACTAATAACCTATGAAATTCAGTGAAAAAATGTGCTTAAGGGATGTTATGTTTACAAGTAAAACCAAAGCCCCCAGAAATGTGCCAGTTATTGTAAGCTAAGCAACCATAACTCGCGCCACCACCGTGCACTGCTAAGACTAACACCTAGGACATCCAAGATGACATCACAAATGTCATTGATGATATTGCATATTAACTTAATTTTTATTAAAAGTTCCTACATGGGATTGTTTTTATAATCTTGGTAACAAGATGTCGGGTGATCAGGAGACCTATCATGAACTACTTAATGTATTAAAGAATGCACTCCTCTAAACCAAGCTTTATATTGGTGTGTTACTATTAATACAGGAACCTTATCATACATACAAATGGGCAATGGCTGCAGCATGCTCCATAGAAGTACAATATTTTTAACCTGGTAATTTCGGATAGTAAAATAATTAATGCTACCTTCTCAGAGTTTTGAGTAATGTTAAACATGCAATAAACGGCTAACTATTCAAGACTTACTACATTGTAGTGTTAGTACAAACAATACACAAGAAGACCCACAATGCATACAAATCAGATGCACATAGAGGGAAACTAAAGTAAGGAAGAAAGAAACCTCACCAGAAAATGTCAATAACATTAAAGTTCATCTTCATGTATACAAATAAATTGTGTTTGAGGCCTGCTTATTGCCCCATGTGATGGAAAAAGTTCAGTTTCTGTGCTAATTCCCTTTAGCCTTAGAGACCCCCCAGCCCTTTGCTGGAATCTGGGAACTTTTTCTTTTTTGTTGAAAATAGAATTTCATTGAAGATCAACAAATACATTGCATCGTAGTTGCCAATCAGTGCAAGTGGATCCATCTCGTTTTCTCGCCCCCCCCTCTGCCTCCCACATCTTCCCTCCCCGACACATAACAAGCTTCGTGAGAACAGCAAGTATTCAGCACTTAGTAAATACACGTTGGCAATTGGCTTACAGCTTTGTTCGGGATTGTAGCGACATGAGCTGCTGCTTGAGAATCTTTTGTGGGAGAGAAAACCTCCAAAGTCTGGGATTTAGGGCGCTAGTTTTTTCTGTTGCCAATACTCTATGGGAGCCACATTGTGCGTGTGCGATTCCATTAGTGTTGCTGTAAGGCTTTCCATGTCGTATATCTGCTTTTCTTTGCACAGCCATTCCTTTTTTGTCAGAAGAATGCTACTCTTCCACCGTAATGTTAAACACACCCGAGCTGCTAGAAGTAACTTCCTGGGCATATGTGGCAACACTAAATATTGGTCTTCTCTGAGCTCAACACCAAACAAAACCAGGATTGGGGTGGCAGCCCTCTGTCATGAATCCAGCCCAGGATTTCCTTCCAATAGGTTTGAACTTTAGGACAATACCACCATTGGTGCCAATAGTTGCTAACTAGTGGGCAGCCCCGCCAATACTATGGGCTTATCCCCGGATACATTTTTGCCAGTCTCTGGGGGTTGAAGTGCCATTGCGTGTGCAGCCTGCTGTTGTGCATTTTGTATTGGACCGAAATGGTGGAGTTCCAGACAGCTCTGTAGACTGCAGCCCATCCCTCTAGGTTACCGTCCCATCGCAGGTCTCTCTCCCACCGAGCGTGTATGTGTGTTGTTGGTAGATGCCCCCTTTCCAGCAAGGCACTGTTAAGTTTTGCAATCAACCCCTAGGAGCCCATGTTAAGCACACTCTCAAATGGAATACGTTGTCTCTGGGGATGTTTGTTCCACCGTGCGTCTGTAAATGCACTCTTTAGTTGCAGGTATAACAATGGTTGGATCTGTTGGCCTTGTTGAGCGCTCTCTAGCTCTTCCTTGTTCAGAAAGGTCCCTTCCTTCCACAGTTCCCCCATCCTGACCAAACCCTGCTTGTGTTGCGGTTGAAAGCGAATTGGGTCTGTTATAAGATCTCCAACTGGAGGTGCCCAGATGCAGCTTATGGGAGAGGGCCATATGGAGACGCTGCTCATGTCTGGTTTATTTTTCCAAAGGGCCCATGACACTACCAGGATCGGGTGTTTGCACACTCTTCTCAGCAGTGATTTCTGGGGGACCCATAGCCATCATCCCAGCGGGACTGGTGCAAAATATCCATTCTCTAGGTGTACCCATTGCTTGTCCACTGATTCGCTCAGATGGTCTAGTAACACGGAATTGTGCTGCTCCATAGTACTCAAAACTATCTGGGTACGCCATGCCCCCCTTATCCCCCTTGTTTTTTGTCATTGTTTTGTAAGCAATGCAAAGCCTCTTCCCTTTCAACAGAAAGGTCAATGGAGAGTGCTTGACATCTGCATGGAAGGAATCTGGGAGCACCACCTGGAGAGACTGGAAAAGGAAGAGAAGTCGCGGCGGCACGTTCATTTTAATTGTTTTGAACCTACCTTCCAGGAGAGTTTTAGTTTTGACCATTTGTGGATGTCCGTTTTAATCACCGTCCAGAGTGGGGCGAAATTGGCCTGGTACAGGTCTCCTGTTTCTTGATGGTTACCCCTAAGTATCGGATGCAATCATGATTCTGCTTCAGGCCCCAGCTTTCAATAGATTATCTGAGAGGAATCCGACGTTCTTCAGCGGTAAGATAACTGTTTTGCTTAGATTGACATGAAAACCCGCGTGGGTCCCATATTCCTCCATTGTGGCTAAAAATGCTGGTATGGACTGGGATGGGTGCGTCGGATATACGAAGACATTGTCAGATAACGGGCCCCAATTTGTATTCCTTACCACATTTCGGTGCTGGACTGCCCATGTGGGCAGGACAAAGGCTGATATGCAAATGGATATTTACCATCTGTGAAAGGTACAGTGAGCAAAAACCTTGTGCTGCAAACTCTCATCTCAGAACAGGATATCATGCCATGTTCTTTCTGGAGAGGAGCGCCTGCTACCTTTTTTTGACACATTTAATAATCCCAAGGATTGTGGCATTTTCCCAGATGTTTTGGGCCAGAGGTTCCATCACCAATGCAAAAATCAAAGGCGATAAGGGACGGCCTTGCCTGGTCCCCCGACTCAAGGCAAAAAGGGGGATGCCACACAATTGACCACCACCTTTGCTTGCGTGTTGCAGTATAGAGCTTGTGCCCCCATAATCCAGTGTACCCCCAGGTTAGCTTTTCGCAGGACTTTTAACATAACTGTCTCTATACCATGTCCAATGCTTTTTCAGCATCCACTGAGACTTGGGTGGGGTCTGAGTCTTGAAGGTCAATTGACGCCATTAGGTCCAGTGTTTTGCGGATGTTGTCTGAACCATGTCGCCCTTTCACGTAGCCGACCTGGTCATTGTGTATAAGCCTCGGCAGAACCCCTGTTTGCGAGGATGCTGGCATAGATTTTGGCATCAATGTTTAACAGGGCGATTGGCCTGTAGCAACCACACTCGAGCTTGTTTCTCCCTTCTTTGAGGCGAACAATGATGCAGGCCTCCATGAAGGATACTGGGGCCTGGCCTGTGTCCATGATTTATTGAATAGACCGGTCAAGAAGGGAGCCATAGCCCAGCGAAAGCTCTTATAAAATGCTTGCGTGAAGCCGTCTTGCCCTGGCGCCAATCCTGCCTTTTAGTTTTGAGATAGTGGCACTTACTTCCTCTTCTTTTATTAGGGTGCTCAATTAGTCTTTATCGGGGCTTTGCAGTGATTCGAATGTACATTTATCGAAGAATTTCTCTGTTTTCTTGGGTGGATGCGCTATCAGAGGTTTACAATTGTTCATAGAACTGGGTGAATCGAGCTATGATTCCAGTGGGTTTATTCAGTGTTGGCCCCTCCAGATCCTTAATTTTGTTTCTCCAGCATGGGTTCTGGCATGGATTCACATGCTCATGAATATTCCCCTGTCGTCAGGCTGGGAATCCTTTGTAAAGAAATCAGTTTCAGTTTCGTTTCTGAACTGTCTTTCTCCTAGTAACCAATCACTGGCCTCTGGATCATACTGCCCCCAGCCAATAACTGCCCTCTACCTAAGCCCCTCCTCTTGCAGCCATCTGCAGATTTTTACTGCACGTTCAAGTGTTGGGAATCCTCGTGTTTAGCTCTCTAGTTTTTAGTGCGTATTGCGTTTTTTTTTTTTTTTTTTTTTTTTTAAATTTGTTTTTCTTATTTATAATAACATATCAAACATTACAACTTTGAGGACGCTCGTGATCAATAACAAACCAACACATTATACATTTCCCGTCCTCCCCCCAAACTAGAGCCGTAACATCAGAGTCATCTTCATGAGCATTTTCGGGAATCTCAACGCTTATTGACTCAATCGAGTCTTCAGTTTCGTGACTGACCTGGTGTGGTGTAGCCAACGAGGTCACCAATTGCCTCCAGGCCATCAGGGGGCCCACTTCCTCTTCTCTCCCTCTGGTGACAGCTTCAAACCAAACCACAGTTTCAGCTTCTGCCCATCTCAAAAGGTCCCCCACCATATCTCCACTCTAGACCTATGGGCTGCCTTCCAACTCATCGCAATCCTGCGCTTGGCCAAGACATATGCTAGGTCCTTCATTTTATTAATATGCTTCGAGTTACGTGGCCTGGGGAAATTCCCAAGCATGCATGCCCCAGCAAAACCCACGTCCAGCCCCACACCCCCACTGGCCATTTTCGTCTTTATTTCTTCCCAGAATCTATGCACCTCAGAGCAGGCCCAGAACATGTGCAGCAACCCTGCTTCCACCTCTCCACACCTGGGGCATTTCTGTGTAGTTGATCCTCCAAACCTGGCTATTCTTCCAGGGGTCAGACAGGCCCTATGGGTGACGTACAGCTGGATCTGCTGGAGTCTTGCGTTCCGAGACACCTTTTTATGGTACCTCTGCACTCTATCCCATTGTCCATCGGTCATGGGTTCTCCAATATCCTCCTCCCAATCCTGCCTCAGCCGGAATAGCTCCTTCTCTACCTTTGCCCTTAGGAGCTCATATACCATAGATATTTCATGTCCTCCCTCGGAGACATCATACATCATTTCCAGAGTGGCATCAGGTTCTTCCGCCAGCGCCATCTCAGACCACCTCCCCCTTACCCGTTTCAAGAGCCTGATGTATGTAATATATTGGCCGCTGTGCACCCCTGTCTCCTCATGCAACCTCTGAAATTCCAATACCTCCCACCCCCCCTGCAATATGTCTCCTAGGGTGGCTAGACCCACCGGTTCCCAGTATCTGCGGACTACTTCGAACAATTGGGGATCATCCCCACATAGAGCCACCAACGGGACCTGCAAAGAGAGAGGGTCCCGGTTGCCCACCGTTTTCCATGCTCTACGCCAAACTTCCCAGCCCAACTCCAATAGTCTCCCCCTCTTCACCATCTTAGTTTTATGCATCCACACTGTTTCTCTCAGGAAATATGGGACTGAATCGCCCCGCAAAAGCCTAGCTTCCGCCGAGTCCTCCGCGGACAGCCACCTAGCCACATACATCAACTGTCCCGCCAGATAATACAGTTCAAAGTTTGGGAGGTTTATGCCCCCCTTATCGCAAGTGGTCTGCAGCTTCCACATGGCCACCCTATTCCTGGAGCTGCCCCATATGAAGCTACTGCACATGCCATGGAGTATCACAAAGAAGCATCTGGGGATCAGATATGGGACATTCACAAAAAAAATGCAAGAGTCTGGGCAAAACAACCATTTTGAGCAGGGCTGCCCTCCCCATCATGGCCAGGGGCAACCTACACCAGAACACCATGCTATTCTTAATCCCCTCAATCGCTTTCACTGTGTTATGTCTGTGTGCCATCTCTATCTCATGGTAAATATTCACACCCAGATACTTGAATGTCATGGTCTGCCAGGGTATCCGTAGGATAGGCAGCTCCGCCGATGGGGTGCCCCTGTACCTTCCCAAGGGGAACATCCTGGACTTCCCAGGGTTCACTGATATGCCCGAGAGGGTGGCATAGCGGTCCATCACCTCCAGCACATATTGTAAGTTTTCCTCCGGGTAGCGCAGGTAGAGAAGCATATCGTCTGCATACAATGATATCAGGTGTGTGCCCCCCATCGTACGAATCCCAATCTCCCCGTATTGTTGCCGCAGGCATATTGCTAGCGGTTCTAATGCCAAAATGTATAACATAGGTGACCAGAGGCAACCCTGTCTGGTCCCCCTGCTGAGTTGCCATTTGTCCGAAATTGTGGGACCAGTTTTGACTCTCGCCATCGGGGAGCTGTATAGCAGCTGGACCCATCTAGTATATACAGGTCCCATTCCGTATCCTTTCAGGATCGCCTTTAACCACGGCCACCTCACTGAATCAAAGGCTTTCACCGCGTCCAGCGACACGATGGCCATCTCTCCCGAGTCTTCCCTAGTTTGGTCAATAATGTGGTGCAGCCTCCTGTGGTTATCTGTGATATTTCTACCTGGGATATAACCCGTTTGGTCTGAGTATCAGCTTGCCGATAACCCTCTTTAGTCTGTTAGCTGGCACTGCCGTGAGTATTTTGCTATCCTGATTAAGCATGGACAAGGGCCTATATGACCCACATTCCGTGTCCGGCTTACCTGGTTTCAGGAGCGGGATGATCACCGCCTCGCGGAGGGACGCCGGCAATTCGCCCCGCTCATAGGCTTCGTTAAACATAGCCAGCAGCGGCCGGAGTAGCTCCTGCTTGTATGTTGGATCACCGCCTCTAGCTCGTCCGCAGTAATGGGTGCGTCCAGATCTGCGCGTTTAGGTCATCCAAGGTGGGTAACCCCACCTCCTCTATTGTTTCCAGTATTTCCTGGCTCATGTCCTCTCCCGTGTCCTCATATAAACGTCTGTAGTACTTGAGGAACTCCCCATTAACCCCTTCTTGGGTGTTATAAATTCGACCTTCCGCGTCTCTAATCACCGAACGGGGGGTCTCATTTTTGTATAGCCAGGCCAGCAATCTACCCGGCTTATCCCCCCAGCATGTAATCTCTCTGTATATTTCCTATAATTTAACTTACATAATCTATCCCAGAGTTCCATACACGCTAATTGCAAGTCTTTTATCTTAGCGCTGTCCTCACGGGTGGTCCGCATACTGCGAGTAAGGCCCTCCAGCTCTCTTTCCGTTTCCAGCAATTCCCGCTCAATACCCCCTTGGAGCCCTTTAGATTTTGATATGGCTACCCCACGCACCACCACCTTAAATGCCTCTCACACTGTACCCACAGAACTTACACTGCCCATATTAATTTCAAAGTATTCCTCTACAGCCTCCCTCAGGTCCTCTCGAAATTCTGCATCCTGTAGAGCCTCAGTTCTGAGCCTCCATGTTGGGATACGTGCTCTGGGGGGGGGTTGATGCTGCCACTCTACAACTAAAGGCGAGTGGTCGGATAGTACCCTGGCCTTGTATTCGGCCCCCACCATTTCTCCTACTATCTCCGCTGCGGCAAACACATAATCCAACCTTGTGTGCAGGCCGTGCGGCGCTGCGTAGTGTGAATATTGTCTATCCATCGGATGTAACCTTCTCCACACGTCCTCCAGACCCAGGTCTATCAATAAGGTCCTCAGTGCTTTAGCCGCTGGCTTCCCTGATTTGTCATCTGACCTATCAATCCTGGGATTCAGAGTGCAATTGAAATCCCCTCCCCAGATCATCGCACCACCCACCAGGGGGCTAATTTCCCTATATAGGGACCTAAAATATGCAGCAGTATCGTGGTTAGGGGCATACAAATTTACAATGTTCACCTCCCTATTTTCCAGAATCCCTGTCACCACCACCATCCTACCTTCTGGATCTATTTTCGAGCTGAGCAACCGAAACGGCACATGCGGTGCCACACAGGTGATCACCCCCCCCTCGCAAATGTCGAATATGTGGCGCATATGACATTCCCTTTCCATTTCCTCCTAACCACCTCCAGCTTCTCCTTGGTGAGGTGGGTCTCCTGCAGCATGGCTATGTCAATGCACATCCTCCTTAAATACATCATCACTTTGTTACGTTTCAGATAGTTATTGAGGCCCCGCACATTCCAGGTCACCACTCTGAGATTACCCGACGCCATCTGCTCGGCATACTCCCCTTCCATCCTCCCCTACACTCCAGCATCTTCCTTGATGCCCCGTTGTCCGACTCATGGCCCTCCCTCCCTCAACAGTCCCCCCCCTTTTCCCCTTACCCAAAACCTCCCTCTCTACCCTTTCCCAAACTCCTCCCCACCACAAACAACCCATTCCCTCCCCCCACCCTACCCAACCCCAACAAGTGCCCAGCTCCATCCCTGGATCTCAGGCCCACCCGCGTCCGATCCTGTCTTGCAACCTACGACTAGGACCCCGCGGGGCATCACCGATCTAACAGTGACCTAACTAAATATACTACTAAGGGGTTTAAGGAATGTCTCCCGGAGCTCCCATGCAATTGAAAGGATGGTTGCATCCTACGAATCTTGCAAGCACATAGTTTGCTGCAACCCATTCCCAATGCACTTTAACACTATATTCAAGTCCCAATGTCTTCATCCGATTTAGGATCGTAATTTATAACGGATCTTGCCAGCTTATGTTGCTGCAACACATTCCCCATAAATATTATATAATGCCGAATTCTAGTCCCATTGTCTTATGTTATGTCGCCAGGGGTGTCCTAGCTACATGCTACCTATCTTCTGCTGCTTCCGACTGGATATCCGGCTCCTGAGGGCGACCCTGCATGTCCAGCCAGTCCATGGCGTCCCCCGGCATCTCGAAGAACAGAGTTTTATTCTTATAGAACACTTTCAGTTTGGCCGGGTAAAGCAACATGTATCGGTGGCTGGCTTCTCTCAACCTCCTTTTCACCGCCCCGAAGTTCATCCTGCTGCGCTGCACGTGCAAAGTATAGTCCGGGTACGCCGTGATTTTCGCCGGCCCCCTTTCTATCGTTCCACCCTTCTGGAAGAATTCGAGTATCTTCTCCCGGTCCCGATAATTCAGGATCTTTGCGATCATCGGCCGCGGGGGGGCACCAGGCGGAGGCCTTCTTGTCAAGGCCCTATGTGCCCTCTCAACCGCAAACCCCTGGGTCAGAGCTCCGCCAGTTATTTCTTGCAAGAGCATGGATTCCACGTATTCTGTTGGATTAGGCCCTTCCATTCCTTCTGGCAGTCCAACAATGCGAATGTTATTGCACCTAGCGCATCCTTCCTCCTCCTCTGCCCTGTTCTCCAGATTACCCACACGCTGCACGAGGGCATGGAGCTCCGATTCATGGGCGGCACATGCCGCTGTATTCGGGGCCGTCTCCTTTTCCAGGTTTCCAGTGCGCTCCGCCAGCGACTGCACATCTTGTCTCAGCAAATTGACCTCCTCCTGGACCGCCCCAATCTTGGGGTCAGACCCACTTTCAGTTCATCCATTGCCAAGCCCAGTTTAGTCTCCCACGCGACTTTCAAGTCTGCAATCGCTGCCAGCACCTCCTGGATCGTGCCCGGTGTATCCACTGCTGCAGCGGTAGTGTCTTTGCTCTTGCCCCCTTCTGCACTCTGGGGCGATTTGGCATAGGCCTCCAACGTGGGCTGTTTGTTCTTGGGTCTGACAATTCTGTTAGACATCCTGATGTGCAATCTGGGTGTGTGCGAGCGGCACCTCCCCTTGTGCGAAGATCTGCACGTTGCCAGGCCACTCTGTGTATCAGGGGCCGTTTCACCGGCGGCGTTTAGGTGTGTCCTTAGTGCTCTCCCGACACCTGGAGTGGGCCGTGTCCTCCCACGTATTTGTGCTCTCACAGTATCGCTCTCCCGGCCCCTGCTGTGTTACTTCCAGTGGGCAATAGCCCGCACAACCACCTTCCCGGCGCACTCGCGCTTCTCCAGTCTGCCCTGCAACTTCTGTGCGTGCCACCTTTCCCAGTCAGGTACTCCTCTTCTGCATTCAGACTGTACCTAATGATTGGCCCTGCCCATAGTGCACTTCTGGACTGCTCTGGCGTGAGACAGTGGTTAGCCATCAGCCACGGGTTCACCCGTCCTGCTTCGTAGGCCTGCTCCGCATCCCTGGAGCCTCAATATCCTCCAGCACCCCGACAAGTTGTCAGCCTTCAGTACTTCCGTTTACTTGCTGATGTGGCTGGCTGCTGCAAGTCTCTGAAGCCGCTGGGGGCCTTATGGGTATTGATATGGTCGGTACTACCTCATACTTACAGACCGAGGCCCTCCGCGCCTGTCTTGTGGCAGTTGTGGTTCTACCGCGACCAGCTGCAGTCTCTTGAATGTCTTAGACTCTGGTATCCTACCCACTCTTCCCACTCTTCACGGACCTGGCTTTTCGCTCACTTTTTATTGTCTATTTCAAGCCATACACAGCAACCTTATTCTGCACTCCAGGTCTTTAATTGTCTAAACGGCCCTTCCTGTCCATGGGCCGAGCCTCCATATTACTTAATCTGCCACACACCCAAGTTCAGCTCTCGTCTTCCGCTCCCCCACACTGTTAGTGGCACTCCAGTGACTGTGCCCCAAAGCAAGCGTTCAGTGTACTCACAGGTGTAGTGTTTCATTTGCATGTCAATCCTGCCTGTGTTGTGCCTTTTTCCAGTGTCAGTTGTATATGCGAACCCCTTCTGACATATGTCAGTTTCACAGTATCGAAAGGCCTGTTCTTTGTTTCCAGTACTTGGTACTGTATCTCCTCCCTCACGCTAGATGCAGTGTTCTGAACGTCCTCTTCAGCTACTTCAGTAAGATGCCTCCGTTCGTGTCCCCACTGTTACCTCGGACCTCCTGCACCTACTTTGCCTCCCCGCCTCTCGGACCGCGCATATGCTGCTGAGGCCGGCCGTACACTGCTGGTGTTTCAGGCCACTGCAGGGGTCGGCGTGCAGTGTCACGCCCGCTCCTGGGCTCTCGTGGTGCGGAGCCGCCGTCTCTTCGAGGCCCCCCCTGGCCCCGGCGCAGTCAGCTGGTCCTCCCAGCCTTTCCGCTACCCCGGCGCTCTTCAGCACCCCAGTGCCCGCGCCCGAGGCCACCGTTCATGCTCCTGGGCACCTCTCCAGTCAGCCTCATCCTGTCCTCTTTCTGTGTGCTTCGTTGCAATGCGACGCCGCTGTACACTTGGGCTGGCCGCTGCCATAGCTCCCTGCTCACTGCACTCTGGTCAGTCCATTACCCTTTGTTCATTGTCGGCCATTTTGTCCGCATCCGCAGCGCAGACCCCGGGCCTTTCACGAAATGCCGAATCTCGCTGGACTCGCCACTTTTTATGTTTTCTTCCAGCCCAAAATGCGCTCCGTCTATTCAGCAGCCTGTGGGTGTGCTGCTTCCAGGCTAGTGTTACTGCTAACCTCCTTTTTCTTCACGGATCGATGTAGGATCATGGGAGCTCCTCCTGAGCCCGCCCTACTACGCGGCCATCAAGCCACGCCCCCCCTTTTCAAAGAGTTTACTCTTATTTTTTTCGGTCAATTGAGCCTCAAGCTCCACCGATTCATCTTCCAATTAACAGGGACCCGTTTTTGGAAACTTCTGCACCCCTCAGGGGTGATTTTTCATCGAATTTCACTTCTTGGAGCATTCCGGGAGATCTTTGAGGCCTACCCCGTGTGGACAAAGCCGAAGACAAAGGAGACTCGATGCCTCTGTTCAGGGTCTGCCCAGGATGCGGACTACAGAACATTTTCAAGGAGGATGGGCACTCCTGGTGCCTTTACTGCCTACACTCCGACAAATCGCACGTGGAGGAGGCCTGTGCATTCTGCAAGGACATGTCATCCCGCACCACGAAGGACCATCACCAGCGGCTCGCTAACTGGCTGCAAACAAGGAGCACGGCGGCAGGTGAGCCCGGGCAACTTACTTCTCCCAAGAGAAAACCTGAGCGGTCTTCTAAGACCTTTGAGGGCGTTATGGCTAAGGGGGCCCAACAAAAGGCAAAGCACCGCGAGTCCATGGGCACCGGGAGCGCCGCTGGGACGGGCTCCACGCTGCAAGGCCAGGCGCAGCATCGCCAACGCCATGAACCACAAGCCAACGCTCTGGATTGACGAAAAGGAAATCGGACAACCTGGATAAGCTTTGGGAGAAGGCCCAGTCGAATCCAACGGAGAAAGCCAAGGGGGAGCGAGGTGTTGACCCTGCCCCCACGGTGAAGGCCTCAGACGCGCCTAAGGTCATGAAGGCCCAACTCACCAGGCTAAGGCTTCGATTGAGGGATTGGCAGCATCCCTGGCAAAGACCGCGGATGCGGCCCCAGTGGACATGACCTCCAAGCCAAGAGTTTCCCTGCCCGCCTGGAGGGAATCGTCTTTCCTGCCCATCGAAAAGACCCCTGTGAAGCTCCTGGCTGAGAAGAAGGGGGGGGGAGACACGGTAGTCATACCGGACTTAGATCTCCTCCGAGGACGAGCTGTCGGGCCTTAGGGCAGTTCTTGAGAAGAAGTTCGTCGAAGTCAGGTCCTACGGGAAGGACCCTGATGACGCTGACTTGGAAAGCGATGAGGGAACCAACGAGGAGCTGCAGGACAGCGAGGATCCGGAGGACACCATTCTGCTGCCGACGCTCCCTTCGCAACCGTTGCCACCACTGACAGACAGGTCAGAGGACATCTTACTAGCCCTGCACACCCTGTGCTCAGAAATAAGGACCAGGATGCCCCTACCGCCGGCGGACGATCCAGTGGCGCCTGGACCGTCAGGCAGCCCTCCACACAAGCGGAGGCGAGTCCATCCGTCCCCACCCTGCCATCCTTCACCGCCGCCGAGGGACGAGACGGCGGGGATGGGCAGCGACGACGACGGAACGGATCTCCCGTCGCCCCCACCCGGGCTTCCCCACCCGACGAAATTGGCTCTTTTCAAGCTATGATCGCTAGGGCCTCAGAGCTTTTTCAGCGGCGCCCCGCGGAGCAGAAGTAGGGATTCCTTTATCAGCGACGAGAGGCCAAGAGGAAGAACATGCTCTTGGTCCCGCTGTTGGACAACATCTGGGACGAAGGACTGTGCCTTCTGAAGTACCAACCCCCATCCCCGGCGATGAGAGACTGGTACGAGAAGAAGTACCCGGTTCCAAACTCTGCACTGATGTGCCTCAGAGCACAGCCGTCCCCGGACTCGGTGGTCTCCGCGGCGGCCAGGAAGAAATCAGCAGGTTTGACGGCATCGACTTCTAGTTCCCCACCGGATGGCGAGGGGAAGTAGCTAGACGTCATGGGACGTCGGGTCATCTCGTCAGCAGCGACTACCATTCAGGCGGCCAACGATCTCGCTATCGTGGACCGCTACGATAGAAAGCTGTGTTTTAAAATCGCCCCCCTCCTGGGCTTCCTCTCAAACAAGGGGGCGGAAGCCCTTGAAATCTTGCAAGAAGGTGATGTGGCGTCGGACCATGCCGTCACGGTGGCCACGGACATCGCCGACAACGGCTTCCATCAGATGGGCAACAGCGTTTGCCTTTGCCAGCGTGGTTGGTTCAAGGCCACCGACTTCCATCAGGACGTACAGGTGGGGGTACTGGACATGCCCTTCGACGGGGACAACTTGTTCGGCAAGGCAGTGGACGAGTCACTGCAGGCCATCAAGGCAGACACCGAGACGGCCCTTGCCTTATGCACTCTGCAACAATGACGGCCGTCCTTTCGGTCCTCCGAAGGCAAGTCCCAGGGTGCCTCCAAAGGATTCGGTGGCAGCTCCTCTTCCTACTGCCAAGCCGCCCGTTCTTCGTCCCAGGAGACCTACAGAGTCTGCAGCAAGGCCGGAGGTCATCGTTGCCGCCAATGGGCCCAATGTGGTAAGGCCTCAACAAAGCAGGACTGAACCGGCCATGATGTCGGGCCCCCACCCGAGCAGCCCAGTGGGAGACCCGCTGGCGAACTTAGCGTGTGGAAGTCCATCTCCACCGACCGTTGGGTGGTGGATGCCCTGGCCCACGGACACATCCTGGAGTTCCAAAGGAAGTGTCCCTGTTTTCCAGCTGTGGCCAGGAAAGAAAATCCCATTCCACAACTACTTCTAGAGGTACGAGCAATGCTGAGAAAGGGCATGATAGAGCTCGTCCCCAAGAGGCTCTTGGGCTCCGGAGTATACTCGTGGTATTTCCTCGTCCGAAAGAAGACTGGCGGTTGGCGGCCCATTTTAGATTGCCGCTGCCTCAACAAATACATAAAATCCCAGAAGTTCCGGATGGTCACCCTTCAGCACGTACTGGGACAGCTGGAGGAGGGAGACGTCCTGTCGTCATTGGACTTGGAGGATGCCTACTTCCACATCCCCATACACAAGGTGCATCGGATGTTCCTGCGCTTCGTGGTCCAAGGGCGGCACTACCAATTCAAGGCCCCCCCTTCGGGCTGAAGTCGGCCCCACAGGTCTTCAGCAAATGCCTGGCACCGGTGGCGGTGCGGCTGCGCCTGCAGGGGATCCACGTCTACCCCTAACTGGACGATTGGCTCATCCGAGCAAAGTCAAGGGAACTCGCCGTTGAGCACACAGCAAGGACCGTCCGCCTGCTCACAGAACTGGGGTTCTCGATAAACTATGCAAAGTCCTGCTTGGAGCCATCGCAGGACGCTCCGTTCCTAGGACCCAGCCTCAACACAGTGGCCTGCCTAGCTTCAGCGTTGGAGGAAAGGATAAAAGCCATCCATGGCAAGGTACAACGGCTGTTCACCATGGAAGTCACCAGGGTGAGGTCCATCAAGTCCCTGCTCAGCATGATGTCATCATGCATCTACCTTGTTTAGCTGTGCAGGCTACGGATGCGGCCGCTGCAGGAGTTCCTCGACGCCTGTTGGATGCAAGTGGCGGGAAGCTTCGAGGACAAGATCACCCTCAATGAGACATTCCATTGAGGGATCCGGTGGTGGGGTGTCCGTGCGTATCTTGCAACGGGCCCAGACTTCCAAACCCCTGCGCATCAGGAGACAGTGACCTACGCCTCCCTGGAGGGATGGGGCGCACATACAGGAAATTCCCACACAAGAGGCCTGTGGCTCCCAGAGGAGAAGTCGTTGCACATCAACGTCCTGGAGCTCCAAGCCGTGTTTTGGGCCCTCAAGTCATTCCTCCCGTCTCTCAAGGGCAAGGTGGTGCGGGTCTTCACTGACCACACCACCACAATGTTCTATATTCGGAAGCAGGGGGCACCAGATCCCTAGTTCTCTTCAAGGAAGCGCAGAATCTGTGGCACTGGGCCGTCGCCCCGAGGATGTTTCTGGTACCCTTCCATCTGGCAGGAGTGAAGAACACCATTGCCGACTTGCTCAGCAAGGAGATGCGCTCTTGCCACGAGTGGGAACTTCTTCAGGTGCATCTGCTGTTGTGACGATGGGGGCAACCCCCAGATCGATCTGTTTGTGATGGCAACAAACACCAAGTGCCGGAGGTTCGCCAGCAGGATTCCCTAGCTGGGGAGCATGGGGGATGCGTTATCATTCCCCTGGGACAACCTGTTTCTCTATGCGTTACCACCGTTTACCGTTGCTCCTGCGACTCATCAGTCAACTCAGACGGTCCCGGTGCAGGATGAACCTCGTCTCACTGGCATGGCCGAGGCAGATATGGTACCCGGACCTTCTGGACATGTCAGCGTCCCCTCCAGTCAAGCTTCCGGCGGACGCAGAGCTTCTCACCAGGGAAGGAGGCGCGATTCTGCACCACAACCCGAAGTCGCTGAACCTGCAGGCCTGGATCTCGCAGCGCTAGAGTTTGGAGGATTCGAGATCCCGGCGGACTGCAAGGAGGTACTTGCCAAGGCCAGGGCTTCTTCGACTCTGAAGTGCTATGGACATAAATGGAAGAGGTTCACCGTCTGGTGCCATGCACAGAAGATAAACCCTCTACGGATTACAGCCCCTCAAGTGCTGCTGCTGGCCAAAGTGGGGCTGGCACACGCTTCTATCAAGATCCACTTGGTGGCTATCGCCCCCTACACCAGAACTCTGGGGCGATCGTTGCTGTGGTTTCATCACCTGTTGAAGGCGTTCATGAAAGGACTTTACCGCTTGTTCCTGCCAGTGAAGGCTCCCGCCCTGGCATGCAAGCTCAATGTGGTGCTGACTAGGCTCATGGGTCCTCCGTTCGAGCCTCTGCATTCAGCACCCCTGAAATTCCTATCGTGGAAGACAGCGTTTCTGGTGGCCATCACCTCTGCACGAAGAGTGGGAGAGATCCAGGCACTCTCCTGTAAGCCCCCGTACTTGACATTCCACGCAACGAGGGTCGTGCTGAGGACGCATCCCTCCTTCATGCCCAAGGTGCCGTCGGACTTCCATCTCAATGAGCCCTTGGTGTTACCTGTTTTCTTCCAGACGCCTGTGTCGCTGGCTGAGAGGACTTTGCACTTGCTGGATGTAGCTTGAGTGCTGAAGTTCTAAGTGGACCGCACAAAGATTTTTTGGAAGACATCACAGCTGTTTGTGAATTTTGGACCTGTGAACCAAGGCAAGGCCCTCTCTAAGGCTTCCGTCTCCAGGTGGCTCTCTGGCTGCATCACACACTGTCATTGGTTGGCAAACCGACCGTTGCCTGGCTGTCCAAGAGCCCATTCGACCAGTGGGATCGCTGCAACTACGGCGTTCCTGTCTGGTGTGCCCCTGCTGGACATCTGCAGGGTTCCTACGTGGAGGTCGACGCACACCTTCACAAAATTCTACTACGTCGACCGGGATTCCAGGGAGGAGTCCAGAGTCGGCCAAGCAGTGCTGTGCAACCTGTTCACCTGAAGGTGAGCGTGGTGGGGAAGTAAGAGATACTTAATGTTGAGTTGTTGAAATGCTTCATGTTGAGCCTTGCAACCTCCCGTGGTTGTGCATGTGTATACTGCTATGTATTCTTTTATTCATGAGCATCTGGATCCATGCCAGACCCCATGCTGGAGAAGGAACAAGTTGCTTACCTGTAACTGTTATCTGGCATGGATTCACATGCGAACCCTCCCGCCTACCCCTCTGAGGCTCTTCTCTTGGTCATACTGCCCCTTTAGGTGCTACCAAATCTGAAGATGGCTGCCTGAGGAGGGGCTGAGGTAGAGGGCAGTCATTGGCTGGGGGCAGTATGACCCAGAGAACAGTGATTGATTACTAGGAGAAAGACAGTTCAGAAACAAAACTGAAACTGATTTTTTCTTTACCGAGGATTCCCAGCCTGACAGGGAATATTCATGAGCATGTCAATCCATGACAGACCCTTGCTGGAGAACAGTTGCAGGTAAGTAACTTTTTCCATACCGCTCTTTCATCTCTCAGCACTATTAGGCTGGCTGCCAATAGTGTGTGAGCTTTATCCCCTTTTTCATAAAACATTTGTTTGACATTGTTAGGCAGAATTATATGCAGTACCCTTTGGGAATACTACACACAATTAAGACTACAAGTGACAGTACAATTTCACCTTTGGTACAAGCCTGTACTACACAGTTATAGTGGTAGCAGTAGCGGAGCAGCCAGACTTATCTCAAGATTAAATGAGCAGTACAAATAGTTACACAAAGGACAGCAATTACTATGATTCAGGCAAACACTGACTCAAGGTTTCTAAGTAAAAGAATATATATTTATTTACTCAACAGTTGTATAACATTTCACTATTCTAAGCAAGTTCAAAATCGCAAGCGGAGCTGCGAGCCTGAGGTACGAGCCAGTCTGCAGCAGTCCACATCGTTGTGTGGAAGGTGCAGGAAGTACCTATTTCTACCCTGCGACACCGCAGAGCGGTGAGCGGAGCTGCAAGCCTGTGGTATGAGCCAGTCTGCAGCAGTCCGCTGCAGACGCGAAGCCGTAGCAGAATGGAGCCTGAGGTACGTCCTCCGAAAACCCAGAAAAGTGTAAAAACCCTCCCGAAGGATTTACAGTCAACCAAAACACTAAAGTCGGGGGGGGGGGTAAATGAGCCCGGGTCAAAGGGGGAGGAGTAAGTCTGACTCGGCACAAAGGCCGATTGCGACCCCCTCTATCCTTGAACTGTTATCATCAACCCCCAAAACCTCAGAGCCAACACATGTACAAGTCCAAGCACACGGACCTTCGAGTAAGAACGGAGCAGGCAGTATTGACTTACCTGAACCACGAGAGAAAGTTTTCCGCCCGCTGACGCCGTTCCAGCCAATCCTTAGAAGCGGGTCTTTGAGAGAGGACCGATCAGATGAGCAGCGGCAGTTGACGGTTCGGAAAGACCGAGGGCTGGTAGAGCCGAGCACGCCCCCGCAGAGGACCGAGGGGCTCCGAACAAGTCCGGGACCTCAATTCGGAACGCGGCTGGGTGCGGCTGACGAGCAGAGTCCACCTGGTTCTGACCGGCAGTTGGCCAGAGGGAACGATGAAAACCCGGACCCGGCACGAAAAACGGACCGACCTGAACGTCTCTCCCCGCATAAACCAGAAACAGATACTGAAGTTGGGCAGAGCGGCTCCAGAAACCCCACGCATACCAACAGGGATGTACGGGGGGTACAGGTGATTGAAGAGGGAGTTATTTCAAGGGAACCTGCCGAAACAATCGAAATATCCCCTCACCAAATACCAACTGAGGGGGAGAAGAAAACCACTGGCGCAGAAAGAGGTGCCGACAAACCCGCGACTCCTGATAGAAAAGGGCGATGGTTCCTGAAGGTGATCCGCATTCAAGCTATGTTCCATGAGTCAGATCGCGATAGCAGGAAACCCACGCAAGATATGAGAAAATCTTCGGCTAGGGACCTTAAGTCTTTGAAAGTTCCCAATGAAAGAGTGATAGTAACCGACCCCGATGAAGACGCTGAATAAGACGAAGAGGGGCTAGAGAGTGACAATCAAACGGAAGAAGAGCTCGAGGACTCGAACAAGGAAACGGACGGTGAGGAATTGAAAACTGGAGCTGGGGCCAAAAGGAAAAAGAGAAACAAAACCAATACCCCGGCAAAAGCAAGGAGCCAAGGTTTAAAAAAGACGGCGAATATGAGATCGCTAAAGAATCCCATACTGGGGGAACAAAAAGCACGAAAAGGCATCAAAAGAGGCGGCCAAATGGCTAAAGGGCTGCCCAACCCCTTGCTATCATGCTCACTAAAGGCGTCCTTCACGCAGCAACATAAAAGAAAACAGAGCATCGAGACTGAAATTTCAGATGCTGAGATGCTAGAAATAGCAATTGAAACACAGCCCGCTCAAAAACAAAGGAGAACTGACCCACCGTCATCAGTTAATGAGAAAAAGGGACTGTGCGACGTCTCACCAGAGGAAAAAGCTGCAATACTTATAAATGATCCACATAAGAATACCGAAAAACCAAAGATGACCATTGTGTTAGCACCATTCTGTAAACTGTACGAATCAATCAAAACGTACAAGGTAACTCAATTCTATCAAATATGATGGAGAAATTGGCCCAGATGGAGAGCCTCTCACCAGCAAATACTGAAAACGCGCCTGTACGGAAAACACAGTGGGAAAAGAAAATCGAAGCTGTAGAGAAAAAGATCACGAATATGGAAACCATGACCAGGACCCTACTAGTAAGATCAATTGAGCTGGAAGGACCCCAGACCAATGCTATTCAGAAAACCGACTGGGAAAGAAAAATAGAAGCGTTGGAAAAAAAGATTGAAACCTTGGAAACTCTGAACAGAAAGGCTCTTACAAAGATATCAGTCTGCGAAGAACCAAGGGATGAGAACGGACAAATGGAAAAAAGAAAACCCTGTTGTTATTGCCAGAAGAAAAAACGGAAGAGCTGAAATCGTCTAGAGGACAAAAGGCGCAGCCACCCACAATTGACCTGACGGAAAGGAAGTCCAACCTCATGAAGGTTACCTCAGTACCGGCTAAATCTAACGTGAGGGGTCTCGGCCTGGGCGAACCACAAGCCAATAATAATCGACAAAAGCCAAACTCCCGATCAGAGGAAACTGCCACCCAGAGATCGCTGAGAACAGTAGATGAATTCTTAGGATGTACAGACCTAATGGACATCTCTACATACTCGGAAAAGGGCTCGAAGGAGTCAAGCCTCCCTGGTATAAGAAGGTGAGGCAAAAAAGCGCGGTCCTGAACAGGTTGTGAATCAAACAGCAAAGGCCAAGATGGACAAGGAGGGTCCAATCCAGATGGCTAGTAACGAAACTAATCTGAGGGCCGTACAGAGAGTTTCGGTTCATGCGACTGAGGATAATGAGAAGATCTACAGCCACGCACCCAGACAAAGAAGAAGCCCATCCAAACTCCGAGACGCTCAACAAAAAGACACCAACCGAAGAAGTCCGCGAAAGTATTGGGCAGGAAAAAGTAAATTGGAAAACAAAAAAAAAAACAAATGAAGAGATAAGAGTATTCAAGCTTGAACAAAGGGAAGTAGACAAAAATGTCCTAATTTTAAACCGACCGACAATACTCCAAATAACGAATAGAATGAAATCTTTGAAAAAGATCAGAACGGATGACCTGGTGCTGGTGGAACCCTATCATAGGGAAAAGAAGGCGAAAGCATTTCTCCATTTAAAATCAGTCACCATCCGACATATGGATTTGTCAGCCTATGAAGAATCTGACCAAATGGGCTTTCGTTTGACGGAGCAAAAAAGGAAGATGAGCTGGCAAGAGCTGGGTGAAGAAAAGCTGGATAACCCAAAAACCCATTATCACTACATATCCGAAACAGAGGACCTATACCGCCAAGGCCGAGGGTACAAGCCCCGGGAGGGGCATGAAACGTATAGAAGAGCACAATATCAACGTAGGGGCGGCAAAGGGACGACTGAAATGATGGAGAGAGGTGACTCAATCTCAATGCCACAGCGAGGCGCAAAGGAGCAGGGGGGTCTGGGCTCGGAACCAAACGAGAAACCGAGAAGAACAGATTCAAGCCGTCGCTTGCAGCAATCCAGAGCGAAAACAGCCTGATGACAGGAAAAAGAACCATGCAACCCATCAGGCAAAAATGGAAGATGAAAGACAACCTAAAGGGCCATGGAAGTGGCTAATGTCGAGCTGGAATCAAAATAATGGTAAATAGCAGCGACCAGGGTCGGATTGCTGCGACGACAACACCTGCGAAAAAAGTAGCGACCGACCCATAAAGGAAACGTGCATTCTGGGCTCATGGAACACAAGAGGCCATTCGCACCCGACGATAACGGGAGATGTCGATCTTGGTCTATACGACATCTTATGCCTACAAGAAACCTGGCTTGTCAACCAACCATCACTGGACGTTTTCTCAATGGTGAACTCTCCGGCAGTCAAAGGCTTGCTTGGGAGACCGTCATCGGGTCTGTTGACTGCCATAAAAACAGGAACGGGTCTGAGCGAACCACGAAGGTGGAAACAGTCATATGAAATGCTGGTCATGCTGAACTCGCAAATCCAGGGCAAGGCAAAGATGGAAAACGGCTGGCAGAGGCAGGTGGCCATTCTGTATTGCTACTGGAATCCTCAGCGAATGTCAATAAACATGTTTTACGACAACATGTCAAACAATTGACCAGCTATATGCGGAATTCGACGATATTGAGCTCATCATATGTGGCAACTTGAATGCAAAGTGTACAGAGGCCCATGCAGCACACCAATGCTCCAGCGCTCAACAGGGAAGTGTTGACTCCACCATAGTGAGGAAAGGCCTGGAACGTAACAATCAGCTCAAGAAGCATCCAGAATGTGGCCTCTTTGTTCCCCAATCAAACGAATATTCCAACGTGGGAACGCAACGGGTCTAAAGCCACGCTGGACTACATCTTTGTTTCAAATGGTCTCACTAAAGGTTTGACGGGTTTCAAGGTCCAAAAAACCATTCACAGGGACCACAACCTACTCCACTGTACGTGGCATACCACAAGCCTGAAATTAAGAACGTATGATTGGGCGATCGAGACAAATGCTCCACAGACTCGTCTACGGCTAACCGAACAAGACATTGTGAAAATCTAATGAACCTGGGAAAAGAGAGCCACCGAGCATGCCCGGAAGGACATGAAAGAAAGACCAAACTACCTGCCCTTATTATTATCCTTCCACGTAAAGGGCTCAAAGAAACCGAGGAAACCTGTCTACACGAACCATACTTATGACAAGGATTTGGTGGTAAAAAGAAAAGTGGGCCGCAGACTGCTCAGAATAGCAAAGAAATCTAACGCCGTAGAGGACTGGACAAACTGGCACCTAGAATTAAAAAGCTACAAAAACTGGCGTAAACAGCACAGAGCCATACAATATCAAAATGACGCTGTAGTCATGATGCAGAAATTACAAACTAAAAAATCGAGTGAATTCTGGAACTTGATAAGTCCAACTCCACTCAGACCGGTCCGTTGTCTAATGCAGTGGCCGAAGAATGGTGGATTCAATACTTCACCACAGAATTTGAGGGTACTACTATGGACACCCAATGGACAAAGCAGATGTTGGTCACACCATGGGTTGATCTCTCTAATGCTGAAGACATCGAAGCATCCATATGGAAATTGAAAACATCTAGAGTCCCTGGTCCTGACAGACTAACAAACGTGGACTTAAAAATGTGCCCAGGTAAATGGGCGGAATTGAGCAGTAAGATATTCTCCCAATGCGGCAGAACGAATATGGTGCCTGAAACCTGGCTGCAAGCGGTGATAGTCCCTATTTATAAAAAGGGCCCGAGACACGAACCAGCGAGCTACAGACCGATTGCTCTGTTAGACATATTGGGCAAATTATACGCAACTCGCCTGCTGGAGCATTTTCGTGTATGGGCAAAAGACAGTCAGTCCAAAGACCATCTCCAAACGGGCTTTTAAAAAAACGTATCCACCTCCATCAATCTAATGGTATTAAACATCTTGAAAGCAAAAGTCAAAGAGGGCGCGCCAAAGGTGTATTTGGCCTTTGTGGACCTCTCAAAGGCGTTTGATAAGATAGACCGACCCAGTCTATGGTCAAAGCTACAAGGGTGGAAGTGTCCATCGGAAATACTGGACCCCATAATAGCTCTCCACACGCATAGAAAAATCAGAGTCAAGCTTAATTATCAGGGTGCCTTGTCAGAGGAGATAAGTGTGAACCGAGGAGTTAAGCAGGTCTGCCCCCTAGCGCCGGCTCCGTTTACAACATTTCTTGGTAACTACCAACTCTCAGAATCCAAAAATCGCTCTTTTCCGCCAAAAATAGGGAAAATGGAGGTTCCACGCCTACTGTTTGCAGACGATGTCATCTTGATCGACCAAACGAAAGTGGGCCTTCAAAGAAAACTACACAATCTGGAGTTCTATATTGTTGAAAACCATCTCGAACTGAATAATTCGAAGACAAAAATCATGATCTTTGAAAAAGTCCCCAGTAAAACAACGAACAAAATAGAACTGTTCCTCGAAAACACCAAAATTGAAATAGTTAACAGCTTCAAATACTGCAAATGGATAGCTCCAGATCAGAAAAGAGTCTCCAAAATCAACTATGGGATAAAGCGAAACACCTTACTGCCCAAATAAGAGCAGTCGATCGGAAGTTCGGAAAAAAATTCTCTCTGGTACCGGCAATAACATTCTATAAAGCCAAGTTGTCCCGGCATTGACCTATGGCGTGGAGGCCTCTTTATACTTCCCGCGTAACATCTGGACCAAACTTGAAGGCCACGTTTGGAAAACGGTACTAGGCCTACCGAAATCTACTGCCATGCCGGCCATCAGGAGAGAGTTGGGGTTGGTGCCCTTAGCGTCAATGGTAGATCAAAGTGCCATGCGCCTGTACAGAAGAATTATCATGTCAGACACCTCCTCATCTTCAACATCATACGTGAGGAAACTGAAACAAGCAAATGCGAGGCCCTTAAAAACTGGGTCAAAGCCAGAAAGGATGACCTGGCAAAAATCGAATGCAGCGAAAAAGACCTGAAAGAAAATCCTGATCGAATTCAAAGAAAAACTGAAGACCTAGACTGGATTCTGACAATAGAGAAAGCAGTAGGGAACAAACTTCTTAAACACCTACCTCCAACATTCAATAAGGTGAAAAAAACCACTGAAATACTGTGCCAAGTTTCCAGATAAGCTGAGAAATTCGATCATGAGAGCAAGGTTAAACCTGTTGCCAACCAGAGAAATCATAACAATCGGAGGAGCTAGTGCCGAGAAGCGATGTTGATTATTTAAAAAGGAATTATCCATGGAGACTTTGAAGCACCTTGTGATAGAATGTCCGAACACGAATGAAAACAGAAACACATACCTCCCTTCGCTGGCCGAAAACCTGTGGATATTCCAAACAGATGAGTTATGGAATAGATTAATTCCTGGTGAGAACATCAGATGGACTCGAGCCTTGGCCAAACTGATAGAACTAGCGTTTGACCAGATCAACCAGCTACGGCCCGATGGTCGATCTGTACTAGATCAAGAAGCAGCTTAAATAAAAATCACACTGTGATCCTTCAAGGAACTAGCCCCCCAGCGAGCTAGAAGTTCTGGCCAGAAAGTAGAGGAGGCGTTCGAACGTCCCTTTCTGAACAGCTTCTGTAGATAGGGAAGGTCTTTGACAAAACTTAGTTGTTACTGAGTAAAGTTCAAATAAATAAAAAAAAAAATCACAATCATAAATACACCACACCACTTCCCTTAAATTTCAGACAAGTTAAGCTCACAAAATGAAGTGGGAGCAAAATGGCACTCCAGCAATTTAAAAGGGAGAGAAAGACAAAGTTATTAGAAATTAGGCAACACCAACAGGTAAGTACTCAGGGCAATTGAACAAGAGAGACTACAGTGAGCGGATCAGCTAGAAAAGGCTTAAGGCCAAAGTGAATGGGTCAAAAGTCTTTTGCTCAAGATCACACTGTTCAGGGTAGTTCGCGGTAAGGTTCGTGGCACAGATTCCGGATGAGGTTGGTTGGTAGAAAAGTTAGTTCGAAGAGAAGGACAAGCCCTCGGATTGGAGAAAGATTTCAAACACTTTAACCGCGGCTGAGCGAAACGCATAACCGGATTTGCACAGTACCTTAAAACGGAGAGGGGGCTGTAGCTGAGGCAGACGTTCCTGGTAGTTCCTGCAGGCTCACGGTTCCTGAAGCGACTGTCGGACTGGTCAGAAGTAGGAAGACTGGAGGGTCCTGCACTACCCAGGGAAGAAACCAGCAGTAGCGCCGAATAAAAGGTGTGCTCCTTGATACCCAAGCAGGGTCCGACCTGCCTGGCTATCCAGCCCACTGTAGCTCTGTACAGCAAATTCAACAAGAGGAGGGGTCCTGGCTTGTAGTTTGGGCAAACTGGTTGGTCCCACCAGCTCAAGGGAAGAAGTTTCCTGGAGGATCTTCTCTGTCGTCGGATTTGAAGATTCAGACCTGCAGCAGGGCTTCACTGGGCGGTTCAGTCGTAGTAGGGGTCCTCTTCCAGTTCCTTGTTGGTTCTTTCATTCCAGTGGCAACTCTGCCTTTCCAGTCCCAGAGACCTGCTTTTTATGCAGTTTTCCCCCATTCATACAGCCTGGCTGTCAATCACACAGCAGGGTGGCTGGCCTGGCAAGGCCAATCCCCTTAGCCAATCAGACAAGAGTGCGACTTAGGCTACCAAGGGAACTCATGGAAGGAGTCCGAAGATTCCCTCCCTCACATCCTGCCCCCCTAGACTATCAGGTGCCTTAAGGAGGGCTTCTGTGCAGAAGCCTGCGAAAGACAGCGAACAAAGGAGTCATCCCTGGTTTGGCATGCAGAGAGAAACACGAGAAAGACTTTCACAAAAAGAAATGGCGAATAAACCCAGCCAGAACCAAAATAAAATGTATTTGATCAAGCAGGTTTATGTTCAAAGCTAATATAATAGCCTGGAATTATACCACGTTTATATAATATAATCGCAGTAGGAAAGTTAGGGTAGATGCCACTGCCACCAGCCAAGTCTTAATGTTAAGGAAGCAAGTCGAGGCTCCAAGACGCACAGACAAAAAGGGATAGGAGATAACCCTTTCCAATGCTCCATGGAAGATGCGGTGTACTGGGTCTGTTGTTTAAAGTGACTATATAAAGTTCATGGCAACTTTACCTGATTCTGGGCGACAGTAGTAAGCCCCAGAAAAATTGAGTCAGGGGAAGTCTCAAAGACAACCCTGTGTCACTGCACTGAAGGTGCTGTGTAACGCACACAAAAAGTGGTGCACATGGAGTAGGTGAGGCTCCAGTGCCCAAGATGAGACAGAAAGTAGAAAAACATAGCAAAACACACGTAAGAGTGGTAAAAAAAAGGCTCACACTCTTACCAGGTGAAGAAAATAAATCCTAGAAATCCAGCAAAGCTGCTGGGGGACTCTTTAGGTAAGGGAATCAGCCATTTCTGAGAATTCTCCCTAACAGACATACCAAAGGTGTGTCTGTGCTTTCCCACTCCACAATTCTTTAAACTCTTGTTTAAGCCCCTTTATTTCTGCCAGTGTTTTTATTGCATTCCCCGCCCCGCCTGACAGGAGCGCCTATTTGCTTATTTCACTCTGCAGGAATGTCTCCCGCAGCAGTCTAGTTCTCTTCATAAATGTCCCCTGCACGATCAGAAGCCCCCTTATCGTTGCTTTTGCTGCGTCCCATACTGTGGGTCGTGAGATATCGCCTCTGTCTTTTTGCTAAAAAAAATCCCTAATTTCGGCATAGTGATTTCCTAAAGACCTGATCTTTAAAAAGTGTTACAGATCCATCTTTTGTCTGTCACTGTATCTGTCGTCTAAATCAAAGTTTATGGTGCACATATCGTGCGTGGTCTGACCAACCCATTAGTTCAATGGCTGCTCTCTCAATGCTGTGGTCGTGTGATACCACTTATAACTGGAGATGCCCTAGAAAAAAACATGGGGCCAAACTTAGCGGGACTCCCCGAAACCCACAACTTTGTTAACTATAACATTTTTTTTATTCTTGTGTAAATCCTGTGAATATTCTGCATAATTATCTGCAATGTTTTGCATTGTTTTCTATGTTACCTCTTAACTAGCGATTGAGCTGCACTGTATGCCTCATGGTACTCTGTCATGTACTATACATATTCTACCATGCATTGCTTTTGTTATCAGTAACCTGTATAACCTCAAGAAATGTGCCCAGATGACCTTGGCCCAGGTGCGCTCTGTGGCAACGCACGGGTCTTGGAAGCAAGACCATGCTGAGCAAACACAGGTTCGGATCCCAGACATGCGGTTGGAGAAAAAAAAGAGCGTCATAAATAACCTACCCTTCCACAATGAAACTAGTGCTTAGATACCTTTGGGTTATGTGTGCTATAAATAAATACATGCTTGCTTTTAGTCCGCGCTTTCATTCTGCAACCAACACTTAAACACTCAGCCCAGAGAAAAAAGAAGAGAGAAAAGACAGGCCTTCATCCTCTATCCACGGCCGGTGCACCAGTCTTGTCAGAAAATTCTCATTTCCGTGCCAAGGCGCACCCCACAGCATCCTTCGGTAGTTGGATTGTCTATTCATGTCCAGTTATTCGCCCCCAACAAGTCATGGGGTGTTGAATCTTTTGAATTTCTTGGTGCCCTTACCATGTCCCCTCCAGGGCCAGCGGCCCATTGGTTTCCTGGATGGTTCAGAGGATGACGGGAGTTCTTCCATCTCGACTCCACCTGCTCCCTCTTTTAGACCTTGTAGCGCACTGTTTGCTTCTTCCACAGAGACCACCCTATATTCCTCATTGCCGTGTTCAAAGCAAAGTGCAAAGGGGAAGCCCCACCTATAGCGGATATTCTGTTCACGAAGCCATGTAGTTGGCAGGTGACAATCTCTCGTTTTGGTGAGAGACAGGTCTTGGAAGATTCCAACACGCATGCCCTCAAAGTGGATGTTATCCTGCTCTCTTGCCCGCTGCACAATTTCGACCTTGTGCCTGTAATTATGGCATTTTGCTAGGACCTATCTCGGTCTATTTGTGGGGGCCTCCTGCCCAATGCACTCTTTCAAACGCCAGGTGTTGCGTTAGGGGGAAGGTGAAGAGAGAATTGACTAAGACTTTCACTTGCCTTTCCAGGCTCAATGGGGTTTCGTTTGGCGTCTCCTTGAGGCCTTGTATATGTATGTATATGTATGTTGGATCTCCTGTCCCAGTTCTCAAGGTCATCAACCTTGGCTGCCAGATCTACATTTCTTTGCTCCAGGTCCTGGAAGCGACCTTCCATTTTCATTTCCACCTGGTCGGTCGACAGTTGGTAGTTTTCCAGAGCCTCTACCGTGTCCTTGATTTTGTTGACTCTGCCTTGCAAGGCATTCACTGTGGTTGCCATGCTGCTCTTCAACGACCTGATTTCATCCAGGAGTAGACGGACATCTACTTTTGTGGAAGCATCATGATCTGCTCCCGGTATGATTGGCCGATCTGTTGGAGGTTGAGTCGCCATGTTTGGACATGCGACGAAACATCTGTAACTTATGTGCAGTTGCAGGGTCCAGCTCTCCAGGCATATACACCTTATGGCAACCAGTGGTGATTGTGGGTGGTTTTTTCAACTTCATGCTTGAGCCGGCGCTTCACTTGGGTCCCCAGATCCGGGTGCCTGCGGTGATGGTGGGTTGCACTACCACGATTGTACTGCAGCACGCACACCCATGCACTATTCAGAGTTTGCCGTTTCTGCAGCTTGTTATGGAAGGCAAGAGCACCGCAATTGCAGAAACAGTTAAGGTGGGCCCTTACATCTGGGGTGATAAATTATCCGAGTGCCCGAGTTGATTGATGTGGAGCGGGAGAATGGCAGGTGCCAGCAGCTTCCACTTTTCACCTGTCTGCTTACTTTTCAAAACGGGCTGAGTTCGCTGAAATGCGCCACCATTCCCGCGTGGGCTTCAGGGAAGACGTATGCTCAGGCGGCCATATGGTCTGTGCGCCTTGGTGGTTTCCACTTTTTGATTTTTAACCACCTTTTGTCAGTCACTCATGCCTTTTCCCCTCTGACAAAGATTTTGTGTTCCTCATGTTTTAATGGAGTCTGGTAAACTCTATAGGCATCTGCTTTTTATATAGTGACACACAGCACCCTTTGTGCAGTGCCATTGAGGAGTCCCCTGGAATCCTCCTAAATGTTTAAATACATTTTCTTGTGTGAACAACAGTTCCCCAGAAAAGTAGGACAACTTTTGTCTTACCTTTTTTCCTTTGTGGGTCCAGCACAGACCACCTTATGTGGAGTGCTGGGGAGGTTACATAGTAATAACTCCTTCTCATGTAACTTTTTGTTACACTAACTAACTTGAATGGCTGGTGTTAGTGGTTTCTTTTTACTTCCCTTTGTGCCATGTTTCTGCAGGCTGATTTCTCAGCTGCAGTACAGCAACAATGGCCGACCATTTTACCAAGATGACCCTTGTTTTCTTTTTTCGCCATTTCTAGTTTTTGTTCCTTCTGGGCTTTTACTCTGTTTAGATGAGGTTTAAGACCATTGTGCGTGTTTTGCCTTTTGCGGGCTTCGGTCCTGAAGCCCGCCCAGGCTCCAGTGTATCTGGGTAGGCAGGAAGTGAGGGCGTGAACGAAACTTAACTGTCTTTTGTTTGTAGGCATGCCTGGCCGACACCAATTCCAACTAGGTGGATAGCTGTCTTAGAGGACAATCCCCCCCACCCCCCAACCCCCTGTGTGATTGACACTTTAGTGCTGTGAATGAATGGGGTTTTGATTTTTTTTTGGAACTACAGGCAGTCACTAACTGGAACATCAAATCCGAAGAAGATGCAGAGTGACGCCAGCACAACCTTCCAGGACCGCGAAAGCACAGGTGAAGCCTTGCAGCTGTGCTGTCCCAGTTTTCCTATCGACAGTCAAGCTCCGCCAAGGACGATTTCCTCCATTAAACTGGTGGGACCAACTCGCCTCAAGGCCTGCTTTGGCCTGGGGCAACCACTGAGTCTCTGTGACTTTCCTGAGCTGCAATTTCCCAATACCCGGGGTACCTGGACCACCGACCAGTGCAACGTCTTCCTGAGAACTAATCTGGCCAAAACTTTTTGGGCATCTTAAGGCACCTTCAGAAGCAGGACTTCTTCGTCCAGAGTCCAGGACCGAGGGACCAAGGAAACTCCAACCAGAGCTATTAGTTTCTCTTGGATCTGAGGAAAAAAGGCACCAAAACCATGAAGAGCCGCTGAAACGAGTGAAATCCATTGCTGCAGAGTCCCTTTCGAGAGTGCTGCCGCAGAAGGCCTGCGACGTCCTTCCTTTCGTCACCATGACCAAGGTCCAGGAACAAAGGTCTGCATTGTTGCATCAAGAAGGAAGCCAGCTGGAACATCTGCTTCAATTCGACGGGACTGTGGGGCTTTGGGTTTAATCACCTTTAGCCAAATCTGGTGCTTCCTAGCTTGGGGAGTGCACAGGTTTTAATTGTTTTGCACTACTATTGCTGGGATAAAAGACTATTGTTGCAGTGCTACAGTGTTCAATTGAACTAACACTTTTTCCCTCCAAACTCAGTATTGTATGGTAAAACCATAAGTGCTACTACTGACCTTAACTGATGTCACTCTGTTTGCTGGAAATGTTTTAGTACAAAAAAATTTGTATTTACCTGCATCACTTGAATACATAGATTCTGAAATTCTGCTTGAGGTTACCATTTGTTGCTTCATAACATAGTATGATTCATTTGCTTTGTGTATATGAATAAATGATTTTAAAATGGCTTTCAAAGTGTGTAGTGTTTACTTGTCTCTATCAATTTCATTGTTCTGCTCTACAGCTCACAGTACCCCTTCTAAGATGAGCCTGGCTGCTCAGCAACTCTACCGACTTATGTAGTACAGGCCTATGTTAAAAGTTGGGTCTCTAATACCAAGCGGATCAGTCAAAGTCCCACCCCAGTTGGATTCTACAAAATCTTTCCCTACACCCATGTATGTGCACCATGAGCTGAGACCAAACCCTAAGGAAAGTACCTTTAGAACATATGACAAGGTTAACATCTAGATATATAGCACCTTTTGAATTTTCATATTCTGACTGTCCAACAAAAACAAGTGGCCTAGATATGTGATGTCATCAATGACATTTGTGATATCATCTTTGATGTTGATGTCCCGGGTGTTAGTCTTAGCAGTGCACGGGGTGTGGTGTGAGTTATGGTTGCTTAGCTTACCATAACTGGCAAATTTCTGGGGGTTTTCAGTTTTACTTGTAACCATAGCGTCCCTTGACAAAAGTTTTCTTCTGTGAATATATGTTTTAATTAAGCAGTCTTGCCACAGGTACTGTAAATGAAAAGGGTCCTCATAGTCATGTTAACAAAATACATTTAGAGCAGGAATTCAAGAATTGCATTTCGTAACCGCTAATATTGTGCTTGGTAATAAATAATGCCCAGTGTCCCATATCGTTCATAAACATTTTTTGCCAGTTTGGTAATAACTTAAAACTTGGGGTTGGGGGAGTTTCATATAGTGTATTGAAACTTTTACACATTTGGTATCATTAAAAAATTATAAAAGAGAAATTTCATCTAAATGACACGATTACTTCCAAGATACATCACAAAATACAAAACCTACAGTACTTAATCATTCTCTTAAACCAGCGCCTTGCATACATTGGAAAATAACGAAAATGTAATATGTTACTGTACATACCGTATACATTTCTACCACAGTTTCCCTTACTACTATCTCTTAAAATTAGTATCAATATTTTCTCTTAAAACTAAGTGTATCGTTATTAAGATTCTCCAGCATGGGGTCTGCCATGGATTCACATGCTCATGAGTATTCCCTGTTGTCAGGCTGGGAATCCTTGGTAAAAAAAAAAAAAATTAATTTAACACTGTTTTTCTCCTCTAAACCAATCACTGTCCTCTGGGTCATACTGCCCCATCCAATGACAGTCTTCGCCCTAAGCTCCACCCCCTGGTGGCCCTGTTCAGATTTTTAATGCACGCTTCAGTGTTGAGAGTCCTCACGTTGCTCTCTGAGCTATTCTTGTGCAATTTCAAAAATTTCCATAGAAAATTGAATTATTTTGACTGATATTCGATTATAATTTTTTCGACTGAAGGACAGCCACCGACAGTGGGGATCCACTGCCAGCAAAGGTCTTCATCCACCGTCAGATGGTCCATCGAAGCTTCGAGAAGGCCCAACATTGGGTGTACCTAACGCCTCTCCAACCATGTCCGAGGAGAAGAAGGCAGGCAGGTGCCTCTTCAAACTCTGCGTGTGTGGATTAAGTAACGTATTCGTAGAAGATCGACATCAGAAATGCTTTTACTGCTTGCATCCAGACCATGATGAGTGATGCCAGGTAGGCCGTGGTTTCTCAAAGAAAACCAAGAAGGACTGCTACAGTAGGCTGGCAGCATGGCTCAAATTGAGCAAGGCGCCTGACTCTGCCTCCGGACAGGGTCATGCCTCACCCAGGGCTGGCTGGTCCGAGGAGCTTACTCCCTCCGGGAGGAAGTTGAGATCCTTTGAGGATGCCCTGTTTGCGGCGTTCCAAGAGAAGAACAAGCTCTGAAACGCTCGTTCCGCTGGGTTCGCCGCTAATGCGGGTCCCAAGTTGGACAGAGCGCGATCGGCAACCCCATCAGTCTCCACAGTGAGCCTGCCGACAAAAGGGGCCTCTTCTAAGAGAAAGTCCCTCACCCCATCCAAACTTCATTTATCAGTGGACAAACTGACGAGGGAGAAGTCCGGGAGGACACGTGAAAACTAAGACCTCTCAGCCTTCCAAGTCAACTGATTCAATGACGGCCCTGTAGAAGAGGGACTAGACGAGTGCATCGTCGAAGAAGGCGGTGACGTCTACCATATCGAAAGGAGAGCGAGTCTGTGAATGTGGTGCCTACTATGGCCACCCCACGGGTGTCCTTACCCCAGGGGTGGGAGACAGGTGCAGAGGCAGCGACTAAGGCGGCAGGCTCCTTGGGGTAGGGGAAAGACCCTGTGACCACATTGACCCAGAAGCCAAGAAAGAGAGAAAAACTCACTCAATCCACGGGATGTGTGCCCACATGCTGCCCAGGGAAAACCAGAGCAGATTTATTCAAGTTCCAACAACAGCAACAATGATTTGCCTGACTACTATACAGACCACGAAGTAGGAGATTCTGAGGGTAGAAAGCCTGCATCGCCTGCGCGCAAAAGAAGGCGCGTCAGTTGAGACCCTACACCTGGCTCCTTTCCCCCCCCCCCCCCCTCAACCGAGCGACGTGTCACTGGATAGTCTAATGACTCTACATACACTGTTCGCAGAGGATACCCCCTGCATTGTGTCCTGCGCCACCACAGGATCCTCAGGAACCTCTGAGGTTGAGCCCTCCTCATCGGAAGAGCAAGTCTAAAGGAGGTGCTGGTCCTCAACATCATCCGACCCCTCCACCACCACGTCGCAACCTGACTCCTCCAGAGCCCCGGCTCTGCACACAGACACATGCACGGACACTGCTACTACACCTACAGGCACAGACGAGAATGTCGACTTTGTCCCAGTTGACAGGGAAATGCCACACACGGATGAGCCCCATAGGGTCTCCATGCTGGACAAAGTTGGATCCTTTCATTCCATGATGTCCAGGGCCTCTGCACTGTTTCAGTTAGTACCTGCGGAAACTCAGAAAGAAGGGTTAGCGGCGCAGGTGGCAACGTTGCAGGCCATCAAGTTGCTGCTGGGCATGATGTCCTCCTGCATCAGCCTCGTCCGCCTCTGCAGACTTCACATGAGACCGCTCCAGGAGTTCCTGGATGCGAGGTGAATGCAAGCAACATGGACTTTGCAGATAAGATCTCCCTTAATGAGGAGTTCCGTTGCATGATAAAGTGGTGGGGTATACAGCCGCGTCTCATCCAGGGAACTCCGTTTCAAGTTCCGCCTTACCAAGCGACAGTCACCATGGATGCCTCTCTAGAAGGCTGGGGAGCCCACACCGGACAGTTGGACGCCAGAGGCCTCTGCAACCGGAAGAAATGGGCCTTCACATCGTCTGGGAACTTCAGGCCTTATTCTGGGCCCAGAAGCTTTTCCTGCCATCGTTGAAGACCAAGGTATTGAGGATCTTCAGACAACACCACCACCATGTTCTAAATCTGGAAGCAAGGGGGGGGGATCCGCTTGCTGGCACACTCCATGGTGACCCATGATCTGCAGAGCTGAGCCAGTTGTTGGGACATGTTCCTCGTACCTTTTTCACCTGGCGGTCATCAAGAACACGATTGCAGACTCGCTCAGCAAGGAGCTGCATTCTTGCCACAAGTGGGAACTTCGCCAGTACCAGGTGGACCTTCTGTTTGACAAATGGGGCCAATCACAGATCGATCTCACCGTGACGGCGGCGAATGCCAGTGCCAAAAGTTCCCCAGTACGTTCCCTCAGCCAAGAAGCTTGGGGGACGCATTCTCATTCCCATGGGAGGGACGGTTCCTTTATGCTTTTCCTCCATTTCTGCTCCTGCTATGTGTGGTCAGCACACTAGGACAGCACAAGTGCAGGATCATTCTAGTCGTCACCCTGCGTGGCAGCGACAGATCTGGTACCCGGACCTGCTGTGTCTGTCAGTGGCCCCATCATCAGGCTGCCACTGTTCCCAGACCTTCTCACCAGATAAGGAGGGGCGATTCTGCACCCCAAGCCGGAGTCGCTGAAACTGAGGGCATGGCTCCTGCAGCCCTAGACTTTGGAGGTTATGCTTTGCCTGTGGAATGTAAGGACATCCCGGCCAAGCCCAGAGCCTTGTCAAAGTTGAAGTGCTACAGCCATAAATAAGCGCTTCTCCCTGTGGTGCCCGGCTCAGAAGATTACCCCTCTGCATGTCACAGCCCTGCAACTTCTACCATACTTGCTTTCCTTAGCCAAGGTAGGATTTTCTCACGCCTCAATCAAGGTGCATTTTACCACCATATCCCAGTACACCAGGTCTCCGGGTAGACCTTTGCTGTGGTCTCACAGACTCGTCGAGGAGTTCCTCAAAGGGATCTTCAGGACTTTTCCGCTGTTGAAGGCTCCTGCCCTGGCTTGGGAACTCAATGTAGTACTGACTAAGTTCATGGGAGCTCCTTTTGAGCCTATGCTTTAAATTCCGCTCAAGTTTGTCTCGTGGAACACAGTCTTCCTCGTGGCTATCACCTCGGGCAGGTCCAGGCCCTGTCTTGCAAGCAGCCTTACTTGTCTTTCCACGCTTCAAGGGTGGTACTGTGTACACACCCAACCTTAAGGTACAGTCAGAATTCCACCTCATCACACCTTTGGTGTTACCTGTCTTCTTCCCGAATCCGTCGTCGCCAGCAGAGAGGGCCTTGCATTTGCTGGACGTTGCTTGTGCCTTGAACATCTATGTGGCACGCACGAAGAATTTTCATAAGACTTCTCAGTTGTTCATCAGCTTTGGACCTGTAAATCACGGGAAAGCCGTATTGAAGGCTTCCATTTCCAGGAGGCTCTCCAGCTGCATCATGCACTGTCATTGACTGGCTGGCAGGCAGACCGAGAGCCCATTCAACCAGAGCCATCGCATTAACGACTTTGTTTCTCTCTGGTGTGCCCCTGCTCGACATTTGCAGGGCTGCTAAGTGTGGGTCCATGCACACCTTCACAAGGTTCTACTATGTCGACAGGGATTCCAGGGAGTCCTGGGTCAGCCAAGTGGTGTTAAGCAACCTCTTTGAGGTGAGTCTGTTCCAGAGGGTGAGTGTGTTACTGCTTCTTCTGAGCCTTGCTACCTCCCATGGTTGTGTATCTGTACTGAGATGAGTCTGTTCCAGGGTGAGTGTGTTATTGCTTCTTCTGAGCCTTGCTACCTCCCATGGTTGTGTATCTGTACTGCTGTGTAATTGTTAATGATGAGCCTGTGAATCCATGCCAGACCCCATGCTGGAGAAGGTTTAAGTTACTTACCTGTAACTATTGTTCTCCTGCATGGCTCTGGCATGGATTCACATACAAACCCTCCCTCCTTCCCCTCTGTGACTTTTCTTAGTTCATACTGCCACTTTACGTGCTTACCAAATCTGAAGATGACCACAAGGGGTGAAGCTTAGGGAGAGGACTGTCATTGGATGGGGCCAGTATGACCCAGAGGACAGTGATTGGTTTAGAGGAGAAATACAATTTTACAGTGAAACTGGTTTTTTCTTTTACCGAAGATTGCTATTATTTTCACTTTTATATAGGCCTCGACGGGGTTAGAAATTAGACTGTTCTTGTCCATACCTGAATTAGCCATAATGTCCTCACAATCTTGTGCAAACTTACACAATGTTTGATCAGAATTAGAAGTCAACACCTCATTAAGCTCCCTGAACAAGCAATTAGTGGGTGGAACTAACCGTTTATAGTATATCATAAGTTTGGCTATATCAACATGTCTTCCAAGAAGTAATGAGAAGCTCATGACATAGCATCACAAATGGTAGAGATACAGGAAGGTCCAATAGTCTCGTCCAAAAACATACCCTCTTATTTATTGACCTGAACACAGTAAATTACCTGAAATTAAACACAATAAAGCAGAAATGGAATCACCTTGGCAACATTAAAAAGTTAAATCGGGATCATCATAAGCCAGCAATATTTGAAACGATTTTCCTTGATTGTGCCGACGGATGTGCTAATTTGGCTTTCAGACATAAAGCTGCTGTGCCCCCACTTGGTTTGTCATGCAATACGAAGCCAAGTATTGCACAATATTCATAACGTCAATCTTCATGCAATCAATATGCCATGAACATTTTGGTTATTTTCTTACATCAATCGAAGATACAATAGCCGATTTATCTGCATTTGATCCTAATTTATTTTCCAAAAGGTAGGTACTGAGCTTCAATAGGGATCTTTGTAGCCCAATTGGAGTTCTAACCAATATAATACTGTTGTTGACAAAAACCGATGGAATTCTTAATTTGCTGATTTTTGGGCCGAAGCTAAGAACTTCTCTCATTTTATCCATGCAGTCGGACAAATACAAATTAAAAAGGCATGACACCAGTACACACCTCCTTTAAGCCCACATTAGTTTCTGCTAGGGGTATTAGATTCCCTAAATTATATAATCTAATTTGTACACTAGTTTTTTAGTGAAGTAATATCAACAACTGGAATAATCCACCTGGGATACCCCACTTGTGCAGCTTTGTCCAAAGTATGGTCCGGTCCAACACGCTGAATGCACAAGATAAATCTATAAAACCCAATGTACAATACTTCAGAGACCCTCAGCTGGATTTGAGACTGCAACAGCCTCACCACTAGCCCATTCAAGGTTGTGCTCTGTGATGCTGGAAATGCCTGGGACAGGGCCTCCTTGTCCCACTACTTCCTTAGACTGTTTTCTATGCTAATTTTTGCATGCACTAGAGTCCGGTTAGTACCCATGGCAGTGCAGCTCTTCATTTTTGTTCTTGATGGACAAAGACCCCTTTGCTAACCTTAAGGCACCCTGGGCTAGGGGTTTACACCCTTGTACCCCCTTTAGTATGTGTTCTTGGGCCCATGTGTGTTGCCCACAGAGCAGGATATCGGCTGGTGGCAGCTACATGCTGACTTGAGTGGCTCTGGCTGCCCTCCCTTTTCCCCAAACAATGTTGAGTAGAAGGAACATATATGGAACTGGGGATGCCCCTGCTAGACTCGTCTGAGCCTTCCTAGGGCCAGCTGTTGTGGGTACACCCCACCTGCCTGAATGGAGACAGGAGTGAAATAACATTGTTCCTCCAGCATTGGATCTTTCATAAATTCAAATGCTTAAATATTCCCTGTTGTCAGACCAGGAATCCTCTGTGATTTAAATAATTATTTAGTTTAAAAATGTAATGTATACACATTATTTCCATAGAAAATGAATGTAGTTTGCCCATTATGGTCTATGGGCCATTCTTTTGTGTAGTCCCTCCACCTCACTTTGGTCCTTTATGGCCCTAACCATTGAGGTGGCAGGGTTTAAGCTCTGCCCCAGGCTGCCATCTTCAGATTTTTCACCGCAGTCTAGCAGACTAGAGGGAATCCTCAAGCTCTCTGAGCTTTCGTTTTTTCTCATTGTTAGCTTTGTTTTTTCTCAAAATATACCTCTCTGAGCTTTTGTTTTTTCTCATTGTTAGCTTTAATCTTTTTTCTCAAAATATACTGCAGCGGAGTGTGGCTGCGAGTGTGCAGTCTTTGGCAGTCTGTGCATGGCTGCAATGGCGCAGACGCCGGACTCTGTGCAAAACCAGGTCCTTGAGCATGACTCCAGGGAAACGGAGGAGGGTCGTCTGCTTGGAAGTGCGTTCCCACGAAATGTCTCAAAAACCAACTCAAACCGCAGTGTGCTAAGTCAGCCCCCGTCAGGTTCAATACAGCCTCATAACCAAAATAAACTGCCATCTTTACCAACTTGCCACTCCCGCTTTAGGCGGGCGGATATACCTGATCAACCCACTGAGGAAGGCGCCAAAAAGGAAAATAGCCTAAGGCAACAAATATCGACAGAAATGGAGGGAGCTTCATTGGACATACCTGTCTCTGTGTCGAGGACACAAACGACGGAACATCCAGTGCGCCCGCCGGCGTCGCTACAATCGCAGACTCCCCCTCAACAGCTCTGGGACCCGGTGGCCTCCGGAGGGAGGACCGCGTCTCGTGAGCGGGGGGGGGGGCCGCCTGCAAACATGCGGCAGGAGCTCCAGCAGCGGCACCCTACTCTGGGAAAGGAGCCCGGCAGGAGCCTTCTGAACTCGGTGGAGGCAGCCGCGGTAATGGCGGCGAACAATGTGAAACAGCCACTGGTCATTCAGGGGGAGGAGCCAAGACCTGCTCGCCCGCCTCCGGTGACGGCCCCAACATGTGTGGAAACTCAAGCAGCGAGTTTAGACACGCCCCCTTACACGGAGGCTGCACCGGCTGCAAACCCCCAGGAGTGCCTGGATCAAGGACTCGCAAGGAGGGAGAAGGATACAACAAAAATAAACGGAGCAGTCGAAAAGCAAATCTCTCCTAGCAATAAACATAGAAGGCAAATCAAGGCCCAAGTTCACCTTAACCCACCCGCAATAATTCCTCCAAGTCAAGACTGTATTCCCCCCTGGCCCCGGGTGGAGAGTGGGGTCCCAGAGATCGACGTGATGGTCCCACCCACGAACATCCCAGAACACCTCAATCCATCATCAGCACCCGAAGTGGGAGTGCAAAATATCAAAAAACGCGCTAGGAAGGAGGAGGGGTCACCAACTGGAAGGAAATCTAGACTTCGCATCAGAAAAGAGCCTCAAAAAAGAAAAACCAAAAAACTGTCCATGAATCTCCAAGTGGCAAAAAACAAAACATGCAGTCAAACAGCAAAGAAACCTTGGAACCCGGAATCAATAAAACCCTCAGTGGCAAGCCTTGTAACAGACTTCTTTCATGCTTTTGCCCCAGATCCTGAATCCAGGAAAAAGGAGCTCACCGACGAAGAAATTCTGGAAGCGATTAAAATCTGCCAACCTCCAGATAAACAAAGGAAAATTGACACGGTTCACGTGGTACGACGTCAATTACAAGACCAGGAAAATGGCACTCCGCCCTCGAGCATGCCCTCACGGGCGCCTCCTCCAGAGCCAGAAGCCCCCCCCGTCTTTCGCCCTCGACTAGTCTCAGTATCCACCTCAGAAAAGGGCCTAGAACTCTCAACCCCTTCTATAGAGTCTCCTGTCTTGGGAAAGGCGGCTTCTTTGGGAATCCCTGCAACCGCAAAACTGTCAAGTCTGCGGACAAACAAGAAAGGGCCACCAACTTCAAACATGCCGAAAATCTTGGACGACCTGGCCCCTCCAGCAACGGCCGGGCGCAGATAACTGAATGCACGGCGCCTCAAGCTCAAAGCGGGGCCGGTGGCCAAACGGAGCAATCACCAGACATTCAAAGTCAAGTACAACGCCAAGTGTCTATCAATGGCCAGTTGGCCTGCCCAAGGCAAGAAGGGGTGCCACCTGTCCATCTCCTCAAATTATGCCCCCCGGACCGGATCAGCGGTGGTCCTGTAGATCCACCCCCTACGCCTGTAGTGAGACGTCTCCTAAATGAAAGTCTCGCTTCTACACCGGCTTCCAAACAGCGCCCCCAGTTACCGGGCTCTCCATTGGACTCCTCATGACAAAACAAAAGGGACCTCCTATATACAATGTCAGCAGTCACAATCGCCCTAAACCCTTTCACTAATCTGTATGAAGGCATTAACGAAAACTTAAAGGATCACACCTCAATCCAAGCCTCCATGCTGACCAAATTGACTTTCCTGGAAGGCTACATTACTGCGCTAGATGGCCAACTAAAAGCCCTCATGCTGAACATGGACTGCGGGCATACAAATGCCGCTCCCTGCTTTACATCAGGCCCAAACAAGTCTACAGTGGGGACAATAAACGTGCCATCACAACTGTGACTCTTACCTCCCAGCACAGCCCCCCACCAGCAGGTGGGTTCTACTCCTCGGTTTTTGCCCAACAAGGAGGTCATTGTTATAACGGATGAATCCCGACAAGCCGATCAGCCTCGAATACCACCTGTGAGGGTAGAGGAAGGTACCTATCCTCTTTTTTCAACAGTAAGACCAGAAAAAGCGGACCAGGAAGGAAAACCTTCAAATCAAAAAACCATTCCAGTAAAGTAACAGGTTTTTTGTGTTGATAAAAGATCGACGAAAGCAGGAAATCCTAGACAAATGGTGGCGTCACCAACAGGAAAGCAAAAAGGAAATGTTTCCTCGCCACGTTCCACAGAAGACTTCCTGGCGGAAAAAGATCTGATGGAAATCTCAACACCTTGATGATTCTCAGTCCGCATTGCCGGTTAAGGGGGGGGACATCCCCGCAGGAGCCACCCCACCCAGCCATATCGGGGGCGGTGGTCGGTCAAAATACCGAAAATAAAATCTCGAACTGCAAATATCTCGAATACAAAATCTCGAAAAACAAAAATATCGAATTATTTATTTATTTATGTGTTTTTGGGGTCAGGTAAGTAAAAAAAAAAGGGTTAAAATAAAAAAAAAATAGACAAAAAGGGGGGTTGGGGGGAACCCCCCCATTTCGAGAAAAAAAACGTCATAAAAAACAATTGGATATTTTTTTTTTCGGCCTTTTGTTTTCGATATTTTTGGTTTCGAGATTTTTTTATTCGGTATTATCACTATAAACCATTCACCACCTTGGAGGAGCGCAGGAATAATCTTTTTCGTCGGAGTACACGCCCGCCCCATAGACTTCAAGGCTCCAGAGTGGTATCGTTTGCTCGCTCCAGATCTAGCGATTTGTCGGGCCGAAACAAACCGGCCTCCAGCGCCAAATCGGGCCACCATGCTTCTGGGGGGCCGCAGTCGGAACGCTCCATAAAGAAGGGAGGGCATCACCCCTCAGTACCCACACTAAAAGATCAAAGGGGAGCGCGCACGTCGATCCACTATTCTTCAAGGACGGAGTCCTATCGTAAGGTAACCAAACCTCTGAGTGAGTCTCCAATTAAGTTGGAACAACACAAAGACAATGAGGACGACATCATACTGAACAGAAGAGGGATACTCACACTATGCAGCCTGATCCCAAGTCTCTGTGAAATAAAATCCTCAGACCTAAAGATAGTGGATCCCTACCATGCGCACGACAGAGCTAAAGTGAATATTTACACTGTGTGAAAAAGGAAATAGGGCTAGCGAAAGAGGACCTGGTCGCTCTTGGATACATTATCAACACTCAAAGATCAACTGTATATCCAAGGGGCCCGGGCCATCTCGAGAAAAACTCGGCCTGTCGGGAGAAAACCAACGGAAACAAGAAGGGACAAGAAAGCAAAAGAAGCTTGGGACACGGACGGCTGAGGTCTAACTCGAACCCAAGGAATCAAGGACCTCCCCTGTCTTCCCCCCGAGACAAACCAGCACCACTCAAGCTGACCAAAACCTTTGATTGCCAAAAAATAAGATCTCCTAGGAGCAAGCCCAAATCGCCTAAAGGGGATATGACACAGCATTCACCACAGAGAAACAGGACAAGTCCGAGAGTCTCAAACAAGCTGCAGCCTCAAATTCTAATCCAAGAGACAAACTACCGGGGTTGTGGGCTTGGCTTCCGAAGGTGCTATCCCAATCGAACAAATAGCAATCCGCGTGTCGGCTGGAAGGGCTCTTGGAACGTTCAACGGTCAACAGGACATCTCACTCCTCTCCATATCTGTTCATGGAATACCCGTGGCCACCTACACCTCACAACGACGAGTGATGCGAACTTAGCATCTTTTGACATTATCTGTCTACAAGAGATGTGGTTGGTACAAACACCTGCCATGGACGGGTATGACATCATCCTGGCCCCAGCCAACAAAGGGCTTTTGGGTCGCCCGACCTCGGGTCTTCTTACGGCATACCAGCAAGGAATAGGCCTAAAACACAAGGCCACAGTTCTAACAAACCTTTTGATCCTGGCACTCGTATTTGATTGGGTGGACAACATCAACTCCAGTCCTTCGCAAATAGCGATTGTCAACACATACTGGAACCCTGCAGCCATAAACCCTCAGTCCTACATAAAGATGACGGAAAACCTGGTGGATGAAATTCAAGCAACGTACCAGGGCCCCGCTATCATAATCTGCAGGGACCTAAACATCAAATGCTGTGAGGGCCCCGCGAAGTCGAACAAACATTCAACCTCGACGCCAGCGGGGAAAAGAGGGCACCTCTGGTCGGCCTTAATGTCCTCAAGAAACCTGGAAAACTTGAACGATGTATTCCCAAACATCCATCGTATACCAACCTGGGAACAAGGCACCCTCAATGCCACTATTGACCACATTTATATTTCAAGACAACACTTGGGAAAGGTGAACTCATTTGAAGTACGCAAAACAACAGCCAGTGACCATAACCAGCTGACTATGTCTTTGGTCAACCATTTTACACAGCCTACGCCGTACACTCAGGCAGTAGAATCAAATCACAGGGGAAACAGACTGAACTTGACAGCGCAAGCAGTTACTTCCTTGCGTGCCAAATATGTTCTTGAGGGGAGCACAGAGAAAAAAGAAATCTTGGACTACGTCCCTCTACTGGTACAACACAGGGCAAAATCCAAACAGCGGCCTTCCTCGTTCACGCAACCAAGACACTCAAAATGAAGACCAACTAAGGCTGGCAATAGTAACCTACAAAAATTGGGTCAAAAAACACCGCCATCAACTCTACCAGCAGGATGCGGAACGCATGCTAAAGGCCATTTGCGGAAACAAAGCAAAAGACTTTTGGTTATTGCTAAAATCATTGTCTCTTTCACCAAACAATTCAACCATCAATGCCATAGCCGAGCAAAAATGGATCGCCCACTTTTCCACAGTCTTTCAAGCCCTGGAAACAAGCGTCCCTGCCACAGATGCCCCATCGGGCAATAATCAGCCGGTCTCGGACTGGCTAAATTTGAACGATCAAGCTGAAATCGGAGCGCTCATAAAAAAATTGAAGATCTCGAGAGCAGCAGGCCCGACGGCATCTCCAACATAGACTTGAAAGCAAATCCAGTAGAATGGGCAGCGATGATCGCAGAGACTTTTGCAAAATGTGCGGCGCAGAAATCCCTGCCGCCTTCGTGGACCAAATCCATCATTGTCCCGATTTACAAGAAAGGCGACATCACAGATCCAAAAAATGATCGCCCCATTGCACTCTTGGATTGTATTGGTAAAGTGTATGGGAGCCAGCTCCTGAAAAGATTCCAAGCCTGGGCAGAGTTGGCCCCGTGCAACGATAAATTCCAAACTGGCTTTAAAAAGAAGATGGTTAGAATTTTTTGCCGCAGTGCCCATCAGCACCCTAAAAAGTAAGGTCTGGGAAGGAAAATCTCGAATTTTTGTTGCTTTCATCGACCTCTCCCAGGCTTTCGATCTAGTGGATCGGAATCGACAATGGCAAAAACAAGAAGCGTGGAACTGTCCTCAGGAGATCCTACAGCCCATTAAAGCCTTACATTCGAACACTACCTTCAGGATCCGATTGTCTCAAAGGGGGAACCTGTCAGGGGAAATTGCGACAGAATGGGGCGTAAAACAAGGCTGCCCCATGGCCCCAGCGCTGTTCTTGGCGTACATCGGCGACCTTGAGGCATCAGAAGTCCTGGCCCGCACCTTCCCACCACAAGTCGCAGATGTCAAAGTAAGTCATCTTTTGTACGCCCACAATCTAATTCTACTGGATCAGACACAGATTGGGCTCCAAAGGCAGCTTTCAAATCTCCTCACCTACATGAAGGAAAACAACCTAAGAATAAACAAAGAAAAAACTAAAATCTTGATAATGGCTGCCAGGCACAAAAAAACCAACGACAAATTCACATGGCGCCTTGAGGAAAATGAGATTGAGAGGGTCACCGAATATAAATATCTGGGTGTCTCGATTGACAGCTCGAAACTTGAGATTTCCATGCAGGCCGCCCTACAAAAAACTAAGAAGCTGGCCGCACAAGGAAAAGCTATTGACACTAAATTTGGAAAATTCTCCTGTATTGCAGTGCTTGAATTTTACAAAAAAAAAGTTGTGCCGTCCATCACCTATGGGGCGGAAGCCATGCCATCGATTCGAGCAAAAACCTGGCAGAACCTAGAAAGCCTGTTTTGGAAGTTGGTCCTTGGCCTTCCTAAATACACATCTATTGTTGCAATTCGTCGTGAGCTGAGTCTTCTGTCATTAAAGGCAACGGTAAACATCAATGCCCTCAGGCTTTACAGGAAATGCATAATGGATGACAGCGACCATATTTACAGCCTCCTCAACAAAGAAGTCCACTCTGGCAAGGTGAAGATGTTGACAGCCTGGAGAGAGTCCAATAGGGCCCAGCTTGAATCGGTGGAGTGTTCGGAGCTCAACCTCACCACAAACCCCACAAGAGTCTACCAGAAACTGAAACATCTAGACTGGATCCAAACTCAAGAAGCAGCATCCAAAAACAAACTCCTTTTTCACCTCCCTCCACTGTTCAACAAACTCAACGAACCAATGAAATATCTGCAAAAATGTCCCAGCAGGGGGGCCCGAAATGCGCTCCTAAGGATCAGACTGAATCTACTAGAACTAGAACGGCTGTTGACCATGGACATGGCCAGGGTGGGGTCCATCAAGTCCCTACTCGGCATGATGTCATTGTCCATCTACCTCGTGTGCATATGCAGATTGCGGATGTGACCAATGCAGGAGTTCCTCGATGCCCGTTGGATGCAAGCAGCGGGCCGTTTCGAAGACAAGATCTCCCTCAACGAGACATTCCGCCAAGCGATCCGGTGGTGGGGCAACCGCACGCATCTAGCGGCGGTTATGGACTTCCACACCCTGACACATAGGGAAACAGTGACGACGGACGTCTCCCTGGAAGGATGGGGAGTGCACACCGGAGATCTCCACGCAAGAGGCCTTTGGCTCCCAGAAGAGAGGTCACTACACATCAACGTCTGTGTTCTGGGCCCTCCGGTCGTTCCTCCTGTTCCTCAAGGGCAAGGTGGTGAGGGTCTTCACCGACAACACCACCACGATGTTCTACATCCGGAAGCAAGGGTGCACCAGATCCCCAGCCCTATCCAAGGAAGCGCAGGATCTGTGGCACTGGGCCGTGGCCCATGGGATGTCCCTGGTACCCTTCCACCTGACAGGAGTAAAGAACACTGTTGCTGACTCACTCAGCAGGGAGCTGCGCTCGTACCACGAGCGGGAACTCCGGCAGGATCAAGTGGATTACTATTCCGACGATGGGGCAATCCTCAGATCGTTCTCTTCGCGACGGCGACAAATACCAAGTGCCGGAGGTTCGCCAGCAGGTTTCCCCAGCCGGGGAGCATGGGCGATGCATTTTCCTTCCCCTGGGACAGCCTGTTCCTGTATGCGTTCCCACCGTTGCTTCTGCGACTCATCAGTCAACTCAGATGGTCCTGGTGCAGGATGATCCTTGTGCACAGGCTTGGCCGAGGCAGATAGGGTTTCCGGACTTGTCAGCGCCCCACTCCCCCAGTCAAACTGCCGACGGACACAGATCTTCTCGCCAGGGAAGCGCCATCCTACATCACGACCCAGGATCGCTGAACCTGCAGGCCTGGCTCCTGCAGCACTAGAATTCGGAGGCTACGATATCCCGGCGGACTGCAAGGAGGTCCTTGCAAAGGCCAGGGCGTCCTCGACTCTTAAGTGCTATGGACATAAATGGAAGAGGTTCTCTGTCTGGTGCCGTGCACAGAAGATCAACCTTCTACGGATTACGGCTCCTCAAGTGCTGCCGCTGGCAAATGCGGGGCTGGCACATGCCACCATCAAGATCCATCTGGCGGCTATCTCCCGCTACACCAGAACTCCGGGGCAGTCATCGCTGTGGTCTCACCATCTGGTGAAGGAGTTCATGAAAGGACTGTTCCACTTGTTTCCGCCAGTGAAGGCTCCGGCCCCGGCGTGGGAACTCAACGTGGTGCTGACTAGGCTCATGGGCCCGCCATTCGAGCCTCTGCATTCGGCACCGTTGAAGTTCCTATCATGGAAGACAGCGTTTTTTGTGGCCATCACCTCCGCACGACGAGTGAGAGATCCAAGCCCTCTCCTGTAAATCTCCATACCTGACATTGCACGAGACAAGGGTAGTGCTGAGGACGCACCCCTCCTTCATGCCCAAGGTGCCGCCGGACTTCCATCTCAACGAGCCCTTGCTGTTGCCTATTTTCTTCCCCTCGCCGGCTGAGAGGACTTTGCACTCGCTGTATGTGGCTATTGCGATGCTGCAAGAAACCCACCTGACTAAGGAGTCCATGGCAACTGTAGCGGAACACTGGGACGGGCAATGCTATGGGGCCCCCCTACTCAAAATATGCTAGGGCGGTGCTTATCTGGATAAGCCCGGCAACTCCATTCAAACTGCTGAGCTGGGAGGCGGACCCCGAGGGCTGGTGCCTAATTCTAAAAGGATGCATTGAACTGGTAGAGGTCTGCATAATAAACTCATACTTCCCCAACCACGGGATCCCGAAATACCCAGACACACTGGGGGCCAAACTAGCCCAATGCCGATGAAGCTTTTTCATATGGGGAGGGGACCTTAACTGTGTTAGAGACTGCTGTCTGTCCAGCTCCCAATCAGAAATGACGCAGCAAAAGGGGCGCTAAACCTGCTCGTAGAACCCCTGGACCTAGTAGACGTGTGGAGGGAGCTACATCCCACGGACAAAGGCTACTCTTATTACTCATCCCCACACTCCCTACACACAAGAATCGACTCATCCCCACACTCCCTACACACAAGAATCGACTATCTATTTGTGGACAAGGGCCACCAAACACAAATAGAATCAGCACAATACTTAAGCAGGTCAATATCAGACCACTCACTGCTAATGATGAGCTGGAAAACGCGGGGGCCCAGACCGCCCATACCGCTGTGGCGCATGGCACCGGACGCCCTAACAGACCCGGCCTTCACGGAAGAGCTGCGAGACAAAATAGAGGAATACGTGGAAACAAACTTAGTCAGCGTCGAAAGTTGGGGCACAGTCTGGGAGGCAATGAAAGTAGTGGTGAGAGGCGAGGCCATTGTGGGGGCCGGGGGCATAAAGAGAGCACTGAGAGCTGAACTGGAGGAAAAGATAAAACAAAGAGTCTATCACAAACGGGACAACAATGGAGGAGGCGGAACTAGCAGAGCTGTGCGGAAACTGCCAGGAAGCATGGGGGAGGCTCTCCAAGTTCGATTACTCAGTGAAAACTGCAGAGGCACATGCCGAGGGAGACAAGCCAGGTAGACTGCTGGTGGTGTTATGCAAGAGAAGGCACCCATGACCCCAAAACACGGAGATTAAAGACGCAACAGATACAACACACAAAACAGAACAAGAAATCAACAATACCTTCCGAGATTTCTACTCCCACCTCTACGGTCACGATCATCCGGTGCCACAAACTGATATACTAAACACATTGGAAGAAATAGGCCTCCCCAAGATTGACCCATCACAACAGGAATCATTAGAGGCCAAGAAGGGGAAGACATCACAGAAGCAATACGATCGCTTGCCTCTAGTAAAACGTGGGGAAGCGATGGACTCCCCCCACCAGAATTCTATAAAACATACAAAACCACCCTGACACCGATGTTGCTCGAGGTCTTCAGGGAGGCACACACTAAAGGGGAACTACCGGAATCAATGAGAGAAACCCTAGTCATACCAATACCCAAACCAGGGAAATCAATGGATGAATGTGACTCGTACCGTCCACTAGCGATGCTGAACTATGACATTAAGATCCTAACCACCATACTGGCCAAGCGCCTGAACAGGATAATGGGGAATCTAATACACAGTGACCAAAACGGCTTCATACCGGGTCACAGCACTGCATTAAACTTGCGCAGGCTACAACATATTCTTGAGCAAACAGCAACATCCCAGGAACAGTACGCCATCTTCTCCCTAGACGCCACAAAGGCGTTTGACTCAATATACTGGGAATGGCTGGTTGCAACGCTGAGGGAATTCGGATCTGGGGAGGGGTTCGTCCGTTGGGTACAAATACTGTAAACAAACCCAAAGGCCAGGGTCAAAACAGGGAGACTAGTCTCAGCGATCTGGGATATCAAGAGAGGGACGAGACAAGGATGCCCATTGTCCCCAATGCTTTATGTGCTGGACCTTTGTTATGGAGAATTCTCATCTATGGCTAATTTACCTCACCTAGTGAGTCCCCCAGCAGCTTTGCTGGACTTCTGGAGTTTATTTTTTTTCCACTTGGTAAGAGAGAGAGCTTTTCCCCCACTCTCACCTGTGTTTTGCTATGTGTTTCGACCTGTTTTTGTGATTATGGACTCTGAAGCACACCACTTCAGTAGCCCTCTTCTTTTTGTGTGTCACACAGCACCTTCAGTGCCGTGGCACAGGGTTGTCTTCGAGACTTCCCTCGACTCCATTTCTGAGGTGACTACCATCCTCCAGAAAAGGGTAAAGTTACCATTAACTTTACTTAGTCAAATCTACCACAGATCCAGTACACCCCATCTTCCATGGAGTACTGGCAAGGGTTAATTCGTATCCCTTTTTATCTGTACCTCCTACAGCATTGTTTCGCTCTTTTAACATTTAGACTTGGCTGGTGGCAGTGGTATCTACCCTAACTTTTCTACTGCGATTAAATTACATAAACATGGTACTGTTCTTGGCTATTATATTAGCCTCGAACATTAACCTGCTTGACCAAATCGTCTTTCTTTTGGCTCCGGTTGGGTTTATTCACCATTTCTTTTTGTTAAAGTCCTTCTTGTGTCTTACTTTGCGCGGCAAACTAGGTTTGCCTTCTTTGTTCACTGTCTTTTGGCGGGCTTCTGCTCAGAAGCCCTCCTCAAGGCGCCTGGGTGGGCTGAATGTGAGGGAGGGGTGTAGTCACCTCCTGCACAGGGTATCCTAAGAAACCCAAGTCGCACTTTGTCAATCACCCAGCAGGGGGGTTGTCCAGCCCGGACAACTACCCTGGCCAATCATGACAGCCAGGCTGCGTGAATGGGGGTTTTTCGCATAAAAGGCAGGTCTCTTGTGCTAGAAGTCAGAGATTCGCCACTGGAACTACAAGGAACCGAAGAGAAGCGGAAAGAACGACGGCTGCTGCAACTACCCCATCTCGGTGAAGCCCTGCTGCAGTCCTGAGCTATCTTCCCTTCAAACTGCCAAGGCACCAGCTGCACCATTGGAACAAGGTACTGTGTTCTACTTGAGGAAACTGGGTGAATCCCTTTTCATCATTTCCAAGGCTTGCCCTTGTCTTCCCTCCTTCTTATAACTTTTGACAATATCGAAAACATTGACAATATCGAAGTGCTTTCGGAATCGTGAACTGTCTGACTGTGTGATCTTCGGCAACAGGCCCCAGTGTCTTTCATCCCTGGCTCCAGCCCTTAGAGACAGGAGTTCAAAAGTCAGAGTGTTTCTTGATTCTGCCTGTCTAACCAAAATATTGCCTATGATTTTTGCCTCCAACTCCCTCTGGGTATCTCAGGTGCTAAGTGTTTTTTTGCCCCAGTAACATTTCATGTCACGGATACACATTTATTTAGTAGACCGAACTGTCAAAAAGTGATCGCAATCATATTCGCGGTAACATGTTTTGTGCCTAACACCAGTTCATTCAAACACAGGGTACTTACCTTGAGACTTACTGTACAAATGTTTAACGTGTGGTTTTTATTTGAGTTTAATAGAACTGTTGTGTTAATAATGAATGGTTTCAAAATAAATGTACTTACCTTGAATCTGTTTGCTTGAGTCACAGTAATTGTGGTCCCTTTGTGTAATCTCTGCTACTGCTCATATACTCTTGAGATAAGCCTGGCTGCTCCGCCACTGCTACCACTCTTTTGTACCAAAGGTAAAACTTGTATTGCCACCTGTAATCTTAATTGTGTGTAGTGGTCCCTAAGGGCATTGCACAGGATTCTGCCTAACAGCCCTGAACCCATAGCAATATATTTTACGAAACAATACCTCGATGCGGGCATCTGGGTTGGGGGAACAGGACACCTACTGTCACTCTACGCAGACAACGTACTGATGTATGTGAGAGATCTGCACCTGAATGTACCAGTAATCATGGACATACTTGATAACTACGCTAAAGTATCCGGGATCCACTTTAGTAAGACCAAATCCTGCATATTCCCGCTAGCAGGTCTGAGGGGGGAAGGACGTCGATGAACTACCAATGGTGGGGCTTAAATGGGAGGTTGACTCGTTTAAATACCTGGGAGTGAGTATTAGACATACACCGGAACAAATGCATGAGCATAACAGGGCAAAGGTGGTGCAGGGATTGAAGAGGTCCATGAAGTTCTGGTCGAAGCTGCCACTGTCACTGTTAGGCAGGGTAGCCATCACCAAAATGATCATTCTCCTGAGGTTCTTGTACTTCAAAAATGTGTACTAATATGTGGGGGCGTCCTTTTTCCGTTCCTTGGAGGTGTTGCTCCGAGAGTTCTTATGGGGTGCCAACCGGCACAAACTTCCACTGGCAATCTTTTATACTTACCCTATGACAAGGGCGGAGTGAAATTGCCAAAGCTAGAGAGGTACTACCTGGCACCCCAGCTCAGCCATACAATGAAGTGGCTGGCGGACGAAGCCACCTCAGAAACCCACCTGCTGCAGCTACTGATGGCCCTTATCAAACTAAAAGAAATACTATGGGTAACCCAGGGGGACCCGGAGCACACCCCACTGATAGTAACACTGGGAAGGAAGGTATGGAGGAGAGTGCAAACCATACTGCAGATAACAAACCCCTACTCACCCGAGGTACCAATAGCTCCAGACATATGCAGAGACAGCACGAACATCACAGTAGCAAGAAAATGGGAAGGGAAAGGAGTTTACTCATGGGGGGATGTATATGAAGAAGGGGTCTTCAGGGAATTTGACTCAATGCAGGAAATAGAGGAGCTGCCGAGCGATCAATTTCTCTGGTACCACAGAATCCGGGCAAAGGCCAAAGAAAAATGGGAGGGCTGGCCAGAGTAACCACAGACGAGCCCACTGCTGACTGTTACACTCACCTGGCTCCCACAGGGGCGTCTAGCTGAACTGGACAGCTGCGGTCTCCACCAATGTGACGCATAGTGCCGAGATGACGGACTGGACTGGCCCACCTAGCTTTGTTTGCTTGGAAATGGAGAAAGGGAATTAACCACCCGTGGAGTTGAGCGTTAACCCCCCCCTTCCCGCTGTTCTCCCCACTGACCACCTTTGATGTCCCCTCTTATAGTCTCACCTGATGGTTTGGAAAGATGAGCTCTCCATCCTGCATTGAGCGCAGGGGCGCGTAGATAACCAGTTACTTCACTGGCTCGAAGGAATTGGTGAGTTCCAGAACTTTCACTCTTGTCCGATTCCTTGCAGGTTGCAGCTTGACCCTAGCGAAGAGTTCCTCGTGGCAACCAGTAATATTCAGGTAAGGATTTTTATTATCCAACACAGTTCGATAAAATAATGTCAATATGTAACCTGTTGCTTTCTCCCTTATTCAGGCGCTGAGAGAAAGTATGAAGTCTTGGGAAATAATGCCTCCGGCGGTAAAATCAGGTAAGTCTATTGTGGTGAGGAGGTTTCCCCTTGTTTGTCCCTTTGTTTCACCTTGCTGTCCTTTTGTTTTCCCCTTAGGGGCCGGGGTTCGGTGAGGATGCAGTGGCAGCTGCGCCAACCCATGAAGAAGAATAGTACCCCCGGTGGTAAAATCAGGTAAGTCTATGGGGGGTAACTAATATTGCCTCTGTGTATTCCCTTGGCTCACCTTGCTGTTCTTGTCTTCCCCTTAGGTGCCGGGGTGCGGCGGAAACATGCCGAAGGATGCGGTGGAATGTGAAGATGCTGCGAAGGCCGCTGAGTTTGGCGCAGCGCTGCAGCAGGCGAGGCGCATGAAATAACTTCTTTCTTCCAGCTCGAAGGCGCGATGGATCGGGAATTCAGGTAAGGATCAAAGGTATTGCTCTTGTTCTAACCTTTTCTCCTTCTTTCTCCCTTTTTCTAGGAGCTCCAGACTCGAGGCGGGTGTGGCAGAAGACTGGATGCAGACTTGCAGGCACGGTGAGCGTTACGCTGCTGGATGCAGAATAACGCGAAGTGTGTGCTGCTCTTTGGGCGTGGTTTAAATAGCCTCCAAAGTAGTCCCAGGTAAGTATTCCTCCCCAGCCCCAACGGAGTAAAAAATAGTCCCTAGGTAAAGTAGACCCTTCCAAGCCTGGGAGCTCTTGCAGCATGGTCTGCATCAGGTGAGTTTGCAGCATGGTCTGCATCAGGTGAGTTTGCAGCATGGTCTGCATCAGCTAAGTTTTAATCTATGAGCCTGGCGCCGCCGGTGGCGCCAGGACTGACTCTCCATATGAGCCTGGCGCCATAGGCGCCAGGACTGCACCCAAATAGCCCCTAGCAGGGGTTGATGGGCTTGCTTAGAATAACTTAATGCCTGCTTCCAGGGTTGCTGGACTTGGTCTGGGTCCCCGGGGCTAGGCATTATGACACTAACTCTGATGTACAACTTAAATGACGGCTGGAGACAAACCTTTCGGCTCTATAGCATGCTGATAGATATACCTAACCCCAAGAGCACAATACTGAAAGAACAATGGGAGAAAGACCTAGGTGTGAACATAACAGAGAAAGAGTGGGAAAGAACACTGCGCTTCCCTAAGGCTGTATCAAGGAACCGGCGCTTCAAACTAATACAATTGAACGTGCTGTACCGCATGTACATGACGGCACACAGAATAGCAACGTTCAACAAAGAAGCAAGTTCACAGTGCCCTTGGAGCAAAGGCGAGAGGGCTGATCTTCTACACATGTTCTGGGGGTGTGTGCGGGTGCAAAATTTCTGGGCGCGCATAGAGGGAGCCTGCAGGGAGGCTGGAGTAAAACGGTAAGAGTGGTCACTGAAAGAGTGCTTGCTAGGTGCCTACCCTAGAATCCGCAAGCACAAACATGTAATCAGGTTCATGGACCTGGCATGCATATCAGCCAAGAGAACCATCGCCATGTCCTGGAAAACGGCTGCGGGGCCACAATATGTAAAATGGCGCAGAGTTCGAACATTGGGCAGAAGCAGAGACCAAGGTGTGGGTGGAGGGAGCGAACAGATCGGACCCTGATGGTACTGATAAATGTGCAGCATGGAAAGCCCTGCTCTGGGACATGTTCCACCCGTATGACGACAAACCACCATGAGCGCACCAGCAAACCAAAGGTTGCCCATGGTGGGCCTAACCTAATCACCTCCAGGCACCAAAATGACACTGTCCAGCCGGAGACATGAGGAGTGACCGGCTAAACCCCTGACATGATGCTCCCAGCCCCATCCATGGCCACAAACGTCGCCTAAAACATGTAGAAGTTGTTAACGGTTGTTTGTTGTTGGTTATTGAAATGCATGTTTTAAAATTAACTGTATATATACAAATGCCAATAAAAATGTAAAAATAAATGAGGTACATTCTCAGGGGGGGTTGAGGCTGCTGGCCGATCTAACTTGGTGGTCCAGCAGAGACAACACAACGGTGGGGGGAACCCTTCTGGCCTCAGTGGCCCCAAGCCCAGGTTGTTGTGTATGCGTCTCTTTAGGGTTGGGGACACTCACTTCTGCGATCTGCAGTTGAGCGGCCTTTGGTCTTCAATGGAGAGCTGGTGGCATATCAACACGCTGTAGTTTTGGCTGATCAGGCTAGCCCTGTTGTTCTTTGCGCCCTTTCTCAAATGGAAGCACGTCCTGGTCATGTCAGACAATACGGTGGCCATGCACTACCTGAACAAACTGGGAGGTGTGCAGTCTCTGCCACTTTGCAGGGAGGCGATGCAGCTATGGTTCTAGTTGCTGGAGAACCAGATCTGTTTTGTTGGTCCATCTGCCGGGAGCATAGAATGGGCTGGCGAATGCTCTGAGCAGGCAGAGCACAGTCTCACACAAGTGAGAAGTATGCCAGAAAGTTCTCGATCGTGGCTCATTGGGGGTACCCAGACATTGCACTTCAAATATGAGCAGATGGCAAACGGATCCAGACAGTTTTTCTCAATAATTCCCAGTGAAGGGCACACTGGGGGATGCATTCCTAGTTGAGTCGGATCTTGACTTCCACGATCCCTTCCCTCTGATTATCGTCATCCTGTGGGTTCTCGGAAGGTTTCAAGCAACCATGATCTTAATCGCCCCAGATTGTGAGAGGAGGACATGGTACTTGTGTGCGCAGCTGGTCAACTAGGAGCTCCAATCAGTTTGGATTCAGGTGGAGCGTCCAACCGTCCAACCATCAAGGCAGAGTCCCTCAACCTACATGCGTGGCTCTTGAGAGGATGAGATATGACTGGGCCCTCTCAGAAGGGTGTGCTTAAGGTGTTACTGGCTGCATGCAAACCATCTACAAGATCTCTGCACGGATGCAGATGGAGAAAATGTGAGGCAAGGTTGAATAGAATGCAAGATGGATCCTATCTCTTGCCCCACCACTTCAGTGATAGAGTTCCTTTTATCACTGGCCTTCACAGGCCTTCAAGTTGCAACAGTCAAAGGTTACTTGACGGCTTTGTTTTTAAGAGGTCTCTGGATCAAGGGTCTTTATTTACGATCCTGATTGTGGGCCAATTCCTGAAGCGCCTTATTAATAGGTTGCCACTTACTCGTTTTGTATTTCCTGACTGGGACCTTAACCTGGTTCTCACATTTTGGATGGCGGCTCTATTCGAGCTCCTGCTTGATGAAGTTGCTCATGCTAAAAACAGCTTTTTTTTGGTGGCAATCACATCTGCCAGATGTGTTTGTGAGCTACAGGCACTGTCCTGCAAACCACCTTTCCTCCTGTAAAGAGAAGGTGTCACTCAAGATACGGTTAGGATTCCTGCTGTGTTTTGGGGAGGTATTTCATTGGGCTGGGACACAATTGCAGGGTCAGGCCACAAATTGCCCTGCATGTCAGCAGAACATTGCTTTTTCCCTGGGAGCGGATGTCTCCCATGTGGATCGACCATCCCCAAGTGCAGCAGCAGTCCCAAGGAGCCTCGGCAGGGTCCCCATCCTTCCCCGGAGGGAAAAGCTGTAACAGCCCAGCCAGAGCTTCAGGCTGGGCTTGGGGACGTTCGACCCACTTAGAAGACCAGGGATATCACACCCGATCATTCTGGAGCACTGGCTGGCCTGCGTTACAGCTTCCCACTCCGGGAAAGGACGGGGACCTTGCTGGGCCTCCCTGGAACCTCTGGTGGGCTTGGTGACGTTCAACCCACATGGGAGACAGCCTCCCAAGGTCAGGGACACCACCCCCGACCATCCTGGAGCTCTGGCTGGGTTGCGTTACAGAATTTCCCTCTGTGAAGGGATGGGGACCCTGCTAGGGCTCCCTGGGACTGCCGCTACACTCGCGGATGATCTACCCACATGTGATACAGCCGCTCAAGGCCAGGGATATTACCCCCCGACCATCCTGGAGCTCTGGCTGGCCTGCGCTACGGCTTCTCCATCTAGGAAAGGATGGGCATCCTGCCAGGGATTGGGGATGGTCAACCCACATGGGAGACTCCCCCCCAACCATCCTGGAGCTCTGGCTAGCCTGTGTTACAGCTTTTCACCACTAGGGACCCCCAGCAGTGTGCCAATGCCTCCCCGGAGGGAAAGGCTGTAATGCAGCCCAGCCAGAACTGCAGGATGGTTGGAGGTGATGTCCCTGGCCTTGAGCATCCGTCGCACATGTGGGTGTACTGTCCCCAAGCACACCAGCAGTTCCAGGGAGCCCCGGCAGTGTCCCTGCCCTTTACTGGAGGAAGAAGCTGTAACACAGGCCATCCAGAGAGCGCCAGGATAGCCGGGGTGAAATCCCTGGCCTTGGGCGGCTGTATCTCATGTGGGTGGACCATTTCATCATTTGCAATACTGTCAGCAAATTGCAAAGCATTAGATCAACAACCTTGATGTAGTTATCGCAGAAACACATGCAACAATGAAAGTAAACCTTTAGAAGAGTGTACTTTAACAAAAACATACACCATTCATATTCAGTGACATAGTCAAAGGGCCTACGTTAATTAACTTTAGCTGCTTAGCGAAAAATGTAATCGGTGAAACAAAACAACATTACAACGCATTAAAGGGACCACAATTTAATCAATATGTTTTGCAGGTTGATCTCGCACCAACTCCCTGAAACATCTACACCAACTCCCTGCAACTCTGGTTATCGGGTACGGTTTTCAAATATGTCTTTTTTAAATGTTAAATGTACACAGTGTTCGACTTTATGTCAATACTAATTTAAAAATCTTAATCCGGCCATTAACCGTATCTTTTTACATAGTTTAACCGATATTGCTAGGTCGACAATCATTAAATCAACTTTCTCAAGATGTACTTTGTGAGATTTAAAGATTTTAACGTTAAATTGTTCAATTTAATATTCTTTGAATTTGTTATTTACTAGGAATGTACTACTGAAGCGGTCAAAATTGAAGAGACAAATGGACGAGAGGTATACGTGAGATATTGTAATATATCAGTTATCCATTTTAGCTGTGAAGTAATATATACCAAAATGTCACTATGGAAACCATTAAAACATTACATATGTAAATATGGTTCTTTAAGTGGAAGAGAACATTTTAAGGTTTATACAATTTAAAAATTCTGTTTTTCAGCTTGGTCTGGTGGTTGGCAAATCCAATTTGACTGTTTTAAGGAAAATACAGAAAACAAGGGACCATTACAGAGGTATTTTTTTAAAATCAGTTATTTCATTGATATTACTGGTTCATGTAATTTATATATTCTGTATGTGTGCTATAAATGAAGCATTTTATTTTGTCTTCGAGTAGAGGCCTAGGATGAAGGGGCGCATGAAGACAGACAACCGCACAAACAAAGGTTTGCCAAGCGACATCATTAGTCACTTGGCAGCAGCTACATTTTGAGGCTCAGCATGGTCCTGACAAGCTTCAGTGTCGTGATGCCGATGTCCAGTGGCTGGAATTTGAATTGAGTGTCAGCAGTGACCCATGGAAAGTAACCCTGAATCATTGTTACAGCACACGTTGTCACCCAGAAGAAACAGACAACACAGAAGTTGCTTCAGAATTACTTGCAGAACCACTTGCACAATCCACCCTCTCTAAAAATCTAAGAAACAGACAATGTTCCCTGTTTCTCCAATACATATCGACAAATCAGAAAAATCAAACACAGAAATAAATGATGCATCTTCGCTACTGATTGACGATTGTGCTTGTGAGGTGGACTTCACTCTTCCTAGTGTTGAGGACTTATGCACCACCATGGAATCGCAAACCACTATACTTCTGAACGATTGGCCACACTGGAGATTTCCAGGTCTTCCATAATATGTGCCTAAAGTACAGGCCTAAAAGCTTGCATTTTGGCATAGATGGTATGGAGGCCAGAACAAGACTGGCTGTACTTGCACACAGCAAGAACGTTGGAAGGGAACAACCAAAAACTGCAGGAATTTTCAGGATGCCTTGTTACAAGGAGATTATCAAAAGAAGCAAACTGTGGATGGCAAAGCCAATCTTCCCGCAGATGTATTTTGACTTTGTGAAAGATCTGATCTTAAATGTGCTTGCCATGCAAACGCATGGAGTTGATGCAGATTTTGTTTCCAGGGCCCAATGTATGCTACGGAACAATGCAAAAGTGGTTTGCCCTCCCAAACTTGAATTTGTTGAAAGGTTGACGTCAAGATTCAAATAATGTGTGGCTCTCTTCACAATGTTTGTGCAATAGCTTGCAACTGGCTTTGTTAGTTTTTGGAAATTGTTTTCATTGTAAAATAAATGCAATAGTATGTCACTTGAAATGTAATTGTTAAATAATTCGTTTTTTTAAGAATTACTGTTTGAAGTAATGTCACTAGGTTGGCCTTAAGATTTCTATTTTTCTTTGATTTTTATATTCATTACCATCAATATAATGTATTTATATTAAAACAATAAATGTCAGTCTGATTCTTTCAAGTATGTGACTCAATTGTAGAAGAGACTGGTGAGCTTAAAACCACCAGTTACCAGGAGCTACTTTTGGCTCCCCAGGCCAACTAATGTAATGTTATAAACTAGCTCCTTGTTCCCTAGTAGTAGCTCCTGGTGACCGGTTACTGCTGCATACCCAGACATTGCTTGTAATTCCTGTTTATCCAATCCTTTTTTCGAGCACTGTTTGTAATGATCTCACAATAGTTGAAGAATCTTAGAAGAAAATTGGAGCAGCAGACAGAGAAACTCAATGGCTCCAGAGCTCTGGTCCTCTCCAGGTTGGACTACTGCAACAGCCTCTGCCGTAATACTCCTTTTGCCGTCTTCAAATTATCTACAATCGGACAGCAAAACGTATCCGTGTCCTCAAGCCCAGGAACACCATCTCCCAAGCCCAAATAGATCTCCACTTTCTCGCGGTGGCTGCGAGGATCAAGTTCAAGACCCTCTGCATCATTCACAAGGCTTTCTGAGGGCAGGAGCCCTACTACATCCAACTCTTTACCTAAATACCTCCCTCTTGGAGACCTTCGGAGCTGCAAGGGGAGGAAGGATGGCTCATTGGCAACCCGTTTGTCTTGGATGCAAGACAATGCAGCACAACACAGGTTTGTATCCCGATCCTGTGCTTAGAAACCACTCATTGGTATTAAGCGTGCTATAAAAGAACAATTATACTAATAATTCTCTGCAGATCAGACGCTATTCCAAGCGGTGTGTGGGGTAGATCGCTTTTCTCGGCAGGAGCATCTCTCTGTAATGGCCTCCCTGCCCCTCTCAGGCTGCTGCCTGATCTCCTTAAGTTCCGGAAGATTCTCTAGACCAAACATTTCTCTTCTTCTTTCCCCCCCCGTGCCCCCTGCTAGTGCCTCCCTCTGCTGATTCGACTGGCTACCTGGTCCTTTCTGAGCTCCACAGGGCATCAGGCCCTACTCGCCTAGTATACCCCATCACCCTGTCTTCCTGCTACCCCACAAAAGCATGCACTAGCCCTTCCGGACCCCTTTTCCCCTGACAAGCCTGGCATGGTGTGCATCCCTACTAACCTGGTCCAGCCCCCTCCTCGTGCTTTGCATGTGGTCCTCACTCTCTGCTACCTTGGCACTTGCCTAGCCCCATTGATCCTCTTCTTCCCCTGAACTTGGATACCTCCTTTTGCCCTGCACCTCACTCCAACCCTAGCATTTCCCCCTTCTGCACCGACCTACACACCCCCCCTCACTTCTTGTTACTGCTCTTGCATTATCCGAATGACACAAGGCCTAGTAGGACCAATATTGGTGTTCTTCCCTGCCGTCGTCCCCCCCCACCCCTCGAACGCACCTTTTTGTCTTGTGGCTCCTTGAAACAGATTTAATTTATTTAGTGGTTATTTGTAAAGCGCTTATACAAAAAATGTTAACCTTGCTGGAAAGTAGGAATCATGGTAAGTGTCCCAGAGGCGTCTTCGGTTCGTTTCCGTCATCGCTCATGCTTTGGGTTTCCTCCAATTCGTTACCACTCTCTAACTATGTGATGCTCTCTTCCTCATAGATTGAGAGGTCCAATAGAGCATCTTGCTCTCTTTCCGCTGTACTTTTCGTCTCCATCACATTTGACTGGATATTTTTCCATGTAATTCTTTGTCCTCTGTTGTACAGTGTCTTTGTTCTGAGTTAGTTCGACTTCATGAGCTGGTTCTTTCATCAGTTTATGTTTCTGATGAAGTTCCTAGCTCTACTGTTGCAAGACAATTTTACATTGGGTAGGTTCTTTGTTTTTTTTTGGTTGTGGGTCTGTTTTCTTTTCTGGCTCCAAGGGCCTTTCCTTTTTCTTCACCAGATGCTTTTATTGATTCAAATACTGCAAAAACATCTTTAGCTGTTTTACTTGTTCCTATGGCTTCACCCCCGCTGACGCATGGGCCAGACATCTGAGGTTGTGCCTTTTTTCGCTGGATTCAATTGTGTATTGGCTTTATCGTTTGTCAGCTGCGATCGAAGGGGTGTTTGATTCATATTGGTCGGATCTTGGACCGTGCAGTTCACAAGTGGCACAGTTTTTATGTTTGCTGAATTGATTGTGTACATATTTGAGCCTCGCAGATGTGAGGGACTTGCTAGAAGTAAGATGTCGCTTCTTGTTTTCGTCCTTTCATTTGGTCTCGACATGTCTTCATTTCGCTCTGGTGTTAATAGCTTGACTATGTCTCTGAAGCCAGTTAGAAAGGATCTCTTGTCCTCACGCGCGTCTTCCATTAGTTCAATCAGAGTTTTAAAAATGACATTGATTGAACTAATGGAGGACGCGCGGGAGGACAGAGTTTTAAAAATGACATTTTCTGACTCCTTTTCTCTGGCTCTTCTCTCTTTAGTGGCTTTGAGGTACGACTATGTATATTAGTTTTGATTGCATGAGTGCTATTAAGGTGGTCTGATCCATGTAGTTCTCATGCAAGCCTTGGTACAATTTGAGGAAAGGAGACAGTTATTGTCATCATTGAACCAACCGCCATTTGTAACTTGGTGCATTGGTCTGCCCATGCTTGAATGTTGTCTTTTGTCGTTTCTTGCAGATGACTTTTGTGTTTCTCTGATGCTTTAGTGGTTTTGAATTGACGTTTAACTTTGTGATTCTCTTTGGTCCGTTTTGTGGTAGGATCCGTTTCTTCCGAGTCTTCACTGTAAAATGATGAAATGGTAGTGTCAATTTCACTTATTTCAATGTGATTTTGAATCACTGGCTTAATTGTAGGTTGAGTTTGCTTTGTATGCACCGAGGGGCTTTCTTCAGTTTGTGCTGAAGTGTCGTTTGGTGCAAAATTGGTTGTGCCTGTTTTTGCTTTTTTTTGTGGAGCCATTTGGGTAATGGATTGGTTTACTTCCACTTCAACAATTGGTCGTTTTTCTCTGCGGCCATAAGGAGTGGATGTTTCAGGCTGGTTTATAGGCAGAGAAGTTAGGCTTTCTTGTTCAGCAGGTTTGGACAAAGAAGAATTGTATACGCTCAAAACAAGCCTTCCATCTTCTTCAACATCCTGTGGGCAACCAGTGGTCTTGTTGTTTGAACTTTTTTGGACTCTGTGCACGCTATTTCTCAGGGGGACCGGGGAGTCTGGGTCTCCCAAGACTACTGCTTTTAGGTCGTTTTGGACAAGTTAGTTTCGCCCGATACTTGTAATGGACAACAAATTACTTCTTCTCTCCATGTATGCGAGTCAGCTTAAACCAGTGTGACTACTTTTTGTGGTATATTGACAAGTTCCTTATTTATTGATGGTTGCTCCTTTGAGCTAAAATCAATTAGATGCCCTTTTCAGCCAGAGGGTGATTTTTGTCCGGGTTTTGGCTTAGCCCATTTTGCATTTTTTGGCTAGTTGTAAGGGCCGGCGTAATTCGGTGGTTTGTGGTTTCCCTTTAGAGGGGATTGATGTTTTTTTTAATGTTTTGGTGAGATGATTTTTTTTTTTAGCACATTATCAGTTTCTTGTGCTGACTTTTCTGTTTGTGAACATTTTTTGGGGTCTTTTAGCTGATTTGTAGTCATTTTTTCCTTTTCATGCACATATTGATGTTCTTTTTGTGCACCTGAAAGGACTGCACTGGTCTTGTGTTTGGTAGCACAATTTAATGGGGGAAACAACGGGGCCTCTCAGCTTAGAGGGTCAAAGAAGAAACCCAGGGCATCCATGTATGCAGGTGATTCCTCTGTCCGAGGTTTTGTCAGCAGTTGTCTTTCTTGCAGTGCAAATTGTAAGTCAATGTTTTGTTTTTGTAAGTGAGTATCTCTGTGGGTGGAGGGGACTTGCGCCATCAAAGGATTCGGAGGCATTCCGCTTCGTTCGGACTCAGGCGGGTTGGCCCCGATGTCAGCACAAGCAGCCCCCCCCCCTGCACGACCCGCCCCTTTCCTCCGCGCACACTGTCTCGGGTGGCGTCCCGCAGGCTTCCTGCACGTACGCTAGCTCATCTGCAATGCATGTACGTGGCGGATCACCACCACCGGTAACGAAGCAAGGTAAGCCACGGGGGGCGGGACAGGGGAGAGTCAAAGATCACTTGGGATGCAAAAAGGGGCTCACCTTGAATGTCCTCATGTCAATGGATTTGGGCAGTTGCTACGCCCATGGTGCCCTCTACGCAAACCCGTGTCTTGAGGCCAGCGTCATTTTCGCTGGAGTTTTTTTCTCGGCTCGATGCACACAGGGCCACGCTTGGATGGGCGTGGGCTCTCTTCACATCCTGCTGAAGTTGTTTTCGTGCAGCTGCAAGTTCTACGGGCAGGGTTCGCGCTGGCAAGGGGGGGGCAATTCCATGACTCAGCCCCCTCCGCTAACACTCAGCCAACACTTAGCGGAAGCTCTGCGTCCTAGTGGTGGTTTTGTAGGAAAACAGGTGAGGAAGCAGGTAATGGAGCAGGTAGACAGACTCAGCACCTGTAGCACAGGAAAGTTACTCCAAACAACACGCCAAATGAGAGAATTTCATTTCGATCATTCTTGGGGTTAATATTAAATGTAGTTACCGCCTCTAGTCTATTTTTTTTTTTAAAAGCTTTGCAGATGTTGGCTTTTGGCTGATTGGTGAGCACAAGGTCAAGCGTGTTACCTATAATATGCGTGGGTTTAGTCACAAAGATCCCTAACCTCTTGATCTTTGTCAAGCCTGCTCTTTGGTCAGATGATTGAGTGTTAAGGACACTAAGAAGTCTTCCATGTCCACATCCCAGTCCCTGCTGCCCTAAATTCTTGCGCCGGAACTGGCACCAGGCTGACCTTGACTTTCTGATAGCCAAAGACACTCATTGTGCTCATGCTCCTCAAGTTGATCTGGAGTTCCTAATTAAATCTTTTGAGACAGCAGCTGACCTGGTAGCCCCTGCCAAGCAGACTACTCAACGCAATCTGCCATCAGAACCCTGGTTTTTGCCTGAACTTCGTACCACCCACCGTCGCGTCAGCCTGAACACGGGTGGCGCCACTCCTATGGGCCCATTGAGAGACTAGCCAATAGACACTGCGCTAGTCTATCACACCTTAATTAAAGAAGCCAAACAGCGGTTTTTCATCCAAAAAAATGATCTGGTCCCCAATAAATCGAAGGAGCTTTTTTCTTTAGATCACAGTCATCCGCATCTGAGCATACATCATCGGTAATACCTACCCCAGAATTGTGTGAATCCATCTCGCTTCACTTTGTCACCAAGATTGAGACCACCCGCTCCAATATTAGCTCAGCCATTCCTTTGTGCCCAGCCCCCACCCCTACCAATGATGAGTCACGCCAGGAGTGGTCATCTTTTCCTGTTTTCACTACAGATGTTGTCAGTAAGGCCATTGCAGGTCAAAAATCTGCAGCTCCCTCAGACCCCATTCCTCTGCATCATGCTGGACCTTAAGTCCACCTTGGCTGTCATGGTGGATAATGGTCATCCTGCCCTGCTGATGCTTCTGGACCTCTCTGCGGCCTTCAATTTGGTGGACCACTTTTGTTGACACGCTTGGGGGAGGTTGCCCATTGTTCCAATCTTGCCTCCCAGTGGCTCACCTCATTCCTTGGTCCTCCCACTGTCCGAGTGTCTGTTGGTGAGGTAAGTTCCAACCCCATTTTCCAAACATATGGTGTCCCACAGGGCTCATGCCTGCTCTGACTTTGTTCAACATCTACATTCGACCACTCCTTGACAAGCTGGATGTATTGGGGGTCCGGTATACAAACTATGCCGATGACACCTGTTAGGGAGAATTTTCTGTTAAGGCTAATTTCCCAAACCTAGCGAGTCCCCCAGCAGCTTTGATGGATTTTTGGGATTTATTTTTTCCTCCTGCTAAGAGTGAGACTCTTTTTCTCCCACTCTTAGACATGATTTGAGATATCCTTTGACTTTGTAATGTGTTTTATGGGCTATAGAGTCTTTTATTCCATAGGGTTTCATGTGCTTTTTGGTAAGTGTGTTACACAGCACCCTCAGTGCAGTAACACAGAGGTGTCATAGTGACCCCCAAACAGACTCCATACCCTGGGACTGACTACTGTCTCCCAGGGCATGTAAAGCCACCATCGACTTTACCCCTACCAGTACTTCCACAATATGATGGTTTGTACTGGTTCTGTTCCCAATTTAAGACTAGTAATTAGATTGCCCCTGGGTCTGCTTTTCGAGGGGGCACTGTGCAGTCCCCCCTCGTCGAGTTTCTGGCTGGTGGCAATGGTTACCACGCGAAATATTCCATCGGAATATTTCCTATGGGATTTTCCCATTCATTTTAAACGCACCACTTTTTGGTGCAATGTTAAAGCAGCCGCCGGGTTATTTATTTAATATTTATTGCCCGGTTGTTTTTTTTGCCGGAACTCGGTTTTAAAATGGCATTTGTGTTCGCCTCTGTAACTCCAACCCAAGTCGAGCCCTTTGTTCCACTTTTTGGCAGGCTTCTCCACAGAAGCCTCCAAAAGTGGTGCCACTCTGTCTGGGTCTACAGGATGTGTGGGAGGGGGTGTTTAGGCACCCTGGACTGAGTTGCCTCGGCAACTCAAGTTGCACTCTTGTGTGTTTGAGTGACAGTTAGGACTGATGAATGGGGGTTTTCTGCATAAAAGCAGGGCTTTGGGGACTGGAACTTCAGAAGTCGCCACAGGACCAAAGAATCCAAAGAGGGAGAAGCTGAGCCGACCTGCAACGACGACACCACCAGTGGAGCCCTGGTGAACCGCCTCACCACTTCTTCCAACGAGAGGAGATCTTCATCCCGAAGAGTCTTCTTCCTTTGACTGGTGGGGATAACCAGTTTGCCCGCCTTTTCCCCTTCTCGGATCATCTCGTGGCCGCCTTGCCTGTGCCAAGCACCCCGGCAACCGGGGTACCATGTTTTACCACTACCGCGAATAAAAGGGTAGTACCTTTTAACCGGAGAACTCCGCGGCTGCTTTCTTCCCTGGCAGTGCAACGACCTTCAGCTTTCCTCCACGTCGAGATCTTCTCTTCCTCTGGAAGATGCCGCAACTTGCACCCACTTCCAGGAACAACTGCCCCCGCTGGAGGATCCTCCCCACTTCGAAGGTACTGTGTCCGCCTGGCCTCCCTCGCAACTGTCTGTGTGGGGTGTCTCTTAAATCCTCAATTTACCACTTCGGCTGGCCCTAGGCTGGCTAACTGAACTTTTCTGAGCTGAACTAATTCCTTTCTGAACTCTCTGCAAGACTTTTCAAGCCTCTTAAACTGTGTGATCGCATTGGTGTTCTACTCTCTCTACGAGGGAGCCTGGCCTCTGAACGTTTTGCTCACAAGTAGACTGACTTTCCTGCCTTGCTGGGTGCTTCTAAAGTATTAGTGTTGTCTGCTTTTCTAATTTCTGCCTTTTCCCTCCCTTTTTTGATAACTTATTAGAGTGCCATCTTTAGTTAAGCGCTCACCTCTGTCTGAAAATAATTGGTGTTAACTAAGACTTGTCTAATAAGGAATAAGGGATGTATATATATTAATAGTGACTGTGTTTTGAACTTGCTTACAATAATAGTGCTGAAGTATTTTTAAAAGTGTGTCTTTAAATAAATAATTATATAGTTTGATACCAAAGCTCTGGTCAGTGTTTGCTTGTGCTACTGTATTTTTGCACTCTACATACTGTCTAACTCTTCCTGAGAGGTACATCTGGGTGGTACAGACTGCTACCAATTTGGTTTACTGCCAACACCTGTAGTCCTAAGCCTTTTGCAGTGGTCCCCAAGGGAACTGCACAGGTTTCTGCCTAACAACACCCAAGTCATCTTCCAGCTTTATTGGAAGTATGAGCAGGACTCGGCTGCCATAAATACCATCTATACAGCCATCCAGGTCTGGATGGCAGACAACGCACTCGCCCTTAACTGTAAAAAGACAGAGCTCTTGATTGTGGCAGCTAAAGTCCATCTGGGCAAATTAGACCCTGCCTATGCCAACTTTACTATTGCTTACACCATTTAAAAACGTTCTGACAAACCAGCACGCTGCTGGTGGCTTTGTGCCTCTCCCCCAGCCATCGGGAGACTGCCAGGTCACTTCACTGTACCCAAAACGAAGGTAAGCCTGGGAGGCTTTTTTACGATCGAGCTCAGGATTCCTGCCGTCTTCTCTACTTTATACCTGCATTTGCAACAGCCAGCTGCTCTCACCGGCATCCCTGATTTGGGCACCTTTGCTGCTGTGCCTACTCATGTTGCCTGGAGGCAGCACACTTTCTGCCTTACAATCTGTGTCGGGCAGGCCATTCCATGATGGCCGCATGCACTGGAGTGCCTGAGGCTTTGTTTGTGCTGTGGCTCTGATTGGCTGCAGTGTTATACAAACCGGCCTATAAGAAGGCCGACAGGGTTGGCCAGCCCCCATCCCAAGGCCCCCTACTAAAGCCCCTGTCTGCTCGCTGTCTGAACACATCATTGCACACATTTGCATTTCCGCGAGTACAGCTATAATTTCGCTCCTAGCTGCCATAGTTTTATCTATGTGTCTATGTGACCGTTCTTTGCATCCCACTGCCCTCCTTGTGCCCACTTGTTTGACTCTTGCACCTTGCTGTAGTAGCCGTCCTGCAACATGGGGTATGGCTTCCCAAATATGCCTACTTAATGGATTCTGATGTAACTATATTCTGTTGCACCTGAATGTAACAAATACCTGTAACTACCGTCACTTATCATGTAACATAAGCACTGTAACCAATCTCTTAAGCAGAAGCACCTACATACCTCTGGGTTTGGTGCGCTATATAAATAAAATAAAGGTCAAGACACTGGGGGTTATTCTAGATGACGAGCTATCGATGCGGCCCCACGTTGCCTTTATTAGTTCATCATGCAGCCTCATCACTAAGCAAATTAATTATATTTGCCCCTTTCTCTCCACCAATAACAATCTCGCCTTGCTTGCTGCCGCACTAGTCAACTCTAGACTTGACTTTTCTAATAGTCTTCTAGTGGGCACCTTTGCAGGCTAACATTCAAGCCTTGCATCAGGCACAGAACAACGCGGTTCGAGCCATTCAGGGACTGTCCAAATGTGCTCATGTTTCGGAGGCCATGAGGGCACTTCACCGGTTGCCTATACGACATAGGATCACTCATAAGATTTTGACCTGGTCTTTCAAATGTCGAACAAATAACTGCCCGGTCTATCTTACTGACCGAGTAAAATCTCAAGTAGGTGGAAGGAAGATACACTCCTCTGCTTGCCCTATACTCATCCAACCTAGATACAAACTGGTTCGTTTTGAGGTACCTCCTTCAATACCGAAGCACAGCTGAAGTGGAATCTACTTCCAGGACATGTATGTATGGCATAACATTTTGCACTTTAAAAAAAGAAAGAAAAACATTCTTGTTCAAAGCTGAACCTAGCCTGCTCCTTTTCTGCTGACACCCCCTGCTGCTCACCTCTCTTTTGTCCCTTGGTTGTTTTACTTGTTTTTTGTGCACCGAGGCCCATGGGCGTGTGGCACTTAATAAAAATTTAAATAAATAAAATTAAGGATGTTTCTATGAGTCTTATCTCCTGGATCACCCAAGCCATTAATTTGTCTTGCACCTATGGCCATATACCAGCAAAATTGAAAAATGCCAATGTTAACCCCTTGCTGAAAAGAAAAAAAAAACTCAGACCCCTCACTTTCTGCCATCTTTCATCCCAGCTCTCTTCCACCCTTGTTTATTACATTGTTGGAGGCTCTAATCTCTCCCCTCTCTTCTGGAGGCCTCCGATGCCCTTCATCCTTTCCAGTCTGGCTTCTGCCCAGGACGGCACCAAGGGCGTCCTTGTGTCAGTTCAGTATGATCTGGCCAGGCTGGTAGACTGAGGTGGGGTGGATGCTCAGATTATTTTTATTAGATCTTACAGCAGCATTCAATACTGTCGACCACCCTACTCTGATCTCCCGTATGGCCAAGATTGCCCTGGCGTGGTCAGTTCTCATCTGGTTTGCCTTGCTCCTTGCAGATCGTAGCCAGACACACTCTCCCCCTTTGTTTTCAGCACTCTCTCACTTTGTGGTGTCCCCAGGGCTCAGCCTTGTCTCCAATGTTGTTTAATATCTATATGCAGCCTCTTGTGAGACTCATCCACTCCTTCAGCCTCCGTTTCTACGCTTACGTCGACACCCAGATCCTGGTCCGTTTAGTTCTTAACCAGGCTGAGGTGTCGTCACACCTTAGCCAATGCTTGGCGGCAATGGGAAGTTGGATGAATCACAACTGGCTGAAGCTTATTGGAGACAAGACGGAAGTCCTGTATGTTGGTGCCGTCCCTCTACTTCACTGTGGACCCCTTCCTTTTGGCCTCTGTCACTGGGTGTTCTTCACCCACCAGTCACTGTGGTCAGAAATCTTGGTGTTATTTTTTCCATCAACACTTTCCATGGATGCCCAGGTGGCTGCCGTCGGCACAGCTGAATATTTTCATCTTAAAATCCTTAGGAAACTCCTTCCTCTCCACGTCCGACCTCTGGTTGTTGCTGCTGCTCTCGTACTGAACCGTATTAATTATTGCAATGCCCTATGTCTTGCACAGCCCAAAGGTCTGATCCATCGACTAACATTGCTGCAGAATCTCGCCGCCCAGGTGGCTATAAATGTCCCTTATGAAATCAACATACCTGTACTTAGTACCCTCGACTGGCTTCCAGTGTCAAAGCAAACAGAATTTAAATCTTTGTCTGGTGCATCAGACCTTTTATGGCCTTAGTGCACACATTTGTACTGTGTATAATTTGCTCCATCTGCCTAGTAACTCTCTTTGGTCCCTTTCTTGGTCTTGGTTACCTCGCAATGCATTAATTTGAAAATTCTGTATATGAATTTATTCCCACGCTAAATGCGGTTGTTTTCAGTGAAATTTTGATTACAGTGGAGACTCCACTGTAATAAAAATTTCACTGAAAACGACCGCATTTAGCATGGGAATCAATTCATATACAGAATTTTCAAATCAACACATTGCAAGGTAACGAGGACTGTCTCCCTATACCTACCAGGAGGTGCAGGTTAACCTCTACCAACCTGTGACCTCGCACACAAGATTAAGGACTACATGATTAACCAAGAGAGCTTAGAGAGAAGGTGGCCTCTAGTTTTGAACGCTCCTGCGCTATTAGTTATAAGAATAGTTTGGTCTAGGTCACAAAGTAGAGACCAGGTAAACATTAGAAATAAGTGGGGTTAAGTGGCTAGCAGTCTGCAGGAGACTGCTGTGCCTTTCGGAACGCCGTTTTATTTATCTGCTGAAGCAGTGCTTTTTTTCTGTTTGCTACGTGGCAGAGTGCAGTGCATTGCTGAGAGCACTACAACTTTAATTCATTGGAGACTTCTGGTAGTTGTGAGCCCCCGTCCCCCTGCACTGAGCCACTACTTCAAAAGCTCCTTGGCTACAGTTCGCAGGCTGCTGGTGTGGTGCGACTAGACATCTTTGACCCTCGGCCGAGAACACCTCCACTTATCTGTAATTGGCAACCTTAATAGCCAGCCCCGGATGCGGAGCAGGCGGCATTGTCTTAGGTCATTGGCTTGAAGACTCAAAGGCAAGTGGAGTTTGTAGTAGGGCAGACTCCTGAGTTGATTGTGCTTTTGGTGTGCCTTTTTTTATTTGCTCGCACTTTTCCTCATTGGATCACTGCCTCAAGCACTCGTGTGCTTTGAGCCTTAAGAAAACTGTTGGCGTCGTACTCCGGTGAGCCCCTCCCCCCAGGAAACCAACACTCCTATTTTGCAGGGAGAGCGGAGCCCTGGGATTGGGATGGCGGAGCGGGCTAAGATGCCTCTCATTCCCAGTGCGCGCACGCGCCTCCAGGGAAGGAGTGGGGGAGCTGGGCTGGAATTGACTGGAGGCCAGAGCACCTAGCTAATGCTGGGGGCGGGTGTGCTCCACCCTCCCCCAAAAGGGAAAATTGAGTTGGGCTGGATATGGAAGATGCTGCCCGCCCGGAAAAGGGGGCGGGGCCAGTGGCTTCTAATAGGAAAGACAATCTGCGAGATTTTGTGGACACTCTGAATGCATGTGATGGCCCTACCCCGACTCTTGCCGATCACTTGAGGGGTCATTTGAGTAACTGCGTTGGAGACTCTGCTCCTCCCTTTGATGTAAAGGTAGCCCCGCTGGTGCATGCAAATGGTGCGGGGGTCAAGGATCTGGATACTAGTCTGTATGAAGTGTTTGATGTAGTGGGAATGCCCTCAGAGGCCTCCCTGCTATGTGAGAAGATGGCGGGGATAGACCTAACACCGGAATCCCTCCCCAACTAAAAGCAATCGGTAGTGAGCCTGAATGAAGAACTAGCTAATAAGTTGACTAAAGACTTGGCTGACCTTGCCCTGAAAAATCGCACGGCAAAAAAGACTCAGCGTATCAAGAGTCAATGAATGTTTAAAGCTTCTGGACCAATTTTTGGTGAATGCGGATATAGTGGTGGAGAAAGAGGAGCGAGCTATCTCTGAGACGCGATTGACTAGTGAGAGGGAACAAGTCGAGAAATCCCTCTCCCAAACTGAGAATTGCAGAATGCAAAGCCATGCCAATAGTGTCCCTGAGTCTAATGTGTCATCTGGGGTTGTGTCCTCCCCCTCCCCGAATGTGAGTGGAGAGCACATTATCCCCAGATCCCAACCAAGTAATCGGGCGATTGAGACAGAGGAAGAAGAGGATGTTATGGCGGATGGGGCCTCCACTGCTAACTCGTCTACCTCGTCAGGATATTCAGTGCCCCCACTAGCCTCTAGAAGGGGAGTGAGAAAGAGGGACTTGTATTCTAAGCCTGTGTTGGACCTATCTCATATGCAGCAATTGGTGATTGTAAAGGGAATGAGGGACGTCGAGACTGAGGCAAAGCTGTATGAGAGTTTGCATTGTGCCTTACAGGAACAAATTACAGCGATAACGGCCCTAACGGACAAAATGTTACACCTGGAGGTGTTGGCTGCCAGAGTGGATAAAAGATTGGATAAAGAAGCTGAAACATCAACCAATTGGCAAAACAGATTATGTGATCTAGCAAGACGTGAATCCTCTGACAAATCAGTGATGATGGAAGCCCTCTTGCAAGATTGCAAAAGGATGAGGGCAAATATGAAGATTGCGACCAAGCTGAATGTCTCTCCAAAGGCGATAAGGTGCAACTTGGTGTCAGCAAATATGGGGCCAGTTGCTAAAAATCCAGTGGTTGACCTAACAATGGGTCTGGGAACTCGATCGGGTGGTTCCGCTGATGAGAATGTATTTTCAGTCATCAATGTGAAGATAGATCTGAAAATAGGCCCCCCTACTGTAGAAGCGGTGGTGATTGCACCACCAAGTGATCCTATAGCTGGGCCCGTGTAGGTGGTGGATAAAACGCCCTCAGCCATTCAGGACAAAAAAACAAAAAATATGCCGGCTAGAGCAAAAAGAAAGGCAAAGGGGTCGAGAGCATTCTTACGGAACATCAGATCTCCCCCAGAGCTACTCAATCCTTCAGCGGCCAACAAATCTTGGAAAGAGCTTCCTCCACTGAAGACTGGTGGGATTGAAATAATGTTGGATCCAGTCACTATTGTGGATAGGAGGGACTCTTCATTATCTGCTGGAGATTTAAGTTTGCTGCTGGAAGAACTTGAAGACGATGCCAGTTGGAAAGATGTGAGCAATTCGGAATGGGAAAAATTTGAAGGCCTCATGGGAGAGCCAGTGGTGTCTGTCCCCAAGAAGTCACTACTTTCGAAGGTTTCACAATCTAGGGTGCGCTTTAAGGGCCCCATGGTAGTTCCCTCGTTTGGGACTGTTAAACCCAACATAAAGGAGGTGACGAGATCGTTGCCCCTTCAAAAGCAGGGAGGCGACCCACAATAGATGGCTGCAACCTTTAAAACTCTGGAAGAAAGAAGAATGGGGAGTGAAAAACCGTGTAAAGCAGAGGCCCTAGTAGCTGACCCACATAAACCACCCGTGAAATTAAGAGTGATGCATGCTGCAAGGCGCTTCAACTATCAAGGGGATCATTCAAGGAGCAGAGTGGAGCTCAGCCCAAAGATCTGTCTGGAAAGAATCAAGTTGGATGCTAATACGATCCCGCTGAATAGAGGGAATGTGATGAGGCTATTCAACTGTGTCAGGCCAGATCGGAAATTCGCCCCAAATCACATTAAGATCGTAAAATTTGTAGAAGAAAGAAAGATGTATGATGAGCCAGTCAGTCTATTCTCCCAAGCGAAAAAAGGATCTTATCTTGACTTTGAAGAAGTTGTTCCTGGGGCTGGGTTATGATGTCTCGAACTTTAACAACCAATTGAAGATCAAGTGGAGTGAAGCTCTGTCCACAGAGGTGGATCAAAAATCTTATGCAGTTGGAGAGGGCGATAAAAAAAACTCAAGGGAGGCATAAAGCTACAGTCAAATCCTAGGAGGGAGGACGCTTCTACCTTCAGTAAAGAGGAGCTCCAGGCCTTGAAATTCACGGTTGCTAATCAAATCCAACCTTTGGATATCCCGAAAAACTTGTCCTCTTCTGTGCCATCTGGGGATCAGTCTTGGACCTGGCTGGCTGGAGCCTTGGTATGCCAAGATGGAAGCTAGACTCAAATAAGAAGCACACTCTGCCACTTGATTGGCTGTTGGAATAGGTTGGATGTTGGAATACCAGAGGATTTTCTGCTCTTTTTTGCAAAAATGTACCTGACTTAGAAAAGTTTGACAAACTCTTATTCCAGGAGACGTGGCTGAGGAGCCTACCGGAATGTGATGGATTTGGCTTTTCTAAATCGTGCTCCAAAGTGTGTTGGGTCGTCCATACGCTGGCCTCTTGTTGTTACTGAAAAATGGGATGGGTTAGTCAATGACTGAAACAAAATGCCCCAACACATGTTCAGATTTCATATCTAAAACATGAGAAGGACCCTTCGGATATCTCCCAGATTGTAATGTATATTGGCGGGTGAATATGAGGAGGGATATAAATTTCTTGAAATCTATCACCAGTGTGATAGATGACGCCATGTGTAGATTGAAAGTAGTGAAGATAGTGATTTGTGGTGATTTAAATATTAAGCTCCTGGATTCTGAGGGACTCGTGTTAAAAAGGAACAAATGGAATGAAAGAATTGGCATGGATGTCGAATATGCAAGCTAGAGATAGGAGTATGCTAAATGGTCAAATGCAAGGGACTGTCCGAGCTGTCCCACTTGGCGCTCTGGTGATAAAGCAATAGTCAATACAAGAGGTTTTATCTCAGAGAATGGCTTGTGAGCTTTTCTGTCTGGCCTCAAAAGTTTAGTGATCATGATCTGCTAGCGATGTACTTGAGGAAATGGTATGAGCAGGAATGTAGGGCGAAAATGGCTGAAGTGCACCTGGCTGCTTGCGGGATTCGACTGACTAAAAGGTGAGTCCATAAGGAAACTCAATTTGGCTTACAAAGTGCAGATTGCTGATGATCCCTTGAACATCGATTACACTGGCTTGTTAAAGGAATTCTCCCTGAAACAGGTCCCTGGCACTAAAGGCACCTGGATCCAAAAGCATGCCTATGATCCGGGACTTGTTGAAAGGAGAAAGATAATGAGAAAAATAGTGAAAGGGATCCAAGGTGATGCAAAGAATAATAAAACGTAAAGAATCAAGAAAGTCCGCCAGGCCTATAGAAATTGGAGAAAAACTCCCAGGTGCTGCGTGCACAAAATGATGCTGAACAAATCCTTCGGGCGGTGTGCTCTATAAGCTCCCAGGTGCAGAGAGGGATTGGATCAATCATTATACCAACTTATTTGCAGATCTTAGGTGGGTCAGAGGTGTGGAAAAAAGAAATGAAGGACCAAGATGGAACTTTCTATTTGATTAACATGATGCTCTTACAATGATCAGCAACGCGAGCTCCTCTTGTGCTCCTGGGCCCGATGGTCTTTCTAATCAGGAGCTAAGAATATTGCCCCTTGGGGAAAAATGTTGGTGATCTTGTTTGAGCAGATTATGATGAATAGGTGGATACCACCGTCGTGGAAGGAGGCATATATTGTGCCTATCTTTAAAAAAGAGCGATAGGGCGAACCCTAAAAACTACTGCCCTATCACTCTTTTGGACTCGATCGGCAAGCTCTTTGCAACGGTCCTCTTGAGGGACCTGTGCAATTGGGCTGCGACTAGTGGAATGTTGGACCCCCGACAGTCAGGATTTGTTAAGGGGGTGGGTACTTCCCTTAACCTCTTTATTATAAATGTGCTTAAGGAAAAGGCTCTTTTTGATGGTAGTACTGTGTTTATGGCCTTCCTGGACCTCGACGAAGCTTTTGATGGTGTCATCCGGGAACATCTTTGGGCAAAACTGCAGAACTGGGGCTGCCCGGGGGAGCTCGTTGAGGCTATTGAAGCACTATACACAGGGACCTCGATTAGGATTAGACTTTGTGCGGATGGAACACTATCTCACAGGATCTATACCTATCGGGGTCTGAAGCAGGGTTGCGCTCTTGCACCCTTGCTATTCTGTTTATATATTGCGGATCTGGCCCGATCTCAAGTTGTGATTCTAGCCTTTTCTTTGAGGTCCCTTGGATCCTTTTCACTGACGATCTCATCTTTTTAGACTTAACACAAATAGGACTGCAGCATTGACTAGAGGCCTTTGAGAACTATTTGAGTGCTAATGGCATGAGCATCAATATTAGAAAGTGTACAATCCTCCCCATGAAGCGGGCCAGAAAAACAAAGAAGGAGAAATGTACCTGGAGGGTGAAGGGTATACCTCTAGAGATTGTAGATATGATGGTCTATTTGGCGGTTACGAGCAATAGGAACAGCAATGAAGCTGCCCAATTGGACTTTTTGCGGACTAGACTTATTCCCCTGGTTAATCAAGGGAACGTCTTGCACTATAGGTTTGGCAAATTTACAATGGTCCCTATTCTATCCTTCTACAAACAGAAGGTAGCCCAAATCTTAACATATGGAGCGGAGGCATCTCTCCGCTTACCCTGGCAGCGGTGGGAGAGGTTTGAAGGCCTATTTTGGCGAGCTGTCCTGAAACTCCCAAATAGCCTATCATTCTGTATTATCAGACTGGAACTTGGACTACCAGGCCACCAATGATTCCAAGGATTGCAGCCTATCTGTCTGTACAGGAAATGTGTGATGCAAGAAGCAATAAAGCCTCTTGAAATACTGACTTTGGATAAAAGTCTGTTAGGGTCATCGTTGGAGGCATGGAAACCTAAAATGGAAGCCTTCATTCGGGAAAAGGAGATCCAGATTGAATGGCTGCTGCTCAATCCAGTATCAGTTAAAAAGAAATTGATGAGGAAGGACTGGATCTCTACAATCTATCATTGTGCAACTTTACAATTGGGGTTGTCTTTAACTTTGGAGCAGGGGAGGATGGAAACTTTAAGAGAAATTTTGGCAAGATGTTCATCACCTATATATAGAGATCTTCTTAGATATAGGCTCAATATTCTAAACACTAGGGAGGTCATGTTTCGGAGGAAGACTGTGGGGGGTTGAAAATGCTACTTGTCGCTACTGTATGGACAGTTTGATGGGTGAAACTCTGGAGCATCTGATAACGATCTGTGAAGGGCTATCCAAAATCAGAAATTTCTTTTTGGGCGAGTTTAAATCTATGGGAGCTACTCTCTCCAAGCGGGATTGGTGGAATTGGTTAATAATTGGAGATCAAACTAAGTTAGTGTTGGCTGCTATGAAAATGCTAGAAGCTATATTACCCAAGCAGTCGGACGGAATGAGTGTTTAAACATGGATTGGAAATGCCTGTGAGTAGGGAGATGGATTGGTCCAATGGCCCGCCCGCGCCGCTATGTCCCCTAATGTTGACTTTAAAAGATCAGAAGCTGTGGAGATTGGTTTTGTTTTAGGTTAATGTTGAAGGTTGCGTATTCACAATGATTTTGATAGAGAGTAAATGGAGGTAAAGAAAGTCTTATGTTTAAAATTGTTTAATACTGTTTTCTTGATTTGTTTCTTTTGCTCTCATCTATGTTTTGTACGTTATGTAACCAATAAAACATTTTAATAAAAAATAAAGAAATAATATTTACAAACGTAATTTTAATACCAATAAAACATTTTAATAAAAAAATAAAGAAATAATATTTACAAACATAATTTTAATATCCCTTCATACATTGACTTAAACACACCATGTTTTCTTTGAAGACATTATCTTGGTGGTACAGCCCCTGATGAAGATCCCACAAACATTACATGAATCGTTCCCTTGCATTGAGTTTTTGTTTTTAAATAGTTTTTCATTTTCAGGAACAGATATCGACAATAGGATAACCTTCTACAATTGAGTAGCATAGTGAACGCACACCTCTCTTCAGGTATACATTTCCCATTTGCACTTAGTTTGGTTACTATGATCATAGAACATGAAGGAAGATGTGAGGGAGGGGACGAACGAATAAGAAAAAGAGGGGCAACTGATGGAATGAGGGGATGACTTGCTAATGAAAAACCATAACAATCACCCATACAATTCATTAAAGGTGCCCCACATCCGATCATAGTCTTTGATCGTATCCTTAGTCTGAAAAGAAACTCCATCTTGCTGAAAGAGTTATCGAACAGTGTAACCATTTCTCAACAGAGGAGGTGATATTACTCCATCAGCGTCTCAAATATACTTCCTAGCCACTATAAGCGTCCTTTAAACGCATCTTCATTTATCACTAGATATGCCTCGATATGAGGAAACGATCCCAACACGCATGCAATCGGTGTTCACAGACAAGAGGAATCTCCCACTAACACTAAATCAATGCATTTGAGGATTACATCCCAATAAGTCTGGACTTTTGACAGGACCACAGCAGATGTGGATCATCCCCATCTGGCTCCTACAGTACTAACATGAGTTAGTGGGCCATATCTTATTTAACAGCATCTTCCATGGGGACCAACAGATGTAGTTATTTATTCTGTGTGTAGCGCAGATCCAAATACACTTTATATCGACTAAGCCCAGTACATATCTGCTTCCATTCACTATCTGAGTGTAAGTTACAAGACAGCCTCCCAGGCATCTTTACCTCTGTGAAATGAAGCCCTCTGTGAAATGAAGCCCAACTCAGATGTAACAAGAAGTTTGTGAATTCCAGATGCTGATCTGCCGGGTGGCCATCCATTTTTGCATTCAAAGTGTATGACAATGCATTACTTACCGTAAAAGCATTTCTGATGGTTGTATCTGCTTTGATTCACATGCTGTGCATAGTCTGACATCCAGTGGTCAATGCAGAGTATTTAATTTTGTTTCTCGTAGTCGAAAAGGGGACGTCGACAAGGCGTGTCTGTAACACTATCCCTATAGTGACATGCAGTGTACCCACAATCCCTCACACGTCAAGGTCCCTCTGTTTGTATTTTTTCTGCCCTGAGGGAGCCTATTAGACGTGAGCGAGTACAGAAAAGAGAGCGATAAAGGATGTCTATGTTCCTTCCATCCGAGCGAGGAGGAAGAGTGGGCACATGTGAATCTAAGCACATACAACCATCAGAAATGCTTTTACAGTAGGTAATGCATTGTCTTCTGATGTTTGTTAATCTGCTTAGAATCACATGCTGTGCATAGACTAGCGAGCAGTACCCGGAGATTGAGGTGTGTTGTGAGAAGGAACAGTAGAAAAAAAGATGTCTTAATACTGCTTGTCCCACATGGGAATCAGATCTAGAGTGGGCATCTAGACAGTAGTGTTTTGTAAAGGTGTGTACAGAACTCCGGGTTGCCGCTTTGCAAATAGACTCGAGAGGGACATTTGCAATGAATGCTATGGAAGCCCAAGTGCCTCGAGTAGAATGTGCTCTTGGCTTGAAGGGTAGTTCTCTCTTAGCAAGAGAGAAACTGAGAGTGATGCATTCGACAATCCAACTAGATATAGTGGATTTTTAAACTGCATCTCCTTCTCTTCCTGCTGCCACCAAGACAAAGAACTGATTAGTCTTTCTCAGACATCTAGTTCTTTTCATATAAATCATGACGGCTCTGCGCACATCCAGTGTATGCAGGCTCTTTTCTCCCAAATTTGAAGGGTTCTGAAAGAACGTTGGTAGTTCTATTGACTAGTTGACATGGAATTTAGAAATTAATTCTGGTGCAAACCTAGGGTGTGTGCGTAGAACCACCTTATCCCTGTGAACTGTTAGGAAGGGGTCTAGTATTGAGAGCGCTTGTAGTTCACTCACTCTCCTAATGGAGGTGATAGCTATTAAGAAAGCAGTTTTAAGAGTGAGGTTCTTAAGGGATGCTTCGTGCATGGGTTCAAAGGGTGAGCCCATAAGCCTGGTAAGTACCACATTTTAGGCCCCATCCGGGAGCTGGGTTAGCTATAGGGGGGTTTATCCTCTTTACTCCCTCCATGAAGGCTTTAATAACTGGGACTTTCCACCATGACACTTTGTGTTGAGAAGTGGTGTATGCGGAAAGTGCAGCTAGATGAACTTTAATAGAATTAAAGACCAATCCTGAGTCTAATAAGTGCTCTCCCACACAGATTGTTCTTTACCTGACTCAGTCAGCGGGGCTGATGCTCTTAGCTCTAGACCAGATGACCAATCTCTTCCGCTTGCTAGAATAGCAGTAACAAGTGTTAGGTTTTCTATCCTCCCTAAGAATGTCCATGCATCTTTGAGGGAGCTGTAAATGTCCAAATTCTATGACCTCAGGAGCCAGGCTGCTAAGTTCATGGTCTGTGGGCATGGGTGTAGCGTCTTGCCCCTGTCCTGTGACAGCATGTTGTATGGGCAGGGTAGTTTCAACGGTGGAGACAGAGACATCTCCATCAGGTGAGCGAACCATGGTTGCCGGGCCCACTAGTATCATGGTGACTGGTTCCTGGTACATCTTGTGCACTATTTTGTTGAGAAGGGGAGCCGGGTGGGCGTAAACAAATTTCCCTGACCATGTTATCCAGAGACTGTTCCCCTTGGATCGGTTCTGGGGGTGCCTGGAGGCGTAATCTTGGCATTGGGAGTTCTCCAGAGTTGCGAACAGATCTATTTCTGGGAATCCCCAATGTGTGAAAACATCGAAGACGATGTCTTCTCGTAACCCCCATTCGTACTGTGCGGGCAGAGGGAAGTCTCTGCTGAGTTCGTCTGCTACCAGATTGAGTTCCCCTGGTACATGTTGTGACAACAGGAACATGCTGCGTTTGAGAGCCCACTTCCAGATGTTCTGGGACAGCCCTGGAGAGTGCGTGCCCCTTGCTTGTTCACGTAGTACATGGCCGTGGTGCTGTCTGTGAGGACCATCACTGTCTTCCCTTGCAGGTGCGCCTGGAAAGCCTTCAGTGCTTTGGACTATAAACTTACTGGAACTGCTAGCGGTCTTCAAACTCCATGTGCAGACTGATGGGATAGGTGAGCCCCCCCATCCTGTGAGGGATGCGTCTGTGGTTAGAGTGGCTTCCACTGCAGGGGTGGTGAATGGTTTCCCTATTACAAGGTTTTCCTTCGACCACCAACGTAGCGAGAGAACCAAGGCTTGTGAGACCACCACTAGATCATCCCATTGTCCTCTGGCCTAACACCACTGGCTGTTGAGCCACTCTTGCTTTGGGCGCATGCGCATGCGCAGGCGCTCGTGAGGTACCAACAATATACATGACGCCATCATTCCTAGCAAACGCATTGCTTTGCGTACTGTCACCTCTCGACCGGCCACATATTGAGGGATCTGAAGCAGCATATTTTGGACCCTCTCGTTTGAGGGGAAGACGAGGCCGTCCTTTGTTAGAATTAGAGCCCCTAGGAATTGCTTGATGTGGCTGGGGTCTAGGCTGGACTTCTCGTTGATGGAGAAGCCCAGTTGGCACAAAATGTCTAGTCTTTTGGATATTTGAGCAGCATGTCTTGTAAGAATCCCCTGTTACGAGCCAATCGTCGAAGTAAGGGTATACTGGGATGGACAACCTGTGCAGGTGGGCCGCTGCCACTGCCAGTACTTTTGTGAATACCCTCAGTGCTGACGCTATGCCGAAGGGTAGCACTCTGAACTGGTAGGGTTTGCCCTCTATCATGAACCTGAGGTATTTTATGTGCGCTGGCAGCATTAAAATATGAAAGTATGCATCTTTCATGTCCAGTGTTGTCATGTAATCTCCCTGTGAATGCAGGGGGATTACTTCCTGTAAGGTCACCAAACGAAATTTTTGAGGTTTGACAAATTTGTCCGCTGGGCGCAGATCTAATACAGGGCGCATGGTTAAGTCCTTTTTGGGTACAAGGAGGTACACTGAATAAATACCTTCCGTTACCTGTGATAGAGGCACGACCTCTATTGCTCCTTTTAGTAGCAGCAGTTCCACTTCTTGAAGAAGGATGGCAAGGTGCTCCGGTGATAGGCGTCGTCCCCTTGGGGGGTCTGTACGTGGGGGACCGATTGAATTCTATACAGTAACTGCGGGCTATAGTTGACAATACCCAGCGGTCTGATGTTATTCCCTCCCATGCTGGTAGGAAAGATGTTAACCGGCCCCCGACCGGCGATGCATGGGAGGGGACCCGAACCTTCGGGCCATTTGGTGTTGGTAGCCAGGGAACCTCTGGGAGTGGGGCCCCGACCTCTACCCTTGCCACGGCGTTGTCCTCTGAGTGTATTGGCCACTGGTTCCCTGAGTAGAGAACCAGTTGCCTGCAGTTTACTGCTGCTGTTGTCGACATTGGCCTCGAAAAAAGCGTTTGTTGCCGAATCCTTGCTTATTGGCAGGCCTTGAGCTATGGTCTAAAGTCTTTAGGGTGTCAAAATCCTTTTTAGCGGTCTCCAGTGCATCGTCCACCGCTTTCCCAAAGAGGTTAGAATCCTCGATTGGTTTGTTTATGAGTGACGCCTAAGTTCCGGAGCCAGACATGACGCTTCAGAAGTATCCCCTGGACTAAAGAACGGCCAGCCGTTTCTGCAGCATCAAGTGTGTTTTTAATGATGCTCTGGTTAACCAGAGTTCCTTCTGTTACAGTGGTTAACAAGCGAGTTCGTAAGGGCTCAGGGACTTCAAGGTCTTGGCGTAACTTCCCCCATTGGGCATCAGCATAAATTGCCAGTAAGGTATTATTGGCAATTCTGGTGGTAAAAGTTGCCGAGGTTGTAATTCTCTTAGCCAGGGCGTAGAGTTTCTTTCCGTCCTTGTCTGGGGGTGCTTCACTAGTTGATAGCGGAACCCCTGCCCTTTTCCTTGTGGTAGTTACTACCAAGGAATCTGGTATTGAGTGACCCTTAATATATAATGGGTCCGATGGAGAGGGAGTAAACAGTTTTTCAATTCTTGGGTTGACCCCTCTAACCAACGCAGGTGTAGACTGCGATGGGATGATTTGTCTCTTAACTGAGGCGAGGAGGGGAATGGTCTGGCTAGTGGGAGGTTTTTCCTTAGTGATTTTGTAGAAAAAAATCATTATCGGGAGTAATTAGCCCAGTCTCAATTTCAAAGTGCGCTGCTGCTTTCCATAGTAGCGCGTTGAAAGTGGGTTGGTCATCTATAGGTGACGGGTTCCTGACCGGTGTGGTTTGAGGAGGGGAAAGGTTCAGGATCTCAGGGTCTGTAGACACTGTTGGGGACTGCCAAGGCTGTGAGCCACCTTCATCTGGGTCTTCTTCGAAGCCCCCTCCACCCATGTCAGGGTTTTCCTCAAACCCACCTTCTTCGAGGTTCTGTTGGTCTTCACTATCTAAGAACTCCTCATCCTCTTGAAAGTGAGAGTTTTCATCAGTGAGGTCATAAGTATTAGCCTCCTCTTGAAGGGGGTTAAATAGTCTAGGATATTTAGCCCTGGGGTCCCCATGAAGTACCTCTCTTATCTTGGGTGTTTTATGTTCAGGAGTGGACATAAATCTATCCAGCTTGTCCATACATGATTGGAATCTCTCAAAAGTCCAATGTGGTAACCCAGAACGGTCTGGAGGCGTAAAAGAAAGCTGCTCCGCCTGTAGCCGTCTAGATCTGTCCCATAACATCGAGGATCAACTCCCTTCGCCTTCTGAGAAACCTTCTCGTAGGCTAGGGCCTTCCTTCGACAGCGGGAGCAGTCCCTGCCTCCCTTCCGGCATTCTCGTGTCTCCCTGACCTTGTGAGCAGGGTTCGGCGTATCACTCGCCGCCCGTCTCTGACCGTCAATGGAAACTATATGAGCCAAGCTTTCGACGATTAATTTCTCCGTCGAGGGTTCGTCTGGCGTCGTGTTGGGCGATGCCGAGTCTCTTTCGGCAACGGTCGCACTCTTATGAGGCGCATCACCTGGTGTTTTGGTGGTAGCGCCCTTGTCTGCAGGTAGCCCTGTCGCTAGTCACGTCTGTGGTGGCGGGGAGGGCTTGCGACCCTTACGTCGGTGGAGGACGCCGGTAGGCCTGGCGTCATCATTGGCGCCCCACCTCTTGACACTGCGGTCCTTTAAAGTCTTTGGGCGAAGAAGTTTACAGGCCGCACTGCCATCCTCGTTGTGGTCGAGGGGTAAGAAACGGTTACACCGCTTGTGCTTATCCTTCCATGTGAATTTGCCCTTACAGCGCGGGCAACATCTAAAAAGGAGTCCTCTCCATAGTGAGGATACAATTAAGAGTGATAACGACCCCGAAGGAAAAGGGGGTGAAAGAGAAAGGCATTCTTAGAAGAAACAAATGTCCCACGACTCCCGCTCTCACTAATGTTTTAGGCCGGCGAGGCCGGGCCACGTGTTCGGCAGCGCCGAAGGATCGCCTCTGTCTAAGTCACCACCGTCGAAGTTCTTAATCGGCGGTGAAACAGTTTTGTCGTCGAAGGAGGGATCTGATGTAATATATAAGAAATAACGACCGAGAGAAATTGCAAAACATTTATTTGACCCTTTGAACGAGCTCCGCGTTAAGGCGACCAATATCTGGGCGGAAAAAAACAATCTGAGGGACCTCGACGTGTGAGGGATTGTGGGTACACTGCATGTCACTATAGGGATAGTCTTAGACAGGCCTTGTCCCCTTTTCGACTACGAAAAGTGATATGCAATACTCCGCATTGACCACTGGATGTCAGACTATGCACAGCATGTGATTCTAAGCAGATTAACAAACATCAGAAATATGGTTTGGAAAGGTTTCTGCAGTTGTTGCCATCATTGGATATTCTGAGCATATATCTTATATTTAAATTTCAAGAAGTCAAAGTCTAGCAAATTCCCATCGTAAACTTGGCCCAGCTTCAGTAGCCCCGCTTTTTGCCATGCTTTGCAGTAGAGCGAAAGATCAAGTGTCAATGTAGGGTTTTTCCAGAGGCAGGGGTTCTCACAAGGAGGGCTCTTCCCTCTAAGCTGGTTATCAATTCTTCCATTCCATTAGAACTTGTCTGATCATTGGCGGTTTGATAGCAACTGGATGTTTTCTATCCATGTATAGTAGGTTATCCAGCATGATTGGACATACATCTCTCTCAATGTGAACTGTTTGGATTATCTACTTGAGAGAATTTCAAATGTAATTCAGCGACCAAATCAAGAAACGAGTTAAGAAAGTTTGTGTGAGGACCCAGAGGTCTACAGATGTGCAATGTAGTCCAGTGTGTGCAAGGTGTATGCCCTCTGATGCACTTTTAATTTGGGCTGTGTGAGGACCCGGAGGTCTATAGATGAGCAAAAACATGCAAGGAGCAGGAGGCAGAGACCTTAATTCTCACTAGTATCGCCTCCATAGAGACCACCCTCGTTAGTAGGATACTCACTGCATCCAGCGAAGATTTGTAAATGACAGTTATGCCCCCGCCGCGAGACGGTGAGTTACTGTCAAGATTAATACGTTTGTAATCATTAGGAATGGCTTGAATATGTGCCGGAGCTGACAAATCTGTAAGCCAAGTCTCCTTTAGGCAGAGCAGGTCAGGAGGACGACTGTCCAGCAGCTCAAATATCGAGGCTGCATGGGCCAGGAGTGATCTGGTATTCATAGAGAGGGCGCACCCACCTTCATGAGCTTGGACCCGCTAGTCTGATTACAACTCCAACCAACAGGGAATTTAGTCGAGGCAGGTGCTAGGCTCAGCAGTTCATGCCCTGCCAGAGCATGTGGCATGCTGCGATTAAGCCCGTCATTGGTTCGGACAGTCAAAAAGTGGCTTAACTTTGGCATAACTTCGGGGCGACAGGCTCTTTCCCGCTGCGCTGTCTGGGAGCACCAGTCAGAAATAGACACATTGTATTTTTTACAGAGTCAGATTTGCAAACAAATCACATACAATAATGAACAAAATACATTATTTTGCTTTCATTTCCACACCCACCCCTCAACCTCCGAGACCATCCAAAAAACTATTCTATAGCAACAGCTTTCGCTTCAACAGCATTTTTTGATATGATAAACTGCCCAAAAGGGAGGTTATCTAATGGATTCATTAATTCATTATCTTGGAACATGTTACTACACCAAATGCAACGTACGTACAGACCTGTGCAGTGCAGGAGTGGGAGGGGATCGGGGGGGGGGGATGGGGGTGGTATGGGGCTTTGCAATATGAATGCATTCAAACTATCCCTCATCCCCTCTCTCTAAAATCCATAATTCTGAAAACTTTGGTTAATAAAATTCTTCAAAATTATTGCAATTTTGATTACCCACTTTGTGGTAAATCATGTTCCGGTAGCACTGATTTCATTTGTTTTCATTGGTTCTCAATGAACAATTGCTACAGTCAGTCAAATTGGATGGTCCCACATGCAGTCTGCAGGCAGTGACATGTTGCTCATTGCCTTAAGCACACTGTATCGGTCTCCTGGCTTTACCTTGTAGTGCACCTTCACCGGCTCAGACTTTGTAAACAATGCATTGTAAGCATTTTCAACTAAACATGGCAATCGTGATCCCTATGCAAGAGTTGATACTTTGCAGCCTTTTCTCAGACAATCAAGTGAACAATTTTAAAAACGTGTATTCTCATGCCATTAACGTTTCCCAATGTTTATTGATTTGAGTAATGTTAACTGAATGCAATTTATGCATACCATACGAATCTGACCAACTTGTTTTGATGCATACTAAACAGTTTACTGTTAGAAAGAAATTGGCACACATGCATTACCATGCTATATGGGAGCAAAACCCCATTCTACTGTACAGCTCATCTTTCATTAAGGGAATCTTGAAAATGTAATTCAAGAAATATACTAAAAAGGAGTGCAGAAGATCTGGGAGTGCTATATAGAAACGTGATTACTAGAGATTTCAAAACATTTTAGTCAAACTACTTAAAATGCAATATAGAAGTACACTGCCATTGAACAGAATGTCAGGAAGGACAAATATTTTTATTCGGCTTGTTGTAGACCAACACATACAATTTGAGGTCCTTATTCCGACAGTCATCAATGAAAACTGTAACTTTGCTTTTTCAAGACGTCGACCTTCGGTTGAAATGTCGGAGTCATCGATTTCATCACAGCTTCTTTCTGTATGGTGTGACCAGTTCCAACAGGAGACATGGGTGTCGACTTCCGGTACACTCCAACACACATATTGGTTTTAACCATTTGGAGGGCATGACTAAGGATTCAATTAAAAAAAAAGTTAGTCAATTACATTAAAAACATTCAACTAAATATGAACTGTTAATTGTTAACAGTGGGAACACGTTGTACATAATTATGCACAGATCATACAGGCTATCATTTTTATACTTCGGATGTTTTCAACTGCAATCTGCTGAGGTCAACTTTTTGGGGACAATAACATACACGGTTTTAAAAATTGTGTATGTGCTTGCCTATCCTCGAAACCCTAGAGAAGACAATTATTATAACGTAGGGGAAGGGAAGGAGTTTGGGGAGATTTTACCTTTCCCACATCCATGTTAATGCAACCGGTGCAAATGTTTGGATTGATATGACGATTAAAACATGTCTGCTCACTCATGAGTTAATGCAGTCTGTAGATGGGGAGGAGAATAGGGTGCTTTCATAGCTGTAGGAGAATTTAGCATGGCTGTGTTTATAGTCGGCGATAATCAAGTGCCTGGTAGCCATCCTGGCTTTTAACAACCTGCTGCCCAAGTGCAACAAGGGCACTTAACTTGGGCTTAGTGGTGGCGTTGCTGCCCGAGACACAGGGCCAGGAAGTAATTATTGCAATTTTGTCTTCTATTGTATTTAAATCCCCAAAACGCACAGATTCATGCCGCTGGTGGGCAGCAAGTTTGTTTGCTACCAGGTTAGTGCGCATTAGAAAACATACCACTCCATGTTTTCCCAATAAATAGCATAGTTGAACCGTCTCGAAAATGATCTCATGATCTCGCACCTCAACAAGAGCGACATGGTTTTTATCAAAAGCAACCCATGTTTTTCTCTACCCTTCAAGATTTTACACCTTCAGGTTCAACTGCACCGTCTGAATCCACATGGACACTTGTATTCCTAAGGAGCTCGATCATAAGAGGGAGAAACGGAGAATACACATCCGCCATTTTGTTACATTAAGTCTTGCAGCAAGGTGCAGTAGAAACAGCCTTTCCACCCATACTTGGCCTACAAACCTGCTAGCAATAAGGGGTGCCAATCCCCCGCCCCCAAACGCACTAGCTTTGCCAGGGATTGCATCGGTGAGCCCATAGAAAGAACAGTCCAATCGTTGGACAAATCTACTTGTGCATTAAAAGAATCTACTTGACACTGTGGCCTGAATTGATTAAAAATGGCACACAGCGAAGACAACATGCCATTTTATATTTGATAACTGCCAAATATACCACACACATACACACTTAGATCAGCCAAATTCTAGTAACAGCTGATCATGCTGCTGCATTTATTTCTAAGTGGGGAGGCTTTAGGCTTAAAATAAAAAAAACGTATGGCATACCAGACAAAATCTATACATATATGACGTGGACAGCACAAATACTTAAGCTATGCTGAGGAACATAAAAAACCTTTTAACAAATCAGTCAAAATAAAATTTAGTTGCAAGCTCGCACTTTCTAGACTTTCTAGCGCATCCATGCAATAGTCTCTAGTCGGAGGTTATTAGGCGATTGAATTCTTGAATCACTTTGGTAGGCGTGTGAGGAAGAGGTGCATTGAGCTTTCAGGTCAAGTTGCTAGGTCCGATATGTAGTGCTGAAACGGAGAATATGGTACTCTGGTCTTGCAGGTGAAGAGTAGGAGGACGGGGTCTGCAAAAAGAGGAGATGCTTAAGATTATTACCACTGTTCATAGCATGTCCACTACTTCAGGTGTGCAATTGACTGAACGGAGGTGGCACATTAACTCTGTGCGATAATTATGTACATCTATTTTTGTGCATGTAAATGTGCTACTCACGGCAAATAATATTTGACATGTCTAGACCCCCTTCTCTAGTTTTGCCATTATGGACCAAACATATGCCCACCCTTACTCATTGGCTTGCTGAGCTAAAGCCACTTCTCCCAGTAATAAAAAAGCCACCTGTTATGGAGTTTTACAAAAGTCCACCTATGGTAGGACTAGAGAAGACTTGCTCTTAGATATACAGGTTCCAATTCTTAGACTTGGCCTGAACTACCCAAAAGGTTTGGTAGCAATAGCTCAGCAGCCAGGCTCAGTCTAGGGAGAAAGGTCACAAAGGACGTAGAGCATGCAAGGTGGTTCAAACAAACACTAACAATAGCATACACTAAGGTTAAGGCTGTTAAGCAATGAAGTACTCATCACAGTAAAATAACAGTAGAATAAAAGGTTGTATCTTTTAAATCAAAATTAATAGAAAGGCACACTAAATCAAAGTAGGATAAAAGCAATGTTAAAACTCTTCTAACAGGTAAGCAACATTTTAGCTCACACTGGTAACTTACATTCCCCCCCCCCCCCGCCTAACAATGCTTCAGATGTCCGACCCTATACTAGGTGCTATACACAGAGTTAAGGGGGCACTGGAGGTCAAGTGACCAAGGGCTGAGTAGGAAGGGAGCAGGTACGTAGTAGACAGAGCAAAGTCTACGAATTAGTCTTCTTGTTTACAGGTGAGTACAATAGAGTTATTTAGCAAAGATAGGCCCCAATAGGTGTTTCACCCCAAGGGGACCTAGGGTGACCTGGAGAAGGGTGTACGTAACAGCTTCACTCCAGCCCTCCCAGTGCATTACATCACACAGCAAGACCAAGGTAAGCACTATGGGGGTGGGCCTCTAATCACTACGATCCAAAGCAGGCCCACCACTTATAATGTATGTACAAATGTGCACGCACTTCTTAAGTCACTCACCGTTGTGACTAACTTCCTCTTAGTCCCCTTTCCACCATACTGCATGGGCGTCCCTGCCAAGGGACGGGAGACAGAACTTTTTTTACCAGAAAAAACCTTCCCTTTAAATTTTGAGGCGGGCAGGGGTGCGGCCCTGGGAGCATGCACTGCCCTGACTCCGCCATCCGGCGCCACACCTCAGTCCCCATTGACGCGTCGACAATAGATTTAACATTGCCTAATGACACCAGTATTATTAGGGGGAGATTGGTGGGACGTATGGAGGAAAGGGGACGAAGGACTAAGAGTACGGTAGTCACTACAGTGAGTAACTTATAATTACTCTTACGTCCCGTCCCCTTTCCTCCGTACTGCATGGGCGATTACAACTGAATGTAGCCCCAGGGTGGAGAGGAGACCCCCTTTAAGCAAATAGGTTCCTGAGAACCGCCTGTCCGAAAGCCGCATCTGATCTAGAGCCGGCATCCAAAAAGTAATTCTTGCAGAAAGCCGAGGGAGTGGCCCAAGTGGCCGCCCTGCTTATAACTTGCCAAGGGACATGTCGCTGGAATGCGATGGCCGTTGCCTTGGCCCTGACTGCGTGGGCGTGCATGTTAGCCGGAAGCGGCTTGTGCTGGCCCTTGTATGCTTCGATGGCCGAGACCATCCAGCAGGAGAGGGAGGCCTTGGAGGCATAATAGCCTGGTCTTGCACCTCTGAAAGTGACAAACAGGGCGTCAGATTTGCGGAAGCCCATGGTCCCGTCAAGGTAGAATTTCAGGGCAACCCCGACATCCAGGCAGTGCAGAACTCTCTGTGCCTCGTCCTTAGGATCGGCAAAAAAAACGGAGGAAGGACTATTTCCTCGTTCAAATGGAAAGCAGACGGCACCTTAGGCAGAAATGCTGGGTGTGTCTGCAGGACTACTTGGTCCTTGTGAAAGGTAGTATATGGTTCTGAGGCGACCAGCACCTGGATTTCGCTGACTCTGCGAGCCGGACCAGTAAGGCCATCTTAATGGTGACCAGCCAGATGTCCGCGGACGCCATTGGCTAAAATGGTTTTGCGCCAGGGCGCCCAAGGCTATATTCAGGTCCCACACGGGGTGTGGCCTCTTGATGGGCGGGTAGAGCCTTGCGAGCCCCATCAAATGTTTCTTGACAATCGGATTGGAGGAGAAGACCCCCTCTTCCGGATTCCTGTAAGCCCAGATGGCTGCGAGGTGCGGCAGGTGTCCACCTAAACGCCTGAGTGAGCGAGGTGCGCCGAGAAGGAGAGCACGTTATCTAGAGTACATGCCACAGGGTCGATTTTCTTGGAGCCTGCCCACTGGCAGAACCTGGTCCATTTAGTTTTGTACTGGGCCCCAGTAGCCTTGCTCCTCGTATGATTTCCAGATTAGCCTATGAGAGGCTGAGGTGCCTTGACATTACCTGCTCAGGAACCACGCTGTGAGGGCTAGTTTGTGGCGCGGGGTGGATGAGTCTGGCCCAGCACATCTTCTGGCGCAGCAGGGGGGCAGTCGGAAGGTGAATAGGAGGCATCTCTGAGAGGCTGAGCAGCTCCGAGAACCATGGCCTGGCCGGCCACCAGGGAGCTATTCGGATGATGCTGAGCTGGCAAGACTCCTCGATCTTGCAAATCACTGTGAATCAGCGGAGTGGGTGGGAAGGCATAGGCTGTTCTGCCGTTCCACTGAATCCGAAATGCGTCGCCCAGGGAGCCGGGACCCTGTCCCTGCCAGGAGGCAAACTGATGGCACTTCTTGTTGTGCCAGGTGGCAAAAAGATCCACCTGGGGGAGACCCCATCTGTTGAAGGTCTCCTGAATAACGAGGTCATTTAGCTGCCACTCGTAATTGTCCCCTCCCAACCTGCTGAGCCCGTCAACCTCCAGGTTGGATTCCCCTGGAAGGTAGACTGCCGTGAGGTAGATGTCGTTTTCCAGGGCCCAATCCCACATGCTGCACAGTGGAGGGGATCTGGTGCCTGCCTGCTTGTTGACATGTACATGCTGGTCGAGTTGTCCGTCTGGATGAGGACAACCTTGCCCCTGAGAAGTGGAAGGAATGCTCTGAGCGCTATCCATATGGCGTTCAGCTCCAACCAATTCATATGGTATTCCTGCTCATGTCGAGTCCAGGTGCCGTGGACCAAGAGATCATCCAGGGTGGCTCCCCAGCCCTCGAGCGAAGAGTCCGTGGGGATGGTGACCTGCTGGGTGGGAGGCCGGAAGGGCTTGCCTTTCCGCAGGTTACAGTCCCTGGACCACCAATTGAGGTCCGGGCGGAGAGATGGAGGAACGCTGATCATCTCGGATTGAGAGCCCCACTCCTGGTTCCATGAAGCCACGAAGTGCAGCTGAATCCTCCTCATCCTCAGTCTCGTGTGTGGGACGGCTAAGAAGACCGCCGCCAATAGAGACCCAGGAGATGCTTGTACCACCAGGCCGAGGTCATCTCTCTGCTGAGGAAGTGAGTTGTGGCCCTCCTGATGGCCGCGATCTTGTCCTCAGACGGAGCACATGTCCCAGATGAGGCCTAAGAATGTCGGTCTGCGTGGGCTGCAGCTGCGACTTCTTGAGATTGAGCGAAAAGCCCAGATAGTGCAGTGTGTTCATAAGGACATGGGAAGAGTGGTGAACCCCTTCCTGAGATGTAGCCCTGACGAGCCAGTGGTCGAGGTCCGGGTAGATGTAGAGACGATGCGCTCTGAGGAGGGCAGCCACAGTATTCATGCGTCTGGAAAACACCCTGGGGGCCGAGTTAAGGCCAAAAGGAAGAACCTTGTATTGGAAATGGTAGGCCATGATCCTGAACCGTAGAAAAGAACAATGGAGCTGCCAAATCGGGACGTGTAGGTATGCGTCCGTCAGATCGAGGGAGCACATCCAGTCTCTCTTGCACAATGTCTCCGCTATAAAATCTGGCGTAACCATCTTGAATTTTTGTAGAGGTAAGGAGAGGTTGAGTTTGGAAAGGTCCAGCACAACTCTCAGGCCCGCCAGGTTCTTTTTCTGAATGGCAAAAATCCTGGAGTAAATGCCAAGCCTCGCTGGGAGGCTGGGACTTCCTCCACAGCCTGGCTTCTCTACCAGTGAGCGTATCTCTGCCAGAAGAGTTGCTGTCCCAACTTGAGGGAGTGGAGGGGAGGAGGGAGGAGAGGATGGGATGGGATGGGTAGGCGGTACCCCGTGGATACTACGGAGAGGATCCAGGGGTCTGAAATTCAGGTGCCAGAAATGTGCATGGAGAGTAAGCCTGCCCCCTACTGGAGACACGTGGACCCAAAGGGGCATGTCATGCCTCCTTTCCCTCAGAGGCTGTTGTGGAGGATAGGGACTGGAAAATGCTTTTATTCCCCCCAGGCCCCTTTTTGTTGCTTGTGCCGATTTGGAGTCAGCAAACAATCTGGCTTCCTGGACCTCTGTTCTTGGAAGCTGCAGAACCCTCCGTACATACGCCCCTTGTCAGAGTGCTGCTGTGACTGAGTGTACGATTTGGGGGTGGTCTTTGTCAAGATGGATAAAGATTTGGCCGTTTGAGAGCTGTTTTTCATTTTGTCCCGCTCCTCTTCCGTTGTGGAGTGGAAGAGGTTACCCCCTTTGAACGGAAGATCTAAGATGTGTTCCTGGACGTCCGGGTTGAATTTTGTTGCACGGAGCCAGGCTGTCTTTCTCATGTCCATCGTGATAGATATGGCACGGCCAGAGGTGTCAATATGGGCCACGGTGGACTCCATGAGGTCCCGAGCCACCAGCTTGGCCTCAGCCAGACCCGCCTTGAAACGTGATTGGCTCTGCGTAGGGAGTTCTGGGAGGTGGCGCCAGCATGGCATCGGCGTTGGCCTGACAAAGATGCAAGGACGTGTTGGAATACAACTTCTTCCCGTAAACCTCCAAGACCTTCTCCTCCTTGCCTAGCAGCGTCGCAGAGGAGGAAGCGGAGGACGACTGAGGCTTGGAGTATAGTGATGCCTCAGCGATCACCGAGGAGCGTGGCTGAGGATGGGCTGATAGCAAGAGTATCTTCCTCCATCTGGCAGGGCAGAGTGGGGCTTGAGCCAACCCTTTTTGGCCAGGGAGACTACATCGGTCTGCAGTGGAATTCCGGTTTTGGCACCGTTTGAGGACTTCAGCAAGGACCCCCTGTGCCGGTTGCTCGACCTCGGGTTGAGGCAGGCCCAGGTACTCCGCCAGCCCTGCCAGATGTTCGTTGTAGGCCCTACCTGATGAGGGCGTGTCAGGGTCCTCCTCCTCATCTGTGTCCTGAAGATCAGGATGGCCCTGCGTCGGTGGGGGAGTCGGGGGAGCCGGCGGCTGGGGTACCGAGAACGGAGCCAGAGGCTTTGGAGGAGGCTGGTATGGAATCGGCTGGGGGCCGGAGGCAGAGGCTGTGCCAGGGGCACCGGAGCCCGAGGTGCTGGAAGCATTGGAGGGAGCACATCTTTGATGGCATCCCCAAGGATAACCCCCCATCCGAGGGGACTTCATGAAGGCCGGAGGAGTGGTAGGGGATATAGATGGGGTAGCGGGAGGCTGCTGGAGCCGCTGCATACCCTGCCCATACGGACACAGCAGGAACCTCCCCTGTGCAAATGAAGGATAGGCTGTAGGCCACGTACCTGGTCGAGGCTAGTCCCACCTCGACACTCGTTCCTCGCCGAACTCCTGTAATGGCGTTGGACGGGTGCTGATGTCTGGCACAGCGGCCATTTTGTTGAGCTGTCTGCCACATGCCTGCGTCACGTTGCTCAGCTCGCTGGGCCCAGCCTCCTCCAAGACTCTTGACTGTGGATTGCGAGGCCTACTCTGCTCCTCGATGCAGCCTCGGTGCACGTGCTGTTATGAGGGCCCGAGCGGCCCTGTTGCACGGGCGAGCCCTACCTTGGGCCTGGATCGATGTTTCACAAAGTCTGAGGTGCTCTGGAGGCGACATCTGGAAGAGCTCCCTCCACCTGACTAGTCTGCTCTTCAGAGCCCTCGATGACAGGGCGTTGCATGCTGTACAAGCTTGCCAACTGAGATCTGGGCCAAGGCAACGTAGGTAGAGGGCGTGGGGGTCTGAAGTTGGGAAGAACCCGTTGCAGGATGGACACCTGCTGATCCCTGTGGAAGTCGACATGCGCCGGGGAGGAGCGCAATGCCCGAGGACCGAGTACCTGTATGATAAAAGACAGAAGTATTGACGCGTGGAATTACATGGCCGGAGCCAAACCCAGGAGCGCTGCTGAATTCGGCCTGTTCCCGTCGATGCGGAAAAGGGGACTGAAGTGTGGCGCCAGAGGGCGGAGTCAGGGCAGCGCATGGTCACAGGGCCGCACTCCCACACGCCTCTAAATTTAAAGGGGAACAAGGTTTTTTCTGGTGAAAAAGTTTTCGTCTCCCATACCTTGGAAGGGACGCCCATGCAGCATGGAGGAAAGGGGACGGGACGTAAAAGTAAGCAAGTTTATTGTACAATCGGCCAAGAAGGGCTAGAGGATTCCATAGAGTATAACTAACCAGAGTGTCTCTGAACCACTCAAGTCGACATAAACACTCCCAATTAATTTTATTACAAACCACCCACCAAATGTGATTGGTCAAAACCTATACAAAAGAAATCCAATCATTCTCCAATTCCCCATTCTCATTGGTCACATTTATCTTATCTGTCATCTCCAGCTCATGTGTACAACATACCCTGCATCCCAGCTGGCCTGAGATGACCTAGTGGCACAGTGAGTAAAGCGCTCGCTTTGACATCCATGCGAGTAGAGCGCTCGCTTTGACATCCGTGCAGAGCATGCCAACGAAGGTTCGAATCCCGGCGGGGCCAAACTCAGCATTTCATCCTTCGAGGCCGATAAATGAGCACCACACACCGTGAGTAATAATAAGCAGCGCTCAGATACCTCAGGGTTCGTAGCGCTATATAAGTGCCAAATTATTATTAACCCCAGACATAATTGAAGTACTTCTGCAAACCATGTGCAAACAATATGAAAAGGGGAAGAATAAACAGGTTCCCTATGAACTGGAGATCACCATCTCACCCACCCTGACTTGCTGGAGTCTTCAGAACACTCCAATCTAAACTACTACCAATTCAATGTGTATGTCCTCTGGTCACATTCTGAGAAAACAATCGAAACCCATGAAGTATCGGTCACTCTGGCCTCCAATGTCATCCATTCCAGGTTTATTGCTGGTCAAAACCAAACAGCTGAATCCCTCCGAACAATAAATAAGCTCCTATGCACTTTACAGATTACATCTTCCTTACGCAATACTGCAAAGCCATAAAAGCCCCCCAAGCCAGGCCCGTTGGCTGACCATCTGCTTAATGCCGTGGTTGGCTCATTACCTTTCCTTCGGCCTAAACACCCTGAAAAAACAGTTTCCCAGTCACTCAGAATTCACCTTGCAAACCCAGACTTCAGAGTTCAACCAATTTATGAAAGGAGCATACAGATTTGTAAGTTACCCATGTATGTAACATCAGGGCATTAACTTTTAAAAAACTACTCCGTCCTCTTCACTGTGGTTTCTTCATGACAAATCCCCTTCCTCGCATGCGCATTATGAAGCTTTGTTGCCCAGCTGCAATGCACCTTGTGTCACCACATACCCAGATTGCATTTATATTTCATTGGTGATTTTTACATTTATCTTGCTGCTCTTGTGCAAATCTTAAATGTATCAACTTAAACACAGAGCAACCCTTAATGTAACATATCCCATTAACTACACTAGATACATATAAAATTGCAGCAAGATGCCAACTTCGCAGCTCCCCAAAGTTACAAATATGGCGTACGCAATGTGAACCCCTCCTTCTCATTGGGACCTTCCCTGACCACCCCAACAGTACGAAGGCTTGAGAAAGTATCTTTTCAGTTGAGAATTTGCTGCAGTAGGTCGGGCCATCAGGTGAGGAGATAGATGTCCCCGGTTCAGGTTTCTTGGCCTGGAAGGCTGAAGGTCTTTTGGCAGTAGCAGCCGGAGGCACTCTTTCAATTGGATGCCCAGCATTTCTGCGGCATTGTGCTGGAGCCTTTCACAGGCTCTGGATGCAGATTGGTTGTCATGCGGTGGAGTTTGCATCCTTTCTATTTCCTTGTCTCGGTTGAGGGGACTTTCAGGAGCAGGATACAGTCACTGGAGGTCCAGAAGGATGCCTACTGAGTTACAGACGAAATAGACCTTCGGCAGACGTTGTACCACAAAACGGCACAGCACCCTGGGTATTCGTGAATTGCAGGCAGTGGGGATCACAGCCTTTCCAGGGATGCCTCAAATTGAAGTTCGTCTTGGGACTAGCATAACAGATACTCGTAGGTCTGACTCTTTTTGTCCTTACCATCTATGTTCAGGACTCCAGTTCCAGGTGCCCCTATGCCTTCGGGCTTGAACAAATGAATAAAGTTGATCTCTGGTTGATCACTGGTTGATCTCATCAGTCCAGGAGAGAAAGTCGTCCATTTCGGGTCTTCCCTGTCATCCAGAAGTTGATGTCGGGAGGCAGCAGTTATTCAGCTGGCGCTGGCGGTCGCTGGAAGTGGCTGCAGGCATCCTGCTTTGGATCTTCAGTCCAGTGGTAGACCCAGGGTTTAGTTCCAAAACTCTCGCCTTTGATGGTGATGAAATGGAGATTGGCTGTCCCCCTGCACAGCCCACTTCCCAGATGTTCCCAGTTGGAACTTGTTGCAAGCAGGCACACTGTAGAACAAAGACCAGGGGAGTTTCGATCTCATCCTCCACTAACCATCCTTTCAGGCACTCAGAGCCTTGGCAGGCTTTCCAAAGGAAGCCCGCCAAAGATAAAAGACTCAAGACCACCCCACCCATCTAGGTAGAAGGCTGCCTCACAACGAACAAGTCATCAAGAGATGGAGAGAAAAAAGTACAGTCAGTATTTTTAGGGAATGGTGCACCCTTTGTTCCCCGTTGCCGCTGCGAAGACAGCATGCAACACGAGTTCACAAAATGTTGGTAGAAAAATATCCACTGCCACCAGCCACTCAGATGACTTGCCACTGTAACTAGAATATTACAGGATATGTGGAAAAAGGGATACATTGTGTCCCATCAGCACTCCAAATAAGGTGGGGTGTGCTGATTCCACAAAATAAAGAGCTCAGGGCAGACAAGGATTCCCCAGCACCAGTAACTGAATGTTATCACAGAAAAGCAAAAAAGGAAAGCTGAAGGAGCTTCCCAGAAACATTGCAGAAAAGTGGTGTGTGCTGCAATAAGAAATTACAGATGCCATAAAGTTGGAGGAAAGCATAACTCCAAAAGAGATACAAGAGGTTCCCAAATACAGAGTAAAAGCCTGAGTGAGTTTGGAAAAAGGGCCCCACTCACTCAGCAGAGTCTGATAAACCAAGAGTTCAGCAAAAAGGTGCTTGGGCACTCACAGGTGGAGAGCATTTCACATGAAATGGAATTTGATTCAAACACCCCCACTGAAAGTCCTTTACATGTCTCCCACCACAATGCAACCAACAGAGTTGCTGGAGCCTTGCAGCAAAGTAACAAACACAAACTTTGTAGCCAGGGTTCCCAATAGTTCAAAGTTATATATTGCAGTCCAGAAAACCTATACAGAGTTGACATACTCTACTTGCCCAGGGGACAATAGGTTTATGAAATATTATCCCAGTCAAAGAACTTGTCTTGGTAGTGGCCGACAGAAATTCCACAGTCTTGTAAACAGCACCTCAAAAATGCATATAATGCCACTCATGTGTCAAATGCTTCTTCAGCATCTAGATCTATAGCAACAGCAGATATTTCATGGCTAATTATGGCAAAAAAGTATTTTGCATTAAATGGAGTAGATCCTATGGGAATCACGCCAGCTTGATAGACAGGCCAGTAGTGGCATACATCTATTTGGTATGATTTTAATGGGAATGTTATCATCCAAACTAATGAGGAATAGTGGCCTATATATAAGGTCACATTGTGGGGCTTATGCAGTTTCTTTAGAATCAAAATCTCCGACCAAAATTCATGGATTCATTGAAGATTGCTTAGTAAACGAAGACCAATGAGAGCTATATATGCCTCCTATAATTCGTTCGAAAGACATGAGGTTTTACTCTAGATCCAAAGGCCATAATGACCTGGCCAGTCTATCATAATAGGCTTCCCCATTTGCTAGGTCATGGAGGTTTTTATTTTTAGAACCTCCGTGTTCTCTCTCTACCCTGATGTCACTTCATCTAGGAACCACTGGATGCCCACAAGATCAACTGCACTGCCTAGCGTATAATTGTAATATGCTTGGAACACCTCATTGGTGTTCATCCTGCATAACCTGTAAATCATTCATCTAGGCATGAAATAGCTGTCTGACCGCTCTGTATTCTGCAGCCAAGTCAACTCATTCAATTGTCTTTCCCTTCCACATAGCTGCTGCCAGGTGCACTGCCTCAAATGTGGCTTCCCCATTTGCTCGGCCATGACATTCATCCAGTATCTAGTTTCTGCCAACATCTTGATACCCTGGTCCGTTCCCAAAGTGGATTCAGTTCATGCCCCTGTCGAACAGTTTTTATGAGTTTTTACCATCTTGCAGAATGCCCGCCTCTTGATATAAAGACTGCACGTGGAGTCTTAACCTCCCGTTTATGACGATTCCCAAACACATTGGGTTGACCAATTTATGATATTCCGACAAAATTTGTTTCCATCGGGTGGGATCACTGACATTCAAAGGGGCTTAATGCTGATGGTCAATTCTCGTTTTGTCAAGCAGCCTTGAAACAAACTTGTAGCATATTTTAATTGCCTGACATTGCAAGATCTGCGCATTTTATACTTTAACCATTTTGTTATTGATAATAGGTGGTTGAACGTGGAAGAATTCTAGGAACAGCTATCTTCATCCATGGTAAGAAATGTTTCATGTCCTGTTTTGAAAATGTTCACTCTTAAATGATGTCTGTGTTTATGTTATGCATAAGTCCCCAAACATTTTAAAATGTTTCCCATATTGTTGTTCTGTAACACACTGACTGGATGAAACATCAAGTAAATGCTTTCGGAAAGCTCCAACCATAAAAAATCTCATCAGTCCCAGCTTCCTCAAACCACTACCAGATACAAGGAAAATATTTTTCCAATCACTCACAAAGGGCACTCACAAATGCGGACATTGTAAATTATGCCCTTTGTTAAACACTAGGAAAAAGGAAATTTCACTACCAAATGGAAAAACCAAACAAATCAACCAACTTATTAATTGTAACTCAACCTTTGTAATCTATGGGCTAGAATGTATTTGCAAAAAATGTACATTGGTAGTACAATTAGAAAACTTAAGGTAATTTATTTTCTTATGTTTATTTCATGTACAACCATGAAGCAATATTTCTGTGTGTCCCAAATTTAATGGAATGCATAGTCGTTCAATATTGTAATGTGTCCAAGTAACATTTGTAGAGGCAACAATGCCACTGGATACAAGATTGCATTTTCAACTAAGGTTTGATACACTTATCTTGTTCATTTAAAAACAGGTTGCATCTTTCTCTTCCACAGGTGGTACAGGCTGGTGGCCTATCTTTCGTTTACATGGTGGCTTCATGGGAGGTTTGGAGACTGCGTTCAACGAGTAGTACCCGTCTGTGTCGTTGGTGCCATTTGAGACACATTCCTCAGTGATAGTGGTCAGTACAGGGGATTTTCCCATACTGTGCTGCAACCCAAGTTTATAATGTGTAGTACATTTGTGCCATCAAAATCAGCAACAAAATAAAATACAACTGAACTTTTATAAATGGTCGTTTCAATTTTTCAGTGAATCAAGTGTGTCTCCATTCAGTAGTGTTCCGGCCCTTTCCTGCATGGCTCATGACCCTCCATCCACCCCTCCAGAATCAATGACTGTTCCCACCCCTGGCAGCCCCCATTGGGAGGGCACGCCATAGGTGCTAACGGCCAAGGTGCCAAACACCATGTACATTTCAAAGGTATCTTATGCGCAGGGGCCATTGTACACATGGCCTAGCCAGACCCTGTGTCTCCATACAGGCTCCCCTGAAGCAGGCTGCGGCCCTGCTATCCACATAAGACCACGCCATATAAAGGTCACTCATTCACATACACACCCACTTTTCTAATTCTTTATAAACCACTTGATATTTATCACAACAACATCTTGGAGCACTGCAAGTCAACTCGTGAACGTGCCACCTGAGAACTTCTGTGACCACTGAGAGTCAGCTTGTCATCGTGTTACCTGTGGCCATCTCCCTGTTCTCCTGCTACTAACTACCCTGCTTGCTGACTCTGTTTGTTGGCCAAGGTAAGAGCAGGTCACCTAATCATATCTCCTAGAGCTTTAAATTTCGATCGATTTCAAATGAACGTACCCAATAGTATAATGTTCATTCATCTCATTGCCATTACCATTGACTTGAGTTTAATTTGTTCCGTTTTCTATATATAGCAATTGTCATCAGTGTCAATTGGGATCAAATTGCATCCTTCGTGGATGTTCGGCAGAATCCTGTGCAGTTCCCTTAGGGAGCACTACAGAAGATTGATACCAAAGGATTTATTGCTCTCACCTGTGTTCTTAGTCTGTACCACAAAGATTTAGTTGGTAGCTGTGGCTGAGCAGTCAGGCTTATCTCGAGAGATGAGCAGTATTCAGGGTTTACACAATAGGCCTACAGTACTATGGCACAAGGAAACACTGACCAAAGCTTTGAATTAAAAAGTAGATATACATTTATTTTATACACTTCTAGTAAAACACATTTATCACAGTCATCAAGCAAGTTAAAATAAAAGAAAAATATACACACTCCCTAGTATACACACTCCCTAGTTAAATTGTAGACCAAGTGAACCAGAGTGAAAACTGAGCAAAACGGCACAGTGAAAACCACACACAAAGGATACTTCGCAATTTCTCAGGGAGGGAAAGCACAAGTTATATATAAATGGGAAGTGTTGCTAAGGTGTGTAAGAAGCTATACATTTGTGAACCAGATTAAGAAAGACAGTGCATCAGTATAGAAAATACTTAAATGAAAACTGAGCAAAATGGCATTTCACAAGGTTTAGAAAGGGGGAGAAAAGGGTAGTTATCAGAAGTAGGTGCACCAACACAGTTCTAGTTGAGAATCAATCTAAAGAAGGCAGTTCTAACAAATGCATCCAGAGTCAGTAGGCCTGTGCCAGAGTCAGTGGTACAGGCCAAGGGCCCAGGAGCAAAATGTTCTTGTAGCTGCAGTCAGGTCTTTGGTTAACGATTTCGAAAAGGTGGATGCAGAAGGTGAAAGACAATGTTAAGAGAGAGGGGCGGCCAACCAAAACAGGTAGGTAAAGGAATTAAAACACCTTTAGCTCTGCCGCGAAGAAAGGGCGGCCTGGTGGAACAATGTACCTTTAAAATGAAGAAGTGGCTCCTGCGGTGGCAGTTGTTCCTGGTAGTTCCTGCAGTTCGGGGGATCCAGCAGAGGAAGAGAGGCTCTCGTTGTGGAGGAAGGTGCGAGTTACTGCACTACCGAGGGATGAAAACAGCCTCAGTGCTGTCCGACGAATAAAAGGTACGCTCCTTTAAATCGCGGTCTGGGTGGACTGGTCCCTGACTATCCGGCCTCCGAGTACAGGGTACTGGCGATTCGACCAAAAAAGGTCCAGGAAGGCAATTGGCAAAGTGGTTGGACTAACCAGCTCAAGGGAAGAAGACTCTTGCAGATGAAGATCTTCTCTCGTTGTGTGGAGAAAAGTGGTGAGACGCTGCAGCAGGGCTTCACCGGTGGTTCAGTTGTTGCAGATGTCTCTGGCTTCTCTCCTCTTCGGCTTCTTAGTTCCAGTGGCAACGTCTTGCTCTTCCAGTCCTCAGGACCCTGTTTTTATGCAAAAATAGCCCCATTCATACAGCCTAGCTGTCACTCACACAGTGGAGTGGTCTTCTTGTCGGGAGACCCTCCAGCCTATCAGGATAGAGTGTGACCTGGGTCGCGGACGCAACCCTGTCCAGGGGTCCTACTCCCCCTCCCACACAATGGACCCACCCCAGACTCAGTGGCGTCGAAAGGAGGGCTTCTTGGCAGAACAAATGACCCCTGACCTGGTTTAGGAGTTTAGAGAAAGACGAGAAAGAATTTATATTAAAGTTCTGGCAAATAAAACCTACCGTGGTAAAGTTAGTATAAAAATAAACCGGCGGTATGTTAGAGGCTGTCAGAAAAATTGGTAGCCTCGAACAATGGAGAAATCCCATAGGGAAATATTTGCGGTCGAATATTTACGGTAGTAACCACTGCCACCAGCCAGAAACTTGAGAGAAGGACTGTATGGTACCCTCTCGAAAATTAACATGGGGGAAAAACTATTAACCCTTTCCAGTACCTCCATAGTAAGATGGTTTGTACTGCTTTAGTTCATAAAAATTGACTAGTAAAGTCCCAGGGTATGGAGTCTATGTTTGGGGGTCTCTACGACACCCCTGTGTCACTGCATGGGGGGTGCTGTATAACAAATGTGAATAAAGATGGTTCCTATGGGGTTGAGAAAAATCCCATAGACATTAAACACAAAAATAGCCTAGGACACACACAGCAAAAATGCCTAAGAGTGTGAAAAAGAGTCTCACTCTTAGCAGGAGAAAACAAACAAACCCTTCAAATCCAGCAAAGCTGCTGGGGGACTCTATAGGTAGGGAGAATTCTCATTCTATGGCTAATTTCCCTTAACAGCAGACCATTTCTATAAGCATGTTTCCTTTTGATGCATGATAGTACATTCAAGGGACGAGTAACATGTTCCGATTTGTGTCACATCAATGAATTGTGTATACCCCCTCCAGGTTCGTGATAAAGGTGCCCTCCTTCCACAATTGGCCAACCCTCTCCAGACCTGCCTCAAACCATGCTTGAAGTGTTTGGGGGTTCGGGATCGCGTCTCGAACACCAGGCGCCCACAAGTGACTCAGGGAAGAGGGCCATGTCGTTACTTGCATTTCCGCCCTCTGGCGCCATATCGCCAATATAGTCCCCAGGATCGGATGCTCCCAGATTTTGCAGCGGGGCTTGCCTCTTGGTACCCACAATCATTCCCCTACCGTGGCGGGGGCTAAGTTAAGATTGTCCAATCCAACCCATCGGAATTCCCTTTGCATTCTAAGATGGGGTATGAGGACCCTTAGCTGTGTCATTTTATAGTACAATTTCAGGATCGGGAGCCCCACCTCCCCCTTTCTTTCGGCACAGTGAGCACCTCATAAGCTACTCTTGGCTTTCTTCCGCTGCCACAAAAAATGTTAAGACATCGCCTTTTGTCTCACAGAAAAAGGCCTTGGGACCTAGATCGGGAGAATCTGGAACACGTATAGGAACCTTGGTAAGCACACCATCTTCAGGTCATTGAGGCGTCTGAGTCAGGATATGGTCAGTTTTCTCCATCTTACCAGGTCGGCTCAAAATCCAGACAAGAGTGAAGGGAATTTGGCTTCAAATAAATCTCCCAAATCCCTCGTGAGATTAATCCCCAGATATCACAGTGTGTCCTGTTAACCTTTAGCCCCAGTGCGGCGAATCTATTTATATCTCCATCCCTCTGTCCACTCAGAGGAAACAGGACCGACCTAGCCCTGTTAATCTTAAAGCCGGAGAGCTCTCCATACTGTTCAATCAGTTGGATTACCCTGGGTATAGAGGTTAGGGGGTTCCTTATGTGCATGAGCATATCTGCGTATAAAGCAACTTTAGCTCAGAGAGGACCCCCAAGTACAATGACTCACAGTGGGAGGGGTTGATTATAGAGGCTCCAGGGAGAGCCTGGTCTAGTACCCCTACTTAGGGTGAACCAGCGGGAGTAACCACTATTAACTGCCACGCATGCCCCAGGGGAAGTGTAAACCGCCATTATGTCCTTCGTGAGCCTAGCACCCAAACCCACCTTGCCTAGAATCTCCTTTAGAAAGCCCCACATCACCCTATCAAAAGCTTTCTCAGCATCTACCGAGAGAAAGGCGGGGTCCCCTGCCATCTCCCGGGCCTCATGAATCAGATGGAACAAGTTACTTACCTGTAACTGTTGTTCTCCAGCATGGGTCTGGCATGGATTCACATGCTCATGAATATTCCCTGTCGTCAGGCTGGGAATCCTCGGTAAAGAAAAATCAGTATCAGTTTCGTTTCTGATCTGTCTTTCGTAGTAGTAACCAATCACTGATCTCTGCGTCATACTGACCACAGCCAATGACTGCCCTCTACCTAAGCCCCGCCTCTGGCAGCCATATTCAGATTTGGTAGCACGTGAAGTGGCAGTATGACCAAGTGAAGAGCCGCAGAGGGGTAGGCGGGAGGGTTCGCATGTGAATCCATGCCAGACCCATGCTGGAGAACAACAGTTACAGGTAAGTAACTTGTTCCTTCTCCAGCATGGGGTCTGGCATGGATTCACATGCTCATGAATAAAGAATACATAGCAGTACACACATGCACAACCACGGGAGGTGGCAAAGGCTCAACATTAAGCATCACATCAACTCAACATTAAGCATCTCTTACCTCCTCACCAGGCTCACCTTAAGCGAACAGGTTGCGCAGCACTGCTTGGCCGACCCTGGACTCCTCCCTGGAATCCCGATCGACGCAGTAGAATCTCGTGAAGGTGTGCGCCGACCTCCACGTAGCAGCCCTGCAGATGTCCAGCAGGGGCACACCAGATAAGAATGCCGTAGTAGCAGCGATTGCTCTGGTCGAATGGGCTCTCGGACGGCCTGGCAGCGGTCGGTTAGCCAACCGGTGGCAGTGCATGATGCAGCCGGAGAGCCATCTGGAAATAGAAGACTTCGAGAGAGCCTTCCCTTGATTCACAGGTCCAAAGTTAACGAATAGCTGTGATGTCCTCTGAAAACTCTTCGTGCGGTCCATGTAGAACTTGAGCGCTCTAGCCACATCCAGCGAGTGCAAAGTCCTCTCGGCCGGCGACGAAGGAGACGGGAAGAAAACAGGTAACACCAGGGGCTCGTTAAGATGGAAGTCCGACGGCACTTGGGCATAAAGGAGGGGTGCGTCCTAAGCACCACCCTCAAGGCATGGAAAGTCAAGTAAGGTGCTTTGCAGGATAGGGCCTGGATCTCTCCCACTCGTGCCTAATGGCCACCAGGAATGCAGTCTTCCACGACACAAACTTCATCGGTGCGGAGTGCATCGGCTCGAATGGGGGCCCCATGAGCCTGGTCAGCACCACGTTAAGTTCCCACGCCGGGGCCGGGGCCTTCACCGGCGGGAACGACCGGAACAGTCCTTTCATAAACTCTTTTACCAGTCGATGGGACCACAGGGACGTCCGTCCTGTGGTTCTGGTATATCTGGAGATCGCCGCCAGATTAATCTTAATGGAGGCATGGGCTAGCCCAGCCTTTGCCAGTGATAGCAGGTACGGCAGCACTTGAGGGGCCGTAATCCGTAGGGGGTTGATCTTCTGTGCTCGGCACCAGATAGAGAACCTCTTCCACTTATGACCGTAGCATTTGAGAGTCGAGGACGCCCTGGCCTTTGCAAGAACCTCTCTGCAATCGGCCGGTATATCGTAGCCTCCAAACTCTAGCGCTGCAGGAGCCAAGCCTGCAGGTTCAGCGACGCTGGGTCGTGGTGGAAGATGGCGCCTCCTTCTCTGGAGAGAAGGTCCGCGTCCGCCGACAGCTTGATGGGAAGGGACGTTGACAAGTCCAGAAGGTCCGGGAACCAGATCTGCCTCGGCCACGCCGGTGCGACGAGGATCATCTGGCACCGGGACCTCTTGAGCTGGTTGAGTCGAAGCAGCAATGGCAACGGAGGGAACGCATACAGGTATAGGCCGTCCCAGGGGAACGAGAACGCATCGCCCATGCTTCTCGGCTGGGGAAACCTGCTGGCGAACCTCTTGCACTTCGAGTTCGTCGTTGTTGCGAACAGGTCGATTTGGGGTTTGCCCCATCGTCGGAAGAGTTGATCCACCTGATCCTGGCGCAGTTCCCACTCGTGACACGTGCGCAGCTCCCTGCTGAGCGAGTTGGTGATGGTGTTTCTTTCTCCTGCCAGGTGGAAGGGAACCAGGAACATCCCCTGGGCGACCACCCAGTGCCACAGATCCTGTGCCTCCTTGGATAGGGCTGGGGATCTGGTGCCTCCCTGCTTCCGTATGTAAAACATTGTCGTGGAGATCCACACACCACCTTGCCCTTGAGCGACGGGAGGAATGATTTGAGAGCCCAGAACACGGCTCGGAGTTCCAGGACGTTGATGTGCAGGAGCCTCTCTCCTCCGGGAGCCAGAGGCCTCTTGCGTGGAGATCGCCGGTGTGGGCGCCCCAAACTTCCAGGGAGGCGTCCGTCGTCACCGTCTCCTGGTACGCCGGCGTCTGAAAGTCCTTGCCCGCCGTGAGGTGCGCTCGAACGCCCCACCACTGAATCGCCCGCCAGAACACCTTGTTGAGGGGGACCCTGTCTTCGAAGGTGCCCGTTGCCTGCATCCAACGGGCGTCGAGAAATTCTTGAAGAGGGCGCATCCGTAGTCTGCAGAGGCGCACCAGGTAGATGCAAGAGGACATCATCCCCAGGAGGGACTTGATGGACCTCACCCTGGCCATGTCCGTGGCTAGCAGGCGCTGCACCTTGCCTAGAATGGTCTTCGTCCGTTCTTCCGATGGTGCCGCCAGGCGCCTCACTGTATCGAGCTTCGCTCCCAGAAACAGGGCCACCTGCGACGGCACCAGGTGGGACTTTGGGTAATTTATGGCAAATCCCAGGTCTGTGAGTAGCTGGACGGTCCTCGCAGTGTGTACGACGGCGAATTCCCTTGTCCTTGAGCGGATGAGCCAGTCGTCCAGGTAGGGGTAGACGTGAATCCCCTGCAGGCGCAGCCGCGCCGCCACAGGTGCTAGGCACTTGGTAAAGACCCTGGGGGCCGACTTGAATCCGAACGGCAGTGCTCTGAATTGGTAGTGGCGTCCCTGGACGACGAACCTGAGGAACTTTCGGTGACTTTTGAGGATGGGAACGTGGAAGTATGCATCCTCCAGGTCCGACGACGATAGAAAGTCGCCTTCCTCCAGCTGTCCCAGTACATGCTGGAGGGTGACCATCCTGAACTTTTGTGACCTGATGTATTTGTTCAAATGACGAAGGTCCAGGATGGGGCGCCAGCTGCCCGTCTTCTTCCTGACGAGGAAGTACCTTGAGTACACCCCGGAGCCTCTTCGGGACAAGCTCGATGGCGCCTTTCCTGAGCATCGCCTGTACTTCCAACAACAGTTGCGGGACGTGACTTTCCTTCCTGGCCACAGGTGGAACGTGAGAGCACTTCTTCAGGAATTCGATAGAGTGTCCTCTTGCCAGGGTATTCAGCACCCAACGGTCGGTGGAGATGGACTTCCACACACCGACGAACTTCGTCAGCCGGCCTCCCACCGGGGTGCTTCGGTGGGGGCCCGAGACAACGGCCGGTTCAGTCCCGCTTGGAATTGGTGGCCTTGCCGCCCTCGCCACCTTGCCGACGGCGGCGAGGCGCTCCCTGCTTGCCACGACCCCTGTAGGCCTCCTGAGATGAGGAGCGTGCTGCCTGGCGGTAGGACGACGAGCCACCGCTGGATCCCTTGGAGGCACCCTGTCTGCCTCCGGAGCTCCGAAAGGGCCATCGTTGCTGAAGGGCTCCTAGGGCGCGGGCCGTCTCCGTGTCCGTCTTTATGGCTTGGAGGGATTCGTCCACCGCCTTCCCGAACAAGTTGCTGCCGTCGAACGGCATGTCCAACACCCTGGTCTGGACGTCCTGACGGAAGTCGGTTGCCCGGAGCGAACCCCGTCGTAGGCAAACACCGTTGCCCAGCTTGCGGAACCCGGTATCAGCAATATCGGTTGCCACCGTTATGGCGTGGTCCGACGCCACCTCGCCTTCTTGAAGTATTCCCAGGGCCTTGGACCTCTTGTCCGGTAGGAGGTCCAATATGGGGGCCAGCTTAAACCAGAGCTCCCTGTCGTAACGGGCCACGATCGCCAGGGCGTTGGCCGCTTTGATTGTCGTCGCCGCCGACGAAATGACCCGCCGCCCCATGGCGTCCAACTTCTTTCCCTCGCCGTCCGGCGGGGAATTCGACGTCGAGGCTCCTGACCCCGCCGCTTTCTTCTTCGCCGCCGCCGAGACGACCGAGTCTGGCGTTGGCTGGGCCCTGAGGCACAGGGGAGCGGTTTCGGGGACCCAGTACTTCTTCTCGTACCGGTCCTGTTTGGCTGGTGCCGTGGAGGGGTTCTTGAGAACCGACAGGCCTTCTTCCCAGATGTCATCGATTAGAGGCACCACGATGACAGTCTTCCTCTTGGCCTCCCGGGGCTGATAGAGGAAACCTTCCTTTTTCTGCTCCTCCGGGCAGAGCTGGAACAATTCGGACGCCCTGGCGATCATGGCGTGGAATGAGCCAATCTCGTCGGGTGGCGAGGCCCGTGCGACGGGAGACAGGAGACCCGTTCCGTCGTCGTCGCCCTCAGAACCCGTCGTCGAGCCCATCGCACCATCATCTCCCGACTCGTGGGAGGATGAGGAGTGAACTGTAGGCCTTACGGGGCGAGTGGAGGAGAGGGTTGGGTCCTCCATCGTTTGTTCTGAGGACTTCCCGACCGGCCAGGTTGCGGGTCCTCCGGCCTGGGCCGTGGTAATCTCGTCCTTATCTCACTTAAGGACTGGATCGCAGACAAAATGGCCACCGAGCTATCCTGAGGCCTAGGTTCCGGCTGCGCCGGAAGGGAAGGCTGCTCTTCCTCGCCATCGTCGTCTTCCTCGGTTATCTCCCGAGGACCTTCCTTACGGGATCGAACCTTCTCGAATTGGACTTTGAGATTCCTCGTGGCCTCGATCAGTTCCTCCTCCGAGGCCGACTCCGAGCTCGAGGAGGCTACCGTGCCCCCCCTCGCTTCTTCCATCATGGTGGCCATGACGATGGGCTGAAAAGAGGATTCCCTCCTTGGCGGCAGGGAAACTCTAGTCCCGGAGGCAGTCTCCGCTGGCGGGGTCTCTGCCGGCTTGGCCAGAGTCGCCGCGATCGCCTCTATAGAGGCCTTGGCCTGCTGGGTAGGGGCCTTCACCACCTTAGGTGCGTCCCGGGCCTTCTCCTTAGGGGGAGGGGCGACGCCTCGCTCCCCCTCTTCCGAGATTGGACGGGGCTTCTCCCGAAGCTTACCCGGGGTCTCTGACTTCCTCTTCCCCGAACCAGAGCGCTGGCTCGTGGTTGACGGGGAAGCCGCGCCCTGCCTGGCGACCGAAGAGCCCGACCTTTCGGCGCTCCCGGAGCCAGCGGACTTGCGGCGCTTGGCCTGGTGTGGGCCCCCATCGCCGGGGCGCCCGCACAGGACTTAGAAGCCCGCTCGGACCCTTTCTTCTTCTTCTCACCCGTTGAGCCCTTCTCCAACCAGCTGGCGAGACGGGATCGACGGTCCCTCATGGTCCGCTCCGACAAGTTCTTGCAGAACTGCCAGTCCTTCTCTACATGAGTCTTGTCCCCATGAAGACAGTAGAGGCATCGCAAATGTTTGTCTTCCTTAAACACATTCTGCAGCCCGCATCCAGGGCAGCTGCAAAACAGCTTGGGTCCGGGTGACAAACTCGCGTCCTGGGCCATCTCGAAGTAGGCCGCGAATCTTCTGGAATCCTCCAAGAAGTTGATTCGACGAAATCTTCACCCTTGAGGGGCGTAGGAAAATCCCATAACGGGTAGCCGTTAACGGGCGTAGAAACGGTGGAGCTTGAGGCTCGATTAACCAAAAAAAATGTGGAAATTCACCTGAAAAAGCGCAAAAACGCAGTAAAAGCTCGAGAGCTAAGCACGAGGACTCCCAACACTTGAATATGCGGTACAAATCTGAAGATGGCTGCCAGAGGCGGGGCTTAGGTAGAGGGCAGTCATTGGCTGTGGTCAGTATGACGCAGAGATCAGTGATTGGTTACTACTACGAAAGACAAATCAGAAACTGATACTGATTTTTCTTTACCGAGGATTCCCAGCCTGACGACGGGGAATATTCATGAGCATGTGAATCCATGCCAGACCCCATGCAGGAGAAGTAAGGTTTTCCTCATTGTGTCCGCCCCCTGTCGACCCTTTATAAAGCCCATTTGATCCAAGTGTATCAGTTGGGGCATGTATGTTTCTAGTCTCGCCGCCAGTACCCATGTATAAATCTTGGCGTCGATATTCAGGAGGGAGATGGGGCAGTAAAACGCACATAGTCTTGGGTCTCTACCCTCCTTCTGTATCACCGTTATTGGTGCACGGGAAAAAGAATACAGGGATTCCCCTGTCTCCAGAAAATCATTGAAGAGTTCCACCATAAACGGGAGGAGGGGGGAAAAGAACGACTTATAGAAGCTTGCTGAGAAACCATCTTCCCCTGGGGCCTTACCCAACGGTTATCTCGCCACAGCCCTCTTAATTTCTTCAGCTGTAATTAGGGCTTCCAGAGCCTCGGCTTCCGCCTGGGAAAGCCCAGGCACCGCGTTCCCACCAAGTAGGTCGCTATATCCCCCACCTCTGGGTTAGCCTTCGACTTCTATAGGTTTTCATAAAAAGTTGCAAATGATTCTTGAATCCCATCCGTCCCCGGGTCTTGTGTTCTATCGACCCCTTCTATGGCCTCCAGCCATCTCTCAGAACACGGTCCCCTCAACCTTGCGACCAACAGTGCATCTGCCTTGTCTCCGTGCTCATAAAACGTTTGTTTCAGGAACTGCAGTTTCCTGATTATACGACCTTCCTCCAGAAGCCTAAGCGCTTCCCTTTTTCCCCCCTTGCCTCCAACACTCTGTCCTCCATCCCCTCAGTGGCACCCCCGCCCTCTTGTCGAGTTGGGCGATATCCACTTGCAACCTGTTCTCAATTAACGTCCACTCCCTTTTTTTCCTTGCCCCTTGCCTAATCAGGATCCCCCTTCATGTCGCCTTCCCTGCCTCCCACACCGTCCTCCTTGAGACCTCTCCCATATTTATTTTAAATTATTCCCAAATTTCGGCAGTCAGCTCCGCATTGAACACCAGATTCTTCCACAGTGGTTTGTTACATCTCCATTTGTACCCCCTAAGTACGAGGCCAAGCCTATTCAAATCCACTGTTCCCATATCATGGTCTGACCATGTGATCGGGGAGATCTCCAAGCCCAACGTCTACTCCCACAGCTCCCTTCAGATGTACATATAATCTATTCTGGTGAAGGTGCCGTGTGGGGCTGAGTAAAAAGTATACCCTTTTTCCTTCGGGTGAAGATGACGCCATATGCCCCGGAGCTCATAGACACCCAACATTTATAGGACCTCTCCACAGCCCTTTCTGGGCAAATCCTGTGTCCCTGAACCTCCCACTTGCCTAGCGAGTGTGACATCAGCCCATTTGTTAAAATCGCCCCCCAGTATTATATGGCCTGATGCTTCCAGCATCATCTTCGTAAGAGTTTTCAACAACCTCAGCTGACCCTGGTTGAGGCAGTAGACAGTGGCAAATGTGAACCCCACTTTTTGTACAGTACCAGCAACCAGGAGGGCCCTGCCTTCTTCGTACATCCATACTTTGATAACCTCCATTCTAAGCCTTTTTCCAATGAGAATTCCCACCCCCGCTTTCCTCAAGGGCCCAGAGCCCCAGTATTCCTGCCCCAGGACAACACCTGGGACCCTCCATTCCTCCCCTCTAGCGTATTTAGTCTCCTGGAGGAACATTACATCAAGGCCCATTCTACAGAACTCCCTAGCCAACAATGACCTTTTCGTGGGCGAGTTCATCCCCTTGACATTCAACGTCCCCACCCTAAAATGATCATCCCCCAGGCTTCCTTAATTTACTGCCATACTACTGTCCCTCCACGCTCAATTCAATACCCAGGCGGCCTGAGCCCATACCTCCACCTCCCAACAGCCGAAAACCACAACTTCGAGAAGACCCATATTCTACCTCTACCCCAATATCTGCCCCTCCCCCCTTAATAACCCTGAAAAGGCACCTGACTCCTCCCAGGTTGAAATCACCAGGATGAGGTCGGAGCACCAGCTGGGACCGATTCCCCTCCGCTGCAGCACCATCAATTCCTCATTAGCATTGAGCCCCCCAGCCGATCTGAGACTCAAATTTCCAAACTATAGGCGGCCCCTGCAGCTCCCAAAACACCTTTGAAGCAAACTACAAGAGCATAACCCAACAGGGGTCAACCAGGGCCCACCTCACAGCACAGATGGGACCACATTCTTCGCCATTATCTCCATGACTATTTCCAGTACGAATCAGATGTCCCCCATGGGCGATGTGTTCAGCTTCCTGTATTTCCTGGATCCCAGCATCTATCTCCTAGGCCCTTTAATGCTCCACTGTATCGGTGTCCGACCTTCCGCCCTGATTCTTTGCACTATGTTCCACCCAGCAAATCACTCATGTCCCTGCAAATGTCCTCTTCAGTCATCAGTCTATGTTTTTGTCCATCACGTTCAAATGTGAGGGAGAATGGGAACCCCCATCTATACCGTACTCCCTTCTCATTGAGCCACTTCATCAGGGGCGCGCATTTCCTTCTCCTGTTTAGGGTCAATGAAGATAAATCTTGAAAAATTGTTACTCTGGACGTGCCATAGGTGATCGGGCCTTCGTTTCGCTTTCTCTAGGATTTTCATTTTGTCGGAGTAGTTAAGAAACCGGGCCAGGACCAACTGGGGGGGAGGGGCCCTATCACCCGGCCCGCTCAGTGTATTCTCTCAATCTTAGCTTCGTGACTTCATGAAGTGTTCTCTTTAAGTCTTGCTCTGTCTCACCCTGCCTGTCCGGGACTCCGAAGAGCCTTGGATTGGCCCGCCTTTCGCCGTTTTCCAAATCGTCCATTTTCATTCTGAAATCTTCTTCTCGACGCTTCATTTCCACGATCTCGTCAAACCTTCTCCCAATGTCCGTCCTCATGTTCCTGATTATTTCCATCAGTGCAGTTACTTTTTTGGTGGCTGTGGATTCCTCCGGTGCAGTAGCCATTTTCTGAGCTAGGGTTCCAGACCCGGGACGGCTCGGTGTATATATGTAGGTGGCCAACTTCTGATTTGCTTCCATGCACCTCCACCTGCTATTCAATGCATATCACCCTTTGTGCCACGCCCCCTCCCCCAATGCACCCCTCAGGATGGTAAATGATGCCTTCTGCATGTCTTCCCCTTGAGATTACATTGCACATCAGGGGATGTTGCTGCTCACCGCAACATGGGAGGCGGGCACATGCCCCAGAGTCGGGGGCCCACACCTCCCTAGTCATGGGACCTCTTCCTCCTCCAATCCCCAGTTCAGTGTTTCTAATAGGGGGGGGGGGCGTCTGCCGGTGGGTGATCTCCGACTAAGGCAGTGCTTCTTACCGGCCTCCGTGATACTGTTGTGAGAGATCACCAGCTTAACCCTCTGTACTGCCTTTAACGTTCTGACCGTGGGACCTTCCTCCCCTCTACTCAGTACACGATCATCACCTCGACCGGGTAAGGGACCCAGCGTCAGACCGCCGTGCCGACTCCTCTAACCCTCCCCTGACTTCAATAGGCTGCCTCCTACTTTTCGGGTGAACCCCTGCTTGGGGACCCGAGCTTAGTGCTCTACAAGCAACAGTCTTGGTGCCCCTTCGTGCCTGCCTGGAAAAGTCCTTTGTCATAAACTAGGAGCGACAGCCACTGTTTGTAGAGAGGTGGGCTCACGCCCCAGGTTTGGGGTCCCACAACTCCCACCGCCGTCCTTGTGAGTCTACTTCGTCCAGTGGTGGGCAAGGGTCACGCCCTCAGTCTTATTCCAATACTACTCCAGGGGTGGGGGGCCTACCCCTTGGGATGTACTTGGTATCATCCACGAGACTGTCCCCTTCTGTGCAGTTTGGGTACCAGCTCCATGGGCCTCTGGAGCTCACCGTACCTCCATACCGTGTGGTTCTCATCCTTTGCGACCTGTCCGCAGTTTTCGATACCATCGATCACATCATTCTATTAGACTACAAACACTAGGAATCAAAAAACAGCCCTGTCGTGGATCTCTTCCTTCATCTCTAACCGGTCGCAAATCATGCACCTCGACCAATTCACGTACATATCACGTCAAGTCTGCAAAGGTGTTCCAAGAAGCATCCACGTCACTGTTAATCTTCAATTTCTACATACAACCCATTCGCTCAATCATCCGTTCGTACAACCTTACATGCTACAACTACGCAGATAATACCCAGATCATCCTGAAAATCCCAAATTCTGAAGGATCCGGCAGCCCGGACCAATCATCATGACTCTCTCATATTGATCACCGGATGACGACCAACCACCTCATCCTCAACCCTGGGAAAACCGAAATCCTACTCTGCTGGAAAACAAATCTCATCCCCCAACCTATCCCCTGGCCCGAATCACTAAGACGAGCACCAGCCCCCTCAAACGTGGTTAAAAACCTTGGATGCAAATTCGACTCAGATCCATCTCTCACCAAACACCACCAACATACCCAAAACCTGTTTCTTTCATTTACGTATCCTCCGGTGGATTTTCCCCTATCTCACCTATGCCCACCGTTTCTTTACCATCAACTCCATCATCCTCTCCTGTCTTGACTATGCAAATTGCCTCTACCTAGGAGCCCCCGCATCTCAACTACGGAAACTCCAAATAATCCAAAATATGGCAGCACACCTGCTCATTAACCTTCTCGCCAGAGAACACATCATCTCTACCATGAGAGTCCTCCACTGGCTCCCCCCTGACGCACCACCTTCAAAGCCATGTGTATCACCTATCGCGGAATCCACAACACTGGCCCTGAATATCTATGAGACAAAATTGTCCCTTACCAACCGTCCTTGAACCTCAGATCTTGCAATTCAATTCGCCTAGTGATCCCACTGCATAGCTCCATAGGACTTGACGGCGGCTCCTTCTCCGTCCAAGCGCCAATAATCTGGAATTACAACCCGGCTCTTCCCAATACTCTAAGCCACTCGCATCACACTCACCACGAAACCCTACCCACCAGTCCACATGAGAGACAATTAGATAAGGGCCGTGGCTAGAACACGCACATCATTAACTATTCACTGCCACTGTTAACCTGCAACGCTCCACCTGGGAAGCTCCCACCACTAGCAACCCCCATCCACAACCCTATTCCCCAAGCTTGGTCTAACAAGCCCTTGAGGACTGTTACATTACGGATACTTAATATACAATGGGCTGTAACATACAGCCTTTAGTGTTTAGGCCCCCCTCCACCTACACAAATCAAGGGCTAGCCCCCTCCGTTTGTTCATTTTATATGGAGACCCCCCCAGCAACGCGAAATCGGGGCCGCCTACTCTTGGCTTACTATATGAGGAAACATACTGCAGGGGGATGCTACTTTGTTCTCTACTCAATTTGCACGGTTAGTGTAGGCTCTAGCTTGTTTATCCATGTACTCAATAGCATTGTCAGGTGTAGGCCTCTCTCCCACTATACAGGACTCTCAAATCTACGGTACGTACACCTCACACCACTAGCGTGGACAGAGGCCGCAGGCACGGCCAAGCATCCATGCATGATAGAATACGCCTACGGCTAAGCACATCCGGCCTACTGCACACGTAGCCGTCCAGACAAACACCTGACGTACCTCAACACCTCTACCACTAGCATGTGGCGACCACCACCTGAAAGGAATTTGGTATAGCTGATCATGCGGCTGTTTCACCTGCCTCCGTGTGGGCCCCTTACCCCACTCGCACTCTTCAGGTGTTTGGAAGTGAGCGTTAACTATGCCTCTCAGTCTTTGTCCCAGGACCTGGGTCCGCGCCATGTTCCTCTGCCCGGTTTGTGCTCCTCGAGCCCCAGCTGGTGGTTCACACTCCTCAGCAGTCCCTGTACCCTGCCTGGGGGGGGGGGGGGGTGGCCTCTTCTCCGTGCGAGGACGCCCTGTGTGTTCCTGGGCATCCTCTGGCTTCTCCGCTGGGGTTCCAGAGTATCCCAGCACCGCCCGCATCAATCCCTTTCTGCTGGCAGGGCATCTCCTTGTGTCCCCCCCAGCCCAGCGGACCTCCCGCTAGTCTGTTAGGTGGGGGGGGATCATTCACACCCATCGGACACAGCAATTACTGGAATCCAGACAGGAGGGCACGCACTCACCTCCCCCAAACAACCTACTCCTCGCTTCGTCTGGCCACTCGGGAGGGACGCCGACAACAGAGCACCGCCTCACAGGCCACACTCGGAGCGAAAACGAAAGTTGGATTCCCGCTCAAGTTAGTTTGGCTCGTTCTCCTAGATTCCGGGGGGGATTTTGTCCACCGTTACGCCCCTAAAAGTAGCAGTCTATCACCGTCACCCGTTCAGAGTTACTGGTGGGTGGAGGGGGCGTAAAGCGGGGCTCAAGCCACTTAACGGTCCCGGGCTGGGAGAGGATCGAGTTCAGGCTGCATGCATGAGCGCACCCCCTGGTGGCCTCCCATGACAGCAGATTTTGGCTGCGGGATGGAAGCGCCTGTGGTGAGAAGCGACTGAGGTCTGTGGGAAACCTCAGCAGCAAGGCATATTGGAGTTGAACAGGAGGTCTGGTTGGAGCTAGACATGCCAGGGACATTACGGGAGTGGTCTGTGGAGTTTGGTCATCTGCTGCAGTTCCATAGAGCAAATGTGAGGTGAATTGACAGAGGGAGCAGCGGATGACAGCCTGACCACTCCCCTCCCCCCTAATCCCCACACCTCTTTCTGGAGCCTGAACTGAGGGGCTGCTGAACTAGCTGAGAGGAGAGCCCCTAAGGCTGCCAACTTACCACTGCAGGGGGTGCTGACCATTGGGTGTGCCGAGTGTGGCACTTGGGGGTATTGCTGAAGGTGACCCTGATCAGTTTGTTGCCCAGGAGGAGATCGGAGCTGAGCAATGGAGGCCACGTTAGGGTCTGTTTGGACAGTGAAGGGCCAGCAGAAACAGGAAAAATGCTTTGGGGGCAAGAGTAAGGTAGCCAAGAATACCACAGATGGCGGAGGAGGGCTTGTAAACAGGCCCGCCGGAAGAAACGGTGTTGAAGGAATCACTAGAGGGGAAGGTCCAGTCTGTGGCAGTCGATAACTCACTGGTGAGGACAGACCTCAGGAAGAGGAGGAAGAGCGTGGCTGAAGCTGAATAGGGTTGGCGTTGTGAAGGACGCGGTCACGGTACTGCAAATCTAGATGGAGGCGCTGGCCGCCGCTACAAGAGCACTCGTAGCCAAGGCAGAGGATGTAGGAGGCTCTCGCTGGAGCAATATTCAAAAAATGGGGATCACAGAAGGGGACGAGGGACCCAGCATGGAGCTGTATCCACCTATTTATAGATGTCCTGAAGATAAGAGAGCTATCAATGTGTTTTACCTTTGAGAGGGCGCAGAGGGTCTCAGGCAAAAGACCCCTGATCCGAACTCTGGCAGGTGCAGTTGTATCGAAGTTACTGAACTACAGGGACCGAGACGCAATATTGCAGGATGCACGAAGATCAGTAGTATATAAAGTGGCCGACAGGCACTCGGAGTTTCCGGACTTTTCTCAAGAGGTTCAAAAGCAACATAAAACATATGATGCAGTGAGGAGACCAAGCTCGGGCTGAAATATATGATGCTCTTCCCTGGGAAGGTTTTGGTGGACAGACGCTCGCATTTATTCCAATACCCAAATGAAGTATGGGACTGGCTAGATGGAGGACCGGGATAGGGTGCCGTGGCTGGGCAAGGGAGGAGTGGTTTCTCAAGGCCAGAAAGGGAAAGCATCCCCACCCTCTTCCTGAAGATGGCACCATCTTCAGACTCTTAAGAGTCTGCGTCAGTACAGATGGAACATTGGAGCTGAGAGATTAACTGGTTCATTGGAAACCTGGCCTTGGCCTGAAGCAGGAGATAGCGAATGAGAAGAATGTGTGCCTCGGAGGTGCCAAAGAATAATGGTTGAAGACTGTTGATGTTGGTCAAATCTGTACATTTTGATTCAGGGGTTAATGAGGGGGTTCTCAGTAAAATGTTCATTTTGGCTCCGGTCACAGGCATAGTCTAGAGTTGGGGGTGATTTGTTAAGGGGCTGAGCGTTGAGTGGGGTACGAGCTGTATTTGCATCGGATAGGTTAACTTGGGTTGGTTGGAGGGGTCTGATATGATATATTTTATTTGTATCGCGCTCATGCACCAGTGCTTCAGAGCACGACGAGGCAAGGGAGGGGAACAAGGGAAGACAAAACAACGATCTTACTAGGCCCAGTGACATTGAGAAAGCCCAAGTGCAGGGAAGAGGGAAGGGAGAAAATGCAAGAGAGGGGAGAAGTGGAAAGTGCTGAGCAAGAGATAAACAACTACAAATGGTAGTGCAGCCACCAAGGTGGCAAGTGCAAGATATGCGGTGCAGACTAGGGGTGTCTGATAAGTGCAGGTACGGAGACTGTAGGGTTACAGATACAGACCCAAGTGCAAGGGTTGCCAGGAGGCAGTGCGGGTGTGTGGCTGGTTGGGCAGGGACCTGGGCCCGAGATCAGAGGGTGGCCAGGTGTACGGTGTCGAAGCAGACAGATCAGCAGGGGAGAGGCAGAGCGAAGGCAGAAGCAAAGAGGAAGGTCTTGAGGGGCTTCCGGAACCGTAGATGGTTCTCCTCAAGTTTCAAGGAGGCTGTTCGAGAGGGAGGCCACAGCCGAGGAAAGATCTACCCCAACTCGTTGCTTGGAGAAGCGACTGGCCCTGAGGGAGTTGGAGGACCAAAGAGCTTGGGTGGGAATGTATTTATGGAGGGAGAGTTGAAGGTATTTTGGACCCAGGACACAGGAAGTCTTGTGGATAATGCAAAGGGTCTTCAATTTAATCCTTGCAGCCACTGGGAGCCAATGGAGAGATTTCAGGGCTAGACCGATGTGATCCCACGGCTTGAGGCCAAGGACAAGTCTTGCATTCCTGTTCTGGATGAGTTGCAGAAGGCGGAGGAGCAGAAGCAGGAAGATTTAGAAAGAGGCTGTTGCAGTAGTCCAGCCTACAGAGAACAAGAGCTCTAGATACAGTAAGCTTCTGGGGGAAAAAGAGGAAAGGAAGAATACCTCCGAGGAGGTGCAGATGGTAGTTTGACTTCTTTTCTCCTCACATTTCTGACGTCTATAAGGAGTGTGTGGAGTCGAAGAATACCCAGAGGTTCTTAGCCTCGCAGGTAAAAGCAGGAGGAGGGCCAAGGGAGGCCGGCTAGAGGGTGACAGGAAAGGAGGGTGCAGGTGTGCCGATGAGGAGAATCTCTGATTTACTGGCATTAAGGCAGAGATTATTGGCGGTACACCACTCCTGGATAGCAGACAGTGAGATGAGAGCTTGTTTTCAGGCTTCCCTCTCCCACCTCTTATGCTTCCGAGTATCATCCGCATAGCACTGAAAGTTGGAGCAGAGGTGGGTAAGGGTGGGCAAGGGGTGCCAGGTATTGGTTGAACAGCCACGGAGAGAGGTTAGATCCCTGAGGAACACCACAGGCAGAGTGTGAGATAGAGGAAAGGAAGGGCCCATGTTGGACCTGGGAGGGTCGATCAGAGAGAAGGCCAGCTAGGCCAGGGCCTGATTGGTGATACCCAGGGTTATCACAGACGGTTAAGGAGGATGGCATGGTTGACCGTGTCAAATGCAGAACAGAGATTGAGTAGGACGAGGACAGAAGGGATGTTACGTCAAGGTTGGAGAGCAGGTTTTCACTGATGTTCAGGAGAGCAGTTTCAGTGCTTCTGGCAGCTGTAAAGCCAGACCGATGATCATAGAGCCAACCAACAGAATCGGTGTGAAGATTAAGCTTGAGATGGCCAGCTTTTCCAGGAGTTGACAAGGAAAGGAGTGATGGAAATCAGGCGATAGTTAGCCAGGCATGAGGGGGCGTCTGTGGGTTTCTTGAGAAGAGGGTGCACAAGAGTGCTTTAGAGGGGAGGGGAAGGCAACAGAGGCAAAGGAGAGGTTGCAGAAGTCGGCCAGAGCAGGAGCATTGTCTGCCTACAAGGTTCTACCCTTTGCCCTTCATCTGGTTGATTATGGGGATAGGGGTCCTCCATAGGAGGTTAGGTTGGGTGCTTTTTTGCAGAGGGATTCGGGGTGTTGCTTTCTTTTTTGTCATCTTTATTATTTTCAAACAAATTCATACATAAAAGAACAAGAAAATTTGAACAACAAAATCTTTAAACCTCCCAAAATCCAAATACATAATCTAACAAAAAAATAAGTGTATGCATTGAGTTAATATGGCTCATTATAAAATCAACATATGTACAAATGTATTACTTTCTATAACATAAAAACCAAAACATCAAACAAACAATGAATGAGGCAGGTTTCCAAAAAGACCAATAGTTATTTTCTTTACCCAGCTTCCTAAACCTCACTAATTCAAACTCAGACAATACTATTACATCATTAATCCAATCTTCCAATGTTGTTTTTTTCCTGGGCTTCCACACTTTCATGATCTGTTTAACTGCTATCGATAATATTTTGTCTATCCATTGACCATACAAACGAGCCTTCAAACAACGGCCACTTTTTGCCAATAACAAAACCTGAAAAGACTCCCTTGGAATCGAAATTGACAAAATGACACCCAATCTATCCAGCACCTCTCTCCAAAAGGTCAACACTCTTGTACAATGCCACAACTAGGTGTATACCGAATAGCAAATTTACTATCCGGCCAAATAGTAAATTTGCTATCCGGCCAGAACCGAATAGTGAGCCAAATAGTCGTTTTGGCTTTTGTGTAGGCATGGGAAAGGCACTTGCCAGGCACCGCCGTAGTGTTAAGTGGCTATTGATGGTCGCAGGTGCAAAATGGTGCGAGTACCTACGCATATAAACGCTGTTGGCTTTGCCAATGCTTATTTTAACACAACTAGAGTGAAGGACATGCAGTGTAAACAAACACTTATGATATGGCATTTATAACGCGCCTATACACATCATAGTGCTTATAAATTGTCCCAATGAGAACTTTCATTCACAGGTCCATTGTTCCAAGGTAATTGCAACAAACAAACCTTTCATTAAAGCTTTACAAGGGTGACTTGCCATTCCTTCCCTTTCAAAGATATTATCTTCTATGAAGAAATATATTTTCACATCTAGTCATAATTCTGGTAGTACAATGACAAGTCAACTCCCCTAGTCACTTGGGACACGAGAAGGGTGTCTGCTCCCAGCTCTATAGTTATGTGAAGTGGACTTGATGGTTCCAGTTGTGTACTGGGACCTGGAGGGGGCACGGGACTCCATTAGCTCCTTTTGTAATTGGGTTACACTCGTGTGTTTCATTTGTGTAACTTCAACATGGCGGAGCATTTTGTAACCATGGTATCCATTTATAAAACTTTTAAAAACTGATGTGCTCATCTCTGCAAGTGGCTGAACAATTAGGGGGCAGGCAAGGAGATCGCGCATATTCATGCATTGCAAATAGCCACAGAGATGCAGCATTGTGCACATTTACTTTGCAGCCGTGTTAGCAGAGCGAGCCTGCATTCACTAAAGAACGTTCAGTAGGCCAACTGCTATTAAAATTTGACAATGCAGCCAGCAACACATGCTTAAGGGGCCACTTCTTTGTACTGCCACACAAAGATATGCCATTAATCATTGCCTGCCCAGCACCGTTGAGGCGGGGGCTGGCATTAGCTGTCAGTGGGCGCACCTGCGGGGGGGGGGGGATTAGTCACTGTGAGCACAGCGCCTATGGAGAGCCTGAAGCCCCGAGGTCTTATGCAGTGCAATGAGACCGAGACCAACCTCTCTCCCACCCCTGGCCACAACAACCTCCTGGGGACTCCGATATCCTCCCAGCCCATTGAAATCTAAAGTGCTCCTCCCCTCCTTTACCATGCCTGTCCCGCCCCACTTAGCAAAGCAATGCGAACTGGTTGCGTGCGAGTGCTGTTTAGAGAGAGATGTTCGTCAGCCCTCTGATCAGATTTCCCAGGCGCAGGAGGTGCCTTCAAGAAATCAATGGGGCCTTGCTGCTAGGCGTTTCCAAGCGAGTTGTGCAGAAAATCCATATTTTAAAAGTGACTGGATTGGTGGCAACAGGAGGGACGCAATATAAATGCCGTTCTTGCTGATAGTTCTAGCAGCTCGGTTTTTCAAGCAATGCAAGTTCTTTTGTGTGCAACTCGACTACCATCTAGTGGCTCATATGGTTTGTGCAGCAACTTCTGTATTTAAGCTCTGCATGCAAGCGAACACCTTGCTTTTATATGGGAGCAGGTCTTTTCAGCGAAGGAATTTATGGTGTGTACTTTGAGTAAAGCTTCAAGTATTCATTCGGCCGAAACCCAATAATTAACTTTTAGCCGAATTTCGGCTGAATAGTTACTCAAAGCCAAAGTTCGGTACACCCCTGGCCACAACATATGTAGCAGCTCTATCCCACATCCCCAACATAAATCTTCAGTAATTAGTCCCAAATGACATTTGCACTGGAGTCCAGTATAATCTCCCCAAAATCTTCTGCTGTATAAGTCGTAATTTAAGATCCATCTTACTAGTATACCCAACTTGCCACACATTTCCAAGCATCATCAGTAATTACACAACCAAAATCTACCTCCCATTTCTGCTTTAATGTATTCCAAGACTAACTCTGAATCACTTTCCCTCATAAGTTTCAGATATGTAGATATATTACATGTTCCTTCTCAAGTGGGATAGTCATCATACTGAAGACTTGGGTCAGAAGACTAATTCTTTATATCTACTCTTTTCTCTTCCACTTAAATGAAACATTCTCTGAAGTTCATCAAAACATAATAGGTTCCCATCTCGATGTAAATCTCCCAATTTCAACACTCCCTTTGAAAACCAACTTCATCAAAACAAAACTATTATTTATTTGCAGAGCAGGATTATACTAAATTGAAGAATTATGATTTAAAAATATATTACCATCAAAGTTAAGGATCCACCATGACATTGAATCCTTTGTCACCATAACAGTTGGTAGCTTAGTAGAACCCCTAGATAATTTCCCCATTGAGAAGATATTTTCCAGCTTGAATGGCAACATGGCATTCCTTTCTCTAGTTAACCAGATTCGCTCCTCGATTGATTCTTCTTTCACATACTGAGCTGCTTTTTCCAAAATAAAACCCCTATAATACTTTCCCAAATTCGGATATCCAAACCCACCTTCCTTAGTGTCCCATTGTAAAATATATTTTGGAATCTTAGGGGCCTTTTCTCCCCCAAAGAAAATCTTGGAAAACCTGGTCAATATCTTTAAGCACTTTCTTAGAAAAACTAAGGAATCGACTGCATAACATAAGATCTTAGGTAAAAGTGACATTTTAATTGAATTCCTATTTTCCCAGATCCCTAAATCTAGTCTTGACCATTTTCCAATATCCCCTCTAACTGTATCTGGTAATTTTGTTATATTTAATTGAACCAATTTTCTCACATCATTGATCAGAAAGATCCCCAAATATTTCACAGAACTTACACCACCTACAATTCCACCCTACAAAATCAATCCCCTCTTCTAACTGCTGTTGAGAGTGGGAACACCTCTATTTTATCCAGATGTATTTTATAACCTGAAAATGTGCCCACCTTTGAGTATCTCTTAGAACCACACTAACCCTCTCAGGATCTGATAGAAGCACTACCATATCATCCGCATAAGAGAGAACTTTAACTTCTGTCCCAAAGTTTAGGCCATGTAGTGTCTGTTCATTACGCATCAATATTACTTTCTGTGTTGGGGGTTGTGGTCATGGGGTGGGTGAAGCTTATTGGTTTTCATTTGTTTACTATAAGGGAGTGTTCGCTATAATGTCCAGACTGAGGATGGCTAGTTAGAATGCGAGAGGTATGAATAATGTCATCAAAAGAGGGAAGATTCGCTCGTACCTGAATCGGCATGGCAAAGATGGGGTAATTTTGCAACACACATTTGGACATGTTAGCATTGCAGGGAGAACGAAAACAGTAACAGTGGAATGAGTCACTGTCTCAATGGATGACTGCAAAGGGGGGCACTCTGTACACTGTGAAAGTACTTACATCTAGTGTGGTGTCCTCGTATTTGACACTCAAAAAGAAGAGGTAGAACTTTCTATTAATGATTAAAACGTGGTGAAATGTCCTTGTATTAGCTCTCAAAAAGATAAGAGCTATGACACACTGCGCTTTAGCATTTGTGTAGGTATCATTTTTATTCTTTGTAGTACATAATAAACTAATAACAAAATCTGGATATACACACTAATGCAAAAAAATCCATAAAAATAGACCTGAAACAAGTGTCAGGAAGTTTAGAAGTGAAAGAATGTAAGTCAGAAAAGTCAGACAGTATAAACTGGTATTTCTAAGTAAATTATTAACAACAAAATTAATAGTTACTCACCGTAGTGACTAACATACTCTTAGTCCATAGTCCCCTTTACTCCATACTGTATGGGCGTCCCTAGCGAGGGACGGGAGACAGAACCTTTTTCATCAGAAAAAATCTTCTTCCCCTTTAAATTTAGAGGCGAGAACGGCCCTGGGAGCATGCGGTTGCCTAACTCCGCCCAATGGCGCCACGCCTCAGTCCCCATTGACGCGTTGACAATGATCAGCATTGCCTAATGTCCCCATTCTTATTAGAGGGGGAGGATGGTGGGACGTATGGCGGAAAGGGGACTATGGCCTAAGAGTATGTTAGTCACTACGGTGAGTAACTATTAATTACTCTTACGTCATGTCACGTCCCCTTTCCTCCTTACTGTATGGGCAATTACAACTGAATGTAGCCCCAAGGTGGAGAGGAGCCCCTCCTCAAGAAAACAGGTTTCTTAGAACCGCCTGTCCGAATGCCACGTCTGACCTAGAGGCGGTGTCCAAACAGTAGTGCTCACAGAAAGCCGAAGGGGGAGCGAGGGCAGGTAGCCACCCTGTTGATGACCTGCCACAGCCCCGCCGTTGGAACACGATGGCTGTGGCCTTGGCTCTGACCGCCAGGGCAAGTAAGTTAGCTGGCACAGGTTTGTGCTGCCCCTCATAGGCCACCTTGATGGCCGCGACCATCCACCTTGTTATGGAGGCCTGGCAACCAGGCCGGCCCTGACCCACAGAGTGACATACCAGGTGTCTGACTAGCAGAAGTCCATGGTCCTGTCCAGGTAGTATTTCAGCGCGTGTCTGAGATTCAGACAGTGCCGACCCGAAGGAGGAGCCTCAGAGGGTCTGGCAAAGAAAGTGGGTAAGACTATTTCCGCGTTGAGATGGAAGGAGGAGGTCATCTTGGGTAGGAACGGAGGAGCGTTAGCAGGACAACCTTGTCCTTGTGGAAGGTAGTGTAGGGCTCTGAAGCCACCAGAGCCTGGATCTCGCCGACTCTGCGAGGTGAGGTGAGGGCCACGAGCAGGGCTTTCTTGAGCCACTGGTGTCTGCAGACATCAGGCTGGTCACCATAAAAAGGTTTGTGCGCCAAGGCGCCGAACACCACATTAATATACCGCACAGGGTGGGGTTTCTTTATAGGAGGGTAAGGCCTTCGGAGGTCTGCCAGATGTTGCTTGACTACCGGGTTGGAGGAGAAGAGGAGGCCCTCCTCTGAATTCCTGTAAATCCCTATGACTGCCAGATAGGTGTGGGATGCATCCACCTGTATAGCTTAGTGGGCAAGGTGTTCTGAAAAGGAGAGCATGTTGTCCAAGGTGCACCCAAGAGGGCTGATCTCGCTAGAGTCGGCCCAATGACAGAATCTAGACCAATTATCCCTATATTGGCACCTAGTAGCGTTGCTTCTAGCGCCCTGGACAACCTCTAGGTTAGCCTGAGCTAGGCTCACATGTTTCAGCATGACCTGCTCAGGATCCACACTGCAAGGGCTAGTTTGTGAGGAGCAGGGTGGTGTACCCTGCCCCCCTGCTGGGCCAGGAGCTCATAATTGTCCCCCTGTCAGTCTGGCGATGCCCGCTTCCAGGTTGGATGCCCCCGGGAGGTGGACGTGGAGATGTTCTCCAGAGCCCATGCGGACTGCTAGGTTGCACAGCGGAGGGGATCTGGTACCCCCTGCTTGTTGACCCAATAGATGCTGGTGGGGTTGCCCGTCTGTGTAAGAACTGTCTTGCCCTTGATAAGAGGGAGAAAGGCCTTGAGACCCAGCCATTTGGGCTTCAGCTCTAGCCAATTGATGTGCGTCTCCTGCAAGCCCAGACTCCCTGGCCGCTGTGGTTATCCAGGGGGCTTCCCAGCCCTCTAGGGAAGAGTCGGTAGTGACTGTGACCTAAGGTGCCAGCTGTCGGTAGTGCTTGCCCTGCTGCAGGTTGCCGTCTGCGGCCCACCGCTGTACGTCTGAGTGGAAAAAGGGAGGAATGTTGACTGGCTCTGCTGGGGAGCCCTTCTCCTGATTCCATGAGGCTGAGAAAGTGCAGCTGTAAATTCCTCATCTTGAGCCTCGTGTGGGGTACGCCCAACCGGACTGCTGCCATAAGACCCAATAGGTGTTGGTACCACCAGGCCGGGGTAACTGGCCTGGAGAGGAAGTGAGCTGTGGCTCTCTTGATGGCCGCAATCTCATGGAGCTTGTGTCCCAGATGAGGCCCAAGAAGGTCAGGGTCTGCGTGGGCTGCAGCAGACACTTCTTGAGATTGATAGTGAATCCCAGGTCATGGTGTTCATCAGTACAGAGGTGGTGTGGTGGATCGCTTCCGGAGAGGTGGCACGAACGAGCCAGTCGTCCAGATATGGGTAGACGTGGAGGCCCTGTGCCCTGAGGAGGGCTGCCACTGCATTCCTTAACCTGGTAAATACCCTGTGTGCCGTGTAGAAGCCAAAGGGTAGCACCTTGTATTGGAAATGACCACCCATGATCCTGCAGAGCAGTAAGGAACGATCTAGATGCCAAATCGGGACATGTAGATAAGCGTCCATCAGATCATGGGATCACATCCAGTCTCCCCTGTCCAGTGTTTCCGCAATAAGAGCGGACTTAACCATCTTGAATTTTTCCACAGGGAGGGAGAGACACCACGGGTGGAAAGGTCCAACAACTCTCCAGCCAGCCTGGTTCTTCTGTATGGCAGGAATCCTGGAATAGAAGCCCAATCTTCGCTGGGAGGCTGGGACTTCTTCCACAGCCTGGCTCTATATGAGCGAACGGATCTCCGCCAGCAGAGCGGTTGTCCCAATCTGTGGGAGAGGAGGAACCCCATGGAGACTACGGAGAGGATCCAGGGGTCTGAAGAAAATCTAGCACCAAATTTACACGTAAAAGGCAAGCCTGCCCCCACTGGAGACACGTGGACCCAAAGTGGCGCGTCATGCCTTCTTTCCCTCTGGGGCTGGCGCGGAGGAGGGGGATTTAAAAGACTCCTTGCCCCCCCCCTTTTGTTGTTTCCTCCGGTGCTGACTCAGAGAACAGAAGGGTTGCCTGAACCAAACGCCTGCCCCTTGTCAGAGCGTTGTTGCGACCGGGTGTAGGCCTTGGCCTTTGTAAAAATAAAGACCTTGCAGTTTGCGAGCTGTTCTTTTTATACAACTCCTCATCGGCGGTCGAGTGGAGAGGTCATTACCCTCGAATGGAAGGTCCAATATGCGTTCCTGGACATGGGGTTTGACCTACTAGCCCAGAGCCAGGCTGTCCTCATGTCAGTGGCAATGCAGATGGCCCAGGCAGAGGAATCGATGTGGGCCCCGGTGGACTCCATGATGTACTGTGCTTCTAGCTTGGCTTCTCCTAGGCCAGCCTTGAAGCACGCTTGGCTCTGTGCCAGAGGTTCTGGGATGCAAGGAGGGGGGAGTACAGCTTTTTTCCGTACGCCTCCAAGATCTTCTCCTCCTTGCCTAGCAGCGTCGAAGACGATGTGGCCGAGGACGACTGAGGCTTAGAATAGAGTGATGCCGCAGCAATCACAGAAGAGTGTGGTTGAGGATGCGCCGAAAGCAAGAGTGTATCCCCCTCCATCTGCCTATACTTGGTGTCTAGGTGTCGATTGACAGGTTCGGCTGAGTGCAGCTTCAGCCATGCCCTCATGGCCAGGGCAACTACGTCTTTCTGCATCGGGATCCCCGTTTTGGAAGGGGGTCTTAGGGTTAGGAATTCTGCCAAGACCCCCTCCTCAGGCTGCTCTACATTGGGCTGAGGAAGGGCCAAATATTCTGCCAAACCTGCAAGGTGTTCGTGGAAGGCCCTAGCTGAAGAAGGCGTGTCAGGGTCGTCCTCCTCGTCAGTGTCCACCAGAGTGCTCGGAGGGTCTGGAACTGGTGAAGGAGTGCTGGGCATGGTGGGCTGCGGTGTGGAAACCGGAGCCGGTGACTGCTGCAGAGGCTATTGTGGAACCGCCTGTACTGTGGGAGGCAGGGAAGCCAGAAGCGGCTGGGGGAGCAGTGGTTGCGCTGGGGCCTGTGGCACCTGAGCTGTAGGAGGAATGACTGTGGGTGCGGGTGGGCTAACCTGGGGGAGCATGTCCCTGATGGCATCCTGGAGGATGGGCCCCATCTGGGGAGTTCGCATCAGCACTTAGAACCTTCCAAAAAACCGGTCTTCGGAGGCTGAAGAGGTGGCAGGTGATATTGACTGAGTGGCTAACGGCTGCTGGGGCCGGGGGGACACTACCTGGGGTGCAGGGGAAACCTTTCCTGCGCCGCTGACAGATAAACTGTAGGTCATGCATCTGGTTGGCACCAGTCCCACCTTTTGACTCATTCCTCTACCCGCTCAGCCAGAGGGGGTATCAGAGGCACGGCCATCTTGTCTGGTGCGGGGGCCATTTTGTCAAGCTGAGTGCCGAAGTCATGGTGCCAGGCTTGCTGGAACCAGCCCCGTCGAAGACGCTTGGTATCGGAACATAAGACCTATCCTGCACCTCAGGCCGGGAACTGGAAGGAGTATTGCTCTCGGCAGAGCTGCCGGTAGTGCTGCGTGCAGGTGCCCCCTCGGCCATGATGCCGGTACTAGGGAGTTGCCCCTCTGGAGTAATCCTGATAAAAAAACCTTGCGATCCCTCGGCACTGACACCGTAAGGATCCTGAGACCCCTCAGCCATGAGCTGTACTAGCCTCGGTACGTGTGCCGGTACTAGGGCGTTTCCCCTCGGGAATAATCCTGGTATTTCAGGCCGAGACCTGGTAGGCGTTTCGCCCTTGATGGATCTGCCGGTAGTACTGTGTATAGGCGCCCCCTCGGACATATTGCTGGTACTAGGGCGTGGCCCTTTGGGTGAAGACCCGGTAAAAGTACCTTCCGGTCCCTCAGCACTGTCACCAGGAGAATCCACTGACCCCTCGGCCTGCCGGCCGGTAGCTGACTTAGCCTTGGTACTCATGCTGGTATGAGAACGTGAGCGAGACCTTGGAAGGAGTATCCCTTGCGGGGTGCACTGGAAAAGAGTGGCCCTACCTTGGGCCTGGATCGATGATTGACGAAGTCCTTCAGGTCCTCTGGAGGCGATCTCTGGAAGAGCTCCCTCCACCTGGCTAGTCTGTTCTTCAGAGACCTCGAGGAAAGTGCGTTGCACGCAGTACAAGCTTGCCAGCCGTGGTCTGGGCCAAGGCAACATAGGTAGAGGGCGTGGGGGGTCTGAAGTTGGAGAGAGCCTGTCGCAAGATGGACATCTGCTGAACCCTGTAGAAGTCGACACACGCCAGGGAGGAGCGTGACACCTGAGGACCGAGTACCTGAATGATAAAAAGACCAAAAGAGAGAAGAGAAGTATCTGCGCATGGAATTACATGGCCGAATCCAAACCCATGAGCAATGGTGAATTCGGCCCATTCCCGTCGATGCGCAAAAGGGGACTGGCGCCAGTGGGCGGAGTCAGATGAGCACATGCTCCCAGGGCCGCACCCCACGCGCCTCTAAATTTAAAGGGGAAAAATGTTCCGCCTCCAGTCCCTCGCGAGGGATGCCCATACAGTATGGGGGAAGAGGACGAGATGCAAGAGTACAAATTGTACAGCGTAGTCTGCACATTAAACCATTCTGACCGGAACTGGCCACCAGGGGGCGCACGGATGAGTATCCCTCCCATGTGAGCTCCGTCCCTGCGGTCCCGATAAGCGGCATGAGCCCCTGCTGATGGACCCCCCCACGAAAGTTCGAGATTCTGTGACCTGAACAGACCCCCCCCGCAGCTGAGAAAAAACCCGACAAAAATCGGGCTCGTTTTGAACGAGAACTCAGTAGTTCCAGAAGTGCCTATACGCTGCGCCACGGAAAGCGCGAACGCTGGCTTTGCGTGGCACCTGTGATGACAGGCGTTACCCACGGTGAACATCTGTGCCCCAGGCCTGTGGTGGTGATCCCTCGCGGGAGGCAGCGATCCCACAGACTCCCAATGATACCGGGCGGCTGCACGGGGTGAGTGAGGGACTTCTACGTGAAACTACGCGGTGCCAGGGCCCGCGTAGGGCAGAGCCGCGTAATACGCGTGACCCTCATCACTGCCGCGGAGCTCTTGCAGTGAACTGTACCCCGGGGGCTGTGTGTGCTACCCGAACCGGGCAGCGCATTGGCCTCACGAGGCGTTGCATACCGTTCCGGGGGTCCGCGGCTTAACCCGCTGCAGGACTTGCTACCTCCCGCTGCATCGGAGGGGAAGAGGCATCCTCCAACGCCGACCCGCGTTGGGCCTGCTTGAGACCCTGCAGCGTCCTAGGGACCCCTGCTCTCGCGCTGCCTGCCCCCCCCCTGCAGCGGCACTGCACACGACCCCCCTGAATGCTGTGAGGGGAGAAGGACATTGGACAGCACGTGGATTGGAGGACACATCGCATAATGCGGTTTTGAGGAAACGCTGATCTCCACACTGTCACCCTGGCTTTCCGTCTCCTGCCTGCCTGGGCCATACGCTCCCTGCACAACACACTACGTCGGAGGAACAAAGGTGGTCTGCTGGCCTCACACCAATTACAGTGCAGCCCCTCTGCCCACGCACACTCCTGAACCACACATAGCCCGCGGTGGGGACACCCATGATCCCCCTGCAGAGCTGAACAGAGGAGTTGACCCATATCACACGAAGTGCTGAAGATCGAGGACAATACTGACCCTGCAACCCGCGTATCCTCAGAGAGTAGGGCCCCCTACTCAGGGGCGTGTGCCTCCTCTAATCCGGATTTCATCGCATGGACCTACGCCACAAAATAGCCAGATTTGCCTACGAACCGTCCCTCCAACCTTGTGGATCTACAGGTGCAATGGCCACGGACCCATCGGAAGCAGGTGCCGCTGCCACCAAAGGAGACATTGCCACACTATTGAATGAAATAAAAAACATGGGAGCCAACCTCAGCGGTAAAATCGACAAAATCACCCAGAGGATGGACAGATTTGAAGATTGATTGGAAAGTGTGGAGAATAACCAGGCTTCGATTGATACCCTTGAAGCCCAGATGGATGTACGGATCAGAAACATCGAAAAAAGGGAGGTCGAGGCGAGGCTCAAGATGGATAACTTAGAAAACAGAGAGAGGAGGAATAACCTCTGCTTTTTTGGTATTCCAGAACGTGAAGGTGAAACTGAAAAAGACCTCAAAGACACCATCCACGACATAATTAGAATATTGACCGCCGATGAAGACATTGATGAGCCTAAGACGGAACGCATACATAGAGCTGGTGGGCCGCCCGCTCACAATGGGAGGCGCTCAAATCACCATCTTTCAAGACTTATCCTTGCTAACATTAGCCCTGAGAAGCCTTTGCAGCCCCCTGACGAAATGGCTTAAGGACCGGGGCATAAGGTACAGATGGGGATACCCTTTCTCACTCACCTTCGAGCATGGCAGCAGGAAAATAGTCCTACGCTCTGAAGATGAAATCAAAGATTGCATTGTCGATCTCCTCGGTACGGACCCGCGGGGCAAAGAAGGTGGCGACGACGGACGACCGGGATCGCAGTGGGAGCTCCAGGGCCCCAGGCGCAAGAGGGTAAAGGGATCGAGAAAATTTAGATGCCCCAACAACACCCCCGACCATGATTAAGCAAGAGAAGCGGCGTCCGATTCGTGCTGGCTACAGTCATACCTAAAACACGAGGCGTTGTCTCCCGCGGAGGGTGCGACATGGCGAAATCCCCCACTTTGGTGCCGCTGAGGCAGGGCACCCCCGGAAATGGGAGGCGACGTGAACTCCTGCGGGATGACCTGAGAAGCACACGTAACGTTGAAACTTCCACATGTTTGTTGTTATTATTGTTGAAACTGCATAATGTTTGGGGGAGGGGAGAAAGATGGGGGCGCACCCTTAAGTTGCGATGGTACATCTGATCGGGACCGTAGGTCAACGGTCCCTACTGATGGTCCGCCGACGGACTGCATACTCTCATCCAGTCTGTTCCGGACGCCGTCAACAGCTGCCTATGCAGCACCCCCTCTTCGTAAGCTCAAGCGAGCACCATCAACTATGGTGGAACATGGGAAAAGGGGAGAGAGGTAACGGACACTTGGGAAATGTACAGATAACACTACGTTTGCTCCAAAGTATCAGAGTCAAGATGGCACAGGGTATCCACTTGTCTCTCTGGCTGCTGGTGGTGAAGGATCCTAGACTGCAAACCGCTGATGGCATCACATGAGAAGCCTAAGGGCAAGGGTCTCCTCAGAATTGGGACTATCAATGTGAAGGGATTGAATTCCCCTACTAAGAGGTCGCTGGTGCACAGAGAATTCCGAAGATCTGACATTGACATTCTCCTCCTTCAAGAGACGAAATTTGCGAGAGGGGAGGAGCGGACGGTTCTGGGGAATCGGGGAGGTATGGAATTCTGCGGCTCTGGCCCGCTCAGGAAAGGAGGGGTCGGAATTCTCATCAAGAAGGGAGTTGGCTTTGAACTAGAGAAGACCTGGTCGGATGTGAGTGGACGAGCCCTCCTGATAGTGGGGAAAATCGCAAGAGTTCAGGTCACAATTGCTACAATATACTCACCTAATAGCGGACAAGCTGCATTCCTTCAGAAAACGATTCCCAAAATAGTACTGGAAACTGCAGGCCACCTCATCATAGGAGGCGACTTTAACCAGTGGGTGGACCCATCCGTAGACTGGAGGCCAGGCAACCCCGATACGCTGACCCAGCATAGAGGGGACCGTACTGAATTTGCGGTCATGATGGAGCTATACGATCTACGGGATGTGTGGAGAACACAACAACCTGACGAAGGGGGTTTCATCTTTTACTCGAACCCCAATCGCACATTCTCACGCATAGACTATATATTCCTCGCGCCTGACCTTGCAAGGTCCACAAGTCACACGAGTATTGTCCCGATAACATGGTCAGACCATGACATGGTGCTAGCAGACGTCAACTGGGCCGACCTACCTGTCGCTGGGGGATCCTGGCGCTGCAATGAGTCCCTCTGGACCGACGCTGTGTTCAGAAATGAAATGGAGACCGAGATCCAAGAATACTTCAAGACGAATGACAACTGGGAGGTCTCCAAACAAGTGATTTGAGAAGCGGGGAAGGACACTTGGAGAGGTATGTTAATACGCGAGGGCTCCTCTAAAAAGAGAGAGCGTAAGATTGTAGAAAACAAGCTCCGTAATGAAATACACCAGCTGGAGGCGGAACCAAGACAAAACAACGGTGGACTCCACCAAACTAGACATGGCCCATCGTAAAAGAGGAACTACAGCTGTTAGAACATGGCCAGGTGGTGCGGAAATTGCAATTCCTGAAACAGACATATTATGAGAAGGGGGACAAGGCTGATGCACTCTTAGCCGCCAGGCTCAGGGATAGGAGGGAGGAACGCAAGGTGAAAGAGATAATAGAGCCCACCGATCCTGCGATGCACCCACCCCACTCAATACCCAAGTGTTTTGCCAACTTTTACGAAAACCTATATACCTCCGAGCTGCTTTCGGCTCATTCTGACATATCCTCCTACCTGTCCCCAATTACTATGCCTACAATAACACACACAGAGACCGAACTCCTTGATAGTCCAATAACCGAACACGAGAGGCGATCAAACGGCTTACACTGGGGAAGTTTCCGGGTGAAGATGGTTACACGGCCAGCTTCTATAAGACCTTCACTGATCAACTGTCACCCTTTCTCACAGAACTCTTTAATGAGATAATGAGCTCTGGGATCGCACCAGATTCCTTTAAGAAAGCCCTCATAACTGTCATCCCTAAAGAGGGTAGAGACCCCAAACTATGTGGGTCATATCGCCCCATTTCCCTCCTCAATCTCGATGCGAAGATTTACGCTCTAGTATTGGCGGCCAGACTGGAAACTTTAATGCCCAAGTTGGTCCACCCTGACCAGGTGGGATTTATCCTTGGAAGGCAGGGTGCCGACACCATGCGTAAAACACTACATCTTGTCCACGTAGGGCACAGTCTATCAGATGATCCGGCCCTCCTATCGATTGATGCAGAAAAAGCCTTTGATAGGGTGGAATGGGATTTCCTGGGGGCAGTCCTCCAGAAAGTAGTGATAGGCCCCAAATTCCGTGATGGGATACGAGCAATATACGCCTCTCCCAAAGCATCAATATTTGTGAATGGGGAATATTCCAGGTGGTTTGAACTGCAACGGGGGACCAGACAGGAATGTCCACTCTGCGCGATCCTGTTTGCACTTTCCCTCGAGCCCTTAGCTCAAAAAATAAGAAACGATCCCTGAATAGAGGGAATACGGCTGGGAGGGACAGAATATAAGGCAGGGTTGTATGCTGATGATATCCTTCTACATCTAACTAAACCTATGACCTCCATCCCCCATGCCCTAACTCTAATAGAAGAATATGGCCGGTTCTCTGGGTTTAAAGTAAACATGTCAAAATCCATACTCTTTCCACTCCAAGGTACCCCGGATGATAATGACACCAAGTTCCTCCCCTTAGGGCTCAAAGTAGAACACACGACATTACGATACCTGGGCATACAGATCACCAGAACCCTAGACGACATCTACGAGGCTAATTTCCCCCTGCTCCTTCGTTGCTTCGAGAGAGACCTCGAGAAATGGAGCAAACTGACGATCTCTTGGCTGGGGCGTATCAATGCCGTCAAGCTGGTGTGCCTCCCCCGTTTTCTCTACCCCTTTCAGATGTTACCGATCGAGATGCCCAAAAAATCCTTTGTGGATGCCCGAAAGATCATGTTGCGGTTCATCTGGCAGGGGAAGAGACCGAGGATCTCTTACGACACACTTATTCTCCCCAAAGACAGGGGAGGAGTAGGTCTTCCTGATCTGGGAAAATACTATAAAGCCGCCCAGTTACGTGTCCTAATTCCGCACTTCAGGGACCACAAACACCTGCAATGGGTTCAGATGGACAACCACTACATGTCCCCCGCCACAGTGGCAGAGTGGCTGTGGTCACCATACCAACGGATTCAGAGGAGAATTAATCACCATCCCATGCTGACTACCATGTGGGCCATATGGCGCACTGGGAAAGAGATGCGAGAAGTTACCACCTGGCCATCCCCGCTCAGTCACTTGTGGTCTCCTGGCATAAATGACCAAATTCAGAATCTAGAGCGGTTCCAGTCATGTTACGAGGCGGGCCTGGAAAGGGTGGGACAACTCCAGAGAAAGGACTCGTTCATCACATTACCTGATCGGACAATGGCACTGGGGATAGGTACTTTATCGACATTTCACTTTATCCAGCTAAAAGGGGTGTTAACGAGACCTGAATGGAGAGAAACACTGAGAAGAGACCTTACCGCCTTTGAGAAACTCCTAGACTCCAGAACAGAAATGTAAGGCCTTATATCTGTAATGTATCAAACGCTATTAGCAGCAGGAGGCGGAACTACAGAACCCATTAGGGCCAGATGGGAAAAAGACCTTGGCGAAGAGATACTCCCCGATCAATGGGACTTAATGTGCAGAGCTGCACATAAATCCTCCATATCCAACCAATATAAGCTTCATGCAATAAAGCTTCTACACAGATGGCATTACTATCCGCTTCGACTCACCAAAATGTCCCAGTCCATGAGCCCGAAGTGCTGGAGAAATTGTGGAGAAAATGCCAACTACTGGCACATGTGGTGGAGCTGCCCGCACATCAAAGTGTTTTGGACTGAGGTTCTGGGATGGATTAAAGAGGTAGACGGCATCCACAGGGAACTTGACCCATACCTTGTTTTGTTTGGCCTTGAAAGAGACGACGAGGATTGGTTTCGGGTGAAAGGCCTGGCTCCCCAGCTATTACTGGCAGCGAGGGCCCTGATAGCGACCAAATGGAAATCTCCTCTGGTCCCAGGTAAGACCGAGTGGATCAAACTGGCCACAAGCTTTTATGTGATCGAAACGATCACTGCCTCCCTGCATAATAAATCGGCGAAATGTGAAACTCTATGGATGGACTTCAAGAATACATATATCGCACCTACTTACGACTCCCAACCAGAGGAACCCCAAAAAGCTTGACCGAATGATGCTATGCTCAAACACTACTACAAAGGACGAGAATCTCATCTCCAGCGAACATGGTACTGCCAGATGTGACACTGTGTCAACCATACAATACTAATACTTTCGTCAATCAATTGCACTTGTGATGTACACCAACCCAAGTGGGGGGGGTGGGAGTGGGTTATGGTGAACAGTCAATGAGACATACCCAGATAATCGGGACTGTCGCACTACTAAGAGATTCCAGTATATTGTTTTAGTCTGCACCGTTTGTTCGACTTGTACCTCTGGAAGATGTATGATTTTGTTTGAATATTGTTTGCCTCTTTGTTTCTTGCAAAACCAATAAAGTTAAATTTAAAAAAAAAAACATTCTGACCAGGACCGGATCTGTAGACAACATACAGTCTCTTGATGAAACTATAAGAGTATTCAATGTCAGGAATGAGAGACTGTCCTTTTGGCTGAAAACAGTACAATAAGGAGTAAATGTATTATTCAAAAAAGATTAGGCTGTTATCTAGTAGGTCTCAGTGTCGGTTAGGTCAACTCGGGGTCTACGTATAGCGCTGGTGGTAGTCCGGGACAGCGCACACCTCTTGCGTAGCAGAATGAGGACGAAAGGGTCTTTACATTTCAGCGGTGTGGTGTGTTGACTGCCTTCCTCAGAACCAATGAAGTACTTGTTATCGGACTGACCCCCCCCGAGGAGAAAGTGAAGAAAGAGGGGGGGGAGGTATGTTTTTATGGAACCTTCACTATAATGTAGAATTAATAGAGAGAAAAGAGAGATGACTTGACTGTCGGGCATAAGCTCCAAACAGGGGCCCCTCGAGTCCACGAGTCCAAACATGTGAGGAGATGAAAAAAAAAGTAGGGCCAAGATGCCAAGCGGTTAAAAAGCCATGCCTAGTGATTTAAGCTGTGCATGCAAATAAAATGTGCATGCATGTTCAAGAAATTAATAAAAATGTTTTAAGAAATTGCCAGTGAGTGTGTTAGAAAGTGCCACTCTTAGTGTAGTGCCCATGGGTGTGATATGCGACTTGGGGAAGAAGCAACAACTTAAATAGCATTTTGCGGGAAGCAAGAGTCGTTCAAAACCTGCATTTGTAAAGGTCTGCAACCATGCCAGTGTGTCGGGTTCCCAAGTGACATGGTGAAATTAAACCTGATCACCTCGCAAGTTTGCATATATAGATACCTTCTGTAATGGAAGAGGAATGAATATGTGGTACCCGCAGGGGGGATTCTGCTAGTTGGATCAGGTACGGAGGAACCAAGTACTCCTAAAGGTGTAGTCGCTGGAGGCTGCTGGGTGCCACCATTGTGACTGGCAGATAAGGCAAGTCTGGAAAGATATGGAATATATATAAAAGTTTGTGGCACAAATACGTCACATGTTAGTGTGTCTGTTGGCCTGACTAGGTTATTGTCACAGAGTGTTTACACTGTAAATGGAAGCTGCCTACCTTGTAATGGAGGCCAAGTGAATGCCGTCGAGTGGAATTTTCAAGGGTTCCAGTGGGGGAATGTCAGGTCTGATCCAGATACCAAACATCCACACGACCGCTGGACACGGTGTGGAAAAGATCCGTCTAGCCGCTGTTATCAGCTGCTCGTATTCATATTGCGAGGAAAGCTTGATCTAGAGGGCACAAAGAGGTAAGTGGACAGGCTACAGGTAATCAAATGATTATAAAGCAGCAGCGGTCCCAAACCTTACCAGACAGTGGTGCGCGCAATGGCGTGTCTCCTATCCTGCTGTTCTGCCACAGCGTCTGCTTTGTCTGAATGCAGGTTGCCCTGGGAATGGTGTACAGCATCAGGAGTTGTAGCTTTGTGAAATTATGGCTCCCGAGGGCGCCATCGTGTAGCTCTGGACTAACGAGGTACTGCACTTGTTGGAAATGTATAGGTGACCTGGAAAGTACTCGTAACTCAGGCTAGTGCTTGAGGTGGACAGGCAGGTGTAGTCAGAAGGCGAGGTCCAAGTGCAGGAAGTACCAGAGCCTCGGAAGGGCAGGGTGGCACTGGCGTTAGAGGTACTAAGAAGGACTATGTAGGGAAGACATGAAAGTAGTTAGGCGATGTTAATGGCAGAAGGATATGTACGGGCATAGCCGTGGAGGTGGCAAGGCTATCCCTAAGGCGGATAAGCCGGTGTAATTAGTTGTGGCAAAAGGCCTGGTCCCTTACTGGAGGGAAGGGTGATAAAGGGGAAGGAGGCGGTGGGTGCATTATAGTTGGACCTCCTCAGCTGAAGTCAGACGGCAATCACATGTATATGTATGGGCATAACCATTGGGGTGGAATGGCTACCGCTGGGGCAGATAGGCTGATGTAGTTGGTTGTGGCAAAAGGCCTTGTTCCTTAATGGATGGGAGGGAGGGTGAATAGAGAGGAAGGAGGAGGTGGACGCATTGTAGTGGGTCCTCCTCAGCTGAAGTCGGACAGCAGTCATATGCAGGATTGGACAGAGGACAGGATGTACCAGAACCTAATGGTATCCAGGTGTCTCTTAATTTAGACCCTTAGTCCTATCCGGGTAATGCAGGCGGTATATCCATCTAGCGTCCTTATCGAAGAGGGTTCTTTGCGGATTGGAGCGGTTCTTCACTACATCTAGCACCCACCATTTAAGGTCATCAGGGGAGTGTTTTAGTTCAATAAAATGGGTCACCAATGGTGCGGTGTGGTTTCTGCACCGAATTCTAGAACCATGTTCGTTAAACTTAATATGTATTGGTCTTGTGGTCTGCATCATGGGCACTCTATGCATTAGACTACAGTGCTGGTTTTGCAGTTGGACATGAAACGTAGGCCCCATTTTTTGTTTTTGATTTGGAAATTAGCTGTCCTGCTCGTAAACTTGCAAGCTCTACAGTTGCCACATGGGAAATGACCCACAGTGGGGCATAGGTCCGAGTGGTTGGTGTTAGACCTGAACTGTTGGCTTTTTAAATGTACTAGCTGGTCTTTCCGGTTTCTAGACTGTTTGAAAGCAAAAGGTGGTTTTCCAATGTAGGCAGGTTGAAATCATGAGCCAGTATGTCATCAGAGCCTTTTTAATGGCATAACTTTGTGTACTGTATGTAGTGACACAGGTTATTCTGTTTTGTGCGTTAGCTCTTAATTTGGGCTCGAGGAGACTCTCCCTGGGTGTAAACCTTGCTCCTTTGAGAGCATGGGATACCCCAAAAAATTGGTATCCCTTTCCCTTAGGTCAACAGGCAATTTTTTTGCATGAAGATAGTAATCAGTTGTTGCTGTGTAGTTGCGTTTTAACGTGAGAAACTGTATGGCAAGTTCTCTTTAAGGGACCTGGGGAGAAAACTGGAGAAATGCATAGTAGCGTTTCTATTCATAGCTTTTTTGTATAGAGTGCAAGCCAGATGCTCTAGTTCAACTTTGATACTTAAATCCAATAAATTGATGGATTGACGGTCATATTCCATGGTGAATTCTATTGTGGGGTGTAGATTGTTGAGATATATGAAGAAGTCCTGTAGGGATTCCAGGTTCCCTTGCCAGATGATATCATCAACGTACATATACCATTTTTTGATCTGAAGTTTGTATTGATTGGTATCTGATAGGACAAACTGCTCTTCAAAGTTAGCCATGAATAGTGTAGCAAGACTAGGTGCAAATGCTGTCCCCCATCGCCGTACCTCTGATTTGCAGGTAGAACTGTCCCGCAAATTGAAAAAAGTGTTAACGCAGTGCTATGGACATCAGTTCCACAATGAATTCCGACTGAACTCTTTGTTGTGTTGCATTGTGGGCGAGAAAGCTCTGTATTGTTTCTATTCCTTCTTCCTGTGGTATATTGGTATAAAGGGATTTTATGTCCATGGTGACAAGGAAATTGTTATCTAGATCAAAGCCCTCCTATAAATATTTTATTGTGGCTGTCCTGTCTTTCAGGTAGGACCTTTAATTCTTCTGCTTCTAATTCCTTCTGTAGAGTAATGGCAATCCTCTGTGTTGTGGCAATCGTTAACACCATCAAATCTCTACTGCACTTTGTCACTATTTGACTAAACCCAGTTTTGTACACATCTAGAAAGAGGACAGGCTCATTGCGCACTACTAGGCCCACTGGAATGATATTAGCCTTGAGGTACTCTCAAGCAATGACCATGTAGTTCGGTCCTGAAACCTTTTTTCTTAAGTTTCAACAGTACATCTGCATTGGTGTGTGTATAAGAGTGGAGCTAGTGGTTGCTGCGTGATCAAATTGTGAGGGTCCTCAAATGATGTTAAGTAGCTGTTCCTCACTATAACTTAGTGTGGCACTCTCTGCAATGGCCCCAGGGGCACGTGTGTGGTGGGGACAAACAGGTGAGACAGACAAGTGTAAAGAAAGGGTTAAAATGTAAATTTGTACACATATATCCTGAATGTGTGAATGTGTACAACTATAAATTGCACTGCGAAAACCCTAGATACAGCCTAAACTGCAAAGGAGCTGCTAAACTCGAGGGTGGACCCCTACTCTGTCCAGGACTGGGGTATAAAGCTAAGTGAAACAGGGGGTTGCCCCGACAAGCAAATCTATGTACTGTAACAGTGGAATGAGTCACTGTAGACTGTCTCAATGGATGACTGCAATGGACCCTTTGGGTCAGGGATTTTGATTGTGCGCTTGATGGCACGTTGGATGTGGCTAGTGCAGCACAGAGGCAGGTGGGCACAGAAACATGGACCCTAGCAAGGATGGTGGGGGATCTTAGCTTCAAGTATGCCTGGAGGATGGATCACGGAGAAAGTGCAGCTACTCCTACTTTTCCTCGGTCCATGGGTCATATTTTAGGATAGGCTATGTGTTTTTGGGGGAGAGGAATGCGGATTGGGGGCCAGGGTGGGGTATTTGGATAGGTCATGATCGGAAAAATTAGCCCATAGTGGTAGAATTGGGGCGTAAGGATGTTCGCCCGCTCTTTCCTATTTGGAAGTTTGACACTGAGATACTAAAAGATGGTGGGTTTAGAGCATCACAGCGAGATTGTATCCGCCAGTTTCTTGATAATTGGGGCTTCACGACACAGAGGTCAACGGAGTGGGAGGCACTGAAGTTTTTCGAGAGGGTTGTGTATGTCCAGAAGGGTGGGGGTCTACAGGGTCCTCAGTTGGTAAGTGAATAACATTGAACTGAAGTTTGCTTGACTAGGCCAGGCTAGGGGAAGGGTGCAGGCTTGCGTGTTGCATGCTGCGAAGGAAGAGCTTAGTGAAGCGAGGGACCCTGTGGCAACTCAGCTATGCTGTGTACGTGTCCCAACAGCATTCCGAGGGAGCTAAAGCAGGTAAACTGCTGGCCTGGTTGGTCAGGAAGTAAGGTGGGATCAGGTGGTGTGAAGGTATCCATGGACCAGATGGGAAGCTAATCACGGATGAGGGGATTTATGTCACGTTGTATATGGAGAAGGTTAGGGTTTGATGTTGATTGGGCAAAGACAGTGGAGGACGCAGACTTACCAATGCTGGATGATCAGCAGAGAACAGCTGGGGGGCATTGATGTGCAGGAGACCACCTGTGCCATTAATTGCCTCGCAAGGGGTAAGACGCGCAGGACAGATGGGATACCAATGGAGGTATATAGGGAATATGGCGATATTCTGTCCCCGAACTTACTAGAGATCGTGTTGAAGTCAAATTGAAGGGAGGGTGGGGATTCCAGGAATCCCTGCTGGAAGCTCTGCCTAAAGAAGGGAGGATCCAGCCGAGAGTGCACCCTACCAGCCTTTATAAATGTGGACGTTAAAATTATGTGTAAAATCTTGGCAGGCCGTTTGAATCTTTGTGCAAGCCTTTGTTCATCCCGACCAGACTGGATTTATCCCAGGGAGATCCACAATGAACAACTTAAGACAGTCGCTTTTGATTCTGGATAAGCATATATACTCGGAGGAGAGGCTGGAGATGATTGGTTTGAATCAGAGGCCTTGTATGATTCCAGTCTCATGATGATCCCCTTGGCTGGCCTTGGAGAAAATGGGCCTAGGGGCCGGCTTTACTGAACGTGTGAAGTTGCTATATTTAGGCTCACCAAATGTTCAGGTGACCAGGGTGGTTTCTCCTGCTTGGTGGGTAGGTGCACAGAACAGGGGTGCCCACTCTCCTTGAGGATATTCGTACTGGTCATTGAGCCTTTGGGCAGAATGTGTAGGCTCTGGCATCAACACACGGGTCGGGTGCTCGCGGTGGACCTGACACGTTATATCTATGAATGCCGACAACATGCTGTTATACATCAAAAACCTGCAGGTAAACCTCGGTCATGCTATGTCAACGACAGAAGAGTTTGGCCAGCTATCGGGACTGGAGGTCAATAAGTCCAAGTCAGCTGCGTATGCGTTGCCCACCAAAATTAGCAGGGATTTAGTGGAGTTTGGGATGGAGGCGTCAACCGCAGGTTTTAAATACCCCAGGTATGTGCGGGCTGAGAGTGGATGTACACCCAGAACATCAGGAAATGAATTCCCACATTCAAGGGTCTCACAAGCTTCTGAATAAAGTTCCCAATATCTTTGTTGGGGCGGATGGCCATGGCGAAGAATAGGTTGTCAAGATTGTTGTATATTTTTCAGGTAAGGCCAATGGCATTGGGTACTGCATGTTTCCGCTCGCTTCATCGCACCCTTACACTAGGTTACTTTGGAAGGGGCAGACTGCTCTAGTGACACTACAATTACCGGCAGGCAAATGGGGGATTGGGGCAACGGATTTTAGGGCATACTATTGGGCATCAGTCCTGCAGCACATGGAAACTGGTTCACCCAACCCCATGAGGACAGTAACAATCTGGATGGTGAAGGAGTCGGACCCGCATAGATTGCTAGAACTACTTGGGGCGGTGGGGGCGCGGGAAAGGGAACTTCAGAGACTACTTACCCCTGTCAGCAATATTGTAATTGTTTAGTGGAGGGCAACCTTATGCAGGGGATAGAGGTTTCCTTTTCTGCCAGCTGTATACCCGAGCTGCAGCAGACTGGGGGGGGGGCGATAGTTGGGAGTTCGATTGGACGGCTGGGGCGGGGTGGGATCCTAGATCTATATGTGGGGGACAGGGCAATTACATACGCTGAATTCAAGAGTGCTCACCCCTTGGTTCGCCTGAACTTTTTTAGTTTGCCACGCTGATGGCTTGAGTGAGAGCAGCCTGGGATGAACTCAGAGAAACCATATACTCATGGGATGAATGCAACCCTCATGCAACTAGTGTATTGGGGGGGCTGGAGGGGGGCCGCGTCTTGGAATTGTATGCGGCTAACCGGGCAGAATGGGATACTGCAGCAGCAGAGCCTAGATTAAAATGGGAAGCGGATATGGGGGAGCAACTCTCACATGGCGAATGGGTGAGAGTCCTTGAACATGTGAAACAGGTCTCCGGGAATGCTAAATTTCAATGGATACAATACAAAATCGTATGGAAGCCATAGGTTACACTGGTGAAAGTAGCCAAGATGGCGATGGGACCGTCCCCAGTGTGCTGGAGATGCAAAAATGAGGTTGGGTCCTTCTTACACATGTGGTGGGAGCGTGAGCGGTGGTGGGATTTTGGGACGCCATCTGCTCGGAATTGTCTGAACTGCTTGCAGTGGTTAAATACCGCTTGCTGGTGCCATTGCCCATTGGGAAGGGCAGTAGATGGAAAACAGTGGATAGAGCTTTGGCATTTGGGCCTACTGCTGGCCAGGAGAGCTATGATGTGAAAGGCACAGGCTGGTCCTAAAATGGCAGCCTGGGGCGGGGCATTGGGCAAATGGGTGAGAGCTGAGAGGGATGGAAGTGTTCATGTACGACTGGAGGAAGGAGCTGAGGTGCAATACATATTGTGGCACGAAATCCGAGATAAATTAGTTTAATCTAGACTGGTGTCCTCCCTGAAGGAACGAGTAAACAGGATATTGTTATTTATGTGCCCTGAAGAGGGGGGGGGATTATAAAAAGATGGTGGGAGCTGGATGCTTGGCACGAGAAACTGACAAAGAATGTTGTTTGTATGGCCCTTCTTTTTTATTTTTTTATTACACAATTTTAAAACACATTAACATTTTTCCTTAACTCGTTACACATCATTTTATCTTAGTACCTTTAAAAACAAACAAAAGCAGTTTCTTTTATAAAATCCCTCCTACCCAAGGAGGGCACTGCTCTTGGTAGAAGTAACCCGATTCAAATTAAGCAGTAGCAAGTTTCAAAGATAATAAGGTCTATTATAAAATCCTTAACATCTAAAAACATTTTCCAACCACTAAAAAGGGTAACAATATCGATTGTACAATTTATGGTCATAGATAACAAATTCTATTTCTATATGTTTGCAAAGACTTACTAATGCATATATTAGTTGTTTATGAAAGCCTTGCATCATTCTTGTCCATAAGAATTGCAGACAATCTTTATTATCAATATTAACAAATTTCATCAATCGATTTGTTCTCAATCTTATAATCAGGGCAATGAAGTATGAGATGTTTCATGGTTTCATAAGGTTCATGGCATTGAGGAAAGCGACATTTACTTGGGTTTGTTTTTTTCCCTTTCTCATTCCAATTAATAGTCCTTTCCCTAGTATGCTATAAATTAAATCTATACCATAAATATGCCTTTCTAATATGAATGCAAGGGAATAAAGTAATGTGATCAAATCTAGGAGTATGCTTTTTAACATATGCACCATATTCTTTATACAATTTGTAAGTTGCTATTCATTCAATCCCTTTCAAAAAGCTTTTTTTTGACATAACTCAGACGATGATACACATCATCGACCGTGATGTGCAAATCATTCAATGTTTGTTGCATTTTCAAGTGATATTGAGTAACTGAAATAGAAGTAGTAGTATCTAGAGTGTTTTTCATATCAACAAATAGCGAATTCTTTGGTGGGAAATTGATTTTTGCGTAGTTTGACAGTTCTCTCCATTTCCAACGACCAGATAATGCCACAAGCCCCAATTCATGACGTATCACAGCATTAGGTATGGACATTGGTAAATACATTGCAGATTTTAACATAGAGCCCTGTAAACAATCAAGAGTTAGGCTCATGTCACAAACCTAAATCAAGTGAGTATAGTATTACACTTTCAATTTTGAGTTTCATGAAATCGATCAAGGGTGTTAACGAGAATTCACAGTATTTCACATAAATCCTTTTCAATTGAGACAGAAGTGGTCGGCTCTTACATTTAATTAGATCGGTCCATGCTTAAATTGAGTTTTGTTATGAGATGATATCCAAGATAGATCGTATTTGTAATGTAGGATACTCAGGTTTGCATAATCTGCCATTGGAAACCTCCATATTTCGTCTTAGGGCCAAATTTCACAATGGCGGTTTTTGCCAGATTCGGTGTTAAATTATGAACAATTGCAAATTCCTCAAAGAGGTGTAATTTTGCTTGGAGCCCTGCTGGAGTAGGGTCAAAGATAATAATATAATCCGCAAATGCCACCCATTTGAGGCGTATGGCACCCACTTTGACAGAAAACAAATTCTTATGATCCCAGTTATTATGTAGGTCAGAGAGATATAAATTAAAGAAAGTAGCCGCAAGGTTACCTCCTTGTTTTGGCATAGTAGATCTTCCTTCAGCAGATATTTTTATTTTATATGATGTATTGCTATGTAGTTTTACAAACAATAAAGTAGGGCAGTTGGAATTCTCATGTTCATTTTTTTCCAGAGGAGGTTACGAACAACATTATCAAAGGCCGAAGTCATGTCAATCAGAGCAATGTATACAGCATATGAGTTCTTTGCTTTTGTTCCTGCTATTACGTGTGCCAGGATTCTGGCATTTAATGTAGTGCTCATGCCCTTCCTGAAACCCGTTTGATATCCTGAGTATAGATCTTTCTTTTCAATACATATTCTAAGGTCGTATAAAAGTAGAATCGCAAACAGTTCAGCATCTGTGTCTATTAAAGAAATAGGATGGTAATTCTGTGGTAAAGTGGGATCACCCTTTTTGAATATTGGGACAATATTCGAAGTTAACCATGACGGGGGAATGACTCCCAAATTGATGATAGATTTGAATTTAGTTTTTAAAATTACTGCCCATAGCACAGGATCTGCTTTATAAAAGGCATGGAGGAAATCCATCGGGCCCTGCTGATTTGGAATAGGATAATCTAGAAATAGCCCACTTAATATCGTCTAATGTCCATTTCAAACGGGTGATCACACTATTGCACAGGAATACTCCTGATTCGGTCTTAAATTTCAACGGGAGCTGAAACTTATCTGTTATATAGTCTTGCCACACGTTCGGCAATACAATGGGGCACTGTCAATGCGACAGTCGTGTTATCGCTCTTAATTATGCGCCAGATTGTACGTGTGTCATGCAATGTTATGGGTCTTACTAAGGTACAATTCTCTCCATTATACCTCAGAATGCGGGCATGCCCGAGATTCTGCTTATATACGTGCAGGATTTGTTTACGCAATGTTTTAAACTTCTTTGCTCCTATCATTTTTGTCTTCAGTTGTCTCAGCGCTTTATTTTTTTCCCTTTTCAAAAGCTTACATCCCTACGATCCTTGTTGCGTTTCTTATTTGTGTATTTATTGATAAAAAAGAACGAGTGCGATATTCCAAAATGGCCACCAGCACTGTGTAGACGTGCGGACGGCACGCTCCGATCCCCCGAGGGGTAGAAGGTGCCCACCACCCCCTATACAGGCTACTAAAAGGGACGCGGAGACCCCCCCCCACGACCTGGAGAGAACATACATGGCCAGGAAGAGGGAAGAGGCGTAGAGCGGTGCTCGGAGGAGAGGAATAGCCCAGAGTGGCGTGTGATGGCAGGATAGCTGGGCGCCTGACGAAGGCGGGAGGAGCAGCTGTCAACCGGCCCGCGGGACGCTGAAGGAGCACGGAGTGGGATACTACGCTAGCGGGAGGATTGGAGGTCCGAATGGTGGAGTTGAGAGGTGTGCTAGCGGTGGATGCGGGCATCGGAATAGCGCTGACCGCCAGATGCGAGACCCCTGCACCGAGGCGGCGACCGTGAGCCCCCGGTGTGCATAGGCTGTGCGGGCGGCAGCGGGTGCTGCCTGCCCGTCGGAGGCGAGCTGACGTACGAGGGGAGAGCCGAATGCAGTGAGGAGGCCCCCGGGCTGGAACTTGCAGGGGGAGCGGCTGCCGCAACCCAGACGAGGTTGACGGAGGGGAGCGGCCCGGGCGAAGTCGCGGTTAAGGAGGCGGTCTGGGAACTCAACGGAGGAACCCGGTTCAATTCATCACCCCCAACTCGGCGAGGGACCACTTCTGCAGAGGCGGGTGCGCACGAAGAAGGCAGGCGCCAGGTAGGAGAAGTCTGCGGCGGCGATCCAGCAGGAGGAGGTGGCCGTGGGGGAGGGACGCCACACTGCAGACAGGGAGGAGGCTTGTGTCCGTGGCCCGGTTGGGTCTCCCTGTTGGGCACAGCGGAAGCACTGTGGTCTCTCCTGCTGCTTGAGGGGACGAGGTGGGGAAGATCCAAGCCCATCTGAATGTGGCGGCTGGGGCGAGCACCCGAGCCAAGACAGGCATAGATCGACGCCATTCATTTCACAAGGATAGAATGGAGCTATGTGGGTGAGACCCAAGCGGAGGCCTGAGGGGATCTGCGAGACAAAACATCCCTGTGGGAGCAGAGCATTGGAGGAGGAGGAGGAAACACAATAAGAGTCTCGTTGGGAGTGGCAAGGTATGGGGGTTTGAGTGATAACCTAGCCCTATAACTGACGACTTGCAAGAGGAGGGGAGGGAAGTGTTCCCTCCAGGAAAGAGATAACTAAAGGTGAAGGGAGAGTACAGGGATACTCTGGGAAGAATGACCACAAAATCTAAAGGAAAAGGGAACAAGCTGGCTCAACCCCCTGGAGATAACCTTGGCACCCTTCATGCAATGTGGCCCGCACAGACATTGAAAGAGGGACTCTGGGGTACAAAATCTAAAGGAAAAGGGAACAAGCTGGCTCAACCCCCTGGAGATAACCTTGGCACCCTTCATGCAATGTGGCCCGCACAGACATTGAAAGAGGGACTCTGGGGTAGCCAGGAAGGGACTGGAGAGGCTACTGCTCCTGGAAATTCGGACGCCTCTTCTCCCTTGTCGAGACAGGAACGTTTAGGGGAACTACACGCTATGCAGGCTAATTTGGCCAAAACGTTCCGTGAACAATTCCAGGTCATGCGGGCAGATTTAAATGAAGCTTTGGCAGAGATTAGGCAGGAGATGCGACAGTTGGGAGAGAGGACGGATGTTCTTGAAAAGAGCCTTCAAGAAGTGGATAAGGACACTATGGACAACAGTGAAGCTATTGAAAAATTGGATGTAGCAACTCGGAATCTGGAGATCCAGATGGAGGATATGTAAAATAGATCCCGAAGGATCAATAATCGGGTTAAAATGCTACCAGAATCCATATCGGATAAAGATTTGAAGAGGTCTATTCAAGAGATCTTTGTGGACATTTTAGAAGAGGAAAACCCGGAGGTGATTGAGTTGGATAGGGTCCACATGACAGGGCTGATGGCCAAGGGGCAAGCAAGTAAGGCCTCGAGATGTATTGGCTGCTTTTGCTAGATACACGCAGAAGGAGGCTATCCTCAGAGCGGCGAGGAAGCGAGAACCTATCATGTTTAAAGGGCAGCAGATTGCTCTCTTCCAAGACCTGGCGAGTAGCACACTAACAAAGAGGAGACGGATGAGTCCAGTGCTCAAGATATTGAACAAGAGGGACATTCGTTACAAATGGACATTTCCGTTTGGTTTGATCTTTGAATGGTAGGGGAGCCAGAAAAGGATAACCTCGGTGCAGGAGGGAGCGGAGTTGCTTCAAATTGAGATGGTGGAACCCCCCTCACATCCGGGCACACATGGACTGAGCACCCGGACAAGGCCTAAACCATGGGAGTGGAAAACAGTCAGAGAAAAAAGGAGAAAGGGATCAAAAGAGGGAAGAACGCTGCAGAAAGAGAGGCCCAGAGAAGAAGTGAAGGAGAATTAAACAAGCCTCGACATGGAATAGGGTAGGAAGGGGTGGTGGGCCGATAAAGGATGAACAGGGGCTGTGGAGGAGCTAGGAGGACAAACATTTTGGGAACGGAAAGGGCAGGGATGCCCATGTTAGGAATGGTTGGTGGGCGAGAGAGAGTCGTCTACCTAAGGGATGGGGGGTTGTGGGGGAGGGGTGGGAGGGAGGGGAAGGGGCATCGGAACTGGGGCAACGAGATACTCAGCAAAGAGGGGAGAGAAAGGGCTGCAGGGAGGGCTGTGGGACAATTAATGGGGTCTGACCCTTCAAGTGGATAACCCATAATGTTAGGGGGTTGAACACCCCCCTTAAGAGGAAAAAGTTGGAGCTTTTTGTTAGGAAAGAGGGGCCGGATGTTATGGGGCTGCAGGAAACGCATCTGTTGTACAAAGACCAGGGGCGACTGAGGCTTTGTGGTTTTGATCGGATCTTGCATGCCTCTAGTCAAACCAAATTGAAGGGTGTGGCACTGGCCTTCAGGAATACCGTAGGCTTCAAAGTCGAGGAGGTAATAAGGGACAAGGAGGGAAGGTACTTAGTGGTAAAGGGTAAGTTTCAGGATGCCCCCTACATGATTGCAGTTGTGTACGCACCGAATGCGGGGCAGGAACAGTCTCTGCGGCGAGTGTTGAGGGTGCTGGAGGAACCAGTGTGGGGTAAGATAGTGCTGATGGGAGACCTCAATATTGCCTTGGATAGGTAGAAGAATAGGACCGGAAGACAAGGCGGAGGGGGAGGGTGCAATTTCGTCAAATGATCTAAAGGATAGGATTCACAGGGCAGGCCTCAGAGATGCTTGGAGAGAGCTTAAGGGAGAGGAGGAAGGCCACACTTTTGTATCTGAGGTCCATGGATCTCAGTCGAGAATAGACTATATATGGGTTTCTGTGGGGCTAGTGCGCAGGATTTGGAAGGTGAGCACAGGTCCGATAGGGATTGCAGATCAAAAAACAGTGTCAGTTATTCTGGACATGGGTCGTAGGAACAAGGGAGTATGGGGCTGGAAATTCCTGGGTGATATCCTACGGGATCCGGTAATCCGTAGGGAAATCGAGGAGAAGATCAAGATTTTCTTGGCCATTAATAGGGCGGAAGATACTCGAGAGGAAGATGAGATGCCTTCAAGGCCACCCTTGGGGGGTGGGATATTATAGCTGTAGCCGCTCACCGCATAAAACAACTGAAGGCACTAGAAGTGCAATTGGAAGCGGAGGTGGAGTTGGCCAGGCAGAAAGTGGGAAAGACCCCGTCTAGGATGGCTATGAGGGAATATAGGAGAGCAGTAGGGCAGCTAGAAATTCTCCCAACTAAAAATGCAGAAGGGGCACTATTGGCAGTACGGCAGAAATATTACACAAAGACAAATAAAGCCGACAACGCGCTTTTGGTGCGCCTCCTTAGGGGGGCAAGGTCGAGAAACGCCATTACTGCGCTAAAAGCCAGCTCTGGAGAGAGGGTTACAGGGGCCGGGGAACTCCAGGAAGTGCTGGCGGAGTACTATGAGTCCCTGTACACGTCTCAGACTCCTCAGGGTAAGCTGCAAGATGAGTTTTTAGAGAAGGTGCAGTTGCCGCGCATTGGGAGGGAGGCCCGGGAAATCCTTAATCAGGAAATAACTGAAGAGGAGGTGCGAGGAGTAATTAGGGGTTTGCCGGCGAATAAGGCCCCGGGCCGGGACGGGTACACTGCAGCCTTTTACAATTTGTTTATCATACAGCTAGCCCCGCATTTTACATCGCTGTTTAATAAGTTCAGGCAGACGGGTAGGATAGCTCCGTCCATGAAGGAAGCTAAAATAACCCTAATTCTTAAGCCAAATAAGGACCCGGAGGAAAGGACGTCCTATAGACCCATAGCGTTAATAAATATTGATGCCAAGATATACACGAAGATTCTCGCAAATAGACTTGAAGCTCATCTCCCACAACTGATACACCCTGATCAGGCTGGATTCGTCAAGGGCAGGCAAACGTCAGATAACATTAGGCGGGTTGCCCACCTAGTAGAAAAGGCGCAGAAAACTAACACTCCCGCAGTCCTTTTGGCCCTTGACGCTGAAAAGGTTTTTGACCGCGTGGAGTGGTCTTTTCTGTTTCAGGTGATGGAGAGGATGGGTTTTGGGGGGGGGGGTTGTGGGGAAGGGGAGTTCTTGACTATGGTGCAAGCTAACTACCAGACCCCCTCCATTAGATTAGTGGTAAATGGGACAGTGTCACGGTCGGTGCGTTTGCAGAGAGGCACGAAACAGGGCTGCCCACTATCTCCTCTACTCTATGCAATATATCTGGAGCCTCTTCTACAAGCATTCAGGGAGACGGAGGAGATACGGGGCATCCCCTTTGGTGGAGTGCAACAGAAGGTGGTAGCGTTTGCTGACGATATGCTACTTGCTTTGGCGTCACCAACTGCCTCAATTCAAGCCAGCACAAAACTGTTGAGGAAGTTCGGGGAGGCCTCAGGGTTGAAGATTAATACTAGTAAATTAGAACTTTTAAATCTAACGCTGAAGGCTCAGGAGCGAGACAGGCTGAGGGCAGCTTTCCTTTTATTTGGAGTCCGGGGAGAGTGCGGTACTTGGGAGTAAGGATAAGAGCAAACCTGGCGGGTTGGTACTCGGATAATTGCCCTTTGCTTCTGAGGGAAATCAAGAAAAGCTACCAGAAGTGGAAAGCTCTTCGAGTCTCATGGCTAGGGCGGATAGCCGCGGTTAAAATGGTCACACTCCCGTGATTGCTGTATTTTTTCCAGGCAATTCCCCAACCGATCCCATCAGGGTTCGTCAGGGAACTAGGTACACTGACCAATGAATTCCCATCGGAAGGGAAGAAAGCCAGGGTGAGCAAACGTTTGCTCATGGCCCTTAGGAGTGGGGGGGGGGTAGGGGGGGATGGCACTACCAAACTTTAGGCAGTATAACAAAGCGGCCCAATTGCGGGTTATTAGGGATTGGTTTAGGGGCGAGGAGACTTACCAAGACAAGCTATTTGTGAGGATGGATAGAGCGGTGGCCCATCGCGACCTAGCAGAGGTTTTATGGCTGCCTAAATGCCTCAGGCCCAGGCACCTCTATGAGAGTTCCATAACCAAACTATTGGTGGACGTATGGGATAGATTGGTGGGATCCAGGGGAATCACGTCTTTTCCGTCAACCTTGACTCCTATATTTGGAAACAGGTACTTTACTCCGGGATTGGAGAAGGGTGCATTTAGGCAATGGCAGGAGGGGGGCTGTAAGAAACTGTGCGATATGTTTCGAGGCAGGGAGATATTATCTTTTGCGGAGTGCAAGCAGGAGTTCGATATTCAAGAAAGAGAGAGATTAAGGTATGCACAAATACGGTATTGCAACCGGGGGTTAGGATCGGGGCTACTAGGGGGCCGACCAGTTTTGAAAGATTCCTCCTAACTAACGATGGCACAAAGGGTCTAATATCTAATATTTATAAGATTCTGGGAGATAGGAATGCAGACAACCGATGGGTGTATATGCAACATTGGGACCGGCATCTGGGGAGGGAATTTAATAGGGCAGATTGGGAGAGTTTGTGGAGGAAAATACCCAAACTGGCAAAAGCTTCCCAACTGCAAGAGACATGGTATAAGATATTGGTCGGGTGGCATTACACGCCGGCCCGTCTTCAGAGAATGTATCCGGCAACCTCGGGGAGGTGTTGGAGGGGTTGTAGAATGATAGGTACAGCAGAACATATATGGTGGGGCTGCCCCAAAATTGAACCATTCTGGGGAGAGGTCTGGGAGGCACAAGAACAGACCTTCGGTCCAGGCGATGGAAGAACACCGGCCCAGATTTTACTAGGTGTCAGAGGCCCCACTGGAGTGGGGGAACCCAGGGAGAGGGAGAAAGCCAAAGTGGTAATGACGTTGGCAGCTATGATGCTAATAGCCCAAAGATGGAAAAGTCCGGACATCCCCATGATCCAAGACTGGTTGCGCAAGATTTGGGAAATTGTCGCCTTGGAGTGGGCATCATACGCCATTGGCAATAAGTTGCAGAACTTTGCTATGGAGTGGGGCGAAATATTGACTTTTCTCAAGGGTGAATTCAGGGCAACGCAACGTCTGCAATTGTTAGAACTACACTAAATGGGGAGGGTGGACATGGAAGGACTGAGTTATGAGAAGGGAATGGCCGATGCCTCTGGGGAGGGGGAGTTCGGGGAGGGGAATGTTTCTTTTTTTTCATGTTGTTGCAAAGTTCAATAAAGAGTTTTTTTTTTAAAAAAGAACTAGTGCAGTGTTAATTTCAGAGAACTGGCTAGTTGTTACCATCTTTGCATTTCTGTTTTCATGTGTTAACAGTTCCATTTGTTGTGATATATACTTGAAAAACTGATTACACAAACCCTGACGCCACCTAATAGACAATTGAGGGCGGTCTATTTCTACCAATGGATCCATCTTAAGCAGTTGGCACTCCAATTTCAGATTGGTAGATATTTGAGCATGTTCAGTGTATGATATTTGGCTGATCACTAGTGGTGCAGTAACTAGTGATAAGTTGTGGGTGACAAATATGAAATCTATCATGGATTTTTTCAAGCCTTGAGACCATGTAATTTTAGATTTTATGTCAAACGACTCTACCATGTCCATGTCCCAGTCCCTTAAAAGTTCTCTCAATTTAGCTCCTCTAATTTGAGCCAGAGAAGAGGATTTTAATGTTCCCATCTCACTGACGTTTCTGCAATCAATTAAAATCCCCCCTAGAATTATTTCCAAGGCTTGATGTTCGCTTGATACGGTTTCTAGGCAACTATCAAGTTCATCTAACATGGCATCGATTGAGATGGAGGGTGGGTTCCAATCCAAAGTTATTATGAGAAGCGGGGGATATTTGAGCAAGTTTATGTTCAAGAGTATACCTAGTAAACTCGCAGACTCCCATATCAGCTTAGATTGAAATTTCAAGGAGTTATTAACTGCGATTGCAAATTCCCACCCGATGGACGACCTTTAAGAGATCTTTTTGCAGGGGAGCAATACATAGAATATCCAGGCATCATTAACAGGTGCGTTTTCATTGTTTCCTGAAGTAATATTATAGTTGGCCAGTTAATGAGTGGTAATATCTAGTGCCATTTCATAAGATTAAGATGTCCACATGAGTTCCATTAGAGGACCTATAATTCTATGTAGTTGGGTAGCTATGTCGTGGGGAGCGGAGCTTTGGACCCAAAGATTGAGGTAAACATAGGTTCAAGCCATGGAATACCTTTTGTATTAGCCACTAGAGTCTATAGTTCGTGAATTGCACAATCTTCACTGGATTGAGACCTATGTTCAGGCACTTCGATCTCCAAGGTTTCAGCAACAGAAGGACTAAGATATGCTAAAAAAATCATTTGCATTCGACTCAAATTCAAAAGTAGTTAAGTCCTTCATTTTTTAATTCAGCACGATTAAACCACACAAATATGAGTATGGCTTCGAAGATCAAGTAGCATATCGCCTTAAAGTTGTTAGTTCTTGCCATAGAAACTCTCAGAATATCCACTGATTTAACCATTCTTAATTGTGGGATTCTTGAGAATAAAGCAAAAATGAACGATTGGTTAATACGCATATTGCCCAAGGTAGCTTTGTCCCCCTCGAAACCAATTATGTATAGTTTTTTCTCAACAGTTGGTTTAACCTCAGGTGGTCCAGGGGTTATTGATATCCCTTCAAGAGGATGTGATGGCCCTTCATCAGTCCCTGTCACCTGAGACGCTTGAGGTAGTACGACTTTCGTAAGCGTTTCAACATTGAGGGTACCATCATATAAAGCTTTTCTAAGTATTTCCAATGTTTCATGATGTGTATTCATTGGATCTTTGTTATTAATGGTTACGGGTAGGGACCTGCTTAACGCTGGGCCATGTTTAGATATGAGTTTTGGATCAGGTGTTTTTATAGGAATGGTATCAGAACTAGCTTTCATCGTATCACTTCCATTGGATGCCGACAGGACATCATTTGCTAAGTTTCTTATTTTGCCCCTACCATTTACCTTGATTGAACTTTTTGTATCAATCAACTTGTTTTCCTTAGGATTTACCTCTTAATAACGGTACATCAAGACATGCTGCACTATTTTATTTTCTTGCAGATATAGTCGCATTGCTATTATTCAGAGGGCCGATAGTAATGTCACCTCTTTCAGTCGTGCAGCTTCTACCAATAATTGGAAAGTAATTATTCAAGTTTGTTTTTACTATAGGAATGACCTCAGCTTCAGACGTATTACAATCATTTTTTTGCCTCTTTTTTTCCGAAATTCCAGGTGGAATTTTTGATATTTTAGAGATAGAGCCAGGCTTACAGTTTTCAGTTTTAGCGGGCCCCATTGGTTTAATAAGTGGAGGTTTGTTCGCTTTGCTTTTTGACAAGTCTTTTAATTTAGGTTGGGGAGTTGGTATTAATGCCTCTTGACTTTCTTTTGTCAATTGCTGTAAATCGATGAGGTCTTAATCGGTAATTTCTGTCGCCGATTCTAGTTTCATAGCGGGAGAGAGCTCTGCTGTTTGATCCTCAGGCTTATTGGCAACATGATTGTCTTTCTTTTTTATGAGAGCTTCCTTTCGTCTTTTTGCATATCTTTTTACCGCTCGCAGATGAGTCTTTTTGGCTTGACGCGACAAGAAGGTAAAAGTTTCATCGGACTGGGAGCCTTTTTTCCTCCTGTTTCAACTGGTCCAAAGCTTTCACTAGGACTGTTGGACTATCGGGAGAATCTACAGATGGTACCAACTTCGATAGTTGGACAGCAATTGTGGGGTTAATCGCCTCAACAGAAGCTTTAAGATCTTTCAAATTCAATATTGCAATTGCAAGACATGGAAGCAAGAGGTACAATTGTTGGTTGAGTGGGAAATGCCGGTGGATCAAAGCAGCATTGGGTGCTTTTTTCATTTAGAACTGGCGAGATATTTGTGTTGAGATTTGGGGAGGGTTCACATTTGATAGATCTTAAGGTGTCAGCGGCCATTATGAACCCTTTGATTATGTCCATCTTGGAACATATATAATGCAGGATAGCTTTGATTTCCTTCAGTTGCAAGTGGGACAAATCGTGCCCCTTATCAAGCAGATCTAATATTTTAATAATCACTGGAAAAGTGCCTGGGGAGCGCTGGTCGTCACCTATAGGACTAGACCCCCCAAAAAATTCTGCATGAGAAGGCTTAATGTTTGCATCAACTGATTCAGGAGAATATGATAGTAGAAGCGGTGGTAATTCCTCATTCATGTCTACAACAAAATCTTTGCTTAGCTCATTAGCAAGCCTAGGGTTACATGGCGATTGCAGGTCTAACAAATTATTGCTTTTGATAGAACCGAAGACTAAGGGCGTCATCATACCTATTGAGCGGCTCACCTGTTCGTCGAGTGCAGCCATATTTCTCATAGTAATACTGAACGGATCTTTGTGTTGTAAACCAGCCACGGGTGATTCCGAACAGCTACTAAATGCTTCAGCGGGTCTCCGCCCATCAGGGCTTGCTGCATTCCTTTGTATAAAAGAGTCCGAAAGCATGGAGACAGAAGAACAAGTCGGATCTCTGGTATGTATTAGCGCTACATGAGTAGAAATACTAGTACGGTGCATAGGTTCTTCAGGAGTGCCCCTGGCTATTGCATCAAGTACAGCAGGTTCAATATAAGATCTGCCATGACAGACAAGTGAATCAATACTTGCTGATGTTACTACTGTTGCTGCTAAATCATTACATCGCCCCCCTCTGCAAACATCTAGCCATATTCTTGGCAGCGAGGGCGAGTGCGGGGGATGTAAGAGCTGAAAGATGGCCAGCTGTTAAATTGCACAAATTCAAAGATGAATCAGTACAGTAAGGAAAAAAAAGCACCTAGTAACCAGCATGGAAATAGGTGAGAATTGGAGAGGAGTCTACTCACCTTACAGAGCTGGACTGGGTACACTTCATAGAATAAATCATACAGAAGAAGAACAACAATCAACTTGGTTGCAAGTAATGAATAAGTACGGGTATGGATTGGGAATTATTCCAGCTGTCTGGCGTCCCAGACGAGCCAGCGAACAGAGAACAGCAAACAGCGCTACTTAGAGCGCATACTTGATGCACGCACAGCTCAAGTAATATAGGCTTCTGGGAAGGGGGGCGGAGCCACCTAAACAAACAAATATATGATCTATATTAGTGCTATATATGTTAGAAATGATCGCTCCTTAAGTCCTTAAGTCCATATGCTGTATTCAAGCATAATATACCATGCAAATCCAGTAAATCCACGTGAAAATGTCACAGCATCCTGGGTCAGCGGGGCAGCATCCTGGAAAAGCAAACAGCGCTACTTTGTTTCGCCCTTCACAATGTATGAGAAGTGATTACTCTTTGAAAATTCAAATAAGCTCTTCAAATAAGCTACAAATACGACTTATCTTTTTTGTATTTTTTTTTTAAAGTCGGCACAGACACCTGGCCCTGATGGCCTTGGCAAGGCTTTGCTAAAGTTGAATCCTGTATGGTGCGTTGGGCTCGTTCATCAGCTCTTTACTTACATCTGTCAATAACTTACTTCCTAGCACCTGGAGTGAGATAATTGTGCCTGTATACAAGAAGTGTGCCATGCACGACCCCCAAAAATATTGCCTAATGGCAATGTTAGATACACCCTCGAAAATAGTTGCCATTGTATTGCTGTTGGCACTTTACACCTGGCTGGATGAATCCAAGATCATTCCCAAATTTCAGAATGGCTTTATAAAAACGTTGTATGTTACGCAGTTCAAATGTTTACACAAACTTATGTGTAGCATTCGATACTGTGTCCTGGTGCAAAACTTGGAAGAAACTAGTAAAATAGAGCATCCCGCAAGGATTAAGGATGTTGGTTGCCTTGTACTCGAACACCTGTGTTAAGGTGAGACTGAACAATAGGGGGTGCCGTTACTGACACCATTGCCACCTATGTGGGATTTAAGAAGAGATTGAACAATAGTGAAAATGCAACCCTACTTAAGTGAATTACATGCTGCTATGGAGAACAACAGCGCCACCTGGCCAGGGTACGGTTAAAGTACCTTTGCTTGGCTTTGCTGATGATGATGATGATGATTCGGTCCTGCTAGATGTTACACCTTTGGGACTGCAGAGTACATTTGGTCGCCTTGTTCAATATTGCGTAGAAAATGGTCTGAATATTAATTTAGGGAAAATGAAATCCGTGATATTGAGCCAGAAAAAGTCAAAACAAACCACGTTTTAGCCCCACTGGGGTCAATGCTCATTGAACAAGCGTGCACATTTCACTATCTAGGACTCTTTACTGTAACCTGTATTGGGAGTTTCACCTTTAACTCCTGCAGAAGAAGATCCACTCAATAATAGCAGGGCCAAGGGCATTTTGCAGTGAGGCATGATGGTTACTTGTTGATTAGCCTGGTGAATCTTTATTAAGCTAAAGTTCGGCCCATCTTGCTGTATGGTGCAGAAATGTGGGCATAAACCTTTTTCAATAAAGTAAAGCAAATCGAAAGAAGGAGTGTTACAATAAATATTAACCGTTTAATCGTTTAATCCATCTCTATATGGCAGCACTTACTTGGTTTCTTGAGTGGGCTACCCATCACTTCCCTTTCAGTTTGGAGGAGCTACAAACTGTGTGTTGGGGACTCATTTTCGCTTTGACCCCTCCCTCCTCCTCACCCCCCCCACACTGCCATTATTGTATCTATTGCTCATTACGACTGTCGTCAGACTTTTCTTTCTTTTTCTTAATTCTTGGATTCTATGCACTCAACACTTTCTTCCTGCCTTCTTGCTACCCAGTCTCCAATGAACTTATTGTCTCCAACTTAATGCCTCTAAAACAGAAGTTGTATGTCTTCTTACTTCTTGTACACCATGCTCCCCTTATCTAACCTTTCCTTCTCCCAAACTCCACCTTCGTGTCTCTGCAATTTTGTGTTTTAACTTTCAGTTCTTATTACCTTTTTTTTCATATTTCCATCTAACACGCCCCATTCCTGTCATTTTCATATTTTAAATGTGTTGTAGAAAACCTTTATTCGACATGAACCTTTCGGTAAAAACATAATACATTTACCAAATACATAAAACAAATATCACAATGGATCAACATTTGAAATACACAATATTATAGGGTTACATCCTTAAAACTTAAAAAAATAGAAATCGTACACCAAAAAAGTAATAATTGACCATTTCCTCCACAGAATCAGTTCAAGGTGGGTTAGGGTATGCAGTACATAAACTCATAAATAAGTTACTCAAAAGTCCCCTTTACTCCATACTGCATGGGTGTCCCTTCCAAGGGTCGGGAGATGGAACATTTTTCACCAGAAAAAAACGTCTTCCCCTTTAAATTTAGAGGCGCAGGGGTGCGGCCCAGGGAGCATGCGCTGTCCTGACTCCGCCCTCCGGTGCCACACCTCAATCCCCATTGACGCGTCAACGATAGATTTAACATTGCCTAATGACACCAGTATTATTAGGGGGGAGGTTGGTGGGACGTATGGCAGAAAAGGGACTATGGACTAAGAATACGTTAGTCACTACGGTGAGTAACTTATAATTACTCTTACGTCCCATCCCCTTTCCTCCATACTGCATGGGCGATTACAACTGATTGTAGCCCCAGGGTGGGGAGGAGACCCTCCTTAAGCAAACAGGTTCCTGAGATTTGCGGAAGCCCTTGGTCCTGTCCAAGTAGAATTTCAGGGCACGCCTGACATCCAGGCAGTGCAGCACTCTCTGTGCTTCGTCCTTGCGATCAGGGAAAAATGTAGGAAGGACTATTCCCTCATTCAAGAGGAAAGCAGACTGAACCTTGGGCAAAAATGCTGGGTGTGTCTCCAGGACTACCTGGTCCTAGTGAAAGGTGATATACGGCTCAGAGGCGACTAGCGCCTGGATTTCACCGACTCTACGAGCCGAGGTAAGGCAGACTAGAAAAGCCGTCTTGATGGTGGCCAGCCTGATGTCCACGGACACCATTGGCTCGAACCGTTTGTGCGCCAGTGCGCCCAAGACTATGTTAAATTTCCACACCGGGTGCGGTCTCTTGACGGGCGGGTAGAGCCCTGCGAGACCCGTCAGATGTTTGACGATAGGGTTGGAGGAGGAGAAAATGCCCTCCTCTGAGTTCCTGTAAGCCTCCTTGGTTGCGAGGTATGTGCAGCAGCTGTCCACCTGCATGCCTGAATGACCGAGGTGCGCCGAAAAGGAGAGCACATCGTCCAAGGTGCACACCAGAGTGGTGGGTGGGGGGGGGGGTCGATTTCCTTGGAGTCTGCCCAGTGGCAGAACCTGGTCCATTTGCTTTTGTACTGGGCCCTGGAAGCTTTGCTTCTGGCCCCTTGTATGATCTCCAGATTGGCCCGTGAGAGGCTAAGTGCTGAAGCGTTACCTGCTCAGGTACCACGCTGTGAGGGCTATTTTCCCTGGCGCAGGTTGGATGACTGCCTCGCTGCTGTGCCAGGAGATGTGCAGGGCCCATCGGGAGGAGAATCAGGGGCACCTCCGAGAGACTGAGCAGCTCTGAAAACCATGGCCTGGCTGGCCACCATGGAGCTATTAGAATGATGAGTCGGCCTGACTCCTTGATTTTGTAAATTACCCTGTGGATCAGGGGAGTGAGCCGAAAGGCGTAGGCTTTCATGCCGGTCCACTGGAGGTGAAATGCTTTGCCCAGAGAGTCGGAGCCCTGACCTTGCCAGGATGCGAAAGGGGACACTTCTTTGTGTGTCAGGTGGCAAAGAGCTCCACCTGGGGGTGACCCCACCTGTTTAAGATCTCCTGAATAACAAGGTTGTTCAGCTGCCACTTGTAATTGTCCACAGCCAGCCTGCTGAGCCTGTCCGCTTCCAGGTTGGATTCCCCCTGGGAGGTGGACTGCGTGAGGTAAATGTCGTTTTCCAGGGCCCACTCCCACATGCTGATCACCAGTCTGCAAAGAAGAGGGGATCTGGTGCCTCCCTGCTTGTTGACGTAGTACATGCTGGTCAAGTTGTCTGTCTGGATGAGGACAGCCTTGACCCTGAGAAGTGGTAGGAATGTCCAGAGCGCCAGCCAGATGGTCTTCAGCTCTAGCCAATTGATGTGGTATTCCTGCTCCTGTAGAGATCAGGTGCCGTGGACCGAGAGATCGTCCAGGCTGGTTCCCCAGCCCTCGAGCGAGGAATCTGTGGTGATGGTGGCCTGCGGAATGGGCGGTCAGAAGGGCTTGCCCGTCTGCAGGCTGCAGTCTCTGGACCACCAAGTCAGGTCTGGGTGGAGAGATGGAGGAATGTTGATCATCTTGGATTGAGAGCCCCGCTCCTGGTTCCATGAGGCCGCCAAGTGCAGCTGAATCCTCCTCATCCTTAGTCTTGTGTGCGGAACGGCTAATAAGACCGCTGCCAGAAGATCCAGGAGATGTTGGTACCACCATGCCGAGGTCACTTCTCTGCTGAGGAAGTGGGCGGAGGCCTTCTTGAGTGCCGAGATTTTGTCCTCCGACGGAAATACCTTTTCGGAGCACGTGTCTCAGATGAGGCCCAAGAATATCAGTTTGCGTAGGCTGCAGCTGTGACTTCTTGAGATTGAGCGAGAAGCCCAGATCATGCAGTGTGTTCATAACGGCATGGGAAGAGAGTGTTGAACCGCTTCCGGAGATGTAGCCCTGACGAGCCAGTCGTCGAGGTATGGGTAGATGTGGAGGCCCTGTTCTCCGAGGAGGGCCGCCACCCCATTCAGGAGTCTGGTAAAGACCCCTCGTGCCGAGTTGAGGCCAAAAGGAAGGACCTTGTATTGAAAATAGTAGCCCATGATCCTGAACCGTAGGAACGATGGGGCTGCCAAATCGGGACATGTAGGTACGCTTCCTTCAGATCCAGGGAGCACATACAGTCTCCGTTGTCCAATGTCTCCGCAATAAAGAACCATCTTGAATTTTTGCAGGGGTAAGGAGAAGTCGAGGGTGGAAAAGTTCAGCACAACTCTCAGGCCCGCCTGGTGGTTCTTCTGAATGGCGAAAATCCTGGAAAATCCTGGAGTAAAAGCCAAAGCCTTGCTGAAAGGCTGGGACTTACTCCACTGCCTGGTTCTCTACGAGCGACTGGATCTCTGCCAAAAGAGTTGTTGTCCCAACCTGTGGGAGTGGAAGGAAGGAGGGAGGAGAGGCTGGGATAGGAAGACGGTGGCCCGTGGGTACTACGGATAGGATCCAAGGGTCCACTTAATTCTGGCACCAGAAATGTGCAAGGAGAGCAAGCCTGCTCCCCCACCAGAGACACGTGGACCCGAAGGGGCTCGTCATGCTTTCTTTCCCTCGAAGGCTGTCGCCGAGGAGGGGGGACTGGGAAAAGCCCCTACTCCCTCCCCCCTTTTTGTTGCTTGCGCCGGTTCTGAGACGGAATGCGGTCCGCCTGCCTGGATCTGCGTTCCTGGAAGCCGCGGAAGCCTCCATATGTTCTACACCTTTCTGAGCGCTGCTGAGATTGGGTGTAGGATTTGGCCGTGGTCTTTGTAAGGATGGATAAAGACTTAGCCGTTTGTGAGCGATTTTTCTTCTTGTCCAGCTCTTCGTCCGTAGAGGAGTGGAAGAGCGGAAGAGGGCTCCCTCCCCCCCAAACCCCCTGAATGGTAGATCTAGTATGCGTTCCTGGACATCCGGGTTGAATTTTGTTGCCCGGAGCCAGGCTGTTCTTCTCATGTCCGTGGCAATACAGATGGCACGGTCTGAGGTATCAATATGGGCCACTGTGGATTCCATGAGGTCATGCGCCACAAGCTTGGCCTCGGCTAGCCCCGCCTTAAAGCATGTTTTGATCTGGGTTTGAGTTCCAGGAGGAAGTGCGCAATTTCCCGCCATAACCTTTGGTTGCCGGCTGCCAGCCTGGCATCAGCATTGACTCGACATAGATGTAAAGAGGTGTTGGACTAGAGTTTCTTGCCATACGCCTCCAAGATCTCCTCCTTGCCTAGCAGCACCACAGAGGAAGAGGCTGAGGACAACTGGGGCTTGGAGTATAGTGATGTTGCAGCAATCACTGAGGAGTGTGGCTGAGGATGGGCCGAAAGCAAGAGTGTAGCCAACCCTTTTTGGCCAGGGAGACTACATTGGTTTGCAGTGGAATCCCCGATTTGGCAAAGGGGCGTTGTGTGAGGACTTCAGCCAGAACCCTCTCTGCCGGCTGCTCGACCTTGGGTTGGGGGAGGCCCAGGTACTCCGCCAGACCAGCAAGATGTTTATGGAAGGTCCTGGCTGATGATGGCGTGTCTGAATCCTCCTCCTCATCCGTATCTTGCAGGTCTGGAGTATCCGGTGGAGGAGGAGGAGTAGTAGTTGGCGCCAGAGGCTGGGGTACAGAGACCGCAGCCGGAGGCTGAGGGGGCGGTGGAGGTTATGGAGTTGGCTGTGGAGCCAGAGGAGGCAGCTGCACCTGGGCCTGAGGGAGGAGTCTGTGGTGCCACTAGCATGGCGGGAATGACTTCCGTTATGGCGTCTTTGAGGATAACGCCCATCCGAGGTGACCTCATGAGGCAGAGGAACCTCTGGAAGAAAACCACCTCGCTCATTGAAGCGGTGGCAAGGGGTGCTGATGGGGTAGTGGGAAGCTGCTGAGGCCGCTGCATACCCTGTATATATGGATGCAAAGGAAAGCTGCCCTGCGCGTTATAGGGGTAGGCTGTAGGCCTTGTACCTGGTTGAAGCCAGTCCCACCTTGACACTCGTTCTTCGCCGAATTCCTGGAATGGCATCGGACGGGTGCCTCTTTCTGGCACGGCAGCCATTTTCTCGGGCTGCCTGCCACGTGCCCGCAACGTGTTGCGCGGCCTGCTGGGCCCGGCCTCCTCCAGGACTCTTGTTTGTGGATCACGAGGCCTACCCTGCTCCTCGGGCCTAGGCCCGGTAGGTGTGACACCCTCGACCTGGGGGGGGGGGGGGGGAATCGGTAGAGCTGCATTTAGGCACCCCCTCGGATGTATTGCCTATATTAGTGCATAGCCCCTCGACCTTGGTGCCGGTATAAGGGCGGAGCCCATCCGGGGAAGACCCGGTAAAAGAACATTCCGGTCCCTCAATGCGGTCACCGGGAGGATCCGAGGATCCCTCGGCCTGGAGGCCGATAGCTGCAGCAGCTTCGGTGCAAGCGCTGGTAGAAGGACCTGACTGGTATCTCCAGCGCGGGAGAGTCCCTGGGAAGGAGTCTCCCTTGCGGGGTGCGATGGAAGGAACAAGTTACTTACCTGTAACTGTTGTTCTCCAGCATGGGTCTGGCATGGATTCACAGGCTCATGAATATTCCCCGCCGTCAGGCTGGGAATCCTTGGTATAGAAAAAAAATCAGTATCAGTTTCGTTTCTGATCTGTCTTTCTTAGTAGTAACCAATCACTGGTCTCTGGGTCATACTGCCCCCAGCTAATGACTGCCCTCTCCCTAAGCCCCGCTACCGGCAGCCATCCTCAGATTTGGTAGCACGTAAAGTGGCAGTATGACCAAGTGAAGAGCCGCAGAGGGATAGGCGGGAGGGTTCGCATGTGAATCCAGGCCAGACCCATGCTGGAGAACAACAGTTACAGGTAAGTAACTTGTTCCTTCTCCAGCATGGGGTCTGGCATGGATTCACATGCTCATGAATACAAGAATACATAGCAGTACACACATGCACAGCCACGGGAGGTGGCAAGGCTCAAAATTAAGCATTTCATCAAGTCAACATTAAGCATCTCTTACCTCCTCACCAGGACCACCTTCAGGCGAACAGGGTGCGCAGCACTGCCTGGCCGACTCTGGACTCCTCCCTGGAATCCCAGTCGATGCATTAGAATCTCGTGAAGGTGTGCTTCGACCCCCACGAAGCAGCCCTGCAGATGTCCAGCAGGGGTACACCAGATAGGAACGCTGTGGTGGCAGTGATCGCTCTGGTCGAATGGGCTCTGACGGCCAGGCAACGGTCGGTTTGCCAACCGGTGACAGTGCATGATGCAGCCGGAGAGCCATCTGGAAATGAAAGCCTTCGAGAGGGCCTTCCCTTGGTTCACAGGTCCAAAGTTCACAAACAGCTGTGGCGTCTTCCGAAAGCTCTTCGTGCGGTCCACCTAGAACTTCAGCGCTCTAGCTACATCCAGCGAGTGCAAAGTCCTCTCGGCCGGCGACGAAGGCGACGGGAAGAAAACAGGTAACACCAAGGGCTCGTTGAGATGGAAGTCAGACGGCATCTTGGGCATGAAGGAGGTGTGCGTCCTCAGAACCACCCTTGTATCGTGGAAAGTCAGGTATGGTGGCTTGCAGGAGAGGGCCTGGATCTCTCCCACTCGTCGTGCGGAGGTGATGGCCACAAGAAACGCTGTTTTCTATGACAGGAACTTCAATGGCACCGAATGCAGAGGCTCGAATGGCGGCCCCATGAACCTGGTCAGCACCACGTTGAGCTCCCACGCCAGGGCCAGAGCCTTCACCGGCGGGAACGATCGGAACAGTCAATTCATGAACTCCTTCACCAGGCGGTGGGACCACAGGGATGAGCGCCCCGTAGTTCTGGTATAGCGGGAGATAGCCGCCAGATGGATCTTGATGGAGGCATGGGCCAGCCCCGCCTTGGCCAGCGATAATAAGTACGACAGCACTTGAGGGGTGGTAATCCGCAGAGGGTTAATCTTCTGTGCCCGGCATCAGACAGAAAACCTCTTCCATTTGTGTCCATAGCACTTGACAGTTGAGGACGCCCTGGCCTTTGCAAGCACCTCCTTGCAGTCTGCCGGGATATCGTAGCCTCCAAACTCTAGTGCTGCAGGAACCAGGCCTGCAAGTTCAGCGACCCCGGGTCATAATGGAGGATGGCGCCTCCTTCTCTGGCGAGGAGATCCGCGTCCGTCAGCAGTTTGACTTGGGGGGGGGGGGGGGGGGGGGGGTCGCTGGCAGGAACCAGATCTGTCTCGTAACGAGTATCATCCTGCACCAGGACCGCCTGAGTTGGTTGTTGAGTCGCAGCAACCACGGCAATGGCAGCAATGCATACAGGAACAGGCAGTCCCAGGGGAATGAGAAGGCATCGCCCATGTTCCCCGGCTGGGGAAGCCTGCTGGCAAACCTCCGGTAATTGGTGTTCTCCCGCGTCGCAAATAGGTCGATCTGGGGATTGCCCATCGTTGGAATAGCAGATCCACTTTATCCTGCCGCAGTTCCCACTCGTGGCATGAGCACAGCTCCTTGCTGAGTGAGTCTGCGATGGTCTTCTTTATTCCTGCCAGGTGGAAGGGTACCAGAAACATTCCCTGGGAGACGGCCCAGTGCCACAGATCCTGGGCCTCCTTGGATAGGGCTGGGGATCTGGTGCCTCCCTGCTTCTGGATGTAGAACATCGGGTGGTGTTGTCGGTGAAGATCCTCACCACCTTGCCCTTGAGGAGCGGAAGGAATGACCTGAGGGCCCAGAACATGGCTCGGAGCTCCAGGACATTGTGTAGTGACCTCTCTTCCGGGAGCCAAAGGCCTCTTGCGTGGAGATCTCCGGTGTGCGCTCCCCATCCCGCCAGGGAGGCATCCGTTGTCACCGTCTCCTGATGTGCCGGGGTCTGGAAGTCCGTACCCGCCGCCAGATGCCTTCGTCCTTTCCTCCGGAGAGGCCAATCTCGTCACTGTGTGGAGCCTGGCTCCCAGAAACAGTGCGACCTGCGATGGAACCAAGTGGGATTTCGAGAAGTTGATGGAAAATCCCAGATCCGTGAGCAGTTGGACGGTCTTTGCTGTGCGCTCGACGGTGAGTTCTCTTGTCCTTGCTCGGATGAGCCAGTCGTCCAGGTAGGGGTAGACTTGAATCCCTTGCAGGCGCAGCCGCGCCACCACTGGTGCTAGGCACTTGGTGAATACCCTGGGTGCCGACTTCAATCCGAAAGGAAGGGCCTTGAACCGGTAGTGCTGCCCTTGGACTACGAATCTGAGGAACTTTCGATGTCCTTTTGGAATGGGGATGTGGAAGTAGGCATCCTCCAAATCCAGCAACGATAGGAAGTTGCCTTTCTCCAGCTGCCCCAGCGCGTGCTGGAGGGTCACCATCCGGAACTTCTGGGACTTGATGTACTTGTTTAAACTATGAAGGTCCAGGATGGGTCACCAACCGCCGGTCTTCTTTCTTACGAGGAAATATCGCGAGTACACTCTGGAGCCCCAGAGCCTCTTTGGGACGAGCTCGATGGCTCCTTTCTTCAGCATCGCCCTTACTTCCAGCAGCAGTTAAGGGACGTGGTTTTCCTTCCTGGCCACGGGTGGAATGTGGGGGCACTTCTGTAGAAACGAGAGTGTGCCCGTGGACCAGGGCATCCAGCACCCATCTGTCGGTTGAGATAGAATCCCACACGCTGATGAACTTCGCCAGCCGGCCTCCCACCGGGGTACTCAGGTGGGGGCCCAACTCCACGGCCGCTCCAGCCCTGCTTGGCAGCGGCCTTGCCAACGACGAGATCCTGCTGACTTGCCGTGTCCTCTGTAGGCCTCCTGCGATGAGGAGCGGGCCGCCTGGCGGTACGTCGGAGCTGCCGCCGAATCCTTTGGAGGCACCCTGCTTGCCTCCGGAGTTCCGAAAGGGCGCCGTTGTTGCTGCAAAACTCCCAAGCCCCGAGCAGTCTCTGCGTCGGCCTTGATGGCCTGCAGTGACTCGTCCACTGTCTTTCCAAGCAGGTTGTTCCCGTCGAAGGGCATGTCCAAAACTCTGATTTGTATGTCCCGGCGGAAAACGGTCGCCTTGAGCCAACCACGCCGGCAAAGGCAAACACCGTTGCCCAACTGGCGGAAACCGGTGTCAGCAATGTCCATGGCCAGCGTTATGGTGTGGTCTGGCAGCACCTCGCCTTCCTGCAGGATCTCCAGGGCCTCAGCCCTCTTGTCGTCCGGGAGGAAGTCCAGCAGAGGAGTGATCTTAAACCACAGCTCCCTGTCGTAGCGGGCCACAATCGCTAGGGCGTTGGCCGCTTTAATCGTCGTCCCCGCCGATGAGATGACGTGTCGTCTAATGGCGTTCAGTTTCTTTCCCTCGCCGTCCGGCGGGGAGGTCGAAGTTGAAGCCGTCGCCCCCGCCGCTTTCTTCTTGGCCGCCGTCAAGACGACCGAACCGGAGTCGGCTGCGCTCTAAGGCACAAGGGGGCAGAATCCAGGACCTGGTACTTCTTCTCGTACCGGTCTCTTGGCAGGAGTCGTGGACGGGTTCTTCAGGAGCGACAGCCCCTCGTCCCAGATGTCGTCAAGTAACGGGGCCGAGAGGACCGTCTTCCTCTTCGCCTCACGCCGTTGATAGAGGAAGCCTTCCTTCTGTTCTTCGGGGCAGAGCTGGAAGAGCTCGGATGCCCTGGCGATCATGGCATGGAAGGAGCCAATTTCGTCGGGCGGGGAAGCCTGAGGAGGTGGTGATGGAAGGCCCATCCCGTTGTCAACCGTCACTGTCGTGGCCGTCTGTTCCTGTGTCATCCCTAGGATCAGGGAAAGGAGATGAAAGCTGTGAGGGCCGCGAAGGCTGCAAGGGTGGGGGGGGATGAACTCTCCTCCGCTTGTTCAGAGGGCTTCCTGACAGGCCAGGCTCCGCTGGATCGTCTGTTGGGGGTAAGGACAACTTTGTCCTCATCTCCGTACATAAGGCCTGGATCACCATCAAGATCGCTCCCGACTTGTCCTGTGGACCAGGTAACGGCTGCGACGGGCGCAACGGTTGGGGAGTGGAATCCTCTCCCTCCACCGGAACCTCGTCGGCACCACCCTCACTCTTCGTCCGCCTCGTCGGGATCCCTCCCATGGGACTGGACCTCCTCGAACTTCTTGTTCAGGATCTTCCCGACTCCAGCCAGCTGTCATGATGCCTACCCCCAGGCATCTGGATCGAGTCCATCAACTCCCGGAAGCAGGCATCCAGATACTCATTAAAACCCCAACAGCCCCGGCTGGGGGCTGTTTGGATTCAGTCCTGGTGCCTTAGGCGCCAGGCTCATCATAGAAATCAGTCCTGGCGCCATAGGCGCCAGGCTCATAGACTTTACTTACTTTATGCAGACCATGCTGCAAATGAGTCCAAGCCAACGTGAGGCCTGGATGGGACTGTTTTATTACAGGGACTATTTTTCACTCGGGTGTGGTTTCTGGGGAACGTCTTACCTGGGACTACTTTGCAGGCTATTTAAACCACGCCCGAACAGCAGCCCATGCTTCGCGTTATTCTGCATCCAGCAGCGTGATGCTCACCGTGTCTGCAAGTCAGCATCCAGTCTTCTGGCACGCCCGCCTCGAACCCGGAGATCCTAGACAAAAGGAAAAGAAAGGAGAAGAGGTTAGATCACGGACATTTGATTCCTTACCTGATTCCGGACCCAGCACATCTCCGAGCCTGGAAAGGACATTATTTCAGCCCACGTCGCTTCGCCAGCAGCAGCGCCGCGTTATACTCACCAGTCCACCGCATCTTTCGACTCGGCGCTGCCTCCATCATTTTCTTCTTCGAAATCCAGCACCTGGGGTGAAAACAAAAGGAATAACAAGGTGAGCCGAGAAAACCGACGAAGACAATCTCTTTGCCACCTTAGGCTTACCTGCTTTACCATATTCTTTAATTCGCTGCATCTTCCTATACCGCACCTATAAAGGGAGAGAAAACAGCAAGTTAAACTCATGCAACTTTCACCGGACAGTGTTTGGTAATACAGACACTTACCTGAACGCCATCAGCTGCCTCCAGGCAATATTCTTTTGGACCCAGCTTTTGGACCTAACGTGGGAATGGAACAAGAGTGAACATCGGACATATTGAACTCTTTGAACTTAATAGACACTGGAGTCAATATTCCTCCTCTAGAACTCCTCCAGTACCTTCAACCGAGTGAAGTAACTGGTATCTACGCGCCCCTGCATGCCATGCAGGATGGAGAGCTCATCATTTAAAAACATAAGGTGAGGTTACCAAAAGGGGATATCGGAGGTGATTAGTGGGGAGAACGAGAACTGTTGGGGGGGCCATCACTAAAGTCCACGGGTGGCTAAATGGCTTTCTCCACTTGCAGGAGAATACTTCTACGAGTCCAGCAGACAAGATCAGCGGGCCAGTCCAGACTGTCATCTCTTCACTACGCATCATGTTGGTGGCGATCGCAGCTGTCCGGGTCCGATCGACGCCCCTGTGGGAACTAGGTGAGTGTAACACCAGCTCCTCTTCAGGGGCTGTATCCGTGTCTGTGATGGCCACCGCGCCCCCCCCTTTACACCGGGGTTCTCACGGGGGTCTTATCGATGGGTTGAAAAGAGGATTCCCTCTGCGGTGGCAGGGAAACTCTGGGCCCCAAGGCCACCTCCACTGGGGTAGCCTCCACAGGCTTCGCCAGGGCCGCCAAGACTCCCTCGATAGAGGCCTTCGCCCGGTGAATCAAGGCCTTCACGACTTTGGGCGCGTTTGAGGCCTTCACCTTGGGGGGAGGGTCACCGGCTCGCTCCCCCTCGGCTGTCTCCGTCGGGATCGACTGGGACTTCTCCCGAAGCTTACCTGGGTTCTCCGATTTCCTCTTCCCCGAGCCAAAGCGTTGGCTCGTGGTTGATGGAGTCGGTGAAAGTACCCTGCCCGGCCGCCGAGGAGCCCGACCGTTCAGCGCTCCCGGTGACTGCGGACTCGCGGTGCTTAGCCTTTTGTTGTGCCCCCGTCGCCAGAGCGCCCTCAAAGGTCTTAGAAGAACGCTCGGACCTCTTCTCACCTACTGCTGGGCTCTTCCCCTCCAGCCAGTTGGTGAAGCGGATACGCCGATCCTTCATGGTCCGCCCCGACATGTTCTTGCAAAATGCAGTCCTTCTCCACGTGCGTTTTGTCTTTGTGAAGGCAGTAGAGGCATCTAGAATGCTCATCCTCCTTGAAGACATTCTGCAATCCGTATCCAGGGCAGTTCCTGAACAGCTTGGATCCGGCGTCGTGCTTCCTTTCTCCTGGGCCATGTCCACGAGGGGTAGGCCTCAAAGATCTTCTGGAATCCTCCAAGAAGTGGAACTCGACAAAAACTTCGCCCTTGAGGGGCATAGAAAATTCTGAAACAGGTCCCTGTTGATCGGAAGTAGAAACGGTGGAGCTTGAGGCTCGATTGACCGAAAAAATGAGATTAAACTCTTTGAAAAATCGCAGAACACAGTAAAAGCTCGAGAGCTATAGAACGAGGACTCCCAACACTTGAACGTGCAGTAAAAATCTGAGGTTGGCTGTCAGAAGAGGGGCTTAGGTAGAGGGCAGTCATTGGCTGGGGGCAGTATGACCCAGAGACCAGTGGTTGGTTATAAGGAGAAAGACAGTTCAGAAACAAAACTGACTCTGATTTTTTCTTTACCGAGGATTCCCAGCCTGACGAAGGAGAATATTCATGAGCATGTGAATCCATGCCAGACCCCATGCTGGAGAATTCCAAATACCACACTTAGTGAGTCCGGTGCATTCCAATTTTTTATTATTGGATGATTTATGTTGGTTGCCCTATAAAATGACGTGTTTCGTCGATTCAACCGCCTTTCTCAAATAAGGGCTAATTTTTGGACATGAAATGATAGCAATTTGGATTCTCCCTTTTATTGCATATTCATAGAGACTTTTCCATTAGTTACATTTTAGAAAAGCATTGTGAAACACCACAGGAATATATAATCACCAGAATCATACATACGTTGGTTCAAATGGATGTTAAATCAATCTCGTCTGAAAGGCAAAAAAACAAAATTGCAATTGCATTCACAATTCATTGTCATTGTTAGTGTAGTCACAGAAAATAAAGGGGAGGATGGTTTAGGAAACAAAAGTACATTGCATGAAATATGCAGTTGAGAAGAATAATTTAAGCAAAAAAGAGAAAAGAACAAGAAAAAAACTGAAAAAATATATCAATAAGTTATTTTCCTTTACATGTATTCCAATCATACATATTAGGTAAACATATGGAGTCTGCATATTTAAAGAGTCTTGGGGAATATGGTCAACTCTTACCTATTTATTTCCGTCTTTGTTCATGGGTTAAATCCCCTCCTATCAAGTGAATATGGGATACATTACTCACCGTAATCGTATTTCTGATGCTTGTATTTTCTTGGATTCACATGCTGTGCATAGGCCGACATCTAGTGGAAGCTGCAGAGTATTACAGTTTGTTTTTTGAAACGCGAAAAAGGGACGTCGAACTAGGGCATGCCAGTAATACTATACCTAGTGTGACGTCCACTGTACCCATGATCCCTCACGTGTGTAGGACCCTCAGATTGTATTTTCTCTGACATGAGGTAGCATGAGGAGTAGTGCGAGTACAGAGTATCCAAGCGATAGATAAGACTACAAGCAACCATGCGCCTTCTCTCAGAGGGGGAGGGAGGGCGGGAGCATGTGATTCTAAGCAGATACAAGCATCAGAAATACGATTACGGTGAGTAATGTATCCCTTCTGAGGCTTGGAAAAAGGCCAGTAGCTCAATGGACTGGTTAACATGGAATTTTGAAGTGAATTTAGGTGAGAACCTAGGGTGAGTTCATAGAACCAGTTTATCCTTATGGACAGTAAAGAAAGGATCCTGCACTGACAGAGCCTGAATTTCACTGAACCTTCTTATGGATGTAATGGCTACTAAGAATGCAGTTTTATAAGTCAGGTGTTTGATACTAGCTTTATGCATACGTTCAAAGGGGGGGGGCATGAGTTTAGCAAGCACCACATTAAGGTCCCATCCTGGTGGTGGGTTAGAAATTGGGGGGTGGAGTCTCTTCACCCCTTCCATAAAGGCTTTAACAACTGGCACCTTCCACCATGACACTGTTATGGTAGGTGGTGTAGGCTGACAGCGCCGCCAGTTGTACCTTGAGTGAATTAAATACCAACCCTGTGTCCAGCAGGTGGAGCATGTAGGTGACAATATTTGAAGGAGTGCAAACAATCGGGTTGATTTGCTTATTCTGGCACCAAATAACAAATCTTTTCCATTTATCAAAATAACAGTGCCTTGTGTTAGATTTTCTTGATTCTTAAGATATCCATACATCTTTGTGGTGAATTAAGATGGCCAAACTATGACTTCAGGAGCCATGCTGCCAAGTTCATCGAGTTGGGTTGAGGATGCACCGTTTGTCCTTTGTGCTGGGAGAGTAGGTTGTACCAGCACGGGAGTCTGATGGGGTCGCACACCGCCAGTTTGCGCAGGTGTGGGAACCACGGTTGTCTCGCCCACATAGGAGCAACTAGGATGAGCGTCATAGATTCCCTGTGCATCTTGCTGACCACCTTCCTCATCAGAGGGGTTGGTGGAAAAGCGTGGGCAAACATCCCTGACCAGTTCATCCATAGAGCGTTCTCCTTGAAGCCTGGCTGGGGGAACCTGGATGCAAATTCTGGGCATTGTCTCTTTTCACTTGTGGCGAATAGGTCTATAGTGGGGGAAACCCCACTGAGAGAAGAGATCTTCTAGGACTTCTTCGTGTAGATGCCATTCGTGTTCTTCTGGGAGGGGATCTCTGCTCAAAGCGTCCACTAGTGAATTGAGATCCCCTGTTGAGACGACAGGTAAAGGTTCTGTCCGAGTGCCCATATCCAAATTTTCTGGGCAAGCCGGGACAGCTTTGGCTTATGAGTGCCCCCTTGTTTGTTTATGTAAAACATTGCTGTTGTGCTGTCTGTTAGGATCTGCACTGACAGGTTGGATAGGTGGGATTCAAACATTTCTAGCAGGTTGATGTGATTCTGAGCCACCGTGAGAGACCAGAGACCCTGAGCTGTGGGGTGAAGGAGGTGTGCTCCCCACCCTGACGGGGACGAGTCTGTTGTGACTACGGCCTGTATTTCTGGATGGATCGTAAAAGGGTTTCCCCTTTGAAAGATTCTCTCTTGTCCACCAGCAAAGGCTCTGTACTAGTGTTGGTGAAACAACCACTAGATCGCCCCACTGACCACTTGCCTGAGACCACTGTTTCGCCAACCATTCCTGCATGGGACGCATGCACAGGCATGCGTGGGGAACCAGGTAAATGCACGATGCCATCATGCCTAGTAAACTCATCGCTTTGCACACCCTTATCTGGCGACCGGACTGATATTGAGGAATTTTCAGTAACAGATTCCGAATTCTTTCCTCTGATGGAAAGGCCAACCCCTCTTTGGTGTCTAGGGCAGCTCCTAGGAACTGTTTGGAGGTGCTTGGCACCAGGCTTGATTTTTTCTCATTTATTGAGAAGCCCAATTGAAAGAGGAGGTTGATTGTTCTTTGAATGTTGGATCTGCAAATTACAGGGGTTTCCCCTGTGATGAGCCAGTCATCCAGGTAAGGGTACACTGGGATTGCCTCCCTGCGTAGGGTCACCGCCACCAACGCCAGTATTTTGGTGAATACCCTTGGAGCTGATACTATACTGAAGGCCAGCACTTTGAACTGGTAGTGCTGGCTGTTTACCTTGAAAACGCAAAAATCTTATGTGCGCTGGGAACATGGAAATATGAAAATAGGCATCTTTCTTGTCCAATGTTGCCATGTAATCTCCTCCTCTTAGTAGGGGGATTACTTCCTGGAGTGTAGTCGTGCACATTTTTTTAGGCTTGACATACTTGTTTGCAGGGCGCATCGTTAGATTTTTTGACACAAGTAAATTGAATAAATACCCTTTTTTACCTGGTTGCCCGGGACGAGTTCTATCGCGTCCTTTGCAAGAACAATGACAAGCTCCTCGAGGAGGATTCTTTGGTGCTCCAAGGAGGGCATCTTCTGTGTTGGAGGATGGTCGCGGGGGCGCTCCCATAGTTCTATACAGGATCCCGCGGACACACTGGACAGCACCCATCTGTCCGAAGTGATCCCTTCCCATGCGTGGGTGAAGGTGAAATGCACCCCCTACTGGGGATGCATGGGAAGGGACCCGGAGCAGAATGTCACTCTTTATTGGGAGGTGTAGCGCCTCTACCTAGGCTCCCCCCACCCCCTACCGCAGCCCCTTTTTTGGCCTCTGGCAAAACCTTGGGTAGTCTGCTGGTTACCGCCCCATGAGGCTCCTTGGGTCTGGTAGTAATTGGACCCTCTCTGGGAATTTTGGCCGCGAGAGCAACGAAAATTGTTATTTCCCAGCTGGTTTTTGGGCTTATTTGTTAGTTGGCCAAGGGACTTTAAGGTGTTATAATCGTCCTTAGCCGTCAACGCTTCCTCCAATGCTTTCCCAAACAGGACATTAGGTTCTACCGGCATGTCTATGAGGGTGGCTTGGGTCTCGAGTTTGAACCCTGACTGCCTTAGCCAAGTGTGTTGTTTAATGACTATGCTTTCTGCTATCAGCCTCCCTGCATGGTCTGCTGCATCGAAGTTAGCCTTGAGAATGCATCCTGACACTGATCTTCCTTCCGACGCAATCTGGGCCAACTGGCTCTTTAGAGGTTCTGGTGCGGAGGCAATGAGGGCAGCTACCTGTTCCCATTGGTGGCAGTTGTAGCTTGCTAGCAGAGTGGTGGTATTGGCAATGCGTATGCCGACGTGAATGTCACCTTCCTACCTAGAGTGTATATTCTCTTGCTCTCCTTGTCGGGGGGAGCTTCGGAAGATGCTAATGGTGTTCCCGCTCTTTTCCTACTGGTTGTAACCACTAATGAGTCGGGTTTCAGCTGACTCATTATGTACAGTGGGTCGGAGGGAGCGGCCCTAAATAATTTTTCTACTCGTGGGTTAACTGCCAGAGTAAGATTAGGAGTCACCAGAGAAGGATCGATTCTGCGTTGAATAGATTTTAGAATGGGGATAGCCTGAGCAATGGATCTTTTTTTTCCCCCTAGAATTTGCTCTGCAAAATCTCTTTTCCTGGGCACCTTGAGTGTCAATTTGGAAATGGGCTGCCGCCTTGGCTAAGACTTCGTTAAGCAAAGGCTGATTGTCAATAGGTGAGTCATTCACAGGGCGGTCCTTGAGAATAGGGGAGTAGAGACTATAGGCCTCCGCCTCGTCTTCCTCCTCCTCTTCCTGGACCTCATCTCCATAGTAATCGACCACAGCCTGGTAGTCTATCATCTGTACCTCCAAATCCTCACCATACTGTTGGTAAGGTTCAACACTGAAAGTGTCTGAAATCAGCCCCCGAACTGGAGTCTCGGCACAGAGTAGGAGGTTGACGGTCTTTGGATCTCGAAGGGGCAGAGGTAGCAGGAGTACTCTGATAACTATGGAAGTAATTTGGCTCTTTTTCTACAAAAAAATACATTTTCCTCATCACTCTGTCAATGTCCTCCAAGTTCCATTCTTTGGAACTGGGAATAATCCTTCCCTGCTGTGGTTCCTCCTCCATGTCTTGAGGAGTGGGAGGGACAATTTTTGGTCTACTGACAGGGTCAGGGGCCTTGGGCTTTTCTAAAGGCTTTGTGCGTTTCTCCTTCTGAACCTGGTGTTCAGAGGCTTTCTTCTGTTTTTCCCCTTTCCCACGTGTAGAGGAGTGTTTACCTGACCCCTTGGACTTTTCTGAATCTTTCGATGCCTGATGTCAACATTCAGAGGAGGGAACATGAGATTCGGGAGTCTTAGAAGAGGGACGTCGAACGAACTACCGGAGTAGCCTTCGAACATGCTGCCTGGGGTAGAGGTTGGATTTGTCTTCTGACGACCATACCTCTGTGACTTTAGGTAATGTTGTCTGAATATGAAAGGACAAGGTCGCGGGACTGAGGAGTTCGTTGAAACTCCTCATGAGTAGCTCGGAAAGGAATGCCCACGCTCCCTCTCTGTAGCCTTGGGAGAGAGCTGCAGGGCATTTAATCACTTCACAGCTGCCAGCCAGTCTCGTACGATGGTAGAATATGTTAGAATAAAACAGCTAAGGCTTGAATTATGCTCTTCTTACGGCCCCCCCTTCGCAAAACACTTTAGAGCGTGTCGGCTCCCAGGACACGAATAGTACCTCATAGCTAGCAAAGTATGGAATGTGGCTCTTGCCCCGTGTGCAGCTTGCTTCCAAGAACAGAACCACTGTGTTCTGTTCAACAACTAAAAGATGCCTCCGGATTTTCTAAATTGCACATTGTTACTAGAATAGACATCGAAAGTGTCATAATTGTCATACCCGTCGGAAATGTCCATCATCATCCCGAGTTCAAAGAAGCTAACCAAAGGGGATTACATGACAAAACATGACATTGCTGATTGTATGATATGCATTTTGTATATATGTAACTGATGTACGTAATTCGCTCTCTTGCGTCCCTCGAAGTCTAGGAAACTCACGTCGCGGGGCGTGAGACCAGAATTGGCCAATTGAGACTATTTTTTGCTTGCAATAAACCCTAGCATTGGGAATTTGAACCTCGTGTCTGGCGCATCTTTTCGTGTATGGTTATTGCCTTGTTTCCATAGCACGAGGGACCCCTAGGGGCCCCTTTCAAGGCACTGTTAGCAATCGTAGCCGGTTGCTATGTGTCATGGGGCAAACGTGACCTGGAACGCCCAGAGGACACCGATTCTGTGGACCGCTCTCTCTGTGCCTTCTTCTGCCGAAAAATCGACACGCATGTCAAATCTCGGGTGGGGTTAGTGTGTAGAGGAAGAGGCATGGGTAGCGCTTTTGCCGCCGGGTGTTGTCCCCATAACTGACCCGCCTGACAGTCCTCCGAGGTCAAGGGCTTGCGCTTGGGTGCCTAACGACACCCCTGTGCCCTTGCCGTCCAAGAAAAGTGGCGTTGCTGCCATCACTGAAGGAACCCACAGTAACCATGGCCTCAAGTTGCCTGGCGTAGTGGGCCCAACGCTTGGTCGAGCGGTCCTTGAGTGTCTTGGGTTTGAAGAGCTTACAAGCGCTACAATTTGCCTCGGGGAGGTCCCTTGGAAGACACAGGTTACAGGTGGTATGCTCATCTACCCAGGGGAATTTACGGTTGCAATTCGGGCAGAATTTAAATGGAGTACTCTCCATATGTCAATATCTGGCAGCGGGCAGGTATATGTAGGAAACGAGTGTGTGTGTATATCCACCCCCCCACTCTCGCTACTTGGCAGGGCTGAGGCGAGAGGCCTTCCAAGGCCCAAAGTCCGTAGTGCAGTCCGACAGCTGTTCTTCCTCGGTCTCAAGTACCGACGTCGATCTTCGACGTAGGGTTGGAGAACGGGGATTTTTTGATAATTCTATAATAAATGGCTAAAAGCCAAGGAACTCCGCGATAATGCTTCCGACAAGTATGGCAGAAAAAAACAATCTGAGGGTCCTACACGCGTGAGGGATCATGGGTACAGTGGATGTCACTAGGGATAGTATTACTGGCATGCCCTAGTTCGACGCCCCTTTTCGAGTTTCGAAAAACAAACAGTAATACTCCGGAGCTTCCACTAGATGTCGGCCTATGCACAGCATGTGATCTAAGCAGATTCCACAAGCCTCAGAAGAACAAGTTACTTTCTTACCTGGTAACGTTCTTTCGATGGGATGGTCCGACGAGGTATTCCATATCTATGACATGTAATCACCACAGCTGTGCTGCTTCGGAAACTTTTTTCGGCGTCTGGGTCCTGCGTCGATGCGCCGTCGTCGAGGACGTCCGACGTCATCCGATGTGATAAGTAGGACGCACGACGCCCGTAGCCTCAGTAGTTTTTTCCCCCAGAACGTGTGACATTAGTCAACTGCCAGTCAGACACAAAGCCTTGCGGAACGTAAGCTGCAATCGCAAAAGAAATTCTGCAGCGGGGAAGGCAGGGCGGGAGCGATATGGAATACGTCGTCGGACCATCCCATCGAAAGAACGTTACCAGGTAAGAAAGTAACTTGTTCTTCGAGGGATTGGGTCCTCCGACGTATTCCATATCTATGACAGACTCCCAAAGCAGTACCAGAGCAAGGAGGAGGGAAAGAATTTAGAATCAAAATTTAGAATAGCCAATCAAATAGAGCAAAGGACCGCCTTGCAAAAGGCCAGATCCTGTGCTCGGATGGAATCAAGGGAATAGTGACGTACAAATGTATGTACTGAAGCCCAGGTGGCTGCATCACAGATGTTGCGAATAGGAAAACCCCTCTGCAGGGCAGTAGATGCAGCCATACCCCTGGTAGAATGGGCCCGCAAGCCAGCCGGTGGGTCCTTACCCGCCAAGCGGTAGCACTCCGAGATGGCCAAAACAATCCAGCGAGACAAAGTCTGTTTCGTCACAGCTTGCCCTAAACGCTTTCCAGCGTAACCAATAGAGTTGATCGTCCACTCTGACCCGGGACATGCGTGAAACATAAAAGCTTAAAGCTCTCCTAGGATCAAGCCTATGGAGCCTCTCCTCTTCCTTACCAGGATGCGGAGGAGGATAGAATGCCGGAAGAACAACCTTCTGGGCCAAATGAAATTCCGTCACTACCTTCGGAAGAAAAGAAGGACGAACTCTAAGGACAACCCTGTCCTTGTGAAATACAGTAAAGGGTGGCTTAACTGAAAGTGCCTGTAACTCACTCACTCTGCGAGCGGAAGTAACCGCAACTAAAAACACAGTTTTCAGAGTTAACAGCCTCAAAGGGCAAGAATGTAAAGGCTCAAACGGAGCACCCATGAGAAACTTAAGAACAAGGTTTAAATCCCAACCGGGCACCAGGAAAGGTGACGGAGGGAACACATTAGTGAGCCCTTTCAGAAACTGTGAAATTAAAGGGATTTTAAAGTAAGAACACTCTTCAGACGAGCGCTTAAAGATGGACAGCGCCGCCAGGTAACCTTTAATGGTACCCACTTGCAAGCCCCTGTGGGCCAAAGAAAGTAAAAAGGACAGAACCATGGGTATGTCACATGCAAAAGGATCCACATTCTGAACTCGGCACCAGTCGCAGAACTTACGCCAACGGCAACGGTACAGAGACTTTGTTGCTGGCCTTTGGGCCGAAAGCAACACCTCTATCACGTCTTCAGGGAGGTCCCAATCCATATACCTCAACCTTTCAGAAGCCAAGCGTGAAGGTTGAGGGATCTGACCTCTGGATGGAGAACCTGACCCCCCTCCCGTGAGAGCAGATCGTCTCGGTAGGGAAGATGACGCAGAGGGCAGATGGACAAGTCGAGAAGGTCCTGGTACCACGTCCTCCGAGCCCACGCCGGAGCAATGAGGATCATCCGGGAACCGAACTTCCGTAACCTCCGCAGCACTTGCGGGATGACGGGGACTGGAGGAAACGCGTACAGCAGCGGGAACGACCACTCCACCACGAACGCGTCTCCCAAGGCTCCTTTTGGAGGAAATTCCCGCGAGCAAAACCTTTCGCACTTCCGGTTGACACTGGAGGCGAAGAGATCCACTTGAGGGGTCCCCCAAAGGGCGAAGATCTCCAGGAGAATCTCCTGAGCCAACTCCCACTCGTGCGAGATCGTGCTCTGCCTGCTCAGAGCGTCCGCCGTCACGTTTTCGTCTCCGGCCAGATGAACTGCCGAGATCGAAACTTCCTGCTGGATGGCCCAGAACTCGAGCTGCATCGCCTCCCTGCACAGAGGAAGTGATCCTGCCCCCCCCTTTTTGTTGAGGTAGTGCATGGCCACTGTGTTGTCCGTCAGGATCAGGACACTCTTTCCTCGCACAGTCGGCAGAAAAGCCTTCAGGGCTAGCCTGACGGCCCTCAGCTCCAACAGATTGATATGGAGTCTGGACTCAGACGGAGACCAACGACCGCTGACTGTCAGCCCGTTGGCATGAGCTCCCCAACCCGTGAGGGATGCATCCGTCACGATCGTTACCTCCGGCCAGGGAAGCCAAAAAGGAGCCCCCTTCATCAAGTTGCCTTCGACGGCCCACCACAGAAGGTCCCGGGCGACCGAGGGCGGCACCTGAACCGGGTCAGACATCCTGCCGGAGGACTGCGACCATTGCGTCTTGAGCGCCCACTGCAAAGATCTCATCCGCAGGCGAGCCTCTGGCAACAGAAGAATGCAGGATGCCATGAGGCCGAGCAGCCTCAAGAACTCGAACGCTGGGAGCGTCTGGGCATGCTGAAACTTGTGCACCATCTGCTGAATGTGAAGAGCCCTCACCTGGGGAGGAAAACACTGCCCCAGGGAAGTGTCGAGCACTGCTCCGATGTACTGGAGCCGCTGTGTTGGCGTCAAAAGGGACTTCTTTAAATTGAGGGAGAAGCCCAGCCTGTGAAGGGAGTGGCAGGTGACGGACAGATGATCCAGGACTTGCTCGGGAGAGCTCCCCCTGATCAACCAATCGTCCAGGTAGGGGTAGACATGAATCCCCCCCCTTGCCTGAGATGCGCTGCCACCACCACCATGAGCTTGGTGAAAACCCTTGTGGCGGAGGTCAATCCGAACGGCAGGACCCAAAACTGAAAGTGCGAGTCGCCAACCGCGAACCTCAGGTACTTCTTGTGCTTGGGATGGATCGGCACATGGAAGTAAGCATCCTTGAGGTCGAGTGACACCAACCAGTCCTGAAGCTGAAGGGCCTGGAGGACGAGAGAGGGTAACCATCTTGAACTTGTCCTTCCTGAGGAGTTTGTTCAAACCGCGCAAGTCCATGATGGGTCTCAATCCCCCGTCTTTCTTCGAAATCAAAAAATAAGGGGAATACCATCCCATGTTCCTCTCCGCTACAGGCACCAGTTCTATGGCGCCTTTCTCCAGGAGGGCTTGAATCTACTGCGCAAGGAGCGGATCCGGACTCTGCAAAGAGAGGTTCCCCGGTGGATTGTCGCGAGGCCTGTGCCGAAAGGGAAGACAGTAGCCGTGGGTTATGATCTCCAGAACCCACACATCTGAAGTAATGGCTTGCCACTCTACAAGATGCTGCGCCAGCCTTCCCCCAACCGGCGAACCATGGGACATGGCCTCATGACTGAGTGGGAGCGGCCGCTGCGTTACCTGAGGGCAAAGAGGCAACTGCCCGAGCGGCCTTGGCACCACGGGTACCCTGTCGTCCACCTCTGGTACCCCTGCGTTGGCCTCTGACTGCCAGCTCCTCTCGCTTTACTGAAGGACGAGTAATAGCGAAAGGAACCACCCCTCCACTGCTGTCCCCTAGGACGAAAAGGCGGAGGTTGGCGAACTGCAGCGCCCAACGACTTTGCTGCAGCTTTCGAGGTCTGCAACCTCTCAAGGCTCTCGTCAGCCTTGCTGCCAAAAAGGTGTTCACCGTCAAAGGGCATGTTGAGGAGCCGAGACTGCACATCAGGAGCAAACCCCGACTTCCGCAACCACGCAAACCTGCGTATCACGGTGCTCGCCGCCATGGACCTACTGACGCATTCAGCTAAGTCCAAACCCGACTGAACGGACTCACACATGGCATCCTTACCATCCTGGACCATAGCAAGGAAACCATCCCGTTCGTCCCCTTCGGGAATATGTTCAGCCGCTAACGCAACACAGTTCCACAGAGTGTGTGAAACGAGACAAGGCACAAATGGAGTTGGCCGCCTGAAGCGCCATACCACCAGAAGAAAACACTTTCTTCGCCCAGCCATCAAAACGTTTGTCGTCCCTATCAGGAGGGATGGTAGGGTACGACGCCTGCTTTGCCGGGGCCGTGGCCGCCTGCACCACCAAACTCTCCGGAGTAGGGTGCCTGGTCAAGTAGCAGGGGTCGCTACTGGCTGGACGGTATTTTCGCGACAAGGATCTGCCCACCGCCGGGAGACTCTCCGGAGCAGTCCAAGCCGCTGCCACCCTTCTCTGTAAAGCCAAATGGAACGGCAGTACCGGATCAGTTGGGGGACCAACATCAAGGATGTCCGTCAGATCATCCTGCACAAACTCCCCTGGGGGAGCAGACCATCCCAAGTACTCAGAAACCCTAGCCATAAGGCGCCGGTACGAGGAATCGGCATGAGAGCCAGGCTCAGGCCTACAAAACTCCACCTACGGAGAGGTGTCCAGTCCACTGGCATCATGCAGTGACTGTCTCAAATCAAACTGACTATGGCCCGAGACAATTTCATCTGGAACCTGACTAGGAACCAGGCCATCAGAATCCTCATCCGCCTCCGAAATATAGTCCAGGTGGCGAAAAGAAGGCACCCGAGAGTGCTTGCTCTTAACCAGAGCCTTCCTAGGGGGTTCTCCCGTGCCACGGGGTACCTCCGACACGAAAGGCGTCGATGGCGTCTAGCGAATCAGCGCCGGCGTCGAGAGAACCGGCATCGGTGCCGAGAGGATCGGGGTCAAGGAAATCGGCGTCGACGTCAAATGCAGCGCCTCCAGCAACGGCGGCGTCGACACAGCCCTCGAAGCCGGAGCCCCGAGCGTGTCCCTCGACGACCTGAGCGTCGACGGCTTCGACGACTTCCTCGGAGCCGGAGCCTCGAGAAAGCTTGTCGACGCCCTCGACGCCTCAGACGTCGATGTCTTCCTCGAAGACCTCACAGGTGCGTGCGGTCTCGAACGCGTCGAGGACCGGGACCTGGAACGGGTACGTCGAGAACGAGTCTCCTTGTCCGAACGGGACCTCTCCCGTGACTCGTGCCGACCACTCTTGCGAGCGGTGTCTCTCGACCTCTCACGACCGACCCCACTCGGGGGCGCGGACGGCATAGTACCCTGCGACTCAAGAATCGCCAGCATTTTCTTCCCGAAGGAAGCCCATTCCTCTGGCGTCGCACGGCTGGTGGGGTAAGCGACGTGCCGGGCAGAGTCCTCCGAAGAGGACCTGGAAGACGACCGGTGTCGGCGCTTCCGAGAATGCCTCGAAGATGCTGAGGAGTGGCGAGACCGACTCCTAGAAGGAGACCCACAAGACTTCCGACGATGACGCGGAGAGTCACCCCTCGAATCATCCGTCGAAAGCCCCGCAGACTTGGACTGCCTGGGCTTGGACACCCGACCTACCGACAACTTCTTCTTACGTTCGCGTAAGGCTTTGGACGTGAGCGACTGGCAGTCGATAGTCATCCGTGTCGTGGGCCTCCCCGAGGCACCAGAGGCAGGCGTCGTGCCAGTCCGTCACCGACATCTTGGTCCCACACTCCCCGCACTTCTTGAAACCCGGACGCGGGGTCGAAGACGAAGTAGAAGACATCTTCACACGAATGATTTTCACAAAACGAACAGGTTCGAAGAACCGAGAAGAACAGAACTCTAAAGAGTCGAGGCGTGAACCGAGAATCACGAAGCAACACGTTCGCGGAAAAAACGGAACTGAGGCTACGGGCGTCGTGCGTCCTACTTATCACATCGGATGACGTCGGAGGAGGTCCTCGACGACGGCGCATCGACGTCATCGACGCAGACGCCGAAAAAAGTTTCCGAAGCAGCACAGCTGTGGTGATTACATGTCATAGATATGGAATATGTCGGAGGACCCAATCCCCTCGAAATATATATATTGTTTCAAAGCCTGCCGTTCCCTTCGTGTTAAGTTGATATATGTTTATATACATTTTTTTGGGAAGATTGTTTATATTTAAGATCCACAGCATTATTTAGGTCTTGAGTAACCGATTTATAAAATGCGTGAACAAGATTTTCTGGAGCAAGTTGTGGCGTGAATTTTGATTTTACTTTCAGTTCTTCTGTTGATAAACTAGTTTGATGAATTTTTAATTCCTGTATCATGTGGTGCACTGGAAAATCAGTTGGTTCTCGTAATGATCTTAATAGGTGAATATTCTCTAAATCTTCAATAGTAAGGTCACTTGGGATTGTTTTTTCCATGTCTGGTTTGTATCTGCTGACTTGGGTGGCAAAGAAATTTTTCAATTTTAGTTTAACAAATTTGAACAAGTCAATGTCAATATTAGGCATGTAAAAAAAGTAAGTGCGAGCAGTAACCTAATAAGACTTAACGATGCAGTAATTGGCCTAGTAAGCAATTGAACCTCCAGTAACATGGCAGGGAGCAATTTTGCCAAGCCACTCACTCTAATTATAAACTGATCTCACCATCATAAGGGAGAAAATATGCGCTTCTTTTTAGCTTATTAATGGGACGAAATTAAACAAACGCATATTTAAAGCAACTAGCCGCTTAACTAATCAACACAAAATGTTCAGAGTAGGCAGAAGTACGATCTAAATGAGTTTTTGTATTCAGACAGTGTTTCCAAAGATAGAGGTACAAAACACACGTAACCAATCTTACACAAATATTCCCCACATATGGCTGCCAGAATCAACACAAATGTAGGACTGTCGTAAGTTGCCATGGTTCCGCGACCACAACACAGCACTTAAAAAATTAACTTATCAGCAAGGCTAACTATATATATATATATATATATTCACTTAATAGAAGGGGATGTAACCCATGACCAAATGAACAAAGATGGACATGAATAGGTAAGAGCAGACCATTTCCCCCCCAAGACTCTTTAAATATGCAGACTCCATATGTTCACCTACTATGTATGATTGGAATGCATGTAAAGGAAGATAACTTATTGATATATTTTTTCAGTTTTTTTTCCTGTTCTTTTTTCCTTAAATCTTTCTTCTCAACTGCAGATTTCATGCGATGTAATTTTCTTTCCTAAACCATCCTCCCCTTTACCCACCCTTATTTTCTGTGACTACACTAACAATGACAATGAATTGTGAATGCAATTGCAATTTTGTTTTTTTGCCTTTCGGACATGATCGATTTACATCCTTTTGAACCAACGTATGTATATGATTCTGGTGATTATATATTGCCGTGGTGTTTCACAATGCTTGTCTAAAATGTAACCAATGGCAAATTCTCTAACATTTTAACCTTCTATGAATATGCAATAGAAGGGAGAATCCAAATTGCTATTATATCATGTCCAAAAATTAGGCCCGATTTGAGAAAGGCGTTCGAATCGCCTTAACACGTGTCATTTTATTGGGCAACCAACATAAATAATCATCCAATAATCGTCCCCCAAATGTCCTCCCCCCTTGGGCCCTTCTTTGTCTTGATCTTAAAAGCTTGGTATTCCTGTAACATTGCCTCTTCTAGGGCCCATGTTTTAAAAAAAAAGTTAATTACATCAAAGGCCTCCATGGATCTCACCCACTCACTATCACTTAAATGCTTAGTGAGCCCTTCTATATTCCATGACCAAAACGTAAAGGTCTCATTCGAAGTGTCGCCATTCTTTGCCAGTCAGTCAACTCCTTCTAAGCCATTGTGTGTGTGATGAAGTGAATGTTGGCATTAATTCCACCCAGGCCTAGTGGTTGTCCCGATTTCATTTGTGTATTTATAATGCGCACATCCTGACAGAACCTGGCAAAACTGCATCTGGGCTCAGATGTAATTTTCTGATTTAGCAAGGACTTAAACTGCTTTCTTTAATAGAACCAGAGATTTTTCAATTAACAAATAGGTTTTTAACAGTTTTCGAAAGCTGAATAGAGATTGAGGTTCACGCAAACACAACAGGGGTGGGTTCCAAATACGGGGGCCCAAAAAAAGAGAACCAATCCCCCCCGTAGATGTTCTAGAGGAAGGAACTACTAATAGTCCCTATCATTTAGATCATAAAGTACAAGTTGGATGGTAGGGTAGAATCTTTGATGTAAGGTACACAGAGGCCAATCCATGAACTCCTTTAAAAACAAGACAATCTTAAACTCTATCCGCTGCTGTACCGGCAGCCAAAGTAGACTTCTTCGAAACTCTGAGATAGAGGGTTTCCGTGGTAAATAAAAAAAAAATCATACATACAGCCGAGTTTTGTTCCAGGCATTTACAGATTCACTTTGGGCAGCCTCCCGGCAACCCATGGATTAGCTTATACAGATCCATAGATGGGCAGCAATGCCCAGAGTTTGATATTACAGCCCAGGGGAGGATGCGTTCTAGTTTCAATTGTCAACAATCCCTGGAGCAACCAATTCTTCCGCAAAAAACGACACCTGTATACAGTCAACACTGTTGATGTTTAAACTTGGTCTTTGCAGAAAACAATGACGCTGCGGTTCATTGGGCATCCCCTTTTATGACGTATCCAATGGATGACTTTTAGTGTCTCTTGGTCCTTGTAGGATCCCTTACCCAGCTTAAGGCGTTGATCAGGACTACAAAATTCTTCATCATGCCAAAGGTGACAGCCTCTTCATGATATTGCTGTTTAGATGGTTAGGCTGACATCCCCCTTCTGAATTTGTTCCCCCCCCCCCCCCCCAACTCTTCCAGGCATATAGCCATTACTATTCCTAGGCTGTCTGCTGAATTTTTGAGCCAATTTCCCAATTCCATCAAATATTGGTCCAGCCCAAGCGGGTTCTTGTCCATGTGGGTGTGATTGACATGAAATTCACCTCAGATTCTGGTTAGAAAGCCCTTCCCTGGTACACCGGCAAACATCACCTGTTACTTTGGTTAGGGGAGTGGGGATTACAGCTTCCTTGACTTTCCCTTTGGCCCTCTTGGCTAATTTCCATAGAGCAATTTACACAACTAAGATTAAATTTGGTAGTCGCCCCAATTCCATTAGGATTTTGCCCAGAATGCCCTTTATACATGCAACCTCTTCTGTAAGGAGCCCAATATTCTGTTTGTCTGATCAGTGGCTTTCACGTCATCAAACTCAGCCATCGCACAATTATATCTTTGGCCCCTCTTTACCAAACCCATAGAGCCACCTAAGTCAGAAAGTAGGTCCTTCGTTTCAGTAATAAGGATATTTACATCATCAATTGGCTTAAATATTTTAAAGGGTCTCTTCCTCCCGTTTCATGGTGAGATTTCGGAAGCAGCCTTTCTTTATAAAATTGCTTATAGTTAGATTTTCCCCACTGAGCAATACAACTTAATCTGAAACAATCACCTAATCCTGCAAGTATTTAAATTGCCTGTCAAAGCAATTTAGGTGAGTAGATGGATTAAATGGCACCAGATGACACAGGAATCACGTCGCAATATGAAGCGCACTGCAAAGCGAAAGACAGATGGGATTAAGGAGCAGAGTGAGAGAGTTAATCTCTCAGTTTACACACTGGTCTTGGTTCTGCTGGTCACAAATCAAAAGCACAGCGGGGGCCCCACTGCTACAATTGCTGCTTCTGTCCCTGGCCCAAACACTGCTCACTATTGCCGCTCCCAACTCTACCATAAACTCAATGCCAACATTGGTTTGCTCGAAAGTAAGGCGATTTACCACCTCTCAAAATTACTCAAATCTTAGCTACCCCTCCTTGTACTGTTGATTTTGACTTATGGAATGCAACATCCCTTTGAAATAAGTCCTCTTCAGTACTGGACTTATTCATAAGGCTAAATTTGCATTTCTTATGCATTACTGAGGGATGGATTCCCCCTTATAACACCAATGTTAGTGCTTCATTGACCACCTCTGAGACTTCTTTCTATCACACCGCACGTTCTTGCTCTTGAGTTTTTATTCACTATGTTTTTTAAGCCTTACCCAAGTTTGTTTCTACTTATTTATCACCCCCGAAGTGGTTAGTTCATTCTGTGAAGATATCAATACTCTATTTTCTATTATTCTTCCATCCACTGCTCCTCTTATATTCTTAGGAGACTTTAATCTTCATCTTTCCTCTGTTCACTCATCTCTTCCATTTCTTGCTATCCTTGATTCTCATTTCCTCTCTCCTTTTTCCACACCTTCACATATTTCTGGGTCTTGTCTTGAGCCAATTGTTCTCTCCCCCTCCATCCGTCTCTCACATCTCAGCTCTTCCCATTTACCTTTCTCATCACCATCTTCTTTCTACTTCTATTTTCCCCTATATCTCCAGTACTACCAGCTCCTCCTCCTTCCCCTTTTTCATTTCATCGGCACAATCTGCAAGATTTCAATACCCCACATGTCTTTTCATGCCTCTCTGCCTTACTTGCTCACTCCATTGTCTCTGCCTTGTCAGCTAACAAGGTAGCTTCTGTTCTTTTTTTTCCACTTTCTTCATCTCTCGATACTCTATCCTACCATCCATCTCGTAAATCCTCACGGCCTCTGCTTTCTGTCCACCTTCAGTCGATGCGATGTGCTCTGCGTCGCATTGAAAGATGTTGGCTCAACTAAGTCTGAGGGCGACTACAACTCCGCCATCATACAAAATATATGATGAATAGGCCTTCCTGCTAAACGATCCTATTTTTCCAAACTGCTACACGCACAATCATCTCATCCACAATGCCTCTTGCTTCTCATCTTCTTTCCCCAACTCTTGATCACACTTACCTATTCCCTATCGGCTTCTGGCTTAGCCCAATTTTTCTCCTCTAAGGTGGCCTATCTTCGCCTTGCAATTGATTCTTCCTCACAAATACATTTTCCTCCTACCTCGCCCTCTGCTACTCCCATTTCTCACTTTTCTCCTATTACTAACGAGCACATCTCTTGTTGACTCAAGCTCATCCTACTGCCACACCAACTGACCCTATCTAGTCTGTTCTCATTTCTAAACTCTATCCCTCACTCAAATTCCTATTTTACATCTTTCTTCCACATCAGTCTTTTAACCTCTACTTTCCCTTCTTTTAAACATGCTTCTATTATTCCCATTCTAAAAAAGCCTTCTGATGGCCCCTCTTTTGCATCAAACTTTCGCCCCATTTCTCTTCTACCCTCTCTTTCAAAATTACTTGAGCACCTCGTCTATTCTCAAGTTTCCACTTTTGTCTGTAATAGTTTGATTCTTCGTCGGTGTCAATCAGGTTTCCGTCCCATGCATTCAACTGAAACAGCTCTGCTGTCAGTCTTAAATTCCTTACTCCTAGAACGTCACTCCAAGAGCTCCTCTTTCTTTTATTAGATCTTTCTGCTGCATTTGACACTGGATCACTCACTCTTACTAGCGTCTCTTATCCATTTGGTCTTTCTGGCTCTGTTCTTTCTTGGTTTAGTTCCCATCGGTCTCAATGGACGTTTTCTGTTTCATGGGGAGGGGCAACCTCAGATTGCGTTTCTCTTGCTAATTGTTCATGGTCCTTTAATTTGTTTTCTCTTTATACTTCTCCTTCAGCTAAAGTCATTACTTCCTCTGGTCCATCACATCATTTCTATGCTGATGACTTAGCTTTTTCTGTCTTGTTCCTCTTTTTCAGCTGATATTCACTATCAACTATCCTCTTGCTTACTGGCTATTCAATCCTGGATGTCTGCTCACTATCTCACACTTCCAACTACAACTGAAGTACCCTTCTTTCAATCTAGTAGCACCCCCCCGCCTTTACGTCCCCCTTTTATATTATTTTCCCCCTCCCAGCTTCCTATCTCATCTACTGCCTGTAATCTTGGACTTTCCTTTGATTCTGCTCTATCTGCACCATATCTCTTTCTCCTTATGTGTCTGTTGCCATCATCGATTTAACATTCGAAAAGTTTGTTCCTTCTTGACCTTTGATGTTACCAAAGTACTGATAACCTCAATTTTTTCACGCTTATTCTATTGTTCTACTACAGTCTTTGGTCTTCCATTTACCAGACTTGCCCCTTTGAAAAAGGTTTTCAATGCTTCTATTTGTGTACGTTTCTGCCGGACTTCACGCGATTCCATTCTTCTGCTCTTTACTCTTGGCTGGCCCCCCCTTTCAAGCTCAATTCAAATTTAACTTTGATGTCTTGTCTTTGAATCACTTTATGGTCTTGTTCCAGACTAGCTCACCTCAATGGTTTCATTCTATATCCTCGGTCTCTTCGCTCTAGCTCTCAATTCTGTCCTTAAGTGCCACTTCTTCCCTGTGCACAACCATGTTCTCACACATTTTCTCATCTTGCTCCCTTGCACTGAAACGCTCTTCCTCTACGTTCTATTTATGCCTACTCTATGTTTCGTAAATCATGGAAATCCCATCTACTCCAGCAGGGTGGATAGTACAATAGTATTAAGTTTGAGCAAAAGTAGCCTGTTTTTATTGTGTTGTTGTTACATACAGTGCTATAAGGCGCTATATAAATGTCAAATAAATAAAATACAAATACAACTCAAGAAATCTCACAGTGATAGTGCTGGTGTTATTGCTGCCATTGGCACCATTTTTCTTTTTTCCCTTTTTATTCAAAGACCAAAATGGAGCTCTCAGCAGGCAACTCCTACTAGGCTCTTCCCAACGCTGACAACTAACACCACCCTTTGCCATTCTGGGAGCAGTGGGGATGCTAAATAGAAATGCTGCTGGCTGGCAGTTGAAGGTGTGTCCCACACACACATGAAAGCACCTTAGTCAGGCTCAGGAATGAAAGCACCAGCAGCGCCAACAACGCCCTTTGCTACACCGGGCTTCGTAAAGCTCATCTGTCATTCCATGCAACTAAGCATATCCTTTTTTTCTTTGATATTCTCTTGTTTCGGCTACTGTTCAGCTCTTGATTGGTGTCCCTGCCTATCATCTCGTACATCTTCGTTCTAGTAACTTTTACATTCGTGTTTTCTGTATTTCTCCTCGTGTCTCTATACAGGTTTTTTCTTTCATGGCTACACTCTGACTCCTCTCACTCAAATTGTTATCTTCCCACTACTTGATAAAAAAATGGTATCTAGTATTATGTGCAGCGCTTTAGCGAATGCGCTACATAAACAAAATATAAACATACTGCTCACACTTTAGCCAGTTACAGCATAGATCGAGCAACATCACTTTCCACAGTAGCAGTATAACCTCATGAAAGGAATCTCCTGGACTGCTGCTCTGCCACTGTGCAATTAGGAAATACCTGGATCTTGCCATCATGATATTGGATTCCGTTTTTTCCAGCCAATATAAGGATGGAGTCTATCAAATAACCTGGCGATAATCGGCCTCTTTTTGACCTAAGGAGCAGCATTGGGCACCAGTGATCTAAGAGCCCTCCACATTATAAATGGATTTGAATATTCTGAAGGTTCTAATTCGAGCAGCATATTTTCAAACAGAGCCATTTTGCCTGTTTGTACACGTTCTGAAACACCCAGGTTGCAAAAGAAATTTCACTGTCATTTCCCCTCAAGGTCCTCAGTTTTAGCATGCACCAATTTGAGCATGCTCTTCATATGCTTAAAAACCTTATTGATGATGGTGCCCTACCCATTGATGAATTCTCGGCCTTAACTTATGGAATAAAGGAAGTGATAAAAAAACACAAATACAAAAGTGTTAATGAACGCTGCTATTTTAAAGCAATTTATGGTCGACAATACGATCATAAAATTTAGCTTGCAAAAAAAGCACTACGAACATTTTTTTTTACTGAAGTTCTAGTTAGCATTAGTAGTGGTCGAACGGCAACTGAAGCCACTCAAAACACTAAAGTGAGACATCGGCAATGGATGTGAGTGCACCGAATCAAATGTGATTCGGAAGTATGGCAAGAGTTGGCATCATATGCTAGACTAGGTGACAATACTGGGATAGGGAGGGTTGTAAGGGGTGCACAAATAGTGATCTATCCATTAACAGTGTATGTGAAGTTATTTGGGGTGCACATATTGCAAAAACACTAGGAGAAGTTGAACCAGCTGACCCTGTGGGTCACTTTAAATGTGTACAGTGGACATGTAACATATCGGTTTATGAGATCTCCAAAATAATTGAACGGTTGAAAAACTCAAGGGTTGCAGGCCCTGCTTAACTTATCACCTGCAATCTGGACACAAGCGTTGCATATACTATTCAAACATAGGACAAATTGGTATTATACCAGCTACATGGAGAGAAAGTCACATAATCCCGGTACATAAAAAAGGGTGTTGGAAGGATCCTGGTAATTATCGAATTTTAGCAATGCTAAATATGCCAGCTAAGATCTTTGTCAGAGTTCTACTAGTTGAACTGAATATACGAATAACAAAAAAGATCCTTCCTTTGAACCAAACCAGATTTAGGAAGAAAGCAAGTACAACACAACCTTTTGACAGGAGTTACTGCAGTAGCGTATGCAGAGTATAGACAACTGCCTGTTTATGCAGCTTACATAGACTTTAGCGCTGCATTCGATACTGTGATGCAAACCGCCTGTGGAAAAAACTACTGTCTTGGAATATACCACATGGTCTGTTGAGCATGATTATTCAGCCCCACCAAAATATGGGAGTTCAAGTTAGTCTGGATGGACAGGGCAGACTATCCAACTCATTCCCCACAAAAAGGGGAGTTAAACAGGTTTGTACATTAGCCTGTACCCTCTTTAACCTATATCTTGCCGATCTTGCAGGTGCACTTACCATCACAGAATCCTGCCCAATAAAAATAGGCACACCGAGGATAGGTTGGCTAGGGTATGCAGACAATGTGCTCTTAATTGACTATACGCCGAAGGGCCAACAATGTATGCTTGATGCACTTGGAGCATATGCAGATGAAAAAGGGTTACGCATTAATAGAGAAAACTAAAATAATGGTATTTGCAAATAAGAAATATGTACCACCAAGCTGTATATGGAAATAAAATTCTGAACCTGTTGAAATTGAAAGGCAATATAAGTACCTGGGTGTATTAATTGATGATACATTGAAATGGAGTGCACATTGGGAATCAACCAAACTTAACTGTCTGAAGATAGCATACAGTGAAAGCTCATTTATTAGTAGGCAGGGAGGGTGGTCAATCCAAACACTCCTGCCTTACTCTGCTAAAATTGTACACTGGATGGTGTAGAGGTCTGGGGTGAGAAATTTCGTCCTCGAATAGAAAAACTGGAGCCGAAAATTCTACGAATGCTATTCAGGATGCCCAAGAGACTGCCAATAGAATACATACAGCTTGAATTCGAACAAAAATGTTGCATGGTGGAATATACCTGCAGAATGGTAATGTGCAAGCTTGTAGTGCTCACTAATGACACCATAATGGTTGATACCTATAAAGCGTCCATACATTTGGACAACTACGAACATTTTGGCACACTTGGGAAACTATTGTCAAAATATCAGACATGGTGGTCTGGACATGTGTTTCTATCAGGTAGACAGCAACCTATGGCTGCTAAAAAGAAATGGCTTAAACTGATGTGATAAGGTTGGCCACAACTGTTAACAGTGGGCTGTTTATCCAATACTGGCATGAACTTCTTCATGTTCCTAGTTATATAGCTGCATTTCCTAATAGCTCAGTGGCAAGACAACACATACTGTTAAAATTCAACGTCACCAAACTACTTGAGAGTTTAGGTCCAAGAACTAGTTACCCCCCCGTTACCCTCGCCGACAGGGAAACCCGGGCGCATAGGAAACGGAAGGGTAAGAAGGCCACCTCTGTGGAGGGGATTCCTTCTCTTCCTGCTGCAGCATCCACTGAGACTCATGCTCCGGATGGGCTGAGTCCAGTGGTGAACCCAGTCTCAACTCCTGTGGGAGAAGAGCCAGAAGACTTTCCTGTGGGAGAGGTACTCAAACCGGAGGACCACCCCGACCTTCAATGCTCATTAGCTGAAGGGGGGCCGTCCCGGGCGGACTTCTGTAAGGGTCAGAGTGAGAGTGTCAGTCAGTCAGTCAGTCAGTCTCTCTCTCTCTCTCTCTCTCTCTCTCTCTCTCTCTCTCTCTCTCTCTCTCTCTCTCTCTCTCTCTCTCTCTCTCTCTCTCTCTCTTCTCTTTCTCTCTCTCTCTCTCTCTGCAAAGTGCCTAGGACGTTCCTGATCTATTGGGAGGGTGAGCGCCTTGTTAGTGAGCCCACTAAGCCTGAATCTGGTGCCCTCAAGAGGTTGGTGGTACCAGAGGTTTAGAGGCCCTTCCTGCTGCAGTTGGCGCATGAGGTGCCCTTAGCTGGTCATCTTGGTACCAAGAAGACTAAGCAGAGACTCTCTGCCCATTTCTACTGGCCACAGATGGGAGTAGAAGTGGAGAAGGACCTGCAGGACCTGCCCAACTGGTCAGTTGTCTGGCAAGACTGGAGGCAGTGTCATTGGCCCACTACAACCATTGCCAGTGGTTGAAACACCGTTTGAGAGGGTGGGCATCGACATTGTCGGTATCCTTGACCCTCCCACTTCAGTTGGATATTGGTTCGTCTTGGTTGACCATGCCACCAAGTACCCTGCGGTTATACCCCTTTGGACTGTTACTGCCAAGGTGGTTGCAAGGGCTCTCCTGGGCATTTTCACACATGTTGGATTCCCTAAGGAGGTTGGCTCTGACCGAGGATCCAACTTCATGTCTAGTTACATGAAAACTATGTGGAAAGAGTGCAGGATAACCTACAAGTTCTCCACCTCTTACCATCCCCAGACCAATGGTCTGCTTGAGAGGTTTAATAAAACTCTGAAGGGCATGCTAGGCGCTTTGGAAGAATCCCTAAGGAAGAAAAGGGATCTCCTCCTGCCATGCCTGCTATTCGCACAGAGAGGTACCTCAAGAGGGTGTTGATTTCAGCCCCTTGAGTTATTCTTTGGACATCCTGTGAGAAGGCCCCTTGCCTTGATCCAAGAAGGTTTGGAAGCCACCCCTCCAGGTCCTGCCAAACAAGTGGGGTCTATGTGTTAGGACTCAGACAGAGGATGACACAGATGATGGGTCAGGCGACAGAGAATCTCAAGGCTAGCCAGGAATTGAATAAGTACTGGCATGACCTTAAAGCCTCGCAAGTGGATTGACTCCGGGACAGGAAATCCTTGTGAAGGAGCCTACCAAGTCTAGAGCTTTGGCAGACAAGTGGACTGGACCCTTGAGGATCATCTCCAAGATGGGTGAAGTCAATTATCTGGTTGACATGGGAGTTCCTAGGGTAGCCCCTCAGGTATTCCATGTTAACAGGCTCAAGCCTTTCCACAGGTGAGCATAAGTCTCATGTATCTTGCTAGCTTCCGAGCAAGAAGAGGATGAAAGGGAGTCCCTTCCTGATTTGCAGCATAGCAACCTCAGGATGGCTCAGTGGAGGGAGTACATATCTCTCCAGATCTGATGACAGAGCAGCAGATGGCCTGAAGGGCTTTGCTCCGGGAGTATGCCTCTCTGTTTTCACCGACACCAAGCCTTACACCGTGGTGTAGGCATGAAATTGACACTGGTGACAGTGTGCCTGGCAAAAGCAGGTGCTACCGTATGTCTGATACCGTTAAGGACCACATCCAGGCTGAGGTCGCCAAGATGTTGGATCTGGGCGTTATTGAACCCTCAACCAGTCCCTGGTTCAGTCCCGTGGTCCTTGTCCCCAAGGCAAGATCCCAGGCAGGTACCAAGGATTGGAGGTTCTGTGTGGACTACAGAGGAGTCAATGCCGTCACCAAAACTGACGTGCACCCATTGCCCCGGGCTGATGAGCTTGTGGACACCATAGGTGCTGCCAAATTTGTGAGAACCTTTGACCTTACCTCAGGCTATTGGCAAATCTCTGACGGACCATGCCAAGGAAAAGACTGCGTTCTCAATACCTGAGGGACTCTACCAGTTTAGGGTCCTGCAGAATGAAGAATCTATCATATTGACATTGAATCCTTCTATATCTTAATGACTGAGACGCGGTCATAACAATTGGCGACGAGGAATGGTCTTGAAGAGGACCCTGGAGTGAGCAGAGTAACAAGTGGACAGGTTGAGAAGAGGAGAAAGGAGACACTGCTGCGGGGGGTCTAGGCAAGAGGAACTAGAGTGACTGCTGAAAGAGAGGAAGAGCCAACTGCCCCCCATGGACTGTGCAGTGCCCACCACCCAGGGCTGGGTAAGGCAGGGCTGGGTAAGGCAGCCTGTCCCAGGAGTATGCTGGACAGGAGTGTCCTGCCAGTGTCCAAGCAGGATGTAAAGAGGCTGCCTGTGAGTCGGGAGGATTGTAGCACCCAGGGCGGTGTAAGGGATGTTCACCATATACACAGGTCAGGCTGTTGTGGAACGATGCAGCCTGGGTTGCATATTTTGGAACCCCCAGTGAACAGGGACGGTTCCGTCACGCTGCTGCGAGCAGACTTTGCAAAAGGCATTAGTATTGTCGCATCACCGAACGGATTGCTAAGGGAAGTGTGTTTCCAGAGTTTTGAGAACGGGAATCGCTGCTCTGTGTTTTGCGTTGGAATTTTGTTGGCCCTATGCTGGGGCTAACTGGCGGTGACGCTGAAGCGCTCAGCTGAGTTGAGTTGACGGTTGGGCTGAGGAGCTCTGTGCAGCCCTGCTGCTTTCGCTACAATGATGACGTATTAATAACAGTTCTGTGATTTTTGTTCCTTCCATGTGGTTACCGCATGATTGATTTGTATGATTTTGTTTAGGTCATGCAGGTTTTGGGGAGTCCGTTTGCAATGGATGGCAAAGCATTAGGTTGAAGTTGTTTTTGGAATGTATTGGATATTTTTCATAATACATGTTATTAGTTCAACGCTTTGAGGAATTTCAGCTATGTGTGCAGGAAGGCAACAGATTTTTTTATAAAGGCTTTGAGCAAGCATTCTTACGTTTCTAGTATCGCATAGGGAGTGCATGGTTTGCACTGATTGGATGAGTGACTTACACATGGGTATATGTGCGTGGGTGTTTATTGGAAACCGGAGCTGCGTTGAGTGGCGTTTTTGAGATGCATATTTGTGTAATGTTAGTGTAATATCTTTTGAGGAATTGCAGGTTTAGAGTTGCAGGTTTCAAAGGCAACATGGACTTATAGAACCTTTACCTGCAATAGAAATGTTATAAAGAGATCCATAAATTGTTTAGCCTAACAACTTCGAGGATTTGCGTGGTATACTATGTGGACTTTTAGGACACAGCAGGTGTTCAGTTACTTGGGTGTGTTAAGTTGTTTGGATGTTTGAATGGCTTGATTGCGCTAGCTAACAACTTTGAGGAATTGCAGGTATTGGCGTAGAGTTGCATTCCTATAGGAATGCATGGACTTTTAGGGTTGTCATTCTTATGTATTGAGAACCGATGTGGGTGTTGATTGATGTGGTACATGATCAGAAGGTCTGGTCAGTAAACTCTGCAGAGTTTTGATGCGTTTGTTACGTTCCTGCGGAGTCAGGTTGGAAGCAACTAACCAGGCTAGTTGTTTGAAACTTTGCAGAGTTTTGATGTGTTTGTTTATGGAAGTTGGTGGTTTCTGCAGAGACTTCGGAGGTGTAGGTGTGCCTGCATCTGTTATTATCATTAGTTGAACTGGATTACTTGAATCTTCCAGGAGTATTTTCTTGGGTGATTCTGGGAGCATGGCAATGTGCCATTCTTGCGGTTGTGTTCACCCGGTAGTGGAAGGTGTAACAAAGGGGCTTGAGTGTCTGGCCAACAGTTGCAGCCATGTGTCAGTGGTTTGAGTGATCGGAGTGACGGCTGGTTGCCGTTTTGGATTTGAGCGAGTGCTTGCCCAGTTGGTCTGTGAATGGTTGAGTGTTTGCATGGGTGATGAGTGTGGGTGTTGCAGAGTCCCTGTTCTTCTGGATTTCTTCAGAGGCCTTGTTTTGTGGAGTCAGATTGTTTCTTGGTTGCAGTGGAAGGGACTGGTAGTGTAATGGCACAGTGGTGGTGCGAAGGGTTTGGATTTTGCGTGTGGTTACACGTGGGGGCTTCCATGTTATGGCTGGTGTTGGTTGAATGTGGCATCGTTGTGGTGGCTGAGAGTGGAAGGTGTCTGGTGTTGCTTGGGTTTGTTTTAGTGGTTTGGTCTTCCTTCTTGTATGTTGGTGTATGCTTGTTTGCTTTAAGGGAAGAAGGTGTTCGGGTTGATCTTCCTTCCTCTATGTGTGAGGTGTGCTTGGACTGATGTAATCTATGGAATGTAAGCTGTGAGCGTGGAATGGTGAGGATGGAATGTTTGTGGTTGAAGATGCCTCCAGCCCAGGCAGTTTAGATATGAAGCCTGGGTGGTGGGAGAGAGTGGGCTCTTGTCCTGATTTCCTCTTTATCTCTTTATGGACCTGATGACAACTGATGAACTGTGTACATGAATAAATCTACTGAAGAATCTATCATTGTGACAGTGTATCCTTTTATATTTTAATGACTGAGAGGCGGTCATAACAGGGAGCCAAAATGTTCAGGAAGAGGGGTATACAGCTGGGGCACGGTGCACCATCAGCAAGGCTGCTGCAGTCTGCTGACGCCCAGCTAGGGCTCTGAATGTCGGATAAGCCTGGAGGCCAAATAGCCTAACTTTATGTCATGTGGGATGGGGGCCACCTCACCTCCGGCACGTTGGGACGAGCCCCGCTCTGGTCCACCATTGCCAGTCCGATCACAGTCGCAGCCCGGGTAAGCATTTAAATATTCAGATCCCCTCCTTTTGTCGGTTCCTTCACCAGCCGCAACCAGGGAGGGCAGCAGTCAATATGGCTCCTCCTCTCAGGCATTTGGGTGGGTCCGTTGCACAACACTGCATCACCGGCCCCGGTCGGTGCCTACCCTGTATGGTAGGGGTTCAGAACTCCCCACCCCCGGCCAGACCACCCGCAGCAGGGGTGCAGCTGAGTCAGTGCTCCGTCCCACGTCCCTCTCACTTGGGATGCATCCTCAAGGCTCTATAGGGTGGGCCGCAGCTCTCAGCATCTCCCAACTATGGGCACCCGCAGTGGTGTCGATACACCCCGGCAGGGCCATATGGTGAAAAGCGGCCCCGATGACACGCCAGTGCACCCAGGATACTTCCGCTGTGTTCTCGGTGTCAGGTTTTGGAGTGTGCAGGGCGGCCCGTGCTCTCCACCTGCTCCTCACACGGGCCGACACTAGCACGCAGCAGGTGACAGCACAGCGCTCAGGGCCTCCTGGTACCTATAACTCGGATGAGCTCCTCTCAGTTTGCCTTCAAAATACAGCGCTGAACTGGCAGTGTCTGAGGTTTAATGCCACCACCTATTCGAAGGATGTTTCACTTTATTGCGGCGCTCCTGCACTAGGTATCCATTATGCTTGGCTGCTCAATATCGCCCCCCCCAGTCACTCCCCAACAATATATTTCAATTAAATAAATCCTCACTACCAAATTTTATAGTATTGTAAACCATTTTTATAAATAATGACTGAATTGTAAAAAAAAGGTTTACTCAAAAGTTAAGGTTAGATCAACAAGAACTTAGTCTACAAACAGAATAATGTTAAGGTAACAATATGATCTCAACATTTATCAAAAAGATTAAAATTGATTGCCATAGTATCCTTCACTAAACCACAAAGCTAAAAACAAATATATAACAAAATTTGCATATGAACTTTATTTGCTAAAATTTAAAAAGTTAAATGTACAGAGATTTGAAATCTTCAAAAAACACCAACATTTGCTTATTACAAAATACTATATTAAAAACAAATTATAATATATACATACACTTCATATACATTTGTTACTGAACACATATTTAAAGTATCTAAAGATTTTATGTATGTTTATGCTGTATGTTAATTTTAAAATGTAGTTAGTTTTATAGTAAAAATTCTAAATATGCAATGAAAACAAAACAGTAAACAAATGAAATATACACTAAATGTGGTTAAAGGATATTTATACTGCACACCATAACCGCGAGAGTGGTCCCCTGGCGCTCTGAAAAGCAAGAGGGTAAGTTTAAGTTAGGACTAAGCAGGGAAAAAGCGCATGAGAGCTGTGATGTGCTGTTGGCAGCTTCAGTTCGATTTACACTGTTCACTGAGCATAGGTGTGATTTTTCAGTCAGTAGTTGTCATGTGCTGTTGTGCAAGGCTATGTGTGGTTTGTTTCATTGTGGTGAAGTGTATGCGGTTTAAATATAGCTATGATTTATTTTGTTTAGAATTTGAAAGGTGTAAGCAGAGGGATGAGTTTTTTTAGCGGGTTGGTTCGTGGTGACGCTCCATCATATCTCCTCCGCTTTGGCTACCTTTAGTACATGTCCCTGCCAGCGTCACATATTGTGGTGTGCTAAGAGGGGGTGGGGGTCTCCAGCCTATATTTTGTGCTAGCTTGTCTGCAGGGCTATTTATAGTGGCGAGGCCTCCTCCAGCCACCATGACTAATCGGTGTCTACACTGCTTTTGCCGTGGCATATCCTGGTGTGCAGCTGCCATTACCTCTCTGTTTTTGTTGGGTTCCGAGTTAAATAGCCAGGTTTTTAGGAGTTTTCTGAATTTTAGATGGTCCTTCATGTTAATGTTAAAGGTTTTAATACAGCGCACATGTGCCACTTAAATGGTCTTTAGGCACTCTGGCTCTCTGAAAAGAAAAAAAATTAAGGGGGTAGATAAGAGGGAGCTGAGGGAGAAAGATCAAGGGAGCTGTGATGTGCTGTTGGCAGCTTCAGTTCGGATGTACTGTTCACCGAGCTTGGGTGTGAGATTTGGGAGGCGGACGTCATGTGGTATTATGTGTGCCATGTCTTGCTGTTGCAGTGTTATGAAGTGTGCACAGTTTGCTGTCCTGAGGAGTTCTGGTTGTTTTAGTGCAGCATGTGAGAGGTGTATCCAGAGGGTTGATTGTTAACAGTTTGGGTTGTTAGTGGTCATGGCTGATCTGCAGCTTTTCTGGTTTATTAGCCATATCTTCCCTTCTTCCGTGTGCCCTTACAAGTTGTATAGGTAAAGTCGCCTCTGGGTGAAGGCTTCTTGTGCTACTTTGCTACTCTGTCTGTTGCCCAAATTATGAGTGCAGTCCCAATTTCTGATTAGATGCCTGTTCCTAGCCCAGAGAGTGATCCTTTTACTGATTCCCTTGGGGCGTTAAGTTCTACTAGGGGCGTGGTTAGTTTTCGGTCCAGTTCCCTCTGGTTGCCCTTACTCGTGGCATGCCTGGGGGTGACCCTCCCTTTCCCATTTCCATCCCTGGTTTTTCCTTGGCCCTCAAACTGGATTTTCTTGGTTACTTCTCCTTTTTCCCGTGCTTGGTTGATCGGGAGGTGTGCAGACATTGTTCAGTCTGCTTCGTTGTGTTCAGAGTTGAAGAGCCAGGTATTCAGGGGTTTCCTGAATTTTGTATGGTTCTCCACGGTTCGAATTTCTCTCGGCATGGCGTTGCATAGATTCGCTACAAAGTAGGAGAATGTTGAGACGCCCAGTTTTGGCTTCCAGTACCATTTGGATTCCCGGCGCATGTCGTTGCAGGATCTTACGGTTCTAGCTGTTTTGTAGATGGAGAATTTCTTTTGGATAAAGTCTGCTCCCTGGCTGTGTAGTGCTCTGTGCGTTATGCACAGGGCTTTGAAGGAGATTCTCTTTTTGACCAGGAGCCAATGTAGCATCCCGAGCACTGGTGTGATGTGATCTCTTCTGCTGAGTGAGGAGGAGTCTGGCTGTCACGTTTTTTTGTTGCAGTCCCTCATTGGGTATTCTGGCATTACGAGGTATATGGTGTTAGCATAATCAAACCTGGACATAAAGAGGGATACGATGGCCAGTGTTTTGTGCATGAAGGAAAGGAATGGTAGGATTGTTTTATCGTTTGTAGGATGAAGCAGCATTTCCGGAATATTGCATTCACTTGGGGTTCAAGCATCAACTTATTGTCCATGAGGATGCAAATGTTATATACAGCTTTGGATGGCATCGGTTGATTACATTTATGTAGCGCACCTAACCCTCAGGCATCTGGGCGCTTGACTTAAGAATAGGGTTACATGTGAGATGACATGCATTACTCACCGTAATAGCATTTCTGATGATTGTATTTGCTTAGATTCACATGCTGCGCATATAGTTCGACATCCAGTGGTAACCGCAGAGTATTGCATCTGGTCTTTTGAGAATCAAATGTGGGCATAGAGATGGGCGTGCCTGTAACATTACCCTAACGTGACGTTTAGTGCACCCAAAATCCCTCACGCATCAAGGTCCCTTGGATTGTATTTTTTCTGCCATAGTTCCCCCTCCCTTGCCTGGTCGCGCCTTGAAACACTTCTTCTGACTATCGTGAGAGTACATGAAAAAGAGAAAGTAGTAAGATGTCTAAGTTCCTTCCAGCCAAGCGTAGAGGAAGGGTGGGCGCACGTGAATCTAAGCAGATCAAATCATCAGAAATGCTATTACGGTGAGTAATGCATGTTTTCTGATGCTCGTTAATCTGCTTAGAATCACTTGCTGTGCATAGACTAGCGAGCAGAACCCGGAGTTGGAGGTGGGTTGTGAGAAGCAACAGTAATGAAAAGTTGTCTTAGTACTACTTGTCCCACCTGAGAATCAGATCTAGAATGAGTGTCTAGGCAATAGTGTTTTGTAAAGGTGTGTACAGAACTCCAGGTTGCAGCTTTGCAAATGGACTCAAGGGGAACATTTGCAATGAAAGCTATGGAAGCCCCAGTGCCTCGAGTAGAATGTGCTCTAGGCTTGAAGGGCAGTTCTCTCTTAGCAAGAGTGTAACAGTGTGATGCAATTGACAATCCACCTTGAGATGGCTGATTTAGAGACAGGATCCCCTTCTCTACCAGCTGGCACTGAAACAAAAAAATCGGTTAATTTTCCCAGTAGTTTGGTCCTTTCCAGGTAAAACACACCTGCCCTGTGCACATCTAGTGTGTGTAGGCTTCTTTCGGCCACGTTAGTGGGTTTCTCGAAGAAAGTAGGCAGTTCGATTGATTGGTTCACATGGAACTTGGAAATAAATGTAGGCGCAGAACGAGGGTAAGTGCGCAGAAGAACAAGTTACTCTTACCTGGTAACTTTCGATGGGATGGTCCGACAAAGTATTCCATATCTATGACAGTAATCACCACAGCTGTGCTGCTTCGGAAAATCTTTCTGCGTCGATGACGTCGATACGCCACCCTCTAGGTCCTCCTCCGACGTCACTGGATGTTATGAGTAGGACGCACGACGCCCGTAGCCTCAGTTTTAGTTTTTTCCCAGAACGTGTGGCAGCAGTCTTCTGCCAGTCTGACCACACAAAGCCTTGCGGAAATGTAAGTTGCAATCGCATAAGAAATTCTGTAGCGGGGAAGGCATGTAGGGAGCGATATGGAATAAGTCGTCGGACCATCCCATCAAAAGAACGTTACCAGGTAAGAGAGTAACTTGTTCTTCGAAGGGATTGGGTCCTCCGACGTATTCTATGGCAGACTCCCAAAGCAGTACCAATGCAAGGAGGTGGGAAAAGAATTTAGAATACAGAAATTTAGCATGCCCAATCAAATTGCGGAGTAAAGGACCGCCTTGCCAAAGGCCAGATCCTGCCCCCGGATGGAATCGAGGAAGTAGTGACGTACAAAAGTATGTACCGAAGCCCAGGTGGCTGCATCACAGATGTTTCAAACAGGAACACCCCTCTGCAGGGCAGTACAGGCAGCAATACCCCTGGTAGAATGGGCCCGTAAGCCGACCGGTGGGTCCTTACCTGCCAAGCGGTAACACTCAGATAGCCAAAATAATCCAGCGAGACAGTCTGTTTCGTCACAGCCTGTCCCAAAACGCTTTCCAACGTAACCAATGAAGAGCTGATCGTCCACTCTGACCAAGGACATGCGTGAAATATAAAAGCTTAACGTTCTCCTAGGATCAAGCCTATGGAGCCTCTCCTCTCCCTTACCAGGATGTAGAGGAGGATAAAATGCCGGAAGAACAACCTTCTGGCCTAAATGAAATTCTGATACCACCTTCGGAAAAAAAAGAAGGACGAACTCCAAGGACAACCCTGTCCTTATGAAACTGTAACGCTCACCTGGTTCCCCCGGAGGCGCAGGTCTTGATCTGGCGAGGATACTGTCTTCAGTGTTAGGCGCAGGGTTCGTTTTGCTCCCGGACTGGGCCCCCTTCCCACCGACAGTTTAAGCTGAAGAGTGAGGTGTCTGCAAGGGTAAACCAAGGTATTAGTGTTTGGAAGGTTCGGAAAGTTCCTAGCCCCTCTCGCCCTTTCTTTCCCCGTGGAACTGGGTTGATATTGCGCTTACCTTATATAGGTAAATGCCGGGCTCTCCATCAGGCGTCTTATGCAGGGGCGCTGGATCCAGTTGCTTCACTGGATGCGAGCTCTGCCTCTTGATAGCAGAGGATTTGCTGAGAGCAAAGACGCCGTTAATGCACGAGCGTGCCTTGTAAGTATTAAAGTTCCTTTTGCCTTGTTCTCTTCTCTTTCAAAAGTCTTAAGTCTGTAAAGTCTATGTCTTTCCCTTTTCAGATGCTGTGACGATGAAGATTATCCTTCTAATGGCACGTAAGTAGAAAGACTGCACTAGCGCTGGAGAATGCTCCGTAATGTCTCTTTTGTCTTTGCAGGTGCTGAGGTGCAGCCCGAACAGATTGAAAGCGAGCATAACACAGGTAAGCAGTCTTGTAACTAAGCGTTACTAACCGATGTATCTTGCCTTGCAGGTGCCGGAATGCAGCGCGAGCTGAGTTGGAACGGGCGTAACACAGGTAAGCAGAACTTGTAGTTGAATATTACTGACCGATGTTCTCTCTCTTTGCAGATGTCGGATGCCGGAAGAGAAAGCAGAAAAAGGCGCCTTGGATGCTGCCGTTGGATTAGGTAAGTAGATTCACTGCCTTTACTTTAGCCTAACCTGTGCCTTTGTTTTGCAGGAGCTGCAGAAGACTGAAGAAGACTGAAGATTGGATTCCAGCAGGTGATTTCGTGTTCACAGGATCTGGAGCTGGAGGTTTCCTGGAGCCGACACGGTGAGCGTCCTGCTGCAGATGCAGAATAACGCGAAGCACGTGAAACCAATCGGGTGTGGTTTAAATAGCCTTCTGTAGTGCTTAGGCATCTCCTTCCACGGCCCCACCCAGGTAAGAAAAGAGTTCCAGATTTCTAAAAGAGTTCCTGTGTTCTGCTTCCAGGGAGTGGCTCCTGCTCCACCCAGACAGAAAAAGTAGTTCCAGGCAGAGAAGGATCAGGAGACCAGTTAGCTGGTAAGTAAGCAGCATGGTCTGCTACAGGTAGGTCCACCAAGCACTCTTATCCAATATGAGCCCGGCGCTTCCTGTGCCGGGACCAGTCACCATCATGAGCCTGGCGCCACTGGCGCCAGGACAAGGTCCAGAGGGTCCCTATAGGGACTGACTGGTTCCTGGGATCAGAGTCATGGGCCTGCTTCCAAGGTCGTGGGGCAAGTCCTGACCCCTTGGAAGCAGGGATCATGACAGAAACAGTGAAGGGTGGCTTAACTGAAAGTGCCTGTAACTCACTCACTCTGCGAGCAGAAGTGACCGCAACCAAAAATACAGTTTTAAGAGTTAAGTCTCAAAGGGCATGCATGCAAAGGCTCAAACGGAGCACCCATCAGAAACTTGGGAACAAGGTTCAAATCCCAACCGGGCACCTAGAAAGGCGACGGAGGGAACACATTAGTGAGCCCTTTCAGAAACTGAGAAATTAAAGGAATTTTAAAATACGAACACTCTTCAGACGAGCGCTTAAATATGGACAGCGCGCGCCAGGTAACCTTTTATGGTACCCACTTGAAGGCCCCTGTGGGCCAAAGAAAGCAAAAAAAGACAGAACCATGGGAATTTCACATGCAAAAGGATCCACATTCTTAACTCTGCACCAGTCGCACAACTTTCTCCAACGGCAACGGTACAGAGACTTTGTTGCGGGCCTTCTGGCCGAAAGCAACACCTCCATCACATCTTCAGGGAGGTCCCAATCCTTATACCTCAACCTTTCAGAAACTAAGCGTGAAGGTTGAGGGACCTGACCTCGGGATGGAGAACCTGACCACCCTCCTGTGAGAGCAGATCGTCTCGGTAGGGAAGACGATGCGGAGGACAGATGGACCAGTCGAGAAGGTCCGGGTACCATGTCCTCCAGGCCCAGGCCGGAGCAATGAGGATCATCTAGGAACCGAACCTCTGTAACCTCTGCAGCACTTGCAGGATGACAGGGACTGGAGGAAACGCGTACAGCAGTGGGAATGACCAATCCAACACAAACGCGTCTCCTAATGCTCCGTTTGGAGGAAATTCCTGCGAGCAGAACCTTTCGCACTTCCGGTTGACACTGGAGGCGAAGAGATCCACTTGAGGGGTCCCCCAAAGGGCAAAGATCTCCAGGAGAATTTCCTGAGCCAACTCCCACTCGTGAGAGATCGCGCTCTGCCTGCTCAGAGCGTCCGCCGTCTTGTTTTCGTCTCCTGCCAGATGAACTGCTGAGATCGAAACTTCCTGCTGGATTGCCCAGAACCAGAGCTGCATCGCCTCCCTGCACAGAGGAAGTGACCCTGCCCCCCATTTTTGTTGAGGTAGTGCATGGCCACCGTGTTGTCCGTCAGGATCAGGACATTCTTTCCTCGCACAGTCGGCAGAAAAGCCTTCAGAGCTAGCCTGACAGCCCTCCGCTCCAACAGATTGATATGGAGTCTGGACTCCGACGGAGACCAACGACCGCTGACTGTCAACTCGTTGGCATGAGCTCCCCATCCCGTGAGGGATGCGTCCGTCACGATCGTCACCTCCGGCCAGGACAGGCAAAATGGAGCCCCCCTCATCAGATTGCCTTTGTCGGCCCACCACAGAAGGTCCTGGGCGACCGAAGACAGCACCTGAACAGGGTCCGACATCCTGCCGGAGGACAGACCACTGGAGCTTGAGTGCCCATTAAAAAGATCTCATCCGCAACCTGGCCTCTGGCACCAGAAGAATGCAGGATGCCATGAGGCCGAGCAGTCTCAAGAACTCGGACGCTGGGAGATCCTGGGCAAACTGAAACTTGTGCACCATCTGCAGAATGTGATGAGCCCTCACCTGGGGAGGAAAACACTGCCCCAGGGACCTGTCGAGCACCGCTCCGATGTACTGGAGCCTCTGAGTAGGTGTCAAATGGGACTTCTTTAAGTTGAGGGAGAAGCCCAGCTTGTGGAGGGAGTGGCAGTTGATGGACCGATGATCCAGGACTTGCTCGGGAGAGCGCGCCTTGATCAACCAATCGTCCAGGTAGGGGTAGACGTGAATCCCCATTTCCTGAGGTGCGCTGCCACTACTACCATGAGCTTGGTGAAGACCCTCGGGGCGGAGGTCAATCCGAACGGCAGGACCCGAAACTGAAAGTGCGAGTCGCCAACTGCAAACCTCAGGTACTTCTTGTGCTTTGGATGGATCGGCACATGAAAATAAGCATCCTTGAGGTCGAGAGACACCAACCAGTCCTGAAGTTGAAGGGCCTAGAGGACTTGAGAAAGGGTAACCATCTTGAACTTGTCCTTCCTGAGGAGTTTATTCAAACCGCGCAAGTCCATGATGGGTCTCAATCCCCCGTCTTTCTTGGAAATCAAAAAATAAGGGGAATACATCCCTTGTCCCTCTCCGCTACAGGAGCCAGTTTTATGGCGCCTTTCTCCAGCAGGGATTGAATTTCCTGCGTAAGGAGCGCATCCGGACTCTTCAAAGAGAGATTCCCCAGTGGATTGTCTTGAGGCCTCTGCCGGAAAGGAAGACAGTAGGTGTGGGTTATGATCTCCAGAACCCACACATCTGAAGTAATGGCGCGCCACCCTGCAAGATGCTGCGCCAGCCTTCCTCCAACCAGCGAACCATGGGACATGCCCTCATGACTGAGCTGAAGCGGCTGTGGCGTTGCCTGAGGGCTAAGAGGCAACAGCCCGAGCGGCCTTGGCACCTCAAGTACTTTGTTTACCACCTCTGGCACTCCTACGATGGCCCCTTTGACTGGCAGCTCCTCTCGCTTTACCAAAGGATGAGTAATAACGAAAGGAACCTCCCCTCCATTGCTGTCCCCTAGGACGAAAAGGCGGAGGTTGTCGAACTGCAGCACCCAATGACTTTGCTGCAGTTTTTGTGGGCTGCAACCTCTCAAGGCTCTCATCAGCCTTGCTGCCAAAAAGATGTTCCCATCAAAGGGCATGTTGAGGAGCCGGGCCTGCACATCAGGAGCAAACCCCGACTTCCGCAACCACGCAAACCTGCGTATCCCGGTGCTTGCCGCCATGGACCGGCTGACGCAATCTGCCATGTCCAAACCCGACTGAATGGCCTCACATATGGCATCCTTGCCATCCTGAACCATGGCCAGGAAACCATCCCGTTCATCCCCTTTGGGAATATGTTCAGCCACTGTGATGCTGGAAATGCATCAGAGGGACAGGGCCTCTGAATCCTTGTCCTTTACTGCTGTTTATCGTGTGTTCTGTCATGTTTTCTGCCCAGGAGTCCATGTGGGACTCCTGGCAGTGCAGCTCTCTCTTTTGGTTTGGTGAACAGACCCATGGGATACCCTTATGGCACCCATGGGTAGGGGTACAACCCTGTGCCCCTAGTGTATGTTTTTGGGCACCTGTGGGTGGCCCACAGAGCAGGGTATGGGCTGGTGGCAGCTCCATGCTGAATTTGACAGGTGCTCTGGGTGTCCTCCATTTTGGGATACCCAGGCCCTGCCATGGGGATCAGTTGATTCCTGATAGGCAACAAGATGGCCCCTGTGGCCTCTTGCTTTCTATTGCCTGTTACCTTGTTTTCCCAAAGTCCTGGGAAGCCCTGACTCTGTCCCTTCCCCCTGACTGGCTGTTGGGTGGAAGTTCCATATATGGTGTTGTTGTGAAGGCCCAGCTAGACTGACTGGAGCCTTCCCAGTGACTGTGTTGTGGGTACCTCCTGTGGGTGGGACCTGGGTGAATGGAGTGTGTGACCAATAAACACTCCTTGTTGTGGTTGTCTGGTTTCTGGCATGAGAGACAAAGACTGAGACAGCCCTGCCCGAAACTGGCCTGAATGCAGTGTGTAGTGTTGAATGGCTGGGTACTTGTCCCAATCCCCATTCCTTGTTGTGAGTGTCTGAAAGGGAGGAGTGTGGCCTGAATGCACTGTGTGCCTGATTGGCTGACTGACTGCATGAATGCCCTTCTGTCTGATTGGCTGCTGAGTGTGTGCCAGCAGAGTGGATGAGAGACGGAATAGTATATCTGGGGACCTCTCACCACTGGTAGTGGGGTTCAGGGAACGTTCAGAAGCGTTCTGGAGCTGAGCCTCCACTCTAAGAGTAACTGGAACTGCTGATCCTCGACGTCCAGCTGGAAGAAGATGACTTGCTGTGGCATTTGCTTCGACCGATCGTCGGCGTCGGAGCGTCGGCGTCCTGCAAGGCAGAGGCGTGCGGGGCACCTCGGTGACAATAGTTCTGGACCGCAAAGATTGTGGAGACGGAGGCCCAGCAAGGGCGTCGAGTCGTTCGGGTCTTTGTGGTCTTCGGGTGGCGGGAAACCCACCGGCAGGTTTCTCCTCGGCGCGTTGGTCGTCTTCGACTTTCTCCGGCAGGATAAAGCGGTCGACGGTGCGGACGAGGGAGTCCTTCGATTCGAATCTTCTTAGGCAAAGGAGCGGACGGCTCCGGTCGTCGGCGGCACGGCGTCAAGTGGTTCCCACGGCTGGGCAAGACAACTTCGACGGGCCTCCAGCGGTTACACAAACCTGCGAACCCTGGTCGACGGCAATGGACTTCGACGGCGTCGATGTCCGGGTGCTTCACTTCGATCTCCTCGTCGGTCCCATCCCGTCTCGGGTCGGCAGCCTTTCGAGGGTCTGTCTTCCAGGGCGCTTCGGCGAAGATGGAGCGGTGCTCGATGGTCCCTCGGAGCACGGGAAGAGGGCGCCTTACCAGGTCCTCTCTCGGGTCAGTCTTCGACGGTTTCCCGAAGCGAACACGTTTGCGGAAAAAACAGAATGGAGGCTATGGGTGTTGTGCGTCCTACTTATAACATCCAGTGATGTCGGAGGAGGTCCTCGAGGGGGGCATATCGACGTCATTGATGCAGGACGCAGACGCCAAAAGATTTTCCAAAGCAGCACAGCTGTGGTGATTACTGTCATAGATATGGAATATGTCGGAGGATCCAATCCCCTCGAACAACCTTATCTCTGGACTGTAACAAAAGGGTCTAGAACTGAAGGGGCCTGTAGTTCACCAACTCTGCTAATAGAAGTGATAGCCGCTAGGAAGGCTGTTTAATAGGCAAGATCCTTGACTTGCTTTATGCATAGGCTCAAAAGGAGACCCCATAACTCTAGTCAATACCACATTTAGGTCCCGTCCGGGAGCCGGGTTAGAAATTGAGGATGAATCCTTTTAACCCCTTCCATGAAAGCCTTAATAACTGGTACTTTCCACCACAACACCTTCTGTTGTGACGTAGTGTAGGCTGAGAGAGCAGCTAAGTGAACTTTGAGGGAATTAAAAACCAGGCCCGAGTCTAGTAAATGAGTCAGGTACAATACAATGTGTGTAGGAGAGCACTCAACAGGATTGACTCCCTTGGAATTGCTACTCCAGTAAATGGAAGCGCTTTGTTATTTGGTGCAATATCGGGTGTTAGGTTTTCTCGCCTCCCTAAATATGTCTATGCATCTCTGAGGAAGTTGGAGATGCCTGAAATCTATGACCTCAGAAGCCAGGCCGCTAGGTTCAGAGTATGGGTTCAATGTTTCCCGCTTGTACAGAGATGGCATGTTGTATGGGCAAGGCAGTTTCATTGGAGGAGATGGGGACATCTCCATCAGATGGGAGAACCAGGGATGGCGGGCCCACCTGGGGGCCACCAATATCATGGTGACTGGTTCCTGGTGCATCCTGTGCACTATCTTGTTGAGTAGGGGAGTCAAGGGGGGGGGGGGGGCGTAAACCAATTTCCCTGACCATGTTATCCAGAGACCGTTTCCCTTGGATTGGTTCTGGGGGTACCTGGGGGCGTAATCTTGGCATTGAGCATTCTCCAGACTTGCGAACAAGTCGATCTCTGGGAAGCCCCATTGTGCGAAAATGTTGGATACAATGTCTTTGTGTAGTCGCCATTCGTGCTCTACGGGCAGTGGGAAGTCTCTGCTGAGCACGTCCTCCAGAAGATTGAGTTCCCCTGGAACGTGTTGGGACAACAGGAACTTCCTGTGTTTGAGAGCCCATTTCCAAATGTTCTGGGACAGCTTGGATAGCCCTGGAGAGTGTGCCCCCTCGCTTGTTCAGGTAGTACATGGCTGTGGTGCTGTCTGTGAGGATCAGGACTGTCTTCCCCTGCAGCTGTGTCTGAAAGGCTTTCAGTGCTTTGAATACAGCCAACATCGTCAGATTTATGTGGTTGGATGCTACTTCTGGGGACCACACGCCGTGCTCAGTCTGCGGAAGCAGTTGAGCTCCCCACCACGTGGGAGATGTGTCTGTCATGAGTGGCTTCTACTGCGGGGGTGGTGAAGGTATTTCCCTTCAAGAGGTTTTCCCTCGACCACCACTGCAGAGAGAACGAGGGCTGGCGAGACAACTACCAGATCTTCCCATTGTCCGCTGGACTGGCACCACTGACTTTTGAGCCACTCTTGAATGGGACTCAGACGTGCATGAGGAACTAAGTAAATGCAGGACACCATCATTCCTGATAGTCGCATGGCTTTGCTTACTGTCACCTCTCGACCGGCTACATATTGAGGGATCTGAAACAGCATGTTTTGAACCCTCTCGAAAGAGGGGAAGACGAGGCAATCTTCTATCCGAATTAGAGCCCCTAGGAACTGATTGACTGGACTGGGGTCTAGGCTGGATTTTTTTCCCATTGATGGAGAATCCCAGGCTGAATAAGAGGTCTATCGTCTTTTGAGTGTTCAACAGGCATGTTCCGTAGGAATCCCTGGTTATGAGCCAGTCGTCGAGGTAAGGGTAAACCGGGACTTAATCTCTGCGCAAGTGCGCTGCTGCCACTGCCAGTACCTTCGTAAACACCCTTGGCGCAGAGGCAAAGCCAAAGGGGAGTACTTTGAACTCATGGTGCTTGTCCTTTATCATGAACCTTCGGTATTTTCTGTGTGCCGGCAACATTGAAATATGAAAGTAAACATCTTTCATATCCAGTGTTGCCATGTAATCCCCCCGTTTCAGCAGAGATTACTTCCTGCAATGTGACCATACAAAACTTTTGGGGTTTGACAAATGTGTTCGCGGGGCGTGTCTAGCACAGGGCGCATGGTGAGATCCTTTTTGGGTACGAGTACACTGAATAAATACCCTTGTTTACCTGTTTAAGAGGGACGACTTCTATGGCGCCCTTTTCTCCAGGATCCCGACCTCTTTGAGCAGGATGCGTAGGTGTCCTGGCGTCAGGCGATTGATTTTGGCCGTCTGAATTGAGGTGATCAGCAAAATTCTATGCAGTACCTACCCATGGGTGACAGTCTTGAGCACCCATTGGTCTGTTATCACCTCCCATGCATGAAGGAATGATATTAAACATCCCCCCGACCAGGGCGGCATGGGAGATGACCCAGATCTGAGGGTCATTTCTGACCTGAGGCCGTGGAGCCTGTGGGGGTGGAATTCCGGCTTCTACCCTTTCCACAGCATTGTCCTCTAGATAGATACATGGTTGAGGTGGTGTTGGATCCTTGTCCTGAAGGCCAGTTTGATGAACCATACTGGTTTTGAGGGGAGTAGGATTGCCCACGAAAGGAACGAAGAGAGCCGCCCCATCTCTGTTGTGAAGGCCTGGTTTAAGGTCTTGAGTCTCATGTTCCTTCTTAGCGGTCTCAAGTGCTTCGTCCATGGCCTCGCTGAACAAGTTGGTTTCCTCAACCGGTTTATTAAGGCTGCTTGGGTTTCAGGCTTAAAACCAGAGTTCCTAAACCAAGCGTGCCGTTTCAGTAGTGTACCCTGGGCCAAGGTCCTTCCTGCTGTTTCAGCAGCGTCCAAATTGTTCTTAAGAATGTTGTTGTTGACTTGCTTGCCTTCCGATACAAATCGCAAGCAGTTTAGCCTGCATTAGTTGAGGGACCTCTTGAAGGCCCTCTTTCAACAGGTTCCACTGTACATCTGAGTAGCTAGCCAACAGAGTGGTGGTGGTGTTGGCTATTCGGGTGGAGAATCTTGCAGCAGTCGTAATCCTTTTACCCAGTCCATACAACTTCTTGCCTTCTTTATCAGGTTGTGCCTCACCTGTAGACAGGGGGACACTTTCCATCGTTCTCGTAGTCGTAACTACCAGGGAACCTGGAGTGGCATGCCCTTTAATATAAAGAGGATCGGTAGGAGAAGGGCGAAACAACTTCTCTACCCTGGGATTAAACACTCTGGGCTGGTGTTAAAAATGAAGGCGCCAGACGTCTCTTGATAGAGTTCAGTAAGGGAATGGCCTGACTAGCAGGAGGCTTTTCCTTCAGTATGTCCTCTACAAAATCCGCACAGCCTCCTGTGTGGCGATCTGAAAATATTCAGCCGCCTTGTTTAAGATGGCGTTAAATGCCATCGGATGGTCCACCGGTGAGGCCTGGCGAACTGGAGTGGTAGGAGGGGCATCCATACACAGAGAGTCAGGGTGTGGGGTAGGAGTAGCGGACGCCCAAGGTTGATCAACCAGATGGCTGTCTTCCCAATTATCCATGGGATCAGCAGGATCACCATTAGGGCCCCCAAAGCCATACTGTATCTAGGTATTGATAGGCACCTCGTCATCAGTAAGGTCAAAAACATTCTCTTCATGAGGATCCTCAAAGGTTCTCTGAAACTTACCCATAGATGTAAAAGGAAGCTTCTCACAAGGCCTCTTGGGAGCAAACCTCTGAGAATTCAACAAACTTCTCCAGTCTGTTCATGCACCCCTCAAACTTATCCCTGGTCCATGTGCAACCCTCAAATGTCTCCCTGATCCATGATAATGAATCGGAGGAGCCTCAAATAGAAAATGGGTGTCCCCTACTAATGCCGACAGGGGGGAGAAAATAGACAATTGTATAATACAGTGGTACTATCTGGCAGAAGAAACCTTTAACACATTGTGGCTGGACTAGCCTCCAAGAGACACAGAAGTTCAATTAAACCCAATTCTCATGAGGCATTTGAAAAAATAAAAAAAAATGTATTTCTTAAATAAATTCATAAAATACATATTAAATCTTTATGACCCTTAATGCATATTGGGTCTTACTCAATAACATACTATGCATACTAAACATTGTGTTAGCTCTGTGATAGCTTGTAGTGCAAATGACAAACTGTCAAGTGTACTACAAAGAAAATTAAATCCAGATTGAATCTGCGTTAGGATGGATCTATGAAATACACTTGGTTTAGTCAGAGTTTAAACCAAAAAATACATTTGTTGTTATACATGCCCAAAGTGCAAATAAGAACCCTGAACAAAGACCTACCATAGGGTCCAAACAACCACAAAGACAATTGGGAAGGCAGGACTCCCCACTCAGGCGAAGTTAATCACATGAGCTGAGGGGACCAGTGTTCACAAGTTTGGATTTAATTTTCTTTGTAGTACACTTGACAATTTGTAATTTGCACTACAAGCTATCACAGAGGTAACACAATGTTTAGTATGCAGAGTATTTTATTGAGTAAGACCCAATATGCATTAAGGGTCAAAGATTTAATATGTATTTTATGAATTTAAGAAATAAAGAAATGTATATTTGTTCAAATGCCTCATGAGAATTGTGTTTAATTGAACTTCTCCTTGTGTCTCTTGGAGGCAAGTCCAGCCACAATGTGTTAAAGTTTTTTTCCCGCCAGACAGGACTACTGTATTATGAAAATGAATCAGTCGTCCAGGGGAGGAAAGGGATCTTCTTGACTACTTTTCTGTTCAGAACATTGAGATTTTCCTTCTAAAGTCTTGGATAAGGACAAAGGGCTATCTGAGAACTCTTTACAAGGCTCCGGGCGTTGTGACGTGTCACTAGATGCGTCTTTAGGCTGTTCTTTCTGTTTCGACTGTTCCTTTTGTTTAACGGCCGAAGCGATCCGTGCAATATTATCCCTGATGCTCGGGGTTACAGGGAGGTGTGCCGGAGGCTGCGCGGTGGATTTCTGCGCTGCTGGGGCCTTAAGCGATGTCAGAGCTTTCTTCTGAAGTGTCTGGATGGCCACGTGCAATTTGGTGCTAGCACCCTTACTTTTGGACTGCCCGGACACATGCCGCTGACGCGGTTGTGGGGAGGGCTGCTGATCATAAAGATCAGTGGGCACCGCCAAATTATCCGACGTGCCCGTTGGCGCTTTGGAGCGCTTCGCCGACTGCCGAAGCAGAACCGTGGGTTGTGTGCTTAATGAGGGAAACAGATGCATCCCTGTCGCCGGGATGTATTGTCCCCATAGCAGGACTCACGTCGTGCCTATAAGGGCCGGGGATGGACTCTGCAGATCGAGAACTCTCTGCGGTAAGGTCAATGGCTTCCGAAGTGGAGCCTTGGTCATCGCTAATCCCTTGTCGTCACACTCAGAGGCTGTGGTGGCGGAGGAATTACTCGCAGCCTGCGACATAACATAGGCCGTCCACCGCTTCAAACGGCGCTCCTTAATAGTCTTGGGCTATAGGAGTTTACAGGCCGCCTCGTGGTCGAGGGGAAGACAATTATTGCACCAACGGTGCTGGTCTTTCCACAGATATTTTGCCTTGCAGGAAGGACAAAATCTAAATGGAGTCCGGTCCATAGCGCAGGATCGAGATAGCGACAACAAACCCAAGGGAACAAAGAGAGGGGGAAAAGGAAAGGCATTCTTGAAAAGAATATGACCACCCTGACCCCACTCTCCCTACTGTACAGGCCGGCCAGAAGACCCGGCCACGTGGTCGGCAGCGCCGACTGGATCAACAGCCGTCGAAATTCCGTCAGCAGTCTTCGGCAGTGTTGCACAGGAATCAGCCGTCGAAGGGAGAGACAATGAGAATAAACGACTGAACGTCGAAAAATATAACTATGTTTTATGAAGAGCTCTGCATTAGGGCGACCAGATAGCTGGGCTGAAAAAAACAATCTGAGGGACCTCAACATGTGAGGGATTTTGGGTAAACTACACGTCAGGGATAGGGTCACAGGCACGCCCACGTCGATGTCCCCTTTTGATTCTCAAAAGACAAGATGCAATACTCTGCAGTTACCACTGGATGTTTGACAATATGCACAAGCATGTGATTCTAAGCAGATTAACAAGCATCAGAAACTTGGTTATACAGTACAGTTATATCTGATCCTCCGGCATCTGGGAGCTTGAAATTGATAATACGGTTACATTTGAACAAGCTTGGTTAGACAGTACAGTTACACATGCAGGTGTGGTGCCCCTATGCCATAGCAAATGCACAAATTTTGTTAAGCTGTGTATGTATACTTTGCAGTCAGAGGGCTGGAGGAGGCTTAGTACTCCTTAAAGCAGCTAGGTTGATTCTTAGTGTCCTGGTTGAATAGCCATGTTTTTAGTTTTTTTTCTCAAAAGGACCATAGAGACGGGTCTGTCCTAACTTTCATAGGCATGGCATTCCAATAGTTATCTGCGAGAACAGGGAAACTGGATGCCCCTGCATTCCGTCTTAAATCTTTGTGTGTTCAGTTGCCCTAAGTAGGCTGAATGGGTTGGTCTGGCTGATTGAGGTTTGGAGATCAGGTTTGACAGGTAGCAAGGAGCTGTGTTGGATAGGCATGTGTGGGTGAGAGAAAGTACTTTGAATTTAATGCAGTCTCCAACTGTTAACCAATGGATATTTCTTCTGGTTGTGGATATGTGGTCTGACTTGGGGATATTGAGAACCGCTCTGATAGCGTTGTTTTGTACCATTTGAAGCTATTTAATGTTTTTGGTAGAGGTGCCTGCAAAGATGGCATTGCAATAGTCTATCCTGGAGAGGATTAGTGCTCTAGCCAAAGTGACGTGTTCTCCACAGTGAGGCAAGGTCTGCATGCAGAGATGAGTTTGGCAGTGTAAGTTGAGGCCAAGGTGATGGCATTCACTTGCCGGGAGAGGGTGCGTGATGAACAAAGGTACACCCTTAGTGTCTTGGCTTCATTGGCTACCTTGATATTATTTCCATCTATGTTGAAAGTTTTGGTAGTACGGTGGGAGGTTCTTGTGTTTCGCTGGGCTGCCTATGATCAGGATCTCTGTTTTATCGTCATTAAGACAGAGCTCGTTTTGAGCCATCCAGGCTTTAATAGTGAGGTAGATCGTGTTAAGAGCTTTGGACTCCATGTCATAGTCCCCTGTGATTGCTAGAAGTATTTGGGTGTCAGCATAGTTTGCACATGATACACCCAAACTGTCTAGTCTATCAAAGAGGTTTGGTGAATGCATTGTACATAGTGGGGGTTACACATGATTCCCTGAGGCACTACGCAGGTGACTGGAGTAGGGCATGCAGTTGCCGAGGCTGAGAAGACTCATGGAGCGGTTCAAGAGGAAAGATTCAATCCAACTTTTGGCGTTGTTGGAGAAGAGGGGGTCGCTAGCTAGGTGGCGGCATAAAATGTGATTTACTAGATCAAATGCCGCCGAGAGGTCCAGTAAGAGTAGGATGGCTAGGTCGCCTCTACCTATTATCTGGTCCATTTGGATTTTTAAACCAACCATGGTTCAGTGCCATGGCCTGGGCGGAAGCCCGATTGGCGGAGGCCAAGAAGGTTGTGCGTTTCTAGATCATTTTGGATTTGTACATAGCCAACCCTACCTAGTATTGTTAGAAGGAATGACACCGTTGTAATAGGCCTGTAATTTGTCGGCACGTTTAGGTCTAATGTTTTTTTCAATAGGCAGAGTACCCAGGCTTCCTTCAAGTTGTCAGGCACTTTAGCACTTTATTGGAAAGTAAAGAGTTATTTATTAGAGAGATGATGAAAGGTGCCAGATTGTCTGCAGTCTTTGATTAGCTTTGCTGGACAGATGTCCCCTTAACATCGCAAAGGTTTAAGGCCTTGAATGATTTTGACAGTCTCCTCTATGGTAATAGGTGAGAATTCAAACTTAATGAATGGTTTTGGGGGGTTATATTCCACAGTGGGTTGAGACAAACAGGGTGGTAAGTTTTTTTTTTTTGGTTGATCTTGAGTTGGAGGGGTGATATTTTGTCCGTACGGGCCTTTTGTAGATCTTCACACAAGGCTTGGTCTTTGATACAAAGGTCTGGGGTCTGTGAGGACGATTCTAGTTCCTGCAGGACTGAGAAGAGCTCTTTAGTACCAGAATTGGCATTCTCTATATTCAGGATGTGTACATTGCTTTTTGCTAGAAAAGTGGCTTCTCTGTACTCAGAGGCTAATGTAGCGAATTGTAATTGTCGGAAGGTATTTTTTTCTAATGACTTTCTGCATTTCTGTGTTGGTTTGTTCTGTAGGTCTTGGAGTTCAGGTGTGAACCAGTGGTTGCTATGGGATTTAGATTTAGCTTTACAGTTTCCCAAAGGTGCCACTTTGTTGATTGCTGCCTCTGTGGTCTGGTTATAGGTGGCTACCAAGGAGGATGGGTCAGCAAGGTTCACGGTGTAAGTGGTAAGAGCAGCTGTAGCATATTATCAGGAGTGATTTTATGGAGATTGCGAGTTTGAGTCGCAGGTGCGACAGTAGTAGGGGTGCATACTTGTGTACTTGTATTAATTGAAAATAATATTGTGTTATGGTCTGACCATGGGCATGGCTTGTTATTGGTGATGTGTGGTGCATTTATGGTCCGCGAGCCAGTCGAGTGTGCGGCCTACGCATGTGTTGGGCCTGTGGAGCGCAGAGTGAAGCCTTGTATTTCTATAGTGTTGGCCAATGTGGTGGCTTGGGTGTCAGTGCTATCATTAAGTCCAAGATTGAAATCACCAAGGATGCAGGTTTTAGGTCTTTAGCTAGAAGAGTGGCAATATCCTCATTAAAGGAGGAGGTAGGGCCTGGAGGCCTTTAGATGAGATGTGGAGTTAGGGAGGCTCTGGCAAAGATGGTAATTTTAGTGGACAATTATCCTGATGGGAAGGCTGAATTGGGGATTTCACTTATGTTGAGGTTAGTTTTGGATATGAAGGCGGTAGGTACGGCCTCCTTTTGCATTAGTTCTATCTTTTCTAATGATGGAGTGGCCGTCTGGAAGGGAAAGGGACAAGGAAGGGCCTGCTGCAGGATGCAACCAGGTTTCAGTTAAGGCAATGAAGTCCAAGTCATTAGTGGTGATGAAATCTGAAACGTCCATGGCGTGCGCAGGGAGGGCTCGAAGGTTAAGGGCTCCCTTGATATAGGTAGAGGTGTTCCTTTCTTTGTACTTGAGTGTCATCATAGTTTTAGTTAGGGAAGGCTCTCTCATAGGCACAGTTAATTTATTTTTCTTAGACTGGCTCAACTCGTCAATTGCCATGGGGACAGATGAATTGGCTGCTGGAGGGGTGAGTGACTGAGTTGGTTTTGGTTTCTGTGGTGGTGTTTTGTCCTGTCACCAAGTCTTTTGTTTCTCTGTGGAGTAGTAAGGAGGGTGGTTCCTAAGGAGACGTTATGCTGTTTGAGCACAATTGGGCCTGTAGATGGGTTGATGGAGTATTGTAGTGGTGTTACTGGGTGTGAGACTAATGCATGTTTTCATCTGCAGCATTTGAAGGAGAAAGGCCGGATGGTGTTGGATTTAGGGAGTATTTTGGCCATGCATAGCGCGAGATGTAAGTGAGCAGGTGGCGATACTTTGCACTGTGCGGCAGGCATGCCGTCGCCGTGTGATTGGATGGTAAGCAGTCAAAAGGTTGGCAGTACAATGGAGTTAGGCTAATATCGAGGGCTGATCAAGACAGGCATCACACGCTAAAGTGGACCAACAGCTATGGTGGTCAGTGTATAAGTATAAACAGGCGAGGGAGTGATGAGATCCACACATTAAAGAAGCACTTTGTGTGTAGCCAAGCACAGGTTAGGCAGAGAGCAGGGCAGGGTGGCATGTACTACACCGGTTGCCCGAGTATGAAGCTTAACATTTTTCACTAGATGGCTGGGGGTAGTGTGTACTGTACCTGATGTAGAAAAGGCTAGATGCGACACTGAATCTATTCACCAGTTGGCCAAGTGGGAGACTTGGTTAGCATAAGAAAGGCTAAGTGCGGCACATACGGTTTTACATAGGATGGTTAAAGAGCGGCACTTTGGTTTACACTAAGCGGCTAGGTGCGACAGTAGGATTAACATAAGATGGCTAAATGTACATGGCACAGTAGTATTCGCATGAAATGGCTAAATGCAGCTCAATAAAGTTTACACAAAAGACTAAATGGGGCACATGCGGTTCATAGAATGGCAAAAAAGCAGCACTTTTGGTTTACACTAGGAGGCTAGTTGCGGCACAGTTGTATTGGCATCATGTGGTTAAATGTTGCACGCTCCGTTTACGCCAAGAGATTAGTTGCTGCATATAATAGTCGGTGGGGAGTTCAGGTGTGCGCAATTGAAGGGCACATGTGCGATGTTCAAGCGAGTGTAGCAAACGATTACTATGGTTGGCGTTATTGGGTTTCAACGTGGACAACTTGAGGTGGTTCTGATTGTAGTAGAGGACGTGGCCCACAACCGAATATAGTGTGTGGAGTGGATCAGAGCAGGAATCATTTAGATAAGGCTGTGCGCCAGGTGCGGGTGGCAGGACGTTTGCAAGCAGGCCTCAGAGATGGCACGCGGGAGAGGAACAGGGGGTTTGGTAGTGCAAGCTTGATACGTACTGGGCGGGTTGCTTAGCTTTCCAGCTCTATTGGCCAGGGTATGTGCTGGTCATTCCTTTGTTCTTCTGCTGTAATCAGGATTTCAGTTTTGATCCATTGGTAAAGCTTGTTGACACTCCTAAGGGTGCGTTCTCTTCTTGTATGTCCCTGAATTTGAAGATGTGTATAGTCTGCGTAGTTGTTGCATCTTAGTCCGTGCCTTTTGATGAGGTTGATTAGCGGGGTCACTTAGATGTTGAAAAGAAGCGGGGATAGCGAGGGGCCTACTGGTACTACACAGGAGGAATCCCACGGTGTGGATGTGAAAGGCTTTAACCAGATAGTTTGCCTTTCCGCAAGGAATGATTTGATCCAGAGCAGCGCTGTGTCAGTGAGCCATTTCTTTCATTCTTTTAATTGGGCTTTTGTGCTAGATGGTCAAAGGCAGCTGAGAGATGGAGTAATATCAGTGCTGCTTTGGTTTTGGAATCTGTGTTCATCTTTTGGTCATCTCATATTGAGACCAGTGGCGTTTCTCCTCTCAGGGATCTGAATCATACTTGCGCCTGATCCAGTGGTTGGTTATTTTTAACGTGCTTCAGTAGTTGCTCATAGCTATAGGTCTCTAGTATTTTTGCTGGGTAAGGGAGGTTAGAGATTGGTCTGTAGTTTGAGAGGTCATCCACATCGCCCGTTGTGCCCTTCAGTAGAGGATTGACATAGGCCATTTCGAAAGCTCTTAGTACTTTCCGTGTTGAAAGGGATTGAAGAGATTTAGATAGTAATCCGCTGGTGTGTCCTATGCAAGGATAGATTTATAGATGTCTGCAGGGCAGGGATCCATTGGAGAACCTGCCTTGTTGCTCTTTTTCAACACACGTAGTCGTTTTACTCTCGACATCTGTTGGAAGCAGTACATTTTGTTAGCTGGTCCCAGGGTTGGTGGTAGCTGGTGGGTTGGCTTGTCGATTGGTCTTTGTACACGATTTTGTTCTTAAAATATTCTGCAAGATCCTTGCATAGTTTTTTGGAGGGTGTTGGTGCATTGTTGCATCCAGGTGGGTTTCTCATCTCATTTATGTTTAATCACTCTTTTTGAGGGTTGGTGGTTTTTTCGATCTGCTCGTTTTTTTGCTTTTAGAATTTCAGATTTGTATGCTCCGATTTGTAGTAGGCATTTTATTTTTTTCTTGGTCGCGTTTGATCCCCCAATCTTGTTCTAGTTTACTATTCATTCTTTTCATCACTTTTTTTTAGGTGGGGTGTGTACCATTTTGCCACACTTTCTTTCCTAATGGGATGATGTGTTTATCCGGGTAGATTGCATTTGTTTCTGCAATCCATCTCTGGATTAGGTTTAATGTTTTCGCCTGTGTCTGTTGCATCCAATGATGTGGTCTCTGGCTTTGAGATTTCTAGTCACTCCTCTAATTTGCTGTTCTTATTGGTTCTCCCGTTTCTTTTCCAAATGGGCGGGTATTTTTCAGGTTTTTAGGTGGCTTTGATATTCGCATCACGACAGGGATAATGAGGTGGTTGCTCCATAGTATTTGGATGGGTGACGACGACCAGGTTTTTATTGGCAAAGATTGGGTCCAGGGTGTGCCCAGCTGTGTGCGTCGCTCCTTTCACCGTCTGTTGGAAGTTCATGGTCTAGAGTTGCTTGATTAACGTTTTCTGCAAGTTGGGGTTCGCATCTTCAAACCAGATGTTGAAGTCTCCGAGAAAGATCAGATGTTCATGCTTTATGGCTAGATTTGTGACTGCTTACATGAAGTTGTCTGCGATGGTCGTAGGCTGGTGGCCTATAGATTAGAACGAATGTGAGGTTTGATTATGGGTCTGTGGTAAATTGAAGGACGAGGCACTCGCAGTTAGGGATTTTTAAAGGATCTGTGTTTATTATTAGGTATTCTTTGTAGGTTACCGCAAGTCCTCTTTTCCCTTTCCTGTTCGATTGTTTTTGAAGCTGCTGGGTAGGCAGCTGTGAAGGATCACATTGTAGTTTTCGGCTCGCCAGGTTTCTCTGATGAATAGGATGTCAATTTCCCCGTTGCAGAGTAGCGTAGGTCAGAGGTCTCTGTTGCGTGTTTGGACAGCGATCTGGCATTTTAGGTTGCAGTGTTTGTTTTGTTATTGCTTGTGTATTTGGGTGGTTGTGTTGGTGGTTCTCCCAGTTGTGTGTGGGTTGTTGAGCGCTCAATTGTTCTCGTTTCGTTGTTGAACCGATTGGTTAGGTGTCTTATTGGGTTTAGGGTCGGCTCTGGTTCTTCCTCAGATTCAGGAAGATGTTGGCAGAGGTTCCCTTGGTGTTTGGGGAACCACACCCTCACATTGTACATGGCCAATCTTCAAGTTGTTTGGTCATTTTTCCTTTGAGGTTCCAATATCCCACTTGCGTTTATGGTAATTTGTTCTCATGGACTATCTGTTGCAAGGTAGGGTGTAATATAGATGGATTTTAGTTTTTTGGGGGGGCGGCTCTTATTCTAGTGCAGTTATTTGGTGTGCGCCATGTTGGTGTTCTGTAGTTCGGCAGCGTGGAGGTCTGTTGTGGTTCTGTTGCGGTTGTCTCTTCATCTTGCTTTCTCTTGAACCTGCTGGTTCTTTGGCGTGGCATGGTCCGTTTTTCAGGTATCTATCAGATTGTCTCACGGTTTGCGAGTGGCTTGCTGTGATTTAGTGGTCGTTAGCCACACGGTTGCAAATCGCTTCTATGGTTGGTGTTTGCAGGGGTTGCAGGCGCGAGTACCCTCCAGGGTTGTTGTTTTGTGTTAGTCTGTTCAGTGATTATTCTCCTCTATGGCTTGGAATAGGGTTTGAGTGGTTGTTTCATTGCATGTTTTCTTTTAGTGGTCGGGTTGTGGGGTATCAGGCGTGTATTAGTCCGGTCATTGGCTGGCGGTAGTCAGTGTTTGTTGGGGTCTAGGTGAGCTGGGCCAGGTGGTTCGCTCGGGGTTTGAGGGTGGGCTAGACTCGATGGGGACGGGAAGCCGGATTCTTTCATTGGACTAGTTATCCGCTAGGCTATATGTGGGATCTGTCTTCTTGGTTTTTCGGGTGGGGGTGAGAAACTATTGAGCAAACAGCAGGCCTAGCTGTGAGCGTAGGTTGAGTGGGACAGTTCACCTAGGTGTGGGGAATGGCCAAGCACCACAGTTCACCCAGTAACGAGAGCAGTCCAAGCAACACAGTTCACCTAGATTTGAGAATAGTGAAAACAAGGCCCTTCACCTAGATGTGAGAAATGGATAAGCAACAGTTCACCTAGATGTGAGAAAAGGCAATGCAATACATTTCGCCTAGATGTGAGAACAGGCAAAGCAATACAGTACACCTAGATGTGAGAACAGGCTAAGCAGCAACGTTCACCTGGGTGTAAGAGCAGTCTGGGCAACACAGTTCACATAGATTTAAGAAATGGCTAAGCAATACAATATGACTAGATGTTAATGTTAAATGTTATTTATACCATGCACTATCACCACCGTAGTGGTACCGTGGCACTTATGAAAGTTAAGAGTGTAGGGTGGATTTTGATGTCCTGTTGACAGCTTCAGTTCGGTTAACACGATTTGCTGAGCATGGGTACGGTATATGGATCTGTAGACTCCCATGTGCTGTTGTGCATGACTATGCATGGTTTATTTTGTTGTAATGAAGTGCATGCAGATTGCTGTGCAAGGATTTGCTTGTCTAGCGTTTGAGAGGTGTATGTAGAGAGGATAGTTTAGGTTTAGCGGTTGGGTTAGTGGGGCTTTTTTTTACCTCGCCAGGCCACTGGCCAAGTTCTGCGCATAATGTTGGCGTGTCTGTCTAGTGGTCTGAGGGCAGGAGGTGGTGAAAGCCCTGCCACCGTTGGGTCACAATGGGTATGGAAGTAGTATTTGCTCTTAGGTCGTCAAGGGAAGTGCCTGCCATCGCCTCCCTGAGCTCCTAGGGTAGGTTCCCCTCCCTCCGAATTACAGGAGATCCCTGTCCTCTTGGGGTGCCAGTTGTTGGTTAATGCTCCCTCGTCTGCACCTATAGTGCCTTTCCTTAAGGGATGCCTAACGTAGGGGTTTGGCTTGGGAGTGGGTACATCCTGGGCTCCCTCCCCAGCTTCTGCATTCCATGCATGCTGGTTGTGGCTCGTTTTGTTTTCAGTGGTGTCTATTTTTTTAGTTGTTTCCGTCTGGTTCTGAGGTGAAGAGCCAAGTGAAAGTAGACTAAGCAACAGACTTAACTATGGTGTGAGAAATTGATACAGTACAAATCACCTAGGTATGGCGAGCTAACACATATGGTCTGTATGAGTGGTGTGGTTGACATGTTTGTGGGTGTATGCATTCGATTGTAGGCTTATGAGTGGGGAGGTAAAGATAAGAGTACTAAAAGAGGTGGGTCAGTTTGGCAGGGATTGCTGCCCCACTGTCCACACCACACCGTCAGTCGAAGCAGGTTGACTGCTGCAGGCTTCCTGCTTCCCCAGCCGACACCGGCGGATAGGATCTGGGGCTGCATCGGTAGGAGCTTGCCTTTGCGTTGGGGATCTTACAAGGCTGTCTTAGAAAAACAGCTGTTCCAGCCACAGGTGTGGCACGGACCAATGGGATTCAAACGGGCAGAGACAAACCTGACTGTTTCAGCCAATTGCAATGGGGATGGTGGGGACAGTAAGAAAGCCAGAAACAAAGGACTACACCACAGACTGCACACCCTGGATGCAGACCAGCTCTGAAATCGGGGTGCAAGTCCACACAAAACACGAGATAAGCCCCACAGAAAACCATGAACTAGGCAGAAAACATTTGCAAAAAGTACACAAACCCCTCTACAAAAACACCTAAACAGGTACAAAACTGATTTAAATCAATGCAAGACTACTCACTGACCATCAACCAGCACCTAAGACTGTTTTTCAAGTGGTTGCCTTGCAGGATGCTTCTGGATCACAGTCAAGAGTAATTGTTCATATTTCTCTCAGGAGGGAGTTCCAAATTTTTGCAGCTAGTCAAGAGAAAGGAGAGTTCTTTCCTTGTGTACTGTTTAAGTTCCAGGCGGTTGTCGTTGCTGGATAGAAGTCAATCAAATAAAATAAGAAATTACAATTGAATAAACGCTATTTACTAATATTTATGGCAACATCAATATATGCATACAAGTCATACCATTTACAAACTGAACATTTAAATTACATGTTAAACTTTACAAACAAATCCAATTTACACAAAAAATTTATAAAATACACAAATGTAACAAAACCACACCCAAAGGTAACATTTCAACAAATCCATAAAAATGTTTTCACATGTTTAGCTAACTAATATTCATATATCAAATTACATCATTTTCACTGTAAAACATGTTACAATACAAAAACAGGGTGAGTTAAGGTTACCATATTTGATTTGAATATATTTGTATAAATGTAATATATTAATGTTACCATAATTTTCTGTAATGTTTGCAGATTTAGGTTTTTGTTGGTTTTACATATACACATTACACAGCCACACTAGTGGCTGTGTAGTTATGGTTACGTTGCTGTTTCCATAGGAAGAGCACTTTTTGGGCGGCTTATAACTCCGCTCCCCCTGGACGAATCCTCACCAAACTTAGCAAAAAAAAAGTATATGGGCCACTCTGAATTTTTTCGCAAAGTTTGGTGATGTTTGGTGCAGGGGGGCAAAAGTTATGGGGGGGTCCCCAAAACGTCTTTTTCCCCATAGACTGAATGGGGGAAAAACTTTGCGCAGGTTAAACCGTTGGACGGATTTTTACCAAATTTTGCGGCAGGGGTTTGGTCCCGAAAGCGTGCTTTTGTAAATTTGGTGACAATCCGTCCAGTAGTTTCCTTTAACACGGCCAAAAAATAGGTCTAAAAAAATTAGTGATATCTATGTCCGCTCCGCAGTCACACTTCCCTGTTCACTCCACGGACAAGATACCGAATGGCCGGGGGAGGGGGGGGGGCGGTTGGCGTCATGACCGTGGACACGCGACGTATTCACCGATTGGCTGCAGTGAGCCGTGATGTGCGTCAGAATGTGTGGGTGCGCCCGACATCTTGGATCCGAAGACAGCGCGGTCGCCACCAGAGGTGAAATGTTTCGGAAACTCTTTTGCTCTCCTACAGTGCGTGGGGAGGTTCACAGAGTAAGAGATGGGTTAAATGTTCTTGTTTGGGCGGCAGGTGCTATTGATGTATTCTCTATGCCCACCTTGTTCAGGATGTTTGTACGTGCACAAAATGAGGGATCTAATAAGGGTAGTATTTCAGTCTGTGCTGTGTACAGGCACCTTGAAACTGTTCTAAGGACACGAGTGGTGTTATCGACTATTGAAATTGAGTACATGTCGTTATTACATAATTTTTTTACTATGGATGTGCTATTGATTAGTACGCCGCCATGGGTGAGACATGCTGCGGTGGTTGTGGCCAGGGCCTAGAGTCTTGGATGCATGCCGTAGGCCGTAGCATTTCAAAGCAATGGATACACCTGTAGTATTGATTATCGATTAGGTGGTTGTGGGGAGTGTGTACCGTCTTGGGCGCATGGCCGACACTGCACACCCACACATTGTAATATCTATGGACATACAGCTGGAGTCTAGCCTCTGGCCAGAACAAGAGAAGCATACCACTCCTATCGATACAACCGTAGTTCTGCACATCACTCAGGTGGTTGTGGGCAGGATGTAGAGTTTTGGGTGCAAGGCTGCAGGCCGTAGGCCATACGCCATACTCCTAAAACTCTAGGCCCTGGCCTATATCTTAGCAGTCTGATGGTTCTGGGGAGGGTGTACAGTCAGGAACGACCTTATAAGCAGTGGAGTTATAAACCAATGTACACCCATACATTCAAATATATATGGACATATGGCAAAATCTCTAGGTCCACCCTCAACCACTGCAGCATATTAGACAGGCCCGTTAGTGGCTGTGTTAAGGTGAAGTTGCTGTTTCCATAGGAAGAGCACTTTTTGGGTGCCTTTTACCTGTGCTCCCCTTGGACAATTCCTCACCAAAGCTTGCAAAAAATATATAATCAGACACTCTGAATTTCTTTGGCAAGTTTGGTGATGTTTGTTGCAGGGGCGCGGGGAGTTATAAGGGTGGGGGGGGGGTTCTCAAAATGTCTCTTTTCCCCTTAGACTGAATGGGGGAAAATGTTTGTGCCCGCGAACATGTGGCACTTTCCCTGATTGGTTGTGGAACAGCGTAAAGTACGTTCGCTTTCTTCGGTGCCCCTGCTATCTTTTATTCATGTTTTGGTGTACGCGGACATCGCCAGAAACGCATACAAAAAAAGACAGCGTTGCACGTGTCACACTTATGTAATACTATTTCAGAAGGTGACCTTTGAGGTGGGTAGGATGGAATGTGGGAGCACAAACTGAAAAAGTGGAGTTTTCTTGACACCAAAGTCATATGTTTAAATGGAAGTTCGTGCTCACTGTACCACTACCAATTAGTGCGTGTGGGTTCAAATGTTTTTGGAATAATCTTGCCGTCAGACTGGCGTCCTTAGTTTTGAAAACTAAGGCCACCATCTGCCCTCTTTGCTGGAAACACCGATTTTGGAGGTGTATGGGAGTAGCGGTTCTCATAATTGGATGTCAATATGTTGATGCAAAGTAAGAATGTATTTGGCTTCTGAGTGAAGGTCACATGAGTTGCTTTTTTGGTTCGACGCTCAATACGAGTGAATGTATAAAGGACAATTCTTTTTTGACCTTGAGCGAAAAGGGAAACCTTTGAAGAAATTCATGGAAAGGGTCGAAAAAAATAGCAATTGATAAGGTTATGTTTTAAAAGGTTTATAATCAGGGACATGCAATATCAGTCCTCAAAGAATCTTCTATGCAAACACATTGGTGTCTGACTTGCAGAATAAGAATGGAGGCAGTAAATATTATGTAAGTTTACTTTTTTTTTTTTTTAAACTTGTTTTTATTCAGCTCGACAACACACAGAGATACACAGTTAATACAAGCAAATCGTGAAATGAGTTTACAACCCACAACACAGACGCATCACTATACAAAGCATCAGATCTAAACAAAGCACAGGTGCATATTAATCAGGGAAGACTTGCAGCCAGAATGAGGACAGTATATACCTCAGATCGTTACTGAGAGGAGTGTGGCGGAGAAGAGGTCTCCGAATCTGAGGCCAAGGCAGACATATAATCACGAAATCTGCACCAAATGTCCCTTGGTCTTGAATGCGAGTGTTGTGTCGCCCCCCAGGCTTCCTCAGTATCATGTGCCCAGGTGACTGCCCGGAGCCACTGCGCATGTGTGGGTGCATTGGGGCGAAGCCAGCATAATACTATACAGCGAACCGCCAACATCAGACAAAGCCCTGCCAACTTCTTTGAATCACGTTTCAAACCGGGGAGGTCATGAAAAAGGCAGCGCATTGGAGAGGGGTCTATGGTGCAGTCTAATATGTCTGATATAGCGGAGCATACGTCCTGCCAATATTGTGTCAGGTGTGGGCAGTTCCAAATCATGTGTATGTAATCAGCCTGGTCAGTGCCGCATCTGGGACAATTAGGAGAGGTCTCATGAAACATACGATGCAGTCTAGTCGGTGTGTGGTGATACCTGTGCAACAACTTGAATTGCAGTAGTTTAAATCTGGAGTTATATGATACCTCTTGGGTACGTGCACACATACGGGCCCAACGCACATCGTCAATCTCAACTCCAAGATCTTCCTCCCATTTCATTTTAAGTTTAACAAATGAGGGGGCGGCCCTGGTCTGTATTAAATTATAGAGTCTGGATACTTTCCCTCTGAAGGAATCGGATGCACAGAGTTCGGTTATCAAAGGTTCATCTGGTGGAACCGAAGGAAATTCGGGAAATTTAGTTTTTAGGACCTTCCTAAGCGAGGAGTATTGTAGCCATGCCGATGGTCTACGCTTGAGCGCCAGAGGGAGATCCGACCACTCCAGGAAATTGCCTCCCACAAAGACCTCACAAAGAGACAAGAAACCTGCCATCGTCCAACGAGCGACTATGGATTGAGGGATACAGGGGACATCAGGGAGGAAATTCCAGAGAGGGAGGTCACCATGAAACGGGTCAGGGGTAGCAACCATGTTCCACATTTTAGTAAGAGCAAGTGATGTGCTCAGCACAGGGTCTATAGAATCGGGATCTGGCGGGGCTGGCTTAAGAATGAGGGAACCAATCGCACGCTCCTTAACCTTAAGTTTCTCAAGACGGACATGAGGAGGGGGATTCGATGTGCTGAACCAACAGGAAGCAAATTGGGACTGAGCTACTATCCAGTATCTAAGAAAGTCAGGGGCACCGAACCCGCCCAGTTCCTTGGGAGCGGTGAGCGTGTTTAGTTTGAGTCGGACCGCTCCAGAGTGCCAGAGAAAGGAGTTGACAATGTCGCGAAGCGTCTTAAAGAATCCCTCGCCTGGCCACAGTGGAATGTTTGTGAAGCGGTATAGGAGTTGGGGCAAAACAATCATTTTTAGAATTCCTATTCTGCCAGCAAGGGAAATAGGGAGACGGGCCCAACTCGCGGTTTTGATGGTCAGAGCGGCTAGGTAATTCTGATAGTTATCCGCGCATAGTTTCTCAGCGTGGCGTGAGACCAGGACTCCCAAGTAGGTGAAAGTGGATTGGGACCAAGTAAGGCCCAACAGGTCGGAAGGTGGTTGTGTGCTATCCGTGAGTGGGAATATGGACGATTTAGAGCAGTTAACTTTAAGACCAGAAATATGTCCAAAGCGGGTGACATCATTAAGAATTGGAGCGAGGTTCGTTTCGGGAGAGCGGATGTAGAGCAGGGCATCGTCCGCGTATAGGGAAACAATGTCTGCTTGTCCTGCTGAGCGCAGGCCTCTATGAGAGTGCGAATGGCGCATCATGTCGGCAAAGGGTTCAATTGCTATTGCAAAGATCAATGGGGAGAAAGGGCACCCCTGTCGCGTCCCTCTGGCTACCTGGAAGAGGGCGGAATACCTATCCTCAGTGCGTACTCTTGCCACTGGGTTGGTGTATAGTAGTCTGACCCAGGACCGAAAATTGGGGCCAAATTTGCATTTTTCCATGACTCGCCACAGATACTCCCAGGACACCGAATCAAATGCCTTCTGCATATCCAGTGTGACTGCCACTGCTTGTGTTCGGGGATTAATTCTGCTGATCACGTTGAAAAGCCGTCTAAGGTTTAGTGATGTGGACCTACCTGGGACAAATCCCGCCTGATCAGGGTGTACGATATCAGGCATGAACACGGCCAGGCGGTTAGCCAGTAGTTTAGCAAATATTTTTACATCGCAGTTTATTAGCGAAAGGGGGCGGTATGAGCCACACCGAGTAGGTGGCTTACCCGGTTTAAGAAGGACAGTAATCATGGCCTCGCGGAGTGAAGGGGGAAGCGTGCCCATTTCGCAAGCCTCCTCCCACAGAGCCAGCAGGTGCGGCACCAGGATTGATTTATAACGCTTATAGAAGTTCATAGGGAGACCATCCGGGCCGGGGGCCTTCCCTGCAGCAAGTGACTCAATGGCCCTAGTCAGCTCCTCCGGCGTGAAGGGTCTGTCTAGGGAAACGGTGGCGTCGAGGGATAGGGCTGTAAGAGGGAGCTCCTCGAGGTAGCCGTCGATTTCTGAGACATGGGGTCCATCCACCTTCGAGTAGAGGGACGCATAGAATGTAAGAAACTCTGTGTTGATGTCTTGGGGCGAAGTGGCTAGTGTACCGTCGGATCTCTCTATTGCTGGGATGTTGGGCACTCCAAACTCGTGCCGAATTAACCTGGCCAGCACCCGGCCCGGCCGCTCGCCCTCCCCGTAGTGCCTAACTGCCTGAGGATTGTCAAGGAATTTAACTTCGCGATCAGCAAGATTGCGGAATCTGTCTAGTTCACGACCCAGTGATGCCAGTGTGTCAGGGGAGTGGTCGTGTGTGTATTGGGTTTCCAATCTTGCGAGGGTCGACTCGCTGTCAGCGATGTCCTCACGGATACCCTTCAGGATGCCACTCCCCTTGGATAGGGCGATACCCCTGATATAGGCCTTGAATGATTCCCAAAGGGTAGCTTGGAGGGGGACTGAATCTATGTTGACCTCGAAGAACTCCTCAATAGATGACTCCAGTTCGGAGGCGAAGGTATGGTCAAGGAGGGCATAGGGTCTCATTCTCCACTGCCGTGACCTTTCGAGGTCATGTCCCCACTTCAGGGAAATGACCACCGGGGAGTGATCCGACAATGTTCTAGGTAGGATTGCCAGATGGGTAAGGCATCTAATCAGTATATCTGACAATAGCCATCTATCTATCCTAGAATGAGAATCGTGGACCGAGGAGTAGTAGGTATACGTGCGAGAGTCAGGGTGCATCAGTCGCCAAGCATCTGCTACCACCAGCCGGGGGAGGGTTGTCAGGATTGTGTGAGCTGCCTTCGATAGCTGGCGAGGTCTGGAACCCGATCTATCTAAAGTGACATCCAAAATCGTATTGAAGTCCCCGCCCCATATAATTGGGATCTGCGGGTAACTCTCAAGAAGCGATGCTAGGTTAAGAAAGAATTCAGGGTCGTCGATGTTAGGACCGTATATATTAAGGATTCTGAATCCTTAATATATTTTGATTCTGTAATGTACCAATAATGAGTACATATCTGCCGAGGGGGTCAATATGTGATTGGGAACAGCTAAATTTCAGGTTTCTGTGGATTAAGACGAGGACGCCTCTGCTCTGGGTGGAATAAGTTGTGTAATATCTCTGGGGTCCCCATCGCCTGGCGAACCTCTCACATTGTTTAGCACAAGCATGTGTTTCTTGTAAGCAAAGGATTTGTGTACCATGATGCTCTGCGTAGAGTTGTATTTGCCTCATCTTCTTGTAATTGCCCAGTCCCCTAACATTCCAGCTCATAAAAGTTATGTTGCTATCCACCATTAATATGGAGGGTATGTTTAGGTTGTGCTCTGCATATGAGGGTAGGTTCCGCAAACTGCAGCAGGAACCCACATACTATTCGATTTATACCTCTGTGTTGCAATGGTGAACCCTGCGCGATTCCTCTGGTAGGCGTCGAGACTTTTTTAAACATAACTTCCCATCCACCCAGTACCCACCCACATCCCTCCCCAAACCTGAGGGATGAGCCCCAAACCCCCCCCCACAACAGTAACAACTTCTCGGCATCAGCGCCTGGGGGGCCGTTAGCTGACCGAGCAGTGGCGCAACAGACTATAGAGGGTAAGCAAAGAATACATGCAGCTGGAGTCTCTAACAGGCAAAGTGAGGACCGTATGAGAAGCGAACATGGTATTACCAACAAAAAGGAGACTCGATCATAACATATTAGTGCATTCCCACAAATGCTGAACATGACATTCGGTACATTTAGTGTATAATGCACCGCTAGGGTTCCAATAAGCAATAAACATAGTGAGCAGATACCGCCCCAAGGGGCCATGGTTGAGAGGATGAATACAACAATAATAACATAGCAACGGGCTATCATGAATAAAGTGAAATACGAGCTATTGCCAACCCGACCAACTCAGCAAGAAACTTCCAAGGCTGGACTGAAGATGTTAAGGGGTTAGCCTGGAAAGTGTTCATCCAGGAATTTAGACGCCTCTTCTGGGATAGTAAAGAAAAAGGTTTTGTTAGAGTGTTCGATGCGCAATTTTGCAGGGAACAGCATGGAGTACTTGACTCCTAGGTCTCGGAGTCTTCTCTTCACAGCCACAAATGTCTGACGTTCACGTTGCACCGCCACCGAGTAGTCCGGGTAGAGGTGGATTCTGGCCGCTCCAAGGGTAAGGTCGCCCTTGATCCTGGCTGCCCGCAGCAGGGCATCACGGTCACGAAAGTTTAGAATCCTAGCTATAAGTGGCCGAGGAGGGGCGCCTGGTTTGGGTTTCGCTGTCAATGCTCGATGTGCTCTTTCAATAGTGAATTGTGGGGATAATTTAGGAGAGTCTAGGAGTGTCATGAGAATCAGTTCCAAGTAATCTTCCATCGGTTCTGCAAGATTGTCCTCCGGTATGCCAACTATACGCAAATTATTACGTCTCGAGCGAGACTCGAGGTCATCATTTTTCTTCTCTACTACTGCCACACGGTTGGGTAGCGTGGTGACCTCGGCCCCCAGAGAGCCCAGCACATCCTCGGCAGCCCCCAGTCGAGTCTCGACCTCTGTTACTCGCCCATCTGTCCTTTCAATGTGGGCTTTTATGGAGGAAAAAGACCCATTCATATCGTCTAGTTTGGTATGCAGAGTGGTGAAGCCATCACGGATGTACTCCAACAACTTTTGTGAGTCATCTGAAGTCGATGGGGCCGAGATGGAAAGGGGATCCTCAGTATCATCGGAGGGCGGCTTGGATGGCGTTTTAGCAAACATGTTTAACGAACTTTGCTTTTTCCCCCGCACCGGCTCCCTTGGTCATGATTAAAACCGGAGAAGGACAGGGGTCCAAGACGAAAATGCGTGGGCAAGTAGCGTAGCACCCGGTAGTTCGGGACGGTGGGTAAGAGCCAAGCGTCCCGCTTGTGATGTAAATTGCCCTCCAAAAGAAAAAGATTTTAGCAAGGTAAATACCTGCTGCAGTAGGTTGAGTCCACAGCTGAGGAGCACAAGGTTGGGGCACGGTTACCGATGACGCCGCAACCCCTGCACCACAAGGCCTTAAAACACTCCGGCCCGGGCTCTCCCTGACCCCAAAGCCCGCGAATATGTATTGCGGTGCTGATCCAGGTCCACAGGGCGGATCCGTCGATGAAGGTACTAGTGTAAATGCGGGCCGAGGCTGGCGATAAATTGTAGGGGAGGGGAGGGAGAGCTCCCAGCTTGGTGAAGTGGGGAGGCAGCACCTGCCGGGGCCCAAGTGTACCAAAACAGGGTTGCACCACAGAGTCCGAAACTCGCGGGAAGCCCCGAACAGAGGTCTCCCAATGCGACGCTAATGATGGGCCCTGTAGTCCCACGCAGTCCTCTGTGGTATCTAGAGAACGGTAGGAGCTCACCGTCAGTAACCAGGCCCCCTTACCTTATTAAGGTAGTGTTCAGGAACGCTCCAGAGAGGGGGACATGGGTAGCCGTGGGTAGATGAACAAGCCCGCTGCGTAGTGCTGCGCAATCCAAGGCGGAGGGAGCTAGCAGTCCCTGCTCCAGCCGTTAGCAAGTATCAGCACAGGGCAATCCGAGTCCCCCGAGTCCCCCCGCTGGTCCGGTAGACTGGCTGCAGGGGCGCCCTGCGCGCCTCCGAGGCTTCAGCGCCTCTCCCACACAGAGGCCGCACACGCCGGGACGTCGAGTAGTGGCGCAGATCCGCAACCCCTGGAGCTTTGCCTCGGGGAGAGCCAGGCGTCCGCGGCGCCGCGCCCCCAACAGCAACAGCAGGGTCCACGGATGGTCTACGGGTCTCAAATTCAGGATATCGGTAGACTGTCAGCTCATACCGCGGCTGTAGTAATGATGGTTGGTAAAGCTGTATTTTAGTGGTCAAATTAGCAAAGATGTGCCCTCGTCGTCCGGAGCTTCACACTCAGGCGGCCATCTTGTTTCGGCGCAACAGCGCCCCCCCATGTAAGTTTACTTTTGCCTACTCTACAGCGAACCGCGCTTTATTTTTACATTACCGAAAATCTAATTGTGCCAAATTAAATGACGTATTATCTTTCTGCGCCGTTACATTTTTCCTGTAATATTGCAGAGTGCACAGGTTCTGCATTTGTATGGTATGACTACACTCATCCTTTTTTAGCATATTTGTTTGAAAAGTTATGTTTCCCACATAACTTTGTGTACAGGTTTGCACGTTATTTTGATTTTGTTTGAAATCACGAGACGTAATATTTTTTTAATTGCCCATTCATTATGCTTTCATAACTGCATTATCGTCTTCCTGTGTAGTTGGCATATTTTTTTTCTCTTATGGTGCATGCAGAATCTCGGCTTTTGTAGCCTATTACTATAGTTACTCATGGTCATTAGTTACATTTCAGTAAAATGTTATGTTTGACTACTTACATTTGTGTATTACTTTGGACATTTTTTGTTTCTTTTTGAAATTTTTTGGTAGAGGTTGGTTATTGACATGTATTTTCTGTTACGTTTCCCGCCCAGGTACATCTTGCCGTATTGTCCGTGCCATGGTTTCCAGATGCCGAGTGAGGGCTTTTTCGGGTGGCAAATACAACTGCTCGTGAGCGGTTGCCTGTCCGTAACAATTATGTGGAATGACACTGTAAGCCCGCTTTGTCCGTACGTTGAACTCTCTATTCGGAGCAACATCACATCGTTTATGGTGCTGTAGGCTCAAGGTCATGGCGCCTTCTTGGAAATCACTGTGTAAATAAAGCGGATGTTTTAACCAAGAACACATCATTTATGTACGGGAAAAAAAACGTGTTCCTCTTCAACATTTGCAATGTCGCCCTTAGAACCATTGTTGTCATTGCATTGAAAATGGGATTACACTCGATGGTCTCTGACAGTATGTTGTTAAATAAACCTACTTAAACTCTAAAAGGTTCCTGTTTTCTTTTACAGTCCAGTCTATTATTTCGAAATGTAAGTTATTAGGTTATACGTCGCTGTATGTTTATTTACAGGTTCTGCGTCACGTCACGTACTTGTGCTTTTTGCAGCTTACCAAGGAAAGGGAAGAGGGACTATGTATGAAATAACTGCCTTTCTATGGTGGCCATCTTGAAAAAGGATTTTCTTTTGTAATCCGACCCGCCAAAGCCGCCCCGGATTAGAACAAGTAATCCTCCTTTTTAGTAGCACACGTTACTGCTTTGCAAATTTAAACTATTACGGGGAAAGGTTATTGCGTCTATGTAATTTACTGAGAAATATGCAGTAATTGGAGTGTATGCAATTTTGTTTTCTTTAATGATTTTTACACTTTGAAAAGTCGTTAATAACATTAACTTCATTTACAGGTGGCTTTATTTTTTTGTACGGCAGGTTATAAGGCAATTTGCAAACGCCAATGAGCAAAGAGGCAACAAACGGTAATATGGGTCGGTAGATGTACGGCGACAAATTTTGTGCGTTTGTTATTTGCAAGGTAGCGGCACTGTTTCTCAAGCTTCATCACAGCAATGCTACTATTTCTTAGGGAGGACGGATGCCTTTAGCTGATGTCATTTTCAGATAAGTACAACTTTTGATAACAATATATAATGTGTAGTGTATTGGTAATCGCTGCTTACCAATAAGTGTTGACGTTGTGTAAGGGAAATGTTGAAGGTGGACGTTCCTACATCAATATAAAATCTATTTCCACACTGTCCACGAGGCATAGATCTTACTGTTAAATGTGCACTGATTCTGGGACAGGTCACTGTGCTGTACGCCCGCATATTGTCATGTGGCATTCTTCGCAAGGTGTATACTGTTTAGCAAAAGATCCTTGCCAAAAGGGATGTTATGGTTACGTTGCCCAACAAAAACTGACATTCAGTACAACATTTTTTTATTAACAAGACGTTATACTTAAATTGACCTACTAAAAACCTGTAAAATTCACTTAAAAAAAACTTTAAAGGGACGTTATGGTTAAGTTGCACTACTAAAAACCTATGCAATTCACTAAAAACTTTACAAATGTGCCATTATGGTTCAAAGAAAAACCGAAAACCCCTGAAATTCACCAGTTATGGTAGGCTAAGCACCCATACCTGCCCGCACCACTGTGCACTGCTACCACTAACACCCAGGACATGAAAGATGGCATCACAAATGTCAACCTCAGCTGAGCTGGTGGGTTCCTGGAAGAAAGCCAGTAGCTCAATAGACTGGTTTACATGAAATTTGGAGATGAACTTAGGGGAGAACCTAGCGCGAGTAAGTAAATACTGATAGCCACTAAAAAGGCAGTTTTTTAAGTCAGGTGTTTGAGACTAGACTTATGCATAGGCTCGAAAGGGGGTCCCATGAGCTTAGCGAGTACAACATTGAGATCCCATCCTGGCGATGGGTTCAAAATTGGAGGGTGGAGTCTCTTTACTCCCTCCATGAATGCTTGGATGACGGATACCTTCCACCATGAGACTTTATTATGGGAAGTGCTATATGCTGACAAAGCCGCCAGCTGGACCTTTAAGGAGTTGTATACTAGCCCTGTATCTAACAAGTGGAGCATACAAGTAAGAATGTGGGAAGGAGTACATTCTATGGGCTTAATATGTTTTCGACTGGCACCAAATTACAAATCTCCACTTGTCAAAATAACAGTGCCTAGTGTTAGCTTTCTTGATTCCTTCAAAATATCTATACATCTTTGAGGCAGGTGAGGATGTCGAAACTCTAGGACTTCAGGAGCCATGCTGCCAAGTTCATTGAGTGAGGTAGAGGGTGCACTGTTAGTACCCCGTGCTGGGTGAGCAGATTGTACGGGCACAGGAGTTTGATGGGAATCGCACATCGCCAGTTTACGCAGATGTGGATACCAGGGTTGTCTTGCCCACATAGGAGCAACAAGGATGAGCGTCATCTGCTCCTTGTGGATCTTGTTCATCACTTTCCTCATGAGAGGTGTTGGGGGGGAAATGCGTAAGCAAATCCCTGACCAGTTCATCCATAGGGTGTTCCCCTTGGGGCCTGGCTGGGGGGGATCTGACGCGAAATCTGGGCTTTGTTTGTTTTCGTTTGCAGCAAACAAGTGTATTGTGGGGAAACCCCATAGAGAGAAGAGGTGTTCTACGACCTCTGCGTGAAGTTGCCACTCGTGTCCTTCTGGTAGGGGACCTCTGCTCAATGAGTCTGCGAGAGAGTTAAGTTCCCCTGGAACGTGCTGTGACGATAGGAATATTTTCCGTTTGAGTGCCCATTTCCAAATTTGCTGTGCAAGCCTGGGCAGATTTGGAGAACGTGTGCCCCCCTGTTTATGTAAAACATTGCTGTAGTGCTGTCTGTGAGGACCTGCACAGATTGTTTCATTAAGTGGGATTCGTACGCCTGAAGGGCTTTGAATACTGCCAGAAGTTCTAGCAGATTGATTTGGTTCTGAGCTGCCGCGCGAGACCAGACCCTGAGCTGTGTGGTGAAGGTAGTGTGTCCACCCCCTCCCCAAACAGCAAGAGAGGCATCCGTCGTGATAATTTCCTGCATCTCTGGATCGTAGAAGGGTTTCCCATTCAGTAGATTTTCTCTCATCCACCAGCAAAGATTTTGTACCAGTGTTGGTGAGACGACCACTAGATCATCCCACTGACCGCTTGCTGAGACCATTGTTTCGCATAGGTTGCAGGAGCGCGTGTGGAACGATGTAAATGCAAGATGCCATCATGCTTAGCAAGTGCATCGCTTTGCGCACCCTTATCTGGCATGTGGCTTGATAATGCGGTATTTGCAACAACATATTTTGGACTCTTTCCTCTGACGGAAAGACCAACCCCTTTTGTGTGTTTAAGACAGCTCCTAGGAACTCTTTGGTTGTGGTTGGCACTAGGCTTGACTTTTTCTCGTTGATTGAGAAGCCCAAGTGAAAGAAAAGGTTGATAGTCGCTTGAATGTTTTGCGTGCAAATAAGGGGGGACTCACCTGTAATGAGCCAGTCGTCCAGGTAAGGGTACACTGGGAATGCCTCCCTGCGCAGGTGTGCTGTCACCATCGCCAGTACCTTTGTGAATACCCTTGGACCAGATGCTATCCCGAAGGGTAGCACTTTGAATTGGTAGTGCTGGTTCGCTATCTTGAAAGGCGAGAATCTTCTGTGCGCTGGGAACATTGAAATATGAAAATAGGCATCTTTCATATCCAGTGTTGCCATGTAATCCCTTTTTTAGTAGAGAGATTACCTCTTGTAGAGTAGTGATGCAGAACCTTTGTGGCTTTACATATTTGTTTGCAGGGTGCAAATCTGATACTGGGAGCATGGTCAGATCTTTCTTTGACACAAGGAAGTAGGATGAATAAATACCCTAGTTTACCTGGTTGGCCGGACGATTTGGATAGTGTCCTTTAGTAGAAGTGGGGACGATCTTCTGCCATGGGGGGTGGTTCTTGGGTAGTTGGAGGAACGCTATACAGTATCCGCCTGCTACTGTGGACAGCACCCATCTGTCTGAGGTGATACCCTCCCATGCGTGGGTGAAGTGAATAGTTTCTTACCTGTAACTCCATTTCTCCAGCATTAATATCTTTCATGGATTCACATCCTTAGAAGATTCCCCGTCATCAGGCTGGGAATCCTCGGTAAGTTATATAGACATTTTCCATAGGAAAACTTCAGACACTTGTGTCATATCTACGTCGTTATGGGCCGCGTACGCCAGCGCCACTAGGACGTAGAGGTATAAATAGCCCCGCCCCCGCGGCTCCCTCAGATTTCGGCCCCCAAAGTAGTATGGGGGGGGGATCTCTGGTTTGCATGCTTAGGGGAGGCCGGCGGGCGCATGTGAATCCATGAAAGATACCAATGCTGGAGAAATGGAGTTAGAGGTAAGAAACTATTCCCTTCTCCAGCATTGGATCGTTCATGGATTCACATGCTTAGAATAATTGTATAGCAGTATCCCCCAACGTTGGAGGTGTGTATGCAAACCAATATCACAATAACCATAATGCATATTTACCATGGCGAAACATCACATAGTATGTTAACAGTGAAAACACAACACTTTAAAGTACATTAGCCAAAGGATGCAACCCCTTAATTGGGGCTTACCTTATTGAAACAGGTGCCGGAGGACTGCACGACCCATCTATGCATCCTCAGCATGTTGCTGTTCAAGCCAGTAATGCCAGGTAAACATGTCGGGCGGCTTCCTGGTCGGTACCACACACATCTCCCAGCGGAATTCCAGACCAGAATGCCGTCGACGAAGCAGTGGATCTCGTCGAATGGGTCCTTGGATGCTTTTCCAGTGGTTTTCCGGCTTTTGAGTGACAAAAAGAAATAGCAGACGACACCCATCAGGCTAGTCCTTGTTTTGAGATCGGTTTACCTTTAGCCGAAGGGCCATAAGCCACAAATAGTTGTCTCGTGTCTCTGAAGCTTTGAGTGAGATGGAGGTAAAATTTTAAAGCTCTTTTCACGTCCAATGTATGGAGAGTCTTCTCCGCAACCGAAGGTGGTGTTGGAAAAAACGTTGGCAGCACTACCGAAGAGTGCTTATGGAACATGGTAGGCACTTTAGGAATGAAAAGAGGATTAGTAGCCAACACAACTTTATTATTGAAAAACTTTAAGTACGGTGGATCGATCACTAAAGCTTGTATTTGACAGTCGTCAAGCCGAAGTAATAGCCACCAGAAAAGCCAATTTCCACAACAAAAATGTCAACTATGACATCAGCTCAAAAGGGGCCTTCATCAGCGCTGCCAGAACCAGGTTAAGACTCCAGATTGTAGGAAACTTTTTCGTGGGAGGAAAGGTTCGGAACAATCCTTTAAGGAAATTTTTAATCAGCCGGTCACTAAATAACGGAGTTGAATTTCTCTTCCGAGTAAATCTCGAAATGGCAGCCAGATGCACTTTTATGGATGAAACAGACAAGCCTTTTTGAGCTAGGAGTAGCAAGTATGGTAGAAGCTATTCCGGTGTGATATTAAGCGGGACCAAACCTGGTTGACCTGCGCACCATATGCAGAATCTCTTCCATTTGTATGAATATGAAGCGTTTGTGGACGGCGCCCTCGCAGCATGCAAAATGCGACAGTCCGCTGGAATCTCTAACGTACCAAACTCTGAGAAATCAGGAGCCAGGCTGTCAGACTGAGGCTGTCCGGGTCGTGATGCCAAACAACACCTTTCTCTTGAGACAGAAGGTTTGGGATTTTCTGGAACCTCATTGGTTCTGCTGCTGAAAGATGGAGTAGATTGGAGAACCACACTTGTCTGTCCCAGTACGGGGCCACCAGGATCACCCGACATGGATATCTGTGGATCCATTGCAGCGTCCAACGTATGAGCGGAAACAGGGGAAAGGCATACAGAAACGTGTCCGTCCACAGGAAAGAGAACGCTTCCCCTAGTGAGCCTTGCTGTGGCCACCTGCTTGCGTATTGTGGGCATTTCCTGTGGCCTCTCGTCGCAAAGAGATCGAGGGTCGGACGACCCCATTTCTCGAAGACACGGTGTAGTTGTTGGTCGTTCAGTTCCCATTCGTATAGTCGATTCATCTCCCTGCTGAGAGAGTCTGCTTGCACGTTTTTTACTCCTGGCAAGTGGAATACCAATAGATATATCTTCTGCTGAAGGGCCCAATGCCAGATCTCCTGGGCCTCGGTCGACAGAGTTCTGGAGTGAGTTCCTCCCGGTTTCCTTAGATAAAACGTTGTGTTGTCTGTCATAATCCGTACCACTGACCCCTTTATCCATGGAAGAAAGGATTTCAGGGCCCAACGCACCGCCCTTAACTCCAGCACATTGATATGAAGGTTGGACTCCTCCGATGACCAACGACCCTGCACCTGTAGGGAATCCAGATGAGCTCCCCATCCAGTTAGAGAAGCATCCGTCACCGCTGTCATCTGGAACAATGGTTCCAGCAAGGGCATTCCCTTTGTCAGATGTATGGAAACTCTCCACCATTGAAGCGCCTGTACGAGTGTGCTGTTGATGGTCAATTTGTCTGACCAACGTCCTTGACTCTGTGCCCATCGATCCGCCAAGAATTCCTGAATCGGCCTCATGAAGATACGACAATTGTTGATTAAGGGTATGCAGGACGACATGGTCCCCAGTAGGGACATGTACCTTCGCACTGACACTCTGGTGTCGACTTTCCAATCCGATGCTTTTTGCTGTAGTTTCAGAACCCTTTCGACGGATGGCTTTACCAGTCCTGACTGCGTCTGGAACTCCGCCCCAAGAAAGACCAAGGTCCTTAATGGCGATAAGGAGGACTTTTCGAAGTTTATTGCGAAGCCCAAACGTTGTAGGAGGCACATGGTGGCATTCAGACTTTCCTGTGCACTTTCCGGAGACAATCCCCTCACTAGCCAATCGTCCAGATAAGGGTACACATGCTGACCTTCTTTCCTTAACCAGGCTGCTACTGGAGCCAGACATTTCGTGAACGTCCTGGGAGACTTTCAGTCCGAACGGGAGGACCTTGAACTGATAGTGGGTTCGTCTGACGACGAACCGTAGAAATCTTTTGTGTCGTCGACGCATCAGGATATGGAAGTATGCGTCCTGAAGGTCTAGCGACGACAAATAATCTCCCGGTTGTATCAAACGGGTCACCTCTTGGAGTGTAAGCATCTTGAATTTTAGATTCTTGAGCAGTTTGTTGAGAGCTCGTAGATCTAGAATGGGACGCCATTTTCCATTGGGTTTCTTGACGACAAAGTAATGGGAGTACACTCCCTGTCCTCTTTCTGCCACCGGGACCAGTTCTATAGCCCCTTTCTGCAGCATTAGCCCCACCTCTTGCATTAGTATTTGAAGGTGGGGCTGCGTCGAGAACACCGGTGGAATGCATGGTGGCTTGCCCTTGAACTGTAGAGAATGGCCACGATGTATCGTGTCCAAAACCCATTGGTCTGTTATGCGCGCCCACTCGTCGACGTGACAAGACACTCTGGCCCCCAGGACGTCCTGTAAGTTGTCATTGCTGGCTTTTGGCCTGTTTATCCTTCGTCGACGAGGAGTATGCGCCTTGTCGTCTGTAGGTTTGGTAATCTCTGCCTTTACGAGTAGCTTGGGCTGCACGTCTGTAGCCTTGGGAAGAGTAGGAACAAGTTACTTACCTGTAACTGTTGTTCTCCAGCATGGGTCTGGCATGGATTCACATGCTCATGAATATTCCCCGTCGTCAGGCTGGGAATCCTCGGTAAAGAAAAAACCAGTATCAGTTTCGTTTCTGATCTGTCTTTCGTAGTAGTAACCAATCACTGGTCTCTGCGTCATACTGACCACAGCCAATGACTGCCCTCTACCTAAGCACCGCCTCTGGCAGCCATCTTCAGATTTGGAAGCACGTGAAGTGGCAGTATGACCAAGTGAAGAGCCGCAGAGGGGTAGGCGGGAGGGTTCGCATGTGAATCCATGCCAGACCCATGCTGGAGAACAACAGTTACAGGTAAGTAACTTGTTCCTTCTCCAGCATGGGGTCTGGCATGGATTCACATGCTCATGAATAAAGAATACATAGCAGTACACACATGCACAACCACGGGAGGTGGCAAAGGCTCAACATTAAGCATTACATCAAACTCAACATTAAGCATCTTACCTCCTCACCAGACTCACCTCAGGCGAACAGGTTGCGCAGCACTGCTTGGCCGACCCTGGACTCCTCCCTGGAATCCCAATCGACGCAGTAGAATTTCGTGAAGGTGTGCGTCGACCTCCACGTAGCAGCCCTACATATGTCCAGCAGGGGCACACCAGAAAGGAACGCTGTGGTAGCTGCGATCGCTCTGGTGGAATGGGCTCTCGGATGGCCAGGCAGCGGTCGGTTTGCCAACCGATGACAGTACATGATACAGCCGGAGAGCCATCTGGAAATGGAAGCCTTCGAGAGAGCCTTCCCCTGATTGACAGGTCCAAAGTTCACAAAGAGTTGTGACGTCTTCCGAAAACACTTTGTGCGGTCCACGTAGAACTTCAGCGCTCTAGCCACATCCAGCGAGTGCAAAGTCCTCTCAGCCGGCGACGAAGGCGACGGGAAGAACACAGGCAACACCAAGGGTTCGTTGAGATGGAAGTCCGACGGTACCTTGGGCATGAAGGAGGGGTGCGTCCTGAGCACTACCCTCGTGTCGTGAAAAGTCAAGTACGGGGCCTTGCAGGAAAGGGCCTGGATCTCTCCCACCCGTCGTGCGGAGGTGATGGCCACAAGAAACGCTCTTTTCCACGACAGAAACTTCAACGGGGCCGAGTGCAGAGGCTCGAACGGAGGTCCCATGAGCTTGGTCAGCACCACGTTGAGCTCCCACGCCGGGGCCGGAGCCTTCACCGGCGGGAACGATCTGAACAGTCCCTTCATAAACTCTTTCACCAGACGATGAGACCACAAGGACGTCCGCCCCGTGGTTCTGGTGTATCGGGAGATCGCAGCAAGATGAATCTTGACGGACGCGTGTGCCAGTCCAGCTTTGGCCAGCGTCAGCAGGTACGGCAGTACCTGGGGAGCCGTAATCCGTAGAGGGTTCATCTTCTGTGCGTGGCACCAGACAGAGAACCTCTTCCATTTGTGTCCGTAGCATTTAAGAGTCGAGGACGCCCTGACCTTTGCAAGAACCTCTCTGCAGTCGGCCGGTATGTCGTATCCTCCAAACTCTAGCGCTACAGGAGCCAGGCCTGCAAGTTCAGCGATTTCGGGTCGTGGTGGAGGATGGCGCCTCCTTCCCTGGAGAGTAGATCCGCGTCTACCGGCAGCTTGATTGGCGGGGACGTTGACAAGTCCAGAAGGTCCGGGAACCATATCTGCCTCGGCCACACAGGTGCGACGAGGATCATCCTGCACCGTGACCTCTTGAGCTGGTTGACGAGCCGGATTAGCAGTGGCAAAGGAGGGAACGCGTAGAGGAACAGGCCCTCCCAGGGGAACGAGAAAGCATCGCCCATGCTCCTCGCCTGGGGAAACCTGCTGGCGAACCTCCGGCACTTGGAGTTCGTCGCCGTCGCGAACAGGTCGATCTGGGGTGTGCCCCACCGTCGGAAGAGGCGATCCACTAGATCCTGCCGTAGTTCCCACTCGTGGCACGAGCGCAGCTCCCTGCTGAGTGAGTCGGCGATGGTGTTTTTTATCCCTGCCAGATGAAACGGCACCAGAAACATCCTTTGGGCGACGGCCCAATGCCACAGGTCCTGCGCCTCCTTGGACAGTGCTGGGGACCTGGTTCCGCCCTGTTTCCTGATGTAAAACATGGTGGTGGTGTTGTTGTCGGTGAAGATCCTCACCACCTTGCCCTTGAGGGACGGAAGGAAGGACCTGAGGGCCCAGAACACTGCACGGAGCTCCAGGACGTTGATATGGAGGGACTTCTCCGTCGGGAGCCAAAGGCCTCTCGCGTGCAGATTTTCAGTGTGCGCTCCCCACCCTTCCAGGGAGGCATCCGTGGTCACTGTCTCCTGGTGGTCTGGGGTCTGGAAGTCCATGCCCACCGTCAGATGCGCGCGGGTGCCCCACCACCGGACCGCGCGGCGGAAACTCTCGTCGAGTGTGATCCTCTCCTCGAAGCCGCCCGTCGTTCGGATCCAGCGCGCGTCCAGGAACTCCTGCAACGGGCGCATCCGGAGCCTGCACATGGGAATGAGGTAGATGCAAGAAGACATCATTCCGAGGAGGGACTTGATGGACCTCACCTTGGCCGCGTCGGAAGCCAACATCCGCTGTACCTTGCCCAGGATGGACCTGGTCCTTTCCTCCGACGGGGAGGCCAGAAGGGACACTGTCGAGCTTCGCTCCCAGAAACAGTGCGTTTTGCACGGGTACCAGGTGGGACTTGGCGTAGTTCACGGAGAATCCCAGGTCCGTGAGAAGTTGGACGGTCCTTGCTGTGTGCTCCACGGCGAGCTCCCTCGTCTTGGCTCGGATGAGCCAGTCGTCCACGTAGGGGTAGACGTGGATCCCCTCGCGGCGCAGCTGCGCCGCCACCGGTGCAAGGCATTTGGTGAATACCCTGGGTGCCGACCGTAGTCCGAAGGGGAGGGCTTTGAACTGGTAGTGACGCCCTTGGACCACAAACCTGAGGAATTTACGGTGCCCCTTTAGGATGGGAATATGGAAGTAGGCATCCTCCAAATCCAACGACGACAGGAAGTCTCCTTCCTCCAGCTGACCCAGGACGTGCTGGAGGGTGACCATCCGGAACTTCTGCGCCTTGATGAATTTGTTCAGACGTCGCAGGTCTAGGATGGGGCGCCATCCTCCCGTCTTCTTCTTCACGAGGAAGTATCTCGAGTAAACTCCGGAGCCCCGAAGCCTCTTTGGGACGAGTTCGATGGCGCCCTTCCTGAGCATCGCCCTTACCTCCAGGAGAAGCTGAGGGACGTGAAGCTCTTTCCTGGCCACGGGGGGACGCGCGGACACCTTCTTTGAAACTCGAGCGCGTGGCCCCGGGCTAAGGCGTCCAGCACCCAACGGTCGGTGGAGATGGACTCCCACACGCTGATGAAGCTCGCCAGCCGGCCTCCCACCGGGGTGCATCGGTGGGGGCCCGACCCCACGGTCGGTTCAATCCTGTTTCGACGAGGCTTTGCCGCCTTGACCTCCTTGGCGACGACGGCGGGGTCCGCCAGACTTGCCTCGTCCTCTGTAGGCCTCCTGAGACGACGAGGAGTGGGCCGCTTTACGGTAGGTGGAGAAACCGCCGCCGGAACCTTTGGAGGCGCCCTTGCCTCCGCTGCTCCGAAAGGGCGTCCGTCGTTGCTGCAGAACCCCAAGGGCCCGGGCCGTCTCAGTGTCCGCTTTAATGGCCTGAAGGGAATCGTCCACTGTTTTCCCAAACAGGTTGTTCCCATCGAACGGCATGTCCAGGACTCTGGTCTGTACGTCTTGACGGAAGTCCGTAGCCTTGAGCCATCCACGCCGCCTAAGGCACACGCCATCTCCCAACTGGCGAAACCCAGTGTCGGCGATGTCCGTCGCAATAGTGATGGCGTGGTCCGACGCCACCTCACCTTCCTGTAGGATCTCCAGGGCATCCGCCCTCTTGTCGTCCGGTAGGAAGTCCAGCAGGGGAGCCAGTTTGTACAATAGCTCCCTGTCGTAGCGGGCCACGATAGCCAAGGCGTTGGCCGCTTTAATCGTCGTCGCTGCAGACGAGATGACCCCGTGTCCCATAGTGTCCAATTTCTTTCCCTCGCCGTCCGGTGGGGAAGTCGATGTGGAGGCCGCACCCCCCCCCCGCTTTCTTCCTGGCCGCCGCGCAGACGACGGAGTCCGGGGTAGGCTGCGCCCGGAGGCACAGGGGGGCCGCGTCCGGGACCCGGTACTTCTTCTCGTACCGGTCTCTTCTAGCTGGCGTCGTGGAAGGGCTCATCCCAAATGTCGTCCAGTAGAGTCACCGCGAGGACCGTCTTCCTCTTGGCCTCGCGCTGTTGATAAAGGAATCCTTCCTTTTTCTTCTCCTCAGGGCAGAGTTAGAAAGGCTCGGATGCCCTGGCGATCATGGAGTGGAACGAACCAATCTCGTCGGGCGGAGAAGCCCTGGTGGTAGGTGACGACGGTAGATCCTCCTCGTATACCTCGTCGTCCGTACCCGTCGCTGCCGTGTCAGTCCCCGTATCATCCCCTCGGGTGGACGGGGAGGAGGGCTGGACGGTGCGCGACGGCTGAAAAGGAGGTGGAGGGTGAATCCTTTTCTTGGGCGGGGGAACGCCAGAAGGTCCCGGTTCAGGATCCCCCGACGGGAGAGGTTCCTCCGTCGGCAATGGTAGTCTCGTCCTTATCTCTGAGCATGAGGACTGTATAGCCAACAAAATGGCCACCGAGTTGTCTTGCGGCGCTGGCAGAGGGGAATCCGACGGGCGATCAGGGGCCCCGTCGGCACCCTCGACGATGTCGTTGTCACCCGCGTCGGGATCCATCCCGACGGGCCGGTCTTCTTCCACGCCAAGGCCGTGGCTTAAGACCTCGATCAGCTCTTCCTCCGAGGTTGAAGCCGAATCTACGACGCCGCCCTGCCCCCCCTTTTTCTTCCCCGCCGGGGATTTCACGGGGGTCCTATCGATGGGCACAAAAGAGGACTCCCTCCGAGGTGGCAGGGAGACTCTGAGCCCCGAGGTCGCCACCACTGGTGTAGCCTCCACAGGCTGAGCCAGGGTCGCCGCGACAGTATCCATAGAGGGCTTGGCCGGATGGATTAAGGCCTTCACCACCTTAGGTGCACTCACTGCCTTATCCTTGAGGGGGGGGGGGGGACACTGCCTCGCTCCCCCTCCGATGGGGCCTTCGAGCTCGACCGGGGCCTCTCCAGGAGCTTCGCCGGGTGCTCGCCCTTCCTCTTACCCGACCCAGAGCGTTGGCTCGTGGTTGAAGGTGCCGGGGAGGGTGCGCCCTGCCTGGCGCCCGTAGAGCCCGACCGTTCGGCGCTCCCGGTGCCAGCGGACTCGCGGTGCTTGGCCTTGTGTTGGACCCCCGTCGCCGGGGCGTCCTCAAAGGTCTTAGAAGACCGCTCGGATTTCTTCCTCTTCTTCTTGCCTGACGGGATCTTCCCTTCCAGCCAGTTGGCGAGACGTTGATGGCGGTCCTTCATGGTCCGCTCCGACATATTGCCGCAAAACGCACAGTCCTTCTCCACGTGCGTCTTGTCCTCATGTAAGCAGTAGAGACAAAAGGAGTGTTCGTCCTCAAAGACGTTCTGCAGCTGGCATCCAGGGCAGACCCTGAACAGCTTTCCGGGCGTCGAGCTTCCCTTCTCCTGGGCCATGTCCGGGCCTGAGAAGCTTCTGGAGTCCTCCAAAGCGTAGCTCGACGAAATCTTCACCCTTGAGGGGCGCAGACGAATCCGACACGGGTCCCCGTTGATCGGATGGAGAGTCGGTGGAGCTTGAGGCTCTTTTCACCGAAAAAACGTGAAAAAATAGCATTAACGCTCGAGAGCAATAGCACGAGGATCCCAACACATGAATGTGCGGTAAAAATCTGAAGATGGCTGCCAGAGGCGGTGCTTAGGTAGAGGGCAGTCATTGGCTGTGGTCAGTATGACGCAGAGACCAGTGATTGGTTACTACTACGAAAGACAGATCAGAAACGAAACTGATACTGGTTTTTTTCTTTACCGAGGATTCCCAGCCTGACGACGGGGAATATTCATGAGCATGTGAATCCATGCCAGACCCCATGCTGGAGAAGGAGGGTCTACTGAAACCTCAGTCTCTAGATGATACAAACCGGGAGTTACCCGATGCTCCTCTGAAAGGACAAAAGGAACAAAAATTCCTACCACTCTGGAGGGCTCCAAGGGAACGAGCCGTGTCAATTTTCTTTCATGCCCTTCAAGGCCTCATCCACTTTCTCCCCAAACAGGTGTTCTCCTTCGCACGCCATATCCATTACCTTATATTGTACCCCTGGTCTGAACGTCGTGCACTTAAGCCAAGCTTGCCTTCGTAACACTACGCCATTGTTGATTTGCTTAAAGCCTGATTCCGCCAGGTCGACAGCAATGTTAATGGAATGATTGGAAGCCTCTTCGCCCTCCCATATGAGCAGTATGGCAGCTTTCCTGTGTTCTTCCGGCAGATGGTTCAAGATAGGAGCCAGCCGATGCCACATCTCCCTATCATACCTGGACATAATAGCCAGGGAGTTGGCTGCTTTAACTGTAGTCGCTCCAACCGATAGCACTTTCTTCCCAAAAGCATCTTGTCTCCTGGCTTGGTTGTCTGGCGGGGTTGTGCATTTGTGTTGCGACCTTGCCTTTCTGGCCGCGGCGGCGGATACCACTGATTCCGGCGAAGGTTGAGACGTCAAGCACTTGGGAGTCGATTCCGGAGCCTTGAATTTCTTTTCCAATCGACCTTTTACTGCCGTTCCGAAAAAGGACGCATGGTTTTTAGTCCCTCCTGCCAGACATGGTCGAAAATGGGGATAGCAAATATCGATTTTCTTCCCTTGCCCATATGATCAAAAAGGCCAATCTCCGCACATGCCTTACCCATCATGGCATGGAAAGCACCCACGTCATCAGGTGGTGATGGCTGCGCTGGACTCTTTGAAGTTTCCATCTCCGCTTCAGAGTCCCATGCAGGGTCCCTTGAGGGGGATGAGATGTCTGAACCTGACCCTTCACGTTCCGACAGACAGTTCTCCTCCTTCCTGTGAACGATCTTCCTCAACCGGGTAAGCGGTAGGGATTCTGGATGGAGGGCGAGGAGCCGGGCCTGGCTCGACGACGACTGGCGAAGCCTGTAACACTGTCGGGACACTAAGCTGAGGTAACCGTGTGTCCAACCGCTCCAACAGCTTCCGTAATGTGTTAAACACCTCCAGGGACAGATCTGTCTGGGGATTCAGTAAGGAAGAGGTAACTGGAATGGCACTTCCACTCGAGAACGACACCGAACCAGTTGGTTGTAATCCCAGATCGGTTGGATGTGCGACCGGACCCCAGTCATCCTCCGCCGACGAGATGGAGAAAGCCGCTTCTGGTTGCAGCAAGGCCTCAGGAGGGATCGGATCAAAAACCTCCAGTTGCCATCCCACCGACGGGGCCACCGTCGACGATGACATCTTTTCCATAGGCGCTGTTTGACCTGTTTGAATTCCGCTGGGAGATATGTCAGGCGGCTTCCTGGTCGGTACCACATACTTTTACCTGGCATTATTGCCTCGAAAAGCAACATGCTGAGGATACATAGATGGGTCGTGCAGTCCTACGGCACCTGTTTCAATAAGGTAAGCCCCAATTAAGGGGTTGCATCCTTCGGCTAATGTACTTTAAAGTGTTGTGTTTTCACTGTTAACATACTATAATGTGATGTTTCGCCATGGTAAATATGCATCATGGTTATTGTGATATTGGTTTGCATACACACCTCCAACGTTGGGGGATACTGCTATACAATTATTCTAAGCATGTGAATCCATGAAAGATCCAATACTGGAGAAGGGAATAGTTTCTTACCTGTAACTCCATTTCTCCAGCATTGGTATCTTTCATGGATCCACATGCGCCCGCCGGCCTCCCCTAAGCATGCAAAGCAGAGCTCCCCCCCATACTACTTTGGGGGCCAAAATCTGAGGGAGCCGTCGGGGCGGGCTATTTATACCTCTACGTCCTAGTGGCGCTGGCGTACGTGGCCCAAAACGACGTAGATCGGACACAAAATTGTCGGAAGTTTTCCTGTGGAAAATGTCTATATAAAACTTACCGAGGATTCCCAGCCTGACGACGGGGAATATTCTAAGCATGTGAATCCACAAAAGATCCAATGCTGGAGAAGCTGGAAATGCACCCTACTACTGGAGAGGCATGGGAGGGCACCTGAACTGGATAGTCACTGCTTTTGTGGAGGGGTACCCCCTCGAGAGGAGTTGCCCCTGCCACGAGCTCGGGATCTACGCAGTCCTGTAGGATAGTTTTGGGAGGACTGACCTTGATTATTTCCCCAGGGAGCCCCTTGGCTTTGATTGCAATTGGACCCCCATTGTGAACTTTGGCCACGAAAACAGCGAAAATTGCAATTAGCCCTCTGGCCGGATGGCTTGTTGGCGAGTTGCCCCAAAGATTTAAGTGCGTCATACTCTTCTTTGGCTGTTTTAAGGGCATCCTCTACGGCCTTGTCAATGAGCACATTGGGATTCGATAGGCATGTTAATCAGGGTGGCCTGCGTCTCCAGTTTAAAACCGGATTGCCTCAGCCATGCGTGGCGTTTAATAATGGTACCCTGTGCAATAATCCTTCCGTTGTCCGCAGCGTCAAGGTTGGTCTCAAGTAAGCAGCTTAACACTGCTCTGCCGTCTGCGACTTCCTGTGCTAGCTGGGACTTCAATGGTTCCGGGGCAGACGACAGTAAGGCCGACACTGCCTCCCATTTGTGGCAGTTGTAACTGGCCAAGATGGTTGCGCTGTTTGCAATTCTGGTTTGGTAAGCCGCGGAGGAGACAACCTTTCTGCCCATAGTATAAAGATTCTTGCTTTCCTGGTCGGGCGGGGCCTCAAGGGAAGCAAGTGGGGTGCCCGCTCTTTTCCTAGTTGTAGTTACGACTAACAAGTCAGGCTTCAGCGGACCTCTAATGTACAGAGGGTCCGAAGGTGCAGGTTTAAATAGCGTCTCTATATGGGGGTTTACAACCCATGTGAGGTTAGGGGGTCTCTAATGACGGCTGTATCTTGCGCTGTATTGACTTGAGGAGAGGAATACATTGCGCCACAGTCTTCTTATCCCCAAGGATTTGTTCTACAAAATCCTTTTCATCTTGTACCTGCTGGGTGTCTATTTGAAAGTGCTCTGCTGCCTTGGCTAGCACCTCATTTGGAAGGGGCTGGTTGTCAATTGGGGAATCAGTGAGCGGGGGTCCTGAGCAGTAGGTGATTACATAGGATACATACTGCCCTCTGGGTCAGCCTCTTGGTCTTCATCGTCCCCATAATAAGGGTGTGGTGCATCACAGTGGAGCGGTCCTGGAGTGTTTTTGCTTTAAAAAGCTTACAAGCTCTGCAGTTCGCTTCGGGGTGGTCCCTCGGCAAGCAGAGGTTACAGGTGGCGTGTTTGTCAAGCCAAGGGTAGTTGCGGTTGCACTTGGGGGAAAATTTAAATGGAGTACTCTACATATGCACCTTATGGCAGCGGGCTAGTGTGTGTAGGAAATAATAAGAGTGTAGAGTATGTTTACAGCCCCCACTCTACCTACTTGCAGGGCCGAGGCCAGAGGCCTTCCGAGGCCCAAAGTCTGTCGTGCAGTCTCGACGGTTGTTTGTTCTTCGGACCGGCGTCGATCTTCGATGTCTCGACGTGGGAGTGAAAGAACTGGGAAATTAATATGACATTTTGCAAAAAATGGCTGAGAGCCAGGGATCTCGTGCAATGCTTCCGACAAGTATGGTGGGAAAAAAAAACAATTTGAGGGTCCTACATGCGTGAGGGATCATGGGTACAGTGGACGTCACACTAGGGATAGTATTACTGGCACACCCTCTGTCAACGCCCATTTTCGAGTTTTGAAAAACAAACTAATACTCCGCAGCTTCCACTAGATGTCGGCCTATGCACAGCATCTGATCTAAGCAGATTCCACAAGCCTCAGAAATATACATATATACACACAAAAAATATGTGCAATACCCAACATTAACATTCAAATAAAACAGGCAACTTGGTACAGCATATATATGCTGATCTCTGTGGCACCAGAGAGGCATGCCCATCACAACAGTGCATCAATTCCTCCACACCAAAATCAAAATCACATTACAAAGTGCAGAGGAATGCATGGAAATCTTAACTTGCAACAGAGAAGGAAGCAGGCTAATGCAGCCCATGGACAGCAGAAAGGGTCTGGGGTTGGGCTTCAGAAAAAAGGCATAAGGGGTGGGGGCAAAGGAGTACAGGGAGTTGGGGGGAGGGATAGTATTATGGCAAACAGAACAGCCTTTTTTTAGCCACAGAATCAAAGGCATTGTTTTAAGAACTGTATCAGGCACGCCCATCTCACTTTCAAATTACTTGAATTCTTTCCCTGCCCCAGCACTCTCCATTCCTCATTACAAAATTTAGAGAAGAATGTGCTGAAAATTCTAGCCAATGGCTTACTTTGGGTGATAACATCACTGGTCCGCACAGATCAGAGTAGATTTATATTCTGCTATTCGAACAGATTAAATATAAAAGGGGGCTGAAAGAAGAACAAGCACAGGTATTCAACCAGAGGCCTCCCGTGGAATATACTGAGTACAGCGAGGGATCAAAAGGGTGAACGGATTGGGTAACATTACACTGGAATGCCCCCAAATAGGACAAGTAGCAACGGTATACACGCATTTCGCCGACCTATTTTTGGTCGTGGTACTTTTCATCGCGGATTTTACATCGCCAGAAACCCTGTTTTTTTATTTTATTTTGGGGGGTGTTTTGTTGGGGTATTATAATAGTAAGGGAGGTCTGGGGGAACCCCCCCCCCCCGATTAAAAAAAAAACAAAAACAGGGTTTCTGGCGATGTAAAATCCGCGATGAAAAGTACCACGACCAAAAATAGGTCGGCGAAATCACGTAGAACCGCATCAACTATCAAACAAACTAGAGGCCACCTGGATGTAGGAGTGTAAGGGCAGCCCAATTTACAGGGGTACCCCTTAATTATACGGGTACCCCTAATCATGCTCACAACAGAATAAATTAACCCCTCTGGGGCAGTAAGGCCAAGAGTCTATCTTGCCAGGATAAATGTATTCTTCACAGAAATGAAGATAGGAGCAAAGAACGCTGCTGCCTTAATGGTGTCCCTCAACCGCCCCATCCTCCTGCAGACTGTAGACAGACAGCATCTTATATACTCTTAATTTGCTGCAGGGGCATCTCTGAATATGGGCATAGCTCCATCCCACACCGTCCTGCTTCCATACAATAATTACCCTTAAACCCTAGTTTTCCATAATTCTGCATTGAGCATGTTAAACTCTCCTTTTAGCATTCATGGGCTTTTGACAGACCGACAACTGCTGAGTTACGTGCTGCTCTGCCATAGCTAGCGAACACCACAGCAATGCCTGTAGTCCATTTTTAGCGCAGGCCACATTCCTTTGGCAGAGAGCCTGCTTCTCTCGTGTGCTTTGAGAAAAACTTAATTGAATTCAACATTTACCAATTTATTCAGCTAATAGGTTTTTGCAACTTAGATTTAAATGTTCAGTGCCTTCATTTAGTGCTTGCCCATGTCTGTGTGAGTGATTATATTTGCATGAAAAAAAACTACACCTCCTCCCCCTGGTCTCTTTGTAGTGCCTAGAAACAGTCAAAAGAAGTCTTGCCTAATTCCAAAGTGCTTGGGAATGAAGGAAGCTGCTAGTTCCTTCCCAACAGGAGGAAAGGGTGCTATGGGTACTAAGTGATGTGGGGGTGGCCACATTAAAACATGAGGATATTCAAATACAACATACATTTACAGCAAGGGAGGGTAATGGAACATCCTATCCAATAAAATGTTATAAAAGCACACATAGGGCCAGATTCATGGAATCTGGTGCAGAAATGGCCCAAGGGCCACGCACCGAGAAGTACTTAGCGCGAGCCGTGGCGCAGAAATATACTTGGATTCCCAGAGGCATCACTAGCCGTTGCACAAGAGCGAGATGAGAGGAACGACCTAACACGCCTCCATGCACACCAAAAAGCTAGTGAAATGCCAAACGCGGCGCAAGTCTGCATGTGTTTCCTGGCCCATCATACAGCCCTCCCCCCCCACCCCCAAGCTAAAGCATGCGGCAACACTTCGATATCCCCGGGCATACCCCATGGAAAATGCGTGCCCTCCCACTCTGCAGCCACCCACTGCTATTTGTTATTAACTGTTAAGCCTAACACACAATGTTCTCATCCATTATATGCGTGTTTGTTCTTGCCTATTTAGCCAAACTGATTACATTACTGACCTTGCTCCGATAACATAGCTGGAAAGTGGCCTTATGTTTCTGGTTGCTACTATAAATCTGGGTTCTTGTGTGCATATTTGGTACATTGTGTTCTGCCGAACTGTGCCCATCACTCCGTCACCTCAAATTACCTTGCTCACATGTTTTGTGCTTTAAGTTGAAAACCTCTGCTTCTTCTGTTATATCACAGAGGAATTTCAGTGCTGTATCTTAATATGGACTGAGGCCTGAGGAGTGGCAAACGTCTAATAGAGCCTACCTCAAATTCCCCTGCCTCGGTCTCAAGTAATCAATCCTATGGTGGATTCCACTTTACATGACCCTTCCCCCCCGTATCTTTACCCAAAAAGGGTCTGTTACTAAATGGTGCCGTTACCTTAAGCACCTTACCAACCGTGCCTCATTCTTCCTCAGTTACACAGATAGAAGCACGGGATCACACCTCTGCCTTGCTAGTAAAATATCTGTGTGTACGTTTTCTTTGAAAGAAGTTAATGATGCTCAACACTCCATGTTGGACATTCCACACAACACGTGCAATCTCAATTGTTCTATCACAAACTACTCTGAGGAATGTTTCCATGAATCCATTGCTGGCAACTCAATGCTTGCCCGAGTTGTTAGTGAGTTTGCCTGTCACTGGGTCCCTGGACTCTGATTGCCAGATCTTCTGCACAACTCGAGCAAGTGCATTTGCATCACTCCAACAGCTCCTACACCCATGCGCTCCCGATATCTAGTGGTGTCTTGTTCTCCGGAGACTTCAAAAATGCTGATGCGTTGGCAAGCTCTCCTTCATTCGTTGACTCAACGAATAAATCTAACTGCGATCATCTTTATGATTTTGACGAATCGCGCCACCTCTCGGGCAAAAGCCTTCTCCTTTCCTCGTGAAGAGCCTCTCCTTGAGCTAAATGATCACAACCTTCAAATCTTGCTTCTCCCAACGCTTATCCTAAACCTTCTAGACAAGGGTCACAACTTAACCCATAATGCCATCAGAGAGATGAAGGGGTTAATAGCCGACATGTTAGCAAAAATTAAATAAGGTAGAAGGGTTTATTTTAGCGCACAAGTCTTTTTCCCTATTTCAACCTGCCCACGTGTTGAATCCATGTCCGGCTCAGAACACTGGCCCTGTGCCCTTGCTTAATGCTGGTACATCCACCAATCAATCACTGCAAACTAATGTCTCATTTGACTCCGATAAATTACAAACCAGATCTTACTCCCAATGTGCTCAAAAGGGACACAATCTTACAAGCCATCCCCGTAGGAGATCCAACAAATAGATCAAATCGAAGTAGCAAAGCTACATCATGACAGAATTGTTCAAATTGAACATCTCTTGAGCAGGGCTGCCTCCGACTTACTACATTATCAAACTCCAACAGGTGTCGCTGATGTTCCATGCTTAGAGACACCAGATAGTCCATCGGTACTAACTGCAATTCTAGACCAACAATCCAACTCTCTAGAAGTTTTCCCAAATAACGACAGCTCGAAGCACTTCATGTCGCGAAAAGCAAAAAGACTTCACCTTAGAGCTCAAAAAAGAAGATTAACTACTACACAATAAAACAATACTAACATTCAAAATGATCCTTCAACTACTCACATCAAAAACATGCCCATCAATAAGAGTAAAATGCCCACATCTTTCGTTAAAAAATCATGCAATACCTCTTTGGATGACCCAGTTTTGGACGTAAATCAGTTTGACGATGAGAGCAAAGCTCTCTTGCAGGTTAAAGAGGCTGATGCACAAACTATTGCCCTTCATGCCACATCGAAGACGAGTCACTCAGCTAAATCGCATGCTACACCAATTACCGTTGCCCAGTCCCTTGCTTTTTCCACTTCTGCTGTAGTCTATAATCACCAACAAGCCTCTGACGCTTTAACTTCTTATCCGGTAGCTTCTAAACACTCATTTATCCAATTTATATCAGAAAAATGCAAAACAAAAAACACAATAAAGGTGTGAGGTGTGGCTCTGGTTCTGCAAACTCTTACTTCCAGAGTCTGTAAAGACTGCGGATGTACATATATCAAGAGAGCTGAACACTCAGTCTGCAAGGTATGATGACAGGGTAAAGGATTCATCTCCTTTAAGCTCAAACACAGAGGTACCCCCTGCAACCCAAAACATGCCGTCATTATAGTCTATAAATGTGGTCGTAAACTAACGCAAGGAGTGGCTACTCACTCTCTCATCAATTACATCAATGGCAGAGGAACTTTGACCATTAGGGAACCAGGCTTCTATCCTTTCAGTTCAAGAGCTTACTATTGTAGACGTCCCTGATGACATGAAACTCATAATTGGACGTCTACTAACGTGGTTCTCAATGGAAATGACGGAATTAATAATTTGCATCTCCTTAAAGTTTTTCAACAAATTCCCCTTCTTCGTAGTCTTAACTCACTATGTTGAATGGATGTAACTCTTATTGCATAACAATCGTATGTTATGTAAAATCCAGTCACAAATCATCTCCAAAATCCTTTGGGAGCAAAGGCCAAATTTAGGCTTGCTTGGGTATGATTTATATGCATTTGCACAACATGCAAGACTCTTCTGTCTTTATTGAATATCATCCATCTACCTTCCAAGGAAACGGTACGCAGGGCCAGGCAGGTGCTCCTTCTGCACCCCTAATCATGAGAAGCTAAGCCAACTCGCCCAATTTGCAACTGCAATCAAGGGCCTTGCATGGCTCGAACCCTGCATGACACCTGCAAATGACATTAAACAAGACTCTGTGCAATTGTAATAGACATCCTTTTCCATAATATCTTGGAACTGTTGCGTGGTTTCAAAATCATCTGACGTGGTACAAGTCCCTCCACTTTCCAAATACACCTTCTATTATCCTACTACAGGAAACTATGTCTCTTCGACATTAATATAGATGAGTTTACATATTTTACCCATCCAGCTAAACGTGGTCCACGTGGATGTCCAGCGGGGTGAGGCCTTGCCATTTTCATTCACAATAGCCTGCAACTATCATCCCTCCTTTACTCTACGGACACTTTTGGTCATCAAGGGACTTACCAATAATGACCCGCAACTTTGTTTCCTAATCATCTCATTATATTGGAATCCAAATTCAACCTCTCAGTCATCCACTCTTGCAACGTTAAGTACGATACTAGAAGAATCCTTTCTCCGAAAACCCTCATATGAGAGCATCATAGGTGTTGATTCCAATTCCACTCTTGTGGATTATGATGTGTTATTTTGTTATGTTATTTGGCATTTATATAGCACTCTATATATCATTGGTATGATCTCAAAGTGCTGGGAGGTTGAACGCCCTCGGGACCGCAGTCCAGGTCAGTAAAGAGTGTCGTAGGGTGCGTGGGTGCACTAGTTGTGTGCAGCTGATGAAATTGCCAGATGGTAGCTGCATCCTAGCAGGTGATGAAGATATCATTTGAATGTGTGCAGTCTGGTGGGTGGACACCCAGACTGGGTTTGGGCTGTGTTAGTCCTTTAGGACACTTAGGTGAGCAGCTAGGCAGGAATGTCATGTGAAAGCTGCGTTTTATTAGAGTGATGAGGTGTTCATGGGGTAATGTTGGTATGTGAACAGCTAGGCTGAATTGATCAGGGGTATAGCTGCATTCTGATTGTGTGATGGTGTAGAGTAGAAAATAAGCATGATGATATGGGATGGGAGCGTTTGCGTGGGTTTATGAACCAATGCAGCAGGAGCAATTTCTAGGTTGAAGTTACTGATATTTGTTCTTCTATCCAAGTGTGGCCCTTGCTGACATTTTACCATCCTGTCTAGATGTGATGCAGGCTAGTGTTCACAACTCTAAGTGTGGCATTTGTTAACATTAACAATTCTATCTGTGTCCGGCGCAGGCCAATGTCCGTAGTTCTATCTAAATGTGGTACTTGTTAATATTCGACAAAATGTATCTAAGTATGGCAATTGTAAATTACTGTATAGTTCACCGCTACCCAGAATGAAGACAGGAGCGATCATTTCAGATAGGTGGCAACTCAGTAGAGGTAGCAGACAAGGATGTCCTTGGTCCCCGATGGTGTATATCCTAGCATTGGAACCCCAGGCGATATACTTGAGAAAGTAATACGAGGTAGTCGGGATCTACACAAAAGGGGGGCCGCACTTAATTTCATTATATGCAGATGACATGTTACTATACTTGAGCTACCCTGAGGAAAACCTCCAATACATTCTAGAAGTAATGGAGCAATTCGCGTTGCTCTCTGGTATTGCAATGAATCCCAAGATATCGTGTATATTCCCCCTGAGGAGGTAGGTAGGGGTCCCGCGGGAGCAACTGCCGGTCTTACAAATACCATGGGAGACCAACAGTTTCAGATACCTGGGGATTGACATTTATCACACGGTGGAGGCGGAATACAAACACTAAAAGCGGTAGTGAACATTGAAAATAGCATGAAGTTCTGGACTAAGCTCCCCTTGGCCATGAGGGGCAGGGGGTGCACTGTTGAAGATGGTTGTGTTGCCTAGGCTACTACATTTCTTTAGGAACATACCATACATGATACCAAAGCGTTTCTTTGTTAAACTTCAGAGCATATGCAGGGGCTTTATTTGGCATGGAACTAGGAACAGAATTGCCCTATGGAAGTTGCAGAACACGTATGATAAAGAGGGTATAAAATTGCCTCATTTTGAGATCCATTACTTGGCCAGTCAACTGCAATATGTGGTCAAATGGTTAACAGAAGACTCGACATCAGAGCCCAGACTGTTGAGATCAGAGGGTGGCCCATTATTTCTGAAATAAGTGATATGGCTGCCCAAATCTGAGCTAAAAGGGCACCCGGGGATGTTGGGATTGGGATGGAAGCTATGGCGCAAAGCTCGTCAGGTCATGGAGAACCCAACCCTGTGTTCTCTGCAAGTGCTGCTAGTGGCATTGACCGGAGGAGACGTGCAACCAAGGAAGACGATTTGTAGGCACTGGGAACCGGTGGGGATCGCAACAGTGGGAGACGTGGCAGGAGGGGGAGGTAAAGGGTTTCAGGGGGTTGGCAGAAGAAACTGGTCTACACGTAGGACAGTATATTACTTCTACTAGAATTCTATGGCGGATCAGAGAGACATGGTCTGAAATAATACTGGAAGATCAACCTGACGCGGCCATTGAAACGATATATGACAGACGTAGGGCATGAGATTTCTCGAATCTGTGAGCCATTAATGTCCAGGGTTGGAAACAAAGTGGCCCAATTAAGACAAGATTGGGAAGAAGTAGTCAGGGAACCCATAAGTGACGGGCTATGGGAATGGGCTCAGGGGTACCACAAAAAAGTGTCTAGGAATGTGAGGCTACAACAAATACAGCTATATGTAACCCACAGGGCATATATGACCCCCAAGATGATAGCTCGGTTTAAGAACGCCGAATGACAAACATCCCTGCATTTGGGGCATGACACACATGTTTTGGGTATGTCCAGAAATTGCGAAGCTCTGGGGAGAAGTAGCCCACCGATTAAATGAGAAGAGGATCAAGCTAAAGGTTAAATCAGGGTGTGAATGCATGGTAGGGGGGGGGTTCCCTAGACCACGCCAATTGAAACATGTGAGAAAGCTTAAGGACTTGGCATATATACTAGCCAAGCATAGAATTGCCATGGGGTGGAAGGCATGCAATAGACCGAAGGTAGAAGTCTGGTATAGTGACCTGCAGAAATGGACCGAAGCTGAAACAGCAGCGTGGCATGAAGCGGGCAGTATGGGAGGGGAGGAGGAAGCAGAAACACCGACAGCCTGGAAACACTTAGTGGCCACATTGTATGGGTCCACCCAGGACTGCTTAAGCGACCAGGGAACGGTTGACAATACGGAAGGGGAGGTTCCCCCGGAAGAAGGAGAAGCAGAATGCAAAGTAGAAAAGGCTGGATTGGGGGAGGGCAAGGGGTAAGCGGCAGATACTTAATGATATGTATCAGATGCTAAAATATTATAATTATTGCTTGTTCTGTTGAATGTTGATGGTTGTAAAAACCAATAAAATTGATTTAAAAAAAGAAAAAAAGTGTGACAATTGTTAAAATTCATGTCGCATCTAGATCCTATCTGGCGCAGGCTAATGTTCACAATTCTAGCTAGGTGGGGCATTGCCAACATTCACAATTCCATCTGGGTCTGGCACTTGCAATATTCACACTCCAATCTAGGTGCGACACAAGCTAATGTTCACATTCTAACCAAATGTGGCACTCGCTATCATGTACAATTCTGTCCGGGTCCGGCACAGGCCAATGTTCACAATTCTGTGTGAATGCTGGACTACTTAACATACTTAACATTTACAATCCTATCTAGATGTGATGCAGGCTAATCTTCACAATTCTAGCCAAGTGTCGCATTGCTAGCATTCACAGTTCTGAGTTAAGTATGCAGAAATTTGAGCTTTTGGGTTAGTGGGTTATGTGTATCTTTAGTCCTTATAATTCTTGTTCTATGTATCCGATTGTCCTATGGAGTAGGAATATTCCCTCTTTCTTTCCTGTCGTCTAATTGTTGGGAGTGATGGTATGGCAAGTTCCCAGCTGTTTTATTTCCGACCTTTGTGTACCAGGTTGTGTATCCGTTTTTCATTTTCGGCTGCAGAACATTATTCATGGGCCTCCCCTGTTCTCCTGCTGTTCTATGCTGGGGTCTTCTCCAGGCAAATTAGATATAAACTTCCCACTCTACCTCCAGGAACTTTTAACTAAAATGCCAGTGGTAGCGGAAGAGACATCACATGACCCTTGACCTCGGATGGCATCACATGAGGTGCTGTAATTTGATCCCGCCCCTGACAACAAAGGACGTGATGGCACACAACCTTTCACCCATTGGCAAAACAGGCAGTGGCATCACATAGCATTCTTCCTCAGTACACTAAGAAAAACATGATTATAATATCACTAATATGATTTACATTTCATCACCATATCTGGTAACATTGTGTACAGACCCACATTAAGAAGATCTTTTATTTGTCTGACCATCAAATGGAATGGTACCATGTTCCCCTGACAAAAGGACATCGACCACCACCCATTGGATACTGGTTGCAGCCAGTTTAAAATAAATAAGATGTTGGTGGGCTAGGGTTGCAGGGGTAGCAAGAGAGCAGGGGTCGTAGCTGCGACCACCAATGACCCCCAAATGACATCCCCGTCTGCCGCCATGGTCTTCCCTCCTTGGTGTTTGAAGCTGCAGTCACCTGGAAGCAACAAGATCTGCTCTTCTGGACCATCCAGCGTCGTTGCCACCATAGTAGTCTTCATGCAACCTTTATCTCGGTGGAGGATGCGCCTTCCTTTGTTCATCAAGCCACTGGAACCTGCTTCGTCAGGCTCTCCTGCCTTTCTAAAACTCAACACCACGCACCCCACAAGTGCGTATGCATGGTGTTTAGTTTAACAGACAACCAAGTGCTTTTTTTATCCATTGTAGTGCAGTGTTGCTATTTCTACAGTGACGAGGGGGAGTTTCAGCTCTTACTTGGCTTTTGGGATAAGATGATCCTTGCACACACTAGTGATCCTTGAAGAAACCGAAGGAGCCAAGAATCCAGTCCAGCTGCAAAACTTGCAAGGAGACCAGCTGGAAGAATTTTGCTGCTGTCCAGGTAGAGCCCTGTCCTGTGCAGGTTCTCCAGCAGTCCTGCAAAGGAGCTGCGACCCATGGGGTGGAGGGAACAGAACTGGTTAGCCACTCAGCGGTCCATGGGCTGAGTTTGGGCTACCGTGCTGCAGATGTTGCTGTTCTGGACCTTCGGGGATTCTTCAGCTTGTTCCTAAAGACTTAGACTTCACCTCCTATTTCAGGTCAGTGAGGTGACTACAGCAAGTGAATCCCTTTGCATCGCCGTGCATCAATGGCCATCGTCCAAAACTGCTTACCTGCGTCCAGTCCTGTCTGAATCTGATTTTTGCATTGTCCAGTAGGGGGTTGGTTACCACATGTGTCAGGATTGGTCTATATACGTAGGTCTCAAGGAATTTGGAAAGGTAAGAGATGTTCGATATAAGTCGGTAGTGTCTGGGGTTGTCTACAATTCCAGAGGGGTCTTTTCGTAGTGGTTTAATGTTGGCAGCATTGAAGCTCTTAAGGTGCGGTTCCTGTTGCCATCATGTGGTTCATGAGTGTTAGGGAGAACCCTCAGAAATGTGCCAACTCCCTCCACCATAGAGACCCCCAGCATGCCTCACATACCTTCGAAGAACCTTTTTTACAGCTCATTGTCACAAACGAGCGGTATCAAATGGTTACAACTTCTCCAAGTTTGGAATATTCATATTATTCCAAGAGCTGCGAATTAACTGAAATTCACGTGGAGGCGAGGGTCTTCTAGCTCTTTTATTGACTATATTGGGGTCTCTTGTAACCTTATTGGTGCTAGTTTGCCTACTCACACCGTTAATTTAAGTATAGGAGTTAACATGCTTTTGAGATCTACCATCAACATCCCTGTTAAGCTTTTCCAACAATCGCCTATCCTCGCTTTAGCTGAATTGCATCAACATACTTTATCAATACACTGGAACCCCAAGCTGTGCAGGCAGTTATCTGCCTTGGTTAGTCGTGACCTTTGGTTTATACAAGATGCTCGATTCATGGGATTGTCCACGCAGTCTGTTGAGGATTGGAACATGCAAATGGTACAGTTCCACCTTCGGACCAGAGCTCTTCAACAACCTACAACTAGCGCCAATGTACATCCCACTAAATTTAATAAAGAAATTGCTGTTCTAAAAAGCTCGAAAAATAAGGAACTAAGATTGCTAAAAGGGACTGTTGATATCTCTAGATACTACACAACTGTTAAAAATCATATTTTGTCCAAATACAAAAATCAACTAAAAAAGGAGAACATGTGCACGTCATCTGGTAGACAACCAAAATATGATGAAGCGCCTTTGTAAACGGAATGTCTAAGATATTTGGTCAATTATGAGAAACCCGACTGGTACCATTACCTCTGCCTTCGACTCCTCAATATCAGAAGACGCTTGGTTTGAATATATTAAAGGTCATTAGTTGATGTGCAATAAAAAAAAATGAAATTCTCAAAAGCAGCGTGCCCAGATGGGTTATCTCCCTGTGTCTTCAAAGATTACCCTTATTTTTGGGCCAAAGAATTAAAACGTAGATTTGACTTGATTTATCAAACTAAAGTTATTCCTCCTTCCTGGCTAGCCTCAATCATAATTCCTATTCATGAAAAAGGTTCTATCGTAGGTATCTAACGATCGCCCAATCGCCCTTATTGATGTTTCAGCCAAGGCTTTCTTGATTCTTCTTCTAAACGAACTAGAGCAACTTATCACCACTTACCAACTGCTGTCTCGATACTAAGTTGGTTTTCGGAAGGCTATGGGCACTGCATTAAATGCCACCATCCTTGCCCACCTTTTTGAAACCTCTTAGAACATCCCAAGCGGACCTATCTACATGGCATCGTTGGATATGTCTGCCGCTTTTGATAGTGTCATAAGAGGGACTCCCTGGAATAAAATGCTAGCGTATGGCACTCTTAACCATATGGTAGGAATAATCGCTCTCCTACACGATTGTACAAATTATTGAGTATGCATTAATCATTCCGGTCTCTTGACTGATGCCATCTCCACAGAAATCGGAGTTAAACAGGGTTGTAACCTTGCTGCAACCCTTTTTAACTTATACCTATGTGCCATTGACCCAATCTGGAAAACCTTGAATATATTTCCTGTACAATTGGGTGGGTTCTCTTTGCATTGGTTGGCATTTGCCGACGATTTACTTCTTTTTCATCGCACACCCTATGGCCTATAAAACAAACTTAGATTGTTTTCTGCTTATGCCGAATTGCATAACCTAGCAACTAATCCTATGAAATCTAACAATCACATTTACTAGCAAGAAAATAATTTGATTTTCCATTCAAATTTGCAATAGTTGCACTATCCAGTTTGTCTTATCGATGCAATACTTGGGTTATAATCTTTGCAACACTTCCTCTCTCACTATGTGGGAGAGCTCCCTAAACCCCAAGGCAGCACAACTGATTTCACAAATGAAATGTATTACAGACACTGTACATTTTCGTTACTTCCCATATTAGAGTGTGTTGAAGATGGAACCAACTATATTGTATGGATTGGATCTTTGTCTTATCGACCTTACCAAAATCCTAAACAAATTGCAAGGGAAAATATGGAAAACGGTTTTAGGGCTCCTAAAAATCACTGCACAATTACATCTCACTTCACGAGCTTGGCCTGAATTAATTGGCATCTACATTTTATTGGAGGATGTTAACGAATTACACCGAAATGTTGCACCTTCCTGACAATTCTCTATATGAAGATCTTGCAAAAATATTGCTCAATACATACCCAGCCTCTATCAATCGTTTTGCAAAGAAAATGTAATTGATATTCCAACTTATTGCAATGTCTCCTTTGGATCTTAGCGATCGTCCCAACGTGGTAAAAAAAAAAAAAAAATACCATCCATTCCAACGTAAAGAATAAATCATATCAAGAATCTGCACGTTTTACTCATACACAATCTCCTTGTTTGCTATATCTGCAACGCTTTCCCTGTAATACGGCCAGAAACATTTATCTTAGATTTAAACTTGACTTGTTTCATACAAACGTCCGACTTAAAAATTGACGGACAAACAAGGGAGCACATGCGGATGGCTCTTGCAGATTCTGCAAACTGGTTGATGTTCCAGAAACTCTAAAACATCTTGTGATACTTTGCAAACACTGGGGAAATCTAAGAAAAGTGTGCTTTAGCAAATATCTATGTAAAGATTCTTCCTTCTCAGGTAATCTCTTATGGACTTGTTGCATGTGGGGCACGAACCAATCTCTAATACTCTCTCTCACCCACTTTCTATCGCATATCGAATCAAAGCTCAGAGCTAGAACAGTGACAAGCAAGAATGAATTCTTTAAATTAGGCACTTAAGCTACTTCCTCTTTTCCCTAATTTGTGCCTAGTGGCAAAAGAATTGTAGAAATTACTACGTAGATGCTAGCTGCAATTGTGATACGTATAATCTTTGCACCAAAAAGTGTTATGCTACTGTATAAGGATTTATGTTGTGAGGACAATATGCTTTATTCATTTTTTTCTTTTTAGAAGATTCTTATGTGTTTTTAAATTGTGTTTTATACTGTGTTCTATATTGTATCTTATATTGCGTTCTATATAATGTTTTGGATTGTGTGTTGTACATATTGTGTTTCAATTATTGCCACAATCTCAGTATGTACATGTTTGTAAAGGTTATTTTTTGAGCCAAACAAATAAAAAAAATAACAAACACGGATCTGTTACATATCTTGTCATGCTGGAACTGGTGATAGTGGTGATGCACTGGAAAATCTGAACATTCTTGGAAGTAAAGATGGCTAGGATAGTTAAACTTTGTATGATTTTTTTAAAGTGATGTCTAAGGAAAAGAAGCACTTCTGCAGATTTACAAGGATCTTCCCCCTGAATCATTTGGGATGCAGGTCAGCGTGGTTTCATATCCAAAGGCTGATTTCGAAGTCTGAGTTTGTGTGATACTGCTGAAAGTTGACTTCCCTAATGTTGACTTGGTATTAACTGAACTGTAATGCCCCAATATAAATCCACTTTTCAGTACCAACCATTTACAAAGTAAACACTTATTTTTAATGGGCATGTCGGACTTTATTTTGCTGAGCCCCCTGCCCCCCACTCAACTTTCCTTCATTGGCTTCATTTTGCCAACATTCACAGTATCCTTTGATCCGAGTTCAACGTTTGCACCTGGTTACATTTTCCAAGTTAACCTTTGGGTGGGTCAACCTCTAGCACTAAAAGTTCATTTTGGGGCCAAGAGGATAGTACGACAATATTGTAGCAAAAAACAGTTGGCCTCCTGTGACAATGGTTGACCTCTCCAAGAGATTCCTTGTCCTTTGCTTTGTGAGCTCTGTAGTATGATCTCCAAGAAAGTTGGACCAGCCAGTGTTCAGTGAACCAGTTTGACACTGCTGGAAGATCTGCCACCAGGCATCCCTGCTTTCTTTGGGTATGTACAGACCCGATGCAGGCATGGGTTGGCAGCGGCATAGCAATGCTTTCTTTGGATTGCAGCAATATGTGGTGGCCCCGCTACCAAGGTCTCTTTGTGTGCCCTAATTCAGCTTGAACATTTCTCATCCAGCTACCCATTGTCAAAATTTAGTTTTTGAAATTGTAGCAATTGGTGTTAAAGCTCACTCCTCTAAAGGATTTGACTGTTAAAAATGTAATTAAAGCTCTGCCATTCAAAAGTGAGACTGCACTTGGGCAGGGGATTAGTGGTAAACATTTGTTAAAGCACCAATCCCAGAATGAAGACTCAGAGCACTGAAAGGTGTTGACGATAAGCGGACATGGTGAAAAAGTGCCACAAGCATTGGCCAAGCATCCAATACCAAGCTATGGTTCTGTTCCAAAATATTTTCTAGTCTTGTGGATTTGCCATTTAGCAAGGCAATTCCCGTATTAAAATGTCAATGTGCATGTAACACATTTCTACCAACGTATTTAAAAAAATATACATATTTATTCAGGATCTGGAGTCCTTTAAAGCTACGAATACATAGACATCCTCATACTGTATGGATAGTTATGAAGTAGTAACACATTGCTCTGAAACACGAACTGAAAACAATTGGATATAGCACTACAATTTGATTGCCGTGTTCAAAATCCAACACTGAAACCAATAAAATATACAGTAAAGTCCTGGTGGGAGAAGATTTTAGATGAAAATGTTGTCTTACCTTCCACTGGAAAAGGGCTGTGGTTCATCAGATGTTGAAAGATCTCCTAAAGGACACTAATTGATTTCAATGTTAAAGTGTTCCAATGTTGATTGCACAATTCGAATATGCAGAGGTCAGAACAGCAACATTGCATTGCAGCCACAGAAGACATCACCACTAGGCTTCCCGGTTTTCCTTAAAAAGCATATTACGAGTGCAGCAATATTCCAATCTGTAAACAAAAAAATATATGCTCAGCTTTATGCTTTTAACTCCAATGCACTATGCAAGCAAAAATCAACAGTGGCCATTAGTGACCATGTTATGTTCTGATACCATATACGCTCACTCAAATAGGAACTAAAGGTAATCAATTGTGTGACGTTTCTAGAAGTTGTGCTGAAGTATATTATGCATTGTTTTAATAATATCTATTGACAGGCTGATTCAGAACAATTGCATTTTGCTTGCTCTACATGGTGTTTAAGAAGGGTTCCAAGGCTCAGACAAGTCTTCCAGCTTGTAAACAGATCTGTTGTGAATACACGAGAATATGTTCTTTTGGTAAGTAGCATATGCAAAGACAAAGCAGACATGCAATTACTTGAAACCGATTAGCTTTGTGGTACTTCACATGGCGGTTTGAAAAAACAAACAGCAATGTTACTGATTTATCAAGTCTATACAAACGATTGTCCTAGAGGCGATGACAATCCCAATATGGAGTATGGTAGGACCATACGAAAAACCAGTCAGTGTTTCTGCCTTGCCACCACCCTACTGAAAATTCATGTGTTAACATCTGCCCATACAAACGATCCAAAAAGATTTCTTATTTGGGATCGGATAGGACTTTCACATGTGTATTGGTACCCGACAATCTCTGCTCTGTGGACATCAGGGTGACCACCCCCCACCAACCAAAAACCATCTAGAAATGTCAACATGTCGGCCAAAATCAATTTTCTAAAATGTTTTAATTGGATGCTATTCAACTTAATAGTCCTCACAGCATCAACATGTCTTGGAAGGCTGTATTGTTTACTTAATCATAAATACCAGATGTCTAAATTGGATTAAAAAGATTAACAGATTAACTCATCTCATTGTTTGGAAAAATCACCTTAAGTTGGACTAAACAAGGTAACTGATTTCTTGTTTGCCGTTTGTATTTTCAGCTTTATGTACAATGATTTGTGCCTTTAATTCCGAGACCATCCAGAAGCCCTCGTGATTAACCAATGGTGGATGCAGTGACAAACAGTAGGCCTTCTAATGGAACGCTATCACTTATTCAAACTAACCCCTTACGCCCGCTACCAAAGCAAACAAAGCAAGACAAGCCTAAAGCTTGATACGTCGGAAATACAAAGTAGCTTTGGTGGGTCCGTGGTGGTGGTAGTTGCAGGAGAGGGCCAGCTCAGGATGAGTAGCTAGCATGTAGCTTGGGAGGTATCCGAGGGAAACCAGGCAGTTCACGTATGGAAAACACCAGTTAGAATGGTCTTCTCACAGTGCCGACTAAAACTCCGCTATCTTCACTCCGCTATCTCCAGTGCACACCAAGAATACATTACACACATTTTAGCCCAGAGACTGTGCCTCTATTCACCATAAGTGTTTCTCTTTTGTCTCCTCCCTCCTATTCATTAGTTAAGTAGTTGCATCACAACTACAAACTCAAAGCAGCCCATAAGCTCTGAGGCAGAAAGTACTGGAACATTACAGAGATGAACTTGAGCAGCAAGATGGGACATGGGAGCAGTGCATAGAGGTTGTTGCAACTGGGGCCTACTAAACCAACGTCTGGTCACCCAATTGTTCCATGTCAGTATTTCGGATTAAAAATGGAAAGTCAGAATACGTTTTTCTGTTAACGTTCATACTGCAAAACCAATACGGTTATTTACACTTTGGCCATCTGACCGCTTCTTCCAATGTTAGTTGGTGTAATACCTTCAATGAGTAAAATAGTCTACAACTTATCCCTCAGAATTTCTTTTTTAATTCTGTTTTGTTTCTTTCAATAAAACTTTCCTCAAATAGAAAAATGTTTTTAACATACAAATGAAAAATATTTAAAAGAAAAAAAACATTTTACCCTCAATAAGGATATACTTCTAACAGAAAAAGAAAATTAATATACATTCACAATCTTAAAAAGATTAACAAACTATGTTCAAGGCGTCATTTGACCTAGGATTTTATCTAAACTTTGAGGGCAAAATCTAGGATATTCGTCTACCATTAAATATTTCTGCCTGAAAATCATCCTCAGTTAAAAATCCATGACCTAATGCGAATTTGTGAAAATGTTTTTGTCTGCATGAACAAGTCAGACAGCTCATTAAAAGAGGTTTTAGAGTTTGGACAGAGTTGCAGTCATTGCAGAGCCTGCAGGGTCTCTCTGATCTCTGTATGCAAAATGTAGTTCATTACCTCTGCAGCAGGTACAGATGCGGAGCCTTAAAAATCTTTACCTCCACAAGGGACTAGGAAACTTTATGATATAAGGTTCTGGAACAGCGGCATCTCATGAAATAGCACACATTTCATATTAGAGTGTCTGGTATTAATCCAGTCCATTTACCAAAGAGCCCTTTTTAATTTGCAAGTAAATAGTTTGCATGAGGGATTCAATTCATGTAATATACGATTACATGCTTTATCTCATTTAATTAGGAGTTTTGAGGTGTTCGCCCACATATCATACAAATGCATTGATAGGCTTTGGCCTGAGGAATAATCTTGCAATAAAATGATAAAGATTTCCATTCAGTCCAGGTTTTAATGGAAATAAATTCAAGCTCCCGATGTATAATCCCGACTTGAGTGCATTTTATAAGGCTTAATGCGCCTCTCCACATGATCCCCTGCAGTGTCTGCCATTGAACATTTTCATCCAGAAAAAATAAAACCACAGTGTGCTGTAGGGGTGGGATAATTTTAGCATTATAGTAAATATTCAATGGCTCAAGCAGAAATTAAGTACAAAATATGGAACATTTCAAACTGCCCACAGTATGAGCAGCACTTAATCTAATTAATTTAGATGTGTTCTCTTTGCAGGCTTGTTTTACACTGAGAACCCCCAGTATGTACATTCATTCACCAGATCGAAAAGGTAAAACCTTGATCTTACACACAAACCTGTACTTCTTTCTCCAGAGCCCACATAGTTTTTGTGTGTGTATAGATGCATCATGCTCTTGCATAAATGTGCTCAATGCAATAAGCGAGCATGGCACACCTAAGGGGGTCTGGTAAAGAAAAGAAATCACCAGGTCATCTGCGTATGCTAAATACTGCATACGCAGAGGACCTAGCCTGGAGGAAAAGTTCCAACCTGATATAGCCAAGTCAGCTAGATATAAATTAAACAATGCAGTGGCCAAGACACAGGAATGCTAAAATCACCTCTGATTTAAGCAAACCTTCAGACTGGTATCCGAGTATAAGGTGATCAATATCTCCATCAGGCTATGAGGAATATTCCCTTGAGCTAGCTTTTGCCAGAGTTTCTCCACTGTCAAAAGCAGAAGATGGATCTACAGAGCCAAGATAAAGATTTTTCTCATCTTGCCTCATTCATTACCAAGTTCACCAGAAACCCATTTAATTAGGTCCCCAAGCCACTTCTGAATACAGCCAGATTTATAGCCAGTCTATTGGTTGCTAATACCCATTCATTCAGAGCTTTCATGACCACAGCAGCAAAGATTTAGCTCCAAAAGGGAGATGGGACGATCATTTGCTGGATGAGTCCTATACCCTTTTTGAAAATGGTGATTAATATGGCCGATTTCCACAACTCCGGAATTTATTTTGACAGCAGTACGTCATTGAATAGGCGGTTTAAGATTTTTGCCCATATCTCAGGATTTTTCTTCATCACAATATTCAAAATCCCATCAAGGCCATTGTCTTGGAAGGATTTGCTTGTTTAATAAGAAGCTCTATAGGTCCTTCATCAAACAAAAGTCACCAGGGCTGATCGTTCTGTAATGCATTTCCATATTTTTTTTCCATCGAGACATCTCGCACACAAATAATTCACCCATAATTCTTCTGAGATGGGATTAGGCAGCTTGGAGACCTGGAAGTTCACATCATTAACCAAAGACCAAAAACTCTTCGCATCCAGTTTTACACAGAATACTTAGCATATCTGACCCTCCTATTGATACTTTGAAATTTCCAACCTCTCAACCAGTTTTTCTATGTTTGATTTAAAGCCTTTATTTCAAACCATCCCTCCTCTCTCATATGAGCTTTTCACCTCCCTTATATCCTTCCTCACTTTTCTCTTTTTGTCTTGTACTACTACATTGTAACACCTCACTTCTGTTACTGTCCACTTTGGGACATGCTTCATTTGTGTCGCAGTGGACTTTAGTCCTAAATATAGAAAATGGGAACAATGAGCAGAAATGACATTATTTACACAATGTCAGGCACAGAGACCACTACATCTCCCAGTAGATTAAAAACCCATTAATTGTGGTGACCATTTTATATGATTTGCAGAGTTAATTAATCCACAGATAAATTGCACTTGAAGACTCGGACATGTTGTGAGATGAGATATAATAGACCAGTAGGAGGGATTGATTACTGTGTTCCACCCTTAAGATCTCAAATACTCCACATAGATCCAACGCCCGTTGAGTCGCAAACAAAGTCGATTGTGGAGGCAGCCTTTGTAGAGTGCCAGGTCTTTCCCAATATAGTCTGTTTTAAAGACCTGATTTATACACAGAAATTAAAGTTACTCACTGTAGTGACTAGAGAACTCATAGTCCATATTCCCCTTTCCACCATCTTTGTGGGCGCCCCCCAACATGGGGACGGTACCGGAACATTTTGCAGAGAAGAAATAAGTTTCCCCTTTAAATGTGGGACACGGCCTGGGGACAGAGGTAAGGCCCCGCCCCCTGGCGCCTCACCTCAGTCCCCTTTGAACACATCAGACGCTTAGATACCTGGCTAGTCATATTACCTTTAAGCCATTGGCACACTAGCGGGGGGAAGGTGGGAAGGACGTATGGAGGAAAAGTGACTACGAGTACTCTAGTGAGTAACTAATTACTCATACGTCCCATCCCCTTTCCTCCATCCTTCTATGAGATTCCACTGAACAAGAAATTAAGTTACTCACCGTAGTGACCAACTTACTCCTAGTCCATAGTCCACTTTTTTCCATACTGTATGGGCGTCCCTCGCTAGGGAGGGGACAACCTTTTTCGCCAGACAAATCTTCCCCTTGAAATTTAGAGGCGCTCCCCTGGGAGCATGCGCTCCCCGGACTCCGCCCAACGGCACACTCAGTCCCCATTGACACATCGACAATATTACCATTGCCTAATGACACCAGTCATATTAGGGGGGAGGATGGTGGGTCGTATGGAGGAAAGGGGACTATGGACTAGGAGTAAGTTAGTCACTACGGTGAGCAATTTATAATTACTCCTACGTCCTGTCCACTTTCCTCCATACTGTATGGGCGATTACAACTGAATGTAGCCCCAGGGTGGAGAGGTGACCCTCCTCAAGAAAACAAGTTCCTTAAAACTGCCTGACCGAATGCTGTATCCTACCTGGAGCCGGCATCCAAACAGTAGTGCTTGGAGAAGGCCGAAGGAGTAGCCCCTGTGCCCCGCCCCTGCTGATGAACTGCCATGGAACACGCCTCTGGAACGCGACTGCCGTGGCCTTGGCTCTGATAGCGTGGGCATGCATGTTTGCCAGATTCGGTTTGTGCTGCACCTCATAGGCCTCCTCGATGGCAGAAACCATCCATCTTGCTATGGAGGCCGTAGAAGCTTGATAACCTGGCTATGACCCCCACAAAGGTGACAGTCTCAGATTTGTGGAAGCTCTTGGTTCTATCCAGGTAGAATTTTAGAGTGCGCCTAACATCTAGACAGTGCAGGACCCTCTGAGCATCGTCCTTGGGGCCCGCGGAAAAAAGTGGGTACCACATCTCATTTAAGTGGAACGAAGAGACTACTTTAGGCAAGAACGCGGGATGCGTTTGAAGGACCACCTAGTCCCTGTGAAAGGTAGTTTAAGGCTCGGAAGCCACAAGCGCTTGAATCTCGCTGACCCAGTGTGCAGATATAAGACGCACCAAGAGGGCTGTCTTGATGGTGACCAGCCTGATGTCCGGACACGCCATTTGCTCAAAGGGTTTATGCGCCAAGGCGCCCAACACTTTGTTGAGGCCCCACACGGGCTGTGGCTTTTTGATAGGCAGGTAGAGCCTGGCGAGGCCTACCAAATGTCTTAACCAGTGGGTTGGAGGAAGAAAAAATGTCCTCCTCCGAGTTCTGGTGGGCTGTGATGGTCGCCAGATTTGTGCAGCAGTTGTCTATTTGCACCCCCGAGTGGGCAAGGTGTGCCGTCAAGGATAGCACGTCATGCAACGTGCAAGTAAGAGGATCCACCTAGACCACTTGCTTTTGTACTAGTACCCTGTATGATGTCTAGTAGAGCCTGCGAAAGACGCAGATGCTGAAATGTGACCTGTTCAGGAACCACACTGCAAGGGCCAACTCCTGAGGCGTGGGGTGGATTACCCTGTGCCCATGTTGCGATAGATGAGCTGGGCCTAATGGAAGGTGAATTGGAGGCTGATCCAACAGGGTGAGCAGCTCCCAGAACCATGGTCTCGCCGAACACCACAGAGCTATCAGAACGATACTGAGGTGTCTGGACTCCCTTATCTAGCAGATCACCCTGTGTACCAGGGGAGTGGGAGGAAATGCATATGCGTTCATGCTGTTGCACTGTAACTAACGCGTCGCCCAGGGAGCCTAGGCCCTGTCCCTGACAGGACGCAAACTGAGGGCACATCCTGTTGCACCGGGTAGTTAAGAGGTCCACCTGGGGATGCCCCCATCTGTTTAAGATCTCCTGAAGGACCTAATTGTTCAATTGCCACTCGTAATTGTCTACCCCCTGCCTGCTGAGCCTGTCTGCCTCCAGGTTGGACTCCCTGGGAGGTGGACAGCCCTCAGGTCTAAGTTCTCCAGCGCCCACTCCCAAACGCTGACTGCCAGACTGCATACGGGAGACCTCCTGGTGCCACCCTGCTTGTTGATGTAATAAATGCTGGTGGAGTTGTCAGTTTGAATGAGGATAATCTTGCCACTGATAAGCAGCAGAAAGGCTTTGAGAGCAAGCCAGATCACTTTCAACTCTAGCCAATTGATATGGGCCTCCTGTTCCTGAAGAGACCAAAACTCCATGGACACTGTAGTTGTCCAGGCTAGCCCCCCAGCCATCCAAGGAAGAATCTATGGTGATGGTAAGCTGTGGTGCTGATTGCAGGAAGGGTCTTCCTATCCCCAAGTTGCAGTCTGTGCTCCACCAGATATGATCCTGGTGGAGAAAAGGAGGAATGCTGACGAGTTCCACCTGGGAACTCTGCTCCGGACTCAGCTCGTGTCCCAGATGAAGCCAAGGAAAGCCAGACACTGCATCAGTTGCAGCTGTGACTTCTTGAGATTGATGGAGAAACTCAAATCGTGTCACATATTCATGAGGGCAGAGCAGGTGAGATGCACCTCCTCCGGGGACCTCACGAAGACGAGCCAGTCATCGAGGTATGGATAGACATGGTGACCCAGGACCCCCGAGAATGCCTGCCACTGCATTCATAAGCCTGGTAAAAACCCTGGGGGCTGAAATGACCAAAGGGTAGAAACTTGTATTGGATATGAAAGCCCATGATCCTGAACCTCAGGAAGGACCGATGAGGCTGCCAAATCAGGACGTTTATGTATGAATCCTTCAGATCCAGGGAGCACATCCAGTTTCCCTCGCTGTGTCTCTGATGAGCGCTGGGGTAATCATCTTGAACTTTTGAAGAGGGATGGAAGGTGCAGGGAGGTATTGGAGTAGACGTTTCCACATGCCTCCAAGATCTTCTCCTTGCCTAGCAGGGCCTAGGACAAGGCAGCAGAGGAAGACTGAGGCTTAGAGTTGATGAAGGCCACAGAGATCACTGAAGAGTGTGGTTGAGGGTGTGCCGACAGCAAGAGTGTAACCCCCTCCATTTGCCTGTACTTGGCTCTCATGAGCGTGAGGAATTTCTTGAAGAATCTGTCCTCACAGGCCACTGGGGTGCTAGGTGGCATAGGAGTAGGGCCATGAGGTTGTTGAGGTCTGGGCGTACTCTGCCTTGTTGCCTGAAGGGTGCATCTGCCTGCAACGTTGAAGGATATGCAGTAGGCCATGTACCTGGTGAAGACCAGTCCCACCTTGAAACTCGTTCTCCCACCTGCTCTGCACCATGGGGCGGTATTGGACGAGTGGCCATTTTGTCTGGCGCGGCAGCCATCTTGTCAGGCTGCAGGTCACGTGCCTGTGCCGTGGTGCTTGCTGCGCTGGGCCTGGGCTCCTCCAAGAATCTTGGTGGTGGAGCTTGAGGCTTACCTTCCATCTCAGGATGAGGCCTGGTAGGCATTGTGCCCTCTGCTGTGCTGCCGGTAGTGCTGTGTACAGGTGCCCCCTCAGACATTTGTCTGGTAGTAAGGCGTAGCCCCTCGGTGGACACCTGGTAAAAAGCTTGCGGTCCCTCAGCAATGTCGCGGGTAGAATCTAGTGACCCCTCGGCCTGAAGGGCGGTAGCTGACGCAGCCTCGGTTCCCGTGCTGGTGGTAGAACCTGAGCGGTCCCTCCCGATTGGACGTCTCCTTGGGAAGGAGTCACCTTTGTGGGGTGCAGATGAAAAAAGCGGCCCTACCTTGGGCCTTGACCTGTGCTTGACGAAGTCCTTAAAAGCCAGAACGTCATCCAGAGGACAGGGTCCAGACCACTGTCACGAGCCCAATGGCATTATCTAGTCCATTTGCTTTTATATGGGACTGAGTAGAGGGCCTCCTTCCTGCCCCGCTGAATGAGGCCTCAGTTGTCAACTGAACATTGAGCATGCTGAAGCCTCAGCTGATCAGACAGTACGCTGCAGTTTGGCTGGGTCCAGATGCGCCACTGCTGCGCCAGGAAGCCCCTGCTGGGGATCAGAAGATAGACTGGGCCTTGGGAGAATTGCAGCAGATTCGAAAAGCAGGGTCTCTAAGGACAGTGGGGGCAACCAGGATGAGGCTGCAGCCCATGGAAGCCCGGAACTTGTAGCAGGTCTGCTGGAGCAAAGGGGTGGGCGGGAACACTCAACGCCTGCGAGAATTGCCAGCAGATCTGGAAGGCATCTCCCAGTGACCCCTGACTCGGACCTTAGGAAAACTGGGGGCACTTGGCATTCCGAAGAGAGGCAAACAAGTCCAGGTCAGCGAACCCCCAACGCTGAAACAGGGGCAACAAGGAGTTGTTGCACAACTCCCACTCACAGGTGTTGAACCCCAAGCGACTCAGCTGATCCGCTTCTGCATTGTTGTCCCCTGGCTGGTGTACTGCAGATATCCAAATCCTCAGAGGGCCCATTCCCAGATCGAAACCACCTCCATGCAGAGGAGTGGGGAGGGGAACGGGCGTCACCCTGCTTGTTCAGGTAAAACATTGTAGTTGAATTGTCCGTCCTGACCAGAACTGACTTGTCACCGATTAGGGGCAAAAACACCTTGAGGGCCAGGCCATGAGTTCGAGCAGATTGTTATGTAGGAGGGCTTCTGTCCTGGACCATGCTCCATGAATCCTATAGCCATCCAGAATAGCTCCCCCAGCCCGAGAAAGAGAAGGCCCACCACTGCATTCATCAGCTTCGTGAAGATACGAGGGGCCGAGTTCAGGCTGAAGGGCAGCACTTTGTACTGCAAGTGGTACGACATAATTGTGAACCACAGAACATTCCGATGCATTTGAAATATGGGTACATGCAGTTATGCATCCTTAAGGTCTAGGCAACACATCCAGTCCCCTGCACACAGAGACTCGGCTATGTGCTTGGGAGTAATCATATTGAAGCATTCCAGCGGTAAAGACAGATTTGGAAAGGACTGGTCAAGGACTACCCTCAGGCAAGCCTGGTTGTTCTTGGATAATGCAAAAATCCTGGAATAGTACCGAAGCCCCTTTCTAAAAGAGGAACCGGTTGGACCGCCTGCATCTCCAAGAGCAAAAGGACCCCCCTCAAAATAGCTGGGGACCCAATCTGACGAAGAGGAGAGGATGTTCAAGGCAGAGGAAGGTTGAAGCCCAAGGAGACTACATATAGGATCCACGGGTTGCTGAATAGACCTCTTCTAGGTGTCCTGGAACATAACCAACCAGCTCCTCACAGGCGAGCTGTGTTCCCCAAGCCCACTGCTTCGCTGGGGTAGAGAAGGGGGAGCAGAAAAACCCACACAACGTGCTCTGCTGCTTCCCACTTGTCACTGGGCAACCCGTTAGGCCTCCGCATACTGCAGTCTCTGAAATCCTTGAAGCCGGAGGTGGTTTGGGGTTTGAATTAGGTTCTACCATGGGATTGAGGGAAGGATTTTTGATGTGGCTTTGTCAGGATGGCCAAGGACTTAGCAGTCTGAGTGGAGGATTTCTTCTCTGTCAATTAGTCATCTGTGGACGAATGAAAAAGGTTGACGCCCTCGAAGGGCAGATGTCCCTGACTCCATGAGGTCCTACGCAATATGCCGGGCATCTGCCAGACAGGCCTTGAAGGAGGCGTGTTTGTCTGAAGGGAGGGCGGGCAGAATTTCCCAGAACTCCAGCCACAGCTTCTGGTTAGCTGTGGCCAAGAGGGTGTCCTGAGATGGAGTAACAGCACTTTCTAAAGGACTTGAGGAGTTGGTCTGCCTTGGAGAGGCAACTGGAGGTGGCTCCCGTAGAGGAAGACGGAAACTATAGTTTAGACTATAAAGAGGCACCAGCCACCACAGAGAAATGAGGCTGCAGGTGGGAGCCAAGGAGGATTGGATCCCGTTCCGTCAGCCTAAACCTGCTGTCCAACTTCTTGTTCATCTGGGTATTGGCCTTGGACTTCCCATAGACCATAGCACCACCTGCAGCACATCCTTCTGGAGTGGAATGCCAGATCGGGCCGTGGTGCAATTCCCCAAGACTTGTTTGAGCACAGCAGACTCCTGGGGGCTTCCACAGGAAGAGGGACCTCCAATAACTGCCAGGTCATGCAGGCAGCATGATGGGCCTTAATGGATGCCGAGGGCTCATCATCCTGAGTGTCATTGTCCCTCCGACCCTTTTTCACAGTCGAGGGAAATACGGGCCTGGGACACATGTCCCGGGCAGGCCTCCCAGGCCCCCCCAACCCAGAGTTGCAGGCAAGTCCAATGGCTGTTGAGGGGGGGAGGCGGTGGTACAGGAGGCGGTGTCAGCAGTCAGCATGACCGGTAGGGCCTGAACCGGAGGAGGGACCTGCACCAGGGAGTCCCCAGGGGAGGTGGCCTAGGCGGCTCCTCCTGGGAGAGGGGGGAATCACCTTCACATTTTCCTTTAGGAGCCCCTTCATCTGAGGGGCACGCATGAGGAAGAGGAAGCGTTCCAAGAAGTGGTCCTTACTAGCCACTGGGTCCCTAGGAGCCCTGCCCTCCGAGGCGTTGGGCCTCCGCTCCTGCTCAAAGCGCAGAGGCGCATGGTTCGTGTAGCTCTAGGGTTGTGAAATCCCTGCACTGTAGGATCCACTGCCGCTTCAAGATGGAAAGGGGCTGGAATGGTCCTGCAAAGCCCACTCGATTGGCGAAAGCACTGGTGGGACCTGAGCCGGCTCCAAGATGGCTGCCTGCCTGGCCTGCTCTACCACGCGCCGCTCTGCCATTTGGATGCCTTGAGCCACGCCCTGGACGGAAGGGCACATAGGCCCTGAGCCAAGAGAGGCCTCAAATCCGAGAAGATGCAGCTTGGGTCTTGCGGCTGAAGCAGAGACATTGACCTCAGAGAGCCCTCTGGTAGGCACTGACCTCTAAACCGGATAACTGTAGTCGAAACGCCCTGGATGACTGCCTCAGAGTGAGCACCGGTAAATTGGGAGCCCTCAACACCTGTGCCGGTAGCTGTGCTGAATCTAGCCGAGGAACAACTCTTGGAGATGGCACTCGATGATCCCTTACCCCCTAGGGTAGAAGAGGATGAGACTGATCATGCATCTCAGGACAACCGGATAGGGCCTCTGGACACCTCCGCTTGCGAGCCGGTAGACTGGAAGGCCTCGGGTCCGTCTCTGGACCACCCAAAAGAGCCCCTGGGCCCCTCGGCTTGGGAGCCGGCAGTCTTAGAGACCTTGGGCCTGCCGGAACCTGAATGCGACGAACCCTGATCATTGGGAACCCCGGAGAAGGAATCTCTGCGTTGTGGAGCCGTGCTTAACAGAGGTCCTGCCTTATCTTGACGAGAGGTCATGGGGACAAAGTCCTCAAGGTGGAGAGGGGGAGAATAGTGAAAGATCTCACTCCACAGATTCTTCGATGCCCTGTGACCGAGAGTGCTGGAGGCCACATGCGTGTCCCAGCGGTGGCCGGGCCCCAAACACTGGAGACAGAGTGCATGGGGGTCAGAGGATGGAAGGAGCGGTCCCAAGAGGCACACCTCCTGAAACCTCTTGCGGCAGACATGCACTGGGGAGGTGAGGCACCAAAAGGGAAGTGAAATAAGAATTGAAAAAACAAACAAGAATCAAGAGGAAAGCTAAAAAAGGTCTCTCCGCTGGCTGCCAGGTCGGACCGTTTGGAAAAAGGTGTCTTAGCGAGGAGCCGGTAGGCGCAGCGTTCGCTTGCCCGAGGCTGCACCCCGCATGTTATACTAAATTTAAAAGGGAAGCTCATTTTTTCACTGCCAAAGATTCCGGTAAGCTCTGCATGTTGGTGGTCGCCCACAAGTATGGAGGAAATGGGAGGGGTAAATCCACTTTTTCACATTGATCTCACCCTGCTACTCGGCATAAGCTTCTTTAACTGCTCTTTTGAATTCGATGCACAACAACAATTGAAGTCCCCTACCAACATCACTGAGTCACCATTTACCAAACCATGCAATTTTTGCAATAAATCAGCAATTTGATCTACCAATAAATCTGCCTTTATATTAGAAGGATTCCAATACATATTTATCAGAATGTTTCCACTCATTCCATTTGTAGGCGGATCTATCTTTATCCCCACAGTCAGCAAACAATTTAGAGGTCAAAAGATGGCAATTTATCCAGGCCGCATTATTTTTAATTGCCGTAATGAGGCTGCCAGAAAGGCATAATTTTGGCCACTGCTTTGCGGGTTGGAAATAGGAGTATAACTGTCTAAGAGTGGTGATTCAGTGAGCCAAACCACCTGCAAGTTAATTATCTGTGCTGACAATAACTTCAAGTCTCTATCATTCTTTACAAGGTAGCTGAAGCCTCTTGTGTACTATGAAGTATTCTTATTAAATGTATCCTATGGTCCAAGCGTGATCCTCCCTTTCATACATGCACATCCCAAGCAGAACGGGAGCCATCGCCAGTCTTGACCTACCTTCTCAGAACCCCCCTCATTTGAGGTTCTGGAATCAGCAATGCATCCACCCCTGACCTGCTCCCCTTCCTCGTATCCCCAGGGTCAACCTTAGTTGAACCTTTCAGGGACTTACACCTATAAAAAGGTCATAACCCAGGAGGCAGGGTTCTACCTCCTACAACAGTAAGTCAGACCGGACTAGATTTAATATGTAAAGATACATCAGTTCTCTTTGGATTTGGAAAGTCTATTAGAACCAGATCACTTGAGTATATGGTTCTTGGAGATGGAATGTTGAAGAGATCAAGCACATGGGTTCTATTGAGGATAATCTCCTGTTGAGTTTACAAGATTTTTTCCAGCCTAGATGGTTCAGGATTTTGATTTGTCTACTTCTTTCACCTAGATTTAAAGATGTTAATGGCACATTCTCACAAATTCATCTACCTGTTTTCACTCACCTCAGATCCTAGCACCTCTGACCATTTGTCAAGTAACTTGTTTTTTGGTTCTTTGCATTTCTCCAAAGGTTTGTAAAACTTAGACGCTATGTGACCACCCAGTTTATATTCTTGCAACCATTCTGGCCAGTTTTTGCCTCTCGCTGGTATTCTATCCCCCACCGCCCGCTTCAGTTTCCTGTACTCCCCTAGAGTTCATTCTAAGATCCTTTTCTTCAGTTAATCTTTTGATGCTAATCCATTTGTTATCCACAAATATGTCTCCCAGCCGATGTATCCCACTCAATAGCAAGTTTGGCCATAATAGCGTTTTGCCTCCTAGTTTAATGCCAGGATTTAACCACAGAGAGGTGCTACTAGAACTAGATACATCTTTTTTAGATGTATTCATTAGTCTTAATGCATTCCCTTATACATTTGGTTGGTGCATATGACTTGCATCCAGCTGCATCTTCCAAGGTCAGTATTGCTCTTGGCGTTAATGGAGTACACCTATCGTCCAGATATCTAAAGAATTCTCCAAGAATGGCAGCAGATGTCGTGTTCCAAAAGCCAAATGGTAATTTTCAAAATCGGGTGCACCCAAACCTCCGTTTTCTGTTGATAATTGAAGTTTCCATAGTTTCAAGCGCAATTTTCCATCCCACAGAAAATACTGCATCAGGCTTTCTATTCTCTTTATAGTTTTCATTTTAGCCATCAAGGGGATAATGGTAAGAATGTAATTATTTCGTGGAGTTGACGTCATCTTTAAAGCATTCACTCTCCCATAAAGGCTTAGTCTCAGCTTGGTCCATCTTCTTAAATCCTTTTCCAAGTTTTCAATAATGTATGACAGATTAGTGTCCATCATTTGATCTACTTCTTTCGTTAGCCAGATACCCAGGTTTCGCATATATCACACCATTTGAAGTTGTAGACACGCAACTGCTGACTTGAACAAGACCTTGAAGCTGGTAGTGCTTCCAATTTCAACCAATTAATCTTATACCCCGAGTATCTGTGAAAGTTGTCAATTTGACTAATTAGTGCTGGAATAGATGCGTTGTTTTGTTGTACCAGGAATATATCTGCGTAGAGCCATATTTTGTTCTCCAAAATGAATTCCTTGATTTAAAGTGTCTTCTCTTATGGTGCCATGGGTTCCAGTGTGATGACGAACAGTAAAGGGGACAGTGGGCATCCTTGTCTTGTCCCCCTTTCCAGTTCAAATAAGCATGAAGTGAAACCATTCGTTTGTACACTAGCCATTGGCCTTGAATATAAAAGCTTAATCCATCAAATCATATTTTCTACCAATCCAAAACCTTCAAGTGCAGCCATGAGTTATTCCCACTCAATTCGATTGAATGCCTTCTCTGCAAGCAGTGATATTACTACCGCGTCCTTATATATTTTCTTGCTTTCATCTAGGGTTAACAATAACCTCATGTTCTCCACGGCATGTCTCCCTTTTATGAAGCCTGCTGGACTCTAATTGAGAATGGTTGGCATTAGGTATTCCAATCTCAATGCTAATGCTTTAGCAAAAATCTTGTTGACAGTATTAATCAAACTTATAGGTCTATGACTGCTTGTGATCACTGGTGATTTCCCTTGCTTTAAGAACAGGGAAATCATGGTGTGCTCTTTTAAGCTCTTCCACATTAAAATCCTTTTCAGGCCTCACTCGGTCTTCTGACTATACCTTTCTGTAGACCTATGTATTCTGGACTGTGCAAAAACTGTATGCAAGAGGATTAATTCAATCAGAGGCCTGTTGGAGATGTAAACATGATGTGGGCACATTCGAGCATATGATTTAGGAATTTAACAGCTTGCGAACCTATTGGAGAGAGGTTATGCTTAGGGTGAATAAGGTTCTGCTGCTAAAAGAAGATTATGATTACTCAAGTATTATTCTTGGGGAAGAGGATCTCCCTTAACAACGTTGTTGATTTTTCAGACCTTCGAATTCCGCCAAAAAAAGAAATCAGAATTACAAATGTTGGACAACTGAAGAAAATATATATATATATATATACACACACACACACGCGTTGTAATATTTAAATGTGTTTATTTGGGTGAAAATTCAATAAATATGTAAATACAAAAAAAGATCATTTCCAGCCTCACCACATCAAATACACCTCCTTGTGCTAAAGGTGTGTATTCAAAAGAGTCATGGTTGATAAGTGTAATTTTGTCATCTTGCCCAGTTTTACTCCCTTTAGGACTCTTGTGCAACTCCTTGCCATTTACAAACACCCTGTGCATCACCAATGGATTAGCCAATCTCAGCCATATTCGTCCCTTCTTACAATAAAAAGGAGACCCCTCTATACTCCAATTCACCTTCATCCACCTCCATCAGAGCCACACAGTCACTTTCACCACCATCACTCCTCCAAAGACTGGAAATTCCCTTTAAAAAAGGGGATTCAAATAACCCTATTTTCATTTAGGGGTACTCGTGTACCCATTTTGCACCTAGAAACACTTGTGTACAGGAGCGTTGTGAATGCCATATTATACTGTATTGGGAATGGATTCCCCCTTTTTTCTTCGGAGCATTTTTTTGTCAGTTTGCTTATTGAAAGAACATGAGGTCTGCCAGTTAGCAGGCAAAAGCTTTCAGCCTGGCGCTGGCTTCATGTACAAATTATGAAATATATTGCAGTTCAATAAAGCTAAATATATTGCAGAGGAACAACTGTTAAAATGTATCCATGCACATAACTAAGCTGACGCGTTCATCTGCAAGTTCGCCGTCTGAATCCCTGTGGGGAAATATCAAAATAACAGCAGACTACACCAATTTAAGCATCTAAAAAGAGTGCAGACTTACCATTATTAAAATGTGTAAATATTCAGATGAAAATGCCTCTTTACTTTTGGTTAGTTATCGCATTTGTACAGTAATAGTCCCTTTTTATGTCACTAATGTCTCTGAAATGGGAGAGGAGGCTGGAGTGCTGACATGAGGAGGAGAAGCACCCCTGGGCAAAAAGGACAGAAAGCATAAGAAGGTTTGAGGGACAGCAACTGCTTAGAAAAAGGAAATACACAGAACCAGTCACTGTTTTACTCCTGAACATATCACACCAGTGTCAGGTTTACACTCTGGAATTAGTCCTATAACACTCCAGTCAGGTATAGGCCACAATGTTTTTCTATCAAGTGTTGTACTCAAGTTGAACTAGCCATTGGTTGTATGTTTAAGAGAAAAGCATTCTTCCATATAATGCATACAAAGATGGTGCTAGAACAGTACTTTCATCTGCTGCCAGGCCAGAATGCATGCCAAGATGCTGAACTGTCCAAAACAGACTGAAAGTCTTTGGACTTCAATCCACTAAGAAAATATTCTATATTTACTATTGAACAGAGCCAGGCTTCAGCTGCAGACAATGACATGTAAGTAAAGGCCTTTCCTAGGAAGATGTAAGGCCTTTGTGGATGAAATATATTAATATGCATGTTAAAAAAAAGGGACCAAGGGGGCGTGGTCAAGAGGCGAGCGCAGCAGATGCAGCCCATGAGACCCCAGGGACAAAATATAACCTTTCCTACAGCGATTTCTCTCCCCGCTGGAGAAACAATGGAGGGGAAGGGGCTCCTAACTCACCCTGGACCCCTGGGATCCACCCTGAGCAGCTGATCTTCCTGGTTTCCAGACCGAAAGTGCAGCCGAGATCCACTCGACAACCCGCATGCTAGTCCCAACTCCGTGACAGAACTGTTGTGAGGTGACGAAGTGCTCGCCTCGACCGCTCCTAGGGGGTCCTGCCAGGAATCTATAGACTAGCTCAGCAGCCCGCCCCCACCTCATAGAGGGCCGAGGGACCTACAACCTCTTTACCCTGATGGGAGACCGAGGCGAGCAGGCAGCGAACGCCCGTGTGCTGGAGGTAGGCGGGCTGCCTGGTAAAAGCAAGGCAGGCCAGACCCTGGTGGCAGCGGGGCCCTGGTGAGCATGGGGGACTTGGAGTGTGACCAGTCCCTTTTGCAGGATGTGCTACAGCGACAGTTTGGAGCTCAGGAAACGTGTGTGCTGTCCCTACCAGCCCCCCACGGCGAGCTGCGAGAAGGCAGCAGAGCCACGCAGAAAGGACCGGTCTTAAAAAGGAGTCCCGCTGGGGGCTGCTGATTTCAGAGAGTGCTGGGCTCCATTACCTCAAGTTGAGGTGCAGGGGGCCGAAGCCTTAGAAGATATGTAGAAGGGAATGAGAGCCCGAGTTGTTGGGCCCCGGTCTTCAGCTTCTAACTAGCCGTTGACTTGCTGACCAGACCTTTGGGGATTCGAGCTGGGAGACATTCATCCAGGCAGGGGCTGACGGCTCTAACCAGTCTGAATTCAGTAGAGCCTTGCAGGAGTTGGCTCTATTCTAATTCACCAGAAGCCTGATGAGTGGACACTGGAGGTGGCGCAGGGGTGGTGCTGGCCTTAGGGGAGCTGGAAGTGAGCTTGGGGCACTGAATAACGAAGCCTGGAAGAGGCACGGACATAAAGAGACAGTGTTCTGTCCTCTCAGATCTAAGAAGCGTCCTTGGAAGAGGGGGGGATGAGGTAGTAGCTGTCGTGAAGTCCTGTGTACTGAGATATTTGCCTCAGAGCCTGGGAAGCGAGGCTCTTCCACCTCTTCATGGAAGACGATGGTCGGAAAAAGGAAACCCAGAGCACCAGCCTCAGTTAACAAGCAAATGTCTGCCCAAGAGGGAGCTACCAAGAAACTTCAGCAGGTCCATGCACCAACTTTGCCACCTTTGGGGAGTAAGGCTCCCCCTGGAATGCTAGCCACGAAGGAAGACATCAAGGCAATGTTGGTGGTGCTGAAACAACCTCACCCAGGAAATACAGAGACGCATCAACAAATTTGCTGGATCGGTCGAGGACATACACGCTTGCATAACTGGGGCAAAATCGCAAATAGCGGAACTGTAAAGCTTTGCAGCCGATGAAGCCTGTGAGCAAGCAGTGTTATCAGAGAGGATGGAAGCTCTGGAACAAGTACTAGGAGTATGTTAGTCACTACGGTAAGTAACTTATAATTACTCCTACGTCATGTCCCTTTTACTCAATACTATATTGGCGATTACAACTGAATGCAGCCCTGGGGAGGAGAGTTGCCCCTCTAATAAAACAAGTTCTTCAAAACTGCCTGGCCAAATGCTGTGTCCGATTTGGCACCGGCATCCAAGCAGTATTGTTTGCAAAAGGGCGATGGGGAATCCAAGGTAGCCGCCTTGCTGAGTCTGCCATGGGACATGTCTTTGGAAAGCCACAGCCGTGGCCTTGGATCTGATGGTGTGGGCATGCATGTTTGCTGGCAAAGCCCTGTGCTGCCCCTCATATGCCTCCTTGATGGCCATCACCATCCACCTTGCTATGGAAGCCTTTGAGGCTTGACAGCTTGGTTTTGACCTGTCAAAAGTGATGAACAAGGCATCCGATTTACGGAAGCTTTGTCCCGTCCAGGTAAAATCTTACAGTACGCCTGACATCCAGACAGTGCAATAAGTCTCATCCTTTGGATCTGCAAAGATTTTTGGGAGTACTACCTCCTCGTTAGGGTGAAAGGATGAAACTACCTCAGAGAGAAATGCAGGGCGTTTAAGTACCACCTTGTCCTGGTGAAATATGGTATAGGCCTCTGAAGCCACCAGGGACTGAATTCTGCTGATCCGGCGTGCTGATGCAAGGCCAACCAGTAGAGCAGTTTTTATAGTAACCAGCATGTCGTCTGCCGATGCCTGGGTTCGAAGGGTTTGTGTACCAGGGCGCCCAGCACCACGTTAAGGTCCGAGACTGTGGACGTTTGACAGGGAGATATAATCTGGTCAGACCCACCAAGCGCCTTTTAACCACCGGATTGGAGAAGAGGTCTACGGAATTCTTGTAGGCCCTTGTGGCCACCAAATACGTATGCCAGGTGTCTACCTGCACGCCTGAGTAAGCCAGATGTGCAGCGAAGGATAACACATCGTCCAGTGAGCATCTCAGCAGACAAACCTAGTTTGTCTTGGCCAAGTGACAGAACCTCATCCACTTGCTCCTGTATTGGCTCCTGGTGGAGTCGCTTCCTGCCCCCCTCTATGATAGCAAGGTTGTCCTGTGACAAGTGCAAATGCTTCAGGGTGACCTGTTCAGGAACCAAGCTGCCAGGGCTAATTTCTGCGGAGAGGGGTGAACCACTGTGCTCCCTTGCTGGCAGAGTAAGTGGGCTGGACCCAACGGGAGGTATACCAGAGGCTGATCCGACAGACAGGGGAGTTCTGAGAACCAAGGTCTTCCCAGCTACCAATGGCGGTATCAAGTTGAGTCAAAGGCTCCGTGACTCCCTGACCTTGCAGATAACCCTATGAATCAGCAGAGTCGGGCGGGGGGAAGCGTATGCATTCATGTTCCACAGAATCTGCAACGTGTCCCCCAGAGATCCCCTGCCCTGCCCCATCTAGGAGGCAAACTGCTGGCATCTCCTGTTGCTCGTGGTGGCAAATAAGTCTACCTGAGGGTGGCCCCATCTGTAGATCACCACTATCAGAACCTCTTCGTTCAAGTGCCACTTGTAGTGGTCAACCCCCCCATCATGCTTAGCCTGTCCAACCTCAAAGTTAGACTCCCCCGGAAGGTGGACTGATCAGTAAATGTTGTTCCACAGTGCCCATTCCCATATGTCGATGGACAGCTTGCACAGCGGAGGGGACCTGGTACCTCACTGCTTGTTAATCTAATACTTGCAAGTGGAGCTGTCTGGATGCAGACCGACTTGCTGCTAACAATGGGGAGGAACGCTTTGAGCACAAGCCAGAGGGCCATCATATCGAGTCAGTTCATGTGTTCCAGCTGTTCCTGCCGTGACCATACTCCATGGATACTGTGGTTGTCCAGTGTAGCCCCCCCCCAATCCCTCTAGTGACAAGTCTGTGGTAATGGTATCTCCGGTGAAGGCTGTCTGAACACTCTGCCCGCGAACAGGTTGGTCTGTGCACTCCATCACATCAGGTCCTGGTGGATATGCTGTGGTATGCCGACTAGAGCCGCTTGTGAGCCCGACTCCTGATTCCAAGAGGATGAGAAATGTAGCTGCATCCTCGCCGCCATTATTCCTAGCAGGTGCTGGTACCACCATGCTGAGGTTACTGGTCTGCTGAGAAAATGCCTTGTGGCCTTCCTGATTGCTGTGATCTTGTCTTCCGAGGGAAAGATGTTTTCTGCCCTTGCATCCCAAATTAGCCCCAGGAATGTTAAGGACTGAGTGGGAAGTAACTGCGACTTCTTGAGGTTGATGGAGAACCCCAGATCGTACAGCATATGCAAAAGTGCTGAAGCTGTCCGGTCTACTCCCTAGGGCGACTCCGCTTGGACGAGCCAGTCGTTGATGTATGGATAAAGGTAGTGGCTGCACACCCTGAGCAGGGCTGCTGCAGAGTTCATTAACCTTGTAAAGACACTCTGGCTGAAGTGAGGCCAAAAGGGAGGACCTTGTATTGAAAGTGAAAGCCCATGATCCTGAACCAGAGGAAGGAACGATGGGGCTCCCAAATCGGGAGGTGCAGGTAAGCATCCTTCAGATCCAGGGATCACATCCAGTCTCTCTCACACAGTGACCCTGCAAAGAGTGCTGGAGTAACCATCTTGAACTTCTGAAGGAGTAGGTAAAGGTCAAAGGATGAAATGTCTAGAACAAATCTCAGGCCAGCCTGGTTCTTTATCTGTATGGTGAATATTTGGGAATAGAAGCCCATGACGCGCTGTGACGCTGGAACTTCCTCCACTGCCTACCTCGCAATGAGTGAGTGAACTTCCGCCAGGAGAGTTGTCGTCCCAACAATCTGTTGGAGTGGAGGGGAGGAAATGGAGGTATTGGCAGACAGACGCCCATGGAAACTACAGAGAGAATCCATAGGTCCATGAAGCTTGCCCACCAGGAATAGATGTGAAGGGCAAGACTGCCCCACCCACTGGAAACTTGAGGATCTGGATGGCACCGTCACAGTTGTTTTACCCTCCAAGGCTGGTGCCTGGGAGGGGGACGGGGAAAAACCTCTTTTGAGAAGATTTGTGCTGCTTGCGCCTGTGCTGGCTAGTAGACCTGTCGGGCTGTCTAGAGCGTCGCCCCTGAAGGTACGACCTCTGTCACAGCATTGGTGACTTTGGCTATAGGCCTTGGGCACAGATGTTAAGATTGTCAAGGACTTCGCTGTTTGCAAGCTATTTTTCTTTTTGTCAAGTTCCTCGTCCATCGTCGAGGAAAACAGGTTTCCCCCCGCTCCCTCAAATGGTATGTCGAGAATGTGCTCCTACACATCAGGGTTAAACTTGGTCGCCTTACGCCAAGCTGTCGTCCTCACGTCGGTGGCTACACATAGCTCTGACTGCAGTGTCAATGTGTGCCACTGTGGACACGATATCCTGGACGCCATCTCAGCCTCTGCCAACACTGCCCTGAATCGTGCCCGACTACACGCAGAGAGCTCCGGGAGGAAGTCTGCAACCCACCGGCAAAGCTTTTGGTTCACTGCTGCCAACATGGCATCCTCATTGGCCTGGCACAGGTGGACCATAGCATTAGAGTATATCATTTTGCCATAACACTCAAAATAACAGGAATGAGCTTGGGGGTTCACCGATAGTATGAGTGAGTCCCCTTCCGCCTGCCTATACTTGGCATCAAGGTGCTTATTCATAGACTGCATGGAATGGGGCTTTACCCAGACCTTTTTGGGCCAGGATTCTACATCCTTTTCTAGAGGGATGCCAGTTCTTATGGATGGGAGGGATGGTCAACACCTCAGCCAAGACCCCACGCCTCAGATTGTTCAATTTGGGGCTGCGGGAACCCCAGGTACTTGGCCACAGCCACCAGTCTGTCGTGGAAAGCCTTAGCTGAGGAGGGAGCATCCTGATCCTGCTCTTCGTCCGTGTCACCCATTGTGTCCTGCAGGTCGGGAGCTGCTGGTGGTGGTGGTCTGCTGGGTGTGGCCAGCTGTGGCGTACTGACTGGCAGTGCCCGAGGCTGCTGGGGCAGAGCCACCATGACTAGTGGGAAAGCGGGAACCAGGGTCTGAACTGGAGCTGGTGTCTAGACCACAGTGAGCTTGAGGTGGTACTGGAGGGAGCATTGTCCTCGATGACCCCCCGAGGATGGTGCCCATCTGAGGCGATTTCGAGAGTGAGGAACTTTTCAAAAGAACTTATCCTTGCATGCTGGTGAAGGGTTTGGCTGCGTAGGAGCCGGCCCTTGCGGCTGTGTTCTTGTCGGACCTTGTGGCACTAAGCTGAAGTCTGTGCACCACCCTTGTGCCGATGTGGTTGGGTACGACGTGGACCAGTTAACTGGCGTTGTCCAGTCCCATGCCTGCGCACCACGATGGGGAGGCTCCGGGTGCGCCAGTGTCGTGTCTGGCAGCTATTTTCTCATGCCCCGTGCCATGTGCCTGCTGCGCAATGCCCGACAAGCTGGGCCCAGTCTCCGCCTGCACGCTTAGGAGCAAAGGCTCAGACCTGGGAGGTGGAGTGTCTTTGGCCAGGACGCCGGTAGTGCTACCGCTGCTTATGGGCGGCCCCTTGGGAGCAAGCCTGGTGTTGGAGCAGAGCCCCTCTGGGAAATCCCCGGTACTAGAGCCTTGTGGCCCCTCAAGGGTGAGAATGGGAGGATCCTGGGACCCCTCGTGGCCTGTTGGCTGGTAACCTGCGGAGACTCAGTCCACTTGCTGGTCTTAGGACCTGGAAGGCCCCTCCCGCTTGGACGCTTCCCAGGGAAAGAGTTGCCCTTGAAGGGTGCAGAGGAGAACAGGGCACCAACCTCAGGCCTGGTCTTCCTCCTCGCATATGCCTTGAAATCTTCTGGTGGTGATCTTTCAAATAGCTCCAGCCACCTGGCTAAACGATTAAGTGAGCACAGGGTCAGTGCGTCGCACGCCTAACAGCAGTGGTTGGATTTTTCATGGCAAAATGAAATCGTAGACCACACCCATCGTGAAATGCCTTGCTTCGAAATCGGCTTCCCCTTGTTGGAGGGGCCAAAACCTACAAAGAGTTGCTTTGAAGCCCTGAACGACTTCATTCGGTCCAGATAGAACTTGAAAGCACTCTTGACATCCAAGGAATGCAACGCTTTCTCCACTGGAGTGGAAGCCTTAAGAAAAATTGTCGGTAAGACCATCATAGCATTCTTGTGAAAGTCCAACGGACATTTTAGGAATAAAATGGGGATTCGTAGAAAGGGGAACCTTGTCCTTCATGAAACGCAGGTATGGAGGGTCAGTGACCAGAGCCTGCAGCTCCGAAACCCGCCTGGAAGATGTAATAGCCACCAGAAAAACAACCTTCCATGAGAGACATTTTATGGCAGCCGTTGACATAGGCTCAAAGGGAGGTTTCATGAGGGGCGCAAGCACCAAGTTGAGACTCCAGACCAGAAAAAACATTTACTTCGGGGGGAAAAGTCCTGAAAAGGCCCTTGAGGAAATGTTTAATCAATCTGTCACACAACTTGATATGGCCGTCAGGTGGACCTTGATAGACTACTATGCCAGAACCCCACCCCCTCCCCCTTCGCCAGCAGCAGAAGGTACGGAGGGAGTTGTGGAGGCGAAATACACAATGGCTGCAAGCCGGGCTGCTCAGAACACCAGGTAAAGAACCTTTTCCACTTAGAGGCGTACAACGCATTGGTAGATGGCGCCCTTGATGCAGCGAAGGTGCGGCGACATTCCGGAGGAATCTTCAGACTGCCGAATTAGGAGTGGTCAGGAGCCATGCTGCTAGGTTGAGGGACCCCAGGTTGTGATGCCACAATCTCCTTGTCCTATGAAAGATCCGGCTCTGAACCCAGGTGAAGAGAGTTGTCCTTTGCTAGGTGAAGGTGGTCTGAGATCCAGGTCTGTCTGGGCTAGAATGGGGCGACCAGGATGATCCTGCATGGACCCTTGCAAATCAATCTTTTTCCTAATCAGCGGAAACTGAGGAAAGGCGTAGGTGAACACTCTGCTGGCCACGAAACGGCATTGCTTGTTCTCGGGGCTGGCGAACAAGCCCAGAGGGGGAGTGGCTCGTTTTCCGAATATCCTCGCCTCCTGGTCGTGCTTCAGCCGCCACTCTTGCATCTGAGCAGACTCCCTGCTGAGAGCATCTGCCTGAATGTTTTGAATCCCTGTTAGGTAGAAAGCCAGGAGCTGAACCCTGTATGCTACGGCCCAGTGCCAGATGGCCTGAGCCTCCTGGGACAGGGACTGTGCATGTGTGCCCCCCGGTTTGCGTAGATAGGACACAGTTGTGTGGTCTGTGAGAATCCGAACCACAGAGTCCTGAATGAGGGGAAGGAACAAGTTACTTACCTGTAACTGTTGTTCTCCAGCATGGGTCTGGCATGGATTCACATGCTCATGAATATTCCCCGTCGTCAGGCTGGGAATCCTCGGTAAAGAAAAATCAGTATCAGTTTTGTTTCTGATCTGTCTTTCGTAGTAGTAACCAATCACTGATCTCTGCGTCGTACTAACCACAGCCAATGACTGCCCTCTCCCTAAGCCCCGCCTCTGGCAGCCATCTTCAGATTTGGTAGCACGTGAAGTGGCAGTATGACCAAGTGAAGAGCCGCAGAGGGGTAGGCGGGAGGGTTCGCATGTGAATCCATGCCAGACCCATGCTGGAGAACAACAGTTACAGGTAAGTAACTTGTTCCTTCTCCAGCATGGGGTCTGGCATGGATTCACATGCTCATGAATAAAAGAATACATAGCAGTACACACATGCACAACCACGGGAGGTGGCAAAGGCTCAACATTAAGCATTACATCCAAAACTCAACATTAAGCAATTCTTACCTCCTCACCAGGCTCACTTTAGGCGAACAGGTTGCGCAGCACTGCTTGGCCGACCCTGGACTCCTCCCTGGAATCCCGATCGATGCAGTAGAATTTCGTGAAGGTGTGCATTAACCTCCACGTAGCAGCCCTGCAGATGTCCAGCAAGGCCACACCAGATAGGAACGCCGTGGTAGCTGCGATCGCTCTGGTGGAATGGGCTCTCGGGCGGCCAGGCAGCGGTGGGTTTGCCAACCGATGACAGTACATGATACAGCCGGAGAGCCATCTGGAAATGGAGGCCTTCGAGAGAGCCTTCCACTGATTGACAGGTCCAAAGTTCACAAAAAGTTGTGACGTCTTACGAAAACACTTTGTGCGGTCCACGTAGAACTTCAGCGCTCTAGCCACATCCAGCGAGTGCAAAGTCCTTTCAGCCAGCGACGAAGGCGACGGGAAGAAAACAGGCAACACCAAGGGTTCGTTGAGGTGGAAGTCCGACGGTACCTTGGGCATGAAGGAGGGGTGCGCCCTGAGCACTACCCTCGTGTCGTGAAAAGTCAAGTACGGGGGCTTGCAGGAAAGGGCCTGGAACTCTCCCACCCGTCTTGCGGAGGTGATGGCCACAAGAAACGCTGTTTTCCACAACAAGAACTTCAACGGAGCCGAGTGCAGAGGCTCGAACAGCGGTCCCATGAGCTTGGTCAGCACCACGTTGAGCTCCCACGCCGGGGCCGGAGCCTTAACCGGCGGCAACGATCTGAACAGTCCCTTCATGAATTCTTTCACCAGACGATGAGACCACAAAGACGTCCGCCCCGTGGTTCTGGTGTATCGGGAGATCGCAGCAAGATGAATCTTGGACGCGTGCGCCAGTCCAGCCTTGGCCAGCGTCAGTAGGTACGGCAGTACCTGGGGAGCCGTAATCCGTAGAGGGTTAATCTTCTGTGCGTGGCACCAGACAGAGAACCTCTTCCATTTGTGTCCATAGCATTTAAGAGTTGAGGACTCCCTGGCCTTTGCAAGAACCTCTCTGCAGTCGGCCGGTATGTCGTAGCCTCCAAACTCTAACGCTGCAGGAGCCAGGCCTGCAAGTTCAGCGACTTCGGGTCGTGATGGAGGATGGCGCCTCCTTCCCTGGAGAGAAGATCCGCGTCCACTGGCAGCTTGATTGACGGGGACGCTGACAAGTCCAGAAGGTCCGGGAACCATATCTGCCTCGGCCACGCAGGTGCGACGAGGATCATCCTGCACCGTGACCTCTTGAGCTGGTTGATGAGCCGGATCAGCAACAGCAATGGAGGGAATGCGTATAGAAACAGGCACTCCCGGGGAACGAGAAAGCATCGCCCATGCTCCTCGGCTGGGGAAACCTGCTGGCGAACCTCCGGCACTTGGAGTTCGTCGCCGTCGCGAACAGATCGATCTGGGGTGTGCCCCACCGTCGGAAGAGGCGGTCCACTAGATCCTGTCGTAGTTCCCACTCGTGGCACGAGCGCAGCTCTCTGCTGAGCGAGTCGGCGATGGTGTTTTTTATTCCTGCCAGATGAAACGGCACCAGAAACATCCCGTGGGCGACGGCCCAATGCCACAGATCCTGCGCCTCCTTGGACAGGGCTGGGGATCTGGTACCACCCTGCTTCCTGATGTAGAACATGGTGGTGGTGTTGTCGGTGAAGATCCTCACCACCTTGCCCTTGAGGGATGGAAGAAAGGACCCGAGGGCCCAAAACACTGCACGGAGCTCCAGGACGTTGATATGGAGGGACTTCTCCGTCGGAAGCCAAAGGCCTCTCGCGTGCAGATTTTCAGTGTGCGCTCCCCACCCTTCCAGGGAGGCATCCGTGGTCACGGTCTCCTGGTGGCCGGGTGTCTGGAAGTCCATGGCCGCCGTCAGATGCGCGCGGGTGCCCCACCACCGGATCGCTCGTCGGAAACTCATCGAGTGTGATCCTCTCCTCGAAGCTGCCCGTTGTCTGGATCCAGCGCGCGTCCAGGAACTCCTGCAACGGGCACATCCGGAGCCTGCACAGGCGGATGAGATAAATGCAAGAAGACATCATTCCGAGGAGGGGACCTCACCCTGGCCGCGTCCGCAACCAGCATCCGCTGCACCTTGCCCAAGATGGCCCTCATCCTTTCCTCCGACGGAGAGGCCAGAAGCGACACTATGTCGAGCTTCGCTCCCAGAAACAGTGTGTCTTGCGCAGGCACCAGGTGGGACTTGGTGTAGTTTATGGAGAATCCCAGGACCGTGAGAAGTTGGACGGTCCTTGCCGTGTGCTCCACGGCGAGCTCCTTCGTCTTCGCTCGGATGAGCCAGTCGTCCAGGTCGGGGTAGACGTGGATCCCCTCTAGGCGCAGCCGCGCCGCCACCGGTGCGAGGCACTTGGTGAATACCCTGGGTGCCGACCTCAATCCGAAGGGAAGGGCTCTGAACTGGTAGTGACGCCCTTGGACCACGAATCTGAGAAACTTTCGGTGTCCCTTTAGGATGGGGATATGGAAGTAGGCATCCTCCAAATCCAACGACGACAGGAAATCGCCCTCCTCCAGTTGACCCAGGACGTGTTGGAGGGTGACCATCCTGAACTTCTGTGCCTTGATGAATTTGTTCAGTCGTCATAGGTCCAGGATGGGACGCCATCCTCCAGTCGTCTTCTTCACGAGGAAGTATCTTGAGTAAACTCCGGAGCCCTGAAGCCTCTTTGGGACGAACTCGATGGTGCCCTTCCTGAGCATCGCCCTTACCTCCAAGAGAAGTTGAGGGATGTGATGTTCCTTCGTGGCCACAGGGGGGACGCGCGAGCACCTCTTTAGAAACTCAAGCACGTGACCCTGAGCCAGGGCGTCCAGCACCCAACGGTCGGTGGAGATGGACTCCCACACACTGACGAAGCTCGCCAGCCGGCCTCCCACCGGGGTGCTTCGGTGGGGGCCCAACCCCACAGCCGGTTCAGTCCTGCTTCGACGAGGCTTTGCCGCCTTGTCCTCCTTGGCGACGACTGTGGGGTCCGCCCGACTTGCCTCGTCCCCTGTAGGCTTCCTGTGACGATGAACGGGCCGCTTGACGATAGGTGGAAAATCCGCCGCTGGAACCTTTGGAGGCACCCTGTTTGCTTCCGCCGCTCCCAAAGGGCGGCCGTCGCTGCTGGAGAACACCAAGAGCCCGGGCCGTCTTCGTGTCCGCCTTGATGGCCTGTAGGGAATCGTCCACTGTTTTCCCAAACAAGTTGCTCCCGTCGAACGGCATGTCCAAGACTCTGGTCTGCACGTCCTGACGGAAGTCAGTAGCCTTGAGCCATCCACGCCGGCCAAGGCACACGCCGTTGCCCAACTGGCGAAAATCCAGTGTCCGCGATGTCCGTCGCTATCGTAATGGCGTGGTCCGACGCCACTCCTCCTTCCTGTAAGATCTCTAGGGCCTCTGCCCTCTTGTCTGGTAGGAAGTCCAGCACGGGGGCGAGTTTGTACCACAACTCCCTGTCGTAGCGGGCTACGATAGCCAAGGCGTTGGCAGCCTTAATCGTAGTTGCTGCCGATGAGATGACTCTGCGTCACATGTCTAATTTCTTTCCCTCGACGTCCGGCGGGGATGTTGACGTAGAGGCCGCGCCCCCCCGCTTTCTTCCTGGCCGCTGCGGAGACGACCGTGTCCGGGGTCGGCTGCGCCCGAAGGCACAAGGGGGCCGTGTCCGGGACCCAGTACTTCTTCTCGTACCGATCCCTTCTAGCCGGCGTTGTGGATGGGTTCTTGAGGAGGGCGAGACCCTCATCCCAGATATCGTCCAGTAGAGGTACAGCGAGGACCGTCTTCCTCTTGGTCTCGCGCCGTTGATAAAGGAAACCTTCCTTCTTCTCTTCCGGGCAGAGCAGGAAAAGCTTGGATGCCCTGGCGATCATGGCGTGAAACGATCTAATCTCCTCGGGCGGGGAAGCCCGGGTGGGAGGTGACGACGGGAGATCCTCGTCGTAAACGTCAGTACCCGTCGCGGCCGTGTCAGTCCCCGTATCATCCCCACATGTCGTGGACGGGGAGGAGGGCTGAGCTGGGCGCAAAGGTTGAAAAGGAGGAGGATGAATCCTTCTCTTAAGAGGAGGGCTCCCAGAAGGGCCTGGCTCCGGGTCCCCCGTCTGGAGCGGTTCCTCCGTTGGTGGTAACGGCAGTCTCGTCCTTATCTCTGAGCATAAGGACTGTATAGCCAACAAAATGGCCGCCGAGTTGTCTTGCGGCACTGGTTGAGGGGGTTCCGACGGGCGATCAGGCGCCCCGTCGGCACCCTAGACGTTCTCATCGTCTCCCACGTCGGGGTCCCTCCCGACAGGATGGTCTTCTTCCACGCCAGCGTCGTGGCCTAAAACTTCGATCAGCACCTCCTCAGAGGTTGAAGCCGAATCCACGACGACCTCCTGCCCCCCCCTTTTTCTTCTCTGTCGGAGGTTTCACAGGGGTCCTGTCGATGGGCATGAAAGAGGACTCCCTCCGCGGTGGCAGGGAGATTCTGGGCCCCGAGGTCGCCACCACTGGTGTAGCCTCCACAGGCTGAGCCAGGGCCGCTGCGACTGTCTCGATAGAGGCCTTGGCCGGATGGATTAAGGCTTTCACCACCTTAGGTGCACTCACCGCCTTCTCCTTGGGGGGAGGGTCACAACCTCGCTCCCCCTCCGATGGGGCCTTCGAGCACGACCGGGTTCTCTCCAGGAGCTTCGCCGGGTGCTCGGCCTTCCTCTTACCCGAGCCAGAGCGTTGGCTCATGGTTGATGGCGCCGGGGAGCGTGCGCCCTGCCTGGCGCCCGTAGAGCCCGACCGTTCGGCGCTCCCGGTGCCAGCGGACTCGCGGTGCTTGGCCTTCTGTTGGACCCCCATCGCCGGGGTGCCCTCAAAGGTCTTAGAAGACCGCTCGGACTTCTTCTCGCCTGACGGGCTCTTTCCTTCCAGCCAGTTGGCGAGACGCTGATGGCGGTCCTTCATGGTCCGCTCCGACATATTGCCGCAAAACGCACAGTCCTTCTCCACGTGCGTCTTGTCTTCATGCAGGCAGTAAAAGCAAAGTGAGTGTTCGTCCTCCTTAAAGACGTTCTGAAGCTGGCATCCAGGGCAGACCCTGAACAGCTTTCCGGGCGTCGAGCTTCCCTTCTCCTGGGCCATGCTCAAGAAGGGCCTGAGAAACTTCTGGAGTCCTCCAAAAGCGTGGCTCGACGAAATCTTCACCCTTGAGGGGCGTAGAAGAATCCGACACGGGTCCCCGTTGATCGGATAAATTTTCCTAAGAGAAAGCGCGAAAAAAGCACTAACGCTCGAGAGCAATAGCACGAGGATCCCAACACTTGAACATGCAGTAAAAAAAAGATTTTAGTGCCCAGTGAACCGCCCTCAAATCCAGAATGCTGATATGCAACGAAACCTCAGTGAGGCACCACAGGACTCACTTGGAACTGGTTCAGGTGAGCACCCCATCCGACCTGGGAGGCATCGGTCATGACCATATACTGGAAATCTGGTTCCAATAGAGGCATGCCCCTTATGATGTTGCCGGAGTCCACCACCACAGGGTGTTTAAGAGACCGGCAGATGATCACCCTGTCGGACCAGGAGCCGTGGGTCTGTGACCATCTTGAAGCGAGAAACACCTGCACTGGGCGCATGACCAGACACCAATTCGGAATGAGTGGGATGCAGGACGCCATGGTGCTGAGAAGAGACATGTACAAGCGGACCGTGACCGAAGTTCCCGGTGAAAACGATCCCGCCAGGGACAACAGCTTCTCTATCCTTTCCTTCGATGGCTTGACCCGATTGAACGCTGTCTGAAAATGAGCCCCCAGAAAGACCAAATCCCTTCAGGGCGTCAGACAAGATTTGCCAAAGTTGACTGCGAAGACTAGTCGCTGCAAAAGGAGCATAGCTGTGCAGACACACCGAGATCCGCTGACAAGTTGCCCCCCTGACCAACAAGTCATCCAGGTACAGATAAACATGGTGTCCTTTTCTGTGGAGGTAAGCCGCCACCGGAGCCAGGCACTTGGTCAAAGTCCTGGGAGCTGACTCCAGGCCTAAAGGGAGAACCCGGAACCGGTAATGCCCGTGGCCGACCACGAACCATAGAATTTTGCCATGCTTGGGGTGCATGGGGGTGTGAAAATATGCATCTTCGAGATCCAGCGACGCCAGAAATTCCCCTGGCTGAACACTTCCTAAGACGTCTTGCAACGTTAAAATCCTGAACTTTGTTGCTTTATATTTTTGTTGAGCGGCTTGCAGGTCCAGAATGGGATGCCATTTTCTGTTCAGCTTTTTGATGACAAAGAACCTGGAGTAGGTTCGCAGACTAACCTCCTGATGCAATACCTGAACGTGCGGCAGAGCGTTTTTTTTTTTTTTTTTTTTTAAATCGGACGAATGGGGAGTTGCGGATGCCTGAACAACAAGTGGCCATATTGGACTGCTTCCAGCACCCATCTGTCGTAATCCCACGCCACTCATCGAGGTGGTGCACCATCCCTTCCCCTAGTCGACTGCCCTTGTGGCAGTCATGGTTGAGGCTTGGACTGACGGCCTCTGAGAAATGAGGAACCCCTCTCTCGCTGTCCTTGATACTCCTTGCTTTGCTGTGAGGACTGGAAGGACCGTCGGAAGCTCTGGGATAAGTAGGTACATCAACTGTACCCCTTGTTGCGAGAATCTGAAAACCTTGCGTTCCCCGAGACCCCACAAAGGGAGCAAAAAGGGCAAAAAGAAAGTCTGCCCTGCAGGGCTGTCAGGGACCTCGCAGTATCAGAGTCTGCCTTCATGTTCTTCAACACGTCATCAATCTTCTCCCCGAAAAGAGGTCCCCCCAAACCTCCTCGCAAGGCATGTTCACCACCTTGTGCTGAACCTCTGGCCAGAAATCAGTGCAGCAAAGCAAGGCCTGACGCTGGAGAACTACACCATTATTAATCTGCTTAAACCCTGTCTCTGCCAGGTCAACAGCAATATTAATACTATGATTTGATGCTTTCTCCCACTCATGAACCAACATCATCGCCTCCTCCCGCTGCTGCTCTGGTAGGTAGTCCAACAGAGGTGCCAATCTGTGCCACATCTCGCGGTCATACTGCGCCATGATAGTCTACGAGTTTGCAGGCTTAACCGTAGTAGCACCCACAGCGAGGACCTTCTTTCCGAAAGCGGTCAGTTTACGGCCATCATTTTGGAAGGGGGGGGGTGTCACACACTGGTCTACGGCCTAGGCTGTGACATCAGGCACTTCGGAGTTGACCCTGGTCCTTGAACGTCTCCAAGCTGCCTTTGGCGGCAGGCTCAGAGTACGGGTACCTCATTGTCCGAAGCCCCTCATGCCACCAATGTTCCAATATAGGGATTGAGAAGACCGCCTTCCTCCTCTTCCCCATATGGTCAAACAAAAAGCAGTCCTTCTCCTCTGATGAGGCCAAACTCATGACATGCTTTAGCCATCATGGCATGAAACGCACCAATATCATCTGGCGAAGATGGCTGGGCCAGACTACTCGGAGCACCCAGATCCGGGTCAGTATCCCAGGTGTCTGCTTGTCTGGGCCAAGAGCAGACTGTCGAATGTGTCCTGTGGAACACTGTCCGGCTCAGATTCCACTAGTTTCCCTTCGAGGAGGACTGAACGCCCTGGGAGGAGGCCTAACCGGGGAAGATCTTATGGGATGAGGCCCTCCACCACGCGGGGCTTCAGAGACATCCTTCTGACAAGGAATGGTAGGTGGGCCCTGCATCAACAGAACAGCCTGAGCTACAGGGAGCCTGGCATCCAATTACCCCAGGAGCAATTGCAACTTAGTAAGCACTTGCATAGAGTAACGAGTGCGGATTGACCAAAGGATACTGCGGCGGGATAGCCTCCAGACCCCCCCGATGTGGACAGAAGAGAAGGCTGCAGTTCCCAACACAGAAGGATCCAGAAACAGCTGCTCTTCCTGCTCCGGATCCGAGAACTCAGACTGAGGTTGGCTCATGTTGGAGGATATCTATCAGAAGTATGGACGTAAATCCAGTCCCAGACTGCCACGGTGTATCCCTGGGAGGCGATGGACCTCCAGTGGCCACCAACGTTGCTGTCGACTTCTGCTTTTCCACCGTCGCTGGAGCCGTTGACGGGCGGTTGTTGACTGGGTTGTCGTCAGCAGGGTCGTCGACGGAAGGTCCCTTGTCGAAGAAGCCAACTTCGGCGGATCGGACGCCAAACAGCACAAGCGTCAGCACGGTCTTTGGCACTGACCCATCCTTAGACGGAGAAGGCCGTGTGGACAAGGACTTGGACTGGTGCTTGGATGACTCATGGCCCGAAGAGGAGTGACGCCTCTCCTTGGAGGCAGACTTCTTGTCTGATGCAGAGGCCTTCTGAGACGGCTCTGCAGGTCTCTGCGGCTGTGAAACAGAGTCCTTCGGCTTATCCGCCCGTGGCACAGACTTGCCTTGAGAGGGCGGGCCCAACCCAGCACTACTCGGCACCGACACTGGCCTGGCCTCACCAGTACGCTCCTTTTTAGGCATCGGCTCTGCTGACCACGCCCTCTGGAGCGATGGCGACCTCTTAGCCAAAGGAGTAGAGGACCTGCCCCCGCAGGAAGAGCCTACCTCCCAAGCCAGATAGGCCCCTTCATTCAGCCAGCAAATCAATCTCCTGTTACGGTCCTTGAGGGTCTTCTGGGAGAACCCCCAACAGATGTCACAGTTCTCGGCGGAGTGATTGGGGTATACGCAGTACAAGCAGTCTGAATGATCGTACCCTCATACACATTATTGAGGCCGCAGGTCTCACATGGCAGAAATAAGGACTTCTTCGGACCCACAGGTGACACGACTGGACCTAGAAGTACCGAAAGAACCACTGGAACAACGAAAGCTGCGCAGAAAAAAAATTCTCTGAAGAGAAAACAAGGTGATCCCAACAGTTTGGAAGATGGTTGAAATCTGAAGGGAAGCCGCGGGGGCGGAGCTATATACTGGACATCCCATTGGTACTGCCTAAAGCACCTATAAAGACGGGAAATAAAGTTAGAGGTTTCCCAGCCCGACGACGGGAAATATTCACAGCATGTGAATCCATGAAAGATCCCATGCTGGAGAAATTGTTTTTTTTTAACAAATCAAGTGCTGGCAAATTTGCTAAGAGGACTTTTTTACTACCCGGACAGAGCAAATAGTTTCCAGTCCTAAAACACTACCAATGAAAGCAGAAAAAATAAAAATTTCTGCATAGTAGCATCAGATCCTGTGGTTTACAATGTATAACAAAAGTCCATCACCTGACAGGGCCTTAGTTCAACTACACAAACTTGAGGGCAATCTCTGCCCCTCCCCTCAGCCCATTATCAAGGTACTTTAAGCTATAAAGTGGTAATGACCCCAAGGTCGTGGAGAAAAGCAATAGTTTAAAATGGGTGGCCCAGTTCCACACAGCAAGATCTGGCCCAATATCGTATTTCTGTAAAGGTTTATGGCAAGGTAGTTCAGAGAATCATTGAGTAGGATGTCATTTGTTGGCAGTCCGATATACAATTGGTTCTCCAAAAGCCTGGGGAAAGTAAAGCAGGCACTGATTTTTATAAAACGTTTCAAAATATGAACAGAGTGAAGGGTCCTATGCAGATCTCTAGACTTCGTGAGATCAGGTCAAACAACTATGGTCCCTACAGGGCTGGACCTGGGAGTGTCACCTTCACCCCTCCCTGTGGCCATCGAATTATGTCAAGATTCACAGGGTGACATTTGGCTCTTAATGTCTATAAGGCATCTAATGTGTTTGAGTGGTGTGCGCTTGCCCTGCTTTTATTTAATGTGTGCATCAACTTGCACACATCACCTTGACTGACATTACCTCACATATAACGCAAGTAGGGAGTTGTAGGTGGAGTTCTTACTATATCCAACTAGCTTAATTTCAGGCCATCATCCTCTCAAACATGGAGGAAAAGCCCTAGATGCGACTTATCTGGCACCTACTGTACTCTCTCTGGAACCTAGTATTAATGCAGCCGGCTATCCCAACAAAAGTAAAAAGATGTGACCACATAATGATCACCTTTAGACAACCGAATTGTCTCCTCCCTTTAAGCACCAGGCGGAGTCAATTCATCAGCTTCATTATCATTACAGTTCAGGAAAGAGATCCAAATCATCTTGTTCGCACATTCCCAGTTCAACCCATTTCAGCAAATGCATGCAACAAGGACACCATGTGAGCATGAACAAATAAACGCCACTGCTCCTCATGTGCAAATAAATCCTCCACCCATTCAAATAGTTGAAGGTGCATTTTGTGAAGTGCTGTGCATTTTCCTAAAGGGATTTGTATGAAAAATCACATTCTTCTGTGTGCATTCCTGCTCCAATACACGGGCTCGGTTGCGACTCTGATCATACTTAAAATAAGTACATAATATTTCAAGGACAGGCATTTTACTGAGGGGCACCAACACTTCACGTACCCCAGAAAAGGCGATAATGTTTGCCACTTTTCATCCTTTGTAAACTAGTACGAATATTGTGTGCCACCTACACGTGTGAAAATGTTAGCTACATAGCGAAATGGGATATTTGGTGGTGCTGGTGACAGGATCAGACTAAAATGGCAACTTTTAAGGTTAACACGTGAACGGATTCACAGCTCGTTCTTGAACGACATTGAGTTACTGTTCAGCAGTTTGAGCAAAAACAGGCCTGTAATCCTGACACATCAAGGAGTTCAGCCCATTTTAGTTTTCAAAGAAGAATGCCTTATGCACGTTTCTCTCATTACTTCAGCAATTAGTCTTGCTCTTGTGCCATAGTCACACACATTGATTGCGTAGCTACTTGTCCAACTCCAAACGTTGAATTCTCAGCTAGTCTTGAAGGCAGTATTTGTTTGGACAGCCTGCCATATGAATACAACCATGATGTTTCCATTACAGACGTATTTTCTCTGGAACACTGCATTTTTGATCCACCCTTTACAGAAACATAATTTAAAAGGTTTTACCCTTACCCCTAAACGCGTTGCTTATCATGTTTCAAACAATTGTTTTATCTGGATCTGGTTAACAATTTGTTAATCCAAGAACCCTTAATGCAGGTTTGGAGTCCGTGCTTACACCACCCATATTCTAAAAGAAAATCAACACTGCAATTTTTGAGGAGACCTTTCCATGGGTGGGTGCTATCAAGACGACAGGAGCTCTACCATTATAAGCCATTTTATAAGAGGTTGAAGTACTGCAATTTAACACCAGCATTTTCTGTTGCAAAGCTGTAAGAGAAGAAGCCCTAACCAACGGTAAGGCTTCTTGGAAACTACTGCTCCACATGGAGTAGTTTGGCTGTTATTAGAGCAATTAGGAGGAGAGATATTAACCTGTTTAAAGATGTCCTAGGGTAAGCCAAGGATGAAAAAATATGCACTCCAACAAGTACTGTTCCCTTGTGCAACTGCAAGGGTGCAGGGACCTGCCCAAGAATAATCTTGGAGGAGTTTGGGCAAGGGAGAGCTTTGATCTAAAGGAAAAAACCTTCAATGGGATGAGGGGTTTGATTATTGCCTTTACATTTAGACTTTGCAAGCATGAACACAGAAGGCTGTATACCAGAAGATACCAGGAATCCGCCACTGAGCCAGTTGCTAGAGTAGGAACAATTATTTTCAAAGATTAAGGTCATTTTTGTGTTGAATGTCTTAATTCAGAGAAGGCCCCAAGGATGTTCTCACAGAAATTCCCATAGCTAAACACTAATCAAAAGTTGCATGAAGTCCATAGCAATTCAGTACTTGGAAATCTGCCGCCAAGTCTTGTTCAAGCATTACACTGAATCGTTCAAGTTGCATGGAAGGAAAGGTTTGCAGGATTGTGCAACTCCATGCCTTAAGGACCAGAAACGCATCAGATTTTCAGGATACTCGTTCTTATTCATGAGATACATTTACATTGATGTCAATTCCTTCGTGAACACTGAGGGATAGTCTAAAATAAAATGCCGGGATTCCAGCCCTCGAGGCATGGAGTTAAACACAGACTGGAAGAGAAGCTAGGTCAGCAGTTGCTAAATATTAGCATGCTTTGCACATGCATGGGAGTCTGTATAGAGAATAAAGAACCAGGCTCTTCACCTTATCTCAAAGCTACAGTACTTCCAAAGACTGTTCATGGAGTTTTCCCCAAAACAGAGAGTTAATTATTGGGCTTGGCATCGAATTCCTAAAATTTTAGCAAGGCCTAAACCTATGGTGCACGTTCATGGAAAAACATTTCCAATCTGAATAGTACTTTTAGGGAAATTCGGGAAGGTGTGGTCTGGAGGACACCTTTAAGCACCCATATCATACACAAACATGGTAATAGTTTGTTGGCATAAAGGGGGCTTTTAAAAGAAAAAGAAAAAATGTGCCTCCTTCAGGGTACTCCAAGCCTCTACTTTTTATATGATGGCACATTTGATTGGACTTGTAGAAAAAAAAATAGGTCAGAATGCGTTTGGGAAAGGTTGTATGCAATTAAACATATCATAGGGTTGTTAAAACAACCCAATTATTTTATTTAGGAATTTTCAGATTGGAGATTGCATAAGAATATCCAGTACGAGAGAAGACTAGTAAAAGCTAGAGCCGCATTTGTCATATCTCCTCCGTTTGGAGTATTCATACACCTCATACAGCCTTCAAGTTGAAGGCACCACAAGCCTTGAAGGAGGCAACTGATAACATTTCACTGAGCCTCAACTGATCAAGCAAAAGAACCCAAGCATGAACCTATAAATGTATGGGCATTAAAGTGTTTCTAGGGCTCTTGGTCTTCACAGTGATAAACCTGGTTGCCTTCAAATCTATTGCGTCTTGAAAAAGCAAAGATTATCCTTTAAGACTGGCTTTATACAAGGGTTCAAGAATATTATGTTAGACGTCACTAGACAATTAGTGCTGGAGAGTGCGAACACAAACACTGTCCTTTGACGACCTGAGTGAGGTTTTCCAGAATTAAGCATAGGCAGAACTCCATACCAAGCACACAACTGCCTATTTTGCTGTACTCTCGGAATAGTTCTAACTGGAACAAGGGTGTGATTTGCACAGAAAATGTTTGGTTAATTAAAAATGAATTTAAGTGACATGATGAACAACATTTACTGACAGTTTGGCAACTGATCCACTGGAGGGGGACTGGGAAGTAGAAGGAAGGTGTAGCCTGGATCTCACGAAGAACCTGAGATACCAGTTCAGCTGCTCTATAATGGACAAAAGGGCATTTACTTTAGCAATACTTTCAGGCTTGCAGCTGGCTAGACCTGCAACGATGACCTTTAAAGTTTTGCTTCTAGGCTTAATGTTTTGGGAAAATTCTTTCCTCAGAAATAATGCTTGTGTTAATTCTAAGAATCAGGCCGATTTGAAGAAATCTGCAGGGAAGCAACTGTACAATTTCTTTAAATGTGCTAAAGGCTCAATTCCCACCCTGTTTTGCATTGTGTTTCATCCACTTTGAATGTTGTGGATACAATTTCAAAACTGTATATTTGTATTGCTTTGCAGGGATTTATGGATTGTATCCAAATAAACTTCACTTTGATTGAAAAACGTTCATACAGTGCAAGCAACTATAAGCTAGCAAAGCAATTAAAAAAAGAATCAGTGTACCATAGCGGTGGTAAGCCGAGAACAGCGCTATTAGACCGGATATGCTGAATTTTTAAGACGCTTAATGTTCTTGAAGAACTTAAGTCTTCAAAGACATCTTGAATTTAGAAAGATTAAGTGGTATTGTTCCAGGTTTGTGCTCCCCAGACTGTAAAATACTTGCCATCTCCTGTGGGAAGGTTAAACCTGGGAACACCAAGCCAATGAGATGATGAACAATGGTTTGAAAAGACAGTATGAAGTGAATCTTGATTTTAAACAGGTGGATTTTTGTATAGTGTTTTGTTCTACAGGACTAAACCTTAAAAGGAATCCTGACGCAGATAAAGCCAGTGTAGGGCTTTCAAAATAAGAGGTAGCATAGGTCGAGGCATTAGTAATTAGGATAACACTTGATCTAAAGAAGTGGAATGGGTTTCTTGGATGCACCTATAGAGTGATAATTGACTTAGTCCAGTAATGGCTCCAGTTTTGCATGCGCGACAGTTTTAATGGCAGAAAAGGCATTTGTTTAAACAATTTGTTATGATAACTGAAAGAACTACATTACCAAACGTTCCTGAAATAAAGGACTAGCACAGACCTTCAGATCAGGAAAAAAATCTTAAACAAATCATTGCCCTTATTGATAGGTGTACGCTGGGGTTGAGGAAAACAAAAAAAAGAAATAGGAAATGTATGCTCCAATGCAGTAGTAATTATTATACTATACGTGGTAACTGTTGTATAATCCGGCAGTTTATAGAAACAGGACGTATTTCCAAATACCCCATCTTTTTACAATTACAAAACAAATCTGAGTATAAAGTTACTTAAATCTGTTTTACAGCATCCAGAGATTAAAAAACACTAGAGAAATCAGCCACTGCCCATCTCCTGCATAAGAGGGTGGCAGCTTCTTCGAAACAATGCTCTAATTTTTGCACTGCATGGTAAGGAAGATCGTGCCGTCCTTGTGCAGGTCAGCTGTCAATAGTTGAGAACGTATTAAAGCTCATAACCAAATAGCAAACTGAAGGCAAGGGAAAATGTGACAGAAAACATGTTTAGGATGGAAGACCGTGCAAGGCAAGGAAAACACTGACAATAATTAACATACTAAACCTTTAAGTTCTAGCCTTTGGAAAAAGCAGATGAGCAGTTTTCAGCCAGACTAAATGCAGAAACAGGAAATGGGGAGGTTGTGTAATTAACATGAAGAAATGGTTTGGTACACAAAGGGTCAGGCATGCTGGTAGAAGACCCAATTCAGTTAACAGCCTATTTTTAATAGTCTGCATAATAGACTACCAAGGATTAGCAATCAGTAAGGATGGAGGGGAAGCATGACCACATGGATTATCATTGGCCTTCCAAGATGAGAACGTGGAAGTACCTCTGGCTCCCTGAACAGTCAGCCTACAATTCTGAATAAAACAGAGCTGGTGCCACGTGAAATGAAAAGATTAACACTTGGGCTTAGTTATTGATTTTGTATGACTGAAAGGATGAAAATACATCAGGAAGAGTTTCAGGGTGTCTAGGTCTGTCAGAAATCCCCTTCAATCGACTGCTTCTTGAACGCAGCGCAGACTCATTGCATAGTAAATCCTAAAGCACAATCTGCAGCAGTCTTTGGTGGTTTGGTTCCAGTGATGGCAAAATCAAGTTAACCTTCTTTATACAGGAGACGCTGAAAAAGCTCCAGGTGAGTAATTTCTCAGAGTTTTGGAAAATGCAGTGGAGCAAGGACGAATTGTACAACTGTCTGGCCTTGCAAATCTGAAAAAGTAGATGCTTAGTACGAGCATAATGTTGAGAGGCAGTGAAACTCCGTACTTTGGTGATAAGTACTACAGTGTTGAATTGTGCCAGTTTCGTTTCCGATTGTACAAAGATCACCCCATGGAATAGAAAGTCTAAGCATTGTTTGCGGTTTTCGCAGTAGAAAGTTTAGCAGCATCCAAGCGATAACTCCCAAAATGCATCTACAGCATTTCTATGCAACTCATGTGCCATCTCTAGTAAAAAAGAAACATACAGAAGCAGGTAGAGCTCCACACATCCATGTATCACATGTAAACAGAACATGCACACCACGTCAAAATAACTGAGGATCTTTGTGATTTAATAGGAAGCCTGATTTGACACTGCCTTTTACTAGCCCGTTTTCACTGTTGACTTTGCTCAGTAGAGCAGAAGCTGGGAAAGTGTGCTGACAAAGCCACACTCCAGAGCAAAAAAATAATTTTGTGACTGCACAGTCTCATAAGAATACCAATGTTCATATAGTGCTAGCTCACCCGAGTACATCAACGCACTGTAACAACAGCCTTTCATCCTTCAGAGTTCATAAATTGGTAATATCAACTGAGTTAGCACCGCCGGGATTCCAACAAGCATCAGCAGGCTATGCAGAGATATAAGAAACGAGTGGTCAGCTCTCTGTGCTACCTGACCGGCATATGAAGATCGAAAAAAAGAGTCCTGTCCTTGCACACTACGCTGATTTTGTTTTATTTTGGTCCTTGCATACATTTCCTTTCCCATATGGAAAGGCACAGTTTATGGCAATTGCAGACTTGAGTATTTTGTTAGCCACAAATTGCAAGACCAGTTTGCTGTATATATTTTGCTGTTGGGTGTCACCTAATGTGGTAAATCCTAAAAGTATGCATTATGTGGACTGACGCCATGAAAATATTAAAAGGTATTTTGGTCACTGGTGCTTACTTCCTTAATCCAGTATTTAAATCACATGATAGATACGCAGACAAAAAGGCCAGCCAGTGGTTCATCTTGAGTAGCATCTAAGGTTAAAGGCTCTCCAACAGTATGGAATAGCTTATAAGTGCTGAATTCCAAACAAATAGGCCCTATTTTAATAATTTTAATACAAAATATTGTTTCAATCAGTCAAATTGATCCGATTTAAAAATCGTATGAGTGCAAAAGTCATTTTCATTGATCTTCCTTGGAAGATCTACTCCCAAAATGATTCAATATTAATAGGGGAAGGGTCGTTAACTAAATGTCTGAAGCACAAGATGCGCTCAACCTGAAGTGCCTTGCACCAAGTGATGCAATGTTTACATTCCTGATTTGCAGAGCCTACAAAATGTAGTCGTCCGAGGTTGCCTGGCACAAATCTACTGCAGAAGTTTGTATTTAAAAGATTAAAACGAAATTTCATCATTCATAATGTTTAAAACCGCTTATCGCACTGCAGGTTTCACACCAATCTGGTCAAGGAGTGTTTTGCACAGCTCATGTTCAATAAATATTCAAGAGTGAAGCCCCTCTAAAAGCAGATCACATTTCTTCACAAAGTCAGGAAGCTCACCCTGGGGGTTATTGCCTAAACTTGCATAAAGGGTATTTTCTGGAGAAGACAAGAGGTTCTTGCAAAGAGTTAGCTTCTTCCATAACCAGTAATTGTTAAAGGACTTTAGGCATGACTCGTACAGGATAACAGATGGCACACTAAGAGGTAGACCAAATATTTTCCTCCAAAACAATCCATCAAGTTTGGATACATCATACTCATCCATCCCCTACAATGGTGTCAGGATCACCTTCCCTTCATAAAACCAGTTTAAAGGATTGATGGAAAATGTACTGTACCAGCATGCCAGGTAGTGCATTTGTGCCCTGTGCGTTTAATGTAGTTACCGTTACTCGTGACGGGGTTGCTGGGACAGACGGGCCCAAGTATTTTAATTCATTGATACAATCCAGTTTGATCAAGTCATTCGGCAACCAGCTAAAGCAAATTTTTTAGTAATCCAGTTTTTCAGAATCTGCATGACTTGATTTTGTATGGTTTATTACCAAGTAATTTTTTAGTGGATCATCATTCTGGAACGCAATCAAAAGGCGTCACCCAATTGGGGTCCAGTTCAGAAGAATACATGTCATCTGCATAGGTAATGCAGTGAATCTTTAGTTCATTAATTTTCAGTGAAATGAAACGGCTTGCTCTAATTCAACCAGGTCAGCTGTGTAAATGTTAAAGCAGCAGGGGGTTAATATGCAACCTTTGCACAAGTGTCTACCAGTAGAAATGGGAGCTGAAACTTTACCCTGAAGGTCAAGTCTTAATTAAATGTATCAGTATGCAGGTGTATCAAGATATTCAACAGGTGATTAGGTAACTCCAGTTTATTGAAGCGGACCGATCAGACTGTTCCAAAAGGTAACATTGTAGTTAATCAGATAACCGTTTGCTGAAGTGCCTGAACCTCTTCTGAATCCCCATTTGGTATCTACTCAAGATGTTATTCTTGGCCTAGGAATTAAGATCTTTTAGAACAAAGGACGCAAAGAACCTGTGTCAAATAGTGCAATAGGTCTATAATTCATAGTATACAACCTCCTTCACTTTTTGTAGGTAGGGACAATAGAACCCACATCAATCTAGTGTAAGAGGGAGTAAACGCCAGGTTTCATGCAGAATTATGTGATGGGACTAACCACATATTTTCAAGCTACTCACCAGATTGTAATGCCCCCTAAAGTTCCATGACACAATCTTCACCCGATCATAATCGCTAAAAACCAGATCTAGGTTTCAACATCAGAGATGCCTTCCCAGCGAGTAAACCAGGCAACCAAGACCAGTTATGGTCAGAAACGTCCTCTTGTTGTAATCCATGGAATTTAATATTATCATGACCTGTCCCTCTATGAACATATTTCCATCTGTATTGGGGCGTGGAAGCCTGATACAGTGGGGGCTATCAAATTGAGATGTCAAAACCTCTCCTTCCAATGTTGTCCGAGGCAGCAAATGGAGAATCCCACACTATACCAGATTGAACAGTAATAACCACATCTCCTCTGGAGTCATCAATAACAATTGATAGACTTCAGAGAAGGCATTTCTTGAAATAAAAATAGATTGCTTCGGTTTAGCATCAATGAATCGTCACATGGAAAAATATACTATAAATATTGCCCTTCCCCCAATCCAACAGAGTTATTAGTCCCCCGGTCCCCCACCATAGAGGACTGCAATGATCGCTTGGGCATGGATCAGAATCATGAAAAGGGGAGGGTTGGGGAGGGGGGGGGGTCGAGAACACTCCCTTCTAAAAGTGAACTGCTCTGTTGAGACCCTTGTACTAACCAAGGTGAGCAAATCACATTGACATGTAGGGTCATTACATTTTATTAGGAGGTCTGCAGTCTGAGTGCCTATGGAATTCGTCACTGAATAACCAAAATAGGAAGTCATCCCCTGCAAGTCAGCTAATGGACCCAAAGAATTCAAACCCTGTGTCCAATCCGGCTCAGTATTGCTGCTTGGTTGGAAAACATCGGTGTGCCTGACTACAGAAAATTGCACCATGGGTCCAGCTGCTGAAGTAGCTTCCTTGGCACAATTCTGTTTTCTGCTACTCTTGTTTTTAGATGAGGTCTTAACCCATTGTGATGGGGCAGACTTATTAGGATCATTACTGGGGACAGCTGGGTCTGATGTCACCCCCCCCGCAGTCAATGGATCCTCCTCCAAAGCCAGAGGCAATTGATTTGTTTTAATAAAACAGGGCCCTAAAAAATGTAGAAGAACCCTTACTAATTTTCGTTGTCTTCCGATTTTTAGATTTCTTAATTTTAGGCCCTTGCTTTGTGGGTTTATCTCCATTTATCATAGACTTGGACTTACAATTTCGATGATCTTTACTACAAGGAGAGAGATATATTAGGGGGAAGGGGGTCACATCCATGATTGCACAAGGTAACTGGCTCTGCGTTTTGAATTCTTGTAAAAGTTCATCAGAAGGTGGCAAGTCCAACAGAAGACTAGAACCATCCCTTGCAAGCCAGAGTTCTCTTTCCACTGTAAAATATGTTGAAAACCATGGTACAGAAAGATGACAGGGGTTTCTATAAAACACAAAGCCTCTAAATCTATCGAGTCTGCTCATGACTGCTCAAAGCCTGCTACTGGAGCAGCCAATCTGAGTCGTAGGCTGTGTTGGGAAGAAGCTAGCGCCTTCCTGTACCCCCAAGAGCTTTAGAATTAAGCACAACTTCTTTTAACTGCTTCTAGGCACTACAAGGAACCAGGGGGGCGGAGGGGCATTGGGAAAGCTTTTTCATGCGAATATAATCACACACACACGGACATGGGCAGGCACTAAAAAAGGCAGTTATTTAAAAATAAGGTGCAAATAACTATTAGCTGAAGACATTTGGAAATGTTAAATCCTATGTAGTTCTAAAATCTTAAAGCATGGTAGATGCAAGAAGGCTCTCTGCTGGAAAGAATGCAGCACGTGCTAAAATTGGACTACAGGCTTTGTGGTGTTCGTGCCAGCACTAGCAGCACAACTTCACCGACCAGCTGCCTGCTGTCTGTCAAAAGCCCATGCATGCTAAAAGGGGATTTTAACATGCTAAATGCAAACTATGCAAAATTATGGAAAACAAGGTTTTAAAGAGCTTATAAAACCAGATAATAATAGGAGTAGAATGAGAGGAGTATGAATGAAAATTAGTTATAGAAATGTTTAGTTTTTCCTGGAGCTAAGCCTCAGGGTTTGTAAAAGTCTGCAGTGGGTGTCTATGTAAGGTAGCAATATGTAAAGTAGCATGGCCTGACAGAAATCGCTGACAATGAAGAAAGGAACACTTTGCAGCATCCCTTGTATGGAAGCAGGATGGTTTGGTATGGAGCCATGCCCATATCCAGTGACCAAGCCAAGAGTATACAAGTTCCTGCCTGGCATCATTCTGGCAGGAGAAAGGAATGGAAGAGGGACACAGGGCCGTCCAGGGAGCAGAGTTCTTTGCCCCATCCTCATTTCTGTAAAAAATAAACTGGTTATCCTTGCAAGGTAGACTCTTGACCTTACTTCCCTAGAGGGGTGCATTTACTCTGGTGTGAGCGTGATCAGGGGTAGCCTTATAATTAGGGATACCCCTGTAAATTGGGCTACTTTTACAGCTGCAATCACTCAATTTTGTCAATTTCGAGCAAGCTGCTCTGCATGCCGGTTAGTGCTCTCGTGTGTAGGTTTACTGTTAGTTAAATCATAAACCTTTACAAGTGAATTAAGCATCACCAGTGAAGGGGTACTGATCTCTTGAGGTAGCAGTGCACGTCCTGGAACAGTCCTTGGTGTTGAGGCATATGAGGAGTCCGACAACGCTGATACGGACACTTGCACACCTTGATGAATGTTAAAAAGATCTGGCGTGTCAGAGTTAACTCCATCCTGAGAAGACTGGATTGCACCAATCGACGAAAAAAGCAGGTTGACTTTTTAAAGAAATCAGTAATTTTCCTCTTAATATTCGTAGAAGGCAATGTAAAATCTACTTTGTTGATGTCTATGCCAGCAGGAGACTGTCCCTACACCAAAACTGGAGACAGTTGTACAGAAGAAACTAAGTTTGGATTGGACAGTGGGAGCTCATCAGCTTGAATATCATCGGGCGGGACTACAATCGCAGCCATCATAGCAAAGGAATTAGTTCTTTAAAACAAGCATTGTTCTTCTACACCACCAATGTGCCAACTGCTCTAGCTGCTCACTCCACACAAGGGGCAGATGTGGAGCGGGTTACGAGAAATAGTATAGCAAACAGCGAAGCTCCGTGTTCAACCTGCATGCCCATCACTCTCGCACAGACACTATGGTGCTGCCAAGTAAAACCCATTTGACCATACAGGTGGGGTAAAAGGGGGTATACATGACACCAACCCTCCAAGTTTCAAGCTCTTACACACAGGCGGCTGTGACAGCTGAAGCAGATGCATCGTGAGCACAGGCAGCAAGTTGCATCTATGCCCCCCATGGCATAGGTCCAGGACGGTTTATAGTCAAAATCGAAAACCATAATGTCGAAAGTCATAATATAGAAAAAAAAAAAGTCGAAAACAAAAAAGTCAATTTTTTTTATTACATTTTTTATTCAAAATGGGGGGTTCCCCCCAAACCCCCCCTTTTTTAATTTTTTTTTGCTTTACCCATTTTTTTATTCCCGGACCACCCCCCCCCCCCCAAAAAAATAAATAAAAAAATTTGACTTTTTTTCCCAACATCATTGTTTTCTATATTATGACTTTCGACATTATTCATTCGATATTTTGACTGCACACCCTCCAGGACGGTACCAATTGCAGGCTCCTTGGGGCTCACCCCTATCCTTCACGATGTCCCCCGCCAAGATGTGCGTTTAGGGTGTCAAAACAACTCATTGCACAACTGGAGGGACCGCTGCTCAGCGCTCTCAGTGTCCAACTCCAGGCTCCAAGATTCCAACATACCAAAGATGGGCCAGCCGGTTACAGGGCTATCATGCTGTGCTGTGCTGTGCTGTGCTTCCCCAGAGCATCTCCGAATGAAGGTTTTCCAAACACTATCTGCTCCCAAAACGTCAGAGGAAAGGACACAAAGCCAAAAGCTGCATCGAGGAAAGGATTTTTAACACCAAGCATGTAACGGATTAGGGATTTCAACTTTAGAAAATAATTTTGTTCTTTGAGAGGGAGCATGGGAATATGCAGCAATGTGTTTAAACCATTTGGACAAACACCAGCTATTGTTGGATGAACAGTGTGATTGGAAAAGCAGTGCAGATACATCAGTGTAAGAGAAAACTCAAAAGGACAAGATTCACTATCCAAAAATACAGGGCATGATTCAACAATTAGTGGTAAAGATCAAAACCTGAACGAAAAGCTAGAGAAACTTAATGCTTGACCATCTTTGAAGCTCAAAGTACTCTGGAGAAAGGCCTGATATTTCAACTCGGAATGATTGATACCACTGATTTACCCCTGTTAATGCAAGATATGGTAGTGCTCATTTAACACCCTAACTGGTATCCCAAGTGCTAACTATTTTGCTTAACTCCTAATGACCAAGCATAATGCATTTGTGTGTTTACCAGAGACCTGCATTTTATTCATTTATGTATGAAGGTATGCGTATTTTTCCCAAAAAACATTTCCTTGTTAAAAAACATAACATAGTACAATTGAGGAAATCACAAAATTCTCACATTCATTCTGGTTAGTATACATCATGACATCACGTTTTTGCCATATGTTTCTCGGTACTCGTTTCCATGATTTTAGAAGTTCAAATTAGTGCTAGGACTTGTTGTACAGGTCAACATGTAGTGGGGTTCAGAGAAAGGGGAAAGGGATCACATATGCATTTATTCACTACGTGAATCACCACACAGGTGTGTTTTTATAGCAAAGATACTGATGCTTCTATACGTTTTCCTAAAGGAACCTATCCTTTATTAGTGCCTTAGAACCGTTTCTCCTTGTGCCCCTTTCGTTGTCCGAGAGGTGCTGACTTCCAGTCACCTCTTTAATTTTTGTTTTCTAATGGATGTTTATACAGATGTTGTGTTGACGCACTGCGTTTCGGCCTCTTCGTCTGAGATAGACCCCATCCAGAATCGTTCTCATTTATTATACCAGGCCTTAGTCAGGACAAAGTGGATTATTATTTCGATCTTTAATCTTCTAACCCCGTGTTTTCACAAACTACAAATTAAAAATAAACAGCAGTTCTTTGGTTGGTCAAGTGTTTTCTCATTATCTACAACCTAGGGATACTGGTGCAGGTTGTTCCACTGACCTTATTCAATGGATGGGATGAGACCGGGACAGGGTTCTGTAGAGGGCGTTGCTTTGTCACGCCAAGTATCAAATGCCTGTAGATACAAATCATATGGCAAAGTGATTCAGTAAATTTGGCTGTGTGTTTAGTTTGTACTTGGCACTTTGTAACATAGTATAGGTTCATGAATTAGAACAAACAAAAAAAGGCACTACCGTGTCAATTTGCTTGGTCGTTTAGTTTTTCATGTAGCATTGCGTGACAAAAAACTTGGCGCCCTGCAACACATCGGGTCTGTCGCAGCGTCTCCCATGTTGTGCGCCGTATAAACCTGCAACACCAAAAGGCAGGTTGTCAAAAACCCTGTTTGCTTACAATGGTTTAAACCTTTTAACAAAAAAGCTTGCGGTTGCTCCAACTCTTGCATATACTATCTATCAAGTTGCTAGTTACGGAGGCTCTTAGTAAGAGGTTTTCCACGTTTACGACCGAGCGAATATGCGTTTTTACAAAGACCGTGACATACCTTCCTTTTCTAATAGGAAAGGATGACTAGCGTAATAGTTAATTTTAACCTACAAGTGGACGCTCAGCACATTTCTACGTATCTAGGTCCAGTCTACATTTTTACTTTATACTTGCACTATTGTGAGCCGGTGTTCAAGCCGGCCCTAGTATCAACTAAATACGTAGCTTGTCGATAACAAACACATGCCATCATTAGCGTGTCTGGCATGAGACCAGTACCCGAAAAAGTAAAAATATAGACTGGACCCAGATACATAGAAATCGCTGATGCATTAGTCCTATTTCTAGCTTTATGGTCATAGACCAGCTGACGAAGGGCAGCCGGTGAAAAATGGTAGTGTCACCACAGACGCGAGTAAGCAGGTTGCCTGAGGTTCGGAGTCTGCAGAGGAAACAGACGTATCGCTACCGTTTCAACTTATAAATAAGGTAAGACGAGATAACAGACCAGTCCGATGTTTTCAGCTACCACTTGTAGGTTAAAATTAACTGTTACGCTAGTCATCCAGAAAAGAAAGGTATATCACAGACTTCGCTGTGATATAAAAAAAATGCCTATTCACTCGGTTGTAAACGTAGCAAACCTCTTTGTAAGAGCTTCTGTAGCTAGCAACTTGATAGATAGTATATGCAGGCGTTGGAACAACCGCAACCCTTTTTGTGAATAGGTTTATACTGTTGTAAGCCAACATGGTTTTTGACAACCTGCCTTTGGTGTTGCAGGTTTATACGGCGCACAACATAGGATACGCTGAAACAAACATGATGTGTTGCAGGGCGCCATGTTTTTTGTCATGAAATACTACATGAAAAACAACACGACCAAACAAATTGACAAGGTAGTGTCCTTATTTTGTTCTAATTCACAAACTTATACTACGTTAAAAAGTGGCAAGTACAAACTAAACACATTGAAATTTACTAAATCACTTTGCCATATGATTTGTATTTACAGGCATTTGATACTCAGCGTGACAAAGCAACGCCCTCTACAGAACCCTGTCCCGGTCTCATCCATTGAATAAGGTCTGTGGAACAGACCGCGCCAGTATCCCTAGGTTGTAGACAATGAGATAACACTTGACCAACCAAAAAACAGCTGTTTATTTTTAATTTGTAGATTGTGAAAACATGAGGTTAGAAGATTAAAGATCACCGAAATAATAATCCACTTTGTCCCGACGAACGCCTGATATAATAAATGAGAAGACCGATTCTGGATGGAGTCTATCTCAGATGAAGAGGCCGAAACGCAGTGCATCGACACAACATCTGTATAAACATCCATTAGAAAACAAAAATTAAAGAGGTGACAGGAAGTCAGCACCTCTCGAACAACGAAAGGGGCACAAGGAGAATCGGTTCTAAGGCACTAAAGGATAGGATCCTTTAGGAAAACGCATAGAAGCATCAGTCTATCTTTGCTATAAAAACACACCGGTGTGGTGATTCACATAGTGAATAAATTGCATATGTGATCCCTTTTCCCTTTCTCTGAACCCCACTACATGTTAACCTGGACAACAAGTCCTAGCACTAATTTGAACTTCCAAAATCATGGACACGAGTACCGAGAACCCTATGGCAAAAACGTGATGTCATGATGTATACGAACCCAGAATCAATGCGAGAATTCTGTGAATTGTGATTTTGTCAATTGTACTATGTTATATGTTTTTTAACAAGGAAATGTTTTATGGGGAAAAATAGACACCTTGTTACATAAATGAATAAAATACAGGTCTCTGGTAAACACACACATGCGTTAAACTTGGTCATTAGGAGTTAAGCAAAATTGTTAACTCTTGGGATACCAGTTAGGGTGTGACAAAATCGCGTCACAAAGGCTCAGGAGGAAGTCCGATTCCTATTTTTCACAGTAGATGTACCCTTTACATTCCAGACCCCGCAAAAACAAAAAATGTATGGGTATTACCTATTATACACAGTGCTCATTTAACTAACTACTTTACCCTGAGCAAGGGGACAGCATATTACTGTAAATACAGTTCAAGGGAAGATAGTGAAGCGTTAAGATCAAAGACTAACCAGCATTCAAGAAGGGCTAGGAACCATAGCAAAACATTTCAAAAAGCAAAAAGACGCAGGGAAGGTGGTTAGAAAAGCTACATCACAAACACAAGAAAAAACAATGACTCAAACAAGGAGATAGATTTAAGTAGTGTAAATGTGATCCTATGAACACAAAGGGTTATAGCGTGAAAAAGTTTACCCACTTTTTCATAATATAACCAAAAGCGGATAATCCTCTAGTTCCAAGGTGGATTGCATTGTAGGGGTGGGTAATTGACTTGTTCATTCACCCAATGGAGACAGGACAAGATGTGACTTTACAACTTCAAACTGAGGAAATGATTCACACGTATGGACCATGGTGGAAACTATGCCCCAGGGAAGTAAATCAAGGGAGCTGTGTTTTAACAACTCTTCAAAATATAGAAGTTGAACAATTCAGTAAATCAAAAAATAAATAAAAAGTTTAGCTACTAATAAAACAGACATATTTAAGTGAGCACTCGCCTCACATCTGAATAACCCAACAGGTTAAAACCCAAGTAGGGCCAACAAAGACCTTCATCCTTCTGAAGTCATTAAGTACCATTAAATTGGATAACAGCAACCATTCCACAGTATCTCGAAGCAAGTCCATTCATTGCATCCTCCTACTCTTTCCTTCTGATCCCTTCAACCCATCCCAATTTAGGATTTATACACAATCAGAGCACTCTGAAATAGATAAAAGCTTGCCTGTCTGGAAGGTGAAGAACAGCTTACACACCGGTAGCTCCTCTCTCTGGTACAAATTATTGCAAAATCCCCATGCACAACAGTTTTTGGTAGTGAATTCAAACAGTGTAAAATACATTTCCGGCTGCCTAGGTTTTATAAAAAAAACTCCTATTTTGGCATAGGCTGTTTGGTTTTAGGGGTTTACATGTCTTGGGTCAAGGATGAACCTTTGATTTCCATCCTTGGACAAAATCATAGGTTGGTTCTTAACCTGTTTGTTGGAGTGGGCACAGGTGCTCACAAAGGCCCGGGAGGGTCTTTTCCAAGATCTACACTCACCTGCCGCTCAGGGACATTTATCGAATATTTTATAATTACATTTTTTTATGGAGAATGCACTTTTTTGGGGGTGGGGGTAGCACCTCAAAACCATGTTTCTGACACCTAAAAACCCACCCCAACAGTTTCCCAAAAATATTTAACCCTTTACTCCACCCCTAAGTGCATTCTCTATAAAATGTTCATTCTTTATAAAAAATACGATATAAAGATTGCATACTGTGAGGGGGTCAGTAATGTGAGGCGGACAACTGTTTGTAGATCTTTCAAAATAGGCCATTTTATTTTCAAAGATAGTGTTTCAAAATGCCTGACTTTCTCTACTCTGTTGAGGAATTCCTTGCCTATTCTAAAAGCTACGGGAACAACGCTAACACAGGATAACTGGTCCTCACGCTAAACAAACCCATAAAAGGTATGGCAATTCAACATAATATGAATATGTGCGGGGTGAAATAGCCCCTGGATGCCATAAATAAAAGGCCAGTCAGTGGGGGACATGCCCCCAAGTAAAAGGCCTGCGCTGAAATGTGTGACATGAGGCTTATGGAAGCAAGATAAAAAGGAATGAAATTGGACATCAGAGCATCACGATACTTCAAGATGCCAACTGCCTTGCATAAGGGAAAGATATGTGGCATGATTTGACAAATTGGAGAGCTGAAGTAACATTCTCAGAAACAGAAGTCGACAGAACTCTCAAAGGGGTGTCTGCACTGTGTGCAGCAGTTGCAAAGAAGATCAGATCGCTTTCTGTCATGAACATTAAACAAAATGAGTAATTCCATTTTTCCCTTTAAACTAAAAAATATGCTCATCAAAATGTGTGCAAGTCTATGAAATATGAACTTGGTTTCTGTCTATCATGAGCCCATCACAGAGGAAACCGTGTACAGAATATTTAAGGGGATGCTGAACTAGATTTAAAATGGAGGCCTTTCATGGGTGAAAGCAACAAATTGACGGTTCGATTTTGCCTCTAAAGTGACAATCTGCAAAGCCAAAGGTGCACCAACGCCTCTAAAAATGTAATGATGTCCTCACTTAACCACCGTATGCAGGGAAAAACTTTGCAGTGACACTTATACATGTTAAACTTGTGTGCCTGTCAAGAGTTCATTTTAAAGTGAAAAGTGAAGTTAAAAGGCAATGTACGGCCGAGTTTGAAAGGCCCTGTGTTGCTTGCCATTGTTTTTTTTTTCTCTCTGCTTGTGATTTCTTCACATGTGAAACTGGATTCCAAGGCCCCTGTTGTCATGGGGATTTAGGCCTGGCTCCTGTCATCCATCAAGTACCCTCTCTTAAAAATACAACTTTAAAATCCAAATCCATTAGCGATCAAATTTGTGGGCTGGACAAGATAAAGTAGGTCAGTTCCCCAGCCTTTATGACCCCAGGCCCCAGAAGCCGCAATAAAACATTGATTAGCTGGTCATTAGCCTTTGGAATGTGCAGGCTAATCTAAACACAGACCTCTGCTGATGTCATGTGCTCCAGGAAGGTGAGGGCCAGGCTCAAGGATGGTTTTGACTGTCTATTATGTAAAATGGGAGAAATGGTTTTCATCGTGTAAAATTGGTAATATTTGTCGCAAAATAGTCAGGGTAGGATTTCTGAAAAGGTGAAAGTTCGTTGCTTCTCACCATCTAAAAACTACTTTTGGGAGACCTACATATCAAAATGTATTCATAAAAACGTAATGTGGCCCTCCTTATGAATTTGAGTTATAAAAAGTTGATTAAACCGGGTCCAGTATTATTCATATGCCGCCCACCAAGGGACATTTTTCACTCATAACATTCTGGAGTAAATGAAGAAAAACTGCATTCTTGCACAGGAATGACAGACTCACGACGAGGCTTATTTGACTCACAGTAAAATATAGGTTTTTAAAATGCATTCATATCTGTCAAAATATGGAGATTAAGGGCAATTGTCATGCAGTGAGATTTCTATGTCCCTAAACCAGACCAAGCCCCCCTGTCGAAGTAAGATGGAGTGGTCTCCTCCCCTGGTGTCCAAAAGCACTCCCACATTTTCTGGACCGATCAGCAAACAGATGGGAGTGGACTAGTGACTCCACCAATCCCTTCTGCAGGAACTAGGACACATTAGTAATGCCATTTGCCCCATAACTAAGTCACACCGCCTCAGATCAGGACTCTTTCAACTAACCCCGGAGGTGATCTGCTGTTGAAATCTGGAGAAACATCCCAGCAGTTTAAGGCCTAGCTTAGAGTGGACCTAGTAGATTAAAAGCTGGCTTGGGTCCCATTGGTGGACTCAGCAGAGACCTTGATTGGCCCCCTTATGCTGCCCCAGCAGTGTCCTGACGCCCTCTGATGTCCAGCACAGACCTCTCGTGCAAGTAGAAATACCCCAAGCCATAGATTGCATAAGCCCTTTATTCTTTCAGCCTTGCCTTAGAGATTTTCCCATGGAAAATCCCCTCCCCCATTTGCCTGTGTATGTTAGCAATTCACCATTGAAAAAACCCTTGCTTGCCCGTGTAGATCCTTAGTATATTAAGTAAATCAATTAATTTCCACATTGATTTCATAGGATTTGTATTGTTGGAATTCAAAACCAACCATCTTTTCCCAGTGTCTTGTGTACTGGTGTAAGTCCTAAAGATTTGGCAAAAAGAATGAACTTCAAAAAGCCCCGTTTCCATGTGTGTCCCCATTGTAAGGTAAAAACAAATTCCCAATTGCATTTTCTTTCCCATTGAAATTGTGCTCACCAGCCCCAAAACCGATTTTCCCCTTGGGTGCCGACTAGTATTCTCTAAAGCCATGCCTGTCTTTCAAAGTAGAAGCAAAACAAACTCCCTGTCCTTCTATTATTTCCCATAGCAGTTGTGATAATGAAGAAACCCATTCTTCCATTGTGCTGTGCTAAACAAATGTCCCCCTTTCATTTCTGTCTCCCCTATTGTTTGTGGGCACCACACCAAAACCGATTTTCCCCTTCTATTCCTACTCCCTGCCACTGCCTCCCATTCAAAGGAATCAAGTCCAATTGATGTTTGGGGGGTGAGGGTTGCAGGGGGAGTGCTTAACCATTGTGCTATTGTGTGTTGAATTGTTCTTCTGTTTTGTAATTTAAAAAAAAAGGATTTGTGACAGTATATCTTAACCTGGTCGTTTAACAGATGTCATTGTGTTTTGTGTTGCCACAACATTGGTGGCTGTTGTAATTTGTTGATTCTGATTTGACATTAAATTAATAAAGATCCTTTTAATTTTTTTTTATTTAGCATATGGTTCCCAATTGAAACCTTTTAGCTTTTACTCATTAAAAATACATCAAAAAATATAAAAAAGGTGGTAAAGAAAAGAAATAGGAAAGCAAATCGCTTCCTCCATATGATTTAGTTATTTCCAATTAACTTCGTATCTATCTAAGCAGATGCAGTTATTCCCTTAGCTCGTGCATAGATTCTTTCAAATATAATCGAAAGCAATGTCACCGAGATCCGAGAAACTGCCTCCATTGTATCAATCCAGTCTTGTTCATAGAGTACCTTCTTTACATTCTCAGGATTATCTTAGTGAGGTCGTAGTCCGGTCAATGCTGTTAAAAATTCCCATACATTTATGTCTCCATTCTTCCAGTGATCGTTCACTTCTGGAATGAATGGCCCGGTTCAGTAGCGTAAACCCTCCTTAGGATGGCGGTATAAAACATTTGATAGAAGGAAAGGGTTTTCCAGACTGTTAGACTATATAAGGAAGTTATGCCAAACTCTCTTCTAATAATTGCCACAGGCACCGAATTTGGTAAAGATAGAACATGTCTCCAAAAAAGGCCCTCGATGGGCCAGATTTTCCAAGGCAGTGGTAAAGAGCTTTCTGACCCATATGTCAATATGGGAGATGCTTTCATTCGGTAGAAAGTGAAGACTGGAGTGAGTGAGAATTTACAATATCTTAATACACACCGGCCTGGTTCCTAGTCCATTGGGGCACTGGGTATTTGTGAGGATTGTCTGCGAGACAGGTTGGAGGCCTTCTCAAAAAGGATCAGGTGTATAAAAATCAAAGCCTTTTTATTGTACGCCACATTCATTGCAGGGGAAGGAGATTCCTGGCTTGCGTGTGCCATGTAATAAACTGCAACATAATTACATTTCTTAAATAACCTTCTTGAGTCCTGGGTGCTTTCCCTTTCCCAGGATGTAAAGTTAAAGCAAAAGTTAATCAACAATACAGCAATGGTAATAACTCTCCTCCTTTTACCAAAGGTTCCACGAGCAACAAATCTCCTTTTGGGTGAAGTTTTCCACTTCAAGCAAAATAGCCCCAATGGTAATCCTGCCCACGATGCTTTATTAATCCCACAAGAAGACTTGCCACAGTTCTAAAGAAAACGCAACAGCTATACTTTCAATGGTACAACGTTCCTGGTAAACAGTTTGGACGCTTTGAATTATGCTTTCAACAGTCACAATGTATATTTGTCAGGACAACTTCCGAATACTGCTGCTTCTACTTCAAAAAGTATATTTCTTCTTAATTTAGGACTACTGCTACAGCTGCAATGCCTTTTAGACACTTTGACAAGATGTATTTTACAATGTTCCAAACTCTTCAAGGCACTTTCTTCAAACTGCTTTCTTCAAAGGGGACGCCTCTTACCCCCTCTTCTTAAGGTCAACAATGATAACCCGTATTTGCCTCCAAGACTCTTTTCTCTGGCCTCCACAGCTTTGAGCATTACAGGATGAATCTACTTAAAAGTTTCTTCACAAGTAGCCAATGCCCCTTCCCCAACTTCACCTGCACCTTTCTGCCAGCTTCCAGCCCAATTATCCAAAAGCTTTGGTGCCACTCCCTTTCACTCAGGTAATAGTTGTATACTTGTTGGTTTAAGCCAATGAACTTGATAATTTCACAGTATTGCTGGATTGCTCTAAACTCTGAGAAAGGTTCAGTTTGACTATCATTAATGTCGGGAAATGGCAACCGTTCTCGCTACAGGATAGCAGACACTCATCTGTTTCCAAACAGCGTGAAGATATTGAGAAATCCCCCAGGAATCCTTGCTCCCCCGTTCCTATTGAGACAAGATCCGGATCGAACAAGGGCTCCAGGGAAATCCTCTGGGGGGGAAAAAAAACCTGATCGGGTAACATTTACAATCTGGTCGTGTTGTCATATTCAGGTTTAAAGATGCACCGGATAACTGAAGATGCCGTGGAGGACAGGAATCACAGTTGTCGTGCTGTAGAAAGTTAAGGCAGATAGGTAAGGTTGGGTGGGGTGGGTGGTTATGCGTGTGATGGAAGTATAAAGAGAGATGGGAGAGGATGACTTCTAAGTACCTGGGAGGACTCAGCTTGTTAGAACGGCACGAAGAGTACTTGGATCCAAAGGGAAGAGTTGCTGTTCTAAATGAGAAATGAGCGGGCGCCAGGAAAGGGTGGGATGGATTACTACAATGGGGCGACATAAGTACATACTGGAGCGGGCTGTTCCTTGTGAGAGGGGCGGATGATCGGGTGAAGAGAACACAGATGTGTGTTCGGGCCGGCACTAAACAGAGGGAAAGAGAAAGTCAGCCAGGGAGAAAAACACGGGGCTAGACAGCAGAAGGACAGAATATCAACTCCCAGAGCGTCTGGCAATGGGAGTAGCGATGTGCAGACCTCTTGATTGTAGCTGCGCATAGTCTCTGCTGGAGGCAGAAACGGGTGGAAACAGGAAGGAGATGTTACGCTCACCTGGTATCCATGGGGACGCCACCCAGCCAGGTGGTCGCTGGTATCCTCTCAATGATTCCCTGGGATGATTCTCATGGAAGTTCTGCCTTGTTGTAGAAGTTGGCGTGCTCTCCGTCCTGCTTTCTGGGCAGGGGCGCGTTGACTTTCGTGGGCGTGTGCGGTCCAGTTACTTCACCGACAGCGGCCCAAGTAATGTCTTTCAGGTAGGTCTTATTGCTGTTTATGAGTTGTTATTCTTGCATGCCTTTCTCTGTTTGATAATGTCTCTTATCTCCTTTGGGTGTACGGAGTGTCCGCGTGGCAAACTGGCTAGCTGGGCCTCGCCAGCCAACGATGGCGCAAAATAAGCGCTATGATGCGGTAAGTAAGCACTTTGCGCAGCGCAGCAATGTCTTGTCTTGGCTGACCTGTGTTTCTCCTTTTTTCGTAGGTCGTGGTGTGCTCCCAGCGCAAATGGGTTTCCAGAGCGATACAGGCTGAAAGGCGATCAGCCAGGTAAGTCTTAAGCAATTCGTGGTTGAAATGTCTCTGATACCTCCTCTATTGATGTCTTTTCTTCCTTTTTCCGGGAAGCGCAGATCCAACAGAGCTACCCAGGAGCTGCGAGCAGTGAAGGATGGAGATCGCAGGTAAGATGTTGCTGCTAACAATATTCTTTTGTCTTTCTGCAGGTTCTGATTTCCCAGGCTCGTGGGTAAGCTGGACACGGTGAGCGTCACGTTGCTAGCTGGAAAATAACGCGAAGCGTGTTGTCTTGTTCGCGTGTGGTTTAAATAGCCTCTGCAAAGTAGTCCAGGTAAAGTAGGCCCTAGGCCACCACACCCAAAACACTATACCGCATAGCATGGTTCTCAGGAATCAAGCAATGTGGATGCCTCCATGTTGGATAAAAGCCTAAATAAAGTAGTTCCCAGAGCAGATGTCTTTTACTGTGCATGAGCCTGGCGCCAAAGGCGCCATGACTGGCCCCAAGAGGGCCTGAGGCGTGGATGCCAGGCCTTATTTGAGACCCAAGATCTGATTTCACCTGGCCAATGAGCTTGCCAGTGGGGATCAGGGCTGAGGGTCGTGACAGAAGATCAAAGGTTGATCGAAAGCTTTACCGTTACATCTTGGGAGTAGATCGGAGAATTGGACAGATCCATCTCCATCTATTCCAGATGGACCATCGTCTAATCCCGGATGCGACACTCAGAATGGGGTACCTCTTGGGTTTAGGCAATACTTGTTCTCTTTAGTCTTTGTATACTCTTGTGAATACATGAATACAAAGTATAAGGTTCAGTCTTAAAGGAAAAACCACAATTAGGCACATGCGACCACTGTTATTTTCGACCTTTGAAAGTGGTTGCGTAATTGTATTCCCATAGAAGCATAATAAGGCAGGCACAACCATTCATTAATGTAGTTTTCCCACTGTAAATATGGTAACTTGGAGATTGTTGGCGTAAAGTGTTCTATAATGGTCTTTGCAGCGTTCCCTTTTCTAAACTGAGATGACCTCACCAATCTTTGAACAATTATAGTCTTCATTTATTGGAACTATGGGTTTAACAGCATTAGCTTCCTACACGAGCAAGAAACTTTTTACTTTAGGCGCATTTATTACAATTCCATTGTTGAAAGGATTTTGAATACAGCGGTCCACTTCAACTCAGTGAAAGTCTTATGCAACTGGCAAAGGAGCTGGATAATGTTACTGGCAAGGCTTGCACAATGCTTAAGAATTGTGGGCTTCACTCACCAGCTTCTGAAGCATTTGCTCTGCGGGTCTTCCCCCCCGAATTCAACTACAACTTCTGCTACTTAAGGCTCGCTGGTGACGCACACCCTCCCCTTGAACAGCTGTCTCTGGGCTGGCCACACGCCTTAGGAGTTTCCTCTGCTTCAAAGATCCTTGACTTGACAAGTGCTTCTTGCCTCAGTGTTCGGCACGCCAGCAGTTTGGCAACCACAACAATCAGGCTCACATATGAAAAACTTTCTCCAGCACGTCTTCCACCACGCAGCCTCTGCACTTAAGATTTTGAGAGGCCAGGGGACTCTCAGAACACAGGTGAAATCTGCTTTTTCCACGTTCCAGCATGCCTCTTGTTCTCCCACTTCTGCTTGGTTTGCAAGCCTTGTGTCTCCCTTGTGCTTCTACTGCCACAGCCTGCACTCTGGCCAACGTTCCAGCTCCTTCCACTCCTTCCTTCCTTCCCTGAGGAGGCCTTTTATACCACCAGGTACAGTAATACCTTTCAGGTGTGGGCCTCAAATCCCCGACCATTGCAATTGCTACTAAGCTTAATCGCCTGACTAACTACATGCCTCCTTAGCCCTCTTCCTCGTCTCATTCCCCCAAGGATTCTGGGACTTGCAGTTTCTTTCCACACAGCTAGGCTTTTCAACTTCTACCATTTGGCAAACAGCCACCAATAGTGTATGATTACGGGGAAAGTTAGAGGGGGTTGTCCCAGTCTGTCTGGTGACAGCCCCAATTCCCTATGTGATCCTTCCACAGAACACCACCTCCAGGGTCAGGATCAGAACAGTCTGCCTTTCCTTGGCCACATGAGAAGGAGGGTCACAGACAAGATTTCTGGGGAGAATCAGCTCCGATTCTTCACAATGATACCTGGAGGTCTTTGCTAAACTGGACTTGATAGAGGAATCCTGTTTAGCTCTCCTTATTTCTGAAATACATTTAGAAAAATAGTCCTTTTCAATTAGATTCTGGAAAAGCATGGATTTTACAACCGCTGAAAATTATTTCATGCTTCTTGGCAAGAGTTGGGAGAACCTCCCATCTTCTGTCACCCCTGGATCCCCTGATCTATCCAAGTGATTAAGTTCAACTATAACCAAACTTTCAACTCCTATGTTGACATTCATAGCCCTAGTAGTCGGAAAGACCTCTCAGTCAGAGTTGACGCAGAGATCCAACTAGAGGCTGTAGAATCTCAGCATCAATGAAACTTGTACCCTGCCACTAAAATCACCTCGCACTCCGAAAAACACTTGTGTATGAGCGCGATAGAAATAAAATATCAATTCAATACCCCATTTGGTGAAGATCAGCCTAAAATACAGGGGTTTGCTGGCCCTAAACATGCTGTCAAACATCTCAGCCTGTGTCTGAAGGCGAATGAAACTAAGGTCACAGTCCTGAAATCTTTGTAGACTGCAATATCTAGGTTTATCCAATCAGAGGAGGCCCACCACCTTAGATACACCCTGTAACTCAGCCACAGTGGGTATTCCTAGATTCAAGCATAGTTATATGACTGTTATTGAATTTCATTCTTTTCTCTTGGACATTGCCTTTCACTCACAAATTGTTTCTTGCCCTGGTGGAGCAGTGACCAGCAGAGCTGGTGCATTCAAGAGTGATTTTAGGGCTGCAGAGCCACGATCAGAAGAAGGGAACTGCCAATATTATTTTTTTTAAAAAGGGAGAATATTTAGAATATACACAGGAATAAAGATAGTGCAAAAGTTAGGCACTTAATAGTTACAGGACTAACAGAGGGCATGCCACCTCTTCATGGTAACTTTCCAGAAGCCAAATGGAATGAACATTTCAAATATTTCTACTGTGAATCTATGTAATTCCAACAACAGATACAAGTATCACAGCACTCTGTAGATTTGGCATTTACACCCCTGATACTAGCAGTCAGAGATATTTGTGGCCAATGGTGCACAAAAACAAAGCTGCAGAACCACATAAGATTCTGATGTATGAACTCTGTTTCAAGGCCTCCTATCGGACAGGGCTGTTTAATGCAACAGCTATTAACTCTGCTCCTAAATCTTACACCAGGTTAGAAAGTACCCCCTAATTATCGTCAGATTTCTTTGTTGGGCTAGGACGGGGTGGGTGGAGCCAGGACAAGATTTCTGCAAGCGCATTCTTGGCCCATTTAGAAAAATGGGCAGGAGAAGAAAGGACTGATCCATCATTTACAGGCTGGTTTTCAGGTGGGACCAAGAATGACTGGTCAATGCTTGAGATTGCATCTACTGGTGGAGAAATGTGCGTCTCTTACAAAAACGTACTTCTACACTGTGTTCATATATCTGCAGACAGCTTTTGATAGTGTACAGAGTGTCACACTTTGGAATACTCTAAGCAAGCTAGACATCACCCCCCCCCCCACCCCCGATTACTCTCTGCACTGCCACTATTGTATACAGTCAATGAAAAAGAAAGACAGAAAGCAGACCAAACCGCCTTTAATGTGTGGCGAAAATGGCAAGTTAGGTCAAATGACTATTTGGGTAGGAGTCAGAAAGGAAGCTGGAAAAGCCAGGAAGAAAAGGCAGGAATCCTACTTACCAGATACAGTGTGGCAATTGCTAGCTTTACAAGGCGTTTCGGAACAGTGCAGGGACGAGTTCTCAGGTAACCCCGTTGCAAGTCCGTCAGGCAGCCTTATATGGATCAGAATTGTGGCTTTTCATGAACTGCAAGACATTATCCACAATAGCTCATGGGTTCCAAGCAGCTTCCCGACAATCCCCCTATACGTTGAAATCAACCTGCAGTGTATCATTTGCTTATTTAAATTGAAAGCCTTGGAGGTATTGGGCAAGAGTTTGGAGCTCCCCTAATTTAGAGAAATCTAAGTACGCTCTAAGGGATTTGCGGTCACTGGAGGGTGGATCATCAACCCCATGATGTTCATATATTAAAGAATCATCATTTAACATTGGCCACAGTGAATTCTGGACAAACCAAGAAGAAATTAACATGCCCAATCTTATAATAAAAAGGGATTACCATTTAAATGAGGATGAAACTGTTGTGGAGAATTCATAATTCAATTACTCGCAGTATGTATTGGAAATTGTTACAAGGATCCCAGTGGTGCCTCGATAACTGGAGACCGTTCAGAAGTAGAACACTACACTTTGCTGAACTATTGAATAAATGGTATGGTTTCAGATAAATGTTACTGCAAGTCTCTGGTGGAAAGTGACATTTCATGTTAATATGCCTATTGTTTCTGAAACTTGGGAAACTATCTAAAACCTAGATTTGTGACTTGTGGTATCAGAGACATTGTGCAAGCTAAAGCTCGGTTTTAGATCTGACGAACAACATAGTATTCAGTAGCCAAATATTTACAAATGGTGCCTGGCTAAGGAGACATGCCATTCTGAAAGGGACCATTTGATTTTGTTATGATTTTCAATTGTTTAATTATGAAATGGACTTCTCAAAAATTTATATTTTGATCGTAATGACGCACCAACCATGTATTTAACTTAAGGATTCCTTACTTTGTAGAATTATGTTGGAACTTTTTTTAATTTTTGTTAATTGTTTACCTGGTCAAGTTCAGTCAATTGAAGGTTAATAAAGAAAGAACCTAGCCACGTGAGCTTTCTTAGCTATGTAGTCCTTAATGTTCAGATATGAAATAGAAACACTAGTGATTTAGCACATGGAGCCAGAATCGTTCCTGAGCAACGGAATATATTTAAGAAAAAGCACAGCCCTCGGATTCTGCCATAGGTAGAGTCGATATCAAGGCATGTATAACCAAGAGTGGTCACTCCAGGAGATGGACATCCTGAAAAGACAAATAGCGCATAGTGCCATTGGTCTACTGGTGAATGGAGACACTAGTGTGCCAGTAGACACCCCCAGTGTGCTCCATATCAAGATTAGGGAATAAAGAAAAAGGATTCACCCCTGGTGCACACTGCCCTCAACGAGGGGTAGCCAGTCTTGAATTCTCCATCGGGAAACACCAAAGGGCTTAACCACCAAGAGGTCCAGCAAAAGCACAAAGGAGTCTACTCAAAACAGGGAGAAAAAGCAGCAATGATTAGTCGTCTTGGTAGGACATTCCACATATGCCTGGATCTAAAGCCCCACTCATTCAATTTTCTCCAAGAATGAAAAATGGGTACTTGGACGGAATTTGCTAATTTCATTTAGATTCTAATCACTTTAACAGGGACCCCTAAACCAAACTGGCATTCATCTTCAACAGATGAGAACAAGCAGCTAACAGACCAATTAATAGACTAGGATTGAACTAAATCATTCTCCTTTGATGTAGATGTTGATGACAATGCAAAAACAGAGTTCTGCATTTTTAGCAACTGAAGGCAGTTTGCCAAGATCCTTTCCTTCCACAATTAACATATCTATAGCTGTATTGTTACAGCACCAGACTGTTATATACCAGCAATTTTCTTAATAAAACAAGCATGGACTGCAGAGACCTTTAGTTGCGTGAGCAATATCGGCGATGGGTAATGAACAAAGACCGACTTCCTTAAAAAAGAATACACTGCCAGCATTCTGTAAGAAACCAACGACAGGTGTTTAGCTAAATCAATTCTTCAGAGCTTGAACTAATCAAAAAGATAGTATTTTAGATGTCTGCCACTATTTATAACCGAAAGAGCTGGTTTCATTAGAGAGTAGTCTTGACCATTCCTAAGAATCTGACATATGCCAACAGATGTTTACCCCCCCTTCTCACTCAGGTGGTGCCGGAATTATATGCTTACTTTTGGCAGGCAATTTCAATAATTTGGCATTCAGAGCATACTCTGAACGCCAATAACTAGTTTGTACAACTTTAACATTGTGAGAAATTGCCTTATTTAACAAAAAGGTGAATTGCAGATAGTTTTCCTTGTTTGGGAATTTTTTTGCAATACATCAGGAAACTAAGAACTATTGTCATGGCCCTTATGGTTGTATGGGCTAGTCCTGCTTCGTCTGCTAATTCGGGCACTCCTTGGGGAATCAACTTTTCTACTGGCATTTTATTGTGTTGAGGCCAATCTACTGAAAATGTATTGGTTACTTAACATTTTGTGATGTGTTCTCTAAAATAGGGTTGAGAGGTTAGAGAAAAGTATTTGATTTCTACAATTTTTTTTGTTTAAAAAATTTAGCTTTATCATAAAAAGAAAGAAAATCGGCACAGGTTGTAAATGGTTCTAGGCAGGTGCAGCCTATCCAGTCCTATTTGCATCCTTTGCATTCTGATCGTTTTGCCATTTCCATTATATACATTGGACTAAAACGACCAGATTAAAAAGACAAAAATAGTACCAATAGGAATTGAGCATTAATAAATGTTACTCACTGTAGTGACTAGAGTACTCGTAGTCCTAAATCCATTTTCCTCCATCCTTGTGGGTCTCCCGAAGCATGGGGACGGTACCAGAACCTTTGGCAGCGAAAAAAAGTGAACTTCACTTTTAAATTTAGTATAGAGCACGGCCCTGGGCGGAGGAACTGCCCAGAACCCCACACTCCAGCGCCTCACCTCAGTCCCCTTTTGACATGTAAGAAGCTGGTAAACCTGGCTATGCAGATTATAGCTACTTGAATACTAGCGGGGGGAATGAGGGTGGGATTTATGGAGGAAAAGGGGACGAAGGATTAGTAATAATCTAGTCACTACAGCGAGTCACTTACTCAGACGTCACATCCCCTTTCCTCCATCCTTGTGGGCAATTCCATCGTAACAAGACAACTGGGTGGCACAGACGCCTTAGCAGGATGCAAAAAGGTTCCCGAGAACCACCTGTCCGAGCTCTGTGTCCCGCCTGGAACTGGTGTCCAAAGAGAAGTGTTTGCAGAATGCTGATGGCGTGGCCCAAGTCGCTGCCTTGCCGATTTCTTTCCGGGAGGTGTGCCTTTGGAAAGGGACTGTCTTTGCTTTGGCCATGACCGCATGTGCATGGATACCCAGAGGCACCTTCTTGCCTGTGGCTGCGTATGCTTCTAAAATGCCAGAACCATCCAACAGGCAATGGAGACTTTGGACATTTGGGTACCCAGGGTGGAGTTGCTGAACGTGACGCACAGCTCCTCTGGCCGCCTAAAAGTAAAACTTGAGCACCCTCTGCAGTACCAAGGAATGGAGCGCTCTTCCCTCATCAGACTTCAGATTAGGGAAGAAAACTGGAAAAAGGATTTCCTGCTTTAGATGAAAGAAGGAAACTACCTTGGGCAGGCAATTGGGATGAGTGTGCATAATCAGTATTGTTGTGAATCACTAAACGGCTAAGCGCCTGCAGCTCACTAACTCTGAGCACCGATCAGAGCGTTACCCAGTTAATCTCAGCTGAATCCACTGTCTAACACAAATGCTGCAAGGCCTCCAACACCACATTTAGGTCCCGGAAAGGATAGGGCCTGTGCATTGGCGGAAACATCCTACTTGGGCCCTTGAGGTGTGCTTGGACTACCGGGTTAGCTGCCATTTCGTCCTCTGATGGCCGCCAGATACACAAGAAAAATATCCACTTGGACCCCGGAGTGGGCCAGATGTGAGGAAAATGAGACAAGTGACGGTCTACACCTGCCCCCTGAGCCCAATGGCAGAATCTAGTCCACTTGCTTCGGTATTGCAAACGAGTGGAGTACCTTCCTGGCCTCCAGTATAATGTCCCAATTGCTTGCAGAGTGCTGTGCAGGGCAAAGCTTTGGCTGATCAGGAGCCATGCCGAGAGTGCCCGGGTCTGGGTGTCCCACTGCCCCGTGCTGCTGCGTGATGAAGCCTGCGTTGAGGATTGGGGGATGGACCAGGCTTGTGAATTGAGCTGCGGGAGGTCTGAAAGCCCCTCACTAGCCATCAAGTGTGTGGTTATCAGTATTAGTCTGCAGCCCACTGAGTTCGAGACTTGCAAAGGGTCCTCTGGAATAAGGGAGCTGGAAGAAAAGCATAGCAACTGCAGCTGTCCCAGCACAGTTGGAACGCGATCCCCAAGGAGCCTTGACCCTTCCCCAACCATGACGCGAAAAGGGGGCACTTGGGAGTTCTGTAATGACGCAAACATGTCGAGATCCAGGAGGCCTCACCTCTGAAAGAGGCGACAAGGAGCTGCTGTGCATACGTGTTGTAGCCCGACCTGCTGAACCGGTCTGCCTACGCATTGCTGTCCCCTAGGAGATGAACTGCCCTGATCTAGATCCCTTGTGACCAGGCCCATTTCCAGATCGTGCCTCCATACAGAGAGACGGGGACCTGGTGCTGCCCCGTTTGTTCAGGTAGAACATTGTGGTTGAATTATCGGTTCTGACCAAGACTGCACTGCCCCATACCAATGGCAGAAAGGCTTTGAGAGCTAGGCCCACAGCCCTAAACTGCAGGAGATGTGTGGGCCAAGGTCAACTTCCTGAACCATGAGCCATGAATGTAGTAGCTGTTCAGGGTTGCCCCACAACCGTGAAGGAACAGGTCTGTGGTCACCACCAGAGAGGGCTCCGGCTGCGAAAATGGCACTCCCACTGACCATGCTGTCGAGGGCCACCAAGGCAAGTCCGGGTGAAGAGTAGGTGAGATGAGCACCCTGTCCGACAGACCCCATTTCCTGGTCCCAAGAGGATGCCAGATGAAGTTGAATGCCTCTCATTTTGAGGCTGGCATGTTTAACTGTCAGGACACATGAAGCCATGAACCCCAGCAAGTGCTGACACCACAAATGTTGTAGCTTAGTAAGGATCACCAGAGATTTTGTGAGCTCATCGTCCGCGGACCAATCGACTATGTCTGAGCCCTCAGAAAAAGGAGGTTGAGGATCCAGACTTGCACATCGACCGAAAACCTGGTTGCGTACATCCACACGGTTCTCTGCATTTTGATGCCAAGACACATGCCCCTGCTAGCCGTGTTAATGTGCGAGACTGGACTCCAGGACATCTTGCGCCACTGAGCGTGCTTCCGCCAAACCAGCCTTGAAAGCACCCTGGCTATCCAACAGCAAGCTGGGGAGGAAATTCCCCATTGCCCTCCACAATTTTTGGTTTGCCGCGGCAGGAATGGTGTCAGAGTTAAACTGGCTGAGGTGTAGACCCGCATTGAGTCAAGTCCTCTTCCCGAAGGACTCGAGAACCTTATCCTTTGAGGGGCAGCTGGTAGCGAAGCCCGCTGAAGACGACCCAGATGGCTTAGAGTACAGGGATGCTGCTGCCACAACAGAGTGAGGCAGAGGGTGAGCTGCCAGCATCACCTGCTCACTTTCAAGCTACAGAAGGCGCCCATCCGGTCTTTCTTTCAGCTGCACACTGGCCCTTCCGTTTCTCCCAAGCCTTCCTTGCAAGGGTAAGGACGTCCTTCTACAAGGGGGAACAGCTTGTTGCTCGAAGTGCCAGAACCTCAGCTAGGACCTGTTCTGGCTGCAGGATCCCCAAGAATTCCGCCAGGCCCTGCAGACAGTCGTGGAATGCCTTGACCGACAAAAAAGCTCCATCGACTATGTCGTCGCCTCCATCCTCCTGCACTGGAAGAGGATGTACGTGGCCTGTGGGAGTGCCACCAGACCATCTCCCCCTTGGTCTTTGCCCTGTGCGGACTGAGCCAGCAATGGGGGAGCCTGTGGTGTAGGAAGTAGAGTTTGCGTTGGCAGAGGAGGTGCCGTCAGCAGCTGAGGAACCAGAACCCTTGGAGGGATAGGCGAAGGCCTCATTGGGGGGGGGGGGGGGGGGACATCTGAGGAATGACATGAGCTACTTCAGGAAGCCAGACATCTGCTGCGACCACATTTGGAGCAGGAAGCACTCAAATCACCTGTCCTCACATGCTGGTTCGTCGGAACACAGCAAACGGGCAAGAGCCCAATCTTTTGAAGTGCAGGGCCTTCTGTCCAATTTGGAACACCTAGGGACCAGAGGGGTACCAGAAGGGCTGGCTGGCATACACATACCTTTGTGAAACCAGTTACCTGCAGGCTGTGGGCCGGAGCTGACCCCTTGGGGAATGCAGGCTGCTTCTCCCTTGTGCTGCCCACTCCAAGGTAGCTGCCACAGGCAGCCTAATGTCTGGCACTAAAATGACTGCTGAGGGTGCAGGCTCCACCACGTGCTCGTCTACCATCTTGTCAGCTTGTGCCACTCTCTGGGGCAGAAGGCACAAAGGACAGGGGTCCCGAGTAGGGTCTGACATTGGTGTGAGAGTCTGACTGTTTATGGCCCAGCCCCAGAAAATCTGCGTTGACCAAGGAGAGAGCTCCGGAAGGCCCTTTGCTACTGTTACAGCGCAGGACTGCGCCTCAGGCTTACGCCTGGAACTAGAGCCTGAAGGTCCCTCGTACCCCAATGCGGTAACAGAGCTATGAAGCACCTCAGAGGCAGGCCCGGCAGAGCCCCTGGCCCGCTCAGCACAGGGGCTGGTAATCTTGACGGCCTAGGTCCTCCCCCGGTAACAGGGCCTGGAAGACCTCTCCCAGCCGGCAACCCTGGGAAGGAGTCCCCGGGCTGTTGTGCCTTAGAAAACAGGCGATTCACATTCTCGTGACAAGACTACCTTGACACGAAGCCCTTGAGATGCTTTTGAGGTGAAGTTTTGAAGATCTCCCTCCAGCGAGACCGCCTATTTTTGAAGGATTGCTGCGCAGGGGAACTGCACACTGGGCACGCGTTCCAACAGTGATTGGGCCCTGGCACTCTAGACAGACTGCGTGGAGGTCCGATTCCGGAAAGGAACAGTTGCACAATGCACACCTGGTGAAGCCTCCTGTGATGGACATGCTTCTGGGGAGGCAAGGCACCAAAGGATGGTGAAGTAATTGAAAGAAAAAAAGAAACGCAGGAAAGCACACATAGCACCAAAAAAGAATGCCCATGCAAGTTGCCAGGTCCGTTCCCATCCATGAGGAAAAAGGGACTGAGGTGGGGCGCTTTAGGGTGGGGCTAGTGGGCAGTTCCACACACAGGGGTGTGCCCCAATACTACATTTTAAGGTGAAGCACACCTTTCTCGCTGCCAAAGGTTCTGGTACCATCCCCATGCCCTGGAACGCCCACAAGGATGGAGGAAAGGGGACAGGACGTATGAGTATTTAGCAGCTACTGTTGGTACGAGGATGCTTTTTGGGGGGTAACAAGCATGGGGCAGCCTGAAAAATGCTGACATACTAAATTCAGGCTGAAAGTATCTTGCAACCAGGTCGATTTCACTCTGGTTTGAAGGGTGGCCTCAAACAGCCTGCAAATAGGCAGTGATCTGGGATTTCATCACCAAAACTCCACCTCATAGCAACCACCATCCTGCCCTCACTTCCCGAGCCACATCTTGTCTCCTCTCCCCGCCACCTCCGCTCCCCTCTGACACTGAACCCTCCATATATGTTCCCTCCTCTTTCCCAACCAGGTAGCCTCTCCTCTCACCCATATCTACCACCTCGCTATTGCTCCAGGACGGCTCTTCACTGCTCCGCCTGGGCAGCATCTTTTCTAGGCAGTGCATAGACTTGCAGGTTACCTAAATGGGTACCCTGACTTGGTTTGCCCTTATAGTTCATACTAGCACCCCAAACCCCTCTCACCAGTGAGCACCAATCCAGAGCCATGCTGGCAGAACTATTGTGTAATTCCCCCCCTCGCCCCCTCTCCAAGCGCATTGTGCCACAAAGGCACCCTGTTATCTTTCCCCCAGCAGCACACCCTGCTTGCTACTGTTATTCACTGGCGGGTGGCAGCTTGTGTAATTTTAGAAGGCTGCACACTTCTGCAGTCATTTCATTTTTCAGGCATCAAAGGGTCTGTTCCTTGCAGGTCCCAACTGAAATAGCCGAGTGCTGGCTTAGTGTGTGTAAACACTGAATCTATGTTACACCTTCAGTCTGAGAAAGCAGAAATATTTACACTATCTCTACAGTAACAAGGAAGTGAAAAACCTTGGCATAGAGCGGAGCAAGGCAGAGTGCTGGCTGAGTGTTTGTGTGGTCCTGTGCTCGGGTGAGCCGTTTGGTTCGGAGCTTTACTCCCCTGTAGTTTCCATTCCTGGTCCCGGTTTTTCAAATTAACTTGCGTGAAATTAATGCTGAGACCTTTGCCGGCCAATTTCTATCACACAGGAGCTACAAAGGTGCACTAAAAGTAAGCGATTCAAAGAGATTCAATTTGTAAAAATGTGAACATTTTCAAACTCTTGTCTACACATCCGAGCAGTGATTGAGAGCTTCCACCGGACGACGCGCACAGGTTTTAATATTGTTTTGAGTTGTCCTGCATTTGCGCAAAAAGATAAAAGCATTACTGTATTGTGTGGAAGCCGTGGAGGGCTATCGGCTGCTTCTATCTTCAGTTTGCAAGAAAACTCTTTAATCACTGAGACTGATGTGTAGCTACAGCCAATATACCTTGATGCTATTCAATATCCTACCTCAGAGTTTCATTATAGATCCCCATGGGAGGGGAGGACAGCAGACGAAGTCAAGTTTGTTTGTTTATTTATTTATATTGCGCACCAGACCCTTAGGTTACCGGGCGCAGCAACAAGTATATGCGAAGCTTACAATGTTACAATGTTAGTCTGGATTATAAAGAGAACACCATCCATCATCACACTGGAGAGAAGGGCAGCCAGCCCCCCCCCCCACCAAGAGAGGGTTATGTCTAAGTCAGAAATTAATATATCGACCTTGCATTCACAAGGAATACTTATTGGTGACATTGGTGGTTTTGGGGGCGGGAGTGATGCGGCTACAACCAGGAATGAAATAAATATATTCATCTTAAACATTCACGGAACAAGCAAGTCAAACACAGCCGCGTCTGAAGAATTACTTGACCTATGTGATACTTCAAAGTCTAATTCCATGTTAAAAACCAAAACCAACGTGCAAAATAGGTAATATAAATTCCATCAGCATAACCAGCAGGATACACAGACAGTTGCCCTGTCTGATTCACCTCATTCGGTGGAGTCTGCCAATTCATCTCCTGGGGAAGAGGCGAGTCCTCTGGTAAGAACTATGGGTACCCAGGGAACATTCCACTCGACTAGTGGATGAGAGTCCATCATTCATAATGCCCGGAAAAGAGGGTAGCTGCAACCAGGTTACCCGGCTTAAGGACTGGGTTAGAGATGAGCCCACTTCTAATGATCTCTCGGACGCAGAATTCATTGAAAATGAGAACGCTTTGGTCGAATTAATAGAAAATGAGAAAAGGGGGACTCCCCTTAGGCTGGAAAGAGGTTATTTTCCCTTCTCCCCCCGAAAAAGAGGCTAACCTCCAGGGTTAATGTACAAGACGAACAAAAATAGATGTATCCCGTAACATTGATGAGCAATGCAATTAAGGTGCAAGACTGGACCCGAGTTGCCCCAAACCCCCACCCCGCTTCAAGGCTGACGTGGGGGGGGGGGGTGGTCAAAGGGAATTACATTTACAGTAAATCAGACAAGAGACATAGCAAATACTCTTGAGCTAGAAAGAAATAAAGCCCTCTCTAGAAAGAGAAGTCTCCCTGAAGCTTGTAAGACTCCTCCCTCTACCAGCTCATCAAACCTCAACACTGGGGAATTCAATAGATAAGCGTCAACCAGGAGAATCACCGAATATTTTGCAATCTAGGTCTGTTAATGAAATGACCCAGTCATCAGATACAGACTTATTGGAAACAATCAGCCCCCCTAACACTACCAAAAGATCCAGAAGACTCTGCAAAAATGAGAGGATTTCAGGTACGAACAGCCGAGATGGCAGGGCTAACTTTCAGATCCAATGTATCCTTCTGTCAGCACTAACAAGATTGCTGGCTCCATTCTTAAAGCTGTAGGAGTGTCTGAATGACAATTATAAAGGCCAGGCAACCTTGCTAGCGGTGACTCATTCCAAGCTAATACACACCAGGTCCTTCCCAACTACGATACAAAGTAGACTGGATCGAGAACAATCAGAGAACCTTCTCCAGAAATTACTCTGCGATCACATGTTAGAGGTTGGGGCCAATACCCTTCAATTGGACATGGCTAAAGAGATCTTAAAGTGGGGAAAGGAAGCCTCAAAGAGAGGGCACCTTAATGCCGCCCACGGGATTCCAACGAGTAACTCAGTCCACTGCCAAACAGAACAAGAGAACTGGTGTATACACTGGTGAAGTGGCTGGCGTAATTAGAGGTCCAGTGATACAGATTCCACAAACCACAACACAAAAACAGGTCCTGAATCTGTGGAGGATCTAGAGATTGTACTGGTAACCAGTTCGTTGCATCTCCAAGAGCCCGTTGTTACCCTACCCATGTCGTTAGAAAAACGCTATTAATGGATAAAAAGTGAACATGGAAACCATAAACCAGGAGGAAGAGACCTACGAAATGTTGGACACTCGCAGTAAAAGGAAGCAACTGGCAAGAAACAAAACCCAGCAGCAACCACTTCAACAAAAAAAAAAAATCTAAAAACTTGCCTTTAAGGAAACTCCCAAAATCAAATGGTGCTCAAGGATTCATTCGAAATCTAAGACCATTCACTTGAACCAGAATTTGAAACAGTGAAACACAGAGGCAATAAGTCGAAATAAGAATTGTGACCGAGACTGCCTTAAACCACCTCCCCTTGAGCGAGGATGATAACCCGCAAAGCTTGGAGTCTGTGAAAAGTTAAAATTAAAGTTTCAACCATGAACTGCTAGATCTCTCGGTATACGAAGACGAGAGTAGCGACCAGGACTTAGTAATGGACCTAGTAATGGACCTAGCTACAAATTTACAGTGTCACAATTCCGCCCAGCAGGAATCTTCAGAAGAAATTAGTGCAAAAACAACATCTGATGCCCTGGTGCAACACTTTTTGACATTGGAATAAAAACTACTTCAAGTAGATGAACAATTCAAAAATACAGAAAGCGCCAACCTAAAAATACTAGACCATGTGAAATTCCAGATTGCTCCCGAACAGAGGAAACTAATTCAAACCTAAATAACCAGTTGCGTAGTGATTGGTTCGCAAAGAGAAAGGGAAAAGCAGCTGAAAGAACCCCCAGGACTGAATCTGAAAGAGCCGGGCACCAAATGAATAAGACTAACTCCAATTTGACAACAGCCAATTGGATCCCTACTAATGGAGGTAGAGATAACTCAGACATCAGATGGATCCAAAGGTGGGGTAAATCTATTTATTCTGGAAAGAATCTCATCGGTGGAAGATGGGTTGATGCTAAAATCGTACAAATGTCTACTCCAGCCCATACCCAAACTATGTGCAATGGACGAGACATTGCAGCAGTTGTGTTTCCAATAACAAACCAATTCGATCATGTGTGTTTATGTGTAGGTTACAAAATTATTGTAATCTGTTATTGGAATCAGCCGAGGCTTTATGGCCCATGGGTTTCGACATTAGAGAAAAGCATGATGCCCAGTGCGATAAACATGTAACAAAAGAAAGCCTCAATGCTAGGGTCTACAGCCAAACACGTGATAAGGTAGTCCGGGCAAATCGACAAGAAATTGAAAGACTTTTAGGGAGAATTCTCTCTTTAGGCTGAATTTCCTAACCTAGTGAGTCCCCCAGCAGCTTTGCTGGATTTCTGGAGTTTGTTTTTTTCCTCCTGCCAAGAGTGAGACTCTTTCCCTCCCACTCTAGGACATGATTTATGGTATTCCTTTGACTGGTAATGTGTTTTGTGGGCTATGGGGTCCTTTAATCCATAGAGTCTCATGCGTTTTTCCTATGTGTGTTACACAGCACCCTCCGTGCAGTAACACAGGGGTGTCATAATGACACCCCACCATAGACTCCATACCCTGGGACGGACTACTGTCTCCCAGGGCATGTAAAGTCGCCATTGGCTTTACTAGTCCCAAATTATTAACAGAAACCAGTACAAATCATCATATTGTGGACGTACTGGTCGGGCAATTCGATTGCCCTGGGGTCTGTTCGAGGGGGCACGTCTCCGTCCCCTCTGATCGAGTTTTGGCTGGTGGCAGTGGAAACTACTTTTTATATTCGACTGCAAATATTTTCCTATGGGATTTTCCCATTGTTCGAGGCTACCAGCTTTATTTAATTCTCATAGCCTCGAACATACCACCGGTTTATTAAATTAATATTAATTCTCCAGTTGGTATTTTTTGCCAAGACTCGATTCTAAAATGGCGTTTGTGTTCTCTTCTGTGACTCCAACCCAAGTCGAGCCCTTTGTTCCACTTTTTGGCGGGCTTCTCCACAGAAGCCTCCAAAAGTGGTGCCACTCTGCCTGGGTACCACAGGAGGTGTAGGAGGGGGTTTAGGCACCCTGGACTGAGTTGCCCTGGCAACTCAAGTCGCACTCTTGTGTGATTGGCCCAAGTGGTGAGCCGGCCGGCTCACCACTTGACATGTTTGAGTGACAGCTAGGCTGAGTGAATGGGGGTTTTCTGCATAAAAGCAGGGCTTTGAGGACTGGAACTTCAGAAGTCACCACAGGGCCTGAGAATCCGACGAGGGAGAAGCTGAGCCGACCTTCCACGACAACACCACCGGTGGAGCCCTGCGGAACAGACTCACCACTTCCCGACGACAGAGAAGATCTCCCGGCTGGAGAGGCTTCTTCCCCTGACAGTGGGCACAACCAGTTTACCTTTCTTTCTTCGCACCCCAGTCCGGTTTGTGGTCGAACTGCCTGTGCCAAGCACCCCGGCGGCCGGATAGCCACTCACCACTGAACCGCGAATCAATGGACCGCTCCTTGTACCTGAGAAACTTCAAGGCTGGTTTCTTACCTGGCAGTGCAACGGGCCCCTGTCTTCCTCCACGAGATCCTCTCTTCCCCCGGACGAAGAACCGACTTGCACCCGCTGCCAGTAACTGCCCCGCTTGAGTGTTCACCACTTTAAGGTACCGTGTCCGCCAGGCCTCCCTTTCTAAAGATTGCAAAAAGGTAATAACTCCTTAACCTTCTGGACTGGGCTGGCCGCCTTGACCCTCTAACTGGTCACTTTTCTTTGATCCAACTTCTTTTTGAACCATCACAAGACTTTTGTGCACTGCAACCGTGTGACTTTGGACACATTTCGTTTGGATCCTCTTAAAGCGGATCCGGCCTACTAACTCTGAATTCACGGCTTTACTTTGCCTTCCTCTCTTGCTATGTTCTGGTAAAAGTGTTGGGATCTGTTTCAATTTGTTCTCTGCTTTTCTCTCCCTTTTTAAAACAAATTATTAGAGTGCCATCTAGGTTAAGCGCTCACCGCTGTCTGAAAATAAGTGGGGCTTTACTTAAGACTTGTCTAATATTCTTTTAAGGGAGTGTATATCTTTTAGTGACCGTGTTTTTGAATTGCTTACTATTAGTGCCTGTGTTTTTCTAGATGTGGTTTTAAATAAATAATTATATCTCATTTATACCAAGCCCTGGTCAGTGTTTACTTGTTCTATTGTGTGCTCTTGACCAATTGTGAATACTCTGTATACTGCCTAACTCTTCTTGAGGGAAGTCTGACTGCTCAGCCACAGCTACCAAGTGAATCTGTGTGGTACAGACTGCTACCAAGTGGGTTTACTGCCAAACACCTGTAGTCCTAAATCTTTTGCAGTGGTCCCAGAGGGAACTGCACAGGTTTCTGCCTAACAGAGACCACATAGTAGGTAGAGGTGAAAGCAACCATAACCTGTAGGGCGTGTGCTTTTTGATGAGTACCGTTAATGGTCACATTTAATCATAAACTACACTCAAGATACTCGTGCAAAACCACCCCAACCAAAATGTGTGCGAAGAAGATAGTTAGATATGGATGTTGAGGGCCCTGAACTCAAATAAAAATAAATGTTTAGAGTTGTTCTCCAGGAAACTCATCTTATTTGGTTGCTGGAACACAAAAGGATTCAGTCATCTTTTTAATGATGGAAGAGCGAATTGAGAAAATTACAACATTCTGTGCCTTCAAGAAACTTGGCTGTATTCCACGCCTTTGGCGGACAGCTATTGTCTCTTTAAATCCTGCAAAGAAAGGTCAAAATGGTCAAACAACTATGGGACTACTAACACTGATGAGGAACGATGTGTATAAAAGTTTTGAAAATGAGTAATTCGAACTAATAATTGCTCTACAAATGAGAAAGCAAAGTAATCCAACCTCCCGTCATCTAGTAATCATCAATTTATATTGGAATCCGATGGTCTGTATGGATGAAAGTTTTGTGGACTTAGTAATGTCGATGATCGATGATTGTAGAATCCACCTTCAAGACCCTCTGATCATTCTTTGTGAACACCTGAATATAAACTGTCTAGGGAAAAGGCTCCAAGATTTTGGTTCAAGGAATCAGATACATTTAAAAAAAGAAAAAAATCAAAACGTCAACTGCATGGATATATCAGGAAATTGGCCACTTGCCAGGATCCATTGGAGGGGAATTGATCAAAATGCATAGACAACTAAAACATTGGTTGCTTTTGCATAGTAGATAATGTTGCAAGTCGACGCTGAGCAAATGTTCAAAACTCACGCTTCAAATGTTTCTAGAAGCTTGTGGCTGCTCCTGAATGAGGCATGGGGAAATCAGAGGACCTTACAATGTAATGTAGTACGAAATGACAGTTGGGTGAATTATTGTGGTACTCTTTGCAAAACACAGGGTAAGAGACCCCAAAGCAATGGAATCTGGGATTTGATGGGAAGGAAGTTGGAGACCTGATAAAAAAAAAGGCAAGTCATTTGCAAGCTATGGGCCTGGACGGTCTTTCGAATTTCATGTTGAAGCAAGCTCCAGGAGAATGTGCCGACTTTTGCACGATTCTTTTCTCAGAAATTGTGACCAAAATGGGAGGTCCCAGACTTGTGGAAGACGGCTGTTGTGGTCCTGATTATGGCAGATCCAAAAAATTAACGCCTTATTGCCATTTTGGACGTCCTGGGAAAGATCTTTGCCGCCTTAACTCTGATTCGATTGAAGTGGATTGTCGACACAGGGCATTACGACAAGAGAAACTATCTTCATGTAAGAAGTGGGGTGTAGTCTGAACCTATTTTGATAAATGTACTTAAGGTTAGAGCCCCAAAGGCGGGAACACATTTATATTGCATTTATCGATCTTGCGGAAGCATTAGATAGTGTAGATAAAGACCTATTGTGATAAAAAATGTAAGCATGGGATTTCCCAATGGATCTTTTCTTCCCAATAAAGGCACTGTACACCTGTACCTCAATACAGGTAAGAATAAACCAAAAATACATCTAGAGGCCTCAAACAGGGATGCCCTCTTGCCACTGAACTAATCTGCTTATTTCAGATCTTAAAGAAGCAATGATCACAAGTGGAACATTTCCCCCAAAGGTCAATGGAAAGACAGTAGGCTGGATGTCCAATGAAATAACTATCATCTTCGACCAAACCCACATTGGCCTTTAGCAAAATTGGATAACTTCCAGGCCTATGTGATGACAAAGGAGTTAAAAATTAATATATCCAAATCTGCTGTCTTAGTGTTACAGAAACTGCAGGGGAGGGAGAGTAAATTTCTGTTGGCGGCTGGATAACATTGTGGGTTGAAATAAACCCTAGTAACAATGATGCACCTCGTATTCAGGAATTGCAATCCAAGGTAAAAAAAAAATGTGACTATACAGGAGTCTTAATTTACAAAAGGTCTGGAGATTTGCACTTGTCCCTGTACTGAAATTTTATAAGCAAAAGGCTATTCCGATCTGGTCATATGTTGCTGAAGCCTTGCTATGCTTATCCTGGGAGGTCTGGACTTCTCTGGAAGGTTCTTCCTATAGAAGGATACTTCACCTCCCTCGTTGTGTACTGATCTCTATTATAAGACACAAATTGGGACTCCGCTCTTTATAATGCACTGGTGGTTTGGAAGTCCCTTTACTGCAAACCTGTTATATAGAATGTACTTCCTCAAATTACGATTTTAAAGAAAAACAAAGTCAAATTTGATTGGGCGTTAGAAATATGGTCCAAACAATGCCTGGTGATATTACATAAGGTGAATACTGCTGTAGACACCATCAAATCCAACCCAAATGCTGTACACAAAACGTATGGTACTGGGATTGGATAACCACAGAAACGGAAGACAGTTTAAATTATTTGGGTACCTTAAAAAAGGAACAAAGGCTATGAACACACTCCGCAAATCACTAGTGATATTTACCAGTCCTCGACATCAACCCGGTTTTATGCGATTTAGGATGAACCTGTCTCACAATAACAAGGTTCTTAACTCATGCTCTCATGATACAGAGGAGACAGAAGGCTGTAGATTGTGCAATGCGACAAAAGACATTAAGGCACCTACCTTTATTGCCCAAAGCTGAACACCATGAGAACAAAGTATTTGGGTGATCTAATTAAATCCCTTCCAGGAGTGCACTAGAATGGTGGAATTTTATGTGCTGAGGAGACAATTTAAAATTGATATTTTCACTAACCAAGTTTTTAGATGAACTATTTAAATTGGGTTCAATATGATGGTTTTATTGATTAGATTGCTTTCAGAAAGGGTTTAGGTTTGTGTGTAGGTAATTGGATTCTCATTTTTTTTTATAAAAGAGTATAAAATGTTTAGATCAAGTGTTTTTAACAACTGTTTGTGTAGATTATACACCAGCCCTTTCCCTTTCTTTTACTTATTGTTGTAATGTTGTTGTTTCTTCTCTTTTTGAGTTGGTTAAGGTTTGTAATAAACTAAATGCCAAATAAATAAAAATGGCAACCTAGTTTAATATGTCCAGTGAGAGCCCCCAACCTGGGAGTTTGACCCTGTACATGTGGAAACTACATGGCCATAGGTTGCAACCTCTTGAGACTTTACACAGCAGGTCAATTCAATAACGAGACATTTCACATGAACGAAAACACCTGTGCTCCCTACGCTTAACTGAGCATGCACAGCAGAGTCACTCCAGGATACCTGGTTCCACTGAATAACACTTGTTGGATCCCACAAAGCTTGCTTTGGTAGGATTTGTAACCCATGACCACCCAAAACACCAATGTTCCTTAGTTGAAACACTAGCTCTCCCTCTTAGTCAAAGAGACTGCAATCCCAGCTGCACTGTACCCCAGCATCAAGTTCACCTCTCATAAATGTGGCAACATCACACAAGGGCCTTGATTCTTCGTCCTTGGCCGACGTTGCGGAGTGCATAGCAAGCTATTTTTCACCATAATGTCAGTTCCTGCTTGCTTTTGGCACACTGGTTGGAAGCAATCTACAACCACGACTTCTCACTGAAAACAGATAACTCTGCTTCACAAGAAACATAGAACTTCTGCTTGACTTCATATCGCCAGATGGCATAGAGTTGTGTAGTTCTAAAAAACCCATGTAATATTGGATTTACAATTCCTTAAGTCCTGAACATTTAGTGACAAAAGTCAATGCGCTAAAACTATTCAAAAACGGTACCTACCTGTGAGATATTGCATACCTCTCCCGCATTCATCCATATCAAGAGTATATTTGAAACAACCTGTATAGTGATTCCCATGTTCCTTTATGTAAACCACCCTTCTCGTCCACCAGAGTATAGTTCAAAATGTTCTGCGACGTTTCTCTGAAAGTCAGCACTTTACACAGAAGCTCAGCAACCTTAGTGGATTGATCTTCCGGAATACTCCAATACGGCACAATTGTGGATTCTGGTATCCCATACCAGTCACCAAGCAGAGGCAGTGGGTGGGGATGGGCTCCCATGATATTGGCAGAGTCATTATGGTCTCCCAGAAAGGCAGCATCCACACTTTTTAGTAATCAGCTTCTCAAAATGTTTTGGACAATTTGATCTGATGGGAAAGCTGCATTGTCCACTTGGCAGTCACCACACAGCGGTTTCTTGGCCTCATCATTTGCATTTAAGGTCGGTGAGCCAGTGACCGTTCAGAATTGGCATGATGTGTGGGTGGGAAAGCAAAGGACAGTTAGAGAGAAAACCGAGTTTCTTACAATAGAAGAGTTGGAGTAAATGCTGGGATGAAGGGGGTTGCTGTTAGGAAAAGTGTGGGAGGACAAGGTTTAACAAAACTACAGAATTTACAACAATTCTGGACAAGCATGTTAAGGAAACATTTATTTCTATTTTGTTTAATTTAGTAATCAACATTTTGTAGGTGCTTCAGAGGCCTAGGTGGGTAAAGGAAGGAACCACAGTAGTGAAAAGAGGGAACATCGACTGTCATCTGCAGTGAAGGGGGTTTAGGTGTGGGTGGGGAGGTCACAACCAAATGCTGTGTTGGGTTGCAGGCGAGTCAGTGGCCTGGTATTTGTCATTCAACAAGTTGATTTTCTTAATGGCCAGTGAACGCCACAATCAAGGAGTTGGGAGTCAGGTGAGAGCTTGTCTGGAAAAACCCAAATGCATAGCATCCTGGAGCAGACTGTAGGAACAGACAATATTTAGTCCTCCGACTAACCTTTAGAAGCCACCAGCAAAAGTAAACCGTTCTCCAAACGGGTTCTGTAGACTGACTTAACACTCAATAATTGTTGAAAATCAGTGATCCTGTAGGTCGCCTTTCCGATTCACTTATCGATTAATGTGCTTTGCACCCTGAAGTAAACTGCACTGAGAAAACCCTGGACCAGACATTTGGGAGGCGAGAGATGGTGTGCTGCTGTATACTGGGACCTTCTGTGCCCTCTCCCCACCGGTCGCCTCACTCTGGCATCGTGCATTTGTTGCAATGCATTGCAGTGCAAATATCTAGAAACCGAGCATCTTAGGGCCTAGAAAAGTGGTTTGACCATTAGTTTTGTTCCCCGTGTCAAGACTGGTCTTTCTGCGACCGCATTGATGTTTAGCCGATTTCAGGCAACCGTCTCATGTGTGAAGGTGCTGAAATATGAGGAAAGAGGTGGGGTGTCCAATTGTCTGGAGGGTCCCAACAGGTAACTGCAAAATTTGGTGCAGATGGGGGAAAGTGAGGAATTGTAAAAGGAACAATGCTTCGCCAAGTAACAAACCCACAGACACATTTTGACTTTTATAAATATAGATACCTGACAACATTATCCATTCCATTCTGGCAAAACTAATTTAGCCATGGTTTGAACCTTGGTTTCTGGGACTTGTAATCCTGGGTTTCCCCATGATAAACCCAGGCCTACAAGTCCCAGAATGTATATTTAAACACAAGGACTGCACTAGTTTCTCCCCAATGGAATGGCTAATGTTGGCATGTATGAAAACCCTACTGTCAGATGAACACTGTTAAATGGTTGGGTTTTGTAAAGTGGTGTTCGTACCCCAGTTTTAATCATTAACCACTGTTTTTAGTTGGTTGGCTAATAGGCTCAGGGTTGTGGTCCCCAGTGATTCATAATTCTATGGCCCTTGCAATATGGTTGAGCCACAAGCCAAAGTAAGAAACAAGCAGCATAGGAGTTGACACTTTGGAGTTTGATTACTCAACTGTATTCTGTGAAGATTTTGGGGAGACACTCGAGAAGGGTTCGAGAAGGATTCATTCCATAATGTATGGAGGAACCACTGTAAAGGTCAGCAGTCCAATTTAAGATGCATGGGTTGAAGCTGTTGCACAGGTGACGAATCTTCCTGTGAGACTTGCAAGGATCCATTACTACATGGCAAGGGATTGTGGAAAGCTATGGGCAGGTTGCTACCTACTGGCAAATAGGGTGGAGCAGTCAAGAAATGAAAACTTAAGCCAGCGATGATGTGGTGGAATAGGCGAGGTGCTGGAGGTCAAAATACCCAAGATGGCGATTGGCCAATAGTAGTCCCAAGATAGGAATGAGGAATGAGGAAAAGTCTGACATTGGCTCACTGCCATCGTTGAAAATGTGGTACAGATAACTGAAATGACTGGAGCACACTTATTAAACATTTTAGTCCCAGATATATATCATTTGTACAAATGCACAATATTTTGGACAAATGTGAGTTGTGCATTTTTGGAGAAAAATCATTTGAAACCGGTTTGTTCAATCTTATTAAAAGTTGTATAATTATTAGCAATACCGCTAACATGGTTTGTGCTATCTATTTTCCGGTTTCCCAGCCCATCTCACCCCCCAGGCCACCTGATCCCCCCCCCCCCCTCCGCACCCTGAACCCCATTTGCTACTTTTTTCTTTCTTCCAGCAGACTATGGTCTAGATACTCCAGGCAAGGGAAGACTATGCACTCCACGGACAAGCCTAGGGGGCTCTGAAGCTACTAGGTTGACGATTTGGTGCAGCATAAAAGCCTATTAATATAACATGCATTAATAAATCTTGTGCAACAATGTTTCTCAAATATACACTGCTCTTCAAGATTTAAGACTTGTTTATAAGCAATTTAAACACATTTCTGCAATTTACATCAGGATTATAGACTGAAAAATGTAAGCACTAACCTGAACGCTCCAACATGTCTCTCGCAAGGAGCTAGGAACCCTAAACTGATCTTTTCCAGACACCGCAAAAGGAACTATATTCATAGGAACTCCATTTCCCCATCATGGGCTCTTCAATGACATTCATGAACACTGAATATCTCCGCTTGTGTGGGATCCCGGAATACTTTAATAGAGAGAACACTCTCCGGTTTATTAAACATTGAACAACATTGTGTTTTTCCTATTTTGCTCATTGTTTTTTACCCATTCTTCCCGCATACAGCACATCATTGGTTTTTTAAACAATGCCATACGCTGAAGGAGCAGTAGAAAAACAAAATCAAGGAAACAGTTAAGCAGGCATGCACACAAATCTTGTACTTGATATCAGAAACATTGCTTCTACCAGAACCAAATACAAAAAACAATATAGAAAACTAAACACTTGCATACGTGCTTGAAAGTAGACATCTAAATGAGGGGGGAACGCATGGTTAAACTGAATTGGGAAAATAAAGACCAACTGATAAATTGTATTAGTTACAGTGATGTGCAGTTCCTACAATGGTGTACCAGTGAACACAGAGTGATGATCATGGTTGTGAGTGTTGCCACATGACAGCAGGGTTGCTTTTGAGCAACAACTTCAGTTGAAACTCCTCTGGTGTCATCTCAGATTTCACCACTCACTCACTCCAGGTGCACAGGCCTCTTCGCTACTAGCGGAAAGTACATAGGCGATTACAAATGTGTATGATTGACTTTTAGTAAAGAATCATGTTTCAGAAACATTCCCTCCATATTTTCTATGGACCCCCAATCTTTTTACTTTGTTTTTTTAACCGGTTCTGACTGAATGGGTAGTAAAGCCTTCAGCTTCACTCCCCCTGACTTTTGCTCATTTATTATGGGGCACTGATCAGTCCTTCAGACTCAGTACTGGGAAACTAGGTCTTTTACATTTTTGGAATTATTTTAACTTGTGCACAGCATCTTACAATGCTTTTCAATGGGGATACTTTTGTATCACCATAGCTTTATACACTTGGGACTTTTGGTTACTTTTATACGTGCCAAAAGACAAGCTGGTGGCAGCAGATATTTTTACAATTTCCGCGTTATTCCTAGTGTGCGCATTCACGTATAGCTACTAAATGTGGCTAGTGCCCCAAAATAGCCATGCCACAAGATTGTTTGCGTGCTATGCCCATATTGTAGTTTGGCCTTATTGCTGCCTTGCCAGTGCAAGAAATCCCTTATAAGGTCATGCACTTGCTCAGGAAAGCTGCTTTTTGCTGGCTAGTACTGAGCATGTGTGTGTGGGGTGCGTGGCAGGACATAGACTCTGGAACCTCATATGTGGAGTGGGACGACCAGACCGTCCCGCCTAGGTGTGGTGGAGGAGTGAAACTAATAGTTGTCCCGAATTGGACCATTACTGGCTGTTTGAATGGTGAAGGATCCTTACCGCTGCTGTGTTTGGACTTGCTTCCAGGCTGGATTTTGGATAACAGGACTCCTGCAACAATTTATTCAGATCAGCGCTGGAGCCAAGAATACCTCAGACGAATAGCTGACTAAAGAACCAGAGAAGGTATCCCTTCCTGTTTCTGGCCCAGTGAATCTCTGTTGGACTACCTGATCTCTGAAGACCTGGAACAGTGCTTCAGCCCTTGGACTAGAGGGACCAACTAGTCTCGACAGCTTAGAGGATTCCGCTGTACTGAGCCTTCGGAAGGGTCAATGGACTACCCAGTGGACCAACCAGCTCTCTTATGGGCTACCTTGCCAGAGGCATTGCTGTTCTGTGGCTGCACCCGGAACTTCAGTGGTCGCCATCTTACGCTAGAAGTCGCCTTCTCTGCAAATTGCAGCCTCCCAGCCTCAAGGGATTCTGTCTGTGTGCTGTGGCCATCGCTGGAACTCGCCTTCCCCATCCTGTGAAGTGTCTTAAGAGGCCTACATCAGACAATCTTGCATTTGTTCTTCACCAGGGGTTGCATCTTGCATCTGGACAAAACCGTAAGAATGCTTGCACCTTCAGCTTCTGGGCACTTGGCACAAAAACGAACAGAAGGAAATCCAACCTCCAGCGACCCCCAGTTACCTCATCAAGTTATATTGGAAAATCTGAGTCACGAGGGTAAGTAAAAACAAAGTAATTGTCTCCCCCCACATCCCCATCCTCCATTGGAAACTAGTTCATTTTTATCCCAACATTCCATTCCACCGCTTTTTGGTAGTCTAACATGGATATTACCATCTGAAATATAAGAACACAAATAACTCATCTAGTACCAGTGTTTAATGTCTTCTTTGAATCCCTCACGAACACAAGTAACGTATCTGCTACAGATACATTCTGGGGAGAAGCATTGCGACTCCTGTTACTTTTGGGCACACCTTCTTAAGGATTCGACTACCGAAGTTAGGGAAATTAACTTGTGAACTGGTTCCATCTTTCCTGCATTAATTTACTATCTTTTGAAGTGTTTAAGTCATTCAAATGCATTTTAAGAATCTATGGTGAAGTTATAGGTTTATCATCGATAACTGTGCTCCAATATCACCCGCTAGTTTCATTATTAGTGGGTGTTTAAAGCCTAGAATATATTTTATTTATACATTCATGTCTACATTGAATTATTGTGTGCTTCACTATGTGGCCTCATTGCGGACCCCTGATCCCACACTCATTTCTGAGAAAAGCTTTGACTGCTCTCCATGTTTACCTTGTTTGGGTTTTGGCTAACCTCCAAGTTCCCCTGTTCACTAGAACTACGGTGGCCTCCTAAAATCTGTCCACCATGCCAGATTCTAGAAATCCATCTTAACATCTTTACCTGAAAACTACTTCAAACCTTTTAGCTCCAAAGCTCATCAATAAGGAGCAAATACATTACTTTTTTCATGCTCCAGCACCTTTCTAATCTAGGCATGACCCAAATCCCCTAAGCAACCCAACTGCTAGGCAGCATCAAACCCCCATCCCGGTCTACCTAGAGGTCCCATTTCAAATAACATCTCAGTAGCCATGTCTTACCAGTATCCTTTTCCAGCTAGAGATTCTGAGCTTCCAGAGTCTAGAATGTTATCAGAGATCTAACGTAGCAGAGGTTTTCGCAAAGAGCCACGCCTCATGTCCAGGCTTCTATCCACTACTGCAAACTAAGAGCTATACTGTATCCTTCGTTATCTTCAATGGATCACATCTACTGCGCCTGAAGCAGGGTCCTTTAGTGTTACACACTCATTTGCACCTCTCTGCATCTCCCAAGGGGGCCTCCTGAGCCTTACTAACCCCATTGATCTGTCGGGCATAGGTCCTCTAGAGTTATAAATGGGGAGGTTTACTTAAGCTGCTCTGTTTTGCTAGTTATGCCTTTCCTGCTCTTAGGCCCGTACCAGATCGAGTCAGCTGGCCAGTCTGCTCAACCCCCAGGCATTGCCACCTCCTGTAAACACCACCACCTCACAATCTCCTCTAATGGGACAGGAGTGAGGGCAGCGGTGGTTGCAAAGGTGTGAAGCAGTCAATGGCCTCTCCCCCACACGCACTTCTATCCCACCACTAGTGTTGGGTAGGCTGGTCATCCTCCCCACAGCCTCTGAAGGTGCTAGTCACCACCATTTTGCCTGATGCGTCCAGCAGAACTTGCAATGTTCCACTGGAGTGACGGAAGGCCCTCCTTCAAGTGCACACCTTCAGATGTCTTTTTGCTGGTCATTGAGTCACATTCATGCAGGCTCACCAGACACCAAACAAGTATTGTTTCAGGCCTGCAAATAGTCCACCCTCTCTGCCTGGCACCCTGAGCTATTCTGCCCAATGGAGCTGTAGCCCCCCAAGTCACATTCCTTAGGAGAGGGGTCTGGTGATTGGGAACCTAAAGCCTGCAACCTGGTCAGCAGAGGAAGGGGGCGGGTGGCTAGATTTGCACCAGCATACGCAAACATGTGTATTTTATTTATTTATTTTATTACATTTGTTATACGCCCAGACCCAGAGCTATCACAGCATAGTTACAGATAACTTGGGAATACAATCTTAGGGTCGGAACAGAATATACATTGGTTACAGACAACTTGGAAGTGCAATCTTAGGGATGATACAGAATATCAGCATTGGTTACACGTCATTACAGTAAGCAAAATGGGTTGAGGACCCTGGAGTGGCTAGGGTTGGGTGATGGAGGTGATTAGTATTGGTCGAAGAGCCTGGTTTTCAGTGATTTTATGAATAACTGGTGTGATTCTTCATTCTTGATGCTAGTCGTGAAGGAGTTCCAGTGTTTGGGAGCTAGGACTTTGAAGCTGCTGCCCCCAGCTCTTACTCTTTTTTTTTTTTTATCAGGGGATTTCAAGGAGAGGGGTGTTGCTGGATCTAAGCAGTCTTGAGGAGGTTTTCTTTGTGATTGTGGTGTTCATTTATGTGGGGGCTTTGTTAGCGAGGCATGTGTGCATAATACATAGGGTTTTGAATATAACCCTTGTCTTTATGGGAAGCCAATGTGTGTCTCTTCTGATGCTGGAGATGTGTTCATTCTTTATGCCCAATGCAGCTCGGAGGGCTTTATTCTGCATGAGTTGGAGTTTGGTGTTGTTGGAGGTGCTTAAGAGGAGTACATTCCAGTAATCGAGTTGAGAGTATGAGAGCTCTTGCTAATGTTATACAGTTGTTGGGCATGAGGAATTCGCGGCTTAGTGAAATGAGCTTCGAGGTGTAGGAGGTGGCTGATGAGTGCGTCGATTTGTTTAGTCATAGTTAGCGAGGAGTCTAAGTAGACACCCAGGGTTTTGACTTGTTTGAGAGTTGGGATAGTGGTGCCATCTATGCTGAAGGAGGTGTAGGCAGGTTGTAATGAGTTAATTCTGGCAGGTGGTCCGACTATGAGCAGCTCTGTTTTGTCATCGTTAAGGCAGAGGCTAATGTGGGCCATCCAGTTTTGGATTAGAGCATAAATTTGGTTAATGAGAGTAGAATCCTGCTCATGGTTACCGGATAAAGGGACAAGGATCTGGGTGTCATCTGCAAAGTTTGTGTAGATGACATCCATGGCATCCAGGGCTGCGAATAGCAGTTTGGTGTAGGCATTGTATAGGGTGGGTGAAAGGCAGGAGCAACACTTGAACTACAGAAGAACGGAAAACAGGTGTCAAATTATGGCTACGGTACACAGATTATTTTGTCTATGGAAAGGTCATCTGATCTTGCTGACTATTTTACCATCAACACCATATATGATGCAATAAAATATAACTTCCACGCAGTCTCAGCATAAGGTGACATTTTTGGACACCAATGTCATATTACAAGTTTTGAAGTCGGACGCAGGCAAGAGGTCAGATTATCTGAGCTTCTTGATCCTTAACATACTAAACGATTGGATGTACGAATTGAAGGGCCATTGACTCTGACCCCGAACCTTTAACTACAACTATCAGTACAGCATGGGTAAATGTGATCTCAAGATCAAACCACAAGGACATCACCGACTATCATCTAGTAGGAAGTTAAAGCCCTGCAGACCAAAGGCAAATATTTACCAGCTCTACAAGCAATAGACACGAGACTTCTGAATTAGAATTATTCCCAACTAAAAGTTTAATTACAGAACAAAGTAGAGCGATAAACAAGAAATTAAACCTCTCTCCAAGACCCACTTACATTAAAAATATTAGGATACCACAAAGACAAGAAGGGATGTGCGATATTGATTGATGTACACCACAAAATGAACTCTTGGTAGACACGAGACAAGTAAACAGATTGAAAATCCTGACGTTCCAAAAACACTGTAGTATTTTTGTAACAGGAACGAAACATGTTGGGTTAAGATTAAGCTTGAATTAAAAGACTAAATGTAACAATCGAACGATTACTTTCAGCACTTTATGAAAACTATTTGATAGACTTGCTGTGTCACAAAAATGATTATGTACAATATTGTCTCTGCCTGGATTTATTTTTAGTTTGATTTTTTTGAATGTGTGATTTCATGTTTATATTTCTAACAGGTATCAATTGTAAGAAAGATATTTACATTACTTGCCTGCATTTTAACTGATATTTGTTTTTTTATAAGATGAATGCATTGTTTTTTTTGATAAAATATTTTATTGTTTTATAAGTACAAACAAGACAAAACAAACCACATTAACTCTTAGTCAATACTTTCAAACATACATTTCTTGGCTATGGCTCTTTTCCGCTTAGTCTGTGATTATTGCTGCGCTAGGCAGGTTTCTATGCTCATCACGATCGTCTGAGTAAGTCATTCTCAGCATTCCAGTAGGCTTTCGGTTCTTTGCCCATGCCCTCAGGTATCCTCCCATCTTTGCCAAATCTTGGTCGCTTTCCCTGGGCACCCCCTTGTGGTGTATACTCTTTTCCATTGGTATGCACATGTCTACATCCGTTACCCATTTTTCGTATTGTGGGGATGAGGCTGAGCCCCACAACTGAGCTATATTCCTTTTTGCAAGGCCTGTGGATGTTGCAAACATACGTTTTCCGAATCTGGATAGCTCAATATCTTCATCTATCCCTAGTATTAGCAGCTTGGGGTCCATTGGTATCTCCCAGCCAATCACTGTTGCTGGTCTGTCGCAGCCAGAATATTTGGATTTGTGGGCATTCCCAGAGGATGTGGAAGAAAGTCCCTCTCGTTTGGCGACATCGTAGACAGTTGGGGTCCGTTGCTCTTCCCCATTGGTGTAGGGCCTCTCTGGGATAATATACCCTGTGCAGGATTTTCAGTTGGATCAATCTAATTCTGGCTGCGATCGCGGTTTCCCTGGGATACATGAGAGCTGTAGTCCATTCCTCTGGTTGGATTGGGCCCAAGTCGCTTTCCCATTTTTCTTTCAATCCTTTGAGTTCTGGTGTAGCAAACGAGCTGATTGTGTTGTACATAGTGGAGGTTATTTTGTGAGCAATTCTCTCCATTACTATGTTTCTTTCAACCGGGGTGCACTCTGGCATGTTGGAGAGGTCCAGCTAACTTGTGGCGAGTGCACGTCTCATTTGCCTGTAATGAAAGTGTTCTGTGGCGGAAAGATCAAACTCATCCCTTAGGGCCTGGAAATTCTTTATTTCTCCATTCTCTATCATGTCTTCTAGTCTTCCTATCCCGGCTTCTTCCCAGGCCACCCATTTGGGGAGTTCTCCAAGTTCTGGCAGATGCTCGTTATGCCACAGGGGTTGTTTCAGTGTAACCTTCCCATCCCAACCTAAGTGTTTATGTATGTCTAACCAGATACGTGTTCTCTGTGTAGCTAGTGTAGGTGGGAATGGGCAAGTTTGCTTTTGAGAAAGCCCTTCTATCGGCGTGGTCCCCTGCACCATTTGAGTGTCTGCCCTGTTGTGCGGTAAGGTCATTATGTAGGATGTTATTTATCACTGACATTTGGGCTGCCCAGTAGTATGTCTGTAGGTGTGGGAGACTGATCCCTCCCTCCCATACGGAGCGCTGTAGAGTTTTAAGTGCGATTCAAGGGTGTCCTCCACTCCACAAGAGTTTCCTCAGTGTTTCATCTAATTTACGAAATTCCAGTTTTGGTATATACACGGGTGCATTCTGCAGGATGTATAGGAGCCTGGGTAGGGCCAGCATTTTGAACAGGGCAGCCCTTCCTAGGAGGGCGAGTGGGAGGGACATCCAGTGTTTCACATCGTTAACGAATCTCTCTCATTGGGTGCAGATTTTTCTCTACGTATTGTGTCAAGTCTGTCGTGATCTGTATCCCAAGTTATCTAAACTGCTCTTGCGCAGTTTTGTATGGACAGGTATGTAGAGCCACTGCTTGTAGTCCTTTAATCGGGAACAGTAAGGATTTAGTGTGATTGACTCTTAACCCGCTAAAGGACCCGTAAGTGTTTAATATATTCGTGACAATGGGGCATGAGACTACTGGATCGCTTAGATAGATCAGGAGGTCGTCCGCATATAGGGAGACTTTGTCCTCCCAGTTCTGTGCCCAATAAAATCCCCTACAAGCTTGAGTCTCTCAGCATTATCGTTAGTGGTTCAATTGCCAGTGCGAATAGCATCGCGGAAAGGGGGCATCCCTGTCTGGTTCCCTTCCCAAGTTTTATACTGCGACTGGACCAGCCATTTACTCAGATTTCTGCCGTCGGGGCATTATATAGGAGTTTGACCCAATCTATGAAATGGTTCCCAAATCCCAAATCCCATCTTGCCCATTATGTGCCACAAAGCCTCCCAGTGGACCGAATCAAAAGCTTTCTCAAAATCAATAGTGAGGAGTGCTAGTGAGTCTTGTAGGGATGGTGCTTTTTCAATGGCAGCTTGGAGTCTATGAATGTTCATCCGCGTGGATCTCTGTGGCATGAAGCCGCATTGGTCCGGGTGGACCAGGGAGGGTATCACTGTCTGATTGATCGGTAGGAACAGCTTGCGTCCGGTGGTTTGCCTTCTTTATGTATCACCACTATAGCAGCTTTCCTTAAGTCTGGCTCGAGGATTCCTTTTTCCTTGGCGCACAAGAACATCTCTAGCATGTGGGATGCCACCTCTCCAGTGCCAATTATCTTCCATACCTCCACTGGGAAGCCATTGGGGCCAGGGGTTTTTCCATTTTAGAGCTGCAAGATGGCTGTGGTCAGTTCCTCTTCGGTCAATTCGGCTTTGAGTTGCATTCTCTGTGTTTCGTTTAACGTTGGGATGGCTAATGAGTCCAGTATGCTAGGATCTGTTGGCGTCATAGGCGGGCTTATAGTGTTTCGTAGTAGGTTGCGAATGCCTCCCCGATGTCTGGATCAGTTGAGGCCCATTCAGTGTTTGTGGTGCTTATGCGACGCACTTGGTGTCCCTCCTCTCTCCTCTCCAACCAGGCCAGCATTCTGCTGGCCTTATCTCCTGTCTCATAGAGTCTGGCGCGCATGGTTCTGTGTGCTTGTTTTGCCCATGTTAGGGCTACGTTGTGCAGTTTCTTTTGTGCTATTTGCAGGGAATTGCCGTCTATCTCTGCTCCCGTGCTTGTGTATTTCATCTCGGCGCGTTTCACCTCTTGTTCTGCCTCGTCTACATCTTTATGTGCCTTCCTGTGGTCAGTTGTCCAGCTCAGTATTTCGCCATTTAGAGTCGCCTTGTATGCTTCCCACAATATCCCCTTGTCGGCCACTGATTCTTGGTTCAGCTCGAAATAGTTTGCAGTCGCTTCCCGGATCTTCTCCGTTAGTTCGGGGAATCCTAGATATTATGCGTTCAATCGCCATCTTGGCGGAGGCTGGGGTTGCTCTGTTTCGAGCAGCTTTGTGAGTGGGGAGTGATCTGATATGCCGCTGGGATGTAGGGTTGCATCCGCTACCTTGTGTATGTTTTCGTCAGGGAGGAAAAAGTAGTCTAATCTAGACATGGACGCGTGTGCGCCCGAATGAAAGGAGAATTGTCTCTCCGTTGGGTGTAGGTCTCACCACGCATCCTTTAGGCCTAGTGCTGACGTAAAGGTGGCAAGTTTGGTTGGGATCGACGGGTTTCTCCCCCTTATGTGTGTACGGTCATCTGTGATGTTCATTACTTCATTGAAGTCTCCGCCCACCAGTAGTGTATCTGCCGGGTTATTGGCTATTAGCGGAGTAATTTCTTCCAACAAGGCTGTCATGAGTGCCGGGGGTGAGTAAACCGCTAGTATGGCAAGGGTTTGATTCCATAGTGTGCCCTGCATGAAAACAAATCTGCCTCCAGGGTCTTGGGTCACATTGGCTATGTCGATTGGAGTTCTTTTGTTTATCAGGATTAGTACTCCTCTCAAGCCCATGGAGAAGCCTGCATGGATCGTCGACCTGTACTTAGTCCTCTTGAAGAAGTGGCATTCAGTGCCTGCCAAATGTGTTTGTGAGCAGCACTATATTTGGATCATGGCAATTTATGTATTGTATTACTAGCCTTCGCTTTATGCTGTTCCCCAGGCCATTCACGTTCCACGTCATGAAGGCAAGTTTCCTTGCATTATTTCCAGCTGTGGGCATTAGTCTTTGGATTCAGCTCTAAGTGAGGATAATCATCTCTCGCGATCTTCATGTGTACACGGCTGACTGTAGTCCTGCTGCGCCAATTGCCAATTAAGTACCTGTGTAACACCCAACTCCCTCTCCCCATATTCCATCCCCAACTGAAGCATCTGTCGCCCATTGAACAAAACGTTTAACTGGTTAAATTAATACTAAGTGCTAAAGTCTCTTTGGTATTAGGAATACCTCAGTATGCACTTCGCGTAACTTGGGGGGGTTGTGCCGTGCTGGATTGTGGGCCGCCAGCATTCATTTTGCCAGTAGTTATAGTTAGGTACTTGTCACTTAATCTTGTGTCATGTTGATTTTCATTTTCGTCCGCTCATGCCTTTATTCATCTTGTCCTTGTGGTATCACCTCCATGTCTTGTTGGGGTATTTCTTGTGGGGGCTCATTTAACCTTGCTCTGTTACCTCTCGGTTCACGTCTTTTGCGTTGGCCCCAGTCTCCTTTCAGATTGGTCTCTGCCCAGGCCAATGCTTCTTTAGGATCTGTGAAATGCGTCGTCGTACCATTATGGTATATTTTTAGCTGTGCTGGGAACAGGCCATATTTCACGTTCAGGGCCTGTAAGCATTTTATTAGGGAGTCAAAGGATTGTCTAATTTTCTGGACTCCCCTAGTGAAGTCCGGGAAGAAGCCTATCCTGGAACCATTGTATGTTATTTCGCCCATTGTCCTGGCCATATGCAACACCGCATCTCGGTCTCTATAATTTAGGATCTTTGCTACCACAGTTCACAGCGGTCCACCAGGTTTTGGTCTGCCAGTTGGAACTCGGTTTGCCCTTTCTATCGAGAAGAGCTTCGATAGGGTCTTGGGAGCGTACAGATCTGCAATCCATTTCTCTAGGAACAATTCCATACTTTCCCCTTCAGTCTTTTCAGGCAGGCCAAGAATACGAATGTTGTTTCTCGTTGACCTGCCTTCTCCCTCCTCCACCCTGTTCTCCAATATTTTAATGCGTTCTAGTGCTCTGTTCATTTGCCGGCCCACATTTCTCAGTTCGTCCTCTGCGACTGATATTCGAGTCTCAGCCTCTCCCGTGCGGGACGAGAGTTTCTGCAGGTCATGGCGCAGCAGGGAGACTTCTGTGGAGATACCATCCATTTTCACTTCCATAGAGGTTCGAGAGTTGGAAATGCCGTTCATCACATCTCTTAGGGAGATGTTTTCTTCTGGATTTTGTGAGTCCCAAGACCTGCGTGGTTCTGCCGTCGGGGGCAGAGTGGCAGTTGTTTATTGTTCCATCGTGCTTTGGCTTGTCACTTTTTTAGTCTGGTCTTTGCCCATTGCAGCAGGTGTTTGTGGCGTGGTATTGCTGTGGCTGGTGCAGAGTTTCTTATTGGGGCTCGCTGTGTGGGAGCGGCTCGTTCTGTGGATATTGTGTCTTATAAGGCGATTAGTATCCTGACTGTACCCCTCGTCTTCCACTGTCTTCCACAAAAGCACTGCTCGTAACTCATTACATTGGAAGTCTAATCGCCCAAAGCTATTGTTACAGATTCTTCTGTATTCCCAACTTGAGACTACGTAGAATAAGTACAAAGGAACAAGATTTTGTTAAAGAAGCTACAATGTTCGAGAATAAGCTAACAACGAGGTTACCCTGACAAAGTCATCAAGGCAGCAAGAGAGAAGGCTCAAGTTGTACATATTTATTGACATACAGGGTGCACACATGTGAAACAATAAAACTATTTTACCGCTGACATTCGAGCCCAGCACAAATTAAGTCGCATCATTGAAGAACCATTAGCCCATTCCAAGAACAGATCCAGCCCAGAGTACCATCTGTAGAGAATTTCGATTAATAGCTTACAAGAGACAACAGAATTTGAGAGATAAGCTTATACGAGCAGACATTGGACAGAAAGTATCGCTAAAATGGCGACCTCCCCCCTGCTTTTACTGTATACATTGTAACATCAAACTGGAGAAAAGGTGATCTTGAAACAATTTACGATGTGCATAACAAAGTAAACTGTGAACGCTATAAAATGTCCATGTGGAAAGATGTACGTAGGAGAAACTACAAGGATGACTAAATAAAGGATTGGTGAACATAAAGGAGATATTAGAAATTGCAACATGAAATCTCCAGTTGCAAAACATTTGTCCAAAATGGGACATCAAGTTACCCAATTGAAATGTCTAATTATTGAAACAGAAGCCCTAAATCCCAGGAGGGAGCTGGGAAAAGAGACTATTACTACGCAAAGCATTCTGGATCTTGAAATTACAGACAACACATCCATTGGGGATGAGCGAAGAATGTTTAAGAGCATTTCTGTAAATATGTAGATTATCATTGATCAGAACAATGGCCAAGACTGAAGAAATGTGTGACTTACGGATAGTTGGTGACAGGGTGTGGGGGGACAAGGTGTAGGAGGACAAGGTGTAGGATCCACATGGTATTGTTTTGGGTGAAAATTAGTTCTGGACACCAGATTTACACTTGGGTAAAGCTATTCACCTTTGTTTAGTTTGCAGGTATCTTTGTCGCTCAGCATTTGCGGTTTTGTTTTTTATTACAATGTTTAGGGTGTACCTTGGAAGCATGAGGTGCGGCACACTAGTAGTACAGCTTTGGGGCAGACTTCCTTTCGGACATATAAACGCGCATGTGGTAGGATACGCACTAGCACTGGATTCACAATTATAATTTTATCCTATTTGTATGCATTTAATCAATTGCGTTTTACCATGTTTTTGTGCGTTATTTATTTACCATTTGGAGGTTGCATTGGCGTTCCATTTAGCTTTAAGCTTCAGTATTGCCATTATAGCAAGTTATGGGCGATGACTACAGATCAAACTGACCACAGATTTAGAGACCGTATTAGAGGCATAATGCTTAAGGGGACAGCAGACGTCTTCGCTGTTGAATATGGCATACATTACTCACCGTAATCGTATTTGATTGTATCTGCTTAGATTCACATGCTCTGCATATAGTCCGACATCTAGTGGTAATAGAGTATTGCATCTTTCTTTCGAAGACCGAAAAGAGACGTCGACATGGGGGTGACTAACTATCCCCAATGTGACCTGTAGTGTACCCATCCTTCATGCGTCAAGGTCCCACCGGTTGTTTTTGTTCTGCCGGGAGGGAGACATACAGAGTGTGCGAGATCAGAAGAAAAGGTGTAAGATGTCCATGTTGCTTCTACTCCGAGAGGGGAGGAAGAGTGGGTGCATGTGAATCTAAGCAGATACAAACATCAGACATTAGATTACGGCGAGTAATGTACGCCTTCTGTTTGTGAATCTGCTTAGAATAACATTCTGTGCATAGACTAGTGAGCAGTACCAGGAGATTGTGGCGAGATGTGTGAAGGAACTGTACCAAAGAGATGCCTTAGTTCCCCTTGTGTGTATAAGCAGTAATGTTTAGTGAAAGTGAGAACAGAACTCCAGGTAGCTGCTTTGCAAACAGAATCGGAGGAACATTTGTGAATAAAGGCTATTGTAGCTCCTGTGCATCTACTAGAGTGAGCTCTAGGCGTAACGGGTAAGTCTCTCTTGGCAAGAGAGTGCGTTGCATTTAACAATCCACTTCGAAATAACAGATTTAGAGACAGAGCCCCCCTCTACCAGTGTAACGCTCACCTGATTCTCGCAGAGGCGCCGGTCTTGACTGGGCGACTACCGTATCTTCAAAGGTGATGTGTAGCACCCGGTTGGCTCTTTGGGCTGGACCTCTGTGCACTGTATGCCTGACGTTTAGAGTAAGATGTCTGCAGATAGAAAATATGGGGTTAATGAACTGGGGTTATTGGGGTGTCCCTATCTCTTTCCTCTTCTCCTCTCCTGTAGACCCCCAAAGGTTAACGCTCTCACCTTAGGTAAGTGAATGCCGAGCTCTCCATCTGCCTCGGGGCAGGGTGCTGTAACCAGTTTCTTCACTGGATAGGTAGCGCAGGCCTCTTGACTTCAGAGGACTGCTGTCCGTCGTTTACTGCACGAACGGTAAGTTTCGAGTCATTCAAATGTCTTTAAAGTCTTTAGTAATGATGTCTCTTGTTTTGCAGGGTTCCGGCGATGGCGGATGACGGGCTGAAGTGAGTTGAAGATGGAGCCCGTGTGATGAATAGAAGCGCCTGGAAGCACGTAAGTAAGCGCTTGTTGCCTGCTTCACTATGCGCTCTAACTGTCTTTTTATTTTGCAGGTACGAGTTCGGAGCGGCTGCAGGGTGCCGGAATACCCACTGGATTAGATGTGGAAAGGAGTAATGGCACGTGAGTATTAAAGTTCCCCAATGTCTTTAAACGCACCTTGTTTTGTCTTTCAGATGCGGGATGCAGCGCCGAAGGCCTCCGGAGCGTGCAAAGAGTTGGTAAACTTTTGTCTTTCAGATGCCGGAATGCTAACCTGTTCTTTCTTGTCTTTATTAGGTGTTGCTGAAGACTGGATTCAGGATGGTAAGCCTTTGCCTTTCAGATGCCGGAATGCTAACCTGTTCTTTCTTGTCTTTATAGGTGTTGCTGAAGACTGGATTCAGGATGGTAAGCCTTTTTCCTTAGGCCCAGGACCGGATGCAGAAGACACGATGAGCGTTCTGCTGCAGAGGTTGCAGAATAACGCAAAGCAAGATTCATCCACCGGGTGTGGTTTAAATAGCCTCCTGTAGTGCTTAGGTGTCTCCTTCCACAGCCACGCCTAAGTAAGAAAAGAGTTCCTGGTAAGAAAAGAGTTCCTGCCTTCCAGAAGAGTTCCAGTGTTCTGAATCTAGGGAGTGGCTCCAGCCCCACCCAACAGGAAAAGTAGTTCCAAACAGAAGAGGATCAGAGGCTCAACTGGCAGGCAAGTAAGCAGCATGGTCTGCTGAAGGTAAGTCCACCCAAGCATTATGAGCCCGGCGCTTCCAGCGCTGGGACTGGGCATATTTATGAGCCTGGTGCCACTGGCGCCAGGACTGGGTCCAAAAGGTCCCAATTGGGACTGGTTGGCACTCGAAACCTGGGTTATGGATCTGCTTCCAAGGGAGTTGGGAAAACCCTGACCTTTTGGAAGCAGAGATCATGACAACCAGTGGCAACAGAGACAAAGAATTGGCTTGTCTTGCTTAGTGGTTTGGTTTTTCAAGGTAATCTACCACTGCTCTTCTAACATCTAGTGTATGGAGGCTTCTTTCAGCTGAAATGGTGGGATTCTGAAAGAAAGTTGGAATTTCGATAGATTGGTTCATGTGGAACTTAGAAATGTATTTAAGCACAAAGCGTGGGTGTGTGCGCAGTACCACCTTGTCTTTATGAATGGTCACAAATGGGTCTTGAACAGAGAGCCTGTAGTTCACCAACTCTCCTTATATAGAGAATGGCCACTAGGAGGGCCGTCATATACGAGGGCCTTACAATTGGCCTTAAACATTGGCCCAAAAAGAGGTTCCATTAATCTTGTGATAATATTAAAGTCTCATCCGGGAGTTGGGTTAAAAATAGGAGGGTGAAGTCCCTTTACCCCTTCCATGAACGCCTTAATTACAGGAATTTTCCACCATGAAACCATGCTCCGAGATGTGGTGAACGCAGAGACGGCAGCGATGTGGACCTTTAGAGAGTTAAAAACAAGTTCTGAGTGTGTTAGATAAAGGACAATATCTTTAAAAACATCAACCCTGTTGATTGTTCACCTAGTGTTGCACCAAATGACAAAACGTTTCCACTTATTGGAGTAACAATGTCTGGTGCTAGGCTTCCGTGACTCTAAGTATGACTTTAGAGGTATAGGACAAGTATCCACAGGACTATGCCTCTTAACAACTGGTCCAAAATGTTGATAAACTGCGCCATCTTCTCCATACAGGCCTCACATTTCTCCCTAGTCCAGAGGACAAGAACTCATCAGGGGTGGGGGCAGGGGGTTTAGCAGCTGGAACAGGATCCTGATGCAGTTCCTGAGATATAAGGAGAGGCTGTAGAATACACCTCTGGTAAAGGGGAGGCCTTTTTATGGTCAGATGTGAGAGAATGGGCCTTAGAAAGCTTCTCAGAGCTTTGGAAGCATTTCGGATGGGTGAGCCCATTTCAGCCAGTCTTTAGACGCTACCGCACCGAGAGACTAAGATTTATGGGAAGTACCCGTTAAAGACTAAGTGTTAATGCCTTGCGCAGGCTTGAACCACGAGGTTCAGTAGGCCCGGAACGTTGATGGGATTGCAGGAATCTATGGCTTCCTCGACAAATCAGTTCAGTGAAGCTTAGGGGTTGTGTGTTTATTTTTAGTGGGATGGTGTGTGTCATTGTCGCATGAGGTAGCCTCCCCATTGCACTGTCGTGTGGCATGCTTATCAGAGCCGAGGGCGGGAATCTAGACTCCACGGTTAAGTCTACGGCTTCCGAATCGGTGCTGTGGCTGCTGACAGAACCCTCGTCCGAGGCGATGGCGCCAGCGGATGAGTGACTCTGCCTACATGGCGTGCGTCCGTCTTTTAGGGTTTTGGGGCAAAAAAGGTTTACAGGCTTTGCAACGCCACTAGTCGTGACGAGGGAGGGACCAATTGCCCTCAGAGTATCCTTCCAGGAGAATTTGCCATTGAAAGACAGAAAACATTTAAAGGGTGTTTGCTCCATTACAGAGAAACGGCAGCCAGACTGAACGAAAAGGAAGAGATGTGGCAAAGAACAGGCATTCACAAGAGAAAGTCAGTCAAATAGGACCCCACTCTCCATACTGCGAGGTTGGGCCGGAGGGCCGTGGCCGAGAAGAAATCATTTGTGGAGTTCCCAGAGATGTAGCGTCAGTGAAGTAGAATCGGTCATCGAGAGGATGTCGAGTAGTCATTGAGATAGCGGTTCTCACCAAGTTTCCTAGATAGCTAAGCAAATACAAAACAACAAACTAACAAGCTCTGCATTGAGCGTCAGACTAGAAAGGCAGAAAAAACAATCTGGTGGGACCTCAACGCGTGAAGGATTTTGGGTGCACTACATGTAACGTTGGGGGATAGTGTTACAGTCACACCCATTTCGCTGTCCCTTTTCCATCTTTGAAAGAAGGATGCAATACTCTGCGATTACCACTAGATGTCTGACTATAAGCACAGCATGTGATTCTAAGCAGATTCACAAGCATCAGGATCTACTTTACAGACCCGGCGAACGGCCGGGACCCATTGAACACTTGCTATGCGCTATACATAGAAAGGAGAAGGAACGCGAGAAAACCGTTAGAGTAGGCATTTCGTGGGCAGAGGGGGGTATGGAGGTTAAGGGTATATAGACATTCGATCCACACAAGGGATACTGAATAATGCAGGGTGCTAGACGTGAGATGGAAGGTGGTTTTATTTTGCCAGCAGATTTCCGTGTTAACACAATGTGGGGCACTGGGAGGAGAATCACTTTGCTTCATGGTAGATCACGTGAGACAGTGACACTATGGGAAGCTGTATGCATCATTTCAGTGAGCAGTGCACTCATGGGGTGCACGGTAGGCATGTGGTTGCAAGTCTAGATGACTTGACAGATTTCACATTTTAGGGTATTCGGTTTGGTGCACATAGGGGTTGTTGCACATAGGGATTGTTGCACTAAGAGGTGAGGATAATGCGGCCATGCATGGTTTGCATGTCACAACTTATGTTGTGCATAGATGCCTGCTCGACACAGCATAGATTCACTGATGAAGGCTTAGCCACAGCATGTTGGCAAGTCCCACTGATATTATTTGAAGCACATCCATTTTATTATGAAATGTATATTCCCTGCTGGAATCTAGGGAGTGAGATTATATTTTTCATTTTTTCATCTGTTTTTCTGTTGATTGGTGCTTTTTCAATTAGTTTTCAGCCACCTCAAGAGGATCCCTGTTTGATCGAAACATGTGCATGTAGTAACATGGTCTATTAGAAATTAAAAACTTTGGCTCATTCGATCCTAGCAAAAAATGTTGGATTTGAATGAAGTTGAAAATTCTTATTTCGATTGCGAATATCACATATAAACATAACAGCATTTTGAGTAAAACCATCAAAGTGGATGATGGGTTTTTTAACAAATTATAGGGGTTGTCACTAAAAGTGTAATAGTTTCCATTGAACAGCAGGTGTGCCGGCTGTCCTCATTCACACTTTTGATTATGAACCGGGAGAAATAATTGGGACACAAAAGGAAGTTGTAAAACATTGGTGTGCTCTTTCTTTCTGCAAATAAATCTTTCATAGATTCACATGCTGTGAATATTCCCCCATTGCCAGGCTGGGAATCCTTGGTTTACCCTTTTCCCATAGTAATACAAAGAAGGGAATAGTCTTACCTGTAACTCCATTTCTCCAGCATTGGTATCTTTCATGGATTCACATGCTTAGAATATTCCCCGTCGTCAGGCTGGGAATCCCCGGTACATTATATAGACCCTTTCCCGTAGGAAAACTTTTTCGACGCTTATGCGTCCTATCCACCTCGTTTTGTATCATGCGTGCCCGCGCCGTCAGGACGCCATGATATAAATACAGGACCCGCCCCCGCGCTCCCTGATTTCGGCCCCCAAAGTAGTGGGGGAACCAGTTTGCATGGCCAGGGGAGGCAGGCGGGCGCATGTGAATCCATGAAAGATACCAATGCTGGAGAAATGGAGTTACAGGTAAGCAACTATTCCCTTCTCCAGCATTGGATCTTTCATGGATTCACATGCTTAGAATAGATTACATAGCAGTACCATCCCTAAAAGAGGAGGCGTGCATGCAAACTCACATACTTTCCTCACAATGTCCGTTCTCTATGGTCGTGTACCCATCAGCAATTGTTAACATAGAAAACGAACAATATTCAATCATAATTGCAACAAGATCTAACCCCTCAACCGGGGCTTACCTTATTGGAATAGGTGTCGAAGCACCGCCTGTCCCATCCGAGTATCTTCAGCATGTTGTTGTGATAGGCAGTAATGGCGGGTAAAAGTGTGTGTAGCCGCCCAGGTAGCCGCCATGCAGATGTCCCCCAGAGGGACTCCAGACCACAGCGCCGTCGACGATGCCGCCGCTCTAGTTGAATGAGCTCTTGGGCGTCGCAGAAGAGGCTTCCCAGCCTTGGAATGACAGTACGAAATGGTAGACGATACCCATCTTGACAGTCCTTGCTTTGAAATGGCTTTGCCTTTAGCACCCAGACCATAGGCCACGAACAATTGCCTCGTTTTCCTGAAAGGTTGCGTGCGATGAAGATAAAATTTAAGAGCCCTCTTCACGTCTAATGTGTGTAACGTGCGCTCCGCTCCCGAGCATGGCTCTGGAAAAAACGTAGGTAAGACAATAGAGGAATGTTTATGGAACACTGAAGGAGCTTTCGGTATGAACTGTGGGTTAGTGGCGAGGACCACCTTGTTCTTAAAAAATCTTAAGTATGGTGGGTCTACCATTAGAGCTTGGATTTCCGAAAATACGTCGGGCTGAAGTGATGGCCACCAGGAAGGCCAATTTCCAGGACAAAAACTTTAGAGACGACGATGACATTGGTTCAAAAGGAGGTTTCATAAGAGACGCTAACACCAGATTGAGGCTCCACACCGGAGGAAATCTCTTCTCGGGAGGGAAACTCCTGAACAACCCTTTAAGGAAGTGCTTAATCAGGCGGTCGCTGAATAATGGTGCGGAATGTCGTTGACGTGTAAACCTGGAGATGGCGGCCAGGTGTACTTTTATCGACGACACCGATAAGCCCTTTTGAGCTAAGAACAGCAAGTATGGAAGGAGCTGTTCCGGCGTAATCGACTGCGGAACCAGACCTGGTTGATCCCCACACCACTGACAGAAACTCCTCCATTTGTACGAGTATGAAGTGTTTGTGGAAGGTGCTCTTGCCGCTTGCAGAATACGACAACACTCCTCCGGAATCGTTAGCTGGCCAAATTCGGCAAAGTCAGGAGCCAGGCCGTCAACTTGAGGCTGTCCGGGTCGTGATGCCAGACGATACCCTCCTGTCGAGACAGAAGGTTGGGGATCTTCCTGAACCTCATTGGCTCTGCCGCCGCTAAGTGCAGCAGGTCTGAGAACCACACCTGTCTGGCCCAATACAGAGCCACCAGAATCACCCGACATGGGTACTTGAGGATCCATTGCAACGCCCTCCAGATAAGAGGAAATGGAGGGAATGCGTACAGGAATTTGTTCGTCCATGGGAAGGAGAACGCATCCCCCAGTGAGCCCTGCTGAGGCCATCTGCTTGCATACTGCGGGCATTTCCAGTTGTCCTTCGTCGCGAACAGATCGATGGAAGGATGTCCCCACTTCTTGAATACATGTTGTAGTTGCTGGTCGTTCAGCACCCATTCGTGAACTTCGTTCATTTCCCTGCTGAGGGCATCTGCCTCCACATTTCTCACACCTGGCAGGTGGAACGCCAAGATTAGCATGTTGTGTTGCAGGGCCCAATGCCAGATTTTCTCTGCCTCCGTCGACAGGGACCTGGAACGTGTTCCTCCTTGTTTCCTTAAGTAAAACATTGTAGTCGTGTTGTCCGTCATGACACGCACCACAGAGTCTCTCAGTTGAGGAAGAAAAGATGTTAGAGCCCACCGCACTGCTCTCAGTTCTAGCAGGTTGATATGCAGGGAGGACTCTTGTAACGACCACCGGCCTTGTACCTGTAACGTATCCAGATGAGCTCCCCATCCGCTCAGCGATGCATCCGTCACCACCGTCTTCTGGAACTCGGCTTCCACCAGAGGCATTCCTTTCGTTAGATGAGTGGAAACTCTCCACCAACAGAGGGCTTGTACCAGTTGTTCGTCGATGACCAGTCTGTCGGACCAGCGACCTTGGCTCTGCGCCCAACGGTCCGCTAGGAAACACTGGCGGAAGACTTGGAGGCTTGTTTTTGAATTGCAGCGCATGACCCATGCGAATCGTGTCCAGAACCCATTGATCTGTGGTGATGCATTTCCATTGGTCGATATGATGAGAGACTCGACCCCCCAGGACGTTCCGAAGGCCGTCATTGGTTGCTGGTTTGCTTGTCCTTCGTCGACGAGGGACCCGAGCCGCGTCGTCTGGAGGCTTGATAATCTCTGCCTCTACGTGCCGACTGGGATGCCCGTCTGTAACCTTGTGAGGCGTATGAGGGCCTGTTAAATCCACGGTCCCTAGAGGCTCCAAAGCGGGAGTTTCCGGAAGCACCCCTGAAGGGGCGAAAAGAGCGAAAACTTCTACCTGTCTGGAGGGCGCCAAGAGACCTAGCTGTATCCGTGTCTTCTTTCATCCCCTTCAAGGCTTCATCTACCTTGTCTCCAAACAGATGTTCTCCTTCACATGGCATGTCTAGGACTTTGTACTGGACTTCAGGTCTAAAAGTAGTACATTTGAGCCACGCTTGTCGACGAAGTACTACGCCATGATTGATTTGTTTGAACCCAGACTCTGCTAGGTCCATTAATTGCATGGTTCGAGGCCTCCTCGCCATCCCGTACTAGCAACATGGCTGCTTTTTGATGTTCTTCCGGCAGATGTTCTAGGATAGGGGCTATTTTATGCCACATCTCCCTATCGTAACGTGATACAATCGCCAAGGAGTTGGCTGCTCTTACAGTCGTGGCGCCGACTGAGAGCACCTTTTTCCCAAAGGCGTCCTGCCTCCTTGCCTCGCTTTCTGGTGGGGTTGAACATTTTTGCTGTACTCTGGCCTTCCTAGCCGCTGCCGCCGATACCACAGAGTCTGACAGTGGCTGTGATGTTAGACATTTTGGAGTGGACTCCGGAGCTTTAAACTTCTTCTCAATACGCCCCTTAATAGTCGGTTCCGAGAACGGATGACGCATCGTCTCGAGGCCTTCTTGCCATACGTGGTCCAGGATTGGGATGGCAAATACCGATTTCCTCCTTTGACCCATGTGATCAAAAAGAAAGCAATCTTTCTTTTGCTCATCAGGAATTAAGCCGAACTCGGAACACGCTTTTCCCATCATTGCATGGTAGGCTCCCACATCATCCGGAGGAGATGGTTGTGCCTGGCTCCTCGTAGACTCTACCTCTACATCCGAATTCCATGTTGGGTCTCTCGATGGTGACAGGGAGATGTCCGACCCTGAGTCACCTCGTATAGAATCGGACTCCGATAGCTCACCCTCCTCCTGCGCTCGAGGACGATCCTTCACCACCTGGGAGGCCGACGGGCTTTTGGTCGTCGAGTGAGCTGCTTGAGCTTGTTAGTCGACGGAAGGTGCAGAGAATATCGACGATGAAGTGCCAGGCTGAGGGATCTGCGTATCCAGACGCTGCAGGAGCTTCTGAAGTGTATTAAGCACATCCAGAGACAAAACCGTCTGGGGGGTCAGCAACGTCGAGGACAGAGGGACCACACCCCCACTCGCCGTCAACGTATTGGAAGGCCGTAGGCCCAAGTCCGACGGCTGCATAACCATGCCACATTCTCCTTCCACCGACGACCCCGGCAAGGCCGTGTCTGGCTGCAGTAGGACCTCAGGGGGGGCCGGGTCACAAACCTCTGGCTGCCAAGCCATAGATTGAGTCACCGTCGACAAAGGAATCCCCACCGCTGCTGCCTGAATAGTAATAGGCATCGTCAGCGACACCGGGGTCGACGAGCAAGTAGCCGGCACCGAGCCTTTAGACTTCGTAGCTGATTTCGTTGCCGACTTCCCTGCTGAAGCGTCTCGACTCACGGAAGACCTAGGACGGTCCCCTGAGGAGGATTTTGATGCCGCTTGCCTCTCCGTTTTAGAGGATGAGGAGGACTTTTTGTGTGATGAGGAAGACCCAGCATGCTTCCCCGTATGCTTGTCCGCAGGGCATTTTTCGACAGGCCGCACCTTCTTCGAGGGAGGTTCCGACTTGCTCCCGGAGGCCGTGGAGCCAACTTCTGATGCCGGATAGGCACCCGCTCCGTCGTTAAGCCAGTCGACCAACCTTCTTTTCCAGTCTTTAAGGGTTTTTTGGGAGAAACCCTGGCATATCTCGCATGTATCCGCCATGTGGTGCGGGTGGAGACAGTAGATGCAATCCATGTGGGCATCACCTTCATAGACTTTTTTGAGTCCACATGTCGCACACGGACGAAATAAAGCTTTTCCGAACATATTTATTCCAGAATGTAACGTCACCGAAGCGAAAATACAACCTAATTGCGATTAGCAGTAACCACAAGAATCCCACTACTTTGAAAGACGGTTGAAATCTGAGGGAGTGCGGGGGCGGGTCCTGTATTTATATCATGGCGTCCTGACGGCGCGGGCACGCATGATACAAAACGAGGTGGATAGGACGCATAAGCGTCGAAAAAGTTTTCCTAAGGGAAAGGGTCTATATAATGTACCGGGGATTCCCAGCCTGACGACGGGGAATATTCTAAGCATGTGAATCCATGAAAGATCCAATGCTGGAGAACACAGGTATCCACCATGTAGCCCAACAACCTCTTTATGGTTGTTTTTGGTCCCTACCAATGGGACTTTGAGTATGCAACTTCTCCCGTGCTGCCTCGCTTCAGAGTCTAACCAGTAGATGATGGCACCTGATGTAGCAGACAGGCTTTTACCAGAGGGGATGATGGAGGGTGCATGTGAAGCATGTGTCAGTTGAGGCTTTTGCCGCCACTTTCTCCCCCCCCACCACGTTTGGCTGTTTCACATCCCGACACAGCCCTGTCTCTGCTCTACTCTTCAATTTCTGATACGCTTGATGCTCTTGCCTTCATCATGAGGATCTGTTTGAAGTCCAAAGCCAAGTACAATTCCTGGTATGACTGTGACCTAGCTACACTTAAACATAAGTGTAGGGCAGCTGAGAGGAAATCGAGGACTTCCTGTTCATCCTCTGACACACTGGCCTGTCGCCTGCTACAAAGGCAATACCGACCCTCTGTCCTCACCAAGGAGAGAGTCCACACTCAAGCTCGTGTCTCTGCGGCATCTAACAACTCGGCCGAACTCTAAAATCTGCAAGGAACTGGCAAACCCTGCTGCAGTCTCTACCCCTCCTGTTGCCTCCCAGGCTCTTTGCAATGCCCTTGCCTCTCACTTAATTTCAAAAACCCAGGACATCCTGTCCACCCACTCCACCTGCAACCCTCCTCTCCCCTCTCCATCTGTGCTTGTTGACCCCCCCTTTAGCCACCCTCCCACCATCCTTCTCGTCCTTTCCTCTTTTCACCCCCGACAAGTCCGATCTATGAAAGCCTCGTCAAAACAGGTTCATCCCTGTTCCTCTAAAACCATCAAGGACCACATTGACACCCTTGCTCAGGCCCTTGCTGATTGTTGCAACCACTCCTTTGCATCGGGATCCTTCCCCCTCCCCTCATAAACATTCCTTTGTGCATCCTCTTCTCAAGAAACCCACAACTGATCCTTCTTGTCCAGCTAACTATCGGCCAATTTCCATTACTCCCTTTCTTGGCAAACTCCTGGAAAAGTTGGCCATCTCTCAGCTTAACCTTCATTCCAATTCTGCTGGCCGTCTCCATGACCACAAATCTGGCTTCAGAGCTGCCAGAAGCACGGGAACTGCTCTTCTGAACATCCGTGAAGATCTGCTCTCCAACCTTGACTCTAACATTCCCTCTGCCCTCATCCTCGTCGATCTCTCTTCTGCCTTCGACATGGTCAACCATACCATCCTGCTTGTAAGGAATAAAGGATTGTGGGGTAAAAGAAAGCAGGTACGGCATAGATAAACTACACTTCCCAGTAGGCATAGGGAAAATGTAGTTTCCTGGGCCGTTAGGTCACAGCTGCTAGTGATCTGCAATTAGTGCGGGTCTTCATAACGGCCGCTCGCCCATGCTTCAGTGCTGTTGATTAATGATTGGAGAGCACGGGCGGCGGCGGCGACGGCAGCAGGCAGGAGCAAAGCAGACCACTTAGAAGAGGCGTGAAGGAGTACCGCTAGCTATGCCGTGTGTAATCTTGATTCCCGGGCTGCGGCGGTGAAAACTTTCTTACTGCTTCATTTATTGCAGGTCCGGGTCTGTCACGGATGACTCCCCGGGCCATAAAGTTAAGTGGTGCCTATGTTTATGTACTTGCCGGGCTGCGGCGGTGAAAACTTTACTTATTGCCTCATTCCCTGCAGGTCCGGGTCAGTCACGGATGACTCCCCGGGCCATAAAGTTAAGTTTTGCTTAGGTTTATTTACTTGCCTGGATGCGGCGGTGATTTTGGGGAAAAAACACTGACTTTCAATGCAGTTATGTTTTCGCTGGGCTGTGACGGTGTTTTTTTGATATGCCATGTAACTTTCATTTGAGTCCAGGCGATTTAATGAAGTCCGGAATTATGTGCACACTAATGGTGCTTCCATCTTTTGCAGCTAATTAGTGCGGAAGGTTTCTGCCAGAGATATTATGTTCTGGACACAAGAGAGATATTGTGTCTAGAAAGCCTTTTAACATGGATACTAGGTGCCTTCCAAGTACATTGTTTCATGATTTATGAAGTATCTGAGTGGGTCAATGCTGTCTAGTTCATTATGCACGCAATATTGACATGTCATGATTTCTAATGCAGATGGTTTTTGTATATGCACAAGTTAGTGTACGGTTACGTGAATACAGGAGTCAGGTCAGGTTGTAGGAGTCATTATTGAAGATTTCCTTCAATTCATTAGGTGTTCGTTGCTTGTATATGTCTTTGTTTTCCCTTCCTTGCCTTTATTTATCCATCCCCTTTCCCTAACTCCATCTTCCCCCCATTGGCTGCCACGTGGCTACCTGTATTCTATAGTCAGGCGCCCGTGCCAACCACGGTGGGAGGGGTCGATCCATTTGACTTCTGTGGTTCGGGAGAGAGGATTGAAAACCACTCTCCATTAAGTTCAGAGATTTTGACACTGCTCAACAGTCTCTGTGAAACCTGGGTATCACTGATCAGGCTCTGGCCTGGCTGACGTCTTTCCTCTCAGATTGACCCTCCCAAGTCCAACTTGGGTCCTTCCTTTCATCTATCTTCCACTCTACCTGTGGTGTTCCCAGTGGTCTAACCTCTCGCCCTGGCTTTTCAACCAATACCTGGCAACTCTCGGCCACTGCATTGCCACTTTCTGCTCAGATTTCCAGTGCTACACTGATGACAACTCATTTTCAGGCTGCCCTCTGTCACCTCCTCTCCCTCTCTCATCTCTGAATGCCTAACTGCCATTTAAGATTGGTGTTCCGCCAATGATCTTTGTCTGAATGCCAGCAAGACGGAGATCCTCCTGATCGGCACACCTTCAGCATCCTTTCCCCTCACTCTCTGGCCGGCCTCCCTTGGCCCTCCTCCTACCCCCACCTCCGAAGCTAAGAACCTCGGGGTCATCTTTGATTCCACCCTTTCCTTCTCCGCCCACATCTGAGGTCTCTAAAAAGTCACATTTCGAACTGCACCTCCTCAGAGGTGCTCTGCCTTTCCTCTCCTTCCCCCAGAAGCCCATGGTATCCCAAGCTCTGGTTCTCTAGCTTGGACTATTGTAACAGCCTCTTTCTAAATCTACCTACCTCTACTCTCCACCCTCTGCAACTAATCCAGAATAGGACTGCGAGACTTGTCCTTGTGGCCTCAAGCCCTAGGATCGTATCTCTCCAGCTCTGAAATCTCTCCAGTGGCTCCCAGTGGATGCAAGAATTAAATTCAAAACCCTCTGCATTGTCCACAAGGCTTTCTGGGGCCTGGGGCCAAAATACCCTCAGCTATCCCTCCGCAAATACCTCCCCTCTCAAGCTCTTCGCTCCTCTACCTCCAACTCCCTCAGTGTCAGTCGTTTTTCAAAGAAACGAGCTGGGGATAGATCTCGGTCTTCGGCTGGGGCCTCCCTCTGGAACAGCCTCCCTGCCACTCAAACTTGAGAACCATATCTGGTTCCGGAAGCACCTCAAGACCTTCCACTTTTCTTCTGCCTTTGCTCCACCTCTCCCTTGCTGATCTGTTCTCTCTTGCACCATGCACCTGGCCACCCTCTGTCCTTCGGGCCCAGGTACCTGCTCACCCTGCCACCCTCCCGCACTGACTCCGGGCCACCCCTTGCACTGGGGTCTGTATCTGTACCCATACAGCCACCCCTTTTTCTTCCTGCACTTATCAGACCTACCCTGTCTGCTGCCTTAAACCTAGCACTTGCAAATTGCTGGCTGCATTACCACTGTTTGTTGCCTTTATTATTTATTTATTGTTATTTATATGTTTGTCCTCTGCTTCGCACTTTCCACTTCTACTTCCTTCCATGCACTTTTCCCCTCCCCCTCTCCAATGCACTTGCGAGTTATCAATGTCATTGGGCCTAGTAAGATCGCTGTTTGTTCTCCCCTGTTCCCCTCCCTTGCCTTGTCGTTCTCTGAAACACTTGGGTATGAGCCCGATAGAAATAAAATATCAATTTATGAAATATGCCAATGGTTGAGAAAGTAAGGTTTCTTAAATGGCCCAGGTGGCTGCTTGGCAAATGTCTGCCAGAAGAATGCCAGACCACATGGCTGCAGAAACCCTTGTTGAATGGGCATGAGGTGTCCCTTGTAAAGGCTCGTTTGCTTGGGTGTGAAGAGGAGATGGTAGAGGAAATGAATCTTGCTATGCCTTGCTTTGTAGGATTTAGTTCTGTCCAGGTGGTATTTAAGCACCTTCTAACATCCAGGGAGTTTAGTGCAACCTCTGCCAGGGGTTTTCTGTGCTGAGAAAATTCAGCTACAGAAATGGTGGAATGGGTATGGAATTTGGAAGGCACTTCAGGTATGGAGTGAGGGTTGGTGCTGAGGACCCCTTTATTCTTGTAGAAACACAGTTATGGCTTAATGATTGTAAAGGCTTGCAATTCGGAGACTCTTCTCGCCGATGTAATGGCAATTAAGAAACCCACCTTCCATGGCAGGAATTTTTAAAGGAGCTATTATTATAAACTAGAACGGTGGCTTCATGAGTGCTTTAAGAACCCTTGCTGTTATATTCTGCTCACAAACCACAAGCATTTTGCGTTCGCCCTGGTTGCAAACAGATCAACTAGAGGGTGACCCCATAGAGCAAAAACCTTGTAGAGTTGGTTGCGGTTTATCTCCCACTCATGGCATTGCGTGGTTGCCCTGCTGAGGCTGTCCACAATCAAATTGTGAACCCCTGGGAGATGAAAAGCTTGCAGATCCATCCTGTTGTCGATAGCCCAGTGCCATATCTGCTGTGCTTTTTGCGACAGGTTAGATGACCTGGTTACTCCCCGAGGTATATGATATGGCATTTATAACGCGCCTATACACAAGTGTTTTGAAACATAGCATATTGTCGTGGTGTTGTCGATGAGGATTCGGACTGTACAGTATCGAGCTACTGGCAGGAACGATTTTAGAGCCCATCCCACTGCACTGAGCTCAGACATTTATGTGTAACGTTGTCACGTCACTTATCCACTGCCCTTTGACATGGACCAACCCCATGTGAGCTCCCCAGCTGGACAATGAAGCGTCTGTTAACAGAGTATGGTGCGGTGCCGGTTCCTGGAACAGACAGCCTAAGGTCAGGTTTGTAGTGTGTGACCACCATTTCAGCTGTCGCACTAGCATGTGCAGCCTGCAGTGCGGAATGATGGGAATACAAGAGGACACGGCCCCCAACAGACCCAAGCACTTTGACCAACATCCGTCTTCGAAGGTGGTTATTAGTGATGTGAACATTATCACTCGATCTCTGGAAGGTCTGACTAGAGCCTTGTCTGTGGACAAGTGACCTACAAGAAACACAAGCTTCTTTGATGGCAACCATGCAGACTTCTTGAAGTTGATTGCAAAGCCCAATTGCTGAAGTAGGGCCTGAGTTCCGGAGATAGCCTTCTGTGCCTCAGTGGTGCTTGGCGCTCGGACCAACCAATCGTCTAAATACGGAGAGAAGTGGATTCCTTTTTTTAGTGCTGCAGCCACGGGTGCTAGTCATTTTGATAATGTTTGGGCGCTGATTTGAGCCCGAATGGGAGTACTCTAAACTGCTAGTGTTGGGTTTCCTACCACAAAACATTCTTCTGTTGTCTTGGATGAAACGGGATGTGTAAGTATGAGTCTTGTAAGTCCAGAGATGCCAGGTAGCCGCGTGATTGCACTGCCTGTGACTTGCTGCAATGCCACCATTTTGAATCGCTGTTTTGTGATGTACTGGTTTAATTTCCACGTCAGGTAGCTTCACCACAAAGTATCAGGAGTAAATCCCTTTGCCTTGACGCCTCCGCACTTTTTGTATTGCGTTTTTTTGCCAGTATTTGGTTCACTTCCTGCTTGTTCACCTTTAGATGTGGGGCGTTTTTAATGGAGGGATATCAATTGGATGCTTGGGTAATTACAGCAGATGCCCTTGCTGAATCATTTGTAGCATTGATTTGTCTGTTATGTTGCGTCACAAATGGGCGTAGCGCAATACCTTCCCTTATATTGGCAGTATGCCACTGTTGTCATTCTTGGGGCTTTGCCCAACCCCTTTGGGTGCCAGAGGATCCTCTTCGGCACTGTTGTCTGTACTCCTTTGGGATTTGGTATCCCAGGAAATTGCTCTTGGACTGCAAGCAGGCGTTTGTTCTTCCTAAAGCACTCTTGAAGGGACAAAACGTCTATGTTGCAACAATGTTGATGACCTAATCGTGTATCAACCTTTAACGCCTTGTCTATTTTGGGGCCAAATAGATTTTCGCCCTCAGAAGGCATGTCCATTACTTTATGTTGCACTTCTTGGTGAAAATCCGTGCAACGCAGACATCCTTGGCTATGCATTACTACCCCGTTGCCCATCTGTTTGAACCCTGTCTCTGCAAGACCAACCACAATATTGTTATGGTTTGAGGCTTCCTCCCCTTCTTTGAGAAAAGCCATGGCCGCCGTATGCTTTTCTTCAGGGAGAGTCGAGGCTGGGAGCCAACCGGAGCCACATTTCACGATCATATCTGGCAATGATTGCAAGTGTGTTTGCCGCTTTCACTGTTGCGGCTCCCACTGTTGGTACCTTTCCCCCAAAAGCATTTAGCTTCTGGCCTTCACTCTCCGGCGGTACCCTGCACTTTTGCGCGTGCTTTTCTACTGGCTGCAGCTAACAATAGATTATGGTATAGGCTGGGTTGCAAGTCCCTTTGGGGTGGCCTCTGGGGCCGTACATTTCTTTTCCAGCCTACCTTTGATTGTTGGCTCAGTGACAGGGTGCTTCTTGGTGAGAAGCCCTTCCGACCACACGTGGTCGAGGATAGAAATGGAAGACACTGACTTTCTTCTCTTATTCATGTGGTCAGAGAAAACACTATTCTCCGATGGAGTGAGGCCAAAATCTTGGCATGCTTTAGTTAGAGTGGAATGCGCCCATTTCATCCGGCGGTGATGGTTTCGACACATCGTCTGTTGGGCCATCCATAGGGTCATAATCAGTATCCCACTTGTCATCTCTAGACGGGGAGCCTGTAGTAGATGTAGACGCTCTGTCCTCCAAATCTTGGTCTGTGTCGGTATTACTAAGACAGTAAGATCCCCTCCTCCAGGTCTTCCGCTCGAGGTGCAACTGTATTCGGAGGTGGGTTTTTGCCTGGCGGTGGCCGTTTTACTAGGGCTTTCCACTGGGTTACATGACGCTGGGGTGAGAGGGACCTCTGCTGTATTTGGATGTGGCCAGCAATGCCTTTTTTGTTTTGCCATTGCTTTGCATGGCAGTGTAGCTGCCACTAGTGACCCAAGTCTTGGCCTTGCTGGCGATGCACTGGCACTAACAGCCCTTGCAACTGCCCCAGGACTGGTGGGGTTGTGTCTTCAGCAAGGTGAGGTACATTTGTATTTAACTGGGAGTAGGTTCTGTAGAGTAGACAACACCTGCATGGAGAGCAGGGTTTGTGAGTTTAGTAAAGATTACTGCAGGTGTGCCGACGGGGCTGGCCCTGCTGTTGGCTTGATTTGTGCATGTGTTTTCTGCGAAAGGCATGGGGACCGCAATGATGGTAGTGGCCCGCTTGACGGTTATTTCCAGCATGGAGTCAACAGCATCAAAGAACCCGGGCTGCCTGCTGCTGTGCTTCAGAATCAATTTCATTTTCTTTGTCGACAAGGGTGACTTGTCGGTGCCGTAATAGTTATGCTCATTTCAGTAAGTGTGGTTGCCCTGCCATTTGTCCGGGAGGGGGGTATTTTATTTTGCGCTGCCTGGTCTGCAGACTATTCACCATTTCCCCCTGTAATTTAGACCTTTTTGCCAGTCATTCTTCAGACCTTGCTCTTTTTTCCACAGGGATCCTCTTTTCTGACCGCCTGGTCACCACCTGACTTCAGTGACCCTGCTTCTGAAGTGGGATAGTTTCCCCCATTTAACCAGCTCAGGAGTATACTACGCCTGTCTGAGAGATTTTGTGCGTGATTGGGGTATAGACAGCAGATAAAATCTACATGCCTGTCCCCTTCAAAAATGTCTTTTTAGACTGCATGTGGCACATGCCTTGAAGAGGGACTGTTTTCCCTTCAATGTTTACTCTCCCCACACTTTACTGTGATAAGGGTTGATGTCTTTCCTGAAGATGTTAATTTCAAAAGATGGTCTTTCCAAATCACTGAGTTTTGAAGCTCTCACCGACGAGGAAAACGGGACTCCTTCCAGCATGGCATCCGGTTAGGATATGAAGAGAGGCAGCAGGGGAGGAGTTGCATACTCTAAGTCCGATTGGTAGGGACCAAAAGCACACAAAGAGGGTGATGGGCTACACAGTGGATACCGTTTTTCTTTCTATTACTATGGAAAAAGTGTGAACCGAGGATTCACAGCCTAGTAATGGGGAATATTCACAGCATATGAATCAATAAAAGATCCACTGCTGGAGAATGACTCATCTTCTTAATCATTTCAACGTCTGCACAGTCAAAATTGAGATGCCATGAATCACCCACTCCTCCATAGAACTAAGGTTCAGTCTTTGAGGAATAACAGAATTGCGTTATCCAAATGTCCTCTGCAATAGGATTCTCCTGTAGTTTAATTTGGGATTTTGCCTATTCATTTTTTAATTTCCAGAAGCTCGAGTCTGAATTCAGCAGAATACTCTAGAATAAGTTCCTCTGCACTTTTTTGCCTCATAACTCATCACTTATTTTATGCATATACTTCAACTTTTCTGGTCTTATTAACGTGGTACAATCAATCTCTTTCAGAACCATTTTCTTAATCCTTCGGATATTCCTCATCTCTCTTAATCTTCAGAATCTCAGGCATATAGTCACCCCTCAATGATGTTGCTCTAATCCCAGGGACTTTACTACTAGAAACTGTATTGCAGCATTAAAAAAAAGAATGCATGAACACTAGCAGCATTTTTCCACAAAGCTGTTATTCCAGACTAGGCCTCTCTAAAGGCTTTCATAAATCCAATCATTGCCCTCTCATTCCATAGTAACATGTTTTGCATTATTAACTTTCAGGCAAGGTTGTGTGCAAATAATATCCACAGAATAGGGACACAAAGTTCCCCAATAATACAGAGATCGCTAAGATCTCTGTTACATACATTAAAATGCTCACACCGTTGAAATAGATTAGCCTTACAAAAATTAAATCAGTCTTCGAATTCTGGCTACCTCGTTGCCACGTGGGTTTGTTTTGGAAATCACCCACACAAAGTCTCATTGCCTAAAAAAGGTTGCCCATTTCAGTCCCCTAACACTGTAGTGTTGAGGGCCAACGTCCTTGGTTTGATATCCAGCTAATCAATCCATATAGAAATCGGCAGCAATAATCACAATTCATCTCACAATTTCCCAAATATCCTAATAAGATAGTCTCCAAGTACTCAATCATCTCTTCCTACTCATTGCTTGGTAATTACAATATAAATGTGTAAAAAGCAATGCTCCAGGGTTGCAATGAGTCTTCACTCTTACAACCTGAATGCATGGCGGGTAACACTGCAAAATATCCATTATTTGCGCCCAATCATTCATGCCTGCTAGCAACAAACCAGGACTACCCTTCAGATTTTTCAATGCCATTTGTTGACACTATAAAGCCATCCAATATCACTATTTACAATCAGAAATGTTTCTTGGAGAGAAGATTAATTCAACTTCGAGCTTTAAAATGGCATTTTCTTCATGGATGAGATGCTTAAAGCCTCGAGTTCCAGCAAGCAATGCTAAAAACCCGGCCTAATGTATGCCCTCAGGTTTACTGCCAGCACCTCTGGTACCCATGTTCAATTTTGTGTAAGAGTAGGACTCAAAAGGATTACGATTAAATGTCACCTTGCGAGATGAGTTATTGCTCCGTGTGCATGATATTAAATTTACTGGCGCAACATATTAAACTTACAGGCGCAACCTAATTTCCTCCATAGGGGCCCAGGTCTATACCGCTTTGCCACAACCGGTCTACATATGCCAACAGATGACTTTTTACCAAATAAGATGGTATATCAATCACATCAAGGTCCAGTCTAATATTCAATATAAATTCCACTCTAGAAATATCCTTTGAGAATTCTTAATGCCGGAATCTAGTGTAGTGTTGACAATATTTTACGCCGGTTCCTTATAATGTCATCTTCCCCAGGAAAAACAGACTCAATGATGAACCCATTACACCTCACGCCTGAATCCTTAGACTCCACATTCTTTGGGTTCTCTTTCAAAAGTAGCATTTACATTATTTTCCACAGCTCCTGCTCTTGTCAATATTTTACCCCGTCAATACATCCAGAGAGTCTCCACACTGGGTTGACACACTGTTGTGACTCTGAAGGACCAGTAATCCTGCCCTAATATTCAGAAGTTGAAATGACCAAGACCAATGAATGATCCCTTTGCTATGACAAGAATACTTGTGTAAGGGGAGTCTGCTGATTCATTACTACAAGAGGTACTAAGCAGACTTTGTACAAGAGGTTCTAGTATAGGCATAGTATGGCAAGCCGCTTCCACTTCCTTAAGGGGCTGATTACTATTGATCTTAATATTTCTTGGTAATGTAAACAAATATATATATATATATTTTTAAACGTTAATTTTAAGAATGTTTTTAGTTGTTTGCACCAGTTGATCGTTGCCCTCATTTCTTTTTCCACCCCTGCCTTTCCTTAGATGTTATTGGTACACTCAGACTCTGGAATATCTTAATTTCCATCAAGTTCACAAGGAAGTTTAGCCAACTGGGAACAGTCCTCCAGAATTGACAGTGACAATGACGTGTCATATACAACATTGCAATCTTTATCTGCATATCAATCAATTATTTCTGGCTCACTCAAATTATCAATAAACAGTTGAACTTCGAGGGCCAGCTTTGCATATCTTGTTTGAGATTTTCCCCTCGTCCTTTAGATCTGCTAATTGGGTTGAATGTTGTGCCAGCTCCACCGTCATCCCTTCTAGCACCCCAAAAACATGATCACCCCCTTTAAGGCGACCAGGGAAAACTAACAACTTCCTAGTTCTTTTGTCATTTCCAGTTAAATACGCAAGTGAACACGAACCTCGCCTTTCAATTATTCAAACCCCTTCAACAAGTGAATCAAGTACAACTTTTAAAGCAGTCATATTGGATTCAGTAACTGCCTCATTTAACTGCAATTGCACGTCATGTACAGAATGACTCAAGGGTCGGTCTTCAGACCCAAATTATCCAGCGACCTGCTTGAGTGTCAAATATAGCTGAAGTCATTGAAATTGCACTCATTGTAAGGCCGCTCACAGGATCTAACACTGAGTTGAGTGATCTGTTGCAAGGGGCTTAGGGAGAATGTGCATCGTCTACTTCAAAGTTTACCAAACATGTTAACGGTGAAGCAGCTGAATGGAAATCTCAGACAGACAACGACCTTTAAAGAAAAAAAAGTTATTTTCTTTTTGATTGTGGTAAATGACAATGTACGATCATTCAGGGAAATGGTTGAAACCATAATACTTGAAGAACTACTACAGGGCATGATGCAAAAGTAGATGCTTTTCTGCTGTGTTGCACAGGAGTGTTTAGCATGTTGATTGAAGTTGAGGATATCCCCGTAAATCGTGTTGGTCTCGCTGTTCCCTTTCCGGTATCATTAACATAGTCTATCGCTTGAGGGTCATCACAGAGGCTAGCTAGGACTTCGCAGGCAGTACATCATAAAAGCAAATTCGGTTAACAGAGCTTGCTCACCAGTAGATTCAGCTGCTCTGACAATAACTCAATTGTAATCTTATCCAAGGCAATAAAGCACAGACAAGTGCCAATTTCTAGCAGAGTACTCCCTTTCACCACTTGTAGACTGCACCAAAATGTGTGCGTCGACATTCAGTCTGGGCCGAGCCATCCCAGACACTGGTCACTCACTTTGCATGCGCTTTGAGGCAGGCTCAGATGTGGATGGGCAGTCCAACAATATTCAGAAAAGTAAAAAGCATAACATCCCGGTTGCACAACCAAGTTCCAAAGGACCGTCTCTCAGTCACTGCAATGGGATCTTTCCATGTTTAAACAAAAAGGCAGCCAAGTAACTGCTTCCTCTCCACACCGACACTGGTCAAACGTTGCTGGGTATTTTTGTAATATATACATAAATATATACCTACAGAGACAGGCCAGAGGAGACTCACCAGGATTATCCAAGTTATGTACCCGAGATCCTAATGAGAGAACTACAATGACCTACATCTGGAGGATTCAAGCTGAAAGAGGAATCAGTTAATTGCCAAAATGACAAAGGCAGCCTTTGTGAGGATGCGCAACTGAACTCCAGGAAGCAGGACTCTGAGGCATAGGATCAGCGCAAATTCAAAATATGTATAGTGCAAACTCCTCATGCAAAAGTAAAAAATAGAAAATGTAGCCTTGTGTGCCAAATTAGCTGACATAGGAACAGTGGAGTAACTTTGCTGAAAATGTTGGGGGGGGGAGGGGGGATATGACATCTCATGAAAAGGTGCCCCAGCCTAATAGATGGGGCCAACATGGTGTGCCATGAAAGTTGGGGGGACAAACACCCCTGCCCCCCTAAAATTCAGCCCATGCATAGGAACTACAGTAAAGTTTACTAATCATTACAGTCGATGACCAAGTTTTGACGAACCTGGACAGGATTCCAGTTAATAGTTGTGGACGGAATTAATGTATGTGGGACTTCTTTGCTATATAAATAAGGAACACAAGGCAGTTGCCAGTCCCTACACTTTCCAGGACAGCTTCAGGTTATCACTGAGGGAGCAGACCGTAAAACACTTAAGCATATCACCTATAAAACAAACAAAACTACTGGGCCATTTACAAATGTGTGTTTAATGATTTAGATTAGTCTGCTACAGATTCACAAAGGTGCATAAAGTCACAAGGCTGAAATAAGAGTTACATTTTTGAAGAGCATACAAGTGTGTTAAAGCAGTGACATAACATAGTATTGAGGGTGGACTGTTCATGTCAGCCCGAACGCGGGTCATCAGAAAGTGTACCTACTTTGACAGGACTACAACATTTGTTCCAGTGGAATCCTATTCTACAGTACTGATTTTTCCTTGTATGCATGTCTCACAGCGAAGTCATGAAGATTGCTTACTTGAGGTACAAGCTGCAACAGTGTATTTCTAACTTGACTGTCAACTTCATTACTGATTACACATTTCAGAACTTGCATTCATTCTCATTCTTTATTCATGTAGGTCATTTGTTACATTATTTTCATCGTATTACACCAATACTCTTTCATATTTACTTCTGTTAATTTCCAAAATGTTAATGAAAATTATACTTCATAGAACAGCGACAAACAAAAACAATGAGTTGTTAAAATGTTCCACTGCATGTAGCGGTGAGGCTGAACCGACCCCCCCAAACCCCAAAAAATATTAACTTCTTGAATGGTTATATAGAGCTACTTTCCAGTCAGTTTGTGTAGGTCATGCCATCAACAGTCATACATATGTTTGCAACAGCACCACAAGACCAGTTCAGCTATACAGTAGGTGAACAAAACACTGTCTGGTTCTGCAAGCTGTCAATAGCCAATACATGATCAACATGTCTTATTGAAATTGTAAAGAAATGTAGTAGACATTCATTAAAAAAATGCAAATAGACAATCAAAGGTTTCACATCTGCAAGAAGTGAAAACTGCTTTCAAGTACAAAAAGGTACAGCGTAAAGTTATGATGCAACAGTCAATTCACAGTGAAAGCACAAGAAAATGTGAATGTATGAAGTCTTTAGTTCCTTCGTTTCCCTTCTTCCCTCTACTGTCCATGTGTACATGCTACAGGACTACTTTTACCAATAAAAGCTTTGTAAAAGTAGGGCAGACTGCAATAGCTATCGGATTTGATTCAAAAAGGCTTAATGCACAATGGAAGTGTAAAGTAGTAACCAGCTGGATATCAGATCAATATTCCAGGACACCAATGTGTTCACCCTTTTCACTGTACAGTCGCACTGGTCTCCATGACCCTTAAATGAAGGGCATGTGTAACTTGGGAGTTATTTGGCTCCGATTTGTGGCGTAAAGTACTTAGTTAGCCGGACTCCATTCAAAGGATAGACAACATGCCTTGGACAAATGGTGCAATGCAAATGTACCCCTGTGACATGACCCGTGTTGCTGCTTCATGGAACTCCCGAAAACAGGCACCTTAAATCATATTGAATGAGACCTATAATCTGTTCTACAACAGTGCATTTCAATAGACGGAAACTACCAGCCTGCATTTGAACATTTACAATAGTAAGGTCTGTAGTGAAGCAGACACCCATACCCATCTGTTCTGTCACTTATAATTTTCGCTGGAGTTCTAGTATTTGCTCATTACATGTTCAACCTTTTGAGTGCCTAACTCCCCAGGGATCCAGAGTGTTTGGCCTAAAAAGAATAATCTTAAAAGCCTTTTCCCAATGTCCTGTTGTGTTGGATGGAATTTACAGCCAGTTTCCAAACTACCCACATCTCGAAATTAGGATGTATGTACAACCCTTAAAGGCAACATGAGAACACTATTTTTGGAAATGAGACAAATGCTACTTACCCAGTAATGGTTTTTCTGGTGCTTGAATCCATTTTGAATCCCATGCAATGTACATTCTGCCGTCTAGTGGTAGGTCAAGTGTCTTACAAGTTAAGAGTAGTTGTCAACAGGCGCTTCCTGTCCTATCTCACACACTGTGTGCAGGGACACACAATGCCTTAGATTATTTGCCACTATTGAGATTCGCAGGAGTGAGCAGAAACAGAAAAGAAACATTGAAAGAAAGAGCCTGATCGGCACAGAAGCACAGCACCATAGGCTTTAAACGAAACCATTCCTAAACTAACGGCATAAAGGTAGATATGAAAAGACCATCATCCATTTTCGTAATTTTAAACTTTATTCTCCAACATCAGAATTTAAAGCCCATGGAAATGATCTTTCAATTCTGCCCAACATGTCATAAGTGTTATGCACATTTAAATAGACCATGTGCTATCAGCATTTGCCCAGAGACCACTCTGAAACCGCATGTGCTGCACGTCAGCACAGGGCTGGGAAGCATATGCCAGAGATGAAAATATTGGCACACTCCAGTAAGTGCACAGGCGTCGAGCTACCAGGCAGGGCTTTGGGGTGGGGGTTTAACATGTCAGACCCAGAGGAGACAATTATTCGGGACTCCACAGAGACCCAAAATACCTTTGTTTTCAGCCCACATCTCCTGACAACTGGCTGAAAGGTCAGTTCCGCAAGCACCCTTTGGCACCAAAAGGCTGCAGAGTTATATACTCAGTGCCTAAAGATTCACAGCCGTGGCCCAGGGCAAGAGTCAAGTACGCCCATTCCAAGACAAAGGGGGCGAGACTAAACAATGGTGGGCACTCTTCAGACAAACACCCATTTAAAATCAATAAATGGAGAGCCCAGCAAGGTCACTGCAAACATAGGAAGCAGTGAAGCAGGATATTTGTCAGAGCCGTAAAACAAACACCTATGGCATCCGTAATCTACCTTTGCTACACACAGCACACTCTGTACAGTGTGTCTGGGAACCGCTTTTGCTTCCATTCTTATTTTCTGCTATTTTCCTTGTGAGAACTAATGCTCCCAAGGGCAGGGGAATATTTAGCATCTTTCGCAACTTTTATATTGTGAGATCAGCACACCCCACCTTATGAGGAGTGCTGAGGGGCTACATAGTATCCCCTTTCTCACTGCGGCTGTAACTGTTTGGTCACAGTTGCAAGCTAACCTGAACGGCTGGTGGCAGTGGTGTTTGTTATCCTACCTATGTTTGTGCAGTTGTTACTTTCCAGGCATGGCAGTACACAGAAGGGTCACCATTGACCCAAAAGGGTGGCTGTATTCTTTTTTCGTCATTTCCTGGTTGCTTGTGCCTTCTTGGTCCTCCTGCTGTGCTGGGTGGGGGGAGGTCCTGGTTGGACTTTTGTCTTTGGCAAGAATCCTTTGTGAAGCCTGCCAAGGATCCCGTGCGTCTGTGGACAGGAAGCAGGGGAGGACTCAAACTCCACTGTTCTATGTCTTCTGGTGTGCCTGCCTGGAACCAGTTCAAACTGGGGACAGGCTGTCCTGAAAGGACAGCTACCACACACAGTTTGAATGGTGCATGGGTACCAATTGGCTGGATTCCTGCATAAAAGGTATGGATGCTGAGGCTGAAGAGAAGCTGATCCCTACGAACATTAGAATCAACAAGGAAGATGGAGAGATTTCTGCAACTGCTTCCAGACGACCGTAGATGCCAGCTTTGCAATCGCTTCTGCCCAACCTCTTCTTTCAAGTCAAACAGGAGAACTCTTAAAAGGACAATGCTCCCCTTTAGACTGGTGGGACTAACCCGTCTTGAGAAGAACTGCATTTTGAGCCCTCCCACAACAAGCTGTGACCGTCACGGGCTTCAAACCACCAATACCCTGGAATCTCTGGCCACTGTGCAGTGCATAGTATTCCGAAGATCAAATTGTTAAGAAACTTCGGTGGACTCCTTCCAGACCTCCAGAAGCAAGATTCCACTCCTTGACGTCCCCTTGCTAGAGTAGTGGTCTGCTCCACCTCCAACTTTCTCTTCCAAAATATCTTCCTTCTCAAGCTCTCCGCTCATCCACCTCATCTCCGAGGGTCAGATGCTTCTCCAAGCAGAGAGTTGGGGATGGATCTATCTCCTTGGCCGGGCCTCCTCCTGGAACAGCCTCCCTGGCTCTCAAACTTGAGCAGAACCACCTCTGGTTTCCGGAAGCAACTCAAGACTTTCCTTTTCACTTCAGTTTTCTCTCTTCCTCTCCCCTGCTGATGAACCCGATTGCTCTGCGCACTTGTCACCCTATGAACTTGGGCCTAGGCTCCTGCATGTCCAGTTGCCCTCAAACTGCCCCCGGGCTCCCCAGCACTTAAATGTCTGTATCTGCAAGCATACAGTCCATTCTCTCTGCACTCATGAGCCACCAGCTGGATGCACTTGTGAGTTAACTGCACTCCCCCCCCCCCCATTTTCCCCCGTCCACTGCCCTCTGGCACTTCTACACTTCACTCTTCCCAGCACTGGCACAATCTGAATGACAAGGCCTAGTGAGATAGTTAGTTTGTCCTCCCTTTGTTTCCCCCTCGTCTTGTCGCGCCTAGGAACACTTGTGTACAGGCGTGTTATAAATGCCACATCAGAGCGAGAATCAACCGGCCGGTAATAGTTCTTTACTGGTTTTCCCCAAAAGGCGCCAAAGTCACAGAACCGAGAAGAATCCATTGCTGAGAGATGCTTCACTGGACAGCTGCTGCAAGATCCATTCTAGTGTCCCCCCTTTCGTCAGCCCGACCTGGAATCCGATGCGGGTCTGCTGCTGCTGCATCGTGGGGGCATAGTGCTGCAACAACTTCTTCACTCCTAAGGTGCTGTGGGGCTCTGGGTAGAACTTATCTAGAGCTGAATTGCTGCTCCTAGGTTGCTGGAGTGCTGATGTGTGTGTTTGGGAGTTTGCTCATACATGTTTGCCCAGGACGAATGCCCGTGAGCCTGCAAGGTTATTTTTCCGAAGTCCCTGACCCTTTTTCCAACTAAAATTGTTACTTGCTACAGAAGACTTCCTCAGGGACCTTTGAATTTTCTACAGCTCTGCCTTACCCGTTTCACCCTCCAAATTGACTAGACACTCCTAACCAGTTAGGTACGACTTCTAAAGTGTTAGGCCTCGGTGAAAATTATTGCCAAGTATTTACTTATTTTGTGGTGGTTTTGCTTTTTTATCTCACATGAAACAGTTATTACAAAAGTATTTATTATTTTTATTTTCTAGTTAGTGGTTAAAACAAACCTCTAACAAGTTTCAAGTTTAACAGAATAATTTACATTACCATGTAAATTACAATACAAGATAAAATAGAAGTCATTTATATAAAATAGACTTTCAAAAAAGGTCAAAATTCATTCAAAAAGTGGAGTGCCGCCCAACTCCAACTATAGTTACCAGTATAAATCATTCTACGTTGCCACACAAAACTGCTCGAAAGTGCTCCAAAGTCTTCAAAAAAGGTGCTTAAAATAAAACATTCTCTATTCCGTTAGAACCTGACATTCTTATAACAGGTGGAACAGTGACTCAATATTCCCTTCCGTTTGACAGAATGGATAAAATTCTTTGGTCCCGCCCCACCTTTTCTCAAGCACTCAGGAAAAGGGAATTTCGCCCAATGATCTAACGTCAAGCAAAATTCCAATTTACAGATGGTATTTGCGAACTTGTTGGATTGAGGGAATCCAATCCCATTCCAAGCTACTTCTTTAAGCTTTGTTGGGCGACAATCAACTCAACTGTCACGTTATAGTGTACCATTAATTCATTACAGTGGAGCAACCAATTGTTTAGAGGTAAACATGTTTCCCTGTCCATTAGCTACTTTAGCAAATTGCGTTTTCTTCATATGAACACATACTTCTATAGAGGATTGGGTCAGTCGGTACCCAATGACTGCTGCTGGAAATCCCATAGGGAGGTTCAGAACTTTCCTCCAGAAGCAGCCATCCAGATTGGTCAAACTAGCTGACAGAAGTAGCACCTTCTTCTAGAATTTTAAAATAAGGATATATGAAAAGTCACCGTATTTCGCATTAAATTGTGCCGCTTGAGCTGCTAAGGAATTTACTTACCTGAATTGCATACTGCCATTCTGAAAAATATTACAAAGTGGTTTACAAACTGAATGATGCACTGGTTTTTCTAAAGTTATTTATTGAATGCTAAAGTACTTTCCTTTTACCTTTGTGTATATATAAAATACTCCATTATGTTTCTATAACAGTGTGCCAGGGTTTCTTTGGCCCATGTGTATACTCCTAGTTCTTTTTACCACCTACAGCACTGTTCTCCCTCTTAAGATAAGCCAGGCTGCTCATCCATTGATGAACATACTTGTGTGGTTCAGGCCTATGGTAAGAGTTGGAGCCCTGCATCTCCAAGTGGGCCCTCCAGGCGGTTAGTGCTGTCTCACGAGCAACTACTTCGAGCAGCGCCGGCAAGCAGAGCATGGGCAGCGGGCTTTATACAAGTACCAGCAAGGGGTGTGCAACTTGACTGTTCTGGCAACCTTTCTGGTCCTGCACTAGACTATAAAATCATTCGGATTGACTGCCCGTCCACGACATCTGGTGGTGGGAAATCTTTGATCCACAAGTTCACTGTAGCGGCTTCTGCAATCCCCTTTGACTATGGGCTTAAAATGGAAGCCCTGCTAGTTGGTTTATCCATCGCATCCTCAGATTCCAGTTATGTCTCAACGCTTTATCGTCCTTGCTATGATCCTTTTTTTAATGCCTTTTTAAATCTGGCTACCGAGCTTCAGCTAAAATTTAAAAAACTGATAATAGTTGGGGATTTTAATCTAAAGGCTAACTCTAGTTTAGACCAGCCCCTCTTGACGTTTATGCCTTGATATGTTGCAGCGTTTGTCTGGCCCTACACCAATCACCTGGGCAATGCAGTTGACCTGATGATCTTCTCTCATCCTGCGGTTTCCATCTTCCCAGCCCTCCAACTGGTTTGGTTTGACCACTTTGTGACCCATTTCTCTTTAACAGCGAAGAGTATTCCTCAGGTCAGCCTTAAAGCTGAAGTTCTGAAACAGCTGAGGTTGTGGATGCAGCTAAGGTGGCTCAGCCTGTTATGTCAGCATGCCAGGCCCTCCCAGTGATGGACCTGGTGTCTCTGGCCCAAGTATTCACTGAGGCAGCCAACTGTCTTGCCCCTGTCAGACTATGTAGACAGCGAGCTGGTCAGTCTGGGCAGTGGTTCGATTTGAAGCTTCTGCGACTCAAGCGATGGCAGGCTGAACGAAAGTGGAGAAGTTCCTATCTTCTGTCAGATTGGGTGCTGTTACGCCAGGCTACGGTTGTGTTTCATAACGCCATTGTGGCTGCCAAGGGTAGGTTCTACTCAAGTAAGGTGGAGGCTGCTCTTAATCAGCCTAGATAATTAATCAAACTTGTGCGTGCTCAATCCTCGCTTGCTGGGGTTCAAGTAGGGGTTGTCCCCCCCAGAAGTTGTGACTCGCTGTAAAGCTTCTTCTGCAATAAAATGTTAAGTATTCGCACTTTGATCTCCGCATCGGCCTTAGGCCCTAGTGGATCTCCCCATGTCATTCCCAAGTCTGCTACTTTGAGTCTGATCTTCCCTCCCTCGGTTTTCAGTGGAGGAGATAATGAAGGCCACTTCCATGCTTAAATCTGCATCCACGCTAGATTCCATTCCATTAGCCGTGTGCAAAGACATTATGCCAATCATTGCTATTTTGGGTGGCTCAAGCCATTAACCATTCATGTCAGTTTTGGTCCCTTCATTCACAGATGAAACATGCACTTGCGACTTCTCTCTTAAAAAAAAAACCTTCTTTTGGATTCTTCTCCTGCTAACTTTTGTCCAATTTCTTTGTTACCATTGTTTATGAAGTTGATGGAATCTCTATTTCCACTCTTCGCTCTGTTGAGGCATCTACCTTTTCAATCCTTTCCAGTCTGGTTTGTGCCCTATGCCGGGGCACAGAAAGCGTGCTTGTCTTTGTGGTGAATGACCATGCGTATCTCTGATCACGGTGGAGTGGGAGCGTTTATATTACTTATCAGCGGCTTTTGAAACCGTTGGCCACTCCATTCTGCTCGCCAGTCTTGCTGGGGATCTCTGGACAGGCGTCATCTTGGTTTTCAGCTTTTCTTGGTCATCATGCACAAATTCTTTTCTTCCATCTTTCTGTTCTATTTCTATCCCACTGTCTTAATGGGTCCCCCTACGGCTCAGCCTTATGTCCGACTTTGTTCAATGTGTACATCCAACCGTTGGTTGAGCTCATCCACTCCCACGGCCTCCGATGTTACTCCTGTGCTGATACCCAGATTGTTCTGTGGCTTGATCTTTCGCATCCGGCGTCTAGGTCCTGGTGGTTGACCCCCTTCTGTTTCTTCTCTTTAGACTTCTTCCTTTTGGCCTTATTTTCTTGGGTCTCGTCCTTTTCGGTCTCTGTTGTGAAGGATTTAGGAGTAAAGATCTCCTTTATCTTACTGGAGGGCCAGGTGGCAGCTGGCCGTCAGTCTGGGCACTACAAATTGAGGGTTCTGCAAAGGGTATTTGTTTCCTCCCTGTGCAGTTCCACGCCCCACTGGTTGCTGCACTGGTATGGAGTGTACTCCACAATTGCAATTCCCTATATTTAGCACAGCCAGAGTATTTAATCCATCGCCTTCAAGTACTGCAAAATGTGGCAGCCAAACTGGTGGTTCTACACTCCATACCGTGCGTCTAACTGCAAAGGGTGCAGTTTAAATGTATGTGCATTGTGCACCAGCCCTTTTGCCTGTGGGCTGAATATCTGCAGTGCAAGATTTGCCCCCATGTTTCAAATCGTCCACTTGGCTTCAAGTCTTGTACCATCTCTGTTCCTGGGGTGCAGCTCTGTAGGGTGGGGGGGGAGATGGGCCTCCTCCGTTGCTGCGGCAAGATTTGGGAATTCCCTCTCTTAACATCTCCAGGCTATGGCCGACCATCTATCTTTCCATCAGCCATTGAAGATGTTTTTTTGTTTAAACTAAGCCAACTATGACTAGCTGCCTGACTGTAATCTGTCTAGTGCCAAGATGCCTTTGGGTGGACGTGCGCTTTATACGTTCAATTAGGTAAGACTTTAGAAGACTTATCTTAAGGTGGACTATTGTACAACTGCCCAACAATCCACATGCAGCAAAGTAGAATGTTGGTAAGTGTATGGTGGTCTGCTGTATCCAATGCTGTGGAGCGGTTGAGGTGATCCAGGAGGCAAGGATGAGCACCTCGGCATTGATCACCTTGATGGTAGCAGTTTCCGGGCTGCATCTGTGTCTGAATCCAGATTGGTAGGACGTAGTTTCAAACAGATGTTGGAGAAATTGCATGGCTATTGCTTTCTCAAGGATCTTACCCAAGGGAGGATGGATGATTAAGTTGTAGCAGGCTCAGTGACTCCCTGCGATAGCGACCGACTTTCACCAAGGCCCGCAGATGAGGAATTGCCAGCCTATAGGTAAAGTCAGGGGGGCATCACAAACATCCTGCAGAAGAAACATATGTAATTTGGCTCTGTTTGTACTAGGGAAGAATGCTTCAAACTGGACAGGTTTAGAAGTTGCTGCTATTACAATGGCCCGAGCTAAAACATGCCCCTATTCAGTTAAAATGTGTTCGAAAACTTGGGTCTGCATTTGCCATATAGTAGGACCTTGGCATTCATGCCCACGACACTCAGTGCACCCTTGGCTGGTTTGGGTAATGTAACATAGCGCCCTCTGCTGGGCCTGGAAAGTGCCAGTCTATCAATGTAGCACCTTCAGTTTGCAGCTTCCTGTCCTTTATGGAAAGGGCCACAAGCTCAGGTCCCTTTCTGAAAATGTCATTTCTTTCCACTGGCAAGGATGAATCTGAGATGTGCTGCTGGGAAGGAACAGAAGTGTTGAGCAAAGTATTTCAGTTTGTTGAACAAAGTATCTCGGTTTAATGATAACTCGCACCATCCTTCTAATCTCCTCCAGCTTCTTAATACTATTCACTCTGCTCAACCCCTGGCCTCCTCCTTTTCTTGATTATTCTCTTCAGACTTTGCTGATCTCTGCACTTTCAAGGTCATGGCCCTTCACTCATTTCCCACTTCCTCTTCCGATCTTGCTCCTTTTCCTCCTCCTTCGCACCCATCACCGATTTATACGCTGCACGTCGTCTTACGCGTGCCCACCAAACTGCCTCCTCTCTTGTCCATCTCCCTTCCTCTTATTCCTTCTGTCATCTTATCCCCTATGCTACTAGTCTTATGAACATCTTTCACTGCTTCTATCTCTTCCTCCTTTAAACATACCATCATACCCATCCTAGAAAATGTAATCAAGTCCTACCACTTCTGCGAACATCAGAATGATTTTACTTCTCCCTCCATACTCCTAGACCATGCAGTCTACTTACAGGTAACTCATCTAAACTCACTTTTACCCTGGTCAATGTGAGTTTCCCCCGCGCTCACTTTACACAGACGGCTCTTCCTTATGTGACAAATTCCCTTCTTTTTGCACGGCACTCCAAAAAAAACTTCTATACCAATTATTTCAGATCGGCCTTTGATCACTTCTTCAGTCCTCTTGGATTTCCAGGTTTCATTCGAAAATGTTTGATTCTTACTGAACCTCCTCTTCTCAGTCTCTTGGTCTGCTTTTACCTCTTTTCCACATCCCCTGAGCAACAGAATCCCTCAGGCCTGGGTTTCTCTTTTCCCTATACACTATTCCTCTATCTGATCTAGCTTCTCTTTCAATCTATCGTGTCACTTTAATGTTGATGACAAACAAAACTTGTTCTCTTTCTGACTTCACCGTTTCCAGTGGTCTTTCCACAATCCAATCCTGGATGACCTCTCAATATCTTAATTCTACTAAAACTGAGCTCCTCTTGTTTATCACCCTCTACTCTTCCATCCTACTCCTTACTTTCTCACCCGTTGCCAAAAATCCGGGTGTCTTTTTCGAATCTTCTCTATGCTTCTCTGCTCGCATATCCAACATGGCTCATGTCTGCTGCTTGCATCTCTATAATCTGTTGCGCTCCCCCCATTTCTATCATTCTCTGCTACCAAACTTATTATCTCACTTATTTTTTTCCTGTCTTGACTTATTTGCTGCCCTTTTAGTCCCTAGCTCTCATCTTACACAACTCTGTTCTATTTCTAACTCTGCCATTCGTCTGCTCTTCCTCCTTCACCTGTGCACATCCATCACGTCTGTTTATTTCTCATCTTTGAATCTCACCTCGTTACACTTTTTCATTGTCAAGTACTTCTAGGGTCTCGCTCCACCCCACCTTTGTTTTCACATTTCTCTCTACACTGATTCCGGCACCTTGCGATCGCAATCTCAATTGCTCCTTGTTGCTCTCTCTTAAAGCATCTTCTGGTTTCCACTCTTTCACTTCCTGTAACTACATTTTGGAACTCTCCCTCTTACAATTCGCTCTACTCCCTCGCTGCATCTATTCAGGACTCGTCTTCAAGTCAATCGCCTCTACTCTTTCTAAATCATTTTGTTATTTTCTTCCTCCACTCCTTAAGAATTGCATTTTCCATAATGTTTGTACTTTTATCAATTGTGCGGTGCTTTGGCGAAAACGCTTTATAAACTAATACAAACTAGCAGAACAAAAGATCCTGCTCAGCAAGCTGCCCTGCCTGTCGGGTGCCAGGCCTGCACACATAATCAACCACCAGAAGTTTGTTATCTCTCCCAACCTCTTGCCGCTCATCTGCTTTCTATACCTTAAACCAGTCACTCTCCTTGAAGTTCAGGTGCATTTGGGCCAATTATTGTACAGGTAAATTGGAATATTTCAAACTAGGTCAGGGAGGATATGTGGTGCAATTTAGAGGGAGTTGTGTTCCCTGAGCTATCAGACCCTACATCAGCTTCGGACACCTTATACCAACTTCTATTCCATGCCCCCATTAAAAGCCTTCAGGGATCACCACCTCACCAGTTTACATTCCCACTCAATTAGGTTATTAGATTCAATGCACTGTACCAAAGATTTCACCTTCCTTCACATCTCAAAACCAGTGCTACTTTATTCAGCCAACCATAATTAGCGGTGTCTAGACACACGCTAACAAATCATTACCACCTTCCATGAATTATTAAACACGCAACTTCCACTTCATCACTACAACCTCCCCCCGGGCCCCCCAAAAGTTTCATACTCACCTCAGGTGTGGGCAACCTGCAGACAGGTTCAAAATCCAGTACAGGTGACTGCCTTCCATCCTTCTGAAGCCAATAAAAGGAGTATTACTCAATTCAATATTAATCTCAATAACAGCCATAGAAGCAGGAACAATCTGACACCATAGAAATCAGATCACTTTTGCAAGATTCCAATCATTTCCGGTCCCATCAGCCTCCAAGAACTTCCACCGGGCCCCAAGCTAGGCAACCTTGAACCCCTCTAGTTCACTCAAAAATCTACTTTCAAATGCTGTAATGAGGCTTCTGCAATACTGAAATTCCCATGGAAATCCACAGGACTGAAGGACTACTATCAATACTATTTTAACACTAGAAATCAAAGCAAGGTGAAGGTTGGGGGCACACAAATTAAAGTCAATGTAGGGCTATGCTGCTCTAGGATACATCAGTTATTCACTCTCATTTCAAGAGCATCAGCAACCTATTTCCAGATCTCTCGCACCCATTACACAATCTTCCATTTTCAATCAAATTCACTCACAATCAGGGTTAAAATGCCTTGATTTCTGAAAACTCACCAGCCTACGGGTACCCTATTAAACCATTTAATTCATACTACCATACAGCAGTAGCAGCCCTTTGTTGAAAAGCCCCTACACACACACACACACCCCTCCTTCATACCTTGTGCTTACCAGAAATGTTACATCGGCAGCACTAAAGTGGAATTAAGGTTCCAAATCTGAATATCTATATGCAATTAGAATGGACAATAAATAGAATCCTCTTGCAAACCATTGGAACCAACACCACAGGGGCAATACTAGTCGCATCAGATCTTTAGACAAACATTTTAAACACAACATTAGATCTGACAACAGATTGCTGGCCATGAGGCCAAAAGAAGCCAGATTGATTTTTTAGTTACAGGCCACTAATGATGGTTTGAATACAGATCATAAACTACATTTGTTCATTAACCATTGAACGGTTATAAATGACTATGTGCTACACATTGGTTGATGTTCTAAGCATTTCTCAAATGTATTGCTGTAAACCGTGGGATTTTTCAGTGCAGCACAACAGGATACTCACATCATAATAATTTGGCATTTATATAGCGCTACAAACCCTCAGGTATCTGAGCGCTGCTTATTATTACCCACGGTGTGTGGTGCTCATTTATCGACCTCAGAAGGATGAAAGGCGGAGTTTGGCCCCACCGGGATTTGAACCTGCGTTAGCAGGCTCTGCATGGATGTCAAAGCGAGAGCTCTACTTGCTGTGCCACTTGACCCGCTTTGACATGGCAACTTTCATCCTTCACAACTACAGTTAACATACTGTAATCGTTAAAGACCTGCTTAGATTATTATTAACAGTGATTTGAACAATTGGCACAATGACAAAGATCCCCAAGAATACCTCTAGTTCTGCATGCCTTGCTTTCATTAGGCAGCTCTTTTTTGGAATCTACTGATTAGAACTGAGGATACTCCCATTAGTATGCAGGGCATGAGACTTTCATCCTCAACTTGTTCACACTGGCGGGCCCCCTGGTAACACAATAAGGTCTTGACCTAACGGAATAATACATAAAACTATTTGCAACCACATTAGTTCAATGTTCCTCGCAACCAACTGACCACGGTCAATATATGAAACATGACCATCATACCAGTGCATATTTTTGCATAGAATATGCCCCCGCAGAACCATGTTAATGTACATGGGGAGCAGCAGGCAATTATCTTTAATGGATCTTTGAACATTGGCTAAGATGGTGCCCAGTATTTTCGCCCACAGAGTAAGAAAGCCGGCCAGTCCTTTAGCTTCTGTTCTCACCAAGCCTACGTTACTTGGCAACCGATCTGTGCCCGATGCAGCCATCACACTGCAGAATGCCAGTCATTCGTACTACAGTTCTCCTTTAAGTTAAATTAAAGTATCTTCAAGGCATTACCCAAGCCAACAGTGCGCTAATTGGGACACTGTATTCATTTGCAGCTTCCCATCTGCAGCGCTCATATTACACTGCAGTATCTAGCTTAGCAGAAAAATTAGGCAGAACATCTGTATATTTTAGTATACAATATGCCCCCATTCAACCATGTTAATGTGCATGGGATACCTTTGGAAATTACCTTCAACAGACCTTTGAACATAGGCTAAGATGGTGCCCAGTATTTTAGTTCCCTTCTGACTAAGCTTATGTTGCTTGCCAATGGATCTGTGACCGATGCGGCTATCACAGCGGAATGCCCGTGACGCTCACTCTCTAGTCCCAATTTTTGCAATCACCAAGCATTGGGCTAAGGTCGCCTAGAGTATCAATGTTCAAATAAATTATCTTAAATGCATTATAAAGCAAACAGTGTGCTAATTGGGACACCGTTTTTATTTGCAGCATCCTACCTGCAGCGCTTGTGTTATACTGCAGCATCTAGCTCAGTAGCCAAACGCAATAGCCATGATTGGAGGATCCGAACATGTGTTTACTCACAGATCAGATAACGCCACTTATGGAGTATGTGCTTATTTCTAGCCCTACCGGCATGACAACAAAAAAGACAAAACATCCGTTGGAGAGAATTCTCCAGAATGGCTAATTTCCCTTACCTACTGAGTCCCTCAGCAGCTTGGCTGGATTTCTAGGATTGATTTTTTTCACCTGGTAAGAGAGCCTTTTTCCCACTCTTAAATGTGTTTTGCTGTGTGTGCTTTTACAATGTGTGTGATCTTGGGCAATGGAGCCTCACCTACTCCATGGCCTTATCTTTTTAAGTTGTGTTACACAGTACCTTCAGTGCAGTGACCCAAGGTTGTCTTTGAGACTTCCCACTGACTCAATTTTTTTATACCGTGGTTATCTTAAATAACCATGGTATAGTTTTAGGCTATTAAATTAGCCTCTAACAAATCCGCTTGACCAAATATATTTTATTTTGGCCCTGGCTGGGTTTATTCGCCATTTCTTTTTGTAAAAGTCTTTCTCGTGATTTACTCTGCGCCAAACCAGGTTTGGTCCCTTTGTTTGCCGTCTTTTCACGGGCTTCTGCACAGAAGCCCTCCTTAAGGCACCTGAAAGTCTGGGTAGGCAGGATGTGAGGGAGGGGTCTTATGACCCCTGCCATGGGTTCCCTTGGTAACCAAGTCGCACTCCTGTTTGATTGGCTGGGTGACTGTCCTTGCCAGGACAGCCACCCTGCTGTGTGATTGACAGCCAGGCTGTGTGAATGGGGGAAAACTGCATAAAAAGCAGGTCTCTGGGACTGGAAAGGCAGAGTCGCCACTGGAACAAAAGAACCGATGAGGAGCTGACAAAAAAAAGGACACCTACCACGACTGAACCGCCCGGTGAAGCCCTGCTGCAGGTTCGAATCTTCAACTCCAACGACAAGAGGATCCTGCAGGAATCTTCTTCCCTTGAGCTGGTGGGACCAACCAGTATGCCCAAACTTCAAGCCAAACTTCTGGTCGAATTCGCTGTACAGAGCTTCAGTGGACCGGATAGCCAGGAAGGTCGGACCCTGCTTGGGTTTTAAGGAGCGCACCTTTTCTTTGTTGCTTTGCTCTGCTGCCGTTTTCTTCCCTGGGTAGTGCAGGACCCTCCAGTCTTCCTACTTCTGATCAGTCCGACAGTCGCACCAGGAACCATGAGCCTTCAGGAACTACCAGGAACATCCGCCTCAGCTACAGCTCCCTCTCCGTTTTAAGGTACTGTGCTAATCCGGTCGTTAGTTTCATTCAGCCGCGGTGAAAGTGTTTGAAATCTTTCTCCAATCCAAGGGCTTGTCCTTCTCTTCTTTTAACACTAACTTTTCTGCTGACCAACTTCGTCTGGAATTCGTTCTTGAGCAAAAGACGTTTGTCCTAATGACTTTGGCCCTAAGCCCTTTTTACCTGATTCTATCACTGTAGTTCCTCTTGCTCAATTGCCCTGAGTACTTACCTGTTGGTGTAGTTCAATTTCTACTTAACTTTGTCTTTCCCTCACTTTTAAATTGCTGGAGCGCCATTTTGCTCCCACTTCATTTTGTGAGCTTAACTTGTCTGAAACTCATAGGGAGTTGTGTGGTATATTAAGAGTGATTTTTAGACTGCTTGAAAATAGTAAAATTTTATACAACTGGTGTGTAAATGTATATTCTTTTACTCAGAAACCTTGAGTCAGTGTTTGTTTGAATCAAAGTAATTGCTGTCCTTTGTGTAACTATCTGATACTGCTCACTTACTCTTTAGATAAGTCTGGCTGCTCAGCCATTGCTACCACATTACTGTGTAGTACAGGCTTGTACCAAAGGTGAATTTGTACTGTCACTTGTAGTCTTAATTGTGTGTGGTGTTCCTAAAGGGTACTGCATACAATTCTGCCTAACATCTGATGGAGTTAATCCCCCTTTTTAACATGAATATCAATACTAAATCTGTATTTGTCCAAAAACTGGTTTTGAAGAACCACCTTAGAGTGAGGTATGGAATGGCCTTCTAAAGCCACCAACCACTAGAATTTGTTTTGAATATTAACCTCACTAGAAAGGTGTTAAGACTTTGTGACACTCATATTCAAACACTGTGTCTAACATACATTACTTCGAGCTTGCATCTAAACTCACAATTGGATGGTGGTGCATAATTTGACTAATGCCTGCTGTGATGAATCTGAGGGTTCCCCCAGAAAACCTGGCCTGGGACCCTTCTCATGTGGCCAGGGAACAAATGCTTACTGATCCTGACGCCGGGGGTTGTATAAGCCATGAGGAACAACTAGGAGAAGGGCTCCAGGGGAGCGGGAGGACTCCGTTAGGTGAGACGCAGTATTTGTCTTCCTCTAGAGAAGGAATATCAGCGATGTCAAAAATTGTTAATTGCGTGTCAGAAATAAATTCTCTTACCAAGTTGAATATCTTTGTGGGTGAATCCTCGCAAAACCAATTTTGTCTTGGGGAAAAATGAAACCCCTTTTAAAACTAGGGAGATTCATAGAGCTGGAATCTCCCCTGACTCCCAAAGGAATTGTAAGGATAAGACTGGAAATAATACCAATTTAAACCCTGAAGATCTTTAAAAGAATCCTTATCATATTCCTTTCGGGGGTATAATGAAGGAAAGAAATGAGCATGAGATTAAAAATTCCCATGAAAAAAACTGATTTACATTATAGACGCCAAGCCCAATAATCCTCAAAGTACTGGGATGAAGAAGAGGAACAAAACTGCAGAGTGCAGCTGTTAATGGCAATTACCCACACCCGAGGGAGGCTCGCAGGCTTAAAAGACCCCCTGAAGTGCAGGCCATGAGAGAGAAGAAGCAGAGCAGTAGTCGTAGTTGGAGGGGCTCTGAACTCTTCACGTTGCTGCAGCAGCAGAATCTGGAGAGGAAGACTATGCCGGGACCACTGTCGAGTGTCGAGCAGTTGCCGGTCCTGAGAGGGTATTTGCCTCCAGAAGCCTTAATTGAGGACGTTGTGCAGCGGGAAGCATCGGAGATGGAAGCTTTCACCATGGAGACCTGAGTTGCAGAGGCTGCGCAGCTGGAAACGAAAGTTAGAAAAGCTTTCCCCACAGTAAGGCCGTCTCCAGTGGCAGGTGAGCACTGGTGAGCCTTTGGAGCAGAGAGCTCTGTGTGCGAGTGGCATGGCCCGCTGGGGACTGCAAGCAGCCAGCTGCCAGACTGCGAGAAGCAGCTGAAGTAGGGGACCTGTAAGCAGCGAGGCGAAAGGACGCGTACGCCACACTCCAAGAGTTTGTAACCGCCCACTTGCTCAGACCAGGTATTATAAGAAACAACACACGTAGAGGGAAGTGCAAGAAAAGTACTTTTGAATAGGGAACTGAAAGCAGATAAGGAACAAGTTACTTACCTGTAACTGTTGTTCTCCAGCATGGGTCTGGCATGGATTCACATGCTCATGAATATTCCCCGTCGTCAGGCTGGGAATCCTCGGTAAAGAAAAAATTCAGTATCAGTTTAGTTTGTGATCTGTCTTTCTTAGTAGTAACCAATAACTCATCTCTGGGTCATACTGCCCCCATCCATTGAGTGTCCCCTCCTTAAGCCCCTCCCCTGGCAGCCATCCTCAGATTTGATAGCACGTAAAGTTGCAGTATGACCAAGTGAAGAGCCGCAGAGGGGAAGGAGGGAGGGTTCGCATGTGAATCCATGCCAGACCCATGCTGGAGAACAACAGTTACAGGTAAGTAACTTGTTCCTTCTCCAGCATGGGATCTGGCATGGATTCACATGCTCATGAATAGAAGATTAGATAGCAGTACACACATGCACAACCACGGGAGGTGGCAAAAGACTCAACATTAAGCATTACATAACTCAACATTAAGCAACTCTTACCTCCTCACCAGGCCCACCTTCAGGCGAACAGGTTGCGCAGCACTGCTTGGCCGACCCTGGACTCCTCCCTGGAATCGCGGTCGACGCAGTAGAATCTCGTGAAGGTGTGCGTCGACTTCCACGTAGCAGCCCTGCAGCTGTCCAGCAGGGGCACACCAGACAAGAACGCTGTGGTAGCCGCGATCGCTCTGGTCGAATGGGCTCTCGGACGGCCGGGCAACGGTCGGTTTGCCAACCGGTGACAGTGCATGATGCAGCCGGAGAGCCACCTGGAAATGGAAGCCTTCGAGAGGGCCTTCCCTTGGTTCACAGGTCCAAAGTTCATAAACAGATGTGATGTCTTCCGAAAACTGTTCGTGCGGTCCACGTAGAACTTCAGCGATCTAGCTACATCCAGCGAGTGCAAAGGCTACGGGAAGAAAACAGGTAACACCAAGGGCTCGTTGAGATGGAAGTCAGATGGCACCTTGGGCATGAAGGAGGGGTGCGTTCTCAGCACCACCCTCGTGTTGTGAAGAGTCAAGTATGGAGGCTTGCAGGATAGGGCCTGGCTCTCTCCCACTCGTCGTGCGGAGGTGGCCACAAGAAATGCTGTCTTCCACGACAGGAACTTCAACGGTGCTGAATGCAGAGGCTCGAATGGCACCCCCATGACCCTGGTCAGCACCACGTTGAGCTCCCACGCCGGGGCTAGAGCCTTCACCGGCGGCAACGATCGGAACAGCCCCTTCATAAATTCCTTCACCAGGCGGGGAGACCACAAGGATGACCGTCCTGTAGTCCTGGTTTATCGGGAGATCGTTGCCAGATGTATCTTGATGGAGGCATGAGCCAGTCCAGCCTTGGCCAGCGAGAGTAGGTACAGCAGCAACTGCAGGGCCGTAATCCGTAGAGGGTTAAGCTTCTGTGCACGGCACCAGACAGAGAACCTATTCCACTTATGTCCGTAGCACTTGAGAGATGAGGACGCCCTGGCCTTTGCAGGAACCTCTCTGCAGTCCGCCGGGATATCGTACCCTCCAAACTCTAGTGCTGCAGGAGCCAGGCCTGCAAGTTCAGCGACTCTAGGTCGTGATTAAGGATGGCACCTCCTTCTCTTCAAGAGAAGATCTGCGTCCGCCGACAGCTTGACTGGCGGGGACGCGGACACGTCCAGAAGGTCCGGGAACCAGATCTTCCTCGGCCATGGCGGTGCGACAAGGATCATCCTGCACCGGGACCTCTTGAGCTGGATGACGAGTCACAGTAGCAACTGCAACGGAGGGAACGCATACAGGAACAGGTCGTCCGAGGTGAACGAGAAAGCATCGCCCATGCTCCTCGGCTGGGGAAACCTGCTGGCGAACCTCTGGCACTTGGAGTTTGTCACCGTCGCGAACAAGTCGATCTGAGGTTTGTCCCATCGCTGGAAGAGTCGATCCACTTGATCCTGCCGCAGTTCCCACTCGTGGCACAAGCGCAGCTCTCTGCTCAGAGAGTCGGCGATGGTGTTCTTTATTCCTGCCAGATGAAAGGGTACCAGGAACATCCCCATGGCGACGGCCCAATGCCACAGATCCTGGGCTTCCTTGGATAGGGCCGGGGATCTGGTTCATCCCTGCTTCCGTATGTAGAACATTGTGGTGGTGGTGTCGGTGAAGACCCTCACCACCTTGCCCTTAGACGGGAGAAACGACCTGAGGGCCCAGAACACTGCCCGTAGCTCCAGGATGTTGAGAGGCTTCTCCTCTGGGAGCCAAAGGCCTCTCTCGCATGCAGATCTCCGGTGTGAGCTCCCCACCCCTCCAGGGAGGCATCAGTCGTCACCGTAACCTGGTGAGCTGGGGTCTGGAAGTATGTGCCCGTCGCTAAATGCGCGCGGGTGCCCCACCACTGGATCACTTGGCGGAAGGTCTCGTTGAGAGGGATCCTGTCTTCGAAGTTGCCCGTCGCTTGCATTAAACGGGCGTCGAGGAACTCCTGTAGGAGGGCGCATCCGAAGCCTGCACTAGATATATGCATGATGACATCCCGAGAAGGGACTTGATGGACCTCACCGTGGCCACGTACATGGCCGGCAGGTGTTGCACCTTGCCCGGGATGGCCTTTGTCCTTTCCTCCGACGGCGAGGCCAATCGTTTCACTGTATCGAGCTTGGCTCCCAGAAACAGTGCAACCTGCGACGGGACCAGGTGGGATTTGGGGAAGTTGATGGAGAATCCCAGGTCCGTGAGCAGCTGGACGGTCTACGCTGTGTGTTCGACGCCGAGCACCCTTGTCCTTGCTCGGATGAGCCAGTCGTCCAGGTAGGGGTAGACGTGGATCCCCTGCAGGCACAGCCGTACCGCCACTGGTGCGAGGCACTTGGTGAAAACCCTGGGTGCTGACTTCAATCCAAACGGGAGGGCTTTGAACTGGTAGTCATGTCCTTGGACCGCGAACCTGAGGAACTTTCGGTGACCACTTAGAATGGGGATGTGGAAGTACACATCCTCCAAATCCAACCACAATAGGAGGTTGCCTTCCTCCAGCTGTCCTAGGACGTGCTGGAGGGTGACCATCCGGAACTTCTGCACCTTGATGTACTTGTTTAGTCGACGCAGGTCCAGGATGGGGCGCCATCCCCCTGTCTTCTTTCTGACGAGGAAGTATCTTGAGTATACTCCGGAGCCCCAGAGCCTCTTTGGGACGAGCTCGATGACACCTTTCTTGAGCATCGCCCTTACCTCGAGCAGCAGTTGTGGGATGTGGTTTTCCTTCCTGGCCACGGGAGGAAAGCGGGGACACTTCTTCAGGAATTCGAACGCGTGTCCCTGGGCCAAGGCATCCAGCATCCCACACGCTGACGAACTTAAGTCAGCCGGCCTCCCACCGGGGTGCTTCGGTGGGGGCCCGACGCAATATCCGGTTCAGTCTTGTTTGGAGGTCGCCTTGGCCTTCCCGGCGCCGTTGGCGAGATCCACCAAACTTAACGTCCCCTGTAGGCTTCTTGCGACAAAGAGCGGGCCGCCTGGCGGTATGTCGAGTAGCTGCCACCGAATCCTTTGGAGGCACCTTGCTTGCCTCCGGAGGTCCGAAAGGACGGCCGTCGTTGCTGCAGAACTCCCAAGGCCCGAGCCGTCTCCATGTCGGTCTTGATGGCCTGGAGTGACTCGTCCACAGTCTTCCCAAACAGATTGTTCCCGTTGAAGGGCATGTCCAAAACCTTGGTTTGCACGTCCTAGCGGAAATCAGTCGCTTTGAGCCATCCTCGCCATCTGAGGCAAACGCCGTTGCCCAACTGGCGGAAACCAGTGTCGGCAATATCCGTGGCCACCGTTATGGCGTGGTCCGACGCCAACTCATCTTCCTGTAAGAACGCTAGGGCCTCCGCCCTTTTGTCGTCCGGTAGGAAGTCCAACAGGGGGGCGATCTTGTACCACAACTCTGTCGTAGCGGGCCACAATCACTAGGGCGTTGGCTGCCTTGATAGTCGTTGCCGCCGACATGACTCGTCGTCCCATGGCATCCAGTTTGTTTCCCTCACTGTCCGGCGGGGAAGACGAAGTTGAAGCCGATGCCGCGGCCCCCCCCCCTTCTTCTTGGCAGCCGCTGAGACGACGGAATCCGGGGTCAGTTGTGCCCTAAGGCACAGGGGGGTGGCGTTGGGGACCCGGTACTACTTCTCATGCCGGCATCGTGGATGGGTTCTTCAGAAGGGCGAGCCCCTCTTCCCAGATGTCATCCAGCAGAGGCACCGTGAGGACCATCTTCCTCTTGGCCTCGCGCCGTTGCTATAGGAAGCCTTCCTTCTTCTCTTCGGGGCAGAGCTGGAAAAGCTTGGATGCCCTGGCAATCATGGCGTGGAAGGAGCCAATCTCGTCAGGCGGGGAGGCCCGAGGAGGTGGTGAAGGGAGATCCGTCCCGTCACCACTGTCGTCATCCGTCCCCGTCCTGGCTGTGTCCGTTCCTGTGTCGTCCCCAGGGACGGGAGACTGGGACAAAGGCTGAGAGGGCTGTGAGGGCTGAAACTTAGGGGGTGGATGAACTCTCCTTTTGTTCGGAGGGCTTCCCGACAGGCCCGGCTCTGGGTCGTCCGTCGTGGGTAGAGGTAATCTCGTCCTCATCTCCGTGCAGAAGGATTGTATTGCCATCAAAATGGCTGCCGAGTTGTCTTGTGGCTTGGGTTACGACGGACGCAATGGTTGCTCCCCTGGAACCTCATCGGCGCCATCGTCGTTTGTAGTCTTCCTCGTCGGGATCCCTCCCGTGGGACCGGGCCTCAACATTCTTGCTGAGGCCCTCCAAGACTTCAACCAGCTCCTCCTCGGAGGCTTTGTCCATGGCCATTATGGTTGAAGTCCATAATGGCCACCGCCCCCCCCTTTTTCCACCGGGGTCTTCACAGGGGTCTTCTCGATGGGCTGGAAAGAAGATTCCCTCTGTGGGGGCAGGGAAACTCTGGGCCCCGAGGTCGCCCCCACTGGGGTAGCTGTCATGATGCCTACCCCCAGGCATCCGGACCAAGCCCATCAGCCCCGGGAGCAGGCATCTAGTAAAACCTCAGCAGCTCCTCCTAGGGGTTATCTGGGTTCAGTCCTGGCGCCTTAGGTGCCAGGCTCATAGTAGGAATCAGTCCTGGCGCCTAAGATGCCAGGCTCAGTCATTACTCAACTCAGGCAGACCATGCTGCAAATGACTCCAATCCAACATGAAGCCTGAAAGGGACTATTTTTCTACAGGGACTATTTTTTACTCAGGTGTGGTTCTAGGGACTTCTTACCTGGGACTACTTTCGAGGCTATTTAAACCACGCCCGACCAGCAACACACGCTTCGCGTTATTCTGCATCCAGCAGCGTAACACTCACCGTGCCTGCAGCCTGAATCCAGTCTTCTGCCACGCCCCCCTCGAATCCGGAGCTCCTAAAACAAAGAGGAAAGAAAGGGACAAGGTTAGAAAACAAACTTATTTCTATTCCACACCTGATTCTGGATCCATCTCGTCTCCGGACCTGTAAAGAACATCATTTCTGTAGGCGCCATACCTCCAGCTGCAGCGCTGCGCCATACTCACCAGTCTTCAGCATCCTTCCGGTCGGCGCTGCCTCCATCATTTCTTCGCCAAACTTCGGCACCTAGGAGGCAAAAGAAAACCACAAGGTGAGCCGAGGGAACCAACCAATATAATTCTTACCACCATAGACTTAACTGATTTACCACCAGAGGCATCCTTTTGTGACACTCCATATTTTCACGTGCCACATCTGTAAAGAGAGACGAAAGACGTTTTCCTCGTGCAACATTTACCGGACAGCGCTGGGTAATACAGACTCTGACCTGAGCGCCACCAGCTGCCACAAGAGCATCTTTTCACAAGCCAGCTGCAAGACAAGAAAGGAAGGGGGAACAAGAGTGAACATCGGACATATTGAACTCTATGAACTTAATACTTACTGGTCCTCACCAGGAAAGTCAGAGTCAATACTATCCGGAACTCTCCCGAGCCTTCAAACTAGTGAAGTAACTGGAATCGACGCGCCCCTGCAAATCCACGCAGGATGGAGAGCTCATCTTTCAAGAATATAAGGTGAGATTGCTGTGAGGGCATTTCGGAGGTGATTAGTTGGGGAGGACAGTGGGGGTGCCATCACTTGAATCCACAAGTGGCTAAATCCATCTCCACTTGCAGGAGAATATCTTTACGGGTTAAGCAGACAAGATTAGGAGGGCAGATCCAGTCATCGCTGCACTACGCATCACGTGGGTGGAGACCGAAGCTGTCCGGGTCCGAACGACTCCCCTGTGGGAGCCAGGTGAGCGTAACAGTAGCCTCCACAGGCTGTACCAGGGCCGCAGCGACTTCCTCGATAGAGGCCTTAGCCGGCTGAATCAAGGCCTTCACCACCTCGTGCATGCTCACGGCCTTCCATTGGGGGGAGGGTCAGCGCCACACTCCCCCTCGGCTGGTTCCTTCGAGATCGACCGGGGCCTCTCCAGAAGCTTAAATGGGTTCCCGGACTTCCTCTTCCCAGAGCCAGAGCGTTGGCTCGTGGTTGATGGCGCCAGTGAGGATGTGACCTGCCTGGCAGTCGAGGAGCCCCATCGTTCAGTGCTCCCGGTGCCAGCGGACTCGCAGTGCTTTGCCTTCTGTTGGGCCCCCGTTGCCAGGGCGCCCTCACAGGACTTAGAAGACCGCTCTGACTTCTTCTCACCTGACAGGCTCTTCCCTTCCAGCCATTTGGTGAGACGGAGACGACGATCCTTCATAGTCTGTTCCGACATGTTCATACAAAACACACAGTCCTTCTCCACATGCGTTTTGTCTCCGTGAAGGCAGTAGAGGCACCTCGAATGCTCTGTAGGGCAAATCCAGAACAGCTTGGATCCGGGTGTCAAGCTTCCTTTCTCCTGGGCCATGTCCACGATGTAGGCCTCAGAAACATCTGGAATCCTCCAAGAAGCGTAACTCCACGAAAACTCTGCCCTTGAGGGGCATAGGAAAATCTGAAAGGGGTCCCCGTTGATCGGAAGAAACGGTGGAGCTTGAGGCTCGATTTAACCGAAAAATGAGAAATCTCCTTAAAAAAGCGCGAAAACGCAGTAAAAGCTCGAGAGCTATAGCACGAGGACTCCCAACACTTGAACGTGCGGTAAAAATCTGAGGATGGCTGCCAGGGGAGGGGCCTAGGGAGAGGGCAGTCATTGGCTGGGGGCAGTATGACCCAGAGATCAGTGATTGGCTACTAAGAAAGACAGATCAGAAATGAAACTGATACTGATTTTTTCTTTAGCGAGGATTCCCAGCCTGACTGGGAATATTCATGAGCATGTGAATCCATGCCAGACCCCATGCTGGAGAAATAAGTAAAACAAAGGGGGGTCTGGGAATCTCTCTAGATTCCCAGACCCTCCTTTGTTTTTCATAAATTAACTTTGGGTCTCACCCTAAATTACCAGGGCGATCCAGACGTGGACCCCTTGCTCACTGTTCTTAGAGAGGCACAGCTTCAACCTCACTGATGTTGCCCAACAAGGCTGAAACATGTGTATGGGGTTGCTGTGGGTACTCTTGTTCAGAGGAGATTTGCCTAGCATTTCAGTGCTTGACTGCCCCTGGGCGGGGATATTTCTTATCTATGAAAGGGACAGTGAGCTAAAGACTTGGTAGAGTCTCTTCCAGGGGTTATTCACCCAAGAATAGGGCTGTGTTCGCGCAGGTAGAGAGATTCCCAGACCCCCCTTTGTTTTTCAGATAAATAAGTACTTTGTAACCAAAACTGACTTTGAAAGGAATAAGTGGAATGATAACAGCTTGATCAGACCAAAGAGGTGTGATTACATGCATGCGGGTCAATTTGACAGCCAGCAACAAGATGAGGCAATAATTCAAGAACCCACTACAAACTACCATTGTCATTTCCAATGTGCCTGGTTCCATTTCTTTCGGCAATCATTGCCAAAGTCAAGAGGGGCAAATGGGAATCTAAATCTTTGTAAAACCTGTTGCCCATGTTTGAAGGCGTTCATAAAAGGAATAAAGATTGTCCATAACAACTTACTAGAAAGTCTTAATTCTATTAAAGACACGGAGGTGAGCATTACACTTCTCTTTCTTTAATTCAACAATAAAGAAAAAACTCAGCAGCAAGATATCTGTGCACCCAAAATGTGCCATGAGCAATGTGCATAAAACAGGTGCACTAAATATATAACATATTAATATAGTCGTAACATAACATAAAACTAAGAGTCTTTGAAGGAACTGCATTTCCCAGGGAACTTTGTTCCAGTTCATTTAGAGGCCACCAACATGTGACCTAGTCCTCCAATGGTAGTCCAGATCCCCTCCATAAACAGTCCTAAACATGATGTCACTTCCTCTTCCGAGGCTGCGAACTTGGCTATCCGTAGTAGATGATAACTGTAGCCAACTTGTAGAAGAACCCGTGTCGGGCTGTGATCAGGCAGACTTGTCTGCAGGCGCTGTCAAAGAAAAAGGGGGGGAATTACTTTCATATATATGACAACCCTAGATCCCTTATTAGGGTGGGAGAGAAATTCATGAAGATATTCTGATAGAATACATGTAAGTTCCAAACATTAATATTTACATTAATCCTTAATTAACATCAAGTAATATGCTGTTATTTTCTCGCCGGGTGGGATAATGCTCGCCTCCGTGTCTTTAATAGAATTAAGACTTTCTAGTAAGTTATTATGAAAAAGCTTTATTCTATGTCAAGACCGGAGGCTCCCATTATGCTTGTTTAAAGCTTACTTACTACGATGGATGCCGGCTGATCTACCGGTTTCAGGTAGAATTGTTTGAATACTGATTCGCTTGCCCAGTCTGCCATCCTCATGATGTCTTCTAGGCGAACTCCTGCCTGAAATGCTTTGGAGGCCATGGCTCCTCTAACGGAGTGGGCTCCGAAGTGCTGGGTGTCGATCCCTGCTTGAGTTAAAGTCCAGCGCACCCAGCGTGCTAAGGTCGGCGCCGATACCGCTTTGTGCGGTTTGCGTAGAGCTATCAGTAGCTGCCCATTAGGGGAGGTCCTGAGTGAAGCTGTCTTTTCTTCGTAGACTTGCAAGCATTTAACCAAGCAAAGCTTGGGTTGATCTCTAAAGGCGGGATAAGAAATCACCCTGAAATTGCACTTCGTTCTTCTATGAATATGGAATACAATACCATCAGGAGGAAAGCCCTGCCTGCTAAATCTAGAGCTCTGACATCAGACTCTCCTGCAGGATACCAAGCAAAGTAGGGTAGTAAGTTTGCCGGAGAGGGCAGTACGTGATAGTTCTTCGTTACGGGGCCATGACAAAAAGAGGTTCAGTACTTTATTAATGTCCCAAAGCTTGTCGTAGCGGGCTGGAGGTGGGACGGTAAGCCTCACACCCTTGAGCAACCTGCAGACGAGGTGGTGTTCTCCTGCTAGTAATCCTTGGATAAGGTCATGACCCGCAGAAATTGCTGAACGGTAGGCATTCACTGTCCTGTAGGCAAGCCCTCTTTCCGCTATGGATGCTAGAAAATTCAAAATCTCTTCTACAGGTGCTGAAATTGGATGTAGTCCTTTCTCTCAGCACCAGGAGCTCCAGATGCTCCAAGAGTTGGAATATCTCTCAAGGGTAGTAGGAGCCCAGCTCTCCTCGGTGAGATTGACCGCTTTGCGGGACACATCCTGGGACTCTCCATCTTGACCTGAAATCCTCCAGGCTGCTAGGGTCAGAGATCCACTGAGGAGAGGATGACGCTGACCTGATGGATCTAGTAGGAGATCTGGAAATTGGGGTAGTAGGATTGGAGAATCCGAAGAAAAATTCCAGAAGAACTGGATACCAGGTCTGAGATATCTGGACTGGTGCTATGAGGATCAGATCCGAATGCTCCTGACGGGCCTTCGCCAGGGTCCTCGCTATCAGTGAAAGGGGGAAAGGCATACAGTATTCCCTGGGACCAGGACTGTAGGAATGCGTCCGTTGCGGCTGCTGCCGGGTCCAGCCTCCAGCTGTAAAACACTGGTAGTTGAGTGTTGAGTCTGGAAGCGGAGAGGTCTATGGACATCGGACCCCAAATATCCTGGATGCGGAGGAAAACCTCTGTTGATCCTCCAATCGCTGTAATCTGTCGAGTGACGGGAATACCAGTCCGCTACTACATTTGAAAGACCGAGAAGGTATTCCGCTGTCACTGAAATCCAATGATCCAGACAGAAATCCTTGGCTAACTCTGCTAGGGGTCTCAACTTGGTGCCGCCTAGATGGTTGATGTATCTTACTGCTGAGGGGTTGTCCATTTTTAGTAAGATACAGCAACTCGCTCTGTCTCTGGCAAAAGAGCGTACTGCAAAGGAACCTGCAAGATGCTCTAGACAGTTGATATGCGGATCCAGCTCCTGAGGGGACCCAGTCCCTCCCGTGGCTACGAGCCGCATCTCGCTCCCCAGCCGGTGCGACTGGCATCCGATTCGATGATAATATCTGGAGCGGAGCCGAAGATGGCTCTTCCGTTCCAGGATTTTATGTGAGTGAGCCACCAGTTGAGCTCTGTCCTCGCTTGAGGTGACAGTGTCAGGAGTTGAGAATAAGAAAGGCTTCGCCTTAAGTGTTGTCCCTTCAGTCTTTGCAGTTCTCGATAGTGAAGAAGGCCGGGGGATATTGCCTGAATGGAGGATGAAAGTAGCCCTATCACTCTTGCTAGCTCTCGAAGAGAGAAGAACAAGTTACTTTCTTACCTGGTAACGTTCTTTCGATGGGATGGTCCGACGACGTATTCCATATCTATGACATGTAATCACCACAGCTGTGCTGCTTCGGAAACTTTTTTCGGCGTCTGCGTCCTGCGTCGATGACGTCGATGCGCCGTCGTCGAGGGCCTCCTCCGACGTCATCCGATGTGATAAGTAGGACGCACGACGCCCGTAGCCTCAGTTGTAGTTTTTTCCCCCAGAACGTGTGACACTAGTCAACTGCCAGTCAGACACAAAGCCTTGCGGAACGTAAGCTGCAATCGCAAAAGAAATTCTGCAGCGGGGAAGGCAGGGCGGGAGCGATATGGAATACGTCATCGGACCATCCCATCGAAAGAATGTTACCAGGTAAGAAAGTAACTTGTTCTTCGAGGGGATTGGGTCCTCCGACGTATTCCATATCTATGACAGACTCCCAAAGCAGTACCAGAGCAAGGAGGAGGGAAAGAATTTAGAATCAAGATTTAGAATAGCCAATCAAATAGCAGAGCAAAGGACCGCCTTGCCAAAGGCCAGATCCTGTGCTCGGATGGAATCGAGGGAATAGTGACGTGCAAATATATGTACTGAAGCCCAGGTGGCTGCATCACAGATGTTGCGAATAGGAACACCCCTCTGCAGGGCAGTAGACGCAGCCATACCCCTGGTAGAATGGGCCCGCAAGCCAGCCGGTGGGTCCTTACCCGCCAAGCGGTAGCACTCCGAGATTGCCAAAATAATCCAGCGAGACAAAGTCTGTTTCGTCACAGCTTGCCCCAAATGCTTTCCAGCGTAACCAATAAAGAGTTGCTCGTCCACTCTGACCCGGGACATGCGTGAAACATAAAAGCTTAAAGCTCTCCTAGGATCAAGCCTATGGAGCCTCTCCTCTTCCTTACCAGGATGCGGAGGAGGAAAGAATGCCGGAAGAACAACCTTCTGGGCCAAATGAAATTCCGTCACTACCTTCGGAAGAAAAGAAGGACGAACTCTAAGGACAACCCTGTCCTTGTGAAATACAGTGAAGGGAGGCTTAACTGAAAGTGCCTGTAACTCACTCACTCTGCGAGCGGAAGTAACCGCAACCAAAAACACAGTTTTCAGAGTTAACAGCCTCAAAGAGCAAGAATGTAAAGGCTCAAACGGAGCACCCATAAGAAACCTAAGAACAAGGTTTAAATCCCAACCGGGCACCAGGAAAGGTGACGGAGGGAACACATTAGTGAGCCCTTTCAGAAACTGCGAAATCAAAGGGATTTTAAAGGAAGAACACTCTTCAGACGAGCGCTTAAAGATGGACAGCGCCGCCAGATAACCTTTAATGGTACCCACTTGCAAGCCCCTGTGGGCCAAAGAAAGTAAAAAGGACAGAACCATGGGGATGTCACATGCAAAAGGATCCACATTCTGAACTCTGCACCAGTCGCAGAACTTACGCCAACGGCAATGGTACAGAGACTTTGTTGCTGGCCTTCGGGCCGAAAGCAACACCTCCATCACGTCCTCAGGGAGGTCCCAATCCTTATACCTCAACCTTTCAGAAGCCAAGCGTGAAGGTTGAGGGATCTGACCTCTGGATGGAGAACCTGACGCCCCTCCCGTGAGAGCAGATCGTCTCGGTAGGGAAGACGACGTGGAGGGCAGATGGATAAGTCGAGAAGGTCCGGGTACCACGTCCTCCGAGCCCACGCCGGGGCAATGAGGATCATCCGGGAACCGAACTTCCGTAACCTCCGCAGCACTTGCGGGATGACGGGGACTCGAGGAAACGCGTACAGCAGTGGGAATGACCACTCCACCACGAACGCGTCTCCTAAGGCTCCTTTTGGACGAAATTCCCGCAAGCAAAACCTTTCGCACTTCCGGTTGACACTGGAGGCGAAGAGATCCACTTGAGGGGTCCCCCAAAGGGCGAAGATCTCCAGGAGAATCTCCTGAGCCACCTCCCACTCGTGAGAGATTGCGCTCTGCCTGCTCAGAGCGTCCGCCGTCACGTTCTCGACTCCGGCCAGATGAACTGCCGAGAGCGAAACTTCCTGCTGGATGGCCCAGAACTCGAGCTGCATCGCCTCCCTGCACAGAGGAAGTGACCCTGCCCCCCCTTTTTTGTTGAGGTAGTGAATGGCCACTGTATTGTCCGTCAGGATCAGGACACTCTTTCCTCGCACAGTCGGCAGAAAAGCCTTCAGGGCTAGCCTGATGGCCCTCAGCTCCAAAAGATTGATATGGAGTCTGGACTCCGACGGAGACCAACGACCGCTGACTGTCAGCCCGTTGGCATGAGCTCCCCATCCCGTGAGGGATATATCCGTCACGATCGTCACCTCCGGCCAGGGAAGCCAAAATGGAGCCCCCCTCATCAAGTTGCCTTCGAAGGCCCACCACAGAAGATCCCGGGCGACCGAGGGCGGCACCTGAACCGGGTCCGACAACCTGCCGGAGGACTGCGACCATTGCGTCTTGAGTGCCCACTGCAAAGATCTCATCCGCAGGCGAGCCTCTGGCACCAGAAGAATGCAGGATGCCATGAGGCCGAGCAACCTCAAGAACTCGAATGCTGGGAGACTCTGGGCATGTTGAAACTTGTGCACCATCCGCTGAATGTGAAGAGCCCTCACCTGGGGAGGAAAACACTGCCCCAGGGAAGTGTCGAGCACTGCTCCGATGTACTGGAGCCGCTGTGTTGGCGTCAAATGGGACTTCTTTAAATTGAGGGAGAAGCCCAGCCTGTGAAGGGAGCAGCAGGTGACGGACAGATGATCCAGGACTTGCTCGGGAGAGCTCCCCCTGATCAACCAATCGTCCAGGTAGGGGTAGACGTGAATCCCCCCTTGCCTGAGATGCGCTGCCACCACCACCGTGAGCTTGGTGAAAACCCTCGGGGCGGAGGTCAATCCGAACGGCAGGACCCGAAACTGAAAGTGCGAGTCGCCAACCGCGAACCTCAGGTACTTTTTGTGCTTGGGATGGATCGGCACATGGAAGTAAGCATCCTTGAGGTCGAGTGACACCAACCAGTCCTGAAGCTGAAGGGCCTGGAGGACTTGAGAGAGAGTAACCATCTTGAACTTGTCCTTCCTGAGGAGTTTGTTCAAACCGCGCAAGTCCATAATGGGTCTCAATTCCCCATCTTTCTTCGAAATCAAAAAATAAGGGGAATACCATCCCTTGTTCCTCTCCGCTACAGGCACCAGTTCTATGGCGCCTTTCTCCAGCAGGGCTTGAATTTCCTGCGCAAGGAGCGGATCCGGACTCTGCAAAGAGAGGTTCCCCGGTGGATTGTCGCGAGGCCTGCGCCGAAAGGGAAGACAGTAGCCGTGGATTATGATCTCCAGAACCCACACATCTGAAGTAATGGCTTGCCACTCTACAAGATGCTGCGCCAGCCTTCCCCCAACCGGCGAACCATGGGGCATGGCCTCATGACTGAGTGGGAGCGGCTGCGGCGTTACCTGAGGGCAAAGAGGCAACTGCCCGAGTGGCGTTGGCACCAAGGGTACCCTGTCGTCCACCTCTGGTACCCCTGCGGTGGCCTCTGACTGCCAGCTCCTCTCGCTTTACTGAAGGATGAGTAATAGCGAAAGGAACCACCCCTCCACTGCTGTCCCCTAGGACGAAAAGGCGGAGGCTGGCGAACTGCAGCGCCTAACGACTTCGCTGCAGCTTTTGAGGTCTGCAACCTCTCAAGGCTCTCGTCAGCCTTGCTGCCAAAAAGGTGTTCACCGTCAAAGGGCATGTTGAGGAGTCGGGACTGCACATCAGGAGCAAATCCCGACTTCCGCAACCACGCAAACCTGCGTATCACGGTGCTCGCCGCCATGGACCTACTGACGCATTCAGCTAAATCCAAACCCGACTGAACGGATTCACACATGGCATCCTTACCATCCTGGACCATAGCAAGGAAACCATCCCATTGGTCCCCTTCGGGAATATGTTCAGCCGCCAACGCAACACAGTTCCACAGAGTGAGAGTGAAACGAGACAAGGCACAAATGGAGTTGGCCGCCTGAAGCGCCATACCACCAGAAGAAAACACTTTCTTTGCCCAGCCATCAAAACGTTTGTCGTCCCTATCAGGAGGGATGGTAGGGTACGACGCCTGCTTTGCCGGGGCCGTGGCCGCCTGCACCACCAAACTCTCCGGAGTGGGGTGCCTGGTCAAGTAGCAGGGGTCGTTACTGGCTGGACGGTATTTTCGCGACAAGGATCTGCCCACCGCCGGGAGACTCTCAGGAGCAGTCCAAGCCGCCGCCACCCTTCTCTGTAAAGCCATATGGAACGGCAGTACCGGGTCAGCTGGGGGACCAACATCAAGGATGTCCGTCAGATCATCCTGCACAAACTCCCCTGGGGGAGCAGACCATCCCAAGTACTCAGAAACCCTAGCCATAAGGCGCCGGTACGAGGAATCGGCATGAGAGCCAGGCTCAGGCCTACAAAACTCCACCTCCGGAGAGGTGTCCAGTCCACTGGCATCATGCAGTGACTGTCTCAATTCGTCAAACTGACTATGGCCCGAGACAATTTCATCTGGAACCTGCCTAGGAACCAGGCCATCAGAATCCTCATCCGCCTCCGAAATATAGTCCAGGTGGCGAAAAGAAGGCACCTGAGAGTGCTTGCTCTTAACCAGAGCCTTCCTAGGGGGTTCTCCCGTGCCACGGGGTACCTCCGACACGAAAGGCGTTGATGGCGTCGAGCGAATCGGCGCCGGCGTCGAGAGGATCGGCACCGAGGAAATCGGCGTCGACGTCAGACGCAGCGCCTCCAGCATCGGCGGCGTCGACACAGCCTTCGAGGCCGGAGCCCCGAGCGCGTCCCTCGACGACCCGAGCGTCGACGGCTTCGACGACTGCCTCGAAGCCGGAGCCCCGAGAAAGCCTGTCGACGCCCTCGACGCCTCAGACGTCGATGTCTTCCTTGAAGACTTCACAGGTGCACACGGTCTCGAACGCGTCGAGGACCGGGACCTGGAACGGGTACGGCGAGAACGAGTCTCCTTGTCCGAACGGGACCTCTCCCGTGACTCGTGCCGACCACTCATGCGAGCGGCGTCTCTCGACCTCACACGACCGACCCCACTCGGGGGCGCGGACGGCTTAGTACCCTGCGACTCAAGAATCGCCAGCATTTTCTTCCCGAAGGAAGCCCATTCCTCCGGCGTCGCACGGCTGGTGGGGTAAGCGACGTGCCGGGCAGAGTCCTCCGAGGAGGACCTGGAAGACGACCGGTGTCGGCGCTTCCGAGAACGCCTCGAAGAGGCTGAGGAGTGGCGAGACCGACTCCTAGAAGGAGACCCACGAGACTTCCGACGATGACGCGGAGAGTCACCCCTCGAATCATCCGTCGAAAGCCCCGCAGACTTCAACTTCCTGGGCTTGGACACCCGACCTACCGACAACTTCTTCTTACGTTCGCGTAAGGCTTTGGACGTGAGCGACTGGCAGTCGATACAGTCATCCGTGTCGTGGGCCTCCCCGAGGCACCAGAGGCAGGCGTCGTGCGAGTCCGTCACCGACATCTTGGACCCACACTCCCCGCACTTCCTGAAACCCGGACGCGGGGTCGAAGACGAAGTAGAAGACATCTTCACACGAAGGATTTGCACAAAACGAACAGGTTCGAAGAACCGAGAAGAACAGAACTCCAAATAGTCGAGGCGTGAACCGAGAATCACGAAGCAACACGTTCGCGGAAAAAACGGAACTGAGGCTACGGGCGTCGTGCGTCCTACTTATCACATCGGATGACGTCGGACGTCGGAGGAGGCCCTCGACGACGGCGCATCGACGCAGGAGCCGAAAAAAGTTTCCGAAGCAGCACAGCTGTGGTGATTACATGTCATAGATATGGAATACGTCGGAGGACCCAATCCCCTCGAACATGTTGTTCTGTAAGAGCCTGCGTATTTCTCTTTTGGTAGAGAAAATCTTGGCCGATGGGAGAAGTTGAGAATTCTGAGTGTCCACTACGAACCCCAGAACCTCCATATTCTTGGATGAAGAAGAACTGACTTTTCCCAGTTTATGAGAAAACCGAGGCTGTTTAGCAAGCTTATTGCTAGTCTGGTCTGTTGCTAAACTAGTTCTTGTGAGTAGGCCATGAAAATTATGTTGTCTAGGTAAATTATGAGACGTACACCTTGTTCTCTTAAATGAGCTACTACAGGCCTCAAAAGCTCGGTGAAAACCCAAGGCGCTGAAGAGAGCCCGAAGGGTAGGCTTGTGAACTCCCAATCTCAAATTCTCCAAGAAAATCTCAGGTAACGTATGTGTGCCTGATGAATTGGCACTGCGAGGTAACCGTCTTTTAAATCTAGGAGCATAAACCAATCGTTCGGTCTCAGGAGGTCTTTGAGCATGTATATACCTTCCATTTTGAAATGGTGGTAAACGATGAACTTGTTGAGAGCTCTGAGGTTTATGACTGGGTGTTCCTTTTCCTTCCTACGTACCAGGAATATGGGACTGAAGAAACCTCCCTGACCTGAGCAGGGGCGGATCGTTTGCTTCTGATGAAGACTGTATTTCGCTGTCTAAGGCGGTTTGATCTGTCTGAGACATTACTATGGGAGTAGGGCGGCATATCTGGATGGGTTGCTCGAAAAACTCTAAGCGCAGACCCCAAGCTGTGTCCCTTACCCAGGCGTCTCCCGATAAGGTATCCCAAGCATTTACAAACATCATTAACCTCCCTCATATAGGTGTTAGTGGCGCTGGCGCTGCTATAAGTACACTGACCTGTAGATTGTTGTTGCGCTGGGTATCAAGCCACTCTCCTCCAAGGACGCCATCTTCCACGACCTCTCGAAGGGAAGAATGTGTCGGAGCGTTCTTGCCAGGAGTTATGCTGGCCTCTGGATTGTTGAGGTCTCTTGTCGAAGAAATAACAGCCAGAAGAGCGACCTCTGCCTCGTCCGGCTCTGGAGAAAACCTTGGTTGCAAATACTCTTGATTGAAGCCTGTGCTTTGTCCAAAGCTGTGAATGTCCCAACAAATTTTGTCATCTCTTTCATAAAGGGATCTCCGAAAAGCAACCTTGCGCAGTTGAACCAGATTCTCTGTCTGCCAATTCAGACAGTTTGGCGTCTATTTTGTATAGGATGCCTTTCCGACGCTCTGTTGAAATAGCACAACTGGCGTTTCCCAAGAGGCAAATAGCTCTCTGAACCCAACCAGACAGTATTACTGGGTCAATGGGTTCCGAGGAGCTAATGGCTGCTTCCGCAAGATCTGAGATTTTGGCCAGTGGACCCGTCACGTCCAGTACTTTGTCACGGCAGGACTTCCAGGCGCGATCAATACCCTTTTTAGGGTCTTTGACGTTTTTACCTAGAAAGGTGATCATTTTAGAATCAAGCTCTGGAGTCAGAGCTACTTTGTCCGCAATGTCTGGTCGTGGGCATTCAGCATGAAGTCTGGCCCTGACTTCCTTATCAAGTGGCTTGCGCAGCCTGAGGTGAATATAACTTTATGTCTTTGAAGAAGGTTCCCAGTCAGTGGACCTGGGATGCATCAAGTCTTCCGGGGTGAAAATCCCTTCTGCAAGAGGCTTGTTCCCGGTTGTGTCCTTAGGGATGGGGTCTGCCACAATCCCTGAACCTGAGGGTTTTGAACCCTCCATCTGAAACTCTTCTTCAGATGAAGAGTGGGAAAGATCAGCGTCATATACGCCCCTATTCTGATCATCTAACATGCCCTGTCCATATCCCTCCGTGCTTGAGGGTCTATTTGCCCTATTTTCTTCTCCTCGGGGTATGAGGGCTTGTGGGAAGGGGTTACCTTCCTGTTCATAAAGGCTTGTTTCAGCCTGGAGAAGGCGTCCGAGACGGCAGCTGTGGCATTACTTGGCTGGCTCGGGGGTGGGTGTGCGGGAGGGGGGCATCGTAGAGCTTCTGCTCTTGCAAGCCGGGATCCATTCCCTTCATCAAGGTGCTTTCTTTTCTGGGTCTTTTTCCTACCTGGCGGTGATTTTGCTCTTAGGCGCTCCTCCATCGTATCTAGGCGGTTTTGCATGGGTAGGAGCATATCAGCTTTTTTAATGCTGTGCTCAACTGAGGAAACCAGCACTTTCTGTATGCTGTTTGCCATAGCCACTTCATCAATGTAGCATGCATCTTCCTCACATTCAGGCCAGGCTTGTTCTGAATGAGGGGAGTACTGCGCTGCCATGATATTTCTTAAAGCACCCTTAAAGTTTTTTTTTTTTTTAAAATATTTTCCTCTGGGCTTCTGAACGCCTTCTCTAGCCCAGCTTGTCAGTTCAGCTTGTGTTATTATCAATATCCCCTTAAGGGTTGCTGAACAGGAGTTTTCCTTCTCTTTTTAAAATTTTTTTTAAAATATGCTAATTTCAGTGTTAATAGTCAAAAGTTGCTCGCATGAGCACTCGCTCCTGATTGCGAGGGAAAACTCAAAATGGAAAGGAAATTCCTTAAATCACCACAGAAGTATTCCGGCGCTCGAGCTGCTATGACCGTTACGGTCATGCGCGCTCGAGCGCCGGAGTAAAGAAAAGGAAAGAAGACCAAGAAGAGCAGGGGCTCCCCTGGCAGTCCGCGGGTGACTTAGCGGTCTTCTGAGAAGCCGCTTAGGCCTCTCCGTGCTGGCGAGAGAAACCGGAGGGTGAGAGTGGTGGAGGCGAGCCTCCGCGGCTTCGTTATGAGAACACAGAGGCCTTTCCGAGCCTGTGCGTTAGAAGTGGAGGACTGGGGAAGTCCGGTTGCGCGCAATTGAAGCGTAAGGAAGGTAAGAATACAAATGCTTCTATTAACGTAGTCTCCGACGCCAGCAGAAGGCAGCTTGTGTCGGGCTAACAGTGTTGAAAAAACGATCTCCTCAGAAGAGGATAATTCAAAAAATAAAGCTTGCGCGCCATCTAAACATTTACATATAATATGCTAATGAAGCCAATAGTTTTAATACGGTACATGGAAATCATAACCCTGATATAACCAGTGCTAAACATAATGTACTTATCTCTTGCTGTGAGCAGCAAAGAGGAAGTGACATGTTTAGGACTGTTTATGGAGGGGATCTGGACACCATTGGAGGACTAGGTCACACGTTGGTGGCCTCTAAATGAACCAGAACAAAGTTCCCTGGGAAATGCAGTTCCTTCAAAGACTTAGTTTTATGTTATGATGTTACTACTATATTACTATGTTATTATATATTTAGTACACCTGTTTTATGCACATTACTCATGGCACATTTTGGGTGCACAAATATCTTGCTGCTGAGCTTTTTTATTGTTGAATTAAAGAAAGAAGCATAATGTGAGCCTCCAGTCGGGACATAGAACTGGTTTAAACCCACATGGCGAAAGCCAAAGATATAGATAATAATTGTCAGTGTTTGGTTAATGAAGAAGTGGGGAACAAGAGTGGCAAGAAGGCTGCTCTTCTGGTAAAGGCTATTCAGATAAAGTGGAGCATAACTTGCAGAGTGTGAAAATCACAAATGTACAAGAAACAGCACCAATGTAAATCTTGTTTTCCCTAAAGAAATTATTAAATGTGGTGTTGTGAAGCAAGAGATATTGCTAAGTTGTTGTGAGCTGATCTTTGCCACAGAAGTACTTTTAGTTCGTAGATTTCCTGGCCTGGCAAGAGTGTACACAGGTTAGAGGTGTTTGTGGCACTTTATTCAGTTCTGGAAGGAGAGTACACCAGAATAGAAAGCGTTCAAGTACAGGGCCTGGCATGGAAGTAAACCAGGTGGAAGTTGAAGTACTTTGGAGCATTATTGCAAGTCGTAAAGAAGAAGTGGTAGAATCACCGATATGCTATAGTGAAATATTAACGTATCATCTTGACAAACTCATGGCACAAGCAAGTGTTGTATAAATTGCTGCAAAGTGTTTAACACTTTCAAAAAAATTATGTTGTTGCAGAAGCATCCGACAAAGAATGTATATTATTCCCGATGAACTAAGGAATTGTTATCGGTTTATGCGAAGAAGGTTGTTGGAGTTCTTAATATCACAGGTGGAAGAGAAAGAAACCTTGTTGAACAATTCTAAGTGTTGGAACTTTTGTTGCAAGCTAGAAACCAAAGAACTGCATTGGAACTTTGTTACAAGACAGGATGTCCTTATTCCTTTGGAACTGTTGAACAGAATCTTGCTTGAATCTGGGTAAGGGGAATGCACCCAGATTATGAGAGACAGTCATCATACTGTTAACTTATTGGTTATATTTGTTGCTTTTGAACTGCCATATATTGCGTTGAGTTGTTGTATGTACAAGTGTGAGGGACAGAAACCTTTTGTTAGAGTGTTTCCTTTAGTTATTTTAAGGCATGGAAATCCTCGTCAGGGTAGGGATAGTGAGGCCTTTAACCAACCTTGAGTTAATAAAATGGCATCTTTTGAAAAACCTTCACAAAGTTGTCTGCCTCACATTTGAAGTCACAACAGTATAAGATTTGAATCACTAGCAGGGCACAAAGGGAGAATTATTCTGCAGTGCGCAAGGTTTACAAGATAAATGGTATGGTACGTGCATGTATATAGTTTTGTGGGAAAAAGATTAAGACGACAAAATTTAAAAAAGGAATAAGCAATTCTCTTCCCAAATTAGCTCCAAGTACAACAACAAGTCCTTACTTACAATAAGCCTGAAGGAGATACACACTTATTTAGACACATTTAATACAGGGTTTAACTTACAATTACATTTGTTTTCAGAAGAATCTTCATCACAGGAGGATAAAAATTGCTTCACTGCTGCCAACACGATCAATAAATCTGCACGGGGGGGCTTAAGGAAAAGAAGACAGTTGTCAGAGAAAATATGGAGTTAGCAAGTTCTCCATGGCGGGTTACAAAATCCATCACACACATCACAGGATGTGGAGGCTCCTTAGGTTGTACTTTTTCCAATATGGATTGAAACATTTTCAAAGTGCACATTACAAAGTAAATAGTCTGTTGGCACAGATTCTCACTGTACAATAAACCTAAATACTGATGCACTGGTTAAAAGAGAAGACAGGCCTACTAGTTAAAAGGGCATGTTTTAAAGTGGGTGCAGGCAGGAATGTGATTGGGGTCAATCCTCAGTGTAGGGGACCAACTATTCCAAAATGTCAGACGACACAATCTGCCTCCAAGAGAAAGTTAGTTAAATGGACACCAGAGCTAGAGAAACAGCATACAAGAGAAGGGGATAGTAGCATCAGTTGAGATCAGAAAGAGGGCAGTTTTAAGTAGCCTTCTGTGCATAGTGCACATCAATATAATTCCATTCACTACAGGTTACCAGTTTAAGGATCTGCTCATTGTTGTGATGCAATTTAGTGGGAGACGCAAGACATGAGCAATTGCAGAATTTTAAATCTTGCAATTTCATGATGGCATGCTTTGGAAGTTAGCCCTCTCCCCTTTAAATAAAGGTAGTTTGTATGATCGAATTGGGACGTAAAGAACAGCTGGATGAGGCGAGCTGCCATGATGGACAGGCGCTTTTCACCACCTTGTAGTAGAGTAGTGTCATACCAGAGCCAAACTATACTCCAAAGTTCCTCAATTGAACAGAGGAGAGGATATCTGGTCTAAAAGACAGAGAAGAAGCATGAGTTTAATATGTTACCCAGGTGCAAATAAGATTTTTTTTTCTCTCAGTTCAGCCAGCTTGAAGACAGTCAGTAATGGATAGATGTAAGACAGTCAAGAAGATCGATAGACTGAGTGGAAGAAAAACATCAATGATGAATATGTAGGGAGTGGTAAAATACCTTGAAGTCCTCAAAGATGGATGAGAGTGGGGAGTGGTCATGAACAAAGTAGAGGTCTCCTTTTCCTGCTCCCTGCCCGTTGTCCAATTTAGCTGTCTTTTTTGCCTGATGGCCCATCAGACAATAGTTGGAAGTCAGGGTCAGCACTTAATGGGTGCTGGGTAAAGGCCAATGAGTGAGCAGAATGAGTCAAGAATATACAAAAGAAAGATAAAATGTCATGGATGCACTGAGCAAAGGAACTCGTGCGTAGTAGGCTGCAGTAGAATCATGGCCATCCACTCCTTTTTGGTATGGTTAGAAGTTGTTGGCTGTACAATTAGAGGTTTGTCTCCGAGTGACAAGGTTTAAATGTGTTGATACAAAATCTAGGCCCTCACCCGATGCAAAGCTCTGTGTGCAAGGCTTGGAATCACATTTGATGTTGCTAATAGGCATCCAGGTTAAATTCTTTTGGGACTGTCAAAATTGTTCTTGCACCATATTATGCATTATCTGCAGTTTGACAGGCTTTCCTTAGGAAGTCTTAAACTGTGTTGCAGAAGTCAGTTCTTGTAGTCATGTAGACATTTAGAATGGTACTCTGGATCCAGGCTCCTTTATGTTTTTCTTTTCACCACCAAAGTAACCTGTACAAAGGAGGATTGGTTGATTCTCTAAACTGGAGGCTCATGGTATGTTAGTCAATCATAATCCATATGTTGCAGCCAAAGAAAACAGTTGTGGGACCTAGCGCTAATGGCCAGCTGGAGTGGTCCAGTATAGACTTGGATTAGCCACAGATCTTTGCCTCGGTTTGAGGCATTACATTTGTCATTTGGACTTAATTCAGTTGTTTACTGCAGTCATGCCAGACATTAAGCTGTTGAAGGTGCACTGGGTATTTGTCTAGTCAGAGTAATATCTGTTTTTCAGAGTATGTGCAGAATTTGAGGTCTTAGAATACTAAAGTTTTGATAAATGCAGCAGGTTTAGCAACACAAAAAAGGGTGTCAGGGACCAGCGGGACTCTAGTTTATGGAACAGTGATTCAAAGATCACAGAGCTACTGTCCGAGGACCAAATGAAAGCACAACTATTTTATCCATTTGATTTGTGTAGCCCCCAGTATTCACAGTGCCAGTTTAATTAAGTTCAGAAAAGCTGCGGAGTGGTGCCTGTATGGCCCGGATCCAATGGGTGCTGCCCAGTTCTGGCTCCAATTTCAAGAATGTTCTGGCTGCAGCTGTGAGGAGGCACAAAGGTACTGTAAACTGATGCCACAGTTCTCCCATGTGACCCCTAAAACGTTGGTACGTGATTAGCAGACATATCACCTGTACGCTTCCTCTTTCTCAGAGGAGACAAGACAGGAGTGGGAGTGGGTTTTCTTGCCAGCAGACAAGAAAAAAGGGTCAAAACGTCCATTAGACACCCCCTCCCATCCTTCCTGGCCAGGCAGCAAGTTTAAACACCTCAAATGCTAGCCCACCACAAGCATTGAATAAAGAAATTCAGGTGTGACAGCTGTGTCGGCTTGGCGCACACCAGAGCATGCAGAGCACTCAAAGCTGAATATGCCATTCTTGGCAACAGGGCTTCATTCACCAACACCCACCAAAAGCAAAAAAACAATTAGGTATACTGATAAAAACATCAAATCAATAGGAGGCTCCCAGCATTCACCTCTGTCGGGAGAATTACATCACAGAAAGGTGCCCAGCCACATATGCTTATTTAGAGGTCCTCCTCTGGGACAAACAAGAAATACTGTTCAGGACGACATCAGAAAATTCCCTCGGTGACAGAAAAATCTCAGCAATCTTAACGCCAAGCTTGCGAGTTGGAAAATAACTGCTACTAGACGATGATAGCCAGCTGAACGGCAGCGCGAATGAACTAGAAGCAAAATACAGTGCCATATCAAAACAAGGATCAAGGAGAAAACTGCTCTTGGTGCAATATTAGAATCCAAGGCACTCCACAAAGTGTATCCAAAAACATAATGGAGAAATATGTATAAGAAATTATTGCAATTTGGGATCATGATGGATTAATTTAATCAGTCCAACTATATTGCGTTCTGATTATTTGCGGTCTATAAGCAGAAAATGATTTTACCCCAGATATCTTCACAGAAACTCATTTCTTTAAAAAAACGCTGCTAACTGAAATAAAGAAAAACAGGGATACCTCCATTAAGGGTGCTTGTATTCAACTCTTTCAGTAATTTTAGACACTTCTATTTGAACGAAATATTAAAGGTGCCCTAGAACCAACAAACGGTGGTTCCAAATAACCCACTGATGATTCAACTTAAAAATCCTTCTCTGGCAGAATAACCATACTGATATTCACAAGAAAGCAGTGGTGATTTGCTCTGACATCCAGCCCAACAAACGTGACCTATTTGTTTTTATTTTATTGTTCATTTATAACGCGCTTAATACCAGCTTGTGGTTTCTAAGCGCAGGATCGGGATTCGAACCTGTGTTGCGCTGCGCTGTCTTGCTTCCAAGACAAACGTGTTGACCCTGAGCTATCGTTCCTCCCCTAGTGCATGGCATGTGCATCAGCATCTACATCAAAATAGTCTAAAGTTGCCACAGTCTCAAACAGAGACAAGGAGAGAATCTCGCCAATGGGCTGCAAACTGTTGAAATATTTTCTTGGGTTGGCTTGACATTGTTCAAACAGTGACCATTTGAAGGGACGGCAAGGGGGTGGAGGGTGCAGCATACAATTTCATAATCATTGGCCAGAGAAGGAAGTAGGGTTTTCCATTGTTATGTAAAAGAAAGTTCATATCGCTTTATGGTATCACAGATTCTACCCAAGTTACTCTATTCCTTTTTCTACACTTTGGGTCTAAGGCATTGATCACCCAGGGGTACCCACTGTTTCAAACACCACAATGCTCAATGGGGTACATCCTCAAAATAAAAATACTATGCTAGGTGGGTTATCGCCTACTCTTGTAGCCATGTGCCACATGGTCATCCTTGATGGTTAAAGTAGTTTACTTGGATATCAAGGGTCTAACTGCCAAAGGAAGAGGAATCTTATAATGGCTGTGTTAAAAATGATAAGTTACTCACCGTAGTGACCAACGTACTCCTAGTCCATAGTCCCCTTTCCTCCATACTGCATGGACAAGAGACTGAACCTTTCTCACCAGAAAATCCTTCTTTAAATTTAGAGGCGTGCAGGGGTGCGGCCCTGGGAGCATGCGCCACTCCTCAGTCCCCATTGATGCGTCAACAGTATTACCATTGCCTAATGACACCAGTTTCATTAGGGTGGGGGGTGGGTGGGCGCATGGAGGAAAAGGGACTATGGACTAAAAGTATGCTAGTCACTACAGTGACTAACTTCTAATTACTCCTACGTCGCGTCCCCTTTCCTCCATACTGCAGGGGCAACTACAACTGAATGTGGCCCTAGAGTGGAGAGGTGACCCTACTGAAGAAAACAAGTTCCTTAGTACTGCCTGTCCGAAAGCCGCGCCTAAGCTAGAGCCGGCATCCAAACCGTAGTGCTTGCAGAAGGCCGAAGGAGGGACCCACGTGGCCGCCCTCCTGATTACCTGCCACGGGACACGTCTCTGGAATGCGAGCGCCATGGCCTTGGGCTCTGACAGCGTGGACATGCATAATTGCTGGGAGTGGTTTGCGCTGCCCCCGCACCCCCCAGGCCTCCTTGATGGCCGAAACCATCCACCTTGCTATAGAGGCCTTGACCCCTCAGAAGGTGACAAAGAGCGTCCGACTTGTGGAAGCTCTTGGCCCTGTCCAGATAGAATTTCAGAGCACACCTGACATCCAGACAGTGCAAGACCCTTTGAGCATCGTCCTTAGGATTTGCAAAGAAAGTAGGTAACACCATCTCCTCATTTAGATAGAAAGAAGAGACTAATTTTGGTAAGAACGCAGGATTCTTTCTCAGAAACACCTGATCTCTGAAAAGTAGTGTACGGTTCTGAAGCTACCAGTGCCTAGATTTCGCCAACTCTACGTGCAGACACAAGACCCACCAAGAGAGCCGTTTTAATGGTGACCAGCCTGATGTCCGGGGACACCATTGGTTCGAAAAGGTTTGTGTGCCAGGGCGCCTAACACTACGTTGAGGTCCCACACCGGATGTGGTTTCTTGATAGGCGGGTAAAGCCTGGTGAGACCCGCCAGATGTCACTTAACCACCAGGTTGGAGGAAGAGAAGACTTCCTCCTCTGAGTTCCGGTAGGCTCCTATGGCCGCCAGGTAGGTACGGCATGTGTCTATTTGCACTCCTGAGTCTGCAAGGCGTGCAGAGAAGGATAGCACACTGCCCAATGTGCAAGTAAGCGGGTCAATCTCCTTTGATTCCACCCAGTGGCAAAACCTAGCCCATTTGCTTTTGTATTGGCTCCTAGTAGCATCGCTCCTAGCGCCCTGAATGATGCCTAGGTTAGCCTTTGATTGCCGCAGATCCTTTAGTGTGACCTGCTCATGAACCACACCGCGGGGGCTTATTCCAGCAGGGTGGAGCGGATGACCCTGCCCCCTGCTGCGACAGGTGAGATGGGCCCAATGGCAGGTGAATGGGAGGCTTGTCTGAGAGGCTGAGCAGCTCCAAGAATCATGGTCTGGCCGGCCACCAAGGAGCCATCAGAATGATGCTGAGGTTACATGATTCTCTGATCTTACATTTCACCCTGTGAAACGGGGGAGTGGAAGGAAATGAATATGCTGTTCCACTATATCTGGAACGTGTCGCCCAGGGAGCCAGGGCCCTGACAAGACGTGAACTGCAGGCACTTCTGGTTTTACCAGGTGGCAAAAAGATCCACCCGAGGATGCCCCCATCTGCTGAAGATCCCAGCAGGACGTGATCATTCAATTGCCATTCGTAATTGTTTGCCCCCAGTCTACTGAGCCTGCCCACCTCAAAGTTGGACTCCCCCAGTAGGTGGATTGCATTTGAGTAGATGTTCTCCAGGGCCCACTCCCACATGCTGGCTGCTATGTAGAGGAGGAGCCAAATGTCCCTATCAAGAGCTCCGCCCCCATGTTGCCTATATGTTGGGAACCGGAAATTGTGACACGTGCAGTACCAGTGAGGATGCCTATACCGCAATGAACTCTTGAAACAAGGTATCCACTGAGAAAACCCTATATGCATTCACAAAGAAATAGTGCTCTTCTGGACAGAGTCCCGGAAGAAGAGAGAAAGCGAGTGAGAAAGCAGACTGGTGACGTCATGCGAAGCAGAACGGCCACGCACTGAAAAGAGATCCGACGAAAGAAACATTCTATAAGATCTGAAGAGGAGGTGTCAAGGATGAGAAACATTTCAGGCTCAAGATGAAGATGCTCATGCAAGCAAACGCTGACGAAAATGCAAAGTCATTTTACACTTGTACAGATTCAGTAACACAAGTACACAAAGTGATCTTAAGGCTGGCTACGCAGTGAATAGATTGTGGCGATGCGCCAATGAATATATATAGGAGTAGGAAAAAAGTCTTTTTACTCCCTGGTTATCTTGCTAGAGTTTTCTAAAATAATTGCTTATAACACTTTGGTTGATATGAAGCAATTTGTTTATTAGTGATTTTCTGAGTGGTTTTTTTGAAAAACAATTGAGTTTTTAGAAACACTGTTAGGACTTGGTGTGCAAGTTCGGTCAGCCGACACGTGTTTTGACCTGGGGGGTCTTTCTCAAGGCATGTGTGAACTGCTGTATGCCCTCATTGGGGTCCTGGTATAAACTGAAGGCTGTCCTTGGGTCAGTCTTGGCTCCTGTTGGGCCCTTGGTTCTGTGTTGAGCGTCCTGGGTAGCTCTGTACGGCCGTATGCCAATGAGGGCATACAGCAGTTCACACATGCCTTGAGAAAGACCCCCCCGGGGCGAAACACGCGTCGGCTGACCGAACTTGCACACCAAGTCTTAACAGTGTTTCTAAAAACTCTCAATTGTTTTTCAAAAAAACCACTCAGAAAATCACTAATAAAAAACGAATTGCTTCGTATCAACCAAAGTGTTATAAGCAATTATTTCAGAAAACTCTAGCAAGATAACCAGGGAGTAAAAAGACTTTTTTCCTACTTACCAAGCTGGGGTCCAGGCTAAACCCCAAAAACCGCTCCTGTGATCTTGCGATCCTCCTAATCACAATACAAATGGAGCTCAGCACAGGCAGGTTCCATTCCTAGAGCCTAAATTGACCTTATATACATAGGATTATATAGAACCTGGATGTTCCACGATGCACTTTAGCAAGGCTTAAAACCCTGTACCACCAGAAGAGGCCCATGGTGGAAAAAGGGAGGAATGCTGACAAGCTCCGCTTGGGAGCCCTGCTCCCGATTCCATGAGGCTGCGAAGTGCAGCTGCAATCTCATGTTGAGCCTCGTGTGAGGTACTGCCAGTAAGAAAGCCGCCATGAAACCCAATAGATGCTGGTACCACCAGGCGGAGGTCACCTCTCTGCTGAGAAAACAACCTGTGGCCCTCTTAATGGCTGTGATCTTGTCCTACGAGTGGAAAACTCTCCCGGAGCTCGTGTCCCAGATGAGGCCCAGAAAAGTCAGGCTCTGCGTAGGCTGCAGCCGAGACTTCTTGAGATTGATGGAAAATCCCAGTTTGTGGAATGTGTTCATAAGGGCGGAGAAGTGTGGTGTACCGCCTCCGGGAATCTCGCCTTGACGAGCCAGTCGTCCAGGTACGGGTAGACCTGGTGACCTTGGGCCCTGAGAAGGGCTGCCACTAAATTCCTAAGTCTGGTTAAGACCCTGGGGGCTGAGTTGAGGCCAAAGGGTAAACCTTGTATTGGAAGTTGAAGCCCATGATCCTGAACCGTAGAAAGGACCGATGAGGCTGCCAAATTGGGACGTGTAGATACACTTTCTTCAGATCCATGGAGCACATCCAGTCTCCTCTGCACAGTGTCTCCGCAATCAGCGCTGGCGTAACCATCTTGAATTTGTAAAGAGGGAGGGAGAGGTTCAGGGTGGAAAGGTCCAACAACTCTCAGGCCAGCCTGGTGCTTCTTTTGTATGGCAAAATCCTAGAGTAGAAACCCAAGCCTCACTGTGAGGCTGGGACTTCTTCCACTGCCTGGCTCTCTACAAGCAAACAATTTTCCGCCAACAGTTGTCGCAATCTGTGGCAGTGGAGGAGAGGGAGGGATTGGTAGCAGGTAACCTGTGGACACTACAGATAGAATCCAGGGGTCCGGGAACCTTTGCCGCCAAGACTGTGCATGAAGGGCATGCCTACCCCTCCACCGGAGATACGTGGATCCGAAGGGGCGCGTCATGCCTTCTTTTCCCCTGAGGCTGGGGCAGAGGAGAGGGACTGAAAGAAGCCCTTGCCCCCCCCCCCACCCCTTCTGCTGTTTGCACCGGTGCTGACTCAGAGAATGGTCAGACTGTCTCGACCTCTGTTCCTGGAAGCCCTGCAACCCGCCAAAGGCCCGTTCCTTGTCAGAGCGTTGATGCGACAGGGTGTAGGCCTTGGGCGTGGTCTTCGTGGGGATAAATACTTTGCAGTTTGGGAGCTGCTGTTTTTCTCATCTACCTCCTCATCGGTGGTTGAACGAAAGAGGACGCCACACCCTAATGGAAGGTCCAATATACGTTCCTGGATGTCCGGGTTGAACTTGGTAGCTCGTGGACAGGCAGTCCTTCTCATGTCAATGGCGATGCAGATGGCATGGCCTGAGGTGTCAATGTGCACCAGGGTGGCCTCCATGTCATTCTGGGCCACCATTTTAGCTTCTGCCAGGCCGGTCTTGACATGCCTGGCTCTGTACCGGAAGTTCTGGAAGGAAGTCCGCCATTTCCCACCAAAGCCTCCAATTAATGGCTGCCAGCATGGCATTCGCGTTGGATTGCTGAAGGTGCAGTGAGGCGTTGGAATAAACCGTTCCATAAGCCTCCAAGATCCTCATAACCCTGCCTAGAAGCTCCGAAGATTAGGTGGCCGAGGTCGACTGTGGCTGTAACGATCACCGAAGAGTGCGGTTGAGGGTGCGCCGATAGCAAGAGCGGATCCCCCTCCAATTGCCTACACATGGCATCCAGGCACCGATTGACAGGTTGGGCCAAATGGGGTTTAAACCATCTGTTTTTGGCCAAGGTGACAACGTCCTTCATTGGGATCCCCGTTCTAGCCGCGGGGCGTAGAGTGAGGACCTCAGCCAGGACCCCCGCCTCTGTTTTTTTTATTTCGGGTTGTGGATTCCCGAAGTATTCGGCCAAACCTGGGAGCCATTCATGAAAGGTTTTGGCTGAGGATGGCTTGTCTGTGTCCACCAGGGTGTCCAGCTGGTCCGGTGCGGGTGGAGGAATGCTGGGCACCGAAGGCTTTGTTGTGAAAACCAGAGCCGCCGGCTGCTGTGGAGGCTGGTGTGGAACCGCCTGAACGGTGGGAGGTAGGGAAGCTGGAATCGAAGGACCCAGTGTGCCTAGCAGGGGCGGCACGGGCATCCTGAGGCGCTGGAGCCATACAAAGAATGACTATAGGCGCCGGCAGTGGGACCGGCAAGATCATGTCCCTGATCACATCCCGAAGGATGGAAACCATCTGAGGAGACCACATGAGCGTGAGGAACTTTTCTAAAAACCAGTCCTCACAGGCTGGTGGGATGGTAGGTGGTATTGACGGAGTAGTGGGCGGCTGCTGGGGCCTGTGCATACTCTGCCTTGCTGGTTGCGGGGTAAATCTGCCCTGCGACGATGAAGGATAAGCTGTAGGCCACGTACCTGGTAGAGACCAGTCCCACCCTGAAACTCATTCTCCCGCCTACTCTACACCAGGGGGTGGTATGGGACGAGCAGCCATCTTGTCTGCTGCTGTGGCCATTTTGTTGGGCTGCATGCCACATGCCAACGACGTGGTGCTTGCCTCGCTGGGCCCAGCCTCCTCCAGGACTCTTGGCGGTGGAGCTAGAGGCCTACCCTGCACCTGAGGATGGGGCCTGGTAGGCAAATTGCCCTTGGCTGTGTCGCTGGTAGTGCTGCATACAGGTGCCCCACTCGGACATCTGTCCAAGAAAAGGGCGTAGCCCCTCGGGTGGACACCAGGTAAAAACCTTGCAGTCCCTCAGCACCGTCCCTGGAAGGATCAAACAACCCCTCACCCTGGGGGCCGGTAGCTGAAGAAGCCACGGTACCTGTGCTGGTGCGAGAACTTGACCGGTACCTCCCGCTCGGATGTTTCCTTGGGAAGGAGTCGCCCTTGCGGGGTACGATGGAAAAAAGCAGCCCTACCTTGGGCCTTGACTTGTGTCTGACGAAGTCCTTTAAGTCCACAGGCGGGCGACTTCTCGAAAAACTCCAACGAGCTAAACTGTTCTTCAGAGCGCACAGTGTAAGCGCGTCACACGGTGTACAACCCTCCCAGCCGTGATTGGGGCCAAGGCAGCGGAAGCAAGGAATGTGGGGGTTCGGATGTAGGGAAGAGCCGTTCACAGGCTGAACACCTGCTGAAGCACGCTGACTTCCACATGTGCCAGGGAGGAGTGTGGCGCCAGAGGACCGAGTACCCGATTAAGAGCAAAACACAGAAGACAAAAGACAGAAGACAGTATCCGGAGCGCGTGTAATTACCAGGAGTGCTGGTGAAAGCAGTCCATTCCCGTCGAAACGGAAAAGGGCACTGGGGAGTGGTGCCGGTAAGCAGAGTCGGGGAGCACATGCTCCCAAGGCTGCGCCCCTGCACGCCTCTAAATTTAAAGGGGAAGAAGGTTTTTTTTCTGGTGAAAAAGGTTCTGTCTCCCGTCCCTAGCGAGGGAAGCCCATGCAGTATGGAGGAAAGGGGACGGGACGTAGGAGTATGATTGATGTTCTGAGATGACACCAGTAAAAGAAAGTCAACCATTTAACAAGTTCTTTTTGTTCCAACGCTAGTTCCTATTCCTCTACATCCAGGGGAGGGTTCTTCAGAGGCATGCTGCATCAGGTTCTAAGTAGAAAGGAGAGGCAGCGCCTGATTAGAGTTAAAGACATCAATGCAGATATGCAGTTTACTAACTTAATCTAGCCAGCCAATGTGGGTCATAAAGACTTTGCTGTCTTGCCACAAATGGGCACCTTCACAAGCAGACCTAGCAGTGCTGTATAGGAAACCTACTATGTACTTTAGTCTGTGCTCACGGAATGTCACTAGATTTGATATTTCTTCAAGGGCATCCTACTAATCCCGACAAGACCAACACTATGATAATCAGATCACCAAGCAGATATTCTTATACTTTGGATACAGGGTCTGCACCTAGTCCACTTTAATTAAGGGTGAGCCAATGAGCCCAACGGCTTAATCTAATTGGGCCAAGATGGGCTAAATGTATACATCAGCTATTCTTTGTGGTCTAGAAAAAGGGCATAAACAAACTGGGACCCTGAGATTTCTGAGGCAGATCACATGCATCAGGTCATTTGAGATCACCAAGCCTAGACCACATTGAAAAACTGCTTTGTAGAATAAAACATTCCTTCTATGATTATGGTGACCAAGGCATAGGCTGCTAGCATATACGGTTAACACAATGTGCAGTCAGTCATACACCAGATTAAACTAAGTGATAGTCAGAAAACACTTTGAATCGAATAAACTGCATGACTTCCACACATACAACCCGAGCCAATTTAAGTCCAAGCCAGTTGATTGACGTAGGTCAGGAATTACTTATCCCACCTGAATTTACCAGTGATCCCTGGAGATCATATGGAGGCCTGAAAACCCCTTCTCTGGCCCCTAAAGATGTTGAGGCAGCCAATCTGTCCCAAACATTTAGGCCCTGGATCCTGAAGAGTTAACCTCCCTGTTCTACAAAACATAAAAAACCCACATTTCAAATCACACTAATAAATCAATGGACTGCATACATCATATTGCATCATTACTCTCCAGAAAGACACCAACGTTCTCTCAAAAAAATTGCCAATGAGATTTGAACATACAATGACCCTCTTGGTGAGGATCCTAGCCAGGAGGGTTCATGACAATATAAACTACTGAGAATACACGGAGAGTCCCAAAGTTGTATCAAACTAAGTGACAAATGTACATGCCTACTCTATGGTTCTTCTGTCATTGGAAGGCATGAAGGGCTTTGGCCACCTCAGATGGTGCTACAACATCGAGGTTTCACCTAAATTCAGATTGGGTCTGTTGACGTTCCAGGCGAATGCTCTAACTATGTACATTCCAGGGCAAGGTTAAGCTTTCAAGAGCTACCAGTTTATCAAAATGGTTCAAAGGGTGCCCAGTCTCCACTCTTTCACATTGGCTATGGAACCTGTTTCATAGGACTTACTTCAGAATGAGAAATGACATGCAGCCACCGATCAGCGACACAAACCTGCGCTCTTTGCAGAGATGATGTTCATGATTAGCCAGTTTGAACACTCATGTCATGGAGGAGATGAACAGATGCCGCACTTCTGTCCACAACATTAGCCCTTCTAAGCCCAAAGGCCTCAATATACAGCACATTTCATACAGGAGCAGAAATACAGGTGCTATTTAAGGGTCTTACTCGCACCAAAACACTGTTTAAAAGTAACAAATGCACACTAGGTCTGAATGAATACTTAAATAGGTGAAGAATGTCACATTTTAGGGAGACTTGCCAACTTGAAAATGAATGTCATTGGCCAGCTTCTTGGTTTCCCAAGACCTCGTAGCAGACCTCTGTCCTAAGCCTATAGAGCAGGGACAGAAAAAAAGGACAAATTTCACATAGAATAACGTAGCCCAACATCTAGGAAAATAATTTACACTATTTGTGAATGCCGTGGTCTGTCTGAAGTAGATTCACTATTCTGGCTTTTACAGCGCCACTCTAATCAATTCTGGAGTGTTAAGTGGGTTATCCTGATAAGCTTAAGCTTCAAATTACTGTGGAGCAGGAAGCTTCGAAACACTAAGTATAACCTTTTACAGGTGTGTCTACCATCTAGCCACACATGGGGCCTTTTCAACAACTGCTGTTCCCTTATTTTCTCTTAGGAAAGCAGTCTACATATCTCTGCACACAACAGTCTGAACAGTATTCCTTTACAACCTCTTCTCCCTGCGACAATGCACCCAAGCATTTGGGTGTGGAAGGCAATTCTCACTTACTTGGGGCCAGATGTTTTCAGAGGGTGCAACTACATTTTAAAGCATGCACGTCAACCTGTGGGGTGACATTTTCACCAAAATACAACTGACAATGGGCGTCACAAGGAGATGGGGGGGGTATAAAGTAAGGGGAGGGAGGATCTCTGATAGCGATGCAATATAAGAAGAGTAATAACAACTTGCCTCTTCACCCTTTAATGGCACTCAACATTAATGGGAGGGGGCCATTTATTCTTGTACTTAATCAACTAAAAATAACTTTGAACAGGACCGATTGAGGAAGGTTCTAGGGGCAGTGAATGTCCAACTCCCCTTTAAAGTGGCTTCCACGAAGTATCACTGGCCAGATACACCTTTTGAGGATGTTAATATACCACTGGTGGAGACAGAAAAAAAAGACATCCCCTACAATCTACAGTTTGATGAAAGCTGTTGCATCAACTGTCGAGAGACCAATTGACATAAATCTTTAATGTCACCCGTAAATGTTCGTAGTTTGCCATGATCAACTTTGCTAAAAGAAAACAGGGACTTAACAGGGATATAGTCCTCAAACTCTAATCCTTTCCATTGAATTCACTAGCAGACTGGTGTAAGGGGTCCAGAGTACAATTCAGACAGTAACCAGATGAGATACAATTTTGATATTTTATTGATAGTAAAATAAGGGGTTGGGGAAATCCTACCAGTCTATAAACCTAGGAGTGGTTTCCCTGCCTAAAAAAACAAAAACAAACGAAGAACCATCTGTCGGGATGTTTAAACAAAAGGACATCCACCGTCCTGTGCCCGAAAATCCTAATCTGAACTTTAGATACTAAACTCAGTATAAGGTGCATCAGGATACTCAAGTATGCTATATATTTGTAGCTTGCTTCAAAGGTTCTCAACATAGTTCAAGGTGCCAAACCGAATACAAAGGTTCTGGCAGAGGAGGGCTCCTCCCTGCCCTATGGTTCCTTTGATTATTCTGTATTTAAGCAAGCAACTCTGGATGAAGGTCAATAGTGTTTCACACAAATGGTGACGGGCGAGAAGAGCCGCCTCCCTCTCCTCTGTATCCCCAATTACAATATTTCAACATAGAAGAAAAAATAAAAATAAATAACGTGGTTGGCCCACAGCTCCAACCTCTCCCTAAAGTCCTTCATTTCTTACCATTCTATAGGATCAGGGAAAATACTTACAGAATTTACTTTCAGTACAGAAAACATTGACATCATTCCACTTGGCGCCAAGAAAAAGTATCTTCTCTTCCTGTACCTTTGCTGGTTATACCTCATTGCAATTCAACTTTACTTCTGATGTATCATTCCTTCCTTAGCCTCTCAAGCACACAGCCCTCTGTTTGTTCAATCTCTCACACATCAGTCTCTTTTTACCTCTGGTGTATGTTCCTGACAGGGTTTTGATGATTTTCTTTTTGGGTATTGAAAGAGGATACCAGTCTCCTCTTTTTATAGCTCTACGTTGGTTTACCTTTGGACTCCTTGTCCTCTCCCTTGCCAGGATATCACTCAACTTAACTTCTCACTCTTGGTTTACTTCTTTGCCAGGACATCACCTCCCATCTCACTCCTGGTTTACTTTCCTGCCAGGATGTCACTTCACCTCTTAGTCCCAGTTTACTACTTTGCCAAGATATCCATTTCTCGCTTCTGGTTTACTTCCTTGCCATGGTATCCTTTCATTTGATATCTTCCTCCCTTGTATACAAGTCTCCCTTCTCAATCCTGGCTCATTCTCCTGCCAGGATATTAGTTCACTTTTTACTCCTGGTATACTCTCCTGCCAGGGTATTGCTTCACTTCCAACGCCTGGTATGCTCTACTGCCAGGATATCACTTTGCTTCTGGTCTCCCCTTCCTGCGCATGAGTCTCGCACTTAGTCTGCCTGGTGCAGTAACCTGCCAGGGCTCTCTTTCAACCAACAGATTGACAGTTGGGTCACTGACCCCTTTTCAACATAGTTCGTAGTTACTTTATGCCCACTTTACAAGGGAAGGGTCTCTGACCCCTGTTCCACTAAACCACAGTTCCCCTTATGGGTTTTCGTCTCAATCTTAACAATGTTAATATACACATCACTCCTTTTGGAATATTGGGTCTCCGACCCGCTTAAACCAATATTCTTAAATCAATTCTGTTGCGTTGTGATTTTCTCTTGCATACTCTGACAAGACATTCGCTGCTAGGAGTCCCAGTAACCCATTCCGTCTCCCTGGACTTACTGGGCATCTCTTGCGGTCCTTGTGTCTCCTCTTTGGCGACTCGCTCGGTGCGCTGATTAGGCATCCATCAAGTCAGCCTGGCCATCTTCACTCTGGTCTCTTGCTCCGGGCGGCTCCTGCTGCATGATTGGGCATCTGCACTACATTTCACAAGCGTCTCACGTCCTTGTCGGCATTCAAACACGTTGCGGACAAAGTCTGGCTCTGCCACACTCTCCTTCCAATGCCATCAGCTGTGGCCGATTTAAACTTCGCAGCATTAGTCAAAAGCTTCCAAAGACTAGAACGTGACGTTTGCTTGCTGATTCTAGGCACCGTCATTGCTCCATCTCTCTTCCTGAGATCAGTACTTCAATAGGAGGGGGTGTCTGTATGCAAGACAAACAAGGCATTCGGCTGGAAAAGCCTGGGGTTTCGTCCTCTACATAACAAAAGGCCAAACAAGTGGGTTGCAAAGGTGTATGTGTATCATGGGGATTTAGAACTGCCACATTGTTGATCTAGGATGTTCCTACCCATCTGGAGTTTAGCTCCCCCCATAGGTTCCACCCACAGACAGTCATCTCCAAGGGTCAGTGTTAGGTTTCTTCTGCCCTTCCCTGGCCACATGAGAGAAGCTTCCTCCCGGAGAGTCTGCAGCTACATTGCTAGATTTGTCACAATGACCAATTGTTTTGGTCTCACTGAATTGACTGGATATGCCTAAAATGGATTGAAAAAGGACAGGGTGTGCTTCCTACTCAAGCTGTTTTATTTGCCTCCCAGGCACATTTTATTGTCAGTGTCTACATCATATAATGGTCAACATATACAAATGCCATAGTAGAAAATGTGGTTAAAAAATTGAGTGGACACAAAGAAACATTGACATGGACAGAATATTGGATCCCATGTGGTAACCCAAAAGAAACAATCAGAGCCAAGAGACCAAAATTAACATGCTTGGATAGGTCAGACCAAAAAAAAAAAAAAAAGGCACTTTGTTGGCTTCCAAGTCTGTGATACGATTGTTGAAAGCAGCAGAGATTCAAAACAGAGAAGTCAAGATCTCATTGCAAACAGCTAGGAATGTCACCTCAGTGCCTTGAGATGGCTGGAAAACGGAAAGAAAGTAATTCAATAATATAAGTGATCAGACATTTTTGAAGTTAACAGGAGACAGTCCTCCGAGATTGTAGCCAATTAAGGGGTTGAATAGCGATAGGACAGTAACTGTGGGGGGGTTCAGAGGGTTGAGTGACATTTCTTTAAGAGGGGATGGATGATAGTACTTTCCTATAAATTGGGACACACTGACACACTATCCTTGCCGTTTCTTACCTCATCAATTAAAGATCCAAAAGTCTTTGACCACAGAAGGAATAGGATCAGCCAAAGTGGCTATGGTTGTAATGGTGGAAATTCTGGATTTAGTTTGACCAAGGCATGGAGGAAGTACATGAAACTAAAGCACAGACTGAGATGTAAGAATGTTATGGGATCAGTATCCTACATCTCAATCGTAGTGAAGAGTTCCAAAGCTGCAATTTTCATAAACAGTCGCAATTTTGGATCAAAGGTATTGGGAGGTAGCAACAGGAATAAGCATAGTAGAATGGAGGAGATCCTGGATGTTCCAAAAAGGTCCTTTACTCTTGCTGCGACTACTTTCGCATCATGTTCACATAGGAGAGTTTGGCCTTCTTGAAGGCTTAGGATAAGCAGCAATGTCAAGTTTTTATACAGATGGGTACTAATGAACATAGTTCTTCCCCCACCACACCCCAATTTGATTTCAAGAGCTCTGGCTTTAGCCTTCGCCATCTTGATCTCATCACAACCATAGGCAATTGTCAAACTTGGTTTTGCTTCTTTTGGCTGGGACGAGAGTACAAAGTGTGACATCAGTATCACACTGCATCGTCTGGCTCATTGCATGACAAAGCAGACCAGCCTTGACCAAGAAGAAAGAAAATATAAAAATAACTTCTCGTGATGTTTGTACTTTTAAAAAAGATGTGCGTTTCAGAAATTCCAAACGAAATGGGAATATTTGACTTAGTAGAAAGGGGAGTAACGTTAAGTGCAACTATTTAGACTTATTGTGAGAACATGGTCAAGAGAAGTGGCTCCAAGGTGAGCTAGTCTTGCATGATCTGCCAAAAACAACAACTGCACAGGAATAAAAAAGCCTACTAAACAGCAGCTTATGGGAAGCCCATATGAAATTTAAGACTGCTTTAGATTAAGACAGCCTGCAGAAAATATACCTGTATTTTCCACTTGTTACTGCCATTTCCATGGTCTCCAGGTCCCCATGCAGATCTGAATAGGGGGTGGAGATGGGTTGTTAGTGGGATTGAGTAGGAAAAGCACAAGAGCTTTGAGATGCTGTTGGTGGCTCCAGTACACGGAAAAAAAACAGTCAGCTGGTATGTTTTTAGGTGATTGACATATGTGGGGTTTGGTTGTATATGTGGGTGTTTTATGTGCGACTTGGGCGTTTGGGGGAGTCAGTAAAGCGCTTGTAGTTCGAAGTGTTTGTTTTGTGGCAAAGGTAGGAGTCTTATCAATGGTGGGTATGCAGAGTTTCTAATAAAGTTAATCAGGTTGTCGTTTTGGTCTGGGTTAACCTTATTCTACTGAGTTTGGGGGTTCATGTTTTTATTTGTTTCTTTGGTTGATCCGGTTTCGCAGTTTCTTCTTGTTTTACATTGGCAGTTTTTCTTTTGCTGGTGTTCCCTCTTTATCTAGGTGCGTTGAAGAGCCAGGTTTTTAACAGTTACCTGAATTGTAGGTGATCTTTTATTCCCATTTCCTTTCTGAGCGAGTTCCAAAGTCTCACAGCTAAGCAGGAGAATGCTGTTCCTCCAAATTAGGGATTTGCACAGGGTTTCAGTTTGAGGCGAATGTTGCTGCTGGACCTTAGCGTTTGTGTTTGGTTGTAGATGGAGATTTCTCCCTGTATGAATTCCGCTCCTTGGCAGTGGATAGCTTTGTGTTAAGCAGAGCATTTTGAAGATTTGTTTTTTGACTGGTAACCAATGTAGTGTTCTCAGCGCTGGTTGTGTGATGTCTTCTCTCTTAGGGAGTCTGAGCAGTCTTGCTGCTGCGTTTGGTATACGTTGTAGTTTACTGATCAAGAATTCTGGCATTCCTTGATGCATGCTGTTGGCGTAGTCTATTCTTGACATGACGGGGCGTTCTGTGTGGGTAGGTGAAGGGAAGTATTCTCTTGATTGTGTGTAGTTGGAAGAAGCATTTCTTAACCACTGCGTTGACTTGTGGGTCATTGTCCACTAGGGTTCTGACATTTTTGACCAGTTTGGATGGTTCTGGTTGGCTTCCCAGCTTGGTGGGCCATTTGATGTGGTGGTTAATCAACGGGTCACTGGGTGCTACCATGATTTTTGTTTTGTCTGGGTTGAGTTTAAGGATGTTGGTGCTCATCTACTGGTACAGTTCAGTGAGGCAGTCGATTGTTTGGTTTTGTTCTTCGCTGGAGTTGAACTTGAGGATTTGAGTGTCATATGCATAGTTTTAGCAGGTAAGGACAATTTATGAAGTTAATCAGGGGGGTCATGTAGTATGTTGAAGAGTACTGGCAATGGCGATGAGCCCTTTGCTAGATGCTCACTTGAATGATGCTATCAAAGTTGTTTCCTTTCTGTCAAGAAGGATTTTAGCCAGAGCTGTGTTGCTCATTCCAATAATAGACGAGGAGTGTTTTGTGGTTGACTGTTACAGGCTGTTGACAGATCGAGTAGCATTAGTGAAGAGTTGATGTTAGAGCCTGCAAAGGTCTTTGTAAACTGCATTACAATCTATATGGGATGATCTATTCATCTCATGAGTCTGAAGCCTACTTGTGCCTGATCCAGTATCAGATTATTTTGTACATGTTCCAGGATTTGTTCATAGACGTAGCTTCGTCAGGTATGGGATGTTTGAGATTGGTCGGTAGCTGTTTAGGTCTTGCGTGTTTCCAGATGGATCTTGAAGGAGTGGCTAGATGTACGCCGATTTGAAGGCTTGTGACATGGTTAGTCTTGCTAGTGAGTGGTTGAAGAGGTTGAGGTAATATTCTGCAGGCGTTTTCTGTTGGAGAGCCGGCGGTGTTGATTTTGCTCACCAGGCTGTCGAAATGATCTGTCGAAATTGGCAGGTGGTTGTTTAGTCTAGTAGGTGGTTACAGTGCTGGCTGGTTGAGGTGGTCGATGGTGCTTTTTGGCTTGCTCTTAATGATTTGCTGGATGATTGCGATTTTGTCTTTGAAGTGGTCTGCAAGGTAATTGCATAGTTTTTGTGATGAGTTGGTGTGTTGCACACTGCTGGTTTATGATGCTGAACAGCTCTTTCTGGGTGTTGCTCGAGTTTGTGATCCATTTGTTCTAGAATGTCCGTTTTGCTTTGAGTATTTCATCTTTGTATAGTCTAATCTGTCTTCGGTATGCATTTTTTTCCCCCATTGGTCATAGTTTTTCCATGAAAGTATCTATTAAAAAGGTAAGGTTGTATGTCAGTGGATTGTACATAAGTAGAAATGCTATGTGCGGTGCAGGAGAAGCGATTCCCAATTTGGGATGTTTAATGGTGGTGCTGGTATTTTTAGTTGGTCCTTGTCTGCTACGGCAAGACTTATTTGCTCCTCTGTTGGCTTCTTTAAGTTTGAAGTTGTTGGGTAGGCAGTCGTGCAACATTATCTTGCAGCTTTGAGCTAGGCAGGTTTCAGTGAGGAATAGGATGTCTGTCCGTCCATTGCTTAGCGTTCCTATATTTCTGTTGTGTGTTTGGACAGAGGTGCATGTTGTCTATGCTGTTAATTTTTGGTGATTGCGTTGGCGTTTGTCCTTTTTCCACCAGTTTGTGTGTTCAGGTCGGTTGGTTTCTTCATGGAATAGTTCAGCAAGGTTTCGTATTGGATTGATATTTCCTTCAGGGCAGTCTCGCTGCTGACATTGAATGTCTTGCCAATTCTTTTGTGATGAATGGCACGTTAACGTTGTTTCTTTCAGTTATGATTCTGTGGGTTTCCCATCTTTCTGTTGGGTTTCTGGTTATCCTTACATGCTTATGGTCCATGAGGATGAATGGTTGTCCAAGTGATCAGTAAGTTGACAAGAAGGGCGATATGTAGTGATTTCAGTCTTGTTCTAGTGAATGGACTGGTTTGCTTTGAACGTGTAGGTGTGTCATCTCTTGGCAAAGGTTGGTTCCCGTGTGTGATGTTCCGATATTGCTAGACTTCGTTTATTCTGTTCTGGTTATTCCTTGTATATACTTGTGGCACAAAAGTAACAACCCGTTTCACAGCTCCACTCCCTGAAACCCCTAAAGGGTATGATGCTGCCAGTTTGAGACACTCTGGGCAGTATCAGGTTGGGGGGGGGTGAAGAAGTCAACTTGAGTATTCACTCCAATTAGTGTCAGAAAAACATTGACCAGGGGTGCATGCTCTTGGTGAAGTCAAGGGGCAAGAAGACATCCGTGAAGTATGTGGACTGAAAAGCATGGTCTTCCCGATTCTGTGCCGCTTAGGTTTGTACCCAAGGACCTTTCAGGAGAGGGAAACCATGTTGGGCATCAATGTATCCACTAGCACATGAGGCAGCCTCTGTAGCAGCATCTGGGGCTCAAGGGGGTAGCAAAGTCCTGCACCTTTTTACCACTGAAGGGTCCCACAATGACTAGAATGAGGATGTTGCACTTTGACATCAAACTTCTAAATTATTTTCACAGACATCAGGAGCAACAAAGTCCATAGACTACCAACACGTCATCGCTGTGATTTGCAGTAAGGAATGATTACTGTGGTGACTGCAATGAGCTGAAGAAACTCCTTGAAGAAACAATTGTTTTTAATTTTTATCAAATTGAAACCAATATCTTAAATTTGCAGACATGTGAAATTGTCCATCTTCAATTTTTGTAAAGAAACCATTGAAACAAACACCTGAAACCCCCACCCACTCAACCATCATTAACCCTCCCATTCATAGACATGTAGTGATGAAAGCAATGTTAGTTATATGCATGCTCCATCATGTTCTTTTGACTCAATTCGACAGAACAGTTTTCGGGAGAAACTAGTGCTACTTGTGGCAGTTCATCAGATATGTAAATAAGCCTAAGTAACATCTTTCCTGCCACAGTAGTATTTCCCGGTTGTCTTGTGCAGGGCTGTTTGTTGCAATGTAGAAAACTCTCTCGCCCACTTAACCAAATTAGAATCCCAGAGCATTAAAATTTGGGGCGTCAGTCAGATTCAATGTCATGGCAATTTTTCGAAGGGCCAGTATGATTGCCACATTTAGGAACCTCCAATCCCTTCATTTACCCCAGCCGCGGTACCAATAAGCAGTTCTAAGGTGAGCCAGAGGTGCGTAACGCTCCAATATGTGAAAAAAATCTGACTTTACTACCCGGAATGACCATCTGTGAGCATTACTAGAGCACCTGCAGATCTGCACAAGCGGAGGTCAGACATTGACCAGGGTCCCCATCATATGTTAATTACTAAGCCTCCATAAGTTTGTAGGTGGCCTAAAAAAATAACCCTCCCAAGTTACACCACCTTGAGGCACCCAAATTGAATGCATACAGCATACCAGTGACTGTAGCATCTCCATCCCAGCAACCAAAAGTGAGGGGAATAGTCCTAGTTTTAGTTGTAATCCACATATGGATGCCCAATTACCAGCATGGGGATTTTAATGGGCTTCAAATGGATCCACAATGTCACCTTCACAGTAGCCCAGTCCCAGATGCCTCAACCAACCATTGATATACATAATATAGTTACACGGCTATGGAGTAAAGTTCAAAATCCAGCACAAGGCGTTTGGATTTAAAGTTCCTAGTGCTAATCTAAATCAGCTTTGCCACACAAACCCCCCCAGCCTAGGGTTCTAAAAAAGCATGCCGGTACATTCTAAGGAATTTTAGCAAAATAGATATTTAAACATGTCAAGAGTAGCATCCTTGAGATGGCTACACCCTTGATTGATGAGAGCAGAAGTTTGTTCCATAAATGAATGGAGTAATCTAGGCCCTCAAGGGCTTTCAATGTGCTGGTCACATAGGCTGTATGTCAAGTTTTAGGTATTGAATTGGGGTACCACTTCAGGGTGGGTATGGTTTCCTCTGCTATTGGTAAGGGAAATAAGCAGGACTTACCCCAATTAATCAAAAGACCTAAGAGTCTGACAAAGTTTTAAAATGTCACTAATATGCAGGAAAGGGATGCTTGTGAACCACCCATGTACAAACATCTGCTTATGACGCAAAAGTGGCAATCTTGTCCTATAACAATCCCCATGTCCCCATTCTGGTCTCTGCACTTGCAATGGAGGTTAAGACAGGTTTGGGAAAATAGTATAGGGGCAGAGGACATGGTCTCGTTCCACATTTTTTCTCCCAGGCTTCCAAAATTGTGGCACCTGTTTACTGTTGCAGTGGGATGTGTGTATAGTAATGTAATCGTGCAAATAATGAATCTCCGAAGCCAAAAGCCTCAGGACTGCAAACAGCCAGTGACAGTTCACAGTATCGAATGACATCAACTGTGTCCGGGGACACAATGTCAATGTGTATTTCAGTTGGAGGTCTCGACTCTCACATGGTGGACCCTGTGAAGGTCGTGAGTAGTATTTCTGCCAGGATTAAACCAGGCTTAGTCGAGTCGTACGGGTCATGGAAGCGGTGGCTGCAACCTCCAAGCTACAACAGCTCCATTCACCATTGTGTCATTGTTTAGCATGGATCTGCCTAGAAGAGCCTCGCTCTCAGGGATTCTAACCGCATTTCTGGACGGAGAAGACCATCGCCTCTCATATTAGGAAGCAGTTACCCTTTATTAAACAAGTACAAAAATACATTCAGTAGTGGTTGCATAAGTTCCACATCACAGGCTTTATAAAAACACCTTTGGTAGGCCTTCCATATCGAGGGTTTTACCAGTGGGGAAGGATATTGCCGCCGGAATCCCTTTAGCAGTTAGGAGCATACCTAGGGCCCATGCCTGCTCACAGTAGAAATGTTTGTTGAAACGTCCAGACATCTTGGAGGCTGACCATCAGACAGAACAGGCAAAAATAAATGACTTCCACAAAAGTATGGAATCACACATGAGCGGTCAAGTCGCTGATCCAAGGTCCAGGTTTCCTAGTTTGGAAAAATGAACAGAACCAACCATCAATGCATGATGGGATACTAGTGCTGCTCAAAATGCTTTATGACATCCATCTCAGATAATACAGCTGCATCTCATTGTTATTTCTCTATGCAGGGTACAGATCATCAAGTCATTTGGTAATCTGGCACATTAGTACCAGAATACATAGGACTTTCAAATCATGGTTGTGTGTAGATGATTTGGGGAGCTTCATACAGTCACCATTGGTACACTGGTGTTTTAATTGACCATTACACTGCTGTGATCCAACAACTGCCCTGGAATGTCTTGAATCTGAAGCTTGGGACATATTGCTGTTATTAGCTGCTTGGGCTCCGGCCAGCTTAACTAAGTACACCCACCTGCATTACATAGAAGCCAGTAACACTTGCAATAGATGCCATCATTTAAAAGTTAAGAGCCTGAAGTTCCTTGTGGGGAAGAGGGGTGGGGTTTGTGGAATGGCCATCTATGTGCAGAGACTAACTTTGGACACAGTCAGCCAGTGCATTGCACTTTATTGTAACTAAAAGATTGAAGGCCTGTCGAACAGGATTTTTAAAATCTGGTGGTGGTCATACTGCAAGGAACAATTTGTTGTGCGACCAGGGGCAGATTCTAGGTTTGGAGCCTGGAGAACTCACAAAGGTGTCAAGATCCCTGCTAATAGTGAAATAAAAAAAAAAAAAAAAAAAGACAGGTAGGGCCTATAGATTATAATAGGAGGAAGTTGTGGGTTAATGCAATTTCAATATTAAATCTTGCTAATGATACTATATTTGTGACATTTAATAGAATAATTTCATTCTTTTGCTTAAGCTTTAACTTGTTATTCATGCATTATACTGAGTATTTGCATTCTGATTGTATGGAAACATTCTTATGCTTCAAATACATTGGGTCTACATTTCAGCGTTGAAGTGGCATAATCATCACTTGATCCATACAGCATTATAGTTAATTATTGCATTCTAGCAGATTGAATTTGGTGTATTCCCATTACTAGTGCACTTTAGTATAGGTAGCTATGACTGCACTTCGAACAGTGCACTCTGATACACTGTAGAATATAATGGGCTTCATTGGGAACGTACTTTATTTGTCCTATTGAGACAAAGTGCAACCCTTATTTAACATAAAGCCCTGTGATTAAAACCACTATCCATTTTGGCACATCAAAATACTAGACCCAAGGCAAAACATTGCCTCACCGCTCTGCCAATAAAAGAGGTGCTGAAATTCAAACCTATTGATTCATATCTTCTGAAAGCAGTGAGTGAATTAGAATGCAAGTCATTAGGCTCAGACTTGAAGATCAGCACAATGGTCTGTGCCCAGTTTAAGGACAGAGTGTCGTCACCCTGAAAAGACCAACTCCACAACATCACCTCCAACATATCGTCCAGAAATAAGTCAAGAACAATTGTCAACAAAACTGGGGCCTAGATGGCAAAAAGACCCCTTAAAAGCTCCGAGAATCTCAAAAGATTTTTTTTTAATGACTTTTTGCTTTTCTAAAACATACGTTTACTCAAATCTTCAGGCAATACAAAATTCACCTTAAATCTTCCACAGATGGCCAATGAGATTCCTGAATACAAAAATTCTTCGTATGAAGTCATTGGGCCTCATTACGAGTATGGAGGCAAGCATGGTGCTATTAGCACGATGGCTGCCACCATACCGGGCTCCAATACCGGGTTCCTGCAATGAGGACTTACTGGGTCATTCCGACAGAGGAGGACCCGGTAATTCCTCCTTGCAGGAACCCATGCCCATTCCCATCTGAGCCCCCATAGGGCTCAAAGGGAATAGGGAGCGAACTAATAACGGGCACATTACAAATGGCCCGTTATTACCTCCCTCTTCCCTTCGCGGGACCCGGAAAGGACGCCTGGTTTTGCCAGGCGTCCTTGCAGGGTCCCACAAAGGGAACCTCGTAATTGCGCATCCCGTAATGAAGTCCATTGATGGCTAGATCTGCAGAAAAGGCAGTGTTGAGCAAAGGGATACCAGATAAAGCTACTTTGCCTGAAACATTTTTAAATACCAGGTTGGTGGGGGATGGCATGGTGGACAAAGATAACACTCTCAGGGAAGATCTCCCATACCGCCAATTTAGATCCAATCTGATTCAATGGCTAAAAGAACATGATGCCTAACCTCACCCTTCTGACATCCGGGATCTCATGTATATTTTGTATATTTGCTCTGCCTTATTTATGTGTCACACCTGCATTCCTGTAAACATACTGTATATACATTTGTGATTCTCTGACAATTCATACTCACAGCATTGTAACCGTAGCTGTACCCCCATGTTTAATCTGTAACCTGTAATTTAAGATGAAGAACCCTCTTTCTGCTTCCGCGCCCGAATGGGTCTGGTGCGCAATATAAATAATAAAAACAAACGGATTACACAAATGCCTCCCAAGGGAATACAGCATAGTTTTGAATTAAAATACATACAAAGAGATCTAAAATATCACAATACATGAATATAGTATTAGTTCAAAGAACTTGACACAATCATTATAAAATTATAAATAAAAACAATTCTAATATCACAAAACATACCAAAACTCAAAATCACAAAATCAAGAGATCATAAAAGTTCACTGAATAGACCCCACCAAATTAGAAATTTAATAAAATCAGTGATCAGAAATGTTTTATAATCTTATCCTCATTTGTGTTCAATATAAAACTCATCCAATTCAAAAATGTAATTCTAAATATAAAAATGTTCAATTAATTTTCTGCATATAGAGCATATATATTTGCATTCATTTATAAAACATTACATAGCACATAGTGGGCTTAACAGCGCTTTCATTCATAGGTGTCTTCATACAATCAAGTGCCTGCTGCCATACTTGATAAAGTGCAATGGTGCAGACTATTTTGTGAATTTATGTAATACCCACAGAAGGTTGGCTCCCATATATCGTCATGACGGCCTAACATATATTGGTCCTTTTGATTTACATTCGGTTGACCCATGTCTAATAGTTTGCCTCATTTCAGACAACTTGCACATAAAACAATACCTGGCCACATCCAGTATGCCAAGCTCCAGGCCAATGACTCAATACCTACAATATGCTTATACATAATATACATAATAGTAACATGAATCTCATTAAAGACCTTGCAGGAGACAATATTAAGTAACTGAGGGGTTTTAAACCTATGCACAACTCCCCCAATTGTGTTCTAAAACTTCTATTTACCAATATGTGAGTAGTTTGGCCAGTCTTCTAATTTTTTCACTAAAGATTTTTACAACACATGATATTCGTTTTGCCAATCAATCTTACATTGAATTTTATCGAAGGATGTCCTGGCCAGTTCGCTATATTTATCAGTCTCGTTAGATGTGTGCCCATTAGTTCCAACAAAGGGCAGACTGGTCTAGTTCTATATTTAATATACATTAGATATGTTTTGGTAGCCATGGAAGGAAGTGCCATTAACCCCAAATCCAGAGGGCCCAACTCACAGTATCTTCTTCCAAAATGTCCCTTTGATTGTCTTCAGCAAGTCAAATCTTTCATAGACAAGGTCCCAAGTCTGTATAACACCACAAAACAGAAGCACTGCTTGTACAAAAGTAGTACGCCCGCAAGACTGAAACCCAACGTATCTCCTACAAACTTGGCTATCACGGAGGAGAGTATCATAGCTTTCATTTGCTCAGTAGTTAGAAGTTAGCCATAGTTCGACCCCCAGATATTTGTAGCTACTCACATTTACTATGTTGTTCCCAGCAATGTTGAGTCTGTTTATTTTACTTTAATTGTAATGCATCAACTTAGTTTTAGCTAAGTTGATGACCAACCCGTTATCCACATACTTAAACAGTTCCGTCATTGACCTTTTTATATCTGAAAATGTAAAATAAAAAATGACCAAATCATCTGCGTATGACAAACAACTTTTGTACCATTTACTCTTTGAGGGCAATTTACAGCTTTACTTGGGGCTTCTGGTAGATCAGCTCAATAGATATTCAACAGCAGGTGAGCCAGCTAGCAACCCTGCTTTACTCTGCTGCTGGTGCTGATCAGTGTCATAATGGCCCCACGGCTATACTATGCATCAAGGCTTAAAAACAGAAAATGTAACTAAACCACCAACATTTCAAGGGAACCATGACATCCACCTTAAAAGATTGCATAGCATACAAACTAATTTACAGTTCCCTCCATAGGCCGATTTCCTTTGCAGTTTTAACAGCAATACTATGCTTGTATGGCAAAATGAGTCATCAAAATCCCTTAATAAACTGTTCACTCACCGGATTAACAGCGTTGCTGGTCCAATAATACATCTGCTTTAATGAATGGCATCTACAACTCATAAGGTGAGCCCCAACGCCATTAAATAAAACTTAAGTTGATTATATAGTACTGGCATGTCCAAATCCTGCCAGAGACACTTGTAGAAGTCTTTAGAAATAGTAAAAAGGACACTGTAGGTCACCTGTTGCAGTAATTTTACCCTTCATTACTATCTGGGCAAAGAACTGCTGTTAAGGGGGACTATACCATTGATGAAACCATCATGGATGCTTAAAATAAATTGGGGACCGCAGGACTATTTACCCTATAAAGCCACATTCGACAGATGTGCACCTTTGGGCCCGTTGGAATTGAATGACTAAGTCGTTGAAGAGACTATGAAATCAAGCCCATCCAAGCCCTTTAATCACACGAATATCAAATACCTTCAAGAAATAAACACAGAATTACTTTCCCCTTTAAACTTTGATCGATTTTATCCAAATAATATTTGATTGCCTACCAAATCATGTTGCGTCAACACAGCAATCAATGGACAAAAACAAGTCGGGAGCTTCTAAATTATAGTTCATTGCAAAGCAGTTATTCTATTTCCTTGTAGAGTAACCCTTCCTATGAAATTGTCCCTTTACACTGGCCAACCCTTTCGCCAAGCCTCCTCCCAACAATTAAAGGGGTGGCAGACGTGTTCAAGGAACACTTCCATCATGCATCGGTTGGGCACTCTTGTGAAGGAACCATGAGAAAAAAACCTTGACAGTGAAAATGTTCAAGGAATATCACAGGAATCACGCGAAGATAGGACATCAAGGACTAGAGAAATGTCATGTTCACATGAAATAACTACTCCATAAAACCTAGGCTAAATCTCCATGTACGAATGGCTGTCATTTCTGGTAAAGGAAATGGGAGGGGCGCAACTCCGGCAGGCTCCAACAACTACAGCTCTTCAGCTGTCACCAAGGTCTTGTTTAAATTATTTAATTAATAGGTTAAGTGCATTTCTCAGCCTCACAAGATCAGACACCAGCCAGCTCAGAAGACTTATTAGAAATAGGATTACATCACTTAGATGATTTAATAAGCCCAGCAGCATTAAGGAAAACTTTGGTTGACATGAAAGCGTTTGTCTGCCAGAGTCATTTTAGCCCCATAGGATTATCCTTAATGCCACAGATTAACATTACATTTTATGATGGAATAGCAAAAGAAAGTGCAGCTAATAGACTCATTATGAAGGGAGATGGTTAACCGGGATTTTGAAATTAGTTGAACCTTATTAAAGGCAAATTCAGAGATCTCAAGTTGCAACCTATGGTTTTGTTTCCGGGCTTAGTTTTCCTTGCTTTTTTACTACTTCTCAAAAGAGGCTTTTTGTTCAAGAAGGTAACCCGAAAGATAAAAATAAACTTTAGTTTAATTACAGCCAAGGTGCAATTGTGGCATGCACTTCAGAACTCAAAATAATAATTATTCTTATTTCAATTAATTTTAAGGTGTAGGGAAAATAAAACATGCACTGGCTATGGAACGAAAAATCGTGGTAGTTGGTGCTAGGCAGTTCAAATTCAACAGAGTCTCCAGTTAGACAAATCTCTTGTTGCAACGGTGGATGATCACTTAAGTTCTCTTTACAGTTGGGTAGAAGAGTCAGACTGTGGGCTTTTCCCCTACATCAAGATAGGGGTTGTGATAACAACCAAATCCCAACTAGAGAATTAATGGTATCTGAAGCACACAAGGCTCAAAGTTTTCAAAGAAAGTAAAGTCCAGTTAGGATTCCAGCTGATGCGTTTAAAGAATTTACAGATTTCAGTACCATTGACCATCATTAATGCTGCTGTACAATCAAACTCGATTCTGGTTGCCTGGAAATTAGCAATCACTAACCTATGAAAGTGAAAAATCCATGCCAGGGCCATACCGCCCAATATTGCTTCTTAGTGGGGCATCAAAACACTTTAGCCACCTGGTCTATTCAAGACAGACTTATAGTCAACTGTCCCAATAGCAACTGGGTTTTTAAAGTAGAACTTGGCACCAGATAATCAGGCACTTTATCTTGATCGTATTGCTGCTAAATAGGTCAACACAAGGAAAGTCTCACTGCATTTGGCATTCATGGACCTTTAATCCACGTTTATTGATCAGAGGCCCCTCTGTGGAACCCTGCAGGAGATTGGGGTACATAAGGGTGTGGAGGGCTTCTTCCATTTGTTCATTGCAATTTCAAAAGGACCTAAAGGCAGTTGTCTGGTTCAGGCAAAGGGGCATTTGTAGGGTCCTTATTGCAGTACCTGTAAGAGGTGGAGGTTTGGGGGTGAGACAGGGGTGCACCCTCACTAACTTTCATTTAAACCCAAATGCCTCAGCTAGTTACAATTGAGAAATTAACTTAAGATGCTCCACAGATCAGTTCATGCAGATAACCTTTGCTTTCTTATGCAGATATGTTGTTCCCATGGCATGTACCCCCCCTAAAGCATCAAAATTTCAATCAACAAAGGAATGATAATCCCTTTAAATTGGATACCTTTTTACTGAATGATGCACAGACCATGAAAATGGTTTGGCTGATTGCCCAAGCACAGATAACGTAAATAAATTGGTCTACCTGCGCATCAGATGTGCAGTCAACATGAGAAGAAACGCTCACATTGAAAAAAGCCATTAGAATTACACATTCCATGGGAAAAGTACATTGTATGATGAACCTCCTAAGGGTGCCCAACTCCAGATCACAAGGGCCGCAAACCTGATGGGTTTTCAGGATATCCCTCATTAATATTCTTGAGAAAAATGTACATACATTTAGAATCATAGTATGCACATTTCTCAAGAATGTGAATGAGGGATGTCCTGAAAGTCAGACATCTTTCTGGCCCTCAATGCCTGGAGTTGAACAACTCCGACCTAGAGTTTCAAACTACAGGGATTAGCCTTTGCACTTATTGGGCAAAATACAATCCATTGCTTTATAAAGTGAATCAATATGAGGGTTTCATGATCGACTCCAGGAAACTCTGCACTCTTAAAATCCACTCCTGTTCCTGCTAAGCATATAGAATTGGGACTACAACATGTGGAAGACCTGGAGGAAAGTAACCTACTCTTTTTGGCTAGCGATATAGATGAACAAGCAAACCACCCTAACCAAATGGATTACAAAGGCTCTATTAAATAGTAGGTTGTGTGCATAGCTAGACTAGCTGGCCAAATTAAGCAATGACCTTAGGGACAGTCATTTCTTGGACTGGTTTACCAAACTAATGACAATATCAGTAAATGTTAAACAGCATGTTAGTATGTAGTTGGTGGCTACAGCTCAAAGGACAAGGGGGGAATTTTAAATGAAGCCAATAAATTCAGCTCAAGCAATACGTGATTAAGAGGGTTTTAAGTTTAAGTAAACTGGTGCATAAGTGCGTAAGCACATTCATATTACTCAAGCAACATTTAACCGGCTATCTCTTGAAACAATTACAGGCATCTGGAAGGGGAAACATCCAAATGAGTTACTGCCTGCATCCCCCTTCCATTTTGGAATCGGATACATTCAGCTATTATTATCAGCTTATCACTAAGAGAAAAAGGGAGCATTTATCCATTACCATCCCAGTGGAAAGGGGGGCAGGCGGGGGCCTCCCAACCAATCAGGGAGCTTGGACCAGAGGCTTTAACTCACTGCAAATCAAATGTTCAGAGCACCCAGAGCAGCATGAGGTTGCAGTTTTCACAGCCAGGCAGCAGGTATGTAATACTGCAGATTCTTCACTCCCATCCCCAACACCATTACCCACCTTAACACCTGCCCCATTTACCTGAAGTACTTGGTCCCTCACCATTTCTGGCACTTCCCCGCCATGGCAACTGCTGCCATGCAAAGTTGCAAAGTGAGAAGGGCTTAGATGTAGTTTCCTTCTCCCTGGACCACGGTGGACATCTTGGTTTGTACTTTTTTTTTTTTTTTTAACAGTTGAGAAACAGTAACCATAGAAGAAAAAAACTTAGCACTTCAGAAAGAAGGCCGGAATCCTAAAAGCAATAAACTCCTCAAGGCAGGGAGGCTTTACCGGGTTTGGTAATGCCCAGGGCTCACCTTAAGGCATAACTCAGCCCCAGGAATTAACTTGCCGGTAGTACCTCTGCCCCCAACCCCGTTGGGGATTATTGCTTAATTTAAAATGAACAAGTTACTCACCTGTAACTCCTGTTCTCCAGCATTGGTATCTCAGATTTGTTTTATTTTTGATCTATTGAGAATTTATAAGGCGCATATACATCAAGTAAATTGTGTTTCAAAGCATCCACAGGGCAACAGGTAGGGAACATGGGAATCAAAGGCAAATATTAATATGAAAGAGGCAGTCCTACTAGGCCTTGTGAGCAAGTGCTAGGAGTAACACAGAGGTCAGTGCTAGGGATTAAGTTTCAAGGAACTGTTAAGTGACTGACAGATCACTTGTTAAGAGTGGTCACTGCCAAAAAATAAATGCAGGCCTGCGATAGCACTGGCCAGTGGGAGACAAGGCAAGTGTTGGGAGTGGGCAGGGCTGAAGCCAATTGGGTGGGAGGCCAGGGCCCTGGGCCATGGTCACCAAACTCAGCGACTGTGGTTTAGCAAAGGAGGGAGGGCGTGAAAAGGAATGTCTTGAGGAGCTTCTGGAATTTGAGGAGATGCAGTTAAAAACAAAGAGGAAGGGGGAGGCTGTTAAATAGGAGGGAGCGAGGCCAGGGAAGATGGGCCACCAGCTCCCTGTTTAGTGAATCGCTACACAGGCAGAGAATTGGTGCCAGATGAAAGTAAAGATCTGGAGGGAGTGTATTTAGTGAGAGCCCGTTTTAGATGGTGTGGTCCCCGGCCACAGACAGCATTATGGATGATGCAGAGGGATTTGAATGTGATCCTTGCAGCAACCAGGAGTCAGTGGAGAGTTTTTAGGGCTGGAGAGATATGGTCCATGGGTTTATGGCAGCCCTATTATGGATTAGCTGGAGGGGACGTAGCGAGGAAGAGGGTAGAATAATGAAGAGGCTATTGTAGTAATCTATAGAGTACCAAGGCTTTTGAGAAGGTAATGTTGAAAGTGGGCCTTCTTGGAAAGGTCTGGGATATGAGGGAGGAAGGAAAGAGGAGTCGAAGGACTCCAAGGTTTTTAGCTTCAGATCAAGAAGGGGGAGACCCATGGAGGGTGGCTAGATTGAGGGGAAGAAAGGGGCAGCAGGGGTCCCACTGGGAAGGATCTCAGTTTTGCTGGCATTGAGGCAGAGATCACTGGAGGCACACCAGGACTGGATGGCAGATAAGCAGTCAGGAAAGATGGAGGAAGGAGAGGATCAGAGGGAAGTTTGAAGAGTTGTGTGTCATCTGCATAACACTTGAAGTAAGGGGAGTAGGTGGGGATTAGGTGTGCAACCGGAGCAAAATAGATGTTAAAAAGCCAGGGACATGCAATCCTCCCTCCTACCCCCCTCTCCTACCCCCCTCTAGCACATTCTACCATGTTGCATGCGCGGCGAAATCTAAGTAACTTATTCCTTCTCCAGCATTGCAGCTTACATGGATTCACATGCTTTTTAAATAAGATTATACAGCAGTACATATTCACAACCAAAACATGCGGAGGTACAGCTCAACAGAAATAACCAAACTCACCTCTCGAACACTCACCTCATGCAAACAGGTTGCGATAGCACTGCTTGGCTGACTCGGGACTCCTCCCTGGAATCCCCAATGACGCAGTAGAAACTTGTGAAGGTATGGCTAGACATCCACGTGGCCGTTCTACAGATTTCGAGCAGGAGAACCCTGGATAGGAACACCAGACAGGAACACAGTAGTAGAAGCCACAGCCCTCGTTGAGTGCGCCCTTGGTCTTCCCGGCAGGTGCCTGTTGGCCAGGCGACGTCAGAGGGCAATGCACGCTGACAGCCATCTTGCAATGGAAGACTTAAACAGGGCCGCACCCTTGCCGACAGCCCCGAAAGCAACAGACAGTTGAGAAGTCTTTCGGAATTCCTTTGTACGAGCCACATAAAATTTGAGGGCTTGGGCGGCATCTAGAGAGTGTAGGGATCGCTCCGTCCGAGCAAAGGAGAGCCAAAGAATACTGGTAAGACCAAGGGTTCATTAAGGTGGAATGCAAAAGGGACTTTTGGCATGAAGAAAGGGTTTGTATGCAGAACTACTTTAGACTGGTGAAAACTCAAGAAGGGAGGTTTGCAGGAGAGGGCTTGCAGCTCACCTACTAGTCTAGCTAAAATCGGGAAACAAGGAATGCTCTGTTCCAGGAGAGAAACTTCAGGGGGCCTCTTGAGCAATTCTTTAACTAGCCTATGAGACCAGAGGGAAGGAGTACCTGTGGTACATATGTAATGTGAGATGGCTGCTAAACGCACCTTGATGGAAGAGTGTGCTAGCCAAGCTTCTGCCAATGACAGGAGGTGTGCCGCTTCAACTTGTAACAGATGCAGTTGCTGAGTTGCACACCATATGGTAAAGCGTTTCGCCTTTTGCTTTTGTAGCAGGATGTTACTTTTGCCCTGGCGAGGATCCACCTGCATTTTATGGCTAATGGGATGTCTCCAAATTCCAAGGCTGCAGGAGCCAGGCTGTCAGGTTGAGGGATGGTGGTTCATGGTGTAGGACTGACTCGCAGTCCCTTAAAAGCAGGTCTGGGAGAGGAGCTAATATGACGAAAGGAGACAAATAGATGAAGGTCTGAGTACCAGATTGCCCGGGTTCATTTTACAGTTGCTATGTTTGAGTATAACGAAAACTCGAGGTAGTAGGGGGATGGTGGGGAAAGCGAAAATTAACAGTCCTTCCCATGGGAAAGAGAACACTGCTTCCTTGTTGGTGAAACAGACTGGCAAACTCACTGCATTTCTTGTAGGTCGCTGTCGAGAACAGGTCGATATCAGGCCGCCCCCACTTGGAGAACTTGGCTCAGGAGGCGTTTCCATTCAGCACGACAAGAGTTCCCAGTGGAGAATCCACAATGGTATTGCGGATTCTAGGGAGATCGAAAGGAATCGGAAACATGAAGCGCATGAGTGCCCATTTGCACATCACCTGTGCCTCTGTCGACAGAACCGGAGAGTGGGTCCTACCCTGCTTGCGGACGTAAAGCTTGATGGTGGTGGTGTCTGTAACAATGCAAACCACCTTGTTGTGCAGCTGTGGCTTGATTGATTTTAGGGCCCAACTCGAGGATGTTGATGTGTAGGACTCTAACCTTCAGAAGCCAAAGACCTCTGGCATGGAAATCATGTGTGGGCTCCCCAAACTACTAGGGAGGCATCCGTGATCACTGTGGCTTGACGTGCACAGAGGTGAAAGAACGCTCCCGGCGTGTCATTGTACCATTGTAGAGCTCGGCAGAAAGACGAAGCTTTCCCTCCCAGGACCCTTATATTTGCTGCCAACAGGCATCTAAGAAGTCCTGAAGTGGTCTCATCAGGAGCCTGCAGTGTGGGATCAACGGGATGCAAGATGGACTTTAGGGAGCGGACCGATGCTACTGGAAAGACTTGATAGTAGTTCGGCCTTGTTTAGTATTGACTTCACTCTGTCCTTTGAAGGCATGGCAACACACGCAATAGTGTTGAGACGTGAGCCCAACAAAGAACCTGAAATAGGATGCAAGCATGACTTTGCAAAGTGCAGAGAACTCCAGGGATGTTAGACACTGCATGGTCTTTTTGGTCTACTACGTCGCTGGTGCTAGCAATGGAGAGTGCACTAGCCAGTTGTCCAGATATGGGTAAACATGAACATTTGAACGACGGAGGTGGGCTATCACTGGCAGATTTGAGCTTGAAAGGCAGGCCTTTGAAGTGAAAGTGCTTGCCTTGGACTTAAAGGCAGAGGAAACTCCTGTGCCTCTGATGAATGGGGATGCAAAAGTAAGCATCCTCCATGTCTACAGACGCGAGGAAATCCGATTCTTCCAGTTAGTCTAGAATGTGTTGCAGGGTCACCATGCAGAAATTAAAGTTACTCACCATAGTGACTATAGTACTCGGTCTCCTTTCCTCCATCCTTGTGGGTGTCCAACATGAAAGTACCAGAACCAATGTCGGCAAAAGAATTGAGGGTGATTCTAGCGAACAAGACCATAGGGTAGAGCTGTGACAACCTGCCTCATATCTAGGACGAAACAAACCAGTTCTTCAGAACCACCTACCCAAACTGCATCACACCTGGAGCTGGTATCCAAGGGTGCTTACACAGAAGCTAGATGGAGTGGACCATGCCCCATGAATAGAGTAGACCCTGAGCCAGAAACCGAGGAATCTGTTGTGGCCACCAGAGTGGGCTCCAGCATGGCAAAGGGGGCTCCCACTGCCACATTGCAGTCCATCAGCCAACAGTGAAGATCTGGGAGGAGTGACAGGGGAATTTTAGTGTAGCCCTGTCCTACCTTGAACCCATTTCCTGGTCCCAACTGGCCGCCCGGTGGAGCTGGAGGTGCCTCATCCTGAGGTGTATGTGCCTAACCACGAGCACACAAGACGCCATCAGTCCCAGTAGGTGTTGGTGGTCGAGTTGGCTAGAAAGTACCCTATCGCCTTGCATGGCTGTGTCCCAGCACACTCCAAGGAACACCAGTTCCTGTGCAGGAATCAGCTGCCACTTCGGTCGGTTGAGGGAAAACCCCAACTGGTGATGGACTTCCGCTAGCCTTTGGCAGTTGTGCACCGCCCCTCAGGCAAGCTGGCCCTCAACAGCCAGTTGTCCAGCTAAGGGTTTAAGTGATGGCCCTCCAGACGAAGGAGACTAGCCACTGCATTCATCAGTTTCGTGAACACACGAGGCTCAGAATTCAGGCCGAAAGGCAGCACCTTGTACTGTCAGTGGTATGACAATCATGAACCGCAGACAATTAAGATGTGGCTGGTAGATGGGGACATGAAATTACGCATCCTTGAGGTCTAGGGAACAGATCCAGTCCCCTGAGCATAGAGACTATGTGCGTGGGGGTAATCATCATGTAACATAACGGTAGAGGTAGGTTGAGAAAATGACAGGTTCAGTACTACCCTCAGGCAAGCCTGGTCACTCCTGGGTAATGAAAGAATCCTGGCATAGTAGCCGGAGCCCACTTGAGGAACCAGCTCCACCGCCTGTATCTCCAAAAGAGGATCTCCCGTAAAAGAGCCGGTCTGAAATGGAGGAGAGGATGGTAGAGGGAAACAGACTGAAGCCCATGGAGACTATAGAAAGGATCTAAGGACTCTTGAAAATGCTTCCAGTTGTCTTGAAAGAGCCAGCCGGCTCCCCAATGGCGAGCAGTGTCCTCGACCTTTGCGTCATTGCTTTTTGGCGTCTGAGGCGGAGCAGAGAAAACAACTCAAAGTCCTCTGCCGTTTCCTCCTGTGGTTGCGGGGGACCAGTCTGGCTTCTGTACATCGCAGTATCGAAACGCCTTGAAGCCGGGGACAGCGCAGGGTTTGAAGTCTGTCCTGCCCGGGGACGGAGGGAAGGAAGTCTGCGCTGGTTTAGTCAGGATGACACGGGATTTGGCAGTCTGCGTAGGTCTATTTTGTAAGCTTGCCTTCAATGGAGGAACGAAAAAGATCCAACCCCTAAAAATGAATATCCATGAGCCTCTCTTGCACATCAGAGAATTTAGTGGCATGCATCCATGCGTTTGCCTCATCTGAGCCCTCAGACAGTGCTCTGCTGGCTTCATCAATGTGGGAGACTGAAGACTCGACGAGGTCCTGCGTAACTGCCCTGACATCCGCCAGGCTGCCTTTAAAAGAGGCTTGCCTAACCAGAAGAAGGTTGGGCAGGAACTCCATTATCTCCAGCCAGAAAGTCTGGCTCAACATGGCTAGGAGGAAATCGGCCTGCCACAAATACAGCCCAGAGTTGAGGTAGCAACGCTTGCCAAATAACTCAATGGCTTTGTCCTCTTTGGAAAGACAACTGGAGGCAGCCCCTGCAGAGGACGACGAAGACAATGGTTTAAGTTACAAGGAAGCGGCTGTCACTACTGAAAAGGGTGGCTGGGGGTAGGAGGCCAGGAGGACTGGCACCCCATCCAAAAGCCTTAAACGGCTGTCCAATTTCTTGTTCATCTGGGCGTTGGCCATGGCTTCTCCCAGACCTTTTTCACCTGTAGGACATCCTTCTGGAGCAGAATGGCCAAAACATCTGCTAGCACTCCCGCCCCGCCTCCCTTCACACCCCCAAGAATGCTGCAAGACCCTGAAGACAGTCATGAAACATCTTAAATGAGGTTGAAGGCTTTTCGTCCTGGTTGTCAGTTATTCACCCCCTTTTCTGCCCAGACAGAGGAGAGTACAGGTCCTGAGACACCAGAGCCCCCTTGATGTGGACCCAAAGATAGCTGTGGATCCATTGGATGCTGTGGGGGAGGCATTGGTGGTACAGGAGGAGGAGGGCTCTGAAGCACTGGGAGGGCATGGACTGGGGGAGGAACAGGCAACGGGACTGGAAGCGCCAGAGGCGGCGTCGCGCAAGGTGTCTCGCTGGTGCTGCTTATCTGCTTTCCTTTGAAGTTGAGGATGCCAGTCTGCCATACAGAAGACAATGTAACGTGGGAAACCAATCCAACGATACCCTTGGGCACAAGGGAACGCTGACCCGGCTCCCCACGCCACGAGACAAACATTCCCTGATTTTTGTGGGACAGTGCAATGCACTGGCAGGGAAGGTCACAGTATCCTGAAGTCCAAGAGAAGATTCTCGATGTAGTGGGATAAATGGAGGTTTGCAGGATTCAACCAGAAAAGCTGGTATGTCATCACTGGACGCTACAGGCTGCCACAGGATACCAGTGGATAGAAGCTGATCAAGGCAACAGGAGCAATGCAGGAAAGTGATGGCCAAAAGGTATTTCTACATTCAAGGGAAGGGCAAAAGAGCATAAGGCAAGAAGTGCAGCAAATAAAAATCGGGTGCTAAGTAAGAAGGACTGGAGAAATCAAGAGGTAAGAGGGAACCCAGGAACAGAGGACAACAAAGCAAGCACTCCGAGACAAAGAACTGAGTAAATTTAAGTTCCGGAAGCAAGGACATGGACAAGGGCTGATCTGCGTTGACACGCGCAGAGCACCGTCTTAACGCTGCCTTTATAGGCGGGCATATGGCAGCAAGGCAAGGACAAAAGGCATCCGTCTCCCCACGCTACATCGCCAGGTAAGTGACATAACAGGAGGGCCTAGAAGCGGAGCCTATGGTCGGCACGACCTGTGGGATCACTTCATTGACGATATCCTTGAGGAGCCCCGACATCTGCAGGGAGTGCATGAGAATGAACAAGCACTCGAAAAAGCCGCCTGATCATGAGGGGCAAAGCCCTCGGCAGAACTGGGCCTCCTTTCCTGATCGAAGCACCTAGGCGCCGGGGCATGTAGCTGTAAGGCTGAGAGGGGTAGATGTAACCCTGCAGAGACCACCCGCCTGTATTCCAAGGGAAGGGGACTGGAAACTTCATGCATGGCCCACTCTGTGGGCGAAGGACCGGTGAGGTCAAATCCAAGATGGCCACCAGCCTAGCAGGCTCTGCCACGTGCTTGTCCGCCATCTTGGAGGCATTGAGCCACACCCTGAGCGGGAGGGCGCAAAGGCCCTGTGCTGGCTCAGACAAAGAAGGGCACTACTTGGCCCTGGAACCAGAAGCATCAAGCTCGGTGATGGCTTCAGTAGGCTCAGAGCCCTCGGCCTGCAGGCCGGTAGTCTAAGCGCCCTGTGCAGCGACCTCAGAGGTGGCTTGTTAGGCTGGGTGCCCACAGCTACAGAGCTGGTAGATGCATTGGATCGTGCTAAGGACTGACTCTTGGAGGAAGAACACAATAATTCCTTGCCCTCTGGGGCCGAAGACGACAAACTTGCTCGCCCCTGCGTGGACCGCCTGGTAGAGCTCCTGAGCCCCTCAGCTTAGGAGCTGGTAGCCTCGCTGGCCTCAGGTCTGCCAGAACCAGAATTCGAGGTACCCTTTCCCATGGAAACATCCAGGAAGGAGTCTCCGCACTGAAGAGCTGTACCAAGGACCTACCTTGTCTTGATATGGAGTCCTGAGACGAACTCTAAAATGACCTGGAGGAGAAGAGTGGACGATCTCCTTCCAGCTTGAAAGATGATTCTTCAAGGCCTGGTGACCAAGAGCGGTGTAAGCCGTGCATGCGTCCCAATGATGGCAGTGCCCCAGGCACTTAAGACCAAGAGCATTCGGGTCAGAGGCCAGGTATGAGCAATCTCAGAATGCTCATCTCGTGAAGCCTTCTGCAGCAGGCATGAGTCGGGGGGGGGGCGAGGCACCGAAGGGAGGTGAAGATTTAAAAAAACAAAGAACGGGGAGAAGGAGAGTTAAAAGGTCTCTATGCCTAGCTGCCAGGTCCGACACCATCAGAGCGGAAAAAGGGAATTCAGTGAGGCGGCGGAGGGCAGGGCCTCAGGGGTGATCCCGCACGCTGTACTAAATTTAAAGGGGCAGCTACATTTTTTCGATGCCGAAGGTGCAAGTACCATCCCCATGTTGGGGGATTCCCACGAGGATGGAAGAAAGGGGACGGGACATGAGAACTAGAAGGTTATGTCCAGAGTTGGCAACATGTCTCGAGATGGGAGTTGCAGAGTGAGCAGGTGCAACGATTGTGAAGACAAGAGGGCCATTTATGGGGAAGGGATTGTGGTGTTCCATGAGATGCAACAAAGTTTTGACCTTGCTGATTCTCACGCACAACAGGATTGGTCTGTCTCAGGTTCTGCTGTGCAATTAGGGTAGAGCTTTTTTTTTAAATCAATTACACCATGAAAACTTTCAACCAGTTGGAGTAAGGAATTTTGTGCAGAGTGTGAAATATGATATGATAGAGGGGTGGTATTTTGATGGTCATGAGAAAGCAAACTACCAATTTTATTGTTTAATGTATAGCGTTCTTTAGGTGCTCAATGACTAATAGCCAATGGAAACATAATTAAATGTTACATTTGTAGAACATGTTAATTTTGCAGTTTTTCACTGTAAATATTGTAGCCCGAATAGGCATACCGAGAAGGTCCACAGTTCAGACCCATCAGATTCTCCCAAATGCATTTTGCAAATGAAAAGCAGTTTTTTCATTGCGATTTGCGCACTCTATTTTTTATTACCTTTTTGCCTCATTTCTTAGATTACTTTGGGGAACTTCAACCTTACACTGCAGATCTGTGTTTTGTCTAAATCTGACTAGATCAAAGAGCAATCCGACAGTTCCTTCAGGCTTATCCCTTATGTAACGCACATGTACCACTGCCCATAAAATTGCAAAAGCTCTGGGGTGCCTGTTCCATCTGTTTCAAAAGTGAAGTAAGATCTCACTGACATTTTGCAACATGATCCCAGAGGAAACACTCCTCCACCTTTAATCCTGTGGTTTCAGACCCTGCAATGGCCTACCTCAACTCGGCTGCAAACAAGGACACTGGCAAGAACTACCCAACTGCTTCTCTAGGCCTCGCTTCCATCTCCACTACTCCAGAGTGACTGGTGCATCAGGTTTTCATGGTGGGGGAAAAGTTTATACATTTCCCACCTCGACATCAGACCTGGAAAGTAAAAAGCTGGACAACTTTGGATGCAGTGTTTTGGCTTTACACACCTCTTACACTCTAGCAAGGTACTTCCACATCTTATGGAACATGAAAGGATGTGGAAAATCTGCCCCTTGTGGGGAGGGTCACTCGCTGCCTTGGTGACAAGTGGTAGAGGACATGAAATATATTTTAGAGACAAGGCTGGACAGGTCTGATTTTATGGCTTACGAAACAAGCTGTAGGCAGGTGGTGCTCTGGTTGAGAGCATGGTGAGGTACAAGCCAAACTCCTAGATGACATGACCTTGGATGGACCAAACATGGCTGCAAGGAGGAGTCCCCCCTCGAACAATTCAACACATTCAAAGCCACTACCCAATTTTTTTGGACTGGTTGCATCACAAACTCAATCATTCACCTACGCTAGGTAACTTCCTCTTGTTCCCCCTCCTGTGCAAGTGAGAGCCAGACACCTTCCACCAAGCAGCAACAGATGTCGTCCTCACCCAGTAACTCACTCCCCTTGCCCCCCCACCCCACACCTGTCAAGGTGCACACAGGGGCACATTCCTGCCTCTAATCCCCACCGTCACCCCTATTCAAAATCCATTTATTGGTACTGGGAGTGGGAGTGGCTGTCCCAGATCAGCCTAACACCAGCTCAGACATTTGGGCCCTGCAGGTATTGTTCCAGGGTTTCTGCTTTCCTAGCCTCCAATATCCCCTGGAGGAAATCTCAATTATTGGGGAAGGCCGCAACATAATTTGTGCCCAGCTCTAGGAGGGGATAGTGTAATAACAATTCTTTGTTACTGAAGGGTGGAGGCCAGTGACCCACCCAATCCTGAACAAGTTAAAGATGGTCACCTTTGCCGCCCTGAATCATCAGTACACCTATTCTAATGTGCCAGTCCATCCTAAACACACAGTACCAGAGGTTTGTGGTTGGCAACGTCCATTACCAGTTTGCAGTCCTGGTCTTCAGGCTTTTCACCAAGCTGCTGCTGTTAGTCTCAGTAGGGATCAGAGTCCCGCCAGTAAATAAGAAGGAACTTCTTCCAGAGCAGAGAAAAATGTGCTAGTAATGTAACAAATCTTGAAACATGTCATAACTCAACGAAGTATTGGGAAAAGGTTTGGTTACCTTGTCAATTAGTACAATAACTTCGGGTTTGAGGGGCAAGATGAATAAATTGCTTCTCTAGAAAGGAAAGCTGGCATCTTGTGTTTGCAATTGGTACTTTCCTGACAAAAGAAATTTGGCAGGTGGGAATATAGATTTTGGAAAAATCACACTCCAGATGCGTAGAGCTGAAGAACCATTTAGGTGGAGATTATGCGACTGAGAACAGACTTGCATGCACTCTGCAGTCAGTCCATATGGAGAGTGCAGTTTTAAAACCTTAATTCCACAGCCAATATATGCGCAAAAAGAAAATGTATATTGTGCACTGTTCTTTCTTGATGTTCGGCAGCATCTCATTTTGTGCCATAAAAATTGCATTTTGGAACCATCCATCGACTGACAAACTCCCTTAGAATTGAAAGAACTGTTCTGTGCAAGAGAAACATCCATTTGCACTGTTACCAGGCTTGACTTCAGAGATCACTGTGGGTAGCTAATGTTAAAGGTTGAAGATTTGAAATTAAGGCAAAGTCAGCCAGAGGTTTGCTGACAGTTGGGATCTAATGTTTTGGAGCTGGAACCACCTAGTACTTATTTACAAGCAACTGTGAGATTAGCAGAGGAGGGCGGGGGTGGGGGGCAGTAAAGAGGAAAGTCTTGAGGAGCTTCCAGAATTTAACCAAGTCCTCTGCTCTAGACAAAAAGGGACGCTGTTCCAAAGAAGGTAGCCAGCTGAGGAAAGCAATAGACATCCTGCCCTCTGTTTAGCAAAACACTTTACACGAGGAGTTGTAGCCAGAGGAGCGCATCAGATTTGAGGTTTTGATGCTTGCTGGGAGCTTAGCAGGTGTGCACCTGACAAGTATGTATGGAGTCTAAAATGGCATACTGTTAGCAAGCAAATTGGAACACAAGATACTAACCTGCAAAACTGGGTCTTCAGCATGGATAATCTGTCTCAAGTCATATGCTTCAGGGTTCTTTCAAAAGAATGGAGGATCCCAGAATGCTAAGCCTGTCATATGCAACTGTATTGATATACAACAATCCTGCTATATATGTCAAACGGCCACTAGCAGGAAGCTTCAGCACTCTCGCCAGTGGGTTGCAGAATGCATTGCACAGATTCTTATGTTATTTGTTTCTACTTTAGAAGCAGGTATTGGGCAGGTCACCCAGGGGACCATACTAATGCTGAAAGCAAAATGTCTGGCAGGGACAACCAATATCCAGCATTTGTGTTTAACTCCAGCATGGGATCTTCCTAAATTTCCTTTCATACAAACAAGGTATATTAGTTCTTGATTTTGTTTTTAGACGCAAACCAGAAAATATTAGGAAGCGGTTCCTGACACAAGCAGACTGAAAGCAGTAATTCCTACAAAATGATTTACATCCTCTTAAACAGGTAAGCACCACTGAAATGTTTCTCAAGAGACTGCAGTGGCTACAGCGTGCTTGATGAATAAACGGTTGGCTTAATTATAGCAGTTTTTTAGCCCGCCAACATCCACCTATGTATGGTGTCCTGATGCCTGGATGTCCTTTTCCTGATCAGATGGACCATCAACTCCTTTTTCACCTCCAACCCCCTACTTCAGCTCATGTGTCCGTCAGCTACCCTTCACTATTTTGAAAGTATCAGGTGGTGCCTCATCCCAGGCACATGCTGGATGTTTACTTTGATGACTGGGAATGCTGGAGAGGCATAGGTGCACTTCTGACTTGCAGCCGCAATACAGCTCCTGACAGTGACGTGGTGAAATGGAGCACACCAAGCACCAGGCTACGTCTTATGAATCTGATTAACATAGCCATTCAGAAGCCCCCATGGCAGTTTACAAGCCTGGGAAGGCAACATAGGAGCAGAATGACAGTGCACTCTAAAACAGGCTAACAGACCAACTTTGTGCAATTCACTCTTGCGCCCCCAATGCTCCGAGGGCTGGCAGGGGAACCCTGGAGAGTGGGTCCAGGTAAGTGTTATCTCTGAGAAACCACACTGCTAGGATAAAAGCAAGAGCATAACTTGGCTTTTTAGCTTACTCCAATATAACGAAGGGCCCCGAAAGGGGTGGTCTCCTTGCTGGGATTCCCATATTCTATAGACTGCCTTCAGTTTAGAAGAGGGAATAGAACAAGACAGTGTTCACAGCTTTTGATAGGGGACTAACCCTTTGTCCGGGTAGCAATTCGATATTGGGCAGCAGTGACACCAATAAATGGAATGGTTCTAAGGGGTGCATGTTGATTGATTAAAAGTCCCCCATTTTTGCTCCTTCAGTCAGGCTTGTTGCCTAATCAGTCAAAGGGAATGAAGCTTGCAAATAGACTACTATATACCTGTAATCATTCAAAGAGGTTAGGCCCGCCAGAAGGAGACCCATTAACTAGAAGGAAAATGAAGGCACAATTAGAATAGAAGAAAGGAGGATTCAAGATTTTCTTTATTTTTTATTTATAAGCATTTGTTTATTACACCCTTTAGATAATTCGATACATAAAACACATTTAAGATCAGTAATCTAAAATTAGTCAAAATCCAGGCCTCTCATTACAATTCATAAGTACAGTTGCCTCATCTAAAAGCATAAGTGTCTAGTTTCTCTTTAAATATCGTATACAAAAGGTTTATAGTAGCCAAAACCGAATGCACACTCACCACCTATTAAAACCGCCCAACATTCTTCAGTTCATCATGTTCTATTACATGTGAAACATGTCTCCATGTACACAGTTATCAGGTGGGTTAAAACCTTGCAGAACATCAGGAGTTTTAGTGTTTCTCGCTCCTTCGTGCGCCTTGACAATATCAACACAATGTCCAATTACTTTAGTTGTGCGAGCTGCCAGAACCACGTCAGGTACATGTTAATTTTTCCACTGAGTAATTAAGTCCTAAAATAAACTATTCGGGAATTTTCACAAGTACATTGGGACCGTTCCATATTCTCTTGTTTCATGTACGCAGTGATAAAACAATTTGAATTTCTTCCTTTCATTCTGATCCAGTCTGATCTAGAAACTTTGACCTTCACTTTGTCCGGGTTGCTTAGAGGGGCAGCCATTACATCAACCTCCGCTAATAGGTTTTTATGGGCCTGACCGTCATAGTAGGATCCCTGCCTGAATTCAAAGCGTTTAACATTTGGAATAGTAGACTTTGATTTTTTTTCAATGCAGGGACATGCTTTTCCAGCAAACCATACTGTAGAGGCCTACTTCATGTAGAACCACGAGGATTCAAGTTTCAAAAATGTTCTGAGAAGGTCTGGCCATACAGGTTGAGGGCCAAGCTGTGCTTGGTTACTCTTCTTTTGTGCCCACCGCATTCTCTTTCCACACAGTCCAGTCTGGGCTCTGTTACTTTCCACTGGCAGGGCAGTCCCAGATTTTTCTGTCTTGGAACTGAGGGGCTATAGTAAAACCCAACAGACAAACAAGCCTCAATATAGCAAGGGTACCCTCGAATCACTTGGATCACTTAAGTGATGCTACAGACATGCAAGCCATTGGTCGCCGTCCCTACCTTCCATCCCCAGTTAGCTTTAAACAAATTTTTGTACAATTCTTCCCCTGCATCGTTCATCCTTCCTCTACTCTATTGCTCTTTTCCATCACCTGACAGACTAAAGGCTGGTGACCCAGGGCAGAGGAACAATACACCACTTATGGGACAAGCCCTGGCACTGTTGCAATACTACGCTGATGAATGAAATAAATAAATGTCCTCTAATGGCAAGGGTGCATACTGCCATTCAACTCTGCCAGCCGGAAGGGCGAAAATTAACTCCCTGGCAACAAACCCTATGCAGGCTTTTCAGATTCAGTGGTAGTGTCATCCAAAGAGCATTAAAATGGGCAACTCAGGTGAGGCACTTTATCGAATGAGGGTGAACATTTAAGTGAGGGCGGACACCTTGTTGGGGTGGAATGCTGAGAATACCATTCCTTGCCACAAAGTTGTCATGTCTGTGTTAAGGTGGCAAGCATGTGGAAACGGTTGCCTGTCAGACCAACACTAGTCAGAGACCCAGAGGCAAAGTTTGAAGATTTCCATTAGCATTCAGTCTAGTTTGAATGAACTCTTCTGGTGGAAGGCTATTGAATTATCTACTGTAAAACAAACAAAAAATCAGCAACTCCTCAACCCAAGTCAATCCAAAATTGGAAAAACTGAACAATATCTTACACAATGAGAAGACACTAACCAACAGCAAAAAGGCTACTTTCTAAGAAACATATCTGAGTGCAATGTACCCTAAAAGCAAATACCGTTAAGTTACAAGTACAATATTGCCGCCCAAGCGGAAGTGAATAGTGCTAACCGACAACATACTTTCCACATACTCAAATAAATCATGCATCTTTGAAATTGGGAAATGCAAAGCTTTGAGGGATTTCTACCTACTTGAAGGATGGGATTTCTCACGCAATAACCCTGCCATCGAACAAGCCTGGTTTTGTAAGTTGTAACAAGAAGAGACTTGATCACGATTGCCCAAAACACATGATTTTATGTAGCACTTACCTTCCATTCTAGTGTCCTGCAGGCTGACGATAATGCTGCCCATTAAACCATTGTCTCAGATGTTGGTCTTCGACTGACTAGGACAGTATAAGAAACAGGACTGTGGTGGCTATTCAAATTAGGACCAAAGTCGCAGTAGATGTATGTAGTATGAGGCCCAGACTGATTGCCATCACCCCTCAGGTTTATCTGCATGTCTTTAATTTATTGAACCACAGACCACCAAGAACCATCCTACACTAGGCATGCATCTGTAATAGTGACATGCTGTTTACGCGTGAGAGTGGGGGCTTTAGGGTAAATACAATTGTACAGCCAAAGGTAGTTCTTGGCCCAGCAACAGACTGGACATAATGTAGTGACAATGTCAAAAGTTGTTCCAAGTATCTTGTTCCTCCTTTCATTGATTTCCCAAATAGTTTTGAATATGTATGTAGAAAGGAAGCAGTTTGGTACCAGAGAGAACTACACACACATGCAAGACAAATAATCCAGGCTAAAAACCTGTGAGATGAGACAGGAGGGAATTAAACCAGTGAGAAGTCAGGAAAAAAACAGTACATTATCAAACTTCAAGGCTTTGATTGTTCTAGCTTGACCCATCAGTCACCCAGATACAACCGTCTGCCTAGGCTGAAAACACATTCTCAGGCTACAGCTATGCAGGAAAGCCCTCTCCAAGCGATGAATCTGAGTAAATCTTTTGAAATGTAGCTGCCCCTTCCAGCCCAAACAGAATTCATGGTGCTCCTGGCCTGCTGATTGGCTGCCTGGTCAAGTGATCGTTGCCTCCCTCCACAAATCTAAAAAAAAAAAAAAAAATCAGGGCAGTTGGCCAAAGGCAGGTGGCGTTTGCCCACTACACTTTGTCCTGAACAGAGACTGCTCCTTGTTAAAGGAGCACAGGTCGTTGTGGTTTTTACCCAATTATGTCCTTGCTCAGGGATGGTACCCAAAGACATTTATTTTTAGCCACTATGATTTTACTCCTTGGTAGTGCCCAATGCATTTATGGGACCCATTATTTTGCTCCTGAGAGGCACCGCAAAGCATATATTACGCTCATTAGCGGCAGACGACTGGCCTCAAAATAGTTTAACACATTTCACTACAAACAGTGTCCGGTCTACAAATGGCACATCTACTTTCAAATGAGCTATACCTACCACACCACCACCCAAACCAGGAATTCTTCCCAGACTCACTAGTTTGAGATCGTGGGCTCTGGCCTCTGAACAGCCCAGTGTCACTGCCAAACCAATGGCAAATAAAAAGCAGTAAGGATTCAGGTACTTGTGGCTTGAACTCAACTCCACAAGTTTGGCATCTGCACCTCCTATAACCCATGACTCCCTTGTCCCCCCTTGTATTATAAGACATCATGCAGAAAGGCAACCAAAAATGGTAGAAGGGCGCCATAGAATAGAACACTGTCCTGGACATTGACAAGAAAGTAACAAGTTAATATTTTATTCAGCTTCAACCATTTTATAAAAACATTTGCAAGCAAATCACAATTTAAAGAAATGGCATATATAGTCACAATGTTTACATAAAACGTATTTAAAATGCTGTAAGTATGCGGTGCCAGAGAACTTTCATGAACTTATTGTAGAACAGCTTTCAAATGTATACAATTTATATAAACAAAAATTGGGATACATTTTCAACAGAAAACATTTAACTGCGTTACTAATGGCCCACCTTCAAGTTGTAACCCCTCAGTGGTTACACACTACATGGGTAGGGGATGTGGACATTTTTACTTCATGCCTGCATTCACTATACCATGCTTGTACGTTGTACTTCACCATAGCAAAAGTCTTTGCTTCACTAATGGGAAGGCAGAAGGCTGGTGGATTTAAGTATTGCCAACAGATGAGCCTAGAAATTACACAACAGAAACATATGTCAAAATATTATGTACCAGCAATCGTCCTTATGTGGCTTGTATTTGCTTAGAACAACATGCTTTGCATAGACAACCAACCAGTGGTTGCTGCAGATCATTACGTATTCTTTTTTAGAATGAAAAAAATGGGCATAACACATTACATTATGCTACTATTAAGTTAGAGTAGAACAGAGTAAAACCGTAAGCATGAACAAAGTAAAAGGGCTTTAGGTCAGACCCTTCGCACCCTTATGAGTAATGTATGATGAGTAATGTATGAAGGTATATGTTGGACAATTCCGGATATAATGCTAAGGGTTGGGGAGAAAAGGGATTCTTAGACAGGCAAGTACATATACAAATCACCATGCCAGTAAATGGGTTGAACAATTATTACCCACAAATCCAAATAAATGACAGGACATACCTAAACGGAAACATTTTAGAGAATGCATTATGTAGATGTAAATGTTAAATCAATAAGAAACCAGGCTCAAAGGGAAATCAAAAGCCAAATAAAACTTGACACGGATGCTCCCAGTTCACACCAGTTCACCCCTAGAAACAAAGCATTAGTTTGATTTACTGTAACATGACCACCTATTGGAAGGAGCGCATTACAATCATTAGTTTAAAGATTCCAATAAAAACCTGCAACTAAATATTAAAGTTAATCACCATAGTGACGTGAGTAGTCCTAATCCCCTTTCCTCCATCCTTGAGGGCGCCCCCCAACATGGGGGCGGTACCGGAAACTTTGGCAGTGAAAAAATGAACTTCCCCTTTAAAAATGTAGAATAGCGCGCAGGGGTGCAGCCTCTGGAATGCCCCGCCGAGGCCCAACCCTCAGGCACCTCACCTCAGTCCCCTTTGAATACAAACACTTTGATACCTGGCGACTCTTAGTACATACAAGTCCTTGACAAACTAGCAGGGGGAAGGCAGGTGGGACGTATGGAGGAAAGGGGACCGAGTACTCTAGCCACTACAGCGAGTAACTTTAATTACTCATACATCCCGTCCCCTTTCCTCCATCCTTGTGGGTGATTGCACCGACCAAGAACATAGGGTGGAGCTGTGATAACCTGCCTAAAAGGACGATGTAAAAAACTTCAGAACCACCAGACCAAAATAGGCATCGAAGCTGGAGTAGTGCTTACAGAAGGCCGGAGTGGCCCAAGTAGCTGCCTTGCTGATGACATCCCAAGAAGCAGCTCTCTAAAACAGCAGTGGCCATGGCGCTGACTGCAAGGGCATGAATCCCCTCTGGAACAGGTTTGTCCATGGCTGTGTACGCCTCCGAAATGGCCTGAACCATCCAACGGGCAATGGAAGCCTGAGAGCCGGGTTAGGAGCGCCAAGAAGACACAAACAATGCCTCAGACTTCCTGAAGGATTACACCTTAGAGTTAGAATTTGAGGACCCTCTTTAGGTCCAAGGAATGCAGCGCTCTTTCTGCTGCAGACTGTGGATTCGGGAAGCACACCGCCAGGCAGATCTCTTGATTCAGATGAAATGGAGAAATTACCATGGGTAAGAAGTTAGGGTGAGTGCAAGATGACATTGTGAAACATGGTGAAGGGCTTGCACAAAGACAATGCCTGCAGCTCACTAACCCTGCATGCAGAGGTGAGAGCCACCAGTAACACTGTCCAAGTGTCACCAAGCGGATGTACACAGAGGCCATCGGCTGGAGAGGCTTGCACTGCAAAGCTGCAAGAACTACATTAAGGGCCCAGACCGAGTGCGGCCTATGCATGGGAAGAAAAAGCCTAGACAACCCCTTAAGGTGGGCCTTAACCACCAGGTTAGCTGCAGAAATAATGCTATCGGGAATTCTCGTAAGCCCCTATGGCTGCCAAATAAGTGTGGCACGTATCCACTTGTACTCCAGAACGAGCCAGGTGTGCCGTAAAAGCCACGTCATCCAATGGACAGGTGACGGGGTCCAGACCTTTGTCATGAGATCAATGGCAGAACCTAGTCCATTTGCTCTTATACTGGGACCGAGTCGTTGGCCTCCTGGCCTGCTGAATGATGTCCCAGTTATCATCCAAAAAAAAAAATCATGCTGAAGGCACAGCTGATCAGGAACCAGAACGCCAGAGCCGGTTTGGCCCGGTCCGGATGTGCCACTGCCCCACGCTGCTGCATCAGGAAGCCCACTGCTGGGGATTCGAAGATGGACGGGACCCTGGGAGCACACCTGCGCCAGATGTGAAAAACAGGGTCTCTAAGGTCAGTGGGGGGAAGCCCAGAACTTGCAGAGGGTCGGCTGGAGCAGAAGGGTGGACAGGAACACACAACGCCTGTGGCCGTGCCAACAGATCTGGAAGGCATCTCCTAGTGATCCCCCCCCGACCTGCCCAGGAGGCAAACTGGGGGCACTTGGCATTCAGTGGAGATACAAACAAATCCAGGTTTGTGAACCCCAAATGCTGGAACTGGGGCAACAGGGTGTCTTGCAACTGAAGCGACTCAGCCCTGTGACAGGTGCTGGCTGAGTCCCCCCCACCCTGCCCCCCAGGTCCAGACCTACCGACCGGTCCATAGCCTGTTGAAAAGAAGGTGTTGGTGGTACAGGAGGTGGTGGGGAGGTCAGAACAACCGGTAGGGCCTGAACCAGTGGAGGAACCGGAAGCGCAGGAGGAGGGGGCCGGGAAGGCCCCACCTTCACAATGTCCTTCAGGTGCCCCTTCATCTGAGGGGAACGCACGAGGAGGAGGAATTGCTCGAACAAGCAGTCCTCACAAGCCACCGGATCTACCCATCCCAGATGTACGGCTGTGATGGGTAGATGTATCCCTGAGGTGACCAGAAACCTGTACAGTAGGATCTGCTTTAGCTTACAGAGGGAAGGGGGCTGGGGCCATCCTGCAAAGCCCATTCAATGGGGAAAGTACTGGCGGGGCCTGATCAGGATCCAAGCTGGCCGCCTGCCTGGCAGGCTACGCCACATGGAGCTCCACCATTGTGAACCTTGCGCCATGACCCGGGAGGGCGGAAGACCGAGCCAAGAGAGTCCTCAGACACAAGAGGATACAGCTTGGGTCTTGCACTCCAAGCAGAGGCATCGACTTCAGAGATCCCTCCTGTAGGTGCTGAGCCCTTAGCCAGACTACCGATAGTCGTAATGCCTTGATTCACAACCTCTGGGTTATCACCTGTAGACTGGGAGCCCTTGGCACCAGTGCTGGTAGCCGTACTGGATCTGAGGACAGACTCTTGGAGGCGACACTCAACAATGCCTTAACCCCAGCCTAATCGTCCTTCTGAAGACAGCCTGGTAGGGGCCACTGAGCCCCTCTGTTTGGGAGCCGGTATCTGTAAGGCCTCAGGCCTGTCCTCGGACCGCCCGAAGAGCCCCTGGACCCCTCACCTTATGAGCCGGTAGCCTTAGAATTCGAGGAACCCCGATCCGTAGGGAACCCGGGGAAGGAGTTGCTGCGCTGCCGTGCTGAACAGAGGGCCTACCTTGGCTTGACGAGAGGTCCTGGAGACAAGGTATTTAAGGTGGGGTGGAGGAGAAATGTGGAAGATCTCACTCCACCGCGACAATCCATTCTTCAATGCCCTGTGACAGAGAGCGCTGCAGTCGAACACGAGTCCCAGTGGTGGTCGGGCCCCAAGAACTCAAGACGGAGCATGGCGGTCCAAGGCCAGGAACGGTCAGCAAGCGCTGGGGAAGGCAAGGCACTGAAGGAACGAGAAATAATTGAAGACAAAAGGGAAGCAAGCGGAAAGCTAAAAAAAAAAAAAAAAAAAGTGTCTGCGCTGGCTGCCAGGTCCAACAGCGTCCATGCGGAAATAGGGACTGAGGTGAGGCGCCGGAGGGCGGGGCCTCCGCACGGCGCTCCCACGCCCGAGGCCACACCCCCAAATGCTATACTAAATTTAAAAGGGAAGCTCAATTTTTCACTGCCAAAGGTTCTGGTACCGTCCCCATGTTGGGGGACACCCAAAAAGATGGAGGAAAGGAGATGTACTAGTATGTTTCTATGGTAGAAAACACCAAACACCAAACACTTCAGAGGGGAGGAGTTATACAAAAAATAGCCAAGGTAAGCTAGTTAGTTCACCGGAGTCCTCAAGTTAGAAAATTAATTCACCATAGGAAAACAAACATTCCATTGGCAAGTCATGATTATGGATAGAGCATTTTTAGAAACAGGTCTAGTAGACAGGTACTGCCAAAGAAGCAACCATAGCCCCCAGAGAACAGAAGAACCGCGCAAGTTGCAGGATAAAGAAGTCACCGTCAGATGGAAGCAGATTAAGGACAACACTACAAATCAATGGTAATATGCAGTGGGGGCAAGAGCCCAGCATCTAACTACACCAGGATCCATGAAGACCCAAGTACTGATGCCAGTCACTGGCATATGTTCAGGAATGCAAAAGAACCCATTAGAGGACTATAAATTAATTAGAGGACTATAACTACAGATATGGTAAGGGGATCCTTTATCCAGGAACTGTAAGCCTTGACACAGAAGGGAGAGAGGAATACTCAATTTACCCATGTTGAAGACCAACCATGTAGAAGCAGCAACAGAAAACACACATGAAGGGGTACAAGACCGAAGTGAAAACAGTCCACTCAAGGGACAAAAAGGGGTAGCCAGGAAAAAACATTACCAGGCACGCACAACTGATTGAGGTGACCCGGAACAGACTAAGACACAGTTGATGCAGCATTGTAACAAACTACCACTCCAAGCCAGACTGTCCACCTTGAGATGATTGGTTCAGGAGAACTGTGCAGGGAAGCAATACAGCGAGAATAGGATGGCACAAAGGGTGGGTTTCAGTAACCCTAGAAGAAACCAGGAGACAGGACAAGGGATCCATGGCAAGCCAATATGGCCAAAGCAATCCCACAGCAATCCATCTTTCACAGTGGTTTGCCAGCAATTCAAACAAATAAATGACTGCCCAGGGTCTTCCACTGTTCACCCATTTACTCCGGTGCTGGCCTTAGCTAGCCCTTACACCAGGAAGAGACCAAGGATTTGGAAGCCAAACAATCAGGAATATTCTAATACTTGTCCACCCACACAGGATACACAGTTAGCCCATGTAAGGAGAACAGGCATGGTAGGCCTGCTTGTGGTCCACACAAGAAAGCCCAAAACAGCTAAGCATGGAAATTAAAAAGACAGACTTTTTTTTACACCAATGGTTACCACATTACTAATTTGCACTAATAATGCAGTAAACATAAGTGCACCCCTGGTGAGGCTAAAACTAAATTACAGCTTACACCAGCCTACTCCACAACACACGTGTCGGGTATGATAAGATATTTTATTTCTATTGCGCTCGTACACAGTGTTTCAGAGCGCGACAAGGCAAGGGAGGGGAACAAGGGAGAACAAAACAACGTTCTTACTAGGCCCAGTGACATTGAGAATGTGCAAGTGCATGGAAGGGGGAGAGGTGGAAAGTGCAGAAACAGATAAATAATAAAGGCAACAAACAGTGGTAGTGCAGCCAGCAAGTGCTGCGCTCTCCTCCCTGACTGCTGCAAGATCCTCTCCGTGCCCATATCCACCCGGCCCGGTGGTGGTGAAGCCCTGATCTTTCCTGCGTGGATTCCTGCCACTATCATTCCCACTTAGATCTACTACTCTTTCGAATGCCTTGTCTGCAGGCTCTGAATTTCTCCTACTCACTCTCTTACTGTGGCTACTCTCTACCAGCCCCCTGGTCAAATCACCTCCTTTCTCCGAGTGGGCCGACCTCTCCTCCTCCCTCCAGGCCTCAACCACTGAACTCTTCTTCCTTGGTGACTTCAACATCCATCTTGATTCTGCCTGTCCCCCCTCTTTGCTCTTTCGCGACCTCTGCGATTCCTGCTCTCTCCATTCTCCCCTCTGGCCCGACTCACTCTGCTGGTCACACACTTGACGCCTTGATCTCCTCTGGCCTCCCCCTCTCGATCCCTTTGACCACTCCCCTCTCCTTGAGTGACCACTGCCTCCTCTCCTCATCTTTCACTCCTCCCCCCCCACAAGCCAAGCCTAACCCCTACACTGCCACCTACCTTCTCGGACATTCGGCCGATAAAGCACGTGTCAGTTGATGCTTTTGCTTCCACCTTCTCTCCCCCTCTCCCCACCTCCCCTACTGGCTGACTCATACCCAGACACAGCCCTATCCCTCCGCTAATCTTCCATTACTGATACACCTGATGCTCTTGCCCCTGTCATGAGGATCCGCTTGAAGACCAACGCCAAGTGCAATTCCTGGTTTGACTCTGACCTAGCTACGCTCAAAGTAAGTGTAGGGCGGCTGAGAGGAAATGGAGGACTTCATGCTCATCCTCAGTCAAACTGGCCTGTCGCCTGCTCCAAAGGCAATACCGACTCTGTCCGCACCAAGAAGAGTCCACATTAAAGCCCGTGTTTCAGCGGCATCAAACAACTCGGCCAAACTCTAAAATCTGCAAGGAGCTGGCCAACCCTGCTGCAGTGTCTACCCTTTCCTGTTGCCTCCCAGGCTCTTTGCAATGCCCTTGCCTCATTTTATCTCAAGAACCCAGGACATCCTGTCCACCCTCTCCTCCCCCTTCCCTCCCCTCCCCTCGTCTCCTCTCCTCTCCCCTCTCCATCTTTGCTTTGACCCTCCTGCAGCCACCCCCCCCACCACCCTCCTCATCCTTTCCTCTTTTCTCCACCGATGAGGTCGCTAGACAAGTCCGATCTATGAAAGTCTCGACAAAACAGGTTCACCCGTTCCTCCAAAACCATCAAGGACCACATTGACACCCTCGCTCCGGCCCTTGCTGATTTCTGCAACCACTCCTTTGCCTCAGGATCCTTCCCCTCCCCTCTAAAGCACTCCCTTGTGCATCCTCTTCTCAAGAAACCCACAGCTGATCCTTGTCCTGCCAATTATTGCCAATTTCCATTAAACCCTTTCTGGGCAATCTCCTTGAAAAGCTGGCCATCTCCCAGCTTAACCTTCATTCTGATTCTGTTGGCCATCTCCACGACCACCAGTCCTGTTTCAGAGCTGCCAGGAGCACGGAAACTGCTCGCATGAACATCCGTTAAGACCTTCTCTCCAACCTTGACTCTAGCATTCCCTCTGTACTCATCCTACTCCATCTCTCTTCTGTCTGACACTGTCAACCACACCATCCTGCTGAACCGTCTCCGTGATAACCTGGGTATCACTGATCTGGCCTGGCTGACCTCTTTCCTCTCTGATCGACCCTCCCAGGTCATATTGGGGTCCTTCCTATCGTCTATCGACCTCTCTAGCTGTGGTGTTCCTCAGGGGTCTAACCTCTCGCCCTGGCTTTTCAACCAATACCTGGCAACTCTCGCCTGCTGCATTGCCATTTTCTGCTCAAATTTCCAGTGTTATGCTGACTACACTCAACTTACTTTCATGCTGCCCTCGGCCACCTCCTCTCCCTCGCTCATCTCTGACTGCCCCACTGCCATTCAAAATTGGTGTTCCGCCAATGATCTTTGTCTGAACGCCAGCAAGACTGAGATCCTCATCAGCACACCTTCTCCATCCTTTCCCCTCACTCTGTCCGGGCTCGTTTGGTCGTCGTCCTACACCCACCTGCGTGTCCAAGAATCTCAGGGTCATCTTCGATTCCACACTTTCCTTCTCCGCCCACATCTGATGTCTCAAAAAAAAATCAAGCTTCCTACTGCACCTCCTCAGAGGTACTCTACCCTTCCTCTCCTTCCCCCAGAAGCTCACTGGTTGCCTAGCTCTGGTTCTCTCTAGGTTGGACTATTTTAACAGCCTCTTTCTAAACCTACCTGCCTCTACCCTCCGCAACTAATCCCGAACAGAACTACGAGACTTGTCCTTGGCCTCAAGCCCTGGGATAGTATCTCTCTGGCTCTGAAATCTCTCCATTGGCTCCCAGTGGCTGCAAGGATTAAATTCAAAACCCTCTGCATTCTCCACAAGGCCTTCTGGGGCCTGGGTCCAAAATACCTTCAGCTATCCCTCCACAAATACTTGCCCTCCCGAGCTCTTCGCTCCTCTACCTCGAACTCCCTCAAGGTCAGTCGTTTTTCAAAGAGACGAGCTGGGGGTAGATCTATGTCTTCGGCTGGGGCCTCCCTCCGGAACAGCCTCTCTGCCACTCAAACGAGACGATCCATCTCCGGTTCCGCAAAGACCTCACAACCTTCCTCTTTGCTTCTTCCTTCGCCCACCCTCTCCCCGGTTGATCCGTTCTCTTCTGGCACTGTGCACCTGGCCACCCTCTGTCCGCCGGGCCCAGGAACCTGCTCACCTTGCCACCCACAGGCCACCCCCTGCAATGGGGTCGGTATCTGTACCGATACAGCCCCCCCCCCTTTTCTTCCTGCACTTATCAGTCCTACCATGTCTGCTCAGAAATCAAATCACCCCAATAAAAAAAATGGGGCGCTAGCTAATCTGGGAGCACATCATAAATTGGGTTGCAATGGAAAGTCTCTCCGGCCTCAAAAATAAAGTGAAGAAATCAGGGAGGCAAAAAGAAAAATACACTGGGTGGTTGTCCAACTCCAGGCATCAAGGGTGCAGGATTTGGGAGAAAAGGGAACATTAAAAAAACATGCTGAAACTGTGACCTGTATATTGTTTGTTCACAAGACTTGAAAACAGTAAGAAATCTGTCCATACATCAATGAAAATTGCCAATCCCTGGGAGCCAATCCTAAACTTCTGACGATCTGACAGATCTGGAAGAGATTAACACATTTGTGCAGTGCACAGCACCAGGTAGGCAATACCAATTGAAAACACCCTGCTCGAAGGCCCAACCTCAAAGCTCAACTGATAGTCACCCGTTCCCACCATAAAATAATGCTGTTGCGTTTGTGATTGGGACAGAATGGCCATCTGGTGATGACGGGATAGTAGAGCTTTGATTTATATTAATATAAATTATGTGGGCAATTGTTTCTGTAAGTGAGGCTTGCAAACCAGAGCCACCACTTTCATAAAGCTCCACATCCAAAGCAGAGCGCAATCAAGTGGCTTTGATGTAATAGACAATGATAACTGCACAGCAGCAGAGCTGATTCAAAGGTCACATGCATTCCCAACAGCTGCTGGAACACAAAGTAACAGCAGGCTTTTTAATCTGGTTTTGAATCGGATTTGTAGAAATGTGTACCTTAGTCAGCCTAGTGGCATGGTTGGGGTCTATTGAGATCGCAATTACACAACCACAGCAATTTCATAACACTGTCAGCTCTGTGAGCTGGGCACAGCTATGACGGGCCATGTGTATTAGCCTTCAGGCCAGATGGGGGTCTGCAGCTGCCCTATTGGACAATAGCTAGCATGCGCCACAACACCAAGGTGCATACCACAAGTGGGCAGACACTGGAAGGGGCACAATTAAGAGTAGACAGAGGAGACTGACAGAGGGTTACATGTGATTTTATCGAAACTGAAATAACGAAAAGAAAAAATAACAACTGAAATAACTAATGCAATAATGACGAATTATATGGATACCAATGTGAAGGTGAAAAAATAAATCCAAAAACAAACAAACATGAACCATGTCAGATGTTTACCATTTAGCTAGACAAACGATCCCAAAACTGAATCAGATTGACTAAGAAACCACTTCATGCCAAAATAATACAGATACTATACGCCAAGAAAGAATACAAAAGTAAAATTAAAAATGACTTGCCAGATTTTGAAAGCTGGCCGCCGAGAGGAGAGCACCGTACTCAATGCTCTACCAAACCTCGGGATCAAAGAAGAGTAGCAATTGAACCAAAAAAAAGGAAACAAATTTTTCCCGATTAACAGAGCCAGGACCAAGTGGACCATGAGAACCACATTCACAAGACCACCAAGATCAAACAGTGACACAGGCACTTCTTAAACAGTATTTCAATGATTTTGGGGACAACATTGCAAACGCAAGATCTGTCGGAGGCCCTGCAAGATATAAAACCGGATGTAAACAAGATGTAAGAAAGGAAGGACATTAATGAGAGAGTGAGCCAAGAACTGACGTAAGACTCTAGCTGCAGGCCCAAGACCTGGACAATAGATCCAGGAGATCAAACATTCGACTCAAATGCCAAAGAGGTCAGACAAAGACCTCAAGGCAGTGGTCAAAATCAATTTTCACAGATCTCTTGGATGCAGAGGACCTGCAATAAGTAAAAATCGATAGGGTCCACAGAGTGGGACCCCACAGGACAGATCCAGGAGTAAGACCAAGGAAGTCCCGACAGCCCTGCATGATTACACAACAAAGGAAAAGATCCTGCAAAAGTCAAGGAAGATTAAATCAATATCCTAAGATGGCACCAACCTTCTCTTCCAGGATCTGGCCCACTAAACTCACTAAAAGGAAAAGAATGGCCCCACTCCTATCGGTCCTCAGAGACAAAACATCTGATACTGCTGACCTTCCTGTTTGGTTTGATCTTCGACTGGCAAGGGAAACGTCGAATAGCGTCCCATAAGGAAGGAGCAATAATCTTAGGATTCAAGAGAGACCCCCCAAAATCCTAAAGCAATCTCAAGGCCTGGGAGTAGAAAGGGGGGGGGGGGGGGGATCAACCGCAAGTGAAAGGTCTTGCATTAGATAAACAGCTGGAGATGGAAAACCATCCCACAAAGGACACTGACTGGTGAAAAAGGTTAAGAGGTACTTTGGCCTACCAACAGTGCAAGCCTGGGGTGGGCAAATAATATGGTTGACACTGATGTTTCCGGGGGGTGGGGGGTGACGGGGATGGAATTTGGAATGGGTTTGGGCAAAACCACAGAGGGGAGTGAGCTCAACTCTCCAGAGACCAATTCGAGGGAGGCTAGAGGTTGGTTGATAGCACCCAGAAGAGGGGAAGGGAGGGGAGCAGGGGAAGGGTGGACAGAGGAGGGAAGGGGTCCAGACAAGATCATACTGGGAGGCAACATGTACAAAAAGCACCACAAGACAATGGCTAAACTCGCCATCATACCCCTTAATGTTAATGGGTTAAATTCCCTGTTTAAAAGGAGGAAAATTGAAAGGTACATACGGAGGGAAGGCCCTGATATAATAGCCTTACAAGAAACCTGACAAATATATCAATCCACTCACAATAGCAAGGTGGGTGAGGGGGTTGGTGAGGGGGGGGGGGGGGTTGCTAGCACTTCAGAATGACCTCGACCTTACAGACACAGAAAGGGATGTCAAGGGGTGATATATAGCAGTGAACTTTAAGGGTAGGGGGGTGCGCATACACGATCACTACGATCTACGCACCCAACACAGGACAAGATGGCTTTATCCAAAAATGACTGGTTAGACTATAAAGATTTGCAAAGGCCCCCACTGTCCTGGTGGGAGACTTCAACCTGGCCTGGGATCCTGTAAGGGACAGGAGCAAGAAGATTATAGGGGCACAGGGTAAACCCTCGAGAGAACTGAAGTAGAAAATAAAAAGACTTGCATTAGTCGATTTATGGCGGGACAAGGAGGGGTATACCTTATTTTCAAACAGTCACCACTTGTCTTCAAGCATAAATTATGTTTGGTCTTCAAGGGCTCTCCTGGGACGGATATCAGACATGGAGGTGGGAGCAATGACAAACAGATCATGCGGCCATCCTGCTGACAATCAAAAGAAACTTAGGCCACCCCAGGACTGTGGAGACGGAGATAAGTAGGAATGCGGGGTAAGGATGACATTACAACAGGAGATCAGGGTAGGGATTGAGGGCTTCTTTGGAGAAAACTGTAGAGACATCTCAGCAGACTAGGTGGGACGTGTTCAAGGCAACAATTAGGGGGAAGATCATTGCCACCAAAGCCTGCAGGGACTGAGAAATGAAACTTGTCGAAAAAGACCTAGAGGGAGAATTGAAGGACGTAATGTCCTGAATGGGACTATAGAACCACAAGGAGGCAATTGGGCATAATACAGACCAGGGCAGCGGAACACTCCCTATTATCCCTCAAACAAAAATACTACACCAAAGCAAACAAATCTGACAGACTCTTATCTAGGATGTTGAGAAAGGAAGAGAAGGATAAACTACTTAAAATAACAGTGGAGGGCGGTGGCAGGAGCACTAACAGAGGACATTGCCTGAGAGTTCTCCAGATATTACATCGAGCTATACAACTTGGAAAACATGTTAGAACAATTACAAGAGGGATACATAGGAAAAGTACACTCAGAAACAAAAACAGGAGAGGGGAACCCCTAGAGAAAGATAACAGTATCTAAGAAATTCGAGGTGTCAAAGTCATTACCCCTTAATAAGACTCCAGGCACGGATGGATTCACCTCAGAATTCTATAGGTCCTACAAGGAAACACTTACCACACTTAGTAACTAACAAGTTACTAAAGTGTGGTAAGTGTAACTGAAAGAGGAGAAGGTGGTTCTAATACTAAAACCGTGAAAAGACCCGACCGTATGTGGTTCATATAAACTGATCACTTTAATTAACGTTGACACTAGGATATACACGAAAATACTAGCAAACCGCCTAGACCAAATCCTCCCACACATTCAAAGCAGGGATCAATCAGACTTTGTGAGGGGCAGACAAACAAGTGATAACTTCAGAAGGATAGCGCACCTCAGAAGGCTAACAAAACAGGCATCCCGGCTTTCCTAATCGCATTGGACGCTGAGAAAGCCTTCGACAGGGTGGAGTGGAGGTTCCTATGTCTCACTATGAAGATGGGATTTAGGGATACATTCCTAGCAAAGAAACACCAATTACCAGAACCCAGCGTTGAGTAAAGCTATAAATGGCCAACTAACTGAGCCCATCAAATTACAGCATGGCACAAAACAGGGCTGCCCTCTCTCACCTTTGCTCTATGAAATCCCTCTGGAGCCCCTTCTGGCGTCAGTAAGAGCGAATAAGGAAATAGTAGGGGTACCATTTGGGGGGGAAGGGACCATAAAATTGCTGCCTTTGTGGATGTTACTGACATTAACAGACCCTGAGGCCTCTCTTGGAGCGATAGACGGAGAGATGCAACAATTCGGCACAGTCACGCGATTGAAAATAACTTAGTCCTCCAAAAACACTAGTAGATTTGTGTGGAATAGAAGAACTAGAATAGTGAAAAGGGCAAGGCTAATGCCAAGGAATAGGGGTGGAATGGGGGAGCCTGACTTTTAGGCATACTTTCTGGTGGCACAAACAACAGTGATCAGGGAATGGTTGAGGGATGACTGGGACAAGATATGGAGACCAATGGACATGGCGGTGGTAGGAGAACCTAGAGGAGGTACTATGGAAATCTAAGGGAGAGGGGCCACGCAACATGCACTGTAGTAAGATAGTGTCCGTGGTGGGAGTCTCCTGGGACAGATCAAGCGCGCCTAAATCAGCTCCTTTCCACCACCGCTCACACCAATCTTTGGTAACCCACAATTCTCCCTAAGATAAGAAGCAAGGCTTTTAGTAAATGGTGGGAGGGAGGGTGCCAAAAGATCCATGAAATGTTCGAGGGATCAGAAGTTAAATCTTTTACTCAATGCAGATTTTGGGGTGGAAGAAGGGGAGTGATTCAGATACACCCAAATAAGACACTGGTTGCTGCACCCCTTAATGAAGGAAGCAGCGACAATCCCCAACTCCCGTTGAGAAATACCTACTGACAGACTCCAGGGACAGATGTATAGTGGCAACAATTTACTCCTATACTAAACAGGGGGAGGACCCGGGACAAAGGAGAAACATGACACAAGGGGTAGGTGTAATAAGACAACCAATAAATGCAGCAGATTAGAGAAAACTATGGGTTAATATCCCCAAGCTCAAGATGTCCCTCCAGATTCAGGAAATCTGGGTAAAACTGACGCTGCAGTGGCACCCAACCCTGGCAAAACTTCATAAAATGTATCCCTCAGGATCCAAACTATTTTGGAGGGAATGTGGAATGGAGGCATATCTGGTGGGAATGCCCCCATATCCTAGAGTATTGGGGGTAATACAGGAATCAGTTGAGGAAACCCTGGGAGTAAAGCGAGGAGGTCACAGAAGCTTGGTACTGATAGGCTTAGGTGGAACTTTGATTAAACTAACCTCGAGAGGCAAACGAAAAATATATGTCATTGTGATGGTGGTGGGGCGCTGGCACTAGTGCATCAGTAGAAGTCAAAAGAGCCTCCTAAGGAACACGAACGGGTGGGAAGAGAGTGGAACTTTGCAGCTCTCGAATGGGTAACCTAATCTCTCTACAAGGAGATCAAGATTACTTAACAGATTGGTCTGGGGTGCTGGGGTTTCTACAAAAGGGAGTCAGGGGGTCTTGGTGCCCAAGGAGAATGAGACTTCTGGTACTACTGTAACCATCTTAGGACGTCTGCACATCAAGGAACTTAAATATGAAGGGACTCCAATAAGCAAATGGTGCCTAAAACTCAAACTAAGAGGAAGATATGGAAGGAGGGGGGGAAGGGATGAATGAAGTCTCGAAAACCTGCCTGGGAGGGGGGCGGGGGGGCTGAAGGGGGAAGGTGGGTTCAATTTATGTGAAAATGTTTGAAAATGCCAATAAAAGGTTCTTTAAAAAAGAAAGACTTACCAATGTAGACCTCACGGCTGTACAAATCCAACATGAAATATCCTTATAAAGATAATACACTCCAAAAGGACCAAAATACAGGAAAGTCAATGAAACCATGCCTGAACGTGAAAAAATTGCCAATAGTCGAAGCGAGAAACCCAAACAAAAATCCAGAAATAAATGATCCATTGGCATCCCAAATATGGAAAACAAAATACAGTGAAGTGCTCCAAGCAAATCCGATCGCAGCCAAAGTACTGAAGAAAATGGCAGGTAACAACTTCCTTTTACGTCACAATGCAAAAGCCCATAGACGCGATTGACACCCAATGGACAAATACCATATTACAACTCAGGATTATATTTCAAAAAACAAGATTATATGAAGACCAATCATAATGCGAAATGTAATCTAATACCGAACTAGTAATTTTGAAATTTATTGTTAAGAAAATTCGATATTTATGTTTATTATTTTATTAGTTCTTTTTGTATTCCTTATAACCACTGCATACCGTGAGAGAGGGGTTACACCACCATGGTTTCTGCTAAGGTTCTCTACCATTTCCCGTCTCATCCGCCCTCTCCCTCACTGCAGGACAATGCACTCTGGGTATGTGCAAGGCAAACATCACTTGACACCGTCTGGTTTGGAGCCCTTAAAGGCCTGCTTTGTACTAATACCATGAGACATTGTGCCTTTATACGTGAGGGGAAAATGCCTCCTTCAATTCTTCTCTGGATTAAAATACTAAGAATAATTCACTGGACATCTGTTGGGGCTATAGCCTATCCCATAGTTATATGTTAGGGTAGTGAAGACAGAAGCCATTCAAATGAGAGTAGAGCTCTGGCCCCCAGCTACAAACTTACCACAGGGAACAATAGAGATTGACAGTAGTGGGCCATTGACATTTTGCTGGTTGCACTGGAACCCAGTTCCTGTTCACTGGAAGTGAAGCACCACTTCAAGGTTTCTGCCAAATTCCTGGCATGGAAGAACAGAATAGAAGGTCTTGCCTCGTCCTGGGAAGCCCAATCCAGGGTCTCCAGCAACCCAGAGGCAGCTGTAATCCAGTTACGTTGCCTACAGATCTTTGAGCCGATCTGTCGCTTTCTACTCCCTTAGAGACCTCAGGACCAGCAATATTGCTTTTGCCACTCTACACAACTACTAACCACCGACCTGAGCAGGGCCGCCACCAGGTTCATCAGTCTGGTGGACACCCTTGGCGCTGAATTCAGGCCAAAAGGCAGCACCTTGTATTGAAAGTGCAACCCCATGACCCAGACCCTGAAGAAGGACCGATGAGACTACACTGTGGGGGGATTCATCAGGGAGCACATCCAGTCCACCCCACACAGTGTCTCCGCTATAAGCGCTGGAGTCAACATTTTGAACTTCTGCAGAGGTAGGTACAGATTCAGGAAGGAAAGACGTAGGACCACTCGCAGGCCCACCTGGTTCTTTTGAATAGCAAAGATGCAGGAGCCAAAGCCCTGCCCCTGTTAAGGGAGAGGAACCTCCTCCACCGCCTCGCTCTCCACAAGAAAACGTATCTGTCAAGAGAGAGTCCAGATAATAGAGTTCCTCATCCATGGTGGAATGGAACAAGCCACTGTCCTCAAAAGGTATGTTTAGGATTCTGCCTGAACATCAGGGTTGAACCTGGTCAGCTTGAGCTATGCCATCCTCATGTCAGTCGCCACACTGATTGCCTTGCTAGCAGTATCTATGAGCGCCATCGTGGCTTCCATGATGTCCTATGCAATGTGTTTCACTTCCGCCAGTCTTGCCTTGAAAGAGGCTTGTTTGTCGGCTGGAATATCCAGGAGGAAGTCTGCGATCTCCCTCCACAGTCGGTTAGCCACTGCCAGGATGGCATCAGCGTTGGCCTGCCTGAGGTGAAGCCCCGCATTTGAGTAAACTTTCTTCCCATAGGCCTCGAGCATTTTTTCTTCTTTGCCCAGCAATGCTGAAGTTCGGGTGCTTGCGGTAAAGGTGTGGGGTTTGGCATACGTAGCTGCTGCCGCAATGACTGACGACAGTGGCTGGGGTTGCACTAACAAGAGCAGAATGTCGCCCTCCACTTACCTGAATTCTGTATCCAGCCTCTTATTTGTTGGCTGAGTGGGGTGGGGTTTGGGCCATCCCTTCTTCGCCTGAGCCGCCACGTCCTTCTAGCCCAGCAATCCCATCATGGAATGGCCTCGCCGAAGGAGTGTCCTGCTGCTACTTAGTGTTTTGTTGGTCACGTGTGTTAGAATCACCCCTGGATCAGCAGGCATTAGTTCTGCCACTGAAGGCCCAGGTGCTGAAACTAGAGGTGTAGGCGCTGCAACCGCAATTACCGGAGGCATGAGCAACGGTGGTGGAGGTGGTACAGGCTGCGCATGCACCGGCTGATGAAGCAGGGTGAGGGAGCATCTCCTGGATTGCGCCATTAAGGATGTTCCCCATCGGTGGAAGCCGCATAAGGGACAAAAATGAGTTGAAAAAATACTCGCAAGCGGTCTAGATGCAATCCTGCAACGGCGCCAGCAGTGGGGGAGTACATTTTATTTTATTTTTGTTCAAAATAAAACTTTACACATCAAAATCAGTGAAAGTAGAAATATATAATATTAAGAAAGAAAATACATATAAAATACAAATGTATATAGAACAATTATAAAATCAATGTGAGTAAAATCATTCAATCATTTTACAGTTAACATGCTATATCTATATAAAATTATCATAGAGTCTTTCAACAACAAGTACCTAAATCATGTTCCAGTAACAGACCATTTGACAAAAGGAAGAGATATATTGCAACTTTACAAAAAGGAACAAGAAAAGCAGGTTTGGCAAATAAGTTACATCTAAAGATTCAGACAGATCAAATTGCGTGAATAGAATACAATGCCATTCCTCAATGAGCCCTTAGTTGGCACAGGCGAGGCGGATTAACGTGTCTACCCATTTGCCAATTTCCAATTTCGACGTCTCATGTCCTGCCACAGATTTTCAAAGGAGATCCATATACGGTATAATGCTAGGTGAAGACTATTGCTACTAGTATTCAAGCAGTGGATCCAGAAGACACTCTCACTGATTGAAGAAACATTATGAACAAAGCCACATTTTGTGTAATAGATGTTACCATATTATGTCATTTTGTCAAAACATGTCTTGGGGAAAACGGCAGTCTTACAGACACAACAGTTCCTTTTGCTCCGTCTCATCTTCAAAGCTGGTCCAATATTGGCCAGTACAGACAGACGATTCAATTGCAACAGTAATATAAATTGACAGCTTATTTGAGGGACAAAGCATTAGATATCACGGTGGTGCTCCTAGGATAACATGCAAGGAACATTTTGATAGGATTTTATCCCTTTCAGATGTACACAATTATTCATTCTGTCCCAATCCGTTAGCTTAAGTTTAAACTCTTTAAACATCCCTGTGTAACCTAGCACCCATCTTGGTGATCAATCGATTAACCTGAACAGGTCCAACATAGACTTTACATATGGCTTTGCCTCTCTGCTTGCCATATCCCGAGCACATAATCCCAATAAGGCACACTGTGGGTTACTTAAAGCTTTTAAATACAACTTTCCACACCTCAGTATTAACATAGCCCCCATAGAGACCAGGCCTATTCTAGGTTCATTATCTCCATGGGGACGCAGGTTGGCAGGCCCAGAATACAGCACCAGAAACAGCCGTCAAGCTTAACGATGGATGACAAAGTGGAACGGTAAGGCTTCGAGGACATGTCACAGCTGGGCAAAAACACTTGAGCCTAAGAATCCCACTTAAAATATATACTGCCAAGCTCGTACTGAAGTTGACCATCAGGGCCTTTAACTGTACTGCCTTCTTTTTTCTTACAGCCACACACTGGGACATTTGTTTTAGGCTCCAGTTCAACCCCCAGATATCTGTAGCTTTCTGCATATTCTAGTTCCCCCACCCAACACTGTTCGTGCAATTTTTCTCCGATTGAACAATTGTGTCTTTCCTGATTTATAACTAAGTGATTCTCAGCAGCATATTTTCAGTCCCTCTGAGTTTTCTTAAACCCACAAAAGTGTGATCTACGAGTAAAATGTCATCTGCATAAGCAAAGTATTAAAAATGAACAGTGGAAATTTTAGGTGGACAAGTTTCCAATTTCCCAAGGTGTTCAGCTAAATCCACCAAGTAAAAGTTAAGTAATGGTGCGAAAACACATCCCTGTTTGACACCCTTGGAATTAATTATAGGCTGTGTTAACGTTACATCATTATCCAATCTAACCCAAACGCTGTTGGTATGGAAAAGCTTTAGGAAATCAAACAGTAAAAGGTGGGCAGCCTAAAGCTTCCAGTTTAAGCCACAATCACTCTCTATGTACTAGATCAAATGCAGATCTAAAGTCTACAAAAGTATGTATAGCCCTTGTCTTTCCTGGTTTCTCGTGTTTTCTATCAACATCGCCATAGCTCTGAGGTTATGGATTGTAGAAGACCCCATTCTAAACCCTGTTTGGTATCTGTATAATATGTTATTAATCCTCACCCATTCCTGTAAATGATTCAGGATGAGAGGGGCCAACAGTTTTCCTGGGATATCAAGCATGGCCAATAGTCTACAACTTTCATGGAGGGCTCGGTTGCCTTTCTTAAACACCAGGACCAGGATCGCGTACTGCCAGGAGGTTGGTATAATACCCTACGTCATTACTTTCCGGTACAGTATTTCTAATATATTGGCCCAGCCTTCTGGGTTACTCTTTAGAACTATGGTTGCCAACCCATCAGGACTCGGAATTCTTGATGTTTTTAACTTCTTTCCCAATGATGTCTGCTTCACTGATCATAAAGTGCATCCAGCCAATTTCCTTCCTCGAGGGGACTTCTCTCCACCGGGATGGTTTCAATATGAGCAATCCACTGGGTTTCGCTCACTGGGTTAATCTTTTTATCTACCCTTCCCTTAGCGGTACCCAATGCTTGCCATATCCTTCTAGAGTATCCAGAGCATAGTGTTTTAATCACATTTTGCCATGCCTGTACTAGCAAGGATCGACACCACCATCTTACCCAAGCCCTATATTTTGTTTTGCTCTAGTCCGGTCAAGGATATTAAAACCCGACAGTTTGATTCTGATTTTACGAATCTCACATTTCATTAACAGGTTTTGGTCTCGAATTCTTATCATAATTGTGATGCTTTTCATGCTCTATTGTCACAGCGTTTATTTTTGTAATGCAACCTTCAACGAGAATTGGGAAAACCAATTCTCAATCTCATTCACAGTCATTTCTTAAATCAGCATAAAATTACTGGCCTAGTTCTTGTAATGACCTCTGACATCTGGATATTCTTTTCAGTCCAGCTGTTGTGGTTACTGTCATGGTTTAGCTATGGAGATCGCATGGATCTTTTTGCTAACCGCCATAGCGACTTCCATAGAAATTATTGCACGGTCACACCTTCTCCCTCCCTTGCTCTCTGGCCGCTCACACTGGGCCCTCATCCTACTCCTTCCTGTGAGGCAAAGAACCTCTGTCATCTTCGACTCCACCCTCTCCTCACATCCCCAGCATCTCTAAGAAGTCATACTATCAGATGTACCTCCTTAGAGGTATTCTGCCTTTTCTCACTTCCCCCCAGAAGTTAACTGTCTCTAGAGCCCTGGTCCTCTCTAGGCTGGACTATTGCAACGGCTTATTTCTCAATCTGCCTGCCTCCACTCTTCAACCTTTACAACTTATCCAGACCAGGACTGCGAGACTTGTCCTTGGCCTCAAGCCCAGGAATCGTATCTCTCCAGCTCTGGAATCTCTTCACTGGCTCCCTGTGGCTGCAACCCTACAGTCCCTTCTTACTGCACTTATGAGCCACCCTTTGCCCGCACTTCTTGAGTACCTGCACTTATCCCATAACCCCCCCCACCCATCACCCAAACTTGGCAATACCCTCTCACCCTCCCCTGCACTTGCATGACGTGAATGATACAAGGCCTAGTAAGATCGTGGTTTTGTCCTCCTGTTTCCCCCTACTTGTCACGCCTAGAAAACCTTGAGTACATACAAGCGTGTTTTTAATGACCCATCATACCATAAACGTATTTCTGGTGCTTGTATCTGCTTAGATTCACATGCAGTGCATATAGTTTAACATCTAGTGGTAACTGAAGAGTTTAGCATCTTTTATTTAAAAACATAAAAGGGACTTAGACCTGGACATGTCTAACACCATCCTTATCGTGACATGTAGTGTAACCATCAGCGCTCACCCGTCGAGGTCCCCAAGGTTTCTTTTGCTCTGCCATGAGGGAGCCTGAAGAGAATGTGTGATTGAGTCCAGAAGAAAATGTGTAAGAGGTCTGGTTCCATTTCATTGCAGAATGTTTTTTCGCAGGTTTTTTTTTTTAATGAAAACACATCAGATTTTTTTAAATTTTAGGGCGCTTTACCCCGCCCCCACCCCCCCCCCCCCCACCCCATGTTAAAAAAAATTCGATGGGGTTCTTGAAAATATTTGCGGTAAAAAACGCCGTGAAAAAACATCCCGCAATGAAAGGACGTCGTACCAAGAGGTCTATGCTCCTTGAACTCCAAGAGGGGAGGAAGGGTGGGTGCATGTGAATCCAAGCAGATATAAGCACCAGAAATACGATTACGGTGAGTAAATTATAAGTTACTCACCATAGTGAGGTTCCATGTGTTAAAATCGCGGCAAAAATGGCTGTGGACACAATAATGCAGCAGAATGTCCGTGATTTTGCCGCTGCAATCCATGTAAAGGATGCAGGGGACACCCCTGCAACCCCCGGACCCATTATACCATTTAAGGCGCGTGGGGGACACCCCAGCAACCCCTCTCCCCTTAAATGGTGTAATGGGGTACACCTTTAACGGGTCAAACCACAGCATTTTTGCTGCGATTTTTTGTACAGGCGACATTTTTGCTGGGATTTTATCACTGCATACCTGTAGTGACTAACTTACTTAGTCCCCTTTTACTCCATACTGTATGGGCGTCCCTTCCGAGGGGCGGGAGACAACCTTTTTCACCAGAAAAACTTTCCCCTTTACATTTAGAGGCGTGCAGCCCAGGGAGCATGCGCTGCCCTGACTGCCTTCCCGCTCCACATCAGTCCCCAATGACACGTCGACAATAGATTTAACATTGCCTAATGACACCAGTATTATTAGGGGGTGTTGGGGGACGTATGGAGGAAAGGGGACTATGTACGAAGAGTATGTTAGTCACTACGGTGAGTAACTTCTAATTACTCTTACGTCCCGTCCCCTTTCCTCCATAGTGTATGGGCGATTACAACTGATTGTAACCCCAGGGTAGAGAGGAGACCCCTCCTTAAGCAAATAGATTCCTGAGAACCGCCTGTCCGAAAGCCGCATCAGATCTAGAGCCGGCATCCAAAACAGTAATACTTGCAAAAAGCCGAGAAAGAGGCCCAAGTAGCCACCCTGCTTATGACTTGCCAGGGGACATGGTGCTGGAATGCAATGGCTGTTGCTTTGGCCCCGACTGCATGGGCATGCATGTTAGCCGGGAGCAGCTTGGGCTGGCCCTCATACGCTTCTTTGATAGCAGAAACCATCCAGCAGGATATGGAAGCCTTAGATGCCTGGTAGCCTGGCCTCGAGCCTCCGAAAGTGACAAATAGGGCATCCGACTTGCGGAAGCCCTTGATCCTGTCCAAGTAGAATTTTAGAGCACGCCTGACGTACAGGCAATGCAGCACTGTGTGCCTCGTTCATGGGATCTGGAAAGAACGTCAGAAGGACCATTTCCTCGTTCAAGTGAAATGCGGAAGGAACTTTGTAGAGAAATGCCGGGTGCGTCCGCTTGACTACCTTGTCCTTGTGAAAGGTGGTATATGGTTCAGAGGCGACCAGCGCCTGGATCTCGCCGACTCAGCGTGCCGAGGTGAGACCGACTAGTAAGGCCGTCTTGATGGTGACCAGCCTGATGTCCACGGATGCCATTGGTTTGAGGACGCCCAAGACTGTTAAGGTCCCACACCGGGTGCGGTCTCTTGACAGGTGGGTAGAGCCTAGCAGGACCCGTCAGATGTCTCTGGACGATGGGGTTGGAGGAGGAAAAAAAAATCCTTTCTCCGAGTTCCTGTAAGCCCCAATGGCTGCAAGATATATGCAGCAGGTGTCCACCTGCACGCCCGAAAGAGAGGTGCGCCGAAAATGAGAGCACGATGTCCAAATTGCAGGCCAAGGGGTGAACTCCCCTGGAGTCTGCACAGTGGCAGAATCGGGTCCATTTGCTTTTGTACTGGGCCCTGGTGGGTTTGCTCCTGGTGCCCTGTATGATCTCCAGATTAGCCTGTGACAGGCTAAGGTGCCAACATGTTACCTGTTCAGGTACCACGCTGTGAGGGCTAGTTTCCCTGGCACCAGGTGGATGATTCTGCCCCCTGCTGCGCCAGAAGATGTGCTTGGCCTGTCGGAAGGTGTAACGGGCGCACCTCAGAGAGGCGGAGGAGCTCCGAAAACCATGGCCTGGCCGATCACCATGGAGCTATCGGAATGATGAGTCAGTGAGACTCCTTGATTTTGCAAATTACCCTCTGGATCAGGGGGGTGGGCGGAAAGGAGTAGGCTTTCATGCCGGTCCACTGGAGGTGAAATGCGTCGCCCAGACAGCTGGGGCCCTGACCCAGCCCGGATGCGAACTGGGGACACTTCTTGTGCCAGGTGGCAAAGAGATCATGTGGGGGCGACCCCACCTGTTGAAGATCTCCTGAATAACTAGGTTGTTTAGCTGCCCCTCGTAATTGACCGCTCCCAGCCTGCTCAGCCTGTCCGCTTCCAGGTTGGATTCGCCCGGTAGGTGGACTGCCGAGAGGTAGATATTGTGTTCCAGGGCCCGTTCCCACATGTTGATCGCCAGTCTGCACAGAGGAGGGGATCTGGTGCCTCCCTGCTTGTTGACGTAGTACATGCTGGTCGAGTTGTCTGTCTGGATGAGGACAACCTTGCCCTTGAGAGGTGGTAGAAATGCTCTGAACGCTAGCCAGCTGGCGTTCAGTTCCAGCAAATTGATGTGGAATTCCTGCTCCTGTCAAGTCCAGGTACCGTGGACTGATAGGCCGTCCAGGGTGGCACCCCAGCCCTCGAGCAAGGAGTCTGTGGTGGTGGTGGCCTGCAGTGGGGCGAGGCAGGGGGCGTCCGGAAGGGCTTGCCCCTGCGTAGGTTGCAGTCCCTGGACCACCATGTTACGTCCGGGTGGAGAGATGGAACGTTGACTGTCTCAGATTGTGAGTCCCACTCCTGATTCCATGAGGCCGTGAAGTGCAGCTGAATTCTTCTCATCCTTAGTCTTGCGTGGGGCACAGCGAACAGGACTGCTGCCATTAGGCCCACAAGCTGTTGGAACCACCAAGCCGAGGTCCCTTCTCTTCTGAGAAAGTGGGCGGTGGCCCTCTTGATGACCGAGATTGTCCTCCAAAGGGAAGACCCTCTCAGAGCACATGTCCCAAATTAGACCCAGGAGTGTCAGAGTCTGCATAGGCTGCAGCTGTGACTTCCTGAGGTTGAGCGAGAAGCCCAGGTCGTGCAGTGTGTTCATAAGGGCCTGGGAAGAGTGGTGAACCGCTCCCGGACAGGTAGCCCTGATTAGCCAGTCATCGAGGTATGGGTAGATGTGGAGGCCCTGCGCTCTGAGGAGAGCCGCCACAGCGTTCACGAGTCTGGTAAAGACCCTGGGGGCCGAGTTGCAGTCAAATGGAAGGACTTTCTATTGAAAATGGTAGCCCATGATCCTGAACCGTAGGAAAGAACGATGGGGCTGCCAAATCGTGACATGTAGGTACACGTCCTTCAGGTCCAGGGAGCACATCCATTCTCCCTGGTCCAATGTCTCCGCTATAAAAGCTGGCGTAATCATCTTGCATTTTTGCAGGGGTAGAGAGTAGTTGAGGGTGGAAAGGTCCAGCACAACTCCCAGGCCAGCCTGGTTCTTTCTCTGAATGGCGAAAATCCTAGAGTAGAAGCCAAACCCTCACTGGGAGGCTGGAACTTCCTCCACTGCCTGGCTCTCTACAAGCGACCGGATCTCCGCCAAAAGAGTTGCTGTCCCAACCTGTGGGAGTGGAGGGGAGAAAGGAGGAGAGGATAGGAAGGAGGTACCCCATGGATACTGCGGAGGGGATCCAGGAGTCTGCGAAATTCTGGCGCCAGAATTTTGCATGGAGTGAAAGCCTGCCCCCCCCACCGGAGACACGTGGACCAGAAGGGGTGTGTCATGCCTTCTTTGCCTCGAAGGCTGATGCTGAGGGGGACTGGAAAAAGACCTTACTCCCTCTCCCCCCTTTTTGAGTGTTTGCGTCGGTTCCGAGGCGGCGAACGGTCCGGCTGCCTGGATCTGCGTTCCTGGAAGCCGCAGAACCCTCCATATGTACGACCCTTTTCCGAGCGTTGCCGAGATTGGGAGTACAACTTGGGCGTGGTCCTCGTAAAATGGATAAAGACTTTGCCGTTTGTGAGCTGTTCCTTTTTGTCCATCTCTTCGTCCGTACGAGTGGAAGAGGTGCCCCCCCCCGAACGGTAGATCCAGAATGCGCTCCTGGACATCTGGGTTGAATTTTGTAGGCCCGGATCTAGGCTGTTCCCATGTCCGTGGAAATGTAGATGGCAGACCTTGAGGTATCGATAGGAGCCACTGTGGATTCCATGAGGTCCTGTGCCACGAGCTTGGCTTTGGCTAGCCCCACCTTTTCCTGCCAAAACCTTTGGTTGGTGGCAGCCAGCATGGCATCTGGGTTGGCCTGACAAAGGTGCAAGGAGGCGTTGGAGTAGATCTTCTTGCCATACTCCTTCAAGATCTTCTCCTTGCCTAGCAGCACCACAGAGGAAGAGGCGGAGGACGACTGGCTTGGAGTATAGTGATGCCGCAGCGATCACAGAGGACTGTGGCTGAGGATGGGTCGAGAGCAAGAGTGAATCCCCTTCCATCTACCTGTACTTGGCGTCCAGGCGTCGATTGACGGGCTGGACAGAGTGGAGCTTAAGCCAACCCTTCTTGGCCAGGGAGACTACATCGGTTTCAGTGGAATCCCTGTGTTGGCAGAGGGACGTCGCGTGAGGACTTCTGCCAGAACCCCTTCTGTCGGCTGCTCGACCTCAGGTTGGGGAGGGGAGGGGGAAAGCCCAGGTACTCCGCCAGGCCAGCAAGGCGTTCGTGGAAGGCCCTGGCTGAGGATGGCGTGTCCGGGTCTTCCGCCGTATCCTGCGGGTCTGGAGGATCCTTTGGAGGAGTAGATTGTACCGGAGGATGGGATACAGGGACCGCAGCCAGAGGCTGAGGTCGCAGAGTTGGCTGTGGAGCCGGAGGAGGCGGCTGTACCGGGGCCTGGGGGCCCGATGGAGGAGTTTGTGGGGCCTCTAGCATGGCATGGAGAACTTCCCTGACTGCGTCGATAACCCCCCCCCCCCATCTGGGGAGACCTCATGAGGCTGAGCAACTTCCTGAAGTGTACCTCCTCACTGGCCTAAGAGGTGGCAAGGGGTACCGACAGGGTAGCAGGGGGCTACTGGGGCAGCGGCCTACCCGGGCCATAGGGAGGCAAAGGAAAGCTGCCCTGCGCAAATGAAGGGTAGACGGTAGGCCACATACATGGTTGGGGCCAGTCCCACCTTGACACTCGTTCTTCGCTGAATTCCTGGAATGGCGTCGGACGGGTGTCTTTCTGGCGCGGCGGCCGATTTGTTGAGCTGCCTCCCACGTGCCTGCGATGTGTTGCATGGCCCGCTGGGCCCGGCCTCGTCCAAGACTCTTGACTGTGGATCACAAGGCCTACCCTGCTCCTCTGACCTCAGCCCAGTAGGTGTGGCACCCTCGACCCGGGTGCCGTTAGAGCTGCGTTTAGGCACCCGAAAATATCGGCCCTTCCTTGGGCTTGGTTTGATGCTTCACGAAGTTCTTGAGATCCTCTGGAAGAGCTCCCTCCACCTGGCTAGTCTGTTCTTCAGCGCCTTCGAGGACAGCAAGTTACATGCCAAACAGGATTGCCAACCATGGTCTGGGCCAAGGCAATGTATGCAGAGCGTGTGGGGATCTGAATTTGGGAAGAGCCCATTGCAGGATGGACACCGGCTGAACCCTGTGGAAGTCGACATGTGCCGGGGAGGAGCGTGACGCCCGAGGACTGAGTACCTGAATGATAGATAAGACAAAAGAAAAGACGAATTACATAGCCGAAGCCAAACCCAGGAGTGCTGGTGAATTCTGCCCGTTCCTGTCAACGCGGAAAAGGGGACTGGGGTGTGGCACCGGAGGGCAGAGTCAGGGCAGCACATGCTCCCTGGGCTGCACCCCGCGTGCCTCTAAATATAAAGGGGAAGGTTTTTTTTGGTGAAAAAAGGTTCTGTCTCCCGTCCCTTGGAAGGGACGCCCATACAGTATGGAGGAAAGGGGACGTGACGTAAGAGTATGTAGGTCTTCAGATGCTTGTGAATCTGTTTAGAATCACATGATGTGCACAGACTAGCGAGCACTACCAGGGGATGGGGGTGGGATGTAAGAAGGAACAGCAGCAAAAGAGATGTCTTAACACAGCCTGACTGACCTGAAAATCAGTCTTAGAATGCATATCTAGGCAGTAATGATGAGTAAAGGTGTGAACAGAATTCCAGGTATCTGCTTTGCAAATAGAATCTAGAACACCACTTGCAATGAAACCTTTAGTAACTCCTGTGCATGGAGTAGAATGTGCTCTAGGTTTAAAGGGTAAATTCTCGCTTGGACAGAGCAACACCTTTGGATACATTAAACAATCCATTTAGAGACTGCCGACTTCGAGATCGGGTCCCTTTCTCAACTCCCAGCGACAGAGACAAAGAATTGAACAGTCTTTCGGAGATATTTTCTCTTAAGGTAATACATCACTGCTATCCTAATATCTAGTGTATGAAAGCTTTCAGCCAAGTTAGCAGGATTTTGAAAGAAAGTTGAAGTCAAATGAACTGGTTTACATGGACTTGGAGATGAAATAAGGTGCAAAGAGGGGATGTGTGCGCAAAAACCACCTAGTCCTTATGAATAGTACTAAATGTGTCTTGAACTGAGAGAGCCTGCAGTTCACTGACTACTCTCCTAATGGACGTAATAGCCACCCGAAACGCTGTATTATAAGTGAGAACCTTAAGACTAGCTTTGTGCATTGTCTTAGTAAGGACAACACTCAAGTCCCATCCGACAGTTTGATTAGAAATAGGTGGGTGAAGTCTTTTCACCCATCCCAAGAAAGGCTTGATTACCGGGACCTTACACCAGGAAATCGTGCTATGAGAAGTGGTTTAAGTAGAGAAGGCAGCAAGGTGGAACTTCAAGGAGTTAAAAACTAGTCCCGAGTCTGAGCGGTAAGTTAGATAAATTAAGTGCTACTCACCTGAGTGACTAAGGTACTCTTAGTCCATAGCCCCCTTTCCTCCATCCTGTATGGACAACTACAACTGATGAAAACGCCCTGGGAGCAGAGATTGATGCTCTATGCAAACAGATTACAGAGGACAGCCTGGCCAAATAGTCAGCCCTGGCGCTGGTATGCAGCTGATGGGGAGTCCCATGTCGCAGCTCTGCTAATTACTTGCCATGCAATGTGACGTTGGAAGTAAATGGCTGCTGCCTTGGCCCATATGAGTGTGCATGCCCCTTGAAGGCTCCTTGCGCTGAGCCTTGTATGCTTCTTGAATGGCAGCAGTCATCCATCTGGCTACTGACGCCTTAGACGCGTGTTGTCCCGGCCTCGAGCCTCCAAACGTGACAAATAAGGTGTCAGTCTTGAGAAAGGCATTCGTCCGGTCGAGATAGAACTTTAAAGTTCTGACGTCTAAACAGTGGAGAGCCTTTTCGGCATCTTCCTTGGGATTTTGGAAAGAAAGTGGGGAGCACAATTTTAGTTAATGTGGAAAGAGGAGACCACCTTTGGTAGGAACCTAGGGTGCATGCGGAGCACGACCTGGTCCCGATGAAATTGTAGGGCTCGGAAGCCACCAGAGCTTGAATCTCGCCAACTCTGCGAGCTGAGGTTAGACCCACTAGTAGTGCGGTCTTCAGCGTGATGAATTTGATGTCCACTGTTGCCATGGGCTTGAATGGTTTGTGCGTGAGGAACAGGAGGGGATGGAAGGTAGGGGAAGTCGGAAGACTGAGAAGACCACCGAAATCACCCATGAGCACCAAGCTTGACTGGCCACACCAGCCTGCACCCGACTGGGGTTCTGTGGACCTGAGAAGAGCAGTCAGTGCTGTGTTGGGTCTGAGGCAGAAGACAGAAGGGGGACTGAAAAAAGTCCTTGTGTGAAGACTTCTGGTGTTTTTGCCTATGTTGGCTGGGTGACCTGTCTGGTTGCCTGGACCGGTGGTCCTGGTAGCCACAGAAACTGCTGAAGGATCGGCCTCTGTCTGACAGTGTCCTTGAGAGAAGGTTTTGGCCTCTATTTTGATGAGAATGGCCAGGGACTTGGCGATTATCAAGTTCCTCGTCTGTGGTGGAATTACACTCTCGAAGGGTAGGTCTAGAATCCTGTCCTGAACATCAGGCTTGAATCTGGTTGCCTTGAGCCATGCCGGCCTTCTCATGTTTGTTAGATACTGTGAGCAGGGCCATCGGTTTGGCTATGTGCGCCACTGTGGATGTCCTGTGTCACGAGTTTGGCTTCTGGAAGCCCTGCCTTGAAAGAGGTCTGTTAGTCAGCCGGTATTTCTGACAAAAAGACTTCCATCTCTCCACAGCTGTTGGTTAGCTGCTGCCAAGATGGCATCGGCATTGGCTTGCCTGCGGTGAAGCCACACGTTAGAATAGACCACCATCTCCTAGGCCTCAAGCATTTTCTCTTTCTTGCCCAGCAAAGCTGAAGTTGCAGTGCTCGTCGTGGAGGTCTGGGGCTTGGCATTCATAGATGCCGCTGCAATGACTGAAGACAATAGCTGGGGGTGCACTGACAGGAGCAGTGTCTCCCTTCACCTACCTGAACTTTGCACCCACCCTTTTATTTGTTGGCTGAGTGGGGCTTGAGCCATCCCTTCTTCGCAAGGGCTTCTACATCCTTCAATAAAGCGATGGCAGACCTGGATTCTGTCCTGATGGTGAGCACTCCTGCCAGCATACCTGACTCTGGCAGCTCACTCTGACTGAGGAATGCCCAGGTAATCTGCTAACCCAGCAATCCCATCATGGAATGCCCTTGTTGAGGAAAGCGTGTCCTGCTACTCCTCATTGGTGTCCTGTTGGTCACCCGTTAGAAGGGGCCCCTTGGTCCGCAGGCGTGAGATCTGCCGCTGAAGAAACTACAGGCGCTGGGGTTGTAGGTGCCGCTAACGGAATTACCGCAGGCAAGGGCAACAGAGGTGGAGGAGGTAAAGGCTGCGCAGGCACTGGCTGGGGTGGCATCTCCTGGATTATGCCCTTGAGGATGTCCCCCACTCCCCCCAATCTGTGGGGACTGCATGAGTGTCAAGAATTTGTCAAAAAACGACACTGCACTAGCACCAGCTGTCTGCTCCCTCCTTGCGAGTACATGCCCTCATGGTAACTTGGCTGACCAGAGAACGTCTGGTATCACGTGGTCCACATGACCAGAGTCCTAGGACCCCCAATGTGCCCTGGCCGCAGGTTCGCACCTTTGCGATTCACCATGTTGGCGGGCTTCTGCTCTGGGCGCCATCTTGTCAGAGTACACTGCCATTTTGACCATGCTTTCTACATGTGCAACTGGAAGACGTGGGTCTGGGCTCGGCCTGCATGCCTGGATGCATCAGCATTGCCCCATCCTGCACCTCAGGCGTGGGCCTGATAGGTAATTGGCCCTCTGCCATGAGGCCGGTAGTGCAGTCTGTGCTGCATGTAGGCGCTCCCCAGGTGTTTGCCCGGTAGACGAATTAAGCCCCTCAGGATGTGACCTGGTACCAGAGCCCGTAGGCCCCTCAGTGGTCGAACCAGTGGGGCCCTTAGACCACTTGGCTGTTAAGCCGGTAGCTACCAGAGCCTCGGTGTCCGTGCTGCCGGTGCAAGGGTCTGACTGACCCCTCCTGTCAGTAGGCTCCCCTGGGAAGGAGTCACCCCTGCAGGGGTTTTTTGAGAAGAGTATGCTTACCTTCTTGATCTTCCTGCGTACATATTCATTAATGCTCTCCGGTGGTGTCCTGGAGAACAACTCTCGACTGCACAAACCTGTTTGAGGGATAGGGGTGTGAGGGCATCACAGGCCGAGTAGCCTTCCCATCCATGGTCTTAACGCACCAGCGGCAAAGCGTGTGCAGATCCGATGTGGGGAAGGAACAGTCGCACAACGGGCACCTGCTGAAGCCAGCCATGGTCGACATGCACCGGGGATGGGCTAGGGTACTGGTGGACGTGTTCATAAAGACCTGACAATTAAAAAACAAACGATTAGGGAAAGCACAAGGAATTACAAGGCTTGAGGCCTCACCCAGGAGCGCTGGTGAAATCGGTCCATTACCTTTGATGCGGAAAAGAGGGCCGAGGTGTGGCAACGGTGGGCGGGGTTAGGGGAGCACTTGCTCCCAGAGCCGGTCCCGCCGCAGATATACATTTAAAAAGGGAATGTGTGATTTTTGTGGTGAAAAAAAGGGTCCGTTCGCATCCCCATTGAGGGACACCCATACAGGATGGAGGAAAGGGGACAGGACGCAGGAGTAAGGACTGTGTGCGTGGGTGAACAGTCAATTGGGTGGATGTTAGGAGTACCACACCAAATGGCAAAGCATTGCCACTTACTGGAATAAGTCCCTGGTATTTGGTTTCTATGCCTCTCTAAGGAAGTCCATACACCTGTGAGGCATTTGGAAATGCTCAAGCTCTGAAGCCATGCTGTTAAGTTGAGGGTTTGTGGGCAAGGGTGCAGTGTTGTCCCCTGATCTTGTGACAGCATGTTGTAGGTGCAAGGCAGCTTTATATGAAGGCAAAGTAACATTCTCATGAGATGTGATAACCACAGCTGAGAAACCCACATTTATGCCATCGGGATTAGTGTAACTTGTGCCTGGTTTATCTTGTGAATTATCCTGTTTAGGGGAGAGGGAAAAGCCTAAGCAAATCTCCCTGTCCATTTGATCCAGAAACCATTCCATTTGGACCTCTTTTGGGATACATGGAGGCACAGTCTGAGCATTACAGGTTCTCCAGTCTTTCATAGAGGTCAATATCCGGATGTCCACATTCTGCAAAGCCATTGTGCAAAATGTGTTCGTGCAAGCACCACTAGTGTTCTACAGGTAGCAAATGTCTCTGCTGAACATGTCTACAAGAAGATTGTGTTCCCCTGGAACGTGCTGTGACAGGAAAATGTGCTCCGACACTTTGGACAGCCCTGCAGAGCGAGTACCTCCCTCCTTAATTGAAACATGGCTGTGGTGCTGTCTGTAAGGACTAGGATGGTCTACCTTTGCAGTTGTGCCTGAAAGGCTTTCAGGGCTTTGAAATCTGCTAGTAGTTCCAACAGGTTGATGTTTTTTTTGCTGACTGCGATCACGCGCAGTGCGCGGTCTGGTGCAGAAGGTGAGCTCCGCACCCTGACGGAGATGGGTGGCAAGTGGCCTCTACTGTACGGGTGAATGATTTCTCGGATAGAAGGTTGTCCTTCGTCCACCACTAACCACTAGATCGTCCTACTGCCCGCATGCCCAACACCATTGCCTTGAGAGCCACTCTTGCATAGGACGCATGCGCAGACAGGATTCTGGAACTAGGAAAATGTAGGATGCCATCATTCCTAATAGTCGCATGGCTTTCTGTATTTTTTCTGATGACCAGCTACATACAGAGGGATCGGGAACATGTTTTTGACCCACTCATTGTAGGGAATGACAAATAAATCTTCTGTTTGGATTAGGGCCCCCAGAAATTGTTTCACTTGGCAGGGGACAAGGCTTGATGTATATTCATTAATCGAGAAGCCCAGTTGAAAAATAAAGTTACTCACCGTAGTGACTAGGGTGTCCATAATCCCCTTTCCTCCATCTTTGTGGGCGTCCCCCAACATGGGGACGGTACAGGAACCTTTGTCAGTGAAAAATTGAGCTTTCCCTTTACATTTAGTATAGCGTGCAGGGGCAGAGCCTCAGTGTGGGAACATACTGAAGAGGCCCCGCCCTTAAATGCCTCACCTCAGTCCTTTTAACACATCAGACGCTTAGAAACCTGGCTACTCCTAGTACATATTAGTCCATGGCATACTAGAAGGGGGAAGGCAGGCGGAACGTATGGAGGAAAGGGGACTATGGACTAGGAGTACTCTACTACTATCACTATAGGGAGTAACTAATTACTTATACGTCCCGTCCCCTTTCCTCCATCTTGTGGGTGATTCCACTGAACAAGAGCATAGGGTGGAGCCGTTTTAACTTGCCTAATAACTTGGATGAATCAAAAAAGTTCTTCAGAACCGCCTGACTAAACTGTCGCACTCTGAGCTGGTGAGTAGTGCTTTCTGAAGGCCGGAGTGGCCCAAGCAGCTGCCTTGCTGATGACATCCCAAAGAAGAATGTCTTTGAAATGCGACGGCTGAGGCCTTGGCTCTCACGCATGGGCACGAATCCATGCAACGGCCGTGTACGCCTCTGAGATGACATGAACCATCCAACAGGCGATGACAGCCTAGGAGCTGGGGGAGGAGCCCCCAAAAGTCAATGCCTCGGACTTACTGAAGGATTTTGTCCAAGAGAAGTAAAACTGGAGGACCCTCGATGTCTCATGAATGCAGGGCCCTCTGCCTCAGACTGCGGGGTCAGGAAGAACACCGGCAGGCAGATCGCTTGATTCAAATGAAATGGAGCGACCACCCTGGGCAAGAGATTTAGGTGAGTGTGCAAGATGACCGTGTCGTCGTGAAACTTGGTGAAAGGCTTGCACAAGGACGCCGCAGCAGGTCACGTAACCTGTGCGCAGAGGTGAGTGCCACCAGTAAAACTGTCTTTAGTGTCACCAAGTGGATGTCAACGGAGGCTTGAAAGTTTTGTGCTGCAAGAACTACATTGAGATCTCGACCAGGTGCGGCCTATGCACTAGCAGAATAAGACTAGACTGACCCTTAAAGTACGCCTTAACCACCGGGTAAGGCTGTAGAAAAATAATGCTCAAGGGAATTCTTTTAAGTCCCAGTGGCTGCCAAATAATAAGGCACGTATCCACCTGAACACTAGACCGAGCCAGGTCTGCTGAAAAAGCTAGTATGTCATCCAGAGGCTAAGCAACAGTCCCGAGCCTAATGGCAGAACCTAGTCCATTTACTCAAGTCTCCTGGCCTGCTGAACGAGGTAGCAGTTGTCAACCGAAAATTGAGCATGCTGAAGCCTCAGCTGGTCAAGAACCAGGCTGTCAGTCAGTCACCACCCAGCACTGCTGCATCAGAAATCCCCTGCTTGAGATTGGAAGTTGGACGGGACCCTGGGAGCTCAACTGCAGCAGATCATAAAACAGCAGGGTCTCGAAGGCCAGTGGGGAGTGGGGGGGAGGGAGGTCAGGATGAGGCTGCAACCCACTAAAGTTCGAAACTTGCAGAGGGTCTGTTGGAGCATAGGGGTGTGTGGGAACGCATAACACCTGCAGCCGTGCCAACAGATCTGGAAGGCATACTACAGAGATTCCCAACCCCATCTAGCCTATGAAGTAAACTGGGGGCACTCTGAACTGAGGGGATGAGAACAAAACCAGGTCTGCGAACAAACGCATCCCCACTCGGCCCCCAATGCAGAAAGAGGTGCAACATGGAGTCTGTGTGCAACTCCCACTCAGGTGTTCAACCCATGGCGGCTCAGCTGATCCGTTTCTGCATTGCTATCCCCTGTGAGGTCCACTGCTAAAATCCAAATTCTCACAGTAAGGGCCCATTCACAGATCGATACCACCACCGTGCAGAGGGGTGAGGGGGTAGGGTGGAAGAACGGGTGCCACCCTGCTTGTTCAGGTAAAACATTGTAGTAGAATTGACCGTCCGGACCAGAACAGACTTGTCTCCGAGGGGCAAAAAAACGCCTTGAGGGCCAGGCTCACTGCTGTGAGCTTGTGCAGATGGATATGAAGGAGGGCTTCTATCCGGGCCCATGGCCTCCAGCCAGAAAGACTGGTGTCCATCGTCACCACCAGGGTAGACTCCAGTCGGGTGAAGGGGGCTCACACTGAAACATTGCCATCCATCAGCCACCACCAAAGATCAGGCAGGAGGAGGTGGGGGGGGGGGAATTGGGATGCTGTCCTGTTGAGACCCAGTCTCCTAATACCAATTGGCCGCCAGGTGTAGCTGGAGGCGCCTCATCTTGAGGCGCGCATGCTGTACAGTGAGCAGGAGGCCATCAGGCCCAGAATGTACTAGAACCACCATGCCAAGGTGGTCGAGCTGGCCAGAAAGTACCCACTGCCTTGCGGATGGACTGAAGCCTCTCAGGCATAGGAAACACCTGTTAAACAGTAATGTTTCAAAGCACCCCATAGGAAGACCAGTTCCTGAGAGGGCCACAACTGACTTCCTCTGGTTGAGGGAAAACCCCAGGTGATGAAGGATATCCGCCAATCTCTGGCAGGAGTGCACCACCCCTTCGGGTGACCCGGACCCCTCAACAGACAGTCATCCAAATAAGGGTACAGATGATAGCCATCCAATCAGAGAAGGCCCGCCACTGTGTTCAACTTCGTGAAGGGGGCATGGCCTGATCTCAGAGTGAGGATGCGCTGGGCAAGAGCTCCAGTCAAGATCCTTTTCACGATTGTCTGCATTGATGGTAAACGGTGCTGTGATACTCCAAACACATCTACCAAAGTGGCAACTAATTCCCCGGCAGGCTCTACTGCTGGTAGGCTGCTTGGCCGAGAAACAAACCCTGTATGGCGAGAGCAGACGAAGGACATATACTGCCCAAACTTGCAACACTACTGGGCTGGAGTACAGGCACAGTTGCGTGCCGCCTGATGTGGTGGACACTGTCTGAGCAGACGAGCCCTACATTTATTGAAAAGGCCACAGCACAGACAAATGTAGCACCCACGGCAAAATCGAGTGAGACCTATGGACATCACGCCTTAACACCGGCCAATTACTGGGGGAACAAAGGCAGATCAGAGTAGGGCAACAATTGGTCTGATGAGACACCGACTTGTTTCGGGAAGCATTGCCCACGCACAGGGCGGTGACAAGAGGCAAAACAGCCGTCCAGCTGACAGCACCCAATACACTGCCCCAGTACTAGCAACACGAAATGCCCCCAACAAAAGGAAAAAAGGAACCCACAATCATGGACTCCTTCAATGCATCCAAACCCTGAGAACAATCACAGTGCAACACAGCTGCACAAAAGGAGCAGTCTGCCCCGGAGGCTGGAACCAAAGAGAACCAGGTACTGGAAACAATCGCAGCACTGAGATTGTTCAATCAACACCAACATTGAGGAGGTTAAAGTAGATATGCCACGGATGCTACAAGATATCCGCACCCTTGCAGAAAGAGTAACGACCACAGAGACTAGTGGTCTCCATCGTTTCTTTCAGTCCAAAGACCTTGAGATGAGACTGTGAATTGGAGGAGAAACACGGTGCTGGAGACTTGCGCAGAAGATGCGGAGGGGCGTGCCCGGCAAAACAACGTGTGCCTACTGGGAATCCCAGAGGGGATGGAGGGTCCGAACCGCAAGGATTTTGTGGAAACACTATTGTTATAAGAAGTGGGGGCATGCAAACTTTCACAGGGCTTCGCGGTGGAGAGGGCACACAGATCCTTGCAGAAACGACCGCCACCGGGCTCGCACCCCTGCCCAATGATAGCAAGAATTCTGAATTTCCGAGACAGGGAGGTCATCCTGAAATACGAGAGAGGTCGGTGAAACACACTGCGATAACTCCAACATAGCTATATACCCGGACTACACGCCCACAGTCCAGAGGGCAAGAAACTCCATTGTACCAATCAGAGCCAGACTCAGACAACTGAACCTTAAGTACATGCTGATGTACCCGTCCAGACTGAAAGGGATATACAAAGGACGGCCTGTCTTCCTTGAAACACCAGCAGCAGCCACAATGTGGATGAACACAACTTGGCTGGGGGTGAGGAAGCAGTCACATGAAGGGTGCTCAACCCGAAGGGGGAGCTGGGAGTGGGGCGAACATGGTGACCAAAGTGACTGTCTGGGACCAATTGCAAAATAAACTCACCGCAACCACAATTAAGTTATCCATGTTTGACAGGGGCGAAACCATAATCGCTCGAACCTGGGATCGTGGACCCGCTCCACGAATTGGTTGGTGTCTGCCAGTTGCTGACACCACACAGCTCGCACACAAAGGCCCGGATGGGTCAGGACAGTGCAGGGGCGCCTGAGCCGTGCAAAAGTGCGCAGTTATTTGGTTTGGTTTCTTATCTGGAATGTTGTTAGTTCTTCACAAGCCATGACACAAGATCAAAATTGCATTGGCGGGGGGATACTCTAAGGCAATGGCCGACCAAGTGGTGGAGAGAGAAGGATGAGTGCGTACTACAGGAGGTGAGATGCGGGGATAGGGGCCATGGCAGCCGATATTAAGATACTGACATGGAACGTTCGCGGCCTGAGCACGTACCTGCGAAGGAACAGGGTGAAGTCCTTCCACAGGGAAAAAAAAAATCTCTTGCACTCCTGCAGGAAATCCACTTAACAAAACACTATGGCCAAGGCTAAAGACCACTTGGGCGGGCAGGGCTATGGAGCAACCTTCTCTAAATATGTCTGGGGTGTCTTTACTTGGATAAGTGCGGCGGTTCCCTTCCAGTAACAGGGGATGGAGGCGGACCGAGATGTGAGGTACCCGATTCTGAGGGGTCACATAGAACAAGTTGAACTATGCATAGTTGACTCCTACTTTCCTAATCATAGGATCCCAACACACCTCAACAAAATATGTGCTAAGATAGTCCCATACTGGAACTGTTTCTTCATTTGGGGGAGGGACTTTAACTGGGTACAAGACTTTAACCTAGACAGATCCAACCCGGCAGTCACCCGAAAAGTGGTTCCCACTGAGGCATTGAATGCAACGCTTAAACATTTAGACCTGGTTGATATTCGGAGGGAGCTGCACCCCGAAGACATGTGGTGAGGAGAAATCTGAATAACCCCTAACCTGTACACCAGGATCGACTATTAATGGCAAGAACCCAAATTACACAGGTGGAATCGGTACAATATCTTTGCAGGTCAATCTCAGACCACTCGCCACTTAGGCTTGAGTGAAAGATACTGGGCCTGCAACCCCCCCCATACCAATGTGGCGCATGCCTACAGACACCCTGACGGACCAGGCCTTCAGGGAAGCATTGCACAACAAACTAGAGAAATACATAAAAAGAAATGTGGGTAGCGTTAAGGGATGGTGAATGGTGTAAGAGGCAATGAAAGTGGTGGTCCGAGGGGAAGTTATCGCTAATGCAGCCGGCGTTAGGAAAACACTAAGAGTGGAATTGGGGAAATGGGAGGAGAAAATCAGACAAATGGAAGCAAGTGCATCCGGGAACAAAGAGGAGGAGCTAAGACTAGCAGACCTACGGCGCAACTGGGCTCATGCAGAGGAGATAAACCAAGCAGGCTGCTAGCTTGACTGTGCAAGAGGGAACACCCGCGGCACCCGACTACGGAACTCAAGGACAGGGTAGGCACAGTACATAAAACACAAGTGATTAATAACACCTTCATGGAATTTTACTCATCCCTATATAGCCACGAAAACCAGAAGCTCCAAGATGATGTATTGGGCACATTAGATGAAATAGACCGACCCAAGCTGGGCACAGCACATCGCAAGGTGTTAGAGAAAGACTTTTGGCCGAAGATAAGAAGCGATCGGATCACGAGCAAAATACTGGGGAGCAACGGACTCCCAACGGAGTTCTATAAGACGTATGAGTCAGCCCTAACTCCCATACTGCTCGAGGTATTTCGAGAGGCACATGAGAAAGTTACTGCCGGGAAGTATGAGGGGAAACCCTAGTACTCCCAATACCCAAACCAGGGAAGCCTACTGATGAATGTGACTAGTTCGTATAGGCCACTAGCAATGCTAAACTACAATGTCAAGATCCTCATTACTATACTGGCCCAGTGGCAAAACCAAGGTTATTGGAGACTTAATACATAAAGACCGGAACGGTTTAATTCCCGGCTGTAACACGGCACTAAATCTGCACAGACTACAACACGTACTAGCACAGACGGCGGACTCACAGGCACATTACGCCATCATTTTGCTGGATGCCCTTAAAACGCGTGAGTCGCTATACTGGGAAGGAATGTTAGCAGTGCTGTAAGAATTCGGGTTCGGAGAACAATTTATTAAATGGGTACGAATACTGTACACTGCACCTGTGGCAAGGGTCAAATCTGGGAGGTAGGTGTCACCGGCATGGGACATTGAGAGAGGCACCAGGCAGGGATGCCCGCTGTCACCCATGCTATACATACTAAAACTTGCGCCGATAGCCATTTATTTGTGGAAACAGTTCCTGGAGGCTGGCATATGGGTAGGGGGTCAGCCATTTGGTTTTGGTGTGCACGGACGATGTGCTATTGTATCTGCAGGATCCACACCTCAATGACAATTATGCTAAGGTGTCTGGGATTTGCTTTAGAAAAGAAAATCTTGCATTTTTCCGATAGCGGGCCTTAAGCGGAAAGACAGGGGTGAACTGCCAGAGGTAGGGTTTAGATGGGAACTGGAAACATTCAAATACTTAGGGGTGAACAATAGACATGCCAGAAAAGATCCAAGAGAGGGACACGGCAACAGTGGTACACGGTCTGCAAAATCCATGAAATTCTGGTCCAAGCTGCCGTTATCTTTAATGGGTAAGGTGGCCATCACCAAAATGATTATCCTACCAAGATTCCTATATTATTTCCATACCGTTCAATGCTACATCAAGGCCTCCTTCTTAAGCTTACTAGAGGCTCTCCTGCGTGAATTCCGGGGGGCGCTGCCCGCCACAAACTGTCACTCGCTACACTGTCTGCCTTTTAAGGAGGGCTGGATGCAACTGCCGGATGTGGAGAAATACTACCTTGCAGCCCAGCTTAGTTTTGTGGCAAAGTGGGTGTCAGATGAGGCCACATCAGAAACAGAACTTTTACGATGCCTGGTGGCGCCAGCAAGACTAAAATAAATATTATGGGTACCACTTAGTAGCCTGGGGTGCGCTCCCATGTTAGTGACACTGGGCAGGAGGGTATGGAATAGGGCTAAGACACTGCTGAAAATTGTGCGCCCCTACTCACGTGAGACCCCGCTTGCAGCGGATGTCTGCAAACTCAACACAGACATGGCAGTGGTGAGACAATGGGAACAGGGGCATCTATACCTGGGGAGATCTGTATGAAAATGGGACCTTTAGAGAGTTTGATTCACTACGTGAGAACGTGGAGTTACACGGGGGGCAATTCCTGTGGTATCAGAGGACCCGGAGAGTGTCAAGGGAGAAATGGGATGATGGCCAGAAGAGCAGACAGCGAACCCCTTACTAGAAGTAATGCACAATCTGGGAGACAATTGGAGGCTGATGTCTAGATTGTATAACACAATAGCAGACAGACCAAACCCCAAGAGTACACTGCTGAAAGAGAAATGGGGAAAAAGATCTAGGAACCGACATTACGGAAAAGGAATGGGAGAAGATATTGATTTATTCCAAGGAAGTGTCAAGGAATTCCAGTTTCAGGCTGATAGAACTGAACGTACTGTACCATACGTACATGACCCCGCACAAGATAGCCACATTCAGCAATAACACATGACCAACATGTCCTTGGTGCACGTGGGATGGTGCGGATTTGATGCACATGTTCTGAAGCTGCGCGAGTGCAAAAGTTCTGGGCAGAGATTGAACAAGCCTGCAGGAAGGCTGGGATAGTGAGATGAATTGACTCCGAAAGAATGCTTGCTAGGCGCATATCACAGAAACAGTAAATATAAACATGTGGTCAGGTTTATGGATATGGCTTGGCCAAAAGATGCATCGCAATGGGCTGGAAATCGACTATGTACATTGTATCTTTGCTGGTATCAAGAATTTGAACGCTGGGATGAGGCTGAAACTAGAGTTTGGATGGAGGGGGCAAACTGACCTGGAGCAGATGGAAGAGACGGGTGTTTAGCGTGCAAACTATTGGTCTGGGATATGTTTCACCCGTCCACCGACAAACCCCCATGAACACTACTTGCCCCCCCCCCCCTGTCCACAAATATTCCAGGATCGACCAATGCGGTTGTATAACTAGAGGAAAACCAGGGGGCTACTGCTAAACAGTTATTATCCATCAGTGCAGGGCCTCCCGCTATGCTGAGCGCACACAAAGGAGGAAAAAAAGGATGAGCAAACAATGTCTGACAAGTGAAGAAAGTCGTTTGTTACTTTGTTTACTGTTAATATTGAAAGGCTGCTGTAAGAGTATAGACACTGTCGCTAAGATATAAGCATTTGATATATGAACGGCCATACTTTATAAATGCCAATAAAAACATGTTAAAATAAATCAACTTCGTGAAGACATGAGGAGTTATGGCCAAACTCCTCATGGCCAGATTCTACTCATCGGCACACCCACTCCCTCCTTCCCTGCAGCCCTCTGGCCAGCCTCTCTTGGCCCTCTTCCTGCTCCTACCTGCACGGCAAAAAACCTTGGGGTCATCTTCGACTCCACACTCTCCTTCTCTCCTCATATATCTGACGTCTCTAAGAAGTCACACTACCAGCTGCACTTCCTCAGAGGTATTCTTCCCTTCCTCTCCTTCCCCCAGAAGCTCACTGTCTCCCGAGCCCTGGTTCTCTCGAAGCTGGACTACTGTAACAGCCTCTATCTTAATCTGCCTGCCTCCACTCTCCGCCCTCTGCAACTCATCCAGAACAGGACTGCGAGACTTGTCCTCGGCCTCAAGCCCAGGGACCATATCTCTCCAGGACTGAAATCTCTACACTGGATCCCAGTGGCTGCGAGGATTAAGTTCAAAACCCTCTGCATTGTCCACAAGGCCTTCTGGGGCCTGGGGCCTAAATACCTTCAACTCTCTTCCTAAATATCTTCCTTCCAGAGCTCTTTGCTCATCCGTCTCCAACTCTCAGGATCAGCCGCTTCTCGAAGCAACGAGCTGGGGGTAGATCTCTCTCCGCGGCAGGGGCCTCCCTCTGGAACAGCCTTCCTGCCTCCCTGAAACTTGAGGAGACCCATCTCCAGTTCCGGAAGCTCCTCAAAACCTTCCTCTTTGCTTCTGCTTTCTCGCTTCCTCTCCCCTGCTAAATTCTTCACTGAAACTGCTCTGAATCTGCAACTGGACCACTCTCACCGACCTCGGTCCTGGGCCCAGCCACTCTCCACTTGCACTGCCTCCCTGGCAACACCTGCACTGCGGGACTGTCTGTATCCCTACAGCCCCCCCTTCCCAGCCCCCCTTCCCAGCACTTGTTTGCACTTACCTTGCACTTGCCACCAGCTGGCCCCATTTATTTATTTTGTATTCTACTTACGTTGTACTGCACTCCCCCCCCTCCCCTTGCACTTTCTCCCTTCCTCCTACCCCTGCACTTGCACGATCTGAATGACACCTGGCCTAGTAGGATCAGTGTCTGTCTTCCCCTTGTTCCCCCCTCCCTGCCTTGTCGCGCCTTGAAACACTTGTGTATAGGCACGTTACAAATGCCATATCATATCATAAAGGGCAGAACCTTTTACTGAAAGTGGTACGACAATCATGAACTACAGAAATATCTGCTGCATGTTCCCATCTACCAACCGCAGGTATGAATACTTGAGGTTCAGGGGTCACATCCAGTCACTGTGTGTTGGAGTAATCATCTTGAAGTGTTTCAGTGGTAAAGACAGATTTGGAAATGACATGTGCAGGACAACTCTCAGGCCAGCCTGGTTGTTCTTGGGTACCACAAACATCCTGGAATAGTACCCGGAGCCCGTCTATAAGAGGAATCTGTTCAATCACCTGCATCAGAGCAAAAGGACCTCCCGTAAAAAAGATCCAGGGACCTGATCTGACGAAAAGGAGGAGAGGATGTTCGAGGCAAAAGAGGAAAACTGAAGCATGTGGAGACTACAGATAGGATCTACGGGTTGCTGAAAAAGCACTTCCAGGTGTACTGGAACAAAGCCAAACAGCCCCCCCACAGGCAAGCAGTTTTCCCCAACCTTGACATCACTACTTTTTGGCTTCAGTGGTGGGAGCAGAGGAGGGGGGAGCAGAAAAACCTGCACAAAGTCCTACACTGCTTCCTCCTGTTGTCACTGGGGGACCCTTCAGGCTCCGTGTACCGCGGTCACGGAACACCTTGAAGTCGGAGAAGGCACAGGGCTTGAACTCAGTCCTGCCTGGGGACTGAGAAAAGGATTTCTGACTAAGATTTGTCAGGATAGGCAAGGACTTTGTGGTTTGAGTGAAAGTTTTCTTCGTCAACTCATCGCGGGTTGACAAATGAAAAAGGTCCATGCCCTCTAAGGGCAGACCAGGGATCCGCTTATGCATGTCAGATGAACTTAGTGGCTTGCATAGATGCCATCCTCATCTCGACCCCAAGGCACAGCTCTCTGCTGGCTGTGTCGATGTGGGAGACCGAAGACTGCATGATATCCCGCACAACGGCCCGGGCATCTGCCAGCACAGCCTTGAAGGATGCCAGCTTGTCTGTAGGGAGGTCGGGCAGAAATTCCCTGAGCTCTCCCCCCACAACTTCTGGTTAGCTTCAGCCAAGAGGGTGTCTGCGCTGGCTTGCCGCAGATTAAGCCTCGAGATGGAAGAACCGCGCTTTCCCAAAGACTCGAGGACGTTGTCCTCCTTGGAGAGGCAACTGGAGGTAGCACCCGTGGAGAAAGACGACGAAGATGATGGTCTAGAATACAAGGAAGCCGCAGCCACCACCGAGAAATGCGGATGGGAAGCAAGGAGAATTGGCTCCCCGTTCATCAGCCTAAGCCTGCTGTCCAACTTTTTGGTCATCTGGGCGTTGGACCTGGGCTTCTCTCAGACCTTTCGCGCCCCCTGCAGAACATCCTTCTGGAGAGGGAAGCCAGACCGGATCGTGCTGCGCTTGCCCAAGACCTCTGCTAGCACTACGGACTCATGGGCTGCTTCCTTGGGCAGAGGGACCCCCAAGAACTCTGCCAGGCCCTGAAAGTGGTCATGAAAGCCATTAACGGATGCAGAGGGTTCATCATGGGCGTCATCGTCCTCAGGCATCACTCCCCTGCATCCCCCCTTTTCACAGAGCGAGGAAGAATCCAGGCCCTGGGACAGAGGTGCCAGCAGGGTCTCCACCAAGGTCTGGAGCCACAGACTGGTCCAACAGCGGTTGAAGGGGAGGTATTGGTGATACAGGAGGTGGAGGGGTCAGAACAGGTAAGGTGGTCTGAACCGGGAAAGGGACCAGCACTCGAACCGGCAGCGCTGGAGGAACAGGGAGTACCACCCAGAGGAGGGGGCTGTGGTAGCGCCACCTGTGGGAAGACCTTCACAATGTTCTTCAGTAGACCCTTCATCTGAGGGGCACGCATGAGGAAGAGGAAGCACTACAAGAAGCAGTCCTCAGCCACAGGGCTTCTAGGGGTCCGGCCCTCCGAGGCACTGGGCCTCCACTCCTGGTCGAAGCAGAGGCAGCTGGTGCGTGAAGCCATAAGGCTGTGATGGGTAGATGTTTGCTTGAGGAGACCAGAAACCTGCACCGTAAGATCCACTGCCGCTTCAAGGGAGATCACCTTGCAAAGCCCATTCGATGGGCAAAAGCACCGGTGGGCCTTGGGCTGGATCCAAGATGGCTGGTGTTCTGGCAGACTCCCCATGCCTCTGCCAATTTGAAAACCTTGAGCGAAGGAGGCCCCGAGCCAAGAGAGGCCTCAGACACGAGACATAGCCCAGTTGGAGCGTGCAGAGGACACACACTGAGGTGGCACTCGATCATCCCTTAACCCCTGGGGTATAAGGACAAACCTGATGGCCCTTGTGACGACAGCCAGATGGGGCCCTAACCCACTCATCTTGGGAGCCGGGGAGCCGGCAGGCCCCTCGGCTTGGGAGCCAGTGGCCTTAGAGGCCTCGGGCCTGCCAGAACCTGAATTCGAGGAACCCCTATCTGTGGGGACCCTGGGGAAGGAGTTGCAGAGCATTAGAGCCATGCTGAACAGAGGGCCTACTTTGTCTTGACGAGAGCTTCTAGAAATAAAGTACTTAAGGTGGGGAGGAGAAGCGCTGTGGAAGATCTCTCTACCGTGACAGATTCCTCAATGTCCTCTCACCGAGAGCGCTGCAAGCCCAATATGCGTCCCAGCAGTGGTCAGGCCGGAAACACTCAAGAAAGAGTGCATGGGGGTCGGAGGCCGGGAACAGGTGGTCGCATTAGGCACAGCTTGTGAATCCTACAGCGGCCGACATGCGCAGGGGACGCGAGCCACTGAAGGGAAGTTTAAGATTGACTAAACAAAATAGGCGGCAAGCGGAGAGCTCAAAAAGTCTCAGCGCTGGCTGCCAGGTCCAACACTACCTGTGCAGATAAAAGGGACCAAGGTGAGGCACCAGAGGGCCGTGCCTCGGCAGGGCATGGCCACACCCCTGCACGCTATACTAAATTTAAAGGGAAAGCTCAATTTTCTGCCGTCAAAGGTTCCAGTACCATCCCCATGTTGTGGAATGCCCACAAGGATTGAGGAAAGGGGATGGGACGTACAAGTAAGTAGATCTATAGTCTTTTGTGTTGCTGTGACATGCTTGATGTGCATCTCCAGTTATGAGCCAGTCGTCTAGATATGGGTAAACCGGGTGAACTGCCACCACTGCCAGAAACTTGGTAAAAACCCTTAGGGATGATGCAATGCTGAATTTCCCCAAATACCTTTAATTTATATAGTGAGTGCTCTCGATCTTGAAGCTTCGATACGTCCTGTGCGCTGGCAACATTGAAATAGCAAAGGATACATCTTTCATGGTTTTAGGTCACAGTTTCGACTCAAAAGGGTCGAATGACAAAAGGGTCGAGTCAATTCAACGGAAAAAAGGGTCAAATTTTTCTTACCTATAATAAAGCAAAAAATTATATATATATATATATATATATATATATATATATATATATATATACATACATATACACACACACATACATTCATATATATATACACACACACACACACACACACACACACACTTAAAAATTCGATCCTTTTGTTTTCGGTCGAATTGACTCGACCCTTTTGAGTCAAAACTTTGACCGGACACCATCTTTCATATCCAAGGTGGCCAGCCATGTAATCCCCACAATTATCTGGGACGAGTTCCATCGCTCCATTTTGAAGCAGAGCCTCCACTTCTGCCTGAAGGTTGAGGTGACAGTCGTCAGTTCTTTGGAGGGTGATAGGTGTTGGAAGAAACTTGACGCAATAACCTTTGCCTACAGTCTTGAGCACCCACTTGTCTGAAGTGATCACCCTGCCATGCATGGGTGAAGCAGGTTATCCAACCTCCTACTGGCGAGGCATGGTAGGGCACCTGAACCGAAGAGTCATTAGCTGGCAGCTGGCCTCTGTTGCATGCATTCCCATCTCTTCCTTTGCCACACCAAAACCCCTGCTGCCGAGGGAGTTCGATACGTGTTGGATGCTCCTAGGCCACAGTAATCTGCTTGTACCGTAGGAACCCTGAGCAGATCGAGAGAAGAGTTGCCGTGAAAGGAGTGGTTGGTATTTAAAATCTGCGCTGCATGTACAGACTGCAGGAAATCTGGTTGAGAGATTCAAGTGTCTCATACTCTTTCTTTGCCGCCTCGAGTGCGTCGTCCACTGCCTTTCCAAAGACAGCCAACTCTTCAATGGGCTTATTGAGTGAGGCTTGTGTAATGGGTTTAAACCCAGAGTTCTTCAGCCAAGCAGGGCAATTTAAAAAGAGTCCCTTCTGCCAATACTCAGCCAGCCATCTCTGCAGCGTCAAGAGTGTTCAGAATATTTTGTATGACTTGGCAACCCTTTCGTACAAAAGCAAGTAGTTTTGATTTAGCTAGTTAAAGAACATTTTGAAGTCCATCCTGTACCAGACCACATTGGACATCACTAAAGCTAGTAAGCAGAGTGGTATTATTGGGAATGTGGGTACTATAGGCCGAACAACTCATTCTCTTGCCCAAGGTGTAGCATTTCTTAAAGTCTTCATCAGGAGGACCCGTAGCTGAAGACCAGGGAACGCATGTGCGCTTTCGAATTGTGGCGACTACCAGGGAGTCTGGGATGGAGTGTCCCTGAACATAGAGGGGGATCAGAGGGCGCAGGTCGAAACCTTCTCCACGCGTGGATTCACTGCCCAAGGGAGGGAGTAATTAAAGAGGGAATAATACCCATATTAATGGAGTTGAGAAGGGGAATAGCCTGGCTGACCAGAACCTTCTCTTAGGAAGTCCTCCACTAAGACGGAGACAGGAACCGCCTCCCGAGTAACAATTTTGAAGTGGTCCGCTGCCTTACTAAGAATATTATTGATGAGGAGCTGGTCATCAATAGGGGATGCCTCCCTGGGCTGGGTAACGGGAGTGGAGTCTAAGAAAATATTGACAGGCTCTGCTTCATGAGCTGGGGTAGTGGGCCAGTCAACCTGGTCATCTGTATTAAGTCATGCATCTGGGTCATGGGAGACTCGTGTCTTGGTACTCATCGTGGTCCAGCACATATCACATCTTCCTCTTGATCATACCGACACCCCTGAAAAATATCTTCAGGGGGATCATGTAGTTTGCTTCCAGGAGAGGCAGGGCAGACTCCGGGGGACTGGAGCCTAGGAAACTTGCAGGGTCTAGGACTCTCCGCGAAAGAATGAGATCTTTTGTGACAGTGGTAATCACATTTTGCTAATAAATGTATGCATTCATAGACTATCTATACACTCAAACCTTTCCCTAGTCCAGGAGCAGATAGTTGGGGTTTCCTGAAGTGGGCAGGCCAACACTTCCCAAGGAGGACCTTTGGGCACCTGCAAAGACTGATAATGGAGGAGGCCCGAGTATAGCCTGGATGCAAAGAACCACGGGAAAGTGCATTAGTGTGCTTCTCCCTTAATTTAGGGCGAGTTTGGTTTAAAGAAGCACATTTCAACATGTCTTGACCCGTCAGAGACCAGTGCCGAAACTTTAAGGGAGGCACCCTGGAAAGCAGAAGACTTCGTACCATGCACCACACGACAGTGAAGGCACAGCAGGTCGAGAACCATCAGGTTCACACGTCCCCACTGAAACATTGACAGGCCTGAGGCTGCTGGAGGCCTCAAACGGTTTTGACGGAGGCCAAGGGGTTTTGCTTTTAGCCTTGGTGGTGTCCGTGTCACCAGTGGATGGTCTACCCGTAGAAGGGTTTCAGCATGCCTAGTGGGGCTGGAGACAGACACGTGGGAGTCAGCCGACAAAACGTTGTCTTTGGCCTCTGAACTGGAGCCGTGGCTGCTGTAGGAATCCTTATACGAGGCGGCAGCGCCAGCAAGAGAAGGGTCTCTGCCTGAAAGCCGTAGGTCGCCCAAGGCTTTTTGCGCCTTTCCTAAAGTGTCTTACGCTTCAAACGTCAACAGGTGTTACAACGCTGTTCGTCATGGTCATGCGGTAAGCAGTTATTACCCTCCTTATGAGTGTGCATCAACAGAAAATTACCATTACAGGAAGGACAAAATGTAATTCCATCGTAAAGTGAAAAAAGAGCAGGCAGACAAGATAAAGGAAGAAAAGGCATTCTATAAAGAGAAATATCGAGAATAAGGGTCCCCAATCTCCCTACTATAAAAAGCCTGATGCTGTAGGCAGTCAGCTGTCGAGAATTCAATCAAGAGATTTAAAGGCAGCAAACGGGAAAAAGGTAAAGCAAGTGTATTCTATGCGATGGGGAACAGTCAGTTTGATTGATGTTGCGTCATTTGCTCCAAATGACTAATAATTTCCATTTGTTAAAATAGCAGTGTCTTGTATTGGGTTACTGTGCCTCTTTTAGGCGGTCTGAGCATCATTGTGGAAATAAATGTCCAAACTATGACTTCAGGAGCCAGGCTGCGAAGTTCAGAGTTTGAGGGTATATATGGAAAGTTGTTCCCTCGTGTTGGGACAGCATGTTGTATGGGCACAGAAGTTTGATTGGTTTGCACATCGCCAATTTGAGTAGGTGTGGAAACCATGGTTGAAGACATTGTGTAAAATATTAGCATGAATTTGCCACTGTCTAGCGAGAAGCTGTAGATTTCGACTTGAAGTGTCCGCTAGTGAATTGTGGCCCGATGGATTTTGTAACAATTTAAAAAGTTGCGTTTGAGACCATTTCCAAATCTTTTGGGCCAATCTGGATAGACTTGGAGAGTGATCTGCCCTGTTTGTTGAGAGATAACATGGCAATGGTACTGTCTGAGGACAAGGACTGTTTGGTCTGCCAAGTGAAGTTGTAAAGCCTGTAAGGCTTTGAGGACTGCTAGCAATTCTAGTAGATGGACGTGCATTTTTGCTGTTGTGTCCACACACTGTGTGCAGTGTGATGAAGGTAATGTACTTCCCACCCTGAAAGCGAGGTGTCGGTTGTGGGAGTGACCTGCACTAGTGGGTTGTGAAAGGGTTTCATTTTTAATATTTTCTTTGGACCAGAGTAGAGCCTGTGGTAAGGGCTACTAAACAACCACTAGATTGTCCCGCTAACCATTTTCCCAAGACAATTTGTTCCGCTAGCCAGTGTTGCACCGGGCACACACCCGCGTGTTGGTCCAGCTGTACGCAAGTAGCAAATCTCCTGGGCACGCGCATTGCCTTGCGCAGTTATCAGACGACGGGCCACATGAGGTACTTTGAACAGCATGTTTTGTAAACTCATTGAGGGACAAACTAAGCCCTTTTTGTGTTTTTATTAGTGCTCATAGAAATTGTTTTATTTGACTGGGGATGGGACCATTTCTTCTTGTTGATTGCCCCTTTTGTAACACTAGATTGGTTGTTGCTTGAGTTTCAGTCATTTGTATCGTGCACCAGACTAACTAAATCGTATTTGAGCGCGGATGAAAAACTATGGATATTGAAATGTCTTTCTCCAGAATAGTAAGTAGATTGCCCCCATCAGTATTTCCTGTGGGAGATATCAACAGAACAGATGGATTTTTAGGGCGTTGCGAAATATCATAAGTGTCTTGGCCTCTCTGATATGTCCCGGTAGCTTATTCCATAGTCTTGGTCCATAGACCCCAAATCTACGGTCTCCTTTGCTCACATACTTTGACCGCAGAACTTGGAGTAGATTCTTTTCCCCTGAGTGTTACTGCCGACTAGGAATGTAGCTCTTAATTTTATCAGATAAGTAGCCTGGTGCCAATGTATTTATACATTTAAAAACTAGGCAGAGAGTTTTGAACTCAATTCGCTCTTTCACCGCTAGCCAATGTAAAGATTTCCTCAAATTGGAGGTTGGTGCCTTTTTTGATACCCCACACACTAACCTAACCGCATGGGCCATCTGCAATCTGCGCAGCTGGAATGCTGGTATTCCTGACAACAATGTGTTTCCATAATCCAGGCACGCATTTACAAGTGTCCCTACAACCACTGCTCTATCCTCATTTGCAGAAAATGGCAGAATGTGTCTCAGTAATCTTAGTGTGTAGAATGCCGACTGTACCTTTGTACTAATCTGCGCTGTACAACCCATATTGTCTTCCCACACGCAGCCCAATTTTTTTAAAATTTTCTTTGCAAAATTGAGCTGTGCTCCTAGGAAACATGGTGGCAATATCGGTTTGTTCTGTTTCAGATGATGGTTTGAGGCAAATAATGATGCTTCCGTTTTGCTAGCGTTTAGCAGCAGTTAGTTAGCACACATCCAATTCTCAATGAGGGTTCTTTTTACATATTTGTGGTGTTCACCTGTTATGAGCCAGTTGTCTAGATAAGGGTACACTTAAGGATTGCCTTTGCAAATGTGCTGCTACCACTGCTACAACTTTGATGAACACCCCTGGTGCCGATGAAGGAGAGCACTTTGAAATGATATTGGGGATTTACCTAGTTGGAAGCGCAGGTACTTTGTGCACTGGTAGCATTGAAATATGAAAGTATGCATCTTTCATGTCCAATGTTTCCATGTAATCCCCGGGTTTTAAAAAGGGGGTTTGCGTCTTGCAGTATGGCAATTCAAAAAGTTAGCGTTTCCACATGTGTTGGTTGGACAGGAAGCATAGTTAAATCTTTTTTTGGCATTAGGAAGTACACTGACTAGATACCCTTGTTTCTTACCTGGTGAGCTAGAACTAGCTCTATTGCACCTTTTAGGAGGAGACTGGATTTCTTCCTGAAGGATTCTGATGGTGTTGAGACATCTTCCCGTTTCTTTGTGAAAGATGTTAGGGTTTCACTAAAAACTTGATTGAGGAACCCTTTTCCACTGTAGATAAAACCCACTGATCTGATTCCCTCCCATGCACGAGTGAATTGACAAATGCAGCCTACTAATGAAGAGGCATGAGAGGGAACTTTGACAGGAATGTCATTGTTTAGAGGTGCAGCCGCCTCTAGCAGTGGAAGCTGTACCTCAGACTCTTCTGTAGCCCCTTTAAAAGTTCAAATGGTAAGAGGTGGATTGAATCAGGGGGTTGAACCAAGAAGCGGACTGTCCCCGATTGTATCCAGACTGATGAGCAAAGGAATCCCTGGCCGCAAAAGGAATGGCATGTATTGAACAAACCCTGTTGTATATAGGGTTTGTTTGATGTTTGACCTAGAGTTTTTAGGCTATTATGTACCTCTTTTGTATCATCTGCTTGGGCATATTTAGTTAAGTATCCTGCGTCTCTAGTTTGAAACCGATTGGCATAGACAAGAGTATATTTTTTTAAGTGTACCTTCTGCAATAATGCTGCCAGCATAGTCTGCTGCATCTTGTTTTTGAGAATGCAGTTGGCAACCGGTTTGCCTTCAGACAACATTTTTTAAATTTGGGATTTTAAAGGCTCAGGTACTGTATCAAGTTGTTGTTGGACAGTGTCCCACAGGTGGAAGTTATACCTTTCTAAAAAGGTGGTATTTTTTGCTGTGTGTGTTAAATACTTTGCAGAAGTAGCCACTTCCCTGCCTAGTGTATACAGTCTTTTGCTTTCTTTTTCTGGGGGGAGAACCTCTGTAGATGCTAGCAGGGTAGATGCTCCATTCCTTGTGGTTCTAACAACCAAGGAATGTAGTTTAAGTTGTCCCCTAATATAGAGCGGATCTGTAGGTGCGGGCTTAAATGTTCTCGATTCTAGGGTGTACGGCTCTAGTTCATGACGGAGCTAACAAAGTGCTGAATGCGCCTTTGCACCGATTGTAGTAACGAGACAAATTGTGCGACTGACTGTCACCTAACATATCGTGACAAAGTGAGTGTCCTGCAGGGCTTTGTGTGCCAATTTTAACATGTTCAGCTGCTTTAATAAGTAGGTAATTATACTACACCTGGTCATGTATAGGGTAATCAGCAATGGGTTTGGTCTTGAGGTGATGGCAAGATATAAATGTCTGAGTCATTCATGGTTCACTCCAACTTCTCTAATCGAAACGATGGGAACAATTTCCTAGGCACAGTGTGTAGTGACTTTGCTTGGCGTATGTTTCAGGTGTTTGTCATGGAGCAATCGAGTAGACAAGGGCCCAGAGGACAAAAGGACGCTTTGAGCTGGAAGGGGTTTTACTGCTTTCCTTCGACACCGCATGGCCATGTTTGTCTGATGATTTAGTCGGCATACAGCTATGGGTTGTGTGCCCTCATCAGTGAGTGTGGTCTACATCACAGGACCGCCGCCGGCCTGTTTCTGGGAGGTGGGTACTGGCACTAGGGATTTGGAAGAACCCATGTCTCCAGCATAGCCATGTTAATGTTAAAGGACATTTGTACCGCGCACTATCACCACCGTGGTGGTCCCTTGGCGCTCTGGCACTCTGCGACATAGATGTCTTGTTGCACTTTGGCGCTTGTTGGGATATCATTGGACGCCTCGGCCTGCATGGCCTAGGCCTCTCAACGTTTAGTATGCTGGTCCTTTAATGTTTTCGGTATGACAATGCATTACTTACCGTAAAAGCATTTCTGATGGTTGTATCTGCTTTGATTCACATGCTGTGCATAGGTCCGACATCCAGTGGTCACTGCGGAGTATTGCATTTTGTTTTTCGTAGTCGAAAAGGGGACGTCAACAGGGCGTGTCTGTAACACTATCCCTATAGTGACGTGTGTTGTACCCACAATCCCTCACGCGTCGAGGTCCCTCTGTTTGTATTTTTCTGCCCTGAGGGAGCCTTCTAGACGTGAGTGAGTACAGAAAAGAGAGAAATATAGAAAGATGTCTATGTTCCTTCCATCCAAGCGGGGAGGAAGGGTGGGCGCATGTGAATCTAAGCAGATACAACCATCAGAAATGCTTTTACGGTAAGTAATGCATTGTCTTCTGATGTTTGTTAATCTGCTTAGAATCACATGCTGTGCATAGACTATCGAGCAGTACCCGGAGTTGGCGGTGGGTTATGAGAAGGAACAGTACAGAAAAGATGTCTTAATACTGCCTGTCCCACCTGGGAGTCAGATCTAGAGTGTGCATCTAGACAGTAGTGTTTTGTAAAGGTGTGCACAGAACTCCAGGTAGCCGCTTTGCAGATGGACTCAAGGGGAACATTTGCAATGAATGCTATGGAAGCCCCCGTGCCTCGAGTAGAATGTGCTCTTGGCCTAAAGGGCAGTTCTCTCTTAGCAAGAGTGTAACAGAGAGTGATGCATTGTACAATCCATCTAGAAATAGTGGACTTTGAAACTGCATCCCCTTCTCTTCCTGCTGCCACCGAGACGAAGAACTGATTAGTCTTCCTCAGTGGTCTGGTTCTTTCCATGTAGAACATGACCGCTCTGCGCACATCTAGTGTGTGCAGAGTCCTTTCTCCCAAGTTGGAAGGATTTTGAAAGAACGCTGGTAGTTCTATAGACTGGTTTACATGGAATTTTGAGATGAATTTTGGAGCAAACCTTGGGCGAGTGCGTAGAACCACTTTATCTTTGTGAACTGTAAGAAAGGGGTCTAGAACAGAAAGAGCCTGTAGTTCACTTACTCTCCTGATGGAGGTGATAGCTATTAGAAAAGCAGTCTTAAGGGTGAGGTCTTTAAGAGATGCTTTGTGCATGGGTTCAAATGGTGAGCCCATGAGTTTGGTAAGTACCACGTTAAGGTCCCATCCGGGAGCTGGGTCAGCTATCGGGGGGTGTATTCTCTTTACTCCCTCCATGAAGGCCTTTATAACAGGGATCTTCCACCACAACACTTTGAGTTGGGAAGTGGTGTATGCAGAAAGTGCCGCTAGGTGGACTTTAATGGAATTGAACACTAGACCTGAATCCAATAAATGGGTCAGGTATAGAATAATATGTGTGGGAGAGCAGTCAATTGGGTTGATGCTCTTTCCTCTGCACCAAATGACAAATCTCTTCCATTTGCTAGAATAGCAGTGGCGAGTGTTAGGTTTTCTGGCTTCCCTGAGGATGTCCATGCATCTCTGTGGGAGCTGTAGATGTCCAAATTCTATGATCTCAGGAGCCAGGCTGCTAAGTTCATGTTCTGGGGGCATGGCCCTTGTCTTGTGACAGCATGTTGTACGGGCAGGGGAGTTTCACTGGGGGAGATAGAGACATCTCCATCAAGTGAGCGAACCATGGCTGTCGGGCCCACATTGGAGCCACCAGTATCATGGTTACTTGTTCCTGGTGCATCTTGTGCACTACCTTGTTGAGAAGGGGAGTAGGGGGAAAAGCGTAAACAAATCTCCCTGACCATTGAATCGACAGACCGTTCCCCTTGGATTGGTTCTGGGGGTACCTGGAGGCGTAACTTTGGCATTGTGAGTTCTCCAGGGTTGCGAACAGGTCTATTTCTGTGAACCCCCACTGCGTGCAGACGTCGAAGACGATGTCTACGTGCAGTCGCCATTCGTACTCTTCGGGCAGGGGGAAGTCTCTGCTGAGTTTGTCTGCCAGCAGATTGAGTTCCCCTGGTACATGTTGTGACAGAAGGAACATATTCTGTTTGAGAGCCCACTTCCATATGTTTTGGGCTAATTTGGACAGTCCTGGAGAGTGGGTTCCCCCCTGTTTTTTGATGTAATACATGGCTGTGGTGCTGTCTGTAAGGACCATCACTGTCTTGCCAAGTAGGTGTTCCTTGAAGGCTTTTAGCGCCTTGAACACCGCTAGCAGCTCCAAAAGGTTGATGTGTTTGGATGCTACGTTCGGAGTCCACTCTCCGTGAGCAGTTTGATGGGATAGGTGAGCCCCCCATCCTGTAAGGGATGAGTCTGTGGTTAGAGTGGCTTCCGCCGCGGGTGTGGCAAAGGGTTTCCCTTTTTCTAGGTTTTCTTTTGTCCACCACCGTAGCGAGAGAACTAAGGCCTGCGAGACCACCACTAGGTCGTCCCATAGTCCGCTGGCCTGACACCACTGGCTGTTGAGCCACTCCTGCATTGGACGCATGCGCAGGCGCGCGTGAGGTACCAAATAAATACACGACGCCATCATGCCTAGCAAGCGCATTGCTTTGCGTACCGTCACCTCTCGACCGGATACATATTGAGGGATCTGAAACAACATGTTTTGGACCCTCTCTTTGGAGGGGAAGACGAGGCCGTCCTTTGTTTGAATTAGAGCCCCTAGGAATTGTTTGATTTGGCTGGGGTCTAGGCTGGACTTCTTTTCGTTGATGGAGAAGCCCAACTGGAACAAAAGGTCTACAGTCTTTTGGGTATCGGAGAAGCAAGTTTCGTAAGAATCCCCTGTTATGAGCCAGTCGTCGAGGTAAGGGTAAACTGGGATGGACAACCTGCGCAGGTGGGCCGCTGCCACTGCCAGTACCTTCGTGAATACTCTCGGTGCTGATGCTATGCCGAAGGGTAGCACTCTGAACTGGTAGTGTTTGCCCTCTATCATGAACCGGAGGTATTTTCTGTGCGCTGGCAACATTAAAATATGAAAGTATGCATCTTTCATGTCCAATGTTGTCATGTAATCTCCCTGTGATAGCAGTGGGATCACTTCCTGTAGGGTCACCATACGAAACTTTTGGGGTTTGATAAACTTGTTCGCTGGGCGCAGATCCAATACAGGGCGCATGGTTAGATCCTTTTTGGGTACAAGGAAGTACACTGAATAAATACCTTCCGTTACCTGAGATAGAGGCACGACCTCTATGGCTCCTTTTTCCAGCAGTTGCTGTACTTCTTGTAGAAGGATGGCAAGATGTTCCGGTGACATGCGTCGTCCCCTCGGGGGTTTGTATGTTGGGGAACTGTTGAATTCGATGCAGTATCCGTGGGCTACGGTGGAAAGTACCCAGCGGTCTGACATTATCCCCTCCCATGCTGGAAGAAAGGATGTTATCCGGCCTCCGACCGGTGTTGCATGGGAGAGGACGCGAATCTTTGCGTCACTTGGTGTTGTTAGGGGCTTGGGAACCTCTGGGGGTGGACCCACGCCCTCTTCCTTTGCCCCGGCGCTGTCCTCTTTGGCTGTACTGGCCACTATTGGTCTGGAAATTGGTGGCAGGGTACTGTTGCTGCTGGTTTTGTTGTTGGCGTTGGCCACAAAAAAGCGTTTATTGCCATAGCCGCGCCTGGTAGCGGGCTTAGAGATTTGGTCAAGAGTTTTGATCGTATCGAACTCTTTTTTTAGCCATCTCCAGAGCCTCATCCACCGCTTTCCCGAAGAGGTTTGAGTCTTCAACAGGTTTATTTATTAAAGACGCCTGTGTCTCCGATTTGAACCCTGAGTTGTGTAGCCATACACTAGGGAACATCCCGCAGTTTCTGCCGCATCCAGAGAGCTCTTTACAATACTCTGGTTGACCTGGGTTCCTTCGCCAATAGTTGAAAGCAGGCGTGTACGTAATGGTTCCGGCGCTTCTTCGGCGTCCTTGCGCAGTTTGGCCCACTGCGCGTCCGCATAGCTAGCGAGCAAAGAATTGTTGTTGGCAATTCTTGCCGAAAAGGCGGCCGAGGATGTAATTCTTTTTGCAAGGGCATATAACCGCTTGCCCTCCTTGTCAGGTGGTGCCTCACTGGTGGAAAGTGGTACCCCTGCCCTCTTTCTTGTGTTGGTTACCACCAGGGAATCCGGAATGGAATGTCGCCTGATGTACAGCGGGTCTGAGGGTGAAGGAGTGAAAAGTTTTTCAATTCTAGGATTGACCCCTCTGATTAGTGCGGGTGTGGACAGCGAAGGGATGATTCTTCTCCTCACAGAAGCGAGGAGGGGAATTGTCTGACTGACCGGGGGTTTCTCCTTAATTACCCTTTCTACAAAGTCTAATTCAGGGGAGAGCTCCCCAGTGTCCAGTTCGAAGTGTGCTGCTGCTCTACGCAACAGGGCATTAAATGTGGGTTGATCGTCAATGGGAGACGTGTTTCTAACAGGTGAGATGTCAGGAGGATTTAGGTTCAGGGCATCAGTGTCGGAATATATTGATGGCGATTGCCAGGGGTGAGAAGGTCCTTCTTCTGGATTTTCTCCGAAGCCTTCTCCTACCAAGTCTGGGCTGTCTTCCAGACCTTCCTCCTGGTTCCGTCCGTCTTCCTCGTCCATAAACTCATCCTCTTCCTCAAAATAATGTTCTTCCCCAGTGAGGTCATACACACTCTGGAAGTCTGAGGCTGTGTCCTGGAGGGGATTGCCTAATCTTGGAATTTTGGCCCTGGGGTCCTTCTGAGGCCTTTCTCTTATTCTCTTTGGAGTGGGAGGGTTTTGGGCATTCATAAACCTCTCCATTCTTTCCATGCAGAGATGGAGCCTATCCATGGTTTCATGGGGTACCCCTGAGCGGTCTAGCGGGGGAAAATTGGTGTCTTGTAGCTGAAAACGGCTCGACCTCTCCCATAACGTCGAGGAAAGTGTCCCGTCGCCCTCCGAAAAGCCTTCAGGTGTGCTGGAAATCCCTTCGACTGAAGGAGATTGTCCCTGTGTTTTCGGCGTGTCTTTCGACCTTTGCGTAACGCTCGACGTGTCTTTCGGTGTACGCTTGTGGGCATCGGCTACCACGATCCTCGCCAAGCTCTCAGCGACTCGTTTGTCAGCGGAGATCTGTGGTTTTGACGTTATGGGTGTCGAACGCTCTGCGGCGGTATGCGCTTTCTGCTGATGCGCTCCGGCCGATGATTTGGGGGCGGCACCCTTATTTGACGAAAGCCCAGTCGCTGGTCGCGGCTGTGAGAGGGGCTTCGAACCCGAACGGTCCGAGGAGGCCGCCGGTGAAACCTGCGTCTCCTTGGGCGCTGATGCTCTCTTTGCCTTCGGCAAAGAAGAGCCATGGGTTGTGTGCTTATGTGTGGTCTTGTGTGCGTCAGTGTCGCCGGGGTGTTCATCCCCATAAGCAGGGCGTGAGCCGAGCCCGTCGGGGCCGGGGACAGACGACGAAGCGCGTGTGCGCTCTCTAGGGGGGTTTACGACTTCCCTAGCGGAGGTCGTGGTATCACGTTCCTCGTCACTGTCGGAGGTAGCGACGGTGGGTGGAGCGTCGGCCTTCGACATAGCATAGGCCGCCCACCTTTTGACCCTACGGTCTTTTAGAGTCTTCGGCTTAAGAAGCCGACAAGCCGTGCAACCTTCCTCCTTGTGATCGAGGGGCAAGCAGCAGTTACACCGTGAATGCTTGTCCTTCCAAGTAAACTTGCCCTTGCAAAGCGGGCAAAACCTAAAGGGTGTCCTCTCCATAGCCGAGGCAATAAAACGTGATAACCACCCCAAGGGAAAGGAAGGGGAAAAGGAAAGGCATTCTCAGAAAAGAATTAGAGATGTCCCACGACCCCCACTCTCCCTACTGTATTTGGCCTGCGAGGCCAGGCCACGTGTTCGGCAACGCCGAAGGATCTCCTCCGCTCCTCCCCTCCGTCGAAGATCTTGCTCGGCGGAGACAGCTTCACGACAGCGTCGGGGGGGGGGGGAATCGATATGTTCTATATTAATATAGGAAACGACCAAAGGTCGAGGAGATGAAATCTGCAATGTCTCTCGAGGAGCTCCGCGTAAAGGCGACCATTAGCTGGGCGGAAAAAAACAATCTGAGGGACCTCGACGCGTGAGGGATTGTGGGTACAACACACGTCACTATAGGGATAGTGTTACAGACACGCCTTGTCGACGTTCCCTTTTCGACTACGAAAAACAAAATGCAATACTCCGCAGTGACCACTGGATGTCGGACCTATGCACAGCATGTGATTCTAAGCAGATTAACAAACATCAGAAATATAGTTTACACAGTTTAGTGTTTCTCAGCGTGATCTCTGGGGAGACTATGATTGCACTCAAGGTGCGTGTCTTTCCAAGGTTATTTACAATTGCAGGAAGTACAACATTTAAATAGTGTATTTTCTATAATTGGTGTAAAAGGCAGCACAAGAAATGTAAAGGGGAGAAAAGAAAAGAGACTATACCAAAGTATATGACAACCCCACTCTCCCTACTGCAAAAGCCGGCCTCTGGTGAAAGTGAAGCAAACCGTTTAAGAGGCAGGTATCTCCCATCAAAGCTTTGAATCTGGAGAGGCTTGTCAAAAGCCGCTGAAGGAAGGTCACCCAAACGATGAATAAGCACAAACACCTAATATAGGTTTAAAACCTTTGGTAATAAATCATGTTAGCCAAGGAACTCCTCAAATAGCGACAGACTAGGATGGCGGACAAGAAAAATCTGAGGGACCTTGACACGTTAAGGACCATGGGTATACGTCACACAAAGGATAGTACTACAAACATAACCAGTCGACGTCCCTTTTCGAATTTCAAAAACAAGTCCTGCAATACTCTGCGACAACCACTAGACGTTGGTCCATGCATAGTATAGGATGCTTAGCAGATCCACAAGCCTCAGAAATATCTTTACAGAATATTATGTGTAGTGTACTGTGTTTTGTATGTGTTTGGACCCAATTGCACCTTGGTACAAGTCGACTTCGCTATTAATAGTGAAGCTAAATTGCTCTGCTGTTATGATTGTGTTTTGGATAACTCGGGGGACATCCTATTAATTTACCAAGAAAAGACCAGGGGCTTTAAGAAATGCCTACCTAGCAAGTTAAGGTCTGTGAATTAAACCGATTCAAAACAAACTCCCTTTTTATAACTTCATGTACAATCACGTAGGTAACAATTGGGAAAACAAAATAGGGGTGATAAATATTGGAAGAAAGACTACCTGAATCAGATGGGATAGCTAGCACCTTACAGGGTGATCTATCCCTGGGACCCTCTTTAAAGTAATTCATTTATTAAATTTATAGAACGCTTTAAGCCAAAGCTAACGGGAAGGTCCTGGAGTTATAACTGGCATTCCAGCAATTGATATGTGGACCGCACAATCCTTTATGACAACCTTATTACTTAAGGTCTCCAAAGATACTTGATTGATGTTGTTATGTGGAATTTGTACAGCACCCCCCACTTTTAACACAATATTGTGCACTTATCACTGGCCAGAAAATTCCTGTGAGGTACTAGCCAGGTTTTGTAGAATTAATTGGTGTTGGATGGTCTTGGAATGGTCGAGTTGGGACAGTTAGAACCTCAGTTCGCACTATAGATTGCAGTCCACGGAGGACTGTTGTGCAAGAGGCTCAGCAATTTAGCTGCCCTCACCAGCGTCTTTTAATACAAGCACACCTGTGTGTAGTTACAAGTATGCAGTATGTGCATTGGGTTGTTTGGGTATGATTGTAGTGCTATGGAGTGCGTCTGATGCTGTGGAGCGTGTCCTTGTGGTTCTGCCTTGCACTGCATAACGTGCGTTTATGGATATAATTTGCTGCAGAATTCAACTGATTTGTCTAACTTTGCTGCAAGAGGTCAGGGAATGGTCAAAGTTGAAACATGTAGAGGGCTTGAATAATTGCACCAACTTGGCAAATGCATACCAAGTGGATGACAACAGCTCGTCTGAATGTCCGGTCTGTACAAAACCAAGCACTTACAGCACACATGGCACTGCATAAAGTAGACCAGAGAAGAAAAAAAATCTTCTTGTGACCAGTAACTCAGGTCTGAAACAGAGCATTTGAGTAAAAGTACTGGATGGAAATAAAGACAGTTAAGACAACTTCTATGATCTATGAAAGTCATCAAAACAGGTTCATCCCTGTTCCTCAAAAACCATCACGGACCACATTGACTCCCTGGCTCCTGCCCGGGATTATTTCTACAACCTCTCCTTCGCCACTGGAGTCTTTCCATCCCTCCCTGAAGCACTCCATTGTGCGTCCTTTCATTAAGAAACCTTCTGCCGACCCGTCATGCCCAGCTATCTCCATCACTCTCTTCCTGACAAACTCCTGAAAAAGCTGGCCATCTCCCAGCTTAATCTTCAGACTGAATCTGTTTGTTGTCTTCATGACCATCCGTTTGGCTTCAGAGCTGCCGGAAGCACAGAAACTGTTCTCCTGAACATCCGTGAAGACCTGATCTCAAACCTTGATTCCAACACCCCACGTCTTACTTGATCGCTCTTCTGCCTTTGACACGGTCAACCATGCCATCCTGCTCAACCATCTCCAAGACAACCTGGGTATCACCGGTCAGGCCCTGGCGTGGCAGACTTCTTTCCTTTCTTATCGACACTCCCAGGACCAACTTAGGTGGTGTCCCCCAGGGGTCTAACCTCTTTCCCTGGCTGTTCAACCAATACCTGACACTTCTTGCCCACTGCATTGCCGCTCTCTGTCCCAACTTTCAGTGCTATGCGGAGGACTACTCATTTTCAGGCTACCTTCGGCCACCTCTTCTCCACCTCATCTCTAACTATCTGTCTGCTATTCAGGAGTGGTGTGCCACCAATGATCTCTGCGTTAATGCCAGTAAGACCGAGATTCTCCTCATCAGCACACCCGCTCCCTCCTTTTCTGTCACTCTCTAGCCGGCCTCTCTTGGCCCTCTTCCTGCTCCCACCTGCGAGGCTAAAAACCCCGGGGTCATCTTCGACTCCACACACTCCTCTCCTCATATCACAGACGTCTCTAAGAAGTCACACAATCTGCTGCACCTCAGGTATTCATCATCTCCTTCCCCCAGAAGCTCACTGTCTCCAGAGCTCTGGTTTTCTCTAGGCTGGACTATTGCAACAGCCACTTTCTAAATCTGCCTGCAACCACTCTCCGCCCTATGCAACTCATCCAGAACAGGCCTGCAAGACTTGTCCTTGGCCTCAAGCCCAGGGATCTCATCTCTCCAGGACTGAAAACTCTGCACTGGCTCCCAGTGGCTGCGAGGATGGAGTTCAAAACCCTCTGGTTTGTCCACAAGGCCTCTGGGGCCTGAGCCCTCCATACCTTCAACTCTCTTCCTAAATATCCTCCTTCTCAAGCTCTTCGCTCATCCTCCAACTCCCCCAGGGTCAGTCGCTTCTCCAAGCAACAAGTTGGTGTTAGATCTTTCTTTGGCTGGGGCCACCCTCTGGAACAGCCTCCCTGAAACTTTAGAACCATTTCCAGAAGCACCTCAAAACCTTCCTCTTTGCTTCCGCTTTCTCTCCTATGCTGAATTCCTGACTGAAACTTGTTACCTGACCACCCTCTGATCTCAGGCCCAGGTCCCCTCCCCCGCCAGTTACACACCAGCACTGCCTCCCTGGCAACCCCTGCACTTGGGGACCGTTTACTGTATCCCTGTAGTCTTCCACCAGCACTTGAAACCCGTTGTCTGCACTTATCCCTGCACTTGCCACCAGCTGGCCCTACTTCTGTTTTTATTTATTCTAGAACCCCTCCCACCCCATGTACAGCACTGTCCCCACTCCCCTCCCATTCCGCACTTCTCTTCACCCTTCCACCTCTTCACCGATCCTAGAAGGATCACTGTCTTCCTTCTGTTCCCCCTCCCTTGCTGCGTCACACCTTGAAACACTTGTGTACAGGCGCGTTATAAATGCCATATCATAACCGTAGAAACAAAGTTCCATTCTTTGGATAGCCCGGTGTTGGGAACTCAAAGACCCCACCCCTTGGAAGTGAGGCATCGGCTTACAATAATAGTCGTGCTGTCGGTCCCCCATTTGTGTCTCAGCCACTGAAACACACTCCACGTAAGATTTCAGGGTGCCATTATTTTTGTAAGCATTAGTCATGTAAAATAGTTCCAATTAACTGGGGCAGCTTTAAGAGAGGAAAAACACAATTTTAGAAACATCGGCAGTAGAGGGGGGGGGAGATGGGGGATGGACATGGCAAGTAGCAGCTAATATGTTATGCCCTGTTCTTGGACTGTTAACACAATCCTATAATTAAGGTGTAAAATAGACTGGTATGCCGCTTAACTGGAGGACAGTACAGTGTCTCGCCCTCTGTGTAAGCTGAACATGAACCATAACCATCTGTAATTCTTCTTAACTGCATCACTTAAGGTAGCCATGGCTGATTAGTTACCAGAAAATGTTTTGGAAGGAATTACAAAATAATGAGCTAGACCACACCATTGGATAACATTCAGGATGATGTAGCAGAGGTGCAGGCAGCTGTAGAAGGTACTTCTTCTGAAGTCTAGTGTTTACAGTTTGGACACTGATCACCACCCAGGCAACAGTTTTTGCCCCTTGCCTGTGACATGGAGAACCACATTTATATTCCCCCATATGCAACGGATGAAGTGAGCATACCAAGTCATGCCACCAGAAGCAACATTTGGAGTAAAATTGGATGCCGTACACTGTGCAAAAGTAGGCAACTCAATAAGAAAAATGGTTCAAACGCAGAGCTGGCCTATAATTATTTCTTATGGGAATTCGGGAAGAACAGACACTTAGCACTTCAGAGGTACACCACATCTTTAATGATCACTGCCAGCATATCCAGTGTTTTCTACTTCCAACATCAAACCAACTGCCACAACATACACGTGACCTGCCTCCCCTACACAGCATGACCAAACATTACTTGACTGGTGCTGCATTTGCAAACACCATTGAGGCATTTTTCCATAACTCCCTACCCGAACCAACCATCTCTAGCCACTTGAATTTGTAACTCCGCTGTGCACTCAATCGGAGCAAAGTAGTATGCTTTAACTTACTCAAATGGTATACACCTCTCTAAACCACACGAGTGTGCAAGGGGAAAGCTCAAGTGGCTAACTGCAGATTAACCATTGAAAAATCTTAAAGCGGGATCACACTCAGAAAGTTTGCAGACCTTATTTCAACATATGAAAAGAAAAGTCAACCAATAGTTCAGATAAACCTCTGTCTCTTAAATGGAAAAGCACCCTTTTAACTAATTTAGAAAATGTTCTGCAGAGAAATTTAGTAATTACCTCAGTCCAAAATATTTTAGGTCAAGCAATAGCTTTTTGGTAAGTCTGGAGGGTGGCCGTGGAAGAGGGGATTTTGGTCCTCCGGTATATTCCACCCACGACTAGCATCTTAGCTTGATATTCCAGTTTTTTCCTTTTTGAACAATTTGTATTGGGTTCATTATAAGCCACATACAGAGTATAACGGTACATTGTATCCATATGCTCAAAACCACATTTAGTTTTTCTCCCTACCCCTTTACCCCACCCCCCCCCCCACCCAACCTCCCCAAGCCTACCCGACACTTAAATTGACTTTAGCCTCTTTTATGGGCATCTCTGCATCGTCATCTCTTGAAGAGTTTCCATCATCCGAGCCTCCCGAGTTACCCCCATACAAAGATGCCACCAGGTGCCTCCAAGCCATCAGCATGTTTGCCTCATTCTCCCCAACCCTGTTAGTGACCTCCTGCCATACCGTTGTTTCGGCAATTCGTCCAATTCTGGAGATCCTGCTACCAAGTCTCTACTTTCGGCCTCCCTTTCACCTTACAACTCATGGCAATCCTTCGCTTGGCAAGTATATATATGCTAGGTCTTTAAGCTTGCTCACATGTTTAAGGTGACGTGGCCTAGGGAGCCCCCCCCCTACAATCTCCGCCCATAGGGACTATGTCAAAGATGATCTCTTTCTCCGCCAAGAGGTGTGCCACCTCCCCCCAGAATCTTCTAATCTCGAGGCATACCCAAAACATATGCACCATTCCAGCTTTTTTTGTCCACATTTCAGGCACGTCTGTGTCCCTGCGTTTTTAAACTTTGCCATCTTCCCGGGGTCATATACGCTCTATGGGTAATAAACAGTTGAATTAGTTGTAGCCGTACATTTCTAGATGCCTTTTTATGATACCACTGTGCTCTGCACCACAGCCTGTCACCCATCAACTTTCCCCCCTCGTCCTCCCAATCACGTCTTGCCTTAGCCACCTCCTTCCCCACCTGTGACATCATCAGCTCTTATATCCGAGAGACTTCATGGCCCCCCCTCCGACATCACAGAATGTTTCTATAACTCCATCAGGTTGTTATTATTGCTGGCCATTTGCCCTTAAACATCTTTATTAACCTGGTATATGTGATGTATTGACCTTGGTGCAATCCTGCATCCTTCACCAGCGCGTCAAACTATCACGCTCCCATCTTGTCATGTCTCCTAGGGTTGCAATACCCTTCGTTTCCCAATGTCCCCCCAATCCCCCAAGTATCCCTCATCTGTCCATCAATCCCATCGAGGGCCACTAACGCCATTTGCAGAGAGCACAGCGACAGATTTCCCAACATCCGGCAAGCCCTCTGCCATACTAGTCTACCCGCATCTAGCAATCTCGTCTTCCCCATCTGTTGCTGCTTCGACAACCACATCCATTCATTCAGGAAGTAAGGGGCACAGTCTGCTCTAAGCAACCTGGACTCAGGCGCAGAGTCATCCACTAGCCATCTTGCCACATATTGGAGTCGACTAGTCAGATAATACACTTCAAAGTTGGGCAATCTTATACCTCCTTGTTCGTACGGGTTTTGTAGTTTCCATAACGCAATTCTGTTCATGGAATTATACCAAATAAATCCCCTGCATATACTTTGCATGTAGACAAAGAAACGTCTGGATATTATAAATGGAATGTTGGCAAAATAATGCAACAGCCTGGGCAGCACAACCATTTTCAACAGTGCTGCTCTCCCCCATCATGGTCAATGGTAACTTGGCCCAGAACGTCATACTATTCTTAATTTTTGCCACCACCCTCACTGTGTTTTCCTCATGCTCCACCTCAACCTTGTGGTATATGTCTATTCCCAGATACCTGAACATTTCTGTTTCCCATCTTATCTGTAGCACTGGAAGTCTGTCTACCGGCATCCCTGCATACCTCCATAGGGGGAATATGCTAGATTTTCTAGGGTTAACCATTATGCCCAACAGCTTTGCGTACAGCTCCAATACCTCTAGAATGTACTGTAGATTCTCCTCTGGGTATTTTATATATAACATATCATCCACATACATCGAGATGAAGTGTCTCCATCCTCTGGTGCTGATCCCAACCTCACCATATTGCTCGCTTCGATACGCCGCCAGGGGCTCCAATGCTAGGATGAAAATCATCGGGGACCACGGGCAACCTCGTCTGGTTCCTCTGCTCAATCGCCATTGCTCAGATATAGTCGCCCCTGTTTTAACTCTGGGCCAATGGATTGCTCTATAACAGCTGGAACACTTCAGGTATCCGGGCCCCACTCCATACTCCCTTAACACTGCAAGCAACCAGGGCCACTTAACCGAATAAAAAGCTTTTACTGCATCCAATGACATTATCGTTATTTCCTTGGAGCTCCCCTCAGTCTGGTCTATAACATGGTGAAGCCTCCTAAGGTTGTCCGATATACACCTCCCCGGGACATAGCCAAACTGATCGGAGTGGATCAGCTTGTGTATCATAGGCTTCAACCTGTTCGCCATTATCGCTGTGATTATTTTTACTGTCCTGGTTGAGCATCGAAAGTGGTCTATAGGACCCACAATCCGTCTCCAGTTTGTTGGGCTTGAGCAGCGGGATGATCATCGCTTCCCGCTGGGATGTGGGAAGCGTGTTGGCATTAAATGCTTCTTTTAGCATGGCTAGCAGTGGAGGGAGTAACTCAGTCTTATATGCTTTATAGAACTCGCTTGGTAGGCCATCTGCCCCCAGAGCTTTATTAGTGGGTAGTGTCTCAGTAACATAATCTAGTTCAACCAGCCTCACAGGCGCTTCCAAGCGCTCCTTTTCTGTCTAATCCAATTTAGGCAGGGTCAACTCCGTTAATGCCTCTAATATGTCCATTTCCTCCTCTTCCGCACCACTTGCATATAGTGCCTTATAGTATTGATAAAAACATTCATTTACCCCTTCCTGAGTGTCTCGTAATTGCCGGTTTGCTCCTTTGACTGCTCCGATGGCCTGTCTAGGGTCCTCGCTTTTATACAACCATGCTAGCAGCCTGCCAGGCTTATCCCCCTCAGCATGTTGCCTTACCACATACTTCTCGAAATTTAGATTGCATAGTCTCTCCCAATCCCCCATACAGGTTTGTTGTAATTGGATTATGATAGCTGTTTCATCAGGGGATTTCCCACACCCCTGCATTCTAATTTCTAGCTCACTCTCCGCATCACTCAGTTCCCGTAAAATGCTACCCTGTATCCCATTTGATTTCGATATAGCTGCTCCCCTAGCTACCACCTTAAACGCCTCCTACAGTGTCCAAGCCGACTTCAAACTCAGTGTTGAACTCAAAATTCTCCACCGTCTTTCCTCAGATCTTCCCAGAACGCATTATCCTTTAATGCCTCTGCTCTAACTTTCCAAGTCGAGATTTTCACCCTAGGGGTGAGATCTGCCATGTTATTATCAGTGGCACATGGTCAGAGAACTATAGCCTTATATTCTGCTTGTGTCACTGCTCCCAGTAACTGTGGTCCAATAAACATGTAATCTAATCTGGTACATAGGTTTTGTGGGGAAGAATAATGCAAATACTGTCTATCCCTTGGTGGTGTATTCTCCACATATCCTCTAATCTAAATTCTTTCAGCAGAGTAAGCAAGGCTCTAGCCGCCCAGCAGACTTAACCTTTTCGTCCGACCCATCTAGTCTCGGATCCAAGATACAATTAAAGTTTCCACCCCATATGACTGCCTTGTACATGTATGGGCCAATCTTAACGTACAGGTTCTTAGAGAAGGACTTGGTATCATGATTTGGGGCACAGACATTTATAATGTTGACTTTTGTTTTCCACTAATCCTTTAATCAGTACCATGCCTATATTATCTATGGTAGATTGCAAAAGCTTAAACGGGACGTGTGGTGCTATCCATGCGATGACTCCTCTAGCATATGCTCAGTATGTTGCTCCCAACGTTGTTCCTTTCGATTTCCTCATTACTACCCCAACTTCTCCTTATTCAAGTGAGTTTCCTGCAGCATTGCAGTATCCACTTTCAACCTTTTCTAGTACATCATCACTTTATTAAGCTTGATATACAAATTCAATCACCTCACATTCCAGGTCAATATCCACAACTTCCCCTTTCTATTCATTTCCCACTCCTGCCTCCGCCCTCACTCCTATTCTTCCTTTGTGGCTTGTGTACGTAGGCTCGTACCCCAATAACCCCCCTCCCCCAACACCCTTCCCTCCTGCCCATTCCCAACTGCCCAGCTCCATCCCTGGATCTCAGGCCATCCTGCATCTAGCCCTCGCGGCTGTCGGTGCCGGGACTCTGCAGGAGGATACCCTACTATCGGTACCCCTAATAAACAACTTACTAGGTGGGTAAGAACGCATTCCCCATGTCGCCTGCATTTAACTAAATTGCATAAAAGCCTCATCCTGTACATATTGCAAATCGATATGCATGTGTCCAGATACCCTAATCCTAAGGGCGAACTGTGTTTAATGTCTACATCAATATACATTCACTCTAAGCCCCCTAGGATCCGGTTTCTCTTGTCAGTTTATGGTACAATATACACAATACTGGGTCACTTATCCTGCTCTCTCCGAGTTTGACTCTCCGCACCATCTGGGCAGCCCAACGTGTCTAGCCAGCTCGCCGCCTCTTCGGACGTCTCAAAGAAAAACGCCTTATTTTTGTGAAGGATTTTCTGTATCACGGGGTTTAGCAATATGTAATAAAAGCCAAATTCTCGCAGCCGCCTCTTGATCGCCACATACTGTAGTCTTCTCTGAACCCCCATGGTATAGTCCGGGTACGCCGTGATCGTGGCAGACGCTCTAGTTATCGTTCCATCCTTGCGGAAGTGTTCCATGATTTTCTCCCCATCTTTGTAGTTCAGGATCTTGGCGATCGCCCTGGGAGGGGCTCCTGACTGGGGCTTCCTTGCTTGGGCCCTATGCGCCCTTTCCACTGTGAACCCTTGCGTAAGCGCTCCAGCACCTATCTCCTGTAACAGAATGTTTTCTACATAATTCGATGGGACCATACCCTCTTCGCACTCTGGCAGTCCCACCACCCGTATGTTATTGCGTTGCGCCCTTCCCTCTGCCTCCTCCGCTCTGCTTTCCAGGTTGCGTACCTGTTGCTGCAATATGTGCACCCCTGTAGCGTTGCCCTTGCAGGTGTCGGTATTGGTTTTCACTTGACTCTCCAGCCCATTCGTGCACTCTGCCAGTGTACGTACGTCCTGTCACAAGAGGTTGCCGTCTATACTGACCGCGTCTATTTTGCCTTCGAGTGAGGTCTTCAATTCCACTATGGCCACATTAAGCTTTGCCTCCCACAAGAATTTCAGGTCTGCTATGGCTGCCAAGATCTGTTGGTCATCTCGCAATGGGGTGGCTACCTGGCGTAGGGTCCCCTCAGTATTTGCTGAAGCGTCATGCGACTGTTGTCTTAGCAAAAATATCTAGCGTGGGTTGCTTCCCTTTGACTTTGCCGATCTTGGACGGCATCCCTGCGCGTACCATAGATGTCCTTCACGCACACAAAAAGTCTCGTATTTGCAGCACTCACTGGCAATATGCGCCTCCCACGTCGCTTGCGATTCCAGTCTGTGCACAGTGTTGTCTGGCACTTAGTCCAGGTCTTAAAACTTGTTTGTTATCCACAGCGCGCTCGCTCAAACAGTGCTGACCTTAAGTCTCTCTGGGACGGCGCGATGTCGCATCCGTTCAACTCTGCCGCATTAGTGCCGTTATCCACGCCAGGAGCCTCCCTGGACTGGCCGCGTATGTGTATGCTTGTTTTCAATGTAGCTTGGCCGGCAATCATTCTGACACTTCTGCCGTCTCCCGAAAGCTGCGCCTAACGAGTCTTAGATCCCCAGGCTCAGTGTTGTAGTCAGATCTGGAATACTCTGTGGCTAAGGTTGCAGTGTGTTCACCATTGCACTTTGCTGCGTAAGTTCGTTACTCCCTAACAGACCTATAAAAAGGTCAATACTTCCCTTAACCAGGCACGTTATAGAAGGCTAGTAAATACCTTATATTTTCTGGTGGCCACAATGTTAATATGCAGCTGTATATTGGCACAGGAAGCCGGGTCCCTTCAATCTTGCTAAAAGTATGGTTGCTTTCAGTGTTTCATTACAACATACACAGGCCCAGCTCACAGTCCCTTGCAGAGTGCTAGGATCACACCTTGGACACCCATGCACACTGCCTGTGACACGGTCTGTGTCGTCCGCACTGCAGGCTTTCATTAACATCCAATATATGAATGGCCCATTGTCCCTTTTATCCAGGGCTCGACTGCTGTTCGTTCACAACGCGCGCTGCTATAGCTGCCTCTGTGTGCCGGCAACAAAGTATCCCTGAGGTTCGCAGCTTATTACCCACTTGTACACGCACTGTGTATTCCACAGACCTTATTACAGTTTATCACAGGCCTGCAGGCAACCCAAAGCTACACCTCGCTCTGTGCGCCGCCAGTGCTCGCACACAACATCTGCGCCCCAAACAGTAACGGAATCAGCTGCATATGAGTCTTCTCCCGGGCTCAGCGATCAGCTGCAGGATCCCCGGTTCGCCTCCCAATGTGCACTCTGTTTCCCACCGGGGCTGCTCCTTTGTTCACCTCGCAGCCGGCTTCAGCTGTGCCTCGTTCCGAGCACTTCTTGGATCACTGCTCCTCCTATAATCACCATGCTGTCCTTATCCACGTCGCATTCCCGGAGCGACCACTGGCAGTAGTTTTTACTCGCCAGCAGCCTCATTTCCCATGTCTGTCAGGCGAGATCCGCCATTTTGGGTTTACTTCTGCACTATCAGCCACTGCCTCCAGAACTTTGTTGAGTGTAAAAGCATTGTTACAGTCCATTCGCAAGCTCCTCTTCTAAGCAGCGCTCCTTCATACTTCCATGTGTTTGTAGAGATCATGGACACCATTTAGCATGCTTTTTTCCACAAATCAAGTCAGGATCAGCAGGAGCCTCCAGGAAGTTCATCTAACACCATGGCTCGCTAGCATAGCTCCAAACCATTTCTGTTGCAAAGGCGGGTGAAATCACCAGATTTTGTTTTTGGCGGGTGAGACGCCCATTGAAATGAATGGGCGTGCAGGAGGCTTGGCGGGTGAGTCAGCCCTTTACAAGGCGGGTGACACCCGCCAAAAGCGTGTGAGTTGAGAGCTATGCGCTAGCCACACCCCCCCCCCCAAATATTCCTGCAGTTCATGAATGTTTAGGAAAATTCTAAACATTCTTAGTTTGCAAGTGACCAGAGCAACATATATGGTGCAACACTGGCATCTGGCTCACAATATGTTCCTTAGTTCAAGCTTCATGTACAAAGAACAAGTTACTCACGGTAGTGACTAAGATACTGCTAGTCCATAGTCCGCTTTCCTCCGTTTTGTATGGGGCGTCCCTTGCTAGTCACGGGAAAACATTTCACCAGGAAAAAAAATTGTCTTACCTTTAAATTTAGATGGGCCCGGCCCTGGGAGCATGCGATCCTCTGTCTCCGCCTACTGCGCCACTCAGGCTCCTTTGACGCATCAACATTACAATTGGCTAATGACACTGATGTTACAGGGAGGGCACGGGACTAGTTCGTCAAAACTGCAGCGTCCTACCTGGCGCTGGCATCCAAGCAGTAGTGTTTATCAGCAAGGCTGCTACTTGGGTTTCCCCCTTCAGCATTTTGCAGTCTGCCATGGGACGCGTCTGGAAAGTCAGACGTGGCCTTGGTTCAGATGGCGTGGGCATGCATGTTTGCTTGTGCTGCCCCTCATATGCCTCCTTGATGGCCATAACCACCCACCTTGCTATGGAAGCCTTGGAGGCTTGACAGCCTGGTTTGAACTCGCCAAAAGAGATGAACAAATCATCCAATTTACAGATGCTCTTTGTCTTGTCCAGATAAAATCTTAAAGCGCGCCTGACATCCAGACAGTGCAATACCTTCTAAACCCTCATCCTTTGGATCCGCATAAAATATTAGTAGAACCATTGTTAAGGTGAAAGGAAGAAACAACCTTAGGGAGAAAGGCAGGGTGCATCCTAAGCATCCCCTTGTCCCTGTGAAATGTGGTATGGGGCTCTGAAGCCACCAGAGCATGAATTTCGCAGATCCGGCATGCTGACGCAAGGCCAACCAGCAGGGCAGTCTTAATGGTAACCAGCCTGATGTCTCCGGACGCCATTGGTTTGAAGGGCTATGCGCAGGGAGTTGTGGGAGGAAATCCACAATCTACTGCCACAGCTTTTAATTCACTGCAGCCAACATAGCGTCAGCATTGGATTGGAGCAGATGGAGTGGCAGAGTAAATCCTTTTTCCGTAGGATTCCAAGAGCTTTTCCTCCTTGCCTAGGAGTGCCAAGGTGGGTGCAGATGACAGTCTGCCTTGGAGTAAAGGGAAGCTGCAGCTATAACCAATGAATGTGGTGGCACCGCCAGAATGAGGGAGACCCCTCCGCCTGCCTATACTTCGCATCGAGGCGTTAAAAGGTAGGCTGCTTTGAATGCAGCTTCACCCATCCCTTCTTGGCGAGGGCTTCTATGTCCTTTTGCAGAGGGATGCCAGTTCCTGTGGCAGGGCAAATGGTCAGCACCTCGGCCAGAACCCCAGCTTCAGGTTGCTCAACTTCTGGCTGCAAAATACTGATGAATTCTGCTACACCCGCCAGCCATCTCGTGGAAGGCCTTAAGCTGACTAAGCAGTATCCCGATCCTCCTCAGCCTTTTCGCCCACTGTGTCCTGCAGGTCAGGAGCTGTCGGGAACGTGCTGGTGCGGGCAGCTGTAGCATGTCGACTGTCAGTGCTGGGGGCTGCATGATTGCTTTGAGCGCGGGGGACCAAGGGCTGAACAGGGGTCACGGTCTGGACCACAGAGCCTGGGGCTGTGCTGGAGGAAGCATGTTCTTTTTAACCCCATCCCCCCCCGCCCCCAAGGATGGCACCCATCTGCAGTGATTTCATGAGGGTAAGGAACTTTTCGAAGAACCTATCCTCACAAGCCAGGGAAGGGCCTGGGGTTGTAGGAGCCGGGCCCTGTGGCTGCTGAGCTCTTAGCGGACCTTGCCGCACCACGATGGGAGCTGCGTAACGCCCCTGTGAAGGTGTGGTTGGGTAAGACGTGGACCAGGTCACTGGAGTGGTCCAGTCCCACCTAGACGTGCGTTCCCATGCCTGCTCTCGAAAGAGGCAGCTCTGGGAAACATCTTGTGTGGCCTGGCGGCCATTTTGAGGTCACTGCGGCACATTCTTGCTGTGTGGCGACTGAATAACCAGGCCCAGTCTTCACCTGCCCGCTTAGAAGCGTAGGCTCAGACCTTACCTGCCCTTCAGGTAGTGACTTGGGAGGCAGTGTGCCCCCAGCCATGACACTGGTAGTGCTGAGTATAGGCGCCCCCTTTGGCACGAGCCTGGTAGTAGAGCAAAGCCCCGCAGGAATGTCCCTGGTAGCAGAGCCATGCGGCCCCATAGCAGTGGAACCAGAAGGATCTTGCGACTCCTCGGCCTGTTGGCCACAGCTCTAAGAGCCTCAGTCTTCCTTTAGAAGGAGCGCTCGTAAAAGCAGTCTGTTCCTTTCAACGCGGAAAAGAGGACTGGGGAGTCAGGGAAGCGCCTGCTCCCAGGACTGCGCCCCTGCGTTCATCTTAATTTAAAGGGGAAGACAATTTTTCTGGTGAAAAAGATTGTTTCCAGTCCTTGGCGAGGGATGCCCCCTTGTAGTGCTCTTAGTTGTCCTGCCCACAGAACCGGGACCAAACAGGGCCTTGCAGTAGGCAGACCGGAAAATGCTCACCCGTCTCAAGTATTGTTTAAATACTCCGAGACACCCAGGCGCCACAGAGCTCTCACTCGACCCCCCCCAAAAAAAGAAATAAAAATAAAAACACAAAAGCATCCTACTCGTGTATAAGGGATGAAGCAGTACTGCAAATGTACCCACCCATCCACACCCCTGGCAATTGTCCCAGAAGGCAACCTACCCCCAGCAAAAATAAAACTAGACTGTATGGCAGTGCTCGGGGCCAATGAAACATGGAAATGCTCAACACTGAACTTTACAAACCCTGAACATAACCAAAAGGTGGATATAAACCTGCACACTTAACTGTACAATAGACTTCAAAACAGCTGTATGCAGTAGTATTTTCTCTATATTTGCAGTCACTTCTGAAATCTTTCATGCAAATAGCAGGCATCAGTAAACCTCAACTATCTTTGGAAGACAGAGTTAACTGGAGTACAGAAAGGATGTCTGAGGGTATGGGACTCCAATGGAAAATGACAAATCCATAAACAAAACAAATTCCACTCACTTTAGGATGACAACTTTATACCGACAGACCTACAGGGGACTGGCACATCACATGAATTGGAAACTTTGCATCTCCGCTCTCTGCAACTTATCCAAAACAGGACTGCGAGACTTGTCCTTGGCCTCAAGCCCAGGGATCGTATCTCTCCAGGACTGAAAATCCTTGCAGCCACTGGGAGCCAGTGCAGAGATAGGTTCAAAACCCTCTGCATTATCCACAAAGCATTCTGGGGCCTGGGACCTCATTACCTTCAACTCTCTTCCTAAATACCTTCCTTCCCGGGCTATTCGCTCATCTGCCTCCAACTCCCACAGGGTTAGCCGCTTCTCCAAGCAACAAGTTGGTGGTCGATCTCCCTTCTCGGCTGGGGCCTCCCTCTGGAACAGCCTTCCTGCCTCCCTGAAATTCGAGGAAATACCTCAAAACCTTCCTCTTTGCTTCTGCTTTCTCTGCCTCTCTCCCCTGCCGATTCTGCACCGGTTACCTGCCCACCCTCTCTGATCCTGGTGGCAGGTCCCGCCTTTTGCTCACCTGCCCTGCCTCCCTGGCAACCCCCTGCACTTGGGGACTGGTTCTGAAATCCCTTCAGTCCCCTTACCAGCACTTATGTCTGCTCTTACCTTGCACTTGCCACCATCAGGCTTTTTTACTTATCATATTTATTGTTCTTTCCCAAGTACTGCACTTTCCCCTTTCCCTTGCACTCTTCCCTGTCTCCCTGCACTTGCGATATGAATGACACCTGGCCTAGTAGGATCATCGTCTGTCTTCCACTGTTTTTCCCCTCCCTTGCCTCGTCGCACCTTGAAACACTTAGGTATAGGCGCGTTATAAATGCCATATCATATCCCCTAAGCCTGCCTGCCACATTCCTCTTACTTAGTCACTTTGGACTTGGGATACATAGAATGCCTATGCCATGGCAATCCCACAATCTATCCCTGGTTGTGAGCGACAGGCTCCTTTAGACGGGAGTCAGACACTAGCAGGCATGCCGGGATGGGAATAAGAGTGCTCGACATTAGACCCCAGGGGGCAGGAGTATCTCTAAGAAACAGCAGATGGGAGTAACAATTGATTCAACCCTGTACAGTTTTCAGTAGCCTTCAAACAGTCAAATAGCCAGACAGTCAGACTTCTGACCGAGGCAGGCCCTTTTCTATAGTGAAGAGAGTCAGCAAGTTTAATAAGTCTTTGCAGTGTAGGGTTTGTACTTGAAGATTTCAGCACACTTTCTTGTAAGCATGCAGAGGCAGTCCAGATCCAAGAGAATACTGGCCGAAAACATTGCAATTATTCTGAGTTCCAGGACTGCACAAATGTCTTCAAATTGGTTTGTCTCAACAGTCGAAGTGAGGGAGGAACTTCTTGCAGGTCACCACAGTCGAGAAGGCAGCACTTCACTTAATGGTGGTTGGATGAGCCAATACTGGTAGCAGCAGTTCTTCAGGGCCGCTCAGATATTTTACATTTCAGCTGGAAGATAATCAAATTCTCCAATAAAAGACAGGCAACATTAAAACAAGGAGATGCCGTCCAATCATGGACAGTTACCCCACATCAGCCCAGAAACATGACACTATGGCTGGGATGTGTACTGTGGATAGACCACCCCAAAGAGTAGATCCAGCCAGTATAGTCTCACAAAGCACCGACTTGGCCTTCCTTGCAGGAACCCCACTTATGTGCAGAAACATATAGAAAAGGAAGATGGCCCACAAAATGATGCAACAAAGAGCAGGGCTTAAATCACAAGGAGCAGCCAAGCTTGAGTATATGGTACTCCAATGCATTATCAAGGTAAAAACACAAGGTGCACTTTGAAAAAGAGTAACACCCAATAACCACCCCAAAAGGAGAGAACGTGTTTCACGGTCACCAGCCTGCTTAGTGTGAAAAACAAAAATAGCTGAAAGATATGCATTACTTACCGTAATAGCATTTCTGATTATATATGCTTACATTCACATGCTGTGCATATAGTACGACATCTTGTGGTAACCTCGGAGTATTGCAACTTGTCTTACGACTAACAAAAGGGGGACATCGACATGGGTGTGCTTATAACACTATCCGTGACGTGTAGTGCACCCAAAATCCCTCATGCATCAAGGTCCCTCTTGTATTTTTTCTGCCGTGATGGAGCCTATGACCATCGTGAGTGAGTACAAAGAGAAATGTGTAGATGTCCGTTTTCATTCTACTCCAAGAGTGGTGGAAGGGTGAGAGCATGTAAATCTAAGCATATAATCAGAAATGCTATCACGAAAAGTAATGCAGGTTTTCTGTCTTTCTTACCTGTAATATTTAACCAGCGTTGGTATCTTTCAGGGATTCACATGCACCCTCCGGCCTTCCCCTTCAGGCAAACTTGCTATTCAGGTTCCTCCATTTTGGTGAGGTTAAAATCTGAAGGGAACCGAAGGGGCGGGGCTATTTATACTGGACGTCCTATTGGTTCATCCTAAAGCACCCATAAAGACGTTGATAGGACACTCAGTGTTGAAGTTTTCCATAGGAAAACTGCTATATTAAAGTTACCGAAGTTTCCCAGCCTCTCAGGAAATATTCACAGCATGTGAATCCATGGAAGATACCAATGCTGGTTAAATATTACAGGTAAGGAACTACTCCATTCTCCAGCATTGGATCTTTCATGGATTCACATGCTGCGAAAGACTACATAGCAGTAAGAGAACCTGGTGGTGCATTACAGGCAAACAAGACCTCTGACCCAGGTAATCCTGAACCAACAATAGAAAAACATGCATTTTCAGTTATTAAGACAGAAGGCATTAGTAAAACCGACCACCGGAAGCTGCGGGGCTTACCTTATTGGAACAGGCAGAGGACCGCATGTCCCACCTGCACATCCTCTGCATGCTGTTGACCCAATGTCTGGTGAAGGTGTGCGGCACCACCCATGTCGCCGCTTGGCATATGTCACTGAGCGGTATGCCTGCCCACAGCGCCACCGATGACGCTGTGGACCTCGTAGAATGGACCCTGGGAGCCGAGTGAAACGATTTGCCGGCTTCCTCATGGCAAAAGGAAACCGTAGATGAATCCCAACAAGAAAGGCCCTGCTTCGAAATAGACTTCCCCTTGTTGGAAGGGCCGAAGGACCGAGTCCTGTGCAGATAAAACTTCAAAGCCCTCTTGACATCCAAGGAATGCAGCGCTTTCTCTGCTGGAGTGGAAGCCTTTGGAAAAAAAGGTGGGCAAGGCTAATGTAGTGTTCTTATGAAACTGACGAAATCTTAGGAATAAAGTGAGGATTTGTAGGTAGGAGAACCATGTCCCTCATGAAGGAAGTTACTTACCTGTAACTCTTGTTCTCCAGCATGGGTCTGGCATGGATTCACATGCTCATGAATATTCCCCGTCAGGCCAGCAATCCTCGGTATAGAAAAAATCAGTATCAGTTTCGTGTCTGATCTGTCTTTCTCAGTAGTAACCAATCACTGGTCTCTGGGTCATACTGCCCCCAGCCAATGACTGCCCTCTCCCGAAGCCCCACCCCTGGCAGCCATCCTCAGATTTGGTAGCACGTGAAGTGGCAGTATGACCAAGTGAAGAGCCGCAGAGAGGTAGGCGGGAGGGTTTGCATGTGAATCCATGCCAGACCCATGCTGGAGAATAACAGTTACAGGTAAGTAACTTGTTCTTCATGAATATAAGAATACATAGCAGTATACACATGCACAACCACGGGAGGTGGCAAAATGCTCAATATCAAGCAATACAACAACTCAACATTAAGCAACTCTTACCTCCTCACCAGGCTCACCTAGGCGAACAGGTTGTGCAGCACTGCCTGGCTGACTCTGGACTCCTCCCTGGAATCCCAGTCGACCCAGTAGAATCTCGTGAAGGTGTGTGTCGACCTCCACGTAGCAGCCCTGCAGATGTCCAGCAGGGGCACAGGAACGCCGTAGTAGCAGCGATCGCTCTGGTCGAATGGGCTCTCGGACGGCCGGGCAGCGGTCGGTTTGCCAACCGGTGACAGTGCATGATGCAGCCGAAGAGCCATCTGGAAATGGAAGTCTTCGAGAGCGCCTTCCCTTGATTCACAGGTCCAAAGTTCACAAACAGCTGTGATGTCTTCCGGAAACTCTTCGTTCGGTCCACATAGACCTTCAGCGCCCTAGCTACATCTAGCTAGTGCAGAGTCCTCTCAGCCGGCGACGAAGGCGACGGGAAGAAAACTGGCAACACCAAGGGCTCGTTGAGGTGGAAGTCCGACGGCACCTTGGGCATGAAGGAGGGGTGCGTCCTCAGCACCACCCCCGTGTCATGAAAAGTCAAGTATGGAGGCTTCAATACAGGGCCTGGATCTCTCCCACTCGTCGTGCAGAGGTGATGGCCACGACGAATGCTGTCTTCCACGACAAACTTCAACGGCACTGAATGCATAGGCTCGAATGGGGCCCCCATGAGTCTAGTTAGTACCACGTTGAGCTCCCACGCCGGGGCAGGAGCCTTCACCGGCGGGAATGATCGGAACAGTCCTTTCATAAATTCCTTCACCAGACGATGAGACGACAAGGACGCCCGTCCTGTAGTTCTGGTGTAACGTGAGACGGCAGCCAGATGTACCTTGATGGAAGCGTGAGATAGGCCAGCCTTGGCCAAAGACAGTAGGTACGGCAATACTTGAGGGGCCATAATCCGCAGAGGGTTAATCTTCTGTGCCCGGCACCAGACAGAACCTCTTCCATTTGTGTCCGTAGCACTTGAGAGTTGAGGATGCCCTGGCCTTAGCAAGAACCTCTGCAGTCGGCCGGGATGTCGTATCCTCCAAATTCTAGTGCTGCAGGAGCCAGGCCTGCAAGTTCAGCGACTCTGGTTCGTGGTGAAGAATGGCACCTCCTTCTCTGGAGAGAAGATCCGCGTCCGTCGGCAGCTTGACTGGTGTGGACGCGGACAAGTCCAGAAGGTCCCGGAACCAGATCTGCCTCGGCCACGCCGGTGCGACGAGGATCATCCTGCACCGGGACCTCTTGAGCTGGTTGACGAGCCGGAGTAGCAACGGCAACAGCGGGAATGCATAAAGGAACAGGCCGTCCCAGGGGAACGAGAAAGCATCGCCCATGCTCCTCGGTTGGGGAAACCTGCTGGCGAACCTCCGGCAATTGGAGTTCGCCGCTGTCGCGAAGAGATCGATCTGGGGTTCGCCCCATCGTCGGAAGAGTCGGTCCACTTGATCCTGGCGCAGTTCCCACTCGTGGCACGAGCGCAGCTCCCTGCTGAGTGAGTCGGCGATGGTGTTTTTTATCCCTGCCAGATGAAAGGGTACCAGAAACATCCCTTGGGCGATGGCCCAATGCCACAGATCTTGGGCTTCTTTGTACAGGGCAGGGCAGGTGATCTGGTTCCGCCCTGTTTCCAAATGTAAAACATTGTGGTGGTGTTGTCGGTGAAGATCCTCACCACCTTGCCCTTGAGGGACGGAAGGAAGTACCTGAGGGCCCAGAACACTGCGCGGAGCTCCAAGATGTTGATGTGGAGAGTATTCTCCTCCGAGCACCAAAGGCCTCTCGCGTGGAGGCCCCCGGTGTGTGCTCCCCAACCTTCCAGGGAGGCATCCGTCGTCACCTGGTGGGCCGGGGCTGGGAAGCCCGTTCCCGCTGTCAGATGAGCGCGGACACCCCACCATCGTATCGCCTGATGGAACGTTTCGTCGAGCGAGATCCTGTCCTCGAAGCTGCCCGTCTGGATCCAGTGGGCGTCGAGGAATTCTTGCAACGGCCGCATCCGAAGTCTGCAATGGGGCACCAGATAAATGCAGGAGGACATCATTCCGAGGAGGGACTTGATAGACCTCACTCTGGCCACGTCCGTGACCAGTAGACGTTGCACCTTTCCTAGGATGGTCCTTATCCTTTCCTGCAACGGTGAGGCCCGCCGCGCCACTGTGTCTAGCTGTGCTCCCAGAAACAGGGCGACTTGCGACGGGACCAGGTGGGATTTTGGAAAGTTGATGGAGAACCCCCGGTCCGTGAGCAGCTGGACGGACTTCGCAGTGAGTTCCACGGCAAGCTCCCTTGTCCTTGCCCGTATGAGCCAGTCGTCCAGGTAGGGGTAGACGTGGATCCCCTGCAGGCGCAGCCGCTCCGCCACCGGTGCTAGGCACTTGGTGAACACCCTGGGCGCCGATTTTAATCCGAATAGAGGGCCTTGAACTGGTAGTGCCGTCCTTTGACCACGAACCCGAGGAACTTTCGGTGCCTCTTTAGAATAGGGATGTGGAAGTAAGCATCCTCCAAGTCCGACGACGACAGGAAATCGCCCTCCTCCAGCTGTCCCAGCACGTGCTGGAGGGTGACCATCCGGAACTTCTGTGCCTTGATGTATTTGTTTAGTTGTCGCAGGTCCAGGATGGGACGCCATCCTCCCGTCTTCTTCCTCACGAGGAAGTATCTTGATTAAACTCCGGAGCCCCGAAGCCTCTTCGGGACGAGCTCGATGGCACCTTTCCTGAGCATCGCCCGTACTTACAACAGCAGTTGAGGGATGTGATTTTCCTTCCTGGCCACGGGAGGAATGCAGGGGGGCAGCTCTTCTGGAACTCGAGGGCGTGCCCCAGGGCCAGGGCGTCCAGCACCCAACGGTCGGTGGAGATGGACTCCCACACATCGACGAACTTCGTCAGCCGGCCTCCCACCGGGGTGCTTCGGCGGGGGCCCAACCCGACGGACGGTTCAATCTTGCTTGGAGGCCGCTTTGCCTCCTTGACCACCTTGGCGGCGACGACGGCAGGATCCACCTGACTTGCCGCGTCCCCTGTAGGCCTCCTGCGACGAAGACCTTGCCGCTTGACGGTAAATAGAGGAGCTGGTGCTGGCTCCCTTGGAGGCACCCTGTCAGCCTCCGGAGCTCCGAAAGGACGGCCGTCGCTGTTGGAGCACACCCAGTGCACGGGCCGTCTCCATGTCGGTCTTCATCGCCTGAAGGGATTCATCAACCGCCTTGCCAAAAAGGTTGTTCCCATCGAAGGGCATGTCCAAAACCTTGGTCTGAACGTCCTGGTGGAAATCCGTCGCCCTGAGCCATCCTCGTTGTCTCAGGCAAACACTGTTGCCCAACTGACGGAAACCAGTGTCGGCGATGTCCGTAGCCACCGTAATGGCGTGGTCTGAGGCAATCTCCCCTTCCTGCAAGATTTCCAGGGCCTCAGCCCTCTTAGCATCCGGAAGAAAGTCCAACAGCGGGGCGATCTTGAACCACAACTCCCTGTCGTAGCGAGCTACAATGGCCAGGGCGTTGGCCGCCTTGATGGTCGTCACTGCAGATGAGATGACCCATCCCATCGCATCCAGTTTCCTACCCTCGCCGTCCGGAGGGGAGGTTGAAGTCGAGGCCGATGCCCCCCTCCCCCGCTTTGTTCTTGGCCACCACCGAAACGACTGAGTCCGGGGTAGGTTGCGCCCTAAAGCACAAGGGGGCAGCGTCGGGGACCCGGTACTTCTCGTACCGGTCCCTCTTCGCAGGAGCCATGGCAGGGTTCTTGAGGAGGGCGAGCCCCTCATCCCAGATGTCATCAAGAAGCGGTACGGCGAGGACCGTCTTCCTTTTAGCCTTGCGCCGCTGGTAAAGGAACCCCTCCTTTTCCTCGGGGCAGAGCTGGAAGAGCTTGGATGCCCTGGAGATCATTGCATGGAAGGATCCAATCTCGTCGGGGGGGGCGGGGGGTGATGCCCGGGCAGGGGGCGATGGGGGACACGTCCCGTCATCGCCTCCGTCGTCATCCGTACCCGTCGTAGTCGTGTCCATGCGTGTATCATCCCCGTGGGTAGTGGACCAGGGGGAAGGCAGAGAAGGCCACAGAGGCGGGAGATTAGGCCTAGGATGCATCCTCTTAGATGGCGGGCTCCCCGAAGGTCCTGGCTCAGGCTCCTCCGTCGGGTCTGGCTCAGGCTCCTCCGTCGGGGGAAAGGGCAACCTAGTCCTCATCTCCGAGCATAAGGACTGGATGGCTGACAAAATGGCCGCCGAGGTGTCCTGCGGCACCGGAAACGACGGGCGCGAGGGCTCTTGAGGAGCCTCGTCTGCATCACCGTCGCCCTCGTCGTCGGGATCCCTCCCGATCGGCTAGGTCTCTTCCACGACTTGGATGAGCTCCTCTTCAGAGGTCGTGTCCGTATCCACGACGGCCACCACCCCCCCCCTTTCCAATGAGGACTTCGTGGGGGTCTTCTCGATGGGCCTGAAAGACGACTCCCTCCGCGGTGGCAGGGAGACTGGTACCTGAGGGTGCCTCCACTGGTGTAGCCTCCACAGGCTGAGCCAGGGCCGCGGCGACATCCTCAATAGAGGTCCTAGCAGGGTGAATCACGGCCAATGTCACCTTCTGTACGCCTGGGGCCTTCACCTTCGGGGGAGGGTCCGAGCCCCGCTCCCCCTCTGCCGGAGTCTTCTAGTTCGACTGGGGCCTCTCCAGAAGCTTCGCCGGGTTCTCGGACTTCCTCTTACCCGATCCAGAGCGTTGGCTCGTGGTCGATGGCGCCGGGGAGGATGCGCCCTTTCTGGCAGCCAAGGAGCCCAACCGTTCGGCGATTCCGGTGTCCTCAGTGCTTAGCCTTTTGTTGGGCCCCCGTCGCCGGAGCACCCTCACAGGACTTAGACGACCGCTCGGACTTCTTCTCGCCTGGCGGGCTCTTACCTTCCAGCCAGTTGGCGAGACGGAGGTGGCGATCCTTCATGGTCCGCTCCGACATGTTTCCACAAAACGCGCAGTCCTTTTCCTTGTGCGTCTTGTCCTCATGGAGACAGTAGAGGCATAACGAATGCTCGTCCTCCTTGAAGACGTTCTGAAGCTGGCATCCAGGGCAGGTCCTGAATAGCTTCCCGGACGTCGAGCTCCCTTTCTCCTGGGCCATGTCCAGGGTAGGCCTCGGAACTTCTGGAATCCTCCAAAAGCGTAACTCGATGAAATCTTCACCCTTGAGGGGCGTAGAAAACCGGTGCCAGACAGCCTGAGCCTCTCCAGACAGGGACCAAGAATGTGTGCCTCCCTGTTTGAGGAGATGAAACATAGTTGTGATGTCTGTCAGAACGCATACCACCGAGCTCTGAATGAGGGGCAGTAAAGACTTAATGCCCAGTGTACTGCTCCCAACTCCTGAAAGTTGATGTGCAAAAAAGCCTCGAGGGACCATAGGCTTTGGACCTGAAACTGAAGTGAGCTCCCCAAAGCACCTGGGAAGCTTCTGTCCCGATCGTGTGCTGAAAATCCGGCTCCACCAGGGGCATACCCCTCACTATGATGTCGGAGCAAGTCCCCCACTGCATGGCATCTGCCAGCACCCAGGATGAGAACCTAGTCGGACCAGGAACCGAGGACTTGTGGCCATCTTCAAGCAAGAACCCCTGCACTGGCCGCATGAAGAGTCAACAATTGTGGATCAGTGGGATGCAGGACGCCATGGAGCTAAGAAGAGACATGAATAGGCGGACCGTGAACAATGTTTCGGGTACAAAGGAACCCGCCATGGATAACAGCTGCTCTATCCTTTCTTAGGATGGCTTCACCAGATTGAGCTGTGTATGAAAATGAGCCCCCAGAAAAATCAAGTCCCTGGAAGGCGCCAGACAAGATTTGGCGAAGTTGACTGCAAAGCCCAGACGCTGTAACAGGAGCATAGCCGCTTGGAGAGACTCTCGCTGACCAACCCATCATCCAGGTATGGATTAACATGGTGCCCCTCCCTGCGAAGGTAAGACGCCACCAGAGCCAGGCTCTTGAACATCCTTGGAGCAGACTTGAGGCCAAAGGGGAGAACCAAAACCAGTAATGCTCGTCGCTGACCACAGAAACATGCAATGTATGGGGTGCATCAGGATATGGAAATAAGCATCTGCTAGATCCACTGATGCCAGAAACTCCCCAGGCTACACCGCTGGTATAACTTCTTGCAACGTTAGCATCCTGAACTTTTGCCGTTTCACATTTGCTTACTGGCCTTAGGTCCGGAATGGGGCACCATTTTCTGTTCGGTTTGCTGATGACAAAAACCAAAAGTAGGTTCCTTGTCCTCTTTCCGACTCCGGGACTTTTGCTATAGCCCCCTTCTGCAGTATCAGGTGCACCTCTTGTAACCTGGGGAGACTTCCGTAGTTCACCCTGGCGAGGGGCCCCCACCACATCCTTCTGTAGGGGAACTGCTGGTAAATCCTACCCCAAGGACACCACCGGGGTGTGGTGTACCGGGAGCCGGGCATCCAACTGTCCGAGGAGCGACTGCAGCGTGGTCAGCAGCTGCATTGAGAGCAGGGAATGCGGGTTGACCAACGGATACTGAGGCAGAACAGTCCCCAGGCCGGCCGACATGGATGGAACGCCCGGCTGTAGGCCCAATGCCGCAGGATCAAGGAACTGATGGGATTCCTCCTCCTCTGGACTCGAAGCAAAGTCATAGGGATCTTGCTGGATAACCTCCATCAGGAGCAAAGCCGGTGCCACACTGCCACGGCACTTCCCCCCCCCCCCCCACCCAGGCCCCCCACACCCCCATCAGTCCCTAGCGGAAATGAAGAACTCACTTTCACTCCCGCCAAAACAGCCGTCAACAGGGCAGTCATCGTAGTCGCCAGCAAGGTCGTAGCCGGAGTCGTCTGCATGGTGGACAAATCAATCGTCGGCAGCAAAATAGTCATTGACGGAATTGAGGCACCAGCCCGTGGCCTGGGTTTCTGCAAGGAAGACCGCTTGAACGCGGAGCTGGAATGGCATCTAGAAGACTGACAGAAGACAAATGACTCTGGTCTTGCGAAGAAGACTTCTCCGCCGACGAGGACGGCTAATGTGACCGCAACTTCTCCTTGTGTGAAGACGAGGGCCTCCACTCGAATCCTTCGACTTCTCAACCCTCAGTGCAGGCGTGCCCAGAGCAGGGCCTCCGGACACTGGGCCTTTTTGCACCTGCTTAGCCACAGAAGACTCACCAAGCACTGTTTCTTTGGTGCTGGCTCTGCCGACTGCGCCCTCTGGTGCGAAGGATACCTCTTCACCGAAGAAGTAGAATACTTGCCCCCGTGGGCCGAACCAACCTCCGATCCTGGATAGGCCCCTTCGTTCAACCAGCAAACCAGCCGCCGGTTACAGGCAGTACAGACAGTCCGCATGACCGTCCCCTTCATGGAAATTCTTGAGACCGCAGGTCTTGCATGGCCCGAATAACTTCTTCGGGCCCACAGATGACATGATCTACCTGGACCACACCGGAGCAGTGAAGCCGTGTAGAAAAGACGAAGAGCAAAAATTCTCAAGAAAGAACACAAGGTGAGCCCAACAGTTTGGAGATGGTTGAAATCTGAAGGAAAGCCGGAGTGTTAGGCAGAATTCTCATTTATGGCTACTTTCACTTACCTAGCAAGTCCCTCAGCAGCTTTGCTGGATTTCTGGGGTTTATTTTTTCCACCTGGTAAGCGTGGAAGCTTTTTTTCCCCACTCTTACAGTGTATTTTTTTGTGTGCATTGTACTTTTTGTGCTCATGGGCTATGGAGTGTCACCAACTCCCGAGGCATCATCTTTTTACTTGTGTAAAAGACAAGGAGCAGAATTCCTACAAAAAAAAACAATCTACAAGCCAACGAGACCGCTCAGGTCAACCAACGAAATCCGACTGGAACAAAAACCTTACATCAAGAAGAAACTCGGAGGCACCGCTTTCTACCACTTAGCCGCGAAAACCTGGAACATCCCAAAAGTAATAAGGAACACCAAAGATCACCTTAAAATCAGAAAATTACTAAAAACCTGCCTCTTCAACACGGGAGACTAAAACCGAAACAATAAGACAAACAACTCATCAAAAAAGGACATTGACAAACCCCTATAACCGACAGAAGTACCCTGGGCACCAGTAGGGCTGACGCTGGACACAGGGGTCCACCTGCGAGACCCAGAGAAACGGATACAACTACTCCAGCCAACCCTTACCATCCCCCACCGCCCGTACAGCCACAACTAGGTTCCACGAGGCTGTGGAACGGACAAGATACCACCAATCACCACACAACCGTGTGTATGGAAACTAGCAGCGGCGCTAGTCATGTGGAGGTGGTGAGGAGCATGCAAGATTATTAAGGGAGCGGGCGGAGGGGACAGCTAGATCCTCAAACGGCCTCGAATGAAAAAAAGGGCACGTACCTCCTGAGGCTCAGGGTGTACAAGCATCCCGTCGGGTAAGATTACACGAGCCCAACCGGTTCAGTCTAGGATAGAGATGACTAACGAATACCATTAACAATTTCCTTCTCTGCATACACCTCTCAAACTCCAAACCAAACACCCACAAACCTCTAGCGCAGCAAACCGCACGAACTTCACTACACTGCAACAACAAAACAAAAACACAGACTCGCACATCAGCACATGACTACCGGCCGCATACACCCCAGGCCCAGCCGACGGAACCACCGGGCTGAGGCTGCCAACAGCACATCACTGCAATCTTGCACTTTTCCAGCCTCCAACCACTAACCCACCCTCCCCCCCCTTTTTCAGAGCCGCCAGAGCGCCAGGGGACCACTCCGGTGGTGATAATGTTAAAGGTCATTTGTAACGCGCACTAACATTGTGTGTCACACAGCACCTTTAGTGCAGTGACACCGGGATGTCTTTTCGACTTCCTTTGTGGACTCTGTCTGGGGTGACTACTGTCCCCCAGAAACATGTAAAGTTGCCATTAACTTTATATAGTCACTTTTTAAACCTCAGACCCAGTACACACCATCTTACATGGAGTATTGGAAAGGGTTAACTCTCATCTCTTTTTGTCTGTGCCTCTTGGAGCTTTGTTTCGCTCCCTTAACATTAAGACTTGGCTGGTGGCAGTGTTATCTACCCTAACTTTTCTACCACGCTTATCTTATATAACGTGGTAATGTTTTAGGCTATTATAGGAGCCTCGAAAATAAAACCCACTTGACCATACATGTTTTATTTTGGCTCCGGTTGGGTTTAGTCAACATTTATTTTTGTTAAAGTCTTTCTTGTTTGCTTTTCGCGCCCGACAAGGTTTGGTTTCCTTGTTCCCAGTCCTTTGGCGGGCTTCTGCGAAGAAGCCATCGTTTGGCGTCTGGGTGTCTAGGTGGGCTGAATGTGAGGGAGGGGTTTAGTAACCCCCTGCACAGGGTCTCCTTGGAGACCCAAGTCGCACTTTGTGTTCATTGGCTGTGGTGGTTGTCCGGGCTGTGACGCTCGTGTTTGGTGGAGACACCCTTATAGGTGTAATCCCCGGACGCATGTCATGAGGACGATGCGGTGAGGGCAGCTGATCATGAGGATCGATGGGCGGCAAAACTTTCAACAGGCCTGTTGCTTCAACGTATCGTCGAGGTAGCTTGTGGGGTTGTGCGATTTTCTTTGTGGTGCAGGTGTGCACCTGTCGCTGGGAAGTTGTCTCCCCATAACAGCACCGGTGGCCTGGCGAGGCCGGAGACAGGCACGGTCCGAGGGAAGGTCCAAGGCCTCCACATCAGAGCCATGGCTGCCGCTTGAATACTTGTCACTTGAGGCGCCTGCGCCGAAATGGGAACCACTCTTAGCCTGCATGGCATAGGCCGGCCACCGCTCCGTCCGCTGATCTTTTAGCGTCTTCGGACGAAAAAGTTGGCAAGACTTGATGGATCGCTCATCGTGATCACGAGGCAGACACTTTCGGTGAGTGTTCTTCCACAGGTATTTGCCTTTGCAAGACGGACAAAACTTAAATAGAGTCCTCTTCATAGTTGAGGTAAAGGGCAACAGCAAGATCAGAAGGGAAAAGAGGGGGAAAAGCAAATACATTCTAGAAAGAATCAAACCCTGGGTCCCCACTCTCCCTACCTCAGAGGTCTTCAAACTGTGGGTCACGCCCCCCCAGGGGGGCACAGCCGCATCCCAGGGGCAGGGGTGGTGGGGGAGTGGGGCAAGAGCCAAGCATGAAATGTAAAACAAAAAAATATTCTTTTTTTAGATTGGAGGAAATGGGCAGTGGCAGCTAACATGGTCAGAATGGCCCATAAAACAGCCTACGGGACCAATGAAAAAGTGGCCAGCAGTTGCAAATGGATAGTCAGTCCTTCAGTCACAGACTTGCTTGAATAGTACCCAAGGGGGTGTTTTTTGTTCAAATGTACCCGAATTGTGATAATTGAAGGATATTTATTCAGCAAAAATGGTCAGAACTACTAGCTGCATAGTGAAGTAACTCCTGAAACTGGACCACATTGGCCAAAAAAGTGGCCCATTTTGACTGGCCTACAATAGCATTTTGCATTTTTGGTATGGTCATCGCCCTATTGCCCTATAGGCCAGTCCAAGCCTGGCGGCTCATCCATAATGGGTGAGTCCATCCACTGGCCCCCTCACCCATTATGAAGGACCCGAGGAGCCAGCCCAGTGAACCACTGAGTACTCCCTCAGCTGCATTTTCCAGCTGAGAGAGTGCTCCTGGGCTGGCTGAACTGTCAAAGGAAAACACAGTTTGCCTTTGATAGTTCAGTTCCCCAGCCGCACATGATCACTGAGCCATGCAACGCTGGGGGCGTTTTGCTTCGCCAGCCTTGCATAGCTCACTGGAAATGCTGGCTGGGGCACTGCATGTATGTACGAGGGGGTGCTCCTGCGCCACGTCACATACGGGCAGAGCAACCTGGAGCGGGGCATTTTATCAACCACCCGCAGGCCCCTGCAGAAGGTACGTTTATGGTGATTTCTTTTTTATTTAAATATGTGTATGGATGAGTGTATGCTTGTGTCATGGGACTGTGGTGGGAGCAGGAAGGGCGGGAGCACTGGGATAGTGGTGGGAGAAGGGTGCGGACGGCGCACAAAAGTTCCTAGCCATTTCTACTTACTTACTTGGGGGGGCTGGCCTGCCCACGTTTTGCTGGGGGGGGGGTTTGGGGTGACGGCCTGCCTGCCCAAATTTTGCTCACGGGGAGCCCAGGCCAAAAAAGTTTGAAGACCACTGTCCTACTGTATAGGCCTGGCTGGACGGCCGAGGCCATGTGGTCAACAGTGTCGACCAAGGCACCAGTCGACGAAATCCATAGGCGTCTTCAGAATTGGGTTCAGAAGTAGTCAATGAAGTCGAAGACTAAACAAACGGTTGTGAAACAATTAATGTTTAACTTTGCAAAGTACGAGCTCCACATAGGGCGACTAGCTAGCTGGGCGGGAAAAAAAAAACTATGAGGGACCTTGACGCACAAGAGATTTTGGATACACTACACATCACGCTATGGATAGGGTTACAAGCACGCCCATGTCGATGTCCCCCTTTCGATCATCGAAAGACAAGATGCAAAACTCTGCGATTACCACTAGATGTCGGACTATATGCACAGCATGTGTTTCTAAGCAGATTCACAAGCAAGTTACTTACAGAAGCGGAGAAGAAGTCCCTGAAGCACTCAACCTAATGTGACAAGGGAGGCATTGTAAAAAAGAAAGTTAAGAAAATGTGAAACTGCACTGGTAACTTCCAGGTGAACTAGTGCGTTCTGCACAAATAGCTGAGAAGGTAAGTAAGGCAAAAGGATCTCCTGCATCCCAATTCAGTCAGGATCCATACTATTAACAGACATGCTGGTGCACTCCAATGAAGTAAATTAATTAAAGTTTAAAAAAAGAAAACTTCACCTCACATTGGTGCTCTCCCCTTCCACGAGGAACGGGAGATCCAATCCAAAATCAGAATGATTAATTGTATGACATGCATTACTTACCGTAAAAGCATTTCTGATGGTTGTATCTGCTTAGATTCACATGCTGTGCATAGTCCGACATCCAGTGGTCACCGCGGAGTATTGCATTTTGTTTTTCGTAGTCGAAAAGGGGACGTCGACAAGGCGAGTCTGTAACACTACCCCTATAGTGACGTGCAGTGTACCCACAATCCCTCACGCGTCGAGGTCCCTCTGTATTTTCTATGTCCTGAGGGAGCCTTCTATACGTGAGTGAGTACAGAAAAGAGATGTAGAAAGATGTCTATGTTCCTTCCATCCGAGCGGGGAGGAAGGGTGGGCGCATGTGAATCTAAGCAGATACAACCATCAGAAATGCTTTTACGGCAAGTAATGCATTGTCTTCTGATGCTTGTTAATCTGCTTAGAATCACATGCTGTGCATAGACTAGCGAGCAGTACCCGGAGTTGGAGGTGGGTTGTGAGAAGGAACAGTAGAGAAAATATGTCTTAATACTGCTTGTCCCACCTGGGAATCAGATCTAGAGTGAGCATCTAGACAGTAGTGTTTTGAACTCCAGGTTGCCGCTTTGCAAATGGACTCGAGGGGAACGTTTGCAATGAATGCTATGGATGGCCCAGTGCCTCGAGTAGTGTGCTCTTGGCTTGAAGGGTAGTTCTCTCTTAGCAAGAGAGAAACAGAGTGATGCATTGAACAATCCATCTAGATACGGTGGACTTTGAGACGGCATCTCCTTCTCTTCCTCCTCCCGCCGAGACAAAGAACTGATTAGTCTTTCTCAGTGGCCTGGTTCTTTCCATGTAGAACATGACAGCTCTGCGCACATCGAGTGTATGCAGGCTCCTTTCTCCCAAATTGGAAGGGTTTTGAAAGAACGTTGGTAGCTCTATTGACTGGTTGACATGGAATTTCGATATGAATTTCGGTGCAAACCTTGGGTGTGCGCGTAGAACCACCTTATCTTTGTGAACTGTTACGAAGGGGTCTAGAATAGAAAGCCTGTAGTTCACTTACACTCCTAATGGAGGTGATGGCTATTAGGAAAGCAGTCTTAAGAGTGAGGTCTTTAAGAGTTGCCTTGTGCATGGGTTCAAAGGGTGAGCCTGGTAAGTACCACATTAAGGTCCCAGCCTGGAGGTGGGTTTGCTATCGGAGGGCGTTCTCTTTACCACCTCCATGAAGGCTTTAATAACTGTGACTTTCCACCATGACACCTTAAGTTGAGAGGTGGTGTATGCAGAAAGTGCCGCTAGATGGACTTTAATAGAATTGAACACTAGACCTGAGTCCAGTAAATGGGTCAGGTAAAGGACAATTTGTGTGGGAGAGCAGTGGGCTGGGTTGATGCTCTTACCTCTACACTAGATGACAAATCTCTTCCACTTGCTAGAATAGCAGTGACGAGTGTTGGGTTTTCTAGCTTCTCTGAGAAAGTCCATGCATCTCTGAGGGAGTTGTAAATGGCCAAATTCTATGACCTCAGGAGCCAGGCAGCTAAGTTCATGTTATGTGGGCACGGGTGTAGTGTCTTGCCCCTGTCCTGTGACAGCAAGTTGTATGGGCAGGGAAGTTTTACTGGTGGGGATAGGGACATCTCCATCAGGTGCGCAAACCATGGTTGGCGGGGCCAAATCGGGGCCATCAGAATCATGGTGACTGATTCTTGGTGCATCCTGTGCACTATTTTGTTCAGCAGAGGAGTCGGGGGGGGGGGGGAGCGTAAACAAATTTCCGGGACCATGGTATCCAGAGACCATTCCCCTTGGAGCGGTTCTGTGGGTATCCGGAGGCGTGATCTAGGCATTGTGAGTTCTCCAGAGTTGCGAAGAGGTCTATTTCTGGGAAGCCCCATTGTGTGAAGATGTCGAAGGCGATGTCTTCGTGTAATCGCCATTTGTACTCTGAGGGCAGAGGAACGTCTCTGCTGAGTTTGTCTGCTAGCAGATTGAGTTCCCCTGGTACATGTGACAATAGGAACATGTGTCTGAGAGCCCACTTCCAGATGTTCTGGGACAGCTTGGACAGTCCTGGAGAGTGAGTGCCCCCTTGCTTGTTGAGGTAGTACATGGCTGTGGTGCTGTCCGTGAGGACCATCACTGTCTTCCCTTGTAGGTGTGTCTGGAAGGCTTTTAGTGCATTGAACACCACAAGTAGTTCAAATAAGTTTATGTGTTTGGACGCTACACTCGGAGTCCAGACTCCGTGAGCAGTCTGATGGGATAGGTGAGCCCCCCATCCTGTGAGGGATGCATCTGTGGTTAGAGTGGTTTCCACTGCGGGGTTGGCGAATGGTTTCCCTATGACCAGGTTTTCCTTCGACCACCACCGTAGCGAGAGAACCAAGGCCTGCGAGACCACCACTAGATCGTCCCATTGTCCGCTGGCCTGACACCACTGGCTGTTGAGCCACTCTTGCATTGGGCGCAGGCGCGCGTGAGGTAGCAAATAAATACATGACGCCATCATTCCAAGCAAGCGCATTGCTTTGCGTACCGTCACCTCTCAACCAGCCACATATTGGCCTGTGGGTTTGCGCGTTATAAATAAACAAATACAAATAAATACAAAAGCATACTTTGGAACCTCTCTTTGGAGGGGAAGACGAGACCGTCCCTTGTTCGAATTAGAGCCCCTAGGAATTGTTTGACTTGGCTGGGCCCTAAGCTGGACTTTTTCTCGTTGATGGAGAAGCCCAGTTGGAACAAAAGGTCTGTCTTCTGGGTGTTTGAGAAGCATGTCTCGTAGGACTCCCCTGTTATGAGCCAATCGTCGAGGTAAGGGTATACCAGTATGGACAACCTGCAAGGTGGGCCGCTGCCACTGCCAGTACCTTCATGAATACCCTTGGTGTGGACGCTATGCCGAAGGGTAGCACTTTGAACTGGTAGTGTTTGGCCTCTATCATGAACCTGAGGTATTTTCTGTGTGCTGGCAACATTAAAATATGAAAGTATGCATCTTTCATGTCTAGTGTTGTCATGTAGTCCCCCCCGAGATAGCAGGGGAATTACCTCCTGTAATGTTAACATACGAAATTTGAGGTTTTACAAATTTGTTCGCTGGGCGCAGATCTAGTACAGGGCGCATGGTTAGGCCCTTTTTGGGTACAAGGAAGTACACTGAATAAATACCTTCCATTACCTGAGATAGGGGCACGACTTCTATTGCTCCATTCTGTAGCAGCTGTTCTACTTCTTGCAGGAGGATGACGAGGTGGTCTGGAGATGGGCGTCTTCCCCTTGGAGGTCTGTAGGTGGGGGACCGATTGAAATCTATACAGTACCCGTGGGCTACGGTTCATAATACCCACCGGTCTGATGTTATTCCCTCCCATGCTGCTAGGAATGATGTTATCCGGCCTCCAACCGGAGACGCATGGGAGGGGACCCGGACTTTCGGGTCATTTGGTGTTACTTGCCGGGGTGCCTCTCAGGCTAGAGCCACGGCCTCTGCCCTTGCCGCGGCGTTGTCCTCTTTGGTTATATTGGTTACTGGAACCCTGATTAGAGGGCCAGTTGCCCGAGGTGTAATGCTGTTGCTGCTGTTGGCGTTGGCCACGAAAAAAGCGCCTGTTTCCAAATCCTCGCCTGTTTGGAGGCTTTGAGATTTGGTCTAAGGTTTTTATGGTGTCGAATTCCTTCGCATTTTCCAGCGCGTCGTCCACTGCCCTTCCAAAGAGATTAGACTCTTCTATTGGCTTATTAATGAGTGACGCCTGCGTTTCTGCCTTGAAACCGGAATTGCGAAGCCAGACGTGACGCTTCAGTAGAATTCCCTGCACCAAAGAGCGGCCAGCAGTTTCTGCCGCATCAAGAGTGTTTTTAATGATGCTCTGGTTGACCAGAGCTCCTTCTGTAACTGTAGCCAAAAGGCGTGTTCTTAGAGGTTCAGGGGCTCCTGTGAGTTTTCCCCATTGAGCATCGGCGTTGCTTTCCAACAATGTATTATTATTGGCAATTCTAATTGAAAACGCTGCCGAGGCGGAAATTCTTTTGCCCAGGGCATAATGTTTTTTCCCCTCCTTGTCTGGGGGTGCCTCGCTGGTTGACAGTGGAACCCCAGCCCTCTTCCTGGTGTTAGTAACCACTAAGGAGTCTGGGACTGAGAGACCCCTGATATATAATGGGTCTGACAGAGGGTGAGAACAATTTCTCTGTTCTTGAATTGACCCCTCTTACCAGCGCGGGGGTGGACAGCGATGGGGTGAGTCGTCCTTTAACTGAGGCGAGGATAGGGATGGTTTGACTAGTGGGAGGTTTTTCCTTAATAATCCTTTCGACAAAATCAGTATTTGGGGTGATCTCCCAAGTTTCTACTTCAAAATGCGCTGCTGCCTTCCTCAGTAGCGCATTGAAGGTGGGCTGATCGTCTACTGGAGATGGGTTCCTGACCGGTGTGGTCTGAGGAGAAGAAATGTCTATCATTTTGGGGTCTGTAGACCCTGATGGTGACTGCCAGGGCTGTGCGCCACCTTCACCTGGGTCCTCCCGTAGCTCTCTTCACTTACATGAAAACCTTCTTCCTCCTGTAGGTCTTCATTATACACAAACTCATCCTCTTCCTGGAAGTGAGGATCCTCTTCAGTGAGGTCGTAAGAGTCCATACCTTCCTGTAGGGGGTTAAAGTGCTTTGGGTATTTAGCCCTTGGCCCCTCCTGGGGTACCTCCCTTGGCCTCTTGGGTGTCCTATTTTCTGGGGTGGCCATGAACCTCTCTACAGTCCAGTAAGGTAGGCCAGAGCGGTCTGGGAGTGAAAAGGGAGGTTCCTCTCCTTGCAGTTGCTTAGTTCTGTCCCATAGCGTCGAAGATAACGTCCCTTCGCCTTCTGAGAAACCTTCTCGCTGCTTAGGGTCTTCTGTCGACGTTGGGAGCTGTCCCAGCCTACCTTCCGGCGTCCTCAGCGTTTCTTTGGCCCTGTGAGCGGTTTTCGACGTGTTATCCGCTGTCCGTCTCTGGCCGCCCTTCGAAGCTATACGCGCAAGGCTTTCGGAGAGCAGTTTCTCCGTCGAGGTATCGCGCGCCGTCGAGCTAGGCAGTGTCGAGTCTTTACTGGCGACTTGCGCACTCTTGCGAGGCGCGTCGCCTGAGGATTTGGGGTTAGCACCCTTATTTATAGAAAGCCCAGTCGCTGGTCGCAGAAGCGGTGGCGGGGAGGGCTTGTGACCCTTACGGTCGGCGGAAGGCGCTGGTGGACCCGGCGCCTTCATTGACGCTATGGCTGCCTTCGTCTTCGACGAATGTGTGCCGTGGGGTATGTGCTTGTGTGTTTTTCTACGTTCGTCCTTGTCGCCGGGGTGTTCATCCCCATAAGCGGGGCGTGAGCCGGGCTTGTCGGGGTTGGGGACGGACGACGAGCGGCAACGCTCCTTCGAGAGTTCTACAACCTCCATAGCAGAGGTCGTGTAATCACTTTCCTCGTCACATTCGGCGGCAGCTGGCGAGGAATCAGACCTAGACATCGCATAGGCTGCCCACCTTTTGACCCTGCAGTCTTTTAATGTTTTGGGTTTCAATAACTTACAGGCTGCACAGCCGTCCTCTGTGATCGAGGGGCAAGCAACGGTTACACCGTTTGTGCTTGTCCTTCCAGGTAAATTTGCCCTTGCAGCGCGGGCAAAACCTAAAGGGCGTCCTCTCCATAGCTGAGGATATGAAATGTGATTACGACCTCGAAAGAGAAAGGCATTCTTAGAGTGAAACAAAGAAATGACCACACAACCCCCCTCTCCCTACTGTGTTAGGCCAGCGAGGCCCGGCCACGTGTTCGGGAGCGCCAAAGGATCTCCTCCGCTCGTCCCTCCGTCGAAGATCTTGCTCGGCGGAGACGCTTCAACGTCGGGGGGGAGGGGTGAAATCTATGTATATGGTATTATATAGTCAACGACCAAGGTCAAGGAATTATTTTGCAATGTCTCTCGAGGAGCTCCGCATAAAGGCAACCAATAACTGGGTGGAAAAAAACAATCTGAGGGACCTTCACGCGTGAGGGATTGTGGGTACACTGCACGTCACTATAGGGATAGTGTTAGACACGCCTTGTCGACGTCCCTTTTTCGACTACGAAAAACAAAATGCAATACTCCGCGGTGACCACTGGATGTTGAACTATGCACAGCATGTGATTCTAAGCAGATTAACAAGCATCAGAAATTACATTACGTTTTTATTTGCTTTTAATTGATTACAATTTTTCAGCAAAGAATACAAAAATTAAAGACACAATGTGTCCAATCCTTTTTCAATGAAACCTTTTGAAATTACCTTAAAAATGTGACCAATGCAATCACGTATCTGGTCTGACATCAAGATCCCCAGTGGTTTAGTTTGCTCATCTTTAAGTGCTGGGCAAAGGAGGAGCAGACGCTTCACAGTTCCCATGACTCTTTACAAAAACAACAATTCTCTTCAGCTAGACCACGGATTGGCCAGATTTCAGTTGTGCTCTCAGATGTATATCCCGTAACTTTCTATTAGGGAATCGATTTAGGTAATTAGGTAGAACATCTACTTTACGCAGCTCCGTCACCAAATGTGCTACAGACTGGTAGCTCACTGCTGCTTCAAAGGTCGAGATCCAGTCGTGCTCTGTTTCTTTAGCCATGTCAGATTTGAAAGTACACCCTCAAGGGAGCCCCAATATCCTTCAGTTTACTGATGATTTTCTTTGTCCAGTTATTCAAGATTAAACTTAAATGACGTTATCTCCTTATAAAGTAAATCCAAAATCAAAGGGCAAGGAGACGCAAGACATTTCCAGAAAACAGCTAAGCTTTTCCATTCCACAGTAGCTTTCAAAGATTGGAGGCCCAACTCGAAGGATCTGGATCAGGGTACAGCAGCACTGTTAAAGTACCATCCTTTGAGATCTCCCAAGATGTGCACCTATAGGTTTTGCACAAGATTTATTCGAAAGGTGGTACTTTCTTCCAAAGGGTCATTCTGCTGAAAATCTCAATCGTGATGAAATTCATCAGTAAACAGACATTATTGAAATTTCCATTCTAGCACTTTGAAAACCATTGGCAATATCTTATGAACTGCATAACTAAAAACATCAAGGAGAAAACAAGAGCCTTCTATGAACAGTAGCATCAGCAGGGAGGAATGTCGCACGAAAGAGCGCTCCAAGTACCGAAGCTGTGGGTAGGAATAAGGCAGTACTGAGAATCTGGGGGCACAAATTAACTCCGTCCAACAAAATCGATTAAACAAAACCAAAGGGAAACTAGAGCCCATGACCCAAGGCACAGAGGGAATACATTTAAACCCAACAACCAAGGAAGACCCAGATGTGTCACTGTATATCTCCATGGGGTACCCAAATTGGTGGACAAGTTTGAATCAAGGGATGCCCTATTAAATAAAAGCTTACACTGGCTGCGGACTGTTAGAGGTAGTACATTTGTCACTAGGGTAGCCTTGGCAGGGTGCTGCAGAGTTCCAAGCAAGGGCAAGTCTTCAAGACACCATTGAACTGGCTTTCTGGGATTGGAGATAGGAGAATGGGGAACAGTTCAGGGGAGGAGTGGACACCTAGAAGCAGGATTTGTGCAAGTCTGTACCCCTACTCTGGATTCAATGGGCCACTTGGAACAACGCTGAGGATCACTCTAACTGGCGCAAACCTTACACCACTGGGTTGAGGCACAGTGAGGTTCAAAATGGCTGGGCCGTTGAAGGTGGGAATACTTTGAAAGGCGTTGGGTAGTTTCATTTTTTTTCTACCCCAGTATTATGTTTTGGATTGTCTTTGTATAACATTGCAACAGGATGCACTTATATGGCCCGATGGCCAAATAAAGTTATGATGCTTAAACTATATGTGTCAAACGTGCAGTCCCATCCCCTATCCCCCCACACTCCCCCCCCCAACCCCCATCAGTAATATTGGCAATGGCGTAAGAGTGCTTTTAGCTACATTGTGGTACGTTACCCAATTGCAAACTCCGCCCCCCTCACCACCCCCATTTCTAAACCCCTGCTCACAGAGCAGGACTTCATTGGAGACTTGAATACTGTAAATTGATTAAACCAACATATATCATGGATGCTCTTCTGCATGTAAATGAGATTGCACTGTTTTAAAGTTGAGGAACGGGAACAAGGATGGGATTGGCACAGATCATCACAAAATAAGTTCATACGACTGCTGACACAGGCAATTCCATAATGTAATTTCCTGCCCGATACCAGGTGGGCGATATCTTTCACTCAGGAAAATGCTTGGGTCACTATAATTAAGGAGTACAAAACAAAATCCTTTCCCTAAATCATGTACTGCAGTGAAACTTCGGTTTTACTGATGGATGGCAAAATATGTATGTCCTGCATAGGATGTTTATATAACCATGAATCTTTGCTTGTAGTTTGTGTTAAGATTTCTCTTTATTGCACCTTTCCATCCGTTGTTAACGGACCAAAACTGTTTATTTTTGAATCTGACCTACTGTTGTACAGTGAAGCCTCCATCTTCACTACACTGGCTTTTATTTGCTCATCTGTTATGGGGAAACTGACATGTCTTTCAGGCTGTCAGTACTGGGAAACATGGTTTCCCTTAGCCTTGATACCGTTACTAATTTGGTAATGTTTGTATCACTTTTGTAACTTATCACTGTACCATGCATCTTGCAATGCAGTGCAATGGTGTACACTTGTTTTTGCTCTAGACAAAGGATTTTGATCACTCTAGGTGTGCTAAATGGAAAATCTGGTGGCAGCAGTTATTTTCAATTTTTTTGCAGTGCTTTTCGTTTTAACCTTACAGCGTTTGGCTACTAACTGTGGCTAGTGACCAAACATTGCCATGCCACAAGGTTTTTCGCTCATCGTTAGGCCATCTTGTCTTTTAGCCTTCTTCCTGGCCTGTGAGGCCAGGAAAATCCTAATATGGACTTCCAGTGCCCGGGAAAGCAGAGGTTTTTGGCGGGCTACTGGAGGGCTGTGTGCGTTTGCTGACAGGATGTGGGCTGAGACTGTCTGGTCCCAATCCACAAACTGGTTTCATTGTGTCTGAGTGATCTGTATGAGTGTTCCCGTCAGTGGTCCTGATTGGACCACTTTGGGGTGTGTGGAGGCTAGTTCTACTATTGGGAGAAAGTTCTCTTACCTGGCTTTTGGGATAAGAGGAGCAACCCTGCACCCACTAGAGAGATCCTGGAGAAACCTGAAGGAGCCAAGACTTCTGTCCAGATGTGAGACTGGTGATATGTCTAAAGGAGGCCTGGCGACCAACTTCTGCAGGTGTCCTGGAAGAGCCTGGTTTTGCTGTCAATAACCAGCGGTCCTGCAAGGGAGCTGCGACCCTTGGAGTGGAGGTAGCATCCATTCCTGACATATGCTTGAGACCCTGTAAAGAAGAGCCTTCGGAAGTGACAGGGACCACCCTGTGGCAGACAAGCTTCAAGTAAAGCGGAACGTGCTGCCTGGCGCCAACATTCTGAGTTGAGACCTGGAACTTGGGGGATCCTCAGCTTGTCTTACAAGACGTACATCAGTGACATCTCGGAGGCCTAGCTTCAAGTGGACCCGAGATAGGAAAAAGTCTGACCGTGACATGCAAGGCCAATTCCATCGCCATGCTGAGGTGACCAATGTCCGAAACAGCTCGAGTCCTGAGAGGGGTTCTGCATAGTGTTTTGTTGCTTTCTTCCACGAGAGTCCTTGCGCAGCCAAAGATACCAACCGGAGATCTGCTCGAACCTGCAACCCCTGCGAATCAGTGGCTGACGGCGTGAAAAGTGACTTCTGAACTTCCATCAACCTGCCAAGTCCTGTGAAGAATCGGCGTACGGGGGGAGCTCGGGGGTGAGTTACAATGGTTCTTACCTGTCCCCTAAACTCCATTTAACAGTTTTGCTAACTTTAACAAACTTTTATAACACTTTGGCTTTCCAATGCTTGCTTGCACAAGCCTTCGACTGTTGGGCACACTTTAGTGGACTAGTATAACTTATCCCATAACTCTGGGAATCAATCACTGGACTCCAGAGACCCTACCTTCATTTTTTCCAGTGTTACAAACTGTCTGGAACTTTTACTGAACTTTTGGGCAAAATGCCCCAGACAATTTAGGGAAGGACTTTTGAAGCAAGGGCTAATTCTCTGTGGACCTGTAGTACATAATCTAATCTGTACTTTCCTTTACAGGTGTTCGATCTGTGTTATGCCCTGCTCGAGTGACTGTATACATGTATTCTAATTTTTGTGTTGTGATACTTCTATCAGATAGACATTTTTCATAGTGCTGGTTGGCCATAAATCAATAACTATTTTTATACATATTGTCAAAGTGTAATTTGTGATTCCCATTGTGTAAACCCATTGTGTACCCTTTAAAGATCACCCCTCTTAAGACTTAGCCTAGACCACTCTTCACTGTTACCTTGGACTGGTTTGGCTACAGCTCCCAGCGTTGTCCCCGTCACAACATGGCTTTTTATACATCTGTACACCAGGTCAGAGTATAGAAAACTAGTCCCATCAGCTTGTAGCTAAGCGTTTACCCCTGGCCAGAGGAATATTTACAGAGATCAAGTTTCGATACCAGAAAACCTTTCTGTACAAGTTGAAAGGTAAACAGTGTCGCAGGTGAGAGCTTGTGGGTGTGTAGGGGAAGTGAGAAGTGTGGCAAAAGAAAGAATACACTGCAGCAGAAAGCTAGAATGAGGGACTGACAGGGAAGAAAAGCAGCACCAGAAAGAACTATAGCAGGAAGAGTGCAACACAAACACGGGACAGGGCACAGTGGGCATGGGAGTCAAAGTGGGAAACTTCAGTGGAAACAAAACTGCTAGGCAATAGGGAGAATTTACAAGAACACAAAGGCTGTACAGTATAGTACTTGAGATCACACCATATCAAACCTAAAAAAAGAACGTTAGGGCAGAAACATGGACCAGCAGCATGGCACAACAGATGCTCAGTGGTAAAGGGACAATATTGCAGTAGGAGTGTCAAAACTGTACATGGAAGACCGCAGACAAATGGAGCCAGACTAAAGTACTTACTATCTCCTCTGGATGAATTTATAGCTGACAGCAAAACAAAAGCATTGTGAGCAATTGCTTTATTTTTACAACAGCATATCCTGCAGCAAAAAGCTACACCATTTTTGTAACCGCAAAGTATACTATATGCTATTGCAAGGTGGCTCATTAAACCAGAGAACTGCTGAGTTCAGTGTTTGTCCTTAACAGTAGTACAGCATACTACTTACAGCCATACATCAGAACAAGAAATTTAGCATGGGGCTTGTAGCGTTTCCATGAAAAATAAATCAGTTAATTGAATATATTGGTGTTGTTTTGGTATTGTTTATTTATAAAGCACCTACACAAAGGCAAGTCTCTCAAAGTGCTCAAGGAGCATGGGAAACGTGGAGAAAAACAGTCATTCAAAGGCCTTGAAATTCTGAGACAATATTAGTCTGCACAGGCAGAGTAAGTGCATATAATAAATTTAACAGTTGAGACACAGCAAATAGGCCAGACTACGAATCTGCAGTTGTATTAAGTGCACTTAAGCGGTGAGGACAAGGGAGAACAGACCATCTTCAGGCATGGTGCATTCAGATTGTGCAAGAGCACAAGGTTACTTGAGGTTCCTGCGCATTTCTTTGGGGTGTGGCATATGTGGCGACAAGGAAGAGACTGACCAAGTAGTGCCGTGATGGTTGCTATAGACTTATTCAATTGAATATAAACCTGTCCTTAACTCTTTATTGGGTTTCCCTACCACAACTTAAGAAACTTGGGTGCTCGTCAGGAAGTCAAAGCAAGTCCAAATCAAAAAGCACCATCCCAGTCAAAAAGACTTGCTCTATCCGTGTCCCTATAATAAATCAAATAAAGTTTTGCTCCTGCCTGTAAACCTGGAGAATGTCTCCCTTATCTTGGATTTAAAGGGTCAAAGATTCTCAGGTTGGTTTGTTTAATTTCTAATGCGCTCCAGACCCGTGGGTAGAAGGGCGCAGCAGGTAGGATAATGCGAAGCTTACAAAGTTACAAATTATACAAGATACAGTAATTATACAAATTATACAAGACAGGAGTCATAAGAGTAAGTGAATTGCCTAAAAGATGGTGCGGATTACATATCATAATTCAACAAGGAGAAAGGGGCCAGTATCAGGTGTCAGACCTAGGAGTAGGGTAGGAAGGTACAGATAGGCGACTAGTGATCATTAGAGATAAAATGTTGGATGGCGTTCCTTCTAAATAATAGGTAGGGTTGATCTGCTCTCAAGTTGTTTGGTAGTAGGTTCCAAGTTTTGGCAGCCTTCACAGGGAAGCTGTTACCACGAATCGTGGTTAGTTTAAATCTAGGTACTACTAGGCAGTTTGTGTTGGTAACTCTGGTTGGTCTGAGTTTTTTTCTGTATTTTGTTCACGAGGTAGCTAGGAGTGGCATTGTTAAGAGCTTGTGTGTCAAAGAGATCATTTTTAATTGTATTTTGTTGTCTGGATAACCATTTATGTTGACGTCTAATGGTGGAAATGTGTGCTCTTTTATTTATGCCAAGCGCTGCTCACAAGGTGTTATTTTGGAGTGTTTGTAGTTTCTGGATGGTCGACTTATTAGCACCGCTGTAGAGGGCATTGCAGTAGTCGATCCTGGAGAGAATAAGTGCTCTGGCCAGGATCATACAGCTGTTGTTGGAAAGGAAAGGCAAGGCTTACCTGCTCTTATCAGTTTGCTGGTATAGGCGGTGGTGGAGGCCAGGGATTGTAGCCGTTTATCAAATGATAGTGTGGAATCAAGTAGAAGCCAAGGGTTTTTACTTCCTTGCAGACCCTAATAGTATTTCCAACAATATTGAAGGAGGAAAATTCCTGGCCTAGTTTTTTGATGGTTAGGTGTGTTACCAAGATTATCATCTCCGTCTTATCGTCATTCAAGCACAAGCCATGAGTGGCCATCCATGCTTCAACGATGAGAAACTGTTCACCAACTTCGAGTCCTTAATGTGATCCCCAGAAAGTGGGAGGAGAATCTGTATCATCTGCATAGTTAGTGTAGGTAATGCCCAGATCGTCGAACAAGGGTTCGACGATCTGACCCTTCAAAATCAAAGTTTCACAAATTTTCTGGGTTTCTTGTAACCCAAAAGAAACAAAACTGTTCTACAGGATCCCTGTGGGGCTAGGAGAATGGGCAACTAGCTTTGAGAAGGCAGTCATTCTTTAGAGGTTTTTCCACATATTCGGCTATCATTCACATTCTTTATCCCCACAAACCCCGCCCCCCCAATGGGTCAACAAAGATGCTCCAAGTGCCTCTGGACTCTCCAGCGCCAGGCCTTTGAGGAGCTGGCCAGGGAATTGTGGTTCAAAGGGATTTAATATTTTCTTTACACTCAGTGTCCCATGTTCTTGGTTCCCTGTATGTTACTGGGTTCCTTTTTGGGACGCAAGTATTGGATTCAAAGCTTTTTATAAAAGGAGACAATGACTAAGGCAAAGATGTTCTTATTTCAAAAAAGGAATAGGACACCTTGGATTGAAAGGACTCGAACAGCCTTTTGATAGAGGGCGATTGGTTTTTACTCAGAAAACCAGTCCTAGATGATTTTGGGATGTGGTAGGAGGGCCTCCATTTCTAACGTGCTTTGTGACCTTACATCCGTCAATGATTGTCCTCAAAAACCCCCTGAAGAAAGCCATTCTCACGGATTGTCCCCAAGACCCCTGGAAGGGCTTATCTTCCTTCGGCAGAGTTTGAGAAGATAACTCAAACTCCAACCCCAGCTCCAAAAAACGTTATGAAAGACACTCAATTCACAAACGCTGAAGTGAGTGTGACTTGCTTAGTTTTCAGTTCTTTACATGTGCTTGTTTTACTGGCTGTAGCCTTTCCCCATGTGGCCAGGGGAAAGCAGCTGCTACCTGATCCTGACTCTGGGGGCGGTTACATAAAAGGACCACATGGGGGGAGCAGACCCTCATGGGGGTAATGTGTCATCGGATGACACATGGTATCCTTTTCCTTTTAGGGATGACCCCCCCCCCCATCATTACGCTGTCCTTGATGGCACATTGTGCAGATTCCCTTCAACCATCGATAAGACTTACTGGCAGCACCTTCCAATAAACTATACACCAACAACTGCCTACAACTCCCATACATCGAACAGTACTGGGTAGAGGAGGCTGGAGTCATGCAGATCACCAGGGACGAGAAGCACCAGAGATGCTCTAGTGTGTGAGCTTGTGACAGACGGAACATTTCAAAGCTTTAACCAGCATGGAGTGGCGGTACCGTGTCTGGGAGAGTTGAGCCCTCTCTTTATTGACTGAGGGACCGTGAGGATGTCAAGCTACAGAGAACTGCAGAGGTTGGTTCGCATAACGGCAAACACGAGGGGGAAGGAAGACACTTCCAAGCGGCCATGGGGAACGTGGATGCAGCCTCACCGCCACCCCGAACACGGGTGAGAACAAAGAGGAAAACAGGAGCCACAAAGGGCTTGGAAGCTGTATGGTGAAGACGGGCAGAGCGTGAGGTGGAGGCGGGCAACTGGAGTGCAGCCTCCCGTCTACCACAAAGGAATCCAAGGACACCACAAGACACCGGTGAGTCCTACAAAGAGAATGGGACACCGTGGCGCTTCGGCAATGCTGCCAAAAAATGATGAACATGTACGTTCTGTTAAGTTGATTTATGCTGTGCACTGCTACCACCCAAAGGCAGCCTCCAAGAGCGCTCAGAGCTCACATGGCTCTGCAAGAGGGCTGGGGTGAGTGGGGATGGGATGGCAGGATAGGTCAGAAACAGGAGGAACTGGCGTCTTTGAGCCTTGTTTTGCATGTGGGAGTTGGTTCGGGAGGCCCTGTGCATCGTAAACCATATTGGTAGGATTGTGCCTCAGATGTGTGCTAGTGTTGGTGTTGTGTGATGTTTGGGTCGATTGCGGGTGTATGCACTGGTTAGTTGTATCCATAAGGTGTCCAGAGTCAGGGATGGCTGTTGGTGTATGACTATTGTGCTATAGTACAATTGTGAAGTTAACAGATTTATGGACTATGTTCCAGGCAGATCCCTCAAGGTTTGCTTCCAGAATCTCAGAAGGTAGGTTGCAAACATTAGATTGATTCTTGGTGTGTATGTGTAGTGTGGCCAGACCCTAGTGTAGTGGTGTTGGTTATGTTGGAGGAGCAGGAAGGGGAAGTGGGTTAGTAAATTGGTCGGTTTGGTGAAGCCTCTGGTGCAAGTCTTTGGTTGCCACTTCATGGAATCTACCAACAATCTTGGTTGTGGTTTTTGTTGGCTCATCTCGCCACCTCTCTAGGTCAGGGGGCCGATTTCCCTGCAGGTTACGGTTGCAGGTTGTACCTAGTGTGTTCCTTGTTAATCGTCCAGATTAGTTGTGACCGTTGGGTGTGGACCCGATGTCCGCTCAGTTGCCGAAAGAGGGATGGGTGGGGATTGCTTGGCCAGTCAACCCTAGTTATGGGTGGGAAGGTTAGGTGGCCCTTGTTGTGGGTGGGCAGGCTGGGGTCACGCTTGGTTTTTATTGGTTTACCCGTCTGAGCTTCCTTGGTGCACAGCTGCGTGTAGCGTTATCCCTAAATCTGTCAGCTGGTTGGGCAGCCTTCTCTTAGTTCATCACTGTAGTAGTTGGGCATGCGGGAGATGGTGCAGTGTTCTGATCCTCAAAGTTATTGCTGCTGTTATCTGTGGCCTTATCCCTCAATGTATTTCATTTTGGTCTGTGATGTTGTTGCTGCCGATGTCCCTTTGCAGTTGTCAGTCTATTGAATAACCATGTTTTGAGTTATTTCCTGAAGGTGATGTGATCTGTGGTTCTAATTACTTTGGGCATGGTGTTCGCGGTTAGCAATTAGATGGGAGAACACTTTCTCCAAACTTCCATTTTTTTCGTATTGTTTGGAGTATGAAGTGAATGACAAGCAATATGAAACCCAATGTTACCCAAAAATGGTTTACTGAATAAATAAGACAGAAAAGCAAGTTTGCAGTTGTATGAAGTAAACATATGAAAAGCCCTGCCAAAAAAGTACTCCAGCGTGTGCAAAACAAATCACATTAAATGTCCTGGCAGGAGAATACACCAAGCAAAAATCAAGACTGAAGACAAAATTAAACAAAGTAGAAAAAGAACCTGGCATTGGAGTACACCAGGTATCCAATGAAAGTAACTTGCATCCATGTTGTTTTTGGTATTCAAGTATTTTGTTGAACCAAGAGCCAAAAGGAAGATTCATGCCCTTGGAAATGTTAAGTGCCATAAAGAGAAACCTGGGGAAAGGAGTTGTCCCCTGGAAATGGGACCCTTGTCCATTAGGAACCTTTCTGTATACATTTCATTTCAACGTGAACGTTTGGGCACTTACCCGGCCAAAGACATAACCCTTCACATATTAGAGTTGTTTTATAGAATGTGAGGACAAGGATAGGATTTCAGACAGCATTTTCTTTTGGACAGACACAACACAGTCATTTAATTTTGGTTGAGGTAAGGCAATAGTAGGGCTATTAAGGCACTTAACCCCCTATCAATTTGAATAAAGATTTATAGCCAAAACCATGAATTCATTGCGTCTGCATCTCATTCCGGCTCCTCAAATCTCTCCCTCAGACTTAACTTGCATTACCTCCACTTGGTGTCAGGATACTTCAGAGTTTCTGCTAGGGACCTTGAGACACTCAATAGTTGCTCTTTCGTTGGGCTCTTGTTTCATGGGCTCTTTACTGTGGGTTGGTCTGTTGGGAATGATTTCGATTGTCTCTTCCGTACAAGTCGCTCAGCCATCACTACTCTGGATGCTTCTCAAGCCAGTCTGTGTGACTTTGCGCCAGACTGGGGTTCGCAATCTCTGCCCAGTTGTTGGACTGCACAGTCCACCCACTACATGTTATGCCACCACACCCCAATCTCCGTCCTTCTGCTGGGCCTCTTCCCAACCAACTTGTAAAACGCATTCCGGGCGTCTCATAACACAAGCTTGTTTTTCTGGGACGGTGATGGCAATTCTCCTCTCAGACTTAATCCCGCCCACCAGCCACCAGGTTACATTTCTGAGGGTCAGCGTTCTTCCTTTGTTGTGCAGTACACCTTTAGCACTTCTTGATTCTATTTGGACTACTGCCAACAACTCGTCGGCCTGCAAGACGCTCCCCTAAGTTCTCTTGAGCCACACCCTCCATGCCTCTCCCTCTAGACTCTTCCTTCAGCTTCTCCCTTCGCCTTGACCTCTAACTCTTTCCTGAAGGGTTTTAATTCGCACCTTCCACACATCAGATTTTAAAATGGCGGGCATCTGCTAAACTATGGGGGCAACAGGCCAGAAACATTAATGTTCCAGTACATTATGTGGTGCACAAAGTCAAATCGGAAAATGAATGATGCAACAAAACGGTGAGTCACAAGGTTGAGAACAATGAACTATGCACTTCAACAATAGAAAATGTCTAAGTTAGGCTAAGTGTGCCTCTACTCGAATAGTTGATAGATCGCATAAAAGCCACTGGAATTGAATACTTTAGGATAATCAACACTTTCTACAGTCCTATTTCCAATAACAGCAGCACAAATGGATTAACCACTTCACAGACACAAACCTCCAATAGTTGAACCACCACAAGATCCTGCTTGTGTCATATCTAAGCGTTTGATTAGGAAATGAATTTTTAATGCATGACATTGTAGAACTGATCTCTAAACATACATTTAAAACTAAACTATGTAAAAAATAAAACTCAGAATCTAGTGTTCTGTTGGTGTTTAACATCTAGAATCGCATCCCAAATGAAGAAATCAAAAGTCACATTTTTTTAAAAATAAAAACATTAATGAAGTTGTTACAACTCAACTAACCTGAATATCAATTACGATAGAACCAATCTCATAAGCACATCATTAAAACAAATGCAGAGGACATGTTTAGGAAGAGAATTAAAAAATATATATTTTTTAAAAAACCTTACATTTGGTGCTTGAACACCCTAATAACTTCAATGTAAAACCTATAAAACTGTACTGCATCCAGTCTCTATTTTCATGACTTGCATACACAATGCATGTATTACCTACCCATGGGTTAACATTCAACGTATCCAACTTGTAGTACTTTTTATTCTAAGTTAATATGGAGAAAAGAAGTTTACTCTATTCGGGAGAGGTGCGGGGAGGACCATTCACACACCTCGACTCCCTCCCCCCATTGATCAGACAGAGTTAAGCTGCAGCAAATTGGATGTGCCCTCTGGAACAAAACAAACGATCCGACCAAGATCTCCAGTTAAACACCAGGTACTTTAATGTTAAAATACAGTACTGCAGCTCCCTTCCATGTAGAAAGTTATGAATTGCTGCTTTACTTGAATAATCTTCAACAGCATGTAGTGTCACATTGACTAAGCAAATTATACATCAGTGTCCTACCTTGCTGCACTGAAGTCATTGATGGGGAAAGTAAGCAAACCGTGGTCAGCCACAAACATAACAGTACTTTATTTGCAACAGGTTTTATTTAAAACATTTATGTAACGACCACCCCATGGGTGTATCAGCGTTTAGTACAGTAAGCGGTACATTTTATGCAAGTGGAACGTTTAGCGCAAGCTTTAATCGAATTTGTCAAAGTCACGTTTTTACAAGCTTTTGGAATGCTGGGTAAGATTCTTTTCCGATGCCTGCAGGGAAAGAGCGTAGTTGCGGTAACAAAAACAAATGTCTCCTGCTCTTTTGTTCTTTAACCAAGGAGCGAGATGCTGCAACTCGATCTTAGCAAGTGCACAAGCAACTTCTGAGAGACTGTTCAGGTAAAGAGATGCCATTTTGTAGACGCACCTGTGTGCTATAGTCCGTTTTAAAGTCGATCACAGCTTTGGTAAACAGTGGGCCTCGTGTCCGGTTGCTGAAATACAGTCAGATTGTTGTAGTCCAAGGGATGCGTGCAGAGCTTAATTCTGCAGAAGTTGCAGTTTAGCCAGATTAGCTGTCGAGCACAGGGAGGAGAGTCAAATTGTAGGCAGCGGCAGAGGCTAGCGCTTACATATGCTTGACCATGGTAAATTCTCATTCCAGGTGGAACCCTCCCCCCCCCCCCCCCCCCCAGTGTACACACCCTTTTCAGGACTGGGATGAAAGTACAATCAATACAGAAGGCAGAAAAGGCAGTGTCCAGGTTTTTCAGCCAGAAAGGGGAGGCAACAAGGAGGTCAATTTCGCCAGTATCAGGTAATGTCATATATGCCACCGTACGTAATATCGCCAGGAAAAGGTTGTGGCAACATTATATAGGTGACCATATATATATTTAGGGACGGGGGAGCATGTTCCAAGTAATGTCTCTGCAAAAAAACAGCAATGTTCTGGCAAATTGTTTGCATGGCGACATTTTTGCAGGGGCCTTATCACATGGAACCGTTCTGTCTTCATTTAGGCAAAGGTTGCGATTACCCATCTAGTATGGCACTGTACACTGTTGATTGCGGCAGTGTCCAAAGAGCACTCACCTGTGATGAGAATCAGCATTTGGTGTCATCTGCAGAACTAGTGTAAATGAAACACCAGGGAGTGTAGGTCAAATAAGGGATTTGTATAAGTGTTGTAAACTGTGGGGGAAAGGCAGGAACCTTGTGGGACACCTAGTGGCCCAAGGATGGGGTCCACTGCAGACTCACCAATAAATACTCTTGTGGAAAGTTCGCTGAGGAATGATTTCATTCAAGCAATGGCTTCAGGTGAGAAATGGAAGTGATGGCCGAGGTGTTGGCAGAGGGTGTTGTGATCAACTAGGTCAAATGCTGTGGAGAAGTCTAATAGGAGGAGGATGCCTAGGTTGCCAGAGTCACGGATACTGTCCATTTGGATTTTCAAGTACAGAAGGGCTTTTTTCCATGCTATGTTTTGGGTGGAATCCAGATGGTCTCATTCCGAGCAAGTGATTGTGCTCAAGAAATTGCTCGACTAATGCACAAGCTAGCCAGTCAAGTATTTTGAGCAGAAACGGGACAGTAGTGATTAGGCGGTAGTTGGTGGGAATGGACGAATCAAAAGGAGGGCTTTTTGAGGAGCGATGTGACCCAGGCTGCATTGATATTCGCGGGCACAATGCTGGTCTGGAAGGATGCGTTAGCAAAGTCAGTGATGATTGGGGCCAAGGTAGGAGCGCAGAGCTTCACTGTGTGTGCTGGGCATGTATCCCCATGGCAGTTTGACGTTTTCTTGATAGGATGGTGGCTAGAACCTGCTCGTGTAGCTTGGTTGAACTTGGAAGGCAGGGCTGGCCACACTTGGAAGGTTGGGTCTATTCTGTGAGGGGGCATTAGCTGAGAGCATGGCTTTTTTAGCAATCATTTTGGCATGGAGTATCTCAATGTGTGCTACAGTGTCTTGTGTGGTATTACACCAGGTTCTAACCATTTAGGTTGTAGGGCTAACGGGATGGGGTCTCAAGTTCTTAGGATTGAGAATAGTTTGTTAGTATTAAAGCCTGCATTCGCAGTACGCACATTATAGGAGTTGGCATTGAGGGTAACTACAGCCGCTTTGAAGGAGTTGGTGGCGAAGCATTTGCAGTTGCTAGGGGAAGGATACATTCTGGATAAGTGTTCATGAGGTCTTTTATTCCTGCGTAAGGTGACAAGCTCCTCAGTAAACCAGACATTAATGGGCTTCTGAGGTTTGGGTATTTTGGAAGTGATATGGGCATGCTATGCTGGTCCATAGACAGAGGAGACTTGTGTAGTAGTGGTTGGCTGTGTCATGCGAGTTCTTGTTGGTGAACAGGGAGGAGGGAATAGAGTGATGTCAGGAGTGTAGACTTCAGTACCTCATGTGTCTGTTTACAGATGTTTCGGACGGGCACTGGACACATTGTGGGTGAGTGTTTGATGTGCAGTGTAGCAAGGTTGAGATTAAAGTGAATGAGGAAGTGGTCGGACCAAGTTATAGTGCTAATGGTCGAGAAGTCAATGGTAGCATTGGCCGTGAGGATCCAATCCAGGATACAAGTATCAGTTGACCGAAATCCAGGTCTCCAAGGCCGGTTCTAGAGTGGAAGCTTTAGTGTCAGATTCATCATTAAATCCACGATTGAGGTTACCTGGGATAATGAATTTGGCTGTGGGTTTCATGAGCGGCGTTATCAGGAGGGGAGTGTCGAGGTCAGGGCGAATGGAGCCGTTGAGTTGGCAGTACAGGAGTAGCATGTTGTACGTTGTATGGGGATTGGTGGTAAACTGAAGTAGCAGCATTTTGAAAGCAGAGGTGGTAGGTACAGGTGAAGAGCAGATCTCTAAAGAATATTGAGTAGAAGGGCTACATCTCCTATGGCATTGAGGCAGTCCATCCTAAAGAAAACAATTAGGGGGGATGGCTAAGGAGAGAAGTGGGTCAGAGAAGATATGTAGTCAAGACTTCGTGGTGGCGAGGATGTCACAGTGGTGTACCAATAGGAGGTTGTGAAAATCAATGACATGTGCTCCTAAAGAGCGTACATGTGTACATTTTAGAGCATCTGCTTGTTTGGCTGGGGGCTGGCATGAGGTGTTGACTGGTGTGAATCAGTACTGGCCGGTACAGTCGGAGAGATGGTGCGAGCGGCAAGTCTGGCATGTCTAGCAGCCCCTACTGAGGGGTATGTAGGTTTGTGAGTAGGCAGCACTTGGGCAGCGGTTCTAGTTCAGACTCTGTAAAGTCAGGAAGACTCCAAGCAAGGCAGGGTTGCTCATGTAAAAAGAAATTTAGGGAACCTACCAAAAGTTATTTCCTTAGAAAAGTGCTTGAATTAACATCTCAACCCCAATTCCAATGGAGTCCCCAAAGTAGTGCCGCACGCATTGAGCCTTCATGTTCCGCTATGGCCATTGTCTGCAACTGTCAGGCTGCATAGGTGCTCAAATTCTTTGACCCAAGAATAGTTGCAAGGTAATTTTCTGCTGTGCTGTGAAACCATACATTTAATGGCAGCTAAGCTATACATGATAAACTTTCACTATTGCTGCCGGGGTCCATTTGATACCTGAAGAAAAAAGGAAAAAAAAAGAAAAAAAAGACAGCAAGACATTTTCAATAGGATTATATGCATTCTGAGCCTAAACTGCACCTTATGTACCAGTGTTTAGACTCTGTTCGATCACTACATCTATACATTTCTGATAAACAGTCTGCGTACAAACCTCAGCAGTTCTGATCAGAGCTGAAGGTCTCACTGCTGCATAGCTTTTCAGAGTCAGACCCATTTCAATGGTCTAATGTGCGAGAACACACAGCTACCTTTTATACACTTGGAGTAGCCAATGTGTATATTATGCAGTCCATCGAGACTATGGCAAAGTTGGTAAGCAGTGTTAAATGTTTAAGAGGTCAATTTCCATCTTGATGATCTCTGGTATTCAAGAGTACTAGACATTCAGACATACAGTTAATATGCAATCGCTGAGCAGCATCTGTTAAATTCGAAAATACAACTTACGAAACACATTACAAATCCAAGAGTGAGGAAAAGTGAAGCAACCATTGAAAATATTTAGGAGAAAGAGGTAATATGGCTGCAGATGAAACAAAGTGCCACACATTTTAATATGAAGAGAGCTGTCAGAAGGTCAGTTCTGTAGAAAAGTTGAGTGGGGGAGGGTGGGGCAGGGGACAGAGGTTGTAAGGGGATCAACAGGTAGTGATGCCCATTAGAATGTTAGTATTAAATACAAAAGTACAAGTTGGAGGAGTGTATGGGAAAGGGTGATAACAGAAGGGCAGCAGAATGAAAAGCACTTTAAACAAAATACCCGAAGAAAATATTTCCAAGCATATATTTTTAACCAAAGAATTAGAAATGCAAAATATGAACATATGCATCTTCAAATTCATTTTCAACCTTCACATTTTGAAGTTCGACCAGTGTGAGGCCGAGGTATTAGGAAAGAAAGGACTTAAATTGATGAAATATGAATGCTCTCATCACGCAAACATTTCTTTACTATGCCAGCACTTGGCCTCATATTTGGAACAGACAGCTATGTACAAAGCGATTGGAAGTGGGGTCGAGTTCAGAGGCAAACAAGGCTACGCTTGGCCAATTACCAAATGCAAAGGACTATAGACTTACTGAAACATTAAATCCCACAAAAGCATTTAACACGACCAGGAAAGGATTCTATGTCAAGACCGGAGGCTCACATTATGCTTCTCTTACTTTATTTTAACATGTAAAGAAAGCTCAGCAGCAAGATATTTTTTCAGTGCACCCGAGTGCCATAGATCATATGCATAGAGAAAATGTGCACTAGAAAATATGACAAATATACACAACCAAGAATGCTGAGAAAGGCACCTGAGGAGCAGGAGCTCCCTCTGGTGACTGCAGGCAGCGCCTCAGTCACACGGGAGCTAGAACTGTTTCCCCGGTCTCCGGCAACTGGAGCCGAGTCAGCGAACGAGTGATACGCGCGAAAGTTCGTAGAAGCAGGCCGTCGCGTTCCACTTGTAAACGGCTTAATAAAGCCAAAATAGTTCCATTACACGCACGCACTATCCAATGCTAGCAGGAAGCAGCTGGCGTCGGAGAGAGAGGAAACACGGAAGCCGAGAGGACACGTAATGTGTTCCTAAGAATTACATAAGTAAATAACACGGAAAGTGTGCTGCCTTAATTAATAATGGATAAAGTGACTGAAACATAAACAAACATAATCAATACAGTACTAGAACATGACACTTAACTCTTGCTGTGAGCAGCAAAGAACGAGGCAGTTGCATCATGTTCAAGACTGTTCATGAGGGGACTCACACCCATTGGAGGACACAGGTCACATTTTGGTGGCCTTGGGATAAACTTTCAGCAAGCCTTCTGGGAAATGGAGTTTATTAAGGACTTATTATCAGACGATAATACTTGGTTGTGTATATTAGTTATATTTTCTAGTGCACCTTTTCTCTATGCATATGATCTATGGTACTCCATTGCACTGAAAAAATATCTTGCTGCTGAGCTTTCTTTACATGTTAAAATAAACAGAATGCTTGCCTCTGTGTCGTCAATAGAATTAAGACTTTCTAGTAAGTAATAATGGAAAATCTTTATTCTTCATTAATATTTACAAATGAAAGAAATAGGAATATCAGACTATGTGGGAGGGTTCCAAACCCTCATCGAAAATAGCACCTACATGACAGGAAATGACAAGCATAACCATTGCATAGCTGAGGGCACTAGGATTAATATGTTTCAAAGAAACCTCTCATGTAGAAGCAAAACTTAAAATAGATTTTTATATTGATTCATGGGACTTACACGGAAGCTCAATAATGCAACTTTGGATTAACATTTCATATTTTACTTTGAGGACAGAAACACATTAGGTAGAAAAAGGAAGTCCCACAAGTTGGTGTCTTAAAATAACTTGGTAATGGAAAACTAATTGGGTTACAGAAAATGTGAGAACATGAAATGTGTACAATACAAGCATTGGACCGGCATGGACCATAAAGGTTACTCCCTGTAGTGACGGTTACTCCTAGTCCATATTCCTCCATACAGTTGGGAATCCCCAACAATGGGGTACAGGACCATAGCCATTCTCCAACAGAAACTGCCCTTGCATGAATTTAGAGCATTGCCGCACAGCACATGGCTATGCTCCTGCAGGCACTGCCTCATACCTTGCTCTTCCAGTCCCTTTCCATTTGTGCATGTCCTACCAGACTGATGACTTGTGGTGGTGGGCAGGGTAGAGGGAGGGTGTATGGAGGAAGGGGGGCCATGAAATAGTGTAGTCAGAAGTGTGCAACTTTGTTCCTCCTGCATCCTGCCCCGCATCCTCCATATTCCTGAGAGACTACCAAGTTAGTCACACTGGAATGGAGGACATAGCCGATCTAGCCAAACATGTTCTGAAGCACCGACTGACCAAACCAGGAATCTGCCCAAAATACTGCACCCATGCAGCAGTGCTTGTGCAAAGCAGAGGGCAAAGTTTAGTCTTTGAATGGTTCTGCTCATATCTTTATCCTCTTGGCTTAGGTCAATCCTCTTCTAACCGAACTACTCACTTACGGGTGCACCTCAAAGGCTTTTTTAGTTACTTTACTGTACTTTATAATATGTCGCTCACCTTTATCATCTCTTCTGAGTCTCCAATAATCTTTATGCAGATGGTTCACAGATCTTTCCATCCTTCTTTCACCCCAGCACTGTAATATACTCTTCACGTGTTCTCTTTTTACCCCTCTCGCATTAACAGTGGCACTAGATGGTAGGTCCTCTTGTACCCCTTGCACTCCAAGACCATCATTAATGTCCACCTGAATAGCACTGTCTTGGTTCTGGGCCCTCAGCCCAATCTCATTTTTGTTAGGCGTTTCCCGCTTCTTATAAACATCCTCCCTTCTCTTGATACTCCTGCTGCCACCCCCAGCTTCTTCCTCGGGCCCCCCCCATCACCTCCGCAGCATGTACCTCAAGCCTGTACTCCCTCCACAGAAGTCTTTCAAATGTGGCAACCTGCTCCACGTCACTACTCTCAACTCTTGTTCTGCTTTCAAACACTCCTATGACACCTGTCGCCTCTTAGAAGAACTCTACCTAGATGTCCTTGCTCACACAGAGACATGGTCTACAGCTAGTTCTGTCACAAGTCTTGACACCTCCCTGTGGGCTACAAGACCCTCTACGAACCCAGAACCAACTGTCCTGAGGTGGAGAAGCCCTAATCTTTCTTGAGTGGGTCCCAACCTCATATCTACGCAGGCCTACTCCTCCTTTGAATGCCTGATCAGCAGACTCCATCTCTCCTGGACTCCTTCCAACTATGGCCACCATCTACCGGTCAGCTGGCCAGGTCACCCTCTTCCTCTCTGCTTCTCTCCTTGCCTCCACTTCTCAACTTCTCCTCTGTGATCGCAACATCCACCTGGATGCTTCCAATCTCTCCTTTGAGCTTTTTTGCAACCTCTGCAACACTTTCCATTATTCCCATCTGGCCCAACACTCTGCCGGACATAGTGGGTGTTCTCCTCACCTCAGACATCCCCCTCTCTAACCCTCTCACCACTCCTGTCTTGGAATGAGCACTTTCTACTTTCATCTGAAACTATCCCTCAGGCAAAGTCCCCTCTAACCCCAGCACTGCCACCTACATTCTCGGTCATTTGGCCCATGAAGCTTTTGTCAGTGGATGCCTTTGCCTCCACTTTCCTTGCTCCTCCTACAGCTGACTCGGACCCTGACAACCCTTTCTAGTCGGCAGCTTTCTATTTCCAACACCCTGGACATCCTTGCCCCAGTCATGAGAATCCGGCTGAAGCCTACCTCCAAGTGCAACTCTTGGTATGATTCTGACCTCGCCTTTCTGAAACACAAGTGAAGGGTGGCTGAGAGGAGGGCTTTGGGCGCATCCTCTGACTAACTGGCCTGCCACTTGCTCCAAAAGCAATAGACTGTCCTGTCCAAAAAGAGGACACATTCAAGCCTGCGTATCGGCACCTCTAACACAGCCAAAGTCTACTGTCCAATTCTGTTGCACACTACCTCTCTTGTTCCAACCCAGGACCTTGGTATGGTTGTGGCCCCGCTGCTAAAACGCAGGACACCCAGTCCTCTCATCCTCTCCCTCACCCCTCACCCCTCTCTCTCTCTCTCTCCTCCTTTTTCCTCTTTCTGACAACATCCAACAAGGTTTCTAGACAAGTCCCAGCTATGAAAGTGTCGTCCAAACCGGTGCACCCCTGCTCCTCCAGAAACATCAAGGACAATATTGCCACCCTTGCTGCAGCCCTGGCCGATTTCTGCAATCACTCTTGCCACTGGAACTTCCCCTCTCCCCTTAAGCACTCCATTTGCACCCCCTCAAGAAGCAGTCTGCCGATCCTACCTGCCGGGCAAACTATCGCCCAATCTCCATCACACCTTTACTGTGGAAACTCTTGCAAACGCTGGCCATCTCCCAGCTTACTCTCCAAAATTAATCGGTTGGTTGTCTCCTTGACCATCAGTCTGGCTTCAGAGCTGCCAGAGGCATGGAAACTGGTCTCCTGAACACCAGTGAAGATGAGCTCTTTAACCTGGATTCCAGCATTCCTTCTGTCCCCATCCTACTTGATCTTTCCTCTGCTTTCAACACGATCAACTATGCCATCCTGATCAATCGACTCCGTGAGAACCTGGGCATCATGGATGAGGCCCTGGAGTGGCTGACTCCTTCTTGGACCACCCATCCCAGATCCAACATGGTCCCTTTCTCTCTGTCACCCCTCTCTCTACCTGTGGTGTTCCCCGGGGCTCTATCCGCTCACCCTGGTTTTTCAACCTCTACTTGGCCCCTTTGGCCCACCTGATCTCTACCTTCTCCTCTAACATTGTGTTATGCGGATGACTCAGCCTTCTTTCTGGCTCCCCCTCAGCCTCCGCTGGTTCATTGCCGACTGCTATGCGCAACAATCTCTGCCTTAATGCCAGTAAGACAGAGATCCCTCTCATTGGGATCCTGCACCTGCTTTCCCTCTCCCTATGGTCACCCCCCCCCCTTGAGCCATCTTCCATCGAAGCAAAGAGTGGAGTTGAAGATGACACCAAGATTTTTGTTATCTCCTCACATTTTGGAAGTTGCCAAGAAGTACCACTACCAGCTGCACCTCCTCAAAGGGGCTCTTCCCGTTCTCAATTTCACCCAAAAGCACCGTCTCCAGAGCCATGGTTCTCGCTATGCTGGACTACTGCAACAGCCTCTTTCTCAAGCTGCCTTCCTCGACTCTCCGCCCTCTGCAACTAATCCAGAACAGGACTGCAAGACTTACCCTTGGCCTCAAGCCCAGGTACCATATCTCCAGCCGTGAAATCGCTCCACTGGCTTCAGGTGGATGCAAGGATTAGGTTCAAGACCATTTGCATTGTCCATAAGGCTTTCTGGGGCCGGGATCAGGGCCCACACTACATACAACACTCCCTTCCAAAATAGCATCCTTCGAGGCCGTCGCTCAGCTACATCCAACTCTTCAAGGGTTAGACGCTTCTCCAAGCAGAGTGGGGGGTAGATCTCTCCTCTGCAGGTGCCTCCCTCTGGAATGGCCTCCCTGCCCCTCAAACTTGAGCCGAACCACCTGAAGCAGCTCAAAACGTTCATCTTCTCTGCTTTCTCCTCCCAACCTACCCGACCCAACTTTCTGCTGTACAGACTGGGTGCCTGGCTACCCTCGGTCTCACTGGGTACTAGGCTGTTTCTTGATCAGTCACCCTTGCACTGCCGCAGGCCTACCACGCACTTTGAACTGTAAACCCTGTAGTCCCTTGATCTCCTTGCACTACCCAGAGCCGTGCTGCCCTGGCTGCACTTACTCAGAGCATTGTTGCCCTGTTTTCCCCTCTACCTTACACTCCTACCTCCCTTTCCCCTTGCACTTCTCGTTCTCACACGATCTGAATGACGAGGCCTAGTAAAATAGTTTGTCTTGTCCTTCCTCCGTCTTCCCTGTTTTGTCACACCTAGAAATACTTGTGTACAGGCGCATTATAAAATGACTTATCATAAATCGAGTCATAGATGGCTGTTCATTATCTTCATCTGAATCCTAAAACAGGTTCTTTCCTGTCTCCATAATTACCCTTTACCCTCACTTCAATTTTATTTCCTCTTATTGCACCTTTTGCTGCTTGTAATGTGGGTGTGCTTCCTTGTTCATTTGCTTTACAATATCCATAAGTCTTCTCAATTTCTCAACACTCAATCAACTAAGTCTTTGATTAACTCCATTGTATTTTCCCCATTTCTCCTACTTGGTTATTTCTAATGCGCACCAGACCCAGAGTTAACAGAGCGAAGCAATACGAAGGTACAAGGCTTACATAGTTACAAACAGTTCACAGTACGACAGATATATTTACAGGTAAAATTACAAAGTCATAACAGTATCTCACAGTATAAATATAAATGTACAGGTTATATACAGTTGGGTTCCACATTTACTAGATTGCAATGATGGGCTAAGGCAACCTTGGTGAGGGAATTGCAACAGTGTAACTAGGTCAATAGAGTTGATATAGTTCTTTCTAAGTGGAGGAATGGGGACAGGACGTAAGAGTATGTGTTGCATTTTCTTTTCAGCAAGTCAACTCTGTTGTGTACAGAATTGGTTGGTGGCAGTGAACAGACTTACAATCTTTCGGGTGCACTATTGTGCACCGTTTTTACTGCATTGATGCCTTTCCGAGTACCATGTACTTACAATGGGGCCTCTCATGGTCATCCTGTTCTTGGCTGTCGTCCTGCCAGTTTAGTTCAGAAAAAGCCATTAAAGGCCAAGCATTTTCACAAGATTCCTGCAAAGTACTATCGGTCAAAACCATGTGAATGTACTGGTAGGAACTGGGGAATGGGACCATCTGTTACCAACCAAAATACAAGCAAGTGAGTGGTTGCTGGGCTGTATTGTGGGGTGGCTGGCAGTGCATGCCTTTTGCAGTTCATTGGCGTGTTGGGATCTACACCGGCCTGAAATCACCATAAATAGATTCACTGAGCCATTCAGCTGTGATGACCCAGGGGCACGGTTTCTGCAACAAAGTGAAGTGCCTTCCTGGAGCCAGTCTCCAGTCTGCCGACCCCAGACTGGGGTTTCTTCTTCACACTTTCTTCTAGTGGTCTCTTCATTGTTGGAGTCGCTGTGGCTGCAGTCCAGAGAAGTCCGGCCTAGCAAAGTGCAAGTCGGTCAGTGCTGTCCAAGAGTGAGACTGGACCCACTGCGTATCTGGACCATACCTTAACACCACTCTGTTGCTGCACCTGCGACCCATGGATCCCTACAGATGGAACCAAAAACAGAAGTATCTCCAGCGACTATTGGTACACTAAGGGTGATCACCTAAACAAATATGGAGAAAGAGGTAAAGCATGGACTTGCCTGCTTTCGCGTTCCCCCCGTTGGCCTCCTTTAAATTTCTAGATTACTTTGGTGCAAAAGCCACTCCCTAGCACTGCCCTTCCATGGCTGGCTATAGTGTACCCAGAGTTGAGAACTTGTTTTTCTAGCAGAGGTGCCATTACAGGTTTTTGTTGTTTAACACTTACCTTTAGGTCCGTGGCAACATTTGTACAGGGCAACTTCCTACTCTTGTACAGGAACTGGGGCATTGAATAACGTACTTGCCTATTAGGGAAGGCCTGATCAAGTACGATGCCTGCCTTATAATGTTAAGGCAGGTTATAATATAATGTGGTTTCATGCAACTTTAGTGTTACAGTTTATGCACTGCTGTGTCCAATAACTTAACTGAGAGAGGATAAAGTGTTTCGCAGTCTCGTTTTGGGATTGCCAACTGTGTGTGTATGGGATACATTACTCAACATAATCGTCTATCTGGTGCTTTTATCTGCTTATATTCACATGCTCTGCATAGTCCGTCATCTATTGGAAGTCGCAGAGTATTACAAGATTTGTTTTCGAAAATCGAAAATGGATGTGGTCAGGGCGTGCTTAGTAATACTATCCCTAGTGCGACGTGTACTGTACCCATAGCCCTTCGTGCGTTGAGGTCCCTTATATTGATTGACATCAGGTTGCATAAAGTGAAGCATGAGTACAGAAGTGATAAAGCAGAAACAGTGACAACCCAGAAAACATCTATACGCCTTCTACTCCAGTAGGTGACGAATGGTGGGAGCATGTGAATCTAAGCAGATACAAGCACCAGAAATAAGATGTGTAATGTAACCCTTCTTGAGCTTGTGGATCTGCTTAGATCACATGCTCTGCAAAGATTAGCAAGCAGTATCTGGAGCAGGTGGGAAGTTAGAAGGTACAGTTGCAAAGATGTTTTAGGACCGCGTGTACCACTTGTGTATCTGCTTCAATGCAATAATGCTGTGTGAATGTATGGAAGAGCTCCATGTAGCAGTTTTGCAGATGGCGTCCAGAGGGACGTTTGCAATGAAAGCTAAGGTAGCTCCTGTACCTCTGTTAGAGTGTGCTCTTGGTGTGAAAGGTTGACCTTCTTGGATATTGAATAGCAGAGCTATATGCCGTTGACTATCCATCTGGAGATGGCACTCTTCGATGTGATCGCCTTCTCTACCAGGCACTATGGAAACAGAATTTAACTGTTTTCCTTAAGGGCTTTGTTCACATAGTACAAGACCGCCCTCCATACATCAAGTGTATGGAGGCTTATTGCTGCAGTTTGATGAATTTTGAAAGAAAGAAGGTGGGAAGTTCTAAGGATTGGTTTATATGGAACTTGGAAATTAACTTAGGTGAGAACCTAGGATGTATTGAGCCTGCAGCTCACCGACTCGTTTTATGGAGGCAATAGCTATCAGGAATGCAGTTTTATAGTTAAAATGCTTTAAGCTGGCCTTGTGCAGAGGCTCAAAGGGTGGCCCCATGAGATTGGAGAACACACCATTGAGATCCCAACCCGGGTGAGGGTTGATCTTGGGGTGTATAGCCTCTTTACCCCTTCCATGAATGCCTTAATGACAGGGACTTTCCACCAGGACACCTTGGTTTGTGAAGTGGTGTAAACCGATGGGGCCGCCAGATGCACCTTTAAGGAATTAAATAATAGGCCGTAGTCTAGTAAGTAAAGCATGTAGTGTAGAATGTTCGCTGGATAACAATATAAAGGACTTCGTGATTGTGATGTGCACCATATGACAAATCTGTTCCAATTAAAATAGCAGTGTCTAGACAGTAATGTTGGGTTAAGGTGTGTACGGAACTCCAAGTGGCAGCCTTGCAAATAGCATCTAGAGGCACGTTTGCTATGAAGGCTAAAGTTTCCCCAGTTCCTAGAGTTGCGTGCACTGGGCTTAAATGGCAATGTTCTCTTGGCAAGAGAGTAACAGTTGGATGCAGTTTACAATCCATTTAGAAATCGCTGCTCTAGATATATGGTCCCCCTTCTTATAGTGGCTACAGATACAAAGCAACAATCTGTTTTCCTAGTCTGTCTTCTGAAGGTAGAAAAGGAGAGCTCTGATTACATCCAGTGTATGTAGACTGCTTTCTGCTGTGTTTGCAGGATTCTAGAAAAATGCAGGAAGCTCTATAGTTTGACATGGAATTTTGATATGAACTTGGGTGAGAAGTGAGGGTGTGTGCGAAGCACCACCTTGCCTTTGTGTATAACTACAAAGGCGTCTTGTACTGGCAGAGCTTGCAGTTGGCCAACCCTTCTGATAAAAGGTAACGGCAATGAGGAAGGCTGTCTTGTATGATAGATGTTTAAGGCTGGCCTTGTGTATAGGCTCGCCGCCGCCGTCCCCCTCCCCTCCCACCATGAGCATTTTGAGTACGACATTGAGGTCCCAGCCAGGAGTAGGATTAAAGATGGGAGGGCATAGCTTTGACACCCTCCATGAAGGCTTTAACTATGGGCACATTCCACCATGACGTTTTATTTTTTTGATTTGGTGTAAGCAGAGAGCCACTAGGTGACTGAGTGAGTTAAAGACTAGTCTGGAGTCAAGTAGGTAGAATAGGTAGTTTACTAGATTTCCCGGTGAACCGTCGGTTAGCTTGAGAAACCGTGTCCTGCACTAGAACCCAAAGCGTTTCCATTTGTTAAAATAGCAGTGCCCTGGTGTTGGGCTTGCGCGCTTCCTTATTTACATGCACCTTTGTTCTAGATCAAGGTGGCGAAGTCCAGCTTCTGAGGACATGGGTGTAGCTATGTTCCCCGATTCTGGGTCAACAGGTTGTCCGTGCAGGTTAATTTAATGGGAGGACACAGGGTCATCATTTGAAGGTGAGAATCAAGTATGGCAGGCCCACTTTGGGGCTTTTAAGATCAGTGTTACTTGTTCCGGTGTAGCTTGTGGTCTATTTTGTTAAGAGTTGTTGGGGTGGAGGAGGCGGGAAGTGTATGCAAATGTCCCTGACCAGTTCATCAGAAGTGTGTTCCCTTTGGATCCTTGACGTGTAATCCTGGCATTGTGCATTTTCCAGGGTTGCTAAAAGGTCCAGCTCTGGGAACCCCCAGTTTGAGAAGACATTGTTTTGCTTGTATGTTTACTCACCATTCGTGCAACAAGGGTAGCATTTTACTCCTGCTTGTCTCCTAGAAAATAGAGCTCCGCTGGAACCAAACATGTGCCACAAGGAATATGTTGTAATGCAGTGCCCACCACCAGATGTTCTGGGCTAGATTGGAAAGCAATGGGGAATCCGTACCCATGTTTGTTTACATAAAACATGGCAGTGGAACTGTCCATAAGGGGTAGGACGTTTTTGTGAGCTACGCAAGTCTTGAAGGTTTGAAGTGCTTTGAGAATCGCTAGTAGTTCCAGAAGGTTGATGTGCTTCCTGGTTAGCGCCTCTGTCCACAGGCCGTGAGCAGTGTGATGCAGAAAATCAGCACCAGTTTGGTAAGAATCAGTGCAGTCCAACTGGTGTGGGACTACGCAAGACTTCTCTTGGTATTAGGTAACCCACCTTTGAATAAAGGCCTGTACTACACAAGTTGGTAGTATGACCGAGCAGCCAGGCTTATCTTAAGAGGAGTAATGTGAGCTGTATAGTTGTACAATGAAATCAGTAAATATAAGCATCCAATTAAACACGTACACACTGAAAGTTAGATAATAAATGTATTTATTTACAGATATTTCAAACATTCGTTAAAAACAGTAATTAGCTTTAACATTAATCCCAAATTAGATTTAAATTCAAAAAGAATAAAGTAGGTGAGTAATTCATTTGTTACACATGTTCCAGCACACGGAGATGTCATCATTTGAGGTCAGTATAGCATTTATATATCACCTTTGCAATATATATATATATATATATATTTTTTAAAGATTTTTATTAATTTTCAACTCAAACCACAACCTCTGCAATATATAGCATTTTTATATTATCACATTTGCAATATTGAGTTTCCAAGGAAGGAAAAGTTAGGGTTATATCAGAACAGACTGGGAGAATGTTACTGTTCCTATAACCTTTCAAAGGGATGCAGGCAGTATATTATCACAGCACAAATTAAATCACAGCCCTAGGCTGTCAAATCACAGCAGGGTGGCTGTCCTATAGGACAGCCAGACGGCCAATTGGAACTGGTTTCCCTCAGGCACACCTACAGAAAAAGGACAAGGACGTTTCGGGACCCTCTTTCCCTGCCTTTCCAGAAACTGGAGACTGATCAAGCTTCAGGGCTGAAGCCCACCAAAAGAAAAACACTAAGGACAAACCTGATGCAGACTGAGTAAAAGCACAGCAGAAATTAAGAAATGGCAAAAATAGAAGACAGGGGCCATTTTGAGAAAATTGTCACCCTTTGATGCAGCACTGCAGCGGCGGCATCTGCCTGCAGATACATATCATTCCGTAGTAAAAAAAAAGGAACTGCCACGAGCCATTCAAGTGAGTAACAGAATGTTACATGAGGAATGGGTTAAATAAATACTATGTAACCCCCTAGCACACCACATAAGGTGATGTTTGCTTGACCCACAAAGTAAAGGTAAGACAGACAGGGGTCATCTTACTATTCTTGGGAACAGTAGTTCACCCAAGAAAATGTAGTTAAACATTAAGAGACGTCCAAGGGACTTCAGTGGCACAGCACAAAGTGCTCTCTCAATGCAAAAGTAGATGCCTATGGAGTTTACCAGACTCCATAAAACGGTAAGAAACCTAGGAAACCATAGTCAGAAAAACACGAGTGAGAAGAAAAAAAAAAAAAAGGTTCCACTCAGGAGTGAAAATGAAAAAAGCCCCAAGTCCAGCAAAAGAGCCGAGTGTCTCGAAGTTTAAAAGGAATTGGCACAGAAATAAACTCCCCAACACCCCCCCACCCAGTCATACATGAGTGTCATGAGAGTGGCCTTGATCAGGTGTGTGGAAAGGCTGTCCCTTTAGCAGATTGTCTGTTCCACCACTGTAGCGATTGAACCAGAGGTTGCGAAACCACCACTAGATCGTCCCACAATCCACTTGCTTGCGACCACTGTTCAGCTAGCCACTCTTGCATTGGACGCATGGCAGTCTGACATGAGGTACTAGGTAGATGCAGGAAGCCATCATTCCCAGCAGGTGCATCGCCTTTCGTACTGTCACCGGACGACCAGCTATGTACTGAGGTGTTTGAAACAGCATGTTTTGGACCCTCTCATTGAAGGGGTAGACTAGACAGACGTTTTATAATAGTGCCCCCAGAAATTGCTTTACTTGGATGGGCACCAGACTTGACTTTGCTTCGTTTATGGAGGAGCCTAATTGAAACAGCAGATTATTTGCTGTGTGTTTTGAAGGCACCTCCCGGAGAGTCCCAGGTAATTAGCCAGGCGTCTAAGGGTACACTGGAATGGATTGCCTTCGCAAATGGGCTGCCACCGCTGCTTGGACATTTGTGAATACCCTGGGGGCTGATGCAATGCTGAAGGATAGTACCTTGAATTAGTAGTGCTTGCTTCCCAATTTGAATCAGAGGTATTTTGTGCAATGGCAACATTGAAATATGAAAGTATGCTGCCTTCATGTCCAATGTTGCCACGCAATCCCCCCCATTTTCAATAGTGGGATGACTTTGTGCAGCGCTGTCATCCTCAACTTTTGGGGTTTGACAGGGTGCAGGTCCAGCACTGGGCGCATTGTTAGATCTTTCTTCTAAACAAGGAAGTACATTGAATAACTACCTTGATTTTGTTCCACAAAGGACACTAGCTCGATGGCTTTCTATAGAAGGATTTAGATTTCCTCCTCGAGGATGTGGTCTCTGGAGGACATTTGCCCTACACAGTGAAAGGTGATGAGGTGTCTCAAGGAACTCCAGAGTACTCTTTGGCCACTATATTGAGGGCCCAGCAATCTGATGTTATTCCCTCCCATTGCTGGGAGAAGAGTTGTGCAGCACCTGATTGACGCATGGGAGGGAATGTTGATGGGTCTGTCATTTGGAGGCAGGGGCTGCTCTGCCTCTAGAGGCTGCAACTCTGCCTTGTCCTTTTCCATGGCAAAGCCCACGCTATGATATGGCATTTGTAACGTGCCTATACACAAGTGTTTTAAGGAACGACAGAACGATCTTACTAGGCCAAGTGACATTGAGATCACATAAGTGCAGAGGAGGGGAAGTGCCAGGGGAAAGGAGAGGGGTTAGTGATGTACATGGGATCAAAATAATATGAAGTGTGGCCACCAGGTGGCAGGTGCAAGGGTAAGTGCAGGTAGGGTGACTGTAGGATTACAGATACATACCCAATTGCAAGGGTTGCCGAGAGGCAGTGCGGGTGTGCAACTGGACGGGCAGCGATCTGGGTCAGAAATCTGAGGGTAGCCAGGTGACCAGTGCAGTATCAGTCAGGAAATCAGCAGGGGAGAGGAAGAGAGAAGACAGCAGCAAAGAGGAAGGTCTTGAGGTGCTTCCGGAACCAGAGATGGTTCTCCTCAAGTTTCAGAGTTGGTACTGGGAGGACTTCTGCAATTGCGCGATGTTAAAGGAGGCACCAGACTTTCAAGCTCCAGCTGGGCATTGTTTTCCTGAGATTTACGCCTGAAAGTTGCAGCGGTTGAGTTGAACGCTCACCTTGTAACGAAGTGCTTGTTGGAAATCTGAGCAAGGGTATGGATTGTTTCATGCTCCTTTTTGCCGTCTCCAACTGGTTGTCGACAGCTTTGCCAAAAAGGAGACCCTCCTCGATGGACATGTTAATTAAAACTGCCTGTGTCTCTGGCTTAAATGCAGAGTACCCAAGAAAAGGAATATCTTCAAGAGAATACCCTCAGCAATGACCCTTCTTTAAGTGTATGCGGAATCCAAGACATTTTTAAGGATGTTTTGGGAGACCCGTTGATCTTTCGGTAGTGATCTTAAGGCGGGAGCAAGCTGGTTCCAGTATTGAGTCCAGAGACCTCATCCCACTGGGTGCTGCTGTAATTGGCAAGCAAGGTTGCGTTTGCTATTCTGGTGGGATATGCAGCCGTGGTTATGATACGCTTACCCAGCATATAAAGTCTGTTGCACTCCTTGTTGGAGACCCTTTTCTTGATGTACTCCAGCAGTGGAATAGCCAGGCTAACAGGCTTTTTTCCATAGGGAATATTTTCAACAAAGTCTGTCCCAGAGGGACTGGATTCTTCAGTGTTCATGCAAAAATTCTGGCTTGCAATAGGTGAAGAGTGACCGCACTCCACTACGGAGGGGTCAACTGGGTCAAAGATGAGGGCTGGGTATAAGAGGAGGGCTGGGTCATCGTGGTGCAGAAAGTAGGTGTCCTGACCCTCTAGGCTTGCGTCACCTTGAATATCCACCAGCATGTCCTGGTCATCTTGTGTGGACTGCATGTCCCCATAAAGAAATACTTGTTAAGGCTCTCTGGGTGATAGGACTGGGGCTGGGAGAGAGGGTGTTGACAACACTGGAGGATGCATGGGAGGCTGCTCTGCAGGCCTTGAGGGAGTGGGCAGCTGTACCCAGTGTCCACAAATTGAGATTCGGTCCAAGGGGTAGCAGACGGGATAGATCTTGGGAGGCTCTGGAGTGACCTTTGGGGTTATAGGAGGTGCTTCTGCTGGGCAAACAGTGATAGGGGTGTCTTCAGGGCTTTCCCTAGTGTGCTTTATATTAAGGGTGCGAGGGCAGAGGTGAGGATTCATAGTCAGTGTCCAGAGGCCTGAGAGGCCAGTTTACTTTGAGCAGAAGGCACCTTGTGATGTTTTTCTGGGAGCATGTATTTATGTTTTTTCAGCTGCTGTTTCGGCATCTACGCCACAGCTGTCGAACGTCGTTTGTGCGTGCGCTTTGCCAGAGTGTTTGCATGATTACCATGTGGTAGACACATAGTGTGAGAACCACAGCAGGCGTGGTGGACATTGGGTTGGTGGGCCGAGAGGTGTCAAACTACTTCATGCAGCCTTCATTCGACAGAAGATTAGAGCGACACCCAAGGGGGTATGAGTTTAAGGGAGGAAGTGTGCGTCGCCAGAGGTCTTGCTCATAGCAGCACGCTGTGACAGCTTGTCGAGGATGGGACAGGCATGCAGGAAAGACTGTTCCACAGTGGCGTCTTCAAGATCCGAATCAATCTCGGCCTTCGTGGTCTGACTCGAAAATCCCTGCAGCTGTTTCCGACTCGGCCCACATGGTGTATGCCACCCACTGCTTGGTCCTGTGCTAATTTAGGGTCTTGGGCACACCTCGTTACAGGATTTGAGGTGGTCACCTGGAAGGCAGTGGTAGCAAACTGTTTGTCGACCAACAGGAATTTCCTATTGCACCAGGGACAGAACTTAAAAGGGGTGCGATACATAGTGGAGAGCAGACAAAGGTGAGTAGGGCAGGAAATCAGGATATGCATTCTTTAACAAAGAAGGATGCAATCTAAACTCTCCACGACTCTTGGCACCGTGCACCTGGCCACCCTCTGTCCTCTGCTCACCCTGCCACCCTTCCACCCTGCCTCCAGGCCACCCCTTGCACTGGGGTCTGTATCTGTACCCATACAGCCCCCTCCCCCTTTTCTTCCTGCACTTATCAGACCTACCCTGTCTGCTGCCTTAAACCCAGCACTTGCCAATTGCTGGATGCACTACCACTGTTGCCTTTATTATTTATTATTAATTTGTTTCTCCTTTGCTCCGCATTTTCCACTTCTCCCCCCTTCCATGCACTTTTCCCTTCCCCTCTCTCCCACATTCTCAATTTCACTGGGCCTAGTAAGATAGTTTGTTCTCGCCTGTTTCCCTGCCTTGACGCACTCTGAAACATTTGTGTACGAGCACAATCGAAATAAAATATCCATCAATACCCTGGTTATCACAGAGTCGGTTGAGCAGGATGGTGTGGTTGACCATGTCGAAGGCAGAGGAGATCGAGGAGGATGAGGACAGAGGGAATGTTGGAGTCAAGGTTGGCGAGCAGATCTTCACGGATGTTCAGGAGAGCAGTTTCCGTGCTTCTGGCAGCTCTGAAGCCAGATTGGTGTCATGGAGACAACCAACAGAATTGGGATGAAGGTTAAGCTGAGAGATGGCCAACCTTTCCAGGAGTTTGCCCAGAAAGGGAGTAATGGAAATTGGGCGATAGTTAGCCGGACAAGAAGGGTCAGCTGTGGGTTTCTTGAGATGAGGATGCACACGCGAGTGCTTCAGAGGGGAGGGGAAGGATCCTGAGGCAAAGGAGTGGTTGCAAAAATCAGCAAGGGCCTGAGCAAGGGTGCCAATGTGGTCCTTGATGGTTTTTAGAGCAACAGGGATGAACCTGTTTTGACGAGGCTTTCATAGATCGGAATTGTCTAGCGACCTCATCAGGGGAGAAAAGAGGAAAGGACGAGAAGGGGGTTAGGGAGTGGCTGAAGTAGGGTCAGCAAGCACAGAGGGGAGAGGAGGGGTGGACAGGAAGTCCTGGGTTTTTGAGATAAAGAGAGGCAAGGGCATTGCAAAGAGCCTGAGAGGCAGCAGGAGGGGTAGAGACTGCAGCAGGGTTTGCCAGCTCCTTGCAGATTTTAAAGAGTTCGGCTGAGTTGTTATATGCAGCAGAGACGCAAGCTTGAATGTGGACTCTTCTTGGTGAGGACAGTCAGTATTGCCTTTGGAGCAGGCGACAGGCCAGTTAGTGAACTAGAAGCCCTCCATTTCTTCTCAGCCGCCCTACAATTATGTTCAAGTGTCGCTAGGTTGGAGTCATACCAGGAACTGCACATGGCTTTGGACTTCAAACTGAGCCTCATGACAGGGGTAAGACCATCAAGAGTATCAGAAATTGAAGAGTAGAGCAGGGACAGGGCTGTGTCAGGCTGTGAGACAGCCAGAGGTGGAGGGGGGCGGAGAGAAGGTGGCGGAGAAGGCCTCAACTGTGACACGCTTCATGGGCCGGAGGTCCAAGAAGGTAGGTGGCAGTGTTGGGGTAGGCTTGGCTTGGGGGGGGGGGGGGGGGAGGGAGAGAGGAGAGGGAGTGATCGCTCCAAGAGAGGGCAGTGGTCAGAGGGATGGAGAGGGGGAGGTCACAGGAGATCAAGACATCGAGTGTGTGCCCTGCAGAGTGAGTCAGGCCAGAGGGGAGGATGGACAGGGAGAGGGAGGTGTCACGGAATAGTACAGAGGAGGAACAAGAAGAGTCCAAATAGAGGTCACAGAGGAGGAGTTGAATGGTAGAGGCCAGAAGGGAGGACGAGAGGTCCGCCCACTCAGAGAAATGAGGTGATTTGACCAGGAGGCCGGTAGATGGTAGCCACAGTAAGAGAATGGGTAGTAGAGCGCGCCTACAGACAAGGCCTTCAAAAGAGGAGTAGGTCTGAGTGGGACTGATAGAGGCAGGAATCCACTCAAAGATCAGGGCTACCCCCCACTGGACCGGGAGGGTCTGGGTGGGGAGAGGATCTTGTAGCCATCAGGGAGGAGAGGGTCAAAGCTCATGACAGAGCTGGCCGTGAAACAGGTCTCAGTAAGACCAAGGACATCAAGGTCCAGTTCTGCAAGGAGGTAGCAGATGTCAGAAGTGTTTGACAGCAGAGCGAGAGTTGAGTGGCAATATAAAGGCTACCAGCCTTAAAGACCTTCCAGGGAGGGGTACAGATCAGAGGTACGCCCTAGGAGGGGCGGAGGAGAGAGAGGGCAAGGAAGCCAAGGGGGGAGTGGAGGAGACAGCAAGAGATTAGAGGAAATTGCTTAGGCAAGGGAAGCGCCTATCAAAGAAGAGGAGATTGGCCTGAGGGCCTTGGACCATGAGAGTGCCATTAAGGTAGACATTAATGATGACTTTAGAGGAGTCTAAGCCATGAAAACTTCCCAGCGAGTGCCACCATTAATGGGAGAGGAGATGGGACAGAGCACAGATATCATATGAAGAGTCCATAGATCTGTTAAAGGAATGACAAAGTATGTCGGTGAGGGTCTGTCTGAAGTATTGAGTAGGTGTCGGCGATAGGAAGACCAGGGTTAGAGGCCAAGATATCCCTTTTGAACATCTTCCTACCAGACTTATTGAGAAGGAAAGTCAATGGAGAAGCAGTTGGAAAAGATAGGAGAACCAGAAAGCGCCATGGGGGTGGGAGAGGATGGAGAAACTGGGGGGGTAAGGCAGGCAGTGGTCATTGGGCTGGCAAGTTGCAGAGAAGCAACAGTATACAAGCAAAATAAGAGAATTCAGCAAAAACAGCAAGATTTGACTTTCGAATCAGGGATCCGGATGTTAGCAAAGGGTTTTAAGAAGCACTGCACTTCAGGATGACAACACGGAGTAACAAGCAGAAAGAACAGTGATAGTCAAAGGTGGTAGGAGTGAGTCCAGAAGGAGGAACTGACCCATAGTTCTGGAGGTGACAATGTCAAGGCAGTCCGGATTGTGGCAGCAACATTGTGGTTAAGGAGCACGGAGGACTCCAATTAGCATCACGGGAGCAGACAGGGGCCTTAGATGTGGGCCCTTGCTGAGAGCCGCTAAAGCCTGCCGGTCCCTGGTTAGATGGAAGAAAACTCCGCAAATAATGGGAGTGCTGCAAAGGGAGAGGTAGTTCAGCCAGCCGGCCTAAACAAAAAAGAACCATGGCGGCCATCTTGGAAGGGCCAAAAAACAGTCAAATAAGCAGGCAATAGTGGGACAATTTCAGGTACTAAACTCAAAAAACGGCAGCACTATGAAAATGCCCAATAAAACCATGCTTCTCAGCAATTTTTTTTTTCTTCATTTCTTCAATTGTCGATTTGAGGTTCAATAATTCCCCTGGAGATGCAGTAATGCACAGAAAGTGCACCTACCTAATGGAGGGGTCAGAGGTCAGGCACACTGTATAACGGTATCACCGATTAGGCCCTGGCTTGGCTGACCTTCCTCTCCGATTGACACTTCCAGGTCCAACTTGGGTCCTTCCTCTCCATCTCTACCTGTGGTGTTCCCCAGGGGTCCAACCTATCTCCCTGGCTGTTCAACCAATACCTGGCACTTCTTGCCCAGCGCATTGCCGCTCTCTGCCCCAACTTTCAGTGCTATGCGGATGACAACTCATTTTCAGGCTCCCTTCTGCCACCTCTTCTACTCTCATCTCTCGACTGTCCACCATCCAGGAGTGGTATGCCGCCAATGATCTCTGCCTTAAAGCCAGTAAGACCAAGATTCTCCTCAGCGGCACACCTGCTCCCTCCTTTCCGGTCGCTCTCTGGCGGCCTCTTGGCCCTCTTCCTTCTCCCACCTGAGAGGCTAAAAAACTGATGGGTCCTCTTCGACTCCACTTTCCTTCTCTCGTCACATCTCCGACAAATCTAAAAAGTCACACTACCAGCTGCACCTCCTCAGAGGTATTCTTCCTTTCCTCTCCTTACCCCAGAAGCTCACTGGTTCTCTCTAGGCTGGAATACGGCAAGGGCCTCTTTCTAAATCTGCCTGCCTCTACTCTCCGCCCTCTGCAACTCATCCAAAACAGGACTGCAAGACTGGTCCTTGGCCTCAAGCCCAGGGATTGCATCGCTCTAGGACAGAAATCTCTGCACTCGCTCCCAGTGGCAGCGAGGATTCTGTTTAAAACCCTCTGCATTGTCCACAAGCCCTTCTGGGGCATAGGACCTGAATACTTTCAACTCCCTCTTCCTAAAGATCGTCCTTCTCAAGCTCCCAGCCTCCAACTACCTCAGTGTTAGTCACTTCTCCAAGCAGCGACTTGGTGATAGTTCCTTCTGCTGGGGCCTCTGTGAAACGAGGAGACCCATCTCTGGTTCCAGAAGCACCTCAAGACCTTCCACTTAACTTCTGCTTTGCCTCCTCTCCCGAGCTGATCTCCTGGCTTAACTGAAACTGCACAGGTTACCCTTGGATCCCAGGCACAGGTCCCCTCCCCGCCAGTTGCACACCTGCACTGTTTCTGTATCCCTACAGCCCCTACTAGCACTTGACACCCGATGTCTGCACTTACCCTTGCCACCAGCTGGCCGCACTTTTATTTGTCTTTATTTTACTGTTATCCTATGTACTGCACTGCCCCTTTCGTTCCCTCCACACTTTTACCCTTGCGAGATCTCAATGTCAACTGGCCTAGTAGGATTGTTATGTCTTCCCTCTGTTTCCCCTCCCTTGCCTCGTCGTGCCTCGAAACACTTGTATAGGTTTGTTATAAATGCCAAATCATATCTTATATCAAAGAAGGCGTGGTATCAAGAATACAGTCACAAGTAATCACAGTTCAAGGGTCTTTATTAAACTGTAGGTAGGGTGGAAAAACACCTAATCTAAACCTAAGATGGGAGCAAGCTACGACCATCAAATCAAAATAAGGCAGTCGTAGTGGAGTCATTTCAAAATAAAAGGGCCTATACTAAACAAAAAACTGATTGCCAATCCTTACAATTAAATACCAAAAAGTGTGAAATAGGATTCACAAAAAAGAAAGATGTGCTCACAAATGATAAGTCAGGATGTGGTAGCCGGAGGTCACCCTTCCCACATTTTGAGCACGGGACAAGGTGGGACTCCTGAACTCAGCACATGCTCAATCTTTCCCAGCACGAGACAGTATCAGGGGTGTTGGTGGTAAAGTCTTTTCTGTAAGTCTCTCGTCTCAGAGGACCCGATAGGCTCCAAAAATAAACAATGTTCCTTTCAAATGTACACTGGGCGATGCCTTCCCCTCTGGGTCCCCCTCTTCCGGGCTCGGCCCCTTCTCCAATATCAGCCTCCCTCCGTTTAGTTCAATAAGACTTTTCACAAATGATTACCCGGTTACGTTCAGGCGTTTTAACATCTCTTTAAACAGCTCGCTGTGCACATCCCTCTATCGGGTTCACCCGTGCCCATTTTACAGTTCCTTTACTTCCTTTAGTTTCTAGTCGTTCGCCGGTCAAAGACTTTAGACTGTACAGAGGATTTTGCAAGACCCTTGAATGACCACTTAGATCCATCCTTGCAGCTCTCCGATGGCCTTCTAGTATCAGTAGTTTCTACAAAGCAAAGGATTTAACCAGTTTCTCTCGAATGAGCACCCATGTGGTGCCAGACCCCTCTGAAGCTGGTTTTCCCTTAACAATTTACAGTTCTTTGAATTTTCTTCAATGTGCCACTTTGCGGCATACATTTAACACAGTTCGGTTTCTTTATCAGTTCTCCTTTCACTCACCGACTGTGATGAACCACTTGGCTTTTGAGTATATCTGGAGTCAAGGCCGATTCCATGGTGGCAGGCGTCCTCATTGGTCCTGCTTATCAGCGTAGGCATGCTCTGTGTACCATTGACATCTGCTGCAACACACATGGGCTATTGTTCACGGTCGTAGGATTCTTACACGGAGGTCTTGCGGGCCTGGGTCGGAGAGGGCAAGGTCGCTTGTCTCCTAGTCAGCCTTTCGGTTCTCGCCACTGTTCTCCTCTGAACTGCTGTGCTTGGATAGCAGTCTCATTGTTCGGTCTGCCTTTGCTCGTATTGTGCTCCACCTTTTATCCCCGTGGGGAAGGGGAAAGGGCTGTTGGGGGTGTGATCCTGGTCAATTGCCTGACCCGTGTGTTGGGACATGTCAGTTAAATGGCTTTGGTGTTTGTCCATCTTTCATGGTGTGCAAGTGTCTGTCGGAAACGTGGGGGGAGTGGGTAGAAAGTCTGCATATCCTACGTGGTAGGTTGGGGAAAAGGTGTTACAAAATTATAAGTTACTCACCGTAGTGACCAACATACTCTTAGTCCATAGTCCTTTCCTCCATACTGCATGGGTGACCCTTCCAAGGGACAGGAGATCACCTTTTTCACCAGAAAAACCCTTGGTCCCCTTTAAATGTAGAGGCGTGCAGTGGTGCGCTGCCCTTACACCGCCCTTCGCCGCCACACCCAAGTCCCCATTGATGCGTCGACAATAGATTTGACACTGCCTACTGACACCAGTATTAAGGGGTGGGGGGGGGGGAAATGGTGAGAAGTATGGCGGAAAGGGGACTATGGACTAAGAGTACGGTAGTCACTACAGTGAGTTACTTATAATTTCTCTTACGTCCCGTCCCCTTTCCTCCATACTGCATGGGCGATTACAACTGAATGTAGTCCCAGGGTGGAGAGGAGACCCTCCTTAAGCAAATAGGTTCTTGAGAACCACCTGTTCGAAAGCTGCATTAGATCTAGAGCCGGCATCCAAACAGTAATGCTTGCAGAAAGCTGAAGGAGTGGCCCAAGTGGCCGCCCTGCTTATGACTTGTCAAGGGACATGGCGCTGGAATGCGATGGCCGTTGCCTTGGCCCCGACTGCGTGGGTGTGCATGTTAGCCATATGCAGCTTCTGCTGCCTCTCGTATGTTCATAAGGACATGGGAAGAATGGTGAACTGCTTCCAGATATGTAGCCCTGACGAGCCAGTTGTCTAGGTATAGGTAGATCTGGAAGCCCTGCGCTATGAGGGCAGCCACAGTATTCATGTGTCTGAAGACCCTCGGGGTGAGTTGAGGCCAAAAGCAAGGACCTTGTATTGGAAATAGTAGCCCATGATCCTGAACTGTAGGAAAAACTATGGGGCTGCCAAAACGGGACGTGTAGGTACGCATCCTTAAGATCCAGGTAACACATCCAGTCTCCCTTGCACAATGTGTCTGCTATAAAAGTTGGCGTAACCATCTTGAATGATCAGGATAGGTTAAGTGTGGAAAGGTCCAGCACAACTCGGGCCCGCCTGGTTCTTTTTCTGAATGGCAGAAGTCCTTGAGTAGAAGCCCAAGCCTTGCTGGGAGGCTGAGACTTCCTCCATGGCCTGGCACTCTATGAGCGAGCGGATCTCTGACGGAAGAATTGCTGTCCCAACTGGAAGGAGTGGAGGGGAGGAGAGGCTGGAATGGGTAGGCAGTAACCAGTGGATACTATGGAGAGGATCCAGCGGTCCACGAAATTCTGGTGCCAGAAACGTGCATGAGCGCAAGCCTGCACCCCACCGGAGACACGTGAACCCGAAGGGGAGTGCCATGCCTTATTTCACTCAGAGGCTGTTGTGGAGGAGGGGGACTGGGAAAATCCCCTCCGTCCACCCACCCCTTTTTGTTGCTTGCGCCGATTTGGAGTCTGCGAGCGGTCCAGCTGCCCAGACCTGCGTTCTTAGAAGCCGCGGAACCCTCCGTACGTACGCCCCTTGTCCGAGCGCTGCAGTGACTGGATGTACGATTTGGGCGTGGTCTTTGTCAAGATTGATAAAGACTTGGCCGTTTGTGGGACGTTTTTCTTTTTGACAGCTCCTCGTCTGTTGTGGAGTGGAAGAGGTCACCCCCTTCGAAAGGAAGATCTAAAATGCGTTCCTGGACAACCAGGTTGAATTTCATTGCAGAGCCAGGCTGTCCTCATGTCCGTGGCGATACAAATGGCACAGCCATAGGTGTCCATTTTTTATTTTTCTTTGTATATGGTTTACATATGAAACCTTTACGATTACATTTAATAATTCATTAAAAAAGTACATATCAAAAATGTGCACAGAATCTGTAAGAATATAAAATTCCACAGTATCAAAAATCAGTATAAATTCCAAAATCATGCATAACAAAACATTACAGCCACCCATAATCTACAGATTCAGCTTAGACAAGACAAGTTATCTAGGTAACAAAATACAGATGAAATAGCAGCAACTGAAGCCCTTAAGAGTGGGAGTAATCAAATCAGGGGTGCATAAAGGTCTAGAGATTTAATAAAACCACCAACTGCAAGGCCCTCCACAACATTAGAGATAGAAAGACATCTTGACCAAATGAAGTCTTCTGCCCCCAGAAGTCCTCAAGTGTTAAATTTCCCCAGGTAAAGATGCCTGGAGCCTTTCAATTCGACAGTCTAGAAACAGACGAAAAGTTTCAATAACCCCTGGCATATGACACAAGCGACAGACGGTGTTAGTGTCTTTGATCACATTCCTTCTAAACAGAACTTCTTTGGTGGGAAGAATATTCCATCTGAGTTTCAAAAGGAGGGAGCGACAGTAGCGATTAGGGAATTGTGTCGTAATGAGAGACAACATTCCTCTCTTCATATGTTCAAACTTTAAATCACTAAAAGAGGGGGTCAGAGTGAAACTTTTCAATTGTACTAAGTCATAAGAGTAAAGGAGTTTCTTTTAACCTTATCAGGATTAGACATCAGAGCTGCCCTGTCCGTGAATAAGTCCAACAGAGTACTATCATAAAGTTCTCTGAACTTTGAAAGATATAGATTGCGGACCAAGCAACCCAGGGAGACAATTTTTCCTAAATCAGCATAGAGGGAGTCCTCTTTAGGGCAAAAGCAAGGAACGGAATAGAGCTAAAACCCACCAAAGGGATTTAGCTCTCAATGACACAAGACCCAGTTCAAACCTTATAGCCGCAATTGGAATGTTGTTGGCCAGTTTAAATACCTTTCTTCAAATAATGCCCTCTAGGGAGTCCCAGAAAGTGTGGATAGCCATATAGTGAAGTTCCATACCAAATACTAGCTTTGGGACAACCTTCCCTTCAAAGAAATCTACCACTGGCTTTAGGGAAAACCTGCCATAATTTTTATCCAGCTTGATGGTCTGGGATATAAGTGGTACGGCCTTATGTCTAATAGACCCTTTAAGTTCACAGACTGAAGGTTGGGCTAAAATCAAGAAACCCAGATAGACCATTTTTTGGGATCTTACAATCGACCCCCCCCACCCAATTTTCCAAACCACTTTATTGCCCTTTTTACAATTTTTGCTGGGGTTAATTTTTAACCCATTCATTGCAGAGTATTGTTCAAACATATTAATCTTTGTAAACTGACTTTGGTATGATCAAAAAGGAGAAAATCGTCAGCATACGCCAACCGCGAGAACCTGAGATCCCCCAGCATCCCTGAGAAAATCCCTGGCATCTGCAAAATATAGAATAAAGAGGCAGGGAGCCAGAGAACAGCCCTGTCTCACACCTATCCGTGTTCTTAATCTTCTGGCGAGATTCCCTTCCAAGTTCAGCCATAAATGTATCCCCAAGTTCTCATACATAGTCATGAATAGTTTAAGTAAGCCTACAGGGAGACCCCACTTAGGTTTGGCCCAGAGGCAAAACCTAATAACCAAGTTAAACGCATTTGACAGGTCAATTGAGGCAACAAATAATGAACCCCCAAATTTACTCCATGCTGAGCCTTGAAGAGCAGTTGGAATACAACCATTTAAATTGGTTGAATGTCCAGCCCTAAACCCTGTTTGATATTTATCTAAAATATGTTTCTTTTTAATCCACTCATTGACATGTGAGTGTAGCAGGGAGGCAAATAGCTTGCAGTCTGCATCAATCAGAGAAATCGGTCTAATTCTTAACAAGATTCCACTGACCTCTCTTAAAGATAGGAACTGTGTGCAGTCTGCAAACTAATGGGTATTGTACCAGTATCACTACATTTTGGAAAAGCATGGAAAGTAACTTGGCACATATTTCCGGTATGGCTTTCAGTGTGTTATTCAAACCATTTGGTCCTGGAGCCCTTGAATTCTTAGCTTTAGCAATTAGCCTTAATACTGTCTCATAGTCAAGAGTAGGCTCCCATAAGGTGATCTGTGCGCCCTCCCCAGTTACAGGTTCTTGAAGTCCTTCTTGCCCTTGTCCGAAAAGCTCAGAAAAAAGTCTACCCATTGAACCTCAGAGATAGTACTCAATTGATCAGTAGCTGAAGCAGTCTCTTCGGAAGAGAAAAGAACGCAGAAAGCCCCGAGATCCCTTTTGACCAAAAACACAAAGCATCAGCTCAGAATAGTTTGGGAGCAGAATGCATTTTTTTTTGCAATACAGAAGTTTTCATATCTTTGCCGTATTGATCTGATCTTAGCATTTTTGTCAAACTTGTCAATAGAGATTTCGGGTTTCTCTGAGCAGCTTCCGTACCTGAGACTTTTCTTTGGCCAGCTCCTTCTCAAACCTGTGGACATGTTATCTTTTAGAATGTCCCTTTCTCAAACTATCAAGAACATTGCTGTGAAGATCTTTCAGGAATTTATCATAGTATGGTATGTTGAAGACCACGTGTTTCCATAAAAGAGGTATGATTCAGGGTAGACAGAAGTTGGCCATTAAAGAGATTTATATTTGCAGGCGACCAGCGTACCTCGTCCCACAGTTCTCAAATTACGTGGACCCCCTCCATGATCCCATGATCACTCCAAGAATTGAAGTTTACCTGAACTTCGAAGGATAGAGGGAGCAGAGAATGATCTACAAAGAACTAATCTATAGTGGAGGTTTACAGACCCCCCTCAGCCAAGTTAGCAAGTGGGCGGGTAATATCAAAGGTGCCATTCAGCCATACCAGACCCACAGATTCCAGGGAAAGGTTCCATAATGTTCCCCAGGCATATTTCTGGCCCCTACGAGCAGAGTCCACCATATCCGGTCCCAGATCCCCATAATCATCGGACGACATAGAACAATCCGAGTTCAGGTCCCCAGCAAGGATCACTTTCCCCTTAATGTTCATAGTTCTCCAAGTGAAGATCGTTTCCGGCAGAAAACAATCAGTAAGTTTTAACATAGCGACTTTATCTATGTTTGTAAGAAGATCTAAGTTCCCCTTGTATTCCAAGACAGGCATCTCGGTCTGCTAGAATCTACATTCATCTGAGAAGCCGGACTTTTATTACATAGATCAGTTCCACAGGGCTGAGGTAACCTGGGCCCATTTTCGAGCAAATCCATAGGTCCTTGCCGGGAACTGCCTCCAATGGGGTTGGAAGAAAAAAAAAAAACATTTCTGGGTGATAAACCATTGTCAGATTTCCCCGGTACTCGGATCTTCCAGGATTGACAGGAATTTGAGTAGGTTTCACCAATTTAATTTCAAAGCCTAATTCCTGCAGGCCACCCATTTCTCCCATTATCAGATCCAAAACCACTCTGGACTTCAAGACAATGTTGCTAAGATCCGCTCGATCCCCAAGTGGAAAATAGATCCTTTCTAGGTCATAACTTGACACCAGACAGTGTGACGGAATTTTCAAAATATTCCCTTGATTGAGACATATGGACATCTCACCCCAGAGACTAATTAGTTGTAAAATCGAGGGGATCTTCATTTCCCAAGGTTTGTGGCAAGGTGTTCGAAATATCCCTACTGAATTTATTTAACTGATCATCTTGAGTTTCAGGACCCTTAGCACCCTGTAATATTGTCCCCCCTCTGAAGTATATGGGCCTGTAGGTAGTCTATCCTGGTTGCTGAAGGAACCTGAATGGGCCTCATTAGAGTAGAATCCAGGGTATTAGGGACAAAGATCTCCCACTGTCTTAAAGCCAGTAATGGGGTCCCCCAAGACTAATGGGGAGATACTCATATGGGCACCAGGAAGACCAACTTTTTGCAAAGTTCGGGTATCGTCAGTATTAACCTATCCGTACCTGCAATAGAGTTAACGCCCACCACAGGGATGGACTTCACTATATATAAATCCAATAGAAGTTGTTTAGCCAAGGCAATATTAACAAGGGTCGGAATATCAGTAGTTATGGGAGTCTGGAGGTCCACAGGCTTAGAGGAGAATGACGGGTTCTCACAAGGAGGATTATCTGTTAACTGTTCTTTATGAATGTTTAGGCAGTAACAAATACATCACAACCAAGATTCAAACCCTCCAAAACAATGCCCCAAGAGCTGCCCCAAGCCTCCCAAAAAATGCTCACATATCTGACCTTACGAGATCCGTCAACTGGCTCTCTACGAAAGACAAGATTCTCCTTAAAACTGCATCCCTGACACAAATGTCTCCACCAGTCTGTCCCACACTACCTTACAGCCAGATTTACTAGACAAGTAACTAATCGCACTCTAAGAAAAGTCCACTCCAATCTACTAGTACCTAGATATAAACGTACTGAATCCGGTGGGAGCAGCTTCCCCGTCAAAGCGGCACAATACTGGAACTCCCTCCCCCCTGTCTTGAGATGACCTACCCTACTTACAATTAAGATCCAAGCTTATCCATTGGTTTAAGGAACACGATATCTGAACTCCCATCACATTCTATCTCCTTAGCACCCACAGTATTTATTGTATATATGTGTTTTACAGTACCTCATTGCATTTACTGTATATATTTGTCCCACAGCAGTGCATACTTAGCTCTGTATAAATTTCGCTCCAACTGTTGATCACGCACACAGCATTGTAACCATAGCAGTTTCTTTTTACCCTGTGTACAAATGTAACATAAGCTTAACCCTCTTTATGCCTTCGCGTCCCAATACCCTCGGGTCTGGTGCGCAATATAAATAATAAAACAATATTAGATGAAGGCAGACCTCTCTTCGGTGTCAATGACCTCTATTTTATCTTTGGAAAAATTGTGAACAGGGGGGCCTGAGATTTCAATGACAGGGCCCAGGACAGTAAGACCGATGTTATCACCTAAACAAGGGATGTTTATAGGAGGGTCAGTCTGAATGCCTATAGCTGTTTTCAGAGGGATTAGATTTACCCAGTCAGCCAGAGTACCAGGGTTCAAGGCCATGGGGAGAGCTTTTATTTCACCACAACCAGAACCCAGAATTGAAGTGCCTTTGACCATATTAATAGGCACCTCTACCACACCAGGGGTCATTTCCCCCTTAGTAGGCGCAGCCGTCCCATGGGGACATCAGAACTTTGGTAAAATCAGATTTAAAAAATGTGTTTACAAATTCATTTTAAAATATTTTTCTGGTTTTTAGTTTTCTTAATTTGTTGTATGAATCTTTTCCCCACTGGGATATAACTTTTAAACAAGGGGAAATCTTTCGTTAAATCTATGGTGACCGGAACCTCCTCTAGATTTTGCAGAGCTTTTACCCCTAATGTAGTCAAGAACTCTCCCCTTATCCTGGAAATATTCTTTAGATGGAATAGAATCAGGTGTATCCGTAGATGTGGATGGACAAGAAATTGGGAGGTGCAACTTATCTGAATCTTCCTTAGAAACACTAGCCACTACAGAACCTGGGGCCATCGAAATGGGACCCCCCCCCCATGCTCTGCCTGAGAGAGGAGAGGATGGGGCAGTCATGGTATGGTTATTGTAGAATTATCTTCCCTAATTATCCTCAGTAATCTTTCAAACCTATCAAGACCCTCTAGCCTAGCATAGATTTCTGACAGTAGAAGGGAACGAGATCTAACTTCCGCACAAGTATTATCATAAAGACTGACGAAAGAACACACCATATTTAGGGCAGAAACTCTGGGTGGAGTAAGCCTAATCCTTTCGTCAGCTTCCTTAAGGGTATGGTGCAACATTGAGCCACTGGGATTTCCTTTTATAGGTTCCGGGAGTAAACCAATTTCTCTTAACCAATTTTGCTTTTCTGCGTATTCATCGATGAAATCAGTCAGTTCAGATGGGGAACCCATAAGAAGCATCAGATGTCTGTTGGGTTACATTGTTAGTCTCAGGATATCTAGGTTCCAACGTACTCTTGGCAATGGCTTTGTCTACACACTCAATGATGCGAATATCATCAATGTCATTATGTGGGGCCTCCTCGGCATCTAATTTTTTCACTACTTCCGCCAAATATAAGTGGTCTAGACTAGCCACTGATAAAGCCGAGGATGGTGTCTTAATTTGGGTGCTAGTGGCAGTTCTTTTCCCAAAGTAGTTAGCTATCTTTTTGTCCAAGAATTGGTTCCCCCAGCGTACCCATTTGAAATTTTGATTTAGGGGCGCTAAACAGGGGTTTCCTTAAAGGAGTTTTATACATATGGACTCTCGAAATGGAACTGTCCATATTCCCAGCATTAGGAGGATGATAAATGTATGTGAGACTGGCCTCCGATTTTCCAAATCATTTGTGGCTAAATCCTCCATAATGACTTGGAAAGAGACTAAATAGCACTACCTTTGGTATATATTTAGTGAGCAGCAGTGGAAACACATGTTACAGAACTCTTAGCAGGAGTTTTTATGCAGTTAACTCCAATGTCATCCATTGGTGGAGCAGGCAGGGTAGTATTAGACGGACGACAGTTAGGGTCAGTTTGTATGGCTTTCACAATTTCCTTATCCACTTCCCCAATAGAGAGGTCACCCTAATAGTGCTGCCACCGTCACCCACATTAAGGACTAGGGTAGCCGCTAATCGCTCTTCCGGAGCATCAATAGATATATTGTGTTTTCCATTGAAAATACAACTATTGTCACACATTGCCCGCGGGGTGATGGCCAAGGCATTAAAGACATCCATCCTATCCTGGAGGTGGATTAGGGCTTGCACAACACTTTTTGGTTCAGTAGTACCTAATGGGCATAAGTTTGGAATCCTGGATAATTCTTCCAGGCAATTCTCATCTTTGCCTAACAAGGCAGTGAGGGGTGATGTGGACTAGACCACCTTCTTGAATGTCAGTAATATAGGACTCCTCAGCAAGCTTGAGGATCAGAGGTAGCCTCCATGGCGGTCTGACTCCTGAGGCCTTTACGTGCCATTTAAGAGGAGCCACAAATGAGGTCCGCCTCAAAGACCAAGGTAGCATGCAAAACCCAGTAAGGGGTCACAGAGCAACAGGGGCAGTAAAGAGGCAAAAATAGGGTCAGGTTAGTTACGGTACACAGAATGTATCTCACAAATGGATAAAAATAGCGGAATTCATAAAAAGAGCTTAAAAATGTGCATAAGATTGCACTGAATAAAAGAGCGTAGTCTGGGGAGAATGATATTCTCAGCCCTGCAACTATAAAATAGGAGTATCCACCAAGCAGTAAGCCCTGAGAAAAGAGAATCTTGTAGCTTCCCGATTAGAGGTTGAAATCAATAGCCAAGTAAAGTTTAGCACCAGATTCCCCAATAAGCAACTCAGGCTGGTAATCCAGTCATTCCATCAAATGACAATGCATCTAACAGCAAACCATCACATTTTACTCATCGAGATACCATTCCATAGAATGGCCATTTTGTTGAAAAGAATTCTATGGATCCATCGACATGTAAAGTTATGATTAGAGGTTAGATTAGGGTATGGTTGTGTTAGGGTTGGGGCTAGGGTTACCTTAGGGTTACCTTAGGGTTACCTTAGGGTTGGGGCTAGGGGTTGCCCCCCCCCCCCCAAAATACAGAAACATGTGAAAACGTTACAAGGAGCTGGCCAGTGCTGAAATTTCAGCACTTGACAGCGCCATGTAATGTTGTAAAGTTGCAACAAAAAGCATGGGAATTCTACTTTTTACATGTAAAAGGGCATTTCCATTGTAATCAGTCCATGTATATTGTCAATGGACTGGTTTCGATGGAATTGCACTTTCACATGTAAAATATAGGTTGTGGATGCTTTTGCATTCGGTTTGTATTCAATGCTTTTGTTTGCCGATGCTATTTTTTCCACGTGATCACCATAAACCCTTAGGCTTCCAAAGGAAATTATGTTCCCAGGTTACAGGGTAAAGCACGCCCGACAGCTTGAGGAGCTGCCACAGTCACTCTCCTCCCTCACCATGTGAACCTATATAGATTAAATGGTAATGGGAGTACCCCAAACCAGCAATCCAAAAGTACTGTTCGTCAAATCTAAGCAGTAAAGATGTGGAGATCAACAGAGTTGCAGGGGAAGTAACCAATTGCAGCGTCACACCTTAGCGTAGTCAAGGCCCCTGCAGAAAGCCAGAGTAATCAACCAATATTGAGTCAATAATCTCGGGATACTCACAGGCTCGCTTCCAGGTGTGTATTGTACTGCTGGCGAGTGTCTAAAACCTGTGTATAGTACAATGCGCTGTAGCCACAGGTCACAGCCAAACAGTGGCTCCAGCTCTTAGAGCTCCAGGGCTGAACGCTTCCGGGGACGGCTGTGCGAGGATTTGAAGTTGCTCAAACGCCATGTGACCCGCAGAGGCTCTGCCTTCCTAGAGCAGCAAGAGCACGTTGGTCGCAGTGCTGCCTTTCAAGAATTATCAGGGATTCAAAATTCAAGGTTAGCAGCGTAGCGCAGCAGCATTAGCAGAACTTCACTGATGAGGGTCTCAATATGGGGCACGTGGACACCATGAGGTCCTGCGCCACCAGCTTGGCCTCAGACAATCCCGCCTTGAAATGTGATTGGCTCTGCATAGGGAGTTCCGGGAGGAAGTCCACAATTTCCCACCAGAACCTTTGGTTAGCGGACGCCAGCATGGCAACAGCGAGCCTGATGGAGATGCAAGGACACGATGGGATACAGCTTCTTCCCATAAGCCTCCAAGATCTCCTTGCCTAGCAGCATCGCACAGGAGGAAGCCGAGGATGACGGATGCTTGGAGTATAGTGACGCTGCATCGATTACCGAGGAGTGTGGCGGGATGGGCCAATAGCAAGAGTGGATCCCCTCCATCTGCCTGTACTTGGCGAAGTGTCGATTGACCGGCTGGGCAGAGTGGGGCATGAGCCAACCGTTTTTGGCCAGGGAGACTACATCAGTCTGCAGTGAAATTCCGGTTTTGGCAGAGGGGTGTTGCGCGAGAACTTCAACAAGGACCCCCTCTGCCAGTTGCTCGACCTCTGGTTGAGGCAGGCCCAAGTACTCTGCCAGCCCTGCCAAATGTTCGTGGAGGGCCCTGCCTGACTAGGGCGTTTAAGGGTCCTGCGTCGGTGGGGGAGTAGCAGCTGGAGTACCGGGACAAGAGCCAGAGGCTGTGGCGGGGGCTGGTACGGAACAGCCTAATGAATCGGCTGGGGGGGGGGGGGAGGGCGGAGGTAGAGGCTGCGCCGGGGCCACCGGCGGAAGAGCCCGAGGTGCTCGAAGCATTGGAGGGTGCATGTCCCCGATGGCATCCCTGAGGATAAACCAACCCCCCCCACACCGGCCCCCCTCCTCCCATCAGAGGGTACTTCATGAGCCTGAGGAACCTCTCAAAGAACCTGCCTTTGCAGGCTGGAGGAGTGGTAGGGGATATAGATGGGTAGAGGGAGGCTGCTGGAGCCGCTGCATACCCTGCCCATATGGACACAGCAGTAACCTGCCCTGTGCAATTGAAGGATAGGCTGTAGGCCACATACCTGGTTGAGGCCAGTCCCACTTCGACACTCGCCCCTCGACAAACTCCTGGAATGGCATCGGACGGGTGTCTCGGTCTGGCGCAGCGCCCATCTTGTCGAGCTGCCTGCCACGTGCCTGCGATGTGTCACTGGGCCCAGACTCCTCCAAGACTCTTGCGTGTGGATCACGAGGCCTACCCTGCTCCTTGGGCCTAAGAGTAGGTGTGACACTCGACCTGGGGGTCGGTAGAGCTTCGTTTAGGCACCCCCTCAAACGTATTGCTGGTAATAGTGTGTAGCCCCTTGGCCATACCTCCGTCCAAGTACGGAGCCCCTCGGATGACAATCCGGTACAACCTTTCCGGTCCTTCCACACGGCCACCGGGAGGATCCAAGGATCCCTCGGCCGAAAAGGCCGGTAGCTGCAGCAGCCTCAGTGCATGTGCTGGTACAAGGACCTGAGCAGTCCGTGGGAAGGATTATCCCTTGCGGGGAGCGATGGAAAATAGCAGCCCAACCTTGGGCCTGGCTTGGTGTTTAACGAAGTTCTTGAGGTCCTCTGGAGGAGACTTCTGGAAGAGCACCCTCCACCTGGCTAGTGTGTTCTTCAGCGATTCAGCATGCCGCACACTGTACAAATTTGCCAACCGTGGTATGGGCTAAGGCAACGTAGGCTGAGGGGATCTGAAGTTGAGAATAGCCCGTTGCAGGATGGACACCCCTGCTGAACACTGGAAGTTGACATGCGCCAAGAGTGGAGTGTGATGCCTGAGGGCCAAGTACCTGAATGATGAGACAAAAAAAGAAAAAAGTATCTGCGCGTCAAATTACATGGCCAAAGCCAAACCCAGGAGATTAGTGAATTCCGCCTGTTCCCGTCGACGCGGAAAAGGGGACCGAGGTGTGGCGCCAGAGGGCCGTCAGTGCATACTCACAGGGCCGCACCCCTGCATACCTCCAAATTTAAAGGGGAAGGTGGTTTTTTTTCTGGTGAAAAAGGTCCTGTCTCCCGTCTTTTGGAAAGGACGCCCATGCAGTATGGAGAAAAGGGGGCAGGACACTTCAATACTACACGTCTGGGTACCAGAATATTGGTCAATAGCAATGTGGAGTTTAATGAGTTGTTGGAGCATGATCAGGATCTGCTAAAAAAATGCTCAGTTTGAGGAGAAATTTGTGGAAAACCTTCCGGAGTATTTGCCCTCACTGGAGTGCAAAAAAAAAAATTCAGGAGGCAGTGAAACATTTTTGAAGAATCAATAGCTTCCGAGTCTGAAATTAGACCGATCTGCTCAAGTTGAAATTGTCATTAGAAATCCTTTCATTCGTTTTGTTTTTTTAATGCAAACCTTAAAATCAAGTAAACAGAAAAACATTGTGTCACAAACGAAATTGACAGTTTAAAAAAAACATCAGTTTGAAAACAGGAACGACAATACTTAACATAGAATACGTCATAAAAGGAAAAAGAATCACTTTCTACATAACATTAAAAAAAATCAAAAAACAGTTGATAACTCCACATATATTTATATCCAATTAATAATTGGTTACATGTTTCAAAAGTCCAATACCCAAACCAGATAAACCCAAGAGTGTTCCCCTTATAAAAAGGCATCCCATTCAGTTTTACCGAGAGGAGTACGAAACGTTTCACACCTATTAAATTCTTCCATTTTACCCTTTCCAAAAAACATGTTTGGCGCAAAATTTGAGCTCAACATGGACTACGATATACCATCCCATTAGAGCAAACAGGTGACCTTCATAGATTGAGAGAACATTTACTTGGCAACGTTCGGTGTTCAGTACTTAAGCAAAACACATATCAGACACGCATCTAACAGCAATCTGTAATGCGACTGATGTACCATGTAGCATATCCCACCATAGATCATCCATATGTACTCTTTTCTCGATTATTTACACTTTTACAAGCAAAAAAACGTTGTGACCTTACAGCAGGGCATTCTAGCAGCAAATGTCAGTTTCTTTGATATTATCACCTTCGCAAAATCTACAGAGCGTCAGGCCCATGGCAGTTTCACCACTAACTTCCATTATTTCACCAGTCTTGAAGACATTAAACCTCAACCATTACACCAAATTTTAGCAGGAAAACCTACCAAGAAATATTCAGGAAAGCCAATTTTTTTATGGTGGGATACCAATTGGTGGTACAGTTTAGTATTTGAAACTAACTTCATGGTCTCAGCCCAATATTGTACAAGCTTTTTTACTCTTAAAGGATTACAAATAAGTTTCCCTTGTCAGACCCAATTGATCTAGGGTCCTAATACAAGATTCTTCTAGATTTAATAGGAGTACCGCATCCGGCGTCCCTTGTCTTAAGCACGTTCCTAATAGGTAAAGAGATTATTCCTACAACTCTTGATTAGTATCCTACACACAGATAATCTTCTCCATTCAACAATACTTAATGACTGGCAGTCCAGGTCGTCCCTCAAGGCGGCTAAAGGTACTCATTTGTGCAAAGAAGGATTCTCCAAATTCATGATTTATACTTCAATAACTCCATCATCCAGAGACTGGATATAATTCCAGACGGTACAGATTTTGAATAATTTGTTTGCTATAAAGGCATAGCACAGTGAATATTTGCCTTATTTACAATCCACTTTTCTCATTAATGCTATCTGATTACTTTCTACGACAAATATTGATAGTCATTTCTTTGGGTTATCAAATATTAAGAAGCCTAAATATCGCATTGAGGTCCGAAGAGCAAATCTTTCATGGTTTAAAACCAAACCATGCACATCCAATTGCTGTTGTACGCTTGCTCAGCCTCATTACCTTATTTTAGGATTTATCTTGAACCCATTTATGGAGATAATCGGAGAAGGCAGTAATCAAATGTTGGAAATCTTTGGAGTCTGGTCTACAAGTAAAACACATCTGCATAGGCGGCCCAACAAAATGTACACCCTTCAATTTTTGGAGACACGAAAGAGGCACCATTCAGAATTCTTCCCGCAGACACAAAGAATGAACAGCGGAGGTGCAAAAATGCAACCTTGTCGCAGTCCATTTGAGGTTTTTATTGGGTGAGATAGTAAGCCTTCTTTATTTAGGTGAACTTGTATGAGCGAGCCCTCATGAAGATGAATATGAATGGAAAGTAGTCCACCCAGCATCCCCAGATTAAGATTAGAACATAAATGTGCCCTCTCCACTAGTTCAAAGGCCAATAAAAGACCCATGGCTGCAATGTAAATAGGCATGGCTTCTCACTTTCATGCCTTCTCTTGCAGAACAGACACCAGTAAACCACCCACTTCCTTTCTGAACCCAAATTGCTGAGCGCTAGAATGGCATTACTGTCTGACCCTTCCTCTACCCATTTTAAATAAGCCCTGCTAAGATTTTTGAATCTGCATCCAATAATGAGATAGGGCGATAGTTAATCGGGCAGGTCCTGTCACCCTTTATGTATCAGCACCACATATGAGAAGTGCCAAGTGGCTGGGGATACACCTGGTTTGAATGATATCCGCAAACAGTATTGAAAGGGCCTTGGCCCATACCTCTGGGTTTCCCTTAAAGATAGCATGTGAGAGCCGATCAGGCCCCGGAGCTCTAGTAGACTTGGCTTTTTGTATTTCTGAACAATGGGATAGTGAAAATTCAAAATCTCGGGAAATAATATTTAATCAGGTCCATTCCTACAGCTAACCGCTCATTTGAAGTATATAGAGAACCAAAGTGCCCAGACCACCTATGGGATGAGACAAGTTTGGGGCATAGTTTGAGTAGACTCCATTGCATTCATCAAGAGCCAAAATTGCCTAGAGGAGCCATCTTTCAGAACTACGAACATGGATTCAGAATCAGCTTGGTACATGGCTGCTCTATGACCTTAGAGCCCATTTTTTAATTCGTTTTTTCTTCTCACCCCATCCAATTTCCTTTCCCCAAGTGTAGCTCCTTTTTAATAAGTGCTGCACTTTATTACAGGAGTTTCTGCGGTACTGAACCATGCTATCAAAGGTATGATTATGTCTGGATATTCTCTTTTGGGTACCAAGCCTCAACAGATTTGCCAATTAGTGCATCAACATAGGAGAGGAAGTTAGTGTGAGTGAATAGAGACCGCTTGGTTTCAATAGCCTTTCCTAAAAAGTCGGCTATGAAGATTGCTTTTAGTTTTTGCACATTTCCATTGTCCCACACTAATCTAGATTTAGGGTTATTCACCTCCTGATTAACCGAAAATTAATTCCTGGGCTCAGTTACCAACCTAAAAAGACAGTGTTACTTCCAGCATCCAATGATCGCTCAGCAAAGTGCTTCTCATATGAAACGCTTTAGTAGCATTGCACAGGGTTTGAGACATGGATATATAGTCGATCACAGAAGTCCTTAAACCATCCGTCCATGTAGCTGAATTAATTTTAATTCAGAGTGCATTTGCTGGGAACAGAACCCAATTAGAGAAGAAATCGGACCAGAGCTGTCCCTGTAATTTCTTTCTACTGCACCCCGGAGGATCACCCATTATGAAGCTCTTGTTTGTTTCGTGCAGTGATATTAAGAGCCCCAAAGCCTTCACTGAAGGGTCAGTTTTCACCAGCCCATGCAATTTCAGCATTTAGGTCTCCTGCAATGACAATCTGCAATCCTGTGTAGGTCACTAACCTATCTATGATAAATGAGTTAATTTTCACTATTGTTTCCTGCGAGTGCAAAACAGGATTCCAGTAGATGTTAATGAGAATAAATAGAGCAGGCGAGGTAACTTTCCTCCAACACAATGGCCAAAACACATTGGGATACGTGCATGCATTCTATTATTTGGATGCCCTGCCCATTTTTAATGGCAATTAGGAGACCCCCCCTTAAGGACGCCCTGGCGTTCCCTTGGAAGCAAGTTCAAAATTCCTTGAATTGGGCCTCTTTGGGGAGGCCGGTATCGAAATAGGTTTCGAACGAGAAGGTTTGCGCCTCTTAAGTGAGCTTTTCTCAGTCTTTTTAGGGAGGAATCGACAGACTCCACTGCAGTAACTGGCTGAACTGCAGTAGCAACACTGGGTACTGATGCAGACACAGGTAAATCAATTGAAACCTAATCGACCCTGGAGGCTTTTGCCTCTTTGAGAACTTTTAACTGTTCAGATAGCTGAGGAAGATAAGCTCTTAACCAGTACTGTAATGATTGTCAGGGGTGAATAAATATTCAGAAACTGGGTGGATCTTCCCTGTCCCACCTGGAGTTACCAACTTTTTCCCAACCAGGGGTACCTTCAGGTGAAGGCACCAAGGGTTTCCCCATAAATGGCCCCGAGAAGACCCGGAACTGGGGTGGCAGTCTTCACTTGGGTACCGAGGGAAGTTGCCAAAACATACTCCACCTGCTGGTACAGTCCCCTCTTCCCGATTTCTGCCTCCTTCCTGGTCATTATTAAGTCCACAGTCCTTGTTACCGTCCCAGCTTTGAAATGTTAAGAAATGCCAGACACCTCTTGTGAATTCCACAGCAGAAAAGCTCGCTGGGTGATGGCTAACCAGGCAATGGACATGGCGTGAGCATCAGCCGATGAGAATTGCTTCCTGCAACGGATGCATTTCTTTAACCCCGTAGTAAATGGCATACAGAGGGAGGCACTGTGTTGTGTGAAAGAAAAATTAACCAATCGCATGAAAATGTGAAAGACAGCAAAGTAGTAACACCCCAGAAAAAAAGGGAGCCCTGGAGCGCAGCAAATTCAGACGCACCCCAGTACATTGTGAAAAAAACAAAACAAGGAACTGGGTGAGGTCAGTTGGTGAAGTGTGGGACTGGCACAGGAAGGGACACACAACGTATTCTCACCAACTTCAAATTTCTTAAAGGGGCAGTTATTTTTTTTTAGCCAGCTTTTTCTGGCCCATCTGCGGATACAGGAGTACCCAACTAGGAGCAAGAGCCAGGACATATAGTATTTAATTACCTGCCTAAATTGAATTTAGGTGTGCTTCACTGAGTGGACTCATTGTGGACCCCTGGCCCCACTCACTCTTGAGAATACCCGGACTGCTCGCCACATTTACCTTGATTGAGTTTTTTGCTAACATCACAGTTCCCCGCTCACTGCAACTAGCGTGGCCACCTAAAATCTGTACACCAGGCCAATTCGACATCCACATAAGCAGTCCACTAGAATACACTTCAATAATCTCATCCTTTAACGAAATCCACTGTGCAAAGAGGGTTTTTTCATGATCACCGGTTCTCACACACAAATTCTGCATCTTTGACTACTTGTGCTCTGTGCTAAACCGAGAAACTGGTATAATTGATGGCCAGAATAGCACCAAAGCAATTCAGTGCAGTTAGCAAAGCAGTAGTCAATAACATTAGTCGTTTGAGACAAATCCAACTTGGTATAGCATGAAATTAAGTAGGGGACTAAATTCAGATAGTGAATATACGGACAATGGTGTGCAGTTCGGGCAGATTTACACATGTTTTGCTTGAAAAGTAAAATGAGAGAATCAAAAGCTATAACACAGAAGTTAACTCAAAACTATCAATGCAGTTTGGCAGCAAGTAAACAAGAGGGCATCAGTTATGCCTTAAACTGCACTAGGCTAGTAACCATTAACTCTTGGCGAGAAGAACTCTGCTGGACGTGAAAAAATGAAGGGGCTAGTAGCTTGTAACTTGACATTGTTAACTTTGCTTCAGTCATTTGCTTTTTATCCAATCTTATGTATGAAACCAAGCAAATGGGAAAGCAATATCATGCTACCAGAAGCAAATGTGAGGCAGACCTTATTTTCAGTTTTACAATTTTAATGTGTGCCTTTCTCAACTTAAGCCCAAAAAACTGACAGGTATACAAAAACAAACTTTTAAAACTAAAGTATTAAGAATGGGAAGCCAATTGGTTGGCAAAGCACAATTATTGCATTTTGAGCTGCAAAAAATAAAAAAGTATGTTGCTTAAAAGTACTGTTTTCAGATTAATGCATAATAATGTGAAGGAAACATTAGCAAGAAGAACACTGAACAGATCAAATACATGATAACTGTAGATGACGCAGCATATTTGGCAAGACATAACTTAAGTCATGCACATTTGGCTATAAGATAATCTGTTAAACATTTACATCACACTTCGGTTATACGCTGGTTTGCTCTGCGCATGGAAAAATGAGTGCTTATTTGATTGACGCAATGCATGAAACCAGTAAGTTATAGCAAAGTTGATGTTTTATTAACCATTGAGCATATAACATTGGCAATCACAATTGATGCTCCATAACGATTTCAATAAAACTGAAGTCTATGTTCCTAATGCTGTTGTATTGCAGCAAATAAAAAAACTATTTTATGAGAAAATAATGTATTTCATAGGTTTGCAAAACAAAAAAAGATGTAAGAGAAAAACGTATTTCACAAGACAGAAAGCAATTTACAACCCAACAGAAGGTAATCTAACCTTCGATCAACAAGTTTGCTTCAGACTAGCCAATATTTTAAAGCCTGTTCCTAGATTAAAGTATGACTATTAAGTACTTGTAGGAATCTTTGAACTCAAGTGAATATTTTAGGTACAGGCAACAAGAACCCCATTGTCACCTTTGTTACATAATTTCCAGAACGATATCCAGTTTTGTTTTACAAATCCCCACAAACAGGCCAAGATCTGTTCAGATGTCAAATCTCAGCATTTCCCAAAGAGACGCAAAAACGGATACGGTTTGTCAGTACCAAAACAGAAAGATAAAATTGTTAAGTGTAATTATGATTACTTAAAAAATGCAAAGTTGTATTTTTATTGAGATAAAATAATGTCACTTGTTATACAGCATGGTCACATTTAAGTCACAAAAACACTAAACTTTCACAATGATGCAGGTAATTTCCATCCTACTCTATCAAGGGTAAGACTTGCTGTAACAAAATGCATAAAAGATTGCAATTACACAAAAAAAAGCATGTCTAACACAAGGTAAACAAAACAAATTTGCAGCTAACATTTAAAATTGCAAAGGCCTGTGACTTTGCACTGACTTTGACAAACTGTATGGAATGACACTTTAATATCTGCGACGTTTAGCTCCTTCAAAGTCGCTCTCCTGATTTCCTCTATCAAAGCCACTAGGTCCACTAGGCACGGCACTTACACCACTATTTGGTGGCTGGGGAGCTTCTGATCCTGCTCTGCTACCCATGGGGGAGTCCATCTGTGATGGCGCACCCTGTGGGAATTTATCATTGTGTTGAGTACATTACAGAAACAAGTCCATTTCAAAAGAAAGGCAAAATCCAAATTGGTGATGTCCACGTTCAGAAGCAAGTCCAGCAGTCAGGTTCACACATAAAAGGAAGAAAGGAGCAATTTTATTAGTTAACAAACAAAAAGGAGCTGCTAAGTAGTAAAATTTGTTGATGGATCAATTTGTAAATTTAAAGTTAGGTTATTAAGTATTACAGTTTAGACAATGCAAACTTAATTTGTAACTTAATTTACAAATAAAAACTCAAGCACTTGGTTGCCCATGTTCATATTTCTAAAAGAAAAATCCAAATTGGAATTGTCAAATTTAAAACATTTGTAAACGTTTCACCAAAAACTTGTTTACAAGTTATTGCCAGGACATTTTATTTTTTTTTACCATGTTTAGAAAAACACAACAGGTTTTTCCCAAAATACCCAAGATGTTAATAGAACTAAAAAGGCTTCCTGAGGAAGTGTGGGACTAGACTGGATTGTTAGCAATTAATGTGCTTTGATACATACTGTTCTACTTGTTAACCCAATTTCAGCAATGTCCTCATATTTTTCCCCCTCCACATTCCTAGGCTTTGAAGGACGAGTCTCATAACAAGAAAAAAGGGCCCAGGGACAAGTTCAAGAAGTTACCCAAACAGTTTTTATTTTGGTTGTGATTAAGCTTTCCTGTATAGTGTCATTGTTTCTTGAGGCCTTTTATAAATAAATGCATTTTTTTAAAACACAACCAAGGCATTTCGGATGTGTGACATTAGGCCCTTAGAGCTGAATACTAATGTGAATTGAACGTGTGCAGCATAAAGTACATTAATCCATGAAGTTAAACGTTTGCTTCAGACTAATGCCTATCAAATTGCCTAATGATTAAGCATTTCATTTTTTATGTCATTGAAGATCTTAACATGCTGAATTGTATGGATTGGTAGAGTCATGTAGCATAATAAAATATCTTAATACAACAGGGACAAACTTTTACTCCCAGGGAAACTGAAGGATCACAACAACCACTTACAAGCCTCAGAAATGTTACTCACCATAGGGACCAAAGTACTCCAAGTCTCCTTTCCCCCATACTGTATGGCCATCCCTCACTAGGAACAGGAAACAACTTACTTCACCAGAAAAAAAGTCTTCCCCTTTAAATTTAGAGGTGTGTAGGGTGCGGTCCTGGGAGCATGCACTCCCCTGACTCTGCCCACCTGTGCCGCTCAGTCCCCTTTGACGCGTCGACAATATAATTGCTTAATTACAGGTTTATTAATGGGGGCGGGGGTGTGGCGTAGGAGTAAAGGGGAGTATGGACTAGGAGCACGTTAGTTACTATGGTGAGTAACATTTACTCCTACGTCCTGTCCCCGTTCCTCCATAAGGTATGGTCAATTACAACTGAATGCAGCCCTGGGGAAGAGCGCTGCCCCTCAAACGGCCTGGCCAAATGCTGCGTCAGATCTGGCGCTGGCGTCCAAGCAGTAGTGTTTGCAAAAGGCTGATCGGGAAGCCCCAGTAACCGCCTTCCTGATAGTCTGCCATGGAACGGGTCTCTGGAAGGCCATGGCCTTGGCTCTGATGGCATGGGCATGCATGCTAGCAGGCTGGCAAAGACCTGTTCCGCCCTATTACACTTCCTTGATGGCCATCACCATCCACCTTGCTACTGAAACCTTAGAGGCTGGCCAGCCCACCAAAAGTGATGGACAAGGCATCCAATTTACGGAAGCTTAGTCCTGTCCAGGTAAAATCTTAGAGCATGCCCGACAACCAGACTCTCTCGTCTTTAAGGTTAAAAGATGACACTACCCTACAGAGAAATTAAGCATTGTCCGAAGCACCACCATGTCCCAGTGAAATGTGGTATATGGCTCTGAAGCCACTGGTATCAGGTAATATCCCCACCAATAATATCGCCATATGACAATGCATTACTTACCGTAAAAGCATTTCTGATGGTTGTATCTGCTTAGATTCACATGCTGTGCATAGGTCCGACATCCAGTGGTCACTGCGGAGTATTGCATTTTGTTTTTCGTAGTCGAAAAGGGGACGTCGACAAGGCGTGTCTGTAACACTATCCCTATAGTGACGTGTGTTGTACCCACAATCCTTCACGCGTCGAGGTCCCTCTGTTTGTATTTTTCTGCCCTGAGGGAGCCTTCTAGATGTGAGTGAGTACAGAAAAGAGAAATATAGAAAGATGTCTATGTTCCTTCCATCCAAGCGGGGAGGAAGGGTGGGCGCATGTGAATCTAAGCAGATACAACCATAAGAAATGCTTTTACGGTAAGTAATGCATTGTCTTCTGATGTTTGTTAATCTGCTTAGAATCACATGCTGTGCATAGACTAGCGAGCAGTACCCGGAGTTGGCGGTGGGTTATGAGAAGGAACAGTAGAGAAAAGATGTCTTAATACTGCCTGTCCCACCTGGGAGTCAGATCTAGAGTGTGCATCTAGACAGTAGTGTTTTGTAAAGGTGTGCACAGAACTCCAGGTAGCCGCTTTGCAGATGGACTCAAGGGGAACATTTGCAATGAATGCTATGGACGCCCCCGTGCCTCCAGTAGAATGTGCTCTTGGCCTAAAGGGCAGTTCTCTCTTAGCAAGAGTATAGCAGAGAGTAATGCATTGAACAATCCATCTAGAAATAGTGGACTTTGAAACTGCATCCCCTTCTCTTCCTGCTGCCACCGAGACGAAGAACTGATTAGTCTTCCTCAGTGGTCTGGTTCTTTCCATGTAGAACATGACCGCTCTGCGGACATCTAGTGTGTGCAGAGTCCTCTCTCCCAAGTTGGAAGAATTTTGAAAGAACGCTGGTAGTTCTATAGACTGGTTTACGTGGAATTTTGAGATGAATTTAGAAGCAAACCTTGGGTGAGTGCGTAGAACCACTTTATCTTTGTGAACTGTAACAAAGGGGTCTAGAACAGAAAGAGCCTGTAGTTCACTTACTGTCCTGATGGAGGTGATAGCTATTAGAAAAGCAGTCTTAAGTGTGAGGTCTTTAAGAGATGCTTTGTGCATGGGTTCAAATGGTGAGCCCATGAGTTTGGTAAGTACCACGTTAAGGTCCCATCCGGGAGCTGGGTCAGCTATCGGGGGGTGTATTCTCTTTACTCCCTCCATGAAGGCCTTTATAACAGGGATCTTCCACCACGACACCTTGAGTTGGGAAGTGGTGTATGCAGAAAGTGCCGCTAGGTGGACTTTAATGGAATTGAACAGCAGACCTGAATCCAATAAGTGGGTCAGGTATAGAATAATATGTGTGGGAGAGCAGTCAATTGGGTTGATGCTCTTTCCTCTGCACCAAATGACAAATCTCTTCCATTTGCTAGAATAGCAGTGGCGAGTGTTAGGTTTTCTGGCTTCCCTGAGGATGTCCATGCATCTCTGCGGGAGCTGTAGATGTCCAAATTCTATGATCTCAGGAGCCAGGCTGCTAAGTTCATGTTCTGGGGGCATGGATGCAGAGTCCTGCCCCTGTCTTGTGACAGCATGTTGTACGGGCAGGGGAGTTTCACTGGGGGAGCTAGAGACATCTCCATCAAGTGAGCGAACCATGGCTGTCGGGCCCACATTGGGGCCACCAGTATCATGGTTACTTGTTCCTGGTGCATCTTGTGCACTACCCTGTTGAGAAGGGGAGTCGGGGGGAAAAGCGTAAACAAATCTCCCTGACCATTGAATCGACAGACCGTTCCCCTTGGATTGGTTCTGGGGGTACCTGGAGGCGTAACTTTGGCATTGTGAGTTCTGCAGGGTTGCGAACAGGTCTATTTCTGGGAACCCCCATTGCGTGAAGACGTCGAAGACGATGTCTTCGTGCAGTCGCCATTTGTACTCTTCGGGCAGGGGGAAATCTCTGCTGAGTTTGTCTGCCAGCAGATTGAGTTCCCCTGGTACATGTTGTGACAGAAGGAACATTCTGTTTGAGAGCCCACTTCCATATGTTTTGGGCCAGTTTGGACAGTCCTGGAGAGTGGGTTCCCCCCGGTTTGTTGATGTAATATATGGCTGTGGTGCTGTCTGTAAGGACCATCACTGTCCTGCCTTGTAGGTGTTCCTTGAAGGCTTTTAGCGCCTTGAACACCGCTAGTAGCTCCAGAAGATTGATGTGTTTGGATGCTACGTTCGGAGTCCACTCGCCGTGAGCAGTTTGATGGGATAGGTGAGCCCCCCATCCTGTGAGGGATGCGTCTGTGGTTAGAGTGGCTTCCGCCGCGGGTGTGGCAAAGGGTTTCCCTCTTTCCAGGTTTTCCTTTGTCCACCACCGTAGCGAGAGAACTAAGGCCTGCGAGACCACCACTAGGTCGTCCCATAGTCCGCTGGCCTGACACCACTGGCTGTTGAGCCACTCTTGCATTGGGCACATGCGCAGGCGCGCGTGAGGTACCAAATAAATACACGACGCCATCATGCCTAGCAAGTGCATTGCTTTGCGTACCGTCACCTCTCGACCGGTCACATATTGAGGGATCTGAAACAACATGTTTTGGACCCTCTCTTTGGAGGGGAAGACGAGGCCGTCCTTTGTTTGAATTAGAGCCCCTAGGAATTGATTTGGCTGGGGTCTAGGCTGGACTTCTTTTCGTTGATGGAGAAGCCCAACTGGAACAAAAGGTCTACAGTCTTTTGCGTATTGGAGAAGCATGTTTCGTAAGAATCCCCTGTTATGAGCCAGTCGTCGAGGTAAGGGTAAACTGGGATGGACAACCTGCGCAGGTGGCCCGCTGCCACTGCCAGTACCTTCGTGAATACCCTCGGTGCTGATGCTATGCCGAAGGGTAGCACTCTGAACTGGTAGTGTTTACCCTCTATCATGAACCGGAGGTATTTTCTGTGCGCTGGCAACATTAAAATATGAAAGTATGCATCTTTCATGTCCAATGTTGTAATCTCCCTGTGAAAGCAGTGGGATCACTTCCTGTAAGGTCACCATACGAAACTTTTGGGGTTTGATGAACTTGTTCGCTGGGCGCAGATCTAATACAGGGCGCATGGTTAGATCCTTTTTGGGTACAAGGAAGTACACTGAATAAATACCTTCCGTTACCTGAGATAGCGGCACGACCTCTATGGCTCCTTTTTCCAGCAGTTGTTGTACTTCTTGTAGAAGTATGGCAAGATGTTCCGGTGACATGCGTCGTCCCCTCGGGGGTTTGTATGTTGGGGAACTGTTGAATTCGATGCAGTATCCGTGGGCTACGGTGGAAAGTACCCAGCGGTCTGACGTTATACCCTCCCATGCTGGAAGAAAGTATGTTATCCGGCCCCCGACCGGTGTTGCATGGGAGGGGACGTGAATCTTCGCGTCACTTGGTGTTGTTAGGGGCTTGGGAACCTCTGGGGGTGGACCCTCGCCCTCTTCCTTTGCCCCGGCGCTGTCCCCTTTGGCTGTACTGGCCACTATTGGTCTGGAAATTGGTGGCAGGGTACTGTTGCTGCTGGTTTTGTTGTTGGCGTTGGCCACGAAAAAAGCGTTTGTTGCCATAGCCGCGCCTGGTAGAGGGCTTAGAGATTTGGTCCAGAGTTTTGATAGTATCGAACTCGTTTTTAGCCATCTCCAAAGCCTCATCCACCGCTTTCCCGAAGAGGTTAGAGTCTTCAACAGGTTTGTTTATTAAAGACGCTTGTGTCTCCGGTTTGAACCCTGAGTTGCGCAGCCATACGTGTCGTTTTAGGACTATTCCCTGAACTAGGGAACGTCCCGCAGTTTCTGCCGCATCTAGAGAGCTCTTTACAATACTCTGGTTGACCTGGGTTCCTTCAGCAATAGTTGAAAGCAGGCGTGTACGTAATGGTTCCGGCACTTCTTCGGCGTCTTTGCGCAGTTTGGCCCACTGCGCGTCCGCATAGCTAGCGAGCAAAGAATTGTTGTTAGCAATTCTTGCCGAAAAGGCGGCCGAGGATGTAACTCTTTTTCCAAGGGCATATAACCGCTTGCCCTCCTTGTCAGGTGGTGCCTCACTGGTGGAAAGTGGTACCCCTGCCCTCTTTCTTGTGTTGGTTACTACCAGGGAATCTGGAATGGAATGTCCCCTGATGTACAGCGGGTCTGAGGGTGAAGGAGTGAAAAGTTTTTCAATTCTAGGATTGACCCCTCTGATTAGTGCGGGTGTGGACAGCGAAGGGATGATTCTTCTCCTCACAGAAGCGAGGAGGGGAATTGTCTGACTAACTGGGGGTTTCTCCTTAATTACCCTTTCTACAAAGTCTAATTCCGGGGAGAGCTCCCCAGTGTCCAGTTCGAAGTGTGCTGCTGCTTTACGCAACAGGGCATTAAATGTGGGTTGATCGTCAATGGGAGACGTGTTTCTACCAGGTGAGATGTCAGGAGGATTTAGGTTCAGGCCATCAGTGTCGGAATATATAGATGGTGATTGCCAGGGGTGAGAAGGTCCTTCTTCTGGATTTTCTCCGAAGCCTTCCCCTACCAAGTCTGGGCTGCCTTCCAGACCTTCCTCCTGGTCCTCGTCCATAAACTCATCCTCTACCTCTTCCTCAAAATAATGTTCTTCCCCAGTGAGGTCATACACACTGTGGAAGCCTGGGGCTGTGTCCTGGTGGGGATTGCCTAATCTTGGAATTTTGGCTCTGGGGTCCTCCTGAGGCCCTTCTCTTATTCTCTTTGGAGTGGGAGGGTTTTGGGCATTCATAAACCTCTCCATTCTTTCCATGCATAGATGGAGCCTCTCCATGGTTTCATGGGGTACCCCTGAGCAGTCTAGCGGGGGAAAATTGGTGTCTTGTAGCTGAAAACGGCTCGACCTCTCCCATAACGTCGAGGAAAGTGTCCCATCGCCCTCCGAAAAGCCTTCAGGTGTGCTGGAAATCCCTTCGACTGAAGGAGATTGTCCCTGTGTTTTCGGCGTGTCTTTCGACCTTTGCGTAACGCTCGACGCGTCTTTCGGCGTACGCTTGTGGGCGTCGGCTACCACGATCCTCGCCAAGCTCTCAGCGACTCGTTTGTCAGCGGAGAGCTGTGGTTTCGACGTTATGGGTGTCGAACGCTCTACGGCGGTATGCGCTTTCTGCTGATGCGCTCCGGCCGATGATTTGGGGGCGGCGCCCTTATTTGCCGAAAGCCCAGTCGCTGGTCGCGGCTGCGGTTGCGAGAGGGGCTTCGAACCCGAACGGTCTGAGGAGGCCGCCAGTGAAACCTGCGTCTCCTTGAGCGCTGATGCTCTTTGCCCTTGGCAAAGAAGAGCCATGGGTTGTGTGCGATCTCCTCCGCTCGTCCCCTCCGTCGAAGATCTTGCTCGGCGGAGACAGCTTCACAACAGCGTCGAGGGGGGGATCGATATGTTCTATATTAATATAGGAAAACGACCAAAGGTCGAGGAGATGAAATCTGCAATGTCTCTCGAGGAGCTCCGCGTAAAGGCGACCAGTAGCTGGGCGGAAAAAAACAATCTGAGGGACCTCGACGCGTGAGGGATTGTGGGTACAACACACGTCACTATAGGGATAGTGTTAGACACCTTGTCGACGTCTCCTTTTCGACTACGAAAAACAAAATGCAATACTCCGCAGTGACCACTGGATGTCGGACCTATGCACAGCATGTGATTCTAAGCAGATTAACAAACATCAGAAATATGGTTGTGGGGTAAGGCCATAGGTTATATTAGTGGACATTTTATGGGGATAAGGGGACCAGGTGTTGTGTGGGGTATCCCCCCGCGCCATTAAACATGTTATGGGGGTTGCAGGGGTGTCCCCTGCAGGTTCCATGGCTTAATATTGTAGCAAAAATATGGTGATTTCTTTGTGGGGATATTCACATGGAACCAAGTCACCAGCGCCTGCATCTCACTGATCCCAGGCGCTGATGTAAGGCCAACCAAAAGAGCAGTCTTTATAGTAACGTGCTTCTGCAGTTTAGAGTGCTGCTTGTTGGATTCAGTTGTTGCAGTCAATCGGATCGCGCACACTAGGTAAGACATCACCTCCCTGAAATACAAACTTTATATTGATTCGAGATACGCAGTTACACGTGAGGTTACCGGCCGTTTTGTAGCAGTCACCAATCTGTGTCCACCTGTGTTTCAGCAACACGGACCGGTGCAGACAAAGAAGTTAATCGACCGACTTCTATGCTGCCCCTGAACTCGCACTGAATGTCAGTGTCACAGGTGGGAGAACTATCATGGCTCTGCACAAATAAAGTTTAGCTGGTTCATGCCGCTTTACCACTGATACCACCAGTTAATAGTGCATGAGAAGGTCCACACTGTAAACGGCATCATTAAACTGTAGCAGCACATTTAGATTGTGCCCATGCTTTGACAACCATCAACACTCCCACTCCACCCCCCCCCCCCACCTCCTTCCCCCCTTGCCCCTCCAGGGGTACCAGAGCAAGCGCACCACCACATAGGTGGCCAGGCATATATATGCCAGTTTAGATCGATTCAATCTACAATTCGATTAACAATGTGTTTAAACTAGCTGCTCAATTAAGAATTAGATGCAGCCATGGGTTTAATAATACCCAGCCTCCCCCATGTGTTTGTGTCTACCTGCAGGGGACGGAGGTGGCTCGGCCATAGTGTCACGTGGAGGCACGTTGGAACCAGAATCATTACAGATTACAATCATGGTCCTGAGATGGCTTAGTCGAACACACCATTGAAACCGGTCGACCTTTTGGGTCTTGAGAGCTCTCGTGACCTTTTTGATATCCCCAACATTAAAAAGGGAAAAAAGATATATAAATTACAGCTAACACTCATATTTAGTGAGACTTTTAAAGCATCCCACGTATATGGGCTTTAACATATTGAACACACCAATCGCACTTAGCAAACCATAAATCCAAGGGTGAATAAATCAGGAATAGAAATCCCCAGGTTAAAAGTTGTTGTGCCAGCATATTGAGCTGCTTCGACAGAATCTAATAACCAGTCCAGCCGATGTAAAACAGCTGATTGGATGTGCTCTTCTTGCTAGCCTGAAATGGTTTTATTTAGATTCTGTAACAAATGGTAGCTTTGAGTGACAATTCTCTTTGGCTATCCCTGTTAGATAGGCGATGCACCACTCACTACCTAGGGCCAGGGACAGGGTGTTCTTCCTCTAGGGACAGCCAGTACATTGTTTTCTAAAATTGCTGTTTTGTTAATTATGTGACTGATATGCGCACATTGATCTTTCTCCCAAAGAACCGTTGACGTTGTGATACCATACTGTTTTCTTTAACCGTTAGGGAAGGTAGTCGACCTCCCATTGGGTCTTAGAACCTAACCTATTGTTTATATAAATGTACACGACAGTGAAGTACGACAAGTGTCAAACCTGCACACCAGAGTGAGCCAGATGTACCAAAAAAGATAATGCATTGTCCAGTGAGCATGCCAGTCTGGTTTGCCTTGGCCCAGTGACAGAACCTGGTGCATTTGCTTCTGGCACCCTAAATTATAGCCAAGTTGCCCTGTGAAAGGTGCAGATGTTTCAGGGTGACTTGTTCAGGAACCATGCAGATAGGGCCAATTTCTGCAGAGCGTGGGGAACCACTGTGCCTCTCTGCTGGGATAGTAGGGTGGTTGGACCCACTGGAAGGGGAACCAGAGGCCGATCTGACAGGTCTGGCTGGACACTACGGCACTATCAGAATGAGCTGAAGACTCTGGGATGCCTTTACCTTGCAGATGACCCTGGGAATCAACGAGTGGGGGAGAGGAGCATATGCACTCATGCCATTCCATTGAACAAGCACCGTGCCCCCCACAGTGCCCATGCCTTGACCCATCTTAGGTCCACCTGAGGGTGTCCCCACCTGAAGATCTCTCCCAGAACATCTTCATTCAACTGCCACTCTTAGTGGTCAACTCCCAGCCTGCTGAGCCTGTCCACCTCCAAGCTGGATTCCCCCGGGAGGTGGACTGCTGATATGTAAATGTTGTTCACCAGCGCAGACCCACATATCGATCAACAGCCTGCAGAGGGGAGGAGCCCTGGAAACTTTTGATTGTTGATTCAATACATGAATGTAGAGCTGTCTGAATGCAAACTGACTTGTTGACAATGGGTAGGAATGCTTTGAGAACCAGCCAGGTGGCCATCTCAAGCCAGTTGATGTGCTCCAGTTCCTGCCGTGACCAGACTATGGACACAGTGGCTGTCCAGGGCAGCACCCGCATCCCTTTAGGGAAGAGTCTCTGGTAATGGTAAACTCCAGGGGCGACTGCCTGAATGGCCTCGTCACTAACAGGTTGGGGTTTGCCCTCCACCACAAGAGGTCCTGGTGAACGTGTTGTGGTATGCTGACTGGACCTGACAGAGCCCGTCTCCTGATTGCAGGAGGCGGAGAAATTAGCTGCAGCCTCATATTGAACCTCGTGTGGGGCACCGCCAGGAGCCAAGCCGCCATTATGCAGAGCAGGTGCTGGTACCACTATGCCAGAGTAACTGGTCTGCTGAGAAAAAAGCCCTGTGGCCTTCTTGATTACCTTGATCTTGTCCGAGTGAAAGATCTTCTGTACCCCCTTATCCCAAATTGGCCCCAAGAATGTTAAGGACTGCGTGGGAACTAATTGCGACTTCTTGCGGTTGGAGATCCAACTCCTTTACCATGTGCATAAGTGAGACAGCTGTGCGCTGGACTCCCTCGCGAGACTCTGCTCGGACGAGCCAGTTAAGGTATGGATAAATGTGGTGGCCCTCCACAGAGCAGGACTGCTACCACATTCGTTAACCTTGCAAAGGCCCCCAAAGCTGAATGGAGGCCAAAACTGAGAACCTTGTATCGGAAAGGAAAGCCCATGATCCTGAACCAGAGGAAGTAACGATTGGGCTCCCAAATCAGCATGTGCAAGCACGCATCTTTCAGATTCAGGGATCAAATGCAGTCTCCAACACAGTGTCTCCGCGATGAGTGCAGGAGTAACCATCTTGAAAGTTTGAAGTGGAAGGGAAAGGTTCAAGGATGAAAGGTCCAGTGCAACTCAGGCCCGCCAGGTTCATTTTCTGTATGGCAAAGATACAGGAATAGAAGCCCATGCCTTGCTGTGAGGCTGGAACCTCCACCGCCTAAATCGCCATGAACAAGCAGATCTCAGCCAGAAGAGTTGCTGAGGGGGTAGAAATTGAGGTATCGGTAGGCAGAAGCCAGAGAAAGCCAGAGACAATCCACGGGTCTGCGAACATTGGCCGCCAGTAATGCAAGTAACAGTAAAGCCTGACCCCCCCCCCCCTAACTACAGGAGAACTCAATCTAGATGGCACCGTCATGGCTTCTTTCCTTCTGAGGCTGTTGCCTGGGAGGGGGAATGGAAGAACCCCTTATCTGATTTGTGCTAATTGCGTCAGTGCTGGCTGGGCGACCTATCCGGCTGCCTCAACCTGTGCTCCTGAAAGCCCCTGAAGCCACCAAAGGTACAACCTCTGTCAGAGTGTGACTCTGGCTATAGGTCTTGGGCGCAGACTGTGTTAGGATTGACAGGGAGTTGGTTGTCTGGGAGCGGTTTCTTTTTCTCCAGCTCGTCATCAATTGTTGAATGAAACAAGACCCCCGACCCCTCAAATGGGCGGTCAAGAATACAATCCTGCACGTCAGGGTTAAACTTGGTTGCCTTCAGCAAAGCTCTTCAGGTTGGTGGTGACCCAAACCTTCCTACCTGCGGTGTTGTGTGCCACAGTTGACTGCATAATATCCTGGGCCACTATCTCTACCAGACCTGCCTTGATTCTTGTCCAACTATGCTGGAAGCTCAGAAGGAAGTCTGCCATCTCCCGCCTAAGTGTTTGGTGGACCACGGCAAGCATGGCATCAGCATTGGCCTGTCTTCGGTGGAGCATGGCATTGGAATATATTTTCTTTATCTTAGGCCTCCAGGAGCTTTTCTCCCCTTGCTAAGAGGGCTGATGTGGAGGCGTGACTTATAATACATAGAAGACACAGCTATAATTGAGCAATGAGGTGGAGTGTGCACTGTCCGAACGAGAGAGTCTCGACCCCCAAGCCCGTCTCTACTTGCCATTTAGCTGCTTATTAGTAGGCTGTGTGGAATGTGGCTTCAGCCAGCATTTTTTGGCTAAGGCTTAGACATCCTTCTGCAGAGGGATGCCAGTTCTTGAGGTTGAGCCAATTGTCAGTGCCTCTGCAAATACCAGTCTCTGGTTGTTCATCTGCCGCTGAAAAGACCCCAGAATTAGCAACACCTGCCAGCCTCTCATGGAAAGCCCTAGCTGAGGCGGAAGCTTCCTGGTCCTCAGTTGTCTGTGTTGTCCACTGTGTCCTGCAGGTCAGGTGCTGCTGGTGGAAGTGTTGGGGTACTGCAGGCAACTGTGGAGTGCTGACTGGCAGTGTCTGGTTGCGGCAGGGGCAGAGTCACCATGACAGAAACCTGGGGGGGGTGCAGGAACCTGGGCTGGGTACCAGAGCCTGGACCATGACAGGAGGTTGAGGCAGTACAGGAGGGAGCATGTCCTGGATGCCCATTTGAGAGAACCTCATGAGGGCGAATAACTTCTCAAAGAACCTGTCCGCCAACTGGTGATGAAGGCGTGGGTCATTGAACGTGTACCTGTGCTCAAGCCACCACTGGCCTGGTATAGCTAGGGTTGGAGAATCGCCCTTGTGCGGATGCAGGTGGGTATGAGGTGCATCAAGTAACCAATCCCACCTTGACGTGCGTTCCGATGCCTGCGTGTTGGAATGTCAATGCCCTGGAAGCACCGCCATTTTGTCCTGTACTGCACTGCACCACAAGCTTGCCGTGTGCCAACCATTTTACTGGGACCAGCCTCTGCGCTTGACTGCAAAGGCTTGGACCTTCCCTTCATCTCAGCTAGGTACCTGGGAGGCTGGGTGCCCTCGGCCATGGCGCTGGCATTGCTTGTAACACATTTAGGCACACATTCGGGAACAAGGCCGTGTCAGAACAGAGCCTTTGGGGAGATCCCTGGTGCAAGAGTATTGCGGCTCCTCAGCGGTGGGACCGGGAGGGTCCATGGACCCCCTCCGCCAGGTGGCTGGTAGGTCCTCGAGCCTCAGTCCCTTTGCTGGTCTTATGGTCTGGAAGGCCCCTCCCTCCTGGACGCTTCCTAGGGTAAGAGTTGCCCTTGCTGGGTGCAGAGGAGAAAAGGGCACCCATCATTGGCCTGGTCTTCCTCCTGATGTACTCCTTTAGGTTCTCCAATGGCGATCTTGCGAATAGCTCCCTCCACCTGGCCAGGTAGTTCTTGAACCAACACAGGGCAATCGAGTTGCACACTGAGCAGCCATCCCAGCCGTGGTATGGACCAAGGCACTTGAGGCAGAGCACGTGTAGATCTGACGTGGGGAAGGAACCCTTGCAGGCCCAACACCTGCTGAATACCTCTGTCAAACACCGGGGAAGAAATTGGCACCAAAGGACACACGTAATTGTCAGTACATTGATACAGTGGGTGGATATTACTTTGGATTCACATTAAGGATCCCCAATTTAGGAGACCTAATCATAAATCACTAGGATAGATCGAAGTTACAGAGTCTATCCATTAGACTTAGTATTGTCAGCAAGGGTACACGCATCTGTTGATACCGGAAGACAGAGTACCTTCAATTCTCAGGAATTGACTAGGGAAGAAAAAAGGGAAAAAATAGCCCGGGGAAGAGCCCATGGAATGACAAGGCCAGAGGCCTAACCCATAAGTGCTGGTGAAATCAGTCCGCTCCTGTTGGCGCAGAAAAGGACTGAGGCGTGGCCTGGTGGGCGGAGTCAGGAGAGCACAGGCTCCCAGGGCCACACCCACATGTGCATCGAAATTTAAAGGGGAAGAGTTTACTGGTGAAAATGGTTCGGTTTCCCGTCCCTAGCAAGTGACACCCATACAGTATGGAGGAAAGGGGACAAGACTTAGGAGTAGGGTGCAGCAACTGATCCATCCTACCAGATCATAGCTTAGAACGTGCAAGGTAATCCCCATCCTGGGATTGTCTGCTGCTGAGCTGCCTTCATACTTTCACCACTAAGCCGCTGGAAATCAACTTTGTGGGTCCTCCCCACCATCTTCACTGAGTGAATAGCTGCAGGCTTAAATGTAGACGCTGTGCTAAGGTCCTTTGTTCCTTGACAGTTGACATCCTTTGGGTGGTGGGGTGGGTGACTATTTGTGATGCTCACATCTGAGGGTTCCACTGATCCCGGGTAGAGACTCTGGACAGGAGCCTCAACTGTATTTCCCATAGGCATCTTCCTCTGGGGCTTGAGGTTCTTACATCTTTGGGGTCTCATCTGTCTTTACCTGGGGTTGTCACAGAATAGACACCAGTGGGGAAAAACTGCCACCATTTAAGCAGATGATGAATTTTCCAACTTCTCTCATTTCTTCTGATAGAACTTGCAAACTGTACTGGAACTCTCCAAGACACTCTGGGGTACTGACCTGACCTTTGACATTCTTCCTGTACCCAAAAAAGGTTCAAAGAGCTCCAGGCAAAGAACTAATTTAAGTACTTATCAGCTATTTTGAAGTATTTGATCCATGTTTGGCATTTATCCAATGGTGAAAGCATTTTAAAAGTAACTTATTTTGCTTGCACTGTAAATCCCTCATAGGTATTACTAATGTAACTGTTGCTACAATGTATTCCTAATACTTGGAAGCCTTCGGCTAAGGTTTGGAAGTGTTCACTACCCTTCATAAGCATGATGCAGTGTTATTTGTGCATTTTCATTACGAATACTACTACACCCGATGTGTTTCAAATTAAGGCAGAATGTTGGTGAGGTCTTCGGGATTTTGATTTTTCCTGATGTCTGAAATGTTCATTCTCTTTCCAGCTTGCCCCTACCTCCATGTTAGGAGCCGAGAACATACCATAGGGTCACATTTACCATTCACAGCTGGATATTCAGAGTCGGTCTGCATTCATTTTGAATTCTTCATGCCCTGGGCAATCACCTACTGCCAGATCTCGAACACCATTAGGGAGAAGAACGGCTTGGTCAACATTACCAATGACTTAACATGTACTAGCAAACTGGTTTCATTTTGATTTAGCTTGTCATCCAATGAGTGAAACAGTTCTGATGCTTCAAACAACTTTTTTTTGTACTAGGACTGCAAATTGGCCGTCCATGCAGACCTTTAGGCCGGCCGGCCTCCATGCAAATACTGCAGTAGGTGGTCTCTATACAGAGTTTTCCAGGAAATTGAGCCACTGGCTTGGCTTCAACCGAGCCGGCCTCAAAGGCTGCCTTTCATTTCACTGAACAGTCTGAGTAAGACAATCACGCAGCACCATTTTTCATTCGGAGTGGCCAAAATGGCAACTGTTTGCCTAGCATAGGTGCAGGGCTGCAGTGGACTACACCTTGCAGACGAAAACCTAGAAGAGCTTGTCTGCTTTTCTGAGCACAGAAGTACAAGAAGGGGAGGAGTCGGAAGAAAATAGACCTCTGATCAATACTGCTGCAACCACAGATGACCAAGGAGGATGATGTGCCGATAGAAGCACACTGAGCCCAAATGAAAAGTTTGTTTTTCGGGCTGGCAAGAATGGGGCATCTGCTGGATCTTATCTGCAAAAGCCAGCACATCATCTTCAAAAGAAATCCCTGAAGGGCCTGTAAACTGTAGGGACAGTATATCTGGCAGCTCTCCACTGAGGTTGGTCCTTCAGATGAGCCAAGATGGCAAGAAATTCTGCCAGGCCTGCCAATTTATTGTGAAAAACATTTGCGGACTGGGGGTGATTCTTAATCAAAGTCAAACAAGCCTTGTCCCTGCCTGTCCAAGGGCTTTCATGGGACTGTAGGTTGTATGTCAAGAGGAAAGAAGGAAAAAGTTACTTACCTGTAACTGTTCTCCAGCATGGGTCTGGCATGGATTCACATGCTCATGATTATTCCCCATCAGGCTGGGAAGTCTCGGTAAAGAAAAAAAAAAAATCAGTTTTGTTTCGAACTGTCTTTCTGCTAATAACCAATCACTGGTCTCTGGGTCATACTGCCCCCAGCCAATGACTGCACTATACCTAAGCCCCTCCTCTAGCAGCCATCTTCAGATTTGGTAGCACGTAAAGTAGCAGTAGGACCAACTGAGGAGCCGCAGAGGGGTTGGAGGGAGGGTTCGCATGTGAATCCATGCTGGAGAACAACAGTTACAGGTAAGTAACTTGTTCCTTCTCCAGCATGGGGTCTGGCATGGATTCACATGCTCATGAATACAAGAATACATGGCAGTACATACATGCACAACCACGGGATGTGGCAAGACTCAACATTAAGCATCTCTCACCTCTTCAACAGGCTCTCCTTCAAGCGAACAGCTTGCGCAGCACTGCTCGGCCGACTCTGGACTCCTCCCTGGAATCTCGGTCGACGCAGTAGAATTTTGTGCAGGTGTGCGTCGACCTCCACGCAGCAGCCCTGCAGATGTCCAGCAGGGGCACACCAGACAGGAACGCTGTAGTAGCAGTGATCGCTCTGGTTGAATGGGCTCTCGGACGGCGGGCCACAGTTAGTTTGCCAACTGGTGACAGTGCGTGATTGCAGCCGGAGATCCCTCTGGAAAAGGAAGCCTTGGAGAGGACCTTCCCTAGGTTCACAGTGCCAAAGTTCACAAACAGCGGTGATGTCCTCCGAAAACTTTGTGCGGTCCACGTAGAAATTCAGCGCTCTAGCCACATCCAGCAAGTGCAAAGTACTCTCGGCCAGCAACGAAGGTGACAGGAAGATAACAGGTAACACCAAGGGCTCGTTGAGATGGAAGTCAGACGGCACCTTGGGCATGAAGGAGGGGTGTGTCCTCAGCACCACCCTTGTCTTGTGAAATGTCAGATACAGAGGCTTACAGGAGAGGGCCTGGATCTCTCCCACTCGTACGGAGGTGATGGCCACAAGAAACGCCGTCTTCCACAATAGGAACTTCAGAGGCGGCGAATGCAAAGGCTCGAATGGAAGGCCCATGAGCCTGGTCAGCACCACATTGAGCTTGCACGCCGGGGCCTTCACCGGCAAGAATGAGAGGAACAGTCCTTTCATGAACTCCTTCACCAGGCGGGGAGACTACAGCGACTACCGCCCCAGAGTTGTGGTGTAGCGGGAGATAGCTGCCAGATGAATTTTGATGGAGGCATGTGCCAGCCCCGCCTTGGCCAGCGACAGCAAGTACGGCAGCACTTGAGGGGCTGTAATCCGTAGAGGTTTGATCTTCTGTGCACAGCACCAGACCGAGAACCTCTTCCATTTATGTCCAATGCACTTAAGAGTTGAGGAAACCCTGGCAAGTACCTCTTTGCAGTCCGCTGGGATGTTGTAGCCTACGAACTCTAGTGCTGCAGGAGCCAGCCTGCAGGTTCAGCAATCCTGTTTTGTGATGCAGTATCATGCCTCCTTCCCTGGCGAGAAGATCTGTGTCCGCCAGAAGCTTCACTGGAGGGGATGCTGGCATTTCCAGAAGGTCCAGGAACCATATCTGCCTTTGGCCAATCCGGTGCGACAAGGATCATCCTGCACCGGGACCGTCCGAGTTGACTGATGAGTCGCAGAAGCAGCGGCAATGGTGGGAACGCATAGAGACAGAGGCCGTCCCGGGGGAAGGAGACTGCATCCCACATGCTCCCCGGCTGGGGAAACCTGCTGGCGAATCTCTGACACTTGGTGTCGTCGCCGTCGCGAACAGATCGATCTGGGGATTGCACCATTGTCGGAATAGAAGATCTACTTGATCTTGCAGAAGCTCCCACTCGTGGCAAGAGCACAGCTCCCTGCTGAGTTGGCGACTGTGTTCTTCACTCCTGCCAGGTGAAGGGGTACCAGGAACATCCCCTGGGCAATGGCCCAGTGCCACAGGTCCTGTGTTTCCTTGGATAGAGCTGGGGGATCTGGTACCCCCCCTGCTTCCAGATGTAGAACATTGTGGTGGTATTGTCAGTGAAGATTTGTACCACTTTACCCTTGAGGGACAGAAGGAAAGACCCGAGGGCCCACAACATGGCCGGGAGCTCCAGGACGTTGATGTGCAGCAACCTCTCCTCCAGGAGCTAAAGGCCTCTTGCGTGGAGGTCGCCGGTGCACCCCATCTCTCCAGGGAGGCATCAGTCAGTTTCCTGTTGCGCTGGGGTCTGGAAGTCCATGCCTGCCGCGAGATGCGCATGGGTGCTCCACCACCGGATCGCTTTACGGAAAGTCTTGAGGGAGATCTGTATCCAACGGGCGTCGAGAAACTCCTGCAGCGGCCGCATCCGCAACATGCATAGTCGCACGAGGTAGATGCACGACTACATCATGCCGAGCAGGGACTTTATGAACCTCACCCTGGCAACTTCCATGGTCAACAGCCGTTGCAACTTGCCCAGGATGGCTTTTATCCTCTCCTCAGACAGTGACGCCAGCCACGCCACTGTGGAGTCCGACTCCAAGGAACAGAGCGTCTTGCGATGGCACCAAGCAGGACTTAGCAAAATGTATAGAGAACCCCAGTTCCGTGAGAAGGCAGACGGTCCTCGTTGTGTGGTCAACGGCGAGTTCTCTTGACTTCGCTCGGATGAGCCAATCGTCCAGATAGGGTTAGACGTGGACCCCCTGCAGTAGCAGCCACGCCGCCACAGGTGCCAGGCACCTGGTGAAGACCCTTAGTGCTGACTTCAAACCGAAGGGCAATGCCTTGAACGAATGGTGCCGCCCTTGGACCACGAAGCGTAGACACTGTTGATGTCCTTTGTGTATGGGGATGTGGAAGTAGGCATCCTCCAGGTCCAATGACGACAGGAAGTCCCCTTCTTCCAGCTGTCCCAGCACATGTTGAAGGGTGACCATTCAGAATTTTAGGGATTTTATGAATTTGAGGTGGCGGTGGTCCAGGATAAGCCGCCTGTCTTCTTTCGGATGAGTAAGTACCGCGACTATACTCCGGAACCCCGGAGCCTCTTTGGGACGAGCTCTATCGCGGCCTTTGCCAACATCGCTCGTACCTCCAGTAGTAGCTGTGGAAGGGGGTGTTCTCCTGGCCAACGGTGGGACGTGGGGGCACTTCCATTGGGACTACAGCGTGCGCCCGTGGGCCAGGGCATCCAACACCCAACTGTCGGTGGAGATGGACTTCCACACGCCGACGTTCACCAGCTCGCCTCCCACTGAGGTGCTCGGGTAGGGCCTGATGTCACAGCCGGTTTAAGTCCTGCTTCACCAAGGCCTTGCCCACTTGGCGACGATGTCCAGCGGCCTTGTTGCAGCCTCTGTAGGCTTCCTGCGATAAAGAGCGGGCCACCTGATGGTACGAGGAGATGCCGCCAAATCCTTTGGAGGCACCTTGGGACTTGCCTCTGGAGGTCCGAAAGGACAGCCGTCGCTGATGGAGCGTGACCAAGGCACGGGCCGTCTAGGTCTGCCTTAATGGCCTGCAGTGACGCGTCTACTACCTTGGCGAACAGGTTGTTCCCGTCGAAGGGCATGTCCAGTACCCTGGTTTGTACGCCCTGACGGAAGTCGGTGGCCGAGCCAACCGCGCCAGAGAAGGCAAACGCTGTAGCCCAACTGGTGAAATCCAGTGTTGTCAGTCTGTGGCTACCGCGATGGCGTGGTCCGAAGCCACTTCGCCCTCTTGCAGGATTTTAAGGGCTTGCGCCCTCTTGTCTGGAAGGAAGTCCAAGAGGGGAGTGATTTTAAATCACAGCTCCCTATCGTAGCGGGCCACGATAGGGAGAGCATTGGCCGCCTTGATGGTTGTCGCTGCCGACGAGATGACCCCGACTTCCCATGGCGTCTCGCTTCTTACCCTCGCCATCCAGGTGGTTGGGGGGGGGGGGTTTGAGGTGGAAGTCAATGAAGTTGCCCCTGCCGATTTCTTCTTGGCCGCCGCGGAGACCAATGAGTCCGGGGAAGGCTGTGCCCCGAGACATCGGAGAGGAGTCTGAGACCAGGTACTTCTCGTATCGGTCTCACTTCGCAGGGGCCGTGGACGGGTTCTTCAGAAGGGCCAGCCCTTCGTCCCAGATGTCGTCCACCAGCGGGACCGAGTACGGTCTTCCTCTTGTCCTCCAGTCATTGATAAAGGAATCCCTTCCTCCTGCTCTTCGGGGCACAGCTGGAAGAGCTCTGAGGCCCTGGCGATCATGGAGTGGAAGGAGACAATTTTATCGGGAGGGGAAGCCCGGGGAGGGGCAATGGGAGATCTGTTCCGTTGTCGCCACCGTCGTCCGTCCCAGTCGTCGCCGTCGTCGCCGTCTCATCCCTCGGCAGAGGGGATTGAGGTGAAGGATGGACTTGCCTCCGCTTGGCTGCAGGACCCCGACGGTCCAGGTGCTGCTGAGTCGTCCGTCCGAGGTAAAGGCAACCTTGTCCTCATCTCTGTGCACAGGGTGTGCAGTGCCAGCAAGATGTCTTCCGACCTGCCCGTCGCCGGTTGCAACGGAGCGTCGGTAGAGGCGTGGTATCCTGTCCTCATCAAACTGCTGTTGATCAGCTCCACCTTCGCTCTCCACGTCTGCCTAGTCGGGATCCTTCCTGTAGGCCCTGACCTCGACAAAGCTTTTGTGGAGGACTGACTTAACCAGACAGCTCGTCCTCGGAAGAGGTAACCAAGTGTTAGGTATGTCACCACCCCCCCTCCTTCGCGGCCTGGAACTTCATGGGTGTCTTTTTGATGGGCTGGAAAGACTATTCCCTCCGGGATAGCAGGGAAACTCTAGGCCTGGAGCTCGTCTCCACTGGGATTGTCTTTGCAGGCTTCGCCAGGGCCGCCACGACTCCCTCAATCGAGGTCTTAACCGGGTGAAACTGGGCCTTCACGATATTAGGTGCGTCTGAGGCCTTCACCGTGGGGGGTGGGGGGGGGGGTCACTGCCTCGTGCCCCCTTGGCATTCTCCGCCGGAGCCGACCAGGGCTTCTCCCGAAGCTTACAAGGGTTGTCCAATTTCATCGTCGGGCCAGAGCGTTGGCTCGTGGTTGACGGCGTCTGCAATATTGCGCCCGGCCTGGCACCCGAATGAGCCCAAACCAACGGCGCTCCCGGTGCCTGTGGATTTGCAGTGCTTTGCCTTTTGTTGGGCTCCCATCGCCGGAGCGCCGTCAAAGGTCTTAGAAGACCGCTCAGACGACGACTTCTCACCTGCTGCTGGGCTCTTCGCCTCCACCCAGTTAGCGAGTCGTGTACAACAGTCCTTCATGGTCTGGACGGGCATGTTCTTGCAGAACGCACAGTCTTCCTCCGTGTGCGACTTGGAGTGCAGGCAGTAAAGGCACTGGTAGTGCTCATCCTCCTTGAAGACCTTCTGTAGACTCCTGGCCAGATCCTGAACAGCTTGGATGCAACGGGCATAGAGTCTGTCTTGGGCCATGTCCACGCGGGTTAGGCCTCAAAGATCCTTTCAAGAATTGAAATGCTACAGAATTTCCCCCTTGAGGGGCATAGACATTTCAGAAAGCAGGTCCCGTTAATCGGAAGATGAATTGGTGGAGCTTGAGGCTCGATTTGACCAAAAAAAATCAAGATTAAATTCTCTAAAAAACACAATACGCAGTGAAAGCTCGAGAGCTAAGCACGAGGACTCCCAACACTTGAACGTGTGGTAAAAATCTGAAGATGGCTGCCAGAGGAAGGGCTTACATAGAAGGCAGTCATTGGCTGGGGGCAGTATGCCCCAAAGACCAGCGATTGCTGTTAGTAGAAAGACGGTTCAGAAACGAAACTGATATTTTCTTTACAGAGGATTCCCAGCCTGACAGGAATATTCATGAGCATGTGAATCCATGCCAGATCCCATGCTGGAGAAACTGAATTACCAACATGTTCATTCCGGATCAGCAAACATATAATGACCCCCTTTGACTTTCAAACACTGCTTTTGCTATGAAACAAAAGTAGGCTGCTCTTTTTAATGAAGTCAGAACAGACATGGACAACCAACTTCGCTTGTAATCTCGACTTATAAAAAAGACTATTACTGGGTATTGTAACAATTCAATATTTTTACTGAAAGTCTAACTACAATTTTTTAATGTAGTTACACTTCCTATGTGCTCCCATTTTCAAGGAAGGAGATGTATGGTGTGCAGCATTTATCCATTTTAAAGCAGGTGCTGCTAATTGGTCTTAAGTAAAATCAAATATTTAAATAAACCCATTAACAGTTCAGCACCCCTCTGGTATCAACACATTATTATCCCCAAAGAACTTATATTTTACAGCATTTTATTGCTGCATCTGTCACTGCTACAAAAGCTAGCAAAGGCTGATTGGCCAACAATGGCAATTAAATACACAGTATGCTAGATAGGGGACATAAGGGACAATGCAGACAATACCCAGTACACTTATTCATTGGCCATTTCAGCCACATTTAACAGTCAATAAAAGGACTAGCAGATATCGGAATAATGTGAAACTCAATGCGCTGGAATCAAATTCCTGGTCTAACAAAACTCAGACCCCTTTCAGGGCACGCCCTTGCAACTGGAGTAGCCCCAAAGATCCAGTCCCTCACCTCTTTATCAACATATACATGACCCCACTACTGGATCCTATTAACTCGGGCAATTCAAACTTCAACTAAGCAGACGACAAAATATTTTACAACTGGTGCAACAATGAGCAGACATAAAAATGCGTTTAGCTCATGAGGCCCTTTCATTTCCATGGTTGCTCGTGTAAGGACCATCCGTTTGATCCATTTTGGCTTCAGATTTTTTGCATTCCCTCTGGTGGTCCCCTAACTTTCCTGGTTGCAGCATGAACCCAAGGCCAATTCAGCCCCTATCCCGCCTTCCTCCACTTCCACCGCCTTCCCAGATGGAGAAGAATTGGTCAGCCTTGCCCTGGCAGCCGGCTAAATGGCAGCTCCACTACCCATTGGCCCTGGGCGGCCTTAGACAGGCCTTCAAAGTTGTCGGCAGCAGGTAAGAGACGACCATTTGGTTACACAGCCAGTGCTGTATTTATGACTCGAATGTAACTGCATTTCTGTTCTTAGCCACTGTGTTTAAAGTCAGCCGCATGGCGAACAAAGCCAGTTTGGTTTAAATACAAAAATGGACTTTAATTCCAAACAAATTTGAATGTGTAGCCAATGTACTAAATCTAGATGAATTTTGAGTGCAGGCAATGTCCAGCGCATTTTATACAGTTGAATTTTAGCAGCGCTTTGAATCCCCCTTCTAAATTCAGTTGCTTCTGTGCAACTAAGAAACCAGCCAGGACACAGGCACGCATCCTAAACCATGCTTACAGAAATTAATCCAAGGCACGGCCACAAACCCCCACATGCTCACGGCCACCAACCCACACACATGCTATCACACTACTCTAAGACACTTGGCACAACATCTCTGCCATAAGGACGCAGCTAGGAATGCAGGGAAAGGTGATATACAAACGACAGTTACACATTACGTATCCACTAGATTGCATAGCGTACTGCTGTCCTTTGAATCTTGCCACTGTGTTGCTGAAAGCTAGCTGCACTCTGAAGTTTGATACTGTACTAACCTCCCCAGCACACCTCCCCAATACCTCTCACGCCCAAAAAGGCCAGCCACACTACAAAAACACACATTACACAAGCAGCACAACTAACTACTGCAAACAACCCAGACACTCGGTCTTACCCCTCCGGACACAAGCTAGAGCACACAATCAAAGCACACTCAGAAAGGCGAAATGCACAGATGCCACTTCCTACTAAGTTGTATAAACATTATAATGGTATTTATTGCATGCAGACCTAGCTTCAAGAAGCAACAGAGGCTTTACAGAGGTAACTACAGTACAGACGCATAATGGAGCACTTTTCAGTGGTAACAGGTCTACAGTGGGGTACAGCTGTACAGGGTGGCGGAGAGGGGGTGGAAGAAATCTAGCGAGTCAGGTCGGGGAGGAGGGGCGATGTGATGGCCTTGGTGTTGGACTCCTTGAAGAGGTGGGTCTAGAGTTCTTTTCGGAATTGTAAGAGCGTGGAGTAATGTCTGATGACGACGGGGAGGAGGTTACAGATTCTTGGCATCAGCAGAAGTTCACAACTTCTATTCTATCCCTCTTCCTAAACTAATCTACCTTTCTTGCAGAGCCACGTGGGCACCTGGTGAACATGAGGATGGTAGTGGGTTGTGGTATAAAACACATGGCTCTTCGAAACCAGAACTGCATAGAATACCCAGGATAAAACCAAACTGTAAATCAATATCCTGGCCAAACAGAATGGGCTCCTGCCCGCTCCCAAATTCAAATGTTAGAACCCTTGGAATCAGTGCAGAGTTTAAAATTCAGTGATCAGGAGCTAAAACCAGCTCCTATTTTTCGGTCATCACTTACTAGGCAGGAGTTACTACGGGGAGGTACCAGGAGAGAGTAAACAGTGCACAGTAAATCTAACTACACGAGATGCAAACTAACTTTCTGCACATATGGTCTGTTTAAATATGTATTATGTGTGCCCCAATTCTTTAAGATTCTCAAATACTCAGTTAATGTCACATATGTTGGTTTGTACGGCAACAGTTGGCTTGGGGAGCCACAAGCAGCTCCGGGTAGCTGTTAGTTTCAAGTGAACCAGGATCTTCTAGGCTACAAGCAGGAGTTAAATAGCTTCCAGAAATAACAAACCCTGCAGTGGATCGTTATCTTATACTAGAAGCACATGTTAAACCAATCATACAGAGATTATTCCAACTCTATAGCACCATAAGAACCATACCCTACCTCATCGTAACAGGATCATGTCAGTATTCACGTTGGTACCATAAACACCCGACAAGACCAACAGCCTATTATCCACTCCATGAATATCTACTTAGGCTACAAACAGATCAAAACAGAAGGCAGATTGCTCTGAGGGCAAAGCAAAGTAAAAATATCACTCAGCACTCCAGTCTCCCCAGCAAAAGTATTCACTTAAAGCTAGGAATCACCTACCATGGATTAAACATTATAAGTTAATCACCGTAGTGACTAACGTACTCTTAGTCCATAGTCCCCTTTCCTCCATATTGCATGAGCGTCCCTCGCGAGGGAAGGGAGACAACTTTTTTCACCGGAAAAATCTTCTTTCCCTCTAAAATTTAGAGGCGCGCAGAGGGTGGCCCTGCGAGCATGCGCTGCCCTGACTCAGTCCTCCGACGCCACACCTCAGGCCCCAAAGTTGCATCGACAAAAGGTTTTACAATTGCCTAATAACACTAGAATATTAGTGGGGGGTGGGGGGAATATGGAGGAAAGGGGACTATGGACTAAAAGTAGGTTAGTCACTATGGTCAGTAACTTATAATTACTATTACGTCCTGTCCCCTTTCCTCCATACCGCATGGGCGATTACAACTGAATATAGCCCCACGGTGGAGAGGAGACCCTCCTTAAGCAAAAAGGTCCCGGAGAACCGCCTGTCCGAACGCCGCATCTGATCTGGAACCGGCGGTCAAACAGTAATGTTGGCAGAAGGCAGAGGGAGTGGCCCATGGAGCCGCCCTGCTGATGACCTGCCAGGGGACATGGCGCTGAAAAGCAATGGCCTTAGCCTTGGCCCCAACTGCGTGGACATGCATGTTCGCCGGGAGGGGCCTATGCTGACCCTCATACGCTTCCTTGATGGCCGAGACCATCCAGCAGGAGATGGATGCTTTGGAGGCCTGATAGCCCGGCCTGGCTCCTCCAAAGGTGACTAATAGGGCATCTGACTTGCGGAAGCCCTTGGTCCTGTCCAGGTAAAATTTCAGAGCATGCCTGGCATCCAGGCAGTGCAGGACTCTGAGGCTTGTCCTTTGGATCCGCAAAGAATGTAGGAAGGACGATCTCCTCGTTTAAGTGGAAGGCTGATGGAACCTTCTGTAGAAATGCCGGATGTGTCCGCAGGACCACCTTATCCTTGTTATTGTTATTTTGCATTTATATAGCACCTTATATACCATTGGTATGGTCTGAAGGCGCTGGTAGGTTGAACGCCCTTGGGAACCGAAGTTCATATCAGTAGAGAAAGTAGAGGTAGTCAAAGAAAGGGTGCGAGTGAGCACCGGGTATGTGTGCAGCTCGTGCGGGATCCGTGTGATATCTGCTTTCTTGCGATAGGTGTGCCGGTACAGAGGTCAGGAATATGTGTTTGTTCTGGCAGGATTTATCCAGATCGGATGTGGCTGCGTTAGGCCTGAGGTGAATGCCTGGCTGGTGGGGGTGTAACCAGCAGTGATTACTTAGAATGATGTGGAGTGAGAGGCGAGTGTTGGTATGAGAACAGTTATACCGAATGGTGTCATAGTATCTTTGTTCTAGTTGAGTGGTGATGTAAGGAGAGAGTAAGCGTGGTGGTGAGACAAGATGAGTTCTATGCCCTTTCAGACATTCTCTGCATTCTAAGTCTTACTATATTCGACATGTGCTCTTCTACACTCTCCCCCTCTAAGCATTCCCTAGTTTTATGCACTCGCCCCCACTACGCACTTATCTGACCCCCGTACTCTTTTGTTCCCCGCACTCATCTGCTCCCCGTACTCATCTGGTTTAATCACTCGTGCCTTTCACGCATTTGATAGCATTATCCTGTCCTATATCTTCACCTCTACACTCATCTGTTCTATACCTTCATCTGTTCAGTCGCCCCATACACTGTTCAGTCGCCCCATACACTCTTCCGCCCCCCATACACTCTTCCACCCCATACACTCGCTAGGTCTACACTCTGAGCTTCCATATTCATGCGTTATTCATATTGATGAACACTACACATACTCGTCATTTCTACACACTTAACCCGTTTACGCATGTTAAGCAGAAACCTGTGCAGTTCCCTGTGGGACCACTGCAAAAGATTTAGGACTACAGGTGTTTGGCAGTAAACCCACTTGGTAGCAGTCTGTACCACACAGATTCACTTGGTAGCTGTGGCTGAGCAGTCAGACTTCCCTCAAGAAGAGTTAGGCAGCATACAGAGTATTCACAATAGGTCAAGAGAACACAATAGAACAAGTAAACACTGACCAGGGCTTGGTGTAAGAGAGATATAATTATTTATTTAAAACCACATGTAGAAAAACACAGGCACTAATAATAAGCAATTCAAAAACACGGTCACTAAAAGATACACTCCCTTAAAAGAATTAGACAAGTCTTAAGTAAAGCCCCACTTATTTTCAGACAGCGGTGAGCGCTTAACGTAGATGGCACTCTAATAGAGGATCTCGTCGGGGAGGAAGACAGGAGTCCGTTGCACTGCCAGGGAAGAAGCCAGCCACGTAGTTTCTCAGGTACAAGGAGCGGTCCTTTGGTTCGCGGTCCAGTGGTAAGTGGTCCAGTGGTAAGTGGCTATCCGGTTGCCGGGGTGCTTGGCACGGGCAATTCGACCACAAGACGTCCTGGGATGCGAAAAAAAGAAGGTAAACTGATTGTGCCCACCAGTCAGGGGAAGAAGACTCTCCAGCCGGGAGATCTTCTGACATCGGGAAGTGGCGAGTCTGTTCTGCAGGGCTCCACCAGTGGTGTTGTCGCAGGTCGGCTCAGCTTCTCCCTCGTCTGATTCTCTGGTCCTGTGGAAGTTCCAGTCCCCAAAGCCCTGCTTTTATGCAGCACACCCCATTCACTCAGCCTAGCCAGCAATCAAACATGCTAAGTAGTGAGCTGGCCGGCTCACCACTTGGGCCAATCACACAAGAGTGCGACTTGAGTTACCAAGGTAACTCAGTCCAGGGTGCCTAAACCCCCTCCCACACCCCCTGTGGTTCCCAGACAGAGTGGCACCACTTTGAGGCTTCTGTGGAGAAGGCTGCCGAAAGTGGAACAAAGGGCTCGACGTGAGTTGGAGTCACAGAAGAGAACACAAACGCCATTTTAGAATCGAGTCCTGGCAAAAAATACCAACCAGTGAATATTAAATAAAGCGGCTGTATGTTCGAGGCTATGAGAATTAAATAATTAAAAGTTAGTAGCCTCGAACAATGGGAAAATCCCATAGGGATATATTGGCAGTCGAATATAAATAGTATCCACTGCCACCAGCCAAAACTCGATCAGGGGGGACGGAGACGTGCCCCCTCGACTAACAGACCCCAGGGCAATCAAATTGCCCTGACCAGTACGTCCACAATATGATGGTTTGTACTGGTTTCTGTTCATAATTTGGGACTAGTAAAGCCAATGGTGACTTTACATGCCCTTGAAGACAGTAGTCAGTCCCAGGGTATGGAGTCTATGGTGGGGTGTCACTATGACACCCCTGTGTCACTGCACGGATGGTGCTGTGTAACACACATAGTAAAAAACACATGAGACCCTCTGGAGTAAAGGACCCCATAATCCATAAAACACATTAACAGTCAAAGGAACACCATAAATCATGTCCAAGAGTGGGAAAAAGAGTCTCTCTTGGCAGGAGAGAAAAACAAACTCCAGAAATCCAGCAAAGCTGCTGGGGGACTCACTAGGTTAGGAAATTCAGCCTAAACAGAGAATTCTCCCTAACAGGGGCCACTGCCAGAGGCTGAGGAAGTGGCGGAGGCTGGTAAGGAACTGCTTGTGGAATAGGCGGAGGAGCTGGCAGGGGAGGCTGTGGAGATGTAGGTGGTGCCGCCTGTGGTGCCACTAGCATAGTGAGGAGGACTTCTCTGACAGCGTCCTTGATATTCCCCATATCAGGAGATTATGAGGCTGAGGAACCTCTTGAAGAGCCGGTCCTCGCTGGCCGAAGGAGGAGGGCACTGAAGCACTAGAGGCAACCGAGGCCGCTGCTGACCCTGTACATAGGGACGCAATGGGAAGCAGTCCTGCGCATAAGGGTAGGCCGTGGGCCACGTACCTGGTTGATGCCAGTCCCACATCGATGCTCTTTCTTTGCCGAAATCTTGCAGAGGCGAACCGGCATCCTTATCTGGCATGTCAGCCATATTGTTAAACTGCCGACCTCGTGACTGCGAAGTGTTGTTTGGCTCGTCGCTGCGGCCCTCTACCAAAGCTCTTATTTGCGAGGCGTGTAACCTGTCCCCGCTCCTCAGGCACCTGCCTGGTAAGTGAAGTAACCTCGACCCGGGGGTCGTTTGAGCTGTGTACAGGCGCCCCCTCGGATGTACTGCCAGTCACAAGGCGTAGCCCCTCAACCATGTTGGCGGAGCCCCTCGGGCATAAGCCTGGTAAAAGCCTAGCGGCCTCTCAACCCTGGCACCAGGAGGATCCGAGGACCCCTCAGCCCGAAGGCCGGTAGCCATGACAGCCTCGGTGCGCGAGTAGGTAAAAGAACCAGGGAAGGAGTCTCCCTTGCAGGGTGCAGATGAAAAATATAAGTCTTACCTCTGGCCTGGAACGTCTCACGAAACTAGAGGTCCTACGGAGGAGATCGCTGGAAGAGCTCCCTCCACCTGGCTAGTCTGTTCAGCACTTTTGTGGACAGCGAGCCGCATGCCGAACAGGCTTGCCAATTGCGGTCTGGGCCAAGGCAACGTAGGCAGAGGGCGTGGGGATCTGAAGTTGGAAAATGTCCGTTGCAGGACGGGCACCTGCTGAACCCTGTCCAAATCGACATATGCCAGGGAGGAGCTATGGCGTCTGAGAACCAAAAGAAAAAACGATAGATGAAGAATCCGCGCATGGAATTACATGGCCAAAGCCAAACCCAGGAGTGCTGCTGAATTCAGCCGGTTCCGGTCGGCGCGTAAAAGGGGACTGAGGTGTGGCACCAGACGACGGAGTCAGGGCAGCGCATGCTCCAGGGCCACCCCTCCGCGCGCCTCCAAAATTTCAGAGGGAAAGAATTTTCTGGTGGAAAAGGTTCTGTCTCCCGTCCCTCGCGAGGGACGCCCATGCAGTATGGAGGAAAGGGGACAGGCTGCAAGAGTAGGCAGGACCAAAAATCCATTACAGAAATTCACACTACCAAGCATTAGATCCAGCAATAATGCAATATTAAGGTCCATGGCAAACAGCACAGAGGATGATCCTCCCTACTGGCAACCAAACGATGCTCAAGCACATGTGCACAGACGACCACCGGACAGTCAGAAAACTGTATATCATGCTAACTAAAAACTGAATGAGAATCGAAAATGTGCTTCGAGTAGCACTAAATCTAAACCAACCACAACCATATCCATAGAACTGCCATAACAATTGTTGGCACCCCAAATTAACACCCCATCTATATGTACTGCTTGTAAGTCTAGCCCTTCCCCACTAATAAACACCTCTCTAAGGAACAAATTACTTACTTGTAACTGTTCTCCAGCATGGGGTCTGGCATGGATTCACATGCTCATGAATACAATACATAGCAGTACACATGCACAACCACGGGAGGTGGCAAGGCTCAACATTAAGCATTTCAACAATTCAACATTAAGCATCTCTTACCTCCTCACCAGGCTCACCTTCAAGCAAACAGGTTGCGCAGCACCGCTTGGCCGACTCTGGACTCCTCCCTGGAATCCCGGTCGATGCAGTAGAATCTCGTGAAGGTTTATGTCGACCTCCATGTAGCAGCCCTGCAGATGTCCAGCAGGTGCAGACCAAACAAGAACGCCGTAGTAGCAGCGATCGCTCTGGTTGAATGGGCTCTCGGACGGCCGGGCTACAGTCGGTTTGCCAACCGGTGACAGTGCATGATGCAGCCGGAGAGCCATCTGGCAATGGAAGTCTTCGAGGGGGCCTTCCCTTGGTTCACAGGGCCAAAGTTCACAAACAGCTGTGACATCTTCCGAAGACTCTTCCTGCAGTCCACGTAGAACTTCAGTGCTCTAGCCACATCCAGCGAGTGCAAAGCCCTGTTAGCCGGTGACAGGAAGAAAACAGGTAACACAAAGGGCTTGTTGAGATGGAATGGGCATGAAGGAGGGGTGCGTCCTCAACACTTAGCTCGTCTCTTGGAGAGGGCCTGGATCTCTCCCACTCATCGTGCGGAGATGGCCACAAGAAACGCTGTCTTCCACGATAGCAACTTAAATGTGCTGAATGCAGAGGCTCGAATGTCAGACCCATGAGCCTGGTCAGCACCCGTCAAGCTCCCATGCCGGGGCCGGAGCATTCACCGGCAGGGACGAACGGAACAGTCCTTTCATGAACTCCACCAGGAGGTGCGACCACAGCAACTACCGCCCCGAAGTTATGGTATAGCGGGAGATCGCCGCTAGATGGATTTTGATGGAGGCATGAGCCAGCCCCGCCTTGGCCAGCGACAGTTAGTACGGCAGCACTTGAGTGGCCGTAATCCGCAGAGGGTTGATCTCTGCACGGCACCAGACAGAGAACCTCTTCCATTAATGTCCATAGCACTTAGGAGTCGAGGAAGCCCTGGCCTTGGCAAGTACCTCCTTGCAGTCCGCCGGGATATCATACCCTCCGAACTCTAGTGCTGCAGGAGCCACACCGGTGCGACGAGGATCATCCTGCACCTGGACCGTCTGAGTGGACTGATGAGTCACAACGGCAACGCATAAAGGACCAGACCGTTGCAGGGGAATAAGGCATTGCCCATGCTCCCCGGCTGGGGAAACCTGCTGGCGAACCTCCGCCACTTGGTGTTCGTCGCCGTCGCGAATAGATCGATCTGGGATGGCCCCATTGTCGGAATAGGAGACCCACTAAATCCTGCCGAAGCTCCCACTTCTGGCAAGAGCGCAGCTCCCTGCTCAATGAGTCGGCAATAGTGTTCTTTGTTCCTGCCAGATGGAAGGGTACCAGGAACATCCCTTGGGCAACAGCCCAGTGCCACAGATCCTGTGCTTCCTTGGATAGGGCGGGGGATCTGGTGCCCCCCTGCTTCCTGATGTAGAACATCGTGGTGGTGTTGTCGGTGAAGACGCTTACCACCTTGCCCTTGAGGGACGGAAGGAAAGACCAGAGGGCCCAGAACACTGCCCAGAGCTCCAGGACGTTGATGTGTAGGGACCTCTCCTCCGGGAGCCAAAGGCCTCTTGCGTGGAGATCTCCAGTGTGTGCTCCCCATCCCTCCAGGGAGGCGTCAGTTGTCCCAGTCTGCTGATGTGTTGGGGTCTGGAAGTCCATGCCCGCCGTGAGATGTGCGCGGGTGCCCCACCACCGGATCACTTGACGGAAAGTCCCGTTGAGGGAGATGATGTCTTCGAAGCAGCTCGTCACTTGCATCCAAAGGGCATCGAGGAACTCCTGCAGTGGCTGCATCCGCAACCTGCACAGACGCATGAGGTAGATGCACGATGACATGCTGAGTAGGGACTTTATCGACCTCACCCTGGCTACTTCCATGGTCAACAGCCGTTGTACCTTGTCCAGGATGGCCTTTGTCCTCTCCTCCGATGGTGAGGCCAACCATGCCACTGTGTCGAGTCTGGCTCCCAGGAACAGCACGTCCTGCGATGGTACCAAGTGAGACTTTGCGAAGTTGATTGAGAATCCCAGTTCCGTGAGCAGGCAGGCGGTCTTCGCTGTGTGATAGACGGCGAGTTCCCTCGACTTTGCTTGGATGAGACAATCGTTCAGGTAGGGGTATACGTGGATCCCATGCAGGCGCAGCCCTGCCGACATCGGTGCCAGGCACTTGAAGACCCTTGGTGCCGACTTCAACCCGAAGGGTAGGGCATTGAACTGGTAGTGCGGCCCTTGGACCACGAACCGTAGGAACTTTCAATGTCCTTTGTGTATGGGTATGTGGAAGTAGGCATCCTTCAAGTCCAGCGACAACAGGAAATAGCCTTCCTCCAATTGTCCCAGCATGCGCTGAATGGTACCCATACGGAGCTTTTGGGACTTGATGTATTTGTTGAGGCGGCGAAGGTCTAGGATGGGTCGCCAGCCGCCGATCTTCTTTGGACGAGGAAGTAACGCAAGTATACTTTGGAGCCTCTTTGGGACGAGTTCTCTCGTGCCCTTTCTTAGCATTGCATGTACCTCCAGAAGCAGCTGTGGCACGTGGTTCTCTTACCTGGCCACAGCTGGGAAACGGGGACACTTTCTTTGGAACTCCAGAGTGTGCCCATGGGCCAGGGCATCCAGCACCCAACTGTCGGTGGAGATGGACTCCCACACGCTGATGAAATTCGCCAGCCGGCTTCCCACCGCGGTGCTCTGGTGGGGGTCCAACATCACGGCCAGCGGTGTCAGCAATGTCCGTGGCCACTGTGATGGCGTGGTCTGACATCACCTCCCTGCAGGATTTCCAGGGCTTCCGCCCTCTTGTCGTCCGGGAGGAAGTCCAGGAGGGGAGCGATCTTGAAGCGCAGCTCCCTGTCGTAGCGTGCCGCGAAGGCGTTGGCCGCCTTGATGGTCGTCGGCGCCGACATGACCCGTCGGCCCATGGCATCCAGCTTTTTCCCCTCGCCGTCCGGTGGGGAAGTGGAAGTTGATGCCGTCGCCCCTGCTGATTTCTTGGCCGCTGCAGAGAGCACCGAATCCGGGGACGGCTGCACCCTGAGGCACATTGGAGCAGAGCCCGGGACCCGGTACTTCTCATACCGGGTCCTCTTTGCAGGGGCCACCCTCAGAGGGGGGATGGGGTGAAGGCTGGAAGGGAGGGGGGAGGATGGACTCTCCACCGCTTGCTCGGTGGGCTCCCAGACAGTCCAGGTGCCGCTGGATCGTCCGCTGGGGTAAAGGCAACCTTGTCCTTATCTCTGTTCACAGGGCCTGCAAAGCCATCAAGATTGCTCCTGAATTGTCCTGCGTCATCGTTTGCGATGGGAGAGACGGCTGGGGCGCAGGGTCCTCCGATTCCTCCACGGCCCGTGGCTCCTCATCGGCACCGGAGTTGCTCTCTATGTCCGCCTCCCCGGGATCCCTCCTGTAGGTCCTGACCTCCTCTAACTTCTTGTCCAGCATAGCTTTGACACCAACCAGCTCATCCTCGGAGGTGGTATCTGTGTCCGTTAGGGCTACCGTGTCCCCCCCCTCTCTCTCATCCCGGGGTTTCACAGGGGGCTTCGATAGGCTGGAAAGAGGATTCCCTGCGGGGTGGCAGGGAAACTAGGCCAGGAAGTAATTTCCACTGAGGTAGCCTCTGCAGGCTTTGCTAGGGCCGCCACGATTCCTTCAATGGAGGTCTTCGCCAGGTGAATCAGGGCCTTCATGACCTTGGGTGCGTCTGAGGCCTTCACCTTAGGGGGAGGGTCACCCCCTCGCCCCGCCCCTTGGCTTTCTCCGTCAGGATTGACCGGGGCTTCTCCCGAAGCTTACCCAGGTTCTCCGACTTCCTTTTCCCCGAGCCAGAGCGTTGGCTCGTGGATGATGACGGTGACATTGCGCCCTGCCTGGCAGCAGAGGAGCCCGAACCAATGCGCTCCCGTTGCCAGCAGACTTGCAGTGCTTTGCCTTTTGTTGGGCACCGGTTGCCAGAGCGCATTCAAAGGTTTTAGAAGACCACTCAGACTGCTTAGCTGCTGCTGGGCTCTTCCCCTCCAGCCAGTTAGTGAGACAAGTAGGACGGTCCTTCATTGTCCGGGCGGACATGTTATTACTGAGCGCACAGTCCTCCATGTGCGACTTGTCGGCGTGAAGGCAGTAGGGGCACCAAGAATGTTCATCTTCTTTGAGGACATTCTGTCATTCACATCCTGGGCAGTTCCTGAACAGTTTGGATCCAGTAGGCATCTAATCTCCTTTGTCCTGGGCCATGTCCGAATCGGTGTAGGCCTCAAAGGTCTTCTGGAATCCTCCAAGAAGTTTAATTCGACGAAAATTTGCCCTTGAGGGGTGTAGAAAATTCTGAAACAGGTCCCCCCGTTAATTGGAAGAATCGGTGGAGCTTGAGGCTCGAATTGACCGAAACAATAAGAGTAAATTTAGGAAAAACGCAACACACAGTAAATGCTCGAGAGCTAAACACGAGGACTCCCAACACTTAAACGTGCGGTAAAAATCGGAAGATGACTGCCAGAGGAGGGGCTTCGGTAGAGGTCAGTCATTGGCTGGGGGCAGTATGAGACAGACCAGTGATTGTTTATTAGTAGAAAGACTGTTCAGAAACGAAACAAACTGATTTTTTCTTTACCGAGGATTCCCAGCCTGACAGGGGAATATTCATGAGCATGTGAATCCATGCCAGACCCCATGCTAGAGAAATCTCCTTGCACCTTACAAACATCCACACAGACACAGCAGGCCCATCAATGTCCAATTCTGAGCTTCCTGCAACATTCCCCAGCACAGCATTTCACCCAGACTCAAAGCACAATATAACCAAAAGTGCCTGTGCCATACTCTCAAACAGATCTGCACTCTGGATTTGGGTTCTTCCAGCTTGTAGCCTTCTGCACAACATATTACACATCTGTCTCCTCCTATACCTCCAGAAACCAACTCTTAGCCTTCAATTCCGGAGCCACTAACAGCAAGGCCATCAAAAAGGCAGAAGGCCAGGATATAAAACCCATTTACAATACATTACAATAAAAGCGTACACAGCCCTTCTATAAACTTCTTTCTAGCTAGTAGTCTTGCTTGGTTTCACAAGTCATTGTAAACAGCTTTCTGTATAAGCTACACAATTAACACAAACGCAGAAAAATCCAGGCTCCATCAGAGTAACAACCACTCAAATGACCACATGTTCCCCACAATTATCTGCAGAGTATACCTACAATATCAAGTCCCAAGGAGTATAAAATGCATAAACATGGCATGTTAATATGGTAACCCAGGTGTCATGCAAGTTTCACAGCAGCTGTTGCAAGCTTCCATGTGTATTAGTCAAATTAAGCCCAGGGGGACTCCAGGGACACAGGCGTGAGTGGTGGTTCCCTCCAACGCGATGTGGCAAAAGGTTGATTAGGACAAGGACACCGAAAATAAACATTAATTTCTTATTAATCATTTCAGCCCAATGACCAATCCGTTAAATCTGCATTGAAGTACTATGAAAAGAAAACATCTATGCAGTTAATGTCCTAGGTAATGAAAGATGCCATTAGTGGGAAAAGTGTTTATCATCCAGCGTAAAGTGTCTAGTGTTATGTAGCAGACAAATGAACACAAAAAAAAAGATGAACTTGATTACAAAATTGATTGCCTTACCATGTTTTTTTGCAATCAAAGATGTTACAAATATTTCTGTAAACAAAACTACATGTATGTTAAGTGTGGCATCTGCAACATGAAAGTTTAGTCCTAGTCTTAAAGTACCAACACATGTTTAAACAGCAGTACCAAGTCATCTACGATACAATTAAAAAGGATCAATGAACAAATATCCATAAAATACTTTACCGCTGTTGTATTGTCAGACATCATTGTTGCTCCAAGGCTGGCAGCTCCAAGGTTGGCACCCCCAAGGTTGGCAGCCCCCTCTGATCCCATGGAAGGACCAGGAACCATAGAAGTGTCCAGAACAGGTGGTCGGTTGATCATATTCATGCCCATCATTGGAGGAGGACCTTGGTTACCAGCAAGTGCTGGGCTAAACGTATCTATGCAAAACAATCTACACTTAGAGTGGTCCCATCTCAAAAATAAAAATGTACGAAAAAGGCGGCCAACAAAAAGAAACTTGAGTATTTAGATTGTAGTATTTGTTTGCAATTCATGTATTTAAAAACGAAATAAGTATTTCCTGGACTGTTCAAATTCTACACAATAAAGACTGCAATGTCAGAGAAAATAATTAATCATAGTTTAAAAGTAATTCAGTTTTGTATAGTAGTACTGCCTTACTTACGTTCAACATGTTTATCACAATTGCCATGGTACGTTCTAAAACATTGAACTATTGCATTTAATTTACTTCAAACAGCTATAATGCGTTTGCTTTTGTGCAACTCCACAATAACCACAAGGGACAAGAGTGTTGCCTCATATGTCTTCACCAAGCTGTTGCTCTGCTTCACTTTGGTTTAGCAGTTGCTCGGACAGTGATGCTTATCAGAAGAATCTCACGTTCAGACTAACATTTCATTTTAAGAGAACTCTTTAATAAACTATGTTGTGTTTATCAATTATACATGGGTTACCCAATATAAAGTAGCACCCAACACTGTACTCAGCATTTCTTTCAAAGTCAGTGCGAGGAGGGGAATATGGTAGTGCTAACAGGCGCAGAATGAATGCCCATAACATGATCGCACACTAAAAGTTATCCGTCAATGCAAAAGTTAGTGAAAAATAATGCACATTTGAGGCAGCGAAGTATTTAGGAGCTGGCCACCAAGAAACACCAGCCTCATTCATAGAAATCGAAAGAAGCCGCAGAAACCAACCATCTCCAATGACAGCACACATCATAGGAAACCAAGGACAGAGTAGGGGGCATTCTGGATACACTATATTTTAACCGCTAGACACCTTCGCACATAAATTGATCCCATGGAAAAATACTGTGCAAGTTTTTCCCATTGACACTAGAGCAGAGGTCTTCAATTTTTTTTCTCCTGAACTGAGCATGTGCAATGGGGAACCACTGGCCCCCATGCACATGCTCAGTGCGACGTGATGGGGCGTGGCCATGAAACAGGAAACAGAATCGATGCGGGCTTCCCTGCGGTTAGATTGCAGACCCAGCCTGTGTTGTAGTTTCCTGCTGCTTCGGCCCTCCTCTGCTGTAATGAGGTAATTGATAACACTGGTCCCCCTGTGCCCCTCACCGCCCCTACATTTGGGGGCGCAGGTGAGCGGAGGAGAGTGGGGACCAAAACTCAATTGCCGGTGTTTTATTCATAACGCAGCTTCCCCATGGCAGATTGCTAGGCTTTCTGCTGTGGGGGAGCCACGTTATGAATAAAACACTGGGCCCCCTGTGCCCCTCTCCCTCTGCGCCCCACATTGGTTGGGGGTATGGGAGGGGGAAGAGGCGGCGAGCAGGGAACCAAAACGCAAATTGTCCGTGTTGTATTCGTAACGCGGGGAGCTGTGTCTCCCATCCCTCGCTAGGGACGTGAGACTGAACCTTTCACTAGAAAAACCTTCCCTTTAAATTTAGAGGCGCAGCCCTGGGAGCATGCGCTCCCTGACTCTGCCCACCGGCGCCACTTCAGTCCCCATTGATGCATCGACAATATTTAACATTGCCGGATGACACCAGTATTATTAGGGGGAGGTCTGGGGCGTATGGAGGAGAGGGGACTAGGAGTAGGTTAGTCACTATGGTGAGTAACTTAGTTACTTTCCGTCCCTTTCCTCCATGCTGCATGGGCGATTACAACTGAATGTAGCCCCCAGGGTGGCGAGGAGACCCTCCCTAAGCAAATGGATTTCTTAGAACCACCTGTCCTAAAGCCATGTCTAACATGGAGCCGGCGTCCAAACCGTAATGCTTACAGAAAGCCAAAGGAGTGGCCCCAGGTGGCTGCCCTGCTGATGACCGGCCACGGAACCTGCCGCTAGCATGCAATGGGTGTGGCCTTGGCTCTGACAGCGTGGGCGTGCAGGTTAGCTGTCAGCGGCTTGTGCTGACCCTTGTAGGCCTCCTTGATGGCCGAAACCATCCACCATATGCAATCGAGGCCTTGGATGCTGGATACCCCGGCCTGGATTCCCAGAAGGTAACGAACAGTGCGTCGAGCTTGCGGAAGCCCTTGGTCCTGTCCGTATAGAATTTCAAAGCACGTCTGACATCCAGACAGAGCAAGACTCTGAACCTCGCCCTTGGGGTCAGCAAAAGACGTAGTTAAGACCATTTCCTTGTTTAGATGGAAAGCGGAGGGTACTTAAGTAAGGAACGCAGGGTGAGTCCACAGGACCACCTTATCCCTGTGAAACGTGGTATAGGGTTCTGAGGTCACCAAAGCCTGGATCTCAGAATCTGCGAGCAGAGGTGAGGCACACTAACAGGGCTGTTTCAATGGTGACCAGCCCGATATCCGCGGACGCCATTGGCTCGAAGGGTTTGTGCGCCAAGGCACCCAACACATTGAGGTTTGACACAGGGTGTGGCTTCTTGATGGGTGGTTAGAGCCTGGACATGCCTGCTAAATATCAGACTATCTGGTTGGAAGATGAGAAGAACTCCTCTGAATTTCTGTAGGCCCCTATGGCTGCCAGTTAAGTGCGGCATGTGTCCACCTGTACGCCTGAGTGTGCAAGGTGTGCAGAGGAGAGCACAGCGTGCACATAAGGGGGGCAGAGGGGTGGGTTGATCTCCTTAGAGTCCACCCAATGACAGAACCTAGTCCATTTACTCTTGTATGGGCTCCTGGTAGCCTTGCTCCTGGCGCCTTGAATGATTTCCAGGTTAGCCTGTGATAGGCTCAGGTGCTTGAGGTTGACCTGCTCAGAAACCTCACTAGAAGGGCTAATTTCTGTGGGGCGCGGTGGATGACCCTACCCCCATGCTGGGACAGGAGATTAGCTGGCCCCATCAGAAGGTGAATGGGTTGTCTATCTGAGAGAGTGAGCAGTTTGGAGAACCACGGTTTCATCGGTTATGGTAACAAGAATCCTTTATCTTGCGGATCACCCTGTGGACCAGGGGTGTGGGAGGACAGGCATAGGCTGTCATGCTGTCCCACTGTATCTAATGAGTCGCTCAGGGAGCCGGGGCTCTGCCCCTGCCAGGATGGGAACTGTTGGCAGTTCCTGTTGTCCCAGGAGGCAAACAGATCGACTTGAGGCTGTCCCCCCCACCCCCACCCCCCACCCACCGCATTCTGCTGAAGATCTCCAGCAGCACCTGGTTGTTCAATTGCCATTTTTTTTTAAATTAAGTTTTATTAGCATTTGGGTTATAACATATGAAAACAGTCAGAACATTATGTTGGGTTTCAATTAGAACAGTCTCCCCCCGCCCCCTCTTTTTTTAACAGCCATGGATCATTCACCTGTTATATCAAGAGTTGGACGCATTAGATCTCATTACACTTCCCTTTCAGGCTAGCACTACCGTGTATGCTAGAACCTTGGGCACACCATGCTCCATTGTTCATTTGTGCGACCTGAAACACATATCCCACAAGCCCCGTTCTTCCCCCGAACGGGTCCATCATCAGTCAACTCCTTAAAAGCCCCAAGAACCTCACTCAGACCGACCATATTTTTCAAAAAAGGGGGAGAGACTGTCCTTCAATGTGTTAAGCAAAGTTGTATGTAGTACCCTTTGGGAACACTACACAAGACTACAGGTTTAAGCAAAAACAACCTTCGGTATAAATCTGTACTACACAGTTTTGGTAGCGTTGCTGAGCAGCCAGGCTCATCTCAAGAGGGTAATGTGAGCTGTAACGATGTTACAGAGGTCTACAATCACAAGTATTCAAATAGACTCTTCTACTCAAGGTTTCTTGATAAAACACTTAATTTATTTCAGTTAGTTATAAAACATTCACTAGAAGGAGGCAATCTACATCACACAAATATATACTTCAGTATATATCACGGTACAGGTCTGAGGCATTAAACTACATTGAAGGTGGAGCAAAAAGGCAGAGTACAAGTAGGAGAAAAAAGGCATGGTCAATAAAAAAATAGTAAAGTTACTCTTAGACGGTGCAAATAGTTTCAGTTCAGCAGAGGAGCCAATACAATGCAATAGGGAAGGCCAAAGTCAATCGGCTAAACTCTTGTATAGGATTAAGCAGTTCTGGTAGTTAAACGGAAAAGTCTTTGCAAAGTTCTCAGACGCGGTTTGTAAAAGAAAGGTTCATATGTTGGGTCAGAAGCAGACTAGGCCTGCAAGTTGCCAAAGTTTCAAGCACTTTCGTAGTTAGATGCACGTTCTCTCGATCAGGTTTTCACAGTCCCTTACAATGAATAAAAAGATGCAGCTGAAGACTTCTGTTCCTGCAGATCTAGCTGTTCCCGAGCCTCGGTCATGGGGACAAGAGGAAGGACGGGGGGGGGGGGGGGGGGTATGTAAGTCTTGCACTGGGACTGGTCGCAAAGCTGGAAACTGGCAAATCTTCGATTCTGGTAGCTGTAGTAAAGCACACAAACTGCTGTCCCTCTCTCTGGTTATTCGGTTTCCTGCAGCACTCTGAGAAAAATACAACCAGCTCTGAGAAAGGTATCCAGGTGGCTTACTGGTCAAATTGATTAGTCCCACTAACTCAAAGGGAGAACTTGTCCTTGCAGAGCTTCTCTGTCGAGATTAACTTGGCGATTCGGACCTGCAGCAGGGCTTCACCAGGCAAATCAACGGTCCAGAAGTTGCAGCAGCCGTCCTCTTCAAGCTCGGCCTTCGGTTCTTTTGTTCCAGTGGACGACTGCCTTCCAAGCCAAGAGACTCCTTTTATACAGTTCTCCATCATTCATTCCAGCCTAGCTGCCACTCACCCAGCAGGGTGGCTGTCCTTCCCCGACAGTCAGCCAGCCAATCACACCAGAGTGCATTTGGGTAAAAACACATTGATTTGAAAAGTTCAAAGTCTCAAAGCTTAGCAAAAGAGCTGGAGGGCTCCAAGGTGGGAGGAATTGGCACATTGAGAATTCTGCCAAACACAATGTTCGACCTGGATTCGTCCAGGAGATGAGTCGGAAACTCCATATCGTAGATTGCTCGAACTTTGGTAACCCACTTTCTCCCCAGGCATTCGTGGAGTTTTCCATCTCTGGGCCAAGCAGCACATAGCCCCTACCAACATGAACTGAAACATGGTCGTGTCTTGCCGTGGTCTCCATCCACATAAACCCCAAAAAGAAGCCACAGAGACAAGGTCCTCCCTATCCCGTCCACCCCCTTTATCCAGGACCTCTTCCTAATATATCTGCACCACCGGACATTTCCACCACATGTGCAGTCTCCCTTTTCAACCTGACACTTCCAGCAGAGTGGATCGTACCCCTCTCCGGGCTATCCTCTGTGGGGGATAGTGCCATCTGTGCAGCAGTTTCAGGGCCTGATGGCAGTACTGGAGTGAGGCTATAGAGCAGTTAATTTGTCTGCACATGATCCATCTTTTGTCATCGATATCCTCACCTAGATCCTTTCCCCATTGTACCTGTGCAGTCAGAGGGTCCCTCGGGGCCGCCAGGAGCAATAGCTTATGAAGTCTAGAACTTACACCCTTGGAGCCCTATGTGAAATCAGGAATTTCTTAAAGTCTGTTAATTTCCTCCTCAGGTTATTCCCCCCCCCCCCCAATCAGTCTTCCGTTAGAGCCCCCTTCTTCAGTTGCAAATGATGAAAAGGCGAGAGATTATCCAGACCTAGGGCCTCTGCCAGTTCCTTTAAGGACATAAAGGTAACCCCCACCCACAACTGTCCAGCCCTACTGAGACTGGCTTCGTACCACTGCTGGAACACAAGTGGCTCATCTATCCTATCCCCGGGGGGGCACGGGGGAGGGGAATGGGGTCCAAATGCAGATCAAAGATGGGGCCATTTGAGCCATCTATAATCCCCCCTCCTTCCACAGCTACCACAAAACACAGAACTGGATGCCACAGGACCCTCGCTGGGATGCACGCCTTGGGGACCCACAACCATTCATCCAGCGTGACTGGAGACGAGACTGCATTACCCATAACTGTCCATTGCTTCCCCGTGCCTGGAGTGAAGTGGCCCACCAAAATTCTCAAGTGAAGCCCTACGGTACGTTTCCTGGTCTGGGAATCCCACTCCCCTTACTCCTTTGGCCACGTCAGTACCTTGAAGGAGATTGGTTTAAAAAAAAAAAAAGCACTCAATTAAACTTTAACACATTATAACCACAAAACGGAGCTTTACAGTTCGAGAAAAATACATAGGGGTAAACCAGAATACATAATTCAAATAATTTCAAATGTGGTCCAAAATGCATACACCAAGAAAACATGGAGCATCAAATCACTAAGCATTTGAAGGACAGTGTCAAACACAAAAATAAATGAACAAAAGCATGCATGTTCACTTATCTGTATACAGGTTACAAGATCTGATCTAATCCGCATCCAAAAAGTACTTTCAAATCTTAAGATTCAGTGCTTTTTACCCACCCAAAGATAACGTAGCAGGGTTCGTTTAACCTCCCTCAGAAACGGTTTGGGTATCTGGGTTGGAAGCATTTGGAACAGGAATAAAAACTTGGGAAGGATAACCATTTTCACAGAATTAAGTCGCGCCATCCATGAGAGTTCCGACCCTGCCCATCGTTTGATAGCCTGCTTCACCGCCAACCACAAAGGGAGGAAATTACTGGCAAAGAGGTCTGCAGGGTCCTGTGTCACCTGAAGCCCTGGATAGCAAAACCGGTATCTCTGTACTCTAAATGGGAGCCCTTCCACATATTCCTCTTCCACAGCCACTAAGTTACCGACCACAAATGCCACTGATTTCCCCAGATTAAGCTTGTAGCCTGGCAGGTTTCCATAATGTTCCAAACTACACAGTACCCGTGGCACGAACTGGGATGGGTTGGTCACAAAGTAACACGTCGTCCGCAAACAAGCAGATTTTACAGCACACATCCCCCCCCACCCGTACCCCATTGATCCCCCCGCCTCTTATAGGCTAGATCTCATCCAGGGTTCCATCACCAACACGTATATGAGTGGAGAGGGGGCATCCTGGTCTCGTGCCCCTCCCCAGTGGAAACGACCCAGATTCATTACCGTTCAGCACCACCCTTGCCAAAGGGTCGGAGTACAGGGCTGACATCCATCCCAGCTACCCCAGGCCCATTCGCAGAGACGCCAACATTTCCCCCAGAAAAGCCCAGCTCACCCTATTGAAGGCCTTTTCGGTGTCCAAAGACAGCAGAAGAGCCCCTTTGTCCCGAACGTCCCTTGAGCTCAACACGTGGATGGTTTTGCGCATAGTGTCCGCCCCTCGTCTCTTCAACACAAACCCCACCTGATCCGGGTGGATCAGCCGCAGTAGGCATCTTTCCAGACGAGTCACCAGGATTCTATCAAAGATCTTTGCGTCCACATTGAGGAGGTAGATGGGCCTATATGAGCCACACTCCGCCGGGTCCTTCCCTGGCTTGGGTATTACAGCAATGAAGGCCTGGGGGAATGTCGGCGGAATCGTGTCCTGCCCCCTGATCTGGTTAAACAGTTTTGCCATTGGTTTCACCAAGACAGTTTGATACTGTTTTAAGAAGTCAGCCGTGTAACAATACCCTCCGGGGGTTTTCCCTGTCCCAAGCCTTTTATCACCCTCAACCTCTTCTTTCGATGTCTCCCCCTCCAGGGCCTCTCGTTCTGAGTCTTTGAGTTTGGGAAGAGGGTGGCCCTCCAGGTAGTTGCAAATATCTTCTATACACTCCCTCTTCCTTGCTATAAAAGTCTGCAAAGCGTTCGCTACCCTCCCTACACAGGGCCTCCCTTCTACCCAAATTCCACCAACCCTCTAGTTCTATGTGCCAGCAAGTTCCCCCACCTCCCCCCCCCCCCCACTGGTAATACCTTTGTTGCATGTATTTTTTTTTTTAAAGTACTTCCCCAATAAGGACTGTGTGCCGAGTTTGTCTCTCTCGCATGCCCCAAGGAGAGTCTCTCGATTCTCATCTTTGCAGGTGAGCCGTACCCTCAAAGCCCCTAGTTCCTCACAAAGCATATTCTCAATCAATGCCCTCTCCCGCTTCAGTCGCGACCCTTCTGCGATGAAGAGGCCCCAAAAGGTGGCCTTAGCCGCTTCCCATACCATCACCATCCCAGTTTCTCATTATCATTGATCTCAGTGTGCCTCCATTTCTTTCCTCAAAAATTCCTTAAACACTGGGTCCCTTGTTAGGGTGTAGTTACGTCACCTGTAGTTCTTCGTGGTCCCTAGCAGTAGCCAATCCACCACCACAAGCTCATGGTCCGACAAGGTAATGGCCTCCACACTCTGCATCCCAACCTCCCACCCTCCCTCCTCTGATATCAGTAAGAGGTCGATTCTTGTGTACCCTCCTGGGCCCTGCCACGTCCTATGCCACACATCTACCCAATAGGATCCTCGCAAAAGATCCCTCATGGCTAGAATGTCCTTCGTAGGCTCCTTCACCCCCCCCCCGTCCCCTTAGCGGACCATCTATCTAGTTAGGGGTCCGCTACAAGATTAAAATCTCCACCTAGGACCATGGCTCCCTCCGCCCACTCATCCATTACCCCCAACACCCTACGCAGGAACTTCATCTGACCCGTATTGGGCGCATAGTGGCCAAGGTGATCTGCATGCCCTCAGATGCTCCCTTGATCCACAAAAACCTCCCATTGAAACCCCTCTATCTCAATCTCCGTCAGGTGAAATTATTTACCCAGAAGTATGCCCACCCCTTCCTTTTTGGAGGATTTATGAGAAGCCCAAAAGTTCCTCCCGATTTCCTTCCCCATTATTGTTGACTCAGCACCCCGCCTATGAGTTCCTTGTAGGAAAAGTACCAATTTCTGTTTGTGGAATATGTATCTGGTAAGGGATTGCTTGTTCGGCGAATTCAGGCCCTTAACGTTCAGCGTACCCACCCGTCCTTCAACCATTATCGTAGTAAATCCTGCCCTTTAAAACCTCTATGCGTCCTACTGTTCAATTGCCATTTGTAATTGTCCGCTCCCAGTCTACTGAGCCTGTCCGCTTCCAAGTTGGCCTACCCCAGGAGGTTAACAGCCGTGAGGTAGATGTTCTCCTGCTCGTTGACCTATTACATGCTGGTGGCATTGTCCGTCTGGATAAGGACGGTCTTGCCCCCAAAGATCTGAAGGAAAGCTCAGAACTAGCCAGATGGCCCCGAGCTCCATCCAGTTGATGTGACACTCCTGACGGAGCCAGAGCCCAAGACGGCGTCTGTCCAAAGTGGCTCCCCAGCCTTCCAGGGAGAAGTCCTTAGTGATGGTGTCCTGCGGGGCCGGCTGCTGGAAGGACTTGCCCGTCCACAGATGGTCGCTGGACCACCATGTGAGGTCCAAGTGGAGAGCAGGGATGCTGACCGCCACTGCTAGTGTGCCGCCCTCCTGATTCCATGAGGCTGCGAAGTGCAGCTGTAATCTCACGAGTCTCGTGTAGGGCACGGCCAGTAGGACCACTGCCATGATACCCAATAAGTGTTGGTACCACCAGGCCAAGGTCACTGCTCTGGGAAGGCAGTGAGCTGTGGCTCTCTTGATGGTTGTGATCTTACCTTCCGAGGGCAAAGTCTCAGAACTTGTATCCCAGATGAGGCCCAGGAAGGTCAGGTTCTGCGTAGGCTACAGCCTAGACTTGCTGTTGATCTTACACCCCAGGTCGTGGAGTGTGTTTCTAAGTGCTGAGGAAGTGTGGCTAACAGCCACTGGAGATCTCGTCCTGACAAGCCAGTCATCCAAGTACATGCAGACGTGTGGTGGCCTTGAGGGATGCCACTGCTGGTAAACACCCTGGGAGCTGAGTTGAGGCCAAAGGGTAGCCCCTTGTATTGGAAATGGCAACCCATGATCCTAAAGAGCAAGTAGCAGCGATGTGGTTGCCAAATCGGGACATGTAGATAAGCGTCCTTCAGATCCAGAGAGCACACCAAGCCTCTCTTGTCTAGTGTCTCCGCAATGCGTGCCGGCATAACCATCTTGAATTTCTTAAGAGGGAGAGGTTGAGGGTGGCTAGGGCCAACAACTCTCAGGCCAGCCTGGTGGTTCTTTTGTATGGTGAAACTCCTGGAATAGAAACCCTATCCTCTCTGGGAGGCTGGTCTTCCACTGCCGGGTTCTCTATGATCGACCGAATTTCCACCTAAAGAGTTGCTGTGATAATCTGTGGGAGGAGAAGCGACTGGTAGGAAGTACCCCGAGGATACTACAGAGGATCCAGTATCCGAAAAGATCTGGCGCTAAAATGGCTCGTGAAAGGCAAGCCGACGCCACCGGAGACACCTGGATCCGAAGGGACGCATCATGCTTTCTTTCCCTCTGAGGCTGCTGCGGGACTCGGAGAGCGGTCAGGCTGCCTTGACCTCCGTTCCAGGAAGCTCCGGAACCCGCCGAACGCCCGCCCCCTGTCAGAGTGAGGATGCGACTGGGTGTACGCCTTGGGCGTGGCATTCGTTAGGATAAAGACTTTGCGAGCTGTTCTTTTTATCCAATTCCTCATCAGTGGAAGGTCAAATTTGCGTTCCTGGACATCAGGGTTAAACTTCGTAACCTGAAGCCAGGCAATCTTCCTCATGTCCGTACCGATGCGCATGGCCCGGACAGAGGTATCGATGTGAGCCACGGTGGACTCCATGAGGTCCTTCGCTACCAGCTTGGCTTCTAGAATCTCGAAGCGCGCTTGGCTCTGCACCAGAAGTTCTGGAAGGAAGTCTGCCATTTCCTGCCAAAGCCTCCGGTTAACTGCTGCCAGCATGGCATCTGCGTTGGATTGACGCAGGTGCAGTGAGGCGCTGGAGTACAGCTTCCTCCCATACGCCTCCAAAATCTTCTCCTTGCCTAGCATCGCAGAAGACGAGGTGGTCGAGGACAACAGGCTTTGAGTAGAGTGGCGCCGCAGCGATCACCAAAGAGTGCGGTTGAGGGTGCGCCGACAGCAAGAGTGGATCCCCTCCATCTGCCTATATTTGGCGTTGAGGTGCCCATTGACGGGTTGGACCAAGTGTGGCTTGAGACACCCCTTCTTGGCCAAGGCAACATCTTTCTGCATCGGGATAACTGTTCTGGTTTTGGGGTCGTAGGGTGAGGACTTCCATCAAACCTGCAATCCGGTCGTGGAAGGCCTTTGCTGACTGCGTGTCAGGGTCCTCGTTCGTGTTCAATAGTGTGTTTGGTTGTTTCGGAGCGGGTTGAGGAGTGCTCGCCGCTGTGGTGTGGCGCCTCCTGTACTGTGGGAGGCAGCGGAGCTGGAATCAAAGTAGCAGCAGGGGCTGCTCTGGGGCCTGTGGCGCCAGAGCCATAGGTGTAATGACTTAGGCACCGGTGGAGTAACTGGAAGGATCAAGTCCCCGATTACATCCCACAGGACGGCCCCCATCGGAGGGGTTCGCATCAGTGCCAGAAACCTTTCGAAGACCCTGTCTTCGGAGGCTGAAGCGGTGGCAGGCGATATTGACGGAGTGGCTGGTGGTTGCTGGGGCCGAAGTGTACTCTGTCTTGGTTGCAGGGGGAACCTGCGCTGCGCTGCTGATGGATAAACTGTAGGCCATGTACCTGGTTGACACCAGTCCCACCTTGAAACTCGTTCTCCCGCCTGCTCCGTGCCTAAGAGTGGCATCGGACGAGCAGCCATGTTGTCTGGCACGGCTACCATTTTGTCAAGCTACATTTCAAAGTCTTGGTGCTTGGCTCCCTGAGCCCAGCCTCCTCCAAGACTCTTGGCGGTGGAGCATGAGACCTACCCTGCACCTCCGGACGGTGCCTGGAAGGCGTATTGCCCTCGGCAGTGTCACCGGTAGTGCTGCATGCAAGCGCCCCCTCTCACATTAGGCCGGTACTAGGGCGTTGCATTTCAGGTGTACACCCGGTAAACACCTTGCAGTCCCTCAGCACTGCTTCCGGAAAGATCTACTGACCCCCTTGGCCATGAGGCCGGTAGCTGGACTAGCCTCTGTATGTGTGTAGGTACTAGAACCAGAGGTTCCTCCCACTCCGGCAATTCCTATAGGGGTGTGATGGAAAACAGCAGTCCTCCCTTGGGCCTCAATCTCTCTCTGACAAAGTCCTTCAAGTCTCTCGAGGTGACCTTTCGACAAGCTCCCTCCACCTAGCTAGCCTGGTCTTCAGTGTGCGTGGAGCCAGTGCATGGCACGCAGTACAACCAACCCAGCCGTGGTCTGGGCTAAGGAAGCGGAGGCAAAGAGTGTAGGGGTCAGACGTAGGAAAGAGCCCCTTGCAGGTTGTACACCTGCTGAAGCCCAATTACGTCAACATGCACCAGGGAGGAGCATGGCGCCAGAGGACCCAAACCTGAATAAAGACAAGACAGTATCTGGGGAAGAGTGTGCAATTACAAGGCCGAACCTGAACCCAGGAGGGCTGGTGAAAATAAGCCTTCTGCAGTCGACGTGGAAAAGGGGGCTGAGGAGTGGCGCCGGGGGTAGAGTCAGGGGAGCGCATGCTCCGAATCACGCCCCTAAATTTAAAGGGAAGTAGGTTTTGTCTGGTGAAAAAGGTTCAGTCACCCGACCCTAGCGAGGGATGGCCATGCATTATGGAGGAAAAGGGACAGGACGCGAGCGTAAAATATCTATGCACCTATCCAAGGGGAGGAAGGGTGGGCACATGTGAACCTAAGCAGATACAACCATCACAAAAACGATTCTGGTGAGTAATGTATTCCTTCTGAGGCTTGTGGAATCTGCTTAAAAGCACGTGCTATGCATAGATTAGCGAGCAGTTTTGGAGAAGGTGGTTGTGAGAAGGTACAGCGGCAAATAGATATTTTAGAACCGCTAGTCCCACCTACGAATCTGCTTTGGTATGTGTCAATGCAGGAGTGCTGATTGAAAGTGCATACTGAGCTCCAAGTATTTGCTTTGCAGATGGAGTCCAGCGGGACGTTTGCAATAAAAGCCAGAGTAGCTCCTGTACCCCTTGTGGAGTGAGCTCTAGGTGAAAGGCAGTTTTTTGCTTGATAGATTAGGAGAGCTGTATGCATCAGACTATCCATCTGGCGATGGCATTTTTGGAAATGCGGTCTGCCTGGTGCTACAGAGAGAAACAGTTTGTCTGTTTTTCTGAGCGGTCTGGTCTTTTTTACATGGTAAAGGAAAGCCCTCCTTACATCTAGTGTATGGAGTTTCTCTGCTGAGCGTGTTGGGTTCTGAAAGAAGGGCAGTAGCTCGATGGATTTGTTTACATGGAATTTTTAAATGAACTTAGATGAAAACCTAGTGTGAGTTCTTAATACCAATTTCTTTGTGGATAACAAAGAAAGGGTCTGCACTGACAATGCTTGAAGTTCACTGACTCTCCTCATGGAGGAGATAGCCACCAAAAAAGCCGTTTTGTACGTGAGGCGTTTAAATCTTGAGTTATGCAGAGGCTCAAAGGGGGTGGGGGTCCTGTGAATTTTGCAAATACTACATTGAGGTCCCTAGTTGGCGGTGGGTTCGGTATAAGAGGGTGGCGTCTTTACTCCCACCATGAATGAATAACAGGAAACTTCCACCATGATACTTTGCTATGAGGTGGTGTATGCGGATAGAGCCGCTAGGTGAACCTTTATAGAGTTAAAGGCCAACTCCAAGTCTAATGAGTGGAGCATGTAATAAAGAATGCGAGTTGGAGTACATTCTATTGAGTTTGTTTTAAATGGCACCAAGTTACAAATCTTCTCCACTTGTCATAAGTCTGGTTTACGTGCCTCCTTGAGTTTATACATATACATTTGAGGTAAATTAAGATGTCCAATTTATGACCACAGGAGCCACGCTGCCAAGTTCATTGAGTGAGGTTCAGGTGTAGTCCCCAAACCCCCCGTGCTGGGAATGCAAGTTGGCCGGGCACTGAAGCTTTATCGGATTGCAAATGGCCAGTTTGTGCAGATGTGGATACCAGGGTGGTCTCGCCCACATGGGAGCAACTAGGATTAGCGTCAAATGTTCCCTGTGAATCTTGTTCACCACTATGCACATTAGTGGAGTTGGGTGCAAGCGTAGGCAAATTTCCCTGACCAACTCATACATAGGGCGTTCCCCTTGGAGTTTGGTTGGGGAAACCGGAACGCGAAGTCTGGTCATTGCTCTTGTATCGAACAAGACTAGCGTGGGGCAACATCACAGAGAAAATGATCGACATTACTGTCGAGTCGCCACTTGTGACTTTCTGGTAGAGGATCTCTTCTTTTTTAAGTGCGCTAGGATGTTAAATTCCCCATGAACATGGTGGTAAATCAGGAACATCACCCTTTTCCATATTTTCTGTGCTAGCCTGGACAAATTGAGAATGTGTGCCCCACTGCTTGTTGATATAGAACATTGCAGTGGTGCTGTCTGAGAATTTGTTCTGAATGATTTGTGAGGTACGCTTCGAAGGCATGGAGAGCTTTTAATATTGCTAGCAGTTCCAGCAAGTTGATGTGGTTCTGTGCAGTGAGGAGTCCACAGACCATGTGCTGTGAGATGAAGGGCCCCCCCACCCGGAGTGAGGTGTCTGCTGTGACTATCGCTTGCACCGACGGGTCTTGGAAGGGTTTTCCTTTCAACAAATTCTCTGTCCACCAGCACTGAGCTTGTTCTAGTTAGTGTTGGCAAAACGACCACTAGATCGTCCCACTGACTGCTTGACAGACCGTTTCGCCAACCACTCCTGCATTAGATGCATGCTCAATGGAGCGTGTGGGACCAAGTAAATGCAAGATGCCATCATGCCGAGCAAACGCATAGCTTTGTGTACGGTTATCTGGCGACCAGCTTGATACTGGGGTATTTGCAGCAGTATGTTTGGTGGTCTTTCTTTTGATGTAAAAAACGAGACCTTCCTCTGTTTTTATGACAGCTCCTTAGAACTGTTTGGTACCAGGCTTGACTTTGTCTTGTTGATCGAGAAACCCAACTGGAAAAGAAGGTTAATTGGTTTTTGGGTATTTTGCTTGCAAATTTGGAGTGTCTCCCCTGTGATCAGCCAGTCGTCCAGGTAAGGGTGAACTGGGATTGCCTCCATACACAGGTGTGCTTCCACCACCACGGAGCGGATGCTACGCCGAAGAGTAGCACCTTCGTAGTGCTGGTTTGCCACCTTGAAACACAAGAACCTTCTATGCGCAGGGAATATTGAAATATGAAAGTAGGCATCTTTCACATCCAAGGTTGCCATGTAGTCCCCTCGCTTTAGTAGTTGGATTAATGCCTGTAGCGTTATGTGGAATTTGTGTGGCTTGACCGTAGTTTGCAGGGCGCGGATCTAATAGAGGGCGCATTGTTAGATCTTTTTGGGCACAAGGAAGTACGTTGAATAGACACCCTTGTTTACCTGGTTCGCTGTGACAATTTTGACAGCGTCCTTTCATAGCAGCGCTTTCACCTCTTGCAGAAGTATGCGCTCTTCTTCCTTTGTGGTGGTTCTTTGTCGAGGAGGATCTTTGCAGCAGCTCTATGCAATAACCACCCGCCACGGTTAAAAGCACCCATTTGTTTGAGGCGATTGCCTCCCATGCGTGGGTTAAGTGTGTTATGCGTCCTACTGGAGTGACATGGGAGGTAACCTGAAGCGGGTGGTCATTGCTCTGGGGGTTTGGATCCACCCCTGGAAGAGGAAGATATGCCCCTGCCGCGAGAACTTTTGGCCTCAAAGCCTTGAGGATTGGCCCCGAGTTGAACCGCAAGCTGAACTCTGACCCTGGTTGTATCCAGATCACCTTTGAGAATTGTGCCCCCCTGAAGCAAAAGAATTTGCGCCGCCTCTTTGCCCCGAATGTTTGTTGGTGAGCTAGCCCAGTGACTTTAGAGTGTTGTACTCTACTTTTGCACTTTTGAGTGCATCCTCTACTGCCTTGCCGAACATTAGGCTCCATTGGCATGTGAAGAAGAATCGGTCGAGTTTCAAGCTTAAAGCCTGACTGGCGTAGCCATGCGCAGCGCTTGATAAGTATACCCTCAGCAATAATTCTTCTTGCATTATCTGCAGCATCTACATTATTCCTCAGAAAGCAGCTGGAGACAGCCTTGCGTCATGGCGAGCGCGAGTTGTGATTTCAATGGCTCTGGAGCGGAGGCCATTTTTGCTGCTATTTTGTCCCACTTGTGACAGTTGTATTTGGCCAACAAGGTGGTGTTAGCAATCCTCGCCTGATGCTGTCGAGGTGGCTACTTTCCTAACGAAAGTGTAAAGCTTTTTGCTTTCCTTGTCAGGGGATGCCTCTGATGATGCGAGATGTGCCCCCCCCCCCCCCGTCTAGTTGTGTAGAGGTGTTTACTGCCTGCGTTAAATTAGGGGTTACCAAAAAATGGTTGAATTCACATTTGCACAGATTGTAAAAATGGGATGAATGTGGTTGCTGCTGTCTTTTATTCCAATAGGTTTGAAAAAAATCTTTGTCTACTTCTTGGGTCTCCATTTGGAAGTGTTCAGCTGCCTTTAGGAGCATGTCACTAAACTGGATCTGGTCATCTACCGGCAAGTATGCCACCAGCGGGCCTGTATGGTCTGGCAACGGTAGGACAAACTCCTTCCACTGCATCTTAATAGTGGCCCACCTCCCCCATGTCCCCCTGATCTAAATATACTCCAGTCTCCTGGAAGCTTTGGTTGCGGGGGTCGGGGTCAGTGTTCAAGCTAACCCGAGTCCTGTTGCGGGGTGGCTGCTTATAGGGAGTCTGCCTGTGCTCCTTCTGTAGGGGGGGTGGTTGTGGCTGCCACCCCACTAGTTGGTAGCGTGTTCTGGAGGTTTGAGAGCTCTTGTCGCAAAAGATGGCCAGAAAAGACATGCTCCCAATGACCCGGTCTATATCTTCAGCGGACCACTGTGAGGAACTTTGGATAGTTGGTGGGGTAGATAGCTCAGGTGTAGGATGCCTCTGGTGTGTCATAGCCTCAGTTATTGTTCCCTCCCCTTGGGGAAACCGTCTCCTTCTCCCTAGGGGATTTGTGGGTCTTTGATGTATGGTGTTTCGAAGTCCACCATGTCATAAGAGTTTCTGGGACATGTTGAACGAGATGGGACAATTTTAAAGTTATTTGGAATTTTGCCAATTCCAACGTGACTGTCGCTTGTCAGCGTGTGAGCGGGCTGTCACGGCATCTTGACGTTCGGTCTCCGGCAGTAGTTTTGGCCACAGCGTCCGAATCAGATTTTTCTCTTGACTTCGTTGGCCTGTTGTGAGGCGATCACCCAGAGGACAGGGAACTGGTGGACCTTCCCCTTGACGCATTGTGTGGCCTTGTAGTCTGTGTTGACGTAGATTTATGGCCTTAGCGTGTGGAAGCTTGTCTGTGCTGGTGCCGCCGGGTGTTGTCCCCGTAACAGAGCTGCTGGCCTGTCTTGTGGGGTTGGGGGCTTGCACGTGGGAATCCGATCCCTTTTGCCATCGTCACTAAAAACGCTGCAGACACTGGAAGCACCTTCCACGTCCATGGCGGCCTCAGCCCGCTTGGCGTGCCCAGCGCTTGGTTGTAAAGTTTTGGGGTTAAAGAGGTTGAAGGATTTGCAGTGGGCCCTCGTAGTGGTCCCTTGGAAAACAGATTGCACACCCGGTGCAAGTCCTTCCAGGGAAACTTTCTATTGCATGTAGTACAACATTTAAAAAGTATTTTCCATTTCGAATTGGAAAGGCAGCTTGGCAAGTAAAGTGGGAAGAAGTGGAAATATAAATTCTCTAGTTAGACTAAGATAAGATATGCATCACCCCCCATTCTCTCTACTCTCCATACTGTGAGGGCTGAGGCCAGGTGTGGTCTTCCAAGGCTGTGTGGAAGTTTGCTGAGGAAAGTTCTGCAGCCGACAAAGGAAGTCCTCGAAACTGTTGCCGTTGACAGGACAGAGAGACTAGCTCTAATTTTTTGATAATGAATGGCGTTAGCGGGAAAGGAACTCCGCTTTCAGAGTCCAACAATGACGGCTGAAAAAAGAAATATCTTAGTGACCAATGTGTGAAGGACCATGGGTACAGTGGACGGCACACACTAGGGCCATTACTGGCATGCCCTGTCGATGGCCGTTTGAGGTTTCTTTTTAAACTAATACTCTGCAGCTTCTACTAGATGTCAGCTTATGCATATCATGTGATCAAAGCCGATGCCACAATCCTCAGAAATATATATGGATACATTACTTGCTGTAATTGTATTTATGATGCTTGTATCTGCTTAAATTCACATGCTATGCATAGGCCGACCTCTAGTGGAAGCTGCAGAGTATTACCATCTTATATACAGACTGACTTTACAGTACACAAGACAAATAACATGGCTATTGAGGCGGTCACCTCCTCCAATTCTGGTAGGTGCCAACTTTTAGAACTGATAGTCTTTCTATCTGCCTAGCTAACAGAAGCTCTCCAATCTTTCACATTATGCAGTTTCCTCGGTTTTGAACCAAATAAGATAAGCCATTTGCTGCAGTACAATCTTCTAGTAGAAAGCTTGTTTGCACAACGTAATCCCTCAGCCACCAAAAGACAAAGGTGACAGTTAAAAACCATCAAAAAAATTTCTAAACTGTAGAATCAAGCTGGAATATAACAATACATTACTAATCCTGCAAAAGAAGCTAAAGCAAACTGACATCTACATATGCAAGCAAGATAACCATGAGATACAGACCTTTAGCAATCAAAGGAAGAAAACACCACACAGAGGCCCCACATATGCGTTCAATATTGTCCATCCATACACTATATTACCATCAGAGGATAATGGAGCACGAGTGGGCTGACAATCTATACTTGGGATGTGTGTTATGCAACAATTGATGCAGTAACCCTGGGGGAGACTACAGAACCCCTCTCCTCTTGGTATTAGGTAACCCACCTATTGGTATAGGCTTGTACTACACAAGTTTGTAGTGTGACTTAGCTGCCAGGCTTATCTCAAGAGGTAAGTGTGAGCTGTAGCAACGAATTTCACCAATACAAGTAGCCAAGTAACGCTTACACAAGGTTGCTATAAATTATTTTTTAACAATAGTTTTTAAATAAGCATTCTTTAAAAAGGGCAATAGATGTAGCAATCAAATACACTTTAAATACTTTTCCAGAACACAAAAGCTAGTAGAGACTCTTTAGAGATGATTCTTACACACCGAGGTGACCAACTAGGACAGTAACTGCATTTATAAATCACTAGTAAACTTTGTAGGTTCTGTGGTGGCAGAAAGGAAATGTTAAGGGAAGGAAAAAGTTTAAAAGGGTTCTGGAGCATTTGAGCACTTTCAATCTTCCAATGAAGATTGAAACATTTCCCAACAATATTAGTTTAAAACCAATGTATAACATATGAGGGACAGTAAGTATCAAAGTCAAATGGTCTGCAGTGAGCCAGGACAGCCAAAGTCAGTCAGAGCAAAGTCTATGGAGCTGAGGCACTTGGATAGTACAATTCATGCACAAAGTTAAGAGTTTGTTGAAGAAATATCACTGTAGGGTCACAAGCAGTTACACTTGTGAAAGGTAGAGCTGAAATCAACTCTAGCAAAGCAGCTACTGCAAGTCAACTGAGAAGAGCAAGCTACAGACACGGAGGTAAGTACCCCATGTCAGAACAGTACCTTTGGTTAGGCGAGTGGTCCAGCTAGCTTCGGTCTGGTTGCAGCAAGGCAGATCCTGGGTTCCTGGGTCTCAGTCGTGGGGACAAGGACATCTGGGGACTCTTGTGGCAGAAATTCAGAGGTCAGCAGCAGCAATGGGCTCTATTCGGACCAGCGGCACTTCGTGGTTTCAGCATTCGGTAAACAGCACCACTGCGGATCTTGGACACCGGTTGGACTTCCTTTAGTCCCGCACTCAGATAAGGGGACTCTAGCTCTGGTCGTCCTGCTTCTGGAGACTCCCAGCCAAAAGCTCCAATCAGACATTGCACACTATGGATTTCTCGACCAATGGCACTCGGTTCCTGCAACAGCAATGTAGTACAGCCAGTTGGGGAAAGTGTTCCAGTGGAGTTCGTCTCTGGGTTAGTTGGTCCTGCTAACACAAGGGAAAAAGTTGTCCTTTCCGGAGCTTCGCTTGTCAAACAGAAAATGGAGTTTCAGCACAGCAGCAGAGCTTCACTGGGCATTTCAACGGTCAAGGAGGACGCAGCAAGCTTCGTTCACGGTTTCTTCGTTGAGTTTTTCTTCCCAGTGATCGACTTCAGTCCCAAAACCATAGCCTTTTAAGCAGGTTTCTCCAGTTCATGCACAGCCTAGCTGTCACTCAAACAGCAGGGTGCAGGCCAGCCAGCCATTCTGGACTGGGTGCATTCAGGCATTCCTAAAGACAAAGGACAGGAGTTTTCGGGAACCTCCCTCACTTCCTGCCCTTCCAGAAACACTGGAGCCAGAGGCAGGTTTAGGTACTGAAGCCAGCCACAGGCCAAACGAACAAAGGTCTCAAACCTGGTTTGGCGTGCAGAGTAAAACCCAAGAAAGACCTCACAAACAGAAAGTGGTGAAAAAAGAAGACTGTTCCATTTTGACAAAAATGGTCACCCATGGGTGCTTTACTGCAGCTGAGGATTCAGCTTGCAGTAGAACAGCACAATGGTAGGAACATTAAACCACTGCCACCAGCCATTTAAAGTAGTGAGGGTAACATAAAAAAGGCTAAATGAGTAAGTAGGAAAAGGGGCTACTAATTAACCCCCCAGAACACCGCTTAAGGGGTGTGCTGGGCCTACAAAGAGAAAAGGCAAGTCAATTTCACTTTACTATTCTTGGGAACAGTAGTTCACACACAAAAAGTTATTTAAACCTTGAGAAATCAAAAAGATTTCTCCGACACTGCACTGAAGCTGCTGTGTGTCACCAGACGAGTAGATGCCTACGAGTTTGTCAGACTCCAAAAACAAAGGAAAACAAAATCCAAATTAGATCAAAATACATGAGTGAGAGAAAGGGCTCATTCACTCCAGGGTTAAAATTAAAAAGTCCTACAATCCAGCAAGAGCTGGGGGTGTCCAAGGTTGAAAGGAATTCAATTTGATTCAACCATCAAACTACAGTTCAGCTACGGAATGGAATATTCAAATAGTGAGAACTGATTCAATATTTTGATGAACCATAAGGAACAAATATGTACACGATACAATATAGTTATCCAACAAGAGGGTCTACAAATCCGTTTCTCTTTTCTCCAACACTAGCAAGTGTTTTCCTTTTAATTTTTTGGTTTCTCCCATCAATCCATAACCATTGTTTATTTACAGTAAGTGCTTTTAATGATTTGAATTTAGCATCACAGAGGGTATTCACAATGGTATGGTGATTTCACTTACCACATTTGTGTAAATTCTACCATTATGACCTGTTGCATGTGAACTAAAGTCAATCCGGGTAATGATATCTAAAAATGAATAGGCGCAGTTCATCCAACAAATACAAGAATAAACTATTGCTAAGGCATTTGATTTTTCTCATTCTACTTAGATTTTATATCAGAACAGTTTGGAACTTCAGGCGTTGATCAGACGATCCCAAGAGAAGTTGTGTGCATGGATATTTGGCACCCAGCCAAAAGCCAGCATGGATAGTTGAAGATGGCTAATGCACTTTCCTACAGACAAAAATTGACTTAAAAGCCGAAATAATGAACTTCAGTCTACAAGCCAATGAAGGTGCATGAACCTCAATACCAGACATATACCGAGAGGGTGGTAGTTAAGCATAAGGTTGCGTTTTCCAATGCTAGTATGTCAAAAGTTCTTGAGACAAAAGCGTGCACTTAAGTATGGCTCCAGCAAGATTTGAAGATGAACTGTAGAAAGTACAAAAAAAAGTGTGGCCAATGCCAATAAGGATATGAAAACAGATTACATTTGCACGAGTCAGCAAGCAGAAAGTCTCAACACAAACGTATTTAAATGCATACCTGCAGCCGAAGAGAGACAAACTTGTATGTTACAATATTTGTCAAAAGGATACGGCAACAAAAAAGTATTTACAATTACCTGTAATGCAGTACAGAACTACTCCTGTCCGGAGCGAGCTGATGTCAGCCAAAGTATTTAATTAAAAAAGCCAGCTTTAAGATGCTTCTATGCAACAAAGACATTACACTATTATGTTTGAAGCATTCTGTTCTGCATTTGGCACAATAGATAAGGGGAAGATAACTCAAACAAGTGCCTCGTAAATCCTTAATCTGGAAACACAGGATAACCCAGTTCTAAAATAGAACTAGAGGGCTGACATTAAAGGCATATTGATATCATAAAGTGAGCCAGACATGGACGCCGTGCTGGTGGAACAGAAGCAGTACAATCCCCAGCATTGTCCATGGACCGGGCTGCACAAATACGTTTGCAAGTTATTTGTTTTAAATTTCAAACTTCAGGTTTTATTTATAGATTAATGCTTTCCCCAAAAATAAATTAGAGCGCAAGTTAGTTTAGTCCGAGGTGGCTTCATACAGATAAATGGCAAAGAACCAATACACAAATATTTCCCACTGTACACCAAGATACCCCCACAATCTGATTACTCCGGATTCAATCTGGTTTCATTCATCGGTTTAGCTTCATTCTTAAGCTTTCCAGTTAAGAATATTTGGATAGATGTGACTTTTTGCGTTACACAGTGCAACACTGCCATTTCAAGTCATGTTTTGTACATGCCAACATGTCTAGTTTAACTTTGCATTATTGTAGTGCTGGATTATTCCATTGTAAACTCAAAAATACAAGTTAAGAATTCTAACTAGGACTAATAGTTGCTCCCAAATGGCATGGAGCATGTTGGCAGGTATAACGTTTTAGAATTCTGGGGCTTGTGTTTTTTACCATTATGAATTTGGGTCTACCGCACACGTAAAGAAAAACCAGCATTTTGTACATACGAGGTTATCCAGCGAGTCAGGCACAGGGATGGGCAATTTAAAATTCCCATTGACACATCATAGCTCTCAACCTTTTCATTCGCAAAGGCGGGTGAGATTTTATTTTTGGTGTATGAGTCCATTGAAATGAATGGGAGTGCAGGAGGCTTGGCAGGTGTTCGCCCTTTACAAGGAGGGTGACGCCCGCCAAAAGCGTGAGTTGAGAGCTATGACACATTGTAATGGAGTTTATATGAGGCAGAAACTAAAATGCATGAATGTTTTCTTGCAGCAAATCATGGGATTCTATATTCAAACGGTTGTAAATGTTCTTTACAGCCCCTCAACCCCTTCCCATGTCTCCATATGCTCCTGCAGACACCAGAATTGCACTAGAATTCAATGAAGAACGCCAGCTCAAACTAAAGCATCCATGGACCCCATGCTGGTAGATAGTGTTACAATTCCCAGCACTGCTTATGGACTGGGCGGCGGAAAAGTCTTTGGTAATGTAATTCGCAAAGCCCACCTAAAAAAAAAAAAAACGATATTCCAGAGCGCTTTCTGAAACCCTGCCCACTTTATGCAATTTTAAAAAGGCAATAGAAAAAACGATACAATCAAAAACTCCAAATTAGTCTAATACTTTTATTTCCAATCCCGTCTAGTTATACACTAGGGTTGTAGCTTTCGGATTTTTAATCTCTCATCGTACTAAAATGGGTAGATCTGAAAATAGTAAGGTTTTGTTAAATGTGTGCATTTGCAGCAGCGCTCTCAAGATCCACAATTCCAATTGAAAAGAAAACCTAGAATTTCAAGGAATACAGGACGAGATGGCTCTTGAACATGGAATACGGAAACATTAAGATTCTCACTGTTGTACCTAACGTACTCCTAGTCCATAGTACACTTTCCTCCATCCTGTACCGGGCGTCCGAGGGGGAACAGAATTTTATTTTTTTTCCCACCAGAAAAATACATTTACCTTTAAATTTACTGTTGCATGGAGGTGCAGCCCTGGAAGCGTGAGTTCCCTTCACCCCGCTCACACCTCAGTCTCCTTTTGACACGTCGGCTGTATTACGCTTTAACACCTTACTGGTCTTACATGGGGATGGATGGCTGGCCGCATGGAGGAAAATGGATTATGGACTATGAGCAGTAACTCCAGTGAGTAACAATTACTCCTACGTCCAGCCCCCTTTTAATCAATCCTGTATGGGCAATTACAACTGACAACGCCCCAGGGAGCAGAGCCTGACCCTCTAAGCAAACAGATTACACAGCACCGCTGGGCCGAATGCTGCATCAGCCTTGGCACTGGTATCCAAGCAGTAGTGCTTGTAAAAAGCCGAAGGAGTGGCCCATGTTGCCACCCTGCTGATCACCTGCCAGGGAACATGGCACTGGAAAGTGACTGTCGCCTTAGCTCTTGCATGCCCTGCAGCAGATCCTTACATTGCACCTTGTATGCCTCCTGGATTGCAGTCATCCATCGAGCTATGGATGTCTTGGAGGCTTGCTGCCCAGGCCTGGAACCTCTGAATGTTAAACAGTGCATCCATCTTGAGGATGCCCTTCGTTTTGTCCAGATAGAATTTCAACGCTGTCCTAACATGCAGGCACAGTGGGACGTTCTCTGCATCTTCCTTGGGGTCCGGGAAGAATGTGGGAGCACAATCTCATTGATATCAAAGAATAACACCTTTGGAAAAAAAGGGGGTGCGTGCAGCGCACGTCCTTGTCTTTGTGAAATCTATGTATGGCTCTAAGGCAACCAATGCCTGGATCGATATGATTGTGTATAGGTGCTATATAAACTGTTTCAAAGCACTTCAAGGCAAGTGAGGGAGCAAGGGAAAATGCAATGCCATTCTTACAGGCCATGAACAGTAAAGATGTGAAATTAACTATCGTACTCTGCCTGGCGACATTTCAGATGGTGCAAGAGCTAAGTCAGATAAGGAAGGGAGGGAGGGGGAGAGTGGGAAGGAAATGGAAACCGACAGGCGACTACCGTACTAGGCCTGACGACATTTCCGATAGTGTGGGAGGAGGCAGGGGAACAAGTAAAGGGGGGGTGGGGGGGGAGACAGACAAGGCTGCTATCATACTAGGTCCAGGGACACTTGAGTAAGTGCATAGAAGAAAGTAAGGGGAGTAGCCTGGGCAAGTAAGCCTGGTCAACCCTGACAGGTAGCATTTCTTTGCTACAGGATTGGCAGAGAAGATCAGAGTCAGTTCCTGTACGCACCGATAGCAGCCAGGTAAATTCTGCAGCTATTGACCTGGACGCCAGACCTGGTGAGATAGGCTGAGAAAGACAAGACTTCTTTGGGGGTGCAGGTCAGTGTGTTCACCCCATGTTTTAGCCGAAAAGCAGAATTGTGTCCATTTACTTTTGTACTGCTTCCACATAGACCGAATATGTGGAATGAATAATCTCCACATTGTCGCTGGACAACTGAAGGTACTGGCGTGCTCGCTGCTCAGGCCGCAAAGGCTAGTCTCTCCGGAGAGGGGTGTAGCACTGTGCCTCCCTGCTGTGCTAGTAGAGGGCCCCTCAAGGGGGAGCATCATCTCCGGCTGAAGTGACATCTGCTGCAGGTCTGAGAACCAGGGCTGTGCCGGCCAGCGATGCGCCACAAGGATGATCCTGAAGTTCCTGGAGTTCTTGATCTTGCTCACTACCTTGTGCATGAGCGGCATGGGTGGAAATGCATAAGCCCAAATCCCGTCAAGCTCTTTTGAGTGTATCCCCTAGAGAGCTGCATTAACATTCTCCCCAGGATGCAAATTTCTGACACGTCCAATTATGTACTGTCGCAAACAAGTCTGTTGTTGGGTGGCCCCATCAGCTGAACACTTCCTGGAGGACTCCCATTCAGCTGCCACTTGTAATTGTCGGCGGCCAGGCAACTGAGCCTGTCTGCTTCCAAGTTGGACTCCCCGAAGGTGGACCGGGAAGAGCCACATTTCCTGGCTGATCTCCAGGGTTGACACGCACAGTTGTGGGTATCTGGGGACCCACGTTTGATATAGAACATGTAGGTTGTGTTGTCCGTCAACCAACCTGCTTTTGAAGGTCAATAGAAATGACCCTAGTGCCAACTGCACAGCCATAAGTTCCAAACAGTTGATGTAATTCTGCCGGTCGGAGTCCAAAGGCCATGCAAAGAGTGAGTTCCAAGGGCGGCTCCCCACCCATGGAGTGAGGGATCCATGGTAATAGTGTACTCTATGGGGGTGGACAGAAAGGCCTGCCCACCAGAATGGTCTCTCCCTGTTGCCACAATCTGAGGTTGTAGTGCAGATGTTGTGTGATGGAGACCAGGGCACCCTGAAAGCCCGATACCTGATCCCAAGAATCCACAAAATGCAACTGGAGCCTCCTCATGCGGAGTCTGGTACACGGGACCGCCAGTAGACATGCTACTAGTACGCGCAGAAGGTGTTGATACCACCAGGCTGTGGTGGTTGACCTGCTGTGGAAATGGGAGACTGCCGATCAAATTGATATATTTTATTTGTATCGCGCTCGAACACAAGCGTTTCAGAGCACAAATTGCTTTCACCTCGTCCCCAAAGGGAAAACCTGCTGCTGTATCCCCACTACAGGCCCAGAAACACTAGAGTTTGTAGGGTTGAGCTGAGACTTGGTAGTTGATTGAAAATCCCATATCGAATAGGGTAGAGATGAGCCTGTCCACCGAGTCTCAAACCTGCACTGGAGAAGTACCCCCAACTAGCCAGTCAAGGTACAAGTAGACATGCAGCCCCTCTGACCTGGGGCAAGTCGCTACTGCGTTCATGAGCCTTGTGAAGACAGTCACCATCTTGAACTTCTGCAGGGGTAGGTAAGTTTTCAGGTAAGCCAGATCCAACACCACTCACAGGCCTGCCTGGTTCTTCTGGATAGCGAAGATGCAGGAGTAAAATCTATGCCTCTGCTGGGGGGGGGGGGGCTGCTCGACCGCTTCACTCTCTACAAGGGAGCAAATCTCTGGTAGGCAAGATGTGTGCCAATCTGTGGGAGGGTAACTCTGGGAGAGGTGGAAGAGTTAGCTGGAAGCCCCAGGACACCACTCAGATGATTGATGAGTCAGCGAATTTCGCCTGCCAAGCCAGACTCTGCAGGGCCAGCCATCCCCAACTGGGGTGCTGTGGACCTGAAACGAATTGGGATTGTATCCTCTGGTCAGAGGCTAATGAAGAGGGGGGCTGGAAGAAGTCCTTATTTGAAACTTTGTGGTGTTTTCGCCAGCGTAGACTGGGAGACCTGTCCGGTCCTGGAACCCGCAGAAGCTGCCAAATAAACACCCCTCGTCTGAGAGGGACAATGTGAGAAACGTTTAGCTGTCGGTTTGGTAAGAACGGCCAGAGACTGCTGTCTGAGCGCTGCTCTCATCTTGCGCCTCATCAGTGGAGTGAGAGCTCTCCCCCGCGGCACCCTTAAAACAGGTCGGTCGAGGATTCTATCAGACACATCCGGGTTGAACTTGGTAGCTTTTAGCCAGGCCGTGCGCCTCACGTCTGTTGCCAGACAGACTGCTCCGTTGGCTGTGTAGATGTGGCCTACAGACGCCTCCATAATGTCCTAAGACGAGTTGGCCTCAGCGAGGCCCGCTTTGAATGAGGCTTGCTTGTCCTTTGGGATGTCCGGCAGAAAGTCAGATTTCCCTCCACAGGCGTGGATTAGCCGCAGCAAGGATGGCGTCTGCGTTAACTTGCCTGAGGTGCAGCCGGGCATTTGAGTAGACCTTCTTGACATACGAGACAGTCTTCTGCCTTGTTCAGGAGGGCTGCAGTGGCAGTACTAGATGAAGCCTGGGGCTTGGCATACATGGATGTTGCAGCGATAACTGATGAGGCTGCAGGTGCAGAGAGACAATTATGCAGACCCCTCAGCTTGTCTGAACCTAGCATCCAGCTTTTTGTTGATTGGTTGCGTGGAGTGGGCTTGAGCCAGCCCTTTTTGGCCAAAGACTCCACACCCATCTTTAGGGGGTGCCAGCCATTGGCTTCACCCTGATGCTCAGGACCGTCAGAACTCCTGCTTCGGCGAGCTCCTTGGCTGGGGGATGTCCAGGTATTCCGACAGGATTGCTGCCCTGTCATGGAAGGCTTTTGCAGAGGAGTCTCCTGCTCCTAGTCTGTCCTGCTGGTCCTCTGCCCCTGGGGGCAGGTGGCACCTGTCACCTTTCAGGGATCATGTGTTGGGGGTTTGCACCTGCACCAACCAGGGCTGCTGGAGCCTCAAAAACAGGTTGCTGCGGAGACGAAGCCAGAGGAGGGGCATGGCTGTGTTGTCGTTGGTTGCACCACTGAAGACCGGGGCAATATTCCTTAATAATGCGCCTGAGAATTGAGCACATTTGTGGGGACTGCATGAGGGACATTAATTTGTCAAAAAACCTGTCCTCATAGGCCGGCTGTGTGCGATCCTGCACGGAGGAGAATATGCCAGCTGCCTCCCCAGCCCTTGCCTGTACATGGGGTTAATGTACCTGAAACCAGAGATGGTGGGTACAACGTGGGGCAGGTGACAGGCGTCACTAGGACCCCCCCCCCCCAGTCTATCCTAGGGGCAAAACCTCCTTTGAGCGCCAGGCTGACTGGCCTTTTCGTCCAACTGCGAGGCTCCCCAGCTTGGCTGGCCTGGGAGTGGCGATCATTTTGTCTTGAGCGGCTGCCGTTTTGTTCGCGCGTTGAGCACATGGACCTGTACCTAGCATGTTCCCGGGCTCAGCCTGCATGCCCAATTGCACTGGGTCTGCCCCAACCTGCACTTCAGGTGTACACCCGGTATGCTGTGCGCACTTCCTTCCCGGTAGGTAGTGCTGGCTTTGTGCCCCCTTGGCTAAAGAACCAGTATCAGGGCTATTCCCCTCAGGACAGGTCCCAGTGGTAGTAGAGCTCACAGGCCCCTCGGCAGTGGGACTGGTAGGGCCCCTGGACCCCTCTGCCGTGAGGCCAGTCACCGCTAGAGCCTCGGTGCTCCCTGAGCCGGTACAAGGGTCAGATTGACCCCCCTCCTGCAAGAGGGCTTCCCCCAGGAAGGAGTGGCCTCTGCGGGGGTCTTTGGAAAATAACACACCCATGTTCTTAGTCTACCTCTGGGCTTAGTCCTTGATGTTCTAAGGAGTCTTGTTGAACAGCTCCCTGCAACGCTCAAGTTGTTTAAACAACCAAGGTGTGAGGAGTCACACGGAGCATCCATTCCAACTGTGGTTCTCACCAAGGCATCGGCGACCGAGTGTGCGATCTGCTGTTGGGAAGGAACCGTCGCACGACAGGCACCTGCTAAAGTCGGACGGAGTTGACATGCCCCGGGGGCAAACTAGGGCACCAGTGGACGGTGTTCCCAAACCTGCAGCAGAAAAAGAAAATAAGATTCCAGGGAAAGAGTATGGAATTACAACGCTAGGCCTAAACCAGGAGTGCTGGGGGAGCAGTCCCTTCCAGTCGACACGGAAAAGGAGACTGTGCTGTGGCGCCAGTGGGTGGGGTTAAGGGAGCCCACGCTCATGGGCCATGCCCCAGTAAATTTAAAAGTGCAGTGTCTTTTCTGGTGAAAAAAAGTTGTTCCAGTCCCTTGCGAGGGACGCCCCATACAGGATGGAGTTAAGGGGATGGGACGCATGAGTATTAAGAGTTCTGTTTAAGTTGCAATACCAACATGCACTATTCCATTTCATCCAGTCCTGACAGAAGTGAATAACATGGAGACAGGATGTTGGCCAGTGTTATCTGTGGACAATAGTAATGGGATGAACAGAATTCTTGGGATAGCTACTAGTATTGTGTGTTCATATTACTCAGAGGTCTTTAAACTATACACCCGTTTCCTATGACATGACCCGCTAACAAGTAAACAGTAAATACTTTCCCTGAAGTAAATACTCCATTTAACATCACTGGCTGAGGGGGCTTACATTTTTTTCTTAATGGAAATATAAGCATGTGCATTAGTTCTGTAGCTTATTCGTTAAGTTCCAAGAGGCTCCTCGTCTTCTCAACTCACTTCATCTCTCGTCACCAGAGTTTCAGTAGTTCTACTCTTCTTAACTTATCCATGCAATGTCAAGAGATGGATTTGAGAAGATGAGCAGCTGAGACGCCTACCGGCACTTGGTTAAGTAAGCAAAAGAACTAAAGCGTTTAAGGCAGCTGCTTAAAGCGAAAAGTTCACAACTGGTACTTATCAGTTGCAGGTAGAGTCAAGATATGAAGCAAGAGGAAGTTTTCTGATACAAATAAACAATCGAGCCTCAGTGCAGTAAGACATTCAGGAGAATTTTTTTAAACGTTTTTATTAAGCACGAGATCGGCAGCTGGAGGGTGATCATCTCCTGATCTATTATATAAAAATCACTGGTGGGGCAGCAGCCACATGCTTTCGGCGTTAATAGTGGCACTGCACCTCACCAGTCATTTGACGAGGGGCAGCACCACCATTAAGGCTGAAAAGGTAAGGTTGCTAGAAGCAGAGTGCCTTTTTCCTAAAGCTACCGCGAATGAGCGTGAGCTTCAGGCTTTAGAAAAAAGTATTCTCCAGCAACCAGGGCTGGCAGGTGACATTAAGTTTAAACAATGGTTACAGACAACAAAATAATAAGTGCAGATGACTAGGGTTACATATCCAGTGAACTGGCAAGAATATAAATTACCAAGGGAATCAGTCAATACAGAAAGCAGGAGTGAGCATGAGTCTGGTTATAATGCCAGGCAGCTGCTCTGTATACAAGACATCGAATTACAGGAAGACGACAGAGTTGGTACAGATAATCAGACCTGGAAGGGATTCAACAGATTTAGTGTTTCTGGGCGAAAAGCCATTATTTTACTCTTTAATGGCTCCAGCAGGGCCCTGCCTCAGACCCACATGCTTGAGCCTGCCAATGCTCTGCCCTGCCTAGCCCACTTTAAGTGCCGGCCCACTTAAAGCCCTACAAAATAAGAAAAAAGAATAGTTATTTGACAATGAAATTGATGTTTTGACACCATGAATAAACACTGGTCTGATGACCTTCGTAAGTGAATTATTTCCAGATTTGAAGTTAGCCAATTGAGGAAGGGTCATTCCCTAAAGGCGACTGGGTGAAATCACCATAATCGGTGACAACAAATTGTAGTTCGTTCAGCCTAGAAAGAGAAGGGTTGAAATACTGTAATGATGAAGGCTTAAGTTGTACGTTGTTAGAACGTAGAATTTAAAGGCCTAATTCCCAACTCAGCAGAAATTTGGAAATACTATCATTCCTTGAAGTTTGTGCGAGATGAGGTTTTCACACTGAATGACACATGTAAGGCAAGCGTGAAATAATGGTTGGACAACTGGCACTTTAAAGGAAGAACAAATTTTGAGTTACTTGGACTGGAGACGGAACCTTTTTCACCAGAAAAAACCTTCCCCTTTAAATTTCGAGGTGCGCAGGGGTGCGGCCCTGGGAGTATGTGCTACCCTGACTCCGCCCACCGGCACCACTCAGTCCCCATTGATGAGTCAACAATATTTAACATTATCTAATGACACCCAGGGAGGATAGTGGGACATATGGAGGAAAGGGGACCAAGTACTTTAGGCACTACGGTGAGTAACTCAATTACTCTTAGGTCCCGTCCTCTTTCATTAATACTACATGGGAAATTACAACTGAATGTAGCCCTAGGGTGGAGAGGATGCCCTCCTTAAGCAAATAAGTCCATCAGAACCGCCTGTCCCAAAGCCGCATCGGATTCAGAGTCTGCGTCCAAACAGTAATGCTTACAGAAAGGCAAAGGGGTGGCCACACCAGGTAGCCGCCCTGCTCACAACTTGCCACAGAACCTGCCGCTGGAAGGCGGTGGCCTTGGCCCAGACCGTGTGAGCGTGCATGTTCGCTGGCAGTGGCTTGTACTGCCCTTCATAAGCAGCCTTGATGGCCTGAAACATCCACCACGCAATAGAAGCTTTGGATGCCTAATAACCGGGTCTGGAGCACCAGAAGGTGACAAAACATGCATCTGACTTGCGGAAGCCCTTGGTCCTGTCCAGATAGAATTTCAGAGAGTGTGACTTCCAGACCGTGCAGGACTGAGCCTCGTCCTTGGGGTCAGCAATGAATGTAGGTGAGACCAATTTCCTCATTTAGATGGAAGGTGGAGGGTACCTTCGGTAGGAACGCTGGGTGGGTCCGCAAGACCACCTAATCCCTATGGAAAGTGGTGAAAGGCTCCGAGGCCACCCGAGTCTGGATCTCGTCGACTCTGCGAGCGGAAGTCCCACCAGCAAAGCAGTCTTAATGGTGACCAGCCTGATGTCCGCTGACAGTATTGGCTCGAATGGTGTGTGCACCAAGGCGCCCAACACCACACTGAGGTCCCACATGGGGTGTGCCACTGAGGTCCCACATGGGGTGTGGCCTCTTAATGGGCGGGTAAAGCACAGACAATCCTGCCAGATGTTTCTTGAAAATCTGGTTGGAGGAGGAGAAAACGTCGTCCTCCGAATTTCTGTAGAGCCCAATGGCTGCCAGGTAAGTGTGACATGTGTCCACCTGAACACCAGTGTGCGAGGTGCACCAATAAGGAGAGCACGTCATCCAGCGTGCACGTAAGGGATGGGTCGATCATCTTGGAGTCCGCCCAGTGACAGTACTGGCTCCATTTTCTTTTATATTGGCTCCTGGGGCCCTGGATGATCTCCAGGTTATCCTGTGATAGGCTCAGATGCTTGAGGGTGATCTGCTCAGGAACCACTCTGCGAGGGCTAACTAAGGCGCAGGGTGGAGGACCCTGCCCCGCTGCTGGGACAGGTGAGGTGCTGGACCCAGCGGAAATTGAATGTGTGGTCTGTCCGTGAGGTTGAGCAGTTTGGAGAACCACGGTCTCGCTGGCCACCAAGGAACTATCAAGATGATGCTGAGGTGACAAGCTTACTTCATCTTGCAGAGTACCCGGGGATCAGGGGAGTGGGAAGAAAGGCATATGCTGTCATGCTTTCCCATTGAACCTGCCATGAGTCTCCCAGGGAGCCGGGGCCAAGCCCCTGCCAAGACAAACTGATGGCACTTCCTGTTCTTCCAGGAGGTAAATGGATCCACCTGGGAATGGTCCCATGTGTTGAAGATCACCTGCAGCACTTGGTCGTTCAATTGCCATTCGTAATTGTCCATTCCAGCCTGCTGAGCCTGTCTGCTTCCAAGTTGGCCTCTCCCGGGAGGTGGAAGGCTGCAAGGTAGATGTTTTCCAGGGCCCATTCCCACATGCTGACCGCTAGGCTGCACAGCAGAGAGGCCCTGGTACCCCCCCCCCGCCCGCTGTCCCGCAGTGAGCGGAAGGAAGGCTCTGAGAGCTAGCCAAATGGCCCTGAGCTCCAACCAGTGGCTAGGAGACTCTTGCCGGGTCCAGACTCTGGACGCTGTGGCGGTCCAGACTGGCTCCCTAGCCCTCTAGGGAGGAGTCTGTAGTGATGGTGACCTGCAGGGACAGCTGCCAGAAGGGTTTGCCCGTTTGCAGGTTGCAGTCCCTGGACCACCATGTGAGGTCCAGCGTGGAGCGTAGGTGGGATGATGACCAGTTCCACTTGGGAGCTCTTCTCTGTATTCCATGAGGCTGCGAAGTGCAGCTGTAATCCTCATCCAGAACCTAGTGTGTGAGGCACGGCCAGGAGGACTGCTGCCTTGATACCTAGCATGTGTTGGTACCACCAAGCCCTGGTCACTGCTCTGGTAAGGAAGTGTGTAGCGGCCCTCTTGATGGCTGTAATCTTGATCTCCAATGGAAAGACTTTCTCGGAGCCTGTATCCCAGATGAGGCCCAGGAAGGTACTCTCTGCGTGGGCTGCAGCTGAGACTTGAGGTTGATCGTAAACCCCAGGTCTTGGAGTGTGTTCATAAGCACGGAGGAAGTGTGGGTAACCCCCTCCGGGGATCTCGCCTGGACGAGCCAGTCCAGGTACAGGTAGACCTGGTGGACCCAAGGAGGGCTACCACTGAATTCATGAGTCTGGTAAATACCGTGGGCTTAATTGAGGCCAAAGGGAAGCACCTTGTACTGGAAATGACAGCCCATGATCCTGAAGCGTAGGAAGGAGCGATGAGGTTGCCAAATCAGAACATGTAGGTAGGTGTCCTTCAGATCCAGGGAGCACAGTCTCCCTTGTCTAGTGTCCCCGCAATGAGTGCTGGCGTAACCATCTTGAATTTCTTAAGAGGGAGGGGTTGAAGGTGGATAGGTCCAACAACTCAGGCCAGCCAAGTAGTTCTTTTATATGGTGAAAATCCTGGAATAGAAGCCCAATTCTCTCTGCATCGGGATACCAGTCTTGGTAGGGGGGTCTTAAGGTGAGGATTTCTGCCAAGAACCCCTCATCGGGATGCTCTACCTCGGGTTGCGTAAGGCCCAGAAATTCTGCCAAACCTGCAAGCCTGTCGTGGAAGGCCGTTGCTGACGACAGCGTGTCAGGGTCCTCCTAGTCTGTATCCGACTGATCCGGAGCAGGAGGGGGTGCTGGGCGCCATGGGCTGCGGTGTGGAGACCAGAGGCTGCTGTGGGACCGCCTGAGCTGTGGGAGGCAAGGGAGACGGAATCAAAGGAGCAGCGGGTTCTGTGCTGCGGCCTGTGGTTGCGGAGCCATGGGAGGAATGACTATGGGTGCCGGTGGAGTGACCAGGGGGAACAAGTCCCTGACTGCATCCCGTAGGATGGCCCCCATCTGGGGGGGAAGGGGGATTCACATCAGTGACAGGAAGGAACAAGTTACTTTCCTGTAACTGTTGTTCTCCAGCATGGGTCTGGCATGGATTCACATGCTCATGAATGCTCATGAATATTCCCAGTCAGGCTGGGAATCCTCGGTAAAGAAAAGTCAGTATCAGTTTCGTTTCTGATCCGTCTTTCGTAGTAGTAACCAATCACTGATCTCTGCGTCATACTGCCCCCAGCTAATGACTGCCCTCTCCCTAAGCCCCGCCTCTGGCAGCCATCTTCAGATTTGGTAGCACGTGAAGTGGCAGTATGACCAAGTGAAGAGTCGCAGAGGGGAAGGCGGGTGGGTTCGCATATGAATCCATGCCAGACCCATGCTGGAGAACAGTTACAGGTAAGTAACTTGTTCCTTCTCCAGCATGGGGTCTGGCATGGATTCACATGCTCATGAATAAAAGAATACATAGCAGTACACACATGCACAACCACGGGAGGTGGCAACAGGCTCAACATTAAGCAATATAACAAGTCAACATTAAGCATCTCTTACCTTCTCACCAGACTCACCTTAGGCGAACAGGTTGCGCAGCACTGCTTGGCTGACCCTGGACTCCTCCCTGGAATCCCGGTCAACGCAGTAGAATTTCGTGAAGGTGTGCGTCGACCTCCACGTAGTAGCCCTGCAGATGTCCAGCAGGGGCACACCAGATAGGAACGCTGTGGTAGCTGCGATCGCTCTGGTGGAGTGGGCTCTCGGACGGCCGGGCAGCGGTCGGTTTGCCAACCGATGACAGTACATGATACAGCCGGAGAGCCATCTGGAAATGGAAGCCTTTGAGAGAGCCTTCCCCTGATTGACAGGTCCAAAGTTCACAAAAAGTTGTGACGCCTTCCGAAAACACTTTGTGCGGTCCACGTAGAACTTCAGCGCTCTAGCTACATCCAGCGAGTGCAAAGTCCTTTCAGCCGGCGACAAAGGGGACGGGAAGAAAACAGGCAACACCAAGGGTTTGTTGAGGTGGAAGTCCGACGGCACCTTGGGCATGAAGGAGGGGTGCGTCCTGAGCACTACCCCCGTGTCGTAAAAAGTCAAGTACAGGGGGCTTGCAGGAAAGGGCCTGGATCTCTCCCACTCGTCGTGCAGAAGTGATGGCCACAAGAAACGCTGTTTTCCACGACAGGAACTTCAACGGAGCTGAGTGCAGAGGCTCGAACGGAGGTCCCATGAGCTTGGTCAGCACCACGTTGAGCTCCCACGCCGGGGCAGGAGCCTTCACCGGCGGGAACCATCTGAACAGTCCCTTCATGAATTCTTTCACCAGACGATGAGACCACAAAGACGTCCGTCCCGTGGTTCTGGTGTATTGGGAGATCGCAGCAAGATGAATCTTGATGGAAGCGTGCGCCAGTCCAGCCTTGGCCAGCGTCAGCAAGTACGGCAGTACTCGAGGAGCCGTAATCCGTAGAAGATTAATCTTCTGTGCATGGCACCAGACAGAGAACCTCTTCCATTTGTGTCCGTAGCATTTAAGAGTTGAGGATGCCCTGGCCTTTGCAAGAACCTCTCTGCAGTCGGCCAGTATGTCGTAGCCTCCAAACTCTAACGCTGCAGGAGCCAGGCCTGCAAGTTCAGCGACTTCGGGTCGTGATGGAGGATGGCGCCTCCTTCCCTGGAGAGAAGATCCGTGTCCACTGGCAGCTTGATTGACGGGGACGCTGACAAGTCCAGAAGGTCCGGGAACCATATCTGCCTCGGCCACGCAGGTGTGACGAGGATCATCCTGCACCGTGACCTCTTGAGCTGGTTGATGAGCCGGATCAGCAACGGCAATGGAGGGAACGCGTAAAGAAACAGGCCCTCCCAGGGGAACGAGAAAGCATCGCCCATGCTCCTCGGCTGGGGAAACCTGCTGACGAACCTCCGGCACTTGGAGTTCGTCGCAGTCACGAACAGATCGATCTGGGGAGTGCCCCACCGTCAAAAGAGGCGGTCCACTAGATCCTGTCGTAGCTCCCACTCGTGGCACGAGCACAGCTCTCTGCTGAGCGAGTCGGCGATGGTGTTTTTTATTCCTGCCAGATGAAACGGAACCAGAAACATCCCTTGGGCGACGGCCAAATGCCACAGATCCTGCAACTCCTTGGACAGGGCTGGGGATCTGGTACCGCCCTGCTTCCTGATGTAGAACATGGTGGTGGTGTCAGTGAAGATCCTCACCACCTTGCCCTTGAGGGATGGAAGAAAGGACCCGAGGGCCCAAAACACTGCCCAGAGCTCCAGGACGTTGATATGGAGGGACTTCGTCGGGAGCCAAAGGCCTTTCACGTGCAGATTTTCGGTGTGCGCTCCCCACCCTTCCAGGGAGGCATCCGTGGTCACGGTCTTCTGGTGGCCCGGGGTCTGGAAGTCCATGCCCGCCGTCAGATGCGCGCAGGTGCCCCACCACCGGATCGCTCGTCGGAAGCTCTCGTCGAGTGTGATCCTGTCCTCGAAGCTGCCGTCGTCTGAATCCAGCGCGCGTCCAGGAACTCCTGTACCGGGCGCATCCGAAGCCTGCACAGGCGGATGAGATAAATGCAAGACGACATCATTCCGAGGAGGGATTTAATGGACCTCACCCTGGCCGCGTCCGCAACCAGCATCCGCTGCACCTTGCCCAAGATGGCCCTCGTCCTTTCCTCCGACGGAGAGGCCAGAAGCGCCACTGGGTCGAGTTTCGCTCCCAGAAACAGCGCGTCTTCCGTGAGTAGTTGGACGGTCCTCGCCGTGTGCGCCGCGGCGAGTTAGCTTGTCTTTGCTCAGATGAGCCAGTCGTCCAGGTAGGGGTAGACGTGGATCCCCTCCAGGCGCAGCCGCGCCGCCACCGGTGCGAGGCACTCGGTGAACACCCTGGGTGCCGACTTCAATCCGAAGGGAAGGGCTCTGAACTGGTAGTGACGCCCTTGGACCACGAATCTGAGAAACTTTCGTTGTCCCTTTAGGATGGGGATATGGAAGTAAGCATCCTCCAAATCCAACGACAGGAAATCGCCCTCCTCCAGCTGACCCAGGACGTGCTGGAGGGTGACCATCCGGAACTTCTGTGCCTTGATGAATTTGTTCAGTCGTCGTAGGTCCAGGATGGGACGCCATCCTCCCATCTTCTTCACGAGGAAGTATCTTGAGTCAACTCCGGAGCCCCGAAGCCTCTTTGGGACGAGCTTGATGGCGCCTTTCTTGAGCATCGCCTTTACCTCCAAGAGAAGTTGAGGGACGGGATGTTCCTTCCTGGCCACAGGTGGGGACGCGCAGGCACCTCTTTAGAAACTCGAGCGCGTGACCCTGGGCCAGGGCGTCCAGCACCCAACGGTCGGTGGAGATGGACTCCCACACGCTGACTAAGCTCGCCAGCCAGCCTCCCACCGGGGTGCTTCGGTGGGGGCCTGACCCCAAGGATGGTTCAGTCCTGCCTCGACGAGGCTTTGCCGCCCTGTCTTCCCTGGCGACGACAGCGGTGTCCGCCCGACTTGCCTCGTCCCCTGTAGGCTTGTGACGACGAACGGGCCACTTGACGATAAGTGGAAAATCTGCCGCCGGAACCTTTGGAGGCACCCTGCTTGCCTCCGCCACTCCGAAAGGGCGGCCGTCGTTGCTGGAGAACACCAAGAGCCCGGGCCGTCTCCGAGTCCGTCTTGATGGCTTGTAGGGAATCGTCCACTGTTTTCCCAACAGGTTGCTCCCATAGAACGGCATGTCCAAGACTCTGGTCTGCACGTCCTGCCGGAAGTCAGTTGCCTTGAGCCATCCACGCCGTCTAAGGCACACGCCGTTGCCCAACTGGCGAAATCCAGTGTCAGCGATGTCCGTCGCTATCGTAATGGCGTGGTCCGATGCCACTTCCCCTTCCTGCAAGATCTCTAGGGCCTCTGCCCTCTTGTCGTCTGGTAAGAAGTCCAGCAGGGGGGCGATATATACCACAACTCCCTGTCTTAGCGGGCTACGATAGCCAAGGTATTGGCAGCCTTAATCGTAGTCGCTGCCGATGAGATGACTCTGCGTCCCCCGTGTCCAATTTCTTTCCCTCGCCGTCCGGCGTGGAGGTTAACGTAGAGGCCGAGGCCCCCCCCCGCTTTCTTCCTGGCCGCTGGAGACGACCGAGTCCGGGGTCGGCTGTGCCCGAAGGCACAAAGTGGCCGCGTCCGGGACCCGGTACTTCTTCTCGTACCGATCCCTTCTCGCAGGCGTTGTGGATGGGTTCTTGAGGAGGGCGAGACCCTCATCCCAGATATCGTCCAGTAGAGGTACAGTGAGGACCATCTTCCTCTTGGTCTCGCGCCGTTGAGGAAGGAAAACTTCCTTTTCCGGGCAGAGCTGGAAAAGCTCGGATGCCCTGGTGATCATGGCATGAAACGATCCAATCTCGTCGGGCGGGGAAGCCCGGGGAGGAGGTGATGACGGGAGATCCTCGTCGTAAACCTCGTCGTCTGTACCCGTTGCGGCCGTGTCAGTCCCCGTATCATCCCCACGGGTCGGGGACGGGGAGGAGGGCTGAGCAGGGCGCGATGGTTGAAAAGGAGGTGGAGGATGAATCCTTCTCTTAGGGGGAGGGCTCCCAGAAGGGCCTGGCTCCGGGTCCCCCGTCGGGAACGGTTCCTCCGTTGGTGGTAACGGCAACCTCGTCCTTATCTCCGAGCATAAAGACTGTATAGCCAACAAAATGGCCGCCGAGTTGTCTTACGGCACTGGTTAAGCGGATTCCGAAGGGCGGTCAGGAGCCCCGTCGGCACCCTCGAGGTTATCATCGTCTCCGACGTCGGGGTCCCTCCCGACGTGCTGGTCTTCTTCCACGCCAACGCCGTGGCTTAAGACTTCGATCAGCTCCTCTTCAGAGGTTGAGGCCGAATCCTCGACGACCTCCTGCCCCCCCTTTTTCTTCTCCGTCGGAGGTTTCACTGGGGTCCTGTCGATGGGCATGAAAGAGGACTCCCTCCGCGGTGGCAGGGAGACTGTGCCCCAAGGTCGCCACGACTGGTGTAGCCTCCACAGGCTGAGCCAGGGCCGCCACGACTCTCTCGATAGAGGCCTTGGCCGGGTGGATCAAGGCTTTCACCACCTTAGGTGCGCTCACCGCCTTCTCCTTGGGGGGAGGGTCACTGCCTCGCTCCCCCTCCGATGGGGCCTTTGAGCTCGACCGGGGTATCTCCAGGAGCTTTGCCGGGTGCTTGGCCTTCCTCTTACCTGAGCCAGAGCGTTGGCTCGTGGTTGATGGCGCCGGTGAGGATGCGCCCTGCCTGGCGCCCGTAGAGCCCGACCGTTCGGCGGTTCTGGTGACAGCGGACTCGCGGTGCTTGGCCTTCTGTTGGGCCCCTGTCGCCGGTGCGCCCTCAAAGGTCTTAGAACCCGCTCTGACTTCTTCTCGCCTGACGGCTCTTCCCTTCCAGCCAGTTGGCGAGACGCAGATGGCGGTCCTTCATGGTCCGCTCCGACATATTGCCGCAAAACGCACAGTCCTTCTCCACGTGCGTCTTGTCCTAATGCAGGCAGTAGAGGCAAAGGGAGTGTTCATCCTCCTTGAAGACATTTTGAAGCTGGCATCCAGGGCAGACCCTGAACAGCTTTCCGGGCGTCGAGCTTCCCTTCTCCTGGGCCATGTCCGAGATGGGCCTGAGAAACTTCTGGAGTCCTCCAAAAGCGTGGCTCGACGAAATCTTCACCCTTGAGGGGCGTAGAAGAATCAGACACGGGTCCCCGTTGATCGGATAAAGAAACGGTGGAGCTTGAGGCTCTTTTGACCGAAAAAGAGAAATTGCTCCTATGAAAAAAGCACGAAAAAAGCACTAAAGCTCGAGAGCAATAGCACGAGGATCCCAACACTTGAACGTGCAGCAAAAATCTGAAGATGGCTGCCAGAGGTGGGGCTTAGGGAGATGGCAGTCATTGGCTGTGGTCAGTATGACGCAGAGATCAGTGATTGGTTACTACTACGAAAGACAGATCAGAAACGAAACTGATACTGATTTTTCTTTACCGAGGATTCCCAGCCGGACGACGGGGAATATTCATGAGCATTCATGAGCATGTGAATCCATGCCAGACCCCATGCTGGAAATCTTTTAGAAGATTCTGTCTTTGGAGGCATAAGCCGTGGCAGGGGATGTTGACTGAGTGGTTGGGGGCTGCTGGGGCCGGAGCGCACTGTCTAGGTAGCAGGGGAAACCTGCCCTGCAGATGGATAAACTGTAGGCCACCTACCTGGTTGACACCAGTCCCACCTTGAAACTAATTCACCAGCCTGCTCTGTTCCTAGGAGTGGCATCGGCCGAGTGGCCATGTTTACTGGCGCAGCTGCCATTTTGTCGAGCTGTGTGCCAAAGTCGTGGTGCATGGCTCCCTGAGCCCGGACCCCTCAAACACACTTGGTGGTGGAGCATGAGACCTACCCTGCACATCAGGTCTAGGCCTGGAAGGTCCATTGTCGTCGGTAGTGCTGCGTGCAGGCGCCCCCTCATTGAGCCGATACTAGTGTTGCCCCTTGGGTGAACACTCAGTCAAAGAACCTTGCAGTCCCTCAACACCGATTCCCGAAGGATCCGACGACCCCTAGGCCGTGAGGACGGTCGCTGGACTAGCCTCGGTGCATGTGCTGGTACTAGAACCCGAGAAGTTCCTCCCGCTTGGGCGTTTCGTCAGGAAGGAGTTGCCCTTACAGGGTGCTACAGAAAACAGCAGCCCTCCTTTGGGCCTCGATCTCTGCTTGAAGTTTTTCAAGTCCTCTAAAGGTGATCTTTTGAAGAGCTCCCTCCACCTAGCTAGCCTGTTCTTCAGTGCGTGTGGAGTCAGTGCGTCGCACGTGATACAACCTTGCCAGCCGTGGTCCGGCCCAAGGCAGCGAAGGCAAAGAGCGACGTAGGGAAGAGCATGTTGCAGGCTGGACACATGCTGAAGCTCGCTGAAGTTGACATCTGCTGGCCAGGAGCGAGACGCCGGAGCACCGAGTAACTGAATGGCAAAGGACGACAAAAAGATAGAAGACTTCGGGGACGAGCGCGTGGTATTACAAGGCTGAAGCCAAACCCAGGAGTGCTGGTGAAATCGGCCTGTTCCCGTCGACGCGGAAAGGGGACTGGTGCCATTGAGCGGAATCAGGGGAGCGTATGCTCCCAGGGCCACGCCCTGGTGCACCTCTAAATTTAAAGAGGAAGAAGGTTTTTTCTGGTGCAAAAGGTTTAGTCTCCCGTCCCTAGCAATGGATGGACAAAGTATGGAGGAAAAGGGACGGGACATAAGTGTAAGAAGCATTCTGATTGCCGGCATCCAGAGGCACGCAGCAGGCTAGCAGAGCGCCAGAGGGGGAGTTTCCCAGCTTCAGCAGTGAAGGAGAAGCAGGGGGAACTTCCAGAAGGAGACGCCACAAGCCGGCAAGGTTCAGGGAGGAAGCTCGCACATGATGGCGCTCCTGCCAATACCAAATGATTGGAACTTTAAAATTCTGTGCAAACAATGCCTATTGAATAGCAAACTGAATGGCACTTTACAATTAAGCAGCAGAAATCATTAATATTGAATGAAATCATGAACTGAAGTGTTGAATGGAACAAAAACCATCATGAGCCAAGCAATTAAAGTGAATATAACAAATGCTGATAAAACAAATTACAGAAAAGGGCAGTTCTAAGAAGGTGGGTGTGAGAAAAAAAAAAGCTCAAACGGAACTTTTATGAACGAATGCAGTGACAAGGCCAAAGACTGGAAAGAATCTGATACGTGATGGCAGAGCCAAGCGGCTGACAAGGTTAGAATATTGTAAATCTACACATCAATGCCAAAAGGCAGAGTTAGGCATACTGGTTGCACAAACTGACGGGTGGACCATTTGGGTCTGGCAACTGAGCCGATATCAGTGAACCCTACATGTTGAAAACCCAAAGACATGGTGATGGTGAAGTTAAAGTCTAGGGGAAGGGAACCAGAGACTTAAAGAGCTACATTATTCGGTTTTGAGAATGAAGCCTCAAGACCTTTTGCTTTCTGTGAACTGTGTTCCTTGGAACTTGGGGACGGGAACCCAGAGTATTGGTTTTGAACTTCAACACCTTGAACTGGAGAAAGTTAAAAAGACTTTCATGGAACTTTCTCATAACTTGGGGAAGGGGAAGCGGCTCAGAACTTGGAGCTGAACACTCTTTCTTTTGACATCCCTACACATAGGTTAGCTTTAGTTTTGAAGGCAAGTATAGGTTGACACAAATTAGGTTGAACTCTTTGATTTAGACTTTCCTTAGTTTTGTTCAGGTAAGGACATTCCACCTTAGCATAGGGAAAGTTACGCCTTCTAACATCCTGATATTTGATTTAAGAAAGTATTTTATTTTGAACTTTAAGTCTGTGTGTCTTGCTTCATGGTGCCTTCACAACACATACCCACTTAACTGGGAACAGTGCATGGTGAAGGAAATGGAAATGGCCAAAAGTTAACACAAAACTGTTTGCATTGAAGGCAGACCTTCAGATGCTTTTAACATGCCTTGCCCACCCTCCTCCCCACTAACATATTTTGCTTGGCCCCAGGTACACCACCAACAGTAGTACTGAATGTAAAAATCTTGATCACCAAGGAGTGATCTCACCGGCACTTCCTAACCAGACTAATGCAATAGCTTCTAACAAGGCTCCCGATACGAGGCGAGCGGTCTGGATACTTTTCAAGCTAAAGACAATCCTATCACATATGCACTTAAATCATTGAAGTTAAAATATTATCTCTAGTGCATACAAAGGTGTAGGGTCAGTGAGGATAAACTGAGCGCCCAACGCTTAATAGCCACAATCAAGCAACTTCACTATTCACTTCAATCCCAGCCACAAACGTGCCACTCCTCTAGGTATAAAAAGGACACAGAACTTAAAACATACAGGGTGCCTCCCTCTGGATTGCTTAACCCTCTCATCCAAAGAGAATAAATATCCTAATGTCCACAAGTTCTGGAAAAGGTGATCACACTTGTTAACAAGTAGCTTTCCAGACCTAAAACCCAACACATCCTCCCAGTCTGACTCCTAAGATTTGCTCAAATAACAACACGATTTATTCCAAATTTCAACACTGAAGCATCGTTATGGTTTGATCTCCCAGATCCTTAAACAGCGACCAGGGTTCAAAACTATACAGGAGAGCAGTTGTAACCTGCATCTCCAGTAGCAAGGATTGCCTCCATGCCTGGGGGTCTTCCAACAAACCTAAAAACCTAACATCCTCTTCACCTCGAAGTGGGGAAAATGGGGTGTTGTGCAGGACGCCGACACCTCAGACGATTGTCGGGGTCCTGGAAGCCATTTTTAGTAAAGGGGGAGATCATGAAGGGATAATAAAAAACAATGCTGCAAAATTCTTTGCTGTAGAGATGCAGATATTAACGAAGGTTAGTGGTCCAGCATAAGCGCACCTCACTTTATGACAAATGTTTGGGAGAACGTACGAAGGGTTCATGAAGGGTACAATACAGCTGGCACTTGCAAACTCACTACAATGGAGATAAACTCAAGGAGTCACTGAACGCCTATTGGAAGACTCAGCATTCCAAAACTGGGGTTGAACTGTTATGTGAAGGATGAGTGCAGCTGCTTGAGTCTGGCTTGGCTGTCAAGGATTGTCAAGGTTGTGAATATGGCAGAGGTAAGGAAAGCGTAGCAGACTAACTACAAATAACTTTATGATCGCACCATAGGCCCCCATGGCGTTTTGTTTAAGGAAGGGGAATTGTTAAGTAAAATAAAACTAGTAAAGGGTTTTTCTAAATAAGAAAGCCCATGGAGAGTTTTAAGTTTAGGGAAGAAGAATGTGCTACTGGAAAATGATAAATGGTCTTTTCATGACCTTGTTCACTGCTCCCCAATGTAACAGATGTTCCAAGCAATGAGCCATTGTCCGATACGAGTGCTTCAAATGGTTCTGGTCTTGCTGCCAATTTCAAGGATCTGTATCAAGGGGAGAACTATCACCCCGAATTGAAGACCATTTTCTTTATTACTGACTTTAGTTATGATATTTGTCTGGTTCTATTGGTGCATTTGATCATGCCATTCCTAGCCTCGTCCTGTTCATTTTTCATGCTGTCTCTCGTTCCTGTCACCACCTATCGCCTCCTGGTTTACCATCCTTTTTTCACCAGATTCGTTTTCCCTCTATTATGGGGAAAAGGTGTTGTGGTCTGACCTCCCGTATCATTCAAGAGCAGACAGGGTTCATGAGCTATATATTAAGTGTTACTCACCTGAGTGACTAACGTACTCCTAGTGCATAGTCCCCTTTCCTCCATACTGTATGGGTGTCCCTCAAGTAGGGACGGAACAGACTTATTCCAACACTTAAGACATTTCCCCTTAAATTAACTGGCGCATGTCCCCGCAGGCTCCCTTAAACCGACCCACCAGAGCCACACCTCAGTCCCCTTTTGACGCGTCGGCTGTATTACACTAATAATCTCACTGGTCTTATTATAGGGGGGATGGATGGTGGGACGTATGGAGGAAAGGAGAGTACGTTGGTCACTCCGGTGAGTAACACTCACTTACTCCTATGTTCATCTCCTTTCCTCCATCCTGTATGGGGGATTACAACTACAGCAGCCTGTGGAGGAGGGCCAGACCCTGCTAGGCAAATGGATCATGCAGCACCGCTTGACCAAATGCTGCATCTGCCAAGGAACTGGTATCCAAGCAGTAGTGCTGCAAAACACAGAAAGTGGCCAATGTTGCTGCCCTGCTGATCACCTGCCATGGAATGTGGCGCTGGTATGCAACTGCGGTCACCTTGGCTCTTACCGCATGCACGCCCTGCAGCAGATCCTTACGTTGCACCTTGTATGCTTCCGGGATCATTGCAGTCATCCATCGAGCTATAGATGGCTTGGAGGCTTGTTGCCCAGGCCTGGAGACTCCAAATGTTACAAACAGTACAGTCTTGCGGATGCCATTTGTTCTGTCCAGATACAATCTCAACGCTAACCTGACATCCAGGCAGTAGAGTTTGTTCACCATCTGCCTTGGGGTCCGGAAAGAATGCAGGGAGCACAATCTCCTAGATGATATGAAAGGACACCACCTTTGGAAGGAACTTTGGGTACAAGCACAGCCTATCTTTATGAATCTAGTGTACGGTTCTGAGGCGACTAACACCTGAATGTCACTCACTCTGAGCTGACGCAAGACCAACCAGGAGGTTAAGAGTGACCAACGATAATGTCTGCTGTGGCCCATGGTTCAAAGGGTATGTGGGCTATAGCACCTCACACTACATGAAGGTCCCAAAAGGGATGAAAGCGTTTTACCAGGGTATACAGCCTGGTCAGGAATTCAAGTTTTTTACTACAGGTTTGACCGAAGACCAGACAAGAGAGTCCAAGTTCCTGTATGCGCCAATAGCGGCCAGGTATGTTCGGCAGGTATCCACCTGGTCACCCGATCTGGCGAGATAGGCCAAGCATGACTTGGTCAAGGGTACATAGTGGATTCACCACATTTTCCTATGCCCAAAAACAGAATCTTGTCCATTTGCTTTTGTACTGCTTGAGGGTAGGCTGACTTCTGGCACTTTGAATGATCTCTAAATTGTCGCTACAAAACTGCAGGTGCTGGAGACTGCACCGCCTGCTGCCCTATTAGAGGGCCCTTCCCGAGGGGAAGCACCATCTCCAGCTGGGTTGACAACTGGCGCAGATCCAAGAACCAAGGTTGTGCCAGCCAGCTAGGAGCTATGAGGATTATCTTAAAGTTGCTCAAGTTCCTGATCTTGCTCACGACCTTGTGAACCAGCGGTGTGAGTGGGCATGCATATGCCCACATCCTGTCCCAAGGTATCTGGAGTGCTTCCCCAGGGAGTTGCATCACCTTCCTCCCCAGAACACAAATTGCCGACACGTCAGTTGTTTACCGTCAAAATCTGTCTGTGGTGGCCCCATCTGCTTAATACTTCCTGGAGTACTTTCCCACTCAGCTGCCACTTGTAATTGTCGGGGCCAGACAACAGCCAGTCCGCTTCCAGATTGGAAGCTCCCGGAAGATGAGCTGCCGAGATCCACACCTGTCTGATAGCCCATTCTCAGATTTCCAGGGTGAGTGAGCACAGCCGCGGGGATCTGATGCCCCCCTGTTTGATATAGTACATGCAGGTTGTGTTGTCTTTCTGAATGCACACTGACCTGCCCCTAATGGTCGGGAGAAACGACTTGCGGTCCAACCAGATTGCCATAAGTTCCAGACAGTTGATGTGATTCTGCCGGTCGGTCTGGGTCCAGAGCCCATGCACCAGGTGAGTGTCCCAGAGTGGCTCCCCACCCATGGAGGGAGGAGTCCGTGTTAATGGTGTACTCTATGGGGGTGGACAGAACCGCCTGCCCAAAAAGACCACCTCCTCCTGCTGCCACAATTTGAGATTGTGGTCCAGATGTTGAGTGATGCAGACCTTTGTCAGGCCCGACTCCTGATCCCAGGAATCAACAAAATGCAACTGAAGCTTCGTCATGCGGAGTCTGGTTTAAGGGACAGTCAGGAGGCATGCTGCTAGAACGCCCAGAAAGTGATACCACCATGCCATGGTGAGGGACCTGCTGTGGAAATGGAAGACGGCTGTTGAATCACCAACCTTGAACGCATGGGGAATACCCTCTGCTGCTGTGTGTATCACAACAGACTGGAGGGGGGGGGGGGGGGGGGTCGAGAGTAGCACAAGTAAAAGCCCTGCCCCTGCTGGGGGAGGGGCATCTACCATCTCGCTCTACAAGGGAGCAAACCTCTGCTACTAGTGATGGTGTACCGATCTGTGGGGGAGGGAGGTGGGTGACCTCGGGAGGGGAGAACGAAGCGGTAACTGGAAACCGTAGAACACAACTGATGATCCATGCGTCTTGAGAACTTCAACCGCCAAGCCTGACTGTGCTGGGCCAGCCTGCCCCCAACTGGGGTGCTGTAGACCTGAAAAGAATGGTCATTGTTTTTTCTGGTCAGAGGCTGATGAGGGGCACTGGAAGAGCCCCTTGAGCTTCGTGGTGTTTTCGCCTGTGCTGACTGGGAGATCAGTCAGGCTGCCTGGCTTTGCGGTCTTGAAACCTGCGGAAACCGCCAAAAGATCACTCCTCGTCTGAGCGAGATTGACTGTGAGAAAGGCGTTGCTGCTGGTTTGGTAACAATCACCAGCGACTTTGCTGTGTGAGAGCTGCTCTTGTCCAGCTCTTCAGGTGGAGTGGAAAAGATCCCCTCCTTCAAAGGGACGGTCGGGTTAAACCTGGTAGCCATTAGCCAGGCTGTGCGCCTCATGTCCATTGCCAGACAGATCGCTCTGTTAGCCGTGCTGATGTGACCTACCATGGCCTCCTTCATGTCCTGTGCCATGAGTTTCGCCTCAGCTAGGCCTACTTTGAAGGAAGCTTGCTTGTCCTTAGGGATGTCAGGCAGGAAGTCTGCGATTTCCCTCCACAGGTGCCTATTGGCCACAGCCAGCATGGCGTCTGCGTTGGCCTGCCTGAGGTGTAGGGCCAGCATTATTAGAGTAGACCTTCTTGCCATAAGTTTCTAGAGTCTTTTCTTCCTTGTTCAAGAGGGCTGCTGAGGCAGTTCGACGATCACGCCTGGGGCTTGGCATGCATGGATGCTTGAGCAATAACCGATGACTGGGGGGGTGAGGGGGAGGAGGACCGCATGAGGGACATTAATTGGTTGAAAAACCTGTCCTCACAGGCTGGCCGAGCACGATCCTGTACTGAGGCGGTGGGGTATGCCTGCGGCCTCCCCAGGCCTTGTCCGTACCCGAGCTGTTGCGGTATGACGTGGTCCAGGTAACTGGCGCCATGGGTACCCAGTCTGCCCTTCGAGTAAAGCTCCTCCTCTGTTGATCACCTGGCTGGCAGGCCTCTGCCTGTGGGGGTTCCTGCCTTTGAGGATCGGAAGTGGCAACCATCTGGTCTCGTGCCGCCGCCATTTTGTCCGTGCCTTAAGTGTGTGGACCTGTAGCAGACGCGTCCCAGGCTCAGACTGCATGCCTGTATGCACCGGCTCTGCCCCGCATTCCACCTCAGGTGTAGACCTGGTAGGCTGAGAGCCCTTGGCCTCCCGGCCGGTTGTGGTGGCCCTGCATATAGGTGCCCCCTCAAGTAAAGACACGGTATCAGGACAAGGCCCCTCTGGAAGAATACCAGTAGTGGTATAGCTCACAGGCGGTGGTAGGGTCCTTGGACCCCTCGGCTGGTAGCTGCGTGAGCATCTGTGCTCCCTGAGACTGCGTGAGGTCTGGATTGACCCCTCCCACCGGAAGGCTTCCCCGGGAAGGAGTCACCTATGCAGGGTGTTAGAGAATAAAGCACCTACCTTTTCTTGTCGTCCTTTGGCCATAGCCCTTGACGTTCTGTGGAGGAGTCTTGTTGAAAAGGTCTCTCCAACGCACAAGCCAGTGTTTAAGCGACCTGGGCATGAGATTGCACGTGGAGCACCCTCACCCATTCGTCGTCTTCACCAAGGCACCGAGACCGAGCATGCAGATCTGCTGTGGGGGAAGGAACTGTCTCACGATGGGCACTTGCTGAAGCCTGTCGAGGCAGACATGCGCCAGGGACAAACTAGGGCACCATTGGACAGTGTTCCCAAATCTGTAAAAGAAAATGAAAAGATTTCGTTGATGGGGCATGGAATTACGAGGCTTGAGGCCTCACCAAGGAGCGCTGATGCTAGAGTCTGTTCCAGTCGACAAGGAAAGGGGGACCGAGGTGTGGCGTCAGTGGGCGGGGATAAGGGGGCCTGCACTCCCAGGGCCGTGACCTCAGCGCGCCATTTTATTTAAAGGGGAACTGATGTTTTCTGGTGGAAAAAAGGTTCCATTCCTGTCCCTTGCAAGGAACGCTCATACAGGATCGAGGGTACGGGAGAGCAGTTGTAACAGTAGTCCAGCAGCAGGGTTTGCAGCTGTGCCTAGGGGTCTCTTCTGACAAACCTACCTTCCTCTTCACCTCCTGCTGTCATCGTCCTTTATAAAAAAAACATCTGTATTACTCTGCAATTACTTACTCCTGTAGTGCATGCCTTGTTCACACACTACCTCAATGGGCACTCATGTGGCCTACACAGTGAAGCACTCTACAAAATGCCTAAAATAGACAAATCACGAATTATAAATAGGGCAAAATAACGCTTACTGGAGACATTTCTGTTCCAGTTTCACCTAGTCTAAAGGACAAACATATGGTAAACCAAGCCACAGACATGTATGTCATACAATACCCACATGGCAGGCAAATACTAATTAATATTTTCTAGCCTTTCAGATGAACAGAACCTTTACAAAGGTCTCATTTGTCGAGACCAAGGCAAATTCAGATAAAACCTTCAATAGCAAGATACCTCAGACAGACCTACACATCCATTCTATGCCATTCCAGATTGCGTTATCAGATCATTTCAAAGTAATATGGGCCACAGTAATACATTGAAAAGTTACACAATTACAGAATAGGCAAAACTACAAGGCAGCGGTTAATAAAGATTAAATACTTTTTTTTAACACAATGGCTTCAGTAAAAACAGTTCGCATTTTTAAAAAGGGAACATAAAACACACCTTTGCAACATCGACCAACTGACACTGAGGAATAGTGTACAAAGTGGAGTGGCAGGCTGATGCATCAATCCCTTTTAAGACAACTGCTGTATAGATCACTGTGGCGCACGTGCTTCGTTTAACACTGAAGGTGTGGCATTAACAAAACTCCCGATTCTCAAGGTAATTGTCATTCTCTGCAGTAAGCTTTGTCTAGCCATTTTACTAAACAAGGAAGATAAACTTCCAAGACACGAATAGGTACTTAATTGACTTCCACAAAATCTGTTTGAAGCCAAGTGACTGTCTAGGGATTTCAATCACAAAGATACGATAACAGCATGGGAGATTTCGTGGAGGTGCAAAGGGTCTATAACTAGATGGTAGACTACAGATGACGCTCTTACAAGATATTTTAGAACATTACTGGAGGTGGGGTTTACGAGAATTCAGTTTTATGAAATATCGCTGCTTTTCTTTTATTTCAAACATAGCTTTTGGGACAAATTCTTAGCCCCAACACAGTAAAGAGCTACTAAACACCGAGATTTCTCTACGTTGGTATGGACAAGTAAGGAGTCAGACAAATCAAGCATATATAAGCATGATGCAATGGCAAAGTCCCTGAAAAATTAACGTTAGCTGCAAATTTGTTAGAGATGAGCATGGTGCAAGTGGGAAAGGCGCTTTGCTGGTTTGTGAAGTAGATCTAGAAACCATCCTCATCTAAACATTGAAAACTCACGTAGTTGTCCTCGATCAATGGAAGACTAAGTTGTGTGGATAAAAGCCTGCAGGTTGGCTGGCAATAGGAACAAATACTGTGGCAACTACCATAAATCTTGGTGGCAGTAGATCGTAGTCTCCTAAACTCACCCACAAAATTCAAAAACAGTGCACGCCATAAAGATGGACAGTTCATTCTGCACAACATTTAAAATCTTGCATCAGTCACCAGCAAAACGTGCATGATTGTGCATTGTGAAGCTACTCAGGCACCAGTAGATTGCAGTTTGCAGCGTGCGCAACATCTTCAAATACAGCAATACATCAGAAAAAAATCCATCAAGAATCATCCATAAAATAAGTTCGACTAGGATGAAAACGTGCAAAGCAACATCAGGAAATACTTGTGACCACTTGATGTTTGTGTTGGGGCAGAATAAAGGCAGGCAAGCATATGTAATAAAAGGAATTAAGGTGTGGATACATTAGGGCTGAACAGATATTTATGGACTGAAGCAAATTGAGAATGGGGAAGACCGATGTAAAAATATTGCATATACCATTGTCAAAATTCTTTCAAAAGAGCAAGATCTGTTAGACAATTGAGAACTAAAGTAAAAAAATGTGCAAAACAGTTTCAATGTAGGAATCTACCAATAAATACCCTTCAGTAACAAAGAACATTGCAAAAAATATACTGTGCATCAGTCATGAATATTTACAGTCTCATGAAGAATTCCTCAAATACTTTTACTTCAAAACCCTACCTCCCATGTTTATTGCTCCACGCGGGCCCATATCACCCATTCTCATTTCCTGTTCTCTCTGAAAGCAAACATAGTTTGTATTGTCAACCTATCATTTATATACATTGTTTTCTTCCCAAAGTCACAGTCCCTGGCATAATGTACAAGTCTGCATTTGATAACAAAAGAGTAGAGGGAGAAATGCAACAATCCATCATGTATGTCGGCACCTAAATTACGAATAGCATTTTAAATCCTGGTGCTGTAAATGCATGTTTGTTTTTGGCCAGTAATACAAAGATTACCAACAGAATTAAGTTGCTGCAGTATTTACAATCGACTATATGTAAGCTTTGACCGCTAAATGAATTCAGCTTTAAAATATCAGCTGACACTTTAAAATGTATTGAACATTTGCAGATTAGTCATTTTCTTGGGAAGGAACAGTTAATGCTCTACAATGCATTATTGTATATGTAAATTAAAATAAACAGGATATGATTAATGTGCAGGTCAATAATATGAGTTGTATGAAATATTAAACGCATTCACATACTGTATTACAAGTTATATAAAAACGTAAAAGCATCACGAGTGGGTGCAGGGGTGGACTTGCCTGTAAGAAACTGTTATTTACAAATGTTCACATAAGATAAGGGGTGGCCTTGCTGGAAATGTGTAATATGGGGCCACTTTAAAAACTATTTCCAGGGCCTCTTTTGGCTCCCAGTCTACCCCTGGTGATGTGTAGCAATCTGCAGCAGATCATTCCTGCCAAATCGTAATCGAAGGCACATTCAATACTTAACATGCAATTTGACCAATTTCATTTCACATTTACAATAAAACTTATTTGCAAGTAACAGGACTACGAGTGCATTCATTAACTGGGCTGTTACCAACTTAACATTTAGCTCCATTATCCAATTCAAGTGAAATAAGATTGATCGAGTACCAAATCAATTGTGCAACAGGTACTGCGTAAGTGGACATGTACTTACCTTTCATGATCTCGTAAGTAACGAGGTTTACATAATTATAGATCTGCCAATACACACGACTTGTCATCGTTAACTAGACTTTGGTGTACATGTAATTGGTTAATGAGTAATGTTGAAGATAGCAACCCAGATATAATCAAGCATTTCCATATGTTCTGCTGCAGAGTAGATTTACCTGTGAATATCAGGGTAATATGGATTTTTTTTATAGTTGTAATGGAGTAACAATGCAGACCGTCTACAAAATGGTCCATTTGAATCATCAGTATAAGATAAATGCAACAATTAAACTCTGGTGGTCATTGACTGAATACTCTGCAAATTCTAATCTCTTGAAGGAGCACATACAGTTCCTGGCAAGTACACATTACTCGAGACTAGTGAGTAACATGCTCAAAATGAAGAAAAAACTGTACATAAGCATCTGCTTATTAGCATTGAAGGGCTGGCCAGCATGCTTACTCATACAAAATTGGATTGTTAAATAAAAATGCGAAACCGGCAACATAGGAAATGTTACTTACCTGTGTAATCTGGTTGCAAATATGCATGCTGTGCATAGGTAGCCATATGGTTGGTTGGATTACAACTCATTAGCTACATTTAAAAAAAAAAAAAAAAGGAGCATACATAACTAAATGCCTGATTCGCATGTTTATCCCCATCTTTGTCACTTGAATTGACTCCATATTTAGATTGCATTTTCACACCATTTGGGTTTATCTTTTTACCAGTAACTGCCCAAATCTGATATGACTTTACGATATTTTGTTTTTACATGTGCAAAAATCATAAGGTGTATTCCTAACCATTAATTACCTGGTCACGACTGTTGAAAATCCCTATAATCTACATAGGTTTACATTACCCCGAGCCCCTTTAAGCATCGATAGCTTCACTCCATATATGTAACTCAGAGGTGTTGGGGAATGAAAACTGACTAGTTGCGCGCTATTAGACTGACATGAAAGGTCACTCACCTCACCACATAACCGCACATTTCTTAATCTCCACGAGTAAATATCACACCATCGTCTAGTAGAGAGTGCACATTTTGAGCCCTGATGCAAAACTTCAAATGTAACGGTGTGTCAGCTATTTAGGTGAAGTGTGCATGTGACTCTACAAACACGCTCCAATAATGATCGTTTGTGAGGTTTGCCTTTTGTGCATGAATCTGTTTCAAATACCCATGCTATGGCTGGGCCAGGTTTCTCTTCATTTGGCTGGAGCATGCAAGAATTCTTCCCATTGTTTCTGCTGCTCCTAGTGTATTTTTAATTACCACGTTGAGTTTACCCTATATGATTTAAGGTATTGTCGATTTGGTAGGCCATGCTGTCTGACGGGTGACCTGTTCCATTTCATCCCATTGATCCCGGGTGAATCTTGCCACGAGCGAGATGATGTTGGCAATTCTAAACTAAGAGGCGTAAGTGCCAATCCTTCATAAAGTGTTTTACTTTCCTTATTAGAGAGGCATTCCAGGTTTAATGCTCCCCCTCCTCCCACCCCTCTTCCTGGTTGTGGCTGTTGAAGTGTTTAGCCTTTGCTGGCCCCTTATGCACAGCGGGTCGCTAGGCACTGGCCTATATTTCTCGTCTATCCTTGCGTTAACTGGTTTAGTTAGTACAGAGTTGGCTGAGGATGGAGTGATTTTTTAAAGAATGCTTTTAAGGGAATGGATTGCGAGACTGACTTTTCTTTGAGGACATCCTCATAGTGTCTTCACTTTGGGTTCTTCGTTTCAAGGTAAAATCTTGTAGCTATTCGTCTTAAGAGTTCGGCATGGTATGGAGATAGAAGAGTAGAGTACTCTGGGTTATTTTCTTCTTCACCTCCCCCCCCTCTCCCCCCTCCAACCTCATCTAAATAGAGGTTTGCCCCTACTAGGTTATCTGCCACCCTCCAGTGCCTGCTAGGTTTGGGCTGGTACTGTTTTGTCTTAGGACGGTATTCTGGCCCTGCCCTCCTCTTTTTGGGGAATCCGCCACAAAATGCCATCAAAGATTCCATCTTTCCCATAAGCAAATTAAATCTTTCTTCAGTCCAAGTGCTTCCCTGTTGGGTAAACTGATGTGGTGCTAGAATTAAGTCTTCATCTTCTAAATCAAACCCAAAAGCAAAAAGGTACTACTGTATTTCAGCATAACAGATTCAGATGCGACCTTTCCTTGTCTGGATGACACTTCCCTTTCCTCTGAATGTGTACAAACTGTTTTGGGAGTTTTAGACGTCGAAGCTTCCTTTTGCCATAGAGGTTTGCTTGGGTGTAGTGTGTCTATTAGAGGTAGTCTGCGAGTGCTCCAACAGTCCTGAGTTTGTGCCCATTTGAATTAAATTCATCATATCCAATCCCTTCAATTACCACCACCCCTCTTCATACCAGGAAATGTACAATTCTACAGTCTTTGCACAGTCGTCGCGATCCCTTGCAAGACAGTTCTTGTACTCGGTGCAACTCCTTCCGAGGATATGTGGTATTGCACCTAAGGCAGGATTTAATCGAGTCTTCTCCATTGCTATATACGATTCAACATTCGATGATTATACACAGCACTGCTCTCCATGTTTGATGCAGTCGCTCAGCGAGTTAGGGTTCGGCCTAAATTCTCAAAGTGCTTACTCCCGGGAACTTTTTTCTGCCACCGAGGTTGGACGCAAAACGCAATTGTACCTTGCAGTGTAAATGATCATGGGTACCAGTAGGGATAGTTAAAGGTATGCACCAGTCAACGCACACTTTTTCAAATTCGAAATAAACATGTAAAACTCAACACGAAGCACTAGAAGGTGGCCTATTTAAAGCCTGTGATTCTAAGAATGACAAGTTCCAGAAAAAAAAAATTCAATCGTTTTAGCCCTTTAAAATGGACACTAGGCAAATGAAACCTCTACTCCAATATAGTCACACCAACACTTTGCTCTGAGAACGGATGGTTTGCGGCCTTGTGCCCTAAAGTCAACAGTTCCCAAGCATATACTTCACACGTAATTTGATTTTGGCGATGCCAGTGGTTACAATTTTAACACGAGTCAAACAGTTAGATAATCTTCAGGTGAACACTTAATTCCCAGCCCTTAGGGTAATCCTAGAAAGGGATCACTGGCCAGGCTTCTACCTAACAAATTTAAGAAAGTGATTTAGGGGCAGGACTTCATGCCCATATAACCCTAGGTGGTCAGGGGGTGACAAACCGGTATGCAAACTTACTCCACCCGACCCAGATTTCTCCAGAGAACTCTGCTGGTGGGGACAATTTTCTATGCTTTGTCCCATCAAGGAAGGCCTAGGGTTTCGAGGCACAGAGGTCACTTGCAGACAATGAATTTAGTTCCGGTTTGTCACAAGATGGAACCAAGGAGCGGAGAACATTGTTCCCCGGATCATACCTGAAGCACAGCGAGCCACTTAAAAAGCCCGTAATGCAGCACCCTCGCCACCAACCACTCACTCGCACCATCTGCTTGCACCGTCCCCATACTACAGCACCTCAAACTCATTTCCCCAGGTTTAGCGCAGCAACAGCAGAATTGGCCAATACCCCAGGCTCCACAGCCCCTCCCACTTTTCACCTACACCCCCAGGACCACCCAAAAGTCATGGAAAGGTAAAAACCAAAAGGCACCACATACCTTTCCTGCAAGCCAGCTCACAAACACTGCCACCAAACTATAGCACCCAAACCTCCGCTCTCGCACCCAAACCAGTCCAGTCCAGTCCTAGCCACATTTCCCTCTCCTCCGACCCCTTGTTCCTTCTCCACAATCCACCACCACACCGCCCACGCCCCACCACCACTCTACTCATTGCCAGGCTTCTTTCCAGCACGTGCTAACCCCTTTAACCCAACCAGCCCAGCATCCACAAGGACAACCCACCAAACCTCCTGCACCCTCATCAACGCCAGGTCAGTTTCCAAACACAAATTCAACATCTATGACCTCATCACAGATGAAAACCCAGACATCCTTTTCATCACTGAGACCTGGTGTTACGACAACTACGAGCCCAACGCACACCAGACTTTTCGCTCCTAGCTACAACCTCACTGTGTGGAACAGTTCACGAAGGGGAGGGGGGCTCGCAATATTACACAAACATTGACTACAGCTAATAATCAATAATAATAATTTAATTAATATTAAAAAAAATAATAAAAACCAACACTACAAATCTCTTGGTAAAACTGCAACTCACCCTCCAGTTTCCTACTCATCTACAGATACCCTCCATCTCTCTTCCCCACCCTCCCCCCGCAATCCCGGCTACAACAAAAACTTTGCAGACACTTGGTGAAGCACTAGCCACCAACATCATCCTACATTCTACACACAGTCTTAGGTGATTTCAACATATGGTCAGACTTTGCCGCAAACCCTATTACCCAATCACTCGAACAATCTACTAGAGTCACTCAACCCGACAATACATCTCCACACGAGAAGCACACCCATAATGCGTTTCAGTACCACAAATGTATCTACCCAGCTCTCCCAGCCCCCATCATGGACTGATCACTCAGCAATACATTTCTGCATACCATTTAACACAGCGGCTGGCCCTCGGGGCAACTTACGACCACCACCAACCAACCTCCACATGTGCAGGTAGCGTTGCACGCACAATCCTCAACCATTCACTCAAATCACGATCTTTCCCGAAAACCCTAAAAACCTATACGAACCCCATTCTAAAAAAAAAAAAAAAAAAAAAAAAAAAAAAAAAAAAAAAAAAAAACTCGACCCACTAATCCCCCGAACTACCGCCCCATCTTCAACACACGCTTCATCGCCAAACTTATGGACCACGCAGCATCCAAACCGCTTGGCCACTTTGCCGTAACCAACAACCTCCTAGACCCTGCACAATCAGGCTTCAGGCCACTCAGGGGACCAGAATCTTCTAGTTTTCATCTGGGACGACCTAAAAAGGACAGCCAACGCAGAAGGCTGTGCGGTACAAATTCTGCTGGATCTTGTTGCTGCCTTCAATACCATTGATCACTATTCTACTAGACATGCTATCAGTAGGACTCAGAAACAGCCATCTCATGGATCTTTAACTCAAACCTATAACAAATCATGCACTTCCACATCATGACCAGTAAGGAACTGTGTCCCATGTGGAGCCTCCCTTTATCCCCTAATTTTCAATTTCTACCTAATACCACTGCATGCAATCATCCGCTCATACAATCTTAACTGCTACAACTACACAGATGACACCAAGATCATCCTCAAAATCCCAAGGCTCAGGCAGTCCTGACCGTCATGCCTCTTGGATATTGAGCACTAGATGACAACCAACCATCTCATCCTCAACCCAGGGAAAACTGAAATCCTAGTCTGAGTGAAAACTGCCCTCCTCCCCCAACCGATTCTGTGGCCTCAGGATAAGCACTTGAAATCACACTGAAATCTGTGGTAAAAACGTGGGATGCACATTGGACACCGACCTATCCCAACACAACACTACTGTATCCAAAACCCATTTCTTCCATCTACAGATTCTCAGACGCATCTTCCCTTACCAATCCCCACCGCTTCTCGGCCATCAACTCAATCATCCTGTCCTGCCTAGATTACGCTAACAGCCTCTACCTAGGTGCTCCAGCATCTCAACTAAGGAAACTCCAAAGCATCCAAAATGCAGCACGCCTGCTCATAAACCTACCCGCCAGTGAACGCATCAGCGCCACACAATGTCCTCCAGTGACTCCTGATTGACCAATGTGCTACTTTTAAAGCCATGTGGATCACCCACTGAGCCGTCCACAACACCGGACCGGATTTCCTTAGAAAGTCAGTCATGCCGAACCAGCCCTCAAGGAATCTCCTATCTCGCATAGCATTTCGCCTAGTGGTCCCAACTCAACTGAGGCTGGGCGGATCCACCTTCTCCGTCCAAGTGCCAATATGGAGCTCTCTACCCCCTACTCATGTGCAACACTGAAAACCATCTGAAATTCAGAAAGGATCTAATATCCTGGCTCTTCCCATAACATCCTTCTGAATCCAGTCTACCGAACCCAGTCAGGCCAGCCAATCGGGACAGGACACACTTGCACTAATTACAACACACAGGCTGGCAGCATTCACAGCACCCCACCCGACATACTCCCCACCATAAACATCCATTAACTAATAAATACTCCAGGGAAGCCAGCAGTCGTGGCACACCGCAATAAACTCACCCACCCCACCACACTTACCCTCAAACCTGAGAACGCCAATCATCTGGATCTCCATAACCCTACACATTTGCAACACTGAAAACCACCTGAAACTCAAAAGCTGTACAAATCATGGCTCTTCCCAATATGACCCTGAACAGTTGTTTGCCGAAACTACACTACCGAACCCAACAACCCTTATACCAAACACACCATCACCCCCACGGACACTATCCGACAAATAGACGAGTGAAACCAACAACCTTTATGCTGTGGCACACCGCAACAAACTAACCCATGCCCACCGCCTCAGACCCTCACACGAGAGACCATGAACAATGAGACCATGCCTTCCACACCGCACAAAGATCGCTCCAGCCAAACATCTCCAAAGACTTAAGTACGTATAACCTCGAAGATTACAGTATGTATACCTTACACCACACCTGTGGACACAGGACGCAGGCATGGTCAACCATCCATGCACCATAGAATGGAGCTATGGCTATGCTTTTCGATCTAGCAGCACATACAGCCGTCCACACAAACACCTGATGTACCTCAACACCTCTGCCACTGGCATACAGAGACTACCAAAGAAATTCGGCATAGCGGCCACACATTGACTCCCAACAATAGCATCCTATCGCAAACCACCAACAGCGCCCACCCACGTGCTTGACCTCTTTTTGGGCTCCTTAGACGAGCCTAGCCAGCCACACAAGTCCTAGACTGGTGAACAGTCACACAAGTCCTAGACTGGTGAACAGTCACACAAGCATCTCCCAATCTAAACTTTAGAATTTTCCAGCACAGACTATGGTCACCGAGGGCGTTCCAACCACAAGCGCATTGAGGCCATACAAATGGGGCAGAGCGCTATATAAATAACCAAAAACAAAACAGTGCTTGGGAATCTGTTCGTCAGCTTCTAGCGGAACACCCAAACATGCAGAGCAGACCATCTCAGGGCACCTCCCAGAGATCCGAGTAATACAATGGGAGTCACCAAGAATGAATTACTAGTTGCTCACTATAGTGAGACACGTACTCGGTCCCCTTTCCTCCATACTGCATTGGCGTCCCTTCCTAGGGACCAGAGACGGAACGTTTTTCAGCAGAAAAATCATCTTCCCCTTTAAATTTAGAGGCACAGGGGTGCGGCCCTGGGAGCATACGCTACCCTGACTCCGCCCACCAGCACCAATCGGTCCCCACTGACGTGTCGATAATATTTAACATTGCCTAATGACAAGTATTACTAGGGGGGCCCGGAGGATAGTGGGACGTATGGAGGAAAGGGGACCAAGGACTTAATCACTACGGTGAGCAACTTACAATTACTCTTACATCCCGTCCCCTTTCCTCCATACTGCATGGGCGGTTACAACTGACTGCAGACCCAGGGTGGATAGTAGACCCTCCTTAAGCAAACAAGTTACTCAGAACCACCTGTCCGAAGGGTGCATATGACTGCAAGCCGGCGTCCAAACAGTAATGTTTACAGAAAGCCAAAGGGGTGGCACAAGTGGCCCCCCTGCTTACGACTTGCCACAGAACCTGTTGCTGAAATGCGATGACTGTGGCCTTGGCTCAGATTGCACGTGCATGTTGGCTGGCAGTGGCCTGTGCTGCGCCTCATAGGCCTCTTTGATGGGCGCAACCATCCACCGTGCAATAGAAGCTTCGGATGCCTAGTAACCGGGTCTGGAGCCCCAAAGGTGACAAAGTGGGTCCGACTTGCGGAAGCCCTTGGTCCTGTCCAGATACATCAGAGAGTGTCTAACATCCAGACAGTGCAAGACTTTGAGCCTTATCCTGGGGTCGGCAAAGAACTTAGGTAAGGTCATTTCCTCGTTTAGATAGAAAGCGGAGGGTACCTTAGGTAGGAACGACAGGTGAGTCCACAGGACCACCATATCCCTGTGAAGTCATAGGGTTCTGAGGCCACCAGAGCCTGGATCTTGCTGACTCTGCGAGCGGAAGCAAGTCTAACTAGCAAAGCTGTCTTAATGGGGACCATCCTTCTGCAAAATGTTGAACCACACCGTTCCGCTAGAACTAACCAACATGTAGAGATACACTGCTCAACTGTAACCCTAGTGACAGCTCAATATGCCTTGCTATGTACTAATTATACCTGTCCTATACCGCCTAACGTTTGTGAAATGCCTGCTTGCCAAGTGAATAAGCTGTAACAGTGCCACGATGCCCCAGGGCAGATGTGCACTTTATAAATGCAAATAAAATTGAAAAAATCATGCTGTCCGCGGACGCCACTGGCTCGAATGGTTTGTGTACCAAGGCACCCAACACCGCATTGAGGTCCCACACAAAGTGTGATTCTTGATGGGCGGGTAATGCCTGGAACAATCCTGCCAGATGTTTGACTATCGGGTTGGAAGAGAAGACCACCTCCGCTGAGTTTCTGTAGGTCCATATTGCTACCAGATAGGTGTGACATGTGTCCACTGGCACAAATCCGTGCGCAAGGTGTGCAGTGGGGAGCACATCGTCCAGCATACACATAAAAGGGGGTTGGGGAGGGTCGATCACCTCAAGAGTCGGCCCAGTGGCAGAACCTGTTCCATTTACTCTTATATTGGCTACTGGGAGCCTTGCTCCTGGCGCCCTGAATGATCTCCAGGTTAACCTGTGATAGGCTCAAGTGCTTGAGGGTGATCTGCTCAGGAAACGCACTGTTAGGGCCAACTTCTGAGGTGCAGGGTGGTCGACCTTACCCTCCCTGCTGTGACAGGATATGTGCTGGACCCAACGGAAGGTGAATGGGTGGTCTGTCTGTAAGGCTGAGCAATTCGGAGAACCAGAGTCACGCTGGCCACCAAGAAGCTATCAAGATGATGCTGAGGTGACAAGCTTCCTTTATCTTTCGTAATACCCTGGGGATCAGGGGTGTGGGAGGTAAGGCATATTCTGAACCGACCACTCAGATCCTTCACTATGCCAACTAAACTACCCTCTGCCAGGATCAAATCAATTGCGCCTCCCTACGAGGAATAGAAACATAACCGCAGATAAACTCATACCTCTTATCGTGCCTTCCCTCAATTCACTGTCAGACGCAACTAGACAAGACAAATTAGTTGACGCCTACAACACCATCACCAAAGCTCTAGATATTATCGCTCCTCTCAAGTTGAGGAAAAGCAAGCCTAAAGCCCACCTGAACTCCTAGTTCACCCCTCACTTGAAATCCTTGAGACTAGAAAAAAAAGCTCAAAACCCTGTGGAAACTCTTCCCAAAGATGAAAATAAAAATAGCCTAACCAATCTAGCGACCTTCTTCAAAAAAGAAATCTGTTCCAAACAAGAATCATACAATGAAAGGATCTCCAAAGCAAGCTCAAACACCAAGGAACTGTTAACCAGCCTTGGGGAAATGGAATCCCCCATCCCACAGAGACAAATGCCTAAAGGACAAACTTTGGTGCACAAACATCCAAGATGCCCTTATAAATAAAATCTTACTCCTCCAAAATAAGATGGAAAAGAAAAAAGCTAACCTACTTAGCACAGACCAACAGAGCACTACCTCATCACCTTCCAATAAACCACCACTTCACATTCTCCAAAGTCACTCCCTTCGAGGTAGAAAAATCATTGCAGCCCTCAAAACCTTCAAGATGTCAAAGGGACAGCTGCCCAGCACAGATAACCAAAGACGCTACCAGAGACCTGGCGCCATTCATAACCAAATGAATCAATTCTTCCTTCAATTATGGCATCGTACAAAGCAATCTAAAGGAATCCTGGGGCCTCCCATTAAAAAAAAAACCATAATCACTAGACCCGACTATCCTAACAAATTATCGACCCATCACCACAGTACCCTTTTTACTTAAGATCCGACAGAGTTGCTTATATCCAAATTCAGGATTACCTTGAGAATAACCAACACCTCGGTGAACGCCAATCCGGCTTTAGACCTCATCATGGCACTGAGACTGCACTAATTGACTTAAAAACTCAAATTGACGCACTTAAGGACCAGGGAAAAGTAGCACTACTGCTTGATCTCTCAGCTGCCTTTCACTTAGACCACTACCAAGTTCTCTGCAAACACTTTGCATCGGCAGCTCACTTCTCACAAGACACGATCACTTGGATTAAAACAATTCTAGACAAAATGACCATGAGCGTCTTCTCGCCTCTTGCAGCGGCTGACCCAATCCAGATTACCTGTGGTGTCCCACAAGGTTCTTCATATCCCTAACCATGTATAATATATTCACCAAGCCGTTCGATGATCTGGGTGTCACCTACACTAATTATGCGGATGACACCCATATCCTCATTTCCCTCACGGGAGATGACAGGGACGTGGCCTTCGTGAATCGAATATACCTCATCATTCAGGCGTGGATGGCAGCCCAAGGTACACCGCCTTTACTATAGACAGTAATAGCATCCAAGAGGTCAAAGTAAAAACTCTTGGTTTTTACCTTGACTCCAACATCACATTCAATAAAGTTGGCGCCATGGCTTCCTCTACTGCATATACTTGCAAACTGATCAGTGCATACAGACCGTTCCCGGCAAAAGATAACTGTACAACCTTAGCCATAGCCCTAATCCTCTCCAAACTGGATTATTGTAATGCTCTATCTGGGAGCAAGCAATCACATCACTAACAAAATCCAAATTCTGCAAAATAACACGCGAGAGCCACTCATGGTACTTTTTAAGACACCACATATCGCACCTGAGAAGACATACCAAATGGATCTCCACCAAAGACAAAAATCACTAAAAACGGTATCCAACGCGTAAATGCCTCAATCGAGCTGCCTTTACTTAACTCATGGAGAGAATAAAAAAATTTTAAAAAAATAAAACACCCTACGACCGACAAGGACAATCAACTCGTCCCGTCTAGTCGTACCCAGGTTTAAACTCAAAAAAGCAGGAAGTACCTTCCCTGTCAAGGCAGCACAAACTTTGAACTCTCCCCCTGTTACTTAGAACCCACCATTTCATATGTTCAGGCGTAACAAATTGGTTGGTTACTAACGACTGGCTAACCCCAGCTTGTCTCATGCTAGGCTGTACGTCCCACTGACCTGACATCACATCCTGAACATGACTTGATTCCTTGCCCGTGCTCTGCCTATTTCGCCATACCTCTTCTGCACCAATCTCTTTTACCTGCCATCTCATTCTTTGTCATTGTTGTATTTTTATTTAGACTACCGCGAATATTTGCATAGTCCTTAGAATTGCTCCTCCTGTATACATTGTAAATATTTGTCTTGCTAAGGTTGTACATTGCATCTACTGTAACCAAGCTAAAAGTATACTTGTAGCTTCTGTGCTAAAGGCGCCCAGATCGCTCTGGGTCGGGTGCGCCATACAGATAAAAAACAAACAGGCTGTCATGCCCTCCCATTGCATCGGTAATGAGTCTCCAGGGAGCCGGGGCCCAGCACCTGCCAAGACGCAAACTGATGGCACTTCCTGTTCTTCCAGGAAGCAAATAGATCCACCTGAGGGTGACCCCATGTGTTGAAGACCGCCTGCAGCATCTGGTTGTTAAATTGCCATTTGTAATTGCCAGCTCAGTCTGCTGAGACTATCCGCTTCCAAGTTGTCCAGAGTGGCTCCACAGCCCTCTAGGGAGGAGTCTAGTGATGGTGACCTGCGGGATGGCTGCCGGAAGGGCTTTCCCACCCACAGGTTACAGTCCCTGGAACACCATGTGAGGTCCTAGTGGGGAGAAGGCGGTATGCTAACCAGCTCCGCTTGGGAGCCCTTCTCCTGATTCGATGAGGCTGCGAAGTTCAGCTGTAATCTCTTCATCCAGAGCCTCGTGTGGGGCACGGCCAGGACGACCGCTGCCATGATACCTAGCAAGTGTTGGTACCACCAAGCCGAAGTCACCGCTCTGGTAATGAAGTGCGTAGTGGCCCTCTTGATGGCCATAATCTTGTCCTCTGAGGAAAAGACAGAGGAGCTTGTATCACAGATGAGGCCCAGGAAGGTGAGGCTCTGCGTGGGCTGTAGCTGAGACTTCTTAGGGTCGACAGTAAACCCCAGGTCGTGGAGTGTGCTCATAAGCATGGAGGAAAAGTGGGTAAACCCCTCCGGGGATCTCACCTGGACGAGCCAGTCATCCAGGTAGGGTAGACATGGTGGCCCTGAGGAGGGCTGCCACTGCATTCATGCGTCTAGTAAATACCCTGGGGGTTGAGTTGACACCAAAGGGTAGCACCTTGTACTGGAAATGTCTGGACGTGTAGGCGGGCATCATTCAGACCCAGGGAGCACATCCAGTCTTGCTTGTTTAGTGTCTCTGCAATGAGTGCTGGTGTAAACATCTTGAATTTCTGAAGAGTGAGTGAGCCGTTGAGGGTGGATAGGTCCAGCACAACTCAGGCCAGCCTGGTTCTTTTGTATGGCGAAAACCATGGAATAGAAGCCTAATCCTCTCTGGGAGGCAGGTACTTCCAATGCTTGGCTCTCGACCGGATCTCTGCCAACAGAGTTGCCGTCCCAATCTGTGGGAGATATCCATAGGTGGTACCCTGTGGACACAACAAAAAGGATCCAGGGTCTGAAGCAAAGTACTGGCACCAGAAATGCACATGAGGCGCAAGCCTGCCACCCACTGGAGACGTGGACATGAAGAGACGCAGCATGCTTTTTTTCCTTCTGATGCTGCTGCGGGGGACTGGAAGCCGCCCTTGGTCTCACCCCCCAACCCCCTTTTTGTTGCTTGCGCTGGTGCCAACTTGGCGAGTGTCTGGTTGTCTCGACCTCTGTTCCTGGAATCGCCGCCAGCCAACTGCCCCTTGTCAGAGCATTCATGCGACTAGGAGTACACCTTGGCTGTGGCCTTCATCAGGATAAAGACTTTGCAGTTTGCGAGGTGTTCTTTTTATCCAACTTGTTGGTGGTAGAGTGAAAGGCCACTAGCCTCGAACCTAAGGTCCAACTTGCAATCCTGGACGTCTGGGTTGAACTTTGTAGCCCGAAGCCAGGCTGTCCTAATGTACGTGGTGATGCAGATGGCCTAGGCCAGAGTATAGATGTGGGCCACGGTGGACTCCATGATGTCCTGCACTGCCAGCCTGGCCTCTCCTAGACCCGCCTTGAAGCGTGCCTGGCTCTGCACCGGAAGTTCCAGGAGGAGGTCTGCCATTTCCCACCAAAGCCTCTGGTTAGCAGCTGCCAGCATGGCATCAGCATTGGACCGACGCAGGTGCAGCAAGGCTTGAGTACAGTTTCTTCCTGTATGTCTCCAAGATATTCTACTTGCCTAGCAGCGCCAAGGACTGAAGCATAGAGTGACGCCGCACCAATCACTGAAGAATGCAGCTGGGGTGCGCCTACAGCAAGAGTGTATCCCCCTCCATCCGTCTGTACTTGGGACTGAGGTGCCGATTGACAGGGCCGAGTGCAGCTTGAGCCACCCCTACTTAATGTCCGTCTGCATCGGGATAGCCGCCTTGGTAGGGGGGGTTTTAGGGTAAGGACTTATGCCAAGACCCCCTCCTCAGGCTGCTCTACCTCGGGTTGATGAAGGCTCAAATACTCTGCCACACCTGCTAGGTGTTCGTAGAAGGCCCTGGCTGAAGATGGCATGTTGGGGTCCTCCTTATCTGTGTCCACCAGCATGCTCAGAGGTTCTGGAACTGGTGGAGGAGTGCTGGGCGCCGTGGGCTGCAGAGTGGAAACCGGAGCCGGTGGCTGCTGCAGAGGCTGGTGTGGAGCAGCCTGTGTCGTGGCAGGCAAGTCGAAGTCAGAAGAACCAGCTGGGGCAGTGGTGGCACCTTGCCCTGGAGCCCATTTCATCATGACTGCTTAAAGGAAGCTGGCAAATCTTACGGACACCATGTTACTCTACTCTAGATTATTTAGTAGCTGTCCTTTACACCTTTGCAAAGTGTGGCATTTTAATTGCAAAGGAGGAGACTATGCACACGAACTAGGATGGATTTTGTGCTCTCTACTGTCAACTTATGTCCAGCAAGGTGTGCATTTGTGCACTGTGCTGCTTTAACGAAAGCCTCTAGATTGGTTTACCGAGAGGTTTGGCTCTGTATGAGGTGACTGTGGAACTAGTTTCTTTTGAAACTCATCTGGAGTTTTATTCCTCAAAGTGGATTCATAAACAATTTTTACATGGCTATGGTGGCAGTGCTTCAAAGCAAGATGCAGACTCAAAGGGATATGAGTGCACTCAAATACTTATGGCCCCTTTTGCTATGAGTAATGCAGGAAGTAGTGGCATTCATGCCACATTGCCTGCTGCAAATCTTTGTGACTTAAACACGGCAGGAGAGTGCTGTAGCAATTACTTTGCTAATGTGGAAAAATAAGTTACTCACCGTAGTGACCAATTTACTCCTAGTCAATAGTCCCTTTTTCTCCATACTGTATGGGCGTCCCTCACTAGGGATGGAGCAGGAACCTCCATTACCAGACAAAATCTTCCTCCCCTTTAAATTTAGAGGCGCGTGGGGGTTCGGCCCTGGGAGCATATGCTCCTGACCCCACCCACCGGCGCCACTCAGTCCCCTTTGACGCATCGACAATATAACTATCGCCTAATGACACCAGTTTTATTAGGGGGGAGGATGGGATGGACGTATGGGGGGGAAGGGGACTGGACTAGGAGTATGTTAGTCAATATGGTGACTAACTTGTAATTACTCCTACGTCCACTTTACTCCATACTGTATGGGCGATTACATCTTAATGTAGTCCCCGGGTGGAGAGGTGACCCTCCTAGGAGAATAGGTTCCTTAAGACTGCTTGACCAAAAGCTGTGTCCGCTCTGGAACTGGCGTTCAAGCAGTAGTGTTTTCAGAAAGCCAAAGGTGTAGCCCATGTAGCCGCCTTGCTGATTACCTGCCACGGAACGTGCATCTAGAAAGTCACAGCAGTAGCTTTGGCTTCGAAAGCATGGGCATGCATATTTGCTGAGAGTGGTTTGTGCTGCCCCTCACAGGCCTCTGATGGCTGCAACCATCCATATTGCTATGGAGGCTTTGGAAGCCCGACAACCTGGCTGAGACCCCACCGAAGGTGACAAAGATCCTCAGATCCACGGAAGCTCTTGGTTCTGTCCAGGTAGAATATTAATGCAAGTCCAAAATTTAGACAGTGTAATACTCTCCGAGCCTCGTCGTTGGGGTCCACAAAGAAGGTGGGCAGCACCATCTCCTCAGTCAGATGAAACGGGGAGACTACCTTAGGTAAGAATGCGGGGTGAGTGCTAAGCACCACCTTGTCCTAAAAGTCTGACGCCACCAGTGCCTGTATTTCACTGACTCTTCGTGCAGAGGTAAAACGGACCAGGAAGGCAGTGTTAAATGGCGACTAGCCAGATGGCTGCAGACGCCATTGGTTCTAAGGGTTTATGCGCCAAGGCAACCAAGACCACATTGAGTTCCCACACCGGGTGTGGCTTCTTAATAGGCAGGTATAATCTGGTGAGGCCTGCCAGATGTCAACCACCGGGTTGGAGGAGAAAAAGTCCTCCTCCAAATCCCGGTAGGCTCTGAATGCCGCCAGATGTGTTGCACGTGTCTACCTGAACCCCTGAGTGTGCAAGGTGTGCAGCGAAGGATAGCACGTCGTCCAACCTGCAGGTCAGGGGATCAACCTTTGATTTTGCCCAGTAACAAAACCTAGCCGACTTGCTTTTGTAATGACTCCGGGTAGCATCGCTCCTAGCTCCCTGTATGATGTCCAAGTTGGCCGGAGTGACCTGTTCAGGAAAAACGCTGCAAGAGTTAACTTCTGGGGGCGGGGTGGATGACCATGCCTCACTGCTGTGATCATAGGTGAGCTGCTCCAGCGGAAGGTGCATTGGGGGCTGATCCGACAGCCTGAGCAGTTCCAAGAGCCATGGCCTTGTTGGCCATCAAGGCGCTATCAGAATGATACGGAGGTGCCAGGTCTCTCCATCTTGCAAATCATCCTGTGTACCAGGTGAGTTAGCGGCAAAGCATTCAAGTTCATGTTGTTCCACTGGATCTGCATTTCAACGCCCAGAGATCCCAGCCCTGTCCCTGTCAGGATGCAAATTGGGGGGCGCCTCCTGTTGTACCTGGAGGCAGATAAGTCCACCTGAGGAGGACCTTCTGTTAAATATCCCCTGCAGGATTTGTTCGTCCAACTGCCATTCATATTTGTCTGCACCAAGCCTGCTGAGCATGCCCGCATCCAGATTGGCCTCCACTGGGAGGTGGATCGCTGATAAGTGCATGTTTGCCAGAGCCCACTCCCAAATGCTTTCTGCTAGATTGCAGCGGGGAGGAGACCTGGTGCCACCCTGCCTGTTGATGTAACATGCTGGTGGAGTGTGCTTGGATGAGGATCGTCTTGCCACTGATTCGGAAGAATGCTTTGAGAGCAAGCAAGATGGCCATCAACTCGAGCCACTTAATGTGGGCCTCCTGCTCCTGAAGGGACCATACTCCCTTGACATGTCCATGGTAGCTCCCCAGCACTCTAGGGATGAGTGTGCTGATAGTAATCCGAGGTGCTGGTTGACGAAAGAGCCTGCCTATCCACAGGTTGTCTGTGCTCCACCAAACTGGGTCCTGGTGGAGCTGTGGTGGGATGCGGACAAGCTCCGCCTGGGAACCCTTCTCCTGACTCCATGAGGCTTGGAAGTGCAACTGAAACCAACTCATTTTGAGCCTTTTATGTGGGACTGCCAGGAGACATGCTGCCATGATACCCAAGGGGTGTTGGTACCACCACGCCAAGGTCACTACTATGAGGAAAAGGCCAGTGGCCTTCTTGATGGCTACGACTTTGTCCTCTGGGAGGAAAATTCTCTCGCAGCTCGTATCCCAGACTAGGCCCAGGAAATATAAGTCTGAGTGGGCTCCAGCTGTGACGGAGATTGATGGAAAATCCCAGCTCGTGTAGTGTGTTCATGAGGGTGGAGGTGGTGTGGTGCATTGACTCTGGAGACCTTGCCCTGATGAGCCAGTCTAGGTATGGATATACGTGGTGCCACTGGGCCCAGAGTAAGGCTGCCACTTCATTCATAAGTCTTTTAAAGACCCTGGGGGCCAAATTGAGGCCAAAGGGTAGAACCCAGTATTGGAAATGAAAACCAATGATCCAGAATCGCAGCAAGGACCGATGGGGCTGCCAGATCGGGACGTGTAGGTACGCATCCTTCATATCCAGGGAGCACATCCAGTCTCCCATGCACAATGTCTCCGCTATAAGTGCTGGGTTAACCATCTTGAGGTTTTGAAGAGGGTGGAAAAGGTTCAGGGTGGAAAGGCCCAACACAACTCAGACCCGCCTGGTTCTTGTTTAGGGAGGAAATCTGAATAGAACCCCAGACCCCGCTCGGGGGCTGGGACTTCTTCCACTGCCCAACTCTACATGAGCGAATTTCCGCTAACAAAGTTCCTATCCCAATCTGTGGGAGCAGGGGTGGGGAAGGAATAGGTAGGCGGTAGCCCATGGACACTAGACAGAACCCAGGGGTCTGAACCTCGTGCGCCAGCAATGGGATTGAAGGGCAAGCCTGCCCCCTCCGCCCCCTCCAGAGACACAGGAACCTGGATGGGTGTGTCATGACTTTTTTCCGTCTAAGGCAGAGTGTGACTGAAAAAAAGCCCTTGTGTGCGGCCTTGTGTTGCTTGCACTGGTGTTGACTGGGGACCTGCCCAGTTGCCTGGACCAATGTTCTTGGAAACCCCGAAAAACACCAAAGGACCGAACCTGGTCTGAACGCTGGTGCGTCTGGCTGTATGCCTTAGGCGTGGCTTTAGTGAGGATGGATAAGGATTTGGCAGTCTGAACTGTTCTTCTCCAGTTCCTCGTCCGTAGTGGAATGGAAAGGGTCGCCACTCTCAAAAGGTAAGGTCCAGTATGCGCTCCGGGTTAAACTTGCTGGCCCATAGCCAGGCAGTCCGCCTGTCCGTAGCGATGCAAATGGCACCGCCTGTGACGTAAATGTGCACCACCGTGAACTCCATAATGTCTTGCGCTACAATTCTAGCCTCTGCCAGCCCCACCTCGAAGCACGCTTGGCGCTGCACTGGAAGTTCCGGAAGGAAGTATGCGACTTCCACCATTGCATCCGCATTCGACTGACGAAGATGCAGGGATGCGTTGGAATACACTTTCTTCCTGTATGCTCCCAGGAGAGCTGAGGGTGTGGTAGCAGAAGACTATTGTGGCTTGGAGTAGATCGAAGCTGCGGCGGTGTGGCCGAGATTGCCGACAGCAAGAAGGGAGGGGGGGGGGGGGTCCTGCTGGTCAGCTGGAGTGCTGGGTGCCAGGGGGTGTGGCGCAAGGACCGGAGCCGGCAGCGGGGCTGACAAGACCGCTGGAGGTGTGGGAGCCAGTGTGGTGGGTACTGGCACAGGCAGCTGGGGCTGCATAGGAGCCAGAGGCATTGGAACCACGGACGGAGTGGCCGTGGGTGCTACCGGTAAAACTGGATGGAGCATGTCCCGGATCACATCTCTTAGTATGCCCATTTCTGGAGACCTCATGAGGGTCAAAAACGTTTTTAAAAACCTGTCTTCAAAGGCTGGTAGAGCACTTGGAGCGGCATGAGCTAAGACCTGGGCAAACTCTGCCGTACTGTCTGCTAGTGTATCTGACCTGTGAAAAGTTGGGTGTGCCGTAGGCCACGTGCCCGGTGAAGACCAGTCCCACCTGGAAACGTGTTCCCCACCTGGTCCCCAAAGGGGTATGGTGTCTGGCAGACCGCCATTTTATCAGGTACAGCAGCCATCTTGTCTGGCTGCATATGATGTGCCTGCGTTGTGGTGCTTGCCACGCTGGGCCCGGCCTCCAAGACTCTTGGCGGTGGTGGTTAAGGCCTACTCTGCACCTCAGGACGAGGGCCGGTAGGCGGATTGCAGCACTACTAGCGACAAAGCCAAGGGCATACAGGTGCCCCCTCAGACAATTGTCTGGTACAAGGGCGTAGCCCCTCTGGCATACACCCAGTAATAGAACCTTGTGGTCCCTCAGTGCAGTCCTCAGTAGGATCTCACGACCCCTCGGCAGGGTAAGCTGTAGCTCTAACAACCTCAGTAACTGCAATGGTACAAGAACCTGAAAGGTCCCGCCCACTTGTGCGCTTCCTTGGAAAGGAGTCGTCCTTGCGGGGTACTGATGAACAGTGCCACTACCTTGGGCCTGGACTTGTGCTCGACGATTTCCTTAAAGTCCTCTGGAGGCGACATTTCGAAGAGCTCTCTCCAATGATCGAGGCCTGTTCTTCAGAGTGCATGGTGTTAGCGCATCACACGCAGAGCAGCCCTCCCAGCTGTGGTCTGGGCCAAGGCAGCAGAGAGTGGGGGTCAAACGTAGGGAAGAGCCCCTTGCAGGCTGGACACCAGCTGAAGACCATTGACAACAACATGTGCTGGAGTGTGGCGCCAGAGGACAGAATAGAAGACAAGAGACACTTCTGTGGGCCACCAAGGGGTGCAGGCCAGATGGCCGCCTGAGCCAAGAGCTCCCCACATAGCACCGGAAAACCCGAGGAGACAGAGAAGGGGTTCCTTATCGCACATGGAGGCGCACAACCCACGGAACCAATAGCCCACCGCAGGGAGCAAACCCAAAGTCTGGAGGTGCTCCCTACCCTCAGAAGCAGCGAGGACATTGAGGCGCCCCTTCCCTGGGACCGCACTCCAGGCAGCCGTAGAAGGGAACAAAAGACAGGGCGCAGCTGAACTGCATTGGCGGCGCCGCTCAATGCCCGCGTCTGGGACACCAAGGCGTGGAAACCCACCTGGGATCCAAGGGGACTCCTTCTGCCTGGCGGGGCTGCCCGAACCCCCCCCCCCTCCCCACCTCAGAGCACGGCCGTTTGACCCGAGCCACAGAGAAGCTGTGCCGGCAGGAGGCGAGACAACATCGGTGGAGCCCTAACTGATACCAACGTCTTGGCCCGGGACGTCGTAGGAGCGCGCCCACCCTGCAGGCCGAGAGGAGGCTGCCTCCCAGTTAAGTTCTGCACTAGGTGAGGGGGCGGCCCTTACTAAACCCAGGTGGCCAGACTGAACAACAGTGGGCAGCAGTGGCTCAGGGGAAAGAGACACTTGCCCATTACAACAGCGCAAGGCCGGCACAGAGGGCTGTGAGGAGGCACAGGGTATTGGCCGCCTCCCAGAGAAGTCAATTGCAAGCTAAGGAGGTGGCGCTGAGAAGATCCCGGGGTGCAGATTGGCCATCAACAGTGGACAGCAGTGGCCCAGGGGGAATGAGGCACCTGCGCAGAGCGAGTGGAGACCAACATGACATTTGCAACAGACACCACAGAACCAGCAGGGTCCCCTAGGCCCGGACCATCGCGGGAGCGCGCCCACACCTCAGCTGGCCGGGGAATACATGACTTGACACGCACCGCAGGGGAGCCTCGAGGGCGGGGCCCCTCTGGTGGATCGCCGCCTCCCTCAAAACCATAGTGAATTGGGCCCCAAAACGAGTCCAACTCTGGACAACCACACCCCGAGGAACACTGGTAGGCACGGCATCTTAACCACTTACATCATCAGAGCCACACCAAGAAGACAGTTGCACTGGCAGGCACTGCCCACAGGACTGCTGCCTTGCCCGACTCAGAAGCAACCCCCATGAGCTGGAAGGAGACCCTTCCCAAATAACAAATTTGCGCCGGTGAGGACAAGATGACCTGTGGGGGGACCTTCCGCCCCGGCCCCTGACCTTGGAGCCATTCAAAACATCCAGATGATTCTAGAAGAGATCAGGGGAATAAAAATGGACATGGGGCCAAGCTGGCAGACCTTACAACGATGGTAACCTCCCTAGAAGACCGAATGGAAGGGGTTGAAAACCACCAACTCTCCACAGCACGCCTCGAAACTCAAATGGAGGCAAGGTTCTTGGAGGTACGTCGCGAGGAAGAATTGCGATTCAAGGTCGACGACATGGAAAACAGGGAGAGGAGAAATACATACGCATCTTCAGACTGGCGGAATCCGATGGCGAGACCCTGCTTGGTCTAGAGGGAAAGCGCATGACATACGAATTGTGCTGGGAGCGAACGCCAGAGAAGACACATTGGACGGAGTTCACTGGGCTGGGGGAGGCAGGGGACCTCGCTCAATACTAGCACAACTACACTACTACAGAGAGAAGGCCAGGACCCTGGGGAACATACAATATGGGGAGTTTTTCCAGGACCTATCGGCCCTTACCCTCCTTACGAGGATAAAATGTGGCAACCTCACCAGATGGCTCCAGAAGGGGGTCAGATACCGCTGGGGTCATCCCTTCTACCTGGCATTCGAGTGGAAGATGAGAAGCACCATCTCGTGTCCAAGGAGGACATACAGAGGGTCACAGAGGAGCTGCTGAGCGACTGGCCCGGCTCCTCCGGTGGACACGAAAGCGACACTCGACACCCACTTCGCGGCCCAAGGGGCCCAGATGCATTCAGAGGCAAAGCAAACGTGAAAGGGTCCCGCAAGTTCCAAAAGACTAGACAGCACTCTTCAGCTTCCGAGGGCCCCGCAAAGTGACGCGGAAACTGTCTGCTAAGAAATAAAGCACTGTTGCTTATGGTCTGACTGCCCTGCGTAAGGGCATAGAGATGTTTAGGGCCGAGGCCCCTGGGCCCGATGGGCAAACGCCAGGTTGGTGTTAGGTTAGCTCCTAAGGTTGAGGAGCCAGTTGTTGGTTCTGTTAGGTTATCAAAGTGTTGATGGGCTTGCGGCCCGGTTGAAATCGCTATAATGTGGACAGGGAGACTAGGGGGGACACTAATGAGACCGATTTGGGCTCCACTGAATTGTTGAATGGGCAAGGGTCCCGACACAAAGATTGAGAAAGGGAACCTCAGCAACCAAATCGCCTGGGGCGGGGGGAAAACACCTGGTGGTTCATTGACCAACCCAGACGTGCGTTGGTGGATGACGAACGCCCTGAAAAGGGGGAAGGGAGGGAACACGGATTCGGGAGGGGGAGGGAAAGGGCAAGAAGGTGGGGGAAAGGGGAGAAGTTTGTTGGGGTTAAGGGTAATTGGTACAGCCCGATCGGGCCATGGTCCCTAGCTTTGTAATGGGCTTGAAACATACGGGGGTGCACAAAAAGAATGAGATCAAAGATGACAATGGTTGAAGGAAGGATAGGCACACTGAAAGTTAAAGGCTTAAACTCTCAGAACAAGAGATCCCTGACAAGCAACATTTTTCACAACTACTGGTCCTCTTCCTACAGGAAACCCACTACAAACGGGGAAGGGAATCACCCATTAAGGGGAAGGAAATATCAAGTAATTTCTGGGCCTGACACAAGTTCAAAGAAGGAGGGGGTTGGCATACTCGTAAGTAAAGCACTTCACCTCGCGGAAATTGAGACCAAGAGGGGCGTTTCCTCTGGGTTAAGGGCACCTTCGAGGGAGAATGCATCACACTGGCCACCCTATATGCTCCCAACTCGAGCCAGATACAATTCCTGACCCAGATTTTCAGGGTAATGGACGAATGGGCAGAGGAAGCCATGATGCTTGGCGGGGACTTCAACCTCATAATGGACCCCCAACTTGACTGGTGGTCAGCGAAGGGTGTGGGGACTAAGGGGACCACCAAGGATAATCTGGCATTGCAAGCCCTCCTAAGGGATCACTACTGGGTTGATATATGGCATAAAGCGTGGCCAGGTCCAGGGGCTACACTTTCTTCTCACCCCCACACCACACACACGAGAATGGACCTGTTACTAATCTCCCAAGAAGGGGAAGGGGTGGCCAAGCTCCCAAGGGTGGAACCAACATGGTCTGACCATGAGTTACTAGTGACACTGGTTGCTGCCCGTCACCCCAAGATCCTCCGAGTGGCGCTGTAACGATACGCTCTTAAGGGATCCAGTCTTCAGAGAATTCTTAAAGAAATGATAGCTTATTTTGAAACAAAGGACAACGGAGAAACGGTGATGGTGTGGGAAGCAGCAAAAGCCACTTTTCGGGGTCTGACAGCCGAGGGTTCTAGGCGTAAGCGGGAGGGGGGTCTTCTCGAAAATAAAATCTGAGCAGAGCTAAGGACCCTTAGAGCTAGACTCAGCCGTGATGGGGAGAAACGGGAAGCCCTGCTGGCGGAAATGCAAAAAAAAAAGGCAGGCACTACACGGTCCACATAGGGGAAGTGATCAAGAAACTGTGCTACACGAGACAAAGATATTATGAACGGGGGGACAGGGTAGGGACTCTCTTGGCGCACAGGACAATGGGATGTAAAATGGAAAGGAGGGAGGGTCTGTCAAAAGAGGGATAAATAGCGGAGTGTTTTGCCGAGTTCTACAGGGAACTCTACACCAAACAGGAGGGTGAGTCGCTGAAGAGATGTGGGCTCATTTGCCTGACCATCCTTTACCTGACCGAGCCTGGGTGTGACGCCCTTGAGGAGGAAATATCAGGAAGTGGAGCATGCAATTAAGAGGTTAAAAGCTGGAAAGGCCCCAGGGGGAGATGGATATACGGCGGACTTCTATAAACAAGGTCAACCCATTTTAGTGAAACCACTGGCCAAAATATTTAACCAAATTAGAAACCAAGACTCTATTCCACCTACTTTGATACAGGCCCTAATCTCAGTAATACCCAAACCAGACAAAGACCGGGCTGACTGCGGCTCGTATAGGCCCATTTCCCTCCTGAACTCCTGAACCTAGACGCAAAGATCTTTGCCAGAATTCTGGCGACCCGACTAGAGCGATGCCTCCCCGCTTGATTCACCCAGACCAGGTGGTATTTGTCCTTAACAGACAAGGCTCCAATAATAAGCGAAAGACCCTTCACGTGCTTAACTCAAGGGTAGTACGAGAAGAGGGGGCCCCTTTTGTAGGCTCTCGACGCCGATAAGGCCTTCGATGAGGCTTTCATGGGGGAGGTTCTCTCTTCCCTGGGGATGGGTCTGAGGTGGCTGGGCTGGATGTCAGCGACTCCCGCAGCCAGGGAGGTGGCAAACGGGACCGAATCAAAGACATTTCCTTTGGGGAGGGGCACAAGGCAGGGATGTCCCCTTTCCCCCCTAATATATGCACTGGTTATGGCTCCCTGGGCGATTTCCGTCCGCACAGACAAGGCAATGAAGGGGTTCAGATAGAGGATCGGCCTGTCCGCCGACGATGCATTACTCTACATCACAAGACCATCCCAGACGGTCCCCCATGTCCTGCAAGGCCTGGCACATTACGGAGAACTCTCTGGATTTAAGGTAAACTTTGGGAAGTCGGTAGTGTACATAGGGTGAGGGATGCCGGATGCAGAGGTAGACTATGTGGGAGGTCCCCCCTTCCGACTTCAGAATGATGGGTTCCGATACCTGGGTGTCCAAGTGACATGCAACCCAATCAACCTCTTCTCTAGACAAGATAGCTGAGCCGGCCGTATATCAACAATGGTATGAAGCCGGTCTTAGCTCCCTGTCCCCGTTCCGCTACCTCCAATTTAAGGGAGTCCTCATCGAACCCTTTGGGGGAGGGGTAGGTGGGGGGACCTCACAGATTGAGAAACTGCTAATTTCTACTCGCAGATACAATGGGAAAGAGATCTGGGGGGGGTAATTGAAGATGAGGTGGTCTAAAATGTGCAGGTGGGCCAATCGCTCCACAGCTTCACTTCAATTCCGACATCGGGCTCTGAAGGTACTACACAGGTGGCACTAGCCCCCGCAGAGGATTGCTAGGATGAGGGTGGGATATGACCTGCACTGTTGGAAAGTTAGAATGGCAATAGGAGACTATATACATATGTGGTGGAGTTGCCCGGTTGGCCAGGTATACTGGGGAAGAGGGCCTGTCATGGGTAAAAGGGGTTGATTGAGTGGAGAGAGCCCAGTGCCCCTGGCTCCTCTTCGGAATTGAGGTGGAGCACGAAAAGGAGGAAACCCAGGGCCACATGTTGCAGACTATGCTGGTGGCGGCTAGGTGCCGTCTGGCCCAGAAATGGAAAAACCTGCATATGCCAATAGAAAGAGAATGGCTCACTAAAGTTCGGGCCATTTATGACCTGGAGTTTCTAACACATCTGAGACTGGTCTGAATCAAACATTGAGGAATGGTGGCTCCCTTGCTTTGAAAAATATGGATGATTGGCCTAGAGTGACGCCACCAGGAAGGGCACTGGGCAAAAGGGAAAGGTCAGAGTTGGGCCCAAAACTCCAGTGTGCAAGGAAGGGACTGAAAATACCCTGAAACTTTCTCCACGGTCCTATCAGGCGAACTAAATACATGTGCTCCATCAATGGCAAGGGGGGGGGAGGGGTGAAGGGGGCGAGGGGGTTTACAGGGTTATTGTTATAATCATGTTAAGGAGACCCGTGTTAAAATACGACACATGATGTTATAACTTAAAATGTCAAAATATGATTTTTAAAAAATCTGCTCCGGGGAATACCGCGTAGAATTTCTAGGCCAGAGTTCTAACCCAGGAGCGGACCGTTCCCATAGACGCAGAAAAAGGACTGGGGAGTGGCGCCGGAGGGTGGGGTCAGGGGAGTGCATGCTCCCAGGGCCACACCCAGGCGTGCCTGGTGAAAAGGTTCCGTCTTCCGTCCCTAGCGAGCGACGCCCATACAGTATGGAGGGAAGGGGACGGGAGGAGTATGCTGTGGTTAGTGACACAGCTAAAGGAATTTTGCTAACGCCTGACAGTGGTCTCTAGTAAGGGCAAGATTTGTAAAGCCCAAGAAGATTGTTACAGTGCCTACACCTTTAATTAACATTTACTAACAAGTTAACTAACCAGTGGTAGAATCTCCCAATTCTTTGGGAATTAATGGAAACTTGACATGACACATGGGAATTAAGAATGAACTTTATTTAGTGTCAGAGGTGTGAATTTTAGCCTCTGATTTACCATGAGTTAGGGGAAAAGAATGAGACTTTCCCTTGATTTTAGTTGCAACCAGTGGGCGTTTTCAGGACCTTGTGTTGCTAGTGAAGTTAACGCACAGTTCAGTGGAATCTGTTTTGCATAATAACACTTTCGCTTACATCCAACCAATTTGTAAATACTTTGTCGGGTGAAGGGGTACTGATGGGTTTATTATGAATGCAGATCATGTCATTGAAACGAATCCTAAACTGGTATTTACCCCGGACAGGAACTTGGGCTCAGAGCCAGTGCACAAGACTGTAGTTGATTAATCATTGTTCCCAGTTTTGTTACACTCAATTGACACCATGGACAGAGGTTATGATACCCTCAATTTTGAATTAAAGGAGGTGCATTTATTACGGAAGACATGTGCCAAGATAAACTTCGTAGGATTTATTACAGCATGAAATATGAATATTAAGCATGAAATGAGAATAGGGGACAAGCTCCTGCAAACAGCAAATTTCCCTGTAGTAAGTGAGCCTACCCCTGAAGTTAAAAGTCTGGCTTGTTGCAACTTTACCAGGCGAGAAGATTTCAGAAGCCAGGGATCAACCATTAGCTAATGCAAGGAGTTGGCCAGCATAGGATTTTGCAAATTATACATGTGCAACAGTATCTATTCTAGGGAAGATCTCACCAGTTGTAGATGCAGATGCTAGTGTGCTCATTTTTAACAGCATGAGAGAACCATCAGCTGTAGCTCTGCATCCATTACCAAGATTGTGCAAGACTAAAGAGTGCAAGATCATAAACCAACCTAAATCAAAAAATGTAAATCCTTGGGGAAGCAAAACCATGCCTCCAGAAGGTTTTTATGGAACTAGGAAGTTAAAGGTGGATGACATTGTAGGCAGTGCGGCATTAGCTCTGAAAGGTGTGCAGTCCCCTATAAAGACATGTAAAAAAGGGTCAGGAGTTTGAAGAAAGTGTTTTATTTAGCACAGACACTTTACCTAAAGATCAGGGGTATATTACATGTTTTATTTCGGTGCATCCAAGAATAAGGCCCGGGTTGGTGAGGTAGAACAAGGACAGGAATACATCGCAAATGAGGGTGAGGCAAGTTGGGTGAAGTGGGCAAGGGGAAATGTCATACAGCTACAGAGTCCAATTCCCTTCAGCAGCTTGCAAGTTCACTACGTGCTGCTAGAGTACCAGGGTAATCATGAGGGGCCTTCTGTTCTCCCTCAAGGTTTTTCCCATATTTAGGCCCATATTTAGGCCATTAAAGGTTAAACGAAAAAGACTCCATAACAAAAGCACTCGACACCCAGCGGGTTAACAGTTTAGCTGAGTATAGTACGCAGCAGACCAATGAAGGAGACTCAAGATCGTCAGTTGAGTAAGAAGCAAGGGTACAAATACGAATCGATGAAAAATAACAAGTTACTTACCAACTGAATGTTCTTCCAACTGGATGTTCCTCCAACTTATTCCACATCTTTTTCATGTAATGTCCACAGCTGTGCACTTCGGAAACTTTTGGCAAAGGGCGTCCATCATCGATGACATTGGGTTGATGTCCCTCGAAGGCCTCCATAGAGGGCAAAGTCACTGGATGTTATAAATAGGACGCATGGCGCCCGTAGCCTCAGTTTATGATTTTACCTTCAGAATGTGTGGCACCAGTCTCATGCCTGCTTTACTGCATATAGCCTTGCAGAAACGCAAGTTGCAATCGAATAGGAAATTCTCAAGATGGGCAGGCTGGGAAGGTGATGTGGAATACGTTGGATGAACATCCAGTCAAAAGAATGTTACCAGTTGGTAAGTTAGTTGTTCTTCAAATGGATTGTATCCTTCAACGTATTCCACATCTTTGACAGACTCCCAAAGCAGTACCAGTAAATGGGAGGGAAAGAATCGAGTACCCAATCATATTGCTGAATAAAGAACTGCCTTCCCAAAGGCCATATCCTGACCATGGATCATATCCAGGGAGTAATGTTTAACTAAGGTGTGGAGCGAAGCCCATGTAGCAGTCTCAAAGATTCCTAATATGAACTCCCCGTTGGAGGGCAGTGGAAGTAGCTACACCCCTAGTGGAATGAGCTTGCAACCCTTCAGGAGGGTCCTTACCCGCCCATCGGTAAGACTCCATAACGGTGAGGATAATCCACCTGGACAAGGTCTGTTAACAGCCTGGCCCAATCGGTGTCCAGCATAACCTACAAAGAGTTGATAGTCCACTCGGACCCTGGACATCCTAGAAATTTAAATGCTCAAATACTACCTTAGGTAGAAAGGAAGGACGTACCCGCAGTACTACCCTGTCCTTGTGAAACACAGTAAAGGGTGGCTTAGAGGAAAGTGCCTGCAATACCCTCACTCTGCGAGCTGAACTAACCGCAACCAAGAACACTGTCTTAAAGGACAATAATCTCAAGGGACAAGAGTGAAGGTTCAAACGATCACCCATAAGAAATTTCAAAACCAAATTCAAATTCCAACCCAGCACCTGGAAAAGGGACGGTGGGAACACATTTGTCAGTCCTTTGAGAAATCAAAGGAATCTTAAAGAACATTCTTCAGATAAGCGCTTAAATATAGACAGCGCCGCCAAGTAACCCTTAACGGTACCAACTTGAAGGCCCCTGTGGGCCAAAGAAAGTAGGACAAAATCATAAGAATGGAGCACTGAAAAGAATCAACATTGTGTCTACGGCACCAGTCGCAGAAATTACGCCAACGAAACAGATCTTGTTGCTGATCTTGTGGCCGACAGCAACACCTCCATCACGCCATCCGGAAGGACCCAATCCTTATATCTCAACCTTTCAGATGCCAAGCGTGAAAGTTGAGTATTCCGACCTCTGGATGGAGACTCCAGGACCCCCCCCCTCCACCCCCTCGTGCGACAGCAGCTCTCGCTAGGGAAGACGGAGTGGAGGGCAGATGGACATTTCTAGAAGGTCCGGGTACCATGCTCTCCTGGCCCAATCTGGAGCAATGAGGATCATGTGGGAACCGAACCTCTGAAACACTTTAGGAATGATGGGCACTAGAGGAAACTCGTACAGCAGTGGAATGACCAATCCACTGCAAACTCATCTCCTAAGGCTCGCCTTGGAGGAAATTCCCCTGGGCAGAATCTCTCTTACTTCCGGTTGGCACTGGTGGTGAAGAGATCCACTTGCGGGGTTGGTTCCCCAAAGGGCAAAGATCTCCTGAAGGACTTCCTGAGCCAACTCCCACTCGTGAGAGATCATGCTCTGCCTTATCAGAGCGTCCGTCTCCGCATTTTCATCTCCGGCCAGATTAACTGCAGAGACCGAAATTCCCTGCTGGATGGCCAGGAACCAGAGCTGCATTTCTTCTCTGCACAACGGGCGTGACCCTTCCCCCTCTTTTTTGTTGAGGTAATGCATGGCCACTGTTGTCCGTCACAATCAGGACACTTCCCCAGCACAGCCGGCAGGAAAGCCTTCAGGGCTAGCCTGATGGCCCTCAGCTCTAACAGATTGATGTGGAGTTTGGACTCCGGAGACCAACGACAGCTGTTGGTCAAGTTGTCGGCATGAGCGCCCCATCCTGTGAGGGAAGCATCCGTCACTACAGTCACCTCCGCCATGGTTGCCAAAATGGCTCCCCCTTCATCAGATTCCCTTTGTTGGCCAACCACAGAAGATCCTGGGAGACAGTGGAATCTGAATATGATCCGACATCTTGCCAGAGAACTGCGACCACCGCATCTTGAGGACCTATTGCAGGGATCTCATCCTCAGCCTGGCCTCTGGCACCAGAAAAACACAGGATGCCATGAAGCCGAGCAACCTTAAGAATTCGAAAGCCGGGCATGTTCAAACTTATCCACCATCTGCACAATGTGATGAGCCCTCACCTTGGGAGGCAAGGACTTCCAAGGATGTGTCTAACACAGCCCCGATGTACTGGAGCTGTTGGGAAGCTGTCAGATGCGACTTCTTGAAATTGAGGGATAAGCCCAGACTGGAGGGAGCGGCACGTGGGACCGAGGTGATCCAATGCTTGCTCAGGAGAGCGCACCCGAATCAGCCAGTCGCCCAGGTAGGGTTAGATGTGAATTCCCCCCCTCGCCTGAGGTACACCACCACCATGAGCTCGGTGAAGACCCTCGAGCGGAGGTCAATCCCAACAGAAGGACCTGAAACTGAAAGTGCGAGTCGCCAGCCGCAAACCTCAGGCACTCTGTGCTTGGGATGAATCGGCACATGAAAGTAAGCGTCCTGTAGGTCCAGAGACACCAACCAATCCTAAAATTGAAGGGCCTCGAGGATTTGAGAAAGAGTAACCATCTTGAACTTGTCCTTCTGGAGAAGTTTGTTCAACCAACCCAAGTCCAGGATGGGTCTCAATCCCCAGTCTTTCTTGGGAATCAAAAAAAAAAAAAAGGGGGGGATACCATCCCTTGTTCCTTTCGCTACAGGCACCAGTTCTATAGTGCCTTTCTCCAGCAGGGTTAAGATTTCCTACACAAGGAGCGGATCTGGAAGCTTCAAAGTTTCCCCAGTGGATTGTTGTGAGGCTGCTGTAGGAAGTTCAGGCAGTAGCCGCGGGCTATGGTATCCAGAACCTACGCATCTGAAGTAATGGCTTGCCATTCTTCAAGATGCTGAGACAGTCTGCCCCCAACTGGCGAACAATGGGATATGGCCTCATGACTGAGCGGCAGTGCCTGAAGGCAAAGAGGCAGCTGCCTGCGCGGCTTTGGCACTTCTATTTCCCCCGACCACAACGGTTACTTTACCGCTGGCCCCTTTGAATGGCAGCCCCTCTCGTTCTACCAAAGAAGTAGTAACGAAAAACCTCCCCTCCACTGCTGTCCCCTAGGACGAAAAGGCGGAGGTTGACTCACAGCTGTGCTTAATGATTTTGCCGCAGCTTTCGAGGTCTGCAGCCTCTAAAGACTCATCAGCCTTGTTGCCAAACAAATGTGCGCCATCAAAGGGCATGTTTAGAAGACGGCTTTGCGCATATGGAGCAAAACCAGACTTTCGCAACCACGCAAATCTGCGTATAACAGTGCTCGCAGCCATGGACAGGCTAACACTGTCTGCCATATCCAAACCCAAATGAAGGGATTCGTACATGGCATCCTTGGCGTCTTGCACGAGAACTAGGAAGCCATCCCTTTCTTCCCCCTCGGGAATATAGTCAGCCGCTAGAGAAACAGTTCCACTGAGTGTGTGAGAACCTTGCTAAGGCACAAGTGGAGTTGGCCGATTTCAATGCCATGCTCCCCGCAGAAAATACCTTCCGAGCCCAACCGTCGAAGCGTTGGTCGTCCCCGTCAGGAGGGATGGTAGGGTACGCTGCCTGCCTCGAGGTGGCTGTAGCCGCCTGAACCACCAAACTCTCGGGAGTGGAGCGAGTGGATAAATAGCTGGGGTCGCCAACAGAAGGGCAGTACTTTTTTGTCAAAGATTTAACAGCTGGAAGAGATTCCAGTGACTGCCAAGGAGCTGCCACCCTTTTCTGTAAGGTGAGAAGAAACAGTAAAACTGGGTCAGAGGACAGACCTGGATCTAAAATGTCTGTTAGATCGTCCTGCACAAAGTCTTCAGGAGGACTGGAACAGCCCAGATACTCCGAGACCCTAGCCATGAGTCTCCAGTATGAAGACCCTGCATGAGCCCCAGGCTCAGGCCTACCAAATTCCACTTCCGGAGAAGTGTCCAACACACTGGCATCATGGAAGAGTTTGCCTCAACTCCTCCAGTTTTACTGTCTCCAGAAACAATTGGAGCCACATCAAGTTCACCAGGGTCCTCAAATTCAGACCCTTCTTCCTCTTCATATATGTTGTCCAGAGGGAGTTGAAACCCTGGCCTGGGCCAGAAGAGGGCCTGGAATCGCAGTAGCCTTCCTAGGATGATCCACCACATCGGGGGACTCCAATGGCAAATTTCTGCCAAAAATCCCCAAAGGCGTCTAGAGCACTGAAGGCTTTGACCCTGAGAGCATCGACAACCTCGGCATCGTGAGCGTCGAAGTTTCACATCTACACTGGCGCCGACGGTGCTGTGGGCTGATAAGAGGGCAAAGCATCGACGTCCGAGTCAGACGGACATGGCGCGGACCGAGTCGACGCCGGCTTCGAGCCCTTAGTAGGTTGCAGCGGTCTTGCTGGGGACGAGGATCGAGACCTAGAAGCACGTCTCTTGTGACTTCTCGGTAGCCTTGTCCAACAGGACCTCGAAGGATCCTTATGCGAGTCGCGGACCAGAGCCCGAAGGCGTGCAAGCCACGTTACGAGACCGATCCTGGCCGACTTCGTTAGAAGGCGCGAGCGACCTGTGCCCTGCGATTGAAATATCGCCAACATCTGCACATTAAAGGCAGCCCATTCCTCTGGTGTCGAGGACTTTGTCGGGCATGCCACTTTCCTCGCATCTCCATCCTCTGAGAAGGCAACCAGTGACAGCACTTCTGAGAATGGTGTGACGAGGAAGAATGGCAGGAACCACTCCGGGACCGAGAACCCCGGGCTTCCTCCCTAAGTGGAGTCGCCCCTCGAGTCGTCGGTGGACACCCCTTTGGCTTTCAACATGGATTTACGAGACTTACTAGGCTGAGCAGCCCCTACCTGGAGCTTCCCCTTACGCTTCTCCAAGGCCTTGGCAGTTAGCAACTGCCATTTTGAACAGTCAGTGTTGTGACACTCGCCCAAGCACCACAAACAAATGCAATGTGCGTCAATGAGCGACATTTTCGACTTGCAGTTCTGGCAAGTCTTGAAGCCAGACCGCGGAGTCAGAGGGGGTCGACGAAAAAGACATCTCAATGATGACACACAAGGGTTTCACAAAAACACGTTTGCAGAAAAACGGAACTGAGGCTACGGGCGCCATGCGTCTCATTTATAACATCCAGTGACATCGCCCTCGACGGAGGCCTTCAAGTGACATCAACCCGACGTCGACGCAGGACGCCCTCTGCCGAAAAAGTTTCGAAGTGCACAGATGTGGACATTACATGTGAAAGATGTGGAATACTTTGGAGGACAATCCATTCGAAGACCTCGATTGGCTACCAAAAGGTGCCTGACAATCTACATAGGTTAAATAAAAGACCAGGCTCCCTTTTCATTTGGCCCCCTTAAATAGCCTCTCCAGCAGTCATATTGGGCAACGTCGAGAAACCAGGTCGAAAACTGGTCAGAAAGTTATCTAGGATACTGTTCTTCCGTCCATTTTTGCAGTTTTTAACACGAATGATGCAAATAAATATATCTTTCCTGTTCGACCCAATATGGATAGCAATCTGTAGTAGGCAGGAGATGTACATAGGTTTTTTTTATATATTGGAATCAGAATAGATTGCTGCCATGAATTGGGGATGATACCATTGCTGCACATTAGGTCAGAGAACTTGCAAGTATCACAAACCACCCCTCTGGATTTTTAAGCACCACGCTGGCAAACTCATTAGGATCTGGTGCTTTAGAGCCTTTACATTTTCTTGTAGCATCTCTAAGGTTCGCTCGGTGCATAATCTTTCTGCATTTTGCGCGTCTAATCTCTTATCAAATTGTTTTACTAATGGAAACTATAATACCCTTAACAGACATCAGTATGTGAAGTAATGCCTTTCAACCAGTTTTCTATTTTATGAACTGCAAAACCCCTTACAGCTCAACAGCTCACGAAACAATTGTAGTTCCTTTGCTTACATTTTTATTGGTCCAATTAATACGGTTCCCAGCATGGTTAACCTCCAAGTCACCAATTTTGGTAACAGAGATTACATTCACTCACAACAGTGTTCCTCCACCAACTTGCAATGGTTACTTGCTGTAAATCTTTCCTTTAACCTGCCCCTGTTGCCTTCTGTGCCCTAGCCTGTTTAATACTGCACCGGCACTACCAAAGTCAAATCTAGCTGTGCTTTCCAATTGCCACATCCTCCACTTTTGAGCTATATTAGTGCCTCTGTGAAAAGTCAAATCTAGCTGTGCTTTAACTACCCACTAACCCCGGCTGCTAGGCTGCCTGGTGAACTGCTTTGTGCCTGTGCTGCATCTACCCCCGTCCCACAATCCTCTCTACCTCCCTACGGCTCTCTCCATCTCTAATCTAACTGCTATAATATCACCTATTCGCCCCACTCCCTTTGGAAGAAAAAAGGTCAAAAAAGCGCTCCTTTTGTAATCCTGGATTACCTTTGCAGAAAACAGCCAGCGCCACTTCCAGACAAATGGTCATCAATATCCTCTTTTCTGACCCCCTCTCCAGACCCAACACATCCGATTTCAACACTTTCCCCTTTTCTCTTCCTCACCCATTAATGGTGGCAATAGATGGGAATTTGTCTTGGCTAGGTTCTCATCCTCGAGGTGATCATTAATGTCAATCATAATGGCACTGATATGACCCAGGGTCCTAAACCCAACCTTCTGTTTGACCAGTGCCTGCCACCGTTCAACTTCGTTCCTGCAACAACCACTTCCTCTCTCAGCACCTCCACGACCTCAGACAGGTGTAACATCACCGGTTCCCCTCCGCGGAAAACATTTAAGGGTGGCGAACGGCTTCACTTAGTCAACGCTCGTTCTGCTATCAAACACTCTTCTGACATCTGCCTCCTCAAAGACTCCCCAGGACTGCCTCGCTCACTGAGATGTGGTTCAATGCCAGCTCAGTCACTGTTTTGACTCACTTCTCCCCGATGGCTACAAGATCTCAAATCCTCATCCCCCAACCGCACAGGCAGCGGTGTAGCCCTGATCTTCCACGAGTGGGTGCCTTCTCATACCCACTCGGCCCTACTCCTTTGAAAGCCTCGTCTGCAAGCTTGGCATCTCTCCCACTTCCTCTGACCATTGCTACCATCTACATGCCCCTGAGCCCCATCTCTTTCAGATTGGTGGTGATCATGAGAGAGGCAAAATAAGCTCAATCTCCTCCTCCTGGGTGAGTTGCACATCCACTTAGATTCTTAAAACACGGCCTCAACTCTCCTCCGTGACCTCTGCACCTCACCTGCTCCATTCTCCCCACCAGCCCTACACTCAGCTGGGCACTCAATGCTTTCATCCATTCTGATCTCTTATCCTACCCCACTCCACCACGCGGTCCTTTTCTGACCACTCCTTTACTCCCATCTGGAACCTCTTGGCTCTCTGACCAAACCTCCACCAGCTCTGCCAGCCTTGTTTGAAGACATCCGACCAATTAAACTAGTGCCAGTTGCTTGTTTCGCACCCACCTTCACCCCCCCCCCTTCACCTCCTACAATCTGACTCAACTACTGACTCTGCTCTCAACAATCTAGCTCTCACTATCAATCACTCCATATTCTTGCCCCGGTCTGAGGATCTTCTGAAACCTGCCTCCAAGCATAACACTTGGTATGACTTATCTAGCAGCCCTGAAGCGCAAGTGCAGCCCTGCTGAACTGAAGTGGCTGTCCGAGATCATCCTCTGATGAACTGGCCCATCTCCTCCTCCAAAGGCAATATCGTCCATCCATTCGCTCAAAGAAGAGGACTCAAATCCAGGGCCCACGTCTCTGGAGCTACTAACACGGCTGACCACTAAAAATGGGAAGGAACTGTCTAATCCAGTTGCAGTGTCTACCTCTCCTCTTCCCTCACAGGCTCACTGCACTGGTCACCCACTTCACTGATTAAACTCCAACATTCTGAATGCTCACTTCCTCCCCTCCCCCCAGCCTCATGTGTTCTCATCTACGCTCTCCTCCTTTTCTCCTATCACACCGGAGGTCACTAGAGTTCTCCGCTCTATGAAGAGTTCTTCCAAACAAGTCTCGACTTATTACAGCACTGTTAAGGACAATATCAGCTCCCTTGCCCCCGCACAGACTTCTGCAATCAATCACTGGGTCCTGCTCCCCCTCAAGCACTCTTGTGCACCCCCTGAAAAAACCTCTGCAGACCCCTTATGTCCAGCTTACAATCACCCGATCTCTCACTCCCTTGGGAAACTTAGGAGAAATTGGTTTTGCCACCCCCTCAAATCTCTTCCCCCCCCCCCCCACTGGCTCAGCATACTGAGCATGTTGGTTGACTGCAAAAACATCAATCTGTATTGAGCATCCAGGGGCCTGGCAACTGCCCTCCTGTAAACCCATGAAGAATTGCATCGCATGATCCCAACTCACCTGGTCTTCTCATTCTTGAGAATCTCTCCTCTGCTTACGAAACAGTTAACTACTGCATCCTCATAAAACGGCTCCACGATACCCTTGGTATCTCGGAGTGGGCACTGGACTGGGAGACCTTCCTCAGACAGTCCCTCCCAGGTTACGCTGGGTTATCTCGTCACCCATATATATCCACCTGTGGTATTCCCCAGGGATCCATCCTTTTGCACTGGTTAACATCTATCTCACCCCTCTTGCTCACCTTCTCGCCACACTTCCAGTGTAATGCAAACACCAAAGTCTCAAGACTACCCTCAGAATCTCTTCTGACCCATCATGCCAGACTGCCCGTCTGCTATCCAGTCCTGGTGTACCTCCAAAGGCCTCTGTCTCAATGCCAGCAAAACCAAAATTCTACCCATTGGGACTCCTGTGCCCTCTTGGTCTTCATTCCGGCCTCCCTTGATGGGCTCTCACCTCCTCCCGCCTCGAATCCAGAAACATGGGAGTCCTCTTCAAATCCTCTCCTTCACTCCTCACATCTTGGAACTTGACAAGAAGGCCCATTTCCAACTCTAACTCCTCAGGGGCACCCTTGCATTGCACTTTGTCCCAGAAGCTCAAAGTGTCCAATGCCCTGGTACTTTACAGGCAGGACTACTGCAACAGCCTCTTCCTTACTCTATCCCCCCTCGTCTATCCGTCCCCTCCAGCTAATCCAGAATAGGGATGCAAGACTGTTAGGGAGAATTCTCTGTTTAGGCTGAATTTCCTAACCTAGTGAGTCCCCCAGCAGCTTTGCTGGATTTCTGGAGTTTTTTTTTTCCATCCTGCCAAGAGAGACTCTTTTTCCCACTCTTGGACATGAATGTGTGCAATTCCTTTGAATGTCAATGTGTTCTATGGGCTATGGGGTCTTTTACTCCATAGGGTCTCATATGTTTTGCTATGTGTTACACCGCACCCTCCATGCCGTAGCACTGGGGCGTCCTAGCGGACCTCCGTCATAGACTCCATACCCGGGGACTGACTGTCTCCCCGGGCATGTAAAGTCACCATTGGCTTTACTAGGCCTACATTTACTAACAGAACTAGTACAAACCATCCTATTGTGGACGTACTAGTAGGGGTAATTCGATTACTCCTGGGTCTTTTATTCGAGGGGGCACTGTTCCGTCCCCCCTCGTCGAGTTTTGGCTGGTGGCAGTGGAAACTACTGGTTATATTCGACCCCGGATATAACCCTATGGGATTCTCCCCATTGTTGGAGATTAATACTTTTTCTTGTTAGTCTCTAACATACCACTAGTTTACTTATCTTAAATAAGTCTATCAAAGTGGTATTTTCTGCCAGAACTCGGTTTGTAAAATGGCGTCTGTGTTCGTCTCTGTGACTCCTAAACCAAAGGTTGAGCCCTTAGGTCCACTTTTGGCGGGCTTCTGTACAGAGACCCTCCAAAGTGGTGCCATTCTGTCTGGGTTACCACAGTGGTGTGGGAGGGGGGGTTTAGGCACCCTGGACTGAGTTGCCTTGCCAACTCCGGTCGCACTCGGGTGCGATTGGCCCAAGTGGTGAGCCACCCCGCTCACCACTTAGCGTGTTTTGAGTGACAGCTACGCTGAATGAATGGGGGTTTTCTGCATAAAAGCAGGGCTTTTGGGACTGGATCTTCAGAAGTCGCCACAGGACCGAAGAATCCGAGGGTAAAGCTGAGCCGACCTGCAACGACGAAACATCCGGTGGAGCCCTGCTGAACCGACTCACCACTTCCCGACGACAGAGGAGATCTCCCTGCCGGAGAGTCTCTTCCCCTGACTGGTGGGAACAACCAGTCCCCTTTGCTTTTTCTTTGCTCCAGGACAAAGTGGTCGAATTGCCCATGCAGAGCACCTCGGCAATCGGATAGCCACTACCCCTGTACCGCGACCAAAAGGTGGTGCCTTGTGACGGAGCACTCCGCGGCTGGTTTCTTCCCTGGTGGTGCACCGGACTTCAATTTTCTTAGACGAGATCATCTCTACTCTTGGCAAAGACCCGACGTGCATCCACCACCAGGAACAACTGCCCCCGCCGAAGCTGTCTCTCCACAAACAAGGTACCGTGTCCGCCTGGCTTCCCTTTCTGCCGGATAGAGTGAGGTGTCTTAATCCTCGTCTTTCCATTGGGTCGCCTCCAAGCTTTCTTTAACTTGCTGTTCTGAACTGGTCCAATCTATCCATAACAATTTGCGATAAAGACTCGAAGCGCATTTCCACTGAGACTTTTTGGGACACATCGCGTCTCTCCGAGTGGGCCTGGCCTCTGAACTTTGTGATCTGCAGTAGACCCTGCCTTACTTGCCTTGCATTTGTCCGCAAAGTATTGGTACCGAATTGATTTCATAACCTGCCTCATTTTTTCTCTCCCGTCCGAACGAATACTAGAGTGCCATCTAGGTTAAAGCATACACCTCTGTCTGCAAATAAGTGATGCCGGTAAACCTAGACTTGTCGAACTATTGTTAGGAGGATTGATCTGTTTCTTCGTATAAGTAATTGTGATTGAAGTTGTTTGCCGTATTAGTGCCAGAGTGTTTTCCATAGATGTGTTATAAATAAATACCTTTATATCTTTACACCGAAGCCTTGTTCCGTGTTTGCTTGTTCTACTGTGTAGATTGCCCTATTTTGTATACTCCACATACTGCTTAACTCTTCTTGAGGGAAGTCTGACTGCTCAGCCACAGCTACCAAGTGAATCTGTGTGGTACAGACTGCTACCAAGTGGGTTTACTGCCAAACACCTGTAGTCCTAAATCTTTTGCAGTGGTCCCAGAGGGAACTGCACAGGTTTCCGCCTAACAAAGACGTACCCTTGGCTGTAAGCCTAGGGACCATCTCTCCAGCCCTACAATCCCTGTTGGCTCCCGGTTGCTACCAGGACCAAATTTAAATCCCTCAGGCTGTCTGGGGCCAGGAACCACGCTATCTGCAACTTGCGCTCACCAAATACTCTCCTTCCAGATTCTTCTGGCTCCAACTCTCTCCTTTTCAAGCACTTCTCTAAGCAGGGAGAAGGCAGCCGTTCCCTTTGCTTGGTTAGCTCCCCCGGGAAAAGACTTGCCCTTTCTCTCATTCGACACTGTTCAACTCAAATTCTGCAAACAACTCAAGACTTTCCTCTTCTCCTTCCATCTCCCTTTCGTGCCAATCCCCACTGTAGCTGTGATGGTGGCCTGGGCCCATGTGTCCTGTCCAATCACCCATTGCATCCGCCCTCCCCTGCACTTGCCTTCGGGCCTCAAAGGCATGCACTTGTCAGGCTGGTGACCCCTCACCATATAGTGGGTCACTGCCTGGCGCACCCATTGCATCCCACAACCGGCTCAAGCACTTAACTTTTGCCTTGCAACTGCCAACCTTGCACTTCACCTTTCTGTAGACTCTAGCACTTATCCCATTACCCCTCCTTCCCTCCTCTTCTCTGCAGTATCCAAATATTCACATGGCCAAGTAGGACTGCATTTCTATTTTCTGCATATTCCATATCTTGCCGTTTTCCCGTTCCCTTCCATTTGCCCGGTGGGCGCTTTGAAACAATTGTCCTGATCTACAAGCGCCTTACAAATGCTCAATAAATAATGGTCTAATGCAATGGTAAGTGTCAAAATTGAGTGGTCACTATATCCATTCAAACACTTCAAGCTCCTTAACATAATGCAGTAGCTCATTACTGACCAATAAGTAATGCAGGGATGCCAAATTTTGGCCGGTGCTCCATGTATCTGGGCAGTCTACATCAGTTCGCCCATTTAGTAATGCAAGTTCCCAGTCCTTCAAATAATCAAACCATGATTTACTTTGTCGGCAGGATGATTTCCAAATCAAAACACTTCTCTCCCCCCATAATGTTCTCATAAGTCACAGGATTCAGTCCTAACTTATTGCATTTAAGTCCCACCCCCCTCGTCCCCCCCAAGCACTATCATTTCATCCTTATGGGCTGCTGCCCACTTTGTCATGATCTTATCAATATTATCAAAAATCCCATCAGTATAAGCACCTCCTGGAGGATTTTATACATTAAACAGCATATGCTTAGTCGCATTTTCAGTATTAATCATAACTTCCACTGCCATTACATTTCCCGAAATATACTTTGGAACAATACTGGTACACTTCAAATCATATTTGACGCCTATTATAAGGGCGCCCCTTTTTGGAAAGATTCCTGGAACAGCTGATTTCATTATGTACAGCAGTGATAAGCAAAGTTTCCTGCAATAAGAATGTGCTGTAACTTAGGATATCAAGTGGCTCTGCTTTAGAAACAAAGTGAGCATAATCATAAGTATTCCAACTGGCGACCTTACATATTAATTGGCTCATAACAGATCTGGCAGAGAAATCCTGAAAAAAAAACGCTCCCACCATGATCATTGTTTCTTTCCAAGCTGGGTACTGCTGCTTTTTCCATCTACAGGGGGAACCTTCAGAACACCCAAGCATCTTTTCACAACACAAGTGCAACAAATCCAATTTTGTATCCAAGCCATAGCCTAGATTAAATCATACGTCTTGGTAGAACCAAATCAAAGACACTATCAGACATAAAACAGTGGATACAAGACATTTTGTACACAAGCGGTTCTACAAATTTAAAGTCACTGGAATTGACAATGTGCAATGATGGTATCAAATGCAACAGTTATCTGAACGATTCATTTGCAAATTCTGATTGTTAGTTGAAGTATGCAGAATTGAGAAAACAACATCTAAAGCAGGGATTTCACTTGAAAATTATATTCAATTTTTCATATTCAGTTTGTCTCCGGAGGATAGCTCAGGGGCAACATTCTCGCCTTCGAAGCAAGACAGAGCACTGCAGGTTTGATGCCCGGGTCTGCGCTTAGAAACCTCTGGGTATTAAGCCAGTTATAAATAACCTATCATAATGCCTACTTTCTCAGTCACATTCAATGTATTAGTACACTTTTTAAAACCATCTTTCCATCCCCGTCACATTCAATAAAATTGGGACCAAGAAAGGTACTTGAGTTCGGTAGTGGTCATAGGTTGAAAAGGATGACAAACTGGTGAGCACTACATTCAGATCCTATTTGGGATGAGGTGCCTGAACCGGTGGAAGATGAAGCCCTGCAGTGTCTTGATGACTGGATTAGCCAGAGAAAAAGAGCAACTGTCTGTAGACAGGTAAGCCACAATGGCGGACAAATATGTCCTGTATGAATAAACATGGATACCAGAGGCTCCGAGGTCAGATACAAAGGACAAGACACTCAATAGAAGCATGCCTGGGATTGAGCTCTCTGGCTATACACCAATGGCAAAAACGGAGCCACTTGCTAGCGCTCTTGTAGCGGGCTTTCGTGCCGCTTGAATTATATGCATATTGTCCTCAGAGAGGTTGCACTGTGCCAATGATCGGAACTCAGCACCAGGCCGCCAAGCTGAACTATTGTGGGGAGCGGTGCCACAACTGGTGATTGCTCTGGTGAAAGTCAGGAATCGGGGCAACCTGATTCGGGAGCACACCGACAAGTGCTGCAGTTCCGAAAACCAGAACCTGGCTGGCTACCAAGGAGCTATGAAGCAGAGTGCAGTTTGATGTGCTCCTGAGTTTCCTGGCTGACCGATCAATCAGTGGCAAAGGAGGGAAAAACAAGCTTTGTTGTTTTCCAACGGGATCTCGAGGGCATCCCCAGGGAAGACACTCCGAGCAAGTCCCTGGGAGTCCACCGCTGGAGAATACCATTGCTGGAAGATCTTGGTGAGAACATCAGTTTTCTTTTCCCACTTGTAAATTGCTGCAGATTGGCAGGGGGGGGCAGAGGAGGGGGAGAGGGGGGGGGGTCTGCAGCCACATTGATGTGACCCAGAATGTGCACAGCTTGAAGCCAGACAATATGTTGGATATCCCAATTCCAAATTTGGATAGCAAGGTCCACCAGGAGGGGAAACTTGGTGCCCCTCTTTGTTAATGAACATCACTACGAATTTGCATGGAAAATTCTGACCAACACTGTTGGTGATAGAGGGTTGGAAAGACTTGAGCCAGAAAAACTGCCAGGAGCTCCATGTAATTGATATGGAACCACCTGTCCTGAGGCGTCCACAATCTTACACCTTAAGGTGATGCAGTGTCCCTCCCCCACCCCAGAAGGGAGGCATCTGTAGGAACTGATGCTTGTGGGCAGGGCTCCTGGAAGGAGGTCCCCACTGGAAGGTTGGGTTGCTGACAGACTACAACCATTGAAGATCCACTGTCATGCAGGATGGGACTGGAATAATCTTTGAATCTGTAGCCTGGGATCAGCAGCTCCGGAGAGCAAGCCAAGTGCGCCCCATTTTCAGTTGTGCAAGGGGTGGAGCATGAGGCCCAGGTATCTCTGGAACCAACAGTCCGACATGTGGGAGGACTGCAGGAAGAGCTTGCATGTGGTCAAAATGTCGGGAATCCTGTCCTCCGTCAGCAACACTCTTGTACTGATGGTATCCCAACGGAAAACACAAATATCAGGACCTGAGCTTACTGCCAGTTCACAGACAGCCCAACATGTAACAAGAGCTGAAGGAGTGACTGAAGATTGGCCGTAGCAGCCTGGGGGCAAGCACTGCGCAATTGCCAATCGTCCAGATATTAATATACATGAAACCCCTGCGGTCTGAGGAATGCTGCGATGACCGACCTCTTTGGTGCCGAGCTGAGATCAAACGGAAGCACACAGCACTGGAAGTGTTCTGTTCCCACGGAGAACTGCAGATATTTTCGATGTAGGCTCCATATCAGAATGTGCATGGATGCATCCTGAAGGTCTACCACTCTAAGCAAATCGCCCTTCCGGAGAGAGGACTTTATCTGGCAGAGCATAATCGTTTTGAATTTCTCTTGGGGTAGAAAGAGGTTGAACTTTTGGGAGGTTGAGGGTAGTGCGCAGGCCAGCCTGGTTTGGGCACTGTAAACAGACAGCCCTCCCTTGCTTGCGCAAGGGAACAGGTTCCACTGCTGAGGATTAGAGGTTTCTGTACCTCGGCTCTGTGGTAATGCGACCCAGTTTGCTGGAGAGGGTGCGAGGGGCAAGCAGAAGTCCATTGGTCCTGTGATGATCTGCCAAGGCTCCAGAAGAGACAAAACCTGTCTTCCCACTGGAGTCTTGTGCGACCGATGGAAAATATTTAGAGGTTTTATCTGCGATAAGACCACTCAATGCTGAATAGGAGGCTGTTGGGCGAGAGAAAAATTGGCCACCTTGCTGTTGCAGTTGAGAGCGGGGGCCATCAACTGGAGCCTCTGCGCGGCACGTGCAGTGGTCCTGAAAGCCTCTGAAACCAGAGAAGGACCTTGTTTGAGACCCCCGATCTCTGAGTATAAGCAGCCTTTACTGGGTTTTTGCAAGGACTGACAATGACCTGGCAGTTTGAGTGCTTGCCTTGGTCTCTGCGAGTTCATGTCGTGACCTTCCTTCAAAAACTTTGCATCATGCAGCCACATTTGGCAGGAGATGTCTACTCCGACCACAAGACTTTGAGCACAAGTATCTACATGATGGACCATAGTCAAGTAGATCTTGCACCAGAACCCTGGCATCAGATAAGCAGCCCTTAAAGTCTGAGCCTATCGGGAGGAATCCATTCCTGAAACTCAGCAAGTTCCTTCAATAGTTTCACATTAGCAACAGCCAGGATAAGCTCGGTATTTGCGTGACGCAGCTGAAGAGCTGAATTGGAAACCCCCCCGCTCCACCCAAATGGCGTCAAGCAGCTTGTCCTCTTTCAAAAGAATGAGACTCTCCAGTGGAGGATGTAGAGGCCGGCTTGGACTGGAGCATAGCTGCTGCCACCACAGAGGGGAGTGGACATGCAGACAAGGGTATGTCCTCAGACATGTGTAGCTGTAACACATACCTGGACTCCTCAGGAGCGTAATGCCTTCTCAGACTGTGGACCTGTTACTGGGGCACTTTTGGATTCCTTTTCTGTGTAAACAGAACTGCTATAACATCCATTTTCTGAAAGGTTACTTTATAACTGTACTTTAGTACTCCATCCCTCACTTCTCACCTGTTTATTTTTTGTGGAGCTCTTCATCCTACTATTCTACAGGGGCGCGTTGGAATGAAGAGACAATGAACTTTGGAGGGCTGATGTGTTCTACGGATTCTTGCCTTAACAATGTCTTGCCTTCCCGGAATTGGTCTTTGGACAAGTATCTGGAGAATATACTATAGTCTTTTAGATCTTGAAAAGTACCTCTGTTGCAGAGATCTCCAATATTTTCCTTTTTACTTGCAGGCTCTCGGAATTCAGAAAGATTAATGGCTGTGGAATGACAGACGTTACTCTGAATGAATAAGCGTTTTAACAAACAAGTTCATCAATACGGAGTAACTGCAGCCTTCAGGGAAGGGTGCAGTAACTACTGTGCGGTGAAAACTTGGAAGAACCTTCAGGTACGTAAACTTATTTAAACTTCTGTTTCATTTGTTAAGTTCGTTCGCTAATGAAAATAACTTGTCTGCAGGTTTTCACAAAGCTGTAGAAATACGGAGCTGTAGCTGCGGAGGGAACCTGAGTAAAGATATTGCGACTGCGAGCAAAGACTGATTCTTTAAGATGCTGGGGCTGTGAGAGAACCAACGGAAGATGCTGTTGCTAGGAACAAACGCTGCCGACTGAGAAACTGCTTCGTAAATAACTAAATGACTTGTGTTTGGTCAGTCTTTTCTATAACTATGGAATTCGGTTATATTTTCTGTAAAAACTAATGTCTATTTTTTCTTGACAGGTTCTGTGAGGAGACACGCCAGTAGCGTTACACGCTCTCAGCAGAGAAGACGCGAAGCAAGCGCTCCAGCAGAGGCGGCGGCTAAAGTAGATCCCTCTGCAATATGTATAGAGTGTGCTGAAGTTTACCAATGGATCTTGCGGCGTCCATGTTTAGTGTATGAGACCACTGTAAGCACTAGGAGAGACTATGGAAGCATATGCTATGAATGGTGCAAATGCCATGTTTGCCAGGCTTATGCCCACTTTTGACCTGCTGGCTGATCTGTTGTCCCTTGCCCCTCCTGCATGCCTGAATGGGAATCGCGCTCATTGGCTGGGATCATGACAGTAGCTTGCAGCAAGCGTCAATTTCCTTGTTTAGGTGTATCCCAGCCCTTAAAGGCTTTGGCCAGGATGTCGTCCTGAAAGAACAGGCCGGTGTGGTGCTGTGTCGACAGTGAAGGCTCCAGAAAGTACCCCTTCTTGTGGAGCTGGGGGTTCGGCTATTGGGATGTCTAGCAATGCTATCATATCCACGACCTGGCCGTAGAGTGCAACAGGTCATCGCTGTCCTGGTCTTCATCCAATCAGCCGCACGTGGCGCCTCGGGCCCCGAAAGCACAGTTGACTACACCACAGGAAGTCTTTTCCACAGGGGAAAAGGGACAGGAAGTGGTGGAGGAGGTGGCACTATCGGATCTGTATAGGAATTGCCAGAGCAGGTTCAGGCGGCTTAAGAAAAATGTCCTTAAATAAATCCTTAAAGTACGCCTTCATGGGATCAAAATGCATGAGTCTGAAATTTGCCAAAAAGCGTATCTCAGGTGAAGGTCTAGGCGCTGGAGTGGGTAGAGGCCGCGCATACCCCCAGGATTGCAATGAGGATGGTTGCCAGGATGGTCCCCCACCATCCTGGCACCCACGATTTATGTATCCATGTAAATCAAAGGTGTGGACGTAGGCAGGAGATAGACAATAAGCAGCAGTGGAGTCCAAGCATGCCAATCCATTGGAGGGCAGAAAAGGTTATCCACAAAACATGGAAAAGGCTGCTGTGCACAAATACAGGCCCCTCTCAGCACCAGCTGTGGTGACTGTAGATGTAAGAGGTAGTCAAAATGGCTGCAGTGGACCATGGGAGGTTGATTACCATTTTGTCAACGCCTGAGGTGAACTGCGTCACAGTTAAGTGAGGCTGTGGTCACCAGAGGAGAGACTGGGGTCTTACGTTCCATTTTAGCCTTGTGACAAGGAACCTCAGCAGAACCGGTTCTAGCAGATCTAGAGTGAGATACTGTAGAGACTGCTGATGAATTAGGCCCAACTGAGGTAACCTCAGGAGAGCCGTTACTAGAAGACCTAAGGTGCTTAACTGGTTTCTTTGCCCCCTCAGCAGGATCGATTCCACCACAGGCCTGAGTGTGGGAAGGCTTAGAGTCACCCCCTGAAGCCAGACACCCTCAAAGGGGGCCCCTCAACCTTGCTCGTTTTACATATAGCCCCAAGGAGGGGAATCTCCGGGAAAACCTTGGTACGCTTAGTCACCTTTAGCGGTACCTCGAGCCAAGTCTCGGTACACTTTGTTCCAGATGAGGAAACCTCAAAGCTTCCCCTGGTTACAACAGCCCCAGAAACGCAGAGCCTAACTTTATCTGTCAAAATGGGTACCTCGGATGAAGATCCAGTTTTGGCAGCCCCTTTGCAGGGGTCCTCGGAGTAAACACTGGAGCGCCGGTTAGATCCCTCCCGGACTCAGAAGGACTGGGGAGAAGTCCACTGGCCTAAAAAGGCAAACTTACTGGCCGTTTCCTTTTTTCTTCAATGAACTGCTGTAAATGTGGTGGCGGAATGAGTTGAACACCTCCCACCTGACAGACCAAAGGTGTTCCGGCCCTAAGCACTCCAGGCAAAGAGTGGGGATCCTGTGAAACAATATTTGCACTATGAACAGGACAAATCCCAGACGCTCCAGCATAGACAGAAGAAAGATGACTGCGGAGCTGGCGTAGGAATGAAAGACCAGGGAACAAAAAGAAAAATAATCCCTGTGATGCAAGTGCGTCTGACCCAGACCGCGGGGACAAAAGGACCGAAGGGCGATGCAGAGCTCAGGAAGTCAGTGTTAGGTTCACATGCAGTAGACCCATGTAAAAAAATAAAAGGGCATAAAAGAACAAGTTACTTCTTCCCTTGTAACGTTCTTTCGACGGGATGTTCCTCCGACGTATTCCTCATCTTAGATATCTCCTTCTTGCTCTGCTGGCCTCGGAAAATTTTTTCTCTCTAGAGGGTGCTGCGCGTCTACGTCCTCCGAGTCGATGTCCCTCGACAGCCGCCGTATCGACGTCATCCTGCCTATAAAGGCCACGCGCAGCGTCCGTTGGTCAGTTCCGTTTTTCTGCGCTTACTCAGTGCCTCGGAATACCGTTGCTCAGTTCTTAGTCAGATTAATCCTATTTACCTCGAGTCATTCGATCCGTGCTCGATGGCTTCCTCGTCGGAACCGACAACTCCTCGATCCGGCTTCAAGAAATGCTGAGATTGTGGGAAAAAGATGTCGTTGACTGACCCTCAGAGTTTGTCTGTGGTGTTTGGGAGCTGAACACCATTGTTCGGAATGCGAGGACTGTATGTCCATGACAGCTAAGGCCCTGAAGGAGCGTAGGGGGAAGCTGGAGAAAGGTAAGACTTTTAAAGCTTCTTCTTCGTCGACGAAGTCGAGACACTCGTCTCCTCGTCAAACCGGCTTCAAATTGAGGCATTTGGACGCTCAGGCTGCTCTATTTCACATACGTATGATGTAGATTATATCTGGGAGCAATTCTACGCAGAAAATGAGTTAAACCATTTGACTACGTTGTGGTTACTATTGGAGATTTTTGAAGTACTTACGTTTTAGATTGACTTGCTTTCAAGTCTCCATGTGCATAAGGTGGATAGGCTTATAACCCATGTTCATTTCATGGATTGTCTTGTTAATATTGGTTTGTTTCAAAAGCCTTAAGAGCATTTATCTGAGAGTTAAAGAAGCAAGTTAATGAATGGGAATGGTGCAATAATTGTACATACTTGGAAACTAAGTTTGAATGAGCATGATAATTTAACATGCAAAAACACAATCCAACCCAACTTTTCCAAATTAATAGATTTCCAACATGTTAGAATTGACACATTTGAATGATGCATAAAAAATGGAGCGTGTCAAACAATTTTAGAAATGCTCAGACTGTTGGGCTTCGACTAAAACCATAAAAAGTGCTTAGTGTAATTTCACGTTACCACAAACCGCTTAGTTGCCAGCGATATGTGCATGATGCGGTAACAAGTAAAGAAGAATGTGGCAAGGTACATGAATGGGAATTCAAATGTAATTCCATCCCCAAAGTCAAAGTTTGTAGTTTGTTACCCATCATGTCTTTTAATGGATGTTAATTTGTAGAAAGCCAACCGTTTCAATGTGTTCTGTGAAAAGTTACATTTTCCAAGTACAGTAAATTACAACTAAAAGAATTTATCAATATAACTAAACAATAACTATTTTGCCAACGGCCATAAAAGTGCATAGCAATTCTAATAGACATTAAAACTGAAGTACACTAAAACGTTCAGTTACTTTAATACATGTGCAAATGTCACAGTAGAATCACTAATCCTCATCTTACGACCCTGAATAAAGTATCATCAAAACCTATAAACTCCCATAGGGTTTTCCAGATAAATTGGCCCTCTTCAGTGCAAAAGAATAAAGTCCAAGAAAATAGCTGTGCAAAGTACAAATGCGTGTTGTACAAAAGTGGAAGACCAGTCACTGCTCATTATAGTTACTGATCATTTATGTGCTGTTGGAAGTAAACTGCAAATGCCAAAGTCCAGTAACACAGGCAAAAGGAAACTAGAATTAAGTGCAACTTAAAGCACACTAATCGAGATCTTCGTCCTAAAATAACATCACCTAGGCCTTTGGTGGTGTCACCTAAACCCAGCAAGTGGTTAAGGAAGAGATGAAGGACAAGTAGCAAATGGAATTGAGAAAGGAATGAATGTTAAAAAATAATTCCTTTTAAACATACATTCACGATTTGGTCCACCAAGTAACATTACCCATCACTTCCGGTGTCTTAGTGTATAAAAAGTCCATGTCTTTTAAGGTCTTAACTTGGGCAGAAAAAATGGCTGTCAATTCGCAAGCCTTAAAATGGATGTGACACAAGAACACTGGCTTAGAAGTCATCCCTAACCTTTTCAGAGTTGGGGCTGTTACAAGCAGTTGGCTTCAGGGAGGATTTTGGAAGTTCTCAGTCAGTTCTCCAGCTATGGAGACTGTAGACTAACAAACCCCAGGAAGGAGATACTTTAAGTTATGACACTAAACCAAATGCTAGCCAACGGGGGTGGGACACTCCGATTAGCTGTACATTCCCGGAGTAAGACTTGCAAAGCCAGACCATAGAGGACAGGAAATCAGCAAGGACAACAGCGCTCACCATAAACTTAGTTGCGGAGGCTCATCTGCTGCAGGTTCTAGGCTTATACAGACAATTCAATCCGGCCCTTGCAGAGAAACCCAAACAGATTGAAGAATTCTCTGTACCAGCAAACTGGAGGACCCTCTGCTGCAGTAGGCAGGAGCAGACCAACTCCAGGACAGATGGTGCAGGCTCTCAGTAGCAATGCAGTCAGACCTTGGGTTTAGCAGGCTCTTGCTGATGGTGAGAATTTAAGAGTAGGCTGTTAAGATCTTAGCAGGCAATGAGGATGCCAAGTGTTTAGCAACAAGGCAGGAGGTGCCCATGAAACAGCGCATTCCATTTCCAGATGGGAACAAGTCAAATGTATACCCGTCAACAACTTGGACCGCGGGAATGCAATGATGCAGGGCTTCCGACTGACTGGTCCATAAGAGAAAGGTACCCAGTTCACGCCTACTTTACACTTGAAGGCAGAAGGTCAGGTCATTGACAGTGGCTCTGCTGCAGTCCTCCAGTGGTCCCTGGGCTTCAGATGCTTTGATCTAGTGGTCTCTCTCCAATGACTCCCAAGTCCTCTTTATTCTGTCGGGGGGGGGGCTGGGCAGAACCGCAACATTCAAAGAGATGGAGGCTGTCCAATCATGGACAAACTACCAGTAAACAATATGTACAGCAACAAAACCTATCCAGACTGAAGGGTGTACTGGGACCAAAGTTCCAAAACCCAGTTTGACAGTTCTGACAATTACCGGGAGACCTTGGCCAGAGTGCCACGATTGTGCATGTCCATAAACTGCAATTTCTTCCCGGAAGGGGGCCAACTAAGAATATTGCTTGAAGAACCGTGCTTGTACCACTAGGAGCAGTCATTTTGAGTATAGGGTACCCAAAAAGGATTTCCTGCAATACAAATGGATGTACAGTTGGTTGTGCGCCCAAAGAAGGGAAAATACCCACTGCCACCAGCCTGTTCAGTGCACATCACATAAGTTACTGGGTTAATTGTAAAATGATCTCGTCACTGCACCACTCCACGGAAAGTCAAAAATAATTGAAGATTTATTCCATGCACTGGTAGAGCTAGGGACTGAACATTCTGGGAGCAGGCTCCACGAGTACAAATAACACAGAAAGCAGCTGCACTGACAGTAGCCAGAGGACCTGACTTCGTGTTCCTGTTTAGATTGTAATTTAACTCCAGTCATGATTTTTGCTGGGCACTATGAAAGGTAATGTACAGATGTTTCAAAAATAAACTATCAAGACTGGATAAATGCCCACATCAAGGCCCCTTTTGTCTTGTACCATTTGGATCAATCATACGTGCTCAACATAATGTTGGAATTTTCTTTTCCATGGAAAACAAGTGGTTACTCTGAGTTGGAGCATCCATTGTGGATTCAGTGGTGCAGCAACATTTTTGTTTATGGTTAAGACTACAAGATACCCTAGCTGTAACTGGCCCCAGATATGGTCCAGAAATTAACATGTTCTCCTTTATTCAAGCACTTCAGCAGTGGGTATTAACAAGGTTTTACATTTTTGTTGGGACTATTCTGGGAATATAATTCACTATTGATCGGAATTGATAAAGTACTTTGATTAAGTACTTTCTTGTTCGCCTTATATATGAATGCCAAAGCATGCGGCTGCCCTCTATGCTCCTGCCACATGCATACACAGATCCTCTGTAGAGGGGCCGAGGTGTCCATTTAACGAGGATTCCATCAGAAATTCCTCTAAATCCACATCCCTTTATTGGGGTAAACTTCAATATCATCCACACTAGGGCCAGCTAAACCTGGCTCTTCAACTTAGAACAGGGCGAAAACATGGCCTATGCAAAAGCATTCTCTATAGTTTCTAGTCAATGTACAACTTTAGTTTGCGGGGATGGGTGTCTTTAGTAGAGGGCTATTTTTATAATCATGTGCATCCTCCGTCACATCCTATTATATGCTTCAAAACCTTCAACTGTAGGGGGCCCAGCATGGTTTCCTGCCTTTAAAGGCTTGGGTGTAAACCTTTCGCAGATATTGCACTGCTCAATGTGGTCCCCAAGTCTAAAGTGTAAAATCTTGGCAGGTTTTTAAACCATACAAATTGCACTTGGGGAAAACAGTAAATGGAGCCTTCCACATTGGATCAGTCATTCCTGGGGCTCCGAGACAACAAATTGATCTGCCGCCAACATCAACACCAAAACATTGTCAAGACTTGCCTATTTTAAAAAGGTGCTACTAAACATCACAGTATAATATACCACATCGTGTTGGGTTGAAACAGCTTTCTCTCAAAACAGATACAATTAGTGATGTGGGAAATTCCATACCAAATTGATGAAAGATTTGCATGTCTAATTTCAAGTCAGTCACCACACTTTGGTCTTATATTCCTCCTGCTCACCTTGTTCTAGGGTCTTCATCTGGACGAATAACTTTCTACGCACAATTAACCACAACTGCTGGAAAATTGATCATAGGGCGTTCCCATGCAACTAGGACGAGCAATCGCGTCCTTATCCCTTAAGGGGTTAGTGAGTTTGCATGCAACACCGTGACCTCGTCACAACTATTAGGTCATCTTTCCTCAGATGTCAAGAATTTCGATTCTTATCTTAAGAAAATGGTTGTGTAACCAACAGTTAAGATTGCCATCTTTTGCAACCAACATTAACTGATCTTCCATGCCAATCAGGACGGAATGTTACAGTCTGTACGTCTCTACCTGAATGTGAAATGGATGGAAAGGTGTCAGCTTCCAAACGTCACCACCACTCAGACTGAACAGAAGGCAAAACAAATCTGAGGGCATCAACTTAGTAGGTAATTGTGGGTACCAATACACAGTTTCACAAAAGGTCACCAGCATCCCCGTATTACTGCACGCTCAAACTGTAGACCATCTGAAACAAAATAGATTTGCAACAGATTTTACACACAAGCACAAAATATAAAGCATCTTTTCCATACGAAATACGGGCAAAACTTTGAAGTTTGCAACACTGAAGGAAATCAAATTGAAAGCAAAGTAAACACATAGATTTCCAATGAAGAAAGGAAACAAAGAAAGCTACTCTACATCAGATTCTCAACTGGGGAGGCACAACAATAGGCTACAAATAATGCTCTCCAAGTAGCCTTCAATAGCCAAGATTCAAAGCCTGGATCTTTAACACATTTACAGGCGATAGCACAATCAATGGCAAATCTAGTGTAGCATAGATCTCCAATAATGAATGAAATGTTCACTCCTACGGTCCAGCAGTCCAGAACAGTCTAATTGCATTACAAAACGTTTAACTTACAGGGTCCATATAATTCGGCTTGAATCCTTGTCGTCTCATTTCTTCCTGCTCTCTGTGACGCATAAACTCTTCTTCACGTATCCTTCGCTCTTCCTCTTGCCTGGTAAATATTTTAAACCATTATACATGTTTCACAAATTTGTTTTAAAACACACAAATTCCAATTAATATGAAAAAAGTATGATTTAAATGCTTTACATACTCGCCAACAGCACCCTTAACCAAAGTCTATTGGATCATCTGGGAACCACAGTACTTAAGTGACCCTCTGATGCTCCGTTAGACCATTTTTACAACATCACTATTGAAAGACACTGCTCCATCAGAACCAAACCAGCATCCTCTCTCGCACCCTGCTCCCCTCCCCCCGTACCTCCCTCAACTGGTCCTCGCCCATTTCCCACCCTGAATCTACTGTCCCACAGCCACCCCTCCGCCTCCCCTGGAGACGCCAGCTCTCTCTCACTCCTAAAGAACATACATCCTCAAACTGGGCAGGCAGTGTCACTATAACCTCACATCAGCCCTTTTCCGTGAAGCTTTCAAAACCCCTCATGTCAAACTACTTAAAAAAACCTACAATAAAAGCCTTCGGCCACCCTCCCTCCCATCTAACTACTATCTCCAACACCCACTTTATCAGTAAACTCCTACACTTCACAGCATAAACCCAGTTCTGCCTCTACACAGAAACTAATGAACTACTTGATCCTGCCCAATCAGGTTTCAGACACTTCAGAGCAACAGAATCCTCCCTAGGAGGGAAGGCAAAAAAACAAAAAAAGTCGACTCTGAAGGACGTGCTGAACTTATTCTCCTTGATCGCTCTGCTTCCTCTGACACCATTGACCACTCCATCCTCTTGGACAGGCTCCACATCTAGGCATAAATGACTCTGCACGAAGATAGATTTCCTCCTTCCATCATGTTTCCTTCTTCACCCCCTTTCTCCCCACCAGACTCTCCACTGGGGTTCCTGAAGGGAGTGGAGATCACATGGGGGGGGGGGGGGCGGTTGGGGACACGGTGGCCTCCATCTCCAAGCCCCGTACCTGCACTCATCAGCTCTAACAATCTAACCTGCTATAACTACGCCAATAACCATCATTTTCAAGATTACCAAGTCACCGGCCTCCCCCATCCTGCGACTGAAATTGTTCACTAAATGATGGCTAACCACGACATCCTCAATCCTTCACTCTTTCCCCAACCCACCCCATGGCGTACTTCCTTAGGACCCCCACCTGTAGTCTCTCGGTAAAGAATCTGGGATGCCCACTGAACTTTGATCTTACTCTCACCACAACACTGTCCAGAACATGTAACTTTCAGCTACGCATCATCAGACTACTCTTCCTGATCTCTCCTACCACCCACCCTCCCCAGAGGCTCAGTAAATCATCCTCCATCTTACTATGCAAACTCCCTCTACCTGGGCGACCCTGCTTACCAGCTCAAGAAACTCCAGCAAATCCAAAACTCGGCAGCAAGACTCTTCCTCACACTCTCACCCAGAGAACACATCACGCCTGCCCTTAGAAGCCAGTGGCGCATTCCATCAGCCGGCGGGAGACCTTCCAGGCCATGTGCATCTCTCAGCAACCTCCACAATACTGGGCCAGAATTTCTCCAACACAAGCTTACACAATGTACCAACCCATCCAAAACCAGAGATCAGGCTCTGCACTCCTCCATTTGAACATCCCCATTCAACTCCAGAGTTGGATAATCCCCTTCTATGTCCAAGCCCCACCATCTGAAACGACATACCCATGAACATCCACCGTAATGAGTAACTACTTCAGGAAAGCCCTCAAAACCTGGTTTTCCCGCCAGCAACTTGAAGACAACTGTCCTCTTAACACCTTCATGGCACCCAGTCCGGAATAATCAGTGCCTCCCAGTATATGATACAAAGCAAGGTACAGTATGATCTGAGCAGACGAAACGACCTCACAGAGCTGCAGCAACCTCAAAGCTGCGACTGATCAAGGTACGTAGTCCCGCACCAATTTGGTGGACTTCAGCCAAACATGGCCTCCAACTTGCACATGCATAAATACGCCATACTAAGCACATCATTCTTTGCCATGAGAATGCAGCAACAATCTATGTGGTGCAACTGCACACACTATTCTCTTGACCACCTCAGCACACATGCACGTATGAACACCATCATGCGTAGCTTACTGGGACTACAACAGCCCAACCAACAACCAATCTCGGACAAATCGAAACGGTCAGATTAGAATTTGTGTAACATCTTGACGTTGGTCCCCCGAGGGAATTCCCCCATAAAACATGTGGATGCCATACTAATGGTATAAAAGTGCTATAGAAATGACAAACTACTAACTTATCAAAAAAAAGACCCACTGATCTTTACTTGGTGCCAATTTCGTGGCATAACCACGATTCACTTTTCTATATATGAAGGATAGTTGTCGAGTAGACATTTGGTCCCAGCACAGAAGAGAGATTACACTACATAAATTGTAGGTCATGGTGTGGCTGGGTTATATGCAATGTTGCAACTAAATATGCATTCAATGTAGTTAGAAGAATTCAAAGGAGTTGCACTTTATATTTTAGTTGCATGCATTTTTAGAGTCAAAGTCAGCAGCAACATGTGTAGCAGTGGCATGGATACTATGTATTGTGCAATGTACATATTGTAGTGTTGAGAAGCATGAAGAAGGGAGCTTTCTGCATGTGAGAAGTTAATTGAAAGGGAATCTGAATGGGGTTTATTATGAGAACTCACAGAATACAGGTTTCACCTATTCAGAGTTTCAAAAGGCTGCAGAACTCCTGGATTCATAGGAATTCGTTTTTTGCCTGGTTTGGAGAGCTGGCTGACCTATGTCACGGAAGTGGGTAAAAAGTGAACCGCATATGGGCATTTGTGACGTCCTGCTGTTAAGGAGAATTCTCAGAAGTGTGCCAATTCCCTCTACCTTACAGAGCACCAGCAACTTTATTGATTTCTTTAACCTGGAGAGAGTGACCCTTCCCCGCCCCCCCCCACACTCATGTATTGATTTTGTACAATGTGTTTCTTTTTGGTTGTGGAGTCTGACAAACTCCATAGGCATCTTTTACCATGCGTCACAGCACCTTCAGTGCAGTGACACAGGGAAGTCTTTCAGATTTCCGAGAGGTTTAAATACCTTCTTTTGGATAAACTGTTTTCCAGAGCAGTTAAGTGAAAGGGAGTAATTTCTTACTTGTAACTCCATTTCTCCAGCGTTGGCATCCTTCATGGATTCACATGCTGTAAATATTTCCCCATCGTCAGGCTGGGAAACCTCAGTAACTTAAACTTAGAGTTTTCCTATGGAAAATGTTAACACTTTAGTGTCCGATCAACGTCCTTTTTGGGTGCTTTAAGCCCCACAAATAGGACGCCCGGTATAAATCGCCCTGCTACTTCCCTTCAGATGTTAACCCCCTAAATAGCGAACCAGAAATCAGGTTTGCCTGCAGGGGTGGCTGGCAGGCGCATGTGAATCCATGAAAGATACCAACCCTGGAGAAATTGAGTTACAGGTAACAAACTACTACCTTATCTAGCATTGGATCTTTCATGGATTTGCATGTTGTGAATATATTACATAGCAGTACAACCAATGTGTGGCGGTGTGTCACATGCAAAACAAAAACAGTACTTAATCATATCCACGAGACAACAAACCCAGTAAGTGAGATAGCACATAGAAAAAACCCAAAGCTACGGGGCCTACCTTATTGGAACAGGCATTGGAGGACCGCAACCCCACTTGCACATTTTACACATGTTGCTGCCCCAGACAGTAATGCCTGGTGAGGGTATGCAGCACCGCCCAGGAGGCTGCCTGGCAAATGTCCACCAGCGGTATCCCAGAACACAATGCCGCTGATGCTGGGGACCGCGTAGAATGAGCTTTCGGAATCCCCCTCAAAGGCTTGCCAGCTTGTGTGACAAAATGAGAATGTAGAGGAAAGGCCGCAGGAAAGTCCATGTTTGGAGATGGACTGGCCCTTGTTGGAGGGCCCAAACGGCACAAACGGATGTTTTGACTTCCTGAAGTCGTGTGCGAAAGTCAGATAAAACTTTAGTGCCCTCTTAACGTCCTGAGAATGCAGGGCTTTTTCTGCTGGCGTGGATGCATTAGCAAAGAAGGTGGGTAATGCAATAGAAGCAAGTTTGTGGAATGCTGACAGCCCTTTCGGAATAAAGTACGGGTTAGTGGCCAGGAGAAACACGTCTTTCAGAAACCTCAGGTAAGGCGGGTCAATGACCAGTGGCTGCAATACAGACCCGCCTGGCCAAGGTAATTGCCACTAGAAAAGCCACCTTCCATGAGAGTAACTTTAAAGCAGCCGGCGACATGGCATCAAAAAGAGGCCTCATCAAAGCCGAAAGAACCACATTAAGGCTCCACACCGGTGCAAACTTCTTCACCGAAGGAAATGTCTGAAACCACCCCTTCAAAAAATGTTTCACCAAGCAATCACTGTACAGAGGAGCAGCATGGCGCCTTCTCGTTAATCTAGAAATCGCTGGCAAATGCATCCTAATGGATAACACCACGCCCCCCCCTTCTGCCAGGTGTAACAGGTACGGGAGAACCTGCGCCGGAGCAACGTCCAAAGGCTCAACCCCAGGATGACCCTTACACCATTCACAGAATCTCATCCATTTAGCACCATACGAGACATTCGTAAACAGCACCCTTGCTGCCTCCAAAATACGTCAACATTCGGGGTATTCTAAATGACCGAACTGAGTGGTCAGGAGCCACACCGCCAGGCTGTGAGACGCCGGATCATGATGGCCACACTCTGCCTTCGTCCTGAGGCAGGAGATCAGGATCCTCTCCCAACCTAATCGGCTCCTCCACCGCCAGATAAATATCTGAAAACAAAGTCTGCCTGGACCAGAACGGGGCCATCCAAATCATTTCACACTGGTACTTCCGAATCCACTGGATAGTCCCCTGTATGAGCGGTAAGGAGGGGAGGGGAGGGGGGGCGAGGGGAGGGTGGAGGGCGAGGGGGGGCGGGCGAGAGGACACAGGCGAAGAGACCCCGTCCATGGGAACGAAAACACGTTCCCCCAATGACTCGGGAGGAGCCCCTCTGCCGGCGTACTCCAGACACCGCTTGTTTTACCTCGCAGCAAACAGATCCAACGGAGGATGCCCTCATCGCCGGAAGATTCGTGCCACCTGCTGCTCTTTCAGCCTCCAATCGTGCAGCTGTAGGGCGTGCCTACTGAGCGCGTCCACTTGAACATTCAGAACTCCGGGAAGATGGAAAGCGACAATGACGATCCCTTTAGCTAGAGCCCAATGCCAGATTTCCTGAGCCTCCTTCAACAGGACTCTGGAAAGTGTGCCCCCCCCCCCGTTCCCTTAAATAGAACATGGTGGTGGTATTGTATGTTAACGCCGTCATCACCGCGGAAGAAACGACAAACGACTTCAGGGCCCAATGGACTGCCCACAACTCGAGCACATTGATATGTAACAGTCTCCACCCGAGCCCATAGGCCCTGTACATGTGACCTGTCGAGGTGTGCCCCCCATCCTACCTGGGACGTGCCCACTGTTAGGGAGAATTCTCAAAACTATGTCAATTCCCTCCACCTTAGAGACCCCCAGCAACTTTACTGGATTGAGTACTTCATTTTTTTTTAACCTGCAGAGAGCAAGACCCTCCTCCCCCCCCCCCCGCACTTGCTCATGCATTTTAATGTGACTTTTACCTCTGTTTCTTTTGGCTATGGAGTCAAACTGTTAGGGCAATTGAAACCCACTAATGATTCCTCCTGTAGAATGCCAGCATATGCTGCTAAACGGTTAGCAAAGGAACCAACGTCATTTATGGGGGTCTTTGAGAATAAGTCACTTCAAAATTCACAGGTACCAGTAGCTCTAAAAAAGCACCAATTCATCCCCTATTAAAGAAAACAACTTTAGACCCGGAAGTAATGAAGAACTACCGACCAGTGGCTAATTTAATGTGGCCAACAAAAATTCTGGAAAAGGTGTGTTCAGTTCCAGGCCTTTGTGGACGAAGAGAACCTATTGGATGATCTTCAATCAGGTTTTCACCCAAACCATGGCACAGAATCGGCTCATAGCAGTGCATGATAATTTAATGGAGGTAACCGATAGGGGAGGATCCACAGTGTTATTAATGTTGCATCTCTCGCGGCTTTCGATACTGTGAATCATCAGGTAATGGCTGAACGGATTAAGCAGGTGGGGAAAGCCTCTAAACAAGTTGTGAAGTGGTTTGAATCATTTCTTAAAGAGATAACTCAAAGGGTTATACTTGATGGCTTTATCTCACAAATGGTGGAACTTGATTGCGGGGTGCCACAGGGCTCGTCTGTCCCCACTCATCTTTAATCTTTATTTTCGACCAGTTTTTAGGATTTTCAGGAAATATGGTTTGCTATTTCATTCATATGCGGATGATACACAACTATATATTGAGTTACAAAATAATGAAGAGGACTTTGAAAGAATTGATCAATGTATGAAGGAACTTAATGAATGCATGAAAAACCATCTACAATTAAACGCTGCTAAAACAGAAATTATACTGTTTAGTTCAAAGAAAAAAAAACAGCAGGAACTCAGAGCTCTCCCACTATGATTCTTGGAGAACTGCAATATGCTAAAAAAGTAAAAAACATAGGTTGCTAGTGGCAAGCAAATTTGAATAGATATGCCCAAGTAGGGGCTTAAGTTAAAACAGTTCACTTTGCACTTCGATCATTAAGGAAAATACTCCACTACATTCCAACTGAAGATAGAGCAGTGGTGGTGGGGCCAATGACCAACCCACACCTAGATTATTTTAACAGTTTACTGGCAGGGATTCCTCAGAAGCAAATGAGACTCCAAAGAGCACAAAATGCAGCAGTGAGAGCCATTGGAAACTTAGAAAAGTGATCATGTGTCATCTATGCGGAAATCACTCTACTGGCTGATCGTGGAAGATAGGATCACATTAAAGATGGCATGCCTAGTGTTTAAATGTACTAAAGGGCTGGCCCCCACATATTTAGCTCATAAAATAATATTTTATCAGCCGAAAAGGAATTCACGTTGAGGACAAACTCTTAATTTGCATTCCACGAACAAAATTCACTACAAGAGGAGATAGAAGCTTTGTTGTCTATGGACCCAAAGTCTGGAATCAACTTCCTTTCGAAATTAGAAAGTGTGAAAGCCTGGACCTCTTTAGAAAGATTGAAAACCTTTCTATTTAGATAAATGTAAACAGGTAAACTAAATTAAACCCTCATCTCTTTTTCTTCTCTTATGAAATCCGCAATTTCTTATAGTTGCCATCTGCACCTAAATATGGTTGACTCCGTCTGGTGCACGTAATAAATTACTCGAAATCAAGCAGCAGTGGCGATTCTTTTCCCCAAAGCATACAACCTTTGTCATAACCACTCTTTGTCTGGTGGTGACTCGCCTGTAGACAAGGGTACCCCTGCCCTTTTCCTTGTAGTCGTGACCAGAGAGTCTGGTATAGCATATATAGGGGATCAGTAGGGGAGGGCCGAAAATAGTTTCTCCACCCTGGGTTCAACTGCTCTAGTCTGAGAGGGTGTCAATAAAGAGGGGGCTATACACCTCTTGATGGAATTGAGAAAGGGGAATAGCTTGGCTAGCCGGAGGCTTCACTTAAAATGACCTCCACAAAATCTGAGTCTACTACAGCCTCCTGTGTGACTATCTAGAAGTGCTCTGCCGCCTTCCTAAGAATGGCATTGAACGCCATTTGGTTGTCCACAGGAGAGGCCTGACGCCCAGGTCCCGAGTTTGAGTCAGGGTAGCCATGGAGGGTTCTCACCAACAGGTTGGTCCTCTCCCCAATTTGCGGTGTGCTCACGAGGATCATCAAAAGGCTCATTCCCTGTGCATAAGGGTCAGGGGGTACCTCTTCAGGGTCTGAAAGGTCAAAGACCTCATGCAGAGCATCTGAGGTCCTTTGGCATTTAGTTACTGTGGGTGCAACAAAAAAGGGATATCCTCCCGAGGCCTTTTTGATGTAAACTTCTCCGAAAAATCTACAAATGTTTCTAGCCTGTTCATACACCCCTCAAGTTTCTCACTGGTCCATTTAGATGACCTAGAAGTGTCTACGGGGGGAAAAAGGACTCCTCTGTAGGATCCTGTAGTCTAGAACGTCAAGCCTTTTCACTGAGAGTCTTGGACAAAGACTGGGCACTCTAAAGTTTTGTCGCTCTGGCGCCTCAACTAACTTTTGGGCCTATCCCGCCCTTCTTGGCATTCAGACGTATGTTTCCTAGCTGCCGAGACCATCTTTGCGAGGCTTTTCGTGATGCTCAGCGTTACAGGAAGATGTTTAGGCTGAAAGGGCCGCTGCATGGAAACTTTCAGCGCAACCGGAGTTTTAAGCAGCGGTGCACTCTTAGAAGGCGCATCGACGTGGGATTTAGTGCTGGTGCCCTTAGAGTGTCCAGATGCATGCTGCTAACGCGGTTGCAGAGAGGGCTGCCAATCCTGTGAATCGGCAGGTGCCGCAGAGGAACCCAACCCACCGTTGGCACCTTGGACCGTTTTGACTGAGACCGAAGTGGTTGCTTGCTTAGTCCCATGTGATGTGGATGCGTCCTCGTCGCCAGGGTGTAACCTCCCCATAGCAGGACTTCCGTGCCCAATAGGCACGACGGACTGCTTGGAGCGAGTATGCTCCGTTGTCAGGTCAATGGTGTCTGTATCAGAGCCATGGTTGTCGCTATGGGCCTCATCGCTTTCGACGGCTGAGACGGCGGGGGAGCTACCCTCGGCCTACGACATTGCATAGGCCGCAAACCGTTTTACACAATGCTCCTTTATGGTCTTAGGCCTAAGGCGCTTACAGTGCCGACAGGCCGCTTCAGCGTGGTTGAGGGGAAGACCCTTATTACACAGAGGGTGTTTGTCTTTCCAGGGACATTTTCCCTTACAGGAAGGGCAAAATTTAAATGAGTCCGGATCATAGCCCAAGGTAACAAGCAACGATCGTTACCAAAGGAGCAAAGAGGGGAGAAGAAAAGAAAGGAAACCCCCAGATCCCACTCTCCCCACTGTGTAGGCCAGCCAGAAGGCCCAGCCACGCGGTCAACAGCATTGACCAGAACGCCAGCCGCCAAAGTTTGTTCTGTCTTCGGCAGCAGTTCAGTAATCGAAGAGGGGATAAATGTTGTATAAATGACCAAAGGTCGAGATTTTTACAAATTAGCAATGTTAAGAGCTTCGCATGAGGCGTCCAGCTAGGTGGACAGAAAAAAAACAATCTGAGGGACCTCGACACATGAGGATTTCTGGGTACACTACACGTCACGTTAGTGATAGTGTTACAGACAACTATGCCGACGTCCCCTTTCGATCCTCGAAAAAGCAGATGCAATACTCCGCAGTTACCACTAGACATCCAACTATAAGCACAGCATGTGATTCTAAGCCGTTTAACAAGCATCAGAAATTAACATACCACAGGGTTGAAGGCAACAACTGAATGCAAAGTCATTTGTTAGGTTTCTATGGCCAGATTGGATTCTTAAATGCAAAATTACAAGTTACTCATCGTAGTGATTAAGTACTCATAGTCCCCTTTCCTCCATACTGTAGGGGCGTCCCTTCCAAGGGATGGGAGACAACCCTTTTCACCAGAAAAACCTTCCCCGTTAAATTTCAAGGCGTGCGGGGGTGTGGCCTAGGGAGCATGCGCTGCCATGACTTCGCCCTCCCGCGTTACACCTCAGTCCCCATTGACAATAGCTTTAACATTGCCTAATGACAAGTATTATGATGGTGGGAAGTTGGTGGGACGTATGGAGGAAAGGAGACTATGGATTAAGTGTACGTTAGTCAATACGGTGAGTAACTTACAATTACGTCCCGTCCCCTTTCCTCCATACTGTATGGGCGATTACAACTGATTGTAACCCCAGGGTGGAGAGGAGACCCTCCTTAAGCAAATAGATTCCTGAGAACCGTCTGTCTGAAAGCCACATCAGATCTAGAGCTGGCATCCAAACAGTAATGCTTGCAGAAAAGTTGAGGGAGAGGCCAAAGTGGCCACCCTGCTTATGACTTGCCAGGGGACATGGCGCTGGAATGCGATGGCCGTTGCCTTGGCTCTGACTGCATGGGCATGCATGTTGGCCGGGAGCAGTTTGTGCTGGCCCTCATATGCTTCTTTGATGGCTGAAACCATCCAGCGGGATATGGAAGCCTTAGATGCCTAGTAGCCTGGCCTCAAGGCAATGAAAGTGACAAACGGGGCATCCGACTTGCAGAAGCCCTTGGTCCGGTCCAAGCAGAATTTTAGGACACGCCTGACATCAAGGCAGTGCAGCACTCTGTGCCTCGTCCTTGAGATCTGGAAAAACGTCGAAGGACCATTTCCTCGTTCAAGTGAAATGCTGAAGGAACTTAGGTCAGAAATGCCAGGTGAATCCGCACGACTACCTTGTCCTTGTGAAAGGTGGTATATGGTTCAGATGGGACCAGCACTTGGATCTCGCTGACTCGGCGAGCCGAGTCAGACTATTAAGGCCATCTTGATGGTGACCAACCTGATGTCCAAAGACGCCACTGGTTCAAATGGTTTGTGTGCCATGGCGCCCAAGACTATGTTAAAGTCCCACACCGGGTGCTGTCTCTTGACGGGCAGGTAGAGCCTAGCTAGACCAGTCAGATGTCCGACGATAGGGTTGGAGGAGGAAAAATGCCTTCCTCAGAGTTCTTTTAAGCCCCAATGACTGCAAGGTACGTGTGGCAGGCGTCCACCTGCACGCCCGAATGAGTGAGGTGCGCCGAAAATGATAGCCTGTCGTCCAAATTGCAGGCAAGGGGTCAATTCCCCTGGAGTTTGCGCAGTGGCAGAATCTAGTACATTTGCTTTTATACTGGGCCCTGGTGGCCTTGCTCCCGGCGCCCTGTATGATATCCAGATTAGCCTGTGACAGGCTAAGGTGCCAAAGCGTTACCTGCTCAGGTACCACGCTGTGAGTGCTAGTTTCCCTGGCACCAGGGGGATGATTCTGCCCCCCCTGCTGTGCCAGAAGATGTGCTGGGCCCATCGGAAGGTGTATCAGGGCACCTCCAAGAGGCTGAGGAGCTCCGAAAACCATGTCCTGGCCGGCCACCATGGAGCCATCAGAATGATGGAGTCAGTGAGGCTCCTAGATCTTGCAAATTACCCTGTGGATCAGGGGGGTGGGCGGAAAAGCATAGGCTTTCATGCCGGTCCACTGGAGGTGAACTGCGTTGCCCAGAAAGACGGGGCCCCGACCCTGCCAGGATGCAAACTGGGGACACTTCTTGTTGTGCCAGCTGGCAAAGAGATCCACGTGGGGGGTGACACCACCTGTTGATCTCCTGAATAACGATGTTTAGCTGCCACTCGTAACAGTCCGCTCCCAGCCTACTGAGACTGTCCACTTCCAGGTTGGATTTGCCCAGGAGGTGGCCTGCCGAGAGGTATCATTTTCCAGGGCCCATTCCCACATGCTGATCGCCAGTCTGCACAGAGGAGGGGTTCTGGTGCCTCCCTGCTTGTTGACGTAGTACATGCTGGTCGAGTTGTCTGGATAAGGACAACCTTGCCCAGAAGTGGTAGGAATGCTCTGAGCGCTAGCCAGATGGCTTTCAGTTCCAACCAATTGATGTGGAATTCCTGATACTGTTGAGTCCAGGTGCCGTGGACCGATAGGCCGTCCAGGGTGGCTCCCCAGCCCTCGACCGGGGAGTCTGGTGACGGTGGCCTGCTGGGGGGCCGAAAGGGCTTGCCCCTCCCTAGGTTGCAGTCCCTGGACCACCACGTTAGGTCCGGGTGGAGGGACGGAGGAACGTTGGTCTCCGATTGCGAGCCCCGCTCCAGATACCATGAGCCCGCAAAGTGCTGCTGAATTCTTCACATCCTTAGTCTTGTGTGGACACTGCCAACAGGACTGCTACCAGTAGACCCAGGAGATGTTTAACCCACCAAGCCGAGGTCCCTTCTCTGCTGAGAAAGTGGGCGGTGGCCTTCTTGATAGCCGAGATTTTGCCCTCCGAAGGGAAGACCATCTCGGAGCACGTGTCCCAAATAATACGTCATAGTGTGCGTAGGCTGCAGCTGCGACTTCAAGGTTGAGCGAGAAGCCCAGATCCTGCAGTGTGTTCATAAGGGCCTGGGAAGAGTTGGTAACCGCTTCCGGAGAGGTAGCCCTGATGAGCCGGTCGTCGAGGTATGGGAAGATGTGGAGGCCCTGCGCTCTGAGGAGAGCCGCCACAGCGTTCACGAGTCTGGTAAAGACCCTGGGGGCAGAGTTGAGGCCAAATGGAAGGACTTTGTATTGAAAATGGTAACCCATGATCCTGAACCGTAGGAAAGACCGATGGGGCTGCCAAATCGGGACGTGTAGGTACGTGTCCTTCAGGTCCAGGGAGCACATCCCGTCTCCCTTGTCAAATGTGTCTGATATAAAAGCTGGCATAACCATCTTGAATTTTTGCAGTGGTAGGGAGAGGTTGAGGGTGGAATGGTCCAGCACACTCAGGCCCGCCTGGTGGTTCTTCTGAATGGCGAAAATCCTGGAGTAGAAGCCAAAGCCTCACTGGGAGGCTGGAACTTCCTCCACTGCATGGCCCTCTACGAGAGGCTGGATCTCTGCTAAGAGTTGCTGTCCCAACCTGTGGGAGTGGAGGGGAATGAGGAGGAGAGGATGGGATGGGAAGGCGGTAACCCCATGGCTACTACGGAGAGGATCCAGGGGTCCACAAAGTTCTGGTGCCAGAATTTTGCATGGAGAGGAAACCTGCCAGCCCCCCACTGGAGACCCGTGGACCCAAAGGGGCGTGTCATGCCTTCTTTCCCTCAGAGGCTGATGCCGAGGAGGGGAGTCGAAAAAGGCCCTCACGCCCCCCTCCCTTTTTTTGTTTGTGCCAGTTCTGAGACCGTGAATGGTCCGGCTGCCTGGATCTGCGTTCCATGAAGCTGCGGAACCCTCCATATGTACAACCCTTTTCCAAGCGTTGCTGAGAGTACGACTTGGGCGTGGTCTTTGTAAGAATGGATAAAGACTTTGCAGTTTGTGAGCTGTTCCTCTTTTTGTCCAGCTCTTTGTCCGTAGAGAAGTGGAAGAGGGCCCCCCCCCCCCACCCCCTCGAACAGTAGATCCAGAATGCGCTCCTGGACATCCGTGTTGAATTTTGTTGAACAGAGCCATGCTGTTCTCATGTCCGTGGCAATGCAGATGGCACGGCTTGATGCATCCATATGAGCCACTGTAGATTCCATGAGGTCATGCGCCAGGAGTGTGGCTTCGGCTAGCCCTGCCTTGAAGCAAGAGTGGCACTGGGCAGGGAGTTCCGGGAGGAAGTCCGCAGTTTCCTGCCACAACCTTTGGTTCGCGGCAGCCAGCATGGCATCTGCGTTGGCCCGAAGGTGCAAGGTGGTGTTGGGAGTAGTTCTTTTTGCCGTACACCTCCAAGATAACCTTGCCTAGATACGCCGCAGAGGAAGAGGCAGAGGACGACTGTGGCTTGAAGATCCTGCAGCAATCACTGAGGAGCGTGGCGGAGGATGGGGTCGAGAGCAAGAGTGTATTCCCTTCCATCTGCCTGTGCTTGGCGTCCAGGTGTCGATTGACCGGCTGGACCGAGTGGGGCTTAAGCCAACCCTTCCTGGCCAGGGAGACTACATCGGTTTGCAGTGGAATCCCTGGGTTGGCAGAGGGGCCTCTGCTGGCTGCTCGGGGGAGGCCCAGGTAGTCCGCCAGGCAGCAAGGCATTCGTGGAAAGCCCTGGCTAAGGATGGTGTGTCCGGGTCCTCCTCCTCGTCTGTATCCTGCAGGTCTGGAGGAGTAGATTGTGCCGGAGGCTGGGGTACAGGGACCGCAGCCGGATGTGGGGGAGGTTGCGGAGTTGGCTGCAGAGCCGGCTGCACCAGGGTCTGGGGGCCCGATGGAGGAGTTTGTGGTGCCGCTAGCATGGCAGGGATTACTTCCCTGACCGCGTCTTTGATCACCCCCATCTGAGGAGACCTCATGAGGCTGAGTAACTTCTAGAAGTACCTCCTCACTGGCCAAAGAGGTGGCAGGGGGTACCATCAGGGTAGGGGGGGGCTGCTGGGGCCGCTGCCTACCCTGTCCACATGGACGCAAAGGAAAGCTGCCCTGCGTGAATGAAGGGTAGACTGTAGGCCATGTACCTGGTTGAGGCCAGTCCCCACCTTAAAACTTGTTCTTTGCCGAATTCCTGGAATGGGATTGGACAGGTGTCTTTCTGGCACGGCGGCCATTTTGTGGATCTGCCTGACATGTTGCACGGCCCGCTGGGCACAGCCTCGTCCAAGACTCTTGCGTGTGGATCATGAGGCCTAGCCTGCTCCTCAACTCGGTGGGTGTGGGACCCGGGGGCCAGTAAAGCTGGGTTTAGGCACCCCCTCAGACGTATTGCCGGTATTCGAGCATGGCCTCTCGGACACGTTGCCAGTGTTAGGGTGTAGCCCCTTGGCCATGGTGCCGGTACAAGGGTGGAGCCCCTTGGGTGAAGACCCGGTACAAGAACTTCCGGTCCCTCGACATTGCTCCCGGAAGAATCAGGATCCCTCGAACCGAAGGCCGGTAGCTGAAACAGCCTCTCTGCATTTGCCAGTAGAAGGACCTGGCCGGTCCCTCCCATGCGGTAGAGTGCCTGAGAAGGAGTCTCCATTGTGGGGTGCGCTGGAAAATAATCGGCCCTACCTTGGGCTTTGTTCGATGCTTCACACTTCTTGAGATCCTCTGGAGGCAACCTCTAGAAGAGCTCCCTCCACTTGACTAGTCTGTTCTTCAGCGCCTTTGAGGACAGCGAGTCACACGCCGAACACGATTGCCACCCGTGGTCTGTGCCTAGAAATAAGGCATCTGAAGTTGGGAAGAGCCCACTGCAGGATGGACACCTGCTGAACCATGTAGAAGTCAACATGCGCTGGAGAGGAGCGGGACGCCTGAGGACAGAGTACCTGAATGATGGCTAAGAAAAAAAAAAGGACGTATCTGCGCGTGTAATTACATGGCCGAAGCCAAACCCCAGGAGCGCTGGTTAATTTGGCCATTCCCGTCGAAGCGGAAAAGGGGACTGAGGTGTGGCGCCGGAGGGCAGAGTCAGGGCAGCACATGCTCCCTGGGCCGCACGCACCTCTAAATTTGAAAGGGAAGGTGGTTTTTCTTGTGAAAAAGGTTCCGTCTCTTGGAAGGGACGCTCATACAGTATGGAGGAAAGGGGGCAGGACCTAAGAGTAAGAATGATATGCTGGGTCACAAGCTGATTAGGCCTGCAATTTGGGAAAGTTTCACAAACTTTCACCGCAAGAGTTAGGTTCTCTCAACCGGATGGCACACCTTTAAGTGAAGCAAAAAGATGTAGCTGAAGACATTGGTTCCTGGCAGTTCCTTCAGATCTCGCTGTTCCTGAGCCTCAGTCGTGGGGACAAGAGGGAGGACGTCAGGGGACTGGCACTGCACGGGATCGTTGTCGGAGCAAACAAAATGGAGTCACTTTGGTTCAGTAGCCGTTGCTTCAAGACAAACCGGTTTCCTCTCCCTGGCTAAACCTTAACCAGCATTGAGAATGGTTTCTAGGTGTCTTCTGAGCCGATTGGTCCCACCAACTCAATGGAAGAAGCCGTCCTTGAAGGAGCTCTGTTGAATGAAGTTCTGGCGATTTGGATGTGCAGCAGGGTTTCACCGGGCAAACCAGTGGTTGCAGCAGCCGTCCTGAGGTAGTCTTCGGTTCTTTCGTTCCAGTAGTTGGCTGCCTTTCAAGTCCTGTAGACTCAGTTTTCTCCCATTCATTCCAGCATAGCTGCCACTCACCCAGCAGGGTGGCTGTCCTTGCCGAACAGTCATCCAATCACGCCAGAGTGCATTTGGGTATCCTAGGAGACCAAGCACAGGGAGTTTCAGGCACCTCCCTCACTTCCTGCCCACTCCAGACACTCGGGCGCCAGAGACAGTCTTCAGTCCTGAAGCCTGCCGAAGGCTCACAAAGACCAAACCTGGTTTGGCGCGCAGTTAAAACACCAGCAGGACCCTTCCACAAAAACGGTGAAAAAAAGCTACAAGTTTTTACAGCGGGGTCTTGGGCACCATATTGAAAAACAAGGTGGCCCCGATTTTTAGCTACCGGTGTTAGCGGTCGGAAAAACTCAGGATAGTTATAAAACCACTGCCACCAGCCATTACAATAGGAAAGGGTAGCATTTGACTGCTACAAGAGTGTTTAGACACAGGGGATACTAGGTAACCCCTCCAGCACTCCATTGTAAGATGGGGTGTGCTGGGTCTATGAATTTAGAAAAGTCAATTTCACTTTACATTCTTTGGGAAACAGTTTATCCCAGAGAAGGTATTTAAACCTTTGGGAAGTCTAAAAAGACATCCCTGTGTCATGGCACTGAAAAGATGCCTATGGAGTTATCTTAAAACTCCAAAGTCAAAGAACACAAATATAAAACACATCAAAATACATGAAAGCGTGGGAAAAATAGGCTCACTCTTTCCAGGTAAAAAATAAAATCAAATCCTCATAATCCAGCAAAGTTGCTGGGGGTCTCTATGGTTAAGGGAATTAGCACATTTATGAGAATTCTCCCTAACAAAGGCAACGGGCGCTGCACATGCTACATATACTGCGGATTAAGTCGACCATCGGATGGAGGCCTTCAAGGGTCATCGAATCATAGACGCTACCGCACTTGGCCCTCTGTCAAGAATTTTTTTTTTTCTTTTTTTCAGAAGCAGCTGAAGCTGGAATCAAAGATAAGGAATACGTGGGAGGACACCATTCGAAATGAATATTCTTAACAGGTGCTAAACACACCCCTACCATGACAGCCGTTGACCTACTTAGGGCAGCACATAAGAACTGACAGGACGACTTGGATGACAAAAGTAACTTGGAAATATCAAGCAGCGAAATGTACCTGGGACAAAACTATCCCAAAACTGGACATCTGCCATAACACATGCCACCTTGGAGTGCAATTGCATCCAGGTTAAAAAAACTCCAGCAGGTCTGTCACCAACATGGAGCAATGAAAGTCAGATATGCTTTATGAAAGACAAAAGTACTGGGAATTATCGAGTTGTGCAAACCATGTTCCTGCATATGACAAAAGTAAGAGAAGGGGAGTGAAATTGCACCACCGGCTTTTGATACATGGGTGGATAACATTACTTCGAGCACGAGGCTGCACCAAGTAGTCATGACAAACGTGTTCCAAGCCACAAGGCACAACCTGGTGGCTATAGGAAAACCTGTGTAGTGCAATTGTTGCAGACTGAGAAAATAAAAATCTGCCTGAAACTAAAAGGTTCATGATTATCATTTTACAAACAAAAAGTGCGTTAGACAAATAGGTTGTGACAACAATTAGTTTCAAAATATTAAACTACCCATGAATTACAAAACAAATCAGCAAAAAGTCTTTACCTCATTTGAAATTGCCTTCGCTTCTGAAGCTCATGATTTCGCAGATCTTCCAGGCGCCTAAGCTCCTCCTGGCGCCTCATAAGATCTGTAAAATTGAAACAGTTTTATCAAGATTGGCAAAATACTCAGATTCCTCTAAAAACATACCCATTACCAAGTTTACAATATCTGCACTTTCGTGTCCCTAAAATGAAGAGATCACAGAAACTGTTCATACCCTGTAGAAATACTGCATTTACCATACGACACATGCCCGGCAGATGGTGTGTTTTATTCTAAAACGTGATTGTTTTCTCATCTCACTTTATCGCTATGATTTCCAAGCATATCAGGGTTCAAACTTGCCAGAAGCTGGGAGCCATTTAGCTCCTGGTTATAGCCAAGGGTAGCCTGCTTAGCTTGAAGCCAACACATACTAGGAGCTACTTTTGACTCATGGGGCAAGTACTGCTATACAAATCTAGCTATGTGATTTTAACTGTATGTTTGGGAATGTATATAAAGGACAATACACTTAAGCAACATTTGGAGCATATTGGATAACAGGAAAAGCAACAGAAAGTTACAGTTAGCATCTTGCACAAAGTTAGATTTGCCGAGCACTCAGTACTAGCTACTGGTTCCAAAAAGGGAGCTCCTGCCTAACTGTTTATGCTCGATACCCAGGGACTGCCTTTTGATCCTAGACATCCCAATTTTGATCCCTGCACTGGCTGGTTTTTGGGGTCGGAGGACTTTTTAGCTTCACTCACCTACTCAACTAATTTTGTTTAGGATGCACTGGGTAGTCCTTTAGACTACCACAGCTGTGAGGTCTCCCATTTCATTATTTTCTCATTGCAGCACAAGCCACGGCAAGTCGAAATGTTGCAGGGCTCCTTTACCATTTGTTTGTGAAGTGCACAGAAAATACTGAAGACCGGAAACAGACTATTTTTACTTTTTCCAGTTCACTATTGTGCAACTGGATTTTTTAACCTGAACACGCCCTTTTGAGTACCATATACTTCATGTCTGCCTTCCATGGTATAAGCCAGTGGTCCATAAACTTTAAGCAGAGTACCAGTCATTTAAAAGCATTTACTGCTAGTTTCCAATTAAACGCAGTAACTTCAGATGGATTTCTGTTAACTGATCTGGCAGACCGATTTCTGGTGGCCACCCTAGTTCTAGTGTACAGGGGAACTGAGAGGTTGGCCCAAGTCCAATCAAGGTAGCAATGGCTGGCAGTCAAAGCTATTAGGAGTTTGAGTGGGATCAGGGGTCCAAAATTAGTCCACACGAAGCACACAATTCAATTTGGACAGGAAGGTACAGCAATACTATATTTATTCTAGGCCCATAACAGACTAAAAATGAAACAAGCAGGTAATATCACACCCCAACACTCAGTAATAAACAGTCACCAAAGGTTCTTAAAATGCATTCAATGACTTCAATCAATAAAAAGGTAAGTGATGCAGTAAGATGGCACCAAGTCCAAATAAATCTAACCTAGCTTCAGAATTTCAATGCCTTTGAAGAGGGGCCTTCTGCCCAAAAGCGTCAATGCCTCACCCAGTGTGCATCTGAAGCAGATCAAGCACTTGTGTTGCTAATGCGAGAAAGAAATGCAACAAAGTTACTGGTAAATAAAATTCTTTCCGGTTTCACTGCTCAGGTTAGTTGAACAAAAAGCAGTGGAATGGAAGGATAGAAAGACTTGTTCTAAATATTACATTGAGAGTAGGAAAGAAATGCCACTGTCTTAAAAAAAAACCTGCACCCCGACCCAGAATCAGATCAAAGCACTGGATGGTTTGTCCATGGGTGGGGTTTGCAGGGGTGTTAGCACATTTGAAAATGCCCCTCAATTCCCCCACAAACTCCATAGGCATCTTTTTACATTGTCACAGCACCTTCAGTGCAGTGGCACAGCAAAGTCCTTCAGATTTACCAAGGTTTAAATACATTCTATTGGATAAACTACAGTAAAGTGAAATTGACTTTACTTTCACGTGTAATTTTCTAGCCCCAGCACACACCATCTTACAATAGGGTGCTGGAGGGGTTAAAAACTGACATTTTTGTAGGTGTTTTTCTAAAAACGGCTGTTTTCCGCAGCATTTTGCAGGATCGCAAAATCGCTATAAGCTGGAGGGTCTGCCAGACCCTCCAAGATTTTGCGGCATGAAATGGCAAATTTTGCGGCAGAAACCTTTATTTATGGCTGCATTTTTGCAGCACACTTTTTATTGACTGAGGGTGCAAGGCTGCAAGAGAGCCAGGGTGTCAATATGTGAATCTTTTATATCAAATAGGAAGAGTCCTAGATGTCTCTGGCTTGGCAGAACAGTTTGTTTTGGCTAAGTTTTTTGGTTTAATGTGCATGCCTATTTAATATTATTAATGTTATTAATCATCAATTGTAATGAAAATGTTCCTTCTATGTCCCCAATCCCACAAACACCCACACACCTCTCACCCAACACACGTCTCAGCAATTCCCCCATCACAACTTGTATTTTTGAACCTCACGCTCAGTCATACATCCCCTATGTAGAGAAAATCACGAAGCAGTCAAATGCTACCCTTTCCTCTCGAAATGGCTGGTGACAGTGGTTTTACAACGAACTACCATGATTTTTCCCCACCGCGAACACTGGTAGTGTTAAATCGCAAGAGCCATGTTATTCAAGATGGCTTCTGAGCCCCCTTTATTTAAACAGGTCCCGGTTTTCTTTTTTCGCCATTTATTCTTGGAAAGGTCCTTATAGAGTTTGTCTCTGCATGACACATCAGGTTTGGTCCCCATGTTCCCACGCCGGGCTTCAGAACTGAAGACCGCCTCTGGTGCCCAAGTGTCTGGGGTGGGCAGGAAGTGAGGGAGGTGCCCGAAACTCCCTGTGCTTTGTCTCCTAGAAGACCCAAATGCACTCTGGCATGATTGGCTGGGAGAGGACCAGATTGTGAGCGTTACTTTTAAGATGGCCTAGAGCTTTTGGAAGATCCTTTAAAAGCAACGCACACAATCTGGTGTTCCTCTCCTTGGCTATACAGTTACCAGCAGCAACACTGGAAATTCAACCAGCTCCGAGATGATTATCAGAAATCAGTTGAATGTGTTCAGTATGGAGGGTGGACACCCAGACAGAGCTCTGGCTGCGTTAGGCCTGAGGAGACGCATAAGCTAGTGGTGAATGCTCAGCTAGCACTGTTTAATTAGGATGATGGGTAGTTTGTGAGATCATGTTAGTATGAGAACAGCTATACCGAATGTGTCATAGTATAGCTGTGTCCTAGTTGAGTGATGTGTATATAAGAGAGGGTAAGCCTAGTAGTGTGATAATTATAGGCTACTCACCGTAGTGACTAACGTACTCTTAGTCCATAGTCCCCTTCCCTCCATACTGCATGGGTGTCCCTCGCGAGGGACGCGAGACAGAACCCGTTTCATCAGAAAAATCTTCCTTCCCTCCAAAATTCAGAGGCGTGCAGAGGAGCAGCCCTGGGAGCATGGGCTGCCCTGACTCTGCACTCCGGCCCCCAAAGATGCGTCAACATGTTTTACCATTGCCTAATGACACTAGAATATTAGGGCGGAGGATGGTGGGACGTATGGAGGAAAGGGGACTAAGAGTATGTTATAGTCACTATGGTGACTAACTTATAAGCCCCGCCCCCTTTCCTCCATACTGCATGGGCGATTACAACTGCATGTAGCCTCAGGGTGGAGAGGAGGCCCTCTTTAAAGGAAACAGGTTCCGGAGAACAGCCTGCCCAAATGCCGCATCTGATCTGGAGCCAGCGCCCAAACAGTAATGTTTGCAGAAGGCCGAGGGAGTGGCCCATGTGGCCGCTCTGCCGATGACCTGCCAGGGGACGTGACGCTGAAAATCGATGGCCGTTAACTTGGCCCCGACTGCGTGGGCATGCATATTTCGCCAGGAGGGGTCTATGCTGGTCCTCATACGCTTCCTTGATGGTCGAGACCATCCAGAAGGAGATGGAGGCTTTTGAGGCCCGATAGCCTGGCCTGGAGCCTCCAAAGGTGACAAATAGGTCATCTGACTTGCTGAAGCTCTTGGTCCGGTCCAGGTAGAATTTCTGAGCACGCCCGACACACAGGTAGTGCAGGACTCTGAGGCTCGTCCTTTGGATCTGTAAAGAATGTAGGAGGAATGATCTCCTCGTTTAAGTGGAAGGCTGATTGTACCGGTAGAAATGCCGCAGGACCACCTTATCCTTGTGGAAGGTGGTGTGCGGCTCTGAGGTGACAATAGCCTGGATCTCGCTGGCCCTGCGCGCTGAAGTGAGGCAGACTAGCCGGGCTGTCTTGATTGTGACCAGCCTGATGTCTGCCGTCGCCATCGGCTCGAAAGGCTTGTGCGCGAGGGCGCCCAAGACTAGGTTTAAAATCCCACACCGGGTGTAGTTTCCCGATGGCGGGTAGAGCCTAGGGAGCCCAGCCAAATGTCTCTTGACTATCGAATTGGAGGAGAAGATCTCTTCCTCTGAGTTCCTGAATGCCCCAATGGCTAAGAGGTATGTGCGGCAGGTGTCCACCTTTACACCCGAGTTGGCGAGGTGCATGGAGAATGACAGCACATCCAGTGAGCAAGCCAGCGGGTCAATATCCTTGGTGCGTGCCCAGTGGCAAAACCTGGTCCATTTACTCATACTGGGCTCTGGTAGCCTTGCTCCTGGCCCCTTGTATGATTTCCAGGTTGGCTTGCGATAGGCTGAGGTGGCAGAGCGTCACCTGCTCAGGAACCATGCTTTGAGGGCCAGCTTCTGGGGATCGGAGTGGATGACCCTGCCCACCCTGTTGTATCACAAGATGTGCTGGATTGGCGGGACCGCCGAGGAGCTCCGTGAACCATGGCCTGGCTGGCCAACACAGGGCCATCAGAATAAGGTCGAGTTGGTGAGACTCCTTGAACTTGCAAAAAAACTGAATCAGTGGGGTGGGCGTGAAGGCGAATGCTGACATGCCGCTCCACTGGATCCACAAGGCATCGCCCAGGGATCCTAGACCGTGCCCCTGCCAGGAGGCGAACTTGGGGCACTTGTTGTGCCTGGTGGCAAAAAGATCCACCTGGGGGAGGCCCAGCAGTGGAAGATCTCCTGTGCAACGAGGTCGTTCAGTTGGCACTTGTTGTCCGCTCCCAACCTGCTGAGCCTGTCTGCTTCCTGGTTGGATTCCCCCGGAAGGTGCACCGCCGTGAGATGGATGTCATTCTCCAAGCCCCATTCCCACATGCTGATCGCCAGTCTGCACAGGGAGGGGGTCCTGGTCCCCCCCTCTCCCCCCTTTGTTGATGTAGTACATACTGGTCGAGTTGTCCATCTGGATGAGGACTACTCTTCCTTTGAGGCTTGGGAGGAAGGCTGTGTGTGAGCCAGGTGGTGTTCATTTCCAGCATATTGATGTGAAACAACTGTTCCTGGCGGGGCCATGAGCCGTGGACAAAGATCCTCGAGGGTGGCTCCCCAGCCCTCTAGGCAGGAGTCTGGTGATAGACACCTGTGGGACGGGAGGCCAGAAGGGTTTGCCCGTCCGTAGGTTGCAGTCCTTCGACCACCATATGAGGTCTGGGTGGAGCGAGCTGGAGCTCCTGATCATTTCGGACAGAGCCCTTCTCCTGATTCCATGATGCTGCGAAGTTAAGCTGAGTCCGCCTCATCATGAGTCTTGTGTGGGGGACGGCCAACAGTACTGCTGCAAAAAGGCCCAGTAGGTGCTCGAACCACCATGGTCCAGAACAACTCTCATGCAAGCCTGGTTCTTTTTCTGAATGGCAAAGATCCTGGAGTAAATGCCCAATCCTCGCTGGGACTTCCTCCACGACCTGGCTCAGGACGAGCGACCGAATCTCCGCCAAAAGAGTTGCCATCCCAACTTGAGGGCGAGGAGGAGAGAAGGGAGGTTAAACATGGATATGTAAGCGGTACCCCGAGGAGTCTACTAACAGGATACAGGAGTCTGTAAATTGCAGTCGCCAGAAGTGAGCGCAAAGGGCAAGCCTGCCCCCCCACTGGCGACTCGTGGACCCATAGGGGTCTGTCAAGACTTCTTACCCTCTGAGACAGAGGGTGGGGAGGGGGACTTGAAAAACAGCTTGCCCCCCCTTTTTGATGCTTGCAACGACTAGGGGACGGCGAGCGTTCTGGCTGCCTAGACCTCCTTTCATGGAAGCCGCGGGAGCCTCCAGATGAGCAGCCCTTATCCGAGCGTTGCTGGGACTGGGAGTATGCTTTGGGCGTGGCCTTCGTCAGAATGGATAAAGACTTGGCCGTCAAAGCTATTCTTGTCCAGCTCCTCATCTGTGCTGGAGTGAAAGAGGTCGCTGCCCTCGAAGGGCAGGTCTAAAATACATTCCTGGACATCCGGGATGAATTTGGTTGCCTGGAGCCAGGCCATCCTCCTCATGTCCGTGACAATACAGATGGCACGTCCAGCGGTATCAATGTGTGCCAGAGTGGACTCCATGATATTCTGTGCCACAAGCTTGGCTTCAGCTAACCATGCCTTAAAACGTGATTGGCTGTGGGTGGGGAGCTCTTGGAGGCAGTCAGCTATTTCCAGCCATAATCTGATTGGCAGCAGCCAGCATGGTGTCTGAGTTGGCCTGTCGCAGATGCAAGGAAGCATTGGAACACAGCTCCTTACCGTATGCCTCCAAGGTTTTCTCCTTGCCTAGCAGTACCGTAGATGACGAAGATGAGGGCGACGACTGAGGCTTGGAGTATAGTGATGCCACAGCGGTCACCGAGGAGTGCGGCTGAGGTTGGGTGGAGAGCAAGAGTGTATCCCTCTCCATCTGCCTGTACTTGGCGTCCAGGCGACGGTTGACCAGCTGGACGGAGAGTGGTTTGAGCCAACCCTTCTTGGCGAGGGAGACTACATCGGTTTGCAGTGGAATTCGCGTTCTGGCAGAAGGGTGCCTCGTGAGGACTTCAGCGAGGACGCCCTCCGCAAGCTATTCGACCTGTGACTGTGAGGCCCAGGTATTCCGCCAGGCCCGCAATACGCTCATGGAAGGCCCTGGCTGACTGATGGCGTGTCGGGGTCCTCCTCATCCTGAGGGTCTGGGGAATCCAGTGGAGGCGTATCCAGAGCCAGAGGCACTGCCAGAGGCTGAGGCTGGTACAGAATTGCCTGTGGAATAGGCTGAGGAGCCGGCGGAGGAGGCTGTGCCGGGGCCGGATGTGTCAGCAGAGGTGCCTGTGGTGCTGCAAGCATAGCGAGGAGGACCTCCGAGAGCGTCCTTGATATTCCCCCATATCAGGAGATTTCATGAGGCCGAGGAACCTCTCGAAGATCCAGTCCTCGCTGGCCAAAGGAGGAGGGCACTGAAAGGGTTACTAGAGGCAACTGAGGCCGCTGCCGACCCTGTATATATGGACGCAATGGGAAGCAGCCCTGCGCATAAGAATGGTAAGCCATAGGCCATGTACCTAATTGATGCCAGTCCCACTTCAATGCTCGTTCTTTGCCGAAGTCTTGGAGGTGTCAAACGGGCATCCTTATCTGACCTGTCGACCATCTTATTGAGCTGCCTACCACGTGGCTGCGATGTGTTGCTCGGCTCGTTGCTGCGGCCCTCTGCCAAGTCTCTTATGGGTGAGGCGCGCAACCTGTCCCTCTCCTCTGGCACCTGCCCGGTAGGTGAAGTAACCTCGAGCCAGGGATCGTTAGAGCTGCGTACAGGCGCCCCCTCGGACGTACTGATCAGAGGACCCCTCAGCCCGAAGGCCAGTAGACGTGACAGCCTCTGTGCGCGGGTTGGCAAAAGAACCTGAGCCGTCCCTCCCGTGTAAGAGAGTCCCTGGGAAGGAGTCTCCCTTGCGGGGTGCAGATGAAAATATAGGCCCTACCTCTGGCCTGGAACATTTCACGTAACTCTTGAAGTCCTCTGGAAGAGATCGCTGGAAGAGCTCCCTCCACCTGGTTAGTCTGTTCTTCAGCACTTTCTTGGACAGTGAGCCGAACAGGCTTGCCAACCGTGGTCTGGGCCAAGGCAACGAAGGCAGAGGACGTGGGGGTCTGAAGTTGGAAAAGGCCCGTTGCCGGATGGGCACCTGCTGAACCCTGTCCAAATTGACATGCGCCGGGGAGGAGCTCTGGCGTCTGAGGACCAAGTACCTATTCAACAAAGACAAAATAAGATGGAGGAAGAATCTGTGCGTGTAATTACATGGCCGAAGCCAAACCCAGGAGTGCTGGTGAATTCGGCCCGTTCCCATCAGCACGGGTAAGGGGACTGAGGTGTGGCGCCGGAGGGCGGAGTCAGGGCAGCGCATGCTCCCAGGGCCGCTCCTCTGCATGCCTCTGAATTGGAGCAAAAGAAGATTTTTCTGGTGAAAAAGGTTCCGTCTCCCGTCCCTCACGAGGGACGCCCATGCAGTATGGAAGAAAGGGGACGGGACGTAAGAGTATGGTGGTCATCAGTAACGTGCTGGTCCCCAAGCACTACATCCGTACCACTTCTCCTTCCCACTCCCTCCCACACCCTCCTCCCACTCATCCACTCCTCCCTCCCATCCACATGAACCGCTCCATCTATTCCATCGACGCTCCATCCATTACATTTGCTCCGTCTGCTCCGTCCATTCTGTACACTGAATTTCCCCCATCTGTTCCTTCTTAATTATTGTCAACAGCACCCTAGCTATTGACATCACCTGAGGGTGTAGGTAGTGCGTGTGACATCCCAATGGGTATTTGCCGATTTAGATAACTATTTTTGGAGTGCATTTGTGTGTTACTTTACAGTGCTCCCTTCTGAAGGCGGCTTATTCTAACCGACGGCTACATTAATAATAGTTTACTCAAGAAAACTTGTGTGTAAGAGATTCTAATACATGTCACTGAATCTCTGTGCAACTCCCCTACAGCTCACATGGAACCCTCTTGAGATAAGCCTGGCTGCTCCACACGCTACCATCCTGTGTAGTGCAGACTTATACCAAAGGTTGGGTTTCTATTGCCAGGAGGTCAGGGTTGTTGTAGAGCACCCAAAGGTTACTGTATACAATCTTGCCCAACAGGGGGCTTGGAGGTGTCGCTGGAGGTTGGATTTCCTGTGAGGTGCCCAGGAGCAGAGTGCAACCCTTGGTGATGGAGAAATGCAGAAAGGACAAAGTTACTCACTGTAGTGACGAAGTCCATAGTCCCCTTTCCTCCATACTTGTGCGACATTCCGTCCATCAGGACGGGCCAGGGCACTTTTAAATACATGAAAAAATTAGTTTGTTTTATTTTTAGGTGGGGTGACCACACCCCTGCCTTCCTGAGCTCTGCCCCACTCTTCCTGGACCTGGCGATCGAAAAGGACGGACCATTTAGCAACAGAGGGGACGGCGGGCATATGGAGGAAAGGGTAGCATGGACTAGGCGTAAGGTAGTTTGTTTATTATATTTCTATAGCGCTCCGGGCCCGGGAGTATAAGGGCGCTTAGTACAAGTTACAAGGCACAGTACATGGTATATATATACAGAATATACAGAGGTAATAGCAACCAATAATGACAGATGAGACCTGTGCAATATGTACAGTTTATAGCTACAGTGATTAACTTTGCCATACTCCTATGTCCTGTCACCTTTCCTCCATACTTGTGATTACCCAAGCATTGACCAAAGGAAATACAGGTGGATGGAAATTTCCCTTTTTGGAACAAATTTTATGAACTGCCTGGATGAACTGGGAATCAGACATGGAGCTCAAGTCCTGAAATCTTCTGCCGAAAGCCGAAGGAGAAGCCCAAGTAGCAGCCTTGGCTATAGACTCCCAAGGGACCTATTTTTGAAAGCCAACAGCAGCCACTGTGCCAGACCAAATGTGCATGAATGCCCTCTGGGGGCGGCTGAAGGCCTAGAGTTGAAGCTATCCAACAAGAGATGGACGCTTGAGGCTGGTTTCCCTTCTAAGTTTGCTCGTTCCGTTGAGGTAAAACGAGAGCACGTCTGATGTCTAGGTTGTGTAAAACCCTCTCTGCATCAGAGACCGGGTTCAGGAAGAAAACTGGTTAAGATAGACTGGTTTAAATGGAATTCACAAACCACCTGGGTAAGGAAAGAAGGTTGAGCGTGAAGCACAACCTTATCCTTGCAGAAAGTTAGGAACCGATGTTGGACAGCTTGAAGCTCACTTATCCGTCTCGCAGATGTTCTCACAAAGGCCATCTTCCAAGAAAGGTACTTTAGCTCGGTCATGGCCATAGGTTCATAAGGCAGTGAGGACCACATTCAGATCCAATTTGGGATGAGTGGTCCGAACCGGCGGAAAGAGATGACCTGCAAAATGTCTCTTGATGACTGGGTTTGCCAGTGAAAATAGAGCAGCTGTCTGGACAGATTAGCTGCAATGGCGTACAAGTATGTCCTGCATGATAAGCCATGGATGCCAGCGGCTGCAAGGTCAGACACAAAAGACAAGACAGTCAAAAGAAGCCTGTCTGGAATCAAACAGTTTAGCTAGACACTAATGACAAAATCTGAGCCACTTGCTCCTGTATTGAGCTCTTGTAGATGGCTTACATGCCGCTTGAATTATACGCATGTTATCCTCAGGTTGAACTGCACTTCTGATCGGAACTCAGGCACCAGGCCACCAAGCTGAAGGATTGTGGGGAGGGGTGCCACAACTGGTGATTGCTCGGATATCTGCAGATTCCCGATGAGGGAGCACACAGGTGCTGCAGTTCCAAAAACCAGAAACTGGCTGGCCACCAAGGATCTATGAAGAGTAGAGTGCTGTTGGAGGCACTCTTGAGTTTCCAGAGCGACTGATGAATCAGCGGCAAAGGAGGAAAAGCTTAAGCCTTCATGTTGTCCCCAAGTGCTCGAGAGCGTCCCCCCCCCCATTGAAGACAAACCAAGCCTGTCCCTGGAAGCATAAAAAGGGTGTTTCCTGTTCATTGAGATCACAAAGCGGTCCACTGCTGGAGAACCCCATTGCTGGAAGATCTTGGTGAGAACATCAGTGTTCATCTCCCACTCGTAACACACCGCAGATTGGTGACTGAGGGAGTCTGCAGCCACATTGATGGGACCTGGAATGTGCACAACTTGAAGCCAGACATTGTGTTAGATAAACCAATTCCAAATTTGGATAGCTTGGTCCACCAGAGGAAGAGCCTTGGTGCACCCCATTTGTTGATGTAGAAAATTGCTATGAATTGTCAGTGCGAATTCGTACCACACTGTTGGTGATGGAGGGATGAAAAGTTTTGGAGCACCAAAAGAAAAATGACAGGCGCTCTAGGTAATCGATATGGGACCGCCTGTATTGGGGTGTACACAAATCTTACACCTCGAGGTGACAGTATTGCTCCCTACCCAAGAGTGTGAAGTAACCGTTCCTTGTGGGCAGGGCTCCTGGAAGGAGGTCCCCACTGAAAGGTTGCTGGCTGCTAACACCATTGAAGATTCACTGTCATGCAGGATGGGACTGGAATCATCTTGGAGTCCAGATCCATAGCCTGGGACTAGCAGCCCCGAAGAGCAACCTGAGTGTGCCTTATTTTCAAGCGTGCAAGAGGTAGAGCTATCACGCAGGAGTCTCTGGAACCACCAGGACGACATATGCAAGGACTGCAGGAAGAGCTGGCACGTGGTTGAAAGTTATGCAATTCCGTCCTCTATCAGAAACACTCTGGTACTGACTGGATCCCAACAGAGACCCAGAAAAATCACCTCTTGAGTGAAAGACGATTTCCACCAGTTCACTGACAGCCCAAGGCGGAACATGAGCTGAAGGAGGGACTGAAGAATGGCAGTAGCAGCTTGTGGGCAAGGACTGCACAGGAGACAATCGTCCAAGTATGGATATACATGAACCCCTGCAGTCTGAGAAATGCTGCGTTGACCACCATCATCTTCGTAAAGATACGCAGTACTGATGCAAGACCAAGGGGTAGCACTTGATACTGAAGTGTTCCGTTACCACGGAGAACAGCAAATATTTTCAAAGCAGGCTCCAGATCAGGATATGCATGTAGGCATCCTGAATGTCTACCACGCCAAGCCAATCGCCCTTCCGGAAAGAGGACTTCATCTGGCTGGGTGTAATCTTGAATTTCTCTTGGGGTAGAAAGAGATTGGAGACGTCTTGGATAGTGCACAGGCCAGCATGGTTGGGATTGGTCCCTGTAAACAGACAGGAGTAATAGCCCTCCCCTGGCTGGCACAAGATAATAGGCTCCACTGAGGACTAGAAGTTTCTGTACCTCAGCTATGAGGGATGGTGACCGAAACTGCTGAATAGGAGGGTGAGAGGGTGGGGTAGGGGGTGAGAAGCAAAAGCCCGGCCGAAAAAAAAAATCCATTGGTCTTCTGTGATGTCTGCCACGCCTCCAGGAGACACAAAAAGAGTCCTCCCACCGGAGTCAGACAAGCGATGAAAATTCATTCAGATGGTTTATCGGCAGGAGACCACCTGTTGCTGAGGAGGAGGCTGTTGACCGAAAGAAAAACTGGCCACCTTGCCTTTGCTGCTTGCAGCAAGGGCATCTGCCCAGCACAGACAGCTGTCCCGAGAACCTCTGAAACCAGAGAAGGACCTTTTTTGAGGCCCCGACATCCGAGTACAAGGTGCCTTAGCTGGGGTTTTGGCAAGAACCGACAATGACTTGGCAGTTTGCATGCTTGCCTTGTTTTGGCAAGTTCCTCATCCGTGGAGGAGTGTTATAATTCATTATCTTCGATCGGACGATAAAGTACTTCGTCCTGAACCTCCTTCGAGAACTTTGTAGCATGCAGCTACGCGTGGCGGGAGCGTTCTAGTCCAACCATAAGGCCCAGAGCGGAAGTATCAACATGAAGGCCCGCGGCCTCCAGCAGGTCCTGCACCACAACGCTGGCATTGGATAAGCCGCCTTTAGAGACTCGAGACTATCAAACGGAATACATTCCTGAAACTCGGCGAGCTCCTTCCACAGCTTGACATTAGCAGCCGCCAGGATAAGCTCGGTATTAGCTGGACGCAGCTGAAGAGCCCAATTGGAAAATAACCTTTTCCCCCAATGGCATCAAGAAGCTGGTCCTCCTTAGATTGGTTCTAATACGCTGCAGTGGAGGATGTAGAGGACAGATTAGACTGGCGCGTAGCTGCTACCACCACAGTCAATGAGGGGAGTGGACATGCAGTCAAGGATAGGTCTTCAGACACTTGTAGTTTGTAGCACGTGTCAATTTTCTTGTTTAGGTGCTGCTCGGAATGAGGTTTTTCCCCAGACCTTGCAGGCTTCGGCCAGGACATCTTTTTGAAGGAACAGGCCAGTGCGTTTCTGTGTCGACAGTAAAAGCTCCAGGAATGACACCACCTTGTGGAGCCAAAGACTCAGGTATTGGATGTCTAGCAACGCCATCATATCCACAACCCGGTCATGAAAGGCTCTAAGAGTGGCGCGGGTCGTCGCCATCCATGGCACCTCAGGCCCCGACAGCAGGGTTGACTGCGCAACTGGAGTCTTTAGCACAGGTGAAAGTGGAGGGGTGGGGGGCCACTGGAAGTGGTAGAGGTGGCACTACCGGGGCCTGCAGAGGGATTCCCGGAGCAGGGGGCGGTTCAGGTGGCTTAGGTTAAATTTCCTTGAATAACTCCTTAAAGAATGCCTTGATTGGATCTGAGCGCAAAAGCATCTGAAATTTCCCAAAAACGCATCCTCAGAAGGCGGCCTAGGCGCTAGAGTGGTAGAGGCCGTTCTGAAGTGGCATACCATCAGGATCGCAAAGGATGGTTGCCAGGATGGTCCTCCACCAACTGGATCCACATAAACTAAGGGAGCGGATGTAGGCGGGAGCGAGACTGCGTTACAGTGGAGACGGAGCATGCCAATCCATTCTAGGGCGGAAGGGTTCTTATCCACAAAACATGTAAAAGGCAGCTCAGGCCCTGAAAACAGGCCCCTCTGTACCAGCCGTTAATGTTCGTGAGAGATGTAGACAAAATGCCAGCTGTGGACCACAGGGGTTGGACTGCCATTTTGTTAATGCCTGAGGTGTACTGCGTCACTGGTGTTAGTGAGGCTGTGGTCACCACAGGGGAATCATGGGACTTATGCTCCATTTTAGCCTTGTGACAAGGAAACTCAACAAAGCCGGTGCTAGCAGATCTAGAGTGCTTCTGCAACACTTAGAGACTGCGGATGAATTAGCACCCAGTGAGTGAACCTCTGCAGAGCCAATACTCAAATACTTAAGGTGTTTAACCGGGCCCCCTCAGCATGATCGGTTTCGACCACAGGCTTGTGTGGAAAGGTTGTGGTCACCCCTGCAGCCAGAGCCCTCAATGGGGGACCCTCAATCTTGCTTGTCTTCGATATAGCCTCATGACAGGGATCCTTGGGGTTAACCCCGTTAAGTTTATTCACCTTAAAAAGAAACCTCAAGACGAGACCCGGTACACTTCCAGATGTGGAAACCTTGGGAATGACCCCCAATAACAAAAGCCACAGAAGTACTGGGCTTAACTTTAGCCCCCAAAAGGGGAATCTTGGATTAAAATCCAGTCCCGACAACCCCTTTGCAGGGAACCTCGGAGGAAACCGTGCCGTTTAGATCCCTTTTGAGACGCCTAAGGGAGATCCCTGGTAGCAGAGCCACTTGGGCCCCTCCTGGACCCCGGGAAGGAGTCCCCTGGCCAGGGTGCTATAAAAAAGTAACAAACGTAACAGCTGCTTCCTTTATTCTTCAATGAACTACTGTAAATGTGGCTGAGGAATCTGCTGGAACACCTCCCACCTGACAAGCTGACTCTTGAGTGCACAGACAGTCGCAATAGAAGCAAGAGTCCCACCAGTGTTCTGGGCCCAAGCACTCCAGGAAGAGTGGGGATCTGCCCTTGCGAAACAGGAATGAATCCCAGATGCTGCGGCATAGACTGAAGACAGACAGTGGGACCGGGGCAGGAAAATGAAGGACAAGTGAACAAAAAGAAATATTCCCTAAAATACAAGTCCATCCGACCCCGACCGCGCAGAGAAGAGGACTGAAGGGTGATGCACGGGGCAGAGTTCAGGAAGGCAGGGCTGCAGTCACGTGCAGTGGTCCCACGTAAAAATCAAAGGACAAAAATAAAACATTTAATGCTTTAAAAGTGCTCTGGTTCCATCCCGATGGACGGAATGTCCAACAAGTATGGAGGCAAGGGGGCGGGATGAAGGAGCAATGAGACTTTCAGGTCCAAGGAGCACGTCCAGTCTCCGCCCCCCCATCCCCCCACTTACACAGCGTGTCCGATATAAGCATTGGCATCACTATTTTGCACTTCTGCAGAGGTTGGTATAGAGATTGAGAAAGGCAAGATCTAGGACCACTCGTAGGCCCGCCTGGTTCTTGTTTTGAATGGCAAAGATGCAGGAATAAAAGTACTCCCTGCTGAGGGAGAAAACATTTCTTCACTGCCTCGCTCAACCCGGGAACAAATCTCAGCCAAGAGAGGGAATCCAGATCTGTGGGAGGTGTGGAAAGTGAAGCCAGAAGCCTGAGGAGACCACCGAAATCAACCATGAATCTGCGAAAAGTGAGTGCCAAGCTTGACTACAGGGACAGCCTGCCCCTGACTGGGGTGTGGACCAGAGAAAATCTGGCATTGCAAATGACAAGGGGACTTAAAAAAAAAAATCTTGTGCCAAGACTTCTGGTGTTTTCGCCTGTGTTGGCTGGGTGACCTGCCCTGTTGCTTTGGACCGGTGGTCCTGGAAGCCCAGTAAACTGCCAAAATATCAGCTTCCATCTGAACGCGAGTGGCCCTGTGAGAAGGTTTTGGCCACTGGCTTGGTGAGTGGCCAGGGGCTTGGCCGTCTGAGCTCTATAGAGTTCCTTGTCCGTGGAGGAGTGTAACAAGTCACAGCCCTGGAAGGGTAGATCTAGGATACTGTCCTTATCAGGATTGAATCTGGTTACCTTGAGCCATGCAGCCCTCATGTCTGTTGCCACACAGATAGCCCTGCTTGCAGCATCTATGTGCGCCACCATGGACTCCATGTCCTGTGCCACTAGTTTTGCTTCTGCAAGTACTGCCTTGAGACTCATTTGTCAGCCAGGATAACTGGAGTTGCGGTGCTCGTGGAGGTCTGGGGCTTGGCATTCATAGATGTTGCAATGGCTGAAGATAGTGGCTGGGGGTGTACTGTCAGAAGAGTAGCATCTGCCTCCACCTGCCTAAACTGCGTCCAACCTTTTATTTGTTGGCTAAGTGGAGTGAGTGACTTGAGCAAGCCCTTCTTCGCAAGGGCCTCCACATCCCTCTGTAAAGCAATGCCAGATTTGGATTCTGCTTTGATGCGGAGTACTTCGACCAGCACACCCCACTGGCAGCTCCCTCGGTGGCTGAGGAATGCCCAGGTAAACTGCTAACCCGGCAATCTTGTCGTGGAATGCCCCTCAAAGTGTCTTGTTGGTCATTTGTGTTAGAAGAGGCCCCTGGGTCTGTAGGTGTCAGGAGGCGCCGCTAACAGACGCAAGGTCAACAGATGTGGCGGAGGTAAAGGCTGTGCAGGCACCGGCTGAGGAGGCAGTGTTGAAGATAACATCTACTGGATTATGCCCTTCAGGATGTCCCTCCAGCCGGTATGACTGGACGCATCAGCGTTGCCCCACCTTCCACCACTGCTGTGGGCCTGGTAGGTAACTGGCCCCTCAGTCATGAGGCAGGTAGTGCTGTCTGTGCTGCGTGTAGGCGACCCGTGAGGAGTGTGCCCGGTAGCAGAACTAAGCCTCTCTGGAGTTCCAGCACCTGTAGTCCCTTTGACAGTGGAACTCTTAGTGCCCTTCGACTAGTCTGCCATTAAGCCGGTAGCTACAAGAGCCTCAGTGTCCTTGCTGCCAGTGCAAGGGTTTGACTGACCCATCACGTCGGTAGACTTCCCTGGGAAGTTTATTACATTTATAAAGCGCACCAGACCCAGGAGTAGCAGGGCGCAGAAGGTTATGCAAAGCTTACACATGTTACAGATATATAGTCAAAACAAAGTATGAACTGTCGTCATTACATCTGAAATAATACAATATAATACAATACAATATACAAGACTTAAATTACACTTAGAGGCAGAGTTGTTTACAGCTAGGAACTATACACAATTTACAAACTTGCATTAAATCATACTGACGTGCCCTAATTTCAGGGCGAATTAGTTCTCAGTCAGGTTAAGGTGGATAATAAGGTTCTTTCTGAAGAAAGAGTAAGGGAGGTCGGCTCTCAACTGGTGTGGCAAGGAATTCCAGAGTTTGGCGGCCTTCACAGCGAAACTAGTGCCGCCAATCTTCGACAATTTGAATCTGGGTACTACCAGACAATTTGTATTAAAGATTCTGGTCAGTCTACTGGAGAAGACCAACCAGAATTAGTCACCCCTGCAGGGTGCTTTCGAAACGAAGCAGCTTACCTTCTTGGTCTTCCTGCGTACGTATTCCTTAATGCTCTCCGTTGTCCTAGAGAGCAACACTCTCCATCTTGCAAGCCTATTTGAGGGATATGGGTGTGAGGGTTTGCACACTGAGCAGCCTTCGAATCTGTGGACATCTCCTAGGCACCAGAGGCAAAGCCGTGCGGATCCAATGTGGGGAAGGAACCGTTGCACAATGGGCACCTGCAGAAGCCAACCGTGCTCAAAATAGGGATGGGCTAGGGCACCAGTGGACTGTTCTCATCCCATAGATTAGAAAAATCAAAGATTAGGGAAAGCACATGGAATTACGAGGCTTGAGGCCTCACCCAGGAGAGCTAGTGAAAGTGGTCTTTACCCTTTGACACAGAAAAGACTGAGGTGTGGCGCTGGTGGGTTAGGGGAGCGCATGCTCCCAGGGCTGCGCCCCCACATGCATATGAATTTACAGGGAAAGTTATTTTTCTGGTGAAAAATGGTTCCATTCCCGTCCATCAGCTTCAGCCCTTGATGCCCAAGAACTGCAGGTTCAAACACTTGTTCAGTTGGTGACAAATGCTGGTGCAAGGTCTTCAGGTGAGAGAATGCTGCAAAACTTCATGCACTGCCAGTCTCCGCACTGGACTGGATGCACTAAAGCAGTTTCGGATGACGCCCAGCGATGCACAGCGATGTTAAAGGATTCACTTAGCGCAGTCAAACTTTGCCCATCTTGGGCCCCCTTGATGCTAAGACCACAACATTCCAGAGGTCAGTCTTCTAGCACAAGCCGGGGATCCCCTAGTTCCAAGCCTCAACTCGGAACAGCAATGTCTGCAGCACAGTAGCCCAAACTCTGAGCTGGTAATCCACTAGGAGGTACTGGGGAACTTTGGAAGGCTTTTCTTCGCAGGACTCAGCAGACATTGAGAATGGATGTTCCCCCTACTCCAAAGGCCACAGCTCTTTCTCAGGACTGCTGGAGATCTTCCCAAAGATAGGTCTCTTCAAGGACCGCAGCAGAAGTTGTTTGCCACGCCTTCCAATAGGTCCATAGTCTGCTCACAAGTATTACAGCTGGACAGGATTCTTGGCTCCTTTGGTTTCTCTTCCAGGATCTCCCTAGAGTGGTTGCAGAGGTCTTCATATCCAAAAAGTCACATAAGAGTCAAAACTCCCACTAGCCAATGACCGTTCTGGCACACACCCCAGCAATGGTCCAATCAAGATCACCGACAGCAATATTCATGCATACCACTCGGACACTGACACCAGTTTGTGGATTGGGACCAGACTGTCTAAGCCCTCTTCATGACAGCAAGCACACATAGCCCTGCAATAGCCTGCAAAAAGCCTCGGCTTTCCTAGGCACTGGAAGTCCATATAAAGATTCTCCTGGACTCACAGGGCAGGAAGAAGGTTAAAAGATAAGATAGCCAAAGGACAAGCGAAAAACCTTGTGGCATATCCATATTTGACCACTAGCCACAGTTAGTAATCAAACCAGAAAACGCAGTAAGGCTAAAATGAAATGCCCCAAAAATTTGCTAAAAAGTTAACCACTGCCACCAGCTTGTCTCAGGCACACCTAGAGTATCCAACAATTGTCTGAGGGTTAGTCTAATGCAAACCAAGTTACCCGATTGTAATGCATTATAAAATGCATTCTATTAGTAATTTATATAGCACCCTTGACCAATTTGTATGGCCTCAATGCGCTTTGTGGTTGGAACAACATTGGTGACCACAATCAATGCGTAGAAGTTTCTAAGAGTTTAAATTAAAAATGCATGTGTGCATTTTGCCTTTTTAGGATTTCGGTGGACTGGCTAGGCTTAAGTAAGCAACCTGGAGGTCAGGTGGGTGGGTGCTGTTGGTGATTTAGGATTAGAGTGCTAGTGCTGAAGATTCGACCAACTAGATCAATTTACTTCATTTTGTTTATATAATTGCGTTTAAATTGAAGCATCAATTTCAGTAAATAAAAATGACATTTACAAAATCAATTCAAGTACATAAACTCAAGCCAAAGCAAAATGGAAAAATACAAGAAAATATCACTTACTTTTCGTAGGTTGTCACTGTATACTAATGGCAGAGGTGTTGAGGTACGTCCGCGGTTTCAGTGTGGACTATGCTAGCTGCTAGACCGCAATAGAATAGCCATTGCTGCATTCTAGGGTGCATGGGTGGCCGTGCCTGCAGACGTGGTGCAAGGTATACGTATGGAGTTGACTGCCATTTTCTTTTTCTTGGTCCAATGTGATTGTTTGGTCTTGCTATTCGGATGTCCCTGGAATGAAAGTCTGAGCAGTGGGGGAGGAGGATAGTTGTCACAGTGTGTCGCTGCAAACGCATCGGATTATGGGACCGAGTAGAGGGGACACGTCCAACTGGGTACAACCGATGTGCGAGTGGGTTTCGGAAAACCTGGATAGAGTTGTGGTCACCTGAAGGGGTACCACAGTATATTAACATGCAGTAGCACCTAGATTGGGACAACTAAATGGAAGGAGAAATGTCTAGATGAGGGTATAGCAGTGCAGGCAGTAACTACAAGGTTTGGGATACCAGGGCTGGGGGTACATGCCTTTGCTGAGAGTACAACAGTAGACAATTTGCCTAGATGTTAAATGTTGCTACCTGACCCAATCTGTCAGAATGTGAGATATGGCCGACATACGTATGTGCAACAAACAGGCGTTTAGATAATAGGATACTGGGGAGCAGTAATCGCTGGTCCCCATGTCCAGACCTCCCCTACCTTGTCATTGGCTGCTGGTTGAGGGCTGCAGGTTCCACAAGCAAACAGAACACAATCTGGCGCTGCTTCTTCGGGAGCTGCCCCCTGCATTGGGACCCTTACCCGACGGGCTGGCCAGGGGGACACCAAGAAACAACTCCCACTGACAAGGACCCAATCAGGGGAAGGGGAGGCGGGCAACGGGGGCAGGGCAGAGGTCGCCTAAGAACCAGGTACAGCAGAGGCCTGGAAGGTGAAAAAAAGGAGGAAGAAAGGGGCAGAAGTGTCGAAAATGGAGGCAGGGGGATGGAAAGCTGTGCTTAAAGACAAGCTGGGGCCAGTTAACTACTATTTTTGCAGTATTTCAAGTGCACACATTTGCTTCCACTGCCCTTGGCCATCAAACGTGGCCAGCGCCTCAATTGCCACGCCAGGAGATCCTTCACCTGCTTTCAGGCCACACCGCTGTTTGGCCCCATTAGGTCAGGATATCCACCATATCTGTATACCACTTCGAGCATTGTACAATGAAGTTACCAAATGTCCGCACACCACCCGATCAACCAAGCACAGGAAAAATGAGATGTAACCAGGGTAACTAAGAATGAGCAATAGGACTGAAAAGAGAAGCCCACAACCCCCCTCCCTCCCTCCCTCCCTCTGCCCCACAACCCCTCATGCACCTGCCCGGCCAACAGAGCCCCGGAGAAGAGGGTGATCAGACAGAAACATAAGGGCATGGGAAGTATGTCAAGGAAAACCCAGGGATAGAAATGGATCACCCCCAGCCATGCCATGAGCAAGGGCAACAAGAGGGAAGGGACCAAACACCAAATAGGCCCCTACTAGAACTTATCCCCCACAAGGGAATCCAGTTAAAGAGCTCCGCTCCCTGCTGATCACTCTTGGCTAGAAACGGGCATCTGAGTAGCACAAAAACCCTTTACCCAGAGGAGGCTTTACTGATACAACAGGAACACAGAAGTGAAGACACAAAAACCGGAAAAGCTGAAGATCAACCACAGCCACCAACAACCTCAACTGTTACTAACAATCAGCCCTCTGCATACACCTCACATACTGCGCTAAAACAACCTAAACTTCTCAGCACAGGAAACTGCACACAATGCAACAAGACCTAGCACACACATCCTTGCACAACACCACATGTCCGCCTCCCGAATCTGCAGCCAAACTCAGTGTACAGTACATCCAAACTGAAGCTGCACAGCACATCACATCTCCCTTGCTATTTCTACCATTCCTCACACTAACTTACCACCCCCTTTTTTTCACAGAACCGCCAGAGCGCAGAGACCACCAAGTGGCACCTGTGCACAGTATAAAAATCTTTAAAATCAAAAGTGGCAACAAAGTAAAAAGACCAAGGGAAACAATGTTTCCCAACACTGACCGCCTCAAGGACATTAGTTTCCCTATGACAAAATGAGAAAAAGCCAGTGTAGTGAAGCTGAAGCCTTTACTGTAAAATGGTCAGACTAAAAATAAAAGCAAAACGTTTGGGGGGTCCATAAAATGGAAGGAAAGGTGATGTAAAGCAAAATCTTTCCCAATACAAATAACCCCAAAAATGGGGTGTTCCTTTAAGACTGAGCATGTCACTGGTTAACCCTAGGAGCTAGGCATATAAAAGTGACTACTGCAAAAGACAAATGTGGTTGTGGATATCCGACACTGCAGCACTCGAAGCCAGTGAACCGATACAAGGTGGAAGGCAAGGTTTTACAGAAATTGGAACACTACAAATTTAACACCAGAATCGGAAATTGAACAAGAAACCCCCAACTACCACTGTGAAATCGGCCATTACCACAAATTATGCAATGTACCTAGATGAAGGGTGTACGGTTGGTAGGAAGAATCTCGGTATCAAGAAACCTATTGAAGGGCACGTTACAAAGTAAAGCAGGCACAGGTTAAATACTGAGCTAATGATAGCTTAAGACTCCTAATGTTAGCCATTTACTTGATCCTTCAAAAAAACCTGATATCTAATGTGGTCTTAAGTTGAGAACGATGGCAAATACCAGATACAACCTTGAAAATTAAAAAACTAGGTTAAAAAATGTAACATTGCCACGAAAAGTTCATAATAGACTATTCACCACTTACCTTGCCTCATCATCATCAGATGATGTTCTTGTTTTGCTGCATCCATATCAACCTCTAGTTTGTCTTTGCCTTCTCTCGTGTTTCTCTCTACTTGCTCACGTTGCTGCTTCTCCATTTCATCAAGTGCTTTCCACCGTGAAGAATATTCAAACTCAAACGTGCCTGGTTGGGCAAAGCGAGGAGGTTCTTCACGTTCCCTAAAAGCAAGATGTACATCATTTTTCCAATCACAATTCATGCCTGCTGATCAGAAAAGGCATTCATAAAATAGATTCAAACACTAAGTGGGCAGAACATTCTGAACTATTGTGTTAATTACTTTTTAAAGCTTGTATTGAGACTCAGATGAAGAAAATACAGACTAAATATCAGCTATAGCAAGTACAAGTGGCATTTGATATAGGCAGTGTTGTGAAAGCATACATTTTCAACCGGGTTTTCAGATGCACAATCGGTAATTAAAATGTGACTATCGGACTACATCAATAGATGAACAAGTTACTTATGCCCTGGTAACGTTCTCTCGACTGGACCTTCTGCCCACGTATTCCTTATCTTTGATATCTCCAATATCCTGCTTCAGAACAAATTGGCGTCAGATGGTGCTGTGCGTCGATGTTGTCGACTCGATGTCCCTAGAGAGCCTATGTCTGGTGGATGTCACCGAAGATATGACATGCGTTACTTACCTAATAGCATTTCTGATTGTATCTGCTTAGATTCACATGCTGTGCATATACAGTCCGACATCTAGTGGCAATCGAGGAGTATTGCATCTCACCTTTTGAGGATCGAAAGGGGGACGGCGACGTGTGTGCTTGTAATACTAACCCTAATGTGACGTTTAGTGTACCCAACATTCCTCGAGAGTCAAGGTCCCTGTGGTGGTGTTTTTTCGGCTGTGAGGGAGTTTATGACTATTGTGATTACAGAGAGCGAAAGGAGTAATATGTCTATTTTCCTTCTACTCCAAGATGGAAGGGTGGGCGCATGTGAATCTAAGCAGATACAATCAGAAATGCTTTAACAGTAAGTAATGCATGTCTTCCAATGCTTGAGAATGTGCTTAGAATCACATCCTGTGCATAGCAAGCAGTACCCAGAGATGGTGGTGGTAGTTGTGTGAAGGAACAGTAGCAAATAGATGTTAGCAACGCTTGTCCCACCTGAGAATCAGACCTAGAATATCCAGGGAGTAGTGTTTTGTAAAGGTGTATACAGAACTCCAGGTTGCTGCTTTACAAATGGACAATAGGAATATTTGCAATGAATGCTATGGAAGCCCCAGTGCCCCGAGTAGTGTGCTCTAGGCTTGATGGGCAGATCACTTGGCAAGAGTAGCACTGTGTGATGCAGTTTACAATCCACTTGAGATGGCCGATTTAGCGACAAGATCCACTTCTCTACCAGCTGCCACAACCGAAAAACTGGTTACTTGGTGGTTTAGTTTCACCAGATAATATAGAACTGCTCTCCTCACACCCAGTGTGTGGAGGCTCGTTAGTGGCTTTAAGGCTAGCCTTATGCATAGGTTCAAAGGAGAAACAACTAACAGGGATTTTATTCAAATACACATTACCTCAAACAGCGGGTATGTGTCCTTTCTGTTATCAGAGAAAACTAAAACACAAAACAGAGTAAGGAACAAAAGCTTCACCGGAGCTATTTATTATATTGTGCAGTTAATGCGACCCTAACTCTTTCCCTACAGGGAGTACACTATGCTAACCCTGCATGATGTCTGACCCTCAAAAGCACTAATGCGCCGGCTACTGGCAGGGAATGCATGGGGACTATTCTTGCCCTATGTCAAAACAATGAAAAACCTTTTCACAATGAACTTCCACAATAGATTTTATACATACAAATTTCATACATCACTTTTAGACAAAAATTGTTTGAATCAATGTCACAATCTGTTTTCTTTTATAGATTTGTCATGTATTCCCGCACAGGAGAATGGTTGATGCACCTGTAAAAAAAAGAGCTGAGCATAGAGTGCATGTTGTGCTGAGAATTTGTGCGACATACTTTTACAAAATGTTTTAGAAATTACTCCTGGATAAACCAGACACTTCACGGAGGGCAATTAAATTGTCAGAGTTTGACGCCGTGTCCCACGTGACCAAGGGTGCAGCCGGGAAATGGTTTTCCCGTAACTGCTTTGGTTTTAATGTTTGGGCTAATGACCCATAGCTGCATGAAATTTGTATGTATAAAATCTATTGTGGAAGTTCATTGTGAAAAGGTTTTTCATTGTTTCGAAAAATAGGGCAAGAATAGTCCCCATGCATTCCCTGCCGGTAGCCGGCGCATTAGTGCTTTTGAGCGTCAGAAACATCATGCAGGGTTAGCATAGTGTACTCCCTGTAGGGAAAGAGTTCAGGTCGCATTAACTGCACAATATAATAAATAGCTCCGGTGAAGCTTTTGTTCCTTACTCTGTTTTGTGTGTTATAGGTTCAAAGGAGGTCATTAGTCTCGTCAGAACCACATTCCGATCCCATCTGGGAGCAGGGTTTTAAACAGGGGGATGACGTTTTAACCCCTTGCATAAAAGCCTTGATTACTGGTTTTTCCACCACAAAACCTTTTTCTGGGACGTAGTGCAAGCAGAAAGTGCATCTAAGTGGACCTTCAGGGAATTAGAAACAAGACGAGTCTAGTCAGTGATTCAGGTACAGGGCAATATGTGTTGGTGAGCAGCCTATGGGATTGATGCTCTTGGAATTTCACCAGATGACGAAGCGCTTCCATTTGTTGGAGTAGCAATGTCTGGTGTTAAGCGCTTCTCCATGTATGTCGATGCATCTTTGAGGCAGTATTAAGTGTCTGAACCCTAGGACTGCAGGAGCCAGGCCGCAAAGTTGACAGTTTGCGGGCATGGGTTGAGTGCACCCCCCCCCTATCAATTGATCGCATTTTGTACCCTCACCATGTTTATCCAGAGACTGTTCCGCTTGGAGAGGGTTCTGCAGGTACCTGGAGGCATAATCTGGGCATTGTGCATTCTCCAGATTTGCGAACAAGTTGATCTCTGGGAAGCACCAGTCTGCTAAGACGTTCCAAACAATGTTTTCGCACAATCGCCACTCGTACTCTACGGGTTTTGGGAAGTCTCTGCGGAGCACATTCACCAGAAGATTAAGTTCCCCTGGAACGTGTTGTGACGGAAAAAACCTCGTGTTTGAGAGCCCATTTCCATATGTTCTGAGACAGTTTGGATAGCCCTGGAGAGTGAGTGTTGCCTTGCTTGTTCAGGTAATACATGGCTGTGGTGCTGTCCGTGAGGACTAGGACTGTCTTTCCCTGTAGGTGTATTTGAAAGGGTTTTGAATGCTGCTAGAAATGCCAAAAGGTTTATGTGGTTGGATGCTACTGCTGGGGACCAAACGCTGTGCGCCGTCTGGAGGTGAGACCCCCCCCCACCAGTCAGATGCATCCGTGGTCAGCGTGGCTTCTACTGCAGGGGTGGTCTTCCCCTGCAAGACGTTTTCCCTTGACCATCACTGCAGAGAGAACGAGGGCTGTCGAGACAACCACTAGATTGTTCCATTGTCCGCTGGCCTGACACCATTGGTTTGAGAGCCACTATTGCATGGGGCACATGCGCAAACGATCGTGTGGGAGTAGATAAATGGAGGCCATCATCCCTAACCGCCGCATGGCTTTGCGTACCGTCATCTTGCAATTGTCAACATAATGAGGAATTTAGAAAAGCATGATTTGAACACTCACGTAGGGGGAATTCAAGCCAGTCTTCGGTCCAAATTAGAGCTTCCAGAATGGTTTGACTTGGCTGGGGTCCAAGCTGGACTTTTACCCATTGAGAATCCCAGGTTAAAGGAGATCTACTGTCTGTGTTTTTGATAGAGATGTTCCGTATGAATCCCCTGTTAGTCACTCGTCAAGGTAAGGGTTGACTGGAATGGACTGCCTGCGCAAGTGAGCCACTGCTACCGCCAGCCCCTTTGTAAATACCCTTGGGACTGAGGCAATGCCGAAGGGAAGGCCCTTTAATTGATAGTTGTCCTCAATCATGAACCTTGGTACTCGGTGCGCTGGCAGCATTGAACTATTAAAGTATGCATCTTTCATGTCTAATGTTGCCATGTAATGCCCCTGCATTAGCAGAGGGATTACTTCCTGTAAACTTGTCCTTCTGAACTTCTGAGGCTTGACAAACTTGTTCGCGGGTCGCAAATCTAACAGGGGGCCTGGTAAAATCCTTTCTGGGTAAAAGGAAGTACACTGAATAAATACCCTCGTTTACCTGTAAAATGGGGACTATTTCTCACACCCTTTTCTTGCAGGATCTCCACATCTTGTAGCAGAATCTTAGTGTTCTGGCGATTGGCGTCTGGATGTTGGTGGTCAGTTGAACTCGATACAGTAACACTAAGCAACTGTCTTTAGCACCCACTTGTCTGTGGTGATATTTCCCCATCCCATGCATGAAAGAAAGATATTTGTCACCTGACCGGGGAGGGTTGGGAGGGGACCTGGGCTGACCAGGCATTTTTGAGCTGAGGAAGCGGAGTCTCTTGGGGTGGAGTGCTTACCTCTTTGGCCACAGCCTTGTCCCTTCAGATATTGACCCGTGGCAGCTGCTCCTTGTCCTGAGGACCAGTCTCGGACTGGCCTATAGGGCAATATGTTAAATGATATTTGTACCGTGCACTATCACCATGGGAGTGGTCCTCTGGCGGCTCTGAAAGAGGGAAGGGGGGGTGGGAGGGTGAGTTAGTGGGAATAAGCTGGAAAAGTGCAAGAGAGCAGTGATGTGCTGTGCTGATGGCAGCCTCAGCCCGGTGGGTCCGTCAGCTGGGCTTGGGGTGTTTTACGGTCGTAGTCGTGTGCTGTTGTGCAAGTCTATGTGGGGTTTGTTTTGTTGTTGTAGTGAAGTTAGCGAGGATTGCTGCGTTTAGGCTTGTGGTTGTGTTTGGTTAGTTTGAGAAGTGTATGCAGAGGGATGAAATTGTTAGTGGATTGGTTAGTTGGCATTGCTGTCCTTGCAGTTATGTCTATGTCTGATGTTTGCTATCATTCACTATTCCATTGTTGCTAATTTTCAATATTCTGTCTAGCTGTGAGGCAGGCTAGTGATCAGGATTCCAATGAAGTGTTGCACTTATCGTTCACAGTTTCATCCAAGTGTGGTACATGCTAATATTCATAATCCCGTCTAGATGTCACAATAGGCCAATGCCAAAACAAAAACAAAATGCTGGTGTGGGCCTGTTTGTTTTTGGTCAAAGAGGGCCCGTTTGATGAGTTACTTCACTATGCGGCTAGTAGTTTAGACCAGTGTTGAATACATACCTTTAAAAAGCACAATTTGCATCACTTTTTATCAAAGAAAATTCCCCTTGGGTACTATTTAGTCTGTCACAAAAAGAATTACCATTTGCAACTGTGGGACAACTTTTCATTGGGGCCCGATACAATGTTATGCCTCAGTCCGACCGTGCTGAGGACCATGGTGCAATCCCTGTTCCGTACTGGTTATGGGGGGACGTGGAAAGGATTGTCCACGAAAGAAACAGCGAGAGCTACCCCCTCGTGGTTGATATGGTCTTGCCATAATTTGGTTTAGGGACTTCAGGGTCTCGTGCTCCTTTCCCATTTCCAAGGCATAGTCTACTACCTTCCCAAACAAGTTAGTTTCCTCTACTGGCTTGTTAATCGGGGATGCCTGTGTCTCAGGCTTAAAGCCCGAATTCTTGAGCCATGCATGCCTTTTAAAAAGTATGCCCTGGGTCAGGGTCCGTCCCGTTTCTGCATCATCCAAAGTATTTGAGGATATTTTGATTGATCTGCCTCTCCTCCAAAACAACCACCAGCAGGTGCGATTGTGCTGGTTCTGGGACTTCTTGTAGGCCCTCTTGGACTAAATTCCATTGGACAGCGCTATAACTAGTCAGTAATGTGGTGTTCTTGGCAATTCTAGTAGAATAGGCCACTGATGTGATGCGCTTTCCCAGGGTGTATTACTTTCTACAATCCTTGTCTGCTTGGTACATCAGCCGTAGACAAGGGTAGTCAGGCTCTCTTGCTTGTAGTAGTCACGAGTGGCATAGCCCCGGATATACAGCGGGTCTGTTGGGGACAGGCTAAAGAGCTTAGACTCTAAGATTGACAGCTCCCGTTAGAGATGGGGTTAACAAAGAGGGAGAAATGCAACTTTTGATTGATGGCATGACCAGACTTGTGCGGGGGGCTTCTCCTTTAAGATCTCTTCCACAAAGTCTGTCCTGTACTGCCTCGTGTGTGGAAATTTGGAAGTGTTCAGCAGGCTTCTTAAGAATAGCATTGAAAGCCATCTAGTCATCAATGGGTGAGGCTTGTCTTTGAGGTGGTGAGGGAGGGTCTAGACAAAGGGCATCTGATCTGGAGTAGTGGTGGGGGAAGCCATGGTGCTTCCCAACAGGCTGTTCATCACCCCAGTCTGGGCACTGGTCTGGTGTCTCCTGAAAAGGATTGTCTCCCCGATTATAGGGGTCTTCATAGACTTCTTCAGGCTCAGAAAGGTCAAAATACTCTTCCTGTGGGAATTGACTTTAAGTTCTTGGAACTTTATAAAGAGTAAGCGGGGGTTGGGGGGCATGGGGGTGGGGGTTGGGAGCATGAAGGCAGGAGTTCTTGTGAGGTTGAGATTTTTTAGCCATAGTTTTAGATGAGGGTTGTGAGCCTCCCGAGTACCCTTCGACGCTTGGTCAAGTCGAGGTTTATCTTCTGCCGAAACATGGTCGCAAGACTCGCAGTTCTGGCGGGTCTGAGAGTTCGAGCCTGTAGCCGAAGATTTTGGCATTGCTGAAAACTTACGAGCCGACACGCTCTTAGAAGGCACATCGGCACTCTTAAAGTGTTTAGTGGAGACGCCCTTATGGGTCGAGTGCCCAGACGCATGCTGTTGGAACAGTTGGAGGGCAGCTGATCAAGGTGGAAGTCGTCAAAACATTCGACAGGCCCGTTGGACTTTTGCTTAGTCGACGAGTCGGTCGAGGGATCTTGTGGGGTTGTGCGCTTTCCAGATTGTGGTGCAGGTGTGTTCCCGTCACTGGGTTGTTGCCTCCCCATAGCAGTGCAGGCAGCATGCCTGATGGGGCCGGGGGGACCTACCGGTTACGCAGAGAGGTAGGGGGATGTCATTGGCCTCCACATCAGAGCCATGGCCGTCGCTTGAATCGTCACTTGAGGCGCCTGCAACGACGGGGGTGGCACACTATGCCTGCATAGTGTGGGCCACCCACTGTTTCATCCATCAATCTTTTAGCGTCTTCAGACCCAAAAGTCAACAAGACTTGCAGGACTGCTCATCGTGATCAAGAGGCAGACACTTGTTAAATCTTCGGTGAGTGTCCTTCCACGGGTATTTGCTGCAGGGCAGCCAAAACTTAAAGGGAGTCCTCCCTAGGGTTGAAAAGGTATGCCGGTATAAACACTTAACAATTTCATTACGAATAAATAACCGTTACCTTGTTTGTAACGGTATACCGATTGAAATTCCGTTTTTATGTTTGTAGCACACATGTGCAGTGCACTTTGCAATGGATGCAATTGCAAACAGGGCTGGAGATAGGTTGGATTCTGTGTTCAGCGAGGGACTGGAGGAGGCCGAGTTTGCCAGGGCCCAAGTTGCTTGGAACATTCCCGATCACATTTGACTGAATAAGTCACAGTTCACTGGGCAGCACTCAGTCTGTTTGGGCTCCATAAAATACCTAATTTAATTTAAAAATTCATGGCTCCCTTAGTCCTGCACTCACTGCGACAGGCAGGCCCGTGCCCTGTGGATTCGCAATCAGGCACAACACAAAAAGAAAGGCATTTCTTTATTCTTAACTGAATAAGATTTATGGTTGGCCTGCGCTGTGTTAAGAGAAAGGGGTCCCTGAGGCTTGCCCATTCTCCTGAGCCAAATAAATCTAGCATATGGGCCAGGGGGGCTAATAACCAGCTTACTCACCGTAGCGACCACCTTACTCCTAGTCCATAGTTCCCTTTCCTCCATACTTATGGGACATCTCTCCGTCCCGTGGGACGGCACTGGAGCATTTAGTAAAAGGCATCCAAAATTTTGCAAAAATGTGTCCTTCCTCTTTCTTGCGTGGGGCCCGGCACGCGGCCGTAACGCCGCCCACCTTGGCTCTGCCCCGCGCATCGCCCATCAGTCCATTTATATCGCCAGGTCAGAGACCTATTAGCAATAACAGAGGAACCTTATTTGAGGGGACGGCAGGCGTATGAAGGAAATGGGACTATGGACTAGGAGTAAGGTGGTCACTGCGGTGAGCTCCTACGTCCCGTCCCCTTTCCTCCATACTTATGGGAGATTCCCAAGCACTCCTTACAGGAACTACGGGTGGATGGAAATACCCCTTACTGAAACAGGTTCTTCAGCACAGCCTGATCAAACTGAGCATCAGCTCTAGAGCTCATGTCAAGACAATAATGCTTACAAAAAGCAGATGGGGAGGCCCAAGTGGCTGCCCTAGCGATGGACTCCCAGAGGACGTTTCTGAAAAGCAACCGGGGCTGCCTTGCTCCGCACCAGGTGTGCATGAATACCCTTAGGAGGTTTCAGCCCTTGCACGGTGAAAGACTCCGTAATGCAGGCGGCGATCCACTGAGAAATAGTCGCCTTAGACACCTGCTTACCCTGAGGGTTACCAAAAGTCACAAACAGTTGAGAACTCCTAAGCTCGGAAGTTCTGTCCAGATAGAACTTAAGAGCCCTTCTGACATCGAGACAATGCTGAACCCTTTCTGCCTCTGAGGTAGGGTTCGGAAAAAAGACCGGCAGGGAGATCGATTGATTCAGATGGAATTCAGATATCACCTTCAGCAGGAAAGCAGGATTCGTCCATAGGACTACCTTACATTGTGAAAGACCAAAAAGGGATGCCCCACCGACAAGGCCTGGAGCTCACTCACCCGCCTTGCTGATGTAACAGCGACCAAAAAGGACACTTTCCAGGACAGGTACTGGAGGTCCACCGTGGCCATTGGCTCGAAAGGCTTATGGCAACGCCGTCAGGACTACATTTAGATCCCACGACGAGTGCAGACTACGAATTGGAGGATAGTCGTGTCAAGCCTGCAAAATGCCTCTTAACCACTGGGTTACTCAGAGTAAGAACATTGGTCCGTAGAAAGGTAAGCAGAAACCGCTGAAAGTTAAGTTCTGCATGACAGAACATGGACACCAGACTCTAAGAAGGATACAAAGGACAAAACCGTGTCAACAGTACCCCCCCCCTTGGGTCCAACTGCCTGTTTAAACACCAATGACAGAACCTGAGCCATTTGCTTCTGTACTGGGACCTAGTTGAGGGTTTCCTGGCTGCCTGGATAATACGCATGTTATCCGCAGACAAGTTAAGATGTTCTAAAGACTTGAACTCAGGCACCATGCCGCCAAGCTGAGCGATTGTGGGGAGGGGTGCCACATCTGCTGTTCCCCTGATGAAGACCGGGGGGTCACTGGTAACCTGATCGGCGGATACACCGACCGGTGTTGAAGTTCTGAGAACCAAAACCTGGCAGGCCACCACAGGGCTATGAGTATAAGGGAACAGTTCTCCGAGTTCTTCAGCTTCCAAATTGCGCGGTGAACTAGAGGCAGAGGCGGGAAGGCGTAAGCGCATGTGCCACGGAATCTCGAAAGCATCCCCCAGAGAGGAGCCTCCCAGCCCCCCTATGGAGGCATACAGAGGAAGCTTCTTGTTTTCCGCCATAGCGAAGAGGTCCACCTACGCTGTGCCCCAACACAAGAAAATCCATGAGAGGACCTCCGCCTTCAACTCCCACTCGTAGCTGACCACTGTCCGCCGGCTGAGGGCATCCGCTGTGACATTCAGCTGGCCCGGAATATGCACTGCAAGCAGCCAAACACCTTGAAGCACAGCCAACTTCCAAAATCTGGATGACAGGTCCACGAGAGGGGGAGACTTGGTTCCCCCTTGCTTGTTGATGCAATACATCGACACCACATTGTCCGTGTGTATGCGGACCACCTTGTTGGCTATGATCGGTCTGAACGCCCTGAGCGCTAGGAAGATCGCCAGAAGCTCTAAATGATTTATGTGGAGGAGCTTGTCCTGAAGCGACCAGAGATCCAAGACCTGAAGAGGATCTAACGTCGCACCCCACCCCAGGAGGGAGGGATCCGTCGTGATAGTCATCGTAGGGGCTAAAACCCTGCAACCACCGACAGGTTGCTGAGAGATTACCACCATTCCAGGTCCACTCTCATGGAAGTCGGAATCATTATCAGCTTGGAATCCGGGTCCACAGCCTGACGCCAAGAACTCCAAAGAGCCATCTGAGTCCGCCTCATCTTGAGACGAGCAAGAGGAAGAGCCAACATGCATGAGGCCCAGAAGCCTCTGGAACCACCAGGCCAACATGCTCTGACTGCGCAAACATCTGACACGTGGCTAACAGATCGGCCATTCTGTCCCCGGTCAGATACACTCTGCAATAGATTGTGTTCCAGCGAAAAGCCAGGAAAATTAAGCCCTGCGAGACCGTCATGGAAGATTTCCGCCAGTTCACCGACAGCCCAAGATGGAACAGGAGCTGAAGGAGAGTGAAGATTGCCCGCTGCTTTCAACGGGCAAGGACTGCGTAAGAGCCAGTCATCCAAATAAGGATACATATGGAAACCCGGCAGACGAAGATAGGCCGCTATCACGGACATCTTCATGAAGACACGCGGTGCAGAGCTGAGGCCGAAAGGAAGCACTCGAAACTGGAAGTGCTCCTCTCCCAAAGAGAAACATATCTCCGGTGTGGATTCCAAATCAGAATATGCATATAGGCATCCTGAAGATACACCACGCTTAGCCAATCGCCCATCTTCAAGGACGACCGTCTCTGGCTGGGTGTGATCTTGAATTTCTCTTGGGGTAGGAAGGAGGGTCGACTTTGCGACAACTGTCTCTGGGTTTTGAAAGGGGTCTTAACAAGGACCGACAAGGACTTAGCTGTCTGAGTGCTATCCTTCGTCTTGGTCAGCTCTATATCTGTTGTAGACTGAAAGAGCTCCTTACCATCAAACGGAAGGTGCAACACCTTGTACTGCACTTTTGAGAATTTGGTGGCATGCAGCCACGCCTGTCGTGAGGCATCAACCCCCACCATAAGGCCCCGAGCCGAGGTGTCTACGTGATGAGCCGCAGCCTCCAGGAGATCCTGGGCCAAGACCCTGGCGTCGAATAATCCGGCTTTAAAGTCTTCCAGCTTCTCGACCGGGATGAACTCCTCAAACTCTGACAGACCTTTCCACATCCGCTTATTAGCCCCCGCTAACACCAGCTCGGCATTGGCCTGCCTGAGCTGCAAGGCTGAGTTGGTGAAAATCTTTCTCCCATGGGAGTCAAGGAGCTTATCCTCCTTTCCCAGAACCTGAGTAACCATCGTGGAAGAGGATGCTGCAAGCCTGGACTGCAAAGTGGCCGCAGCCACCACTGGAGGGGGAGGGCAGGGGGGGTTTACAAGACAACAGGGCCACCTCTTTCGAAGAATACAGCCTGTATTGTGCGTCAATTTTCTTATTGACGAAAAGTCCAGAGTGTGGCTTTTCCCAGACCCTGCGGACCTCGGCCAGAAAGTCCTTCTGCAAGAACAGGCCGGTATGCTCCAAAGGAGACAGGGTGAACGCCCCAGAAAGCACGCCCTCCTGCGGAGCGGGTGCCTCGGGCACCGGAACATCCAAGGAGCACATGTCATGTACCCGGTCATGAAAAGCTCTAATAGAGCGGGGCAGGTACTCGTTGTCCTGATCGCCTTGCGCGTCATCCAACAGGTGAGGATCCTGCTGAACCATGTCGGGCGCTGCCTTGTCCACGGGGGACAATGGGGGCAAAGGCGGAAGAGTCAAGGAAGGCACTGTAGGCAAGGGAGGCGCCGGCGGAACCACCGGAGGAACGGGTGGAGCCGGAGGCGCGGGCAGACGTATCTCCCTAAAAAGCCCTTTGAAATATTCCCTCATGGGGTCGGTACGCATGAGCGTCTGAAATTTGCAGAAAAAGGCGTCCTCCGGGGACTGTTTTGGAACCAGAGGAGGCCTCTCATGAGGAGGATAATTCCAGGGACGTAACAGGCAAGGGTGCCACACCAGCCCCTCCACCAACATATCCACATAAATCAAAGGTGCCGACCCCACAGGCAACGAAACATTGTGCGGAAGGGGCATCCGGGTATTCCAATCAAACTGGCTGATAAGGATGCACACAAGGAACTCAATTTTCACCCACGGAACCAAACCCTGCACCTGAGGCCGATGGCGTAGTTGTAGGGGTAGCACCCAAAATGGCCGCTGCGGTCGTGGCGGGAACGGCGCCATTTTGTCATCACGTGAGCGGAACTGCGGCACCTAAGTAAAAGAGTCAGGGGTCCCCATTGATGGATCAGGGGTCTTAACTTTACCCTTAACATAAGGAACCTCAGCTGAACCGGTACTATGTGGCCTGGAATGTTACTGCGACATGCCAATCGCCAAATTAGCCTTCCCAGGATGGACCTCGGCACTGTTTGTAAAAGACCTTTCCTTCTTTGCCCCCTCAACAGATCTGGCATCGCCACAAGAGCGGGAACGGTGAGAAACAACCTTCACCGATCAGGCCTTGCCAGGCCTCTCAGAAATGTTGGTACTTTAGCCTCTGTACGAGGGACCTCGGACCCCAGGTCTGGTAACAGCCTTACTGGCGCAGGCCTCGAACATCCATTCGGTAACACCAAGCCCCGTCGAGGCCTCGGGGCGAACCCCGGTCTTATTTTTGAGGGAAGCCATCGGAGGGGCCTCAGAGCAAGCTCAGGTACCACACAACTCAGTAGAACTGGGTCTACAAGCAGCCCCCACAGGAGGGGCCTCTGAGTGTACTCCGGTATCCACAGGCCCCTTATGGAGACCCTCGGAGAAAACTCTGGTATAATTATTAGGCCCAACGGGCACCTCAGGGCGAACCCCCGGTGACAGAGCGATCAACGCCCCTCCCGGCCCGGGAGGAACCTGGAAAGGTGTCTCCCAGCCGGGGTGCTCTGAAAAGTAAAGAACTTACCGGGTGTCTTTTCGTTGATGAAAGCTTGAAAATGCGGAGGAGTTTGTCGGAAAACCTCCCACCGCTCCAACCGACGCTGAAGAGCCCACACCGAAAGGGAATCACAGTAAAAACAGGAGTCCCAACGGTGATCCGGACCCAAGCACTCTAAACAAAGGATGGGGATCCGCCCTCGCGAAGCGTCGGTGACATGATGAACAATCTGGAAAGTCTAGTTTGAACGACAGACTAGTACACGATCGCTAGCGAGAACCAGAGGAAAAAAGGAAGAAAGTCTTCCGTGGATGCAAGTGCGTCCAGTCCTGAACGAGCGGAGAAAAGGACCGATGGGTGATGCAGAGTCAAGGTGGGCGGGGTTACGGCTGCGTGCCGGGCCCCGTGCAAGAAAGAGAAAGGACAAAGGTTTACAAAACTTGATGCTTTTTACAAAGTGCTCTGGTCCGTCCCACAGGACAGAGAGATGTCCCATAAATATGGAGGAAAGGGGACAGGACGTAGGAGTAATTGAGCACCAGCTTGGGGGCACACTGGGCACCAGGGGTAGGCAGCCCCTCCCCTGGCTCTGCCACTGTAAGGAGAGAATCGTTAAATTGAGTAATGGTGACAAATGTTTCCAGCGCTTGGAAGCTCAAGGAATCTGCCATGAAGTGTTGCAAAAGAACGGACATTATCTCCTATTGCGCCGAGGATAATGGGGCATGCACGTTACGTCTCCCACCTTTAAATAGCAGACCCTTTGCTTTGTTATTTGTATGTGCTCTAAAACGGTAGTTTCCGGGAAATGCCATTCTTAGCCTTTCGCTCTCATACTCCGGGTTGTGCCCATCTCCAGGACACTGACCTGCTTTTGCCACAAGTCGTTCTAAGCTGTACCTGTTTCCTCAGTACTAGCTCTGAGTCGGCCGTGCAGTCTTCGAAACCCCAGGGCGTACTATTGTCAGTAGCCGATAATGAAGCTGCCTGACTGTCTGAAATGTTGGCACGCAGACTTCCAGTTAACTTAATCGGCATATTTAATCCAGCTCTCGGGCTGCGATGCTCACTGAAGAGGTTACTGCTCTTCAGACTGCACAAACCTCACAGAAATGGTGGATGGCAGATGCCAATGCCTGGGGTAGGACGTAAATATGCTAGACAAGGACATGCATTCAATGCTCCTCAGAGGCGGTGTATAGTGCCAGCAGAAGGAGTAAGCTGCGGACAGCATGTATTGTTTGGGTCCCGTTCCCCGCACCATCTAGCAGTTTGTAAGTGCAGACTATGCTCGGCCACGTGACATTTTGATTACCATACTGGAAATCCAAACCTATTCCGGATGGGGGGGGAAGTCTCTGATCCGAGCAAATGTACATTTTATATATGCTTAAAATGATGCATTGAAATGCCTTTGCAATATTGGTTTAGCTGTTAAATTGTTTAAGCAGAGTAAAGACTGCAGTGCGATATCTCTATCTAGATGTGAGGGAAATGTCTCGGGATCCTGCCCCTAGGAAATTTTGGAGTGGAGGGTTAGGATGCGTTTAAAGATGTACTGTTGAGGGCCATGTCATGGACTGGTCTAACTTGCGTAGCCTTTTTAACGGAAGTACAAAACCATGGCATTAGTTGGGCCTGGACTCTGATGCGGGGGTGCTTTGGGAGTTTGCAACTGGTGGCCTGGGGGGGCAAGTACAGTTTGGTGAAGCATGGTACAGGGGGCCCAGACCAGTGCAGGAGACTCCTTCAAACAAGCATTACTAGAAAAACCAAATAGGTACCATGCCCCGACAGTCTGAAATGTATACATATTGTGCAATGGGTATATTAGATTACTTTCCTTACTTAATCTGAGACCCTCCAGTTTATAGGGAATCTGCGATTTGCAAAATCAGCTGTTTGCAGGGACAGCCATTCCCGCTTAATATGCCTTAACGGCCATGAAAATCTAAATGTTAAACGTCCTCCAGGCTGGGAGAATGAATGCTTAATGACTGCCCTCCTGTCTTCTTCTGATATGCAGACTTCAATTGAGATGTGAACACTTCTTTGCCCTGCTGCTTGCTGTCAGTGTGTCTGCTGTGGTGAGTGGGGGTGGGTGGAAAGGGAAATATGGCACACAAAAAGCAGGCACGCTGCTTGTAGCGTTTGCGCCCATCACAAACTTTCCCATATTGGCTCTGCCGTCTACAGTGTGCTGGGCAACTTGTAGTGGAGGTCTGGTAACCTTTTGAGCCTCGTCATGCTGACCCCATCTGTCACTTTGACATGCAAGGGGAAGAGACCTGGAAAGTTAATCTGGCCCTGAATTAGCATCTTTGTTGAGCAACCCCTTCCCAGAGTCAAGCCCATTGATTGCAATTTTTCTTTGATTTTTCCTTCAAATGGTGCTCTGTTTTCACTGCTTTGTTTACCTGCTGCCATTTCTCTTTTCATCCCCCAGCCATTCCCTCTTGGTGCCCTCCACCCCTTTGTTTTTTAAAACCTTTTCACTTTTTATGTTTCGCAGTTTCCTGTGTGCCCCCTCCCCGCCCTCCGTTCGGCAATCTGAGCCGCCATTTGCCTCCTTCCTCGTGCACCTCATCTGACACCACCTTCCCTCCCCCTCAGGTGTATATACTTTTGCACCAGCATTGCACTCAATTTCATTCACCCACACTCGATTCTCTGTAGCACACTCTTGTAGCCATGCATGCACTGTCCCTCTCTTGCATGCTCTGTTGCAGCAGCTGCACAGTGTGCACCCACTTGCTCTCACATCCTTACACAGTCATGCCCTCTTGCACCCTCTCCTGCTTACACAGTCATGCCCCTCCCTCTCGCAACTTACCATGGGCCACAGAATCAGCACGGGCCTCGTCAATACCACCATCCAGGGCTGCCACCACCCCCAGCACGTCAACAGCAGCACCAGCTCAAGTGCTGCCATCACCACCCATGGCCCAGTACACCGAGTAGTACCACCCAGGGTCTAACAGGCACCACCAAAACTACCATTCAGGCTCTCAGTCACCACCGCTGGCTGCAGAGGCAGTGGCAGCCCCACAACCAACACCACCATCACAGATAATTCTGAGAGTGCAACAAACATAACCCAAGGCCTAAAAGGCATTGCCATGACCACCCATTGTCGGAGCAGCACCGCTGGTACACCAACACCACTTTCCAGGGCAGTGCCACACCCAGGACTTCATGTCAGCAACAGCACTACTTTCTCCACCACCATGGTCCAGTGCAACCAACACCACAATCCAAGGCCAAACAGAGCACCATGTGCACCTATCATGCTTTCAGAAGCAGCGCCATTGTTGCCAACCATGCCCTCAGTAGCAATTAGCCCTATTAACATCACCAACGTTGGCTGCAGATACAGCACCATCACCACCAATTAGGCTTACAGAGGAAGCATCACTCCTACCAACACTGCCACACATTGCCCCTGTATTAGCCCCATTAACACCACTAGTTGGGATACAGACATAATTGTAACCACTACCACCTTGCTAGGAGTGCAGCCAACATCATCCACCAGCGCATAACATGTAGTACCACTACCTGTGCCTCAGTAGCAACTTTAGCCACCCACCCCAGCTCGGGCCCCTGTGCAGAGTTCAAATTACCACCATAACCCAGGACCTAACCGGCAGTGCCACCACCAGCCATGATCTCAGCCGAATCAGTGATCCAACATCACCACCACCACCAGGGCAGCAGAGGCAGTTAAAAATGGCACAATAAATGCAGCACAAAATTTAGTTGTATACCGCAAAACTTGCTTTGTTGTGCTGCAAAATTTTACATTAATTGCCGCAATATCCTGAAGGGTCTGATTAGAAGAGCTAAGACTACTTCTTGGTGATGTTTTCTTGTTTGTGTATTGTCTTGTTGAAAATGTGACTTTTCCTGGCAAAAAAAATGTAAGACATGGTTATACACATGCAGGCTATACCGCAATAACCGTGGTATACAGTCATTTTAAATGAAGGTTATCATACTGTCAAAAAATCAATATCTTGACATCCCCAGTCCTCTCCATAGCTGAGATGAGAAGCGACAGCGAGACCAGGAGGGAAAAGGGCATGGAGAGGAAATGCATTCTACAATGAATCAGAACGCCAGGCTCCACTCTCCCTACTGTATAGTCCTGGCCGGAGTGCCGAGGCCACGATGTGGTCAATAAGGTCAACAAAAGCACCAGCCGCCGGTATTAGTCTTCGGTGTAGGATGCAGAAGTAGTCAATGAAGGGAGTCGAAGACTAATTACCAACAGTCATAGACCAAGAGTAATACAATTTTGCATTGGATGAGCTCCGCATAGGGCGACCAGCTAGCTGAGTGGAACAAAAAAAATCTGAGGGACCTCGACGCGTGAGGGATTTTGGATACACTACACGTCACATTAGGGATAGCGTTACAAGCACACCCATGTCGACATCCCCTTAATCCTTGAAAAACAAGATCTAATACTGCGCGATTACCACTAGATGTCGGACTATATTCACAGCATGTGATTCTAAGCAGATTCACAAGCATCAGAAAAACAATTACATACTGAAAAGTAAAAAAGCCACACGCACGCATTTCCCAGTAAAATGCTTAGTATTGTATTTCTGTGCACCTTGTGGGTGCCCTACCTCAACCATGCCATTGTAAAATGTAGATCCCGATTAAATCTTTTCACCCATACAATTTGACATGAAGTCATTCTAGAAGTTCAGACTGGAATTCCCCACATACTGAAATATACTAGTTCCCAGCTGACTTGCTTCAACCTACTGTATGACCAATTACTTAACGGTAATCCTCTTTCTATACTGCTTAGAATTGCATGCTTTGAGTACTACATATTTTTTTTTCTAATTCGATAAGGAGTCAACGGAGCTTACCTGTAATACCATTTCTACTTTATGTATACCCATGATCCGTCTCAGACATCTTCAGCTTGTTTTCTGACATGTGAAGAGTGTTGCCTCCTTGTATTTGTGTGGACCCTCCTTTTGCTCCCATATTGGAGGATGGGTGAGCGCATGTAATTCTAAGGAGATACAAGCTATTACTGATAAGTAATATTAGTTTTCTGGGGTTTGTGAAACTGCTTAGTTTCACAAGCCTTGCATAGATGAGCAAGTAGCATTTAGTGAAGGAGGTGGAAGAGCTGAAGGGCTGGAAGAGAACAACAAGTTACTTCTTACCTTGTAACGTTCTTTCGACGGGATGTTCCTCCGACGTATCCCTCATCTTAGATATCTCCTTCCAGCTCTGCTGGCCTCAGAAAAATTTTTCTCTAGAGGGCGCTGCGCGTCGACGTCCTCCGAGTCGATTTCCCTCGACAGCCGCCGTGTCGACGTCATCCTGCCTATAAAGGCCGCGCGCAGCGTCCGTTGCTCAGTTCCGTTTTGTAGTCCACAATACTTTCTGGACTAACTAATCACCCTGAAGGAGCGTAAGCTGCAACAACAAAGGGAGTAGAACTGCGGGGATGGATGGGAGGGTCGATGAGGAATACGTCGGAGGAACATCCCGTCGAAAGAACGTTACAAGGTAAGAAGTAACTTGTTATTCGAAGGGATTGTGTCCTCCGACGTATTCCTCATCTTACGCTCCCATAGCAGTATTCTATTATCGGAGGAGGGAGTACTGACTTCACGCTGTCTTCTATTGATGAATAGAATGCAGTACAGCCCTTCCAAACCTAGTCTCTTGACTGGAGGAGGAATCCAAATTGTAAAAACGTGTAAAGGTATGGACAGACGACCATGTAGCGGCCACACAGATGTCTTTAACCGGCACACCTCTTTTGAGGGCCGATGAAGCTGCAATACCTCTGGTCGAATGAGCCCTAAGGTTTTGAGGGGGCTCTTTCCCTGCCAGTTTATAACATTCCAGAATGGCTAGAATGATCCATCTGGAAATGGTCTGCTTAGTTATTGGTAACCCCAGCTTGTGACCTGCGTAACCTAAAAACAGCTGGTCTGCCTGTCTTATCCTGGCTAGTCTACTGATGTAAAAACTTAAAGCCCTTCTAGGGTCTAGCCTGTGTAACCTCTTCCTCTTTCCCCGGGTGAGGAGGAGGATAGAAAGATATCTTCTGAGTGATATGGAATTCAGAAACCACCTTTGGGAGGAAATTAGGCTTCACTTGCAGGACAACTTTGTCTTTGTGAAATATTGTGTGAGGGGGTTTACAAGAAAGAGCTTGTAATTCGCTCACCCTTCTAGCAGATGTAAGTGCTATTAATAAAACAGTTTTAAGGGTAAGGAATTTTAACGAACAAGAATGGAGAGGTTCGAAATGTGTGCCCATCAGGAAAGTTAGTACTAAGTTTAAATCCCATAGGGGAACTTGGAATGGTCTTGGGGGATAAACATTGGTTAACCCCTTTAGAAACTGTATTACCAAGGGTAATTTGAAATAGGATGGTTCTTCCGCAGTACGCTTAAAGATGGATAGCGCTGCGAGATAGCCCTTAATGGTGTCAACTTGAAGGCCTGAATTTGCCAAATATAGTAGGAAGGACAAAACCATTGGTGTACCACATGAAAAAGGGTCGATATTTTGTTCTCTACACCAGCTGCAAAATCTGTTCCAACAGCAGCGGTATAAAGACTTTGTTGCTGGCCTCCTTGCCGAAAGCAACACCTCCATAACAGCATCAGGGAGGTCCCAATCCTTGTACCTCAGCCTTTCAGAAGCCAAGCGTGAAGGTTGAGGGTTTTGATGTCTGGATGGAGAACCTGACCTCCCTTCTGTGAGAGTAGGTTCTCTCTGAGTGGAAGTCGAATTGGAGGGCAGATGGACAAGTCTAGAAGGTCCGGGTACCACGTTCTCCTGGCCCACTCCGGGGCAATTAGGATCATGGTTCGCCGGAATCTTCTCAACCTCCTGATCATTTGAGGAATGACAGGGACCGGTGGGAACGCGTACAGAAGCGGAAACTCCCAGTCCACTATGAACGCGTCTCCCAGAGCTCCTCTCGGGGGAAATTCCCTTGAGCAGAACAGGTCGCATTTCCTGTTTAGGCTGGTGGCGAACAGATCTACTTGGGGGGTTCCCCAAAGGGCGAAGATCTCTTGAAGGACTTCCTGAGCTAGCTCCCACTCGTGGGAGACTGTTCTGCCTGCTCAGAGCGTCGGCTGTCAAGTTCTTCTCTCCGGCAAGGTGAACTGCCGATAGAGAGATTCCTTCTTGGATTGCCCAAAACCAGAGCTGCATCGCCTCTCTGCACAGGGGTAGTGATCCTACGCCTCCTCTTTTGTTGAGATAATGCATGGCCACCGTGTTGTCCGTCATTATCAGGACGCTCTTCCCTTGTACAGCTGGCAGGAACGCCTTCAGCGCAAGTCTGATGGCTCTCAGCTCTAACAGTTTGATGTGTAGTCTGGACTCCGATGGAGACCAACGACCGCTGATGGTCAAGTCGTTCGCGTGGGCTCCCCACCCCGTGAGTGAGGCATCCGTGACTACTGTTATCTCCGGCCAGGGTTGCCAAAACTGTTCTCCTTTCAGAATGTTCTCCAGACAGGCCCACCACTGAAGGTCTCGAGCCACCCTGCCGGGAACCTGAAGAAGATCTGTCATTCTCCCTGAGAATTGTGACCACTGAGTCCTCAGTGCCCACTGGAGGGATCTCATTCTCAGGCGAGCCTCTGGCACTAGAAAAATGCAGGATGCCATGAGGCCTAGCAACCTCAAAAAGTCGAAGGCTGGGAGACGTTGGGCATGTTGGAACTTGGTAACCATCTGTAGAATATCTTGAGCCCTCACCTATGGTGGCGAGGCTTTTCCCAGGGAAGTGTCCAGGATCGCTCCTATGAACTGGAGTCTCTGCAATGGTATCATTTGTGACTTCTTTAAATTGAGGGAGAAGCCCAGTCTGTGAAGGAAGTGGCACACGTGATTTAGCTGGATCTGAGCTTGTTCCGAAGAAACAGCCCTGATCAACCAATCGTCCAGGTAGGGGTAGACGTGAATCCCTTCCCTCCTTAGACTTGCAGCCACTACCGACATTAACTTGGTGAAGACCCTCGGGGCAGAGGTCAGCCCAAATGGCAGCACTCGAAATTGATAGTGAGAGTTGCCAATTGCGAACCTCAGGTATTTCCTGTGTTTGAGATGGATAGGCACATGGAAATAAGCGTCCTGAAGGTCCAGAGATACCAACCAGTCCTGGAACTGAAGGGCCTGGAGGATCTGAGAGAGTGACCATCTTGAATTTGTCTTTTCTGAGGAATTTGTTCAATTCTCGCAAGTCCAAGATGGGTCTCAGTCCTCCTTCTTTCTTTGGAATGAGAAAGTAAGGGGAGTACCAGCCCTTGTTCCTCTCCGCTACAGGTACCGGTTCTATGGCACCTTTCTCTAGCAGGTCCAAAATTTCCTGCAAGAGGAGCGGATCTGGAGCTTTCTGAGAGCTGATCCCCGGTGGATGACTGAGGTATGCGTAGGAAAGGCAGGCAGTAACCTTGGGCAACTGTTTCCAATGCCCAAGCATCTGACGTGATAGCCTGCCATACCGCCAGATGTTGAGTCAACCTGCCTCCTACAGGTGTCCTGTGAGGGGAGTCCTCAGAGTGGTTTTGGGGCGGCTGATGCAGATGGTAAAGAGGCACCTGCTGTTGCTGCGGCTTTTGAATATCTACCCCGTCCACCTCGGGTAGTTCTTCTTTGTCCCCTTTGAGCCGGTCGTCCTCTACCTCTTCCGAATGCGGAGTAGAAGCGAAAAGACTTGCCTCTCGCAGAGGTTCCTGTGGGACGAAAAGGAGTCTGACGGATTGCAGATCCTAGGGATTTTGCTGCTGCTTTTGAAGTTTGCAGTTTCTCTAAACTGTCATTCGCCTTTTTCCCGAACAAAGAGGAGCCATCGAATGGCATGTTCAAGAGCCTGGCTTGCACATCTGGGGCAAAACCAGACTTTCTCAACCAAGCGAATCTCCTGGTTGATGTACTTGCCGCCATTGCTCTGCTGATACTGTCAGCCGAATCAATGCCCATCTGGAGGGATTCGCACATAGCGTCTTTACCGTCCTGTATAATATTCAGGAACGCATCCCTCTCTTCTCCCTCTGGGATGCAGTCAGCCGCTGTAGAAGCACACTCCCAAAGTGTATGGCTGAACCTAGCAAGGGTGCAAGTAGCATTAACAGATTTTAACGCCATGCTACATGCTGAAAAGACTTTCTTTGCCATAGCATCATATTTTTTATCGTCCCTGTCCTGTCGGACGGTAGGATAAGCCGTCTTGACATCGGTAGAGGATGCTGCCTGTACCACCAGACTTTCTGGGGATGGGTGTTTAGACAAAAACTCCGGGTCTGTAGAAGATACCCTGTGCTTTGTAGACCGTTTTTTATTTACTGCTGGTACTACATCTGGGGTTTCCCAGTTTGTCATGATCTTTCCCTGAAGAGCTTTATGAAAAGGCACCACAGGATCCTCCTGTGGGCCTTTATCAAGAATATCCGTGAGGTCATCTTGTTGGAAAGATTGTGAAGGTGCAGACCACCCCATGAACTCTGTGATCCTGGCCATTAAGGCTCTATAGGGGGTTTCAGCATGCTCCCCCGGGTCTGGCTTAGCAAACTCCACCTCAGGGGAAGTGTCTAACCCACTTGCCTCATGTAAGGAATCATGAAGATCCTTTAACCTGCGCTCTTCAGAGGAAAATTCCTCCCTAATTGGGGTTACAGGTCCCTGCAACTCAAATGTGTCTTCCTGTTCAGACAATTCACCCTCTTCCAAAATTGAGGACATAGTTCTCAATTGTTCTGAACTCATAAAGGGAGTAAATCCCATTTCCAAGGCAGAGTGTGCCGAACTTGTCATTATCGGCCTTGAAAACGTCGATGTCGTCGACGTCGAAGGCTTCGAACGTGGCGTCGAAAACAAAGGCGGAGGCCTCGAAGACCTCGACAGAATTGGAATTCTACTCGACAATCTCGAAGCCATTGACGTCGAGGACCTGGGGATAGTCACTGGGTGTGTCGTAATCGTGACTTTTCTTGGCGTCGACGCCGGTGTCGAAGCTGGCGTCCAGTCGACAGACCCGTGTGTCGAAGGTCCCTTCAACAACAGCGTCGAAGACATCAACCTCGGCGTCGACGGAACCCTCGTCGACGGAACCCGTGTCGACGGAACCTTCGAGGAAGGTTTGGAGGTCATAGTCCTACTCGAGGGTTCGAGACGCGCTCGGGAGGTTTCCTTCGCCGGGTACTGCGACTCAGGGCATTTTTGACCTTCAGGTCTTTCGACCAGAGCATCGCTCTCGGCAGTCTTCGAGGGGGTCGAGGCCGCTTTCTCGAAGACGCTGCTCATATTTTTGCGGAATTCCTCCCATTCAGCCCGGGAACTATGTTTCGTGGGGCAAGGGATTCTTTTTGGCGAAACAGAGGAAGAGGAAGACGGAGAAGGGGATCTTCGACATCTCCTCTTCGAGTGCTTCGATCTCGAGTGATGGGACCCACTCGAGAGACCTGGAGCGCGAATGGTGACGAGGAGACGAGTGTCTCGACTTCGTCGACGAAGAAGAAGCTTTAAAAGTCTTACCTTTCTCCAGCTTCCCCCTATGCTCCTTCAGGGCCTTAGCTGTCATGGACATACAGTCCTCGCACTCCGAACAATGGTGTTCAGCTCCCAAACACCACAGACAAACTCTGAGGGTCAGTCAACGACATCTTTTTCCCACAATCTCGGCATTTCTTGAAGCCGGATCGAGGGGTTGTCGGTTCCGACGAGGAAGCCATCGAGTACGGATCAAATGACTCGAGGTAAATAGGATTAATCTGACTAACTGAGCAACGGTATTCCGAGGCACTGAGTAAGCGCGGAAAAACGGAACTGAGCAACGGACGCTGCGCGCGGCCTTTATAGGCAGGATGACGTTGACACGGCGGCTGTCGAGGGACATCAACTCGGAAGACGTCGACGCGCAGCGCCCTCTAGAGAGAAAAAATGTTCCGAGGCCAGCAGAGCTGGAAGGAGATATCTAAGATGAGGAATACGTCGGAGGACACAATCCCTTCAAATAAGTGTTTTAATGTTGCTTGACCCACTTGTGGGTCTGACTTTGAATGTGTCCACACAATAGTGGCTCTCGGTTGCAAGGCAACCCAACAATACATCTGCGATCCCGCCCCACCGGCAGGCGGAAGCCGGCAGCGGAACAAGGCCAGGATAAAGGTAATCGCCCCCAGTTTGCCCCTGTTCGCCATCGTGAGCCCACCAGAGACCCTCCGACCTCGGGAACGATCAACAATGTCACATCATCAGTCCAAACCACAGAGCACTTGAAACACAATGGTAAGGATCACCTCCGAACCCGAACTAACCCTAAAAGGACCAAGCAACTCTGCCATACTGTTACACTAGTGTGTGCTCTAGCGACACACCATAAACAATATGCAATTCCGCACTATACTACTGCTTGTTTTACTAACGTCTAACTCTCCCACTACAGGATTTATCTCTACAGCCGCCTGAGAGGATGTAGCCACCCTCCCTCCCTCTTTCTCCTTCATGTACATGTTCCTCCGGTAAGGCCGCCGCCTTGCAAACCACCAATGTTCTTGAAACTCAACCATCATTCCTGTGATATAGCTAAAATCTACTACCATAATGTAACTAAGTAAGCTGTCCAATGATTTAACTAAGAAAGTATGCCTGCCGTGCAATTATGAAAGTATTTTTGTAAATGTAACAAACTGACCATCATAACGTCAATGAAAAGTATTCCTGTCCTGTAACTAAGAAAGTATTAATTCATGTGATGTAACCAAAACAGCATTGCTTGATGTATCCCAGTCACCCCTCCCTGTAACTAAGATCCCTACAAGTAACAGCGCCACAATGTCCGAGGGCTGCATGTGCGCTGTACAAATTTAAAGAAATAAATGTGCTATGTGAATAAAGAAATCCAAGGGGCTGCTTGGCAAATGGCTTCCAGTGGGACATCTGCAAGAAAAGCAAGGGTTGCCCCTATACTTCTTGTGGAATGATCCTTTGTGTACAAGTCAAGTTTGCGTTAGCTATGGAATAGCACACCGATATGCATCCAACAATCCACCTAACAATGGTTGCCTTGGTGACTGCATCCCCTTCTCTCCCCGTTTCCATCGACGCAACAAATCGTGTCTTCATGTCCTTAGTTTTGTCAAGGTAGTACATTATTGCCTTGGGAGAATCCAGAGTATGCAATGCTCATCCTACTTTACTGTATGGGTTCTGGAAAAATCAATGGATTGAAGTGAAATCTCGATATGAATTTAGAAAATCGTATGAGTTCTCAAAACCATGTTTTTATGTATGGTGATGAAGGGTTCAGAAACGATGGGGCATGGAAACCACTTTTCCTTATAGACAATAGCAATGAGGAAGGCTACCTTGTATGTTCATTTTTTAAGTGGCACTTTGTACATAGGTTCAAAGGATGGTTCCATGAGCCGTGAGAAATGTGATCAGAGTGATGTGAGACACTGGCGGGTGTTTGCCTTTGATGCCTCCCATGAAGACCAACTACTGGTACTCTGTTTTGTGATGTGGTGCAAATGCTGCTAGGTGTACTTTACACAAGGACAGAGTCTAGTAAGTATATGATATAAATTACCACATCTGACGCAGAGCAATCTATGGGATGGGTCTTGTTTCTTTTGCACCAGAAAACAAATCTCTTCCATTTGTAAATGTAGCAATGTCGGGTGTTCAGTATTCTTGCTTCTCTAATGATATCCATACATGTTGTGTGGAGATGTAGACAAACTAATCTCAGGAGCCAGGCTGCTGAGTTGGCAATAAGAGGTGTTGGGCATGTTACCCGTTTGTACTTCTGTGTTGACCGATTGGGATGGTGAACACAATATGGTAGTCTGGCCATGGGCATAGGGTGTTTGGGTCGGCTATCCAGTCAAAGGAGCGTCCTTTGTTGTGTGTGGGGCTGTGGATGCAGTGACTAAAGCCAACTGCGGAAAATGAGCTGCTGAGAGAAGAGGCTGGTGTATCATTGGGGTCAAGGCTCACGTTGCACGGAAGGAGTATGTGAGGATGGTTTGGTGTTTTCTAGTAAGATTTGAAGGTCTTCTTCAAAGGTTGGGTGGCTGCTACACTAGATGGGCGGTGATGGTGTTAGATATGGGCATTTTTAGTGAGAGAATGGAACAAGTTACTTACCTGTAACTGTTCTCCAGCATGGGTCTGGCATGGATTCACATGCTCATGAATATTCCCCGTCGTCCGGCTGGGAATCCTCGGTAAAGCAAAAATCAGTATCAGTTTCATTTCTGATCTGTCTTTCGTAGTAGTAACCAATCACTGATCTCTGCGTCATACTGACCACAGCCAATGACTGCCCTCTACCTAAGCCCCGCCTCTGGCAGCCATCTTCAGATTTGGTAGCACGTGAAGTGGCAGTATGGCCAAGTGAAGAGCCGCAGAGGGGTAGGCGGGAGGGTTCGCATGTGAATCCATGGCAGACCCATGCTGGAGAACAACAGTTACAGGTAAGTAATTTGTTCCTTCTCCAGCATGGGGTCTGGCATGGATTCACATGCTCATGAATAAAGAATACATAGCAGTACACACATGCACAACCACGGGAGGTGGCAAAGGCTCAACATTAAGCAATTCTTACCTCCCCACCAGGCTCACCTTAGGCGAACAGATTGTGCAGCACTGCTTGGCCGACCCTGGACTCCTCCCTGGAATTCTGGTTGACAGTAGAATTTCGTGAAGGTGTGCGTCGACCTCCACGTAGCAGCCCTGCAGATTTCCAGCAAGGGCACACCAGATAGGAACGCCGTGGTAGTTGCGATCGCTCTGGTGGAATGGGCTCTCGGACAGCCAGGCAGCGGTCAGTTTGCCAACCGATGACAGTACATGATACAGCCGGAGAGCCATCTGGAAATGGAGGCCTTTGAGAGAGCCTTCTCCTGATTGACAAGTCCAAAGTTCACAAAAAGTTGTGACGTCTTCCGAAAACACTGTGCGGTCCACGCAAAACTTCAGCGCTCTAGCCACATCCAGCGAGTGCAAAGTCCTTTCGGCCGGCGACGGGAAGAAAACAGGCAACACCAAGGGTTCGTTGAGGTCGAAGTCAGACGGTACCTTGGGCATGAAGGAGGGGTGCGTCCTGAGCACTACCCTCGTGTCGTGAAAAGTCAAGTACGGGGGCTTGCAGGAAAGGGCCTGTATCTCTCCCACTCTTCGTGCGGATGTGATGGCCACAAGAAACGCTGTTTTCCACGACAAGAACTTCAACGGAGCCGAGTGCAGAGGCTCGAACGGAGGTCCCATGAGCTTGGTCAGCACCACGTGAAGCTCCCACGCCGGGGCCGGAGCCTTCACCGGCGGGAACGATCTGAACAGTCCCTTCATGAATTCTTTCACCAGACGATGAGACCACAAAGACGTCCGCCCCGTGGTTATGGTGTATCGGGAGATCGCAGCAAGATGAATCTTGATGGACGCGTGAGCCAGTCCAGCCTTGGCCAGCGTCAGAAGGTACCTGGGGAGCCGTAATACGTAGAGGGTTAATCTTCTGTGCGTGGCACTAGACAGAGAACCTCTTCCATTTGGGTCCATAGCATTTAAGATTTGAGGACGCCCTGGCCTTTGCAAGAACCTCTCTGCAGTCGGCCGGTATGTCGTATGCTCCAAACTCTAACGCTGCAGGAGCCAGGCCTGCAAGTTCAGCGACTTCGGGTCGTGATGGAGGATGGCGCCTCCTTCCCTGGAGAGAAGATCCGCGTCCACTGGCAGCTTGATTGACGGGGACGCTGACAAGTCCAGAAGGTCCGGGAACCAGATCTGCCTCGGCCACGCAGGTGCGACGAGGATCATCCTGCACCGTGACCTCTTGAGCTGGTTGATGAGCCGGATCAGCAATGGCAGTGGAGGGAATGTGTATTGAAACAGGCCCTCCCAGGGGAACGAGAAAGCATCGCCCATGCTCCTCGGCTGGGGAAACCTGCTGGCGAACCTCTGGCACTTGGAGTTCGTCACCGTCGCGAACAGATCGATCTGGGGTGTGCCCCACCGTCGGTCCACTAGATCCTGCCGTAGTTCCCACTCGTGGCACGAGCGCAGCTCTCTGCTGAGCGAGTCGGCGATGGTGTTTTTTATCCCTGCCAGATGAAACGGCACCAGAAACATCCCTTGGGCGACGGCCCAAAGCCACAGATCCTGCGCCTCCTTGGACAGGGCTGGGGACCTGGTTCCGCCCTGCTTCCGGATGTAGAACATGGTGGTGGTGTTGTCGGTGAAGATCCTCACCATCTTGCCCTTGAGGGACGGAAGAAAGGACCTGAGGGCCCAAAACACCGCAGGACGTTGATATGGAGGGACTTCTCCGTCGGAAGCCAAAGGCTTCACGCGTGCAGATTTTCGGTGTGCGCTCCCCACCCTTCCAGGGAGGCATCCGTGGTCACTGTCTCCTGATGGCCGGGGGTCTGGAAGTCCATGCCCGCCATCAGATGCGCGGATGCCCCACCACCGGATCGCTCGTCAGAAACTCTCGTCGAGTGTGATCCTCTCCTCAAAGCTGCCCCTCGTCTGTATCCAGCGAGCATCCAGTAACTCCTGCAACGGGCGCATCCGGAGCCTGCACAGGCGGATGAGATAAATGCAAGAAGACATCATTCCGAGGAGGGACTTGATGGACCTCACCCTGGCCACGTCCGCAACCAGCATAGGCTGCACCTTGCCCAAGAAGGCCCTCGTCCTTTCCTCCGATGGAGGCCAGAAGCGACACTGTCGAGCTTCGCTCCCAGAAACAGTGCGTCTTGCGCGGGCACCAGGTGGGACTTGGCGTAGTTTATGGAGAATCCCAGGTCCGTGAGTAGTTGGACGGTCCTTGCCGTGTGCTCCACGGCAAGCTCCTTCGTCTTTGCTCGGATGAGCCAGTCGTCCAGGTAGGGGTAGACGTGGATCCCCTCTCGGCGCAGCTGCGCCGCCACCGGTGTGAGCCACTTGGTGAACACCCTGGGTGCCGACCTCAATCCGAAGGGAAGGGCTCTGAACTGGTAGTGACGCCCCTGGACCACGAACCTGAGAAACCTTCGGTGTCCCTTTAGGATGGGAATATGGAAGTAGGCATCCTCCAAATCCAACGACAGGAAATCGCCCTCCTCCAGTTGACCCAGGACATGTTGGAGGGTGACCATCCGGAACTTCTGTGCCTTGATGAATTTGTTCAGTCGTCGTAGGTCCAGGATGGGACGCCATCCTCCCGTCTTCTTCACGAGGAAGTATCTTGAGTAAACTCCGGAGCCCCGAAGCCTCTTTGGGACGAGCTTGATGGCGCCCTTCTTGAGCATCGCCTTTACCTCCAAGAGAAGTTGAGGGACGTGATGCTTTCCTGGCCACAGGGGGGGGGGGGGGACACGCGGGCACCTCTTTAGAAACTCGAGCGCGTGACCCTGAGCTAGGGCGTCCAGCACCCAACGGTCGGTGGAGATGGACTCCCACACGCTGATGAAGCTCGCCAGCCGGCCTCCCACCGGGGTGCTTCGGTGGGGGCCCTGACCCCACGGCCGTTTCAGTCCTGCTTCGACGAGGCTTTGCCGCCTTGTCCTCCTTGGTGACGACGGCAGGCTGCGCCTGACTTGCCTCGTCCCCTGTAAGCTTCCTGTGACGACGAACGGGCTGCTTGACGGTAGGTGGAAAATCCGCCGCTGGAACCTTTGGAGGCACAGTTTGCCTCCGCCGCTCCGAAAGGGCGGCCGCCGTTGCTGGAGAACCCTAAGAGCCCGGGCCGTCTCCGTGTCCGCCTTGATGGCTTGAAGGGAATCGTCCACTGTTTTCCCAAACAGGTTGTTTCTGTCGAACGGCATGTCCAAGACTCTGGTCTGCACGTCCTGACGGAAGTCCGTAGCCTTGAGCCATCCACTCCGCCTAAGGCACACGCCGCTGCCCAACTGGCGAAATCCAGTGTCAGCGATGTCCGTCGCAATCGTAATGGTGTGGTCCGACGCCACCTCTCCTTCCTGCAAGATCTCTAGGGCTTCCGCCCTCTTGTAGGAGGTCCAGCAGGGGGGGCCAGTTTGTACCACAACTCCCTGTCGTAGCGGGCTACGATAGCCAAGGCGTTGGCCGCCTTAATCGTCGTCGCTGCCGACGAGATGACTCTGCGTCCCATCGTGTCTAATTTCTTTCCCTCACCGTCCGGCGGGGAGGTCGATGTAGAGGCCGCCCCCCCCCCCCGCTTTCTTCCTGGCCGCCGCGGAGACGACCGAGTCCGGGGTCAGCATTGCCCGAAGGCACAAGGGGGCCGCGTCCAGGACCCGGTACTTCTTCTCGTACCGATCCCTTCTAGCCGGCGTCGTGGATGGGTTCTTGATGAGGGCGAGGCCCTCATCCCAAATATCGTCCAGTAGAGGTACAGCGAGGACCGTCTTCCTCTTGGCCTTGCACCGTTGATAAAGGAAACCTTCCTTCTCTTCCGGGCAGAGCTGGAAAAGCTCAGATGCCCTGGCGATCATGGAGTGAAACGATCCAATCTCGTCGGGCGGGGAAGCCCGGGTGGGAGGTGACGACGGGAGATCCTCGTCGCGGCCATGTCAGTCACCGTACCATCCCCACGTGTGGTGGACGGGGAGGAGGGCTGAACAGGGCGCGATGGCTGAAAAGGAGGTGGCGGATGAACCCTTCTCTTAGGGGGTAGGGCTCCCAGAAGGGCCTGGCTCCGGGTCCCCCGTCGGGAGCGGTTCCTCCGTTGGTGGCAACGGCAGTCTCATCCTTATCTCCGAGCATAAGGATTGTATAGCCAACAAAATGGCCACAGAGTTGTCTTGCGGCACTGGTTGAGGGGAGTCCGACGGGCGGTCAGGAGCCCCGTCGGCACCCTCGATGTTCTCGTCTCCTACGTCGGGGTCCCTCCCGACGGGCTGGTCTTCCACGCCAACGCCGTGGCTTAAGACTTCGATCAGCTCTTCCTCAGGTTGAGGCCGAATCCACGACGACCTCCTGCCCCCCCCTTTTTCTTCTCCGTCAGAGGTTTCACGGGGGTCCTGTCGATGGGCATGAAAGAGGACCCCCTCCGCGGTGGCAGGGAGACTGGGCCGCGAGGTCGCCACCACTGGTGTAGTCTCCCACAGGCTGAGCCAGGGCTGCCGCAACTGTCTCGATAGAGGCCTTGGCCGGATGGATTAAGGCTTTCACCACCTGAGGTGCGCTCACCGCCTTTTCCTTGGGGGGAGGGTCACTGCCTCGCTCCCCCTCCGATGGGGCCTTAGAGCTCGACCAGGGTCTCTCCAGGAGCTTCGCCGGGTGCTCGGCCTTCCTCTTACCCGAGCCAGAGCATTGGCTCGTGGTTGATGGCGCCGGGGAGGATGCTCCCTGCCTGGCACCCGTAGAGCACGACCGTTCGGCGCTCCCGGTGCCAGCGGACTCGCTGTGCTTGGCCTGTTGGACCCCTGTCGCCGAGGTGCCCTCAAAGGTCTTAGAAGACCGCTCGGACTTCTTCTCGCCTGAAAGGCTCTTTCCTTCCAGCCAGTTGGCGAGACGTTGATGGCGGTCCTTCATGGTCCGCTCCGACATATTGCCGCAAAACGCACAGTCCTTCTCCACGTGTGTCTTGTCCTCATGTAGGCAGTAAAGGCAAAGGGAGTGTTCGTCCTCCTTAAAGACATTCTGAAGCTGGCATCCAGGGCAGACCCTGAACAGCTTTCCGGGCGTCGAGCTTCCCTTCTCCTGGCCCATGTCCGAGATGGGCCTGAGAAACTTCTGGAGTCCTCCAAAAGCGTGGCTCGACGAAATCTTCACCCTTGAGGGGCGTACACGAATCCGACATGGGTCCCCGTTGATCGGATGAAGAAACGGTGGAGCTTGAGGCTCTTTTGACCGAAAAAAGAACTTTTTGAGAAAAAACGTGAAAAATAGCACTAACGCTCGAGAGCAATAGCACGAGGATCCCAACACTTGAACGTGCGGTAAAAATCTGAAGATGGCTGCCAGAGGCGGTGGTTAGGGAGATGGCAGTCATTGGCTGTGGTCAGTATGACGCAGAGATCAGTGAATGGTTACTACTACGAAAGACAGATCAGAAACGAAACTGATACTGATTTTTCTTTACCGAGGATTCCCAGCCTGACGACGGGGAATATTCATGAGCATGTGAAACCATGCCAGACCCCATTGCTGGAGAAGCCTCAGTTAAGGGAGGTGTTGGCTTGTCGGAAGCATAGGTGGTCTTTGCCGATACATGTTAGGTTACTCACCATAGTGACCAACATACTCATAGTCCCCTTTCCTCCATACTGTATGGGCGTCCCACCCCAAGGATGTATACCTTTTTCACCAGAAAAAATGGCTTCCCTGACTCCACCCACCAGCACCACTCCGTCCCCATTGACAATATTAGAATTGCCCAATGACAGGTTTTAAGGGGAGGATGGTGGGACATCTGGAAGAAAGAGGACTATGGACTATGAGTACGTTAGTCACTAAACTGAGCGACTTCTAATTACTTCTACGTCCCCTTTCCTCCAAACTGTATTTGAGATTACAACAGCATGCAGCCCCAGGGAAGAGAGTTGAAACTCAAGAAAACAAGTTTTTCAAAACTGCCAGGCCAAATGTGGCATCTGACCTGGCGCTGGCATCCAAGCAGTAGTGCTTGCAAAAAAGGCAGAGGGGTAGCCTACGTAGCTGCCTTGCTGCTTGTCTGCTAGGGGACGTGTCTTTGGAAAGCCACAGCCGTGGCTCTGATGGCATGGGCGTGCATATATACGCCTCCTTGATGGCCATAACCACCCACCTTGCGACGGAAGCCTTGGATGCTCTACAGTCTGGTTTCGAACCTCCAAAAATGAACAAGGCGTCCTATTTGCAGAAGCTCTAAATCCTGTCCAGATCATATCTAGAGCATGTCCAACATCCAGACAGTGCAATACCGTTTGAGCCTTTTCTTTTGGGTCTGCGAAGAATGTTGGGAATATCTCCTCGTTCAGGTAAATGGAGGAAACGACCTACGGAAGTAATGCAGGGTGCGTTCTAAGAACCACCTTGTCACTGAAATATTGTATATGGCTCTGAAGGCACCAAGCCCTGAATTTCACTGATGCGGCATGCCGATGTAAGGCCCACCAGCAGGGCTGTCTTAATGGTAACCAGTTGGATGTCCACAGACACCATGGGCTAAGGGTTTGTGTGCCAGAGTGCTCAGCACCACGTCAAGGTCACAGAGCAGATGTGGACTTTTGACAGGCAGATATAACCTGGTAAGACCAGCCAGATGTCTCAACCACCGGGTTGGAGGATGAAAGATGTCCTCACAGGAGTACTTGCAGGCCCCTAGGGCCGCCAGATATGTATGGCAGGTGTACCCTGCACACCTGATTGAGCAAGATGTGCAGAGAGACATAACGTCGTACAACGAGCATGTTAAATGATCTATCTTTGCTTCTGCCCAGTGACACAACTTGCTCCCTTACTAACTTCCTGGTGGAGTCGCTTCTAGCCCCCTGACTGATGGCCATGTTATCCCATGACCGGTGCAGATGCTTCAGGGTAATCTGTTCAGGAACCAAGCTGCAAGGGCCAACTTCTGCAGAGCAGGGTGAACCACTGTGCCCCCCCCCCCTTGCTGGGCGAGTAAGTGCGCTGGACCCACAGGGAAGTGTAGCAGATGATCATACAGACTAAAGTTCATAGAAGCAGGGTATTTAGGGCCACCATGGCGCCATCAAGATGAGCCGAAGGCTCAGACTCCCTGACCCTGCTGATGACCCTGTGAACCAGTGGAGTGGGGGGCAAGGGGGAGAATAGGAGTTGTGCATGTTCATGTTCCACGGGATCTGCAATGCGTTGCCCAATGAGCTCCTGCCCCAGCCACAAGGCGAACTGAGGTCCACCTGAGGGTGGCCCCACTGGCGCTGAAGAGACTGAGGACTTCCGCATTCAACTACCACTCTTAGTTGCCCATCCCCAGCATGCCTGCTTCTAGGATGGCTGCCCAAGAAGGTGGCCTGCTGACTAGTGAAAGTTGTTCGACAGTACCCACTCCCAGATGCTGATCAAAATCCTGCAGACTGGCGGGATCCTGGTACAGCTCTGCTTGTTGATATAATACATACCGGTGGAGCCGTCTGTTTGGATCTGCTCCAGACCATGGGGGGAAAAGCTTTCAGAGCAAGCCAGATGGCTATCATCGAGCCAAATGATGTACTCCAGCTGCTCCTGATGAGACCAAACTCCATGGACGCTCTGGTTGTCAGGCTAGCCCCCATCCCTCTAGGGACGAGTCTGTGGTAATGGTAATCTGCGGTAACTGATGCCCGAATGGCCTGCCTACCAGCAGATTGTGTCTGTAGCCCACCATACTTGGTCCTGATGGAGATGCTCTGGTATGCTGACTGGCTCTGCCCGAGAGCCCTTCCCTTGATTCCAGGAAGCTGAGAAATGAAGCTGCAGCCTCATCTTGAGCCTCGAATGCGGCACAGTGAGGAGACATGACCACATTATTCCCAGCAGGCTGAGGTTAGTGCTCTGAGGAAATGCCCTGTGATCTTGTCCTTTGAGAGGGAAGATCATCTCGGTTCCTGTATCCCATACAAGAACCAGGAATGTCAGTCTGAGTGGGCAGCAACTGTGACTTCTGTGACTTCTTCTGATAGAAAATCCCAGATCGTATAGTGTGCATGAGAGCGGAGGCCATGTTCTGCACTGCTTCCAGGACGTCGCCATGGCTAGCCAGTCGAGGTATGGATATGTATAGCGGCCTTGTACCCTGAGCAGAGCTGCCACCACGTTCAGCTTTGTAAAAAGCCTCTGAGTTGAGACCAAAGGGTGGAACTGTATTGAAAGTGAAAACCCATGATCCTGAACCGTAGGAAGGACTGATGTGGCTCCCAGATCATGAGTTCAAGGTCTAGGTAACAGCGTCCAGTCCCATCTGGATGCATTCTTCCCTGCCTGATCTTCATGCAGGTAAGGCGCTGGGTGAACTGCCATCTTGTCTGGCCCGGCGGCCATTTTGTCCTGCTCCATGCCATGTGCCTGGAGCATGGTGCTTGCTGAGCTGGGTCCAGCCTCGACCTGCACGCTGAATAGCGATGGTTTGGCCTTCCCTGCACCTCAGGTAGAGACCTGGGCAGCAGAGTGCCCTCGGCCACAGTGCCGGTAGTGCTGCATACAGGCGCCCCCTCGGGCCTGGACCCGGTACTATGGCGGAGCCCATTGGGTCGGAGCCCAGTAATGGAGCCTTGCGGCCCATCAGCGGTGGGACCAGTAGCTGGAGTAGCCTTGGTCCCCTTGCCAGTTTTAGGACCTGGGAGGTCCCTCATGCCTGGGGACTTCCAGGGGAAGGAGTCGCCCTTACGGAGGGCAGAGGAGAACAGAGCACCTACCTTGGGCCTGGTCTTCCTCTTAGACTTCTGCTTTGACGTCCTCTCAAGGTTTTCTGTCAAAGAACTGTCTCCACCTGGCCAACCTATTAAGGGTGCTCGGTGTCAAAGCGCTGCACGTGAAACAGCCGTCCCAGCCGTGGTCTGGGTCAAGGCAACGGAGGCAGAGTACGACAGCCTTTGGAGTTCTGTCTGTCACTCTTGAAGATAGTGTAGCCTGGTGGTATGGCAAGAGAACTGGTCCTGCGTCTGCGTGGAGCCAGGTTTCTGTGATTCCTATTGCATCAAGGTTATTGGATGTTAGGTCGGCTATGGCAACAAACGCTTTTTTCGTGGCCAACGCCAACAACAAAACCAGCAGCAACAGTACCCTGCCACCAATTTCCAGACCAATAGTGGCCAGTACAGCCAAAGGGGACAGCGCCGGGGCAAAGGAAGAGGGCGAGGGTCCACCCCCAGAGGTTCCCAAGCCCCTAACACCAAGTGACGCGAAGATTCGCGTCCCCTCCCATGCAACACCGGTCGGGGGCCGGATAACATCCTTTCTTCCAGCATGGGAGGGTATAACGTCAGACCGCTGGGTACTTTCCACCGTAGCCCACGGATACTGCATCGAATTTAACAGTTCCCCAACATACAAACCCCCGAGGGGACGACGCATGTCACCGGAACATCTTGCCATACTTCTACAAGAAGTACAACAACTGCTGGAAAAAGGAGCCATAGAGGTTGTGCCGCTATCTCAGGTAACGGAAGGTATTTATTCAGTGTACTTCCTTGTACCCAAAAAGGATCTAACCATGCACCCTGTATTAGATCTGCGCCCAGCGAACAAGTTCATCAAACCCCAAAAGTTTCGTATGGTGACCTTACAGGAAGTGATCCCACTGCTTTCACAGGGAGATTACATGACAACATTGGACATGAAAGATGCATACTTTCATATTTTAATGTTGCCAGCGCACAGAAAATACCTCCGGTTCATGATAGAAGGCAAACACTACCAGTTCAGAGTGCTACCCTTCGGCATAGCATCAGCACCGAGGGTATTCACGAAGGTACTGGCAGTGGCAGCGGCCCACCTGCGCAGGTTGTCCATCCCAGTTTACCCTTACCTCGACGACTGGCTCATAACAGGGGATTCTTAAGAAACATGCTTCTCCAATACCCAAAAGACTGTAGACCTTTTGTTCCAGTTGGGCTTCTCAATCAACGAAAAGAAGTCCAGCCTAGACCCCAGCCAAATCAAACAATTCCTAGGGGCTCTAATTCAAACAAAGGACGGCCTCGTCTTCCCCTCCAAAGAGAGGGTCCAAAACATGTTGTTTCAGATCCCTCAATATGTGACCGGTCGAGAGGTGACGGTACGCAAAGCAATGCGCTTGCTAGGCATGATGGCGTTGTGTATTTATTTGGTACCTCACGCGCGCCTGCGCATGCGCCCAATGCAGGAGTAGATCAACAGCCAGTGGTGTCAGGCCAGCGGACTATGGGACGACCTAGTAGTGGTCTCGCAGGCCTTAGTTCTCTCGCTACGGTGGTGGACAAAAGAAAACCTAGAAAAAGGGAAACCCTTTGCCACACCCGCGGCGGAAGCCACTCTAACCACAGACGCATCCCTCACAGGATGGGGGGCTCACCTATCCTATCAAACTGCTCACGGGGAGTGGACTCCAAACGTAGCATCCAAACACATCAATCTTCTGGAGCTACTAGCGGTGTTCAAGGCGCTGAAAGCCTTCAAGGAACACCTACAAGACAGGACAGTGATGGTCCTTACAGACAGCACCACAGCCATGTATTACATCAACAAACAGGGGGGAACCCACTCTCCAGGACTGTCCAAACTGGCCCAAAACATATGGAAGTGGGCTCCTTCTGTCACAACATGTACCAGGGGAACTCAATCTGCTGGCAGACAAACTCAGCAGAGATTTCCCCCTGCCCGAAGAGTACGAATGGCGACTGCACGAAGACATCGTCTTTGACGTCTTCACGCAATGGGGGTTCCCAGAAATAGACCTGTTCGCAACCCTGGAGAACTCACAATGCCAAAGTTACGTCTCCAGGTACCCCCAGAACCAATCCAAGGGGAACGGTCTGTCGATTCAATGGTCAGGGAGATTTGTTTACGCTTCCCCCCCCCCCCCCCCCCCCGACTCCCCTTCTCAACAGGGTAGTGCACAAGATGCACCAGGAACAAGTAACCATGATACTGGTGGCCCCAATGTGGGCCCGACAGCCATGGTTCGCTCACTTGATGGAGATGTCTCTAGCTCCCCCAGTGAAACTCCCCTGCCCGTACAACATGCTGTCACAAGACAGGGGCAGGACTCTGCATCCATGCCCCCAGAACATGAACTTAGCAGCCTGGCTCCTGAGATCATAGAATTTGGACATCTACAGCTCCCGCAGAGATGCATGGACATCCTCAGGGAAGCCAGAAAACCTAACACTCGCCACTGCTATTCTAGCAAATGGAAGAGATTTGTCATTTGGTGCAGAGGAAAGAGCATCAACCCAATTGACTGCTCTCCCACACATTATTCTATACCTGACCCACTTATTGGATTCAGGTCTAGTGTTCAATTCCATTAAAGTCCACCTAGCGGCACTTTCTGCATACACCACTTCCCAACTCAAAGTGTCGTGGTGGAAGATCCCTGTTATAAAGGCCTTCATGGAGGGAGTAAAGAGAATACACCCCCCCGATAGCTGACCCAGCTCCCGGATGGGACCTTAACGTTGTACTTACCAAACTCATGGGCTCACCATTTGAACCCATGCACAAAGCATCTCTTAAAGACCTCACACTTAAGACTGCTTTTCTAATAGCTATCACCTCCATCAGGAGAGTAAGTGAACTACAGGCTCTTTCTGTTCTAGACCCCTTTGTTACAGTTCACAAAGATAAAGTGGTTCTACGCACTCACCCAAGGTTTGCTCCAAAATTCATCTCTAAATTCCACGTAAACCAGTCTATAGAACTACCAGCGTTCTTTCAAAATCCTTCCAACTTGGGAGAGAGGACTCTGCACACACTAGATGTCCGCAGAGCGGTCATGTTCTACATGGAAAGAACCAGACCACTGAGGAAGACTAATCAGTTCTTCGTCTCGGTGGCAGCAGGAAGAGAAGGGGATGCAGTTTCAAAGTCCACTATTTCTAGATGGACTGTTCAATGCATCACTCTCTGCTATACTCTTGCTAAGAGAGAACTGCCCTTTAGGCCAAGAGCACATTCTACTCGAGGCACGGGGGCGTCCATAGCATTCATTGCAAATGTTCCCCTTGAGTCCATCTGCAAAGCGGCTACCTGGAGTTCTGTGCACACCTTTACAAAACACTACTGTCTAGATGCACACTCTAGATCTGACTCCCAGGTGGGACAGGCAGTATTAAGACATCTTTTCTCTACTGTTCCTTCTCATAACCCACCGCCAACTCCGGGTACTGCTCGCTAGTCTATGCACAGCATGTGATTCTAAGCAGATTAACAAACATCAGAAGACAATGCATTACTTACCGTAAAAGCATTTCTGATGGTTGTATCTGCTTAGATTCACATGCGCCCACCCTTCCTCCCCGCTTGGATGGAAGGAACATAGACATCTTTCTATATTTTCTCTCTTTTCTGTACTCACTCACGTCTAGAAGGCTTCCTCAGGGCAGAAAAATACAAACAGAGGGACCTCGACGCGTGAGGGATTGTGGGTACAACACACGTCACTATAGGGATAGTGTTACAGACACGCCTTGTCGACGTCCCTTTTCAACTACGAAAAACAAAATGCAATACTCCGCAGTGAGCACTGGATGTCGGACCTATGCACAGCATGTGATTCTAAGCACATTAACAAACATCAGAAAACGCTTTACAGCCTCTTGACAAGGTGGATTACAGATTTCCCCATATTGGTATTCCATAAAAAGGGAAGTTGTGCCTTTTATTACTCTTCTATAGCCTTTTGGCAATGCAGGTCATTCCCCAATTGGTATCCCTTATAAGAAGAGTTGCACCCCGTTTGCCTTACTTCACTTGTTCAGTATTCAAAATCATCATTTCCGAATGAGACATTTAACTGGAGCACCCCAGGGTCACCTGGCATCTCAGGCCAGCTCACCAGTCTTCCATGTGTCTCCTCACTCGCAGGTCCTACAGCCGATCTCTGGTCTGTCTGCTCTGCTCCCAGCTCCCATATAACTGTCACAGCAAGCACATTTGTTTGTTGGAGCTATGAGAGATCTAAGGTCTCCAGTTCTGCTTCCTTACCGGAGTGTTCCATGGCATGTTGGGAGCTTGTCTCCCACAAGGCATAAAACCCCCGCCACTCCTGGCTGATCACAGCTGTGCCCTCTATGCACAGCCACACTTCTCGCTTTGGCCTCAGCTCGTGCTTCCGCAGCATATCCTGCATTCAGTCCTGCTGCCGCCTTTGCTACTCCATAGTCGTCTCCTCCCACCTGAACCTCATCCCAGAATTTAAATGTCCCCACTCCGGTGCTTTCATCTACATCAACTCCGCGAGTCCCTCTTCATCTCAGTACCACAGGCATTATGGGTTCTGAAGTTCATTATGTTTTAGTCTTTTTATATTTAATATCAACTTTAACAGATGTGAACAGAGTAGTCAAGTTTATGGGAGGTTGTGAAAAGAAGTTGTCTTAAACACTGGGTAAATCACCTCTACATAAGGCACAATCATAATTTGGGGTTATATTTACTTCCTGATTCTCTAATGTACCAACTTTCTTTAGCAGGCTTCAGTCTGTGCTTTGGTTAGCTGTTCGAGAGGGCGGTGTACCATACATTGACAGCATGCCATAAAGTATTTGGGATTTATGGGAATCTCATCCTCAAAAGATTAACACTCATTCCTAGAGGAATCACCAATTCCCCTAGCCAGTCTCCTCCCATGTTTTCCTCCCTCATGTTACTACCCCTAGGGTTAGTATCAGGTAGAGGAGGCTGCCTTCACCCCAGCCACATGCGAGGAAACTTAAGGATGCTGTTTAGTGATAACTCCACAGGATTCACCACACTACATACACAGGAATATGGCTCAACACCCGACATCATAATGCTGCAAAGACCTATGACAAATGTGGGCACACTAAACACATACCAAGTCTCCAGCACTCAAGCCATCTCCTGATTCCTCAACACGAATCCACATGCCTGACCACAGGGGTTGCTCTCTACCGGAGCCTGGCCAGCCCTGCTTAGGCATATTTGGCTAAATGCGCACACATTCTAATCTTACTCCATGACCTACAACACTCCGAACTTCAGTCCAGTGAGGGTGTTCCCACTACCAGCACTTTGAGACTACAAGAATGGTAAAAGGTGCTATATAAATACCTCAGGATCCCCACATTGGTGGTAAAACGCGCCACGGCAGTAGAAGCCTATACATTAGCAACACACGCAAGTACTCAACTTACAGATTCAGGACGTTCAGGAAGTGTTATGGGAAACCATCTCCAATGATGTGGGGTAATCACGTCTTGTGAACCAGTAGTAATGCCTTGGTGGAAAGAAAGTCACATTCCCTGAAGTCAAACAGTACCCCCTACACCACAATGAATACAGGAGCTTGAAAACAATCGATGACGGGTATACCCAAGGGATACTGGTGTATACTATTTCTCCCTGTAACACCCATATTTCTCCTGTGAAAAAAATGCGGGGTATCACTGGAGGTACAATGGAGACTAGTGCAAGGTGTATGGCCAATCAATGAAATTTTTGTCCCCTATGGCCACCATCCCGCACACAAGTCTCAGCAATACCCTCTGGCACCACCGTGCAGTTGATTTATTCACAGCATTTTTCTCTTTGCCAGATGCCCCGTAGCTTTTTATTGCCTTCTCCCCAAAAAATATAAGGTGGCTGGGGCAAATATCAAAATTGTCAAATGACCTGGACTGGGCTCCCCTGGGATTAATCCACCACAATCCTTTCCAGATTACATGGCATGATATGTTGATAACCTACTTTGCTCCCCTGATCAAGCAGCTGCACAAAGATTTTCATTATTTGTTGAGTAGTCTGGCACTGTTGGGCAAAAGAAGTGGCCCCATCTAAGATGCAGTTCGGTGAAACTTTTAGGACACATCTAAATGCCGGATCACAGGTCCTTAGCCATACAGAGTACCTGTAACTACCATGCCTCCACCACACAAGCTGCATGAACATTTTGGACACCCTGGGGTATTGCCAGCAAGCCATAGTGGTGGACGCATTGAACAAAAACCGGTTTTAATAGATTTAAAAAAAATTAAAACTGGCACTCTATTGCCCCTGCGTTGGACCTACCATCTTACGAGTATGCTTTTGTTCATAATCGTCACAAGCACTCAGGAGGAGCATCCAAGTGTTTGGGGTCCTTCAACAGGACCATAGGGGCAAGTCATGCCTTGTTGCATATTTTTCTACAGCTCTGGATACAGTGGCTCATGGCTTTCCAGCATGTTTCAGAGCAGTTTCACCAACGGTTACTGAGCAAGTGGCTGCAATTGTTTTAGGATCACCTTTTATGGTAAGGGTCCCACACGCTGTGCACTCCATTGTTGTAAAGGGAAACAGTAGCTCTTGCTGCTCTAAAAGGAACCTCTAATTAACCTTCCATCACATTGCATGTTTGAACCCTTTTAATGTTGCCTCACGATTACCAGCGGATGTATTGGCTGCAGAGAATGTGCACAATTGTATTACTGTGGTGTCTCGATGTACTACTGCCATGCATGTCATACGGGAGGTTCCCTTAGAAGGGCGCATTATTTCCGTGGATGGTTCAACCCTGCACCTCCCCTCTTCGGGAGCATTCTAGTCAGCATATGCTGCAGTTGAACCGTTATAATATTTTGTTGGCCCAAATGAAAAGGGTATCAGGTAATATCCCCATATATATATATATGGTCGTCGTACATAATATCGCCGGGAAAAGGCTGTGGCGATATTATATGGGTGACCATATATATGAGATAGGGGCAGCAAAAAAAAAAGTTTAGGGTTGCAGGGGTGTCCCCCGCATGTTCCACGCAATAATGTCCCCACAAAAAACAGCCATTTTTCGCCGAAAGTTTTGCATGGCGATATTTTTGAGGGGACATTATTACATGGAACCTTGAAAAGTTCCCACTTAAGTCAAGGTTGCTGAATTTAATGCGTTATCTGCATGCCATCTCGTATATTTACACACAGGAGATTGGCTTGGGGAGCCACCCACGATTCTGGGTACATTTGAAAATCCGGTTTCCAACATTGCTAGGGACAACCATCCTTAGCAGCCTGTATATCGCAGTCCTTCTTGATGCCATTTTATTACCCAAAAGCATTGGAATTGTCGAACGCTCTGCACATACAAGGGATGTGGTGTCCAGAGGTAATCAAGCAGAAGATGGAGTAGTGTCCCTGGGAATAATCCTACCAACATGTAATACTCTGCACCTATGAAGCCGTGGCTCGAATATATATCAATGAAACTGAAGGGTACATGTAGACTAATTGAGCAAGTTGTAAACACTGACCACAGAAAAATAGGGCAGAAGGTAAAAGGGAGCACTAAGGGATGCAGATGGGATTTCGAAACAGGAATTGAAATGCCACATGCAGGGATCACAGGTGTATTCAGCATGTTGGGATCCAGGTTTACCAACGGTAGCACGCCAGATTGCTCAAAGTTCCAAATGCCACCAATTCAATCCAGGGAGGTTAAAAAGATCCCTTTAGGCATCACCCTCTCCCCCAATGGTCCATTCCACGCCTTGCAAATTGGTTTTGCCCCTGTCGGCATATGTTAACTCTTATATCCCTGAAGGACGGAGGAGCAGCCAAGCTCTTGTTGCCGAGATGGGGTATCCCCATCTTCATAGATGGGGACAGGGGCCCCAGTTACAAAATGCTTTAATATCTTATTTGCAAAGCTTTATCAATGGATCATATGTTGCACACGGCCTACTGCCCACAAGTGAGCAGCCAAGCGGAAAGACAATGCTGTTCTAATGTGCAGACTAACAAAGATCTGCGCAAACTGAATTAGATTGCTTACAAGCACTCCCATTTTGTTAATGTACCTGTGGGGCTCCATCCACTGGCCTTTGAAGGCTAATCAGGGAAGAGGCCAGCGCTGAATGGGGGTGCTGATGGAGACGAGTCAGGGAGGGCCTGGTTCACACCGACTCATGTGTACCAGGCCACAATTCGTAGCGGCAGGAGGGCCTTAGGAAGGAGGTAAAGAGCAGAGTCTTGAAAAGCTTCCAGAACTGAAGTAGGTCTGGCTCAAGTCTGAGAAGTGTGAAGGGGGGGGGTCCGACAAAGAGGTAATTCCAGAGGGAGGCACCTGCTGAAGAGCGAAATCTATCCTCGCCCGCTCTGCTTGGAAAAACGTCCGATTTTCAGAGAGTTTGAGCTTGAAGACCGAAGGGCTCTAGCAGGGAGGTATTTAAGTAGGAGTTCGATGTAGCAGGGCTGTAGGCCCCAGAAGGCCTTGTGGATGATGCAAAGGGTTTTGAATTTGATCCTTGCAACATCCCAGAAGCCAGTGAAGAGATTTAAGGGCTGAGAAATGCAGTCCCTGGCCTTGAGGCCAAGGATAAGACTTGCAGTCCTGTTCTGGATAAGTTGAAGGGGCAAAGAGTGGATAGAGGTAGATTGAGGAAGAGGCTGTTGCAGTAGTCCAGTCTAGAGAACCCGAGTTCTGGAGACATTGAGTTTCTGGGGAAAGTAAGGAATGTGAGAATACCTCCAAGGAGGTCAAGCTGAAAGAGGGCCTTCGTGGAAAGGTCTGTAATGTGAGTGGAGTCTAAGAAGACAACAAAGTTTTTTGCCTCACTAGATGGCAAGGCAGGGGCCCAACAAGGGTGGCCAGAAAGGGAGGGAGGGAAGCAGGGCGCAGGGGACACTGCCAATGAGAAGGATCTCAGTCTTACCAGCATTAAGGCAGAGACCATTAGCCAAGCACCATGAAGGAGAGCTAAGTGTCTGCAGCATAACACTGAACAGGAAGAAATTGAGCGTGCCAAAGCAGCGTGAGTTATTGAAAAGCGATAGGATAGAGCCCATCGATGCCACTTGTGGACAGAGGTAGAGGAAGAAGGGGCCCAGTTGCACCTGGGAAGGATAATTAGAAAGAAGTGAGGTCAACCAATCCAGTGCAAGGTCCGTAAGACCAAGGGTGTCATGGAGCCGGTTAAAGAGGGTGGCATTGACCGTGTCAAAGAATGAGGAAAAGATTAAAGATGAGAATAGAGGGGCATTGACTTAGGTGTCAGTGATAGGCAAGCTTGGGTTAGAGACCAGGAGTGTTTTTTCAACTTTTTCCTTCCAGGATTCAAAAGAGAGTTAGGATAGGTGTTATGGTAGCATTTGAGTAGATGGGAAAGATGCATGGTTGCAAGGATTGGGGATAGGGGGGCACAATGCATAGGAGCAGGCGGCCTAGTAGCAAATCGGGGGACTACAGTCAAAAGAAGGGGTGGGCAGTCAAAGTAAAACTAGAAAGACCTAGTAATTTAACAGTACTAGTAGGAGTACTAGATTATACTTTTGAGTAAGTAACATTTGAGAAAACAGTTATACAGGCAGTAAATCTAAAACACACCCAGATTCGACTTTTGAAATAAAGGTGGAAAGCAACATTTGCAACAAGCCAGTAGATACAATTTGGCTAGCAAGAATAGGTCAAGCCTCAGATTACAAAAGGCAAGCAATTTAAATCTACAAATAGAAAGTGCTTTGAAAGCCTCAGTAACAAGCAGGCTGAGGTTAAGTGAGGCTTGGCAAGTGGTGCCCAATGTAGATTACGGTAACCAATAAAGCTGAAAGTTATGTAGCATGATGACTCAAGATGAAAGAGAAACAGTGCGGGCCAGTGATCACAGTAAGTAGGCAGATCCAGGACAGTTAGGGTAGGAGGATGAGCGTCTGGTAAAAGGTTAATGCTACAAGTGATGCAGGGGAGAAGATAAAAAAATATGCTGCCACAGAACTGATTGAAGATTAAAGTTCCACTGACCTAGTATTCGAGGAGATTGGGCTCATGCATATATCAGCAATGTGGTGGGAGCATCACTAAGCGGAGAATACAGCAACCATGACTGGAGATCGCAGAGACAAGGAATTCAGAGGCAGGTAGGGCAGGCTACAACAGTCTCAGTGATGGGTTGGGGAAAATCACTCAGAGGAACTAAATATGGTGCGCCCATGCTCATATATTAGCAAGGCCTGAGCGGCGCAGAGTCAGGGATGTAGCATCCTCTTTGATGAACAGGAGGCAGTCTCGAGTGAGGCCAAGAGGGATGCATAGCCCTGCTACCAGAGCAGGACAGGAAACACAAGGGCCTTAAATATAGGCGTAATTGAAAGCTAAATTAAAAACATGTTGCAATGCATATGGTAGAAAAATAAACCACCCTGTATATGAATTGTAACTCAATATGCACCTTTGTGGCAATAACAGGAGTGAGGTTTCAGATGGTGTGTAGAAAAACTTGCATAGAATTCTAATTTCAGCAAATAGGGTGTGGTGTTTGCCCTGGAGCACTCACTTGGGTTAAGTGGCGAGTAGGGATTTGAGAGCAGTATTCAAGTCAGGAACGTTAACACATCTATTCCAAAATATAATTGATTGATATTCTATTTCTATCGCGCTCGTACACAAGTGTTTCAATTGGTAGAATTACATTTGGCAAATTACTTTTTGAAACATTGGTTTGGAAACACTGACTGAAAGGTTTGCAAAAATATGGTGATTGTTTATTGCTAAGTGAAATGAACTGCCGTTTTCTTTAGAGATTATAGTTTGTGTATATTTGTTCATTTTGTCCAAATTCGAATTATGCTTTTATTTCAGAAGCTACTGATAACAGCACTGAAGAGCAACCTAGGGGGTCGCAACTACCACTACAGTGTTTGCCCAAAACTGCAGAAGGCATATGGATAGGAACTCAACCTAAAGGGAACAAAACTGCAGTAAGAAGCAATTCCAAGGTAGCATCTCATTTCTCACCCCATCAATAAGTGATTAGCAAGTGTTTCAAAGGGTCTGATTGGGACGAGGTGCAAGGCAGGCCAAGGCGGGAGGCTGTGCAAGGCGGGACGTGAGGCCTCAAGGGACGCAAGGCCCACTGAGAGACCAACCCTCACGGCGGAGGGGGCCCAGAAAACATTGCAGAGCAGGGCCACAGCCCCCAGGAACAAGTACACCGGGAGGAGAACCACCCATACACACCCCCCCCACCCACAATGACGACACCCTGGGCACACCCATGAAAATGATACCCCCCGGCGGAAGCCAGGGAATAAGCCAAGGGGAAAGACTGGAAGCAGACGAAGGCTCAGCCCCAATGACAAAGCGGGGCCTCCAGGGAGAAATAGTCCCCCTCCAAACCAGCCTGGCAAAACCATTCCAAGAGCAGTTCCAGCTGATGTGGACAACCTCAATGTAGTGCTGGGGTAGATGAGGCAGGAAATATATGTACAAGGAACGCACAGATCTAGTGGATAGAGGCCTGTAAGAAAGCAACAGACCACAGAGAATCGTGAGACGAACAAGTGCTTAAATGCCGCAACCCAAAACATGGAACTTCAGTTGGAGGACCTAGAGAATCAGTCACGACGAATCAATATAAGGAGAAGCCCGGCGTGGAGACAAGGGCGACGTGGTCTACTGTTTGGAGACTGTTCGGAGCTGGGAGGAGCGTAAAGGAATCCACGCACCTGAAGGACAAGTGCTCCAAGGCAGATAGCGGAGCCAAACCAGAAGCCAGGCTGAAGCAGATCTCGGACTCTCCCGTCAAGAATACGGTAAGAGTGTGCAGGATATTTGAGGTTTTGGTACTGCCCACATAGGGCCTAGAAGTTACAGGGGTGCATCTCTATCCAGCAACTCACCTTGATAACTAAAGCCAGTGTAGCACTGGTTACACGAGCTCCGGTTACTTAAACACATTATATTATACAGGAATATGAAGTTGCGTAGTACAAGGACGATCATAGATGTCCAGAATGGGACGGCTCATACTCAGGAGATTCAGATACAAGATCCAGATCTAACATCAAACACTATACCCACCGCATGCCCGGTCACAACTAATATAATTAAGGCGCAGGTACACACGGGGCCCGCGGATCCTTCAGTAGCCAACACGCCATCTGATCTTGTACGCTCTTGGAAGCGTGGGCTTGAATATGCCACCACTATGAAAAAAATTCAGAGAATTGACAAACACTTTGGAGGGGGGAAAACAAAGCCAAAGTTTAAATGCGGACTGCGAAAATACACCTTCCAGATAATGAAGATCGCGAAATCCCTCTGAGATCAGACCCTCCTTTTGCTGCACTCCTGCAAAGAGCCAACTCTTCTGAAAGTGAAATTGAAGCAGCTGAAGAGGAAGTGGAGGGAATGGGAACTTTAACGCAAGCACAAAGCACTGAAGGGAAAATAAATTAAAAAACTTTAGTAGTGGAATTGGATCCAAAGCGCTCTACAAATCTAAGAAGCCCCAAAAGAAGCGAGCGCTGCAACACTTACAGCCCTAAACTTCGTACTAAACTCGCTAGTTACAGTCTTCGAGCAGCTGAAATCAGAAGTACAACTGCAAGCAGGATCACTGCTCGAATTGACTACAGATTTGAGTGGCATTGACTCAATAGTGGTGCTAACATCTACAATAAATACAGTGGTTACACCATCACCGAGGGACACAAGAGTAGAGCTTGCAAAACAAGGTCTAGATATATCTTCAATAGAAAGGTCACTTGCGAAAAATAAAGAAGATGACAAATTGCTGCTCCATGAAATACTGCACCTTTTAAAAACTGAGAAAGCAACAAGGACAGGGCTCTCGACAACCCCAAAAGGGGAAAAACATGAAGACAATCTCTTTGATGATACCCCTCTTTCGGAATCTGTTCTTGAAGAGTTTAGAAGGCTTGCGCATGTTATAGAAGAGGAAATAGAAATAATTGGACCCAATTCGAGTAAAAAAGAGGGAAAGTGAAATTTAGTTCCCCCGAGCGGTCAGAAGCAGGCACTCATCTCTCAAAGGGAAGAAGAAAAGCCAAGTAAAAGGAAGCAAAAAAAAAAAAAAAAAAAAAAAAAAAAAACAGTACACCGGAATACTCAATTACCCTTCGAAAGAATCGAAAAAACTGTCCAGTGAGTAAACAAAGGGAAGTTCCCCACGAGTGAAGAACATGAAAAAAGTAAAGAAAAGGTATCAAATCAGGAAGACAATCAAGACATAGAAGAGGGAAAAAGCCAGATTACAGAAAAAAGAAATTCGAAAAGTGTTTCGAAAAAGAATGGAAGGGAACAAGGGACATCTAATACAAGAGAAAATGAGGATAAAGAGCTTAAAGCTACATCCAATGACAAGGAAACTGAGGAGCAAAAAGAAAAATTGGGCAAGTGTAGGACAACAAACAGATCTAATAGGCACTGTTGCAGAGGCGCAACATACCTTGGGCGCAGGAAGTAGAAGCGCGAGAGGCCAATTAGAAGATACAAAAGGAAAAATGAGACCAATGCCACTAAATGCTGTCATGCGCTAAAAGACCCCTGTGGGCCCCAATCTTTTTGGGGAAAAGAACTACAAGCCCGCCCAAAAAGATAGTCAATGGAAAAATGAATTCCAACGTTAAAATTGCACCAATTTTCCTAAAGCAAGCTCCTCAGATAAATTCGATTGAGCCAATACCAGCAGAAAAAATAAAATGGTCAAGGAAAAACAAGGGAAATACCAGAAGAATCTGAAGAAAAAGCAGTAGATAACCAAAGACGGTTCTCTCTAGAAGTATCTGAGTATAAGCCAGAGGAAGTCGAGATGGAAAAACAAGACTATGCCGTTCCTACATTGTGGCTTAAGGCACTGAATACACTTCCTCAGTACTTATCTATGTAGGAGGGCCATCTTGGACTACTTCAAAAAAGTTCCTAACCTGTACCTTTTTGCTACTGAAGACTTCGAATTTGTAAAATTCCCAAGCAAAAATAACAGGAACTTAGTAGAATTGGACTTCACATCACAAAAAGCTTGGAAAGCAATAAAAAACAATGCAAAAGAATTCGAGAAAGTGAGTCTGCAAGTGTTCGAGAAACCTTCGGGGGAGAGCACAAATGAAGATGAAAACGAGAAAGTTTACTGCGAAGAATTAAGCTCCAGTGCTTTGAGAGCACCAAACAAGGGAGGACTGAGGGGATTTCAGGAGACACTAAAGCCAACACACTGGCAGCATTGCCAGAGACACTCACACAGGTACTCCAAAAGCTAGGATTGGGGCATTAGAACCTTTAGGCAAGATGCAATCGAAATAAGCTGGAACACACGCGGTCCGAATAAGTTTACCGCAAGTAGAAAAAAAAAAGGCCTCTTTTAAGTCAGATGTGATTCTACTCCAGAAACTTGGTACACATCCAATCGTAATAGAGGGCATCACATTATTTACAATACCGGCTCTTCAGACATCAAGGGGCCTGCCATCAGGAGGACTGCTACTAGGAATTAACTCGTTGAGTAAGGCGGTCACACTCTTACACAGCGGAAGGGAGGGCATTCTAGCATGCAAATTAAGGATTTCTACCTCTGAAGGGTTTTTCAACCTCATTATAGTTAGTGTATTAGAACCCAGTTCAATTCAGCCTACAAAACTTCCAATAGGCCCTCTCCCTGGTATTGGAGACGATTGCGTTATTCCATGGAGAAGCAAGTGTGATTCTGGGAGGAGACTTGAATACCCAATGTATTACAACACAGGGCACAAACTCCTCTAAAATAGGCAAAAGCATCAAACATAGGCAAAAGATGGGTAGATTACTTGAATTCATGGGGACTCAATATGTTGAACGGATCAGTTGAAGGCGACAGGCCTTCAAAAACCTACATGGTCACGAGGAAGTTCATTTTCCACCTTAGACTATATATTTTCATTTCAGAACACCTACAATCAAGAGAAACGACTCTTGAGACCATATGGGGGGAAGGGAGTGACCATGCTCGCTTGAAAGTGTTCCAAGAAAATGCAACCGGAAAGATACCCATGATTTGGATCTCAGAAAAGGCAAAGCACAAATAGTACAAGAGGGGGAAAAACTAAATTTCAAATTAAACCAAATCTCTCTATAAGAGCAAAAAAAGAAATGAAAGCCCGATCGATTTAAACCATTTATCTGGTCGGTCCATCAGCCAACTGCACGAACTGCAGGAAACCTAATCCATCAACACTCCTTCAATGAAGACACCTGGACGCAGAAAAAGATCCTAAGGAGAGAATGCAGATGACTGAAGACCATCACAAATCCAATAAACTTACAAGAGCTACAAAGGCTCGCAAGAGGGTATAAGCACTGGTCGCGAGCAAGAGCAGCTCTCCGACACCAACAGGATAACGAGCAGATGCTTACATCCCTGTGTGCCAAAAGTACACGAAACTTCTGGTCAATCAAACAGCCTAGATATAAAAAGAAAATGGCAACAGCACGCAATGCAACCTGGTCACAGAAAAGAGCTGGACAGATTACCTGAAAGAATTTCAGGAATACAACAAACCCTAAGGAAGAAGAGAAAGATGCTACCCACTGGGAACTGAAATTTGACATTTGTTTAATAGAAGACCTCATTTTGAGCTCCTCACCCTCGAAGGCTGCAGGACCCAATGAACTTACCTACCAGGTTCTGAAAAAACGTCAAAACATGGGCAAACCTCCTCCTATATAATCTCTACAATGAAAACAAAAAGCTTTGTCGTCTTGGAAACAAGCAATTGTAATACCATTCTACAGGGGGGGGGGCAATAGATCTCAACCAGAGAATTATAGACCAATCGCCCTCCTCGACATATAAAAAACAAAATATTCATGCAGATCCTAATAGAACGAGGACTGGGCAAAGACAAGAAATATCTCCAAACTCCAAACAGGCTTTAGGCGTGGCATGTCCACGTCAGTAAATGGCTTTGTCTTAAGCCTTTTAGCAGAATATACTAAAAATCATGGAGAGGGCCCATTATATGGAGCCTGGATAGATTTCTCCAGGGCATTCCATCTAGTCAACAGGGAGAAACTTTGGGCTAAACTGAGACTGGGGACTGCCAAGAACGCTGTTGCCAATTCTAATTGAACTGCATAAAGACACCTCGCTGATGGTAAGACTAGACGAAGCAGGGCATCTGACAAACTCAATTAGTCTAAAAAAAGGTGTGAGACAAGGTTGCTTGGGTGCACCATTCTTTTTCAACCTGTACCTGTCGGATCTGGGAGACTTCTTGCAATCATGGGTCATGGCGAGTCCAAAACCGAGCTCTATCAACGTCCATTGGCTCGCATATGCGGATATTGTCCTGATCGATCGAACAATAGGTTTACAACATCTGTTAAATGGACTAAGCAGCTACATAAAAATAAGCGGCCTGAAAGTTAACCCAAGGAAATCTTGGCGATGAAACATCTCAACAAGCACATCCACTATGGAAAATGGCTCTTTGAAGGGCAAGCCATCACAAGAACAGATGAGCTGGTGTATCTGGGTTACACAGTATATTCCTCACCCTCAAGCAACAAAATAGAAATGGAAATAATGCTGAAGGTGGAGAAAGCGGTACCCCCGATGAAAAAGGTCTTCTATGGTCTTTGTAAATTCTCAATTATGCCACTACTAAAGTTCTATGGCGCCAAAATAATCCCGGTCATACTATATGGACTGGAGGTTCAACCGTTATTATGGGATATAGACTGGCAAAAAGTGGAAAACCAACTATGGAAAAGAGTCTTGGGTTTGCCTAATTGTGTACCCAGGGCAGTTCTAAGATTCGAACTTGGCCTAAAATCATTGCAACAAGTGGCCTGGATACTTCTTTCACTATACAGATTAATAATGCCACAAAGCAATTCGCTATATGAGGACATAAAGCAACAACATCAGTCGGCTAAGTCCAAGATTCTGAAGCAGCTGGAAGAAAAAGGGATGAGAAGTCTGATAGAGGCAGACCTATCGGTGGAGACACTTCAACAAAACCCCCAGAAAATAAAAAAAAGAAACAGAAATAATGTATTGGATAAAAACAGGGCTGGAAATGCGACTCGTAAAAACAAAGAACAGCTTCCCAATCATAGAGAAAAAGTTAGGTGAAGTACCCAATATCTACAAAAACATCCAGACAGTGAATCAAGAAACGTCTTCCTTCGAGCACGGCTAAATTTAATACATACAGGCGAAATATTGAATGAGTGAGGGCAAGGTCAAAATGCCCCCTCCTTCTGCAATATTTGTGTAGATCCAAACAAACTCTGCAGCATCTTCAAGAATGTAAAGGGACCTGGGACGTAAGGGTAATGTACTTCTCGAAATTCGTAAATAAAATTGAGTACTTGCTCAGAAAATTTTTGGAAGCTCTTGACATCAGGTCACAATACGGCCTCAACTGCAGTAGGTCAGGTGCTAAAAAAGATAGTCTGACCTCTAAAGATATGCGTCAGACTGACCACTGCTCCCAAAGAAAATTAAGGGTAGCTGTGGGAGGGGCAAGAACATTCCCCCTGCAACCGGCACTAAGGGGCTATTGGAAAGAAAAAAGCGGTTTGAAAAAAAAATACTAGATGCTGCATTTTGGGCCTGTTGATTAAGCCTTTTTAAAAGAAAAATTGGAAAAAGAATTTTCTCTCAAGTAATTGCTTCTTTTTTAAAGGTTTCATTGAACAAAACAAAGAAAAAAATAATAAAAATGCCTCCCGGAGACAGTCATGGATGGGGAACTCAAGGAAGAAGCGCAGAACATATTTGCGGAAATTTTGGGGGAAGGGGACACCGAATGGGTGCCTCTGGACCGGATCCACAGGGTGGGGAAGCTCAACAAGGGGCCCAATGCCAGGCCCAGAGATGTCCAGGCTGCCTTTGCTCAATCTGGTCAAAAAGAGGCCGTCCTGCAGGCAGCCAGACAACAGGAGCCAGTACTATACAAAGGCAAAGTGAAAGCTGTTCCAGGACCTAGCAGCCAGCACACTGGCCAAGCGATGACTTATGAGCCCAATGCTGAGATAACGGACCAAAAAGGGCATAAAGTATAGATGGGCCTTCCCATTCGGACTGGTGTTTGATTGGGAAGAGGACCAGAAACTAGCATCTTCCCTCCAAGAAGCAGCGGACATAATGGAAAGCACACCCAGAGAACATCCCCAGACAGGAGAAAGACTGGTCCCTGACGTGGGAATGGTCCCTGACGTGGGAATGGTCCCTGACGTGGGAATGGTCCCTGACGTGGGAATGGTCCCTAGCGGGGGAGCGGTGGAGAAGGGCTTCCCTGGGGGGCCCACACCCGAGGTATTGCTGGAAGAACCAAGGAGTAGTGATGGGTAGAGGCGCACGTCCAAGGCCCAAAATAAGTAAAGGGGGTGGTGGACACTTGGAATAAACTAAGGGCAGGGGACTAGGGAGTGGAAAACAGGTTAGAATCAAAAAGGGTGATGGTACCCGAGACGAGGGTGAAGTTGGACAGCGGAAGAGGGTGGTCCACCCGCAGTTGGGGGGGCGGGAGGGAACGAGGAGGGGAGGGTGGAAGGGGAGAAGGGGGTGGGCCCGCAGGCACAGGCATTAGTGGAACCCAATGGTCAAAGAGGAAGCAAGAAGGTTGAGTTTCCAAGGAGGCGGAGCAAGGGCAGGGATCTAACCTGTGAGGATAGAGAGGAGTAACAGGTCACGACAAGGGGGATGCATAGGGGGGTGAAAACCAGCGCAAAGGAAGGAACAAAAATTCAAATGCAGGACAACGTGCAGTGACTCAACTGCCTGGTCAAGAGGAAAATAAATTGGAGGTTCACCAAGACATGGTGTCCGGACATTCAGGCACTACAGGAGACCCACCTTCTCAAACGGGACAAGGGACGGCTCAAAATGAGAGGATTCACCCAGGTGTTCCTCGCCTTGGGCCTTACTTAAACAGGAGGGGTGTCCGTAGCCTTCAGGAATAACCTGGATTTCAGAACAAGGGATATCCTAAGGGACAAAGGGGGAAGATACATAATAGCTAAAGAGACCCATTGCTGAATGGAAGACACCATAGTGTCGGTGTATGCGCCCAACAGGGCCAAGAAAACTGCCTACGAGAACTGAGGATACTGGAGAAAATCGCAAAGGGGTATATCATCCTAATGGGGGACCTCAATATAGCCTGGGACAAGAGGGCGGACAGGACAATGAGCACTGAGGTGGGGGCGCAGTAGCCTCCATGCAGCTGATAAATTTTGGACCATGGGACAGACAGATACCTGGAGGGTATTGGAGGGACAGCAGGGAGGGTCACATTCGTTTCGGGGGTCTATGGCACTCAATCCAGGAACGAATACATCTGGGCCTTGGCCCGATTGGTAGGAAGAATAAGGGGAGGGGATAGGGCCCCTGGGGATTGCAGACCACAAAGTGGTAACCAACATTGATCACGCCGAATCAGACAGGGAGTCTGGAAATGGAGGCTTCCGGGAGATCCTCCAAAACATGGTGACGAGCGGAAATAAAGGAGAAAATCAAAACATTTGAGGTGAACAACACTGGAGACAAGCAAAAATACTAGATGGGACGCTTTTAAGGCTACTATAAGGGGGAGCTCACTCAAAAGGAGCAGAGGGATAAACAGTTGAAGGCACTAGATACACAGCTAACAGGTGAAGTGGACGAAGCTCGCCTGAAGGCAGGGGACTCTCCAACAAGGAAAAGGCTTGGGGCTTACAGCTGTGCAGTGGGACAGTCGGATATATTGAGAACTGAGCAGGCAGGGAGCTCCATGCTCTTCATGAGGCAGAAATTCTATGCCAAGGGAAACAAAGCAGACACCTTACTGGCTAAACTGCTCAGTGAAACAGGGAGCGAACACAATAGTGGCAGTGAAGGATGAAAGGGGCAGAGACTGATGAAGACAGAGCAAATTCAGGAACACATGGACAGATATTACAGCACATTATACGCATCCCAGAACCCACAAACACATAGCAGATAGACTTCCTTGAAAAGGTACAACTGCCCCAGATCCCCATAGAAGACCAAGAGTTCCTAATCCAAGAAATATCAGTGGAGGAAGTGAGAAACACGATCACAAAGCTTCCCGCAAACAAGGCCCTGGGCCCAGATGGCTTCACAGCTCTATTCTACAAAACACACATCCAGAGCCCACTCCTGGCGCAACAGTTTAATACATTAAAGGCATCAGGGATATCACAGCATCAATGGAGTAAGTGAAAATCAAGCTCATTCCCAAGCCCATTAAAGACCCTGCAGAGTGTACCTCGTATAGGCCAATTGCACTCATATATGCCAAAATTCTGACGGAAAAACTAGAAACAGTCCTCCCCACACTGATCCACCAGGACCAGGCAGGGTTCGTTTTGGGCAGACGAACAGCTGACAATATTGGAAGAGTGGCATACCTGGTGGAAAAGGCACAGAAAACTGCCACTCCGGCAGTCCTGCTTGCATTAGATGTGGAGAAGGCGTTCGACTGGGTGGAGTGGCTGCTCCTCATCCAGGTAATGGAGAAGATGTGGCTGGGGGAACTCTCAGAATGGTACAAGCGAACTACAGGAACCAGACAATTTGCATGGCTGTGAATGGGTCAATGTTACACCCAGTTGAGCTGGGTAGAGGAACTAAACAGGGGTGCCTGCTCTCCGCCCTTAGAAGTAATCTATCTGGAACCTCTATTGCAGGCAATAAGGGAAGATCATGGGAACCCCTTCTGGTGGCATTCGCTGATATGTTAGAGCTCACAAGCCCCAAAACATCACTGGTAATAGGAGCAACCATCCAGGCCGGGCTTGCGGCGGTGTTGGGCTTGAAAAATTTGTCTGGGGAAGTCCGAGTTAATGATTATAACACCGGGGAGGGAGGAAGTAGGGGAATTAAAGGCAATCTGTTTCTGTGGAGCCCTGGAGGAATGAGATACTTGGGGGTCAAAATCACTCCGTCCCGGTCAGGGTTGTATGCAGCAAACTCCCCTCCCCCCCCACCATAGCAACAATTAAGGGGGATTACCAGAAATGGAAGAACCAGAGGGTGTCATGGATGGGTAGGATGGCGGCAGTGAAGATGATCACATTGCCAGGACTGCTCTTCCCATTTCAAGCAATCCCACTACTAATGCCCTGGGTCTTCAGGGAACTAGGAAAGATAGAAATTAATCTGGGAAGGCAAGAAGACATGGATAAGCAGTCGCCTATAAGAGGCCCCGAGGAGGACGGGAGGAATGGCCCTCCCTAATCTCCAACAATATTACATAGCAGCACAGCTGCGAGTGATTCCGAAGTGGTTCCTACAGGACGGTGAAGGCAATGGACGCAGATGGACAGGGCAGTAGAACATGACCTGGGTGAGGTCCTCTGACTCGCAATAGCAGACCACAACACCTCCACAAAACTGCCATCACGACAACCCTAGCAGACACATGGGATCGAGCAGTAAATGACAAAGGGATAACGACTTACCCATCTCTGTTTACCGATTTTCAACAAGGACTTCCACCCAGGACGAGAGCTGGGGGCCTTTGAACAGTGGAAAAGGGGGGCTGCAGAGATCTGATAAAAACCTTCCAGGAATGCAAACAAGACTTTGCAGTGGGGAAGACGAAAGACTGGTACTTACAAATACAGCACTGGGTTATAAACAAAGTGAGTTAGGCCACCACTAGACAGCTCACACAGTTTGAGAAGTTCATCTTTACTAATGATGGCGCTAAGGGCCTAATATCAAGTCTTTACAAATTACTGGAAGGGGTGGCACCATCTCAGATGGCCATACATGGGGCGCTGGGATCAAATGGTAGGCAAGGAGGTAACTAAGGAATGGGAAAGCCTCTGGAGGAAAAAAACAAAACTAGCTAGGGCCGCACAGCTCCAGGAGGCAAGGTATAAATACCTGTATGGTTGGCACTACACCGGCATGCCTTCATACCCGGAAGCATCTCAGGAGTCCTGGAAGGGGGGAGTAAACTCTGCATCACACATGGTGGGAATGCCCCAGGATCCATAATTTCTGTGAGGCGGTCTTCCAAGCACTAGCAATTGGCATGAGGGCAGGGAGGGATCCCAAACTCATCCTTCTGGGCCTGGAAGAAGTGGAGGCGGACAGGGTTCACCGGGGCAGGTAAAAGGCAAGAGTGATAACACTGGAAGCTATAACCCTCATAGCACAGAAGTGGAAGGGTCCCCTGATCACAATGGAGCAGGAATGGCTCAGGAAAATATGGGAACTGGTAGCTTTGGAATGGGACACATGCAACGAACAATAGACCGCTTACTGAAAGGAGATTTCACAGCGCAATGGTGTCAAAGACTCAAACTCCTGCACTTGCACTAAATCGCAAGTACAGCTACCTTCACATGGTTCCTCCAGAACCAGCTTGCTATAAGAGGGGTCAGAGGTTAAAGTTTAGTGTTGTAAAATCAATAAAGATGTTTATTCTTTTTTTTTTAAACACTTGAAAACACCAAAAGAACGTACTAGTGTGCTCTTTAACATAACACCTCAATTTGGCAGTCAGAAAGTAAGGAGAACAAGGGGCTTGAAAAATTTCAGACTTCACCCTTGCTTGAGGGACTGGAATCTGTGGTTGATTCGAGTGCATGTGATGAAATAAGTTTGGGGTATTGAATGATAAGATTTTGAGGAGGGGGACGACTGGCAGTAGATAAAGGAGGTAATGGTAACCTGCGATTGCCTAGATTGGGAAAAGTGGCAACCTTTGGTTGTGTGGGAAAAGAAGATGGGAGACACGATATGCTCAGAAACACAAACAGGCCTTGATCTTCTTGGCCTGAATGGTCCTCATTACCACTTAATCTTTACCAACGTTAACCACCGAAACTGCCAGGAAAGGCCTATTGAGTGTAAAATGGGGAAAAGTAATGGTGTGACTGAGAAGAACAAGTTACTTTCTTACCTGGTAACATTTTCGATGGGATAGTCAGATGACGTAGTCCATATCCGTGACAGGTAATCACCACAGCTGTGCTGCTCCGAAAATGTGTCCGCGTCGATGACGTCAATACGCTGTCCGAGGACCTCCATCGAGCCGACATCACTGGATGTTGTAACTAGGACGCACGACGCCCATAGCCTCAGTTGTAGTTTTTTCCCCAGAACGTGTGGCACCAATCTTCTGCCAGTATGACCACAGAAAGCCTTGCGGAGACGTAAGCTGCAATCGCATAAGAACTTCTGTAGCGGGCAGATAGGGAGGGAGCGATACGTCGAATCATCCCATCGAAAGAACGTTACCAGGTAAGAAAGTAACCAGTTCTTTGAGGGAATTGGGTCCTCCGACGTATTCCATATCTATGACAGACTCCCAAAGCAGAACCAACGTATGGAGGAGGGAAAAAAAATTAGAATATACAAATTTAGAATGCCCAATTAAATTGCAGAGTAAAGGACCGCCTTGCCAAAGGCCAGATCCTGCCATGGATAGAATCTAGGGAGTAGTGTCTTACAAGAGTATGGACCCAAGCCCATGTGGCTGTTTCACAGATGTTAATAGGAACACCCATCTGCAGGGCAGTAGAGGCAGCCATACCCCTAGTAGAATGGGCGCGTAAGCCTACCGGAGGGTCCTTACCCGCCAAGCAGTAACATTCAGAAATTGCCAAGATAATCCATCTAGACAAAGTCTGCTTAGTAACAGCTTGTCCCAAACGCCTTCCAGCGTATCCCATAAAGAGCCGATCGTCCACTCTGACCCAGGACATGCGTGAAATGTAGAAACTTAAAGCTCTCCTAAGATCTAACCTATGGAGCCTCTCCTCTTCCATACCAGGATGCGGTGGAGGATAAAATGCCGGAAGAATGACCTTCTGGCTTAAATGAAATTCCGACACCACTTTCGGAAGAAAGGAAGGACAAACCCCAAGGACAACCCTGCCTTGTGAAACACTGAAGGATGGATTAACAGAAAGTGCCTGCAACTCACTCTGCGAGCGTAAGTAACCACAACTAAAAATACAGTTTTAAGGGTTAACAGTCTCAAAGGACAAGAATGTAAAGGCTCAAATGGAGCACCATTAGGAATTTTATAACAAGGTTCACATCCCAAACTGGCACCTGGAAAGTTGATGGTGGAAACACATTGAGCCCTTGCAGAAATTGAGAAATTAAAGGAATTTTGAAATAACAACACTCCTCAGACAAGCGCTTAAATATAGACAGCACCACCAGGTAACCTTTAATGGTACTCACTTGCAGGCCCTTGTGGGCTAAAGAAAGCAAAAAAGACAGAACCACAGGAATGTCACATTAAAAAGGATAAACATTCTGAACCCTTCACCAGTCGCAGAACTTTCTCCAACGGCAACTGTACAGGGACTTTGTTGCCAGCCATCTGGCCGAAAGCAACACCTCCATCACGTCTTCATGGAGGTCCCAATCCTTATACCTCAACATTTCAGAAGCCAAAGCGTGAAGGTTGAGGGTTCTGACCTCTGGATGGAGAACCAGACCCCCACCCTCCCGTGAGAGCAGATCGTCTCGGTAGGGAAGACGGCGTGGAGGGCAGATGGACAAGTCGAGAAGGTCTGGGTACCACGTTCTCCGAGCCCATGCCGGAGCAATGAGGGCCATCCGGAAACCAAACCTCCGTAACCTCCGCAGCACTTGCGGGATGACGGGGACTGGAGGAAACGCGTACAGCAATGGGAAGAACCACTCCACCACAAAGTGTCGCCTAAGGCTCCTCTTGGAGGAAATTCCCGCGAGCAGAACCTTTAGCACTTCCGGTTGACACTGGTGGCGAAGAGATCCACTTGTGGGGCCCCCCAAAGGGCAAAGATCTCCAGGAGAATCTCCTGAGCCAGCTCCCACTCGTGAGAGATCGCGCTCTGCCTGCTCAGAGCATCCGCCGTCTCGTTTTCGTCTCCGGCCAGATGAACTGCCGAGATCAAAATTTCCTGCTGGTTGGCACAGAATCAGAGCTGCATCGCCTCCCTGCACAGAGAAAGTGACTCTGAACCCCCCCCACTTTTTGTTGAGGTAGTGCATGGCCACTGTGTTGTCCGTCAGAATCAGGACATTCTTACCTCGCACATTCGGCAGAAAAGCCTTCAGGGCAAGCCTGACGGCCCTCCGCTCCAACAGATTGATATAGAGTCTGGACTACAGAGACCAACGACCGCTGACTCAACTCGTTGGCATGAGCTCCCATCCCGTGAGGGATGCGTCCGTCACAATCGTCACCTCTGGCCAGGGTATCCAAAATGGATACCCCTTCATCAGATTGCCTTCAACAGCCCACCACAGAAGGTGCTTGGCGACCAAGGGCAGCACCTGCACGGGGTCCGACATCCTGCCGGATGACTAACCACTGCATCTTGAGAGCCCACTGCAGAGATCTCATCCGCAACCTGGCCTCTGGCATCAGAAGAATGCAGGATGCCTTGAGGCCGAGCAACCTCAAGAACTCGAACGCCAGGAGACTCTGGGCATGTTGAAACTTGTGCACCATCTGCAGAATGTGATGAGCCCTCACCTGGGGAGGAAGACACTGCCCCAGGGACCTGTCGAGCACCGCTCTGATGTACTGGAGCCGCTGAGTTGGCGTCAAGTGGGACTTCTTTAAGTTGAGGGAGAAGCCCAGCTTGTTAAGGGAGTGGCAGGCGACGGACAGATGATCCAGGACTTGCTCAGGAGAGTGCGCCCTTATCAACCAATCGTCCAGGTGGGGGTAGACGTGAATCCCCTTTCCTGAGATACGCTGCCATGAGCTTGGTGAAAACCCTCGGGGCGAAGGTCCATCCGAACGGCAGGACCCAAAACTGAAAGTGCGAATCGCCAACCGCGAACCTCAGGTACTTCATGCGCTTGGGATGGATCGGCACATGAAAGTAAGCGTCCTTGAGGTCGAGAGACACCAACCAGTCCTGAAGTTGAAGGACCTGGAGGACTTGAGAGAGAGTAACCATCTTGAACTTTTTCAAACCACGCAAGTCCATGATGGGTCTCAATCCCCAGTCTTTCTTCGAAATCAAAAAATAAGGGCAATACCATACCTTGTTCCTCTCTGCTACAGGCACCAGTTCTATGGCGCCTTTCTCCAGCAGGAGTGCAAGGAATGGATCCGGACTCTTCAAAGAGATTCCATGGTGGATTGTCGTGCGGCCTCTGCCGGAAAGGAAGATCGTAGCCGTGGGCTATGATCTCCAGAACACACACTTCTGAAGGAATGGCACGCCATTCTACAAGATGCTGCACCAGCCTTCCCCCCAACCGGCGAACCATGGGACATGGCCTCATGACTGAGCTGAAGCAGCTGCGGCAGTGCCTGAGGGTAAAGAGACAACTGTGCGAGCAGCTCTGGCACCTCAAGTACCTTGTTTTCCACCTCTGGCACTCCTATGGTGGCCCCTTAGACTTTCAGCCCCTCTCAATCTATCAAAGGAATAGTATCGAAAGGAACCTCCCCTCCATTGCCGTCGCCCATGTCGAAAAGGCAGAGGTTAGCGAACTGCAGCGCTCAACGACTTTGCTGCAGCTTTGGAGGTCTACAACCTCTCAAGGCTCTCGTCAGCCTTGCTGGCAAAAAAATGTTCACCATCAAAGGGCATGTTGAGAAGCTGGGCTTGCACATCAGGAGCAAATCAGACTTCTGCAACCCCGCAAATCTGTGCATTACGGTGCTCGCCTCCATGGACCAGCTGACACAATCTGCCACGTCCAGACCCGACTGAACGGATTCACACATGGCATCCTTGCCATCCTGAACAAGAGCAAGAAAGCCATCCCGTTCCTCCCCTTCGGGAATATGTTCAGCCGCCAAAGAGACAATTCCACAGAGTATGAATGAAACGTGCTAAGGCACACACAGAGTTGGCTGCCAGTAAAGCCATACCCCCTTAAGAAAACACTGTCTGCGCCCAGCCATCCAAACGTTTGTCGTCCTTATCAGGAGGGATGGTAGGGTACGACACCCGTTTTGCCGGGGCAGTAGCCGCCTCACCACCAAACTCTCCGGAGTGCGATGCATAGTAAAGTAGCTGGGGTCGCTACTGGCAGGACAGTATTTTTTCGGCAAAGAATTGCCCACTGCCAGGAGACTCTCCGGAGCAGTCCAAGCCGCTGCCACCCTTCTTTGCAAGGCCATGTGGCATGGCAGTACCGGGTCAGTTGGTGGACCATGGTCCAAGATGTCCGTCAGGTCATCCTGCAGAAAGTCTGCTGGTGGCGCAGACCACCCCAAGTACTCCGTTAGCCTCAACATGAGGCGCCAGTACGAGGATTCAGCATGCGTACCCGGCTCAGGCCTGCCAAACTCAACCTCTGGGGAGGTGTCCAGACCACTGGCGTCCCGCAAAGAATGACGCAGGTCTATCTGGCTATGAACAGGTAATAGGTAATCAGGAACCTCCTCAGGAACCAGACCTTCAGACCCTTCATCCACCTCAGAAATATAGTCAAGAGGCTGGAATAAATCCCTGGATGAGGGCACGTGTTTGGACTTGGCCAGAGCCTTCCTTGTGGTTTCCACCGGTCTCCGGGGCAACTCCGAGAAATCCTCCTCGAAAGGAGTCGACGGAATCAGCGTGGCGCTGATGGCTTCGACACAAGCCTTGAGGGCGGAACCCCGAGCGTGTCCTTCGACAGCCTCGGCGCCGAATGCGTCAACATTTTCTTCGAAGAACTCACAGGCTCCGACGGTCTCGATGGCGTTGAAGACTGGGCATGGCTAGAGCGATCCACCTCGAACGACCGGGACCTAGAAGGTTCCCGATGATCGCGACGACCGCTCGAGCCCGAAGGCCTGCGAACAGTGTCTCTAGCACATTCCCTGCCGGCGTCTTTCGACAGCGCGGATGGAACAGAGCCCTGCGACTGAAAAATAGCCATCTCCTTACGAAATGAATCCCGTTCCGCAGGAGAGGAATGCTTGGTGGGACAAGCAACCCGCCGAAGGGCAGAGTCCTCAGACTGGGAAGGCAACCGGTGATGGCGCTTCCGCGAGTGCCTCGAAGAGGCAGAGGAATGGCAGGACCCACTCCGGGACCGAGACCCCCCCCTGGATTTACGCCAACGATGCAGAGAGTCGCCCCTCAAATCGTCAGTCGAAAGCCCAGTGGATTTCGACTTCCGGGGCTTGGACACCTTACCTACAGAAAGCTTCTTCTTAGGCTCCCGCAAGGCCTTCGAAGTTAACGACTGGCAATCGTCACAATCATGTGGCGTGGTCCTCACCAAGGCACCAGAGGCAGGCGGCGTGCAGGTCTGTCAGCGACATCTTGGAACCGCAGTCCCGACACTTCTTGAAAGCCGGCCGCGGGGTAGAAGACGAAGACATCAGGAAATCTTCACAAACAAACTGGTTCGAAGAACCGATAGAACAACTGAGGAGAACCGAGGCACGCTGAGGTCTCCGAAGCGAACACGTTTGCGGAAAAAACAGAACTGAGGCTATGGGCGTCCTACTTATAACATCCGGTGACGTCGGCTCGACGGAGACCCGAGGACAACGTATCAACATCGACGCAGGAGCCGAAAATTTTCCAAAAGCAGCACAGCTGTGGAGATTACCTTTCAGATATGGAATATGTTGGAGGACCCAATCCCCTCGAAGTGGCCTTTGAGACCAATGAATGTTGGGGAGAATTCTTATAATGTGCCAATTCCTCTCTACCTTAGACACCCTCAGCTCTTTTGCTGAACTTTGGGACTCAGTACTTTTTAATTCGGTTTGTTTTCTGTATTCATTTCTTTTGGTTATGCCGTTTTAAGATCACTCAATAGGCATCTTTTTATATGCGTTACACAGCACCCTCAGTGCAGTGACACAGGGATGTCTTTTTAGACATCTAAAAGGTTTAAATACCTTCTCTGGGATAAAATAACATTTCCCAGAGAATGTAAAGTGAAATTTACTTTACTAGTCTTTATAAATTCCTATATACAACACACACCATCTTCCTATAGAGTGCTGGAGGGGCTACCTAGTATCCGTGGCTAGAAAATCAGGTAGCAGTCAAATGCTACCGTTTTCTATCTAAATAGCTGGTGGCAGTGGTTTTACAACGAACTACCATGATTTTTCCCGACAGATAACACTGGTAGCTTAAAAAAAACGCAGTAGCCAATTTTTTCAAGATGGCACCTTCATCCCCTTTGTTTAAACAGGTACCTGTCTTTTTTCACCATTTCTTTTTGGAAAGTTCCTTCTAGTGGGTCTCTGCACGCCAAACCAGGTTTGTTCCCTTTGTTTCCATGCCTTTGGCGGGCTTCAGGATTAAAGACAGCTTCTGAGTGTCTGGGGTGGGCAGGAAGTGAGGGAGGTGCCCGAAACTCCCTGTGCTTAGTCTCCTAGGAGACCCAAATGCACTCTGGTGTGATTGGCTGGCTGGCTGGCTGTCCAGCAAGGACAGCCACCCTGCTGGGCGAGTGACAGCTAGGCTGGAATGAAAGGGAGAAAACTTTAAAAGGCGAGTCTTCAGGACTGAAAGGTAGAGTCAACCACTGGAACGAAAGAACCAAAGACGAGCTGGAAGTGGACGGCTGCTGCAACTCCTGGACCGTTGCTTTGCCCGGTGAAGCCCTGCTGCAGGTCCGAATCGCAAAGTTCATCTCGCCAGAGAAGCCCCTTCAAGGACGACTTCTTCATTTGAGTTGGTGGGACCAATCAACTCGTAAGCCACCTGGATACCATTCTCGAAGCTGGTTAGGATTAACCAGGCGGAAGGACACCAGCTTGTGTGCTTGATCAACAGTTACTCGAAATGAAGTGACTCAATATTGTCCGCGTTTTCCGACGATCCTGTTCAGTGCAGGAGTCACCCGACGTCCTCCATCTTGTCCCCCACGACTGAGGCTCAGGAACAGCGAGATCTGCAGGAACTGCCAGGAACCATCGTCTTCAGCTGCATCTTTTGCTTCATACTAAGATACTGTGCCAACCCGATTGAGAGAACGCTTCTCTTGTGGTGAAATATCGTGGAACTTTCCCAACTTAAAGGCCTAATCAGCTTGTGACCCAACACATGATTCTATCTTACAAACTACTTTTGAGAACTTTGGCAAAGACTTCACCGTTTACTTCAAGAGCTGCTCTATACTAGCCACGACACTAGTCCATTGACTTTGGCCTAGGCCTATTGAACTGAATCAAGTCCTCTAGTAAACTAGAACTATTTGCACTGTGATCGTATTTGTGATCTATTCTGCTAACTTGTGCCATTTTGCTCCCATTTCAGTGGAGCTTAATTTGTTCAGAAACAGATTTGTTTGCTACTGAAGTGTGTTTGTGTATATTAAGTTGCATTCTTCTAGTAAATGTTTTCTAAATGATTGTGTAATAAATGAATAAGTGGCTAACCAAGAAACCTTGAGTATAAGTGTCTACTTGAACCACGGTGATTCTGAGACCTCTGTAACCTCTTGTACTGCTTACATTCCCTCTTCAGATAAGCCTGGCTACTCAGCTCGCTACCACAAAACTGTAGTACAGACTTATACCAAAGGTTGGTTTTTGCTTACACCTGTAGTCCTAATTGTATGTGGTGGTCCCAGAAGGTACTGCATGCAATTCTGCCCAATGGGGTGAGAAGGAAGGAATTAATCCCCTCGGGGTGTGTTGGTCCCAAAAGATGGGGCACCAACCATCTTGTAGGGTGGGGATCCCGGTAGGGATATGTCAACATTTTGACAGCTGTTAGGACTGATTTTTCTATACTCTGGCCTGGTGGACAGATGTACAGAAGACCAACCTATATTTAGTGACGGGGACAATTCAGGGACGCTGTAGCCAAACCAGTTCAGGTAGCAGTGAGGCAGTCTAAGCCAAGCTCTTCAGAGGTGGTGAGCTTGTAAAGGGTCCATAATGGGAACCACAGATAACACTTAAACAGGATGTATAAAAATAGTCATTTATTGGCCAAAACACACTATAGAAAAATGACTACTAGCGAGTAGAATTCTCACACAGCATTGATAAAAATATATATACACTCAATTATAGGGCATAATACAAATCATAAACTCCTGCAAAGGAAAAGGTAAGAGTAATGTTTTGCACTCCATGTCCACTGAGAATGTGCCCCAACTTAAATCCAGCCTTAAGTAGTCTGAGCCTTTTGCCCAATAGTTCAGGTAAAAGTTCCACAGAATCTTTGAAGTAGGAAAACATGATGGTAGGGTCTGAGGTCCACTGAAAGCTTCTTATGGTTAGAGTACAAGTTAAACTAGCTAACCGTAGTATCCCCAACTTTCAGAAGTCGTGCGCAAGCAAGCAATGGCAAAGGCAAAATTGTTAGAATAATGGTTTATTATAAGCCCATTGACTTAGAATGGGAGTATTGGGATAAGTAAGAAGCTCTAACTAACCCGCCCCTCCCCCGCTCCCCCCCGGTACTCTATTCTTCCCCACACTCGGCAGGACAGAGGAAAAGGGTCCAAGGTTGCTTTTCCAGCTGAAAGTTGCAATCCTCGATTTGCAGGAGTTGTAGGTTCTAGCTGATTTCCGGTTAGAGTCTTTCACTGTTGCTATGACTGGACTCTGGCCAGGTATGCGATTTCAGACAGTGGTCACCACAGCAAGGCGATGTAAAAGGGACTCAAACACTGCGGTCGGTTGGACTTCCTCCCATCTCTGGTCCCCTTGGTGCTAGGACGCCAACATTTCGCAGGTCTCGCAGCTGGGTAGGATACTTGGCTCCTTCAGGTTTCTCTAGGATCTCTGAAATGGGTGCAGGGATGGTCCTCTTCCTCCAATCAGGACCACGAGCGGGCACTTTCATGCATACCAGTCAAGACACAAAATAGTTTGTAGATTGGGACCAGACAGTCCCAGCCTACATACTGTTCACAAACAGCGCCCTCCAGTACCCCGCAGAAAGCTCCTGCTTTCCAGGGCAATGGAAGTCCTTGTAAGGATTTTGCTGGCCCCTCAGGCCCGCAACAAGGCTAAATAAGATGGCAAAAGGACAAGCGAAAATCTCGTGGCATGGCCATGTTTGACCAGTAGCCACATTTGGTAGCCAAACTCGGTAAACGCGGTAAGGCTAAAACGAAAAGCCCATCAAGCGGGGGCAAAGTCACTGCTGCCACCAGCTTAACCTTTTAGCACACTTAGAGTAACCAAAAATCCTCAGTGTTCGTCTAGGGCAAAACAAAAATGTACCCCATTGTACTGCAGTGTAAGCTGCATTGTACAAAAATGATCAACAGTTACCACAAGTGATACAAATGGAAACCAAAAGTAGTAACCCAACTAAGGGGAAACGTTTCCCCATTACGGACAGCCTCAAGGCCATGTCAGTCGCCCCATAACATGAGCAAAAGCCAGTGTAGCGAAGTGTAAGGCTTTTGTGCACTGCAAAAAGTGCAGGTCAGATTCAAAAATAAAAGCAAAAAGTTTGGGGTGCCATAAAGATGGAAAGAAATGTGCATTAAAGAGAAATATTTCCTAAACGCTGGAAAGGGGCTCCTCGGGTTGAAAATAAGTACTAAATGCCAACAGAAGGGATTTGTGAGGGGGTTGAGGGGGAAATGGACCACTTGGGCACAAAATTATGAACAGTGCCTACCCACCTGCTGTGAGGAGTTCAGGGATGGGAAGGTCTGACCCGCCCTTTTAAACTATTGTGACCCTAACTATATGGGGGCAGATGGGTATGCCTGCTAAGTGTTAGAGGTACAAGTGTTGGGGGGGGGGGAATAGTGGGAAAGTGAACTGGTAAGGTTATTGAACAGCATGCATACACCCAAGCCCGTGGGCAGGATCTACCCTGCGGCCATCTTAGAGAGAAAGTGTTTATCAGGAGTCCTTGTAGGTGGCGTAGATACCAGTCACAGGAAAATAACTACCATGTAAACAAAGGGGGATGATTGGATACAAAATAATGCTTACACAACCCGAGGAAGCAGATTTCATTATCCCAATTTTTGGTGAAACTAATAAAACTAGGTGCTGCGGTGTCAGCAGACAGCGAGTGGAATTCCCGAATCAGGGAGACAAATGCAGCGGAAAGAAAGGTGGGAAGTTTGGTGCATAAGGGGAATGGAGTGGGTATGTCATTTGAAATTCATGCTTGGTAGAGGGCATCTGCGTAGAGAAAGAAACAACTGACCTGCCGTCATCTCAGCATTGTGGCAAAAATCACGTTGATCAGAGAGGCTGGAACGATGGAGTTCTTGTGTTCCAAGGGCTCACACAATGAAACACTTCAGTTGCAACATCAGAGTTTTTATAGTAAGTTGACCAAGGATGGGGCGGTAGCAGAAACCCGCGAAAACTATTAGATACTGTGCCTCCAAGAAACTTGCTCTATAGACAATTTGGCATGGGATGGTGACTTTTTTTAAACAGCCGGCACTCATAGTAAACCACCGGGAGGCTTGTGCACAATGATTAATCATGGTTTGGGTATACCCGGGAATTGTACTCCAAGGAACATAGAAGAATCCTAGTCCATTTAGAAATTCAACTGAAGGTATGGATAAATGTTCTTGTGCTAAAATCAGACTGCTATTCCGTTCACTGTAATCCAACATCTTACAGGTTCTAAGGTGCTTGAAAAATAGCATGTACTTTCAAGATTCAGAAATAGCCATGGTGGGGGATTTTAACTCACAGTGTACCTCAGACCACAGATTTTGGGAGAGGTCTTGATCTCACAAATAATCATACTTTCTCTCTTGTGGAAAATGGTGCGACATGGCAGGCCTTTTGGGAAGATTGGTGTTCAATAAGTGTTAAACTGTCAGGTATTGGGGGATTCTCCGCTGCAATCAACTGGGCACAGAGATAAAACTGACTTCATGGTTGGATTATATAGTAATGTCTAAAATCCTGTACTACCATACAATCTCTATGGGAGTGATACAAAATGCATATGGTGACCATGATTTGGTGGTCCTATAACTCGATTTAGCAGTGCCTGTCCCAAAAGGTAACCAACCGGCTGTAGAAATATAGTAGCTAGCCATTAAAAAAGAAAATAGTTTAAGTTGGAACAGAAGGAACCCTGTCGGTTTTGATAAACTGATTAAGGAGTTTTGGAACTCTACGACCATCCCTGTAAAAGATGAGCCTTTTCTGGGTGGAGAACTTCATTCAGCATGTTCATAAACTACAAAGTTTTGAACTTTTCCAACAAGTCTGCTTGTGTTGTGACAAAATACATGCATAAGTACCCAAAAGAGGTTAAGAAAGTACTGAATGCACAGAGTAATTAGAGAAATAAGAAGGGGTTTTGGCATATAGAGGGAAATAAATGCCGGATACGGAGAGAAAGGCAGGCCTACAAAAACTGAGCTGAATACAACAGGTACCTTATGCAAAGAGACGGAAACCAGATGCTAGAGGCAGTCACAGAATAATGGTAGACAAGTTTGGAGCATCGCTAACCTAAGATAGGGAAGAGGCTGTAGAATGAATCCCATTCTAGATGTTTGTTGCAAAAACTTTGAATTGCATTAAAAAAAAGTGAATAGCCCCTAAAGTTTGCATATGGTTATCAAAGGAAGTTTACATTACCAGAGAGCACCTTCTGGCAATCACAATCTGGGTTGAATTCAGAGGCACCAGGCCCAAATAGCCTGTGTAACCCTGTAATGACAAAGGACCCCAAATTCTGGGGTAGGATCCTTGGAAAAAAATGTTCAAAGTGTTTTTTGACAAGAAAGCCTTTCCTCAATCATGGAACTCCGTCATTGTGCCGGTTTAAGAAGGGCAGTCGATTGGGCCTATTGTCCAATTGCGCTCCTGGACGTGGAAAGCAAGATTTTGCTAGATGCGTCCCGAGAAGTGCATAGTGTCAACCTTGAGGTTGTCCAAATTCCAGAGAGGCTTTCGAAGGGGTACAAGCACAGATGCTAGTGGCCCCTTCATTCAGTCCGACAGATCAGTCAAGCATTGAGGGAAATAATTCCTCTGTATGTAGCAAGCAATGACATAAGCTTGGCTTTTGATAGCCGATACAGAGCGACTATGGTCCAAAACTTCTTAAGTGGGGTATTCCATATTACACCCTGGAAAACCTAATGAAGTTACATACTTAGAGGTCAAGTGAGATTGGGAAAGAATGGGGAGGTAACAAAATCAATAGCGACACACCAGGGTGGAAGGCAGGGGTGTTTCTTTACCCCTGCCTTTTCAATTTGTGTTTAGCGGACCAAGCGGAACACTTGGAAACCGCTGCATTTCAACCGCCAAGAGTAATGGAGTGGCCCATTACTGGGTGACCTACACGGACAACCTATTTTTACTAGACAGAACACCTACTGGTCTTCAAGGGCTATTAGATCACCTCACAGATTTCGTAAATTTAAACAGGTTACCTGTAAACCAGAGTATGTCTGCCATTTTGTGCTATAATGGAAGGAAGCCTAAACAAACCAGATTTAAAAGAAAGTTAGACTTGTCAGCACTAGTGGTCTCGCCATTGAGAAAATATTTGGGGTTTGGATTAACGAGGTCAGGGAACACAGGATTAGAAAGTCGTCTTTAAGAGTTAAAGGAACTCAGTATGCAGGCCAGATGAAGCACATACAACAACAAAAAAAATTGTCCATTTACCCTACAGTCTTTAATCTAGTCTACATGGGAAGAATAGTTCCTTCCTTGATGTATGGCTTTGAACTGACATTGTATGAAAAACCCGAGTTAGGTTTGCTGACCCGTTTTTGAACTGGGGTTAAATTCATAGCCATTGCTGGTTCAATCGGAGATATTATTTAAAATTGGTAGCGAGCACGCCAGACTCCTTGTATGCAGTGATGGGGGAGCAGATGGGGAATGGAGAGGGTGAGTCTTTGGGCCGTTTGCATGAGAACTTATCATATAATGGAAAATGTAACTTGTCAATCGACATGCTAATCTCTAAACCACAAAAGGTGAAAAGATTAGCTTGAATTGCCACTTGTGAAGAGAGTAAAGTATAGTTTATATGATATTAGTTGTGAGTCCAAAGAGAGGCCATCTAGCACACTACTTGAAGCAATGTCCATTTTCAGTTATTGTAGCAGGATGTTCTTGGCCTTGCGGATATCAGTTTTGTCGATACAGCAAAGGTGGTAATATGTTGCTTCTTTTCTGGGGTTCAGGTGGCTGGCCCCTAGGAAGTGGTTTCGAGTTTATAACACCTTGAGGTGGGGGGTGAACCAGGGTGGGGGGGCTTGGGGAAGGGTGCTGGGCCTTGGAAGGCTGGAGTGGAGTTCGAGGGGGTGAGAAGTGAGTTGAAGAGCCAGAATTCAAAAGGGTCTATGGGTGGAGGCCTTTCTGGGGGGGCTAGTGCGGGGATGGAGGAGAGCAGGGCTTCTGCCAGGTCTGAGATTACCTTGTTCTTTATCTGTGAGCGAGTGTTTGAGGTGGTACTGGTGTGTGGAGAGAGAGAGAATGGGATGGAGTGGTCAGTCCAAGTGATGGGGCCTGGTGGTGGAAATGGTAATAAGGTCGGTTGAGCTCAAAATCACAGGGTGCAGCCATGAACTAGGGCTGGTTAAGCACATCCATAGTAGCTCACTCAAGATTGATCAAGGCTCATTCCATTAGGCCTCCATCATTCAAGAGAATTGTTAGAAAAGATAAGTTAATACAATGCCAGAATCTTCATCTTGTGAAAACCTGAGAAACATTGATAAGCTTAGTACTATTAGCAAACATGGAATGCACATTGAAAAATCCAAGGTTTTAACATTATGCACCAATTTTGACAAGCAAGTAAACTCCCCATGAAAAACACCCACTTAATTCACTCAAGAAAAAGTCTTTCCGACTAGGTATACATTTTCATTAGCAATTGGGGGCCTGGCCATTAACCAATGGACAGATTTCCACCCCATCTAAAATCAGGGATTAACACAGGCTTCCCCTCAAAGGAACCAATCCATGTGTATGCGTCAGAAATAATTCAAAATACCATTACTCTTCAAATTAAAGAAAACCTACTTAAGATACTGTTGTGATTTCATAATAAATTTCTCCTGAAGTCCATCTTCATCATCAAATTGTTCCATAGGTTCTACAATAACAGGACGTGGCGTTCTGCAAATAATAAGCATTATATTAAAGAAAGTGATTTGCAAGTAAACATTACATAAGTAGTTACAAATGGTATTGCCTAAATAAATTGAATACACATTAAACAGCAATACAATGTACCTGGTGTAATATAGTAAGTAGACTGCTAGATTAAAAAACCAAGTCTTTTTGAAGTAAACAAAATTGTGAAGATCTACTCACAATCTGTTCACACAACTTAGAAACAATTAAGCAATAGGCTACATTTGGGATTCCTGGTTGCCCCGTCCCTTCCTCAACCACACTTCTTCACTTCCACACATACTCTAACCCTGCACCACCCGACACTATACATGCCCCCCCCCCCCCCCCCCAACTACCCCAAACCAAAACCTCCCCCTGGTCCTGTCCACCACCCTTTACTCCATCAGTGTTGGGGTTTCTCCACAGAATAGCTGCAGGAATCCCTAGTCTAAGTGAAATAGTAAGGTGTCATCAAGTCAACCCCGAACTCTCAAAAATGGTAGTATGACTTAAGTCAGGCTTCACTACCAAGAATGAGCTGCAACAGCAGTACAATGAAAGACGAATATAGACCAACACAATACTGACAAATAGAGTTTAAGGTTAACACTGTCAAATTAAAGTTACTCACCATAGTGACTAGAGTACACCTAGTCCCCTTTGCTCCATCCTTGTGGGCATCGATCCCCTTCCCTCACGCCCCCAACATGGGGACAACAGAACCTTAAGAGGGCCACTCTGCAGCACCTCACCTCAGTCCCCTTTGAACACATTGGCCGTTGATACCTGGCTACTCTTATTACCTATAAGCCATTGGCATACTAGCAGGGGAAGGCAGATAGGACATATGAAGGAAAGGGGACTTTGAGGACTCGCAACTACAGTGAGTAACTTTAATTACTCATACGTCCTGCCCTTTCCCTCCCTTCTTGTGGGCGATTCCATTAAACAAGAGCATATGGTGGAGCTGTGACAACCAGCCTCATATTGAGGATAAAGCAAAAAGGTTCTTCAGCACCACCTGACCAAAGACTGCATCGCACGTGGAGCGGGTGTGCAACAAGTACTGCCTACAGAAGGCCGACTGAGTGGCCCAAGTAGCCGCCTTGCTGTAGACATCCCAAGAAACTGAAACATGACGGCCATGTCTTTCGAACTGACCGCATGGGCATGAATCCCTCCAAGGAACAGGTTTGGCCATGTACACCTCCGAAAAAGCCTGAACCATACATGTGATTCAGATGCAACGTAGAGAGCACCTTTGGCAAGAGGTTTGGGTGAGTGTGCAAGATGACCTTGTCGTGGTAAAGGGCTTGCACGAAAACACATGCAGCTCACCAAAACTATGCAGAGGTGAGAGCCACCAATAACACTCTTTAGCGTCACCAAACGGATGTCCACAGAGGCCATGTAGTTGGAGGGGGCCTAGGCATGAAAGGTTGTGGGTTACAGACAATTGTATAGCAAGTATTCGTAATGTAACAGTCGAGGGCTTGTTGGACCTAGTTTGGGGAATAGGGTGGGGGGAGGGGGTGCTAGTGTGGGAGCTTCCCAGGGTGAGTGTTGCGGGTTGACAGACAGTGAATAGTTAATGATGTGCTTGTGCTAGCCAGGGCACTTATCTCGTAATTGTCTCTCGTGTGGATTGGTGGACGTGGTGAGTGTGAGGCAAGTGTAGCCACAGTGAAGGCTGCTGGCTTACCTCGGGTGCTTGTAGTGTTGTGGGTGGGATGTAGGTGGCTCAGGAAAGCCACAACGAAAGCTGCTGGCTTAACTGGAGTTCTAGAGGTCGGGCAGTGTTGAGCAGAGAGTGGTGGTGTGTCAGGTGAAACCTCTGCGAGAGCTGCCGACCCCTGGGTTGTGATCGAAAGCAGAGGAGATATAGTTGAGTGTTCACAGGGTGCAGTGGCTCAGGAGAATATTGGTAAGAGCCAGGTTTTAAGGGCCTTCCTGAATTTCAGGTGGTTTTTGATGTTGCAAATGTGTAGGGGGATGCAATTCCAGATTGGTGCTTTGACAGATGGAGAAGCCGCAAAGTCTTATGGAGCTATGCGGTGGGATCACTTGGCGAAATGCATTGCGAGATCTGAGATTCCTGGACGGTTGATAAGGGACAATTTTGTCTCGCAGGCATTCAGGGCCAGTGTTGTGGATTGCACGATGGGTTATACACATTGCTATAGTAAAAGAGGGAGGCAAGGGAAAGTAATCAAAATATTGTACAGGTGTAGGTAAATTTGCTAAGTGGCTGGACTTCCAGGGTAGAGTAATTGCTCTACTCCCCACCCAGGCCACTCTTACCGTACTAGTCGTCGCTGGTTGACGGCTGGTCACTGGCTTCCCCTGCTGACAAGACTCTTCCCGTTATCCTGAACAGGAGCCAAACGCGCCCCCCCCCCCCCCCGCAGGCGAACCAAGGGGTGAGGTGGAAAACCCCATGTAACATCCTCTGCGGATTCATCCTTTTGTCACTGGGCGACCTGCCAGGCCTTCGTGTACCATAGTCCCGGAAACCCTTTAAGGCAGAGAAAGTGATAAGCTTGAACTTGGTCCTGCCCTGGGACTGAGGGAAGAATTTCTGACCTGGTTTCGTGAAGATGGCCAAGGACTTGGCAAGTTTCAGAGGTGGTTTTCTTTAACTCATCGGTCGACAAATGAAAAAAGTCCACGTCCTCAAAGGGCAGATCCAGGATCTGATCCTGCATGTCAGATGAAAACGTTATGGTGTGCATCCACGCAGTCCTCTTGACCCCAAAGCACAACCCTGTGTCAATGTGGGAGACTACAAGACTCCATGAGGTCCTGCGCAATGGCCCTAGCATCTGCCAGCCCAGCCTTAAGGGTGCATGCTTGTCCGAAGGAAGGTCGGGCATAGATTCCCTGAGCTCCTGGTTTGCTGCAGTCAAGAGGGCGTCTGCGTTGGCTTGCCGCAGATGGAGTCCTGAGAAGGAGTAACAGCACTTTCCCTAAAGGACTTTCTACTCCTTGAAGAGAAAACTGGAGGCAGCTCCCATGGAGGAAGACTACGATTTAGTATACGTGGCCAGAGCCGCCACAAAAATAATGGGGCAGCGGTTGGGAGGCAAGAAGGATTGGCTTCTTGTTCATCTGAACCTTGACCAGGGCTTCTCCCAAATCTTTTGCAACACCTGCAGGACATCCTTCTGGAGGGGAATGCCAGACCAGACCGTGGTGCGTTTCACCCAAGACCTCTGCTAGCATACCCGACTCCTCGTGGGGGCTGCCTCAGGAAGAGGAGACATCCCAACCCAAGCCAAGAACTCTGCCAGGCCCAGAAAGGACTTACCAGGTGCAGAGGGTTCATTGTCTTTGGCAACAGTAAATCACGTACCCCTTTTCACAGACCAAGGGTAATCAGGGTCCCCCCCTCAGGTCCGGAGCGCAGACCAGATCAACAGCTGTTGGTGGAGGAGTTTGTGGTACAGGAGGTGGGTGGCCAGGGCAGCACCACCCATGGGATAATATCCTTCAGAAGCCCCTTCACCTGAGGGGAGCGCATGATGAGGAAGCACTCAAAGAAGCGGTCCTCACCAGCCACCGAGTCCCTAGGGGACTGGCCTCCACATCTGGCCATAGCGCCAAAGCACCTGGTGCTTGTAGCCGTATGGCTGTGATGGGTAGATGTAGCCTTGAAGACAACAAAAACCTGTACTGTAGGATCTGCTGCCACTTCGAGGGAAGGTGGATGGGCTCATACGGCAAAGGACTAAAGAAACCAGGGGGAGGGGTTTGTTTTACTTGGCAATAGTTAGTGCAGGTTGTGCACAAGCACTGTTTTGTAACACGAAAAGAATAAGGGCAGTCATACCCAAGTAGGGTGCTCCAATGGGCAAGTGATCTGCTTGTGAGTAATTCTGTGATCTTGAATGTCTCAGTTGAATGAGATAGTAAACTGTTCGAGTCTTATGAGTCTAGTGGAGCACATCACTTACTAGACTGTCGCTTTTAGACTTTACCTGGGAATGTCATATGCAGAAAGGACGAAAACAACAACATTTTAACAGTCCCTGCCTGCCCTGGCGGTATTCCCTGGTCGCCGCTGATGTTCCACCTGCATGTCAGTAGATGTACTAAGAAATAAATTCTTTCTTTCCTCATAAGATGCTAACTAAATAGCCGACAGCCCAGGTCATCTTACACTTTTGATCAGTCTGTCTCAACCAGATTCCCATCTTATATGACCTTACTTTAAAAATTGTAAGCAAACAGGATTGGTTTGCAAAGAGTTCTGTGGCAACAGTTACTTTATTAGCTGGTACTGTGTGCGAATATACCAGAGTTTAACTTTCTATTCTAATTTGAGCCAAAACCAGGGTACTATGAAGACTATGTCAGAGGGATAGACATCAAGGTTACTAGGTCCCCCTATGGCGTCTGGCGGCGGGCTACACCCGATGTCAGGGGACACCCACAAGCAAGTAGTGAAGGGGACAAGACATATCAGTAGTACTGTGATTAGGCACGCATGACAGTAAGCATCTTTAAAAATATAATAGATTACATTGATCAGTAGTCAGTCCAACAACCCAATGTTAAAGACTAACCTTGACAGGGAAGTACGATAAAACTGAGGAGAGAGCACATCTCCACTCTCAGCCTCATGTGTAGTTTTGATTTTGGCTAAAGAATCTAGAAGCACATACCTACAGCAGAAGTTGAAATCAAAAACAGTCATTTGCTAGCTGGTTAATAAATACTTGTAGAGCAAACTCCTCGCTGGTTGATATTCCAGATCAAACCAAATCTATTGCAGCTACTTTGCGGCAAGCCAAAGCCAGAGCGATGACAAAACCCAATGATCGTGAGCAATGTTTGCCACGCCTCCAGATGAGACAAGATTTGTCCTCCCACCGGAGTCGCGTGCGACTGAAATTTTTATTTTTTTTATTTTGCAGATTTGTCAGCGGGGAGCCTAACTGCTCCAGAAGAACAAGTTACTTACCAACTATAACGTTCTTTCGATTAAATGTTCCTCCCACGTATTCCTCATCTTACGGTATTCGTATCCCAGCTCTGCTGCTTCAGCTTAGTCATCCGCTGTATAAAGGGCTCGAGCAGCACCTGTTACCTCATTTCTGTTTAGACGGTGTTCATGGTCGCATCAGCTGATCAGGTCTAAAGTCCTCAGGCTCTAAAGGAATTTAGAGTGCAACTTGCATAAACTGTACAGAGGGGTAGGTTGGGAGGGTCGATTAGGAATACGTGGGAGGAACATCCAATCGAAAAACGTTACTTGGTAAGTAACTTGTACTTCGAATGGATTGTGTCCTCCCACGTATTCCTCATTTTATGATAGACTCCCATAGCAGTGATACATTTGGAGGTGGGAGTACTGGAAATGTTACTTATGGACTGAATGAAGGACAGCCTTTGCAAATAGTCCTTGATATGAGGTTGAGTCCAAGCAATAATGCTTCAAAGGTGTGCATTGACTACCAGGTGGCTGCAGCACAAATGTCCTGCACTGGGACACCCCTCTGAAGAGCCATGGAAGTTGCCATGCCCCTGGTTGAAGAAGCCCTTAATCCATCTGGAAGCTCTTTCCCAGCTTGTTTATAGCATTCAGAGATTGCTAAAATTATCCATCTGAATAGAGATTTAGATACTGCAAGGCCCAATTTTTGCCCAGTATATCCAACGAATAGTTGGTTACATTGTCGGAGATTTGCCAATATAGAAACTGAGAGCCCTTTTTGGGTCCAGTCTATGCAACCTTTCCTCTTCCTTACTAGTGTGAGGTGGAGGATAAAAAGGAAGGTAAATCATCTTTTGTGACAGATGAAAATCAGACATTTTAGGCAAGAAAGATGATGGTTTGACTTTTAGGATAACCTTGTCCCTATGGAAAATTGTGTGAGGAGGCTCATAAGACAGTGCCTGCAACTCACGTACCCTGCGGGCTGAAGTTATAGCCACTAACAGAATTATCTTAAGAGTGAGCAGTCTTAATGGACAAGAATGTGAAGGCTCGAAAGGAGCACACAAGACATTTTAAAGACAATTTAAATCCCAGATGGGCACCTGAAAAGGTGCCAGAGGGTATATGTTTGTCAGCCCTTTCAAGAATTGAATGACTAAATGCATTTTAAAATAGGACATCTCTTCCGAGGAGCACTTAAAGATACAGCACTGCCAAGTAACCTTTTATAGTACCAGCTTGGAGCCCCAAATTGGCTAAATGTAAGAGAAAAGAAAGTACTGTTACAAAGAAATGGATCCACATTCTTATCCCTGCACCAGTTACTGAACTTGTTCCAACACCGGTACAGGGATTTTGTTGGTGGCCTTCTGGCCGAAAACAAAATCTACGTCATCCGGGAGGTACCAATCCTTATACCTCAGCCTCTCAGAAACCATGCATGAATGCTAAGTGTCTTGACCTCTGGATAGAGAACCCCAACCTTCCCCTTGCAAGAGAAGATTCTCTTTGTGGAAGACACATTGGAGGGCAGATGGACATGTCCAGAAGGTCCAAGTACCACGTCCTCCTGGCCCAATCCAGGGCAATTAAGATCATGGTTTTCCTGCACTTTCTCAACCTCCTGATTACCTGAGGAATCACGGGGACTGGAAGAAACTCGGGAGTGGAAATACCCAGTCCACCACGAACGCGTGCCCTAGAGCTCCTCTTGGAGGAAATTCCCTTGAGCAGTACAGCTTGCACTTCCAGTTGGCACTGGTCGCCAACAGATCCACTTGAGGGGTTCCCCCAAGTCCTGAGCTAGCTCCCATTCATGGGAGACTGCTCTGCCTGCTCAGAGCGTCCACTGCTGTGCTCAGATCTCCGGCTAGGTGATCTGCCGATAAAGAGATTCCTTCTTGCATGCCCAGAAGCAGAGCTGCATTGCCTCTGCACAGTGGACGTGATCCTACGCCTACACTTTTGTTGAGGTAGTACATGGCCACTGTGTTGTCCGTCATCATCAGGACATTCTTTCCCTGTACAGAGGGCAGAAAGGCTTTCAGCGCTAGTCGGATTGCCCTTGGCTCCAAAACGTTGATGTGTAGTTTGGACTCCAATGGAGACCAACGACCACTGATTGTCAGATTGTTGGTGTGGGCTCCCCACCCCGTGAGTGAGACGTGCATCACTACCGTCATCTCCGGCCATGGTTGCCAAAAAGGTTCCCCCCCCCCCCCCCCCCCCCGAGGATATTCTCCTTGTAATCCAACCATAGGAGATCTTGAGCCACTTGGTTGGGACTTGGAGATCTGACATCTCCCCTAAAAACTGGGACCATTGAGTCCTGAGGGCCCATTGAAGGGATCTCATCCTCAATCTGGCCTCTGGCACCAGAAAAATGCACGATGCCATGAGGCCTAACAACCTTAGAAAGTCGAAAGCCGGTAGATGTTGGACATTTTGAAACTTCATTACCATCTGCAGAATGTGGTGAGCTCTCTCCTCGGGAGGTAAGGCTTTCCCTGAGGAAGTGTCCAGGATTGCTCCAATAATAAATTGGGAGTTTTTGGTTTGGAATAATTTGTGACTTCTTGTAATTTAGGGAGAAGCCCAGACTCTGTAAGAAGTGGAAGGTCAAAGCCAGATGTTTCTGCGCTCGTTCGACTGACCTCGCCCTGATTAGCCAATCTTCTAGATCAGGGTAGACATGAATCCCCTTCTGCTACTCGCTGCCACCACCATCAGTTTGGTGAAAACTCTCAGGGCGGAGGTCAGCCCAAATGGTAGAACCTGAAATTGATAATGAGAACTACCAATTGCGAACCTAAGGTACTTTCTGTGCTTGAGATGGATTGGCACAAGAAGGTAAGCATCCTGAAGGACCAATGAAACCAGCCAGCCCTGAAGCTGAAGAGCCTGAAGGAGCTGAGAAAGGGTCACCATCATGAACTTGTCCTTCCTGCGGAATTTGTTCGAAATTCTCAATTCCAAGATGGGTCACATTCCTCAGTCCTTTTTGGGGATGAGAAAATAAGGGGAGTATCAACCCTTGTTCCTTTCCGCTACAGGTACATGTTCTATTGCACCCTTCTCTAGCAGGGTTAAAATCTCCAAAACAAGGAGCAGGTCTGGAGTTTATACAGAGTTGGCTCCCGGTGGATGATCTTGAGGTCTTTGATGAAAAGGCAGTAACCATTTCAGATTCTAGTCCGACATCCAGTGGTATCCGCAGTGTATTGCATCTCGTCTTTCAAAGATCAAAATGGGACGTTGACATGGGTGTGTCTGTAACACTATACCCAACGTGACGTGTAGTGTAGTGTATTTAAAAGCCCTCACGCGTCAAGGTCCCTCAGATTGTATTTTTTCTGCCATGAGGGAGCCTAATGACCATTGTGAGAGAGTACATAAAAGACAATAGTAAGAAGACTATGTTCCTTCCACCCGAGCAGGGGAGGAAGGGTGGGTGCATGTGCATCTAAGCAGATACAATCAGAAGGAACAAGTTACTTACCTGTAACTGTTTTTCTCCAGCATGGGTCTGGCATGGATTTACATGCTCATGAATATTCCCGGTCAGGCTGGAAATCCTCGGCAAAGAAAAAATCAGTTGGTTCAGAAACTAAACAGTCTTTCTCCTAATAACCAATTACTGGTCTCTGGGTCATACTGCCCCCAGCCAATGACTGCTCTCTACTTAAGGCCCTCCTCTTGCAGCCATCTTCCGATTTGGCAGCACGTAAAGTGGCAGTAGGACCAAGAGAAGAGCACCAGAGGGGTAGGCGGGAGGGTTCGCATGTGAATCCATGCCAGACCCATGCTGGAGAACAATTACAGGTAAGTAACTTGTTCCTTCTCCAGCATGGGGTCTGGCATGGATTCACATGCTCATCAATAAAAATAAATATAAGTACACATGCACAACCACAGGGGGTGGAAAGGCTCAACATTAAGCATCGCTTACATCCTCACCAGGATCACCTTCAAGCGAACAGGTCGCGCAGCACTGCTTGGCCAACTCTGGACACCTCCCTGGAATCTCGGTCGACGCAGTAGAATTTTGTGAGGTGTGCGTCCACCTCCATGTAGCAGCCCTGCAGATGTCCAACAGGGGCACACCAGACAGGAACGCTCTAGTTGCAGCAAGCACTCTGGTCGAATGGGCTCTTGGATAGCCAGGAAACAGTCGGCTTGCCAACCGGTGACAAGGGGTGACGCAGCCGGAGAGCCATCTGGAAATGGAAGCCTTGGAGAGGGCCTTCCCTTTGTTCACAGGGCCAAAGATCACAAACAGCTGTGATGTCTTCCTAAAACTCTTCATGCGGTCCACGTAGAACTTCAGCACTCCAGCCACATCCAGCGAGTGCAAACTCCTCTCAGCCGGCGATGAAGTAAACTGGCACCACCAATACCTCGTTGAGATGAAGTCCGATGGCACCGCAGGCATGAAGGAGGGGTGCGTCCGTAGCACGACCCTTGTTGTGTAGAAAGTCAAGTAAGGAGGCTTACAGGACAGGGCCTGGATCTCTCCCACTCGTGCGTAGGTGATGGCCAGTAGAAACAGTCTTACACAATAGGAATTTCAGAGGTGCCGAATGCAGAGGCTCGAACGGAGGACCCATTAGCCTAATCAGCAGCACATTATGTTCCCACGCTGGGGCCGGAGCCTTCACCAGCAGGAACGAGCAGAACACTCCTTTCAAGAACCTTTAACCAGGCGATGCGAGCACAGCGACGATCGTCCTTGAGTTCTGATGTAGCGTGAGATAGCCACCAGATACATCTTGATAGAGGGGTGCACCAGCCCCGCCTTGGCCAGCAACAGCAAGTACTGCAGCACTTGAGGGTCTGTAATCCATAGAGGGTTTATCTACTGTGCATGGCACCAGGCGATGAACCTCTTCCATTTATGTCCGTAACACAAAGAGTCGAAGAAGCCTGGACCTTGGCAAGTACCTCCTTCCAGTCCACCGGGATCTCGGATCCTCCAAACTGTAGCGCAGGTTCAGCAACCCGAGTCTTTGTGCTGAATCGTGCCTCCCTCCCTGGCGAGAGGATCTGCGTCCGCCGGAAGCTTGACTAGAGGGGACGCCGACCTGTACAGAAGGTCCGGGTACCTCATCTGCCTCGGCCACGCCGTTGCGACAAGGATCATCCTGCACAGCACCGTCTGAGTTGACTGATGAGTCGCAATGGTGGGAACGCATAAAACAGGTTGCCCCAGGGGAATGAGAACGCATCCCCCCATGCTCCCCGGCTGGGGAAACCTGTTGGTGAACCTCTGGCACTTTGTGTTCGTCGCCATCGCAAACAGATCGATTTGGGGCTTGTCCGATCGTCGAAACAGTAGATCCACCTGGTCCTGCTGAAGTTCACTTGTGGCAAGAGTGCAGCTCCCTGCTGAGTGAGTCGGTGACACTGTTCTTCACTCCTGCCAGATGAAAGGGTAACAAACATCCTCTGGGTGACGGCCCAGTGCATAGGTCCTGCGCTTCCTTGGAGAGCTGGTGACCTGGTGCCCCCCAGCTTCCGAAAGTAGAACATTGTGGTGGGGTTGTCGGTGAAGACCCGCACCACCTTGCCCTTGAGGGACGGAAGGAATGATGAGAGCCCAAAACACTGCTCGGAGCTCCAGGACATTGATGTGCAACAACCTCTCATCTGGGAGCCACAGGCCTCTTGCATAGAGATTTCCGGTATGCACGCCCCATCCCTCCAGTGAGGTGTCAGTCATCACCGTCTCCTGATGCGCTGGGGTTTGAAAGTCCGCTTGACGGTACGAAGAAGAGCTGCCACCAAATCCTTTGGAGGCACCCTGTGAATTGCATCCGGACCACCAAAAGGACGGCCGCCGTTGTTGGTGCGTGCCTAAGGCACGGGCCGTCTTGGTGTCTGCCTTGATGGCCTGCAGTGACTAGTCCACAGCCTAGCAAGTTAGCCCCACCGAAGGGCATGTCCAATATCCTCGCCTGTACGTCCTGACGCAAGTCGGTGGCCCTGAGCCAACCACGCCAGCGAAGGCAAACGCTGATGCCCATCTAGCGGAACCTGTGTCGGCAAGGTCTGTGGCCACCGTGATGGCATGGTCTGAAGCCACCTCGCCTTCTTGTAAGATTTGAAGGGCCTCTGCCTTCTTTTCATCTGGGAGGAAATACAGGAGGGGGCGATTTGAAACCACAGCTCTTTATCATAGCAGGCGACGATAGCAAGAGCGTTGGCCACCTTAATGGTCGCCGCCATTGACGAAATAACCAGACGTCCCATGGCGTCCAGCTTCTTCCCATCGCCGTCCAGTGGGGAAGTGGGAGTCTATGCCGCCGACCCTGTAGATTTCTTCCTGGCCGCTGGAGACCAGAGTCCGGGGATGGCTGCGCTGAGGCACATCAGTGCAGAGTCTGGACCTTCGGGCCCCAATACAGACTCGCAGTGCTTTGCCTTTTGTTGGGCCCCGGTTGCCGGAGCACCAAAGGCCTCATCTCCAGCCTATCAGAGCCGCTTGGCACGGTCCTTCATGGTGCGGGAGGACATGTCCTTGCAGAACGCACAGTTCTGCTCCACGTGCGATTGGTCCGAGTGAAGGCAATAGAGGCACAAGGAGTGCCCATCGTCCAAGAAAATGTTCCGTAGTCCACATCCCTGACAAATCCTGAACAGAGGCGTCTAGTTTCCCTCATCTTCAGCCGTCCACGCGGGGTAGGCCTCAAGAATCTTTGACAATCCTACAAGAAGTGGAACTCAGCGAGAAAAAACAAAAACTAAAATCACCCTTGAGTGGCGTAGAAGTTTGCGAAAACAGGTCCCTGTTAAGCCGATGATGAATCGGTGGAGCTTGAAGCTCAATTGACCTACAAAGACAGAAAACTCAAAAAACGCAATATGCAGTAAAAGCTCGAGAGCCAAGCACGAGGATTGCCAACACTTGAACGTGTGGTAAAAATCTGAAGATGGCTGCCAGATGAGGGGCTTAGGTAGACCGCAGTCATTGGCTAGGGGCAGTATGACCCAGAGACCAGTGATTGGTTAATAGTAGAAAGATAGTTGAGAAAACCAAAACCAATTTTTTCTTTACCGAGGATTCCCAGCCTGACAGGGAATATTCATGAGCATGTGAATCAATGCCAGACCCCATGCTGGAGAATCCAGTCTTGAGCCTCCAGAAGTGACAAACTGAGTCCAATTTGCAGAAACCCTTGGTCCTGTCCAAGTAGAATTTCAGAGCACGCCTGACATCCAAGCAGTGCAGCATTCTGTGCCTCGTCCTGAGGATCGGGAAATAACATAGACAGGACCAATTCCTCGTTCAGGTGGAAAGCAGATGGTACCTTGGGCAGAAAGGCCAGGTGCGTCTGCATGACTACCATGTCCTTGTGAAAGGTGGTATATGGCTCAGAGGCAACCAGCGCCTGGATCTCGCCGACTCTACGAGCCAAGGTAAGGCCGACTAGTAAGGCAGTCTTGATTGTGACCAACCTGATATCGACAGACTCCATTGGCTTGAATGGTTTGCGTGCCAGTGCACCCAAGACTGTTGAGGTCCCAAACCGGGTGCAGTCTCTTGACAGGCTGGTAGAGCCTAGCGAGACCGGTCAGATGTTTGACTGTAGGATTGGAGGAGAAAATGCCTTCCTCCGAGTTCCTCTAATCCCCAATGGCTGCAAGGTATATGCAGCAGGTACCCACCTGCACTCCTGAATGAGCGAGGTGTCCCCAGAAAAGGAGAGCACGTCATCCAAGGTGCAAGCCAAAGGGTCAATTCCCTTGGAGTCTGCCCAGGGACAGACTCTGGTCCATTTGCTTTTGTACTGGGACCTGGTAGCTTTGCTCCTGGCGCCCTGTACGATCTCCAGTTTGGCCCTGTGAGAGGCTAAGGTGCCAAAGCGTTACCTGCTCAGGTACTATGCTGTCAGGGATAATTTCCCTGGTGCAGGGTGTATGATCCTGCCCCAGATGATTTGCTGGGCCCGTCGTGATGTGTATCGCGGCACCTCCGAGAGGCTGAGTAACTTCGAGAACCAAGATCTGGCTGGCCACCATAGAGCTATCAGGATGGAGTTGGCGGGACTCCTTGATCTTGCAAATGACCCTGTGTATCAGGAGTGGGCGGACAGGCATAGGCTTTCATGCCAGTCCAATGAGGTGAAATGCGTTGCCCAGAGAGCCAGGGCCCTGCCCTTGCCAGGATGCGAACTGAGGACACTTCTTGTTGTGCCAGGTGGCAAAGAGATCCACTTGGGGGAGATACCCACCTGTCGAAGATCACCTGAATTACTAGGTCATTTAGCTGTCACTCGTAATTATCCACTCCGTCTGCTGAGCCTGTCTGCTTCCAGGTTGGATTCCCCGAGGAGGTAGACGGCAGAGAGGAAAATTTCACTTTCCAAGGCCCATTCCCACCTGCTGATCGGCAGTCTGCACAGAGGAGGGGATCTGGTGCCTCCTTGCTTGTTGACCTAGTACATGCTTGTTGAGGACAACCTTGCCCCTGAGAAGTTGTAGGAATGCTGAGCGCTAGCCAGATGGTGTTCAGCTCCAACCAATTGATGTGGTATTCCGGCTCCTGTCGGGTCCAGGTGCCGTGGACCGAGAGATCGTCCAGGGTGGCTCCCCAGCCCTCGAGTGAAGAGTCTGATGGTGGCCTGCGGAGAAGGTGGCCGGAAGGGCTTGCCCGCGTAGGTTGCAGTTCCTGGACCACCAAGTTAGGTCCGGGTGGAGAGATGGAGGTACGTGACTTCTTGAGGTTGAGTGAGAAGCCCAGGTCATGCACTGTGTTCATAAGGGCATGGGAGAAGTAGAGGACCGCCTCCAGGGAGGTTGCCCCGACAAGCAAGTCGTCGAGGTATGGATAGATGTGGAGCCCCTGCTCTCTGAGGACTGCCGCTACTGCGTTCATAAGTCTGGTAAAGACCCTGGGGGCCGAGCGAGGCCAAACGGGAGAACCTTGCATTTGAAATGGTAGCCCATGATCCATAACCTTAAGAACCAACGATGGGGCTGCCAAATCGGGATGTGTAGGTACGCGTCCTTCAGGTCTATGGAGAACATCCAGTCTCCCCTGTCCAATGTCTCCGCTATAAAAGCTGGCGTAACCATCATCAACTTTTGCAGGGGTAAGGAGAGGTTGAGGGTGGGAATGTCCAGCACAACTCAGGCCCGCCTGGTTCTTCTGAATGGCGAAAATACTGGAGTAGAAGCCAAAGCCTCGCTGGGAGGCTGGAACTTCCTCCACTGCCTGGCTCTCTACGAGCGACCGGATCTCTGCCTAAAGAGTTGCTGTCCCAACCTGTGGGAGTGGAGGAGGGAGGAGAGGCAGTACCCAGTGGATACTACGAAGAGGATCCAGGGGTCTGCGAAATTCTGGCCCCAGAAATTTGCATGAGAGCAAGCCTGCCCCGAATGGAGACATGTGGACCCGAAGGAACATGTCATGACTTCTTTCCCTCGGAGGCTGACGCTGAGCAGGGGGACTGGAAAAAGCCCTTCCAACTCCTCTCTCCCCGCCCCTTTTTGTTTGCGCCCATTCTCAGACAGCAAGCGGTCCTGCTGCCTAGATCTGTGTCCATGTAAGCCGCAGAACCCTCCATATGTACGACCTTTTTCCAAGCGCTGCTGAGATTGGGTGTACGATTTGGGCGTGGTCTTTGTAAGAATGCATAGACTTTGCCGTTTGTGAGCTCTTTGCCCAGCTCCTTGTCTGTAGAGGAGTGGAAGAGGGCCCCCCCCCCCCTTTTGAACAGTATGCGCTGCTGGACATCGAGGTTGAATTACGTTGCCCAGAGCCAGGCTGTTAATTCTCATGTCTGTGGCAATGCAGATGGCATGGCCTGCAGTATCGATTTGAGCCACTGGATTCCATGAGGTCATGCGCCACCAGCTTGTCTTCAGCTAGCCACGCCTTAAAGCACGATTGGCACTGGGTGGGGAGTTCCGGGAGGCAGTTTGCAATTTCCCACCATAACCTTTGGTTGGCAGCAGCCAGCACGGCATCTGCGTTGGCCTGACGAAAGTGCAGGGAAGCGTTGGAGGAGATTCTCTTGCCGTACGCCTACAAGATTCTCCTTGCCTAGCAGCGCCACAGAGGCGGCTGATGACGACTGAGGCTTGGAGTATAGTGATGCCGCAGCGATCACTGAGTAGTGTGGCTGAGGATGGGTCAAGAGCAAGAGTGTATCCCCCTCCATCTGCCTGTACTTGGCGTCCAGGTGCCAATTGACAGGCTGGGCCGAGTGGGGGCTTGAGCCAACCCTTCTTGGCCAGGGAGACTACATTGGTTTGCAGTGGAATCCCTGGCAGAGGGGCATCGATTGAGGACTTCAGCCAGATGCCCCTCTGCCGGCTGTTCGACCTCGGGTTGGGGAAGCCCAGTTACTCCACCAGGCCAGCAAGAGGTTTGTGGAAGGCCCTGGCTGAGGATGGCATGTCCGGATCGTCGTCCTCGATCCTGTGGATCTGGAGGATCTTGTGGAGCAGTAGATGGCGTTGGAGGCTGGGGTACAGGGACCGCAGCAGGAGGCCAAGGAGGCGGTGGAGTTGCAGAGTTGGCTGTGGAGCATGAGGAGGCGGCTGCACCAGGGTCTGGGGGCCCGATGTAGGAGTCTGTTGCCGCTAGCATGGCGGGGATGACTTACCTGATGGCTTCTTTGATAAACCCCTATCGGAGAAGTCATGAAGCAGAGGAAACTCTCGAAGAGCACCTCCTCACTGGCCAAAGAGGTGGCAGGGGGTGCTGACAGGGTAGCGGGTGGGGGCTGCTGGAGCCGCTGCATACCCAGTCCATATGGACGCAGAGGAAAGCTGCCCTGCGCAAATGAGGGGTAGACTGTAGGCCACGTACCTGGTTGAGGCCAGTCCCTTTACACTTGTTCTTCGCCGAATTCCTGGAATGGCGTCAGACTGGTGCCTCCTACTGGCGCGGTGGCCATTTTGTCGAGCTGCTTGCCACTTGCCTGCAACGTGGTGCTCTGCCCGCTGGGCCCGGCCGCGTCCAAGACACTTGCGTGTGGATCACGAAGCCTATCCTACTCCTCGGGCTTCGGCCCAGTAGGTGTTACACTGTCGACCTGGGGGTCTGTAGAGCTGCGTTTAGGCACCCCCTTGGATGTATATCCAGTATTAGGGCATAGCCCCTCGGGTGTAGACCCGGTAAAAACGTTCTGGTCCCTCAACACTAGTCCCGGGAGGATCTGAGGATCCCTCGAACCGAAGGCCAGAAGCTGCAGCAGCCTTGATGCACATGCAGGTAGAAGGACCTGTCCGGGAACTACATAGCGGGAGAATCCCATGGAAGGTGTATCCCTTGCGGGGTGCCCTGGGAGAGAAAAAACCCTACCTTGGACCAGGTACGATGTTTCACAAAGTTCTTGAGCTCCTGTGGAGGCGACCTCTGGAAGAGCTCCCTCCACCTGGCTAGTCTGTTCTTCAGCACCTTCGAGGACAGCGAGTCACATGCCGAACATGATTGCCTAGGTTGCCTTGGCCCAGACCAAGGTTGGCAGAGGGCGTGGGGGTCTGAAGTTGGGAAGAGCCCAATGCAGGATGTACACCTGCTGAACCCTGTGGAAGTAGACATGCGCCGGTGAGGAGAAAAACACCTGAGGACCGAGTACCTGAATTATAAGACAAAAGACAAAGTATCTGCGCGTGGAATTACATGGCCAAAGCCAAACCCAGGTGCGCTGGTGAATTCGGCCCATTCACGTCAATGCGGTAAAGGGAACCAAGGTGCTGCGCCGGAGGGGGGAAGTCAAGGCAGCGCATGCTTCCTTGGCCGCGCCTCTAAATTTAAACGGGAAGAACGTTTTCTGGTGAAAATGGTTCCATCTCCCTTCCCTTGGAAGGGACGCCCATACAGTATGGCGGAAAGGGGGCAGAATTTAAGAGTATGGTTACAGTACATTGAAATGTTTGGTGTCTGCCATGGAAGCCAAGAGATGCTGATCGATTTCCCAAGGTACATCAACGGTATTGACCAAAGCATACAATTTACAGCAGAAATCGGGAATCCAGACAAACAGGATCATGATCTAGATGTACAAATTAGAATACAAGAATAGGAAAATAACCTTATTCACAAAATGAACCAACAGGAATAACTTGACCCACAGACCAAGTTTTCACCCACCTAATACTCTGAAAAATGTACTCTATGTGCAGATGCTCAGAATCAAATGGATAGTTGGTGATTCAAATGAATGCGAAATGGAAGCTAAACTTCACGAGAAACCGAGAAAGGATATCCCAAAGACTTAAACGGCAGCAAATAAAACAAGGATATCCAAACGTGAAGTACTTCTACAGGAGAAAACCAAGTGCAAATCCACTGGGATCGAGTCGGTAAAAAAAAATTCTACATAAAGCTGACAGATCAAAACGTGGTATTTTCAAGCACTGGAACATCCGGACCAGTGATGGACGTACGAAAGATCTTTTCCCTAATTCTGTTTTTTTTTTTATCAAAGGAGCAACAATCTGAAAAACGTACATGGAGATTAGAAGTGGTGCATGAGCCACCATGAAAATCAACTGGGTACTTACCCAGGCCTCAATTGTGGAAATTGCAACAATGACATTAAAGGAACAATGGTATTTCACCAGGGGACAGGAGACCGAATAAAAAAAAAACAGTGCAACATGTTAAAACTGAAAAAATGTGATCTACTGTATTGAATGTCCTTGTGAGATATACCATGTAGCAGAGATGCAGTAAAGAGAAGGATCCGAATCAACAAACGCTATTCCTGTATCAAGAACGCCAACATGACTTCTGCAGTGGCAAGACACTTTCAAGAAAAAGGCCACAGCATAGCCCAACTCAAAGTTCAGGTCTTCAAGAACATGAAGACAAGGGGGCCGGAGAAAAGAAATCAAGATGAGAAACTGGATTGATGGACTGGACATGTTAACACCCCATGGAATGAAGTGTGGGATCTGAAATGCTCCTTTTCACAGCTCTCATATGCTGAAACTATTTGGTGAACTCCGCTCTTCCCACTTGCACACAAGAAAAATGGAGACAATGATTCCGACTCCGCTATGATGTGCCCTGGAATGTCAACCTTCTATTAATTTTCTCATCTAGGAATCTGACCAAGGTCATTTTCGCTGAATTGCCATTGACTTGTGCTTAGCCATTTATTATTTCACTTGATTTTATATGATGATTATTTTTTTCTTTTGACGCCTCAGGACATCATTTAGCAGCATGTATGTAATGGGTACACTTTACTGTACATGTCTGACCACAGCTATGCCACAGACTGGTTTACAAAATCCACAACAAATACATGCATCTTTAAAAATCCCTGTCACCTAATTACAATTATAAAAAAATATTAAGGGTCCTACAGTTCATAACACCAATATTAAAATAGATCTCCACGCACACAAGAAATGGCCGCCTGAACGTCCTGCTCAGACTTGAGCAACATCCTTCACAATTGCCTCACTGGTGCCGCGTTTGACAGAAAAACTGTAGAGCTGGTCCCCGATCGCACTGTGCTGCAGTTTCCATCCCTCACAGTGGAGCCGAGACACAGATAATCTACGATATACTCGCAGACTGCATTCTGTGCCATGACCCGCTGCACACTCACCCTGCTTGGGCTCCTGCTGACTCGAGAGGAGCGAGCCCCCTGGTCAAGGGGAGGAGCCTCTTCTACTCCTGGGTAGAGCTACTGAACCATCTGTGGTCCTTTTGTCTGCACGGACCATTGGATCAGGTGACCGGAGATTGCTTGGGTGCCCCCGCAAAGACCTTGTCTGCGTAACCGCGGACCTCCAGTGCACCAGATCTGGCTACCGAGCCATCTGTGGGGCGGGTTCCTACTCATCAGGCTCTAACTTCTCTAACACACAGAGGCACCAGCGCCGAAGGGCTCAGGCGACCCCCCCCGCTGGGGGCAGTGGATGTGCAGACGAGGCACAACCCGTGTGGGCAAGGCACGGAGACCGCACCTCTTCAAACACTTGCCGGCGCACTGAGCCACGCTCACTAAGCTTGCCCTCATACTTCAGCAACTGATCCGGGCAGAGTAGCAGGCTGTCCCTGGCCCTGGATCCCCACTCTTGAGGGCCCTCCCCCCTTCTGCCCCACCACAACTTAATTATCCCTTCCTTGGGCACGGACCATGCATTCTGGGTTGCTGGGGCTTCAGCAGTGTTCTGATGCCTCACGCTATATTTGGACTTTGGTTCTGCTCAGCTGCTGTGTTTGTGCCACAGGCGATCACCCCTACATGAGGAGGGGCTCCGCTAGGTTGCATGCCGGCCACACCCCACCCCCCCTCGGGCCTGACTCCAGCAGCTGCACTACAGGGTGATGACCTACACTTTGCCTGCTGCAGGACAGGGCAGCCGAACACCCTGCCTCCCAGTACAATACACCCCTGACTGTTGCGGGCGCCCAAGTCAGAGGGCCACGAACATTCACTGCAGATTACCAGAGACTCCTAAAAAGGACCGCACTTTAGCCTGTGACCACAGGATAAGCAGGGACCTATGAGGGAGGCCACAAGCATTCTAGCCTATGCTATTGGCACCTTGCCAAGTGATTTCACCAGTACGAACAGGATATGGCAGAGCGGATCCTTTATAAGGACCCTCTATCAGTGTCCTCAAACCGCCGATTGCTTGCCTGTGCAGCCACCGCCCTGCGGGTGCAGGCTGCGTGTGCCCATCCCACTGGCGGATTGTGCACTGGTCCTCCCCCACGTCTACACTTCAGGAGGGAACACACTGCTTCCCATTTCTACCCTACGATGTCCTTGGGATATGCACGGCTAATATCCAACAACCCCACATCTACAATCAGTGCCTGAGCCACCTCCACACCTGCTCCGAAACCTAGGGCCTTGCACCCCATTGGACACCTCAGACGCACCGTTCCCTTTTCTCTTTGGCTGCTGGCGATTGGAGAGGACATGTGGACCCCCCACCCTCCTCACCAGACCACATTACTAATTACTGAACCTCACTGCTACACTATATACGTCCTGATCAAGCCATGACTGAAGGGTCCAACAAAATACAGAGCTCCATACACATGTTTGCCAAAACAGCACCAAAATCGAATGAAACCCCACCCGGGTCAGAGTCCTCCGCGACTGTACCCTCGGAGACCACAGAACTTCAGAAAATTGACTATACGAGGGAGGGATTCACCGACCCCCACTCGAAAGTGGACAATATGAGTGGGACAATCAGCTTCATTAAAGCCAGGATGGAGAAGACAGACACCAGAGTGACAGAGGTGGAGTCCAGGGTTGGCCTGGCGGAAGATGACAGTGTGCTCCGGGCTGAGGTGGCCACACTGTCCAGGAAGGTCGAAACATTCAGCAAGAACAAGCACCTTGTATCAAAGTCCAGATGGAACAACCTGCGTATCATTGGTCTTCCAGAGGACAAAACTGATGGCCCCAAAGAGGAGTACCTAGATCGCTTCCTGCTTGCAATATTGGGCTGCCCGGAGTTCTCACCTCAGTTTGCAATTGAGCAGGCCCATTGTTCCCTGACTGCGAAACCCAAGCCTGATGGAGCCCCCCACCCCCATCCATTATCGCAAGAGTGGCAAATTACTGCGACAGCGATACTTTACTACGTGCAGCAAGAACGGGTGAACTGATGTTCGGCTCCACCAGGATCCACTTGTACCCAGACTTTGCCAATCCTTCCTCGCCGTTAAGAAAAAACTACGAGAGCTGGGGGTCAAATACTCCATGCTATATCCTGCAAAACTAAGGATTGAACATGCGGACCGAGTCTTCTTCACAATCCCAGAGGAGGCCTCCAAATTTATGGACCATCACTTTCTGGGTTTGCAGCTGGTTCATGCCAATTCTGTTTTTCATCCTGGTTTCCCTCATACTAGAAGCTACTTCCACGAACCCAGGTCAGCGGCACTGCGTCTGCATGTTTGACTTCACTAACCAGAGTAGCTGTTATGTTGAGATAACCCGAGACCAGCTCCGATTCCATCCATGGTCTCCACTATTTTTCCTTACTGTGTTCTACACTGCACCACAATATGTTTATTCGCGCTCAATGTTGGAGTAATGCCCATCATCGGCTCACGCACAGACCCCCAGGCAAAATTGCTGCAGTTAGTTTGATGTTTCGCACCAGTATCACCCCTCTAATTGGGAGGGTAAAAAGTTTGAAAAACTGCTCAACACACGACACAGGACTGTTCACCATCAGGATAACCTTATATACCGCTCCTTCCTGTATGGTGGATAACCCTTGAGGCATGCTCCAACCTGGACATGCCTACACAAAAACAAATCTTCCACTTTGATGCATGACTGCATTGTTTGTATGAGCTGGAATATCAGGGGGCTATGTAACCAGACCAAAATACGTAAATTGCAACTATACGTGAAGTGCCACATGGTTAAGAGACTTCTACAAGAACCCACTGCCCGACTAATGGGAGCAAGGTGTTCGCTAACTCATGTGGTCCCCAGCACTATTACACTACTTACTCCACCCAAAACCGCGGTGTTATGATCCTTATCCACAAGTCTCTAAAGTGTGTACACAAGTTAACAGAGGCTGAACACCACCCCCGCCGTCCCCCCGGGACTCTATGTATTGTTCGGCTCACTCCTGGGAAGAGAAGTGGTGGTTCTTAACGTTTACGGCCACAATGTCGATGACCCAGACTTTTTTGCCCCACCTCTCCTCTCAACTAGCCGGGTTCCCCCTCATCCCTATTCTCTGGGACAAAGACTTAAATACTATAGTAGATATTAACTTGTACCAATCAGGCACTAAGCCTCGCCAGCTGTAATGCTTACCTGGACTCCTCAGGAGCGTAATGCTTTCTTAGCCTGTGGACCTGGTGCTTGATACTTTTTGGATTCTCCTTTTAAACAAAAATAGAACACTATAACATCTACTGACTAAGATACTACGGCATGAGATATGTGCTCTTTTAATCCCTCCCTTCTCACGGGTTTATTTTTTGTGGAGCTCTCCATCCTGCTTTTCTACAGGGGCGCGTTAAAATGAAGAAATTATGGTAACTTGGGTAGCTGAAGTATTCTATGGTATTGTCACAAAAATCATCTTAACTTTAAGAATGAGACTTGGGGTAAGTAGCTGGTGAAAATACTGTAATCTTTAGGGCTTGGATTAATTCCTACATTGGAGAGATCTCCAATTACTTGCTTTTTTAATTTCTTTAGCAGGTTCTCTGAATCTAGGAAAAGGAGTTATGACTGCGGAGGGCTGCAGAGTTACTCAGGAGGAGAAAACGTTTAAAAACTTAAGTTTACTTATGCGTAGCAACTGCAGCCTTCAGAGAAGTGCATGGAAACTGAGGTGAAAACTTGAAGAACCTTCAGGTACGTAAAATGCTTAGTAAACATCTTTAACTATTAAATTCATTTGTTATTTTAAATAACTCTTGTCTGCAGGTTTTCAGAAAGCTGAGGAAAAATACCTTCTGAAGATACAGTGGCTGCAGAAGAAACGTGACTGGAATTACTGTGACTACAAACGTCAACGGTTGACTGACGATGCTGCGGCGGTGAGTGAACCTTCTGACGGAAGCTAGTTGCTTCGGAGATAACCTTGGACAGAAGTCTTTCCTATTAACTTATTGAACTCTGTAGTTTGCAGTAAACTAATGTCTCTATTATTTCCTTTTACAGGTTCTGTGAGGAGAAACGCTGGTAGCATTACTTGCTGTCAGCAGAGCGGAAGCGGGGCTTAGCAATAGAATGTGCAGCAACTTATAAAAGGACCTTGCGGCGTCCATGTTAAGTGTATGGAATTACTGTAAAACATCTCAAAAGTCTACGGAAGTATATGCTGAGAATGATGTAAATGCCATGTGTGCCAGGCTAACACCAACCTTTGACCAGCTGTTGTATCTAATGTTCTCTGCCTAGCCGAGAAGACTGAATGAGGGCTATGCCCACCGACTGGGATCATGACACCAGCTCACAAAAGCCGCCAAAACTATTATCGCATTTCAATCACAGCTACAAGTGGTAGACGCATGGAGGCCGACACCCTGATTCCAGAGTCTCCTCCTACTCCTCAGTACACAGCTCCCACTCGTATAAACCAGTGGTTTGTCTACAGCATCCGCATTAGATCTATTGTACAGATGACCACACCCCAGTCACAATCTCACTAAACTTGGGCAAAGGCAACGGCAGGACACACTTTGTTAGGCAGAATCCTGTGCAGTTCCCTTAGGAAGCACTACAGAAGATTAAGACTACAGGTGAGAGCAATAAATCCCCTTTGGTATCAGTCTGTACCACAGATTTAGTTGGTAGCTGTGGCTGAGCAGTAAGACATCTCAAGATGGAGATGAGCAGTATTCAGGGTTTACACAATAAGCCTACAGTACTATGGAAAAAGGAAACACTGACCAAAGCTTTGTAGTAAAAAAAGGAATATATTTCATACACTTATATTTAAACACATCTATCACACTTCGTAAGTTAAATTCTGTCACAGAAAGTATACAAAACTCGCTAGTTAAATTGTAGACAAGTTTGATCAAGAGTGAAAACTGAGCAAAACGGCACAGTGAAAACCAAACACAAATGGCACTCTAGCAATTTCTCACAAGGGAGGGAAGGCGCAAGTTATACAGAAAGATCTTCTTACACACCCTAGCAACACGTCCTATCAGTTTGTGGACCACATTAAGCAAGGCAGTACATCAGTATAGGAAATACTTAAATGAAAACTGAGCAAAATTGCACTTCACAAGGTTAAAAAGTGGGGAAGAAAGGGTGGTTATAAGTAGGTACCCCAACAGTTCTAGTTGAGAAGCAATCTAAAGAAGGCAGTTCTAACAAATGTAGCCAGCGTCAGTAGGCCTGTGCCAGAGTCAGTGGTACAGGGCAGGGGCCCAGGAGCAAAGTGTTCTTGTAGCTGCAGTCAAGTCTTTGATTAACGATTTTGAAAAGGTGGATGCAGAGGTCGAAAGACAATGTTGAGAGGGGGGAGGCCAACCCAACAGGTAGGTAAAGGATTTAAACCCCTTTAGTGCTACCACGCAGAAAGGGCAGCCTGGCGGAACAATGTACCTTTAAAATGAAGTGGCTCCTGCGGTGGCGGTTGTTCCTGGTAGTTCCTGCAGTTTGGGGGATCCAGCAGAGAAGAGAGGGTCTCGTCGTGGAGGAAGGTTCGAGTTACTGCACTACCCAGGGATGAAACCAGCCGCGGTGCTGCCCGACAAATAAAAAGGTATGCTCCTTTAAAATCGCGGTCCGGGTGGACTGGTGCCTGGCTATCCGTCCTCCGAGTACAGAGTACTGGCGATTCGACCAAGGCAGGTCCGGGAAGGCGATTGCAAACTGGTTGGCCCCACCAGCTCAAGGGAAGAAGGCTCTTGAAGATGAAGATGGCTCGTCGTGTGGAGAAAAGTGGTGAGACGCTGCAGCAGGGCTTCACCGGTGGTTGTCGTTGCAGATATCTTTGACTTCTCTCCTCTTCGGCTTCTTGGTTCCGGTGGCGACTTCTTCCTCTTCCAGTCCTCAGGACCCTGCTTTTATGCAAATGGAGCCCCATTCATACAGCCTAGCTGTCACTTGCACAGTGGAGTGGTCATCTTGGCAGGAGACCCTCCAGCCTATCAGGGAAGAGTGCGACCTGGGTTGCTGAGGCAAAGCTGTCCAGGGGTCCTACTCCCCCTCCCACACAATGGACCCACCCCAGACTCAGTGGCGCCGAAAGGAGGGCTTCTTGGCAGAAGCCTGCCAAAAGGACGAACAAAGGATCTGCGACCTGGGTTAGGAGTTTAGAGAAAGACAAGAGAAATCAGTTATATTAAAGTTCTGGCAAATAAAACATACCGGAGTAAAGTTAATAAAATACACCGGCAGTATGTTAGAGGCTGTCAGAAAATGTGGTAGCCTCGAACAATGGGAAAATCCCATAGGGAAATATGTCGGTCAAATATTTACGGTAGTAACCACTGCCACCAGCCAGAAACTTTTGAGAGAGGACTGTACGGTACCCTCTCGAAAATGAAGATAGGGTAAACTATTAACCCTTTCCAGTACCTCCACAGTAAGATGGGTTGTACTGGTTTAGCTCATAAAAATTGACTAGTAAACTCAATTGGGACTTTACATACCCTGGGAGACAGTAGTCAGTCCCAGAGTAGGGAGTCTATGTTTGGGGGTCGCTACGACACCCCTGTCACTGCACGGAGGGTGCTGTGTAACATGTGAATAAAGATGGTTCCTATGGAGGTGAGAAAAACTCCATAGACAAACACAAAAATAGCCTAGAACACACATAGCAAAAATGCCTAAGAGTGGGAAAAAGTCTCACTCTTAGCAGGAGAAACATACAAACCCTTCAAATCCAGCAAAGCTGCTGGGGGATGCTATAGGTGAGGGAAATTAGCCATAGAATGAGAATTCTCCCTAACACACGTAGAGACTGAAACCACATGCCTTGCTGGACAGTGTTTGAGTCTGAACTTGCAGATTGTATTCTTCCAACTAAACACTGGGTCTTTAAAATCCCAAGCCACTCTTTGGGAATAGTTTAAAGTCTACATCAGCGGCATTGCACTAGCCAATAAGGCGGGCATCCTCAGTAATCCGGAGGGCCATCAAAGAGTCACTCCTGGCTAGACTCAAAACTCAATATGCCACATCACCATCTGCCACTACACTCGGCGAGCTAGGCACAGCATAAGACAACTTTCGGGACAATGCCGAACGTGAGCTAAAGTTCATGGACGACCCTCGGGTAACTGAGGTATGGGGAGAGGGAACAGCCTGGCCATCTATTTGCCAGACTAATCCGTCAAGAAAGGGGGACACCCGATATCACAGCTATTTAAAGAGCTGATGGCACCCTAGCACTCTCACCTCAAGAAATTAACAAGTTCCGCTCCTTCTATGAAACACTTTACACCAAGACAGACACAGCGCCCACTGCAGAGATCGAGACATTTCCAAATAGTCTACCGCTTTGTGCTGTCCACAGAGACTAGGGGATCCTTAGACCAGCTGGTCTCAGCGGAGAAGTTATCCATTATCCTCATCTTTTCCTAAGGTAAGGCACCTGGCACGGATGGGATCACTGCAGAATTTGTCTAAGTGCTATAAGTCCTGCCTAGTTCCGACTGCTTGCTGTATGAGAGGAGGCGTGCAAGGCTGGTAAACTTCCCCTCTAAGAGGCGAGAATCTCAGTACTACTTAAACCTGGCAAACCAGCTTGGCAATGCAGCTCCTACCGCCCACTCAACATTTTAGCCAAGGTGCTGGCTCTCCGGCTCGCACCATACATGTCATTTATAGTCCAGGCAGACCAATCAGGCTTCATCCCAGGGCACTCTACCTCTTAATCTACGCCGTCTAACATTCTTGCCCGTATTGACCCTAGTACACAGGTTGTTGCAGCCACTTTAGACATGCAAAAAGCATTAGACTCAGTGTCCTGGAGGTTCCTGTGGCTGGTACTGGAGAAGAGCAACTTTGGCCCCCATTTTATATCCTGTGTGAAATGGTTATATTCATCTCTTGTGGCCAGGGTCTGCACCGAAGACCGCTGTTCCACCCAATTCAAGGTGGCGAGGGTCGTACCCTTTTCACAGTTCATATTTGTAATGGCTATTGAACCTCTGGCGGACCCGATCCGGCAGCAGCACGCTCACAGGGGTATCAGACTGTCCGAGGCCCCTGAGATTGTCTCTAAGCTGATGACTTACTATACATAAACCCCAAGAAAACCTGGCCCCTATACTAACAGACTTCCTCCTTTTCGGTGAACTTTCAGGCCTAAAGGTTAACTGTACTAAATCAATAGTTACCGTTGACCAATGCCAGTGGCTCTCACCCACTCCCCCTCCCCCACCCACCCACACCAGGAATTCTCTGGGGGTTTAAATGGTACCCAACAGAAATCCCCTACCTTGGGGTAGTAGTCACGTCATTGGATCCCTCTATGATCTAAATTTTGGGAATTCCCTCATCTCTCACCCGGAAAATGGCTGACTGGACTAAATTGCTGATTACACTAGCCAGGAGGGCGGCTGTTCTCAAAATTATAGTCCTACCACAACTCCTGCATAGTTTCCAGAACGTACCGCTCTGGCCAGGAGTTTCTTTTTAAATCACTGACCCAAACAGTTAATGCCTTCACTCCGGGGCTGTTCACCTAAAACTTCAATTGGCAGCTGCATGGGGTTGGGTTTGGTGCCTCCCAACTTTGAAGGGTACCGATTGCTGCGCAAGCCCACTCGCAGCGTTCTGGTTTGATCCTGTCAGATCTCTCCCCCCCACGTCCAACTCATGGTAACCACCCCCAAACACCTCTCGCTCCCCCCCCCCCACGCGTGGACTCCGCCACTGTGTCACAGGGATTTGCCACCCTATGGGATCCGTTCACTTTGGGGGCCTTCACTGAATGGCTGGACTTACCCAAATCCTTACATGGGCAGCCTTCCCGCTGGCTACAGTATGCAGGGCTCTGCAGGTCTCAAGCAGGGTTGGTGTTCATCTCGATTGCTCCAGACGATTCCCTACTAGCCGAGATAATGTTGGGCAGTGCCCCCAGGGTGGAGAGTGTTCCAACTGTATGGCCTTCCGCAAGACAAAAACCCAATCAAGGGAGGGACTCTGGGAGACATGGAGCAGAAACCGCGGCGGCGAAGTGACAGATCAACTTGGGGGGGAGGGGGTCTATGTGTGCCCGCACCCACAAAGTCTCTCCAAACCAAATTTAAATTAATACAATTTAAAATACTCTGCAGATACCATTACACCCAAAGTCAGACTACTACACCCCAGTCAGACAACGCATGTCAGCAGATTATCCCTCTGAATGCTCCAGATATGGAGCAGCCAATGCGAACTACACACATGCTCTGGTCCTGCCTGAACCTTACCACATTCTCAGGGGAGGGGGCACAACTCTTAATGAGTTTCCCCGTATGGATCGCAATTCCAGGAAACTAGTGGATTGTGCATATTGCTGGTGTCTCGCTGTATTCTGCTACTCTGGTTACACCCTAGGCCTCCCACCTTCAATCAATGGCTCCAGGCAGTCACCTAGGCTTCCGATACTGAGGAGCGGTGGGCAAACACGCAGCCTGACAGTGAGCAGACCTAGAAACCTCTGGTTTCCCCCTTCCGTTCAGATTTACTTTCCTCCTCCAGGGAGTACAAGGACGATATTGACGACCCCTCGTTCCCCTGCACTTGTCCTCACTTAAACTGGTTGTGTGCTCCTTGGATGCCCATCTCGTCCATCGTTGGGCCCATGTGTTTCGTGTGTATGGTCCTGCGAGACGATGATACCAGACTATCCATCTTATCGTACAATGCTGAATGCTCATTTGCTGCTCACTGTTCTGTTGTCAAGCTAATTAAAGGTTTTAAAAAATAAAATCAAGGACAAAGACATTTCATTAGTATTTAAAATTATCAGTCCTCGTCCGTTGAGCTAGAAAGCAATTCCGTTTTACTTTCCCAGAGCAAGGCCGGCAGTACACAGGTGTTTTAGAGTCTCATCCTCTAGATGAGAATGTCAACACAGCCTCATTTTCCCCTCCTCACCCCTCTCCTTATCCCAAACGCCTCCATTGTTGGGAACAGATTCAGCTCAAGTCTCATCATTTGAAACCTAAAGTCTCTGGAGGGGTGCTTTAAGTAAGGTGCTACACAATTATTTTGCCGACCATACAAATTTATAATTGAAACATCGGTATTCCAACAAATCACCCGTAAACTGTATCCACACACATCTAAATAGTTGGGTTCAGGATAAATTACTGTTTTGACGATCACATTTTCAATAGTACCCGAGTGCACCACTCAATCCCGTCCACTAAGACCCTACAATTACCCTGAACATAAATCTGATTTAGATACAGGAAGAATGAAGCCTTTGGGGAGATACTATGCTTGCATATATTTGCAGTTTCTACCAAACAATTAGCATCTGGATTGAGAGTTGACCCAGTTCAAATAAAATACCTACCACCGACACAGGCTGGAAGACGCAAAATCTTCTCCATACTGAAACTGCAATACCCCTTAAGGTGGCCACCACCGGGATGACGAAGCACAGTCTCCGCGAGGAGCCACACAAGCATGGAAGACCCCAATTGATTGCGACTTCCATTATTCCTGCCCACAATCCGCCAGATAGTGGAACCGGCCTACTGCTGTCTGCCACCATTGCCCACTGCCAAGTCGCAGGGTGCTGCTCTTTTTTGAGGCTGAAGGCAAGACTGGCGTACTTCACTGTACTGCTGCCACTCAGATTAAATTCAACAATGTTCTGTCCACCAATTTATGCAAGCGTCACTCGCCATACCCCTGCCCGACCCCTTCCTCCCACCCGCTGGAGTATTCAGCTTACACAAAGCTCTTAATTTACATACCAGACTCCCCCTAACCTGTGCATCCACGGCTGTTTGCCAACTTCGCAGCACATACACTCCATCAACCGATCACTGCAGGACCGCCAGTCTCACCTGCAGCCCATCCAGCAAACTACCAAAAAATAGACCTGCCCATTCAAGCACATCAGTCATGCCAACAAGCCATAGCTCTATCACCTAAAATTGCCAACACACCCCAAGTTCACTCTCTATCCCCGCTCTGCCCCAACCCCTCCTCTGAAGTAGCACCAGTCCCACATATGCCCCAACCACCAACATAGTACGAAACAAGCTAGGAATCAGAACGAGAACACCCCCCCGGCCGCCTTTACCACCACCTGCATAAAGAGAAACAGCACCCTCAGCTCTAGGACCCACGCCAGTTACCATCTGAGTTCAACAGATACAGCAAATGCCCATGTCACCCAGCCCTACAAAATCCCCACCGCTTCCGTGCCCTAGGATACCCACAACCACCCCAAGATACCTACAAGCACCCTAAGAAACTTCTCCTATGCCTTAAATCTACTCGTCTCTGCCCAACAAGACCATCATCAGCAACATAACCCCACTCGTACCCATCATTACAGTAGGTGCTCATGCTGATAGCAAGCCCCAGGACTCAACACCCCCTGCAAACCTCCCTGCCAGTACCCAAACAATCCCCTCCAAGGAGCCCTCAACAATGCAAGGTCTAGCCATGCTCACTCACTGGACATCAATGACCTGATCACCACCCGTAAACTAGACCCTGCTAGCCATCACAGAAACCAGGCTCCAGGCCCTTCCCCATCTCTAGCCCTTCGAGGGTTACACCATCCATAAATGTGACAGATTGGACACCCGAAGTGGAGGCATCGCTCTCATCTACAGGGATACCTTACAAATCAGACCCTACGGTTACTCCTCAGGTCACTGCAAAGCATCTATTAAACTGAAAAGTGTTCCCGACTCCATAACCCCACATATCCTCTACCGTCAGCTAGAATCCATTGCCACATTCGAGGAAGACCTTGTCCATGCCATAGGCGATATGAAGCCTTCCTCAAGAATGATTCTTCTGGATGTCAATCTAGGCCTTCATGATCCATCTGATACAGCAGCCATGGCTTTAGCAAATGTAGTATCGGACAGGCTTCAAGCACTGCCCCCCACCCACAATAAAGGCACAACCATTGATTGTGATCTGACTGTTTAGGTCGGCTATCCAATCACCTCCAACGCACCCTGCCCCTAGTCAGGCCATCACAGTCTGCTTCTGATTTCCCCCCCTCCAGAAACACCCCCTTCCCATGCTCCCACCTACCTTAGCGAAAAGCTCGTGAAAAATCACCAACTATTCCATTTCCCACCTTCAGCACAGAACCCATAGCTGGAACCAACCTCCAAGTCCTAGCAGACCTATATGCAAATACTCTAACCACATCAGTTTACATTGTTGCCGCCCCCCCACCACCACCCTCCCAAGAAAAGCCAAACCAACATGCCACCTTATTCCGTGTTCCACTACAGACCTCCAAGCCCTGCGCTCCAAGAAAAGACCCCACAGCCCTCCCCAAAACGGCCTTTAATAAAATTGCTAAGGAATATAAACGAGCCTACACTGCATCTAAAGCCGACAAATCTTTAGAAGAATCGAGAAAGCCAACTCCAATTTGCATGATTTGTTAAAAATCCTTAGAGAACTCGAAACGCCAGTCACATCCCCTAGCACCATTCCCTAAGACGAAACATGGTGCATGGATATCCAGAGGGCCGTGATGGATAAAATATGCCTTCTACAAAAAACAACCAAACCTGTCTCCACCGCCACTAACCCGCCACCTTCCTCCAGAGCACACCTTACACCTGCCTTCCACTTCAGAGAAATCTCACTCAGAACAGCCATCAAAAAACGTAAACCATCCAATTGTAAAGGAGACATCTGCCCAGCGCCCATCAAAGATGGGTCTGAAGCCCTGGTCCCCTTCACTAAATTCATAAACACCTCAAACAGTCCCAGCGAACTTGAAGGAATCATGGGTCCACCACCTTTAAAAATAATATAGCCCAGTCAACACTGCAGCAGTGAATAACTACTGCCCCATCACCACAGTGCCCTTCCTGCTAAAGATCCGGGATAGAGCAGCCTACGCGATCCTATCACACTCTGGCATTCGACCAGGCCATGGGACCGAATCAGTACTATAAGAACTAAAAATCCAACTTGACTTGTTCAGATGTGACCACACCAGCCATCCTACTCAGATTAGACCCATCGACTGCCTTTGACTTAATAGACCACAACACCATCTAACCACCTCCGCTAACTTCTCGGACGATACCACCTCCAGGATAGTCTCCTTAGAAGGGAGATCTATGAGAGAGTCTTCTCAGACACAGCCAGCACTCCTCCAAACTCCACTCCCTGCGGCGTCCAAGGCTGCTGCGTCTCCCCTTCCCTCGACAATATATTCACAAAAGCACCATTGGACATCGGCATCTTCTACCAATTATGACGAGGACGCCCAAATCCTTCCCCAGTCTGTTTCCTACAAAGACTACTCCAACAACAAAATGTACTCCACAATCCAAACCTGGATGGCCATATATCTTAAATGACAAAACCGAGCTCCTGCTAGTAGGCTCACCCTCCATGCTGCAGAAACTCAGCCCCCAATACACTTATCCGATTCCAGATCCCAGTCTCGACCGCTGTAAAAACACTGGGCGTCCCATCTAGACTCTTCCCTCTCCCGCAAAGAAAGTGAGCGCGGTGGCCTCGTCGGCAGCTTACACAGCTGCAGCAAGGCAATTAGAGACTCCAGAGAGCTGCATTGCCAGGCCACCACCGATGCCAAGCTGGATTGTAATGTCCTCTTTGCCTGGGCATCCAAACAGAACATAAACTACAGAGAATTCAAAACAATGCCCTCCAAGCTGTGCTCCAATAGCACAGCTAGGAGAGCACTCGCTTTCACATAAGTGCAGAGCCTGCTGATGCAGGTTTGAATCCCGGCGGTGCCAAACTCAGCCTTTCATCCGTCTGAGGTTGATCAATGAGCACCACACACTGGGTGATAAGCAGCACAGATACTTGAGGGTTCGTAGCAAAATATAAATGCTAAATTATTAAACAAGCCCTACACACAGGAAAGTGTTTCAAAGCGCTTAACCATGACGCAAACTATGTTACACGGTCGCCACGGATTGCCGGTTGGACACCAAAGGGGTTCCCTAGAAATGGTTAGTTTACTTTAACCACAGAGTTGCCACAGTGCACATTCAAAGTAATGGTAATGTCATAAGCGATCAATCTGAATGTCAAAGATACTAGATTAGTGGAACTTGGTGCAGGCGAGAAAGATTGGTCCTGGCAAACAGACCCAAAATACACAAACAGAAAAAAAAAAAGTCCCAAGGTAAGAACTCCCATCCCCTGCACGCGATCACAGGCTTATCACACTATATATAGATGGTTCAAATAATACATTGTCAACTGAGAGTCTGCCCAATGACAGAACTTAGTCCATTTTCTCTTGTATTGGCTCTTGGTAGCCTTGCTCCTGGCGCCGTGAATGATCAAGGTTAGCCTGCGATAGTCTCAGGTGCTTGAGGGTGATCTGCTCAGGAAACCACGCTTCAAGGGCTACCTTCTGTGGGCGGGTGGATGACCATGCCCACCTGCGGGGGCTGGACCCATCAGCAGGTGAATGGTGGTCTGTCCATCAGGCTGAGCAGTTCGGAGACCCACGGTCTCGCCGGCCACTAGGCGCCATCAAAATTATGCTGACGTGACAAGACTCCTTTATCTTGCAGATTACCCTGTGGACGAGGGGTGTGGGAGGAAAGTCATAAGCTGTCATGCCATCCCACTGTATCTAATGTGTTGCCGAGGGAGGTGGGGCCCTGCCAGGACACAACCTGATGGCAATTCCCGTTCTTCCAGGAGGCGAACCGATCCACCCGAGTATGCCCCATCTGATGAAAACCTCCAGCACCACCTGGTCCTTCAGTTGCCATTCGTAATTGTCCGCTCACAGTCTGCTGGGCCTGTCCGCTTCCAAGTTGGCCTCCCATGGGAGGTGGACAGCTGTGAGGTAGATGTTCTCCAGGGCCCATTCCCACATGCCGACTGTTCGGTTTTACAGTGTTACCCCTTCCCTCCCCCCCTACTTGTTGACATAGTACATGCTGGTGAAGTTGTTCGTCTGGATAAGGACGGTCCTGCCCCCAATTAGTGGAAGGAATGCTCTAAGGGCTAGCCAGATAGCAAAAGCTCCAGCCAGTTGATCCAAGACTCCTGCTGGGTCCAAACTCCATGGACGCTGGTTTGTCCACAGTGCCCCCCCCGCCCAGCCGTCCAGGGAGGCGTCCATACTGATGGGGACCTGTGGGGCCAGCTGCCAGAAGGGCGTGCCCATCCGTATGTTGCAGTCCGAGTGGAGAGGAGGGATGTTGACCGGCTCCACTTGCAAGCCCTTCTGATTCCAGGAGGCTGCGAAGTGCAGCTGTAACCTCATCCAGAGTCTCGTGTGTGGCATGGCCAGTAGGAATGCGGCCATGATACCCAACAAATGTTGGTACCACCAGGCTGAGGTCCCTGCTCTGGTAAGGAAGTGAGTAGTGGCTCTCTTGATAGCCGTAATCTTGTCCTCAGAGGGGAAAGACCCTCTCCGAGCTTGTATCCCAGATGAGGCCCAGGAAGGTGAGGCTCTGCATGGGCTGCAGCTGAGACTTCTAGATGTTGATTGTAAATCCCAGGTTGTGGATTGTGTTCATCAGTGCAGAGGAAGTGTGGATAATCCCCTCTGGAGATCTCGCCCTGACGAGCCATTCGTCCAGGTATGGGTAGACTTGGTGGCCCTGAGGAGTTCTGCCACTGCATTCATGAGCCTGGTAAATACCCTGGGGGCTGAATTGAGGCCAAAGGGGCGCACCTTGTATTGGAAATGGCAGCCCGTGATCCTGAAACGCTGGAAGGAGCGATGTGGCTGCCAAATCAGGACATGTAGATAAGAGTCCTTCAGATGCAGGGAGCACATACAATCTCTCTGTTTTAGTGTCCACGCAATGAGTGACATCTAGAATTTCTGAAAAAGGAAGGAGAGGTTGAGAGTGCAAAGGTCCAACAACTCAGGCCAGCCTTTTTTTGTAGGGCGAAAATCCTGGAAAATAAGCCCAATCCTCTTGGGAGGCTTAGACTTGCACTGCCTGGCACTGCACGAGCGTCCAGATTTCCGCCAACAGAGTTGCCGTCCCAATCTGTGGGAGGGAGTGGACACATGGACCCGAAGGGACGCATCATGGTTTCTTTCCTTAGGAGGCTGCTGCGTAGGAAGAAAAGGCCCTTGCCCCCTTGTTTGCGCCGGTGCCGACTTGGCGAGTGGGGTCAGGCTGCCTTGACCTGTTCCCAGAAGCCCCAGAACCCGCCAAACGGCCACCCCCTGTTGGAGCATTGATGCGACTGTGTGTACCCCTTGGGCATGGCCTCCATCAGGATAAAGACTTTGCAGTTTGAGAGGTGTTCTTTTTATCCAATTCATCATCAGTGGTAGAGGGCAATGGGTCACTATCCTCAAACAGAAGGTCCAATATGCATTCCTGGCTATCAGGGTTAAACTTAGTAGCCCAAAGCCAGGCCGTCCTCATGTCTGTGGCAATGCATACAGCCCGGCCAGAGGTATCGATCCATGCCTGTCAAAGTTTCAGCTGTGTGCCGCTTTGAGTGAACAGTCTCAGTTTCAACAATCAAAATGCCTTCCGACTACTTCCCACCTCTGGTCCTTCAGTTTATCTCTTCCTCAAAGCATGCCATAGAAGACAGCTGTAGTGCCAACAGGCTGAAGTGCTTTGCTATCACCCCCCAGTCTCACAGTGCAAACCCATCATGTTCCTTACCCATAATGAAGCTTTCCAACAATGCTGCTCTGAAACAATTGTGTACGAGCGCAATACAAATAAAAGATCAATATCCAACCGTCCTCATACACAGTATCCTAATCCACTTTTTATCAAAGTAACCTTTCTGACTTCCCCAAGATGTAGCTCTCAAGTGACAACTTATTCTGACGGTCCTAGCCTCAACCTTGTTTAGACAGACAGCTGGTTTCCTGCTGTGGTCTTATAAATGATTAATCCAGTCTGGGTGAGCCAGGTCATCAATGTGAGTGTTACTGCCTTGCATCCAACAGGCTGAGAGCAAAGTTTATATAGCCGCTTCTTATCCCCCCTCGGAAAGTTACCTGTTCAGCTCTCCTCTGCCTCACCCTTCCTACTCTTAAGAGGTCCTGCCAACCCCTCTCTCTGCTACAGTTGCTCACAATCTTCTCTGTACCCCTCGATTCTTTAGATGGCTACTTTGCTCATTCCAGTTTCCCCTTCCGATAAGTACTTGTCCACAGCTCCTGCCCAGCCTTCTCTTTTCTAGCGCAGTGTCACATTCCATTTTTCACAGTGCTTTGTCTCATAGGTCTATTCCATTCTGTTCCACATTGGTGCTTCCTTCCAGTGCCCTCACGCTTTAATCAGCTGCTCTCCTTTCAGCGGACACGTTCTGCACTTACACATATCCATTTGAAATGATAGTACACAATATTAATGCTGGATGGGAAGTATTAATCAATATTCAATACGTTATAAGCCCAAATAATATGGTGACAGAAAAGTTAAATGTGTGAGTAAGCCAATGGCTTGTCCTTTAGTGGCAACTTTTTAACTACTGCCTAGCTAGTCAAAAGAAATTATATCTTTGGCAATCCGTCTGTGTGTGTGAATGGATACTCATTTTTCTGAGAATGTCACTACTGCAGCCAGGTGGCTCTAGGGCATGTCTACAAAGCAGTAACATGTGGACAGTACATCTTTGCATTTGCAGGCAATCGTTCTGTGGCAAATGGGTATGTGATGGCTTCCTGACATGTGTGCCCTTAGCTGGGACTCATTTGCCTTAACTTCCTTGTGGGGCTTGTTCCCCACATTTGAAATCTAGTGCAGCCAAAAGGAAACTAGTCAACAGCGCTAAGCTGTCTCCTAAAGTACTTTTAAAGCTGAACAGAATTGGCTCCCTGCAGGAAGCTCCACTTTCAATTGGAGGGTAAAATCACAAAACACATCTGTAGTCTACTGCAGAACAGTATATGCCATTAATGGAGAAGCACTGCCGGCTTGCTACACACGTAGAAGTGAACTGGCCAACTTGTACTTGCCTGCTCAGTACTTGGAAAAGAAATGGCACCACCCATCACTGCTGTCAACAAAAGAACCAATCTTTGCTTCAGCGCTCAAGATGAGGGTACACAAAGTCCACCCATTTTTTCAGAGGGTGGACCCTCTTTGAATTTATAAGGCTTAAAGCCGACATTCAGGGATCGAACTGAAGTATTCAGGTTTGTAGGCCGGACACTTCACAACTGCACTATATAACCTGAATAATCTGCTAAAAAATAAAACACTAAAGGTGAAATGTCCCATTTCGGTACTGCAAGTTCCAGGGGAGACATTAGAATTGGTTCTTGGCGTTTGAAACATGCACACCTTTTAACGTTTTCAAAAACACTATTAGAAGAAAATATCCTCTTGGTTTTGCGTGTGCATTTATTTTATGAAAGGCACATGCCATTCGTTCTGAGCAATTTGGACGGTTATGCAAAGTCAATTTAATGACATGTGCATATTTCACCTTAATATGCTCATTACTGTCGAGGTCACATCTCATTGCGTTTGAGGAGTGCCCCCCCCCCTTTTATTTTTAGGACTTGAACCCTGCTTGGAATACCCTCTTATGTTGCCTGCCAGGTCTGACTCTAGAAACTGCCCGACTTTTGTGTAAATGTACTACACTGTAGGGGCCCACTGCAGAGGAACAGATTTTTGTAACTAACCATTGTGTGCAATGTAGCTGGCATTTTCGGACATTAGTGTTACGGTCACATTTAGCAGGTCTTGTTCAAGGCCATGCCACATTCTCTGCACCCTGCCCGAATCATCCTTCTCTAATATATGACACTGCACAGGCTTCACACAAGGCTTGCATTTGCTGAAGTGTTTCAACGCCATCTACTGGAGAAAAGTGGCTGGGAATTCACAAGCAACTGCTGCGATTAGTGTAAATCGCACGCAAGAAAAAAATAATGGCGTTTCCACAAGATTTTACTGCGGAAACAGTCCCTATACGCATCTTAACTAATGGTGGAGTGGGAGCCAGTGAAGGTCGAGGAGGGGCTGGTGTGGTCATATCTGCATAGACCCTTTGAGGTGTGGAGCTGCATGTATGATACCTCAGGGGCGGGCAGACAGTATCAACGCTATTCAGTTGCTGATCCCACTTACAAGAGCTGGCAAACTTCATTCCAAGATCTTAGATACCCACTTGGTATGCCTTCTTCACACAGCATTAAATTGCAAAGCATTTCTTTTTCTTAAGACCATAGATTTAGTCTTGCTGTCATTAATTGCTAAACCCCTTTCACTGCAACACTCTGGGTTAAACAACTTCAGCTATTCCAAAAGGGCGTTAAAGTATTGCATCATCTGTAAACAGCAACACTGGTTATCAATCCCCAGTTAGGTATGAAGCATCAGAATTAGCCTCACACTTAACCATTAAACAATTTCTATAAAATTGAAATAAAGATTGGGGCCAGCACACAGCCCTGGCACACACCATTTTGCATTTTGATGGGTGCAGTGGTCCCCTCTTTCCCGCCCCTCACCCAAAAACCACCCCTACCTACGGCTACATTGTAAACCGCACTATGGCCAGGAGTAGGGTATGAGGGAATACAATAATGACTCAATTTCCCAAAGTTCTGGGCAGGGACCTGCACCCAACTGGACAATTCCTGCAGATGACCATGCTTTAGGGGCCAGATTCAAACTGGTTATCGCATTAAACAATGAATGAACCCATGAAATGATACCAACGCTGGAGAAATGGAGTTTCAGGTAAGAAACTACTCCCTTCTCCAGCATTGGATCTTTCATGGCTTCACATGCTGTGAATAGATTTTGTAGCTGTATAAATGCTGGGAAGTGGAAACCAGGAAAACCGATTAGATACTATAAAGTTGTCGACATTAACGTGAAAATACATCCGATAGAGAAATTATAAGTTACTCACCGTAGTGACATACTCCATAGTCCTTTCCTCCATACTGCATGGGCGATTACAGCTGAATGTAGCCCCAGGGTGGAGAGGAGACCCTCTTTAAGCAAACAGGTTCTGGAGAACCGCCTGTCCAGACGCTGCATCTGCATCTGATCTGGAGCCGGCGTCCAAACAGTAATGTTTGCAGAAAGCCGAGGGAGTGGCCCATGTGGTCGCCCTACTTATGACCTGCCAGGGGACAGCGCTGAAAAGCGATGGCCGTTGCCTTGGCCCTGACCGCGTGGGCATGCATGTTCACCGGGATAGGTCTATGCTGGCCCTCGTATGCTTCCTTGATGGCCAAGACCATCCAGCAGGAGATGGAGGCTTTGGCGGCCCGATAGCCCGGACTGGAGCCCCCAAAGGTGACGAATATGGCATCGGACCTGCGGAAGCCCTTGGTCCTGTCCAGGTACAATTCCAGGGCACGCCTGACATCCAGGCAGTGCAGAACTGAGGCTCGTCCTCCGGGTCCGCAAAGAATGTAGGAAGGACGATCTCCTCCTGTAAGTGAAACGCTGATGGCACTTTAGGTAGGATTGCCGGATGGGTCCGCAGGACCACCATATCCTTGTGGAAGGTGGTGTACGGCTCTGAGGCAACTAGAGCCTGGATCTCGCTGACCCTGCACGCTGATGTGAGGCCGACTAGCAGGGCTGTCTTAATGGTGACCAGCCCGATGTCCGCCATCGCCAAAGGCTCAATTGGCTTGTGCGCGAGGGCGCCCAGGACTAGGTTTATATCCCACACGGGGTGTGGGTTCCTGATGGGCGGGTAGAGTCTAGCGAGCCCAGCCAAATGTCCAACTGTCGGGTTGGAGGAGGCAAAGATCCCTTTCTCCGAATTCCTGTAGGACCCAATGGCTGAGAGGTATGTGCGGCAGGTGTCCACCTGCATCCCAGAGTTGGCGAGGTGTGCTGAGACTGACAGCACGTCGTCCAGTGAACAAAAACGTGTCAATATCCTTGGAGTGTGTCCAGTTGCAGAACCTGGTCCATTTACTCTTATACTGGGGTCTGGTAGCCTTGCTCCTGGCCCCTTGTAGGATTTCAAGGTTGGCTTGAGAGCAGTTGAGGTGGCTGAGCGTCACCTGCTCAGGAACCACGCTGTGAGGGCCAGCTTCTGGGGGCAGGGTGGACGAAGATGTGCTGGGCCTTTTGGGAGGTGGATTGGAGAGACCGCCGAGAGGCTGGGGAGCTCCGAGAACCATGGCCAGGATGGACACCACGGAGCTATCAGAATGAGGTCAAGTTTGTGAGACTCCTTGAACTTGCAAAGTACTCCGTGCATCAGTGGAGTGGGAAGGCGTAAGCCGGCATGCCACTCCATTGAATCCACAAGGCATCACCCAGGGAGACTAGACCCTGCTCCTGCCAGGTGGTGAACTGGGAGCACTTCTTCTTGTGCCTGGTGGCCAAGAGATCCACCTGGGGGAGGCCCCAACAGTGGCACATCTCCTGTGCAACAAGGTCGTTCAGCTGCCACTCATAGTTGTCCGCTCCCAACCTGCTGAGCCTGTCCGCTTCCAGGTTGGATTTCCTCGGAAGGTGCACTGCCGTGAGGTACATGTTCTCCAAGGCCCATTCCCACATGTTGATCGCCAGTCTGCACAGGGAAGGGGACCTGGTCCCTTCCCCCCCCACTGCCCCCTGCTTGATGTAGTACATACTGGTCGAGTTGCCTGTCTGGATGAGGACAACCTTTCCCCTTGAGGCGTGGGAGGAAGGCTGAGCGCTAACCAGATGGCGTTCAGTTCCAGCCAATTGATGTGGAATTCTTGTTCTTGATGGGTCCACGTGCTGTGAACAGAGGTCCTCAGGGGTGGCTCCCCAGCCCTCTAGGGAGGAGTCTGATGATAAACACCTGTGGGACTGGGGGCTGGAAGGGTTTAACCGTCCACAGGTTGCAGTCATTGGACCACCATGAGGTCTGGATGGAGTGAGATGGGGGATCTTGATAATTTCGGCCTGGGGGCCCCTCTCCCGATTCCACGACGCTGCGAAGTGGAGCCGAGTCTGCCTCATCATGAGTCTTGTGTGGGGGATGGCCAACAGTACCGTTGCGAAAAGGCCCAGTAGGTGCTGGAACCACCAAGCCGAAGTAGAGCTTCGGCTGAGAAAGTGGGAGGTGGCCTTGCTGATGGCCGTTACCTTATCCTCCGAGCGAAGACCATCTCGGAGCGTGCGTACCAGATTAGGCCCAGGAAGGTCAAAGACTGTGTGGGCTGCAGCTGCGATTTCTCGATGTTGAGCGAGAAGCCCAGGTCGTGCAGCGTGCTAATCAGTACATGCGAGGACCGGTGAACCGCTACTTGAGATGTAGCGGCGACGAGCCAGTTGTCTAGGTAGGGGTATATAGGGAGGCACTGAGCCCAGAGGAGGGCTGCCACCGCATTCTTGAGTCTGGTAAAGACCTTGGGAGCCGAGTTGAAGCCAAAAGGGAGGACCTTATACTAAAATGGCAGCCCATTATCCTGAACCGGAGGAAAGAACGATGGGGTTGCCAAATTGGGGCATGCAGATAGGCGTACTTAAGGTCCAGGGACCAAATCCAGTCTCCCCTGCCTAATGTCTCCGCGATCAAGGCTGGAGTCACCATCTTTAATCTCTGAAGAGGTACGTAGAGGTTCAGGGTCGAAAGGTCCAGAACTCCCCCCAGGCCAGCCTGGTTTTCTGAATGGCACAGCCCAATCCTCGCTGGGAGGCTGGGACTTACTCCACGGCCTGGCTCAGGACGAGCGACCGAATCTCTGCCAAAAGAGTTGCCGTCCCAACTTGGAGGAGAGGAGGTAAAGAGGCAGGGATAGGCAAATGGTACCCCAAGGAGACCGACAGGATCCAGGGGTCCGCAAAGTGTTGTCACCAGAAGTGAGCGTGAAGGGCAAGCCTGCCCGCCCATTGGTGACTCGTGGACCCGTATGGGTCTGTCAAGACTCCTTACCCTTCAAGGGGGACTGGAAGAAACCCTTTCGCCCCCCCCCTTTTTGATGCTTGCGCCAACTAGGGGTCAGTGAGTGTTCCGGCTGCCTAGACATCAGTTCCTGGAAGCAGCGGAAGCCTTCAGATGAGCAACCCTTTTACGAGCTTTGCTGCGAGTGGGAGTACGCCTTGGGCGTGGCCTTTGTCAGAATTTATAAAGACTTGGCCGTCTGAGAACTATTCTGCTTCTTGTCAGCCTCATCTGTGCTTGAGTGAAAGATGTTGCTGCCCTCGAAGGGCAGGTCTAAAATACATTCCTGGACATCCGGGTTGAACTTGGCTGCCCGGAGCCAGGCCATCCTTCTCATGTCCGTTCCAATACAGATGGCACGTCCAGAGGTATCTATGTGTGCTAGAGTAGATTCCAGAATATCTTGAGCCACGAGCTTGGCTTCGGCTAGCCCGCCTTAAAGCATGATTGGCTGTGGGCCGGGAGTTCTGGGAGGAAGTCAATTTCCTGCCATAATCTCTGGTTGGTGGCAGCCAGCATGGAGTCTGTGTTGGCCTGTCGCAAGCAAGGAAGCATTGGAATGCAGTTTCTTACCACATGCCTCAAAGGTTTTCTCTTCCTTACCTAGCAGTGCCGAAGATGACAAAGATGAGAACGACTGATGCTTGCAGTATAGGCATGCTGCAGCGATCACTGAGGAGTGTGGTTGAGAATGTGAGGAGAGCAAGAGTGTATGCCCCCTCCATCTGCCTGTACTTTGCGTCCAGGCAGCAGCTGACTGGCTGGACGGAGTGTGGTTTGAGCCAACCCTTCTTGGCAAGGGAGGCTACATCAGTTTGCAGTGGAATTCCTGTTCTGGCGGAAGGGCGCCTCGGGAGGACTTCCGCAAGGGCGCCCTCAGCCAGCTGTTCGGCCTGTGGCTGTGGCAGGCCCGGGTATTCCGCCAGGTCCGCAGTACGTTTGGGGAAGGCTTAGCTGATGACGGCGTGTCAGGATGATCCTCCTCATCAGTATCCTGAGGCTCTGGGGGAGCCTGAGGCTGGGTTACGGGGGCCACCGCCAGAGGCTGAGGAAGGGGCGGAGGCTGGGACAGAACCGCCTGTGTAATAGACTGAGGAGCCGGCTGCACCGGGTCCGGAGGCGTCGGCAGAGGTGCCTGTGGTGCTGCTAGCATAGCGGGGAGGACTTCCGACAGCGTCCATGATGTTATTCCCCATATCAGGAGACTTCATGAGGCCGAGGAACCTCTCAAGGATCCAGTCCTCGCTGGCCGAAGAGGAGGGCACTGAAGGGGTTACTAGGAGGCAACTGAGGCCGCTGCCGACACTACATACGGACGCAAGGAAAAGCAGCCCTGCGCATAAGGGTAGGCCGTAGGCCACGTACCTGGTTGATGCCAGTCCCACCTCAATACTTGCTCTTTGCCGAAGTCTTGCAGAGGCGAACGGGTATCCTTTTCTGGTCTGTCGGCCATCTTGAGCTGCCTACTACGTGGCTGCGACGTGTTCGTCGGCTCGTCGCTGCGATCCTCTGCCAAGTATCTTGTGTGAGGCGCGCAACATGTCCCACTCCTCGGGCACGTGCCCGGTAGGTGAATTAACCTCAACCCGGGGGTTGTTAGAGCTGCATTCAGGCGCCCCCTCGGATGTACTGCCAGTAACGGGGTGTAGCCCCTCAGCCATGACGCTGGTGCAAGGGCAGAACCCCTCTGGCGTAAGCCCAGTAAAAGCCTAGCAGCCCCTCAACCCTTACAATGGGAGGATCAGAGGAACCCTCAGCCCGAAGGTCGGTAGCAATGACAGCCTCGGTGCGTGAGTTGGTAAAAGAACCTGATCGGTCCCGCCCAAGTAGGAGTGTCCCTGGGAAGTAGTCCCCCTTGTGGGGTGCAGATGAAAAGGAACAAGTTACTTACCTGTAACTTTTTCTCGAGCATGTGTCTGGCATGGATTCACATGCTCATGAATATAAGAATACATAGCAGTACACACATGCACAACCGCGGGAAGTGACAAGGCTCAACATTAAGAAACTCTTACCTCCTCACCAGGCCCAACCTTCAAGCGAACAGGTTGCGCAGCACTGCCTGCGCGACTCTGGACTCCTCCCTGGAATCCCGGTTGATGCAGTAGTATCTCGTGAAGGTGTGTGTCGACCTCCACGTAGCAGCCCTGCAGATGTCCAGCAAGGGCACACCAGACAGGAACACCGTAGTAGCAGCGATCACTCTAGTTGAATGGGCTCTCGGACGGCCGGCCAACCGGTGACTGTGCATGATGCAACCAGAGAGCTATCTGGAAATGGAAGCCTTCGAGGGCCTTCCCTTGGTTCACAGGTCCAAAGTTCACAAACAGCTGCGATGTCTTCCGAAGGCTTTAATGCGGTCCACGTAGAATTGCAGCGCTCTAGCCACATCCAGCGAGTGCAAAGTCCTCTCGGCCGGCGACAAAGGCGACGGGAAGAAAACAGGCAACACCAAGGGCTCGTTGACATGGAAGTCCGACGGCACCTTGGGCATGAAGGAGGGGTGCGGCCTCAGCACCACCCTCATCTCGTGTAACGTCAGGTAGGGCGGTTTACAGTAGAGGGCCTGATCTCTCCCCACTCGTGTGGAGGCGATAGCCACAAGAAACACTTTGACATGTCCAGGTGGTCTGGGAACCAGATCTGCCTCGACCACGCCGGTGCAAAAAAGGATCATCCTGCACCGGGACCGTGCGAGTTGATCGATGAGTCGCAGTAGCAACGGCGGGAACGCATACAGGAACAGGCCATCCCAGGGGAATGAGAAGGCATCGCCCATGCTCCCCAGCTGGGGAAACCTGCTGGCGAACCTCCGGCACTTGGTGTTCGTCGCCGTCACTAATAAGTCGAACAGGGGATTGCCCATCGTTGGAATAGTAGGTGAACTTGATCCTGCGGCAGTTTCTACTTGTGGCACGAGCGAATCTCCCTGCTGAGTTAGTCAGCGATGGTGTTCTTTATTCCTGCCAGATGGAAGGGTACCAGAAACATCCCTTGGGCGATGGCCCAGTGCCACAGATCCTGGGCTTCCTTGGATAGGGCTGGGGATCTGGTGCCTCCCTGCTGCCGGATGTAGAACATTGTGGTGGTGTGGTCGGTGAAGATCCTTACCACCTTGCCCTTGAGGGACTGAAGGAAAGACATGAGGGCCCAGAACACAGCTCGGAGCTCCAAGAAATTGGTGTAGTGACCTCTCCTCCAGGAGCCAAAGGCCTCTTGCGTGGAGATCTCCAGTGTGCGCTCCCCATCCCTCCAGGGAGGAGTCTGTCGTCACCGTCTCCTGATGTGCCGGGGTCTGTAAATCCATACCAGCCGCCAGATGCGCATGGGTGCCCCACCACCAGATCGCTTGGCAGAAGGTCTCATTGAGCGAGATTCGGTCTTCGAAGCTGCCCGCCGCTTGCATCCAACAGGCGTCGAGGAACTCTTGCAGTGGACGCATTCCCAGCCTGCACAGGCGCACGAGGTAGATGCACGAGGACATGCCAAGCAGGGACTTTATGGACCTCACCCTGGCCACGTCCATGGTCGACAGCCGTTGCACCTTGCCCAGGATGGCCTTCGTCCTTTCCTCTGATGGAGGCCAATCGCGCCACTGTGTCGAGCCTGGCTCCCAGGAACAGGGTGACTTGGGACGGTACCCAGAGGGATTTCGCGAAGTTGATCGAGAAACACAGATTCTGTGAGCAGTTGGACGGTCATCGCTGTGTGCCCGACAGCAAGTTCTCTTGTCTTTGCTCGGATGAGCCAATCGTCCAGGTAAGGGTAGACGTGGATCCCCTGCAGGCACAACCACACCGCCACTGGTGCTAGGCAATTGGTGAAAACCCTGGCCGCCAACTTCAATCCAATCGGGAGGGCCTTGAACTGATAGTGTCTTTCCTTGGGCCACAAATCGCAGGAGCTTTCAATGTCTTTTTATAATGGGGATGTGAAAGTAGGCATCCTCCAAGTCCAGCGACGATAGGAAATCTCCCTCCTCCAGCCCTCCCAGTACGTGCTGGAGGGTGAGCATCCGGAACTTCTGGGACTTGATGTACGAAGGTCCAGGATGGGTTGCTAGCCACCGGCTTCCTTACGAGGAAGTATCGTGAGTACACTTGGAGCCCCAGAGCCTCTTTGGGTCTTTGGGACGAGCTCGATGGCTCCTTTCTTCAGCTTTGCCCGTGCTTCCAGCAGCAGTTGAGACGTGGTTTTCCTTCCTGGCCACAGGTGGAATGCGGGGACACTTCCTTAGAAAGTCATGTGTGCCAGCAGGCCAGGGCATCCAGCACCCAAAAGGTTGGTGGAGATGGACTCCCACACGCTGACTAATTTTGCCAGCCGGCCTCCCACTGGGGTGCTCAGGAGGGGGCCAGACGCTACAACCAGTTCAGACCTGTTTGGCAGCAGCCTTGCTGACTTTGACGAGATCCTCCTGACTTGCTGCATCCTCTGTAGGCCTCCTGTGACGAGGAGCGGGCCGCCTTACGGTACATCGAGGAGCCGCCGCCAGGTCCTTTGGAGGCACCTTGCTTGCCTCCGGAGTGCCGAAAAGGCAGTTGTTGCAGAACACCCAAGGCCCGAGCCGTCTCCGTGTCAGCCTTGATAGCCTGCAGTGACTCGTCCACTGTCTTGCCAAACAGGTTGTTCCCATCGAAAGGCATGTCCAGAACCTGCACGTCTTGGTGGATATTGGTTGCCTTCAACCAACCACGCCGGCAAAGGCAAACGCTGTTGCCCATCTGGCGAAAACTGGTTGTCAGCAATGTACATGGCCACCATTATGGCGTGGTCCGACGCCACCTCGCCCTCCTGTAGGATCTCCAGGGCCTCAGCCCTCTTGTCGTCCGGGAGGAAATCCAGCAGGGGAGCGATCTTTAACCACACCTCCCTGTGGTAGTGAGCCACAAAGGCGTTGGCCGCTTTAATCGTCGCCGACAAGATGACCTGCCGTCCCATGGCGTCCAGTTTCTTCCCCTCACCGGCGAAGTCAAAGTTGAAGCCGTCACCCCCGCCGCTTTCTTCTTGGCCGCCGCGGAGATTAACGAATCCGGGGTCGGCTCCGCCCTAAGGCAACATGAGGGCAGCATCCAGGACCTGGTACTACTTCTCGTACCGGTCTCTTGGCAGGAGTTCTGGACCGGTTATTCAGGAGCGACAGCCCCTCGTCCCAGATGTCGTCCAGTAATGGAACCGAGAGGACAGTCTTCCTCTTGGCCTTACGCCGTTGAGGAAACCTTCCATCTTCTGTTCTTCAAAACAGAGCTGAATAGCTTGGATGCCCTGGTGATCATGGAAGGAGCCAATTTTGTCAGCCGGGAGGCCAGAGGGGATGGTGATGGAAGGCCCATCCTGTCGTCACCACTGTCAGCCGTCCCTGTATCATCCCTCTGATCAGGGGAAGGAGACAAAGGCAGGGAAGGCTGGAGAGAGGGGGGCGAGTTCTCCGCTTGCTTGGAGGGCTTCCCGCCAGTCCAGGCTCTGCCGGATCGTCCGCTGGGGGTAAGGGCAACCTTGTCCTCATCTACGTACACAAGGCCTGGATCGCCATAAAGATTGCTCCCGAGTTGGCTTGTGGCATAGGCACTGGCTGCGACGGTTGGAGAGTGGAATCCTCCGCATCCACGTGCTCCTCGTCGGCACCGCCGTCGCTTTCTGCGTCCACCTAGTCAGGATCCCTACCGTGGGACCAGACCTCCTCAAACTTCTTGTTCAGAATCTTCGCGACTCCAGCCACCTCCTCCGGTATCTGTCTGTGATGGCCACCTGGCCCGCCCCCCCCCCCTCTTTCTACCCGGGGTTTCACAGGGTTCTCATCGATGGGCTGAAAGAGGATTCCCTCTGCGGTGGCAGAGAAACTCTAGACCCTGAGGTCGCCTCCACAGACTTCACCAGGGCCGCCTCGACTCCCTCGACAGAGGCCTTAGCCAGGTGAATCAGGGCCTTCGCGACTTAGGGTGTGCCCGAAGGCTTCACCTTTGGGGAGTGGGGGTCACCGCCACGCTCTCCCTCGGCTGTCTGACCGGGGCTTCTCACGAAGCTTACCCGGGTTCTCCGATTTCCTCTTCCGAGCCAGAGTGTTGGCTCGTGGTTGATGGCGTCGGTGAAAGTGCGCCCTGCCTGGCAGCCAAGGAGCCCGACCTATCGGCGCTCTCGGTGCCCGCGGACTCGTAGTGCTTTGCCTTTTGTTGGGCCCCTGTCGCCAGAGCGCCCTCAAAGGTCTTAGAAGACTGCTCGGACATCTTCTCACCTCCTGCTGGGCTCTTCCCTTCCAGCCAGTTGGCGAGTCGGATACGCCGATCCTTCATAGTCCGTTCGGACATGTTCTTGCAAAATGCAGACCTTCACGTGCATTTTGTCTTTGTGAAGGCAGTAGACATCTAGAATGCTAATCCTCCTTGAAGACATTCTGCATCAAGGGCAGCTCCTGAAAGCTTTGGATCCGAGCATCATGTTTCCTTTGTCCTGGGCCATGTCCACGCGGGGTAGGCCACAAAGATCTTCGGAATCCTCCAAGAAGCGAAACTCGACGAAAACTTTGCCCTTGAGGGGCGTAGAAAATTCCGAAACGGGTCCCTGTTGATCGGAAGTAGAAACGGTGTTGCTTGAGGCTCGATTGACTGAAAAAATGAGGTTAAACTCTGAGAAAATAAATAAAACGCAAAATGCAGTAAAAGCTCGAGAGCTATATCACGAGGACTCCCAACACTTGAACGCGCAGTAAAAATCCAAAGATGGCTGCCAGAAGAGGGGCTTAGGAAGAGGGCAGTCATTGGCTGGGGCAGTATGACCCAGAGACCAGTGATTGGTTACTAGTAGAAAGACTAGTCAGAAACGAAACAAACTGATTTTTTTCTTTACTGAGGATTCCCAGCCTGGCGGGGAATATTCATGAGCATGTGAATCCATACCAGACCCCATGCAGGAGAATGTAGGCCCTACCTCTAGCCTGTAACGTCTCACGAAACTCTTCAGGTCCTCAGAATGAGACTGTTGGAAGAGCTCCCTCCACCTGGCTAGTCTGTTCTTCAGCACTTTCGTGGAAAGCGAGCTGCACGCCGAACAGGCTTGCAAACCGTGGTCTGGGCCAAGGCAACGTAGGCAGAGGGCGTGGGGGTCTGAAGTTGGAAAATATGTGTTGCAGGATGGGCACCTGCTGAACCCTGTCAAATCGATAAGCCGGGGAGGAGCTGTGGCATCTGAGGACCAAGTACCTATTGAACAAAAAGACAAAAGATAATAGGAAGAATCTGCGTGTGGAATTACATGGCCGAAGCCAAACCCAGGAGCGCTGGTGAATTTGGCCTGTTCCGGTCAGGGCAGAAAAGGGGACTGAGGTGTGGCGCTGGAGGGCGGAGTCAGGGCAAGGCATGCTCCCAGGGCCGCACCTCTAGATTTAGATGGAAAGAAGATTTTTCTGGTGAAAAAGGTTGCGTCTGCCGTCCCTCACGAGGGACACCCATGCATTATGGAGGAAAGGGGACGGGACGTAAGAGTAAGGAAGCAACCCCTGAAGCTGCGTGGGTTTACCTTACTGGAACAGTCGTTGAATGTCTGCCTTTCCTAACCTCACATACTCAGCATGTTGATGGTGAAATCAGCAGTGCATGGTGAAAGTGTGGGGCACTGCCCATGTTGCTGCTTGGCAAAGGTCTGATGGGTACCCCAGATGAGAGCTGCCAAGGCAGTGTGCTCTGGGGGTTGAGTGTAACAGCCTGTTGGCCTTTGAGTGGCAGAAGGAGATTGTAGATGAAACACATATTGGAACACCCTGTTTTTATATGGATCTTGCTTTGATGGCTGGACCAAGGGCTACAAACAGCTGCTTAGTCAATATTTTGTGCAAAAGTTATATTTCAATGCCCCTTTGACATCCAAAGAGTCCAGAGCCTTTTCTGCTGGTGAAGTGGCATTTGGAAAAATGTGGGTAGTGTTGGTAGCATTTCTATGAAACTCAGATGGTACTTTAGGAAAGAAATGCAGGGTTAGTGGAAAGAAACACTGTCATGAACCGTAGATGGGGAGGGTCTCTAACCAAGGCTTGCAGCTCTGACCACTAATGGCCACTAAAAAGGCCTCCTTCCAAGTTAGAAACTTGATGTGGGTTGTTAGAGTTCCAATGGAGGCTTCAGAAGTCCTGCTATGACCAGGTTTATGCTCCATACAGGTGGAATCTTTCTTTGGTGGAACAGTACGAAAGGCATTTTAAAGTGCTTGATTAGCCCATCACTGTAGAGCGAAGATCTTATCCATGTAAACATGGAGAACACTGATAAATGCACTTTGAGGGCATAGACCGCCAAACCCTGTATAGCGAATTTCAGCAGATAAGGAACTGATGTGTTATAGCTAGCGGCTGCAGATCAGGTTGCTGTACGCACACCATGCACAGAACCTTCTCCATTTTCCGCTATAGGAGATGTTGGTAGATGAGGCTGTAACTGCTGCTAGAATGCGCCGGCAGTCTTGAGATATTCAATCTACTGAATTCGGAGTGGTCAGGAACCACGCCGTCAAGAGCCTGGGGTCATGACGAAAGATAATCTCGTTCTGGGAAAGGAGATTGGCCTGCCAATTAAAGCAGATTGGAGAACCAGGTCTGCCTGAGCCAGTAGGGGTCTACCAAGATTATCCTCTAACAACCTTTGTGTATCAATTATAGTTTTCCTTATGAGAGGAAAAAGAAACATGTAAGCAAACACCCTATTCCAAGGGAATGAAAATGTGTCCCCCTAGAGAGTCTGGATGCAGAATCCTGCTGGCGAATCCCTGTCACTGTTTGTTGTTGGGGATGGTGAAAAGGTCCGGGCGGGGGTCTTACCCCATTTTGAGAAAATGTTGGTCATTTGGCTCTTGTACAGTTGCCACTCGTGTGTCTGGAAGGAGTCCCTGCTGAAGGTATATGCTTGCTTGTTCATCATCCGGGGCAAGTGGAAGTTCTAAAGTAGAATGTTGCGCCGGATGGCCAAATGACAGATAGTCTGTGCTTCTTGGGTAAGGCGTCTGATCGCGTCCTGCCTTGCTTCTGTAGGTAAAACATTGTGGCGTCGTCGGTGAGGACATGCACCACCTAATTCTCGATTAGAGGAAGAAAGGATTTCAGATCCCAGTGCACTGCACATAATTCTAGTACATTGATGTGTATTAAGGCTTCCTCAGGGGACCAGAGGCCTTTGACCTAGAGCTGGTCTAAATGCGCACCTCATCCCACCTAGGAGGGATCACTCACAATGGTAAGATGGAAATTTGGCTCCGTTAGCGGCATTCCTTTCGTGATGTTGAAGGGGTGTGTTGTCCATTTCAGTGTCTGAGAGAGTCCGGGAGATGGTTACCTTGTCTGACCAGGAACCCCAGATTTGGGACCATCTGGTTGTGATAAACTTTTGCATTAGCCACATGAGAAGCAGACAGTGGGGAAGCAGACAGTGCGGAATCCGAGAGGACAAGGTCCCCAGAAGAGCCATGTGTGAGTGGACTGTGACAAGTTGGTTTGGTGTGAATGAGCTCGCTAGCAACCTTAAGACTTTCTGCAGAAGGTTTGACCAGATTGCGGCTTGTAAGGAATTGTGCACCCAGGAAAACCAAGCTCGAGATAACTGTACAGGATTTTGTATAATTGCAAAGCCCAACTGTTGGAGCAGTGTCTGTTTAGTTGAGACAACAAGGCTTGTTGGTACATTGATCCTCGAACCAGCTAATCATCCAAGCATGGGTAAACCTGGTGGCCTTGCTTCCGGAGGAAGGCTGCTACTGGTGTCAGGCACTTTGTGAATTTTCTGGGTGCTGATTTTAGGCCGAAAGGTAAAACCCAAAATTGATAATGGCTTTTGCACACTACGAATCTGGCTGCTTTTACGGTTGTCGCCCCAATAGTGAGAACTTTCTTCCCAAAGGCCTCCAGCTTTCAATTCTCATTGGCTGGCTGAGTGGCACACTTATGCTGTGTTCAAGCCTTGCGGCTTGCTGCTGCCGAGACCACTGATTCTGGAGCAGGTTGCGCAGTGAGGCATTTCAGAGTAGTATCAGGAGCCTCAAACTTGTCCAATCTTCCCTTCACCGCAGGATATGTAAAAGGTTGGTTCATGGTACAGAGGCCCTCCGGTCACAGGTGATCCAACAAGGGTATGAAAAGACTGCCTTCCTCCGTTTACTCATATGGGTCGCAAAGGAAACAATCCTCCTTTGTCCTGAATTAGGCCAAACTGCTGGCATGCTATGGACATCATGCAGTAAACAGCTTGAATACTATCTGGAAGTGAAGGCTGAGCCGGGCTACCCCAGTGCATCTTGGTCTGCATCTGAGTCCCATGTGTCAGCTCTCCTTGGAGGAGGTGGAAGTTGTATCCCTCGAATCAGTGTCAACCAAGTCACCTCCCTCTTGTTCCCTCCTGTGTGCATCCTACGGCATGTGCCCTGGTCTCAAGAGGGGTAGGTAGCATCCCTTTGTTGAGGGGTAACATGTGGATCTCTGTTAGGGAGAATTCTCATTCTATGGCTAATTTCCCTTACCTAGTGAGTCCCTCCGCAGCTTGGCTGGATCTCTGCAGTTATTTCTTTCCCTTGGTAAGAGGGAGCTTTTCCCCCACTCTTACTTGTGTTTTGCTATGCGTCTTTTACCTGTTTTTAAGATTGTGAGCTCTTAAGTACACCACTTCAGTAGCACCCTTCTTTGTGTGCGTCACCCAGCACCTTCAGTGCAGTGACCCAGGGTGGTTGTTCAGACTTCAAACAGACTCCATTTCTGAGGTGACTACTGTACCCCAGAAAAGGGTAAAGTTACCATTAACTTAAGTCGAATGTGACCACAGATCCAGTACACACCATGTTACATGGAGTGCTGGGAGGGTTAACTCTTAGCCCTTTTCATCTGTACCTCCTAGAGGATTGTTTCGCTCTTTTAACATTTAGACATGGATGGTGCCAGTGGTATCCACCCTAAATATCTACTGCGGTCATCTTATATAACCGTGGTAATATTGTAGGCTATTGTGTTAGCCTCAAACTTGAACCCGCTTGACCGAATCCTTTTTCGTATGGCTCCGGTGCGTTTTATTCGCAATCTTTTTGTTAAACTCCTTGTGTTTTACTTTGCACAGCAAACTAGGTTTGCCTTCTTTGTTCTGTCTTTTGGCGGGCTTCTACCTAGAAGCCCTCCTCAAGGCGCCTGGGTGTTTAGGTGGGCTGAAAGTGAGGCAGGGGTGTAGTCACCCCCTGCACAGGGTATCCTAGGAAAACCAAGTCGCACTTTGACATTATTGGCCAAGGTGGTTGTCCAGGGTGGACAACCCCCCTGCTGAGTGATTGACAGCCAGGCTTTGTGAATGGGGTTTTTTCGCATAAAAGGCAGGTCTCTTGGGCTGGAAGTCAGTCACCACTGGAACTACAAGAACCGACCAGAAGTGGAGGAGAGGTCGATCGCTGCAACTACCCCGTACCAGTGAAGCCCTGCTGCAGTCCCGAGCTATCTACCAATCAACGACTAAGAAGATCCAGTCCAGAGTCTGCTTCCCTTGAGCCTGGTGGGGATAACCAGTTCATCTTCAGCCAGAGGTCGCCTTTGTGGTCGAAATCGCTGCACACTGCTGTAGTGGGCCGGATAGCCACCTGAAGACCCTCTCCTGTTTTTAAGGAGCGCACCTTTCATTCATTGTCAATGCTGCAGACCTCATCCCTGTCGGTGCGGACCCTCTCATCGTCCTTAAGCTGTAGGAAAGCGTGGGTCTGTGGGAAAACAAGAACAACTGTCGTGGCACCTGCTTCGTTCTTTGAGAAAGGTACTGTGTCCTGTGAGGAATTTTGGGTGGAATCCCCATTTCTCTACTTTAAGGCTTGTCCTTACTTTTCCCCCCTCATAACTTTTGCTTCCGAACATTGACAATATCAAAGTACTCTTGGTAACATTGAATCTTGAACTGTCCGACTGTGATCCTCGACAACAGGCACCCGGTGTTATTTGAATTTGGCTCCGGCCTTTTGAATCTCAAATTCCTGTCCATGTGTTCTTCGATTCTGTCTGCCTAACTAACATATTGCCTGTGAGTTTTGCCCCCAACTCGCTCTGGGTATCTCGGGTGCTAAGTGTGTTTTTGCCCCGGTAGCATTTCTTGCCACGGATACGCGTTTATCTAATAGACCGAACTGTCAAAAAGTGATCGCAATTGTATCCACGGTAACGTGTTCTGTTTCATAACACCGGTCCATTCAAACACAGGGTACTTAGCTTGAGTAATACTGTACCAAGTGAAATGGTTAGTTGTAGTATATTTTACGTGTGGTTTTTGAATAGAAGTGGCGCGTTGATAACAAACGATTTAAAAATAAATGCTTATATTTTTTACCTAAAACCTTGAGCCAGTGTTTGCTTGAATCAACGTAATTGTGGTCCCTTTGTGTAATCTCTGCTACTGCTTGAGATGAGCTGCTTGGCTACTCCTACCACTTTAACATAGTAGTACAGGCTTCTACCAAAGGTACAACTTATATTGCCACCTGTAGTCTTAAATGTGTGTAGTGGTCCCTAAAGGCACTGCACAGGATTCTTCCTAACTATCTCCATATGGGTGAACTGGTTGAGTTTGAGGTCTGGCGTCAAGCTGACCTAAAAGAATGCAGTGTAGTAATGACCTGCACTGCTAGCAGCAATTGAGGATTTATAAAGGGAATATTGTGTCTGCATACCTCTTATTCCTGCAGATGTTGGAAGGTAGTGTAGGTGTCGGAGACCTTAGGAGAGTGTCCACCACTCTAGCTGGTCCCTGGATGGGATAATCAGAAGCTCCTTCAGGATCAGATTCAAACACTTTGGCATTTGCATGGCGAAGGCTCAAACTCCAAACAATCCCATGCTGCAGAATATCTTCTGGCATAATAACTTAGTATTCAGACATACCAGAGGAGCCTGGTCGTGCTGCATCGTGTTCCCATTTAGGGGGTTTTTAAAATACCTGTAGGAGACAATTCGTTGCTTTCTGTCTGCACTTCTGAACCTTTCCACTAGTGATCGACGGACGCGGCAGCTTTGCAGCAGGCTACTTTCTTGGTCGTCGAAAGGGTGGTCGACTGGAGACAACCTGTAGACCCAGACGAAAATGCCTATAGTAGGGGTGCAAGCCCTTCTCTCTAGGTTTGTTAGGTGACTACTTCGAGTGTTTGGACCCTGAATGGGACTGCCTGTAAAGAAACCACTTAGTGGTAAAGAGTGTTTGGCCTCTTAGTGCCCCAAAGACTATGTTGCCTCACCTGCCTTTTACTTCTTTGCCACGTGCTGCCCTGGACCTCTGTCTTGTCGTTGACCGGTCAGAGGGAGTGGTTGCTCTCCAAACACCAGAGACACCTTCATGGTTCGGTTATAGAAAATAAAGACACTCTACCTGTCCCCTTCAAAACATTTTTAGGCCGCAGTTCTTGCATGGCCTAAATAAAGAATTAGGTCCTGAAGTTTACATGTTGGAATTGGAAATTATGTATTTCGACGTCTGATGCACAAGATGCAATTTGAAGAAAAAGATTTTCTTGAAAGGAAATTATCTCATGAGAGAAACGCGAGGAATTCCAACAGCTCGAAAGCTGGTTGACCTCTGTGGGGAAGCTACTGGGGCAGAGCTATACACTCGACGTCCCATTGCTGCCACCAAAAGAACCAACAACGACATTGATGAAACTGAAGGTGTCAGTTTGTCCATAGGAACATTTCTAAGTCAAGGTTACCAGGGTTTCCCAGCCTGATGGGGAATATTCACAGCATGTTAATCCATGAAAGATCCAATGCTGGAGAAGAATTTGTATTTTCTATTGCTTCAATTTGAATGCACATTGTGCACACATCTTTTTGCCAACCTATAACCATGAGTGTGTCTTGCGGGGCATAGCCCACCTATAACTACGCAGCTCACCTCCAACTATACCAATTGCATTATTGGCACAACAAATGCAGTGCACTTTTTTGCCAGCCCTAATCGCCTCCACAGGGATGGTCACAGAATCTTAGATTATGTTAACCATCAAACAGAAACTACTCTAAAATATGACCTTCGTATAGTCTAGCTTGCCCTGTGATATCTAGAATGTGATCCTTCAGCTGACCCCACCTCCACCACAGACAGCATCCCTTGTAAGCCACAAGTAATGGCACACATACAAACCAAAGTGGACCAATTAACCAAACTCTAAAGCAAGCACACATAACATTGCAATTTTAACTGTCATGGTACTAGTACCTTCCGGTTTTAGATTACTGTTTTTTCAATTCACATTCTAGAACAGAGGCAGCCCAAAATCAGCATATTCAAGCTTTTAGCCAACCTGCACAGATGCAAATATGAAACAAAACTTGATCCGTGTAATCGATATTTTACACAAACATTTAAGTGAGGAAACCCAGAAATACACAGCGTTCATGTTTCAGGGGAGTCATTTTGAGGTCACGAGACATGTGCAGGGCTATAAGAATTCCCCCAGAGCAGACTACTGAGTCTTGGAAGAAAATCTTAACTGCAAACAATATGTAGGTATTTATGTCACTGAGCACTTACATGAGCACTTGCAACAAGTGCATTGAATTTGCAAGTTTGCTGCCAAAAGGGCATTTGTTTAACTTATTGAAATCTTAAATAACTCAACTTACTGGGTTTCACTCTCACGGATGAAAGCAGAGTTAAGTGCAGGCCATAGGTCTTTAACATTTTGGCAGATTTTACATGTTCAATTTCACTGAGCTAGTGAAGCCACTGTTATGCTTTGCTAAAAACCAAATTTCAAAATGACTCACGGGTAGCCTGAGCACACGCACATTTTGAAGCATGGGCTCATTGATGAGACAAGCTGGCCCTTTGCAAGACAAACAAGGATCAGGATATACATGATACCTACACAGTTTGTAATTTAGGGGAACTAAACAAATATTAATCATGTGTATATTCCACTCCAGAATTGGATATTTACATGGAGGAGAAAGTTCTAACTGCAGTCCAGATAATTAGCCAGAAAGAACTCCCGATGGCTGGGAATAACCAGGTTACTCACCGTAGTGACCACCTTACTCCTAGTCCATAGTCCCCTTTCTTCCATACTCATGGGACATCTCTCCATCCTGTAGGACGGGACCGAAGCACTTTGTAAAAAGTATCAAATCAAAAATTTAGCAAAAATGTGTCCTTCCTCTCTTGCGTGGGGCCTGGCACCCGGCCCTAACCCCGCCCACCTTGGCTCCTCCCCACGCATCAGTCCATTTCTATCGCCAGGTCAGAGACCTATTAGCAATAACAGAGGAACCTCATAAGAGGGGACGGCGGGCGTATGGAGGAAAGGGAACTATGGACTAGGAGTACGGTGGTCACTACGGTGAGTAACCTTGTTGTACTCCTACGTCCAATCCCCTATCCTCCATACTTATGGGAGATTCCCAAGCACTCCTTACAGGAACTACGGGTGGCTGGAAATACCCCTTACTGAAAAATGTTCTTCAGCACAGCCTGACCAAACTGAGCATCAGCTCTTGAGCTCACGTCAAGACAATGCTTACAAAAAGCAGATGGGGTGGCCCAAGTAGCTGCCCTAGCGATGGACTCCCAGGGAACATCTTTCTGAAAAGTAACTGCGGCTGCCTTGCCTCGCAGCAGGTGTGCATGAATACCCTTAGGAGGTTTCAGCCCTTGCACGGTGAAAGACTCCGTAATGCAGGTGGCGATCCACCGAGAAATAGTCGCCTGCTTACCCTGAGGGTTACCAAAAGTCAAACAGTAGAGAAGAACTCCTAAGCTCGGAAGTTCTTTCCAGATAGAACTGAGCCCTTCTGACATCGAGACAATGCAGAACCCTTTCTGCCTCTGAGGTAGGGTTTGGAAAAAAAGACCAGCAGGGAGATCGACTGATCCAGATGGAATTCAATTACCACCTTCGGCAGGAAAGCAGGATTCGTCCGTAAGACTACCTTATCCTTGTGAAAGACCAAAAAGGGACGCTCTACAGACGAGGCCTGGAGCTCTCACCCGCCTTGCTGATGTAACGGTGACCAAAAAGGACACTTTCCAGGACATGTACTTGAGGTCCACCGTGGCCATTGGCTCGAAAGGCTTAGGACAACGCCGCAGGACTACATTTAGATCCCACGACGGGTGCGGACTACGAATTGGAGGATAGAGGCGTGTCAAGCCTGCAAAATGCCTCTTAACCACTGGGTAACTCAGGGAGTAAGAGCATTGGTCCGTAGAAAGGTAAGCGGAAACATGGACACCCGACTGTTAATAAGGATACAAAGGACAAAACCGTGTCAACTGTAGCACCCCCTTGGGTCCAACTGTTTTTCCAAACACCAATGACAGAACCTAAGCCATTTACTTCTGTACTGGGACCTAGTCTAGGGTTTATGGCTGCCTGGATAATACGCATGTTATCCGCAGACAAGTTAAGATGTTCTAAAGACTTTAACTCAGGCACCATGCCGCCAAGCTGAGCGATTGTGGGGAGGGGTGCCACATCTGCTGTTCCCCCGGATGATACCAGTGACCCCCAATCGGCGGATACACCGACAGGTGTGGAAGTTCTGAGAACCAAAACCTGGCCCGGCCACCACAGAACTATGAGTAGAAGGGAACAGTTCAGAGTTCTTCAGCTTCCAAATTGCTCAATGGACTAGAGGCAGAGGCGGGAAGGCGTAAGCTCATGTGCCATGGAATCTCGAGAGCATCCCCCAGAGAGGAGGCTCCCAGCCCCTCTCTTGAGGCATACTGAAGAAGCTTCTCGTTTACCGCCGTAGCGAAGAGGTCCACCTCCGGTGTGCCCCAACGCAGGAAAATCCATGAGAGGACCTCCGCCTTCAACTCCCACTCGAAGCTGACCACTGTCCGCCGGCTGAGGGCATCCGCTGTGACATTCAGCTGGCCCGGGATGTACACTGCAAGCAGCCAAACACCATGAAGCACAGCCCACTCCCAAATCTGGATGGACAGGTCCACGAGAGGGGGAGACTTGGTTCCCTCTTTCTTGTTGATGCAATACATCGACACCGCATTGTCCGTGTGTATGCGGACCACCTTGTTGGCTATGATCGCTCTGAACGCCCTGAGCTCTAAATGATTTATGTGGAGGAGCTTGTCCTGAGGCGACCAGGGATACAAGATCTGAACAGGATCTAACGTTGCACCCCACCCCAAGAGGGAGGAGTCTGTCGTGATCGTCACCGTCACCGTCGGGGCTGGGTCCTGAAACCCCACACCCACCGACAGGTTGCTGAGAGATGACCACTATTCCAGGTCCACTCTCATGGAAGCCGGAATTATCAGCTTGGAATCCAGGTCCACAGCCTGACGCCAAGAACTCCGAAGAGCCATCTGGGTCTGCCTCATCTTGAGACGAGCAAGACGAAGAGCCAACAGGCACAAGGCCATGAGGCCCAGAAGCCTCTGGAACCACCAGGCCGACATGCTCTCCGACTGCACAAACATTTGACAAGTGGCTAACAGATCCGCCATTCTGTCCCCGGTCAGGTACACTCTGCAGTCGATCATGTTCCAGCGAAAACCCAGGAAAATGAAGTCCTGCGAGACCTTCATGGAAGATTTCTGCCACTTCACCGACAGCCCAAGATGGAACAGGAGCTGAAGGCGACTGAAGATTGCCCGCTGCTTTCAACGTACAAGGGCTGTGTAAGAGCCAGTCGTCCAAATACAGATACACATGGAAACCCTGAAGACGAAGTTAGGCCGCAATCACCAACATCTTTGTGAAGACACGCAGCGCCGAGCTGAGGCCAAAAGGAAGCACTCGAAAACTGGAAAAGCTCCTCTCCCAAAGAGAAACCGATATCTCCTGTGTTGATTCCAAATCAGAATATGCATGTACGCATCCTGAAGATCCACCACACTAAGCCAATCGCCCATCTGCAAGGAGGACTGTATCTGGCTGGGCGTGATCTTGAATTTCTCTTGGGGTAGTAGAATATTGAACTGGGAAAGCTCTAGAATGGTGCGCAGGCCAGCCTGGTTGGGTTTGGGCACCGTAGTAAACAGTCCAGTGGTCTCATCGTCTGGTGAAAGAGTTCATGAAGGGACTGTTCAGATCGTTCCCGCCGGTGAAGGCTCCGGCCCCGGCGTGGGAGCTCAACGTGGTACTGACCAAGCTCATGGGACCTCTGTTCGAGCCTCTGCACTCGGCCCCGTTGAAGTTTGTCGTGGAAAACAGCGTTTCTTGTGGCCATCACCTCCGCACGACGGGTGGGAGAGATCCAGGCCCTTTCCTGCAAGGCCCCGTACTTGACTTTTCACGACACGAGGGTAGTGCTCAGGACGCACCCCTCCTTCATGCCCAAGGTACCGTCGGACTTCCATCTCAACGAACCTTTGGTGTTGCCTGTGTTCTTCCCGTCGCCTTCATCGCCGGCTGAGAGGACTTTGCACTCGCTGGATGTGGCTAGACCGCTGAAGTTCTACGTGGACCGCACGAAGTGTTTTCGGAAGACGTCACAACTCTCTGAATTTTGGACCTGTCAATCAGGGGAAGGCTCTCTCGAAGACTTCCATTTCCAGTTGGCTCTCCGGCTGTATCATGTACTGTCATCGGTTGACAAACCGACCGCTGCCTGGCCGTCCGAGAGCCCATTCCACCAGAGCGATCGCAGCTACCACGGCGTTCCTTTCTGGTGTGCCCCTGCTGGACATATGCAGGGCTGCTACGTGGAGGTCGACGCACACCTTCATGAAATTCTACTGCGTCGATCGGGATTCCAGGGAGGAGTCCAGGGTCGGCCAAGCAGTGCTGCGCAACCTGTTCGCCTGAGGTGAGCCTGGTGAGGAGGTAAGATGCTTAATGTTGAGTTTGATGCAATGCTTAATGTTGACCCTTTGCCACCTCCCGTGGTTGTGCATGTGTGTACTGCTATGTATTCTTTATTCATGAGCATGTGAATCCATGCCAGACCCCTTGCTGGAGAAGGAACAAGTTACTTACCTGTAACTGTTCTCCAGCATGGGTCTGGCATGGATTCACATGCAAACCCTCCCGCCTACCCCTCTGCGGCTCTTCACTTGGTCATACTGCCACTTCACGTGCTTCCAAATCTGAAGATGGCTGCCAGAGGCGGTGCTTAGGTAGAGGGCAGTCATTGGCTGTGGTCAGTATGACGCAGAGACCAGTGATTGGTTATTACTACGAAAGACAGATCAGAAACGAAACCGATACTGGTTTTTTCTTTGCCGAGGATTCCCAGCCTGACGGGGAATATTCATGAGCATGTGAATCCATGCCAGACCCCATGCTGGAGAATGGCACGTGAGTATTAAAGTTCCCCAATGTCTTTGAACGCACCTTGTTTTGTCTTTCAGATGCCGGAATGCAGTGTGAAGACCTCCAGAGCGCACGAAGAGTAGGTAAGCCTTTGTCTTTCAGATGCCGGAATGCAGCGCGAGGCGTTGGTGACAGCCGATGGACCAGGTAAGTGAAGAGCTGTCACTGAAGACCGTAATGCTAACCTGTTCTTTCTGGTCTTTATAGGTGTTGCTGAAGACTGGATTCAGGATGGTAAGCCTTTTTCCTTAGGCCCAGGATCAGATGCAGAAGACACGATGAGCGTTCTGCTGCAGAGGATGCAGAATAACGCAAAGCAAGATTCATCCATCGGGTGTGGTTTAAATAGCCTCCTGTAGTGCTTAGGTGTCTCCTTCCACAGCCACGCCTAGGTAAGAAAAGAGTTCCTGCTTTCCAGAAGAGTTCCAGTGTTCTGAATCTAGGGAGTGGCTCCTGCCCCACCCAACAGGAAAAGTAGTTCCAAACAGAAGAGGATCAGAGGCTCAACTGGCAGGCAAGCAAGCAGCATGGTCTGCTGCAGGTAAGTCCACCCAAGCATTATGAGCCCGGCGCTTCCAGCGCTGGGACTGGGCATATTTATGAGCCTGGTGCCACTGGCGCCAGGACTGGGTCCAAAAGGTCCCAATTGGGACTGGTTGGCACTCGGAACCTGGGTTATGGATCTGCTTCCAAGGGAGTTGGGAAAACCCTGACCTTTTGGAAGCAGAGATCATGACACCACCAAGGCCTCGGGGCACACCCCGGTCTTATTTTTGAGGGAAGCCGATAGAGAGGCCTCAGAGCTAGCTCTGGTATCCCACGATTCAGTAGAACTGGGCCTACAAGAAGCCCCCACAGGAGGGGCCTCGGAGTGTGCTCCGGTATCCACAGGCCCCTCACGAAGACCCTCGGAGAAAACTTTAGTACACTTATTAGGCCCAACGGGCACCTCAGGGCAATCCCTGGTGACAGAGCGATCAACGCCCCTCCCAGCCCAGCAGGAACCCAGAAAGGTATCCCCCCGGCCGGGGTGCTCTGAAAAGTAAAGAACTTAAACTGACGTTTCTTCTTTTCGTCGATGAACGCCTGAAAATGCAAAGGAGGAGTTTGTCAAAACACCTCCTCCCACCGCTCCAACCAACGTTGAAGTGCCCGGACCGAAAGGGAATCGCAGTAAAAAGACCAGTCCCAACGGTGATCCAGACACAAACACTCTAAACAAAGGATGGGGATCCTCCCTAGCGAAGCGTCGGTTACACGATGAACAATCTGGAAAGTCTAGTTTGAACGACAGACTATTACAGTATCGCTAGCGAGAGCCAGAGAGGAAAAAGGGAAGAAAATCTTCAGCGGATGCAAGTCCGTCCAGTCCCGAACGAGCGGAGGAAAGGACTGATGGGCGATGCGTGGGCGGAGCAAATGTGGGCGGGGTTACGGCCACGTGCCGGGCCCCACCCAAGAAAGAGGAAGGACACATTTTTAAAAACATTTTTGGGATGCTTTTTACAAAGTGCACCAGTCCCGTCCCACAGGACGGAGAGATGTCCCATAAGTATGGAGGAAAGGGGACGGTACGTAGGAGTATAACAATGCCTATAAAAACACACCTCAAGTTCAACTTGAAGCTACCACTCGCTCTAGTGTGGCTAATGCAAGAGCATTACACCAGATGTGTACAGTGGAAAGCAACCCAGCATGCCCAAGGTGTAAATTATAAAGCAGAATTATAATGAATGTGTGAACCGACAGACCATGGGAGACAGACCTCACATTATCTAAATTCTATTTGACTTCCACCAAGTAATCCATTGTGATGGATCAGCAATTCCAGCTGCTGGAATTTGCCCAAAGTATGCAGCTGCATGTGCAGCCATCACAGGGCATTTTACAGGATAACATTTACAAATGAACAATAAAATAAAATATTCTGACATTGCTAGATAAACACCTAGGAGACGCGCCCGCTCAGACCAGTTACACAAGTTTCTATGCCAAGCACTCTCAGAAGCCCTCATTCGTAGTTTGATAACATTGTCCGGACTTTCACACATTTACGTTGGAGGATTCAGAAAGATTTCTGAGACAGGCATTCAACTGTCTCTTGCAGATAGCTCTGGAAACAAGTTTGGGACCAGGAACTGTCTCCTTTTATTAAGAGTGAATCGCACATACACAAGAGCAGACCGTGAAAAAGACAGAATCAGCCATAACTCACTCAACTACTGCAATGGATGAGGCAAGTGCCTTTTGGTATATCACCTAGTCCAAAAGGATTTCCATGCAATTCCATTCATGACAGAAAAACAAAGCAGTAGTGACAATTCCTATGAAAAAGGGAGATTCTATTCAAGGAGTAATCCTCAATTAAGCAGTCAGAGAGGCTAATAGCCACCACTCATGCTGGACTTGCAGTAACCCCAACGTGGGTAGATGCAACTACACAGCTGCTTAATGGGTATTGTTGGCCAGGTTGTAGGCATAGCAAAACTGAACTATGCAAGCAGACATGTCTGTAGACTGAATCGCAGTAAAAAGCCAAAAGAGGCTCCTTTAAGATGAAGTCTCCTTTTGAGATTTAATACTTGGATCACATAGGCCCACTAACAGCAGCAAATAATTACACATTGTAGTAATAGATTTTTGCACAAGATTTACATGGATTATCCCTTGGAGGAGAGCAGACTGAAAATCAGTCATGCAGGCACTCCAGGGGGTAGTAGTCATGACAGCAACTCAGGGATTCCATAATAGTCCAGCTTCCGCAGGGAAGGCCTTGAGAAGGGCCTTAGAGCCTGGCGGAATCAGAGCTGCATTTTTGTAATCCATTTTGTCCAATAGAAAAGGCAAATCATTCCATGAAGTTGTCCCCGACAAAATGCACACTTCCAATGGGGGCTAACTGGGTATACCAGGTGCAGCTACCAACACAAAGCTTAAATAATTTACAATGCCAGTCTTTATGCAGGGCTAAGTACACATTTGAACTCTTATTTGTGAAAAAACACTATTCCCAGCCCTCTTTCCAGGGAAGGATTGCTGGCAACAACGCTGCTGAGGGACTACCTCCAGGTGGTCGCTGCGACTCCTGTACCCACCCTCAAGGTGGTAGCTTGGGTCCTGGAGAGGATCCAAGGCATGAGACCCTTATTACAGACCGGCAGTGCAAGTCAGACTTAAGGGTTCCAGAACCACTGTCCTGCCTGCAACACCATCCAAGAGGAACCACACACATTTCTGTGCATCACCTGACCCCAGCTCCAAATGGTGTTTCCATGCAATCATCCTCCCACAGTCGAGGAGCCAGAAGAGATGAGATTTGGCAGACGGACGTCCAAGACGAGGCAGAATATGAAACAGCTAACCTCAAATCAGGAAAGTACTGAGGCTCTGCCCATTTGGAAGCAAGACTGCTCCTTTATTTCTGAAACCATGATGCAATTATTTTGGACAGACTTTCTGAAACTAGTTTACATAATATTGGCACCAGCAGTGCACTTTATTCTTCTGCTGTCTAGTCCTACATTTTTTAATCCCACGGACTTCTGGATCCGCTGCCCAAATACACTTCTGGAAACACTGCAGTGCCATTCCAAACAGACAGTCCTGAATTCAAAGCAGTTTGCATAGATTTCACTAAGGACATACCAACCAGGGGATAACGGTTCCATGTAAAGTCCCTGCAAAAAGGCTGGTTTGCAGTGACATCACTGAACCTGCGGAGGGCAGCGAGGAGAAAACACCAGCAAGGGCAAGTAGGGGGGACAGTCCCACTCCCTTACAAATGGTCACCATAGATAATGTTGACACAGCCTTTTCCCAGTGGCTATGTATGGCGACCATTTGTGTATGGACTTCATTACTGATAACACGTTTGAACGCAGGTACACATTTCCTGCAGAGCCAGATCGTGCACAGCACATGGATGATGCAGATTCAGTTGTGACAATTATTTTCAAACATGACTGATCGAACATGGCAACATTGCCTCATTGGTCTACATGATGCCAGCAAATCTGGCAATTCAAAGATTCGCACATTGGACATGGCATGCAGATTCACACATTTTATGTATTTCTTAAATTAAATGCAGTTCCAGACTACATGCAGTAATGCTAACCCGAGCTGCTATTATTGGAAGAATGAAGTAAAGTTCTGGAGTGCATCATATAGAGAAAATGAGCACAATGGCACCAGGCATTATCTGTGGGCCAGAGTGACGCGTCGTGGCCCGTTGCAAGCAAAACGGAAAGCAGGGACCAGTTGGGCCCATATCTCCATTAGATATTTAAAAAGGCACTTATACAACAACACGTGTTTCAAAGCGTCGGAAGGGAGCAAATAAACAATGAAAATTACAATGAATAAACAAAGGGACAACGGTCCTACTAGGTGTGTAGGAGTGAGGGGTCGTTTGGGCCCCCCTCATGCATTCAGTACGATGTGCATCACTTGCTCGACCAACAGTGGGGGCGCCTCAATTGCCCTTATGCTAACGAAAAGCCCTTATGCCGACGATGGGGCTGTTGCAGAGACACTTGGCATCCATTTTGTGCACCCTAGACTCAATTACTTGGACTAGGCCTCACTGCGATAATGCGAAAAGGCTTCTCTCCTCTCTGCAGCACACACCGCGCTCAAGGCCCCCACCTTTTCTCCTTGTGCCTGAAAGCTTTGCAGCCCCATTCTCACGCTTGAGCTGGAGGTTATTGCAACAAAACAAATGTAACATCTCACCCTTCCTCTGAGATCACTGTCCCATGTGTGAACCAGCCTGAACCATGCCTTGTAGCTCATCCATCTCCACAAACCTGCCTGTGCCCTCTTACACACCACCACCCCCCCTGTTGGAAAATTACTGCCAGTATAACCTTATGACCCTGCAAGGTATTCTCTTAATGTACCAGACGCAACCCTGCCATGAAGCTGACCCCAGTGTGCCCCCAACTACAAATCAGACCTCCGTCACAGTATATTGCATCCCAGAACTAACAAATTTCAGCATGCCCCCTAGTTTCTTTGATGCGCTCAGACCCACCCCATGATAGATGTTACCACACTTGCCAAATGCCCCAAGCACGGTACTCCATATAAGCCCCAATGAGTGATGCAGTGATTCTAACGCGTAATTCTTTGGAGCCCCTTAGCCCTGGATCCTCACTACTGTAGATCGCTTTGCACGCAGATGCAATACACTAACTGGCGCCATCATTTTTGATGTAACAGGTTGGAACTATCGATTGCAGCATCCGCGTTCATACGTCACCTGAGAGGTCCTTTTCTTCGGACTACGTCCCCACTTATACATGGATTGAAGATACTGTGGTGCATTGTAGGAAACAGTCCTTAGCCCGCTGTTTCAGCGAGAACTTGACTTTCATATTTGCTACTGGAGACGTTGCGTATTAACCCAGATGTCTGAACCCATTGCTAGGTTCCATTGATAACTCAAATTATCTTGCCCCCACCACCCAAAAAGAAATAAGGTCTTAACAATGATGCACAGGTTCCATGCATTCAGTGTAATCGACCATCCCTCTAAACCATCTGCGTCCTGAAGACGGGCCCTGGGACACCACTTATGAAATTTAGACTACGACAGTGCTGTCCTTTGTCCCAGAAACACTAGATTGTAGACGCTGTTACACCCATGTTCTTTTGAAATCTAGACATGGTCTCATTCACTGTTACTAACATCACGTAACCAAATAATGCACATGAATCATACCTGCATTTGTTAGAGAAACAGCTTAAAGTGTGGATTTGATTCCATTTCTTGTGCCTTTTGCGCCAATTTGTCAACAACTCGCTTATGTATTGTTTATGTTTTTTATATTTGATGAAAATAAACTGTTTGAGATATAACTTAAAATATGTTTTTTTGACACTGTCCCTGGTTGAACATATAACTTGCTATAGAATACTTCAGGTTGAGTAGTTAATTCTACAGCTACAGTGTGGTTGAGGTGGGTAGCTAGTGGTGAACGCTTGCTGTTCTACAGTGATTATACGTATACAATTTATAGGCTTACGATTTGCTCAAAGGAGCTGTAGTGACTATTATTTAGTGCATGTCTAATGGTAGTATCTCATGTTAGCTTAGTTAGTGGCCACCATGCATCGCAGTGACCGGACCCTCACCCCGGCCGGAGACAGGCAGATGGACCTTGTGACGCTTACCCTCCCGCCAACCGAACAGCCAATCCAGAGGGAGCAGCACCTACATGTTACTTAATTTTTATCCAATCCTGTGTAGTCCCTTCTATCATGAGGTCACCAATGACTATTTTTGCCTTGATAAGTTCATGTAATTGTAATCTATGCCAGAGCGCTATCGGGCAGCAGAGTTTTCTGGATGCCAATTTTACATAAAAGAAAACAAACTCTTGCAGCCTGTTCTTAGTCTCATTCCCCGTTTGGGGTGCTTATTTCTTTGTATTGCACGTGTTACACGGGGAGTGGGCCTTTACATTTGGTGACCCTCAGCGACTTGATTGGGACAGTTGCCTCGCGGACCAGATTGTGGATAGATGGTGAATGGTGGCTCTCGGACCACCCGACTGATGGTTGCGAGAATTTCAAAGGAGAAAGACGGGTTGGGAGACGGGGCACAGAAAAGAGTGGGTACAAATAAAAGTTAGGGCAGAGTTCAGGGTCTGTATGAATGTCACAGGCTTTTTTCTTATCTATCCTTTATATGGCCATTAGGTTTTGTGGAAAAAAGAGCTAAAGAAGAGTAAGGGATCTTAGCCCGAAGGGGGTAGAAGGTGGCGCTGTGTAGCATTGTCTCGTCCAGTGCAGGGAATAAGTGAAGCTAAAGAGAAAAAAGTAGGAGGCTCATATTTAGTAGACTCGGAGTAGTCATTTAGAATATTCTTTCTGTGCGAGCAGAATTATTGGTGAGGTAGCCTGAATGGGCTCAGAGGTAGGAGTGCATGATAAAGCAAGAGCGAATGGCGATAAACTAAAATAATTAAAAAGGTGAGTAAACTGAAGGTAGTTCATGTTACATGTTTAATGTGTTCTATGTGTTAAAGTGTTAAATGTTGTTTTGTCATTAAGTACCTATGTATCTGTGAATCGGGACGCATAAGGGTTGATCAGAAATATTGGTAATGAAATTTGTGATTTATGTTGAGAAGTAATTCAAATATTGGGAAATAATAAATATTTCCTGTTGAAATAATTTGTGATTCCAGCAAAAGGGTGCAAGTAACAAGGTTGTTGAAATTTGTTGGCGTTAAGAGTTAAACATGGGTGAACAGACATGTTACAGAAAGGAGATGGATTGAAAGTGTATTTATAGCCAGAAAATAAGGTGAACACAAATAAGAGCAAAAAATACATTTTGGTAGGGACCACACCAGTAGCACATATTTGTCAGCATCCCCTTTGTACAGTGAGAAAATCCAAAAATATGATCAGTGGGTGGTGGAAATAAAGGGAGATGGTGTACTGCCTATATGGCCGGAGGGAGGCTCATTTGATAAGAGGGTATTGGATCTAGTATCCACACCTGCTCGGGAAATACAGGGGAAAGATATTGCAGAATAGAAGGGAGGTGCTATATTTGTGGCGGATGTTTGAAGTAGCGCCTAGTGGCGAGGTAAGTAAAGACACAATCATTGAGCAAGAGAAGGTTTCAGAGGGAGAAGATGGGGCTACAGGGGGAGAAAGAATAATCCCACGAAAATATACTCATTACTGACAAGGCCTGCGGTAGGATACAGTGAGCCCCTGTATGTGCCAGCGTGCAGCACACCAGTTACCCGGAGAACATCAGCCACTGCCTGCCTCCATATGAAACAGGGGGCTGTATGGGCCAACCAGCGCCCGCCAGTGAATTTAGCGCGGTTAACAGGAGACTTAGGCAGCTTGCACACGCACGGATTGAGATAACACGTTTAAGAGCATTATGTGACAAAGGCCAAATGTTGCCAGGGGAGGGGGAAGTACCACCATTAACAGCAGTTGTTCTCACACCTCTGCCAAGTGTGGCAGGGGGGATCCACACCCTCCCTGCCACCATCGGTGCCAATACCGAAAGGGCAGGAACAAGAGTGGCAATCAGGTAAGTTCCAGTTCCATTTAAATGGCCATCCCGTGAGAATAATACGACCTACAACGCCAGACAGCGAGAGAGGGGAAGGGCAAGGAGAGAGGGAGCCAGAGGAGGCGGCAGAGGAAGTTTGGAGGGATCTAGATGAATACGAAGGAGTGGCAGGATCTCCGCTGCCATTCCACTTTGACCAAGAGGATGAAAGGGCTGCACCAAGATGGCAACGGAGATTAAGACAAAGCAGGGAACATTCTGTTGAATAAAACAAAGGGAACGGTAAATAAGAAAGGAGGAAAAGCAAAGCTACAAATGCCACTGATCCACAAGGGAGCAGGAGGCCCCACTACATACCGTGGGCTCAGATGGACAAGAATAACTTGCTGAAACTCATCCCTCCACTTTCGGGTGGGACGGGGAAGTGGATACATGCATTCAAAAAAAGAACTGCATGGGTACCATTGGCTATAGGGGATGTGAAAAGTTTGCTGGTGACCGCTGTTGGTGATCAAGCAGACGCCGTGTGGGAGAAGGCAGGGTTCCCGGGAGTAACCATGAACTGACCCCTATGATGGGTCAGCATTTAACGTTAGAGCGCAAGTATGGGATGCATTGCGGAGAACTTTTCCAGACACTCCAGACTTACACTAAGTAATGCAATGCACTATGGGAGATGAGGAGGAGCCTATGCAATTCATCATCCGGGTGCAAGACCTGTGGAGAAATGAAACGGGTACGGCGTGGGACCAATCTACCGCCTTGTTCTACTTTATAATAAAAAAAGGGCTCCCAAAGGAGGTACAGAAGGCCTTGGAAGAAATAGCAGGGATAGACGCCAGGGGCTGGCCCCAGATTCAGAGTATAATTGTGCACCATTGTAGGAGGTTCAAAGGAAGGGAGATCGCACAGCAAAGGTTGGCAGACGAGGGGAAACTAGTGCAAAGTTAGTGAAGGTCACAGCGCTGAATGCCACAACATCAACTGACACAGGGTGAAGGAGAAGAGGGAGTAGGAAATACGCCAGCCAGAATGGCCGCAACATGGGCTGCTAATGGACAGGAGCAGTGGGACGAGAGGAGCAGTATGGAGGGCCCCAATGGCAAGGGAGGCCAACAAGAGGACGAGGTGGGTACAGAGGACCAGACCTATGGGAAACAAACAGCAGTATGGTCATCCACACCCAGGCAGTCGCTATGGGAGTGAATGGGCAGAACGAGCAATATAGCGAGCCCCAAATGCAACAGACAGCAGCCCCAACAACCACAGCAGAGAGGTATGCCACAACAAATGGCAAGACAGAATACTATGGTCAATGCAAATATATTTGCAACATCAGCAAATGGCTCACCGACACCTTTTCGCGGTGTAGCAGTGGTGGGAGATAATGTATTCTCTGTTCCAGGAACAGAGACATATGCAGATTAGGACAGCCCACAGAAAGCACTTGCGTGTTCAGTCCTATCCACTACCCTACGTGCAGAAGAGGCACCACTAGTGGGGGCGGAGATAGGCAATAAACAATTCATCTTTATAGTGGACTCGGGAGCTGAAAAATCGTGCCTCATGGAAGGTCGCTTTCCGCTCTCGGGAAGAAATTGGAAACGCAGGGGTTCTCGGGCTATTTTCAAAGTTCCTTACACAAAAGATCTTGACATAACTGGAGGGAAAACAGTGCGAGCGCCTCTACTGTATTATGAAGACTCGACAATAAATTTGTTGGGAAGAGATCTGAGTAAATTGAACATGACGATCTCTTTTACTGACTAGGGAATAGTTTGTTCCACCCCAGGAGTGTGCCCAGTGCGGGCGATGATTAGTACAATGACAAACGAAGTTGCAGTAAGAGGGGTGCCCACTGACACGGATATGTTCATTTATGGTATCAGGGTGTTAGCAAGAGTGGTGCCAGAGATAACAGAATGGAAGGTACCTTCAGATTTTATCTTCCGCCCAATTGTGAATACAGATACTGTACCAGGAACAATCTTGTCCATTGATCTAGAAGGGATACAGGTTTCGAGCAAACGTATTGCGTCGATAGGACTGGACACACATGGGTGCGAGCCGAGAACAGTGCTGTGCATAGACCCAAAAAATGTTGCGCGATTTAACTGATGAACTGTTCACTGACAGTGAGTGTGATGGGGAAATAATAATGGAAATAAGTGTATCATGTGACGACATGATTCAACACAGGGAGATACACAACCCTCTCATGGCTAGTGTTAATGTGCCACCTACTATATTTGAGGAAGATATGGAAAAGGTCCTGCCAGAAACCAGATGCCATACCCCCTAGAGTGAAACAGTACCCATCATCAACGGAAGCAGAGGAAGGAATACTAGAAACAATAAACACTACTAGAACAAGGGATAATAGCGCCATCTAATTAACCATGTAACACTGATTTTACCAATCAAAAAAGCGAAGGGCGGGGTTTGGAAGATGATCCAGGACCTACGCCCACTTAATGACGTCATACAGAAAGAGTTGCCATTAGTACCTAATCCAGCATCAATATTGTGTAGCATACCTACCGATGACACGTGTTTCACAGTAGTGGATTTGAAGAATGATTTCTTCTCAATACCACTTCACCCAAGCTCCCGGTACCTCACAGCATTTACGCTGAGGGGGTGGGAAGAGGGGGGGGGGGGTGACAGATATGAACATGGCAGACTACAACAGGGATATTGTGAAAGCTCTAGCATTTTCAATAGAATTTTGAATGAAGATCTTGGCAACATTGACGTAGAGACCACAATACAGTAGGTTGATTTACTTGTCTGTAGCGAAAGTGAAGAGAAGTGCAGAACCGATTCCATAACTGTTAAAATTACTGCCCACAAAAGGTTACAAGCTGGACAGAGGTAAGCTTCAATATTGCCTACTTAGGACAGCTTATTTCAAAAGATGGCAAAAGACTTACCAGATAGAGCAGCAGCTATACGCCACATGATTATACCAAAAAAAGTAAAGGAAAACAGTGAAGGATATGCAAAAATGTCTTGGCATCTGTAATTGCCGTGCCTGGATACTCGATTATGCAGCATACACGCCCACTGTTACAGGCTCTGAAGGAAGCACAAAAGAATAATACCCCACTAAAATGGTCCAACAAGATGAGACAATATTTCAAACTACAAGACCTCATTACACATGCACCAGTTTTGGTGAACCCCTATTATGACCGGGAGTTCTACCTCTTCTCACACTGCAATGGAATTTTAATGACGGCAGTGTTGACATAAAACATCGCTAGTCCACAAGCCATTGGCCTATTACAGCGGTACATTAGACTCAGTGATGCAGGGCCTCTTCGCATGCGAAGGGGGGGGGGGGGGGGCTGGGCCGCTTTCTCAAATATTTTATCGAAACCCTAAAGGCCTCCCATTTTTCAGGGGAATCGTGCTTGGATGGATAAGTCACTCTCCTCTCAGAAGAGGAAGACCACCTGTGACGTTGCTTTTGAGTTTAGTCGAAGAAGACGATTTCCTCTAGCGACTATTCGACCCATGTCGAGATTTTCTATATTCATCTGAATCTTTGTCTTTTAGAAGACTTGTAAGTTTCCTCCCCCACCGCCAGCTTACCTCTACGTTCCCCAAGAGCCTTATTGGACATGGCCTGACAGGAAACGCACTAGTCAACCCGATGGTCTGGGCTGAGACACCAGAGGCAATTCAGATGGGGGTCGTTTATTGACATTTTCCTACCACACTTCTGAAGTGTTTTGAAACCTGAGAGACAACAAATCTAAAGATGAGGAATACGTGGGAGGACACAATCCATTCATATGATTGTTACAATACTGCAAATTCATGCAAAAATATTCTTACATGCAAATTGATCCTTACTACATTTAATGATCTCTCCTAACCAATATCTTCATCTAATGAATCATCCCGTCCGTCGCTTAGTACAAACCAGAGCAACACAAATATGGAAAACTTATCTTCCACGGAGCAGGTAAGTCCTCAAACGGTCTTGACATTTTCATCATGCCAAGTTCAGTCAAGTCTGGTTTTCCAATGAAAAACAGATAACCGCAGGTGTATCTTCTATGTAATATTTTATTTCAACTTAAGTTTTCTTCCATATGTTCACCTTACATGTCACCTTCCTTTTGCTTTGCAACTTTATACATTCCTATTGCCGAAGTCTTCTAATGTTACTCCCAACTTCAATTCCCATTCTAGGAAAGGACAGTTTTCTCCTGCCTATCATTTTCTATCTACTCCTGTTTAGGTTCGATAGAACCAGAATTGTCAAGTGTCTGCTCGCTGGATCCCCAAATGTACTTGTGTAATGAACATTATCTACTTCATTATCCTTGTGATCTAAAAAAATACATACTTATTGTCCCATGCGTCATCCTCCTTGTGTGCTTAGCCTTTGTATTTATTGAGTTGTGCCTAGTACACAATTTATTACTCCAGTTATCATTAACTACACGTTTCAATTACCACTTCTGGATTTTCTTACATATTCAGTTATGAATTTAAAGAGGACTACATGGACTGTCAAAGGCATCAATCCATTCAAACAGCAAAAAAGTGATTTAAGAAAAGCTTGACTTCCAAATCATACAGGCACAGGACGCTGAAGGTAGATGTGTTTTCCTGGAAGCTTTTATCACCTTTAACTATAAGATAAACTATTATTCATTATCAACCATTTATGGTTTAACATCTCAGAATGCTTTATGCTTGCATGGTGTTAAAGCAAGTTATTGGATTACAATGACAATCCTATCATTTGAGGTGAATGCAGTAAATTGCACCCTGTAAGATAACAGACTTCCATTTAATGAACTGTTGGCGATTATAGAATCCTGGTGGGAAACTTTACTTTTCTTAACCACACAGTAAACCCATTAACTCTGACCTCCAGGAGTACAATCTCTGCTCTGCTTATTGTGGACCATGCTCCCATTTTGAATGGGAAGCTTCCACTTGGGAATAGACCAGAATGAATGCCTACTTGTAAAAGGGGAAGACTTATTTCAGTGTATTGACGGTTTGTCACTGAATTTTTCACACCAGTCCTCCAACAGGACATTCACAATACATGGGATTCCTTAAAGGCAACCATCGAGCAGGCATAGCATTTAATTTGTTGCACACAAATTTCAAAAGCAATCCAATTTATTTCGATTATCTTCATTTTATAATAGTCCCATGAAGGAACTACTCACTACTACCATCACCACATCAAGCTTCTTGAATTCAATAAAAGATTAACGGATTTAAAAAATCCGGCTCTAAACTGAAGATTAAAGCCAAATGATCTGAGAATACAAATAAAGCTGAAAGTCATGTTCTTCTCCTCAAACACAAAAAGGAATAATACAACTATTTCTAAATTGAATTGGTAAAATCTGTTAGCATGCATCCCAAAGATTTGTGAATTTCATAGCACCCTTAATTCTCGATATTCTCTATTGGGGTAATATTGCTTATTAGATCTCTAAAATTGATAATCCATCAACCATTGAAAATCAAATATATATTTTTTACATTATCAATCAAAAAGTTTATCAAGAAAAAAGGGCATAAGGAGAGAAACGTACATAATTTATGCGTTTCAAAGCGCTTCAAGGCAAGGGAGGGAACAAGGGAAAATACAATGACATTGTTACAGGCCATGAACAGTAAGGATGTGAAATTAACTATTGTACACAGCCTGATGACATTTCATGTAGTGCAAGAGCTAAAGACAGATAAGGGAAGGGAGAGTGGGAAGGAAATGAAAACAGACAGGCGACTACCGTACTAGGCCTGACATTTCAGATAGTGCTGGAGGGGGGAGAGGGACAAGTAAGGGGAGGAGATGGGAAAAGGGAGAAAGGGGGAGGAGAGAACATAGTAAGCAGTCAAAAACAGTGGAGAAGCAAGATGGGAGAGCAAATACAACTGCAGAAGTCAGTAGTAACACAATGTTGCAAGCCTGGAAACAAAAAGGGAACAGCATGATTCAGGTCTACCATGAGAATGGGTGACGCACAGTGAAATTAAGTCCATAAAAGTCAAATCCAGCATTGCCCACAAGACTGATGGTGAAACCAGAATGTATCAGGACAGACTCCTGCAGAAGTAGATTGGAGGGGGTTGGGGAGAGCAGGGTATGAGAATCAAGCAAAACAGGCAACACCGGTGTGCGAGAGGGCGGGGGCACAAGGGAACATCACAGGGGAGCAGAGGGGTGGGGATGGCCTGTGGGGACATAGGGAGTAAACACATGTTGGTGCATGCTTACCTGACGTCTGAGCAGGGGTTCGGGCCCTGAAGCCTCCTGGTCCGAACAGGTTTAAACAAAGATTGCCCTTTCCTTCGACTGCCCTTCGCTTCAGACGCCCGGGCGAGAGATGTCCTTGATCTGAGTTAAGAGCAGGAAGGAAGAGGCAGGGCTAAGAAGGTGAGCGGTGCGTAGGCCAGGTGACCAAGATCCACTTGCACCTGCTCCACATCTACAAAATGGAAGCAAAGCACCTATCCGAGGCATCCCTAGACAGCAGATGGTGCAACGCCTATCTAAGAGGGATAGGTCAAGAGACTGTCCCTGACTCTACAAAGAATGTGGTCATATATACACAACACACTCAATTTTGTAACCAACAGCCTAACAAGGGGCAGGGGCAACCATCGGTGTTGAAGGTGTGTACGAGAGGGGAATTAGATCTTGTAGTCTAAAGCCAGACTGCTTCAGTTAGCATGTGGGGACTGGAGTCATCGGGATTTTAGGTATCTTTAATTACCCCGATGGCTCCACATTCTCTGCATGCTGTTGGTTGCCCAATCGCTGGAAATGTAAAACGCAATATATTTCTTCAAAACACAAATCCCACTAGCTCTGGGGTTTGCTATGGAGGGAACCAACACTCTGTAGGTTCTTCGTGGGTTATCACTGTACCCCCTGCTGATATCGGTAATATCTCGGTGTTGTGGTCTTGCTGAGCCAACAGGCCACGCCCCTTCTCCCAGGTCTCACGCGAAGACAGCACCGTTTCTTCTGCAGCCGCTCAAAATGCAACCAGCGCTCTTCCCGTGAGCAGGCTGCAGCGATTCCCCAAAGAATCGACTCAGGTATGTCCCTCTGACCACACGCATCGGCAATCCAGCCACAGCTTGTCCTTAGGTATACACGTAGCTTTACCTTACGCTGACAATTTTCGTTGCAGGCATTAATCCCTACGTGACACTTTTGCTTTTCCTGCATCAGACACGCCATCTCCTGGACTACAAACATGCATCCAGGTAGGCATTTGTGTGCCCCCTTTTTTGAAGTAGTTATGGCCCACACAGTGACAGTACTGAATGAGCAATTAGACATGACGTAGATATAACATTTCTCCTAAAGACGGCCGCAATTTTTGGCAGCCCCTTTGTCTCCCTCTCCCCTTCTCCTTCTCCTTCCTCCCCCTTCCCTCCCAGGGATTAGTTGTCTAGCTTTTAGCCACACCAAACAGGGGCAATGCTCCTGACAGAGTGAGCAACACTACTGTTTAGCAATTACTAGCTATTAAACTAGATTTTGAGCAGGTTCTGGCTGCATCAATTAGCAACATTGCAACTTGAGGAAGACTGATTCCCGTCTTGCAATGTTGTTGGGGTCTCCTCTCCAGGATTCCAAGCAGCCTGCTTGTGCTGCCCGACTTGGAGGCCAGCAGGAAGATATAATTGACCAATCTGTGAAGAAATTTGTCCTGAAGATGGTCTAAATCACCAGTGTACCATTGAAACCGGTCGACCACATTTGTGGCTCCACCGCAACAGTACAAGATATTCCCGATATCAGTAAGGGGTACAGTGATAACTCACGAAGAACCTTCACAGTGCGGGTTCCCTCCATAGCAAACCCCAGAGCTAGTGGGATTTGTTTTTAAGAAAATATATTTTACTTTCCCAGCGATAGGGCAACCATCAGCATGCAGAGAATGTGAAGCCATCAGGGTAATTAAAGATGCCTAAAATCCAGATGACTCCAGTCCCCACATGCTAACTGAAGCAGCCCGACTTTAGAGTACGAGATCTAATTTCCCTCTCGTACGCATCTTCAACACTGATGGTTGCCCCTCGCCCTGGTTAGGCTGTTGGTTACAAAATTGAGTTGTATATATAACCACATTCTTTGTAGAGAGTAAGGGACAATCTCTTGACCTATCACTCTTAAATAGGCGCTGCAACATCTGCTGTCTAGGGACAAACCCCCCCCCCCTCCCTCAGGGATAGGATGTACTTCCCGAGGGCCAGATCAGCTCATCTTGTATCTTACCTTTGTGACTACTCTTAGTTGCTACAATCACAAATTTTTGCCCTCAACTGCAAATATACCTTTGTTCTCCCCAAAAAACGTCTTTGTGTACCAGTATGTTTTACGGTTTGGGAAGGCAGTAGTACTTCAGGCTTTTCAAGCCCAATTTACCGTTTTCTTTCTTCACCATTAGAGTATCCATCAGTGAACGCGCTTGCTGCAAAAGTCTAGTCTCCAAACTACCATGAGAAAAATCTCCATTGAGTAATCAGAGGGCAGTAATCTGAGTTAATAAAAGTGATAAAGGGGTCCAATATCAGCCTATATTTGATCAGGGTTTCAGAGGGCAGCATTGATTTTCTCCATGGCACAAATACCAAATTTTGGCCCACCACATTCTGCTTTCTTCCAATTTTGAGCGTTGGCGAGTCTGGCTGCGATTAGCATTTGATTCAATCAAACGATGTGGGGGCTCCAAAAGTGTCCAGCTCATCTATGTCCCACAATAGTATCACCAGAGGGTCAAGGCAAAGTCTTATGACCACAATCTTTGGATCAAATAGCCACCCAAAAAGGATCATTACAGGGCATTGCCACCATATGCGAGCCATGGATCCATCCTCTCCAATATTTCAGAGAAACATGGGGGTATATTCTATGCTGTCGATCTGGTGAAGGACTTTGTAGAAGTTCTCCATTATTGTGCTGCATATGGCCGTCTAAGAGGGCCTCTTCCATATAGTTTCCCATGTGAACTGAATTGTGTGACCTAGTTCCTTTTCCACCCTGACTTTTCATATATGCAGTCAGCACCTCACCAGTACCATCCATTAATATTTTGTATAAATTAGAGGCCTCTTGAGTATAAATGATGCTAGCTCTTCAAAAGGTGTTTTATCCACCACCTACTTGTTTGGTCTCTTGGTGGGATAACCAATGTCTAAGCTACATGTATTTAAATCTTTCAGATTCGGGCAATGTACTGCATGTCTCAAAGGGGAGGGTGCCCCTTACTCACAGTTGGACCAATATACACAGTTCACCCTCTTTCAATCTAGCAAAGCTACCCACTGCTAACCTTGGAGTAACATTTGAGCTGTGGAAAAAATTTAAATAAAGGATCACAGAGTGGCGAGTGGATATTACGTACCGCTCTATTCCAGTAAAATAGCCGAATCAGGGTAGTAGACAGCAAGATATTCTGCGAGGACAACATACCTGTAGGGCCGTTAGTGGACCAATCAGGGATTCCTGTTCAAATTCTTTCCAACTTTCATGTTGCTTTGTGTCTGTAATTGAATATTGTTTACATTTGCACTGCAAGTAGGTATAGTACTCATTTGTTAGTCAACCAACCCCATTCTGGATTGCAGAGATTTGAGGGTATGATTGATTCAGCACTGGGAGGGTCTAAAGACATACAACAAATCGCGGGTGCAAATTCATCTTACCCACAGTGCACATGGCAAACCAGATCCTCAGTGTTTTTCCAACAGTCAAGGTCCTGTAGTTTGTGGAGAAAGCCGGGGAAGTTGTGGTGAAAGGGTCATGGGAGCGTGAGGTAAATTCCCAAACATTTGATTTTATCCTCCGACCATCTGAAGGGGCATGTTGTAGAAATAGCAATACTGTATTCCAAGATGGCCGCCGTACCCGTGATGGTGTACGTTCCTGTGCTCCGGCCGGGATATTGTGTTGAGTGTTGACAAAAACGCTGAAAAATAGAGAAACACTTCCCACTTATCCCCAGGGCCCACGAAGGAGGCAAACTACACCACAGTACAAGGAAACGCCACAGGACTTGCCCGGCACTTTCGGCAGCAGCCCTATGTATGAAACCGTAACAAACCGTAGAGCAGACAGAGCGACGCAACAGGCCCCGCCGACAAACCCTGGAAGAAACTAGGCGATCGAGAGTAGCAACTTCCTTGAACAACACTGAAACAGGCAGTGAGTACCACCATGGACTTCAGACTAGTCCAGGGCAAGTTTTCAATACAGAAGATACACAAGGGGGAGGACTACAGCAGGATGGTGGCAGCTCAGTGAGGACGGCAGGGGCAGCCCATGTAAAGCTGCTTCCTGAGAAGACTGCAGACCAGCCCCATGCCACAAACGGAGTGAAAACTGCGACACGCCAACTCGCGGTAAAAAGGAACGAAGCCAAGTGAGAAGAGGGGGTACTGGAGTCAGAGAAAGGATACAGCAGCAATACTCAGGGTGTTGGAGTAGGGATAAGGCAGCAACATGCAGGGGGACGAGCCGAGGAAGCTGCAGCGAGCACCGGGCCAACAAACACCTAACTTTGCAAAAGCAAGGTGGGGCAATATAAAACAAAGGGACGAAGGAGCACACAAAGGGAAGCCAAGCACCATTAGACACAGACAGCTGAATCGCGTTATAGTGACTGCACTGACACTGAACAGAGCGGCGAGAACGCTGGAAACAAGCAAGAAAGGGAGGAGCCTTCTGTAACCGGAAAGCAGCACGCCATGAGGCACTCTGCAACGTTAGCAGGTTGGTGGATGAAGCAGCTGTACCATACGATCGGATAAGCTATTAAAAGATAAATATTTTAAGGAACAACACACAAAATTAGAGTCAACAACTCTGGGAGGAAGGAATCCTGCGACACAGCAGCACCCCCCCCGAAATTAGGGTGGTGTGGGGCCAGTGTACTGCGTACACACAGGAAATCAAGCAAATTGTGTCCCCCTGAGGACTATATCACGTACAACCACAGTGGACCTTGAAAGGTACACACCTAAACAAAGCAAAGGGACAGAGGTAAGTAAAGCAGAAGCAATCAGTATCAGGGAGCACATTCAACAGAACGTAATTGGGCCATTGAAACGCCAAAGCAGCTGGGGGAGGGCAGCCACGTTCGAGCCCACACAACCTAAGGCCAGATGCAAGAGGACGACATGGTAACACTGAACTACGATCTCTCCTCGCCTGCCCATCCGCTCAGTGTGCCCCCGAGAAAGATAGATGTCAGGGGCTAAATCCAAAAAAGCCCTGTTGAAAGCCAAGAACACAGCCAAAATACGACAGCTGGAGCACTGCTAGAGACAATGCCGTTGAGAAGAACTGCAGAGTGAGAAAGCAAAAGAGGAAGTGGACAATAGGGAACGCACGGATGACACCAGGATGGCCCTGAACAAGGAACTCCTTTAAGAATGTTTGAAAGAGACGGAAAGCCGAATGATGGAATCCCTCCAAGATCAACTGGGCAAAATAAGGAAAACTCAGGAAGGACATCACAGACCTGGGAGACAGAGTGGACACTGCAGAAACGATTTTGGAGATTGCGGAAGACTCAATACAGAACAGTGCACTGCTCAAACAGGTCGCCAGGGCGACACATCTTGGAACTCCAGGCAGTAGACCTCGAGAACAGATCCCGAAGACTCAGCATTAAGGTTAAATGCCTGGTTGAAACAATTGAGGACAAAGACCTGAAAGAAAAAATGCAAAATTGCGTTCGCAGCCTGCTATCTGGAGTACAACCAGAGGACATACTTATGGATTGAGTGCATAGAGTGGGGCCTAAAAAGGACTTCCTACATTATGAAGGAAAAGATTTTACATGCAGCAAGAAAACAGATGGTGTCCATCAACGGAATGCAAGTCCAATTGTTTCAGGGCCTAGCATTATCCACTTTACGCAAAAGGAGACTAATGATGCCGGTCACAAGGGCATTAAAATTCAAAGGAATCTTTTACAAATGGACATGGCTTGCTGTTCACCTGGGAGGGCAGACAGCAGCGTAGCACCACTTGTTAAGAGGAACTGAACCTGCTACAGTTAGAGGAAGACCCGCGTTCAATTAAGGGACCAAATCAAAACCGGAGAGGACTCAAATGGAAATGGTAATCCGGCACCAATAAGAGGTGTGGCAAAGAGATAACTTAAACCGGCCCCAGCCCAAAGTGAAGTCCAGTAGCAGGAACGCTTAAGACAACCAGTAAGTGAGACCCAAGGATTTGGCCAGGGAAGAGGTGGGGAAATGAGAGCGAGATGAGCTAAGCAAAACCGGACAGAGGAGGAGGGCTTTGTCTAATCTAACTCCGGATATAGATACTACTGGCAGAGAGAATGCTGAAGTAGAAGTGACACCCAACGCCCCAGAAGGGGCCCAGGGAAGGTTACAAGTTACCATGAACAGAGTGGTAGGGATGGGAGGGAAAGTTAAAGTGGACTTTCAGTTGGGAAAGTTCCAATGTATGGTCCGCATGGTGAGAAGAAACAATTTAAGCAACTGGATCTGGCATAGCGAAAGCCAGGGAAAATTCAATCATAGAAGGTATGGCTGACCTGAATATCACCCTAAACTCGAAAGTAAAGCGCTCTACCCTGGCAAAACCAATAGCCATACAAGCATCGATTGCCTTTTTAAAGGAAACACCTACTCCCCGCAGATGAGAAGGATGACCCATAGAGCATTCCCTAGACAAAATTCTTATCTCGGGGGAGGCCAAGGGTGTGGCTATACTAATGGCGGCCAAGGGGATATTTAAGAAACTGCATTGCACAGATTTAAGGAGGGCAGCCGTCTACTCCTAAAAGGCACACTGGGTGAACAGATGTATATATTAATCACAATATATGCCCCAAACGAGAAACAAGACCTATATCTAGTGGAAATACTACAGACCTTGGGGCGAGTGGGGGGGGGGGGGGTTGTGAAGGCCAGATAGTGATTGGCGCAGACTTTAATTGTGTGATGGACCCCATCCTGGACATAACACTGCCACCCACTGCTCTGCTGCAGACGAGAGAAATAGGCAAGCGCTTGAGAAACTTTTCAGGGACCTGGGGTTGGTGGATATCGAGATTTTTCCACAAGTAAGAAGGAATTCACCCACTACTCAGCAGTCCACAAAGGGTACTCAACAATCTAAAGGATATTGTTCTCAGACACATTGATTCCCCAAGTACACAGTAGAAATAAGAGTCAAATATCTCTGATCATGCTCCAGTCCTAGTGCAACTTGAGACGGTAAAAGGCACGAATGGGACCCGTAAAAACTGGCGGTTGAATTAAATGCCATTGAGCGACATGGCCTTAAGCAGGCCTCTAGATAAGGTGCATACTAGGCCTTTTTACGCATGAAAATCTTGCAAATACGACAGCTTTATTATTTTCCTGTGTACATTTACAAAGGTTTAGAGCGGAGGGCAGTGCTAAGGTCAAGTTACTTGACAGAAACCAGAAGGCTTCTATTGATTTTTATCTACATGGATGTAATTGCAAGCCACCTCCGAAACCGAATGCATTTCTCTGAAGCCTTTCAAAAAAAGAAACTAGAAAACTATTCCTTTTATCAGTGTGTGCATTCAGCTTCAGAAGCACTGCAAATGTTCCTAGAATTTTAGGATTTTACAAATAAGATGGAAAACTAAGTTGCAATTGAGAATTAATATTATGTAACAAATTATGCTTTTTGTTCCCAGTGAAAGCAAACCAGTATTGCACAATTGTATTTTTCAGAGTTCTGGTGCCGAGGGCATAAGAACAGGGTGTAAAATGACTATGCATAGTGTAGTGCAACCATTCAACCTTGCAGTCAATGGGGTACATTACTAAAATATGGTCAGTGGCAGCAGAGTCTTTGCTCAAGGGTGAGCGTTATTACACCAATCACAGATGTTCTAGCCTCTCAAATCTTCAAGACTACAATTAAAACATCTCCAGGAAGTGCAAGCGCTGTTCAAAAACAAATTAAAGTCACATTAGTAATTGAAATAAAAAGTCAGCAACACCTGTCCTTGTAAAATCCAGATAGGTATTTAACTTCATGTAGTGCTTCATAAATGGTTCATCCAACATCTAGTTCCTGTGATTATTATACCTCAGTCGGTACTCAGTTAACTGACCTCTGAAGGATGTTGGCTAATAAGATAGCTCAGCCGGTTGAGCACATATTGCTGCAATCTGTGCGTGATTTGTAGGTTGCAGGTTTGAATCCCGGCAAGTCCAACTCTGCTTTTCATCCTTTCGAGGTTGATCATGGAGTACAGACTTTGGTTTGGCAACAATTGTGATAAATATGTTATGTACATCACTTTGCCAAAAGCGCTATATAAATAACCATTTGACCATTAGATTAGATATAAAATTTAGCATGGCGTCCTTGCCTCTCTGCACTGTTGTATCAGAACATTGGCATACCATTAGGTAGTAATAGCTCCAGAAAATGAGGACTTTCATTAAACATCAAAAGACAATTCTGCTATCGAACCTCAAAACACAATACAATTCATTTTTGCTTTACTATGTAACTGGCTAGGTTTGTGTGATTTCAACAATATATACAGGAGAGATCAAATGGCCAGACCATAAAGAAATAATGAAAAAAGGTGTATTCTATCACAATACAGAAAGCTGCTGTACGGTAATTATTCTCATACAGTTTCTGCATGCATCGGCTGGATGTTACATACATTTTACTCTTGCAAAGGAGTAAAGTCATTTTTACTCTTAAAATCCCATTTACTCTCAGGAGTTTAAAACATGGAGTAAAATACTCCCACCTCAAAATCTTATCAGGATCACTGCACTTAGGGCACACATTGAGAAAGTATTGAATAACTACTTTTAAGAAAATGACAGGAAATAGACTTGGGAGTAATCTGGGATGCGGAGAAAGCGGTAGTCTGGAGGGGGGAGGGGTATGGGGGGGGAATTCATTTTGCAAACCACAGCATTCATGCGGGAAAGGAACAAGTTATTTACCAACTGGTAACTTTCTTTCGACTAGATGTTCCTCCAAAGTATTCCACATCTTTGACATGTAATGTGCACAGTACATGTCAAAGATGAGGAATACGTTGGAGGACACAATCCATTCGAAAGGTATCATTAAGAAGAAACTGAGCTAGTGCTACTGGAAGCTGAAACAAAACTAGGCAAACTCAAAATAGCTGATAACAATCCAGAAAGCAAGGGCACAGCTAGATGCACACGTGGCAGACCGCACAGCACAATCCTTACTGTACAGCTTAAAAACTTAAAGGGGGAACCATGTACCCATGCCGCCCTATTTATACTAACAAGTGGATTATGCCAGCTCTTAAACAGCGTATCCACTGTACTATGTTGCACCCTCCACATCTGAATTTGTGTAACACGTGTGTGCAATCGTGATTACCAAGGTTTGTTCTTAACGTTAGCCCCACTGTATTTTGGGCTATCATTGTTTTAGCTTCATTTTACTGCCATGCTCTCACCAGATACCATCTACACCTTTCCTCCCTGCACTTCTTACAGGCATACCAATACTATGCACTACGATGGCCACCTTAGCCCCTTTTCCTCACCTAGCCTTACCACTACTGCACCCAAGCCACCACTGCAAGTACAGGCCCCTATACCCCCACACATGAGAAACCAACGGTTAGCCATCCGCTTTGTCCACCTCATCCACTCAAAAGAAAGGCAACCCCATCCATCGCCTTCACCTGCCACCATCCTTATGAACCCCACGCTTCACCACCAAGAATACCAACGTTCCAACTAAAACAATAGTTAACCGCCACACCCAAATCCAATCTGCAATCAATGCATGCTCCATGCCAGCCCATGCCACAGAGATTCATGACCTCACAGACTTGGATCTAGACGCCCTAGCCATCACAAACCTGGTTACACGAAGCCTCTGGACCAGCGATCTGCCAAACCTTACGACCAGGCTACACAATTTTCCGCCAGGATAGATCTTCCAACAAAGGAGGAGGCGTCGCCATAATTATCAAGGAAACCCTCAATTCTAGACAAATTCTGCTACTGCAGACAATTTTGAGGCCATCAGTGAAAATATCCTTCTCACCAAACGACACTAACACTACATGTAGTCTACCGCCCTGCAGGCCCCCTTTTACTTCAAAGCTATCATACACCTCTTGGGTGACAATCTAAAAACCAATACAAGAGCCATCCTCTTAGGAGATTTAAAACTTGGCTTCAAAGATCCTAAAGGTAAGAAAGGGAACGCCTTCGCCAAAGCTCTCCTAGAGCTAGGCTCTATCGAACTAGTCAACAACCCGACCCACATCATGGGTTGCAGATTGGACTCAATAGCTGATCACAATTGTGCTGCCGACATCAGCCAACACTCCAAGTCACTGGTCCGATCATCTATTGCACTTCCTCATACCTTCAAGAATTATAGTCAAACAAAGCCCATCTGTGCCCGCTACTACGGCTAGGTCAACAAAAACTACTCAAAGACAGAATTCTCCCCTTCCTTGAAGCCTCAGCCCTAGCACAACCACTCACAAATAACCCTACAGAATAGAGCTCTATAACGCCACTCTTATAGAAGCAGTAGACAGTGTGGCCCCATGGAGAAAAAACAAAAAGCCAAGCATATCAAACATGCTAATTCATGTTTCACCCAAGAACTTCTGGACATAGGTGCCTCCAAACGGGCAGCACAGACCGAATGGCAATTATGTCCCTCCATTGCCTCACTAGATACCTTCCTGACAGTTGCCAAACAATACAAAAAGGCATCCACATAAAACCTTAGAATTGAGAAAGCTAATTCTCAGTCCAAAGAGTTGTTTGCTATCTTTAATGAGGAACAAGTTACTTGGCTGTAACTGTTCTCCAGCATGGGTCTGACATGGATTCACATGCTCATGAATATTCCTCGTCGTCAGGCTCGGAATCCTTGGTAAAGAAAAAAAAAAATCAGTCTTTCTTAGTAGTAACCAATCACTGGTCTCTGGGTCATACTACCCCCACCCAATGACTGCCCTCTCCCTAAACCCTGCCAGCCATCCTCAGATTTGGTAGCACGTGAAGTGGCAGTATGAAACAAGTGAAGAGCCGCAGAGGGGGAAGGAGGGAGGGTTTGCATGTGAATCCATGCCAGACCCATGCTGGAGAACAGTTACAGGTAAGTAACTTGTTCCTTCTCCAGCATGGGGTCTGGCAAGGATTCACATGCTCAAATAGAATACATAGCAGTACACACATGCAACCATGGGAGGTGGCAAGGCTCAACATTCAGCATCTCTTACCTCCTCACCAGGCTCACCTTAAGAACAGGTTGCGCAGCACTGCCTGGCTGACTCTGGACTCCTCCATGGAATCCTGGTTGACGCAGTAGAATCTTGTGAAGTTGTGCGTTGACCTCCACGTAGCAGCCCTGCAGATGTCCAGCAGAGGCACACCAAACAGTGCATGATGCAGCCAGAGAACCATCTGGAAATGGAAGCCTTCGAGAGAGCCTTCCCTTGGTTCACAGGGCCAAAGTTCACAAACAGCTGTGATGTCTTCCGAAAACTCTTCGGTCCACATAGAACTTCAGCGCTCTAGCTACATCCAGCAAGTGCAAAGTCCCCTCGGCCGGCGACGAAGGAGACGGAAAAAAGACTGTTAACACCAAGGGCTCGTTGAGATGGAAGTCGACGGCACCCTGGGCATGAAGGAGAGGTGCATCCTCAGCACCACCCTCGTCTTGTGGAAAGTAAAGTATGGAGGCTTGCAGTAAAGGGCCTGAATCTCTCCCACGCGTTGTGCAGAGTTGATTGCTACAAGGAACGCTGTCTTCCACGACAGGAACTTCAACGGAGCCGAATGCAAGGGCTCGAATGGCGGGCCCATGAGCCTGGTCAGCACCACGTTGAGCTCCCACGCCGGGGCTGGTGCCTTCACCGGCGGGAACGATCGAAACAGTCCTTTCATAAACTCCTTCACCAGGCGATGAGACCACAGGGACAATCGTCCTGAAGTTCTGGTGTATCGGGGAAATTGCTGCCAGATGTATCTTGATGGAAGCGTGAGCTAGTCCAGCTTTGGCCAGCGACAGTAAGTACGGTAGCACTTGAGGGGCTGTAATCCGTAGAGGGTTAATCTGTGCACGGCACCAGACAGAGAACCTCTTCCACTTGTGTTCATAGCACTTGAGAGTTGAGGACGCCCTGGCCTTTGCAAGAACCTCTCTGCAGTCAGCCGGGATATCGTACCCTCCAAACTCTAGTACTACAGGAGCCAGGCCTGCAAGTTCACCGACTCCGGGTCGTGATGAAGAATGGCGCCTCCTTCTCTGGAGAAAAAATCTGCGTCCGTCGACAGTTTGACTGGTGGGGGCGCTCACAAGTCCAGAAGGTCCGGGAACCACATCTGTCTCGGCCACCTCGGTGCGACGAGAATCATCCTGCACCGGGACCTCTTGAGTTGGTTGATTAGCCTGAGCAGCAATGGCGGGAACGCATACAGGAACAGGCCGTCCCAGGGGAACGAGAAAGCATCGCCCATGCTCCTCGGCTGGGGGAACCTGCTGGCGAACCTCTGGCACTTGGAGTTCGTCGCGAAAAGGTCGATTTGGGGCTTGCCCCATCGCCAGAAGAGTTGATCCACTTGATCCTGGCGTAGTTCCCACTCGTGGCACGAGCGCAGCTCCCTGCTGAGTGAGTCGGCAATGGTGTTTTTTTTATCCCTCCTAGATGAAGGCACCAGAAACATCCCCTGGGCAACAACAGCCCAGTGCCACAGATCCTGGGCTTCCTTGGACAGGGCTGGGGAACTGGTTCCTCCCTGCTTCCGGATGTAGAACATCGTGATGGTGTTGTCGGTGAAGATCCTCACCACCTTGCCCTTGAGGGACGGGAGGAATGATTTGAGGGCCCAGAACACTGCTCAGAGCTCCATTATGTTTATGTGGAGCGGCTTCTCCTCCGGGAGCCACAGGCATCTCGCGTAACGATCTCCAGTGTGCACTCCCCACCCCCTCCAGGGAGGCATCCATCGTCACCTGGTATGCTGGGGTTTGAAGTTTGTGCCCGCAGCGAGATGCGCGTGGGTGCCCCATCATCGAATTGCTTGGCGGAATACTTCGTTGAGCGAGATCTTGTCCTCGAAGCTGCCCGTCGCTTGTGTCCAACGGGCGTCGAGGAACTCCTGCAGAGAACACATCCGAAGCCTTGCATCACAACCAGAGAGATGCAAGAGGACATCATCCCGAGATGGGACTTGATGGACCTCACTCTGGCCATGTCGGCGGCCAGCAGACGCTGTACCTTGCCCAGGTTGGCCTGCGTTCTTTCCCCCAACGGCGAGGCAAACTGCGCTACTGTATAGAGCTTGGCTCCCAGAAACAGCGCGACCTGCGACAGAACCAGGTGGGATTTGGGGAAGTTGATGGAATCCCAGGTCCGTGAGCAGCCGGATGGTCTTTGCTGTGTGTTCGTCGGCAAGTTCCCTTGTCCCTGCTCGGATGAGCCAGTAGTCCAGGTAGGGGTAGACGTGGATCCCCTGCAGGCGCAGCCACGCCGCCACTGGTGCTAGGCACTTGGTGAACACCCTGGGCGCCGACTTCAATCTGAATGGGAGGGCCTTGAACTGGTAGTGCCGCCCTTAGTCTACGAACCTGAGAAACTTTAAGTGTCCTTTTAGGATGGGGATGTGAAAGTACGCATCCTCCAGATCCGACGACAATAGTTACCTTCCTCCAGCTAGCCCAGCACATGCTGGAGTGTGACCATCCGGAACTTGTGCCTTGATGTGTCTGTTTAGCCGACGCAAGTCCAGGATGGGACGCCAACCTCCCGTCTTCTTTCTGACAAGGAAGTATGAGTATACTCCGGAATCCCGGAGCCTCTTTGGGACAAGCTTGATGGCTCCTTTCTTGAGCATCGCCCTTCCCTCTAACAGCAGTTGAGGGACGTGGTTTTCCTTCCTGGCCACGGGCAGAATTCGGGGGCACTTTAGTAATTCCAGAGTGTGCCCATGGGCCAACAGTCAGTGGAGATGGACTCCCACACGCTGACGAACTTCGCCAGCCGGCCTCCCATCGGGGTGCTTCGATGGGGGCCCGACTCGATGGCCGGTTCAGTCTTGCTTGGAAGCAGCTTAGCTGCCTTGGCCTCCCTGGCGACGACGGCGAGATCCACCTGACTTGCCTCGTCCCCTGTAGGCTTCTTGCGACGAGGAGCGGGCCGCCCAGCGGTAGGTCGAGGAGCCGTCGCCGAATACTTTGGAGGCACCTTGCTTCCGGAGTTCCAAAAGGGCGGCCGCCGTTGCTGCAGAACTCCCAAGGCCTGAGCCGTCTCCGTGTCGGTCTTGATGGCCTGCAGCGACTCATCCACAGTCTTTCCAAACAGATTGTTCCCGTCGAAGGACATGTCCAAAACCTTGGCTTGCACGTCCTGGCAGAAATCGGTCGCCTTGAGCCACCCCCGCCGTCGAAGGCAAACGCCGTTGCCCAACTGGCGGAAACCGGTGTCGGCAATGTCCATGGCCACAGTTATGGTGTGGTCCGACGGCACCTCACCCTCCTGTAGGATCGCCAGGGCCTCTGCCCTCTTGTTGTCCTGAAGTCCAACAGGGGAGCGATCTTGTACCACAATTCCGTGTCGTAGCGGGCCACAATCGCTAGGGCATTGGCCGCCTTAATCGTTGTCGCCAACATGAATCGTCCCATGGCTTCCAGCTTTCCCTCGCTGTCTGGTGGGGAAGTTGAAGATGAAGCTGATGCCCCCACCCCGCTTTCTTCTTGGCCGCTGCAGAGAAGACCGAATCCGGGGTCGGCTGTGCCCTAAGGCACAATGGGGCGGCGTCGTGGACCCGGTACCTCTTCTCGTACCGGTTCCTCTTGGCAGGTGTCGTGGACGGGTTCTTGAGAAGGGCAAGTCCCTCATCCCAGATGTCATCCAGCAACGGCACCGCGAGGACCGTCTTCCTCTTGGCCTCACGCTGTTGGTAGAGGAAGCCTTCCTTCTCTTCAGGGCAGAGATGAAAAAGCTTGGATGCCCTGGCAATCATGGCGTGGAAGGAGCCAATCTCGTCTAGCGGGGATGCCCGAGTGATCAGAGAGGGAGATCAGTCCTGTCGTCACCGCTGTCGTCATCCGTCCCAGTCGTGGCTGTTCCCATGTCGTCCCTCGGGAACGGGGAAGGCGACAAAGGCTGAGAAGGCTGTGAGGGCTGAAGGGGCACTGGATGTATTCTCCTCTTGTTTGGAGGGCTTCCCGATGGACCCCTCGTCGGGATTTCTCCCGTGGGACCGGGCCTCTTCCAAATTCTCGGTCAGTTCCTCAGAGGTTGTGTCCGTAATGGCCACCGCCCCCCCCCCCTTTCCACCGGGGTCTTCACAGGAGTCTTCTCAAAGGGCTTAAAGAGGATTCCCTCCACGGAGGCAGGGAAACTCTAGGCCCCGAGGTCGCCTCCACTGGGATAGCCTCCACAGGCTTCGCCAGGGCCGCAGCGACTCCCTCGATAAAGGACTTAGCCGGGTGGATCAGGGCCTTCACCGCCTTAGGCGCACTTGAGGCCTTCACCTTAGGGGGAGGGTCACCGCCTCGCTCCCCCGGCCTGTTCCTTCAGGATCAACCGGGGCTTCTCCAGGAGCTTAGCCGGATTCTCGGATTTTCTCTTCCCCGAGCCAGAGCGTTATTTCGCGGTTGATGGCGTCGGTGAAGGTGCACCCTGCCTGGCAGCCAAGGAGCCAGACCATTCGGCGCTCCCGGTGTCCGCGGTGCTTTGCCTTCTATTGGGCCCCCATCGCCGGGGCGCCCTCACAGGACTTAGAAGACCGCTCTGACTTCTCACCTGCTGGGCTCTTGCCTTCCAGCCAGTTGAAGAGGCAGGTCCGGCAATCCCTCATAGTCCGATCCGACATGTCCATGCAAAACGCACAGTCCTTCTCCACGTGCATTTTGTCCTCGTGGAGGCAATAAAGGCATTGCGAAAGCTCGTCCTCGAACACATTTTGTAGGTTGCATCCAGGGCAGATCCTGAACAGTTTGCCGGAATCCTCCAAGAAGCTTAACTTGACGAAAACTTCACCCTTGAGGGGCGTAGATAAATCCGAAACGGGTCTCTGTTTAACGGAAGTAGAAACGGTGGAGCTTGAGGCTCGATTAAACCGAAAAATGATATTAATCTCTTTGAAAAAGCAAAAAAACGCAGTAAAAACTCGAGCTAAACACGAGGACTCCCAACACTTGAGCGTGCAGTAAAAATCTGAGGATGGCTACCAGGGGCAGGGCTTATGGAGAGGGCAGTCATTGGCTGGGGCAGTATGACCCAGAGACCAGTGATTGGTTACTACTAAGAAAGACAGATCAGAAACGAAACAGATTTTTTCTGTACCGAGGATTCCCAGCCTGACGAGGAATATTCATGAGCATGTGAATCCATGCCAGACCCCATGCTGGAGAACAGATTTACCCCCTAACAAGACCCTGGGACCGGATGGCCTAGGGAACGGATATTACAAAACATTCCGAAATCAACTACTAAGCCAACTAACAAAACTGTTCAACCATATTACAGACCGTGATACAGTTACAACCGACATGGGAAGCTCTACAATCCTAATACTTAAACCAGGCAAGGATCCCAAAGACTGCTCTAGCTAGTGGCCAATATCGCTGCTCAATACTGATGACAAACTGTACGCTAAAGTCCTCGCAATAAGGCTATCTAAGGTATTAACCAAAATAATTCATGCAGACCAAGCAGGCTTTATAATAGGGAGGTACACGCAAGACATTAGGTGGCCGGTGGATATCAGACCTGGGAACCAGGACGGCACAACGTTTTTCTATAGCTGCATTAGATGAATGGCGGGCCTTCGACAGCCTACACTTGACATACTTGAAGCTCGTCTTGAAGAAATTTGGCTGCGACCCCAATTTCACTAGGCAGGTCCTAGCACACTTTTTGACTCCCAGACACGTCCGTCATGGTTAATGGGAAACCACAACCCAAATAAAAATACAGAGAGGTACACGTCAGGGGTCCTCCACCCCCCCCCTAATATTTGCCATGGCAATGAAACCCATTGCAGAAATAAAGCAGGACCAAGACGTGGTGGGGTACCCTGCGGCGGCCAACGCACAAGATAGCATTATATGCCGATGACATCCTTAAAAACTATATAAGCACACTACCGAGAGCACTGGACAGGAAGCGTTTGCTAGGATCTCAGGGTTCACCATAACACTAAGGCTCTGAACAGCACAGAAGAGGGGGTGATGAAAAAACTAGGGGCACTAAAACCCCTGACCTGGGAAAACGATGCAATAAAATACAGGGGGATTCAACAAACAAAGGATTATAAAGGCCTGTATGGAGCAAATATATCACCCCCTGTGTTAACCATGGAGGGAAAACCTACACAAAATGTCCAAGAACTATCCTGGTTCGCAGCCCTTAAAATGACACTGCTACCCGATTGCTATATGTGGAGAGTTCCATACCGGTGGAATGAACCCCTGTTACCCTCCCACATGGAGACAAAGTGGTTGCAAAGGAGATCTACAGCACATGTGGTGGTGCTTGTTAGGGAGAATTCTCATTCTATGGCTAATTTCCCTTACCTATAGCACCCCCCAGCAGCTTTGCTAGATTTGGTTTCTTTTTACCTGCTAAGAGTGAGACTCTTTTTCCCACTCTTGGGCATCTTTGCTATGTGTGTTCTAGGCTATTTTGTGTTTAAAGCCTATGGGATCTTTCTCAACCCCATAGGAACCATCTGTATTCACATGTTACACAGCACCCTCAGTGCAGAGACACAGGGGTGTTGCAGCGACCCCCAAACAGACTCCATACCCTGGGACTAACTACTGTCTCCCAGGGCATGTAAAGTCCCCATTGACTTTACTAGTCAAATCCTATGAACTAAACCAGTACAACCCATCTTACTACCACAAGTATTTGACCGCGAATATTTCCCTATGGGATTTTCCCATTGTTCGAGGCTACCACCTTTTCTGACAGCCTCTAACATACCGCCGGTGCATTTTAATATTACCTTTTCTCCGGTAGGTTTTATTTGCCAGAACATTAATATAACTTGTTTCTTCGGTCTTTCTCTAAACTCCTAACCCAGGTTGGGGATCCTTTGTTCGTCCTTTTGGCTGGCTTCTGCTGAGAAGCCCTCCTTTCGGCGCCACTGAGTCTGGGGTGGGTCCATTGTGTGGGAGGGGGAGTAGGACACCTGGACAGGGTTGCCTTCGCAACCCATGTCGCACTTTATCCTGATAGGCTGGAGGGTCTCACGCCAAGATGACCACTCCACTGTGTGAGTGACAGCTAGGCTGTATGAATGGGGATCTTTTTGCATAAAAGCAGGGTCCCGAGGACTGGAAGAGCAAGATGTTGCCACTAACTAGGAAGCCAAAGAGGAGAGAAGCCAAAGAAATCTGCAACGACTGAACCACCAGTGAAGCCCTGCTGCAGCGTCTCACCACTTTTCTCCACACGACGAGAGAAGATCTTCATCTGCAAGAGCCTTCTTCCCTTGAGCTGGTGGGGCCAACCAGTTTGCCAATTGCCTTCCCGGACCTGCCTTTGTCCAATCTTCTGTACCCTTTACTCGGAGGCCGGATAGCCAGGCACCAGTCCACCCGTAGCGCGATTTAAAGGAGCGTACCCTTTATTCATCGGGCAGCACCGCGGCTGTTTTCATCCCTGGGTAGTGCAGTAACACGAACCTTCCTCCACAACGAGAGCCTCTCTTCCTCTGCTGATCTCCCAAACTGCAGGAACTACCAGGAACAACTGCCACCGCAGGAGCCGCTTCTTCAAAATGATACTGTTCCGCCAGGCCGCCCTTTCTTCGCGGTAGCATTAAAGGCGTTTTAAATCCTTTACCTACCTGTTGGGTTGGCCGCCCCCTCTCTTAACATTGTCTTTTCAAGTTCAGCAAACACCTTTTCAAATTTGTTAAGCAAAGACTTGACTGCAGCTACAAGAACATTTTGCTCCTGGACCCTTGCCCTGTACCACTGACTCTGGCACAGGCCTACTGACTCCAATCTCTTCGTAAATTACCTAAAACGGTCAGTAATTTGCAGACTGCTTGCTACCAAAGATGCAGTCACATCATTAATTGTAGGTGGGGGAATGGGCTTTATTTCTATGCGGAAGCCTCCATATAGCAGAATCCAGGTTTGCAGATCAATAGGATGTTATGTTGGAGGAGTAGGATGAATAAAGGTATATTACTTAGAAGAGATGTCTGGGGTGAAGAGGATATGGTATCATTGAGTCTCTGAAGATGAAGTTTGCGATACATAATAGGGAATTGATATTTAGTTTATGGAAAGATTTGATTTCTGAGCAATTAATGCTTAATGATCCTTTCTTACAAAGGCCATAAAGGTGTAGTTTTATTGAAGTTGCTCCTTGTGAAGTGTCTAGTTATTTGAAATTGTTCCCGTAAGAGGAAAAGATCAGATCCTCATGGAATGCTTTACGTCTTGGGTGGTGTGATGAATTGGGTTGGGACATTTCTATGAAGGATTGGGAAGGTCTACGGAAAGTCCCAGTTAGGATGAAGATTGATCTGAATCTACGGTGTATTCAACAGAGGCTTCTGGGACGTCTTTTTTGGACTCCGGTTAGAATGATTAGATTTGGCTGAAGAGAAGATAAATGCTGGAGTTGTTCCAAGGATGAAGGCACTATGCTCCACATGTTATGGGATTGTTTAAGGGTTAAGAATTTTTGGAGTGATGTTTTGGATAGAGTTCATTTGGTTTGGAACATATCTTTTCCAAGGACACCGTCAACTACTTCTGAAATCACCAATTGGCACTCGTCATTTGAGTTATGCGACTGTTGGGCTACTAAAGGTGTTTCTGGTGGCGACGCGGCAAATTTTGTGCCTCTGGAAAATGAGGAAAAAGCCATGTATTGATGGATGGTTATTGCAGGTGCAGTTGCTTTCAAGGTTTGAAAAGATTAAGTATTATACTTTAAAACATGAAGAGTTTTATAAGGAGCAATAGAATGCTTTTAATGAGCTATATGCGTGAGATAAGTGCTAATAGGCTCTGGTTTGTTTTTTTAATTTACTTTAGAGATGCTAATTTGTTATAGTATTTGTTATGTTTGTGTTGTGTGGTAGTGTGTTGTGTTTTTCTTATTTTACTCTGATTTTTGACTATTTGTCATTTCAAATTGTGATCGTTACATTTAGTGGGGATATTTGAATGTTTTTGCTTGTTGATTCTGTTCTATTTGTATTGACTTCTATAATACTATTCTGTTCCATTTGAAGATTTATCATATTTATTGTTTTGCAATGAGAATTCTTGATACATTTTTAAATAAAGTTGCCCAAAAAAAAGAAAAAACTGCCAATTTGAAATTACTGAGGGATAAGATCTCATTTTCTCCTCTATAAGAGGGTCGCTCAGTAAATCATCATTAATATGTTGATGATCTAAGAGGACAGTTAATGTGAGTAATGCGTGAGCGGAGTGGATTTTGCTTCCAATAGTTTCTTGGACGGCAACTAGCGTGTGGGGGAGGAATAATATGTCAATCTTGCAGTAACAGCAATGTACTGAAGAATAAAAAGTAATCGGTCAGATGTTGGCAGGGGTCCATCAAGCCCAAATCACGAACACCCTGAGAAAATTAAGAATGAATGCATGCTGGGGAGGCTGCAGAGGAGCCGTTTTTTATTGGGTCTGTCATAGCATTGAAATCTCCCCCAAAACCCAAGTCTCCTCCTACAAAATAAGCCAAGGTTGGGAAAATATGGTAAACAAGAATACAATTAAGGGGCTCGGCCACCAGGGGGCAGAGTGATGTGCTAGCACATCACCCCCCGCCACATATGAAACACGTGTATAGGCGTGTTATAAATGCCATATACTAGCAAGGCAAAAGAGGGCCCTCCACCCCAATTAGCCTTCAGATAGCTGGTGGGGAGGTGTGGGGGCAGCGAAGTCAAAGGCCAAAGTGGGTGTGAAAAAACAGACTTGCAGAGAAAACCAGCCAGCAAGTTGAGGCGGGAGGAAAGCCAATTCTGAGCTGCTCGCGGCTCCAGGCCACACCCATGCAAGGCCACAGAAGCCTAAAGACATCACCAGTGGAGAAGCGCCCACAAAAAGCACAATCCTGCCAGAGCCACTCCCGCGAGCCATCCGCCGCTGCACTCCCATCAGGGATTGCAGTTGCCAGACAATCGGCAAGAGGTGAATGCACCCTGCGAGTGACACATGGCAAGGGCAAGTACCATAGAACCCTGCCTGCAGTAAGCAAGATCCCGGGACCCAGGCAGGGGTCCGGAGAACACACCCCCACAGTTAAAGAGCCAGGCAGAGCAAGGCATCTGGAAAGTGGTGGGAAAGAAAAAAGGGAAGCGTCCCGTTGCAAGCGAACCCAGGCAACCAAGACTGAGGGGGCTCCTCACCCATACTTATCGGAGTACCCAGCCCACAGTCGACTAACTACGACTTTGGGGGTCGGGGCGCTCCGAAACAGGGCAGAGCGTGCCCCAATATAAAGCAAGAATTGGGAGTAAAGCGCACTATACAGGGCAACACCTCTGCCAGGTTCTGACATTGACCAGATGGTAAGGGGACGTGGAGGGCCCAGCAAACCTCCCCGGAAGCCAGTGAACACCCAGGCGACCAAAAACCAACATCCTGAGTGTGCCAGGTACAGAGTGCATCTACAAGGCCCTGGTCACATCAGTGTAGTACAGCCTCAGAGAGCAGAGATTGCAGTCGGGGGGCAGCGCGCTTGGGGTAGTGACGACTTTGGTTTAGACCTCTGGGTTGATTAACTGGCATGGAGGATCTGTGGTACCCCTAGTCCATACACCTCATCCGAGTGAAGCACACAAGAAAAAAATAAGCCAGAGAGAGCTGGATCCAGAGGCCACTCAGACCGGCTAGTGGCCAGCTGCTTGTGAAGGAAACTACTCACATATTAGCTGGGTGGCTATGCTCCAGAAATTCAGTTTCAGTCCGACCCCAAAGGCAACGGAGTAACAACCGGTCCTGGTGGACTAAGCAATGGCAGACATGTCAATCCTAGAAGAACTTAAAGGTTTCAAGTCTGATCTAACAGGTTAGAAGGCGCAAAGCCTACCTCGGAAGGATTATCACAGGTAAGGTCTGCTCGCCTAGTAAGAATCTAGTAAAATTCTATCAAAAGCGAATAGGGCAGATCTGGACGGTTCTTAAAAATGCATTAAAATGTAGTACTCCTCTCAAAAGGTAAATTAATGGAGTAAAGATGGATCCAAGTTGAAAGTGAAATTCCCCCAACTTCATTAGTCCAATCCAAAACAATGAGGCTTTGTGCCAAACAGTCACAGGAGACACAAGGCTTCTCCCCAGAATGGAGTCTCTAGTTTATAAATGTACTTGTGTTGGCGAATGATCTTCAAAAAAGGTTACTAGCAAGTAAATTGTGTCCTTATCTTTCAGATGGTTCTACTCAGGTTTAACAAACAAAAGAAAGCGGAATGAAGATTAGGATACAACGGTACTGGTTCTTAGTGTTCAAACATGCTTTGTGTCTACTTCGATTGGATTTTCCGCCATTTGTTCCCGTGAGAAGTGCAGCTTTGACCTGCAACATTCACCCGGAATCTGCTGTGTGCGAGGCCTGTGACTGGCGGCTGCCACTGCACGTCTGACATTGGTGCAGAGACGGGCTCTGTGCGTGTCCCTTTTGCTCCCGCTTAGCTGCAGTGCCCACCAAGTCATGTCGACCATCCGGCTTTGATCTCGCCACAGGCTGACTAGAGATCTGCCCAGCAATGCCGTTTCTGCGAGGCGTCGTGCAGCGACTGATGCCACGGTCGTGCCTCTGCTGCGCAGACCTGCTCTTGTGCCCCCCTCGTTCGACAGCACGTCCCACCTCTGGCTGCAGTTGAGGTGGGGCTTTGAGGACATTGCGTACCCTGCCGAATAGTTATCTGGTAGAGGGGGTGTAGGCTGCCCTCGATACTTTCTAGCGCCAAGCAGCAGACTCCAAATGCCTATGTGAAGGGCTGCCTCCATGACATTTTGGCATCCCCTTCTATTATGGTGGGTGCATATACTTTTACCTATTGCTGACTGTATACTGGCAGGCCTGTGGGAGAGCCCAACATGTTTTGTACATTAGCCATTTATCAGTCCTGGCCGGCGTTGCACTGCAACTGTTGGATACAATTTCCGGGTTTTGCCTTGAACTCCAGATTGATCGATTTATGGTATTCCTCCGAACAACCCTACTTGCTGGGGTGGTCCCATGGACCCTGTTGCGCATTTGAACTTAGTTGGGAAGCTCTGTGCCCCCATATCATGTATGTATCCCATTGCCTGCTACTATGACATTCCATTGGCGAGTGCGCAGTCCTGCTGTCACTAAGTCTCTGCCACATTGGAGAGGGCTAGGACGAAGGGTTCAGGAAAGAAACTGTGCTCCATGAACATGTATACATACCAAAGCTGCTCCCAAGGCCCCTAATAAAAGTTAACAATGCTGATCAAATGACCAGTCAGCGTCACCCGAACCCACCAAAACACAACGAATGATTGAATGCAAGCAGCAGGGGTTTTCTGCCATTAATAGACTATATGTTATGACCGGCACAACCTGTTCCATTAAACATGACTGGAAAAGACAGACCTGCTTATGACAGAAGTGGAGACCAGAGAAGGTGTCATTGAAGACTAAGTTGCATCATTAAAGACTGAAGTTACCATATTGTCCTAACAAATTAAACAAATCACCAAGATAGATGATGAATTCAAGTCTAGGTCACAGAGGAACATACAGTTGATCAGGGTTCACTAAGACAACCTGGAGGGAGCCATTGAAGAATGTTGTCAAATGCACCATCATGTCCCTGCTCGATAACCTTAATTTGCAGTTGAACAGGCACATAGATCCTTGGCGCCAAAGCCTAAACATGGTGCCCCACTGAGCCCAATAATTACTTGAATACTGAATTACCGTGACAGGGACGCAATCCTTCGAACTCCTCATGGGATCCAAAAGGCTTCATCTTTAGCTGTGCAGCAGTAGCAGAAAACATTCCTAGCAGTAAATAAACTGCTTTGTGACCTGGCCATGAAATATGCCATGTTGTGTCCGGCGAAACCACAGATTGAAAGTCAAGACAAAACAGGTTTTCACTATCCCTGACAAAGTTATGAAGTCCCTAGATGGACACTAACCAGACTTGAGCACATCACTCCTGCCTTCACTTCGACCTGAACAAGGCACAGTGCCCACATGGCATGACCTTAGAAGGTGTGCCGTTTGGGGCGCTCCTTTGCTGTGAAGTCACTTTAATTTGTATAAGTTCTGCTCCTTCCACTTTTACCTCAGGAGAAATATTACTGCTTCACACTTTATACTTCAATGTCTTGTAATGCCTGGGTTGCACCCGAGCACCAGCCTCCCCATGCAATGTTTACAGGGTTTCGCATTGGGGGGCGGGGGGGGTTCTACCTTCTCAGTTGGGGGTGTGGAGGGTAAGGGTGTATAGGGCGGTTAAAAATGAACTTGGTCAAATTGTGACATTATCAAAGATTCGTGGATAAAGTTACAGGAGATCTAGTATCCCTCTGTTTTATCGTGGAGTTGTGGGTTGGCAGGCAGTACTCTTACACAAAGGGGTATGGGTGAGCTCACATGAATGAGAAGGAACATCAGGGGTTGGGTTAATCCAGTCGAGAGGAGGAAGCAAACGCCATAATGTTAAACTTGTGTTTCTCCAGGAAACATTCCCTGGCAGAAGGATGCGAGGGGTTTGCTAAAAACTGGGGCAAGAACAGATTTTAAACTACATACTCCACACAGTCTGGGGTCAGAGGGGCATGATTCTACTACATAACTCCATCCAGTTTCAGAATAAGAAGGTACACATTGACCCGCTAGGGAGGTACATCCTGGTGTACGGGATCCTAGTAGGTAGAGAATCCTCCTGAATGTATATGGCCCCAACATTGATGATCGCACTTTCTATACTACTCTTGAGTTAACAGGCTCTATATTAAATACGATCATGGAAATAAACAGGTCGCGACACAACCAATGACACTCTAGGGCTGCCCGTGCTATATCTGGTGCTTCTGAGCTGTGCTTAGTGTATGCATGGAGAGCCTTCAATCCATACTCCCGGGCGTATTCCTTCTACTCCTCGGTCCAGGATTCCTTTTCTTGTAGCCATGCATTGTTGGTGTCCAAAATACTCCTGGGTGGCATTTTAAAGCTGACATTTTACCCAGAACGTTCAGATCACTCGCGCATATTAGCCATTACCCAATGTAAAGAACTTCCCAAACCCCGCTCTAACTGGCGATTCAAAGCACTGGCGTGAATTGACAATTTGCAGCTGGAGTCTCTATGGGAGGCTTTCATGCATATATTTGCAGCATGGCCATGGTCACTGAATGCAGCGTCTTCTGGACCATCAGTCAGGACATGGAGAATAGCAAGCGCTCTCTCCGACAGATTGAGCAGCTGCACTCAGTCACCCCACCCCCATCTTCACTCACAGGTCAACCAAGCCCTGGACCTTTTCAGACTTCAGAGAGAATAGGTTTCAACATCTCGCAAGACGGTATGGGAAGCGTACATAGCTAGGGCTATCCAACAGACACAGTAACTGTATACCTCTTCTAAGGGACGCTCAGGGAAATGTGGTACACACGCCGGCTGATGTAACAAAACATTTGGATTTTTTTGTATACCAACCTATATGCCAATAGGGACACGTGCACCTCGGAGGCCATAACAGATTTTCTAGACAGTCTCCCACTTTTGCAACTCTCGCCGGAGGTGGCTGCTCAATTGGCCCTCCCAATCTCACCAGAGATTGCTATTGCAATTAATGCGTTACCAACCAGGAAGGGCCCTTGCGCAGATGGCCTTACAACCAAATTTTAAAGACATTTTAAATCTCTCCTCGTACCCTAGCTTCACAGACTGGCTTTAGAGGTCCAGGTCCTCCCTGCCACGAAATGAGGGGATTACTACTATCCTCCATTACTAGCCCATGGAGGATTGCTGCTCCTAAAGCCCCCCCCTATTATATGGAATTTTTAACGCGCCTATACACAAGTGTTTCAAGGCGCAACAAGGCAAGGGAGGGGAACAAAGGGAGAATGGACAACGATCCTACTAGGCCCAAGTGTCATCTAGATTGCACAAGTGCATGGGAAGTGGGCAGGGACAGTGCAGTACATGGGATTCACTAATCAATTCTGACGTTAAAATTTTAACTAAACCGTATGTCCTACATCATACATCCCAATCAACCGCGTTTCATACCTGGACGATCAACTGCATGTATTCTATGCAGATGGTTTAATATACTTGCAAAGATGGAGCAGAGAGCCCAGGCAGTGGCTGCCACCCTTGACCTTCAAAAAGCATTCGATTCAGTGCTGCCATGAGAGTGTCCTCGAATGGGATACTGTCGGCCCGATACCGACCAGAGGCATGTGGCAGGGCTGACCACGGTCGCCCGAGCTTTTTGCCATAATCATGGAGCCTCTGGCAGATCTCATTAGGCAAAACATATGCATCGAGTCCTCCGCCTGGAGATTATATCGCTATACGCGGACAACGCAACATACCCCCACAACAATTTAGCCCCATTAATGCGGCTACAATGTGAGGTTTGTCTCCGGGTCAACTGTACCAAATCTGAACTCTTCCCCCTTAACAAATGCAGCAATCCAAACACGGAATTTACTAGGCTTTTCCTGGTCCCCTGACGAGATCCGATACCTGGGGAGTGTAGTGACTGTCGTTTTGCTACTTTAATGTTCCATAACTACACTGCACACATCACACATCTTACCCCCACAAACGGCAGGCGCGGACACGACAAACCATCTATCGCAGGCACAAATAGCATTACTTAAAATGGTGGTTCTCCCCAAACTCATCTTCCAAAACTTTACGCTGTGGGCCGGAGTTATTTTTTAAACTTTGAAGTCACCATCAATGCTTTTGTCTGGCACTCTGGGGCCGTACGGCTCAAATGGCATACTACAACACTGCCATATGAACGTGGTTGCTTTGCTGCCCCTGACTTGCGGCTGTACCGACTGGTGGGGGGGGGGGGGGTATGGCATGACTCTCTTGGCTGTATGTACCGACACCAACTTCGACCGCTGCAGACATTTTAGGTCCTTTGCAACCAAGTTCAGCATACAAAGGACAGTGGGCCAGCTACCCAGTGGGACCCGAGGGTGATCCATTTTGGCATATGTAAGGTCTACATATGCTACATGCGGAATTGTCTCCACCCTCCACAGGATGCTACAGGACCATTAACCCAGCAGCTAAGTGGTCACAAGACCTGGGGATGAATAACTGATGAAATGTGGTGGCGCATGTGTAGACAAAACTGCACAGTTTCCCTTAATTCCTGCCATTGCCCGATTCAGCTCAAGGTACTGCATAGATACCACTATATACCGGCTCGACTGAGTTTATTTTCTCCGTCCAACATTGGAGAATGTCCCAGATGTGCTGTAGAGGTGACCTGCATTAGGCCGGACCCCAACCCTATGCACTGCTTGTTCCGGGTGTTCGAGGAACCTCTGGGATCTGTGCATAGGCTTGTTAATATCCATCTGTTGCTTTGAGATGTACATTATTGCACTGGCTGAAACCTACTGTCCCCTCACTTAAGCAACAGTTGCGTGCTGTGGTCTGGGCTAATGATTCAAAGGATCAATGGGCATCCTTGCAGCTGGTGAGTAGCCGCTGTGGAAATATATGCCCACCCTCGCCCTTCGGGCTTATCTACAACAGCTATATGAAGACCCCTGAACAAAATATCGAGACAGTCAATGCATTTAGCCACCACGGGGCCCACTGGATCCTACACAACTTAGACCTACCACTACACATTACTTATTCCAATGTCTAGTTCACTGTGATCTCAATGTTCAATTTAAGACATCTCTAATGTCATGGTTAACTGTTGCAGTACTACTTGCATGCCATGATTTTAATATGTACTATCAAGTGCTTAATAAATAAAGTTTTGAAAAAATCCAAGTGCAAATGGCTAGGGTGATTCAAAAGTATCCCCATTACACTGCTGTAGAATGGAGCGTGCAATTTTAAAACATTACACAAATGTAAAAGCTCAAAGGAAAGTTTTCCCCAGTACTGATAGTCTGAAGCACTAATCAGTTCTCCATAACAAAGGAGCAAAAGACAGGGGAAGTGAAGCTGAAGGCTTTACTTCCCCTCAAAAAGCCAGAATAGGTTTGAAAAAAAAAAAACAGCAAAAATATTGGGGGTTCATAGAAACTATGGAAGGTTGTCAAATTACCCAATGCCCACTGCACAGTCTAATAAGCACAAAGCAGGGTCGGATTGGCCCCTCTGCCTTTCGGACCATAATCATCCTTGAGGAGTGGGGGCCTGTTAGAAAAAAAAAAATATACAAAAAAAAGACTTTTCAATGTTTTTTTCTTTCAAAAAACCTACCTTTCATCCTTCTTAGGTCATAAATGAGTAGCAACACAGGTTGGGTTATATTGTATGCATATTTGTTAGATAAAAAAGAGCTTAGGTGCAACTGCTATACAATAACATTATCATTTGGCCTTGGACTTCTGCTTAGATTCACAGTAATTTACTGTACTTAGGAACATTGCCATTTGATGCCACTTCCTGTTTGGTCAAGAGGTGAAGGTCATGTTTCATTGCTTCCCGGGATGTCACTTTGGGGTGGGGTCAAATGACATCACTTTGGTGGTGTCAGAGGTCAAGGGTCGTGAGACGAGGGGTGGGCCACTTTCGGGTGACCGGGCCCATTTCTTGTCCCAGTCCAACCCTGGCACAAAGCACCAATACTGGTTATGCACTAAGACCACAGACAGGTCAAAGACCATCGAAACTCAAAACACGTACAGCTAAGCAGGCAATACAAGCTGCACATTAGTGGTCTATAATGCAGGGAGTAAATGTAGGTTCTTATGAGGTTTCGCAATGTAGTTGAAATAAACACCTAAAATGTAAAGATTTAAAAAAAAAACAAGCAAAACGACTCGGCTGTAAGGGTGACTCCTGGCAAGTCTTTAGAGTTCCACCATCTGCCCGACATTTCTAAACTGAAATGTACATGCGATTTATAAACTGTACGTGCGATTTATAAGCTAGCATGAGGCAATTATTCAGCAAGGCCCTTACACACCTTTACTATTTGAGCTTGTGCATTTGTAGCAAATTCATGTTTATGGAGAGAGTATTCTATTGAATGAGGTAAGGTGTCAAAGCGCCAAGCACATATAAACAAAAGGTTATTCCATATATGCACCAGTTAGCAACATTGTGGCTTTGTAAATATGGGTCTCTTTATGTAACCTTCGAACGCAGGGGTACTAGGTGCAAAAGTAATATCGACCACTGGCAATTACAGAACGTGCTTCGAGCTTAGTTTTCAAAATGCCACTAAAAAGTGGTGAGCTTGTCAATAACGAGCTCGGTTTATACGGTAAACATAATGACATGTCCCATAAATGTTCTTCAACGATTTCTCCAATCTGAAAGCATATCGAATACATGAAGTATTTTCTAAATTTAGAAAAACGGGAGTGTTGCTGCCTCTAAAAAGGCGAGTAAAGTTAATTAAAACAACGATGTGTACAATGCAGTATTTTCACTCATACGTATTCAGATTAATTTACTCTGTAAAAAGTTTATATTTGGAACCTGCTGCGTTGTGAAAAATATTGCATCAAAGCTAAAAAATGGTTTTCAAATCCTGCATAATGAATTGTGATGCTGTTAAGAAGGTTGTATCTCCTTGTAACGGATATGGCATAGGTCCCTTTGTGAAAACAGAACAACTTGAGTTCCACCTGGGAAACGGTGTGTATACTTGTTAAAGCCTGGTCCCACTGAGCAAACGGACACGATTTCATTAAACAGCCAACCAGATACCATAAAGACATTCGGGAATCATTGAGCCTCAGTCAGGCAGAGTGTTTTTTTTTTTTTTGAAGTGGAAAGTGGATACCTGCACTTCACCAGGTCACCCGACTACGGGTTTGCCGGTGGGGCACCTGGGTTACCTCCAGATAAAAGCTGGAGGTTAGCCAGGCGCCCTACTGGCAATAAAAGCCATCATTACGAAAGTAATGACGGCAATTTTTATCATTTGTCTGAATAATTCAACCTTTCAAATTTCCATTCATTTTACATACAAAATTCCATTATTCATATCATTCCCCCCCCCATCTAACATGTAAAATCATTAAAATATATTACATACAATCCTTAAAAATTAAAGGATCTTTCTTCAGTCACTTGAAACATTCTGACTAACAGATGTAAAATAAGAAGACAAAGTGCCCGATTTCGGTAGACATAAGGCATCATTGTCCTATAGAATAAACTGCCTCAAGCTTACTTCTCTTGGTAGAGCTGCATTAACAAACTGAACACGTGCAATGTGTATCGCAGTTCTCGTACTAGATCGTAAAAAGCCCCATATTTCATCTTCAGTACAAGGGCACAGGAATTGACACAAGTTCTTAAAGTATCTTTGACAGATGGTACTCCATGCAGGGCAAACGACCACTAAATGTGAAAGTTTCAATTTGAGTCTGGTCATTATAAAAACGGCACGCAGTTTGATTTTTGGGAATCATTCCTCTTCTTGCTAATATCTGCTTTGTCATAAACAGATTCAGCTGTATTCTTAACATATGCGATCAAATGTGATTTGAAGGACACTGGACTAGATAGCTCTCCATAGTGCGAAGACTTGTGTGCAGATAGTGTAATATTGAAGTCTAAATATTTTTTTACACGGATCATTAGTGGTTACTTTAGCCTTTGTTGGGTTTATTATCAATAGTTCAATTGAAATGCCTGCGTCAAGCAGAGCATCAAGAACGCAATTAGACCATGTTTTAGGAAACCTTTCTGTCGGTTGGAACATAATGAGCTACTATACCCAAAATATTCAGAGCCGTGGATCCTATTAGACATTTTCTGTGTAAGCTGTACATGTTCCAGAGTACTTGGCTATAGATAAAAATGGCACCCAATTCATAGCGTAATAATGGTAAAGGAGTGCTCCTTAGAAGCACCAGCACTGATTTCCAAAATTTAGCCTCATACTGATCCCAGTACTGTCATGTTCTAGGTACAATTGTGTCCGAGCCATATATGAACAACCTTCTGTTGAAAGTCAAAATATGAAAAGTAAATGTACCATATTTATGTAACAGTATTTTGCTGTGGGATGTTAGCGATCTGATTTTGGCATTCAATGTCGCTGCATGCATGGAATCACTAATAATCACAGTAAATTGTATTACCAAGTACTTGTAATATGGTACCACTGAGTCTTATTTTGCAAAGACCATACCTGGTTTGAGATCTTGTTCAGTTTTCTCTGGCAAATTACAATTTGGGTTTTTGACATTAATAGTCAGGTTATTTCCACAGACATACTCGTCCAATTTATTCAGGAGATTTTGAAGTCCTTTAGGTGTTCGAGACAATAGGACAAGATCGGCATGGAGGAGCCAGATCTTTTGATTACCTAATTGAGGGGCAACTGCAATGATGGCCTTGAAAGTTATTTGTAGGTCTAACAAATAAATTGAACAGTAGATGCCAGTATACACTCTTGTTTTAGCCCTCAGTCGGAATGCTGGCAGATAATATTCCATCAATGTAAGTCTAACTTGGATAGTAGTGTCTGTATGCAATTTTTTAAATTAAGTTGAGAAGAGATAACGGACACTCATATTGTTGCAATTTCGCAAAGAGTAGATGCCGATCCACCAAGTCGAAAGCTATGCGAAAATCCACAAATGCCATGTATAAAGTTAGATCTTGGTCTAAATATTTGGATTTAAGCAAGTTGAGAGTCAGCATATTTTGAGAGGTAACTATCCCACTAACAAAACCAGATTGAAAAGTATCTTATGCTCTCAAAATGGCCACGCATTAAGTTTCTGCAATATGATGCGACTATAGATCTTCCCCAGTACATCTAACAATGCAATAGGTCTATAGCTTTCCGGCATATGGCAGTCGCCTCTTTTGTAAATAGGGACGATTATAGAATGTTTCCAAGAAGAAGGTATACATTGAGAATGATTATAAATATATAATATATAATATCTGACCAGATTTCAGGATGTTTGATGACCTTATTCGAAAGACTGACCAGGTGCTTTAGACTGACTTATTACATTGATATAGTAGAGTACGTCTGCTCTCTGTATATCAACATAAAAAAGGGACTTTCACTTCACTTACTTGATTCTCTAATGATGCAACTGGTTTCTCATTTTCTTAAAATGATCTATCCAAGCCAACTCCGGGACACCTTGTACCTGTGACATCGTTTGTGGAGTTGCCATCACCCCATTTAGTGTTTGCCAAATTTGTGCAGTACATGGTCACGTTCAAAGCAATGTAAATTAAGATCTCCCGCCAGAATGGTATGGGAAATTTCAGGGACTAATGCAATATAATCCAACATATTAGAAACGTCATGCAGAAACTTTGGATCATCAATTCCCTTAGGGTTCCAGTACAAGTTAGAGCACATAAAACGAATTGTCAGAAACAATGGTAATCTGGGAGTAAGCTTAGGGGCATATGAAAAAATGCATAACCGTAAATGATTTTAGTGCTAGTGATCAGACCAGAGATGGGGCGACCCTTCTGACCTTTTAAAGCCCGCGTAGAATGTACTGCATGGTCGTGCCAAATGGATGTTTCTGTAAGCCAGGTCTCTTGTAACAAGACAAGATCAAAATTCGCCATTTTACACTCCTTGTTAATCTTGAGTCGATGACCACATGTATTCCAAGATATCATTGTAATGACTATCCACGTCCTGTCGCTCTAGTTTTCTGGTGCCACAGTTTCAAATACATTTCAAGCCAAGCTGAACATTCTCATTGGGTATTACAGCATTTGCAGACATCCAGGGGGGCATTTCCGCCCGAAAACTATCTGTTGAGCATCAGCTACCTGATATGGGCCCGCTAGGAGTAGTAATCCAATGGAAAATCACTGATCTTTGGCTTCCAAAATAATATTGCGCACAACTTGTGATCGCAACCACAGACAAACAGTGCTCAACATTGTGTTAAACTCAACTTTATCAAGATCTGAGGTACTTCCGACCTCTACTTCAACGATACCAGAAAATGACGCTAGGACACTGCAGTTAAAGACATTGAGGGAAGGGAGCTGGACGACAGCCAAGAAAGCACTGGCGTTTTTGTCAGGAGTAACTGTACTTGGTTGTTTTAAAGTCAGTTTAGCTTTTTGTGAGTTCGCAGCTATAGAATGCAGATTCTAATTTTGATTTTTAGGGAGAAGAGACTAGCATTCGGGCCATCTCTGCCCCATTTCCTACATACGGATCTTCAGCTACTCTTACAAAGCAGTTGTGGTCAAACTGTTCCCTTAAGAGTTGCTGATTTGCTAAAGCATTAGTGTCAATTGAACACTGCTTATTAGTATCTGCAGATATAGGAGCATCAGATTGCATGATTGGATCAAATGAAGGTGCTCCTATTTTAGGTTGGTTTGTAAACCTGACCATATATGCATCAACCTCCTTCCTAATTTCTTGTCGCCTAGTTACCTTTGCTGCTTGATCATCTTTAGTGATGTTGGTATCTAATACTAAGGGGTGAGCAGAGGTGGAAATGCTAGGTGTTGTGACAAAGCGTATTTTTATGTTTTTGGATGGCTTCTACAAGATCTTCCAAAGGGGCATATGGTATAATGTTTGCGTCAGTACTATGCGGTGTGACTGGTTTCATTCTACATTTTTGACTTAAATATGTGTAGTTCCAACCATAGATGCCATTTTTGTGTTCTTGGCCGGAGCTTTAATAAACTGTTTAGTGGCCGCCGTTGTGGTGACTTCACTGGTTTTTATGTTCGTCTTTTTAGAAGAACTGTTGTCTGGTCTTCCTTTCCCCGATTTAGAAATTGTATATGCTTTTTTCCCCGTTATAGTTTGTACTTCGTTTTGCAGAACATCAGCCATATCTTTACTTGTAATTTCTTCAGTAATGATTCCAGTAATGTGGGGGAGATGGAATAACTTAAGCGCTATCTAAATTGTTTTTTAAGCACTCTTGTAAGTCAGTCAACCTCAGAGGTGAAGTAGATACATCTACAATTAACAGGCATGGAGTTGGGTGGCTTGCACCACAAAAGGACAGTCTTTTGTCAAACTGTCTTTCATGTTTAGATTGCCATGCTATAATAGAGTCTATTTAGACATTCAATTTATCAGAGTTTCAAACAATTTTACTATTGTGATCATAGTTGTATTAATGGCCTCTAAGGTTAATCCCACCACTTTGCTCAGACCCTTAGTAATGGGCTGACCTTCAGTAGCATTACCTTTCCAGGGTTTAAGGGCAAGAAAGGAGGAGTCTATTTGACCTAGCAGGGCTGACATCAGAAAACCTGTTCGGTGAAAAAGGCAGCTTCTCGGACAGTGCTTTGATGGAATAATCAGTCTTCATAGAGTCTAGATCAATGACAGCTAAGCCGGTGGAAAAATTAAGATACTATCAGTCGGCAAGGCTGCCATCGAGTCACATCTCAGTACCGCACTATCCGTCAAGGAAACATTATGTGGAATATCTTGAGCAAGATTGTTCTCTATGTCAGGGACAGGTCCAGCAATGCACAAACCCGTGTCATGAGATTCCAAGGATATCACTGAAAGATTCCTTGCAATAGACTTGGAATAGAAAAAGCTTATGTCAGAAGCAGTAATGTCATTTGATTGTTGAGCCGCTGATCTTTTTGTAGCAGGACGCGAGTTCGGCATGGAGCATGCTTTAAGATTAGGAGCGCCACCAGAGTTCCATTTGCTTTCTCTTCAAACCAGAGTCCAAGCCTCACTCGAGGCATGGTGGCAGCATGTTTGTGCGCAGAGTGTACAGGGTTCATTTCATCTCTTTCAATACAAGAGCTAAAGCGGACAGACCACGCCTGCAAAGCTATGTTACTGTGTGGATTCAGGACAAATAGTAACACCTTTCCCAAATGATCGGAAAGCTCAAGAGTGCGAGGCAGCGGCACCACGGCAAAGCAGTGCTTCACTGGTGCTTCCACTTGGTGCACACGTGCTGGTGCGCAGACCCCTTTTTCACACGTAACTGAAAAAGTGGGCGAAGCTTCAGTAACAGTCGAAATTGACACTGGGCACTTTTGAAATGTCCACAATGGTCATAATAATAATGGTTTGAGAAAAGTTAAAGTACCACGAAATTCAGTCCAATTGACAAGGAGAGGAATATCAGCAAAGTAGATGCCTGGAGAGAGTCCGGTGCAAAGCAGTGCTTCACCAGTGCTTCCACTTGGTGCCACTGACAAAGCAGCATTGTCATTCACATGTACCACCCTCAATTCAAAATGCTTTTTAATCACGGTCGAAGGAGACCTGCACCCTTTAAAAGCTTCAGTGAAACCCTGTTAATTGTAGCTTTTATTATAGCCATTTGAAAATGACCACTTACAGTAAGGTGGGGAATACAATATTTTTCTCAGATTAGGCCCACATGCAGTCCTTGGGTGTTGCTGCATGATCAGGGACAGTGCTGAGCACTGTAAAAAAAAATGTTACTACAATAAATGTGGTTCATCACAGTAGGATGCATAAACGGGTATTCGGGAGTGATCATCTAAGTCTTTATATGCCTCATCTTAGAGCTGTGCGTTCAGTATTACCAAAATCACTGAGTTTGACACCACGTAACAGAAGCAAATGGGCTGAACAGGTTTGATTGCAGGAGTGGCCTCTTCTGAAATGTTAACAGCACATAAATCCATTCAAGATATATGGTGCATTGGCCATTTAAAAGCCCAACACTGCTTAAAACCAACAGAGCTGCTTATTCCTTTATGCGCCTTCTCTCAAACACTGGCCACCAGTTAAAAACGAGAGCAATATTTTGTTAACTTCATTTATGTTGGGGAACCATTACCCCATGCTGTTGCATTCAGCACAAGGAACCAATTATTTTTAGCTTAGTGCACGAATTAATGACATTAAGACAAACAGCAATGCACATTTTAATCTTCAATAAGGACAAGCAACAGAAACGTTCTTCGGCCACAATCCTGAAAATCAGTGCAAACTTACGTGGTCAGAAGGAGGGCACCTTCGGTGCATCTTTCTAAAGCCTTTCGTGCTGGAGGTTTAGACACAAATTCCACAAATCCTTTGCCTGTAGCCCTACCACGATCATCAACTATGACGATGGCTCGCTCCACAGGACCAAACATGGAAAACGCTTCCTCCAAAAGCTCATTAGATACAACAGGAGACAGATTTTTAACTGCCAAAGCTGCACCATGAGTAGCAAAACGAATTCGAAGTGGCCTTCCGTTGAGAACTGTACCATCAAGCTCCCCCTTTGCAACTTCTGCCAATGTTCTCGACTCCTGTGGTAAATAAAAAAAATCAGTTTAGATAATTACACACGACCTAGATCTCAATACTAAAACATGGGGAGTTTAAATGGAGTAACAGACAATTTAAAGCACATAAATCAGACAATGTGAGTACCTAAGGGAAAGGTACAAGTTGTTGTGACCATGATGGTATCCCATAGAGGCAGGATGGAATCCAACAGATTGTTGGGATAGTCATAACCACCAAATGTTAGGTGTGCGTGTTTTCAAAAAGCAGCATGTGCACAGCCCAGACTCCAACCATCCAAACACTCCTTTACAAACAGGATTCTATCCATGCATTACATTCTGTGCAAATCCCACAACCAAGATTATGGAGGGTGACTAGCTTTAGGAAGGGGGCGCAAACCATCCGGATCCCCGCTATAGACCCCTACCCAGCCACAACCCTCAAAGAAAAATTTGCATCTACCTGCGCAGGAGAACACGTAAGAACCATCATAAACGACTCCCTCACAGGAATTTTCCGATGCGTTCAAAACTGCTCATGTCAAGCCCCTTCTAAAAAAAAAAACTCTACCCCAAAAACTACCGCCCCATTTCAAACACCAGATTCCATGCTAAACTCTTGACAGAACAGCCTACTCCCAACGAAATGCCTTTAGTCGGAGCCAACTATCTCCTAGACCCCGATCAATCAGGTTTCAGACCCCGACACAGAACCGAAACCACCCTAACCTCAATCTGGGATGACCTTAAAAACACTGCAGATTCTGCGGGATGCGCCACATTAATCCTTCTTGACCCATCTGCCGCCTTTGACACAAATACTCAATCCTCCTCAACCGCCTCCACTCCCTGGGAATCAATGGAAACGCTCTCAAATGGATAGCATCCTTCCTCTACAATAGGAACCAAATAACTACTCTCGACCTATGCCTCCCCCACCCGACCTGTCAATACCCGAGTTCCACAAGGAGCATGCCCATCAGCCCTCCTGTTCAACCTCATGTCCACCCTCCCATGAATAATCCGCTCACACAATATCCTGTGCTACAACTACGCCGATGACACCCAACTAATCCTAAAACTACTTAATTCAAATCCCAAATCCCAATCCGACCTTGCTGCCTCCTTGACCTACATCACTTGATGATCACAAACCACCTCCTGCTATGACCACAAACCACCTCCTGCTATGTCAAGACTGGACTATGCTTACCCCCTCTACCTCGAGTCCATGCAAAATGCAGCCGCCAAACTGATACTAGCACTTGGCCAAAGAGATCACATCTCCCCAGCTCTCAAAAAACTCTGCACTGGCTTCCGTTTGCCTAAAGGATGACCTTCAAAACCATATGCATCTCTCAACGATCAATGCATAAAACCGGACCTCACTATCTTCAGGACCAAAAAAAAAAAAAAAACCCTACCAGCCACCACGCACTAAGATCAAGCACTGCCCGCCTCCTAGTGATACCAAAACCCAACTCAGTCAGGTTAGGTGGAACAGCATTCTCAGGCCTGGCCCCCACTCTGTGGAACTCACTTCCACCCCACATCCGACTAACCGAAGACCTCATGTCTTTCTGCAAATTACTGAAAACGTGGCTCTTACCCTAAAAATCGACTCAACACAAACAGTATAACAATAAACAGTAGCCCATGATTGCTGTATCAAAAACAATCCAGCATCGAGACCCGATCGAGAAATATAGAAAACAACTGCTAATGTAAATTAAAACAGAAACTGAATTAGAACAAGTGAATTGGATGAAATAGATGCAGTGGGTGACGCGGAGGGAACGGATGACACTGCCGGATGAAGTAGATGGAACAGATGAAAACGTGGATGGAACAGGGAGATTGAACGAATGGAAAATGAGTAGCTTTAACAATTTGAACAGATCAAATAGACTGAACGGATGCAGTGGATGAAACAGATACAGTAGACAGTACAGATGGAGTTGTTCAAATGGAGCGGAGGAACAGTGGTCGTGGATCGCTCTGGTGGAGCGGAGGGAACGCACTAAACAGATGGGAAGGATGAAATTGATCAACAGACTGGATGGAGTAGTTTATGTAGATGAAGGATTGAATGAAGGAATAATCGGAAAGACTAGTAAACTAAACAATGAACCAGACAAAATGTATGAATAGATTAAGATGGACAGTGAATAAAACAGCCTTACTGAAAACCACCACATCACACCACCATGCTTACTCTCTCCTATACACCACCACTAAAACTATAACACAGCGACACTAGGACTCATTCGGTATAGCTGTTCTCATACTAACACCCGCCACAAACTGTTCTCATACTAACACCCGCCACATACTTATCCTACAACACAGATAGCCGTGCACACAATGCTAGCATAAGCGTCTCCTCAGGCCTAACACAGCCAGCATTCAGTCTAGTTATAAATTCCTGACCTCTCAACCACCACACCTACCGCTAAGAAGCAGCTGTCATGCAAGTGCCACAGCAGCTGCACACATATCCGGTGCACCAACGCACCTTATGACTTGCTCTCACTCTACTGACTTGAACTACGGATCCCGAGGGCATTCAACCTACCAGCGCTTTGAGATCATACCAATGATACACAAGGTGCTATATAAATGCTAAGTAATATAACAAAGTCACTACAGCTATACAAATCTTCCGTGTCGGAGTAAGAGCTTAACATTCACTTGCGTATTTAAATATTCCGACGTCCAAGTGTCAACCCTTTTGATAATCATGAACACTGTTCACACGAGAATGCGGCCGGCAACTGGTGTGAAATGCAGTCTGTGGAGCTCCCGGCATTAACCTGCATAAATCCTGCTGTCCCCGGCCAGACCAGGAACAAAATCCAGGGGGACAATCCGTTGGTGACTCGGAATAGCAGCAAGGTCAGCACCTCCTCATACAACTTGGTGGAAAAGATTGAGCAGGAAGGGGAAGTGTGTGCCGCAAGATGACCGCCATTGATAGTTAAGCCAGCAGAGACACCGACAGTGAGGAGGCTGTGTCCGCCTGCAGCGCTTAAGGTGGCAGAGACGAGTGCAGGTCCCGACACCACCAGCAATAACGAGGTGTGGTACAGCAAAGATCGCAACAAGTCCTAGCAGCGACAAGCCAATGGGTTGCAGCAGCTCCCGAGAGTAAGCCATATCACCGCTGCTGGCACGGATAGGGAGGCACAGAGGTCAATGGACCCAAAACAAGCCACAGCAGGGGAACCTAGAATGAGCTCCGCATCACTGGTCGAGGCAGAAATAGATCACACCAGCAAGCAAGCCACCCCTTGGACCACCACCATGAAGTAGGTGGTACACACTGGCCACCAACACTGGCAAAGCAACAGGGCTGTAGCAGCTGCCCATGTCCCCTGGATCTCAGCAGTCAGAGGACCCCTCGCAGTGAGACAGCAGTTGTAAGGTAGTAGGCATTGTAGTGTGGTGACACACTGTCTGGAAACTATTGGCAGTGAAGTACACCCAGGGACGGGTAGGTGTGGGGGAGAGGGTGGGAGGGACAGCTCCAGTGTCATTCCAGGAGTGCACAGAGGAAAGGGCAGAGTGGCAGCACAGTGGGACCCCCCCGGATGGGGCAGCTAGGTGCATATAAGGAGGCGCATGCAGAGGACGTTGTAGGCTGCCTACCAGAGCGGACAGTACTGGTAACCGCATCAGACCAGTGAAGCATGCAAGGACAATGCAGAGGTGCCCTGCGACAGCCAGATGGTGTCTGCAAAGGACTAGAAAAAACCAAGGAACACACCCCATGACCAACCATAAGACATGAGAGATAGCCACAAAACTTAACACATACTCGGACCAAGACAAAAGCACTCAAACAACTCATCCCCATCTTCCAGGCCTGTACCGCACCCACAATTCCGGCAGACACATTGACATAGATAGTAGGGTAAGAGGAGACCACAACTCCTGCCCCGACACCCAAAGTCGGAGAATAGCCACTCCAACCCCACTATACGTTGTTCATTAGTATAGAACAGGGAGTGCGTCGCACTAAAAAACCTAAATTCCTGTCAGGCATAGGCCGCTCTCTCCCTATACAGGACAGGCCCACTAATCCGGCTGTGTTTTAGGATTGCACTAAACTACTCACCGGTTTCTCAAATCCAGTGTACTATGGTATTATACTCAAAAGGGCTTGGGCCGCTCTACCACTCCACTACAGGCCGACTACTGCAACAGCCGCTTTCTAAATCTGCCTGCCTCTACTCTCCGCCCTCTTCAACTCATCCCAAACAGGACTGCGAGACTTGGCCTTGGCCTCAAGGCCAGGGATCGTATCTCTCCAGGACCGAAATCTCAACACTGGCTCCCAGTGGCGGCGTGGATGAAGTTCAAAACCCTCTGCATTGTCCACAAGGTATTCTGGGGCCTGGGACCTCAATACCTTCACTCGGTCTTCCTAAATATTTTCGTTCGAGCTCTTCGCTGATCCGCCTCCAACTCCCTCAGGGTCAGTCGCTTCTCCAAGCAGCGAGTTAGTGGTAGATCTTTCTTCTGCTAGGGCCTCCCTCTGGAACAGCCCCTCTGAAACTTGGAGAACCATTTCCGGTTCAAGAAGCAACTCAAGAGCTTCCTCTTTGCTTCTGCTTTCTCTCCCTCTCTCCCCTGCCGAGCTCCTGGCTGTATCTGAAACTGCACTGGTTACCTGGCTACCCTCTGAACTCCGGCCCAGGTCCCCCCCCCGCCATTGTCTTTATTTATTTTACTGTTAACCTATGTACTGCACTGCTCCTACCCTCCCCCGCTCCCCTGCACGATCTCAATGTCATCTGTCCTAGTAGGATCAGAGTCTGTCTTACCTGTTGCCCCCGCTTCTTGCACAGTCGTGCCTTGAAACACTTGAGTATAGGCACGTTATAAATGCAGTATCATACCTGTACGGGACTCGCAAATCTAGCTCTTTCCGCACCATACAGGACGCCAGAAAGCTAGGCATTCGGCCACACTAAAGATTCGCTGCAAAACATAACCCACCAACCAAAAAAAGATCACATTTTCTGCATACTTAATTCACAAAACTAAAAACCACCTCTTGCACCGCAAGCCGCATTCATTTCACCACACCGCAACACATAAACCGCACCAACAACACACAAGGATCGATAATCGCTCCGATACACGCACCTAAGCTCAGCGCATGGTGTACACCGAGATGAAGCTGCCAACAGAACACCACTCCTTTCACTATCCTACTCCCTCTTCACCCTAATAACCCATCCCGCTTTCAAGTTTGCAGATCCGCCAGAGCGCCTGGGGACCAACTTCGTTGGTGACAGTGCGCGGTACAAATAACTAACATTTATCTATGCGCCAGATGGTGTCCGCAAAGATCTTTGCTAACACTAGCGAGGGTAGTGAAAGACCACCTGGCAGATTGAGAGGCGGCTGGAAGGTACCGGGGGTGTACATGTTAGAGCCCATATAGGAGGTGCCAATATAGGGAAGTATAGTCCTGGGCGTCGATGGTATTGCCTCAAACTATGTTATGGGGCTACAAACAGGGTGATTTGTGTTCAGTTAATCCACGCCAGTGTTAAAGAGCAGTGCGATACTAGACCTGTTTTTCGTGTATTTCTGCGTAATGGTCTCCACTTTTGTATTTAATGTGCAGGTTTTATGCATTAATATTTGCGTATTATGCTAGTATTAGTGTGTGAAGGTCAAACAATTTACATTTGAGCAATATGGTTGAAAAAGGCAGTGTGGGTAGGTCTATCGGTTAAGACAGCCCTTGAGGCAATGCCATGCGACACCCACTACTATATCTTCCATTGGTTTCAGTACGACATGCATTACTTACTGTAATAGCATTTCTTGTGACTATCGGCTTAGATTCACATGCTGTGTATATGGTCCGACATCCAGTGGTAACCGCAGAGAATTGCATCTCGTCTTTCGGAGACCGAAAGGGGACGTCGGCATAGGAGTGTCCATAACACTATCCCCATCGTGACGTGTAGCGTACCCAAAATCCATCATGCGCCGAGGTCCCTCTGATTGTATTTTATCAGACATGAGGCAGCCCATGGCTATAGTGAGTACATAAAGAGAAAGTAGTAAGAGGTCTATGTTCCTTCCACCCGAGTGGGGAGGTAGGGAGGGTGCATGTGAATCTAAGCAGATACAATCATCAAAAATGCTATTATGGTGGGTAATGCAGGTCTTCTGATGCTTGTTAATCGGCTTAGAATCACATGCTGTACATAGACTAGCGAGCAGTACCCAGAGGTGGGTTGTGAGAAGGAACAGTAGAGAAAAGATGTCTTAGTACTGCTTGTCCCACCTGAGAATCAGACCTTGAATGAGTGTCTAGGCAATAGCGTTTTGTAAAGGTGTGTACAGAACTCCAGGTTGCCGCTTTGCAAATGGACTCGAGGGGAACATTTGAATGAATGCTATGGATGCCCCAGTGCCCAGAGTAGAATGTGCTCTAGGCTTGAAGGGCAGGTCTCTTAGCAAGAGAGAAACAGTGTGATGCATTCGACAATCCACCTTGAAATAGCGGATTTAGAGACAGGATCCCCTTCTCTACCAGCTGCCACTGAAACAAAAAGGTTTTGTTTTCCTCGGTGGTTTAGTTCTTTCCAGGTAGAACATGACTGCCCTGCGCACATGTAGTGTATGTGTAGGCTTCTTTTGGCCATGCTAGTAGGGTTCTGTAAGAAATTGGGTAGATCGATTGATTGGTTCACGTGGAATTGAGATGAATTTAGGCACAAATCTGGGATGTGTGCGCAGAACGACCTCATCTTTGTGGACTAACAAAAGGTCTAGAACAGAAAGAGCCTGTAGTTCGCTAACCCCTCTGATAGAAGTGATAGCCACTAGGAAGGCTTTTTTTATAAATCAGGTCTTTCAGATTTGCTTTATGCACAGGCTCAAAGGGAGCTCCCCTGGCGAGCGAGTGCCCCACTGTTTGTTCAGATAATACACGCTGTAGTGCTGTCTGTTAGACCCAGCACGGTCTTCCCTTGCAGTTGCACCCGAAAGGCTTTCAAAGCCTTGCACACCGCTAGTAGCTCCAGTAGGTTTATATGGTTGGACACTACTTGAGGGGACCAAACTCTGTGCGCTGTCTGCTGAAGCAGGTGAGGGGGAACCCCCCACCCCCCCATAAGAGATGCGTCTATAGTGAGTGGCTTCCACTGCAGGGGTGGTGAATGTCTTCCCCTTCAAGAGGTTTTCTCTTGACCACCACTGCAGAGAGAACGAGGGCGGGCGAGCCATCTACCAGATCTTCCCATTGTCCGCTGGCCTGACACCAGTGACTGTTGAGCCACTCTTGCATGGGACGCATGCGCAGCCGCGCGCGGGGAACCAAGTATATGTAGGACGCCATAATTCCTTGCAAGTGCATGGCCTTGTGCACCGTCCCCTCCCTACTGGCTACATATTGAGGGATCTGAAAAAGCATGTTCTGAGGGGAAGACGAGACAGTCTTTCGTCTGAATTAAAGCTCCCAGAAATTGTTTTGTTTGATTGGGGACTAGACTGGATTTCTTTTCATTGAGAAACCCAGACTGAAGAGGAGATCTACTGTTTTTTGGGTGTTCAAAAAACATGCATCGAATGAGTCCCCCGTGATAAGCCAGTCGAACTAAGGGTAAACTGGGACCGACAGTCTGCGCAGGTGTGTTGCAGCCACCGCCAGGACTTTGGTAAACACCCGTGGCGCTGAGGCGATGCCGAAGGGGAGTACCTTGAATTGGTAATGCCTGTCCTCAATCATGAACCTTCGATATTTCCTGTGCGCTGGCAACATTGAAATATGAAAATATGCATCTTTCATGTCCAATGTTGTCAAAGTCCCCGTTTCAGCAATGGGATCACCTCCTGTAGTGTTACCATGCGAAACTTCTGGGTTTTTATGAACTGGTTCGCTGGGCGCAGGTCTACAACAGGGCGCATGGTGAGGTCCTTTTTGGGTACAAGGAAGTACACTGAATAAATAGCCTGGTTTACCTGAAGACTAGGGACGGCTTCTATGGCGTCCTTTCCTAGCAGTGCTTCCACCTCTTGATTCAGGATCTGCAGATGGTCCGTTGAAAGGCGCTGTGAGCGCGGCGGTCTGAATTGTGAAGGTCTGGCGAATTCCACACAGTACCCACGGGCGACCGTCTTGTTACCCACTGGTCTGAAGTTATCCCTTCCCATGCCATGAGGAAAGATGTTAATCACCCCTCGACCGGGGTGACATGGAGGGGACTTGGATTTGGTGGTCATTTCGGACCAGAGGCTGTGGCTCCTCTGGGATTGGGGCCTCTGCCGTGTCTGACTCCTTGAAGGGTAGTATGCAGGGTTTCCAGAAGTTTGTCCTGTGTTGAAGTTCCCCGTGCCGTAGTTCACCAGCACAGGCTTGCCCTCGAAAGGACTGCTGGGGGGGGGGGGGGGCATGGGGAGGAGGTTTGTGTGATCTGCTGCAGAGACTTTAGCGTCTCATGCTCCTTCTTGGCTGTTTCCAAGGCCTCATCCACCGCTTTCCCGAAGAGGTAAGACTCCTCAATGGGCTTATTGATGGAGGCTTGGGTTTCCGGTTCAAAACCGGAAGTACGCAGCCAAGCGTGTCTTAAGTAGGGTCCCTTGGGCCAGAGACCTGCCTGCTGTTTACGCAGTGTCCAGGGTGTTCTTGATCACATGATGGTTAACTTGTCTTCCCTTACAATGGAGAGAAGCTTTGATTTGGCGAGTTCAGGAACCTCTTGAGGCCTTCCTGGAGCAAGTTCCACTGAGTGTCAGCATAGCTTGCCAATAGTGTGGTATTAGCAATCCGCATAGTGTATGCGGCAGCCGAAGTGACACTTTCGCCTAAAGCATACAGTCGATTGGATTCCTTGTCCGGTGGCGATTCCCCCGTGGCAAGGGGTACCCCTGCCCTTTTCCGAGTGGTAGTCACTACCAATGAATCTGGGATGGCGTGCCCTCTAATGTATTGAGGGTCGGAAGGGCGAAATAACTTTTCTACACCTGGGCGCACTGCCTGAGTTTGAGCTGGTGATACCAATGAGGGCGCGACGCTTCTCTTAATAGAATTAAGGAGGGGGATGGCCTAGCGTGGCTACGAGGACCATGTAGGAGGACGTGATCTGGAGGAGCTCCCGTGATCCTGAAATGATCCGGGCGTAAAAGTGCGCAACGATGGGCCGACTGCTGAAAATACACACGTCGGTGTGTGAAGGATTGGGCCACGCTTGGTGAACTTTTGGAAGGTGTAGGAAGACCAGCGGCAGAGATCTGTGCGGAAAGGATAAGGAGTGCCGGAGACAAAAGACAACACAAAATGCCGGACAATGCCCGGAACAAAGGAAGGAGCAGGCCGCACGGTGATCGAGCGAAAGAGGCGTACTGGGCGCGCCGTTGTCATTTGTGCAGAACACAGGTCCTCTGGATCATGTCGAATAGAACGGTGAGGCCGAAGGCGAAACAGCCCACCCTGGACAACTTCGCTAAGACGTCCCCTGGTCAAGACAATACCAAGAGCAAGGATAAGCCGCCTGCAGGCAGCATGACGACAACGGGCGCCAACCAAGAAGTCCTAGCTGCGATTGCAGACCTAAAGGCGGCCTGGGAATTAAACTCGAATTAGCCGTCACTGAACTGAAAACGGCACTGGACCTTAAGGTCGGAGAGGTACAGGAGGATGTTAATCTACTCCGACAGGACGTCAGGGCCTTGGTGGAGTGCACAGAGTCCCTTGAGAAGGAAGTTAGCCCGAATACCGCGGATTGTGCCTCCCATAAGGCCGAATTGCATGCCCTGATACAGAGAGTGGGCAACTTAGAGAGCAGAGCGGAGGCGGCGGAAGGACGCGCCCGACGAAACATCCGCATCGTGGGCCTGCCGGAGGGATTGGAGGGAGTTTGAGTCCATGCTACTGCAAGAGATACCCGGAGGAGCCCTATCTCAAGGATATGCGGTGGAAAGGGCACATAGAGCTCTAACAAGGAGGCCGCAGCCAGGAAACCCGCCTAGGCCGGTGATAGCCAAAATTCTTAATTACCAGGACCAGGATAGGATATTTGAACACTTCCGCAAGGGAGGAACGATTATACGAGGAGCGGCAAACATCACGGCCTACCCGGACTATACCCTGTCTGTGCAGCATAGCCGCATGAACTTTGGGACGGTAAAGCGGAGACAGAGAGGCGGGCCACAAATACATGTTAATGTATCCGGCAAAATTGAAAGTTATACATAAAACACAAAACTTTGTTTTTTGAGACCCCGGAGGATGCCATGGGATGGCTCGATGCGCAGGGATGTCCCCAGGAGTCAGAAGTTCAGACGGAGAGAGCACGGAAGAGATAAGTAATGCACGAGGAAGGTGCCACAAGATGGCGCGGCACAGACCCGTGGGACTTGAATATAGTCATTTGCACAGCCTTCAGTAGAGAAGGTCAGACTATTGCACTAGATGTTATGAGCACTGTAATTATTATTGAAGTAATAGGAGCCTTACAGAGCGGATCTCTTTACCCCACAATAATCTTAGTTAAGTGGCCATTTGGGCGACTTTACCCTACTGAGCTCTGTGCATTGTTTGGTGCTTGCAGGGCTAGATGTGGGGGTGCCTGAGTTCCGAGAACATAGCTGGGCAGCAGTTGGGGTGTGTGGTGTTGGGGAAGGAATGGGAGGAGGGAGGGGAGGGAAGTTGGGAATTTGTTGTGTACATAGTTAGGGATAGTTTGAGTTGGCACAATAAGCTACTACAAGTAAAGATGGAGAGCTGTATCTGTATCACGGGCAAGGGGGATTCGTTACACGGAAGGCAAGATGACTCATGAGCCATGGGGGACCTTAAGATCGCAACATGGAATGTCAGGGGACTCAACAGTTACTTAAAGAGAAACAAAGTCATGATGTACGAAAAGACAGAAGATTGATATTGCGTTGTTGCAGGAAACACATTTGACCCGGCAAAAACTGGAACTGGTGGGGAAGCAGTGGAGAGGTACTGTAGTAGGCTCTCCGTATTCTGCCTACGCTAGGGGAGTGCTGGTCTGGGTGGCACCGCACGTTCCGCTCCAACTTACACAAGAAGTGGTGGACACGGAGGGGAGGTTGGTCATTTTAAAGGCTTTGGTGGAGAATAGAGAGGTGTGCATTATAAATACGTATACCCCCAACCAAAATACTGCGGCATATTTTAGAACCCTGTGTACTCATCTGGGCGCGTGCATGGGAGGAGCGGTTATCTGGGATGGGGATTTCAGCTGCGTGCTCAACCCAAAGGCAAACAGATCTGATGATAAGATTGATAGGCCCACCCCAACAGCCAGGGTATTACAGACATTACTAGACGACTTCGGGTTGGCAGATGTTTGGAGGCTAAAACACCCTAATGAAACAGTACTCGCATTACTCAGCTCTGCAGCAACTGCATACGAGACTTGATTACTTTTTTGCCACGCCAGATGTGGTGATAGAGACCATCCAAATAGACTACAGAGCGAAGGTCCTGTCGGACCACTCGCCTCTGGTTCGAGTTGGCAGTACTGCTGCCCCAGGGCGCGGATACCGACATGGCGCCTCCAGGCAGAGGCGCTCCGGGACCCGGTCTTCAGGGAAGATATCAGGGATGCGATCACACAGTACTTTGAGGTAAACACAGGCAGCGTGGACTCAGCGTGCACGCTCTGGGAAGCCTTTAAGGTGGTATTGCGGGGTGCTGCTATTGCTAAATCAAAAGGCCTACAGGGTGGGGTCCTAACGGAGCTAGAGGAAGCGGAAAAGAAACTGGAACGGGAAAGCAACAGGGCGGGAGGGGATGCAGAACTTGTACTCGAACTACAGCAGAGGTGTGCAGAGCTTTGGGAAAGGCTCTGCAACCTTAACTATAAGAAGTATGTTGAGAGGCAACATGCAGGTGGGGATAAAACTGGCCGCTTGTTGGCGTGGTTATATAAGAGCGAAACCCCCAGGCCCCCGATTAGGACAATAACTAAAGACGGGGAGGTGGTTGACAACCAAGAGGGAGTCAACGAGGCATTCTTCGACTATTATAGGACATTATGAGGACAGAAGAGGGGACAATCGAGAGGAGATTAGAGAAACTCTAAAAGACATGGAATTACCTAAGATTAGTGCTGAAGAAAGGGAGGAGCTGGACGCACCGATTACCTTAGAGGAATTGGAGGAGGTGGTGAAGCAGCTACCCACCTGCAAGACCCCAGGCGCGGACGGACTCCCTGGCGAGTTTTATAAAACATAGAGAGGAAGTACCCCCCCCCCCCATGCTAGAGATGCTCAATGAGTCTTTTGAGATGGGCCGGCTGCCGGAATCGCTTAGAGGAGCGTTCATTGTGCCGCTTCCTAAGCCCAACAAGCCAGGGCATAGCTGCGACTCCTATAGGCCTTTGTCAATGTTGAACCAGGATAGCAAGATATTGACGGCGGTCCTGGCCAATAGGCTGCGTAGAGTTATTAGCAAACTGATACACCTGGACCAGACAGGTTATGTCCCCAGCAGAAATATAACCCACAACCATAGGCGACTCCACCGGGTGATTGAAGAGGGGGAACAGGAGCGAGGGGGAAATGGCGGTGGTGTCCCTAGATGCAGTCAAAGCTTTTGACTCCGTGAGGTGGCCACGGTTGCTGGAGGCCCTGTAAGAATACGGGATGGGGCAGGGTTATGTTAGGTGGGTAAAATTACTATACAGTGAACCACTGGCCAGGGTGTGCACAGGATCGGTGATATCTGAGAGATGGCAACTCAGTAGGGGTACCAGACAAGGGTGCCCCTGGTCCCCGATGTTATACATTTTAGCCCTGGAGCCCCTGGCAGTGTACTTCACACAACAATATGACATGGTTGGTATTGAGGTAAGGGGAGAGAAACATCTAATATCCTTGTATGCTGATGATTTACTACTATACTTGAAATATCCAGAGGAAAATCTTCAATATATTCTAGAGGTTATGGAAAGGTATGCAGAACTAGCGGTGAACCCCCAAAAATCGAGCATGTTCCCATTGGGAAGCTACAGAGGAGCCCCTCTGGAGCGGTTGCCAGTGTTGTCTGTACCATGGGCGGTTGATTCCTTCCGCTACCTCGGAATAGATGTGTACCATACGGTGGAGGAGGAACACTTGAAAACCAAGGTGGCTGTGGGAAAAATCCAAACAAGTATGAAGTTTTGGGAGAAGTTGCTGCTGGCGATGATGGGACGGGGGAGCGATGCTCAAAATGGTGGTCCTGCCCAGGCTGTTACATTTCTTCAGTAATATACCATGCTTCATACCCAAAAAGTTTTTTGTCAAACTGAATAGCATGTGCAGAGACTTCCTATGGCACGGCACTCGCAATAGAGTGGCGCTATGGAAGCTGCAGAACTTCCATGATAGAGGGGGCATTAAGCTACCAAATTCTGAGGCCTATGATGTAGCCGGTCAGTTGCAATATGTAACCTAATGGCTTTCTGATGAGGTAACTCCTGAATTTAGGCTGTATGGACAGGACTGCACTCCTTTATCTGGGTGCCTAGACTTGAAATGAAAGAACGCCCGGGTATGATGTTGCTTGGGTGGAAGATGTGGCGCAGAGTATGCCGACTGATGGAGAACCCGTACCAGTGTTCCCCACAGGTGCCGCTAGTCGCCTTGGCTGGGGGAGACAACCAACTAAGAATGATAATCAGGACCTATTGGGAATCGGTCGGGCTGGTCACATTGGGAGATGTATGGCAAGAGGGGATCATTAAGGATTTCGAAGAACTGGGAGAAGAGGCAGGCCTGCACAGAGGCCAATATGTCACGTATCTTAGGCTAGTGCAGATTATTCGTAAAACCTGGCCAGAGACTGTATTAGACTGTATTGGCAGAGGAGCCAGACGGCATAATGGGAACAATATATGACCTATCAGAAGGAGGGCACGAGATCTCTAGATTGTATGAGATGGTAATGACCCGGGTGGGGAAGGATTGGACTCATTTGAGGCTGGACTGGGAAGCGGAGGTGGGGGCACAGATGACCGATGGGATGTGGGAGCGTGCTATGGGATACCACAAGGTGTCCAGAAACGCCAGATTGCAGCAGATGCAGTTATACATAACGCATAGAGCCTATATGACCCCGAAGAGAATATCTAAGTTTGTAAACGCAGGAAGACAAGCATGCCCAAAATGCGATGAAGACGGATATGACACACATGTTCTGGTCTTGCCCAGTGATTGAAGGTTTTTGGGGGGAGGTGGCACAAAAACTAGCAGATAAAGGGGTCACGCTCAACATAGATACGGCCTGGGCTGCCTGTTGGGAGGGTTTCCCCAGACCACGGAATACTAAACATGTTGGGAAACTGAGGGACCTGGCATCTGTGCTTGCAAAAAGAAGGGATTGCCATGGGCTGGAAGCAGTGCCGTTGAGGTATGGTGGCGGGATTTGCAAAAATGGGCGGAGGCTGAAACGGTAGTATGGCAGGAGGCGTGTAGCAAGTACGGGGAAAAAGAAGTGGGTAACCTGATGGCATGGAGAGTGTTAATAACAGGACTATTTGGCACAATAATGGATTCTGCAGCTTCGGAAAGAAGCGATACCCGGCCACACGCAGCAGATACAGAATGAGAAACGCAAACAAGCTCTTGAGGGGGGAGGGATTTGGGGAGCAGTAATGTGCATTAATTGATGTTCACGAGTCTGTTGTAAATAGTGCTGCAAGTTTGGTTTATATAGTTTTCAAAATAATAAAAACTTTAAAAAATAAAAAATAAAAAAATGAGGGGGTTGGCCTGACTAGATGGAGGTTCCTCCTTAAGGATATCCTACAAAATCCTGCTCAGGCACAGCCGCTTGAGTGGAAACTTTAAAGTATTCAGCTGCCTTTTCAACATGGAGTTGAATGCCATTTGGTAATCTACAGGTGAGGCTTGGCGAGCTGGAGTGGACGGTGGAGAATCCAGGCACAAAACATCAGTGTCCTGATCTTGCTGTGTCCATGGGTCCTGACCACCTTGCTGGGTTTCTTCCCAGTTGTCTAGTATCCTGTTCCTTCTCATAACTTTGTAGAAATTAAGCTTCTTCCTCGTCATTATAAATGTCTATGTGTGTCCATGTGGACAAGGTCTTCCTCCTGAAGGAAGGCAGAAGACTGATCTTGAATTTGAGAAGTGAATTAGAGGTTAGGGTCTACCCGAGACATTTTCGGGGAGGAGGATCAGAAAAACGGATAATCTTCTCCAGCCGATCCATACACCCTTCAAACGTCTCTGTAGTCCATTTAGTAGACCCAAGCAGGTCTTTGGGTGGAAGAAGGGCGTCGAGAAGAGTCTTAGGGTGTCAGAAAGAGGCTCTTGACCATCTTCATAGGTATCCCAAGAACTGGGGTTCCAATCCACATCTGAAAAATGTTCCGCGCCTTGTCCCATAACTTTCAGCGGAACCGGGGTGGGACCCACCGCCGCCGTAATTCTTTCGGTGCTGCTTTCGATAGTTGCCGAATCGGCATGAGACAGTAGCTCTGATGGTCTATCGGTAGGTGTACTACCTTCCGCAGCGCTAGAGGGCCTAGCGGTTGATTTTCCGGGTAGAGGCCTAGCCGTCGTTTTCGGGCCTACCGGGGCCTTCGGGACAGTCGCGTCAGATTTCCGCGCTTCGACATGTGAAGTTTTTGGAGTCGCACTCTTACTTGATTTTGATTGCCCAGTCGCAAGGCGCTGCTGCGGATGCGGGGAAGGCTTTGGATCTGAATGATCCGAAGAAACCAGCAAAAGTTTCGGCAGCCCTGTTGGTGCTTTCACCTTTTTCGACGAAGGGGTTGTCTGCTTAGTGTGATGCGTTTGTACACCCCTGTCGCCGGGTGTTGTCCCTGTAGCGAGACCAGAGTCAGGCCTTAAAGGGCCGGGGATGGGTCCGCCTCAAGTTCTATAACACCTGCGCCAGATGTTTGGTCATCCGAGGTACCCCCCGTCACTCTCAGCGGGTGTGGCGGTGGGGAAAGGGGGCTTCACCTGCGACATACCGTACGCGGCCGACCGCTTTACACAGCGCTCTTCAAGGGTCTTAGGCCGAAGGAGTTCACAGGCCGCACACCGCATCTCGTGCTCTAGGGGGGAAGAGACCGGCGTTACACGTCCTGTGTTCGTCCTTGCAAGGATATCTGACCCTACACTTAGGGCAGAATCTAAAAGGAGTCCTTTCCATAGCTAAAGGGAAGGATGACCAGACCGAAAAAGGAGTAAAGACATACCGACAATATGGCCACCGCAACCCCACTCACCCTACTGTATAGGTCGGCCAGAGGGCCCGACCACGTGGAAAATCAGGCCGCCGGATTTTAGGCACCAAAATGCACAGCCGTAGACAAATCCCCTGTAGTCTTCGTCGAAGATGTTCTTGTGACCGAAGTGACTTAGTGGGGCATAACCAACAAGTCGGTAAAGATAAACAATGTCTCTTGTAAGAGCTCCGCTATAGGGCGACCAGTTATCTGGGTGGAAAAAAACAATGTGAGGGACCTCGGCACGCGAGGGATTTTGGGTACACTACACGGCACGATAGGGATAGTGTTACGGACACGCATATGCCGACGTCCCCTTTCGGTCCCCGAAAGACAAAATGCAATACTCTGCAGTTACCACTGGATGTCGGACCATATGCACAGCATGCAATTCTAAGCAGATTAACAAGCATCAGAAATGGCGTTCCCACCAAGTAGGAAGGTTACTTACTCCCTAGTGGGTTCAGGCGATGTGAGATTGGTGCCCATATAGTGGCATGACCTAGCTGACACCGAGACGGAACTGAGCCAGTCAACACAATCCGGAGCAGAAATGGAACCAGGAGCAAGAAGAGCAGGACCAAGTGCTCCTACTGTTTAGCATAATGTGAACCTGCAGGGCTGACCCCACTAAATTTGCACCGGAACCACTGTACCCAGAGGTGGAGGTACATACAGCGTCCAGGTTATAATGATGGGAGGCAAGGACCAGCAGCTCAAGGTTAATACATTTAAGTCCCAGATTTCGCAGCCTCTGCCCTCCAGGTCTCACCCCCTCCTCCGCCACAGGACAGACAGGCACCAAGCCTGGAGAATAGAATCTGCCTGCAGAGCTCCAGGACAGCGTTGGAGCCTTGAATCGTCACAATCACTGAAGAGCTAAACCTCATTAGGGCGAACATGCAGGAGGCGATGAATGTACAGGTCACAGCAACAGAAGAGGATGTTCAGATTCTCAAGAAGCAAGTAGCCACGCTCAGGTAGACCACAAAGGTCCTGGAGGCCCGTGCTGAGGAAGCAGAGGGCCGCTCGAGAAAGAATGAGAATAGTGTGCCTCCCAGAGAATGCTGATGAGACTCCATTTAGTTTTTCTTGGAGCACCTGGGAAGTAAAGGCCTGATGCAATGGTTTGCCATGGAGCGAGTACACATGGTGCAGACAGGCATAAGGAGCTCACCCCAGACCAATTGTCGCCAGAATATTCAATTAACGAGAGAGACATCCTGCTACATGCAAAAACGAAGGTGATGGCTGGAAGGTTTAGAATTAATCTTAACTGGAATTACTGTGGGCAACCCTCCAGACCATCGTTCTTCGCTTGCCAAGCCATTACAGAAGGGGAAAGACCATATGCAAATCAGGCTTGGCCACAGGCCACAACGCAAAAGGGGGAAGTCCAGCCCAAACTGCTAGGTCACATCCCTTCTGCACGAGACCACCAGCATCCCCAAACATGTCAGCCTTGTTCGGCATCATCAGTGAGGTGTAGCTTGGGTCTCTAAGCCCAGCAGGCACGGGACCCACATCTGGGCATACCTGTCCCACTCGGATCCGGAACTGCTCAAAGTGTGCTGTTGGGCTGGAATCTTGCCCGTTTGTACTGTTGAGCGATATTCATCCCATTGTATGGAACTGCAAGGACAAGCTGAAGCTATAGAATTTGCACCTTGGAAATACAAAACTTTGCTTGCGACTGCCTACTACAATACCCAGAAGTAAATACTAGTTTAGATTGTGTGTTATATCTTGCTGGGTTAAGGGTGGTTACTCTTACTCTAAGTGCTGCTTACTGGATTCTTCTCACTTTAGACAGCATCTACGTGCCCTGCCCAGCCCCTCTTCGCCTCCATTCCGCCTTTGAGACTCCCAGCAGCACTACATATAGCACGGTGCGTGCGCATCCGGAAGTGCTCGAAGTGTGCTGTTGGGCTGTGAGGTGGAGAGTGGTAGGGTAATTAGAATATATGAACCAAATGTCTATTCGCTAATAGTGCTTATGTATTTACAAATTGACCCCGAAATTTCTACGTATTGAATGATATTTGCGGGTACTCCAGCAAATATGAATATTGATGAACACTAGCCACCAGACTTTGAGGCAGCCTGTGTACAAAAAAAAAAAATGAGGGTCCCCGTGTACGGGAACAGACGTGGTTGCACCCCTGGATCTCAGACTGATATAGGAGACCCTGAGACCAACATCTTGAGTGAATCCCCCTTAAAATCTTCTAGGACCATTCCCCCTCTAATGTTTACATTAAAGGAAATAAATGATGTGCCTCAGGAAGCTGTTGCTAATTGTGTGCCAAGGAAGGAAGACCGAGACCCTATTGGGTTATCAGAAGCCTGTAGATTCTATCAATATCAAATCTAGTTCCCCTGTTCATGGCCTGAAGTCCAAAGGACTTTGGACAGACAAATATGTCTGGAGTATGAAAAAATAAGCGTGCACAATGAATTTGTCAATGATCACTCAACCTGAGGGATCAGGCTCCATACCTATTGTAGCAGAGGTTAATTTGGATGATTGTGCATTTCCTGTAATTTCTCTCATATTGAATCTGCTGGATAAGGGGCACAACCAAACACATTGGGAGATAAGGGCAATGAAAATGACCTTGCCGTAAAGGATTGCTAAATTAAATAGAATGGACATGTGATGCAATAGCCACCTTGGTAATGGATGAAACGAAACACGGTAAAATGCATGAAAATTCTACTCAGACTAATGTGACAATCCCCCACACAATTAAATTTGATTCATGCCGATATGGCAGTTGAATTAATTCATCAGGGGAATGGGTGAAAAATTTAAACAGCAACAGTTACCACATGCTACCCCTTCCCGTGTATCACATCCCGACTGCCACCCAAAGCAGTGCAGATATGGTGGTAGGGGAGGAGTCTCAGGATGGAGAACTAGTGAAAGTAGCAGCACTTAGTTCTGGGAAAATTGAATAGCCAACAGTGGCTGTAAACAGTCTGATGGATGCAATTAAGTCTCTGCAATATTTGCATACTATGGATTTAAACACATTCCTCATGTTAGGAGGATCTAGTAATAGACAGCCCGTCAGCTCTGACTAACTTAATAGTTGGGAGTTGAAAAAAACCAATCATGATTTTTTGAATGATCTTTTAATCAGTTGGATGAAGAATCCAAATCCCAGTTAGGCATAAGTTTAACAGAGGATACTAAGGAAACCTTAAAGCCGTTAAACAGCTCTCAAATAACTCTTAAGAAAAAAAAAAAAAAGGGAGACCAATGATAATACCCTTAAAAATTGAGCATGAAATAATTGAAGGGGAAAAATAGTTTGTTCTGTTGGCGGTTTGAAAGTGGAGGCTGATGGCATCATGAATCCAAAGGATATAGTGGGTAACTTGGTCGCAAATACCATGTCAGAGGAAATGAAACACGTGTACAAAGGGAACCAGAGGATTAGAAAGTAAAGAGACGTATCAGTTATTTCTTAAGCCCCCCCCCCCCCGGTAACCAAGTATTACTCTCTAAAGCGATCTAATGCTGTAAAAACATTGGACTCAGCATGTCAACCGACAACAGTGATTTCTAAAAATGTATCAAAAAGGAGCATGTGTGTTCATAAAAAACACTCCTGAAAGACAGGTACAATTAAATACAATGAAGGCGGATACAGAAGGCCCTAAACCAACAATAGTTCTGTAAAATGTTGGACCAAATACATTCCTGGAGGTATTTAATGAACAAAAAGTAAAAATTAAATACAGTCTGTACCTCTGAGTGATGTAAAGATCCAAAAGTGAGAAATAGGATCTCAATTAACTGAAATTAATCCAAGAGAGAGAAGTTGAAGTAAACCCTGCTTTTTTAAAAATTGTATTTGGTTAAAATAAAACTTTACAAAAACAACCAGATCATACAGCAAATATCAAGATTAAAACAATACCTGTATACATTACAAAATCTCTGAAAAATCATTTTAGGACAACGTATTAATTAAACAGGAATAAAACACAATTTGCAACATTAACTGATTTCACCTATGGTTTCGAAAAGAGCAAGTTCTTTTTCAATAACCCTTAAAAAATGACCCAATGCTAAAATGGGTAGTGTGCGCCATTCATGAGTCTATACCATAAAAGTGCACAGCAATCAGCAAAGTCCATTATGTACAAAATTTAATTAAAAGGGAGCGTGCAAGGTGTTTTAAATTGCGGACAATCAAGCACCAAGTGCTTCAAGGTTTCATGCAATTCAAGGCAGTGGGGAAACCTACATTTCATAGATTGCATAGATAGTGACATGTCCGCCCAGTGGCAACATCTCTCCCAAGTTCTAAATTGATTCATCTTAAAACGCATAAATAGCCCTCATCGGAAAACAAAGTAATTTGGAGACATAATGACAACATGGCAACCGCTTCTGTGTGAATTTACCATATTCAGAAGGGTAGAGCTTCAATTGATCCAGAGTTTGGATCCAATCATCTTCCTACAATTTCTTTTTAACAAAGGCAGGTCTGATACAAAGATAATGTGTTACACCAAGCCTATCCAAGACTTCCTGCATACAGGTTTTAAAAACCTGTGAATAGAATCAACTTTTTTCTTCCATTAAGCATTGTAAATCGTTATATAGACAATTATTTGTAGGATTAAGAAATTTAGCGTAGTTCGACAATGAACACCATAACACTCTACAAGATAATGAAATTATACTTAACTCGTGCCTAATCACACAGTTAAGGTTTGACTATATATGTAAGGCTCCTTTAAGAAGGCGATCTTGGAGAATCGAGGTAGGAACTTAAATCAAATGGACAAATAAAGAATGTAAAGTGCAGCTTGCACTTTCATAGTTCTAGTCTCGTAGCGGAATAAGCAAGAGTTTACAATATTCCCTCGTGGGCGAGCTCTGTCTTTCTTTCCAAATAGTAATGGAAGAATTGCAGCTTAGTTGATAACTAGTTCAGCAACTGAGATTTGCTATTTAGGTTTTCTACCAGCATGGAGTACCACTATACTTGTTTAACCAACATTAGGGATTAAGTTCAGATCATAAGCATATTTTTCAAATAGATATAGTTTAGCCTAAAGTCCTGCTGGAGTGGTATCCATTATGATCATCACCCGCGAACGCCAGCCAATGAAGTCTAAGCGTGCCCATTCTAACAGGGTACATCTCTAACCGCTTTCATAACTGATCCATATCACAGAGATGGAGATTGAAATCGCTGCAAGGTTGCAACCTTGCTTAAGTCCTATAAAAGGTTTTAATAGCTTCGGTGATGGATCCTTCTCTCGATAGCTTAACCTTATATGCAGTATTAGAGCGCAGCCTCATCAGCCAAAACACAATTCCTGGAGGAATGCCCAATACAAGTAATTTACGCCAGAGTAACTCCCTCACCACATAATTGAAGGAAGAAGACAGATCAATGCTTGCAATATAAACAGGAAATGCTCCTTTCTTTCTCGTATTGGCTGTAATATGGCACATCAGGATTGCATTCAACGGGGTCCCCATCTCTTCCCTGAAACCCATCTGAGCTTTAGAGAGGAGGTTATTACATGCAGTAAACTTTTCTAGGTCATGTAAGATTAGATTCGCGAATATCTTAGCACTTGTATCAATTAGTGAAATGGGTTGAAAATTGAGGGTCCAGTGCATCATCTTTCTTATAAATTTGAATTATGGAGGTTCTCCATTGTTCCGGTGTGCTGCCAATTTTTAGAATTACATCAAAACTTGATCTTGGTATGGTGGCCCATACGGCCGGTTTGTCTTTGTACACACACACACACACACACACACACACAGTGGAATGCCATCAGGACCCGGGGCCTTGGACTGACTTAATTTATTAATTGCCCAAACGAGGTCTTCCTCGTTCCACTAAAAAACATCCCATTTCACCAGAGGCCTCAATAAAAGTGCTGGATTTGAGTTGAGGCGGGCACAAACATTTCTCAGATAAGAAACCCATATATGGGAGGGTATGATATTCTCATTAGATGAAGCTTTGGAGGGGGTGGTATTGCGTATAATAGACCATACATATATTTTGAATCATGCTTACATAATTTGCAGACAATCTTGCAGTTGAGATCATTAAGGTTCACATTACGCAAGAATCAATTTTTTTTTTACAATAGCAGAGTTCGTTTTTTAGAAGCTTAAGCTGAATGGGATTTTTGATAATGTGCAGTTTTGTGTTTCTTCCGCTTTAAAAGCTGAATCTCAGGATCATATTTCACAAGTGGAGGAACTCCCTTTGTAATAGGTTTAACCTGGATAGAATGAAAGGCCACAGCAACTATCTCGCCCATAATTGTTTCTTTGGCAAACACTGCTTTAGACCATACCATACTTAAGACCATACTATAGACCATACTAACTTGGTCTCTAAGAGTACAATTGAGCAAACTTTACTACAGCATCCAAAACCTAGTGAAAAATGATATTGAAATTGTAAATTCTAATAAGTATTCTGGTACAGTAACACATTTCTACAGATGCAATGATAATGGAGTCTCAGAAACAGGTGAAACCCGTGGAAGTAGAATTGTGAAAAATATTTCATAACGATCAATTGGCACAGATTCCTGCAGACTTGTCTGCTAAATCAACAAGTTTACCAGTGATGGAGGATCGAAACAAAATTTGGTGGCTTACACCAATATTTACTGATTGTCCAAGTATCTTTTTATTCTTTTGATAGACTATGGAGGCCCATGTTCTTTGCATAGAAGTGCTCTCATTGTTCAAGGAAATACCGAATCTGAGACTCTTCCACGGACCTGAAACAGGTTATTTTAAACACACAGAACGTTACGATTTGGTACGTATTGTTTTCCATTCTCACACTGTGCATGATTTGGTTATCAAAGAAACGATGTAATTAAACAGACTGGGGTATGTCGTCAAAGATGTTAATCTTGTACTGAAAACACAATCAGGGCTTTACATTGTATGAAAACAAAATGGAAGACCTGAAATAAAGTTAGGGTACAAATATAATCTTGGGAAACTATATAATCAAAACAGAGCATTCAAATTAATGTGCCCCCATGAAAAATAGTTGCAACTCCCTCTAAATTTGATCACATCCAATCTTGGACGTGGTTGACTCAATCATGAAGGGAATCAATGCAACTCAAAAACGTAAAGCCCGATTTGGCGTCCTGGAATTCTAGGGGTTTCTCCCACTTAACATCTTCAAGAGAGCTCTCTGGTGAATAACAAATAATATGTATACAAGACATGGATGACTCACCAATTCCACATTGATGTCTGACTCAAGGTTTCAATTATCAAAAAAATCTATTAGGGGTCGCCCATCAATTTCACTGATAACAGGGGTCTTGGTTGTGATCGTGGAAATTACATCTGACCTGGTAAAAATATACATACTGGTAGTTAATATGTACTGGAACCCCCTGAATAACCTTTACGCTACAATTAAGAAGATTCATTCTCTCCTCTTGGATATGAATATGAGTAGTAACCTGGAATCAGATCTCTGCATTGTCTTTTGTAAGGGGAAAGGAGGGATATTCAATTGAAGGAGAGCTGTGGGGGCTCTACAAGGAAAGCTCTTCAGGGGCACATATGGTGTACTTTTTTAAATTGGGGTCTTTTCCATGTAAATACTATGTTAAAGAGCACTGATATACATAAACGTGGTTTAACGGGAAACAAAAATCAGTAATAGATCATATATTCATGTCGGGGGAAATTACTTCAAGTATGTAAATCTTATACTCTGACACCAATTATAGAGATCATAGATTTCTACAAATTATAGTAAACATCAGGGTTTAATCAACTGAGGAATTAGAAGGAAAATATTGAAGTAAATACAAAAAAAAAAAAAAAGAGGACAAGGCATGTGGGAAAAAAAAATATTTTTTTTGATTCAGTTGCCAACAGTTACAATTTGAGGAACGATGGAAGTTAGTAAATTTTGCACAACTAAATATCTATATAGAAAGAACTATCAGAACAATTAAACCAAAGAAGGGGGCGACAATAAGGAACAAGTTACTTACCTGTAACTGTTGTTCTCCAGCATGGGTCTGGCATGGATTCACATGCTCATGAATATTCCCCGTCGTCAGGCTGGGAATCCTCGGTAAAGAAAAAACCAGTATCAGTTTCGTTTCTGATCTGTCTTTCGTAGTAATAACCAATCACTGGTCTCTGCGTCATACTGACCACAGCCAATGACTGCCCTCTACCTAAGCACCGCCTCTGGCAGCCATCTTCAGATTTGGAAGCACGTGAAGTGGCAGTATGACCAAGTGAAGAGCCGCAGAGGGGTAGGCGGGAGGGTTCGCATGTGAATCCATGCCAGACCCATGCTGGAGAACAACAGTTACAGGTAAGTAACTTGTTCCTTCTCCAGCATGGGGTCTGGCATGGATTCACATGCTCATGAATAAAGAATACATAGCAGTACACACATGCACAACCACGGGAGGTGGCAAAGGCTCAACATTAAGCATCACATAAACTCAACATTAAGCATCTTACCTCCTCACCAGGCTCACCTCAGGCGAACAGGTTGCGCAGCACTGCTTGGCCGACCCTGGACTCCTCCCTGGAATCCCGGTCGACGCAGTAGAATTTCGTGAAGGTGTGCGTCGACCTCCACGTAGCAGCCCTGCATATGTCCAGCAGGGGCACACCAGATAGGAACGCCGTGGTAGCTGCGATCGCTCTGGTGGAATGGGCTCTCGGACGGCCAGGCAGCGGTCGGTTTGCCAACCGATGACAGTACATGATACAGCCGGAGAGCCATCTGGAAATGGAAGCCTTCGAGAGAGCCTTCCCCTGATTGACAGGTCCAAAGTTCACAAAGAGTTGTGACGTCTTCCGAAAACACTTCGTGCGGTCTACGTAGAACTTCAGCGCTCTAGCCACATCCAGCGAGTGCAAAGTCCTCTCAGCCGGCGACGAAGGGAAGAACACAGGCAACACCAAGGGTTCGTTGAGATGGAAGTCCGACGGCACCTTGGGCATGAAGGAGGGGTGCGTCCTGAGCACTACCCTCGTGTCGTGGAAAGTCAAGTACGGGGCCTTGCAGGAAAGGGCCTGGATCTCTCCCACTCGTCGTGCGGAGGTGATGGCCACAAGAAAAGCTGTTTTCCACGATAGAAACTTCAACGGGGCCGAGTGCAGAGGCTCGAACGGAGGTCCCATGAGCTTGGTCAGCACCACGTTGAGCTCCCACGCCGGGGCCGGAGCCTTCACCGGCGGGAACGATCTGAACAGTCCCTTCATGAACTCTTTCACCAGACGATGAGACCACAAGGACGTCCGCCCCGTGGTTCTGGTGTATCGGGAGATCGCAGCAAGATGAATCTTGATGGACGCGTGTGCCAGACCAGCTTTGGCCAGCGTCAGCAGGTACGGCAGTACTTGGGGAGCCGTAATCCGTAGAGGGTTAATCTTCTGTGCGTGGCACCAGACAGAGAACCTCTTCCATTTGTGTCCGTAGCATTTAAGAGTCGAGGACGCCCTGGCCTTTGCAAGAACCTCTCTGCAATCGGCCGGTATGTCGTATCCTCCAAACTCTAGCGCTGCAGGAGCCAGGCCTGCAAGTTCAGCGACTTCGGGTCGTGGTGGAGGATGGCGCCTCCTTCCCTGGAGAGTAGATCCGCGTCCGCCGGCAGCTTGATCGGCGGGGACGCTGACAAGTCCAGAAGGTCCGGGAACCATATCTGCCTCGGCCACGCAGGTGCGACGAGGATCATCCTGCACCGTGACCTCTTGAGCTGGTTGACGAGCCGGATTAGCAGAGGCAAGGGAGGGAACGCCTAGAGGAACAGGCCCTCCCAGGGGAACGAGAAAGCATCGCCCATGCTCCTCGTCTGGGGAAACCTGCTGGCGAACCTCCGGCACTTGGTGTTCGTCGCCGTCGCGAACAGGTCGATCTGGGGTGTGCCCCACCGTCGGAAGAGGCGATCCACCAGATCCTGCCGTAGCTCCCACTCGTGGCACGAGCGCAGCTCCCTGCTGAGTGAGTCGGCGATGGTGTTTTTTATCCCTGCCAGATGAAACGGCACCAGAAAAATCCCTTGGGCGACGGCCCAATGCCACAGGTCCTGCGCCTCCTTGGAAAGCGCTGGGGACCTGGTTCCGCCCTGTTTCCTGATGTAAAACATGGTGGTGGTGTTGTCGGTGAAGATCCTCACCACCTTGCCCTTGAGGGACGGAAGGAAGGAACCTGAGGGCCCAAAACACTGCACGGAGCTCCAGGACGTTGATGTGCAGGGACTTCTCCGTCGGGAGCCAGAGTCCCCTTGCGTGCAGATTTTCGGTGTGCGCTCCCCACCCTTCCAGGGAGGCATCCGTGGTCACAGTCTCCTGGTGGGCTGGGGTCTGGCAGTCCATGCCCGCCGTCAGATGCGCGCGGGTGCCCCACCACCGTATCGCTCGTCGGAAACTCTCGTCGAGCTTGATCCTTTCCTCGAAGCTGCCCGTCGTCTCGCTCCCAGAAACAGTGCGACTTGCGCGGGCACCAGGTGGGATTTGGCGTAGTTCACGGAGAATCCCAGGTCCGTGAGGAGTTGGACGGTCCTTGCCGTGTGGACCACGGCGAGCTCCCTCGTCTTGGCGCGGATGAGCCAGTCGTCCAGGTAGGGGTAGACGTGAATCCCCTTGCGGCGCAGCTGCGCCGCCACCGGTGCGAGGCACTTGGTGAATACCCTGGGTGCCGACCGTAGTCCGAAGGGAAGGGCTTTGAACTGGTAATGACGCCCTTGGACCACGAATCTGAGGAATTTTCGGTGCCCCTTTAGGATGGGAATGTGGAAGTAGGCATCCTCCAAATCCAACGACGATAGGAAGTCTCCTTCCTCCAGCTGACCCAGGACGTGCTGGAGGGTGACCATCCGGAACTTCTGCGCCTTGATGAACTTGTTCAGACGTCGCAGGTCTAGGATGGGGCGCCATCCTCCCGTCTTCTTCTTCACGAGGAAGTATCGCGAGTAGACTCCGGAGCCCCGAAGCCTCTTTGGGACGAGTTCGATGGCGCCCTTTCTGAGCATCGCCTTTACCTCCAGGAGAAGTTGAGGGACGTGAAGTTCTTTCCTGGCCACGGGGGGGACGCGCGGGCACCTTCTTTGAAACTCGAGCGCGTGGCCCCGGGCCAGGGCGTCCAGCACCCAACGGTCGGTGGAGATGGACTCCCACACACTGACGAAGCCCGCCAGCCGGCCTCCCACCGGGGTGCTTCGGTGGGGGCCCGACCCCACGGCCGGTTCAATCCTGCTTGGACGCGGCCTTGCCGCCTTGACCTCCTTGGCGACGACGGCGGGGTCCGCTAGACTTGCCTCGTCCTCTGTAGGCCTCTTGCGACGACGAGCGGGCCGCTTGACGGTAGGAAGCGAAACCGCCGCCGGAACCTTTGGAGGCGCCCTTGCCTCCGCCGCTCCGAAAGGGCGTTCGTCGTTGCTGCAGGACTCCAAGGGCCCTGGCCGTCTCAGTATCCGCCTTGATGGCCTGAAGGGAATCGTCCACTGTCTTCCCAAACAGGTTGTTCCCGTCGAAGGGCATGTCCAGGACTCTGGTCTGGACGTCCTGCCGAAAGTCTGTAGCTTTGAGCCATCCACGACGTCGAAGGCAAACGCCGTTGCCCAGCTGGCGGAACCCAGTGTCGGCGATGTCCGTCGCCACGATGATGGCGTGGTCCGACGCCACCTCACCTTCCTGCAGGATCTCCAGGGCCTCCGCCCTCTTGTCGTCCGGCAGAAAATCCAGCAGGGGAGCTATCTTGTACCAGAGCTCTCTGTCGTAGCGGGCCACGATAGGCAAGGCGTTGGCCGCTTTAATCGTCGTCGCTGCCGACGAGATGACTCTACGTCCCATAGCATCCAATTTCTTTCCCTCGCCGTCCGGCGGGGAAGTTGATGTGGAGGCCGCACCCCCCCCGCTTTCTTCCTGGCTGCCGCGGAGACGACGGAGTCCGGGGTAGGCTGCGCCCGGAGGCATAGGGGGGCCGTGTCCGGGACCCGGTACTTTTTCTCGTACCGGTCTCTTCTAGCTGGCGTCGTGGAAGGGTTCTTGAGGAGGGAAAGGCCCTCATCCCAAATGTCGTCCAACAGAGGCACTGCGAGGACCGTCTTCCTCTTGGCCTCGCGCCGCTGATAAAGGAAGCCTTCCTTTTTCTTCTCCTCAGGGCAGAGTTGGAAAAGCTCGGAAGCCCTGGAGATCATGGAGTGGAAAGATCCGATCTCGTCGGGCGGAGAAGCCCTGGTGGGAGGCGACGACGGAAAATCCTCGTCGTATGCCTCGTCGTCCGTACCCGTCGCTGCCGTGTCAGTCCCCGTATCATCCCCTCGGGTGGACGGGGAGGAGGGCTGGACGGGGCGCGACGGTTGAAAAGGAGGTGGTGGATGGATCCTTCTTCTCTTGGTGGGGGGAACACCAGAAGGTCCCGGTTCTGGATCCCCCGACGGGAGAGGTTCCTCCGTCGGTAACGGTAGCCTCGTCCTTATCTCGGAGCATAAGGACTGTATGGCCAACAAAATGGCCGCCGAGTTGTCTTGCGGCGCTGGCAGAGGGGAATCCGACGGGCGAGCAGGGGCCCCGTCGGTATCCTCGACGATGTCGTCGTCGTCACCTGCGTCGGGGTCCATTCCGACGGGCAGGCCTTCTTCCACGCCTAGGCCGTGGCTTAAGACCTCGATCAGCTCCTCTTCTGAGGTTGAGGCCGAATCTACGACGACGCCCTGCCCCCCCTTCTTCCCCACGGAGGGTTTCACGGGGGTCCTATCGATGGGCACAAAGGAAGACTCCCTCCGCGGAGGCAGGGAGATTCTGGGCCCTGAGGTCGCCACCACTGGTGTAGCCACCACAGGCTGAGCCAGGGCCGCCGCGACCGTTTCGATAGAGGGCTTGGTCGGATGGATCAAGGCCTTCACCACCTTAGGTGCGCTCACCGCCTTATCCTTGAGGGAGGGGGCACTGCCACGCTCCTCTGCCTTAGAGCTCGACCGGGGCCTCTCCAGGAGCTTCGCCGGGTGCTCGGCCTTCCTCTTACCCGACCCAGAGCGTTGGCTCGTGGTTGATGGTGCCGGGGAGGGTGCGCCCTGCCTGGCACCCGTAGAGCCCGACCGTTCGGCGCTCCCGGTGCCAGCGGACTCGCGGTGCTTGGCCTTATGTTGGGCCCCCGTCGCCGGGACGCCCTCAAAGGTCTTAGAAGACCGCTCTGATTTCTTCTTCTCGCCAGACGGGCTCTTACCCTCCAGCCAGTTGGCGAGACGTTGATGGCGGTCCTTCATGGTCCGTTCCGACATGTTGCCGCAAAACGCACAGTCCTTCTCCACGTGCGTCTTGTCCTCATGAAGGCAGTAAAGGCAGAAAGAGTGTTCGTCCTCCTTGAAGACGTTCTGCAGCTGGCATCCAGGGCAGACCCTGAACAGCTTTCCGGGCGTCGAGCTTCCCTTCTCCTGGGCCATCTCCGAGACCGGGCCTGAGAAGCTTCTGGAGTCCTCCGAAGTGTAGCTCGACGAAATCTTCACCCTTGAGGGGCACAGATGAATCCGACACGGGTCCCCGTTGATCGGATGTAGGATCGGTGGAGCTTGAGGCTCTTTTGACCGAAAGAATCGAAGTTTTTTGTGAAAAAGCGCGAAAAAATAGCACTAACGCTCGAGAGCAATAGCACGAGGATCCCAACACATGAACGTGCGGTAAAAATCTGAAGATGGCTGCCAGAGGCGGTGCTTAGGTAGAGGGCAGTCATTGGCTGTGGTCAGTATGACGCAGAGACCAGTGATTGGTTATTACTACGAAAGAGATCAGAAACGAAACTGATACTGGTTTTTTCTTTACCGAGGATTCCCAGCCTGACGACGGGGAATATTCATGAGCATGTGAATCCATGCCAGACCCCATGCTGGAGAACTCTCCACATACATGTTTTTGATAGTTCAGTTAAATTAAATAAGGAACAAGTTACTTACTTGTAACTGTTCTCCAGCATGGGTCTGGCATGGATTCACATGAAGAATACATAGCAGTACACACATGCACAACCACGGGAGGTAGCAAGGCTCAACATTAAGCATTTACATCAACTCAACATTAAGCATCTCTTACCTCCTCACCAGGCCCACCTTCAGGCAAACAGTTTTGCAGCACTGCTTGGCTGACTCTGGACTCCTCCCTGGAATCCCAGTCGACGCAGTAGAATCTTGTGAAGGTGTGCGTCTACCTCCACGTAGCAGCCCTGCAGATGTCCAGCAGGGGCACACCAGATAGGAACGCTGTGGTAGCAGCTATTGCTCTGGTTGAATGGGCTCTGACAGGCAACGGTCGGTTTGCCAACCGGTGACAGGGCATGATGCAGCCGGAGAGCCATCTGGAAATGGAAGCCTTCGAGAAGGTCTTCCCTTGGTTCATAGGTCCAAAGTTGAGAAACAGCTGTGATGTCTTCCGAAAACTTGTGTGGTCCACTTAAAACTTCAGCGCTCTAGCTACATCCAGCGAATGCAAAGTCCTCTCGGCCAGCGACGAAGGCAACGGGAAGAAAACAGGTAACACCAAGGGCTCATTGAGATGGATGTCCGACAGCACCTTGGGCAAGGAGGGGTGCGATCCTCACCACCTTGCCCTTGAGGGACGGAGGAACGATCTGAGGGCCCAGAACACGGCTCGGAGCTCCAGGTTGATATGTAGTGACCTCTCCTACGGGAGCCAAAGGCCTCTTGTGTGGAGATCTCCGGTGTGTGCTCCCCACCCCTCCAGAGGCGCATCTGTTGTCACGGTCTCCTGATGCGCCGGGGTCTGGAAGTCTGCACCCGCCGGCAGATGCGCACGGGCTCCCCACCACCGGATCGATTGGCGGAAGGCCTTGTTGAGTGGGATCCTGTCCTCGAAGCTGGCCGCCGCCTGCATCCACTGGGCGTCGAGGAACTCTTGCAGTGGCAACATCCGCAATCTGCACAGGCGCACTTGGACATCATGCCGAGAAGGGACTTGATGGACCCCTATCCTAGCCACATCCATGGTCAACAGCTGCTGCACCTTGCCCATGATGGCCTTCGTCCTTTGCTCCGACGGGGAGGCCAGCCGCGCCACTGTGTTGAGCTTGCTCCCAGAAACAATGCGACCTGCGACGGGACCAGGTGGGATTTGGTGAAGTTGATGGAGAAACCCAGGTGCGTGAGCAGTTGGACGGTCTTCGCTGTGTGCCCGACGGCAAGTTCTCTTGTCTTTGCTTGGATGAACCAATCATCCAGGTAGGGGTAGACGTGGATCCCCTGCAGGCACAGCAGCGCCGCCACCGGTGCTAGGCACTTGGTGAATACCCTGGGCGCCGACTTAAATCCGAAGGGAAGGGCCTTGAATTGGTAGTGCTGTCCTTGGACTGCGAATGAGAAACTTTCGATGTCCTTTTAGAATGGGGATGTGAAAGTAGGCATCCTCCAAATCCAGCGACGATAGAAAGTCGTCGACCTCCAGCTGCCCCAGCACGTGCTGGAGGGTAACCATCCGGACTTCTGGGCCTTGATGTACTTGTTTAAACGACGAAGGTCCAGGACGGGTCGCCAACCGCCTGTCTTCTTTCTTACGAGGAAGTACAGCGAGTACTCAGAGCCCCGGAGTTTCTTTGGGATGAGCTCGATGGCTCCTTTCTTCAGCATCGCCCTTACTTCCAGCAGCAGTTGGGGGACGTGGTTTTCCTTCCTGGCCACGGGTGGAATGCAGGGGCACTTCTTTAGAAACGAGAGTGTGCCCGTGGGCCAGGGCATCCAGCACCCATCGGGGTGCTCAGGTGGGGGCCCAACGCTACGGCCGGTTCCGTCCTGCTTGGCCGCGGCCTTGCCGCCAACTAGATCCCGACTTGCCACGTCCTCTGTAGGCCTCCAGCGACGAGGAGCGGGGCGCCTGGCGTTACGTCGAGGAGCCGCCGCCGAATCCTTTGGAGGCACCTTGCTTGCCTCCAGAGTTCCAAAAGGGCAGCTGTCGGTGCTGCAAAACCCCTAAGGCCCGGGCCGTGTCTGTTTGCAACGCCTCGTCCACTGTCTTGCCAAATAGGTTATTCCCGTCGAAGGGCATGTCCAGAACTCTGGTTTGCACATCCTGGCGGAAATCGGTCGCATTGAGCCAGCCACGCCATTGAAGACAAACACTGTTGCCCAACTGGCAGAAGCCGGTGTCCACAATGTCTGTGGCCACCGTTATGGCGTGTTCCGACACCATCTCACCCTCCTGCAGGATCTCTAGGGCCTCGCCCTCTTGTCGTCCGGGAGAAAGTCCAGCAGAGGAGCCATCTTAAACCAAAGCTCCCTGTCGTAACGGGCCACAATCGCTAAGGCGTTGGCCGCTTTAATCGTTGTCACCGCCGACATGACCGGTCGCCACATGGCGTCCAGTTTCTTCCCCTCGCTGTCCAGGTGGGAGGGGGTGGGGGGGTGGAAGACAAAGCCGTAGCCCCCACCGCTTTCTTCTTGGCCGCCGCAACGACTGAATCTGGGGTCGGCTAAGCCCTAAGGCACAGAGAAGCGGGATCCGGGACCCGGTAATTCTCGTACCGGTCTCTTGGCAGGAGTCATGGATGGGTTCTTGAGGAGCAACATCCGCTCGTCCCAGATGTCAAGTAACGGGATTGAGAGGACAGTCTTCCTTTTGGTCTCACGTCGTTCTGTTCTTCGGGGCAGAGCGTGAAGAGCTCGGATACCCTGGCAATCACGGCATGGAAGGAGCCAATTACGTGGGTGGGGAGACCCGAGGAGGCAGTGGTAATGGAAGGTCCATCCAGTCGTCAACACAGTCGTCATCCGCCCCCGTCTCCGTTCCCATGTCCTCCCTAGAATCAGGGGAAGGGGATGAAGGCTGTGAGGGCCGTGAAGGCTGGAAGGGCAGGGGGGGATGAACTTTTCTCCGCTGGTTTGGAGGGCTCCCCGACAGGCCAGGTTCAGCTGGATCATCTGTTGTGGGTAAGGGCAACCTGGTCGCCATCTCCGTACATAAGGCCTGGATCGCCATCAAGATTGCCCCCCCCCCCGTTGTCCTGCGGCTCTGGTACCAGCTGCGACTGGCGCGAGGGTTGGAGAGTAGAATCCTCTGCCTCCACGGGAACCTCGTCGGCACCACCGTCGCCCTCTTCGTCCACCTCGTCGGGATCCTTCCTGTGGGACCGGACCTCCTCGAACTGGAGGATCTTCACAACCCCAGCCAGCTCCTCCGAGGCATAATCCGTGTCCGTGATGGCCACCACCCCCCCTCTTTTTCCACCGGGGTTCTCACAGGGGTCTTATTGATGGGCTGAAAAGAGGATTCCCTCCGCGGTGGCAGGGAAACTCTGGGCCCCAAAGCCGCCTCCACAGGCTTCGCCAGGGCCGCCACGACTCCCTCGATAAAGGCCCTAGCCGGGTAAATCAAGGCCTTCATGACTTTAGGCGCACCTGAGGCCTTCACCTTGGGGGAGGTTCACCCCCTCGGCTGTTTCCATCAGGATCGAACGGGGCTTCACCAGAAGCTTACCTGGGTTCTCCGATTTCCTCTTCCCTGAGCCAGAGCCTTGGCTCGTGGTTGATGGAGTCGTTGAAGGCACGCACTGCCTGGCAGCAGAGGAGCCCGACCGTTCAGCGCTCCCGGTGCCCGCAGACTCGCGGTGCTTAGCCTTTTGTTGGGCTCCCATCGCCGGGGCACCCTCAAAGGACTTAGAAGACCGCTCGGACCTCTTCTCACCTGCTGGGCTCTTTCCTTCCAGCCAGTTGGTGAGGCGGATACGCCGATCCCTCATGGTCCGTTGGGACATGTTCTTGCAAAACGCAGTCCTTCTCCACGTGCGTTTTGTCTTCGTGCAGGCAGTAGAGGCATCTAGAATGCTCGTCCTGCTTGAAGACATTCTGCAATCCGCATCCAGGGTGGTTCCTGAACAGCTTGGATCCAGGCGTCGAGTTTCCTTTGTCATGGGCCATGTCCAAGGGGTAGGCCAAAAGGTCTTCTGGAATCCTCCAAGAAGCGCAACTCGACGAGAACTTTTGGGCAAATTATGGGACATTAATAAATGCCATGGAATCACCTCAAATGGCGTCCCAAGGGTTTCAGAGGATGTTTGGGTCGGTCATTTCGGAGATATATGCAGGAAAATATGCTCCACTTTCAATAATGTCTGAAATAAATGAACATGATTGGAGATGTCATTTTACTGAGGCGGAGATAATGACCCAAATTTTTAACTCTAATCCAGCAAGAGTATCTGGGCCTAACAGCCTAGCAAATGTTATTTTTAAAGGAAACCCTGGTATGTGGGATAATGCTCTTTACACGTTGTTCTCTGATATTTTGACTAAACAAATACCCACCTCTTGGAGAATATTATAGGTTATAAATGTATACAAAAAGGGAGATAGAAGTGATCCCAGAAACTACCGGCCCATAGAGTTATTGGACGCCGATTCCAAGATTTTTGCCGGTTTGGTTTTTAAATCTTGAGGAAGAATGGTCGGAAGACGAAGAGAATTCAATATTCCAATATAAGCAATATTGATTCAGGAAATTAATGGGGACTGAACTGGGAGGATTGATGTTTTCTTTATTACAGGAAAACATGGAAAAAATGCCCCACCTATATATGTGGCGACTACTGATCTGTCACAAGCTTTTGACCAGGTAGATAAAAGTACTATTATGATCAAAATTACTGATACTTGGAATGCCTAGGCACATATTATCCATCTTAATTCACTTACATGAGGGATCCCAGATCCAGGTTCGCTTGAATAGCGAAGGTAAATTATCGGTCCCGATAAGTACAATGAATGGTTTACGACAAGGCTGTATCTTGGGTCCTACTATATTTAATCTTTTTGTATCTGACGCAGGGATCCCGCTGGACCAAGTATTATTTATTTCTCCTCAGATAGAGTGGGTGAAGTTAAACTGGTGCTCCGAGGATGATTTCCTTAATTGACAAAGCCCAGACAGGACTACGATATGATACATACATACATTTAAATATTTCATTGATAGGAATGGACCAAGTATAAATGAGAACAAATCTATGAACTTGATTTTGGGAACAAACAAAAAAGCCACTAGATTTAGTTGGTACTTTCATCAGGTAACAATTTATATGTGATGTTGGGCTCACAACTAAGATCTGGGAAAACAAAATCTACCCTCTTTATTTCTATGTATGAAAGCACCAGACTAAAACTTGATAAAATTGGAGTTGATGTGGAAATTCTTATTCAGAACCCCAAGTAAAATGTTGTTCAAGATACTTCGACTGGGCTGAAACTAATTGAAACTTCGACTGGGCTGAAACTAATTGAAAGTAAGGTCATCCCTGTTATATGGAGATTGTAATTGGAAGACTATGGGCTTATTAGAACCATATTTAATTTCATTTCCAGATCGAAAATGGAGGAATAAGGTTATGCGATTTCGTTTTAATGTATTGCCAACTGGGGAACTTCATTAAATTAGAGATGGAATGGGAGGGGGACGTGCCTTGCCGCTTCTGTAACAGCACAATTGTAAAGGAAACATTAAGACACCTACTACTCAATTGTGTATCTCTCCCTATGAAACGTTAGTGCTTCCAGAAGTAATTTGTTGGAACATGTTACAAGGAAAATTGGTCTAGTTGAAATTGGCTATAGTGAGATTTTTATCAAATGTTTGTGGTCTAATGGGTATAGAAGGATTTATCAAATTACTATTTTAAAAATGTAATTATTTGTCGGTCTTGTTATTGTTGAATATTTGAGTTTAAAAAAAAGTTGCTATGGAATTAGATAAGTGGCTTAAATAAATTTTGTATACATTTTGTAAAGGTTTTATTCTGAAAAAGCAAAAAAAATAAACCTGTCACACACAGGGTGACAAAACGAAAACAAAGCGGTGATGCCCAACAAGGCTGAAACATGTCTGGGGATGCTTGTGGTCTTGTGCAGAAGGGATGTGACCTAGCAGTTTTGGTCGTACCCCAAAAGGGGCAGTCTAGCCCAGCCTGATTTGCATATGTTTTTTACCCCTTCTGTAATGGCTTGGCAGGCTGAAAACAATGGTCTGGAGAATTGCCCAGAGCTATGCCCATGGTTATGATTAATTCAAAACCTTCCAGCCTTCACCTTTTTGTTTTACTGCTGTATGCAGCCAGAAGTCAGGGCGCGATAGGCCACTAACTCCACAGTTATCGTGTCTACGGACTAGAATAGAATGGTGCAGCAACAAAGTCAAAGCTTCAAAGAGATAAAGTGGGTCCTGAGGGACCATGATGTTAGTTATATGCTGCGGGATCCGGCAAAGCTCAAAACCATAGAGATGACCACCACTGGTTCTGCAATACCCCAACGAGGCCTGGGAGTGGTGGAAGACAGAAAGCAACTGGTCAGGAAGCACCGAAGTCCGCACCAGGTGGGGGCGTAGTCGAACTCAGAGGCTAAAGAGGCGACCCGACAACCAGACTGGCTCGAGCAAGGTCATAGTGGGGAAGGATGGGACCCTTCAGCTGCATAAGGAGACCGAGCACCCAGCAGAGACGTCAGTCGAGAACCCCTGAGGGGGTTACCCCATGGTAAGACCTACCTTGCGTATGAACACATGAAGGTTGCTAAACTATATAGACAGCAGCGAGGAGTCACCACTGATATGAACAGGAGTCAAGGCACCAAGGAGGACGATTACTACAACGTCTACAACCACTCAAGAGTGCATGGTGGCTCTACGTCGAAGCACAGAGCATGGGCATCAGGCACAACCATATGGTCAACTCCCCAGGTGGGGGTGGGATGTAAAAAGTATTCTGGGGCAGTTGGGTATACAGCACAACCTACTCATTTTAAGGGTGTCAAGTGGGATTCCCCTCCAAAACACAAATGTTATGGACGACGAGCAGGGGAGGATTCTTATTCTCTTGTGGGTGGAGGGAAGGGATGTATACTCATGCCCCCAACAGTGATGTGTATTTCCCGGGGGTGGTCTGCTAAGGTGGGGGGAGGGGGGCTGGGGGAGGGGGTAGTTCCAAGAGAAAATCTGGGGTGGTAACTTCTTGTGTGCTCCAGCCTCAGCTGGACAGGTCAGATCCACAACAAGCTTTTGGCTTCAAAGTCCCTCGGCTGCCCACTCCTAGACCTATACCGTAATAGATCTATGGAGAGAGAGAGTAAGGGGGCAATGAGAGGGGCTACTTTCTACTCCCACCCACACAGAACTTGTTGCCGGATAGACTACACGTTTGTGGGGAGGGAGTAGATGCCAAGTACTGGAATATTGGCTTCCTGGCCAGGACACTAACGACCACGCTCCCCTGAAAGACGATGTTCTGGGGTAGAAGGGCGAGCCCTGTTGCCACCTAGCAGCTATGGGCAGAGGCTTTGGCGGATAGGGCGTTTGCACTCTGGAGGGACACTATGGAGTACTTTGATTTTAATGAGAGGTCAGTGGGTGATTAAGGAATATTGTGGGAAGCTTTCAAGGTGACACTTGGGGGTAAATGTATGGCCAACTTTCAGTGCTATCCGGATGACACTTGGCTCATTTCCAGGCTCCCTCCAGCCATCTCTTCTTTCATCCGACTGTCTGCTACCCAGAGTGGTGTGCCGCCAATGATCTTTGCCTTAATGCCAGCAAGAGATTCTCATCGGCACACCCGCGCCCTCCTTTCAAGTCAATCTCTGGCCGGCCTCCCATGGCCCTCTTCCTACTCCCACCTGTGAGGCCAAGCACACACACACACACACTCCTAACATCTGACGTCTCCAACAAGTCACACTCCCAGCTGCACCTCCTCAGGGGTATTCTTCCTTTACTCTTCTTCCCCCCCAGAAGCTCACCGTCTCCAGAGCTCTGGTTCTCTAGGCTGCACTACTGCAACAGACACTTTCTAAATCTGCCTGCCTCCATTCTCCACCCTCTGCAACTCATCCAAAACAGGACTGCAAGACTTGCCCTTGGCCTCAAGTCCAAGGATGGTATCTCTACAGGACAAATCTTTGCACTTTCTCCCAGCGGCTGCAAGGATCAAGTTCAAAACCCTCTGCATTGTCCACAAGGCCTTCTGGGGCCTACCTTCAACTCTCTTCCCAAATATCGTCCTTCGAGCTCTTTGCTCATCCGCCTCCAACTCCCTCAGGGTCAGTCGCTTCTCCAAACAACGACTTGGCAGTAGATCTTCGGCCTACTTCTAGAACATCATCCGTGCCGCTGTAAAACAAGAACTATCTTCAGTTCCGGAAGCACCTCAAGAGCTTCCTCTTTGCCTCTGCTTTCTCTACTCCTCTCCCCTGCTGAACCCCTGACTGAAACTGCACTGGTCACCTGGCTACCCTCTGTTCTCTGGCCCAGGTCCCCGCCCTACCAGTAGCATACCTGCACTGTCCCCCACCCCCAGCAACCCTTGCACTCCGGGGCTGTTTCTGTATCCCCTACCAGCACTTGACACCTGATCCTGCACTTACCGTTGAACCTGCCACCAGCTGGCAGTACTTATTTATTGTTCTCATTTTACTGTTTATCCTATATACTGCACTTCCCCTCTCCCTTGCACTTCTCCCCTTCCTGCCCCCTCCCCAATCTCTTCACCTGGCCTAGGAGGATCGTTGTCCGTCTTCCCTCTGTTCCCCTCCCTTGCCTCGTCGCACCATGAAACACTTGTGTATAGGCGCTTTATAAAATGGCATATATCATAGATCACCTCCCATGGGGTCCACTCGGCATTGCTTGCTGCAATGAAGGAGGAACTGATCAGAAAACTGGAGTGGGAAATGGCCGCCGGGAGGGAGGGGGTCATCGCAGTGCAGGGCAGAACTCCTGTGGCCTAAGGTTAACCAAAAGCAGGCTCAAGAACAGCTGGGGAAGCACGATTATGCATACTACACAGCCAGAATTCACAGGAAGGGGGACAAGGCAACTCCTGGCATGGCTTCTTAAAAAGGAAGCAGCCACAGAGACAGTACACATCGATGAGGCAGAGAACTTGTTCATCGGCTATTTGTAAGGCGCCTCTACAACAAATGGTGTTCAAGGGACCACAAGACAAAAAATGGGGGGCAAGAGGAGAGAGTGAAGTGAAGGGAGGGGAGGGGTCTCGGGGGGCACACAGGGGATAGGAGTGTTAAAGGGAGGTCCGGTATTGCATGGGATTCAGGAGGTGGTGAGGGTCCACATGCTAAGTGCAAGGAAGGGGGTGTACTGGGGGGGGCTGTAGAACTCAGAAGGAAAACAGGCAGCCAGTCACTGCGGCCGACAGGGCTTAGCAGGGGGTGTGGGGGGAGAGAAGAGGGCAGGTGAGAAGGAGGATTCTGGAGCTCAAGCCTGAGAGGGGCAGGGAGACCATTTCACAGGGTCCTGCGGAGGAGCAAGAGCTACCCCCAGTCTACTTAGAGAAGTGTCTGATCTGCAGAGATTTGGAGTCAGAGGGCCGAAGGGCTCTAGCAGGGAGAGGGAGTTGGGTGTAGCAGGGTCCCAGGCTCCAGAAAGCCTTGTGGATGATGCAGAGGATCTTTAACTTCATCCTAGCAGCAGCCGGGAGCCAGTGGAGAGATTTTAGGGCTGGAGAGATGTGGTCCCTGGGCTCTGGGCTTAAAGTCAAGGATAAGTCTATCAGTCCTATTCTGGATTAGTTGACACAGGAAGGCATAAACTCTGTATTTCAGACCAAAGTAGTATTCAGGTAGAGGATCAGTGGATCAGAGGGGGTAGGGGGGGGAGGGGGTAGGGGGGCAGGGACGTGCTAGGCCAAGCATCACTGCCCCGATTAGAGTGGAGGCAAGACTAGATGTGCCCCTGCTGCAGAAATAAGGATGGCAATAGAATTCCAGGGGTTTTGGAAAAGGACAGTGGGTGATAGCCTCCCAGCCGAACTTTATAAAATTTAACCGGACCCGTTAGCTCTCCAGCTCCACCGGCTTTATGAGGTGGTGTAGCTGAAGGCAACTAATAATCGTGGTGCTGCTGAAGCCAGGGAAGGAGCCACAGCATAGCCGATCATATCGCCCCCATCTCCTTATTAAATATCGATACCAAAACTCCTAAAGGATGTCTCCCACTTGTATATCGGGACTAATGTGGCTTTGTACAGGGCAGGAATACCACAATGAATCTCAAACAGCTAGAAAACACATAAGGGAGTGCAGGGAAGGAAGACTGAACCGGCGGTGGACTCCAAGGGCGTGGTCCAAGGCCTTCGACTCAATGTGCTGGGAGTAGTTCTTTGAAAGTACTTTAGGAGAATGCTCTGGGCCTAAATATATTGGGATGGATTTGCTTACTGTACCAGGAATCGCTGGCCAAGGTTAAGACATGCAAGGTTGTCTCATGTAGTTGGCAATTAGGCCAGCAGGGTTGCCACTGGTTCTTTTCCTCCCCGTCTCCCTTCCTGCATGGTTGGTGCCTCCATGCTCTTGGAAAAACTGCAGAATCATAGTCATACCCATTTGTTGTTATCTACACTGTTAACTGTATTATATGCACTTACTCTGCATGGGCAGAAAGGTAATCGTTCAGAAACTCAAGGGCTCAAAAGAGCCACTCCCAGCACATTGAGTCAAAGCCCCCTCCCCACCCCCATGAGCCCCGAGAGTACGATGTTGAGGGCCAGCCGGGAGTAGGATAAGAAATCAGAGGGTAAAGTTTGACACCCTCCATGAAAGCTTACTACGGGCACCATCCACCATGAAATCTTACTCCAGATGTGGTGTAAGCAGAGAGAACCGCTAGGTGTACTCTAAGTTAAAGACTAATCCTGAGATAAGTAGATATAACAAGTAGTTAACTACACTGGACGGCAAACAGTTGAACTTTTGCACCCAATACGGTGTTTCCATTTGTTAAAATAGCAGTGCCTAGGGTCAGGCATGCGTCATGCACCTTTGGTCCAGGTGACCAAATTCTAGGACCTCAGGAGCCAAGCTGCTAAGTTCAGCTTCTGTAGGGCATGGGCTGAGCATTGTCCCCGACGCAGAACATGTTGTCCGGACAGGGTAGTTTCATGGGAGGACACACGGACATCATTTGAAGATGGGAGAACCAGGTCTGCCGTGCCCACATGGGAGCTTTTAGTATTGTCACTTGTTCCCGGTGGAGCTTGGTGGACTATTTTGTTAAGAAGAGGTGTTAGGGGAAAAGCATAGGCACATTACCCTGACCAGTTCTTCCCCTTCGATCCTTTCTGGGGAAACCTGAACATGTAGTCTTGGCATTGTGAGTTTTCCACGTTTTTGTTTAGAAAACTATTACAAAATGGAAAGTTTTGAGTCAGACTAGGACAAGCTTCCCATCTATCCCCTTTCCGAGATAAAAAGCACACCCGCACCAACTAGGACAAGCTAGAAGTTCTGTAAGGGAGCTTTAGCAAGCTGTAGGCCGCTACTTGAATATAAGTTACGAATTGGACCTTAAACAACTTCCACCCTTTGTGTGATAAGACAAACTAAAAAAGCAATCTGAAAACATTACATTCTTTTCAGCATCCTTTGCTCGATGAGGGCACAAAGCCAGTGACAATTTTGTTTATGGGGTTAACAAGAACTACTAGCGTTAAAGACATCAGCAATTATTATTTGCCATGGGATGCTCTGGTAGACGTAACTAATGGTGCCCCAACCATGATTGGGGCGTGAAATGGCTTCATTGGCTGCTTGAATAGACACTTGGGTGAGAAGACTGTGCCATTTGAAAAATTAATCAATCATTTTATTATACATCAGGAGGCATTATGCGCACAACATGCAATTCACAGAATTCGTGGAATTATTGTGAAAAAAGTTAAAATTCATCTGTGCATATTGTTTAAAAACACAGATTTCAGACTTTTTAGAAGACTCCAGGGCAGATTATAGTGAGGTCCTAGATCACAGATGTTGTTGGCTTAGTCGTGGAGTGTTCTCATGCGATTCTTTGCTTTATGGTATTACTTGCTCAGACGGGAATTTCGGTCATGCAATATATTAACTGGGTAGCTCACTTGCTTTTTCCAACTGACCTTAAGAGCCACTTGAATTACTTAAATGTAAAATTGCAATAAGTCAAGCTCATCTGATATGTTTGAGGCAGTTTGTGCTTTTAAAATAAAGTTTAAAAAACCTCCGATATCCCTTAACTAGAGAAAGGGATGCTTTTACACTACCCAGCATTTGGCAAGGCTTTCCTCAATGATAAGTAGGTTAAATTGGCATCAGCATGGGAAGATCCCGACAGAGAGTTGATTTTGGGAATCATTTCATGCAATTTAAATCCCAACAGGAGTCTCAAACCTTTTTGCTGATCTACGCTCTGATGTTCAAACTGTTTTGCCTGATCTTCACATCGAGGTTATTTCACTTCAGTGCTTTAGTGAATTCAAAAATAAACCGAGTTGCCTTTATGTGAACCCTCTTCATTTTCCCAATCTGACGGAAACCATGGTCTCCATGTTTGTCACTTCCTACATTTACGAGTATGTTTTTTCAGCATGCAGTGAACATCTAATAGCAAACGAATTAAATGTTAACTAATGAAAAAAATAAACGAATTTTTGAAAAAGTTAAAATGAGCGAGAATAGCGTTTTTGGGGTGGGGTAAGGCATTACTATATTTGAAAAGGGAATAACCGTTTTTTCTGTTGAAATAAATCCAGTCTAAGGACAGAACTGAATGACCATCTATCTCCACGCAGTTTTGAGATTAGACCACGACACTGTAGCATGAGATCAAACTACTGGCATCTGAGAAACACTGCAATGTTTACCACATCAAATATAGTGCTCGTTTAGTGCTTCATCCCCACCTCTGCCATTACAATGCAGCCATCACCCACAATAAAAATTAGCTGCACACAAGGATTCTGCTGCTCTCGCTATGAATTTCCCAGACCTGGACCTTCTATCCCCCACAAGGGCATTCAACCTACACCACATTGGGATCATACGAATGGTGAAAAGCGCAATACAAATGGCAATTACATTTTTAAAAAAAACAACTTCCCCCGACCTCATGGCTCATTGCCCACTTGATATTGGCATACATTAGTACTCTGAAGCTATGCAAGTGGCAGAACTTGCGCCTTAAAAATCCAGAGCAACATGTGTGAAATAAAGTTAATCACCGCATAGTCCCCTTTCCTCCATACTTCGGGCCCGGACAGGAGCACTTGTCAAAAAGTATTTTCCCTATTTTTACGAAGAGCCACAGCACGTGGGCATAACCCCGCCCTCCTGAGGTCCACGCATTGCCCGTCAGTCAGCCCTTTTCTATCACCAGGTCCAAGTAATAGAGGATACCTTTTAGAGGGGGCGGCGGGCGGGTGTATGGAGGAAAGCGAACTATGGACTAGGTGTAATATAGTCATTAGTGTGACTAACTGTTATACTCCTATGTCCGTCCCCTCTCATCCATACTTGTGGAATATTCCCAAGCACAACCAGAGGTAGTAAGGGTGGATGGAAAATCCCTTCACTGAAACAAGTTCACAAGGATGGCCTGGCCAAATTGGGCATCAGCCTGGAACTCAGGTCTAAGCAGGAATGCTTGCAGAAAGCTGATGGGGAGGCCCACGTAGCCGCCTTAGCGATGGAACCCCAAGTGACATACTTTTGAAAGCCAACAGCAGCCACTTTGCCATGGACTAGCTGAGCATGGATGTCCTTAGGTAGTTAAAGGCCTTGAATCTTAAGTACAACGTCCTTTCATCGCGGGATGTTTTTCTGTGGGGTTTTTTACTGCAAATTTTTTTCTAAAAACCCAGCTTTTTTTTTTTTTTTTTTTTTTTTTTTAAGAAATGAGGGGTGGGGTAACCCCCCCAAAAATAATGTCAAAAAAATTCGATGGTTTTTGAAAAAAATGTGCAGTAAAAAAACCTACGAAAAAACATCCCGCGATGAAATGACATGGAACCGAATCTTACAGGCCTCTGAAATGCATGAGGCAATCCAATGGGAAATTGATGTTTAGGTAGCTGGTTTCCCTTTACGGTCACAGAAAATAACAGTTGTGAGGAGCTTCCGAGTTCCCCCGCTCTATCGAGGTAAAACTTCAGGGATCCTCGCGCCGCGCCAGCTTGCGGTCCTAACACGCAGCTCGCCCATGCACTCTCCAACACAGGCTTGATACCACGTGGACACCTTTACCCAATCTTGTATGGATTTACCAAGCTAACGTTTTGGCAGCCCCTGTCGATGCAGGTACATACTTATACACCCAGTCGGATCCCTCTTTCTACTAATGAGTAGACACGCTTTTGATTGTTGCCAGCATTTCTAACTATCTTGCCATGGAAGTATACGATCATAGCTGCAAGTACATTGTAATGTTTTTCCTGATGAAGACGTTGACTTAATCATCTCTAGACATCCAAACCGGTCGAGTATTAAAGTGGGGACTACGCTGTTTCGATCCACCCCATTAGTAGAGAACATGTTGTATAATTTCTGTGATCTTTAAACATTTAATGTATTAAGAAATAGGGTTACTTGTGGTGACCGTTTGTTCCATAACAGAATGCCCCACTATATATTTGTTTTAGTGGCTTGTGGATGAATGTGTGGTACTGAATGTGGATGAATTAGTGAAAGGTTCACTGAGAAAGGAGTCATGTTTTCGTGCTATGCAAATGAAATTTGAAGTGTTCATTAATATCAGATCAATTTTCTATTGACTTTGTATCATGTTAAATACATTTTGATACTTTAAGAAATCACGTCCTCTGGACAATTTCAGTATACTGGTATGGTAATACCCTAGTCTAGAGCGTGGGGTTTTCCTGCGCCTTTCAGTTACTCAAAACTTCAGGGCTCGCCTGAGGACCAAATTGTGTATAACTCTCTCGGCATCAGATCCCGGGTTTGGGAAGAAAACTGGTAAGGAGATTCACCAGGTTACTCACCGTAGTGACCACCTTACTCCTAGTCCAAGGCCCCTTTCCTCCGTACTTATGGGACATCTCTCCGTCCTGTGGGACGGGACCGGAGCACCTTGTAAAAAGCATCCACATTTTTTTTCCCCCAAAATTTGTCCCTCTCGTTCCTGCGCGGTGCCCGGCATGCGGCTGTAACCCAGCCCACCTTGGCTCCGCCCCGTGCATCGCCCATCAGTCCTTTTCTATCAAAAGGTCAAGACCCATTAGCAATAACAGATGAAACTTATTAGAGGGGACGGCGGGCGTATGGAGGAAAGGGGACTATGGACTAGGAGTAAGGTGGTCACTACGGTGAGTAACCTGGTAATACTCCTACGTCCCGTCCCCTTTCCTCCATACTTATGGGAGATTCCCAAGCACTCCTTACAGGCACTATGGGTGGATGGAAATACCCCTTACTGAAACAGGTTCTTCAGCACAGCCTGGCCGAACTGAGCGTCCGCTCTAGAGCTCATATCGAGGCAGTAATGCTTACAGAAAGCAGATGGGGAGGCCCAAGTAGCCACTTTAGCGATGGACTCCCAGGGAACACACTTCTGAAAAGCAGCTGCCTTGCCTCGCACCTGATGTGCATGGATACCTTGAGGTTTCAGCTTTTGGACGGTGAAAGATTCCGTGATACAGGGAGCAATCCATCTGGAAATGGATGCCTTAGACGCCGGCCTACCCTGGGGTTTACCGAAGGTTACAAACAGTTGGGAAGAGCTCCGAAGCTCTGAAGTCCTGTCCAGGTAGAACTTAAGAGGTCTTCGGACATCCAGGCAGTGTAGAACCCTTTCCGCCTCCGAGGGAGGGTTCGGAAAAAAGACCAGAAGGGAAATAGACTGATTCAGATGGAATTCGTCACTACCTTTGGTAAGAAAGCTGGGTTCGTCCGAAGGACTACCTTGTCCTTGTGAAAGACCAAGAAAGGATGCTTCTCCGACAATGCCTGGAGCTCACTCACTCTCCTAGCTGGCTTAACGGCTACCAGAAAGGACACTTTCCAGGACACGTACTTGAGGTCAACCGTAGCCATTGGCTCAAAGGGTTTATGGCACAGCGCCGTCAGATCTACATTTAGGTCCCAAGGCGGGTGCAGACTACGAACCGGAGGGCAGATGCGTGTCAAACCAGCAAAATGCCTCTTCACCACCGGGTTAGTTAAATAAGAACACCGGTCTGTAGAGAGGTAGGCGGAAATCGCCGAGAGATGAGTCCTGCAGGACAAGACATGAACCCCTGACTCTGCTAGGGAGGATACGAAGGACAGCACCGTGTCAATCGTCACCACCCTCAAGTCCAATTCTTTCTCCAAAGACCAATGACAGCAGCTGAGCCATTTACTCTTGTATTGGGATCTGGTCGAGGGTTTCTTGGCTGCATGGATATCCGCAGACAAACCCAAATGCTCTAGAGCCGTGAACTCAGGCGCCATGCCACCAAGTAAAGCGACTGTGGGGAGGGGTGCCACATCTGCTGTTCCCCTTGGTGAAGATCGGGAGTTACTGGAAACCTGATCGGCGGACACACCGACTGGTGTTTAAGTTCTGAGAACCAAAACCTGGCCGGCCACCACGGAGCTATCAGTAGAAGAGAACAGTTGACAGAGCTCTTCAACTTCCAAATTGATCGATGAACTAGAGGAAGAGGCGGGACGCGTAAGCTCTCATGGTGTGCCATTGGATCTCGAGTGCGTCCCCCAGAGAGGAGGCTCCCAGCCCCCCCTCTGAAGGCATACTGGGGAAGCTTCTTGTTTAGTGGCGTGTCAAGGAGGTCCACGGCTGGAGATCCCTCCACGTCTGGATCCACAGACTTTCCCCTTTTTGATGACGCACTCCTGTTACTGTATCAATATTCCCAATTAAATGGCAAGTGAAGTCCTGACGTTCATGAGCTGGAACGTTCGTGGTTTGGGCAATCATAAAAAAAATGCGCCAGATACAATTATACGCAGAACGCCACGGGGTCAAAATTCTCTGCTTACAAGAAACCCATGCCCGCTCTGAACAATGTGACCGGTTCGCAAAACAGTGGGGTTCCCAAAGATATTATACTAACTATTCTACCCAGAGCCGTGGCACACTCACTCTGATACACAGAAGTTTGAAATTTGTGTGCAATCACTCACTCACGTATAGACCTCCTTGGCAGATATGTCCTGCTCGTTGGCACACTACAGTGCCAAGAGGTGGCCATCCTAAACGTCTACGGTCCCAACGTTGACGATCCGGACTTCTATTTACACTTAGCCTCACTCCTGGAAGGATATCCCTTGATCCCGATCATATGGGGAGGAGACTTTAATACTATATTGGACGTTACCCTAGACAGATCGGGCACGCGGCCTCGCCAACTCTCCAGAGCGGCCTACACTATACTTACCATTCTTCCACGTCTGACACTGGTTGATTCTTGGCGGTTAATAAACCCTGATGCCCGAGAATACTCATTCTATTCCACAGTCCATTATTCCCACTCTAGAATAGATAGATGGCTCATCACCGACAGGTTAGTTAGGTCACTGTCTCACCAGGTTATCCTTCCCAGAACACTATCTGATCACTCACCTGTCGTCATCTCGCTAGACTGGGGTCCTGACGCCAATAGACCTAGGCAGTGGAGGTTAAACTCCAGACCTTTGCGGCCGAACTCGAATCGTCCATTGAAGAGTTCTTTGAAGTCAACACCGGGTCGGTGACAACTTACGCCATGCTCTGGGAATCATTCAAGGCATATACGAGAGGTGTGGTTATATCCAAGGGAAGTGGCATTCTTAAGGGGATCCGCGCTGACATCTCCGTTAGTGAATCAACCCTTGCCGGTCTCGAGGCTCAATACGCTTTTAACCACTCTTCAAGCACTCTTTCGGCCTTGGGATCAGAACTAGATAACTTTCGTGCCCTTGCAGAGCGAGAGGTCAAATTCCTAGAGTCCCCATGTTTGGCGAGGAGATACGGCGAAGGTGAACGCCCCGGCCGTATGCTAGCCAGGCTGCTCCGTCCCGAACTCGGTGCTCCCAATATTCCGGCCATAGCAAGATCGGACGGTTCCATGGCTCTGTCCCCACAGGACATCAACTCCGAATTTCTAGCATTCTACACATCTCTATACTCCGAGACCAATGACCCCCCCATTTCGGAAATAGATTCCTTCCTAGACTCTCTCCCTCTCTCCGTTTTATCTTTCGAGGCTGGTGCCTCTCTGGAGAGACCTATCACGTCTGAGGAGATTACCGAAGCTATCGTATCACTGGCGTCTGGTAAGGCCCCTGGCCCGGATAGATTGCCCATTGAATTTTATAAGCAATACAAGTCACTATTGGTCCCGCACATGTTGTGCCTCTGGGGGGGAATCTTGCGAAAAGGGTATACTTCCCCCCCCCCCCCTCGCTTCGGGAGGCATTGATAATGGTCCTCCCCAAACCGGGCAAGCCCCCCTCCCAATGCAGCTCATACCGCCCCCTCTCCTTGATTAACAGCGATGTTAAAATTACGCTAAACTGTTAGCCAACCGTCTAGCCCCTATTCTGCCCCACATTATTCATCCTGATCAGGCAGGGTTTGTCCCAGGAAGGTCCACATCCTTAAATTTAAGAAGACTCTTTAATGTGATTAGCAGGGTCAGCCCCACCACGCAGACGGTAGCAGCCACTCTGGACATGCAGAAGGCCTTCGACTCGGTCTCTTGGAAATACTTGTGGCGGGTCCTTGTGAAATGTAAGTTTGGTCACAATTTCCGAACTTGGGTTAAGCTGCTTTACACCTCCCCTTCAGCTAGAGTCCGCACTGAGGACAGATGCTCCGCCCCCTTCCAGATAGCCAGAGGGACGCGCCAGGGGCGTCCTTTCTCTCCACTAATTTTTGCCGTCGCCATCGAACCATTTGCTGACATGATTCGCCAGGCACATGCCCATAGGGGATTACGCACAGCCGGTCAGGCTGACAGTTTCTCTGTATGCAGACGATGCTCTGCTGTACATTTGTTCACCAGACATTAACCTTGCTCCTATCCTTGCGGACGTCGCCAGATTTGGTGACATATCGGGATTAAAAGTGAACTGTTCCAAATCCACACTGTTCCCGCTCACTGATTGTACGTGTCCCCCCCCCGGATCTGTTGCGTTTCTCCTGGTCTCAAACTAGTTTCACATACTTGTTGGTCGAGGTGTCCCGATCCGTAATAAGAATGCGCGAGGACAACTACTCGAATTATCTAACAGCCCTGTCCGGCAAGACGTCTAATTGGACCAAGCTCCCCATTTCATTAGCAGGTAGGATCAGCATCCTTAAAATGGTAGTATTACCCCAACTTTTATACCGATTCACCAATCTACCCGTATGGCCAGGCGATACATTCTTTAAGTCACTACGTCACATTACAAATTCCTTCCTTTAGCACTCAGGTGCGGTTAGGCTTAAACTTTCTACGCTTACCACCCCGAAAGAACTTGGGGGGTTTGGCGCACCGGATTTCTTGAGGTATTGGGTGGTGGCTCAATCACAATTCGCCTCCCATTGGTTTAATGCTACCGATCCCCCCCCCCCCCGCAAGTCCGACTCGAGAAGCTATCTGCCGCTGACCGAGTGCTGGGTTCCCTCATTCTTAAGCCTATACCAGCTGACTCCGACTCGGCAGACCCAGTGACATGCACCTCCCTAGCGCTCACTAAACTTTGGGCCCTGGTTACCACACCACGGCCATTCCATGGAGACCTACCGCTTTGGAACTTCCTCCCGGATGTCTCACCTACCCCGCTATCCACTGTGACCCGTTGGGCTGAAGCCGGCTTCCTGTCGCTCCGCAATATTTACGAACAGGGCAACTTCGTTGAGTGGGCGGACCTCCCCCCATCCCTCAAGCGCCGGCCCACTGCATGGCTACAATTTTCCTCCCTTCGTAGGAATCTCAAATTCAGATACCCCGATTTCCGCACAATACCGCCTGATGACTCCATAGTTGCGGAACTCTGCTCTTACCTATCCTTTAGGGGTAAAGTGTCAAGACTATATGCACTGGTGCAATCTAGAGCAGTCCCGGCCTTCACTAAGCTGAAGCACAGTTGGGAGGTCGACCTCGGGGTGGAGATCAGTGATGAGGTGGTCTCGAATGTGTGCTCGCACTCAAGATGTCTCCTATAACTCAAAATTTAAGCTTATACAGTCCTGCATAGATACCATCACACACCTAAGAGACTGCACCGCATGTTCCCAGATTCCCCCTCCAGTTGCCCCAGATGCGGCACGAAAAAAGCAACCTACATCCATATGCTCTGGCACTGCCCACTCCTATCTCAATTCTGGATCGAGGTTTGCTCCACGCTATCAGACATACTGGAACACCCCATTGCCCCTACCCCACTACATTGTCTCTTTCATGAATTCCCCCAGCTGGGCCGGAAATCTAGGAGGCTAGCGGGTCTCTGTATGCTGCTGGCGGTCCGCTGCATTCTGTTATGCTGGCTCCGTGCCAGACCGCCTGTATATTCACAATGGCTTAGATCAGTTACGTGGGCTCATGACACTGAGGAAACCTGGAGTGCAATGCAACATCCGCACTGTCGGCCAATGGATGTCTGGCAAAGCTTCCGTGATTACATGGCCTCCTTGCCTTCTCCTTCATGCTCAGCTGGTGTCTCTCCCAAAAATGTATAATGAAGTGTTTAACAAGTTCATCTGTTACGTCTGATTGTTTCAAATGCTGATATCTAGTTGGATCTATGAGTTCCCGCTCCACTGCCCCACAGTTGAACAGTCGTGTGTTGCTGTTGATGTATATTTATGTATATTTACTTTTGTTGTTTTAGCGGCCATGTGGCCGCCCCTTGCTCTGTCTTCTCAAGTGTGTTGTCAAGTCAAACAATAAAAACAAGTTTAAAAAAAAAAAAGTCCACCTCCATTGTGCCCCAACGCGACAAAATCCATGAGAGGATCTCCGCCTTCAACTCCCACTCGTAGCTGACCACTGTCCGCCGGCTGAGGGCATCCGCGGTGACATTCAGCCGGCCCAGGATGTGCACTGCAAGCAGCCAGACCCCATGAAGCACAGCCCACTCCCAAATCTGGATGGACAGATCCACGAGAGGGGGAAGACTTTGTTCCCCCTTGCTTGTTTATGTAGTACATTGACACCGCATTGTCCGTTCTTATGCGGACCACCTTGTAGACAATGAGGTCTGAACACCTTGAGCGCCAGAAAAATCGCCAGAAACTCCAAATGATTTATGTGAAGGGCTTGTCTTGAGGTGACCAGAGGTCCGAGACCTGAAGATCTAACGTAGCACCCCACCCGAAATGGGAGGGGGGCTGGTGACATGATGCCTACCCCCGGGCATCTGGATCGAGTCCATCAGCCGCAGGCATCCAGATACTCATTAAAACCCCCAAACCCCCCGGCTGGGGGCTGTTTGGATTCAATCCTGGAGCCTTAAGCGCCAGGCTCATAGACTTTACTTACCTTATGCAGACCATGCTGCAAATGAGTCCAAGCCAACGTGAGGCCTGGATGGGACTATTAACAGGGACTATTTTTTACTCTGGTGTGGTTCTGGGGAACTTCTTACCTGGGACTACTTTGCAGGCTATTTAAACCACGCCAGAACAGCAGCTCATGCTTCGTGTTATTCTGCATCCAGCAGCGTAACGCTCACCGTGTCTGCAAGTCAGCATCCAGTCTTCTGCCACACCCTCCTCGAATCTGGAGCTCCTAGACAAAAGGAAAAGAAAGGAGAAGAGGTTAGATAACGGACATTATTTGAGAACAAGGTGAGCTGAGAAAACCCGACAAAGACAACCTCTTTGCCACCATAGGCCTACCTGCTTTACCACCGGAGGTATTATCCTTTACTTCGCTGCATCTTTCTATGCCGCACCTATAAAAGGGAGAGAAAACAACAAGTTAAACTCATGCAACTTTTACCGGACAGTGTTTGGTAATACAGACTCTTACCTGAACGCCATCAGCTGCTTCCAGCTGCAACCCAACGAGGGAATGGAACAAGAGTGAACATCCGACATATTGAACTCTGAACTTTATAAACACCGGAGTCAATATTCCTCCGGAACTCCTCCAGTACCTTCAAACCAGTGAAGTAACTGGTATCTACGCCCCTGCTTGCCATGCAGGATAGAGAGCTCATCATTTAAAAATATAGGGTGAGGTTACCAAGAGGGGATATCGGAGGTGAATAGCGGAGAGAACGAGAACAGTTGAGGGGGGGAAGGGGGGTGGCCATCACTAAAGTCCACTGGTGGCTAAATCCCCTTCTCCACTTGCAGGAGAATACTTCGAGTCCAGCAGACAAGATTAGGCGGGCCAGTCCAGACTCATCTCTTCACTACCCATCACGTTGGTGGAGACCGCAGCTGTCCGGGTCCGATCGACGCCCCTGTGGGAACCAGGTGAGCCTAACAGCTGGGTCCTGGAACCCTGCGCCCACTGACAGGTTGCTGAGAGATTACCACCAGTCCAGGTCCACTCTCATGGAATCTGGAATCATTATCCGCTTGGAATCCAGATCCACTGCCCGACGCCAGGAACTCCGAAGAGCCATCTGGGTCCGTCTCATTTTGAGACGAGCAAGAGGAAGAGCCAGTGCACACAAGGCCATGAGGCCCAGAAGCCTCTGGAACCACCAGGCTGACATACTCTCCGACTGCGTAAACATCTGACATGTGGCCAACAGATCCGCCATTCTGTCCCCGGTCAGATACACTCAGCAGTCTATCGTGTTCCAACGAAAACCCAGGAAAGTTAGGTCCTGTGAGACCGTCATGGAGGATTTCCGCCAGTTCAACAACAGCCCAAGATGGAACAGGAGCTGAAGGAGAGACTGGAGGTTGCCCGCTGCTGCCAACGGACAAGGGCTGCATAGGAGCCAGTCGTCCAAATAGGGATACACATGAATACCCTGGAGACGAAGATAGGCCGCAATCACTGACATCTTCGTGAAGACACGCGGCACCGAACTGAGGCCAAAAGGAAGCATCCGAAACTGGAAGTGCTCCTCTCCCAAAGAGAAACGGAGGTATCTCCTGTGTGGATTCCAAATCAGGATATGCATGTACGCATCCTGAAGATCCACCACGCTGACCCAATCGCCCGTTTGCAACGAGGAGCAAATCTGGCCGGGCGTGATCATCTTGAATTTCTCTTGGGGTAGGGAAAGGTCTAGGATGGTGGGCAGGCCAGCCTGGTTGGGTTTGGGCACCGTAAACAGCTGGGAGTAGAAGCCCTCCCCTCGCTCCCCAAGGGGAACAGGTTCCACAGCTCTGAGGAGCAGAAGTTTCTGAACCTCGGCCTTGAGGGAGGGTGAGCCCGACAGCTGAAAAGGAGGGTGGAGTGGTGGGGTAGAGGGTAAAGGAAAACGGAAGCCCGCTCGAGCGACAAGACCCATCCGTCTTCTGTGATGGCCTGCCCCGCCTCCCAATGGGAAAACCCTCATTTGGCAGGTTTATCGGTGGCGGTGCCACCTGAACCTGATGAGGAGTGGGAGAAATACCGCGTACGCTGTGGTCTGCAGCGGTTATTCCCCGCAGGAGTATCCACTCTGCGAGATTTGCGGTCGAGGAAGCCCCTAAAACCAGAGGAAGGTCGACCTTGCGACAACGGCCTTTGAGCCTTGAAGGGAGCTTTAACCAAACAGACAATGATTTGGCCGTCTGAGTGCTGTCTTTGGTTTTGGTGAGCTCTACATCAGTAGAAGAGTCAAAAAGCTCCTTACCATCAAATGTAAGGTCCAGAACCTTGTCTTGCACCTCCTTCGAGAGCTTAGTGCCATGTAGCCACGCTTGCCGCGAGGTATCAACCCCAAGCATCAGACCCCGAGCCGAGGTGTCTACGTCATGAGCCGCAGCCTCCAGGAGATCCTGGGCCAAGACCCTGGCATCGGAAAGGCCTCCTCTGAAATCCTCCAACCTCGACCAGAATGTGCTCCTCAAACTCCGACAGACCTCTCCACATCCACATGTTAGCTCCCACCAAAATCAATTCTGCATTGGCCTGCCTGAGCGGCAAGGCCGAATTGGCAAAGATTTTCCTCCCTAGAGAGTCCAGGAGCTTGTCCTCCTTTCCCAAGACCCGAGTAGCCGTCGCGGAGGCGGATGCTGCAGGTCTGGATTGCAACGTAGCCGCAGCCACCACTGTGGAGGAGGGAGGCGGACAAGACGACAAGGCCACTTCTTCCGAAGCATGTAGCCTGTACCTCGCGTCAATTTTTTTTATTGACAATAAGTCCCGAGTGTGGCTTTTCCCAAACTCTTCAGACCTCGGCCAGACCATCCTTCTGCAAGAACAGGCTGGTACGCTCCAAAGGAGACAAGGTGAACGCCCCAGAAAGCACGCCCTCCTGTGGAGCAGGTGCCTCGGGCACCGGAACATCTAAGAAACTCATGTCCTGTACCCGGTCATGAAAAGCTCTGATAGAGCGGGGAAGGTCCTCGTTGTCCTGATCGCCTTGAGGGTCATCTGACAGGTCAGGATCCTACTGTGCCGCGTCAGGCACTGCCTTGTCCACTGGGGACAATGGTGGCGCAGGGGGAGGCACCACAGGCAAGGGAGGCGCCAGCGGAACCACCGTCGGAACGGGTGGAGCCAGAGGCGCGGGTGGACTTCTCCTTGAAAAGCCCTTTGAAATATTCCCTCATGGGGGTCGGTGCGCATACGCGCTTGAAATTTACCGAAAAAAGCATCCTCAGGAGATTGTTTCGGAACCTGAGGAGGCCTCCCATGAGGTGGACAAATCCAGGGACGTACCGGGGGAAGGGTGCCACACCGGCCCTTCCGCCGATGTATCCTCATATCAAGGGAGCCGCGCCCGCGGGCAACGAAACATTGTGCGGAAGAGGCATCCTGGCATTCCAATCATAAACCGGCCAGTATGGATGCGCACAAGGGACCTTCGGTTCACCCGAAGGACCGAACCCTACACCAGGGGCCGATGGCGTAGTTGTAGGGGGTAGTACCTAAAATGGCCGCCGTGGTCGTGGCGGGAACGGCCGCCATTTTGTCCTCATCTGAGGGGAACTGCGGCACGTGAGGAAGTGAGGCAGGGGTCCCCGTCGATGGGTCAGGGGTCTTAATTTTAGCCTTAACGTAAGGAACCTCGGCCAAGCCGGTACTATGAGGCCTGGAATGTTTTTGCAACATACCAACCGCCAACTGAGCCTTCGAAGGAAGAGCCTCGGCACTGCCGGTAAAAGAAACTTTCTTCTTTGCCCCCGGTGTCACCACAAGAGCGGGAACGGTGCGCTGTCACTGACAGAGCCTTACCTGGCCCCTCAGAACTGTTGGTATCCTTAGCCTCTGTACGAAGGACCTCGGACCTAGGCCCGGTAGAAGCCTTAACGTCACGGGCCTCAAAAATCCGTTCGGCAACCCCAAGCCCAGCCAAGACCTTGGGGCGCACCCCGGTTTTGTTTTTGAGGGAAGCCGAAAGAGCAGCCTCAGAGCAAGCTCCGGCACCCCACGACTCAGTAGAACTGGGTCTACAAACAGCCCCCACAGGAGGGGTCTCGGAGCGTACTCCGGTGTTCACAGGCTCCTTACAGAGACCCTCGGAGAAAACTCCGGTAGAATTATTAGGCCCGACAGGCACCTCAGCGTGAACCCCGGTAACAGAGCGATCAACGCCCGTCCCGGCTCAAGAGCAACCTGGGAAGGTATCCCCCGGCAGGGGTGCCCTGAAAATTAAAGACTACCAGGTGTTTTTTCTTCTCGTCGAACGCCTGAAAATGCGATGAGGAGTCCGTCCGAACACCACCTCCCACAGCCCCAACTGACGCTGGAGAGCACGGACAGAAAGGGAGTCACAGTAAAAACAGGAGTCCCAACGGTGTTCCGGACACAAACACTCTAAACAAAGAGGATGGGGATCCACCCTCGCGAAGCGACGGTGACCGATGAACAGTCTGGAAAATCTAGTTTAAAAGACAAACACAGACTAGTAAGCGAACGCTAGCGAGAGCCAGCGAGGGAAAAAGGGAAGAAAATGATCAGAGGATGCAAGTGTGTCCGGCCCCGAGCGTGCGGAGAAAAGGACTGATGGGCGATGCGGAGCCAAGGTGGGCGGGGTTACGGCCGTGTGCCGGGCCCCGTGCAGGAAAGAGAGGAGGGACAAATTAAAAATGCTTTTTACAAAGTGCTCCAGTCCCGTCCCACAGGGCGGAGAGATGTCACATAAGTATGGAGGAAAGGGGACAGGACGTAGGAGTAAGACTGATTCAAATGAAAGTCAGTAACCACCTTAGGAAGGATGAGTGCAAAGCACAACTTTATCCTTGTGGAAAGTGAGGAACAGATGTTCCACAGAAAGAGCTTGGAGTTCACTTACTTGCCTTGCGGATGTAATGGCAATCAGAAAAACAACCTTCCAAAAAGAAAAAAAAGCTACTTAAGATCAGTAGTGGCGATGGGTTCAAACGGCTTATGGTATAATGCAGTGAGGACCACATTTAAATAAAGAGTGCGTACTGGCAAGTAAAGATGTATGAGTCCAGCAAAATGCCTTCCGATGACTGGCTTAGTCAATGAGAAGGAACATCTGTGGACAGGTAGGCCGCAATGGGCGATAAGTACGTTCAGCAAGACAAAACATGAATGCCAGAAGCTGCGAGGTGAGAAAGGATGGAACGGTATCAACCGTAGCGTGTATGGTGTCCAACGGTTTTGCTAAGCACCAAAAAGAAATTTTCTTATATTGATCCCTCGTAGGTTGTTTCCTGGCCGCTTGGATAATGCGCACATTGTCCTTGGACAGATTAAACTGCGCTAAAGATCTGAACTCTGGCACAAAGCCGTCAAGCTGAAAGATTGTGGGGAGGGGTGCCACAGCTGGTGATGCTCTGGTATCAGCTGCAATCTGATCAGAGGAAGTCAACAGATGCTGAAGTTCCGAAATCCAGAATCTGGCTGGCCACCAAAGAGCTTTGAACAGGAGAGTGCAATTCAATTCAAAGCACTCCTGAGCTTGCAGAGTGACGGATGAATCAGAGGCAATGGAGGAAAGGCATAAGCCTTCATGTTGTGCCATAGCATCTCGAAGAAGTCTCCCCTGGATGCATAAAGAGGAAGTTTCAGGTTTGTAGAAGTTGCAAAGAGGTCCACTTCTGGAGTGTCCCATTGGCAAAAAATGTTGGGGGACGCTGCTATTTTCCACTCATAACTGACTGCCGAGTGAGTCTGCAGTTACATTGATGTGACCCGGGATGTGTACAGCCTGGAGCCAGGCATTGTGCTAGATGGCCCAGTCCCAAGTTTGTATGGCTAGGTCAACAAGGATAAGTAACTTGGTGCCACCCTGCTTGTTGATGTAAAACATCGCCACAGTGGTCTCTGCAAATACAGACTACCATGTTGGTGATAAGACTGTTGGAAAGCTTTGAGAGCCAGGAACACAGCCAGGAGTTCCAGATAATTATAGATTGGCCTGTCCTTAAGCACCCATAGGTCAAATACTAGTTGACAGCATCGCTCCCCACCCCAGAAAGAAGGAGTCTTTGGTAACCGTCACTTGTGACCAGGGCTCCTGGAAGGAGGCCCCCCCTCACTGAAAGGTTGGTCGAAGACCACCATTGTAGATCCACCGTCATGCTGGATGGAACTGGGATTATCTTGGAATCCGGGTCCGATGCCTGAGACCAGCAGCTCCAAAGAGCTAGCCGAGTGTGACATCTTCAGGACGTGCACTGTAGAGCAAGAGGCCATGAGACCCAGAAGTCTTTGGAACCACCAGGCTGTCATGTGCAAGGACTGAAGGAAGAACTGAGTGTTAATAGGTCTGCAGTCCACCATTAGGAACACCTTGGTACGGACTGTATTCCAACAGAAACCCAGGAAAATCTTGCCAAGAGAGGCATCGACGATTTCCGCCAATTCACCCATAGCCCAAGATTGAACAGGAGCTGAAGGAGAGACTGAAGATTGGTTATGGCCACCTGTGGGCATAGACTGCGCAGGAGCCAACCGTCCAAATATGGATATACATGAACCCCCTTAGGAAAGCTGCATGAGACACAAAACTGGAAGCGTTTCTCTCCCAGGGAGAACCGCAGATATTTCCGATGCAGGTGCCAAATCAGAATGTATGTACGCATCCTGGGGGTCTACTACGCTGAGCCAATTGCCCTTCCGGAGAGAAGACTTTATTTGATAAAGCATGATCATCTTGAATTTCTCTTGGGGGCGGGGGGGGGGGGATATTGAAATGGTAAAGATTGAGGATAGTGCGCAGATCAGCCTGGCTGGGTTTGGGCACTGGACAGGAATAGTAGCCCTCCCGTTGCTCCCAGGAGGGGAAAAGGCTCCACCACTTTGAGGTCTAGAACTTTCTGTACCTCGGCTCTGAGGAAGGGCAGCCCGGTCTGCTGGAAGGGAGGGTTGAAGGGTGGTGGTGTAGGGAGGAGGGGCAAGAGGAAGCCCACCCGATAGACGAAACCCATCCGTCTTCTGTGATGGTCTGCCACGCCTCCAGAGGAGTGTCGTGCGACCAACAAAAATATCTTTTGGATGAATGTCAGCAGGGAGACTACCTGTCCCTGGAGAGGAGGCTGATGGCCGAGAGAAAAGCCAGCCACTTTGCTGTTCTTGCTTATGGCAGGGCCCACCAAACAGAGCTTCAGACCGGCACGCAGAGCGATCCTGAAACCCCCTGAACCGAGAGAAGGATCGAGTTGTGGGACCCTGACCTCTGTGTACAAGGGGCTTAGCTGGAGCTTTTTTGCCAGGGCCGATAAAAACATGGCGGTTTGAGTCCTCGCCTTAGTCTTCATGAGATCCTCATCTGTGGAGGAATGGAACAACTCCCTACCATCAAAAAGAAGGTCCAGCACTTTGTCCTGCACTTACTTTGAGAACTTTGTTGCATGGAGCCACGCTTGGTGGGAAATGTCAACCCGGAGCATAAGGCCTCGAGCAGAGGCATCTACATGGTGAGCCACATCCTCCAGTAGATCCTGTGCCAACACTCTGGCGTCCTACAAACCGGCCTTGAAGTCTTCTAGCCTATCCGCAGGTATACACTGCTGGAGATCATCTAGCTCCCTCCACAGCCTGACATTAGCTGCTGCCAGGATGAGCTCGGTGTTAGCCTGATGAAGTTGGAGCGCCAAATTGGAAAAGACTTGCTTGCCAATGGCGTCAAGACGTTTGTCCTCCTTGGAGATGATTTGGGTCGCTGCAGTGGAGAATGTAGAGGCCAGTTTGGACTGGAGGGTGGTTGCTGCCACCAGCGTTGACGATGGGAGCAGACAATCCGACACGGCTAGATCTTGCGAGTCGTGAACCTTGTATGGAGCATCAATCCTCCTGGTAAGATGCTGCCTGGTATGGGGTTCTCCCCCCCCCCCCCCCAGACCTTGCAGGCCTCAGCCAAAACTTTCTGGAGGAACAGGCCTGTGCGCTCATGATGTGATAAGAGTGGAGGATCCAGAAAGCACCCACTTCCTGTGGAGCGGGAGTCTTGGGCACTGGAATATCAAGCAAGGCCATCATATCCAGCACCCAATCATGAAATGCTCTAATAGAGCGAATCGCTGTCCTGGTCCACCTGGCCCTTATCCAGTGAAGCAGGAGCCTGATCTGCTGCATGTGGCCCCTCAGGCCTTAAAGTGTTTAGCGGTGCACCCAAAGTTTTTTCTATAGGGAAACGGAGGCAGGAGGATGTGATGGAGGCGGTGCAGCAGATAAAGGTGGCGGAAGTGGCACCACCGGGACCTGCATAGATCAGCCAGGGCAGAAGGCAGTACAGGAGGTTCAGGATACATTTCCCTAAAAAGACCCTTAAACGCCCTCATGGGATCAGAATGCATGAGTGTCTGAAATTTACCCAAAACACATCCTCAGACGAAGGTCTATGTGTTGGAGTGAGCAGGCGCCACTCGTGATGGGGATACCCCCATGAACGCAATGAGGATGGTTGCCAGGAAGGTCCTCCACCGGCTGGGTCCACATAGATAAGGGTTGCGGAAAGAACCAGGGAGCAAGATGAGGCAGCGGTTCTCGAGAGTGCCAATCCACTGAAGGGCGGTACAGGTTTTTGTTATCCACATGGCGTGGAAAAAACAGCTCAGTCCCAAAAAGAATCCCCCCCCCCCAGCACCAGCCGTAGTGAACGTTTGTAAGAGTACAGACAAAATGGCTGCTGTGGACAGTGGAGGTTGAGCCACCATTTTGTCGACACCCGAGGTGAACTGCATCACAGGAGAAGGTGAGGTAACGTCAGGTGACATGTGACACTTTAGCCTTGAAACAAGGATCCTCAGCCAAGCAGATACTGGCAGATCTAGGGTTGTTTCCTGAACACTTTCAGGAACAGCCCCAGAATTAGCCTCCAATGGAGGAACCTCGGCCGAGCCGGTACTCTAAGGCCTGAGGTGTGTGACCGCCTTCCTTGCACCCTTGACAGAGCTGGTACCACCACAACCCTGAGCGTGGGAAGGTTGAGGAATGTAGCTCACCGACAGGACCCTCAAAGAGGATCCCTCAGCTCAGCCAGTATTGGATTTAGCCCTACAAAGGGGAAACTCTGGATGGAACCCAGACCGCTTAGCTCCCTGAAGAGCGGCCTCGAGTCGCAACTGTGTGTGGAAAGCTCCAGAAATGGAGATGCGAATCCTGGTACCCAGAGCTACATAATTGGGCTAAACTTTAGCCCCAAAACGGGGAATCTCAAAAGAATGTCCGGTTTTGGCAGGCCCACTGTGGGAACCCTTGGAGGACGCTTTGGTCTGCCTATTAGGCCCTTGTGAGACACCTCAGGGTCTTGGAAGACCCTCCTGGTCTTGGAAGACCCCGGGAAGGAGTCCCCTGACCGGGGTGCCCTAAAAAGTAAAGAACTTACTGGGCATTTTTTTTCCTCGATGAAGAGCCGCAGATGCAGTGGAGGAGCGCGTTGAAACAGCACCTCCCACCAAAGACGACGACGCTGGAGTGCCCGACAGGGGGAATCGCAATAAAAACATTAGTCCCAACAATGTTCCGGGCCTGGACACTCAAGGCAAAGAGTGGGGAAGCGCCCTCGCGACACGACATTTGCATGTAGAATAGAACACGAATCCCAGACGCTACAGCATAGACGGAGGGCTAGATGACCATGGAAACTGAGCAGGAAGGACAAAGGGAATAAAAGAAAAAATTCCCGGTGATACGAGTACATTCAGCCCAGACCACGCAGAGAAAAGGACTGAAGGGCGATGCAGGGGGCGCAGCACAGGAAAAACAGGACAAACATTTTAATTGTTTATGCTTTTTGACAAAGTGCTCCGGTCCCACCCCGAAGACAGAATTTCCCAGAAGTATGGAGGAAAGGGGACGGGGCGTAGGAGTATGTCTGCCATTGCCTTACTTCTGTAATGCAAGACAGAAATTTACCATTATGTCTTTATGAAACAAAAACTTTAAAACAGAAAATGTCAACAAGTTTGAAATAGAAATTAAGAAAAATACACCTTAAAAATCAAATTCTTGATTCCAAGATGGTAGCCAATCCTGTGAGGACGTGATAACAGCAAGCTGTCCACGAAGAGGTTCCCAAAGACAGCTACCCTGCATGCCCCAAGGAGCAGATATAGAGCGGGTCCTTTCAGCCACTGCAGCACGAACACCAGCAACACCGCCAAAACTCTGCATATCACTGAAGCCCCACCTGGCATTCACAAACGCCCCCTCAAGCATCTTACACAGGGTGACAACGTGGCCTCGGGCGGCCCAAGAATAGCTTAAAACAGAGTACAGACCGTTGAGGTATAACGTCACCAAGCAACGTACCCGCAGAGAGACCCACGAGAAAGGGTGGGCTAGCAAGCAAAAGTAATATAAAGCTTCTCACCCTAGGGACAGCAAAAGGAAGAACACTCCCAGCAAGAAAACACAAGCAATAGCAGGCCCCATACTGCTGCTGGGCTAAAGAGCTTGACCTAGGAGACCAGCAAGGCAATCTACAGACGATCATAAACACTCCAGAGGACACTTCAGATAACCCTCCACGCAGAATGGCCTCCTCAACAGCCGACATTGAAGCCTACTTCCTTGAGTTCCAGGAAAAACTAGAGCTACAAACCAAACGCAATTCACCTTCATGGGGGAAATCAAACAATCCCATCAAAGACATAAGACATCACAGCCGACATCAGCAAGCGCCTTACAGGAAGAAGCAGAGGATACTTGCAAAATAGACGTGTCCCTAGAAGACCTGGCAAGTGTAGCCCAAAACATTGCATGGCAATGCGAAGACCTTGAAGGTCACGCAGATCAAACATATGCATCCAGAACCTGCCGGAAGAGAGGCGATGGTGACCTGAAGCCTACGCCGTACAGATCTTTCCGACCTTCTGGGCTCGGAAGCGTCAGGTGAAATCCCAATAGACAGACTCCACAGGACTGGCCCCAAACGACAGGAACCGGGTGTGCGGGCAAGAGACTGTTTGTTAGCCCTAGCAGGGTATCCTCCAATAGAGGCTATAGCGGCCTGCACAGCGGAACCAATCACCTTTAACGGGGCGGAAATACGCCTACATCAGGAGCCGACCCTCCAGTAGAGAAATGAGGGTGGTGGTGAGACGGCCCTAGGACAAGCAAATGAAATAAAATTGACATTCCTCTTTGGACAGCTGAGAAGGCCGCCAGCAGAGGATCACAAGGGAGGAAGGGGCGCACTTGCTTCGCATTGAGGAAGACTAAGGCGGCCCAGGATACAGATGCGCCGCGGATCTCCCAACATTAAGTCATGGGAATGGACACCAGCAAAGAGAAGCCACAGCTACGAGGCCCACAAAATCAGGACCCCCAAAAAGCTACAGGCAACGCAAATTTGGAAGGAATGCGACACTGGGAACCAACAGCACTAACACCCCAGCAGGATACCCAAGCTGCAGACCCAGGGGACAGAGCCGGCAAATGGACGAAAGAACGTGGAATCACCACAAAGGCATTAGGACGCCCCGAGTTGGCCCTGGGAGGACCTGCAAGCTTAACTCCCAGACGTCAGGCTTGGGAGACACTGACTCACACCAGGGCAGGGGGGGTGATGAGGGTGTGAAGAGCAGTGGTACCTAACAGTACTTGGACAAAGGGTAGGGGAGCCCAAATTGGGGGAGGCCCCCCCCACCACAGTTACATCTAGTGGGGGGGAGGGGGATTCGAGTAACTATTCCCAGAGCACAGGCTCCTAGGCAATTGAGAATCCTCAAGTAGGATGGTCCAATTCCCCACACTTCGAGTCGAAAGGAATAAGCTTGAAAGGCTACTCCCACAAGACAGTGCGCTCCAAGAAACGCATATAAAGCATGCGGGCAAAGTCCGACTGAAGTTAAGGCGATACCCGCAGATCAGGCAAACGCCCAGGGTAAACCTGCAGGGGTTCTTATAGCAACAGTGTTGGGCAGAATTCTGTGCAGTGCCCTTAGGGACCACTACACACAATTAAGCCTACAGGTGGCAATACAAGTTTTACCTTTGGTACAAGCCTGTACTACTAGGTTATAGTGATAGCAGTAGCGGCGCAGCCGGGCTTACCTCAAGAGAATATGAGCAGTAGCAGAGATTACACAAAGGGACCACAATTACTGTGACTCAAGCAAACACTGACTCAAGGTGTCAGGTAAAAATATATATATATACATGTACATTTATTTGTTAAACTATTTGTTATTAACACGAAACAGAACACGTTACCGTGATAAACGCGTATCCGCGGCAAGAAATGCTACCGGGGTAAAAACACACTTAGCACCCGAAATACCCAGAGAGAGTTGGTGGCAAAAATCACAGGCAATATGTTGGTTAGGCAGACAGAATCGAAGAACACACAGACAGGAATTCAATAGTCAAGGGGCCGGAGCCAAAGTCAAATGACACTGGGTGCCTGTTGTCAAGGATCACACAGTCGGACAGTTCGAGATTCAACGTTGCCAAGAGTACTTTGATATTGTCAATGTTCGGAAGCAAAATGATGAGGGAAAAGTAAGGACAAGCCTTAAAGTAGAGAAATAGGGATTTCCCCCAAAATCCTCAAACAGGACACAGTACCTTTCTCAAAGAACGTAGCAGGTGCCACGGCAGTTCCTGTTGGTTTCCCGCAGACCCACGCTTTCCTGCAGTTTCAGCACGAAGGACGATGAGGGGGTCAGCACCACACAGGGATGAGGGTGGCAGCAGCGACAATAAAAGGTGCGCTCCTTAAAAACAGGAGAGGTTCTTCAGGCGGCTATCCAGACAACTACAGCAGTGCTCAGCGATATTCAACCACGAAGGCGACGAGCTGGTTATTCCCACCAGGCTCAAGGGAAGAAGACTTCGGACTGGATCTCCTCTTAGTCGTTGAAGGGTAGATAGCTCAGGGCTTCACCAGTACGGGGTAGTTGCAGCAGTCGACCTCTCCTCCACTTCTCGTCAGTTCCTTGTAGTTCCAGTGGCGACTCTCTGACTTCCAGCCCAAGAGACCTGCCTTTTATGCGCAAAACCCTCATTCTCACAGCCTGGCTGTCAAATACCCAGCAGTGGGGTTGTCCAGCCCGGACAACCACCTTGTCCAATCAGGTCAAAGTGCGACTTGGGTTTCCTAGGATACCCTGTGCAGGGGGTGACTACACCCCTCCCTCACATTCAGCCCACCTAGACACCCAGGCCCCTTGAGGAGGGCGTCAAGGTAGAAGCCTGCCAAAAGGCAGTGAACAAAGGAGGCAAACCTGGTTTGAAAGTAAGTAAAACACAAGAAGGACTTTAACAAAAAGAAATGGCTAATACACTGCACCGGAGCCAAACGAAAAAAGGATTTGGTCAAGCAGGTTTAAGTCTGAGGCAAACACAATAGCCTACAATATTACCACAGTTAAACAAGAGAACCACGGTAGAAATTTAGGGTAGATAGCACAGCCACCAGCCATGTCTAAATGCTAAAAGAGCGAAACAATGCTCTAGGAGGTACAGAAAAAAAAAGTTAAGAGTTAACACTCCCAGCACTCCATGCAAGTTGGTGTGTACTGGATCTGTGGTTAGATTCGACTAAGTAAAGTTAATGGTAACTTTACCCTTTTCTGGGGGACGGTAGTCACCTCAGAAATGGAGTCGGGGGAAGTCTGAATGACAACCCTGTGCCACTGCACAGAAGGTGCTGTGTGACACTGCACAGAAGGTGCTGTGTGACACTGCACAGAAAGTGCTGTGTGACACACACAAAGAGGGGGCTACAAACAACAAAAACAGGTCAAAACACAGCAAACTAACAGCAAGAGTGGGGGAAAAGCTCACACTCTTACCAAGTGGAAAGAAACAACTCCAGAGATACAGCAAAGCTGCTGAGGGACTCACTAGGTAAGGGAAATTGGGGAGAATTCTCATTTCATGGCTAACACTGAACAAGGGCAAGCAGCTCAAATGAAGGCTACCAAAGCAGACAAAGAGGGGCCATACGTGTGCGTTACCCTCCGAATAGACAACAGTATTGACAATAGCAACAATATATGCCCCCAATTCCTGGCAAGACTGTCCTAAGGACAGTTCTATCCGAGTTAGGACAGTTCTATCCGAGTTGGAATTATTCAATCAAGGGGAGATCCTGGTGATGGGAGATTTCAATATGGCCTGGGACAGACAGGAGACCAAAGGAAACACGCAACCACATCTCACCATAAGCTGCCTTAAAATTAAAAACACCTTGCACGCCAAAATGTGTGGCCATCATTGAAAAGATCAGAGTCGGGCTTCACGTTCTACTCCCACACGCACCGACTATATATGGTCTTCAACCATGCTCCTGGCAGGTTTACACAGATGGACCTTCACACCATTGCACTCAGACCACACCCCCACCCCATTTAAATACCAATTAATATCCAAAGGCAAAAGCAGGGGCTATGGAGCTGGGGCTTTACACAGGAGGTGCTCACAGACGGTTACGCTCACCTGGCTCCCACAGGGGCGTCGATCTGAACTGGACAGCTGCGGCCTCCACCAATATTACGCCTAGTGTCGAGATGGACTGGCCCACCTAGCTTTGTTTGCTTGGCCCGTAGGAATATTCTTCTGCAAATGGAGAAAGGGAATTAAGCACCCGTGGAGTTGAGCGTTAACCCTCCCTCACTCCCGCTGTTCTCCCCACTGATCACCTTTGATGTCCCCTCTTATAGTCTCACCTGATGGTTTGGAAAGATGAGCTCTCCATCCTGCATTGAGCGCAGGGGCGCGTTGATAACCAGTTCCTCCACTGGCTCGAAGGAATTGGAGAGTTCCAGAACAATATTGACTCAGATTCCCGGCAAGACGCCCTAAGTATGTAGTTCGTAAGAGTGCAAATGTCTGACTTTCACTCTTGTCTGATTCCTTGCAGGTTGCAGCTTGACCCTAATGAAGAGTTCCTCGTGGCAACCGGTAATGTTCTGGTAATGATTTGTATTGTCCAACACAGTTTGATAAAATAATGTCAATATGTAACCTGTTGCTTTCTCCCTTATTCAGGCGCTGAGAGAAAATAGGAAGTCTCGGGGAATAATGCCTCCGGCGGTAGTCTATGGGGGGTAATTAATATTGCCTCTGTGTATTCCCTTGACTCACCTTGCTGTTCTCGTCTTCCCCTTAGGTGCCGGAGTGCGGCAGGAGCATGCAGAAAGATGCGGTGGAATGTGAAGATGCTGCGAAGGCCGGTGAGTTCAGTGCGGCGCTGCTGCAGGCGAGGCGACGAGCATAAAATAACTTCTTTCTTCCAGCTTGAAGGATCGGGAATTCAGGTAAGGATCAAAACGTATTGCTCTTGTTCTAACCTTTTCTCCTTCTCTCCCCTTTTTCTAGGAGCTCCGGACTCGAGGCGGGCGTGGCAGAAAACTGGATGCAGACTTACAGGCACGGTGAGCGGTGCGCTGCTGGATGCAGAACACGAAGCGTGTGCTGCTCTTCGGGCGTGGTTTAAATAGCCTCCAAAGTAGTCCCAGGTAAGTATTCCTCCCCAGCCCCAACCGAGTATAAAAAAATAAATTAAAAAGAAGAGTCCCTTAGGTAAAGTAGTCCCTTCCAAGCCTCCTTTGGCTTGGAGCTCTTGCAGCATGGTCTGCATCAGGTAAGTTAATCTACGAGCCTGGCCAGGACTGACTCTCCATATGAGCCTGGCGCCATAGGCACCAGAACTGCACCCAAATAGCCCCTAGCAGGGGCTGTTGGGTTTGCTTAGTATAACTTGATGCCTGCTTCCGGGGTTGCTGGACTTGGTCTGGGTCCCCGGGGGTAGGCATCATGACAGACTCAGTTATGTGGGAAGAAATAGAAGGGAAGATCAAGGAATACGTTGAACAATGCAGAAACTGGGAATCCTGAAGTATCAGTATGGGACGTCGTCAAGGCCACGATCTGGTGTGTGGGTGGGGGTTGAAACCCCCCCCAAACCCGGGCAACTGCGAGCAAGCAACTGCGCGCCCTGCAAACAGAGCTTGAAGATGACCTCCGGGACATCATGGATAGAATGGTACAAGATCCCAGTAGAGTTTTACAGAGAAAATACCAAAACGAAAAAGGCAAGAAACACCTCCAGAGGAGGAAAGGAAGGAACCGGTTAGGGTAAAAACAGAAATACTACATGCACGCCAATAAGAGAAGCGATCCGGAGCCTACCCCTTCATAAAGCCCCAGGTGCAGAAGGGTACCCAGCAGCATTTTACCAAACATTCCAGCAGGCCCTGGCACAGAGGTTGGCCTCATTGTTCAACTCCTTTGGGGACGCCTTTCGCCATCACCCATACGATGGAGGAAGCCAAGAGCATACTATTCCCCAAACCAGCTAAAGACCCTGCACAATGTGGGTCATACAGGCTTATCACCCTCAAACATAGAGGCTAAGTTACACACAGATCTTGGCCAATGTGCTAAAAACCCTCCAAGAGCCCATCCATCCAGACAAATCCGGATTTATACAACAAAACGCATTATGTACTCTGCGAATGGGAATCCAGTGCAAGAGATGCTGCCATCCTCCACCTTAGACGCCGAAAAGGTGCTCGTTGGGGTTGAATGGTCCTTCCTATTTAACACCATGGAGAGGCTGCCCCCTCTCCTATACGCCATCCACCTAGAGCCTCTTAATAGCCCTTAAGACCAACCAACCAATCAATAAGGGGACCCCGTTGTGGGGGACCCCAGTGTGAGAAGGAACCATACAGTCATGGCATATGCAGACAATATGAACACAGAATCATCCCTTCAATGAGTAGTGCAGGAAATCAACATGTTCGGCCCAGTGGCAGGACTGAAAGTGAACAAAAATCGGAAATTCTGAATCACTCTCTGGGTGGAGAAGACCTCAAGCAGGCCAAAAAGGTTTTGCAATTTCGATTCGTACAAGGGGACAAACTCCTAAGGGTTACCATCACACCAACACTATAGGGGCTCTATAGGGCAAACTTCCCACCCCAGCCAACACTCGTCAAAAAGCAGCTACACCAATAGAGCCTTCTGTCGGATAAAAGCCCTCAAAATAGTGGTCCTCCCAAGCTCCTCTGTAGCCTTCAGCACTCCCTGTTCCGGTGCCGGAATCCTGAGAACTTCACAGATTAATAACCCCATATATCTGGAACGACCCCCCCCCCCACCGCACAAAGCAGAAAACAATGATGGCCCGTCAGCAAACGTGGGCTAGGCGTCCCAAATTTTCGCATGTACTACTGGCAGCCCAAATACAGGTAGTCAAAGACTGGTTTGCAGGCAGCTCAGAGAAACGTTGGACCCAAAAGGACCAGGCAGTAGTCGACACCCCACCTGTGGGAGGTCCTGTGGCTGCACAAGTCGGACGGCCCACAAAACATCCACCTATCAAAAATCCCAAAGCTGGGATAAACCCCCTGGGACAACCGAGCAATAAACAGGCAGATCACCTTCCCGTCCCCATATACACCTATGTGTGGTAATCCCCAATGTACAGCCATGCTATAAGGTTCCAAAACTGGAAAGAGGTAGGCTGCACACGTGACATGTCGCAGGACACCGACCTGAAACCATTTACCCAATGCAAATTAGAAATGGGACCAAGACGGATAGGATGCCTTACTTCCAACTACAATATTGGCTAATGAACCCATTCATGCGCGAGGCTGCAACCCGCCCCCTTACTCCATTTGAAAAATTCTTGGCCACCGATCCAGGATAGACATCTCATCTCTAACATACACAAACTGGGGCTGGAAGCAGAGCAGAACATAGGCCCAAAACACAAGATATAATGGGCAGACACACTAGGGGGGAACCAATTCCGCAAATGGAATGGCAACAACTGTGAAGGGACATTCCCAAACTCACCCGAGCTATTCAAATACGCATGTTTTGATGCATGAGCGGTTCCAACGCAGGTCATAATGGTGACGCTGGCAAACCTCTCTGGGAGGTAAGATATTCCTGGGCCCATCCACCATAGTCTGCCCCAAAAGCATTTTTTGTGTGCTTAAAAGCAGGTAATGTGCACACCTTCTCAATTACGCCTGCGTGGGTCCGCTCACGCCTCCTAGTGTGGATTCCCCCTCCATGGCTCCCCGCTTCCTGTTGTCCTTTTCCCCCGCCTTCCCGACCTCCCGACGCGATTGGCCCATTACACCCTCATAATGACACCCAAGGGCAGCCCCCTCGGCTAAGGGCCTGAGGCAAAGGGCGGCTCCAACAAGTGTCTGCAGGTGTCCGCAGGGGAAGCTAATGAAGCTAGGAGTCAGCAGACACCAACAAAAACTGAGTGTGGCATGGGTGGGGTGTAGAGCAATTACTCTATTCCAGAAAACCCCTGCCACTCTACCTTACCTTCCCATAGCATAGACTACCATAGACTTACATAAAGCATACTTAGAAAAACTTGTGACCACTGCAAATGTTGCCCTGCAATACATACCAATTTACCTACCAGTCTGCTAGTACCACACCTGGAGGGAACTGTGTAGATTAGCCTGCGTCGCATCTAGATGGGAATCAAGATTGTTAGCATGCACCACACTTAGCTGGAATCCTCAACCTAGCCAACCCTCAACCTAGCCAATGGCACATGGCTGCTCTCTTGCACTTTTCCAGCTCATTCCCACTGACTCACCCCCTCTCCCCTTTTCAGAGCCGCCAAAGTGCCGCTCCGGTGGTGGTGGTGTGCAGTGCAGGCTTCCATTAACATATGCCCTAGCCTGTGCACCATAACATAATACTTGTGTGAGATACATGTGCCTCACTTAAGAGTTGAGAAAATTTGCCTGCGCCGTATCTAGACAGGATTGTGAAAGTTGGCAAGTGCCACACCTAGACGGAATTAGATTGCCAAGCACTACACTTGCAAGGAATTGAGAATGTTGGCATGTCCCGCACTTGGATAGAATTATGAACATTGGAATGTGGGGTATCTGGATGGTATTGTTAGGGTTGGCGAGTGCCACATTGTGTAGGGCAGCAAGTGCCACACTTAAATAGAACTGTAAATGCTTGCATGTTAAATGTCACATAACCCACTAACCAATATATAAACTCTAACTCTCTGCATACTTAAAAAAACTCACAACCATCTCTCGCACAACCAGCTGCATGCACTTCACCACACTGCAACACCACATAAACCGCACCAATAGCACACGTGGACTGACACCGATCCAATACTCGCACCAAAGCTCAGTAGCCAGTGTCTACCGAGTTGAAGCTGCCAACAGTACACCACTCCTCCCACTATCCTACGCCCTCTTCACCTTACTAACCCATCCCACCTTCTCATTTACAGATCTTCCAGAGCTCCCGGGGACCAATTCTGTTGGCGACGGTGCGATATATAAGTACCGTTAACATAACATGTTTTGGAATAAGACAATGACTCAATGGCAACTCAGCCCGGCTCGCCTGCAACACATCTTAAATACCAAACAGTGTTAGCGGCGGAACCGGGGACTGGCTCCACATATGGTGGAGATGCCCAAAACTGGGAGACTTCTAGAAAGTAGTTAATCACAGCATAAGCGAAATATTTGGGTAACAGGGGCCCAGACGACCGAAAGAAAACATTCTGCACAGGAGGGCACAGCACATTCCACTGGGCGGCGACATAGCTGCAATGCTGGTTATAGCACAGAAATGGAAGTCTGGAACTTTATATCCCTGCCTCCAAGGGAACCACACCAAATTCATCATGTAATGGAAAGAAGTGGTCTTGGATTTCCTGCACAAAACGTTGAGAGACTAGAGGGAATATTTATCGGGACCACTTCAAAAGCAACCCTGTGGAAGTCAAAAGACTAAAAATACAACACTATTGTTTAAACGGTCCCTTGCTTCTCCAGTACCTTATTCATCTGGCTCAGTCATATGTTTGTTCATTAAATTCCAACATACTCTTTCAAACAATTTATCAAAATTATCAATTTTCATTTTATAAAACATTTCAATAAAAATCATCTTTTCTAAAACCAATTCTTGAACATTTTCAATATTTTGGGCCCTATTATCCCAAGTAAAACAAACAACACTGTTACCAAGTACATTGATTCTCTGTTCAATTCACCAGAAGGACAAGTTTTTCAAATTAGTAATCTATTATAAAACAATTACCTATCCTAGCAGGATAATCAATATTCCCAGAAACGTTCTATTCATCCATACTTCCGTCATCCATACATACAGTCATTCAGCAATCAACCCTACCCAACATGTTTCTTTCCTTTATTGTTGATCACAAGTCTAGGAAATTCTTCAGTTTGTTTTGTAGTATAACAGTTGGTTATGTATGACCATTATGGTCTTCTTGCACTATTTTGGACTTCTTGGTGAAAAGTCCTATGTTCTACTCCCATCCATCTTGTGTCTGGGCCAGAATTCCAAGAGGATATAATCTCCTTTTACTGTAGTTGATGTTGGTTCAGGGGTGCTCGTTATCGTGCTGTCCGTCGTCCCTCCGCAGTTACGTTGTCACAGAGGTACCAGAGTCGGAGGGTAGCGCTTTCATCTTATCGTGCGCCAGGATTTGCAAATGCAGTGTAAAATCTGGCTTCCTCACAGATACAGCCTCAGTTGATTTCTAATCCCACAGTGTTTTCTGGGTATACTTGTTTCTGCAGTCCTGGAGGCCCCGGTGATTTCCCGCACAATGTCTAAAGAACCATAATGTCCCCACAAACTGAAAATCCTGGTGATAAAGTGATGAAACAATGGAGCAAAAGCTTTGGGAATTGGGGAGGGGGGCCAGTAGTGTCAAAGTTGTACGTGTTCCAACAAGTATTCTTTTTCTATGCTTTTAACAAAATTCTGGGGCCGTAAAAGCCCACTGCCACTACCTCCCGCCCACGTAGCCTCCATCAAAAGACAGTTACATTTCGCCTCACCATAAACGGCTTGTGACGAAATCAGTTGTGCACTCCTTGACTAGATTGATCATTGAGTGAATAGCACAGTTTCTCATGAATAAACCTACTTCGAAACATATTGTTTATGGACAGGGTCATATCAACAGGCATAGGGTATACAATTTCAATTGCCAAATTGCTGATGGAACCTTTTGCAACTAGTTGCCAGAATGATATAGAAACCATTCCTCTTAAGCGTTCAAGCAATTGTTGCCATGTCATTTAGAGTGTTCAAGTTATAGTTCAGGGCTGGAAATAAATTCCCACCTTCCCATACACAAATATAGTTCAAACAACGAGATACACCAACCTAAAATGTATTACACTAACCTAACCTTTATTCAGTAACATGGAGACATGGCAGTGTTTTGTAGAAGAAATTATGCAATTACCCACAGTATAGCAAAGGAATTGCAGGACAGTCTTAAAAATACTGATTGTAAAACAGAATATATAGTTACCTATTGACAACTTATGTTGATCTGGTGGTTAGCAATTATTTTAACAAAAATAACTGCTCAAATAACACTCCAATGCTGGCCATTGGAACCATTGAGAGTAGGGGAGAATTTTCCACTGAACTCACATTTGTCCCTTAAAACTGGCTGTCAAAGGATGACAGCACTGTCAAGAGAACCCCAAAGGCAAGCAAAGGCTGCAGCAGGTTAAATCTCCAGCTGTTCACACAAGTGTCAAATTAGCAAATCGACTGAATTACATCACTAACCGCGATGGTGCTTATTTTATGGCTTAAGCCTAGGGTTAAACTATCTTTTAGGGCCTCTAGTGGTAGACATCACATTCTTAACTACAATATACAGCCAATCAAAAGCCTTAACAATATCAAATGGCTCATCCTCAGTTGATAGGATGAACTGTAAATCGTCGTGCAGCATTATAGTGTTCATGGATGATGATCTTTGTAAGGGGCACTATCGCCTTCCTATCTTCAAGCCTGTCAATTGACACCCGACTCTCCAGCCAATGCAAATAGTCCTACAAACCAACATAAGGTCGTGATCCCTTTCATTGAAAAAGCAGAAGACAATCAGATAGTCTTGCTGAAACCAACTAAAAGGTTGGGTGTCACTTGTTGGCAGTGGTTTTGGGGCGAAGAGGAGGATCACGGGATATTCTCAAGCTTCAGTAGTGGTGCAGGTTCATGGGGTTTCCTCCTGTAGATTAATGTAAAAAACACAAGGGCCGAGCTGTCATCTTTCTCTGCTCGCATATGCACTAGCAATTGAGCAGTTTGCAGAAATAATCTGCAAAGATGATACGAATGAGGGAGACATAAAATAGGATTGATGATCTGCCTTTTATTCAACCCACCCACATACCTAGAGGCTCTTAGGAAGGCTGATTGTATTGTAGATAGTGGAATGAGAAATGTCCTTTAAGATGGTGTAGAGAAACATTTTATTTCTAGGAATAAGGCTATATTGAGGTGCTTAATAATGTAACCTAAACCTTCCTGCATTGTGGAACCAACTTAATTACAAGTGGAGTACTTTGGGTTGGCTGCAACAGGTGCTTCAAACCCTTTTTCGTTTCATCGCATTATTGATTCCGATTCTGTCACACTATTAAGGCAAACTTAGGACTACACTACTTCGCCATCTATGGGAAGGGATGAGAAACCCAGTCAACGGCGTTATACTCCTGAAGCAGTGAAGGACTGGATACCCAAACATACCATTTAAATTATTTAGCTTCTTATCTTATAACACCAGAGACCAGCAGAGGCTAGGTAATGGGTCAAGCTGGAAAACACCATCAGGTCAAAACTGGCGAGTGTCTGGGTGCCTAGAGCATGTCTGCCAAAAAGATCAGGGAAGCTTCCCACCTTTGGACCACTGTGGAAGGTACGGAAGAAGGACAGAACTACAAATACATTTTTATCATGGTCATCAGTTTTTAGTTCTTGTAGGCTCTGCCATTCTTAGAAGCTTTTTTTATATTTAGAGTGTTTAGTTTCAAAAGAAACTAATGGGCACCAAAAAACACAAATCTTCATCAAATTAACAAATACAATCAGTTTAAAACACTCCAAAAATAATAAAAGTTAAACTCCCATCTATTTTTTAGCAGCAATATAAATCCATATTCTATAAAGTGCATTGCGTACCAAGACATTTCCAGAAATCCAGACTCTTGATAGCATCAGGGCAATAGACAAACCCACCCAGCTCTCAAACTGTGGGTCAGGATACCAACACTGCAGAAATACATGTCTTGGCGTCTCAAGTTTACCGGGAATTTTACATATTCAACACAATCTGTGCTCCAAAGTTACACCCAATCTATGACCTACTATACAAAACAGGTAACTGATTGACCCAGAGCAACAGGATAAACCTATGCACCTTTACAAAAGGGCAAATTGTCCATTATCTTTGTGGGGGGTCAAAAAGTGTGCGTGTTCTCAAAGATCTCAACTGATGTTTAGTCTCCTCAATTTATCATGTTTAACAATCCAGTCCCAGGCCCCCAGCTTTACCATTTCCGACTCAAAGCTGGAAGATCTGGAACTGGTTAACTAGCCAAAAGATCCATTTGAACATCTTATAACAGAGCTTCAAGCAAGAGGTTCTCTGCAAGTAACAATGGGTAGATGCAAAGAGTGTACCCACTACCTTCAATATTGGGTAACTTTTTTCTTTATGAAACTTAAAATAAAGCAAACCTTTCTTTTCGATAACCTGTCTGAGTAACTTCAAACCCATCTAGAGCCATATAACAGAAATTGGCACACAAGGAGGCAGGGATAGAATTCTCGGCCAAAACAATTCCCAAACATTTTAGGTTCACACCAGTTTTTAGGCCTCTAATCCATACAGAATGGATGGACTAAAACATTACCTATATAAATGCAGTATTCTGTCCATGCTGTATTCAGGAGTGCCTTTCTTTCTTTAGACACATATGAACTCCCCACATCCATCTTTACTCCCAGGTACTCATAATCTACATATTCACATTTTCTTCCCATCAGGGGCGAGGGACCAATTGCCATAAGTTCCAGAGTCCTCAAAGATGAATTCAGTCCACCAGAGGTATGGTAGAACACAAGAACATCATTTGCATAAAGCAGACTGCCTGTATGCACTTGTCCAATCCTGGGTCACACAATTATGTATTCTCAACTTTGATAGTAGATCCGATGGGTAAAGGCTGAACAGGAGAGGGGCCAATGCGCAACCAGTTTTCACCCCCCTCTTTGCTGCAATAGGAACAGTGAACCACCTCACCAACTGTCCAACCTAACCATTACATCCGTATCGGTGTGAAGCCTCCTAACCAAGGTTAGCAGATCTTGTGGGCAACCCAACAGAGCCAATTTAACCCATTACTTCAAATTAACAGTGTCAAATACACCACGACAATCTATGAAAGCTGCATAAAGCACTGGGTTACCTATCACTCTAGCTTTAACTATAATGTGGTCAATCATCAGCAAGTTGTGTGTCGTTGAGCTCCCCTCTCTGAATTCAGAGTGCACATCGTCTAATATGTTTTCACTACCCACCCACTTTTGCAAATCCTTCACAAGCACAGAGGCAAAAATCGTGCCGGTAACAAGATGTAGCAGAGCTTTTAACAAGTAGGTGAGCTCGGGAGAGACATCAAGTTCCTGAATAGAACGACTTAGGAGATTCTCCTGCAGGAAAGGTGCAAGGTTTTGAGCCAATGTTGGTCCAATTCACGGGTGATAGCGCCCAGCAAATTCAGACCTATTGAGCTCCTGCTTCTAACCTAGGAGAACCCGGCTAGCTTGAAAGCAAGAGCTACGTTTGGCTCACCAGGCCAATAACGTTAAGAATTAGGAACATCTAGTACTCATTTAAACATAATGAATCATATATAACGGCCAAGAAGTTTAACTTTACATCTCAATGGTATGTTAAAGGATATTTATACTGTGCATTATCGTCACCGGAGTGGTCCTCTGGCCGATCTGAAAGGGAAAGAGGGTGGCGGTGGGTTAGTCTGTGATGTGCTGTTTGTTGGCAGCATCAGTTCGGTTAATCCTGTTCGCTGAACCCAAGTGTGCTTTTCGGTTGGTTGCAGTCATGTGCTGTTGTGCAAGACTACGTGTGGTTTGTTTTGTTGTAGCGGAGTAGAGAAGTGCGCGCGGTATGTTGTGCTTGGGTGGAGTACAGAGGTGTAGGCAGAGGGGTAAGATTTTTTGTATGGTTGGTTAATGGCATCACCATATAGATGCAACTCAGGCTAATATTACAGTTCTGTCTAAATATGACGCAATACTAATCTCCATAATTCTGAGTGCAACGCATAGCTTAACTTCACCTGGACAGTGTGAACACCTAAATTGGAGGCACAACATGCAAAACACCTATATTTTAGGTATCTGGACAGAGGGAGAACGCCCAAGTATGGTACACAACAGTAAATTAGACAACTGAATGGTTGGCTGACAGCAGTGATATGGGCATTCTTTACTAGCTGGCTGATTTTTATAGTCTATGTTGTGTATGTAAGAGACGGGGCTTTTTGGAATACAGTGATTGCTGTACTCTGCAGCCAGACCACACTTATCTTGTTAGTCGCTGCTCGTACTGGCTTTTCAGGTGAACATGGGCAAACAGTCTGGAGCAGCCGTTCGATTTGGGGCCCTTAGGCGAAGAGGCTGTACAGTCAGGCTTATGTGCAAGTTAGATTTACATACACTATGTCCTCCCGACTGGTTGCCCGAGCATTGGGGATGCCCGATAACTGGCTTTAATTGCTGCTCATTTGATCAAAATTGCAAAACATGTAGAGGATTGGTCTATGAAGTTGTATTCTACAACCCAGAAAATAAAAAAGGGTGTATCGGCCACTTTTACTCCATAAAAATAAAATAGAAACAGACACATAGGAAGGACCCCATCAACCTGCTTTCACCCACATAGCTGTATGGATTGGTTCAGATCAGTAATACATGTAGTGCCACAGGAAAAAACGTAGCTCATTGCTTCCCAATCTTTAGAGGTAAAAATGTATCTTTCAATGAGCATGAATATGTGCACAAGCATACTTATTGCTGTAGTGTTGTACAGTTAAAACATATATTGGGAATGGGACTTTACCTACTGCCCAATCCACCCCGCCCCCCCAACTTTAAAAATACTCTACTAAATATTAGCTGGAGCACTGCTAGACACAAACAGTGAAGCCAGAGGGAAAAGGATTTTTAAGTAACTGATGGGTCAGGTCCCTCATTGGCAGTAAAACGCCCAGGTCTGCCCAATTCACCTACATGTATTTTCTCTGTGTGGATGTCACTTATAAGTACATGGCGGATTGAGCATTGATCGGAACATTCGCCCGCTGAGTCAGCCCCATCAAAGACACCAGGGTTGCACTCGAGTTGATTTAGCAGCCGTGTGTGGTCACAGTTTAGTTTAGTTTCTACCGCGTGCCGAACCCTGGGGTAACTGGGCACTGGAGACAGAGGAATTTACAGCAGAGTTTATACATAAAGGTGATAACAGTAAGAGCAGTTGACAGGCTTACATGGTGGTTGGCACAGAAAACGAGTACATGTGTCAGATAGCGGTGGGATTCTTGTTGGCAAGCCAAGACTTTGTTTTGGCTCTGAAAGTCCAAAAGGAGGGTTCTGCTCTAAGGTTCAGCGGTATAGCGTTGTGTTTGGCGGCTAGGACCGCGAAGCTGGAACCACCCGCTTTTTTTTTTGGGGGGGAATTTGGGGATGGAAAGACAGTTATAATACAACGTTCTATTTGGTCTGGTAGAGGTGCGTTTGATGAACTTGTCTGCCAGGTATTTGGGGGCGTCATTGGAGAGGCATTTGTGGACGATGAAGGATCTGAGGGTGATTCTATCTCATACAGGGAGCCAATGGGCATCTTGTCTAAAGCTTGAGATGTGCGAGTGTTGCGGGATACTCAGAGCAGCTCTGAGTGCATTATTCTGTAGCACCTGCAGTTTATTCAAATTGCGTTCTGAGGAGACAAAGTATTGAAGTAGTCAATTTTTTAAAGCACTAGCGCTCTGGCAAGTGTAATGCAGCTGGAGGGCGAGAGGAAGGGTTTGCAGGCATTGATGAGCTTATTCGTATAAGCTGTGGAAGTGGCTGTGGCGTACACCTGTTTTTGAGCGATAGTGTGGTTATTAGGTTACAGTCTATGTTGATAGACAGCGGGGGTCCAGTTTGCTTAGCCGTGGTTGGGAGCCAACAAAAGAGCCCAGTATTCTCGTCATTGAGGCATATGCCGTGTTCTGCCATCCAGGATTGAATCTCCAGGTAAAGGTTGTTGATCCATGTGGAATCCTTTTCATAGCAGCCTGATAGGGTGATGAGAACCTTGCTAGCATCAGCATAGTTTGTTTATGTGACACCCAGGTTATCAAGGCGGTCAAACAATAGGTTAGTGAAGATATTGTATAGGGTCGGCAAGACGCAGAACCCTTGGGGGGGACGCCACAGAGGATGGGGATGGGCTGAAGCCCCCGGAGAGAAGACCCGGGTGGTTTGGTAAGCTAGGAAGGATTGGACACTTTCCCCTCGAAAGGTAGTTGAGAAAACGTGCCCCATTAAAAATGTATGTTAAGAGAAGTGCAGCAAAAACACACATTATTAATGTACTGCTGACACTTCCATGCTAGCATTGGCCTAGACGTCTTGTTTTGTGGCAAAGCCTGTGAGCGCAATATCGTTTACAATGCTTTGTGTGTGCTGAAGAATAATGAAACAGTTTTCGAATGGGATTTACTGACCGTGCCGGTGATGTCCTGCCAGCACGCTCCTGCCAACATGGTACACGACTTCATTGCCTTGAATAAGATGGCGAAGACACTTGTTGGCGAAGTTATCATGTAGGTTGAACAGTACTGATAAAGTTCCGGAGCCGTTACATCACCCAGATTTAGCGTGGTCGGGACATACATTTTATAACGGCGTTCGTGTTACTTGGTAAAGAAAGGGCGAGAGTACCGCGCGCTGGAGAACCTCGGGATATGATAGTGCGGGACTTAAGTCTATAGCGGCTTGTGATCTTTCTGCCGTCCCAAAAAGGGCCTTAGACAGACAAGACGCATGGCGAGAAAACAATTTCTATGGGGCACCGCCTTGCACATAGAGAGAGAGGGTAGTTTTTAAATTGGGATAGTGGCAGACCGACAGTTGAAATCACACCTCCCTTCTTTCTACTCACCAAGCGGATGAAGCCAAAGCCACGGTCGCGGTTGATGAACACCTCGCTGGGCTCGCCATACTTGACGAAGAGCTTTCTGAAATCTTCCTCAGTCAGATCCGGGGGGAGGTTACCAACGAAGAGGCGGCAGCGCTGCGTAAAGGGCTTCTCGCCGGGCTTGAGAAGGTTCTTAATGTCCAGAGTGATGGGCACACGCGGCTCTTCCTCAACCTCCTCCTCCTCCTGCGGCTGCTCGATCTCATCCTCGGGCCGCCGCTCCTCCTCCTCTTCGGGCCGCCGCAGCATGGTCGGCTCTGGGCCGCGCTTACCCCGACCACCGCCGAAGTTGTAATCATAGCGGCCCTGGTTACGGCCAGCTGGAGCGCCTCGGTACATTGACATGACGGGTGCGTGGAGTACAGTAATGGACAACAGGAGGTCGGAGTAACACAGGCTCTGCTGCGGCTTCAGTGGCGCAAACAGCTCTCTACCAATATGGCGATGAAAAACGAAGGGACGCTGGTCCTGACGGTTGTGGGACGTAATGCGTCGATCCAAATATGCCCCGCCCACTCCCGAACATTCCGTCGTCGAAGCCCTCGCCTCCTACTGAAGAAAGGCTTATGCACCAGAAAAGTATCAGAGGGAAATCGACGTCTGCGTGTTTGTGGCGGTACTTCCAAGACAATCATCGCTTACAGTGACTTCTTTTTATTTTAATACTTTATTTTATTTTATACAGTATTATTGAATGAAGAACAACATAAGTTGATAGACATCATGTGTGAAGTAATCGACGTCTATGTACAATAGAAGTGACTTTAGAAGCACAAACTATAGCACAAACTCCCACAGACGCTGTGTGCCCAATTCACTGAACCTTTTTCTGGCATGTGATGAGCGTGGAAAAAAGGTCTGTCACAGTTTATAAAGGGCAGTGCTTGCTGCATGACTTTTAACCACCACCTCTGTGCTGTGCTACTGTGGTAAGCAGAGAAGGGGGGAGGCGGGTGTAGGTTCGAGCTCATTCGTGTTCAACTCCGTTCCTGCAACTTATATATATTTGATAGTTGCACTGTGTGTCTTATTTCCAAAGCTGGAGAGGCTCTAGCTTCCTGATCACTGCAGGTAAACTGTGCTGTGGAACACCTTAGCCCCAATCTGAGAGCAGATCAATCGTATTGGTAATTCTGAAAAAGACTAAAAACGTGGCTCTAAATATGTCGATTGTATGTCTAGTGTATGTATCACTATGTTCCTGCAACCCAAGTTTTGCCCAGCTAATATATTTATTTTTTTATTTTTATTGGTTTGTTACAAACCTTTAAAAAAGTAAGTTACAGAAGTACAAGAATGAAACACAATCTGAATAACAGCATGGGAAAGGGCAGAAACAAACGTAGGGCCATCATCTATTCTGCACCGGAAGCCCTGCAGGAACCATTTTTCAAGGTAGTTAAGCATCAACCACATATTGAAAATGAAGGCCATAGCATATGTTCCAGAAACCGGTAAAAGCCGGCACTTAGTTCAGCATACACTACATGATTTAGCCGTTTTAGTGTCTTTGGCTGTTGGATTCTAGGTTCGCTTCTGCCTTTAATAGTTTATCCACCATAGCTTCCAGAAAAAAAGGTTAGCTCGAATGTTAGACTACGCTCCAAATCTTGAGAAAGTTGTTTCCAATAATAATAATATACAGCGCCTTCATGCTCCCAGGTTTAGTGCGCTTTATAAATGAAAAAATAATAATGATTACAGCCTATGTAATGATATAGCAGTGTCAACTGTTAGGGGTTCCATGTCTTAAAATTGCGGCAAAAATGCAGTGGTTTTTCCGCGGATGCGGGGGACACCCCTGCAACCCTCGGACCCATTATACTGTAGAGGAGGTCCTGAATAAAGCCTGCATTCCAATCATCCATTTTGAAGTTCCAGGAACGTTCACACTGAGATATGTGACGTATGATGAGCAAATAAACCAGCAGAGAGCCGCAGTAGGGCTCTGCCCAGTACCTTTCAGAAGAACGTCACCTATCGAAGTACCAGTACCAAGGAAACCATGGACAGTAAGTTACCCATTGAGAAAACCTTAGCAACAAATGAAACAAAATGAAGATCGTCTGAGTACAGTCCCTGAAGAAACCAAAAAGGCCTTGATGGAAGACAAATGGTGACGTCACGAGGACCGGGACTGACTTGCAGATAGAAGAATTGACAACCCGAGAATGACGCAAAGAGGCGAAACGTCATGAATAAGGATATCGTGAACTTAAAGTAGAAGAACAATGTCAAAATGGAAGACGTTTAAAGCTATGAGCAAGGCAAAGATATTCGACCAGTTTACACCTGTAACTACGCTTGGAACCACAAGGAAGCTAAGAAAACAGTGCGGCTTGCTATGCTTAGTAGAAGAATAGTGCGGCAAGTGCCATTATACATAATATACCTCAAACGAAGCACATTATTATAAGTATATTTCTACTTTGCACAAGAAGTAGAATCAACCCAGGTTACTAAAGGCCATACGAGAAAAGCTTCATATCTAACAAAACGAGAAGAGACGGCTGAAATGAAACTCAGTAGAAGCAACTCGTGCCAGGAAAGCCAAGGTCATACCAATAGAAGAAACGAACAGTCGCTACATCTAATTGAAACTAAGAACAGAATATCCTGCCTCTGAAAGGTTGAGATAAGAAGGCGAAGGCAGGTGATGGGTGAAACGAAAATCAAATACACGAATTGAGGGAAAAGAAGCAAATTCACATTGTCTGAAACACGTGACCAGCTGAGCAAGAAGAAGCAAGGGTTCACACCTGCGCATGGCACCAGGCCAGATGAAGATATCAGAACCTTTTCCAGACAGAAGATGCAGTTTCGAGGCCAACCGCAGAGAACTAATTGACACATGGCTACTAAAGTTATGATTGATTGTAACAAGGACTGGAGGAAGGCCGGGTAACAAAGGGGCACCTCGCACCTGGCCGACCATTCTGCGTGCTGCTAAGCAAAGTAGAAAATTATGCATGGGGTTGGTGCCAACCCAATCACAATGGACCAAATCATCTAGGGTCCTATAGTTAGTAGAACCAATGGGACGTTGTACTTTTAGTGACGTCTGCAGTAGTAATTTTTGAAGGAGAGGCTTAGATGCCCACCTAACAGTGTTTACCCAATCCTCTCACTCCGTTACCATATACAGATATAGTACCTATAGTAAAGTTACCTTTTCCTAACCAATTGTCATGCCTGCTGGACATATCTCTGGACCGGGAACAACCTCTCCATACAGAATGAGTTACGCCCATAGAACCGCTAGACCGTTCTATTCGAAATGGAGGTTGTTCGATGCTTTGCCAGGAAAACGACATCTGCATTTTTCATGTCATTAAATTCACGTGACTTAGTTCCGTCATGTGTGTCACGGCAGTACGTACATAAGCAGCGTGGAAACGTCGATCGCTGCTTCTGATTAAATCATTGTTGGCGTTTTGTAGCTGAACTCTGGACCTGCGTCCTCACATTCCCTTCAGCAACTTCTTTGGCCTTTTGTAGCGTGTTTTCCGCCACACGCTAATTTCTGGAACCGTGTATCCTGTTCGCGTACCAAATCTCCACGCGGACGCTATCTCCAAGCGCGGCTGTCCTGGGCTGCGTGTATCCTGTTCGCGTGCCAAATCTCCACGTGGAAGCTATCTCCAAGCGCGGCTGTCCTGGGCTGCGTGTATCCTGTTCGCGTGCCAAATCTCCACGCGGACGCTATCTCCAAGCGCGGCTGTCCTGGGCTGCGTGCATCCTGTTCGCGTGCCAAATCACCACGTGGTCGCTGTCTCCAAGCGCGGCTGTCCTGGGCTGCGTGTATCCTGTTCGCGTGCCAAATATCCACGCGGACGCTGTCTGCAAGCACGGCTGTCCTGGGCTGCGTGTATCCTGTTCGCGTGCCAAATCTCTACATGCAGACGCTGTCTCCAAGCGCGGCTGTCCTGGGCTGCATGTATCCTGTTCACGTGGCAAATCTCTACACACGGACGCTGTCTTCAAGCGCAGCTGTCCTGGGCTGCATGTATCCTGTTCGCGTGCCAAATCTCCACACGCGGATGCTGTCTTCAAGCACGGCTGTCCTCGGCTGCGTGTATCCTGTTCGCGTGCCAAATCTACACGCGAAAACGCTGTCTCCAAGCGCGGTTGCACTGGTTGCATGTACGCTGTCGCGTGCAATCCTGCACGTGGTTTTCTGAACTTCTGTCAGGATTAGTCAGGCGAGTACAAAGGCAGCGAATATGGCAAGGGAAATGTGCACTAAATCACACAGTGAATAGCTTCGAATTAAACTACGTGCACACAGGAACAACGACTCATGTATGCTAGAACCCAGGAGTGCAAATAGAGTGTGACAACAAAACCAATATATGAAAAGGGATGTGGGGTAAGCACCTGACCGCGAGGAAAGTCGGCACGCGCCTTACCCCCAATTGCTGTTACAGGTACTGACAGCGCTAAACCCACGTGGAGGGCAAGCAATGACAGGATCTGTGAACTAACACTCTTGATGGTATTAAATAAGGGAACTAAAGAACTGTACTCACGAGGACGAGATAAACCTCTTGAATCTCAGCTAGCCCACGAATCCTGTTGATGAAACTGGGACCCAGAAAGGCTAGAACAGCAATGGGAGGAAAACGAAATACCTAAGTTGGAATAGTGATTACAAATTAGTGAGGAAAACATAAGCATTCACACAGGAGCTAGCTACAACCGCACACCACACCTAATAATCAAATGGGAAATAAATGCAGAAGTGCAATGGAAAACATGGAATGGATCCCAATAGAAAGTAAGGATCAGGAGCAGGGAAAAACGAAATAACCAATGCAAACTTCTCCCTACCCCTCCAAGGAAAAGACAGGAAGCTAATCTAAGAGGAAGGCTAAGGCATACGGGTTTACAGCAGCAAAGGACAGAGTCAAAGAAATATAGAACACAGACAAACTGGGCTTCATCTAAAAGGGGAAAGCACTGAGAAATGCTGCCTGCAAACAGAGGAAGACAAAAAGGGAATCAAGGGAGCAGAAATCAATTAGCGCATGAATCCGAGATTCAGGGCGGAGGAACAAGAAAACAGGAACTGGGAACTAGGTACAAAGGCAAGGAACAAGGGACTAGTCACAACAGGAACACTGCAAACGATGACCAGCCCTGGACTGAAGTAAGACTGAGGCTTTTAAAGCTGCTTAACGAGCACACGCCTCAGGTGTGCTGATTGCTGCACCTGCAGCCACAGCTGTTGCCTATCCTCCACCCAACCTTGTCCTGCAAGGGTGGAGGTGGAGCAGTGGGCCAGGCATTCTGGGAAGGATAGTCATTTGGTTAAAGAAGCATGCTGGCTGCCAAAAACCTGGAATGGATCCGGAAGGGAAGTAGCTTGGAAAATAGGGATTTAGCGCTCCCAATTCATCACAGCATCGTAGCATAAGGTTCGGAGGAAAGGTCCAGTAGGGAATATACCCCAAATCATGCCCCCAAGTGGTGGGAACGGGAGCGAAGGGAGCGAGTCGTGACAGTATACCCCCTCCTACGGCCGTCTTCGGGTGCCCGCCACCCGCACAAGACATCTTCTTTCCATGATGGGAGTGCTTTTTCTTTGGAGGTGGCACTGATGGAAATGGTGGCCTGTGGGCAAAGGCAGATGGACTTCCATGATAGGAGTGCTTTGTCTTTGGAGGTGGTACTGATGGAAATGGTGGCCTGTGGGCAAAGGCAGATGGACTTCCATGATAGGAGCGCTTTGTCTTTGGAGGTGGTACTGATGGAAACGGTGGCTTCTGGTGAGGAAGAGACTCATGGTTCGAAGAAAGGCATGAAGGACTTGCCGGACCTGAAGCAGAGTTGGAAGGTCCAGGAAGCTCAGTCACTGGGAGTGGACCCTTATAAGTCTTTGAGGAGGGAGGCAGGCTGGTGCAACATGCCTTAGACAATGGTAGAAGCCCTGTTAGCCTTTCTGCCGAGGGTGGACATGCGGGAGGTGAGGAAATTGCTGGCTTCAGGAAAGGTTTATGTTCAGCCATTAGAGAAGGTGGCGGCTGAGGTAGAGGTTCAGATTTTCTTCTGTCGTTCATCTGGGAAAAGGCTTGTGGTTGAAAGTGACTAAGGTTTGACTGCACATGTTCTACGCCTTGGAGACCTGAAAGTCCAATGGGTTGTACAAGGCTGGTACTCCTGGTGACAGTCGTGTAGCCACTTTGTTGCACGTGGGATACAACAGCAGGGACGTTTGGCATACTCGCAGAAGGAGCAATAACAGACACATTTTGAACTGCAGCAGTCATTCCCTTCCTTTGGCTACTAGCACCCAACTGGTGCTTCTTGGCGGAATTCTGTTGCACAAGTCCTGTAGGTAATACGCCGGTCTGCACCACCCCCTGTGCACACCCAGGTGAGTGGTTCTGACTCATCACTTGGTCCAGCTTGATGACTCTGAAGCGGGAGCTGGCAAAAGTCTCAAACTCTGAGGCTGCATTTTTAGGAGGCTCTGATGCTAAAGTGAAGCAGTTGGGAGAATCGTCTTGTGGAAAAGGCAGGCATTCTGGTGCTCCTCCTGAAGCAAAAGAAAGGCAGGCTAGACGTTCATCGACAGTAAATGGTTGGGATTCAGGAGGAATCGCTGGAGCAGAAGAAAATACAGCAGGATCTGATGGCGTAGACAGGTATACCTCTGATATTGGCAGCGAGGCTAAGCAGGATACAGGCGTCTCTTGAACTGAAGGCAAATACTCAGTATACTCCGGGACTGAAGACATGCACTTATGATGGACTACCGGAGGCTCTATAGCTGAAGGATGATCTGCAGGATGAGTCACTGTAGCTGAAGACAGGCAGGCCAGAGGAAACCTTGAGGCTGAAGGCATGCAAGCTGGAGCAATCTCGGTTGCTGGATACAAACATGTCCAGGTCTTTGTGACTGGCTCTTGAATAAATGGCAGACATGGCAGCTGTTCATTGGGTGAAGACACGTGTGCCAAAGATGACTGCAGGGCTGTGGGTTGGATCATAGAAGAGTCAATGGTTGTAGGAGGACAGACAGAAGTCTCAGAAGTTGACAGACACATTGGTGGCTCAGGAATGGAGGGCACCTTTAGGGCAGTAGACTCCTTGGCACCAGTAACCAAAGACTGAGCTGTACCCTTGCAGTCCTTTTCTTTAGTGGGTGACACAGAGTCTTTTTCTTTGTAGAAGTCAAAATCAACCAGTGGAATTACCATAGTAAAGTCTCTGTTAATCAGGATTTCGTCAATTGTCCATTCCTCTGTTTTAGCTTCTGAAAGAGGCAGATTTACAATCAACAGTTCAGGAATCGCCTGCCGGTCTTTTGGTTCTGTATACTGTGGAATGAGACCATCAGAAGATGAAATCTGTACTGTTTCTGACTGTTCGTATTGATCAGAATTGGCAGAAGGAAGAGTGAACCCAGAGGTAACATCGTTTTCCACATCAGCTTGAACATCTACTTCAGTCTCAGCAGCTGTATCGAGAGCAGGGCCTAAGCCTACTGTAGTGACTGAATCTGTGTATGCCACCATTGTGGATTGTGTTTGGAAATCAGAAGCTTGTATGTGTGCTAGCTCAGAATTATGACAAAATGCTACACAGGAAATTTTAGGTAAAGGAGTGGCTTGTAAATCTTCAGCTAACTGCAATCCCCGACAAACAGCAGAACCATTGGTAGAAACTGTGCCCAGATTAAGCGCTGTGCTAGAAGAAAGACTTTAACTCCCAATAGATCTAACATATTGACAAATATCATGGTTTACCAAAGTCTCTGCACTCAGGGGCTGAACAGTGTTCACTTCATCAACATCAACGGATAAAGTCTGAGGTGTATTCAGTAAAGAGTGCAAGGTTTTATTCTCCTCTTGTAAAGAAATGAATTCTTGTCTTAACTCCTCAAGCTTAGCTCTTAGCATGCCCTGCATTAACTGTACATCACTATCAATAGGCACAGGGGGAGGCATAGTGGCATCAGGGCTGGATCCTGCACTAGCAATCTGGATGTGCACCGATTGTACATTGTCCTCTACTGCTTGCAGGTTCTGTGATTTATAGTTTCTCTTACCAACTTGGTCTGTGTTTCCCTTAAGCAAACTATTGACATTAGACCTCTTGGCATTAGGGACTACAGTATGTACCTGTGCAAAGGAGTATGCTTTAGACTGAGGGTAGAAAACAGAAGTTATGCAAGGAACCCCTCCATTCTTTATGTTTGTACCATGAAACTGTTCTATCTGAGGTGAAGCACAACTGGAATGATGGGGTTCAACAACAGAGGTACTCTTGTATAATAAGTCTAACAGTGTGTTGTTTTCTGCGGCTAAGGCTTGCGCTGACATAGAATCGGGATCAAAACAAAAGATAGAACTAGGATCAGGCAATGTAGGATGTGCCATCCTATGGGAAAAATACTTTGCACGCAAATGCCCATTCGTGACAAAGAGTTCATTTAAGTCAGGACTAGTGATTTTATTGTCACAGGTAAATGTAGGGGAAGCTTTCTGTACAAACTTGTTAGAGGCCTTGCTGCCTTTCTTTCTTAAACTTGCCATATTCAATGGGAATTTTGGGCTGGTCATTCTGTCAGGATTAGTCAGGCGAGTACAAAGGCAGCGAATATGGCAAGGGAAATGTGCACTAAATCACACAGTGAATAGCTTCGAATTAAACTACGTGCACACAGGAACAACGACTCATGTATGCTAGAACCCAGGAGTGCAAATAGAGTGTGACAACAAAACCAATATATGAAAAGGGATGTGGGGTAAGCACCTGACCGCGAGGAAAGTCGGCACGCGCCTTACCCCCAATTGCTGTTACAGGTACTGACAGCGCTAAACCCACGTGGAGGGCAAGCAATGACAGGATCTGTGAACTAACACTCTTGATGGTATTAAATAAGGGAACTAAAGAACTGTACTCACAAGGACGAGATAAACCTCTTGAATGTCAGCTAGCACGAATCCTGTTGATGAAACTCGGACCCAGAAAGGCTAGGACAGCAATGGGAGGAAAACTAAATACCTAAGTTGGAATAGTGATTACAAATTAGTGAGGAAAACATAAGCATTCACACAGGAGCTAGCTACAACCGCACACCACACCTAATAATCAAATGGGAAATAAATGCAGAAGTGCAATGGAAAACATGGAATGGATCCCAAAAGAAAGTAAGGATCAGGAGCAGGGAAAAACGAAATAACCAATGCAAACTTCTCCCTACCCCTCCAAGGAAAAGACAGGAAGCTAATCTAAGAGGAAGGCTAAGGCATACGGGTTTACAGCAGCAAAGGACAGAGTCAAAGAAATATAGAACACAGACAAACTGGGCTGCATCTAAAAGGGGAAAGCACTGAGAAATGCTGCCTGCAAACAGAGGAATACAAAAAGGGAATCAAGGGAGCAGAAATCAATTAGCGCATGAATCCGAGATTCAGGGCGGAGGAACAAGAAAACAGGAACTGGGAACTAGGTACAAAGGCAAGGAACAAGGAACAAGGGACTAGTCACAACAGGAACACTGCAAACGATGACCAGCCCTGGACTGAAGTAAGACTGAGGCTTTTAAAGCTGCTTAACGAGCACACGCCTCAGGTGTGCTGATTGCTGCACCTGCAGCCACAGCTGTTGCCTATCCTCCACCCAACCTTGACCTGCAAGGGTGGAGGTGGAGCAGTGGGCCAGGCATTCTGGGAAGCATAGTCATTTGGTTAAAGAAGCATGCTGGCTGCCAAAAACCTGGAATGGATCCGGAAGGGAAGTAGCTTGGAAAATAGGGATTTAGCGCTCCCAATTCATCACAGCACCGTAGCATAAGGTTCGGAGGAAAGGTCCAGTAGGGAATATACCCCAAATCATGCCCCCAAGTGGTGGGAACGGGAGTGAAGGGAGCGAGTCGTGACAACTTCTTTGAACTTTTGGGACCTGTGATAGTTAACAGGTGAACTTCTATTTTTGTTCTTCGTGGGAAAGGAAGTATTTCATGAACTATTGGAAGGTGATTGTGCACAGTACTTTGGCCGCTATCCTATGGTGCGCCAACCCGGTATCTAGCGTGAGCCTCGTGCCGTTCGGGATAAGTCTCCCTTACTAATCTTCCCCTCCTTTGTCATTGGTTCTACTCCTGGTTTTCTTCAAGAGACTTTCGTTGATTACTTCAGGTTTTGCCATAAGGTCAGTGTTTTGAAATTATGCTAATACTGTGCTATCATAGTGAGTTGAGTTTGGGACAGTTTCTTATGATACTTTATCTATCCTAGGCTGACATCCGATACAATACCCACGCCCTTTCCAGTGATCCATCTCTCTGCCTGTTTCATTAGTCAGAGAGTTGTATCATTTGGAAGGTCTAATTTGACTTAACTACAATCAAGTCGTGTGAAAAAGGATCCGGAAGAGCCCTACCAATTGTATCCTTTTTTGGTTACCGTATCCTTTTCCATTGATACATTGGTGATTTATGACAGAATCAGAAGCCATGGAGGGTGCGGATCCTTTAACTGTTTTGACTCAGTTAATCACTGACTTGAGAAATGAAATGATTACGGCACAGGACATGCTAAGACATCGAATGGATGTTATGCAAGATGCCATGCATGCCACTCCTCAGGGAGCACAGGTTCCAGTAGCCACTGCATCTGGATCTGGGACTACGGCACCATCATTTTCACAGCAAACTCTTAAAGTGGTTATGCCAACAGAGTTTCCCTTGGCTCCCCCGGAAAGGTTCACATGTGATCCTAAAACCTATAGAACTTTTGTTAATCAGTGCCGACTCCATTTTCTTTGCCGGCCTACTTCGTTTCCCGACCTAATTACTAAAGCAGCATTCGTGCCTTCCCATTTGGGGGGTACAGCTGCTGCTTGGGCTAATCCTTTATTGGAATCAAATAGCCCCTTGTTGTGCGATGATCTTCTGGCTGCTATGAGTAAAGTCTTTGATATGCGCTACGCTACTCAAGCCACAGATCTGGAGTTGCTGAATCTACAAGACAGTTAACCTCTGTTGGCTTACATCGCCCGATTCAACCAATTAACAGCCGAAACCCAATGGCCTGAAGACAAGAAGACGGCTGTTTTCTACAAGGGTCTTTCAGAAGAACTCAAAGATGCCTTGTCCATGGTCCCAGTGGTTCCTACAGGTGTCTCAGAATTTCTTGATTTGATTCTACAAATTGATGCCCGAAGAAATGCTTGCAAAGGAGAGAGAAAACCTTTCCTGCATGCACCGGTTCGTTCTGAGACACCGGCAGCTTCTTCGAATGATCCTGAACCAATGCAAATTGGTGCGGTGAGAGGCCGGTTGTCTAGAGCAAAAAGAGAGAACCGAAGAAAAAACTATTTATGTATGTATTGCGGTTCATCTGAGCATTTACTGGCGGCATGTCCTAAAAAACCAGTTAAGCCTTCGGGAAATGCCAAAACTCGGCAGTAGCAGGAGTCCCTGTGTCGAGTGTTACATCGGACTCTATTACATTTCCAGCGCACGCACCTATAGCTGTTGAGATGACTTTACGTTTTGATGATCAAGAATTGGTTTCCAAGGCTATGGTTGATTCTGGAGCCATTAATAATTACATCGATATCACATATGCCAAGAAATGTTCTATACCCCTTGTAGACAAGAACAAACCTGAAACTGTTAATACTGTGGATGGATCGGTCTTGATTTCCGTTATGGTAACTCAGGAGACTGTACCTATTCAGGCGACTTTATTAAATGGTCATTCGTAGGAAATAGTCTTCGATGTCATTGCGGCTCCTCAATACAAAATATTACTTGGACTTGCTTGGTTGACTCTTCATAATCCTGCCATTGACTGGGTTACGGGATTGGTCCAATATCCTTCAGTTTTTTGCAATGAACGTTGCTTTACCAGTCAGGAGGTGTCAAATAAATCACAAATTTTGGCCTCTATGGAGGGACCTTCCACTATTAGTGTGGTACATCAGAGTGGTACACATATACCAAGTGAATATACAGATTTTGCTGATGTGTTTGACAAAGGCCAGGCAGAACAGCTGCCTCCACATAGGCAGTATGATTGTCTAATTGAACTAATTCCTGGAGCTAAAATCCCTACTGGTCGAGTCTATTCATTAACTCCCAAAGAAGATGTTGTCTTGAAAGAATACATTTATAAAGCTCTTGATATGGGATTTATACGACCCTCTCAATCACCTGCTGCCTCTCCTTTATTCTTTGTTCCCGAAGAAAGAAGGAGATCTAAGGCCTTGCATTGATTTCAGGGCTCTTAATGACATCACCATAAAGAATCAGTGCCCTTTACCACTGATAAATGTTCTGTTCGATCAATTCCAAGTACTTCTCTAAATTGGACTTGCGCGGTGCTTACAATTTGGTTCGCATTCGTGAAGGAGACGAATGGAAGACCGCTTTTAAGACGCGGTACGGCCTTTATGAATATTTAGTGATGCCTTTTGGTCTTTGTAACGCTCCCGCCACATTTCAGTTCTTCATGAACGATATCTTCAGGGATATGATGGACCAATTTGTGGTGATTTACTTGGATGACATTTTGATATATTCATCGTCTTTTCCAGAACATGTTAAACACATGTTAGCTGTCTTACAAAGACTCAGAGAGAACAAGCTTTTTGTTAAAGCCGAGAAATGTGTCTTTCATACACAAAAAGTGGAATTTCTGGGTTATGACATTACCAATCAAGGTGTTCGAATGAGTCGTTCCAAAGTGAAGGCCATATTGAATTGGCCCGTTCCACACAATGTCAAGTCATTACAGTCATTCCTAGGTTTTGCGAATTTTTATCGCAGATTTATTTGTTCCTTCTCCAAAACAGTGACCCCATTGACAGCTTTAACTAATTCCAAAGTTCCATTCTGTTGGAACCAGAATGCCCAAGCATCTTTTGAGATGTTAAAGGAAGCATTTACCACTGCACCTGTACTTCAACATCCTGATCCGGATTGTCAGTTTATCGTTGAAGCAGATGCTTCCAGTGTCGCTACAGGAGCTGTACTTTCGCAAGTTTGTGCTGAAACCAAGGAGGAGCATCCAGTTGCTTTCTTCTCGCGTAAACTTACCTCATACGAACAGAACTATACTGTCACTGAGCGGGAATTACTTGCAATCAAGGATGCTTTCCGATGATGGCGACATCATCTTCTTGGGGCCAAACATCAGGTGCTGGTGTACTCCGATCATAGAAATCTTCAGGCATTCCAAACTATGAAATGTCTTACAGCTAGACAGGCCAGATGGCATGTCTTTTTTGCTCAATACAATTTCCAAATTACTTATCGCCCTGCCAGACAACATGTCAAATCGGATGCTTTGTCTCGCATCGGTGAAGAGGTGAAGGAAGAACCATCGGTGCAAAATAAATTGTTGGCAGATCACGTGATATGTAGTTCTGCACACCCTTCCCTAAAAAACGAGTTACAGGAGGGAGTGGGTGAAACTAAATCCACAATTAATTCAGGGATTGAATTTTGATATATACAATGGTTTGCCTTTCAAATAAGGAGTACTCTATCTACCAACTGGTACCACTCGGGATAAGGCCCTCAGTTGGGGTCATGATTCCTTGATTGCAGCCCATCCTGGACAGAAGACCCTAGAGTTGCTTAAAAGATGGTGTTGGTGGCCGTCCATAACACAAGATGTTATAAATTACGTTTCAACATGTTCTGTATGCATTCAATGCAAGAACACTCCTGGCAAACCAGTGGGTTTACTCCAGTCCCTACCTGTTCCTAAAAAACCATGGGACATGATATCAATGGATTTTGTGGTTGAACTTCCAAGAAATAATGGCTACGATACCATATGGGTTGTGGTGGACTACTTTGCTAAATTGGCGCTTTTTATCCCCTGTATTGGTTTACCAACAGCTGCTGGTCTGGCTGATTTATTCATCCGGCATATATTCCGTTTTTTTGGCCTACCTTCAGTGATAATCACTGACATGGCTCACAATTTGCGTCACATTTTTGGAGAGCACTAAATTCGGCATTACTAATTGATGACAGGTTGTCTAGTGCTTATCACCCTCAAACGGATGGACAGACTGAGAGAGTCAATAGCACTATGGAACACTATCTGCGATGTTTGTGCCTGCAGTTTCAGTCAGATTGGCTCAATGTCCTGCCGGCAGCAGAGTTTGCCTATAATAATTCATACCATAGTGCCATCTATGCTCTGTATGGGCAACACCCCCGATCCATTCCTTTGGTTTCCAGTTTGTCTTTGGATACTCCTGCAGCAGGACGTAATATTAGAGATCTAAAGAGTCTACAGACGAAAGTTAAGCAGCAATTGGAGCAAGCTAAGAAACGAGATAAGACCTATGCCGATGCTCATAGAATGTTATGGACTTGATCTTGATGGTCACGTAGATTAGTAATGCCTCCGTCCCCAAGTACCACACAGACAACGAGATATTCAGTGCCTGTGCGGTCTTTGAGGCCACAGGTTGTTTTGTGAGCCGTCAGGTCTGGAACCGGGAACAGCCAGAAGGACCCCTGGGGCGCTGCAAGGCAATAAGTGATTATCAAACAATGTGCGTGTTGTACAATGAATACCCAGCAAGAAAAGAGAGCACCGCTTACCTAAGAGTATAGGAAGTGTCACCCTGAAGGATAGTGGGGCCCGGGACGGGGCTTGAACTTCCAGTAGCAGAGGGTCAGGGGTTGGTGAGCAAAACTCTGTGGATGGGCGCACACCGTGGTTTGAGGCAGTCCAGGTTATGCAGCCAGGCAAATGCCTTGCAGAGGCCGGTGGCCAAAGTACCAAAAACAAAAATGAAATCCGTGAGGCAGTCCAAATCCAAATCCGAGGTCGTGAAAAAATGCAAAGCCAAGGTTCAAAAGTGCCAGGGGTTAGACAAAGCAATCCAGTAGACAAATCCGAGGTCGTGACAGAGTTCAAGCCAAAGTTCAAAATGCCAAGGGTTAGACAAAGCAATCCAGTAGACAAATCCAAGGTTGTGCAAAGATCGTAGGAGCAAGGTTTCAAAACAAGGAACAAGAGCCGTACAGTACTGAAAGAGTTCAGCTGTGAAGCAACGCTTCTGTGTTCCTGGACGCTTTTGAATCATTGGGAGAATTCACGTGATGCGTCAGAATGACACGTGATGCACGTCACGTGATGCAGAAGCGTTGTCGCCACGTGACTCCTGGCGGTGCTAGCCCCCTCAGGTGATGCGTGATCGTGTTGGCCCCCTAACGTGACGCGAGGATCTTCGCAAACGATGTGAATTGTTGCGGGCTGCCAGTGGGAGTCTCCATTGTAATTGACAGCGCTGGGATGGCGGTTAACCCCTGGTCCAAACAGTGTCCTGGTATGGCGGGTAAGAGGATGCAGCCTCCGACTGTCAGAGTGCACATGTGGGATCCCCTGATGGTGTTTGGCAGAGGCCGGGCGTGCGGAGGGAGCAGGGAGAGGGTGTGTGGGGGAAAGCATGACAGAGCCCCCCCCTCAAAGGCCCACGACCCCGTCGTCTAGAGGGGTAGTCCCTATGGAAACGGGCAACCAGGGTCGGGGCGTGCACATCCCGGGAATGGACCCAAGAGCGGTCTTCAGGGCCATAACCCAACTAATCCACAAGATACTGAAGACGACCCCTGAGAAAACGAGAACCCAAAATGGCACTGACTTCGTACTCGTCATGAGAGGACACAGAAACAGGAGCAGGAGGGGCACTGAGTCGGGTAGGAGCAAGACAAGGTTTGAGGAGGGAGGTGTGGAAAACAGGGTGAATCCGCCAGGTAGGTGGAACGGAAAGGCGCAAGGCCACAGGGTTCAGGACCTTAGTAATTCTGTAGGGACCAACAAAACGGGGCAGCAGCTTGCGACAGCCAGGAATATGCAAATGGCGAGTCGAGAGCCAAACCCGGTCACCCACACAATACTTACGAGCCGCCAGCCGCCTCCTGTCCGCCTTTGCTTTCATTTCCACCTGGGCCTCGCGCAAGTGGGTAAGGGTTTGGGCATGGATCGCGACCAAGTCACGAGCGCAGGCGTCAGCAGCAGGAGTGGCGGAGGGAAAGTCAGGAAGAGGAAGGGCACGAGGATGCTGGCCGTACAATGAGTAGAAAGGGGAGAAACCAGTAGACGAATGCCAGGAATTGTTATAGGCAAACTCAGCCAGGTGGAGCAGGTTAAACCAAGAATCCTGGTACTGGAGGGTAAGACAGCGCAAATACTGCTCCAGGGCCTGGTTCACTCTCTCGGTCTGCCCGTCACTTTCTGGATGATAGGCAGAGGAAAAGCGGGAATCGATACCTAAGAGGCCAGTGAGGGCACGCCAGAAACAAGACGTTAACTGGGACCCTCGGTCCGAAACAATGACCTGCGGGAGACCAAACAGACAGAAAACGGACTGAAAGAACAAACAGGCCAATGTGGGCGCTGAGGGTATTCCTGTACAAGGTATAAAGCGGGCCATTTTTGTGTGGGAGTCGACGATAACCCAGATTGTGTCGTAGTCTCGTCTGCGGGGTAGGTCTGTGATAAGGTCCATAGAGACCGTGTGCCAGGACCTGGGCGGGACTGGTGGTGGTTGGAGCAACCCCAGAGGCCGTCCCCTAGAGGACTTGTACTGAGCGCATATTGAACAGGTGTTGACGTAATTCTCTATGTTTCTCCTCATTGAAGGCCACCAGCACCACCGCTGTAGGAGTTCTAGGGTGCGTTTTTGCCCCGGGTGCCCGTTGATTGTAGCATCATGAGACCAAGCGAGTGCCTGATTGCGTACATCGCTGGTTGGGAGAAATCGTTTTCCTAAAAGGCAACCCCTCCTGTAGTTGAACGTCCCACTCTGTTAAGGCATGTGGGTGTTGGGAAACCCAGTGTCTGATGATGGCAAGCATAGGAGGGGATGGCGTGCACATACAGATGACATGGCCCTTTTCTAACAATGTGTCGGGAAATAGAGGTAACGATTCCCCCCCAGGAGACCGGGAAAGTGCATCCGCCTTGCCGTGGGAGAGACCAGGCCTATGTTTCACCACAAAATCGAATGCTGCAAGAAAGAGATGCCAGCAGACATGTCTGCTGTTTATACACTTCAGCGTTGCTAGATCTTGCAGGTTCTTATGATCAATATATATCACCGTCTGGTGTTTTGCCCCGATGAGGTGGTGCCGCCATGTCTGGAGGGTGTCCTTAATGGCTAACAGTTCCTTTTCGGTAACTGTATAGTGGGATTCGGCTGGTGTGAATTTACGGGAATGATAGGCTACCGGATGGAGACGGCCTGTGGTTGGACAAGGCTGTGAAAGGACTGCCCCTAATACGAAAGAGGAGGCGTCTGCTTCTAGGATGAACGGGAGTTCTGGGTCTGGGTGTTGTAAGACCGGAGCCGAGACAAACCTAGATTTAAGTGCCTCAAATGCCTTCTGATGATCGGGAGTCCAAAAAAACAGAACAAGAGGGCTGGTCAAGGCTGTGAGGAGAGAAACAATGGCAGAGAAACCGGCGATAAAGCGTCGGTAAAAATTGGCGAAGCCAAGGAAAGACTGAAGCTGTTTAACATTGACCGGGGCAGGCCATTCCATGATGGCTCGAACCTTCGACAAATTCATGGAGAGACCCCCAAGGGTGATGTGAAAACCCAGGAAGTCCACCTCCTTCGAGTGAAACAAGCACTTCTCTGGTTTAGCAAATAAAGCATTGTTCTTGAGACGGGATAGGACTTCTCTGACATGCATGACATGTTCTTCCAAGGAGGACGAAAATATCAGTATGTCATCCAGATAGACAACAACATATACATCAAGGATCTCAGAGAAGACTTCATTGATGAAACGCTGGAAGGTGGCAGGGGCGTTACACAGCCCGAAGGGCATTACTGTATACTCATATAACCCTTGTCGGGAGCAAAACGCTGTCTTCCATTCGTCTCCATGGCGCATTCGGATCAAGTTGTATGCCCCCCTTAGATCCAGCTTAGTAAAGATGGACGCACGTGTCAATCTATCAAGCAAGGTGGAGATGAGCGGGATGGGATACCTGTTCTTTATGGTGATGGCATTCAACCGTCTGTAGTCTATGCATGGACGTAGGTCACCCTCCTTTTTGGGCACAAAAAAGATAGGGCTGGCGGCTGGGGAACAAGAGGGACGAATGTGACCTAATCGTAGGGCTTGTTGTATATAGTCCTTCAAAGCTGCTTCTTCGGAATGGGATAATGAGTAAATCCTACCCTTTGGTATTGGTGCATCGGGAATCAAGTCAATGGGGCAGTCATAAGGCCTATGCGGAGGGAGACCCTCTGCCGTGGCTTTGTCAAAAACCTGCAGATAATCGTGGTAATCAGCAGGAATACCAGCTGTAACAGCCCCCACGGTATGTGTAGGTGTGGGCGGATCAACATCCTCAATTCGGGAAGAGGCCATGGCGCTAAGAACAGCGGCGGGAGAGGTGAGTGTCTCGGGTTCTGTTAAGCAGAAATGCTGACATACAACTGATTCAAATGTTACCTGCCCAGTGCCCCAATTGATCAAGGGGTTGTGTTGTCTTAACCAGGGAATACCGAGTATGATACCAAACTGGGGCGTGGTGATAAGGTCGAAAGACATGGTTTCTTTATGGGTGTCCTGAATCACCACTTCTAGAGGGCAGTCTGCTGTTTAATCGGACCAGATGAAAGGGAGGTGCCATCAACCGCTTGTACAGGCTCAGGATGTTCTTTCTGAACTAGGGGCAGATTGAGATGCTGGGCTAAAGTGATGTCAATAAAACAGCCAGTGGCCCCTGAGTCAATCACAATGCGTACGGCGTGCATGACCTCCCTAGAGGGTTTCAGCAGTGCATGTACCACTATGGGTCTGATAGGGCCAAATATGGGTCCAGTGGGGGTCAATGAGGGGCTCGCTGGTACCCCCGATCTCAAGGGCGAGCCTTCGGAAAACCCGGAGTTTTGTTTTTTGGCCGACGGGGACATTCTTTTACATGATGCCCACTAATCCCACAGTAAAAACAGGCATTACTGGTTCTCCTGCGTTCCCGCTCAGCTGGGGTTATAGGACTACGGATGCCACCAATTTGCATAGGTTCACCAGCAGTGGCAGTCGAAGCAGGAGAGAGCTGGCCAGAAAGAGACGTCTCTGCTTTACGCTCGGTTCTGCGAGCGTCCACCTGGAGAGTGAGATCAACTAGATCAGAGAAAACAGAAGGAAGGGATGGAACCACTGCGAGGGCGTCTTTCATGGGGTTGCCTAGCCCTCGGTAATAGACAATCACCTTTTTCTGCTCTGGCCAGGATGTTTCTGCTGCAAGCTGGTTGAAACGAGTGATATACTCAATCAGAGAATGCTTGCCCTGTGATAGTTCAAGGAGTTCCAGGTCTCGTGATTGGGCCTTATAACGAGTATCGAACACTTTCGCCATTTCAGACACTAGCAGTTCGAAATCATACAAAGCTGGATGGTCGTTCTCTAGTAATGGATTCGCCCAAGTAGCGGCTACACCGGATAAGTGGGACAGAAGGAAAGCGGCCTTGGTAACGGAGTCGGGGAAGGCCTGGGGTCTGCACAAAAAGTGTAGTTTGCATTGGTTGATGAATGTGCGGTATTTCCGGGGATCGCTTTGGTAGCGTTCTGGAGCCGCCAGGGGAAGAGGAGTTGGGAGTAGCACAGGAGTGGGAGTAGGAGGCGGAGTAGGGGCAGGCTGGAGTGGAGGGTTGGGATCCCCAAACTCGGCGTCAACAGGCAAAGGTTGACGTGCGCTTTGAAAGGCGTCGAGACGATGGTGAATGGTAGTGGTGGCGGCGGCCATGTCGGTCCTAAGGGCCGCGACAGCCTGCATTAAAGCGGTCACAGGGTCCCCGGCGGAGGTATCCATAATCAGCACGACCAAGAAGGCTTCACAGTCTGTTATGGACTTGATCTTGATGGTCGTGTAGATTAGTAATGCCTCCGTCCCCAAGTACCACACAGACAACGAGATATTCAGTGCCTGTGCTGTCTTTGAGGCCACAGGTTGTTTTGTGAGCCGTCAAGTCTGGAACCGGGAACAGCCAGAAGGACCCCTGGAGCGCTGCAAGGCAATAAGTGATTATCAAACAATGTGCGTGTTGTACAATGAATACCCAGCAAGAAAAGAGAGCACCGCTTACCTAAGAGTATAGGAAGTGTCACCCTGAAGGATAGTGGGGCCCGGGACGGGGCTTGAACTTCCAGTAGCAGAGGGTCAGGGGTTGGTGTGCAAAACTCTGTGGATGGGCGCACACAGTGGTTTGAGGCAGTCCAGGTTATGCAGCCAGGCGAACGCCTTGCAGAGGCCGGTGGCCAAAGTACCAAAAACAAAAACGAAATCCGTGAGGCAGTCCAAATCCAAATCCAAGGTCGTGAAAAAATGCAAAGCCAAGGTTCAAAAGTGCCAGGGGTTAGACAAAGCAATCCAGTAGACAAATCCGAGGTCGTGACAGAGTTCAAGCCAAAGTTCAAAATGCCAAGGGTTAGACAAAGCAATCCAGTAGACAAATCCGAGGTTGTGCAAAGATCGTAGGAGCAAGGTTTCAAAACAAGGAACAAGAGCCGTACAGTACTGAAAGAGTTCAGCTGTGAAGCAATGCTTCCGTGTTCCTGGACACTTTTGAATCATTGGGAGAATTCACGTGATGCGTCGGAATGACACGTGATGTGCGTCACGTGATGCGGAAGTGTTGTCGCCACGTGACTCCTGGTGGTGCTAGCCCCCTCACGTGATGCGTGATCGTGTTGGCCCCCTCACGTGATGCGAGGATCTCTGCAAACGATGTGGATTGTTGCGGGCTGCCAGTGGGAGTCTCCATTGTAATTGCCAGCGCTGGGATGGCCGGTAAACCCCTGGTCCAAACAGTGTCCTGGTATGGCGGGTAAGAGGATGCAGTCTCCGACTGCCAGAGTGCACATGCGGGATCCCCTGATGGTGTTTGGCAGAGGCCGGGCGTGCGGAGGGAGCAGGGAGAGGGTGTGTGGGGGAAAGCGTGACATAGAATCCCTGCACCTGTCTACAAAGCAGGTATGAAGGTATGGCTGTCCACTAAAAACTTGAGGATACCCGGTAAAAATAAATTGTTGCCTAAATACATCGGGCCATATGAAGTGCTCCACGTTATAAATCTGGCTGCTGTCCGTCTGGCATTGCCACAACGGTGGCGAGTGCATCCTGTATTCCACGTGTCACTCATCAAACCGTGCTCTGATGCTACTAGATTGCCTATACGGCCTGTTACTATTTCTGTGAAAGGTTCAGACGAATATGAGGTACAGGACATACTGGACATGAGGGTACGGTCTGGGAAGCCGTATTATCTGGTGGATTGGAAAGGCTATGGTCCCGAGGATAGATCCTGGGAACCTCTTTCTAACATTTATGCTCCTGCTTTATTAAGGCGATTCCACTCGAAAAGGGGAGAGGTTGCTCCTTTGGGGGGTGGCACTGTCATGCCTGCTGGACATATCTCTGGACCGGGAACAACCTCTCCATACAGAATGAGTTACGCCCATAGAACCGCTAGACCGTTCTATTCGAAATGGAGGTTGTTCGATGCTTTGCCAGGAAAACGACGTCTGCATTTTTCACGTCGTTAAATTCACGTGACTTACTTCCGTCACATGTGTCACGGCAGTACGTACATAAGCAGCGTGGAAACGTGGATCGCTGCTTCTGATTAATTCATTGTTGGCGTTTTGTAGCTGAACTCTGGACCTGCGTCCTCGCATTCCCTTCAGCAACTTCTTTGGCCTTTTGTAGCGTGTTTTCCGCCACCCGCTAATTTCTGGAGCCGTATATCCTGTTCGCGTACCAAATCTCCACGCAGACGCTATCTCCAAGCGCGGCTGTCCTGGGCTGCGTGTATCCTGTTCGCGTGCCAAATCTCCACGCAGATGCTATCTCCAAGCGTGGCTGTCCTGGGCTGCGTGTATCCTGTTCGTGTTCCAAATCTCCACGCGGACGCTATCTCCAAGCGCGGCTGTCCTGGGCTGCGTGTATCCTGTTCGCGTGCCAAATCTCCACGCGGACGCTATCTCCAAGCGCGGCTGTCCTGGGCTGCGTGCAACCTGTTCGCGTGCCAAATCTCCACGCGGACGCTGTCTCCAAGCGCGGCTGTCCTGGGCTGCGTGTATCCTGTTCGCGTGCCAAATCTCCACGCGGACGCTGTCTGCAAGCGCGGCTGTCCTGGGCTGCGTGTATCCTGTTCGCGTGCCAAATCTCCACACGGACGCTGTCTCCAAGCGTGGCTGTCCTGGGCTGCGTGTATCCTGTTCGTGTTCCAAATCTCCACACGCGGACGCTATCTCCAAGCGCGGCTGTCCTGGGCTGCGTGTATCCTGTGAGCGTGCCAAATCTCCACGCGGACGCTATCTCCAAGCGTGGCTGTCCTGGGCTGCGTGCAACCTGTTCGCGTGCCAAATCTCCACGCGGACGCTGTCTCCAAGCGCGGCTGTCCTGGGCTGCGTGTATCCTGTTCGCGTGCCAAATCTCCACGCGGACGCTGTCTGCAAGCGCGGCTGTCCTGGGCTGCGTGTATCCTGTTCGCGTGCCAAATCTCCACACGGACGCTGTCTCCAAGCGCGGCTGTCCTGGGCTGCGTGTATCCTGTTCGCGTGCCAAATCTCTACACGCGGACGCTGTCTCCAAGCGCGGCTGTCCTGGGCTGCGTGTATCCTGTGAGCGTGCCAAAACTCTACACGCGGACGCTGTCTTCAAGCGCGGCTGTCCTGGGCTGCGTGTATCCTGTTCACGTGCCAAATCTCCACAAGCGGAAGCTGTCTTCAAGCGCGGCTGTCCCGGGCTGCGTGTATCCTGTTCGCGTGCCAAATCTACACGCAGAAACGCTGTCTCCAAGCGCGGCTGTCCTTGCTGCGTGTACACTGTCGCGTGCAATCCTGCACGTGGTTTTCTGAACTTCTTTGAACTTTTGGGACCTGTGATAGTTAACAGGTGAACTTCTATTTTTGTTCTTCGTGGGAAAGGAAGTATTTCATGAACTATTGGAAGGTGATTGTGCACAGTACTTTGGATGCTATCCTGTGGTGCACCAACCCGGTATCTAGCGTGAGCCTCGTGCCGTTCGGGATAAGTCTCCCTTACTAATCTTCCCCTCCTTTATCGTTGGTTCTACTATTGGTTTTCTTCAAGAGACTTTCGTTGATTACTTCAGGTTTTGCCAAAAGGTCAGTGTTTTGAAATTATGCTAATACTGTGCTATCATAGTGAGTTGAGTTTGGGACAGTTTCTTATGATACTTTATCTATCCTAGGCTGACTTCCAATACAATACCCACGCCCTTTCCAGTGATCCATCTCTCTGTCTGTTTCATCAGTCAGAAAGTTGTATCATTTGGAAGGTCTAATTTGACTTAACTACAATCAAGTCGTGTGAAAAAGGATCCGGAAGAGCCCTACCAATTGTATCCTTTTTTGGTTACCGTATCCTTTTCAATTGATACATTGGTGATTTATGACGCCAATAGAATTGCATGTTAACTTTTGAGTGTTACACGTCAATGATGACGATTTTTGAGTATAAATGTTACAACTTGTATGGAGTTCATTGGAGTTGAAGCGAGAAGGAAGATCGCATCACTGCTGATATTCATAACTCCCCGTTTTTTGTACTTGTCATTAAACTGACTCCCTTTGCCAAACCATTGAGTTGTCCTTATTGATTGGTGTTGGAGTAATAAATCTGCACCCCCATCCATCTCAAGGGTGCAGCTACCTTGTCTTAAAGTACTTCTGAGCAAACCTCGGCTCTATGGGCCAGCCGGGGTTCTCGGAGTACACTACCATTTAAGGGGAACGGGGGACACACCGGGAGTTGGGGTACACCTTTACCGGGTCAAACCACGTCAAAATTCTTTTTTTTAACGGCGACATTTTTGCAGTGATTTTATTACCTGATACCCTGTTAGGCCTATGCGGCCCACGGACAATGAGGATGTGACACCAGAGGGAAAATATATGTCTTGATTTATTGCGGTACAACTGTATACTAACTTAACGTCCCTTTCACTCCTCCCCGCTCCCACGTCATTCCACCACGTGACCCTAGTCTCTGTCTTAAAGTGACAGGGCTCACTTACAACACCCCCGGACAAATGTCCTTGCTTCCACCTAGCATTCTATGACTAGGCGCAGCGGCCTCCTAATGAATCACTGTGGCCGGGCAGTTGGGTCGCCACACCTAGGTGAACCGGGATTGTCGGCCGGCACTGCCATGTGGCGACGGAATATTCCAGGAGGGATCCACAAATCATCCCTAGGCTCACGAGGCTACGGATCAGGAGGCGGAGGCCTCTCATCCTCTCTCTTGACAACATGCTTGAACAATTAACTATTCCTTGTCACCTTCATTTCAGCGTTCACGACTGTTACCATGGTTCCCTTGATAGCGGTGATCTGGAGGGGATTCAGAGCAAATCGAGAGTCAGTCGTCCTTGCCATTGCCTGCTGGACCAGCACTTCATCCCCTATGTAGAACTCTTTTGACCTGGCCCCTCTCCTTTCATCTGTCTCCACTCAAACTCTTTCCTTCCGCTCGGTGTCTCTTCTGATGACCTCTTGATCTTCTTCTGGCTGACTCACAAGGAGCCTCACAATGCAGATACGAACTTGATATTTCATCATCAGTTCCACTGGGGTCTTATTGGTTGCCTCGTGGGGTGTATTGCGGTAGTCCCGAAGTAGTCGACAGAACGCTTGATGGGGATCAGCGCCTTCAATGCGGGCCCATTGTAAAGTTTTCTTGATTGAAGCCATGAATCGCTCGGCGATTCCATAGGCTTGGGGCCAGCAGGGTGTGATCGTCTGGTGGGTGAAGCCCATATGCGTCGCAAAGTTTGCGAACTCGTGTCCACTTATTGGAGGTCCATTGTCGGACTCGATGGTGCCCGGGATCCTCCACTCGCTTACGACCTCGTCCAAGATCGCTGCAACTTGGGCAAACGCGGCGGACGTTGTTTTCTTCACAATTGGAAATCTCAAATGTTCATCTATGAACAGTAACAGTTATTCCCCCGACTCGAGGGGACCATAGAAATTGACGGCCACCTTTTCCCATGGGTGCTCAGGGATCTGAGTTGGCTGGATTGGGATCGGGGCCTCTGCCCTGGCTGTGCATTGGCACGCTATGCAATTTCGCACCCATCGGTCGACCATTGCGTCCAGGACCGGAAACCACATGTGGCACCGGAGCTACCTCTTAGTGTGGTCCGCGCCTTGGTTCACCTCATGAGCTGTCTTAATAACTTCTGATCGGAGGGTCGCTGGGATGACAAGTCTGCACCCTCTCAGGACTACCATCTTTTTATTTTTTTATACACGTTTAGTTTAAACCAGCACAATGATTACAGCAATACAGGTAAATGACAGGTACATCTTAAACCCCCTCTCTGGAGGTCAACAAAGATCAAACAGAAGTCCCAAAACTTTGTGCCCCCCACCCCTCTCCGTCTCTTTTTCCCCATCTCAGCAGGCCCCCCGGTCCGACCTGGTGTATAACTCCCCAGATCCTTCGCCCTCCATGTAAAGGACCCTCTTGGTCTGAGGGGGTTTGTTGGTCTGAGCAGGAACGCTTTGGTCATAGTTTAGGAGTGGCGCCCCAATGTCCGTGAAACGATGTAGAAGGCCTGCTTAAGCTGCCGTCACTTTTTCCGCAATCAATATATCCCATATTTTTATCCACCAGAGGGTCATCAAGGGGCCCTCAGCTGTTTTCCAAGTACGGGCAACTGTGATTTTTGCGGCCAAGAGGAGTTACGTCAGAAGTTTGGCACCTTTTCCTGATCTCGGATATACTCCTGGGGCTGGGGCACCTAGTAGGATGACCACCACAGTATGACCCCTGTTGACCACACAGGCGCCAGCATCAGGGGTCCAGGGCCCGGTCAATGTGGTGTAGCCTAAGAGGGGGATAGTACCAGTGTAGGAGTAACTTGTGGGCGCACTATCTGTGGGTGATGCAGAAGGATGAAGAATGTGTCCTTGCCCAAATGTCCACCCATGTCTGGTCTTCGAAGGGGTGCCCCAGCTCTGCCTCCCATGGCAACTTATATGGGGCCGTTGGGGTAAGAAAGTCTATAGGGGGTGGAGATTTTTCCCTGTTGCAGGGAGATCTTTTAAGGTAAGTTCAAGGGGATTAGGGGCACGTACCGCTGCTTGACGGGTTAGAGGGTGAGAGCACCAATGCTGCAATTGAATGTAGGGGAACCTGTCCGCTTCGGTCAGATGGAAGGCTGCTTTGCATTGATCGAATGAGCAAGGCTGATCCCCCTCAAAAAGTTGACCCAGAGATTCGAGACCCCCTGCAATCCAATTTTGAAAGTTTAGTGAATGGAACCCTGGTGAGAAAGCCAGGTTATGGAATATTGGGGAGGAGGGACCCAGCCCCTTTGGGATGCCCCTGTGCCTTGCGGCCCAGTCCCATGTTTTGAGAGTGTGTTTGGTGGAAGACCGCATCCTCTTGCAGTGCTGGCACAGTGGGGGCGGGATGTGTGGGAGAAAGTGCAGGGGAAGTGACAGGCAGTATTGCTCCATTTCCACCTACCTCGGACGCTCAGAGGACACGAGCCATGCCCGTATGTGTGCCAGTTGCGCTGCTACCTTATATTTACGCAGGTCCGGGACCCACAACCCGCCTACCCTAGCACTGCCCATCATCGCCCTTTGGGGAATCCTCACCTTTCTACCCTTCCAATGAACCGAAACATTTCCCTTTGCAGCCGGCTAAGAGGAGGTATAGGGATTGTAGTGGCTAAGGAGGAGCAGGCGTACAGGAACCTCGGAAGGAGGTTCATTTTACAGGCAGTAATGCACCATATGAGTGAGATTTCTTTAGATCACCAGCAGTCGAGGTAATTCTTCAGCTCTTTGAATAGCGGGGGAAGGAAATTTGCCCGATATACCGCTCCCGGGCAAGCGGGAATCTGGACGCCTAGGTAAGGAATTACTTTTTTTCGCTCCATCGGATCGGACGGAAGTTTTCAAGGGCTCCAAGCCTATCCCCACGGCTACAGACTTACCAAAGTTGCTAGAGAAGCCCGCTACCTTCCCATATCTATCGATTTCTGCTAGAGCGGGTTTCAACGAGGAGCTAATATTTTTGACGGATAACAGCGCATCGTCCGTGTAGAGTGCAATCTTTTGCTGAGAGGCGCCTGCCTGGAGGCCCTTGATCTCGGGGTTTAGCTGAATCCTTTGGGCAAAGAGCTCCATAACTAGCGCAAAAAGGAGTGGGGATAGGGGGCAACCCTGTCATGTTCTGCAGACTAAGGGAATCGGGTTGGATAGAGAGGCATCGACCCTAAGCAGGGTCCTTGGGGATTGGTAGTTAGCTAAAACAAGTTTTTGGAAGGCTGGACTGAAGCGGAACGCCTCTAGGGTGAGGCGCATGAAGGCCCAGTCCACTCTGTCGAACGCTTTGGTTGCTTCCACAGCTAAAAGTGCTAGCTTCTGTGAGTCCTGGGTCACAATATCAATTAGGCTAAGGGCTCTACGGATGTTATCCCCAGTTGATCTGTTTTGTATGAAGCCTGTCTGATCCGGGAATACTATGTCGGGCAGGTCCCCTGCTAGGCGGTTCGCCAGAATTTTTGAGTAGATGTTGTGAGTAGATGTTAGCGTCTATCTTTAGGAGGGAGATGGGCCTGTATTAGCTGTTGTCCCTGGGGTCTTTGCCCGATTTAAGAATGAGGGCAGTGATAGATTCCTGCATAGAGGGGGTGACAGCTCCTGACTCGCTGAATGAGTTAAAGAGGGTGACCAGAGGGGCTATCAACTGAGGGCAGAAAACTTTATAGAACTTTGTTGAGTACCCAGGCTGCTCCCGGAGGCGAGCGAGCGCGGGGCCAGACCATGGGGGGAGGAATCAGTCTCTTGAGGGGGACCACCAACTAATCTCTGTCCACCCTAGTGGAGCATATTGGGCCAGATAGCTGCGTTTGGTGGCAGGCAGCGCTGAGGATCGCCCTTGCAGTTGTACCCCATTCTGTCTGCAGGTGTTGATCCGCTAAGGGCCCGCGCCTCAAGGACCACCAGGGGTGCCCAGCAGGTCGAGCGGGGGGAGCGCGGGGCACCTATGGGGCGCTGTGCCTCCTGCCCATGTCCGGGTGCCGAGTGCTGCTTCTGTCCGCCGGTGGGAGCCGGCAAGGTTTAGATTGCCCTCTCCCACCGCTAGCTGGAATCTGCTGCTTCTCCCCCGAAGACTGCGGTCAAAGTTGGCCTGCTCCCTCGCCCGGGGCTAGGTCTCCATGGATTAGCGCAAAGAGTCTCACTCACGCTGCGATCATAGGTGGCCGATATTCACGGAGCGTCGTTATGGGGTGTTGGTGGAGCGGGGGGCCTCCAGCGGGTAGCACTCCTCACTTAGTGACTCGCTGCAGTGGGCATCTGGTGTAAGCCTCCAGTGAGGCGCTGTGGCAGAGCTTCGTTGGTCCGACTGCAATTTTTGGAATCCTCAGCGTCGGACGCCTGCAGAGTTCGCCAGCTCCGTTCTGGGGCACAGGCGAGCGTTAGAGGTTCATTTTGTCACCCCAAGCAGCTCCGGTGTTCCGCTTGCAGGAGTCACCTTCCTTTCATTAGCAGGACGGCGGGAACATCTCTTAAACAGTGAAAGCTGCAGGCTTCATACGGAGGCCATCAGAGGAGTTGCCACATCGATGTCGCACCAGGCCACGCCGCCCTCGTCTTGTCTTTTACAGCCAGTTCCATGTGCACCTTGGCCAGTCTTTCCAGTTTGTCCCTGCACACCCCCCGGATGGTACAGTACGGCGTGGCGGTAGTCCCTCCACTTATTGTTTTCCATCAGGCTGCTCGCCAGGACCATGGAGGGGTCCGCCGCTGAGGCCGATGTGACGGCGTCAAGCAAAATAACTGGTGGGAATGCGTTTGAGGCCACATGATTAATGTACTCTGCGTGGCCAGGTCTGGACATTGGCTTGCCGGCTGGGTGTCTCGATAGATAGTCTGCCAGTTTTTTTTCACCCCCAGGCCTATGGATTATCACAAAGTCCTACCCTTGGAGCATGATGTCGCACTGTTCAATCCTGGGAGGAATTTTGGTCCTGGGGTTTCCGAATAATGACAGCAGAGCCTTCTGGTCTGTGATGAGAGTGAACCTTTTTCATATCACAAAGTTGTGAAGTGCTCGCACACCCACATGGCTGCCAGGCTCTCCTTCTCGTGCTGCGATTTGGCAGACTCAGACGGGCCCAATGCTCTGCTGGCATAGGCCACAATGTGTCTGAGGTGAGCGTCAGTTCCACTTGTTTGAGCTACTATGGCTCCTAGCCCCATTGGGCTTGCATCCACTACGTTTTCAGTGTGCCAGTCGGGGTCAAAGTAGGCAAGTCTCTGGGCTTCTGCCAGGGCCAGTTTGATGGTGTGAAAAACCTCCTGACATTCGGCTGACCAAGCGAACGGGACGTCCTTCTGCAGCAGGCGGTGTAGCGGCTCAGTAATGGAGGCGTAGTGTGGAATATAGTGAGCGCAGTAGCCTGCCATTCCCAGAAACGATTGCACGTCAACCACCTGACATGGCTCTCGAAGGTTGAAGATGGTGGAGACCTTGCAGAGAAAATATGCCTGAAGAACCTCAGATTGGTTTTGCTAAATCGGCACTTGTCGATATTCAGTGTCAGGCCCGCTCCTTGGACAGCTACACAGGTTGCAAGGAGGGCAGTGTCATGCTCTTCTCTCGACCTTCCAAAGACGAGGATGTCGTCACTGTAATTCAGGTCCCCATTCACCGGTCTGATGATCTGTCTGATGGCCTCCTGGAAGATCTCAGCCGCCGACAAGATGCCAAAGTTGAGGCGTTTAAAGCTGAAAAGGCCGTTGTGGATTGCAAATGTGGTGATGCCCCTTGATTCAGGATGAAGCTCCATCTGATGATACCCCTGGTTGAGGTCTAGCTTGGAGAAGAGAACTGCATTGTTCAACTGGACGATCATATCCTCTATACGTGGTCCTGGGTGTCATTCTCTCTGGATGGCGGTGTTGGCCATTCTCATGTCCACACAGAGGGCCTCATCACGACTTCGGCGGTAACCCTTAAATCTGGCGGTAGCGCTATTACCGCCGGATTTAAGGGTCCGCCGAATCAGGGCTTCGGCGGATTTCGCCCCAGCTCGGAGCTGGGGGGAAATCCGCCGAAAATTTGTGCTATTACCGCCGGCGGAAAATCCGCCGGCGGTATTAGCGCGAAGATTCCCCATTGAGCCCAATGGGGAATGGGGCATTCCCGAATGGGCTCAGTGGGGAATGGGGACTTACATTACCGCCGAACTCATGATCCGGCGCTATTGGCGCCGGGGAGTTCGGCGGTAGGGCTAATACCGCCCGCGCTAATAGCGTTACCGTTACTGCCCAAGTCGTGATGAGGCCCAGAGGCTCAGGCGTCCCCCTTTCTTTGGCACGACCACTAGCGGTGAGACCCATGGGGTCAAGCATGTAGCTGGTTCGATGATGCCGTCATCTAGTAACTGATTGAGTTTGTTCGACACGGCTGCTTGTAGGCAAAAACCTACTCTCCTCAGATGTTGGGGGACGGGCCATACTGAAGTGTCTATGTGCAGTTTGATGGGGGGATCTTTCATCTTTCCTAGTCCCTTGCACAGCAGCGGGAATTCTTTCAAAATCCTGTCCTTTGTGATGGGGCTTCCGGACGGGTGACCATTCCATATGGTGCAGACCTGGTCTTTTGCGTCGCTGGTGGGAGCAGTCGACTGGATGGTGTCGCCCTCATGGACATGTATGTCAATGAGCCCCAGGCAGGACACGGTCCGGTAAATCAGTAGACATCTTCCTTTGGTCGGGCTTCGGATCACATGGATGACTGTGATGGTGGACAGCCCTTTGTGTATGAGCCGACGCCTGAAGTGCCCAATGGAGTGCAGGGGGAGGTGTGCTCCCCATTCGAAGATTTTGGGCACTGTTTAGGCTAGTGTTGGCCTGTCAGGCATCTATAAAAATTCCTTCTCCCCCATGATATTCACATATCACTACGGGTATCCTGGGCGCCTCCCTCGCTTCTCTGTCATCGAGGATAAGATTGACATATTCGTCCTGGACATACTCGTCGTATTGGTCACCCTCGCACTCCAGTCCGTGGGTTGCTGCCACGTATTGACTATGGCGTGGTTGTGGTGGTCCATTTGATTCGTCCCTCAGACGCAGGCTTTGTTCGTAAGTTTCGAACACATGGGGGTCGTCTTCAGGGTAGTGGTCCTCCAACACCCTCACATATCGTATCGGCCTTTGCTGGTATGGGCGCCTCTGGTAAACCGGGTTCTGCAGGGTCCGATTGTACACCATGTATTGTGATGGCGGTTGGATGCGCAGCGTGGGGATGTCAAGCCCTGGGAAACCCTCCCGGTCCTCCTCAACTGTGTCTTCAACAGAGCTCTCTTGGAATTCAGATTCCCTGTTTCGGCGTGGTTTCCGTCCTTCCTTTACCTTCTTTTTCAGATGAAGGTAAGGGCGGGCTCCCTCGGAGGCCACCGTTACCTGACAAGTCGACAAGTCACCAGGGACTAGGGTGATCCCGAGGAGCAAGTCCCCAAAAGTCAGGGAAAAAGCCTACTTTGGCACAAAAAACCCTGAAGACAAAGATGTTTGATTTCCAATGTAGACAAAGTTTGGGAAGAACTGCCTTCTTAGGTGGCTGAAGGTTATGTCTTGATGTTTAGGGGATTCTGAAGTTCTTGTGTATTTATTAAACTCCAGTGGTAGTAGGTGTTCCTTCTTATTCCTAAAAGGGATCTTGAGTGTCCAGGAAATGGCGTGCAAAGGAAAACCAACAGAATGAAACTCCAGCAATGACCCAATCTTCACACGGCAACTGGAGTACAGCCTGTGATTAGCAGACTAAGTGCACCGACTTTTACCCACGGAAGACCGGGTAAGCCGGCAGAAGGGTAGCAAGATACTTGTAAAGAAATTGTAGACCAGCTAAGAGCAGGCAAAGAAAGACCGCGAGGGAATAGTGGATAGTGGAAGAGGAAGAAAGGAAACTGCGAGGGCGGAGGGAGGTGGGCTGCAAGCGGCCAGGAAGGAACCGCCCGGAGCGGTCGTCAGACGGAGAGTAGCAGAAAAGGAATTGCAAAGGCTGAAAGCTGACAAAAGAGGACCGCAAAGGTGCGGACAGGCAGATTGGAACAGTAGAAGAGGATAGAGAGAAAGAGAGGTAAGATAAGCCGCGGATGGCGGAAATGGAAACATAGAAGAAAATTAAACAAGCTGAAAATGGTCAAACAAGTCGTGAGGAGCGACAAAAGAAACACTCAGAGATCACTAGGGTGGAAGAAAAGTAAACAATGGGAAAAACGGCACTTACCCAACACCAGGAAGAGGCAAAAACGAGCTGAAAGCGAGAGGAATGCCACAAGTGAAAAAGTAGGAAAGAGCAGGACTGACATAGAACTGGTACACTGATAACAAGGTGGAAAGTAAGGAACGCTAGAACTGCTGAGAGCAGAGGTCCGGCAGTGTAATACCAGGAGACGGATACAACGCAGGGAAGCCAAGTATCTGCCCAAAGATAAAGTGGCAGCGGCCATCTTGGTGGAACACTAGACCTTCAAAAAGGCAACAAGTGACACCGTAGTACGTGTCCTTCCATCTCTGCCAATACTTCCAAGGGAGCAGCATGACAGTATGCCCCCTTCTATTCAAACCTACTCCCCGCTTACCCGGATATAACCAGTGAAACCATTGAATCAATCTGGGAGCATGTATATGCGATCTCGGTTCCCAGGTTCTCTCAGCACTGGGGTTGCCTTTCCAATGGACCAGGTATTGCAGAACTCCCCCTCTGTATCTGGAGCCCACCAAACATGCCACCTCATATTCTTCTGGTTCTGGGGGTTCCGAGGTGATGTGTTTTCGGAAAGATCGTTTGAAGGGGTCTTCGACATGTGCCTCGAGAAGAAATTAATGGAAAACAGGGTGCACTGTTCTGAAACTACGCGGTAGTTGTAGCTTAAAGGCCACCGGATTGATCTTGGATAGAATCTTGGTGGGACCTATGTAACGAGGGGAAAACTTTACCTGATGCCTCCAGCGAGGCAGGAACTTGGTGGATAACCAAACCTGTGTACCTGACTTACACTCCGAGTTGGTGTCAGGAACGGAGAATGGAAGGTTTGGAAGCGCTGGAAACATTGACTTGCGAGCGCTCTAGTCCTCATTCAAGATGGTGGCCCTACCTTTAAATTCTGACTCCTCCCCCAAACCGATGCGTTGTATCTGTACACATCGCTCCGGTTCGTGTGGAACTTCGTTGTTGGATATTTCCTCCTTGCCGACCATCCTTGCAGCTACCTTTTGCCTTCCTTGTGCCTACCTTTTGTGCTTTACATAATTTCTTCCCTTGTTACCTGTCTCTTGGTTCTTGCTACTTCTGCGAGCGTTTCTCTCCTCATCTGTTCCTCGCTTGTGCTTCTGTACTACACCTCCGCCGAATCATTTCAGTTTATTTGATTCGGCATTTTCTGCCTTTCATCTTCTCTACACTCTAATTTTTCATTTGCAGACTTACTGCACTCTGCAGGCATATTTCTACTTTCTGCTTATGGTTACCTGCACACATTTCCTTATTTAGCACTGTTATTTACGGGCATTTCTCTCTGTTCTGTCTTCCTTTAAGATTTATTTATTGGTTTATTTGAGTTCCTGTATCTTTCCTCTGTGTGCTTCGCCCTACTGTCACCGCAGGGCTTAACTGGCTCTCTCCACCGGAGTTGGAGGTCAACTACTTCAGCTATCAGCAGCAGCCAGACTTCAATTACTTGTGAACGGAATTCTCCACTCCTTATTAGAACCCATCTGGAAACAGGGTTTTTTCTGCCTTTGTGCTTTTTCCCTGATTTAGGTCTGGCCCCCTGGGGTTCCCTGCGGACAGGGTTCTATCTCTGCCGCGGTGGCCTCTGGAGGGGCTAGACCCTATTTGCACGAAAAGAAAGCCAAGACATCAAAGAACAAGACTCCGGTAAGGAGGAAGGACCGTAAGAAGACGGAGTTGAATCCGAAGGAATCTGCCGCAGAAGATTCAGGTGAGGAGGGACGGGATAAGGCCTCCAATCTTGACAGCATACAACGCCCAATATCTACCATGGCATCGTTAGAACAATATCAAGAATTGGTAGCAGCGATGCAGAACCTTACCATGGAGGTCCAGGCTTTGAGAACAGAGAACATAGCCCTCCGACAACAGGTTGTGTTGCATCGTGATGACAGGGGAGACCTGCCTACAATGCCACTCTCCTTTGGCAAATATGATGGTCACCCGGGAGGGCTGAAGGACTTTATTGACGCATGTAAGGTGTATTTTGCCTTTCGACCTGATGCTTATGAGACTGCTAGATCTAAGGTCGGGTTTATAATTGCAAACCTAATGGGTAATGCGCTTTCATGGGCTACACCGTTTGTCACCGGAAACGACCCGATTTTGGGAGACTATGATCGTTTTACAGAGGTGTTTAAAGAACGTTTCGACCGACCAGAAGTCTTCTATTCCTCTCTAGAAGCTATCCTAGATGTCAGCCAGGGAAACACTGACGTACAAACCTATCTGACTCGTTTCCAGAGGTTGGCAGCCAAGGCATATTGGCCTGATTCCGCTCAGCAAACCATCTACAGACGTGGCCTTCGTGATGAAATCAAGGATGAGCTGGCCCGAGTGGCGAGACCTGCATCCTTTCAAGATCTGGTTACATTATCTCTTCAGATTGAGTTTCGTCTACAAGAGAGACGACTAGAAAGAAGACGAACCTGAGGCGTTCCGCAGCCAACTGGCCTCCCCTCTCCTGTCCCTCCCACCAGAGCTACCCATCCTCCTGAAGAACCTATGCAGATAGGGGCGGCCCGGGGACCTCTAACTCAAGAAGAAAAGAGAAGAAGAAGAGAGGCTGGACTGTGTATGTATTGTGGCTCCTCGAAGCACTTTTTGAGAGACTGTCCTGAGGTGCCACCTTGACGACAGGGAAACTTCAAACCCCGATCTACAGCAAGGGAGGTTTCGGGGGGAGTAACAAGCACCCTTGCAACTACACAAGAGCAGTAACCACTCCGGATGACAACAGTCTAATGGTGTTTCGAGTTGACTTATGGCTGTCTGATGCAGGTCCCACAGAGGTACTCGCCATGCTTGACTGTGGAGCAGCAGGGAATTTTATCGACTCCAAGTGGGCAGCAGAACATTTTGTTCCAACAAGATCTAAAGCCGCTCCCATTCCGGTGGAAGGGGTGGACGGAAGACCCTTATCTTCGGGACCTATTACCAAGGAGACCACTCCGTTGAGAATGAGGTTAGGCCATCACGAGGAGTTCCTGGTATTCGATCAGATCAGGGCAGCTCATTTTCCGTTGGTCATTGGCATTCCTTGGTTAAGGAGGCACAACCCTCTAATTGATTGGATGGCTAACAAGGTATATGGACAAGATATTCACAGATATGCTGTTTGTATCTGTGGTAGTGTACCTGGACGACATTCTCATTTTTTCCAAGACTCTATCAGAGCACAGGTCACTGGTCAGACTAGTCTTACAGCGTCTGCAATTCCATCAACTACTGGTAAAGCCGGAGAAATGCTCATTTGAAACTACGTCCGTGTCCTATCTAGGATATATCTTATCCAAAGAAGGTATCGAGATGGACCCCAGTAAGGTAAAGGCTATCAGAGAATGGAGAAATCCTGGCAATATCAAAGAACTCCAAAGCTTCCTAGGATTGGCCAATTTTTATCAAAGGTTCATTCCCAACTTTTCTAACAAGGTACTTCCACTGACCTCTCTAATGAAGAAAGGAGTCAAGTTTGTATTCAATGAAGGGCCCCAAAAAGCCTTCTGTTTTCTAAAAGAATGTTTTTCTACAGCCCCCATTCTGGTCCAACCAGATCAGAATCGACCTTACATTCTGGAAACAGACGCTTCTACAGGGGCGGTGGGAGCAGTTCTGCTTCAAAGGTCAGATGACGACTATGAACATCCGATAGCTTATTACTCCAAGACACTTACCTGTAGTGAACGCAACTACTCTGTGATTGAAAAGGAACTATTGGCTATCAAAATGGCCTGTCAAGAGTGGAGACATCTTTTACAGGGAGCTACTCATCCGTTTACTATTAGAACAGACCATCGTAACCTTCGGGTTTTACAACAGTTGGAATGTTCCAACGCCAGGCATGCCAGATGGGTATATTTCTTTTTACAATATGATTTTGTAATTACATACTTACCTGGTACCGAGAACATGAAGGCTGATGCCTTGTCAAGAAGCCTTGGGGATACCTCTGGCTTCTACACGGGACACAAATTGGTTTTCCCTAATCTCAAGGTATTGGCTTCAACTGTTTCATTTCTTCAAGACCTCATTCCACAGTATCAGATGGGTACCGAGCTTCCGTCAACTGTCATTCAAGATAAGGACGGATTGTATTATCATGAAGGAGCTCTCTATGTTCCCACTAAGAAGCTACAAGATCAGATTCTTTCCTGGTGTCATGACACTCCTTTATCTGGACATCCCGGAATCAGGAAGACATTGGATCTGATACGGAGGGGTTTCTGGTGGCCGACCTTAAGAAGAGACGTAAGCCTGTACGTTTCCACTTGTTCGGTCTGTGCATCTAACAAACACCGAACGGGAAGACCTCTGGGACTACTTCAGCAAGAACCCTTACCGGACAATCCTTGGGAACACATCTCTACTGATTTTATTGTAGACCTCCCTCCGTCATATGGCATGACTACGATTATGGTGACAGTTGACTCATTTAGCAAACTCGCCCATTTTTCGGCCTTTAAACAGGTTCCTTCAGCCTCCGAAATGGCCGCAACCTTCCTTCAGGATATAGTCCGTCTACATGGTTTGCCCAGGACCATAGTGTCGGACAGAGGACCCCAATTCACCTCCAAGTTCTGGGCTTCTCTCTGCCAAGTTCTAGGGATTCACAAGGCGCTCTCTTCTGGATACCACCCACAGAGCAATGGCCAAACGGAAAGATTAAATGCCAGCCTAGAACAGTACCTCAGGTGTTTTTGCAGTCCGCAACAAGAAGAGTGGTATCGTTTCCTCCCACAGGCAGAATTCGCCTACAATAACTCTCTCCATACCTCGATCCAGATGAGTCCTTTCTATTGTACCTACGGATATCATCCTCAACATTTACCCTGGCTTAATCCTCCTTCTACCAAGATTCCGGCGTTGGATGGGGTGCTACAGGACCTACAGGAGGTACACAGACTCGCTAAGGAAGCACACCAAGCGAGTCAACTTACACACAAGAAATGGGCAGACAAGGGTCGTACTGCCAACCCGAGCTGGAAGATAGGGCAGCTTGTCTGGTTGTCCACCAGATTTCTACCCAGATGGGTTCATAAGGGGAAGTTCTCCTCTCGTTTCCTTGGGCCATTTCCCATTCTTCAACAGATCAACCCTGTTGCATATAAGATCAAGCTACCTGAATATCTCAGAAGGGTACATCCCATCTTCCATGTCTCCCTTCTCAAGGAACATAAGGATGACCCTTTTAAGAGACCTGTGTTCAAGACGCGTGCTCAGGTGAGCTCTACGCCAGAAGAATATGAGGTGTCTCGTCTTGTCGATTCCAGATACCACAAGGGACGGTTGCACTATTTGGTTCATTGGAAGGGTTATCCAGTGGAAGAGAGGACATGGGAACCTGTGAGCCATATACATGCCAAAAGCCTTGTGCAGAGGTTCCATCGCCTTCATCCGGGCAAACCAGGGGGTCCCCCGAGAAGACGGGGGTATACTGTCAGGAACGGAGAATGGAAGGTTTGGAAGCGCTGGAAACATTGACTTGCGAGCGCTCTAGTCCTCATTCTAGATGGTGGCCGTAACTTTAAATTCTGACTCCTCCCCCAAACCGATGCGTTGTATCTGTACACATCGCTCCGGTTCGTGTGGAACTTCGTTGTTGGATATTTCCTCCTTGCCGACCATCCTTGCAGCTACCTTTTGCCTTCCTTGTGCCTACCTTTTGTGCTTTACATAATTTCTTCCCTTGTTACCTGTCTCTTGGTTCTTGCTACTTCTGCGAGCGTTTCTCTCCTCATCTGTTCCTCGCTTGTGCTTCTGTACTACACCTCCGCCGAATCATTTCAGTTTATTTGATTCGGCATTTTCTGCCTTTCGTCTTCTCTACACTCTAATTTTTCATTTGCAGACTTACTGCACTCTGCAGGCATATTTCTACTTTCTGCTTATGGTTACCTGCACACATTTCCTTATTTAGCACTGTTATTTACGGGCATTTCTCTCTGTTCTGTCTTCCTTTAAGATTTATTTATTGGTTTATTTGAGTTCCTGTATCTTTCCTCTGTGTGCTTCGCCCTACTGTCACCGCAGGGCTTAACTGGCTCTCTCCACCGGAGTTGGAGGTCAACTACTTCAGCTATCAGCAGCAGCCAGACTTCAATTACTTGTGAACGGAATTCTCCACTCCTTATTAGAACCCATCTGGAAACAGGGTTTTTTCTGCCTTCGTGCTTTTTCCCTGATTTAGGTCTGGCCCCCTGGGGTTCCCTGCGGACAGGGTTCTATCTCTGCCGCGGTGGCCTCTGGAGGTGCTAGACCCTATTTGCACGAAAAGAAAGCCAAGACATCAAAGAACAAGACTCCGGTAAGGAGGAAGGACCGTAAGAAGACGGAGTTGAATCCGAAGGAATCTGCCGCAGAAGATTCAGGTGAGGAGGGACGGGATAAGGCCTCCAATCTTGACAGTTGGGTCTCCTTCGAAGATCTGCGTACTTCTTATATCCTTTGCAGTTTTCTTCCAAGGACTTGAGGGCATCCTTGTGTACCTGACTGAGATTAGTCAGGTAGCTATCCACAGCGGGTGAGTTGGTCATGGAGAATCCAGTCCATGGTAGATGTCGAGGATTGAGACATGTTCCCAAGGACTAGAGGGTAAATTTTCTTGTTGTAGAAGACCAAGGGGTCTTAGTCTGGACGTCTTATTAGCCGCACAAGTGGGACAGGAAGCGACATAGGTCCTGACATCTTGACAAATTGAAGGCCACCAGAAATTTCTCAAAATAAGTGCCAAAGTTCCCTTCTGACCTTTATGACCTGCTAGAGGAAGATCATGACACCACATTAATGCCTGTGCTTGTAGTGACTCTGTCGGACGAAAGAGTGCTTGCCTATGGAACAGCAAACCTTCCTTTTTGTTGAGTTTGTAACATTGGAGGTCTTCTGCCTTGCTGTTTCCAGTACCGGCCTGAACCTCCTGTAAGAAGGTGTTGATCGTGGACAAGAACTTATTTCCTTGAAGCAGTCTTTCACCTCTTTGGTATGTTCCTGTATATACCAACTGCGAGACAAGGCATCAGTAACTAGATTTTGTGATCCAGGTATGTAAGTAATAACAAAATCAAAGTGGGAGAAGTAATACGCCCATCTGGCATGTCTTGAATTCTTGCACTCCATCTGCTGGAGTACCTTTATGTTGCGGTGGTCGGTACATAGTATGAATGAATGAGCCGCCCCTTGTAATAGATGCCTCCACTCTTCGCAGGCCTGTTGGATAGCTAACAACTCCTTCTCCAGGACAGAATAGTTCCTCTCACTAGAGGTGAGAGTCCTAGAGAAGTATGCCACAGGATGTTTAAGGTGATCTGGGTTCATCTATAAGAGGACAGCTCCCAAAGCTCCACCTGAGGCATCTGCTTCGAGAATGAACGGTTGAGTCTGATCCGGTTGGATTAGGATGGGTGCAGAAGTAAACAATGTCTTGAGTTTCTGGAATGCATCTTGAGCTTCTGCCTTCCATTCAAATGTCACTCCCTTCTTCAAAAGAGAGGTAATCGGTAATACTACCTCCGAAAAATTGTGGATGAAGCGACAATAAAAATTTGCTAGTCCTCGGAACCTTTGGATATCCGTGACTGAGGTTGGTTCTTGTCAGCGTAAAATAGCCTTGACCTTTTCTGGATCCATCCTTACCCCTTTCTTGGACAGTATGAATCCTAGATAGGACACCTCTGTAGAATCAAACACGCGTTTCTCTGGTTTGGCATACAGTTGATAGTCCTTCAGGCGTTGGAGAACTTCCATTACATGCCTGCGATGTATTTCCAAGGAGGGGGAAAACACAAGGATATCGTCTAAATAGACTACAACTAAGACTTAGAGTAAATCTGCAAAGATCTTGTCCACGAACCTCTGGAACACCGCTGGGGCGTTGACCAGACCAAAGGGCATGACTGGTATTCGAACAACCCCAGCGGAGCCCGAAAGGCCGTTTTCCACTCATCACCTCCCTTTATTCTTAGTAAATGATAGGCTCCACGAAAGTCCAGCTTGGAAAACACCTTAGAATCTTGCACGGCTTCCAGAATGTCTCTGATGAGTGGCATAGGGTACCTGTCACATACTGTTATCTGGTTGAGACCCTTGTAATATATACAGGGGCATAGCTCTGAGGACCCCTTCTTGAAAAAAAAATGAGATGCTCCCCCTGAGGATTTGGATTCCTTGATCAATCCATTCTTCATATTAGCGTCAAGCTACTCTTTCAGCGCTTTCTTTTCAGTTAGCAAAAGGGGATACATTCTACCGAAAGGTATCGGAGCGTCACTTTGAGTTCAGTATTGCAGTCTTCCGGTCGATGTGGGTGAAGCAGCCGTGGGATCTTGTCCTCGAAAACATCTGCAAAGGCTTGATAGATTACTGGCACCGAAGACACAGTAGACTGGGGTAACGACACCAGACTACCCAACTGGGCCTCGGTCTTCCGTTCCCCTATGTTATGTTCACTGCAATAGGTGGCATCAAATCTCAATTTGTTAGCCCTCCAGTCAATCAGAGGGTTATGTAGGCGCAGCCACAGTATACCTAGGATAACCGGAAAATGGGCTGCTCTGATGACATCAAAGGTGAGGGTTTCGATGTGATTTCCCATCAGCACTTGTACAGGTTTAGATTCCATTACAATGGGCCCAGAAGACAAAGGTTTGCTGTCTGCTCCTTCTACTGGAATAGGTCATCTCTTTTCTTGGAGAGGGATGTGGTTCTCCTCTGCCCAGTTCACATCTATGAAGTTCCCTGCTGCTCCACAATCTAGCATGGCGAGAATGTCTAAGGTGGGACCGGGAGGGATCGTGAAGGTACTCGGAAAAACCATCAGTCGGTTGTCTTCTTCATTTATTGGCTGGGTACTGTTGCAGGGGCTTGAACCGCCTTCCCCGTTAACTCCCCTGCATAGGAACGGGGCAGCTTGTTTCCCTGACGTCTTGGAGGCACCTCAGAGCAGTTTCTCAGGATATGTTTTGAAGACCCGCGATACATACATAAATTATTCTTGCGGCGTCTCTTCTGCTCTTCAGGTGTTAATGTCCCTCTAGCTGCTCCTATCTGCATATGTTCGTCCGTCGTGCCCTTCTCCTTGGGAACAGAAGGTAAGTTCGGGAAGGGTGGGAGGCTACAACCTCTTCTTCTCTCGTAACGTCTCTCGGACAGTCTGTACTCTGCTAATGTAACAAGCTTGTGGAACGTGTTTGGTCTCGCTAGCCGTGCTAATTCATCCTTTATCTCTTCATGGAGCCCTCTGCGAAAGATAGGCTGTTGGGCAGAATCCGGCAAACCTGCATCTACAGAAAGGCGTTGGAAGCGGGTTACATATGATTGCACATCCTGAGTACCTTGTCGTATGTCCAGAATTGCTTGATAAGATGAATACTGAACCTCTGAACGTTCAAAACATGTCTTGAAAGTTTGTACAAATGTGTCAAAGTAATTCACGGAGGGATCAGAGTTGGTGACTAAGGGTGTAGCCCAAGCCAGAGCGCTCCCAATCAGATTAGAAACCAAAAAGCCTACTCAGGCTTGGCCTGTTTCATAGGTCTTGGGTTGAAAGGCGAAGTATATCGAGCCGGCATCAAGGAACTCTTGCAACTACTTTGGATTGCCGTCAAACTTGCCAAATGGAAATGTCATGGGTGGTAGATCCCCTCTGTTTTAATCTCTGGTCACAACCTGTTGAGGGAGGGCTATGTTCCCTGCACGCAGGCTCTGTACCTGTACAGTCAGCCCCTGTATAGCATTGCATAGCTCTTGGTATTGTTCCAGGGAGGCCTTTGGATTAGTTTGGCGTTGTATGCTGTCAAGTCCTGAGGAACCCTCCCTGTCCTCCTCCTCACCTGTGTCTTCAACTGAGCTCTCTTGGACTTCAGATTCCCTCTTTCGGCATGGTTTCCGTGGTTCCTTGACTTCTTTTCCTTTTTCTGATGAAGATAAGGGCGAGCTCCCTCAGAGGCCACCGTGGCCTGACAAGTCACCCAGGACTAGGGGGACCCCGAGGAGCAAGCCCCCAAAAGTCAGGGAAAAGGGCTCTTTTGGCACAAAAAAACCTGAAGACGAAGATGTTTGATTTCCAATGTAGACAAAGTTTGGGAAGAACTGCCTTCTTACGTGGCTGAAGGTTATCTCTTGATGTTGAGGGGATTCTGAAGTTCTTGTTTATTTATTAAACACCAGTGGTAGGAGGTCTTATTCCTAAAAGGGATCTTGAGTGTCCAGGAAATGGCGTGACAAGAAAAACCAACAGAAGGAAACTCCAGCAATGACCCAATCTTCACATAGCAACTGTAGTACAGCCTGTGATTAGCAGACTAAGTGCACCGACTGTTACCCACGGAAGCATGGGTAAGCCGGCAGAAAGGTAGCAAGATACTTGTAAAGAAATTGTAGACCGACTCAGAGCAGCCAAAGAAAGACTGCAAGGGAATAGTGGATAGTGGAAGAGGAAAAAAGGAAACCGCGAGGGCGGAGGGGGACGGGCTGCGAGCGGCCAGGAAGGAACCGGCCTGAGCGGTCGTCAGACAGAGAATAGCAGAAAAGGAAATGCAAAGGCTGAAAGCTGACAAAAGACGACCACAAAGGTGCGGACAGGCAGACTGGAACAGTAGAAGAGGATAGAGAGAAAGAGAGGTAAGTTAAGCCGCGGGCGGCAGAAATGAAAATATACAAGAAAAGTAAACGTGCTGAAAATGGCCAAACAAGTTGCGAGTAGTGACAAAAGAAACACTAAGAGATCGCCAGGGTGGAAGAAAAGTAAGCAATGGGAAAACAGCACTTACCCAACACCAGAAAGAGGCAAAAACCAAGAGGAATGCCACGAGTGGAAAAGTAGGAAAGATCAGGACCGGCAGAGAACCTGTGCACTGATAACAAGGTAGAAAGTAAGGAACGCTAAAACTGCTGAGAACAGAGGTCCGGCGGCGTAATACCAGGAGACGGATACAACGCAGGGAAGCCAAGTATCCGCCCACAGATAAAGTGGCGGCAGAAATCTTGGTGGAACACTAGACTGTCATAAATGCAACAAGAGACACCATATTACGTGTACTTCCATCTCTTCCAATACTTCGAAGGGCGCAGCATGACAGGGGCCTTCCCTACAGACTGACTGAAAGTGGCCCTCTCTGCCACAGTTGCCACATCTCTGGGCGAGTGCGGGGCATGTTCCTGAATGAGGGAAAGCCATCCCGCAGCGGTAGCACTGCCTCTGCATTCTGGGGGCTGTCTGGTATCCTCCTACGGCACTCCTGTCTCCAGGCCTTGGGTTGGCCGGGTGCACCGCCACAATAAGTTCGCCAATGTCATGCTTGGATTTGGCGTTCCCCAACATCTGGGTTGCTTGCATGTCCACCCTTTCAAAGATCCTGGCCATTTTGCTGACCTCGTTGATGGAAAGCGGCTTCTTAGGCAGTTGTTTCTTAAATGTTTGGTATAGGTAACCCTCAATCACTCTCAGGCATATTGCTTCATCTAGAGAAAAAGCATGGAACTGGCAGTGTGCCCCTTTAATCCTCACACGAGTGATGAATTCGTCAACTGTCTCTTCTCCTCATTGGGTACACTGATTGAAAATATACCTTTCGTAGTCTCTGTTGGGCTCAATCACAAATCTTTTATTGAGGGCAGTTATTAGTGCAGCGAAACCAGGCTGCTCAGCTGGGGGGATAGTCTTAATGAGGGTCTTAACTTTGCTGCCAGCAATGCTGAGGAACATTGTGTGTAACTTCAAAGAGTTCTCCTCACCCGCTGTCTTGATGAAGTTATTGAAATCATCTAGCCACTCCACCGACCGCAGGCAGCATGTGCCATGCAGTGGCTGTGGATCTCGTAGGAGTGTCCGCCATGGCAAGGGGTTGCTGCGCAGGACCAGGTGGTGTGCTCATCGTGGCAACTGGGTAGTTGGGTTGCCTGCGCCGTCTGGTGTGTGTCCTTTTGTGGGTGGTGGGTGTTAGCGGTGCCCTTGGTGGCAGCCAGCAGGTCACGAGCAGCGGGTGTCCCTGGCACATGGAAGTTCTATGGCCCTTGAGAGTGTGTGCCACCGTAATGCACACAACGATGATGGGCGTGTATTCAAATGCCCAGGAGGTCCTGATGGTGGAGCCTGTCTCCGTGTGGGGGCTCATAGAGGTGGGGGCTGGCTAGGCCCACATGGGTAGGCTAAACAGTCAAATAGCAGGTGGCCTACATGAGCTGCCAGCGGCGTGTGACTGGGGAGCCACGTAGCAATTGGCAGGCTCGCGGGATGGGAGGTGGGTGAAGGGGCCACCCACCTGCTGCTGTCGTCTTCGCACGCATGCTCCAGCACGTGGGAAGAAGGCCGGCCGCTGGCGGATTGCCGCGTGGCAAGGGAAAATGGAGCTCTTCACGCTCCTCCACCTGTGTGGAGCACGGGTGCTGCGTGCACAAAGGAGGCCTGGGATCTGGCGTCGCAGCATCTGCAGGGTCGCCAGGTTTGTGTATGGAGAGCGGCTGACAGGTCATACATCACAACATCCCATCCAATCATCATAAACAAATAACAGAATAATAACAACGAGTTACCAGACATCACCAGTCCTCTGGCTAACACCCCATCCTCCATCATTTGAGTACAAATTGTTTCATTCGAGTCATCGCAGGTATCAGGACAGTGCCCCTGCTTGCGGATTCAGGTCTGCGATCTCCTGGTCACCCCTCTGCTTTTGCTCCGCATCCTCTCGAGATTCCTGGGCAAAGATGTTTTCCTCAGGTGTCACACGATTATCCGTTCCCGACCGCTCTTCATTGTATTTCCGTTGGAGGGGTCTAAACCAGCTACAGTTCCTGGTGAGTGATTCTTGACCTCTCACCGCTGTGATCATGGATCGCAGCTTGCTTGCAACCGTCCAGGGACTGGTGTCTTGGGGCAAACACAACTTTTTCCATGGATATCGCGTCAGTGCCAAAAAACGGTATCACCTACATCCATGATACTGTAGTCAGGGATTCGCCAATTTGTGCATAATAAAAAACACGTACTAAAACAATGGAGCACAGACTGGGCAAAAAGCAACGCTGTTTTACAGCTGGGTGTGCACAAATCAAACAGAACAGTGCATCTGATCGAGAGGCTGACATCTGAATAGACTATGAACAGCAGTTTTATAACAGAAATTAGCACCAGGGTGGGGGAAGCCAGCCAATCAGGTGGCTAGAAACACAGGCTTGAACCGCCGATGCAAGCATGTGTTCCAGCCAGCCTGATGGCTGGCTCCCCCCGCCGCCATCTTCCCCTCACCGTCCTCCCTCTTTTTCTTTTTTTTTTTTAAAACCCTTCCCAACCTCCACTCACCTTATTATGGTTGCGGCGGCACTCACCGCCGCAGCCGCTCTTTCTTGCTGGCTCCAGCTGTCCTCCATGCTCGAGCTGATAACTTAGGCTGCCGAGCCATTAACCCTGTTCCAGCCCTTTGAACGGGGGCTTAATACCATAATACAATGGTTGGATGTCAGGAGAAACACTTGCAAGTTGGAGAATTCGTTTTTTCTGTGCTTCCAAGGGATTTGATTGGTTTGCAATCTCCTCCTCATTGATAGTTTCATTAATTAGTGAAAGCGTTGTTAGAGCAAACAGTTGAATAGTTTCCCATCACCTCACCTGCCCATGTGGTGCCACATTTTATTCACAACCCACCCTGGAACATCTTGTTATTAATGAAGCAACATTTGTGCTGACCGCCAGAACTGCCATTGGTCAGCACCATTGAGAACGGAACACGAGACACGCTGCAGCTGGTGGGAAAGGGGACATTCACATGATACCTGTTAGATAATTACCTTCGCGAACTCAATGGTAGATACTCTGAGGGCTGGCCCCTTGGTCAGAGCTTAGGAACTGACTGTCTGATTGTCCTCCCAGGAATGCCAGTCCGTCCAGTATTCCCTTCCCACTGCCGCCTGCCGGTGGGCCTCGGAGGTCATGTAACTGGCACGCTGGTACAGAGCCACCCTCCCCAGTACCATGCAGGGTGGTTTGTTTGGCTAACCACCCTGCAGTTACCTCACCCAGTTCCCGCGGTCTTAATTCCCATATGACAAGTAAATTGGACCTCTTCCTCTCTTTGCACATCCCTATCAATGTGGTCACGTGTTTCAGATTGAAAAGTTACCAGATCTAGCATGCTCCAAGAGATTTCGCCACTATGCGTATTTGTGATTGTGCTATTTCTGTCCCTCCCCTCCTTTAACTAATCATAGAGCAATGTGTTGGACCAAGTTTACATCCAATGTATCGTTACCCCCTACCATTCCCGGTGAAGTCCTGTATACAGTGTGTCTGTGGCTCAGAGATCTGTGTTCTACCCCATGGGGCCACACCCACCATGCATCTTCTTTACTCCCGTAGTTGGTAGGTGCATCCCGCACCTGGCGCTGAATTAGCACCTTTAACACAGTATTGCCCCCGGCAGTTTCTCTGGCATGAGCCCTCTCCTGGGGTTCCCTTATCGTCACCAGATCAGGCACCGTGAGGTATCTGGACTCGTGCTCTGGGATGAGGGACTGTACTTTATGTCACAGGAAAGCTTCTGCGGGTCCGACACCCGTGGAGGAGTATGGTGTCATCCTGTACGCCATCAGAAACAACATCAGGGCATGACCCAAGTGTTGCTCTTTCTCGACAGTAATGCAGAACACTTTGTTCAGCGTTGTAAGGATGACATGGTATCAAGAATAGACAGACACAAGTGATCACCGTTCAAGGGTGTTTATTAAACTCTATAGGTAGGGTGGAAAAACGTCTACTCTAAACCTAAATCTAAAATGGGAGCAAGATACGACTATCAAATGAAAAATAAGGCAGTGCTAGTGGCGTCTTGTCAAATTAAAAGGGCCTATACTAAGAAAAACCTATTGCCAATCCTTACAACTAATGCAAAAGGGTGTGGGATAAGATTTACAAGAAAGAAAGAAGTGTTAAAAAATGATAAGTCAGGATGTGGTAGCCGGGGGACACCCTTCCCAAGGTTTTGAGCAAGGGACAAGGTGGGACTCCCGCGCACAGAACATGTTCGAGCTTTCCAAGCACGAGACAACAGTTCCAGCTTCAGCTATCAGGACCTTTGGTGGTTAAGTGTCTTTTCTACAAAAGTCTCTTGCCTCCGAAGACCTGATGGGCTCCAAGAATAACAAACACAAGATCCTTTCAAAGGTACGTTAGGTGATGGCTTTTCACCCTTGGATCCCCCTCTTCCGGGTTTAGCGCCACACACAATTCCTTTCAATATCAGGACCTTCAGTGGTTGACTTCCTTGTTCCTGAGGGCCTGATAGGTTAACATATTGCAAACAAAAAGTTCCTTTTGGACTACACTTGAGGTGAGGATTCTTCACCCCTGGGCCCCCCTCTGCCCAGCGAAGACCCCTCTCGAAAATCAACCTCCCTCCTGTCGGGTTCACTCCGGCTTATATTCACAATGATTTCTCTATAACATTCATATGTTGTTGGGGTGATGGCTTCTCACCCCTGGATCCCCCACTTTCGGGGTCCAACCCCTTCAAACATTTGCCTCCCTCTGTCAGGTTCACTACGGCCTTTTGCAAAGATATTCTCACCTTGGCGTTAGCAAATCTTAATGTCCTTTTACACAGTTCACCATGAACATCCCTCTGCCGGGTTCACTTTTGTCAACACACTGTTTGTTGGGACTTTAGACTTTGCCCCTCTTTATTGGCATCCCTCCCTCAGGTTCACTCTTGCCATTTCACAATTCCTTTTGCTTTTACTTGCTGTGGGATTCACTTCCCTTGCGTTTCTCAATGGTTTTTTGGTCAAAGACTTTCGACTGTACAGGGATTTTGTTAGACCCCTGTATGACCACTTTGACCTTTCTTGGCGGCTCTCCTATGGCCTTCTGGTATCAGTAGTTTCCTTCAAACACAGGATCAACCAGAGTCTCTCGGTGAGCACCCACGTGTTGCCAGACCAATCTGCAGTTGGTTTTCCCTTAACAATTTATAGTTCTTTGAACGTTCCTCAATGTGCCACTGTCTTGACTGTCTTGCTTTCTTTGTTCACCCGACTCACTCCCTTCACCTTCCTCCTCACCTGAGTTGTTCGGTGGTGATGTGTCTTCAATCAAATGCCTTCGAGTCAAATAGTCCTTTTCTTTCTTTTGCAGAATGTGCCTTCCTCTGGTAGAAGCCACAGTGGCTTCCTGTGAACTGCAGACCTGTGGCTCCTATCCCGGGGAAAGGCCGGAATGAAGGAGGGGAAAAAAGCAAGAAGCTTAAAAAAACCCTCTTGTAGAACTGACGTAACGTTCCCAGAATCCGGGTTGCGGAAGAGGGCAACACAGGCCAACGGTGGAGAACATAAACAGGGTAACGGAAATCACCGGGGAGGATGCAATCCGCGTGATCTTAGGGCGGAGGACCCCACAAATAGAAGCAAGAAGGGTAAGTATGAAAATAGGGAGGAAGGAGGAAAAAGAGGAACGGAACAGGGTGGAAATAGAAGAAAAGAAAATAATCCGGAGGTAGTTTCAAGGATGCTGTAGAAGGAGGAGTAGGAGGCAAGTCAAGCATTTAAAGGAGAATTTATAACGATAACCTGGCGAGACAAAGCTCGAAAGCTGGAGGCGGGTGCCAGGAACAAAGAGAGATAGAAAAGAGCTTCATGCGAAGCGTAAAAGGAGAACACTAGCGTCTTAACCACAGAGGAGACTGAGATAGCCGTAACGGTTGCAATGCACCGGCCGCTGGGAGTGAGTATGTTAAGTACCTCCGAGCAGTGGCCATATTGCAAAAGAACTAGACCGGTAATGCACATTCAGACAAACGTGATGGGGACTTTAATGGCGGTGTAGACCATGGCATACCCGCCAACGCGGCAGCAATCTCAATTCGCCTCGACGTATGACAGCCACTTTGCGACTTTCATTCAACACAGTTCGATTTCTTCATCGGTTCTCCCCTCGACTCATCGACAGTGATGAACTGCTTGACTTTATTCGTATCGGGAGTCAAATCCGGTACCACGGTAGCAAGCATCTCCCTCTGTCCAGCTTATCAGCACAGGCAAGCTTAGTGTACCGTTGATATCTGCTGCAACACAGTTGGGCTATTGTTTGCGGTTTTACGATTCCTTCTGTGGAGGTTTCACAGGCCTGGCTTGGAAAGGGCAAGGTCGCTTCTCTCCTTGTCACCCTCTCGGTTTGCACCGTCTTTCTCCCCCTCTTGAACTGCTGTGCTGAGTTAGCTCTTGCATCGTGCGGTCTGCCTTGCTCGTCTTGTGGTCCCCATCTTTTATCCCAGTGGGGAAGGGAAAGAGCCGTCAGGTGTTTGTGATTCTGGTCAATTGCCTGACTTTGCCTGACCCTTGTATTGGGACATGTCAGGTAAATGGCTCTAGCATTAGTCTGTTGTATTTTGTGGTGCGCAAAAGTATTCGTGGGGAAAAAAGGGGGGGTAGTGTTTCTGAATGTCCTACGTGTTAGGATGGGGAAAAGGTGTTGGAAGAAGGGGGATATCGCGTCTCACCCATCGGTGTCCCACTTGCACTCCCTGAGGACCCCCCATCAAGATGATCCTCCCTCTCTAGTACACCCCCAGGAACTAGATCCAATAGTGATGGCGGTGTCCTGGCCACCTGGATGACAGACCCCCGGAAACTAGTTGGGGAGTGTCATCAAAAGTGGGGCTCACCAGTGCTTCGAGATCCGATTCGCCGGAGGAGAGGTCGGATCCGGAAAGAGCCGTTGCCGAGAGATCAGGCGTACCTTTTTTTGTGAAGAGGTAAGGTCTGTTCCGGGAGCTCGCCACAATTGTCGTGCTGAGTAACAGCCACAGACAGAAATGACAATCCCCCTGTGCAGACCACGGAGGGGAAAAAGCCTGTGGCACAACAAACCCCTATAGATGGAATAGCAAGAAGGCGTGGAGGTGATGGCTTGTCCGATCCAGTAGAATGACTTGAATAGATCAGGTAAGTTGAAAAGTAACTATTCTTTCTGCAAATCTGCTCCTGAAGGCTGGTATGATGAAGATCCAGCGGACAAAGAAGAGACAAAACTCCAAAGGCAAGATGCGAACTGGGATATGTAGTTCTGAAGAAAAAATGGAGGGCGGAAGAGGACTAGAGACAGGAAGATGTGAAACTTCGGTGGAAAAATAGAAGGAGAAAGAAAACCAAGGAAAATATCAGGGGAAAAGGTAGAAGGAGGTTAAGTAGGTATAAGAAAGAGAGAATGGGACAGGCGCATGAGGTCACCGTACTAACGTGTAAAAAGAACCCCTGCAAGTGGAAAACCTCTTACCCCAAGAATGAAGGCACCGAAACGGGAGCAGAGTGGTCAGGATACCTGGGAACTCCTGTAAGGAAGGTAAGGTAATCAAAGGGACTGAAAGAGGCGGAGTAAGAAAAGCGGCGAGCGCCGTGACAGAAAGTGAAAGTAAACAATGTCAGAAAACACCCAAATACTGCGTGCAGGAAAAGGTAACAACAGCAGACAGATAGGCTGGAAGAAATGAGCTCAGGAAGAAACGCTACGGAGGGCTTTCAGGAAGAAACGAAGGAAGGCTGGAACTACGAGAGAACCAGAGAGCGAGGAAACCGCAACACAGTTGCAACGCACTGAGGGGGCGTGGCTTCCCTGCATTTAAAGGGAAAGAGATACATAGTTGCAGAGAGATAGAAACAGGACTAGCGGAGTTTCCACCAGGACCACATCTTCCATGAACCTCCTTTCATGACAGGGAGACACCTTCAGGTTTCTCACATACTCTTCCCCTATGCAAGGTGGATATGCCTGTTCTTTGTCTAGGTCCTATGTTGTTAATACCTGGAAGAGAACAGGGACGCGAGATGTCCATGAATTCTCGCATATTCCACTGATCAGTTTTAGTTATAGGTAGAGGTGGGATGGTTGTATTGGTCTCTCTACAATAAGCTATGAATTGGGATTTAGGGTTTATATTGGGTTTTATGGGTTCAGACCTTTCCCAATTCCATATGGGAGACTTGTGGGAGTAATAGTTTCGCCTGCCAAGAACTCTGGGGTAGGGGTAGAAAATCCCCATAAGGAGATGCAGTCTCCTGTCAAAGAGTAGAGAAGGTGGGCAAGTCCCTCCCTAGAATAATTTCTTCAGGGAGTACTGGAATGATGGCTGGTGGTACTTCACATAATTCACCCCGGATTTCAATGTGGTCAAGTATCTTAGGGTACACTTCGTTGTGTCTGTGTGCACAGGTAACTCTGCGTCCTCTAGGTCTTTTATTGAAACCAAATTGGATCGTATAGCCTTTTGTTTACTCCCTGAATCAATTAAGGCCTGTACTTGTCTCCCGATTAGCCAAGCTTTTTGATAGGAAAAATCAGTATGACTATGACATAAACAGATGCTGAAGGTCTCCAGTTCTTCCTTGGGTTCTTCCCACTCTTCGCTCTTTAAACACCCTATTTCCATAGGTTCATCCTTTATATTATTTGGGCAGTCCCTAGCTACGTGCCCTGTTTCTCTACAGGAGAAACAGATTGGAGAAGGTGGTTTGCCTCCTTTTACATCCTCTCATCTACCTTCATCTTTGGTTTTCAAGTCGGTCTTCCTGATCTCCACTCCCTCTCTTGTCAAGCCTTCCTTACTTCGAAACGACCCCCCTGGTTTATCTATTCCCTGAGTTGGAGGTCAGGGGATAGGTTTATGATCCTTCAGTTCCTCCCAATGATGGACAGAGTGGAAATGTTTAGCTGCATCTGAATGGTTTTGTGCCATTTCTATAGCTATGGCTAGGGTATGTCAATTTAGTTGCAGAACAGACTTCTGCAAAAAAGGGGATAAGGTGTTAGTGAATTGTTCTAAAGTGATAATTTCTATCAGATCTTCTAAGGATTTGTCACTAATCCAGAGGGCAACTGTGTTTTTGACACGTTCACCTATTTCTAAGAGGGTTTCCCCTGGGTACAATCTTATGGCCTGCAATTTCTGCCGATAAAAATTGCAGGTTTGCCCCACTCTTTTAAGCAGCCCTTCTTTAATAGATTGAAAGGTGGCTTGTTGGCCAAGATTAAGTAGCTGATCAGAGGTTTGTAATTTGCCTTTCAGGAGAGGGGCTAAATAGCACCTTTTAAGGTTCTCTTTCCATCGTAGTTGTTCAGCTAGGCGTTCAAAGTTTAGAAGAAAATTCCTAATCTTCGCCTTCAAGATACGGTTGGAGCACTCACTGTGGTACTAAGGGACTTGCTTGCAGTTCAATTAGCTTCATTTTCTTGAAGTCTAATCTCGGCCTGTATCTGATGGGCTGCTAACTGGGCGATAACATTGGCTAAGTCGGCAATTTCTCCCAGTGGTGTAAGAGTTCCTTCTGTAGATGGTTCTGAATCAGAAAGAAAACAACTTTCAATTCCGTCGGATAAGGTTTTGAAATTGTCCGACTCTTCCGACTCTGAGTCTGTTGAAGTAATAGGATGCAGTGGATTTATCCCTAAACCTGATGGCCCGAAATGGATAATAGTTGGGTACCAAAAAGAAAGGATTCGGATGGAGGTGGATTCAGGGCACTAGGTCGGATGAAGGAAAAAAAACAGTCGAACTTTTAGAATTATCTGGTCCCACGGTTGTATGTGGTAATGAGAAAAAGGAAGGGCATCTAGCAACACTTGGGTCTTAAAGAACAGATCCTGTTGACCAGGTGGGATACCCAATTGAGAAAACAACACCTCTTTCTATGTGGATACGTGGTCAGAATCAAGGAGATCAACTATCTTATTTTCCCCTACTGGTGGTACCACAATTAATAGCATGGGTTTCAATTTTTATCAGTTGAATCACATCCCACTCTGACACCATATGTAAGGATGACACAGTATCGAGAATAGACGGACACAAGTGATCACAGTTCAAGGGTGTTTATTAAACTGTATAGGTAGGGTGGAAAGAACACCTAATCTAAACCTAAATCTAAGATGTGAGCAAGCTACGACCATCAAATGAAAAATAAGGCAACCCTAGTGGTGTCTTGTCAAATAAAAAGGGCCTATAGTAATAAAAACCTATTGCCAATCCTTACTACAAATAATTTTTTTTTAATTAAAAGTTTTATTGGTTTCAAACTGATACATCGTAATAGCAAAAGAAACCTTTAACAGTATAAAAAAAAAATGAAATCCATTACAGAAAATCCATTTCATTCCGTTATAATCAAAATAAAAAATAACACAGGGTCAAATTTCCATCATCAAAATTCCGACCCCGCCCACCTGGTCTACCCAGCGCCCTCATCTTAGAGGGAGATCATAAATCCACAGATTTCGTTTGGCTGCCTGATCTGCCAGCACATTCAGCTTTTAAGCCGATTATTGAATCGATCAATTTAAGCATTCCCAAAGCTCGACCTATTTTTTGTCCCTTTAGCAGCCAGTCCCAACATTCTTCCAGAGATAAACATCCCATTCCCTCTAGATAGTCTCCCATATATTGTGATCTTCTCATAGATAATGCCTCACATTCCATTGCAACATGGAAAAGCGATTCCACCTGATCCTTTTTCTCACAGAATCGGCACACGTTGTTATCAACACCTCTCTGATGCCGTCTAAACTGTAACTCACGGGTGGGCATGATGTTCAGACGGCATCGCAAAAGGAGATCCCTATAAAATGCAGAGGGGAATTTACGGAGGTACGGGGGCAAATCATTGAGACCCTTTTTTTCCACCCACCATCTAAATGTTAAGGGGGCGATAGGTCTAGCTTCACATGTACCAATCCAGTCTGCCCTTTCCAGAGTCGTCTTTACCTTATGAGGGTTTGCCCTCGGTAAATTAGTGTCCACCCCACAATTAGACAATGGGCCTCATTATGCGGTAAGCGGTAAGTAACGGTTCTTACCGGTATGGTGCAAATAACGTGCCCGTGTAGTAACCAGCCCGCTAATTGCGTGCCATTACCAGTATGAGTGCACAAGCTTTGCGCCATGCCGGTAAGGACACTACTGCCATGCCGTTAAAGGCCCCAAAAAGTCCCTTAGCGGCATCAAGGAAAGCGCTGATAGCACTTGCGCCATCCATGAATCCAGCATTAGCGGTAAATAAGCGGAACCGGAAGTAGCGTCATCGCACAGGAACGGGAAAGAGCACAGCGGCCATCTTTAAAAACACAATCCATTGCCATCCTCTGCCCCCAGGACCTGCAACAACACTACAGCTGGCCAAACTTAATCCTACAACACCTGAGAATGCCCAAGGCCCTAAAGCAAGGTGCAGCGCGCCAGCGCAAGGAACGCTTCTCCAATGAGGATCTGACAATGTTTGCAGACACACTAGCTACTAACGCAGAGGTGGTTTTTGCGCACAACATGCGGCGTCCCGCACTGATAAAAAAGGAGATCTGGGCAGAAGTGGCACGGAAAGTCAGTGCAGTGGGCTCCACCCCCCGCACTGTAAAAGACGTACGCAAGCGGTGGGACGATCTGCACCTCTGTGTACGGAGTATACTAGAGCCAACAGGAGCCTGGCCATGGATACAGGAGGCGGAGGAGAATCCCCAATCAAGATGCAAGAGTGGGAGGAGACATGTGCCAGCACCATTGGCATCGAATCCATTGAGGGAGTGGGTGAAATGGAGCGAGGTGTGCCGTCATCGTCAGAAGGAGGTGAGTGTCCACACAAAACACTGCAATGCAAAGCATGAGGTACTCCCCCAAATGTGACCTTGAAATTAGCTAATGGTTGGGGCATCACACACACATGTACACAACCCTGCCCATATGCTGTGCACATCCCCACACAACCACATGCATGCAGCACCTCAGACACGTGTCACCCAGACTCATGCCTGTATGACCCACCCATCTGGATAACAACCTGTATGGCCAAACTTGAAGTCCAAATGCACAGAACTGCAGCAACAACAACATATGCATAATGCACGTTGACACATCACCGATGCTATCCCTCGCTTGGTCCCCCACAGGCTAACAATCTGACAGTGAGGAGCAGGATCTGCGACGCAGGCCCCAACACCAAAGAAGCAGGCCAAGGGCATGGAAGTAGGCACCAGGCCCAGCACATCGAGGGGCACTGGGAAATCTGGACTGCCGCATAGGGCCAAAGCCGCATATGTACCCACGTCACCAAGGCGTGAAAGGCAGTCCGAAAATGTGGTAGCACCCACACCAGCCATTCTCACCACGCAGGAGCCAGTTGCAGAAGGATCACTGTCCGCCGCAAACAGCTCGATTGGCGAGGCAGCTGCCACGGCACCCATGTCAGATGTCGAGGAAACGTGCATTACACCCATGGAACACCACACACCCAGCCTGCAGCAGTCAGCCCAACACAGCCCAGGCCCCACATCAAATGCCAGCAGCCATGAGCAGTCTGGTGGTGAGTTTGTGGCAGGGAGCTGGAGTCCCATGGAGTCATCACCTGATGGCGGACGCATGCCACAAGCTGCGTCAAGAACCACCAAACGCAGGCCCAGAGACCATGGCATCACCATCATACGACAGTGCCAGGAGGAGCTGACTGCGCTGGTTGGCCAGCATGTGGGCGAGGGTGCCCTGGCGAGGGAAGAGTGCAGGGAACATGCCAAGGGCATTAAACAAGCTATTGAAGCCAGCACCAACCGCATTTGCAGTGAATTAGCAGCTTTGAGGCAGGTCCTCACCCGCATCGCAGATGCTATGGAGAGCCAGTGTCCCGCACAGGGACTGGACCAACCGAGCACCTCCTCCTCTGCCAGCTCAAGGCAGACCAGCCCCCTGCGCAGGTCCATGCGGGCCATGCGGCGCACAAACTTGCAACCACCCAATGCTGGTAGAGGAGGTAGGAAGTAGGGGCAGCCTGATGTTGGTGACTCGTGTACACTAATGCTGCACTGAAGCGCAAGCCATGTTTGGAGGAATTGTGGGGGGGGAGAGGGTGTTTGGGGGATTTGTGGGGGGAGGGGGAAAAGGGTGCTTGGGGATTTGTGGGGGGAGGAGGAAAGGGTGTTTGGGTGAGTTGTGAGGGGAGGGGGAAAGGGTGTTTGGGTGAGTTGTGAGGGGAGGGGGGAAAGGGTGGTTGGGGTGGAGGGTCCATGCACTTCATAATCTTATAATACTTAATACACCCATTGTGTCATGAAAAATCACATGAGTGGACATTCTTCATTGTGTATGTTTGCTTTATTGCCGGACAGTGCACAGTGTTCTTTTCCCCACAACACCCAGTGCCCTGAGTCTCACATCCATTGCACCCTCTTCATCCACGTGTATTACAAATATTGGTCTATCAGATGCTGGCGCACAGCACGTCCCTCCTGTGCATCGCCACCTACATGACGTGCAGCCCCATCTTCTCCCTCCTCATCCTCATCCTCATCCTCACCAGGTGGTTGCAGTTAAATGTCAGGGGGCAGAGGCACATTCCGTCTGATACACATATTGTGCAGCATGACACATGCCATGGTAATCTTGGCCACCTTCTCATGCCTGTACAGGAGTGCCCCACCCGACCTGCTGAGGCAGCAAAGCCGTGTCTTCAAAAGGCCAAATGTCTGCTCAATCACCACACGGGTACGGGTATGTGCACAATTGTAGTCCTCTTCGTGTCTGTTCTGTGGGTTCCGGACAGGGGTAAGGAGCCACCTCTTCAAGGGATAGCCAGCATCACCTGCATGGGTGCAACAATGGATATGTGTAAGTGATTACATCAAATGGAACCAGTACCTATCACACACAAGTCAACTTTGATTTGTGGATGACATCCACATATCCCTACATGCATGGAGGTAATCAAAGTAACTGCAATGTGGGAAGGTGATCTAGTCCTTGCAAGTGTTCATGCACTGTGCATGCCTACGGCAGTCGTTGCCATGAACTAGGTGATGTCTAGTCATTCGTATCCTTTGGTCCTGTCACCGTTGGAACCAGACTCCTAGTGATCTGCCATTCCAAACTTGATGTCCCCTGCTGGCATGCAACACTTCTGTTGTGGTGTACGGGTGAGATTCCGTATATTAGCTTCAGGTGATCCCTTTGTATGCACTCAAGGTCGCATTTCTGTTGTGATGCTGTTTAGCGGACATTTGCATTGGCCATATTGGCAGCATGTTGCTGCATTGTATTATAGAGGGTACGGTCTGATGATGTGCAGTGTACATGTGGATGGATATGGCATGGTTGCAGTAATGGCTTATTGTCATTGTTGTGCAGCTTACGTCTTGCATATTGTTTTCATGTGTCACGTTCAAACTGGCCTGCCTTGGGGGACAGGGGTGTATTTCAGTATGGGCATTGTTTAGTCCGTCAACTGATCTCACCCAGTTGGAGTATGCATCTCCCCCCCCAATCACACCCAGTTGGAGTATGCATCTCTCCCCCACAAATCACACCCAGTTGGAGTATGCATCTCCCCCCAATCACACCCAGTTGGAGTATGCATCCCCCCCCAATCACACCCAGTTGGAGTGTGCATCTCTCACCCCCAATCACACACAGTTGGAGTATGCATCTCTACCCCCCAATCACACCCAGTTGGAGTATGCATCTCTCCCCGCCAGTCACACCCAGTTGGAGTATGCATCCCCCATCACACCCAGTTGTAGTATGCATCTCCCCCGCAATCACACCTAGTTGGAGTATGCATCTCTCCCCCCCAATCACACCCAGTTGGAGTATGCATCCCCCACCCCAATCACACCTAGTTGGAGTATGCATCTCTCCCCCCCAATCACACCCAGTTGGAGTATGCATCTCTCCCCCCCCAATCACACCCAGTTGGAGTATGCATCAATCCCCCCCAATCACACCCAGTTGGAGTATGCATCTCTCCCCCCCAAATCTACTCCCCACATCACACTGCCATGTGCTTGCCATGCTACTCACCGAGTAGCCAGGAACATTGTCCAGCATGTCGCTCCATGTAGCGTGGTATCGTTGAGCTCCGCAGGACCATTGAATCATGGGTTGATCCGAGATATCGGGCACAACAATGTGTGATGATCTTGTTAGAGTCACATACCGTTTGCACGTTGATGGAGTGGTATTGCTTTCGGTTTCAGTACACTGCCTCCATGGCATGTGGGACCACCAATTCCACATGGGTGCAGTCGAGGGCCCCGATGCAACTTGGGATGCCTGCCAGTGAATGGAAGCCAACTTTGGTGTTAGAGATCTCCTGGGCAGTCCGTGGCTATGCGTTCATTTGTGTGCTTCAGGAGGGCATCGAGCACCTGGTTCAGTGTGCGTGAGAATACTGGTTGTGATATGCCATGCATCTGCCCTACTACCGAGTGCTGGTAGGTGCCTGTGGCCAGGAAGTGGAGCACAGAGACCACCTTCAGTAGAGGGGGGATGGCGGTACGGATGTCTATGAGGCTGACGATGTTGTTGTGTATCATGTCCACAATGGTGGTGATGGTATCCCGGTCCAGACGGTTCAGGGTGTGGATCTGCTCAGGGGTTAGGTTGAATGGACTGGCTCTGATTCTGGGGATTTGTGGCTGCCTCTGTGGTACAACTGCCTGCACTGGTGGGGCATGCTGTGCCTGTCTTGCCCTCCTTCTCCTCCCGCGTCTCCTCTGTGCTGCCTGTTGTTGTTGCTGTTGCAATGCAATCATGTCCTCCAGCCCCAGGATTGCTACTTACTAGTATTGGAATCATTTTGGTGTGTGAATGGGTGTGGGAAGGGGTGTGGTGTGCTCCTTTTGTGCTGGCCCAGTCTACATTGCCTCCACCTGTGCTGATTGTGTGCACCTGTGGCATTTGGGAACACTGCACATGGCCCATGGGGGGGAGGGATTTTCGATGGGCGGGTTGGGGGTTGCCTGTGTGCGGGTGGGGGGGACGTTGTTTTGGCTACGGCCCAGCCACGGAGATGGCTGTTCCCGAGCCTCCGGGGCACATTCGTCGAAACGCGGCACTGAAGGGAATCCTGGTAGAATGTACCGCGGAAGTTGCAGTGGAAAAGGAGCAACGCCGACACTCATGTTGAGGTTTTGTTTATGGTTAGAGGAACGAGCTGTGAATGGTACCACAAGTGAAATAACCCACCCCCTCGTGCGGCCCGATATATTACACAAGGAGATTACAAACACAGCGACTCCGACCCGAAGCCCTCCCGGGTAGGTGGCTGGATGCCCCATGAATACACTCGACCACAAGGCCATTCAAGGTAGCGACGTGGAAAGTTAGGGGTGGCAACAACCCCACCAAAGCCCGCAAAGGTGGTCCAATATCTCAGGAGGCACAATGTCGACGTTGCACTGATTCAAGAAACACATCTCACCCCAACATCCGAAGGCAGATGGGCACCCAGCTGGGGCTGTCATAGATATTTTTCTTCCTATTCATCATACGCACAAAGGGTCGCCACCCTTATCAGCAAAAGGTCCAAATTCAGGCTAAAAGCAGTAAAGAGCGACGAGGAGGGCAGGTCCCTCCTAGTATGCAGAGTCTTGGACGGGGAGGATGTGACCTTTGTGAACTCGTACGGCCCGAATGTAGATGGAGCTAATAGCTTCGATTGGGTCATGACCAATCTAGCAGACACGGGCCAAACCACAATCATTTGGGGCGGTGATTTGAATACTATACTTAACCCGCACATTGAGATATCACAGTCAAATAATGCTGCGCAATCCAAGGCCAGTTCACAGATAAAAGAGATATGCAGGGCATATAACCTTCAAGACGCCTGGAGGGCTAGAATCCCTATAATGCAAGACTACACCTTCCATTCATGGGTACACAACACCAGCTCCAGACTTGACTATTTCCTTGTGTCCACACACACTAATATAAGGTGGGGGGATTGCCAAATACTCCCACGAACGCTTTCAGATCACTCCCAGGTTGTTCTAGAAGGCATCCCAGCTGGAAATAGGGGCGGCAGACCACCATGGCGGTTTAAATATGGGGCTCTACAAGACCAGGTGTTCGCCCAGGAACTGCGTGCCGAAATAATGTCCTTTTTAGACATAAACCGAGACTCTCTCGAATCGGCAGGGACCCTGTGGGAAACCCTCAAATGCTTTGTAAGGGGAGCGTGCCTAGCTAAAGAACTGGGGGTACTGAAGTTAATTAGATCGGAAATGGCAGCCTGCGAAACACGCCTGAAAGAGCTTGAACAAACATACGATACACAAAAGGACAATCAAACCCAAGCCTCCCGCAAGAAAAGAACTCAACAACTTCAAAGCTTGCACTGAAAGGGAAGCCAAGTTCCTATCACAGGGTCACAGAATACGCCAGTACGGAGAGGGCCAAAAACCAGGCGCCCTGCTGGCTAGGCTTCTGGCATCAGATAGGAGACCCCCCAGATAGAATGTATTAGGGAACCTGACGGTACTCTGGTCTTCACCGAAGATGGCATGCTGGACTCCTTTTGCGCCTTCTACCAAGACCTATACAACTCAAAATCCAACAACAGACCAGAGCCCCTCCTCCAGTATTTAGATCAGATTTAACTCTTCTGGACAAATCAAACACTGCGAAAACCACTAAACGCCCCCATCTCACTTGACAAGGTCACAGAGGCCATAAAAACGCTCCCGAGCTCCAAAGCTCCCGGGCCGGACGGCCTGACTGGAGAGTTTCACAAAGCATTCATCCCGCTCGTAGTACCTCTCCTGCTGCAAGTCCTCCAGGAGGCGATCGAGAGGGGCTGCCTCCCCTCGACGCTTCGGGAAGCAAACATAATCCTTATACATAAAAAAGGTAAGCCTCCCGAAGAATGCGGTTCAAATAGGCCGATATCCTTAATCAACTTAGAAAATAAAATCCTGGCAAAAATTATAGCTGCAAGGCTACTCCCTCTAATGCCTGCACTGGTGATAGCAGACCAGGCGGGTTTCATTCCTGGGCGCAACAGGACCTTTGGCATAAGACGCCTGTTTGGCGCTATTGAAGCTACCGACCCGGCCGTCCAGGCAATAGCGGTTCTTCTCGACGCCGAAAAGGCTTTTGACTCGGTGGAATGGCCCTACCTTTTTACGGTTCTGGGGAGAATGGGACTAGGGAATCAATTCTTGACACTGGTCGCACTCCTGTACGAAAAACTGGGGTCAAATATAATTATGGGGAAGACAAAGTCGGCGAGCATAACGCTGCAAAGAGGAACCAGACAGGGGTGCCCCCTATCAGCCCTACTATTGGCACTGGCAGTGGAACCCCTAGCAGCCAGCCTACGCTCCCAACACCTGCACAGGGGCCTAAAGCTCGGCCCACACAAAATGATTCTGTCGCTCTACGCAGATGTTGTGGCCCTATTTATACAAGACCCGTCCGAGAATCTGAACCCAGTGATGAGAGAGGTGGTCCGATTTGGGGAGCTCTCGGGCCTAAAAATCAACAAAACAAAATCAATAGTATTCCCCCTAACCGACGCCACAGAAGAGTTTGCGAATGATTATGGGCTTAAGTGGGAATGGTCGGGGTGCGGTACCTGGGTATCCAAATGTCAAGAAACCACTGCACCCTTCTACAAGACAAATATTGGAAAACAGTAGAAGCACTACGGGACAAAATCTCCAGATGGAAGCATCTCCCACTCACTCTAGGGGCCGTGTATCCATAGTCAAGATGGTAGTCCTCCCCAAACTCCTCTACTTGTTTGCGAATATTCCCATTATACTCCCACAAACATTTCTGATCTCATTACGGAGCATGATTCTCGAACTGATTTGGGCCGGCAAGCCAGCGAGGGTAGCCTTTCAAACATTAATCCAACCAGTCGCAAAAGGGGGCATGGCCCTCCCAGATCCAGAACGCTATTACTGGACGGCCCAGGGACAGTTCCTAAGCCACTGGTATGCTACACAGTTTATCAGACCCCATGTTCAGGTTGCACGGGCCCTAATATCCCCCCACATGTTACGAGCTGCCATAATCGGCAAAATATAGACTCTACCCAAAACCCTGAACATAGTCCACTCCACATATACAGCATGGAAGAAAATAGCGATGAAATACAAGCTTGATATCCGTTACTCCCTGCTCATACCTGCAAAATACATCCTGGGGGTCCCACTCACTAGTGAATGTGTTTATATTGACTGGGTCAGCAAAGTGCAAATTTATAATCTAGGAGATCTGTTAGTTGAAGGGTCCTTCATAACGCTTCAGCAGGCTCGAGAGCGCGGTGCTACCACTGCATTAGACACATTCATCTATTTCAGGCTCCGCCAGACTATCCAAACGCTCTTCCCCACCTTTCCTTCCCAACCACAGACATGGCAATTGCTACACAGCGCAATCCAGGCCCGGGGAGAAGTCAAGCTGGTATTCTGGCTATACAAAAACCTTCTCAATGACACCCTCGTGAACTCAACATCCGCGAAACTCAGATGGGAAAGATCCCTCGGAAAAAGTATCCCTGACGAGGATTGGGCATATATCCTCAGACAAACTCAAAAAGTGGCACTAAACTTCCGATTCAAACGAATACCATTTTAACTATGTGCACCAAACCTACCATACTCCGACTAGGCTCCATAGACAACAAGCTGAGATCTCAGGATCTTGTGATCGGTGTGGCGCTCAGGACGCCGACTTTATACACCTGGTGTGGAACTGCCCAGCAGTAAACAGATTCTGGGAAGAGGTATGGGAGAAGATAACAGCAATTGCGGGAGAAACTATCGAGCAAGACCTCACGACGGCACTACTTGGACTGACCAGCGGGGTCTCGAGTCACACACGAAAATTGGTGGGTCTTCTCTTAATCCTAGCAAAAAGAAGAGCGGCAATGACCTGGGGAAAAGGTCAACCCCCAAGTCCCCAAATGTGGCTGCGAGATATAGCCTTCTGCCAGGACACTGAGACAACGTACATTAAAACTCTACCACTCCATGCGAGACCACCTGACATATGGAGCCCCTATGTGAACTACTTAATCTCCTCGGCAACTAGTGCCTCCACTCCCGCTTTGACTCATTAATTATCTCTCCTTAAGTCAACCCAAATGGCCTGTGGACAATCTGACTCTCTTTGTTTATCCACTTGCACATTTTGTTCAGTAACTGTGGCAATGAGGGGTGGGGGAGGTGGAAGACCAACTGGTACACAGCTCGTTCCTTTGTTCTTCTTTATTTCTTTTGTATGTTCACTGAAAAATCAAAAATAAAGTTTACAAAAAAATGGAAGGACCTGTATCACCTTTTGCCTATAAAAGGTGAGAATTGGTATCAAAGAAAAAGCCCTGTAGCGCCTGTGGATGCCAATTTCTTGATTTGTCAGGTTTTTTAGTCTTGCTCTCAGCCAAGCCAATTGTGCTCTTTCATTTATGTTCTTATTTATTTTGACTCCCAAGTATATGATAGTTTCCACTACTTCAAGTGGCGCTTTCTCAACCCTCCATGAAAAGGACGTCCTTGATTTCCTCCTAGCATTTGACATGAGGAGAACTTGAGTTTTTTTGACATTGATTCTCATGCCATTTTACTTAAGTAGACATTGAATGCTGAGATTCTACATTGCAGGCCTATGGCCGTTTGATAGAGGAAAACAATATCATCTGCATAAAGCAGCCATGGGAGTTCACAACCATTCAGCTTTGGTGGAAATGCACGAATGGTCTCATGTGAAATCCCAAGTTTGGACAAATTCAGGCTAAATAAGAGGGGTGCAAGTGTGCAGCCTTGCTGATGGCCACGAAATGTCAAGATCTTCCTAGACATCAACCCCCAGCCCCTAATCTGGTCTGTATTGATGTGTCTGTATATAAAGCCTGAATTGCCTCCAGGATGTCTGCACAACATTTCTAGGTTTTCAGTTTAGCCCACAGACAGTTCCTGTCCACTCCATCAAATGCCTGATGTAAGTCCATAAAGGCTGTGTATATTGTAGAGTTGTTATCAATTGTCCTCCGTTTTAACAGGTTCAGGACAAAAAGGTTTAAGAATGTCCCAACCCCCTTGAAGAATCCTGTTAGCCTGGTGTTGAGTATCTCCGCCCCAATCGCCCATGAGCTGAGATCTCGGAGGACCACTGAGGCAAAAGCTTTCTCAGTGAATCCAAGAAGGCGATAGGGCGACAGTTCTTTGGATCAGCCCTATCGCCCTTCTTGAACACTGGTACTACCCAGGCTTCCCGCCATGACCCCGGAACTCATCTATTTAACATTGCCTGTGTGAACAGGGATACCACAAATTTTGCCCAGTCCTCAGGATTGCTCTTCAACACATAATTGGAAACACCAAAAGGTCCTGCTGCTGTAGTTGAGCTCAGCCTCATAATCATTGACCTGGCCTCCATTACATAAAACTCAAAACAACATGGGGCTGGGATATTGCAGGCAGTCCTGCAAAGATTTAAGAATAGTGGCTGACCCACCCTCCTTCCATGACCCCGCCCATCAATTGATCTTTTCTGCAATTACCCCCATTATTAATAAGCTCCCACATATTGCAGGAACTTTTCCCACAAACTGCAAGTAGCATCCTCTCAGCATCCTTTTGGATGAGTATAGCCCTGTGTGCTTTTACCCAGTTTTTATAGGCCTGCCTGCGTTTCTTAACTAGTGCTTCAGAGGATACTGTATTCAGGCGTCTTAATTTTCTTACCTCCGCCATACATATTTGACGAGCTTTAACTAACTCAATATTTTAAGTATGTTTAAGGGCAAGGTGAAGTTGGCCACCGTTTCCTACTCTCTGTTTGAATCCTCTCAAAACCCATGCATCCTCCACCAGCTTATTATCCCTAACAATGCTTTGGTCTAGCCAAGAAGAAAGAGGGGAATTTTCCTTGATGGGATTTTCACTCGATTCAACCCACCGTTTAGCTCGACAGGGGGCATCATTTTGTGTTGATTTGTGTTGATTTTCTGCTGGAACCTTTATGATGACGGATAGCAGGTCATGATCACTCTGCGGTATTGCACTACCTCAAATTTAGAAACCTTTTCTCCCAAATTTGATGACACAAAGCAATAATCTATACAGGCTACCTGTATGCCATTGCTCCATGTGGGTGCACCTGGATAGTCACACACGGTTTGTCCATTTAGCAGCCACAATTTACACTCATGTTGAACTCCTCCACCCATCTCTGAGCTAACCTGTTAAGCTTCTCCAACTGCAAAGTCAAACCCTCTTACTCCTATTAAGGAGTAAAACCGTTTGATCCAGTCTAATTCTTGTCAAGAATAATTTCAGAGTCTCCTTTATTCTTCCAGGGGGATTTAGCTGCTCCTTTAGAGGGAGATTTTTCCCGGGGCGATTAGCATTAGCAGTAGCTAGTCTCCCTTCCATTATATTTATGCTGGATCTCTTAGCATCTGCCGATACTATCCTCCCTTCCACCTTGTTTTTGTTTCCGGTTGGAGCCAGGCCACTAGTTAGGTCAGCAGTTTTTCTTTTGGCCTCCATAGTTTGAAAAACCAGAGCCATATTAAATTGCCTAGTCTCCTCGCTGTTTTTTTCATGATGCATTTTCATGATATTAAAGTTTCCTGCTTCTCAATTTCACTCCAATCAGACTCACTCGGGTTATTCCACTTATCATCTTCTTTGTTCTCCATGATTTCCAGAAGATTGCTGAGGCACGTATCTGACTGGAGAGTAGTTTCGCCAGATCTGGAAAGCTGGCTTTTATCTAGCCCAGGCATGGTGGCAGGCTCTTGAGGAGGCACAATTTTGGGCATACTCAATTGCTTACGTGGTCTTTTATTGGTACCCGGTAGATCCATCCAGGAGGGTACTTGTATATTCTGAAGAAAGGATCTTGATCCAGTCATCTTTCTTTTAGGGGCCAGCTTAACATTTTTTGATTTTTTTTCTTGTAACACGTCGCTTTTTCTTTTCTGTCCACAAGCTCCTCCCTCCGTAGATTTTGATGATTTCAATATCGAGAACGTGTTACCCCTGGTGTTACCCCTGGAAGACTCAGCGCTAGGTATTTTTGTCAGGTCGACCATGGTCTTTCCTGGCTCCTTTATTGCATTTGAGGTCGGTCCAGCCTCAGACCTTTGATTGTCCTGGGAGACAGCTCTTACGTCTGAGGGTTCCCCTTTTTTAAACTTCCAATAATCCCTTATCCATTTTCCATCTTCAATAATGGCTTCCATCAGCATAGCTTTATCCGCCGTCTCACTCCTGGCCAGATCACAAAGCCTTCTCTGCCATTGGTCCGGGGTCTCTCACCTCAGTATCAAGACTTTGTTCCAGTTTCTTTGTGAAAATGTCCCAAGTTTGTCAGTTTTTGTTGCCATATATGCATAAGGTTTACTTGTTCTTGGATGGCCGAATGTATGTATTCATACAGTTTACAACAAGGAGATAAAGAGATGGTCAATGAAGACATTACTGTATTTTGGATGTTTGCCATCTCCTCCTTGGATATTTGACCCCCTTGGCGCAGACCACTTCTTGGTTCACTGTAATTATACAGCATGCTAGAGTCTGTGGAGGAAGAACAACCTCTGTTAGCTTAAGTATTCTGAAAACAGTCATCCTCCTCTAGACTATCACTTATCAGTGGGATTTCCACTGGGGTTTGCCGTCTTTCGGCATATTACTAATGTTTGTCATTGGACTTTGAGAGGTGTTCTCCACTGCAGTTTCTGATTCCCATTTGGGCTTCCTGGACCCCTGCTCGGGCTTATCCAGAACCATACTCTGTTGCTGATCATTGGGAGTCACCATTTTGGAGGGGGCTGGATCCTCAGTCAAGGCGTTGAGCCTCTCTTTTATCATTGAGATGCTTAAACGCCTTTGGGTATTTATTTTTTCTGACAAGAGCGAAAGATCAACTGCCAATTTTGCAGCCAGGTCAGAGTTTTTGGGAAGACTTGACACCTGTTTTAAATTGGAGATAGCAGGATTTGCCCCATGGTCGTCAAGTTTGGGTATAGCTCCACTCTCTGTTTCACTTAGCTCACTCTGGGAAAGGGGGCATTTCAGGGAGTGGCATATCGGGCTGTTATTATTTGCCAGAGAAGCTGAAGAGACCCCGGAGATATCAGGGCCCAAAGGACTTTTCAAGCTCCTAGAAGGAGATTGTGCTAGCGAAGATGTTGAAATGCTTATATTCAAGTTTTTTAATGCATGCTACGGTGGCACTGTACCCAGTTTTACCTGGAGTCGGGTCCTGGCGCCCACTTGGCTGTTTGGCTCCATGATCTCTGTCGTGTACCAGAAATGATCTACAGGACACAAACTGGTCCTTCACAAGACAGGGCAGGTCGCAGCAAGCAGGTTTTGTCAAACCACAATTTCAAATTTCAGCAGCAACGAGTAAAGGCTGCATCAGCCACACAGATCTCTTTTACTATACAATATCAGAGGCCAAATTCTAAATCATGGGGGAAATCGGGAGGCGCAAGCCGCGTCTCTCCTGAAAATCCCCTTAATCCAATATCCTCAGATCCAGATCGGTTCTACTTCAAAACCCTCCACTCTTATTGGTAGGGGATCAGCTACAGGTGGCCCTGCAAACAAAAACAATGGTCAGTGACTAAGACCGACAAGAGCTGGAGAACACTGATGTATAGATGGAGTATCAATCACTTGACATTGCAATGCATTTAACGCCTGGTACTCTCCAAGTCCGGAACAGCGGGTAAGAAATGTACATGCGCAGGTGACAGGTTACCTTCGCGCTTGCACAGGAGAAGCAGGAGTGACACAAACAGCCTTTTCCTGGCTGGCCGCTTTCCACATAGCCGTCGCCCCGGCGGCCAAAGGAGGGCGTTCTTCCGCACACAGGGTCGCTCCTCCTCATAATTAGATACGGGAGACTATAAGGTGGCGCGGTGTACTGTTCCTGCTCCCACTTCGCGAACACTCACCAACACTCCACATATGCTCCGCATACACTGGAGCTATGGTTTTTAAGCTGGAAACTCCTCCTCCTTGGTGTAGCAGTGCAGGGGCACTGAAGAAAGACGTAGAATGCTGCAAAAACACTCGCCAACACTCTTACTACTAATACAAAAGGGTGTGGGATAAGATTTCCAAGAAAGAAAGAAGTGTTCACAAATGATAAGTCAAGATGTGGTAGCCGGGGGTCCCCCTTCACTACGTTTTGAGGACAGGACAAGGCGGGACTCCTTAGAACAGCACACGTTCTAGCTTTCCATGCACGAGACAACAGTTCTAGCTTCAGCTATCAGGACCTTTGGTGGTTAAGTGTCTTTTCTACAAAAGTCTTGTGCCTCCGAAGACCTGATGGGCTCCAAGAATAACAAACAAAAGTTAATTTCAAAGGTACGTTGGGTGATGGCTTTTCACCCTTGGATGCCCCTCTTTGATCCCCTATTGAAACAAAAGCATTCCTTTTAATATCAGGACCTTTGGTGGTTGACTTTCTTGCTTCCGAGTGCCTGATAGGTTCACATATTACAAACAAAAAGTTCCATTCGGACTACACTTGACTTGAGGATTCTTCACCCCTGGATCCCCCTCTTATGGCCGCAAACCCCTCTCGAATATCAGCCTCCATCCTTCCGGGTTCACTCCGGCTTATATTCACAATTATTTCTCTATTGCATTCATATGTTGTTGGGGTGATGGCTTCTCACTACTGGGCCCTCCTCTTCCGGGCTCGGACCCGTTCAAACATTTGCCTCCCTCCGTAGGGTTCACTACGGCCTTTTGCAAAGATATTTTTACATTGGCGTTCGCAAATCTTAATGACCTTTTACACAGCTCACCATGGACATCCCTTTGCCGGGTTCACCTTTGTCAACACACTGTTCGTTGGTACTTTAGACTTCGCTGCTGTTTATTGGCAACCCTCCCTCGGGTTCACTCTTGCCATTTCACAATTCCTTTTGCTTTCTCTTGCTGTGGGATTCACTTCCTTTGCCTTTCTCAATAGTTTTTCGGTCAAAGACTTTCGACTGTACAGGGATTTTGTTAGACCCCTGTATGACCACTTTGACTTTTCTTGGTGGCTCTCCTATGGCCTTCTGTTATCAGTATTCAAACACGGGATCAACCAGAGACTCTCGAGTGAGCACCCACGTGGTGCCAGACACCTCTGCATGTTGTCCTCCCTGAGCAATTTATAGTTCTTTGAACTTTCCTCAATGTGCCACTTTGGGACTTTCATTCAACACACTTCGGTTTCTTTATCGGTTCTCCCCTTGACTCACCGGCTGTGATGAACCGTGTGACTTTCTTTGTATCGGGAGTCGAGGCCGGTACCATGGTAGCAGGCGTCTCCTTCTGTCCTGCTTATCAGCGTACGCATGCTCAGTGTACCGTTGACATCTGCTGCAACACACTTGGGCTATTGTTGGCCGTCTTACGATTTCTTCTGTGGAGATTTCACGGGCCTGGCTTGGAAAGGGCAAGGTCACTTCTCTCCTCGTCACCCTCTCGTTTAGTGCCATCTTTCTCCTCCTCTTGAACTGCCGTGTTGAGTTAGCTCTCTCATTGTGCGGTCTGCCTTGCTCGTCTTGTGCTCTCGTGCTCTGACCTTTAGCCCTGTGGGGAAGGGAAAGGGCCCCCAGGTGTGTGTGATTCTGGTCAATTGCCCGACTTTGCCAGACCCTTGTATTGGGACATGTCAGGTAAATGGCTCTGGTGCTAGTCCATTGTCTTTCGTGGTGTGCAAAAGTATTCGTGCAGAAAAAGGGGGGGTAGTGTTTCTGAATGTCCTATGTGGTAGGATGGGGAAAAGGTGTTGCAAGAAGGGGGATACCGCGCCTCATCCGTCAGTGTCCCACTTCCACTCCCTGAGGACCCCCCATCCAGGTGATCCTCCCTCACTAGTCCACTCCAATACCGATGGCCGTGTCCTGGCCACCTGCATGACAGACCCCTGGGCACTAGTCGGGGAGACACCTTCAGGTTTCTCACAGCGTCCGCATAAACTTCTGCACATCTCCATTCACCTGCTGCCAGCAGGGTGTGATGCGCAGTGCGAGATCCCATAGAACTGCAAAAACTGCACAAACTCGTCTCTCTGGAACCACAGTCCATTGTCCAACCTGACAAATTCCGGATTCCGTGAGCCGCAAACAGGTCCTCAAGTATCGGAAGGATGGCTTCATCCACTCTGGACTTGACGAACCGCACCACTGGGTAATGTGAAAACTCATCCAGGATGACCAGAAGTCCCCCAATTGGAATACTATGCCGAAGTCTATGTGGCCCTCTCTGGAGAGGAAATGGAGGGTTCTTTGGCCACTGGTCTAGCCGCCTGTCACCACACACAGCGTCTGAGTGCTTCATCCACCTTGGCCTTGAGGTGCATCTCTGCCCCATTTCACTGCCATGTGCCTGTCATGCAATTTACCAAGCAGCCAGGCATGTCGTCCTGCATGTCGCTCCATGTATTGTGGTAGCGTGGAGTTCCGCAGGACCATTGAGTCATGAGTTGATCCGGGAAATCAGGTACAACAATGTGTGATGATCTTGCTGGAGTCACATACCATCTGTACATTGATTGAGTGATATAGCTTACGATTGCGGTACACCACCTCCGTTGCATGCGGGACCACCAATTCCACATGGGTGCAGTCAAGTGTATCAATACAATATGACATGCCTGCCAGTGCATGGAAGCCAACTTTCGTGTCAAAGATCTCCTGGGCAGTCCTCTGTAGGGATATGTAGTTCCTTGAGTGCTTCAGGAGGGCATCCAGCACTTGGTTCAGCATACGAGAAAATAAGGGTTGTGATATGCCATGCATGTGCCCCACTGTGTGCTGGTAGGTGCCTGTGGCCAGGAAGTGGAGCACAGACACTACCTTCAGTAGAGGTGGGATGGCGGTGTGTATTTCAATCAGGCTGACAATGTCATTGTGTATCATGTCCACAATGGTGGTGATGGTGTCCCGGTCCAGGTGGTACAGGGTGTGGATCTGCTCAGGGGTTAGGTTGAATGGACTGGCTCTGATGCGAGGGATTGGGGGCTGCCTGCGTGGTACCACTGGCTGCACTGGTGGGGCTTGCTGGGCCTGTCTCATCCTCCTTCTCCTCCTGCGTCTCCTCTGTGGTGCCTGTTGCTGTTGCTGGTGTAGCAATGCAAGCATGTCCTCCAGCCCCAGTATTGCTACTACAAGTGGAATCATTTTGGTGTGGTAAGGGGTGTGGTGTGTGGGTGTGCTCCTTTTGTGCTGGGCCAGACTCCATTGCCACCACCTGTGCATATTGTGTGCATCTGTGGCAGTTGGGAACACAGCACATTGCTGTTTGCGGGTGGTTCGCATCCCGGTATCCCTCATTACCGCTTTCATGATGCCGATATTTGCATGTCCGCCTGACTTGTGATGTCCTCCTGTTAGCACCATCCCGCTATTGCCGGGCCCAAGGGCCGCGTGCCCGCGCGCTTGCCGGTACGGGGGACCACGCTATCAGCAGTGGCGCTAATACCGGGTTGTTGAGTCAGAATAGCCCGGAGCGGTATGCAGTGCCAGTAATCCCTTACCGGCATCGTTTTTCCATTACCTCAAACCTTGTAATGACCCCCTATATGTCTAGACACGGTTAGGGATCAAAAGCAAAGTGAACGTAAGATACAATATGTACATGTTCTTTGCTTGTTATTGGATATGTTTGTCATACATTAAGTACGCAGTTCTTAAGACTAAATGACACTCATCTGTGTGCATAATTCTGAGAACCCAAGTGTTTGTGTGTATTTTCATTTATTTCTGCTTTGCTCCTCTCCCAATCGCTCCATTCAGAGGCAAGAAACCGGGATGTGGAAGGAATTCTCTTGACAACTGGTGCCTTGTTGGATATTTCCGGTGACGGGCTGACAAGCTGCTGAGGAGAGGCGAGGAGCTGCTTCGACAGTGGGGTAAGTATCGGTAGCACTGCTTCCCCATCTGCCATCGGAATTATTATTCTTATCCTGCCATTATCTGTAAAAAGCACACAACGCAGGGTCTCTCTTCTGAATGGGAGGCCCGGGTTTTTAAAGGAGTAGTTTTGTTAAGTGATTATTTGTGGTTTAAAGGTTTTATACGGTTGTTGTTTCGTACTCTCTAGGGCATTGACCCATGTCTCTGGGGCACTGTGGCACCCCTTCTCCTTGTTGTCGCTAATGTATTCCCTTAAAGAGAGAACAGGTAATTCCCTGTCACATGAACGCTGTTTACAGTACTCGGCTGACATGCCTGCAGCTAAGATGAAACATGCCCACGGCCCACATTCAGTTAAATTTGTTGATAAGTAGCATGAAAATACAGTTGGCAGACAAGGGATGAAAACATTCCCATAATCAGGTTCATTTGGCCAGGGGGAATTTAATTCTGTCCGGGTCCTACTCGACTCTAAAGGATATAAAGTTAATCAATAGGAATAGTCAGCCTTTGCACTGTGGAGTAGAGAAGCAGCAAATAAGCGGAATTACTCTTGCAGAAGCACAGGGAAGAGAATGTTAAACTAGAGGAAAAAACTACATGACAAAAGAAAGCAAGATAAGAATGGGCACGCTCTCTTCCCAGTCCTTGTACCCAGTAGTCCATTGCCCCTAATGATGATCTGCCACCTATCTTCTTTCCTCCAGCAGCGCCACAAAACCAGGCACTTACCTCAGTCCCTGCTATACCTACCCAGGCTTCAGGCACATTCCCTGACACCAGAACCCCTGAATTTCCTGGCATCTGCACGGATACCACATGCCTACAAAGAATAAGGAATAATTTAGACAGCCCATATAGGACTGCCTGTCCCTCCACAATGTCCCCTCAAGATTTGAGGGACTTTAGGACTAATAGAGGGGAGGTGACATTACATACTGTGATGAATCTGACAATGTGATCACTCCTTTCCCGAGGTAGGCTCTCCTCATGTGGCCAAGGGATGGCAGCCACTACCTGATCCTGACCCCAGGGGTGGCTATGTGAGCAAGAATCACATGGGGGAGTTAACCCTCAAGGGGGAGTGAGACATTGTCAGTTGAGACATGGTATCCCCTTTCCCTTTTAAGGATATCCCCTCCATTCCCCTTGCCTTCATGGCATATTGTTGTGCAGAAAAGGAGACAGCAAACACAACGCTGAAGCGACTTTCTCAAACCGGTAAGCCCAGTGGGAAAAGGTGAGACATCGGGTTGCTTCACAGCGAATGCTGCACATCTCGGGAAAGCCTGAGAAGGTTATTCTAGAGGGCCGGAAGCCCTGTGAAGTAAAAGAGACTAACGAATTACCAAGCAGAGGATCGCTGACCCACTTGATAAGGACAGCATGGAGAAGGCTATTGTCACGCACTTCTCCCCTTGGCGCCTATGGAGCGCATGGAAACTAGAGCGCCCTTGATTGTTCCTTTTTCCTTTTGTTGCTTCCTGGTATGTGGGTCTAGTCTTTTTCCTCACGTGGGTTTTGTTTTCCTTAATGCCACGCCCCGGCTTCTCCGCGGTGCGTTGCAACCTACGCTTTCTCCTGGGTTTTCTCGCTGTATCCTAGTGCTCTCTTCCGTGTTTGCTCCCGCTCTATTTGGCTCGTATTTTTCGCCTGCTTCCTCTCTGCCTTAGTGGCTCCCTTCCCTTCTGGTGCTTCGTCTCTTTCCGCGGCTCTCGGAGCGGGGCATTCCTTGCGCCGGCAGTCGCGGTTCTTCTTTGCTCCCCTTCCGGGTCTCGTCCCGCCTCTGCTTCTACCTGACTACGTTCCGCTACCCGTTAGCGGGACTTTCTTTTCTCACTCCCACTTCTGACGCTCTGCTGTAGTCCTCTTTCACTCTGGCTGGATTCATCCTTCTACGGCCAGACCACTCACCTTGTTACCTTTGGGTCCTCATCCCCGTGAACATCCTTCCTCTTTTCTCTCTCAGTGGTTGCTCCTGTACCATTGGTATACCTTGGAACTTCTCCGGTCCTCTTACCTACTGCAGACAGACCCAGCAAATCTGCCAGTTCCTTCCCCTTCTGGGATTGATCTGCAACAAGCAACAATCAACTCTGCCTGCTACTACAACCAGCCAAGCTCTACAACATACCCAAGAGGTTTTTTCTGCCTTTGGCTTTTTCCTCTCACTTGCTCTCTCAGGTGGGGGTCCTCTGCCTGTCAGTTCAGAAAAGGCGGCAGAGTTGCTTTCACCCGACGGAGGCCGTACCTCTACAAGACAAAACATCAGCCTCGAAGGAAGAAAGGGAAACTACGTTCAACATCATCAGAAGATACAGGTGAGAAGGGGGAACACAAACTAAGTGACGACCAAGAGGTCACCAAGCCTGACGGGTGTGATAGCTATTGCCTAATATTGTGTGAGTCTGGGAACCACATCCCAATTGAGAAGGAGTTGTGTTGTACAAAAGTCCAGGCAGGAGAGTGTACCAGGTGAAGAGCGGATCTGGGATCGGCACCCATAAAGCGCTGTGTGGTACAAAAGTCCAGGCAGGAGAGTATATCAGGTGAAGAGCGGATCTGGGATCCGCACCCATAAAGCGTTGTGTGGTACAAAAGTCCTGGCAGGGGAGTATACCATGCATTTGCAAGTCTGGGACCGGCACCCAAATTGAATAACTTTGAAAGGAGCATCCCAAGGAAGATTTATGCCCTTAGAATTTTTAATTACAGTTGTAACTTTTAAAGGAGAATCACAAGGAAGATTCACACCCTTAGGATTCTGAATTGCAGTTGTAACTCTGAAAAGAGAATCCCAAGGAAGATTCATTCCCGTAGGATTTTGAATTGCCGTAGTAACTTTGAAAAGAGAATCCCAAAGAAGATTCATGCCCTTAGGATTTTGAATTGCAGTTGTGACTTTGAAAAGATAATCCCAAGGAAGATTCATTCCCGTAGGATTTTGAATTGCAGTAGTAACTTTGAAAAGAGAATCCCAAAGAAGATTCATGCCCTTAGGATTTTGAATTGCAGTTGTGACTTTGAAAAGATAATCCAAAGGAAGATTGTTACGCTCACCGGGTCTCTGCGGAGGCGTTGGGGCACGGGTGCAGCCCTCCCAAGAGTTAGATCACTCCTGTCAGGTCTCTCCCCCTGCTGATAAGCTGTGCACAGCCACAATTGGTGGCACTGCTCCTGCATGGATATGAGAAAACGTGAGTGCGCTGGTCCGTGACTGTTGTACCTCTCTAACCCTTCAACCGAAGGTGCGATTTCTGTGGGCATGTATCGGCCCATAAGGCTCACCTGTTAATTATTGATGATGAGCTCTCTGTCCTGCTACTTCGGGCAGGGGCGCTTGTAGATGGGATCTAGTTCCTTCACTGATCCCTGTAAGTAATAGTCCAGTCCAGCTACGACTATGCTTTTCCTTGGTTGATGCTAAGTGTCTCTCAATGTCTCTTGCCTTTTCTCCTTTCTGTTTTCTGTCTTGGTATTATTGCTCCCAATAGTGTTGTTAATTCCTGAATAACATTTTCTCTTCTGTTTTCTTCCCAATAGGTGGAAATGCAGCCCAAAAGCAGCTGTGGCAGCGCGGAGCACGGCCGGGAGAAATTGGATGAAACCGCAATGTCTGATAACAGGTGAGTGATGGTTTAAGGAAAAAACGTGAGGTTCGGTGGTAGCGCGACCTTAAACTTAATGGGCCTCATTACACGGTAGGCGGAGAACCATCGCGCTATTAGCGCCATGGTTCATGCTGGTAAAATACCGGCACCGCCTTGGTGGAAAGGGGAATTACCGCCCCATTCCAAGGTTGGCGGGGCGGTAATTCCCCCTTCCACCATTGCCCTACCCTATTCCCATTTTTGCCCCATAGGGCTCTATGGGAATGGGGAATGCGCTAATTACGGTACCGCAAACTGCGGTACCGTAATTAGCTCCACTGGTCCCTTTGCGGGTTGGTTTTTAACGCCTGCAAAAAGCAGGCGTTAAATTCCCCAACCCGCAAAGGGACCTCGTAGTAGGGCGGTAAGGATTTACCGGTACCGGTAAAATACCGGTACCGGTAAACCCTTACCGCCTACCGTGTAATGAGGCCCAATGTCTGTTAAGTGTCTAACCTTGCCTTTTGTTTTTACTTGCAGGTGCTGCGGTCGCGGGGGGAGCGTGTTGTGCTGCGGTGTCAAGATGAAGGTATCAGCGTCCCAAAAGATTTGAAGATGAGATGCTGTACGAAGGTGAACATTTCAGCGTTCCGGAAGGTTTGAAGGTGAGCTGCGTTGCCAAGACGAAGATGTCAGCATTCTGGAAGATTGGAAGACGCGCACCGGTGAGAGCAGGTTCCTCAGATGGTAAGTATGGAGACAGGTACAGGATTTCCAAAGATAAGTTTAACACCAGGCGGCAGTGAGCGTTACGCTGCATGGAAGTGCAGAATAACACGAAGCATCTGCCTCGGGGATTAGAGCAGCTTATATAGCTGCAATCGTGGGCACGCCCACTAGGCCTGGCTTGCCTACCACACCCTGCCACTTCCAGAGAGTCAGCACGTGCAAGGCAACCCAATAGCAGCAGCCCCACCCAAGAGTACACGTGGGGCTGCTGTAGTAATGAAAGTTCCCTATGTTAAATACACTTGGCACCCAAAATGAGGTGCCATGTTCATAATAAAAGTATTCTTGACCCAAATACATGTTCCTGCTTATTGTCTTTCATGAGCCTGGTGCCAAAGGTGCCAGGGCTGTGTCCATCCGGGCCCCTGTGTAATTGGCCCTGTAATGTTTGTGTCCTTGGCCCGATGGCCATGACAGCGCTCCCCCTCAAGGCCCCTCTCAAGGGTGGTCCTCCTCCTGGTCCTGGCTTGGTGGGATTATTGTGATGGAATTTCCTGATTAAACGTGGAGCATGGACGCGGTCACTGGGTTCCCATGTTCGGTCTTGAGGTCCGTAACCTTTCCCGTCTATAAGGTAATACAGGACCGAACCACCTTGGAGTCTAGGATGGATTTCACTTCATACTCCGGTTTCCCATCTGGTGGAGGACTAATCTGTGTATCCGGTTTCATTGGTTTGAGGAGAGAGACATGAAATACTGGGTAAATCTTCATGTGAGATGGTAGGCCCAATTTCATGGCGGCAGGGTTGATTATTGCTTTGATGGTATAGGCGCCCAAATATCTGGGCGGAAGGCCCTTGGTCCTTTCAACGGTATGTATCTGGATGCTAAACAGACTTTATCCCCAATCTGGTAATCGGGAGCTTCTTTTCGGTGCCGGTCAGCAAACAGTTTTTGTATTTCTTTGGCCTTAGTCAAGTGTTCTGTCGCTTCCTCAAGAACCTGAGTGATGGTTTTATGCAAGGTTTTTATTGCTGGCATTTCCAGAGTATCGAGTGGATCAAACATTGATGTCCGCCGATGTCTTCTGTGCACAGTATAGAATGGGGTTTGCCCAGTACTCGTGTGAACAGAGTTGTTGTATGCATAGTCAGCTACCCAGAGTATGTTTTTACAGGAGTCTTCGGAGTGCTATAGCACACACCTTAAATACTGCTCTAGCGTCTGATTAGTTTGCTAGGTTTGCCCATCAGTTTGAGGGTGATGGCTTGTGGACAACTGGAGGTCAATTTTGGCAATTGTACAACACCTTCTCCAAAAGGCGGAAACAAATTGAGTTCCACGATCCAATATTAATATTGATGGGAATCCATACAATTGGACAATTTGTTCTAAGAACACAGTAGCGAGAGTCGATGCAGTTGGAAGTCCATTCAGAGGGATGAAATGGGCCATTTTGGAGAATAAATCCACAATCACTAAGATGGTGTTGTTACCATTGCAGGGAGCAAGATCCGTGATAAAGTCCATTGATAGAGTATGCCAAGGTGCTGGTGATACCATCAAGGGACGTAGTAAACCAGCAGGGTTTTGCTTCTGAGATTTGTGTTGCACGCAGACACCACAGGTTGCAATAAACTGGGCAATATCTTTTCCCCAAGTTGGCCAGCAGTAGTTTTGTTTTATCGTAGCCTGCGTTTTGGCTATTCCTGGATGTCCTTCCACTAATGAATTATGATAGTTTGTGATGATTTCATTCTGCAGTTTCTTGTCCTGGATATATAAGCGTCCTTGAAAATATGGTAGATTGTTTTCGATGGTGTACCGGTCTCCCTTTGGAAGCCATTCCTGTTGTGTTGACTGATTCATCTGGGACTGCAAATGGGTTTTTAAGTCATCTACACACGTGGTGGCAGTGATCTTGGTTTGGATTCGTTCTTCGGGAATGATGGCCAAGGGATCGGATGTTGTAAAAGCCTCTTTTTCTTCACTAATGCGTGATAGTGCGTCTGCTTTTGCATTCCATACTCCAGGTCTATAGGTGATAATAAAGTCGTATTCTGCGAAAAAGAGCGCCCAACGAAGTTGACGCGAGGATTGCGCTTTCGCAGTCTTCAAGTATTGTAAGTTACAGTGGTCAGTGATGACAGTGACAGTGTGTCTCGCCCCAAGGAGGTAGTGTCTCCATGCCTTGAATGCTTTAATCACCAGTAATTCTTTATCCGTGATCGCGTAGTTCAATTCGAGGGCAGACAATTTGTGGGACCAGAATGCGACGGGATGTAACTGTCCTGTTTCCGGGTCCCGTTGGGACAATACTGCTCCCATTGCTACGTTTGAAGCGTCTGTTTCAACTATGTATGGCAGGTCTGGTCGAGAGTATCGAAGAACTGGTACTGTTGTAAATGCTAGTTTCAGCTTCCGAAAGGCTTCTTCAGTTTATGTGGACCAATGGAATGTTTTGTTCTTTCTCAGCAGGGAGGTAATTGGGTGTACAATTTGTGAGAACCCATGTATAAATCGGCGATAGAAATTAGCGAATCCGAGCACGCTTTGTACTCCTTTCGTGGATGTTGGTGAGGGCCATTGGAGGATTGCATCCACCTTTCGTGTGTCCATAGTGCGCCCTGTGGTGTGAGCATAAAACCGAGAAATTCGACCTCGGTCACATGGAAGAAACATTTTTCCAGCTTCGCACACAACTGGTGTTGTTGAAGCTTCTCTAAGACTGCCCGGACATGACAGATATGTTCTTCCTTGGAATTTGAGTAGATGAGAATGTCATCTATGTAGACAAGTGCGCAAACGTCCAATAGCTCACGGAGCATGTCATTCATAAAGAATTGGAACGCCGCAGGGGCGTTACATAACCCGAAGGGCATGACCTGGTATTCAAAGAGGCCATACTTCGTGCGAAAGGCCGTCTTCCACTCGTCTCCTTTTTTGACTCTCACAAGATGGTAGGCCTCTGGCAAATCCAACTTGGTGTAAATCTGAGCGTGCTTCACCTGATCCAGGAACTCTGGTATAAGTGGTAAGGGGTATCGGTTTTTTACTGTGATCTGATTGATTGCTCTGTAGTCAATACAGGTTCTTAAGTCCCCCTCCTTCTTAGGCCCGAAGAAGAGGGGCGAGGAAGCTGGGGGCTTTGATGGGCGGATAAAACCGTTTAGCAAAGGGTTTAGATAGAAGTGCACACCTATGGTAAGTTAGTTTAGTAAAGAAATTCGAGGATTATTTTAAATACATTTTTAGGTGCGGGGGAGGAACTGGGGTCATGGCACAAGACCCCGACAATGAACAGTAAAAAGAAAGAAGATTCAACTTGGGAACCCTCCCGTCCCCTGCACACTTTCAAATGTTTGGATTAATCCAATACAGTTGTTCAAATTGAGTTATAGGCATTGTACATATTTTTGTTTCTAACAAATATGGTCAGACACAGAAGTGTGAGATAAACAAATATATATTTATAGCCAAGCTATATTATTTTCAGCAAGAATTATAGTTCAGAGAGAAATTATTTACAGTGCATAGAAACAAAATGGAATCAATAGATGAAGCTCAAATTGAGGAAAAATTGAGTCCAAATTAAATAGCGATGCGTTTCGAGGAAGTTCTCCTCTTCTTCATAGGGCCAAACTTGGACTCTTAATGTAAAAGGAAAAACACAAATTCAGTAAAGAAAATATTGTAGGCACAATTCATAGATTGTTCATAACATATTCAATTTTACAATTTGGAAAATTTGGTGACGTTAGTTGTAACATGTCATAATATGCATTGTAATACATGCAACATTATAAGGTGAATTATGTGGTCCATGTTTGAGAGAGAAACTGAAGGTCAATTAATACACCCCTTCCTGTAAAATAGACAGTAAAACGTACAACATATTATAGTTCATTGGAATGATACCTCTAATGGGACCTATCAAGTGGATGGTGAAACATAAGCTAAAGTGAATATATAGGGAAAAAAAGCTAGTAGTTCCTAAGCTCTATCGATCTAGTGGGGAAGAAATGCGAAAGTCGTTACCTTTGGTTGTAGAAAGTGTCGGAAACAAAGAATCCGACGAAGCAGGAAAAATAAGTAAACAGACTGTCTCCGTGTATCAGTTAGTTCCTAGAGACACAGCCAATTCCCAAAAAGATACTAGAAATCTGTAAATAACAGAGCCTGATCAATTTCAAGCTCATTGTTTAAAAATAACAGACATTAGTATGAAATATATAAAAATCGAATAACATACCTAGCCAGAATGTGGATGGTGGTAAATAATCAATAGAAGAGCCCACGTAAAGTGTGGACCTCAAATATCCTGCTGTCGCTGCAGGAGTGCCTCAGAATGTAGGAGTTCTGTCACGCAAATAAACAAGCTGAACAGGAATGGAGTCCTGATTAGTATAAAAAACTCAGCAATCTAAAATGGAGTAGTGAAAACGTAACGTGATGTTTAATAAAGGCAAACTGAAATGTTAAAAATGACCATGATTAGGATGTGCACAAGGCACAATTTTTGTAGCTGATGTGAAACTGATGTCAAGATTGTGCGGCCGGTCTACAGCTGAAGAATCCGGCAGTAATGGATTAGGTAGAGTATCAACTAAAGAAAGTGTAAAGAAAAAAGAATAATGAGACTAAGGAACTTTATCCCTGGTCCCTAGATAGACAAATGCTAATGCATTAGCGCTTACCTGGAGCGTAGGGGGACAATCCTGAACAGGGTCTGTTCAGCCGAGCAGCTTGTTGTTCACAAACCATGGAAACAGCATGTGACCATGCAGATAAATAGAGGACTAGAGTTATAGATAAAGAAGAAGGACTAGGGAGTAATGAGGCCGAAAGATCGACCATCTTGAAACGAGGTTATATGTTGTGATAGAGTATGGACCTCTAGATATTCAATAAACTAGAAGTCATTTGAATCAATAAGCGCAAGTGCGAAATAAGATCGATTGATACGAAAAATTCATGCAGTGCAGATACCTAGTGTAAAATGTAACTCGGGCATAACAAATACTAGTCCGCACATAGTAGAACGGGGAGAGGAAAGCTAAGAAAAATAGTTTACCGTGTGAAATAGAATTGAAATAAGCAATGAGAAAAAGGTCGTAAATAGGACAGAACGCTCTGATCTAAGAGGGGGAAAAATAAATATAATTATTAAATCATCAGGGCAAGGTCACTGAATGACTGCGTGTAACCTCTCAGTCTATAATAGGTGGAGAAACAAACCCTAGATCTCTCTTTTTCACATGGAGGACATAGTACAATGTGACAGTCTCAGTTGGGTAAACACATTTAATTTACAGAAGATCAAAATTAAATGTAATACGTTTAACAAAAATGACATAAATAAGAGTAAACAATAAGAACAATTTTTACATTGAATTTACAGGCAATGATTTTTATGGCAACCATCTATTAGTCTCAACAAAGTAGTGCCTTAGATCACAGTCAGACACTGGAATAGTAATGTAACTTTCAAGTTTATGTTGCTGAAGATCAAGCATTCCTTATTGACAAATTCAAATCACAAAAAACAGTTCAATGTGAAATCTTCATTTAAACCCCAGGGCTGTAAAGAGCTTAACTTGTCAATCCAATACGCCTCTCTTTGTAGTAAGAGTGACTGGTAGTCACCTCCTCTTGTAGGTCGTTTGACAACTTCTAGCACCTGGTATTTTAATTGGGCAATTGAATGTTTCTGCATGTTGAAGTGGCGGGCTACCATTGAGTATTGGTTATTACATCTTATGTTCGACTTGTGTTCAGACAGTCTTGATTTGACAGGTCTTTTGGTCTGTCCTACATACACTTTGCCACAAGGGCACTTCAACATAAATATGACACCTTAATTCAATTCTATTTCACAAGGTAAACTATTTTTCTTAGCTTTCCTCTCCCCGTTCTGCTATGTGCTGACTAGTATTTGTTATGCCCGATTTACATTTTACACTAGGTATCTGCACTGCATGAATTTTTCGTATCAATCGATCTTTTTTTGCACTTTTGCGCTTCTTGTTTCAAATGACTTCTAGTTTATTGAATATCTAGAGGTCCATACTCTATCACAACATATAACCTCGTTTCAAGATGGCTGATCTTTCGGCCTGATTACTCCTTAGTCCTTCTTTATCTATAACTCTAGTCCTCTATTTATCTCCATGGTCACATGCTGTTTCCATGGTTTGTGAACAACAAGCTGCTCGGCTGAACAGACCCTGTTCAGGATTGTCCCCCTACGCTCCAGGTAAGCGCTAATGCATTAGAATTTGTCTATCTAGGGACCAGGGATAAAGTTCCTTAGTCTCATTATTCTTTTTTCCTTATACTTTCTTTAGTTGATACTCTACCTAATCCATTACTGTCGGATTCTTCAGCTGTAGACCGGCCGCACAATCTTGACATCAGTTTCACATCAGCTTCAAGAATTGTGCCTTGTGCACATCCTAATCATGGTAATTTTTAACATTTCAGTTTGCCTTTATTAAACATCACGTTACGTCTTCACTACTCCATTTTAGATTGCTGAGTTTTTTATACTAATCAGGACTCCATTCCTGTTCAGCTTGTTTATTTTCGTGACAGAACTCCTACATTCTGAGGCACTGATGCAGCGACAGCGGGATATTTGAGGTCCACACTTTATGTAGGCTCTTCTATTGATTATTTACCGCCATCCACATTCTGGCTAGGTATGTTATTCGATTTTTATATATTTCATACTAATGTCCGTTACTTTTAAACAATTAGCTTGACATTGATCAGGCTCTGTTATTCACAGATTTCTAGTATCTTTTTGGGAATTGGCCGTGTCTCTAGGAACTAACTGATATACAAAGACAGTCTGTTTACTTATTTTTCCTGCTCCGTCGGATTCTTTGTTTCCGACACTTTCTACACACAAAGGTAAAGACTTTCGCATTTCTTCCCCACTAGATCGATAGAGCTTAGGAACTACTAGCTTTTTTTCCCTATATATTCACTTTAGCTTATGTTTCACCATCCACTTGATAGGTCCCATTAGAGGGATCATTCCACTGAACTATAATATGTTGTACGTTTTACTGTCTATTTTACAGGAAGGGGTGTATTAATTGACCTTCAGTTTCTCTCTCAAACATGGACCACATAATTCACCTTATAATGTTGCATGTATTACAACGCATATTATGACATGTTACAACTAACGTCACCAAATTTTCCAATTTGATCTGAACTTCGGTTCCCAAGGGCGTTCAACCTACCAGCGCCTTCAGACCATACCAATGGTATATAAGGCGCTATATAAGTGCAAAATAACATAACATAACATGACAAATTGTAAAATTGAATATGTTATGAACAATCTATGAATTGTGCCTACAATATTTTCTTTACTGAATTTGTGTTTTTCCTTTTACATTAAGAGTCCAAGTTTGGCCTTATGAAGAAGAGGAGAACTTCCTCGGAACGCGTCGCTATTTAATTTGGACTCAATTTTTCCTCAATTTGAGCTTCACCTTTTGATTCCATTTTGTTTCTATGCACTGTAAATAATTTCTCTCTGAACTATAATTCTTGCTGAAAATAATATAGCTTGGCTATAAATATATATTTGTTTATCTCACACTTCTGTGTCTGACCATATTTGTTAGAAAAAAAAATATGTACAATGCCTATAACTCAATTTGACCAACTGTATTGGATTAATCCAAACATTTGAAAGTGTGCAGGGGACGGGAGGGTTCCCAAGATGAATCCTCTTTCTTTTTACCGGATAAAACCTTTTGCCAGATACTGATCCAGGTAATTTCTAAGATGTTGGTTTTCCTGCTCTGTTAGAGTGTAAATCCGACTGCAGGGAATTTGAGCTCTGGGCAGAGGTCTATTTGGCAATCGTAGGGTCTATGCGGGGGCAAAACGTTGGCTTGCTCCTTTTGTAAGACATCCTGCTAATTCATGTATTCAAGTGGTAAATAGCCAGTGAGGCCCAGCACGATTCCTTTCTTTTGTTTTAGGTTGACGACATCTTTGTTGTAACAGGTGTCGGCACAGTCTTGAGGAAAGGTCAGAACTCGTTTTCGCCAGTCGATCCTAGGATTATGGGTCTCCAGCCAAGGCATTCCCAATATCATCTGTAACCGATGAGATCGACGGTAATGTCCTCTTGATGCCCGTCCTGCAACAGAAGCTTGACTTTTTCGGTGTATTGTGTCACCGGGCCAGATGATAGCTGAGAACCATCCACTGCAGTGACATTTTCCGATTTCGTGTTTTGTTGGAGAGGAAGGCCTATTCGGATAGCCAGATCTTGTCAATGTAGTTTCCCACCGCTCCACTGTCAATGTATGCCTCCAAGGCATGTATCTTTGATGGTTGCTTGTGATTCACCAAAAGTACCAGAAGGACTAGATGTGAGATCTGCACGGATTCCTTTTTCTCGCTCAACAAGTGGACCCCTACGCTTGCCGGACATTGGAGTTTCCCGAGTCCTGTACGTCTTCTTCTTCATTGTTTTTGTCTGTTGCTCCAACTATTTTCTTGGGTGGTTTTACCGGGCATTCACGGAGGAAGTGACCTGCTTTACCACAATATAAGCAGAGCTGTTGCTGTCTTCTTTTCTCTCTTTCCACCTTGGTAAGAGGACTCCGTAACCCACCGATTTGCATTGGTTCTGACTATTCGTGTGATTTGGTCTGGTTCTCACGGGGTCGCACATAAACTGACCTTCCCTCTGTTCTGGCTCGATCCATTTTCCTATTCTGCAACCTATGATCGAGTTGTACTGTCAGGTCTATGTAGTCCGCACACCCCTCAGGTGGGTTCACAACTTGAGCCAACACATCTTTAAGTTCTCCACATAACCCTCGATAAAAGAGCGTAGTTCTCTTTTCCTGTGGCCAGTTGGTTTGGGCTATGAGTCGATTGAAGGTTGCAATGTAGGTTAAGAGATCTTGATTCCCCTGTGTGAGCGACAATAATTAGTTGTCCAGAGCTTGTCCTTGAGTATGTCGGACAAAAATGTCTCCATCTCATGCTGGAAATTCCCAAAGTTCCGAAGCAAAGGATCATCTTGAGTTACCAACGGTATTGACCAGTCCGCCGCGTTGCCTCCTAGGTATGAGAGTACAAATGCAACTTTGACTTGATCATTAGGAAAGGCTCCCGGTCTGCATAAGAAATGAAGACGACATTGGTTCATGAATATGGCAAACTTGTTTGGATCGCCGTTGAAGCGTTCGGGCGGGGCTAGAGGCACTGCTCCTGAAAGAACCACCTGAACTGGTGTTGATTGCCGTTGCGTGGAAGAGGGGGCTATCCCAGGCAAGGGAACCTGTCCTGCTTGTGCCTGCAGCATCTGTCTTGCCAAGTCATCAGTTCTTTCTCGAGTTACAATAAGATCCATCCTTGATGCACTGGTTTCCTGCCTTGAAGCTTGTACTTCAGCCCGTAATTCCCCTAGTAATTGGGCCAATAGATCTGTCTCTGAAGTTTCCATAACACTCAGGCAGAGATTTGTGGAGGCTTCGTGTTCTGTTACGCTCACCTGGTCTCTGCAGAGGCGTTGGGGCACGGTTGCAGCCCTCCCAAGAGTTAGATCACCCCTGTCAGGTCTCTGCCCCTGCTGATAAGCTGTGGACGGTGACAATTGGTGGCACTGCTCATGCATGGATATGAGAAAACGTGAGTGCGCTGGTCGGTGACTGTGTACCTCTCTAATCCTTCAACCCAAGGTGCGATTTCTGTGGGCATGTATCGGCCCATAAGGCCCACCTGTTAATTATTGACGATGAGCTCTCCGTCCTGCTACTTCGGGCAGGGGCGCTTGTAAATGGGATCTAGGTCCTTCACTGATCCCTGGTAAGTAATAGTCCAGTCCAGCTGCGACTATGCTTTTCCTTGGTTGATGGTAAGTGTCTCTCAATGTCTCTTGTCTTTTCCCCTTTCTGTTTTCTGTCTTGGTATTGTTGCTCCCAATAGTGTTGTTAATTCCTGAATAACGTTTTCTCTTCTGTTTTCTTCCCAATAGGTGGAAATGCTGCCCAAAAGCAGCTGTGGAGGTGTGGAGCGCAGCCGGGAGGAAGATGGATGAAACCGCAATGTCCGACAACAGGTGAGTGATGGTTTAAGGAAAAAACGTGAGGATCGGTGGTAGCGCGACCTTAAACTTAATGGGCCTCATTACGAGCATGGCGGTAGCTGTGCCTGTATGGCAGGCACGGCTACCGCCATGCTCGCTATTGGCACCGCCTCCCGTGATTGGGCAATAACCGGCCCATTACGAGATGAAGGGGCCGGTAATTGCCCATTCGCGGGAGGCGGTAATGCGGGGCTCCCGACCCCCATTCTGCCCCATAGGGCACAATGGGCGTCGGAAGCATGGTTGCACCGGCACCGTTTATAACGGTGCTGGTGCAATCATGAGTTTCCCTCGCGGGTGCCGCACAGCCCGCCAGGTAAGACCTGGTGGGTTGTCAGGGACCTGCGAGGGAAACTCGGAATAAGGCGGTACGGTATGGACGGTGCCGGTGCCATACCGGAATCGTCCATACCGTACCGCCAGGGTCGTAATGAGGCCCAATGTCTGTTAAGTGTCTAACCTTGCCTTTTGTTTTTACTTGCAGGTGCTGGCGTTGCGGGTGGAGCATGTCGTGCTGAGGTGTCAAGATGAAGGTTTCAGCGTCCCGGAAGATTTGAATATGAGCTGCGCTACCAACGTGAAGATTTCAGCATTCCGGAAGATTTGAAGGTGAGCTGCGGTGCCAAGAAGAAGATGTCAGCATTCTGGAAGATTGGAAGACGCACACCGGGGAGAGCAGGTTCCTCAGATGGTAAGTATGGAGACAGGTAACAGGATTTCCAAAGGTAAGTTTAACCCCAGGCAGCAGTGAGCATTACGCTGCATGGAAGTGCAGAATAACGCAAAGCGCCTGCCTCTGGGATTGGAGCAGCTTTTATAGCTGCGATCGTGGGCACGTCCACAAGGCCTGGCTTGCCTACCACACCCTGCCACTCCCAGAGAGTCAGCACGTGCGAGGCAACCCAATAGCAGCAGCCCCACCCAAGAGTACACGTGGGGCTGCTGTAGTAATGAAAGTTCCCTATGTTGAATACACTTGGCACCCAAAATGAGGTGCCATGTTCATAATAAAAGTATTCTTGACCCAAATACATGTTCCTGCTTATTGTCTTTCATGGCCTAGCACCAAATGCGCCAGGACTGCGTCCATACGGCCCCCCTGTGTAATTGGCCCTGTAATGTTTGTGTTTTTGGTCCGATGGCAATGACAAGGATTCATGCCTTTAGGATTTTGAACTGTATTGCATATGGAAAAGACCTGGGGAAGGGAGTCCTTTCCCCGGGAGTGAATTGTAACACCAAGAGGAGAGGGTTATCCTCTTCGGCTACAAAGAACTTGATTATTCTATAGGAACTTTTGTTTTGATGGAGAGAAACCTTGGGAAGGTGTTAGGAAAGATTTCCATTCCATGTGTAATTTTCCCTCCAGTTGTGTACCCCCCAACTTTTTGCTTTGTTTAAACACCATAGTCGGACTTTGCCAGAGGAGCACAGCCTTCTGCTACACTCCTCTGGCCTTTTCGCTCACTTTTTATGGGCAAAATGACATGCCCTTAAAGACAGTCAGTACTGGGAGACTTTGTTTCCCTTAGTCCTTGTCCATGTTGCAACTTTTCTGCAACATGTTGCAAGTGCACAAAGTACCTTACAGTACAGTGCACTTGGTCTTCCTGTCATTTCTAAAGACCCTAGTTTTAAGTGCAGATGTGCCTTGGACAGGGCTGGTGGCAGTTTATCTTTTCGTGTATTTTTAACCCTTTCTTGCCAGGTAATCCACGATTACCGCGTTTGGCATAGTTGGGTGGCCTGGCTCCAAAATGGTCATGCCACGAGGTTCTTTGTCCTGTCCTTTGGCCATCTTGCCCCTTCACTTTCCCCAGGTCGAGCCGACCCGGGTCAGTCCTTATTTGGGCATGCATTTTCCCACAAAGCGTCAAGCTTTTGCGGGCTTCTACATGCCTTGTGTGCACGCCCCCAGGATGTGGGCTGGACTGTCTAGTTCCAATACACATCCTGGGTGCCAGAAAGTCTGGTGTGCTGTGAATGCCTGGGACTACCGTGGTCCATGATTGGTCCACGTATGGTATGCCTGTATGTGAGCAAATCTCCCATTGGGTCCTCTTCGTTTTGGCACAAAGGAGATTTTGGATAAGAGAAGGCTCCAGACACCCATACCATGTCGATCTCTGGAGTTCTCACTGAACGAAGGATAGGAAAGTATCCTGAAAATAAGAAGCCGATTCGAGGAACCGCTGGTGACGCACTGGAAGGTTTGGCACCCTGAGCGCTGCTGTCGTCCCGTGGGACACCTCTGCATCTGGTCGTCCTAGAAGGTCTGCGAAGACGCTTCGACCCATGGAATAATGGGACCAACTATTCTCGGCACCTTCATCAAAACCTGCAAGTAAGCCTTTTCGGAAGCATCCCTGAGCCAACCAGTGGGCTGACCAGTTTGTGCAGGAGTTGGCCCTGATATCGCTACCGTTTTGAGGCACTCTCACACCGAATTTCATACACTTGGCGTTCCCAGGTCTGGAGTAAAGTGAGTGCGCCCGAACCGGAGTATATGCGGTTACGTGTCGCCCAGACGTGGTGACAAACTTTGCAAGTTCATCGCATTTGTGGTCCTCTGTGCCTTGAAGCCTGCTACAGCGGATCTGGCCTGATCCATCCACCAGGAGCAGAGAAATCGCCAATGTCTCATTTGGGAATGAACGCTGTAACTTCGTCACTGAAAGCCGCAGAGCCGCGAGATAGCCACATTTCAACCTGCAACCGAAGTGGACTCGACTGCTGAAGTTTGGTCCGGAGTGCGCCGGGGGTCAGTGAGTAATTGCAACCCTAACCGGTGGCCCCTAGCGCATCCATCAATTTTTACGCATGAGTGGCCCCTGAGGGCCTCTCTCCTTTCCACTGCTAGTGCGAACTAGCAAACTATTCCGAACTCTTGGAATCGACTCTGCACTCAAGTGGGGGCCCTCCTCGAATAGTGGGACCCTATTCTGCATCACCTCACCTACCTTCCTGAGCTGCTGCAGCCCCTACAAAAGTCCCTGTTTTGCCCATTTGAACTACCGCGTGCGCCAGCTTCGCAAGTACATTGGAGTATTAGGCTCCCCTCATTTTAGGGATTGGACTGCCTTTCAGTTAGGACTATATTTGATGCAGAAGGGCCTAAAGACTATTTGCACTGCCTGCTTCCTTCCCTGTTTAGGTTGTGGTCCCATTTCGTGCATTCATCATTTAGACCCCATTGGTCTTGTATATATGTGTATATATATATGATTGTATTGATTTAATAGTGTTGCTGTGAATTTCTTACTGTGTGTTGAATTGCAGAGGCCTTGGAATAAATGTATTTGTATTTTTGATATGTATACACCTGACTGGGATTGATTTGTAAGTATCCTTTACTCTGTGTGCTCATTGAGGTCTTTCAGTCACCCTCACCCCCCCTGAGACCTAGTCTTGACCGCCGCCAAGCTACCTTGAATTGGTCTGGCTTGTGCAGAAGGTTACGCTGTTCCAAGAAACTAGGCTGGCCTTCTGAAACTCTGCCCACCAGGTCAGAGTTCAGAAATCCATCTTAACAGAAGGGAGCCATTGCCTAGAACTGTGAACACTATCCATTTGAAACCTCTGTTGGATCAATACCTTTTTGTTGAACTTGAACATTTGTACACTTTTCAAGCCAAAGACATTACCCTTAGCACCTTATAGTTACTTTTAGAATGAGAGGGCTAGGATAGGATTTCGGACACAGGACAATTTTGCTTTGGACATCTTGACACAGGATAGGCTCTTCGTTTTTGTTTGAGGCAGGGAAATACCCCCTAGTTTGGGGACAGTGAAGCATTTTCTAACCCCTTTATTATTTAATACAAGTTTATGATAACCATCAAGAATCCTCTGTGTCCGTGTCTCATTCCTGGTTCCTCATAGTACATAAAATGGATTTGAAGATTATTTAATGGAAATAGTATCATATGTGGGTGAAGATAATAATAAAGGAAAAGGAGAGTTACTGCACATTGTCTTAAATGAATTAGAAAAGGAAAAAGGGTTAGGTGCACCACCACTTATATCAGAAGATGTACCACCACCCGAAGAGGCAGATGGGGGAGCACATGTGTACCCGGTAAGGATAATACCAGCTCCTGAGGGGTTTCATATTGTACCTTACCACGTAGCCTGGACAACAGATCAGATACATTCATTCAAGGATACATTTCCCTTACTCCGTACCAACCCCAATAAGTTTATAGGTAACTAGAAAGCATTGTAGATTCCAATTATCCCAGTACTGCTGATTTAGCCAGCTTGCTTAAACAGATACTCACACCAGAGCTATTGCACACAGTACAAGCACACGCACAATGGCTTCAATGGTTTAAAGATCCATTAACAGGGAAAAGGGATGGTATGGATTTCAGATTAACGTGGAGGTAGTGGTGAAGAAAAGGGATGAGATAGTAAATGCAGTAAAAGAATTGGCAAAATCTAGAACAGATTGTCAAAAGTGGTATCTTTAAGGCAGGATAAAGCACCCACAGGATTTCTTATAAAGGGTCATTCGGCCTCATTACACGGTAGGCGGTAAGGGTTTACCGGTACCGGTATTCTACCGGTACCGGTAAATCCTTACCGCCTTACTACGAGGTCCCTTTGCGGGTTGGGGAATTTAACGCCTGCTTTTTGCAGACGTTAAAAACCAACCCGCAAAGGGACCAGTGGAGCTAATTACCGTACCGCAATTTGCGGTACCGTAATTAGCGCCTTCCCCATTCCCATAGAGCCCTATGGGGCAAAAATGGGAATGGGGAAGGGCAATGGTGGAAGGGGGAATTACTGCCCCGCCAACCTTGGAATGGGGCAGTAATTCCCCTTTCCACCAAGGCGGTGCCAGTATTTTACCGGCATGAACCATGGCGCTAATAGCGCCATGGTTCACCGCCTACTGTAATGAGGCGCAATGTCACTTGAGAGGATCATTCTAATATAGACGATATCACCACCGGAGCTCTAAAGTTGATAACACAGGGGCTCATTGTAAGTCTGGTGGTATACGTTAAAAGTGGTGGTAACAGAGGTTCCAAGATGGCTGCTGTGGTGGGAACACTGTGAAAAGGTGTGCTCTACTCCCCTACGACCCCAAATAAGGAGATACTCTGCTAAACCCCCCCTCCAGGCATGTTTTAGCAGGTTTACGAGTCCAGGAAGAAACCTCACCTCTGGAACTGTGTCGGGAGTGAAGAGACATACAGGTGGCGCAAAGAGGCAACCGAAAGTTCTGGCCAGCTGGGAAAGGGCGGTAGCCACTGAGAGGGGTAATCTGTGGGCTGGAGGCAGAGCAGAAAGTGACGGAAAGGGTGGCTGGCGAGACCTGCAAGGAATCCCCAAGTCCAAAGAGGAGGCAGTTGGGTCAGGAGGACCAGGGCTACGGAGGCTGACTTAGGAAGAGTGGGGGACCGCCTCACCCAGAGCGGCCCGGGAGGTGAAGAAGTGGAGGAGCTGAACCAAAGGTAGTGAGCGGTCTGGGAGAGGAGCAGGCCCAGCCAGCGTAATAGCGGGAAGGCGAGAGGCAGACCTATACGGCGGATCAGCCGGAGCAGGGCAGGTCGTACCATGGGACCTGACAACAAAGCATCGAGAAGAGGAGAAGCTGAATCCCGCCGAAGACCTGCGGGAAGAAGTGTGGGCTCTGCCGGTAAAACAACGGGAGAAGGCGAGGTAGGACACGGCCACTGTAGGAAGCGCAACGAAGCAAGGTGAATCCGAGGAGCCCGGAGCGAAGGTGAGGCGGGAGAAGCTGCCCCAACTCGGCGAGGAACGGAGGAGCGGGTGAGGAAGCCGGGAGGCAGGGGCCGTGAGAAGAGTGCCGGGACGGGTAGAAAAGCACACAGTGAGAAGTGAATCCGCAACCCGGCCCCCCAGAGCAGTGAGAGTCTCACACAAGGCCCCAAGCCTAAGCTTAGAGGGGCAAAAGAAACCAGCCCAGCACACTCCAGACCCCCCAGCCCAGGCATACAAGAACAGTAGGAGCTGCAGTGGATAGGGGCAGAGCCATAACAGCATAAAAGGAAGTGGGCAGCAGATAAGCCCAAGCCTTCCCCGAACCAGCGGGGGAACCTAAGGACCAACACAACAACCCCACAGACTGCAGCTGAGCCCCACAGGGGAAAAGGGCCAATTGGGAGCATCCCCCAGGCGGTACTAACAATGGGGGTAAGAGCGAAACTGGACATGCTGCGCCATCTGCACCAGAACAAAGCAACAGAGACTTATAAAACTAGAAACATTCGTAAGCTAACAGTTGAGAACCTAGCCCCCATCCTAAGCAAAACATTAGCAACCAATATGGTTATAAGCGACAACCCATGTCTCCTTGCAGAGGCAAAGGGCGCCTCTGAAAGGTGTTCTTGATCTCGGCTAATTTCAGGGCGCGGATAAAAGCAGATATAAATACAATATTGTGTCATCCTACTCTGCAAAAACATAAGAAGCACAGGCACCGAAAGGATCGCAGCCATATGGGTTGCAAGAGATGCTGGCAATGGAATTCTTGCCATTTCAGATCATGGATCTGTGGGATTATGTTGAGCGGATTCCCCTGGAGTAGGATTTAGAAATCCTGTTGAATTTTCCTTGAGTCACATTTACGGGTTTGACTATTTAGAGCATATTACATTGGGAGTCAGTGGTAGTATTGTATCAATTGTTTCTCCTGAAGAAGACGTTATTTCAATTATTTTCAAACGTCGAAACCGGTAGAGAAGAACATCCGGGGATGGGATTTATCATTTTCTGCTGAATGTACCCACTCTGTGGAATAGAGCACATTTGTGGTTAATTGTTGTGCTGATACACATTTTATGTGGATGAAATGAAATATTTAAGATTTTGTGGGGCTAATTCATGAAATGCTACCACATATGTATTGTGCTAATAGTTTTAGTTCACATTTTTTTTTTACTGTGAATGAATGAGGTTGATTGATACGAGTTGCAAATGATGGTTTGATTGTTGAGGAATGTTGGTTGTTTTAGGTTTTTATGATCTGGTGTCTTATGCTCTCCTGAAATGTTAATGTAATTTAATGTGTGTGTATTAATTAATGATTAACTCATTGTGGAAAATAATGTATCTCAATAAATACATTTTTGACACCTTTAAAATAAATAAACAACCTCTGGACATTTTTTCAGTATACTGTGTTACACTAATACCCTAGTTCAGGGTGTGGGGTTTTCCTGCGCCTTTCAGTGTGCTCCTTGCAGACACCTACCGTAAGTGTCTCACCTCAACTATTGATTCGGTAGCACCCTTAACAACTAAAACACAACATGCTGACAAACAAACAAGCTTCCGGTTCAATGATGAGTTAGTGTCGCTAAGGCAAACTAAAAGATCTCTTGAACATATCCATAAAAAATCTCTCACTACAGACTCTGCTAATGCCTTTAAAGCTGCCAACAAACTATACAAAGCAGCAATCATAACCCATAAAGCGAATGCTTACAACATTCGTCTTAGCAACGCCACCTCAAACTCGAAAGAGCTCTTCTCCATTCTCAGAGAATTGGAAAATCCAACCCCAGCTACCACTTCGGCTAATTCCAGCAAAGAATGGTGTACCATTATCCAAAATGCGCTAGCCTCTACAATTGCATTACTACAAAAGAAAATTGACACAAAAAGAAAAATGATAGCTGACATTTTTTTTCCTAATACCACTCTCATTAAAACCAATGACAATGTTAACCTGCTATTCCACTTTACCCCAGTGACTCAAGAAATAGTGATAGGCACCATTTCCAAATTAAATGCTTTGAACTGTATAAGGGATAATTTCCCAGCCCATTTAGTTAAAGTATGTGCTTCCACCCTCACCCGTTCTATTACCAATTTCGTGAATGCCTCATTTAACACGTATACGTTCCCGGCCAGCATAAAAGATACTTGGGTTACCCCACTTATGAAAAAACCATCCCTAGACTCGACAGTTCCCACGAACTACCGACCAATAACCACAGTCCTGTACTTGCTCAAGATCATAGATAAAATAGCATACACCCAAATTCAAGCCCATCTCGAGCAAAATCAGCTCCTCAGAGCCAGACAATCTGGATTCAGGCCCAACCATAGTACGGAAACAGCACTCCTTGATGAAATCCAGATGGATATTACTGCTGTTAGATTTATCTTCAGCATTCGATCTTGTGGATCATGGTAAACTATGTACTACTTTAGCAAATGATTTTAGCTTTTCTAAAGATGCTACCCTTTGGGTGAAATCCTTTCTAGCTGAACATACGTCCAGAGTAACCATTGGTAAAGAAGCTGCTGACCCCATACCAGTCCCCATTGGGGTACCACAAGCGTCATGCCTCTCACCGACTCTGTACAATGCGTATACAAAGCTTTTTTTCTCAGCATTAGGCGACGTGGTTGTCATCTACACCAATCTCGCAGCTGACACCCAGATCCTCATACCGATCACAGGGAATTATGACCAGGACACATTGACTATCAACAAGATATACGCAATAATTCAAAACTGGATGGCTTTGAATAGCCTTTGCCTTAACGATGAGGAAACTGAGATTCTCATCGTGGGTTCCCAAACTAAAATGAGCACCCTCCTTCCAGACTACTCAGCAATCAACATCGATGGTACGCTAATTCCAGTTTTGAAATAGGTAAAAACTCTAGGAGTGTACCTAGATGCTAATTTAACTATGACTAAACATATAAGCGCACTATCGTCATCTACATCATATACTTCCAAATTAATTGCCCTAAGTCGCCAGTTCCTTAAGCCCACAAATTGCATTACCCTGGCTAGGGCTCTGATCTTATCAGAGTTGGTCTTTTGCAACATACGTACAAATTGCGCCCTGATGCCTCCGGGCCTGATGGTTTTGCGCGTTATAAATAAACAAATACAAATACAAATACTCCTACTAGGGACGTCCAATACCAATCTAGGCAAACTACAATTAATGCAAAATAAAGCGTTACGTGCAGCCCTAGGAATAAAGAAGTCTGACCACATTTCCAACATTAGGAGGGAGACCTATTGGCTACCCATTAAGGGCAGAATCATCTTTAAAGCTCTGTGTGTTACCCTTAAATGCCTAGCCAAGAAAGCCCCTATCTACATAAATAACTCAATAAGTAAAAAAGAATCTAATAGAATGCTTAGATCCAATAAAATCTCGCTCCTCCTGGTCCTGCGAATTCCCTCCCATTAAACATTAAAAACGAAGACTACTTCCACTGCTTGAAAAAATTACTAAAAACGTGGTTATTCAACTAATTCTAGCCAACTGACACAACGTCAACAATAGCCTGCCACCTCGGGTCTAGCTAGACCCCTACCTAATGGAGGCTCTCTCCAGAACATGTAAATAATTATGATCTTTGTAATGTTTTAACCTATGTATGCCAAATGTTATATTCAATAATTTCTTTTTTGTATCATTGTTTTTTCATATGTATGTACTTCGAATACTCCAAATCAATGCCAAGTTGTCTGTAACTACGCAATGATACCTCAAGGTTTGGGCGTTTAACAAATGTATAAATAAATAAATAAATACAAATAAATAAAACAAGAGAGCACACTAAAAAGGTCAGAGCAGGTGCACCAGTGAAGTGGACTGAAGCAGCACAGCGACAGCAGACGGGGATCTGCAAATTCTCCAACTCGATACCCTGGAGGCTAAATAAGATGTCAAAAAGCAGGGGGAAAGACCCCAGAAAATGGCAAAAGGAAATAAAAGAACTAAGAGGGGGAGATACAGAAAATGTGGAGGAAAGAGGGCGGAACCCTACCGGATAGCGACATGGGAGCAGATAGGAGCGAGGAAGAAACCCCCCACAAAGAAGCTCAGGAAGAAAGAGGGGTCACACAAAAATTCAGGTAACAATGCTTCCAGAACTTCGGAGACAGTATGGCAAACATGATGCTATTACAATTCGACAAAATGAAAGAGGACCTGACCGGAGCAATAAAGGAGGCCAAGAGTGAACTACATACACTGGAAGCAAGAGTAAACACCAATGAAAAAGCCCTGCAGGAACTAGCGGACGATAATCACAAAGTGGAAGATATGATGGAGCACCTAGCTAGGGTCACACATAATCTGGAGATCCAGACCAAACACCTTGAAAATAGGTCAAGGAGGGCAAACATCAGAGTCAAGGCAATTCCTGAAACAGTGGGGGATGCAGAACTGTAGCAATCATTAAAAAAAAATATTTTCATCCCTGATAGATGTATTGGAACTGAACGAAATCCTGATAGACAGTGTACACATAGAGTGGGACCAAAGAAGAATGAGCAGGGAGCTAGTCCAAGGGACGTCCTCATAGCTATGCACGAGTACACGCAGAAAAATGAAAATTCTGGCATCAGCCAGATGACCCGATGTACTCAAATTTCAATGGAGCTACAGTTCAATTGTATCATGATCTTTCCCAGATTACGCTAACCAAAAGAAGGCAGATGTGCCCGATTGTGCAAGAGCTGGTGAAGCGAAACATAAGATATAAATGGACCTTCCTGTTCGGCCTCTTATTCGAAATGGACAAAAGGCAAAGGAGAATCACCACAGTGGAGGAAGGTGCGGACATACTTGGCATAGAGGTGGAACCTACATACAGTGAATTCCAGGGACCAGAAAAGGTACACCCAAAAAGGAAGGCATGGGAATGGTCAACCCAGGAGTCGAAGAAGAAAGCAAAGAAAAAGCGGGGCACGCAAGGCCTGAGGCTCCCGGCAAGTGACCCAGCACACGAAACAGAGCCCCCGGAAAGGAGCTCCAACAAGTAAAGTAACTCACGGCTCCAAGGGAGAAAGTAATAGTGCCTGGGGAGGGGTAAAGGAGCAGAGGGAGGTCTTGGTAGAGACACATGGGTCAGGGAAGACCCGCCAGAGGGATCCCAGGGGGGAGGAAAAGGACTCAACACTTGAGGAAGAGATTCGGGAGGGGCTAGAGGTTGGTGGAGACACCCCAAGGGGGGAGTGAAGAGGAAGGGCAGGGGGGAAAGGGGGGGAAACCAGGTCCGGACTTGATCAAAGAAGCCAGCCAAGGAAGGAGAGCACTCAGAATACCAGTAAGCAATGGCTAAGGAAAGGGTGATAACAATTATTTCCTTGAATATAAAGGGGCTCAACTCATCAGTTAATAGGAAACAATTTGACCACTTTCTGGCACCCAGAGAAGCCAGACATAATTGCCCTACAGGAAACCCATATAAAGGAGAAGGATAAGCATAGAATAAGAATACGGGGATATGATCGAATACAGCAGTCAAATAGCTCGGGGAAGAGAGGGGGCACTCTTTGTTATGCTCACCTGGTATCCACGGGGACACCACCCAGCCCTGGTTGGATGATTTGCACTCTCGAACCCTCTCCCGGTGCCTTGGTAAGGCCTCTGGTTAAAGATGGGTCTGCAATATAGGAGAACTGGATTCAATACCAGATTGTCTTTATGTTTTCCCACCTCCCTTGGCCTCAACTCCTTCCTCCCCCTTGGGCCTTCTCCTCACCTTAATATTGTAAGAGGTGGATTCTCCGTCCTGCTCCTCATGGCAGGGGCGCGTAGATGTCGGGGGCGAGCAGCGACCAAGTTACTTCACTGGTGCAAGCCCCCTGTGGGAATCCAGGCCTGCTGCGGCTCCGTAGGTTTGCTGCTTTACAGTCTTTATATGAAGTTCTTATGTTCCTCTTAGTTCGAATAATAATGTCTTGCTTCTTTCCTTTTAGGTATGGAAAGGCATTTTAGTGTTGTCATGCAGTTTGAAGATGAGCATGGGCCGGTAGGTGAAAGCGCGGTGTGCACGATGCTGTCCGGTGAGTAATGTGCGATGCGTGGCGCTGCTTCGCCTTCTATATTGCTAACCTGTGTCTTTTCTCTCCTTGCAGGTTGCGATGTTCCTCGCCGAGCACCGTAATGTTCCAGCAATGATACTGACCAGGAGATGACTACCCAGGTAAGAATTGTGTGGCTTTCTTCATTCGGGAGGAAACATGAGTAAACGCTTACTAATGCTGTCTTTCTTTTTCCTCTTTCCAGGTTATGGTATTCCAGGATGCATGCGGTGCCGGATGATGGAGTTCGTACCTTCAGGTGAATGGAACTGAAGTCAGCGGTGGATTGAAGACAGGATACTGTTCCAGGTAAGTTTCGTAGTGTTCTTGCTCTTTCTGCAGGTCCTTGGTTTCAGGTAAGCTGGCATCAAAGAACTGGACACGGTAAGCCTTACGCTACCCACAACAAAATAATGCAAAGCATGTTCTGCTGTTTGGGTGTGGTTTAAATAGTCTCAAGTAAAGTAGTCCAGGTAAAATAGTCCCAGGCCTGCCACACCCAAAGTAGTCCAGGTAAAGTAGTCCCAGGCCTGCCACACCCAAAAGACTAGACCGCATAGCTCAGTTCCTTGTAACTGAGCTATGTGTGTGCCCCCATGTTGGCTGAACCCCCCCAAGTTGAATAGTCCCAAGTAAATAGTCCCATTCTAATGTTGGTCTTCATGATGGTTATGAGCCTGGTGCCAAAGGCGCCAGGACTGACTCCAAGAGAGTCTTGGATGAGGTTTTAAGGCCTTTGACCTGGCCCTAACTGGAAGGCTGACTTGCCAGTGAGGGCCAGGGGCAAGGGTCATGACAGCACCCCCCCCAAGGCCCCTCTCACGGTGGCACTTCTACCTGGTCCTGGTTTGGCTGGGTAATTCTGATGGAACTTTTTAATTAAGCGAGGTGTATGGATGTATTCACTAGGGTCCCATGATCTGTTTTGTGGGCTGTATCCCTTCCAATCAACTAAGTAGTATAGTTTGGATCTGGTGTATTTTGAGTCTAGGATATCCTTTACTTCAAACTCTGGTTCTCCATCAACTAATACTGGTTTTGGTTGTAACCTGAGTACCAGTTTCAGGAGTGATACGTGAAACACAGGATGAATCTGCATAGTGGGTGGTAGGGCTAATTTAACTGCACTGGATTTATTATGGATTCAATAGAATAAGGTCCCGGATATCGGGGACGAAAGGTCTGAGTCCCTTTTATGGGCACAGATTTTGATGCTAACCAGACCTTGTCTCCAATTTGATAGTCGGGGGCTTTACTACGATGTTGGTCAGCAAATTTCTTTTGTCTGTTCTTGGCTTGGAGTAATTGTTCTGCTGCTTCTTTGAAGGCCTGGGAAATAGTTGTATGTAGGGTTTTAACCGCTGGCATTTCCAAAGGGGTTGGGAGATCCAATTCTGAAGTACGTGGAGTCTACCATATATAGTATAGAAAGGGGTTTGTCCAGTGCTGGTGTGTAATGAATTATTATAGGCATATTCAGCTATCCATAACAAGTCCTTTCAATTTCTTTCCACTTGATGTAACATGCAACGTAAGTATTGCTCAAGGGTTTGGTTTGTTCTTTCTGTTTGGCCATCTGTTTGAGGATGGTGACTTGTGGATAGTCGAATGTCAATTTGGGCCATTGAATAGCATTTCCTCCAGAAGTTGGATACGAACCGACTACCTCGATCTGAGATCGAGACTGATGGAAAGCCATGTAGCCGTACAATTTACTCCAGGAATAGTTTTGCTAAATTGGATGCATTTGGAAGACCCTTAAAAGGAATAAAGTGTGCCATTTTAGAGCACAAGTCTACAACTACTAAGATGGGGTTGAATCCTTGACTGGGAGGTAGATCTGTAATGAAATCAAGGGACAGTGTGTGCCATGGTGCGGGAGGAATTTCCAATGGTTGGAGAAGACCAGCTGGTTTCTGCTTTTGTGACTTGGTTTGTACACACACACCGCAAGATTGGATAAATTGTATGATGTCTTTACGCCATGTGGGCCACCAATAGTTTCGTTTTACTTTAGCTAGAGTTTTGGCAATTCCAGGATGACCTTCAATCAGGGAGTCGTGATAACCCGAAATAACCTGCTCTTGTAAATCTTTACTTGGCAAGTATAGATGGTTCCTAAAATATGGTAACTGGTCTTTAATGGTGTAATGTTCTCCTTGAGTACACCACTCTTGTGCGAAAGTGGGATCCATTAAGAGTTGGATCTTGTTTTGGAGTTCACCGTGTGTCAATTTTGTCGTAAGACCCAGGAGTTTGTCTTCTGGAATAATGGCTACTGGACCTGGAGTTATGTATACCTTTTCATCAACACCCATGCGGGACAAGGCGTCAGCCTTTCCGTTTCGGACTCCTGGCCCATAGGTGATCACATAGTCATATTCAGCGAAGAAAAGAGCCCACCGCATTTGACGGGATGATTGAGCCTTTGCTGTTTTTAGGTATTGCAGGTTTCGATGATCAGTTATGACCTTGATAGTATGTCTAGCACCAAGGAGATAGTGTCGCCATGCCTTGAAAGCTGATTTTATAGCCAAGAGTTCTTTGTCTGTGATAGCATAGTTGAGTTTGGAAGGTGAGAATTTTTGTGACCAGAAGGCCACAGGGTGTAACTGGCCAGTTCCTGGGTCCCGTTGTGAGAGAACAGCTCCCATAGCCATGCTAGAGGCATCTGTTTCAACTATATAGGGAGGTCTGGGCGAGGATGCCGTAGAACTGGAGCAGAAGTGAATTTTTTCTTAAGTTCTTGAAAGGCCTTTTCCGCTTCTTCGGTCCAATTGAACTTTTTATTGTTTTTTCTCAATAGTGATGTAATTGGATGCACTATTTGGGAAAAATCTGGGATGAATCAGCGGTAAAACTTTGCAAAGCCCAACATACTCTGGATTCCTGTAAATGAAGTTGGTGACGGCCAGTTAAGAATGGCATCTACCTTGTGCCTATCCATTCTGATACCTTTTGGTGTGAGGATAAAACCGAGGAACTCCACTTCGGTAACATGAAAAAAGCATTTTTCGAGTTTAGCATACAGTTTATGTTGGCGGAGTTTAGTAAGGACGGAGCGGACATGCCTGACATGGTCTTCTTTTGTAGCAGAATACACTAAGATGTCATCACTGTAAACCAGGGCGCAAACGTCGATTAACTCCCGCAAAACATCATTCATAAAGTACTGGAATGCAGCAGTGGCGTTGCAAAGTCCAAAAGGCATTACCTGGTATTCGTCCAAGCCGTATTTGGTACGAAAGGTGGTTTTCTATTTGTCTCCTTTCTTCACTCGAACAAGATGGTACGCCCCCCTAAGGTCCAGTTTGGTATAGATATGGGCGTCTTTGACTTGATCCAATAATTCGGGAATAATGGGCAGTGGATCATGGTTTTTTATTGTGATCTGGTTTAATGCACGATAGTCGATGCAAGTCCTCAAATCTCCTTCCTTCTTTGGTACGAAGAATAAGGGACTGGCTGTGACTGTTTATGCTTCTGAACCCACTTGTCCTCCCGTCCCTCCACACTCTCCTCACCTGAACTTCCTGAGTTGTCTGTATCTAGTAGATTCCGCCGACTTAGGTAGTCTCTTCCCTTTTTTGGTAGCACTTGCATGTCTCGGAGTGAAGCCACAGTGACAGCTGGCTGGACAGTCGTCCCGGGACTCCTCTTCCGGGAACAGGCCGGAAAATAAGGGAAAAACCCACACGGGGGAAAAAACCCTTAGCCGGGAGATCGTAGGCAGGCGAATGTCCAAGGCAGAACTTGCCGGTATGAAGAAGTGCCGAAATCCGCCGGAAGGATGACGAGGAACACACTCCGGTAACTGAGGAGATGACTGCAGTCGAGTAAAGGAATCCCTACGAGGTAGGGAACCGGCAGCAGAGGAGGAAGTGGGACTGCCGAACGGCCAGGCCCAGAGAACATGGCCCAGAGAGAAAGAAGAAGAGAAAGGGGAAAAACTGGAGGACCGCTAACGGAGAGGGTAGCGGTAAAGGAGAAAAACAGGACCCGCCGCCGAAGCAGCAACCGAGAGGGGCAAGGGAGAAACACCGGGATCGCCGAAAGATTGGCTAGAGAAAAAGGAAGAGGGAAGAACCACTGCCAGAGGAGAAGGCAGAGAAACAGAAGAAAGGTAGGTAAAGCGATTCACTAGGAGAGCGAAAAAACCATCTGGCACCAGGATCCGCAGCAGAGCAGAAGCGGGCAGCGGATAACTGGATCCAAAAACAGAGCGAAGGAACCAGGGGAGCTGGAGCGAGAACCAGCGAGGCTGAAATGCAGCGACTGCCGGGAGGAATGAGAATTTAACTCCCGGCAGCCCTGCGCCCGGCCAATGGGCCTATACCAGAAACAAAGAAGGGACTGCAATCCCTATCTGCCGGTTCGCAGTCTCCAACTTGGAAGGAGCCGCCAACCGCGGTGGCGATTGCGGATGACACTGGCTGCCGGTGATTTAGATGGGCGGATAAATCCATCTGCCAGGTACTGATCAAGATAAAATTTCAAATGGAGGTTTTCTGGTTCAGTAAGTGCATAGATTCGACCACAAGGAATTTGCGCACCAGGTATGAGGTCGATCTGACAATCGTAGGGCCTGTGCGGTGGTAGAGTATTGGCTTGTTCTTTCTGGAACACGTCTTGAAAATCTTGGTATTCATTTGGTAGAGTACTAGTCACACCTAGTAAAATTGCCGCCGTACTGGGAGTAGCAGATGTACATAAGTCTGTTTTCCCCTTTTCTTGGTAATAACAGGTGCAAGCACAATCATCAGAAAAGGCCAACCTCTTGGCAAGCCAATCTATTAGAGGGTTTTGAGCTACCAACCATGGCATCCCTAAGATTAGTCGAAACTGAGGAGCTTTGATGAGATCGAATGCAATAGATTCTGGTGTGCATCCTGGCACAGTAGTGTTACTGCTGCTGTACATTGGGTTACTGGTCCGGAAGCTATTTCTGTCCCATCAACAGTAGAAACTTTTTCAGTAGTCGACTTAGAGCATAAGGGAATGTCATGATGCCTGCCCCCGGGGAACCAGATCAGGCCCAGCAACCCCGGAAGCAGGCATCATGCCATTTGGAGCAAGCCCAAAAACCTCAGCTAGGGGCTGTTTGGGTGCAGTCCTGGCACCTATGGCGCCAGGCTCATAAGAATAGAGTCAGTCCTGGCGCCATGGGCGCCAGGCTCATAATAGAAAACCTACCTGATGCAGACCATGCTGCAAACTTACCTGATGCAGACCATGCTGCGAGAAGCCACAAGCCAAATGAGGCTTAGGAGGGACTATTTTACCTAAGGGACTACTTTTTACTCGGGTGGGGCTGTGGAAGAATACTTACCTGGGACTACTTCCAAGGCTATTTAAACCACGCCCGGACAGCAGCACACGCTTCGCGTTATTCTGCATCCAGCAGCGTAACGCTCACCGTGCCTGCAGCAGCTTCCAGTCTTCAGCCACGCCCGCCTCGAGTCCGGAGCTCCTGGAAACAAGAAGAAAGAAGGAGGAAAGGTCAGAACAGGAGTTTTACCTTTAATCCTTACCTGAATCCTGATCCATCACACCACGGAGCTGGAAGAAGAAGTCTTTAAAAACGCCTTACATTGCATCCTGCAGCGCCGCGGTGTACTCACCTGCCTTGCAGCACTTCAGCATTCCATCACGCTCTTCTCCATCTCGCGGCCGCTCTCCGACACCTAAGGAGACAAAAACAGCAAGGTGAGCCAAGGGGATACTCTAAAACTGTACAAGCTACCCCCCAAGACTTACCTGATTTACCACAGGGGGTACTTACCTCATTTCGGGTCGGCGCAGCCTGCGCTGCATCTCCGCCGTGCCCCGGCCCCTATGGGGAAACAACAGAAAAGCAAGGCGCAAAAAGGGGAAACCAATTTTTTCCCAATAGACTTACCTGGTTTTACCGCTGGAGGCAACAATCCCCAAGACCTCATACCACATCAGCGCCTGAATGGGGGAAAAGCCACATGTAATACATTGACACCATTTTATCGAACTGAGCCGGATAATATAAACCCTTACCTGCATCTTACCGGTTGCCACGTGGAACTCTTCATAAGGGCAATTCAGCAACCTAAAAGGAATTGGACAGAGTGAAGGTCAGACGTTTTTTGAACTCTTACGAACTACAGACTTACGGCGTCTCGCCGGTATTCTTTGAGTCAATACCGTTCTGGAACTCACCAACTCCTCCACGCCAGTGAAGAAACTGGTCATCTACGCGTCCCTGCGCTCGAAGCAGGATGGAGAGCTCATCTTTCCAAACCATCAGGTGAGAGCATAGAGGGAATCCAAAAGTGACCTGTGGGAAGAACTACGGGAGAGGAGAAGGTGGGGTTAGCGCTCAAACTCCACAGGTGGTTAATTCCCTTTCTCCATTACAGAAGGATATTCCTACGAGTCAAACAAACGAAGCTGGGTGGGCCAGTCCAGTCCATCATCTCTGCACTACGCGTCTCACTGGTGGAAACAACAGCTGGCCAGTTCAGATCGACGCCCCCGTGAGAGCCAGGTGAGCCTAACAGAACGCGAAGCCTACCCACAAATACCCACTGGGCGTTATGGAGACCTCGGAAACCGATCAGTTGGCCCAATTATTAGGGGAACTGAGGGCCGAAGTGCATTCCACCCGCCAAGAAACCAATGCCCTCAGGAGATAACTGATTGTATCAAAAGAACGAACAGATGATCTGGCCCGACAACTATTGCAAGGCCAGGCTGGGCAAAGACCTCTACCAGGACTCGGGGCAAGTCCAAGTCCTGTACCATCGAGTAACCCGGTGCACATAAACCTACCAGGAACCGTTCCATTGGCTCCGCCCGAACGTTTTGCCGGAGACCTTAAAAGGTTCGCCGTATTTATGAATCCATGCGGCTTGCACTTTTTATGCCGACCTGGAGCTTTCCCAAATGATCAAGCCAAGGTAGCCTTTGTACTGTCATATCTCAGCGGCAGTGCAGCAGATTGGTCAATTCCACTAGTCAATCAGGATGACCCAATTCTTCGGGATTTCCAGGGTTTTCAAACAAGCATGGAAAGACTATTTGCCCGACACTCCCAGGGACAGGCCCTGGATAACGAACTTTTGTCCTTGCGGCAGGGTAATCAGGATCTTCTTTCTTACATTGCAACCTTTAACAGATTAATAGTGGAAACCGGATGGCCTGAAGTAAAGCGAATCACATTATTCCATCGAGGGCTTCGGGGAGAACTCAAAGATGTCTTGGTCCAAATCGTGAACCCGCCTCAAGACTGTGCAGAATACATAGACTTAGTGGTCCAGTTAGATCACAGACTTCAAAACAGAAAGGCTGATCGAGCCAAGTTTGAGAATAGGGTGTTGGTCAAAACCCACGTTAGTCCCAAGGGAGCAGATGCCTCAGAACCCATGCAAATCGGAGGGGTTAGAGGACCCTTAACCTAGAAAGAAAGCGAAAGAAGACGGCTAATGCAATTGTGTCTATATTGCGGGACTACTGGTCATTTTCTACGGAACTGCCCTGTAAAACCACCCAAGAAGATTGTAGGAGCAGCAGATAAAAACCATTTGGAACCTGACTCGGGAAACGACCACGCCCGACAAGCGTAGAGGTCCACTTGCCGAGCTTGAAGAAGGACACTCAGACCTTGCATTTCATCATACCAATGGTCCTTGTAGACCCAGAGCAGCCATTACGCATGCACACGGTAAAAGCATACGTTGATAGTGGAGCCATAGAAAACTATGTGGACTATGAATTGGCTTCCAGGATGAATCTACCTCTCACCCGAAAGACCACCTCAGATGTCATCACCATAGTAGATGGAACGGAAATTGCCTCTGGGCCCGTAACTCATTCCACCGCAGAGATGACATTGCTGGGTCAGGATGGGCACCGAGAGGCTATGGTGTTTGATTTAATCAAGGCCCCACAGTTCCAAGTAATACTGGGGATACCATGGTTGGAAAAACATAATCCCTGTATCGATTGGCGAGAGAAGAGAATAACCTTCCCAGAATGTGCGCACACCTGTTACCCAAAGAAAACACTAAACGCAGTCCTGGCCCCAGTAACCCCAGCCGCCTTGCAATTACCTGCAGAATACCAAGACTTTCAGGACGTCTTCCAAAAAGAACAGGCAAACACCTTACCACCTCACAGATCGTATGATTGTCAAATAGATCTCATACCCGCGCACAATCCCCTTGCAGCAGGATCTATGCCCTTACGGAGCCTGAAAACCTTCACCTGCGCCAATACTTAGACCAGTACCTTGCTAATGGCTTCATTCGCCCGTCCAAGTCCTCTGCATCTTCAGCTTTGTTCTTCGTGCCCAAAAAGGAAGGTGACCTCAGAACGTGCATAGACTACTGCGCACTGAACCAGATAACCGTTAAGAATCGATACCCATTGCCTTTGATCCCTGAACTACTAGACCAGGTGAAGGACGCTTGCATATACACTAAACTAGACCTTCAGGGGGCATATCATCTGGTACGTGTCAAAGAGGGCGATGAATGGAAAACTGCTTTTCGCACCAAGTACGGGTTATTTGAGTACCAAGTGATGCCTTTCGGACTATGCAATGCACCAGCAGCCTTCCAATTCTTCATGAATGATGTCCTTCGAGAACTTATCGACGTTTGTGTTGTCGTTTATATCGATGATATCCTAGTATACTCCTTATCAGAATCTGATCATGTGAAACACACCCGAGCAGTCCTAGAGAAGTTACGCCAGCACAAACTATATGCTAAACTGGAAAAGTGCATCTTTCACACCACAGAAGTGGAATTCCTTGGGTTTATTCTGACCCCGAGAGGAATCAGGATGGATACGCGTAAGGTGGACGCAATTCTTAGGTGGCCTTCGCCAAGTTCAGTCAAAGAAGTACAAAGCATGCTTGGCTTTGCCAATTTCTACCGTAGGTTTATCCTGGACTTTTCACACATTGGGCCTCATTCCGGGTTTGGAGCTAACCATGGAGTAATTAGCTCCATGGTTGCCTCCAAAACCGTCCCAAATCCGGCATGGTGAATGGAGTAATTACCGGTCCATTCCAGGGTTGGAGGGACCGGTAATTCCCCATTCACCTTTTGCCCTTCCCCATTACAGTTTTAAAGTAGTACCGTAATTACCTCCGAAGTACCTTTGCAGGTCCCGTACTTTACTCCTGCTAAAAGCAGGAGGTAAGGAAGGACCCGCAAAGGGACCTCGGAATACGGAGGTAAGGGATTACAGGCATCGGCACCCTTACCAATGCCGGTAATTCCTTACCTTCAACCTCGGAATGACCCCCATTGTACATCCCATTACAGCACTCTTGCAAAAAAATAAACGCTTTGTGTGGACAGAAGAAGCCAAAAACGCCTTCCAAGAATTAAAAGCGAAATTCACATCTGCCCCTGTATTAAGGCACCCGCGTCCTGAGCTCCCATACATAGTGGAAACTGATGCATCCAGTCTAGCCATGGGAGCTGTCCTATCTCAAAAGGACCCCGAAACTAACCAGCTTCACCCAGTGGCGTTTTGGTCTAGAAAGTTTTTAGCTCCCGAATTAAACTATGCCATTACCCACAAGGAGCTGTTAGCCATCAAGTCCGCCTTCAAGGCTTGGCGGCACTATCTACTTGGTGCCAGGCATACCATTACGGTCATCACCGATCACCGAAACTTGCAATATCTAAAGACAGCCAAGGCCCAATCTTCGCGCCAACTTCGTTGGGCATTGTTCTTCGCCGAGTTTGATTTCGTGATAACCTATCGACCAGGTTGTAAGAATGGTAAAGCAGATGCCTTGTCCCGAATTGGGATGGGAGAAGCAGAAATGACCCTAGAACCTGTACCCATAATTCCCGAACAGAGGATTCTTGGCATGACAACTGTACAGACACTGGAGGACATTCAGGGGAAGATCCAACAACTCTTTGATCCTATTGCCTTACAGGACTGGGCAAGGAAAGGCCCGGAATACTCTGTCACCAATGATTTGCCTTAATACCAAGGGCGGCTATTTCTGCCACAAAAGGAACTACAAGAGCTAGTCATTTCCCGTTACCATGATACCTTAATGGAAAGACACCCTGGTATTGCAAAAACTGAAGCTAAAATCAAGAAACAATTCTGGTGGCCCACCTGGCAAAAAGACATTAAGTTATTTGTCATGTCTTGTGGCATTTGCGCCCAAAACAAAAGTCAAAAGAAAAAACCAGCTGGACTATTATAACCTTTGGACATCCCACCTACTCCTTGGCACACCTTGTCATTAGACTTTATCACGGATCTACCCCCGTACAATGGTTTTAACACCATTTGTCAAGCTGATTGGCCCGAGAGGACCGCGTACCTGTAGTCTTGGTGGTTGGTCTCGCAGAGGTCGCCAGTCTGGAGTCCAGGAACTGATGAGATAGCGGCACGAGGAATCAGCCTCTCCACCACCCAAATGAGGAACTGGGTGAAGGATGGACCAACCCCCAATGTCACAAAGGCACTCTCCCAGGTAAGCGTGACAAGAGGATGTAGGCTCAGATGGAGTGAACCATAGTCCAGGTAGAGCTTGTTGTCCAGACCATGAATCTTCCAAGAACCTCAGTGCAGCGACAGTTGATAGATAGACCAGTGTAGCAGAAAGGTATTCGTAGTAGGCAAAGGAGCTTGGCTGGTGCAGATAGTTCCAATGGTACACAGGATGAGATTCGGAGTCAGGCAAGACAGGAAAGAGTGAGGACAGTTGGAACTAGTTGTCTGGCCAATTAGAGAACTGTAGGAACGTGCCCAAGATGGAACAGGGGGAATGCAGGCTAGTGTGGGATAAGTCCCCTCTACACAATGATGACTCAGGACAGAACTCCGGAATGGGCTGAGGGAAGACTGACCCAGGGCAAAACCTAGGTAGTAGCTGGAGGCTGGCTGGCCCAGGGCCGAACCCAGGTGAGGATTGAAGGCAGGCAGGCCCAGGACAGGACCCGGATAAGAACTGGAGTCAGGCTGGCCCAGGGCAGGCCACAGGTAAGGACTGGAGGCAGGCAGGCCCAGGACAGGCCACAGGTAAGGCTGGAGGCAGGCAGGCCCAGGACAGGCCACAGGTAAGGCTGGAGGCAGGCAGGCCCAGGACAGGCCACAGGTAAGGCTGGAGGCAAGCAGGTAGGCCCAGGACAGGCCACAGGTAAGGCTGGAGGCAGGTAGGCCCAGGACAGGCCACAGGTAAGGCTGGAGGCAGGTAGGCCCAGGACAGGCCACAGGTAAGGCTGGAGGCAGGTAGGCCCAGGACAGGCCACAGGTAAGGCTGGGCAGGAACAACGAGGAAAGCGAAGCAAACCGCGTTGAGACGCGGGCAGCTTTGACTAGCGGCCTCTTTTATGGGCCGCCGGCGCCCGAGAGGCCTGGAACGCAAACCGTTCCGTTTCCGGGCGCCGGCGAACCCAGAACGAGGCTTGGAAGGCAAGCCCCCACGGCGCATGCGCGGAACCGAGAGAGAGGACCTCCGCGCATGCGCCGAAGGCCGCCGGCCCTGTAATCCGTTGCTCCCCTCCCGGCGAGTCCCCAGACGCGAACGCGCGGGTAGACTCGCCAGGAGGAAATGGGAGCGGCAGACCCCAGTCTCCCGCGTGACATGACACTATGCCCCCTCCCAGGAAGACCCGGGGCCCCAGGCTTCCAGGGAAACCGTACGTAGAACTCACGTATCAGCCGGGGAGCATGCACGTGCTGGCGCGGTTCCCAGGTACGATCACAGGCCGGGTACCCCTTCCAGTCAACCAAATAGTGGAGCACCCCTCTACGGTACCGGGCATCACAGATCTCGTGTACCTCAAACTCAGGGCCCCCCTGTACCAAAACAGAGGCCGGACGAGGAGAGGTGCGGCCATAATCATCGACCACATAGGGTTTTAACAGGGACACGTGAAAAACGGGATGTACACGCCAGGAAGAGGGTAGGTGAAGACGGAAGGCTACAGAGGACAACCGTTTGGTGATAACAAAGGGTCCCAAATATCGAGGGGCCAGTTTGACGGGCAGATTGCGGAGAGGCAGGTTCTTTGAGGACAACCACACCTTGTCGCCCTCCTGGAAATTAGGTTCTGCACTCCTCTTCCTGTCTGCCTGTCTCTTCATCCGATCCTTGGCTTCACTTAAGATCTTGTGTGCAAGTTCTTGCTGTTCCCGGATGTGTAAGACCAGACCATCAGCAGAGGGAACAGTACTAGACGGAACTGGTTGAAAAGGCATTAACCGAGGATGTAGACCAGTGGAACAGAAGAATGGGCTGACTCCAATGGAGGCATGAACAGTGTTGTTGTAGGATACTTCGGCCAGATCTAGCCCACCTTTCCAATTAGACTGTGTGGCATTGGCAAAACAGCGGAGGTACCCCTCCAAAGTCTGATTGGTCCTTTCGGTTAGCCCATTTGTCTGTGGGTGATAGCCTGAGCTTAGAGCTCTATGTATTCCCAGATGACCACACACCTGTCTCCAAAATGATGAAAGGAACTGGGTACCTCTATCCGATATGATTTTCTCCGGTAGGCCGTGCAACCGGTAGATGTCGTGCAGAAACGCTGAAGCCATTTGAGTAGCTGTAGGGATTTTCCGGAATGGGATGAAATGGGCCAGTTTGGTGAAGCTGTCCACAACCACCATTATACAGGTGTACCCTTCAGATGGAGGCAAATCCACAATGAAATCGGTGGCGATGGTATGCCATGGATAGGGAGCCACTTCGGTGGGCATTAACAAACCCAATGGTCGTCTTCTGGGAACCTTGCACTGGGCACATATTGGACAGCTGTCAATGTACTTCTGGACCTCGGTCGCCCAACCAGGCCACCAGAACTGTCGGGATATCAACTCTCGAGTGGCTCTGACCCCGCGATGTCCTCCTATGGGTGAATCATGGAATCCGTGTAGAATGCCCCTTCTAATGGCTCCTCTGGGTATGTAGAGTCTTCTTTGAAAAAACAACAGTCCGTCTCGTTCTGATACTAGTTGCCGACTAAGAAGGGACGTTCTTTCTGGATCCGACCGAGTGGCTTCCGCGATGGACTTAAGGTGAGAGGACAAGGCCAGCAGAAAATGGCGAGGAGAAATCAGTGGCTGTTCTGGACAGGGCGTCCCATCTACGTTTTCCAGGGACCTGGAAAGCGCATCCGCTTTCGTATTGGAGGTTCCCGGGATATAAGTAACATGGAACTCAAACGGAGAGAAGAAGAAGGCCCACCGGGCTTGACGAGGAGTCCGACATTGCAGAGAGCGAAGATATTGCAGATTGCGATGGTCTGTCCGCACCTCCACAGAAAAGCGTGCTCCGAGGAGAAAATGTCTCCATTCCTCGAATGCGGTCTTGATGGCTAACAGTTCCCTTTCAATCACCGCGTAGTTTCGTTCGCTGGGACTCAACTTGCGAGAATAATAGGCTACTGGATGTTCTACCAACGTGATAGGATCTTTCTGAAGAAGGACTGCCCCTACAGCAAAGCTGGAAGCATCGGCCTCCACTATGTAAGGCAACTCTTCCTGGGGATGGCGCAGGATCGGGGCAGCCATAAAGGCCGACTTCAATACGTCGAAAGCCCGGGAAGCCACGAGATCCCATTCGAACGTGATCTTGCTGCTGGTTAGCCTGGTGAGGGGCGCCGAGATCTGTGAGAACTGTGGGATAAAGCGCCTGTAAAAGTTTGCGAATCCCAGGAAGCGTTGGAGAGCCTTGATATCGTGTGGATGTCTCCATTCTTGTATGGCTCGCACCTTCTTGGGATCCATCCCAATGCCTTCTTGATTGATAACAAATCCCAAGAATTCAATGCTGGGTTGGTGAAAGCTACATTTCTCCGCTTTGGCGAACAGGTTATTGACGGACAGCCGATGAAGGACCTCACGAACATGTTCCACATGCTCGTCTAAGGATTTAGAGAATATCAATATGTCGTCCAGATAAACCCAAACGGATAACCCTAACAGGTCACCAAAGATGTAGTCCATGAATCGTTGAAAAACAGCGGGAGCATTACATAGGCCGAAAGGCATAACCCTGTATTCAAAATGCCCAAAAGATGTCTTGAAAGCTGTCTTCCACTCGTCCCCACTCCTGATGCGCACCAAATGATAAGCTCCGCGGAGGTCCAATTTGGAGAAGATACGCGCAGTATGCAGGGTTTCAAGGATGCTGCGAATTAAGGGTAAAGGATACCGGTCCTTGGCTGTTATGTCATTCAACTGCCGGTAGTCGACACAGGGTCTCAATGTACCTTCTTTTTTCTTTACAAAAAACAGGGGGAATCCTGCAGGCGATTTCGATGGCACAATGTACCCCTTTTCTAGACTCTCCGACAAATACTCCTGAAGAACTAGCTTCTCGTCACGTGTCAAAGCATATAGTTTCCCATGGGGAATAACGTGGTCCGGTAGCAGGTCAATGGAGCAATCAAAAGAACGGTGTGGAGGAAGGGGTATGTTGCCAGGTTCAGAAAACACATGTTTGAATTCGGAATATTCCTGTGGGACCAGAGACGTGGAACATAGATGAACCCCATTGCTGTCCGTTATTAGAGAAGTCGAGACGGTCCTGGTGGGAACGGGTAGCTTGCATTCTTGAGCACACCGTTCGGATGAAAAGGTCAAGGTCTGGGTTCTCCAGTCTATCAAAGGATTGTGGTGTTGCAACCAAGGTAATCCCAAAACCATCTTGTAGTTCGGTGACTTGATAACATCAAAGGCTAGTTCCTCGTAATGATCAGCAATCAGAAGGGCCAGTCCAACTGTGAACTGACTAACGGGTCCAGAAGACAAGGGAGTACCATCAATAAGCTCCACCGACAGAGGCGTGTGTCTGGAAACGAGTGGTATCTTATGTCTGGTGACGAACGTTTCGTCGATGTAATTGCCGGAAGCCCCACAGTCCAGTAGACCGGATACTTCCAGGTTCTTGTCTGGTAGTTTAATTCGGACCTTCAGGGTCTGTAGTACCGCTGGTTGCATGGGCAGACGTATAGAACAAATAACAGAAGGGTCTGAGGAAGGAATGGGACCTGTCGTTGCCCTTCCTGTATACGACAGGTCTCCTAGTTTCCCGACTTCTTCTTCTGCGGACGCAAAGGACACGTACCCAAATAATGTCCAGCTGCTCCACAGTAAAGACACAAACGCAAAGACCTCCTTCGTTTCTTCTCTTCTTCCGTCAAAGGTCCCCTCATGGCTCCTACTTGCATGGGCTCAGGTCCGGACTCGGTCGACCCAAACGAACCAGCAGGTGTGTTGGTTGTCCGGGGACCGCTTCTGTCAAGCCGACGTCTCTCAGCCTTTCGTTCGGCTAGCCTTTGGTCAATACGGAGTACTTGATCGATCAAGAGTTGAAGGCTCTCTGGTTCAGGGATGTGAAGTAACTCATCCTTGTACTCCTCTCTCAGGCCTCGACGAAACAGTGTCTTCTGTGTAATTTCGGGCCACTGGGAGTCAGTAGCCAAAAGTCGGAAACGGCTGATGTAGGTGATGACGTCATTGCTTCCCTGTTTGTAGTCCATCAATTGATTCTGTGCAACGGAGGCCAGGTTCGGCGTCTGAAATACCTCAAGAAAGGCCTTTTCAAAGGCAGCAAAGTCATTCAAAATAGGACTGTTCGTAACCACAAACGGAATTACCCAAGCTAATGCGTTCCCAGTTAGGTTCCCCAAGATGTAACCAATCTTGGCCCTATCAGTGTTGAAGTAGGTAGACCTGAAGAGAAAGTGTATTCTGCAGTGGTTACAAAACTCCGCCACCCGTCTAGGGTCTCCGTCGAATTTGATGGGTGTTGTATGAGCCAATGATCCCTCTCCTTGAGAGGTACTAGGTGCTCCTTGCGTTATCATTTGTCGTAATGTTTGATTCTCCTGACGCAGGGCGGTCATCTCGGCCCTGTGCGCTAGCAACTCGTTCCTCATGTCCTGCGATTCATCCATCTCTGAATCAGGAGGAAGGCGTCTCAATCTGTCAAGCTGATTGGCCCGAGAGGACCGCGTACCTGTAGTCTTGGTGGTTGGTCTCGCAGAGGTCGCCAGTCTGGAGTCCAGGAACTGATGAGATAGCGGCACGAGGAATCAGCCTCTCCACCACCCAAATGAGGAACTGGGTGAAGGATGGACCAACCCCCAATGTCACAAAGGCACTCTCCCAGGTAAGCGTGACAAGAGGATGTAGGCTCAGATGGAGTGAACCATAGTCCAGGTAGAGCTTGTTGTCCAGACCATGAATCTTCCAAGAACCTCAGTGCAGCGACAGTTGATAGATAGACCAGTGTAGCAGAAAGGTATTCGTAGTAGGCAAAGGAGCTTGGCTGGTGCAGATAGTTCCAATGGTACACAGGATGAGATTCGGAGTCAGGCAAGACAGGAAAGAGTGAGGACAGTTGGAACTAGTTGTCTGGCCAATTAGAGAACTGTAGGAACGTGCCCAAGATGGAACAGGGGGAATGCAGGCTAGTGTGGGATAAGTCCCCTCTACACAATGATGACTCAGGACAGAACTCCGGAATGGGCTGAGGGAAGACTGACCCAGGGCAAAACCTAGGTAGTAGCTGGAGGCTGGCTGGCCCAGGGCCGAACCCAGGTGAGGATTGAAGGCAGGCAGGCCCAGGACAGGACCCGGATAAGAACTGGAGTCAGGCTGGCCCAGGGCAGGCCACAGGTAAGGACTGGAGGCAGGCAGGCCCAGGACAGGCCACAGGTAAGGCTGGAGGCAGGCAGGCCCAGGACAGGCCACAGGTAAGGCTGGAGGCAGGCAGGCCCAGGACAGGCCACAGGTAAGGCTGGAGGCAAGCAGGTAGGCCCAGGACAGGCCACAGGTAAGGCTGGAGGCAGGTAGGCCCAGGACAGGCCACAGGTAAGGCTGGAGGCAGGTAGGCCCAGGACAGGCCACAGGTAAGGCTGGAGGCAGGTAGGCCCAGGACAGGCCACAGGTAAGGCTGGGCAGGAACAACGAGGAAAGCGAAGCAAACCGCGTTGAGACGCGGGCAGCTTTGACTAGCGGCCTCTTTTATGGGCCGCCGGCGCCCGAGAGGCCTGGAACGCAAACCGTTCCGTTTCCGGGCGCCGGCGAACCCAGAACGAGGCTTGGAAGGCAAGCCCCCACGGCGCATGCGCGGAACCGAGAGAGAGGACCTCCGCGCATGCGCCGAAGGCCGCCGGCCCTGTAATCCGTTGCTCCCCTCCCGGCGAGTCCCCAGACGCGAACGCGCGGGTAGACTCGCCAGGAGGAAATGGGAGCGGCAGACCCCAGTCTCCCGCGTGACATGACACCATTTTAGTTATTGTGGATCTTTTTTCCAAAATGGCCCACTTTATTCCTTTAAAGGGAATACCTTCAGCTTCAGCCCTGGCCAAAGAGTTCCTTGAAAACATAGTTCGCCTACACAGCTTTCCATCCGTGTTGATTTCGGACCAGTCAATTCATTTCACATTTTTGGAGAAAATGTTGCCAACTGGCGCAGATATATGTTAGGCTTTCGACCAATCACCACCCTCAGACCGACGGTCAAACAGAGAGGACCAACCAGACTCTTGAACAATACCTGCGTTGTATGCTACATCAGTCTGAGGGTAATTGGAAAGACATTCTTTGGATCGCCGAGTATGCGTACAATAACTATGTACACTCGGGAACTGGACAAAGTCCTTTTTATACCATATATGGACACCATCATCGAACCTCGGACCTTGATTCGCCCCAACACTTAGAGATGCCCGCGGTGGACCATCCCCACGCGGTTATTGCACAAGCCTTTAAAGAAGCAACTGCACATTTACGAAAAGCTAAGGAAAAATACAAGAAATATGCTGATCAGCACAGAAGTGAAGCACCGCAATACCAGATAGGGGACCAAGTATGGTTGGCCACTAAGCACATACCACTCAAGGGAACACAGACCTTTAACCCTAGGTATTTGGGACCTTACTCTATCAAGGCCATTATCAACCCGGTGGCTGTCAAGTTGGACCAACCTGCTCATATGTGAATTCATCCCGTCTTTCACGTGTCACTTTTGAAGCCAGTGCAACCAGGAACAAGGCTAACCAAACTACCAGATCCCATCCTCATAGACGGGGAACCCGAATTTGAAGTTAAGAACATCTTGAACTCAAAAAGGGTGAGGTCAAAACTCTTCTATCTAATCGACTGGAAAGGTTACGGACCACAGGAAAGGTCTTGGGCACCTAGTGACCACGTGCATGCACCTCAATTGGTGAAGAGATTCCACCGAGATTTCCCAAGCAAACCAAAGCCAAGGGGAAGAACGACTTTAGGAGGGGCCTTGAGGGGGGAGTACTGTCATGATGCCTGCCCCCGGGAAACCAGATCAGGCCCAGCAACCCCGGAAGCAGGCATCATGCCATTTGGAGCAAGCCCAAAAACCCCAGCTAGGGGCTGTTTGGGTGCAGTCCTGGCACCTATGGCGCCAGGCTCATAAGAATAGAGTCAGTCCTGGCGCCATGGGCGCCAGGCTCATAATAGAAAACCTACCTGATGCAGACCATGCTGCAAACTTACCTGATGCAGACCATGCTGTGAGAAGCCACAAGCCAAATGAGGCTTAGGAGGGACTATTTTACCTAAGGGACTACTTTTTACTCGGGTGGGGCTGTGGAAGAATACTTACCTGGGACTACTTCCAAGGCTATTTAAACCACGGCCGGACAGCAGCACACGCTTCGTGTTATTCTGCATCCAGCAGCGTAATGCTCACCGTGCCTGTAGCAGCTTCCAGTCTTCACCCACGCCCGCCTCGAGTCCGGAGCTCCTGGAAACAAGAAGAAAGAAGGAGGAAAGGTCAGAACAGGAGTTTTACCTTTAATCCTTACCTGAATCCTGATCCATCACGCCACGGAGCTGGAAGAAGAAGTCTTTAAAAACGCCTTACTTTGCATCCTGCAGCGCCGCGCTGTACTCACCTGCCTTGCAGCACTTCAGCATTCCATCACGCTCTTCTCCATCTCGCGGCCGCTCTCCGACACCTAAGGAGACAAAAACAGCAAGGTGAGCCAAGGGGATACTCTAAGACTGTACAAGCTACCCCCCAAGACTTACCTGATTTACCACAGGGGGTACTTACCTCATTTCGGGTCGGCGCTGCCTCCGCTGCATCTCCGCCGTGCGCCAGCCCCTATGGGGAAACAACAGAACAGCAAAGCGCAATAAGGGGAAACCGATTTTTTCCCAATAGACTTACCTGGTTTTACCGCTGGAGGCATCAATCCCCAAGACCTCATACTACATCAGCACCTGAATGGGGGAAAAGCCACATGTAATACATTGACACCATTTTATCGAACTGAGCCGGATAATATAAACCCTTACCTGCATCTTACCGGTTGCCACGTGGAACCCTTCATAAGGGCAATTCAGCAACCTAAAAGGAATTGGACAGAGTGAAGGTCAGACGTTTTTTGAACTCTTACGAACTACAGACTTACGGCGTCTCGCCGGCATTCTTTGAGTCAATACCGTTCTGGAACTCACCAACTCCTCCACGCCAGTGAAGAAACTGGTCATCTACGCGCCCCTGCGCTCGACGCAGGATGGAGAGCTCATCTTTCCAAACCATCAGGTGAGAGCATAGAGGGAATCCAAAAGTGACCTGTGGGAAGAACTACAGGAGAGGGGAAGGTGGGGTTAGCGCTCGAACTCCACGGGTGGTTAATTCCCTTTCTCAATTACAGAAGGATATTCCTACGAGTCAAACAAATGAAGCTGGGTGGGCCAGTCCAGTCCATTATCTCAGCACTACGCGTCTCACTGGTGGAAACAACAGCTGGCCAGTTCAGATCGACGCCCCCGTGGGAGCCAGGTGAGCGTAACAGGGAAGCCCCATCTCTGCTGCCAGATCTTGGTCTACATAATTCCCAACTGCTCCGCTGTCTATGTATGCTTTGACAGCATGCATCCAAGACGGTTGTTGGTGATTGATCAAAATTACTGGTAATGCAAAGTGTGAGGTTTGTGGCTCATCCTTCTTGCTCGACAAGCGGACCTCTATGCTTGCCGGGCTTGGTAGTTTTCCGACTCCTTGTTATTATCTTCCTTCTCTGTGGCTCCAACAGTTCTCCTTGGTGGTTTCACTGGACATTCTTTGAGTAAGTGGCCTGATTTTCTGCAAAATATAAGCATAATTGCTGTTGCCTTCTCTTGTCTCTTTCAGTTTTAGTTAAAGGAGGCTGTACACCTCCGATTTGCATGGGTTCTACCGTGTTTTTCAATGTATGTGGAACATTATCCTTTGACCGGACATACACAGCTCGAGGGTCTAACCTTATCCGGTCCGCTTTTCGGTCTTGTAATCTGTGATCTAACTGCACCACAAGGTTGATGAATTCTCCACAGTCTTTAGGTGGGTTAACCACTTGAGCAAGGACATCCTTTAGTTCCCCTCGTAGACCCCGATGAAATAGTGTGGTCCTTTTTTCCTCAGGCCACCCAGCTACAACTACTTGTCTGTTAAATGTTGCTATATATGTAAGCAAGTCTTGACTTCCTTGACGGAGTGACAAAAGTTTGTTGTCTAATGCTTGGCCTTGGGTATGACGAGCAAAGAGTTTTTCCATTTTCATCTGGAAACCCCCAAAGTCATGTAACAACGGGTTATCCTGACTCTGCCACTCAGATATGACGACAAAAGCAACCCGCGCTTGGTCGTTAGGAAAAGCCCCAGGTCTGCAAAGGAAATGAAGACGACACTGGTTCATGAACAATGCGTACTTCTTGGGGTCCCCTGTAAATCGTTCAGGTGGAGCTAAAGGAACTGCCCCAGGAAGGGCTATTTGTACTGGATTGGTGGAAGAAGTTGGTACAGGTGCTGGCGGAATGTTACCAGGCAATGGGGTCTGTCCTGCCTTTGATTGGAGCAATTGTCTACTTATTTCGTCGGTACGATCCTTAGTAACAATCAAATCCCTCCTAAGAGTGTTGGTTTCTTGCCTGGCTGAATGTACTTCAGCGCGTAATTGTCCCAACAACTGAACTAACTGGTCAGTCTCTGACGTCTCCATGACACCCAGGTGGATAATATTATTGAGGCTTTGCGTTCTGTTACGCTCACCTGGTATCCACGGGGACACCACCCAGCCCTGGTTGGATGATTTGCATTCTCAAACCCTCTCCCGGTCCCTTGGTAAGGCCTCTGGTTAAAGATGGGTCTGCAATATAGGAGAGCTGGATTCAATACCAGATTGTCTTTATGTTTTCCCACCTCCCTTGGCCTCAACTCCTTCCTCCCCCATTGGGCCTTCTCCTCACCTTAGTATTGTAAGAGGTGGATTCTCCGTCCTGCTCCTCAAGGCAGGGGCGCGTAGATGTGGGGGGCGAGCAGCGACCAAGTTACTTCACTGGTGCAAGCCCCCTGTGGGAATGCAGGCCTGCTGCGACTCCGTAGGTTTGCTGCTTTACAGTCTTTATATGCAGTTCCTATGTTCATCTTAGTTCGAATATTAATGTCTTGCTTCTTTCCTTTTAGGTATGGAAAGGTATTTTAGTGTTGTCATGCAGTTTGAAGATGAGCATGGGCCGGTAGGCGAAAGCACGGTGTGCGCGACGCTGCCCGGTGAGTAATGCGCGATGCGCGGCGCTGCTTCGCCTTTTATATTGCTAACCTGTGTCTTTTCTCTCCTTGCAGGTTGCGATGTTCCTCGCCGAGCGCCGTAATGTTCCAGCAATGATACTGACCAGGAGATGACTACCCAGGTAAGAATTGTGTGGCTTTCTTCATTCGGGAGGAAACGTGAGTAAACGCTTACTAATGCTGTCTTTCTTTCTCCTCTTTCCAGGTTATGGTATTCCAGGATGCATGCGGTGCCGGATGATGGAGTTCGTACCTTCAGGTGAGTGGAACTGAAGTCAGCGGTGGATTGAAGACAGGATACTGTTCCAGGTAAGTTTCGCAGTGTTCTTTCTCTCTCTGCATGTCCTTGGTTTTAGGTAAGCTGGCATCAAAGAACTGGACACGGTGAGCATTAAGCTACCCACAGCAGAATAACGCGAAGCATGTTCTGCTGTTTGGGTGTGGTTTAAATAGTCTCAGGTAAAGTAGTCCAGGTAAAATAGTCCCAGGCCTGCCACGCCCAAAGTAGTCCAGGTAAATTAGTCCCAGGCCTGCCACACCCAAAAGACTAGACCGCATAGCTCAGTTCCTTGTAACTGAGCTATGTGTGTGCCTCCATGTTGACTGAACCCCCCCAAGTTAAATAGTCCCAAGTAAATAGTCCCATTCTAATGTTGGTCTTCATGATGGTTATGAGCCTGGTGCCAAAGGCGCCAGGACTGACTCCAAGAGAGTCTTGGATGAGGTTTTAAGGACTTTGACCTGGCCCTAACTGGAAGGCTGACTTGCCAGTGAGGGCCAGGGGCAAGGGTCATGACACTCTTATAGCAATGAAAAATAATCCAGAGGAATAACGGGAGTGAGCCGAGACAATAGTGGTCGATACATAGCAGTGGCTCTCCGGGGGGTGGGGAGACAATAAAGCTGGCTTCTCTGTACGTCCCGAACACGGGACAGGATCGCTTCACACAATCAATGGTGCAACAATTGGAAGGGTTCACCGAGGGTAACATAATATTAGTAGGAGACTTCAATCTAGCATGGGACCTGGTGGGAGACAGAAGCGCTAGAATATCTCATACTCAAAACAAGCCCTCGAAGGAACTACAGGGGAAAATAGAAAATGTATCGCTAGTAGACACCTGCAGGGAAAAGAGAGGGAAATCAAGGGGGTACACTTTTTATTCCCACGCACATAGATCAGCATCAAGGATAGATTATATTTGGGTGTCACGCCCCTTGCTGGGGAGAGTGACGGAGGTGGAAGTTGGAGCCATCACCCTATTGGACCACACTCCCATCACATGACATTTACACTACCAATACAACTAACGGGACTAACGGGACTCTGGAAGTGGATTTGGCGATGTGCTACTCTATCTAGTATTTTGAGTAGGAACAGGACAGTGGTGATGGGGTGGTAGTAAGTGGGGATGTCGGGATCTAGGGAGGGTTTTTTGTAGGTGGAGGACCCATGCGTCCTTGAGATTCGTAGGGACTTCACAGGTGGCGAAGGAGGCATTGATAAAGGCACTAATAAAGGGTGCCATTTCTAAGGCACAGTCCTTGATAACGGTACCTACACAGGTGTTGCCTTGGCATCTTGTGGGTTTCAGGCTTTGGATGACGCTCAAGGTTTTTTGTGACGAGACAGGCTTAAAGTGGAACAACTGGGGTGGAGGTGGCAGTGGTGTTATCTTGGTTGGGGCAGTTGGGGTAAGGGAATTCTGTATTTGTTGAATATTTTTCTGAAGGAAGTCCAGTTTGCCAAGCAGTGTGTTCTAAAGGCTAACGCACCATGCTTCTTCTTTGTTGCAACTGCCTTTGGGGATGGAAGGAGTTTCTAGCTTGCGTAGAATAGCAAAGAGTTCATGTGAGCTAGAGCTGGAGTTGGTGATTCTTTCATTGTATGTGGATTTTTTGGCCAGGCGGAGAGCGTTTTTGTAGGTTTATCGGGGCATGGTATTGCATCACTGACTGGAGTACCACGCCCCTGTACGCCTCCTCAGAAAACTTTCAAAGGTGGTAATCAGCTTCACTTAGTTACTCTGAACGCTTGTTCTGCTGTCAAACACTCCTCTGACATCTGTCTCCTTCTTGAAGACTTTGACCTTGATGTCTTCGCCCTTACCAAGACATGGTTCAGTGCCAGCTCTGTCACTGCTCTTGACACTCTCCTTCCTGAGGGCCTCTCACTGCTATGCAAACCCAGGCCCAACCGGCTCAGAGGTGGAGTGGCCCTGATTTTTCCGAAGTGGCTCCCTGCCTCTATCATACCTATTCAATCCTACTCTTCTTTTGATGCCTCATCCGCAGGCTCAGGGTCTCTCCTACTCTCTCACTCACCCTCGCTAACATCTACAGGCCCCAGCCCTATCACTCTCTTCCTCTCTGAATAGGCTGACCTCACCTCCTCCCCCCTGACCTCCTCTTCCAAACTCCTCCTCCTCTGTGACTTCAATACCCACCTCAACTCTCCTGAATCAGCCACCTCACTGTTCCTTGACCTCTGTGACTCCCTCTCTCTCACTATTCTTCCTTCTGGTCTGACCCACTCAGTCAGACACACTCTGGATGCCTTCATCTCTGGAGCCAGACCTATCTCTAACCCGGTCATCATCCCCACTCCTGGCCTGACCACTCTCTCCTCTCCTCCTGCCTGGGGCCCCTCTGCCCTCTGTTTGAGCCACCCCTGCCCTGCCAGCCTCCTTCACCATTATTCAACTGATGAAGCGAGTGTCAGTCGCTGCTTTTGCTTCCACTTTCATCTCCCCTCACCCCTGCTTCTTACTCTCCTTCTGACTGTCCTTGCTAACCTTCACCTCTCCATCTCCAACACCCACAACATCATTGCCCCTGTCATGAAGATCCACCTGAAGCCTGCCTCCAAGTACAACAGCTGGTATGACTCCCATCTAGCATCTCTGAAAAGTAAGTGAAGAGTTGCAGAACGTAAATGGCAGACCTCAGGGTCATTCTCTGACAAACTGACCTGTCGACTGCTCCACAGGCAATATCGTTTTTCTACCCGCTCCAAGAAGAGGGCCCACATCCAAGCCTGCATCTCTGGAGTCACTAACAACACGGCTGAACTTTTCAAAATCTGCAAGGAACTCGCCAATCCAACTGCAGTCTCCACCTCTATCCTTCCTTCCCAGGCTCTCTGCACCAGTTTGGTCTCCCATTTCACATGTAAAACTGAGGACATCCTTTCCTCACTCTAAACCGCCCCTACCTCCACCCCTGATCATGCCTTCCTGCCTCCCTTGGCTCCCCTTCCTCCACCCCGGCACTCTCCTCCCTCCTGCCCATAGCACCTGATGAAGTCTCTAAAGTTGTCCGCTCTATGAAGGTCTCATCCAAACAGGTGCTCCCCTGCTCTTCTAGAACCAATAAGGACAACATCTCCTCTCGCGCTCCAGCTCTTGCCAATTTCTGTAACCACTCCTTTGCCACTGGCTCTTTCCCTCTATCCCTCAAGTACTCCCTTCTGCACCCTCTCCTAAAAAAGCTGTCTGCTGACCCTTCCTGCCCGGCTGACTATTGCCCTATTTCCACCACCCTCTTCCAAGGTAAACTCTTGGAGAAGTTGGCCCTCCTCAAATTGATCCTTTTTACTGAACTTGTTGGTTGCCTCCATGACCATCAATCTGGATTCTGGGGATCCAGAGGCATGGAAACTGCTCTCCTGAACACTCTTGAAGACATGCTCGCAAATCTTGACTCTAACTCTCCTGGTCTTCTCATTCTCATTCCCCTTGATCTCTCCTCTGCCTTTGACATAGTCAACCAATTCTATCCACATAAAATGGCTCTGTGATACCCTCTGCATCACAGACCGGGCACTGGATTGCCACAACTCTTTCCTCACTAACCACCCTTCCCAGTTGCAGCTGGGCCCTTTCACCTCCTCCACTACTACACTCTATACCTACGGCATCTCTGAGGGCTCTATCCTATCGCCATGGCTCTTGAATATCTATCTCGCCACTCTTGCTCACCTGATCTCCTCCTTCTCTCCTCATTCCAGTGTTATGCTGATGACACACAGCTTTCCTTCAAACTTCCCTAAACTACTTCCTCTTCCTTCTCTCTCATCCCTGATTGTCTGACCGCTATCCAGGCATGGTGTGCGGCTAGAAGGAGATGCTTCTTATTGGGACACCTGTGCCCTGTTTCCCTCCTACCCTCTAGTCGCCTTGCATGGGCCTGTTACCCTCACCATCCTGTGAGGCCACAAACCTTGGGGTCATCTTCAACTCCTCCCTCCCCTTCACCCCTCACATCTTGAACCTTGCCAAGAAAGCCTACTTCCAACTTCAGCTCCTTAGAGGCATTCTCCCTTTCCTCACCTTTCCCCAGAAGCTCAATGTTTCTGGAGCTCTGTTCCTCTCTAGGCTGGACTACTGCAACAGCCTCTTTCTCAAGCTCCCCCTTTCCTCCCTACACCCCCTTCAGCTAATCCAGAATAGGCCTGCAAGACCTATCCTTGGCCTCAAGCCCAGGGACTGTATCTCTCCAGCCCTAAGATCTCTCCACTGGCTCCCAGTGGCCACAAGGATTACATTCAAGACCCTCTGCGTCATCCAGAAGGCTTTCTAGGGCCAGGGACCACGCTATCTCCAACTTTCTCTCCCTAAATACTTCCCTGCTAGAGCCCTCCACTCTTCTAACTCCAACTCTCTGCTTGTCAAATGCTTCTCCAAGCAGAGAGCGGGGCAGGTCTCTCTTCGGCTAGTCCCTCTCTCTGGAACAGTCTCCCTGCCCCTCTCAGACTTGAGCGGGACCTCCTTAGGTTCCAGAAACTTCTCAAAACTCTGCTTTTGTCTACCTCTTTCCCTTTCCTGCTAATTACCCCGCTGCGACTGAAACTGGCAGCCTGGACCTTGATGAACCTTACAGGTCACCGGGCACCTGCCCAGCCTACACCAGCACACCCCCACCCAGCTGTGCCCTTGTGGACCCCCTCCCTGGTGGCTGTGCAGCCCACCCTTGGAATTCCTCCGCCCTAGCACTTAGCCAGCGGCCCCCTCCCCTGGCGCCCTCAGCCCTTCCCTCCCAGCCTTTCACCAGCACTTGCCCATAACTTGCTCCCTCCTTTCTCTACCTCCCGTACTTCTCTTTGCTGCACTTGCACCTCTGAATGTCACAAGGCCTACTAGGATCACGATTGTATATTTACTGTTTTTTGTTGTTGCCATTATTATCTAGTCCCCTTGTTTCCTCCCCACTTTGTCTTGTGGCGCCTGGAAACACCATTTTGCTGTATAGGCCCCTAGCAAATGCCCAATAAATAATTAAATACATGTGTGCAAATCAAATATGTATCAACTTTAAACAAAAAGTAACACTAAAGTCAAATATCCTATTCACAATTAACTTCACTGGATACATTTGAAACCATACCAAGGCATGTGCAACGTGAATCTCTCTTCATCGTCGGGACTTTTCCTGACCACCCCAACATTCCCCCTTTAGTGAATACTTTAACTAACAAATCATAGTCATCTCCTTGGGGAACAACCCTGCAATCATCTTTCACACCGGTTCCATAAGGGCATACTTCTCTGCTGAACAAATCCAACTTCCCCCACCATTTCTGCAATATACCCACTGCTACACACCGTTATCCTGACTTGGTGGAGGACACAAAACAGCTTCAGTCTGCGTTCCTATGTGAGATAAAATGGTAGTGATTATAGCTTTGGACAGGGTCACAGTCATCATAGCAGCTGCTTTCAGTAAATGAGCAGAACAGCATCACAAGAGCATTTGGTAGGAACAGAAGATAATAAGAGAAAATAGGTATGAGAATCTTCACAGCCAGGCTAATCCAAGACGGCACCCAAGAGAAAAGAGTTTCTAACCACAAATCATTTGTAATTCCTGCCTCATTTTCCATGATCACTGTGAGCGTATGCAAGGCTACGATAATTTGCGACAAGGTCCCATTCTCTGAGTCATTGGGAGGTGCAAATGAGCAGCATGTACTCCCAATGTTTTGACACACACCCCCTCCACAGCTGTCAGGATGTCGAGAATGTAACAGTTATGTACAGTCATAAGCCTCAATGGCCCATAGCTCTTCTTTAATGGCCCTGTGTTACGTCTCTGTCTCCTCCCCGCAGGCATGGGCGACTTGCCGCTTCATTCCTGCAGCGTTGGCAGTTGCCGTGGAGACATAGTGTTTCCTGGGCCAGGATTCGAACGGGTCATGTGCCCAGTCAGCTGATCGGGACACAGTGAGGCAGACTCCACCCCTTAACAAACATACATAAGCGTTCGCTTCCCGGAAGACGCCGCTTCTAATTAGCGTTCTTCTATCCTGCTTCGTTTTGGACTGATTCATTGTATTTTGGACTTTGCTTGCCTATTCGACTTGCTATAGCCTGCTCCTTCTGTGTTTTGGCGAACCAGACTCGCGTCTTTGATGCATTCAAGCTTTCGCTCATTTTTCATTACCTGCGTCCCTCGGGATGCTCTGATCTTGTTTCCTCCTGTTCCCTCTGGTGGTTGGCTCCCTACTCTGCTCTTGGGGACAAGTTCTTGCTACCTGGGAAACCATTCCACTTCGCTACATCTAGATCAGTATACAACTCTCCTTCCATTTAACTACTGTCTTCCGCTCCAACCAATTCTTTTCTCCTGCCTTGACATCCTCTTCTGTGGTAATTTTACGACCCAACCCTGCTGCAGCTCTGTTTGGATACCTACATCTTTGGAACTATACTATACTTTATTTGGAATGTGCTGTTTGATAAAGACACTCTTGGAACCAACGTGCACTCCGGGACGCTACCCTGATTCGTGCACCACCCCGACTCTAGTTGGCGTCCCTCGTGCCGTCCGGGAAGTAGTACCCTTACTAACCATTCCTTTTTTCTATTTTGTACCTCTGTTGTTTCTTTAAGTCCTTTTACTCTTCTACATTGGGTAAGCTGATTCAGTGTTGATTACTATCTTTCTGATTTATTAGATAGACGACTTTACCCATATTCATTTCTCTTTTAGTTGCAGCTCTTCTAAAAAGGCACTACCCTACTGTTGTTCTGTCCAACCCTACCAAGTAGAGCCACTCTTTTAGGGCATCCTATTGAAGAGGTTATATCATCCTGATATCTAATATCTTGCATTTTTTCTTACAGCATTGGTGTTGCGGTGTGGACATCCCTGCTCTTTTGAGGAATCAACTCCTCTGTCTGGGTTTCTTAAGACAGAGGGGCGTATTGCCTAAAAGAGCTCCTCAAGTTGAGGAGGCCTGGTTCTGGGAAACCCCTGGTGGGATCACCCCAGCTTGGGCTGAACTATTCAACTTCGCTCCCTCTTGTCTGTTGATTCGAGGTGGGAGCAACGCCCCTGCCTGGCCAACACAACCGTGAGTAACACCCTGAATGCTGATGCAGACTAATTAATAAACAGCTGAAGTTCTTATCTGGTCACCTGGAACCACTTGGCATTTGTTGCGGTTTGGATACCAGGTGCCAAAAGAGTGGAGAAGAACGTCTCAGTGTGACTAAACAGTCGGTATTGCTTAGTAATGTCCATGACTGATGATACCGCCAAAAGGTAGTTAGAACACATATTCCATTGCAATAGTTCATGCTTCCTGTCATCGAATAAAGTCATGGGTCCTCATTACGACTGTGGCAGCCACAGTATGAACGGTGCCGGTAAGGGACCGGCACCGTTCATACCGGGCCGCCACATTACGGGTTCTGCAGCGGGTCCCGCTTTGTACGCCTGTCCAGAACAGGTTGCTAACAACGGACCCGTCATTAATGGGTCTGTTGTTAGCATCCTCCCCATTCCCATTGAGCCCTATGGGGGCGCAAATGGGAATGGGGACGTACCGAGTCCGGGTTCCGTGAATGGGATTTACCGGGCCCGCAAATGTCGGAATGGCCCGGTAAATGCCATTTTTCGGGACCCGGACCTGAGTTTGGGGGTAGCCATGCCGCTAAAAACGGCATGGCTACCTCCAAACCCGTAATGAGGCCCATTGATTTGTCCATATGTGATGATGAAAGGGACGCAAGAGACACAAAGGAAAAAGGGGACACAAATGTGACTTTGGGCATTGGGCAGGCCAGGATCAAGTGTTTCTCAGGGATTATGAGGATTGGCACCTGGAGTGTAGAGAAACACCTCGACAGGTTGGAGGCAACTGCCTGTAGGCATATGATCCACACGTCGAAAAAAAATTCCAGTAGGGCAGCCGTACCTCCTGCAAGATCAGCGATGCAAAGCTTGTGGCTGCAATTCCCATTTGTGCCAGCGGGCACTGTGCCATCTCTCTTATAACATAGAGAAAAATGGGTAAGTGTATGTATCTTATCAGGTTTTTCTGGCTCCTGGAGCTATATCAGATGCTGCAGATAACTTTGCCACACGTCCCCACATTCTTGGTTTATACTTACCACCCCTTCTTCTAAGAAGCCCCTCATTCTTCCATCTCTGCAACTCTTCACCCCTTGGTCCCATTGATTTTTGGTAAAAATAGCCCCTTGTAACCCCAATTTGGCTCTTTGTGTACACCGAATATTTTTCTGCTATTTACAATCTGCAACTAGACATTCTTCATTGATGGGCAAAACAGATATTGTAACTGATTGCCCTTTAAACTGCCTGCGGACCCTGCACATTGCTAGATGCACTAGAGATAGTGCATCTACTACTCTACTTCTTTTGGGATAAACACCCTAGGGACACAGGAAGCCTCGGGGATGAGAAAGCAAATGTAGCAATATTCTACTGATCGCTTTCTCCCAACCTTCCTCATATGGCTGTACCATACACTATCCACTGCAAAACAATGTGCATTTGTTGTGGGATCTATTTCATCATCCCCAATATCCAAGAAATCAACCTCAATACTTCATCTTACTCTTGACAATACATCCTCAAATTCTATAAAACTAGATACATTTAAACCTTTCAAATTTACATTTGTTGCCATCTTCGAACATGATGAGAAAAGAAACACAAAGAACATATAAACACTCAATCTAACATACATCATGAAGTCGAATATTTCTTCTTTTTCTATACAAAAAGATTTAAGTACCAGATTTCTGTTTGCACCCGCTTTTCCACTGGAATTAATGGGGCATCCTTAGGACATACTTAACTTTGAGCCTGCTCCTGCACTGGTGAAGGGGTGCCGGTATCCCTTTGGGTATCACTGACGTGGATCCAGCTCTTGTTGGCCTCCCCCTTCACAGCAGTCGGAGTCGCATAAATAACTTGGTGCGGCCCATGGAAATGCCACTCATTCCAATGGCGTATAAAGGTCCAGATGAAAATCTGGTCTCCTGGGAGCAATCGTTGCTTGTTCTGATCATCGGTTTCCTTGCCGATTTCTCCTGTAGTCTGTTGGTGAGAAGACACAATCTCCAAAGATATAATCTTGTCACTTTTGGTTAAAGCCCTAAGGTACTCCCTAAATTCCTCTTTTAGGACCTCTGCAGTCTTGAGTGTGTCTGATGCAGTGCATTCAGGTAAAAGAGAGGGGGGGGGTGGTGTGTGTGTGTGTGTGTGTGTGTGCGTGTGTGTGTGTGGCCTACGACCCGTCACTTTCTCGTGGGGGCTTAAATGGTGCTCTTTTCATGTGTGATTTCTCAAATAACAGTGCTATGGGCAGATAATAGTCCACGACTTTTTAAAATCATTGCATATCTTTTCATATCTTGCATATCCTTTCCAACCATTTAGCCTCTCTGTGATCCCGTTGCCCTGTGGGTTGCATACTGAGCACCAGAAATCCTGCTGCAAACATAGCATCAGGATGTACACAGGAACCAACCTCAAGCTACCGTGAGAATGGACAAGCAATCACAATGAGGTACCGGAAATTGTTGCACCTCGTGATCATGTCCACAAAGTCTATATGGTGAAGGAAAGTCCCTTTTTACGCACACTCCAGAATAAAGACAACCCGCTAGGAAAATATGCCAGGAGATAGCGTTGCAAGGATAACAAGGTTTAATAATACAGAATACAAATATCAGCAAAACTCTGCTACTCGACAGCGCCCTGACCCGTCCTGTTACAAACAATGGCTTAAAAGCCTGAAAAACATCATCCATACAGTACTAATTGGTGCCACTGATAGGAGGCACCCTACACGTGGGCCTGCCCCATAGGGGATGCCAGGCTGTAAATGGTTGGTTCTTTCCCGTCAATCAGGATCCACATGAGTCAGCTGGGCTCATCCTCGCGGTGAAAGTCAGGGCACACATTACTAGATTGTTTCACTCTAAACTACACATGCTAAGCCTGGTTACTATATCATCGTGGCAGGCACCTGGGAGAAGGGAGGATAAAATACAGTCACACTGACTCACACGTTCAGGTTTTCATTGATACCGCAGTTCCTGCACGCAAGGTCTCTACCCGAGGTTTTGATCTTTAATTTATTCCTTCCTCTACCTCATGTTACAAGTGTTTTCATACTTGAGGAAATACAGCCGAGCATGCTTAGATCTTATGGGGGCACTTGATGTGTGTTGGGACAGAGGGTTGCTTGCTTATCAGGGAGTGCAAAGGTGTGGGGGTTAGGTCAGTGGTGTGGGGCTGGCTTTGGACTCTCGGGGTGGGAGTGACAGGCCTACTGGCAGTTTAGTGGAGATGAATGGACACAGCACAGGGCATTGTGTTGTCTCACACTCTTGCAGGGCACATCCCTTTGGCTGATACTAAATATTTGCAAAACTGGAGGGACGAGGGGGAAGTGAACTTCCGTGGGAGTGGGGCTCTGCGGATTCATTCAGTTTTCATGAGATTGGACCTAGTGAACAGCGCAATCATGCAAGCCTTTGCTTTTGGGCCTAATACAAAATGTACTATGTGTTTCTTAGTGCTGCGTATCTACTGTAGACGCTATAGTGCCTCTACATGGAGCCTATATGGTGCCAAGTAGTGCGAATGACTCCCGTTTTATACACTACATCACCTCATGTGGTGTTTGCCTCACCTGAAGGCACCTTGGGGGGTGGGACAGGCTAATTTCCATCCCAACATTCTCCCCTTTCGTTACTTCTACAGTAACAAATTCACCTCACCATATTTACACTCATTTGCACGCCTTTCTGCTTTGTCCCATGCAGATGTCCCCTTAATTGGCATCCAGGCCCTGCATACGTGTCGTAAGCTTTCCCCCCGTTGTGCATACTGTTCAGGTGTACATGTCATGTAGATGTACCCTCCACTGCCCGCCAGATCTACGCATACTTCGTTATAGTTTTCAGGATCAGCAGCAGGAACAATCGTTGCGTCGTACATGTTATTAACTACATCACCAATAGGGATTGGTACCATGTGGTTGATGGGGCGGTCATTTTGCTCAGTTTGTAACACAACTTCCCTTGTATCACAAGGTACTTTATTATTTTCAATACTGAACATCATCATTTCGCTATTAGGCACAGCTTTGGCACAACACTGGAGACCTAATTGGCAAGTGCAGAAAATCAACAAGATAAGCACGATGATGGGCACTAACATCTTCACCAGTGTTCCGAGCCAGGGCGGGACCCAGCTGAAGGCCAGGGTAAACCAGTCTTCTTCTTTGACCCCAGCTTCTTTCTTTTTTTTACCGAATGTTTACCGCTAGTTCATGTACTGCTGCAATGATATGTGACAATGTCCTGTTTTCAACGTCCTCAGAAGGTACAAATGTGCAACATGAACTCCCGATCTTTTTGCAAACACCACCCTCCATGGCCATCAGGAGGTCCAACACGTACCTATTTTGCATAGTTATTAGTCTTAAGGCCCTTAGTTCCACTTTTATTACATTAAACCCCTGTTCAGTATCGTTTGCCAGCTGGATCAGTTCCACCGTACTATCTGGAGCCCTTTTGCATTTGCTTGTGTCTGGATGCTGGGTACTAGCGATGCAAACAATGTCTCTGCTGAATTGTAGAGGCTTATAATCTTCAGGTATTTGTGCAAGCAGTTCGAACGAGTCGTTGGATATGTAATTCAATGCTCTTTTCCTTCTATGTAGTTGGTCATAGGGCTCTTTTTCAGGGAGATGCAGAAGTTTGGTGGTGGTACTGTGTGTCGAGCTTCTACGGATGGGGGCAGAGTGGGAGCTTTGAGTTGGAGTCTCCCCTTCAGGTTCTCTTCTGGTATGATCAGCAGGGCGGAGTTCAGCGTTGCTAGCAAACAGTAGCGCCTCCAAGCAAGCGGGACATGCAAGTACGCTTGCTGGCGGCAAATACAATAATAGTCCATCAGTGCGGCTGTACCTTTCTTGAGGTTGAGTACTATGACAGTTCGGTTGCATTGTTCATTTGACCCGACAGCCACTGTCCCTTCACTGAAAAAAGAAAGCGTGTATGATTTCTATTGGTGTACCTTACTGGTCTCTTGAGGGCCACAATCCAAGTTAGCTTTGTGATATGTTCTGCCCATGTTTGCTCACATGTCTGCTCCACAAGTATTGCAATTTTCTCAGACAGCCCTAGAAGTCCTTCAGCCCTGCATGCATGTGTTGTTTCTTGCCACTCGTTGTTGACATATCTCGCCCCTTCGATTACTAGATACGGTTCTTTGAGACAGTTGAGGTTGTTGGAAATTGTTTTGCATTTTCGGAGGTCCGGAACAATGAGTTCTAGATGAACATTGTGCGCCTAGAAAGTGCTTTGATCCTACATAGCGCAAGATGAATTAGACATTGGGTCTCTATCATGGGTACCTCTTGCGGAACAAAGACCTTGGGTGCCCCAGATGTGTGCATTATGGAACAGACGTAGCAACTAACATTAGTTGTCCGCCTTCCCATTGCACTCATGTTGGAGTACCAACTGTTCAAGTGTTCAGGACGATGACTATCTTCCACTGCATCTAGTCCTAAGCCATGATATGTATCATATTTACATTGGCGCGCCTGCCTTTTCTTTCTGCTACTGCGCAACGTGGGCTTTTTTCCCACTGACATTGCATCTCTTGTGATGTTAGTATTGCATGAGGATCGTTTTACACCTGGCATTAGTAATTCAAACATTATACTGTTGCATATTGTGGTTTGGGAGCTGCTACTGGTTGCAAGGGTGTCGTTATCCATTGTTCCATTGGTTGGCATGGTGGGGAGTTCAAATACTGTTACTGGTGTACTTTCATTCATCCTTTCATTCGTGTTCAAGTTTGGGGTGGGGCTTATTATGGTGTCAGGGAAGGATGTAGGGGTATGGACAGTTTTTGTCACTTTGGAGTACATAAGGCTAGAGGTAAGGGCAATGGATGGTATTTCAGTTACATTTGAAAGAAATACAGTAACTTTGGAGGGTGTTTCAGTTCCATTCAAAAGTAATCTTGTAACATTTAAGAGGGCACTTCTGTTCCAGGTCCCTTTAGACCCCTCCCCCTTCTTTTAGATGGCCAGATAAAAGACATCAGGCCTCATTAGGACCCAGGCGTTAAGGGGTTAACGGCGCCGTAAAAGGTGTCAGCGCCGTTAAACCCTTAACGCCTTACTACGAGGTCCCATTGAGGGATCCGACCTTAAGGGCTGGTCTAGACCAGCCGTTAAAGTGGGGGCCCGTAAAGGGACTCTCGAGGTAAGTACGGTACCGCAATTTGCGGTACCGTACTTACCGCCTTCCCCATTCCCATTATGCCCTATGGGGCAAAAATGGGAATGGGGAAGGGCCATGGTGGCATGGGGAATTACCGCCCCGCCAACCTTGTAATGGGGTGGTAATTCCCCATTCCGTTGTGGCGGACTCCGGCATCGACCATGGTGCTAATAGCACCATGGTTTTCCGCCGGAGTCCTAATGAGGGCCATCCCCCAATAAATCCCTAATGCATACATGAGTATTGTAAACATAATGGCTGTAAAATGTAGGCCGCAGTGATAGCTGTAGGCCCTAGTATTGCAAATACCATTCCTATCTACATTCGACGAATCTCTCAATGGTGTCATCTCCATCTTAGTTGTACCTGCAGATTTTTGAAAAAACAAAGGGAGGACAGAAGAGGTAAGTTGTGGGGAAAAGAGAAAGAGAGAGAGAGAGAGAGAGAGAGAGAGACAGAGACAGAGAGAGAGAGAGAGAGAGAGAGAGAGAGAGAAAGAGAGAGTTTTAATTTACGTAGCTCGTGCTCTAGCAGCAATGCATGTATTCTGTATCCTTTCACATGCCCTTATATGAACAGAATAGAGCTAAGCATTTGGGGTAGATATTTGTTGTTCTCTGTGGACACTCAGTGTCGTGTCATGTGGCACCCTTCGAATGTCTGAGAGGTGTATCCAGTACCTAAGCTCTTTCACTTTTACAGCAAGGACGGTGGAGTACAAAACCTCATAGGGGCCATGGAACCTGGGATTGTTCCATTTCCGCACAAAGCTTCTGACATAGACCATTTTCCCTGGCAACAATGGTTGTGTCGGGTGGTGTTAGGTTGGGGGGCAGTTGATGCTTGTGCGTTTTCTCTGTGTGGTGGAGCCATTTGTTTTGTAGTGTTTTTTATTGCACGTGTCGGTTGGGACAGATATTGTTTGAATTCATCTCCTAGAATTGCAGCTGCTCTAGGAGCATCCAATGCTCTTCGTACTGGTGACAGGGGTGTTCGCATGCGTCAGTCTGTCCCTATTTCATGGGGGGACAGGTGGTGGTCCTTGCTGGGTTGTGTGCGCAGATGGAATAGGTCCAGGGGCAGGCAGTAAACCCAATTTTGTTTTTAGGGTGTTGCATAGTTTGGAAAGTCTGCTTTTGAGGAGCCCGTTGATTCTCTCTACCATCTCATTTGCTTGTGGGTCGTAAATGGAGCACATATGATGTTTAATTCTTCGCTGGGTAGTTATTTTTTGGAAATGTTCATTGAAAAAATGTGTACCATTATCTGATCTTAAGACATCACACATTCCCCAGTGTGGGAAAACCTCTCTGATGATGAATTTTGCAGCACACTTGGCATCAGGGTGGTCACAACATACTAGCCTCAACCCACCTCGAGAACGGACACACCACCACAATCATGTATCGTGCCCCATTACATCACTCACCCATGTCTGCATAGTCGATGTGCAGCTCACGGAATGGCCCCATGGGGTGGGGCAGAGTTCCCCTTAGTGTTCTTAGTGTCATGCCTGTCCTGAACACTTGACATGTAGTACATTGGATCACCATTGTTGCTTGCTGCTCCTATAAGTTTGGCATGAATCAATCCTCCTGAAGGTCCGCTGCAATGTGTTGTTTAGAGCTGTGGGATGGGAAGTGCAATTGCTCAAAGGCTGCATGGAGTAATTCCACGGGTATTACTACCTTTCCTGTGCTCTGCTGTCTCCACAAGAGATCTGTTGGTGATTGTGTACACCCATGTTTGAGCCACACGTCCTGTTCTTCTTGGGGTGCCCAACGTTGTAGTTGGATGATTTGTGCGATAAGGAGGGCTGTGTATGCATCTGTGTCTGGTCTGGGGTTCGCTGTGGTTACGACATATTCTGCTGATGTTGGTAATGAGCAGTACGCTGCACCCTTTGCTGCTGCATCGGCAGCTGCGTTTCCCAGTGATCGAGGGGGGACTCTGAGGAGAAACATCAGGCATTGTGGGGAGAGAGGCAAGTGTATGGACACATACAGAGATCCCCCCGGGGACAGTGCATCAACAGGAGAAGGGGGGAAATAAGACAGGCTATGTTGGCTACTTTTGGTTGCATAGGCTCCTACAGGGAGAATGCGCCCACTTCAACATGACAAAATAAGGAAACCAAAGACACGGAACAAGAGAAATAAGGTCCCCCCCCTTATTATAAAAGCAAAACTATCCCAGAAAGGTAGCAAGCTAACTCAGAAGGGGGCAGGGGCGTACCTATAATGAAAACCCACCAGAAAAAGAACTAAACAGAGAAAGGAATCTCAGCAGGGACCGCAACAAGGGAGTGGTGAACAATAAAAGGAACCACGCCAATGCCTACATGTCCAAGACAAGGGGGAAAACAGCGCCACCAACCCAACAGGCACTGCTGGTTAAGCACGAAACAAGCATTAAGGAACTATGGAGCTCAGGACCACAACGCTCCACAGGAGAGAGGAAACCATCCAGGACCCACTCACACCGACAGGCAGAGAAGAGGGAGCCATGGCTTGCAAAGAAGATATGCAAAGCTGGTTTAAGGAGTTTCAAATTCAATTCATGGCCCCCTTCCATTCACAATTTGAAACGATGAAAGAAGAAATGAAGCAATCAATACAAGAATTGAAAGTCCATGTAGCAAAACTAGAAGAAAGAATGTACACACTGGAGAAAGCAGTCCAAAACATGGAAGAGTGTACGCAAAAAAGTGATGAAGCACTGGAGCAATTAGTACGTTTAACACAGAACTTAGAGATTCAGGGGTCGATTCATGGAGCAAACGTGCGCCGAAAATCCCAGCGCAAGCAGGCGCAAGGTAGTGCAGGCGCGAGAAACGCAGTGCACGCGCACGTGTGCGATTCAAGGAAGACGCTGCGCGTGTTTCCCGCTGTCCGTGCGCCCAATCCAGCCATGGCGCACGCAGGCATACACGGCGTGCGCTACGCGCACAGCAAAAGCGCACATAGCGCGGCGCACACAACCAAAGTGGGCGGAACAGTGGGCGTAACACGCGGAATGGGGAATAACGCGTGAAAAAGAAGGCATAACTGGGGAAGTACTGCAGGGAACTACACGGAACGCCCACACGCACGCGAACAACCCGTATTCATGGATTCGAATACGGGAAACCCGCGCACGGCAAAAGACGCACACAGGCGTCAACGCGTCTGCCACACGAAGGCAGGCGGAAGCGTCCCCGCGCACAGTATAAAAGTGCGCGCAAACAACAAACACGTATATACAGCTACGATAAATGCCCCATTTGTCGCAGCACTGATCGTGGGACACCGCAGGAGGAGGAGAATAGCCAGGGCACGTATTTTCGCACCACGGACAAGCCTTTTTGGGATGCCTGACGACCAGGTCTATGGCAGGTATAGGTTTCCACCCCACATCATCCTAGACCTGGTCAGGGAGTGGGAAGATGACCTTACATCCCCCACCCTTTGCTCCCAAGCATTAAGCCCCTTGGAGAAGCTGCTCAATGTCCTGCATTTTTTGGCCACTGGGTCATTTCAGCGGACTACTGCCATAGTGGGGGGGGGTCTCACAGGCCACGCAGTCACGCTGCCTACACCAGGTACTGGCAATCATGACAGCGCGCCCCTCAGTCCGCAGGCACATATACATGCCCAGAACACCCGCAGAAAGGCAGGCCGTTGTCCTGGATTTTTTCAGGGTGGCACACTTCCCCAAAGTGCTTGGTGCCATAGATTGCACCCATGTGGCCCTACGTCCACCTAGGGCCACTGACTGAGCACATCTACCGAAACCACAAGCACTGGCATTCCATCAATGTACAGGTGGTATGCGATGCAAAGGGAATCATCACCTCTGTCTATTTTTTTTTTTTTTTTTTTATTGTGATATAACCTCATTTGGGTTTTTTTTACATTCAAAAGACAGTACATATATCCACATATATAAAAAAAAAAAAACAACATCATATTCATAAAATATATCTAGATCACATTCCCAAATTACTTCGTCACAAATTTATAAAATTAGCATATTAAAATTCATCACATCTGTGACTAGTTTACCTATAAAAAGCAGTTTTCCCCTTATTTTAACAATAGATCAACAGTATTCTGACGATATAAAACCTGTCTTTTGCAAGACCCTAAGGACATTTAATGTCAATTTTATTTCATGACCCGCAATCATTCTTTCCCAAAAAATATCGGAGGATAGTCTATCCAAAGACCCAACTAAATTCCCTAAGTATTCCACTCTAATTTTCCAGGTGCCTTCACAAAATCTTAGCAGATGCTCTAGCGTTTGTTTACTTAGGTCTGTGCATTCCGTGCATAGACTACGGGCCCCTTCAGTGACTCCCCATTTAGTTAACACTGATCCAGTTTTAATCAAGTTTAACCGTACCCTCATAAAATTTTGTCTTCCTTTTGGGTTAGGGAGACCTCTGTCTATGCAAACTACCCTGGCTCCACCCATGACAGTTTCATATACAGAATGTCCGCCCTGAGCCGGGCCCTGGAAGCTGGGCAGCATGGCGACACATGGCTCCTAGGTGAGTACAAATGCCCTTGCACATGCATGCATGTCAAACACACACACACAAATAAACAAACCCCAATAATCACAACCATTTACACCTCCCCAGGGGACAGTGCCTACCCTCTGAGCAACCACATGATGACGCCAGTCCGGAACCCCACCACACCACCCCAGGTAAGATACAACGCCGCCCATATTGCAACCAGGGCCATAGTGGAGCGCACATTCGGAGTGCTCAAGTCACATTTCCGCTCCCTTGACCGCTCTGGCGGGCAGCTACTCTATGCACCGCCAGTAGTGTGCAGGATCATTGTGGCAGCATATGTCCTGCACAATGTTGCAACACGGCAGGGCGTCCCGGTGGACATGGTGGTGCCCCCACATCCCCAACCACAGGCACAGGCACTGCCCATGGGAGGGGACAGGGCACGTGGCGAGGAAGCCCGGACCCAGCTTGTGGCCACATTTTTCACCTAAACTCCCACCCCTGCGGAGTGCACACAGGCCTGGCACATACCAGGTGACAATTGATGATGACAAAGAGACAGTCAACTGTCAGAACCCTACCACCCTGAGATAGTTGCTATGGAAGTGCCACATTGTCTGCATCCCTAGCTACTTAAACACAAGCTATCCTGTGTGACCAAAAGGCACACATATGACATGACATGATATGGCCTATACACAAGTATTTCAAGGTGCGATGAGGCAGGGAGGGGGAAACTGTCATGATGCCTACCTCCAAGGAGCCAGGTCCAACCCAGCAACCCCAGAGGCAGGCATCATTTCCCCCAGGGGAGTGCCAGCGGGCCCAAGCTGGGGCCCTTTGGACGCAGTCCTGGCGCCTTAGGCGCCAGGCTCATGTTGGACCTCTGTCCTGGCGCCTTAGGCGCCAGGCTCATAAAGCTAGACATATGTTCAAGTGTTTTACTGTGCACTTACCTGATGCAGACCATGCTGGCACATCCAGGCCCTCTTGAGGCCTGAATGGAACTACTTTACCTGTGGGACTACTTTCCACCCGGGTGTGGTCGGGGAAGGATACATACCTGATCGGAGGAAGGATACACACTTGGAACTTCTTCCAAAACTATTTAAACCACACCCGATCAGCAACTCACGCTTCGCGTTGTTCTGCTCCTCGCAGCTGGACGCCCATCGTGTCAGCTCCTGCATCTGGACTTCAGCCACGCCTGTCAGCATCCTGGGTCACCTGCAAAGGGAGACAAGAGACCTTACCAGCTAAATCTGCACCACGGAGACATCACACCGACGATCCTGAAAAGGAAGACATCATTTTTAAAAGCATTTCGTTACGATCGCTGCAGCGCTGCATTTCACTCACCTTTCCTGAGTGCCTCCATCTTCAGCAGCGATCATCCGGATACACAGCCACTTCCCAGAGCCTAGAGAAAAAGACAAGAATAAGAGGTGAGAGAAGGAAGGGAATAAGACTTACCTGTTGGGTCATTCCCATTTCATTTCGGGTCTTGCCGCTTCCAGGCATTTTCTGGACCCCGGCCCCTATGGGGAAAAAAGACAAAGACATTGAATGAGCGTATGCAAAGACAGTTCCCGAGCGCTCATCCAGAACTAACCTGCCATTTACTGGAACTGGAACTGCACGTTTCACTTCGGGTCGGCGCCATATCTCTGGCATTCCGAACCCCGGCCCCTAAGGGGAAAAAAGACATAAGCATTAGCGCTTGCTGCAAAAAGACAATGAACATTATTATTAAGCTTGGACTTTTGAACTTGCAACAGAACTTTTACAGAGCCTTACCTGAATAGTCAAGCTTACCTGAACTCCCATCAAACCTGAATCCAGTGAAGTAACTGGGTTCCAACGCGCCCCTGCATCTGAAGCAGGATGGAGAGCTCATCCTTCCTGACCCTAAGGTGAGACTTCACGGGGAATCGTGGAAGGGTATCGTGGAGGGTTGGAAGAGAGTGGGAGGCTTGAGCATAACTCAGTCAGTAGGTTATACTCCCTTTTCACGCACAGGGGAATATTCCTGCGAGCCGGAGAAGCCAGAGTAGAGGGCCCTTCCTGTCCATCTTCAGAGTCCTGCGCTTCACCATTGAAGAAGCATCTGCACTCGAAGCCAGACCTGCGCCTCCATGGGAATCAGGTGAGCGTTACAGAACGCGAAGCCTACCCACAATTTCCCACCCGGGCGCTATGGAGACTTCCGAGACTGACCAGCTGGCCCAGCTTTTGGGGGAATTACGGGCAGAGGTGCACTCAGCCCGCCAGGAGACTAACGCTCTCAAAAGAGAACTGATCTTATCCAAGGAAAGAACAGATGACCTAGCCAAAAGGTTATTACAGGCCCAGGCAGGGCACACTCCTTTACCTAATTCCGGAGACATTTCCACATCAATGGGTTTGAGTAACCCGGTACAAATTAATCTACCTGGACACATGCCTTTGGCCCCGCCTGAACGTTTTGCGGGGGATCCCAAGAAATATGCCGTCTTCATGAACCAATGTCGTTTACACTTTCTATGCAGACCCGGAGCCTGCCCTAACGACCAGACCAAGGTAGCCTTTATACTATCTTACCTCAGTGGCAGTGCTGCCGATTGGTCTATTCCATTGGTAAATCAGGATGATCCCATTCTCCAGAATTTTCAGGGCTTCCAGGCCAGCATGGAAAGATTGTTCGCTCGACACTCTCAAGGACAGGCCCTTGATAACGAACTGCTATCCTTACGACAAGGTAATCAGGATCTTCTGTCCTACATAGCCACCTTTAACAGACTGGCTGTGGAAACTGGATGGCCAGAAAGCAAAAGGATCACATTGTTTCATCGAGGCCTGCGCGGAGAGCTTAAGGATGTTCTAGCTCAGATAGTAAACCCACCCCAGGTCTGCGCAGACTACATTGACTTGGTGGTTCAACTTGATCACAGACTTCAAAATAGAAAAGCAGATCGGTTCAAGTATGAAAACCGAGCACCGATCAAAACCCACGCTAACTCCAAGAGTACCGACGTATCTGAACCTATGCAAATCGGTGGTGTTAAAGGACCATTAACGCGGAAAGAACGAGAGAAAAGGCGGCAAATGCAACTTTGTCTGTATTGCGGGACTTCCGGTCACTTTCTTCGAAATTGTCCAGTTAAACCACTTAAGAAGGTGGTTGGAGCTACTTATAACGAATTGGTGACACCTGATTCGGGAAACGACCTAGCCCGGCAAGCGTAGGGGTCCGCTTGCCGAGCTTGAAAACTAACTCTTTGTCCTCGTATTTTGTCATGCCAATGGTGCTCGTGGACCCAAAACAGCCTCAGCAGTTGCATGCTATAAAAGCATACATCGACAGTGGAGCTATTGGAAATTACATAGACCGTGAATTGGCTTCCAGGATTAAGCTTCCTCTCCGCCCGAAAGTAACCCAAGATGTCATTACTACAGTAGATGGAACCGAAATAGCCTCAGGGCTTGTAACGCATTCCACTGTTGAAGTGACACTGGTGGGTCAGGAGGGACATCGGGAAGCAATCGTGTTTGATGTGATCAAGGCCCCACAATTCCAAGTAATTCTTGGAATTCCTTGGTTAGAAACACATTATCCCAGAATTGACTGGCGAGCAAAGAAGATAAGTTTTCCTGATTGTGAACCAACTTGTTATCCAAGAAATCCAGCTATGGGTCTAGCCTCAGCAACTTCCACCCCTGTACAGCTACCGTCAGAATACCAGGAATTCCAAGACGTTTTTCAGAAAGAACAGGCTAACACGTTACCTCCCCATCGGTCTTATGATTGCCAAATCGATCTGGTACCCAATGCTCAACTACCTTGTAGTAGGATTTATGCTCTTACGGAACCTGAGAACCTGCATTTGCGTCAGTATTTAGATCAGTACCTAGCCAATGGTTTTATTCGCCCGTCCAAGTCTCCTGTCTCTTCAGCTCTGTTTTTCGTGCCAAAAAAAGAAGGTGACCTTAGAACGTGTATAGACTATCGCGCCCTAAATCAAATAACGATTAAGAATCATTATCCTCTGCCCTTGATCCCTGAGCTTATCGACCAGGTGAAAGACGCTTGTGTGTACACCAAGTTAGATCTCCGAGGAGCTTATCACCTGGTGCGCATAAAAGAAGGCGACGAATGGAAGACTGCATTCCGCACCAAATTTGGGCTCTTCGAATATCAGGTGATGCCCTTCGGTTTGTGCAATGCACCTGCCGCCTTTCAGTACTTTATGAATGATGTTCTTCGGGAACTTATCGATGTCTGTGTCATTGTTTACATTGATGACATCCTGGTGTACTCTTCTTCAGAATCTGATCACAGAAAACATGTTAGGGCAGTTCTTGAGAAACTGCGCCAGCACAGACTATTTGCAAAACTCGAAAAATGCGTTTTTCATACCACAGAAGTTGAGTTTCTCGGATTCATCCTGACACCTCAAGGAGTCCGAATGGACTCGCGAAAGGTGGACGCCATCCTCAAATGGCCATCTCCAAGCTCAGTGAAGGGAGTTCAGAACATGCTCGGCTTTGCCAATTTCTATCGAAGATTCATCCCGGAATTTTCCCGAACAGTCCAACCCATCACCGCTCTCCTAAAGAAAAACAAACGCTTCGAATGGACTCTTGAGGCCGAACAAGCCTTCCAGGACCTGAAAACCAAAATGCACCTCTGCACCTGTATTGAAGCACCCGCACCCAGATCTCCCGTACATAGTGGAAACCGATGCATCCAGTTCGGCCATGGGAGCTGTCCTGTCGCAAAGAGACCCAAAAACTAACCAACTACACCCAGTGGCCTTTTGGTCCAGAAAATGTTCTCCTCCTGAGATCAACTACGCAATTACCGATAAAGAGTTACTGGCCATCAAATCTGCTTTCAAGGCTTGGCGTCACTACCTTCTTGGGGCAAGACACACCATCACCGTAATTACGGACCACAGAAACTTACAGTATTTAAAGACGGCCAAAGCTCAATCTTCACGACAACTCTGATGGGCTCTATTCTTTGCGGAATTTGATTTTGTAATTACCTATCGCCCTGGCTGCAAGAATGGAAAAGTGGACGCCTTATCCCGGATTGGCATGGAAGAACCTAATTCGAGCTTAGAACCTGTGCCCATCATACCTGAGCAAAGAATCTTAGGCTTAACTTCATTGCAAACTATTGAGGATATTCAAACCCAAGTAAAACAACTTCTAGACTCTTCAACCTTACTGGAATTGAGTCAAAAGGGTTCTCATTACACCGTTAAGGATGTCTTACCCTACTTCCAGGAGCGGTTGTTTCTGCCAAGTAAAGAATTGCAAGAACTTGTTATTGCCCATCATCATGAATCTTTAATGGAAGGACACCCTGGTATCGCTAAAACGGAGGAAAAAATCAAACGCCACTTCTGGTGGCCTTCTTGGAGAAAAGACATAAAGTCTTTTGTACTGTCTTGTGGAATTTGCGCCCAAAACAAGGCTCAAAAGAAAAGGCCAGCCGGCCTACTTCAACCCTTGGATATTCCACCGGCACCATGGCACACCCTGTCAATGGACTTTATAACAGATCTGCCTCCTTGTGCTGGTTACAACACAATCCTTGTAATTGTAGACCTATTCTCCAAAATGGCCCACTTTATCCCTTTAAAGGGTTTGCCTTCAGCTTCCACCTTGGCCAAGGAATTCCTGCATACATGGTTTCCCTTCCATATTAGTCTCGGATCGTGGAAGCCAATTTATCTCACATTTTTGGAAGAAGTGTTGCCAACTAGCACAAATAGATGTGCGGTTATCCACCAGCCACCATCCCCAGACCGACGGACAAACCGAGAGAACCAATCAGACTCTCGAGCAATATCTTCGGTGCATGTTACACCAATCCGAGTTAAATTGGAAAGACATCCTTTGGATCGCAGAATATGCATACAACAATTCAGTGCATTCTGGAACCGGACAAACCCCCTTTTATACTTTATATGGTCACCATCCTCGGACCTCTGTCCTAGATCCACCTCTGACCCTGGAAATGCCCGCAGTAAATCATCTGCATTCCACAATAACCCGAGCCTTCAAAGAAGCTGCAACTCATTTACAGCAAGCCAAGAAAAGGTATAAAGAAAACGCTGATTTGCACCGAAGTAAAACTCCTCCTTACCAAGTAGGAGACCAGGTATGGCTAGCAACTAAACATTTACCCCTCAAGGGCCCGCGAACCTTCAATCCCAGATTCATAGGACCTTATCCCATCAAAGCTATAATCAACCCAGTGGCCTTTAAACTGGGTCTACCGTCCAACATGCGTATTCATCCAGTTTTTCATGCATCACTTTTGAAGCCAGTACAACCAGGAACCCGATTGTCCAAGCCTCCAGATCCAGTTCAAATTGAAGGGGAATTAGAATTCGAAGTTAAAGACATTTTAGATTCCAAGGTGGTAAAGTCGAAACTCTTCTATCTTGTTGACTGGAAGGGATATGGACCTCAGGAGAGATCGTGGGAGCCTAGTAGCCATGTCCACGCACCTCGATTAGTACAAAGGTTTCACCAGAGATTTCCGAACAAGCCCAAACCCCCGGAGGGAAGAACCTTGGGAGGGGCCTTGAGGGGGGGTACTGTCATGATGCCTACCTCCAAGGAGCCAGGTCCAACCCAGCAACCCCAGAGGCAGGCATCATTTCCCCCAGGGGAGTTCCAGCGGGCCCAAGCTGGGGCCCTTTGGACGCAGTCCTGGCGCCTTAGGCGCCAGGCTCATGTTGGACCTCTGTCCTGGCGCCTTAGGCGCCAGGCTCATAAAGCTAGACATATGTTCAAGTGTTTTACTGTACACTTACCTGATGCAGACCATGCTGCCACATCCAGGCCCTCTTGAGGCCTGAATGGAACTACTTTACCTGTGGGACTACTTTCCATCCGGGTGTGGTCGGGGAAGGATACATACCTGATCGGAGGAAGGATACACACTTGGAACTTCTTCCAAAGCTATTTAAATCACACCGGATCAGCAACTCACGCTTCGCGTTGTTCTGCTCCTCGCAGCTGGACGCTCACCGTTTCAGCTCCTGCATCTGGACTTCAGCCACGCCTGTCAGCAACCTGGGTCACCTGCAAAGGGAGACAAGAGACCTTACCAGCTAAATCTGCACCACAGAGACATCACACCGACGATCCTGAAAAGGAAGACATCATTTTTAAAAGCATTTCGTTACGATCGCTGCAGCGCTGCATTTCACTCACCTTTCCTGGGTGCCTCCATCTTCAGCAGCGATCATCCGGATACACAGCCACTTCCCAGAGCCTAGGGAAAAAGACAAGAATAAGAGGTGAGAGAAGGAAGGGAATAAGACTTACCTGTTGGGTCATTCCCATTTCATTTCGAGTCTTGCCGCTTCCAGGCATTTTCCGGACCCCGGCCCCTATGGGGAAAAAAGACAAAGACATTGAATGAGCGTATGCAAAGACAGTTCCCGAGCGCTCATCCAGAACTAACCTGCCATTTACTGGAACTGGAACTGCACGTTTCACTTCGGGTCGGCGCCATATCTCAGGCATTCCGAACCCCGGCCCCTAAGGGGAAAAAAGACATAAGCATTAGCGCTTGCTGCAAAAAGACAATGAACATTATTATTAAGCTTGGACTTTTGAACTTGCAACAGAACTTTTACAGAGCCTTACCTGAATAGTCAAGCTTACCTGAACTCCCATCAAACCTGAATCCAGTGAAGTAACTGGGTTTCAACGCGCCCCTGCATCAGAAGCAGGATGGAGAGCTCATCCTTCCTGACCCTAAGGTGAGACTTCACGGGGAATCGTGGAAGGGTATCGTGGAGGGTTGGAAGAGAGTGGGAGGCTTGAGCATAACTCAGTCAGTAGGTAATACTCCCTTTTCACGCACAGGGCAATATTCCTGCGAGCCGGAGAAGCCAGAGTAGAGGGCCCTTCCTGTCCATCTTCAGAGTCCTGCGCTTCACCATTGAAGAAGCATCTGCACTCGAAGCCAGACCTGCGAATCCGTGGGAATCAGGTGAGAGTTACAGGAACAAGGGAAGACAGACAACGGTACTAATAGGCCAGGTGTCATTTAGATTGTGCAAGTGCAGGGGTAGGGGGAAGGTAAAAGTGCAAGGGGAAGGGGAGGGGGGGAGTGCAGTACAGGGTAAGTACACCAAAAAACAAATACATAGGCCAGCTGGTGGCAACTGCAAAGGTAAGTGCAGACAAGTGCTGGGAAGGGGGGGCTGTAGGGATATAGAGACAGTACTGCAGTGCAGGGGTTGCCAGGGAGGCAGTGCAAGTGGAGAGTGGCTGGGCCAGGGACCAAGGTCGGTGAGAGTGGCCCAGTTGCAGATCCAGTGCAGTTCCAGTGAAGAATTTTGCAAGGGAGAGGCAGAGAGAAAGCAGAAGCAAAGAGGAAGGTCTTGAGGTGCTTTCCAAACCGGAGATGGTTCTCCTCAAGTTCCAGTGAGGCAGGAAGGCTGTTCCAGAGGGAGGGCCCTGCCGCGGAGAGAGATCTACCCCCAGCTAGCTGCTTTGAGAAGCGGATGACCCTGACATGCAAGGTGTGAATCACACACACTTGCAAAACAGGCCATGGCCATCACTGTTATGTCACTCAAACCCTCCCAAACCACAACATGACATGACAAGCAATACCCTTACACCAGCACAGTAACAATAAGGTACGCATTGCCATGTCCAAAATGTACAGTGGCATCAGACAATGATGCCTGACCTGGAATCAGATGAAATGACTGACCAACAACCTCCCACCCAAAATAAGTAATTTCCAAATGCATTACAAGAGTTGTAGACGTAACATAACAATGAATGCCTGTCTACATGCACATTGTGCATTGCAAAATCAACACTGCAGCTTCTGTGTGCTGTGTCCTACTCCTGCAACACACTGCTCAGCGCACAGCACAGTGAACAGCCATTGTGTGTGATGCACACCCTGAGCATCACATCTAAGCGACAGACCACATCAAAAAGCAAATTAGGCATGTACAGGATCCATAATTGGTCACAGAACATGTGCTGCAGGGACAGAGTGGGCACCAGAAGGCAAACAGTGTACACGTGGATATCCAAGGGTGGTAGTACATGTAGTCCATCAGAGTGCAAGTGTGTGGGTCAGCAAGGACATGCACTCAACATATGCATGTGCAATCAAGTGACCATCAGTGTTCTCTACACATCACATGTGAACATTCACCATGTTTACACCCCAGCATGTCAAACCACAACTATCCCCTCGCACCTGAAAGGTAAATACAACATATGAACAGGCATTGATCAGCAGAACACAACATGTACATAGGATACCACCATTACAATGTCAGGGTTCCCATCACACTGCAGGGCAAGGCAACTATCAGCAACAATCACCCCCTCCCTCACAAATGACCATGACCCACTGAACAACTGCACCTGGGTCATGGAGCCTTCAACCCTCAATTCCACCTGGCCACAGGATCACCTTTACCCTTCGTCACCATCTCCCACCTTGTGTGTAAAAAGGTGCCTGCACCCTCAGAATCCACACTCATTTCCAAAATCACAAAATCCAAGGCATAAAAACGAACCAGAAAACCCCCCAGTAGATGACTTGACATAGCAGTACCTCACAAAGGCCAAGTACTACCACAATGATGCAACAACCAAGGTAGCACAGTAAAACAATGTCACAACAGGATGTGAACCATGTGTGGTACATAACATAGAATGATGCAACATGAGCGGATGTGTACTGTCACAGGTCCCGTGTACAGGCGCGGGAGTGTCACGAAACAACCACCCCCACCGTGTCCCGGGTGCCTGCAAGGTCAAACTCACACAGGCCCCTGAGACCCTGGTGGGGAAGGAGGTTCAGGGATATGCAGTGGGGACAGGTGTTGGCACACTGGATAACTGGAATGAGTGGCTGGAGAGGGGAGGAGGAATGACACATGAAAGTAGGGAATGCACGAAAATGTACTACCTGCATGAACACATACACAATCCAAACAAACTTGGACATCATTGTCATGGCCTTCTGTAGTCCAGGCTTAGGAGTGGCACAAACCAACCACCCCCTGTAAGGTTTTGGCGCCTGCAAGTTTGGGGCTTACACAGGCATCCGCAACCCCAGCAGGGAAAGAGGGTTAGGGAACGTTGCTTGGATAGGTACGGGAAGCAGGAACACCGGGTAGAGGGTACAGGGTTCAAAATTGCATAGGATTCCGGGTGATTAGGGGGAAAAAAACATACCAAATTGAATTACACATTCATCCATGCATTAGTGCACCCCCAGCAAGCCTATGCAGAGCAGTTTGAAAGAAAAACAACAAGACACTTAGCTCTGGTTTTGAGTGCTGGCCTCCTGCCTGCGCACTCTCAAGTCCGGTTACAGGAGCACTGCAATGCTGCAAAGAGAGCCACAGTCAACAACCTGTATGTGCCAATTACACAAAAACACACCACCAAACATGCCCCATAGCAACAAACTACTCTACAAACAGACAATCTGGTGTAGATGCTTCGTACCCATATATAACATTACCCCTGTGATGGGTCATACACAGTCAATGCAGTAAGTCAGCCGCCGGTGGGTGCGTGGCAAATGGAACACCAATGTGTCACAATTCACACAACGTGCAATGTTCCCTGGGTAAGCAGACATACCTATACAGCAAGCCATGACTTCAGAGCAAGTTGTGTACCACCATGACCGAAAAAAAAGTTGGCAGTGCATTTATCATAATGTACATGGAAATGAAATGCACTGCACCCGAGTATGTCCCTTGCTGTATGTCCCTGTGAGCTGCCCCTTTCCATGTCTCGGAAGGCTACATGGTTGATACAAGTGCCTCAATGGACCTTGGTGTACCGGAGGGTATGTGCCACTGCCCCTGCAGGTGTCCCAGACAACCTTACAATCAACAGCCATCAGTCCACCAACACATCTGAGCTGCATTGTGTGCTTCAACACCAATATTCGTCCGAGCTCACCCTCAGTGCTGTGACTAAGCCTGCATGTGCAACTCGCCTGGTGCAAGCTTTGCTGTGTTGTGGCCCCCCCTGCGCTGCTCACCTTGCCTGGAGTTCCTTGGAACACGTCAGCAGTTCTAGGATGTAGGTCTGCAATCCCTGTGCCTCTGCTTGTGCACAAATGTGCATGTGGGCACCAACAAACGTGTCCAGAATTCCGTCGTCCAATGGGCCATGTCTGCTGGCAAAGGTGCTCTGGAGGCTCATCCCCCTGCAGAAATGGCATGAAACACATGATTAATGCTTCAAAGTCATCTGTGTGTGTCTCTTCAGGCATCTTATTACTTGACCATGTCAGAGAGTCACATCATAAATCACACCATCAGTCCGTCTTTCACATCCAAAGTGTGGAACACTATCTACAGCATGAATTGCAACAAGCACGTGTACAGTAAGGATAAGAAACATACTACACAATGCATAGCAATGAATGTACACATTAATCATGAAACACCCCATCTAGCAAAAGCTGAACAGTGGACAATAACACCAAAATCATCCCCACTAGGGGTGTAAACACAAGTCACACAGCACCAGACATGCCACAGATATGACAGTCCAAAGCCCTTGTGTAAAAGGTTGTGACACCGAACCATCCTTACGAGCCCATGGATAAGGGAGGCAGGAGTGGCATATGTGAGTCAAGGACCCCAAGCAGCAAACACATACACAAGACAAGCCTGAAGGGCCCAGCTGGAACAGACAGTGGATGCCTTCAAAAGCCACAAAGCACCGCACCGTCACATGAAAGCACAATAGACAAGCAATTTTAAACTATATTAACTAATTACACTAACTATGGAAAACCTACATTACCTAATTAAACTAACTATCAAACAGAAACTTAACTAACTAAACTAAAAGAAAAATCAAAAATGGCCACATACGACCCAGGGGGGAGGGGAGGCACCCAGGAGGGGGGAGGTACAGGGTGCTGCTCAACATCCACATGCGATGATGCTGAGCCAAAAGAAAAACCTCCATGGGCTCAACGCCTGCACAGCCCGACCTATGTGGGAGATAGATGGTCGTCCGAGTCTGGCTCATCCTGTAAAGGAGGACGTGGCACAGTAGCCTGGCCACACCTAGCCGCAGCTTGCCCCTCGTCGGCAGCAAGTCTGCTGGACGGGTGAGCCTGGTTCTGTGTGGCGATGTGACGTAGGTCTGCATGCAGAACCTCACGTGATACACGTGCTTCCTCTTGCAAGGTAGCACGTGTAACAGGGAGTTCCTCCTGCAAGGCCTTGCTGGACAACCGCTGCACCTCCCGGCAAGCCTGTAGCTCAGCCGAGATGGTACGCTCAAGCTGTGCAAACCTCTCCTCTGCCCGCTGCCTCTGGGACATCATAAGGACACCCAGAGTAGATTTGAGGGAAGCATACTCCTCCCTCAGGGCATCCATGTGCGCCTCTGCGTGAGCAGCAATTGCTTGACGCAGAGACGACATTTCAGCCTGGCGTGCCCTGTCTGAGGCCGCCATGCCCAGCCTGAGCGAGCGGGCCGTGGACCGTGCCGCCTGCTGCTGGAGAAGCACCAGCCTAGCAGGGGGGAGCACAGATCGGGCCACACGCCCCATGCTCTCAGCGATGTTCTCCATTGCTGCCCCCTGCCGTTCTGAATTGGCAGTCATGTCTTGCTCCCACTCAGTATACTGCGGTTGCGCACGGCGACCGCGTTGCCGGGCTTCACCCCTGCGGGACCCAAGGACCGGGGGTCCTCGCTGTGTTGGCACCGCCCGCGGCTGCACGACTACATGCCCCCGTCGACGTGATGTCCCAGGGACATCAGTGACTGGTGTGGAGGGTGACCCTGCGTCCCGATCCACCACGGGCAGAGGAACCAAGACTGTCTGATCCCTCAGTGCAGGTGTTGCAGACAGAGGAGTGTCCACATCAGAATCACTCACCCCTGACACATGGACTTGATGCTCATCCAACTCAACATGGACGTCAGAGTCGTCAGCAAGGCTGGACTCATAGGCAGCCAGAGACAAGATGGACTGTAGCACTTGGGAGTTTTCGTGGCCTACCACCCCACGACCCCCACTAGTGCCGGGTTGATGTAGTGGTAACAACCCTGTGTCTGGCATGACAACACCATCCTCCGCCTCCATTGCGTCATCACCTGAAAAATAGAGAGAAAAAAGGTCACTACACATGTCAGAAGCACACAACACACACACACACCGACAGCAAACGCATCGGGCAGACATGTGACACACAACATATAACCTGGCATGCATGCTGGGTCAACTTTGAATTGCTTCTGTGATCAGACCTGTTGAAAGGTGGCAGTTACCATGGAAGTGGGTCTATGCAGTGCAGAAAATGTGTACGCCACTCACTACCTACATGTACAAGGACTCCATGGTGTGTGCCAGGAAATGTGAAGGCAGTGCAATGTCAAATTCAGACATCACGTGCATTGTGCATTCAATGTGTACCATATCTAGAAGCCAAGCACCCCTCCACCCCAGTACCAAAGCAGGGATGCCTAGCATGGTATCAAAAGGCTGACCATACACCTGTGTATTGACAGGCAGTGTTGACTGGCATCAACAGCTTAATGTGATTCAAGTGACAACACTGCCAATGATGCTGGGACAGTAAGCAGGACACATGATGAAAACTCTGGATGCCGCCCATGTGTGAAGAAGACACAACAACAGTTGGACAGAGTCATTGGCCATTGAACAGGCTGAGGCCTGTGAGCCACACAGATTGTCAGACCCTAAACATGTGTGCAACGCAGGAATGAGCCACAGTTGACATGGGAAGGCTGATGAGATGGCAGGCAATGTATGTAACCAAGGACTTGTATTACAGTGATCATCCAGTCAAGGACACATAGGACCATGCGTGCAGTGCACATGGAGCATGAATGGGCACTCATGTCCCTGCGGGACATCTGACCTATGCACAGTACAAGTGAGATACCCTGCATCAAGTACTAAGGCTGTACCACATGGCATATGTCTGGCAGATTCTACGCTGGAAGTTAGCATCTACACAGGACGCATGAACAAGAAAGTACACATTGGCAAGATTGAAGAACACCAGTGCAAATTTGGAACTGGGATGCAGAGTGGCGGAGGAGGGGCAAGGGAGCATGCCTACATGGAGTCCCCGCATGCAGGCAGCGGAGACATGCATGACGGAAGCATTGCATTACTTACACATCAGAACCATGTACACGTCACATGTAGTGGCAATCATGCACAACACATCCCACAAGTGAAACACACACGTCCTCAACAAACACGCATCAACACTCACTGGACTGGGCATCAAAGTCCAGCATCTCTCCCACTCCTTCGACCAATTCAGGTGGTATGAACTCTGCAACGAGTGCCTAATGCGGAGTGAGCTCTTCCTCCTCTGGTGCAGGCCCACTGCCAGTCACCAGAGTCAAGTTGTAATTAGAGGCACGCTTAGCCTTAGTGATGCGTTTGATGTCATTCCAACGCTTTTTGCACTCTTGCGCCGTGCGCACCTCATGGCCGAATGAACTGACATGTTCCGCAACATGCTTCCAGTGGGTGTAACGTTGGGCAGCCGTAGTCTGACTATTGGCACACACTAGCATGTCACGGCTGTGGCCCCGCATGTAGTCCACAAGGAAGTCCAGTTCCTGCTTGCAGAAAGGCTTCTTCCTCGACGTGCAGGAGGTCGTGGCTGTGTGTGGGGTCCCAGCCTGTGCTGCAGGTGCAACCTTCCTCCTCTTGGACTGTGGCGCAGACCCTGGCTGGCTAATGCCGCCCTGACCAGTATGGCCAGTGGGTTCGGTGGATTGAGCCAAGGGAGTGGCAGGTGGAGGGACGACCAAAGGCCTGACTTGTGTCAGTGGCAGCTGGGTGCCCACTAATGGACCCTGCGCAGCAACATCAGCTGTGGCAGGGTCATTGACCGCAACGGTCCTGGTTGGCAGACTCACAATCGGGGTGTTGTTGGGTGCATCTGCCCCTGCACTTGCCAATACCCGGCTGTTCGGGGCAGCAGATGACATGACTGCCCCAGGGACACGTGTCTTGGTCTGAGCAGCCCAGCCTGCCCCTATGGTTTCCCTCCTGGCCTGTTGGAGATCTACCAAGGGCTCCTCAAGTGCCAACGCAGCCTGCACTGGCAGACCCTGACCCTGGGTGGCGGTGTCCACAGCTGCACCTGCAGCTACCACTACCCTTGGGCCCGTGGCAGTCGATGGAACGGACTGCCGGGTCACACGGGCGCCAGTGCCAGATGCAGAAGCTGCATCCCCCGGAACCACAGGGGGTGGTGGCATGACTGCACCGACACATGGCACAACATTGTGCTCAAGTGGCGCACCCCTGCCTCTTCCCCCTCTGTGGCCGCCCTGGACACCCTGGAGTCCCCCTACTCCCTGGTCACCACGGCCACGTCCCCGACCACGCCCGCCATGAGGAGGACGCCCAGCTGAGGCGCCCCTCACCTTTGGTGGCCTCCCAACCATGGCACAGATGTAGTAGTGCCGGCACAGATGGAGTGGTGCCAATGGGAGGTTGTCATGCCGCCGTCTTTTGGTGGTCGCTGGCGGTTATGGAAGGCTTGGCGTTGGCGGCGCCATTAGAATGTTCCGTGTTTTTTGTCTTCACTTCCTGGTTTGACGGTCTAGTCTTTTTCTCTTGTTCCTGTATTTAACCACGCCCTCCCCTGGGCTCTGTGCGTTGCAACTTTGTTTTCCTGTGCCTTGTTGCCGTGCTACTTTGTTTTCCTTACCTTACTCCTGTTGCCATTTACCACGACCTCTATCGTGGTATCCTTTCGCTCTATTTCACTCCTCTCCTTCCTTCCTCCCGTTCCTGGTTCTTGGCGGTATCTCCACTCCGGTCTCTCGCACTGCTCCTTGTTCAGTATCAGCTTCACCGGATTCTCCAGCCTACTGCTGCACCGAGAAAACTTACCTTGATATCCTGCTCCGGTTTTTTCTGCATTCCCGGGCTCACAGTCAACTCTTCCTGCTCAGCATTGGTACCAACTACATCCGTAGAGAGGTTTTTTAAGCGGCTGCTTTTTTCCTCTCATCTTGGTTTCTGCGGGACGGGGGCCGGCTGCTTCCCTGTTTATCAGGGGATCAGGGTGGCTTCTTCCCGCGGACGGCCGTACCTCTTCACAAAGAAGAAGAAGCCCCAGACCAAGACCTTCAGACGAAACCCCGTTCCGGAAGAGACAGGTGAGGAGAAAGGGGAGGTAGACATTGATTTATCAGATTTGGAGGATAATACGCTGGTTCCCAACACTCGTGACAGTTTGCAACGCCCGAAAGAGATTACAATGTCTATTCCGGAACAGGTCCAAGAGATGCTCACAGCAATGCAGAATGTGACATTAGAATTACAGGCTGTGAAAGCCGAAAACGCTGCTCTAAGACAGCGAGTCGACCACTTCGAACAGTCCCGGAGTGATTTGCCTCCCATGCCCTTACCCTGCGGTAAATATGATGGTTCACCTACTGAATTTAAAGAATTCATGGAGGCCTGCATAATATATTTCACCTTCAGACCTCAGACATATGCCTCAGATGCAGCCCGCATAGGGTTTCTGATATCTAACCTTACGGGTAACGCTCTTTCCTGGGCTACTCCGCTTGTGACCAGTGCCAGCCCGTTACTACACGATTACGCCGGGTTCACCGCCCAGTTCAAATTGGCCTTTGAAAGGCAAGAGTCTGCGGTAGTCGCCAGTGAACAGTTACTGGATATTCGACAGGGAAGTTCCGATCTTCTGTCCTACATCTCCCGCTTTAAACGGGTGGCTGCAGACGCAGGCTGGCAAGAGAACGCTCAGTACACCATATTTCGCCGAGGATTGAGGGAAGACCTTAAGGATGAATTAGCAAGGGTAACCAGACCAGCTACTTTAACCGACTTGTGGTCTACAGTGGTACAGCTGGATTTCCGTCTCTCAGAACGGCGGTCTGAACGTAGAAAGCAGCGTGGATTTCCTGCTACGCCTGATCCTGGGATTACCTCTCCTTCTCCTACCTGTACGTCGAAAGAGGAGCCAATACAAATCGGGACTACTCGAGGACCACTCACCTCGGAAGAAAGAAGAAGACGCAGGGAGAACAACCTGTGTATGTATTGTGGATCTAACCAACATATTCTTAGAGACTGCCCTAATGTACCACCAAGACGTTCGGGAAACGCCATTCCTCGGAGCTAGTAGGGACGAGTTACCGAGGGGGATTTACTGGTCCCTTTGTTTCTTTATCAGTCACACCCATGTTTACCACAGAAGACAACCGTCTCATGGTAGTCGGAGTAGAGTTATTTATCTCTCAGCAGTCCTATGAGGTTCTGGCACTATGGACTTGGTTTGGGCGGAAAAGGTCGGCATTCGCCGTTTGCAGAAAGACGAGGACCACAAGGTAGAAGGTGTAGATGGTAGACCACTCAGCTCGGGTCTAATCACCCATACCACACCTCCGATGCAGATGAAGATCCTACATCACAACGAAACCATTCAATTCGACCTCATCCGAGCAGCTCATTTTCCAGTAATCCTGGGGATCTCTTGGCTTCGGAAGCATAACCCGACCATGATTGGACAAAGAACCAATTGTCATTTACCTCAACTTTTTGTCGTCAGTCATGTTCTTCACAGACCCTGCATATGTCTGTCCACATTTTACCAGATATAACCTCCAGTTTAGATGTGTTGAAGGTAAACAGCATCCCTAAAGAATATCTCCGCTACCAGGAGGTGTTTACGGACGATGGCCCGCAGGAGTTACCTCCTCATAGACCAGAGGATTGTCAGATCATTCTCCAACCCAATGCTGTTGTTCCTTTTGGACAAATGTTTTCTCTTTCCCTCAAGGAAAAGAAGGCTCTCAAGGAATATCTGGATTCTAATTCACATCATGGCCTGATCCGACCTTCATTCTCCCCTGCAGGGGCTTCACTTTTTTTTGTTCCAAAGAAGGGTTCCAATGAGCTTCGTCCTTGCATCGATTATAGGGGCCTAAACCAAGTCACGCTTAGGGATAGGTATCCCATGCCACTTATCGGAGACATTCTGGAAGCAGTAAAAGGAGCAAAAATCTTTTCTAAAATCGATTTAAGAAGAGCCTACCACCTTTTGCGGATACGATCCGGTGATGAATGGAAGACTGCTTTTCGCACTCCCTTCGGACACTACGAATACTGTGTCATGCCCTTTGGCCTAGTCAACGCTCCAGCAATATTTCAAAGATTCATGGATCGCATCTTTTCTGATCTACTTTTTCATTGTGCCGTCGTCTATCTTGACGACATACCGGTCTATTCTAAAGACGCCCAACTCCATTCGGATCACCTCCAACAAGTCCTTCAAAGACTGCAAGACAATCTACTTAAAGCCAATGCTGATAAGTGCATTTTTCAAGCCTCCGAGGTCAACTATCTTGGCTTTATCCTGTCTTCGGAAGGAATCCGCATGGATCCCGCTAAGATCGGCGCCATATTGCAATGGCCTACACCCCATTCCATCAAAGACGTCCAAAGGTTTCTAGGGCTAGCCAATTTTTATCGCAAATTCATCCAAGGTTTCTCGGATCGAGTTCTTCCCATTACAAAGCTGTTAAAAAAGTCTTGAATGCCCTTAATCTGGTCTTCTGAGGCAGACCAAGCTTTCCAACAACTTAAGGAGGAATTCTGCTCTGCCCCGGTACTTCATCAACCAGATCAGAATCTAAGATTCATTGTGGAGACTGATGCCTCCTCTGCGGCGATAGGTGCCGCTCTTCTACAGGAACATGAAGGTTTGGAACATCCAGTTGCCTACATGTCCAAGACACTGAATGACAGCCAGACACACTATTCAGTGATAGAAAAAGAACTCCTGGCCATGAAATCTGCATGCGAAGAATGGAGACATCTTCTACAAGGGGCTAACCATCCCTTTGAAATCAGAACTGACCACAAGAATCTTAAAGTACTGCAAAAGATGGAATGTGTCAACTCCCGTCAGGCTCGTTGGGCGCATTTTTTCTCCCAATATGATTTCACATTGACCTACTTACCAGGTTCCAAGAACATACTGGCTGATGCTCTTTCTAGAAGGCCTTATTCAGACATGCCTCAGAAAGAATTTCCCAGTCTCATGCTTCCTGAAGTCAAAGTAATCTGTTCGGTGGAGTCTTTCTTATAAAGGGTCCGCAAGGCCACGCGGTCCACCTCTCCTCTCTCAAAGGATCTATCCCTTAAAGATGGTTTATGTTTTAAGCAACAGCGATTGTTTCTGCCAGACAGATTCACCCGTCAATCGGCTTTAAGGTGGTGCCATGATGATCCAACGGCAGGACACAGAGGTGTTAAGAACACTTTGGAATTACTTCATCGCAGGTTCTGGTGGACCGGTATGGCCAAAGATGTTTCAACCTACGTCAAGTCATGTCCGGTATGCTGTCGATCCAAACATTGCACTCAAAGTCGATTGGTTTTCTCCAACAACAGGACCTTCCCAAGAGACCCTGGAGCCTTATTTCCACAGATTTTATTGTGGATCTGCCACCCTCGGAAGGTTGTTCATGCATCATGGTAACTGTCGACTGCTTCACTAAGATGGCGCATTTCACTCCCTTGGCTGGTCTTCCCACTGCCGCTGAGATGGCGGCTGTATTTGCCAGAGAAATATTTCGCTTACATGGTACTCCGGACAAGATTATTTCTGACAGAGGTTCTCAGTATACTTCAAGGTTCTGGAAGGAGCTTTGTGAGAGACTGGGAATGGAACGGGCCTTATCATCTGGCTTCCACCCTCAGACTAACGGGCAGACTGAAAGAACCAATGCCACGCTGGAGCAGTATCTTCGATGCTTCACAAATGCCCAACAGGATAATTGGGTTAGTCTGCTGGTCACCGCGGAATTTGCCTATAACAATGCCGAGCATAGTGCCACTGGTCTCAGTCCTTTCTTTTGTTCCTATGGTTTCCATCCCAGCTTTATTCCTTCTCTCTCCTTTCCTCCTTCTACCACTCCATCTGTGGATGCCTTACTTACCAGTATCTCGGAGGCTCACAAGACCGCCACGGGAAGTTTGCGGGCGAGCAGTCTTCGGTATCGATCATACTGCAATCTTAAGCGCCAGCCCGTTCCAGCTTGGCGAAGGGGCACCAAGGTCTGGTTGTCTACTAGGTTTCTGCCTCGCTGGCTTCGCCCCTCTAAACTGTCTCCCCGGTACCTTGGTCCTTTCCCTATACTTCACCAGATCAACCCCGTGGCCTTCCGCCTTCGGTAACCCAAACACATGCACCGTCTCCATCCTGTATTCCATTCCTCTCTCCTGAGGGAATGCAAGGGTGATCCCTACCATCGCCCTTTGCCACAGGACCCGGTCCCCAAGGCAGTTCCTTCCGATGAGTATGAGGTGGCCTCCGTTCGTGACTCCCGCTATCGGCGGGGTTGCTTGGAGTATCTCATCCACTGGAAAGGGTATCCACACTCGGAGGACTCCTGGGAACCGGTGTCTCATGTTCACGCTCCAGCGTTGATTCAGCGGTTTCACCGTCTGTTCCCGGGGAAGCCGGGGGGGTGTCCCTTGGGAGGGGGCATACTGTCATGCCGCCGTCTTTTGGTGGTCGCTGGCGGTTATGGAAGGCTTGGCGTTGGCGGCGCCATTAGCATGTTCCGTGTTTTTTCTCTTCACTTCCTGGTTTGACGGTCTAGTCTTTTTCTCTTGTTCCTGTATTTAACAACGCCCTCCACTGGGCTCTGTGCGTTGCAACTTTGTTTTCCTGTGCCTTACTCCTGTTGCCATTTACCGCGACCTCTATCGCGGTATCCTTTCGCTCTATTTCACTCCTCTCCTTCCTTTCTCCCGTTTCTGGTTCTTGGCGGTATCTCCACTCCGGTCTCTCGCACTGCTCCTTGTTCAGTATCAGCTTCACCGGATTCTCCAGCCTACTGCTGCACCGAGAAAACTTACCTTGATATCCTGCTCCGGTTTTTTCTGCATTCCCGGGCTCACAGTCAACTCTTCCTGCTCAGCATTGGTACCAACTACATCCGTAGAGAGGTTTTTTTAAGCGGCTGCTTTTTTCCTCTCATCTTGGTTTCTGCGGGACGGGGGCCGGCTGCTTCCCTGTTTATCAGGGGATCAGGGTGGCTTCTTCCCGCGGACGGCCGTACCTCTTCACAAAGAAGAAGAAGCCCCAGACCAAGACCTTCAGACGAAACCCCGTTCCGGAAGAGACAGGTGAGGAGAAAGGGGAGGTAGACATTGATTTATCAGATTTGGAGGATAATACACTGGTTCCCAACACTCGTGACAGAGGTGTACACCACAATTGACCTGGGAAATTGGGGTGAAGGGGGTGGGAAGCAAGATGTTAACAGCCCCCCTGCACCTGCAAGGCTGTATGTGATCCCGGTGATGTAGTGACGGGTCACGCAATGCTCAGGCACCCCAAAACTGCAGTAAAACCGTGCACGCAACCCTGCAGCCTGCGTGCGTGGATTCAACCTCCCGCAGTACGCGGTGGCACCCAGTAACACGAATAACGCGTACGCGTGGGACACGCAGGCTACTATGACATCGAAAATGGGTGCGATACACAGGGGCACCCGCAGTGGGAAAAAGAGTGTGTGCGACTCACCGTCTGACTAGCGCGATGCAGAAAAACACGCGTAGCCAATACCCCCGCCAAAAGAAGAAATACGTCCTTGATAGCTGTGAAGTTGTGATGGCGCGCGAAACAACAGGAAGCAGCAACACATGTCGGTCTCCACGAAAGGCACGTACAGCGAACTGCTGGGCCCGCTCACCTTTAACCCGTGCTGAGGGAAACGCCCGTGCGCATCACGTCACTTACGCGCATGGGCCCTTTCCTCGGATTACACGCGGACGTGCAGTTTTTCACGCGCGCTGAAATGCCCATGCACGCCTGTGCGCGTCACGTCACAGGGGTGCTTGCGCTTGAGGGGCCTTCTGTCCAATGAAATTGCGTATGCGTGCAGACGCGCTTACGCGCTAAGGGCCTTTCCTCGAATTACACGCTGACGTGCAGAATTTTCACGTGCCAAATCACTCCGTATCAAGCTGGCCACGCGTAAGCACACGGAAGACCACGCTCCTGCCCAGAAGGCCGAATTACTGCCCCCCAGAGCCCCGAGCACGCTCCCAGCCCAGCCCCAGGACCCAGTTGCCCACCCACTCCTGCCTCTGGGGTTGTCATGTCGGGCACTGCAACATCTGGCACCACTGACAACCCCCGGCCAGAGAGGCAGAGGGGCACCAGCTTCAGTGCCAGGGAAGTTGGTGTCCTGGTGGAGCAAGTCCTGGGGCAGTATGATGCCCTCTTCGGAAGTTCCCACGCCTACAAGGAAGGACGGACTCGGATCTGGACTGACATCGTGACTGCCATCAACGCGGAGGGGGTGGCAGTCAGCGACTTACAACATGTCAAGAAGCGCTGGGAGGACTTCAGGTCCAGGACCCTGAACAAGGCCCGGCGCCTCTTGAAGGCAGCGGATGCTAAGGGGCGCCGGGGCCACTTGTCGGAAGATCAGATGAGGGTCCTGGAACGCATATCCCCAGCGCTCCACGTCCAGGTCCTTGAGAGGCAGACCCGTCTGGAGTCGAGCGGTAAGTGTACATGCATCCTGATTGTGAGCTGTGCATGTGGTGATGTTTCAGTAGTGTGCATGTTGCACATCTGTTTGTATGGGTCGAGTATGGGTGGGGGTGTACAGGGCCGTGAGGCTAACACATGCGAGAGCTGTAATGTGTGAGACATGGATGGTGCTTGTGTGTGTAGGCTTGCATGCCAAATGCAGTTGTGTGGGCACACATGTTTGGATGAATGTGTATGTAAGTAGACATGTTCGTGATGTCACGCATGTATGTTGTTTTCAGCTGCATGTATCAGCACTGTGTACATGTGCATTTGTGTGTATTTGACAAGGGTGCAACAGTGATGCAACATGGATGCATGTGACAGCGGGATGTGGAAGCCTGATTGGCAGATGTGACATGGATGCCCATCTGAACACTACGACACTTGGCAGAGGTGTACACATGCATGCAAGTGTGGTGGTGTGTGTACATGTGTAGTGCACTTCCTGTGTTGCATGTGATGTCTGGCTTAGCTTTGCCTGCTCATGCTGTTGTATGTGTATGGATGGTGCTGGCAGTTGCGATATGGCTGTGGTATGGCTCATGTGTGCGAGTTGAAATGACATGTGTGTGGGGATTGTGATGGCATGTCTGAAGTTTGCCAATTCCACTCATGTACAACTGTCATGTGTGTATGTGTCCATTGTACAGTGCCCTGATGCCTGTGTTTTATTTCTCCCTGTCTGCAGCGTCAACTGATGAAGAGGGCGGAGAAGGTGCTGTGGAGCACAGCGGCGGGGATCCCACCGCCAGCCGGAGATGCAAGGCCCGGCTCCCCTCCCAGGTTGTGATCTCGTCGGGGAGTGAGGAGTCTGGTGCCGCGTCCCAGGCCCAGCTGCCGGGGGGATGTCCAAGAGGCGGAGGTTGGAGTTGGACTCCTCGGCAGCAGAAGGGGCAGCTGGGACCCCACAGGGCCCAATGGGGGAAGATGGCACAGAGTCATCCAGGTTGGTGGGGGGTTTGGTGGAGGAGGAGGCCGTGCAAGCAACAGAGACAGGGTCTGGAGGTGGGGATTCCACTGGTGCTAGTGGTGCAGTGCAGGACCAGGGACAGGAGGCAGCACAGGCCGCCGCGGAGGTGCCTGTGTGCAATCCTGACCCTGATCCTGTCCCTGCATCATCTTGCACCAGCAGGGATGCCTACGTCCAGACCCGTTTTCAGGCAGGGGATGAGCTCACGACAACTGGCCTTCCTCTGCCTGCGGACATGGCTATCCGGGTCCGGGTTGAGCCTGTCCTGACTGGTGTGGCGTTGCGTCAACGGGCCATGCGAGGTGACCTGCAGTCTTTTCATGAGGAGACTGCACGTCATCTCGAATGGCTCGTTGACCGCGTCGGCCTACTGGGACAGGTCACCCAGGCCGGATTCCTCCGTTTGATGGGGCTTGCTGCGACCCCCTCCTCAACTGAACCCCCTATGCGCCAGTCGTCCTCCGTGCCATCTTCCCACCCATCAGTCACCTGTGTGCCCTGTGGAGCTGCCTCTGACGGTGCGGCCAGGCTGGTGGAGGAGGCATCCCTGCCACAGTCGGGAGTCGGACGTCCAGCAGGGGTGGCCACATCAATGACTGCACCCCAGCCAGCGGAGGATGTGAGGGCAGCAGGAGGCAGTGCACGGGCAGAGGCACAGCAGCAGCAGCAACGTGGTGGGAGCCATGGAGGCTTGGGGCCTTCGACATCGGAGGGGCAGGCATCGGCCCGAGGGCAGGAGGACCCAGGACAGAAAGTGTCTTCCGTGTGGCAGCGGTTGGGCCACGCCATAGATGCGGAGCGGCAGCGGGCGGAAGAGGCACGGCTCACAATGGTCAGGGCGGAGAACTCCATGCGGAGGGCCCTGAGGCGGGCCGAGTGCCTCGAGGCAATCCGCAGGGGGTTGGAGGTGGACACGTCGACGGCCCTGCGGACCCTCGGGGCCATGGAGGAGGACCGCCTCCGGGACATTGAGCAGGAGTTCGATGATGCCCTGGCCCGGGACATCCAAAAGTGAGCCGTCGGACTAGCCCGCTGCCCTTGTACATAGTTCTGTAGTTAGTGTTAGGTTTCCTTTGTTTTTGCATTTGTTTTGGACCTTTTGGACAATGGGCCACATTTTTGTATATAGTTTATTTTATTAGGTAGTGTTGTTAGATAGGTTTCATTTCTTTTGTTGGGATAATGGACCCTGGCTTGTTCATCTGTACATAGTTCACTGTTGGATTTTCTTTTTATTTTACAATTTACCCATGGAGCAATGGCTTTCAATTATAATTTTCCATTGGATTTTCTTTTGTGTACTGTGACTTTGGACACCATTCCTTTGGATTATGATTTTTGGTTTTGCATTTTTTCACAGACATGCTTCTTTTCATTTTTTTACATTCCCATTTCTGTTTGTTTATTTTTGATTCAATTTATGTTTCCTTTAATACATATTTTTTGATCAAACTTAAATGTGTAGTATCATCTCATTGGTTTCATGCATATCATGATATGGGTTTTGAGATTCACTGACACCCATTGGGTGTATGTGAGGGACATGTGTTCTATCATGTTATTGCCATTTCTAAGTGGGTGGATGCAATACTCGGGTGGGTGTTTTGCATTTGGAGGCTGACCATAGGGACCTATGAGATCTAGATTGTGATGACATGTTGGCTGAGGAACATGAGTTGGGGCCTGGTGGAGGGTGCACCACAGTGCTGGGGGGTGGGGGTGCAGGGGAACATGAGTTGGACATGAGTTGGTGCCTGCTGGCAGGTGCCCCACAGTGCTGGGGGTGGGGGTGCGGGGGAACATGAGTTGGGGCCTGGTGGAGGGTGCACCACAGTGCTGGGGGGTGGGGGTGCAGGGGAACATGAGTTGGACATGAGTGGCAGGTGCCCCCACAGTGCTGGGGGGTGGGGGTGCAGGGGAACATGAGTTGGACATGAGTTGGGGCCTGCTGGCAGGTGCCCCACAGTGCTGGGGGGTGGGGGCGCAGGGGAACATGAGTTGGACATGAGTTGGGGCCTGCAGGCAGGTGCCCCACAGTGCTGGGGGGTGGGGGTGGTGGTAGACATGGGTGGGGTGGAGGCTGCCCCTGCACTGCTGGGGGGTGGGGGTGATAGGGGACATGAGTGGGGGCCTGGTGGAGGCTGCCCCTGGTGGCTGGGGGGTGGGGGTGATGGGAGACATGAGTGGGGGCCTGGTGGAGGCTGCCCCTGGTGGCTGGGGGGTGGGGGTGATGGGAGACATGAGTGGGGGCCTGGTGGAGGCTACCCCTGCACTGCTGGGGGGTGGGGGTGGTGGTAGACATGGGTGGGGGCCTGGTGGAGGCTGCCCCTGCACTGCTGAGCGGTGGGGGTGATAGGGGACATGAGTGGGGGCCTGGTGGAGGCTGCCCCTGGTGGCTGGGGGGTGGGGTGATGGGAGACATGAGTGGGGGCCTGGTGGAGGCTGCCCCTGGTGGCTGGGGGGTGGGGGTAATAGGGGACATGAGTGGGGGCCTGGTGGAGGCTGCCCCTGCACTGCTGGGGGGTGGGGGTGGTGGTAGACATGGGTGGGGGCCTGGTGGAGGCTGCCCCTGCACTGCTGGGGGGTGGGGGTGCAGGGAGACATGAGTTGGACATGAGTGGGGGCCTGGTGGAGGCTGCCCCTGGTGGCTGGGGGGTGGGGGTGATTGGAGACATGAGTGGGGGCCTGGTGGAGGCTGCCCCTGGTGGCTGGGGGGTAGGGGTAATGGGAGACATGGGTGGGGGCCTGGTGGAGGCTGCCCCTGGTGGCTGGGGGTGCAGGGGGACATGCGTTGGTGGGCAGTAGTGCAAGGTGACTTGTGGGTTGGCTGGGGGGCATGGCCATGGTGGATGGGGTGCCTGCAGGACATGTGCATGGTAGGCCCCTGTGGTGTGGTCCACCTGCAGGGGCCGTGGAGGGTGTAGAGGGAACACCTGGGAGGACCCACACGCGCACCCCTGTAATACACGTACCCTGATGGAATCGCGTGTGATACATCCCGCGCACCCCTGAAATACACGTACCCTGCTGATTTTTCGTGTGATCCTTCCTGTGCACCCCTGGAATACACATACCCTGCTGTTTTTGCGTGTGATACTTCCCGCGCACCCCTGGAATACACGTACCCTGATGGAATTGCGTGTGATACTTCCCGCGCACCCCTGGAATACACGTACCCTGCTGATATCGCGTGTGAAACTTCCCGCGCACCCCAAAATACACGTAGCCAGGACATTCGCCTGTGGAACTTCCTGCGCACCCCTGATATACACGTACCCTGCTGATATCGCATGTGAAACTTCCCGCGCACCCCAAGATACATGTAGCCAGGACATTCGCGTGTGGAACTTCCCGCGCACCCCTGATATACACGTACCCTGCTGATATTGCGTGTGAAACTTCCAGCGCACCCCAAGATACACGTAGCCAGGACATTCGCGTGTGGAACTTCCAGCGCGCCCCTGGAATACATGTACCCTGCTGATATCGCGTGTGAAACTTCCCGCGCACCCCGAAATACACATAGCCAGGACATTTGCGTGTGGAACTTCCCGCGCACCCCTGATATACACGTACCCTGCTGATATCGCGTGTGAAACTTCCTGCGCACCCCAAGATACACGTAGCCAGGAAATTCGCGTGTGCAACTTCCAGCGCACCCCTGGAATACACGTACCCTGCTGATATCGCGTGTGAAACTTCCCGGGCACCCCGAAATACACGTAGCCAGGACATTCGCGTGTGGAACTTCCCGCACACCCCTGATATACACGTACCCTGCTGAATTCACGTGTGAAACTTCCCGCGCACTCCTGATGTACACGTACCCTGATGGAATCGCATGTGGAACTTCCAGCGCACCCCTGAAATACACGTACCCAGCTGAAATGACGTGAGGTACTTCCCGCGCACCCCAGTGATACACGTAGCCCGCTTGCCGTGCTGGTACAGGGTTAGCGCAGCCCTTTGCGCTGGATTGGGGGTTTTGATGGCTTTTCCCTGCGCGAGAGGTGTTCTTGGGGGCGTAACTGGCGCTGCTGCAGGGTTGCTGCGCCACTGTGCGCCACGGCTGGTTTTGGTAGCTGGAATCCATGAATACGCTGTGCGCGGAAATGGATTTTAGCGCACGCAGCTGGCGCAGGGATTCGCACGCGCACACTGTGCGCCAGCCGCGTGCGCCACTTGTGTGCTAAATTCTATGAATTACTCCCTCAATATGAAGACCTGGACAACCGCTCAAGGTGATCGACTATTTGAATAAAAAACCTCTCAGAAACGGTGGACTACAAGGAGCTGAAAGATAAAGCCCAACAACTATTTGCAGAAATCTAAGAAATGGACAATGAAGAAATAATCCAGGTGGACTGAATACATTGAGTGGGCCCGCAAAGAGCAGGTGAGCCAGACACACGTCCAAGAGATGTATTAGTGGCAGTTACATCATACGGCCAGAAGGAGCAAATCTTGCGTAAAGCGAGACAAGCAGGGCAAGTGCGAATAAACTGAGAAGAGGTGCAACTGTATCAAGATATGGCACAATCCACACTCCAAAAAAGAAGGCAGATGGCTCCTGTGGTTAAGTTCCTGTCATTAAAACAAATAAGGTATAAGTGGACATTACTGTTTAGTCTACTCTTCACATGGGAAAGACAGCAACACAAGATCACGACCTGTGAGGAGGGCAAACAGATATTGAACCCACAAGGAGAACATGGAGAGAATAATGGAGAGCAAAGGAGGGTGAATGAAAGACACAACCATGGGAATGGAAAACAATGCAGAAAAAGGGCAAAGGCGGAAGCAATACCTGAAAGATGAAAAAGAGTGAAGGAGGAGGAGATTGAAAACATCGGAAGGGAGGTGACCTAGAACAGAAGAAGACATGATCATAAAACAAAACCCGGAGAATGGGGTAAGGCGATGGCTCATAACATAATATTGCAGCCCACTGGACTGGGAAGGGAGGGTGCATCCTGGAGTTCTCGGTGGGGCTTAGTAATCCCCATAATGTTATCCCTGGGATGGTACGAGGGCCAGACGCAGCAGACACTTAGTCCGAGCGGTCATAGGAACCTGGACTCTCCTCAGGGGAAGAGAGGGAGGGAGGGGGGTGTTTAAGTTAGTGCACTCACAGGCTCGCCCGAATACAACTATATCCATTTGTAAAGACGGGTAGCTATTCTGCCACCTCTAAGTCACGCCACTAGCGTCCTAAAATATCTACGTTACCTGCCCCTAACGGCTAGCATACTCCAACTTGCCCATCCTACATTACCGGATATATTTGCCATTAGGCCTACCCACTATATTGTAATTATTACCATTGTGCCCCAATTTGCTAATGCTTTAATCTTCCTAGTGTATGCAACTGCTTGTATTTGAAATAGGCCCATCCACCCTAAATGCGAGTATTACCAGAGTGCCTTGTTTGCTAGTACTGTCAATCTGACCATTCTATGCAACTGCCTGCATATGAAATAGGCCTAATTGGCCCAACCATTGTAATTGCGCATGTATTTGAAATAGGCCCATCCACTGTAATTGCGAGTATTACCAGTGTGCCTTGTTTGCTAGTACTGTTAATCTGACCATTCTATGCAACGGCCTGTATTTGAAATAGGTCTAATTGGCCCACCCACTGCAATTGCTATACATGCTACTGTGTTTTAACCTGCTCTATCCATGTGCAGCATACACCGCTGGACCAGGACATTGCTCCAGGCACCCCCACCCTCTCTCCCATACTGCCCTGCTCACAGAGGATCCCACCCACACCCTTCCTCCCCGCACCTATCATAGGTGCCCCCAACTCAACCACCACAAAGGCCACCCTAGCACCAATCTTAGCCACCTCCTCACCCAAACCAACACCTGGAGCACAGGCTCATACGCTCCTTTTACCCCTACACCTGAGGAACCAAAGACTAGGAACTTGATCGGTCCATTTATCCTCCACTCTCAACATGCACCCAGTAGCACAACCTCATCATCTGCCCTCTCCTGCAACTACTGTTAGGCCTAGAACCCTAGACGCAAACACTAAGCATCCCATTGTTACAACCAAACCGAAAACAAGTGACAACACCACCACTCAAATCCAACTTGCACTCATTAACGCAAGGTCCATGCAAGCCCACGCCACAGAGATCCATGACCTTATCACTGACCTGGATCTTGACGCACTAGCCATCACAGAAACCTGGCTACACAAAGCCTCTGGACCAGTCATTTGTCAATCCTTACCTCCAGGCTACACAATCCTCCGTCAGGATAGAATTGCCTACAAGGGACGTGGGGTCGCCCTCATTGTCAAAGAAACTCTCAAGGCCAGACAAATTAAGTCTGCTACTGTAGTTAACTTTGACGCTCTTTCTGTAATAATGTCCTTTTCCCTAACAACACCATGACACTACATTTAGTCTACCGTCCTCCAGGCCCCCTTCTTGATTTCCAAGCCAATATCTTACACCTCTTAGGCAGTAACCTTAAAACCAACACCAGAGCTATTCTCCTAGGAGATTTGAATCTGGGATTCAAAGACGCAAAAGACAAAAGACAAAAAAGCAAAATCCCAGTCCAAGGAACTTTTTGCCATCTTCAACGAATTGGTAGTCCCTCCCACGTCTACACAACAGACCGTGAAAGACGAGAAATTGTGTAATGACATCCAACACGCTATGCTAGACAAGATTAACCTACTTCAGGAGAAGATTAAGTCTAACTTCAACAACCTGCCTAAGGCTGCTCTCCCAACACACACTGGCTCTGAGCCTGGTCTGTGTGACCCTCCTGACTCAAAGGCCCCAATACCTTTTGCCTTCAAGGAAGTAACCATACCTGAGGTCTTACTAATTGTGAAGCATATCAAACTGTCGCTGTGCAAGGGTGACATCTGCCCAGGAAGCTTAATCAAGGATTGTGCGGTAACACTAGCTCCCTTTGTCACAGCTTTTATTAATGCATCGTTCGTCTCAGGCACTGTAACCTCCTCCCTCAAGGAAGCCTGGGTTCCGCCTTTGCTAAAAAAGCCCACACTCGACCCAGACTCCCCAAACAACTACAGGCCTATTATCACTGTGCCATTCTTGCTGAAAATTCTAAATAAAGCTGCGTATTTATAGATCCAGGCCTACCTGGAAACACACAACATCTTGGGGAAGAGGCAGTCGGGCTTTCGCCCTCGACATGGCACAGAGTCAGCTCTGCTAGACTTAAAAAATCAGCTACTAGAAAACATGGACAAGGGTATGTCTGCACTTCTTCTGCTCCTTTACTTGTCGGCCGCATTCGACTTGGTTGACCACAAGGTCCAAGGCAAACATCTCACAGACTCTGCTCACTTCTCTCGTGAAGCCTCCACTTGGATAACATCCTTTCTGGAGGGACGAGCCATGAGGGTCTTCTCAGACTAGGCATCAGCCACTGCATCCCGCATCGGCTGTGGAGTGCCACAAGGCTCATGCACATCCCCTACCCTCTATAATCTTTTCACCTTACCCTTATTCAAGGACGTAGAATAATTCAGCATAACCTTCACCAATTATGCCGACGATACACACATTCTTCTCCCACTATCTGGTGACTATGAGCAGGACCTCAAAACCTTACAGAAGACATATGCACTCATCCAGGCTGTGGATGGCGGCCAATGGCCTGTGTCTCAATGGGGACAAAACGGAAATCCTACTCGTAGGTCCCATGGAGACCTTGAACAAACTAGACATTAAATACAGCAATTTCAGCATAGAGGACACTGTAATCAAAGTCTCTGCTGCAGTAAAAACCTTGGGAGTATACCTTGACTCTACCCTGTCCATGGATCTCCTGCAAAAACGATCTCAACATTCCTAGAGCCACCATACGTGCAACATTGGATTACTGCAATGTCCTCCTCCTAGTCACCTCCTCCAAAATTAATGCAATATAATGCTCTCCGAGCTGCTCTTAGTATCCCTAGGAGAGAGCATATCTCTCAGGCCAGACAAGATGCCCACTGGCTCCCGATCAAAGAACGTATACTGTTCAAGACACTCACCATCACACACAGATGTATATCTCAGTCTGCGCCCTCATACCTAACAGAACGTATACATCAAGCACAATCCCACAGACCTAAACGTGACCAATACTCACACCAACTCACAATCCCTGCCTTTAACAGAGCCAAAGCTGGGGGGTCCAGCTTTGAAGTGTTAGCACCAAAATCCTGGAACTCATTACCACTCAAACTCAGAAAAGAAACCTCTCTTATGGCCTTCAGAAAAGCCCTGAAAACCAAACTATTCAAGTAGGCTTCACTTTACTGCCGTTCCCCTATAACCATGGAAGACAAATACTGTTTTGTCTCATAACATCTGTATCACTCCGTGAGAGCTGTATTTATGTAACATGTACATAAGTGAATATTATGTAACAGCGTCAAGATGCCTGAGGGCAGTTGTGCGCTTTATACATGGAAATCAATAAATAAATAAGTTGGGAGTTCATGTTAACAGTTGGGGGGAGGGGTATGGGTAGGGAGGGAGAAGGGGAGAGCCAGAGGAAGGGAGTCGAGAAAGTAAGGACCCGAGAGTCCGGGAGGACAGAAAAAACAGACACCAAGATGAAGGATCTTAAGGTACTAATGTTCAATGTAAGGGGACTAAATACCCCATGGAAAAGAAAAAAAGTGCAGCAATATTTGAGGGGAGAGCAGGTAGACATTCTCATGTATCAAGAAACACATATACACAAATTAGACAAGTGGAAACTCAAAATTAAAGGATATGCACAAATATATCAAGCAAATGCGAGAGAAAAGAAAGCAGGGGTACTGATTGCATTGCAGAATAGGGTGGGAGCATGAGTGAAAGACTCCATATCGGATATCGAAGGAAGGTAAATATTCCAAAATACATCCATCGGAGGCCCAACGGTCACATTGGCGTCGATATACGCACCAAACGTGGGACAGGACGGCTTCCTGAGGGATACTTTGGCGAAACTAGAGAACTTTGCAAAAGGGGAAATCATCATAGCGGGAGACTTTAACATGGCGTGGGTTCCCTGATATGGATGAATATTAAGGTGGGAGACAGGAAGGGAGAGTTATGGAACTGGAAGTTCCCCACAAACTTATTACAAGACCCGGTACAGGTCGAAAGAATCAGGGAAAAGATAGAGCAATATTTCAGTGATAATGCGACCAAGCACACGTCGTAAGAAATGGTTTGGGACGCTTTTAAAGCAGTAATGCAGGGACATCTTATAGCACTAAAGACAGAGAGGGATAGACAGAGACAGCAGTGGGAAAAAGAATTGAAAGGGAAGTTAAGGGATATACAGGGGGAGATTCTAAAAAACCTGAACAATAAGCTAAAAAGGATGTGAAGACACGTTCAAGGACAATTGGAGACCCTTAGAACAAAAAAGGCTGAAACGGCACTGCTATACCTGAAACAACGGCATTATGTGAAGGCCAATAATACAGACCGACACCTGGCAAGACAATTAAAACAAAAGAAGGGGTCCTGAACAATCATTAAACTCCAAAATAGACAAGGCCAGGACAGGACAGAGACAGAGACGATCCGTACTGGAATATATCAAAAACTTAGAAGTTTACAGAAAGGATGAAAGAAGGGGAGAAACAAGAGCCTCCAAAACCTTCATCAGGGATGGGAGGAGAGAGATGGGATGAAAGTTTCCAAGCACGACCGGATCAAGAGAGGGCTTCTTCAAAAGAGGAAGCACACAGGTATGCTTCAAGGGGCTGGAAATGAGCCCCTCTTGAAATTACAGGTTCACTGCCATTGTAATATGGGCAATAAAGTCTCCAGAGATATCTTTGAGCACAGCCAGTGGGATAGCATCGGCTGGCAAAGCCGATTTAAGGCAGTGAATGGCTTCAGAGATATCTTGCTCAGAGAAGACAGGAAAAGAAAGCCATGAGGCATTAGGGGTCGGCAGTTCAAAGGCAGTCTGCTCGGTCATAGTCCCATCAGAGTAGTCTCTAATACCTTTACGAATAGATTTGATTTTTGGAGTGAAAGAAGGAATAAAGAGAGTCACACAGAGCTTGTGAGGGATCAATGGAGGCACCAGCCTTAGTTGGAGTGGAGAGGGATTGAACTAACTCAAATAGTGCTTTAGGTCTATTAACAGCATGTTCGACTTTTTCACTAAAAAAATATGTTTTGGCAGCCAGAATTACCTTTTGGTATACTGTCAGAGCGAGACGAAAAACAGCTCTATTTGCAGTCATGTAGCCTGTCCGCCATTTTCTTTTGGCCTGTTGGCAACAGAGCTTTAAAGCTCTAAGTTTATCAGAAAATCAGGTTTGGATACATGGGCTCTTTCCTTACAGAGCCTGGCCGGCGCCAGCAGGTCAAGGTGGGGAAGAATGACAATGGTAAAAATGGTGGTACTCCCGAGACTATTATATTACTTTCAGGCACTACCCATCAGGATCCCAAAAACATACTTTAGATCACTTAATAAAGCTGTATTACCATACATCTGGAAAAAAAGGCCCCCAAGGGTAGCGATGTCCACTTTCTTCCCCAAAAATAAGGGAGGCCAGCCACCAGAGGGCACAGAGATGGACTAACACATCTCCGTCGGTCTCTGCCCCACCTAAGCCCTTTAAGATAGAGAATTGGACCCCCCAGGTGCAGCTGCTTTGTCTGGTGCCCCGATTGTGCCAAGTCTGGCATTGCTGCGCCGCCGGAGCCCGGAGACCCGGCAACGCCACTGGTGAGGCAATGTTCCCGCGTCTATACAGCCGCGCCGAGGGGACGCCTCTCTGCTGTGGCGGTGTTTGATAGGAGACCCCTGTCACAGCAACCTAGGCAGTGAGATCCTGCCTTGGCCCCCTGCTCCGAAGGGCCAGAGTGGGGGCTTCGCTTGATTTAGGGACCCAGGCCGCGGCCCCGGGATGCCAAGGACCCAGTGAAGATCCGGTCCCCCCTTGCAACGGTGCTGGCGCAGAGAGGGGGAGGGGCACCCGATGCTGGGATTGGGGGAGGCTGCCCCTGGGGGCCCCTCCTGGACTCTTCCTGCCGGATATCAGGCACCCCCTGAGTGCCCAAGGACATGGCAGAGTCAAGAGCGGCAGCAGAATCAAACCAGTCATGAGGAGCCTGAGGAGTAAGGGAGCCCGAGTCCATCTCAGAGGCACCGGGGCCTCTGGGTCCTGCTGGGTGAACGAGGCCTAGTCGCTGGGGTGCGCGGTTCGGGGGATTGCCGGCGCCTGAAGATTTCACTCTCCTTGTGCTGTGTCGGAGAATGGCTGGTGTGTAGTATTCATCCCCGCACCCGCGGGTGATCCACGACCAGGAGCTTCGTCCTCTAAATGAAGTGCCGGCAGTGGGAGGAGGGCAGCGAGGGGCGCAAGAGAGGACAGTGGGGGGAGCCCCAGGTACAAGGCCCCCCTCCCTAGGCAAGTCACCCCTGGAAATTCATGTCCCCAACTGCCCCCGCGCCCCACCTGTGAAGACTCTGATTTGAGGCAAGCTGGCACCCGTCAGCCTTGCGCAGCCTCCACCAGCGCTTTTTTTCTGAGACGCAAAGTCTCTCTGTACACCTGCCCCTGGGGGGCTCACCCTTGCATTAGCCTGTGGGGCCTTTTCGCAGTGATCCCAGGCTGCTATCATGGTCTGGATTAAGCTTCTGCAGCCTCCTGCTCTTCTGTTACTGTAACGCTCACCTGGCTGCCACGGAGGCGCTGGTCTGGTCTGGGTTGCTGTGGCCTCTTCAAGCATGATGAGCAGAATTCGGACCACCGATTGAACAGGACCCCCAAATCTTGCTTGTCTGGCCCATAGGAATATCCTTCTGCAGATGAGAAAGGGGATTAACTGTCTGCTGAATGATGTGCTTGCTCCCCTCTTTCCCCCTTCGTTCTCCTCTGAATTCCTCCAAAACCCCCGGTTTAAGCTCACCTTATGGTTTGGAAGGATGAACTCTCCATCCTGCTTCTGGTGCAGGGGCGCGCGTTCATCCAGTTACTTCACTGGTTTTCAGAATGGCGCTGGCAAATCCACTTGACTTTACTGAGCGATACGCCGTAAGTATGAAGATGCAAAAGTTCAAGTGTGAGCCTCCTTTTATGTTGTCTTTTTCTGTCCTTTATTTCAGGTGCAGAACAAAGGCGATGCGTTGAGGGGTTAAATTGCCGGGGTAAAATCAGGTGAGTCAGTGATGCGGGTGACCCCTCTAAATGTCTTTTTAATTCCCCAGTAATGTCTTTTGTCCTTTCCCCATAGGGGCCGGGGTGCGGTACCTGCCAAAGATGCGGCGCCGACCCGAGATGTGGAATGGTTCACCAAGAAAAGCCGGTAAGTAATATGGCTGAAAATTCGGCTTTCCTCTTGTGTTCCCTTGCTCACCTTTTGTTTCTTCTTCTCTCCCCTAGGTGCAGAGATGTGGCGACCGGTGCTGAGAGCCGCAATGGAGCCGGGCGGCATCTCGGGAACAGGTAAGTAAAGCGCGGCGCTGCAGCGAGCAACGCAGTGCTTTTAAATGGAAGTCTTCTTTCAGGAATGCTGGCGTGAAGATTCCAGATGCAGGTAAGAAGGTTGAATAAGTTCTTGGTTTTCACCTTTCTCTTCTCTTCTTTCCTTACAGGAGTTACAGGTTCGAGGCGGGCGTGGCTGGAGTCCAGGTGCAGGAGCAGACACGGTGAGCGTTCAGCTGCTGGGATGCAGAACAACGCAAAGCACGTGTGGCTGTCCGGGCGTGGCTTAAATAGCCTTGGAAGAAGTTCCAGGTGAGTATTCTTCCACAGCCCCACCCAAGTAACAAAATAGTTCCTTCAGAAAAATAGTCCCTCCTAAGCCTCATTTGGCTTGGTTCTTCATGCAGCATGGTCTGCATCAGGTGAGTGTGCAGCATGGTCTGCTTCAGTTAAGTGCACCAAACACTTCCCCTTATGAGCCTGGCGCCTATGGCGCCAGGAATGATGTCCAACATGAGCCTGGCGCCAACGGCGCCAGGACAGAGTCCAAAGAGCCCCTATAAAGGCTCGCTGGGCTTTTACCCGGGGGCGTGATGCCTGCTCCCGGGGGTGCTGGGCCTGGCCTGGTGCTCCGGGGGTAGGCATCATGACAGTTACCTTGCTTTTGCGCCTGCAGCTCGCTTTCCTGTTCCTCCCCCCCCTGTGGTTTTGAGCTGTCTGACCCTCCAGTTACCCAGGACAAGATCACATACCGGCATCAGTCTGCAAAGATCCCACTGTAGTGACTGGTCTCGCCGCCCTCCGAGCCTTAGACAAGAGGTCTCTCTCGGTCATAGTGTTGCTCCCCGATCCAGCCTGAGTGCTCCCCCTTTCTTGTGGTCGGTCAACTCCGAGGTCTCCTATCCGTGGGTGTGTCGTAGACCTCGCCTACCATACCAGCGGATTGGCCTACTCTGCTGGAATCAGGGGGACGTCCGGACTTCCTTCTCTTCCTCCCCATCGCGGCTGGGGATGAGGCTCTGCCGGATACCTCCTCAGATGGACTGGGCCCATTCCCTTCAGAGGTTCCGCCACATCCCATTCCCCAGCATAGAGGGAAATAGCATGCCTTCTCCAGCTCAGTCTGAAACAATGGATGCTCAGGCAGTGAACAGGAATATGATGGCGCTGCTGGAGGAGATCCAGGGCTTTAGGGCTGATATCAGCAAGCGCTTGGACTCCCTTGACAAAAAAGTGGACGCGGTGGATGACCGGGTGCAAGCCCTGGAGGCCAACTAGTCTTCAATTGACCTCCTGGAGACCCAGTTTGACATGCGCTTATCTGAATTGGAGAGGAGGGAGGAGAAGTGTGCCCTGAAGCTTGATGACTTGGAGAATAGGGAGCGTTGTGGTAACCTGAGGTTCCTGGGGATCCCGGATAGGGATGGAGAAACGCAGACAGACATCCTAAGAACCGTCAACGGGGTAGTCAGCAAGCTATTTGACGGATCCAATACTAGCAAGCCCACCATAGACAGGGCCCACAGAGCGGGGGCGCCCAGCAAAGGTCCTCGATCCATCCTTGTGAGATTTCACTACTTTTCGTAAAAGAGCAAAATTTTGGAGTTAGCACGGAAGAAGGGCCCAATAGACTGGGAAGGTGCGCAAGTCACAATTTATCAGGACCTTTCAGCCCTCACTCTGGCTCGTCGTTGGCTATGTGGTCCTCTAATGAAGTGGCTTCAGTCCAAGGGTGTCAGGTACAGATGGGGTCATCCGTTTTTGCTCTCCTTTGAACATGATGTCTACAAGTACTCTTTGGTCACGGAGGACGACATCCGTAGGGTGTCCCTGGAACTGCTGGGGGATCCCCGCCCGAGAACGATCGAAGTGGCCCTGGGGGAGATGCCTTGGAGGCCTGTAAAACCGCTGGTTTCTCAGAAAGGCGACAAGTCTGTGGCAACAGGAAATTCAGGAGGGTGGCCCCTGCCTCCCCCAGGCCATTGGTTGACTGATTCTCCCCTTGCGGCTCTCTAGACAATATGCCGTGGTGGGAGTTCTCAGTTGTTGGGTTGTACTTCACGATCCGGATGTCTGGCTCGGGTCTCGGGGTCCAGGCCGACCCAGTCTGGGGGGTTGTCTAGGTGCCTTGGTACTGGATTTCGGGGGGGGAATTGATTTGTACTGGTGTTCACTGTGTTGGGGGGGCTCAGAGATGGGAGTGTTTATCTTAATCTCTATCCCATTGGAGGGAGGTATTGGTGGCCTGGTTAGGCGGCATTTCCAATGTCGCAGGCTTTCCAGGTGCTCAGAGGGTGTGTGGGGGGTGGGGGTTTGGTTTTGGGTTGGGTTGTGGGATTGGTTTGGGTGTTTCAGAGGGGTTTGCTGTTTGTTGAGGTCATTGCTGAGTTGGTACTTTGTCCCTTTGAGGGTTATTCTCATGGAATGGGATTTTGCTAGATTGAATTGCCAGGGGGTCGAAGATGACACTAGCTCTCCTGGAGGGAATGGGAGAATACTCAGTTCCCCTGATGGCTGACTCATTTCAAGCTCTGACGCTGGGTTCTTTGAATGTTTGAGGTTTGAATTCCCCCTATAAGAGGTCTCTCATGGTTAAGGAATTCAACCGGTTGAAGCTTCACTTTCTATTCCTCCAAGAAACGCACTGGGCAAGGGGTAGGGAAATATCTCTCAGGTCCAAGGCTATTCAGGAGGAGTTCCATGCCTCATGTCAGGCCAAGAAGAAGGAAGTAGCATTGGTAGTGTCTCCCAAGGCTCACTTCGTAGCTCGTGCCCAGCGTAAGGACCCAGAAGGCCATTTTATTATGGTCAAGGGTGAGATCAGGGGATCCAAAATTACTTTGGTGTCGATTTATGGCCCCAACGAAGCGCAAGACCTTTTCTGGGAGGAGACAAAATCAAAAATCATGGCATCGGAGGGGGTCCTTGTAGTGGGCAGGGATTTTAATATGGTTCTCTTTCCCGATCAAGATAGGAAGTCTGATCGCCCTTGTACTGATGGGCGAACCCAGAAGAAAATGGCAGCCTCCTTTCGTAGTACAAATGAAGCTCTGGGCCTTTTTGACTCGCACTCTACACGACAGGGATTTAATACCTTATTCACCTTTTTTTCTAGCCCTCACTCCTCGTTCTCCAGGATTGATTATGTTCTAGTTGATAGTACACTCCGTGAGAGTGTATCCGACTTCGGGGTAGAACTGATCCTGAGTCCAAATAGGGATCCCCCTGGCCTCTCCGGGGAGTTCGGGATGGACATGCAACGACCTCTTGTTGCGCGACAAGGAGCTATCCCAAGACGTATTGGCAGCCATAAATGAGTATTTTACAATCAATGACAATGATGACAATGAGGAGGTGGGGGAGGCTAGTATCTGGGAAGCTTTTAAGGCTACAATTCGAGGCGTCCTTATCGAGATGGGGCAAGAAGGAAGCATGAGAGAGATGGGGAGGAGAAGCTCCTTAGGGGTAGAATAGAGGCCATCCAGCCTGGGGGAAAAATAAGATCCCAGATGCTCCCGGGGAAGGGGGCGGGAAATCCAACAGCTCAAGGCGAAATTGTCCACGCTCGTGGTGGGTCAAACCGAGAGGAAGCTCGCTTTCCTAAAGCAAAAGTATATGCAGAAGGGGGAAAAGGCAGATAAGATCCTGCCGTGGAAATGAAGGGAGCTTAGAAATAGTAGGAGAGTTCACTCACTGCTCACTCACGGGGATGTCAAATGTTTAGATGACCCAGGGATAGCAGAGCTGTTTCGTCAGTATTATGAATAGCTCTATACTACGGAATATTCAGGGGATCGCTCGGATGCTGATGTATTTATGGGGTCGTTACCAATCCCTCGCCTCCCTCGGAAGTGTCGAGCACCCTGGAAAATCCCATAACATCCCAGGAGGTTGTTGATACGATAAGCTCCATGAAAAGTGGCTCTATCCCGGGTGATGGTGGTTTTACAGTCTCCTTCTATAAGTCCATCCGCTCCACTCTCGCTCCATTTTTGGCTAAGTTGTTTAATTCAACCCTTGATTCGGGAGCCCTCCTCCAATCCATGCTTTCTGCCCGTATAGTCGTGATTCCCAAGGAGGGGAACGATTAAACCCTATGTTCATCCTACCGGCCTATTTCTTTGCTCAATACTGATGTTAAGATTCTGGCGAAACTCCTTGCCAACAGGTTGGCTGTTTTCATGCCATCTCTGGTCCATGGTGACCAAGTTGGTTTCATTCATGGTAGGCAGGGGTCAGACAACATTAGAAAGACGCTGGACCTTATCCACGAAACCTTCGAGCAACAATGTCGAAGCGCACCTTTTGTCAGTTGACTCGGAAAAGGCCTTTGATCGGGTCGAGTGGCCATACATGGGCAAGGTCTTGCGAAGGATGGGTCTTGGTGAGAAATTCTGTGGGTGGATTGCTTCCTTGTACAACGGCCCTATGGGAAGGATAGCGTGAATGGTGTAGTTTCTGCCCCATTCCACCTCTCTAGGGGTCCCGTCAGGGATGCCCGACCTCCCCCCTCCTGTACGCCCTAGCAATGGAACCCCTTGCTGTTGCCATTCGACAACACCAGGGGATCACGGGGATCAGGGTCAGGGAACTAAATTTTAAACTCTAGCTTTTTGCAGACGACATCCTGGCCTATCTAACTAACCTGAGCGTATTGCCCCCCAATCCCCTGGGCTTGATCCACGGCTTTGGCCCCTTCTCAGGGCTAAAGATTAACCTGTCAAAATCCTGTATTATGCCAATGGGGAGATGGGACCGGGACAACGGGGGGAGGGATGCTGTCTAGGGGATGAGAGTCGAGCGGAAGGCAACTCTATATCTTGGAGTCCTCGTCCCTAGGGACTTGGGTACCCTTTTTGAGTTACACTTTTCTCCGATCCTTGCCAAAATTAAGTTAGACCTTGATCATTGGGCGCCTTTAACCCTATTGTGGTTCAGTCGCATGCTATCCGTTAAAATGAATATCCTTCCTCGTCTTTTCTGTCTCTTTACGTCTCTCCCGGTCATGATCCCTGAATGTTTTTTTAGATCGCTACAGTCTTGATCCAACGGTTTATATGGAAGGGCAAAAGACCTAGAATTAAGCACTCAACCTTGACACTCCCGAGGTCCCTGGGGGGGTTTGGGCTTCCGGACATCCCCCTATACCATAAGGCCTTCCAGCTTAGAGTTATGTTGGAATATATGAAGGATCACTCACCCGAGGAAAGTCAGAGATTTTTTATGGTCGTCATTCAATGACCTCCCCAGTTGTGTGAAAACTCACCCGACATTGTCAGTTTTGTGGGCATTATTGAAAAACACCAAAGCGAACTGGGCCCTCTCGTCCTGGCCTTCCCCTCTGTCCTCTTTTTGGGGTCCTCCCCTTGATTTGGGTAATAAAGGCTTTCATAACACGCAACTATGGTCAGATGCTGGCCTCGAGCTTGTGGCCCAACTCTACTGCCAGGATAGATTAATTGACTATACAGTATTAGTAGAGACCTTGGGAGATGCCTCAATGTCTGTTTTTGATTACCTCCGGGTTAAGGATTTTCTCACTAGCCCCCATTCCAGGAACATCTCCCCTGTCCCCTTAAACCCCTTGAAAAGGTAATTGCTAAATCCTCCATGAGAAAGGGATCCCTGTCTAGACTCTATTATGTCTTAAATTCGATGCACTTGTCAGGAAGACAGGGCTTTAAGAAACAATAAGCTTGGGAGGTCGTTAAACGACTCCACTTGGGCTAAACTCTTTGGGGCTCTCTTCTCTGGGACGCTGTACACAGCGGCAATGGAACACAGTTGTAAGATTCTTCACATGTGGCACCTCCCCCCGGTGGGTTTGTCTAAAATGTTTCCTGAGGTTTCTCCTTTTTGCCCCAGGGAGTGTGGTCAGTGGGGTACTTGGTACCACTTGTGGTGAGAATGTCCTTATGTGCAAGTCTTTTGGGCAGAACTGTTGAGTTGGAGTAAGGATATTATGGGCATCGCTCTTGAACAGTGCCCCCTCGAGCTTCTCTTTGGTATCCCGTCCCCGTATACAGACTCGGAAGCTCTCCCGGGAGTGATCCAAAGCATGTTGAGAGCGGGTAGACTGGCCATAGCTCAGAACTGGAAGAGGGGCGCAGTACCTTCAAAATCAGAATGGCTTGCCAAATTGTGTGCAATTTTCACCTACGAGAAGTTGTCGGCTCTAGCTCGTGATACAACGGAATCCTTCCTGCTGGACTGGACCTTAGTACTCCTCCATGAGGACTGTGGTGCTCTGAGACTTTGATCGTTTCCTCAGTGTGAAACCCTAGCCCTCCAGCCTACGTTGAACTATGTGCATTTTCTCCCGGCCCGATGGTATCTCCTGAACCCTTGGCGTCAGTCGACAGCTGTCTCTCAATCCCCAAGTTTTGTTTTCTTTGGTTGCATTCCCTTATGTGAACTTGGCAGTCCTCATGTGGGGGGGGGGGGGTTGGGTGAGGGGATTTTTGTTTTTTCTCTTCTATTGTTCTGTTTGTCTTTTGGTACTGATGTGGTTTTTGTCAAAATGTTTAATAAATTCTAAATAGAAAATAAAATAAAATAAGGGAGGCCTAGCTTTCCCCCACTTCCATAGATATTATGAGGCAGGCCATTTGCGGGTCTTGAGGGAATGGCAGTCCAGGGATCAAATTAAAATATGGGCACAGCAAAATAGGATAGGGCGGTAGCAGGTACTTCTTTTGCAGGTCTGCTGTGGCTAAATAAATTAAACAGACACCCAAATGTCAGGATCAGCAAGATATTAGGGGTTGGGGTGGAAATATGGGACAGGGCAATAGAGAGGGGCTCACTGACGGTTGAGCCATCTCCGTTCTACACGATGTTCGGGAACTCTGAGTTCCAACCAGAGATGGAAAAAGACGCATTCAGAAAATAGGAAAGGGAGGGGTGCCAAAAGATACGGGACATGTTCCAGGGCTAAACCACTAAATCATTTGAGGATTGTGTCTAGGACATAGGTTTGTTGGGAAGTGACCGATTTAAATACAACCAACTCAAACACTGGTTAAACACCCCAGCCATCAAGGGGGCTGCTACAAGACAATTAACACCCTTCAAACAATACATCACTACCCACACAGGCTCAAAAAGCCTGGCTCAACGCTCTATAGATTCTTGAACGATCAAGTAGTTCAAGTCTAATGGAATTGCATGAGGAAATGGGAGAAAGCTCTGGGGGAGGACATCTCAAAAAGACAATGGGAAAACCTATGGGGAGCAATCCCAAAACGAATGTGCTCCATTCAGATAAGGGAAATGTGGATCAAAGTTCTTCTAAAATGGCACTATACATCACAAAAGATCAACGGAATGTATCCCCAGCCCTCGGACCAGTGTTGGAGAGGATGCAACGCAGTGGGAGACTGGCTACACATTACAGGACAATGCCCGGTTATAAAACCATTCTGGGGGGAAGTAAAGAACCAAATACAAGGAATGTAACAGGGTAATAATCAAATGGGGGACACGATTTGGTTGTGTAGGATGTTGGAGCCAGGTTCGGAATCTCCTACAAAAACACACAAAAACGAGGACTGATGATCCTGGTGATAGCAGCATGACTGCTAATAGCACAAAAGTGGGAACAATCCTCAGCACCAATGATCCAAGACTGGCTGCAAAAAGTCTGGAATTTAGGAGCACTAAAATGGGTGACTTGTAAAATCTAGGGGGATCAGGATGCCTTCAAACAAGACTAGGGCACAGTAATGACCTACCTACAAAGTGACTATATGGCACAATGGTGCCTACACAAAATCAGAATATTGGACTTAATGTAAGCGGGAAAGGTCCGGACCAAAGGAAGTCTAAACTTGCTTCTGGTCAGGGAAGGGGGAGAAGAGAGGGAGGGGGAAGTTGGACTGTTAAACTTTCTTGATATATTTCTGATGAATGCTGTAATTACAAATGCTAATAAAAAGAGTATAAAAAAATACTTGGGCTCTCACAGAATGCTACACAAAAAAATGGATGCCGATTTCGGAACAAGTGGAAACTATTTCTGTACAGTGGGCCTCATTACAAGTTTGCCGGTCCGGTAGCAACGGTACTGGTAAGCTTGCTGGTACCGTTACTACCGGACCAGCAAACTACGAGTTCTGTTCGCGGGTGCCTTCCCGCCCGCCAGGTCTGACCTGGTGGGCATACCAGCACTCGCGAGCAGACACTGCTGGTGCTACCGGCCTCCCCATTCCCTATGAGGCTCAAATGGGAATGGGGAGTTAAAGTTTCCGGCCCCTGGCAATGGGGCAATACAGGGTATGCCAGGGTTGTAATGGCCCTGTATTTCCCCATTGCCAGGGTCCGGAAAAACTCGCAAGTTTGGCGGCAGCCTGTCATTCAGGGGCCTCAAATCCCAGATCATCCTCCAACTGCCCCTGTTGCCTTCTTAATGGGGTATATAGCCGTATTGCATGGTGAGGCACCGTTCACGAATGGGGAGCAATATTTTCCGGTGCCCGGGAATGGGCAATAACCAGCTCCGCCGGGCCCGTAATGCGTAATGCCATGGTAATTGCCCATTCCTTGGTGCCGGAAAAAAATGATTCCGGTTTACCGGCACGGCTACCGCTGGTCTCATAATGAGGCCCAATGTGTTCTCATCTATTTCTGTTTGCCTGCAAGCTCGCTGTCACCTTGTCTCAGCATGAAGATATCTCTCCCAGCTCTCGAAGGTGTCTGACCCAGCTACACCCACTCCAAGCCCTTTAAATAGCTCCAACTGTCACTCAAGACAAACCTTGCCCTTGCAGATTATCCCACATCACCTGATCCCCTCTGTGTTTTTCCCCATTGTACTAACTGCATTTCTGAAAATAAAGGTAACATTTCTGTTTGCTTCCTGATTCACAAGCTTCGCCTCAGCAGAGCGGAACTTCATATTTGTTCAACTTACTGCACAAAGCTCAGTCTGCATGAAACTCCATTTTAAAAAGCACCATGCATTTTCCAAAACTTTCCAGGTTATTTCCACATAGACTAATTTGCATTCAATTCTACTAAGGGACATGTTACATGTTACTGGGATTGGATTAGTATGTTAATATATATTAGTATTAGTTTCAATGCAATTCAGTCAATTGAAATAACATCCTGAAATAATATGCACTTTTAAGCATGTGCTCTGCATTTCTGTGCTCTGTACATTTCCATCATGCCCCTTATGCATTGGCAACCATGTGCCTTGCGCATTTCTGCATTTCTGCATCTCTGTCTAAGACCCACACTAAGACCCACACTACAGCTACATGCGCATGCTAAACGAATAAGCTCCTGCAATTCAGAGCCCCTACTCCTACAGGTGGCAAAAGGGTGTCTGTTCTCCGTGACCCGCGGGTTAGGGCGTGGCTGGTGTGGCTGCATGGCCTGTTGTTGATGTGGTGGGTGGTAAGGGCCTGCGATTTGAGGAGGTAATTGTGTATAAGCCTGGTGGATCTCGTATGGAATCGATGACATTCCCTGAGCGGGCCCTTGGGTGCTACCTGGGTGGGGGTACCCAGAGGGTTGTTGATTGTAGTTATAGTCCCCTCCTTGCCTGCTTAGACATTCTCTCGAAAAGTGTCCCCACCTCCCACATGACCAGCACTGCCCTGGACCTCCACCCCTTGGCCCTTGTCCTCCAAATACCCCTGCCCTTGATCCTCGGAACCCACCTTGTCCTCGTTGTTGTTGCCCTCCGAGCCATTGGGATCCTGAAAAATGCTGGTTTCCTCCCCACTGTCTTTGTCCACCATCAGCCCATACTGCTGCTATTCTCACCTGTGTTGCAATGGAGACACACCCTTCCTCTCCCGTCTGCTCTGGGGGCAGCACTGTTGATACCGCTGCTACCTTCACACGTTTATTTTGAACTAGTTTTGCTTCGTCTGCCTGCTGCCTCTGAACAGTTTCTTTCTCCTGCTCTTTAATCCTCCTACAATGGTGCACTATGATACTTTGAATCTCAGGCTACCCTTTTGCTTCCACCCCAGCTATTTTATCGAGCATCTTCTGCACTTCCTTTGGTAGCTCTCTTTTCACAATGAAATAAAAGGATATTGATTGATACCAGGCACTGTCAGTTTCTGCTCTCCACATCTCGTGATCCCTGAGGGTATATTGCACAGTTTCTTCCTCACCCCATATTGTGCATTGCATTATTGATTGTAAGTCTGAGGTGTCTGGGAACATGCGTCGCAGCGCATCCCTACGCGTGCTCTAATCTTGTTAAATGATGCTCCATCATGGGCATCGTTACTCAGCGTTACTCCTGGGTCCCCAGCTTTAATCCACACTGTCTCTGCCTGATCTCCCACTGCTGCTACTAACAAGCTCTTAATGTCCCCTATTAATGTCCCCTATAGCCAGGGGTACCCCTGCTGTGTTTTTCTCGAATGCATAGATCCATTTCCCCGCCACCGCCGTCAGTGGCGGAGGTGCCTTGAGGAGGTTATTCTTATCTATTTGGGCCCCGGGTACATAGTGTGGTCGCCCGGGCCCTATAAGTGGCATTTGCATTTTTTGCGTCCCTTTCCCGCCCTTAGTTACACTTCCCTTTTTCTGTGCTAGTGCTATCCTGCCGAATCTTTCCCTTAATCTTCCATCCCATAGACTCTACTCTAGACATAGTCAGGGGTGCTTGCTCGGCCCCTACCTCTGTATCTTCTTCCATGTCATCAAAGTCACTCCAATACTCCTCATCCCCTCTCCGGGACCCCACATTCTCATACCCCAAACTGTCTGCCCCCCTGTTAGGCAGAATTATATGCAGTACCCTTTGGGAACACTACACACAATTAAGACTACAAGTGACAGTACAATTTCACCTTTGGTACAAGCCTGTACTACACAGTTATAGTGGTAGCAGTAGCGGAGCAGCCAGACTTATCTCAAGAGTAAGTGACCAGTACAAATAGCTACACAAAGTACAGCAATTACTATGATTCAGGAAAACACGTACTCAAGGTTTATAAGTAAAAGAAAACATATTTATTTACTCAACAGTTGTATAACATTTCACTATTCTAAGCAAGTTCAAAATCACAATCATAAATACACCACACCACTTCCCTTAAATTCCAGACAAGTGAAGCTCACAAAATGAAGTGGGAGCAAAATGGCACTGCAGCAATTTAAAAGGGAGGGAAAGACAAAGATATTAGCAATTAGGCTAAACCAACAGGTAAGTGCTCAGGGCAATTGAACACGAGAAACTACAGTGAGGAGATCAGCTAAAAAAAGGCTTAAGGCCAAAGTCATTAGGTCAAAGGTCTTTTGCTCAAGATCACATAGTTCAGGGTAGTTCGCGATAAAGTTCGTGGCACCGATTCCGGACGAGGTTGGTTGGTAGAAAAGTTAGTTCAAAGCGAAGAGAAGGACAAGCCCTCGGATTGGAGAAAGATTTCAAACACTTTCACCGCGGCTGAACGAAACAGACAACCAGATTTGCACATTACCTTAAAACGGAGAGGGAGCTGTAGCTGAGGTGGACGTTCCTGGTGGTTCCTGCAGGCTCCCGGTTCCTGAAGCGACTGTCGGACTGACACGAAGTAGGAAGACTGGAGGGTCCTGCGCCACCCAGGGAAGAAACCCACAGCAGAGCAAAACAACAAATAAAAGGTGCGCTCCTTAAAACCCAAGCAGGGTCCGACCTTCCTGGCTATCCGGCCCACTGTAGCTCTGTTCCGCGAATTCAACCAGAGGAGGCGTCCTGGTTTGTAGTTCGGCGAACTGGTTGGTCCCCCAGCTCAAGGGAAGAAGTTTCCTGGAGGATCTTCTCTGTCCTCGGATTCGGCGATTCGGACCTGCAGCAGGGCTTCACCGGGCGGTTCAGTCGTGGTAGGGATCCTCTTCTTCCAGTTCCTCATTAGTTCTTTCGTTCCAGTGGCGACTCTGCCTTTCCAGTCCCAGAGACCTGCTTTTTGTGCAGTTTTCCCCCATTCATACAGCCTGGCTGTCAATCACACAGCAGGGTGGCTGGCCTGGCACGGCCAGTCCCCTTAGCCAATCAGACAAGAGTGCGACTTGCGTTACTAAGGGAACCCATGGCAGGGGTCTGAAGATCCATCCCTCACATCCTGCCTACCGAGACTATCAGGCGCCTTAAGGAGGGCTTCTGTGCAGAAGCCAGCAAAAAGACAGTGAACAAAGGAGTCATTCCCCGGTTTGGCACGCAGAGAAAAACACGAGAAAGACTTTAACAAAAAGAAATGGCAAATAAACCCAGCCGGAACCAAAATAAAATGGATTTGGTCAAGCAGGTTTATGTTCGAGGCTAATATAATAGCCTAAAACATTACCACGTTTATATAAGATAATCGTAGTAGAAAAGTTAGGGTAGATACCACTGCCACCAGCCAAGTCTTAATGTTAAGGGAGCGAAACAAGGCTCCAAGAGGCACAGACAAAAAGGGATAAGAGTTAACCCTTTCCAATACTCCATGTAAGATGGGGTGTACTGGGTCTGTGGTTTAAAGTGACTATATAAAGGTAATGGCAACTTTACCTGTTTCTGGGGGACAGTAGTCAGCCGCAGAAAAATGGAGTCAGTGGGAAGTCTGTAAGACAACCCTGTGTCACTGCACTGAAGGTGCTGTGTAACACACACAAAAAGTGGTGCTCCTGGAGTAGGTGAGGCTCCAGAGCCCAAGATCACACACAAAGTGAAAACACACACAGCAAAACACATGTAAGAGTGGGGAAAAGGCTCACACTCTTACCAGGTGAAAAAAATAAATCCTAGAAATCCAGCTAAGCTGCTGAGGGACTCAGTAGGTAAGGGAAATTAGCCATATGAGAAATCTCCCTAACATCTCACGTCTCGCTCTACATGTACTGTCCTTATGGGTGCACGGTCGATTCTGAACAGGGAGACTTCCATTCGTCCCTGGGTGGGTGTGAGAGCGCTCCCGCAGGCAACATTGGGACCTCTGTCACCCTTGTGGCTTCACAAGACCTCGGGGGGTGAGACATATGGTGGGGGTGGGGCCGTACCTGGGGTGGCCACCATAGTGCCTGCTGACACATAGGTCGGGTTGGTGTACCCTTCTGCTGGGTGTGTGGCTAACAGATAGATTCCCTTTTTTGTCTCCCCTTTTCCCCCATCCTCCTCTCTACTCTTCTTTTTGTCACTGTCAGAGGTCGCCCCCGCTCCTGTCAGGGCTTCTGTTTCTTCAAACATTCTCCAGAGGTCCAATGTAGTATATGATGCAGAAGAGGAACCGAAGATATCGTGACCGTCCATACTATTTCGCACCAATTCCTAGTGCCCCAATCATCATTGACAAGTATGCTGAAAGTTATTCACTCAACCAAACTTACAGACCCTACCAAGAGTGGATGAAGACTCTCAGGTGGCAACTAAGGAGACTTCAATCGACAGTATTGATTAAAGCGGCAAGAAGCCATGTTACTGACATCGTTAGAGACACCATGACCTAGGAGCGTTAGACAAAAAGCACACGTACCATCCACACACAAACAATTACACAAAGAACACGGATGCGCAGCTCTATAGTTAGAGGACAAAAACATATACATACTGTCATTGATTTATTATTTTGGCACTAGCTTAAACGCAGCAACACAGAAACCGCAAGAAGCAAGAGATCCTGACTGAATGGTTGCAGAAGCTTACATGCAAATTAACCTTATGGAACTGCAGGAGCACCCATGGGACCTGACAGTCCAGTGTGACTAACATATGTAGAATATAGAGTAGCAAGAATGTACAGAAGCCAAGCTTAAGAAATCAAAACAGACCACAGACCCTCGCCGAGGGCTGGGCTGAGCTGAATTCACGCAGCACAGGAGAGCAAACGTGTGAAACGAAGCTGACTGCCAAGGCCAGAGATATGAATGACATTCCATTACCTGAACAACAGTAGCACCAGCTGCAGTAAAATTAATAATTCTCCAATATTCAGAACTCAGAAGGGGCTCAAACACGGTCTCTAGACACGTGACTCGCCAAGCCTGGATGATGAATCAAAAGCGGCGCTGGGAAGGGAAGAAAAGCGATCTCACGCCACCAGACAGAAGCTTGCAACAAAGTTGTTATAGCAAGAAGACAAGAGTTGCATTATATGAACGGCACTCTCATAGGCCATGGTGGTGCACATGAGTTACAATGCAGACACATAGGGCCTCATTACGAGGCTGGCGCTCCCGTAATGAAGGGTGCCGGTACGGGAACGGCACCCTTCATTACGGGACGCCCTATTATGAGGTTCCCTGGCGGGACCCGGTAAGGACGCCTGTTAAAACCAGGTGTCCTTAGCGGGTCCCGCGAGGGGACCAGGGAGCTAATAACGGGCCCGTTATTAACGGGCCCGTTATTAACTCCCTCCCCATTCCCATTGATCCCTATGGGGGCTCAAATGGGAATGGGGATGGGTTTTTCCAATGAGGACTTACCGGGTCCTCCAGGGTTGGAATGGCTTGGTAAGTCCTCATTGGAGGAACCCAGTACTGGAACCCGGTTTGGAGGCAGCCATGCCCTTTTTAAGGGCATGGCTGCCTCCATACTCGTAATGAGGCCCATAGTTACACTTACTACCTTAAAAAGGTACATCTCGAGCTGAGAACCATTTCATATCCCAGACATGGAGACGGCAGCTCTAGCCAATCACAGTTCAGGACCCTAGGGGCGGGTAGCAATGGGCAAGAGCCAATGGTAAGACCCTCACACTGTAACATTGTGTAGTTTTAGATAATTGGGGATGGGCCAAGCCAGCCACCTGACATGCAATAGCCAGTGAACTAAAATGTATAGGGTCCACTATAGGTGGGCTACCACTCAATGCCCAATCCCAGGTGACAATAGGTTTTCTGGAGAAGGGCCCAAGTTGTAGTATCTCTCTGAAGCCAGGAAGGGACAAAACTGGCCTGCGAGCCAGGGAACACTGAGACATCCTCGGATTGCTCTTCTTTCCTTGTACTGATCGCTGTTGGTTTTGGCAGTAATAAACCACAGTTCAACTTACTGTCTGTGTGGCCCTGCGTTCCTTTTGGGGAGGGAATGTGTGTTTGTGAACTTCTAGTAACCCTCAAACCTACATGGGAGTTTGTCCCAACAAGCTGGTAGCCAGAGGAAGGTTACCTGCATCAGCCCGGCACTAAGCTGACTCCTTCGCCGCCGAACCTGAGAGGCTGTGGTACCCTCGCATATTTTGAGAAGACAGGAATATGTGTGCCCGTTTAAAGGTCATCGGGAGCCATTTGGAAATCATCCCACCCAAGATCAGCGAGTTGTCCAATCAGACCAGGACGGGGAAGCGAGCACCTTGACGGGGCGTCGGCAGCCAAGCAGTGTCAGCCTAACATGGAATGTAAGTATTGGTCCACACCAACTGCAATTGTGGCTGTGAAATGCAGTGAGTATCGTGGGATATCGTTTAACAGTGTTAAGCATTGACAAAGCATGGTCTAGTAGTGTGAAGGTATTGTCTAGTGCTGTTGTAGTGAGTAGGGACAAGGAGCGGAGGTAGAAGTCCGTTTTCTGTGTCTAGGGTATATTCGGTCTTTAAGGTAAAAGGTCCTGATGAGCAGTATGGACTAAGTAGCTGAGAGGATTAGGATGACAAGAGTTTTGTAACAAAGTATTCCTGTGGGTTGGGCGTTTTAGCTCAGGTCATAGATTATGGTATTCCCATGAGGGTTAGCCGGAGCTATCCTAGATTGCGGAAGGCAAATTGACTGGTTAAGTGTCCTGGAGATAGGCTTTTCACACGTTAGGTGATGTAACGGGTGCAGTTCAATCACAAGAGAATTGTAGTATACTCTGCCTGGAAAACAGGAAGACAGCTGTGGGGTTTGTGAGGGGTTGGAGTAACGGGTTGTTGTGTGTGCACGATCGTCCATTTACCTGTATTGTAAATTTGGCTTGGTGAAGTCACCCATAGGTTGGGGCATAGGACAGAGACTTTTAACGGCGAGGAGCTAGTATTGTGAACTTGGGATTGGCAGATGAGGTGAACCAGTGGCAGTGCGCGGAAGGCGCATTTGCAGGATTGTGGTTGTGTGCCTGTGGAGGCAGCGATTGTGAAGGCGGGGTGGTGCACAGAGCATGCCTGATAAGGTGCAGAGCCAGAGAGGCTTGTAGAAATTGAAACGTATTATTGGTGTTTTGTAACCCCTTTATTTTTCAACAGCGGACTATTGAAATCCTACATGAGATGTACCAGGGCACTTGCGGGAGAGTGACCCCCCTTCAGCACTTGTGTAAAATGTTACCACCTTACAAAGAAAAGCTTTGTAAGTATAGTATACAATGGTCCAAGAGTACAGAAGGTAAATTAACAAAGCCATGGCCACCTTGCAGTAGTTTCTCCAAAGACGTGCAGCAATCGCTATTGACACACATACAGGGCGCTTACAAATGGAAGAAATTGACTACGAACATGGCCATATTTGAGTTGTGGAACATGTTTCAGGAGGGAGAGGGAGAGGGGAGCACCGCAAGACATTAGTGGATGCTAAGCCAGCAGGAGGTGAAGGGCAACGAGACCCATCCCTCTGCACCTCTCCCTGCCCCTCCAAGTGTAGTATCTGATGACACAGATGGTGAACAGGGGATGTATCCGATGAGAGAACTGAGGGCAGCAGAGGGGTATTCAAATCTGACATACAAGCCACCACCATACACTAAAGAGGATAAGCAGAAGGATTATGTGACAGCCAGTCAGTAGCGAAGAGGCGAGCAGTGAGGCAGAGCAGCACGCAAAGGAAGAGTTTGGGAACTTAAGCACGAGCAAATGGATAGCTGCGCACGTGCTCTTAAAGCTTAAGGGGAAGACAGATGAGGAGGCAGTAGGGGTGACTAAGGCCATACAGAAACTGGAGAGGGAAAGCAGAGCGACTGACTGGGCAGAATTGATGGAAGAGGAAGACAGGAAGGAGAGGGATAAGGAGGTAAGACTAGAGCGGGAGAACAGAGAATGAAGGAGAGAGAAGAAGCTGTAGCAGGAGGACATGGAGCGGAAAAGGGAAGAGGAGCGGGAGCACTTGGAAAAGGATCAAGAAGAAAGGATAGAAAGGGATCTCAAGGAAAGGAAGAGAGCTGAAAGAGAGATGAGGGAGAAAAGGGAGAGAGAACTGGAGAAGGCAGAGTGGCGAAGAGAGATAACAAAGCAAGAAAAACGCAAGTTAGCAGAGAGGGAACAGAGGAAGTTGCAGTTGGATAGACTGGCAAGGGAACAAGCACGTAAGGAGGAAGATGAACAAGCAATAAGAGCAGTAAAGACGCAGATAGCACTAGAGCTTGAAAAGACTAGGACCGCGGAAGATGGAAGGACGGAACCAGACACCACGTGTTCACGAGGCAGGAGCACAACAGAGGGAAGTGGGACAAGTTTAGGGGGCTGGACGGGAGGCAGTAGGTATAAATTAGTGGATATCGATCTCTGCACAAAACATAGTGCAGACTTGACCTTGAGGAGATTGACCTTTTCTGACAGATTTTGCAGCCACATGGACACAGAATCTGACAATTACGACAAGCACAGTGGAGATGAGGGGGAGGACCACAGCGAGTCACAGCCTACAGGGACAGACAAATGGACGTCATGGGAAGCTCGGCTGACAGACAGAGAGAAGGGGGGGGTCGGCTCAGTGGAACGAGCGCAGCAGGGGGACAACATGTGCACCACACACAACACATATGTTAATCAACTAAGGGATCTCCGAGGACGTAGGAGGGGGGGAGACTGCACCAGCCTGCCCATGAGGACGATTGACTAGGGCCTATGACGACAGTAAAAGTGTAGCCCCAATAGAACCAGTAGATGTATGCACGGACACTGAAGACCAGAGAGGGTATCGACAAATTAGACTGTACTGAACGACACCGGAAGAGAGGGCGACTTATTCACAGATGCCCTTATTAGAGCGTGGGGGTCAAGACCTCAGTATGTTCCTTGGAAGCACACTGACAAGGAGAATGTGAAGTGTAGGTTACCATCATTGAGCACAACATCGGGGAAATGGATTTATGAGATGGAATCAATGACAGCGGGTCACCGGCTAGTAGTAGGTGCCGTAAAGGGGCTCTTAGTACCAATCGAAGAGGGCGGGGTTCCCAGGGTTGACGACACAGAACACAGAGCACGATGGTGCACCAATCGCAAGGTGCAGGGCAGTGGTGTGGCAAGCATTGCGAACACAATACCTGGACACGTCAGATATTGGGGCAATTACGTCATGCAAAATGAGGGATGACAAAGACCCTGTGAAATACATTCATCAGATTCAAGAGCTTTGGCTTCTCGAAACTCAAGAGCCTTGGAACAAAACCGTAGCTATATTGTATCACATTTTTGTGCAGGGACTACCAGAACCAGTACAGAAGAGCTTGAAGAAATTGGTAGGGATGGAAGCGAAGGGATGGCCGGAAATACAACTCACAATAGTGCACCATGGTAGATTGTGGCAAGAGAAGGTTAAACAAAAGGCAAAAGACAGGAAAGCAGATGAGGCTAAGTTAGTGCAGTGGAGGCTATCGAAATATGCAATGGAAGGGGCGGTGATAACGAGCCCCACCCCACCAGCGCAGACACAGCAACAATATTAACAGCCACCACAATTCTCTCCGCCCATGGGAGGAGGTTATATGGGGCGGGGCAATCCACAGTAGGGATTTCGGGGAAGGAGAGGTCTACCGAGGGGGCGTGGCTTTGGGCCACAGATGCATCACAACCAAGGGGGATTTCGGGGTTATGGGCAACAGATGCAGCAAGGCCCAGGAGATATGTCGAGGGGGTTTCCAGGACAGCGGAGGGAGCCACCACAGTGCTGGACATGTGGACAGCTAAGACACATTTTAAGAGCATGCCGGTTCAGGGGGACACAACAGAATTGGGGAGACCAAGGCAAGCAGGTGTATGAAGGGCCAAGGAGATTATTATAAGCCAGATCAACAACCACAAGAACCGATGCAAGGTACATATCAGCAAATGCCACAAGCCGAAACCACGAGCACAGCTGCAAGCACACGCACAACTGCAGGTGCAGACACACGCACCACAGATGGCAGCACCAATCCCACAGTATTTACAAGCACCACAGATCAAGGGAAGCACCCATGGTCATAATGGCTACAGTACCAGTTCGAATGGTAGGAGGAGTTACCATGTGGGGAACAACCCCTTCACAGGAAACGGACTATCTATTTACCCTCAACAGGACAGCCCACAAAGGAACTTGATGTGTCCCATCCTGTCGATCACATCCAACCCTGTGAAGGAACCACGCATGGGGGTGGCGATAGGTGACAAAAGCGATTTCCTTTCCTGTAGACACTGGGGCGACTAGGTCATGCATCAGGGAGGAGTATTTAAGTTGTCAGGCGATGCCATGTACACTCAAGGATGCTTTGGGGCTCTGGAAGTGGTTCCTTTCACTGATAACATCTCTTTATCTATAGGAGATCACAACTTATCACTACCTTTGCTTTACTCTCCACAGACACCTGTAAACATATTGGGGCGAGACATCATGAGCAGACTGAACATGACCATTGCATTCACAGACAAAGGCATAATATGCTCAACACCAGGCATACACATATTGAATGTGACACAGATTGTTCAGGGATATTGTGGATGCACAGTATAGAGGGGGAGCCAGTGGACCCCGAAATGTTCCAGTATGGGAAAGACATTGCCATTGCCTGGATGCCAGGCATTGCAGGGAAGGTGTGGCGAGTGCCGAATGAAAACCTGTTCAGGCCAAAGAGACACCATTGGATGAACCAGAAGGAACCATAGCGTCCATTGAAATTGAGGCAGTGTTGGCACGAGAGGATTGGATTGCAGTGCATGCAGTGGATGACACAGGAAGGGCATGCAGAGCAATAATTGCAGTTGCAGAAGGGTGCAGGCTTACAACAGTGACAGATGATGAGCTATTCGGAGAGAGACTGGAATTGGAGATGGTGTTCGAAATGAGTGTAACATTTTGGTTGCAAATCAACTATTGAGAAGTACCACAGAGAATGGCGATGGCGCTGGAGGCGCCGCCCCCATTCTGGGAGGAGGACATGGCCAAGGTACCAGACAGATTATGGACCACAAGCCCTTATGATGTGGGATACATAAAGAGCATAGGGGGAGTGAAGATTAAACTGAAACCAGGAGCATTCTTACCAAGAGTAAAGCAGTACCCCTAAACAAGGAGGCAGATGAGGGCATCTATGAGACAATCAACGAGAGAGGCATTTTGGTACCATCAGAATCTCTATGCAACCCAGCAGTGTACCCTGTGTGCAAGGCCAATGGGAGGTCATAGCGTTTTATCCAGGATCTAAGCCCTCTTAACTGTATTGTAGAAGCAGAGTATCCAGTAGCAGCAAACCCGGCGAAAATGTTGTGTGGCATTCCAGCGGAAGCCACCTGTTTCGCGGTCATTTGGCCTCATTACAAGGTTGCTGGTAAAAAAAAGAAATTACCGGCATGCCGGGGCTACCGTGTCCGTGTAGCACTGCTGCCGGAATTTACGGTAGATTCCGAGTCAGTGTGCACGTGCATTCTGGCATGCTGGAAACGAGAGCACCGGCATGCTGGAAACGAGAGCACCGGCATGCCGGTAACGGAAACCAAACCCCTGATACCGGCATCCTTGATGCCGCAAGCACCGACTCCGGCACCGATGATGCCGTAATTACCGGTAGAGGGATGCATTTCCATTACTAATGCCCTGCCTCACTGTCCCCCACAGGCACAGCAACTGATAGCGAGGGTGAACTTGCCACCACACCCCAGTCTTCCGCTGCACTTCGACGCTGCCACAAAGACCACGCCTCAAGCCAGGAGCCATCTACCTCCAACTGCCAGCAAGGCCCCCTGTGCCACCAGTACACTTGCCAGGAAGGCCCCCGTGCCACCAGTACACCTGTCAGCAGGGCCCCCCATGCCACCAGTACACCTGCCAGCACGGACCCCAGTGCCACAAGTACACCTGCCAGCAAGGCCCCCTTTGCCACCAGTACACCTGCCAGCAAGGCCGCCTGTGCCACCAGTACACCTGCCAGTAAGGTCCCCCAGTACTCTTCAACATCTGCGGCCAGCAGGCACATCAGCTGGAAGAGCCAGAGTTACTAGTGTGCAGCCAGCAGGAGGAGGCCCAATCCCCCTTGCACATCCAGCAGGATGAGCCTGAGTCACCAGTCTACAGCCAGCAGGAGGAGGCCCAATCCCGCTTGCACATCCTGCAGGATGAGCCTGAGTCACCAGTCCACTGCCAGTAGGAGGAGGTCCAATCCCTCTTGCATATCCAGCAGGATGAGCCTGAGTCACCAGTCTACAGCCAGCGAGAGGATGCCCAATCCCCTTGCACATCCAGCAGAATGAGCCTGAGTCACCAGTCTACAACCAGCAGGATGAGGGAGACTCCACAGTGTACAGCCAGCATGAGGAGGCAGATTCCACGCCACCCAGGCAGGCAAGCATACATGGAAGACAAACAGATGGCCCCGGAGCTAACAGCACAGCAGAGGCCAGTGGGCCAGAGACACATAGCGACAGTGGACTCGACAACCAAGCTGTGTTCACACCATCAGGCCCTCGGAGCCCACCTCCCTTGCCACTACCAGGTCTGTGCCACATCAGAGACATCGAGGGGCGCCTCACTCGCGCTGAAGGGCAGCAGCAGGCAATGCACGCCTTGGTGACCCAATACATCACAGAAGCACAACTCACAAGGCAGACAATGCAGGACTCGATGCGCAACATGCGTGGAATGCTTGGCAGAGCCACGGAGGGCATCTACCACTTGGCTAGACGCGTGCAAGAGGGTAACAGGGTCATGTCAAATATGGCAGAATCAATTGACAGGTTGGTAACCGCTATCGCTGCACAACGTAACATCACCACAACACACGGCCCATCCTCAAGCCCAACACCCAGCAGCTCAATCCACAGTAGCCCTGTGCATCGATCGTAGCGACTGCATCGCCTGCAAGAGCCTCAGCCCCATCGCCCAAAAAGGGGGCATAAATAGGACAATAGACTACTTAATGTGTGGAGGGATTGGGTGTGGGGCTAGTGTGGGAAGGGCTGTTGGGGCATTGGGTGTGGGGGTAGTGGGAGAGGAGGTGTTGGGGCATTGGGTGAGGGGGTAGTGGGTGAGGTGTTGGGGCATTGGGTGCGGGGGTAGTGGGAGAGGGGTTTGTGGGGTAAAATCAAGGGGATAGTTGGGTTAGGTAAAGAATGCCAATCTGTACATAGTTTTTCCTTTGTAAATACACTTGGTGTAGCAAAAGAGAAATGACTGGACATTGCTTCTTGAGTGTGTGTCCCTTTAATCATGTACAGTGTCCAGTCTGACCCATGGCCAGTGCCGTGTATCTTACAGTCCATCAAAAGTATTGGTCAATTAAATCCTGCCGTGTTGCACGTCCATCATTGACATTGTGGTGCAGAGGAATTGCAGCATCTTCCTCATCCTCATCCTCAGGTGGCATCATGTCTATGTCAGGGATAGGGGGATGTTGTGCCGGATGCACATGTTGTGCAGCATGGCACATAGTAGCACAACTTTGCCCACCTTCTCAGGTCTGTACATCAGGGTACCCCCCGAACTGCTGAGGCAGCGGAACCGGGCCTTCAACAGGCCAAATGTCTGTTCGATGGTGACACAAGTGCATATATGTGCACGGTTGTAAGCCTCTTGGAGCAAGTTGTGTGGTTTCCTGATGGCGGTCATGAGCCAACCCATCAGGGGATACCCGGCATCACCTGCATGGGAGCAAGAGAAAGGGTACTTGTGAATTATTTAGTCATTCCATGTTGGCACTGGCTGTACATTGTACACACGGAAATGCAACTGAGCACATGGATTCAAAACTGTACATGGCATTTGTCATTCTGTATGTACACGGTAAATGAATTTAGGGCTGATCCACGGGGGGGTGGGTGGGTACAGTTGCTGTCACATGGCCCATTGAATGTGGACCTGCACACCCACAAATCAAGTGCAACAGACCACAGTGGTGTCAGATTTAATTGATGCGTTACCCATGCAAATGGACTGTGCATATTCAGTGAGAACTCACACATATGCCAAATTTGATTCATGTAATACAGTGGTATCCCCAGTATGCATTCCACATATACAGGTCTCCATGTACACATCCATCTACACCTTCCCCCATTGGACTAGGTCATATATCCATTGGTGGTATGTTTCACGGGTGAATGGTTGTGTTACTGTAATACGGCTGGGTGGGTGTCAGCATGGTGGAATGGAGCTACATTGGATGAGTCCTGCACCTCTGATTCATATCTTGGTGGTAGTCAATCATGGTCGATTTCTCAATGTTCATACTTGAACCATTGTACTTGGAGGTGTCCTTTATGGTGTCATGACAGGCATACTGATCTGCGGTATACCTGTGTATTGAGTGCAGTGACTGATTTAGTCTGGGTTGCAGATTTTATTCTCTCTGGCAGGGCCGCATGACTCGTGAATAGCTTTGCTGAGATCATGTATTTCATGCATTCACGCTACGGAGTGGTGCATTGTGGTACATTTGGTTCGTGTTTTGTGATGTCCCTGATACATGTGCTGGTGTGTGCACTGTTTGTGTTGATTGCATGTAGACACGGCTGTGAAGGCCTTACACATCTGCATGCATCAGTTGTGTAGCACATTCTGTTTAATTTACAATGGTCACAGTTGAAGGCACCCAGTACGCTGTGTATGGCGTAGTTCCATTGCATTTGTGTGGTTTCATGTTGTGCTGTTTGTGAATGATGTGGTTGCTAGGTCGAATTCCTCATCTGACTTAGCCTTCTGTTGCCCTACCCAGTCTCTCTGCAATTCAATGCATACATGGTAATGTTTCCAGGTTATTCCAGGAGTTATTTATTTTTATTTTTTATTTTTTACATTTGTATAGCGCACAAAACAGCCCCTAGGCACCGCAGCGCTGTTATGATGGATGTATGCATGCAGTGTGCACCCGTGTTAATCATTAATGTAATCCTATGCTATGTTCCGACAACCCTCATGGCCCTGTGGTCAGACCCACCCAGCAGTCAGGTTGCCTATGCTGTTAACAGCCACCCCAATCAACACCCCTCATGGCCCACCCAGCAGACAGGTTGCCTATGCTGTTAACAGCCCCCCCCAATCAACACCCCTCATGGCCCACCCAGCAGACAGGTTGCCTATGCTGTTAACAGCACCCCCCAATCAACACCCCTAATGGCCCACCCAGCAGACAGGTTGGCTGTGCTGTTAACAGCCCCCCCCAAGCAACGCCCCTCAGGCCCCTGTGGTTAGACACACCCAACACCCAGGTACCAGGTCCAGCATGTCGTGCCATAAAGCGGGGCAGCGTGGAGTTCCGCAGCACCATGGAGTCATGTGTGGAGCCAGGGATTCTTGCACAGCAATGGGTTATTATTTTGCGCACACCATCTGTACATTCAGGGAATGGTACAGCTTCCTGTTGCGGTACACTACCTCCACAGCATGCCGGACAACCAGCTCAACATGTGTACAGTAGAGTGCACCAATGACTTTGGGCATGCCTGCAAGTGCATAGAATGCTACTTTGGTGGCATTCACCTCCTCACATGCAGTCCGTGGCAGGCTTATGTGGTCGCGTACATGGGACAGGAGTGCATCTAGCACCTGGGTGAGCACACGGGGAGAAACAGGGTTTGGATATTTCATGTAGCCGCCCCACTGCGTGCTGATAGGTGCCTGTAGCAAGGAAGTGTAGCACACACACTACCTTCAGCAAGGGGTGGGGGGTGGCTGTCCGAATGTTGATAAGGCTCACCAGGTCATCATGTATGAGGCCCACTACTGTGGTGATGGTGTCCCTGTCCAGCCGGTACAGGGTGTGGATCTGGACAGGGGTTAGATTGAAAGGGCTGGCCCTTAGGCAAGGGATTGATGGCTGCCTGTGGGTTACAACTGCCTGCACAATGGTATCTGCTGGCCTATTCTCGCCCTTCTCCTCCTCCTGCGCCTCCGCTGCATACTCTGGCTCAGTGCCTCCTCAATGAGTAGCTGTGCAGGCATGTCCTCCAGCTCCAGTACTGCTAGTGCTAATGGTAGCATTGTGGATTTGGGAGTGGTGTGGTGTGTGGGAGTGCCCCTTTTGTGCTGTGCCAGACTCCATTGCCTCCACCTGTGCTGATTGTGTGCACCTTTGGCAGGTTTCTACACTCCAGAACACTATTAACGGTTGTTACATGATGCCAGTGTTTACAGCATCATTGTATCTGTTATTACTGGCATGGCCATGCCGGTAATTGCATGTCATGCACCTCTTGATGTGGCCCTAATTGCGGCATGCCGGTGTCACTGGCATGGCTGCTGCATGTCAATGCTGATAGCGGTACCGGTGTGGCCGGCCACGGCAGGTCCTTGCCGATGCCGGTGACACCGGCATCGTGGCTCCTGATACTCCGGTCTGGTAAACGATGCCGGTACGGTAATACCTGCATCGATTTTACTGGACCGGCAACCTTGTAATGAGGCCCATTGACTTAAAAAATGCATTCTTCTCAGTACCATTGCACCCAGAATCACAGGACTTAACCAGCTTAATGTAGCGAAACCAGAAGTGGAAACATACTTGTTTGCCACAGGGGTCCTGCGAGTCACGATCCATCTTTAACAGGGTGATACAGATGGATATAAGCAACATACAGACAGAAAGCACTGTTTTGCAGTATGTAGATGACATTTTGATTTGCAGCGAGACAGAAAAGCAGTTCAGAGAGGACTCACTACACATGTTAACAGTGTTAGCTGACAAAGGATACAAGGTGGACAAGGCCAAACTACAGTATTGTCAGAAGGAGGTACTCTATATATGACAGGTGATATCTAAAGATGGTCGACACATTGCCCCAAAGAGAGCAGAGACAATACGCAATACACCCCTGCCCAAGACAGTAAAGGAAATGCAGACATTTTTGGGGTTGTGCAATTACTGCAGGGCATGGGTTTTCGGTTATAGCACATACACAAGGCCACTACTGACTGCACTAAAGGAAGCCCAGAAGGGACCAAAGATACTAACATGGACCACAGACATGACTGAAGCCTTCGAAGAACTGAAAGAAGACATAGGTACAGCTCCTGTGTAATGGACCGCAGACTACAAAAAGGAGTTTTTCCTGTTTTCCCACACTGACAGGGTAGTGATGAAGGCGCTACTGACTCAGAAGACAAGCATGGGCCATAACCAAATTGCTTACTACTGTGGACAGCTTGACCCAGTGATGAGAGGGCATTGCCCATGCGAGCAATCATTGGCTGCAGCAGCCTTCGCAGTGGGTCAGCAGTGACAATGGGGTGCACCAACACTCTTTACGAGGAGCACGTCCTTTTTGCAATCCTACATAAACCAAAGAGCACACTGACCACACAAAGACAATCAGGATACAAAGTAATACTATCAAAGGTAGGACTGAAGATAGTAAGATGCAGGACAGTTAACCCAGCACTATTCTTGCCAGATTTCCACCAACCAGGGGACGTTAGACACATAAGATGGAGCAAGATGCACTTGAGGGGGTAGACGTACTGTATATTGATAGTTCATTGACAATTGACCAGACAGATGGGATCAGAAGGACTGGGTCTGCAGTGGTAAGACTGAAGGAGGACGGACAAGTGAGGTAGTAGTGAGTGCACGACTACCATCCCATTATTCAGCACAGGCAGCAGAACTAGTGGCTCTCATATTAGCACTAGAACACAGCGTAGAGAGGCATGTGACAATATATTCTGACAGCGCTTATGTCACCTAAAAATAAACAGTACATTCAGGGCTGGTACGATGGCTCAGGAGAAGGTTCAGGAGAGCAGATGGGACCCCAGTGCAGGATGCACTACTCTTAGGCAAGTTGATTGAGGTGATTGTATATCCACAGGAGGGGGCACTAGTGAAATGCCAGGCCCATACAAAAGGGGTGGATCCTATTTCAAGATGGAACGAAGCAGCAGATTTTGAGGCAAAGTGTGCAGCGTACTTTGGGCAATTATGGGAACTGGAAGAACGGCCAAAAGCCCAGGGATGGGTGAGAAACATGGAGATGAGGGAACGCTACAATGCACTACCAGAGATACAGATTATGGAGTTGCAGGGAGCTGCACCACTGGAGGAAAAGGAGCTATGGGTAAAGAGAGGGTGCTCAATGTCTTCGACAGACGACTTATGGCGACAGAACAACACAGGCAAGGTGGTTATGCCACTAGCATTGTTGAAAGCAGCACTAGCAAAATTGCATTACCCAGCGCACGCAGGGAAGGAGGTCATTGCTACACGCATTGGAGAAACATGGTTTTGCCCAAACATGAATAAACATGTAGCTGAATTCATTAGTGGCTGCTTGACCTGTCAGCAATTCACAGCAGGTCACACCGTGAGAGTTGTCAGAGGAGCCATACCAAGACCTGTAGGGCCATTTCTACACCTCCACGTAGACTACGTGGACATGATCCAAGACTGTCAGGGGTACCACTATGTGATAATGGTGGTTTGTTCATTTTCCAAGTGGATAGAGGCGGGCCATGTTCCCACGCCGATGCACTAAGAGCAGCAACGTTTCTGATCCGGGAAGTCTTCCCAGGGTGGGGCGTGTGTGAGGTCCTGCTGTCTGACAATGGTCCTCACTTTGCCAATGAACTGTTCCAACACATTATAGCCTTGCTAGGCATCAAACACACATTTGCATGTGCGTACCACCCACAAGCAAATGGAGTGTGGAACACCGGAATGGACTCCTGAAGGCGTGCATTGCCAAAATTCAGTAGAGCACCAAGAAAAACTGGCTTCACTGTTTGCCTTTGTCACTGTTTGAATTGCGCAACAAGCCAGGGTCCGACCACCATTTAACGCCCCACAAGGTGATAACAGGACGGCACATGCATCTTCCCCTGGCTCCCCGCACAAGGGCATTGAAAGATTGTGAGAAAGGTGCAGATGTGTTAGGGCAAGAAATGTATGCATATATTACTTCCTTGGTTTCTATCGCTTCCTTTATCTCTAGCCAGATACAGCAGACCCAGGACAGGCCTGAAGACAACGAAGAGATTGACTACGATGATACAGAACCAGAGCAAAGACAAAACACTCAGTGAAGGTGGGGGACACTGTGCTCCTCTGCAATTTTCAGAGGCGCTGGAACGCGCCCAGATTCACGGGCCCACACATAGTTGAGGCTGTAGCGGATCGAACAGTATAGTTTGCAGGAAGGACTGTTTGGAACCATATCCAGGACATCAAGCCCTACAAAGCAGTGGCCTCACCTGGCAATGAAAGTGCAGCGGCAGATAGGGCCAACTGTCAAAGGTTTCCCCCTGGCTCACCTGAGTTCTCTTCTTGTGGCGTTCTGCGAAGGACTCCTTCTCCCGGCCGTACCGGGACTTGTATAAGTGCGCGCGAGTCGAGTCGGACTCCAGCGCGAGGGATCAAAGTTCCAGGAAGTCGAGTGTTCCAGGACGTCCAGGAAGAGGACCGAAGAAAGGTAAGAGATACTAGAAACAGAGGAAAAGGGAAGAAGAATAAGGGAGTTGGCCAGGAACTTGGAAGGGTAACGCTGAGCAGCACACACACGTTGAGACACTACCTAGAGATAGCGTTGAGATGCGCGGAGGTGCGGGGGCGTGGCCCATTTATAGAACGTGCCGTGCCGTGTCTGACGTACAGGCTAGTACGGAACACGGCACTGGGCACGGCCATGTTGGAAGTATCAAGGAGCACACTCTCCGTCTGGACCAGGACCAGGAAGACCAGAAGGGGCTATGTCCATGGTTCATGACAGCATGCCTCCTCCGAAACCCCGTCCCACCAGGCTTGCCAGTGTGTATGAGATGGAATCTTCTCAGCAATCGAGGGGTGTTTAGGTTGGATAGTGGTTCCCATGTTCTCTCGCTAGGAGGATAGCCTTTCCACTCGACCAGGTATTGAAGCCGACCCCATTTGTACCTGGAGTCACATATTCTGGATATTTCATATTCCAGCTGATTGTCCACAATCACAGGACTGGGTCTGCCAGTTTTCCGGGTGGAGTGGATGTAGGGTTTGAGTAGAGAAGTGTGAAAAACTGGATGTATTCTCTTCCAGGAGTCTGGTAGCTTGAGCCGATAAGAAACAGGATTGATGATTTCTTTTATGGAAAATGGTCCATAATATCGGGGGGCTAACTTGTTAGGGCGTAGATGTCGTGGTAATAGTTTCGAGGACAACCAGACCTGGTCACCAATATAATAGGAGGGTGCTGGTCTTCTTTTGGAATCAGCATATCGCTTAGTGCGAATCTGGGCCTTTCCCAATTGTTCCTTGGCTTCCTTGTGGATGTTGAGGAGAGTTTCAATCCAGGAATCAAGTGAAGGTACTGGAGTTGGATGTGGTAGAACTGAAGGTAACACGGAGGGATGAAAACCTTGACTGCAATAGAAGGGGCTAACGTTGATCGCTGAGTGATCTGAATTGTTATAGGCAAATTCGGCCAAGGGTATAAGGAGGGACCAATCATCCTGTACTTTGGTTGTGAAACAACGAAGATATTGCTCCAGGGTTTGATTAACATGTTCTGTGGCCCCGTTGGTCTGTGGGTGATATCCAGATGAAAGAGTGCGTTGAATCCCTAGAACACGACAGAGATGTTTCCAGAATTGTGAAATATATTGCGGTCCTCGGTCCGATATGATCTTGGAAGGGAGTCCATGAAGACGGAAAATGTGTTCTAGGAAAATTCCTGCGAGCTCTGAAGAGGAAGGAAGTTTATAGAGAGGCGTGAAATGTGCCATATGAGTAAACAGGTCTATGGTTACCATGATGGTCGTGTAACCCCGGGAAGGTGGTAATTCCACGATGAAGTCTGTAGCTATACATTCCCATGGTCTTGTTGGCAGTGTAGGTTGCAATAGAAGGCCCGCCAGTCTCTTATTGTCGTGCTTATTCTGACTGCAGACAGTACAGGTCTTGATGTACTCTTGTACCTTGCATTTCATTTCCGGCCACCAAAACTGTCTTTGTATAAGACGGAGCGTGTTGATTACACCACGATGTTTTCCAGAATGAAAAGTATCATGGCAGAGAGTTATTATTTTATGTTGAAGTTTCGGTGTGGGAATGACCAAGGCATTGTCCTTGAATAAGTATCCTTCCTTGATTCTTAAGTTCCAGGGATTCTTCCTAGAGACGTCCTTCCAGAGGTCAGAGGACTGGGTTTTGGCTCGAATCTCTTCCAAGAGGTTGATTGCTTGAGCTATAAAGATTGTGTTGGGAAACATTGTAGGATAGGTCCTATCTTCAGTGGTTAAATAGTCAGGACGTCGGGACAAGGCTTCCGCAATCACGTTTTGTGATCCAGGAACATGAGTGATTTGGAATTGGTACTGGGCGAAGAAGTAGGCCCAACGCGCCTGACAACTGTTGCTGCACTCCATAGATTGGAGAATTTGTAGTTTTCGATGGTCCGTACGGACCTGGACTGGATATCTAGCACCCAGGAGTAAATGTTGCCATTCTGTGAAGGCTTGGCGGATTGCCAACAGCTCCTTTTCCAGGATGGAGTAATGGGTTTCGCTGGTTGTTAGGGTTCTAGAGAGGTAAGCCACTGGGTGGTCCATCTTGTCCTCAAGCACCTGTTTCAAGACTGCTCCTACGGCATGGTTGGAGGCATCCGTTTCCACTATGAAAGGGCGATCTAAGTCAGGCTGAGCCAGAACGGGGGCCTGCGTGAATCTTGTCTTCAAGCGTTGAAAAGCCTTCTCTTGCGAGGAAGACCAGATGAAGGGAACATCCTTCTTCAACAGAGCAACGATCGGTTGGACGAGCTCAGAAAAGGTAGGAATGAACTTTCGATAAAAGTTAGCAAGTCCCAAGAAAGACTGAACCTGTTTCACCGATGTAGGAGCAGGCCAGGCCAGTATGGCCTTTACCTTTGAAGGGTCCATTCCAACTCCTTCTGGGCTGAGGATGAATCCAAGGTAATGAACTGAAGTCACGTGAAAAAGACATTTCTCAGGTTTGACCAAGAGCTTGTTTTCATGGAGCCGTTGTAGTACCGCCATGACATGTTCTTCATGTTTCAAGGGATCCTTGAAATAAATCAAAATGTTGTCTAGATAGACAATGACAAAGAGAAAAAGCATGTTAGAAAACACCCTATCCATGAAACGTTGAAAAACTGCAGGGGCATTAGCTAATCCAAAGGGCATGACTAGATATTCAAAGTGACCAAAGGGCGTTCTAAAGGCGGTCTTCCATTCGTCCCCTTCTCGGATACGGATTAAGTGATAGGCACCCCGGAGGTCCAACTTTGTGAATATTACGGCGCCTCTGACAGCTTCCAGGATATCTGAAATCAGAGGCAGAGGGTACCGATCTTTGAGGGTGCATTGATTTAGACCACGGTAGTCGAGGCAGGGTCTGAGTTCCTCGGAATCCTTCTTAGGAACGAAGAACAATGAGGCAACCGCTGGAGATTTTGAGGGTCTTATGGTGCCATTTTCCAAATTGATGTCCAGGTATTCTCGGAGGGCCTTTTTCTCAGGTTCTGAAAGGATAAACATTCTGCCAAAGGGAATTACTGCCGAGGGATCTGTCTCAATGGCACAATCTTCGGGTCTGTGAGGGGGTAAGGCCTGGACTATGGCAGTCGAAAAGACATCAGTATATCCTTGGTAGACCTCTGGGACTTGTACAATGTTGGAAACCATGAGTGAGGTTTTTTGCTCTCCTGAATGTTCGATAGCTGGTGTTAAGGAGAGATCCAGGGATAAACAGTGGGACATACAAAACTCAGAGCCCAGAAACAATAACCCTGCTGTCCAATTAATGTACGGATTATGTCTTTGAAGCCAGGGCATACCCAGAACCATTGGGTAATGGGCTGATTTGATGATGTCGAATGTAATCTGCTCTTGGTGGTGGTTTATGGAGAGACAGACCTCTTTTGTCTGTAGGGTTATGGGTCCTGAAGAGAGAGGTCTCCCATCAATTGCTTCTACCGGCTGTTTAATGTTCCAAGACTCATATGGTATTTTATGTCTGATAACCCAGTCTTGATCAATGAAAATTCCCATAGCTCCACAGTCCACCAGGGCCAGTATGGGATAGGTCTTGTGCATGGAGGGCGATAGAAAGGCCTGTAGCACCACCAGGTTATTCTGTCCAGGAGAGTTCAAGGATGTGATTGATGTGGAGCAGACATCTTTCTCCCGAAACCTCGCTCCATCTAGGGCCGGGAGCTGGCGTTTCCCGAACGCTGTGGAGGGGCTAAAGGACATTCGAGATGCTTGTCTGAGGCACAATACATACACAGGCCGGTGTGAATTCTTCTCATCCTTTCTTGTGGAGTAATTGGCCCACGAAAGGCGTCTATTTGCATTGGTTCGGAGTCGTTATCAGGGGTTGAGACAGGATCGATTTCACAGTCGACTCCGGAGGGGTTCGTTGAAAGGCAGTCTTAGCCTTTTTCCTTTCAGCCCTTCTTTCCTGGATACGAAAGTCTATTTGTAAGGCTAGATCTACCAAAGCCTGAAACGAACTGGGGCGAGCCACTCTGGCTAATTCATCCTTGATATCGTCATTTAGACCCCTGCGAAATAAGGTGAAACTCGCTTCAGGGCCCCAATCAGCCTCCTTTACCAGCTGTTTGAATCTGGTAATGAACGTTAGCATATCCTGGGATCCTTGCCGAAAATCAAGTAGGCGTTCCTGGGCGCTGAACACTTGTTGGGGGCGGTCAAACAGACTTGAGCGCCTGGATAAATGCATCATAATCGTCCAGGAGGACGTCTCCAGAGTTCACTAGGGGAGTGGCCCAAGATAACGCATTCCCTGTAAGATGGGAGATTATGAAGCCCACCTTGGCCCTGGAAGTTGAAAAATAATAGGGCTTGAATATAAAATGCACCAAGCAGGAATCCAGAAATCCACGTAAGGATTTTTGGCGAGCCATCGTATTTGTCTACCACTCCACCCAGTATCACGCTTTCCTTATTGGCAGAGTCACGTGACAGCACTAATTGTTTCAAGGCTGCGTTCTCTGCCTTTAAGTTCTGTACCTCAGTTGTTAGCTCCTGCATGCCGCGCATGAGGTCCTGGACCGCTTTCTCCATAGCGGTATCAGTGTTGATCGTTTGGCGTCTCAATCTGTCAAAGGTTTCCCCCCGGCTCACCTGAGTTCTCTTCTTGTGGCGTTCTGCGGAGGACTCCTTCTCCCGGCCGGACCGGGACTTGTATAAGTGCGCGCGAGTCAAGTCGGACTCCAGCGCGAGCGTTCAAAGTTCCAGGAAGTCGAGTGTTCCAGGACGTCCAGAAAGAGGACCGAAGAAAGGTAAGAGATACTGGAAACAGGGGAAAAGGGAAGAAGAATAAGGGAGTTGGCCAGGAACTTGGAAGGGTAACGCCGAGCAGCACACACTTGCGAGACACTACCTAGAGATAGCGTTGAGATGCGCGGAGGCGCGGGGGCGTGGCCCATTTATAGAACGTGCCGTATCCGACGTACAGGCTAGTACAGAACACGGCACTGGGCACGGCCATGTTGGAAGTATCAAGGAGCACACTCTCCGTCTGGACCAGGACCAGGAAGACCAGAAGGGGCTATGTCCATGGTTCATGACACCAACGTTCAAAATCTCGACGATCGACAAGAGCAAACGGATTTCACAAAGTTAGGGAAGCCAGGTCACCCAATGGCTTGACAATCCCAAGTAGCAGAAGTTGCAACTGGCATACTTGTCCAAATAGATAGCCAGAAACACTGTTGTTGCTACTTTTGTCTGTTATTTTCCTTTCCGCACACACAGGTTTACATGAATGTAGTGAGGGCTGTATAGATTGTCCTTCTAATGTTACCTCCCATTGATCACCCTGAAGCATTCTCCAACCAGTTTGTGCACTATATAAGTAGACCCAGAAGATTCCGAGCTCGATCCCCTAGAGTATATTTCCTTGTGTTTATAGAATATTTGGCCCAAGCATACCCACAACTTGAACACAGTTCATACCCGGTGCTGCCCACACTAAGAGACCCCTCAGTAGATCCTCCTCATTGGCACACCTTCACCATCCTTTCCCCTCACTCTCTGGCCAGCCTCCCTTGGCCCTCCTCCTACCCCCACCTGCGAGGCTAAGAACCTCAGGGTCATCTTTGACTCCACCCTTTCCTTCTCTGCCCACATCTCTGAGGTCTCTAAAAAGTCAAATTTCCAACTGGAACTCCTCAGAGGTACTCTGCCTTTTCTCTCCTTCCCCCAGAAGCTCATGGTATCCCAAGCTCTGGTTCTCTCTAGCTTGGACTATTGTAACAGCCTCTTTCTAAATCTACCTGCCTCTACTCTCCGCCCTCTGTAACTAATCCAGAACAGGACTGCGAGACTTGTCCTTGGCCTCAAGCCCTGGGATCGTATCTCTCCAGCTCTGAAATCTCTCCACTGGCTCCCAGTGGATGCAAGGATTACATTCAAAACCCTCTGCATTGTCCACAAGGCTTTCTGGGGCCTGGGTCCAAAATAGCTTCAGCTATCCCTCCGCAAATACCTCCCCTCTCGAGCTCTTCGCTCCTCTACCTCCAACTCCCTCAGGGTCAGTCGTTTTTCAAAGAAACAAGCTGGGGGTAGATCTCTGTCTTCGGCTGGGGCCTCCCTCTGGAACAACCTCCCTGCCACTCTAAAACTTGAGGAGTACCATCTCTGTTTCCGGAAGCACCTCAAGACCTTCCTCTTTTCTTCTGCCTTCGCTCCCCCTCTCCCCTGCTGATCTGTTCTCTCTTGGCATTGTGCACCTGGTCACCCTCTGTCCTTCGGGCCCAGGTACCTGCTCACCCTGCCACCCTCCCGCACTGCCTCCGGGCCAGCCCTTGGACTGGGGTCTGTATCTGTACCCATACAGTCCCCCGTTTTTCTTCCTGCACTTATCAGACCTACCCTGTCTGCTGTCTTAAACCTAGCACTTGAAAATTGCTGGCTGCATTACCACTGTTTGTTGCCTTTATTATTTATTTATTGTTATTTATCTGTGTCTCCTCTGCTTCGCACTTTCCACTTCTCCCTCCTTCCATGCACTTTTCCCCTCCCCCTCTCTGAAGCACTTGCACGTTCTCAATGTCACTGGGCCTAGTAAGATCGCTGTTTTGTTCTCCTCTGTTCCCCTCCCTTGCCTTGTCGCGCTCTGAAACACTTGTGTATGAGCTCAATAGAAATAAAATATCAATCAATCAATCAAGCATGTGGAATTAAAATATGAATTGGAAGGTGCAATAAAATGGCAGAAGAGGCAATGAGGATGCAGATCCTGATGGATGTGAACATAGGAGGAACAAAAGATGAGATTGTTGCAGAACGGGACAAGTTGAGATAGAGGATTTTGCAGTGTGAATTATTTCCAGCAGGAGTGACAAAGCTGGACAACCCCCATGATCCAAAGTTCTATGAAGGGAAGTGGGTTTGGTGCAACCCCGAAGGAGTATGCTGTTACATGCGCTGGTCGTTCGATCACCACACAAACTATTATGGGCATCTCAGAGGAATAACAAAGATATAGCAGCCCAGAGCAGGAGGCCAGCCATACACGGATGTGTTCGACAAGTCGACCAGAGGGGGGACTGAAGAGAGAGGGCCAAAATCACCCCCTCCTGCCCCACTGATAAAGTATATGATGCGGAAAAGGAACTGAAGGTATTGTGACCGTCCATACCATTTCGCACCAATTCCCAGTGCTCCAATCATTGACAAGTACGCCGAACAGTACCCACTCAGCCAACCTTATAGAACAGGAGCGGTACAGACCCTACCCAGAGTGGATGAAGACCCTCAGGCGGCAACTAAAGAGACTTCAATTGACAGTATCGAAAAGCCACGTTACTGACGTCGTTAGAGACACCATGGGCCTCATTACCTGGTAGGCGTTAAGTTACGGTCATTACCGGCATGGCACAAATAACGTGTGCGGGTTGGTACCTGCCCGCTAATAGCGTGGTATCACGAGTACGCGGGCACGAGCTTAGCGCCATGCCGGTAATGTCCATAGCGCCATACCGCTAAAGCCCCCGAAAAGTCCCTTAGCGGCATCCTGGAAAGCGCTGTTAGCACTTCCGCAGTCCTACAAAACGGCATTAGCGGTAATCGCTAAAAGCAATGACCGCTAATAGCAGTCACCGCTAAATAAGTCGACCCTAAATAAGCGGAACCGGAAGTAGCGTCATTGCACAAGAACGGGAAATAGCACGGCGGCCATCTTTAAAAACACAATCCATTGCCATCCTCTGCCCCCAGGACCTGCATCCACACCAGAGCCTTACTAAATCCTTCAGAGACCCACTGACAATGCCCAAGGCAATTAAAAAGACAGCAGACCGGCAGCGTAAGGAGCGTTTCACTAATGAAGAGTTGACAATGCTCACAGACACGCTTGCTGCCAACGCAGAGGTGGTATTCGCAAATGACATGCGGCGTGTTACCCTGATTAAAAAAAGGAAATCTGGGCAGAGGTGGCCCATAAAGTCAGTGCGGTGGGCACCACCCCCCGCACTGTGAAAGAATGCAGGAAGCGGTGGGACGATCTCCGCCTCTGTGTACGCAGCATCTTGGCTGCCAACCGGAACCTGGCCATGGCCACAGGAGGCGGTGGAGAATCGCCAATTAAACTTATGGAGTGGGAGGAGACCTGCACGAGCACCGTAGGGGTTGAATCCATCGAGGGAGTCAGCAATATGGAGCGTGGTGCGCCCACATCGTCAGATGGAGGTGAGTGTCTACACCAAACACTGCACTGTGAAAGATGAGGTACCTCCCCATATATGAGCCCTACATCATCTCATGGATGTGGCCATCAAACATACATGCACACAACCCTGCCCATATGCGAATCACATCCCAACACACACACATGCATGCATCACCACAGACACGTGTCACCCAGACTCATGAATGAATGACCCACTCAACAGTGTTACAACCTGTATCCCCAACCATGAAGTCCGAATGCATAGAACAGCATGAACAACATCTGCATGAAGCACCTATACCAATCACCAATGCCATCCCCCTCTTTGTCCCCCACAGGCTCACAAAGTAACAGCGATGAGCAGGACACTGCGACGCAGGCTCCCCCTGCCAAGAAACAACCCAGGGCAAAAGAGTCAGACAACATTGCCACCACGTTTAGGGGCACAGGGAAGAGTGCCCTCCAGCAGAGGTCAAAACCCACCAAGCCACCCACGCCACCAAGACGTGAACCCACGCCAGACCCAATTGCTGCACCCACTGTAGTAACCCCCCCACGCACGATCCTCCTGCGGAAGGGACACTGTCTGCTGCCAATAGTTCTATTGGCGAGGCAGCAGCCACAGCACCAATGTCCGATGTGGAGGACACCTGTGACTTGTCCATACAAGAACACACACCCAGCCCACCGCAGTCAAAAGAACCGAGCCTACGCCCCGCATCGCATTCCAACAGCCATGGCCAGACTGGTGATGAAATAGTGGCAGGGTGCTGGAGTCCACCAGGGCCATCACCTGATGCTGGACCAATAGAACAAGGCGTGGCACCCACCCCACGAGCAAGACACAGTGCCCATGACATGGCCATCATCAGACAGCGGCAGGAGGACATCACTGTGCTGGTTGGCCAGCATGTGGATGAGGCGGCACGTTTGAGGGAGGAGTGCAGGGAGCATGCAAGGGACATCAGGTAGTCCATGGAAGCCACCACCAACAGGCTATGTGATGAGATGTCACTTGTGAGGCAGGTCCTCACACGCATAGCTGCCGCAATGGACAGACAGAACCCACCACCGGCCCCGGAACAACCGTGCACCTCCTCCACTGCCAGCTCAAGGCAGACCAGCCCCCGGCGCAGGTCATTGCGGGCTAGGCGCCGCAAAACCCCTCAACCCCCCAATGATGGCAGTGGGGATGGGAACTAGGGGGAGCCAGTTGTTGCTGACATATGTACAGCTGGACAGCACTGTTGTAGAAGCCATTCATGGGAGTGTTGTGGGGGGAGGGTGGTAAGGGTGTTTTGGGAGTGTCGTGGGGGGAGGGGGTTAAGGGTGTTTTGGGTTTGTTGTGGGGGAGGGGGTAAGGGTGTTTTGGGAGTGTTGTGGGGGGAGGGGTTAAAGGTGTTTTGGGTGTGTTGTGGGGGAAAGGGGAAAGGGTGTTTGTGTAGGTGTTCTATGCACTACTTTAACTATTAATACATTAAACACACTGGTGACAAGATAAATCACTGGAGTGGACATTATCATTGTGTATGTGTGCTTTATTGGTGGACAGGGCCCAGTGTGCACTTAACAACATAACCCAGTGGCCAAATACCCACATCCATTCCACAGTGTTCAAACATGGTATTTAGACATTTTGGTCAATCAGATGCTGGCGCAAAGTACGTGCCTCCTGGGCATCGCCACCTGCATGACCTGCAGCCCCCTCTCCTCCATCCTCATCCCGTCATCATCCTCAGCAGGTGGTTGTAGTTCAATGTCAGGGGGCATCGGCACATTCCGTCTGATACACATATTGTGCAGCATGACACATGCCATGGTGATCTTGGCCACCTTCTCATGCCCGTACAGGAGTGCCCCGCCCAACCTGCTGAGGCACCGGAAGCGTGTCTTCAAAAGGCCAAAGGTTTGCTCAATTACCACACGGGTACGGGTATGTGCACGATTGTAGTCCTCTTCGTTCTGTGGGTTCCGTACAGGGGTAAGGAGCCACCTCTTCAGGGGATATCCAGCATCACCTGCATGGGTGCAACAATGGGTATGTGTAAGTGTTTACTTCAAGTGGAACCTGTACATATCACACATACCAACATAGCATTGTGAATGACATCCACAAATCCAAGCATGCATGGCAATCAGAGTATCTGCAATGTGGGAAGAAGAGGTTCTGCTTGCAATTGGACATGCACCATGCATGCCTACGGCAGTCATTGCCATGTTCTGGGTGAGTTTAAGTCATTTGTGTTTCTTGGCCCTGGCAACGTTTGTACCACACTGCTAGTATACTGCCATTCCGTAGTTGATGCCCCCATGCTGTTAAATGGCAATTCAGTAGTGGTGTACGGGTGTTGCTCACTACAATGGCTACAGGAGATCCATTTGCATGCACTCAAGGGCGCAGATCATTTCTGATGTTGTTCAGCGTACAGTTCCTATGTGATTTTTGGATGTATGTTGCTGGTTTGTGTTATAGAGGGAATGGTATGTTGTGCAATGTGCATGTGGATGAAAATGGCATGTTTTGCGTAATGGATTAATTTCGTTGTTGTGCAACTTACTACTTGCATGTGGTTTTGTGTCAGGTCCATTGTGGGCTGCCTCGGTGGACAGTGGTGTGAATTAGTATGTCCATTTTTCTCCTGACAACAGTTCCCACCCAGTTGGAGTATGCATCCCCCCCACTCACACCCAGTTGGAGTATGCATCCCCCCCACTCACACCCATTTGGAGTATGCATCTCCCCCCCCACTCACACCCAGTTGGAGTATGCATCCCCCCACTCACACCCAGTTGGAGTATGCATCCCCCCACTCACACCCATTTGGAGTATGCATCTCCCCCCACTCACACCCAGTTGGAGTATGCATCTCCCCCCCACCCACTCACAATCTACATCACACTGCCATGTGCATGCCCTGCTACTCACCAATAGCCACAAACGTTGTCCAGCATGTCGCTCCATGTAGCGTGGTATCGTGGAGTTCCGCAAGACCATTGAATCATGGGTTGATCCGGGATATTGGGCACAACAATGTGTGATGATCTTGTTGGAGTCACATACCATTTGGACGTTGATGGAGTGGTATTGCTTTCTGTTTCGGTAGACTGCCTCATTGGCATGTGGGACCACCAGTTCTACATGGGTACAGTTGATGGCCCCAATGCAACTTGGGATGCCTGCCAGTGAATAGAAGCCAACGTTGGTGTTGGAGATCTCCTGGGCAGTCCGTGGCAGGGATATGTGTTCACTTGTGTGCTTCAGGAGGGCATCAAGCACCTGGTTCAGCGTGCGTGAGAATACTGGTTGTGATATGCCATGCATCTGACCTACCGTATGCTGGTAGGTGCCTGTGGCCAAGAAGTGGAGCACAGTTACCACCTTCAGTAGAGGGGGGATGGCAGTACGGATGTCAGTGAGACTCACAATGTCGTTGTATATCATGTCTACAATGGTGGTGATGGTATCCCGGTCCAGACTGTACAGGGTGTGTATCTGCTCAGGGGTTAGGTTGAATGGACTGGCTCTAATCCTGGGGATTGGTGGCTGCCTCTGTGGTATCACTAGGTGCACTGGTGGGGCTTGCTGGGCCTGTCTCGCCCTCCTCCTCCTCCTCCTGCGTCTCCTCTGTGCTGCCTGTTGTTGTTGGTGCTGCAATGCAATCATGTCCTCCAGGCCATGTAATGCTGCTAGTATTGCAATCATCTTGGTGTGGGAATGGGTGTGGGAAGGGGTGTGGTTTGCTCATTTTGTGCTGCCCCAGTCTCCATTGCCTCCACCTGTTCTGATTGTGGCCACCTGTGGTACTTTGGAGCACTGCACATGTCCCTTAACGGGTGGTTCGCGATGCCGGTATTTCCGCCTTGCCGGTATGGCCTTTTTGGCCCGAGCCCATGTCGCTATTAGCATGTCCACTTGCCTTGTGATGGACTCCTATTTCCGCCATGCTGTTAATGCCGTCATGGGGGGTCGCGCGCCCGCAAGCTTGCCGCTATTAGTGGCACCGTTCTTAGCGGTGCCGCTAATGGCGGATAGACAGTTCGTAATTGTCAGGAGCTGTTAGCGATACCGGTAATCCTTTACCGGCATCGCTTTTCCTTCACCGCCATCCGTGTAATGAGGCCCCATGACTTAGCAAGGTTAGACAAGAAGCACACGTGCCATCTGCACAATAAAACATACACACACCCAAGTACACGAAGAACACAGATATACTGTCATCCCTTTATTATTTTGGCACTAGCTTAAAAGTAGCAAGGCAGAAACCGCAAGAAGCAAGAGACCCTGACTGAATGCTTGCAGATGCTTACATGCAAATTAACCTTATGGAACTGCAGGAGCACCCATGGCGCCTGACAGTCCAGTGTGACTAGCATATGGAGAATATAAAGTAGCACAAACGTACAGAAGCCATGATATGGCTTAGTAAATCACAAGAGGCCACAGACCCTCGCTGAGGGCTGAGCTGAGCTGAATTCAGGCAGCACAGGAGAGCAAACATGTGAAACAAAGCTGACTGCCAAGGCCAGAGATATGAATGACATTCCATTCCCTGAACGACAGTAACACCAACTACAGTAAAATGAATAATTCTCCAATATTCAGAACAATTCAGAGGTCAGAAAGGGCTAAAACATGGTCTCTAGACAGGTGACTCGCCAAGCCTGGATGATGAATGGAAACCAGCACTGGAAAGAGAAGCGATCTCACGCCACCAGACAGAAGCTTGCAACAAAGATGTTACAGCAAGACAAGAGTTGCAAGATATGAATGGCATTCTCATAGACTATGGTGGTGCACACGAGTTACAATGCAGACACATAGTTATACTTATTACCTTGAAATGGTACACATGGAGCTGAGAACCATTTCAGATCGCAGGCCCGGGGACGACAGCTCTCGCCAATCACAGTTCAGGACCCCAGGGGCGGGTGGCAACAGGCAAGAGCCAATGGTAAGACCCTCACATTGCAACATTGTGTAGTATTAGATAATTGGGGATGGGCCAGGCCAGCCATCTGACATGCGAGAGCCAGTGAACTAGCATGTATAGGGTCCACTATAGGTGGGCTACCACTCAATGCCCAATCCCAGGTGACAATATGTTTTCTGGAGAAGGGCCCAAGTTGTAGCATCTCTCTGACATCAGCAGGGACAAAACTGGCCTGCGAGCCAGGGAACAACGAGACTTCCTTGGATTGCTCTTCTTTCCTTGTACTGATTCCTGTTGGTTTTGGCTGTAATAAACCGCAGTTCAACTTGTAGTCTGTGTGGCCCTGTGTTCCTTTTGGAGAGGGAAGGTGTTGGGCCTTGCATGAGTTTGCAAACTCCTAGTAGCCCTCGAATCTACCTGGGAGTTTGTCCCAACACTTCGGTTTTGCAATGGCCTCCCCTTATATATCGCAGTCAAGTACATGGAAATATGGTCCAGGGCACTTCGGTCGAAAGACCCATGCTCTGGCTAGTAGTGGGGCATTCCTTCCCCTTTTGTCTCAGTCACCCATTGATTGTGATACTTTTGGATTTTCTCACAGTGCAGGGGCAAGGCTTTACGTATATGATCTATGGGTATGTCCACCCCGATGGGCGTGTCCAGAGGGTGGCGGGCGCTGGTGTTCAGCTTATACTACTATGTCACAGTCAAAACAGAAATGTGTCCAAGCTAGTTAAAACATATATACCTAAATTGTGTCCTTAACACCAGTCAATGTTATCGGTAACTTCACAAAACAAATCAGCAATTTACTTTCCCCCTCTCTCTCTCGTCCCCATTAGAGGTCTTTCTTACACTCCCTACATTCTGTCCTCATGCCGTCACACACGTCTTACACACCCCTCGGGGCCTCCTGCGTACACGTTAAAATACACCAACATAACAAACTAAAATAACAAGCTAAAATAACAACTACTTCTTCCAAGCTCTCAATTTATATGGAGCTCCTATATTTCTTCTATTTTTCTCCTGCACTGGTCAGGACAGTGCATATGTGGTGCCACCTTCTCCCCTCACTCGGGGAAGCTCCCGTATTCCTTTTTCCTTATCCTTAACCTCCTTAAAAAGTATAAAAAATTGCCATAAGAAACGTCCACAATCTACGTATCACAATTGACTCTCGCTTTCAGTCACTGCATGTTCATCCTTTTCACACTGTTCTATACACCCAACTCTACTGCTATCTCTTGCAAGCAATACTCACTTGTTCATATTCTTCCAAAAGCCTCCATTCACAGGGAATCCACAACCGACCTAGGCCTCTCCTTGGGGTCGTACCCCACTCCAACGAGCTGGTGGGAGTTCTGCAAAGACGGCAGCCACAAGGCCACTCAGCGTACGCGTTTGGGGACTGGTCAACATAGGTGGGCACGGCCCTTCCGGAGACACCACCTATGGTGTGATGGAATCATGTCGCAAGGGTCACCAAATGAAGGCAAGTCCCTTTTTACGCACACTTCAGAATAAAGACAACCTGCTAGGAAAATATGCCAGGAGATAGCGTTGCAAGGATAACAAGGTTTAATGATACAGAATACAAATATCAGCAAAGGAATCTGCTGCTTGAGAGCGCTCTGACCCGTCCTGTTACAAACAAGGGCTCAAAAGCCTGAAAAACGTCATCCCATACAGTACTAAATGGTGCAACTGATAGGAGGCACCCTACACATGGGCCTGCTCCATAGAGGGTGCCAGGCTGTAATTGGTTGGTTATTTCCCGTCGATCCATGTGGGTCCACCGGGCTCATCCTCGCGTTGAAGGACAGGGCACACATTACTACATTGTTTCACTCTAAACTACACATGCTAAGCCTGGTTACTATATCATTGTGGCAGGCACCTGGGCGGCACGGGAAATGGTGCCAAGGGGAAGGGAGGATAAAATACAGTCACACTGACCTACACATTCAGGGTTTCGTCGATAGCGCATTTCGCGCACTGAAGGTCTCCACCCGGGGTTTTGATATTTAATTTATCCCTCCCTGTACCTCGTGTTACAACAGATGTGTTTTCATGCTCGAAGAAATACGGCAGTGTATGCTTAGATCTTCTAGGGGCACTTGATTTGTGTTGGGACAGGGGGGTCTCTTGTTGGGACAGGGGGGTCACTTGCAGGGAATGCAGAGGTGTGGGGGTCAGGTCAGTGGTGTGGAGCTGGCTCTGGACTCTCGGGGTGGGGGTGAGAGGCCTAGTGGCAGTTTAGTGGAGATGAATGGACACAGCGTAGAGCCTGGTGTTGTCTCACACTCTTGCAAGGCACATTCCTTTGGCTGAGACTAAATATTCGCAACACTCGAGGGACGAGGGGGAAGTGTACTTCCGTGGGAATGGGGCTCTGCGGATTCATTCTGTTTTCATGAGATTGGTCGTAGTGAACTGGGTCCATGAACAGCGAAATCATGCAAGCCTTTGCTTTTGGGCCTAATACAAAATTTAGTTGTGTACTATGTGTTTTCTTAGTATCGCAAATCTACTGTAGACGCTACAGTGCCTCTACATGATGCCTAGTAGTGCGAATTACTCCCCTTTTATACAATACATCACCTCATATTGTGTTCTCCTCACCTGAAAGCGCATGGGGGGGTGGGACAGGCTCATTTCCATACCAACAATGGAGCTCACTGAATGGCTCAGGCTCTCTTTACTGACCTTGTGGTGTTTCTTTGATTGAATTCTTTGCAAACTACAGTTTCCTATGAATCTACTTACATGTTCGCCAAGGTTTGGTATAAACCATTCCTCTTGAAGCTGTGCTGCAATTTGTCGCCGAGAAGTGTACGATGATTAATGTAGTTGCTCTACAGCTACAAGGAGCAGCACTACAGGCATTACAACCTTCTCCGTCAACTTCTGTCTCCACAGCAAATCCATGGACGAGAGGGCAAATCCTCTCTTTTTCCAAAGCTCCTGTTCTTCTCTATGGGCTTTTCCTTGCATCTCTATGATTTGAAGCACTGGGACTGTGGTTCATGCGGCTGGCAACTGTACCTGCAGGGACACGGTTTGCATTTTCTGAGAATCTGTAAATGGTAAATACACAGCTTCCTTTGCAGCATTGTCTGCGGCATCATTCCCAAGGGCTATTGGATTAGTACAGTTAGTGTGCGCAGTGCGTTGAACTATACCTATCTCTACAGACAAAGTTAACGCTTTGATTAGTCTGGATGGCAGCACAGTATGTTGAACAGGGGTCCCATCTTTTCTCCAGCATGGGGTCTGGCATGGATTCACATGCTCATGAATATTCCCCGTCGTCAGGCTGGGAATCCTCGGTAAAGAAAAAACCAGTATCAGTTTCGTTTCTGATCTGTCTTTCGTAGCAATAACCAATCACTGGTCTCTGCGTCATACTGACCACAGCCAATGACTGCCCTCTACCTAAGCACCGCCTCTGGCAGCCATCTTCAGATTTTTACCGCACGTTCATGTGTTGGGATCCTCGTGCTATTGCTCTCGAGCGTTAGTGCTATTTTTTCGCGCTTTTTTCACAAAAACTTCGATTCTTCGGTCAAAGAGCCTCAAGCTCCACCGATCCTACATCCGATCTACGGGGACCCGTGTCGGATTCATCTGTGCCCCTCAAGGGTGAAGATTTCGTCGAGCTACGCTTCGGAGGACTCCAGAAGCTTCTCAGGCCCGGCCTCGGAGATGGCCCAGGAGAAGGGAAGCTCGACGCCCGGAAAGCTGTTCAGGGTCTGCCCTGGATGCCAGCTGCAGAACGTCTTTAAGGAGGACGAACACTCTTTCTGCCTTTACTGCCTTCATGAGGACAAAACGCACGTGGAGAAGGACTGTGCGTTTTGCGGCAACATGTCGGAACGGACCATGAAGGACCGTCATCAACGTCTCGCCAACTGGCTGCAGGGTAAGAGCCCGTCTGGCGAGAAGAAGAAGAAATCCGAGCGGTCTTCTAAGACCTTTGAGGGCGCCCCGGCGACGGGGGCCCAACATAAGGCCAAGCACCGCGAGTCCGCTGGCACCGGGAGCGCCGAACGGTCGGGCTCTACGGGCGCCAGGCAGGGCGCACCCTCCCCGGCACCATCAACCACGAGCCAACGCTCTGGGTCGGGTAAGAGGAAGGCCGAGCACCCGGCGAAGCTCCTGGAGAGGCCCCGGTCGAGCTCGAAGGCAGAGGAGGAGCGTGGCAGTGCCCCCTCCCTCAAGGACAAGGCGGTGAGCGCACCTAGGGTGGTGAAGGCCTTGATCCATCCGACCAAGCCCTCTATCGAAACGGTCGCGGCGGCCCTGGCCCAGCCTGTGGAGGCTACTCCAGTGGTGGCGACCTCAGGGCCCAGAATCTCCCTGCCTCCTCGGAGGGAGTCTTCTTTTATGCCCATCGATAGGACCCCCGTGAAACCCTCCGTGGAGAAGAAGGGGGGGCAGGGCGTCGTCGTAGATTCGGCCTCAACCTCAGAAGAAGAGCTGGTCGAGGTCTTAAGCCACGGCCTAGGCGTGGAACAAGACCAGCCCGTCGGAATGGGTCCCGACGCAGGCGACGACGACGACATCGTCGAGGATGCCGACGGGGCCCCTGCTCGCCCGTCGGATTCCCCTCTGCCAGCGCCGCGAGACAACTCGGCGGCCATTTTGTTGGCCATACAGTCCTTATGCACTGAGATAAGGACGAGGCTACCGTTACCGACGGAGGAACCTCTCCCGTCGGGGGATCCAGAACCGGGACCTTCTTTTGTTCCCCCTGCCAAGAAAAGAAGGATCCATCCTCCACCTCCTTTTCAACCGTCGCGCCCCGTCCAGCCCTCCTCCCCGTCCACCCGAGGGGATGATACGGGGACTGACACGGCAGCGACGGGTACGGACGACGAGGCATACGACGAGGATTTTCCGTCGTCGCCCCCCACCAGGGCTTCTCCGCCCGACGAGATCGGATCTTTCCATTCCATGATCTCCAGGGCTTCCGAGCTTTTTCAACTCTGCCCCGAGGAGAAGAAAAAGGAAGGCTTCCTTTATCAGCGGCGCGAGGCCAAGAGGAAGACGGTCCTCGCAGTGCCTCTGTTGGACGACATTTGGGATGAGGGCCTTTCCCTCCTCAAGAACCCTTCCACGACGCCAGCTAGAAGAGACCGGTACGAGAAGAAGTACCGGGTCCCGGACACGGCCCCCCTATGCCTCCGGGCGCAGCCTACCCCGGACTCCGTCGTCTCCGCGGCGGCCAGGAAGAAAGCGGGGGGGGGTGCGGCCTCCACATCGACTTCCCCGCCGGACGGCGAGGGAAAGAAATTGGATGCTATGGGACGTAGAGTCATCTCGTCGGCAGCGACGACGATTAAAGCGGCCAACGCCTTGGCTATCGTGGCCCGCTACGACAGGGAGCTCTGGTACAAGATGGCTCCCCTGCTGGATTTTCTGCCGGACGACAAGAGGGCTGAGGCCCTTGAGATCCTCCAGGAAGGTGAAGTGGCTTCGGACCACGCCATCACCGTGGCGACGGACATCGCCGACGCTGGGTTCCGCCAGCTAGGCAACGGCGTTTGCCTTCGACGTCGTGGATGGCTCAAAGCTACGGATTTTCGGCAGGACGTCCAGACCAGAGTCCTGGACATGCCCTTCGACGGGAACAACCTGTTTGGGAAGACGGTGGACGATTCCCTCCAGGCCATCAAGGCGGATACTGAGACGGCCCGGGCCCTGGGAGTCCTGCAGCAACGACGGACGCCCTTTCGGAGCGGCGGAGGCAAGGGCGCCTCCAAAGGTTCCGGTGGCGGTTTCGCTTCCTACCGTCAAGCGGCCCGCTCGTCGTCGCAAGAGGCCTACAGAGGACGAGGCAAGTCTAGCGGACCCCGCCGTCGTCGCCAAGGAGGTCAAGGCGGCAAGGCCGCGTCCAAGCAGGATTGAACCGGCCGTGGGGTCGGGCCCCCACCGAAGCACCCCGGTGGGAGGCCGGCTGGCGGGCTTCGTCAGCGTGTGGGAGTCCATCTCCACCGACCGTTGGGTGCTGGACGCCCTGGCCCGGGGCCACGCGCTCGAGTTTCAAAGAAGGTGCCCGCGCGTCCCCCCCGTGGCCAGGAGAGAACTTCACGTCCCTCAACTTCTCCTGGAGGTAAAGGCGATGCTCAGAAAGGGCGCCATCGAACTCGTCCCAAAGAGGCTTCGGGGCTCCGGAGTCTACTCGCGATACTTCCTCGTGAAGAAGAAGACGGGAGGATGGCGCCCCATCCTAGACCTGCGACGGCTGAACAAGTTCATCAAGGCGCAGAAGTTCCGGATGGTCACCTTACAGCACGTCCTGGGTCAACTGGAGGAAGGAGACTTCCTGTCGTCGTTGGATTTGGAGGATGCCTACTTCCACATTCCAATCCTAAAGGGGCACCGAAAATTCCTCAGGTTCGTGGTCCAAGGGCGTCATTACCAGTTCAAAGCCCTTCCCTTCGGACTGCGGTCGGCACCCAGGGTATTCACCAAGTGCCTCGCACCGGTGGCGGCGCAGCTGCGCCGCGAGGGGATTCACGTCTACCCCTACCTGGACGACTGGCTCATCCGCGCCAAGACGAAGGAGCTCGCCGTGGTCCACACGGCAAGGACCGTCCAACTCCTCACGGACCTGGGATTCTCCGTGAACTACACCAAATCCCACCTGGTGCCCGCGCAAGTCGCACTGTTTCTGGGAGCGAGGCTCGACACAGTGTCCCTTCTGGCCTCCCCGTCGGAGGAGAGGACCAGGACCATCTTGGGCAAGGTGCAACGGATGCTGGTGGCCGACGCGGCCAAAGTGAGATCCATCAAGTCCCTCCTCGGGATGATGTCTTCCTGCATCTACCTCATTCCCATGTGCAGGCTCCGGATGCGCCCGTTGCAAGAATTCCTGGATGCGCGCTGGATCCAGACGACGGGCAGCTTCGAAGAAAGGATCAAGCTCGTCGAGAGTTTCCGGCGAGCGATACGGTGGTGGGGCACCCGCGCGCATCTGACGGCGGGCATGGACTTCCAGACCCCAGCCCACCAGGAGACTGTGACCACGGATGCCTCCCTGGAAGGGTGGGGAGCGCACACCGAAAATCTGCACGCGAGGGGACTCTGGCTCCCGACGGAGAAGTCCCTGCATATCAACGTCCTGGAGCTCCGTGCAGTGTTTTGGGCCCTCAGGTCCTTCCTTCCGTCCCTGAAGGGCAAGGTGGTGAGGATCTTCACCGACAACACCACCACCATGTTTTACATCAGGAAACAGGGCGGAACCAGGTCCCCAGCGCTGTCCAAGGAGGCGCAGGACCTGTGGCATTGGGCCGTCGCCCAAGGGATTTTTCTGGTGCCGTTTCATCTGGCAGGGATAAAAAACACCATCGCCGACTCACTCAGCAGGGAGCTGCGCTCGTGCCACGAGTGGGAACTACGGCAGGATCTGGTGGATCGCCTCTTCCGACGGTGGGGCACACCCCAGATCGACCTGTTCGCGACGGCGACGAACACCAAGTGCCGGAGGTTCGCCAGCAGGTTTCCCCAGACGAGGAGCATGGGCGATGCTTTCTCGTTCCCCTGGGAGGGCCTGTTCCTCTACGCGTTCCCTCCCTTGCCTCTGCTAATCCGGCTCGTCAACCAGCTCAAGAGGTCACGGTGCAGGATGATCCTCGTCGCACCTGCGTGGCCGAGGCAGATATGGTTCCCGGACCTTCTGGACTTGTCAGCGTCCCCGCCGATCAAGCTGCCGGCGGACGCAGACCTACTCTCCAGGGAAGGAGGCGCCATCCTCCACCACGACCCGAAGTCGCTGAACTTGCAGGCCTGGCTCCTGCAGCGCTAGAGTTTGGAGGATACGACATACCGGCCGATTGCAGAGAGGTTCTTGCAAAGGCCAGGGCGTCCTCGACTCTTAAATGCTACGGACACAAATGGAAGAGGTTCTCTGTCTGGTGCCACGCACAGAAGATTAACCCTCTACGGATTACGGCCCCCCAAGTACTGCCGTACCTGCTGACGCTGGCCAAAGCTGGACTGGCACACGCGTCCATCAAGATTCATCTTGCTGCGATCTCCCGATACACCAGAACCACGGGGCGGACGTCCTTGTGGTCTCATCGTCTGGTGAAAGAGTTCATGAAGGGACTATTCAGATCGTTCCCGCCGGTGAAGGCTCCGGCCCCGGCGTGGGAGCTCAACGTGGTGCTGACCAAGCTCATGGGACCTCCGTTCGAGCCTCTGCACTCGGCCCCGTTGAAGTTTCTATCGTGGAAGACAGCTTTTCTCGTGGCCATCACCTCCGCACGACGAGTGGGAGAGATCCAGGCCCTTTCCTGCAAGGCCCCGTACTTGACTTTCCACGACACGAGGGTAGTGCTCAGGACGCACCCCTCCTTCATGCCCAAGGTACCGTCGGACTTCCATCTCAACGAACCCTTGGTGTTACCTGTGTTCTTCCCGTCGCCTTCGTCGCCGGCTGAGAGGACTTTGCACTCGCTGGATGTAGCTAGAGCGCTGAAGTTCTACGTGGATCGCACGAAGGGTTTTCGGAAGACGTCACAACTCTTTGTGAACTTTGGACCTGTCAATCAGGGGAAGGCTCTCTCGAAGGCTTCCATCTCCAGATGGCTCTCCGGCTGTATCATGTACTGTCACCGGTTGGCAAACCGACCGCTGCCTGGCCGTCCGAGAGCCCATTCCACCAGAGCGATCGCAGCTACCACGGCGTTCCTATCTGGTGTGCCCCTGTTGGACATATGCAGGGCTGCTACGTGGAGGTCGACGCACACCTTCACGAAATTCTACTGCGTCGACCGGGATTCCAGGGAGGAGTCCAGGGTCGGCCAAGCAGTGCTGCGCAACCTGTTCGCCTGAGGTGAGCCTGGTGAGGAGGTAAGATGCTTAATGTTGAGTTGATGTGATGCTTAATGTTGAGCCTTTGCCACCTCCCGTGGTTGTGCATGTGTGTACTGCTATGTATTCTTTATTCATGAGCATGTGAATCCATGCCAGACCCCATGCTGGAGAAGGAACAAGTTACTTACCTGTAACTGTTGTTCTCCAGCATGGGTCTGGCATGGATTCACATGCGAACCCTCCCGCCTACCCCTCTGCGGCTCTTCACTTGGTCATACTGCCACTTCACGTGCTTCCAAATCTGAAGATGGCTGCCAGAGGCGGTGCTTAGGTAGAGGGCAGTCATTGGCTGTGGTCAGTATGACGCAGAGACCAGTGATTGGTTATTGCTACGAAAGACAGATCAGAAACGAAACTGATACTGGTTTTTTCTTTACCGAGGATTCCCAGCCTGACGACGGGGAATATTCATGAGCATGTGAATCCATGCCAGACCCATGCTGGAGAACAACAGTTACAGGTAAGTAACTTGTTCCCTCTGCCACCTTGATAACCCTGAATGCCCAGTGGCAGGGGACATACATGGAGTCAGAATAAATACTGACTGCCTTCCCTTTGCTCATTTCTAGCACATCTATAAGTGCCACTAGTTCCACCACTTGCGCAGAGAAATGCGAAGGCAACCGTCCTGATTAATTATTGAAGACTTATCAACAAAAAGTACCTCACCTCCCTCCAAGGCATCCTCTAACATTCATCTTCTCTTCCTCTTCTCCCTCATAAGTAGCACAATCATGAACAATGTCATCAGGTTGCACTGGCTCTGCTACAAATGTTGCAGGATTGACTAGGTGACACCACATAGCATGTATCAATGCATTTGACAGAATTACCTCGTATGCCGAAAATCTTTGGGCCATCAAAGTCGACAGATTTTTCTAATATCTCGAAGACCACATGCTTTACGTTAAGTGTCACCAGGCAACCCATGGTAATTGTAATTGCAAAAGCCTCTGCCGCTAAAGCTTGCTCACAAGGGAATTGTCCCTGCATCACTGGGTCTAGGAGTACGCTATAGTGCGTTAAAGGTTTGTGGCCTAGCGTTGTTTGCTGGGTCACGACCACTGTCATCAATTTCCCGTTCAAATGAGAAAAGAAATAAAATGGTTTCTCGTAATTCGGGGACAACAAGATTGGAACCTTACTGATCACCACCTTGAGTTCCCGAAACCAAGTTACCATTTCTTCAGACCACTCTATCGGACCTTTCACCTTCTGCGTGTCCTTAAGTCCCTGCAATAAGGGCCTCGCATTACGAGAGTAGTCAAATATCCACAATCTACAATAGTTACAGAGGCCTAAAAACTGCTGCATTTGTTTCCCCGTGACTGGCTGAGGCCTATTCTGAACTGCAGTGGCTCTCTCTGGCATTATGATATCACTTTCCCCAAATACAATACATCTGTCTGCCAGTATTGCAATTTTTCTTTGTCCACTTTGTACCCCTTCTCTGCGAGTAGGGTGAGGAGCATTATTGAATCTCGACACTACAAATGAGCAAATCATCCACAGTACTGGACACATGTAAATTTCCCAAATCCATTTGAACCACACTGTTAAAGACTCTCAGAGATTCACACTACCCCTGTAGCAAACCTGTGTGCATAAATCTCTGACCACTATATGTAAACACCTTGGGTTACTGAGAATCGAGGTGTTAGGTGACTGTGAAAAATCTATGTTTTTAAATCAATTACGGTGAAGTGGGTCGACCCAGTAGGGATGTTACCAAGAATGTTGAGAGGATTCGGTAGCGCTGGAAATTCTTCCTCAAAAATATTATTGTGGGGTGAAAATGCTGGACCATCCACAACTGGACCATCCACCAACTTGACCCCTTCATTTTCTTTGCAGGGTAGATGGCTGTGTTACATGGGGACACAGAAGGTTGTATTATGCCTTGCTCCAACAACACCATAATGGTCTCGTAAATCCCTTCGTCCACCTTTCTAGACATAGGGTACTGCTTAATCCATGGTAATATCGCACCAGGTTTCAATTTTATTTGCACTGATCCAACACTCTTTTGCAGCTCCATATCATGAGGATTGCTTGTCCACAAATGGTCTGGCACCTTTTCCAAATCCTCCTTCCAATGTGATGATGTATTTTAAACGATGAGCATGGTCTGTGGTACCTGCGTTTGTTCAATCGCTATCTGGCAGGGCACCCAAATCTCAAAGACCATCTCTCCTGTGTCTTCGTTGTCATCGAAAAATTGCTTGTCAGACACGTCCCTTGGTGATAAGATTGGATCGATGGACAGAACTGTGCACCACTCTTCGCCTTCCTCATTTGTGCCTGAGAGAACCACCCTGTTCTTTTTGATCACTACTAAGAATCGTAACAATGGTGCCTGGTGTTACCTCCTGTGGCAAAGCAGGCCGAACTCAATTGGTCCCCGCCATGTCTGATTTTTGATCCCTGGGACCCAACTGAACAAAACCATTACCCCATAAAGAAACACATTTGAATGTACAGGTACCCCCCTAATCGCACTGTCACTACAAAATGCATGCAAATGCGCTCCTTCTCTTACCGGATGCAAACCTGGGGAGTCATTACGAGGTTGGAGGTAATGGAAAAACGATGCCGGTAAAGGATTACCGGTATCGCATACTGCTCCGGGCTATTCCGACCTAAGAACCCGGTATTAGAGGCACCGCTAATAACGGTGCCTCTAAAAGCGGCAAGGGCGCGGGCACGCGGGCCTTCAGGCCGGCAATATCGGGATGCCGCTAACAGGAGGATATCACAAGTCGGGTGGACATGCAAATACCGGCATCATGAAGGCGCTAATAGGGGATATATCGGCATGCCGGCAATACCGGCATCGCAAGCATCCATAAACTGCTATGTGTAGTGTTCCCAACTGCCACAGGTGCACACAATCAGCACAGGTGGAGGCAATGGAGTCTGGGCCAGCACAAAAGGAGCACACCCACACACCACACCCCTTCCCACACCAAAATGACTACACTAGTAGTAGCAATACTGGGGATGGAGGACATGCTTGCATTGCTACACCAGCAACAACAACAACAACAACAACAGCAGGCACGACAGAGGAGACGCAGGAGGAGAAGGAGGGTGAGACAGGCCCAGCATTCCCCATCAGTGCAGCCAGTGGTACCACGCAAGCAGCCCCCATTCCCTTGCATCAGAGCCAGTCCATTCAACCTAACCCCTGAGCAGATCCACACCTTGTACCGTTTGGACCGGGACACCATCACCACCATCGTGGACATGATACACGACGACATTGTCAGCCTCATAGAAATACGCACCGCCATCCCCCCTCCACTGAAGGTAGTGTAGGTGCTCCACTTCCTTGCCACAGGCACCTACCAGCACACAGTGGGGCACATGCATGGCATATCACAACCCTTATTTTCACGCGTGCTGAACCAAGTGCTGGATGCCCTCCCGAAGCACACAAGGGCCCACATATCCCTACCACGGACTCCCCAGGAGATTTTTGACACAAGAGTTGGCTTCCATGCACTGGCAGGCATGCCAAATTTTATAGGTGTCCTCGACTGCACCCAGGTGGAGTTGGTGATCCTGCATGCCATGGAGGTGGTGTACCGCAACCGCAAGCAATACCACTCCATCACAGGGCCGCCACCACGACAGAAGTGCAGCATGTCACCATCGTAATAATCAGCGCTGAATGCCTAATATTGCATAGCCTACTGCCAACGCTGCCAGTTAGAAAATCAGACAGAACACTACACATCACAAATTTGACACAAACACAGCGGTATGCGTCCACAATGGATGAGCAACATCAAGGCAGTGTACACTGTTTATCAACTTGGAGATGCAACCCACATCAGCAGTCCATGGCACACAACACACTGAGGGCATGAAAATTGTGTGCATACAACCAAGGACATGTGCATGTGACCAACGATAATCTGCAGGCATGTGTTACTAGTACAGCTGTCCACCATAAATCGACTGACATATACCTTTTATTGCCTCCCATGCAGAATATAGTGGCTATCCCTTGAAGCCGTGGCTCCTCACCCCTTGTTACGCTCACCTGGCTCCCACAGGGGCATCGGTCGGACCCGGACAGCTGCGGTCTCCACCCACGTGATGCGTAGTGCAGTGATGACTGACTGGATCTGCCCTCCTAATCTTGTCTGCTTAACCCATAGAAATATTCTCCTGCAAGTGGAGAGATGGATTTAGCCACTTGTGGATTCAAGTGATGGCACCCCCACAGTCCTCCCCAACTAATCACCTCCGAAATGCCCTCACAGCAATCTCACCTTATATTCTTGAAAGATGAGCTCTCCATCCTGCGTGGATTTGCAGGGGCGCGTCGATTCCAGTTACTTCACTGGTTTGAAGGCTCGGGAGAGTTCCGGAGAGTATTGACTCTGAGGTTCCTGGTGAGGACCAGTAAGTATTAAGTTCATAGAGTTCAATATGACCGATGTTCACTCTTGTTCCCCCCTTCTTTTCTTGTCTTGCAGCTGGCTCGTGAAAAGATGCTCTTGAGGCAGCTGGTGGCGCTCAGGTAAGAGTCTGTATTACCCGGCGCTGTCTGGTAAATGTTGCATGGGGAAAACGTGTTGTTTTGTCTCTCTTTACAGATGCGGCATGTGAAAATATGGAGAGTCACAAAAGGATGCCTCCGGTGGTAAATCAGGTAAGTCTATGGTGGTAAGAATTATATTTGTTGGTTCCCTCGGCTCACCTTGTGGTTTTCTTTTGTCTCCTAGGTGCCGAAGTTCGGTGAAGAAATGATGGCGGCAGCGCGGACCCGAAGGATGCTGTGAAGACTGGTGAGTATGGCGCGGCGCTGCAGGTGGAGGTGCGGCGCGTGCAGAAATGATGTTCTTTACAGGTCCGGAGACAAGATGGATCCAGAATCAGGTGTGGAAAAGAAATAAGTTTATTTTCTAACCTTGTCCTTTTCTTTCCTCTTTGTTTTAGTAGCTCCGGATTTGAGGCGGGCGTGGCAGAAGACTGGATGCGCCAGGACTGATTCCTACTATGAGCATGGCGCCTAAGGTGCCAGGACTGAACCCAGATAGCCCCTAGCCAGGGCTGCTGAGGTTTTACTAAATGCCTAGATGCCTGCTCCCGGTGCTGATGGGCTTGGTCCGGATGCCTGGGGTAGGCATCATGACACCCCTATCCGAAACCCACAGAATAGGCACGAGGAGGACTACAATCGTTCCCATAACCGTACCCGTGTGGTCATCGAGCAGACCTTTGGCCTGTTGAAGGCACGGTTTCGCTGCCTTAGCCGGTCGAGTAGGGCACTCCTCTACAGGCATGAGAAAGTGGCCAAGATCATCATGGTATGTGTCATGCTGCACAACATGTGTATCCAACGGAACGTGCCCCTGCCCCCTGACATTGAACTGCAACCACCTGGTGCTGATGAAGGGTATGAAGAAGATGTGGCTGCGCATCATCACGGTGCCGATGCACAGGAGGGACGTGCTGTGCGTCAGTCAGTGATTGCACAATATTTCTAACACACATGGGTGCAGAGGCTGACATGAAAGTTGGACAGAGGGCACTGGGTGTGGGAGTACATGAACACTATGCACTGTATATGAATAAATTACACATATGCAATAAGGAATGTCCACTCAAGATTTTTTTTCCCACAACGGGTGTACTTAACTGTCCAATAAATATTAAAGTGCTCAAACCCTCCACCAAACATACCCTCTCCTCCCCCCTACCCCCACAACTCCCCCACACACCCTCACCCCCTCCCCCTCCGCCCACAACTCCCCCACAAACCCTCACCCCCCTCCCACTCCCCCCACATCTCCCCCACACACCCTCACCCCCTTCCTCCCACAACTCCCGCACACATGGTGTCCAAGCAATTGTCTATTGCCTTCCTCAGGCTGCCCCGTCTACATCCTGCCACTCCCTGCACCTGGTGGTGGCATGTCCGAGCGGCGCAGGGTGCGCGCCCACCTGCGTAGGGGCTGGTTTGCGTGGAGCTTGAGGAAGATGGGGTGGCCACCTGCTCCATTCTGGGGGCTTGACCCTCAGCCTCCATTGAATCTGCAATGCGGGTGAGGACCTGCCTCAGGGCAGACACCTCCTCACACAATCTATTGGTGCTTTCCACGATGATCTGCCTCAGGGAGGCGGTGTTGTCGCGCCCCTCCTGCCTTGCTTGGGCACTGTCTGTGACGAACTGTCTCACCAGGGCAGTGAGTTCCTCCTGCCGCTGCTCAGCGTGTCCTGCCTGCTGCACCCCCACCGGTACACCAGTGCAGGGTGCAAGTGTGACATGGGCAAATGCATTTGGGTCCTCTGTGGGACTCATGCTTCCTTGTATGGACTCCCCCCAGACTGCTCCGGGCTGGTGTTGTGGTATGAGTCGACAGGTGTGAGCTGGGGGGATGTGGCCGGACTTGGTGTAGCAGGTAGGTCGGAGGAGTAGTCCTCGACAGGCAAACACACCTGTCCCTGCACGTCGTCATCTGTGAGGGGTGCTGTAGCTGCCGCCTCCCCAACAGAGCTTATCTCTGCAGATTGTGGCAATTCGACTGTCTCCTGTGCAGGTGTCACAGGTGTTGTGGTGATGGGCCTTGGCGGCACCAGTGCCGTGGCATCCAGGGCTGGTTTGGTCTTCGGTGCCTGTCATGGCTTATGTGGGGCTTTGGAAGTGGAAGGCCTGTTGCTTTCATCCCTAGCCCTCTTCTGGGGTGTATTCGTCTGTGGCGGTGAGTCCCGGGCCTCGCTGGCAGGATCTGAGCCTGTGGGGGACGAAGAGAGGGACGGCATGAGTGATGGTTTGACAAGCATCATGCATACATTTGTATTATTGCTCATCTATACATTAGAGGCAAATAGGCAGTGCAGTTTTGATGATCACGTTGCCTGCTATATGGGTGGATCATGCAGGCATCCGTCGGGCTCACTCATGTTGGGGCGGGCGTATGCTATGTGACATGCATTTCTGTTGTGGCCTGCGTGAAGTGTGACTTATGCCATTTTCATATTTGTGTGGTGTGTGTCAGGTATGGCATTGCCATGCTGCAGGCATGTGCATGTGTCTGTGCTGCGGACGACAATGTTAGGCAGAATCCTGTGCAGTTCCTTTAGGGAGCACTACAGAAGATTAAGACTACAGGTATGAGCAATAAATCCCCTTTGGTATCAGTCCATACCACAAACATTTAGTTGGTAGCTGTGGCTGAGCAGTCAGACTTATCTCAAGAGGGAGATGAGCAGTATTCAGGGTTTACACAATAGGGCTACAGTACTATGGTACAAGGAAACACTGACCAAAGCTTGGTATTAAAAATAATATATATTTATTTTACACACTTCTAATTCAACACATTAATCACAGTTATTAAAGTAAGTTAAGATCAGTCAAGAAAAGTATACACAACTCCCTGGTTAAATTGTAGACAAGTTTGAGCAAGAGTGAAAACTGAGTAAAACGGCACAGTGAAAACCAAACACAAATGACACTAGCAATTTCTCACAAGGGAGGGAAAGAACAAGTTATACAGGAATATACTCTTAGGCACCATAGCAACACTTCCCAATAAGTTTGTGAACAAGTTTAGGCAAGGCAGTACTTTAGCATGTATGATATTTAGGTGAAAACCAAGCAAAATGGCACTTCACAAGTTTTAAAAGCGGGAAGGAAAAGGTGGTTATAAGAGTTAGGTGCACCAACACAGTTCTAGTTGAGAAGCAATCTAGAGAATGCAGTTCTAACAGATTCAGCCAGAGTCAATAGGCCTGTTCCAGAGTCAGTGGTACAGGGCAAAGAGCCCAGGAGCAAAATGTTCTTGTAGCTGCAGTCAAGTCTTTGTTAAACGATTCGAAAAGGTGGTTGCTGAATGTTAGATGATAGGGGCGGTCAACCCAGCAGGTAGGTAAAGGATTTAGAACACCTTTAGCGCTACCAAACGAAAAGGAAGGCCTGGCAGAACATAGTACCTTAAAATGTAGAAGAGGCTCCTGCGGTGGCAGTTGTTCCTGGCAGTTCCTGCAGTTCGGGAGATCCAGCAGAGGAAGAGAGACTCTCGCCGTGGAGGAAGGTTCGAGTTACTGCACTGCCCAGGGATGAAACCAGCCGCGGTGCTGCCAAACAAAATAAAAGGTACGCTCTGTTAAATCGCCGTCTGGGTGGACGGGTGCCTGGCTATCCAGTCTCCGAGGGCAGGGCACTGGCAATTCGATCAAGGCAGGTCCTGGAAGGCGATTGGCAAACTGGTTGGCCCCACCAGCTCAAGGGAAGAAGGCTCTTGCAGATGAAGATCTACTCTCGTAGTGTGGAGAAAAGTGGTGAGACGCTGCAGCAGGGCTTCACCGGTGGTTCAGTTGGTGCAGATGTCTTTGGCTTCTTTCCTCTTTGGCTTCTTAGTTCCAGTGGCGACATCTTGCTCTTCCAATCCTCAGGACCCTGCTTTTAAGCAAAAAGATCCCCATTCATACAGCCTAGCTGTCACTCACACAGTGGAGTGGTCATCCTGGCGGGAGACCCTCCAGCCTATCAGGGCAGAGTGCGACATGGGTTGCTAAGGCAATCCTGTCCAGGGGTCCTACTCCCCCTCCCACACAATAGGTCCACCCAAGACTCAGTGGTGCCGAAAGGAGGGCTTCTTGGCAGAAGCCCGCCAAAAGGACGAACAAAGGATCCCCGTCCTGGGTTAGGATCTTAGAGAAAGACACAAGAAAGAATTTATATAAAGTTCTGGCAAATAAAACCTACCGGAGTAAAGTTAATATAAGAATAAACCAGTGGTATGTTAGAGGCTGTCAGTAAATGTGGTAGCCTCGAACAATGGGAAAATCCCATAGGGAAATATTCCCGGTCGAATATTTTTGGTAGTAACCACTGCCACCAGCCAGAAACTTTTGAGAGAGGGACTGTCAGGTACCCTCTCGAAGATGAACATACGGGAAAAACTATAAACCCTTGCCAGTACCTCCATAGTAAGATGGGTTGTACTGGTTCTGGTCATAAAGATTGACTAGTAAAGTCAATGGGGACTTTACATGCCCTGGGAGACAGTAGTCAGTCCCAGGTTATGGAGTCTATTTTTGGGGGTCGCTACGACACCCCTGTGTTACTGAACGGAGGGTGCTGTGTAACTCATGTGGATAAAGATGGTTCCCCTGAGGGTGAGATAAACCCTATAGACATTAAACACAAAAAAAGCCTAGAACACACATAGCAAATATGCCTAAGAGTGGGAAAAAGAGTCACACTCTTAGCAGGAGAAAAAAACAAACCCTTCAAATCCAGCAAAGCTGCTGGGGGACTCTATAAGTAAGGGAAATTAGCCATAGAATGAGAATTCTCCCTAACACAACTAGGCTGGGAATGTGTATTCATTGGGCCATGCCTTGCCTCTTTAGACAGACAAATTGGTGGACTATCATCAGACTTTGCATTACAGTGTTTTCTTAGGACACTCACCTCTTTCCGCCGATGAGGTTTTGCCACGCTCCATATCGCCCACGCCTTCAATGGCCTCTATGCCAATCTTGCTGGCACAGATGTCCTCTCACCAGCTCAGCTTTATTGGTGAGCTTGCTCCTCCACCAGTAGCCATAGCCTGGCTCCTGTTTGCAGACAGGATGTTCCTGACTTGCAGGCGCAGGTCATCCCATCTCTTCCGGACATCCTTTGTGGTGCGGGGGGTGTTGCCTACCGCGTTGACTCTTTGGGTAACAAGTTCCCAGATTTCCTTTTTCTTGCTCACTGCCTTCCTCTTGAGGCTGTTTGCGAATACGACCTCGGCATTGTCAGCCAGGGTCTCAGCCAGCATGGTGAGCTCATCCTCATTAAAGCGCTCCTTGCGCTGGCGGGAGGCGCCTTTTTTAACTGCCTTGGGCATGATATAGTTGTTGGAGGTTGATCTATGTACTCAGCAATATGCTCCAGGTCCTGGGTGCTGAGGATGTCAATGGATTGCGTTCCTGTGCGATGACGCTACTTCCGGTTTTGCTTATTTATGGTGACCGCTAGCGGACACCGCTCATAGCGGTGACCGCTGGTAGCGGTCACTGCTAATGCCGTTTCAATTGATGCCGGTAGTGCTGTCTGTGCTTTCCATGATGCTGCTAAGGGCCATTTTTTTGACTTTACCGGCATGCCGGTAATGTCGTTACCGGCATGGCGCAAAGCTTGTGCACGCATACTCGTAATGGCCCTCTATTAGCGGGCTCTATACTGCATGGACAAAGTATTTGCTCCATGCCGGTAAGGACAGTTACTTACCTCCACACTCGTAATGAGGCCCCTGGAGTTGAGCATACTATACCTTCCTCTGTGAAAGCAATCAACATCTGCAACTTGCTCAAGAGCTCTCTTCCCAGAAGATTCGACGGGGTGTCCGTACAATACAACAAAGAGGCAGATACAAGATACATTTTGAGTACCTACCTTAATACATAGATCTTTAGAATAAGGAACGACTGGATAGCCCCAGAGAATCCCTGTGTGTCCATCGTTTTGTCTGACAAGGGGAACTCACCTTGCTTAATGCAAGATTTTGTAGCCTCTGTGTCGACCTTAAATGAGAACCTTCGGTCACCTACCTGCACACCTACCCGGGGTTCCCCTTCTGGATCAGTTGTAATGGACAGGACAGGACACATCAGACCCCCCTGTGGGCTGGTACATTTTGCGACCAGGGAGCGAAAAAGGACTCCCTCCAAAAACACTTGCTCCTGTGCAATGACTAACCGTTCCTTGGGGTAAAGGATTTTTCTCCCATGTCTCTATCTGTGTCTGTGCTTGGATGGTCGGTGGGATCCCATATGTCTATGCAGCCTGTGTGGAACCTGAGGGCACCCTCCCATCCACTCCCCTTGTATCCTCTTCTCATGTGGCCACGGAAAGGCAATTGCTTTTTGACTCTGACCCTGGGGGTGGATATGCTTGGGAGGATAACCTGGGTGGAGGGTCCTTGGGAAGCAGATGTCTTCAGATGAGAAATGGTATCCCCCTTTCCCTTGTCCAAATGCCCCCTGCCCTCCCCTACCTTTGTAGGTTATTTTCAGTCTGCCCGTCTTTCTCACACACACACACACACATGGTCCAACATTCATGTGCCTCTGGGACTGGGACAAAGAAGAGGCAACTAGGAGTAATGCACACTTTTATTGGTGCGCACCGCTTTGGTACTGAGACAAAGAAGAAGACTGTAAAACACTACTACCCTGGTTAGGCATGTCCCACTAATTGGTATCAGGCAAAGGACTTACACCTGCAGCCAGTTGAAAGCTACAGGTGTATATAAAAAGAAATCAGCAAATGGCAAGGAGAGATCTGCCCGGGGCGAGAGAGGTGCCTGAGCGAGAGACCCTGGGGAAAAGGACACAACAACCCGGTACTGAGCAGGCTGTAGAGGCACTGGTGGAGAGCTTGCTGAGTGCTGCAGGGGAGCAAGAAGGACGCTGCAGCCAGAGCGGGCTGTGAGGAGGTCAGGAGCCCTGCAGAACCCAGTGCTGTGTCCCCGGCTGTAGCTGGGGGACATTGATGACTCCAGAGAGCCATCAAAAGCAGCAGGATGGTTTGGACGTGATGTGCGCTGCTCGTCGGAGCTCCCGGTGAGTGAAAACCCCAAAAGCACCCAGAGGAGCTGCCAGATGCCGGTGAGTGACGGAAAGGGAATAGTCATGCCGGGGTGCTCCACAGGCTGGGCTTGGGCGCGAAGAGATGCTGATCAGATGAAAACTCATGATAATAGGGTTGGGAGACCAAATGAAAGTGTTGTGAATGCCTAACAAACTATAAAGTGTTTCATGCATTATTGAGTACCGAGCTATGGAAAAGTTGTGAAAAATACATGAAAGCACTGCACAAGTGAAGTGAAAGTAAGGTGCATTTTCGAACACAGCAAAAGCAAGTAAAAAGGCATTGATGGACAATGTGAAAGTATAAACTGAATGAAAGCCAGCAATAAGGGCTGATGAAACAAGTGAAAAGGCAAATCATAAGCACTGTTGTGAAGTGTAAAAGCAAGGTTGTGGCAAGGAAAGCACCCCACAGATAGAATGGTGAGAAAGTCAAGTTGTGGGAGAGGACAAGAAGCGTCCAATGATAAAAAGAACTGCAAGTGGACAATTGACACAGGTCCAAAGAGGGAGCCTGTGTTGGCAAGGAAGTCCAATGAAAACAGGGAATAACACCAAGGGCCAAGGGTGATCGGTTGTGTGACCTGTAGTTGTTGGCCTGTGTGGTGTGACAACTGCGCCTATACCGAATAGCTCCTACATGGAGTGTATCAAAGAAAGCTAAGTTACTAAAACTGTTGTGCCTATCAAGGATTGAAAAGAACAAGCTATGTGAACCGTTGAAAAGCCTGAAAGGATGCAAAGTTGGTTTGCAACATTTATTGAAAGTCACGACAACTGACTTGTTGAACTTGGGGAAGGGAACCCTGAGACTCTTTGGAACTGTGTTAAATTTTGGGAAGGGAACCCCAAGCTTTTTTGTGTGGAACTGTCTTTAACTTGGGGAAGGGGCTGAAACGCAAGCCAAGATCTGGAAGAAGTTCAGAACTTTATATTAGAACACTATTTCTTTTGGTGCTGACATCCCTACACATTGGGCCTCATTACAAGTTTGCTGGTCCGGAACCAATAGTGCCGGTAAGCTTACCAGCACCGTTGTTTCCGGATCAGCAAACTACAAGTCTGCTGGCAGGTGCCGTTTCGCCCACCACGTCTGACCCTGGCGGGCGGAACGGCACCCGCCAGCAGACTTTGACAGAAGCACCTGCACTGTTGCACACAGTGCCGGTGCTTCCGTCCTCCCCATTCCCATTGAGTCCTATGGGACTCGAATGGGAATGGGGAGTTACAATTGCTGCCGCCTAACTGACCGGACCGTCAGGGCTGTAATGCCCCGGTTATTCCGGCAAATCAGGTGGCTGTAATTCATCACGAGTCCGGCGGCAGCCTGCCGGTTTTACCGTCACGGCTAACGCCGGACTTGTAATGATGCCCAATGTTTCGTTTTAGTTGTAAGGGCAAGTATAGGTTTTAGACACAGGCAGGCTTTTAAGTTGAACTTACTGACTCTGACTATCCTTAGTTTCTTTAGGTAGGGAAATCCCACCTTAGCATAAGGCAAGTTAGGCCTCACACCATCCTGACATTTAAGTTAATAAACATGTTTGGTTCGAACATTTAATCTGGTGTCTGTGTCTTGCTTCATGATGCCTTCACAAGCCCCAGTCGAGGGGTTCAGTTCCACCCATGCCTACTGCCATTGGACAGAGCCTGGGGCATATGGCAGGGTCTGGGATTGCATCTGCTGAGCTTCCATGTTCAAATACTGGGACCTGTCTTGACAATCTCGTGACACGTGTCCCAACCTTCCACGCGACCAACACTGAATCCCATAGAACCCCCATAATTATTTCCCATTGGCCCATTAAACTAGGCAACCATTCCTCTGAACCTACCAAATGACCCACTTCCCCATGGAAATCTTCCCCTACCCCTTGGAAACCCTCTTATTTGCCTTGGACTTGGAACACACCCGTCCATCCACCCCTGTGTCATACGCGATTCACCATGTCCCTGTTGTCCTAATTGCCCCTGCATCCCTCCATAGAGTTAGTAATTACTGCCCCTTCTAAACAGATCTTTGCCATTTTTTTCTGAACAAGCTTAGCCTCTGCATTTTGTGCCCGTTTTATACTCTCCTTTTCTTTTTCTTGCATGCTTTTACAAAAACGCACAATGTATGTTTGAATTTCTGGCCAACTCTTGGCCTCCATCCATACCACCTTATCTACATTGTGCGGAACTTCCTTGGAAAGTCTCTTCTTTACCATTGGGTAAGAAATCACCACACTCTTGTCCCACGTTTCTCCTGTCTCTGCCCTCCAGATCTCTTGAATTAACTGCATGTGTGCAGCAGGATCATCATCCAATTTCACCGTTTTTGTTAAGATCGAATTTATATCCGGTGTATCGGGATACATAATCTACAGGGCGCCCCATACCTGTGACCTGTAATATTAAAAGCTGCTCCATCGTGGCTATTCATATCTAATTGAACTTCCGGATACCCTGCTCTTCTCCAAAGCTTGTCTCTACTGCTCACCCATCAAAGCCGTGAATAAGCTTTTCATATCCCCTGTGGCCAACATGACATCGGCAGTATGTTTCTCCAATGCATAAATCCACTTCCCCACCGCTGCAGTGAGCGAAGGGAGTCTCTTCAAGTTATTCCACTCCATGTTTGACCACAGGACACAATACGCCCTTTCCTGACCCTTCTGGAGTAACAGAAACGGAGTTACACCCTCTCTTGCTGGGGCTTAGCCCATCTCTCCATTGCTACCTACTACGCCCATGTGAGCACCACAGCACGTCCTATGACCCCATGGTGTACTTTCTATCGCTGCTAATGGAGTGGGAGGTGGGGTGGCTACACCATGCTCAACATCTGATTCCCATTCCTCTTCATCGCCTGCAACTACATCCCCTAACACTTCTATAGGCGTGGAGACATACTCAGCACTACCGTAGGGTGCTAGCTTCTGTCTTCCCTGCTTGAACCCTGTACCTGTAGCAGTATCCCTGTTCTCCATGTCCACATTGACCGTCTTGATAACCGATTTACCCAACCTTACAAGAACCTGCCCAAGCCTCCACCTTTCTTCTACATCCCCTACCCGTCTACTCCCTTCCTCCTGCTCTTCATTTCACTGCCACCTTTTCCTCTGCTAGCCTCAGCGCTTCTTTCATGTTTTCCCGCTCTTGTGCCTCTACCGCTGTTCGCAACCTATCCTCTATCCTAGCAGGAAAAGACTTAATCTCCTCGTTCTCAATCATTCATCCTCTCCTCTGACCGACGGCCTCGCTCTCTTTCGTTCTTCCACTCTTACTCTGTCTGCTAACCTAGCAGTCGGGGGAGTTATTCTCTTACCGCTCTCCATTCTCAACCTTTCTGCCACCCTAACCATTGAAGGAGTTACCCTTCCATTTTCCTCAATATCCCAATTTCTAGAAACCGTAACCAATAGATAAAATAAATAACCAATATGGCGCCCGCAACCTCTCTTTTTCACCATGCATAGACGACTGGTCTCTGCAGAGAGGTTGCAGCAGCTGAGTTGTGTGGACAGGAGACCCGCAATGTCTTGGAAAGCCAGGGGTCCCTTCGTGGTTGCCAGATTTGTAGCGGTGGGCCCCTAATCACCTTAACCCAAAGTGGACCCACGACCTAAGGAACAAGTGCACGTTTTGTACATAAAGCAAGTTTATTGTACAATCGTCCGGGAGCGGCTAGATGGCGCTGTGGGGACAAACTTACCCAAGTCTCATCGAACCACATAAGTTGACACACATATATTTTTTGCAACAGTTAAAATACTCCCATTTCTATTATTACAATTCACCCCTCTACACATGATTCGACAAAATCCATAAAAAGAAATCCCATCTTTCTCCAATTCTTCCATTCTCTTTTTTTTGGTACAAATGTATTCAAAAGATTTCCATAAAGAGTGAACACACGGAAATGCCCAATCACAAATACAAAAGTCAACCGTCCCCTCCCCACGGCTCCCTCCTGGAGTTAACAACAACCTTGAAAAAAAAGAAAAGCCCCCTTTCAAAAACATGTATTTACAAAATAATTAATATGTCAAAACGAAAAGGGAAGGAAAGGGGGGAGGGAGGAAAAAAAACAAAAAAAACCCAACCTATATATTCATCTTCAGCCCATCAGTAAAGAACAAGCACAACACAGGGCTTTATATTACACAAAAAGCAGCAGTAACAGAACAGGTGAAATGACACGGCTATATCATATAGATATTAAATAAAAGAAGAAGTGACTTATCTTAGCAGCAAGCTTCTCCAAAAGAGGCATGATTAAGCCAGGTCCAAGTTCAGGAATGCCCCCCAAATATTTTGCAATTGCGATTCCTTCTTTTGCATAGAGAAACCCACCCTTTCAATATTGCAAATGTAATACATTTCCTCTGGCCAACTGCTCCAGTTCAAAACATTTGCAGATTTCCAGTCACATAAAATCAGTTTCTTTGCAGCTGATGCCCCTCTCAAGGCCCATGTTAACTGATGTGTATTCAAGTCCTCCAATAAGGTAGTTTCCCCCAGAATCAGTGTCTCAAAGTCGTATTCCAGGTTTTCTTGCAACACTCTGTTCATCACACCAGCAATACCGTGCCAGAAGTCTTTCAACACTGGCACTCCCAGAACATGTGTTCCATCGTACCACAATCAATACCACATCTCCAACAAGTATCCAAATCAATTAGGCCTTGCTTGAACATGCGAACTGGCGTCCAAAATACTCGGTTGAGGATCTTTGCTTGACGATCCCACTCACCTATGTTCAAAGACATCGTTTTGATGTTACCACAAAGATCTATCCATCTTTCTATAGTCATTTCGTCCTTCATACTCGCCGACCAGGCAACTAAGATCTTTGTGTTCACTTCAGAGAACCCACTTAATAGGTTGTACATACTAGAAGCCATATGAGCACTATTGCTTAACCTCCTGAGGCTGGTCAATAGATTGGATCTATCTAATGATGGCATGTTCACAGCTCCTTTCAATCTCCTGTATTCACCATACGAGCAATCAGAGTTTTCTACCTCAGCACCTCAAATAAATCTCCAACTTTCTTAACACCAACAGTGAACCAACTACACCAGAATAAGACTTTATTATCTATCTTAATCTATGGATTCAACCAAATTGAAGAAGTATCTGTCTTTCCTGGATACAGTTTTGTCATCATCTCATAAGCCTTCCAGGTGGATCTTTAAAAATCTGTTCATTCAGAACTGGCATCTTGTTTTGCATTGATTGTGGAGAGGATAGCCCAAGTGTCCAAAGGCCCTGCCCCATTCGCTTCTGCGGTTGCCCATTCATCATCCTCACCTGATATGAATGTCATGATATGTTGAAGTATGAAGGCCTGGTGATATCTTTCGAAGTGTGGGATATTCAAACCTCCTCTGTCAGATTGGATCTGCAGTTTCCATAGTTTCAGTCTAGGGATCTTTTTATTCCATATGAAAGACTGAAGCATGATGTCCAACCTCTTCCAAACAGACTTCCTCACTGGGAGAGGAATCATGCTTAACACATATGTAATTTTCGGTGTCAGCATCATCTTTACGGCATTAACTTTGCCTCCCAACAATGAGTTGAGTGAATCCCAATAGTCTATTTCACATTTCATTTTTTGAACACACATGTCCATGTTTAGACTCATCATTTCATTCAAGTCCTTAGTGACCCAGATATTTCATTTTTTAAGCACACCATCTGAAGCCAAAGTCCTTAATTATTGCACTGTTCGTAAAATGTGTACAGGGCAGAGCCTCCGTTTTGGACCAGTTGATCTTATAGTTTGATAGTCAGTCAAAATCCTCAACTTCATCAGTTCCCTGATGGATGCCGTAAGATCTTGCACTACCACCAACAAGTCATCCGCATATAGCCAAAGCTTTTGACATGTCCCTTTATAACTGACTCCCAGAATCTTAACATCAGATCTTTTTGCTTCGGCCAGGGGTTCCAAAGAAATCACGAATAGTAAAGGAGACAAAGGACACCCCTGACTTGTCCCACACTGCAACACAAATTTCTCAGATATTCCATTCTCATTGTTCATTGATTAACTTAACTACCATCTTGAGATCGTATTCATGGCACCCAGTCTTGGGATTCGACCGTGGCAGGTTGTGACATCATGATATAATAAAACATTCACATGCAAACATAATTCATTACTAGTAACAACTGGCTTGAGCCCTTTATCCTTAGACATAATTGCACATGGTGCACTCATCCTGATTTGATCCTTTATGTCATATGAGGAAAGCTGAATAAACATGTTCTCTTTGAACTTGTGATAGCCATCTCATCTGCCCGGCATACTGGCTCCATTGAAACATTCTAATCTAAATGACTACCATTTTAACACGCACAGCCTCAAGGCTGAGAAGCATGAGAAAACAATTGAGTATTGGACACCACTTCACTCCATATTTATTGCAAGCCAAAGAAAGTGGCTGGATCCCTCTGCAAGACTTCAATGTACTAAAAGAGATTACATCTGTTACCTGCAGAACTACTAAGCCATAAACATTGTGTCCCGTTCAACAGCTGACCCATCTGCTTGGTTGATCATTGTTCCCCTTCCAGCTCTCAATCCTGCAGAAGTAGATTTTTCCAGCCACCTGAAATTCACTGCACTGCCCGCTGCAAAGTCTGAATGAATTCAAAAAAGCCCACTACATGGAGATTTATAAATTCCCTTTGTATGTTGCTCAGTGTGCATGCATGTTTAATAAATATCTCTCCTTTACAGTGGGTTCTTCAGGACAGGCCCCTTTTCTGTAAGTGCATTAAAGAACTCCCTGTCCCTCAGTTTCTTTTTTTTTTTAAATGACAGCTTTATTGAGTTTTCAAGAAAAATGACAAGATACGTAATCGAACATTAGGATCCCCCGTTACAACAAAAACACGTAAAAAGTGTCATTTATTCAACTCCCCAGCTCCCCATGCACACCTCCTGCTCCTTACCCCCTCTCCCAATTCACATTAACAAAGAAACGGTTCACACATGTCCACCTGAGCTCCGTTACACTTCTTGAGGGGTCAATATTCTCTTGGACAGGTGTCAATTCCGGTCTGTTTATGGTAACCAAGGTGTTGAGAAGGTCGAGGGGTCATGACTCCCCTACCCACTGAGAAATAGGACAGTCGCTCGATCTACTTATCAGATGTATTTGTCACGAATATCAGACCATTCTATTTCCACAGACCAAGGTTCGCCATGTATTGCCGCCGTTATGCGTACTATCGGGTATAAGTTCAGAGCTGTGTTGATGCATTCTTTCTTTCCAGGAGGGAGCTCTCTCTTCCAGTGTGCAGCCAGACAAGCCCTCCCCACCAAAAGCAGGCTATGTACCATTTTCAGCAGCCTTATGTATTCCCCCTCTTAATCTTGTAAACTAAACAATACCAACATCAGTGTCTTCACCCTCGGGATCCCATCCAGATCCCTAATCCAACTAAGGACCTCATCCCAGTAGGAATGGACCACTTAGCATCCCCACCACATATGCTAGTAGTCGGCCCTCGATACACACTCATGCCAGCACATGGGGCTCACACTTTGGAACATTCGGGAAAGCCTAACCGGGTCATACTGCCATTGGTGCAGCAATTTGATGACATTAGTTTATACTAGCAGGAAATTGATGTTTGGGCGGCTCCCCGGCATATCCTTTGCCATGTCTGAGGTGGAAGTTACATCTCCAGATCTCCCTCCCACTGCTGTCTCAACCTGTCTGAGGGTCCCCTTCTCGTCTCCACCTAATGCGCAACCCTTTGGAACCAGATGCAGTCTCTAGGATCTTCTCAAAGGATATGAGTTCCCTCTGGATTTTCCCTCTGGATTTCCCCTTTCCAAACCTCTCTCATCAACACTCCCTTCAATTGTAGGTACAACAAGACAGAGAGCGTGCCCATACCAAGTACTTCTTCCAGCTAAAGTATCGTTATGAACCTACCATCCCTCCATAATTGACCGACCCTTTCGAGACCCGCCTTGTACCAGCCCTGAAACCACTCCGGATTTGGAACGGCATCCCTGACCCCCGGCACCCACAAATGACCCAGTGGTGAAGTCCACGTTGTAACGCCCCCCAGTACAGCTAATTGTCGCCAGATGCTCCAAATGGAACCCAGAATGGGATGGCTCCTTATCCTCTGCAGTAGCTTCGACCTAGGAACCCACAACCATTCCCAAACAGTAGCTGGCCGTAAGTGGTAGTTGTTAAGACCCACCCATTGCAAATCTTCCCGCTGTCTGAGATGTGGCATCACGATCATAAGCTGAGTAGCTTTATACTACAATTATATGTTCAGTCATCAAGGTATGATATGATATGATATGGTATTTGTAACGCGCCTATACACAAGTGTTTCAAGGTAGGGAAATTTGCCTCATAGAGATCCTTCAAGTATCTAGTGACTGTAAGTCCAAGTTACCTCAGCGTCCCCATACTGATCCTCATGCCGAGGGATGAGAACCGCTCAACATGACTGTCCCTGCTACTATCCAAGGGGAAAAGGACTGACTTGCCTGTGTTTATTTTGAACTCTGCCATGCAGCCATATTCTTCAGTCACAGCTACTACCGCCGGCACAGAAGTCAGTGGGTTTATCACATGCAGCAGCATGTCATCTGCGTACAGTCCCAATTTGTAAGTCTTCCCCCTACAACAAACCCTTTTACTTGCGGGTCCCGTATCAGCCTATGGGCCAGAGGTTCTAGTGAGAGCACGAAAAGAGCGGGGGAAAGCAGGCAACCCTGCCTTGTCCCCCTCCCCGAGTTAAACCACCTTCAGTGTCCCCCATTAACCACCACACATGCCCTAGGGGAGGATAAATCACCATGATACCACTGAGAAATCTCTTGCCCACCCCTATTTTTGTAAGGACCTCCTCTAGGAAATCCCACTCCACCCTATCGAAGGCCTTCTCTGCATCCACAGAGAGGAGAGTGGGGTCACCCTGCATGCCCTGAGCTTCGTTAATCAGATAGAATGTCTTTCTCATAGTGTCCGCACCCTGTCGCCCAGGTACAAACCCCACTTGGTCAGAGTGGAAAAGCTTCGGTAAGTGCACCTCCAGCCTAGCTGCCAGGACCTTAGCCTAAATCTTGGCATCTATGTTTAGGAGTGAAATTGGACGATATGAGCCGCAGGACCCAGGGTTAGGTATCAACGTGATGAGGGCCTGGGAGAATGAATCCGGTGCTCTCCCCGTTTCCATAATATTGTTAAAGAGTAGGGTCAAGAAGGGGAGCAGGGCCGACGAAAAGCTTTTATAGAAACCTGGGGAGACATTGTTGTCTCCCGGTGCTTTCCCAAGCTGCAGGCGCCCTATAGCGTTCTTAATTTCCTCACCGGCAATTGGGGCATCAATGGCCCACGATTCGCCACTCAACAGGGACGATAGAGAAGCCCCTTCGAGATACTCATCGACCTCCCCGGCGATGGCCCCCTCTTCACTTCTGTATAGGTCCTAGTAGAATGAGGCAAATGTCTCTTGGATCCCTTCCACTGTACCCTCCATAGTCCCTTCGCTTCCTTCGACCTCAGAGTCTCATCGCCCTGCCTGTTGTCCCTGTAATCTCTCGGCCATGAGAGCGTCTGCCTTATCACCTTTCTCATAGAAATTCTGATTCGGAGACTGTAGATTGCAGATTATCTTCTTCTCCTCAAGCAATTTCAGCTTCTCTCTCATGCCCCTCGCCTCCAGAATGCAGTTCTCCCTATTAGTGGGGGAGGACTGAGCGAGCCTTTCCAGGGCTCCTAATTTGTCCCTGAGCCCTTTCTCTACAAGTGTGCGTTCCCTCTTATTGCGGTCCCCCTCCCATATCAACAAACCCCTCCATGTGGCCTTTGCCGCGTCCCATGACGTCCCCTTTCCCACTTTCCCCGTCTCGTTGATGATGAACAATTCCTTGATGTCATTCTCAAATTCTTCTTTTGAAGACCTGGTCCTTCCACAGCATCTCATTACACCTCCATTTGGGGTTTCTAGGGCACAGACCTCCCCAGTTAATGTATACTGACACCATGTCATGGTCCGACCATGAGACAGGGAGAACACCTGAGTCCCCCGCTACGTCCCATAAGTCCCTGGATATATACAGGTAATCTATTCTCGTGAGAGTGCCGTGTGGAGCAGAATACAAAGTGAATCCCCTCTCCTGTGGGTGGCAATACCGCCATATGTCCCTCAGCCCGTACATTCCCATAGCCGTTCCCAGCTCACCATCTCCTTGTTTCTGAGGTTCCCGTTCACCTTTTTTTTTTTTTTTTTTAATTTTTACCCTCGCCTTGTATTCTATCTGTGCTATCTCTGTTGTCAGTGCATGCGTGACAAACACATGGTCTAATCTAGTGTGTAGATTCTGGGATGCTGAATAATGTGAGTATTGTCGATCTTGCGGATAGTGCATTCTCCATGCATCCTCCAACCCGAAGTCTGTTATCATGGACCTCAGTATTCTGGCTGCTGGGGTCGGTCTATCTATTTTGGAGTCTGATCTATCTATCTTCGGGTCTATTACACAATTAAAATCGCCTCCCCAAATCACTGCCTCTCCCAGGCCTGCGCAGAGTTTACTATATAGTGTCCTGAAATATGCCGCCGTGTCTTGATTTGGGGCATAGGTGTTTATCACACATATATCCTTGTTTTCCACCAATCCCTTCAATATTACCATCCTCCCATCTGCCTCCACCGTAGATTGCAATAGTTGGAACGATGCAGTGCCACCCACGTGATTACCCCACTAGCATACGCCGAGTATGTTGCTCCCACCACAGTCCCTCTCCATTTTTTCCGTACCACCTCCAGTTTTTCTTGCGTCAGGTGGGTCTCTTGCAATAAGGCTATATCAATTTTTTGCCGTCGCAAATACATCATAACCTTATTTCTTTTCAGATAGCTATTGAGCCCTCTCACATTCCAGGTGACTACTTTAAGGTCTCTCATTGCATATCCGGGTCTCTCCCCTCCTCCCCAGGTACCCTCCAGTACCATCAGATCTCAGATCTTCCCTTGTTTTATACAGGCTTGTTCCCAAATACAAACGTCTTCCAACTACTAGCTCTACCCCAACTCCCTCCTCTCCCATACACCCAAACTTCCTTCCCTCCCACCTCCCTTCCCTGCCCCAACTCGCCCCCCTGTATCCCCCCCCTCAACACCCTCCCCAGCTGTTGCCCAGCTCCATCCCTGGATCTCAGGCACCCCAGCATCTAGCCCTTTTCTGGCAATAGCCTGTACTCGCGGCTCAGCAGGGTAAAGTCGCCCTAGTGGCTGTCCTACTACTACTACTTCCGGGGGGTAGGTCCCATCCATCCCGCTGCTCCTGTTTGCTTTAAATTCAGCGCGCTTCTTGCTGCACAATTTACTTGCGCATCTTATATTCTAGTCCAACAAGTCCAACAAATTCAAAAGTCCCATGTTTCAATTTGCAATATTATCAGTCTTCGCCCCTCCTCTGTTATCCATACCACTGTCTTTTGAAGCCCCCCCCTATCGTGTTGTTATGCATGCCGTATCCCCATCACTTATCGTGCTTCTCGCGATCTTGCTCCTCATCTTGTTCTGGGCAGCCCTGCGCATCCAGCCATGTCGCTGCTTCCTCCGGAGTGTCAAAAAAGAACGCCCTACTTTTGTGCAGGACTTTGAGTTTCGCAGGATACAAGAGCATGTCCTTAATCCCAGCCGTGCGTAGTCTCCTCTTGACCGCCACATAACTGTATCGCTGCCTTTGCACCAGCATGGTGTAATCAGGATATGCTGTGATGTTTGCAGATGCTCTCTTTATCGTTCCACCTTTGCGAAAGTACTCCAAGATCTTCTCTCTGTCTTTGTAGTTTAGGATCTTAGCTATTATCGCTCGGGGAGGCGGGGGGGCTCCAGGACGTGGTTTTCTCATCAGGGCCCTATGCGCTCGTTCAACAGTAAAACCTTGTGAAAGCTTGTCGGCTCCTATCTCCTGCAGGATCATATTCTCCACATAGTCCATGGGGTCTTGGCCTTCCTCTCCCTCTAGCAGGCCGACCACTCGTATGTTGTTACGTTTTGCCCTTCCCTCAGCCTCCTCTGCACGGTTCTCGAGGTTAGTCACCTGTTGCTTCAATATGTGGACCTCCTTAACATTACTTGCGCTGGTTTCTGTGTTGGTCTTCACCGCACTCTCCAGGCCACTTGTCCTTTCCGCCAGCGCTCTCACATCTTGGCGCAGCAAGGCGACCTCTATTCCCACTGCATCTATTTTGCTCTCTAGTGCAGTCCTTAGATCCGCCATTGTCGTCCCCCATGAGGCTTTTAACTATTGATGGCTGTTAGGATCAGACGGTCCTCTTTTACCGGGGTACCTTCTGCAGACGCGGCCCCTGCACCTTGCACCAGGCCAGTAGGAGTCTGTTGCATCTTAGCAAAAACGTCCATCTTAGGCTGCTTGCTCTTGGCCTTGACTCCTCTCGGTGACATTGCACAGCCCTGTTTATATGTCAGGGACTAGCTCTTCAGTGGCGGACGTGTCCTGTTTCCCCGTTCTTCTATGGCGCCCCAGGAATAGTTGATGCTTACGTGTGTCTTCCGCAGGGGCTGCGGCAAGCGTTAATATGCCCTCTCTGTTCGGTGCCCTGAGTGGATTGTGTCTCCCCACGTCTCTGCCCGCTGCAATTTCTGCAGTTTGACACTCTCTAGCTCCTGGCAGGACCCCTTGTCGCCTGCGTGTTCTGTGGTCAATGAGCACTTATTAATGTCCACACAGGTCCTGCTAGCGTGGTTTTATAAATCAGGCCTTATGGCATGGGTCCTAGCAGAGTGGACAGATCCTCTCCCATTCACTTACTTGAAGTGCTGGCATTCGTGTCCTCGGGACAGCGATACGGTGTGTAGTTCGTGTGGGATCTCCTTCCCTCTCAGCAGAGTGGCAGGGAAGGTTTGTTGACACCCGCACTATTCTGCAAGTGTGAATGTTTCATGTGAGCCTCATCGGCCCTCATGCTCGCCCAGTTCGGCTTTCTCACCATTGCTCTCAAGCCCTTCCATTGCAATCCGTGCTAGGGACACTATTATGTAACACGGCTTTCTGCCAACTGCAGAAAGCCTTCAACGTTCGCAGGCCCACAGGAGTAAAGTCTGAGCGCCTTGTGTGCGCTTAATGCCAGTCCTTTATGCAAATTTCGCCTCCCGGACCTCCTGGGGGGGGCTGTTTATTTATATCCGAGTGTCTGCTTGTTTCATTACATGCGGCTCACTTTTCTTGTGCTCTATATGGAACATTGTTACAGCCGTACCCGCTGCGCGAGCTTTGCCCACGGGGCCTTCCAGTCCTCAGATCCTTATTGATTGATGTTTCAGCTGGGCTCCTCGGACCACTGAAAACCACTCACTTCCTGATAATATCACGGCAGCTTCCCTTCATCCGTAATGCAGCCTCGCCGCTCTATTAATGATGCTCGCCTTGTACTGCCTCAGACTGCTCCGTCCAATGCTCTGCCCCCGCAGTACCCGCGTCGCTGAGGAACACACCACAGCTGTCAGTTTACAGTGCCTCCGCCGCAGTTCGTTCCCTGTGTCTCCGCTTCCCCCAGGGGGCCAATGCCGCTTGTTAGCGCTGGTGCTAACCTTTCACAGTTTCTCCACTCCGTATGGACCAATAGAGCTTTTTACTCCCCGATCGCTGCAGCCAGAGCGCTGGGGAGACCGTAGTGTCCTGCAATCACTGTTTCTCCGCTTCGCTCTTCAAGGTTCCTTTGTTCAGGGATCGCCGGTCATTTTGGTTTCGGTTCCTCAGTCATCAACCGGAGCTTCTGTCTTCTGTAACTTCAGTTGTATATGTCCGAGCTGCATAGAACCACTCTCTTTCAGATGTGCTCAATCTTATACAGCAGCTTGTATATTTTCCTCATTGGTTCGCAAGGTTTAAAGGCTTGCGCTTTCCTCAGATCAGTTGACGGATGCTGGAGCTCAGGATGCGTGCAGCCTACTCCATGGCTGCCAAGCCACGCCCCCCCGTTCCCCTTCATGTCTGACCTGCCTGTCCAAACTCACATCCATCCAAACATTTAAATCACTTCCAAAGATAAGATGGCCCTGGCCCTCACCCACCACTTTCTCTAGGGCTCTTTGCAGGATTTTCTGACCCTGGTTTGGAGTGTATATCGTTGCAAAGGTAAACCTTATTCTCTTGATCAGGCCTGAGATCAGCACAGCCCTCCCTTCTGCATCAGACCATACCTTCATCACTTTCATTCGGAGCCCTTTCCGGACCAGAATCCCAACCCATGCCTTTCTGGATATTCCTGACCCCCAATATTCGCCTCCTATAGGGCCACAAGGGATCCTCCGCTCGACCCCTCTCTGATATCTAGTTTCCTGGAGGAATAAGACATCGATCCCAGCCCTTCTGAATTCCCTGGCAAACAAGGACCTCTTGGTGGGATTGTTGATCCCCTTAACATACAATGTGCATACACGCAGACTGTCACCCATCATGACTCGACCTCTCTCAGCCATGACCAATCTTCATGCCCGAAGTGAATCTCATAACAAAAGCGGATGCCCATAAAACAAAAAGCACAATTCTCCAGGTGAACAGAACACGAGCCAACATGTGTAATCCAAAACCTCTCCGCCTTCCCTTGCCCTCCCCCCCTTTCCACTGCCCTGTGGCGCTAGAACCCTCCCAGTTACCATCACTAGGTGAGTCTGAAGCAGCAAACAAGCCCGAAACCCAGGCCTCCCTTTAGGCACCTCGAACTTGGTTGCCCCCACCCTAGCCCACAAACCTAAACAAACACATTGCAAACCTAATGTCCTAAGACATTTCTTAGGCCCCCTGACCAAACCTTAGAGCACACTTACACCCCTCATAGTGCAAACTGTGGCCACCCCTCAGATGATTGCCATCGATCCAGACCATAAGTAAAAGGTTTGCATAGGCCACCTTCGTGCCACCTCTGGGAGGGTACTCAGAATGTATTGGGGGGGATCAACTTCATGAATTTCCTTGAGCCTCGAATTCTTCTCCTCTTTGGTCCCTTAATGCGCCATTGTCTGTCTCCTTCAATCTCACCCTGAGGACCCAGGGCCAGCTCCCCCTCAGCAAGTAGTTCCTTTGTAACTCTGTGTATTTCTTCCTCCATCACAAGCCTGTGCCTCAATCCCTCGAGCTCGAAGGGAATAGAGAACGGGAATCCCCATCTGTACCGCACCCATGTCCTGTTCTGTCAATTTGCCAGGGGTAGACAAAGCCTTCTCTTCGTGAGGGTCAGAGAGGACAGGTCCTGAAAGATAGCAATTCTCCCTCAACCAAGCAGAACGGACCCCTGGCCTTTGCCTTCTCCAAGATCTTGAGCCTATCTGGGTAGTTGTAGAGCATGCCAGAACTGATGTCGGACCTCCGGACGGACCACCAGCCCTATGGACCCTCTCGATTTTTGTTTCATCAACCGAATCGTCTTCAAAGAGGCGTTTTGTAATCTCATGTATCATTCTCCTGAGGTCTCTTTCCATCTCCTTGTCTTTCTTGGACCCCAAAACCCTGGAGGTTATTTCTTCTCTCGCAATTCTCAAAATTGGCCTTTTTCGTAAAACAACTTTATTTAGATCCGGTTACAGCATGTACAAGATAAACATATATGCAGACAGACAGTTATAACACAGTGAATAGATCTCCCCGACCCACCACCCCCAAGGCCCCCATGTCGTCGAAGTCTTCGGATCCCTCGCGGCCCTAGGGCCTCTCTGGCTGTATGACGGGAAGTCAGAGCAAAGAAGGGAGGGGGACTTTATGTCCTCAAGAAGCGTCTCGCCAGTTGTGGCTGGAAATTCAGTGCCGAAAACCGGCTGTTATATTCCAGGACCGGAGCCCAACAGTCCGTAAAGCAATTCTTTTGCTGCAGTAACTTTTTCAGCGACCAGGATCTCCCAAATCTTTACCCACCATAGGGTACTGAGGGGCCCTCCTGAGTATTCCATTTATGGGCCAAGGTTATCTTGGCCGCCAGGAGCAAATGCGTGAGTAGTTTGGCGGTACGACCCGCTTTAGGGTAGCACTCCGGCCAAGGCAACCCCAGCAGGACCACCTCCAGGTTCATGGGCAGTTTGCGGTAGGTTATGTCTTCAATGATCTGTATGACCTCCTCCCAGAAAGTTTGGGCCTTCGGGCATTCCCACCACATGTGGAGGAAGGTTCCGCGGGTGCCAAAAAGCCTCCAACAGCTCGGGTCTCTGGATTCTTGAAAGTGGTGCAAATGATCCAGGGGTAATACCAGCGCATTCTTTATTGGTAATGCATCTTGAGGTGGAATTGATTCTGGTCCAGATGTCCAGCCATGTTTCATCTTCTATGGGGTGCCCCAGGTCTGCTTCCTATCTGGCCATGTACGTTGACTTTACTGTTAACATGTCCTCTTGTAGCACTTTGTAAAGCTTAGTAATCAGGCCCCGGCGCTGCCCCTCCTTTATCGCGTGTTCCAGGGGGTGGAGGTCTCTTGTAGCCCTCTGCCGGACAGCTGGCTGGGAGATAAAATGTCTGATCTGGGCGTATGTGAACCTATCAGTTTCCGCCGGGTGGAAGCGACTCTTAAATTCCTCAAAGGCGAGCAGGGATCCATTCACAAACAGCTGCACAAGGGTATTGAGACCCCCCCGGGCCCATTGGCTAAAGTTTGCTCCATCCATGCCGATATATGTAACAGGGAATTCAGCGGGGGGAGCATTTTGCTTGTTCGATGCATGTCCATTTAGTGGGGTGCGTCTGCTCAGCCCAGGCAGCAGCCGACATTAGTTGGGCCGCTTTGTAGTAGTTAGAGAGGTTTGGTAGGCCCATGCCTCCCCATTTGGCCGCTCCTGTCATTACCTTCAGTAGGATTCTCGCTCTACATCCCTTCCAGATGAATTTGGATAGCTGTTTCTGTAGCTGGAGCAGGGGTTGTCTAGGTAGTTGAACGGGTACAGACGAGCACAGGGATAGGAACCTGGGAAGAAGGTTCATTTTACTCGCAGTGATTCTGCCCAACATGGAGATTTCCTGACCCTGCCATCTCCTCAGATCGGCCTCCAGTTCCTTGAATAGGGGGGTGGAGGGGAATTCGCTGAGTATATATGTTTGGGGTCTGCAATTATATGTTTTCCTAGGTAAGGTGAGGATGTAGTGTTCCATTTCAGCGGGCAAGCTGTTCGGAGGCTCTGTATGAGATCTTTGGATATGTTCACCCCAAGTGCTTTGGATTTGGTATACTTAACCACAAACCCAGCTACCTGGTCAAAGGCTTTCAGTTCCGTTAGGGCCTCCGGGAGGGAGGTTTGGCAGTTGGTGAGGATGAGCAGCACATCATCTGCGTACAGTGAAATCTTGAACTGTTCATCTTTCAGGTCCATACCAGTTATCTTCTTATTCAGGCGAATTCTCTGGATGAATGGCTCCATTACTAGGGCAAAGATCAGAGGGGAGAGCGGGCAGCCTTGTCTCGTCCCACAAGAGAGAGCAATAGGGGTCGAGAGCTTCTGGTTCATCTGGAGGGACGTCTTCGGGGCTTGGTAGTTGGCCTGGAGCATCTTTCAGTATATGGGGCCAAACTGGGAGGCCTCCAGGGTGAGTCTCATGAAAGTCCAATCCACCCTGTCAAAGACTTTTGTGGCGTCCAGGGTTAATACTGCTAATTCCAGCTGACCCTGGGCGGCCACTTCGAGGAGGTTGAGGGCACGCCGGATGTTGTCACCTGTGCCCCTCCCTATGATGAAACCTGTCTGGTCCTGGTTTATGATGGACGGAAGTACCAAAGCGAGTCGGTTCGCCAGGATTTTAGAGTAAATGTTCACGTCTACGTTGAGAAGGGATATGGGGCAATAAGATGCGCATTCCTAGGGGTCTTTACTTGGTTTCAGGAGCATGATCATGGTGGACTCTTGCATAGAGGGAATGATAGTATCCGTCACTCGGAATGAGTTGTAAAGTTCCGACATCGTGCCCAGTAGGAGAGGGCAAAAGAGTTTGAAATACTTTGGTGGAAATCCACGGGGCCCGGCGCCCTTGGTTTTAAGGCTTTTATTACCTATTCAACTTCCTCGGGTGTGATTGGCCATACTAATGTGGACCCGTCAGCTTCCGTGATGTGAGGGAACCTGGCTTGCGCTATGTATCGCTCCTGCTGTGGTTGCGGCCGAGGAGAGACCGCCAACATGTCAGCGAGATGGGAGGTTGCCAACTGCAGTTTCACCTCTTCCTCCTATTGGGTCATGACCTCCTGGTTCCTAAGGGCTGTGATAAGGTTCCTTCATTGAGTTTTGGCCAGTTTGCCTACCAGGAACTTGTTGGCCTTGTTGCCGTATGCGTAGTAGCTTTGCTTCATCTTGATCAAAGCCTGGGCAGTGTCTTCCGCATAATGCACCTCTAGTTTGCTGCGAGCGAGTTGCAGGAGTTTGCCCGCTTTAGGTGACCATCCCGTCTCTGGATTTTCTCTGCTACTTCGACTTCCCCTTCCAGTTGCTCTTTCATTTAACTCCGCCTTTTCCTATATGCTGCGGCCTGGGCGATGAGTTCCCCTCTGATAATTGCTTTCAGAACCTCCCATCTAGTTGCCGTGGAGGTGAGGTCCGGGGGGTTCCCTTTGAGGTAGTAATGAATTGCCTTGGTTACCTCATATCGGACTACCATATTGTGTAGAATTGGTTCGAAGAGAGCCCAGCGTCGTCTTGTGGGGGGGGTCGTGGTCGAAGATCCGGGCTGTTAGCAATACTGGAGCATGGTCCGAGAGGATCCTTGTGCTTATTTCTACATCATCTGTAAATGTGAGGAGTTGGGGACTGGCCAGCATCAGGTCTATCCTCGAGGAGGAGTTGTGGATGTGGGAAAAGAACAAAAAGTCTGAGGCCTCTGGGTGGAGTACCCTCCAGGTATCCATGACCCCCATTGATGTGAAGAGATGACAGAGACTCAGGGCGGTTTTAAAGTCCTTAGCCGAGGGGGGACCCGATTTGTCAGTCAGAGGATTAGGGACGCCATTGAAGTCACCGCCGATGACCACCTGTCCTTCGAGGAAGAGGAGAAGCCTTGTTTTCAGTTCCACGTAGAATGTTTCCTGGCCCTCGTTCAGGACGTAGATTGCGATCAAGGTGTGCAGTTGGTCGAAAAGCAACCCTTTTATTGCTATGAATCTGCCTTCTGGGCATCGTAGGACCTCCCACTCTCTGAATGGTATCCATTTAGCTAGGAGGATCGCTGTGCCACCTTTCTTGCTACCTCCTGATGCCATGTACTGTTTAGGGAAGGCTCTGTGACATAATCATAGAAGGTCTGCTGGGAGTAGGTGCGTCTCTTGGAGGAATACCGAGCTATGAAGGTCTGTAAGGCATTTGCATGTCGATTTCTGCTTCTCCAGGGAGTTCAGGCCTCTAATGATCAGCGAGAGATATCACAGCTTCAGGTGCAGTGGGGCGGCCTCTTGTGATATCGCCTCAGCAATCAGGGAATGCAGGGAGGGGAGGGGGGAGTGATATATGTGCAAGTCTGTCTGCCAGTGATGGGCTGCCAGTCTTGTTCTACTGCGACCAGTTTTTATATTTCTTAAACTGGGTCTGAACGTGACCCGAGAACCAAGTGAACCAGCGGTGAACCAAACTAAGAACTTAATCCAAACCAAACTGGGCCCCAAGGGCCTTGAGCCAGAGTATGGGTCCATTCACCCGGCAGGGCATATCATGGGACGCCCGAGAGCCGAGAGAGTTTTCAGGCACAGAGAGCAGGTTACTTTATGGTCCTATCCCCTCTTATAGGGGAGGGACTGGACTGGTGTCAGGAGGCAGGCGGTTTCCCCCCATTGGGAACCTTCATCGAGCGGCTTTGCTGTGACTTTGGTGTAGTTCCTCGTTCTTTCTCTGGGGATGGATTCAATAGGTCTTCCTCCGCGGTCGCCGGTTCTCCTGCCATGATCCCCCCCGCTTCATCCAGCGAGTGGATTATGCGTGTTTGCCCCTCAAAGAAAATTTGGAGCGCAGCAGGGAAGATCCACCTGTACTTGATTTTTTGGTCCTAGAGGAAGGTGGTCAGTGGTCTGAGGGCTCTGTGCCTCTGAAGTGTTGTGGGCGCAAGGTCCTGGAAGATCTGAAGAGAGGCACCATGGTATGTCAGGTACCTCTGGGTACGGCTTGCTGACATAATTTCTTGTTTCGTGGTAAAGAAGTGAACCCTTGTGATTACTTCTGGTATGCTGGTAGTTGGAGAGCCTCTGCGGCTTCACAGCCTATTTGTACGGGCCAGTAGAAGTAGTGATTTGTCACACTTGGGGAGAAGTGTTTGGAAGAGGTTGTTAACGTACGTTGGCAGAGCCTGATCTGAAATCGAGGAAGGTACCTCCTTCTTGTGTTTTATGTCCTCGTCATCTTCTTCGAGGTGTTGGATTCTGTAATGCAGATCTGCAATTTGCGTCTAATGGTCAAGGAGCCGGTCCTCTGATTCACCAATCCTGTGCTCAACCTCCTCCATTCGGTTGTCTAGGCCATCTATTTTGGCAGCCACTTCTGTCATGCAGTTTTGGTACTCTGACTTGATGTCCGCTAAGAGGGCTTGAATATCGTCCTTAGTGGCCCATTGGCCTGGAGCTCTCTCGGGCAAAGCAATGTGGGCGCGGCCAGAGTCTGCTTTTTTGGACTTTTCTTGCAGCTGCAACATGCTGTCTATGTCTGCTGCTCAGGGGAGTAAGTAGGGCAGCTGGGGGTTTCGGGACTGTGGCTTAGCCTCCTTTCTGCTCCTTTAGTGGCTTCCCAGTGAGTGCGGTAGGCCTGTATGGCTTTGTATTCAAATGTCCTTTTTTCTGGTTCCCCAGCCCCCGGGAGGCCCGGTTGCGGGTGACTGCTTCCTGTGGCTGTGCTGCTGGGGACCCTAAGATCTGGCAAGTAGACCCGCAAAGTTTTGTTGCCAGGGCTGGGAGGTGGGTCCCCCCAACTCGCTTCCTTGTAGAATGTTAGCTGGGCTCCATGTGTGGGGGGGCTCTGCAGGTTGGTTGGGCCCTGTCCTTCTTCCATCGCTATAGCAGGGTGTGCTGATATTGTGGCTAATGCAGCGGGGATCTCTTCCAATGGTTCCCGCTGCTGAAAGAGCTTTGGTATGCCGTAAGGGGCGCTTGTAGGGGCCGCTAGTCCCTGCTACTAGTTTGGGCCGTGCGTGAGGGTTCTCTTGCAGAATTGCTTCCCCTTCGGGGGCTATTTCACGGGGCACTGCACCCCTCCTCTCCCTGGGCCCCGGGCAGTGCAATGTATGTTCTGCAGGGGAAACGGGGTCTGATCTGCCACCAAAGCCCCCCGACCTATCTATGCGCTGGGAGGTGGGGAGGAGGAAGGAGCACCCTACCGTCTGCTGGCGGTGATCGCTGGGCGCCTTTGAGGGGCTGGTTTCCTCACTTTCCCTCACGGCTGCCTTTGCCTGGGAGATGCAGCTGTGTGTGGGCAGGTTCTCCCGGAGTATGCGCTGGCTCCTGCTTCAGCTCCGGCTCCTGCTGTGCTGCGTGAGGTGGGGGGGCACCTGCAGCCCACTACAAGGAACTCTGCCTGTTGCTTGCGTCTTCACCTTCGGTCCCCCTCGTCGAGCCAGTGACGGCCAGGGTGCACTTCCCCCTTGGGCTGGGGCTGTGGGGGCTCGGCCGCAGGGCACCGACTCCCAGCGCTTGATGAGTCTCTAGGGTAAAGTGCTCCAGTTCTGCCGACTCCACGCAGCTGAAATGATCCAGGGAAGGGCTTTAGCGCCGCAGCGGACAGCTCCTCCTCTTCCCCTCTGAATTGCCGCCATCTTGGATTCAGTGAGTCTCGCCCGGGCTTACTTTGTCTGCAAAATTCTGCAGCTATCCCTCGTTGACTCTCCCCACAGGTCTGACGAGCTGCTGCAGAGGGGGTTCTGCTCGCAGCTAAATGTCTCTGTACCAAATAATCTGCGTTACAGCAGGTGTATGGTGGCTAATTCTCGGGCATCCCACAGAGATCTCAGAGAGGCGACCGCATTGCCGGCGCCCCAAGCCACGCCCCCAAAATGGTCAATTTCTAACACTATTTCATCCTACTTTTTTTCCAGTTCACCCATCCTTACATTTATTTTGGTCTCCAAAGTGTCCAGGGAGGATTGGTTATGTTTCACCTCTTGCATCCTCTCCTCTATTTTATCCAGTTTGACGTTGATCTTGTTGATTTTGCCTCCAATATCTGCCCTCATACCCCTAATTTCCTCCATTAGTGAGGCAACGTCCCTCTTTGTCGCCATTGAGTCCTCACTTCTGGCCGCCATTGCCTTCTCTTTGCTGTTGTCCGCCCCTTCAGTCCTTCTCAGGCATGCAAATTCAGCAAGCCGGGATCTGGGCTCCATGCAGGGCCGCGTCTGGATAGTAAACCACTGCATAGCTGGCCCTCCTCGAGCACCAGGTCTCCCGAGGGGGAAGGGTCAGAGAGAGGGTCACACCTGTGCAACGCCCAACAGCCTGTCCGATCTCAGGAAAAGCAATGGGGGGAGGCGAGTCTCTATTCTGCCCCCAGTCGGGTTGCCTTGGGCCTGTTCGAGTTCATCTGGGCCAAGCGGCTCTCCAAATAATTGTCCCAAGCCTGTGGTCTCAGGTAACCCTCTTCCTCCAGTATGTCACTCCGCTTGCCACGGGGTCTGGGCAGACGCCACATGCCCGAGTATGGGGGCCACACACCACCACTCCAGCCCCCGACTGGGGTCTCAGGGCCTACAGGGTTTCAATGAGTCTTAGTATGCCTCCTCAGTTTCCGCAGGTCCCCTGTATCCGGATCCGGTGAGGCAGGCACACACCCCAGTCCAGGGGGCCCTCACCTCAAACTCCACTCCTCTGTGTGGCCCAGAGATTGGCTCCGGACCCTGGCTCGGGCCACCCACCCAGCAGGAGGACCCAAGGTATTTTGCAGCACTCTGGTGCTCTATCCTCATTACCACCTCCACACAAAAGTCAGATGGGCCCTGGGGCCAGGGTAGGTGAAGCGGGCACCAACCCCAGGTCTGGGGTGCCCCCCTTGCAGCCCCTTTGTAGTCCCTCCTCAGACCTTTGTCCTCACAAAGGTCTGAGGAGGTCTGGCCTCACACACACCGCAGCTCGAGACCGTCCCTCACGGCCAGGCTTCCACCACCGAGGGCGGCCGGGGGCCCTGGATTCAAGTCTCCACTGTGCAAGGGGCTAGGTGGCACGCAGACTCCGCTGTCTGCACCGGTGACCCAGGTTAAACCCTGATGCCTCCCTTGAAGACCCCGATTGGGGCTGGGTCTCTTTAGTGCAGATGGGGGGAGGGTGGAACGCCACAAACAGTCCCATGTATCTGGGGTACACATGGTCCTCGGTCTCACCTTTGGCACCCTCCTGTCCTAGGAGGGGGGCGGTGTGATGCTGGAAATGCATTGTAGGGACAGGGCCTTCCTGTCCTTGTCCTATAGTCCTTTTTCATGTGTGTTCTGTATTTTATTCTGCCCAGGAGTCCATGTGGGACTCCTGGCAGTGCAGCTCTTCCTGTTTTTGGTTTGGTGTAAAGACCCATGGGATACCCATGGGATACCCTTATGGCACCCATGGGTGGGGGTGCAACCCTGTGACCTTTGTGTATGTATTTGAGATGGCATTCTCAACACCTGAGGGACTCTACCAGTTTAGGGTCATGCCTTTTGGGTTGAAGAATGCCCCTGCCACCTTCCAGAGATTGGTCAATCATGCGCTCAGTGGGCTGAAGGCCTTCTGTGAGGCGTACTTAGATGACATTACCGTCTACAGTTCCACCTGGGAAGTGCATTTGACACATCTGGATAAGGTGTTGCAGGCCTTGAAAAGGGCTAACCTCACTATCAAGGCCACCAAGTGCCAGATAGCTCAGGGGAAAGTCACATATCTTGGTCATGAGGTAGGAGGGGGTCAAATTCAACCTCTCCCTAGTAAAGTACAGGATGTACATGACTGGGAGACTCCCACTGCTCAAACCCAGGTGAGAGCCTTTTTGGGCCTCACTGGGAACTATCGCAATTTCATGGCAGACTATGGAACCATAGCTGCACCACCGACAGCTCTGACTTCACCCAAACAGCCTAGGAAGGTTAATTGGACCGAAGACTGTCAGAGGGCCTTTGATGGCTTCAAAGAAAGCCTTTGTAGGGCACCTGTGTTGTGTGCGCTTGACTACAGCAAACCCTTTATCGTCCAGACGGATTCCTGCGATACCGGAATTGGAGCTGTCTTGTCCCAGTTAGATGACAAAGGGAGAGAACATCCGATCATCTTCATCAGTAGAAAACTCAAGGGTAGAGAACTTAGGTGGGCTACCGTTGAAAAGGAATTTTTCAGTATAGTTTGGAGCCTTAGGCGTTTTAGGCCCTACCTTACATGGTCTACCTTCAAGGTCCAAACAGATCATAAGCCCCTGAAGTGGCTTATGCCAATGAAGGGTTAAAACCCGAAACTGCTCAGGTGGTCCATTAGCCTGCAAGGGCTAGACTTCACCATAGAGCATAGACCAGGAAAGAGTCACAATAATGCAGATGGCCTTTCCAGAAGGTATGTTGACCGTCTGGATGAGGGTGTCTATCTCGTGGGAGATTAGGCGCCCTAACCTCAGTCTGGGGGGCGGGGGCGACTGTGATGCTGGAAATGCATTGGAGGGACAGGGCCTCCCTGTCCTTGTCCTGTAGTCCTTTTTCATTTGTGTTCTGTATTGTTTTCTGCCCAGGAGTCCATGTGGGATTCCTGGCAGTGCAGCTATTCCTGTTTTTGGTTTGGTGTACAGACCCATGGGATAACCTTGGGTGGGGATGCAACCCTGTGCCCCTAGTGTATGTTTTTGGGCACCTGTGTGTGGCCCACAGAGCAGGGTATGGGCTGGTGGCAGCTCCATGCTGAATTTGACAGGTGCTCTGAGTATCCTCCATTTTGGGATACCCAGGCCCTGCCATTGGAATCAGTTGATTCCTGGTAGGAAACAAGATGGCCCCTGTGGCCTCTTGCTTTCTATTGCCTTTTACCTTGTTTTCCCAAAGTCCTGGGAAGCCCTGACTCTGTCCCTTGCCCCTGACTGGCTGTTGGGTGGAAGTTCCATATATGGTGTTGTTGTGAAGTCCAGGCCAGACTGGCTGGAGTCTTCCCAGTGACTGTATGTTGTGGGTACACCCTGTGGGTGGGACCTGGGTGAATGGAGTGTGTGACCAATATGAACGTCTTGTTGTGGATGTCTGGCTTCTGGTGTTTGACACAATGACTGAGACAGCTCTGCCGGAAACTGGTATGAATGCAGTGTGTAGTGTTGAATGGCTGGGTACTTGTCCCAATACACATTCCTTGTTGTGAGTGTCTGAGAGCGAGGAGTATGGCCTGAATGCATTGTATGCCTGATTGGCTGACTGACTGCATGAATGCCCTTCTGTATGATTGGCTGCTGAGTGTGACCCAGCAGTGTGGATGAGAGACAGAATAGTATATCTGGGGACCTCTCACCACTGGAAATTGTTCAGAAGTTGAGTTGACACTTGAAGAGTAACTGGAACTGCTTATCCTCGACGCCCAGCTGGAAGAAGAAGAACTGCTGCTGCATTTGCTTAGACCCAATCCGAAAGCTGTCGAGTTTGTCGAGGACTGATCCGAGAGAAGACCTGGTTAGTCGCCCTCTTTCCGTACTCTGAGGGACCATCGAGAACCGCTAACCTTCGCCGAAGCTCCCTGGAAGTCAGACCCTCGAAACGCTGCTGCCTGGAGACGGGGACCGCCGAGGAGAACGAAGTGAAGCACCCGGACATCAATGCTGTCAAAGTCCATTGCCATCGACCGGGGTTTGGAGTATCGCCGTAACCGCTGGAGGCCCATCGAAGCCGTGTTGCCCAGAAGAGGGGACCGCTTGGCGCCGTGCCGCTGATGAGCGGAGCCGCGCGCTACTTTGCCTAAGACTGTTGAATCGAAGGACCGTGTCCGCACCGTTGACCGCTTTATCCCGCCGGAGAAAGTCGAGGACGCTGACGCGCCGAGGAGAATCCGCCGGTGGGTTTCCCGCCACCCAAAGACCACAAAGACTTCGACGACTCAACGCCCTTGTCGGGCCACAGTTCTTCCGAAACTCTTTGCGGTCCTGAACTATCAATCGCCGAGGTGCCCCGCACACCTCATCCTCGCAGGATGTCGCCAACGGGCACCGCCTGGTTCGACGCCGTGGTCTCGGCAACCTCGAACTTTTCATCGACGCCTTTGACACCAAGTTCACCTTCTTCGACGCCTCTCGATGATCCGTGGCTTCTGCTTTAAAGGGAGTCACTCAAGAAGGATCCATCGACGCCTCTTCGAAGAACTCTGCTCCACCAGGTACATTGGGGGGGTAGAAACATTATAGAAGGAAATAAGACTCTTAGAACAATATATGGACTGGGCTTGTGATATATCTTTACTTTACAGGTTGCCCAGGTTGGGGGATCTCCACACAGAACTGTGTCTAGTTGGTAGCGGCCAGTATTCTGCCAATTGTTCTAACCAACTGCTTTCCTCCTATGTCTATTGTTGGTTGCCTTTATTAAGTGATCTGTGGGACATTTAACCGGAGTACAGTTGATGCACTTTAATGAGATCTTCTAATAATTGTGGTACCACTTAGAACTGTATATATTTGCCATTGTTGATTTTCTGAGCACAAAGTGAGTTATTGTGATATTGTACATAACTTTGAATATTAATTATATAAAGACTGTGTTTTAACTAATACAGTGTGTGGACATTCCTTTGTGGGGGCTTGGGGACTACACTGGATTTAAGAACTAGCCTGCATCACCTCCTGAGAATCTAGGCCTTGATTGCTCGACCAGCGCTACCCTATAGAGAATCTTGGCTGGGGTCCTCTGTGCCTCTCCTCTGCCATATAGAGAGCAGAAGTACAGACCCCTCCCCTCCAGTCTTTACACTGGTGGAAGCGGTGGGATGCTTATGGTTTTAAGAATCAGGGCCTCATCACGAGTTGGGCGGTAACGCCGGCGCTATGAGCCCTACCGCCAAACCCCCTAATAGCGCCGGATCACGGGTTTGGCGGAACGGGTATTGCCCATTCCCCACTGAGCCCATTCGGGAATTCCCCATTCCCCATTGGGCTCAATGGGAAATGTTCACGCTCTTACCGCCGGCAGATTTCCCGCCGGCAGTATGAGCACGCAATTTAGGCGGATTTCCCCCCAGCTCAGAGCTGAGGGGAAATCTGACAAACCCGTGATTTGGCGGACCCTTAAATGCAGCAGTAATAGTGCTACCGCCGCATTTAAGGGTTACCGCCAAACTCGTGATGAGGCCCTCAGTGTATAACCGTGCCACTTACAAAATATCTGCACCTTATTAAAATGAGGTTTAGTTGTTGTCAGGGATGGCACTCTGTCAAGAGTGGCACAGGGCACCCAGGTAAGGTCTGGGTGGCTGTGCTGATGTAAGGTGACAGGTAAGCACACACACAGCAGGAAGCTCAACAAGAACGGAGAGTAGGCAACTGTAGCAGGAAATACAAAGGTACAAACAAACTGGATTCCCTCTTGGGGTGTATGCAGAAATGGGAAAGAGTGTTCCACGGAATTTAGGAAACTCCAGCCTTCTGCACAGATTGCTATTACAGGGGCCCACGCTGTATGCTCATGGCTGGGAACAACAGCAGTGGGTGTCTGTAACACTGAAACGCGATAAAGGAAGGGGCAGAGGTTGCCTGCCGGAAACCAACAGTCAAGCTCTGTACAAAGGGATCTACATACAATACAAGAGAAGACAAGAACAGACATATCCAGGGAAAAGGAAGTCAATGAGCAATCTAGCAGAAGGAAATGAAGTAAAAGCAGTATAACTGAAATGGGTAACCTAAGGGAAGGACAGAGGACTCAAGGAAGAGAAGGATAGGGGTCAAGAACATGGGGTTGCAAACAAGGAAGAGAGCAAGGGAGCAGCAGCCAGGAAACAGGGGGGCTGCAAACAGGGAAGCAGGGCTGCAGTAACGGATGGCACAAGGTACAGGTAAACTGTTGTGGACTGCAGAGGACTGTAGTAGGCTGCAAGGCAGGGAGCCCAGAGGAGCAGGGCAGAGAGCTGTAGTAGACGGCAGACAGAGAGCTCAGAGGAGCAGGGCAGCAAGGAGCGAGCCCAAAGGAGCAGGGCTGCAAGGCAGGGAGCCCCGAGGACAAGGGCTGTAGGCAAGGAGCCCAGAGGACAAGGGCTGAAGGCAGAGGAGTGTAGCAAGCTGCAAGGCAGGGGGCGAAGAGGACAAGTGCTGTAGGCAGCGGAGTGAAGCAGGCTGCAAGGCAAGGAGCCCAGATGAGCAGGGCAGCAAGGAGTGAGCCCAGAGGAGCAGGGCCGCTGACTGTAGAGGGCTGCAGAGGACTGTAGTAGGCTGCAAGGCAGGGAGCCCGGAAAGGGCACTGGAACAAAAGCAGGAACAGCATACAAATTCGTGGTTCAAGGCAATAGAAAGGGGCTGGGAGACTCTTGATGCAAGAGACTGAGCTCCTGCAGGCAGCTACTTAAATACAGCCCTGCCCTGTACTGAGGCAGGCTAATTGGCAGCACCTGGAGCAGCACACCGGAAGATAATCTGCTTCCTCCCTCTCTGGTCCTGAGATGGTGGAAGCAGCACAGATCGCTAGGGCTTCTAGGGATTGTGGTTCCAATACTGACGAATGGGAATGGCCAGGAATTGATAGCTGTAGCAAGGTGCATTATGGTACATGTAGTTAGTTGAATTAAATAGGAAAGTACCAATGTTGCGCAAATGGGAATTAAGGACCAAAGTGGGAATAGGGGTTGTTCAAAGAGTATTATGAAGATGAATGAATAACAATTAGTCCATGATGGTGGCCAATGAGTGCGCCCGTGGCGCAGACATGACAGTTGTATACAAGATAACTGCATTACAAGCAATGGAGTCTATTGCAAATGGTAAATTGACTAGGATGAGCTTAAAGGCTTTACAGAGGGCTTGTGAAGTCAGCGAGTTAGACTTTGTGGATAAGTCTAGGGCTGAGCTGATAGCTGCCCTGGTGGAAAACCAGACTGATGGTGAAACTCTTGAAGGGGGGGGTGCAACCAATGAGGACTCTGCCCCTAGGGTTTTTGCTGAATCTGTCTCTGGGAATGCCACCATTCCTGCTGCCTCTGTTCCCTGTTCCAAACCCCAGCAATTCTTGGAGCTTGAGTTAAGGATGAAATTGGCCTTTGAATACCACAAGTTGGAAATAGAAGTTGAGCTTAAGAAAGAGGAGCTGGCACAGCAAGTGGAACTCAAGAATAGGGATCTTGAATTCAAAGACAAGGACACTGAATGTCAGAGAATCCAGCTAGAGAAAGCTAAAGTGGAGACTTCAGCTAAACCCAGTGAGAGTGTCAGGTCCCCAGCCACCAAGTTTATGAAAGATTTGGTTGGTGTTTGTGGAAGGTTCAGATATCCTCCAATGGATTGAAGCGTTTGAAATGGCTTGTGCAATTCATGATGTTGATAAGAGAGATTGGGCTAAGTGTTTGTTAAGCAGAGTGCCTCAAACTGGATATGACTGTATTCTGAAATTGAGTGTGGCAGAAAGGGGTCAGTATGAGTGCATGAAGTCTGCTTTGATTGCCAAGTGTGGCAAGACACCTACCCAATACCTTAAAAGGTTCAGGGAATTTAAGAAAAGAGAGAATGTGTGTTGGGTTGTCTGGGTGAGTGCTGCGCACATGAACATGATGGGGTGGATTGATGGTTACAAAGTGAAAACGTTTGTTGAATTGTCTCACCTTTTGTTTTTTGAGCATTTTTCTGAAGCCTGTTCACCAGAGCTGCATCGGTATGCTGCTGACCAGAACATTTTGGATCCCTTTAAGCTGGCTAGGTTGGCTGACAAGTGGGTCTCCCACTGGGTGTCCCCTAAGGACTCCAGTGGGAAGGACAAGGACAAAGAAAAGGGGACCTCTCAGAAAGCTGAGGAGTCCCAAAAGCAGTCACAGTCGGGTAAACCAAAACCTTCCTCTCCTAAGACCCAAAATTCTAGTGGGGATAAGTCATCTGTGGGTGGGAATAAGAGTAGTGGTCTACCTTCTGCAAAGCAGGCTCCCAGTGGTTACAGTACCGTACCCCGCATTCCTGGCACCTGTTGTGAATGTGGGGCTCTGGATCAGAAGAAGGGTAAGTCCAAGTGTAAAGGTAAGGCACTTGGAGTACAGGCTGTCAGCCTGACCTGCCCTTACCCCATGTCTGAGGTGGAGGCCACTGTCCTCCCCTCCTCTACAGGGATCACATTTGGTGCTCCTGTAGAGATTTCCTTAGTGTCCCTTGGGGCCTGGGACCATTGCGCAGAAATACTGACGACTATCCCACAGAACACCCATAGATTTTTGAGAAGTGTCCTCTTGAATGGCCAGCCTTCTACTGGCTTCAGAGACACTGGGGCAAGCATGACAGTGGTGGACAGGACCCTGCTCAAGCCAGAGGACTATGTAGGTGCTCCTCTGAGAACCACCAGGTTAGCTGGTGGGCCTCCCAACTTATCGCCTGTAGCCTTAGTCACACTCATGATTGGAGACAAGACAGCAAAGCTTCCTGATCTGGTTCAGGACAATGTCCCTGCTAACATTCTGTTAGGCAATGATCTAGTAGAGTTGGGGTTGATCTCGGATGGTCTTCCCATGACTGCTGCTGCAGTCACTAGGTCACAGGTGACACCAGGTCTGGCTGTGAGTCAGGTACCCGAGCCAAAGGCGAGGCCTAAGGCAAGAAGAAGGAAGACCAAGAAGGCCACCTCTGCGCGGGGGGCTCCTTCTCTTCCTGCTGTTCCTACAGCACCCATTGGGATCCATGCTTCAGACGTGCTGGGTCCAGTGGAAAACCCAAACTCAACTCCTGAGGGAGAAGAGACAGAAGACTCTCCTGTGGGAGAGGTTCTCAACCCGGAGGATCATCCGACCTTCAGTGCTTGTTAGCTGAAGGGGGACCCTCCCGGGCAGACTTCTGTAAGGGACAGAGAGAGGGCCACTCCCTCGAGGGTCTGAGGAAACAGGCCCTGTCCCAGGCACAAGGAGAAGTGCCTAGGACATTCCGGATCTATTAGGAGGGTGAGCTCCTTGTTAGTGAGCCCACTAAGCCTGAACCTAGTGCCCTCAAGAGGTTAGTGGTACCCCAGGTTTACAGGCCCTTCCTGCTGCAGTTGGCGCATGAGGCGCCCCTAGCTGGTCATCTTGGGACCAAGAAGACTAAGTAGAGGCTCTCTGCCCATTTCTACTGGCCACGGATGGGAGTAGAAGTGGAGTCCCACTGCAGGACCTGCCCAACTGGTCTTTTTTTTTTTATTTTTTTTTTTTATTATTTATTTGTTTATGGTTTTACAAAGAAAACCTTTACAAAGTATAAAAGGGAATGAATAAAAGGGAATGAATAAAAGAGCAAGCAAAAAGAGAAAGAAAAAAAGCCGATCAGGAGAAAAGAAGTGGAAAGGGCCCCCCAGGGCAATGAGGTAACAGTTCAGGGTTTCGATTAGACAAGCACACCCATCGGCATTTTAGCTGTGTTTTGTTAGGATCAAGCAATTTTCCAGGACCCTAACGACAGCCGTAGTGAGCATGACTTCTTGACCAGAAATCAATCTGTCCCAGAAGGAGTCCTGTGTTAAGGTCTCCTCTCTAGAGACGAATCTTCCAAGCAGCTGCAATCTTGCCATCCAGGTACCCTCGCATTCTAACAACAAATGTCTCAATGATTGTGAGTTCGGTAGGGCGCAAGACCTGCAGAGCTTTATGGCCTTATCGCCCTGGTTTCTTTTGGCCAAGATTTCTCCAGTGTGAGCCAAATTCAATCTTAATCTAAGAAAATTATTTCAAATGTTCTGATCAGGAAATTTTTGGAGATAACGTGGTAATGTGCCTACTTTTCTCTCAACTTTCAGAAAAAGGTTCGGTGGATTCAAAAGTCTGACTCCCTCGATCGTGCGGATCCAGTCACATATTTCAAGTTGTTTTTTGATTTTCAGGGGGTTAACGAGGAGTATTTCTGTTGTTAGGTTCAACCTCAATAAAATATCGCACACTTTTCTCTCCAGACCAAGAAGTTGTTTCGATTTGCCCTTTTTATGATGTTCATTTACGTCGAAGAAGAGGGTAGAAGGTCTGGCAATGATAATGTCCCGATAAAGCGACAAGAGCTTCCAGTCCACACGACAACCCAGGGAGATCAGACCCAATTCAAATCTCAGACTGGTGAGGGGGGTGCATGCAGGTAGGTGTAATACCGCTTTCCACAGCCTACCCTCAATTTTGTTCCATTCGAAGTTCCAAAGCAAAGGTTTCGCTTCTAAACCGTAGAGGAGGACTGGTACCGCTTTACCAATATAGAATTTAACAAGTGGGGATAATGAAAATCTACAAAACTTCCCTTTTAAATTCTTCATCTGAGCCATGATTTTACAGGTCTTTCCGAGGATGACTGGAAGCAGCTTGCTCAGGGATGGAGATGCGAGAATTTCGTAGCCCAGGTAGATGAGCTCTTCAACTCTGGGAATTTCCATATCATCTAGAGACCACTTCCTAGACGGGAGGTTTTTCCTCGGATGTTTAAATATCAAGATTTTAGATTTTGAAGGATTGATTAATAGGCCATTTAACTTGGCATAGTCACCTAGTTTGAGGAGGAGCCGTTGCAACCCCAATGCCGAGCCATCTAATAAGACGATATCGTCTGCATAGGCCAGCCAATGTATGCTTCTCCCATTAATCCTGGGTGAAATCATAGATGCCGAGGCCAAAAAGTTTCCAAGGTCTGCCAGGAAGAGATTGAAAAACAGGGGGGCACCTAGGCACCCCTGCCGGACTCCCTTGAGAACCTATATTACCTCAGAGAGGTTGCCTACATCGTCCAGCCTTACCCTGATGGTGGTGTTCCTGTGTAGTTCCATGAGCATGGCCAGTAGGGGTGCTGGAATCCCCCAATTATGAAGCTTCTGCCAGAGGAGTGACCTGTCCACCAGGTCGAATGCTTTGGACAGGTCTACCCAGGCCCCAAAGAGTGGAACGCCCTCCTTCTCGTTAGAGCCTTCACTGAGTAAATTCAGGATAAGGCCATTTAAACTGGTGGAGAGGCCCTTCCTGAAACCCGTTTGATGCCGGAAAAGAATGTGGTTGGTGTCGACCCAGTGTGTAATTTCTTTCAGAAGGAGCCGCATGAAAAGCTTACTGTCAATATCCAGGAGGGCGATAGGACGATAACTTGCAGGGCTAAGCCTGTCGCCCCCTTGAAGAATGGAATAATTAATGCATTCTTCCATGATGGTGGGAAAATCTCGTTCTCTAGGATTTCCTGAAAAAGGTGATACAGAAGCTTTGCCCACAGAGAGGGCTGATTTTTTAGAACCTGGTAAGTGAGTCCGTTAGGCCCTGCAGCCTTTGATGTAGAGGCAGAGAGGATAAGCTCTTTAATATCTTGTTGGTTGAATGACAGTGTCCAACTAGTCGAAGGTCCAATGAAATCTCTGGAACCCGGATGTTCAAAATTCTTGGACAGATAGTCGATCCAAGTTTGCTCTGAGACCAGGTTGCAGAGTGAGCTATTACGACCTGTTTCCAACTGATTGAGAGCTGCCCAAAAGCTTCTGCAATTGTTTGCGTTAAGTAGGTAAAGGATCTTTTCCCCGTCTTCTTGTTTTAGTTGGTGTTTGTGGTTGCGGGACCAGTTTCTATAAGATTGTTTAACTTTCCTGATTTTTTGCAAATTTTCTTGTAGGTCTCCTCTTCCTTTTTTCTTTATGATGCGTATAGATTGACGAAGTGATCTCTTTTGCATGTATATTTCTTCATCAAAATGATGAATATGTGTTTGTTTCCCTATGGCTTTTATTTCATTTGGTGGACAAATTGACCACACAAATTTCCCAAATTTTTCTGGGTGGAATTCCTCGATCCACAATGGAGCAGGAACTGCTTCTAGCAGTTGGTTCAATTTTTTCCCTCCAAATTTATATTTGGACACTCTCAGTTTGCCCTTGAATGCAGCTAGTTCCTCCGGGCGAAGTAGATTTGAGGCTCTCTGTTGGACTGGAAACCGAAGTTCCAGACAGGCATGATCACTACCTCCTTCCCAGTTGAGGGTAAGGGTCGGGCAGAGCAGTGAAAGGCCTGGTGTCACAAAAATATAATCTAATGTGGATTGCCAGGAACCCTGGCGCCATGTATGAGTTCCTGTTTCCTTGCCCCCATTTTGCTCGAGAATCCTTTCAAAGTCCCAGGAGGAGAGGAAGTCCCGCCATAGTTTACCCTTTTGTAACGTGGCCAGCTTGTGATGTGCGACCTGACTATTTCTTGGGGAAATGAGGTCTGCGTTCAAGTCTCCTGCAATGAGGATGAGAGCTCTCTCGAATTCGGTCTTCACCACTGTTAATATATTGTGTAGGATTTCTGTGAACTCTTGAAGGTTTATGGTGGCTTGGTTCCAGTAGATGTTGATAACCACTAAGGTTGTTATTGAGTTGTCTAAATCAAGCTCCACTTTGCAGGCCTGAATGCCTGCTGCATTATTGCATAGCGGGACAATGTGTTTAATACTTGAGTTTTAAGGACCATTAATAGTCCGCCCGCAGGTCTCCCTTTAGATTTTTGTGAGGCTCCGAGATTTAGGACTGTAAAGCCCTCTATCTCTATGGGGTTAACAAGCCAGGTCTCCTGGAATAATAAGATATCAAAATTTTGTAACAGCTTATTTTTTAGTAGTTTTTTTTTTAGAAAGCTAGAGCCTCTTGTATTCCAGGAGATTAGTCCCAGGCCATTTTGCCTAAAGACTATTTTGTTCCTCACCTAACTTCAGGAGAATTTGAGAAATGATCTCAGGAAGTTTTGTAATTAGGTTTTCATTTAGTTTGAGACCAGGGGTCGGGATCCTTAAGTGTTCTGTCACTGGACCAGCTGGTCCTCCGAGGCTTGGACTGTCTTCTCAGTTGTCTGGCAAGACTGGAGGCAGTGTCATTGCCCCACTGCAACCATTGCCAGTGGTTGGCACACCGTTTGAGAGGGTGGGCATCGACATTGTCGGTCCCCTTGACCCTCACACTTCAGGTGGACATCGATTCATCCTGGTCTTGGTTGATCATGTCACCAGGTACCCTGAGGCTATACCCCTTCGCACTGTTTCTGCCACGGTGGTTGCCAGGGCTCTCCTGGGCATTTTCACCCGTGTTGGATTCCCTAAGGAGGTTGTCTCTGACAGAGGATCCAACATCATGTCTAGTTACATGAAAACCATGTGGAAAGAGTGTGGGGTAACCTACAAGTTCTCTACCTCTTACCATCCCCAGACCAATGGTCTGGTTGAGAGGTTTAATAAAACTCTCAAGGGCATGCTAGGCGCTTTGGAAGAGCCCCTAAGGAGGACATGGCATCTGCTCCTGCCATGCCTGCTGTTTGCTTACAGAGAGGTACCTCAAGAGGGTGTTGGTTTCAGCCCCTTTGAGTTACTCTTTGGACATCCCATGAGGGGGCCCCTTGCCTTGATCAGAGAAGGTTGGGAGGCCATCCCTCCAGGTCCCGCCAAGCAAGTGGGGGACTATGTGTTAGGCCTCAGATGGAAGATGACACTGATGATGGGTCAAGCAATCGCGAATCTCAGGGCCAGCAAGGAATTGAACAAGTACTGGCATGACCTTAAAGCCTTGCAAGTGGATTGGATTCCGGGGCAGGAAATCCTTCTGATGGAGCCTACCAAGCCTAGAGCTTTGGCAGACAAGTGGACTGGACCCTTCAGGATCGTCTCCAAGATGGGCAAAGTCAATTATCTGGTTGACATGGGACTCCCTGGGGTAGCCCCTCAGGTATTCCATGTTGACAGGCTCAAGCCTGTCCACAAGCAAGCAGAATTCTCATGTGTCTTGCTAGCTTCAGAGCAAGAAGAGGATGAGAGTGAGCCCCTTCCTGATTTGCTGCATAGCAACCCTCAGGATGGCTCAGTGGAGGGAGTACATCTTTCTCCAGATCTGACGACAGAGCAGCAGAGGGCCTGCAGGGCTTTGCTACGCCAGTATGCCTCTCTGTTTTCACTGACACCAGGCCTCACACTGTGGTGTAGGCACGAAATTGACACTGGTGACAGTGTGCCTGTCAAAAGCAGGTGCTACTGTATGTCAGATACAGTTAAGAACCACATCCAGGCTGAGGTCGGCAAGATGTTGGATCTGGGTATTATTGAAACCTCAACCAGTCCCTGGTCCAGTCCTGTGGTCCTTGTCCCCAAGGCAAGTTCCTAGGCAGGTACCAAGGATTGGAGGTTCTGTGTGGACTACCGAGGAGTCAATGCCGTCACCAAAAGTGACGCGCACCCATTGCCCAGGGCTGATGAGCTCGTGGACACCATAGGTGCTGCCAAATTTGTGAGCACCTTTGACCTTACCTCAGGCTATTGGCAAATAGCTCTGATGGACCATGCCAAGGAAAAGACGGCATTCTCAACACCTGAAGGACTCTACCAGTTTAGGGTCATGCCTTTTGGGTTAAAGAATGCCCCTGCCACCTTCCAGAGATTGGTCAATCATGCGCTCAGTGGGCTGAAGGCCTTCTGTGAGGCCTACTTAGACGACATTGCCGTCTACAGTTCCACCTGGGAAGTGCATTTGACACATACGGATAAGGTGTTGCAGGCCTTGAAAAGGGCTAACCTCACTATCAAGGCCACCAAGTGCCAGATAGCTCAGGGGAAAGTCACGTATCTTGGTCATGAGGTAGGAGGGGGTCAAATCCAACCTCTCCCTAGTAAAGTACAGGATGTACATGGCTGAGAGACTCCCACTACTCAAACCCAGGTGAGAGCCTTTTTGGGCCTCACTGGGTACTATCGCAATTTCATGGCAGACTATGGAACCATAGCTGCACCACTGACAGCTCTGACATCACCCAAACAGCCTAGGAAGGTTAATTGGACTGAAGACTGTCAGAGGGCCTTTGATGGCTTGAAAGAAAGTCTTTGTAGGGCACCTGTGTTGTGTGCGCCTGACTACAGCAAACCCTTTATCGTCCAAACGGATGCCTGTGATACCGGAATTGGAGCTGTCTTGTCCCAGTTAGATGACAAAGGGAGAGAACATCCGATCATCTTCATCAGTAGACAACTCAAGGGTAGAGAACTTAGGTGGGCCACCATTGAAAAGGAATGTTTCAGTATAGTTTGGAGCCTTAGGCGTTTTAGGCCCTACCTTACATGGTCTACCTTCAAGGTCCAAACAGATCATAAGCCCCTGAAGTGGTTTATGCCAATGAAGGGTGAAAACCCGAAACTGCTCAGTTGGTCCATTAGCCTGCAAGGGCTAGACTTCACCATAGAGCATAGACCAGGGAAGAGTCACAATAATGCAGATGGCCTTTCCAGAAGGTATGTTGACCGTCTGGATGAGGGCGTCTATCTCGTGGGAGATTAGGCACCCTAACCTAAGTCTGGGGGGCGGGGGCGAATGTGATGGTGGAAATGCATTGGAGGGACAGGGCCTCGCTGTCCTTGTCCTATAGTCCTTTTTCACTTGTGTTCTGTATTGTTTTCTGCCCAGGAGTCCATGTGGGACTCCTGGCAGTGCAGCTATTCCTGTTTTTGGTTTGGTGTACAGACCCATGGGATACCCTTGGTAGCGGCCAGTATTCTGCCAATTGTTCTAACCAACTGCTTTCCTCCTATGTCTATTGTTGGTTGCATTTATTAAGTGATCTGTGGGACATTTAACCGGAGTACAGTTGATGCACTTTAATGAGATCTGCTAATAATTGTGGTACCACTTAGAACTTTATATATTTGCCATTGTTGATTTTCTGAGCACAATGTGAGTTATTGTGATAGTGTCAAAGGTTTCCCCCGGCTCACCTGAGTTCTCTTCTTGTGGCGTTCCGCGGAGGACTCCTTCTCCCGGCCGGACCGGGACTTGTATAAGTGCGCGCGAGTCGAGTCGGACTCCAGCGTGAGCGTTCAAAGTTCCAGGAAGTCGAGTGTTCCAGGACGTCCAGGAAGAGGACCGAAGAAAGGTAAGAGATACTGGAAACAGGGGAAAAGGGAGGAAGAATAAGGGAGTTGGCCAGGAACTTGGAAGGGTAACGCCGAGCAGCACACACACGTCGAGACACTACCTAGAGATAGCGTTGAGACGCGCAGAGGCGCGGGGGCGTGGCCCATTTATAGAACGTGCCGTGTCCGATGTACAGGCTAGTACGGAACACGGCACTGGGCACGGCCATGTTGGAAGTATCAAGGAGCACACTCTCCGTCTGGACCAGGACCAGGAAGACCAGAAGGGGCTATGTCCATGGTTCATGACAGCATGCCTCCTCCGAAACCCCGTCCCACCAGGCTTGCCTGGCTGTATGAGATGGAATCTTCTCAGCAATCGAGGGGTGTTTAGGTTGGATAGTGGTTCCCATGTTCTCTCGCTAGGAGGATAGCCTTTCCACTCGACCAGGTATTGAAGCCAACCCTGTTTGTACCTGGAGTCACATATTCTGGATACTTCATATTCCAGCTGATTGTCCACAATCACAGGACTGGGTCTGCCGGTTTTCCGGGTGGAGTGGATGTAGGGTTTGAGCAGAGAAGTGTGAAAAACTGGATGTATTCTCTTCCAGGAGTCTGGTAGCTTGAGCCGATAAGAAACAGGATTGATGATTTCTTTTATGGAAAATGGACCATAATATCGGGGGGCTAACTTGTTAGGGCGTAGATGTCGTGGTAATAGTTTCGAGGACAACCAGACCTGGTCACCAATAGAATAGGAGGGTGCTGGTCTTCTTTTGGAATCAGCATATCGCTTAGTGCGAATCTGGGCCTTTCCCAATTGTTCCTTGGCTTCCTTGTGGATGTTGAGGAGAGTTTCAATCCAGGAATCAAGTGAAGGTACTGGAGTTGGATGTGGTAGAACTGAAGGTAACACGGAGGGATGAAAACCTTGACTGCAATAGAAGGGGCTAACGTTGATCGCTGAGTGATCTGAATTGTTATAGGCAAATTCAGCTAAGGATATAAGGAGGGACCAATCATCCTGTACCTTGGTTGCGAAACAACGAAGATATTGCTCCAGGGTTTGATTAACACGTTCTGTGGCCCCGTTGGTCTGTGGGTGATATCCAGATGAAAGAGCGTGTTGAATCCCTAAAACACGACAGAGATGTTTCCAGAATTGTGAAATATATTGCGGTCCTCGGTCCGATATGATCTTGAAGATGGAAAATGTGTTCTAGGAAAATTCCTGCGAGCTCTGAAGAGGAAGGAAGTTTATAGAGAGGCGTGAAATGTGCCATATGAGTAAACAAGTCTATGGTTACCATGATGGTCGTGTAACCCCGGGAAGGTGGTAATTCCACGATGGAGTCTGTAGCTATACATTCCCATGGTCTTGTTGGCAGTGTAGGTTGCAATAGAAGGCCCGCCAGTCTCTTATTGTCGTGCTTATTCTGACTGCAGACAGTACAGGTCTTGATGTACTCTTGTACCTTGCATTTCATTTCCGGCCACCAAAACTGTCTTTGTATAAGACGGAGCGTGTTGGTTACACCACGATGTCCAGAATGAAAAGTATCATGGCAGAGAGTTGTTATTTTATGTTGAAGTTTCGGTGTGGGAATGACCAAGGCATTTTCCTTGAATAAGTATCCTTCCTTGATTCTTAAGTTCCAGGGATTCTTCCTAGAGTCGTCCTTCCAGAGGTCAGAGGACTGGGTTTTGGCTCGAATCTCTTCCAAGAGGTTGATCGCTTGAGCTATAAAGATTGTGTTGGGAAACATTGTAGGATAGGTCCTATCTTCAGTGGTTAAGTAGTCAGGACGTCGGGACAAGGTGTCCGCAATCACGTTTTGTGATCCAGGAACATGAGTGATTTGGAATTGGTACTGGGTGAAGAAGTAGGCCCAACGCGCCTGACGACTGTTCCTGCACTCCATAGATTGGAGAATTTGTAGATTTCGATGGTCCGTATGGACCTGGACTGGATATCTAGCACCCAGGAGTAAATGTTGCCATTCTGTGAAGGCTTGGCGGATTGCCAACAGCTCCTTTTCCAGAACGGAGTAATGGGTTTCACTGGTTGTTAGGGTTCTAGAGAGGTAAGCCACTGGGTGGTCCATCTTGTCCTCAAGCACCTGTTTCAAGACTGTTCCTATGGCATGGTTGGAGGCATCCGTTTCCACTATGAAAGGGTGATCTAAGTCAGGCTGAGCCAGGACGGGGGCCTGCGTGAATCTTGTCTTCAAGCGTTGAAAAGCCTTCTCTTGCGAGGAAGACCAGATGAAGGGAACATCCTTCTTCAACAGAGCAACGATCGGTTGGACGAGCTCAGAAAAGGTAGGAATGAACTTTCGATAAAAGTTAGCAAGTCTCAAGAAAGACTGAACCTGTTTCACCGATGTAGGAGCAGGCCAGGCCAGTATGGCCTTTACCTTTGAAGGGTCCATTCCAACTCCTTCTGGGCTGAGGATGAATCCAAGGTAATGAACTGAAGTCACGTGAAAAAGACATTTCTCAGGTTTGACCAAGAGCTTGTTTTCATGGAGCCGTTGTAGTACCGCCATGACATGTTCTTCATGTTTCAAGGGATCCTTGGAATAAATCAAAATGTCGTCTAGATAGACAATGACAAAGAGAAAAAGCATGTCAGAAAACACCCTATCCATGAAACGTTGAAAAACTGCAGGGGCATTAGCTAATCCAAAGGGCATGACTAGATATTCAAAGTGACCAAAGGGCGTTCTAAAGGTAGTCTTCCATTCGTCCCCTTCCCGGATAGGGATTAAGTGATAGGCACCCCGGAGGTCCAACTTCGTGAATATTACGGCGCCTCTGACAGCTTCCAGGATATCTGAAATCAGAGGCAGAGGGTACCGATCTTTGAGGGTGCATTGATTTAGACCATGGTAGTCGAGGCAGGGTCTGAGTTCCTTGGAATCCTTCTTAGGAACGAAGAACAATGAGGCACCCGCTGGAGATTTTGAGGGTCTTATGGTGCCATTTTCCAAATTGATGTCCAGGTATTCTCGGAGGGCCTTTTTCTCAGGTTCTGAAAGGATAAACATTCTGCCAAAGGGAATTACTGCGAGGGATTTGTCTCAATGGCACAATCTTCGGGTCTGTGAGGGGGTAAGGCCTGGACTATGGCAGTCGAAAAGACATCAGTATATCCTTGGTAGACCTCTGGGACTTGTACAATGTTGGAAACCATGAGTGAGGTTTTTTGCTCTCCTGAATGTTCGATAGCTGGTGTTAAGGAGAGATCCAGGGATAAACAGTGGGACATACAAAACTCAGAGCCCAGAAACAATGACCCTGCTGTCCAATTAATGTACGGATTATGTCTTTGAAGCCAGGGCATACCCAGAACCATTGGGTAATGGGCTGATTTGATGATGTCAAATGTAATCTGCTCTTGGTGGTGGTTTATGGAGAGACGGACCTCTTTTGTCTGTAGGGTTATGGGTCCTGAAGAGAGAGGTCTCCCATCAATTGCTTCTACCGGCTGTTTAATGTTCCGAGACTCATATGGTATTTTATGTCTGATAACCCAGTCTTGATCAATGAAAATTCCCATACCTCCACAGTCCACCAGGGCCAGTATGGGATAGGTCTTGTGCTTGGAGGGCGATAGAAAGGCCTGTAGCACCACCAGGTTATTCTGTCCAGGAGAGTTCAAGGATGTGATTGATGTGGAGCAGACATCTTTCTCCCGAAACTTCGCTCCATCTAGGGCCGGGAGCTGGCGTTTCTCGAACGCTGTGGAGGGGCTAAAGGACATTCTCTAACGAGATGCTTGTCTGAGGCACAATACATACACAGGCCGGTGTGAATTCTTCTCATCCTTTATTGTGGAGTAATTGGCCCATGAAAGGCGCCTATTTGCATTGGTTAGGAGTCGTTATCAGGGGTTGAGACAGGATCGGATTTCACAGTTGACTCCGGAGGGGTTCGTTGAATGGCAGTTTTAGCCTTTTTCCATTCAGCCCTTCTTTCTTGGATACGAAAGTCTATTTGTAAGGCTAGATCTACCAAAGCCTGAAACGAACTGGGGCGAGCCACTCTGGCTAATTCATCCTTGATATCGTCATTTAGACCCCTGCAAAATAAGGTGAAACTCGCTTCAGGGCCCCAATCAGCCTCCTTTACCAGCTGTTTGAATCTGGTAACGAACGTTAGCATATCCTGGGATCCTTTCCGAAAATCAAGTAGGCATTCCTGGGCGCTGAACACTTGTTCGGGGCGGTCAAACAATGACTTGAGCGCCTGGATAAATGCATCATAATAGTCCAGGAGGACGTCTCCAGAGTTCACTAGGGGAGTGGCCCAAGATAACGCATTCCCTGTAAGATGGGAGATTATGAAGCCCACCTTGGCCCTGGAAGTTGAAAAATAATAGGGCTTGAAAGTAAAATGCACCAAGCAGGAATCCATAAATCCACGTAAGGATTTTGGCGAGCCATCGTATTTGTCTACCACTCCACCCAGTATCACGCTTTCCTTATTGGCAGAGTCACGTGACAGCACTAATTGTTTCAAGGCTGCGTTCTCTGCCTTTAAGTTCTGTACCTCAGTTGTTAGCTCCTGCATGCCGCGCATGAGGTCCTGGACCGCTTTCTCCATAGTGGTATCAGTGTTGATCGTTTGGCGTCTCAATTTGTCAAAGGTTTCCCCTCGGCTCACCTGAGTTCTCTTCTTATGGTGTTCCGCGGAGGACTCCTTCTCCCGGCCGGACCAGGACTTGTATAAGTGCGCGCGAGTCGAGTCGGACTCCAGCGCGAGCGTTCAAAGTTCCAGGAAGTCGAGTGTTCCAGGACGTCCAGGAAGAGGACCGAAGAAAGGTAAGAGATACTGGAAACAGGGGAAAAGGGAAGAAGAATAAGGGAGTTGGCCAGGAACTTGGAAGGGTAACGCCGAGCAGCACACACACGTCGAGACACTACCTAGAGATAGCGTTGAGATGCGCGGAGGCACGGGGGTGTGGCCCATTTATAGAACGTGCCGTGTCCGACGTACAGGCCAGTACGGAACACGGCACTGGGCACGGCCATGTTGGAAGTATCAAGGAGCACACTCTCCGTCTGGACCAGGACCAGGAAGACCAGAAAGGGCTATGTCCATGGTTCATGACAGATAGTGTACATAACCTTGAATATTAATTATATAAAGACTGTGTTTTAACTAATACAGTGGGTGGACATTCCTTTTTTGGCGCTTGCGGACTACACTGTACATAAGAACCAGCCTGCATCACCACCTGAGAAGCTAGGCCTTGACTGTTCGACCAGCACTACCCTATAGAGAATCTTGGCTGCGGTCTTCTGTGTCTCTCCTCTGCCATATAAAGAGCAGAAGTACAGACCCCCCTCCAGTCTTTACAGGCAGGAGCTGGGCAGCCCACCTACATCAAGGTCAGCAGAGTCAGAAACACCCGGTGTCTCTACGCCTTCTCTCTTCAGTTTCAGTTTCATGCCGTTCGGAAGGGGAGCTGGATTTCCTCTCTACAGGCGCCAATTTCTACAGGACTTCGAGCAGAATGAAGCACACTTGTTTAAACGTCTACCGTAGGGGTCACCTTAGCACTGTGGGGGCTATAGGTGGGGGAAAGTTCACTTTATAGGGCCTGGGTGACGGAAGAGTGCAGTCAGGCGACTATCATCCGCGTGGTGGCCTCCCTGTCCCTCACTTTCTAAGAACTTCGTAGCACACCATGTGTGAATCGGTTCATATTTCATTTGGCGGTAGTAGCATTGTAACTACATGTGTGCAAATTGAATATGTATCAACATTAAACAAAAAGTAACACTTTAGTAACATGTCCCATTCACAGTTAACTACAGTGTACACATATGAAAGTGTAACATTGCACCCAGTTCACTACATCCCTGTCTCAAATATGGCACGTGCAACATGAACCCCTCTTCATCATGGGGACCTTTCTTGACCACCCCAACATTATATCTCGATTCTACTGGCCTGGAGTGTTTGAAGACATCAAGACCTATGTCTGAAGCTATGAGATCTGTCAAAAAATTGCAGCTACTCCAGATCCCCAGGCGCAGTTACAACCCCATCCCATAATTGATATCCCGTTTTCCCGTATAGCTATGGATATTGTTGGTCCATTGGAAACATCCAAGCTCGGGAACAAGTTCACATTAGTCATTGTAGACTATGCAACTCAATACCCTGAAGCCTTTCCCCTCAAAAACAACACAAGTCAGCAGATACCAAAACATCTTCTGACCTTCCTGTCACAGGTTGGATTTCCCAGAAAAATCCTTACTGTTCAAGTTATGACTTATGTTGAAAATCATGCAAGTCTTAACAGAAGTACTAAATATCAAGACCCTTTGGACCTCTCTGTACCACCCACAAACAGATGGTCTTGTGGAGAGGCTTAATCAAACTCTGAAGAGAATCCTCTACAAGCTTGTAGAGGCAGACGGGAGGAACTGGGATGTTATGATTCCCTGGGCTCCTTGCAGTACGGAAAACACCTCCAACATTTAGTACTGTACATGTTAAGAGAAACCTGGGAAAAGAGAGAAGAGGCCCTCCTACCCATTTCCCAAACAACCAAGAAACTAAAATCGCATATGGCTACTATTAGTTAAATTCTAAAAACACTGGTTTGGACGGGCCCAACAACACCAAAAGGGCTTATATGATAGCTAAACGGTAGCCCACTACTTTTCCGTTACAGATTCCGTTTTAGTTCTCCTTCCGACATCTGAGAACAAAATGATCTCCAAGTGGTTTTGGAACCTACACAATCTTAGAACAAAAGGGTCTGTTAAATTATCTGGTCACCCAACCTAATAGAAGACAGAAAACACAGATTTATCATGTTAATTTGCTGAAATAGCTGAAGGTATACCTGATGGCGGAAGCTACTGTCACCTTGGCTACCCTCCTTATTGACTGTCCTAGAACATCACTTAATCTCTCGAGATTCACCACCTTCACAACAGGAAGACCTGCAGGATCTATTAGATCAGTTACCAGATGTCTTCTCAGAACAACCAAGGAAAGTGAAAACGTCTTTCATTACATCGGGACTCCACACGGGCAAACAGTGAATCTAAAACCGTACCTGATCCCGAAAGGTAGGAGGAAGAACTATTATTCTGACAGAACTTGAGGAAGTGCTCAAGGCTAACATTCTTGAGCTCTCAGAGTCTCCGTGGTCTTCACCTATCCAATTAGTAGCAAAACTGGACAATAGTTGGAGGTTTTGTTTTGATTTTAGAAGATTAAACTTCATCTATTCATACAACGACTACCCAATTCCCCGAATTGATGAACTGACTGAGAAAAGTGGGTTGTCCAAAATCATTTGTACTTTAGATATAACCAAAGGATACTGGCATGTGCCCCTTAACCCCACCGATAGATTCCAACGTCCGAGTTATGAGGTGGGTTTTAGACCCTCAACAGTTTGGTTTCTCAGTGGAACATCGGAAAGGAAAAGATCAAGGCAACGTGGACTTTCTAAGTTGCTTCCCACTTTCAAATCAAGGGGGAGCCTCTCACTTAAACGGAGGGGTGTGCGATGAATCTGGTGAATGTGTCCCTTCTCCCCAGAGGGGAGCATCCCCTGTGAGGCTAGGGAGGTGAGCCCGCACTGCAAAACCCTCCCTAGGAGTTTGGCCAAGTGGGACCTCACTGGGAGTTACTCCCCTTTGTAGGACAAGGACTCCTGATCCGAGAAATACCTCCTGGATCAGACCACCATGTCAGCCTACAGGATGCGAAAAAGACTGTTGTTACTGCAGACTTAATACCATTGACCAGGTACACTTCTTGTTTTTCCTTCAGGGTAACAGGATTTTCATTTGAATGACACAGTCAATGAAGAACACACCCCTTTTTACTCTGATGGTGTATTTTAATTAAGAAAGAACGGTGAGCACTGAGAGATCTCCTTTGAAGGGAGAAGATGGAGTCCCACGCAGAGACGCACTTCTGCAGAAGAGACATTGTGGAGAGGTGCAGCCATGCCAGACCGCAGAGCTGGTAGTGGTATGGACAGCGAGCTAAACGCTAAAACAATGCAGGAAGGTTGGCATACCATTCGATTAAGCAATCAGGGTTGAAGGGAGGGACAGGAAGGTCCTTGTTTCCACTGATGGCATGACCACAAACAGGAAGTGGTAGGCCAGAGGCCTGTCAACCAATGGCTAAACCAGATCATCGGGGTCGATACTATTTCCTGACATCCACATGCAACGAACATCAGCTGTTAAGGGGCACAGTATGAGGAAAGCGAACGCTCCCACCGAGCAAGTACCGTCGAGAGGAACTGACACTTTGAACTAAGGATCAGAAAACCTGTGAGGTCACAGGAACCTGAGAATCCTCAAAGAGCAGACACCCAGTATATAGATGGAAGAAGAGAGTACGAACACTTTCAATTGGAAGAACATACATGGTTACGAGAGCCGGATGGGCTTGAACAAGCAATCGTTCAATGTAAAGGATCATATGAGAAACATAGAAAGAAACATTATATACAGGTCGGAAGAGCTGCTAAGGCTGAGGGAGCCAGAGAAACCCAAATGGGCAAGTACCCTTGTGAATCTGGGTGACAGAGAGACACCCTCTTTGTATCCAAGTTGGAAAAGTCAACAGGATTGCGAAAGCCTGAGAAGTCGAACGGGGCAACGGCCCTGTATGAACCAAGTTGACTTGAATATTACCTCTGTACATCCAAATTATGGAAACCAACTCGTTTATACAAATCTAAGATACGAAAAGGGGCAAGAACGTGGTGTAAATCAAAGCGAATTGAAGAATACTTTGCAACCAAGCCAGGAAACTTAGCGAGATTATGGGAACCTGAGGAACCCAAGTGAGCAAATAGCCTATCCAGAGCTATTACCAAACCAGGAGCAAGTCTCCCAGAGAGCTACAAGACTTTTGGGAGTCTGAGTGCCAGGGAATCATTGCCACGATACTTGGCAAAGAAGCAACTGTCTAAAAGAAGCAGCACAGTATACACCACTTTGATATAGTTGTTAGAGAACTATAGGAAATATGATAAAGGGTTTAGAGATGATAGATAGTATATAGAGGTGCAGGGGAGAAAACGCAGTCCTGACACATGGTCTGTACAGTTACAGATTAGAAAGTAAGGTTCCCAATGGTGTGGGAACTCCTGTCCCTTGCACACTTTCTTAGGCTGGAAAAACCCAAACAATTCTATAGAATGTGTACATATAAGATTTCATAGAGATACATGCGGAGTACACGGTTAGTCATTAATCATTCATGAATTAAATTCTTCTTGGAATCAATTGTTTTTGTTTCCATAAACCCAACAAGCTTTAATATAAAACCAAACCCAACGCGTTTTGGGAAATGATTCTCTTCTTCAGGGGTATATTCCTTAATAATTGCTGAAAGCAATCAGAAAACAAATAGTATGAGTAACTAATTACAGTAATCATTCAGTTATCACAGTAATTGTATATAGAGCACACAATAGCACATATGTGGATACACCATAGGCTTGATAACTCACCCCATATATGTGAAGTTCCAAAAGCGAGCCTGGCAGTGGGTATGAGACCAATGGTACATTTTTCTATATTTCTTGAAAGAAACAAATAAGGATCTATAGAAGGAGGAACCAATAAGTAGTTTAAGGCCCCTGCCTGCTTCCTGTCCGTTGCCAGTTCTGGGCGTGAGGTCTCCCTCGACCCCTTTCAAGAACCTTGAGGATGGCGCTCTCACATTTTCCTGGAAACCCGAACTATCATGACACTATCACTTCTGCAATCATGGGTTAGTCACCCCTATCTCAACATTCTAAACCCCTGACTTTCCACCTTCACCCCTTCTCATTCTTGTCCCCACACGTACTGCCTGTGACCGCATTTTGTACCATTTTCTGCTGTTTCAAAGTTAGCTTTTAATACCGTTTGCTGCTATTTCAAAGTAAGCTGTTAGTACCATCTGTTGCTATTTCAAAGCTAGCTGTTAGTACCATTTGCTGCTTTTTTTAAGGTTAGCTGTTAGTACCATTTGCTGATTTTGTGACCTTGGCTGTGCCCAGTGACTACCCTGTGCTAACCCATCCTGCCTTTCCCCCATCCTGTCTCCCCCACCCTCCCTCCACTACTCTCTCTTTTCTCCCCCCTCCTCCACGACACCTATGGCACTCTCTGTCTCTCCTATTTTTTCTAACTGTTTCTCCATTGACTATCCTACCCTTCTCACTAAGTCTGGTAGGAAGAAGTTCAAAAAGGGAGACCGCTTCTAACCATGGTCTCCTTATCGCTGACACCAATTCCGGTCCTTCCTCCAGACAAACCCTCACCGACACCCTCTTGGTCGTTCCTTCGCCAGACATTCGGACTCCTCATATGGTCTCTGTGCTCTCTCCATTCTCTTCCTCACCCATTAATGGTGGCACCTGGTGGGAGGCACTCCTGGACCCCTTCCACTCCTCTAAGGTAATCATCAATGTCTACTTTAATGGCACTGTCATGGTCCATTGCCCTCAGGCCAACCTTCTCCTCTTTGATAGACGCTTCCCGCGCCTCATCAATTTCCTTTCTTCTCCTGCTATCCCATCTCTCTCTTCTTTAGCTTCCTTGCCTCACCCCTCTGCCTCCTCCTTGGATACCTTGCCCTCTCCTCCTTCCTCTTCTGCCCCCCTCAGGCTCCTTCTACACCTCCACAGGGCGTACCTCTGATTTGTACCCCTCTCCGGAAGTCCTTCAAGGATGGCAACCTTCTCCATATTGCCACTCTCAACTCTCGCTCAGCTGTCAAACACTCCTTTGACATCTGTTGCCTCCCGGAAGAAGTTGACCTTAATGTCCTCGGTCTCACCGAGACATGGTTCATGGCTAACTCTGTCACAAGTTTTGACACTCTCCTCCCTGATGGCTACAAGATCCGCTCCGCGACCAGATCCAACTGTTCCGGAGGGGGTCTAGCCTTGATCTTCGCGGAGTGGATTCCTGCCTCTGTCATTCCTATGCAGGCCTACTCCTCTTCCGAATGCCTTGTCTGCAAACTTTCTTTCTCTCCTGGACACTCCTGGACACTCCCTTACTGTGGCTACTATCTATTGGCCACTTGATCAGATCACCTCCTTCCCCTCTGAGTGGACGGACCTCTCTCTCTCTCTCTTTCTATTCTCCCCTCTGGCCCGACCCACTCTGCAGGGTACACTCTGGATGCTCTGATCTCTTCAGACCCCCCCTCTCTATCCCTCTGATCACTCCTCTCTCCTGGAGTGATCGCTCTCTCATTTCCTCCCATCTCTCCCTCCCTACACCTCAGGCCAAGCCAACTCCAACACTGCCATCTACCTTTGCGGTCATCCGACCCATGAAGCGTGTGTCAGTTGAGGCTTTTGCTACCACTTTTTCTCCCCCTCCTCCCCTTCTGGCTGACTCACATCCTGACACAGCCCTTTCCATGGTCTACACTTGTATCTCTGATACTCTTGATGTGCTTGTCCCAGTCATGAGGATCTGCTTGAAGCCCAAAGCCAAGTACAAATCTTGGGATGACTCTGACCTAGTTACCCTTACAAGCAAGTGTAGGGTGGATGAGAGGAAATGGCAGGATTCTTGTGCATCCTATGACAAACTGGCCTGCCGCCTGCTCCACAGGCAATACCGGCTCCTTGTCCGCACTAAGAAGAGAGCCCATATCCAACCCTGCGTCTCTGCAGCATCTAACACCTCGGCCGAACTCTTTAAAATCTGCAAGGAGCTGGCCAACCCTGCTGCCGTTTCTACCTCTCCTGTCGCCTCCCAGGCCCTCTGCACGGCCCTTGCCTCTCGTGTCATCTAAAAAACCCAGGACATCCTGTTTACCCTCTCGTCCTCTCCTCCTCCCCAGATTTTCTCTCTGCTACTACTGGCCCCCCTGCAGTCCCCTCTCCTCCCTCTTTCTCATATTTTCCTCTGTTCTCCCCTGAAGTGATTTCCAGACAAGTCTGATCTATCAAAGTCTCGTCAAAACAGGTTCCTCCCTGTTCGTCCAAAACCATTAAGGACCACATTGACACCCTTGCTCCTGCTCTGGCTGACTTCTGCAACCACTCCTCTGGAGCCTTCCCCTCCCATCTGAAGCACTTCCTTGTGCACCCTCTTCTCAAGAAACCCACAGCTGACCCCTCCTGCCCGGCCAACTATCGCCTGACCTCTATCACTCCTTTCCTGGGCAAACTCCTGGAAAAGCTGACCATCTCCCAGCTTAATCTTCACACCGATTCTGTTGGTTGTCTCCATGGCCATCAGTCTGGTTTCAAAGCTGCCAGAAGCACGGAAAATGCTCTCCTAAATATCTGTGAAGACCTTCTCTCCAACCTTGATTCTAATATCCCATCTGTCCTCATCCTACTCGATATTTCTTCTGCCTTTGACACAGTCAACCATGTCATCGTGCTCAATCGCCTGTGTGATAATCTGGGTATCACTGATCAGGCCCTGGCCTGACTGACCGCTTTCCTCTCCAACTGACCCTCCGAGGTCCAACTTGGGTCCTTCCTTTCCTCTATCTCACTTTCAACCTGTGGTGTGCCCCAGGGGCCTAACCTCTCTCCCTGGCTTTTCAACAAATACCTGGCACCGCTCGCCCACTGCATTGCTGCTCTCTGCTCAAACTTTCAGTGCTATGCGGATGAGACACAACTTAGTTTCAGGCTCCCCTCTGCCACCTCTTCTCCCTCTCTCATCTCTGACTGTCTGTCTGCAATCCAGGAGTGGTGCGCCGCCAATGACCTCAGCCTTAATGCCAGTAAGACAGAGATCCTCCTCATCGGCACACCTGCACCTTCATTTCCTGTCACTCTCTGGCCGGCCTCCCTTGACCCCTTCCCTGCTCCCACTTGCGAGGTTAAGAACCTCGGGTCATCTTCAACTCCACGTTTTCCTTTTCTCCACACATCTCTGATGTCTAAAAAAAGTCTAACTACCAACTGCATATCCTCAGCGGTATTCTTCCTTTCCTCTCCTTCCCCCAGAAGCTCACTGTCTCCAGAGCTCTTGTTCTCTCTAGGCTGGCCTATTGCAACAGCCTCTTTCTAAATCTGCCTGCAACCACTCTCCACCTTCTGCAACTCATCCAGAACAGGACTGTGAGACTTGTTCTTGGCCTCAAGCTCTGGGATCGTATCTCTCCAGCTCTGACATCTCTTCATTGGCTCCCAGTGGCTGCAAGGATTAACTTCAAGACCCTTTGCATTGTCCACAAGGCTTTCTGGGGACTGGGGCCGCAATACCTTCAACTCTCCCTCTGCAAATACCTTCCTACTCGAGCACTTTGCTCCTTCACCTTCAAATCCCTCAGGGTCAGTCGCTTCTCCAAGCAACAAGTTGGGGGTAGATCCCTTTCCTCAGCTGGGGCCTCCCTCTGGAACAGCCTCCCTGCCTCTCTGAAACTTGAGGAGAACCATCTTCGGTTCCGGAAGCACCTCAAGATCTTCCTCTTTGTTTCTGCCTTCGCTCTTCCTTTCCCCTGCTAATCTGCCTGCTTTGGCACTGGGCACCTGGTTACCCTCTGATTTCGGGCCCAGATCCCTGCCCTACCAGTCACACACCCGCACTGCCTCCTGGCAACCCCTGCACTTGGGTCGGGATCTGCTACCCTACAGTCCCCCTCCAGCACTTATCAGACACCCGTTGTCTACACCTTATTCTCGCACTTACCACCTACTGGCCACACTACCTGTTGTTGCTCTGTCATGTGTTCAGCACTTTGCACTCCTCTCCTGCCCATTGCACTTTTCCCCTTCCCTCTCCCCTGCACTTGCACGTTCTCAATGTCACTGGGCCTAGTAAGATCATTGTTTTTGTCCTCCTTTGTTTCCCCCCTTGCCTTGTCGCGGCTCTGAAATACTTGTGTATGGACACGATAAAAATAAAATATCATATCATATCATAGTTACCGTCCAGACAAATACAACTAATCACAGGAAAAGTGCTACAAGATAACAAGCATTCTTCTTACCACTACACAGATCTTTGAGTCTCAGCCAAAATTATGGGCCTCATTACGAGTCCGCCGGTAACCGTGCCGGAAAAAACAGCAGGCTACCGCCGGACCCTTATTACCATTTCGCCTCCGTGATTCCCGGAATCACCGGGGCATTATGACCCCGGTGACCCGGTAATTCCGGAGGCAGAATTCTGTAAATCCCCATTCCCATGGAGTCCTATAGGACTCCATGGGGATGGGGACCATGGAAACACTGGTTCCGTCTATGACAGAGCCAGTGTTTCCATGTCCGCCTGCAGGCGGGCGGTGTTAAACCCGCCAGGTCAGACCTGGCGGAAGTGACACCTCCCGCCTGCAGGACTCTGAATCAGCCGGTCCGGAAACAACAGTGGCAGTGGTTTTACCGCCACCGTTCTTTCCGGACCGGCAGGGTCGTAATGAGGACCAATGTCACTCTGTCACTTTACCACGTGGTTACTTCAATGCATAAATAACAACATCCCTAAGGGGGTAGACAAAGTAGTTAATAACTAAGACATAATATAAGCACAACTGAAGTTGCCAATAAGAATTAGCATTCAATTAGAATAAGACCTCACCAAAGTATTTGTCCTGAGAAGGTGATTAAATGAAGATGAAGCATCTAAAGTACTCTGAGTTAAGGTAGGCAAGTAGCATCAAGCACCTGAATCCTGACAAATGAAATAATAAAAAAACGGGGTCCTTAATGGGCAAAATAAGTCAATTGTATCAGGGAAGATGTAATTTCTGTATTTCTATCGTATGAACTAGGATACTCACTGTGGTGCTGAGCCTTTAAGGGCTTCGGCACGCGGTAGAGTGACGTTGCACTCAGCCGCATGCCTTTAAATAAAGGGGGTGTGCCCGCATCGTCATTGCAACCGGGCAGCCTGAACCGAGCAAACGTCTCTGTGTGAGTCTATGACCAGGGGAGCTGGGGGCTCACGGAACATCACTGGGGGTATGGAAAGCCCCACAACAGTGGTGACGAGGCGGGTAACACACTCGGGCCCGGCAGTGACAAATGATTTAAGTTTTGTCTCAGAAGGAGGGACGGAATCCACTCGTTCCACGCCTGGGGGAGGATGGGCTCCACGCGGCGGAGGCGGCCATTTTGTCTCCAAGGCACAGAATGTTCGCGGCGCTCCGGAGGGACCCACATATGCCATCCAAGCCTACTTTTTGGATACTTGACTAGCGGACATCTAATTTTGGTTATTTTTCCATTTTCTAGGTGAATCTTGTCGAGTGAAGGTGAGGTGCTGGGGGGATACTGGCTGTTCTAAGTATGTCCCCATGACCTCCCTGGCTCCATTTTTGGATACTCCTCACTGGACTTTGGGCCTAGTTACACCTTCTGTGGACATCTACTCTGTTTTTGGACTTTCTGCTGTATGCTCTATGCCCTGGATTTGTACTGGTGTGGACATCTGAAGATCAAGAAGGCCTGCAGGGGTATTCCTATGTGTGTCCTGGTGTGGAAGTTTTGAAGATCAAGGTGGCCTCAGTAGGCCTGTCTGGCTGGATGAGTTGCGGCCCATGTGTAATCTGAGTGGGGTGCTCGTGCACTTGACCCATGAGTGATCCAGCTAACCAGGACGGAGGGCAGCCAGCAGTGCAACAACCGCAGCCTCAAGGACAGCCCCCACCTCTACTTCCAGCCATGGCCCAGATGAGGCCCCCAGCGGCTCTTCACCCCATCCCCGAGTTTGATGTGTCTGGCCCTCCATCCAGCCTTGGGCCTAGGTGGAGGCGATGTGTTGATCGATTGGACATATATTTTCAAGCAACAATGGAAACCAACGACAACAGCAAGTTGGCCACGTTGTTGTACGCCACAGGGCCTGCGTTGCATGATATTTTTCATTCCTTCCAGCCTGCAGATGCTTTCCATGGCGCAGCAAAGACTGCTCTCAACAATTACTTCCTTCCCCTAGCCAATGCTGACTATGAGCGCCTTGTCATGCTCTCCACCCGCCAGAAGGAGGATGAGTCGCTGGGCACTTTCTATGGCTGTCTCAGGAGGCTGTCGGTGGCATGTGCATGGGACAATCCTGATGACATGGTCAGGAACCAACACATCCAAGGGTGTTCATCAGGAAAGTTACAGAGGCAGGTGCTGATAGAACCTGGGATCACCTTACCCCGCATCCTAGAGCTGGGTTGCTGCCAGGAAATATCAGAGGTATGGGCATCAAGAATGGAAACGGGTGCACGTCCTTTCAGGACGGAGGAGGTCTGCGCAGTGGGGCATGGCGGCAGGGGTGCCAGGAGGCCGGCTGGAAATTTCCGCGACAGGGGCAGAAAGCCGGTGGATGCATGCCTAAAGTGTGGGTACAACCTGCCCCACCCTGCAGAGTGCCCCGCACCAGGATGAACATGTTGGCGGTGCGGCCTGGCAGACCACTACGCCCAGGTGTGCAGAGCGTCCCTGCCGGTGATGGTGCCCAGGGGCCCAGTCCGGTCTGGGTTCTTTAGACAGTCTCGCTCTCCCAATGTTTCCCAGGTTGACCAGGGGAAGGAGGGCGCACAACCTGACGAGGAGGAGGAGGAAGAGGAAGAGAACATTTTCTTCGTGTCAAGCATAGAGCCGAAGACAGCCGCAGTGCATCGTGGCAGTTAATGACTCTCCCATTCCTGTGCTGGTGGACACGGGGTTGTCTGTGATGGCCAGAGAGCACTATGATGCCATGGACTGCCCCCCGAAGCTCTCTGCCCCCGAAGGCTTGAATCTTCACATTCGGGGATGCAAATCCAATTCACCTGGACGGTGCGTTTATGGCTCAGGTGGGGCTCCAAAATAAAAGCACGGTTCTATGTGACGCCCGTCAGCACCAACACACTGCTAAGATGCGCGACGGCTGAAGCCCTGGGAATCGTAAGTTTTGCATACTCGGTGTACGTGGAGGACATACAGACATTACTTGACAAATATGCCAAACTATTCCAAGGGATTGGACAGATGGCTGGCGACCCAGTGAAGTTGCACATCGACGAATCAGTGCAACCCATTGCCCTCAAGCACTGGAGGGTGCCCTTTCACCTGAGGGAATTGGTGGACAAGGAACTGGACAATCTGGTGAACCTCGATATCATCGAGAAAGTGGATGGCCGACACCCTGGTTGTCCCCTATTGTGGTTGCCAGAAAACCCAAGCAACCTGGCTCATTGAGGATCTGTGTAGATATGAGACTCCCCAAAAAGGCGATCCGGAGAGAGCGACATCTCACACCGACTACAGACGATATTATCACTGAGCTGCAAGGGGCTTGCTTCTTCTCGAAGCTTGATCTCAGGGCCGGATACCATCAAGTCCTCTTGCATCCAGAGTCAAGGTACATCACAACATTCACGACTCACCAGGGCCTGTACCGGTATAAGAGACTCAGCTTCGGGGTGTCCTCGGCGGCTGAGGTTTTTCAAAACATAATCAGGGGTGCACTGGCGGGTCTTGACGGTGTGCTGAACATCAGCAACGACATTCTTCGATTCGCCAAATCTGAAGTGGACGACCTACACAAACTGGCCAAGACATTTGAACGACTGCAGTCCTTGGGCCTGACGCTCCATCGGGAGAAATGTGAATTTCTGAAGACAAACATAAAATTCTTCGGCTTCATGTTTAAGGAGGGAGGAGTGTCTCCCGATCCCCGAAAGGTAAAGGACATTAAAGATGTACGCCCACCCGAAAATGTGTCAGAAGTCAGAAGCTTCTTGGGCATGGTAACCTATTGTGGCCGCTTCATCAAAAACTTGCCGTCCAGGTCCGAGCCCCTACGGGCCCTCACTAAGAAAGAGACAGTGTGGCAGTGCGGACCACTTGAGCAAGCGGCTTTCGAGGACATTAGGAGTGCCCTCACGGCAGAAGATACAATGGCGTACTTTGACAATGCCCTCCAGTCTGAGATAATCGTGGACGCTAGCCCTTTTGGCATAGGGGCCGTGCTGACACAAATTGGACCTGACTCCAGCGTCCGCCCGGTGGCCTATGCCAGCAAGGCACTGTCTGAGACTGAACAGCGCTACTCTCAGATAGAACGGGAGGCCCTGGCTGTCTTGTGGGGGTGCAGGCACTTCCGGCTGTACATTCTGGGTAGGCCAGTGACGGTGGTTACCGACCATAAGCCCCTGCTCCCAATCCTGGCCAGATCATCATCAAAACTACTGGCGAGGATCGAAAGGCGGATGCTTGCACATCTGGACTATGGGGTCTCGCTGGTGTACCGGCCTGGCTCCAACAACACGGCCGACTATCTGTCTCACCATCTGAGGGGATACAACGACGGCGAGATGGATGCCTGTGCAGAAGAAGCCGATGATCACATTCAACTGGTGATCGAGGCGGCGACCCCAAATGCCCTGCAATGGAGGAACTGGAGGCCGTGGCCACACAGGACGAGTGCTTCCGCATCCTGAGAGCGGCCATGCAGCAAGGGTCGTGGAGGAGCGTGTTGGAGTCGTTGGCAGGGCGCACGCAAGAGGCAAAGGTGGTGCTCGAGCAGCTGTGGAAGGTGCGGGAAGAGCTGTTGTTCTCAGCAAACGGGCTGCTATTGAGAGGAGATCGGATTGTGGTCCCTCAGTCAAAGTCCAAGACGTAATTGGCTTGGACCATCAAGGCCATCAAGGGGCCGCCAAGACCAAGGCCTGCCTACGCCTCAATGTATGGTTCCCTGAGCTCGAGCAACGTGTTGACGAGTATGTAGCCTCATGCGTGTGGTGCCAGGACGCATCTCCTGCACAGATAGAGCCCGCCATTGAGGCCATGCCCCGTAGCACGCACCCCTGGGAGGTCGTCCATGCGGACTTTGGTTCCACCTCGCAAGGTACTCACTTCTTAGTGGTTGTTGATGAGTACTCCAGGTACACAGAAGTCGAATTCATTGAATCAGTGGCGTTCGAGCATGTGGTGGTGGCAATGGAGAAAGTATTTGCTGCTCATGGACTCCCCACAACCCTGTGCTCGGACAATGGGGCCCCATTCCAAGGTGAGCGATTTGCAGTTCTGATGGATGATTATGGAGTGCAGCATCGGAAAGTCACCCCACTCTGGCTTAGAGCAAATGGGGAGGTGGAGAGACTAATGCGCACATTGAAAAAGTGTTCCACATCGCACAAGGGCAAGGGCGCTATATCAGTTGCTGCGGTTCTATCGGACAACGCCACACACCTCCACGGGGGTGGCCCCGGCGGAAGCACTATTCAAGCGATGCCCGAGGGGGGCTACTGCCCGAGGTCGGAGAGAAGGAACCGGGAGTCATCAATGACCAGCAGGTGGAACAGGACCGAAAGCTGAGGATCAAGCAGGAGAATGTGGGGAAAGGCCTCAGACCTCAGCAACTTGTGTCCGGGGACGAGGTGCTAATTCGAAACAGGCACCCCCGTGGGAAGTTATTTCTGACATATGAACCTGAGCCGCTGGATGTAGTTGCGGTAAAAGGGTCCATGGTGACTGCCTCGGATGGCCAGGCATCGGTCGTGAGGAATGTCAGCTTCTTTAAGAAACTGGGGGAGCCCAGGACTGAGGAACCCCAGGACCAGGATGTTGTGGACGTACCCGATGAGGGTGGGGTGCCGGACCCTCCCTCGATCTCCTGTCAGTGTGCTGGCTACCAGCAGAACTCCTCTCCCCGAGGCGAGCAGGAGGTACCTCCTGAGGACAGGGCGAGGGAAACCTGTTCGCCTCAGTGACTATGTTTTGGAGCAATGACTGTGTGCGACCCTGGTGGGGTCTGCCATGCATGGGGGCTGGAGGACCCTGGGGCGGCTGTGAATAAAGGGGTTTGCAGAGTACAATTGTGTGGTTTGAAATTGTTAATGTGCTTAGTGAGTTTAGTTTGATTGTGCAAGTTAACGTGTTTATCGTTTGTCCTCATGGAAAAGGAGGAGTGTGGTGCTGCCCCTTTAAGGGCTTCGGCAGGCGGCGGAGTGACGTTGCACTCCGCTGCGTGCCTTTAAATAAAGGGGGCGTGCCCGCGTCGTCATTGGGACCGGGAAGCCCGAACCGAGCAGACGTCTCTTTGTGAATCTGTAACCAGGGGGCGTGGGGGCTCACGGAACATCGCTGGCGGTATGGAAAGCCCCACAACACTCACCAAATCTGGGTATTGGGAACCCTAAGAAAGTCTCTGCTGTCTCTGGCAAAAAAGGAGAATGCTGATTCACAGGAGCTAAAATGGCTGCCATTTAAATAAATGTTCACAGCAACGGGATGATGTCATCACGTCACATGCGATATTGTAAATATAGCAGGGATATACCAAAGCCGTAACCACACTAAATAGAAATGTAGTTGTAAAACTCAAAAATTGTATAAGTGTCAAAGGACACCAATAGAAGATAAGCATCTCTGAGTAAACCAGCGAAACAGATAGGCAACACTGTGAACATTGGGTAGTTTGGTCTACCGTTTAACTCGGCACATTGACAATTAAGCAATCAAAGTGTCTGCAAGAATAATAAGTTGTCTTAGATACAATATGATATTTTATTTATATCACGCTCATACACAAGTGTTTCAGAGGGCGAGGAGGCAAGGGAGGACAAAAACAACAATCTTACCAGGCCCAGTGACAATGAGAACACACAAGTGCAGGGGAGACGGAAGGGGAAAGTGCAAGGGACAGGGGAGGAGTGGTAAGTGCTAAACACATGATCAAACAACAAAAGGTAGTGCAAGAATAAGGCGAAGACAACGGGTGTGTAATAAGTGTAGGAAGGGGACTGTAGGGTTGCAGATACAGCCACAAGTGCAAGGGTTGCCGGGAGGCAGTGCGGGTATGCGGCTTGGTGGGCAGGGATCTGGCCCGAACTCAGAGGGTCGCCAGTTGCCCAATACCAAAGCAGAAGAGATCAGCAGGGGAGAGGAAGCGCGAAGTCAGAAGCAAAGAGGAAGGTCTTGAGGTGCTTCCGGAACCGAAGATGGTTCTCCTCAAGTTTCAGAGAGGCAGGGAGTCTGTTCCAGAGGGAGGCCCCAGCCGAAGAAAGAGATCTACCCCCAAATCGTTGCATGGAGTAGTGGCTGACACTGAGGGAGTTGGAGGTGGAGGAGCGAAGAGCTCGAGTAGGAAGGTATTTCCGAAGGGAGAGTTGAAGGTATTGCGGACCCAGGCCACAGGAAGCCTTGTGTACAATGCAAAGGATCTTGCACTTAAACTATGTAACCACTGGGAGCCAATGAAGAGATTTCAGGGCTGGAGAGATACGATCTGTTAGGGAGAATTCTCATAAATGGCTAATTTCCCTTACCTAATGAGTCCGTCAGCAGCTTTGCTGGATTTCTAGGGTTTATTTTTTTCACCTGGTAAGAGTGTGAGCCTTTTTCCCACTCTTACATGTGTTTTGCTGTGTGTGTTTTCACTTTTTGTGTGATCTTGGGCACTGGAGCCTCACCTAATCCATGGCCTCATGTTTTTCATGTGTGTTACACAGCACCTTCAGTGCAGTGACACAGTGTTTATTTTAGTCACTTTAAACCACAGACCCAGTACACCCCATCTTACATGGAGTATTGGAAATTGTTAATTCTTATCCCTTTTGGTCTGTGTCTCTTGGAGCATTGTTACGCTCCCTTTACACTAAGACTTGGCTGGTGGCAGTGGTAGCTACCCTATTTTTTATACCGCGGTTATCTTAAATAACCATGGTATTGATTTAGGCTACTATATTAGCCTCAAACATAAACCCGCTTGACCATATATGTTTTATTACGGTTCCGACTGGGTTTATTCGCCATTTCTTTTTGTAAATGTCTTTCTCGTGTTTTAGTCTGCACGCCAGACCAGGTTTGATCCCTTTGTTCATCGTCTTTTCGCAGGCTTCTGCACAGAAGCCCTCCTCAAGGTGCCTGAAAGCCTGGGTAGGCAGCATGTGAGGGAGGGGTTTCAGGACCCCTGCCATGGGTTCCCTTGGCAACCCAAGTCGCACTCCTGTTTGATTGGCTGGGTGACTGTCCTTGCCAGGACAGCCACCCTGCTGTGTGATTGATGCCAGGCTGTATGAATGGGGGAAAACTACATAAAAAGCAGGTCTCTGGGACTGGAAACGGAGAGTCGCCACTGGAACGAAAGAATCAACGAGGAGCTGATGGAAGAGGACCCCTACAATGACTGAACTGCCCGGTGAAGCCCTGCTGCAGGTCCGAATCTTCAGAATCCGACGACAGAGATGATCCTCCAGGAAACCTCTTCCCTTGAGCTGGTGAGACCAACCAGTTCGCCCAAACTGCAAGCCAGGACCCCTCCTCTGGTCGAATTCGCTGTACAGAGCTACAGTGGGCCAGATAGCCAGGAAGGTCGGATGCTGCTTGGGTTTTAAGGAGCGCACCTTTTATTCGTTGCTTTGCTCTGCTGCTGGTTTCTTCCCTGGGTAGTGCAGGACCCTCCAATCTTCCTACTTCTTGTCAGTCCGACAGTCGCTTCAAGAACCGTGAGCCTGCAGGAACTACCAGGAACGTCCGCCTCAGCTACAGCTTCTTCTCCGTTTTAAGGTACTGTGCAAATCCGGTTGCTCATTTCCTTCAACCGCGGTGAAAGTGTTGGAAATCTTTCTCCAAACCGAGGGATTGTCCTTCTCTTCTCTTCTCTTTGATCAAACTTTTCTACCAACCAACCTCATCTGAAATCCGTGGCACGAACTTTACCGCGAAGTACCCTGAACTGTATTATCTTGAGCAAAAGACTTTTGACCCATTGCATTTGGCCCTAAGCCTTTTCTATCTGATTTTATCATTGTAGTTTCTCTTTGTTCAATTGCCCTGAGTACTTACCTGTTGGTGTGATTCAATTTCTGTTAACTTTGTCTTTCTCTCCCTTTTAAATTGCTGGAGTGCCATTTTGCTCCCACTTCATTTTGTGAGCTTAACTTGTCTGGAACTAATTGGGAGTTGTGTGGTGCATTAAGAGTGTGATTTTTAAACTGCTTATAATATTGTAATGTTATACAACTGAAGAGTGAAATAAATGTATATTCTTTTACTTGAAAACCTTGAGTCAGTGTTTGCCTGAATCATAGTAATTGCTGTCCTTTGTGTAACTATTTGATACTGCGCACTTACTCTTGAGATAAGTCTGGCTGCTCAGCCATCGCTACCACTTTAACTGTGTAGTACAGGCTTGTACCAAAGGTGAATTTGTACTGTCACTTGTAGTCTTAATTGTGTGTGGTGTTCCCAAAGGGTACTGCATATAATTCTGCCTAATACTGGTGTACAGCGGTGAGGATCAAAGTATAGTAATTACACTTAGAGTGCTGCTATTGCCTTGGATCAACTAACCACAAGGCTAACATCACTAAAAAGCAATATTAATCATGTCTGATATGGAAAGCTACAGTCAGGAGACCCTCCTTAGCTACACTGCTGATTATTTAAGAAACATGTGTAAAGAAAGGAAACTCTCTGCCAAAGGCAAAAAGTCTGAATTGATTGAAAAGTTGTTAAAGGATCCAAGGCCCTCATTACAACCCAGGGGTTAAGGGGTTAATGGCGCTGTAAAAGGTGGCGGCGCTGTTAAACCCTTAACGCCTGATTACGAGGTCCCTTTGCGGGTTGGAGACTTTAACGCCTGCTTTTTGCAGGCGTTAAAAACCAACCCGCAAAGGGACCTTGGTGCTAAGTACGGTGCCGCAATTTGCGGCACCGTACTTAGCGCCTTCCCCATTCCCATTGAGCCCTATGGGGCAAAAATGGGAATGGGGAAGGGCCATGGCGGCATGGGGAATTATCGCCCTGCCAACCTCGGAATGGGGCGGTAATTCCCCATTCCGCCATGGCGGAGTCGGTAAATTACCGCCATGGACCATGGTGCTATTAGCACCATGGTCCAACGCCAAGGTCGTAATGAGGGCCCAAGTCTAGGGAGTGGGTCTGAAATGCCTGACTCTCTAGCAAATGTGGAAAGTATTAAGGATAACAATGTATCTGTTAATGGTGAGTTGGAAGAGGTAGATGTGTCTCCTAATGTAGGTTTCTCTGCTCCCTTGCCTGCTCAGCAACTTCAACCCTTGTCCACTGGGACCCCCACGGGTCCTACACTCAGTCCTGAATTCATTGCTTTAGAGAAAATGAAGCTTGAACTGGAATTCAAATGTTTAAATGCTCAAACTGAACACAAACACCAAGAACTTAAGCTCAGAGAAATGGAGTTGAATCATGAACTAGAAATGAAAAGATTGTCTCTTGAAAATGCTTCTCTTCCAGAGTCTTCTAGGTCTTCCAGTCCTAAGAGACCCCGTATGCCTAAAGAAATTGTGGGTATGTATGAGGTTAAGCTTGATATTTTGGATTGGTTGGCAATGTTTGAATATAACCATGGTATTCAAGGTCTTACAGGGAATCAATTGGTTCCCTGGCTATTCTCTAGGCTACCCACTGTTGCATCTGATGTTGTGATGGAGTTGGGGGAGGTGGATAGGATGGATTATGAGTGTGTGAAGCTAGCTTTAATTGCTAGATTCGAGAAGACCCCTTCCCAGTACCTTAAGAGGTTTAGGACCCTCAAAAAGCATGATGGTACCCCTTGGGCTACCTGGGTATGTGAATGTTTGAAAACACTTATGAAGGAATGCGAAATCTTGTTATTTTGGAGTCTATTTTTGATGTCTGCTCTCCTGAGCTCAGACAACACTTGGCTGATTCTAAGGAGATAGATCCAAAGAAGGTAGCTAAGGCTGCTGACTTGTGAGTTGCCAACAGGGCCACTCACAAGGATTCTGGGGCTACTCAGAAAAAGGGTGAGGGGAAACAGCCAAAGAAAGATAACAAAGAGAATTCTAATACCTCCAATGCAAAAAAGGGCCACAAACAACAACATAAGGGTAAACCACAAGGGAAACCAAATCAGGCTAGTGCACCCTCTGGACCTAAACCAGATGGAGGTCAGAACAAACCCCCATTCATCCAAACATTTGGGAAATGTTATGTTTGTGGGTCAACTGACCATGTGAAAGGGGATCCCAGATGTAAGGGTAAACCTTCAGGGGACCACACGGTCTCCTTAGCCTTCTCCCCAGAGGAAGAAGTACCTATGGCAAGTGGAAACTTTCACCTACTAGCTGATGAACCCATGAGAGTCTCAGCTAGTGTTTCTTTAGTGTCCCTGGGCTTGTGGGAACAACAGAATTTAGAGTCTATAATTCCATCCCAGATAATACTAAAGAGTATTATAAAGATAGTGTTCTTGTAAATGTTCAGGAAACCCCTGCCATCAGAGACACTGGAGCCAGCATAACTGTGGTGGATGAATCATTTTTTTTCAAGGTGGAGGATGTTGCTTAGGCACCCAAACGCCTCACCAAGTTAGCTGGAGTCCCTGTGCAAATGCTTCCCCAGTTACCAGCTCTCATCCAGTGAAATGATATGACTGTCAAAATACCTGTTAGTTTGCAGAGTGAAGTGCCTGGGAGAGTTCTGTTGGGTAATGACCTGAAAACTCTTGGAGTTGTGTCAAGCACCCCCAGGCCTCCCAGTAAGAGGAAACAGGAGCTCACTAGGTTTGCAAGGGAGAGAACCTTGAGAGGCTCTCCAGAGGAGTTGATAGAGGAATCTATCACTCCCACTCCACAGGAGTTGCTCACTGCTATTTCTAAGAAAACAGAGGCAAAGGGGAAACCCAAGAGCTGCAGGAAAAAGTCAGACAGCACCCCTGTGCTACCAACAAGGACATCACTTAGATTGTCCAAAATCACCCCTGTTATTCCTACACCTCCTGAGGCAGAGTTTGAGGTGCAACCTTGTGTGGTTGAGCCAGTATCTGAAGAATCAGATCTGGAAGTAGACACTGTCTTAGTTTGAGATCTTGACCCTGTTGACCATCCTGAGCTGCAGTCTGTACTGGCAGAAGGTGGACCCAACAGAGCAGACTTCAGCAGAGGACAGAGAGAGTGTCCTTCTCTTGAAGGTCTTCGACAACAGGCTGCTAACCAACTTGATGGGCAAGAAGTTGGGAAGCACAGGTTGACCTGGGAAGATGGACTCTTCTACAGTGAACCAACTGAGTCTATCCCTGGGGACTGAAAGAGAATTGTAGTGCCCCTTGCCAACAAACTCCAGTTCCTACAGTTAGCCCATGAGATACCTTTGGCTGGACACTTGAGTTTCAAGAAGACCAAGGAAAGGCTCTCTCTCTACTTCTACTGGCCTAAAATGGGTTCAGAAGTTGACAAATTCTGTAGGAGTTGTCACACTTGCCAAACCTCTGGCAAGAGTGGAGCCAAGAATGTGGCACCCCTGGTGCCTCTCCCAGTGGTGGGAGTCCCTTTTGAGAGGGTGGGCATTGACATTGTCGGTCCCCTTAACCCTCCCACATCTTCCGGGAACAGGTTTATCCTGGTTGTAGTAGACCATGCTACAAGATACCTAGAAGCCATACCTATGAGAACTGTTATGGCTCAGGCTGTGCTAAGGCTCTACTTGGTATTTTTACCAGAGTAGGGTTCGCTAAGGAAGTGATATCCGACAGGGAATCCAATTTTATGTCCCACTACATGCAGGCCATGTGGAAAAACGGTGGTGTCACTTACAAGTTCTTTACAGCCTACCATCCACAGAAAAATGGACTGGTAGAAAGGTTTAATCTTACTATGAAGAGCATGATAGGTGCTTTAGAAGAAACCCTTGAGAAAAAGTGGGACCTTCTACTGCCATGCCTTCTCTTTGCATATAGAGAAGTCCCTCAGGATGGGAGTTGGTTACAGTCCCTTTGAACTTCTCTATGGCCATACAGTCAGAGGTCCATTAGCCCTGATCAAGGACGGGTTGGAGAGTGCTCCTTCCCCCAAGCCAGTCAGAGTGACTCACTATGTGATAGGTCTCCGGAGGAGAATGTCACACATGATGGCAGATGCAAGTGATAACTTGAAAGCAGGTCAGGCGCTGGTCAAACATTGGCATGACCAGAAGGCCAGCATGGTTGAGTTTACTCAAGACCAGCTTGTATTACTTATGGTGCCAAAAAGGCAGAGGGCCTTGCAGGACAAATGGATAGGACCCTTCAAGGTTGTGGGCAAATTTGGAGAGGTGAACTATTTGGTGGCCTTAGGCAGACCTATGGAGGCTCCCAGAGTCTTTCACACCAACCGTTTAAAGGCTTATGTCTCGAGAGCAGAAGTAGGAGCCTTGCTTCTAGCTTCAGCTCAAGAGGAAGAGGAGAGTGAACCTCTACTTGACCTCCTCAGAGGCCAACCTTTAGATGAAAAGATAGAAGGAGTTAATCTCTCTTCTCAGCTGACTTCTGAACAACGGGAGGGGTGCTAAATTCTGTTAAATCAGTTTGCCTCCCTGTTTGCACTATCACCAGGCTTGACCCCTTGGGGCCAGCATGACATTCTCACTGGTGACTGTTTACCTGTAAAAAGCAGAGGTTACAGAATGTCAGAACATGTGAGATCCCGCATCAAAGGAGAGGTCAACAAGATGCTTGATCTCGGGTTATAGAGCCATCTAAAAGTCCATGGTCTAGTCCAGTTGTTCTAGTACCAAAGGCAGGATCCAAGGAGTTGAGATTCTGTGTGGACTATAGAGCTCTAAATGCAGTCACTAAGACTGATGCCCATCCTTTGCAAGGACAGATGAACTAGTGGATAGACTTGGTTCAGCCAAGTACCTCAGTACATTTGATCTAACCTCAGGCTATTGGCAAATAGCCCTGACAGGCCTCATTACGACCCGGGCGGTAAGGGAACAACATTGCCGATAAAGGATTACCGGCATCGCTTACTGCTCCGGACGATCATGACCCGCTAATCCGCTATTAGCGGCACCGTAATTAACGGTGCCTCTAATAGTGGCATGGGCGCGGGCACGCGACCCTTCATGTCGGCAAAACCGGCATGGCGTAAACAGGAGGACACCACAAGTCAGGTGGCCATGCAAATAACGGCCTACTGAAGGCCGAAAAGTACCTTACCGGCATGGAGCAAATACCGGCATCGCGGACCACCCGTAAACGGCCATGTGCAGTGCTCTCAACTGCCACAGGTGCACACAATCAGCACAGGTGTAGGAAATATAGACTGGGCCAGCACAAAAGGAGCACACACCACCCCTTCCCACACCCAGTCACACACCAAAATGATTCCCATACTACTAGCAATGCTGGGGCTGGTGGATATGATTGCAGTGGAACTCCAGCTACAACAACAACAACAACAACAACAACAGGCAGCACAGAGGAGATGCAGGAGGAGAATGAGGGCTAGGTAGGCCCAACACGCCCCACCAGTGCAGCCAGTGGTACCACGCAGGCAGCCCCCAATCCCTCGCATCAGAGCCAGTCCATACAACCTAACCCCTGAGCAGATCCACACCCTGTACCGTCTGGACCGGGACACCATCACCACCATTGTGGACATGATACATGACGACCTAGTCAGCCTGATTGAAACACGCACCGCCATCCGATCCCTACTGAAGGTAATGTCTGTGCTCCACTTCCTGTCCACAGGCACCTACCAGCACACAGTGGGGCACATGCATGGCATATCACAACCATTATTCTCACATATGCTGAACCAAGTGCTTGATGCCCTCCTGAAGCACACAGGCGACCACATTTACTTACCTCGGACTGCCCAGGAGGTCTCAAACACCAAAGTTGGTTTCCATTCACTGGCCGGCATCCCTGGTTGCATTGGCACCATCGACTGCACCCATGTGGAATTGGTGGTCCCACATGCCATGGAGGTAGCGTACCGCAACCGTAAATTATACCACTCCATCAACGTGCAAATGGTATGTAACTCAAACAAGATCATCACACATTGTTGTGCCCGATTCCCCGGATCAACCCATGATTCAATGGTCCTGCGGAACTCCACGATACCACACTACTTGGAGCGACATGCAGGGCAGAGATCCTGGCTTCTCTGTGAGTTGCATGTTAGGCTCATGGAAATGCGATGTGGGTAGGTGATTGGGGGATTGGGGGAGAGATGCATACTTCACCTGGCTGAGATGGGTGGGGGGGAGAGATGCATACTTCACCTGGCTGAAATGGGGGGGGGGATGCATACTTCACCTGGCAGAGATGGGGGGGGATGCATACTTCACCTGGCTGAGATGGGGGTGAGGGGGAGAGATGCATTCTTCACCTGGCTGCTAGTGCCTGAGAGAATGGACCATGCTCATACCCCAAAGCAGGCCAGACCGGACCTGACACCTGACCACATAATGGAAGATGTAAGCTGCCCTACCATGTAAATGATGCAGTGTCACAACCATTCCATAGCCATCTACATGTGCACTGTACTCAATCAGACCGTATCCCCCGCAACACAATGCAGCTACAAGCAATTAGTATGGCCAATACACAGCACCAAATACCATCAACAGAAAGGACAGTCCTCCATTACAGCGTACAAAGGAATCACATGAGGGCCAAATACAATAATACACCACTACACTGACACAGAGGTCCAACAAAACTGCATGTCACCATTTGTTGTGCATAGTGAGATCATCATGAGGCTTACATCAACGGTGACAGGATGAAAGCATACAATGAGTGCACATCAGCCAGATCATGGAAACAACCGGCATGGACTAACACAGTGCATGAGCACTCACAAGGAACAGGACCCCCCCTGCGCCCACTAGACGATGGCACACCTGTCCATAAGAGGAATACACACATAGCAGTCACATCGTGTGTCTCCATTCATGCATGGAAATGTGGTTGCAATCAGGAAATAAATGCATGCTATGGTGTCATTGATACAGGTCCCATATGATGTGATGACTTACATATATACATTGTTGCCCACATGCAGGTGATGCAGGCTATCCCTTGAAGAGGTGACTCCTTACCCCAGTCCGGAACAGGCACGAGGAGGACTACAATTGTGCCCATACACGTACCCGTGTGGTGATTGAACAGACATTTGGCCTCTTGAAGGCACGGTTTCGCTGCCTCAGCAGGTCTGGTGGGGCACTCCTGTACGGCCATGAGAAGGTGGCCAAGATCGTCATGGCATGTGTCATGCTACACAATATGTGCATCAGATGGAATGTGCCTCTGCCCCCTGACGCTGAACTGCAACCACCTGACGATAAGGATGAGGAGGGTGGAGATTGGGCTGCACTTCAGGGAGGCAGCGATACACAGGAGGGACGTGCCATGTGTCAGACTCTGATCAACCAATGTTTCTAGCACACATGGACGGGAAGTGTGACATAGAGGTGGCACTCAGGGCACTGGGTGTGTCAGGTACATGGACACTGTAGACTGTTCACCAATAAAGCACACGTACACAATAAGCAATGTCCGCACATGTGAATTATGATTTCCCAACAGGTGTATTAAAGAAATATAACAAAGTGCACAAGCCCTCCACCCCACACACCCTCTCCCCCCTGCCCCCTCAACTCCCCCACACACCCTCTCCCCCCTCCCTCCTCAATTCCCCCACACACCCTCTCCCCTCTCCCCCCTTACCTCCCCCACATGCCCTCTCTCCCCTCCCCCTTCCCCCTTGACTTCCCCACACATGGTGTGCAGTAGCGTGCACCATTAGTCCACATGACACCAGTATGCCTGGCTGTACCTACAGCCCTCCCCCTCTTCCAGCACCAGGTGCACCCCTGTCCGATCTGCGCAGGTTCCAGCCAGACCTACGCACGGGGCTGGTCCTGGTTGAGCTTGCATTGAAAGATGTCCCGGGTTGTTCTGGCAACTGTCGTGGACGCATGGCCTGCATTGCTGCCACCATTCCGGAGAGGATCTGCCGCACTGCTGCCAATTCGCCGTAAATGTCCTTCGAGGTGGTCTCGATTGCTGTTTTCAGGGATGCAGCACTTCCCTAATGTCATCCCTTGCCCGGCCACATTCCGTTATATGCTGTGTCAACAGCCCTGTCAGCTCCTCCTGGCGCTTCTGAATAGCCCTGATCCCCTCATGGCTGGTTGGAACTGTGGTGGATGTGTGAGGGGTTTCCAACATGCTTTGTTCCTCATGCACAGTTGGTGTGGGGCTGGAACTTGCAGGCCAGGAATCACCAGGAGACAGCCCGTGCATGCTGCTGTTGTGCAAGCTGCATGGGGAGAGTAGTTGTGGTGAATGCAGGGGGCCTGTGGCGGTAGTTGCGCCATGCAGCTGAACATCTGCCTCATCGTCCGACACGGCTGCTGTGGCAGCTGTCTCACCCACTGTGCTGCTGGCAGCTGATGCAGTGCCTTCTGCCACTGGGTCCTGGGTGCTGGTGGCTGGTGTGGGTGCTATTGTGGGGGCCGTAGTGCACATTGGTGCTGTGGCCTCTGGGGTTTTCTTGGCCTTCCGCAGTGGTGCAGGTTGGCCTCTACCCCTTGAGGTCAAGGGGCGATGTTCTCCCTCCTCGCCCCTGGCCTTCTTTTGTGGTGTGGCATCATCCTCCCTAGTGTCCTCGTCACCGCTCTCTGAATGCGTGCCTTTGGGGGACCAATAGAGGGAGACGGTTAGTGATGGGTCTACAAGCATCAGGCATGCATTGGGGTGGCTGCATTCACATGGAATGGCAGTTGATTAACATTGTCGGAGTGACATACTGGTTGCTTGGGTTTTGGGTGGGTGATGCATGGAAGCGTCTGGGTTGAAACACATGTGGGGTGCATTATGCATGTGGACAAGATGATGCTGTGCACTTCCTGTAGGCAGTCTTGTACATATGTGTCTGGTGGACCCTGCTCTACATCATTGCACTGTCAGTTCAGGAGGACATCATCGTGTTGGTATTAGCATTGTTTCATTTGGGACACCTACCTGCATTGGCCGATGACGGAGCTCCTCGCTCCATGTCCCCCACTCCCTCAATTGCCTCCATCCCTATGGTGCTGGCGCAGATCTCCTCCCATGGTTGCAACTTGATGGGGGAGTCCGCACCTCCGCCTGTCGCCATCCCCAGGTTGCGGTTGGCAGAGAGGATGCTCCGCACGCATAAACGCAGATCGTCCCAGTGCTTACGGACATCTTTGGGAGTGCGGGGTGTGGTGCCAATGGCACTTACTTTCTGGCCAACCTCCGCCCATATCTGTTTCTTGCGCTGCACTGCAGGGCGGGACATGTCGGAGGAGAAGACAACATCTGCATGTTCCTGCAGCGTCTCCGCCAGCATGGTCAACTCCTCTCGGGAGAAGCGCTCCTTGCGCAGGCGATCTGTGCTTTTTTTAACCGCTTTCGGCATGGTGAGATGCAGCAGGTAGTGGTGGAGGTGTGGTAGAGTTCTGGGGGTCAGATGGCTCCTGGTTGTGGTGGATGGCAATGGATTGTGTTTTTAAAGATGGGCGCCGCACTCTTTCCCGTTCCTGTGCGATGACGCTACTTCCGGTTCCGCGGTTACCGCTATTAGAGGTCACCGCTAATGCCAATGGCTTGGATGCCGGTTGAGCTATTTGCACTTCGTACGATGCCGGAAAGGGAGATTTTTCGCCCTTTTACGGCATGGCGGTGGGGTCATTACCGGCATGGCGCAAAGCTTGTGCCCGTGTACTCACATAGGCCGCTTTTAGTGGTCTATTGCCAGCACGGACACGGTAGTTGCTCCATGCCGGTAATGACCGGTACTTACTGCCCGGGTCGTAATGAAGCCCCATGCCAAGGAGAAAACTGCATTCTCCACCCCAGCAGGCCTCTACCAGTTTCAGGTTATGCCTTTTGGACTAAAGAATGCACCTGCTACATTTCAAAGGATGGTTATTCAAGTTCTGAATGGGATGGAGGACTTCTGCATGGCATACTTGGGTGACATTGCAGTGTTCAGCCCTACATGGAAAGAACATATTGAGTACCTGGGATATGTTTTGCAGGCTCTTAAGCAGGCCCATCTGACCATAAAGGCAAGCAAATGTCAAATTGGTCAGAGCAAAGTGGTCTACCTTGGTCATGAGGTAGGAGGGGGTGAAATAAGGCCCCTGCTCAGCAAAGTACGAGCTGTGCAAAACTGGGCCTCTGTAACGCCCACCTGGTTCCCACGGGGGCGCTGATCTAGTCTGGATTACTGTGGCCTCTTCTAGCGTGATGCGCAGGACCCGGAACACCGATTGGACAGGCCCTCCAAATCGTGCTTCCTTGGCCCGTAGGAATATCCTTCTGCAGATGAGAAAGGGGATTAACAGACTGCAGAATGGTGTGCTAGCTCCCCCCTTCCCATCTCCGTTCCTCTCTATTCCTCCAAACCCGGTTTAAGCTCACCTTATGGTTTGGAAGGTTGAACTCGCCATCCTGCTTCTGGTGCAGGGGCGCGCGTTCGTCCAGTTACTTCACTGGTTTTCAGAATGGCGCTGGCAAAATCCACTTGACTTTCCTGAGCGATGCGCCGTAAGTATGAAAGTTCAAAGTTCAAGTGAGGCCCCCTTTATGCTGTCTTTCTCACCTGTGATCTGTTCTTTATTTCAGGTGCAGAATGAAGGCGATGCGTCGAGGGGTTAACCTGCCGAGGTGAGTAGTAATGAGGGCGATCCCTCTAGATGTCCTTATCATTCCTCTGAAATGTCTCTAGTCCTTTCCCCATAGGGGCCGGGGTACGGTACCTGCCAACGGGGCGGCGCCGACCCGAAATGTGGAAGAAAAGCCGGTAAGTATTATGGCTGTTAATCAGGCTTTCCTTCTGTGTGTCCTTCTGCTCACCTTTTGTTTCTTCCTCTCTCCCCTAGGTGCAGAGATGTGGCGTCCGATGCTGAGAGCCGCGATGGAGCCGGGAGATGTCTCGAGGACAGGACAGGTGAGTGAAGCGTGGCGCTGCAGCGAGCAACGCGATGCTTTTAAATTGAAGTCTTCCTTCAGGGATGCTGGTGACAAGATTCCGGATGCAGGTAAGAAGCTTGAAATAATCCTTGGTTTTCACCTTTCTCTTCTCTTCCTTGCTTGCAGGTCTTCCAGGTTCAAGACGGGCGTGGCTGTAGTCCAGGAGCAGGAGCAGACACGGTGAGCATTAAGCTGCAGGAAGCAGAACAACGCAAAGCATGAGCTGCTGTCTGGGCGTGGCTTAAATAGCCTCCAAAGAAGTCCCAGGTATGTATCCTTCCCCAACTAGGTATGTATCCTTCCCTGGCCACGCCCGAGTGAAAAAATAGTCCCTATGAAAAAACAGTCCCTTTCAGGTCTCAGGGAGGCCTGAAGCGTGCAGCATGGTCTGCATCAGGTAAGTGCACAAAACACCTCCCTTTATGAGCCTGGCGCCTATGGCGCCAGGACTGATGTCCAACATGAGCCTGGCGCCAAAGGCGCCAGGACTGAGTCCAAAGAGTCCCTATAAGGGGCCGCTGGGCATTTACCCGAGGGCATGATGCCTGCTTCCGGGGGTGCTGGGCCTGGCCTGATGCTCCGGGGGTAGGCATCATGACAGCACTCCCCCCCAAGGCCCCTCCCAAGGTCGTTCCTTCTGGAGGTTTCGGTTTGTTTGGGAAATTCCAATGGAACCTTTTTACCAGCCGAGGTGCATGTACGTGATCACTGGGTTCCCAAGACCTTTCCTGAGGCCCGTACCCTTTCCAATCAATTAGATAGAAAAGCTTTGATTTTAAGATTTTGGAATCCAAAATGTCTTTACTTCGAATTCTGGCTCTCCATCTATCAGGATTGGGTCTGGTGGCTTTATTAATCTGGTTCCTGGTTGTACTGGTTTCAAAAGTGACACATGAAAAACGGGGTGAATCCGCATGTTGGCTGGTAGATCGAGCTTGACTGCTACTGGGTTAATTATAGCTTTGATTGAGTAAGGGCCTAAATACCTTGGATTAAAAGTTCGAGGTCCCTTGAGCGATAAGTGTTTGGTAGCCAACCATACTTGATCGCCAATTTGGTACGGAGGCGCCTCCTTTCGATGTAGATCCGCATTCTTTTTGTATTTCTCTTTCGCATGTTGCAAATGTGCAGTTGCATCCTTGAAGGCTTGAGTTATCGTAGAATGCAAATGATCCACTGCGGACATTTCAAGGCTCGAAGGTGAGTCCAAGTCTGAAGTACGAGGGTGATGTCCATATAGGGTAAAAAAGGGGCTTTGACCCGTTCCAGAGTGTATCGAGTTATTATAAGCATATTCAGCCACCCACAGAATATCCTTCCAATTACCCTCCGATTGGTGCAACATACATCGTAGAAATTGTTCAAGGATCTGGTTCGTTCTCTCCGTCTGACCATCGGTCTGTGGGTGGTGGCTGGTCGAGAGTCTTACGTCGATTTGTGCCAGCTGACAACACTTTTTCCAAAAATGAGAAAGAAACTGGCTTCCCCGATCGGAGACTAGTATGGACGGGAATCCATGCAAACGGATGATATTCACGAGGAATTCCTTGGCAAGAACAAAGGCTGAAGGTAATCCTTTCAACGGAATAAAGTGGGCCATTTTGGAAAATAAATCCACCACGACCAGAATAGTATTGTAACCATTACAAGAGGGCAGGTCCGTGATAAAATCTAGTGACAGGGTGTGCCAAGGTGCTGGTGGAATGTCTAAGGGCTGAAGAAGACGGGCGGGTCTTGTCTTTTGACCTTTGTTTTGGGCACAAACTCCACAGGACATCACAAAAGATTTAATATCCTTTCGCCAGGAAGGCCACCAGAATTGTCGTCTAACCTTTTCCTCAGTTTTGGCAATGCCAGGATGTCCTTCCATCAGGGTGTCATGATGACGGGAAATAACCAGTTCTTGCAATTCCTTTTCTGGCAAAAATAAGCGTCCTTGGAAGTAAGGTAAGCCATCCTTGACTGAAAAGTTAGACCCCTTTTTGATCCAATCCTGCAAGACTGAAGAGTCCAGGACTTGTTTTACTCGTGCTTGAATGTCTTCAAGGGTTTGTAAAGTGGTAATTCCCAAAATTCTTTGTTCGGGAATTATCGGCACAGGTTCTGAGTTTGTGTCTATTTCTTCCATTCCAATTCGGGATAGAGCGTCCGCCTTACCATTCTTAGAACCGGGGCGGTAGGTGATTACAAAATCGAACTCAGCAAAGAACAAAGCCCATCGGAGCTGTCGAGACGATTGGGCCTTGGCAGTTTTTAAATATTGTAAATTTTGGTGATCAGTGATCACGGTGATCGTATGCCGGGCGCCGAGGAGATAATGCCGCCAAGCCTTAAAGGCGGACTTAATGGCTAATAGTTCCTTATCGGTAATCGCATAATTTATCTGCGTCGGTGAGAACTTTCTGGACCAAAATGCTACGGGGTGCAGTTGGTTGGTTTCAGGGTCTCTCTGAGACAGGACAGCTCCCATGGCTAGGCTGGACGCGTCGGTTTCGACTATATATGGGAGATCAGGACGCGGGTGCTTCAAAATAGGTGCGGACGTGAACTTAGCTTTCAACTCCTGAAAGGCCTGTTCGGCTTCCTCGGTCCATTCAAAACGTTTATTTTTTCGCAAGAGTGCAGTGATGGGTTGCACCACACGTGAAAACTCCGGGATAAACCTGCGATAAAAGTTGGCAAAACCAAGCATGCTTTGGACACCTTTCACTGAACTAGGTGATGGCCATTTGAGGATGGCATCCACTTTCCGTGAATCCATTCGGACCCCTTTAGGTGTCAGGATGAATCCGAGAAACTCAACCTCGGTGGTATGGAAAAC